>NC_064647.1:136055087-141065087 GCF_023864345.2 Schistocerca serialis cubense | reverse complement strand
CTCATGTTCCCTACTCACCTGACCTGGCTCCTAGTGACTTTTGGCTTTTTCCAACAATAAAGACACTCTCCGTGGCCGCACATTCACCAGCCGTGCTGCTATTGCCTCAGCGATTTTCCAGTGGTCAAAACAGACTCCTAAAGAAGCCTTCGCCGCTGCCATGGAATCATGGCGTCAGCGTTGTGAAAAATGTGTACGTCTGCAGGGCGATTACATCGAGAAGTGACGCGAGTTTCATCGATTTTGGGTGAGTAGTTAATTAGAAAAAAAATCGGAGGCCTTAGAACTTGAATGCACCTCGTACTTTGCATGCTTCGTGCATAGATATGTGATGCCACATATATCTGGAAACCTTCGGAGGAATGGTCAAATTGATGTCACACACACTTGCTGCTGCACTGTGTTCCAACAAAGGGACAGCATACTTTTAAGCAGGCGGTCATAATGTTTTGCATCATCAGCATAAATTCCTTGCACAGGAATTTCTTATTTAGTGTGTTTAACTTATTTACTTTACTTGTGGTTTATGGTGTGGGTTCCTGTTGTCATGTCCTAGTTCATGAACCACGGGCAACGTATGAGTGGCCAAGTAAGTGGTCCTGACAGTCAGGATACCAGTTACTTTGGAATAAGGCTGGGCATCTCGGACATATTCTGAATCGTGGTCACCTTTGTGCTCAGACGGCAAAGACTACCAAATCCACCGGTTAGTCCCTTGACCGTTAGGGGTAAAACCCAATGGGACCCGGGGGAAGTAAGGCTAGCAACCTGCTTCCCTGGTACTTTAAATATGATGCTGGCAACAATCAGAGCAAAATGCCTCGGACCTTTGGAGGTGACGGAGCCCCACCTCCAATTGAGAAACCAGGGACTCCTAAGATACGACTCGGCAAACGAATGGTAATGAGATGGGGAGCTATTAATATCAATGGGGGCTACTCTGGGAAGAAGGTAGAGTTGGCAGAGGCTGCAAGTAAGATGGGGTTGGACGTTTTAGCCGTTAGTGACATTCAGGTAAGGGGTGAGAAAGAAGAGGAAATGGGAGAATACAAGGTTAACCTGTCAGGAGTCAAAGCAGGAATAGCACAATGGGGTGTAGGGCTTTACATCAGGAAAGAAATGGAATCCAGCATAGTTGCAGTAAGATACGTAAACGAACGACTGATGTGGATAGATTTGACAGTGTCTAACAGGAAAATTAGGATTGTGTCAGTATATTCGCATTGTGAAGGGACAGATCAAGATAAGATGGATAGTTTTTATGACGCACTCAGTGACATAGTTGTTAGAGTAAAGGACAAGGACAGTGTTCTGCTCATGGGTGATTTTAATGCCAGGATTGGAAATCGAACAGAAGGGTATGAAAAGGTTATGGGTAAATTTGGAGAGGATATGGAGGCCAACAGGAACAGGAAACAACTTTTGGATTTCTGTGCCAGTATGGGCTTAGTAATCACAAACTCATTTTTTAAACATAAGAACATTCACCGGTATACTTGGGAAGGCAGGGGAACCACATCTGTCATTGACTATATAATAACAGATCAGGAATTCAGGAAGGCTGTGAGGGACACACATGTATTCAGGGGATTCTTTGATGACACTGATCACTGTTTAATCTGCAGTGAAATTGGTATTGTGAGGCCGAAAGTGCAGCAGGTCAGGTCCATATGTAGGAGGATAAGAGTGGAGAAACTTCAGGATACAGGCACAAGTACATAACAGTGATCTCAGAAAGATACCAGTTAATTGAAGGTAGGCAATTACAGTCTTTGGAAAAGGAATGGACAAGGTACAGGGACACAGTACTAGAAGTCGCTAAAGAATGTCTTGGAACAGTAGTGTGTAAAGGTAGGATGAAGCAAACAGCTTGGTGGAATGACACAGTCAAGGCAGCCTGTAAAAGGAAAAAGATGGCGTATCAAAAATGGCTACATACTAGAACTCAGGTAGACAGAGAAAGGTATGTTGAAGAAAGAAACAAAGCCAAACAGATAATTGCAGCATCCAAGAAGAAATCTTGGGAAGACTTTGGAAACAGGTTGGAGACTTTGGGTCAAGCTGCTGGAAAACCATTCTGGAGTGTAATTAGCAGTCTTCGAAAGGGAGGTAAGAAGGAAATGACAAGTATTATGGACAGGTCAGGAAAACTGCTGGTGAATCCTGTTGATGTCTTGGGCAGATGGAGGGAATATTTTGAAGAGTTGCTCAATGTAGGTGAAAATACGATGAGTAATGTTTCAGATTTCGGTGTACAATGAGATAGGAATGATGATGGAAATAGGATCACATTTGAGGAAGTGGAGAAAATGGTTAATATATTGCAGTGCAATAAAGCGGCTGGGGTGGATGAAAATAGTCGGAACTCATCAAATACAGTGGAATGTCAGGTCTTAAATGGCTACACAGGATAATTGAAATGGCATGGGAGTCAGGACAGGTTCCATCAGACTGGATGAAAGCAGTAATCACACCAATCTTTAAAAATGGAAACAGAAAAGATTGTAACAACTACAGAGGTATCTCTTTAATCAGCGTTATGGGTAAAATCTTCTCAGGTATTGTTGAAAGGAAAGTGCGAGTATTAGTTGAGGACCAATTGGATGAAAATCAGTGTGGGTTTAGGCCTCTTAGAGGTTGTCAGGACCAGAACTTTAGCTTACGGCAAATAATGGAGAAGTGTTATGAGTGGAACAGGGAATTGTATCTACGCTTTATAGATCTAGAAAAGGCATATGACCGGGTTCCTAGAAGGAAGTTATTGTCTGCTTTATGAGATTATGGAATAGGAGGCAAACTTTTGCAAGCAATTAAAGGTCTTTACATAGATAGTCAGGCAGCAGTTAGAGTTGACGGTAAATTGAGTTCATGGTTCAGAGTAGTTTCAGGGGTAAGACAAGGCCGCAACCTGTCTCCACTGTTGTTCATATTATTTATGGATCATATGTTGAAAACAATAAACTGGCTGGGTGAGATTAAGATATTTGAACACAAAATAAGCAGTGTCGCATATGCAGATGACTTAGTTGTGATGGCAGATTCGATTGAAAGTTTGCAAAGTAATATTTCAGAGCTAGATCAGAAATGTAAGGACTACGGTATGAAGATTAACATCTCCAAAATGAAAGTAATGGCAGTGGGAAAGAAATATAAATGGATTGAGTGCCAAATAGGAGGAACAAAGTTAGAACAGGTGGACGGTTTCAAGTACTTAGGATGCATACTCTCACAGGATGGCACCATAGTGAAAGAACTGGAAGCGAGGTGTAGTAAAGCTAATGCAGTGAGCACTCAGCTACGATCTACTCTCTTCTGCAAGAAGGAAGTCAGTACCAAGACTAAGTTATCTGTGCACCGTTCAATCTTTCGACCAACTTTGTTGTATGGGAGCGACAGGTGGGTGGATTCAGGTTACCTTATCAATAAGGTTGAGGTTACGGATATGAAAGCAGCTAGGATGATTGCAGGTACTAGTAGATGGGAACAATGGCAGGAGGGTGTCCACAATGAGGAAATCAAAGAAAAGCTGGGAATGAACTCTATAGATGTAGCAGTCAGGGCGAACATGCTTAGATGGTGGGGTCATGTTACACGCATGGGAGAAGCAAGGTTACCCAAGAGACTCATGGGTTCAGCAGCAGAGGGTAGGAGGAGTCGGTGTAGACCAAGGAGAAGATACCTGGATTCGGTTAAGAATGATTTTGAAGTAATAGGCTTAACATCAGAAGAGGCATCAATGTTAGCACTGAATAGGGGATCATGGAGGAATTTTATAAGGGGGACTATGTTCCAGACTGAACGCTGAAAGGCATAATCAGTTCAAATGGTTCAAATGGCTCTGAGCACTATGGGACTCAACTGCTGTGGTCATAAGTCCCCTAGAACTTAGAACTACTTAAACCTAACTAACCTAAGGACATCACAACATCCATGCCCGAGGAAGGATTCGAACCTGCGACCGTAGCGGTCGTGCGTTTCCAGACTGTAGCGCCTTTAACCGCTCGGCCACTCCGGCCGGCGCATAATCAGTCTTAAATGATGATGATGATGATGATGATGATGATGATGATGATGATAACTTATTTATCTGAACCATGATCTACATCACTATGCAAAATGCAACATGGGTCAGTATTAGCCATCTGCTATTGTATGGTGGGATACCACATATCACTGGCCCTCATGCATTGCTCTATACTCAGATAAATGTACATATCTAATTTTCAAATTTTTCCCAGGTTATTAAAAAGTTTATCCGCAGGAATGTAGGCATATAGCCATACTGCTCATATTGACATCTTGCTCCCTCTGGAAGCGTGAATGTAAATGTCACAAACAGGAGTCACAAGTAACGAGTACCATGTATTCAAAGAAGTTATGGGCTTGCAGCCAGTCGTCGTTCACTACACTCCACAATATTTCGACTGGGAACCTGCCAGTTATTCCCTAGTCTGTAATTTAATAGCATGCTTTAAAATCCCGATGACAGAATGATCACTATCACTCTACCCGGCAGGCACTGTTGTCACTAGTGGATTTGTGGGTCTGCCTTCAGGGTTGATGCTCACCGTGGGCATCGGTCTACTTTTTCATCTTCATTTAGAGCAAACAGTGGAAATGATGTGGTTCCAGAAATTATCCAAATGGAACCTGTTGTTACAGCTGATTTTCTGCGACATGTATTTCCATAGATCCTTTAATAATGGAGTCCAAACGTATGTTTCTGTAGCCAAAACTAATGTTTTATCACTTAGCACCGGATTTTCAGTGGAGATACTATATTGAGCAATAGCACACTTGATTGGTTGCATAAGCTAAGTGCAGTGTTGATGTCCAGTGCAGAGTTCTTCCATGGTGTGCATGGTCTGGCCTATGTAAGCCCTACCACACTGCTATGGTATTTGGGAATTGCATCCTTCTGCAATAACAAATCATCTTTCACTGATCCCAGAAGGTCTGCAATCTTCAATGGTAGGTGAAAAACCACTTGAACCTGAATTTCCTGGAGGATTCTGGGAATATTGAAAGAAATATTGCTAACAACATGGTAAAATGCTAGGAATTTTGTTGGGACACACTCCTCCTTACCCACTTTCCAGTTTTTGGCTTTAACTGACAGTGCTTGCACTTCATGAACAACAAAGATACTTCCAAATGCTCACTATCATGCTGAAGAGTGTAATATTGATCTGTTTAATACATGAGCTCTGTCTGGAACACAAGGGTGAATAATAACATAAACATTAGCAACTGTTAACCACGTGCATCACATGGTGTACGTTAGCTGACATGCGCACTCAGTTTTCGGGAGAGATCAGCATGTACAGATTTGATGTTTTCATGTGAATATAAATGGAAGCAAAAATATACTCTACACTGTAGATGACGTGATAATGATCAACAAGTGACAGAAACTTCATTTCTTATCATGCTACAGAGACTACATTCATCTGCGATGTCAGAACCACACAGAACAGAAACTGGGTGCCATGCAAGTATCATCAACTGTGCTTATCAGAATGAAATACATATTACAAATCTATATACATCAGGCAAGATGATTTGTGGATATGGATTGCCATTAGAAATTAGACACTTTTAAATCAGTATAGACTGAGGAGTGCAGCCCACATTTACATACGAATTTTCTACTCTCGACAGATGAATAATTTTACCAGAGATCCAAATAACTTCGAGAAATCAGCCAGAACCAAACCTTGTTTGCCACTAATATTTTGGCTATAAACCAATCAGCTGCCTTCAAGAGTGAGGCAGAACGACTTACCCTCGTCCCCCTGATATATAGTGGTTGAGTGAGTTGGTGAGCCATTGGTGATCCAAGCATGTGTGACTACACAATAAATCACTGTGGAAGAAATATCACAAGGGTGGCAGAGATACAACTTACCATGACCCCATTGTGAAAGACATTTCACAATTCCTATCAACAACTTTTGTCTATGAAGTTAACTTCTGCCAGTGCCATATTCCATACTTAATAAAGGTTAAAACCATCACCACAATTAATCAAATCACTCATCAAATGTATTTGAATAGCTTCCGTGAAAACTGAATCTCAAAAGGATGAAACAGATGTTGAAATCTGCCTGTTTTCTCAGTCCATTGCTTGACTTGCCTGTATACAATGTCTGTCAACAGCAGATTTATCAGGCTGAGGCAGGTGGGTATAGGATCAATGTTCTATGTAACTTTCTTGAACTGTACATAGAGTATGTACTACACATGATAAACAACCATGACAGAGAACATTGTACGCATCTGCTATCTGTAGAATCGAGTCATCCTTCACACCACACAGTTAAGGAGCATGACAATCTTTGGTGGTGACAGAAAAACTTTCTTGAACTGTACATAGAGTATGTACTACACATGATAAACAACCATGACAGAGAACATTGTACGCATCTGCTATCAGTAGAATCGAGTCATCCTTCATACCACACAGTTAAGGAGCATGACAATCTTTGGTGGTGACAGAAAAACAACCTCAATTATGTTTGAAGAGGATCGGACCTACTTTAGAACCAAGATTCCCTATGATGTGTAGGAAAGTCATGAACTTGAACCTTTCCTCTTCAGCCTCTTAAGGTGGGACACTCCCCTTCAGTTTTAATTGAAAAGCCTTGCAGATCTTCCACAGTGGATGGTAATTATTTTCAAAAACTTTTTTAAGGTGTTTGAGTTTTTCTGGTAGATGGTCCTTATCAGCAGTCATATGTGCACCACGAACAGCGGTATTTGGGGCACAACTGATCTGCGCAGAACTGTGACAGTTGTCCCTTTGCAAGTAAAGGCATGTATTTGATGGCTTGCAGAAGACACCATAGCCCGCGGTGATGTCAGTTTTACAGTCAACCAGACATCCAACAATGGGAAGCATCTGTCTTTTCAGATTCTTGGTAAATTTGATGTTCCCATGAATGGAATTCATATGGTTCAAGAACTGACGAAGTTTCTCCTCACAGTGGGGCCTTCTACCGAAGTGTCATTCACATACCTTCAAAAGACGACAGATTGAGAACTTCCACAGTCCAAAGGCTTTGACTCAAAACTTTCATCACTATTCACAATTTTACCAGAGGTTCATCTGAGTAATTCCAAAGAGTTGATATTCTACAGCCCTACAGATAAAAATTAATTAGAAGAACACAAGCTGCAAGCAGAAAAGGAGTACAGAGCTGAATATGTCACAGCCAATCAAGTGTTTAAAAATTACAGGTACAGTCTCCAGTGTTCAGTTTTCGGTGTATAACATTATTCTCTGCCACAATGCTTACAACATAAAATTGTAAAACAATATACACACAAAATGAAAAAGAAGAGATATAAAAGAAATTGTACAAACCTTTCTGGTTCACTGCCACCTGACTCTACTTCATGTTTCAGCTCCTGAAAAAAGGATTAAGAGAATCTACGATAACTGTACAATCCACTACTTTGTATGTTTTAGTAAAGATGATTTTTTTTTTTTATTTCAACACTATCCTAAACCATATTTCCTTGCAATGAATACTCTGTTTCCTGTATTAAAGAGGTCTTTCTGCATAGCTTTACACACACCTTCAACTTCCATACTAGGCAAGTATACCTGACCTGGAACCTCCCCACTTTCTCCAGCCTCCTACCTCCCTGTTTCACTCTCTACACCACTTCTTTTCATCACACCGTGCAAAGCACTGCCCATGCCTGTCTGCACAGCAGCTGTTCTTCCTACCTGCAGGCTTACAGTAGAAATAATTCACAATGGCAATACACTTCAACTCGCCCATGCAAATGTGGAACCCTTAACAGCCCATCTCAGTGAGATCATTTGGATATTTCAGGACCTCAGCTTTCATGCCAATCTCCTGTTGGGCCAGAGATATAAACATACATTTTGCAAACAACAGTCCCTCCATATAAAAATTTACACGTAGTCTTTCTTGATCAGACTTTACACTCCTTTCACTCATCACACAGCAGAAACTCATCCCTTTATTGAAATATTCGTAACCAAGTCTCCAACTAGAATAATTCACTGATCAATCTCGGCACCTGGCTGGTTTGCTCATGATGTAAGATACATGTCTTACTCATTGTAATACCTAAAGAACAAACTGCAAGTGATTACTTTTATAGATTTTAAATGCTTGAATATGATCAAACTTACAAGTGAGGCCTATGATATTTCTTGGCAGGAAATGGCAGAAAATAAGTTTCTTGTGAATTATCAAGTAGCTAATTTCATTGAGAGATTCAGTAATTTCTACAATAAACACGTTTCTACAAAAACCATAAGAATCAGGAGAAAAGTGGCACTATGGCTTACCGATCAACCAGAGATGCAGCACACAGTAAATATAAATGACACCTGACCTTGATAATCATCACACCTAAAAGCAACTATGGAATGAAGTTAGAAAGTCTGTGAAAATTGTGAAACTCAGGTATGCTCACTCATTATCTGAGGACTTGTACAGACCATTCATCTTGTGGAAAAATCTAAGAGGTCTACGAAAAGCAAATCCACAGCTGAAGCTGTAGGTCCTATTGAAGATCTAAATGAGTATTTCACTACACTGACATTTCCACTTCACCAAGGCAGAAGAGTAGAAACCATCGATTCCCTTAAAGAATCAGTGCTTCATAGGTAAGAAAGCTTTTTTCTGCAACTGACAAGCTTTAATTTGGTCCAGAAAATAATTGCAGAAATAACTTTTTAGATGAATACCAATCTAGTTCCCAGAAAAAGTGTAGTACAACAAATGCTCTTATAAAAGTGACTGACAAACTGAAACAAACTATGAACGAACAAGAGGTGACTATTATGTGCTTTTAGGAATTCAGCATAGCTTTCAATACTGACAACTTTGATGTTCTACTTGTTAAACTAAAAAGTCAACCGAGCGAGGTGGTGCAGTGGTTAGACACTGGACTCGCATTCGGGAGGGCGACGGTTCAATCCCGCGTCCGGCCATCCTGATTTAGGTTTTCCATGATTTCCCTAAATCACTCCAGGCAAATGCCGGGATGGTTCCTCTGAAAGGGCACGGCCGACTTCCTTCCCCATCCTTCCCTAATCCGATGAGACCGATGACCACGCTCTCTGGTCTCCTTCCACAAAACAACCAACCAACTAAAAAGTCAAATTTTTCTTCAAGTGCTGTCCAATGATTCCACTAACATTTACATTCTGCTAACAGTGGGCAATGGTTGAAGCAAAAAGATCACAATGTAGGAACGTGTTAGCAGAGTTCCCATAAGGATCAATGCTCAGTGCTTTTTTCATGATTTATTAATGAAGAGTCAATTATTACCTCCTACTGAAAATATTATTTACACGGATTTTCAGCATGCTGGGTTAATAACGTGACAGAAACTTGCGTTAACTAGTTTCATGTAGAAAACAGCCAAAGTAGCAAGATTCAGTTTTTTTATTTAATGGATGACTAGTTTCGGGTTACTTGAACCCATTTTCAAATCATTGTGCAGGACAGAAAGATAAAATTACAATTTACTCAATAAACTGTTAAAAGACTTGGAGGCATATTGCAGGATACAGAGCGTATCATACCAGGATATATCTACCAAACAGATAAAATGGTGTATTCTGTAACAACACGCAAAACACATTAATATTTTACATACATGTATATCACAGCCAAATTTTTCTACAAACATTGGCAGGGCAATGACTACTGATAATCTTGTTCCTACACTGCCACAAGGAAACCTCTGGTAGGATGCACCCCATCAGGAGGCAGTGAATTTCTTCATTACAATTTCCATTCATCAAGGACAATAAAATAATACAACAAAAGTACAGGCCAACTAACACATTTCAGCTTTTTAAAATGTTACACAAACAGTAAGACATTTAAAAGCAATGAACAGTAAACAGCAGCAGCATCACATATGGTGCATACAAACAAAAATCATGTGCTATAGCAACAAACAACATTGTTCCCTGTGAACCACAAATAGTGTGAAAAGAAACATTATCTTTTGAATTACTTCATATTTGTAAAACACTTAACTGGAAGCAAGCTGTACAGAATATGTACCTAGGAAAACAGGTAAGACAAAAATTAAAATACCTGGTTTTGTCTTCCACTGTACCAAACACTTGGGCCCATAATGGCATACGACAACATGATGTATGTACCCGTTTAATCCAAAAGTGAAGAAGCCATGTTGGATGCTTAAAGTATGTACACAATTAAAGCCAAAAAGCTAAAGTCATGCCAAGGAGAGGCAAGAAATGGAACCACTCCCGAGAAAGAACTGAGCATGGCGGTGAGGGAATTATTTCTTTATTGGGGGGATGTAGGATGCAAGAAATATATTTATTATGATTTACTATTATCAAAGACAAAACAACAGATACAATATAGTACAAATCAACTACCATATGTATGCTCTGTTAAATGTTTTTGGAAACAACAGGACATTTAAAACCAATGAACAGTCAGCAGCAGCAGCAGAAGCAGCAGCAGCAGCACATACAGCATATACAAACATAAGTCATATGCTACAGAACAGATAACACCAACTATTGCGAACCATAAAATTGTGTGGAAAGAAACCAAATTGGTATGACAATCAAAGTCATCACCACAAGCCCAACAGAATGTATGACCACAGAAACTTTTTTTAAAATTGACACTTCATTGGTGCAAACAGGTGTTAAAATGCTAGATTATGTATCACACTGTACCAGATGCTAGAGCCAATGATGATTAACGACAACATAATGAATCTATGTAATCCAACTACAAAAGTTTTTTTTCAGATTGTCACTTCATTGGTGCAAATAGAAGTTAGAACACTAGGTTGTGTCTTACCCTGTATCAAAAGTGACGGCTCATAATAGTACAAGTCAACATGATGTATCTATCTAACCCTACATTATAGTAAGGATGGCAGATACATAAAATGTAAGTATACAGGAATAATGCCACATGACAAAAGCAATCCCAGGAAGAGACAAGAACTGGTTTCACTCCCGAGAACAGAGAACAGGGCAGGGGAGGGTGGGGGAGGGGGATTAGGGAGGGAGAAGGGGGAGAAGGAAATGAGGGAAAGGAAGGAGCCAAAAGAGGGGATTGATAAAAAGGGGCAACATAGAGAGTTTACAACATTCTTCATTGTGACCCATAAAATAGTATGGAAAGAAACCAAATAGTATATTTTCTTTAGGCAAACCACACCTATTAGGTCATCATATGAATTGCACAAACAGTTAGGAAATAAGATACACTAAACTGAAACTTGTTAACACTTCAAGCAAAATGCAACATTATGCAGTCTGTAATTTATAAATACTTCAGAAGCAGAACTAAGAATATACTTAGGAATACAATGGACAAATCATTCACATTAAGTTATTCCTAAAATTCGTATAAGGACATATGCTCGTAAAAAGGGCCCAAACTATTTTTCATTAAACTACAGTAGAATAAAATGACTGTTGCCCTTTGGCTTTAAGATAGCGATGAAGCAGGGATTTTCCCCTACAAACATTTCAGGAGTGTACTGTGAATATCAGGAATCCTGTAAAACATCAAGTTTCTGACATCGCTGTGACCAGAAAAGATCTTGCAAAAAAGGAACCAACAATGACTAATGAGAATCATTCAACATGACAGATGTGCAACCCTTACGCAAACTGCTGCAGATTTCAATGCTGGACCATCCATTCAACGAAACATCATTGATATGGGCTTTTGGAGCCGAAGGCCCACTCGTGTACCCTTGATGAATGCAGGACACAAAGCTTTATGCCTCGCCTGGGGCCGTCAACACCAACATTGGACTGTTGATGACTGGAAACATGTTACCTGGTCCGGCGAGTCTCATTTCAAATTGTATTGAGCAGATGGGCATGTACAGTTAGGGAGACAACCTCATGAATTTATGGGACCCTGAGTGTCATCAGGGGACTGTTCCAAGCTGGTGGAGGGTCTGTAATAGTGTGGGGCATGTGCAGCTGGAGTGATATGGGACTCCTGATATGTCTACATATGACTCTGACAGGCGGCATGTACATAAGCATCCTCTCTCATCTCCTGCTTCCATTTATGTCCAGTGCGCATCCCCAAGGACTTGGGCAATTCCAGCAGGACAATGCAGCACCCCACACATCCAGACTGGCTCCAGGAACACCCTTCCACTGGCCACCAAGTTTCCCAAACATGAACATTATTGAGAATATCTGTGATGCCTTGCAATGTGCTGTTCAGAAGAGATCTCCACTCCCTCATACTCTTATGGATTTATGGACAGCCCTGCATGATTCATTGAGTAAATTCCCTCCAGCACTACTTCAGACATTAGTTGAATCCATGGCATACCATGTAGTGACACTTCTGCAAGCTCGCGGGGGCCCTACGTGATAATAGGCAAGCGTACCAGTTTCTTTGGCTCTTCAGTGTACAATTTTAAGGTGTTTTGACCAGAAATTTATTGCATGTAGCTTCATGCCATTGACTTTAGATTAACCCCATATAATTTCATTCTGTTTTGTTCTGTAGTTGACATCTGCTTAAGGATGTTAACAATGAAATGACTAAGTGTCATATCTATTATCTTGATGTAGACATCACATGTATGTATCCTGGTATGTACTCCTAATAGCTTTTGTAGAATTACTCTTGATAGTGCTACTGTATTCTGAAGTATTCCTAACTTGTGACGTTTTATAACAACTTCCATATAACAAGATGATCATTTGACCATTGAAAACAGTAGGCACTGTTTTCTTATTGTGATCTTGGCAATTAAAGGCTTTAACAAAAAAATCTACAGCATTTGATAAATAGTTTTTTTTTGACATGTGCCTACGTAAGAAATCTCTCACTTGAAACTGACTATGTGGTTGATCAACCACTTTTCAACAATTTAAAGGAAAAACAACTGATGTCAAACATTGTGAAACAGAGAAACAAAAATTTTAGGCACAGGTCTTGGACACCATTAGTTTCAAGAATGCTACACCACCAGCTACAGTGTCAGATAGACAATTCTGCTTCTTGTTCTAAATGCAACCTGCCTTTGCAAATATTATTTCTGCTTGTATAGTTTACTAATTTGCTAGCAAGAATACACTTCGATATCAACTTTCTATTTTTCTTCCAAAAACTAGAGGGTCCACAGAATGATGTACTATGAAGACACTGATAGGGATTAATGTTACAGTTAAAGGATATGGAATACCACAATGGAGAAATTTTTATGTGGCGATATTAGTCTTACCAAATCTGAAATAAAATGAAACTGGAATAGCACAGTACATTTTCCTTTAAATGTGTGTTATACAGGGTGTTTCCATAAGAGCATGAAAAAACGTAACTGGACATAGAGAATGCTCCACTGAATAACTTGAGGTAGGGAACCTGGGGTTGGAGAAGCCAGCTTAAGGAGATATGGAAGTAAACTTGTCTACTATTTTGTCTGAATTACTGTTTTCCAGCTTATTTACAACTAACATGCATACAAGTTTATACATACTGTGCTGTTTATTTATGTGTACTTTCCTTATTTCCTACATGGGAAGGAAAAGGATGAGCGTGATTACTAGGAAGTCATGATGCAGGTTTTGTTTACTTTACTTGTCCATAAGGCGGCTCTCCTGGATTGTATTTACATAGTCCCATGACAGAAAGTGCTATGAATCAATGACAGACCCATTCATTATTCAGTGCTATTCAGAGACGTGCAGTATAATGCGATGGAGCAGTACAGGTACAGTTTTGCAGAACTGACTGACATGTGGCTTGTGTACGGGGAAGTACATTGCAATGCTCTCGCTGCTGAAAGGCTATACAGGGGACAATTTCCTAACAGGCATAATCCATCACAAGTGTTTATTTCTCTTGATCAATGAATGTGAGACACTGGTTCATTGGAAAGAAGAAATGTGGGACCTTGCAACATGAGGACCACTCACAAAAGCGATTTTGAAGAGATGGTGCTGGAATGTGATGCAGTGGACTCCCCTCTACAAGTACTTGTTGTATTGCATGTGAAATGAGCAGCATGTGGCAAGTACTCCAAAAACAATAATTACACCCATATCACCCACAATGAGTACATGCAATGTTTCTGACTGGTTTAGGATGAAGGGTCGCATTGTGTCTATCAGTGATTGTGCCAACAATTGATTGATCAACCAGATTTTCTCTAATTCATGCTGTTTACTGACAAGGTCACATTTTATTGTGAAGGTTTCAAACAGCAGGAATAGCCATTTGTGGGATGTGGAAAAACCTCACACTCTAGTAGAGTCACACCATCAAGTACATTTTGCTGTGAATATTTGGGGCAGCACTGTAGGTGACAATCTCATTGGGGCATATCTTCTGCCCTGCCATCTGAATGGCCACCTGTACTTGAAGTCCATGCAAAGAGTTTGTAAAGGGACGTCCTCCTATAGGATTACTTTTCTTCAACAGAAGTAGTCGATACCGGACATATTTTTCAAATTTTGGACAGATCAATATTATCTCAGCTGTTTTTCTGACAAATTTCATATAATTTTATACACAATATGCTATATTTCAAGGAGGGAGGGGAAGATTACAAATGACTAATAATGAAATTTTGTCTCTTGCAAAAAAGTAAAGTGATTTATTTCATGTACAATTTATGTGTGAATCAACTTCCGATCACTTGAAGCAAGAAAATTGAAAGTGGTCCAACAAAGCAAATCCCACCAACAGTGACGATCTTCTAATAATAATGACGGATCAGATCGAATGAAAGAGGCCTTTACAACTACAAGCAGGGACATCAAAAACAAGGTATAAGTACAAACTATTTGTGAACTTAATTTGTTTGTAGACTCATGTGCTTGTTAACAAAATGAATAGGGACATGGGTAGGAGTGAGGTAGAAATGAAAGCTGTAGGATCCAGTTGGGGCATGTCTGAGGCGAGTGAAACCATAGTCAGTAAAGAACAGTAAAAACTGATATTTTGCAGTTAATTTTGGCAAAACTAGAGGAAATGCAGACAGATAAGAATAGCAAATTTAGTGCAGTTAATGATCAGTTAACTGAAATAAGAACTGAAAAAAATAGCAAAATAGACAGAGTAAAGGATCAGATGGGTCAACTTAGGAATCAAGTTTCAGAGTTAAGAAATGGGTTGTTTAAGGGATTAAGAAGTGTGAATGAAAAAGTTGGGGTTTTAGAAAATAAATTTATTGTTTTGGAAAATGAGTTGGTAGTTGCGTCAGTGAGGCAATCAAAGAATGTTGATGATGAAAGTTCCTGGCAGATTAAAACTGTGTGCCCGACTGAGACTCGAACTCGGGACCTTTGCCTTTCGCGGGCAAGTGCTCTACCAACTGAGCTACCGAAGCATGACTCACGACCGGTACTCACAGCTTTACTTCTGCCAGTACCTCGTCTCCTACCTTCCAAACTTTACAGAAGCTCTCCTGCGAACCTTGCAGAACTAGCACTCCTGAAAGAAAGGATATTGCGGAGACATGGCGTAGCCACAGCCTGGGGGATGTTTCCAGAATGAGATTTTCACTCTGCAGTTTGGAAGGTAGGAGACGAGGACTGGCAGAAGTAAAGCTGTGAGTACTGGTCGTGAGTCGTGCTTCGGTAGCTCAGTTGGTAGAGCACTTGCCCGCGAAAGGCAAAGGTCCCGAGTTCGAGTCTCGGTCGGGCACACAGTTTTAATCTGCCAGGAAGTTTCATATCAGCGCACACTCCGCTGCAGACTGAAAATCTCATTCTGGAAACATCCCCCAGGCTGTGGCTAAGCCATGTTTCCGCAATATCCTTTCTTTCAGGAGTGCTAGTTCTGCAAGGTTCGCAGGAGAGCTTCTGTAAAGTTTGGAAGGTAGGAGACGAGGTACTGGCAGAAGTAAAGCTGTGAGTACTGGTCGTGAGTCGTGCTTCGGTAGCTCAGTTGGTAGAGCACTTGCCCGCAAAAGGCAAAGGTCCCGAGTTCGAGTCTCGGTCGGGCACACAGTTTTAATCTGCCAGGAAGTTTCATATCAGAGCACACTCCGCTGCAGAGTGAAAATCTCATTCTGGAAACATCCCCCAGGCTGTGGCTAAGCCATGTCTCCGCAATATCCTTTCTTTCAGGAGTGCTAGTTCTGCAAGGTTCGCAGGAGAGCTTCTGTAAAGTTTGGAAGGTAGGAGACGAGATACTGGCAGAAGTAAAGCTGTGAGTACCGGTCGTGAGTCGTGCTTCGGTAGCTCAGTTGGTAGAGCATTTGCCCGCAAAAGGCAAAGGTCCCGAGTTCGAGTCTCGGTCGGGCACACAGTTTTAATCTGCCAGGAAGTTTCGTATCAGCGCACACTCCGCTGCAGAGTGAAAATCTCATTCTGGAAACATCCCCCAGGCTGTGGCTAAGCCATGTCTCCGCAATATCCTTTCTTTCAGGAGTGCTAGTTCTGCAAGGTTCGCAGGAGAGCTTCTGTAAAGTTTGGAAGGTAGGAGACGAGGTACTGGCAGAAGTAAAGCTGTGAGTACCGGTCGTGAGTCATGCTTCGGTAGCTCAGTTGGTTAGAGCACTTGCCCGCGAAAGGCAAAGGTCCCGAGTTCGAGTCTCGGTCGGGCACACAGTTTTAATCTGCCAGGAAGTTTCATATCAGTGCACGCTCCGCTGCAGAGTGAAAATCTCATTCTGGAAACATCCCCCAGGCTGTGGCTAAGCCATGTCTCCGCAATATCCCTTCTTTCAGGAGTGCTAGTTCTGCAAGGTTCGCAGGAGAGCTTCTGTAAAGTTTGGAAGGTAGGAGACGAGGTACTGGCAGAAGTAAATCTGTGAGTACCGGTCGTGAGTCGTGCTTCGGTAGCTCAGTTGGTAGAGCACTTGCCCGCGAAAGGCAAAGGTCCCGAGTTCGAGTCTCGGTCGGGCACACAGTTTTAATCTGCCAGGAAGTTTCATATCAGCGCACACTCCGCTGCAGAGTGAAAATCTCATTCTGGAATGTTGATGATGTCAAGAGCTGAACAGAAGGCTGTAGTGGAAAAAATGGAACAAAATAGTGCCAGTTTAAACCAAAAAATTATAAATGTCAAAAACAATATGCAAACTGATGTAACTGTTTCAGAACAAAAAATTTCAGCAGTTCAGGAAATTTATGCGAACCAAAGTCTGTGTGCAAACGATGGTATTGTGTGGTCCAAAATCCTATCAAAAGTTTTCCATCTGACAATTTTCACCCTGTGGATTTTCTGCATCACTGTGGAGACAGTTAAATTTGTTAAATTATGTCTTGAAGGCGAAGCTCTGTCATGGGTAAATTTAAATTTAAGTCAGTGGGAAACATATCAAAGTTTCGAGAAAAGTTTTTTAAATGAATTTCGGTCAGAACCTGAACAAGGAAGCATTAAAAGTGAATTTTTGAAAGGTCTTAATTATAGGAATAGGGATGGCACTTTGAAAGGGTTTTGAAGAACCAACTTAAAAAATTAGCAAACCTTGACAAACCATTTGATGAAAAGACCTTGATTGATGCACTTAAAAGGAGATTACAAGAAAGATTGCCGTGGGCTTTAGCACATGGACCTGATGATTGTCTGGAACAATTTTTATGATATGTTGACAGGATGGATAGGGTAGTAGAAAGAAGTATGTACCATAATAATCAGAATGAAAGAATTCACAATCAGAGTAATTACAGAAACAGAGATAATGGTAACTTCTATCAGGATCAAAATGACAATAGAGAGAGAAATTTTGAACATTGGCAGGATAAGAATAAAGGGGATAATCATGGGCATTTTAATAGAAGAAACAATCATAGAAACAACTACTTAGGAAACGGCAGTTCGCCTCAATGGAGGTCCAAAGTTTTGAGGAGAGGAAACATAACAAGCAAAGGACCCCTAAGTAACACTTGCAATTACACAATAATAACAGTGTTAATGATATGGCATGTGTATCTGGAATTGAACAGAAGGAATGTCAGATTTCTCATTTATGTTTTGATCAAAAGTTTTGGGATTCTATGTTTAATTATGGTGATGTAGGTGCCAATCACAAACCCGGATGTAAGAGTAGTGAGAACTTTGATATAGAATGTACTAACGATTTCTACTCTTGGTCAGAAAACAATGTTATTGATGTATGTAAAACAGGTGATGGCTGTATTGGATCTGAACTAGGTGATATTTTTGATGCAGATGTGAATAAGATCTGTGAAATGACTGACGTTGATAAGTCTGAGACTGATGGCTTATTGCAAATGAATGTAGGTGAAGTAAGTAACTTTGATGGAGATGAGACTTGTATTGTTAGTGATGTTGTTGATGAAGTAATTTTGGAGGAATATGATGATGATGATGATGATGATGGGTATCACGTATTTGTGGAGTTTAACAATAACAAAGTTCCAGAGTTATTTGTGAATTATGTTGACAATACAGGTAAGGTAAGTGATGTATGTGATGTAAGTGGGAGTCATGGAATACCAGTCCAGTCAAAACAGTTTTGCATTAATGTTATGTAGAGTAATGATCCAAACAGTAAAGGTGAGTTATCTGTGAGCCTAGAGAATAAAGGTGAAAACTTTTTGAAGTTTGTTTGGGACCAGATTGATGATAATGTAGATAAATGTGCATTTTGGAATATGTTAGCTATGGTTAGTCAGAATTTGTATAGCAATTTGTGAAATGAAGTGAAAGAGGATTTAAGCAGGAAATGCAGTTTTGACAGTAATTTGTTTTGTGTTCCTTCTCTAACAAATGACATTAGTTGTGCCATGGAATCTATTCACTGCATTCAATCTTTACCTGACAACATGAGTAACCAAAGTAATGCCATGATACCAGTAAAGTTGATAAAACCCTGTAAAGACAGTGTGGATGTAGCATTTGATGAAAGTGAGAGTGATCTTTTACATGAAGTGTCTGATAAAAGAGACGATGATTCAGATTTTGGGAGCCATGTGGAGTGGCTGTGCGGTTTGAGGTGCCATGTCACAGTGTGTGCAGCCCCTCCCACCAGAGGTTCGAGTCCTCCCTTGGGCATGGGTGTGTGTGTTGTTCATAGCATAAGTTAGATCAAGTTAGTTTAAGTCTAGGGACCAATGACCTCAGCAGTTTGGTCCCTCAGAAATTCACACACTTTTGAACATTCAGATTTTCGGTGTCCTCACATTAAAATTAAGCTTGATCAGTCGGGAGGTAGTGTTGAGTGATACAGGTAGCCTGATTTGTGGTATGTCTGAATAATTTAGGGACAAGATCAAGTATAGAAAGAATTTTGTGGTAATGCCCACTGTAGGTGTAAAGGTAAGTGGAGCTACAGGTAAGCAAAGCAAATTCATAAAATCCCAGGTACTTTTAACTTTTAGTATAGAAGACAATACCTTTGAATGTGGATGCTTAGTTATCCCAAGTCTGGAAGAAAATTACACTATGTTTGCAGGTTCATACAACTATATAATTCTGTTTTGTGCATCACGAATGTAGTATGTAAGATGATGTGATTCCTAGTTTAAATCTATGCTACACTATGCTGAGTTTAAATCTATGCTACACTATAATTACAGGTTCATACAACCATTCAATTATGTTTTGTAATAGATTTGTGCTCTAGAATTTGATACAGATATACTATGATACTAAATGAGTAGATCCTTTTCCAACTTTGAAAAGGGGCAATGCCATATCTAGCAATAAATTTTCATAACTTGTACTGTAAAAATTAACTGTGTATATCAACTAACTAGTTCATTTTTTCATTGCATTTAGCTCTGTTTGTTAAAGTTTCATATGTGAACATTTTTTAATCCCTTCTGACGTGAACACTGTATAATTGTTTCTTCAATAGACCCTATAAATAGGCAGAACATATGCAATGTGATGTGAGGGAGATATTGAACAGTATACTTAGTACACAAAATAATGTTGCAGGATTTGATGTGAATGCTACACAGGAAGTAACCTATCCATTGGAACGTGTGATGAGAAATCTAGGGAGGAAATTGAAAGATGTGGGTGGATCCTCTCCCACACTTCTGTATGGCTGCACCCTCGCTGGTCCAGTCGACTTATAAGAGATCACAGCTGCTGGGTAATGTACTCAAGCATCTGTCAATTACATAAGTGTTGTGACTGAAATTTGTAAATTGTTAGCCAAGAAATTATTTTATATGAAGTGTTCATGGAACTATGTGTTAAGAAAAGTCGTCATTGCCATGGACAGTGTTATTCCACATAAATATATGTTTTTTCAAGTAGGGAAATTAACTTCCCAATACATTATGTAACTTTCAATCAGTATTTATTTTTTTTATCAATTGTAAATGAATCTTCTAGGCCTCCATGTATGTAGGTTATTTTGTATAAACAATTAGCAAACAGCATGGAAGACATTTACGAGTATAGACAGAATAACAAGATGTACACATTTCTGATTTCACACAATGATTTTGGTCCTCAAGCTACTCAATCATGTCATCATTCAAAGCTATTTATGACTCTGATTACCTGTATTTATCCTGAGTACTCATTATTGTATCCCATTGAAACCTGAGTTGTGGCAAACTCATGCTTAACTCTGTTTTGGGTAGCCCTGGTCATCACGACTGTGTATGTGTACTCAAGGGGAGTGTGCAGCTACTGACTGAGGCTAGATGCTTCTTCTAATTACTCTTTACATATAATTGAACTTATTGATATGATTATGAACTGTATTCATTTTCTTGTGTCAAAACATTTCTTCCGGACTGTACTCAGTGTGGTTTAGATTCATAGGTGGGTCCCAACATTATAAGCTTAGGTCCTACTATTTTTTCATTATTTTCTCCTTTTATGAGTCAGCATATCCTTGCATACTCTGGTTTATATGGCTGATTGATTTTGTGTTATATTCCTACTCATGATTGAGTATATTCTTCTGTTCCGGCGTTGTGAGTTTTTCAAGTCGGCTCACTCGTCATACACTTGGCTCTGAATTTTTTTCTTCTCTTTTGAAGATTTTACTTTATAGATGCAAACCTGCAATTTGTAATCCTAGTAATTTACATTGTCTCTGCACTTATTTCTATAGTTTAGTGTTGTAATGTTGTAGTTTTAACTTTGTATCATTTGTCTTGTAACAGAATGTTCCACAGATCTGAAAATCTGAATGTCATATCCTTATATATGTATACATTATGACTTGTATAGCATATATTTTTCTTATGTTTTCTGTAATATGTATCGGATACTTCTATACATCTGTATTCCATCTTTTGGCATCATTTTGAACACCATTGGCAAATCTTTTAGTAGATCATAAAACATTGTAAACACATTGTTCCCACATTTTGTGAGGGGGATGTTGTAAAGGGACATCCTCCTCTAGCATTACTTTTCCTCAACAGAAGTAGTCGATACCAGAAATATTTTTCGAATTTCGGACAGCTCAATATTATCTCAGATGCTTTTCTGAAAAATTTCATATAATTTTATATGCAATATGTTATATTTCAACCTAAAATCTATGAAAAGGAATGATTTTATTTTCATTGTTACATTAAATATGCTCTAGCTATGGATGTACAGTTAAGATTAAAATTATTATTATTATTATTTTTTGTAGAAACATTTGAAATTATGAAATATTTGGCACACTTAAAATTTCTATTTTTAATTACACAGTCTAGTACTGTTTATTATATTTATTTCTGGATTTATTTATAAAATAATAATAATAAACTATGTGTCCTTGGAGGGCATGGGGGCAGGTGTTGGAATTCGAAAGAAAGCAAAGACAGATGTGTGATGCGGGAGCAGTAGTTTAAATGTGGCACCTGCCCCTGGCACCACCTGATGTCACCGGTGCTGCCACGGGTAATAGCTCCACTAACTGCCCGGGTCAATTTATGTGCGCATGCCACAGTGGGTCTATCTGATTGGCTGCTGATGATGTCATCATGCCTATACAAGTGAGAAACCATAGCAGCCCTGGCAATCAGTGAACTCCTGATGAGGATGGCGAAGATGGTCATTGAAAGCTCTAGGATTTTATTCGAATTGACACAGCTTGAAAACCGAGAACGTTTTATTTAATAATAAACTAATACAAATTAATTTGTCAAGAAAGATTGTAAAGCCTATAGAATATTGTTATTAACACAGAGTGAAGTAGTAATGGGCATGCCTTTGATGTGATTGGACGTGTTTTTATATTTTGGAATAACAATGTAATTTCGGCTTTGTTAATGCGAACATTCAAAAGACAATGTGATATAGTAAAATGTGACACAAATAAACATTGAAAAATCAAAAATTCTGCACAGACATTCTTCAAATTAATCTAGATCAATTGGAGCATGAGGACCTAAAATGTGCAAATTTCAGCTTCAAGAATCACATGAAATACTGGAGCCAACTGTGCAAGAAAAGATAAGTAAAAAGTTTATCATAACTCTTACTCCTCTCGAATCTTATGAAAACACTTAACCATAAAGTCATTAGTAACAACAAAGGAGGGAGGGGAAGATTACAAGCTTTACCTGAGTTGTTGGAGAATGTACCCATGGCTGTTCGTCAGAGAATGTGGATATAACATGACAGTCCAACACCTTGCTTTAGCATGGATGTCCACAATCATCTCAATGCTGTATTTCCTAGTCACTGAATTAGAAGAGGAGGTCATAGTCCATGACCTGTGAAGTCACCTGACCTATATCCCTTTGATTATTTCCAATGGGGATATCTATAGTCACTTGTTTATGAGACCCTAGTGGATATGGAGATGGAATTAATTGCCAGAACTTTCGCTGCTTATGATGCAATTCAAAACACACCAGGGATATCTGTCAGGGTGCACCAGAATCTTGTTCGCTGATGTCATGTTTTCATTGAGGTTGATTAGCCGTCAGTTTCAGCGCATTTTGTATGATACAGCACGAAAGGTAGGTTCATTGTAACTGTAACTAATGTACAGAAAAAGTACACAGTAATGTGATTTTATTCTTACTATCTCCTCAAGCTGGCTTCTCTGACCCCAGGTTCCCTACCTCAAATTGTTCAGTGGAGCATCCTCTATGTCCTGCTAAATTTTTGCATGCTCTTACGAAAACACCCTGTATATATTGTATAACCTACTTATTTTTCTATACAAGATAATAACACAAATTAAGGAAAGTTAGCACATATTGATATGTAACTTACACACTGAGCAGTACTAAAATATACTTTACTTTGAATTATGTAGAGCCTGATGCATTAGTATTTTACCATTTATAATTTGCATTTGCAGGGTTTCTGCATTGCAATATGGTTTTGTAAATACAGCTTCTTCTTCTTCTTCTTCTTCTTCTTCTTCTCATTTTGGCCTTTAAAAGCCCATATTAATTTAAGTCAGTTTAATTTCTCCTGGTCTTTATGCTTGTCCAATATTTCTTCATTCTCATATTTTGCAACTTTCTTCATTCTTCTGCCCACGATGATTCTGTGATGGGTCTAATTCCGTCGCAAAAATCTGTGAGAGCTTGAACTTTTTACATAGAAGTTATTCTGTTGTAACTTTCTGTTTATATTATTTCCATTTCTTTCAGATGTCGTACTCTTTGGTTCTCTTGTTCACAAGAAACTGATTTATCTTTAGTTTCAACTTCCAGTTGTCCATTAAATGGATGTGTTGAAACAACACGCTCCTTCTTTTTCTATTGGTGTCCGAGATTCTCCCTAACTGGATATACAGTTCAGGGTTCACCTGTCTCCTGTACTGACCATCTCTTGTTCTTTGAAGTCCCAACATCCTCTGGAGTCTTTCCACTTTCACATTTACATAGAGTAAATTCTAAAATTTTAAAGAAAGTTTAACTTGTTTACAAACACTGAATTTGATTCTAAATTTAGTCTGATACTGATTGTCTTTTTATATGGACAAGTATTAGTCATTAATGAGTATGAAAATTATTATTCACAAGAACCAGTATAAATTAATAAGTGATTCCTCCTACCAATCCCCTTACTCAGATGATACCGTTGCTCAAGGTTCAAAGAAAACTGGAGTATCTTCTCAAACAGGTACCCCACTCATACGTTTATAGTTGGTGGTGACTTCAGCCTATCCTCAATATCTTGGTGAAAATACATGATCAAAGCTGATGGTAGGCATAAATCATCACTTAAAATTTGATCAAATACTTTTTCCAAAAATTACTTTGAGCAATTAGTTCAGGAGCCCACGTGCATTTGTAAATGATAGCAAAATCCTACTTGATGTCTTAGTAACAAATAATTCTGAGTAAATAGGGAGCATCATGACAGATTCAGGGCTCAGTGACCACAAGATTGTTGTATCGAGACAGCAACTGTTACATCCAAGTTGACCAAAATTAAACACAAAATGTATTCATGTGGAAAAGCACATAAGAATTTGCTTGATGCTTCCCTAAGAGACAGTTTCTATTCATTTCTAGCTAACTATGCAAGTGTGGACCAAATGTGGGTTGAATTCAAAGAACTAAGAGTGACACCAATCCAGAGATTTATAGCAAATAAATTACTTAGAAATGAAACTGATCCCCCATGACACACAAACAGGTCAAAACATTGCCAAATTTAAAAGAACACAAAATCTCCAAGATTGGCGAAGTTTTACCGAAGCTTGAAATTTCATGCAAACTTCAGTCTGAGGCGCTTTTCATAGTTTCCATAATGAAACTCTATCTCAAAATCTGGCAATCCAGAGTAATTCTGGTCATTTGTAAACCACACCAAAAGTAAGACATGATCAATACTGTTACTGGACAATAGCGATGTTAATGTTATCAATCATATTTCCACTAAAGTGGAGTTACTAAATACGGATTTCCAACATTTCTTTGCCAAATAAGACAAAGTAAAAATTCCAGAATTTAAATAAAGAACAGCTGCCAATATAAGTAACTTGGAAGCAGAAATCCTTGGTGCAATGAAGCAACTCATATCACTTAATGAAGGTAAGGCTTCCGATGAAGATTGTGTACCAATTACATTCCTTACAAAGTATGCTGAAACAATAGCTTCATACCTAGGAATCATAAACAACTCCTCACTTGACAAACGATCCATACCTAAAGGACAGAAAGCAGCACAGATCACACAAATATTCAAGAAACAAAATAGGAGTAATCTGCTGAATTACAGATCCATATCACTTGCGTCATTTTTTGGTAGGATTTTGGAACATATGCTGTGCTGAAACATTATGGATCACCTTGAAGAAAACAATCTACTGACACACGGTCCTCACAGAACCAGAAACTATCATTCTTGTGCAACACAACTAGCTCTGTTCCTCACATGTGGTTTCTAATCAAACTGCATGCCTATGGAACATCAACACAACTTAATTCATGATTTTGTATCACAAAGGTCACAGTTCATAGTAATTGATGGAAAGTTATTAAGAAAAACTGAAGTGATATCTGGCATTCCTCAAAGAGGTATTGTAGGCCTTTTTCTGTTTCTAATATATATAAATGGTTTAGGGGACAATGTGAGCATCCATATTACATTATTTACAAACAATGCTGTTGGTTGGTTGGTTGGTTTGGGGAAGGAGACCAGACAGCGTGGTCATCGGTCTCATTGGATTAAGGAAGGATTGGGAAGGAAGTCGGCCGTGCCCTTTCAGAGGAACCATCCCGGCATTTGCCTGGAGTGATTTAGGGAAATCACGGAAAACCTAAATCAGGATGGCCGGACGCGGGATTGAACCGTCGTCCTCCCGAATGCGAGTCCAGTGTCTAACCACTGCGCCACCCCGCTCGGTAACAATGCTGTCATTTACCATCGAGTAAAGCAGGTATGGGTAACCTTTGGTAACCCGCAGGCCTGATTCACATTCTCAGTTAAGCACATGAACCACCTTGTCACATAAAATTACAACAGTGCTCCTCGTACATAAAGTGAACAAGACCGATATGCACAACATCCTTTTGCACACATGCCACACCAACAAACTGAACTTGAAAAACATGTCTTTGAGAGTGCATTCATTCATGTTCACTGCATCTTCATGTTTACATTTATTTGTGTATCATGCACATTGTTTCTTTACTTATAATGCTTTACAAAAGCTGTCTTAAAAACTTCTGTTGTAAAACTGGCATTGTGCATGGAATAAGAAAAATTTTCACTCGTTTGTGTCATGAGGTGCAAACCCAAGGGATGCCATGCATCAGTGGAAATATCTGAAAATGCATCCCAGGAGAAATATGATGTGAATGCCTCGCACTCTCATCCACAAATTTCTTCTGTGCAAAAGACTGAAACCAATTGGGAGCTGGATCTGGTCCCTGGGCCACCCATGGACTAAAATGATCAGAAGATCAAAACCAACTGCAAGATGATTTATCCAAGATAGCTATGAGGTGCAAAAAGTGGTAAGTGACTCTAAAAAATGGAACATGTGAAGTCGCTCACTTGAGTGTTACAAACAACTCGTCAAATTTCAGTTCCACGGTAAATCACATAAATCTAAAGGCTGTCAATTCAAACAAATACCTATGGATAACAACTTAAATTGGAAGTATCACACAGATAATGTTGTGGCAAATGCAAACAAAAGACAGTATTTCACTGGCAGAGCACTTACAGGATCCAACAAATTCAATAAAGAGACTGCCTACACTATACTTGTCCATCCTCTAGAGTATTGCTGGGCAGTAAGGGATACCTATCAAACAGGACTAACAGAGGACATTGGGAAAGTTCACAGAAGGAGAGCTGATTTTGTATTACCACAGAATAGAGAAGAGATTGTCACAGATGTGATAAGCAAGATCTTTTCATGAAATATCAATCAACTTTCTCTTCTGAATGCTAAAATATTTTGTTGACACCCATAAAAATAAGGAGAAATGATCATCACAATAAAATAAAAGAAATCAGAGCTCACATGGAAAGATTTAAGTATTTTTTTTCTGTCATACATTGTCTGAGAGAGGAAAGGTGAAGAAATAGTGTGAAGTGGTTCAATGAACCCCCTACCAAGTACTTAAGTGTGAAGTGCAGAGCTGTGATGAAGATGTAGAATCTCTTATGAAATTGTACAATGACAGCTTTCACAACCTGGTTGTCTTACTTGGTGGTGAATATTCTGAGTTGTGTGGTCAATGTCCATGAAACTTTATTGTTCCTGATGTTTCATTCACAGCTGTGTTTGACATTTTCAGAGCTGCTCTTGGTTCCACTGAGTCCTGCAACTGATGCATAAGATGCCAAAGAGTGAGAAAAATATCTTGAAAACAGGGCACGATAGAATTTTATCAAGCCTCTTTTTCAAGCTATTTCTCTCTCTCTCTCTCTCTCTCTCTCTCTCTCTCTCTCTTATGTTTAAATCAGCTTCAGCAATGCTCAATAGAACCAGGACAATTTCATGAAATTGTTTATATGTAATAAAACTGTGATTAATACTCTTACAAAGGAATGCATAAGAAGAGTTGTTGAGAAAATATAAATACATCAGTGGCAGAGGGCACAAGGCAGATAGTACTGATTTGTTGGTTGCTGACTTAGTTATTGTTCTGGACTGATTTGGGCACTGTATAATTTTTGCCTCAGACATTAAAGCATAATTTGTGAGAATGACTATGTCATCTTACTAGCAAAGCTAAGTATTGACATTTTATGTTTAACATTTACAACTCCCATCACTGGCACATGGTATTACGATATTAAAAAATATGGTTTTTGGGCCTTTATATTTACTCACGACATAATATACATAAAATTATTATATTTGAATATATTTTGATGGGATACTGAAGTTAAAATATATATTGTATGAGAACCCTTATTATAAGGTGGTTGAAACATGATATAAGTTTCCACTGTGTACGTCAGTGGGAGGCTTTATTTTCTCATATGTTGCACAAACTTATTTAACTTTGAGCAGAGCGCTAGCTTGTTATTGGAGCCAGCTCTCAACTTGCCATGTACTGCTTGCACTCATGCCACTCGAATGAAATGTCATGTGACTGTTTGAGTACCACTTGATTGATACCTGCAGACATTGTCCTATTAATCCTAGGTTAAGTGCAGTTGCAACATGCAGTAAATTTAAAACTTACCAAAGACGTTTGAGTCAAGAAGAGCCTGCACAACAGCCAATGCACACATATAAAGTGTATGAGACCCAAAAGCAAGTGATAAATCACAATTTTGTGTTTGCAAACAAGTGAAAAGTGCTGGCATGAAAAACTGTTGTCGCTGTTGCTGTTTTCATTCTGAAGACTGCTTTGATGCAGTTCTCCGTGCGAGTCTACTCTGTGCAGGCCTCTTCATCTTCAAAAAACTACTTCAACCTACATTGATATGAACTTCCTTTCTGTGTTCCTAAATACCATCAAATATTACAGAACATACGAAAAAGTGAACAAAGAGGGCCATAAACCCACTACTGTATCTTGACGCTTCTGGGCACTACACCTTGGCAAATTGCTGCATTATGGGGTCTCAAGTTTGATGTAGTCATTTTCGAACATCTTTAATGCTCATATGTCATCAACTGACATCTGATCATAACAAAATGTACTAATAATGATACATTTTTGACAATTCTTCAGTACATCATTGCCTTGAAATGGTAACACACAAGTAATAATACTGAAGCAATCAAATACAAAATGCAGTATGACACCTCCCAGAGAGATACTGTTCATGGCACGCACACAAGGCTTATGCTTACACATCATTTTGACATCACTTCCAAGTAATTCCAAGTGAGCCATGAGAGCGTTTGAGGCATCTCACTGCCATCCAAAATGCTGTAAACGCATACACTGCCTCTCTATGTTGAATATACACCTCTTTGATGTTCACCTTAGAATCTCTTCTTAAGATTAAGACATGCCTTAGTGTATCAGTATATTAGAGACGATCGATTTTGGTCTAGGATCAGACCACCATCGGATGCAAAAAACATCTCAGCTTTGCATTTGCACAATTGGAAAAACTGTTATCTGATGTACTTTGTTTCATCACTAATGGTAGCTGTATATAAGTAACACATATGTCCATTTAACCTCATGGACATTTGTTCACGACAACTGCAATCATCTTTTTAACACACTACCCATTCTGCTCACATGCTCTTCTAAGTCCTTTGTTGTCTCTGGAATTATAATGTCAATAACAATCAATTTTTTTTTACTTCCTCTTCCTGAACTTTAATTCCATTTCCTAATTTCTCCTTGGTTACCTTAACTGCTTGGTCAATATGAGGTGTGATCAAAATGTAACAAAATTTTTTGATTTCGCAGGCTTTATATTTTCGATTTTCAAATTTTTTTTGTACCTCGTTGGTATACATGTTGTTGATATAATACATTTTCAGTTTCTGCTATTTTGAAAATTTAGTTGACTGTTGACAGTTGGAAAGGTTACATGTGTTTCTGAATGCTCAGCAAATTTTTACTTTTCAAACAGGTGGATCAAAGAATTTGATTAAATTTTGTTTGAAAAATGGAATAAAGCGCAGCATGGCATTCAAACTGTTGATTATGGCTTTTGGTGAATCTGCTATGAATAAGAAAAGAGTTTACTGGTGCTATAAACGTTTCAAAGAGGGTCAAGAAGACATTCAAGATGACAACTCCCCTGGACACCCTAGCACATCAATTACTGATGACAGTATGGAAGAAGTAAAGAAAATGGTTCTGGAAAACCACCCACTCACCATCAGAAAGGTTGCTGATGATGTTGCCGTATCCTCAGGCTCATGCCAAGCAATTTTTTGCATTTTTGGGCATGAAACGTGTAGCAGCAAAGTTTGTTCTGAAATTGTTGAATTTCAAGCAAAAATGATGTCACATAGACATCACTTGGGTATTGCTGATGAAGTGCAAAACATGGGTATATGGGTGTGATGTCAAAACTAAGGTCCAATCACGCCAATGGAAACTGCCTGAAGAGCCAAGACTGACAAACATTCAACAAGTTCGATCACGTGTCAAGACTCTTCACACGGTTTTCTTCGATTACAATGGCATAGTGCATCATCAGTTCCTATCTTATGGTTGTGCGGTCAATAATGAATAATTTCTAGAAGTTATGAGCAATTTGGATGAAGGTATCCAAAGAAAACAACCAGAATTGTTGCAAAACCACTCATGGACAACTGGGCCACTTTAAAGCCCCCAGCTCACACCTCACTGGTTGTTTGAGATTTTTTGGCAAAAAAAAAAAAAAAAAATCATGTTGCTTTAACCACCGTATTCACCCTGAAACTTCTTTCTATTCCCGAGGCCAAAGAGAACCATGAAAGGACATCTTTTTTTCACCACTGACGAGACAAAAACAGAATCACCGAAGGAGCTGAACACCATAATGAAAAGTAAGTTCCAGAAGGGCTTCCAAGGGTGGAAAAAGCATTGGCACAAGTGTATTACAAGGGATTAATTCGAAGGGAACAAAGTGGATGTTAATGATGAATAAATGAAGATTCTTTAAGAAAAACAAAAATTCCAGTTACTTTTTGATCACGCTTCATATACAGATTTACGTACATGTGCAATATGCTACAGCACTGTCTCACTTCCTTCTCAACCACTATTTTCCTTTCATGTGTTTCTACTCTCCCTATCTTTATAGCTGTAGCTTCTGAACAAGTTGTAAATAAAATTTTGCTCTCTGTATTTTGTACACGAAATCTTCAGAATTTTCAAGGAGTGTATTACACTCAACATTTTTTAATGGCTTTCTCTAAAATATACTGACTCTGTGTATGTAGGCTTGCCTTTCTTTAACTTATCTTCTAAGTAGGTCACAAGGCCCATATTGCACTGTGTGTTCCCAACTGATCTTCCCCGAAGTTGGCTACTACCAGTTTTTCATTCTTCTGTAAGTAATTCATCAGTATTTCACAAGTACAGTTTATTAAACTAATAGTTAAGTAGTATTCACATCTGTCGGCCACAGTCTTCTTTGAAACTGGAATTATCACGTTGTTCTCAAAGTCAGCAGGCATTTTACCGGAATATATCTTGTGAATGAGGTGGTACAGTTTTGTCATGGTTGGCTTTCCCTAGGTCTCACTAATTCTGAGGAAATATTGTCTACTCCAGGGGTCTTGTTTCCACTTAGGTTTTTCAACAGTCTGTCAAATTCTCACCACAATGTCATAGTTTCCACCTAATCTACATCTACTTCCATAACTTACACTTTTCAGCTTTTTTTCATTTACTTGCCATCTAATCTCTTGATATTCATGCAGCTGCCTCTCTTTTCTCCATACATCTCTTTCATTTTCTTAAAGGCGGCATCTATCTGTCCCCGTGATATCTATTTTTCTACAGCCTTGCATCTGTGCTCTAGCCATTTCTGCTTAACCTTCTGAACTTTCTGTCAATATCATTTTTAGGCATCTGCTAATCCTTTCACCTGCTTATTTGTTGCATTTTTATATTTTCTCCTTTTGCCAATCAAATTCAATGTCTCCTGTGTTATCAAAGTGTTTCTACTAGATCTAGGACTTTTACTTAGTTGATTCTCTACTGTTTTCACTACTACATTTCTCAAAGCTCCTCATTCATCTTCTATTGTATTGTTTCCATGTCTCTCTCAAAACTAAATATTTACAGTAACACAAACAATTCTATTTTTACTATTTTTTAGACAACTGACAGGGTGTATACATGGACAAGGAAAAAAAATTCCCGGATTTTCCGGTTGAAAATACACTTTCTCCCAGATGAAAATACACTTTTTCCATGTTAAGTGACAATATACTTTTCCTCGGCACTGTAAAACTTATCAATCCTTTGATTGTTTATGGTTTTATACACTGACGTAGAATTACCCGGCACTTTAGACTCAGGGGAAAAAACATGTTTCAGAAAGATCTTTGATGTGCAGCAACATGTACGCTGCATATTTTCATGTTATGAAAGTATAAATTCAAATTCCACCAAACACAGCATGTTACTTTCCGAAGCATTGAAATCGAGATAGTGATGCACTTTCGTAAGCCAGTCACAGCTCATGTCACGTGATCTCACCAGCTGATGACAGCATAGGACATGTGATGTAGTCAGCCAATAGCTAGGTCACTCTTAAGTAGCGCAAACACGCAAATAAGGAAAGTTAATGGTTTAAATTAATATACAGATTGTTGCTACAAGAAAAGCGAAGCTTTCACATATAATATTGGTCTTGAAGATTAATAAGCCGCAAGAGAAGCTAAGCTTCCACATATAATGTTGATCTCTTTTTCCGCGTGTTACACTTTAACATACATCACATAAATGTGCCAGTAAAATTTTAATAACGACGTAAATGTCTGATCTTCTGGGCTAGAAATTATTCTAGATGGCCGTCCCCAAAGAGTTGATTTTTAAATGGGAGTCAAACGCTCTGTGATTTAAAAAATTTGTCGTACAATCTTGCACATAGTTCATCTTGCATAAAAGGAAATTAATTTTCAAAGTAACACTTTTCAAACCACCATTCGCAATATTTTCCTGTGACCTGTTAGAAATAGGTTCGGTTCAGCAGTTTCCAGAGAGCGCCAGATAACAGGTGTCACTGCACTTGGCGCAGCTACGATGATGCAGGAAGGCCGTATGTTCGTATGCATAAATCATTAAAAGATCTTGCATTAAAACGAATCTAATGTAAACAGTTGTCACTGACACACTTTGCTGTTGGCAGATGCTTGTATGAGCACTGTGTTTTGTTGTATACAGCGCATTTCCTTTGTGACTTAAGCTTTATTTTCATTTTTTTCCCATCTCATTCATGTTTTGTTCCTGCAGTATTATTCTGCAGAAGTGGAATACAGTAATATTCTTAGTTAGAGTATTGGTTCTTACCAGTCAAAATCCCAAAAATTTAACTGAAAACTAAAACAATGAAAAATTCCCAGAATTCCAAAAAAATTCCCGGGTTTTTCCCGGTTGTTCCGGGTCGTATACACCCTGACTGAGTATGCCTACTACTACTACTACTACTACTACTACTACTAAGTGAAACAAGTTTTGCAACAAAAATAATAATAATTCAATTGCAAAAGGCTGTAGTTATTATTCTCTGCAGGATAACAACAGCAGCCTGGGTAATTTCTTGCAGATAAATGGGCATTAAAGAACACCTCTTACATAGTGTGGTAAAGTATATGGTTCTAAGAGTCTGTCACTCTCAATGCCTATTCAATCATTGATACTAAAGTGAACCTGATGGCTTGCTTTCACAATTGTTCAAAGACATGTCCACACATGGCTATTGCAGTAATTTATTTTGTTAATAAATGTGACCCTAGTTTCATCCATACATAAAATGTAAGCTGTGAGCTACAGATCTTTAGCTGTCTTAGAATACATTAACAGAAGTGTAATCTGGCACTGAGGACTTGTAGCTAGAGGACTTGCCTCCCCTTTCCTCTGCCACTCCCTAATGGCTTGTTTTGATTGTGGAGCATAGTGGTGAACCCATGTTTCATCGCAGGTGACAATCTGACTCAAAAATGCATCACCTTCTTCTGCAAACCTTGCTGTAAATCTCTGACAGACCTCCAAACGTCTCAATTTCAGATTTTTGGTCAAAAGTTTAGGGACCCATCTGGAACATACTTTACGGAAATGAAAAGTATGTTGATTGTTCGACACCTCCCATAGTTGATTCTGACTTTTTGTGCATTTCTGATAATCTCGCCTGTCGATCGTTGTCAATAATGTCTTTAACCGTACGAATGTTTTTGTCTGTAATGCTGGTCCAAGGACAGTGACTGTGTTGCTGATTTTCCTGTGTTCTTGTCCTTCCTTGAACTTCTTATACCAGGCAAACAGACGCATCCTTGATAATATCACCGACTGTGCAATCAATCTTGGCAAATTTCCACTGCTGTAACTCCTTCACAAGCAAGAAATATGATAATTATGCATTGTGCAATGGAGGGTTGCACCTGTTGCTCAGACATCATGAGCATTACTGATGAAACGGCAGGAAATATCTAACAGAATGCTCTCTTCACTTCTGACGGTTCCGCCTAAGCATAGCAGAAGCGTAGGGCCAGTCCTACCACCTGTTAGTGTTCAGGAACAAAAAGCCCGTTCACATTTGATACCCCCCTCGTACTTACAGTATATAATGCAATGCCTAAAGCAGTAAAGTGAAAATCTCAAATAAACTCTAAAAAATTGCCAATGAAAATTAGAAGACTGCTGAGCACTGTTAAGTACAAAACATTTGTTATGTTTTAATACTGTCACTACAAGCTGAGCACATACCATGAAACTCTAGTAATCATAAAGTTGCTGGTTTGAATATAATTATTTGCACCTTTATTTACTATGACTTAAAGTTTACATTTATTAACAAATAAAAATGTTTATTAACAAATATGGAATAACAAACTTTAAAAAAACATATTTTCATTTTAATTAATAACTGAATGAAAATGACAGAATTCACAGTGAATTGAAATTTGGTGCAAAAATGCAAAGTGTGAAATGGGCAATAAAATATTTTTCTATTTATGGGGAATGATCATTATTGTGAACTGGTGATACAGCTATTAACGGAAAAAGGAGAGTAGGATTGGAAAAAGCACTTATTGCATACATCACCTCAGAGAATCCCTTGACAAATAATAGAATATAATCCTATTGGTTGAAGGTCTGTCGGAAGGCAAAGGATGAGATGGTAAGGCTAGAATTGGCCATACGGTCTAATACTGGATTGGCAGCAGCAGAGGAAGAAGAAGAAGAAGAAGAAGAAGAAGAAGAAGAAGAAGCTCATTACCACTGAAGAATGTAAATTTTTTTCATTAAACAGTAATGCATTTCTGATGACTGTAACAAATTTTATTTTAAATGCATGTGATACATAATTAAAAGCAAACATATGTTATTTTTATTAAAGGTATGATTCAATATTTGATAACTAACATTTCTGCTTGGTACTAAATATGAAATTTGGGGAACAAGTAAAAAGAAATTGAGATTCAATACAGCAATTCTGCAAGTGCTAGACTTTTACAGTATGGGCTGAGATACTGCCGATTACGTTAACTAATAATAAATGTTTTGTACTTAACAGCAACTGGAGCTCTTATAATTTTTAAAGATAAATTTATCAAGTTGTGTTTGTGTGTTTTGTTACACTCTATTAGGAAACTGATGCCCTGGCAATGAGCTTCAAATCCTACAAATATGAAGAAGCACCAGGCTGTGAGTTCCCCTTGTATGAACTAAGACAGATTTAACAAGAAATGAGCAATTAACATCAGCAGGAAGACAGCCTGCACCACTGTGTAGCGTCCACTCCAGAGAGATGTAAAACAGCTCATACTTCGATAAGTATTTATGTCCAGACACAGATTTATAGGACATTTTCTTTCTAGCTTTGGCATTACTGTCTACAATACAAATATGAGAACCTTTTAAACACACTACACACCTCATTATATGACATATGATGCACTGAGTGGTGCACTTTTTTGTTGCTAAAATTCCCTATTCACTAGACTACATTAGCACGAAGGTTCACAAGCAAATTTAGCACTCAACAGCTATAGTTGAGGCCACAAATGGTGGCAGGTAAGCTAGGCACATTCTGCACATCTATGTCACGCATTTTCTGACAGCCAATCAGCATTAAGTAGCATTCTTAGCACTCTGCTATGAATGTCGTAGCCAATGCGAGCATTAAACATGATTTTAGTCAACTATTTAGTGAATTTTTATTCCATTTCTTGCGAGTTATCATCACTAATGTTGGTGATAAGTGACAAATTCTGAATAAACAAGCACGTGGCATAATTTTCAGGATATAGGCTTTCTTCAAGCACAACATACATGTATTCATGTAATGCAACTGTAACTCAGAACTGGCAGCAATGCAGTCCCCATCCAGGCTTCAACCTGCACGAACCGCCATTGGTCATACATCGGACTGTATGTGATACATAGCTTGACCTTCCTCAGTTGTACACAGCTGTCAACAACAGTGGTTGACATAGCATCGGGAACATGGCTCACCTCAAAGTCATCCTCACACACTGCATCCTCGTCTTTCTCGTCGTCATCCTCCTCCTCCTCCTCCTCCTCCTCAATGCTGTGAGTGCTAGGGCCGAGAAAATCTTCTGAAGATGAACATTCCTGGAACAGTTTTTAAAAAAATGCTTCATAAGATGAGAGGCACAACAAAGTTAGTGCAATGTAGTCAAATGAAATCATGTGATACTGAGCAAATTAGGAGAAGGAATTTGGGAAGAAAGGTAACTAATGATGGCTGAAGGAAACATAGACTGGCTATAACAAGAAAAATATTTCTGTTAAAGAGGAATTTGCAAATATCTAATACCAATTTAAGCATTAGGAAATCTTTGCTGAAAGTATTTGTCTCCAGTGTAGCCTTTTACGGAAGTGAAATGTGGACAAACAATCAGCTCAGTCAATTAGAGAATAGATTTTTTTGGAATGTGTTGTTAATGCTGACGATTAGGTGGTTACAGCGAATAACTACTGAGGAGCTACTAAACTGAACTGGAGAAAAAAGAAATTTATAGTAAAATTTGAATAAAAGAAGGGATTGGTTGATATGACACATCCTGGGGAATCAAGCAGTCAACACTTTTGGTTGCAGAGGGGTTGGGGTAAAAATTGCAGTGTGAGACAAAGGCATGAATACATAGAGTAGGTTGAAATGGATATAGTTACGCAGATATGAAGAGAGTTGCAAAGGATAGACTAGCATGGAGAGCTGTATCAAACTAGTCTTTGGACTGAAGGCCACAAAACACAATACAAGCACTAGACTACAGCAAACTTTCAGACAAAACCACAAATACTCTGTCTACTTCCTTTGTTTTGCATCCAACAAATGCCTTTATGGAAGTGATTACAGCTATATGCATGGCGTTCACAAACATCATATAGAAAATTTGTAATGTACATGTACATATTATAATCAGTGCAGCAGATAATGTCCTTGTTCAAATGCATTAAATGTCAACAACTACAGTTCGTTTAACAGCACGTCACACAGTTGGGGATGCAATCTCATGTCATAGAGAAGGGTAGTGTCTTTACATGAGAGAGAACATCAACACTGCATTACGTTCCTCAGCGCATTACGAAACAGTGAAAGTGAGCATATGGGAACACTGTCCATCTTACAAAAGGAAGATTAGGGTTTAATGTCTCATTGACATTGAGGTCCTTAGAGACTGGGTCTTATAAAAAGTCGGAGCACAGAATTTACACCAAGCAACTGGCACTAATACTGCAATTTGTTAATGGCTACAGCAAAATTAATAACAGATGTTGATGATGAAAGTTGTGAGGTAATTTTTGCACACTGCTGGGAACCAAGGGAACAGAAAAACTGTGGCACTGTGCAACTGGAAGGGGTCTTAAGGGTAAAAAGGATCATTCTTCCTTTTTTTCAAATTTTGCAATATCTTTCTTGTGGCTACCACTGCAGCTCAGTGGAATGATTTATGTCAAATAAGCAGCTCTACAGCAGTGGGGGTGGACCCCATGCAGCAGTTTCTGCTTGTAGGAATAATAAAGGTACTTCAGGCTGGCCTAGTGCGCTCTCATTGTTTAGCAACCCGTTACATCACTCGGCAGGAGTCTCCGCTTGTAGAGTATGGGAGATTGCAAAATAATTCCTTACGCATTTCTTCTCTTCTCATATATCTTAAAGTTTTGCGCCCACAGAGTTGAACACACTTCATGCTACTGCTGAGCAAGTAATGCTTTCAGAAGATTCAAAGCCAACCAATGGGCAAGCAGAGATCAGTCACAAGGGGTGTGCAGTTTGGCCAGCGAGACAGTGGCTGCAGCAGCGAATCACTCTCTGACATGAGCTAGTAGACACACATGTGCCCTGCGGTAGCTTGCCACAGGTTACATGTACATGCCTGCCTGTGCCACATGTGTGCCTGGTGTGCTCGTGCATAAGTTCGCATGCCAATCACACTTACCAAAGCAGTCAACCAGGCCTACAGCAGTCAACCGGGCCAGCTAGTGTGCTATCAGCCATGTGCCACTGCTGCCTGAGACAAACAGAGGCAAGCCACTGTCAGCTGCTGGACCACTGCAAGCCACATCACTTTGATGGACACAGGTGCCACCTCCAATGCTGTCACCACCTTCGTCACCGCTGCCAATACCATGTTGTTGCTGAGGTTGACATTGCCTTCGCCGGTGCCTATGTGACGTAAATGCTGCTGCAATGCATTCTGCTTGTTAACAACTCCAGTACACTTCCACCAAGGGATCTTTTCATTGCGTAGAATAGAGCAAGACCTCTTTTATGTACACCTGTCTGGTCTAAGACCCAGTTTTATAACCATGCCTGATTTATGTCCTCGGCAACCAGCAGAGAGGTCTGGATTGGCTCCCAATGCTGCAGCTGTAGTCATGGATGAGCCTGATCACATTACTTTACTGCAACAGCAGATATGAATCTTGACATTTGAAAAAACAGAGCTAAAGGAGCAGCTTGAAGTGATAACTAACGAACATTATGCCAGAGCTGTCAAAAATTAGGTATCTCTCCAACTTGAGCAGAAATTCTCTGAAGCCATATTTAGGGGACCTATAAACAACAACAATTAGAAGTTTAGTTTCACTAAATTCAACTGCCGCTGCACAACATTCAAATATCTGTCCAGTGCAGTGCCATGATACGTCTATGGACTCAAATGGAATACTGTTTTTTTACGTACACAGCCACTCCCCCATCCCACAAAGGAACTCCTGAAATACAGCCAGCTAATCTGTATCCTGGTAAATGAAGCCTCTGAATTGTCAAATTATTTAAGTGCTGCTCTGACCTACCAATAATTTCAGAGTCAAAATCTCTAAGCAGTTCACTAATTTGATCTCTAATACCTCTTATATTTTGATGAAATATGCTAATTCCTTTTCTACTTGGAAACATGATGTCCTCTGAAGCTGAGCCCTTAGTTAGAGGCACCTCCTTTAAGCAGGTATACCTATCAGCTGACTTCAATCTAAAAAAGGTGGAGCTCTAACACCAACTACTACAGGAACTTTTCCATGAGTGATCCCACCACCATCCACTACACTGTCACCTTTTAGCTTTTCCAGCTTCCCCTTCTCATACTATTGAGATGCAGGCCATGTCTAGTGAAGCCCGATCAACTGATAGACCCAAGTGGCACCACTGAAATGTGACTCATGCCCTCTGCCATAAGCACCCTCTCCAGCCCCATGTTAACGTGCCTAAAAGCCCCATTAAGATGAGGTCGATCATGATGCTGAAACAGTTGCACAAAATATACATTAGTGGCACCAATTTGAGTAGCTATCTTTACCAGCTCACCACCTACATCGTATTCCCTGTCCCTATCAAGACTGTCCCCTGCTCCACTCACTATCACTACCTGATCCTCCTTCCTAAAATTTCTACATATCACCCCTATGCTGTCAGTCACTTGAGCCAACCCTGCACTAGGGTTCACAATGCTGGTGACCTGGTACTCAGTCCCCAACACTTCCTGCAACTGCTGACCCACACCTCTACTGTACGAACTACCTATTAGCAGAACCTTCTTCTTCCTGTTAGACCTTGCAACTGACCTAGGTCTCCTAACTGCTAAGGCCTGCTGCATGTTCCCTACATCTACAGCTACAAGAGGCTCCTCTCCACTCAGCTCTGACAGTTGGTCAAATCTGTTGTATATGCGCAAAGTATAACTGTCTGAATACCTCCTCCTCCTCCTAGCAGCTTTCTTGGCGACTGCCAGTTCTCATTCCCTACCATCCTTCACCCCCCTCAAACTATCTAGTTCCTCCTTTGCTCATTGTAACTGCACCCGAAAACCACAGATCTTATGCTGCTGCTCCTCTATGAACTTATTTCTACTACAGATTCTGCATTCCCAGGAGAGTATCTCACTATAATGCCCACTGGCTTCCCCACTGCATTCTCCCCAATGAAAATACTTTGAACAAATCCCACACCATAACCCAATACTCACAAACCTACGACAGAGCCCACACTTCTCACTCATGGTAAAATTTTACAATTACTGAAAAGAAACTACATTATCTAAGTTCAGTCACACCAGTAGAACTTTTTATAAAACTAACAATAGTGGTCTCGAAATTCTCTGTCTACTAAGAAAGCAACTACTTGTATTAACACTACTGCACCATTGCTAATACCAATGCCAACAAAACTTCACAAAACTATTAGCAAAAACCAAAATTTCCAGCGGCCACTGGAACACTCAATGAAGTTAAAACATTGAATGAAAATTTTACTGAAATATTTCACTAAAAACAATAATTGAAGAAATAATAATTCAAGAAGTTGAAGTGAGAGCAAACCATGTGTTCATATGTGGAATAAATCCACAAATAGATAGTGAGGTAAAGGTAGCCTCCCCCACCTCCTTGCATGTAGCAGTCAAACTTGTTCTATTATGTAAAGAAGTGGGAAGATTTGTATCTGTCCCAAGCATGCCAGTGAAGTGTGACATGTGTTCATTAATGACATGAATTGCCAAAGATGTAAGATGCCCAAACATACAGCTCAGTGCTGCTGGGCCTCCTGTTGTAAGAGATGCCTTACCATCAGACATAATCAGGATCGTTGTCCACAAAATAAGTGGCCAAATTCCCCCAAGAGGTATGTGCCAGCAGGCAACAAGAAAAATGATCAGTCAAACAGGGGTACTAATACATAGGGAAACGAGTGTGGGGCAGGTTCTGCCACCCGCTCTCGCCCTCAATTAAATATATGAACCCTATAAAAAGGGGAGAGCTCACTGAGGTGTCAAATTTAGTTTAACAGGGCACACTCAGATGGAAAACTGTCAAAATTCTTGTGGATACCAGAGCTCAGATTAGTGTTCTTTTTGCTTCTAATAACGAAAAGCATGTACTAAAACTGTCACATTACAATATAAGTGGACTTAGAGATGAGATGATAATTCCTGCAGGCAACTGCACAACAGACTTGCACCTGAAAGGAAAAAGTATGTCTCTGATGTGGAAGTAGTACGGAAATGTCGACAGGACTTTGATGTTATCTTAGGGAATGATTTTCTAACATGCTATCATGTTGTCATAGATTATAACATGCTCGGTGTCCAATTCAATGATTCTGTACACTGTTTGAACAGTGAGGATGCATCACAATTGCGAGGAACTTGCGAAGGAGGGCCCACCTCACAAGCTCCAACCAAGTTGTGCATAAGGGTGTTGAAAAGTATGACATACTGCAAAAGTCTGTGGTGGAATGGGAAGAGTTCCCTGGATTGATATCAAAGACACGGAACCACTAAGATCGGACTTTCTGGTCGATTTGATCGCCCAGCAGAATGACTTCCTCGACAAGTTGCAAGTACACGTTAAAAGAGGTTTGAGTAAATTAGAGATCAAGGGAACAGGTTTCAAATATCTGAGTGTGTTGACAATTTTGGTCAACAGGATATAGAAATTCCACAAAGTACAACTGTGGGCCAGTGGTGATGAGGTTATAGAACCCAAAAGTTGCAAAACCAAAACAGGTTAAAAGAAAGAATCAGTAAGGGAGGTTTGCATGATAGCACCTTCATTAAGAGATCAGTTAAAGAAGAAGTTGGCATGCTGTCCAGAGCCAGAGCAAAATCTTTTATACCCAGTTTCGAGGAGTATGCACAACTGTTTGAGGAAAGGTTGTGTTTGCCAGCTACTGAGCTCACACAGCATGAAATTCCCGTGGGGGACACAAGACCAATAAAAAAGAAAGGCTATTGAATACCATACCACCTATAGCCTGTCGTTGAAGACACTATTCAACAGCAGGTGCCTGCAGGGATAATTCAACCCTCTGCAAGTCCTTGTTCACGTTCTATCATTGTTGTTCCCAAAAAATTAATCAGCGGCACAAAAGCCTATCACGTATGTGTCGATATGAGGGTGGTAAACGAGGTTACCACACCTGATGCCTACCCCCCGCCATATATTGACGTGACCTTAGACAGAGTGAAAAACTGCAAATACTTTAACACCCTGGACATGAATTCTGGATATCATCAGATTCTGATTGCACGACAAGAAAGACCTAAAACTGTGTTTGTGATTCTGTCTGTGGTGTATAAATTCTTGTGCATGCCTTTTGGTCTAAGAAAATGTGTGCACCACTTGTCAAAGATTTGTCGACTTGTTATTAAGAGGTTTTAACCCTACTGTGTGTCTCGTGTATCTAAAAAACACCATAATTTTTGGGAAAACAATTGAAGAGCAGGCAGAAAGATTAAGAAATGGATTGCCTCACATTCATAACGCAATTTGAGTTGAAAGTTAGAAAAATGTTCTTCTGCACAGTCACAGGTTCAGTACCTGGGACATGTCATTAGTTCAGGAGGAGTTAAGCCAGATCCTGGGCTGAGTGAGGCAGTAGATAATTTCCCAGTGCCAAAAGGTGTTCAAGAGTTACAATCTTTTCTTGGCTTAGCCAATACTATCATTGAGTTGTACAAGATTATGTTACAATAACAAAACAATTGACAAATCTATTAAAGAAAGGTATAGTTGAATCGACAGAGGAGTGTGATGCAGAGATAAGAAAAATTAGAAATGTAATGACTAGTTCACCTCTATTATTATATCCAGACTTTGAAAAAAACATTCATCTGTTCAAGTGATGCATCGGATTACATGGTTGGGGCTGTTTTGAGCCAGGAAATTGACGGTGAGTAAAGATCTATAGGTTATGCCTCCAGGCAAATGAATTCTGCAGAAATTAACTACAGCAATATTGAGAAAGAGTTGCTAGCTCTCATGTTTGGTATAAATTACCTTCAATTATGTTTGTATGGATGCCAATTCACTGCAGTTACATACCATGCCACACAAGTTTGGATGCTGAGTTTAAAGGACCCCAGCAGTCATTCGACTACGTGGGCATTAAAATTATCAGAGTATGATTACACAGAATGAGATTTTCATTCTGCAGTGGAGTGTGCGCTGATATGAAACTTCCTGGCAGATTAAAACTGTGTGCCCGACCGAGACTCGAACTCGGGACCTTTGCCTTTCGCGGGCAAGTGCTCTACCAACTGAGCTACCGAAGCACGACTCACGCCCGATCCTCACAGCCTTACTTCTGCCAGTATCTCGTCTCCTACCTTCCAAACTTTACAGAAACTCTCCTGTGAACCTTGCAGAACTAGCACTCCTGAAAGAAAGGATACTGCGGAGACATGGCTTAGCCACAGCCTGGGGGATGTTTCCAGAATGAGATTTTCACTCTTCAGCAGAGTGTGCGCTGATATGAAACTTCCTGGCAGATTAAAACTGTATGCCCGACCGAGACTCGAACTCAGGACCTTTGCCTTTCGCGAGCAAGTGCTCTACCAACTGAGCTGCAAGGTTCGCAGGAGAGCTTCTGTAAAGTTTGGAAGGTAGGAGACGAGATACTGGCAGAAGTAAGGCTGTGAGGACCGGGCGTGAGTCGTGCTTTGGTAGCTCAGTTGGTAGAGCACTTGCCCGCGAAAGGCAAAGGTCCCGAGTTCGAGTCTCGGTCGGGCACACAGTTTTAATCTGCCAGGAAGTTTCATATCAGCGCACACTCCGCTGCAGAGTGAAAATCTCATTCTGGAAACATCCCCCAGGCTGTAGCTAAGCCATGTCTCTGCAGTATCCTTTCTTCCAGGAGTACTAGTTCTGCAAGGTTCGCAGGAGAGCTTCTGTAAAGTTTGGAAGGTAGGAGACGAGATACTGGCAGAAGTAAGGCTGTGAGGACCGGGCATGAGTCGTGCTTTGGTAGCTCAGTTGGTAGAGCACTTGCCCATGAAAGACAAAGGTCCCGAGTTCGAGTCTCGGTCGGGCACACAGTTTTAATATTCCAGGAAGTTTTATGATTATACAGTTTGGCATAAACCTATCCATTTGCTAGGAAATGCTGATGCCCTTAGCTGAAAAAATTAGAGTTGTGCAAACAGATGATGTTTTTGTAGAAGAATTGAAAGAAAGTTACTCTAAAAAAATGTAACTTAGATGAATGTGACTCGTGCAAAGTGGAAATCGACACAAAGGCATAGCTTCCTCAAAGACATTCCATTGAAATGTACAATATCTCAGAAATAGACTATACTAATTACAAATATTCACAGAGAAATACTCACCACTTGTTTTAGTAGTAACTGATCACTGACTAAAATCCAGTGACGTAATATATTACAGATTAGAAGGGTACAGCAAACAGTTATTGTAGGCACTATTATAAAGATGGTGATGTAGTAATTTATGTTTGTAAACATAAAGCAGTTAAATAAAATGGAATCCTAATGCAGTTTTACAATTAGTGCTGTATGCCATTGGCCCCTTACTTAGCTTGCATTTATTGAATCTCTCGCCCCGCACAAAGCACCAAGTGACTGCAAAAAAGCACAGATGACTCCTACATATAAGAAGGGTAAAAGAATGGACACGCAAAACTACAGACCAAAATACTTAACATTGCTTTTGCTGCAGAATTCTAGAATGTATTCTGAGTTCAAATGTAATAAATTTCCTAGAGACTGGAAAGCTTATGTCCACGAATCAGCACGATTTTAGAAACCATCACTTGTGTGAAACTCAGTTTGCCCTTCTTTCATAAGATATATTGTTAACGATAGGCAAAAGGTAACAGGCAGATTCCATATTTCTAGATTTCCATAAAGCATTTGACATGGTACACAACCGGAAACTCTTAACCAAGGTATGAGCACATGGAATAGGTACCTAGATATAGGAGTGGCTCAAAAACTTTTAAGTAATAGAACCCAGTATGTTGTCCTTGGCAGCAAGAGTTCATGAGAGACAAGGTTATCATCAGAAGGGTCCCAGGGAAGTGTGATAGGATCACTGTTATTTTCTATACACATAAATGATTTGGCAAACAGGGTGGACAGCAATCTGTGGTTGTTTGCTGATGATGCTGTGGCATATGAGAAGATGTCGAAGTTAAATGACTTTAGGAGGATGCAAGATAACGTGGACACAATTTGCAGTTGCTGTGATAAATGGCAGCTAGTTCTAAGTGTAGAAAAATGTAAGTTAATGTGGATGAGTAAGAAAAACAAACCCATAATGTTTGGATACAGCATTAGTAGTGTCCTGCTTGACACAGACACATCATTTAAATATCTGTGCATAACAATGCAATGTGGTATGAAATGGGACAAGCATGTGAGGACTGTGGTAGGGAAGGTGAATGGTTGACATTGGTTCACTGGGAGAATTTTGAGAAAGTGTGGTTCATCTGTAAAAGAGACTGCATATAGCACACTAATTGAGCTATTCTTGCGTATTGCTTGAGAGTTTGGGATCCACACCAGATCAGATTAAAAGAAGACTGAAGCAATTTGAGGGTTGGCTGCTAGATTCCTTAGTGGTAGATTCAAACAACATGCAAGTGTTACGGAGATGCTTCAGAAACTCAAATGGGAATCCCTGGAGGGAAGGCAATATTCTTTTTGAGGCTCAATATTGAGAAAATTTAAAGAACTGGTATTTGAAGCCGAATGCAGAATGATTCTTCTGCTGCAACATACATTTCGTCTAAGGACAAAGAAGATAAAATATGAGAAATTAGGGCTCATATGGAGGCAGACAGTAATTTTTCCATACTCTATCTGCAAATGTAACAGGGAAGGAAACAAATTGTAGTGGTATAGGGTACTCTCTGCCACACACCTAATGAAGGCTTGCAGAATTTGTATGCATGTAGATATAAAACCTCTTCTTGAATAGCCAACCACAGAAGGATCAATTGAAATGACAAGTTTTGTGATGCGTAGTGATCATCTTATGTTAGCAACCCATATACTGATGGAGGTGCGTCAACCACCAAATGCTGATGTAATGTCTTCATGAATAGACTTAGTAGTGTAGTTGGTCAGACTGACCTGGTGACTTTAAAACAGATTTAAATTCAAATAGTATAATCAACACAAAACTCCCCGATATATTAACCTTGTATAATATGTTAAAGATAGTAAGCTCAGACACTAAGGGAGCAGGCACATGCTCCACTATAACTGATTATACTATAATCAGCAAAAATGTAGATAATGTAAATTATGGTAATTTAGATTTTCATTGTTTGAGCACTTGTGCCTAAATTCAGCTGTGCCAAAAGCAACAAAAGCTGCCCTGCAGAAACGAACTCCAAACATGTCTAACATTATCACCATGAAACACAAACTAGCAGAGGAAAAATGGGGTTCTGCATACCAACTGGGGGAAAGGGTCTGACAAGAAATGGAATGAGTTCTACTCAATGCTATTGAGGCACTGTGACTATTGCTGCCCTGTCAGAGAAATACAAACGATAGTAAAACATTACAAAATGGCATAATCCTAGACAGAAATGCCAACAAAGTTTGAGTAAGGTCAGACACAGTACATATGAGCTAATCTGCTTTATAAAGCCACTGCACTGCAGATTTTTAAGGAAACAGACAATCGGGTTATCATCATGATGGCTCAGTGCTCCTTAACTGTGCAAGGAAGAGAGTCTCAATACCCATATAAGCTGGAAATATGCATTGTAGTAGTGGTAGTTCCAGGTTTTCATTAAAGGTTAATGTCACAGCAGAACATTGGCTAGTTTTCTTAATTAAAAAATATTGAAAATCTATAAAAATTTCTGACATTCTAAGAAATGGAATGTTTACATGACCAGCTATGGAATGCTAATTCCACAACAAATATTGTGAGTACAGGTTATTGCATTGATCTGTGAGTTTTTGGGGTATGTTCCAGAAGAGTGCTGCTAAGTTGCAAAACTGTCTGGACAATAGTGAATCTAAATACGATAGTTGTTCAGTAAGTAATGCCCACATTTTTTTAAAAAATAGTCATTAATATATATAGACAAACATTCTTGTTGGTGCTTCACATTTGATGTTTGTTCTGTGCTCTGGTGAATTTTCGACCATTCTGGCAGATGGCAGAGCCGTAGTACAAGGTCAAAAATGGTGTCTACGCATGACTCACATTACAAGCAGTGAGCTGTTATTAAACTCATGTGTGCAGCAAACGAAACAGTGGTGAACATCCATAAATGTTTGTGTGCTGTGTGGTGATGCTGCAATTGATGGAGTACAGTTGGGCAATGGGCAAAGAAAGTTACAGCCTCAGGAAGTGCACAAACAGAGCTCCATGATCAGCCACAGTCATGACATCCTGTCACAGTCACTGCTCCATACATGTTGAATCGTGTGGATGTCATTATCCGTGCCGACCGGCATATCACAATGGGTTCCATGAATGCTCACAGCGGACCACAAGATTAAGAGAAACGCCATTTCATCTGAATTGTTGGGGTGTTTTGAGACAGATGGAGAGGCCTTTCTGTCATGGATCATTACAGGGGACGAAAGATGGGTGCACCACTTTCCACTGGAAACTAAAAGGCAGTCCGTGGAGTGGCATCATCCTTACTCACCACAAAAGAAGAAATTTAAGACAATCCCCTCTGCTCGAAAAGTCATGGCGACAGTCTTCTGGGATTGTGATGGTGTCATTCTCATGGATATGATACGAAGAGGGTCAACCATCAATTCAGCGGCATATATGAAGACTCTGTGTAAACTCAAGAACAATTTCCGACGTATTCAGCTGCACAAGAATCCAGCAGAAATCTTGCTCCAACACGATAATGCACACCCACACACAAGTCTGAGAAACCGGGAACACATTGCCAAATTGGGTTGGACATCACTGTCTCACCCACTCCCAGCCCAGACCTGGCACTTTTGAACATCCAACTCTTTGGGCCACTTAAAGGGTCTCTACGGAAAACATTTTGAAGATGACGAGAGTGTCAGTCATGCAGTGAAAACATGGCTACACCTACACGACAAGAGCTTTTACCAGCAAGGAATACATGCCCATCCACAATATTGGCATACAACCATAGAACTTGATGCAGAATATGTAGAAAAATAGGACATCAACAAGAAATGTTGATGTACACTGTCACCACATTCTGACTCTTAACAATAAATATGTCCTGAGAAAAAATGTGATCATTACTTACTGAATGTCCCTTGTAATATTGTAGTTGTGGTCTTCAGTCTGAAGACTAGTTATATGCAACCCTCTGTGTTAAATTAACCTGTGCAAGCCTCTTCATCTCTGAATAACAACTGAAACCTACAACCACTTAAACCTGCTTACTGCAGACAAGCTTTCATCTCCATCTACAATTTTTATGACTCATATTTCCCTCCATTACCAAACTGATGACTCCATGGTGCTTCGTATATGTCCTACTGACCAATTACTTCTGTTAGTCAGGTTATGCCACTAAGCCATTTCCTCCCAAAATGGGTTTAGTAACACTTTGTTTACTCAACTACCATCTTCAGCAGTCTATTTCAAAGCCTTCTATTCTCTGCTTGTTTGTACTAATCATCAACCACCTTTAAATAACTTCCATGTATGGCAAAATTTCACACAAATACTTTCAGAAAAGACTTCTCAGAATTTTATAGGCTCCTTACTTCTGTTTCATTAGTTATATTGCTGACCAACTGAAAAACTTTTCCACCACATTTAAGTGTATCATTTCCCAATCTAACTCCCTAACCATCATTGATTTTAATCGACTATACCCCATTACCTTTGCTTTCCTTTTGTTATGTTCGCCTAGGGCTCTTTTTTCAAATACTATTCATTGCATGTTGCAAATTCTTTGTCCGCCTTTCACATTCCTTGATCCTTTGAATTGTAGTATAAATTCTGTAAAGGTTGCAGATGACCTATTTCTACCTTTTTTTATCTTCCGTTCTTGGGAGAGATAGGCATAACTATTCCACCTTGTATGAAAGATATATCAGCCAGATAAAATACCCTCAGACTTCCAGAAGTATGTAATAATTCCAATCCCAAAAGGGCTGGTATTGACAGATGTGAATATCACTGAACTATTTTTTTTTAAGCCTCCTAGTACCGCTGGGATCAGTATGACACCATAAGCACACTGGAAATATATATCTCCCTTGTTTAAAAAGCTTTTTTCCCTCAAAACATAGGACTTTCTCTGAATCAATTGCACTGAACAATGTTTTGCTCAGTTTTATATTTACAATACATTAAAATTTATGCCACTGCCACTGGGATCAACATGACCCAATCAAAATTTCTTTTTGTTTCTAGGACATAGCATTCATGAAAATAGACTCATTACTGTTAAAGAGAACAACTGTAAGACATGTTTTTATGTAAGTTCATTAAAATACTGTGAATACATTCAGTGCAAATTACTTGGGGTCTACATGACGCCGTTGGTGCTCAGTGAGAGAAAAAATAATGGTACTAAGAGGGTTAATACATAACAGTTAAAAAATACAGACACAAATTACTTATAGAAGAATGGAAAAACTGACAGAAGTCAGCCTCGGAGAAAACCAGTTTGGGTTCCTACCTTACAAGATAGCAAGATTGGTTGAAGAATGGCAAATCTACATTTACAGGTGTTGTAACCCTATAGTGTGAGCAAGAATATCAGACAGTGCGTGATATGAGGGCCTCCACAGCTGGACTAGAGAAGTCACCTCACAACCTGGACAGATGGCACAGCAAGTGCTGTGCCATGTACACAACAGCCCAACCCGAGCCAGGCGTGTCACACCCTCGGTCTCACTAATGTTTGCTTACCAACTGTACACTTACTACAAGGCTGCACAGGTATATGGATGGGTCCCACGGTTTAAGACTGTATCATTCTATACTTCGTTCAGTGTTATTCTGAATCTGTTCATGTGGAAATGAAAATAAAACTCAGTTGGTATTACTTCTGATATTTTGTGTGTGTGTGTGTGTGTGTGTGTGTGTGTGTGTGTGTGTGTGTGTGTGTGTGTGAGAGAGAGAGAGAGAGAGAGAGAGAGAGAGAGAGAGAGAGAGAGAGAGTGTGTGTGTTACGTTAAAAGATACTTGCTGATGAGTGCAGCACTCTACTCCAAGTGTTTTGTTTCTCAGTTCGATATATGGCCAACATGTCAGAGGAAGAAATTTTTCAATCTATTGCTGAGCAGCGAGCTCTCACTAAATGGCAGCAGACTCCTTCTATGGTACTGAACCATTTGGCAGCTTCACTGACGCAGTATCCAGTGCCCAACAATGCAACCTTCACAATCTCCTCAGTATGACAATTCTGTGGAAGACTGTGACACACATGAAAAATGCCTCTGGCAACATTTTCATTCTGTGTACCTACTGGGGGAAAGGGCCTGACACCTGGCCACGAATAGGGAAGTTTCTGAATGTGCTTTACAATGTGAAAATCCCTCTCTGACAGATGTTCTGAACACTGCTTAATCTTCTGAATTATCTAAGGCAACAGGAAATCAGATAGAAGCATGGTGTGAAGTAGTCACCACAGCTTCCTCTCCTCCATAGCTGTCATCGGAGGGGAAGACGATGTCGCAGCCGTGCAACAGTAGCCTCCGTGCTTCACGGAGCTGTGCCGTGGTAAGTAGCAGCGGCAGTAGTCAGTGTCACAACAGTGGCCAAATGTTCCTCTCCTATTGTGCCCTGCTGTGTTATGTCCACACTATAACACAACAAATATTCTGTGACAACCAAATTTATTTGACCTTCTGTCACTCAAAACAAAACTTGTTCAACTACACAACACTTGCTGGCTGTAGCGCCAAGGAGAAATCAGAGTCACTACTGGAGAATACAAGTCCAAACCACTGCCAACCATTCAATACCGACGTGTCGCAAGTTTCCAGCCAGGGAGGCCACAGTACGGTTCGATCATCGTGAATCCAGCAGCCGGGTAGTAACACAGTCATCGGCGAAGATTAAACTGGTTAAACGGCCTCAGGGAGCTCGCTTAAATCCGTAGGTCCGGCCAATCAGAGTGTCGGTAGATGGCGCCCTTATACGGTTGCTCACTCTGGTGGCAAGGGCAGCGCCTCCAGGGTAATCTGTATCGATAGTGGTGTGCACCCTGCCGCTAACCCCGTGACGATGCGTTCACTGGCGCCAGTTGTTGACATCGTGTGCGGCACCAGCGGTAGTCGCTGTGTGCAGTGCGTGTTGTTGCACGCCATGCCGAGTTGATGGCTGCTGTGCGGCAGCCAATACGACACGCCCTTACTGTTTTGTTCAACATGAGCGAGCCGCACTCCGAAAGCGTTGGACGATGAGAAACCATTGTAAAAAAAAAAAAAAAAAAAAAAAAAAAAAAGGCCTAATTCAGCAGACATGAACTCGAATGTGAACAGTGTTTCCCAAGTGATGGTGGCCCCAATCAAATTCTACATTGAAATACAGGTGATGGACAAGATGTCAAAAATGCAAATGAACACAGCTGTAGCAGCGACTTTGTTAAAATCTCACACCTATGTGGATCTCGGATCACCGGCATTTTCCCTCATCTCGTGTCAGTTGGTCAGTTATAACCAACTACAGGTATTGGGACAGTTTTCTACTTCTGTATTAAAAAAAGCAGTTGTTCCGCCTTTGATCTTTCTAGTAGTGGATGATGCTAACACTAAAAACTTATTTGGGTGACACATTCAAAATTTTTGGGTTCTTTATTTCTAATGAAATGCATCTGGTACTGAATCAGGTTCCATACCAACAACTGGACAAGCTCTGTTCAGAATATTCCTCCCTGTTTTTAGAAAGTTTAGGATGTGCTGCCAATTTCAAGGCTCACTTACAGTGAAACCTACGATGTGCCCCCATTTTTTTCCATGCCCACCCAGCCCAATAGTTTTACAGGAGCAAGTTAAATTGGAACTAGATCGACTTATGTCTTTGGGTGTTATCACACCTGTCTCCTCTAGTGACTGGTCTCATACATCAGTAACAGCCAAAAAACCTAATGACAATATTCAGCTCCGGGGTGATTTTAAAGTGTCTGTAAATTCACAATATATTATTGGTACCTAACCCTTACCCCATTAGGATGAACCCTTAGCACAGTTTTCTGTGGGCCAATATTTTTCCAAGATAGACCTGTCTGAAGCCTGCTTGCAACTGCATCTGGATGATGATTCCCAATGTGTCCCTGTAGTGAATACCCCCTTTGGGTTACATCAATACCAGCACCTGCCACTCAATGTGGCTAGCGCTTCTGCCATTTTCCAACAATTTCTGAAGCAACTCACAGTCTCGAGCTGGTGTGCATTAACTACTTGGACGATATTTTGGTCTCAGGTTCCTCAACAGGTGAGTAGTGCTTTTACCCTATTAAGGTCAAAATTACACTCGGCACCTTGCTTGGTTACCTTCCAACCAGGCCAACACCTTGTTTTGGCCACAGATGCATCCCAGCATGGCCTTGGGGCCCTTCTTGTATACAAATATGTGATCGTTCTAAATGCCCCATTGCGCCCACATCCGCAGATAGTAAAATAAAGCAGCTCTTGCTATTATGTATGCGCTCAAAATTTTTCATATTTTCTTATGTGGGTCTAAGTTTCATTTGATTGCACTCAAAAATTTTCATATTTTCGTATGTGGGTCTAAGTTTCATTTGATTGTGGATCATATATCTCTGGTTCCTCTTTTCAATCCTTCAACATCTTTGGTGGACAGAGCATCCCATTGCCTGTAACATTGGGCACTGATTTTGTCACACTATAACTTTGAGATTAACTTGTAACCCACAGCACAACATACTAATGTGGATGTTCTTTCTCAATTGCTGACTGGCCCTGATATAGCATTTGATCAGAATGAACTCTTGCATTTCCATTTAGATGTCAAAGTCCAAAGCACCGTAGATGATTTTCCCATTACCAGTTCTCAGATTTTGGCAGCTGGCACGTCCGATCCTGTCATATGTCAGGTTGTTCAATTTCCCCACCACAGCTGTGCAGATACCATGAGGTCAAGTGTCAGATCTTTTGTGTAATTATTATGCTCTCCACCACTGCCTCTCCCAGCTCTTGATGCTGTGTTACTGTTGGCTACTGAAGAGTTGGTGCATAGGGTTGTGATCTCATTCACACTGTGACGGGGCGTCATGCGCCTTCTTCATCTGGCCCATTGGGGTGTTTCTCATATAAAATTGCTGGCCCACTGCCCAATGTTTTGGCCAGGTATTGACAATGAGATCAGGTGCATTATAATAGCCATCAAGAAGCAACACAGGGCTCTTTCCCCTCGGTCCCCCACCCAGTGCCCCTGGGAGGGTATTCATGGTTAATTTCTGGCTTCGTTTCTCAATTCCTTTTCACCTGTGGTAGTTGATGCTTTCTCCAAATTTCCTTATGTGGTTCATCCACATCAATGGCAGTTATGGTCAATGCCCTCTAAAAGGACTGCCATATAAGCTTGTGATAGACAACAGCCGACAGTTTGTGTCTTAAAACTTCTGAAGATTTTTGTAGAAAGAGTGTCATCCGGCATGTTACGGCCCCTGTTTTTCATCCCCAGTGCAAAGAGGTGAGGTGGCTGGTCCATAAATACAAAACCAAGATGAAAAAAATGTATCACTCAATCTTCTTCCAAGGAAGCTCTCGACAGGTTCGAGCTCATGTGACTTCTACCAGTTTGTGACCTTAGCCTGGCTGAGCACAACACCTGCTCCAGAAGTTGTCACCTACAGATGAAGACATGGACATCTGCACAGTGAACACATTTCCCCAAGGAGGAACGAGAGTTGTAGCCCTATAGTGTGAGTGCGCGTAATCAAACAGCCATCGAGCCTAAAGTGGTCACCACACAACCATCAGCCTAGCAAGTCGGGCCCTTGACTTCACTTATATTTACTTACTTATTGTATGATTATCTACGAGTCTGTACAGGTATACTGATGTGTTCTGTGGTTATGATACTTTGCATGGTTCTATACTTCATTCACTGTCATTATGAATCTCTTCATGTGGCAGCAGAATAAAACTTGCTTGGTGTTACTTTTGATATTTTGTCTGTTCAACATTGTGCAAGAATAAGCTTTTGAAGATTCAGAGAAAGTTTCTGATAATGGTGATTGGAATACAATTTCCGAAACTCAGAAAATGGGAGGGATAAAATACAAGCAATGAACAGTTATTTACACCTTGTACAAACACCAGACTGTAGTTCTAAGAGTTGAACGGCATGAGATGGAAGTAATAGTTGAGAAGACAGTGAGACAGTATTGTAGCTTCTCCCTGATGCTGTTCAGCATGTAAGCTGCCCAAACAGGGAAGGTAACAAAGGAAAATTTGGAGGGAATTAAAGCTCATGGTGTTTGTCAGTTATATTTTAATTCTGTCAGGGACAGAAAAAAATTTACAAAAGCTGCTGAATGCAAAGGATACTGTCTCGAAAAGAGATTATAGCCAAAATATCAATAAAAATGAAATGAGGGTAATGGAAAGCAGTCAAATTAAATCAGTGATGCTGAGGGAATTAGATTAGATAATAGCAGGCAAGTTTTTCTATTAGGGAAAAAGATACCTGATAATTGTCAAATTAGACAGGATATAAACTGCTATCTGGCGATAGGAAGAAAGCACTTGTGAAAAAGAGGAATTTGTTATCAGCTAATATAAATTTAAGTGACAGGAAATATTCCCTGAAAGTGTAAGGAGTGTAGTCTTGCATGAAATTTGTGGTACAACTTGGCTAAAAGAAGGACTCAGTTGACAGGACACATCCACAAGGATTAAGAAATCAACAATTTGGTAGTGGAAAGTTGTTTGTGGGGTAAAAATGATACAGGTAGTCCATGGATTCGATACAGTAAACAAGATCAAATAGATTTAAGTTGCAGTAGCTTCGTAGAGCTGGAGTGTCTTGCATGGGATACACTGGGATGTAAAGACGTATCAAATCAGTCTTCTGAATCAAGAACACAACAACTACAACTTCAGAATTATAGAGGGCATTCAAGTCAACAGTCTTAAAAGTTTTTTTTTCTTTTTTTCCAAATCTACATATGTTGCAATAATAATAAATGATTCATAAAAAAAGGAAAGTTCTTGCAGAAATGAACTGTTGATAGGCACACACAAAAGAAGGAAAAGTTACTAGCTAAAGAGCTATCCTGGATGAGCTAAAGTAAAACAAACACACACACACACACACACACACACACACACACACACACACACACACACCTACGTCCCTACATGGTGACCACATGACTAACATTGCTATTTCTTGGCAAGTGGACTATTTCTAGTGGAGGTAGTGTCTGGTGGGGTGGGTAGAGGGAGAAGGAGAGGGACTAGGGGGGAAGAGGGTGGCTAGTGCCTCAGAGGGAGTCTGGTTTGCCAGCCAGGAATGTGGGAGGGAGATGTGGCAGGTAAATTTGTAGCAGCTGGAGGGAAGCAGCACATGGTAAAGGAGACGTGGGGACATGAATTGGGAGGGGGTGACAGGACGGAGGAAGAGAGGCTATTGGCTGGAGGGCGAAGGACCAGTGGGTTACCTGTAACTGAGGTTACGACAATTACAGGAGTAGATGTGTTGCAAGGATAACTCCCATCTGCGTAATCCAGAGAAGCTCGTGGTGGAAGGGAAGGTTGTGATGCAGCCACTGAAATTGGGCACATTATGCTCAGCTGCATGTTGTGCCACCAGCTGATCAACTTTGTTCTCGACAAAAGTTTGGCAGTGGCCACTCATCCTTGTGGACAGCTGGTTGGTAGGCATACCAGCATTAATGGCTTGCAGTGTTTGCAGCAGAGTTGGTATATTACATGGCTGCTTTCACAGATGGCCCAGCCTCTGATGGGATAGGATATGATCCCTGTGGCAAGTGGTCGGGCATGGAAGTGGCAGAGGGATGGACTAGCATGTCATGGAAGTTGGGTGGGTGACAGAACACCATTTTAGGAGGGGTGGGAAAGATGCTGGGTGGGGTGTCCTTCATTTCAAGATGAGGTAATTGAAGCCCTGGTGAAGGGTTTGACTCAGTTGTTCCAGGGAAGGATGATATTGGGTGATGCTCCTAAATAGATGATTTTTTTTTTGGGGGGGGGGGGGGGGGGAGGATTGGCGTGTGTGAGTGAATATTGAATGGGAAATGTATTTATGGACTTGATTTCGGGGGTACTGCTTGTATGTGAAGACTTTGGTGAGGCCTTCAGCACACTGGGCAAGAGAGTTCTCATCACTGCACGTATGTCACCCGAGGTGGTTATGCTTTAAGAGAGGGATTCTTTTTTTGTATGTGGAAGGGATAGCAGCTGTCAAAATGCAGGTATTGTTGGTGGTTTATGAGCTTAATGTGGGCAGAGATGTGGATGGAGTCATCAGAGGTCGACATCCAGAAAGGTGGCACATTGGGTAGAGAAGGACCAAGTAAAGTGCATGGGAGAAAATGTGCTGAGGTTGTGAAGGAATGTGGATAGGGTATCTTGGTCCCGAGTCCAGACCATGAAGACATCATCAATGAAACTGAACCAGAATAGGGGATGGGAGGTTAGGGAGGCTAGGAAGGTTTCCTCTAGATGACCCATAAACAGGCCGACATAGGAGGGTGCCGTGCAGGTGTGCATCACTGTGCCACAGATTTGTTTCTAAACCTTCCCTTCAAAGTAAAAGTAGTTGTAGATCAGCATTTAGTTGGTAAGATGTATAAGGAGCAAGGTGGTGGGTCTGGGGTCTGAAGGATGTCGGGAGAATTAGTGCTGAATAGTGGCAAGACCGCAGGCATGAAAGATGTTGATGTACAGGGAGGTGGCATCAATAGTGACAGACAGGGATCTGGGAGATACCGGTAAAGGTGTGGGGGTGGTGGAAAGCCGTTGAAGGAAGAGGTTAGTATCTTTGATGTGGGAGGCTAGGTTTCAGACAACTGGTTGGAGGTGTCGTCAAGAAGAGCAGAAACAACTGTTTCCCCTTCCTCCATCCTTTCACCCCTCCCCCCCTCTCTGCTCCCCCAATTCATGTCCCCACATCACCTTCAGTGTGTACCTCTTCCCACCGGCTGCTACACCTATATCCGATACCACGCCCTCGCACATTCCTTGCAGGGAAAACGGCCTCCCTCCAAGCCGCCAGCCACCCACCGTCACTCCCTCTCCCTGCCTCCCTCTCCCTCCCACCTGACACTACCGCCACCACAACCAGTCCACCTGCTGCAATATAGCATTGGCACTGTCAGTCTAGCTGTCAACATGTAGGGACACAAGTGGGTGTATGTGTGTGCATGTGAGAGGGTGTGTGGTTCTATGTACTCTAGCTCATCAAAGGATAACTCCGAAATCTAGCAAGTTTTCCTTCCTTAGTGCGTGCCTATCAACAACTCAGCATTTCAATAAAAGATAAAGGCTGACATTTAACTGCATGGTAATGAAATACCTCGTTGTTGTTGTTGTGGTCTTCAGTCCTGAGACTGGTTTGATGCAGCTCTCCATGCTACTCTATCCTGTGCAAGCTTTTTCATCTCCCAGTACCTACTGCAACCTACATCCTTCTGAATCTGCTTAGTGTATTCATCTCTTGGTCTCCCTCTACGATTTTTACCCTCCACGCTGCCCTCCAATACTAAATTGGTGATTCCTTGATGCCTCAGAACATGTCCTACCAACCGATCCCTTCTTCTGGTCAAGTTGTGCCACAAACTTCTCTTCTCCCCAATCCTATTCAATACTTCCTCATTAGTTATGTGATCTACCCATCTAATCTTCAGCATTCTTCTGTAGCACCACATTTTGAAAGCTTCTATTCTCTTCTTGTCCAAACTATTTATCGTCCATGTTTCACTTCCATACATGGCTACACTCCATACGAATACTTTCAGAAATGACTTCCTGACACTTAAATCAATACTGGATGTTAACAAATTTCTCTTCTTCAGAAACACTTTCCTTGCCATTGCCAGCCTACATTTTATATCCTCTCTACTTCGATCATCATCAGTTATTTTGCTCCCCAAATAGCAAAACTCCTTTACTACTTTAAGTGCCTCATTTCCTAATCTAATTCCCTCAGCATCACCCGACTTAATTAGACTACATTCCATTACCCTTGTTTTGCTTTTGTTGATGTTCATCTTATATCCTCCTTTCAAGACACTTTCCATTCCATTCAACTGCTCTTCCAAGTCCTTTGCTGTCTCTGACAGAATTACAATGTCATCGGCGAACTTCAAAGTTTTTATTTCTTCTCCATGAATTTTAATACCTACTCCGAATTTTTCTTTTGTTTCCTTTACTGCTTGCTCAATATACAGATTGAACAACATCGGGGAGAGGCTACAACCCTGTCTTACTCCCTTTCCAACCACTGCTTCCCTTTCATGTCCCTCGACCCTTATAACTGCCATCTGGTTTCTGTACAAATTGTAAATAGCCTTTCGCTCCCTGTATTTTACTCCTGCCACCTTTAGAATTTGAAAGAGAGTATTCCAGTCAACATTGTCAAAAGCTTTCTCTAAGTCTACAAATGCTAGAAACGTAGGTTTGCCTTTCCTTAATCTTTCTTCTAAGATAAGTCGTAAGGTCAGTATTGCTTCACGTGTTCCAGTGTTTCTACGGAATCCAAACTGATCTTCCGCGAGGTTGGCTTCTACTAGTTTTTCCATTCGTCTGTAAAGAATTCGTGTTAGTATTTTGCAGCTGTGACTTATTAAGCTGCTAGTTCGGTAATTTTCACATCTGTCAACACCTGCTTTCTTTGGAATTGGAATTATTATATTCTTCTTGAAGTCTGAGGGTATTTCGCCTGTTTCATACATCTTGCTCACCAGATGGTAGAGTTTTGTCAGGACTGGCTCTCCCACGGCCGTCAGTAGTTCCAATGGAATATTGTCTACTCCGGGGGCCTTGTTTCGACTCAGGTCTTTCAGTGCTCTGTCAAACTCTTCACGCAGTATCATATCTCCCATTTCATCTTCATCTACATCCTCTTCCATTTCCATAATATTGTCCTCAATACCTCATAAAATGTAATTCTATTATTTAGGAACGCTGCAATTATTAATAAATTCTGGGCTATCATGTGCGCAAATGTATTCTCTTGATACATGTAATGTTCCATCCCCTTCATGGGAAACTTCGTTGAGGGATGGAGGAGGTATTTCAGTTTTTGTAATTATATTCATCGATTACAGGAAAGCTTATGATTTAACAGACTGCAAAAGCAACTTTCAAACCATGGAAGAATTTGGAATCGACTGAAAGACTTCCAAAATGAAATTCATGGGTGAAATATCAGAACCCTTTGAAATTAGAATGGGAGTATGGCGGGGGGATGGACTATCCCAATTCTTTTCAATATTGTTCTAGAAAAGATCATCAGAGAATGGGAACCTCGTGTAAAAGTGTCCAAATTGGTATCAGAAAAGAAAAAGACTGTACTAAAGTAAAATGCCTTGACTTCGCAGATGATATTGCGATTATTACAAACAGCGCAAAGCGATACACACAGTAGAAAAACTATGTGAAACTGCATAGAAAACTGGATTGCAAATTTCATATGAAAGAAACCAGTATATGGAAAAACAGCCAGAAAATAAGTCCCCACTAATCATGAAACTTAGTAACATCACACAAGTCAGCCACTTTAACCCTTTGTGCATCACAATTAGAAAAAAAATTGGGGAAAACTTTTTTGTGATGAATATTTACTGTATATTTTGCACATATGCCATAGCCATTGCAAAAGTTCTTTTGAAGTTATTGGTGAATAAATAAAATAATGATTCCAAATGGCATCATTGTCACAGAAATTCACCATAAGTATTACTTAGGTGTAAAGTAGTCAGTATAAATACATAAACTAATTACTTATTTATTTTATTAGTAAGTGTTAAAACTCTTTATTGTTTTTGTTAAGGAATAAAACAGAATGTTTATTTGAACCTTTCATTTATTTTTAACACAAAACCATGCAACAAAATTGATTTTTTACTGATTTATATACAATGAAAATTTCTGAAACAGTTGTTTGGTCTGTTAAAACACAACGCAACATTGGACTTGGAGCATTTAACTCTTTAATATGTCTTTATACAAAGTCTGCAACTTGATTTTGATTCTAAATGCTCTGGCCAGTGTCCTATTTGGTCAAAGCGCATGTCAGCGACTGGGCAAATTGCCTTAGGCTTTCTTTTGGGAGCAGATAGACTTGGAGAGTCTGTGGCTGGATGGCCCCTCTTTCTTGCAGGTGTACCAATTCCTTACTTCAGCAAAGCACTTGCTATTTCTGCTGGCAGTATATTTCTCATTTTTCTGAGCACAATGTCCCCTGTAAAACAGCCAAGCGTTCACCCAAGAAATGTCTACTGTGACCTCCCCTTTTCTCTTTGCTCCGTTTCTTTTTCTGATCTTTCCTCTTCTTTCTTCCTTCTTCATACCACGGCTATATCTCAGGGTTTTCAATGCAGAAATGTAGTGAGAAGGGGGGCAAATGTGTTTGGAAGTTCACGATATCGTAGAGCTGTGAGGAAGCATCACTCGTGCCTCTGGTTTGAGATTACTGATGACTGAAGTACGAACATTTCTCAAATGAAAAACAGGTACATGCTCTCTTTTCTTTTAAAACTATAAATAGTAGCGTAGCAAGTACTATCTGTCATTCTACTAGACTGAATGAGCGCGACACCATTGATGAAGTTTCAACCTCAATAGAAGTTTACTAATACCAATTAACTGAAATAAATAATAATAAAAAAAACTCAACCAATCCAGAAGTCACTCACAGTTAGAGTAATTAGTTTCTGTTGTGTTTGTAGTGGGCATTGATACTTAAAAGATCGTTCAGTAATTCTATCACTAATGTTTATGAGTTGCTAAGCAACGTATCAACAGGCTGACTGACTATGCAATGATTAATATTTGTCGTATCCCGACAGTAAATTGCTTCTCGCTTGCTTTAAGCATCAAGACGATTACTATGCCGCTCATATAAGTCTTCGATAGTTACTATCAAGCTAATGTCCATAAATTGCGGTTAATGTTACTGAATCACACACGCAATGATAACACCCGATCTCCAGCCACGTATCTTGAACTCTGTGCCGATATTTGAGAATTCACGCGTGATTTATTTGCACCAAAGTCAGGCCGTGGTTCGCTAGAATAATTTTTAAATCAACTGTGGGTTGTAAATTAACATTTCTATGTCCATTCATGAAAGTTACAGCAGATCCGCACTCGACGACTACTTGATCGCACACATGAGCAACACGGAAGTTTTTTTTTTCTTACAAAGAGAAAACATATCATGCGTAATGCAACAAGATCATTTGTTATGTCAAAACATATCTATCTCATATCTATCTCATTAAAACTCATTACCTATTAAATGTTGTACATAATTAAATTCTTTACTCTGTAAATAATCAATAAAATTTAGAAATGAATGACATGTACAAAAAAAAAAAATCTCAAGTTGATATGACGACATGGGTCACTACTGGCTTCGACTCCCCTACACTCATGTGATGCAAAGTAGATCCGACTATATAGGACATACTCATGTAATGTTACACAACGAAATGGAAAATAATTCTCAGGTAGTACCTCTTGCTTTTTATGTTTATTCTGTATATCTGGACCAACATATCATGGAGGTCCGCTCCTCCCATGTGCATATTATAATCCTCCACAATGTTGGGATGTGGAATGTCTATATACGATCTGTTTTTTTTTATTTTACTTTTTTTACTCCAATGTTCCATATTTTCAACAGGTTCCTTGCCTTTATAAGTAGAAATCAGGTGGACAGCTTTAATGTCATACCATTTCAAAATTACAATTTTGTTTTTTTCATCTACACGGTAATCACAGGATCCTCTGCCTTCTTTTTTCATCTCTGCATCACTTTTCAGACGGCATCCACCCAATCTGTCTTTTCCTGATGGTTCCCACAACATATATTCCTTCATTTCTAAGCTTTACTGGTAGGCTGAGGGAAGTAAACAAGTTGTTCATAAAGAGTGAAATTGGCATGCCTAGGCAAGTTCTCAATCAGCCGAATCACTACATTTCCACTCATTCCTAACTCAGGATTACTTGCAGTGTTTGTTCCATTCCCAACATACATTTCAAAATCATAAATGAAGCCACTTACACCAGCTCGAGCAAATACTTTTATGTCCCATTTGTGTGGCTTTGATTTTATATACTAGCGCAGAGATGTATGTGATTTTAGCGGAATAATAAGTTCATCAATACTGTTGTATTCTTCAACTTCGGTTTTTAGAAAATTGTTCTTTAGTTGATCTAAAAATGGCCTGACCTCAAACAACTTGTCATGATGAGGGTCATTCCTGGGTAACATATTTGCATTGTCGTTCACATGCAAATACCTCCTCAACTTGTAAAATCGACGGAGTGGCATCATGTCAGCTATCTGAGTATACCTTGTCTCATTTGCCCAATACATCTTGTAACTCAGCACACTCACAATACCACTTAGTAAATGAATGCCCATGAACTGGCTTATTTCATTGGCACTTGTGTTTCTACTTTGTCCTTACACTTGAGTAGAGTATAGATTTGTCTGTGTAACTAAATTGTCAATTATAGTCTCATCAATAAAACTTTCAAAATATTGGAGGGGAGAAGGTTTCTCACTTGATGGATCCAAAAACTGCACAGCACACCGAACATCGATAGCCTGCAGATCCTTGCATATCCACGTATAGTTTAGGCAATTTGCATTTCCCGCTCCTAAAGTTTCAAGCCATATCAATAGGGGAGTTTCATCATCAGTAAGAGCTTCTTCTAAACTGTCCAGTTCAGGTTCTGTCTGCAGAGGCAATAATTGCTGTAATATTTATTTATTTAGCATCCAATAGATCACACATGTGATATAGGATTTGTCATTTGAATACACGTAACACACAACAACACATACACATAATAAATGGACAAACATATACAAACAGCAAAACAAATTACATACACATAGTACATGAGTAGTGTACAAGAACTTATTACACAAAAACAAAAGTACGTACTCATGATAAACAATTATAGATCATGAACTACGCCTTATACACAAAACATATTACGGATATTTAACAGATTTTTCATAAGTACCATAATTACAAAGTTGAAAACATAATTAAATTAGTTTGAATTTTTAAAAAATAAGTACAGGTTTCAATCCATAGTCTGAGACAGGTATTCACTTACACTGTAGTAGCATTTTTCCATCAAGTATGTTTCTACTTCACGCTTGAAATTATTTTTGCCTTTCAAGTGCATTTAAAAGCTTTATTCTTAAGTGGCTAACATGTTTCTGACTTCTAGTTTTTGCTACATAGGGAATGTGTAAGTCTTTAAAATGCCTTGTATTGTGATCATGGTAGCTTGAGTTGGTTTGGAGATCACAGTTATTTTCACTGATCATTTCCAGGCATTTAAAAATATACAGGTTGAGTCACCTAACATTACCGCTGGATGTATTTCATAAACCACATCAAATAGTGACAAATTGATTCCACAGACCAAACATGAGGAGAGGGGCTAGTGTAATTGGTTAATACAAACCATAAAAAAATGCACAGAAGTATGTTTTTTAACACAAACCTATGTTTTTTTAAATGGAACCCCATTAGTTTTGTTAGCACATATGAACATATAAACAAATACGTAATCAGTGCCATTTGTTGCATTGTAAAATGTCAATTACATCCGGAGATATTGTAACCTAAAGTTGACGCTTGAGCACCACTCCTCCGCTGTTCGATCGTGTGTATCGGAGAGCACCGAATTACGTAGGGATCCAAAGGGAACGGTGATGGACCTTAGGTACAGAAGAGACTGGAACAGCACATTAAGTCCACACGCTAACACCTTTTTATTGGTCTTTTTCACTGACGCACATGTACATTACCATGAGGGGCGAGGTACACGTACACACGTACTTTGCGTTTTCAATTACGGAGTGAAATAGAGTGTGTCCCGACATGACAGGATAATAGATGTTCAATGTGGTGGCCATCATTTGCTGCACACAATTGCAATCTCTGGCGTAATGAATGTCGTAAACACCGCAGTACATCCGGTGTAATGTCGCCGCAGGCTGCCACAATACATCCTCTGGGGTTGTAGGCACATCATGGTACACATTCTCCTTTAACGTACCCCACAGAAAGAAGTCCAGAGGTGTAAGATCAGGAGAACGGGCTGGCCAATTTATGCGTCCTCCATTTCCTATGAATCGCCCGTCGAACATCCTGTCAAGGGTCAGCCTAGTGTTAATTGCGGAATGTGCAGGTGCACCATCATGCTGATACCACATACATCGACGCGTTTCCAGTGGGACATTTTCGAGCAACGTTGGCAGATCATTCTGTAGAAACGCGATGCATGTTGCAGCTGTTTGGGCCCCTGCAATGAAGTGAGGACCAATGAGGTGGTCGCCAATGATTCCGCACCATACATTTACAGTCCACGGTCGCTGTCGCTCTACCTGTCTGAGTCAGCGAGGATTGTCCACGGACCAGTAATGCATGTTCCATAGATTCACTGCCCCGTGGTTTGTGAAACCCACTTCATCGGTAAACAGGTAGAACTGCAACACATTCTCTGTTAATGCCTATTGACAGAATTGCACTCGATGATTAAAGTCATCACCATGTAATTGCTGATGTAGGGACACATGAAACAGGTGAAAGCAGTGACGATGCATTATCGCATGACACTACTTTGACTCAGTCCACCGGCTCTCGCAATGTCCCGTGTACTCGTGTGGGTTCATGGCAACAGCAGCTAACACACTAACTGCACCTGCTTCTCCTGTGACGGGCCTGTTATGGGCCCGTTTGCGTGCTACGACCATACCTGTTGCATACAGTTGGTGGTAGATGTTTTGCAATGTGCGGCATGTTGGATGCTCTCTGTCCGGGTACCGTTCTGCATACACCCTGCAGGCTTCAGCTGCATTTCGTCGACACTCGCCATAGATGAGTATCATCTCCGCCTTTTCAGAGTTCGAATACACCATGGTCACAGTTCCTACAACACTATACTATCACAGACGTCTGGTAACATGGTGTACTACAGTTGGTCTGCGTGCGGAGACGAATGCAGAATAACAATAGCAGCAAGCGCTACATGCGGACACTACGACAGCTAGACCAAACCACAACAGTGCACTACAGCCACACTCGTAAACACGGTCGTCATCGTAAACATGTCCCTGCAGATGCTGCTCGCCGACCGTGGCCCGTGTTTGTTACAACAAGCAACTGAACATCGGAGGTTTCAAGCGTCAACTTTAGGTTATGATATCTCCAGATGTAATTAACATTTTACAATGCAACAAACGGCACTGATTACGTATTTGTTTATATGTTCAGATGTGCTAACAAAACTAACGTGGTTCCATTTAAAAAAAAAAAAAAACGTAAGTTTGTGTTAAAAAACATACTTCCGTGCATTTTTGTATGGTTTGTATTAAACAATTACAATAGCCCCTCTCCTCACGTTCGGTATGTGGAATCGGTTCGTCAGTATTTGATGTGGTTTACGAAATATATCCAGCGGTACCGTTAGGTGACTCAACCTGTATATCAATGGTATTGTCAGTATCTTTAGTTGTCTGAATAAGGGTCTACAGTGAGTTTGTGGTGGGCTGTGTGTCATGATACAAATAGCTCTTTTTTGCATAATAAAAATGTCATCTGGTCTTGACCTGGTTTTCCCCCAAAAACTTATGCCATGTACTGATAGATTATAGTCACTTTCATAATCCGAAACAATTTCGTCATCTGATATTTCAGAGTCATTACCACACAGAAGAAGAAGAAGAAGAAGAAGAAGAATTTCATCATCCCGTAGAGCTTCATGTTTTCCACACTTAACCTATAAAGAAAATGTGATGCAAGAATGAAAACAACAAAATATTATGTAAGAACAAACATGATTCACTCTTATGATAAAAATTCATTTTTGCATACCTCATACATACTAATGCATCAATGACTACAAATGGCGTCATTAGAAATTACACAATAATTACTCAAAAAAATGTACACATAACTGTATTGTAAACTTACCGTATTTCTTTCCCTTATCCTTGAGGAACTAGGTAAAGTTGGTTCCATAATCCAGAATTTCAGTATACGCAGAATAAAACTAAACACAACAATCATTGTTCACTCACAATGCTTCTCTGTTCTGCACAGCGAGTCATGAAAGCAAACGCCACTACAATCTGTTGGCCAAACTTGGAATTACGCAAAGCAAAGCCAAACAGTATCATTGAAGCATTGGGAAGCTCAAAAAAGCCAGGAATACTTAATGATGCCATTTGGAATTGCAGACGCAGAAAGGGTTAAAGATCTTGACGAAACTAGACAGTCATCAGGACTGAACAGAATCGCCAATCAACGAAGGATCAGCAAGCTGCAAAAGGCATATAAATTAACATGGGCCTACTACAACAAGAAATGCATTTGGACAGATGCAAAACTGAGACATTATTACAAAACTATGATTCTTTCAGACGCAGCATATGCAGCTGAAACAATGGTAATTAGCGATCACTCCAAAATTAGGGAAATAGAAAAACAGGAATGAAAAATTCTTAGTAAGATTTACAGACCAATCAACAAAAATCACATCTGGATGAAGAGATCTCAAAACGAACTCTATCAAAAGACCAACACAATAACCAAAGAAATCATGAAACGCCGAACAAAGTAAGTTCTCTACACACATCTACAGGATAGAGAACACCAGAACAGCAAAGAAACTACTTGACATCTATAACAAAGGGTGAATTCAGCACAGAGTGGCTAAAGGAGGTCCAGAGGGACATGCAACAGATCAACATAGAAAATCTTGAAGACTGCAATGATTGCCGGAGTAAAATCATGAATGTCAAGTTCAAGCAAAGAATAATGCAACAACCTGGTAAAGAGTGGAAAGACGAACAGAAGAAACAACATTCTGAAAGGATGAAGAGTTTATGGAAGAGGAAGAGGGAAAACATATAAAAATAAAATCATGAATTAAAGTTCAATTGCTCACCTAAAGGGGGATAATCAATTAAATAAATAATATGAATTATTATGGCCTGGCACAAAAATGAAAATGGTTTCTCTTAGTTCTAAATTTGCATGATATGGCAGACGTATGAACTATTTTATTTCATGAAAAAATGGAAGTATTATAAAATGTTTTAAACAGTTTTTCAACTACCTCAATTCAAAAACATCAATGAAGTAGTTTTTATTTATGTTATGAAAGAGTCATTACTTATTAAGGAGATTCCTTTTTTCTATAGCTTTGATGTAGGGAAAAACATTATATTCAGATCACTTCTTTGTGGAAAGAGCAATGTGTTATATCAGTATGCTGGGATTTTATCGGTGTGGAATTAATTGAAATTCCAAACACTTACATTAGCAAATACAGCAAACTTCACTCATTCGGCCCTCATCAATCTGAATTGCCAATTCATCGAGATCTTTTTTCTATTATTTTAAGCAAAGTATTTGCAAGTACAGTAAATTGCAAAAATTGATGACATCAATCATAAAATTTAAATTTAGCAAACTGCTGCACATGGGTCCCGGCAAGGTGTCAGTTAAGAAGTTGGTATAAGATGCTTTGAGACAGGTCTCAGACACGGGGGGCTCTCTCAGGTGTTCTGTTCAATGTCATTTTAGCACAAGGAATAAGGAAATGTCAGCAATACAAGTGGCTGGAGTGCAGATGGATGGTAATTTCACTTTTCTTGCATATGCAGATGATAGTACTGCTAAGTGAATCAATCCATGAGTTGAAAGAAATATACCATAAAATGGACAACTAAATACAGGAGGCTGGACTAGAAGTGACTCAAAACAAAACAGAGTTCATGCAATTAGGAAGCAGACAAGAGCAGCAAGAATTTTTTTCAGATATAAGTCATGAGGTTCAAGAGAGTTCATCAGTTCAAATACTTGGGATCACGGTTTACCAGCAATAACAGCATAGAAATGGGAAACAAGGATAGAACAGCAGTGGGAATAAAGTGCATGTAGTCCCTCAGGGGAACACTCAGCTCAAAATCAATATCAGTGAATACTAAGATGAGAATATATAACACAGTGATATGCCCAGCAGCCATGTAGAGTTCAGAAACCTGGAGTATGACTAGACAACACAAGGAAAAACTATTAATATTTGAAAGAAGAGTAATGAGAAAGATTTCGAGGCCCATCTTAGATAAAGGAGAATGGAGGAGGAGGAATGAGGAAATCTACCTCTTGATGCAACAACGAACAATCCTACAGAAGCTGAAGAGCAAAAGAATCCAATGGGTGATCCATGCGGCCCGTATGCCAGAAGGAAGGGAGAAGAATAAAGCACTTCTACATCTACTACATCTACATTGATACTCCGCAAGCCACCCAACGGTGTGTGGCGGAGGGCACTTTACGTGCCACTGTCATTACCTCCCTTTCCTGTTCCAGTCGCGTATGGTTCGCGGGAAGAACGACTGTCTGAAAGCCTCCGTGCGCGCTCTAATCTCTCTAATTTTACATTCGTGATCTCCTCGGGAAGTATAAGTAGGGGGAAGCAATATATTCGATACCTCATCCAGAAACGCACCCTCTCGAAACCTGGCGAGCAAGCTACACCGCGATGCAGAGCGCCTCTCTTGCAGAGTCTGCCACTTGAGTTTATTAAACATCTCCGTAACGCTATCACGGTTACCAAATAACCCAGTGACGAAACGCGCCGCTCTTCTTTGGATCTTCTCTATCTCCTCCGTCAACCCGACCTGGTACGGATCCCACACTGATGAGCAATACTCAAGTATAGGTCGAACGAGTGTTTTGTAAGCCACCTCCTTTGTTGATGGACTACATTTTCTAAGCACTCTCCCAATGAATCTCAACCTGGTACCCGCCTTACCAACAATTAGTTTTATATGATCATTCCACTTCAAATCGTTCCGTACGCATACTCCCAGATATTTTACAGAAGTAACTGCTACCAGTGTTTGTTCCGCTATCATATAATCATACAATAAAGGATCCTTCTTTCTATGTATTCGCAATACATTACATTTGTCTATGTTAAGGGTCAGTTGCCACTCCCTGCACCAAGTGCCTATCCGCTGCAGATCTTCCTGTATTTCGCTACAATTTTCTAATGCAGCAACTTCTCTGTATACTACAGCATCATCCGCGAAAAGCCGCATGGAACTTCCGACACTATCTACTAAGTCATTTATATATATTGTGAAAAGCAATGGTCCCATAACACTCCCCTGTGGCACGCCAGAGGTTACTTTAACGTCTGTAGACGTCTCTCCATTGATAACAACATGCTGTGTTCTGTTTGCTAAAAACTCTTCAATCCAGCCACACAGCTGGTCTGATATTCCGTAGGCTCTTACTTTGTTTATCAGGCGACAGTGCGGAACTGTATCGAACGCCTTCCGGAAGTCAAGAAAAATAGCATCTACCTGGGAGCCTGTATCTAATATTTTCTGGGTCTCATGAACAAATAAGGCGAGTTGGGTCTCACACGATCGCTGTTTCCGGAATCCATGTTGATTCCTACATAGTAGATTCTGGGTTTCCAGAAATGACATGATACGCGAGCAAAAAACATGTTCTAAAATTCTACAAGAGATATAGGTCTATAGTTTTGCGCATCTGCTCGACGACCCTTCTTGAAGACTGGGACTATCTGTGCTCTTTTCCAATCATTTGGAACCCTCCGTTCCTCTAGAGACTTGCGGTACACGGCTGTTAGAAGGGGGGCAAGTTCTTTCGCGTACTCTGTGTAGAATCGAATTGGTATCCCGTCAGGTCCAGTGGACTTTCCTCTATTGAGTGATTCCAGTTGCTTTTCTATTCCTTGGACACTTATTTCGATGTCAGCCATTTTTTCGTTTGTGCGAGGATTTAGAGAAGGAACTGCAGTGCGGTCTTCCTCTGTGAAACAGCTTTGGAAAAAGGTGTTTAGTATTTCAGCTTTACGCGTGTCATCCTCTGTTTCAATGCCATCATCATCCTGTAGTGTCTGGATATGCTGTTTCGAGCCACTTACTGATTTAACGTAAGACCAGAACTTCCTAGGATTTTCTGTCAAGTCGGTACATAGAATTTTACTTTCGAATTCAATGAACGCTTCACGCATAGCCCTCCTTACGCTAACATTGACATCGTTTAGCTTCTGTTTGTCTGAGAGGTTTTGGCTGCGTTTAAACTTGGAGTGGAGCTCTCTTTGCTTTCGCAGTAGCTTCCTAACTTTGTTGTTGTACCACGGTGGGTTTCTCCCGTCCCTCACAGTTTTACTCGGCACGTACCTGTCTAAAACGCATTTTACGATTGCCTTGAACTTTTTCCATAAACACTCAACATTGTCAGTGTCGGAACAGAAATTTTCGTTTTGATCTGTTAGGTAGTCTGAAATCTGCCTTCTATTACTCTTGCTAAACAGATAAACCTTCCTCCCTTTTTTTATATTCCTATTAACTTCCATATTCAGGGATGCTGCAACGGCCTTATGATCACTGATTCCCTGTTCTGTACATACAGATTCGAAAAGTTCGGGTCTGTTTGTTATCAGTAGGTCCAATATGTTATCTCCACGAGTCGGTTCTCTATTTAATTGCTCGAGGTAATTTTCGGATAGTGCACTCAGTATAATGTCACTCGATGCTCTGTCCCTACCACCCGTCCTAAACATCTGAGTGTCCCAGTCTATATCTGGTAAATTGAAATCTCCACCTAAGACTATAACATGCTGAGAAAATTTATGTGAAATGTATTCCAAATTTTCTCTCAGTTGTTCTGCCACTAATGCTGCTGAGTCGGGAGGTCGGTAAAAGGAGCCAATTATTAACCTAGTTCGGTTGTTTAGTGTAACCTCCACCCATAATAATTCACAGGAACTATCCACTTCTACTTCACTACAGGATAAACTACTACTAACAGCGATGAACACTCCACCACCGGTTGCATGCAATCTATCCTTTCTAAACACCGTCTGTACCTTTGTAAAAATTTCGGCAGAATTTATCTCTGGCTTAAGCCAGCTTTCTGTACCTATAACGATTTCAGCTTCGGTGCTTTCTATCAGCGCTTGAAGTTCCGGTACTTTACCAACGCAGCTTCGACAGTTGACAATTACAATACCGATTGGTGCTTGGTCCCCGCATGTCCTGACTTTGCCCCGCACCCGTTGAGGCTGTTGCCCTTTCTGTACTTGCCCAAGGCCATCTAACCTAAAAAACCGCCCAGCCCACGCCACACAACCCCTGCTACCCGTGTAGCCGCTTGTTGCGTGTAGTGGACTCCTGACCTATCCAGCGGAACCCGAAACCCCACCACCCTATGGCGCAAGTCGAGGAATCTGCAGCCCACACGGTCGCAGAACCGTCTCAGCCTCTGATTCAGACCCTCCACTCGGCTCTGTACCAAAGGTCCGCAGTCAGTCCTGTCGACGATGCTGCAGATGGTGAGCTCTGCTTTCATCCCGCTAGCGAGACTGGCAGTCTTCACCAAATCAGATAGCCGCCGGAAGCCAGAGAGGATTTCCTCCGATCCATAGCGACACACATCATTGGTGCCGACATGAGCGACCACCTGCAGATGGGTGCACCCTGTACCCTTCATGGCATCCGGAAGGACCCTTTCCACATCTGGAATGACTCCCCCCGGTATGCACACGGAGTGCACATTGGTTTTCTTCCCCTCTCTTGCTGCCATTTCCCTAAGGGGCCCCATTACGCGCCTGACGTTGGAGCTCCCAACTACCAGTAAGCCCACCCTCTGCGACTGCCCGGATCTTGCAGACTGAGGGGCAACCTCTGGAACAGGACAAGCAGCCATGTCAGGCCGAAGATCAGTATCAGCCTGAGACAGAGCCTGAAACCGGTTCGTCAGACAAACTGGAGAGGCTTTCCGTTCAGCCCTCCGGAATGTCTTTCGCCCCCTGCCACACCTTGAAACGACCTCCCACTCTACCACAGGTGAGGGATCAGCCTCAATGCGGGCAGTATCCCGGGCAACCACAGTCGTAGTCCGATCAGGGGATGCGTGGGACGAGCTGGCCGTCCCCGACAAACCCCCATCCCGACCCCCACAGTGATGCCCATTGGCAACAGCCTCAAGCTGTGTGACCGAAGCCAACACTGCCTGAAGCTGGGAGCGAAGGGATGCCAACTCAGCCTGCATCCGAACACAGCAGTTGCAGTCCCTATCCATGCTAAAAACTGTTTTGCTAAGAACGTCTGAACTAAACTACAGAGAGCGCAAACAAATCGACAAAATTTAAACGGTTATTAAAATACAAGATTGCCTAGTAAATGCAGTAACGCTGCTACTTGCGCACTGCTGACACTGCTCGGCGGCGGAAGAAGACTAAGCGAAATTACACTATTCAGGTACTAAAACGCGATGCTACACTCTCAAATACTATAATACGCCCGAAATTTATGAATTAAAGAATGCAAGTACCAAAAACACGCAAAGAAATTAAGAATTAAACTATGTAACAAATGAGTGAGCTAGGAGTATACGACTTGCTGCTGCAGCAGCTTATCCAACGGCGGCAGGGAGCACACTGACTGCGACCAACCGACACTGGCCGTTCAAAACAAAACAGTAGACAAACGACTACGCGAATTTACACTATTCAGGTACTAAAACACGATGCTACAACTCTCAAATACTATAATACGCCCGAAATTTATGAATTAAAGAATGCAAGTACCAAAAACACGCAAAGAAATTAAGAATTAAACAATGTAACAAATGAGTGAGCTAGGAGTATACGACTTGCTGCTGCAGCTGCTTATCCAACGGCGGCAGGGAGCACACTGACTGCGACCAACCGACACTTGAGGGGGATCAAACAAAAGACACTCCACAGGACAACAGAGGCAATACGGGACGGACAGCCTGCTGAAGTATGTGGCAGCCCTGGGGATAGAAGGCATCTGGAGGAAATGAGCACAAAACAGAAAGGAATGGAGGCAGTTTGTGGAAGCAGTACATGGTCTGCAGGGCCTGTGACAGGTGGGCACATACGATACTAAAATGTAAATAATTTGAAAGTGCCCTGTCCTAAATTCACTCATTCTGCTTGAACATCCTATTCTCTGCAATCTCCCCCTTCCTCTGGTGTGTCACCCCCTCCACGTCACCACATGTCGTGTGTCAATGTGTGCCACCATCCCAAATTCGACACACACACCTGATTCCTCCCTGTGAGCCATCAGTCATCCCTCCCACTCCCTACCTCTTTTCTCCCCTCACTCACTTGAGCTGGCACAATGTAGTCATAGGTGTGTGTGTGTGTGTGTGTGTGTGTGTGTGTGTGTGTGTGTGTGTGTTTTTAGGAGGGGAGGGGGAGGGGGAGGGGGAGGGGGGGAGGGAAGGGCGTGCTCATTGGGTGTTTTGTGTACTCACACAAAACAGGATTTGTTCAAAAGCTACCAAAGTTTTTAGCCTTTGTCGTGTGCCTGTCAACAACTCAACTGGTACAGCAGCTAAGGGGAGCTGAGAAATAAAACATAAGTATGGATTAACATGTCCAGCCGGGGAAGAGTAACAGAATGAAGTTGAACCAAATCAGGTGATGCTGGGAGAATTACAATGTAAAGTGAGATACTGAAAATAGTAGAAAAGTTCTGCAATTTCGGAGTATAACAACCAACAACTGTAGAAGTAAAGAGGGTACAAACATTTTTTTCTGAAAGAATTTGTCTAGAGTTTAGCTTTGTACAGAAGTGAGATGCGAAAGATACACAATACCATCCAGAAACTAAAATAAGCTTTTGAAATGTGTTGCTGAAGATTAGAGGGAAGGTTGGGTAACTAATGAAGAGATAATGAATAAAATTGTGGAGAGAAGAAATTTATAGCAAAACTTGATTAAAAGAAGGGATCTGTTCATAGGCCACAATCTGAGGCACCAAGGGCAATGAAGCACTTCACAATGGCCTATCCTAGCAAGCGTCTTCATATCAGCAAAACCACTGAAACCTTCATTCATTTGAACCTGCTTACTATATTCTCAGCTAGGTCTCCCTCTACAATATTTTCCCCTGACACTGCCTTCCACCACCAAATTAACTATTCTTTGACATCTTAGAATGTGTCCTACTGACTAATTTCTCCTTTTAGTCAAGCGCTGTATTAGATACTGCCTCCCCCCCCCTCCCCCTTTCATTTGATTCAGTACATCTTCACTATTTATTCAATTTACCCATATGCCACAAAATTGCTACCTTCAATGATGGTGCAAAGTTATCACCACCAATTGATGCAGCCTCTCAAAATTGTCTGATATGATGCATACTGCCTCAAAAATTATTGCAACCACCTCTCCATGAACGTTGACTGGTCTCTGGTAGATGTGGTCTTTCATGAAAGTCGACACAATGAAGTCTGGTGAAGTAATCTAGAAGGCCACTCTCAGGGACCACCACACCTGACCCACCTGTGTTCAAATACTTGATTTGAACGTCATCAGGCCACTATAATGGTACGTGGTGGAACACTGTCCTGTTGCAACAACATCCTTTGGTGTCTGTGGAGAGTGTAATGTATTTGCAAATGTTTGGTAGTGTTGGTGGACAGAATTCTCGTGTAGTAAACAACACGATACCATGTGTATTTTTTCGTACTTACATTAATTTACTAAGAAAAAATACTTCATTTCACCATGCTGAGCTATAATTAAATGACTTCTGCATTATTTAAATTTTTTGTGATGATATCAGTTTTATACCATTTGACTGTTTGTTAATAGTTGCTTGTGAATAAAACACACTCATTATGTAAATAGTTTAGGTGAAAACTTTCAAGAATAAGAAAAATATTATTTGTGATTCAGTTATACAGTGCAGTAAAGAATGACCTAAAATACATGTGAAAATGTTAACAACAATTATAAACTGAATTCAGATATGAAATTACTAATTTAAAATACAATGCTAGTATTTGTCAACTGTTTTGTAATTTATTATTTATTCTTCTAAGTTCTTCAAATGTTGTACTTCCAAGCATTAAGATTAAGATTTGACCAAACAAAAACACCACTGGAAGTTAATTAGTCTTTGTAAATTGACAACTTTTATTGTGGTTAAGATTACTAACAACAGAATATTGCTCTGTACTATTAAAAATTTCATTATCAGCCCACATACTTGTAACTGATGTACAAATTTGGTCAGGTAGCATTCATGAACAGCATGTGACAGGGCATTGCACTGCTTTTTGTTGAAACGAATCAAACAAGCTAACTGAGAACATGTGTGTGTCCATGTTTTGCCACAAAAAATAAATAAATAAACAGAAATTATTAGAAAATGTGTGTCAGCTTATTGAAGAACAGCTACAATGTTGGACTTCTGTACCCTGCACCCAAGTTGAGTACAATATATATTATTATTGTTCTAACAATAGTGATGTGATGGTACATTTGAGTTATGTTACCAAGAAAAATCATGCAAAAGTTAAATTTTGTGTACAAACAAAAATGGGTTACCTCGGAGAGGAACATTTTCTAACACTATAGGAAATTCCACTTGCCACACTGTCAAAAATTCTGTCCATTTATTCAAGGAGATGGAAAGAAAGGTTACACTGAGGTATCACTGACAATTCCTGCCAAGACATTTCTCAAAACAACTTTCCTAGTGACCTTTTTCCTGAATTTGATAAGGGTTTTCATTTTGATAAGCATTTTCATATGCATATTGATGACAGTTTTGGACATTAAATACTGCTTCCACAAAAATATAGTGTCACCCACAAACAAGATGGCATAGGGAATATCAACATTATTGAACACTGATGCTGCCCTCAGGCTCAGGCACAAAAATTGGCTTGCACAGATAATATTCTACTTTCTCATCTTGGAGCGTCTGCATGACAAGGATGTAAACCATTTTCCTATGCAATGTTTCAAACAAGCTACTGAGTAACATCGAGTCCGTGAGCTGTTGTTTGATGCTGATTGAAAGTACTGTTTTTAAATACCGGAGTTCTGTAGGTCCTCTCTGCGTACTGGTAGCTTATCATCTCCAACCACTAGATGTTACTGTGAGTTTTGTTACTAAAAGTTAGTAAATCATGTTATCTGTGAAATGTAATTTTATCGTACAAAAACATTTCACGATTATATTTTGTGTTGATGCACACTTAGTTTTGATATATCCATTCTCATCCGTTGTGGATGGTTTGGTTTGTGGAATTAAAGGGACCAGACTGCAACGGTCATCAGTCCCTTGATCCAAAACTTAAAAACACACACACAGAGGTAAAAGGCGGATAATAGAGACAACAGACAACACAGGACAAAAAAATTTCAGACAAAGAACAGACATAACAAATTAAAATCACACAAAGTGTGGTGGTGGTTAGCCGACCATAGAGAAAAAAAGGGAAAGCCAACCACCGAGAGACACATTAAAAACTCAGTCTAAAACCGTAGGCCAAAGGCCAGAATCAACACAAAAGAACATAACAAACACTCAGATTAAACGATAAAAACCCCCTGCCCGAATAAAACGTAAAACTAAACCAGACATAGCAGGGTCATCAGTTAAAAGAGCAGGGAGCGTATCAGGCAGTGCAAATGTCTGCCTGACCACAGCTAAAAGGGGGCAGGCCAACAAAATGTGGGCCACTGTCAAAGCTGCCCTGCAGCGACATAGAGGAGGGTCCTCCTGGCACAGTAAATAACTGTGTGTCAGCCGGGAGTGGCCAATGTGGAGCCGACAAAGGACGACTGAGTCCCTGCGGTTGGCTCGCATGGATGACCGCCACACAGTCGTCGTCTCCTTAATGGCACGGAGTTTATTGGGCGTGATCCGATCGCGCCATTCAGCATCCCAAAGCGCAAAAACTTTTCGGCGGAGGACTGCCCACAAATCAGTCTCTGGGAAGCCAACATCCAGAGATGGTTTAGTTGTGGCCTCTTTTGCCAGGCAGTCAACATGTTCATTGCCCGGGATACCGACATGATCGGGGGTCCACACAAAGACCACAGAGCGGCCGCAATGGGCAAGAGTATGCAGGGACTCTTTGATAGCCATCACCAGACGAGAGTGAGGGAAACACTGGTCGAGAGCTCGTAAACCGCTCAGGGAATCGCTACAGATAACGAAGGACTCACCTGAGCAGGAGCGGATATACTCTAGGGCACGAAAGATGGCGACCAGCTCAGCAGTGTAAACGCTGCTGCCATCCTGCAAGGAACGTTGTTCGGAATGGTCCCCTAGAGTGAGCGCATACCCGACATGACCAGGAACCATCGAACCGTCAGTGTAAACAATGCCAGAGCCCTGATACGTGGCCAGGATGGAATAAAAGCGGCGGCAGAAGGCCTCTGGAGGGACTGAGTCCTTCGGGCCCTGTGCCAAGTCGAGCTGAAGGCAAGGGCGAGGAACACACCATGGGGGTGTACGCAAAGTGGCCCGGAAAGGAGGTGGAACAGTGAAAACCCTAAGCCCGGAGAGAAGCTCTTTGTGCGGACCGCGATTGTACAACCTGACCGGGGCCGATGTTCTGGCAGATGGATGACCGATCGCGGGAACAGGAGACGATAGTTTGGATGCCCGGGCAAGCTTAAAACATGCGCAGCATAAGCGGCCAGCAAACGTTGGCGCCGTAACCGCAGGGGAGGGACACCTGCCTCCACTAATATGCTGTCCACAGGGCTGGTGCGGAAGGCACCAGTGGCAAGTCGCATCCCACTGTGTAGTATTGGGTCCAGCACCCGCAACGCAGATGGGGAAGCGGAGCCATAAGCCAGGCTCCCATAATCCAGACGAGACTGGATTAACGCCTGGTGGAGCCGTAACAGGGTAGATCGGTCGGCGCCCCAGCTGGTGTGGCTCAAGCATTGCAGAGCATTTATATGCCGCCAACACGCCTGTTTAAGCTGCCGAATATGAGGCAGCCAAGTCAACCGGGCATCAAAAAGGACACCCAAAAACCGGTGGGTCTCCACCACAGCAAGAAGTTCGCCGTCAAGATAAAGCTGCGGCTCCGGGTGGACAGTGCGTCGCCGGCAGAAATGCATAACGTGGGTCTTGGCAGCCGAAAACTGAAACCCATGCACTACAGCCCAAGACTGCGCCTTATGGATGGCACCCTGTAGCCGATGTTCAGCAGCTGCAATGCCAATAGAGCTATAGTAAAGGCAGAAGTCGCCAGCATACAGGGAAGCGGAGACAGAATTTCCCACCACTGCAGCGAGCCCATTTATTGCGATTAAAAACAGGCAGACACTGAGGACAGATCCCTGAGGTACCCTGTTCTCCTGGACTCGGGAGGAACTATGGGAGGCCGCGACTTGCACGCGGAAGGTACGAGACGACAGAAAATTTCTGATAAAGATCGGCAGAGGGCCCCGAAGACCCCATCCATGAAGTGTAGAAAGTATATGATGACGCCATGTCGTATCGTGCCCTTCCGCATGTCCAAAAAGACAGCGACCAGGTGCTGACGGCGGGCAAAAGGCAGTACGGATGGCTGACTCCAGGCTCACCAGATTGTCGGCGGCGGAGCGGCCTTTACGGAACCCACCCTGAGATGGAGCCAGAAGGCCCCTTGACTCCAGTACCCAGTTCAACCGCCGGCTCACCATCCGTTCAAGCAACTTGCAAAGAACGTTGGTGAGACTAATGGGACGGTAGCTGTCCACCTACAAAGAAGCTTTCAAAATGTGGTGCTACAGAAGAATGCTGAAGATTAGATAGATAGATAGATCACATAACTAATGAGGAGGTTTTGAATAGAATTGGGGAGAAGAGAAATTTGTGTCACAACTTGACTAGAAGAAGGGACTGGTTGGTAGGACATATTCTGAGGCATCAAGGGATTACCAGTTTAGTATGGGAGGGCAGTGCGGAGGGTAAAAATCATAGAGGGAGACCAAGAGATGAATACACTAAACAGATTCTGAAGTATGTAGGTTGCAGAAGGTACTGGGAGTTGAAGAAGCTTTCGCAGGATAGAGTAGCATGGAGAGCTGCATCAAACCAGTCTCTGGAATGAGGACCACAACCACAACAACAACAACAACAACAACAACAAGAACATTAGTGTCCTCAGTTCACAGTTCATACAACCCAGTATACACGCAAGACAGCCAGAAATGTACTTAAGACTGACCAAAATTATTACATGATCTACAGTCGATACTCTGCTACAATATATGAGTTTCACATTCAGTCTTTTTTTTTTTTTTTTTCAGTGGATTTCTAATAAAGAAACTGCTCGCCAGCTATTCCATAGATGAATATGAATTCTACAAAGGCCAAAAGTTCACATGCATTTATCTTTCCAAATAAACACTTCACAAAGCTCAAATTAACACAATCTGTCTGTAAATGCAACTGCTTTCAAGGCAATACCATTCAGATGTGAAATACCAGTAACTTCTTCATTTTACTCATAACGTAGACGGACACGTCCAACATGACCTGTACATCTGATAGTTAGTAAACGACTCCTGAATGCTACTTCTCCCACAGCCTATAACTACCTGGCAGTGCGCGGGAACTGCTAAACTCTGATTGGCTGATCACAATGACCAGCCAATCAGAACAGTTGTTCGAGATCATTCTCACGCCAAAACTGTCCTACGCCAATCACTATTCACAGATGCATTTACATCACTTCATCATGCAAATCTTAATAAAATGATTAACAAAACCAAATGAAAAGAAAACTAAGCTTGAAATGACTTTAGAAAATCATTACTCTGCAAATGGCTATTCTGGCTGCATTGGACGTGCATCATTGGCAAGGTAGGAAAATTACACTTTCATTGCAACTGCTTGCTTCACACTTTCCCATGACATAATTATGTAATGTTTAACATCAGATAATAATGAATCTTTACATACGTTCCACATATACACTCTCACTCTCTCTCATTTATTCACACAACAAAACAAATAGTTATTAAATAAACATTAATCCTCTCTGAATTCTATGTTACGAAAATGGAAAATGGTGTAAGTATTTAATTATAAGAAATCGAAATAAATTGTTCCGCCATTTAGTAAACTTCAGTAGTAATTCCAAATTATACTAAAAGACAAACTGCTATGAATCCTAACTGACTTTAATCTTATACACGTCGGTTTTTGGTGTTTTAGATAATTGTTTCTAAATCTGAAAGTATCACAGCTAGACAGCTGAGATTTTAATACAACCTCCCTTTTAATAACAAAGGGCTGTATATTGAATAATATTTAATACTGTTTATTTAGATTCTTAGGGGCTTGAATATTCTGTCACTAGAACTAACACTGGTTGTGCTTCCCACGGCTAGGCTAGCGACAGGTGCGAATGTGTCACACTAAGATACCAGTGGCTGTATATTGCCACTGCCAACAGCTCCAAAGCTACGAGCCCATACTTCAAGGTAACTTACTGCAATAAAATGCTACTGCGTATTGACTCGCGACGTTAAAAAAGGATGTTTAAGAATAAGAAATAACTTCCACTACTGTCAATATATATTTCTAAAATTGTACAACCAATCTTAAAATACAGGCATCATAACAGTTTAAATAAAGATGTACATATTTATAACCTAGGGGAGATTGTGTGTATCACCTGGCAAGGCACTACACGAAAGGTGCAGACAATAGTCTGTATGGAGATCAAATTGTTTAACAAGCTTCCAAAGTACCTACAGGGTAGTCACCCTGCAAGAATATTTTAGTAATATGTGTTTTTATAGTATTACTGAATGTATTTTAAAGGAGTAGATTATCTGCCTTTGCCCCATACTAGCCATACATATCTGAGATGACTGTGTGTTCGTAATTGTTTCTATCAAGTTATGGCATGACTTTTAACATATGTCCAAAATCCAAATTCTCTATGTGAATAAATAAATTACTATTCTACATTACACAATGTAATTATCTACTGCAGCCTAAGAACAACTCACCTCTTTAACAATGCTTAGCGGATCCTGCATACTATTGTGGCCATCCGGCACCTCCCACTCCTGTAGACAATGAAAAGTAGTAAAAAGTTACTCTTGTAGGTTCATAATGCTTAAGTCATGTCATAAATATCATTCAACGTTTGATGTACACAGAGCAAATGATGTACACAGAGCCAGCCAGTTCTTTCTAATTTAGTGACCTTTGCAATTAACAGTTTTCTTACAAAAAGCGGGGGGCTAACAAAAATGTAAGATTCAATTTAATGCTCCATATACAGGTAACTAGCTGACTAACCTGACATTACCTGTCTATTCGTTTTGCCAATTTGCTATTAAAAACAAAAACAATAAATGAATTGTGTTTGTGGTGAAGTATCAAAAAAATTTCATTTCCATGTATTCGTGAAAAGATCTTTAAAATTATGAAACAGCTGTACAAAGAAATATGCATCATGTACAAATGTACAGGTACAGAATCCAAATTAAGAAACATGATCCTGGCAATTTCTGTACATCAGGCGTAGCTGCTTTCCATGTCTATGAATGCAATTTTGTAAACCGAGTCATGATAGGCAATAGTATGGTTTCAGTTGCCTGAGACTGCAGATGTGTTTGCAAGTTGCATCTGCATGAGTGTGTGTGTGTGTGTGTGTGTGTGTGTGTGTGTGTGTGTGCGCGCGCGTGCCTGCGCGAGTATGTATGTATGTATGTGTGTCTGTTGTTGACAAAGGCCTTAATGGCTGAAAGCTACAATTGTGTGAATCTTTTTGTAGTGCCTACAGCGGCTCAGCATCTCTGTTATGTGGTGAGCGGCAACTTTCCCTTTCTAATATTGTTACATTCCATCCTGGATTTTCCATTGTTTGATTTTGTAAACTGAGGAAGAGGAGACTTGTGTTTTAACACCCCATTGACAATAAGGTCATTAGAGATGGAGCACAAGCTCGGATTAGGGTAGGATGGACAAGGAAAGCAGCCATGTTCTTTTAAAAGAACAATCCTGGTATTTACCTTAAGCAATTTAGGAAAATCATGGAAAACTTAAATTACAATAGCCAGATGCTGGTTTGAACTGTTGTCCTCCCAAATGCAAATCCAGTGTGCTAACCCCTGCACTGCCTGCTGGGTAATTTTGTAAAGGTTTCTATGGCAATGCCTCTTTACAGCTCTCTAGACTGCTGTCATTGCTGTCTACAACCATTTGGGCTTCACAGGATGTCTAAAGCACTGCCAAATGTTAGGAATTTTCTTAAGTTGACTCAATTGCAGGAGTATCTTAGTAGTAAAGAATGAATGTATTAAAACTTGATGCAAGGTGTGGCCATTTTTTCACATATCTACCTGTTTACGACATCATATCCCTTCAATATGAGTCATAAAATGATATAATTTTGTATGTACATTCAGTGGCATATGTGGATACTGTCTGCAAAAAGTGTTACGAATAACTAATTAATTAAAATGGCATGCATGATGCAGAAATTTTTCACATGTCTCAGAGTTAATGATGTTATCTCTCTTTAACTGTGTGTGGTACCATGATATATTTTTGTAGAAGCATTTAGTGTCATAAGTGGATGCTGCCTGTGAAATTGATTGAGAATACAGTTAATAGCACAGAAGTAGTATATTTAGATGTCATGCATGTTGTGGAAGTTTTTTGTGCATCTCATTGTTCATGTCGTTATGTCTTTAACTATGTTAGTCAGCTGATTCTTACTCAGACAGCCATTGTAGCTTGACAGTAAGGGATATATGTACCAAGTTTGGTTGAAATTGGTCCAGTGGTTCAGGAGGGGATGTGGAAGTGGCACTCAAATGCAGGAGAAAACACTTTCCGATTCTGCACCTGCATGAGCCCATTATGTTGGGTGTTCCAGATTTCTGCACATGAATGGAACTGATTTTTTTCAATGCTACAGGAAAAAAATAGTGACAATTCAATTGCACCATTTCAAGACTAGACTGTAATCCAGAAACTGACAGCCTGAATATAAAACTGCTAATAGTTCATTTTCACTACATTTTGCTGATTTATTCTATTGTTACGCAAAAACAATGGCATGGAAAGCAGTACAAATCCATAAATTAGGAACTATAGGCAGATGAGACATGAGAAATAGCCTCTGACAAGAATGTAATAATTCTAATTGCAAATAAGCAGGTGCTGACAGGTGCAAATACTATTGAAGTCTCATTTTAATAAGTCATGGTTGAAAAGTACTGACAAATTATTTATGGAAAAATGGAAACAAACTGACCTCAGGGAAAATCAGATAGGGTTAATGTAGGAATGCACACGATAATACATATCCCACTACTTTTCTGAAGAGATATATTAAAGACACATTAACCCACGTTCATAGCATTTACAGATTAAAAGCAAGCTTTTGACAATGTTGACTGTGACACACCCTTTGAAATTCTGAAGGCAGCAGCGAAAAGGCTCATGAAGTGAAATGCTGTTTATAACTTGAACAGACAGCAGGCTACAATTCCAAGAATTGAAGAACATGAATAGGAAGTAGTAGCTGAGAATGGAGTGAGGCATTGTTGTTGCCTTCCTTCATGTTATATAATCTGTAAATTGGGCAAGTAGAAAAGGAAACCACGAAAAAATTCAATAATAGAAAATTGAGGATGCACTGTAACAATATTATGAAAAGGAAAGAGGTTGTAGGTTTCGAAACTGTCAGGCATTGGGAAACGTGGTGTTCAATAGCTGCAAGATCATGGGCATTAGGGATGTTAGAAAAATTTGAGGTAGCATCAATAGTTATGTGCTGGGCACCATGTTGTAAAGGAACAAGAACTGTGGAGTGTCAGTGGAGGAAATGGTTGGTATCTTATACATATAAGGGTAGGTTGCTGGTAATAGGCTGAAGGTGTTGGTCTACAAGAGCAGAGATTCTCTCAATGACAGGATAGTAACCAGCCACAATGGCACGTCTTAGGTGGTTGAGTTTATGGACTTTAGGAGGCATGTACAAGGTAGGAGTGCGGGGAGTAATGGGGGGTGAGGAGAGGGATAGATTCAAGAGAGAGGTTGTGGAATGGGCCTGAGAATTTGAGAAGAGACTGGAGATCCTGCTGGCTTTCTGGAATGGGGTCACTGTGGCAGGGTGTAGTTTTTATAAACAACAGTGGTGTAGCATTTATCAGCAGGTAGCATTATAAAGTTGGGATCAGTTTTTATTGGTTGGATTACAATTCATTCCATGGATGAAAGGCTAGTTTGCATTTGAGGGATTTAGAGAATGATGGTGCAGCAAGGTTTGAGGTTAAGAAATTCTGGAAAGTTAGCAGGGGTGACTTGGGGGCAGCGGCGGTGGATCAGTTGGGTGGAGGAGTGAACTGAGTCAGGCAAGGTACAACATTGATCCTTGCTTGAGACTGATAGTTGGTGGCGAAAAACTTTTTGCACTGTAGGGACTGGGAGAAGGAGAGAAAATTTTTAACAAATCCTGCATGATTTAATTTGCGACTGGGACAAAAGGTGAGGTCTTTGGAAAGGACTGGTACTTCTGCAGGGCCAAAGCTTTTGGAGGAGTGTTCATGACTGTGTTTTGGGCTGTTTACATTCTGGAATCTGTGTGGTGGTGGGAGAGAGTTTTGGAGGGAGGGGTAAATGTAGCAGGTCTGTGAGCAGGGTTTGTCAGCTATGACAGGATGTGGGGGAGTTTTGGAGGTTGCTTTAGAGGTGGTGGACAGTGGTAGTCCAAGTTGGGGGTACAAAGTGAGCCGGTTGGAGAGTTTTTTGAAGTGGTGTTGTGCATGTTGCTCTAGTTCCTGGAGGGCAAGAGTTTCAGTGTGTGTTATGGAATCCAGGAATTTGGATATGGACTGCACTCCCAAATTCAATCATGCAGGACTTGTTAAAGACCTTCTCTCCTTCTCCTGGTCCCTATAGTGGAAACACTTTTTCACCACCAACCCTACCAATCAGACTCAAGCAAAGACCAATGTTGAACCCTACTAGACTCAGTTTACTGCTTCATCGAACCGTGATCCACCCCACTGTCCTCACATCACTCCCTGCTAACTTTCCATGGAAAGAACCACAATCCACCAACTATAAACTTTTCCCAACCTTTAATGCTACCTGCTGACTAAGGCTCCAGCACTGCTGCTTTGAACCTGGAGGTAGGACTCTGCCAGCAGTCAGTCATCCACTTACAAATGGTACCACAGTGACACCATTCCAGGAACCATGTGGGATCTCCACTCTCTCCTCAAATCCTTAGGCCCATCCCACAACCTCTCCATGGAGTCTCTCTCTCTCTCCTCACCCCCACCATCCCCTACACTCCTACCTTCTACATGTTTCCTAAAGTCCATAAATCCAATCACCCAGATGCCCCATTGTGGCCGGTTACTGTGCTCCCACTGAAAGACTCTATGCTCTCATAGAACAACACCTTCAGCCTCTTACCAGCAACCTATCCTCCTATATAAAAGATACCACCCATTTCTTCCACTGACTCTCCACAGCTCCTGTTCATCACTATTGATGCCACCTACCTTTACACTAACATCCCTAATACCCATGGTCTTTTACCACTATTGAACACTACTTTCCCAAATCCTCACAGATTCCAAAGCTACAACCTCTTTCCTGATCGCCTTGGCCAACTATATCCTCACTCACAATTAATTCTCCTTTAAGGCATTACCTACAAACGAATCTGGGGTACAGCTATGGGCACTCGCATGGCGCCATCCCGTGCCAACTTCTTCACGGGACATCTAGAGGAATCCTTCAAAAAAATCTAGACTCCTAAACCCCTCACCTAGTTTAGATTCACTGATAACATCATCTTCATCTGGATTGAGGGTAAGACACCCTATCCACATTCCTCCAGAACATCAACACTTAGTCCCCCATTCACTTCATCTGGCCCTACTCAACCCAACAAGTAACTTTCCTCGATGATAACCTCCTCCTCAGAGATGGCTATATCAATACCTCTTTCCATGTCAAATCTACAAACCACCAGCAACACCTCTACTTCGACAGCTGCCACCCATTCCATAATAGGAAGTCCATTACATACACCCTAGCTACCCATGCCGTCGCATCTGTAGAGAAAATCTCTCTCTCTGAATACACCATCAGGTTTTCTATTACCTCTCATCGTGTCCTGAAATGAGGAATGTTCAACCCACTATTCTTCCCACCCCTCCCACAGTGATATTCCACTGCCCATCAAACCCATACGACATGCCCATCTATCCCAACACAACTTGCGTCATGGCTTGTATCCCTGTAATAAACCTAGAAGGAAGACCTGCCCCATACATCGTCCCACCACCACTTGCTCCAGTGTAGTCACAGGCATCACCAATCCCATCAAAAACAGGGCTACCTGTAAAACCTGTCATGTGATCCACAACCTAAGCTGCAACCACTGTGTTGCATCCTATGTTTGCATGCCAACTAACAAGTTGTCGGTCCGCATGAATGGCCACCAACAAACTGTGGACAAGGAACAGCTGGTCCACCCCACTGCTGGGCACACCACCCAACACAACACAACATTCTTCATTTCAGTCACTGCTTCACTGCCTGTGCTTTTTGGATCCTTCCCACCAACACCAGCCTTTCTGAACTGCGGAGATGGAGAACTCTCCCTGCAACATATACTGTGTTCTTGTAACCCTCCTGGCCTCAAGTTTCATTATTCTTTGTCCTTACCCTCTAGCCCCTTTCCCTGTTCCTCTGTTCCACCAACACACCCACAATCTTTCTATCTCTTTCCTTTTCTGGTAATCTCCACCTTCCTCGCCCCCCGACTAACCTCCTTACTGCACCTAGCTGCCCTACCCTCTCTCCACCTCATCCCTGTATGCCCCCACAAGCAGCACTTTACCACCCCCACCCCTACCCCACTTTCCATCCTCCTCCTTATTCTCATCACCCATTTGCATCTTCCACTATGTGCATCTGCTGGAAGTGTGACTTCAGCAACAACAGACTGTGGTCATTGCGTGAAATGTGTTAGAGTGTGTGTGTGTGTGTGTGTGTGTGTGTGTGTGTGTGTGTGTGTGTGTGTGTTACATCTCCAATGAAAGCCTTGTTGGCTGGAAGCTCATTTTCAAACAGTCTTTTTATTATGCCTGTCTGTGACCCAGATTGCTAATCACCATGACTAACTATATCCTCACCCACAATTACTTCTCCTTCGAAGGCGTTACCCACAAACAAATCTAAGGTACAGGCTATGGGCACTCGAATGGCACCATCTTATGCCAACCTATTCATAGACCATCTACAGTAATTCTTCCTAAACACCCAGAATCCCAAACCCCTCACCTGGTTCAGATTCACTGATGACACCTTCATGATCTGGATCGAGGGTGAGGACACCCTATCCATATTCCTCCATAACATCAAAACTTTATCCCCCATTCACTTCACCTAGTCCTATTCAACCCACAAATAACCTTCCTCAGTGTTGACCCCATCTCAAAGAAGGCTACATCAATACCTCTGTTCACATCAAACCTAGACCACCAGCAATACCTCCATTTTAATAGCTGCCACCCATTCCATACCACGAAGTCCTTTACATACAGCCTAGCCACCCATGGTCATTTGCATCTGCATTGATGAATAGTCCCTCATGAAATACACCAAGGTTCCTGCTGAGGCTGTCACAGATTGTAATTACCCCCCCTCCCCCCAAAACTGTAAAAAGCGGATCTCCCATACCTTATCTCTCCAGTCACACACCACCCTCCAAAGTCCCACCATCCAGCCACATAGGAGCATTCCCCTCATGACTCAGTACCACCCAAAACTGGAGCAACCGCATCACATTCTCTGCCAGGGTTTCGACTATCTCTGGTCCTGTTTTGAAATGAGGAATGTATTACCAATATCCTTCCCACCCCTCCCACTGTGGTATTCCCCACCAAACCTACACAATTTCCTCAGCCATCCCTACACAGCTCCTGCCTCCATCCCCTTGCCTCATGGCTCATATCCCTACAATAGACCTAGATGCAAGACCTGTCCCGTACATCTTCCCACCACTACCTACTCTAGTGCTGTCACAAGCATAACCTATCCTGTCAAAGGTAGGGCTACCTGTGAAACCAGTCATGTGATCTACAACCAAAGCTGCAATCACTGTGCCGCATTCTATGTTCGCATGACATCTAACAAGCTGTCTGTCTATATGAGCTGCCACCAACAAACTGTGGCCAAGAAATAGCTAGACCTCCCCACTACTGAGCATGGCACCCAACACAACATTCTTCACTTCAATGACTGCTTCACAGCCTCACTATGATTGTAAGATAAAAGAAATTCGAGCTCTCACAAATGTTTACCAAAAATAGTTTTGTCTCTGGACCATTGGGGTCTGTAACAGGTAATAGTGGTATGTAAAGAACCTGTTGCCACACACAATCAAGCCGTTTGTCGAGTATGGCTGCAGCTACAGACAAGGATCTAGAACAGAATAAAGTAAATCACTGGTCTAGGTGTTGAAGTAATACATATGCCCGATGAACTACATTCAAAGTCCTACCAAACCAACATACGAGGCCGTTCTGAAGGGTAATGGATCCAAATTTTTTATCTGAAAACTCTTAAAGCTTTTCAAATAAAACAAAAGTTATTAATATTCTGTGTCTTTGTTCTTCGTGTCTACACTCCTGGAAATGGAAAAAAGAACACATTGACACCGGTGTGTCAGACCCACCATACTTGCTCCGGACACTGCGAGAGGGCTGTACAAGCAATGATCACATGCACGGCACAGGGGACACACCAGGAACCGCGGTGTTGGCCGTCGAATGGCGCTAGCTGCGCAGCATTTGTGCACCGCTGCCGTCAGTGTCAGCCAGTTTGCCGTGGCATACGGAGCTCCATCGCAGTCTTTAACACTGGTAGCATGCTGCGACAGCGTGGACGTGAATCGTATGTGCAGTTGACGGACTTTGAGCGAGGGCGTATAGTGGGCATGCGGGAGGCTGGGTGGACGTACCGCCGAATTGCTCAACACATGGGGCGTGAGGTCTCCACAGTACATCGATGTTGTCGCCAGTGGTCGGCGGAAGGTGCATGTGCCCGTCGACCTGGGACCGGACCACAGCGACGCACGGATGCACGCCAAGACCGTAGGATCCTACGCAGTGCCATAGGGGACCGCACCGCCACTTCCCAGCAAATTAGGGACACTGTTGCTCCTGGGGTAACAGCGAGGACCATTCGCAACCGTCTCCATGAAGCTGGGCTACGGTCCCGCACACCGTTAGGCCGTCTTCCGCTCACGCCCCAACATCGTGCAGCCCGCCTCCAGTGGTGTCGCGACAGGCGTGAATGGAGGGACGAATGGAGATGTGTCGTCTTCAGCGATGAGAGTCGCTTCTGCCTTGGTGCCAATGATGGTCGTATGCGTGTTTGGCGCCGTGCAGGTGAGCACCACAATCAGGACTCCATACGACCGAGGCACACAGGGCCAACACCCGGCATCATGGTGTGGGGAGCGATCTCCTACACTGGCCATACACCACTGGTGATCGTCGAGGGGACACTGAATAGTGCACGGTACATCCAAACCGTCATCGAACCCATCGTTCTACCATTCCTAGACCGGCAAGGGAACTTGCTGTTCCAACAGGACAATGCACGTCCGCATGTATCCCGTGCCACCCAACGTGCTCTAGAAGGTGTAAGTCAACTACCCTGGCCAGCAAGATCTCCGGATCTGTCCCCCATTGAGCATGTTTGGGACTGGATGAAGCGTCGTCTCACGCGGTCTGCACGTCCAGCACGAACGCTGGTCCAACTGAGGCGCCAGGTGGAAATGGCATGGCAAGCCGTTCCACAGGACTACATCCAGCATCTCTACGATCGTCTCCATGGGAGAATAGCAGCCTGCATTGCTGCGAAAGGTGGATATACACTGTACTAGTGCCGACATTGTGCATGCTCTGTTGCCTGTGTCTATGTGCCTGTGGTTCTGTCAGTGTGATCATGTGATGTATCTGACCCCAGGAATGTGTCAATAAAGTTTCCCCTTCCTGGGACAATGAATTCACGGTGTTCTTATTTCAATTTCCAGGAGTGTATATATTTATTTTCAGCCCTCTGCCGCTAGAGGGCTTTGAACTCCAACATGAAACATGGCGGTGTGTAACTTAACTATGTTGGTCTGTGGACCCTTCCCACCAACAAGCTTTCCTGAATTGCACATGTGGGAACTCCCCCTTCAGTATATCATACATCCCCATAAGCTCCCGTTAGTCTTTGTCCTGTCCCTCTAGCCCCTTCCCTGTTGCCATTCCAGCAACAAACAGTCCTCTATTATTTCAGCAATGTACCCACAGTCTTTCTATGTCTCTCCTTTTCCGCTAACACCCCCCCCCCCCCCTCCCTCCCCACGGGTCTAAACTTCTAAACTCTTGACTGCACCCAGCTGCCTTACCCTCTTTCCATCCCATCTCTGTATGCTCCCACAAGCAGCACTTTACCATCCCCCTCCCCTACCATGCCATCCCCCCTCCTCACCACCCCAGCCTCCTACTTAATCCCAGCAACCATCTGCATCTCCCATCATGCACAGCTGCTCGAAATTTGGCCTCAGCAACCAGTGACTGCAGTCATGTATGAGTTGTATTTGTGTGTGTGTGTGTGTGTGTGTGTGTGTGTGTGTGTGTGTGTGTGTGTGTGTGTGTGTGTGTGTGTGTCTTTGTTGACTGAAAGCTCATTTTCTGACAGTCTTTTTGTTGTGCCTATCTGCAATTCAGCATCTCTGCTATACGGTCAGTAGCAACTATCCTTTTCATAATATTGAAATGAAGGAAAAAATTATAAACAGAATTATACCTCAGGGAGAAGAAAAAAAAAACCTTAAGGTTTGTCATTGAAATTGAAATTCTGTCACACACATGGCAAAGGACTTGGAAGAGCAACTGAATTGAATGGGCAGTGTCTTGAAAGAGATTACAAGATGAACATCAACAAAAATAAAACTGGTGTAATGGGTTGTAGTCAAATTAAATCAGGTGATGCTGAGATGCTGAGAGAATTAGATTAGGAAATCAGACACTAATAATATCACGTGAGTTTTACTATTTGAGCAGCAAAGTAACAGGATGGTTTAGGTAGAGAGGATATAAAATGCAGACTGGCAATAGCAAGAAAAGTGTTTCTGAAAAAGAAAATTTTATTAACCTGAATATAAATATATGAATAATATGAACGTAAATTTAAGTGTCAGCAAGTCTTTTCTGAAAGTATTTGTTCAAAGTGTAGCCATGTATGGAAGCATAACATGGCTGATAAACAGTTTAGACAAGGAGATAATAGAAGCTTTTGAAATGTGGTGCTATTGAAATGTGGTGCTGCAGAAGTGTAGGTGGATAGAAACGGTGTGTGTGTGTGTGTGTGTGTGTGTGTGTGTGTGTGTGTGTGTGTGTGTGTGTGTTTGTGGTGGCGGCATTATTGTTGAGGGAGACCAAGAAATCAATATAGTAAGCAGGTTCAAATGGATATACATTGCAGTAGCTCTTTTGGGAAGAAGAGGTTTGCTAAGGGTACAGGAGAGTGGAGAGCTGCATCAAATTAGTCTACAGACTCAAAGCCACCACCACCACAACAACAACACTAACCAAACAATTAAATACATGTAATGCATAACACCAAGGGTCCCAAACAATGCAGGTACCTCTTGAGGAGGAAGAGGAAGAGGAGGAGGAGGAGATTGACAACGAGATCATTAGAGACTGATCACCAGCTTAATTAGGAAAGGATAGAGAAGGAAATTGGTCGTACCCTTTCAAAAGAACTATCATGCATTTGCCTTAAATGATTTAGGGAAAACCGCTGTCCCCCCAAATATTAGTCCAGAATGCTAACTACTATGCCACCTTGCTTGGTACAAATGCCTCTAGAGCAAAGTTGACATTTTTTATGCAGACTAGCTGCTATTAACAATGATGAAAATACCAATGAACCACAGAAGTCCTCCTGATACTAATATAAGAAAGGACAGCTTTTTTTCAATCTAAAGTGAAATACATTTCTACTTTGTTGATACCTGATGTGACACACTGCCTATCAGCATTTGTGTTGCCACTCGGTGCCAAAGACAAACATTTAGATAGTTCACAATATCCTGGCTGAGTGCTGGACAATGTGCAGGGAGTAGAGAAAGCCATCTCTAACTACCAAAGCCCCATACACAGAGACAACCAAGGACAATGTGGCAGTATAGAGGGATTATGCTGTAATTTCCTTATGCAGTGTTGAACCACACATTTGTTTACTGGTTGAAGGTGGACACCCATGACATTCACTTTGTGATGACTAGAGAACACACAGATACCATATTTTTTGCGACTACCTCTCCATTTACATATATACTCCACAAGTCACCATTCAGTGAATGGTGGAGGGTACCTTCTACCACTACTAGTCATTTCCTTTGGTGTAAAAGCCCTAATTTCTCATATCATATCTTCATGGTCCTTAGACAGAATGTACATTGCCAGCAGTAGAATGGTTCTGCAACCAGTTTCAAAGGCTGGTTTTATAAGTTTTCTCAAGAGCATTTCACGAAAAGTATGCCGTCTCGCCCTCCCCACTGCAGAGATTCCCATCTGAGTTCATGAAAGCTCTCTGTAATACCTGCAAGTTGACTGAACTTACTGGTGACAAATCTAGCAGCACCCTCCTGAATTGCTTCGATGCCTTTCTTTAATCCGACATTGTGGGTATCCCAAACAATCGAGCACAATGGGTCACACTATTGTTCTACATGTGGTCTCCTTTAGAGATGAGCTACATTTCCCTAAAATTTGACCAATTGCCTTCCCTGCTACTATCCTTACATGATAATTTCATTTCATATCACCCTGCAGTGTTACAATTAGATGTTTAATCAATATGACTGTGTGAAGCAGCACACTACTAATGCTATACTCGAACATTACAGTATTAAAGAATGAAATTTTCACTCAGCAACAGAGTGTGTACTGATATGAAACTTCCTGGAAGATTAAAACTGTGTGTTGGAAAGAGTCTCGAACTCGGGACCTTTGCCTTTCGCAGTTAAGTCTTCTACAGACTGAGCTACCCAAGCATGACTTGCTCATGAAAGGCAGAGGCCTTAGTTCGAGTCTCAGTCCATCACACAGCTTTAATCTGCCAGGAAGTTTCATTATTGGAATGTTTTTCATACTTACATTTTTCAACATTTAGAGCAAGCTGCCATTCATCACATCCAACTAAAAATGATTTCTCAGTCACCTTGTACCCTCCGGCAGTAACTCAATGATGCAAACTAGTGCACCACAGTGTCATCAGCAAAAAGTTGCATATTGCTGTTCACCTTGTCCATCAGATTATTATTGACGTAAATATAGAGAACAGGAGTAGCCCTATCACATTACCCTGGGACACACCCTTGTCTCTGATGAATACCCACCATTGACGATAACATACTGGCTTTTATTGCTTAAGAAGTCTCTTCCGGCCACTCACATATCTGGGAACCCAATCCGTATGCTCAGACATTCATTAACAGTCTGCAGTGGAGCACTGTGCCAAACTCTTTAAAGAAGTGGAGGAATATGTAACATGTCTGCTGCCTTTCATCCATGATTCACAGGACATTGTGCAAGAAAACAGCAAACTAAGTTTCACACAAGTGATTCTTTCTAAATATGTGCCAATTTTAAGGCATAAACTTATGCATTTCATGGAAATTTATTATACTAGAACTGAGAATATGTTCAAGAATTCTGCAGCAAATCCGTGTTGAGGATACTGATCCGTAATTTTGCAGGTCTGTTCAGTTACCCTGTTTATATACAGGAATCACCTGCACTTTCTTCCTGTCATTTGGGACTTTGAACTGGGAAAAAGATTCCAGATAAATGCAAGCTAACTAAGGAGCCAATCATGAAGAGAATTCCTGCAAAACAAAACTGGGATTCCGTCCAGGCATGGCAACTTATTTGTTTTCAGTTCTTTCTCTTGCTTTTCTACATCAAGAACACCTATTACTATGTCCTCCACATGGGAGTCTGAATGAAGATCAAGCTACAGTATATTTTTACGATTCTTCCACACTCAACATAGCCACGAATGTGTCTGTCTGGGTGTCTGTACGATTGTATGAGTGAATGTATGTACTTTTGTTAGAGCAAGAGTTCATTTTCTGTTGTGTATTTCTATGTGCCACACATCAGTCTGCTATAGGTGGTTGCCTTTTCATTATTTTGCATATAATTATCATTTACCATTTACAAGGACAAAACTACAAAAATTCTTAGCTTAGATGAAGAAAATAATTATTATTCTAATTATGTGGGCATCATCTAATGAATTATCATTATTTTGTAGAATACGACAAGCTGCTAATTTAGGTTCTGTTGCAATAATGATGTAGTTAATATACACAGGTAAGCAAATAGCAATGTACAACAGTGAATATGTAAATTACATGAACGTACAAAATTTTTATCAGTTTCATTGTGCTGATAATGAACATCAAAAAGAAAATTGAAACTTAGCTCTGGTCTTTGTTTTAAAAAGGTCTCCCTCCCCCCCCCCCCCCCCCCCCAAAAAAAAGAAGAAAGTCATTGCCAACATACTTACTCACTATATTGGTGTAAAAAAAAAGACATGTTCCACATCCACGAGGATCTCCTCAGCACGGATCTATGGAACGAAAAACTAATCTAATCTAATCTCATAAGGTATGTTGATCACATGGAAGAATTTTATGTAAATATGATATGCTTATCTGAAATCATCAAGTAAAGTGAAATTCAGTGACAGTAAATATTGTTGTTTTTCATTTTTGAATGGGACAGTAGGGTTCATGCATCTCACTTTACCAAAGCTGACTGGCATAGAAGAAATTCACTACAGCCTGATGAGAAGAATGTATTACTTGAGGTATTACTAGATCCAAAATAATGCTAATTCATTCTTTACACATAAAGCTTGGTCTCACAAAACCTGTTGTAATGAAAATGAATTACAGGAGCATGACTCAAAAGCACTTAGCAAAATTCCCATGACTTAGTGAACCAAAAGTTGAAGGAGTATCTTCATTGGCCCATGGATTTGAGAGCTTTTCACAGACAAGCGATCTGAAGAAATACTGCAATGTGATAAGAAGGCCCCCTGGGAAAATTTCAAAAATGTATGTTTACATTTTTTAGGAAGCAAGAGTGCTGAATTATACATGACAAAAGTCATGGGATAGTGATATGCATACATACAGATGACAGTAGTATCATGTACACAAGGTATAAAATCAAACTGCATTGGCGGAGCTGTCATTTGTATTCATGCGATTCACGTGAGTAGGTTCCCAACATGATTATGGCTGCACAACGGGATTTAACAGACTTTGAATGCAGAATTGTAGTTAGAGCTGGATACATGGGACATTCCAGTTTTGAAATCATTAGGGAATCAATATTCTGAGATCACCAGTGTCAAAAGTGTGCCAAGAATTCCAAATGTCACGTATTACCTCTTACCAGGGGAAACACAGTAGCCAACAACCTTCACTTAGTGAACAAGAGCAGCATCATTTACATCAAGTCAGTGGCGTAGCACTGCATGTGGGGAGGGGGGGTCATACTTTTTTTTTCTTTTTTTGGGGGGGGGGGGAGGAAGGGGGGGGGGAATGGCTGATGAGGCCAGAGGGACTACCATGCCCCAAGCACCACTTGCACAGGACACCTAATGGTGTCCAAAAACCAGATTTCTGAAAAATTCAATTGAAATTTTGATCAATTTCTGTGAACTGTATTTTAAATTGCCAACGGCCTTGGCGCAGTAGTAACAACGGTTCCCGTCAAATCACCGAAGTTAAGTGCTGTCGAACTGGGCTAGTAATTGGACGGGTGACCATCCAGTCCGCTAAGTGCGGTTGACAAGTGGAGTGCACTCAGCCCTTGTGAGGCAAACTGAGGAGCTACTTGATTGAGAAGTAGCTCCGGTCTCATAAACTGACATATGCCCAGGAGAGCGGTGTGCTCACCACATGCCCCCCCCCCCCCCCACATCCGCATCCAGTGATGCCTTCCAAGGCCTGTTTCGATAGAGTTTAGTTTATATTTTAAATTAATAATCACAGTAACATTATTAATTATTTTGTTTTTTGATTAGTATGATAAAAATGTTATAAATAATATTTGCAGTAAATCAACCAAATATCTACATATACAAAATGTTCTTTCTTTCACTACAAAAGTACTTAAACAGTAAAGTTCCTTGTTGCTATCACACCATCAGGGTCTACAGGTTTCAATTGAAATTGTTACAGTGATGGATCCACTGATCTATATTACCAAATGACTATGGCGACACCCAGTTCGTGCAAGCCATTACCCATTACAATTGCAGACTTTGTGTGAAAGAAAGTAGTTTAATATTTTGTGTAATTATTGCCCAAATTTAAAATGCTTCTTGTAATCTACTCATTACAAACTAAAATCTTGCATTAAGTTTAACAGGATAAGACATGTATTACAATTAGAAACAGCGAGTCTGTATTGTAGCTTATAACACAATTGTTTGGTCTGAGAGAAAATGAATACTGAAATAATTATGATTGCTTAAAACCAATGTCCATAGTTAGTGTAACTCTATTATGAATTGTTATTTCACATCATGCAAAATCAGATTACATTGGTAAGGGAAGGAACACACCTTTTCCTATGTCTTTTGTTTATACATGGTGTTTCAGGAGGAATGGTAAATATTTTAGGGGGTGGTAGTACAGTCAAACTGCAGTTAAAAATGCCATATATAACAGGTGTCCAATTTTTATTGAGTACAGAGATACAGCAGAGTTCAATGCATTTTTGTTTCATGTGTTGGTATGCTGGTTGCCATGGGTGTATTTATTGAAAGTCAATAGTAGAGTGTTGATGTTCATGTTGTGAAGTTGTGCTTTAGTTTACATTTAAGTTTTCATTGTGATTTGTTGGCCAAGTCTACTGTACCATAGCATGTAAACATGCTGCAACTATTTACACATGCTGACTATCTCAATATGATATTTGTGTATGGGTTTTATAATGGAAATGCTGCTGCTGATTGTAGAGAATACGGCATATGATTTCCTAAGCACAAACTACTAGATTCAAGAGTGTTTACTTGTGTGTTCAATATGCATGACACTATTACAGCACCCAGCAGTCATATTGTGTCTGAACAAGTAATTGAACAATCTGTGGATGAAGTAGAAGACACTATTCAGTCGGTAGAATGTGTCCTTGAACAAGCACATGTAGAATTTCTGCGTGTATTGGTGTTCCACATACAAGAGTATGGCAGACATTATGTATGCACGGGTTCCATCTGTATCATTAACAGCTCTTTCAGCACCTTCAAGCAGGATATGAAGGTAGACGATTGGAATTTTGTCATTAGATACTTGAAAATTGCAAGGTAGTCCCATTTTTACTCTTCAAGGATAAGCCACTTTCACTCGTGATGGCATCAATAACACTTGTAATTCATATCAGTGGTCTGAAGGAAAACTCGTTGTATGTGCGAAAATGTCTTCATAGCCAGTAGTTAATGTGAGCAGAGATGAAACACATAGGGAGCCAATTGTGGGCTGTAGTGTGGGTGATCAAACACTCCCTATCAAAAACGCTGCAGGAGCATTTTCATTGTGGAGACACATTCTGAAGTAAACTTCTCTGTAAATGTGTGGTGTGGTTTGACAGACAATCAGTTGATTGGGTCTGTTATACCACAGCACCACTTTTTTTTTTCTTCTTCTTCTTTTTTACCCCGTTACCTATGCTTTCTTGAAAATGGGTTTCCATCATTACTGGGAGAGATTCCTGTGGCTAGAAGAATGAGGTCCCTGGACCTTACCCCTTTGGTTTATGCCTGTGGGGATTGTTGAAAGAAGAGGTTGCAAAGAAAAAGCAACCACAAGAGCCGATTTGATCGTTTGGATTATGGTTAGTGCAGTCCTCATAAAAGAGCACAAAGGTGACCTCGGAAGAGCCACACGTGGTGTTATCAAGAGAAGTCAAAAGTGCATTGAACTTGGTGGAGGAATTTTTGAAAATCAACTGTGAACATCCTCATTTGCCTTTGCTTTAAGTTTGTTTGGGTTACAGACTAACAGCTGTATCTGTGTACTCAATAAAAATTGAATGAGTGAAACTGTTATAACAGTGTTCAATAAAATAATTGAAGAAATATACAACATTCAAATTTTATTTCTATATTCTTTGCAGTTTACAATTTCTCCTTTTCATATTTTATTTATTGTTGTATTGGTCAAACGTAAGACCTTACATTAACATAGTAAAAAATATTTTTTTAAAATCATGTCAGTGCCTGGAAACAAACTCAGGGGTTACCAGAATCAAAAAAGAAAACTGAAGCAAGGAAAAGAAGACCAAAAAGCCAGAATAACAATGGGATATAAAAAGTACAGTAAAGTAAAGTAAAAAAAAAAATCACAAGAAGAAAAACCAACAGATAAAAAGATGAAGTAGTCAGAATTGGATTCATGTTTTACTCACACTACTGATAAACTTTTATGCAGTAACACAACAGAACAAGTACAAGACTTTGAAGATGACGAATATTGGGGCCCATGTTCATCTGAAGTTCCAGCACAGAAACTACAGCAAAATCACTCATTGAAATTCCATGTGTTGTGGAGTTTAAAGGTGTTGCTTAGTTAAAATTCAGTAATAATCTTCCAATAATATTGAACCAACTTCGCACAGAAATGATTATTTGTGAATGCCGCACATTTCAAAATGACTGCAGTCTAAATGTGGTAACATCAGCTAATAGTTTGATGCCAGAATTTTGGTTTTCTGGATGGGTTTCTAATGAAGAAGGAACTACAATTAACCAATCTTTGTTATTATATTCAGCAAAAAATGACACAGAAAACTGATTTTGTTGTTTACTGTTTATTACATCGAATTGTGGTACACAATCTTATTTCACAACTTCATCTTGTTTTAACAAATGGAGCAAAACATTAATCGATTAACCTAGAAAGAACTCCAAATCATCGAAAGTCCCTTACAACTTGGAAAGAAACAGAAAGAAGGTTCATTAATCAAACCGGAACCAACACATCATTGGGAGCAAATATACAGATGGAAAAACAATGGTGGCAAATTACTGCAATGGATATTAGCTTGCATGATGTATCTGGTCATACAAAATCTTCCTTTACGCGGTCATGTTGAAAATCTAGCACTTCAAGAGGGTCTAAATGTCAGAATCCTATAATCCTTACTTAAACTCATAGATCAGTTTGATCCACTACTAACAAATCACCTTGTATGGATAATGTGCCTCACCACAGCAGGAAGATCGACAGAATGGCTAATATGTATGATCTCAGGATTACAATGTTAGAGTGGTTGCAAGATGGTATAGCGTCCCCAGTGCCATATTACGAAAAGACTTTAAATTATTTATAAAGAAGACATTCATAATTTGTAAGAGATTTTTTTTCATGTAGCCGTAAAATAATAATTTCTCTGTCCAAGTTTCAAATGCAAAGAAATAATTTATGACAAAATGATCTAAAGAGGTGACAAGATACACTCTTTTGTGAAGACGTTCACTTCCTCTTTTGTCTTGAATGTGTCTAGAGGGACATCTTGCGTGTGCTGACGAATGTAAGCATATTTGTATGAGTTAAGCATATAATATACTGATTTAATATTATTGTGCACTTTTAATTTGTAAGAGGTGATCCCGATTTCATGTCCGCCTTCCTTGAATTAACCTGCATTCAAGTAATTTACAGCTCAACAATCGCAGCGGCCGATGCAGCCAACGACGCCATTACGTGGCGATATTAACTTATGAAAATTTAACGGAAGCTGAAAACTCGCCCGCTATTAGCATAATATCAATTTTTCTCCACAGCCGCACGAAGTTGCAGAAATACCTAGCTTTAAGATTCTTATTTTCAGTACCATAGCTGAGAGCCAGAGCCAGGACTCCGACTACAATACAATGGTCAACGGAGGTAAGAAAAATACTCTCGCGCGTGTGTGGGCCGCAATTTTAATTAATAACTAAAGATTTCTTGCTTTAAAGTGAACTGACTAGCCGAGGAAAGTAATATGAAAAGTTTATTACATTGTTCAACTTAAATATCATTTTTATTAAGGCCCACCACGTAAGTCGGCAACAATCAAAAAATAATAATAACAATAATAATATATACATTAAATTACGACGGCCGACGGACGCGAGATTGGCGCCGCAACTTTGGGGCCCGATTAATATGATTCTATTGTACTGAATGTAATTATGTATGTGTCTAATTGTTGTAAAATATTAATGCTTGTATGAATTCTTTTACATGTACAACAACAAAACCACACCCTGAGGAGATCTGGAGAAGAAAAAGTGTAGGAAAGAAAAGGGATTACGAGAAAGAAAAATAAATAAGGTAATGCCTATTGTGCAAGCATCCTGTGTAGCTCTGTGCGTAATATCGAACCCATGTGCACATGAGATACCTTCGGTGTTTTGTGTATTTATATGTTTATTTTTGGAGGGGATAATTATTCGTGTGTGTATCAGTGTTAAAGATTTGTCATTGGCTTAAAGTGAATTTATTATGGGTAAGATAGGACAACCTAAAACATCCGTACCAGAAGAACAAAATTCTGTTAATATGGAAAGTGAGGATCATTTGCAATACGTAAACGAATTCCAAGCCACCGCCTCGGATAACATAATTTCCGGAGCGGGGGGCGAGGATCTCTGGACAGTGAATGACGCTCCACAGCAGATTGGGAATAGAGTAACAACTCCACTGCCTGGGCAGGGGGGCCAATCGAGTGCTAGATTAAGCGGGGCACCAGTATGCTCACCGATTGCAGACCCTTTTGCTGAATTTCTGCGCAGATTAGAAGAAAGAGATAGGGAAAGAGATCAGAAACTGGCTCAGATGCTACGTGAGCAAGAGCAGCGCAATGAAGCAAAACTAGATAGGATCCAAAGCGAACTAGCCGAGATGCGGGACGCGTGCAAAGAAATACCCGATCTTGTGCAAAGCTTAGCCGGCGAAATGCAAAAATTACAGATATCGCAGGCTAGGCGTGAAGATAATGTCCAGACTTTAACCAACCGCGTGGATAATGTGGAGATAGATGCACGAAAAAGTATTGACGCATATTTGGAAGTGCAAGCTCAAAAAGTAGAAAAAGAATTAAATGAATGGCTAGAAGTAAAGGATCGCGAGATATCTGCAAAGATTGAAAGCGACGTAAAAACAGCTGTAGAACAAGCAACTGCGGCCGCGAGTGTAAATATTGACGCTAGCGCTGCCGCACTGCACGCCGAATTAACACAGATCAAATCCCGTGTGACAGCGGAGTTGCCAAATTGGCAACAGGAGATCGCGCGGAGACTGTCTGCGTTGGAAAGCAATGTAAACAGTGGCGGACAGATCATGAATCCGACTCCGTGTACTGATTACTATAATAACGCTGACGGTAGGCAGGGTGCGAGTGCGCAACTGCAACCTAATGCGAATTATGAGCACGAACAACATGCGATACCGTGCAGCGCACATCACGAAGTGATGAATGTCCCAGAATGTAGCAATCAGACGTGCAAAAAAGAGGACAATGTAATAAAACACAGGACATTCCAACCCTTCAATAGCGAAAAACGAAATGTCCACCCTGTTGTATTTATTAAGAGCTTTAGGAATGTGTTTCCCAGGACATGGACGGAAAGACAAAGAATACAGTTCGTGGTCTCCTTTATTCAAGGTGACGCGGCACTGTGGGCCACCGACGTGTCCGAAAAATGTCTAACGATGCAACAGTTTGAAGGTGCATTCTTGCAAAAATTCTGGTCCGATAGTGTCCAAGAAAGACTACGAAAGGAGTTGTACAGTCCAGAAATGTACAATCCTAAGATGGGAACGTTACGCAAATATTTCGAAAAGTATATAAACAAAACCAGGTACTGGGACGAGCCAATGTCCGATCGTGACATAATCAGATTAATAAAAATGAAGTTGCCCAGTGAAATTAAAAGATATTTCATCAATGTGCCGGAATACGATATAGAACAATTCATGGAAATAGTGGATTCTGTTGACTTATTGATCGAAGATATGAAAACCGAAAACAAGTGGAACCATGCAGGCTGTAATCAACAAAAAGCCGATTACAATAGCAGCTACAGTAATGGTAGTAACTTAGTACCAAATGGTAACGGGAATAGGCAAGAGCACCGGCAACAGAATCGAGGCACAAACAATGGCAATGGTTATAACGGCAACGGTTATAATCGTCAAAATCGAAAGAGACATCATGATGGACGCATGAGTAATGGATATAATGGTAACGGCAATCCGCAATGGCGGAACAACCGAAACCAGTGGCGTGGTCGTAACGAACCGACACCACAGTGGCAACAAAACACAGCGCCACAATGGAACGCCAACCCAGGTCCGTCACAGAATATGTCAGGGAGTTACAACCGACCACCGCAAAACCAGAGCCATACACAATATCAAAATACACCATCGGGGAGGCAGGGCGGCCAACCCAACAGTAGCAACAACAACAACCAGAACCACAATGTGAGGTTAGTGGAAGTGACAGACAACTGTCAACCCACTAATGCTCATCCGTTAAACTAAAGACAGCCACAATACGCTCTCCGTTGTTGGCTGCAGGATGGTGTAGTGAGGGCACATTCACGGATGACAGCCATAAACTTTGTATGCTGAGATACAATGAGGGAACAAAAATAGAAAAGGAACTTGTAGACATACCGCAGAAATGTAACCGAACCGACAAAAGTGTTGTGCAGGCTATATTGCAAGCAGATATGTACGGAGCACCAATACAGATAATAGTCGATACCGGTGCGTCAACCAATGTCATGAGTGCTAATTTTTACAAGTACTTGAGTCAAAATAATAGAATACCAGTATTGCCAGTGAAGAAGTGTCGTGTTACAGGTGCAATAGGTGCACAATCTCATATCATAAAGCACCAGGTGCAAGTCGAGTTTACGGTAGGAAATGAAGCAATGAAAAGCTCGTTCCTAGTAGTTAAGGGATTAGGTGTGGCTTGCATCCTGGGGATGGAATTTTTACGCCAGAGGGACGCAAAAATCGACCTCTTGTGCGGGGAAGTAAGCCTTATGAATGAGGATAGACGTGTAATTTTGCCATTGTTGAGGACACGGGAAGTGCACGGTAAATATTGCCGGAGCTTTCAAACGAGATTCGAAGGAATACAGGTAATGAATTTATATTCTGACTTAAGTACAAGACAAGCATATTATAAAGAATTTATAACTGAAGATAAAGAGGAAAAAAGGAAACTGATAGCCATGAAAGTTAGGGAGTCAGAACATTTGACTGAAGCACAACAAAACGAATTGACTCAGCTACTTACAGATTATGAGAATGTGTTTTCGGAAAAACCCGGTGTTATCGAGGGCTATACCTATAACATCCAAGTGGTACCTCACGATACTTTCTGTCACGCTAACTACACTATCCCATGGTCAAAGAAGGAGGCAGATACCAAGGAAAGAAGAAAAAAAATACTGACAAAGACTTAAAGAAGTTAGCTTAGTAGAGCAACTTTTACATATGTGAATAATAGGTTAAGTTTATAGTGTATTTTTTTGTGAGTAAATGTTCAGATTTTAGTGTAACATTTAAAGACAATGAGGCACACAAGATTAGTACGATTCAATTTTGTAGATGTTAAGGAATAACAGTATTTTCAAGCAATTGTATTTTGAAGGAAAAAATGAACGTAGGTTTAAGAATAATTTGCAAATTTCATGTTTAAAAATTCTTTAAAAATATTTAAAAAAAATTCAATAGCATGTAATGATGAAAGAATTTTTCATTAGTGTGTCATGAATATTTTTGAACTGTAGTAGTAATGCAACTTATGAAATTCAATATTATAGTGTATATGTTGTTCCATGTATTTATGTCTATACCGATCTTGAAATATGCTCAATCATAATTTACTAAACAACATGAGTGCAGGGTGTACATCACCCAAGGTACCTCATGTGTTGTGGACAAGGTACAAAGCAAATCAGTAAATGCGACTACCGCTAAGCACTGTTAAAATACATTGCCATCTGCTAAGGCAGAGATTTGCACGAATTTGTAGTGCAAACAAAAGTCACAAATCTAACATTAATCTAGGAACTTGCACGCTAGGCCTAGATTATAAAATGTCTACGATAATGCGAGAGGCAAAGTTTTGTAAAGTCGAGCCTGGCTCTGGAGAGCAAGTACGCAATGATTGGTTGGTTGGTTTGGGGGATTAAAGGGACCAGACTGCCATGGTCATCGGTCCCTTTTTCCAAAGACAAAGAACACCCACAGAGAATAAAAACAAGGAACAGAAGAGATCACAGACGATACAGAACAAGAGATACTGAGACAAAGACAAGACAAAACAAACTAAAACCACACAGAGTGTGACGGTGGTTGGCCGACCATAGACATAAAAAAGGAAAGGCCAACCACTTAGAGACACATTAAAAAATCAGTGTAAAACCATAGGCCAAAGGCCAGAATTAACACAAAACAATAAAATAAAACAGAAACACTCAGAGTAAATGATAAAATCCCCCTGCCCGAATAAAACGTAAAACTAAGTCAGCCATAGTGGAGTCGTCTGTTAAAAGGGCAGGGAGCGTAGCAGGCAGCGCAAATGTCTGCCTGACCACAGCTAAAAGGGGGCAGGCCAGCAAAATGTGGGCCACTGTCAAAGCTGCCCCACAGCGACATAGAGGAGGGTCCTCCCGGCGCAGTAAATAACTGTGTGTCAGCCGGGAGTGGCCAATGCGGAGCCGGCAAAGAACTACTAAGTCCCTGCGAGTGGCTCGCAGGGATGACCGCCACACAGCCGTCGTCGCCTTGACAGCACGGAGTTTATTGCGCATTGTCAGTTCGCGCCATTCATCGTCCCATAGCGCCAAGATTTTGCGGCGGAAGACTGCCCGCAAATCAGTCTCTGGGAGGCCAACGTCCAGAGATGGCTTACTGGTGGCCTCTTTCGCCAGGCGGTCAACATGTTCATTACCCGGGATACCGACATGACCGGGGGTCCACACAAAGACCACAGAGCGGCCACAACAGGCGAGAGTATGCAGAGACTCGTGGATAGCCATCACGAAACGAGAACGAGGGAAACACTGGTTGAGAGCTCGTAAACCGCTCAGGGAATCGCTACAGATAACGAAGGACTCACCTGAGCAGGAGCGGACATACTCTAGGGCACGAAAGATGGCGACCAGTTCAGCAGTGTAAACGCTGCAGCCATCCGGCAAGGAACGTTGTTCGGAAAGGTCCCCTAGAGTGAGCGCATATCCGACACGACCAGCAACCATCGAACCGTCAGTGTAAACAACACCAGAGCCCTGATACGTGGCCAGGATGGAATAAAAGCGGCGGCGGAAGGCCTCTGGAGGGACTGAGTCCTTAGGGCCCTGTGCCAAGTCGAGCCGAAGGCTAGGGCGATGAACACACCATGGGGGTGTATGCAAAGTAGCCCGGAAAGGAGGCGGAACAGTGAAACCCTGGAGCCCAGAGAGAAGCTCTTTGATGCGGACCGCTATTGTACAACCAGACCGGGGCCGACGTTCTGGCATACGGACGACCGACCGCGGGAACAGGAGGCGATAGTTTGGATGCCCGGGCGAGCTTAGAACATGGGCAGCATAAGCGGCCAGCAAACGTTGGCGTCGGAACCGCAGTGGAGGTACACCTGCCTCCACTAGTACGCTGTCCACAGGGCTGGTGCGGAAAGCACCAGTGGCAAGGCGTATCCCGCTGTGGAGAATCGGGTCCAGCATCCGTAACGCAGATGGGGATGCTGAGCCATAAGCCAGGCTCCCATAATCCAGACGGGACTGGATTAACGCCTGGTAGAGCCGCAACAGTGTAGAGCGGTCGGCGCCCCAGCGGGTGTTGCTCAAGCATCTCAGAGCGTTTAGATGCCGCCAACACGCCTGTTTCAGCTGCCGGATATGAGGCAGCCAAGTCAACCGGGCATCGAAAACCACCCCCAAAAACCTGTGGGTCTCCACCACAGCAAGGAGTTCGTCGGCAAGATAAAGCCGCGGCTCAGGATGGACTGTTCGGCGCCGGCAGAAATGCATAACGCAGGTCTTGGCTGCCGAAAACTGAAACCCATGCGCTACAGCCCAAGACTGCGCCTTACGGATAGCGCCCTGTAGCTGACGTTCAACAGCTGCAATGCCAGTAGAGCTGTAATAAAGGCAGAAGTCGTCAGCATACAGGGAAGCGGAGACAGAATTTCCCACGGCCGCAGCAAGCCCGTTAATGGCTATTAAAAACAGACAGACACTTAAAACAGAGCCCTGTGGCACACCGTTCGCCTGGACGTGGGAGGAACTATACGAGGCCGCGACTTGCACGCGGAAGGTACGACACGACAGAAAATTGCGGATAAAAATCGGCAGAGGACCCCGAAGGCCCCATCCATGAAGCGTAGAAAGAATGTGATGACGCCATGTCGTATCGTACGCCTTCCGCATGTCGAAAAAGACAGCGACCAGGTGCTGACGGCGGGCAAAAGCAGTACGGATGGCCGACTCCAGACTCACCAGATTGTCGGTGGCGGAGCGGCCTTTTCGGAACCCACCCTGAGACGGAGCCAGAAGGCCCCGAGACTCCAGTACCCAATGCAAGCGCCGGCTCACCATCCGTTCAAGCAACTTACAAAGAACGTTGGTGAGGCTAATGGGACGGTAGCTGTCCACCTCCAGAGGGGTCTGCCCAGGTTTCAAAATGGGGATGACAATGCCTTCCCGCCATTGCGACGGAAACTCCCCCTCGACCCAAAGACGGTTGTAAAGATCGAGAAGGCGCCGCTGGCAGTCCACTGAAAGGTGTTTCAGCATCTGACAGTGGATGCCATCTGGCCCAGGAGCGGTATCAGGGCAAGCAGCTAGGGCACTGCGAAATTCCCACTCACTGAATGGAGCATTGTAAGATTCCGGGTGGGTGCTGCGAAACGAAAGGCTCCGACGTTCCAGCCGCTCTTTAATGGAGCGGAAGGCCTGGGGGTAATTCGCAGAAGCGGAACTCATAGCAAAATGCTCTGCTAAGCGATTTGCAATGACGTCGGAGTCGGTACAAACGGCTCCATTCAGTGAGAGCGCAGGGACGCTGGCAGGGGTCCGATAGCCGTAGACGCGTCGAATCTTGGCCCAGACCTGCGAGGGAGTGACATGGAGGCCAATGGTGGACACATACCGCTCCCAGAACTCCTTCTTGCCTTAGCGGATAAGGAGGTGGGCCCGCGCACGCAGCCGTTTGAAGGCGATAAGGTGGGCTAAGGAGGGATATCGCTTGTGACGCTGGAGCGCCCGCCGGCGATCTTTAATCGCTTCAGCGATCTCAGGCGACCACCAAGGCACAGCCTTCCGCCGAGCGGACCCAGAAGAACGGGGAATGGCAGATTCGGCGGCAGTAACGATGCCGGTGGTGACAGATTGAACCACCGCATCAATGTCATCAGTAGAGAGAGGCTCAAAAGCGGCAGTGGAGGAGAACAAATCCCACTCAGCCTTATTCATAGCCCATCTGCTAGGGCGCCCAGAAGAGTGACGCTGTGGTAGTGACAAAAAGAGCGGAAAGTGGTCACTACCACACAGGTCGTCATGCACACTCCATTGGACAGACGGTAAGAGGCCATGGCTACAGATGGAAAGGTCAATGGCGGAGTAGGTGCCATGCGCCACACTGAAGTGTGTGAAGGCGCCATTATTTAACAGCGAGAGATCGAGCTGCGACAACAAATGTTCAACGATGGCGCCTCGACCTGTGGCCACTGACCCACCCCACAGAGGGTTATGGGCGTTGAAGTCGCCCAATAGCAAGAAAGGTGGCGGCAATTGGGCGACCAGTGCAGCCAGGACATGCTGCGAGACATCACCATCCGGTGGAATGTAAAGACTGCAGACGGTAACAGCCTGTGGCGTCCATACGCGTACAGCGACAGCCTCTAAAGGCGTCTGGAGAGGGACAGACTCGCTGTGCAGAGTGTGAAGGACATATATGCAGACGCCACCAGACACCCTTTCATAAGCTGCTCGGTTCTTGTAATAACCCCGATAGCCACGGAGGGCGGGGGTTCGCATCGCTGGAAACCAAGTTTCCTGGAGAGCAATGCAGAAGAAAGGGCGAAGGCTGAGAAGTTGGCGGAGCTCAGCTAAATGGTGGAAAAAACCGCCGCAGTTCCACTGGAGGATGGTATTGTCCATGGCTGAGAAAGGCGTGAAAGGAAGGCAATTTACGCCGCTTGTTCACTCACTGCCACCGATTCAGTACCCGTACGAGAGGCATCCATGGCGTCTGAGGGACCAGCGAGATCAAGGTCCTCAGCGGACGCTAGAATCTCGACTTCATCCTCAGACGCAGAGCACGAAAGGTGCGGTGGGGCTGGTGCCACCGCAAGTTCTTTGGCCTTAGAGGTCTTTCTCTTGGACTTCTCTCGCTGAACCTTGGGTTTCACCGGCTGGGAAGGCTTCACCGATTCAGTCTCCGGGACAGAGGAGGATCGTGAAGCCCTACGCCCGGCCGCTGGTGAGGACTTATGCCACTGGTGGCCGTCATCCTTCCCACTGGTGGAACCCTGGGAAGGGAGGGTCCCAAGGGAACTCTTACGGGCGAGAGGAGCCGAAGAAGTTAGACGCTTCTCCGGCTGAGAAGCGGGGACGGACGTCCCCGACGGGTGGGAGGAGGTTGCTCCTGAGGTAGGTGGTGCAGGAGCAACCTGTTGGGTAGAGCCCCCCACGGGCAAGGGGGCAGGAGGAGTCTTACTGCTTATCGAGCTGGCTGGAAGTCTCGAAACTGATGGAGCTAGCACAGTTGTTGCAGCAGCTGCATAAGATGATGTCATTCTCACAGGATGGAGTCTGTCATATTTCCGTTTGGCCTCAGTATAGGTCAGCCGGTCCAGGGTCTTATATTCCATGATTTTGCGCTCTTTCTGAAAGACTTTGCAGTCAGGCGAGCAAGGTGAATGGTGCTCCCCGCAGTTGACGCAGATGGGAGGCGGGGCACATGGAGTATCGGGATGAGATGGGCGTCCGCAATCGCGACATGTGAGGCTGGAAGTGCAGCGGGAAGACATATGGCCGAACTTCCAGCACTTGAAGCACCGCATCGGGGGAGGGATATAGAGCTTGACGTCACATCGGTAGACCATCACCTTGACCTTTTCCGGTAACGTATCACCCTCGAAGGCCAAGATGAAGGCACCGGTAGCAACCTGATTGTCCCTCGGACCCCGATGAACGCGCCGGACGAAATGAACACCTCTACGTTCTAAGTTGGCGCGCAGCTCGTCATCAGACTGCAAAAGGAGATCCCTATGGAAAATAACACCCTGGACCATATTTAAACTCTTATGTGGTGTAATAGAAACGTTAACATCCCCCAACTTGTCACAAGCAAGTAACCTGCGGGACTGGGCGGAGGATGCCGTTTGTATCAGTACTGACCCAGAGCGCATTTTAGACAAGCCCTCCACCTCCCCAAACTTGTCCTCTAAATGCTCGACGAAGAACTGAGGCTTTGTGGAGAGAAAAGACTCCCCATCAGCTCTCGTGCAAACTAAGAATCGGGGCGAATAACTGTTACCTCCATCCTGAGACTTACGCTCTTCCCACGGCGTGGCCAGGGAGGGGAACGTTTTCGGATCGTACTTCTGAGCATTAAATTGAGCCCGAGAACGCTTAGAGACTGCTGGCGGCTGGCCGCCAGCGAGAGATGATGTACCACGCTTCATTGCGGGTCATCCGCCCTGATGCCACCTACTCCGACCAAGGGCCCTCCCCACGGGCGCCACCCAGCCACAGCAATAGCCACCTGGCAGGATGGCCATTGCCGGGAGTCCTGATGCCCCAGGGAGATGGGCATCTACTCCTTGGCATACGTGGGGAGTGAACGGCGCAGGCATCAGTAGAGCGATCCCTGTGTTGTCAGGGGGCTACAACCAAGAGGGTACATGGCGGCCCCACCACAACGGACTGGCTACCGTGCTGGATGTTAGGTGACATGTGGTCCATGGGCGTCGTCAGTGCAGAAAATGGCCCTGCACAGTGCTTGGCAGAAAGTGCACGCAGGTGCCCATCAATGCCCAAGAGATGGAGAGCGGGCAAGACTGCAATGCAACGACGAATAAGATGGCGAAAGTTCTCAACACAACATGGACACAATGCACCAAGTAAGGCGCCCTTCCCCAATCAGCTCGCTCTTCGGAAAAATTTTGAGATATGGAGGTCAAACCCGACAGGGGACCATCACATAAGGCCGAAACGTTTGAGACTCCTTTTAGTCGCCTCTTACGACAGGCAGGAATACCGTGGGCCTATTCTTACCCCCGAACCCGCAGGGGGGAAGTACGCAATGAGTGGGCAGACATGACATGGAGACTTACCTCAGATGAGACGGAAATACAATTGTATAGTCAAAAAATCTGAAGGCAAGTACGACTCTAAGTGGAAAAGGAAAAGAGACAAGTAGTGCGAGAGACTGGTAAAATCCAGCACAAGCCAAAATCCAGTTCAGACTGAATGAAATACATTAGTGTTTGTGAACTAATCGAAACAGTTACTTTAAACAGTGTGAAAAACTGTGAAGGTGAAACTGTGATATGGACAGTGAAGTGCTAGTATTGAACGTTCAACAGCGGTGAGGACGCCAAACGCCAATATTACGCACGAAAAACTGTGAATTTGCTTATAAATGTGAACTGTTAACGTGAAGTGAACCCACAGTCAATATTTTTGGGACAGACTGTAGTTTCAGTGAGCACAATAATGCGAGATTGGAATGCGATGCGTGGACTGTTGCAAAACAGCGACCGCAGAAACGGCGAATGTTTGTGCTAAACTCGTATTGGGACACTCACCAGTGCCTGCGAGTGCGACGAAAACAAATAATTTTGTCAAGACAAAAACTGACGTGTGATGGAAACAGTATTGCATCAAAACTGCATTCACGGGAGAAGGTCCATGTCATGTATTCTGCAAGACAGTGCTAGCTTGACACTCGGAAACTGGCGAAAACTTAACAACAACTGCCGCGCTAATAAATTCTTCTTTCCCACTAGCGTAACCATCTGCAGCGGGAAACAAATATTACGTTGGTTGTGTGTATGTTTCATGTACTACGTCGGAGATGCGTAGCAGAGCTGACTCTTGCCAACAAGCGCGGGAGGCGGATATCATCCCACTCTGCCACGCCTGGCCGAGACAGAAGCGCATCGCCAACCGTGCAGCCGATCAGCTGATTCTGACGTTCCGCGACGGCAAGACACACGCTGGCGTCGGGCGGGCGTTGACCTCTCCGCAGCCGCCGCGAACGCCGAGCACCGAACACACCAACCGACGCCGTCGCGAGCCAAACGTCGCGGCATAGATCATCAAGTGTTATAATGACCTCATTTTTTGCATAGTGCATCAAAAATATTTGTATGCACATCCTGTACTCCAATGACATTCCAGAAACAATTAAGTGAAAGTGACCAAAGCAGTTAGTCTGTCGCTCCGCCGAGGTTTTCCCCAGGTTTCCCTACGGCCGTGCCAAATGGGGAGCGAACAGTTGACATCCTTGGGACTTCAAGTTTATGGACTAACTCGTGATTGTATACCTTTGAACACTGCAAAAGTTGCAACCCTAAGAAGAAGCAGCCAAAATAAAACTAGTTGTATTCTATGTCCTTTTGTACATGACTGTATACGTAACCAATTGTATATTATATTGTTATGTAGATAACTTCATCTGTATTACACTTTGTGTGCAACACACCTCAGTAATTTAACGATTTAAATATATGATGTGACATATGTAAACTGTGAAAGAAAAATCTGCGTGTGGACACTGTGGACATGAAAGAGGAAATATTTATGTCAAAAAAAAAAAAAAAAAAGAATGAACATTTTTTATGACATAAACATTTCGGGGGGCAATATAGCGTCCCCAGTGCCATATTACGAAAAGACTTTAAATTATTTATAAAGAAGACATTCATAATTTGTAAGAGATTTTTTTTCATGTAGCCGTAAAATAATAATTTCTCTGTCCAAGTTTCAAATGCAAAGAAATAATTTATGACAAAATGATCTAAAGAGGTGACAAGATACACTCTTTTGTGAAGACGTTCACTTCCTCTTTTGTCTTGAATGTGTCTAGAGGGACATCTTGCGTGTGCTGACGAATGTAAGCATATTTGTATGAGTTAAGCATATAATATACTGATTTAATATTATTGTGCACTTTTAATTTGTAAGAGGTGATCCCGATTTCATGTCCGCCTTCCTTGAATTAACCTGCATTCAAGTAATTTACAGCTCAACAATCGCAGCGGCCGATGCAGCCAACGACGCCATTACGTGGCGATATTAACTTATGAAAATTTAACGGAAGCTGAAAACTCGCCCGCTATTGGCATAATATCAATTTTTCTCCACAGCCGCACGAAGTTGCAGAAATACTTAGCTTTAAGATTCTTATTTTCAGTACCATAGCTAAGAGCCAGAGCCAGGACTCCGACTACAATACAATGGTCAACGGAGGTAAGAAAAATACTCTCGCGCGTGTGTGGGCCGCAATTTTAATTAATAACTAAAGATTTCTTGCTTTAAAGTGAACTGACTAGCCGAGGAAAGTAATATGAAAAGTATATTACATTGTTCAACTTAAATATCATTTTTATTAAGGCCCACCACGTAAGTCGGCAACAATCAAAAAATAATAATAACAATAATAATATATACATTAAATTACGACGGCCGACGGACGCGAGAATGGGCAAAGAAACTGGAATGACTCAATGAGAAAGGCTGAACTGTTATCCTCAATAAAGGAAAACAAACAAGCCGTGAAAGTGTACATCGTGGATAAAACCGATGTGTTTACCACCCTACAATTGTGCAACTGCGATCTAAATCAGACAGTACTGGCATAGGCCAAAATAAAACAAAATTTCAGAGAGAAGAAGGTCGCTGGTAAGATGTCGAACGAAAGATTGCAGAGACTTCTTAATGTTGCTTTCCTTTCAGTTACTGCACAGGACTGGCAAGATTGCTGCAGAATGTGCAGCAGCTGGAGCAAGAGTACTGGACACGAGACGGAATAATGGAAGTGGCCATTGGTGAAGTTATCACCTATATCGTGCCCTCAAGTGATGACAACGATGATGATATTGAAACAACCACAAATGACAATGATCTTTAGTGAACAACATTTTGACAGTTCTTTCAGGCACAGTTAATAACACTCTGTAAACATTACTGCTGCCTGCCTTCAATAAATGCAGCGTATAAACAGATTCCAAAAATCAGCTTTTTAATTTTGATTCATAGTGTCATAAATCACACATTCATCTATATTCATTTTTCATTTTTTCGATACACAAATAACACATTAATTATATGTAAAACTCTTGAGCAAGGATATGTCAACAAATTAGGTGATTTCCAATCTGACAAAAGTGTCAATACTTCCATGAGTGCCGCCTGCAATTTCGTATTAATTGCAGAATACAGAATAAGTCCTTCCCCTCATGGCTCCTCTACCTTCAGCAACCATAATGCGAGGGCACGGATGTTCCCGACAGCCACCTCCCCAATCGTCAACTTATTGTGGACAAACAGTTCGTGTTTCCACTTTCCAGTGGTTTAGCCATTCAGAGTATCTTTTTATAAGCTTCATTTATCTTTCACACATACGCTGAATGACAGTCACTGAAGATTAACTGACACATATCTGCACAATTTCAAATAAATTTAGCACAACAGATTTTCATTACTTATACAATTGTGATTCAATTCTACTAAAAATCCAATACTCACATTAAGGATACAGCTCTGGCTCAAGTAAAACTAGAAGTGAAACTTTTACATTTGATGCCTGGCGATTACATCTTTCCAATAATTGCACCTATACCATATTCTGAAAAGTACAGTTACCAAGCTTTTCTGTGATACTAGGGCTATTCAGAAAGTAAGTTGCGATTGACTGTGAAATGGCAATCACTTTGAAAATCAGAAATATTTTATCTACAACAGTTATCTACAGCTTCCAGCCACTGTTCTACAAAGTCACCACTCCGACTTAAGACATTTGTCGTGGTGTTGTACCAACTTTCCAATACCCTCGTCATATAAGGCAGCTGCCTGTGCTTGTCGCCAATTCTCTACACTCATCTATAGCTTGTTGTATGTGCGAAAATGTCTTCATAGCCAGTAGTTAATGTGAGCAGAGATGAAACACATAGGGAGCCAATTGTGGACTGTAGTGTGGGTGATCAAACACTCCCTATCAAAAACGCTGCAGGAGCATTTTCATTGTCCCTGCAGATTGCCACTGGGAATTGTCACAAAGTAGGAACTGTAAGACAGTTCTGTAATGTGGGCTGCATAACATCAGGCGAAATCTCTCACCAGCACCTCATACTTGGCGAGAGACACTATTTTCTACACATCTTTATGTGCTCACCATGTGCTCAGAACTGAAAAGTGCAAAGTGATGTAACCGACAGGCATACTAGAGACTTTGTCGAACACATATGTGCAAAGCTTTATTAGATTTTCACAGTGGTTTCCATTTCTTGACCGATCGGAACTGACTTTCCAAATATCCCTCGTATGTTGGACACTATTCACTATGCCCTAAATACTAATTTAAAGGCTAATATTTTCACTCTTGCATCCCAAGTACTAAGAATTTTTTTTAATTTGTTCTATACTGAATTTTGGAGCTATACCTCATGCAAGGCTGCTGTAATGTAGTTGATTTTTTTAATTAAAAGTTACACTAAACATAAAAGAACACTACCACAAAAAATATTGTTATTTCCTTTCTCATATCCACTGGGCAAGTGTTTAAAAGTGCAATGGAGTTTACAGTATTTGCCACATTCTTTTCAAGACAGCCCTGTAGCTCATTTACATGCATTCGGCATCATTTTAATAGCAAATGCCACACTGCAGTACTTAACTCAAAGCACAGAAGTATCACAGCATCCATTCTGACGTTAAAATCTAACCTACTTCAAACACAGAACAGATTCTAACCTAAACTCCTCGACCCCACCAAAAACTGATGAATGAGATCTGAAGCACAGTGACCAAACTGTCGGCCAATGTGGTGGGGCGACCTCTGGTGACAGTGTTTGATGACGGCTGTCGGTGCCACTGTGAATGCAGCCTAAGTGACATAGTGTTTTTGAGTGTGGAAAGAGGAAATAAAGTGCTGCCCCCCGGGTGCCGACTGGTGTGAGGGGAGTGGCAATAATGTGTTTTGCCATGAGCACCAATTATGTTTGCTACATGACTGTGTAGAGTTGTCAGTGCTAGCAGACAAGCAACACTGCATGAAATAACCACAGAAATCAATGTGGGATGTACGGCAAATGTGTCCATTAAGACAGTGTGGTGAGATTTGCAATTAACTGACTATGGGAGCAGATGACCGATGCAAGTGCCTTTGCTAACAGCGTGAGATAGCCTACAGTGTCTCTCCTGGGCTCATGACTATACTGGTTAATCCCTAGATGTGGTCTGGTCATATGAGTGCCGATTTCAGTAGGTAAGAGCTGACGGTAGGGTTCAAGTGTGGCACAGGCCCTACAAGGCCATGAACAGAAGTTGTCACCAAGGCTTTGTGCAATTTGGTGGTGGCTCCATAATGGTGTGGGCTGTGTTTACATGGAATAGGCTAGGTCCTCTGCTCCATCTGAACTGATCATTTACTGGAAATGGTTGTGTTCAGCTGCTTGGAGACCAAATAATGTTGGAATTTTTTTGGATGACAATGTGCCATGTCACTGGGTCACAACTGTTCACAGTTGGATTGAAGAACATTCTGGACAATTCAATCAAATGATTTGGCCATCCAGATTGCCCGATATGAATCCCATCGAAGATTTATGGGACATAATGAGAGGTCACTTTGTTACCCTACTGGGTGTTGTTGTGCCTGAGCAATAGTGCTGTGTACTTAGTGCTGTTACATATTTTCATTGTTTTCTACTTGCTTAAACTGGTATTACGGCATTAAGTATCATTTTGACATTTCCAAGTCAGCAGTGACGTATATTTTTTTGGTTAAATAGCACGTATGGCATGTGAAGTAGTCACAATAGAAATTTTTCACTATGAAGATGATAAATGATCAATACCAGTTGTGAATAAATATATTGTATGACAGCACAGTGCGTAGCATGCATTTCTCTACGGAAATGGATAGGTTGAAGTCAGATAAAATGGGAATTAGTGACGTGTGGCAGTAGGAAGAACAGGACTTTTAATCAGATCAGAGAGGGATAAGGCAGGAATAGGCATAGTAATGAATAAGAAAATACAAATGATGGTAAACTGCTATGAACAGCATGGAGAATGCATTGTTGTAGCAAAGATAGACACAAAGCCAACATCTAACAAAGTAATACAAGTTTATATGCTAACTAGATCTGCAGATGATGAAGATTGCAAAGGGTGACCAGGATTTGGTAGTAGCAAAAGGACAAGATCATGAACAGGGAACGGAATGAAAAAGGAAGTTGTGTGGTAGATTTTTGCACAGGTAATAATTTAATCATTGTTAACATTTGGTTTAAGAATTGCAAAGAAGATTCTATACATAAAAGAGACCTGGGGATGCAGGAAGATTTCAGACTGGTTACATAATGGTAAGACAGAGGTTTCAAAACCAAATTTTAAACTGCCAAGACATTTACAGGGGCACATGTGGACACCGACAACAATTTATTGGTAACTAACTGCAGACTATAACTAAAGAAATTACATAAAGGTAGCAAATTACAGAAATGGTATCTGGATAAACTGAAGGAACCAAAAGTTGTTGATAGTTTCGGAAGGAATATTCAACACACTGGACTGAAGCAGGGGAAAGGAACACAATACATAACAAATGCATAGGGTTGAGAGATGAAATACAAAAGACTGCATATGATCACATAGATAAAAAGGCAAGGCCTAGTAGAAATCCTTGGAGAACTCAGGAGATACTGAATTTAATAGACAATGTAGGAAAAAAACTGGTAGTTACCATACAGAAGACATATAAGTTACAGACAGGCACAATTAAAAGTTACTTATGTCAAGTTTTTTGGCCACACCCTTCCATCAGTAAAAGAGACACACACACACTGTTCATACACACAAGCAAGTACACCTCATGCACACATGACCACCAACATCTTGTGCCAGAATGCAACTGTAGTAACACGACTCACGTTTCCGTCGCACTTCAGCTAGTGTAGACCGGGAACTGTCTGCTAGGCATGCCCGATGTGAACTGGGTGGGCACGGCCCGTGCTGCCTGAGTTGTTGTTCCGCCGGTAGAGGGCGCAACTGAATTCTCGTGTGCCCTATGGTGAGCGGGACTTTACTTGCGGCAACTACTGTCCATGACGCACCGTGCCGAAGTGCGCCTCCAGCTATCTTCCTGGTGGCTACTGCAGTCCTCCTCCTCCTCCGTTGTGCGAAGCCACTGTGATCCACTGCGTCGGAAGGTGGAGCATCGTGCAGTAGCGATGACCTCCACATCCATTGGAAGGCTGGAGTTGGGAGATCTGCCAACCCTCGAGCCAGAACCTTCGAATATGGTTGGAAGTGACCCACACGAAGAGGTCCCCATCATCCCATCGCCGGAGCCTGGGACAGAACGGGCGACAAGCTGTTGAACGCCGAATCCCGGTCCACCTCGGGAGTGGCAAGACCCAGCTGCAGGGACGATGGGGAAGGGATGACCACAGGTGAACCAGCCTCCTGAGAAACCGGGCCTGCTAGGGGGGCCAGCTTTTGCCGGGGCATCTCTAACAATGGCGATGCCTGTGCTGGAGCTACTGGAGGCCACCAAGGCTGAGAACCCTTGCAGTGTGGTGGAGTCACAGGTGGGAGGGGTGGTAGCATCCCCTGAGAAACCAACACGGGTGCCGGCAATGGGGAGGCCGGCGCCCGAGGGGTAGGAGGGTGGGTGCCCACACGTGGATGTAGCTGATTTTGGTGACGACGTACCTCCCGGTCCACCGGCTGCAAGGTATAGAGCCGGTGGTCATTGCGGTGCAGGACCACCACTGGTATCCAACGTGGATTGTGACCAAACCCACGTGCCCAGACCGACATACCTGGTGGAAAGCCGGGTACCCCATTTTGCGAAGACTGGCAAGGACCAGGCCGGAGGAGGTGCAGCAGAGTCCTAGACTGGCACCCATAGAGGAGCTCTTCGGGGGCTGCGTTCTCCCATCAGTATGGTCCGGTATGCCGTCAGGAAAAACATCAATGCCTCCTCCGCAGGAAATTCGTGCACATACTGCGTCTTAAATGTGTGCACCATGCGCTCAGATTCCCCATTCAATTGTGGATTTTTAGGGGGGACAGCAAACATGCCGAATACCGAAGCGCCTACAAAAAGCCTGGAAGGTCTGCGAAATAAACTGAGGTCCATTGTTCGATACCAGGGTGACTGCAGACCTTCCACAGAAAAGATTTTTGCTAGTTTCTGGATTGCAACTTCTGAAGTGGTTGAGGAGCAGCGAACCACATATGGGAATCGGGAATAAGCATCAATGACAATGAGCCAAAAGCCATTGAGAAATGGGCCACAAAATCTATGTGAACACGTTCCCATGCCTGGGTTGCCGGTGGCCATGAAGAGAACGCGTTGGATCGCACACTGGGAACAGGCGGCCACCAAGTGCTCAATTTCTCTGTCAATACTGGGCCAGTACACATCTCTGCGAGCCAAGGTTTTAGTACGGGAAACACACCAGTGCCCCTCATGTAATAACGTGAGGACGTCCTTTCGTAAACTTGCAGGAACAACCACGCAAGGAGCTGTATCATCGGTAGCCAGAAGGAGAACTCCTTCCGAGACTGAGAGGCAGTCTCGTAGAACAAAATAATTACGAAGAGGGTCCGAGGCCCGGCTTGGAGGTCGGGACGACCACCCCTGCTGAACGAGGCGAACTACTTGCAGGAGAACCGGGTCAGCTGCCATTTCCCTGGAGACTCTACAACTAGTGTTCGGGAAGCCATCAACTGCTTGGTGGGACGCCACATCCAAATGAAAACACATAATCTCCTCCCAATCGAACTTAGGATCCGGGCCCACCGGAAGACGGGAAAGAGCGTCGGCATTGGCATGCTGTCTGGTAGGGCAAAAATGAATGTCATAATGGTACTTAGAGAGGAACGAGGCCCAACGCTGCAGTCTATGGGCCACCCTATCCGGAATCTGTGAGGCGGGCCAAATAACGGTATTAATGGCTTGTGGTCAGTGATTAACTGAAATTTCGTGCCATACAAGAAAGGGTGAAATTTGGTAACAGTGTAGACAATGGCCAAAGTCTCTTTTTCCACCTGGGAGTAATGGGCCTGCGAGGGACTAAGAGTTTTAGACGCAAACACCAATGGCTGCTCGGAGCCATCCGCGTTGCGATGGGCCAGGACCGCCCCCACCCCATACTGCGAAGCATCTGTAGCCAGGACCAATGGCTTATCGGGGTCAAAAGTAGCCACATAAGGCGCCGACATGAGGAGGTGAACGCTCACTCGCATGCAGGCGACCAATCAAAAGAAACACCCTTGCGCAGAAGGCAGTACAGGGGGCAGGCCGGGGAGTGAACCGGTGGTAATAGGCAATCTTGCCTAAAAAAGCTTGTAACTCCTTCAGCGAAGCTGGCCATGGAAGGTCAACGATACCTTGGACAAAACTTCCTAGCGGCTGGATGCCGTGCCGAGAGATGGTGTAGTCCACATACTCAATGGATGGTAGGAAGAAGTTCGACTTACGCAGGTTGCAACGCAGGCCCACGGACCTGAATTTCAGAAAGAGGGTTCGAAGGTTGTGCAAGTGGTCCTCCGTGCTGCAGCCTGTCACAATTATGTCGTCCAGGTAATTAATACAATGAGGGATTGTCGACGTGACGTGCTCAAGATAACGCTGAAATATTGCCAAGGTACTGGATATTCCGAAGGCCAACCGCTGGTATTGGTAAAGGCCAAACGGGGTGTTGACGACCCCAGCCGTTAGGAGTCCTCATCAAGTGGTATCTGATGATAAGCCTCCGAAAGATCAATTTTCGAAAAATATTGGTCTCCCGCCACAGTGGAGAACAATTCATCAGAATGAGGCAAGGGATAGGTGTCCACCACCAATTGGGAATTAATGGTGGCCTTGAAATCGCCACAAAGGCGTAATTTTCCCAAGGGTTTCCTGACAATCACAAGGGGCGAAGCCCACTCACTATAAGAAAAGGGAAGAATGATCCCGAGGGCTGTCAGTCAGTCTAGCTCTGCTTTTACCTGAGAGCGGAGAACCAAGGGGATCTGCCTCACGCGTAGAAAACGCGTGCGAGCCGACGCCTTCAACGTTAAGTGAGCTTCAAAGTCCGAAACACGCCCTAGGCCCTCCTCAAAGATATCCTGAAAGAGATCAAAGATTCCAATGATTGATAGGGAACGTCTTCGGAGACCAACTGTATGGTGTCTGTGATAGAAAAACTGAAAGCTTGAAAGGCATCCAATCCAAAAAGGTTAGCACAGTTCGCATCACTGACAACAATAAAAGTAAGAGGCCGAGTGACCGATTTGTAAGTAACGTCGGTATTGAATTGACCCAGTAGGGGAATTAACTGTTTACCATAACCACGTAGACGCCGGTAAACTGGCGCCAATGCGGGCAACCCAAGGTCAGAGTAAGTTTGTGTATTCAACAAGGAGACCGCCGCACCCATATCTACTTGCAGTTGTAATCGGCGTGACTGAACTGACACCTCGATAAAGAGTTTGTGTGCCGATGCTTCGGGAGCCTGGCCCAATGAAACTTTCTGAATGTCAATGTCCATGTCCTCTGTACCTGCTTCCTTCGATTCTTTTGAGGTTGAGCAGCAGACTTTAGCAATGTGTCCTTTTTTATTACATTTGCGACAAACGGCCCAACGCTGGGGGCACTCTGACTGATCATGATGTAGATAGCACGATGCACAGGACGGTAACAGGGGCTGGCGGCAGGCCGTGCCGTGCGGGAGTGGCCGTAACGACAAGATTGTACCGCGCACATGTCGTCCACTCCGGATGCAGTGGACGCGGCCACACCGCCCTGAACCGCCGCGACGTCGCATCACGCTTCCAACTGTTGACCTGCAGCATGAGAGACTTCATACGATTGAGCAATGGACAGGACTTCCTCAAGGGAAGGGTCTTCCAACTGCAGGGCCCGTTGCCGGACCTCCCTATCAGGGGCCGAATGAACAATGACGTCGCGCACCATAACATGGGCATATGACTTGCGCAACTGCTCCGTGACAAAATGACACTTGCGACTAAGACCATGCAGCGTAGCGGCCCACGCCTGGTAAGAGTGATGGGGCTGTTTCTTGCATTGATAGAACTTGACCCTAGCCGCCACAACATGCGTGCCGCGGCGATAATATGAAGACAGCAATGAACACAATGCGTCAAAAGACAAGGACGAGGGTTCCTGCAATGGCGCTACCTGCCGCAAAACTTGATACAGCGAGGGAGATATCCAAGACAAGAAATGAGCACGACATACCTCCGCATCGGCAACATGAAATGCCGGAAATGCTGCCGAAGGCAATGTTCATATGCGTCCCAATCCTCCGCCGTCTCGTCATACGGGGGAAAGGGAGGAGGGAATGGTGCTGGAGCAGACTGCGTGGAGAGCAACGCCAGAAGCACTTGTTTCATGGTTGCCATGAGCTCCGTCTGCTGCTCAACCAAAACCCGCACTAAATCCTCCATGCCGTGGATAAGCTGCAAAACCAGAACAACGACGCAATACGCGAAAGAATGACCCTACTCGTCGCCAATTGTGTAGTAACACGATTCACGTTTCCGTCGCACTTCACTTAGTGTAGACTGGGAACTGTCTGCTAGGCATGCCCGATGTGAACTGGCTGGGCACGACCCGTGCTGCCCGAGTTGTTGTTCCGCCGGCAGAGGGCGCGGCCGAATTCTCGCGTGCTCTCTGGTGGGCGGGACTTTACTTGCGGCAACTACTGTCCATGACGCGCCGTGCCGATGTGCGCCTCCCGTGATCTTTCTGGTGGCTACTGCAGCAACTTAACGTGTCTTTTTACAGTAAGTAGCAATCTGTCTATTTCCTACATTGTTAATATTCCTACCTGGAGTTTCCATTGTTTGAATTTAATAGATAAAAAGCAAAAAAATAAATATGAAGCAGATGAAAACGAGTACAGACATCTAAAAATGAGGTTGATAGCAATTGCATAACGGCTGCATAGATTTGGGTAGCAGACAAATTCAAGGCCACAGAAGCATGGGTAACTAGGTGAAATGTACACTCTCCCTATAGGAAAATTTGAAACATCTTTAAACAAAAGAGAAGCCAGTATTAAGAGAAATACATAAAGCTGAAAGGTGGAATGAATATACAATGTCTCCATATAACAAGAACAAATGTCAGGAATATATTATACAAAGAGAAGAAGAAGTAGAACAGGAATATATTATACAAAGAGAAGAAGAAGTAGAAGTAGATGAAAATGTGATGGGAGATACACTACTGAGACAATTTGATAGAGTAAAGAAAGAACTAAGTGAAAACACGCTGCTGGAACAGACAACATTCCCTCAGAATTACTGAGATGTCTGGGAAAGAACTGTCCACCTGATGTGCAAAATATGTGGGAAATATCAAATACCCTCAGATTTCAAGAAGAATGTAGTTATTCCAATTCCAGAGATGGTAGGTGCTGACAGAGGTGAAAACTACTGACCTATGAGTTTAATAAGCCATGCTTGCAAAATATTGACATGAATTACTTAAAGAGGAATGGAAAAACTGATAGAAGTCATCCCTGGGGACAATCCATTTGGGTTTTGGAGAAATGTAGGAACATGTGAGGCAATAGTGAATATACGACCCATCTAGAAATTAGTTTGAAGATAGCCAAACCTATGTTTCTAGCATGTTTAGATTTAAGGAGAGCTTTTGACATTATGAAGTGGACTATATTCGTTCAAGTTTTGAAGCCTGTGGGGATAAAATACACAGACTGTAAGTGTATTTACAACTTACACAGAAAAGAGACTGCAATGCAGTTATAAGAGTCAAAAGACATGAAAGGGAATCAATGATTGAGAAGGGAGTGGGACAAAATTGTGGCCTACATCTGATCTAAAGCAGATGTACACTGATGAAGCAGTAAAAGGAGCCAAAGAAAAATTTGAAGAAGGAATTCAAGTTTAGGGAGAAGAAATAAACACTTTGAGATTTCTCATTGATTTTTTTAATTCTGTCAGAGATGGCAAAGGACTTGAAAGAACAGTTAAATTGAATGGATAGTGTATTGAAAAGAAAGTTACAAGAAGAACATCAACAAAGGTAAAACAAGGGCAATGGAAAGCTAGTAGAAGTAAATTAAGATGATAGTGGCAGAATTAGATTAGGAAATGAGACATTAAAAGTAGTAGATGATTTTTGTTATTTGAGCAGCAAAATAACTAATGATGGCATATATAGGGAATATATAAAATGCTGTCAGGCAATAGCAAGAAAAGTACTTCTGAAAATGAATAATTTATTAACATCTAAAATAAGTTTAAGTGCTAGGTTGTGGGCAGTTCTAGAAGTAAAAGAAGTGATTGCTGCCCCCCCCCCCTTTTTTTTCTTTTTTATTTTTTTTTTTTTTTTTGCACTTTAAGAATTATAAAAGAACAAGAATCACTACAAAGCCCAAATGTTTTAGTGTATTTTCTAAATATGCAAAGAAATAATTTTCTTAGTGTAGCAGTTTACATTTCATTCATGTAATGAGACTTGTGTAGAAAAAGTTATAGTAACAGAATAACATAATTCAGAAAATGGAAAAGCCAGGCTGGACTGTAACAATATAATAAAAAGGGAAGTTTCTAGTCACCATATAGCAGAGATGCTGAGTCACAGAAAGGCATAACAAAGACTGTCGGAAAGTGCGCTTTCGGTCAAAAAGGCCTTTGTCAAAAATAAACACACACACACACACACACACACACACACACACACACACACACAGATGAATTTTAGTACTTACTGGAGTTTCTTCCTTAACAGATATGTACTCCATCTCTTGCTTTGGGGATGCAAGTGGGTCGTCCTCAACCTGAATGAAAGCAAATTATTTAAGTACAGGTACAACACTAAGTACAAGCAGTGCTTATGGAACCAGTCTACAGAATATAAATGATTACGTTGTGACAACAGAAACTCTGTGCCTGGATTTAAAAGCTATCATGAGCACACGTCTTATCCGTTAAGGTATCTGAGCACACTTCCCACCCTGATTCTGACTTCCATTATCATCAATTTTTCCACCTGTGATTTCTGAACTCTGCCACCAGAGGTTCTCAAATGGGGTACATCGCCGGAGAAATGCAGTTGGTGGAGGGCTGTCGCTTACCCTGTCCATCCAGTTTGTTCTTTATGTAGAATATTTTTGCAGGTGATCTTTTCTTAATACAATACAAATACATCGCCACATAGCAGGAATGATATGGGTACTCTTAGAATAATAACTAAAATGTGACTTCATAAATTTAATTCGACAACACGAGGATAATAATTACCCACGCCAATGAAAAATTGAGAAACTATTTTTACTTTCATAGCTGATCTTTATAGATTTTTACGAGCTGAATCCAAATCAGTCATAGCAGTGCACTCATCTTTTCTCCATATCCCACATATTTTCATTTGGTGATCTGGCGGGCCGGTATGTGTTGTGCAGCAACATGTGACCGTGAACTGTCTTGCTCAAAAATGGCATCTGTGGTGGTGTGCAGAAAGGGTATGGCTACGGATCACAGGATGACATTCACGTAGGTCACACTGGACACAGTGCCTTAGACACACAGCAGCTGCAATTTGGGATTGTATGCAATAGGACTCCCCTTCCACCCCACCATAAGGCCTTCAGTTGGCACTGCATGTCTTGTGCGAATGGGCTGTGATGCTGCTCCCTCTCTCGGCAAAAAAATTGTTCAAATGGCTCTAAGCACTATGGGACTTAATATCTGAGGCCATCAGTCCCCTAGACTTAGAACTACTTAAACCTAACTAACCTAAGGACATCACACACATCCATGCCCGAGGCAGGATTCGAACCTGCGACCACAGAAGCTGCACGGTTCCGGACAGAAGCGCTTAGAACCGCTCAGTCACAGTGTCTGGCTGAGCAAGGCCAGGTAAAGGAACTATGGCTCAAGTGTAAAAGAATGGTTAACCTTGACAAATCTGTACCTAGTACAACAGTTGGTGGTGGGAGCGACTGCCCATGGTACACAGTTACTGTAGAGAAATTTCAGGAAACATACACTACTGCATAGCATATGTAAAACAAAGTATAGGTACAGAGCTGGTGCATGAAACATGTTTGGCTGCCAAGAGGGCAATGTGTAAAGCCATCAGTGACTACCACAGCAAAACATTATTAGAAGATCTCTCATGAAACCCAAAGAAATTCATGTCCTATGCAAAGGCTGTTAGTGGTACTGAAGTTAGTGTCCAGACATCATAGATGAGATAGGAACTGATATTGAGGGTAGCAAAACAAAGGCAGAAATTCTCAACTCTGTTTTACAATGTTTCTTTACAAAGGAAAATCCATGAATGTTGCACCCATTTAATTCTGTCCCATTACAATGTGAGAGAAATAGACATTAGTATTAGTGCCATTGAGCATTGAGAAACAGCTGTAGTGGCTGAAACTGAACAAAGCTCCAGAGCCCAATGGTACTGAATCAGATACTGTACTGAAGTTGTAGCTGAGTGGGCCCTTGTTCTAACAATGATACAATATAGATCTTTCAAATGAACAGCCATGCCTAGTGGGTGGAGAAAAGCTCAGAAGGGCAGCAGAAGTGATGCAAGAAAACTATTTTCAAATATCAAAGACATCCATTTCTTGTACAATCTTAGGACATATTTGAAGCTGTATGCAATAGACTATCTCAAACAAAGTGAGTCTCTCCACCTCAACCAGCATGGATTCTGAAAGTGTACATTACGAGAACACCAACTAACATTTTTCGCACATGACACCCTGAAAGCCATGGATCATGGCAATTACGTGGACGGCATATTTCTTGGCTTACAAAGTATTTGACTCACTGCCGCAAAATTGTATGAGGTATCAAGTGACTTTTGTGACTTGTGAGAATTTCTTGGTAGTAAGGACACAGCACGTTATCTTGGATGGAGAGCTGACAACAGATGCAGCAATAACTTCAAATATGCCCCAGGGAAGTGGTGTGAGACCTTGCTGTTCATGTTGCATAGCTGATAAGACATTCTTGGAATTTTAGGAGATGATGCAATTATCTGTAATGAAGTACTGGTGAGAAAAGTTGCACAAATATTCAGTGACACCTGGATAAGATTTCAAAACAGTTCACAGATTAGCAACTTCCTGCAAAGGTGCAGAAATTTAAAATTGTGCACTTCACAAAATGAAAACATGTAGTATTCTTTGAATATACTATCAGTGAGTCGGAGTAGGAACTGGCCAAACCACACTAATACTTTGGTGTAACAATTTGCAGGGATGTGAACTGGGCCAATCACATAGCTTCATTCATAAATGAGCAGGCGGAAGAACACGCTTCTCTGGTAGAGTGTTACGGAAATGAAATCAGTCTACAAAGTAGATTGTTTAGAAAACACACATGTGACACATCCTAGAATATTGCTCATGAGTATGAGACTCATACCAAACAAAACTAACAGCTGATATTGATGGTAGGTTGGTTGGCAGATGGGGGGAGCGGACCAAACAGCGATGTCATTGGTTCCATGATCTAAGTTGGTAGAAACCGAGGGAGGAACAACACGAACAGCACAGCACATTCCAGTCAAGAGGAAGGGAGAAATGGAGAAACAAAGAGGTAACATCAACATCAGGGCAGAAGGAAGAGGAGATAACAAGAGGTGGTGGCGAGAAATGGTGAGAGCAGGGGCACCTCAGTCACACTACATGCTGTGGGGCACCAGCACTGCCACAGACCCTTGGATATATCCACACCACACCATGATCATGACACAAAGGGGGCAGCACCAGGGGAAGAAGGAAAAAGAAAATGGGAAACAAAACAACACAAAAGACCGGACAAAACATAGAGAAAAAGAGGCCATCCGTCTAAAAAACAATGGCAGACTAAAACTCTCATAAGCACAGGCAGAACAAACAATGGGACACCACTGGACAAGATTAGACAAATTATAGCATGTACAGAGGCATTTCAGCAATCATTCTTCTCATGCTTCATATGTGAATGGAATGGGAAGAAGCCCTAATAACTGGTACAATGGGAAGTACAGTCTCCCATGCACTTCACACTGTTTTGCAGAATATGGTTGTAAGTGTATTCCTTAAACAGAATCTGATATCGACATATTTAGAGCCACCTGCTTCACAGCGTGGACTGAAATATGTTTCTAAGTAGTCAACATATGAAGTAGTGCAACACTTGCCAGCATTTATGTTGCCACTCAGTGTCACTGTCGAACATACTGTAAATGTGACGGCCTATTTCCCTAAACAGGGTATTACATTTTGCATCTTCAAGAAGATAAACAGAACTCACGAATACTACAAGTGGTCTATTTTATCAACAAAGGTATGTGTGCAATATGACAGATAATGGAATTCGGAAATATTGTTGCAAATACCTGTGATTTTCCTCCAGATTACATGCTGTAAAACTACATTCACAATTTTAATTTAATAAGTTAATGATAATTTTGAGTTATAATTTTCAGGGACAAAACCACAAAAATTCTTAGCTTATGTGATGGAAATATTTATTTTGGTTATGCAGGGAACATCCAATAAAGTATCACTATCTCATACTGATCTTGTAAGCCTGTTACTTCTGATCTTACATCCGATCGTGTTGCTGTCAGTGATGAAGTTTATTCACAGAAATAAATAAATACACACATTAAAAAAAGTTTTGCAGCACCTCAGTTTTGAGAGTTTTGGAACCTGTACAGAAAATTGGAATAGAGATCAACATAAATGTCATTTCCAACCTTTTTATTGCTCATGAAAACCACACACTGTGTGTTGTACTGCTGTACAGCAAGACCTTCAGAGGTGGTGCTCCAGATTGCTGTAGACACCGGTGCCTCTAATACCCAGTAGCACATCCTCTTGCATTGATGCATGCCTGTATTCGTCATGGTACACTATCCATAAGTTCATCAAGGCACTGTTAGTCCAGATCATCCCACTTCTCAACAGATATTCAGCTTAGATCCCTCAGAGTGGTTGGTGGATCATGTCTTCCATAAACAATGCTTTTCAATCTATCCCTGGCACGATCTATAGAGTTCATGTCTGGAGACATGCTGGCCACTCTAGTCGAGTGATGTCGTTATCCTGATGGAAGTCATTCACAAGATGTGCATGATGCGGGCATGAATTGTCGTACATGAAGAAGAATGCTTCGCCAATATGGTTGCACTATCGGTCGGAGGATGGCATTCACGTATCGTACAGCCGTTATGGTGTCTTCCATGACCAACAGTGGTGTATATTGGTCCCACACAATGCCAAAACAGCAGGGAACATCCACCTTGCTACACTCACTGGACAGTGTGTCTAAGGCATTCACCCTGCCCAGGTTGCCTCCAAACATGCAAACATGCCTCTGATGATTGTCTGGTTGAAGGCATATGTGTCACTCATCAGTAAAGAGAACGCTATGCCAATCCTGAGCGGTCCATTCGGCATGTTGTTGGGCCCATCTGTACCATACTGCAAGGTGTCGTGGTTGCAAAGAAGGACCCTGCCATGGATGTCGGGAGTGAATTTGCACATTATGCAGCCTATTGCACACAGTTTCAGTCGTAACACGACGTCCTGTGGCTGCACGAAAAGCATTATTCAACACGGTGGTGTTGCTGTCAGGGTTCCTCCGAGCCATAATCTGTAGACAGTGGTCATCCACTGCAGTAATAGCCCTTGGGCAGCCTGCGCGAGGCATGTCATCGACAGTTCCTGTCTCTCTGTATCTCCTCAATGTCCACACAATATCCCTTTGGTTCACACCAAGACGCCTGGGCACTTACCTTGTTGAGAGCTCTTCCGGGTACAAAGTAACAATGTGGACATGATCAAACTGCGGTACTGACCGTCTAGGCACAGTTGAACTACAAACAACACGAGCTGTGTACCTCCTTCCTGATGGAATGCCCGGAACTGCTCAGCTGTCGGATCCCCTCCGTCTAATAGGCGCTGCTCATGCATGGTTGTTTACATCATTGGGTAGGTTTAGTGACATCTCTGAACAGTCAAATGGGCTGTATCTGTGATTCAATATCCACAGTCAACACCTGTCTTCAGAAGTTCTGGAAACTGGGGTGATGCAAAACATTTTTTTATGTGTGTAGTCCAAATTCGCTTGTGGACTGATCAAAATTTTTGCCTAGCTGCAATATTACTGCTGATGATGCAACTGACAGAACCTTGGAGATGCTCCTAGACCACAGTTCTCTATCCAGGTACCATAAATGACAGTAGGGTGACATAACAATTATAATGTGTCAGCGGTTCATATAGTAACAATCTGTAAGATTTAAAAGGCGTAGAACAGCAACTAATTAACATAATCACAATTGTGTCAGTCAAAAAGCATGAACAAAGGTAATGATTGGCTCTTAAAAATTATCGTTAGCAACATTTCTCTAAGAATTACATCACATCTTGGTAATATTATGGTCTCTAAAACAGCATGTTTTGGCCAGTTGCATTCTCCGATGTGTTATGGCATAAGTTTCTGTGGCAAAATGACAATTTTGAAGAAAATCTTCACAACACAGAGAAAACCTGTGAGAATCATCTGCAGTATACATCCAAGAACAAGTAGCCTTCACAATATATACTGTATACACTGATGTGCCACATCGAGAAGAATGCCCACAGCAAGACTGAATGTTAACCGGTAGCAATGACACCGCATCCTTTGCCTGTCGCAGTTATAACCAGACTGCTTCGCGCTCCCCGCCCTCCCCCACCCCCCCCTCCACTCCCACCTCTGTAGTAAAGGGAATCAGTGGGCTACTGCGCAATACCCACACCAGCCTCTCAGAGGCTGGGCCAAACTACAGCTGTCCATTCACACCAGTGTTGTGAGTTGCTCGAGCCTTTCCTCACTCACAGTGTACCGTCAACCCACTGTCTCTGCATACGAAGCTACTTATGGTGTTGTTCTGAATTACACTGTCAGTGTCAAATGTATTAAGGAATGTAACAGTCATCAAACAAACCAGAAAACAGGTCCAATAAACATGGTTCCAGAAAAGCATAGCCCGACTTTCTGAGGCTTGCTCGTAAGAGGGTTTGAAAGATGTTTGATTGTGGATATGAGTACAGTCATTGTTTGGTGCTCCACCCACAGTGTCAAGAGAGTGTTTTGATGTATTTCTGTATCTCGGTAGTACAGGTACACATTAGTGTGAGCATTAGATAGTCTGCAGTCAGTTGTGCTGCTCGAGTTGTGTTGTACTGTAGTTTCAGTCACATTAATCTTATTATCCAGTAAATTACTCACAACTTTGGGTGTGTATCATGTTGTCATCTTACTTACATAGATAACTTCACTTCTGTGTTCACTGTTATTCCGCTGTTTGTAAGGCAAATGGTAACGGCTCCTTTTTCTCTGTTTTCCACCACTTCCAAGCAATGAAGACAGCTATTACACAAGTGATGTGGTGAATATGATTCTCTGCTATGATTTAGCAAATGGAAGCAGGCTCTGATCCAGTGCACTATATTCTGAAAAATATACATGTTACAGAGTAACACATGATAAACTGTTTGGCTAATGTTTTCATTTCTTAGGGCTACAGGTTCTCCAGCATCCAAAATGGAAGATACACTCAAGCACTTCCAAGAGGGGGAGTGTGCGTTACAATTAGTGGACGAAAATCCTGAAACCAGTTAGAAACAGTTAGTGGAAGCCTGGTTCATACTCTTGTCAGGGCAGTAATTCACGAACATTTTCTATGTCCACACCATCTCCAGTGCCTGCAGACCCTAAGGCCACAGTACAACTACGCAGACTACAGTTCTGTCAATGGCACTCACAAGTGTGATGAAGATCCATTGTTTACCTATAACAAGAGTGCTCTGCTCTGTTCCATGTTCTTCATACTTGCAAGATGTAAAAGTCACTATCTGAAAATCAATTTCCTAAGTCAATATGATGCAATTCTAAAAGAAAACTCCACAAAATTGTCATTTATGATTACAATGTTTGCATGAACTGTTTAGTATAAAATATTTATAATTAATTAATGAATTCCTCAGCAGCTCATTGCACAGAGCAATTGGATTGTAATCTAAAGGCTCATTCAAATCTCATTAGTTGCATATTTTTTTACCTATTTTTGATTCCAAATTCGTTAAGAAATGGAAATGATAATCAACAATAATAATATTGACATATAAATAAATGCATAATGCCTTTTTACTGAATGAAAACCAATGTGCACATAAATAACACAATTCAATTTCTGTATAAAGAAAAAGTATTTTTCCTATTTGATGTTTCAAATTTTATACCAAATTTTAATTTTTTGTGCATACTCGCATTTTAATGTGAATAATAATAAAAATAAATAGAAGTAATTTTAATTAAAAAATCATGATCAAATACTTGTTAAGTAACATTTCCATTTGTCAATTAATATGGAATTCAAATGAAAGTAAAAACGTTTCTACCAGTGAATTTCAAACCACAGACATCACCATCACAAGATTTTTATGCTACACACTCACCTACCAGCAAATACGTTACTATACTCGAAACGATTTGCATTTAACAGAGCTCAGAAATCTTCCAATCTTCAGTGTCAATTTTTTAAATTTTTCTTGAGAATTGCATCTTGCTGCTTTCAACACTACCTTGGAAATCCTATATAAGTAAGAAGAAATTCTATGATGGCATAAAAGTTCAGAAGGTTCCCTTGTAAAATTTTATTTACTGACAACGTGAGGTTCACAATAGGTGGTGTTTTTAATTTTACGATCAGCTTGTGTGAGCTGATGAAAGTCCCCATCCAACTGCAGCATCAGCACCCCTTTTCAACTAATGCAAAAGCAGGCATTCCTGATGAAGGATGAATAGTGCTGTGCAGGCTACCACGAAGATTAGACGGGCTCATTTTCAGGATTTTCTCAGTAACATATTTGCCTACAATGGTCAAAAATGTGCCAGCTCAACAAAGACTACGAATAATGTTCACGCATGTTGGTGTATGGCACATTCTCACAGCAGTATGCATGAACACCAGGCTTTTACATTAAGGAGTACTGGATTTCTCAGACAGGCCCCACATATCAGCCTCCTAACTCACAGATATCAGTGCTCTACACTTCAGGTTGTGGAGACACTTGGTCTACCTAATACCAATCAATGGCATCCAGCGACAACTAGATCACTCATTCAATATATGCCAGCACGCAAAACAATAGTGTCAGCTTCAAAGAAAGTATAATTTCAGTTCTGAAAGGCCAGGGGATGCAATGTCTTGAATGTTTATCAAATTGAGCTCCTCCTATGAAGTAATGTTCAGATCTCACAAGGTACACATTTCTAATCCTATGTTTCTTGGACCTGTTTTCTTGTTTCAAGGGGGTATTGCCATATAGTATTATTGACTTGTTCACACACACATGCAACATGCCTGCATATATGGATCTATGGAATTAATTTACCCAGTAAATAAACTGCTAGTGCATTGACACTAGTAAAACACCTGAATAATATCAACCACAAACACAAAAGAGCTCTGACACTTCTGTCTGCCAAAGATTTGTGGGATTTGAAATTATGAAGAAACATATCAAGACAAAGAACCAGTTCACAGATTAACCCAACAAAATTGTAATTCATTCTGTTGCCACTAACTGCTGAAACAAGACACCACAGAAATTCCAATATGAGTTGCAAACATTCTCCAAACAACACACTGGGAAAGTGCAATGTGGCAGAAAACAAAATCTCCTGACAAGTCACAAAATGTACAACATGCCACTTTGGAAAAACCAAGTCTTAAGTACGGTAGATACACATATTACTGCTTTTACATCTAAAATAACAGTCAAACATGTACTATGTTTCAAATAAAAAAAAAGTGTGGCCCACTGAAGCTGGTGCATAGGAGCCAAAACAGATATGAACAATAAAAGATCTGAAGATCTGTTTGAAATTTTGTGTGTCTGTACTGAAAGAAAAAAGCCTTTTAGTAAGACCTATTCTTTTTCCTATCTTCATAAATAGCTATTGGTTTAATTTTTACTTATTTTCTGAATGATAACAAACGACATAAAAAATGTTCATTTTAACATTACTTACTGGCTCTTGTTTGATGACAGTAGCACAATGAACAGAACTTTTGTGTTTTACTGATGCCATCTTCTGAAAAAGAAAAACATAAGTGAATTGCAGCTACAAAGAACAACTTAAAGCTGAACCATGCACCATAATAAAAGTAGGTGGACAGTTCTAGATCTGTGTGCTGGAGAATTCCAGCATGGGTTTGAAGGGGTGCTTTTTTTAAAATTTTGTTTGACCAACCAGTTTAAAGGTGTTGGGTGGAAGTTTGAAGTAAGCAAGTCTTTCAAACCTTCTCTCTCTCTCTCTCTCTCTCTCTCTCTCTCTCTCTCTCTCTCTCTCTCTCTCTCTCTCTCTCTCGTGTGTGTGTGTGTGTGTGTGTGTGTGTGTGTGTGTGTGTGTGTGTGTGTGTGTGTGTGTGTGTGTCTCCAGTCACTAGGAGACTAAGCTTAACTTATCTCAGATTATTTTCTGTTTGCAAGAATATAGATTTTTTTAAAAAAATCTGTTGCCCTTAGATGTAAAACATGAATGTGCAATCTTTCAGAAATTCAAAACCAAATGAAATGAATATCTTGTTAGCCATTCATTCCATAAATTGTTTCAAGACCCAAACTACTGATCTGCGAAGCACTTTTAGAATTGTAGTAAAGAATGTTCAGTGGATTTAATATTTCATGATACAGCATTAAATATCTTCTGTTCAACAGAAACAATGAGGGATCTAGTATTTGCTGAGTAGCAACTATTAATAATGCAACACACTAGGCTAAATATGTATAAATGTAAAGAGGATATTAGAAAATTCTTCTAACTGATAACGGAAGGTGTCTATCTTTAATTACAGTTATTAGTGGTTCTTCAAAGAAGCATAGTATAGGAATGTATATTTACCTCGTTTACATTATTGTGGATTCTATTGAATGAAAGGGTCTTCAAAACATGCTGTCTGAATGAGCCCCTTTCTCTAGTCTTGACAACATTCAGTCTCATTATAGTTTGCATAATTTCCGTTGCTCACCCTTTCGTTGTTGTATGTGCATGACGACAATTTCCACCTTCCTTTAAGTGCTAGCTTCTCATGAGTCACACAACTCCTTTTCCCACAAAACTCACTTGAAAACCAATTATACGAAGAAACAGTCCATTCAGTGTCAATAACCAACAGTTATTTTAGAATACACACTGACTCTACAGGACATCAAAAGAAATAGGAATTCTGAACTCTACTACTGGGGCTTTGCAACTAACTTAGAATATATCAACTTAAAATATATATTATCATTGGGTATGTTCATATAAACATTTCAGTCCCACTCACAAAAGGAATACTTTGATCTCACAAACACCCACCTTCCCCACCCATCACAAGCACCAGCACAAAAATAAATAAATAAATAAACAAAAAATTAAAAAAACTGCAGCTAGAGAGAGTACATCAAAACTTTTTAAAGTAACAGTAAGTATGAAGGAAAATAATCAACGTTTGAAAATATAAAATGTTGTTGTTGTGGTCCTCAGTCCAAAGACTGGTTCGATGCAGCTCTCCATATCTCTCAATGACTACTACAACCACCATCCATCGGAACCTGCTTACTGTGCTAATCTCTTGGTCTCCTTCTGCAATCAATCCCCCCCTCCCCCCCCCCTGCTGCTAAACCCTCCCCCACACACATCTCTCCAATACTAAACTGATGATTCCTTGATGCCCTCGAATGTGTCCTATCGACTGATCCTTTCTTTTAGTCCAGTTACATCACAAATTTGTTTCTCCCTAAATCTACTCATTACTTCCCCATAAGTTACACAATCTACCCATCTAGTCCCCAGCATTCTTCTGTAGCAGCACATTTCAGAAGCATCTGTCCAATCCCAGCAACAGCAAGCCCACTTGTGAAAGCAGCCATGTCATATATAAGCTCTGCTACAATTTCTGCACAGCATTTTATATGAGTGTGACCACAAAACAGCTGTCCAAGAAAAGAATATCCACCATTGCATTGCCAAGAAAGGAGTTGACCACCCAGTGGCAGTACACACCACTCAGCACAACTGCACAAGTTGAATGGCTGCTTCACAACGCATGTGATCTGAATATTTTCTTACCTACGCAGGTGGGAGTTGTCCTTGCTCCCGTAATGCTTCCGGCCTCAATCTCCAGTAACCCAATGCACTCATGCACTTTACCCAATAGTCTCCTCTTCCTCTGTCCTGTCACCCCATCCCAGTCCACAACTCCATCCCGTCACAACTGTCTGCCACACAAACTCAGCAGTTCTGGTGCCTGGTGTCATATCACTACCCCGTGCACACGCCGCCCCTCCCTCCCTCCTGCATTCCTATCTCGCACACCTGCTCCTTCACTCCAAATCACCACACATCCCTCCTTGACTCCTCCTCTCACTTCCCACTTCTTACTCCGTCAACCCCCCCCCCCCTTTCGCCTTGTGTCTGTCGACGGCTCATCACTTCTATTATTTGTTGAGTGTTTGTCTTTACTCCTGCACCATTGCCAATTAAATTGACACTGACTGCATGATTTTAGTCTGTAAAAAAAAAAAACTATCAATCTAAACAAGTACAGATAAAAATGTTTTCCACCACCAGAAAACTGCATCACAGTAATCTAAATAGTTGCTAAATCTGAAGTCCCCCCCCCCCCCCCCATGAACCATGGACCTTGCCGTTGGTGGGGAGGCTTGAAGCCTCAGCGATACAGATAGCCGTACCGTAGGTGCAACCACAACGGAGGGGTATCTGTTGAGAGGCCAGACAAACGTGTGGTTCCTGAAGAGGGGCAGCAGCCTTTTCAGTAGTTGCAAGGGCAACAGTCTGGATGATTGACTGATCTGGCCTTGTAACAATAACCAAAACGGCCATGCTGTGCTGGTACTGCGAACGGCTGAAAGCAAGGGGAAACTACAGCCGTAATTTTTCCCGAGGGCATGCAGCTTTACTGTATGATTAAATGATGATGGCGTCCTCTTGGGTAAAATATTCCGGAGGTAAAATAGTCCCCCATTCGGATCTCCGGGCGGGGACTACTCAAGAGGATGTCGTTATCAGGAGGAAGAAAACTGGCGTTCTACGGATCGGAGCGTGGAATGTCAGATCCCTTAATCGGGCAGGTAGGTTAGAAAATTTAAAAAGGGAAATGGATAGGTTGAAGTTAGATATAGTGGGAATTAGTGAAGTTCGGTGGCAGGAGGAACAAGACTTCTGGTCAGGTGACTACAGGGTTATAAATACAAAATCAAATAGGGGTAATGCAGGAGTAGGTTTAATAATGAATAGGAAAATAGGAATGCGGGTAAGCTACTACAAACAGCAGAGTGAACGCATTATTGTGGCCAAGATAGATACGAAGCCCACGCCTACTACAGTAGTACAAGTTTATATGCCAACTAGCTCTGCAGATGACGAAGAAATTGAAGAAATGTATGATGAAATAAAAGAAATTATTCAGATTGTGAAGGGAGACGAAAATTTAATAGTCATGGGTGACTGGAATTCGAGTGTAGGAAAAGGGAGAGAAGGAAACATAGTAGGTGAATATGGATTGGGGGACAGAAATGAAAGAGGAAGCCGCCTGGTCGAATTTTGCACAGAGCACAACATAATCATAACTAACACTTGGTTTAAGAATCATGAAAGAAGGTTGTATACATGGAAGAACCCTGGAGATACTAAAAGGTATCAGATAGATTATATAATGGTAAGACAGAGATTTAGGAACCAGGTTTTAAATTGTAAGACATTTCCAGGGGCAGATGTGGACTCTGACCACAATCTATTGGTTATGACCTGTAGATTAAAACTGAAGAAACTGCAAAAAGGTAGGAATTTAAGGAGATGGGACCTGGATAAACTAAAAGAACCAGAGGTTGTACAGAGATTCAGGGAGAGCATAAGGGAGCAATTGACAGGAATGGGGGAAATAAATACAGTAGAAGAAGAATGGGTAGCTTTGAGGGATGAAATAGTGAAGGCAGCAGAGGATCAAGTAGGTAAAAAGACGAGGGCTGGTAGAAATCCTTGGGTAACAGAAGAAATATTGAATTTAATTGATGAAAGGAGAAAATATAAAAATGCAGTAAGTGAAACAGGCAAAAAGGAATACAAACGTCTCAAAAATGAGATCGACAGGAAGTGCAAAATGGCTAAGCAGGGATGGCTAGAGGACAAATGTAAGGATGTAGAGGCCTATCTCACTAGGGGTAAGATAGATACCGCCTACAGGAAAATTAAAGAGACCTTTGGAGATAAGAGAACGACTTGTATGAATATCAAGAGCTCAGATGGAAACCCAGTTCTAAGCAAAGAAGGGAAAGCAGAAAGGTGGAAGGAGTATATAGAGGGTCTATACAAGGGCGATGTACTTGAGGACAATATTATGGAACTGGAACAGGATGTAGATGAAGATGAAATGGGAGATATGATACTGCGTGAAGAGTTTGACAGAGCACTGAAAGACCTGAGTCGAAACAAGGCCCCCGGAGTAGACAATATTCCATTGGAACTACTGACGGCCGTGGGAGAGCCAATCCTGACAAAACTCTACCATCTGGTGAGCAAGATGTATGAAACAGGCGAAATACCCTCAGACTTCAAGAAGAATATAATAATTCCAATCCCAAAGAAAGCAGGTGTTGACAGATGTGAAAATTACCGAACTATCAGCTTAATAAGTCACAGCTGCAAAATACTAACACGAATTCTTTACAGACGAATGGAAAAACTAGTAGAAGCCAACCTCGGGGAAGATCAGTTTGGATTCCGTAAAAACACTGGAACACGTGAGGCAATACTGACCTTACGACTTATCTTAGAAGAAAGATTAAGGAAAGGCAAACCTACGTTTCTAGCATTTGTAGACTTAGAGAAGGCTTTTGACAATGTTGACTGGAATACTCTCTTTCAAATTCTAAAGGTGGCAGGGGTAAAATACAGGGAGCGAAAGGCTCTTTCAATTTGTACGGAAACCAGATGGCAGTTATAAGAGTCGAGGGGCATGAAAGGGAAGCAGTGGTTGGGAAGGGAGTAAGACAGGGTTGTAGCCTCTCCCCGATGTTGTTCAATCTGTATATTGAGCAAGCAGTAAAGGAAACAAAAGAAAAATTCGGAGTAGGTATTAAAATTCATGGAGAAGAAATAAAAACTTTGAGGTTCGCCGATGACATTGTAATTCTGTCAGAGACAGCAAAGGACTTGGAAGAGCAGTTGAATGGAATGGACAGTGTCTTGAAAGGAGGATATAAGATGAACATCAACAAAAGCAAAACAAGGATAATGGAATGTAGTCTAATTAAGTCGGGTGATGCTGAGGGAATTAGATTAGGAAATGAGGCACTTAAAGTAGTAAAGGAGTTTTGCTATTTGGGGAGCAAAATAACTGATGATGGTCGAAGTAGAGAGGATATAAAATGTAGGCTGGCAATGGCAAGGAAAGCGTTTCTGAAGAAGAGAAATTTGTTAACATCCAGTATTGATTTAAGTGTCAGAAAGTCATTTCTGAAAGTATTCGTATGGAGTGTAGCCATGTATGGAAGTGAAACATGGACGATAAATAGTTTGGACAAGAAGAGAATAGAAGCTTTCGAAATGTGGTGCTACAGAAGAATGCTGAAGATTAGATGGGTAGATCACATAACTAATGAGGAAGTATTGAATAGGATTGGGGAGAAGAGAAGTTTGTGGCACAACTTGACCAGAAGAAGGGATCGGTTGGTGGGACATGTTCTGAGGCATCAAGGGATCACCAATTTAGTATTGGAGGGTAGCGTGGAGGGTAAAAATCGTAGAGGGAGACCAAGAGATGAATACACTAAGCAGATTCAGAAGGATGTAGGTTGCAGTAGGTACTGGGAGATGAAGAAGCTTGCACAGGATAGAGTAGCATGGAGAGCTGCATCAAACCAGTCTCAGGACTGAAGACCACAACAACAACAACAACAACTGAAATATAAGAGAAAATTGTAAAATTTTGGCTTAGAATGGCACAGGTATAAGCCAATGTACAGATCTACACCTATACTCTGCCAACCAATGTGGAGTACACAGCAGAGGGTACATCTCATTGTACCACTTATTAGGGTTTCTTCCCGTTCCGTTCACAAATGGAGTGGAGGAAAATGACAGTTTGAATGCCTCTGTGTGTGCAGTAATCACTCTAAACTTATCCTCATGATCCCTATGTGAGCAATACATACAAGTGTGTAGTGTATTCACAGAGTCATCATTTAAGACACATTCTTGAAACTCTGTTAATAGACTTTCTAGGGGATAGTTTACATCTATCTTTGAGAATCTCCCTATGTGAGCAATACGTAGGAGGTTATACTGTATTTGAAGAGTCATCATTTAAGGCCCATTCATCAAACTCTGTAACTGGACTTTCTAAGGGATAGTTTACATCTGTCTTTGACAATCTTCCAGTATAGTTCCTTCAGTATATCTGTGCCACTCTCCCATGGATCAAACAAACCTGTGACCATTTGTGCTGCCCTTCTCTGTAAACATTCAGTATTCCCTTTTACTCCTATTTGGTATGTGTCCCACACACTTGAGCAGTACTGTAGAACCAGTCACATGAGTGATTTGTAAGTAATGTCCTTTGCAGACCGATTGCATTTCCTCATTAACTTACCAAGAAATCAAAGTCTGGACCTACTTTACCAATGAATGAGCCTATGTGATCATTCCATTTAATATCTTTACAAAGTGCTACAGCCAAGTATTTCAAAGAGTTGTCCAATTCCAGCAGTGATTCACTGATATTATAGTCACAAGGTACTATGCTTTTTCATTTTTGGAAGTGTACAATTTTACATTTCTGAACAGTTGACACAAGTTGCCAATCTCTGCACCACTTTGAAATCTGAATGAATATTTATACAGCTTTTCTCAGACAATACTTCGTTATATGTGATTACATCATCTGCAAAAAATCTGATTTTAATATTAATATTGTGTTCGATTCTCCATCCTGGATAACACACTGCATAAAAAGTCCTCAACCCAGACATAAATTTCACTTGATAACCCATATGATTGCACTTTTGACATTAAGTGTATGTGTGGTACTGAGTCAAATGATGTTAGGAAATCAAGAAACACTGTGTCTACGTGACTGATCCAAAGCTTTCAGTATGTCCTGTGGGACAGTGCGACTTGAGTTTCACATGATTGATTTTTTCGGTATCCATGCTGGCTGGCATTGAGGATGTCATTCTCTTCAAGATATCTCATTATGTTTGAGTTCAGCACAGAACAAATCAATGTGAAGGATATTGGATGGTAGTTTTGTGGATCACTTCTACTAGCCTTCTTCCAGACATGTGAGACATGCACTTTTTTCCACGAACTAGGCACTGATTTTTGTTTAAGGTGTCTACGATAGGTTATAGTTAGAAGATGGCTAACTCAGCCACAAATATAGTATAGAATCTAACAGGGATTCCATCAGGGCCCGGAGCTTTGTTTAATTTTAATAATTTCGGTTGCTTAACATTACTGACACTAATGGTTATTTCATTCATCTTCTCTGTGATATCAGAATTAAATTGCAGCAATTTTCCTAAGTTTTTCTTTGTAAAGGAACATTTGAAAGCAAGCTTAAGAATTTCAGCTTTTGCTTTGCTACCCTCAGTTTCAGTTCCTGTCTCATTCACTAGGGAATTGGTGCTTTACATATGACCACAATTCTTTGAGTTTTGTGAAATATCAGCTGACAATATTCTGTTACAATAGTCGTCGAAGGCATCACACATTGCTCTCTTGACAGCCAAATGTGCTTCATTCAGCATTTCTCTATCTACAGCCCAATGCTTTTCTTTACAATGACTGTATATCATGGAGATTCCTTCCCATTATGAACTATTCTACTGGATACAAATCTATCCAGTGCATGATCAGCCACTCTTTTAAACTTGAGCCAGCGTTCCTCTAAACACTCCTGCCCTGTGCCAACAGTTTCAAGTTCCTCACTGAGATATGGCACTTCCGTTTTTTTTTTTTAAATCTAGTTCACCAATAATTTACATCTCTCTGTGTTTTAGTTGTCCTTCAAACTTTGGTAATCACTCTTGCCACAACCTTGTCATGGCAACTGATATCCTCAAAGAGGTCAGGTCTATTTGTTGTCATTAGATCCAATATGTTTCCAACATGAGTGGGGTTCTGAACTATCAGTTCTAGGTAAGTTTTCAGAGAAGGCATTTAGTAATGTTTCATGGATATCTTATTTTAATATTCTATATTTTTAACACAGAGAGTGGCTCAGATATAAACAGTGTATATGTTCAAAAGGAAAATATTTTTATAAGTACATGGATTGTATATTTTTGAAAAATTGTCAACATATGTACCATTCACCCAGAAGTAATTACCATGATTATCAGTCTGAGTAGATTAGTGCTAGTCATAATTTGTAGTTAGTACACTTTAATTAAGTAGCTGGCAATGGTGGCATCTGGCTGTTAGTGTTTTTAACTTGACTCAGTCCACATCCCTGAAGGCTCCTCTTCATGCTGGGACTGACAGAATACAGTGTGTTAATGAATGAATGAATAGTCACTATTTCTTTAGAAGTGGGGAGTCCTTTCTATCATGAACTGTTCTCCTAGACATATATCCACCCAATGTTCGATCAACTATTCTCCTAAATTTGTTTTGCAGTTCCTTTAAATGCTCCTGCCCCAGATGTAAATGTATCAAATGCATCCATCAGATCCGATACTACTGCATCCCTATCCATTGTTCCAGTGGCAACTGAGCTACAGCTACCTCAGGGTCACTGACACCAGTTTAAATTTGGACATCATTAAGGTCACATCAGTTTGTTACCATTAGTCCTATCTAACACACTACTGTCAAGAGTGACCTTCAGAACTATTTCTTGTAGGTACTTTTCAGAGGGGCCACTTAGCATTGTTCTGCTGGCTGTTTGGACTAGGCCACCACTTACAAAACTGAATCATTCGAATCATTTGTTGGATGATTAGTCTCCCCCAACAATGTCATTACGATTGGGGAACATATGTACTTAGTCAGCTGGGGTTCTCCCTAAAATTTTCAGTTACACGTACGTATGAGTCTGGTGATCTTTCTGACATAGACTTAAGACTTATACCAAACATATCATTGCTGTCAGTTTTGGGTTTTGGCCAATTTTCTGTATCTTGTGTTATGTGAGTTCCACAGCTTTTTTACTACTGCTTCAAACTCTAAGACTTCATTACGAAAGCTTCAGTTGTTGACTTCTAGGCTTTTAGTAATTTCGCCTGTGGGGGATATAGCTTTGGATCTTACATGAATACTTTGGGGTCTCCTAAAGCTGTTGTTATCTCGACTGGGTGAAAGACACCTAACTAGAAAAATCCTTGAACGCACTTCACAAGCAGTCATCCACCTGCGTATTAGCCTCTGCTGTGTAGTATACATCTCATCTGTGTAAGGGGATCCTACAGTTCTCAAGCTTATGGCTAACTTTAGAAAGGCACAGTATGCCTTGTGACAATACCTTGAAAGTCTCTGGTTTAAGCCTTTAACTCAACTAGTAACCAGAAGGATATTGTTGTTCAAATTAAGCAGGGAAGAATAAGATGGGCAGGACATGTACAGAGAATGCCAGAAACTCAGAGCGTCAAGAAAGTTTTTAAGGGGAAACCTGACAGAAGGAGAAGAGGTAGACCCAGGAAAAGGTGGCTGGACAATATGTAAGATGATCTAAAGGCGATGGGAATAAGAAATTGGAGAAGAGAGGCAATGGGCAGAGAAGAATGGAGGCAGGTGATACAGGAGGCCAAGGTTCTTCAAGGACTGTAGAGCCAACCAAGAAGAAGAAGAAGAAGAAGAAGAAGTAATCCAAACAGCACAATCAGCTCTGACGATAAGGTTTAGATTATAAGCTTAAATGGAAACCCCATGAGCAATCCTAGTCTTCTTCATCTTATCTGCCACTTGCTGGAATAATCCAAGAATGACCTTGGAGCCCAAACAAGAGACATCATTTGTGCAACATGCTTCACAATTTGCAACTGATCGCATCCCATTCCCTTCTGAACAGTCTCTTCATCATGTTGAATGCCCCCCTCCTCCCCCAAGGCATAAACACTGGGTGCACTATGTGATCTTTCACATCCCTCACTGCCATTTCCCAAAGGAGTAGCATTAACCACAGTACATTAAAACTACTAACAACTAACAAATTTCCACAAATCTGTACATGCTTTCCCCTTAAATAGCACACTTCATAGCAGGTGAAGTTTTTCACAATAGCTCAGCTTCAGTGGAAGACAGCCCCTCAGACTTGACAGAAAGGGGTACAAGTTTGGTACCCTGAATTGTTCTTGGTACCAGCACTCTTGGACAGGTGCCCAAACCTACCACTGACTCGCCACAAAGTCAAGCCAACGAGTACACCGTGGAGAGAAAAGAGACTCTAAGGGAGAGGACAGTACTTAAGTACCTATGTTATCTCATTGGTAGTTCACCCAATACAGTCATTCACAGCAGCTTTCAATCACTGACAGTAGTTCAGACAGTTCCATCTGTTTACAAACAGAGCTAACTCATCCAGTACCCAATAATAGCATTCACAGAAAGGCCGAACTGTTTGTTTCTAGGTTTTATCACTATCACAGGTCCCACATAGTGTTCTGTGGAATGAAAATTATAGTGAGAAATTGAAACATACCATAGCCTGAGATTTTGGTGAGGTTGAGGAGTAATCTGAATGTAAGTTCAAATGTGATGTGGTATGAACGCAGCTAATGTAAGCTAAATAAATTTTACACACTCCTCTTGATGTGATTTTTCTCTGTAAAGGAGGAAGGACACAAGATTAGGGTTAACATCTTGTCAATACTAAGGTCATTACAGATGGAGCACAGTTCGGACTATTTCAAGAAGATGGAAGGAAATCAGCCATACCCTTTACAAAAAGGAATCATATTGGCATTTGCATGGAGTGATTTAGGGATATCATAAAAACTTTATTCAGGATAGCCAGATGTGGATATGAACCCTTATCCTCTCTTATGCGAACCCAGTGTGCTAACCACTGATTAGATTAGATTAGATTAGATTAGATTTACTTTCATTCCAATTGATCCGTAGTGAGGAGGTCCTCCAGGATGTGGAACATGTCAGAAAAACAACAATACATGACAAATATTTAAACTAAAACAAATAAGCTAATGTACCATTCCACAGGTCCCAAGTGGAATGATCGTCATTTTTTAATGAACACTAAGAGTCATTTTACAAATACTATTGCACTGAATTTAAAATAAAAAAGTTTTTTATTTATTTATAAGGTAAGAAACATGTAATACAACTACTGTAATACTTATTTACAATGAACACATTACTGCACTGAAATGGTGCAGAAGTTAGATTATACTTACACACACACACACACACACACACACACACACACACACACACAAATTTTCAGTGAACACATTACTGCACTGAAATTGTGCAGAAGATATGTTGTACTTATATACAAATCAGTTGGTTTTCCTCAGAAATTCATCAATGGAGTAGAAGGAGTTGGCCACCAATAAATCCTTTAGGCTTCTCTTAAACTGAATTTCATTGGTTATTAAGCTTTTTATGGCTGCTGGCAAGTTATTGAAAATGTGTGTTCCTGAATAATGCACACCTTTTTGTACAAGACTAAGTGACTTTAAATCCTTGTGAAGATTATTCTTATTTCTAGTATTGATTCCATGAATTGAGCTATTGGTTTGAAAAAGTGATATATTTTTAATGACAAATTTCATTAAGGAATAAATATATTGGGAAGCTGTAGTTAGTATCCCTAGTTCCCTAAACAGGCTTCTGCAGGATGTTCTTGAGTTCACACCACATATAATTCTTACTGCACGTTTTTGTGCCCGGAAAACTTTAGCTTGGCTTGATGAATTACCCCAGAAAATAATCCCATATGACATTATGGAATGAAAGTAAGCATAGTATGCCAGCTTTTTCATTTTTATATCCCCTATGTCTGACAAAATTCGCATTGCAAACAGAGATTTGTTAAGACGCTGAGCTGCCTGGCTCAGTTTTATTTCTGTGTAAAAGCTTGCTATCAGCATTCATGTTTGCATTAGCTATAAATGTTTTTGTAGATTCTGCCTTATGCAATACAACTTCTTGTTCTTTCTCTCTTGTAGCATAACATAGTTTTGACACAGTGAAACCCCAACCAGCAACAGAACCTTGCATAAATAAAATATATTGAAATAACAACTATGCTACAGAAGACAGTCAGCAACCCGAACAACATTAAGTGTAGTTAAATAAAATAAATAGAGAACCTTTGTGAAGGTTACACATCACACAAACATGATCCTCCTAACATATCTGAAGTTTACAGAACTGGGCTAATACAACATAAGTTACATTATTTAGTTCGTTAACAAAGCTAGGAGTTTCCTACAAACATCATACAGATCAATGTACAATTGATATAGGCCCTATCAGTCAACGATTTTTTTCCAGTGCCAAGTTACGTTCAATTTTATATGTATATGTATATACAGCACTTCCTATAAAAATAGGGAAATTACTGCTTGGTTAAGTGCAAACTAAGCATTCTTACAGGCTCAGATAAGGTATGGACGTAATTCTCCATCTGCCCTTAAGACTTGTACAATGCAGGAGAATGCCATGACAATCATTAATGGAAACAAAACTAAAGAGACCGGAAAAACCCATATTTTCGATAACACAAAACTCTCTTTATATATACCCAACATAAGCAGAGTAAAGAAAAACTGTAAATTCACATACATCACATTAGAATAAATTCAAACCTGCAAGTGTTAGGTGCTAATGCACAACTTTGCCATACGGCAGAATTTAATGTTGGCCTTCAGCTGTTCAATAAGATTCCCACAAGTACAGTATAAAGTCTATCGAAGACAATAAACAACACTGTAAACATACTAAATCTTATTTACTTTGTCACTGTTTATACTTCATAAAAGAATACCTAGAATAGTAAATGTGTTGGTTGCGTTTACGTGAAACAAAAGAATTATCGAGTAAAGCTAATTTTGTAAACCTGTGTTGTAAATCGTGTACTATCCAACATAAAATTAGAAAATTTTATTCAACTTTGCACAGTGTACAATACCAGATCATATGGGCAAAATAAATAAAACTAACCATTTCAAGTGTGAACGTTCTGATGATAAGTTTACGATTTTTCTTTGAACATATCACTTCTCTTACACAAACATCAAGTCACTCCTCCGACTCATTACTCGTCTGAGGCTTCACGTTTGTTTGTAAACTAAACCGAGTAGTAGCTACACGCGATTAGTTGCAGTTAATCGAGATTGTCCTAATAATCGATATACGGATATTTGTTTTGTGTCAGTTTAACCACAGTCTAACTGTTAAGACTGTAGTTTAACTTTACTTAATCACTCACCCTCACAATTAATTATTTCGATTATTCCTTTTTTGTTTTAAAGCCTGTTAAATGTTGATTTGCCGCGTATAGCTCGGTTGATATTTATCTTCGATTCATGTTTACATGTTCTCTAAGTAGAATCTGAAATTGTTTGGTACTGCTGCGCATCTATGAATGTTTACGGTACTGTGTTGTTTGACGTGCGCCGTCTCTTTGGTATTTAAACTTTAATTTTCAATTTACACCTTTATTTGTCACCTCGTGAGAATGTACCAGTTTTCCTTGCTTTTCTGGGTTTTATATATGTCTGTAAGCATTATATTCGCGTTCTAGAGCCTACCCAGATGAGGAAGAGGCTATCTTCCACCACACACTTATCATTTAACAGCTCGTTTGAGTCAATGAATATTGCTCCAGGCGTGTCACACTGTTCCCAAATGCCACCATAGAGGCCATAATGACATTACATCATTTCCTTTAATGGGAGGAAAAGTGTTGGCATAACTCACTATAATTTTAACAAGATAATTATGTATTACTGCAGAATGCGCCATATCTTTCAGCTCATGTTTAAGTGAAGCCTTGTCTTATAATCTTGAGTTTTTGTTGTCTGTAACATCCTGACAGTAACTCAGTGTATGTAAATTGAAGGGGGGAGGAGGGAGAGAAAGGGAAGGCATTGCTGATGCCAGCTGCTTCGGAACATTACGTGGAATCATCGGGGACGAGTGAAGGTATATTTGAACCTGGGATCTTCTACTTACTAAGGCAGGTGTGTTAACCACTGCGCCGTCCGTGCATGGTGTTGTCGCAACTGTGCGGACTATCTCGGCACGCCGCATTTGCACTGAGCCCCAGCTATCTGCACTCCTTGTGCCTGTCCTCCATGCTCGCTACTCTGGGATTCCCGCAGGAAGTCGGACATACTTGTGTATCCGCACTGAAGAAAGTGGAGCCATTGCCCATCTAGGGGAATCAGATATACGAATTCCTATAATTCCACGCATTCATATGTCACTAAAGTTTGAAAAACACACTACATGCAGTTCAGAACTTGTAAGGGGTGCCCCACAAGAATATGCGTAACATACGATGACAAGCAGATAGAAGAAGTGGATAGTGTTAAATTCTTGGGATTACAGCTTGATAACAAATTCAACTGGGAGGAGCACACTACAGAACTACTGAAGCGTCGTAACAAATCACTATTTGCAATGCAAAGTGTTTCAGACATAGGGGATATAAAAATGAAAAAGCTGGCATACTATGCTTTCATTCCATAATGTCATATGGAACTATTTTTTGGGGTAAATCATCAAGTCAAGCTAAAGTTTTCTGGGCACAAAAACGTGCAGTAAGAGTTATATGTGGTGTGAACTCAAGAACATCCTGCAGAAGCCTGTTTAGGGAAAGGGATACTAACTACTGCTTCCCAATTTATTTATTCTTTAATGAAATTTGTCATTAAAAATATATCACTTTTTCAAACCAACAGCTCAATTCATGGAGTCAGTACTAGTAATAAGAATAATCTTCACCAGAATTTAAAGTCACTTACTCTTGTACAGAAAGGTGTACATTAATCAGGAACACACATTTTCAATAACTTGCCAGCAGCCATAAAAAGCTTAACAACCAATGAAATTCAGTTCAAGAGAAGCCTAAAGGGTTTATTGGTGGCCAACTCCTTCCATTCCATTGATGAATTTCTCAGTTGGACCATCTGTTTTATATATATATATATATATATATATATATATATATATATATATATATATATATATATATATATATATCCTCTGCACCATTTCAGTGCAGTAAAGTGTTCATTAAATAAAAAAAAATTTTTTATTTTAAATTCAGTGTATTACTGTTTGTAAATTGATTCTTTTGTATACTGTTCATTACAAAAAATGATGATCATTCCACTTGGGACCTGTGGAAGGTAGATCAGCTTATTTGTTTCTGTTGTTAATATTTGTCATGTATTATTGTTTTTCTGACATGTTCCACATCCTGGAGGACCTCCTCACTATGGATCAATTGGAATGAAAGTAAATCTAATCTAATCAGTAATCAATGAGCTGAGCTGTTCATTTTCTATTATTTTAATGGCAGAAATACTAACACACTGCACTATTTAAGTCAAATGATGTGAGCTGTGTTGTGCTTTTTTCTCAATGGAAGGCTGCCTCTGGATGGATGGATAGTTGGTTGATTTGGGGGGGGGGGGACCAAACAGCGAGGTCATCAGTCCCATCAGATTAGGGAAGGATGGGGAGGGAAGTCGGCTGTGCCCTTTCAAAGGAACCCTCTTGGCATTTGTCTGAAGCGATTTAGGGAAATCACAGAAGACCTAGATCAGAATAGCAGCACGTGGGTGTGAACCGTCGTCCTCCCAAATGTGAGTCCAGTGTGCCAACCAACACGCCACCTCGCTAGGTACCTCTAGATGTACATTAATACCCCGGTCTGACATACTGACTGTTGTCAGTATTAGTAACGCATGGTTATTGTGCGGTTCGGTCCCCAGTGGACCCTTCCCGGGAACATCTCATACCACATGAGTGTGAGCTAAAATGTTTGCATGGTAGAGTAATTACAGTGTGCGCATATGTGGAGGCAGTGTTTGCACAGCAATCACCGACATAGTAACTGACGCTGAATAAGGGTAACCAGCCTGCATTCGCCGAGGCAGATGGAAAGCTGCCTTCAAAACCATCCACAGGCTGGCCGGCACACTGGACCTCGACACTAATCAACCGGGATGATTCGTGCAGGGGACCGGCACGTCTTCCCGCTCGGGAAGCAGCGCACTAGACTGCGTAGCTAGCCAGATGGGCAAATCGATAGTACTAGCGTCTTCATTTACAGAGTACGTTATTAACGATGTGTATGTATGTGTGTGTGTGTGTGTGTGTGTGTGTGTGTGTGTGTGTGTGTGTGTGTGTGTGTGTGAAACATACGTCAACAGCGAGAATACCATGCAGTGAGCGATACACATCTCACGTAAGGACCTCGGTAATGTATCGTTACTCTATGGCCTGGAATGTTTTACGCAAAGTATAATGAGATCAAACGTTTCCACTGGGTTCATGTCAGACTTGAAGATGAATATGGAGTTGCGAGATTGATGACCGGGAATACTAGCTCTATGATGTCGCAGTCAAAGACTAGGATTACTGGGACAGGCTCTATTACGTCAGGATACAAGAGCGCGGCCGAATATGGCAACTTGGGCCATACTGACACAGCTCTATGATGTCAGAATACAAAACGTGAAATACTAGCACTGGGTCTATGACATCACAGTCCAGCTCGGACCTGTTGGGCTATTTATAACAGTGTAGAACTCCAGCACACAGGTCCCTGAGACATCTATGGTCACTGTATACTGCTTCTCCTAACACTAAATTTGGATCTCTCCACTAGAAACACTGGGAAGGGAAGGCCCCTCTGCCCCATTCTGGCTCACTTCCCCCCTGCTAAGCAACAACCCTCCACACCCCCTCTGACATTACAGTTTAAACAATTAAGCCTCCAAAACAACTACCATAAGTTCAAATGGCGAGAAAACCCATGTACCATAAGTTTAATATGATGCGAGGTCTGCTGGCTGTCAAAGTATAGGGCATTCATCCTAACTTTAAAACTTTATAGCCCACTGATGAAGTCTCTATGGTTGTCAAACACACTTGACAACTGTCAAATGTAGTTTGGGGAAAAGAATAGCCATCCAACAGTCCTTAAACAAACGTTCCGTTAGCGAGGTCCACACACTATGATCGCAGACTTTAAGAGCGTGAAATTATCACCTTGGACACCAAATGCAATGCTGATTCTCCCTGGTACAAACCAGTTACAGGTTTCGAGAGGTGTATAACATCGACTTATTACGATATTCACATCCGATTACAGTTTGGAAAGTATGGTACGTTCATACCATTCCTATAAAATGATCGTCAGCGATGATAAATGCACCTGACGAAATACGAACAACATACGAGAGTAACAGTCGGTTACTTTCATATCCATAACATTTTAACACGGAAAACAGTCGCCATTTCCAGACACCAGCCCTCAGTGCACCTTGTGTTTAACACCGGCTAGAAGCCAGGAATTTTATGGCCCAGCACAAACTTGACAACATATACGAAGAACAGATGTGTCCGCCATAGGTTGAGTCTCTCCATAGCGATCCACATTGCAGAGTACAAGTGACACGTGTTCACCACAAATGAATGCTTAATGTTACTTGACAGAGGCACATATTCGTTCTCCCACTGCTCCATATGTATATGAAATAGCAAAACAATTTGACCAGCATGGATGTAAAGTATGCTCAACAAGTATGCAGGTTTGTCAAGTACACATACCCATCTTCGTAACGTTTGAGGCCTGGCAGAAGCAGCATCAAAGTCTTTAACACTACCACACACACTAGAAGCTGATGAACTGTAACTGTGTTTGCACAGGAGAATCTGTTGTAATAGCTCATACAGAAATGTGAGTCGCTTTGACTGAGTTGATATGGTACAATACTAGTAAGTGTAGTAGTAGATTCGGTATCTTCAAACAGTAGGCCCCATGGCGAATTCAGATTGCAATACTTTCCCAGCTAACTGTAGAATTCTCAACCAGCAGTACCACAGCGAACCTGATACTCTTTTAATGAATAGGAGTACAACATTTTTTAACTAACACCGATTTTCTCTGTAGACAAGCCTTGGTGTGATGGAAATTTTTATATTGCTGCGGACGTAACTTTAAAATCCAACCATCCTTCCTACAAACAGAATGTGATCTATTGTCAAGGCTGGCACCACATTTTTAAATAATTCTTCACATAACTATAAGTGTTTTACGTTGTGCATAGGACATTTAAGATTTACAGCAAATTCCTATCCACTACCCACCTGTAGCATCCAGGCTTATTACCCATGAAGACTGAATTGTCTGCTATGAATTTATAACATCTGACATTCCAATACAGTATTTCTATGGCGTCACCTTGCAGGTACTAACCTGCATGGTTCTAAGTTTAGAACCCATGACTTCTTCAATGATGTCAGAATCCAAGATGGCTGACCCTGAGAGATGAATGCAGTCCAAAATAGTTGTCTGAATTCCTGTGGCACTGGAGTCATCTACCACTACCACTCGTCGTCAATGCAGACTTACTAACCATCAATCAAACCGACCACTTGTGATCTTTACTCCGTATTGAAAAGACGAGCATCATCATCATCATGAAGTGACATCAGAAATCTAAAACCTCCAGGCAGAAGAAACTGACTTGCACACTCAATTGTAAGAACTAAATTATTCATCTCTCTCAATATTTTCTAGTCGTTACGTATGTATATGTGTATGTATGTATTTTTCACAGTTTTCTTTTAGTTCTTCCTGAGTTCAACAGCTCCATGATATAAACACTGTGGTGCCTGATACATTGCCGGCCGGTGTGGCCGAGCGGTTCTAGGCGCTTCAGTCTGGAACCGCGCGACCGCTACGGGCGCAGGTTCGAATCCTGCCTCGGGCATGGATGTGTGTGATGTCCTTAGGTTGGTTAGGTTTAAGTAGTTCTAAGTTCTGGGGGACTGATGACCTCAGATGTTAAGTCCCATAGTGCTTAAAGCTATTTGAACCTGAGACATTTGAGCAGCCGCAGCAGCAGAGATCAAGTCAGCAACCAGACACACTCCCTGATGCAGGCCCTAATATGTTGAAGTGGAAACCAAGTACTTCAAGCAGCGGAAATCAAATCATCTTGTAGACAAGGAAGCTCTCTGATGCAGCCCACACACCCTGGAGTGGAAATAAAATCACGTATTGCTATTATATAAGCGCCAAATAAACTAGTATAGGCATGCGTATTCAAATACAGGTATGTGTAAACAGGCAGAATACGGCGCTGCGGTCGGCAACACCTGTATAAGACTAGAGTCTGGTGCAGTTTTAAAGATCGGTTACTGCTGCCACAATGGCGGGATATAAGAATTTAAGTGAGTTTGAACGTGGTGTTATAGTCGGTGCACTAGCAATAGGACACAGAATCTATGAGGTAGCGATGAAGTGGGGATATTTCCGTAAGACCATTTCACGACTGTACCGTGAATATCACGAACCGAGTAAAACATCAAATTTCCGACATCGCTGCGACCGGAAAAATATCCTGCAAGAACGGGACCAACGACGACTTAAGACAATCGATCGTTCAACGTGACAGAAGTGGAATCCTTCCGCAAACTGCTGCAGATTTCAGTGCTGGCCAATCAACAAGTGTCAGCGTGCGAACATTTCAACGAAACATCATCGATATGGGCTTTCGAAGCAGAAGGGCCACTCGTGTATCCTTGATGACTGCACAACACAAAGCTTTACGCCTCGCCTGGGCCGACAATGGTCTGGCGATGACTGGAAGAATGTTGCCTCGTCGGACGATTCTTGTTTCAAATTGTATCGAGCGGAAGGACATGTATGGGTATGGAGACAACCTCATGAATCCATGGACCATCCATACCAGCAGGGAACTGTTCAAGCTGATGGAGGCTCTGTAATGGTGTGGAACGTGTGCATTTGGAGTGATATGGGATCCCTGATACGTCTAGATACGATTCTGACAGGTGACACGTACGTAAGCATCCTACCTGATCACCTGCATCCGTTCATATCCAGTGTGCATTCTGACGTAGACGGGTAATTCGAGCAGGACGATGCAACACCTCCAAGTCCAGAATTGCTACACAATGGCTTCAGGAACGCTCTTCTGAGTTTAAACAATTCCGCTGGCCACCAAACTCCCCAAACGTGAACATTATTGAGCAAATTTGGGATGCCTTGAACGTGTTGTTCAGAAGAGATCTCCAGCCCCTGGTACTTTACGGATTTATGGAGAGCCCTGCAGGCTTCATGGTGTCAGTTCCCTCCATCACTACTTCAGACGTTAGTCGAGTCCGTGCCCCGTCGTGTTGCGTCACTTCTGCGACCTCGCGGGGGCCCTACACGATATTACCCAGGTGTACCAGTGTCTTTGGCTCTTCAGTGTATGGGGAACATTAAAATGAAACATAGGTGGAAAAAAGGAAGTACATCAACTATTTGTTACCAAACTGTTTATTACCAAAAAGTAATTGGGTATTACTGTAAATAGATTTATCCTGCTGTGAGACAAGGTGGTCAATGCTTTTGTGGCCCGCATCTCGTGGTCGTGCGGTAGCGTTCTCGCTTCCCACGCTCGGGTTCGATTCCCGGCGGGGTCAGGGATTTTCTCTGCCTCGTGATGGCTGGGTGTTGTGTGATGTCCTTAGGTTAGTTAGGTTTAAGTAGTTCTAAGTTCTAGGCGACTGATGACCTCAGAAGTTAAGTCGCATAGTGCTCAGAGCCATTTGAACCATTGCTTTTGTGGGAATACGTTCGTGGTTGCCTGGGAGACCACGATTGTACCCAGCTGTGCATCTTCAGCGTTCAGAAAATCTGGAAATCGCGCGGCGAGAGATCGGGACTTCATGGAGGTTGTGTAAGGGCTTCGCAGTAAGAGCTAGTTGAAACAACCTCGGCAACATGTGGGCGACTATTATCCTGCAGCAGAGTGATGCGGTCCGTCAACATTCCTGGGCGTTTGAACTTGTTGGCGCTCTTCAATTTTTGCGAAGTGTTCACGTACGACTGAGCACCGCGCGTTAATTGTGGCGCCATATTCCAGAAAGTCATTAAAAAAGGAGATCAGCACTTTCCCGGAGCTGCCATGCCTTTGTCGACTACGCAGGAGAAATTTCGATGGAAAGCCCTTAAACACCCTCCACAGTCCTGATCTCTCCTCACACGATTTCAATTTTTTTGGAGCCGTGAAGAAAGACATTCGTGACTTTTGATTTGCTTTGGACGAAGAAGTGCACACCTCAACATATTGTCAGTCTCGGTCGGGCACACAGTTTAATCTGCCAGTAAGTTTCAAAATAACGATAAGTATTCCTTTATTAATTTACAGCTTCGTACCAATTACCAACTTTAAAAACCAACCAAAAATTGATATGTATCACCAGAAGTAGGAAACATTCATATTTAAGTAAATAAATGCAGTGCATGAATTAAGAAAGTACACGGTGGTTTGAAAAGATTGACCTGATTTTGGGCGGTAATAATTACGAAACGTGGGACGTGCGAGCAATGAAATCTGTGTCGCCTGAATTGGCGTGACCTAGATCTTCAGAAAATCACCGTAGTTGACATTCAAAGCGTCGTCTCAGTTTAAAGTCAGCTCGGCAGAAAGTGTCTTGTGTGCTGTAGTTTGCAAGGAGTTTCGGTCCAGCGTGCCTTACGTCAGCGCTTTGGGACTGACCCTCCTGCATCCAACAATATTCGTCGTTGGTATCGCCAATGTAAAGAGAGGTTGCTTCGACAAAAGTAAGGGTCCAGGTGATGAAATGGTGGAAAGAATTCGGCGAACGTTTGAGCGGAGTCCACGAAACTCTAATCGCTACGACTCCAACGACTTCATTTTCCAACAGGATGGAGCTCCACCACAGGGCAGAACAAGGTATATCAGTTCCTCAGTGACGCTCAGTCCCAACGCTGGATAGGCCGCACGGGACCCTCATACAGCGCCCTGCATTCTTGGCGTTCAAGATCGCCAGACATGACTCCATGCGGTTTCTTCTTATGGGGATATGTGAAGGAAAGTGTTTTTATTTCCCCTCCAGCTCGTGGCACAGAAGAAGTGAAGAACAGAATAACAGCCGCCGTAACTTCTGTAGAAGCAGATACGTTGTGTGAAGTTTATGACGAATTTAATAATTGTCTGGATTTGCTCGCGCAGCTGCTGCTGGACAGATGGAGCATTTGTAATAGCTTAGCTAAAACTTTAATATTTTTTGGATATTTTGCTATTTATCCCATGTTTGTAGTATATTTTTATCAATAAATATTGAGTTTTGAAATCAGGTTATTCTTTCTGAAACACCGTGTACTTCATTTTAAAAATATAGTTTTCCCCCTGTATCTCTTTGATATAAGATACGTTATTTGTGTCGAGAGAAGCTGTCTCAGTAACTCAGAAACGAGTGGATGCCACTTTCGTCTGTCCCCGTGTTCTGTGCCTCTGACTGCCCACTGCCACTGGTGGCCGCTGAAGACAGCACGTCTGTCTGGGGTGTGGCGCCACCATCTGGAACCTCTGTAGCAGAACTGTGGCTCAAACTGCTGCTTTCTCTCGTTTGGCCAAAAGACATAACATCTTCTGAAATTCTCAAGTTCTCAACTGCCAGGAGGAAACTGCACACCTGAAAAACAACATCAGTCTTTAGTATATAAACGCGACACAGTATTAGTGTAATAAAAACTCTCACTGTAAATGTTTGTACTACTGTCATGTGCAAAAAATGTTCAAATGTGTGCTAAGGTCATCAGTCCCTAAGCTTACACGCTACTTAACTTAAATTATCCTAAGGCCAAACACACACACACCCATGCCCTAGGGAGGACTCGAACCTCCGCCGGGATCAGCCGCACAGTCCATGACTGCAGCACCTTAGACCGCTCGGCTAATCCCGCGCGGCTGTCATGTGCAAAGAGTGTTTCAAAATAAGGCGCATTCTTACAGCTGATAGATGAATGTTTTGCACTAATAAACTGGAAGTAGGCTAGTGTGAGTAGCATAGCTCAAAAATTTGTAGTTTGTTCTCCCTAACAGCGCATATTTTAAAATTAATTCCGTTGTGGTGTTTGAGACATTCCTGATGTAATAACTGCTTCGTTGGTTCACGGTCGTCGCGTCTGATAAAGTTGTGAAACTATGCCTCGTCCGAACTGGCCTCGAAAGCCCCAACGGTACCGACCGACCGCCGTGTCATCCTCAGACTATAAGCCGTACTGGATACGGATATGGAGGCGTATACAGTCGGCACACCACTTTCCAGGCCGTAGTCAGATTTCGCGGCTGGAGCCGCTACTTCTCAGTCAAGTAGCTCCTCAGTTAGCCTCACTAGGCCTGAGTGAGCCCCGCTTGCGAACAGCGCTCGGCAGACCTGGATGGTCAGCCTTCCAAGTGCTATCCGAGCCCGACAGCGCTTAACTTCGGTGATCTGACGGGGACGCTGTACGGTTGTGAAAGCTGCACGGTACTTCAATGAGATAGCCACTAGTCATCTTCAGGTGCTTACTGGCGTTTTGCTGCAGTGGCTCGCCAGAAAACTCGCTAGAAAAACGCAGGCGCCGGTGGGTGGGGCTATAACCTCATCATAGAGCGCAAAATCGACCAGAGCCCCTTATCAGAGAAATGGACCACGGTCTACCTTTTCGCAAGCCGCAGCCCTGCGTTCGCATGGGCAGAGTGTTGGCACCCAGTGTAAGTGCCGACTCCCATTCCCCGTCTGAATTGACTCATTGGATTCCTTGATCTGGTTCCCACCCCTTGCTGAGTAGTCCCGTGTCTCTATTAATCAGGCAGTTACTTACACTCATTTCGATTGCTTCTTTAATGATAAATTCCCAGCACAGTAGAGGCAGACGAAAGGATCTGTGTCTCTCCGTAGTTCATGCTCTGTCCTGTGTGAAAACAGTGCTCAGAACAGCAGACTTTCCTGGCTGACCCGATCTGGCGTGACGTCTATGTTCAGCGCGACACGTCTTGCCCAAGTATGATTTCCCACGCTGGATTTTAGATATCCCTGATCTCCTTAGGCCAAGGTCATATTTAACAGAACCTATCTTCGTTTGTACTCGTGTTGGACGGCGAAAGATACATTTTATTGGTTGTTTCTTGAACAGCTTGCCGACATTAAAAGACGCGTTACCAACATAGTGTAGAAAAATCAACCTCGCGGAGTTCTCCGTTTCTTCTGGTTGGCCCTGAGGTTTCGTGTTTACAGATTGAAACGCATTATGGATCTGTTTATGAGAGTAACCGTTTTGTACATCCTGCGTCCGGCCATCCTGATTTAGGTTTCCCGTGATTTCCCTAAATCGCTCCAGGCAAATGCCGGGATGGTTCCTTTGAAAGGGCACGGCCGACTTCCTTCCCCGTCCTTCCCTAATCCGATGAGACCGATGACCTTGTAGTTTGGTCTTTTGCCCCAAAACAAAAAAAAACCGTTTTGTACAAACACGGAACAAAAATGGCTAATCTCTGCTAATAAAGTCCCTGTGTATCAGATAACAGTAGAGCTATGAACGATCGTCCTTATACGCAACTGTGTTGAGATGCGTGGTGGCAGTTCGTACCTAGTAGATTTACGTCTGTGTGAGTTGGTTTACGGAACATACTGTGACTCAAGGAAACGTCTTCTTTTCTGTGGACAAAGACAGCAACGAGAGGTGTTCATTTTTTCCCATGGTGAAGCAAATGCTCGCATGGCGGGAGTTAAGGTGTTTCAGAAATGCGCGAAGTGTTGCTGCCCCATGTGACCATACTACAAAGATGTCGTCTACATATCTCCAGAATGTTTTACTTTCCGACGCAACTCACTGAAGTACTTTTTCCTCAAAGTCTTCCCTAAAAAGATTAGCTACTATTGGAGACAATGTCAGTTTGCTCAAAATATTGTTCATTAAATAAAAAGTAAGTCAAGGTAAGCACATGTTTCAATAGCTGTAACATGTCCTCCTTCAACATAGCTCCTATAGTTTGTAGTGAATCCACCAGAGGTACTCGTGTGGACAAACAGACAACATCGAAATTCAATAATACGTCAGCTGGTTCGAGACGCAAGGTCTTCAGTCGCTGTATAAAATTATATTTCATTGCATATATATGAGTAGCTCTTTGTCTCCCATAGTAGGTAACCCTTTTATGGAAGACTTCGAGGGAAAAGCACTTTAATCAGCGGTGTTGAAACGTAAATTTTTCTGGAGATATGTGATCGACACCTTTGCAGTATTACCACGCCCATTTCCTGCATTTCAGGAACACCTTAACTCCCTCCATCCAAGTATTTGGTTCACCATGGAAGTGGAGAAAAATAAAGACCTCTCTTTCTTAGATGTCTTGGTCCTCAGAAAAGGAGACGGTTCCTAGGGTCACATTGTGTTCTGTAAACCAACTCACACTGACGTCTTTAATGTCAGTACCGTGTTGTTTATTTACACTGTTACATTTGCACTTACACAATCACGATTTCGGCTTCAAACTGCCATTATCAAGTATTTTAAATGTTATAAATTGTCTAAGATGTCATACTGTCGTATTAAAATACACTATTAGACACATTGTCTAAGAGTCGATATTTCTGGCAGAGCCTGCTGCTTTGTCTCATTACTGTGTACACCATCTTGACACAAAATAGTGTACTCAGTAATGAAACAAAGCAGCAGGCTCTGCCAGAAATATCGACTCTTAGACAATGTGTCTAATAGTGTATTTTAATACGACAGTATGCCATCTTAGGCAATTTATAACACTTAAAACACTTGATAATGGCACTTTGAAGCCGAAATCGCCATTGTGTAAGTGTAAATATAACACTGTAAATAAACAACAGTCTAATGGCGGTACTGACTTTAAAGAAACATATTATGACTGTGGCCCCGCATTATGAAAAAAAAAAAATTATTACAGTGACGTGTTGCGGACTCTCGTTCATAAGGCTGGAATTGTCCCAGCTGCAGGGTGCTTATCAGCAGAGCTTAGCCATCTTTACTCTATGTTTGTACAAAACGGGTACTCTGGTAAACAGATCCGTAATGCATTTCAACCTGCACGCACTAAACCTGAGGAACAGCCAAAAGAAACAGAGAACCCCACGAAGATGGTTTTTCTACCGTATCTCTATTCAGAAAATACTAAATAAAATGCATCTTCCGTCCTCCAACGCGAGTGCAAGAGATGCTGGGCTCTGTTAAAGACGACCTAGGCCTAAGAAAACCAGGGATATATAAGATTCCGTGCCAGTGTGGGAAATCATACATTGGCCATACTGTCGCACTGTTAAAGATAGCTGTGCTGAAAATACACATGATATCAGAGAGGCTCAGACAGAAAAGTCTGCTGTTCTGAACACTGTTGAGGCGTGACACAGCATGAACTACAGAGAGACAAATGTCCTACCGTCTGCTTCCACGTACAGAGACTCTATCATCAAAGAAGCTGTCGAAATACGAATAAGTAACGACGTGGTTAATAAATAGACAAGCCCCGGATCCATAGGTGGTGAGGACCGGGGGGTGGGGGGGGGGGGGGGGCAAACAGCGGTATCTGCCCCGGGCAGGATTTTCAGGGGGCACCAAATTCATTTCCTGAAGAAAAGAAGCCTTGTTTCACAAAGTGCCTAGCATCCACAGCACGCTGGTCTATCGATTACTGATATGATTTGAAAACGCATCCCTGTTGGCTTTTGAACATTTTTGAAAACATTCTAAGTTGATTTCTAAACGAATCATGAGTTGATTTTTGAATGTGCGCATAGTGTACGTGATGTCTCTGCCAGGGGAATCCCCGTCGCGTCTAAAAATAATTAAAAAAAAATTCCCACAGGCAAATGGGGACGGGGCTATACGAGCAGAGGGGAATAAATCCAAACAGGTGAATCCCAATCGCTGTTTGTTTATGTGGTTGATTCGGAGTGTGAATGATCAGCGTTGTTATAATTATTAGCGAAAACCATAGATTCCGACTACCTGAATGGAAATAAACGAATAATTGGTAAGGAATAACTGGCAAGAAAAATTACGTATTAATCTCCTCGTTGTATCCACGAAAATGAAATTTTGACAGAAAATGTTTGCCAGATTGCTACACTACTAAGGGTCACTTAGCATCCACTCAAGTTCTATTCGCGGAATAGCGCGGAAAACGGCTTGTACGAAAACTTAATAAAGCCTAGCCGGTGAAGAAACGCGGAATAACTAACTGGTGATTCTGGCAGGGTTAGTGAAGTTAAGCGGAGAATAAATTTCGCCAGTGGCAGGAATAGTTACAGAATTAGTGGCGACAAGATTGTTTTTAGAATGAGCAAGGAGAAAAATATGGTGATTCCGAATTTAAATAAAAATTGCGTACTACTGCTTTTCGATCTCATACTTGAAAAACTGCAGTGTATAAACGAAATGTGAAACTATTTCTATACATAAAACTTTTTGTTTGTGGTAGGCCTAATAGGCATTTCATATTGGTACTTCGTGAATTATATTCTGTCGTGTTATTTATATAAATGAGGTAAATAAAAATGATCATTTGTGCCAAGACCGTCTTGCTTATTAGGAAGGCTTATTTCGTTTTATCTAGCACTGACAAAATAGACGTAATGAAACCGAGACACGATACTAGTCTTGGGTAATATTCGTATTACCAGCTTTTTCAGTATTAGACAACGATATTTTGATTTCTCATGTAGCAAAACGTTTGACGAACTTTGATGAGGTAACAGATTCTTCCTCAGAAGGTAAAGCACGCCCTGCAAAGCTGTAACAAGATTAAAGAGAAAAAAATGCTTCGCCCTAAGCACTGAAGAAGTGTGTACTGTCTTGCTTGTGTCTTGTCTTTACTGGTATTAGGTTTCCTACATTTAATTTTATGCCACGCAAAAGAGAAAGTTGTTAACTGATAGACAATGAAGCGTGCAAATTTTAGAAAAGTTCTTATTCTTCCACTTACAAATAATCCTACACAGTACTAATTTTAATTTTTTTAAGGAGGTCAGCCTGTAAAACTTGGAGCAGCAGAGCACCACCGGACATTTTAATTTCCACTGTTCTAAATATAGGTTGGCGGCTTCGATTGCAAAGTATACACGTTTGAATTCCACAGAACGAAATATAGTTACGTGCGACAGAAGAATCCTATGTGCAGAGGCGTGGCACTGCACTTTGGCACACGTAAGATCGAATAACGTGTCTTACATTTTCTCTAACTTATATGTTTTCTATGTCAAACTCTTCAGAAAGATGTGAACTACAAAATGAATATATTTTTGAAAATTTTTTTTTTAATTTTTGATGTCAAACGCTTTGATCTCAAACGCTCCAGGGGGGGTGTTCGAGAACGGGGAGGGGGACTCCACTATCAAGTTTTGACCCTGTTTCGGAAATATCATATAGATCCGGGGACGTTAATATAGACAGGGGATTTCAACTTAGCAAAGCATGGGAACCAGCAGTGGCAACACTAATGCACTGTCGGCCGGAGACCAGGGAATCAAAAGAGTCGACACAGTCGGGGAGTCGGAGTCGTACACTTAAACTGGGCGCCAACACACTGCCCGCGTGCGCCCTGGGACGCGATTTGAGGTCATGCTTTAGTCGCATCGTGCATGCGTAGACTATGACTCGTTTTTCCGACAGGGTGCTCCGATTATCTCGGCGCTCTGTGATTGGTCCAAGATTACTTTATAACTCCATCCCTTGGCATCTAGGTTCTTCTAGCGAGCCAGCACATACACTATGTGATCAAAAGTATCCGGACACCCCCAAATACATCCGTTTTTCATATTATGTGCATTGTGCTTCCACCTACTGCCAGGTACTCCATATCGGCGACCTCAGTAGTCATTAGACATCGTGAGAGAACAGAATGGGGCGCTACACGGACTTCGAACGTGATTGGGTGACACTTGTGTCATACGTCTGTACGCGAGATTTCCACACTCCTAGACATCCCTAGGTCCATTGTTTCCGATGTGATAGTGAAGTGGAAACTTGAAGGGACATGTACTGCACAAAAGCGTACAGGCCGACCACGCCTGTTGACTGACAGAGACAGCCGACAGTTGAAGAGGGTCGTAGTGTGTAATAGGCAGACATCTATCCAGGCCATCACACAGGAATTCCAAACTGCATCAGGATCCACTCCACTGCAAGTACTATGACAGTTAGGTGGGGGAGTGAGAAAACTTGGATTTCATGGTCGAGAGGCTGCTCATAAGCCACACATCATGTCGGTAAATGCCAAACGACGCCTCGCTAGGTGTAAGGAGCGTAAAAATTGGACGATTGAACAGTGGAAAAACGTTGTGCGGAGTGACGAATCACGGTACAAAATGCGGCGATCCGATGGGAGGGTGTGGGTATGCCGGGTGAATGTCATCTGCCAGCGTGTATAGTGCCAAAAGTAAAATTCGGAGGCGGTGGTGTAATGGTGTAGTCGTGTTCTTCATGGAAGGGGCTTGCAACCCTTGTTGTTTTGCGTGGCACTATCACAGCACAGGGCTACATTGATGTTTTCAGCACCTTCTTGCTTCCCACTGTTGAAGAGCAATTCGGGGATGGCGATTGCATCTTTCAACAAGATCGAGCGTCTGTTCATAATGTACGGAGTGGTTACACGACAGTAACATCCCTGTAATGGACTGGCCAGCACAGAGCTCTGACCTGAATTCTATAGAACGCCGTTGGGTTGATTTGGAACGCCGAATTCGTGCGATGGCTCACCGACCGACATCGATACCTTTCCTTACTGCAGCATTCGGTGAAGAATGGGCTGCCATTCTCCAATAAACCTTCCAGTACCTGATCGAACGTATGCCTGCGAGAGCGGAAGCTGTCATCAAGGCTAAGGGTGAGCCAACACCATACTGAATTCCTGCATTACCGATAGAGGTCGCCACGCACTTGTAAGTCATGTTCAGCCATGTGTCCGAATACTTTTGATCACATAGTGTATATTGGCGAGCCACTGCAGCAACGCGTCAGTAAGCGCACTACGATGACGAACAGCTGTCTCGTTGAAATACTGTGCAACATCTATATTAACCGACGCGAAGCCCGATCACCAATGAAGCGTGTGTGTGTGTGTGTGTGTGTGTGTGTGTGTGTGTGAGAGATCTTATGGGACTTAACTGCTAAGGTCATCAGTCCCTAAGCTTACACACTACTTAACCTAAATTATCCTAAGGACAAACACACACATCCATGCGCGAGGGAGGACTCGAACCTCCGCCGGGACCAGCCACACAGTCCTTGACTGCAGCGCCTCTGACCGCTCGGCAAATCCCGCGCGGCACCAATGAAGCATTGATTTCGTTATTTATATGTAAAGATTATTTATATGTAAAGACGTTCAGCACCAATAAGAGATCTCATACAAACAGAGAAGTTTGATTTAATGGGTTAATGAAGTGTGGAGAACTCACCCTCCCTCGATATCGTAGAGGAAAACAAGAGACTCGTTCGGAAGATGCTAATGTTTGACTATTTGGCCGCCATAAATAGGTAAAGGTCAATCACGAAACTAGCAAAATAGGCACACTGTACCTGCAGTCCTCAGGGATCAAAAGTTTTACCTGTGAGGAAGCCATGATGTACAGGAAGGTGCACATAAAAATACTCATTGCGGAACAGAATTTGGGAGTAAATGTTGAATAGCGACAAGAATTGGAAACGTTTCCTGGAAAATGTTATATTAACTGGTGGACGTAATTTCCACGCCGGTAGTTTCATAAGTAGGTGCACCTGACATTTGTGCTCTGAATAAAATCTTGTAACGTGACTGTAGGGAAAGCACAGAGTCAACGATCAGTGACAGCATGGCATGGTATTACAGCCTGAGGGGAAACTGACCAATATCTGCTACATGACCCCACGAATGTCGACTATTAATTTCTAGTATTAAATAAATATGTTCGGTACATGATACGTGATTGGCGAAATGTCAATAAACTAGCTTTCATGTTAGACTGTGCACCAAGTCTTCACACTTGATTGACCGAGCTGCTTCAAAGGCATTACCTGCTAATACGAGAATGTAACAAAAATATAACAGAAGCTCTGCTCTCAAGCTTTTGCGGTACTTGACAAAAAAAGTATATTGTCCAAAACTGGATGCACCAAATGAGTCGGAGGAGAGGTAGAATAAGCTACACGAGACATCCCAAGTGGACTCTTTCAAAAGATTGTGGACTCATTACCCTCGTGTTTAAGCAATTTGATGGACCCCGCTTGTGCGTAAGTGTGTGACCAAACCAGACTGCAGTTCTAGATGAAGAATGTGAAACAGTAGTTGAGAAGGGATTATACAGAGTTTTATTTCACATGTTTTTCTTTCTGTTGACAGAGCATGGATAAAAGGAAACCAAGGAGAAGTTTGCCGGCCGTTGTGGCCGAGCGGTTCTAGGCGCTACTGTCTGGAACCGTGCGACCGCTACGGTCGCAGGTTCGAATCCTGCCTCGGGCATGGATGTGTGTGATGTCCTTAGGTTAGTTAGGTTTAAGTAGTTCTAAGTTCTAGGGGACTGATGACCCCAGAAGTTAAGTCCCATAGTGCTCAGAGCCATTTGAACCAAGGAGAAGTTTGAAAGTGGAATTAAAGTTCAGAGAGACGTAACGAGACGAAAGAACTAGGAAGATCAAGTGAATGGAACGCATAATGTCTTGTGTAGCTCCACAACAGATGATTATACAGATGACGACGGATACTACTAAAGTAACTGTAAGTAATCGCAAAATATAGTGGCGAAAATTTTTTTGATCAACAAATTTACATTTGTAGACATAGTAACTTCTTAACTTCCCACTCAAACTTACAATGACATCATTTCCTTGCAGATAGAAAGCTATACAGTAAAGTAGGGAATGTCCTACAGAAACTAACATTCACAAAATAAGGCAATAATCATGTCAGACATTAACTATTGTTATGCATAATTTTCGTTACATTAATTATTACTTAAAGCATGTTTGAATTTTTAGAACTGAGTAGAAGTACCCATCGATGACGGCACAGAGGTGCCGAAACATGTTTGGTAAAGTGCATTGTTGAGAATTTTAAAATCAAAATTGGTATTACTATTTGTTTGCCACATATGTGAGACGCTCCTACAGATTTGTGTACTGGAGATAAAGGTACTTAGCAACTGGCTTTTTAGTAGACGGATATCACGAGGCTTTAGAACCAAAATTAAGAAACCAAATCAGAGATTTGGGAGCCCGAATAAAGAAACCGACCTCTGCCAGGTATTGCACGGTTACCAGATGTGAGCCCTACGGCGATGGGGTTTGCCGGTTCCTGTTCTTGAACCGGTAGTTACAATGTCACCATGGATCAACGCAATAGAAAGAGATGTTACGTGTCAATTTAAAAATAAAAACCACGTGCAGTGAAACACAGACAATAGCTTGCTGCAATATTGTCTGTTACCTGGAACATTCCCTCAGATTTGTCTGTCATTTTCAGGTATTGCTAGAAGACGTTGGAAAATCGACCACGATTTTCTAAATGCTTGAAAACTCGCTCTTTCCAACTGAGGTTAGTTTGAAATCAGTTATGCAAAAGAGATTTACTAAAATCACATTGAATGTGATTTATTCTCGTAATTTTTGTAATTTTTACGAAAATCAAGTCTGAACTGATTTTGTAGGGCTCAAGAAAGCAGTACATGAATGATATTTTATACTAGAAATCCTTATGTTACTAAGTTGTTGTGTCTAAAGTTTTACGATTATCATGCCTTTAATCAAGGAGATGTAAGGAGGCAAAGTTAAAACTTTATTCACTGCGCTATTTTTCCGACTAGCTGGCCTCAGTTTGTAGTAGCATTGTTAGCCTACGTTGGAAATTTTACGAAGTGTTCTGGGGGGCTTAAAATACGTTGTTTCGAATGAAACTGTTTCTGAAGAATAGTAGAAAACGGTGTTGATAAAAGGAATGTCGAACAAACTATTTTTACCTCCTCACAAATATCGTCATCTTTTTCGATGAATTTGCAAATTACTGGAAATAATAGTTCAATCAAATATTGTATTCCACATCCTTGTGCCACCGAGCAACTTCGTATTAAGTTCCATGTTCAGCATGCGTTTATTGGAGACATATGCGAATATTTGCATAACATTTCGACGAAATCCGTGAGCGAGCAGGAAAATGTTCCGAAATTAGACGATTTGACATGAAATGACCTTTAGGCAGGTAGATTCTTTCGTGGGACACAGACACTTTGTTGCCCCGTTTGGATGAGGTAGGGCATCGGGTGGATGGAGAAAATATGTACCGCTTTGAGTACTGTAGAAAGGCCGTTGCTCTATTTCTCGTTTAAGCTGAAATGAATATAAATACTGTGATTAGCTTCCATATCGTCTTGCAACCACTGCTTCTTTGTTCACGCCACTTCTCGGCAAGCACATGTGCTTTTTTTAGATTAGATTAGATTAGATTAGTACTTGTTCCATAGATGATGAATACGACACTTTGTAATGATGTGGAACGTGTTAGGATAATAAAAGGTGTTTATACAAGTTATTACATTACACAAAATATTACATGACACTTAATATTTTTCTTTTTTTTCTTACCCACTTACTATACCCAAAAATTCATCTAATGAGTAGAAGGAGTTGCCATTAAGAAATTCTTTTAATTTTCTTTTAAATGCTATATAGCTATCTGTCAGACTTTTGATGCTATTAATTAAGTGACCAAAAACTTTTGTGGCAGCATAATTTACCCCCTTCTGAGCCAAAGTTAGATTTAACCTTGAGTAGTGAAGATTCTTTCTCCTAGTGTTGAAGCCATGTCCACTGCTATTACTTTTGAATTCGTTCGGATTGTTAATAACAAATTTCATAAGTAAATATAAACATATATATATATATATATATATATATATATATATATATATATATATATATATATATTGTGAGGCTACAGTGAAGATCTCTAGCTCTTTAAATAAGTGTCTGCAGGATGATCTTGGATGAGCTCCAGCAATTATTCTCATTACACGCTTTTGAGCAATGAACACTCTTTTACTCAATGATGAGTTACCCCAGAATATGATGTCATACGAAAGCAGAGAATGAAAATAGGCGTGGTAAGCTAATTTACTGAGATGTATATCGCCAAAATTTGCAAAGACCCTAATAGCATAAGTAGCTGAACTAAAACGTTTCAGCAGATCTTCAGTGTGTTTTTTCCAGTTAAATCCCTAATCAATGTATACACCTAGAAATTTTGAATATTCTACCTTTGCTACCGATTTCTGATCGAAGTCTATATTTATTAATGGTGTCATTCCATTTACTGTATGGAACCGTATATACTGTGTTTTGTAAAAGTTTAATGAGAGTCCATTTGCAGAGAACCACTTAATGATTTTCTGAAAAACATCGTTTACAATTTCACCAGTTAATTCTTGTCTGTTGTGTGTGATAGCTATACTTGTATCATCGACAAAAAGTACCAGCTTTGCATCTTCGTGAATATAGAATGGCAAGTCATTAATATATATTAAGAATAGCGGAGAACCCAAGACCGAACCTTGCGGCACCCCATTCTTGATTGTTCCCCAGTTTGAGAAACCATAAGTCTTTTTGCATATTATGTGAACTGCTTATTCCAAATTTCTGCACTCTTCCAGTTAGGTATGATTTAAACCATTTGAGCGCTGTCCCATTAATACTACAGTACTTGAGCTTATCTAGAAGTATTTCATGATTTACACAATCAAAAGACTTTGAGAGATCACATAAAATCCCAACAGGTGACTTCCTGTTACGCAGAGCATTTAATATTTCATTAGTGAAAGTATACATAGCATTTTCCGTTGAAAAATCATTCTGGAAACCAAACTGGCATTTTGTTAAAACTTTATTTTTACAAAGGTGTGAAGCTACTCTACAATACATTACTTTTTCAAGAATTTTGGATAAGGCAGAGATTGGGCGGTAGTTGTTGACTTCAGACATATCCCCTTTTTTATGCGGTGGTTTCACAATGGCATAATACAGGCTATCTGGGAAAAAATCCTGCTTCAGAGAGCTATTACATATGTGGCTAAGAATCCGACTTATCTCTTGGGAACAAGCTTTTATTATCCTGCTGGAAATGCCATCAATTCCATGTGAACTTTTATTCTTGACAGAGTTTATTTTCCTAATTTCAGAAGGAGAGGTGGGTGGAATTTCGGTTGTATCAAATTGTGTGGCAAAGGCTTCTTCCATTAACTGCTTTGCTTCCTCTAATGAACATTTAGATCCTATTTTCTCTACAACAATGAAAAAATGATTATTCAAAATATTTTTGGCTTCCAGTTTGTTGTTTGTCAAGTTTCCATTCGCTTTAATAGTAATGCCATCAGCCTGTACTCTTGGTTGCCCTGTCTCCTTTGTAATAATATTCCAAATTGCTTTGATTTTGTTATCAGAGGTATTAATCTCAGACATGATGCACATGCTACTGGACTTTTTAATAACCTTTCTTAATGTAGCACAGTAGTTTTTATAATATTTGGCTGTTTCTGAGTCATTACCCTTTCTTGTTGTTAGATAATGTTCCCTTTTGTGGTTACAAGATATTTTTATTCCTTTAGTAAAAACAAGGTTTCTTGCATGGTTTCTTATAATTAGATTTAACTACTTTCTTGGGGAAACAGTTTCCAAATTCTTTTACAAGTGTATCATGAAATAAGTTTATATTTTAAATTACCATCGGGTTCCTTGCACACCTCATCCCAGTCTAACTGCTGAAGATTATCCCTGAAATTTCTAATTGTTGAATCATTAATTGAACGCACAACTTTGGAGGGTAGTTTTGAATTACTGAATGGACCTATGTCATATACTGTAATTAGCTGAACACCATGATCAGAAAGGCCATTCTCAACAGGACAAGAATTTATGTTTTTAAACTTATCTTGGTCTATAAAAGTGTTATCTATCAATGTGCTGCTGTCCTTTACTATCCGAGTAGGAAAATTAATGACAGATGTCAAATTGAAAGAACCAAATTGAAAGGTTATTCACTGTTGTGTGGCGCGAGTTGTAGAAGTGGTAGTGTGATTGCAGATCTCTTTCGCTGGTTAGCAGGAGAAATTACATTCGAAAGCTGGTCAAGTTTCTGATATGGATATTGTGGTTTGGAAAGTACCACATGTTATGCACTTGTAATGAAATATAGCAGGCTGGTGCAGAAGTTCGTAGCATTTCTCCGTAATTTTACTACATGCAACAGATACACATAACATAGAGTTTAGTCATCAATGATTTATTCTCCTTCACTATATACAACAATCTGCCAATGCTAGGATAACTTTTCGAGGCAGCGACTGTAGAAATCACGTGGCTTTGAGGCCATGTCCGGAGCGCATTTCTATCTGGAAATGAACTTCCTTGAAGATTGTTCGATGGAGAGCGGGAAAGATTAAAATCTGAGGGAGCAAGATGAGGTGAACAGCAACTACTACCGACCCAACTCCTGTGTAGTGTTTTTTGTCAGTCTAGCAGAATGCGAGCGTGCGCTCCCGTGGAGTAGTATCACTTCACACAGTCTTTCTGGTCGTTGTTCTTGTCTTCTTATGTGTTCTTGTCTTCTTATTTGTTGACAATAAATGTCAGCAGCGATGTTTACACCTCGGGGAAGCAATTTGTCGCACACCACAACGTCGCTGCTCCAACAGACGCATAACATTATTCTTTGTGGATATTGTGGTCTTTTTTTGTTGAATTGCTTCTTCGTTTGGGCTCAACCATTCCTTTCTTTTCCTTATGTTAGCGTAGTCGCTGTTGTTCATAAGCCAAATGCTGTCGGTGGCCGAGCGGTTCTAGGCGCTTCAGTCTGGAACCGCGCGACCGCTACGGTTGCAGGTTCGAATCCTGCCTCGAGCATGGATGTATATGATGTCCTTAGATTAGTTAGGTTTAAATAGTTCTAAGTTCTAGGGGACAGATGACCACAGAAGTTAAGTCCCATAGTGCTCAGAGCCATTTGAACTAATTGATGTCGCCCAAGAAGAGACGCACTTATGGCAACCCACTGATTTTCTGATTTTGGCTTAGACCGTGTGGTATCCATACATCCAATTTGTGAACCTTCCTCATTGCATACAAATGTCGCACGATGTCGGAATAATCGCAGTGTATCACATTTGGCTGTTCTCGAGTTCACTGATGTGAATCATTGTGGACTAATGCCTTTAAATACCTTCATCAAAGACCGAAGTGCTTCTTGAAAGAGCTGGCCGCTGTGGCGAGCGGCTCTAGGCACTTCAGTCTGAAACAGCGCGATCGCTACGGTCGCATGTTCGAATTCTGCCTCGGCCATGGATGTGTGTGATGTTCTAAGCTTAGTTAGGTTTAAGTAGTTTTAAGTTCTAGAGGACTGATAACCTCCGAAGTTAAGTCCCATAGTGCTCAGAGCCATTTGGACCATCTTCTTGAAAGAGATGATTTGTTAATGTCAAAACGATCGTCCTTAAAACGTGAACGTGCTCTATCCAATGGTGTTATTGCCCTACATGGCTCAAATGTTTGTGACTGCCTCTGCTGTCTCTCTTCGATTGAGCTCAAACAGAAGAGTATGTCGGGAATGTAACTTCCTGGCAGGTTAAAACTGCATGCCGAACCGGAACTCGAATTCGTGGCCTTACAGGACTAGTACTCGTGAAAGAACGGATACTGCAGACATGGCTTAGCAACAGCCTGGGGGATGTTTCGAGAAGCGAATTTCCAACCTGCAGCCGAGTGTGCTCCGATATGGAACTTCCTGACAGACTAAAACTGTGTGTCCGACAGAGACTCGAACACGGGAAGTGTTGTGGGTAGTGCTTGGATAACTTACTTAGCAGAGCACTTGCCTGCGAATGGCAAAGGTCCCGAGTTCGAGTCTCGGTGCAGTACGCGGTTTTAACCTGGCAGGAAGTTTCATAACAGAGCATACTCCGCTGCAGAGTGAAAATTCTATGTTGAGAATGTTCCGATTTCTCCACTTGACGCTCCATTTTCTAGCATCCTCAGCTCCACTCACTACCTCCAAATGACTAAATGACAATATATAAACGCAAATAGCAACAAAGGAAGGAATACCAACATGCAAAGCAAGAACGCTACGAAGTTACTCACCAACCTAATATGTTGCCGTTGATCGACAGATCATTTCGTGTGTAGGCCTGTGGTGTGCGTACTGTAAGACCTTCGGCACACACACCATCAGATTATTTGACTTGTCGCTCTATGCGAGTGTCAGCAATATATCTCGTGGTCTTATCGTGGCGTGTTTATCGTCTGCCGTTAGGTCAGACGATAGAAATGCCACTTGCACGCTTAGAGTAGCAGACTGAAGGTGACCAACTTTAAACAAAACTTGATTAATTTTCACAGACATTTATTAAAATAATAACAAGTGTAAAAACTACTTAACTTGGTTCTGGATGCTATATACAATTGACAATCGGAAGTTCCTTTGGTCTTGGTACGTTAATCTTATTCTCACATATCTCTGATATTTGACAAAGTGTCTATTCATTTATCTTCATGGCTATGTACAGGAATATGGTAATCTTATTAGGCGCAGACTGAAACTTGACTATAGACTGGTACAGACTAATGCAGACTGGTACAGACAGGTGCAGATAAATGTAGACTGACTAATCGGAGGTCTGTACACTCGTTATAATACCTCGCGCGTTCAGGTATCACTGCGCGAGTGTGATCCGCGAGGAGAAAAGGTTCTACGTTAGCAGCAATATAGTTGGCTGCGTTACATATTAATACGCGGATCGGCGGAAGCAGAATTTGGTCCGTCTTTATGGCAGCGCCATCTCGTAGTGCGGAGACGGACGAGCGCTGCGCCTGCGCTGTTGTGCTTAGCGGGGCGCGCTCTAGTGGGAAAGTTGTGTACGCGCTGACTACGCGGAACTATGTACACAACAAGGCCCATGAAGAGATTCTGAATCCTAACTTGATTTCCAGGTTGTCTGATATTTTATTCATATTAGTTTTTCTCCCAATTTGCAGTAGTTTGAACGGGTTATCAGTAGTATGTATTGTTCAGATGTTGTTTAAACGACACCTGGTTATATATTTGAATGTACATCGATGTGCCAGAACATTATCTGCTTGATAGCACATTGGCCCGCATTTCGGACGCAATACAGCAGCGATTCTGCTCGGCCACTGCTTGGTACGTCTCCGGAGGTACGTGGCACCAGTCACATAGTCACAGATCACGAAATTCCCGTGAATCATGGGCCGCTGGTTTGCATGCGTGGATCGATATCTAGTACTGTGGTACTGTCTATTGAAGGACGTCAAAGATTTTACGTGTCAGGTGTGTCGGGAGTTCGGTTGGGACGGAGGTGGAGGGAGGTCCGGCAATGCGGGGACATAACCGGGACCGCTGGCGGCACGCAGGCACTGCCAGATCGAGGGGCTGTAGTTGCGAGGGCCACAACCTCCTTGTCCACCGGACCCAGCACGCTGAGTTGAGTGAACATTAATCCAGTAGTGAAACCTCCACTGTTTTGTGATCACGCCATTTGTTCGTGCGTTGCTGCTCGTAGGGTCGCCGTGAGACGAACAGCAGCAAGTGGAGCGTGTCGAGTTGGCGGAATCTATTAGCCATCTTCTGCTGCCTATGATTAGTTTTTGAATTTTGTGTTATTATTTGGTGAGATGCAACCAGCGGTATTTTACTGCCTAGAGGCGGCTAACGCCGCAGTTACCTGCCTTGGAAGTTAGCGTATTTTGCGCCAGTGTACTTTTCCTGGTCTTGCCGATGCTGTCCGGCGTGACATGTAGTTCTGCAGCCTCCTTGACTGCGGTGTGTATTGTGGTTTCTTTTGTCTACCTTGCTTGTAGTGGTTAATTCTGCCTTTTGGTGTTTTACACACTGGATTCTGAAGACGCAGTGCTGTCTGTCACTTCGCCCCCACTTGAATTATTCCATCGTTGCACTGGTTATCACACGCTAGATGGATTTGCTAAGGGATTGATCGGCGTTTAAACGGTCCCTAGTTTGAGTTGCCATCCTATAACTCTTGGTTGCCTGTCTCACCGCTTACGTAGCTGTAGGGACTTTTCTCAGGTCGATTCCTGGAGCACTGTCTGTGGATCACTCCAATTTTATTTGGACTGATTGTGTTAATTGTTTAAAAATAATATTTGTTTAAATTATTCCTATTGCTTGTGTCCTTCAGCCGACAAATAATTTTGGATTCTCTCTTAATAAGGCCTTCAGCCGTTAGTGTAGTTTGTGTTGGAGCCAACTTTTTTTCAAAAAAAATGATTGTTTTAAAAAATATTATTTCCTTAAGTATAGTGTATATGTTTACTGTGCAACCAACGGTAACTGATTAGGCCCAGTCCACATCTTTTCCTGCTTTCCCTAAGTCCCATGTTTAATAACTGTAGTACAATATTCCTCTTTTTCCCTGCGCCGGCCGGTGTGGTCGAGCGGTTCTAGGCGCTTCAGTCTGCAACTGCGCGACCGCTACGGTCGCAGGTTCGAATCCTGCCTCGGGCATGGATGTGCGGAATGTCCTTAGGTTAGTTAGGTTTAAGTAGTTAAGTTCTAGTGGACTGATGACCTCAGCAGTTAAGTCCCATGGTGACCAGAGCCATTTGAACCATTTTCTTCCCCTGCTCCGTACCAAACGTCACAAAAAATTAAAAGCCATATCCTCCTACACCTCCTACTCTTGAGCATACTACTTCTAAGGTACGTTTTTCCAGACTCTCGGTCTACGAGTCGCATAGATAAGTTAAAAAGAGTTCCCATTGCGGTAATTACTGCGAATGTCATCGACAGACTAATCGTATTGATTAAGTTCATGACTCTGCGCTTCAAGACTGATTCTTAGAACCGTACTAAAGCAGTAGGAATTTCTAGACAACCGACGGGTATTCATAGTCAGTTAGGTTTCTTCTTCGATACTTAGGAATCGGATTTTATGTGAGGTAACAATGGGCTTCACCAGGTGTCAAAGGTAATGCATATTTTCAGGTCGATGACTTTAGTGATATTGCAGCTGTTATTCTTGTCGTATCTGAATATGTGATTGAATGTGGTCATGCACGTTTCATTGTTACAGGACAGTCAAACATTTTGGTATTACTATTACTGTTATCTTTATATTATTATTATTATGACGTAATTATAAGCTTTACATAGCTTTACATAGTTTGAAGTTGACGCGACAATGTTGAGACAGACTTGTCTCTCATTCAGATTGTCTCTCCAATTCTTAATTCTCAAAAATCTTACATTCTTGTCGACATTATTATAAAATCAGCTATCCTCATTTTCCTCCTTCTTACGATTATTTTACCGCAATATTCATGATTCTGTATACGTGAATGTAATTACATTATCAAGCTACTTAATGTTTCTAACATTTAGCTTTACTATAATGTTAGGTTCTTTAATTAATTCTTGACCGTGCGCCATCCCTTAGTGACATAGCCCCTCATTACACCAAATAATTTGCTATTTTCCTCTCGAGTATTCTTCGTATCGTATGTGTTAAAACTGCAGTATAAGTGATCGACAGATGTCCGTCTTGGTTTTGCTATAGGTATAGTTGGTCTTTATGACGTCGCGCAGGGCATAAAACACAAAACACTTCATGTATGCTTTCAATGCTGATTTTAGTGCTATCTTTCATGTGCTACTTTTAGAAATCCACCCTTCCCAGATAGTAAACGTCATATATATGTTCAAATGTTTCGGTTTAGTCTTTTAAAGTTATCATTATCTTCGGTAGTATAAGCGAACACAGAATATTTTGTTGTTAATGTTTTACTGTAAAACTTTCCGACCCCGGTAGCTGAGTGGGCAGCGCGACAGAATGTAAATCCCAAGGGCCCGGGTTCGATTCCCGGCTGGGTCGGAGATTTTCTCCGCTCAGGGACTGGGTGTTGTGTTGTCCTAATCATCATCATTTCATCCCCATCGACGCGCAAGTTGCCGAAGTGGCGTCAAGTCGAAAGACTTGCACCTGGCGAACGGTCTACCCGACGGAAGGTCCTAGTCACACGACATTCTATTTACTGTCAAACTGTTGAAGGTGAACTTAAGAAACTAAAATTTATCCCCTCGGTAACATTAGAACAGTTTCGTGCAAATACGTTTAATATTATAATTCTACTCAAAATGTTGTAAATTTTTAATATGCATGGAACAATGAAAAATTGCATTATAGTATCAGCTGTGCAAAATCACAATCAGAATACAACTTTTACACAAATGGTCAGACTGTGTCAGTCATAAAAAAGCTCCACATATCATAGTGTGACACCTCGGTCATAGTTAAAAAACATTTATTGTAAACAACCGTCGTACTTACCGTCATATGCCCTTTCTTCCTGGCCTTGTGGCAGATGAGATTGAGACATTTTCTTCGCACCTTTGCAGAGATCAAGGATACAGCAAACTGCAAACCATGAGACTATGTCAATGCTTTTTTACTGTCTTGATGGTAATAAAAAAAACTTTTAGCAGTAGATCACAGAGAAACAAATCAGCTACTTTACACGCCTACATATTTTCCATCTATGGAAATATATTTTGAGTCCAATCTCGTCGTAAAGCACCCTTGAAATTGTATGGAACCAGCAAACCCGTTAAAGCGCCGCAAGTGCTAAAGATGCTTGGGAATTGGATATACATCCTAACTTCCTCCCCCCACTCTCCTCTCTGACACTCTTTCCCCTCATTTCTACCATCTCCTCCTCCTCCTTTCCCTCTCTCTCCGTCCATCTCCACCTTCTCTACACTCACTTTCCCCCTCCCCCCCCCCCCCCCTCTGTCCACTTATCCCACTCTGACGTTGAGCCTTGTTTATTGTTATTGCAAACGAAACCTTGACTGCATACTGAAGTTGCTTAAAGTGAATGGGTAAATCGGCTGAGACCATCGGCGTACTACGGGGTATGCGAATACCTCTCCAGCTAATGTATATGAGAAGCATGCACCTTCAGTGACGGCATTTCGCAATGTTTTAATCTGTGAATGGATAGGATTACTAACTTTCGGACGATTCAAATTCCGTAGTAGTATTCTAATCATAAGCCCTAAATACAGCTTTCCTGTATTCTGTAAAAACGATGGCGAGGAATAAAACAAATCATCACACTGTTATGACTAGAATTTTTGTTTGAAAATAAATATAAGGAGAAAAAGTAAACATGGGAGAAAACAGTTTGTCTAGTGTTTTACCTGCCCCCTATCGGAGTTGAAACTGTCCGCGAGAAAAAAAAAACAGAAACGCACATTTTCCCAGCACTCCATTTTGTTTCTTGGAGTCGGTTTTAAGACAAAACCTGTACATTGCCGTTTAAAAGAATAAATCGGTCAAGAAAATTTCGAGATTTTGGGGTAACAACGTTTCCAATTTACATATATATATATATACACATACACACACACACACACACACACACACAGATATATATATATATATATATATATATATATATATATATATATATATACATATACACACACTCCTGGAAATGGAAAGAAGAACACATTGACACCGGTGTGCCAGACCCACCATACTTGCTCCGGACACTGCGAGAGGGCTGTACAAGCAATAATCACACGCACGGCACAGCGGACACACCAGGAACCGCGGTGTTGGCCGTCGAATGGCGCTAGCTGCGCAGCATTTGTGCACCGCCGCCGTCAGTGTCAGCCAGTTTGCCGTGGCATACGGAGCTCCATCGCAGTCTTTAACACTGGTAGCATGCCGCGACAGCGTGGACGTGAACCGTATGTGCAGTTGACGGACTTTGAGCGAGGGCGTATAGTGGGCATGCGGGAGGCCGGGTGGACGTACCGCCGAATTGCTCAACACGTGGGGCGTGAGGTCTCCACAGTACATCGATGTTGTCGCCAGTGGTCGGCGGAAGGTGCACGTGCCCGTCGACCTGGGACCGGACCGCAGCGACGCACGGATGCACGCCAAGACCGTAGGATCCTACGCAGTGCCGTAGGGGACCGCACCGCCACTTCCCAGCAAATTAGGGACACTGTTGCTCCTGGGGTATCGGCGAGGACCATTCGCAACCGTCTCCATGAAGCTGGGCTACGGTCCCGCACACCGTTAGGCCGTCTTCCGCTCACGCCCCAACATCGTGCAGCCCGCCTCCAGTGGTGTCGCGACAGGCGTGAATGGAGGGACGAATGGAGACGTGTCGTCTTCAGCGATGAGAGTCGTTTCTGCCTTGGTGCCAATGATGGTCGTATGCGTGTTTGGCGCCGTGCAGGTGAGCGCCACAATCAGGACTGCATACGACCGAGGCACACAGGGCCAACACCCGGCATCATGGTGTGGGGAGCGATCTCCTACACTGGCCGTACACCACTGGTGATCGTCGAGGGGACACTGAATAGTGCACGGTACATCCAAACCGTCATCGAACCCATCGTTCTACCATTCCTAGACCGGCAAGGGAACTTGGCTGTTCCAACAGGACAATGCACGTCCGCATGTATCCCGTGCCACCCAACGTGCTCTAGAAGGTGTAAGTCAACTACCCTGGCCAGCAAGATCTCCGGATCTGTCCCCCATTGAGCATGTTTGGGACTGGATGAAGCGTCGTCTCACGCAGTCTGCACGTCCAGCACGAACGCTGGTCCAACTGAGGAGCCAGGTGGAAATGGCATGGCAAGCCGTTCCACAGGACTACATCCAGCATCTCTACGATCGTCTCCATGGGAGAATAGCAGCCTGCATTGCTGCGAAAGGTGGATATACACTGTACTAGTGCCGACATTGTGCATGCTCTGTTGCCTGTGTCTATGTGCTTGTGGTTCTGTCAGTGTGATCATGTGATGTATCTGACCCCAGGAATGTGTCAATAAAGTTTCCCCTTCCTGGGACAATGAATTCACGGTGTTCTTATTTCAATTTCCAGGAGTGTGTATATATATATATATATATATATATATATATATATATATATATATATACTATAAATATTTAAATTATATATAGCCTATATCTGTCCGAAAGCTCATTAGAGTATCACGTAAAAATTTGAAGTAATATGGACAAAAACTTTTGGCAATTTTTGGTAACAACGTTTCCTACTTATACATTACACATTAGATTTACTTCATTCCAATTGACCCGTAGTGAGGAGGTCCTCCAGGATGTGGAACATGTCAGAAAAACAACAATACATGACAAATATTTACAACTAAAACAAATAAGCTAATGTACCATTCCACGGGTCCCAAGTGGAATGATTGTCATTTTTTAATGAACACTATATGAAAGAGTCATGTTACATATACTAATGCACTGAATTTAAAATAAAAAAGTTTTTTATTTACTTATAAGGTAATAAAAATGTAATACAACTCCTATAATACTTATTTACAATGAACACATTACTGCACTGAAATGGTGCAGAAGTTAGATTGTACTTACACACACACGCACACACACACATTTACAATGAACACATTACTGCACTGAAATTGTGCAGATGTTATATATATATATATATATATATATATATATATATATATATATATATATATATATATATAAATCAGTAAAACTGAGAAATTCACCAGTGGAGTAGAAGGAGTTGGCCACCAATAAATCCTTTAGGCTTCTCTTAAAGTGAATTTCATTGGTTGTTAAGCGTTTTATGGCTGCTGGCAAGTTATTCAAAATGTGTGTTCCTGAATAATGCACACCTTTTTGTACAAGACTAAGTGACTTTAAATCCTTGTGAAGATTATTCTTATTTCTAGTATTGATTCCATGAATTGAGCTGTTGGTTTGAAAAAGTGATATATTTTTAATGACAAATTTCACTAAGCAATAAATATATTGGGAAGCAGTAGTTAGTATACCTAGTTCCCTAAACAGGCTTCTGCAGGATGTTCTTGAGTTCACACCACATATAACTCTTACTGCACGTTTTTGTGTCCAGAAAACTTTAGCTTGGCTTGATGAATTACCCCAAAAAATAATCCCATATGACATTATGGAATGAAAGTAAGCATAGTATGCCAGCTTTTTCATTTTTATATCCCCTATGTCTGACAAAATTCGCATTGCAAACAGAGATTTGTTTAGACGCTTCAGCAGTTCTGTGGTGTGCTCCTCCCAGTTGAATTTATTGTCAAGCTGTAATCCCAAGAATTTAACACTGTCCACTTCTTCTATCTTCTTGCCATCGTATGTTAGACATATACTCGTGGGACACCCCTTACAAGTTCTGAACTGCATGTAGTGTGTTTTTTCAAAGTTTAGTGACAAAGAATTGGCTAGGAACCAGTGATTAATGTCCACAAATATTTTATTACCTGTTCTTTCTAAGACTACACTTGATCTGCTATTTATTGCAATGTTTGTATCATCGGCAAACTAAACGAACTTGGCATCTGGTAATGTTACTGATGAAAGGTCATTGATATACACAAGAAAAAGTAAGGGCCCCAAAATGGAACCTTGTGGGAAGGTTCATTAGAGTACCGTGTAAAGATCTGATGCAAACCGGTCAAGTACTTTTCGAGTTTTTCAGTAAGAATGGTAAACAACGACTTGCCGCATTACTGTAGTAGTTCGAATGTGCGGCGCATTATATGTGAAAAACCTCGCAAAGCTCTGAATAATGTGATCACTGTGTCCTTTTCTGCAGGACTACTGTTGTGCGGATACACCGAAAATGATGTAACGCGTCCGAGTGTTGACCTTGTCAAGTGTGGATCCACTCCTGTCCTCTGCGTTTTTGTCACATCATTCAAACAAACCCCACATTAGCATTCTGATAACTTTGTGGAATATGACTGTGTAAGCAAGTGTTAACATGTACTGTGTTAATATGTATTGTTTCAAGTAAATGTTAAGCTTTTTGTCAAATAAGAGCTCATTTATGTAAATCCGAAAGTCATAATAATTGTCTGTTACTCGGAATTGTACACTGAAGCGCCAAAGAAACCGATATAGGCATGGACATTCAAATACAGAGATATATAAACAGGCAGAATCCGGCGCTGCGGTCGGCAACGCCTATATAAGACAGCAAGTGTCTGGCGCAACTGTTAGATCGGTTACTGCTGCCACAATGGCAGGTTATCAATATTTAAGTGAGTTTGAACGTGGTGTTATAGTCGGAGCACGAGCGATGGGACACAGAATCACCGAGGCACTGATGCGGGGATTTTCCCGTACGACCACTTCACGAGTATACCGTGAATATCAGGAATCCGCTAAAACATCAAATCTCTGACATCGCTGCGGTCGGAAAAAGATCCTGCAAGAACGGAATCAACGACGACTGAAGAGAATCATTCAACGTGACAGAAGTGCAACTCTTCCGTAAACTGCTGCAGATTTCAATGCTGAGCCATCAGCAAGTGTCAGCGTGAGAACCATTCAACGAAACATTATCGATATGGGCTTTCGGAGCCGAAGACCCAGACGTGTACCCTTCATGACTGCACGACACAAAGCTTTACACCTAGTCAGAAAAGGACGATTGATTTTTATGCTCTATTATTTATAAATCAGATCACAGTCGCTGAGTGTACCCACGATCGCAATGGAAGGTAATCTGATTATTATTTCGTTTCCCTATAGTGTATACCATTTAGCAGGGGCCCGCTTTTTAAGGATCTGACAAATTTTAATTACTAGTTGAGAACCCAGTGTCGCCTGGATATGTATTTACACTACTGGCCATTAAAATTGCTACACCAAGCAGAAATGCAGATGATAAACGGGTATTCATAGGACAAATATATTATACTAGAACTGACATGTGATTACATTTTCACGCAATTTGTGTGCATAGATCCTGAGAAATCAGTACCCAGAACAACCACCTCTGGCGGTAATAACGGCCTGCATACGCCTGTTCAAAGTGCCGTCAATGCGAAGAAGAGGTGACCGACACGTGTAATCAATGGCACCCCATACCATCACGCCGGGTGATACGCCAGTATGGCGATGACGAATACACGCTTCCAATGTGCGCTCACCACGATGTCGCCAAACGCGGATGCGACCATCATGATGCTGTAAACAGAACATGGATTCATCCGAAAAACTGACGTTTTGCATTCGTGCACCCAGGTTCGTCGTTGAATACACCATCGCAGGCGCTCCTGTCTGTGATGCAGAGTCAAGGTTAACCGCAGCCACGGTCTCCAAGCTGATAGTCCATGCTGCTGCAAACGTCGTCGAACTGTTTGTGCAGATGATTGTTGTCTTGCAAACGTCCCTATCTGTTGACTCAGGGATGGAGACGTGGCTGCACGATCCGTTACAGCCATGCGGATAAGATGCCTGTCATCTCGACTGCTAGTGAAACGAGGCCATTGGGATCCAGCACGGCGTTTCGTATTACCCTCCTGAACCCACCGATTCCATATTCTGCTAACAGTCATTGGATCTCGAGCAGCGCGAGCAGCAATGTCGCGATACGATAAACCGCAATCGCGATAGGCTACAATCCGACTTTTATCAAAGTCGGAAACGTGAAGGTACGCATTTCTCCTCCTTACACGAGGCATCACAACAACGTTTCACCAGGCAACGCCGGTCAACTGCTGTTTGTGTATGAGAAATCTGTTGGAAACTTTCCTCATATCAGCACGTTGTAGGTGTCGCCACCGGCGCCAACCTTGTGTGAATGCTCTGAAAAGCTAATCATTTGCATATCACAGCACCTTCTTCCTGTCGGTTAAATTTCGCGTCTGTAGCACGTCATCTTCAAGGTGTAGCAATTTTAATGGCCAGTAGTGTATTTCAATCTTCTGTTAGTACGTATTTTCCTTGCATCTCCCTCTGTGCACCTCCTTCAGCCCCTCTCTGTGCTTATCTCCCCCTACCCTCTTTCTGTCTGTCAGCCCTTCCCCCTCTCTCCGTCCATCTGCTCGTTCCCCCTCTGCCCATTGCCCATCTGCTCCTCTCACCTCTCTATTTCCGCCTCACCCTCTCTCTGACCATCTCCTGCCCCTTCCTCCCCCCCCCCCTTCCAATATCGGTGTCCATCTTCCCCTTTCCTCGTTTTGTCTGTCAATCTCCTCCTCCTCCTCCTCTCGTTACGTTACCACTCCAGTAGGAGACTGGCGGATCTTGTTCTCATAGTACTATTTCCCAAACGTCACAGGAGAACTGCACTCACCTTGTAGAACTAATACTATTGGAAGAAATCATGTTTCGCGTCAGTGCAACGTCACTACAGGGAAAAAAATTCAGTCTGAGTGAGCCATTTGCCAGAAATATACTTTCCTCTAGGAGTAACAGTCAAGCTAGGAATGCAAGAGACCTTCAATTAGGTTTTGACAGTAGGAGACGAGAGACTGGCGGATGTAAAGCTATTATGGCAGATTGTGAGTCGTGCCTGGATAGCTCATTCTGTAATACAAGGTCCAGTCTCATTCATGTTAGCCCCACCTATTTATGGCCAGTCGCAGACCAGGATGGCTGCACTAGCAATGGAGGGTATGGGTATGTAAACCATATCGGGAAGAAAGGGGAACATGGAAAACGATGCAGTGATAGTGTTAATGCACATATGGAGTGATTTATCTGCTATCCCAAAGCCCAAGATCATTGGCTTTCGAGCCATGGGTGGATGAATTTCCGAGTTGGCTAAATATATAAACTAACTGCTTACCACAATGGATAAAGTACACTGTGCATGGCAAAACGGAGCTATCCAAAACCACCGCCAAGACAAATGTGGTGCATCATGGACAAGAGGTGACAGAGGTGAATGCCGGATGCGGTGGCCAAGTGGTTCTAGGGGCTTCAGTCCGGAACGGCGCGACTGCTACAGTCGCGGGTTCGAATCTTGCCTCAGGCATGGATGTGTGTGATGTCCTTAGTTTAGTTAGGTTTAAGTAGTTCTGAGTTCTAGGGGACTGATGACCTCCACTGTTAAGTGCTCAGAGTCAGAGCCACAGAGGTGAACGTCAGCTGCAGAGATGCATTGGGCAAATAGGCAGGCAACTGTTGAGCAACTAACTGCCCAAATGAACCAAGGAGCCACTAACAGTGTCTCCTCAATGACCGTTCAGTAGGTGTTGCTCTATATGGGCTTGAGCAGCAGGCACCTGGTTCGTGCACCCACGCTGACTGCTGTGGATCAGCGACAAAGGCTGGAATAAGCAGTACTGCGACAGGACGTCCACTGAGTGAGGACACTCATCCTTTTCAGATGAACAACATTTTTTGCTCCATCTGACAAATGTCTGTTGACATGCACACCTTGAAATGTATGAAAACAGACATCCTGCAACAATCATCAGAAATGTCAAGGCCACAGGAGGAAGCCTTATTGTCTGGGAATGATTTCGTGGCATCCCTTCGGTGATCTAGTCATTCTGGAAGACACAATGGATCAACACAAGACTGTATGTATCCTAGGGGACCATGTTCACCTCTGCATGGAGTTGGTTTTTCCTTGACATGAGGGCATATACCAACAGAACAATGCAACGTGTCACACAGCAGGCAGGGTACCTGTGTGATTCAATGAGCACCAGAATGAGCTACCAAACTCCCCACAATGAAAATCTTTGGTACCACCTCTATCAGGCTTTTCGCATCATGGATTCTCAACCGAGAGACCTAGTGCAGCTGACCAGGACAATGAAGTCGTCATGGATCCATATCCCTATCAATACCTTCCAGAACCTCACTGACACTCTGCCTGTCCGTCTCCCACGCTGAAAAAAGTGCCTATTCAGGTTTTTGACAGGTGGTCACAAAAGTGTGACTTGACAATGAAGCGTTAACTCGCAATATGCAAAAGTTCTGGATCCAGTCCCGGCTAGCATGCAGTTTTCATCTGCCAAAAAGTTTCAAGTTAGTTACAGCTACATATCATATGGTACATGGTACATTTTGATTTACCTCGATTTGTTCTTCCATGCTTTCCTTTATGGGATGTTTCCCCTCGATGACATGCTGGTACAGCATCCAGTATCCATACTGTTCGAATATGCCCTGCAGCGTTTCAGGGTCGTGCAGCCCCGCCTGGAAGTCTCCGAGGTGGCTGAGGTCACCGCCAGCCAACAGCAGCTTGTACAAGGCGAACCAGCGTCCACCCTCAGCGGCGTACCTCACGGGAGTCCACCCGAGCAGGCCGTCCACAGCAGACAACGTAGCATCCCAAGCGTCTCCCCACAGTCGCTGCAGCATAGAGATGAAGAAACCCCTGCCGTACCCTGCCATATCAGTGGCTGCAGTCAGATGTAGTGCGTTGCGCCCGCACTCGTCTGTCTGTCCGGGGTCGGCACCCTCGGCCATCAGCGCCTTCACCTGGCCCTCATCGCCGTCCAGTACCGCCTCCAGCAACGGCCGATCCCTCACTGCCCTGCGGTTGAAGGACTCCACAAAGAACTCGAGTCGATTGCGCACGTAGGCCTTGCGGTACAGTGCTGCACGACTCTGCTTTCCATCCCCGAGGAAACACCATTTGGCGAGGAAGTGTTCGGCGAACGTCCTGTGCAGAAACGCGGGTTTCCCATCGACAAACTGATACACAATTCCGGCCTTCACGAAGTAGTCCCTCTTCAATGACAGCTTTACCGGTATGTCTGGACCGCGCAACAGAACCGATGCTGCGAGGACCATCAACTGTTCCTCATATTTCTTCTGTGCCTCCTTCACTTCTATCTTCTTCCCAGGAACGGAAAAGTTGTCACCATATTTCTCCTCGTAAAGCCTCCTGAATTTATTTCGAAAGAAAGCTTCGTACAGCGTCACAATGTCGTATTTCTCACCTAATTCTTGAGGCAGATTTGCAAACATTTCAGCAAACAGAGGGGTTCTCAGAAGATTCCTCACGCCCTTGTTAAGACTACGGAAGCGCTGGATGTTTCCCCTCGAGGAGTGGCGTCTGAAGAATTCTTTTAGCTCTAGGTTACTGAAAGGCTCCAGCGGGTGTGCATTCACACCCATCTGAGCCTTCAAGAGCTTGACAGTTTCTGGCCTCGTCGTCACCAGTAGCCTGCCCTCGCGTGGTGACAGCAGAGGCAACGCCCCGAGACACCTTCTGATGTAATCTGGGCACACCTCGTCGAAGCCATCCACGAGACAGACCACTCTTGGGGACTCTAGCAGGTTGTAGCGAAGTAGTGCGTACTCCAGTTCACCAAACTCGTCCTCCCTAATGACTGACCCCCTTAAGATGCCTTCCACAGCTTTCTCGTCGCTATCACTGTGCTCTAAAACCGTGTAAAACTCCAAAAGATTAACTCTTAATAGCCAACAGCCGGTGACCCTTTCTTTTATTTTCTTCGCCACATACGACAGCATCATCGACTTGCCCACTCCGGGTCTGCCCACCACGATTACTGTGTTTCTACTAGTGTCCTGTGCTTCGAGCTGGACTTTTTGCTGTTTACTTTCACACTCGCTAATCCTATCCAGAGACGAGAAGAACTCGTCCGTCAGTAGCCTCTGGTCCGCCAACTCCCTTGCTACGTAGTGTGCAGGCAGCGTTTCCAGCTCGTGGCCCATCCTCAGAGGTTGCGACAGCCGTGCCAGAGCCAGCAAGAGCGCCGGCTTTTCGTCCAGCAACGACTTGAGAGCATCGACTCCTGCCACCAGGTCCCGCAGGTGGCATTCGTAGCTGTCCCCGTTCAGTCTGACTTTGATGTCCAGGAAATCATTCCAGGTGTCATCGGAGACGTCAGATGATTTGTATTTGTCGTCGAAGCAGTTAATTCCCTGCGGTGACACAATGACAAGACGCCGCTCATCTTCTATCTGGTTTACCAGCTCATCCAAAATGGTAGGAGTGTCTTCTCTATCATCGTCTACAATCACCTGTAAATGATTGAAACGGATTAGTTGAATACAAATGTTTCCGAAACTATTTTTTTTTTTCAGGAAAAGTGCGTGACCTGCAACTCGCCTGAATCAGGGCACAAAGAATTTACAGACGTCGGACCTGGGTTTCCTGCTTAATACACAGATGCTGCAACATAATGCCCCTTGCCAATCCTGTTATGTCCAAAAGAACAGACACCACACACACACACACACACACACACACACACACACACACACACACACATACACACTCACACGGTGAGGAACATATATATATATATATATATATATATATATATATATATATATATATATATATAATAAAGGTGAGGATGGCCACTGATCTCTTCAGTGTGGATGCACACCAAGTTCGAACTCTTACGGGAATCGGCGAAATGCCACGAATGATGAGGAAATGGGCAACGGGAGCTATGTTAGTAGTGTGTGGATAAGTTGAGGCTTTGGGTCTGGCGGGATGCGTGCTGGGGTAGTCTGTGGAGTTGCCCAGGCCACTATGTCCACATGGCTTAGTTATCAGACCATCTGCTTAGTAAGAAGGAGACCCTGATTCGAATTCCGGTTCGGCACAAATTTTCTACCTTCCCCACTGACTTAAATCAATGCCCACTTGCAACCAATATTTGTAATTTCTTTGCGTCTTAAATGTGGCTGCTGGATCAAAAATGGTGTTTTCTCTTTTTGACATGTCGGAAAGAACAGACACTACATATACACAGGTGAATCGTATACTGCTGGTTACAACATGAAAGGGTTGATATTTCTTTTTTTCAGAACAATGATTTCTCTGTTCTGTTAGTTATTTTCATACGATTCAGTTTTCGCTTTTAGTTTCATTTAAGGACATTAAGCTTAAGATGGATGAGATCTATTAGCAGCAAGATCCACCATTTGTTTTCAGTGAAATAACAGGGTTTGTGCTGGACAGCTATCATAGGCTAATTTCAGCAATCTTATGAACCAAGAGCACTGCCATATGTGGCATGAGAGTTTAGAAAAAGTTTATTGAACAAACTTAATTATCTGCTTGGAAGTAGGAGGTCAAAACGACTCAGTTCACACACTTTCCCACATGGTACTTAGTCTTAACTAACATGAATAAATTAAAACTTGGGTTTCCTTCCACACACATTTCCTACGTAAAATATGATATCAGATTCATGTTCCCTATATCAAACAAATCCAATTGTCTGACATGCTTGTCTGTACCATTCCATTCGACTTCTACTTTAGTAACATTTTAGAGAATTTTTATACGGCTCTGCCTTTATGTCAACCTTGTGCAATCAGAACCTTGCTAATATGATTTACATGCATGAGGAAGTAGTATTATTTGACTCACTGAAGCACACAAAAAATATTACACTGCGTCAGTAGTAACTACAATGATTTTTCAACGTACAGTATTTAATAATAATAAACTTTAAAACTGTTCTGATACGCTTACTACGTAACGTAATTTGCCATGTGGACCAAACAAGAGTAATTTAATAAAAATGTGGTAAATATCAAGCATGTTTTGAGACAAATTCTACTCCCCAGATATGTACTGAAACTACTACTGAAAAATAAAAAATAATATAATTGGCAAAAAATTTTCACATTTGTAAATTAGAAATGAGATTATGAGTTATAAGCATCCTTTCCAAATTCTGAAGAAGCAAAGCTCACGCCTCAAGATCAGTTCATCTATTAGAGAAATGCTAAATGGCGTAAAATACAAATAAAATTTAGGAAAAATATTAGACAAACATTGAAATTAAATCAGGAATGTGACAAGGAATGTCTCCATTACTTTCACACTGCCTCACGGAAAAATAATGGAATACTTCAACAAATGAGATATTAAAACAGACCAATCAATCAAATAATGAAGAACTAGTATCACGTTCGTCTGCTTAGCGGTTGCATACAAACTGGTGATTCTGTGTTGGAGCATTGAAACAGCACAAAAACAAGCAGATATTCTTAAGGAAACTACAAAAGGAGTAAGTGTTCATATCTGATTAGAAATGGAAAAGTACATATTTGGCCCTCTAAGTTTCTCTACATTTTGGCGAAAACTCTCAAGAGACCAACCAAAAAAATATTGTTTATTAAATTCATTGCCACAAAGCTGGAACAGGCTTTAGACTTACAGAAAACATTTACTATAAAAGATGCGTCTTAAAATATTGATAACAGACACCAGATCAGAGCATGTTTAAGGGTCTCCGGAACGCCCTATACTTGCAATGTTAAAATAACGCTTATAAATTACATCTTTCCTCACAAAGTATTTGAGGTAGCAAGTTGAACTTTTTACAGATTATTTATTGGAATATGGGCTACAACTTAACACAGGGATTTTACAAAATTTTAGTTCAGTTATTAAAGATGATTTTTTTTCAATTGTAATGAAAATTCACAACATTTTTTTGCAATTTTTTATTTATATATTCAAAAATATACAGTTTTTTGGAAAAAGGCTGTGTTAAATTATGCAGAAGGTACTGTGTAACATTTACTGAAAGTTTGAAACAAATATGTTTGGAAGATCCTTAGAAAACAAGTAATTAGTATGAGAAAATAAAAGTTTTGGGAATCGAGCGACAAAGATTGGATTAACTTTTTAGTGCATTCCAGGTCCATAGGATGGATTATCTTCATCCTCTGCAAACTCCTCCTCCAGCTTCCTCTTGTTCCTCCTCCTGTTTACTCTTGCTTGTATTTCTAGACTCTTTACAGCCCTGTCTGCAGCCCGAAGGCGTTCCTTGTCTAAAGCAAGCATCGCTCGTTGTTGTGTTCGTAGATTTTGCTACCGTTTTCTTCAGTTGCAGTTACTGCAACACTGTTCCAAAAGGTGGTCATGTATGAACACTTATCACATTTCAGTTGCATTTCACTAGCAAGTCCTACGTGCTTTATTATGGAGAGTTCCAGACCAACTTCACTACAATGAATACATCTTACACAGTTTAAAAAAATTCCTTTGAGAACCGACATATCAAATATTTCATTCACATCCGATTCGCCCATAAAACATTCATAGTTTTCACTCATTGAACCAAGCTTCTTCTGTGAAGTATTTTCTTTCCCACTTTGACTGCTATGGGCAGGTGTACTTGAGAGGTTAGGTTCACTCACTTGGTTATCGTCTTTATTGTTTACAGTAATAACACACATCTTTGGCTTTCCAACATTTCTCCTTTTCTTAAAAGCCTTCAGAGGATTTCTAATAACTTTACTTTTACTCATTATTATACTTCAACAAAACAGAGACTCAAGAAACAGAATTAATTACGAATATTTTCGAGATAATGACAGAGTAAATAAACATGAAACAATCGACAATCACACCAGCGATATATATTGAACCATCACAGGTTAGCCACAACACATACTTTATCTCACATCACTAAAATGTACCTGATGAACACGGACGTTAATAATAACACCATTTGACAGCAGTTTAACAGCGCCATAGTGGGTCACGCCCATGTAGAACACATTTCAAAAAAAATTTAAAAATAGTTGTAGTCTTCGGAATTGAATAAATTATATATCTATTAAAAGGTAATAGTCTGCAGATTCAGAAAACGCAAAAAAGTAAAAATTGAACTTTTCATGATTTTGAGCCTTTCCGGAGCCCCTTAATGGGTATGAAACACGCATTTTAAACAGAAAGAGATGCACTGAATGAATACAAAACTGGACTAGATTAGATGTGGGATTCTGCTAATCTTGCAACAAAGATAAAATAGGATCAATAAAATGGGTCACAGTAGTAGAACAAGTAAGAAACAGATATAACCTTAGGAAATACAAGATTCTGAGGCAGGATGTGCATGAGTGGGCAGTTCTCGAGGAAGCAAAACCCAAGAAGAGTTGAATCGCTTGGCGTGAATATAGGAAAAGAGCTCATACCGAAAAAAACTGAGTGGAATTGGCGATAAATAAAGAGTAAAAGGAAAAATTAAGTAGCACCTGAACGAGAATAATAATAATAGTGTACTATACTCAGTTGTTACATTTCTATTGTCTCGATTTTGTCAAACGACAAAAGCTATATTTTCCATTTCATCATGTTTCTTTCGACGAACTGGCCTTTGGAACATTCAGTAATTTAAGAATATAGCAACTTTCGCTTACGAACTGAGTGCTATATTTGAGAATAACAGCGAATGGACGTGAGTGAGGTTATACGGGGTTCGCCCAGAAAGTAATGCACCACATTTTTTTCTTCAACAGTACCTCGTACCACAACTAGCATCTTCTCTCCCTGTTCCACTCCCGAACAGAACGAGGGAAAAATGACTGCCTATATGCCTCTGTACGAGCCCTAATCTCTCTTATCTTATCTTTGTGGTCTTTCCCCGAAATATAAGTTGGCGGCAGTAAATTTGTACTGCAGTCAGCCTCAAATGCTGGTTCTCTAAATTTCCTCAGTAGCGATTCACGAAAAGAACGCCTCCTTTCCTCCAGACTCCCACCCGAGTTCCTGAAGCATTTCCGTAACACTCGCGTGATGATCAAACCTACCAGTAACAAATCTAGCAGCCCACCTCTGAATTGCTTCTATGTCCTCCCTCAATCCTACCTGATAGGGATCCCAAACGCTCGAGCAGTACTGAGGAATAGGTCGTATTAGTGTTTTATAAGCGGTCTCCTTTACAGATGAACCACATCTTCCCAAAATTCTACCAATGAACGGAAGATGACTATCCGCCTTTCCCACAACTGCCATTACATGCTTGTCCGACTCTATATCGCTCTGCAATGTTACACCCAAATATTTAATCGACGTGTCAAGCGCTACACTACTAATGGAGTATACAAACATTACGGGATTCTTTTTCCTTTTCATCTGCATTAATTTACATTTATCTATATTTAGAGTTAGCTGCCATTCTTTACACCAAACACAAATCCTGTCCAAGTCATCTTGTATCCTCCTACAGTCACTCAACGACGACATCTTCCCGTACACCACAGCATCAGCAGCAAACAGCCGCACATTGCTATCCACCCTATCCAAAAGATCATTTATGTAGATAGAAAACAACAGCGGACCTACCACACTTCCCTGGGGCACTCCAGATGATACCCTCACCTCCGATGAACACTCACCATCGAGGACAACGTACTCGGTTCTATTACTTGAGAAGTATAAATACAAATTCCAACAAAGCATATTACAAGTAAGGTAAAAACACCAATTGAAGTTATAATATCTTTACGAACGTAGCAGGTGCATCTGGGCAGGGGTAACAGTTGTGGATAGCCTCCCCGTACACCACAATTCTTGGAGATGTGCCGAACCACCTTCTCGTAACAACCTCATCCTCTTTATCCAGCGACTAATCACACTTCTACCGACTGCAGATGATCCCTGTACTGCTCCAAACATCTTCATTTGCATGGCCACGTTGTCCGTAATTGCTTTACTTTTGTACCGTCGTTGCAACTACAAAAAAATGCATGTTTCTCTCACCAGACGCGTTCCGCTTTATTGAAAGAAAGCATCATCACTGATCTGTAACTAAAGATATTTCCAACTTGATTTCTTTTTGATGTCGAAAAACAGTTAGTTAACAATTAGTTGGTTTTAATTAGGGTAATTTCTTCTTGGTTTTTCGCCTTCATCAGGAAATTTCCTGTGATAGTTTTATCATTAGGCACTAACACTTGTGGCCTAATTTCTAATTGTATCGAATGGATGGATTGGGGTTATTTGGGGGACGAGACCAAACAGCGACGTCATCGGTCTCGTCGGATTAGGTAAGGATGGGGAAGGAAGTCGGCCGTGCCCTTTCAAAGGAACCGTCCCGTCATTTGCCTTGAGCGATTTAGGGAAATCACGGAAAACCTAAATCACGATGGCTGGACGCGGGATTGAACCGTCGTCCTCCCAAACGCGAGTTCAGTGTGCTAACCACTGTGCCACCTCACTCGGTACGAGCAACCTGACGAATCCATGGACCCTGCGTGGCAGCAGGGGACTGTTCAAGCTGGTGGAGCTCTGGATTGGTGAGGGGCGCGTGCAGTTGGAGTGCAATGGGACCCCTGATATGTCTAGATACGACTCCGACAGGTGACATGTCTGATCACCTGCATCTATTCATATCCATTGAGCATTCCGATGGACTTGGGCAATTCCAGCGCGACAATGTGACACCCCACTCGTCTACAGCTACTACAGAGCGGCCCCTGGAACACTCTTCTGAGTTTAAACACTTCCGCTGGCCACCAAACTCCCCAGACATGAATGCCTTGCAACATGCTGTGCAGAAGAGATCCCCACCTCGTCGTACTCTTACGGATTTATGGAAAGCCCTGTAGGAATCATGGCGTCAGTTACCTGCAGCACTACTTCAGACATTAGTCGAGTCTCTGCCAGGTCGTGTTGTGACACTTCTGCATGCTCACGGGGCCCTACACGTTGTTATGCAGGTGTACCCGTTTCTTTGGCTCTTCAGTGTATGTGTGTTATTCTATTTAAATACACTCCTGGAAATGGAAAAAAGAACACATTGACACCGGTGTGTCAGACCCACCATACTTGCTCCGGACACTGCGAGAGGGCTGTACAAGCAATGATCACATGCACGGCACAGCAGACACACCAGGAACCGCGGTGTTGGCCGTCGAATGGCGCTAGCTGCGCAGCATTTGTGCACCGCCGCCGTCAGTGTCAGCCAGTTTGCCGTGGCATACGGAGCTCCGTCGCAGTCTTTAACACTGGTAGCATGCCGCGACACGTGGACGTGAACCGTATGTGCAGTTGACGGACTTTGAGCGAGGGCGTATAGTGGGCATGCGGGAGGCCGGGTGGACGTACCGCCGAATTGCTCAACACGTGGGGCGTGAGGTCTCCACAGTACATCGATGTTGTCGCCAGTGGTCGGCGGAAGGTGCACGTCCCCGTCGACCTGGGACCGAACCGCAGCGACGCACGGATGCACGCCAAGACCGTAGGATCCTACGCAGTGCCGTAGGGGACCGCACCGCCACTTCCCAGCAAATTAGGGACACTGTTGCTCCTGGGTTATCGGCGAGGACCATTCGCAACCGTCTCCATGAAGCTGGACTACGGTCCCGCACACCGTTAGGCCGTCTTCCGCTCACGCCCCAACATCGTGCAGCCCGCCTCCAGTGGTGTCGCGACAGGCGTGAATGGAGGGACGAATGGAGACGTGTCGTCTTCAGCGATGAGAGTCGCTTCTGCCTTGGTGCCAATGATGGTCGTATGCATGTTTGGCGCCGTGCAGGTGAGCGCCACAATCAGGACTGCATACGACCGAGGCACACAGGGCCAACACCCGGCATCATGGTGTGGGGAGCGATCTTCTACACTGGCCGTACACCACTGGTGATCGTTGAGGGGACACTGAATAGTGCACGGTACATCCAAACCGTCATCGAACCCATCGTTCTACCATTCCTAGACCGGCAAGGGAACTTGCTGTTCCAACAGGACAATGCACGTCCGCATGTATCCCGTGCCACCCAACGTGCTCCAGAAGGTGTAAGTCAACTACCCTGGCCAGCAAGATCTCCGGATCTGTCCCCCATTGAGCATGTTTGTGACTGGATGAGGCGTCGTCTCACGCGGTCTGCACGTCCAGCACGAACGCTGGTCCAACTGAGGCGCCAGGTGGAAATGGCATGGCAAGCCGTTCCACAGGACTACATCCAGCATCTCTACGATCGTCTCCATGGGAGAATAGCAGCCTGCATTGCTGCGAAAGGTGGATATACACTGTACTAGTGCCGACATTGTGCATGCTCTGTTGCCTGTGTCTATGTGCCTGTGGTTCTGTCAGTGTGATCATGTGATGTATCTGACCCCAGGAATGTGTCAATAAAGTTTCCCCTTCCTGGGACAATGAATTCACGGTGTTCTTATTTCAATTTCCAGGAGTGTATGTTGTGTATTTATGTACTGTGTAAGAGTAATGAAGGAATAGTGATGAAGTTATTTTGTGTTGAATACGTGAAGATGGGGAAACAAAGATGAATGGATGTAAGCCATAGTAGTGTAATGGAGTTGCTGAATGACGAAATAAATATTGGAAACTAGAACTGTATAAAATAATTGAAGAAATCACATTTGAAAGAAAAGGGTCTTTTCCATTCTTCACCCTCTCCCACATAACTCCCCCTTCCAACCACTCCCAGTTTCAATTCACTTCTTGCTCCCCACATTTTCCTCCAACACACTCTCCATCACACAACTATGCACTCATTTTTATTACTCTTTTCCACATGCATTGGCTATAAAAACTCCATTAGTATTCCCTCATTACTCTTACACAGTATATAAATACACAACAACACAATTAAATAGGATAACACATATATAATTAACTACAGAGAAAACGAAAAAAGTCTAGGTCAAAGACAAAGTAGTGGCAATGTTGTCAACACTACAAAACAATAGAGACATAAAACCACACAAATAGTGAACAGTGGTGTACGAAAAAGTGTATGTGTAAAGCGTAATAAATGTATAGTTCTGCAAAGCAGTGAAAAATTAAACCACAAGTGTCCGTGAATAATGAAAAAAAGAAACCAAAGACGTGCTAGCATTTCCTGATGCAGACGAAAAACCAATCAGAAATTACCATAAGCAAAGCGATCGTATAAACAAATCAGATTGTAAATATCTTAATTAGAGACAACTGATGATCCTTTACTTCAATAGAGCGAAATGTATCCACTGAAGAAATCGTATTGTAGTTGTAGCGACGGAACAAAATTTAACACAACCGTTTGCGAATGGTCCCAATAGTTCCTTTCTCTGCAGTGAGAAATTCAATGACGAAACGCTGCTTGTAATGTATATCACTTACAGGCGCCATGTTGAAACACTGCTGCAGCTACGCAGTCTGTCGGAGGAAACGGAAACCCCGAAAATTTTAAATAGTGCGTACCTGTAGTTTCGCGTTCGTGTTATTATTGTTAGCTGATACAAAAATGTCGTGGTTTACCCTTTGGGCGACTCTCGTATATTGGTCTAAAAAGCTCTATATTCTATAGTGACTCCCCATTCATCTCTGTTCTGCTTGTTTACTTTCTTTGCCGCGTCGCATTTCCACAATGCCGTCAGTCGCCATTTCAGTCTCGCGATAGGCAGTGGTCACAGTGTTTTGGCTCATTCAGTCAAAAGCTTTTGCAGGCTGGATTAAGAAAATAGTGAAAAGTTAAGACGCCGGTTTTAATGCTTCAAGTTGTCTATGTAGACTGCCCCCTTTGAATATAACACATATAATGTTTGTGTAATTGTGTGAAACTCTCAGGAAAACCTTCTTTCGGTTGTTGTTCAGCTTTTGTGTCATATTTACAATTCGGGCTTTGGTGTACCTTCCGAGACCCAGACTGCACTTTGTTGTTTTATGCTAGGTTCATATTGATAACGCCAGCTCTCGTCTCCCGTGATGTACTTTCCCAGAAAACAACTGTCTGCTTTTCTCGCGTTTCTTCATTTCAGTCAAGTATATGCCTCGATAGCTGAGTGTTCAGCACGGCGGACTGTCCTGCAAAGGTGCCCGGGTTCGATTCCCGGCTGGGTCAGAGATTTTGTCTGCTCAGGGAATGAGTGTTGTGTTGTAATCATCATCATCTCATCCCGATCGACACGCAAGTCGCCGAAGTGGCCTCAACTAAGAAGACTTGCACCATGCGACCGGTGTACCTGACGGCAGGCGTCCACTCGTCGTTGGTTTTGTTCAGAAGTCAAATTGTGTTGGATGAAGTTTGCACACTTTAGACTGTCTTGAACAGACGATTTTGAAAAGTTCATTTTGTCACTCCATTGCGATTTGTGATGCAACCACATGGGCACAATTTGGTCTCACACCCACTGCTTAATAATTCCTGCTAACTGGCTGAATGCACATCTGTTGTTTCCAATTGTTGGTTCTAGGTTGGTTGGTTTGTGGGATTAAAGGGATCAGATTGCTACAGTCATCGGTCCCTTTTTCCAAAAAACTAAAATCACCCACAGAGAATATAAAAAAACGAACAACAGAAAAGACAGCAGACGACACAGGACAAGAAAGACTCAGACAGAGATTATACAAAACAAATTAAAAACAACACAGAGTGTGGCGGTGGTTGGCCAACCATAGAGAAAAAAAGGAAAAGCCAACCACCAAGAAACATATTAAAAACTCAGTCTAAAACCGTAGGCCAAAGGCCAGAATCAACACAAAACAACATAACAAACACTCAGATTAAATGATAAAAACTCCCTGCCAGAATAAAACGCAAAACTAAGCCTGCCATGGAAGTGTCATCAAGTAAAAGGGCAGGGAGCGTATCAGGCAGCACAAATGTCTGTCTGAGCACAGCTAAAAGCGGACAGGACAATAAAATGCGCACCACCGTCAAAACCGCCCGCCCCGCGGTGACAGAGAGGTGGGTCCTCACGGCTCAGTAAATATCCATGCGTCAGACGGGTGTGTCCGATGCGGAGCCGACAAAGGACGACTGAGTCCCTGCCAATGGCTCGCATGGATGATCGCCACATAGCTGTCGTCTCCTTGACAGCACGGAGTTTATTACATGTGGTCAGTTTGCGCCATTCATCGTCCCATAGCGCAAAAACTTTGCAGCGTAAGAGTGCTCGCAAATCAGTCTCCGGGAGGCCAACGTCCAGAGATTGTTTACTGGTGGCCTCTTTCGCCAGGCGGTCAACATTTTCATTGCTGGGTATCCCAACATGGCCTGGGGTCCACACAAAGACCACAGAGCGGCCGCAACGGGCAAGAGTATGCAGGGACTCCTGGATAGCCATCGCCATACGAGAACGAGGGAAAGACTGGTCGATAGCTTGTAAACCGCTCAGGGAATCGCTACAGATAACGAAGGACTCACCTGAGCAGGATCGGATACACTGCAGGGCACGAAAGATGGCGACCAGCTCAGCAGTGGAAACGCTGCAGCCGGTTGGCAATGAATGTAGTTCATAGTGGTCCCCTAGAGCTAGAGCATAACTGACATGACCAGAAACCATTGAGCCGTCAGTGTAAACAACGCCAGAGCCCTCATACGTTGCGAGGATGGAAAGAAAGCGGCGGCGGAAGGCCTCCGGAAGGACTGAGTCCTTCGGGCCCTGTGCCAATTCCAGCCGAAGGCAAGGGCGAGGCACACACCATGGGGGTGTACGCAGAGGTGCCCAGAAAGGAGACGGAAGAGGTAAAACCCCAAGCCTGGAGAGAAGCTCTCTGACGCGGACCGCGATCATACAACCAGCCTGGGGCCGACGTTCTGGGAGATGGACGTGCGACTGTGGGAACAGGAGACGATAGTTAGGATGCCCGGGCAAGCTACAAACATGCATAGCATAAGCGGCCAGTAAACGCCGGCGCCGTAACCGCAGTGGAGGGACACCTGCCTCCACAAGTATGCTGTCCACAGGGCTGGTCCAGAAGGCACCAGTGGCAAGTTGTATCCCGCTGTGTAGGATTGGGTCCGGCACCCGCAACTCAGATGGGGATGCTGAGCCATAAGCCAGGCTCCCATAATCCAGACAGGACTGGATTAACGCCTGGTAGAGCTGTAAGAGTGTAGATCGGTCGGCGCCCCAGCTGGTGTGGCTCAAATGCTCGCAGAGCATTTAGATGCCGCCAACACATCTGTTTTAGCTGCCAGATATAAGGCAGCCAAGTCAACCGGGCATCAAAAACCACACCCAAAAACCTAAGTGACTCCACCACAGCAAGAAGTTCGTCATCAAGGTAAAGCCACAGCTCCAGATGAACAGTGTGTCGCCGGCAGAAATGCATAACGCAGGTCTTGGCTGCCGAAAACTGAAAGCCATGCGCTACAGCCCAAGACTGCACCTTGTGGATAGTGCCCTGCAGCTGATGTTCAGCAGCTACAATGCCATTAGAGCTATAGTAAAGGCAGAAGTCGTCAGCATACAAGGACGCCGAGACAGGCGTTCCCACCGCCGCAGCGAGCCTGTTAATTGCTATTAAAAACAGGCAGACACTTAAAACAGATCCCTGTGGCACCCCGTTCTCCTGAACTCTGGAGGAACTATGGGAGGCCGCGACTTGCACGCGGAAGGTACGATGCGCCAGAAAATTGCGCATGAAAATCGGCAGCGGACCCCAAAGACCCCAATCATGAAGTGTAGAGGGGATGTGATGGCGCCATGTAGTATCGTACGCCTTCCGCATGTCGAAAAAGACAGCGACCAGGTGCTGACGGTGGGCAAAGGTCGTACGGATGGTTGACTCCAGGCTCACCAGATTGTCGGCGGCAGAGCGCCCTTTACGGAACCCATCCTGAGACGGAGCCAGGAGGCCCCATGACTCGGGTACCCAACTCAATCGCCGGCTCACTATCCATTCGATCAACTTGCAAAGAACGTTGGTGAGGCTAATGGGGCGGTAGCTGTCCACCTCCAAAGAGTTCTTGCCAGGATTCAAAATGGGGATAACAATGCTTTCCCGCCATTGCGCCGGAAACTCACCCTCGACCCAGAGACGGTTGTAAAGGTCGAGGAGCCGTCACTGGCAGTCCACTGAAAGGTGTTTCAGCATCTGACAGTGGATGCGATCTGGCCCTGGAGTGGTATCAGGGCAAGTGGCTAGGGCACTGTGAAATTCCCACTCACTGAATGGAACGTTGTAGGATTCAGGATGGTGGGTGCAAAATGCAAGGCTCCGACGTTCCATCCGCTCTTTAATGGAGCAGAAGGCCAGTGGGTAATTAGCAGAAGTGGAACTCAGAGCAAAATGCTCTGCCAAGTGGTTGGCAATGACGCCGCTCCATTCAGTGAGAGCGCAGGGACGCTTACAGGGGTCTGATAGTCATAGAGGCGTCGGATCTTGGCCCAGACCTGTGACGGAGTAACATGGAGGCCAGTAGTGGACACATACCGCTCCAAGCTCTCCTGCTTGCATTGGCGGATAGGGCAGCGGGCCCCCGCACGCAGCCGCGTTCTATGGAGGGATGTCGCTTGTGACACTGGAGCACCTGCTGGCGATCTTTAATCGCTTCAGCAATCTCAGGCGACCACCAATGCACAGTCCTCGGCTGAGGGGACCCAAAAGAACGGGGAATGGCAGATTCTGCAGCAGTAACGATGCTGGTGGTGACTGAGTGAACCACCGTATCAATGGCTTCAAGAGAAACAGGGTCAATAGCGGCAGTGGAGGAAAACAAGTCCCAGTCAGCCTTATTCATAGCCCATCTGCAAGGGCGCCCAGAAGACGAATGCTGTGGCAGTGACAGAAAGATCGGAAAGTGGTCAATACCACACTCCATTGGATGGCAGGTAAGAGGCTAGGGCTGCAGATCTAAAGGTCGATGGCGGAGTATGTGCCATGCGCCACACTGAAGTGTGTGAAGGCACCATCATTTAAAATCTAAAGATAGAGCTGTGCCAATAAATGCTCAATGGTGGCGCCTCAGCCTGTTGCCACTGACTCACCCCACAGAGGGTTATGAGCATTGAAGTCGCCCAGTAACAAGAAAGGTGTCGGCAATTGGGCTATCAGCACAGCCAGGACATTCTGTGCGACATCACCATCCGGTGGAAGGTAAAGACTGCAGATGGTAACAGCCTGTGGCGTCCACACCCGAACAGCGACAGCCTCTAAAGGTGTTTGTAGACTGACAGACTCGCTGTGAAGAGAGTGAAGGACAGATGCAGACGCCACCACACACCCTTTCATAAGCTGCCCGGTTCTTATAATAACCCCGATAGCCACAGAGGGCGCAGGTTCGCATTGCTGGAAACCAAGTTTCCTGAAGAGCAATGCAGAGGTAAGGGTGAAGGCTGATAAGTTGTCGGAGCTCAGCTAGATGGTGGAAGAAACCGCTACAGTTCCACTGGAGGATGATATTGTCCATGGCTGAGAAAGGCGTGAAGGGACTGGGAAGGCAGATTACGCCACTGGGTCACCTGTTGCCTCCAATAGAGCACCTGCGCTAGTGCTATCCATGGTGTCTGAGGGACCGGCGAGATTGAGGTCCTCAGCGGACGCCAGAATCTCCAACTTGTCCTCAGACGCAGAGCTTGTAGGAAGTGGTGGGACGGGTGCCACCGCAATGTCATTATTCTTGGGGACTTTCTTCTTTTTCAGTTTCTCTTGCTGGGCCTTCGGTGGTTCAGGTTTGGGGGGCTTCACTGGGTCAGTCTCTGGGACGGATGACAACCATGAGGCCCTACGACCAGGGACTGGTGGTTGTTTCAGCCACTTGCTGGCATCCGCTTTTCCGCTGGTCGGAACTTGCAAAGGGAGGTTCCCTAGGGACCCCTTCTTGGCGAGAGGAGCCAAAGAAGTCTTACTCTTCTCTGGCTGGGAAGGGGGAAATGATGTCCCCAATGTTTGGGGGGGGGGGGTGTGTTGCTCCTGAAGTAGATGGAGCAGGAGCAATGGGGTGTGAAGGGCCCCCCACAATCAAGGGGGCTGGTGGATTCTGACTGATCATACATCCAACCGTACGGGATGACACAGGAGATAGGAGAACGATCGTTGCAGGAGTGGCATAGGTCGATGTCATTGGCACAGGATGGAGCCTCTCATATTGCCACCTAGCCTCGGAGTAGGTCAGGCAGTCCAGGGTCTTATATTCCATTATCTTCCGTTCTTTCTGGAATATCCTACAGTCTGGCGAGTAGGGGGAATGGTGTTCTCCACAGTTAACACAGATGGGAGGCGGAGCACATGGAGTATTGGGATGCGAAGGACGTCCACAATCTCGACATGTGATGCCGGAAGTACAGTGGGGTGACATGTGCCCGAACTTCCAGCATTTAAAACACCGCATTGGGGGAGGGATATATGGTTTCACATCACAGTTGTAAACCACCACCTTGACCTCTTTGGGTAAGACGTCACCCTCGAAGGCCAAGGTGAAGGCACCGGTGGCTACCTGATTATCCCTCGGACCCCGATGGATGCGCCGGACGAAGTGAACACCTCATCGTTCTAGGTTGGCGCGTAATTCATTGTTGGACTGCAGAAGAAGATCCCTGTGGTATATAATACCCTGGACCATGTTTAAACTCTTATGGGGTGTGATGGTGACGGAAACATCCCCCAACTTGTCACAAGCGAGCAACCTCCGTGACTGGGCAGAGGATGCTGTTTTGATGAGAACTGACCCAGAGCGCATTTTGGACAAGCCCTCCACCTCACCGAACTTGTTCTCTAAATGCTCCACAAAAGACTGGGGCTTGGTCGACATAAATGATTCCCCATCAACTCGTGTACACACGAGGTACTGGGGTGAATATTCTCCACTGCTTTCTTTAGCCATACGTTCCTCCCATGGAGTGGCCAGGGAGGGAAATGACCTTGGTTTGTATTTCTTACTATTGAGGTTAGATCTCGATCGCTTAGAGACTGCTGGTGGAGGCCCACCATTGAGAGATGGTGTACAACGCTTCATTGTGGGTCATCCGCCCTGATGCCACACACTCCGACCAGGGGCTCTCCCCACAGGCGCCACCCAGCCACAGCAAAGACCACCTGGCAGGATGGCCTTTGCCGGGAGTCCCGATGCCCCAGAGGGATAGGCATCTGATCCTCGGCATACATGGTGAGGTAGCAGCTCAGGCATCAGCAGTGTGATCCCTGTGTAGTCAGGGGGCTACCACCAAGAGGGTACATGACGATCCCACCACAACGGACTGGCTACCGTGGTGGTTGTCGGGTCTCTAATATCCATTAATAAAGGTTGCAAAGATGGAAGTGCACAAAGGAGGGAATGTAGGCTACCTGGAACACACTGCAGCCGATGTGGCCGGAAGCTCAGTGTAAGTCCACGACAAAAACGAATATGCCAGATCTTAGGGCAAGATGGATAGAGAATGAACCACGTAAGGCGTCCTTCCCAAAATGGTACACACTAACGGGAAAATTTGGAAATAGAGTGGTTAAACCCCTTAGGGGAGCATCACATTAAAGGACGAAACAGTTGAGACTCCTTTTAGTCGCCTCTTACGACAGGCAGGAATACCGCGGGCCTATTCTTACCCCCGAACCCGCAGGGGGGTGTAGGTTCTAGTTATCACTCAGATATTACTGCGGTGACTTCACTTACATGTCAAGAATAAAATCATTCCAGAAATCATATATTTATATATTTGAGGACTGTTCAATGAGCAGGCATAGTGCAACACTTCTTTTTCCCAAGCAGGATGGTTTTATTCAGGATTCAAATACACCATATTATTCCCCACTCTTTCCGCTACGAAACTGTATTCATCAACGTAATCTCCTGTTCAATGCGATGGCCTTACGCCACATTATTGGGAGAGCCTGGATGCCCAAATGGTTCCACTCCACTGGTCGATGTTGGAGCCAGCGTAAAGCTGCATCAGTAACTTCCCCATCATGCACGTACCGCTTCCCACAGAATGCATCCTTCTTTGGGTCAAAGAGATGGAAGTTGTGATGTGTGGGCTACAGAGTGGATGAGGAACAACAGTCCAATGAAGTTTTGTGAGTTGTCAGGGAGAAGGAGAAGTTCGTTAACATTTCTGTAGCGAGGAACACGCTGAAATAATTTCTTGAATTTTCTGAGGGCCGACCGGCATGTGAGGGATCAGACAGGTTGGTGCGACTTTGTTATGGGTATGACAGACGCCTCGCCCGACGATTTACTGTGCTTTTGTTCACTGTCAGATTTCCGTAGACATTCTTCAAGCACCTATGAATACCTGCAATGTTCTGATTTTCCGCCAAAAGATATTCAATGACAGCTGTCTGCCTGGAACGCACCTTCGTTACAGATACCATTTTAGAGACAACGTACAGCGCCACCGTCCATAGGAACTTCATGAAACTATAGGGGCTGAAGCGGGAATAATCCACGATGTCGCACAAAAAATTCTGCATTTTTTCAACCGAAATCGGCAGAGAAAAAATGTGTAGCATTATTTACTGAACGGGCCTCATACAAACTAACTGGAAAGTGAAGCAGCTGCAAGACATGGTTGGATGAAAATGATTTGAGTCGCAGTTCTCCGTGACAGGTAGAATGGCAGCCAGACTGGATTAGTATCATTTGCGTTGGCTTGTAGGTTATATAAAAGACCATGGACAGCATCAGATGTTGAGTAATCACTGTGAAGGATGCGGAGATGCCGCATACTCGTGTGAGACAGTGTTATCAGTACTCGACAGAGCTTGAAAGTGGCTTCATTGTATGACTTCATTTGGCCAATACATCCGCATTTGTTGGGCAGTCGGATGTGTCATTGTCACGATGTTGGACTGCAGGGGGACGTGTGGGTAGGCATACTCATCGTTAATATTCTGGTCAACCATGTGTGATCGTTACAAGGGAGAGTTGCTATATTGTCCACCAAAGCACATGGCGGGCATCATCCGAGAACAAATGCAGTTCCCGCTATGTTCTGTAATTGCTTGAGAGTAGCAGCAGCCGTACTAGGGAAGTAGCATTGAATGCGTTAGCACTGCAACACGAGAAGCAACGTTTAGGGTGGTGCTGCGACCGGGAAACATGTATTACTGATGAATGGCGTCACCTGGTGTTCAATTATGAACAGCGGTTCTGCAATACCTCCAGAGAGTATGGCGGGACCTGTGTTGGTGTCTCATGTTCCAAAATTTTGGAGAGGCACTGCGGTATTACTGCTGGCGTCACGGTGTGAGTAGCGATTGGGGAGGGCTTTACATCACGACTGGCTATAATTCTAGGGGACTTATGACCTCAGAAGTTGAGTCCCATAGTGCTCAGAGCCATTGCCAAGTGTTGAGGTTTAGCCGGACGTGTCCCGCATTTTATGGTTGTGGTGGGTCAAATATATAGGCTACAAGTAAAGCCCATCCACCCTTTCTCAAGCTTTTTGGCTATGGAGAACGCACAATCATTCCATACTAACGAGCAAAGCTCTGGGAATAAGAAAACGAGGAATAAGGACCCACAACGCGTGCGAGAGAAGGTGCCGTAACTGCCCTCTAGCGCAGTAAACATACCGCGCCGCCAGTGGTTGAAATAGGCGAAATCGAGATATCGCTGTCAAAAATTAAAAAAAAAAATTATTCCAACGATCGAAACACAGACCGTTGTTTTTTGATGTCAGATAACACCGGGTCCCAAGTCTTACTTAAAAGATAGCCCTTGTCTCTATTAAGAAGATTGTCAGATAAACGAATCTCTATGGATTCTTTTTAAACACAGTCCCAATAGCGAGATGCAGGGGCAACCATTTGTGTCTTGTCATAGAGCGTTCTGTGTCCTTCGGTGAGACAGTGCTCCGCCACTGCAGACTTCTCAGGTTGAAGCAGCCGTGTGTGCCGCTGATGCTCAACACATCGGTCCTGAATGGTCCGGATTGTCTGCCCAATATAAGCCTTCCCACAGTGGCAAGGGATCTTGTACACACCGGGCTTCCTCAAACCCAAGTCATCCTTTACAGAGCCAAGGAGCGCTCTAATCTCGGGTGGCGGACGAAAAAGCGACACGACATCAAAGCTCACAAGTAAATCCACGACATCTGATGACGACACCTGTCGACGGACAGTGATTAACCTCACGAGTAAAGAACTGGAAGACGCCACGCTGTCAGTGTTGGAGAAAGGCCTGAATTTTGCCCCTACACCGAGGAATGTGCCTATCACCGAAATCACCTGCGCAGTCGAACAAGCAGTGTCCAGCTCTTCGGAGGACCAAGCTGAAGAGATTAGGCAAGAGGTCTCACATACATTGCGGCGGGCGCCGCCTCCACGGAGTAACATCTCCTCTCTCGAAAGGGCAGCCGTCCGGTCCATTAGAGAAGACGAAGATCTGATAGTTCTACCAGCAGACAAAGGCAACGCAACGGTTCTTCTGTCACGTGATGACTATCTGGGAAAGATGGATCTCTTACTTGAAGACTCAGCGTACAGAACATTGCAGGACGACCCAACTGAACGGATAAAACGGAAGACGCTTTCACTGCTGAAGAAGAGTTCTTTACCTGACGACGTTCTTAAAAAACTTCGTCCTGGTGCTGCCGTGCCACCGAGATTATACGGTCTACTCAAGATTCATAAGAAAGGGGTCCCGCTTCGTCCGATCGTGAGTAATTTGGGTGCTCCTACCTACAATCTAGCCAAGTATTTAGCATCTGTTCTTGGCCCTCACGTCGGTAAATGCGAACATCACATTTCCAATTCTATGGTGTTTATTCAGAGATTGAAGTCCTTGTCTCTTAGTCCCTCGGATTTGCTTGTGACCTTTGATGTCGTGTCGCTTTTTACCCGGGTTCCTCTGGAAGAATCCTTGCAATTAATTGATGAGAAACTGGATGAGGAAACAACCAGGCTTTGTCGCCACGTGCTGACGTCGACGTACTTTTTATTTAATGACAACTATTTTGAACAGACTGACGGAGTGGCTATGGGGAGCCCATTGTCCCCAATAGTCGCCAATCTTTTTATGGAAGATTTTGAGGACATGGCGCTGAAGACGGCGTCCTTAAAACCAACTTGTTTTTGGAGGTACGTTGACGATACGTTTACGGTGTGGCCGCATGGGAGAGAAGCTCTTGACCGCCTCCTAGATCATTTTAATTCCCTGCATCCTAGCATCAAGTTTACCATGGAGGTGGAAAGTGATGGGAAGCTTCCGTTTCTGGATGTTCTGGTGTACAGAAAGGATGATGGGACACTGGGACACAGTGTTTATCGAAAGCCTACGCACACGGACCGTTACCTGCATGCTTCTAGCTGTCATCCATCGTTCCAGCGTACGGGGGTCCTGCGAGAAGAGCTTATGCCATTTCAGATGGAGAAAGCTTGACGCAAGAATTGGACCATCTTAAGGTTGTGTTCAAGCAGAATGGCTATACAGATAAACAGATCCGTCGTGCTTTCCAGTATGGACCTTCGCCTGAACCACCAGAAGATACCTGCAAATCGGTGGCCTTTCTGCCGTTTGCTGGGAGCATTTCATCGAAGATAGGAAGAATTCTGAAAAGATACCATATCAAAAGTATTTTTCGTCCGCCAGCCGAGATTAGAGCGCTCCTTGGCTCTGTAAAGGATGACTTGGGTTTGAGGAAGCCCGGTGTGTACAAGATCCCTTGCCACTGTGGGAAGGCTTATATTAGGCAGACAATCCGGACCATTCAGGACCGATGTGTTGAGCATCAGCGGCACACACGGCTGCTTCAACCTGAGAAGTCTGTAGTGGCGGAGCACTGTCTCACCGAAGGACACAGAATGCTCTATGACAAGACACAAATGGTTGCCCCTGCATCTCGCTATTGGGACTGTGTTTTAAAAGAATCCATAGAGATTCGTTTATCTGACAATCTTCTTAACAGAGACAAGGGCTATCTTTTAAGTAAGACTTGGGACCCGCTGTTATCTGACATCAAAAAACAACGGTCTGTTTTTCGATCGTCGGAATAAATTTTTTTTTTTTAATTTTTGACAGCGATATCTCGATTTCCACCACTGGCGGCGCGGTATGTTTACTGCGCTAGAGGGCAGTTACGGCACCTTCTCTCGCACGCGTTGTGGGTCTTCTGCTGGCCTATGTAGGGGCCTCAGCTTGCGCTAGGAAGTCAGTTCCGGCGAGTTCGAGCACCAGCACTCTCACCTGAAGATGGCGGCCAGATGGACCGCGGAAATATTGTGTCATGAAGACGTTATAATCCGGCTGCATACCCGAGAAGAATATCAGCTGATATTATAATTGTATTACCTATTACCTTATGTCTACTTTTCCGTACTACCGCTATTTTTATAGTTCCTATTTTTTATTTATCAAAATTCTGTATTTTAATCACGAAAACTGCATTCCAGCTTCTCATCTGAATTTTCAGAACATGTGAAAAAAGTTACGTAGATATCATAATACTACTCATTCAGACCTTTCATTTGACACCTCCTTCGTAAAATTTGGTCAAAGCGTCTCTAAGATACCCAATTAAATTTTATTTAGTTATTAAAATATTCAATTTATTATAATTCAAAAACTACCAGGGCGACTGGAGGTGGTTTTATATGAGCACAACCGGCTAATTTTCTCCTTTAGACTGAGCCTACAAGCTCCTTTGTACTACATTGGAACCAGTTTTTATTTATTTCTACATCATACATTCACTTTAACTCTATGCTAAAAGCGGCCCAGAGAAAGCCCGCCGTGAGCCAGCGTGCCGGTCGTTATGTTTCCCCGTCACGTGGCTGGACGCCAAACTGACCGTACTCATTTTATAGTACCGCCATCTGTCGGTTGGTGCCGAAACTAGGACGATTCTGCTGCTGTCAAGACGGCTAATATACACCCTTCTTAGATGTAAACACGCCACCGATTCTCGGCTGCCACTTTGTCGCGATTTTTACTACAGAAACAGCGGTCTTCACACCCGGCCCCCAAAGCCTGTCACCTCACACTGTACAGATAATACCGATGAATACTATTGCTATGTATGTGTCCTATGGTTTTCTTCTTAAGCCGAATGAACAGTTCTATTCAATACCTCCTCATTAGTTATGTGATCTACCCATCTAATCTTCAGCATTCTTCTGTAGCAACACATTTCGAAAGCCTCTATTCTCTTCTTGTCCAAACTATTTATTGTCCATGTTTCAGTTCGATACATCCCTGCACTCCATACAAATACGTTCAGAAACGACTTCCTGACACTTAAAACTATACCCGATGTTAACAAATTTCTCTTCTTCAGAAACGCTTTCCTTGGCTTTGCCAGTCTACATTTTATATCCTCTCTACTTCGACAGTTATCTTGCTCCCCAAATAGAAAAACCCCTTTACTACTTTATGTGTCTCATTTCCTAATCTAATTCCCTCAGCATCACCCAACTTAATTCGACTACATTCCATTATCCTCGTTTTGTTTTTGTTGATATTTATCTTATATCCTCCTTTCAACACACTGTCTATTCCGTTCAACTGCTCTTCCAAGTCCTTTGCTGTCTCTGCAGAATTACAATGTTATCGCCGAACCTCAGAGTTTTTATTTCTTCTCCATGGATTTTAATTCTTACTCCGAATTTTTCTTTCGTTTCCTTCAGTGCTTGCTCAATATAAAGATTGAATAGCATCGGGGAGAGGCTACAACCCTGTCTCACTCCCTTCCCAACCACTGCTTCCCTTTCATGTCCGTCGACTCTTATAACTGCCATCTGATTTCTGTACAAATTGTAAATAGCCTTTCGCTCCCTGTATTTGACCCCTGCCACCTTTAGAATTTGAAAGAGAGTATTCCAGTCAACACTGTCAAAAGCTTTAAGTCTACAAATGCTAGAAACGTAGGTTTGCCTTTCCTTAATCTTTCTTCTAAGATAAGTCGTAGGGTCAGTATTGCCTCACGTCTTCCAATATTTCTACGGAATCCAAACTGATCTCCACAGAGGTCGGCTTCTACCAGTTTTTCCATTCGTCTGTAAAGAATTCGTGTTAGTATTTTACAGCTGTGACTTATTTAACTGATAGTTCGGTAATTTTCACATCTGTCAACACCTGCTTTCTTTGGGATTGGAATTATTATATTCTTCTTGAAGTCTGAGGGTATTTCGCCTGTCTCATACATCTTGCTCACCAGATGGTATAACGACGTCCTCTTGTGTAGTCCCCGCCTGGAGATCCGAATGGGGGACTATTTTACCTCCGGAATATTTTACCAAAAAATGGTTCAAATGGCTCTAAGCACTATGGGACTTAACATCTATGGTCATCAGTCCCCTAGAACTTAGAACTACTTAAACCTAACTAACCTAAGGACATCACAGAACACCCAGCCATCACGAGGCAGAGAAAATCCCTGACCCCGCCGGGAATCGAACCTGGGAACCCGGGCGTGGGAAGCGAGAACGCTACCGCACGACCACGAGATGCGGGCAATATTTTACCCAAGAGGACGCCATCATCATATAATCATACAGTAAAGCTGCATGCCCTCGGGAAAAATTACGGCTGTAGTTTCCCCTTGCTTTCAGCCGTTCGCAGTACCAGCTCATCAAGGCCGTTTTGGTTAGTGTTACAAGGCCAGATCGGCCAATCATCCAGACTGTTGCCTCTGCAACTACTGAAAAGGCTGCTGCCCCTCTTCAGGAACCACACGTTTGTCGGGCCTCCCCACCAACGGCATCACTGGCACCGAGACAGAACGAGTTTTCAGCAGAAACCACCAGAGACCACTGTCCTACTTTCCAATGAGCTCTCTCTTGAGTCGCAACTAGCGATGGTTTCGCGTCCACGCAATGCACACTACAGGCTGTGTGGCTCGCAGCTCTTCTTGAAGTAACCGGTCTGTAACAATTCGTCATGTCACTGTGGTGGGAACTGCTGCTTATATTGCTGCTGCAGATGCGATGCGATGTGATGTGCGACTGGCAATGCAGCAATCTCCCGCGTCTGGGCGGGCATGCGCAAACCGTCAAGAGAAAAGAATTGAGCACACAGATATGATGGATGCAGAGACTTGGCTGGCCTCCTAACCAACACACTGTCATCACTGGCACCCAAACAGAACCGCTTTCAGCAGAAACCACAACAGACCACTGTCCTACTTTCCAATGAGCTCTCTCTTGAGTTGCAAGTGGCGGTGCTTTCGCGTCCACGCAATGCACGCTACAGGCTGTGTGGCTCGTAGCTCTTCTTGAAGTAACCGGTCTGTAACAATTCGTCATGTCACTGTGGTGGGAACTGCTGCTTATATTGCTGCTGCAGATGCGATGCGATGTGATGTGCGACTGGCAACGCAGCAATCTCCAGCGTCTGGGCGGGCATGCGCGAACCGTCAAGAGAAAAGAATTGAACTATAGCACACAGATACGATGGTTGCAGAGACTTGGCTGGCCTCCTAACCAACACACTGTCATCACTGGCACCCAAACAGAACCGCTTTCAGCAGAAACCACAACAGACCACTGTCCTACTTTCCAATGAGCTCTCTCTTGAGTCGCAAGTAGCGGTGGTTTCGCGTGCACGCATTGCACGCTACAGGTTGTGTGGCTCGTAGCTCTTCTTGAAGTAACTGGTCTGTAACAATTCTTTATGTCACTGTGGTGGGAGCTGCTGCTTATATTGCTGCTGCAGATGCGATGTAATGTGGTGTAGCCATACGCCGAACACGATGGTCTTGCCTCTCGTAGTGCCATGTGGCCGTTTGACGCCTGGTCTTGTTGCGACTGTACATTCACGTGATCACCGCTGACAGCAATCACGTGCAGAGGCTACATTCCTGCCAAGTCTTCCTGAACTGTTGCAGAAGGACCATCCAGCATCTCGTAGTCCTTTTACACGACCCCGTTCAAACTCAGTGAGGTGCTGATAATGACGTCTTTGTCGCCTTAAAGGCATTCTTGACTAACATCAAGCTACAACGAACAATCGCAAAGGTAACTAAAGCTCACGATCACTACAGCATGTACTGGGTGATCAAAAAGCCAGTATAAGTTTGAAAACTTAATAAACCACGGAATAATGTAGATAGAGAGGTAAAAATTGACACAGTTGCTTGGAATGACACGGGGTTTTATTAGAACAAATAAAAAAAAACAGAGTTCACAAAATGTCCGACAGATGGCGCTGGACAGCAAAACGTCAGTGACTGTGCATGACAATCGTGTATAAAAGGAGCTGTAATGAGGGAGAGAATCAGATGCGCCAGCAGTCGCAGCATGTTGACGTTACCTGAAAAGGTGCCTGTAGTGAAGCTGTATTATCAGAATGGGGAACGTGGTACTTCAGCGTTACGATCCTATTGCCATAGGAAGGGGATTTGAACGGGTAAAGGTCCATTGACAAATGCAGCTGTGGCGAGAATGATTTCGAAGTTCGAAGCCACGAGTTGTTTAGACGATAGACCCCGTAGTGGCCGACCGAGCACAAGGCGTAATGTTGCTGAGACAGTTCAGGAAGAAATGGAGACTGTAGCGGGTTCGTCTATGCACGGGAAGTCAACGCTCGTGCAGTCGCACTACTGTTTGGTTGGCACTTAGGCGTACAAAATCCATCGGCATCATGAACTGTTACCTGACGATCTAGTGAAGCACAGGGCATTTGCGGTGTGGGCGTTTCAAAAGATGGCGAGGATGACGATTGGTTGAGTAACGTGTTGTGGACCGGCGAAGGTCATTTCACGCTCCGAGGGTCTGTCAACGCCCACAACTGCAGAATTTGGGCTACCGAAAATCCTACAACTGTCGTGGAAACTCCATTGCATGACGAAAAAGTCACGGTATGGGTTGGATTTACCACATCTACCGTTATCGGGCCCTTTTTCTTCGAGGAAATGCGTGATTCTGCTTTTGTAACTGCTACTGTGACGGATGAGAGGTACGCCGATATGTTACAGAATCGCATCATCTCCAGCCTGGCTGATAAATACCTGCTGGAACGTACGATGTTTATGCAGGATGGTGCTCCACCCCATATTGCTAGATCTCTTGCGCGCGTCGTTCGGTGGTGCTCGTGTGCTCAGCCGCCACTTTCGTCATGCTTGGCCTCCCAGGTCCCCAGACCTCAGTCCGTGCGATTATTGGCTTTGGGGTTACCTGAAGTCGCAAGTGTATCGTCATCGACCTACATCTCTAGGGATGCTGAAATACAACATCCGACGCCAATGCCTCACCATAACTCCAGACATGCTATACAGTGCTGTTCACAACATTATTCCTCGGCTATAGCTATTGTTGAGGAAAGATGGTGGGCATATTGACCATTTCCTGTAAAGAACATCATCTTTGCTTTCTCTTACTTTGTTATGCAAATTATTGCTACTCTGATCAGATGAAGCGCCATCTGTGGGGCATTTTTTTAACTTTTGTATTTTTTTTTGTTCTAATAAAACCTCATGTCATTCCAAGCAAGTGTGTCAATTTGTACGTATCTATCTACATTATTCCGTGATTTATTCAGTTTTCAAATTTATACTGACTTTTTGATCACCCGGTATTTAAAGGTAACATGATTTGCATCCTCATAGTGGCGCTACTTGCGCCACTCTTATGCGGCTGGCGCGAAATCTGAACAGACATAGTCTTTCAGGTGTAGAAACACGCCTAACAACTTTCGTTTGTATCGCTGAACTCCTTGGTGTTGCGATTTTTTTTCCGTCAGTGTTTTTTCAGATCTGGAAACCCTATCTTTGCCTCACGGACATTCTGTGTCCTCATGTTCCCCCTCTCATGCTACAGTATCCTTATATCATTTTTCTGTAGGACTACGTCTGACCACACACGGCACGTTGAAAGATGACTGTTGTTACCCTTTCATGGGTGTTAAGGGCACTTTGCGACCTCTCATGCGTGCAGTTTGTAATGAGCTGCCTGTAAGTCTTATTTCATGCTGCTGCAGCTACGCAGAGCCCCTGCAGATGGGGTGAACGATTTTTGTTTGGTTATTTCAGTTACTCAAAGTTTGTTCTTTACCTCATTCTCTTTGTATGTGTTGGTGTATAAATGAATGTGAGAGTGACAAGGTTTTGAAGTTGGCACCACATGTCAGAGACAGTACAGTAGTAAAACTTTGCACTGCCAGTCGAAATGGGCTGTGTCAGGCAGCAGAGTCCAGGGAGCTTCTTGACCAGTAACAAGATGAGAGCAGGGAAAATAAATTCCCGGAGAATGCTGGCACTGCCCTTCCGGTGCTTAAGGGAAACTACCCCACCATTGGCCGCCCAGAGGATGGCCAGGACTCGCAGTGAAACCGGTATCTGTTGCTGGCTTTCCGGAGGTAGTGGTGGCTGGTTCTTGCTGTGCGCTAGACGTCAGGATTAAGATATTGAGTTCGTTTAAGGGAATTGTAGTGGGTCATTAATCTTTTGTCTTTTATCTTTGACGCGAATTTTAGCCAAATACTTGCTTTAATTAGTTAGTTTGTTACACGTGGATCATTTTGCATGATAGATCGTAATATTGTCCAGTTTGATAGAGGAAAGATGTATTTGAATGTGTTAGTCTGCTTAGAGCAATGCTACCACAGTCTCCTTCAAGTTCGTTTATGTTAGTAAAATGAGTTGTGGCCCAATATCTTGTTTGTTGATTGGATTTTGCGAGAAAGATTAGTCTCATAGCCAGCGCTTTGTTTGAACTTGAACCGTCGCTCTGTGATCATATAATCCATTTCCTTAAATCTTTGGCTTGACGTTTGTTAAATTACGGCTAGCATTAACTTACATAGTGACGGGTAATTTTGCGTGAGGTTCAGGTTTTTCTTTGTGCCCACTGGGATGCTCTTTGTCTATCAGAATCCTATGCATTCAAGATCTCACAGCTACAAAACTGTAGAATATTGCATGTGTGGTATGTAAAAACCTGTCTGTGATCTCAATTACTGTCCAGTAACCATTTTTCTGACTTTTTTTTTCAAAATGTTGGCGATCATGAGTCTTTGAAGTGGCTTCACCCACCGTCCACTGTTTTCATTTTCAGCGTATCTCACTGACAGCAGAGAGTAATGTAAAGCGTTGCTCGCCATTTTTAATAGTATAGATTTTGAGGTTTTCGGGCGCTAAACAGCGAATAGTATAGTATAGGTGCATGAGTGAATTATATAATTTCACTCTCGATTTGTGAAACTTGATAATTGTAACCCAACGCTGTATCAACTACCAATGATCTGTTTATCCAAATGAGTCCATCACCATAATATGTTAGGCGACTCATTATTCAATAATTATCCGTGATTCACTGCTTCTATTGTCACCATGAATATTGCGTACTGAACACGCTCCGGAGAAATGTTGGTGGCAATCCTCTGCCTTTTGACAAATAGTCACCATTTGTGATAAAAAGAATGTTACTCATTACACAAATTATTTTGTTACTCTCAATAATATTAGTCATTCCAACAAACCGTATTTAACTCTGAGAAATAAATGTGCCTACAGTGCCAAAGCGTATTTAAAGAAAGTAAAACGAGAAATGATCAGTATGACAAAATGCATCTTCCCTGGCAGGCTCATTTAAATTAACTGTTTTGTCAAATTCTAGTTTGATTTATTCCTTGGGTCCTATCCGTTGTGCTATCAGTGAGCCAATAAGACGAGCATGCTAATCATAAAATGCGACGTATCCATTTAAACAATATCTACCCAAAAATTAAACTTCTTCGTTCATTATCTGTTCTCATGTTATTAATTTCCCCTATAATCAAAAGTTAAATACATAACCATCTTTCATGTGGAATCCTTGCTCATTACCACGAGTAAATAAATCATAACAACATATAAATATATATATAGAGTTAATACATTTTTGCCAAACATAACATACATCAGTATGGTGCTATGGAGGAAGACTTGCCACTAGACAGAACAACATTTCAGTCGTCCACAAATGGTGTAGGTATTCATACATAGAACTTGCACAGCAACTCACCACCTACGAGAGCATTTCTGACTAGCTTCCAAACAGTATACCGAATCCATCAAGGAACACAACCCAGCTTGTGTGCATGTTCGCTAACAAACCATCAGACAAACATGTCCACTAGTTTGGACCTCGATATGAAGGGCTTATTTCAATAGTGGTACAAGTCCATTACCTCTATTTTTCTGCCTATAATGCTTCTGAAATTAATGATCCAAACAAACAGAAAGAAAGGTTCATCTCTAGCAAGAAGCTATAGGCTAGAATATTTCTGGTATCTCAACTGCAGATTTTTCAGCGTTCATTTAACTTTAGGACTCTGTATCTCAAAATGAACAAAAATGGACTTGTACCACTATTGAAATAAGCCCTTCATATAAGTGCATCCTGAAATTCCATTTCAAATTAGCAAGATTGTAAAACTTACCAGCCATCGACAAAATGGTCCCCAACAGCGGAGAATCTGGTGTTCCAGCTCTCTGAACTGCTCCACAGCCACCATGATGTGTGATTCTGGAGCCAGCGCTTGGTGGATCTTTGTAGCAGAGAGGGCTGCAGTTCCCGTTTCTGGAGGTCTCACCCACGCTGGGTTACAGGACTGTATGTAGCCGCGAACATCTGCCACGCTGTAATACTTAAGTCTGGTGGTCACCGACCTGCACACATTCACCTCCTTACTGATATATTCGTCTAAAAGTTTCTGCCACTCACTCCAGCCACTTGTCAAACACACAGTCTCGTTGTTCATCTACTGCCTGAGATTCTTGCACAGACTCTCAGAGATGGATTCGCATAGGAGGCCACCTGCGCCCAGCAACTCTTCCAGCTCTCCATAAATGTCTCCCAGAATTTCCTCCCAATCCCTCTGCTTGCACAGCAGGTGAAAATGATTCACAAAGCTGGGGTCCTGACGCACTGCCTTCTGCACCTGTGGGTTGTCCCGGTTGTGCCTGTACAGGTCACCACCAGCGTGCAGCAGCTCTAGTCCTGAGACACTGTCCACACACTCACTCACAAATATGTTGTCTTTACTGTCATCCAGAAAGGCATTTGTCAGCAACACAAATGTGACTCTGTCCCTCTTCAGGGACTCTGTAACTTTTACATAGGAGTCACAGTACTTCCTGATTCCAAAGTTGCGTTTGGGGTCTTCAGACAACCACTCTTTACTGTCAATGTGCATGTTATTGGAGGTCTTGTGCTTGAGCTGCACCAGCAAGGTGTGCGCCTTGGTGTCTTCCTTGGGTCGCCACCCCAGCACCAAGTCGTCGAACCTGCCTGCATCGCCATTGTTGGCCGACAACTGGAAGAGCAGCCTGCGCTTCAAGCAGCGGAGGAAGACCAAGGCTAGCATGCGCTCCTCGTACCTGTCCCCTTCTCCTGTAGCGTGTGGCCTCTTATTGTATTCCAGGGCGACAGACCTGCAACAAGAATGGTGATAACAATGATGATGATGATGATTATTATTATGATCATAATTTTAGTCTGCTCAATGAAAGAGTACAAGCGGCATTGCTAAATATGGAAGTATATATTTAGTACGAAAGTAAGTCAAAAGTATCCTCACAGCAGCCCGCCCGGTTGGCCGTGCGGTCTAACGCACGGCTTTCCAGGCAGGAAGGAGCGCCTGGTCCCCGGCACGATTCCGCCCGGCGGATTTGTGTCGAGGTTCGGTGAACCGGCCAGTCTGTGGATGGTTTTTAGGCGGTTTTCCATCTCCTTCGGCGAATGCGGGCTGGTTCCCCTTATTCTGCCTCAGTTACACTATGTCAGCGATTGCTGCGCAAACAAGTTCTCCACGTATGCTTACACCACCATTACTCTACCACGCAACGTTCCCTGTGGGGTCCACCAGGATCCGAACCGCACAATAACCCTGGGTTCGGTGTGGGGCGGCGGAAGGGTGAAGTGGACTACGGTAGTCGTCGTGGGTTTGTGGACCACTGCGGCTGCGGTAGGGATGGAGCCTCTCCGTCGTTTCTAGGTCCCCGGTTAACATACAATACAATGCAATCTTCACAGCAGCTTTCTAATTTATTACAACGATAAAAACTCTTCATTGGCACCATTTCTCTACATAGGCACCCTGCCTTTTAAATTCATACGTTCCGTCATTGTCCAGGTTTTCCAGCACCATCAGAAACAACTTTTCAGTTGAGCAGCAACCGACATATACACCCCTCGCTTCCTTCACCTCTTCCTTCACTGCACCTCGTGATAGTCCTGTAAGGCGGAGGTGTAACTACACTGTGCAACAAATTAAAGGACATACAAATTTGACATTTGGCTCAAAGGCACTTACGCCCTTCCTCTGTAACGGTGCAGAAGAGTGGCGCCCTGCGACGTGAGTCTCGGGTTCAGCGAGGCTTCAGACAGCACGGCGTCGACACATGCGAAAAGCGGCCAGAGCTCAGAAGTCCATGTTAGGCGTCACGTGGATTAATGCTGTCACACTGGCATCAAATTTTACCACGGTTCTACCCAACGTCACCGTGGACGTGTCAAACGATGGGAAGGCTGTCGCACCCCATCTTATCCACAACCCTTCCTTTGACACCTCTGAAGTGGGGATGAGAGCCGCAGCACCAAAGTCGAAATCACATGGGGTTTACTGATGGGAGGCCAATGAAAGCATTTCGGACATTCCAAACCTCAGAATCAAAACTAAAAGGCCTCAGGGGATGGCATAAGGAGCTTCAATGAAACCATACCTTTCCTTGGCGCGTTGATTCTCACACGTTCCGCTGACAGAAACACCATATTTTGCAGTGCAATGACCAATAAGACGGCGTCCTCGACAACGTTTCACCCTGCTGACGCCCCCCTCCCCCCCACTCAATTCACCCTTATCTAAGGAATTTTTAGTCCTGCAGCCCCACTGATCGTGGTCGCATCCCTTTGGAGTACAATGCGACCACAGCTACTCTCGAGTATCGTGTGGAACCACTAGGGACTGTTCAAAACCAATGGAAGAAATTTGAACGTGATCCGAAGAAGCAAAGTGCGCTTATGGTTTTGCAGATGTCCTAATTTGCGTTTTCCTCTGGTATGCTGGTGTGCTGCAAAATACTAACGCGAATCCTTTACAGACGAATGGAAAAACTGGTAGAAGCCGACCTCGGGGAAGATCAGTTTGGATTCCGTAGAAATGATGGAACACGTGAGGCAATACTGACCTTACGACTTATCTTACAAGAAAGATTAAGCAAAGGCAAACCTACGTTTCTAGCATTTTTAGACTTGGAGAAAGCTTTTGACAATGTTGACTGGAATACTCTCTTTCAAATTCTGAAGGTGGCAGGGGTAAAATACAGGGAGCGAAAGGCTATTTACAATTTGTACAGAAACCAGATGGCAGTTATAAGAGTCGAGGGACATGAAAGGGAATCAGTGGTTGGGAAGCGAGTGAGAAAGGGTTGTAGCCTCTCCCCGATGTTATTCAATCTGTATATTGAGCAAGCAGTAAAGGAAACAAAAGAAAAATTCGGAGTAGGTATTAAAGTCCTTGGAGAAGAAATAAAAACTTTGAGGTTCGCCGATGACATTGTAATTCTGTCAGAGACAGCAAAAGACTTGGAGGAGCAGTTGAACGGAATGGACAGTGTCTTGAAAGGAGGATATAAGATGAACATCAACAAAAGCAAAACGAGGATAATGGAATGTAGTCGAATTAAATCGGGTGATGCTGAGGGAATTAGATTAGGAAATGAGACACTTAAAGTAGTAAAGGAGTTTTGCTATTTGAGGAGCAAAATAACTGATGACGGTAGACGTAGAGAGGATAAAAAACTGTAAACTGGCAATGGCAAGGAAAGCGTTTCTGAAGAAGAGAAATTTGTTAACATCGAGTATAGATTTAAGTGTCAGGAAGTCGTTTCTGAAAGTATTTGTATGGAGTGTGGCCACGTATGGAAGTGAAACATGGACGATAAATAGTTTGGACAAGAAGAGAGTAGAAGCTTTCGAAATGTGGTGCTACAGAGGAATGCTGAAGATTAGATGAGTAGATCACATAACTAACGAGGAGGTATTGAATAGAATTGCGGTGAAGAGGATTTTGTGGCACAACTTGACAAGAAGAAGGGACCGGTTGGTAGGACGTGTTCTGAGGCATCAAGGGACCACAAATTTAGCATTGGAGGACAGCGTGGAGGGTAAAAATCGTAGAGGGAGACCAGGAGATGAATACACTAAGCAAATTCAGAAGGATGTAGGTTGCAGTAAGTACTGGGAGATGAAGAATCTTGCACAGGATAGAGTAGCATGGAGAGCTGCATCAAACCAGTCTCAGGACTGAAGACCACAACAACAACAACTGAACAAATGGTGTGATCAAAATGGGAAGCGGCGGGGGGGGGGGGGGGGGAGGGAGCGGGTGTGCGACAATGACCAATGACATCAGTAGAATTTCAATAGGTTCCTCTAATGCCACCCAGTTTGGCAGTACCCCAGGCGCCATCTGCTCGGCTTTGTTGAGTGCTTTAAAAATGTACTTGTACAGAGAGAATTCGTGATGAACTCCATTGGCAGGCAACCTGCTGAGACCCCTCCAATTCCACATGCCCGCTAGCAGGGCAAGAACAGCAGCTTAACTGATAGTGAAGGTAACGACGCAGGATGTCATACTTTTGCACAATTACAGAGGGAGGTTGGTGGTAGCTTCGAACGAAATTTCAAACTTTCACGTCACAACGGAAAAGACGTACATGGTTTATAAAAACTGACCCCTTAATTATGCTGTGTAGGGTATTTTCTGTGGATTTATTTGGCTGAGTGAAATGGTGGACTGCTGCCACGGATTAAGTCAACATTCACCTTTCAAACTTCGCCCCTTCAAATTCCAACTTGCGCCTAGTTAAGCGCATCGCACTTTGGTTGCAAAATTTGCACTACATTTAAAGGGATGCTTAGCGCAATTTTGTCTGTTTTATGTAAGTTCGATACCATGGAAGGAAAATTTCTTCAGTATGTCATTTCATCCCAACCAAGATCCAGTCACTGCTTTCCTAACATCGAGGTCGGTCTAAGAACATACTTGTCACTTAAGATCGCAAATAGCAGTCGATAAATGTAATTGATATGTAATTGTAATACTGAAGTTGTTCAAAACACTGTTCCAAACTTTCTTATTGGAAGACAAGCATCGGTGTTTTGGCTTCTTCAACAGTAAATAATGAAAAAATTTTATGACAACAAAGTAATGAAGGTACAAGGAACATTCTGAAAGAAATTTGTGTCATTGTTTTTTCTCAAGGAAACCTTACCGCAAGAAAATAATACACTATGTAATCCAAAGTATCCGGACACCTGGCTGAAAGTAACTTATAAGTTCGTGGAGCCCTCCATCGGTAATGCTGGAATCCAATATTGTTGTGGCCCACCCTTAACCTTGATGACAGTTTCCACTCTCGCAGGCATACGTTCAATCAGGTGCTGGAAGCTTTCTTGGGGAATGGCAGCCCATTCTTCACGGAGTGCTGCACTGAGGAGAGATATCGATGTCGGTCGGTGAGACCTGGCACGAAGTCTGCGTTCCAAAACATCCCAGAGGTATTCTATAGGATTCTGGTAAGGACTCTGTGCAGGCCAGTCCATTACAGAGATGTTGTTGTTGTGTAACCACTCCTCCAAAGGCCGTGCATTATGAACAGGTGCTCGATCGTTTTGAAAGATGCAATCGCCATTCCTGAATTGTTCTTCAACAGTGGGAAGCAAGAAGGTGCTTAAAACATCAAGGTAGGCCCAACAAGGGGTGTAAGCCCCCTCCATGAAAAACACGACCACATGATGACACCACCGCATCCGAATTTTACTGTTGGCACTGCAGACGCTGGCAGATGACGTTCACCAGGCATTCGCCATACCCACACCCTGCCACCGTATCGCCACATTGTGTACCGTGATTCGTCAACGTTTTCCCACTGTTCAATCGTCCAATTTTTACGCTCTTTACACCAAAGGAGGCGTCGTTTTGCATTTACTGGCGTGATGTGAGGCTTATGAGCAGCTGCTCGACCATGAAATACAAGTTTTCTCATCTCCCGCCTAACTGTCATAGTACTTGCAGAGGATCCTGATGCAGTTTAGAATTCCTGAGTGATGGTCTGTATAGATGTCTGCCTATTACACATTACGACCCTCTTCAACTGTCGGCGGTCTCAGTCAGTCAACAGACGAGCTCGGCCTGTACGCTTTTGTGCTGTATGTGTCCCTTCACGTTTCCACTTCAGTATCACATCGGGAACAACGGACCTAGGGACGTTTAGGAGTGTGGAAATCTCGCATACAGAAGTCTGACACAAGTGACACCCAATCACCTGAGCACATTCGAAGCCCATGAGTTCTGCGGAGTGCCTCATTCTCCTCTCTCGCGATGTCTAATGATTACTGAGATCGCTGAGATGGAGTACCTGGCAGTAGATGGCAGCACAGTGCACCTAATATGAAAAACGTATTATTTGGGGGTGTCCGGATACTTTTGATCGTGGCGTAATGAACGATACACCTTGTACTATTTTTCGACATAGTCGCCAGCAACATTGAGATATTTGTCGTAGCATGCAATCAGTTTCAAATGCCATTGTGGTAAAACTAGGTGCCCTGTGATGCAAGGAGTTGCCCACAACCAGCTCCACCTCAGTACTGTTTTGCTAGTGACGTCCAGAGAGTTCAGCTTTCAATGCAGTGAACGGGTGAAATTCCGATCTTGCACGCGACACCTATGACCAACAATTTGACGCAACGTGACCTCTTCCCTATAACCGGTCTGTAGGCACTCATGGATGACGTACACACTAGTCCCACATGTCCGTTCATAGTGGATAACGGCACGCATCTCCATTGGCCTTTTCAGTACATATCGATCTGCCGTCGTGACCACCATGATGTGCAGTGGAGCAGCCTCGGTCAACCCGGTCAGCTGCTGCTCTTTGTTCTTGGGCTCTCTGCGCATACGTCATTCCTCTGAATTGATGCCCCTTCTGTCACTGACCAGCAATGCGTGTGGATCCATATGCCGTTCGTTTGCGTCACCTGTATATCATCTTCTCTTCCAAAAACAGTGACGAACCTTACCTTTAGAACATCCTTCGCATTATAAGTAACTTCATTGCTAAGAAGTGTAGGCACAAACCAATTGGTCAGTAAGTTTGAAACACATTTTAATACTGATTATTTGCGAAAGTATTAAATTTGAATTCGGTACAGGTAAAATTTGATTGGTGGACACATTCCCTTGGTTATCTTGTAGTTTACTAACAAACCTGCTTGCTTCTAGTTACAAAATGTAATTTTTTAAAATTGAAACACTGAGTTTCTTCGTGGACATAAATCTCAACTTTTCATTAAAAAAATTAAGTAGATGTTTATTACAATGTTCATAAATCATGTCAAACATATTAATGATTTCATTTGATTTAAATTTTCGTGTCATCAGTTTAGAAAATTGTAAATGCATGATCAAATAAATTTTATACAAGTGTGCTGCGTTATAGTCTTTTAATTCAAAATTATTCTAAAGTGCTATTTTTGCTGGTCAGTCATCACAGAATTTCCCAACGTGGGACCTGCGCCATATGGGCATCCTATGAACCGATAGATCCTAAATATAGCTTTATTTTAATCCACCTTTAAATGGTCCAAACCAATGAAATAAAACTGCCCAAGTACTAGTAGGACTCGCATATTAAGGGTTCCTTACAAACTTAGTTATATACATACATCTATGTGGTTCATACACGCTGGGAATTGAGAATGTCAACAATTTTTGCCTGTTATCGGTATGGATATTGGCAATATATTCCTCCCGGGAATTCAGAGACTGTATTAAAATCTCTCCAGTAGTTCTCCAGACTAGCCCAAGCATACAAAAAGAAGCGAGCAGGAGACTTCAGTTTATATACTTAGAAAGTCAAGATTTAATAAAACATTTTTATTAATTTACTAAAACGCGAGTACAGCTTACATTTTATGTTTGCATGCAATAATTTTCTCCTATTATGCTTTTGACAGATGATGAATGCAATATCAAAACATATTTTAATGTGATATAATTACTTTTTAACATGTTTCAGAGTTTTTGATTTGCTTATACTATGAAATTCTGTTTCTTGCCGAATATCATCATCCTGCATCAAAGGGGAGCATACCCTATAGGTTTGGATGAATCAGTTTGCGAGTATCAAAATGTGTGACATAAATGACCGTATCTTTTGTTCGCATTGACTTAGAATCTTAAATTTTTTACACCTCCAAGGGACCATAGGTTTTAGTATGTGACATAAGACTGAACTTGATACACTAAGCAGTTCCAGAGAAAAAGATATCTTAAAAGACAGACACACCCAGGCAGACGGCTAAAATTAGACAAAAATATTTTTTCGTGCGATATAATTACAAATTAACAATTTTAGGATTGTCGCCTTTATTTAAGCTATAAAACCTTGCTTCTTGCGAAATCTCATGTTTCTAGGTGAACGAAAAGTACCCTACAGATTTTTATGAATGAGTTTGCGAGTGTCAAAATATGTTTCATAAACGGCCTCATCTTTTGGTTGCATTGACTTAGAAACTTACAATTTTTACGCAGCAAAGGGATCATTGACTTTGCTAAGTGACATAAATTTGAATTCGATGCGTCTAACCGTTCCTGAGGAAAAGGGTTTTCAGTAGTCATGCAGACAGACAGAGAGACAAATAGATGGGCAATAAAGCGATCCCATGGTCTCATGGCTGGCTTCAACTCGTTGCAGAACATATCAGTGACTATTTACTGTTGACCGATTTTTCAGGTGATAGACCAGAAGTGGCGTTGTGCATCCCAAAATTGTTCCTGAAGAACGCTGACTCTAGAATTTCTTTTGGCTACAGAGCCTAGGAGTTTCCATTTCATTTCAGTTTTGTTAGCATGGCGGTCCACTAGCTGGAGATAGATACTCAGACGACAGTGAATGTGTTCTTCATTGAGTTGTTTTGGGACAAATGTTGCACATGAATGAGATTTTCACTCTGCAGCGGAGTGTGCGCTGATATGAAACTTCCTGGCAGATTAAAACTGTGTGCTCGACCGAGACTCGAACTCGGGACCTTTGCCTTTCGCGGGCAAGTGCTCTACCATCTGAGCTACCGAAGCACGACTCACGCCCGGTACTCACAGCTTTACTTCTACCAGTATCTCGTCTCCTACCTTCCAAACTTTACAGAAGCTCTCCTGCGAAACTTGCAGAACTAGCACTCCTGAAAGAAAGGATATAGCGGAGACATGGCTTAGCCACAGCCTGGGGGATGTTTCCAGAATGAGATTTTCACTCTGCAGCGGAGTGTGCGCTGGTATGAAACTTCCTGGCAGATTAAAACTGTGTGCCCGACTGAGACTCGAACTCGGGACCTTTGCCTTTCGCGGGCAAGTGCTCTACCATCTGCAAGTTTCGCAGGAGAGCTTCTGTAAAGTTTGGAAGGTAGGAGACGAGATACTGGCAGAAGTAAAGCTGTGAGTACCGGGCGTGAGTCGTGCTTCGGTAGCTCAGATGGTAGAGCACTTGCCCGCGAAAGGCAAAGGTCCCGAGTTCGAGTCTCGGTCGGGCACACAGTTTTAATCTGCCAGGAAGTTTCAAATGTTGCACATATTTAACGAAAATTGTGCCAACTACAGATAGTGTCATCTGCAGAATCGTGACTATTGCTCGTTTGGTTTAGCGCTTCATTAACAATCACCCGTCTGGTATTCAAACTAATGCTATCTCATGGACTTGCTGCATGTTGAAAATCTGTAACGGATGTAACGCGAAGTCTTGCTGTTTTCTATTCCTTCGTAGTTGTGTTGTGCTGAAGGTCATCTATAGATTTCGTCTCCTGGTACATCTTCAGACCACAAAAACTGATAACAGTATGCTTTTCTTCATTGGTGCAAACTGAGAGTGCCGGAAGGATGTACACTTGGAAGGAGTGTGGAGCTAAACAGATGTGAAAACGCCAAAACGTGCCAGAAGTGAAGAGAATTGTGCCATCTAGGAGCAGGTTAGAGCACTAAGCCACACGGCTGACCTAAAGACGATGATGTCGAATGGGCAAATAGTTACTGAGTGAGCCTCGTAAAGCCATGGATTGTTGACAGAAGCAAGCCCAGGGGTCTAATTGGCAAGGATTGTCTTCCACACAAGTTGACCCCTTTTCTCCGTGTGTTTTGTCTCATAAGCGGACATGCTGGGCGTTGGTGACTGTAATGGATGTGTACAGTATGTCAAAGAAGTCTCCATGGCTGCCAGCTGAAGAAAGTACGTTGTGTAATGGTGTATTTCCAGGCAGGAAACTATGTATCAAGTGATCTGTATGTGCGGCATCGCGCCTTACACAAGTCTGTGCGTCTCGATGTCGTACCTGACATACAGCCTCTAAGGAATTAATGCTACGACTAGCATCCTCAACGTTTTTGCACGATCTCTCGTTAGCCTTGTACCGGCGTTGTTCCACGTGGGACGTTATTACTGCGCATAGTGATTTGCCTGGCGTGGCAAGGTGCGGAATTCGTGGTCGCGATTTCAGTGGAGCAGGAGACGTTGCTGAAACACGCCCAGTTCAGTTGCCTCGAAATTGTCCTTCAAGGAATACCTGTACCTGATTTACAAAGCGTGCTGGGTATCCATCCTGCTCTGACCCATTATGTTCTACAAATCGTTCTTGTTCGAGGTGAAGTATCGACACATGTTTGCACGATGTCTGCGTAAGACTTTCCATGCACATGCCCTTCGAGAAACACGCGTCCAGCAGTGCGGTCGTTGTGACATTGTGTATCATGACACAAGTCACGTTTCCTATGGGGACCATAGAACCACATTCCTCCTGTGTGAACAGTAATGTGCACTGACAGAAAAAAAATCGCAGCACGAAAAAAAAAATTACGTGGAGCAATGAAATTTCGGGAATAGATTTGTCTAGGTAAAATATTTAAGTGATTAAAATTGCAGTATCATACATTAATGTACTTGCGAGATAAGCCAATGCAAATGTGAAATGCTGGTACATTAATAACCGGTGTAACTGCCAGAATGTTGAATGGGAGCACGCAAATGTGCATACATTGTGTTGTACAGGTACCAGATGCCATTTTGTGCCATGGAGTTCCATGCGTGTTGCACTTGGTCGGTCAATACAGGGATGGTCAATGTTATTTTTGGATGACATTGGAGTTGCCATCCGATAGTGTCCCACACGCAGTCGATTGGAGACAGATCTGATGATCGTGAAGACCATGGCATCATGTCGACACACTTCAAAGCACGTTCGGTTACAACAGCGATCTATGGGGGAGCGTTACCGTGTTGGAAAACACCTCCTGGAATACTGTTCATGACTGGCGGTACAACAGGTCGATTCACTAGACTGACGTACAAATTTGCGGTCAGGGTGCATGGGATAAACACGGTAGTGCTCCTGCTGTCACACGAAATCGCTCTCCAGACCATAACTCCAGGTGTAGGTCCAGTGCGTCTACCACACAGATAGGTTGGTTGCAGGTCCTCGGCTGGCCTCTTTCTTACCACGACATGGTCATCATTTGCACCGAGACAGCACCAGCTTTCAGCAGAAAACACAACAGACCTCTGTCCTGCTCTCCACTGAGCTCTCACTTGATACCACTCAAGTCGCAAATAGCGATGGTTTTGGGTAAGTGGAATGCATGTTACAGGGTGTCTGGCTCAGTGCTGTTCTTGAAGCGCTCCAGATGCAGTATGAGCGAGAGAACCATGCACCGAACATGTTGGTCTCCGCCGGCCTGTGTGGCCGAACGGTTCTGGGCGCTTCAGTCTGGATTCGCACGACCGCTACGGTCGCAGGTTCGAATCTTGCCTCGGGCATGGATGTGTGTGATGTCCTTAGGTTGGTCAGGTTTAAGTAGTTCTAAGTTCTAGGGGACTGATGACCTCAGATGTTCATGGTGCTCAGAGCCATTTGAACCATTTTTGTTGGTCTCCCAACTCGGTAGTGCCATGTGGCCATTCAGAGCCTGATCTTCTTGCGGCCGTACACTCTCGTGACCACCACAGCCAGCAGTCATGCACAGTGACTAAGATCCTGTCAAGTTCAAAATGGTTCAAATGGCTCTGAGCACTATGGGACTCAACTGCTGTGGTCATAAGTCCCCTAGAACTTAGAACTACTTAAACCTAACTAACCTAAGGACATCACACACATCCATGCCCGAGGCAGGATTCGAACCTGCGACCGTAGCGGTTGTGCGGTTCCAGACTGTAGCGCCTTTAACCGCTCGGCCACTTCGGCCGGCGATCCTGTCAAGTCTTTCTGCAATATCGCAGAGGGAACATCCAGCTCCTCATAGCTCTGTTAGGCGACCTCGCTCAATCTCAGTGAGGTGTTATTAAAAGGCATTCTTGACCAACATCAACTCACCACGACCAATCACAAAGGTATCTAACGCTCACGTCCCTTACAGTGTGTATCTAGAGCATGCCTGATTTGAATTCTCGTAGCAGCGTCACTAGCAGCATTTTGGTTCAAATGGCTCTGAGCACTATGCGTCTTAACATCTTAGGTCATCAGTCCCCTAGATCTTAGAACTACTTAAACCTAACTAACGTGAGGACATTACACACATCCATGCCCGAGGCAGGATTCGAACCTGCGACCGTAGCAGTCCCGCGGTTCCGGACTGAAGCGCCTAGAACCGCACGGCCACCGTGGCCGGCAGTGGCATTTTGATGCGAATGATGTGAATCTGAATAGACTTCATCTGTCCAGTGCAGAAACACACCTACCAACTTCAGTTTATGTTGGGACTTTTTTCCATTAGTTTACAAGGTGCCTGAGAAATGTAGTTAGACTGACAACATTGGAAGCGATCTGGCAACGCTGCGGTGCTCGTTGTGTTGAGCGGTGTGTTCATCCCTTCCAGAAGCTCAGTCAGAGTTTCAGCTTCATAATACCATCACATGATTTTTGATAGCACCGTCAGGGAATCTGTGTTTCTGTTGTGTGTTAGAAAATGGATCAATGGAATTTAGGGCAGCGCTATGCCATGAAGTTTTGTGTTAAACTTGGGGATACGTGAGTGTGACCTTTGAGAAGCTGAAGCAGGCCTACAGGGAACAAATAATTATTGCGAGGCTGAGGACACATTGAAGACGAACTTCGGTCAGGGAGACCTTCAACTTCAAAAAACTGTCGACATTTAACAATAATGATGAGGGGTGAGCTGTGAAACTCAAACACTTTCACGGTACATCGAATTTTGAGCGAATTTTTGCACATACCAGATTTGTGCTAAAACCCCCCAACTGAGCAGAAGGACTATCGAAGAAATGCGTGCGTTGATCTTATTAAGAGGACTGCCGATGACCGCGAATGGTTCAGTCCTACGATCACAGGTGGATGAATTCTGGATTATCTTAGTATGATCTTGAGACAAAGCGGCAAAGTGAGGAGTGGCACACTGAGACATCGTCTGGACCATGGGGGTACTGTGCATAAAGAGTTTCTTCCTCCATGCCACACGGCCACTTCCATCACGGAACTTTTGACCTTGTAAGGCTTTCCTGTTGTTCCTCAGCCCCCCCCCCCTCCCCTATTCTCCCGATATGAGTTCTCGTGACTTTTTCCTTTTCCAGAAATTGAAAAATGTCTTAAGAGAACGTCATTTTGAGCCTGTGGAGGATATTGAAGAGAATGTCACCAACAATTTTAAAGGACCTACCAGTTGAAACATTTCAGTGCTAATTCCAAGACTTGGCCAATGGGTAGCTGCCAAAGAAACTGTGGTGTCACCGGCAGACACCACACTTGCTAGGTGGTAGCCTTTAAATCGGCCGCGGTCCGGTATACGTCGGACCCGCGTGTCGCCACTATCAGTGATTGCAGACCGAGCGCCGCCACACGGCAGGTCTAGTGTAGAGAGACTCCCTAGCACTTGCCCCAGTTGTACAGCCGACTTTGCTAGCGATGGTTCACTGTCTACATATGCTCTCATTTGCCGAGACGACAGTTTAGCATAGCCTTCAGCTACGTCATTTGCTACGACCTAGCATGGCGCCATATTCAGTAATTAGAATGAATTCTGAACAGACAATATTGTGAATCATATACCGTCAAGAGCGACGTTCATCATTAATGGATTAAAGTTAAGTATCAAACTAGCTACGTCCGCTTTCTGAATTCTAATTCCTTGTCATGTTCCAGACCTCACGTTAGTATAGTCCGTCCCTCCTCACGCCAGCCTGCGTGAGCTAAAACGCGTGCATTTCGGCCTCCAATAGTAAGGCGGTGTTAGCTCTATTGCCAACACAACAGAAACTACTTTGGAAGGGACAGTACTGATGTTTGAAAAGATAAAAATTTGGTAGATAAAAAATCAGTCTCATTACTTCTCACACACACCTCGTCTGGGACCTGGATCAGGAAATAACGCTCTTAAACGTGGCGCATTTACTTAGGTCCAATGCGTGGCAAGTCGTTGACACTATCTGAAACGGGATGTTTTATGAAGTAGTTACTTGCCAAAGCAGGAATACAGATAAAACAGGTATACACTTATCCAGTTTTAAAAAAAGCCAAGAGGGGTATGCGAACTTCTCAGGCACCCCGCAAAGCGATGCGTTTGTAGTTTAAGATAATAAAAGAACAGAAGTAGTGAAACCCATAGTCTACTCCACTCCAATGGAACCACAACAGCTTAATGTCCACCTTCGACATATGGATGACCATGAACAGTGGCACTTCCCCCACTCCATGAGGAACTGTCAAGAGGTGCTAACTTTCCTGAGAAGGAAAGTGGAGGAAAGTCTGGTGATTAGAAAATGTGTGTTGCCACCACTTCCCGCTTTACTGGCCAAATATCTGCGATGGAATTTTAATCAGGTGTCTCTGACAATGAGTCGTGTGCCGCGTCACAGCAATGCAATGCCAACCTTGTCCACAGGGATGGGGATGGGTATGCAGTTACTGTTACTAAAACAGACCTTCCTTCTAATATGTTCTTGTAACGTGTCCCAAAGTTGTCTGGCAACGTTAACCATTTGGTGTGAGTACTACAGATCTTTTGCAAATGTTTTAAAGGAATAAATAGAATACTCACCCATCACAAGTAGACTTGTCCACTGCACTTAATATGTCCCGTAGTACAGACATTCTGAAAAATAAAAACGGAGATATGAGCAAATAAATGTCCATGGACATGTCTCATCCTTAGTTATTCATTGATAGTGATGCACATGAGTATGGATAGGATAACTGATGAAGAATTGGCCGATATTCTCCCCATGTACGTATTTATTGAACGTCAAGGGAGATTAGCACAAAGGCACAATACTGAGTCGTTCCCACAGCGACGGCGACCACATCACAGTACTTTTGGATCTGTATAATGGTTGCTGCATTGCTCTGTGTTTTGAGTTCTGTATTTTGGGGATTACATATGGCCGGTTTTTCCAAGGTGTTTGAAAGTATTTACACAGAAACAATTTAGGAAACAAACTGAATAAATCATAATTACTTTATTACTCTGTAACGAGCAACCAAAGACAAAGAGTCTCTTAAGGCAATATATTCAGAAAACATACGTCAACAATGGTGGAATCAGGTTTATCCAATACTAGCTGTACCGATCGACACTTAGGCAAGGCTCAGTCTGCTTCAATGGAAAAGAAAGAGAGGAGAAAGCACACGTTTACAATATATTTGGGAATTGGATGTATGTTCTCATCTCCTATTGCTCTGTACATCTCTCCCTCCCTTCTTTGTCCACCTCCTCCTCCTTCCCCCTCTCTCTTCCCATCACCTCCTACCCCTCTGTCTCTCCATCTCCTGCAGCCACCTCTCTCTGTCCATCTCCTCCATCCCGTTTTCTATATCCATTACCTCCCATCCAGCCCCATCCATCTCCCCTCACCCTCTCTCTGCTCTTGAGCTTTGTTAACAATTCAGGTTTTATAACAGTATTCCAGTCGTAAACGGATAAGCCATAGAGACAAATTTACTGTTTGCTAACATCATTTCACTATTGTGTATATATATATATATATATATATATATATATATGAAAGTTTGTTGCAATAGCATGTAAAAATTTGACGTAAACTGGAAAGGTACGTTTTTAGATTTTTGGTAACAATGTTTTCCCCTTATATACTGCATACATGTACTTATACATCACATGTATTTTTTTTCTTTATTGTATTTCAATTCCCCATCGGGGCGGGCTGGCAGCAGCATATGCGCTGCTCTTCAGCCGAAAGACATAGAACAAACAATAGAAGACAGTGAAAAAAATACAAAGGAGAGAATATGGTGAACATAGATATAAAAAGGGGGAACATCATGGAAGGCAATAGACAAAGAAAGGGGCGACTGTAAAATGGAGATAAAAAACTGTAAAAAAAGTAGCACACACTAAAAGCCACACACTGCAACAATTAAAAGAACACAAGGCACAGTATGACCGGCACCCAAAAAGCCACACACTGCAACAACTAAAAGAACACAAGGCACAGTATGACCAGAGCATAAAAAGTATCGACAGATGGCGTAGCACATAACAAACACTGACAGCGAACCTCAAGGCAGCACACAATTAAGATCACACCTCTTGACGCACAGGAGAAACAGCACTAAACACAATACTGACATGGCACACTGACGATGATCAAAACAGAGGATCTGCCAGGTGCAAGGAGATAAGGGAGACCGGAAGAAGGGAGGGGAAGAGAGGGGGTAGATGGGTTGGGGGCGCGCTGAAGAGGGCCAGGTAGAGAGGGATGTGGGAAGGAAAGAGGCAAGTATGGGGTGCAGGGTCTCGGGGTGGGGGGGGGGGGAAGGAGGAAAATCCGCTCTGGGAGAAGGAGGGGAGAGGAAAAAGGGGGCCCTGGAGAGGAGGGGGGGGGGGGAACAAGGCCAGGTTATAGTTGGAAGGAAGGGTAGATGTCACGGCAAAGTTCATCATCCGGGAGGGGGAGGCGCTGGAAATTGCCCTGATGAAGTAGATGGAGGGTGTGGAAGTGGAGAGAGGGATCATATGTATTGAAAATATGCACATATTAAATAATTAGGTCCGTCCAAAGACGCTCGTATTAAAACTGAACTCGTCAAAATATATATATTAAAATTAAATCGTTAATTTGCGAAGGTACTCGGCCGATTACTTTGAAATTTTGACGAGTTCAGGGTGGTCCATTGATAGTGAGTGGGCCAAATATATCACGAAATAAGTATCAAACGAAAAAACTGCAAAGAACGAAACTCGTCTAGTTTGAAGGGGGAAACTAGATGGCCCGCTAGATGGCGCTGCCAAACGGATAACAACTGCGTTTTTTTTAAATAGGAACCCCCATTTTTATTACATATTCGTGTAGTACGTAAAGAAATATGAATGTTTTAGTTGGACCACTTTTTTCGCTTTGTGATGAATGGCGCTGTAATAGTCACAAACATATAAGTACGTGGCATCACGTAACATTCCGCCAGTGCGGACGGTATTTGCTTCTTGATACATTACCCGTGTTAAAATGGACCGTTTACCAATTGCGGAAAAGGTCGATATCGTGTTGATGTATGGCTATTGTGATAAAAATGCCCAACGGGCATGTGCTATGTATGCTGCTCGGTATCCTGGACGACATCATCCAAGTGTCCGGACCGTTCGCCGGATAGTTACGTTATTTACGGAAACAGGAAGTGTTCAGCCACATGTGAAAGTCAACCACGACCTGCAACAAATAATGATGCCCAAGTAGGTGTTTTAGCTGCTGTCGCCGCTAATACGCACATCAGCAGCAGACAAATTGCGCGACAATCGGGAAGCTCACAAACGTCGGTGTTGAGAATGTTACATCAACATCGATTGCACCCATACCACATTTCTATGCACCAAGAATTGCATGGCGACGATTTTGAACGTCGTGTATAGTTCTGCCACTGGGCACAAGAGAAATCACGGGACGATGACAGATTTTTTGCACGCGTTCTATTTAGCGACGAAGCGTCATTCACCAACAGCGGTAACGTAAACCGACATAATATGCACTATTGGGCAACGGAAAATCCACGATGGCTGCAACAAGTGGAACAAAAGTGACCTTGGCGGGTTAATGTATGGTGCGGCATTATGAGAGGAAGGATAATTGGCCCCATTTTATCGATGGCAATCTAAATAGTGCAATGTATGCAGATTTCCTGCGTAATGTTCTACGGATGTTACTATGTTTCACTGCATGACAGAATGGCGATGTACTTCCAACATGATGGATGTCCAGCACATAGCTCGCGTGCGGTTGAAGCGGTATTGAATAGCATATTTCATGACAGGTGAATTGGTCGTCGAAGCACCATACCATGGCCCGCACGGTCACTGGATCTGATGTCCCCGGATTTCTTTCTGTGGGGAAAGTTGAATGATATTTGCTATCGCGATCCACCGACAACGTCTGACAACATGCGTCAGCGCATTGTCAATGCATGTGCGAACATTACGGAAAGCGAACTGCTCGCTGTTGAGAAGAATGTCGTTACACATATTGCCAAATGCATTGAGGTTGACGGACATTATTTTGAGCATTTATTGCATTAATGTTGTATTTACAGGCTAGACAAGCTTCAAGCTAGACAAGTTTCGTTCTTTGTAGTTTTTTCGTTTGACGCTTATTTCGTGAGATATTTGGCCCGGTCACGATCAATGGACCACCTTGTATATATCTATATTGTGGTACGATTAAGGAATAACGTATCAATTACTATTTCCTTAAATTTAAACCCGGTCTTGTCTACACTTCATAGTCAGGAGGACTGTCTCTCTCTGGAAGGCTCAAGGGAACTCTTATCTGTATTTTTAAAAATATGTATGAAAACTGTGTTTATGCTTAATACGTGAAATAAAGGTTTCTAAAAATTATGTTGATTATATTATCTTACTGTTATATATCTCCACAGATGTTCAGCTTCAAAAAGAAGCGTAGTTTACTGAAATCCGATATGTGGTTCCTGAGTTTCGTGGCAGACCTATTGTCCCATTCGGAAAGGAACTCAAAATTTATCGAATTTTAACTCGAAAACTAGAAAACACTTAAGAGGTTACTTTATGAAATATGTTTTCTTTTACAGTAATTGAACCATGTGAGAATTATTAATAGTTTTAACAAATACGAATAGTTTTCATACGATTTGAAATGGAATAGGCCAGCCACTTTCACCGACCCAGCATGTACGTCCGGTAAGTTACATGAATTCACAAGAAGTTTTATGACTAAACCAAAAGTAGGAAACCACATTTCCCATAGTTCGAGTAGCGCAGTCCAACAAACGTCTGGAAAAATACCGAGGCGGGAGACGATTTTTCGTACTCAGAACGGTAAATTACTCAGCGGTAAATTAAAGAGACAGACAACCTCCTCGTGGATCCTATGAATAATAGTTATCTACCATTTTCTTCGATTCATAATATTAAATTTATCAATTTTCCTTGTCTTCCATGAAGACAATGACAAACAAACTGACAAATGATCCTTGTTTCGAAGGTAGGTGAATAATTGGCAATGTTGTTGTTGTCGTCTTCATTCCAGAGACTGTTTTGACGCAGCTCTCCATGCTACTCTATCCTGTGAAAGCTTCTTCATCTCCCAGTACCTGCTGCAACCTACACCTTTCTGAATCTGTTTAGTGTATTCATCTCTTTGCAATATATTGTCTGAAACTACAATGGTTAAAACAAATGATGCATATTGCCGAAATTTCAATAGTGAACATCGAGATCCAGAAATGCTTTATGATATCAGTAACTTTATTTGTTCGTAATGTAATTCAAGCGGAAACAGTCCATGTTTCTAGTGTGAGAGGGCAGTACGTGCAGTGTATGACAACCACATTACCTGTGAATTTTAAATACTTGTGCTGTGAGACGTTACGAGAGTAGTGTTGTTTCAGGATGATTCAGACAACAACTACTTTCAACCAGAGGCACTGTGTAATTACTCAAATGGAGCAGGAAATGAGGCAGATGGACGTCGCAGCAAATATCGCTGTGACTCAGAGTAGTGTGTCTGGAATCTGAAACATGTTCTAGAGACAGGATCAGTTCCTCTGTTATGCCAGCGTAGCTTGGATATCCGCCCCTCCCCGGTTCTATAAAGCTCTCCAAATCCTCGAACACCATGCACTCCGCCTCACGTTCCACATCCGCCTTCCGTCCCCATGCACATCCTCTACGACCTCATCCCCTTACCCCACCTTCTCCTTTTCCTTGAACACATCCGCACACTATCTATTGTCCGCCGCCTTGATCCCCCTCACCCCCTGGTGTCTCCCTTCCTCTCCACCCCCAACCAGTCGCCGCGCCTTTACCATTGTGTCCCACCCTCTCTCCATCTCCACACCCTCCATCTCCTTTCCAACGCAACTTCCACTGTCTACCCCTATCAGATGATGAGCTTCGCCCTGACGTCTACCCTTCCTACCAACTCTAACCCCCTCTTCCTGCCTCCTCCTCAGGGCTCCCTCTCCTCCCCTTCCCTCCTCCTGAGTGGCTTCCCCCTCCTACTCTCCCTCCATCTCTTGTGCCCCCTTTCAGTGTCTCTGTACTCCCTCCTGCCCTGGCTTCCCTCTTCATCTCCCACCCCACGTGTCTCCTGCCTCTCCGTGTACCCACCGATGCCCCTCCTCTCTTCATCCCACAGCCTCCCCTGCTGCCCCTTGCCCTCCCCTCCTTTTCCATTCTCTGACCTTTCCCTTGGCAGGTCCCACATGGCAGTTTTATTCTTCGCCATGTGTGCTGCAAGTGGGTTTTAATTGTGTTGTTCTGGAGTGTTTTTAATACTGTGGCCGACTTTTAACCCGTGCATGTCTATTCAGTGTCTTCTCTGTGTTTTAAAAATGTGGCAGAAGACCTCCCAAGGCTCCTCCTCTAAATCGGATTTGCAGAGCGGCTGGTGTCGAATGGGCACGAAACTGCTCTTTGTGGGTTGGGCAGCAGTGGGGCACAACGCTCTTTTCAGATGAGACCCTTATCACTCTCCACCCTCCTAATATTTATATTCGTGTGCGGAAGCGACGAGGACCACGTTTGCACTCTGTGTCTTAGACTGCGATCCATATCAAGGTGGTTTGGTTTGGTCATGTTTTGGGGTGCTGTCATGTATGGCGCAGGACTCCACCTGTGCCAATACATGGGAGGGCGAGTGCTATCAAGTATCGAAACGAGATCCTTGCACACAAACAGGCTCCATTTGGGGAACATATTGCAAATGGATTCAGACTGATGGATGACAGTGCAGTTCCTCATCGTCACAGTCTTCCCAGTGGAGCTATCAGTCGGATGGAATGGGCTCGATGGTCTCCAGATCTAACTGCATTGATAATGACATTCCGAAAGAGCTGGGCGGAAATATAGCCTTATATGGAGATGATACTGCACTCTATCACAGTGGCAAGAACATTAATTACCTAGCTTACAGCCTCCAACGACACCTTAACTAAGTAACCAACTGGTGCAACATCTGGAGAGTAAAAATAAATGCTGACAGATGTCAAACGATTCTATTCTCTCACAAAGTCAAAAAACTCATCACAAACATCACTTACAACGAACAGCCATGGAAGAATGTAATCACATACCTAGGACTAAAGTTAGACAAAAACCTTACATTCAGGCACCACGTCAGAGGGGCTAGGAATCAAGGCTCTTCCCGGCTCTACCAACTATACCTGTTACTAAAGGGAAGGGGATTGTCCATACCGGGATAGCTCAGAATATGGAAAACAATCATATTGCCTGTCATCCTCTACGGCTCTGAGGCGTGGAGCATGGCAGCAGGCACAAAACTAACCCAGCTGGAGGTCGTCCAAAATAAAACCTTCAGAATTATTGCGGACGTACCAAGACTGACTAGCAATGAGGAGATTAGGGCGATGCTAGGGCAACCCTCTTTCTATCATCTAATCTGGCAAAAATCATAAAAATTCTTTAAATCATCTGATTCATCACTGTATCATCTCATCAATACTCTGGGAAGGAACGCACATCCTGAACTCAGAGCTCCAATCAATACACTTCATCGCCACTTTAGGCGGTAAACTTCATCTCATCTGCACAAAACAATATACTCATCTCCATCTCCATCAGTATAAACATCATCATCATCATTAACATCATGCACCTGAGGTCATACTCCCCAAGGCAATACCACACACAAGTCATATTCGTACACATAGGAATATTTCGTGAGACAGAGCGTTGTCAGAACGCTGGCTCTTCAAAACACACACATGGGTTTCAAACCCAGCCATTTCATCGTCGGTGGGAGCTCAGTTCATCAGCACACCTGAAGATGGTGACATGTCTGATCGCCGAAATATTGTGGCCGTTGGGCGCTATGGACTGACAGTTGGAGCACGAAATACGCAGGGAGAAGCTGAAGAATCACAAGTTAAAATGTGTTTATCTGCTTGATTTTTGTATTATTATGACTGTACCTGACAGAAGAAAGTAGGTTTTGTTTCCTGTTATGCCCAATGTTCACAATAAAGCAATATTTGACATCTATTTTGACCACCGCAAATATGTCGCACTGGCTACGGGTGTGGGGATGAACGTAAATACTGAAGGGTCTTAGAGAATGATGGTGAATTTGTTGGGCAGTGAAAAATGAAGTCCTCTGATGTGGTCACAGTGCACATCGCTGATGGGTACACTTCCAAAAACGTTTCCAAGAGTATTAAAACATATGTTTCTGAATGTTGAATTAGTGACAAGGTGTTTACTCTCCTGTCAATGACAAACCAAGTGTTAATCGTGGGTGCAGCAAGGAAAATGAATGCCGTTTATTTGTGTTGTGCTGCTCACGCACTTAGTTGTCTCACTTGTGTTCAAACATAATGAATCAGCAGCATTAAGTTCCTTGAGGCAGAAATGTCGAAAAATCGACGGGTTTTTCAAAAGCGTTATTGTAGAAAACAGTTAAAGCTGAAACAGTAGACGTCCAGGAGGGGAAGCTCTACGTTTCTTATGATGCGTTGCCTGGTATTTGGCAAATATTCGCACATAACGACATTGTTATATGCCCTCTGCGAGGTTCTGACGGGAGAAAGTGGAGCGGTTTGAAAGATTGCCTTCATCTACTGGAACCTCTGTTCGAGTTAACAGAAGAAATGACTAGAGAGCTGTTCACAGCTTCGTTTCCCAAAGATGCGAAAGACCAGTGACAGAGTCAACCCCAGCTCCTCTAACGGAGGAGCTGTAAAAAGGATGAGCTCCTTATGAATACAGCATCTGGCATGCGTGGAAAAACAACTGTTTTGGAACCTTAGATCGAAAGTGTCGCTTCGGAGCAGTCTGGGCCCGTATCACACAGAGATGGCGTGTTGCGGACGCCTGGCGGTGGGGGGGTGGGGGGGGGGTGGGGACGTGGGGGGGGGGGGCAGGAGCTTGGGCAACGCGCACTGAAGCAGCGGTAGACGGTCTGCTTCGAACAGGTCAGTGTATGAAACTTTGTGGCAGATTAAAACTATGTGTCGTACCGAGACTCGAACTCGGGACCTTTGCCTTTCGCGGGCAAGTATTGTACCAACTGAGCTACCCAAGCACAGCTTCACTTCTGCTAGTACCTCGTCTCATATCAGCGCACACTCCGCTGCAGAGTGAAAATCTCATTCTGGAAACATCCCCCAGGCTGTGGCTAAGCCATGTCTCCGCCATATCCTTTCTTTCAGGAGTTCTAGTTCTGAAAGGTTCGCAGAAGAGCTTCTCTAAACTTTGGAAGGTAGGATGCGAGGTACTGGCAGAAGTAAAGCTGTGAGGACAGGGCGTGAGTCATGCTTGGGTAGCTCAGTACAGTTACGTTCGAGAGCGTTTACCGACGACCCGACAGTCGACATCGAAGGACGTGTACCATCTGCTTCTTCGACAGATCGCCCGGAATAGGGTGGAACGGAAACATCCAGCTGTTAATTGGCACGTGGCGTGGCGCACGGTCCCCCACCCCCACCTACCTACATTAGTCAGATCAACATGGTACATTGTCGTGAACCGAAAATACCCTACGAATGATAAAAAGTACGCAATACATTTGGCGGATTCGCCCTTGTGTCAGCAATGCGGCGTGCTGGATACGGACGACTATCGGCTGGTCTGCGGCGAGGCATTGGCTGTCTGGACTCTCGCAAGAAAGATAATAGCGTTCATGCGGCGCACTATCTATACAGCAGAGTCTTCTGACATACTACTTTTTCCAGAGGAAACGTATTTTCCGGTCATGAGACGAACGCAGTGGCGTGGATCACAGGTATGACGGTCCATTACATCTATAGAGGCACACGTACGAACGTACTGAACGTCCTGGATTACTGGCAATACTTGCAAGATGGACACACAAAACTATTACGGCTACAAAAGTACAAGGATTGGTATGCCAATTTCCTAGTAACGGTTTTTGCGGACCCGCCATATACTTGGGGTGTGCCGGGTGCGCAAAGACGAGCGGCGGTGCTGTCGTGAAACCGGCCAAGTAAAGTGATCGGTTAAGATCACTATGCGAGTATGCGACTTAGGAAAAACTAACGCTTACACAGTTAGCAAATGGATGTACTTCAAATTTTGTTTTCATATCTATAAATACTTTTCTTTAGGACGCCGGAGGTGGCCCCACTTTGATTTTGTTGTTATTTCATGCTGCATGGTAGGACGGCAGCGAGGTTCCTTCCAGGACAGTTATCATATGTCAGGACGTACTATGTTTATTTTGTGAATAATAAAGATTTCTGTTTCTCCTACTTTCCTTAATAAAAAAAATAATAAAAAAAACCACACTCCTGACAAAAAAAGTGGTTCCCTTATAAAAAAAAAAAAAGGATTAAAAAAAAGTTGGTAGAGCACTTGCCCGCGAAAGGCGCAGGTCCCGAGTTCGAGTCTAGGTCCGGCTCACAGTTTTAATCTGCTAGGAAGTTTCACATCAGCGCACACTCCGCTGCAGAGTGAAAATCTCATTCAGGTCAGTACATGATCTGTCTTCTTCAGGGTAGCACAGAGACTCAGTCAAACTAACAGACAAGGGGAGGCCACGAAGTTGGGATCACAGAATTTCTTCAAACTTTCTACCACTTTAAGACGCCATTGAAACAACTTAATGTGCAACTAGTGAGGTACAAAACTCTGGCAATTCCGTGAAAATCGCAAGAGAAGTTTTACGTGTCTGTTGTGTGGCATACGTATCTGTGCATAGGTGCCGCGTTTTAGAGTTCACGCTGGCCAAGTGGTTAACATTCGAGCTTTGTATACTGAACGTGTATGCAGCGACCGATTGCCATGCAGACTTAAATACGAATGTACCTTTTTCATCACTGGTCATATTATTTAATTTATACGACACTTAAGAAACAATATAATGAGAAAAACAAGTGCATTAGCATGAAGTTTCAATTTACGTTTTCCATGTCTGTATGACGAATACCATCCTGCAACGGGTGATGTCGAGAGCACATCCGATGAGTAATTGTACATTACTTCTGTGGTCTAGCACACTGTGTCTTAGTATATTACTGACTGTGAATAACGTCACACGCATCAGTATTTATCGGGGTTTGACTTGGGATTTCCAAGCCTGCCCTCGTCCATCAAAATTTAATTACAAAGAGTAAATAGTCAAATAACGTGTGAAATTCACCACAATTTTTAGAAAATGCTCGTGTCTCTTTCATTATATTACCTCTTCGATGTCATATAGATTAAATAACCAGTGATGTAAAGAACACTGATTAGAAAGTACGTGCTTTCGAACCGCTGTCTCGTTCGTTAATGCTAACCACTTTTTTTTTTTATTTGTCCGGAGCGGACGTCCTATGATACTCGTGAAAGTTCGTCGTTGATCCATTAACTCAGTTTTTTTTTATTACAGAGGGCAGCTGACCCTCTGACCGAACACGCTGAGCTACCGTGCCGGCTAACCACTTGCCCACAACGACTTCTTGTCGCCTGCACCTGCGCACAGATATATCAGTTACATAGTAGACAAGTAAAACTTCTTTTGCAATTTTCTCGCAATTTCCAGAGTAGAGTACCTTACTACTTGCACAGAATGTTGTTCTAATGGCCTACTACAGATGTGCAAAGTTTGAAATAAATCCGTGATCCCAATGTCGTGTTCCCTCCCGTAAGTACGCCTGGCTACACAGTTCATGTGACTCTAAGGGGAAGGAAAAGTCGTAATATCTAGCAGCCGTGGATTTACCAGAGCATTGCAAGGAAGTCGAGGTGTACTGAGAAAAGAAATGTGCCACTAAGTAACATTTCAGTTTTGCCCGTCTTGTACGGTAAACTCTTGCCAGTAAAAAGAGCCAAGAAGAAAGCGTTACTCGATATGTAACAATATATCCCAGCTGAACAACGGAATTGAGGAAGTACCAAGTGAAGGGCGGATTTGCACGTCTGACCGCCAAGACTTGCTGACTGAGCACAGAAAATGTAATGCTGACTGTACATGTTTAGTGTAACTGCAACAGGAATAGTGTTACATTTTTCGTTATGTTCTGCTACGGCTTGTACAGATATGTATTACAGTAAACATTATGTCTTACGACATGTGATGTTGTACCTTCTTAAAATAGCCCTTCCATTTCAGCAATAAGTAACACGGAAATACTAGAGTGTTTCAGCAGCACAACGTCGAAACTGCACAGATTCAACGTTGTTAACACAGGAAAATTAAAAATTTACTGCTATTGTTCAAACATAAAATACGTAATGCGTAATAACTCTTACAAAAATATGCAAAATGGCGTTTTGCCTCATATACACTGCTGCATCAAGGAATCCGAAATAGGTACGCATAAAAGAGGTAAGCAAATAGGTAAGCATAAAACATGTAGAACACGGTGAACTTTAGTTATAGCAGTAGTAAAATCGCATTTCACATTCATCGCTCGCTGGAACACATGTCATTTGTTCGATGTATGTGAACAAAAATAGTTAATGAAGGTTTCATGAATTAAATTATTTGTTAGGACAAGAAAAATTGACGTATACAGTATGTAGATAACTCTCCTGCTGGACGCGGGGTGTACTGTCTCTAGTTACAAAATGAAAATAACTTAATGCAATGTTAACTTAAAATGTGATTGTAACTAACTTCATAAACTAAATACGAAGGAGAAACACGAGTCATAAATCAACATAGTGAGCGGTCACAATGTTGAGTGTGGTGCATCGTAGTACGTGCTGGAAAAGTGTCAAAATTCGCTAACTAAAAGAAAAATCGCAGTACCAAAAAATAACTAACGCAGAGTAACGAAATTTGTCTACGAAACATACTGAAGCGATCAGCATTCCCAGATCACAGGTTAATGTAAACGCGAGATAAGTCATTGCAGATGTGAAATTCTGGTACATTAATAGCCGATGTAACCGCCAGATTGTTGAATGCAAGCATGCAAACTTGCATCTATTGCGTTTTACAGAAATACAAGTCGCTGAGGAATGAAATGAATAGGAAGTGCAGGGAAGCTAAGACGAAATGGCTGCAGGAAAAATGTGAAGACATCGAAAAAGATATGATTGTCGGAAGGACAGACTCAGCATACAGGAAAGTCAAAACAACCTTTGGTGACATTAAAAGCAACGGTGGTAACATTAGGAGTGCAACGGGAATCCCACTGTTAAATGCAGAGCAGAAAGCAGATAGGTGGAAAGAATACATTGAAAGCCTCTATGAGGGTGAAGATTTGTCTGATGTGATAGAAGAAGAAACAGGAGTCGATTTAGAAGAGATAGGGGATCCAGTATTAGAATCGGAGTTTAAAAGAGCTTTGGAGGACTTACGGTCAAATAAGGCAGAAGGGATACATAACATTCCATCAGAATTTCTAAAATCATTGGGGGAAGTGGCAACAAAACGACTATTCACGTTGGTGTGTAAAATATATGAGTCTGGCGACATACCATCTGACTTTCGGAAAAGCATCATCCACACAATTCCGAAGACGGCAAGAACTGACAAGTGCGAGAATTATCGCACAACCAGCTTAACAGCGCATGCATCGAAGCTGCTTACAAGAATAATATACATAAGAATGGAAAAGAAAATTGAGAATGCGCTAGGTGACGATCAGTTTGGCTTTAGGAAAAGTAAAGGGACGGAGAGGCAATTCTGACGTTACGGCTAATAATGGAAGCAAGGCTAAAGAAAAATCAAGACACTTTCATAGGATCTGTCGACCTGGAAAAAGCGTTCGACAATATAAAATGGTGCAAGCTGTTCGAGATTCTGAAAAAAGTAGGGGTAAGCTATAGGGAGAGACGGGTCATATACAATATGTACAACAACCAAGAGGGAATAATAAGAGTGGACGATCAAGAACGAAGTGCTCGTATTACGAAGGGCGTAAGACAAGGCTGTAGCCTTTCGCCCCTACTATTCAATCTGTACATCGAGGAAGCAATGATGGAAATAAAAGAAAGGTTCAGGAGTGGAATTAAAATACAAGGTGAAAGGATATCAATGATACGATTCGCTGATGACATTGCTATCCTGAGTGAAAGTGAAGAAGAATTAAATGATCTGCTGAACGGAATGAACAGTCTAATGAGTACACAGTATGGTTTGAGAGTAAATCGGAGAAAGACGAAGGTAATGAGAAGTAGTAGAAATGAGAACAGCGAGAAACTTAACATCAGGATTGATGGTCACGAAGTCAATGAAGTTAAGGAATTCTGCTACCTAGGCAGTAAAATAACCAATGACGGACGGAGCAAGGAGGACATCAAAAGCAGACTCGCTATGGCAAAAAAGGCATTTCTGGCCAAGAGAAGTCTACTAATATCAAATACCGAGCTTAATTTGAGGAACAAAATTTCTGAGGATGTACGTCTGGAGTACAGCATTGTATGGTAGTGAAACATGGACTGAGGGGAAAACCGGAACAGAAGAGAATCTAAGCATTTGAGATGTGGTGCTATAGACGAATGTTGAAATGGCTCTGAGCACTATGGGACTTAACAGCTGTGGTCATCAGTCCCCTAGAACTTAGAACTACTTAAACCTAACTAACCTAAGGACATCACACACATCCATGCCCGAGGCAGGATTCGAACCTGCGACCGTAGCAGTCGCGCGGTTCCGGACTGCGCGCCTAGAACCGCGAGACCACCGCGGCCGGCAGACGAATGTTGAAAATTAGGTGGACTGATAAGGTAAGGAATGAGGAGGTTCTACGCAGAATCGGAGAGGAAAGGAATATGTGGAAAACACTGATAAGGAGAAGGGACAGGATGATAGGACATCTGCTAAGACATGAGGGAATGACTTCCATGGTACTAGAGGGAGCTGTAGAGGGCAAAAACTGTAGAGGAAGACAGAGATTGGAATACGTCAAGCAAATAATTGAGGACGTAGGTTGCAAGTGCTACTCTGAGATGAAGAGGTTAGCACAGGAAAGGAATTTGTGGCGGGCCGCTTCAAACCAGTCAGTAGACTGATGACAAAAAAAAAAAAAGGTCAGTTTTTGGGATGGAGTTTCATGCCTGTTGCATTAGCTCCATCAATACACGGACTCTTCTGTTAATGCTGTTTGTGGATGACGCTGGCCTGTCGCTCCATGATGTCCCATTTGCGCCCGATTCGAGACTGATCTGATGATCGAGGAGGCAGATCAGACATTATTAATAATTATAGTACAGGGTTAGATCACCAGTTACAGTTACATTCTCAGCAAGTACACCAAGTCCTTTCATCCATACATGTATTTTTTCGTCATTACTAACTTTACGACAGGAGCGGGTATACAATGTAAAAGGCATATTAATATATAAATAACTAGGTCTAGATTGGGTCTTAGCCTCTATTCCACAATGTCAGGTCTTGTAAGCGATGACATCTCGATCGGCGAATGATTCCAATGCAGATAGAGAGGCATTCTCACATCGGACGATAGCGAGAGTAAACCATCCACTTACGAATGTTGTCTGACCACCGCTGCCGGGGTTGGATCACTTACACTGCGCTGAGCCTGGGGCTCTTGCCGGGCTAGCCGGCTTTTCACAGGTACAGCCACGCTAAGAAGTCTAGCAGTTCAGAACAGTTGCTCGTGCGAGCTGGCTCGCGTTCACACCACAGAAGTGTGCAAACATGTATCGCTTCAGGATAGCTCATCACGAGCTTCGTGGCAATTTTATTTTCAAGAGTGTTTTTTTAATGACAACTGACAATGATACTCAACGTCTCTTTTTTAATATCTTGATGATGCAAAGAACGAGGGACAGCTAAGAAAGAACATACTTCTTATGACTGTTGCAGCCTTATGACGACTGCCGTTTTAGGACAAGATTTAAATTGACAAATTTATATTTCGTTACAATTTTATTTAAATGTAAAACATAAAAACACAGAATGTTAATGAATGTTATTACAAGGTAACAACGGTAAGCAGCGGTCGAAAGATACAGATCGCAGACGTCAGGCAGTTAGCTTGGACCTCAGTCAACATAACCTCATTCAAACATTAGTCGATTTGTGTCTGCATCATTAAGTTGTTCTTGATTGAACAAGTTTATGAGCCTAATTCTCGTCATTTGTTTCAATATAAAGAAAACAGTGGCTGAGTCTCATCGAATGCTCTCAAGTACGCATAGTAAAGACGCTATTAGTGAAAGAACGTGTCGTGAGTGGCATCAACGCTTCAAAAACGGTGCTTTTAACGTCGTAAACTGGCATAGTTGTGGAAGAGAGAATGTTTTCGTAGATGCAGAATTGGAGATATTGCTGAGCGAAGACTCTCCTCAAACTCAAGAAGAATTGGCACGATTAGTGGGAGTGACACAGCAAGCCATTTCAAAACATCTCAAGGCAATGGGTATGATTCAGAAAGAAAGAACTTGGGTCCCGTGTGAGCTGAGCCCAAGACACGTTGACCGGCGTTTGTGTGTGACTGCCAGTGAGCTTCTGTGGGTAGATTTTGTTCTCTTCGTTGTGTAAAAAACCAGCATGTACACATAAGTCTAAACTTCAACATAATCGTAGCAACACACTTATAAAGTCGTGAAAACTTACTTTGTGTAAACAGATGTCTGGGAGACTAATTTTCTTATGAAACTAATCACGTAAACATCACATTATAGATGTGTAAGTTCCAGCTGTAGCCGGCCGGTGTGGCCGAGCTGTTCTAGGCGCTTCAGTCTGGTACCGCGCGACCGCTACGGTCGAAGGTTCGAATCCTGCCTCGGGCATGGATGTGTGTGATGTCCTTAGGTTAGTTAGGTTTAAGTAGTTCCAAGTTCTAGGGCCCCCCACAAGAACCATGGAACTTGCCGTTGGTGGGGAGGCTTGCGTGTCTCAGCGATACAGATAGCCGTACCGTAGGTGCAACCACAGCGGAGGGGTGTCTGTTGAGAGGCCAGACAAACGTGTGGTTCCTGAAGAGGGGCAGCAGCCTCTTCAGTAGTTGCAGGGGCAACAGTCTGGATGATTGACTGATCTGGCCTTGTAACACTAACCAAAACGGCCTTGCTGTGCTGGTACTGCGAACGGCTGAAAGCAAGGGGAAACTACAGCCGTACTTTTTCCCGAGGGCATGCAGCCTTACTGTATGGTTAAATGATGATGGCGTCCTCTTGGGTTAAATATTCCGGAGGTAAAATAGTCCGCCATTCGGATCTCCGGGCGGGGCTACTCAAGAGGACGTCGTTATCAGGAGAAAGAAAACGGGCGTTCTACGGATCGGAGCGTGGAATGTCAGATCCCTTAATCGGACAGGTAGGTTAGAAAATTTTAAAAGGAAAATGGATAGGTTTAAGTTAGATATAATAGGAATTAGAGAACTTCGCTGGCAGGAGGAACAGGACTTTTGGTCAGGCGAATACAGGGTTATAAATAAAAAATCAATGCAGGAGTAGGTTTAATAATGAATAAAAAAATAGGAGTGCGGGTAAGCTACTACAAACAACATAGTGAACGCATTATTGTGGCCAAGATAGACACGAAGCCCACGCCTACTACAGTAGTACAAGTTTATATGCCAACTAGCTCTGCAGATGACGAAGAAATTGAGGAAATGTATGATGAAATAAAAGAAATTATTCAGATAGTGAAAATTTAATAATCATGGGTGAATGGAATTCGGTAGTAGGAAAAGGGAGAGAAGGAAACGTAGTAGGTGAATATGGATTTGGCTAAGAAATGAAAGAGAAAGCCGCATAATAAAATTTTGCACAGAGCATAACTTAATCATAGCTAACACTTGGTTCAAGAATCATAAGGTTGTATACATAGAAAAGGCCTGGAGATACTGACAGGTTTCAGATAGATTATATAATGGTAAGACAGAGATTTAGGAATCAGGTTTTAAATTGTAAGACATTTCCAGGGGCAGATGTGGACTTTGACCACAATCTATTGGTTATGAACTGTAGATTAAAACTGAAGAAATTGCAAAAAGGTGGGAATTTAAGGAGATGGGACCTGGATAAACTGACTAAACCAGAGGGTGTACAGAGTTTCAGGGACACCATAACGGAACAATTAACAGGAATGGGGGAAAGAAATACAGTAGAAGAAGAATGGGTAGCTTTGAGAGATGAAGTAGTGAAGGCGGCAGAGGATCTAGTAGGGAAAAAGACGAGGGCTAGTAGAAATCCTTGGGTAACAGAAGAAATATTGAATTTAATTGATGAAAGGAGAAAATACAAAAATGCAGTAAATGAAGCCGGCAAAAAGGTATACAAACGTCTCAAAAATGAGATCGACAGGAAGTGCAAAATGGCTAAGCAGGCATGGCTAGATGACAAATGTAAGGATGTAGAGGCTTATCATACTCGGGGTAAGATAGATACCGCCTACAGGAAAATTAAAGAGACCTTTGGAGAAAAGAGAACCACTTGTATGAATATCAAAAGCTCGGATGGAAAACCAGTTCTAAGCAAAGAAGGGAAAGCAGAAAGGTGGAAGGAGTATATAGAGGGTCTATACAAGGGCAATGTTCTTGAGGACCAGATAATGGAAATGGAAGAGGATGTAAGTGAAGATGAAATGGGAGATATGATACTGCGTGAAGAGTTTGACAGAGCACTGAAAGACCTGAGTCGAAACAAGGCCCCGGGAGTAGACAACATTTGCATTAGAACTACTGACAGCCTTGGGAGAGCCAGTCCTGACAAAACTCTACCATCTGGTGAGCAAGATGTATGAGACAGGCGAAATACCCTCAGACTTAAAGAAGAATATAATAATTCCAATCCCAAGGAATGCAGGTTCTGACAGATGTGAAAATTACCGAACAACCAGTTTAATAAGTCACGGATGCAAAATACTAACGCGAATTCTTTACAGACGAATGGAAAAACTGGTAGAAGCCGACCTCGGGGAAGATCAGTTTGGATTCCGTAGAAATATTGGAACACGTGAGAAAATACTGACCCTACGACTTATCTTAGATGCTAGATTAAGGAAAGGCAAATCTACGTTTCTAGCATTTGTAGACTTAGAGAAAGCTTTTGACAATGTTGACTGGAATACTCTCTTTCATATTCTGAAGGTGGCAGGGGTAAAACACAGGGAGCGAAAGGCTATTTACAATTTGTACAGAAACCAGATGGCAGTTATAAGAGTCGAGGGGCGTGAGAGGGAAGCAGTGGTTGGGAAGGGTGTGAGACAGGGTTATAGCCTATCCCCGATGTTATTCAATCTGTATATTGAGCAAGCAGTACAGGAAACAAAAGAAAAATTCGGAGCAGGTATTAAAATCCATGGAGAAGAAATAAAAACATTAAGGTTCGCCGATGACATTATAATTCTGTCAGAGACAGTAAAGGACTTGGAAGAGCAGTTGAACAGAATGGACAGTGTCTTGAAAGAAGGATATAAGATGAACATCAACAAAAGCAAAACGAGGATAATGGAATGTAGTCGAACTGAGTGGGGTGATACTGAGGGAATTAGATTAGGAAATGAGACACTTAACGTAGTAAAGGAGTCTTGCTATTTGGGGAGCAAAATAACTGATGAAGGTCGAAGTAGAGAGGATATAAAATGTAGACTGGCAATGGCAAGAAAAGCGTTTCTGAAGAAGAGAAATTTGTTAACATCAAGTATAGATTTAAGTGTCAGGAAGTCGTTTCTGCAAGTATTTGTATGGAGAGTAGCCATGTATCGAAGTGAAACATGGACGATAACTAGTTTGGACAAGAAGAGAATAGAAGTTTTTGAAATGTGGTGCTACAGAAGAATGCTGAAGATAAGATGGGTAGATCATATAACTAATGAGGAGGTATTGAATAGGATTGGGGAGAAGATAAGTTTGTGGCACAACTTGACTAGAAGAAGGGATCGGTTGGTAGGGCAGAGTGGAGGGTAAAAATCGTAGAGGGAGACCAAGAGATGAATACACTAAACAGATTCAGAAGGATGTAGGTTGCAGTAGGTACTGGGAGATGAAGAATCTTGCACAGGGTAGAGTAACATGGAGAGCTGCATCAAACCAGTCTCAGGACTGAAGACCACAACAACAACACGTTCTAGGGGACTGATAACCATAGATGTTAAGTCCCATAGTGCTCAGAGCCATTTGAACCATTTTCCAGCTGTAGCAGAGTTTCCAAACTGTTAACATAACCCGAAGATCAATGAAACTGTGCAATTCTTTGCAACTTGAAAAGCAGTATGACAACTTGATCTAACTGAAGATTCATTCGTTGAACATTCCTTCTGAAAAATCATAGCGAAAATGTCGGAAAGTAACTGAGACGTTTGTTTCTCTGCTATATGTACACCTACATCTACATATATACTCCGATAGCCACCAAGCAGTGTGTGGCGGAGGGCACAAATGGCACCAAAGTCATATTTCCCCCCCTCTGTTCCACTCGCGGATCGCGCGAGGGAAATACGACTGTCTGAACGCCTCAGTACGAGCTCTAATTTTCCTTATCTTTGAATGGTGAACATTGCGCGATTTGAAAGTTGTTGGTCATAATATATGCTCTACATCCACGGTGAAGATCGGATTTCGGAATTTAGTGAGCAGCCCCTTCCGCTTAGCGCGCCGTCTATCTGCAAGTGTGACCCACTTCAAACTTTCTATGAGATTTGTAACGCTCTTGCGATGGCTAAATGTACCAGTCACGAATCTTGCCGCTCTTAATTGGACCTTCTCAATCTCTTGAATCAGACCCAACTGGTAACGGTCCCATACAGACGAACGACTGGACGAACTAACGTATTGTACGCTATTTCCTTTGTTGGAGGTCTGCATCGCCTCAGGATTCTATCAATAAACCGCAATCTAGAGTTTGTTTTACCCGTTACTTGTGTAATCTGACCATTCCATTTGAGATCATTTCGAATAGTCACACCCAGATACTTGAAGGACGTTACCGCTTCCAAAGACTGGGCATTTATTTGTACTCGTTCATTAATGGAGATTTTCGCCTTGTTATACGCAGTAGGTTACACTTACTAATATTGAAAGATAACTGCCAGTCATAACGCCACGCATTTATTTTCAGCAAATCCTCATTGATTTGTTCACAACTGTCATGTAATACTACTTTCCTATAGACTACAGCATCATCGGCAGACGGTCTAATGCCACTGTCGGTACCATCAACCAGATCGTTTTTTTAAACTGTAAAGCTGCTCCTGTATGATGAATCATTTTTTCAGCCATATTACTTAACTGCATAGTTTTTTTTTTATTTCTGCACTTTGGCTTCTCAAGGAAATCTATGTTGTTGTAAACTGAATTTTTTCGTCGTGTTCAAAGTTTTGAATCTCATTAAGAAACCACTAAGCGTATCAAGGCACTATTACATACAATAAATATATAGACTCGACATCCAGCACTGATACATGTTCATATGTCTGACTGCTTTGAGGTTCCAAAAACCGACAGTAATGCTACTTTTCATGCCTTTAAAAATAGAGACTCTTCATTTTAAGAGAAGATTCCACCTTAAAACTCCAACTTAAAAAAAAAAAAAGGAGAGATAATGGCTGTTTCTCTGACCGCGTGGCACATCGAAAAACGCAAAAGATAATTTTTTATTTCTGTCATCATCAAACAGAACCACTTTATTCCGACCTTGGCATAAACTCAAACTAGGAAAAACAAGTTGCAAGATTTCCAGGAAAACTGAGGCGAAATAATTGACAGCGAGTCGTTGGAAATCAATTACCTTGGCTGCTGACTCTGAGAATATAATTTTCGGGAATTTACTGAAGTCCTGTTCAGTACAGGCAACAAGCTCCACGGAAACAGGCACTGGTTTGTAATCAATCCCTACCACTGCCCCTCCTCAAGTAGACTGTAACCAGATTTTTATTCAGAAAATTCAACACAAAGGTACCCTGAGTTTGAAATTACAAGAAACAGCCTCATAGGAATGAAAAACGCAGTGGTGACGGTGATTCTTAATGTGTAGGGGAGAGTGGGTCAATGCCGTACAGCGGGGTAATACCGGGCACCGCTTTACCCAGTTTCCCAGAGAGCGCCAAGAGCGCTGCATGGTGCTGCCACATAGCGGAAGTTAACTATAATCAGACACAGAGGGGTCTATATTCTTCAACGGCGCAGACGTCTTCGACAATCGGTTTCGACTGATTTCGACTGTTTTCTTATAAAATCTGAAGATAATAAGTCTTGACGTGAGTGAAATATGTAATAGCAACAATATTTAAAGTAGCTCTATTTAATTACACATTCCTTGATCTTCTTTTAAACATCAAATGTTATACGTTAAATTTCGTGATTGTTGGGTTAGAATTTAAAATGGCGAGTCATGTTGTCTCGGGGCAATACCGTGTCCGAAGCACGGTATTGCCTCGTGGTGAACGATATTGCCCCATATGGAAATTTCTTTTGGAATTTTCGTGAACTATATATTTGGAAGTGTGTGTGTGTGTATGTGTGTCGTCTTACAAGTTTTCTTGTGTAGTGCATGTGACACAGCTGAAAACTATATTTGCGACTACTGCCATTAAAACAGGGGATAAATGTATTCAGAGACAAGTTGACACCAAAATCCAATAATTTTGTTTCACCAGTAAAAGGATTTTCTGTCTTTAGAAACTTTAATAAGTTGTAAAATTTGTGTGTTTCAATTCTAAGTAAATTATGAATTTTGAATTTCTTAATTTGATTTATTTTTAAAGAGTTTTTGTCATTTTATGTGCAATGCTGTATCATAAGATATATTGTGCGGTATTACCCCACCCCTCGGGGTAATATCGTGCAATGTCACACTTTTGTAAAACAGCTGTAGGAACGTAAATCGATGTAATATAACAAATATGAAGCCATAAACGTGTGGGGCATTGATTTCTTGCCCAAAAAAAGGTGCTCAGCATTTCAGTTGAGTTCGAAAAATACGAAATATTTGGAAAACGGCTTACGTGCACGGTATTTCCCCGCTCTCCCCTATGTGTCTTGTAGCAACACTCATTTTTTTTATAAAATGCTAAAATTCATTTTGCCATAAGTTTGTCTTTCTACGATAAATGCCTACTTTTTTATTATAAATATTAACCCACCCGAATGAAATTTTTGCAGGAAGTAGTCTTGATGTGTTTACATACTTCTGTGCATTAATATTACCGAAAGTGCAATTTGTTTATTCTATCATCACTAATTAAAGAAAATTGAAGGTTGAAATTTGAGATAGACACAGGACACTAATTACTGATATTTCTCATAACATCAACACCATCAATACACAGAACCGTTGAACTATATCTTGTGAATGTACGAGTACATACCAAATTCAGCATGTGAAAGCTGTGTTGTGTTTACCAACAAAAAAAAATGGTTCAAATGGCTCTGAGCACTATGGGACGTAACTGCTGAGGTTATCAGGCCCCTAGAACTTAGAACTACTTAGACCTAACTAACCTAAGGACATCACACACATCCATGCCTGAAGCAGGATTCGAACCTGCGACTGTAGCGGTCACGCGGTTCCAGACCATAGCAGCTAGAACCACTCAGCCACTTCGGCCGGCTGTGTACCAACAGGTGGTTTTGAAGATTACCAATAAAATAATATTAAAAATTCAAAACTCGAAAACCAATGAAGGTATGGAATTAAAAAATCTTGGGTATTGCTACATCTTTGCATAATAGATACGATTTTGAAATTTCGTTGCTATCGGCAAAGTTGAAGAACATTTTTCCGATCAAGCAACGGGCCATATGAACCGTATGTTCATATCTAATGCTACGTCAAACCTAATTACGGTCATTCCTCTGAAGGCAGCATATTGTTTGCACTTCTCCTGTGCTACAAGTCAGGCATGCTGCACTACGTTATGACAGTAGTGGAACAACAAGAACGCCACCCCAGTCTGCATTGTTGCCAGATTTATCCATGATGGCATCGATAGATATGGCAACATTGCAATGACGTCGTGGCGAGAAGTTCAAATTTTGGCGGGAAGAGAGGTCAATTGGGCTACCTCCACTAATCTAACTGCTCCCCTCCCCCTCCTCCCGCCCAGAAAGTGGCAGGAAGTTCAAATTTTGGAGGGGAAAAAAGGGTACTTGTGCTACCTCCACTAACCTAAGAAAATGGCAGGAAAAAAGACCACTTGGGCTACCTCTACTAAGTCGTCCGACTGCCACCTCTTCCTTAGAATTGGGGGGAGAAAGCCTGTGCTAGGTTGCTGGATAGGCTGGATGTAAGTATTTATTTTGCATGTTTTTATTTAAACAATTTGAGGCAGTAGCTCCATCTGGTGTGTCCAACGTGAGGTCTGGAGTCCAACTGACCTAGTACACAGTACTGCTACCAGAGGAATCGTTGACCCATGGCAGTTTGGGGAAAAAAATTGAGAAAAGAGCTCCGCCTGTTCTGGGCTGCTGGATAGGAAGGACTGTACTTTATTTATTTTGGAACAATTTATTTATGGGTGTATTTCACATAGTTTATTTATTACACCGATATAAAACACTCACTCTGACATGCTTGGGGTCACACTATATGGCCTACAGACATGAAAACTACTCGTAAATCTCCGAAATAATGCAGTACACTCATGTCCAGACACGAAAAAAACTCGTAAATTGTCAAAATAACACATGTAAAACGCACTGCAGTCACGCTCACTAATTCTAAACTACCCAAATAATGCACTACTTTGATGTACAGACACGCAAACAGCTCGTAAATTAGCGAAATAATGCAGTACAGTGATCTACGGACACGCAAACAAATCGTAAATTGTCAAAATAATGCATGTAAAAGGCTCTGCAAACACGCTCACAACGCTTAGACAGCCGAAAACAATGGAGTGCACAAACACTCAGTGCACGTAAAAAACGCTTTCGAACTATTGTCAACCGCGACGTATCAGCAAACTCTTCCCTACAAAGGTCCCAATGCATGCCGGCGCTGTCGACTACGGATGCGAGCCACCACCGGAGAGACGAACACAGGGATGTGAGCCATTGCTCTCAGGACACTGTCATCTACAGCCAGCAGGTGAAAGTCGAGTCTACTTTTGGGTATCTTCAAGTGTTATACTGACTCACATGTCTATGTAAATAAGAGCCTTCACCCTCTGGATGTGCACATGTTTTCTGTTGCTGGCTCGACGCCTTTCTACCTGCGGGCCAGTGAAGACTAATTAAACGATGACCTCAAACCAATTCAGATGCGTGCTGCTAGGTTTGTTAGTGGAAGGTTGGATCAGCACATAAGTATTATGGAGAAGCATCGTGAACTCAATTGGGAATCCCTGAAGGGAAGACGATGCTCTTTCCGCGAAGCACCAGTGCGGAAATTTAGAGAACCGACCTTTGGCACCAACAGCAGAACGATTCTGCTGCCGTACATTTCGCATGAGGGCCACGAAGATAAGAAGAGAGAAATTAGGACTCGTAAGGATGCTTTTGGGCAGTCATTTTTCTGTCCGTCTGTTTTTTCAAACGGAAGAAGAAAGGACGTCATTAGTGGTGGTGTGTGGTACCCTCTGTAATGCACCGTGCGGCGGCTCGCGGATTATGTGTGGAGATACAGATGTAGACGCCTTGTTCAGTGTACATTTGGAGTATTATCCAATAAGCGATGATCTCTTTAATCGACCTCTCTGTCTTTCTCGAGACTGCGGAAGACATCGCAAAACGTTTCATTGTACAAATTAGGGCTTAGTTACAAACTACAGATCGAGTGCAGCGAACAATATTCGGCATAATTTCCAGAAAAGTTCTTCAGTAGTACTGGCGAACCCGAATTGTGCTATTCTCGAATTACAAAAATTTTGTAGATCGAAGAGGAAAATCTATAACTTGTTCTCGTATCTTAGTACGGAAGAACTATTGCATAATGTCCCCCTTATAGTTGTATGTACAGTAAATACCTTGCGAAAGATTAGCGGTAATTTTTACAATTTCTTAGCTATGGTTTTCTTATCGCCTGATGGCTATATATAGAATTTTGCAGCCATTACATTGTCGAGTAAAAAAATATTGTTTTCTTTCAGTTACACGCTTTTTCTGGAGGGTAATTCGCACATGAACACAGTTCTTATTTTAGAAATTCTGTACCAGCAGCGACAATGCGATTTTCACATCTTCTTCCAGGGAGACGTTAAAAAACAAAAATGCATTGTATCTCTTACCACCAATGTCTGCAATTTCAGTCAGTTGGTGGAGGGCTCATTTGTCCATAAAATTTCAGATCTAACAGTGAAAGATATCATTTACAGCTGTGTGTGTCCTTCACGGAAAAAAAAGAAAAAAACGATTCCTGACTGCGATACTTCTAGCAAAAAATAATTTTCAGAACACCAGAGATAAGAAAACAAAAGAAAAACAGAGTTTACAATATACAAGAAGTCACACATGTTTTTAACATAGCGTAAACTCTTAACATTTGCATGAGATAGCTGACTTGGAAATAAATCACTAAATTTTATGTTCCATAGTTAACGGCATACACAAAACCAGCTGTGAAGGTAGCCAGCCTTGCAATCTGCTATGAACATCTGCGATGCTCTGGTTTTCCGCTAAAACAAACTCAGTGACAGCTCTCCGCGTGGAACGCATCCAAGTTACAGACGCCATTTTGACGCCTACGTGTAGTACTGCCACCTATCAGAATTTTGTGAAACTATAGGGGCTGAAGAGGGAATATTCCGCGATGTCCCACAACAAATTCAGCATTTTTGCAACCGAAATTGGCCTAGAAAAAGGTGTTGCATTACTTATTGAACGACCCAAGAAGTTCCAGCTGATGATTTTTGTCTAAAGCAGAACCTTACTCTGCTTCAAAATAATCATTTGTTAAACCCTACATACTTGGATAACAATTCCGGTTTCGAAACATTTTCAACTCTTTACTCGACCAGCACTATCCTTTCTACACACACAACACAAATAGGTTCAAAAATATACCAAAAGTCGTTATTGTCATACCTTTGTCCTTATTTTAAGGTCAGTTGTTACTGATCCTTTTCCAATCCAGAATCTGCTCTCCTCATTTTCAATTTTTCACGCCGCACACCGTCAGGTTATGTAGGCTGATATCTTGTGCCCTCTGATCGGGACGATTTGTGTAGCTGCGAGTCTCGGAAAAGCTGTTGCACTCTCACGTACAAGCACCGTAATACTGTATGCACAAAAAGTCCATCTCTCTCAAATTTCCTGGAACCAAAGTTTATATTACCAAATATTTTCCTTTCAGGCCACATGCGCAAAAAATTTCGACAGACCGGTATTTGTCTCTCATAATGTTAGAGTAACACCTTACTCTTTGCCAAAAGAACGTTAGATAAATGGAAATGTAACAAAATTCTTACCGTCGATGTATGCAATCGCAATCGGTTAGCAGAATGCCTGCCTATTGACCAATCTACAGTTCAAACGGTAACAGACACTGATCGACTTGTGAGAGAGACTGCGGGAACATATATTTAAATGGCGGATGGCGAATGAAAGAGTGATGCGATAAGGCGCTTATCAGCGCGTGCCTAAAACACACACAGCATGATGGGATAAGATAGCCGCAGATATGGATCGCAATTATCATATTTGCTTGGAAGCTGAACTAACCTACCGGAGAGAAATTTTACTCAAAACAGTCTACATCTACATCTACATCCATACTCCGCAAGCCACCTGACGGTGTGTGGCGGAGGGTACCTTCAGTACCTCTATCGGTTCTCCCTTCTATTCCAGTCTCGTATTGTTCGTGGAAAGAAGGATTGTCGGTATGCTTCTGTGTGGGCTCTAATCTCTCTGATTTTATCCTCATGGTCTCTTCGCGAGATATACGTAGGAGGGAGCAATGTACTAAAAATGGGTCTGAGCACTATGGGACTCAACTGCCGTGGTCATCAGTCCCGCAGAACTTAGAACTACTTAAACCTAACTAACCTAAGGACATCACACACATCCATGCCCGAGGCAGGATTCGAACCTGCGACCGTAGCAGTCGCACGGTTCCGGACTGCGCGAACCGCGAGACCACCGCGGCCGGCGAGCAATATACTGCTTGACTCTTCGGTGAAGGTACGTTCTCGAAACTTTAACAAAAGCCCGTACCGAGCTACTGAGCGTCTCTCCTGCAGACTCTTCCGCTGGAGTTTCTCTACCATCTCTGTAACGCTTTTGCGATTACTAAATGATCCTGTAACGAAGCGCGTTGCTCTCCGTTGGATCTTCTCTATCTCTTCTATCAACCCTATCTGGTACGGATCCCACACTGCTGAGCAGTATTCAAGCAGGGGGCGAACAAGCGTACTGTAACCTACTTCCTTTGTTTTCGGATTGCATTTCCTTAGGATCCTTCCAATGAATCTCAGTCTGGCATCTGCTTTACCGACGATCAACTTTATATGATCATTCCATTTTAAATCACTCCTAATGCGTACTCCCAGATAATTTATGAAATTAACTGCTTCCAGTTGCTGACCTGCTATTTTGTAGCTAAATGATAAAGGATCTATCTTTCTGTGTATTCGCAGCACATTACACTTGTCTACATTGAGATTCAATTGCCATTCCCTGCACCATGCGTCAATTCGCTGCAGATCCTCCTGCATTTCAGTACAATTTTCCATTGTTACAACCTCTCGATACACCACAGCATCATCTGCAAAAAGCCTCAGTGAACTTCCAATGTCATCCACAAGGTCTTTTATGTATATTGTGAATAGCAACGGTCCTATGACACTCCCCTGCGGCACACCTGGAATCACTCTTACTTCGGAAGACTTCTCTCCATTGAGAATGACATGCTGCGTTCTGTTATCTAGGAACTCTTCAATCCAATCACACAATTGGTCTGATGGTCCATATGCTCTTACTTTGTTCATTAAACGACTGTGGGGAACTGTATTGAACGCCTTGCGGAAGTCAAGAAACACGGCATCTACCTGTGAACCCGTGTCGATGTACTTAGCCAACACTCGTTGCCAAGGGCCATACAGCAACAATTTTTCTTGTGTTTGTTGCACATCAAGCACTCTACGAATATCATGCGTCCTTGTAAATGTATAGTGTTCGTAAAAATATGCCTCTCTAGAACACTGCTTCCCAACTTTTCTGAGACGATTACGCCTGATTACAACCAGATAGTACCTAGCCAGACCCCACCCCCCTTTCCCTTTCCATACCATTATTAACATGAGTGCCTAACTAAGCTTCAGAATGGAAAAGAATGTTCTTCGAAAACTTTTATTTTTCGAATGATGGAAGGTAAATAATATTTAATTTTCTGTGGGTGTTTTATTAAACCACTAACTAAGGATTCAATGTGACAATTACTACTGTTTATTTCTAACTACTTTTTTATAGGACGACAAAGCAATTCTCAGTGTGTCGCGAGAGTCACCTATAATTCCTTCTCAGAAAAGAAACCTAACATTCCACAGTGAAGGCAGACGATAGTTCAAAAACATACTTCTGCCCAAGTCCTCTTCCTAGTGACATTTGCTTCCCCAACATCCAGCACTCCCATTTAAAATCAGCCATATTAAAATGCGTGCGCTATACTTATTGTTTGCGAATCACTTGATTGCCGATCTTCTTACCCATGAACTGTCAGAAACCGGAAGATTTCTGGCTGCCCATGACCACGCCCACTAATATTAACTGCAATAATAATAATAATAATAATAATGTGTGGGGTCTACAGTAGTACACTAACCATTACCCTAGTTACTGTTCCGTTGTATGGTCAGTTAGTTCATTTATTGCTGTGAAATGAATAATCAAGCATTTTCTAGTCTATTCTGGAAACCACCTATAACTTAGAGAAGTCATTTTGATAAGATATTTAAGGATATGTCATGCATATGTCACAACTTTATTGCAATAGATGCATTGTACAAAGCAAAAAGTATGTGTGTTGTGGGTGGACTGTGTAATCAGTGTACCGGCGGAGGTTCGAGTCCCCCCTCGGGCATGGGTGTGTGTGTTTGTCCTTAGGATAATTTAGGTTAAGTGGTATGTAAGCTTAGGGACTGATGACCTTAGCAGTTAAGTCCCATAAGATTTCACGCCCATTTGAACAAATCACATTTGTGTAATCAGTATTACAGCCTTACGGAATAGTGATTATGGGAATTATCTTTTACAAACAATTTCATTTCATGACCAAAACACAATTGAATGGTTTTGTTTTGCTCCTCATAAAGTTTCGGTTTACCTGTTAGGGATAATTACCCCCAGGTTGGGAACCAGTCTAGAGTCTGGAGAAAGATCCCATATTTACAAGATTTGATACGTAGACATCCAGAGATGCACGATAATTAGCTTAGAGAGATCTGCTTCAGTTGTACTGATTATTTATTCAAACCACGACCAGTTACGGGATTTTAAAATCCCATCTTCAGGTGTACAAAATTATTTAATTGGGAACGCGTAACATGCAGTCGGCTGCCCGGCGGCGGACAGTCTCTGCCAACATGCAGTGAGTGATTGGAGCTTTTGCAGTGACTGGTCCGACTGCATGTTATGTGCTACCAAATACAATAATTTCATGCACCTGAAGATGGGATTTTAAAATCCCGAAACTGGTCTCAGTTTGAATAAATAACTGAGTACAAATGAAACGGATCTCTCTAAATTAAATATCATACCATATTAGCCCGCCCGGCTAGTCGTGCAGTCTAACGCACTGCTTCCCGAGTGGGAAGGCTTGCCGGTCCGTGACACGAATCTGCCCCGCACAAATATTGAGCCATGCTTGCGGAAGTGTTGCCGGTGCAGGATTTTGTGCACGAAGAGACCTCTCGGTTATGTCCCATAAATTTTCATCGAACCGATTGATGTTGGGCCATCCGGGTGGCCAAATCATTCGTTCGAATTGTCCAGAATGTTCTTCGAATCAACCACGAACAGCTGTGGCCCGTTGACATGGCGTATTATCATCCACAAAAATTCCATCGTTTTTTGGGAACATGAACTCCACGAATGGCTGCAAATGGTCTCCAAGTAACTGAAAGTAACGATTTCCAGTTAATGTAAATGCACCCATACTATTATGGAGTCGCTTACAGCTTGCACAGTGCCTTGTTGACGACTTGAGTTCATGGCTTAGTGGAGTCCGCAACCACACTCGAACACTCCATCAGGTGTTACCAAGTAAAATCGGGACTCATCTGACTAGGGATCAACCAATATGGTCACGACTGCAGGAGAGGCGCTGCAGGCGACGTCATGCTGTTAGCAAAGGCACTCACATCTGTCTTCTGTTCTCATAGCACATTAACGCCAAATCTCACTGCGCTGTCCTAGCGGATGCTTTCATTGCAAGTCCCACACTGATATCTGCGGTTATTTCATGGAGTGTTGCTTGTCTGTTAGCACTGACAACCCTATGGAAATGTGGATGTTCTCGGTCGTTAAGTGTAAGCCGTCGGCTACTGCGTTGTCCGTGGTGAGAGGTAATGCCTGAAACTTGGTATTCTCGGCACACTCTTCCGTCTAGCTCGAACTACCATTCCACATTCAAAAGTTGTTAATTGCCGTCGTGCTGCCATAATTACATCGGAAAGCTTTTCACGTGAATCACCTGAGTACAAATGACAGCCCCGCCAATGTACTGCACTTTTACTCTTTGTACACGGAATACTACCGTATAAGACGTGTATATTTCTATTGTATATTTTCAAACCACAATTTATGAAAGATGTTTATATTTTATTAATAGAATTAAGTAGGAATAATTAATATTTGTCATGTTGGAAATAATTGTGGTAGCAGGGAATGTATGCACCAAAGTATTGTTGGCGGGAGAGACCGCACATTGACATAATTTTAAAAAGGGCGGGGGAGACCGCGTATCGATACATTTTCAGAAAAGAGCGGGAAAGACCGCGCATTGATACATTCTGTAATGGTAGCAGGGATTGTCTGCACCAGAAAGCATTGTTGGCAGGAGAGACCGCACTTAAGCGTTCGTAGGAAGTCAGTAGTAAGCGAGAAGTGAGCGAGTCGGTAGCAGGTCTGAAGCGAGAGGTTGAGAGGAACGGTGTGCCTGCCAGCCACCAGCTATGATTTACAAGAGATTATAAACGGATGTACAGAGACATCAGCTAACTATTATAATAAGAGGAACTAATATTGTTGATTTTTTTTTGTTGAGAAATTCAAGATTACTGAAGGTATGTTTGCGCAATGCTAGTTGTAAGATTATTGTAAAAAGTAAGTCCCATTTAAACGTTTATAAAATCATTTCATGCAGAATATAATTAATTTTTGCCAGCAATATTGCATTACTGATTATAATCCATCCCAAAAACCATCAACGTAAAACTTTGCAAAATTTTATTGTTGTCAAGAAAAAGTTTAACTATGAATTACGTAACTTCAGTCAAATTAATTAAAGAATAACGTCAGCTTTGCTATTAAAGAATAACGTCAGCTTTGGTAATAAATACAGCCGCTTACTATGACAGCCCACCAGCAGCTAATAGAGTATAGTAAAACAGAGTAAGTATATTCATGTCGCAGTTCGATGTAGCAGCCAGATGGCGATCCAGTAACAGTAAAAAAGGCAAGGAACAGTTTTGGGCTATTGCACGTAAAGACTGAGGGCCACGACGACGACACGTTCTATGTTTCGTCGAAATAATCAGCAAATCACTTTTAATAAGCAGCATTTAAATTAGTATGCGAAGATTGCACTTATTATTATTGAGAAAGAGAATTAATTTCAAAGGGAAAATTTCATTTGTTATTATTAAGCAAGAGATAGAAATCCTAAGGAAAGGTTTCATAGGTTATTGTAGAAGGAAAGGTTGCGTAACAAAAGAGATATAGAGGAGACGTGAAGGTTTCAACCGTCCTCTGTATATGTGTATATCGCTGTCCGATAACTGGCAAAGAGAAAGATAACGTTTACGCGAGTGGACAAGAAAATATTTTTTCTTCAGTAACAAGAACAGCACACACTGTTACTGCAATGCGTTTCGCCCATGAACTCAGTTTTAACTTAAAAATTTCTGTACCAGCTTCAGATTACCTATAATAATGAAATTTGAAAATACTCATGGAAGCGCATATATTATGTTTATTAGGCAAAATGACTCTCTTGTCACACAACTTTATGAAGTGAACATCGAGAAACCGTACCAGTGCAGAAAGAAATCAAGGAAATGAGTTAGAGACAACAAAGAAAAGCAAATAATTATGCCCAAATATATTTCCTTCCCAGCGATACGTTGCCTCACAAACCTCACTTCGGACCAGCAGTTGTCGGGCAACATCGCGGTGTGAGACTTTCTGGCAGATTAAAACTGTGTGCCGGACCCAGATTTGAACTCTGAACTTTTGCCTATCTTTTTTTCACGCATTTTTGTTTTCGCCCCTGGAAAGGAAAGTACAAAAAAAAGATCTACTTGCCACCTCCACTTGTATCCTAGGAAAAAAATAAACTTCACCTCTTCAGGTGTTGTTGCCTATCTATGCCTATGGCAAGGAAGATCACATACAATCTGTATGTTTGCAATGGAACAATGAGTATTCTGCATGCTCACAAAATGCTAGTCACAAGATACATGTAATCGATACAGTGTATTCAAAGCATGCTGCAGGCGTTAGCAAAACTAGCAAGCAAACAGCAACAAATTTTTTGTTCATTTGCATCTTAGTGGAAAATGTGTGCAATTTAAGTTGCACACAGGTGCCTTCGTTACATTGCTGAATCGTAACACATATGAACTGTTAGGATCCCCACGCCTGTCTAAAACTACTATGCACCTGATGGCTTATAATGGACAAGACACTCCTGTTCTCAGAAAATGTACTTTGCCTGCAATGTATCACTCGCATATGCAAACTGAGACTTTCACTGTGCTACAATCACGCGATTGTGAGAACATATTTGGCCTTGGTTCGTTTGATTTGTTTGGTTTTAACATTCAGGACAACGTGTTGTCAGAGTCTGCATTCAATGCAAAAGATAGTGTAGCTAGCTTGCTGAAGGAATTCCATGAACTCTTTTCTGAAGGTTTAGGCAAGGCTAACAAGTTTGTTGCACATATTACTATGAGAGACAATGCTTAGCCGAAATATTGCCGGGCCAGAACTGTTCCCATTGCATTACAAAACAAAGTTACTGCTGAACTTTAAGAATTGCAAGATAACGGAGCTATTGCGCCCATATCAGCTAGTCAACGGCAAGTCCACTGGTTTTGCTCCCCAACCCTTCAGGTCCCATTCGCCTCTGTGATGACTTGACAGCCAATGCACAAACTGTGCATTACCACGCCCAGAGGATCGCATGGACGGATTAGGTGCTGGTCGCTACTTCTCAAAAACTGATTTGTGCGACCCATATCTTCAAATACCACTTGCTGAAGAATCTCAATACGTGTGTGTTGTGAACTTTAATTTAGGCTTGATTAAATATGTGCGTTCGCCTTTTGGAAGTGCCTCCGCACCCACCATTTTCCAACGGTATTTGGAACAGCTGACTGCTCAAGTACCAACATGTTCAATCTATTTGGACGATATTTTCGTAGCAGGTTGTCCCCTGAAGAACACATGGCATGCTTTGTTTCGTGTGCTATCTGATGTCGGACTAAAGTGTAGACTGGACAAGTGTGATTTCTTAAAACCTGAGTTGCAGTATCTTGGTCTTGTCATAAACAGTTATGGTGTGCACCCTCTTCAATCACATTTGTTAGCCATACGCGACCATCTAGTTCCTCGCAGTGTTACAGAACTGCAGTCAGTTTTAGGGAAAATGAACTATTACATTCGATTCATACCGAATCATGCACAAACCGCAGCTCCATTGCATTGCCTGCGTCGGAAGAACGTCCTCTATGAGTGCCAAGAAGCTTTTTAAAAACTTAAAGATGCATTGCTCAGTGATCGATGCTTGGTTCACTTTGACCCTGACAAACCAGTTGCGTTGAAGTTGACGCTTTCTCTTGCGGAATCGGTGCAATGATTTCGCACAGATTTGGTGATAAAGACAGGTCTATTGCTTTCGCATCAAAAGTGTTGTCAAAGGCTCAGTGTTAGTATTCACAAAGAGGCATTGGCTATTGTGTATGGTGACACCAAATTTCACCACTATTTGTATGGCTGAAAATTCTATTTAGTAACGGATGACAAGTCATTGCAGTACTTCTTTCATCCGATGAAGCCGGTTTCTGCACGAACTGCCCGAAAATTGCAAAGATGAGCTCTGTTGTTGTCTCAATACCAATATGAGATAGTGTATTATCCGACAGCTCAATATGGTAATGTGGACCCACTTTTCCGACTTCCAATTGGCCCTGATACAGACTTGGACGCTTCTGCTGCATCTTGTTGTCACATCGATGCTCACGATTCTGAATTGCTTCAGTTCTTTCCTCTGAACTATAGGAAGATTGCGCAGGCCACGGAAGCTGATTCAGATTTGAACATTTTCCTAACATACATTAGCACATTCTGGCCTCACTCATTGGGTAGTCTAAAGAACTCTGCAGTGCCGCGATACTTCGCACGTCGGCATAGCCTCGCTATACAGCAAGGTGTGGTTCTTGTTCAAGATGACAGCGGACAGTCACGTGTGTTGATCCCCAAAGCTCTGCAGAAAGAAGTGTTCCAGTTACTCCACCAAGGACACTGGGCGATGGTCGATTCGAAACAATTAGCGCGTTGACGCTGTACTTGGCAGGGTACGGACACCAAAATAGAACAGTTGACGTCACAGTGTCACGCATGTGCGGAAAATCAGTCCGCTCTGACATAAAAATTCTCTGCTTGGCCTAACTCACAATCGTCATGGAAACGTGTGCACATATACTTTGTGGGATCTTTTTGGAACACCCGTTGGTTGATTGAGGTAGACGTTAGTAACAAGTTTCCTTTTGCTGTGCCAAAGAACTCGACGATGTCACGTAGCAAAATCAGGCGTTGTGCTCTATCTTTTGCCTCGAAGGTTTGCCTGAAGTCATAGTGTCGGATAACGGCCATCAGTTCACGTCAAATGAATTTGAAACACTCTGTGACATTCTGTAACTAGAGCACCATTCCACCCACAGTCAAACGGCGAAGTAGAACGTTTTGTCAGGACCTCCTAGCAGCAGATGGCCAAACTTCGCACCGCAGACACCAGGATCGAGCTTTGCAACTGTTTCTCGCCTCCTGTCGTTCGCATCCACGGGATGGATCATCGCCATCGGACACTGCTCCACCCGCTCCACCCTCCTCAGCATCCGGAGCCGAAGGAAGGCCGCTAGTCTCGCTTCGCGCCGCATTATATTGTCTTTTACAGGGTTTTTAGCGGCAGCAGACGGTGGGCGCGAGGTGAGATCCTCCGTCGACTTGGCGCATGCATATATCTCATTTCAGGCCCAGACGGACTGCAGCGCCAACATCACAATCAAATTCGCCTCTGTCATGCGCACAGTGATCCTTCTGTATCTCTTCTCCCAGATTCACGGATCCCAAGGACAGTATGGCTACAGCAGCCGCCAGAGGGTGTCATCAAGACACCGCGAGACAACCCCAGGCTCGTGCACATGCAGTTAACGTTGTGTTTTCAACACCTACAACAGGGTCTGACAAAAGAAAGAGTAATGTTGTGCCTGTGCAACGACGTTCTAATAAATTATTTGTCTCATTACGAATTGCTGGAAGTCGAATGAACTTTCAGTTAGACACATGTGCCTCAGTAACTTTGCTAAATCGTGCCACGTACGAGCAGTTAGGTTCACCACGCTTTTCTAAATCTAGCAAGCGCCTCACTGCTTACAACAGACAGAAAAATTCTAGCGCTAGGACAGTGTAGTTTGCCTGCCACTTACAAATCTCACACTACGACAGTGAATCTTACTGTGTTGAATTCAAGAGACAGTGAGAACATATTCGGTTTAGATGCCTTTGATTTGTTTGGATTTAGCATGCAATTTCAGTGTCTGCATTTGCACTAAAAGACATTGTAGATAGCTTGCTCAAAGAATTTGCTGAACTTTTTTCAGAAGGAATGAGAAAAGCTAATAATTTTATAGCGCGTGTTACATTGAAAGGCAATGCACAGACTAAGTTTTTCCGGCCCTGCACCATTCTAATTGCTTTAAGAGACAAAGTAGCCAGTGTATTGAAATAAATGCAAGATAATGGTGTAATTGCTCTCATTCGAGCTAGTCATTGGGCAAGTCCTCTAGTTTTCTTGCCTAAGCATTCTTGTCGCATTCGCATTTGTGTTGACTTCAAGCCTACAGTCAACCCACAGACAGTAGTTGACACTTATTCGTTATCACGCCCTGAGGAACTCATGGATAGGTTTGGTGCAGGATGTTACTTTTCTAAGATAGATTTGCGTGATGGCTATTTGCTAATGCCATTGGATGAAGACTCACAGAAAGTGTTTGTTGTAAATACACACTTAGGACTGTTGAAGTGTTTGCGTTTGCCCTTCGGCAGTGCATCCGCACCCGCCATTTTTCAACGGTACTGGGAACAGCAGACAGCAAAAGTGCCATTTTGTTCAAACTACCTTGACGATATCGTCGTATCAGTTTGTACGCCAGAGGAACGATTTGCCAATCTGCGTACTCTTTTTCGAGTGTTGTCAGAGTCAGGACTCGAGTGTTGCCTCGAAAAGTGTGACTTCTTTCAAACTGAACTACAGTACTTAGGTCTCGTGACCTACAGCCTGAGTTTGCACCCCCTCCTATCTCATTTGCATGCAATCCGTGACCTGCTTGTTCCTTGCAATGTGTCAGGATTGCAGTCAGTACTAGGCAAGATGACGTACTACTGTCGGTTCATACCGAATGCCGCTCAGATCGCGGCTCCATTGCATCGCTTGCGTCGCAGGTATGTTCCTTTCGTGTGGACCAAAGAGTGTCACGACGCATTTCAGAAACTCAAAAATACCTTGCTCAGTGACGTTTTAGTGAATTTTGACCCAACCATGCCCGTAGTTCTGCAAGTCGACGCTTCTTCCTACGGAATCGGGACTGTGCTTTCACACAGAATTGGTGCACCAGGCAGACCTATTGCCTTTGCCTCAAAGTTGTTAACACAAGCTCAGTTTAATTATCCTCAGACTGAAGAAAAAGCTCTCGCTATTGTTTACGGTGTGACCAAATTCTATCAATATTTGTATGACCGCTAGTTCTTTTAAGTGACCGATCAAAGCCTTTGCAGTCCCTGTTTCATCCGTCATAGCCGGTTCCTACACGCACTGCTCAAACATTGCAACGTTGGGCTTAGTTGCCTTCACAGTATTAGTATGAAATAGTGAACAGATCTAACGCAAAACATGACAATGCAAACGCGCCATCTCGCCTTCCGACTAGCCCAGACTCTGATTTTGATGCATCTGCCGCATCTTGTTGCCAAATCGATGCCCAGGACTCTGAATTGCTGGAATATTTTCCCTTGCACTACAGAAAAATTGCACAAGCCACGGAAGCAGAACGACATCTCAAGAATTTGTTGCACTACATTCGCACGTCTTGGCCTCATTCATGGAACTGTGTCCAGAACTCAGTTGTGCGCCGAGATTTTGCACGTCGGCATAACATTTCAGTTCAACAGAGTGTGATTCTAAGTGACAGTGGACAATCGCGTGTGCTTTTTACCAAAGTGTTGTAAAAGGATGTATTGCGATTGGTCCACCAATGACATTGGTGAACTGTTCGCACTAAACAGTTAGCGCGCCGGCACTGTGCTTGGAAGAGCATGGACGCCCACATTGAACAGATGACGTCACAGTGGCACGCATGCTTGGAAAACCAATTTGCCACAGACATTCTCAACTTGACCAAAGACTCAAACGCTATGGCAACGAGTGCACGTCGACTGTTCAAGACCATTTTGGAACACTCGTTGCCTCATAGTGGTAGACTCTTTTAGCAAGTTCCCATTTGCAGTAACCGTGACTTCTACCACATTGTTGTTGTTGTTGTGGTCTTCAGTCCTGAGACTGGTTTGATGCAGCTCTCCATGCTGCTCTATCCTGTGCAAGCTTCTTCATCTCCCAGTACCTACTGCAACCTACATACTTCTGAATATGCTTAGTGTATTCATCTCTTGGTCTCCCTCTACGATTTTTACCCTCCACGCTGCCCTCCAATGCTAAATTTGTGATCCTTTGATGCCTCACGACATGTCCCACCAACCGATCCCTTCTTCTAGTCAAGTTGTGCCACAAACTTCTCTTCTCCCCAATCCTATTCAATACCTCCTCATTAGTTACGTGATCTACCCATCTAATCTTCAGTATTCTTCTGTAGCACCACATTTCGAAAGCTTCTATTCTCTTCTTGTCTAAACTATTTATCGTCCATGTTTCACTTCCATACATGGCTACACTCCATACAAATACTTTCAGAAACGACTTCCTGACACTGAAGTCTATACTCGATGTTAACAAATTTCTCTTCTTCAGAAACGCTTTCCTTGCCATTGCCAGTCTACATTTTATATCCTCTCTACTTCGACCATCATCAGTTATTTTGCTCCCCAAATAGCAAAACTCCTTTACTACTTTAAGTGTCTCATTTCCTAATCTAATTCCCTCAGCATCACCCGACTTAATTCGACTACATTCCATTATCCTCGTTTTCCTTTTGTTGATGTTCATCTTATATCCTCCTTCCAAGACACTGTCCATTCCGTTCAACTGCTCTTCCAAGTCCTTTGCTGTCTCTGACAGAATTACAATGTCATCGGCGAACATCAAAGGTTTTATTTCTTCTCCATGGATTTTAATTCCTACTCCGAACTTTTCTTTTGTTTCCTTTACTGCTTGCTCAATATACAGATTGAATAACATCGTGGATAGGCTACAACCCTGCCTCACTCCCTTCCCAACCACTGCTTCCCTTTCATGCCCCACGACTCTTATAACTGCCATCTGGTTTCTGTACAAATTGTAAATAGCCTTTCGCTCCCTGTATTTTGCCCCTGCCACCTTTAGAATTTGAAAGAGAGTATTCCAGTCAACATTGCCAAAAGCTTTCTCTAAATCTACAGATGCTAGAAATGTAGGTCTGCCTTTCCTTAATCTATTTTCTAAGATAAGTCGTAGAGTCAGTATTGCCTCACGTGTTCCGATATTTCTACGGAATCCAAACTGATCTTCGCCGAGGTCGGCTTCTACCAGTTTTTCCATTCGTCTGTAAAGAATTCGCGCTAGTATTTTGCAGCTGTGACTTATTAAACTAATAGTTCATTAATTTTCACATCTCTCAACATCTGCTTTCTTTGGGATTGGAATTATTATATTCGTCTTGAAGTCTGAGGGTATTTCGCCTGTCTCATACATCTTGCTCACCAGATGGTAGTTTTGTCAGGACTGGCTCTCCCAAGGCGGTCAGTAGTTCCAATGGAATGTTTTCTACTCCCGGGGCCTTGTATCGACTCAGGTCTTTCAGTGCTCTGTCAAACTCTTCACGCAGTATTGTATCTCCCATTTCTACATCCTCTTTCATTTCCATAATATTGTCCTCAAGTACATCGCCCTTTTATGGACCCTCTATATACTCCTTCCACCTTTCTGCTTTCCCCTCTTTGCTTAGAACTGGGTTTCCATCTGGGCTCTTGATATTCATACAAGTCGCTCTCTCTTCTCCAAAGGTCTCTTTCATTTTCCTGTAGGCAGTATCTATCTTACCCCTAGTGAGATAAGCCTCTACATCCTCACATTTGTCCTCTAGCCATGCCTGCTCAGCCATTTTGCACTTCCTGTCGATCTCATTTTTGAGACGTTTGTATAGCTTTTTGCCTGCTCCATTTACTGCATTTTTATATTTTCTCCTTTCATCAATTAAATTCAATATTTCTTCTGTTACTCAAGGATTTCTACTAGCCCTCGTCTTTTTACCTACTAGATCCTCTGCTGCCTTCACTACTTCATCCCTCAGAGCTACCCATTCGTCTTCTACTGTATTTCTTTCCCCCATTCCTGTCAATTGCTCCCTTATGCTGTCCCTGAAACTCTGTACAACTTGTGGTTTAGTCAGTTTATTCAGGTCCCATCTCCTTAAATTCCCACCTTTTAGTAATTTCCTCAGTTTTAATCTACAGTTCATAACCATTAGATTGTGGTCAGAGTACATATCTGCCCCTGGAAATGTCTTACAATTTAAAACCTGGTTCCTAAATCTCTGTCTTACCATTATATAATCTGTCTGATACCTTTTAGTATCTCCAGGATTCTTCCATGTATACAACCTTCTTTTATGATTCTTGAACCAAGTGTTAGCTATGATTAAGTTATGCTCTGTGCAAAATTCTAACAGACGGCTTCCTCTTTCATTTCTTAGCCCCAATCCATATTCACCTACTACGTTTCCTTCTCTCCCTTTTCCTACTGTCGAATTCCATTCGCCCATGACTATTAAATTTTCGTGTCTCTTCACTACCTGAATAATTTCTTTTATCTCATCATACATTTCTTCAATTTCTTCGATATCTGCAGAGCTAGTTGGCATATAAACTTGTACTACTGTAGTAGGCATGGGCTTCATGTCTATCTTGGCCGCTATAATACGCTCACTATGCTGTTTTTAGTAGCTTACCCGTACTCCTATTTTCCTATTCATTATTAAACCTACTCCCGCATTACCCCTATTTGATTTTGTATTTATAACCCTGTATTCACCTGACCAAAAGTCCTGTTCCTCCTGCCACCGAACTTCACTAATTCCCACTATATCTAACTTTAACCTATCCATTTCCCTTTTTAAATTTTCTAACCTACCTGCCCGATTAGGGGATCTGACATTCCACACTCCGATCCGCAGAATGCCAGTTTTCTTTCTCCTGATAACGACGTCCTCCTGAGTAGTCCCCGCCCAGAGATCCGAATGGGGGACTATTTTACCTCCGGAATATTTTACCCAAGAGGACGCCATCATCATTTAACCATACAGTAAAGCTGCATGCCCTCGGGAAAAATTACGGCTGTAGTTTCCCCTTACTTTCAGCCGTTTGCAGTTCCACAACAGCAAGGCCGTTTTGGTTAATGTTAGAAGGCCAGATCAGTCAATCATCCAGACTGTTGCCCCTGCAACTACTGAAAAGGCTGCTGCCCCTCTTCAGCAACCACACGTTTGTCTGGCCTCTCAACAGACACCCATCCGCTGTGGTTGCACCTACGGTACGGATATCTGTGTCGCTGAGGCACGCAAGCCTCCCCACCAACGGCAAGGTCCGTTGTTTGTGGGGGGAGGTCTACCACATTATGTAGCACCATTCATGGGTTGTCCTCCATTTTCTGCATCGTGCGTTAGAATGATGTACTTGTGTCGGACAACGGACCATAGTTCACTTCACGTCATTTTGAACAGTACTGTGAACGAAATGGCATTCGTCATCTAACAAGTGCTCTATTTCCCTCCCAGACCAACAGAAACAGAACGCTTTGTACGCACTTTTAAACAACAGATGGCCAAGCTTCACACCACCGACACACGGAAACAGTCACAGCAACTGTTTCTCGTCTCATATCGCTGCCGCCCAAGAGACGGATCATCGCCGGTGGAATTTCTGCATGGCCGCCTTCATCCTACACTGTTACACTTGCTATACCCACCTCAGCATCTCGCGCCGTCAATGATCCGCGAGTATCGCTTTACGCCTCTCAATCTTGTTCTTTTCACAGTTTTGGCAACCGTGGGCGCTGGCAAAGAGGCGTAATCCAGGAACGCATTGGCTCATATATGTACTTAATTGCAGGTCCTGGCGGTTTGCAGCGCCGCCACCAGAACCAAATTTGCGCATGTCGTTTGCTCCGTGATTCTGCCACTATTCTTCCCCCAGATTGACGGTTTCACAGGACAGCGAGGCCTTCGCAGCTGCCCACTGGTGCCACCAGGGCACCCCACGAAGAGCAGATGGACGATGCGCCCTCGCCCCCGCCGACCCCGCTCCCGATTCAATGGTCTCAGGCCTGGACATGTGCCCTGGCAGCAGTTTCCTGGAGGGTGTTCCTGTTGCCTCGCAATCCAGGTGGCGAGGTACCGTCGGGAGTTCGCCATCCTCCACAGTCACGGCTCCCAGGTCATCTCTACGTCCAGTATCCTGCCTCCCGTCCTGAGGTGGTTTGCATCCCCCCCTACTCGACGCGGCTTTTCTGGGTGAGGAAGTGGAGGGGGGGGGGGGGAGGAGTGTGCTGGCATAAGCCGTAGCCAGCACACCGGACAGCAAAGATGTAGTGCGAAGATCGATTCTAGGCGCTGGATCAAGAGCGCCTATCACAAGAGAGACCAGAGACAGGCTCACAAGCAACACGCCGCCAACGCCCTTTCGACTCGTCGCCGCTGACTGGAGGGCCTCAGGCGTTAGCTCAATGACTCGACTCACTACTCAATGTCGGCGTCTGTCTGTCCATTAACGGAGCGGCATAGTTCAGCAGGTTAAGATAGTGCCTAGTGACCACATTAGTGCAACAGCAAATTACTGGTATTATCTGCAAGAGGATTATTGCTGATGAGCTTGTACCACAACACATGGACTGTATTCCAGTTAAGCAAAAAACTTATAGTTGATGTAAATGAAGATCGTATAAATCCACATGTACATTTGTTTTGTAGAGAGAGGATAACAGCCTCTCCATTGATTCCTACGGTACAAGACTCTGCAGAAAGGGAGCTTAAACACCCGAATTTTTAGATGGCCGAAACCAGCGTGGTCCACCGTCATCTCTCCATTATGCTCGTCAGAATGTTTAAACTTAAGCCCGTGTGTGTGTTGTCGAACTACGTCAGTATTTGCTTCCTCCATCGTCATTGTAATGTGGACGATACTGCCAATGATAGAGATGTGAATACCCACCGCTTCTTGTTGGTCCAGGCGTAGCACTTCGCAAATGAATTATTCGATTTCATAAGCTCATTGTCGCGAATGTTCGGCTTGAAAAATTGATTTAAGTGTCGCTCGGCCGTAAGAGTGCACAATGGGGCACAATATCCATGGACGGTACACAACACAAAAACCGCGAAGGGGCAGTAAACAACTCCATCAGCGGAGCGGTGCCCGGGGCGCGGAGCCGCCCCGCACGCCACCACGACCGAAAACCGACTGTACTGCAGTAAGATTCCATACAGCACGACTTTAAAATGTCAACAACAGAAAACTGTACCAAAAATATTTCCTTCCAGTTTTCCTGCGTTACTTTGCCTCAGAAGAGCAAGAAGTTCTCGTACAACATTGTTATGTGAAACTTTCTGGTAGGTTAAAACTGCATGGCGGACCAGACCCGAACTCGGGACTTCTGCCTTTTGGGGCAAGTTTTCTACCGATTGAGCTACCACAGCATATTTCAGAGCCTGTCCTCACAGCTCTACTTCCGCCAGTACCTCATCTCTTATCTTCCAAACTACACAAAAGCTCTCTTCCGAAACTTGCAGGACTAGCTCAGTTGGTACAGCACTTGCCCGCGAATGGCAAAGGCCCCTAAGGTCCTTCAGCCAGCTCGGGATTTTGACGAGTTAACCCGCCAGTTGGACAGGATTTGTCACGATATCGCTCAGGAGAGCATCCGACAAGTCTATCGAGCCGAATAACTATTCGCATAAGGGGTGGAAGTCTACCGACGTGACGAGTTATTGGCTTTCTCAATTACTGAAGCTTTCTCTCTTGAATAAATCATCCAATCTTTCTGGAATTGTAATCGCTTATTTGTCTATACAAATACATCCGACTGCTGTCCCATTCGGATAATACGTGGTGTGTTTTTTTTCTCTGTCTTAGAGTGTATTTTACGGGTGTGAATGTCTGCCCCCGTTAGCTGAGTGGTCAGCGTGGCGGAATGCCATGCTAAGGCGCCCAGATTCGATTCCCGGCTGGGTCAGGAGATTTCCTCCTCACAGGGACTGAGTGTTGTGTTGTCCTCATCATCATTTGATCTCCTTCTCCAACGTGCAAGTCGATGTGGCGTCGAATGCAGTAAGTACTTCCCCTCGGCGGCCGACTTCCCCGAATGGGGGACTCCTGGCCCACAATCCCGTACGCTCGTTTCCATTGATGTGAATGCTTCCAGCGGCTGTTGTTCTGTTTGTCAGGGGGTGGTGTTAAGCATGTGGTATACACGTGAGATGCTACCACAGTGGAACTCGCCTACCTGCTCAGTGCACCGACCGCTTCTCGTGATATATGAAAAAAAAAAAAATGGAAATTGACTCTATAGGAATATAGATAAGGGCCTCCACCAAGCTACAAATGGAGACTATACGTCACTACAAAAGTCCGATTCATTGTTAGATGCAGTAATGTGGTTTTAGTCACTGAGTAAACATAAATGACAAAAGACCACAAGCGCGGAAGGATATGTACAAAAGATCTTGGCACAGTTGGGTGTGTTATTACAGATAGAATGATGCAAAACCTGAGTCCACGGACGTAGCCAATGATTGCTGAACAAGTTGATAGCTTAAAGAAGAGACACAGGAAGCTACAAACTAGGACTAGTTCTCTCGCCTAAGCACTTACTGAGCGCAGCTAAGTGGCTATGAATTAGTAGAGCAGAACTAAGCTCCGACTTTCGACAAATAACTTGGCGGTCTCTCGTCACCAGCTGCGGCCCGTGCTCGCCACACTGCAGAGGACGACAGCAGTAGTGGTCCAGAATTCCAAGCTCTGCCCCGCTGACTGGCACGAGGACCACGCGACAGTTGGATTTTTGTAACTTTTTACATTTATGCTACGGAAATTCAGAATGCATCTGTTAATACCGAAAAATAAGTCGATGTAACTCTCAAAAACTGTCGGAGGAAATCGACTTTGAAGTCTTGCGGCCGTCTTCATTATGCTACAGCGAGCTAGAGTTTTCTGGACAGGCTGTGTGGGGATAAAAGAAATTTGGCTTTGCGGTTTGGGGGTTTTAGGTCGGATTCCAGGCTGCAAATTTTTGAACAGAGGTGCCTGTCTTACTAGCTATTCCGTCAAGTTTACATGAAGATGAAAAAAAAAAAGAGACTAGTCTTGTTTCAGTCATTATTTTTTTTCACTTCTTTTCCCTTTCAATCCGAATACCAACTCTTAAATATAAAAGTCACCAAATATATGGTAACTAACAGATGTCTATACACACAAAGGATTTACAAAAATTGGCTCTGAGTAGGCATTGATTTAAATCAATGGGGAAGATTGAAAATTTGTACCGGGCTGAGATTGCTGCTTAAAGGGCAGATGAACTCACCACTACACCTTGACACAGCGCCAGTGTAACTGCACGCAATACCCTGCCACGCCTCCCGCCAGACCCGAATTCTCAATGTGTGGTGTTCACGAACAATAAAAGGACGGAAATGAAATTTATGTTGATCTCTATTCCAATTTTCCTCTCAGGTTCCGAAACTCTCGGAACAGAGACGATGCAAAACTTTTTTTGATGTGTGTAGATTTCTGATGAATGTTTTTATGAGAAATTCTATTTCTAATGACATGGTGCACACAAAAATCTTGTTTTCATTGCAAATGTACATTCTTCATTACTGATCCCTTATAAAAAAATTGTTTGGATTAAAAATAGAAATTAAATCCTTTTTAATCCCTATGTATTTTACGCTTCATGGAAATCTTTACGAAACATGCAACTTTGTTTAAAATTTTGGCAGACCTGGGAATCACTCATGTACCATATATGTTGTAGGCAAGTATTCTACCATACTGCCACACACAAACCTGTTGACCAAAATTGGTCTTCTTTTAGCATATTAAAGGTGGTTGGAAAACCTTTTCGATTTTCTTGAGAGTTCCGTGGAACTGCTTTTGTTGATTGATGTTTCACTTCAGAACTTCATGTACCATTAATATGAAAAAACACAGAAGTTCGATTGTCATATGGCCTTCTTGAGAGACAAAATCTCTTGTCCCTGTCATACCAAAAGGAAGGGTCTCCTCCTATCTAGCTCTGAGATGAAGTCTGCTCTCTCTCTCTCTCTCTCTCCCTCTCTCTCATGCCCTAAGACGAAATGTCCTCCTACAAAACCTTGCTGTTTCTCCCAGCGCCAGAATACTAATAGCCAACTCCAGTATACATTCCTAGTTCCCAATAATGAAAACTTTGCGACAATGGCAACAATTTTCCCTCTCCTAACGAATCTGTCACGGTTAAGCAATACTGCTCAGTTCTCTCCTAGAGTGACGCAGCAGGCAAAAATTCCCTCTCACTATACCTATGTCGCCCGCCCGGTTAGCCGTGCCATCCAACGCACGGTTTTCCTGATTGGGAATGAGCGCCGAGTCCCAGACACGAATCCGCCCAGCTGACTTGTGTCGAGCTCCGGTGAGCCGGCCAGTCTGTGGATGGTTTTTAGGCGGCTTTCCATCTGCCTTGGCGAATGCGGGCTGGTTCCCCTTATTTCACCTCAGCTACACTATGTTGGCGATTGCTGCGCAAACAGGTTCTCCACATACGCGTACACCACCAATACTCGACCACGCAAACATAGGCGTTACACTCGTCTGGTGTGAGACGTTCCCTGGAGGGGTGGGGGGTGGGGGTGGGGGGTTCTATGAGGGCCGAACCGCACAGCACAGTAACCCCTGAAAAAGTGGTTCGGTGTGGGGAGGCGGTGGAGGGGTGAAATGGACTGCGGTAGTCGTGGTGGGACTTGTGGACCACTGCGGCTGCGGCGGGGACGGAACCTCTCCGTTGTTTCTAGGCCCCCATTTAATATACAATACAATACGAATGTCTCTAAACTTCATCCAACAGAAACGTCTGCATGTGTGCACATGCAAGTTTCTACCGCCACTACGAAATAATGATGAACTAGACGTGGGCCTCTTACCTCCTTCGGCCCACAGTAGCTGTCTCCCTCGCTGGGTGAATCGTCTTTTCCCCCTGCCTTCATGGATCTTATCTTTTCTGAAGGCCCTTCTTTAAGCTCCTTGCTACTGACAGTTTAAATGTGCTCAGCTCTCTCTCTTGCCCTTCCACACCACAGGTGCCTGCTTGGAGTTTTAGTGTGTTGGAAAAACGGTGCTCTCGTCCCAGCCCATTCCTGACTGCCTCATAGTTTTCAGTGGAAACATTTTTATTCTCTGCCTCAGAACTCTAGTGCGTTCTCATAGCCTATTGGGCACCCTAAGTTTACAGAAAAATACTACAAGCATTATCGTTTAGGGTTAAAGGAAAGATTACTACTTACATCTGTAATCGCTGGTATTACATTTAATTGCACGCTTACTTTCAACATCGTTAACAATTTAAATGAATTAGGTCTCTTCATTGGAAGGCTGTGGAGCAGTTTTGGAATAACTGTCCCGTAATATAATGTAATCATACAACAGCGTATTTTCTATCTATTTATGCAGAATACATTACATTTGTTTGTGTTAAGGTTCAGTTGACAATCCGTGCATCAAGAATTGATCGTCTGCAGGTCTTCCTGCAGTCCGCTACAGATTTCTAGCCTTGCAACTTCTCTGTTTACAACAGCATCGTCTATGAATATCCCCATGGGTCTGCCGACATTATCCGAAAGGTCATTTATACATATTGCGAAAAGTAAGGATCCTACAACATTCCTTAGAGTACGCCCAAAGTTAATGTTACAACTGAAGATTTCTGTCCGTTGAAAATGATACGCTGTATTCTGTTTGCTAGTAACCTTTCAGTCCAATCAAACAGCTGTCTGATATTCTGTGCGTTCGTATATTGTTCTTCAGTCAGCAGTACAGAACTGTATCAAACCGTTTCCGGAAGTCAAGAGCGTGACGGAGTAGCCGAGCGGTTCTAGACACTACAGTCTGGAACCGCGCGACCGCTACGGTCGCAGGTTCGAATCCTGCCTCGGGCATGGATGTGTGTGATGTCCTTAGGTTAGTTAGGTTTAAGTAGTTCTAAGTTCTAGGGGACTGATGACCTCAGCAGTTAACTTCCATAGTGCTCAGATCCATTTGAACCATTTTTGAAGTCAAGAACCACTGCATCAACCTGCTACTGCTTTCTGGGTCTCCTAGACAAACAGATTGAGCTGGGTTCACTCGATAATTGTTTTGAAACCCACGTTGAATCCTGCAGAGGAGAGATTTGGTCTCCAGAAGTGTCATGATACCGACTAGTTATCTGTTTCTGTTTGACAATCCTTCTTGAAAACGAGAATGACCTGTGTTCCGCGATTCACAAAAGTCTCTCCTTACGCTAATTTTGTATTCGTTCAGTATTTGTACATCTGTGAGATTTCGACTACTCTTACATTTGCAGTTTTATTGACAAGGCTGCGGTTCTTTCCCATGTTGACCACTTTGCTCAACTCAGAGCATACTTCGTGCAGAGCGCATTGTGCAATGCCGTACTCGCGATATTTGTCCACTGACGCGCAACAATGGATGATCTGGAGATAAGATTTTCGCAATCTGAAATCTGTTTCTTGTCGCCTTGAGAAGCGCTACTCTTTTGCTTTCTTTCTTTATATTCCTTTATATTCATATTTACAACCGTATTCAGTGATGTTGTAGCGGCCTTTTGATCACTAGTTCCTTTTCTGTTCTTTCAGACCTAATATGTTACTTTCGCGAGTCGGTGCTCTGATTAGCTGCTCAAGGTAATTTTCGGATGAGGCATTTAGAACAATTTACTCGGTTGCCTGTTTTGATAACTCGAACTTCCCAGTCTGTAACTGGTAAGTTGAAATCTCCTCTTAATACTGTAACATGAACAGGACATTTAGGCTAAATATTCTCCAAGTTTCCTCTCAGATTTTATGTCTCTACTACTCCGGAAGTGGGAGATCTATATAAGCATCCGATCACTATGTCTTATTCACTTTTTACACTTACTCTCATCGAATTTATTTCGCGTTCGTAATCTCACTAGATATTTTCTACCACTATAGGCACGCCTCTTGTGCGTTATACATTCCAGTCGGTATTTAGAATTTCGTTTCTTCTAATATCTGGTTCCTGTCAGCTTTCTCTCCCTAATTGTACGAGGGTTGGAAGTTTAATAGCGGCAACTATTTATTTACAGCTCGTGCATAACAGTTACGTGTTTCAAACTTTTTCTGACATCCAAAGTAGTCACCAGCATTGTGTATAAACCGTTTCCAATGATATGGAAGTCGTAGGATACTCTTAGTACTGCCAGTTGTGTTGACAATTCGAGCGGCGCGTTCTATTGCCCGACGAATTTGTAGCAGTTCTGAAGCGAATGCCTTGAAGAGTTTCCTTCAGTTTAGAAATCGAATTGAACTTATGAGGGCGTAAGTCAGGGGAGTGCAGTAGGTGGTATAGCACTTAGCAGCCCCGCCAGTCAAGCAAATCAGTAACAGCTTGTATTGTACGTGCTTCAGTATTTCCTGCAAAATGATGGTTAGGTCCTGCAGAAAGTGTCATCACTTCTGTATCTAATCTCGTCTTAGGTTGTGTTCCAAAAATGAACAGCATAGAGACAGAAGTGATGACATCTTCTGCACGACTTGACCATCATTTTGCAGGACAATGTTCAAGCACGTACAGTGCAAGCTGTTACTGATTTGTTTGACTGATGGGGCTGCTAAGTGCTATACCGCCTACTGCACTCCCCTGACTTAAGCCCTCGTGAGTTCAACTCGATTTCTAAACTGAAGGAAACACTTCACGGCATTCGCTTCAGAAATGCTACAAATTCGTCGGGCAATAGACCGCGTCACTCGAACTGTCAACACAACTGGCACTGCTAAGAGTATCCTACGACTTCCACATCAGTGGCAACGGGTTAATGCTAGTGACTACTTTGAAGGTCAGTAAAACTTTTGTATGAGCTATAAATAAACAGTGGTTATTATTAAAGTTTCAATCCTCGTATGCAGGATTTTTGCCGTTTGTAATTGAGACTAGTTTTGAGACTATTCCATAGACACTCCTGGAATTACCTTATACTATATTAATGTTTTCTTTCTCCGATGTGCCTTGACGAATGCTTCTCTCTTTAATTAATGGGGCTGGTATTCTTCCTCATCCGAAATACACTACCGGCCATTAAAATTGCTACACCACGAAGATGACGTCCTACAGACGCGAAATTGAACCGACAGGAAGAAGATGCTGTGATATGCAAATGATTAGCTTTTCAGAGCATTCACACAAGGTTGGTGCCAGTGGCGACACCAACAACGTGCTGACATGAGGAAAGTTTCCAAAGGATTTCAAATCCAAAAACAGCAGTTGACCGGCGTTGCCTGGTGAATCGTTGTTGTGATACCTCGCGTAAGGAGGAGAAATGCGTACCATCACGTTTCCGACTTTGATAAGGTCGTATTATAGCCTATCGCGATTGCGGTTTATCGTATCGCGACATTGCTGCTCGCGTTGGTCGAGATCCAAAGACTGTTAACAAAATATGGAATCGGTGGGTTCAGGAGGGTAATACGGAACGCCGTACTGGATCCCAACGGCCTTGTATCACTAGCAGTCGAGATGACAGGCATCTTATATGCATGGCTGTAACGGATCGTGCAGCCACGTCTCGATCCCTGAATCAACAGATGCGGACTTTTGTAAGACAACAACCATCTGCACGAACAGCTAGACGACGTTTTCAGCAGCATGGACTATAAACTCAGAGACCGTGGCTGCGGTTACCCTTGACGCTGCATCACAGACAGGAGCGCCTGCGATGGTGTACTCAACGACGAACGTGGGTGCACGAATGGCAAAACGTCATTTATTCGGATGAATCCAGGTTCTGTTTACAGCATCATGATGGTCGCATCCATGTTTGGCGGCATCGCGGTAAACGCACATTGGAAGCGTGTATTCATCATCACCATACTGGCGTATCACCTGGCGTGATGGTATGGGGTGCCATCGGTTACACGTGTCGGTCACCTCTTGTTCGCATTGACAGCACTTTGAATAGTGGACGTATATATATATATATATATATATATATATATATATATATATATATATATATATATATATACTGAGAGGCCAGTGTCAAAATACCCAGTTTAGTGAACCAGGGTTGACAAGAAGTTCGCGAGCTTACACCACTTATTGCCCGAACTGCCTGTTTCTGAGCCAAAAATATCCTTTTAGAGTGGGAAGAGTTACCCCAAAATATAATACCGTACGACATAAGCGAATTAAAACAAGCAAAAGTAGACTAATTTTTGTGTCGAACGATCACTTACTTCAGATACCGTTCGAATAATAGTAATGGCAGCATTAAGTCTTTGAAAAAGATCCTGAACGTGGGCTTTCCGCGACAGTTTACTCTCTATCTCAACACCTAGGAATTTGAACTGTTCAGTTTCACTAATCATATGCCCATTCTGCTAAATCAAAACGTTGGGTTTTGTTGAATTGTATTCCAGCATATGGTCTATTTGGTTTACTTCATTCGTTCCTGGTATTTTCCAGGACCCTTTGTAGACATTTTCCCTTGGGAAACAAGTACTTATTGCCATTAATTTGTTCGCAGAAGCAAACTGAGTAACCCTCATACCGCTATTGATAGTTTCATCGCGCAGAGTTTCCTTATAAAACACAGTTCTGAAAACCTCCTCTTTGCTGAGTTTGGCATTATAGTCCCCAAGGACTATTTTCTAGTCGCATCTAGGGGTTTATATCACAAACTCTCCTGTAACTGACAACAGCAATCATCTTCTATGCCTTCATCTGATTCTTCTGTTGGTGCACAACATACGTTCAGAAAGGTTACATTGTGAAATTTGCCTTTGATATCCAGAATAAATATTCTTTCGTTATGTTGAGTGAAAGCAACGGTAGATTTACGCACATCTTTGGAGATTATAAAACCAGCTCCAATCTCCCCTTGTCTTTCATCTTTTCCTGAATAATAGAGGGAGAATTTATGTTTATGAATCTCATCCCTTCCCTACCATCCACTTTCCTGAAGTGCACCAACTCCCATTTCGTCTCTTCCGCAATACTTTACTTTCCGCAAGAGAGGGTAACATTTGTTAATTGCGTACCACGTTTATAGTCTAGGTCACAAACGTTGCTTATTGTGACGACCATCTGTATCCAAGGCAGCGTGGAACCGCACGAGAGATTTCCCTACTGCTGCCCGAAATAACGGTGGATTATCGAATTTTCAGCCGTCGTGGCACAGCTCGTTCACGGCTTGAAGATCGCACATTTCGTCCAGCATTCTCAGCAGTGGCGTAGCCTGAGGGGACACTTTGAGACTTGGTCTCCCCTGTATTCGTGCTTAAAAAAGATGCAATAGTAATTCGTAACAAAAATATAATAAGAGCTCTAAATGTTTTGTAGCCAGCGCCGCACCCTTAGTATTAGTGTATTTGCCTGCTTGAGGCTCAACCTCTCAGTCTCTGCCCCCCTTCCCTTAGCTGGCTGTGTGCGCCTGCGCTTTAGTGGCATTCTTGGCTCCCCTCCTCTTCCCCTCTTCTACGATGACTGGTGCGCTGCATTTGCTAGCAGGTATCGAGACTAGTCTCTGCCGCTTCTATGCTGGTTTTTAACACGAAAGTGAACATTCGCGCGGTTTGTATTCATAGTCATTCTTTGTGTGATTTTAGTGCATATTTTCGTTGTGTCGCCAACCTTATAGAATTTTTATTAAAATCGCCTTTTTCTACATTAAAGTACAAAAAAAGTGTGAATTGAAGGACAAACGACCTATACTCAGTGTAGTTTTAAGTGAAGCCAAAGAAAAACGCACTTTTCAGACAACCTTGTGCGAAAAGTATACTTGGCTGACTACGAATGCAGTTAATAACAGATTATATTGTTATATACTCGTATGTCTTCTGTTTGGTGGTGAAAAGGAATGGTGCAATGAGGGCATTTGTACAATAAAGAACTTTGACAGGAAAGCACAAAAGCATCAGATATCAAAACGTCATCTGCAGAACAGAGAATCATTTCAGTTATTGGGTGAAAGTAGAACTGAGCACGTCCTTTCTCAAGCCTCTCGAATGACAGTAATAAAATACAACGAACAAGTTGCATCTAACAGGAGAGTATTGGCCGTCTTATTCAGGCAATTGTATTTCTGTGTAAACAAGAACTAACCTCTCGCGGCCATCGAGAAGACGAATCCTCTACCAACAACTATCTGGAGTTGTTGGCTTTACTAGTTCAAGGACAGCAGTTAAAAAAATGGTTCAAATGGCTCTGAGCACTATGGGACTTAACTACTGTGGTCATCAGTCCCCTAGAACTTAGAACTACTTAAACCTAACTAACCTAAGGACATCACACACATCCATGCCCGAGGCAGGATTCGAACCTGCGACCGTAGCAGTCGCGCGGTTCCGGACTGAGCGCCTAGAACCGCTAGACCACCGCGGCCGGCAAGAGCAGTTAAACCGAGACCATCTGACATCATCTTCAAGCTTTAAAGGAACTTCTCCAGATATACAGAATGATGTAATAGTTACAGTTAACGGGAAAATAAAAGCAGAAATTCAGGCTGATGAAACATTAGACGTGTCATGCAAGAATCAGATGAGTATAATATTCAGATAGTGTATTCCAGAAAAAATTGAGGAAAGATTCGTTGGATTTTACCATGTTTCTGGAGATAAAACTGCTGAAGGTTTGTCAAACATTATCCGTGCAGTATTGGCTGAAATGGCTCTGAGCACTATGGGACTCAACTGCTGAGGTCATTAGTCCCCTAGAACTTAGAACTAGTTAAACCTAACTAACCTAAGGACATCACAAACATCCATGCCCGAGGCAGGATTCGAACCTGCGACCGTAGCGGTCTTGCAGTTCCAGACTGCAGCGCCTTTAACCGCACGGCCACTTCGGCCGGCCCGTGCAGTATTGAAAAAATGGAATGTGGAAGGAAAAATTGTTATTCAAATACATGATGGAGCTTCAGTAATGGCAGGCAGAGAGAGATGACTACAACAATTAGTGAAGCAGTTCTGTCCCTATGTTTGTAAGTGATCTTACTGCATTCCATTCGATTTTCAGCAAATCATCAAACCGAACTGTATTGCTAACTGAGAAAGAGTTTAAACTGCCACTACAAGCAATACTCGCAGGAACTTTCTTTCCAGGGCAGTTTCCACAATATCTTGACATTTCTCAGAGCTATTAGTGTTTTTAATTATATAATTGGTGATACAGACTCTCAGTGGGACCCAGAATCTTTGAGCTGTGCTGTGGGAATGAAACGACGTATGTTCTTCAGTCAAAAGCTGTCAGTATAACTGCTAGCCACGGCGACGTAAGAACTGTTTTGAGAAACTTTCGACAGTTAAGAAGGGAAACATTCATTGACGAATGTATTAAATTCAGCGTGTGTTTGAATGGCACCTTATCATTCTGTGACAGTCAAAAGACATCTCTGAGGGCACTAACTTACGAGATACTGGATTTGCAAAGTGTTCAGATGGAAAGAAGATTTCAAGACTTTCCCCAAATTCAGTTTGTTGAACTTTTGAACGAAAAGTGTTTCCCGAACTATCAAAAAGAATCAAGAAGGCGTTGAAACTGGTCAGTTATTAGAACAGCACTCTTTTTTCAAACAAGAACAACTTGAAAATGAACTGTGTAACATATACACTGATGAGGAAAAACACTTGTCTCCAAGGAGCCTCATAAAGTACATTGTCAACAATGTTTATGAAGAAACAACGAAGTTCCTGCGTTTGGTTTTGACACTAGCCGCAACTACAGCAAGCAGTGAACGAACCATGAGTACTCTTAAACGAGTGAAGAATTATTCAAGGAATTCAATGTCCAACACCCGGCTTCGTGTTTGAGCACGTTAGCAATAGAGAAAACACTACTTGGAGAGCTACTCAGTGAGCAGATCTTAGCAGACCGAGTTATAGACTTATTTATGGAAAGAAAAGACAGGCGCATTGCATTTGTGTAAAGAAAATATCAGTGCTTCTTCTCTTGCTGCTGGAGTTCTACAAATTTGTCATCGTTTCTTGAACAAGTTAGTTAGTTATTCAAAAATGTTCAAATGTGTGTGAAATCTTATGGGACTTAACTGCTAACTCATCAGTCCCTAAGCTTACACACTACTTAACCTAAATTATCCTAAGGACAAACACACACACCTGTGCCCGAGGGAGGACTCGAACCTCCGCCAGGATCAGCCGCACAGTCCATGACTGCACCGCCCCAGACCGCTCGGCTAATCCCGCGCGGCTAGTTAGTTATTATTATCATTAGTGGTGGTGGTGGTAGTGGTAGTGGTAGTAGTAGTAGTTATTGTTGTTGTTTCGTTTGATGCATTTTGTTTCGTTTGTTTAAATTGTTTATTGTATTACTTTGTCTCCCAATAATAACCGCAGAGAGTCCTCAACCTTTACAACCACGCTACGCCACTGATTCTCAGGCATGGAAAGAGCAACTTCTTCAACAATTTGTGGCGCAGTTGGCCGTCGACCACTCCCAGGACCAATTCCCAAATCACCAGTTACGTCATACATCAGAATCATGTTCTTCAACATCTACATCTACATCTACATTTATACTCCGCAAGCCACCCAACGGTGTGTGGCGGAGGGCACTTTACGTGCCACTGTCATTACCTCCCTTTCCTGTTCCAGTCGCGTATGGTTCGCGGGAAGAACGACTGCCGGAAAGCCTCTGTGCGCGCTCGAATCTCTCTAATTTTACATTCGTGATCTCCTTGGGAGGTATAAGTAGGGGGAAGCAATATATTCGATACCTCATCCAGAAACGTACCCTCTCGAAACCTGGCGAGCAATCTACACCGCGATGCAGAGCGCCTCTCTTGCAGAGTCTGCCACTTGAGTTTACTAAACATCTCCGTAACGCTATCACGGTTACCAAATAACCCTGTGACGGAACGCGCCGCTCTTCTTTGGATCTTCTCTATTTCCTCTGTCAACCCGACCTGGTACGGATCCCACACTGATGAGCAATACTCAAGTATAGGTCGAACGAATGTCTTGTAAGCCACCTCCTTCGTTGATGGACTACATTTTCTAAGGACTCTCCCAATGAATCTCAACCTGGCACCCGCCTTACCAACAATTAATTTTATATGATCATTCCACTTCAACTCGTTCCGCACGCATACTCCCAGATATTTTACAGAAGTAACTGCTACCAGTGTTTGTTCTGTCGGTGCGGACAGAGGATATCACAGTATTCCTTTTCGGTTCGATACTTGCAGAGAGCAGCACCACTGTTACTGCTGTTTGGACAAAGCAGCTTTACGAGTAAAGCCCTGCACGTCTTTATCCAGAGCTTTGTCGACTGTCTGCAACTGTCGTGCACAGTGATGCTTGTGTTCCGTCGCCGGACCAGTTACGGCGCCTAACGGCACGTCGAGAACACTACTAACAACGTAAGCCTGCAGAGCATAGTCTGGACATCATTCCTATAAAGTTGGATAACCATATGGTAAATAGTTTTCCGTCCACACCGGCTCAAGTAGCGAAAATTTAGTTGTAACCGCCCTGTACATTAAAAATCTGCGTCGTTAGTCGGCTTGCATCCATCCTAGGCATATGTCCACAGAACTTTAGTCGTGGGTTCCTTATTGACTCCCATCAGCCGTTCACTAGGCCTGTACAACCCTTCTCTTACTCACAGTCTGTACTGTCAACCTATTATCTCGGAACTCATTATTTTCCGAGGGATCTTACCCTAAAACTTCTCGACTTTTCTCAGTCCATCCGTTCCCGTAATTTTCAGGTATTCAAATGCGTACAGAGATTCACGTTTGAATACTGTGTTACACCGCTAGGTTTGGATTTGCTGGAGATTGTTTGTTACACAAAAATTTCAATCGCAACATGTTTCACGTTACATCCGTCACTGCGTCACAATACTGTTTTCACTCTGACTGGCGCCATTCTGAAACAGTTCTAATGAAGATTAATAAAGATTAGTTGAAACACCGTACAGGAATTTTACTGGTTCTTGTTATGTTCGCGAGATTGTTAACCTTCTGAGCTACTTAAATTCCATTGCGAACTCCTCCATGACTTCTTATTCGCATCTTTTCCTGTGAAGTCTCTAATTAGAATTCTTCCTCTTATTTTCACTTCTTACCTATTGCTAACATTCATTTCACTTTTAATCTTCACTAACATTCAACATAACTCTGCTCCAGTCCACATTCTACCTACCATCACCCACCCCACTCGCAACCTACTACTCTCAAAGCACACTCACGATCAAATCGCATAACCCACACTCTGCTCCACAAAGAGCTGCGAATAACAGCTTCTGAAAGAACTTGGCCCATATCAGACATGACGCTGTTGCACACTGTAGCTGAAATGACGCGACCAGATACGAATGCAAAGCATATACGAGGTGCATTCAAGTTCTAAGGCCGCCGATTTTTTTTCTAATTAACTACTCACCCGAAATCGATGAAACTGGCGTTATTTCTCGACGTAATCGCCCTGCAGACGTACACATTTTTCACAACTCTGACGCCATGATTCCATGGCAGCGGCGAAGGCTTCTTTAGGAGTCTGTTTTGACCACTGGAAAATCGCTGAGGCAATAGCAGCACGGCTGGTGAATGTGCGGCCACGGAAAAAGCCAAAAGTCACTAGGACACAGGTCAGGTGAATAGGGAACATGAGGAATCCCTTCAAAGTTGTTATCACGAAGAAACTGTTGGGTAACGTTAGCTCGATGTGCGGGTGCGTTGTCTTGGTGAAACAGCACACGCGCAGCCCTTCCCGGACGTTTTTGTTGCAGTGCAGGAAGGAATTTGTTCTTCAAAACATTTTCGTAGGATGCACCTGTTACCGTAGTGCCCTTTGGAACGCAATGGGTAAGGATTACGCCCTCGCTGTCCCAGAACATGGGCACCATCATTTTTTCAGCACTGGCGGTTACCCGAAATTTTTTTGGTGGCGGTGAATCTGTGTGCTTCCATTGAGCTGACTGGCGCTTTGTTTCTGGATTGAAAAATGGCATCCACGTCTCATCCATTGTCACAACCGACGAATAGATAGTCCCATTCATGCTGTCGTTGCACGTCAACATTGCTTGGCAACATGCTACACGGGCAGCCATGTGGTCGTCCGTCAGCATTCGTGACACCCATCTGGATGACACTTTTCGCATTTTCAGGTCGTCATGCAGGATTGTGTGCACAGAACCCACAGAAATGCCAACTCTGGAGGCGATCTGTTCAACAGTCATTCGGCGATCCCCCATAACAATTCTCTCCACTTTCTCGATCATGTCGTCCGACCGGCTTGTGCGAGCCCGACGTTGTTTTGGTTTGTTGTCACACGATGTTCTGCCTTCATTAAACTGTCGCACCCACGGACGCACTTTCGACACATCCATAACTCCATCACCACATGTCTCCTTCAACTGTTGATGAATTTCAATTGGTTTCACACCACGCAAATTCAGAAAACGAGTGATTGCACGCTGTTCAAGTAAGGAAAACGTCGCCATTTTAAGTATTTAAAACAGTTCTCATTCTCGCCGCTGGCGGTAAATTCCATCTGCCGTACGGTGCTGCCATCTCTGGGACGTATTGACAATGAACGCGGGCTCATTTTAAAACAATGCGCATGTTTCTATCTCTTTCCAGTCCGGAGAAAAAAATTGGAGGCCTTAGAACTTGAATGCACCTCGTAGATATGGCGAGTTTGCCGTGTATAGAATGCAGTATGTAGTACGAACTGAAAGTTCGACACAGGACTGGATGTGCCCTGAGCCTACCTGAAGATTAAGACCGCCGCTCGCGACAAGGCGAAATTCCGAACTCAAGTCCCGGTCCGGCAAAAATTCGCAACAATATTCCTGATGTATCGATAGCTACGATGCCACGGCGCAGGTTGGCGCTTGACACCGACACCGACGACAGCGCCCTCTAGCAGGCGCTGTCCAGATCTACGAGCTCCGCTCGAGATTCTCCCGCATTTCACACAAGACCAGACGGCCTGGAAACATCGCTTCAACCACAGCTTTAGACTATGTAATACTTACGACGGTTTATAATAAAAAACAAGAGCAGACCCACGTGCCGCCCTCCAGATCGGATACAAAAATTCCTGAGTATGGTAAACGTTGTTCTCTCAGCGTCCACACAAGGCGAAGATGCTCAACAGTGGAAGACATAGAGACGCCTTCCGCAGTTTGCAGTCGCACCTAATGATCATATTAAACAACTAAAGTAAATGCTGCAATCCCCGAGGAGTATATCGCACCACAACACGCACGGCAGACGTGATCGCAATATGCGCTGGACGATTCAGATTTTCAGCTCATATCCTGCTACAGCACTCGACTCTGCTTAGGCAGCAATCTTGGACACAGTAAAAATGTATGTGTTTACCATTTCATCAGGAATAAAAGAAAGTGCTGCTTGAGACTACTAAATCAGGACAGTCTCAATGCTTGCGGCATGATCATCAGCTTTCATGTCACCTGTAAGGAAGAAACATCAGTCTTAGCTCTGGAATGACTAAAGATATGCTGAAATGGAAGACACCATTGTTTTTCCTCGTCTAATTTTCTATATGACTGATACGTCACATGGCCCCCTTTCCATATGAAAATTACTACCAACATCTCAGATAAAAGATGAACATCAACAAAAGCAAAATGCGGATCATGGAATGTAGTCGAATTAAGTCGGTTGATGCTACGGGACTTAGATTAGGAAATGAGACACTTTAAGTAGTAAAGGAGTTTTGCTATTTGGGGAGCATAATAACTGATGATGGTCGAAGTAGAGAGGATATAAAATGTAGACGCAATGGCACGGAAAGCGTTTCTGAAGAAGAGAAATTTGTTAACATCGAGTATAGATTTAAGTGTCAGGAAGTCGTTTCTGAAAGTATTTGTATGGAGTGTAGCCATGTATGGAAGTGAAACATGGATGATAAATAGTTTAGACAAGAAGAGAATAGAAGCTTTCGAAATGTGGTGCTACAGAAGAATGCTGAAGATTAGATGGGTAGATCACGTAACTGATGAGGAGGTATTGAATAGAATTGGGGAGGAGTTTGTGGCACAACTTGACTAGAAGAAGGGATCGGTTGGTTGGACAAGTTCTGAGGCATCAAGGGATCACCAATTTAGTACTGGAGGGCAGCGTGGAGGGTAAAAATCGTAGAGGGAGACCAAGAGATAAATACACTAAGCAGATTCAGAAGGATGTAGGCTGCAGTAGGTACTGGGAAATGAAGAGGCTTGCACAGGATAGAGTAGCATGGAGAGCTGCATCAAACCAGTCTCAGGACTGAAGACCACAACAACAACAATCTCAGATGGCTGATTCCGAAATACAGGCCACACTGATGACATAGACCCCATCCGGCGTCTCATATCCTTGGCACCAAATTCCGATTTTTGTTGCAAAAGAGTGTTACCACAGCTATGGTCCGCCCTGAACTTCACACCATGTTTCTCATCTGACGCGGGTCCAGTAAATGTCGAGCTGAGGGAGCGCCTACAAAGGAGGCAACCCCACCAACGGCGCGGCTAGCGGGTAGAGGAAGCTGCAGTGGGCAGGCGCTTCACTGAAATAGCCAGAACACGCACTGAAAATTGATACTTCCAAACCAGCTTGGATATTCGCGCATAGAAATGATCAAGTATGCTCAATGGCAGTTTTTGTCACACCTTAAAGAAACTGATATTATTCAGTGAAAGACATTGCAAGTTTAGACAGCGATGTTTCATTCAGCGCCGGCCGGGGTGGCCGAGCAGTTCTAGGCGCTACAGTCTGGAACCGCGCGACCGCTACGGGAATGGATGTGTGTGATGTCGTTCGGTTAGTTAGGTTTAAGTAGTTCTAAGTTCTAGGAGACTGATGACCTCAGAAGTGCTCCCATAGTGCTCAGAGCCGCCCCCCCCCCCCCCCCATTTCATTCAGTAGAGAACACAATGTGCAATGTAGCAAACATGACCACCTGGTTCTACCACAGCATCTGCCGCAACTGTTATTTCGTACTGCGGGTGTATGACAATAGTACAAGGTGGCACAGGGAAACGGGAAATTTCGAAATAACGTCATTTCCATGAATAAACTCATAAAACTAGTAATTTATTAACGAAAGTGAATGTATTCAGTATGCCATTATTCAGTATGTCTTTACAAACAAAATGTCCAAAAGTGTCTCTTTACTTTTTAAAGATGACATCGGAAAGCCTGTTATGAAAACTCTGGAATGCGCGGTGTAGCAAATGTTGGGGAATGGCAGTGATTTTGTTTTCAATGTTCTCCTTCAGTTCATGGATTAATGCAGGACGTGTACGGTACACCTTGCCTTTAACATATCCCTACAGGAAGAAGTCGCACACACTAAGATCAGGGGATCTCACAGGCCATGCAATGTCACCGTTACGTGAAATAAAGCGTCTTCCAAAAAATTGACGAACTACTGCCATCGATTGTCGAGCAGTGTGTGACGTGGCTCCGTCCTGCTGAAACCACCTGTTTTCGACGTTAAGATTAAGCTCGTACAGTCTCGGTGTAAAGAATGTTTGAAGCATTTCAACATATCGAGCGGATGTTACTGTCACTGCACTACCATCCTCACCTTCAAAAAAATAAGGCCCATATCACCATGACATGATACAGCACACCATATTGTGACCTTGGCGTTATGTAGTGGTCGCTGGTGAAACTCACAAGGATTGTCCTGTGCCCAATAACGAAAATCCTGTTTGTTCACGAACCCGTTCAGGTGGAAATGGGCTTCGTCTGATATTCATAAGTTACCAAGGAAATTCGCGTCCTCGTTGATTTTAGCCAATATCTGGCTACTAAACTCCATACGTGACGCTGGGTCTCGTTCATGTAAGTGTTGCAACTTATAGGGATGGAAGTCTAATTCGTGCAGTATTCTTTGTAAGCTTCGTCGCTTAATCACTAGCGAAGATGCATGCTGTCGAACGGAGCGGCGAGGACTTCTCTCGATTGCAGCTCTAGCAGCTGCAATGTTCTCTGGGGTACGTACCGTTGGAATACCACCTGGAGGTTTCTTTTTCAAGGTATATCCTGTTTCTTCAAAATTACGCACCCACGTTGTAATCGCATGCGCAGATGGGACACGTCCATGACGTCCAAGCTGGTAATGCTGTCGAAATGTTCTCTGCGCGGCAGTCGCACTATCACCATTTTTGTAAAACGCTCTCACAGCTACTGCACGTTCCGCACCAGTCCAATTCTCCATGATTACTAAATGGCAATGCGTTCACATCAATTGTGCAAAGTTTCGAACATCTGCCGGCGCTACAGTGCTGTCAACTGTAATGTTCAAAATTTCCCGTTCCCCTGCGCCACCCTGTACTGTTGTTCTTGTGGTCTTCAGTCCTGAGACTGGTTTGATGCAGCTCTCCATACTACTCTATCCTGTGCAAGCTTCTTTATCTCCCAGTACCTACTGCAACCTACATCCTTCTGATTCCGAGCATAGTAAATGGTGTCAATGTTCTAGTCTCAAGTTTCGATATTGAAGTGCGACATATTTTCGCAATTACGTATGGGAACGCTTGCTCCAGGCTGAGTAGTAAGAAAAGCGCAATCTCTATTTCTCATCGTGATACAGGTAATTACATTGATTTTTTGCAGCTATCGCAGTCTTCAGTCTAAAGACTACTTTGATGCAGCTCTCCAGTCTACTCTATCTTGTGCAGGTCTCTTCATCTCTGCCTAAATACTACACCCAACACCCATCTCAACCTACTTAGGATACACGACCCTTGTTCCCTGTCTATAACTTTGAAACTTCCCCTTTGAACAATTTATACAGGACTGTGCTTAAACTGACACACAATATTTTGTTAGCGCAACGCAATCTGACTTTCAAAATTCCCTACAAAAGAATGGCCCTGACTAACATTAAACTATACCTTTCACAAATCACTTACCTCACAAAAATCTTCGCTGCTCAAGCTACTGCAATACAGCGAGCGCCACTACTGCCAGCTAAATAAAAGATTCAAACTACTGAAGGCACTAACTACTGATAGGGATAGTTAGCAAATGAAAGATATTAATAGAGAGCAAACAATGTATTTACCTTAATATCATCACAAGTCATAATATATATATCAGTTCATGACAAATTACACAAATTACAAACCTCCGCCATCTCTCTCCCCACATCCACCACTGCTGGTGGCTCACCTCCAACTGCGCAACGCTACGCGCTGTTCACATCCAGCTGCCGCTGCCCAACACTACAATGGCAGACAACAATGCAAACTAGCCACAGACTGCACACAGCACAGCCAGTGATTTTCATATTGAGCACTACGTAACGTTGCCAATAAGAAAACATAAACAGCCTACTTACATAGAGAAAACATAAACAGCCTACTTACATAGAGAAAACATAAACAGCCTACTTACATAGCCCCCATGCTCCCCACAAAAAATTTTACAAATTTTTTTTTGGGTAGTGGCCAATAATGATTTGATAAAATTTTTCATAATTACAATAACAAAGAAATCAAATGCACACACTTATTGATATTATGTTGGTCAAAAGCTAAAATTTGCTCACAGTCTATAAAGATAGTCCTGATTCATCACAGTGAAACTGCCGTTTCTGTTCTCAAAGTCTGAGCAGTAAAAGACAATGCACACGGAAGTAGTGGATTTCCATGCAGTCTTGAAGAAGTAGTGTTGTCCTTCCAACGGAAAGACAGTGCTGACTTTTGACATGCATACAGGTAATGCTCCACAACAGAGCAAACCCACAGCAGAGTCATTCGACGTTTTGAAGAATATTGGTAGGTAGGTCATCACAGAACAGACCCACTGTAGTCCTGGTAGAGATTACGGTATTGGTGGGCCACCAGAGGTGCAGACCCACTGCAGGCCTTGTAGAAATAATGGTACTGGTGAGTCAGCAAAGGTGTAGACCCACTGTAGTCCTGGTAGAAATGGCCAGCAGCCATCTGTTGCGACTGTGCAGGTGCACAATCACCATCGAAGAGTCTTGCAGAGAATATAGCAAGTCCATAAACCACCACTTGTGCACTCACAACGTTTTTGGAATTGTCCTTAGAACCAGCAATGCTGTTATCCAGTCCCTTGCAGAATTATTAACACACGTGCAAACACGAACAGTCCCTACTTCTCACATATTGTCCATATACTATGACCAACAGAAACGTGTGCAGTGAAATGTAACTTAATTTGAAGAACTGGTGTCTGTACAATTATAAATTTACAACATGAAAATACAATTACAAAGGTACAAAATACATCATTAAAGAACATAACAATACAGATAACATTTGTAGTAACACAGGCTTTACAAAAGAATAGAAATAAACATATACATCAGTGGAATTATGACATGAGTACATACATAAAAGATCACAATAACTTTTGAAACATCACCTTCACATGTGAGCAACAAACCAGAATAAATAATGTCTAAGCATATTTACAAGGTAAATAACATATTATTAATGCAAATTATATTTGAGGATAACAGTATTCCTCATCATAGTGAATGTAGCTTAATATTAAAAGAAGAAAAAATTCTATGAAACTACACAGAGACAGGAAGAAAACAAATACACAAGGGTACACAAACATATAGTGGGATAACACCAATAGGAAAGGATAGGGTTCGTTTTCAGTGTAACATTTGGTACTGCAGTCCAACCCAAAACTTCATATATCTTTCCTCTTATTTCATCCTTTGTTTCCACCAAAAAAATTCTATCTAAGCATGCTTTCTGTATTTATATGTTCACACATTTCTCACCTAAACATTTATTTCCAAGAAAATCCTACCTAAACCTGTTTTCTGTACCTTTTCTTTTTTTTTGTATAACTTCTCAATGCATTTCTTCCAATTCATCGAAACTCATTCTCTTAGAGGCTACCCCCTCTTAAGCTAACTTAAATCTACTGAGCTCAGATGCTAAACTAAGGGACGAGGCAATGCAGCATCACATAACAAATTATCACAAACAGCAATGACAAAAAAATGCCAATTTGCAAAGCAAGCTACAGTAAATCTAAATTACCAAGCAATTCAACATTACAACTAATATGAGCCAATGTGCAGCAACAATAAAAATAAATGAGTAGTAAAACTGGCTTAGCAGAGTAACACAAATTAAAGTTCAGTAGCATTATGCCTGGCAAACAGCAGCTTATATCTAAACATGACATAGCTCAAGCAGAAAAAATAGTACACTAAAGATAACAATGCAGATAAGGGAAATGTATAATCACATCTTAATGTCTAAGTAATTAAAGTGGTGCACCACAACAACTTATTGTAAAAGAAATATTACCATGTACTTGAAAAGAAAATTATGTGTTACTGTTACTAGTTCCTTCTTATTGTTCTTTCCTTTCGAAGTGCTCCTTTTTTAAAGAATGTGGATCATAAAATAATTATTTAATAGATCTGTTGACAGAAAGTGTTCACATTAGCAAATGCATTTCATTTTATAAAAGCAATGCTGCAACACAGCTGGAAACGAGATATCAAATGAAATAAGCAACTATGAAAAGCAAAGTATAAAAATATCATTCAGTAGTCATGTGACATTTCATAAGTTAGTAGAAATTCTCTCAACTCTCATAGAAAGACGCTTGTCATAATCAGGTGTGCAGATGTAAAAATATTTCTTGTCATTTTATTAGGCATTTCAGTAAATATCATAAATTACGAGCTCCACAGTATGCTTTCAACAAGGAAATGTCAGTAGCGCGGACAATGGCATTCCCTTTCTTTTTTTTTCTACCTGTGCTTCTGATGAGGCACTCACTAATGACTTGTTCTCCCGGCGTCTGACACAGCTGCGTGCCCACGACGCATTACGTGCAGGTGGTCACTTAACTTTCGTACGGAAATATTTACGACAGCAGTTTCTGCTACCTTTGCAGTCTCATATAAAAATATTTCACAGGTCAAGAATTAGCGTTGCAAATCTGTAGAAACAAAATCCTATAAATATAAGTGTCCAAAAAAAATATTCGTCAGCATTGTGATACAGTCACACATTTCATAACTCTTAAAGTACGTTTCTTGGTTTCCAACATCCTTTTCATAAATCAGAGTCCCTAAACACTACTCATTATTCCTTACCTCATTATACATATACATATTCGTCGACACTTCTTCAATATTTCATCGTGAGAAATACGTAGCATAATAAACATTCCTCAACAACATAATACACATCGTCGTCGTAATAATAACATCATAAAACTTCAGTCAAATCTCAAAATCGTCGTAACTTCCTCCAATAATTTCTAAGCCTAAAAAGAATTCTCTGCTCATTTAAATAGTGTCATCTACCTCAAACGTACTTTAAAAATCATGATCTCATACCAAATACATCATTCAAAGCTCTCATAGTATCACAATGGTTCCAAAAAATATGAACAGTTTACAAAGTACAGACAAAATACAGTTTCATAAGTGTGAAGTTATCCAACTGTGTAATTGCGTAAACATGTGTCACTGATGTAGTAAAATAAATGTTTGTCTCTCTCAGTTAAATGATCAGATAGCTGTGTAATTTGTGTGTTAGAGAAATATGGTACCGATGTGTAAAGTTGTATAAGCAAATACCATATTAGCTAGGGTTCCTTGTGCTTGCCAAACACATGGTACACAAAGTAGGCGTGTACCCCCCTGAGGATTAATGTAATTATACCCTCAGGTGTTACAGATTACAGCAATGGAATGAAATGTATCACGGAAAACTTTCTTTGTAATTCAATAATCTTGAAAAATAAATGTTTTAAGTACACAATTAATCACTCAAATACGTGTACTGTAGCGCTAAATGTGCGTCTTGTTGCAACATAATCTGTGTGGAAGTGTCGTAGTTATCGTCCTCCGAAAGCTAAGTTCTGCAGAAGTCAATGTACTTACCTCATAATACACAAAAGTGAAATGCTTTGCGTAGAGATATTTTAGTTATTACGCTTATTGTTGTGATGATGAAAGTACTGTGCTGTAACGTATTGTTGTGCTATGGAAAAGGCTGTATCCTTGTAGCTATACCACAAAAGTTACTAATAAAACATGTTTTGCTTTCCAGAAGAATTCAGAAAAACTGTGCAGATATAAAACAGATACACCGCAAAAGCAACAATGTAAATTATGTCACACATTAGTAGTGACGTGATAAAACCTTGTAGTTGTCACTTAAACTAACCACTGTTTCGTCTGGTATCTCACAGAAAGTACATTAAACCCAGAATGTATTTTCAAGTAAACCAAAATGTTGCATCAAATCTCATTAGCAGCACCAGTATGTGTCCTAAGTATGTAAGCCTTATAGTCGTCACGTAATCGTGCAACAAACAAACAAGAATGTACACACACAACACTGTGTCGTCTGCTCACTACAACAATGCACTCACAATCTCTGTTTAAAAATGCTCCCTAGGTTCCAGACCGGACATTTAACCTCAAACATTGCTGCATGTCAACAGCTTCTTAAGTCTGACAAGCATACTAGTAATGTAAAGTGAAAATTTTTATGGCAATGACAAAGTTAAAAAGCAGATTATCTTTCAATAAACGGTTGTACATGTGAAATGTGGTGTAAACCTTTACTCTTCCTAGTGCACAGAGTTTCAACTTCAAAGCAATTATCATGTTGTATACATCGGTAAAGAATGCTAAAATTTTTCTCCAGGCTAGCGTCTTATGTTATTTATCTCGGAGCCAGCGGTCGCACGCGGCTGCCTGCTGTGCGAGTCATTGTCTATCTCTTTGTTGGCGCGCGTTGTTATTGGGATTAGGAGACCTAACTTCTACAAATTCGCCTTGCCGAGAGGGCCCAGCTCTGTTAGAATCCCGCCAGTTCTGATGAAATTGACGTCTGTCGTTATGATTATATCGTCTGTCGTCAGGTCGGTAGATTCCGTAGTTTCTTCCTTGTCGGTCACGTGGTGGAGAATTTCTCCCCGAGTCGTAACTGCGCGCTGGACCGTTGCGTCTAAAGTTATTCTGTCTCCCTTGATAATAATTGTTTTGGTTCCCATATTGTCTGTTTCTCTGATTGTCTCTGTGATAGTCATTACTACGGAAATGCGATCTTTCTCTGTAACTATTATTAGGCTGCCAGTGGTTGCCATATGGGTGGTGTCTGTTTTGGTCACGATTTGTGTGGTGAGAATAGCCTTGTCGCGTCCAGTTATCGTTTCTGTCGTCACGGAATTGTGACGGATGTGACCTGTAATTGTTGTGTCCTTGTTTTCGCGTTCCGCGATTGTCTGTGTCAATTTCCAATTCTTGTAACAGTCCCTGAAAAGCTTCAATGTCGTCTTTGCAACGTCCTGCTAAAATAATATGCCGTAAATGTTCAGGTAATTTGATTAAGCAAATGCGGATGAGTTCTGAGGGGCTGTATGGGTTTGACAGGTACTGATTCTTGTGCAACATGTCTTCAAAATATTTCACAAGATTGGAGAATTCAGATTGTTCGAAATGTTTCATCATTATGATACCATGTTTTACGCGGTCTTGTGTGGCTTGAGACCAATATGCTGAGAGGAAGGCATGGTAAAATTCTCCTTCACTGTGGCAATCGTGAATGACCGATCGCATTCTTACAGCTGGTTCATTCTCTAAGTAGCCACACATAAATTCTAATCTGTGCTCTAATGACCAGTTGGGAGGAAAACAATGAGAGAATTGATGGAGCCATGCTTGTGGATGAATGTCGCTGCCAGAATTCTTAAATGTTTTGAATTTACGTGTAGTAATGAACAGCTTATAGTCAAAGTCATCATGTCGGCGAGTCGCATATCGGTCATTGTTACGTCGTTTCGGCGGTTCCATTTCAAAATTCGGTGCACCTTGCCAATTTGTTTCATAACTTCCGAAGTGTCCTGTGTTATTATTTTGTGGCTGTTCCGTATTTCTGTGTCCCTCTTCCCGTATTGGGGCGCGAGTATCCTCTGAAATACGTAATTCTTGAATTACCTGTGTCAGCTGATCTTGTACTTCCCGGATTTCTCTTTTGTACTGTGTATTGATTTGATTTTGATTCTGTTTGAATTTTCTAATTTGTTCATACTCTTCTGTGTCAGTGAAGGCTACAGGTCTTGTGTCATTCAGATCATCATCTACCTTTGTAGATAAGTTAGTGACCTGATCCGAAAGTTCGGCTACTTTCTCCGATAGTGAACACATTTCCTCAGTGTGTTTTTCTGAACCAAGTTTCAGAGTGTCCATTTGTGTTGAAATCGAATCTACTGTGTCCTTTAAGTTTTCCTGAGTTATTGCAAGTTGCGTAACCGAATCGGTAGATGCAACTGAGTCAATTTTAGCCCACAAGGTCTCATGATTTTCATGAACAATGGCTTGCAGTTCTTTTATGGCTGCTTCGTGATTCTGTAATGCATTTTCATGCCGCGAAAAAATAGGTTGAAAATGCTCACAAATTTGTGTTTTTACGTCATTACAGACTTTTTGACATTTCGATTCAATGTTATGTAACTCAGTAGTTAAATCCTCACGTGTTTGTTCAATAGTTTGCTCCAATGAGTCTAACTTTTGAAGATTTTGTTCCATTGTGTCTAACTTTTGCTGTGTTTGTCTCTGATTTTGTTCCATTGTGTCTAACTTTAGAAGATTTTGTCCCATTTGTTTCTGATTTTGTTCAAGCGTTGTGTCTAACTTTTGTAGCTTTTGTCCCATTTGTTGCATTAACTGTAATAACAATGCACTGGTGTCTGAAACATGTTCCTCAGTGCTTTTCGGCAGTGAAGTTGCACCGGCAACATTCACATTTTGACAAGCTGAAAATGTGTCTTGACTTATTTGAGAAAACGGTGAGGACGCAAAACCTGAATCTACAGTATTTGTAAAATTGTGTCCTGTCATTTCGGATTCCTGAGGCGAGCTGTTGCCGACCGATCGATCGATAATGCTTCCCTGTTCACTACCTGTTTCACTGTCTACACCATTATTTACCGCCCGCTCCATTTCCCTATGCACAGTTACCAAATTACTACTTAGAACGTCTGTTAATTCACTACACAGTGGTGCTGATAAGCCACGCTCGTCGTCACTATTATTTCTCAGTTTACTTTGGAGCCTAGTGTTACGTTTTTTACACGCCATTATTGTCACAGTATTTCACATGACAACACGGAAAAACACAATTTGAAGATCAAAAATAAGAGAACACATTAACATAGCACTGAAAATAATATCTAGTTAATTGCAAGCGCAGCTGCGAAATACTTGGTGCAAATCTACATGCATGCCACAACTGTTTTACTATACAACAATGAAAGACTGCAACTACAAAGGAAATTCTCTCTATAATTACGCGCTAGCAATAAACAAAATCTACACTAATTACACAAACTACAAGAAAAATCAGAAGATTCCAGTGAGGTATCCTCGGCTAAGGGTCGACATATGAAACTTCCCCTTTGAACAATTCTACATGACTGTGCTTAAACTGACACACAATATTTTGTTAGCGCAACGCAATCTGACTTTCAAAATTCCCTACAAAAGAATGGCCCTGACTAACATTAAACTATACCTTTCACAAATCACTTACCTCACAAAAATCTTCGCTGCTCAAGCTACTGCAATACAGCGAGCGCCACTACTGCCAGCTAAATAAAAGATTCAAACTACTGAAGGCACTAAGTACTGATAGGGATAGTTAGCAAATGAAAGATATTAATAGAGAGCAAACAATGTATTTACCTTAATATCATCGCAAGTCATAATATATATATCAGTTAATGACAAATTACAAACCTCCGCCATCTCTCTCCCCACATCCACCACTGCTGGTGGCTCACCTCCAACTGCGCAACGCTACGCGCTATTCACATCCAGCTGCCGCTGCCCAACACTACAATGGCAGACAACAATGCAAACTAGCCACAGACTGCACACAGCACAGCCAGTGATTTTCATATTGAGCGCTACGTAACGTTGCCAATAAGAAAACATAAACAGCCTACTTACATAGAGAAAACATAAACAGCCTACTTACATAGAGAAAACATAAACAGCCTACTTACAACTTTTACCCCCCCCCCCCCACCCCCAACTTCCAACCATTACGAAATTGCCGGCCGCGATGGCCAAGCGTTTCTAGGCGCGTCAGTCCGGAACCGCGCGACTGCTACGGTCGCAGATTCGATTCCTGCCTCGGGAATGGATGTGTGTGATGTCCTTAGGTTAGTTAGGTTTAAGTAGTTCTAAGTTCTAGGGGACTGATGACCTCAGATGTTAAGTCCCATAGTGCTCAGTGCCATTTGAACCGACCATTACGAAATTGACGATTTTTTGATGCCTCAAAATGTCTCGTATCAACCTTGGTTGTCCTGTCTACACATCCATTTTCCAGAATTCTTCTGTAGCACTATACTTTGAAAGGTTCTGTATTCTTCTATTATGTACTGTTCACCGTCCATCTTTCACTCCCACAAAAATCAGCAGACAAATGATTTCAGAAAAGAGTTTTAACACTTAAATTTATGCTCGGTCTTAGTATACACGTCACTTTAATGCGCAAGCAGGTATCACCATCTCTCCGTGCCCTACAAAAATATAAAAAGCTCTTCCCTTTTAACTTGAAAAAGAAACTTGTACCACTCTTTCTCATGAAAACTCCCAGTGCGTGGAACTTAATATGAATGCAGGCGTTCGTTATGTCTGTGATGTTCAGCATCACATGCCCAGCTATTCTGTCTGCGTGGAGAGAAGCGCAGAGATATCCAAACGCTCTGTATTCTCTACAGTGGTTTCCTCCATATCTCTCCTCGACCTTAACGCACTTGTCTAAACATCATGGAAGAAAGAAACACTCGTTCGCGTCAAATAAAAATTCTTATTGTCCCGCTCCATCGTTCAGTCACTTGCTCGAAGTCCTTCTCAGCCTCTGGGACCCGACTCTGGAAAAACCTTCCGCATTATAAAATGAACATTAAGAAAGCTTTAATTTTGTGGTTATCGGTTTCGCTCAGTTACTGATCATCTACAGACCTCATACCATGTTGGTAGGCGGTGAACGGAGCACACGTTACGAACTCCAAGAACGTCAACTGCTTCGTTCACCGCCACCGCCTACCAACATTGTATAAGGTCTGTAGATGATCAGTAACCGAGCGAAACCGGTAACCACAAAAATAAAGGTTTCATGCGGTCGAGACTGTTTATGTTCGTCTTAAAATATTAAACAAAACCGCTGTCCCCCACGAGAAACGTTCTCAGAAATTAGTCCTGCATTATATTCGAGAACTGAATAATGTCTACAGCTTTTGCAGACAGTTAATGTCATATCTATTAAAGTAACAATAATGATTACTGTTTACTCTGTTCGCATACCCTTGTACGCTATTCTGAACTGGTGCAGTCTCCTTAAATTTCCTTTCTCCAGAGCTCTTTGTATCAGAAAAGTCAGAAAAGGTTTTTTTTATTTTTTTTACACGTGTAATAAGTTCTTTTTATATCTACCACTATCACCATTGCTACTAGTGTCACATAGTCAATATTCTTCTTATTATTATTGCTATTCTTTCGTTTCTCAGACGTTATGTCTGGTCAAAAACGGAAAGTGACGCGGACCTTGAAAAGCGTGACTTCCTTTTAACTGTACGGTATATGTTACATTGCATTTAGGAACTTGCGGGTAAGTGAACATGTATCAATAATTACAGATTTCTGTAGTTGTATATATAAGTTTGGATGTAGCTGTATTGCGTTGATGTACTGGTGGATATTGTGTGGTATGACTCCTGTAGTTGATAGTATAATTGGTATAATGTCAACTTTATCCTGATACCACATGTCCTTGACTTCCTCAGCCAGATTGATGTATTTTTCAATTTTTTCTCCTGTTTTCTTCTGTGTATTTGTTGTATTGGGTATGGAAATTTCGATTATTTGTGTTAATTTCTTCTTTTTATTGGCGAGTATGATGTCAGGTTTGATCTGTGGTGGTGTTTTATCTGTTATAATGGTTCTGTTCCAGTATAATTTGTATTCATCATTCTCCAGTACATTCTGTGGTGCATACTTGTATGTGGGAACGTGTTGTTTTATTAGTTTATGTTGTAAGGCAAGCTGTTGATGTATTATTTTTGCTACATTGTCATGTCTTCTGGGGTATTCTGTATTTGCTAGTATTGTACATCCGCTTGTGATGTGATCTACTGTTTCTATTTGTTGTTTGCAAAGTCTGCATTTATCTGTTGTGGTATTGGTATCTTTAATAATATGTTTGCTGTAATATCTGGTGTTTATTGTTTGATCCTGTACTGCAATCATGAATCCTTCCGTCTCACTGTATATATTGCCTTTTCTTAGCCATGTGTCGGACGCGACTTGATCGATGAGTGGCTGTGTTAGATGATACGGGTGCTTGCCATGTAGTGTTTTCTTTTTCCAATTTACTTTCTTCGTATCTGTTGTTGTTATGTGATCTAAAGGGTTGTAGAAATGGTTATGAAATTGCAGTGGTGTATCCGATGTATTTATATGAGTGGTTGCTTTGTGTATTTTGCTAGTTTCTGCTCGTTCTAGAAAGAATTTTCTTAAATTGTCTACCCGTCCATAATGTAGGTATTTTATGTCGATAAATCCCCTTCCTCCTTCCTTTCTGCATAATGTGAATCTTTCTGTTGATGAATGTATGTGATGTATTCTATATTTGTGGCATTGTGTCCGTGTAAGTGTATTGAGTGATTCTAGGTCTGTATTACTCGATTTCACTACTCCAAATGAGTAGGTGAATATTGGTATAGCATAAGTATTTATAGCTTTTGTCTTGTTTCTTGCTGTCAATTCTATTTTCAGTATTTTTGTTAGTATTTTCCTATATTTTTCATTTAGTTCTTCTTTAATATTTGTATTATCTATTCCTATTTTTTGTCTGTATCCTAGATATTTATAGGCATCTGTTTTTCCATCGCTTCTATGCAGTCGCTGTGGTTATCCAATATGTGACCTTCTTGTTTAGTGTGTTTTCCCTTGACTATGCTATTTTTCTTACATTTGTCTGTTCCAAAAGCCATATTTATATCATTGCTGAATACTTATGTTATCTTTAGTAATTCGTTGAGTTGTTGATTTGTTGTTGCCAGTAGTTTTAGATCATCCATGTATAGCAAATGTGTGATTTTGTGTTGGTATGTTCCAGTAATATTGTATCCATAATTTGTATTATTTAGCATGTTGGATCGTGGGATCAGAGCAAGGCAGAACCAGAAAGGACTTAATGAGTCTCCTTGGTATATTCCACGTTTAATCTGTATTGGCTGTGATGTGATATTATTTGAATTTGTTTGGATATTAAGTGTGGTTTTCCAATTTTTCATTACTATGTTTAGGAACTGTATCAATTTAGGATCTACCTTGTATATTTCCAATACTTGTAGTAAACATGTGTGGGGTACACTATCAAAAGCTTTTTGGTAATCAATGTACGCATAGTGTAGCGAACTTTGTTTAGTTTTAGCTTGATATGTCACCTCTGCATCTAATATCAGTTGCTCTTTACAACCTCGTGCTCCTTTGCGGCAGCCATTTTGTTCTTCATTTATAATTTTGTTCTGTGTTGTATGTGTCATTAATTTCTGTGTAATGACTGAAGTTAATATTTTGTATATTGTTGGCAGGCATGTTATGCGGCGATATTTAGCTGGGTTTGCTGTGTTTGCTTGATCTTATTATTATTATTATTATTATTATTATTACTATTACTATTATTGTTATTAGTGGCAGCAGCAGGGGGAGTAGTAGAAGTATTGCCAGTAGTAATTTTATTAGTTCACAGCCAATATTATTTAACGACATTGTCACTACCGACATTCAAATAATTTTAATACTGTTCTTCGTATTATATTTGTTGTTTCTTAGGTAACTATGACGTAAAAAAGGCACTGCGTGTGTGAAATCTCTGGTTTGACATAAGAAAGACCCTGATGGCCCTACTCTGATCAGGGTGAATAAATAAAAATAAATAAATAAAACAAATATATTCCTCTTTTGCAGAATATCTTTCCTTCATGTCGTCTGTCTGCATTTTGTATCCAGTCTACTTCTGTCATCACCACTTGTTTTCCTAATAAAATATCTAAACTTATCAACTACCTTCAGTGTCTTATTTCCTAATCTGATTTCATCAGCATCGCCTGATTTAAATCGACTACCTTCCATTATAGTTTATGTTTACGCTAACATTAAAAAATCGGCTAAAATTTAAAGATATGTGTTCTCACATCCTACAAATGATTGGTAAACTCATTTCACAGTTCCTTGACTGAACTTCCACAAAAAGACAAACTCGGTAAGTACTTGCAGCGAGGTCCAAGAAGGCCCAACTGTACCGACCGACTGTCATGTCATCCTCAGACCACAGACATCACTGGATGCGGATGTGGAGGGGCTTGTGGTCAGCACAGCACTCTCCCGCTTGTATGTCAGTTTACGAGACCGGAGCCGCTACTTCTCAATCAAGTAGCTCCTCAGTTTGCCCCTTGTTTTACTTTTGTTGATATTCATCCAATAACCTCTTTTCATGACATTATACATTTCACTGAATCTATATTCCAAGTTCTTTGCCGTCTCAGACAGAATCGCAGTGGCATAAAGATACCTCCAAGTCTGTTTTCTTCCTTCTTAAACTTTAATTCTTTGTCTACAGCCAGCTCACTGCACATATTGAATAATATGGGCGAGAAACTGCAATCCTATATCGCTCAAATTTCAATAATTGTCTCCCTTTCATGACCTACGACTCTTACATCAGCAACTTGGTTTCGACACAAGTTCTAGATAATATATCACTCCCTCTCGTCATTGTCAAACACTTTTTCTAAATCTACAAATGCTATAAATGTGGGTTTGCCTTCCATCAATAAATCTTGTAACAAAGGCGAAGGGTTAATACAACGTCACGTGTTCCTACTTTTCTTCAGAGCTCTCTAAGTCGGCTTCTACTAGTAATTACCAACAATGGCTCATTAAATTGATAATGCGGTAATATTCATACCTGTCAGCATTTGCGTTTTCTTTGGAACAGGAATTTTTACATTCTTCCTGAAGTCTGAGGACGCTTCCCGGTGTCATACCTCCTGCGGATTCGGAGGGGCATTTTGGCCATTGAGGGAATGTCGTCTCCTCCAGGTGCCTTGTTTAGATTTAGAACTTGCTCTGGAAAAATCTTCTTGTATAGGGCTGCGTAAAGTAAGGGTAAGGTTGTGGAATGCTTGCAAATTTACGATTAGCACACGTGTTTTGTAAGCACAATGGTGCAGTTAACGAAAAATGGCTCTGTTCCCATTTACTAGCCTAGTGAGGTAGTCCTGACGTAGATGTCGAATTATAACGTATTAGTCTCCTAACGCTCTGAATTGTAATTGACTGAAATATTGTCATGATACTACTCGTGAAGAAAAGTGTAATGATATTTATTTAATGGGCAGTAAGAAAATGGTAGTATGTGGCTGTCAACAACGTAAGCAGTAAGTGTTCTTAATGTAAACCGACCATAATTTCTGCTGGTTGTTTTGATAGTAATAATAACTAATCTGATCTTAAATTGGTATATTTTTATTTAATTAGTTTCCTTTGATCCTTAACTGAGGTTCCTAACATGAAACTGTACGCATCTAATGTTCTCATATTGATGGCAAACTTGTTATTGTTGTTGTTGTTGTCATCGTTTTGGTATTTTAGCACCAGCAAGTAAACTCCTCATCACCATTTTTTATATTTAGGTGTCAGACCAAAGTTGGTAACGTGGCTGATTCAGCCCAACCGCAGTGACGGGTACCACTTGGTTTCAGATCGGCAGGACTCGTTGCGTGAGGTGAACCGTTAGAGTACTGAAAGTTGTTGTGACTCGTACACACAAAAGAAAGGCTCATGCAACACGACATGGCGCCTGCGCAGAAAGCATTCTATTTCTCAGCGCTGGGCGAGTGCAGCCCAATGTTCCAGAGGGGTGGGCGCCTCTCTTGTTATCGCCTGCTGAGCCGTGCACTCCATCCACAAGGACAGGCCGTGCCAGTCCATCAAACTTCACTCACTGTCGCATTTCGTCCCTCGGTCAGAGACTGGTGTCTTGTCCAGTTGTTGGCTGTACTGACTTTTTTGTGTTCAGTAAGATGCAGTACTGCCTTGAAACAAGCACAAGCTTATTACACTAGTTCCACTTCTAAACTCGTGTTCAGTTCAGGTCGCACGTCCTCCAACAAATGCATGGGTCTGCAGTGCAAGCTGTTCTTCCAAACACGTGACTAAGGCGATGCATGGAATATAGCCAAAATTTCGCTGATTTATTTCACGCCGCCCGTGTTTTTTCTGTCAGTAACAATGTTTTACATTGTGCAGAGTGTTATGTTAGAGGTACTTTCAAGAAAATACTAAAACGTTCGAAACTATTAAATAAAGTAATAGTATCGCTTGTATTGTAAACAAATAAACCTTTATCTTGTGATGGTAGTAAAATTACAAAGTGTGGTTATTTCATTATTTTCATTAGAACGTTTCGAGGTTACATTTCCAGTGTGTGCTTTTGGTTAATATGGAACTATTAAAGGAAATGCTTCGTGGTGTTATGGACAGTTCTGAAACTGTAAAATATTATAAGACAATGATAACTACCAATGTAAAATCCGATGCTGTTTACCTCGTGAAGGGATTACGGCGCAGTGTGGTTATTCCATTGAAAAATTTTCGGATTCTGATGAAACGTTATTCGCAGCAGACGTGATATGATTTTAGAAATGTATACAACTGTCATCTTACAGAACGGAGCAAAATCAAAAAGAAATATAAAGGCGCGAATAGAAAATTTAATTGTAAAGTAGATGTGGGAATCAAGTTTTTAATAGTAACTAATAATACCTTAAAAATTCTTCATTAATGAGGTCTGGAGTGAATGTCTTAATAACGACTGACTACAATCATTCCCAACGAGTCAATGTCGCCCAAGCGTTTTTGCCTGCTGCTTTGTCCTAAAGACACGATACGGCAATTTGAAACTTACTTTGAAGCTGGCGTGATAACTGCAGCAAATAATCTTATCATGACATGCTATCATTGAGAAATGTGGGAAAAACGCTTACATTATCTTGTCTAAAGCGAAAAAAATCTACTTGGCCCTCAAGTATCCTGTCTATGCAAACAACGAGTCATCGAACATACAGAACGCGAGACATTAGTGATTTGTTGACTTTCTAAAGCGGAAGAAGATTGAGTTATCTCACGTATATGTATGCATGTTTACATTTGTTAAGGAAGGGCGAACTGTGTCCACAGTATTTACGCTTATTACGCAAAGAGCGTTAATGGCCGGTTTGGCTGACGAAATGCTGTTTATTGATACAAGTTCATCCTGTACTCAAACAAATGCGGTTTTACGTTTATATTTGCTGCAACGAAAATTGGTGCTTGACCTGGTGTCATTTTGCACACAATTCAATATCCAGAGGGTTACGTGCACGCGTTTCAGCCCACAACCGATTGTTTAAAGGAAACTTGTCAGAAGCACTTTCAACTAAAAATAATCATGACAGATAATAGCGGCATAGAAACAAATGCCTTAAGGACTGTGCTTCCAAACAGCAGGTTACTTCTCTGCATATTTCATGTTACTCAAGCCGTGGCAAGTCATCATGACGTTATCAAAGACGATCGACAGCCAGTTATGAAGATATCCGAACTGTAGCGTTTGCCAGTGCAATGCCACAAGCCGAACCCAGGCAGTCTGATGTATTAAATGAGGAGAAAGTAAAGAAAACTAAAAAGCTGGAGAAACGCGTAAAAATTTTGTAGGGAGACTGGGAAGGGTGGTTATCAGAAAATCACACAAACACCTTAACATGAGGGAATAACACATATAATTTCTGTGAATCCTCAATAACAATTTTAAAGACTTAGCACTGCAGCCATAAAGTTTTTAATGTTTTCGCGTTAGTAGACTATATCGCGAAGACATTTCAAGCATACTGGAAGAAGAGATTGATTCAGTTTTCCAACGTGAGAGCGAGAAATTTTACGTTAGCATATAAAAAAATAAGAATATTGTATACATGCATGACAATACTTATTTCGTCAGAGAGAAGTCTTTTCTGTACGTTGTTGATTTTGAAATGGCAACACATATAGAGCTGGAGGTCGGTTATGTAAACATTTCTGCGCTGTAAGAAAAATAACCATTGGTCCGTACTTATCACATCGTTACATTTAAATGACTCTGATCGTCAACAATTTGGAAAATATGTTCTGGGTGACTCATTTTGAGCGTCGTTCTTCGAAAATGTTACTGATGAATCAAGCGCAAATAATGATAGCAGCCAAACTGACTCTATTATACCAGACGAAGTACCAGACGCATCTAAATTTCCAATACAAGAGATGAAAGCAGCGTAACTATGAATAATAAAACTTCGACAATGTTTTTCAAAATTATTAAGTCCAGTGTCAAAAAATTACTGATACCTTGGAAAGGAATTCAAATGCTGAACATACAGAAATTGTCACGAAATTTGGATATACCTTGTTGAGGCTACATACTCTATCAGGTATTATATTATTTACTGTCGAAATAATCGGTGGTAATTATTGATCAATCTGCAGTCGCTCGCTGAAAAAAAAAAAAAATTATCTACCGTACGACAACAGAAGAATTCAAACGGAACCCCAACCAAGTCTGGATTCATGAATAAATACACTACTGGCCATTAAAATTACTACACCAAGAAGAAATACAGATGATTAACGGGTATTCATTGGACTGATATATTATACTAGAACTGACATGTGATTAAATTTTCATGCAATTTTGGTGCATAGATCCTGAGAAATCAGTACCCAGAACAACCACCTCTGGCCGTAATAACGGCCTTGATACGCCAAACAGAGCTTGGATGGCGTGTACAGGTACAGCTGCCCATGCAGCTTTAACACGATACCACAGTTCATCAAGAGTAGTGACTGACATATAGTGACGAGCCAGTTGCTCGGCCACCATTGACCAGACGTTTTCAATTGGTGAGAGATCTGGAGAATGTGCTGGCCAGGGCAGCAGTCGAACATTTTCTGTATCCAGAAAGGCCCGTACAGTACGTGCAACATGCGGTCGTGCGTTATCCTGCTGAAATGTAGGGTTTCGCAGGGATCGAATGAAGGGTAGAGGCACGGGTCGTAACAAATCTGAAATGTAACGTCCACTGTTCAAAGTGCCGTCAATGCGAACAAGAGGTGACCGACACGTGTAACCAATGGTACCCCATACCATCACGTCGGGAGATACGACAGTATGGCGATGACAAATACACGCTTCCAATGTGCGTTCACCACGATGTCGCCAAACACGGATGCGACCATCATGATGCTGTGAACAGAACCTGGATTCATCGGAAAAACTGACGTTTTGCCATTCGTGCACCCGGGTTCGTCGTTGAGTACACCATCGCAGGCGCTCCTGTCTGTGATGCAGCGTCAAGGGTAACCGCAGCCACGGTCTCCGAGCTGATGGTCCATGCTGCTGCAAACGTCGTCGAATTGTTCGTGCAGATGGTTGTTGTCTTGGAAACGTCCCCATCTGTTGACTCAGGAATCGAGACGTGGCTGCAAAAAAATGGCTCTGAGCACTATGGGACTTAACATCTGAGGTCATCAGTCCCCTAGAACTTAGAACTAATTAAACCTAACTAACCTAAGGACATCACACACATCCATGCCCGAGGCAGGATTCGAACCTGCGACCATAGCAGCAGCGCGGTTCCGGGCTGAAGCGCTTAGAACCGCTCGGCCACAACGGCCGGCGCGCGATTTTTTTTAAATGCATCCCCATCAACTCAGAAAGAAGTCACCTAGCAATTTCTTACTGTGGGCAGTGTGCGGTCGAGTCCACATAAAATGCGAAATCTGCTATCCATTCTGGATGTTCTAATTTTAGTTCCTGCACTCATTTTTCCTTCATAAATTAAACAACAGCGAGTTCGAACCGAAACATCATTCCGGGCACACCACCTGACTTAGCTAATGTGCTTTCTAGTAATAGATGAAGTCTCCATACTATTCATTCAGTTCCATTGAAAACTGTTGGAGCTGACAACGAAACAATGTGTGCGATTTCAGAAATTTTATTAATGCCACAACCAATTTCTTCACGATCTCCAGGCCTGCAGATTTAACACAAAGTGCTTTTTAATGTACCTGACAATGAATCCGTCCTCGCGATCATTGTAATTTTTATTCTTTTATTTCCAACTATCTTTGAAGTTATTTTTGGATGGTATTATAATGTCGTTACATAGCAAATATGCAGCACCTGTCTCTTATGCGAATTAAGAATCCTTATCGCTCTCTTCAGGCATTCACATTCGTTTTATAGGGTTGCGACGAAAGGTCGCTAGACTGGCTCTTCTGTACAGTCACTAGACCGATGAACGTCCTTCATATCACGAACAAATAGCGAAGATTAATCAGCGCTAACAGCACGATTCTGTGAACTCAGAGTTTTGCCGACCGAAAAATGCTGCACGGCAAAGTTAAATGAAACGTCGCGCCGTTCGGGGCACTTCCGAAAGGAACCGAACAAAGCCGAGTGACAGGCCGAGCCTTGGACCACACGCGTCCTGCACACGCTGCACGCGTGGTATAATGTATACGAGGGGGGATCCAAAAGAAACCGGATTGTGTCATAAAAAGTTTTTTGATGAACCTTTCTATAAAATTACTTCAGTCACCTTCAAAATACTCTCCATTACATGCAATGCACTTGTCAAGTCTCTTTTCCCACTGTTGGAAGAGTGATTGTCTAACATTCTGCGTGGTGTCTGTTGTTCTAAGTCGTGCCTCCCTACCACTTTCGCGCAACGACGCTCTGAGCGTGTTTTTTAGGGAATTGACTAGTTTGAACCTGGGACCTGTTGCTGGTAAGGAGACGCCAGACCACACATGACATGTAGAGTTCAGAAGAGTTCAGTGAGGCTAGCGATGATATAACAAAATACTTAATGATTTCAGCGTCAGCTCCACTGCACTCCCTGTAAAAGAATCTTAATACTAACTAAATTTAGTGTAAGGGGTTCAAGGCTTTCCTATTTTTAGTTAGCTGGTAAAATAACGTCGAAAAAGCAGTTAAGTTTACCATTGGAAATTTTATTCTACTCACAAAACATTGTTTATAAATTGCACTATCGAGTAAAGGAAATATTTTAATACAGGATGATAAAAACCAACTGCGCTCAACAAAAATGTGAACGAATATTCCCTGAGTGGGTTTCCAAGTTCTACAATGGACCGAAGGATGACCTATGCCATATCACATCTATAATCTAGGTTTAAATTAAGTTTCACAAAAGAGAAAACTATCAAAATGGTCTACAGTGACCCTCATTTATCTTTAATTACTTATCTAACTTGTCGTAAATTACAGTGGCTGATGTGGCTTCTCAATAATTATATAACAGAAAAATCATCGCATTCCAGATTTTAACTTACGTAGCAAAGGTGAATACCATGAGCTTCAATTGACGATTGACGCTAGTATTACGTAAAGAGGGGATGTAACAGATGAGACTTCTGCAGTTCTGAGTGAAGCCTTATGTGCTCAAAAATGCGGCATCGCGTGCGTTCATTACCTTGTCGGCGTCCGGCGCAGCTCCATCCAGCTCGCCGTCTCTGAAGCAACTCTTTCCTAACTTCTCCTTACTACAATTTACCGAAGTTGGTTTAAAAAAAAAACTATCTGGCTGTGTTTTCATCTGACCAATCAGGGTCTCAATGTTAACCTTAAGCTCCGCCTACAAAAATTCTGTTTATCCAATGAGAAACCTTATACTTTTCGTGGTGGGGCAATGTTTTTAACGTTTGCAGCGTAACAGAGACGCGAAAAAGTCTCACGCTAAAACTTGCGGCTGGTGTGGCCCTTTTAGTGTTATCGTAAGATCTATATTGTTCTTCTGGAGGGCTCTAGCTTTTAATATGGGCTGGGGGGTGGTCCTGGTGGTTACTTTTCGTGGTGGGGCAATGTTTTTAACGTTTGCAACGTAACAGAGACGCGAAAAAGTCTCACGCTAAAACTTGCGGCTGGTGTGACCCTTTTAGTGTTATCGTAAGATCTATACTGTTCCTCTGGAGGGCTCTAGCTTTTAACATGGGCTGGGGGGTGGTCCTGGTGGTTAGCTGGTGACGTGGGTGTCCGTCCCTTATCATAGGGCCTTCTAGCTTAACACGGTTGTGCTCTCGGCTTCTGTTCTCGTTTCTCCCCTCGGAACTGCGTCTGTCTCACGGTGGGAAGGTATGACATGCATTTAGGCATTCTTGTGTTAGTCTGTGGTATTCCATTTGCTCACTCGTTACTCGTATTACTTTGGTTAATTTAATGTCACGATTTATTCGGAGCTATGTGACATACTTCTGGATTTGCTTATCATGTCAGGGTTTTCATGGAGGGTGTTGAATTTGCCTGACACCTTACAATTGGAACTCTTGAAGTTTCATATTGTCCAGTGCCCTTTGCGAAGCTGTTTTATCGCCTCCACATCATCATAGCGCTCCCCTTTTATCGCTTTTTTCATTCGTGGAAATAGGAAAAAGTCGCACGGGGCTAGGTCCGGCGAATGCAGAGCGTGGGGAACGACAGACCACCTCTGAGATGCCAAATAGTGGGTCACTCGTAGAGCCGTGTGTGCTGGAGCGTTGTCGTGATGCAGAAACCAGTCACCTGATCGCCAAAGTTCCTGGCGTCTCCTCCTCACATCCTCTCGCTGATGCCTTAAAACATCCAAGTAAAAGTGCTGGTTAACAATCTGGCCAGGGGATACTACGAATTCCCAATGGACAATTCCACGAACATAAAAAAAGACAATGATCATCGTCTTCACATTTGACCTCACTTGCCTTGCTTTTTTTGGTCTGCGAGAGTTGGGAGTCCTCCACTGGCTTGAAGCTATCTTGGTTTTTGGGTCATACCCGTAACACCAACTCTCATCCCCTGTAATGACTTTGTTCAAGAAGTTTGAATCACGTGCAATCTCTGTTTTCAAGTCCTGACACACATTCACGCGGATGGTTTTTTGCTCCTGTGTGAGAAGGCGTGGAACAAATTTAGCAGCAACACGTCTCATGTGCATGTCCTCATTCAAAATTCGCTGGCACGAGCTCCAACTGATTCCTGTCTCTGCTGAAATTTGGTCGATCGTTTGGCGACGATCCTCGTTGATCTTTTGGCGGACCTTTTCAATGTTCTCCTGATTTCGAGATGTTGAAAGGCGCCCAGAACGAGCTTGGTCTTCAACACACATCTCACCACGTTTAAAGCGCCCAAACCACTCGAAAACCTGTGTGCGGCTCATATCGTAACCCGTCAACAGTCAGGGAAACACAATACCACACTTGCACGTTCAGCTCTACACTGACGACGTCTGCACAGCTGTTTCATGAAGGTCTCTACTAACACCATCTAGCGTGAGAACCCTGCACTACGTCTACGAGTGGCAGCGCCCTCGGAGTCCGGTTTTTTTGGGTACCCCCTCGCACATGTTTGAATGTAGTTTTATTTCAATCCTACATAATAAAAAGTACTTCAAGACTTTGCGTTTTCTTGCCCAACCATAAAAAAAACACGAATTTCTCCGCCAATGTGTGTAATAATTATAGTCCTTTCCTTGAGACGGCCGGTGTGGCGGAGCAGTTCTAGGCGCTTCAGTCTGGAACCGCGAGACCGCTGCGGTCGCAGGTTAGAATCCTGCCTCACGCATGGATGTGTGTAATGTCCTTAGGTTAGTTAGGTTTAAATAGTTCTAAGTTCTAGGGGACTAATGACCTCAGATGTTGAGTCCCATAGTGCTCAGAGCCATTTGAACCATTTTGAATTTGCTTGATCTGAACAACTCAGCATGGCATCGACTCAGCAAGTAGTTGGAGGTCTGCTGCAAAAATATTGAGCCATGCTACCTCTACAGCCGTCCATAATTGCGAAAGTGTTGCCGGTGCAGCATTTTGTGGACGAACTGATCTCTCGATTATGTCCCAAAAATCTTTCAGCTTATAAAGGAAATTACCGTAACAAACGTGTGAAAGTTTCAAAGGCAGTACTGCCTGCTTTTGAACACAGAAAAGAAAATACGCGACATATTGGTATGACCTGTTAATACGATAGTTCGTAGATTGGCAACCTGTAGCTTACAAGTCCTGCATCAGCTGTCGGACTGTAGCTCACGTATCGGGTGGTGGCTACCCCCACACTACCACTGCTGTTGTCCCCTCCCCGACAACGTTGTCTGCCCAGGTATTGATCTAATTATTTCGTGTGCACTCTATAGAAAATGAAAGCTCACACCATGAAGCACTTAGGAAGTAATACATGCTCTTTCATGGAATAGCTATTTGATGGGGTTGAAATTTCCCATAAATATTAAAGGTATCGAAATTATCTCTTTGTAACTATTAAAAAGTGTATTTATATAACCACACAGGTGCACAATCAGCGCACTCGAATGGCGCAACTTCTTTTTTTTATTTCATGGTTTCTTCCCACATTTAAAACATTTAGATACGAAACTTATTGATGTGCCAGTTTTAATTACATTTTTCTTGCTGATCTCCTCTTGCATCTGTAGCTGTCGATTGCTTGCACATGTTTTGGATATTCGTGCGTTGGGCGCTGATGTTTTGGCTTGATTTTAACTTGGTTTGCAACATAACACATTTCTTGATGTGTGATACAACGTAATACCCTTAGCTGACAAAAGTCATGCAATGTCTCCTAATATCGTGTCAAAGCTCCTTTTCCCCGGCCTAGTCCAGGAACTCGGTGTGCGTCGACTCAAAAAGTCGTTGGAAGTCCCGTGCAGAAACATTGAACCATGATGCCTTTCCAGGCGGTACAAGGTTTTGTGCAGGAACTGACCCTCGATTGTGTCAGATAAATGTTCGATGGGTGGCCTAATCCTTAGCCGGGATTATTCAGAATGTTCTTCAAACCAATAATGAAAAGTTGTTGGCCGGTAACATGGCGCGTTGTCATCTATAAAAATTCCATGGTCGTTTGTGAACATGAAGTCCATGACTGGCTGCAAATGGTGTTCAAGTAGCGAACATAGCCATTTCCAGTCATTATTACAATCTTATTGGTATACAGCTGTTAATTCTTTCTTTAATAATATGAAGAACATAAATAAGAAAAATTTCTCTAAGGTTACAGAAAATTGAATGCTTAACAATTGTTAAAATGGTTCTATAAATTTGTTTTTGCCTAGTTGATGAGAATATAATTTATATAATGCAAAGGTCAAAGAAAAGTAAAAACAATATAACTCAATGAGTGTGCTGAAAATAATTTTCAGTATGTGGAGGAAAGTGATATACTGTATTTGGATGTGTGATGTATTCTAAGTAGCATTTTGATTGATAATGGCCTATTTCTATCTATTTCAGGTGAGAAGTTCTCGGTAGAACCTCGAGCTATTCTCATCTGAAATGGTTTGTGCGTATGTATGTGTACTGTGTTTGTGTGAATTGGTATATTACTGGGAGTGTTGCAAGTCAGGACACTACATGATATTCAGCAGCTGTTTGTTTGTCCCATTGTTGATAGGATATTCTATGTAATACCGTAGGTACTGAGATGTTTATATTTTCCCACCTCCGCGTTGCAAATGTTTTGAGTGAAATGCCCAGTCGATGCGCTGTTGTTTTCACGTCAATTCTACCAACACTGAGAGTTGTTTAGTTCTAGGGGTTTTGTGAAATTCCTGGATTCATGTCTCGTCGCTGTGCAGCCTATGAAAAGGATTGCGGAAGACTCCCAAATAAATTCCAAAGTACAGTGCAGTTTTAATACCACTATATTTCCAGGACTCTGGTGTCCGAGCCTGGTGAACTACTGGTTACATCAGATGTTCCCAAAGTTGACATCAAACGACAAAGAGTTCACAACAATCAAAAAACGAGTCAGCCTACAATACATTTGCTCGCAACCCTAGCCAAAAAACTAGTGCCTCAAGGCGCCTGTGTGACCTCTATTTATACTTTTGTTAACAATTACCTACAATGAAAATTACAATTTTATGTAAAATCACAATTAAAAGTTAAACCGAATATGAGCTACACATTGCTAAAAATTTACAATATCAGTGCTGAACAAGGAGAACCTATTTTCAACTTAGTTACGAGTTAATATAACATTTTCTGATTAATTATATTACAGGTAACAATTACATTTCTAAATTTGTTTATAACAAATCAACTAGTGCCTGAATTTTAGTGCTAACATATATAGGAGATTCAATTAACATGCTTTATTTATATGTTCTATTTAATTTGGTGTAGTAATTTTATACTGATAGGTTTACTGGTACATCCTGACCATGTGCTACATTTCTTTCGATTAGTTACAGTATTAATTTCACATTTATATTATGTTTCTCACATAAGAACAATGTTAATCAGCAAAGCATCGTTTTCGAATTATATGTATACTGAAATGGTGGTTATTTTTGTATGTAATTTGGAAAGAGGTCACTTTACTATTAGACAATTAGGACTGGTGTTCATCTTTAATGCTCTCCGAGGGGTTCTGGTAGGTAGCAATGAGATACAGTAATATTTCAATACATACACCTGGTATTATACAGATTAAATACAGATTGGGCATTTGATACATGGAATACATGAAGTTCAGCTTTGCATGAGAAAAACACTTATGTTTGTAAATTCGTTAGTAGAAACAGAATGTAGTTCATTGCTACTTGAAAACAGTATTCCTTAAATAACTTAACACATTATATTTTTAGTTTTATACATACTTTATACAGAAAATATATTTGGTATATAAAATTCATTGGTTGTAGCTTCAAATAGAGAGTAGAATATACTTCTGTCTACACATAATGAAACCAGCAATACGTTACTGCTTGTGTGCAGTATACGTTAAACACTATGTAACACGATGGTTACTCGGAAAGTGAGTAACGATCGGTTGCAGAATGGAAAATGCAGTGAAAATCTGATGAAGTTTTGCACAGATGCGTTGGGCACTGTGTCTAGTACGCCCATCGATCGCATCATGTCGCTCTTTTCAGTTCTGAGCTCACAGTGAGAACGTAAAGATGGCTAGAAATTAGCGTCTTCCGCCAAGTGTGAGGGCCTGGCGAAAGATTTCACCTGAAGCTATGCAATCCACATAAGTGTCACGCGGTTCGTTCTACACGACAATTCTCGGCCGCACTCTGCAGGGGCAATGAAGATGCTCCCGCAGCGTTTTCGATGGGGAGTCTTTGATCACCCACAGTACAGCCCGTAATTGGCTACCCCTGAGGTTCATCTCTGCTCAAATGAACCGCTGCCTATGATGACATTATTTTGACACAGACAAAGAGCTGCAGTCCAGAGTAGAAAATTGTCGAAAAGCACTGGTAGCTGTCTTCTATAACGAGGGAATTGAAAAGTTGGTACAACGCTACGACACATGTCTGAGCGGCGATTGTGTAGAGAAGTAGCTGTAAGGTGCAGCAAACCGTTGTAAATGAAACAGTTTTAATTTTCACTGTGGTTTCCATTTCGCGACCTATCGTTCCTTACTTTCCGAACAGCCCTCGTACGTCGTTGGGGAGGAGGAACCTCGAGATGAAAGTTCTTCGAGCCTTATCCGCCCAAGCGACGTTATCTTATTACTACAATCTTAGTATGTGGTATCGGTTTTTGTTTTATGATTGTTATTGCCTGTTGCGTTTCTTTGTGACAGTGTTGTGGCATGCATTGTCAAGCGTTGTTGGTTTGGGAAGCCTTACGTGTTGATAACTTCTGAGTCATGTTCACTTAGTGTGTTGGTTTCTTCCTCGGATCCAGAATCTGTGGTCGTGCTTGTGTCCTCTCATGTGGTTTGTTGTGTTGTTTTTGCTTGTCTACGCCTCCTTCCATACGGGTTTTGGCGCTTATATTCTTCATGCAGTGTGTTCGATACAATATCGGCTACGCTATTTATTGTGTTCAATCATCGTGATAACGTATTATTCTGGCGATGTCGCTGCCGTTCTGTATAGGTCTCACTTGTGTTGGGTGTTGTATAGCAGTGCGACATGTTCTGGTGTCCCCGTTTCTCCGCAAACGAATATTTCATCGTTAGTTGGTCCCATACAGTGCACAATGCGCTGGATGAGTTCATTCGTATGTGGAAGAGGGGAGGCCAACGGCGTTTAGCCTCTTCGCGCCACCTGCAATGACAGAATCGAAGCTCTCTCCCTGCACTCTTTCTCAAACAATGTTACAGAAACTACTCAGTAAAAAAAAAAAAATCATTTTTACATTACTTACAGCTTCATATGTCAGCTTCACGATGATGTGCTCATCATTTCGTTAATGGTCATAGTTATTGTGATATTTGCATAAAAGAAAGACCCTGACCCAAATTAGAAAAAGTTTGCAATGAAAAATAGGGGTCGCTATGATTTTGTGTCTAGTACATATTGCATATTATGTTGCTGCATATGAAATTTAGCTAACATACTGAATTTTTCTTTAGACTGCGATGGAGGTCTCTACCTGTCATCAACATAGAAAAAAACTGATCTGATGTAGCACACTCATTTTCAATCGTGTCGTACCACAGGTAAAGCCAGAGTGAAATATCAACATCATTTCTCATATTTCAAAACGGTTTGAGATATCGAAATGAAATTTTGGCTAATAATAGCCTTCGATAACTGGTGAAACGAGACATGCTATGGGTTTTGGAACAACATAACTGAAGACACTGCACTTTTCTTTTGTAGCAAAGATGCGCGTTTTCATAAGTTACTGACCTTTCTGTTCCTCAGTTCCTCAATTAATAAACTCAGTAAACCGATGTTTCAGAATTCTGCCTCAACTGTATCTGCACAACGTGATGGCGAAGAGACATTGTGTAAACTCATCTGTTTTTTGCAAAAGAAGGAAATTTTAACATGAGAACAAGAGAAATGTGTAGGTTTTACTCAAAATTCGCCACTGATGACACTTCTCTGACAGTTACAAATGGTTAACAAGTGAGGCGAAAATAAATCGCTGTTTGTGTTGCATTTTCATCGGAATTCTTCTTAGATACTAATCAAAGCAGAAGTTGCATCTTTTTGAATGGTCACCATACAAGTGTGTGTGTGAAGGGTCTCCACATAAAATTTACAAAAAAAGTGAGTGTAGTCCTCAGTTTGGGACGGCACTTCCCCATCAATGCTTTGCATTTCCCCTGCAGCGCCTACCCGTAACCCCCACCACTACCGCTCTCATCATGATTTCCCTGCTCATTGAACGTCTACCGGTCACGTTAATCTGTGCAAACTCTAATAATTGAATGTTAGATTCTATGGACAACGCAAGTCCGACGACGTTCTGTCACTATTCAGCAACACAGCGTAGAATACTGTAATTAATACTGGACACAACAAACAGTCAGGTTGTAGAAACTCACGGCAATGCAAAATAGCAAAGGATAGGGGTATACTCTGCTCACTCCTCTTCTGTAGTGGGGATATTCCCTATTTTAGCCACAAGCATCGTAGGAAACAAAGACAGAGCATAAACATGAATCAGAATAAATGTGTGTAGCAGCACACAGCAGCAGGCGGCAAAACATTCACACACACGACGCAGCAGAGGGAGGAACTGAAAAAACGACACTCCAGCGACTGGCAATGGTTCATTATAGTTCTATTCTTTTGTCTTGGCGGTTCGCGGATGCCCGCCCAGACGCGGGAGATTGCTGCGTTGCCAGTTGCACGCGCCAAGCAAACTTACGTTTAGGGGGGAGCGCGCAGTTTGAAGTAAAGCCACCACGGCCGCATTAACCCTTTCGCTGCTACAGAGACGTGTTCCCCGCATTTTTGTCATTACTGCACTGCTCGCCTGTGTAGGCACATGGTGTTCCGACTGCTTTGACACACTTATCATTCGATTTCACAAAAACTACAGTATTTGGCCGAAAAATTTGATTTTTACATATCTTCTTGACTGATACCTTCCCCCCATAAATGACTTAATTTTGTTTCGATGTTATTGTGCAGCATTAAATGTAGTAAACCACAGCACGAAAATTTGAAGAGTTAGCAGAGGTAAAAATCCATAGCGTATACTTTCTGTATGGTTGATTTCAGTTGCTACTATAAATTTCAAAAAATTACATTCAAACGAATAAAATTCATGAAGTACGACACTTCGATATTGTTTTTAAATAAAGAAAATATTATGCACCGAACAAGGATTGAACTCGGAACCTTTTGCTTTTTTTCCGCTTTCGCTTGTTGTATCTGCTCGCGGCGGACGTCGTAAGACATCCGTTTGTTCGTTGTTGAACGATTAACTCAGTTTTTTTTATTACAAAGGGCTGCTAACCCTCTGACCGAACACGCTGAGCTACCGTGCCGGCTATCGCTTACCAGCCAAACACTTTAACCACTACGCTAACGCGACTCTCCATTCAATAGACTTCCTGAAGGACTTAAAACCAGGACGCAAAATACCGACAAACACTGTTGGTATAACTGAATTACTCACGTTTCATCGAAGTACAATAGGAAATAAACAATTACCGCTGTTCTTTATTGCGAAAAAGTGGTTAGTGAGAATGATACAAACACCTTTCCTTGCTATCGCCTGAATTAGGAGGGTTATTGCTTGTTCGATTTAATTAATTAATATAATATGAAGCAATTGGTATAAAGAATGCTTTTTCCAAACTTTCTGCTATCAAGACATTGCTTTCGTTCAGTTACTTTATTTATGACTGAACGTTTCTAAAAATGAAGACACTTGTCCGTGCTCTGTACAGCATTCAAGCTCTGGCAATGCCGTTCTCTGTTCATTGGCCGACTGTGTTTTGTGACGTCAGATGCGCAGAACGAACCTAAACTCGGCCGCCGTCATAAATGACGCGCACTTTAAAGCAAAGTAACCCTTACGACCACGGAATTGAAGCCACTCTTTCTCGGTCAGTGGCATAAAGGGTGAAGCATAAGTAGGTGATTCTACCCACAATGGTGGTTTACATCGTTCTACTGACCTAGGCACACAACGCGCAAAGCATCATACACACATAATAAAAACTTTTGCATCACCTCAGTTCCCAGACCTCCTTACAAGAGACAGTGGCTGTGGATATTGTACCACAGACACAGTCCCTTTGACTGCTCAGAGATGTCACTAAACCCGGCCAAAGATGTAAACAACCATGCATTAGCAGCGCCTATTAGACGGAGGGGGTCCGACAGCCGATCAATTCCAGTCATTCCGCCAGGGAGGAGGTCTGTAGTTCAACCATGCCTAGACGGTCAGTACCGCGGTTCAATCGCGTCCGCATTGTTACTTTGTGCCAGGAAGGGCTCTCAACAACGAAAGTGTCCAGTTGTCTCGAAGTGAGCCAAAGCGATGTTGTTCGGACATGGAGGAGATACAGAGAGACAGGAACTGATGATAATATGCCTCGCTCAGGCCGCCCAACGGCTTCTACTGCAATGGATGATCGCTGTCTACGGATTATGGCTCGGAGGAACCCTGACAACAACGCCACCATGTTGAATAATGCTTTCCGTGCAGCCAAAGAACGTCGTGTTATGTATCAAACTGTGCGCAGTTGCCTGCATGATGCGCAACTTCACTCCCGACGTCCAGGGCGAGGTCCATCTTTGCAACCACGACACCCTGCAGCGCGGTACAGATGGGCCCAACAACATGCTGAATGGACCGCTCAGGATTGGCATCACGTTCTCTTCACCGATATGCCTTCAACCAGACAATCGTCGGAGACGTGTTTGGAGGCAACCCGGTCAGGTTGAACGCCTTAGACACACTGTCCAGCGAGTGCAGCAAGATGGAGGTCCCCTGCTGTTTTGGGGTGGCTTTATGTGGAGCCGACGTACGCCGCTGCTGGTCACGGAAGGCACCGTAACGGCTGTACGATGCGTCAGTGCAATCCTCCGACCGATAGTGCAACCATATCGGCAGCATATTGGCGTGGCATTCGTATTCATGGACGACAATTCGCGTCCCCATCGTGCACATCTTGTGAATGACTTCCTTCAGGGTAACGACATCGCTTGACTAGAGTACCAGCACGTTCTTCATACATGAACCCTACCGAACATGCCTGGGATAGATTTGAAAGGGCTGTTTAAGGACGACGTGACGCACCAACCACTCTGAGGGATGTACGCCGAATGGCCGTTGAGGAGTGAGACAATCTGGACCAACAGTACCTTGAGGAACTTGTGGATAGTATGCCACGACGAATACAGGCATGCATCAGTGCAAGAGGACGTGGTACTGGGTATTAGAGGTACCGGAGTGTACAGCAGTCTGGACCACCACCTCTGAAGGTCTTGCTGTATAGTGGTACTACATGCAATGTGTGGTTTTCATGAGCAGTAATTCGGGTAGAAATGATGTTTATGTTGATCTCTATTGCAATTTTCTGTACAGGTTCCGGAACTCTCGTAACCGAAGTGATGCAAAATTTTTTTGATGTGTATAGGAAGCGGGTCAGGATCATGACAAGGGCTGTGGTAGCTTTTTTCCCAAACTGTCCACTATCATCCTGGTGTTTCGTTCACGTTCGGGAGAACCTCTTCGTCCGGCCGAATTACGTCTACTTTTACGCTGCATTCGGTGAAATTCTCATTTTACTCTATAATTTGTATGATTTACTTTTGTTCCGGAATCCTATTCCCCTGGAACATTTCTCCGCTAATACTTTCATCCTACTCGTCAACTCGCATAGTCTTCTTGCGCGGCGGTCGGGGACAGGGTGGATTGCCTGCATCTTGGACAAATTGGATTTTGCTGCTTGGCAGGCCAGTTCGCACAACTGACGGTGATGTTATGGCATTTTGCGTACAGGATTTTAAATTGTCGTTTTGCCAATGGGGAGCTAGGGTCGCCTTTCCTTTGCTTGTCCGCCGTTGCTGGACGGTAGCTTTTATGGTCCTTCCGCTGCCGCTTTTTACTGGAACATTCACGCGCTGGTGTGGCTTCTCTGGGTTTGCTGTGCCTGGCTCCTGTTTATTTGGCCTGTAAGTCCTGGTGGCAGTTCGGGCAATAAGGTGCTACAGCGGCGACATTCTGCCATCTCTGTGGATACACGGCACTTTGAAACGGTATTCTGCGATTCCGCGGGAGGGAAAAGAGGGCGGGGGGGAGGGGGGGGGGGGGAGGAAACGAACCGCTACGCCTCTTCCTCATAAAGGGTGGCATCACTGCGTGGTGGCCACCTCGAACATCCACTTGTGGGTCGATTCCACGTACAAACACATCTACAGCCGTTGTCTCAGCTTCTTCCTGTAACACCTCGTTTCGGATCACATCACTGGCAAGGATGTAGGTTTTGCAAGGTACCAGGCGAGGCCGGCCGTTGTGGCCGAGCGGTTCTGGGCGCTTCAGTCTGGAACCGCGAGACCGCTACGATCGCAGGTTCGAATCCTGCCTCGGGCGTGGATGTGTGTGATATCCTTCGGTTGGTTAGGTTTAATTAGTTCTAAGTTCTAAGGGACTGATGACCTCAGATGTTAAGTCCCATAGTGCTCAGAGCCATTTGAACCATTTTTGTACCAGGCGAATGCGGTCAGCAAACGCTTCCGGTTCTTGATCCGTCTTTTGCCTCAAATTGGACATCTTATCGCGGTAGTAACTGGTGCCAAACTGGTCCCACGTTTACCTCGGAATCTCTGTCCGTTCCTTTCTAATACTTCAAATCTTCTCGCATTTCGGTATGTGTCAATAGACTCAATATGTTTGTGAGCATCTCTCGGTAATTTTGTTATTGTTGTTGTTGTGGTCTTCAGACCTGAGACTGGTTTGATGCAGTTCTCCATGCTACTCTATCCTGTGCAAGCTTCTTCATCTCCCAGTACCTACTGCAATCTACATCCTTCTGAATCTGCTCACTGTATTCATCTCTTGGTCTCCCTCTACGATTTTTACCCTCCACGCTGCCCTGCAATACTAAATTGATGATCCCTTGATGCCTCAGAACATGTCCTACCAACCGATCCCTTCTTCTAGTCAAGTTGGGCCACAAACTTCTCTTCTGCTCAATCCTATTCGATACTTCCTCATTAGTTATGTGATCTACTCATCTAATCTTCAGCATTCTTCTGTAGCACCACATTTTGAAAGCTTCTATTCTCTTCTTTTCCAAACTATTTATCGCTCATGTTTCACTTCCATACATGGCTACACTCCATATAAATACTTCCAGATACGACTTCCTGACACTTAAATCTATACTCGATGTTAACAAATTTTTCTTCTTCAGAAACGCTTTCCTCGCCATTGCTAGTCTACATTTTATATCCTCTCTACTTCGACCATCATCAGTTATTTTGTTCCCCAAATAGCAAAATTCCTTTACTACTGCAAGTGTCTCATTTCCTAATCTAATTCCCTCAGCATCACCCGACTTAATTCGACTACATTCCATTATCCTCGTTTTGCTTTTGTTGATGTTTATCTTATACCCTCCTTTCAAGACACTGTCCATTCCGTTCAACTGCTCTTCCAAGTCCTTTGCTGTCTCTGACAGAATTACAATGTCATCGGCGAACCTCAAAGTTTTTATTTCTTCTCCATGGATTTTAATACCTACTCCGAACTTTTCTTTCGTTTCCTTTACTGCTTACTCAATATACAGAATGAATAGCATCGGGGAGGGGCTATAACCCTGTCTCACTCCCTTCCCAACATCTGATTCCCTTTCATGTCCCTCGACTCTTATAACTGCCATCTGGTTTCTGCACAAACTGTAAATAGCCTTTCGCTCCCTGTGTTTTACCCCTACCACCTTCAGAATTTGGAAAGAGAGTATTCCAGTCAACATTGTCAAAAGCTTTCTTTAAGTCTACGAATGCTAGAAACGTAGGTTTGCCTTTTCTTAATCTTTCTTCTAAGATAAGTCGTAGGGTCAGTATTGCCTCACGTGTTCGAACATTTCTACGGAATCCAAACTGATCTTCCCCGAGGTCGGCTTCTACCAGTTTTTCCATTCGTCTGTAAAGAATTCGCGTTAGTATTTCTAATACTTCAAATCTTCTCGCATTTCGGTATGTGTTAATAAACTCAATATGTGTGTGTGCATCTCCCGGTAATTTAAATTTTGTTACAAACACTAAAATGTCATTTGTCCAGTCACAAAAACGACCCCGTTTTCATCAGATTTTTTTGTATCCCGCCTGGAAGGCGGCGCGTGGGTCTGCTCCCGTAAACTGAAGGGTAGGCCGAATGTAGGAAGTGAGTAGGAGCAGGTGAGGTTAAACACGTCGGTACTGCAACTAAGTAAAAGTGGTTTACTGGCGCATGAATATATACAGAGGCATACATAACTTGTACAGATGAGCGCAGCCTTAGACCCGTCGTAAGTAGTGCAGAGTCTCTATACGATGCGAAGCTGAAGCGAAGTGTCCCTGCCGTCTGCTCTTAATCAAAGTGGGTAGAATCTGCAGCGGCGCTCGTAGAACTGAACAGCGCCGGCTAGAGGGCGCTGTCGTCGGTGTCGCTGCCGTAGTGCCAACCTACGAACTTACACCTACGCCGTGGCATCGTAGCTATCAATACCACAGACTTATCCATGAATGAGGGCATAAAAGCAACTGCCGGAAAAGTACTGGTTGCATGTGGTGTTGATCTGGCTTCTCTGTGCTGCACCGCAAGATTCGTAATTCTCTAGGGGTAGATGTGGCACTGGGAGCTCAACCTTCTGCGCGAGATGGTAGTCGTTCGGACTGAGAATCCGGAATAGACCTAGGAGAGCGGGAAAGGTACGTGCTAGGTAGTTGAGGCCCGTCAAGCAAGAGAAGGAAGCCACCGGCTCTTCTCCCTGGCGCTACCACGTGACTCTTCTACGTACCCCTATTGGCCGAGAATTGCGAACAAGTTCCACTTTAAGGCAACCCTTCTTCAACAAATCTACCGTGGGAACAATGACATCTCAGCAACACGTGCTGAAATCGGGGGCCGGCTGTAACCGGTCTCTACAGCTTGCTAGCTTTCGCAAGTACTGAAAACCTTTCAGGGAAATAAACTGGTCTCAAAAAAAAAAAAAGCTTTCAAAAAGTTACGTTTTCTACCCCTTCCGAGTAGGTTGTCTCTTATTCCTGTTTCACTCTGGGACAGCAGCGCTTCAAACGGCCAGCATGCAACACTTCTGAATACGATATCGGATGAATGCGGCTGGCACGGTTCATATTGATTTGTAACATAGTTCTTACAATGGAGAGCTATATAATTCAAAAATAACTAAAACATTAGACCACAATTGTGTTTCTGTCGTTTCCTAAGAACCCTTGGCGATATGAACTGCTACATAGCAGAACAATTTATTTGCCGTTCTCTTGTGACCAACGCATATTCATTGAAGAATGTTGTTTTCTTTTAAGAAAAAAAAAATACTTGGTAACCACCAGGAGACCTAACCTTCTGCAGAAAGATTTTTTTTTTTTTTCACTCATCAGTTACTAACTGATATGACGTGACCTGCCACGAATTCGTCGCCACGCCAACCTCTCCATCTCGAAGTAACACTTGCAACCTACGTCCTCCATTATTTGCTGAATGCATTGCAATCACTGTCTTCTCCAACAGTTTTTAGCCTCTACTGCTCCCTCTCGTATCATGGAAGTTCTTCCCTTATGTCTTAACAGATATCCTACCATCTCTCCCTCCTTCTTGACAGTGTTTTCCATATATTCCTTTCTTCGCCGATTCTGCGTACATCCTTCTCATTGCTTGCGTTACCAGTCCACATAATTTTCAACATTCTTCTCTAAAACCATATCCCAAATGCTCCGATTCTCTTCTGTTCCGGTTTTCCTACAGTTCATGTTTCACTGTCATACAATGCTGTGCTCCAAATGTAGATTCTCATAAATTTCTTCCTCAAATTAAGGCCAGTATTTGATGTTAGCAGACTTCTCGTGGCCAGGTATGCACTTTTTGCCAGCGCTAGCCTGCGTTTTACGTTCTCCTTGTCCCTTTCGTCACGGATTATATTGCCGTCTAAGTAGCATAATTCCTTGACTTCATTTACATCGTGATCACCAATCCTCATGTTAAGTTTCTCGCTGTTCTTATTTCTGCTACTTCTCGTCACTTTCGTGTTTCTTTGATTTACATTCAGTACATATTCTGCACTCATTATACTGTTCATTCCACTCAGCAGATCCCGAAATACATCATTTTCACTGAGGATAGCAAGGTCATCAGCGAATCTTACGATTGGTATCCTATCATCTTTAATTTTAATTCCACTCTTTAACCTTTCTCTCATTTCCGTCATTGCTTCTTCAAATGGATCTAAGCACTATGGGACTTAACATCTGAGGTCATCAGTCCCCTAGACTTAGAACTACTTAAACCTAACTAACCAAAGGACATCACACACATCCATGTCCGAGGCAGGATTCGAACCTGCGACCGTAGCAGCAGCGCGGTTCCGGACTGAAGCGCCTAGAACCGCTCGGCCACAGAGGGCGGCTTACTTCTTCGATGTATAGACTGAACAGTAGGGGCGAAAGACTATATTCCTGTTTTACACCTTTTTTTAATCCGAGCTGGGGTTGCCATTCGTCACCGTTATGGATCTTCTTGTCCCGAAATCCCGACAAGACCTAGTTTCGTCCCAATTTTGAAAATTACTATTATGAGCTTGGCCCAAGTACTGGAGTAACGCCATCTGATAGCACAACATGTAAATGCAGCCCCAGTTAGTTTTGTTAATGTCAACAAGTTTATGTTGACAAGACTGCGTTGCATGTTGCGTGTCCTGTATCGACGAAGAAAGTACCCTCTAGATCTAGTGACACCATTCGAGAAAATACCAGACTCTCCCAGTAGTATCAGACTGGAACTATTTGAGCAGCGCCACGTGGAAGAATCGGACAGTTCCCATTTGAACAGCGATTTGATAAGGCGATTCTTTCTGAACGTAACACGAGCAACGGGTGCAAGCCTGTAATTTCTGAAGTGTTTACTGCGGGTATGTAGGACGTGAAGCGCATATTGACGTGTTCTTCGAAGATTAAAGTATTATTGACTGTCAACCAGGTAATAATCTTATCATAGCTTATGAAAATGCCTAAGGATGGAGAGATAAAGTGTCACTTTGCGTGTGATTACACAGAAGAGTTGTCTTTTGTCAATGAAGGACAAATCAGGAAGCGTTATGTGATTTTTGTAACTGTTTCACCTCACAAGGGAACCTCCCCATCGCACCCCCCTCATATTTAGTTATAAGTTGGCAAAGTGGATAGGCCTTGAAAAACTGAACACAGATCAATCGAGAAGAAGTTGTGTGGAACTATGAAAAAATAAGCAAAATATACAAACCGAGTAGTCCATGGACAAGATAGGCAATACCAAGAATAATGAGAAGTGAGAAGCGCCGTGGTCCCGTGGGTAGCGTGAGAAACTGCGGTACGAGAGGTCTTTGGTTCAAATCTTCTCTCCAGTGAAAAATTTTTCTTCCTTTATTTTCGCAAAGTTATGATCGGTCCGTTCGTTCATTGACGTCTCTGTTCACTGTAATAAGTTTAGTGCCTGTGTTTTGCGACCGCACCACAAAACCGTGCGATTAGTAGACGAAAGGACGTGCCTCTCCAATGGGAACCGAAAACATTTGATCGCAAGATCATAGGTCAACCGATTCCTCCACAGGAAAACACATCTGATATATTCTATACGACACTGGTGACGGCATGTGCGTCACATCACAGGAATATGTTGTCGACCCACCTAACTTGTACACTTGGCGAATGGGTAAAAAGATTCTTCTACCTTGCCCGATTTAGGTTTTCTTGTGGATGTGATAGTTACTCCCAAAAAAGTGATGAAAACATAAGAGTTTGTCACATAAACTGCAACAAATGAATGCAACAGTTTCACAGTCGCACAGTTTTCCCTGGGTTCTGTCAAAACATATGTTTTTAACGTTTTCAAATTTTTCCGCGCGTAGGCCGTCAAATCCTGCATATGTCCAAGCAAATCTGAACATGTCCTGGAATTTTGGAGAGCGAAGTTGATTATGTGTGAGTGCCTGAACTTTGATAATTGTCTGAAAATAAAAAAAAAATTCACTCGAGGGAAGACTTGAACCAAGCACTTCTCGTACCGCAGTTGCTCACGCTAACCACGTGACCACGGCGCTCGAGTGCTCACAATCGGCTGTTCTGTTGCTTATCTTGCACATGGACTACTCAGTTTGTATATTTTGCTTATTTTTTTCATAGTTCTACACAACTTCTTCCTGTTTTCTCGATTGATCTGTGTTCAGTTTTTCAAGGCCTATCCACTGTGCCAACTTAGATTTAAATCTGAGGGGGGTGCGATCGGGAGGTTCCCTTGTCAGTATGTCACGGAGGTAATGCAGGTATGAGGCATCACGTTTCTACGAGACTCATACAAATAGATTTTCTGTAGCATCGACATTAAAGCCTGTTTCTACATTCGTCATTAAAGAAGATACCCGGAGGAATTGATCGCTACTGCAGAACTAACAACTTATGGATATGTCAAGCATCATGAATCCTTCAGTTCTCTTGACTGTACCGTAAAACTGAATGCCGCAGTGTATCCTGACCTCTTAGTCGCTGCAGAGTGGTCTACAGCCAGGAGCAAAGCAACATTCTCGCACAACACTCTGTCACATAATGCATATAAACGATTGCAAAAAGTTTCATTTTACGGCATTACCGACGCATTGAACCACAAGACTGAAAAGATGTATTCTTTAGTTGTTCAATACTTAACTGAAACTGACGATATCCAACAGAAGCTGTTGGAGGCTGACTCACTGACTAAATAAAATATCGGAGACAATTGCAAAGCCGGCCGAAATGGCCGTGCGGTTAAAGGCGCTGCAGTCTGGAACCGCAAGACCGCTACGGTCGCAGGTTCGAATCCTGCCTCGGGCATGGATGTTTGTGGTGTCCTTAGGTTAGTTCGGTTTAACTAGTTCTAAGTTCTAGTGGACTAATGACCTCAGCAGTTGAGTCCCATAGTGCTCAGAGCCATTTGAACCAATTTGAACAATTGCAAAGTTTTATCTAGGCATTTTAAGAGAACTGCAAATTTCATTAGGTAAATTAATCGCTTTTTGTGGAGACAATATCAATACCAACTTCAGAGGGCTTCATCGACGCGGCCAGCAGTATGCGTTTCACTAATTTAAAGAAAAAAATGTAGAGGGAATTGGACGCCCTGCCTACTTTCTCCACAACACTGTATCAAGCGCTGCTGGTGTTTTAACTGTCGCCATTGAAATAAATGCCATGAAAATGAACGCATTATTGTGGCCAAGATAGACACGAAGCCGCCCACGCCTACTACAGCAGTCAAGTTTATATGCCAACTAACTCTGCAGATGACGAAGAAATTGATGAAATGTATGATAAGACAAGAGAAATTATTCAGGTAGTGAAGGGACACGAAAATTTAATAGTCATGGGTGACTGGAATTCGACAGTAGGAAAAGGGAGAGAAGGAAACGTAGTAGGTGAATATGGATTGGGGGTAAGAAATGAAAGAGGAAGCCGCTGGTAGAATTTTGCACAGAGCACAACTTAATCATAGCTAACACTTGGTTCAAGAATCATAAAAGAAGGTTGTTGTGTCGGTAGCTGGGCCGACACCGTGAAGTTGGAGATGGCTGAAAATGCACGCTAGACTAATGTAGACGGGCGTGAAGTACTGGAACAGGCTACGTAATTAATGTTATTAAGAAAAGTACGTAGCTGTATTAATACTTATCTTTAATATCATTGAGGTACATCGATCTTGACGATACACAGGAGACTTTAATTACAATCACTGTATGGCTAATGGCGCCTTGCTAGTTCGTAGCCATTAACTTAGCTGATGGCTATTCTGTCTCTCGGCTAATGAGAGAGAAAGGCTTCGTACATCTGGTCGGTAGCTAGGTTCTCGTACAACTGGGGCGAGTGCTCTCTCGTATCACGAGACCTGCCTTGGTGGTGGCGCTAGGTCTGCGATTACACAGTGGCGACACGCGGGTCCGACATGTACTAAATGGACCGCGGCCGATTTAAGCTACCACCTAGCAAGTGTGGTGTCTGACGGTGACACCACATTCCTCCCCCGCAAATCGGCGAACGGTCGTGTGATAAGGCTTCCGCCCGCCGTGGGGAGGACCACATGTTGACGTATGCGATGAGGTGGGGAGCCTAACAACAGGCGAGGCAGTGCCACCCGCACCCGGCCATACGGTCCGAGGGGAGCTAGGAAACGCCTGAAAAACTAGTCCAGTGTGCACGTCAACATGCGGTGTATGCGCCCGTAAAGAGACAGGAGTGACCGAAGGATCAACCTCCATTGCGTCGGGGTAGCCGACGCGCGATGACGTCATGTGGTCCGGAGCGGGCAGGAGTTCCATGGCGGAGGACAGCTGGTCACGGGAAGCGATCGGCGGCGCGTGACCCTGGGAGGCGCTTGGCGGCTGCAACGAAGCGTCGAATGCGGGCGGCGCCGGCGGGAGAACAAGCGGCGGCGGCGGCGGCTGCTGCTGCTGCGGCGGCGGCGGCGCGTCGCCATGGGGCAAAATGGAAGGCATCGTCGGTAACACCTGGGGATGAGGCGAGCCAGTAGATGGGTCCCCAGGGCGCTGACCGGACGGCACCGTCGCTGAAAGCAGACGGGGAGCGGCAGAACCCGAGCGACGACAGAGGCGCAGCTGATTGAGATGCCGACGCACCTCACCAGAGGCCCCCAAAACCAAATACATCGCGCGGCCGAGGCAGCGAAGAATGCGCCCTGCGAGCCAACGCCGTGAACCTCGATAGTTGCGATAAAATACAACGTCGCCTGGAGCAAAAGCAGGAGTCTGCCGCTGCACAGGAACCTGATGCGGCGGATGCAGCAAAGACATCAAGGTGCGATGAGGACGACCGTGGAGCAACTCAGCCGGCGAGCGACCATCTCGGGGCTGAGAGCGATACGAAGATAAAAAGAGCAACAATGCGTCCTCCCGAGAATGCGACTCTTTCAATTTCAACATCTGTGACTTGAAAGTCCGGACCAATCGTTCAGCGGCACCGTTGGACTGAGGCGAAAACGGCGCGGATGTCAGATGTTGAATACCATTGGCCTGGCAGAATGACTGAAATTCTGCGGACATGAATTGTGGGCCATTGTCGGAAACAATAGTCTGCGGAAGACCTTCAATGCAAAAGATAGCAGACAACGCTTGGATGGTGGCGGAGGACGTCGTGGAAGACATCCGGACAACAAAAGGAAAATTACTGAAGGCGTCGACCAGAACCAACCATCGAGCATTCCAGAATGGACCAGCAAAATCAATGTGCAAGCGTTGCCAAGGGGAAGTGGCTTTTGGCCACGCAAAGACTTTCCGCGGCGGTGCGGACTGTTGTTCGGCACACGCCGGGCACGAAGAACACATATTCGTAATCGCAGCATCGATTCCGAACCAAGTACAGTGCTGACGAGCAAGTTGTTTCGTTCGCACTATACCCCAATGTCCTTGGTGAAGAAGCCGTAAAACAGAGGACTGTAACGAACGTGGGACCACGACTCTGGACTGATCATTATCAGAACGCAACAACAAAACACCACGTCGAACAAAAAGTCTCTCCTTGTGAGCAAAAAATCGGCGAACCAACGGATCCTCGATCCGAGACTTTGACAAAGGCCATTGCGTAGCAACAAAACGTAAAACAGTAGCAAGGACAGGGTCAGCAGCTGTGGCTGTAGCTACACGACGAAAATCAATCGGAAACGATTCGACCACTTCATCGGTTTCCGAATCAATGAACATGCAAGCAAGTTCGAAAGAATCGAATGCTTTATCCTCAGCAACAGGCAAACGGGACAACGCATCGGCGTTTCCGTGCTTAGCAGTGGACCGATACAAGATATCGTAGCGGTACTGCGAGAGGAAAATAGACCAGCGAATGAATTTCTGCGCTGTACGTGGAGGTACAGGCTTGGTCGGATGAAAAAGCGATGTCAAAGGTTTGTGGTCTGTGATGATGGTAAAGTGACGACCATACAAGAAATCATGGAACTTAGTAACACCAAACACGAGAGCCAAAGCTTCTTTCTCTATCTGTGAATAATTTCTTTGCGCAGACGAGAGCAATTTGGACGCAAAGGCAATAGGGCGATCATGGGAGCCAACTTTGTGTGCAAGCACAGCACCGATCCCGAAATCCGATGCATCTACCATCAACAAAAGGGGTTTCTGGGGATCGAATGGCGTAAGGCAAGTATTAGAAAGCAACGCCGATTTCAACTGGCGAAAGGCGCGTTCACATTCCGTCGTCCAGACGAACGGAACACCTTTACAGCGTAAGCGATGAAGCGGAGCTGAAATGGAAGAGGCATTGCGCACATTCACTCACACCTTGTGATTCTACATTGTGCAATGTTCTTGCGACCTCCTGACGCAATGCGTGGGGAACATTGCGCGCTCTGAAAAATTTCGGTTGCGCGTTTCCTTCCAGTTCCAAATGTGCTTCATAGTTTTTAGCGCAACCTAAGCCCGGTGCAAAAATGTCTGCAAATTCGTCACACAGCCGAGAAACACTGTCTGTAGGCACAGTCTGATTCACTGATAGGACCTGATTTACAATAGACATGTTAAACAACTGAAACAAGTCTAGACCAAACAAGTTCACTGCAGAAGAAGAACGAAGAACGTAAAATGACACAAGTTTTGTTTGTCCCTTGCATGTTGCAAGAAGGCTGCACTGTCCTAACACAGGAATTTTCTGTCCGGAATAAGTAGTTAGCTTAACATTTGCGGAACGCAACGGAGGTTTGCCCAGTTGTTTGTACGTGTCATGATTGAGCAATGAAACTGCAGCTCCGGTATCGAGCTGGAATGGTATCACTTTGCCTTCAAAGTCTAAGTCCACAAAAAGTTTATTGTCCTGCTGACGACAAGAGCGACTGTTTTGTGCAATTGGAACAGACACTGGTACAGAATCACTTGCTAATTGACGTGATTTCCGGCGACGTCGATGCACAGTTTTTGTGGGACGAACACAGTTACCGTTAGAGAAAGTGTCACTGGACGAAGTGGAATTAACGACATGAATGTCCATAGGCGAAGGTCCACGAGCCTGAGTGTCCTTGGTTCGATTCCGGCGCGAAGCAAAGGGCCTGGAATGATTGTGATTGTCTGATCTGAGCTTTTTCTGGCAAACACTTTGAACATGTCCTTTCTTATTGCAGAAAAAGCAAATAGCTTGGCGTGACGGGCAATGTTCACGCGAATGTCTAGTAGCACACCGCGGGCATGATTTCACTACATTTGTGGGCTGGCGCGGCACACGTGGCTTAGCGCGCGGCGGCAGCTGCGTTTGTTTGTGCGATGGCAGTTGTGCGGACGTGCGCGAGGCCCGGTGACCGGGCCGCGCAGCGCGTCCAGCGGGCCGGTTAATGTTACACACGGCTGGCGAAGTTTCAAAAGATTCCTGAGCACAGTCAAGTGTGTCCTGTCTATCCAATATGTCTATCACTTGTTGAAGGGAGGGATTAACTAGTTTCAAAATTTGCTCCCATATGCGAACATCAGAAACGTTCTGTGCAATTGCATCACGCACCATGGTATCTGAATAAGAAAGACCACAGTCACATTCAAAGGCACAGTCCCTAGTAAGTCCTTGCAATGTTGCTACCCACTCCCTATTAGTTTGACCGGCCGTACGTTTTGTACGAAAAAACGTATACCGTTTTGCAACCACATTAACTGTTTCTTTGAAATAGGCATCTAATGCAGACAAAATTTCCTCGTAGGACAGAGTTGCTACGTCGCGTCGGGGAAACAATTTCACTATCACACGGTATGTGGACACACAGACACAAGAAAGCAAAAACGGCTGCCGCTCTTTACCTTGAATTCTGTAGGCTGCTAGATGAAAGTTGAACTGGCGAGACCACTCGTGCCAGGTCTCATCGGCTGCCACGTATGGTCGAAAGGGAGGTGCAACAGCGTTGAGTGGCAGCAGTAGCGAAGAAGCGGCGGCGGCCGCATCGGTTTGAATGGTACGTTGACCCTGGACGAGCTGTCCAAGGGCATCCAGTAACGCCTGCGTCTGCTGATTCTGCAAGCGATAAAATTCGGACAGTACATCTGGAGAATGTGGCGAAGCCATGACACAATTAAATGTAAGCAATCAGAAAGAACACTTTAAATCGTCGCCAATGTTGTGTCGGTAGCTGGGCCGACACCGTGAAGTTGGAGATGGCTGAAAATGCACGCTAGACTAATGTAGACGGGCGTGAAGTACTGGAACAGGCTACGTAATTAATGTTATTAAGAAAAGTACGTAGCTGTATTAATACTTATCTTTAATATCATTGAGGTACATCGATCTTGACGATACACAGGAGACTTTAATTACAATCACTGTATGGCTAATGGCGCCTTGCTAGTTCGTAGCCATTAACTTAGCTGATGGCTATTCTGTCTCTCGGCTAATGAGAGAGAAAGGCTTCGTACATCTGGTCGGTAGCTAGGTTCTCGTACAACTGGGGCGAGTGCTCTCTCGTATCACGAGACCTGCCTTGGTGGTGGCGCTAGGTCTGCGATTACACAGTGGCGACACGCGGGTCCGACATGTACTAAATGGACCGCGGCCGATTTAAGCTACCACCTAGCAAGTGTGGTGTCTGGCGGTGACACCACAAAGGTTGTATACATGGAAGAAACCTGGAGATACTAAAAGGTATCAGACAGATTATATAATGGTAAGACAGAGATTTAGGAACCAGGTTTTAAATTGTAAGACATTTCCAGGGGCAGATGTGGACTCTGACCGCGATCTATTGGTTATGAACTGTAGATTACAACTGAAGAAACTGCAAAAAGGTGGGAATTTAAGGAGATGGGATCTGGATAAACTCACTAAACCAGAGGTTGTACAGAGTTTCAGGGAGAGCATAAGGGAACAATAGTCACGAATGGGGGAAAGAAATACGGTAGAAGAAGAATGGGTAGCTCTGACGGATGAAGTAGTGAAGGCAGCAGAGGATCAAGTAGGTAAAAAGACGAGGGCTAGTAGAAATCCTTGGGTAACACAAGAAATATTGAATTAAATGATGAAAGGATAAAATATAAAAATGCAGTAAATGAAGCAGGCAAAAAGGAATACAAACGTCTCAAAAATGAGATCGACCGGAAGTGCAAAATGGCTAAGCAGGGATGGCTAGAGGACAAATGCAAGGATGTAGAGGCTTATCTCACTAGGGGTAAGATAGACACTGCCTACAGGAAAATTATTGAGACCTTTGGAGAAAAGAGAACCACTTCTATGAATATCAAGAGCTCAGATGGAAACCCAGTTCTAAGCAAAGAAGGGAAAGCAGAAAGGTGGAATGAGTATATAGAGGGCGACGTACTTGAGAACAGTATTATGGAAATGGAAGAGGACGTAGATGAAGATGAAATGGGAGATACGATACTGCGTGAAGAGTTTGACAGAGCACTGAAAGACCTAAGTTGAAACAAGGCCCCGGGAGTAGACAACATTCCATTAGAACTACTGACAGCCTTGGGAGAGCAATCCTGACAAAACTCTACCATTTGGTGAGCAAAATGTATGAGACAGGCGAAATACCCTCATACTTCAAGAAGAACATAATAATTCCAATCCCAAAGAAAGCAGGTGTTGACAGATGTGAAAATTATCGAACTATCAGTTTAATAAGTCACGGCTGCAAAATACTAACGTTAATTCTTAACAGACGAATGGAAAAGCTGGTAGAAGCCGACCTCGAGGAAGATCAGATTGGATTACGTAGAAATATTCGAACACGTGAGGCAATACTGGCTCTACGACTTATCTTAGAAGAAAGATTAAGGAAAGGCAAACCTACGTTTCTAGCAGTTGTAGACTTAGAGAAAGCTTTTGACAATGTTGACTGGAATACTCCCTTTCAAATTCTAAAGGTAGCAGGGGTAAAATACAGGGAGCGAAAGGCTATTTACAATTTGTACAGAAAGCAGATGGCAGTTATAAGAGTCGAGGGACATGAAAGGGAAGCAGTGGTTGGGAAGGGAGAGAGACAGGGTTGTAGCCTATCCCCGATGTTATTCAATCTGTATGTTGAGCAAGCAATAAAGGAAAAAAAAGATGTTTGGAGTAGGTATTTAAATCCATGGAGAAGATATAAAAATTTTGAGGTATGCCGATGACATTGTAATTCTGTGAGAGACAGCAAAGGACTTGGAAGAGCAGTTGAACGGAATGGACAGTGTCTTGAAAGGAGGGTATAAGATGAACATCAACAAAAGCAAAGCGAGGATCATGGAATGTAGTCGAATTAAGTCGGGTGATGCTGAGGGAATTAGATTAGGAAATGAGGCTCTTAAAGTAGTAAAGTAGTTTTGCTATTTGGGGAACAAAATAACTGATGATGGTCGAAGTAGAGAGGACATAAATTGTAGACTGGCAATGGCAAGGAAAGCGTTTCTGAAGAAGAGAAATTTGTTAACATCGAGTATAGATTTAAGCATCAGGAAGTCGTTTCTGAAAGCATTTGTATGCAGTGTAGCCATGTATGGAAGTGAAACATGGACAATAAACAGTTTGGACAAGAAGAGAATAGAAGCTTTCGAAATGTGGTGCTACAGAAGAATGCTGAAGATTAGGTGGGTAGATCACATAACTAATGAGGAGGTTTTGAATGGGATTGGGGAGAAGAGAAGTTTGTGGCACAACTTGACAAGAAGAAGTGACCGGCTGGTAGGACATGTTCTGAGGCATCAAGGGATCACAAATTTAGCATTGGAGGGCAGCGTGGAGGGTAAAAATCCTAGAGGGAGGCCAAGAGATGAATACACTAAGCAGATTTAGAAGGATGTAGGTTGCAGTAAGTACTGGGAGATGAAGAAGCTTGCTCAGGATAGAGTAGCATGGAGAGCTGCATCAAACCTGTCTCAGGACTGAAGACCACAACAACAACAACATACACGGTGAAGCTAGATAAACTAAATACGTTCTGCTCCTACATTGATGTCTATCACCAGACTCTTCCATCTCACTTAAAAACAAGGTGCCCGCAGTTGAGAGAATTCTTAACATTTGAATTCCATTAAAACAATTTTCAGATATTGAAGACGGGCCACCTAAAAAATTTCAGATTTTTTTCAGTAGTTCGATGAGTGAAATTTACTTCGTGTTTCTGCGGTCAAACTTAGCTCTGTTTGAAAAAAATAAAAATAAAAAAAGCGTGAAGAAGAATAAAGTTTCGATAATTGAAATACGAAATACATTAATTGACACTCAAAGCTGTATGAATGAAAGGAAGACTGTCAATTTTATTGGCGTGTAAACGAAGATGAATTTGATCAGATTAAAGAATGAGAACCCTTATCAAGAAATAATTAATTTGATTTCGAAATTTGAGGAAGAGACAACGAATTTCTATACAATAGCATTTGATTACTTAGAGAAAAGGGCGTTTCTTTTAATAAATATCAAGTATTTTCTTTGATGACGCTATCTGAAACTCCAGATTTGGTATGATTGAAAACGAAGTTATATACCGGACTAAAAATGGTGTGAAGATTTCAGGTGGTAATTGTTTTCGGGTATATATGTATATGAAGAGCTATTTAGGAACGAAGTCTGACTCTAAACACTCCTTGGAAGAAATGCTGATTTAATTTATTAAGGAAAACCAAAGTCCTGAACGCAAATGGCAACTGCTAAAATATGCGAATATTTGTTTTCTATTCCCTCACACAACGCCACTGTGGAAAGAGTATTTTCGCTGATGTCGGCCCAGTGGATTGACCAAAGAAACTGACTGCTACCATGGACTGTGGAATCACTCTTACAGTGGCAGTTTAACTACAGGCTGACTTGCACGGAGTTTTATAAATACGTAAAAGGGAAAAAATACTTGCTGAAAAAGGTGAAATCTTCGAAAAAAAACATGGTGTACCAGCTACTTCTGCCGTAATAAGTTCCATATAACTGCGCTGTAAATTAAAAGTAATTACATTAAATAGATTTTTTTACTTCATTTCTACACCCCTATCTCAGGGTGTCCCGACAGTGCTTCAGCTTGGTAATGGCAACCCTATTCCAAGCATGTCTATTGAATAACGTGAAGTTTTGTTCAGTACACTTACAGTCAAATTAGTGAATGGAAAGCATTATTTAACGTATCAAGTAAGCCATCATAAGTTTCTGAAGGAAAAACCACACAGACGTGATAATAAAACGTCAAAAGTAAATAAAATGGTTACTCAACAAAGAAGAAACCTATTCCACAACTGTTGCTAAATCTGAACCGCAAACGGTAAGAGTCTTCAACGCTTTTGCTTTCGGAGCACAAATAGTTACATTTCCAAAAATATTGGTGCCTTGGAAAGTCGAGTGAAGTGTAATAATGAGCGAATTATTAGACTCCAAACAAAATTGTTAGATGTCAAGGAAAGTGTTTAACATAATAAGAACAGACTGCTACAAAAATACAGTTTTTCATTTAGTTTGCGTAAGGCCTTATATGAAGTATGAACATTTCCATTCATGTTCTTTAGCGAATCTTCCTGCAACTATAAATGCTCAATATTAAATATCCTCGAATTTCGTATGTTTCCTATTCGAGATCTCACAATACTGTACTTCTGAGGAATTCTCAGGTGAAATAAATCACCATCACATTTCTGGTAGAACACAACCTTTTAATGTTCACCGTTAGACATCACATACAATAGTGGTTACGATTTCATGATTTCAAACAGGATATTTTAGTAATCAAATTAAGTTTCGACAACGTCTTCCATGTCGCCTGCCACCCGCTAGCTGTCGGTTTGACTCCAGCTGAGCCCGGTATACCTTTTGCGTAGGAACAGCATGGGAACACCTTGCCTGGACTCGACCGTAGAGCATGAAATAAAGAACAAACATAGCATTTTTAGTACAAAAATCCATGTAAAATCTATACCACAAAATTATAACACTTATTTGTACTTGCCTGGCGCCGCTCAACTGAACTATCAGTGTTTACCACGATTTCTCGTAAAATCTACAACGAGTAAGATTCTGAGACGGTTGTGAATTGAGGATTGGCTCTCATAGTCTGAAAGCATAATGGACGGTGCAGCTGACGTTCCCCTCTAGAAATCTTGATCTAGATAACGAATTGTAATGTACTATTCTCCTAACGCTCTGAATAAACTGTAATTGCCTGAAATGCTGTCATTATACTATTTGTGAAGGAATCACACCAATGTTGAGAAAGGGTGCTCACGGATATTTGTTTAAAGACAGTAAGCAAAAATGCAGAATGAGGCTGTTAACAATGAAGCCACAAAACGTCCTTAATGTAAACCGATCGTAATTTGTTTTCGTAAATTAATAACTAATCTGATACTAACTTGCTGTGCGAGGCCTATTCGGAAAGTAAGTTACAATCGATCCCGAAATGGAATACACAGTGAAAATCTGGCAAAGTTTTCGGACTGGACAGTGTCTCTAATACGCCAGTCGATTGCCTCACGTAGCTCTTTTGAGTTCTGATCGCACAATGAGCATGCAAAGATGCCTAGAAGACAGTGTCCCATCAAGTATGAGTGCCTGTGAGGGATTTCGGCTGATATCGTAGAGCATGTCGTGCATTTCCTTCTTGATGAAAATTCTCGGCCGCACTCTGCAGGGGCTATGAGGACGCTTTGCAGGTTTTCGATGGGATGAGTTTAATCACTCACTATGTAGCACGGACTTGGCTCCATCTGATTTTCACCTCTGCTCACATGAACCGTATTTGTATGGAGTCTAGCCATGTATGGAAGTGAAACATAGACGATAAATAGATTGGACAAGAAGAGAATAGAAGCTTTAGAAATGTGGTGCTACAGAAGAATGTTGAAGATTAGATGGGTAGATCACATAACTAATGAGGAGGTATTGAATAGAATTGGGGAGAAGAGGAGTTTGTGGCAGAACTTGACAAGAAGAAGGGACCGGTTGGTAGGACATGTTCTGAGGCATCAAGGGATCATTAATTTAGTATTGGAGGGCAGCTTGGAGGGTAAAAATCGTAGAGAGAGACCAAGAGATGAATACACTAAGCAGATTCAGAAGAATGTAGGTTGCAGTAGGTACTGGGAGATGAAGAAGCTCGCACAGGGTAGAGTAGCATGGAGAGCTGCATCAAACCAGTCTCAGGACTGAAGACCACAACAACAACAACAACACATGAACCGCTAGTTACAAGACAACATCTTGGCACAGACAACGACCTGCAGACCTGCGTAGAGAATTGTCAGAAAGCACAGGCGGCTGCCTTGGAAAGTTGGTACACGCTGCTACAAATGCCAGAGCTGCGACTTTGTAGAGAAGTAGCTGGAAGATGTAGTTAATTGTTGCTAGTATATGTTATTGATTTTCACCGTGGTTTCCATTTCGCGACCCTACTTTCGAGTATTCTAGTTTGCTGCGAGCCTTGTACACAAGTCTAGAACTTGCTCAACATGTCGTGGCACCTACGCAGTAAAACGTTGTCGTTCTCAGAAGGGGACTGTACTAACGTGCGCTGACTGATTTAGATCACCTTCAGTGGCCTGTAATACATGTCTCATTTTATACATATACATCCCACTCACCAAAGACAACTATGAAATAGAATTACAAACAATAGAATTGTTACAACACCCATATAGTACAAAAACTCAACCACAAAATTAAAACACAACTAACGAAAAATGAAAACAAGCAGAGAAAACAAACACAAAAAATCCACAGACACTACAGCACACATGGAAACACAAAACAGTAAACCTCATGACATGACTAATAGAAACAAATAGTACGCTTTAACATACAAACACAAACCAACATACGCGACAGCACATACATTAAAGAAGCCGGGTTTAGACACAGCTTACAGAACAAGCAACACACTTTAGTCACATTCACAAGCAGCAGAGAAACTAGATAAATACCAAGGACGATGTACACTACTGGCTATTAAAATTGCTACACCACAAAGATGACGTGCTACAGACGCGAAATTTAACCGACAGGCAGAAGATGCTGCCATATGCAAATGATTAGCTTTTGAGAGCATTCACACAAGGTTGGCGCCGGTGGCAAATCCTACAACGTGCTGACATGAGGAAAGTTTCCAACCGATTTCTCATACACAAACAGCAGTTGACCGGCGGTGCCTGGTGAAACGTTGTTGTGATGCCTCGTGTAAGGGAGAGAAATGCGTACCATCACTTTTCCGACTTCGATAAAGGTCCGATTGTAGCCTATCACGATTGCTTTTTATCGTATCGCGACATTGCTACACGCGTTGGTAGAGATCCAGTGACTGTTAGCAGAATACGGAATCGGTGGGTTCAGGAGGGTAATACGGAACACCGTGCTGGATCCCAACGGCCTCGTATCACTAGCGGTCGAGATGACAGGCATCTTATCCGCATGGCTGTAACGGATCTTGCAGCCACGTCTCGAGCCCAGAGTCAACACATGGGGACGTTTGCAAGACAGCAAACATCTGCACGAACAGTTCGACGACGTTTGCAGCAGCATGGACTATCAGCTCGGAGACAGTGGCTGCGGTTACCCTTGACGCTGCATCACAGACAGGAGCGCCTCCACTGGTGTACTCAACGACGAACCTGGGTGCACGAATGGCAAAACGTCATTTTTTCGGATGAATCCAGGTTCTGTTTACAGCATCATGATGGTCGCATCCGTGTTCGGTGACATCTCGGTGAACGCACATTGGAATCGTGTATTCGTCATCGCCATACTGGCGTATCACCCGGCGTCATGGTATGGGGTGCTATTGGTTACACGTCTCGGTCACCTCTTGCTCGCATTGACGACACTTTGAACAGTGGACGTTACATTTCAGATATGATACGACACGTGGCTCTACCCTTCATTCGATCCCTGCGAAACCCTACATTTCAGCAGGATAATACACGACCTCATGTTGCAGGTCCTGTACGGGCCTTTCTGGATACAGAAAATGTTCGACTGCTGCCCTGGCCAGCACATTCTCCAGATTTCTGACCAACTGAAAACGTCTGGTCAATGGTGGCCGGGCAACTGGCTCGTCACAATACGCCAGTCACTACTCTTGATGAACTGTGGTATCGTGCTGAAGCTGCATCGGCAGCTGCACCTGTACACGCCATCCAAGCTCTGTTTGACTCATTGCCCAGGCGTATCAAGGCCGTTATTACGGCCTGAGTTGGTTTTCTGGGTTCTGATTTCTCAGGATCTATGCACCCAAATTGCGTGAAAATCTAATCACATGTCAGTGCTAGTATAATATATTTGTGCAATGAATACCCGTTTATTATCTGCATTTCTTCTTGGTGTAGCAATTGTAATTGCCAGTAGTGTATATACCAGTTAGAGTGTCAAGAATGTAAATCATTATATCTGGGGATGGCAGGTAAGAACTTCAAAACTAGCTATAAAAAATTGGAAGCATGAAAATTGCCATTCTACCTTCCCCGAACGCAATATAAAACATGATCACGAACCTTCCAACATGGAACGTGACATGACAGTTATTAGAGTGAATAATCACAACAAAAATCTTCTGACACTGCAAGAAAACTCACATACAAAGAGCCATTACAATGGGAAAGAAGGTACTTAATGACAAAACCCATATAAGCAACAACTCTCTTATCATGTTAGCCACTAAGACAATAACAAACAGAGGTCCGAAACGTTACCAGAAAAAATTATCTTCCCGTCTCCCTTCTCTCTCTCTCTCTCTCTCTCTCTCTCTCTCTCTCTCTCTCCCTCCCCCCCACTCTCTCTCCCTCTCTCTGACACACACACACACACACACACACACACACACACACACACAGAACAAATGAAAATACCAAACCACGGAGACAACTCAAATAAGAGACGAAAGATAAACACACAGCGATAGTTGTAAACACTACACACCGAAAACTCACACACGTTGAGAATAAAATGCAAAGAGCAAGTGATGCATGCGACGTGTTGAATCAGATGTGAGAGAAAGAACGCCGGTAATCGGACAACTGCAGCATAGAGACTAATGAACACGCCTCCAGGACCAAACGCATGGACTAACAGTGCTAACAGTGCTGCAAACCATAAGTAACGTTAGCGATAATTTCGTATCATGAAATCTGTGCTACACGAGTAGTTCTGACCTAAGAAAAAAGAGAAAACACGACAAAATGGAACGTAATAACATATTGTAACAACCGCATAGTACGTTTACTATATACAGGGTGTAAAAAGTTGACAAACCAGAATAACTCGAAAAATAAGCTTCACACGAAAAAATGTGTAGAATCTAAAGTTGATTATTTTCGAAGGGGAAATCTGCTCGTGCTAAAATTAGCCCGCCACCCCAACTCCTTGGGGGTCGGGCGGGAGGCGGTGTCACCCGCCTCGCCCCCAAGAGGCTGAGGTGGCGGGCTAATTTTATCACCAGCAGATGTCCCCCTCGAAAATAATCAACTTTGGATTCTACACTTTTTTGGTGTGAAGCTTATTTTTCGAGTTAGTCTGGTTTGTCAACTTAAAATTTACACATGTATTACAGGCCACTGAAGATGCTTTACAAATAAAAGAAACGAAACGCGTATGGCAATAAACAAACTGTCTTCAGTTAGTTGCATAACCGCAACACCTCCACGAATTATAGGTGTCTCTGGCATGACCCGCTAATATAAATAGGCAGTACCAAAACTATGGTTCGATAGTTTTGGTGACCTACGTAACTGACGTAGTATGATTACCCGTAGTGTCGGTAGCATTTGTAAGGAAACAAACGTAAACGAATGTGTGCGAGAGAAACTTGGAGACGACAACTTCTCTCTGTTTTTTGTTTGTTTGTTTGTTTGTTTTGCAAATAATTAGAAACACACATCATCATCCAGTGTTACTCCAATGTGTATTTTATATCCTTAAACGTCATAAATTACATCTTATAAGTAATAAAACGTAGCAGAGCTCATAACTTTTCAGCTTTTATGAAACCAAAGCAATTACTTTTGACGCAAGTACAGTTTACATGCGGTGTCTGGACTCTGAATCTTGGATCCGGCACTTTTGTTTCGCATTTCATCCCACATAATAAACACACCCAAAACGATGGTAACAAAATACTCGCGCTTGGTACACACACACACACACACACACACACACACACACACACACACATATATATATATATATATATATATATATATATATATATATATATATATATATATATATATACGAGGCCTGTTCAGAAAGTAAGCTCCGATTGATTGCCAAATTGAAACCACAGTGAACATCAGAAATGTTTTACTTGTAACAATTAGCTACAGCTTTCAGCTACTTCTCTACGTAGTCGCCGTTCTGACTTAGACTTTTGTCATAGCGTTGTACCAACTTTTCAATAGCCTCATCATAGAAGGCAGCCGCCAGTGCTTTCCGCCAATTCTCCACGCTGGCCTACACCTCGTTGTCTGTGTCAAAATGTTGTCTTCAAAGACAGCGGTTCATGTGACCAGAGATGAAACTCAGGGGGAGACAATTGCGGACTGTATTGTGGGTAATCTCACATTTCCATTTGAAAACGATGCAGGAGCATCTTCATTGCCCCTGCAGAATGCGGCTGAGAATTGTCTTGAAGAAGAAACAGCACGACAGTTATGTAATGTTAGCTGCATAGCTTCACGCGAAATTTCTCACCAGGCCCTCGTACTTGGCGGCAGACACTATTTTCTAGACATCTTTACGCACTCACTGCGAGCTCAGAAATGAGAAGAGCGCCGTGATGCTAACTGGGGTTATACTAGAGACACTACCCAACACATCTGTGCAAAGCTTTATCGGATTTTCATAGTCGTTTCCATTTCGCGACCGATCGGAGCTTACTTTCTGAACGCCCCTCGTATATATATATATATATATATATATATATATATATATATATATATATATATATATATATAGAGAGAGAGAGAGAGAGAGAGAGAGAGAGAGAGAGAGAGAGAGAGAGAATATTTTGCATAGTGTCTGTTTTGCGATATTTGTCTATTTACTATTATGTGTTACTGCTTTGTGCATTTTGTATTTTCCTTGAAAGGTGAGGAGAAGTCCTTCGTTACTGACTTTTATGTTGCACACATCTTCTTGTATTGTGTTTGGTCTTCGATATTTAAGGTGATCTGCAAATTTCGAGTTCTTTGCAGTGTTACGACAAGAATAAATTACAATTGTTGAACAATAATTGTCGATTCTGTGATTGCTCCGTGACATGGCTCAACTGAACTACAACATAGGAAATATTAGTTCACTTTATTACATGAATAATAAAAATAATTACTTGATTTGATACAGTTCTTTCCCACAGAGGGAAAAAATTATGAGGAGAATAACTATGAAAGCATCACTTGATTCATGCAATTATAAACTCTTCTCTTGAAGTACAATATTCAACATCCATAAAAGTACATTGCCAGCTGAGACACGAATAACATTTTAGTCCTACTCAGTGATATTAACTGCTTCAGCTGATGTCACTGGAGCAGAGATACTCCACACTCGGCTCCATATTGACATCTGTGCGAGGTCGCTGCTGTGCTGAGAGGCGGCGTGTCTTCTTCAGACTCTCCCTTTCGTTGTTGCAAACCGCGGCAAGACATAATGTCTGTGGTACCACTGCATGTTGGCAACTTTGATGTGGCGCCGTCATCTTTGGACAATACCACACACTGCACTTCCACACCCTGCTGTGTTCCATAAATGTTGTGTCAAGAATCCTATCACTTATCCCGATTTACACTTTCTCAGTCTCTGCAGTTCAGCTAGTAGAAAGCATACTGATGATTATTTCCCTAAATATCTAGATGACACCTTCGATCAGACACTGCCAGTTGAGAGGCATCGTCTAAAAAACTTGGTCCAAGAAAATTGTAGTCCACAAAACCGTGAAAAAGAGATGGGAACCAAAGGCAGCTACACTACACAATCTCACTCATGTACTCAGCAGCTGAATATTGTGCCCCTACGTAGAAAAACAGTTTTTGAATGAGGAGAAGACCATTACTGGCACTGCCAGATCAAATCACACTAGTCCTTACCTGTTCCATCCAGTATCTGATCTCAATAGAAAAGCTGCCAGCGTGCAAATTCTGAAGAAGACGGAGCCGGATAAGGACTTATTTCTAAGCAGCATCTTTTCAGCCTCTGTCAGAAATACGCCTAATGTCATGCAAACCACCTCAGATCGGTCTTCTGGCCACAGGCGTTTTCGAAGCCACTAAATAGAGGAAAGACCAGTAGATCAAAATGCAAGCTCAAATGGCTCTGTATACTATGGGACTTAACATCTGAGTTCATCGGTCTCCTAGAACTAAGAACTGCTTAAACCTAACTAACCTAAGGACATCACACACATCCATGCCTGACGCAGGATTCGAACCTGCGACCGTAGCGGTCGCGCGTTTCCAGACTGAAGCGCCTAGAACCGCTCGGCCACACCGGACGGCCAAAATGCAAGCCCGAAGGTTTGTGGGGATTGATCTTCCCTGTTGCGAATGCTCAAGAATACGATAAGGGACATGCTTACACATGGCTCTAAGCGCTATGGGACTTAACACCTGAGGTCGTAAGTCCCCTAGACTACTTAAACCTAACTAACCTACGGACGTCACACACATCCATGCTCGAAGAAGAATTCGAACCTGCGACCGTAGCAGCAGCGCGGTTCCGGACTGAAGCGCCTAGAACCACTCGGCCACAACAGCCCTCTTCAGTGACCTGATAAGGTTGTCAGATTCAAACATTGCCTTGTTATTTCATCGTAGCTGTACCTGTATTTGTTCTGTTGCACTACTCGACAATGATAATAATAACAATATGCCAGTTGACCGATGTACGCTGTTATTGTAAGTACCGCGTCATTTGCTTGCGGCATTGTTTCCTGGCCGGAAGAGTAGGCATTTGTTCGGCATTAGGCTGGTGTCCGAGCCGCGATTACAGTCCATATGCTGTGATACTAAATTCCTTCTCCCCTTTTTCACGGTGGCACAGGCAATCAGACTGTAGTAATAAGTTCCGGTTGACGTGGATGGGAAGCAGTTTTCAGAACGGAGCAAGACATTTCGGAGAATATGCAACACTCATTCAGTGAACACTAGGTGGGAAACGACGTTTACTAAGCGAATACTTCGTTACCCATTGTACAGAAGGTTGGGGGGGGGGGGGTCACTATTGAGTAGGTTTTATTTTAAATGGGCTTCCTGCAAAACTGAAAAAATTATTGATAAGCCCCAAGTATTCTAATCCTAGTTGAAAGGTCTCTTTGTGGCATACTCCATTTATTCTTTACAGGAGTTCCTCGTAGCACCTTAGAACGTTTCTCTGCTATCTACTATTTATTAGTATACTGTCTGTTTTGTCGTGTATTATTAATTTTTTAACTCTTTGTTTATAAGTTTTCTGATCTGCATGTTATCTTAATTTTTAATTCTTTGTTAATACTGCATGTTTTCTGATAGCGTTTTGTAAACAGTGTACTGAATCATTCCAGAAGCAGGTATCTTTGGCTCACATGGTTCTACAGAACATGATAAATAAATAAAAAGGCTATCGGCGACACTGTTCAGTCTGTTCATTGAGCAAGGTGAGGATGAAACCAAGGAGAAATTTGGAGAAGGAATTAAAGTTCAGCGAAAAGCAATAACTTTCACTCTCTCTCTCTCTCTCTCTCTCTCTCTCTCTCTTACTCAGGGTGAGTCAGGAGGAAAGGTACATGCATTGAGGGATGATAGCTTTAGTGATTCTGAATAAAAAAACTCCATATGGGCCTTGATGGCTGCACAACACAAACCTTTACGCCTCACCTGGGCCCATCAAGACCAATAGACTGTTGATGTTTGGAAACATGTTGCCTGGTCGGACGAATCTTCCTTCAAATTGTATCGAGTGGATGGACGTGTACGGGTATGGAGACAACCTCATGAATCGGGATCCTACATGTCAGCAGAGGACTCTTCAAGCTGGTGGAGGCTCTGTAATGGCGTGGGGCGTGTGCAGTTGGAGTGATATCGGACCCCTGATGCGTCTCCCCCCAGGGGGCTCACGGTTCTTTCGTGAGTACATGCGTGGCGAGCACTGGGCCATGAGCTATTGCAGTTCTTTCCAGGACTGCATTTCCTTGCCCTTCCCCTCCTTTCCTCTCCTTACTCCTTCCCCTTCGCCCTCTCCTCGCCCTCTCCTCTCCCTCTTTTGGTGTCCTTGCTTATGTTGGACCCGCTATCCTCCTGGTTATGTTGGTTTTGCAATTTGGTCTCGTTGCGTAATCACCTCATCCTTTTGGCATTCTCTGGTCCCCCTCTGGGGTTTCACCTCCATTACAAAATTTTTATTCCGTAGTGTGAGCCATTTGGGGAAGAGCACCTTACCTAGTGTCTCTAACATGTGCCCTCCTAGTTCATTCCAACTTTTCTTTCATGCCATTGTCTGATGCTAGGGTGCATAGCCAGCATGGAAGCCAGCTCGTGTGGTGGGGTCGCTATGTACGCTTTTGGTTGAGCCCCCTGAACACACAGGGACCACACTTCTGATACCTGAGCTGTGACCTCCTCATGTAAGCCTAGGACTGGTTACTTGTCGTCCTGGAGCATCAGAACTCTTGGCAATGACCGCCGTGCCAGACGGCCCTTGCTGTGGCTGGGTGGCGCCCATGAGGAGAGCCCCTGATTGGAGTGGGTGCTATCAGGGTGGACGCTATGCAAATGAAACATATACGGGTCCAGAACTCAGGCCATTCTTCTGTGGCCGTCTCTCCACATGAAACTGATTCTTTTAGTGCTGCTTTCCTGCCCCTTCGGCCTTCCCTTCCATGGCTACCCCCTGGGAGGGTCAGGCCCATCGGCTAGGCGCTATCAGGTTTGCACCAGGACTGATGGGGATACTTTCACCAATAACAAAACTTTATTTTTTGTGGAACATATTTAAGACAAGTTTGTCGAAGTGGACTCTCTGAGCAAGATGCAGTCCAGTTCATTGTTGATCAAAACTGCTTCAGCTGCCCAGTCTGTGGCCCTTCGAGCCTGTAACCATCTTGGCACAACTAATGTGTCGATTACCCCCCATCAGTCCTTAAATATGGTTCAAGGTACGATTTTTCACAGGGACCACATCCTTCAAACCGATGAGGAACTTCGGGACAATCTCGGACGGCGGGGTGTTCACTTTGTTCCGCGAGTTCATAAGGGTCCGAAGGACAATCGCATTGATACTGGTGCCTTTATCCTGGCCTTTGAAGGTGATACCCTCCCTGAGAAAGTAAAGATTATGGCTTATCAATGTGACGTGAAGCCATACATCCCACCTCCTATGAGGTGTTTTAAGTGCTTGTGTTTTGGACACATATCTTCCCACTGTTCGCAGGTGACTGTGAACTGTGGACATCCACTCCATGACGGGAGTTCCTGCGTCCCCCCCCCCCCACCCCCTTGATCGTTTAACCTACACTAAGGCTCGTAAGATGTATGCACATCTTCACCCTGTGTCCATGACGTCTAGTTATGCTTCTTTCCTCCCCCTTGCTTACCCCAGTCTCGAACCCCTCTCCTCCCCCCACCCCTGCGGCTCCCACACCTTCTCCTCCAGGCGCTGCTCCCCTCCACAGCCAGAGAAGTGTCCCACTTCTTCAGTGTCTGCCTGTCAAGGGCGCCTCTCCTAGGATACCCCTTCCCAACACCTTCCAGACCAAAGGTCTGCTGCCATGCGACGACTGCGAGAACCACGGTCTGTGGGCCCCCAGGTGGTCCGATCTCTTTCTGTTCCCAATCGTGCTGCAGCTGACTCCTTTATGCCACACAGCCCTTCTCGATCTCAAACAGCAAAGAAGAAGAAACATGAGTCCCAGGACAAGGAGCCTCTCGTGTCACCAGAGGTCCCATCCCCGGCTTTGCAACCTGACTGACCTGTTGTTCATGGATGTCTCCCCCTTCTCGTTGGTGACGGGTGGTGATCCGGCGGCATGACTGGCTTTAACCTGTTCAACTCCCATTTGAATCTTCGTTCTGTGGTTATCCAATGGAATTGTAATGGATATTACCATCACCTTCCAGAGCTGAAATCCCTTATTTCGTCTTACTCTGCAGCTTGTGTGGTTCTACGGGAATCTCATTTTACTGATGATCACTCACCGATCCTCTGTGGGTTTCGAGTTTTCTGTCGAAATTGGGTCAGCCACCTGCAGGCCTCTAGTGGCATTTGTACGTTGGTCCGTACAGACGTTACTAGCACGTGGATTCCTCTTCAGACTACATTGGAAGCGGTTGCTGTTAGGGTCCACATGGACTCTGAGGTCACGGTTTGTGATCTTTATCTCCCTCCTGACAGGACTCTTACACCTGCTGCCTTAACTGCCCTTCTTCAACAACTTCCTCCTTCCTTCCTCCTCCTCGGGGATTTTAATGCTCATCATCCCTTGTGGGGCCATGCATTACCATCTAGACGTCTTCTCATAGACCAGTTCCTTGCAGACCACGATTTGTGCCCTCTTAATGATGGCTCCCCTACTCATTTCAGTGCTGGTCATGGTACCTTTTGTGCTATTCATCTTTCTCCTTCTTCTCCCTCCCTCCTCCCTTCATTTGGTCGCAACACGACGACCTTTGTGATAGTGACCAATTCCCATTGATTTTCTCGCTCCCTTCCCGCTCCCCGATGGACGGGTTACCTTGTTGGTCTTCCCAATGCGCCGATTGGCCTCTATAGACTGCACAGGTCGTGTTTTTGCCCTCTTTGTCGGGTTGTATTGATGGCGTCCAACGTGACGTGTATGACACGATTGTTCGCGTTGCTAGCCTTGCTGTACCGCGCTCATCTGGACCATTTCGCCACTGGTAAGTCCCGTGGTGGAGTATGGCCATTGCCATTGCCATCCATGATCGACGTCGAGCTTTGCAACACCTTAATAGGCACCCATCCGTTGCCAATCTTATTACCTTTAACGCCTTCGTGCTAAAGCCCGTTACTTCATCCAACAGTGCAACTGGATGTGTTGGGAATGCTGTGTCTCTTCCCTCTGTTCTACTGACCCTATGTCACGAGTATGGGCTACACTTCGCTTACTCCAGGGTTGCCATCGGCAGTCCACCCTCCCAGGCCTTCACCTCCCGGATGGCCTTTGTACGGACCCGTTGATTCTCGCAGAACATCTTGCGACCCATTTTGCAATGGCATAAGCATCAGCCTCCTATCCAGCTGCTTTCCTTCACCAGAAACAGCGGGCCGAAGCTTCCGCCTTATGTTTGACCCCTTGTCAGTCAGAATTTTACAATGCACCTTTTACTGAATGGGAATTTCTTTCTGCACTTTCTTCTTCTCATGATACGGCCCTTGGCCCAGACTCCATTCATAACCAACTGTTTCAACATCTCATTAGTTTGACTAATGTTGACATCTTGGATATTCGGAAATCCAACCAGATGTTCGCGTCGTTCTCGCACAATATTTCAACAGCGTGCCTCACTGTCTTCTTCAGGTGCTACCCGAGACTGGTGTCCCACAGGGTTCTGTATTGAGTGTACTTCGTTTCCTCATTGTTGTCGATGGACTTGTGGCCTCTGTCGGTCCTTTGGTCGCCCCTGCTCTGTATGTGGATGAATTCTGCATTTGGGCTAGTTCCTCTTCGATGGCCTCTAAGGAGTGGCAGCTCCAGGGAGCTATATTGCGTACCTCTGCATGGCCCTCTCACACGGGTTTCAATTCTCTCCTTTAAAATCGCGGGTGGTCCACTTCTGTCGCCGTACTACGATCCACCTCAATCCGCAGCTCTATTTCGATGCACGATTACCTGTGGTCCCACAGTTTCGATTCCTGTGTCTTCATTTCGACAACAAGCTCACTTGGCTGCGTCATATCTGACTTCTGAAGGTAGGATGTTTCCGTAAACAATGTCCTTCGCTTCCTTACCCACACCTCTTGGGGTGCGTCCATCCTTCTCCGCCTTTATCGTGCTTTAGTGCTGTCTCACTTGGACTATGGTTGTCAACTTTATGGTTCGGCTGCTCCTTCCACACTGCACCTGCTGGACCCAGTCCACCATCGTGGTATCTGTTTGGCCACCGGTGCCTTCCCTACTAGCACTGTTGATAATCTCCTGGTTGAACCTGGGATCCCCCCATCCCCCTTTCTGTTCGGCGGCCCCAGCTTCTGGTTTCTTACGCAATCGCTGTCCATTCCTCTCCCACTCATCCTTTCTATTCTATCCTGTTCCCAGACCATGGACGTCGCCCACCTGATTCCCGCCCTCGGGTGGGTTTGCCGGTTGGACTCCGCCTTGCGTCTCTTTGCCGTGATTTTCAGCTTCCTTCTTTGCCCTGTCTTCCACGCTCCCTCCCCAACACCCCCCCCCCCTTGGTTAGTTCCTCGGCCCCGAATTCGGATGGACCTCCGCCGAGGTCCGAAAGATTCCATCCCCCCGATGGTGTTCCGTTCCTTTTTCCGCCGAATTTTATAGGAGTTTCGGGATGCTGTTGTTTTTTACACCGATGGCTCTAAATCTGCTGATGGTGTGGGATATGCCTTCACGTCCTCTGTTGGCATGGGAAATCATCTGCTGTCACCTACATGTGGGGTATTTACTGCGGAATTGATGGCAATTTCCCAGGCCCTTACCTTTATTAAACAGTCCCAACACAACCGTGTTTTGTTATGTATGGACTCAATGAGTGGCCTTCTGGCTATTCACCGGTGTTTCTCCTGCCATCCCTTGGTCTCGTACATCCGTGACCATCTCGCTGATCTTCACCGTGCTGCTTGTTCCGTTGACTTCCTTTGGGTCCCTGGCCATGTCGGTATCCCAGGTAATGAGCTGGCTGATCGTTTCGCTGGGGGAACAGTCACCTACCCCACGTTCTCTGTAACCCCTCCTGCAGCAGATTTACGGCTTCACATCAAATCCCACTTCACACAATCATGGGCCAACTCTTGGGAGGCTACCTCCCTGTCTAATAAACTTCGTGCGATTAAGGTGACACCATGCCTGTGGCGTTCTCTCTTTCTTCTCTCCCGAAAGGACTCGGCCACACTATGTCGTCCCCGCATCGCCAATACCAGGCTGACCCATGGTTTTCTTTTGCGCAATGAGCCACCCCCAGTTTGTGGTTGTGGAGCCTTCTAGTCAGTAGCCCACATTTTGGTGGAATGCTCCCTTCTTTTGGCTCTGCGTACTAAGTACAGACTTCCCCGCACTTTACCTTTAATGTTGGCTGACGATTCCCGGATAGTCGAACTGGCTCTCCGTTTCCTCCGGGAAAGTGGTTTTTATTCTTAAAGGTTTTTAATGTCACTCTGGTGTCGGGACAGGGCGGTGAGCGTTGGGGTGTCTCCCACTGTAAGGTGTGTTTGGAGGTTCCCGACTCCCCTCCCTGGCCAAGATCCTCTTTTCTTTCCCTTTAACTCTGTTTTTATCACTTTTTAGAAATGGTTAGTCTCCTTTTCCCATACGCGCTTCTACATTCTAGCGGTTGAACGCTTTTAAATCGCAGGTGGTGTAGGGAAGCAGCCTTGCCTCTACTGCTTCAGAGGTGGGATATTTCCTGCCTCTAGCATAGCTTTGGGGTCGCTCTCTTGCTGACTTCCCTCATTTTGTTTTTACCATTGACGACACGACTGCACTTGTACGTTTTTTAGCCTTTTCCCTTTTATCGTTCTGACTTTTCTGACATGTCAAACTGTCTGCATGGACCACATTTGAAACAAGGGATTGATGACCTTGCTGTTTGGTTCCTTCAACCCCAATCAACCAAGAATCAACTGCACGTCCCAGCAACATTTATCATTTATCTGCAGGACTTCATGCAGGTTGCTACACTCTTATGATGTTTCTACTCTCTTACAATGACCCGTGGTCTAGGGGTAGCGTCTTTGATTCATAATCAAAACGTCTTTGGTCCCGGGTTTGATCCCCGCCACTGCCTAAATTTTGATAAATAATCAGCATTGGCGGCCGAAGACTTTCGGCATAAGAAGTCAGCCTCATTCTGCCAACGGCCTTGTCAAAGAGGGCGGAGGAGCCGATAGAGGTTCAGGGCACTCTCTTGTCCTAGAGGTGGGAAATTGCCCCTAAAGGCGGAAGAATCAGCAATGATCAACGACATGAGGATGCAGAAGGCAATGGCAACCACTGCATTAAAGACACGTAACGTGTATCCACAGGACATGTGGCCTGTAATTGAAGAAGTGTCATGATGATCTCTCCATTGGCAAAAGATTCCGGAATAGTCCCCCATTCGGATCTCCGGGAGGGGACTGCCAAGGGGGAGGTTACCATGAGAAAAAGATTGAATAATCAACGAAAGGATAACGTTCTACGCGTCGGGGCGTGAAATGTCAGAAGCTTGAACGTGGTAGGGAAACTAGAAAATCTGAAAAGGGAAATGCAAAGGCTCAATCTAGGTATAGTAGGGGCCAGTGAAGTGAAGTGGAAGGAAGACAAGGATTTCTGGTCAGAGTGTTGGGTAATATCAACAGCAGCAGAAAATGGTATAACAGGTGTAGGATTCGTTATGAATAGGAAGGTAGGGCAGAGGGTGTGTTACTGTGAACAGTTCAGTGACCGGGTTGTTCTAATCAGAATCGACAGCAGACCAACACCGACAACGATAGTTCAGGTATACATGCCGACGTCGCAAGCTGAAGATGAACAGATAGAGAAAGTGTATGAGGATATTGAAAGGGTAATGCAGTATGTAAAGGGGGACGAAAATCTAATAGTCATGGGCGACTGGAATGCAGTTGTAGGGGAAGGAGTAGAAGAAAAGGTTACAGGAGAATATGGGCTAGGGACGAGGAATGAAAGAGGAGAAAGACTGAGTTCTGTAACAAGCTTCAGATAGTAATAGCGAATACCCTGTTCAAGAATCAGAAGAGGAGGAGGTATACTTGGAAAAGGCCGGGAGATACGGAAAGATTTCGATTAGATTACATCATGGTCAGACAGAGATTCCGAAATCATATACTGGATTGTAATGCGTACCCATGAGCAGATATAGACTCAGATCACAATATAGTAGTGATGAAGAGTAGGCTGAAGTTCGACATTAGTCAGGAAGAATCAATACGCAAAGAAGTGGGATACGGAAGTACTAAGGAATGACGAGATACGTTTGAAGTTCTCCAACGCTATAGATACAGCAATAAGGAATAGCGCAGTAGGCAGTACAGTTGAAGAGGAATGGACATCTCTAAAAAGGGCCATCACAGAAGTTGGGAAGGAAAACATAGGTACAAAGAAGGTAGCTGCGAAGAAACCATGGGTAACAGAAGAAATACTTCAGTTGATTGATGAAAGGAGGAAGTACAAACATGTTCCGGGAAAATCAGGAATACAGAAATACAAGTCGCTGAGGAATGAAATAAATAGGAAGTGCAGGGAAGCTAAGACGAAATGGCTGCAGGAAAAATGTGAAGACATCGAAAAAGATATGATTGTCGGAAGGACACACTCAGCATACAGGAAAGTCAAAACAACCTTTGGTGACATTAAAAGCAACGGTGGTAACATTAAGAGTGCAACGGGAATTCCACTGTTAAATGCAGAGGAGAGAGCAGATAGGTGGAAAGAATATATTGAAAGCCTCTATGAGGGTGAAGATTTGTCTGATGTGATAGAAGAAGAAACAGGAGTCGATTTCGAAGAGATAGGGGATCCAGTATTAGAATAGGAATTTAAAAGAGCTTTGGAGGACTTACGGTCAAATAAGGCAGAAGGGATAGATAACATTCCATCAGAATTTCTAAAAATCATTGGGGGAAGTGGCAACGAAACGACTATTCACGTTGGTATGTAGAATATATGAGTCTGGCGATATACCATCTGACTTTCGGAAAAGCATCATCCACACAATTCCGAAGACGGCAAGAGCTGACAAGTGAGAGAGTTATCGCACAATCAGCTTAACAGTTCATGCATCGAAGCTGCTTACAAGAATAATATACAGAAGAATGGAAAAGAAAATTGAGAATGCGCTAGGTGACGATCAATTTGGCTTTAGGAAAAGTAAAGGGACGAGAGAGGCAATTCTGACGTTACGGCTAATAATGGAAGCAAGGCTAAAGAAAAATCAAGACACTTTCATAGGATTTGTCGACCTGGAAAAAGCGTTCGACAATATAAAATGGTGCAAGCTGTTCGGGATTCTGAAAGGGGTAAGCTATAGGGAGAGACGGGTCATATACAATATGTACAACAACCAAGAGGGAATAATAAGAGCGGACGATCAAGAACGAAGTGCTCGTATTAAGATGGGTGTAAGACAAGGCTGTAGCCTTTCGCCCCTACTCTTCAATCTGTACATCGAGGAAGCAATGATGGAAATAAAAGAAAGGTTCAGGAGTGGAATTAAAATACAAGGTGAAAGGATATCAATGATACGATTCGCTGATGACATTCCTATCCTGAGTGAAAGTGAAGAAGAATTAAATGATCTGCTGAACGGAATGAACAGTCTAATGAGTACACAGTATGGTTTGAGAGTAAATCGGAGAAAGACGAAGGTAATGAGAAGTAGTAGAAATGAGAACATCGAGAAACTTAACATCAGGATTGATGGTCACAAAGTCAATGAAGTTAAGGAATTCTGCTACCTAGGCAGTAAAATAACCAATGACGGACGGAGCAAGGAGGACATCAAAAGCAGACTCGCTATGGCGAGAAAGGCATTTCTGGCCAAGATAAATCTACTAATATCAAATACCGGCCTTAATTTGAGGAAGAAATTTCTGAGGATGTACGTCTGGAGTACTGCATTGTATTGTAGTGAAACATGGACTGTGGGAAAACCGGAACAGAAGAGAATCGAAGCATTTGAGATGTGGTGCTATAGACGAATGTTGAAAATTAGGTGGACTGATAGGGTAAGGAATGAGGAGGTTCTACGCAGAATCGGAGAGGAAAGGAATATGTGGAAAACACTGATAAGGAGAAAGGACAGGATGATAGGACATCTGCTAAGACATGAGGGAACGACTTCCATGGTACTAGAGGGAGCTGTAGAGGGCAAAAACTGTAGAGGAAGACAGAAATTGGAATACGTCAAGCAAATAATTGAGGACGTAGGTTGCAAATGCTACTCTGAGATGAAGAGGTTAGCACAGGAAAGGAATTCGTGGTGGGCCGCATCAAACCAGTCAGTAGACTGATGACCAAAAAAAAAAAAAAAACCTCTCTTACAGACAACCGCGTCCTTCTGGAGTTTTCCAGTTGATCATTTATATACACTGTAAAGAGGAACGTGTTCTAGGAGAAAAAGGCAGCAATGTTCATAATTCAACTTTAGCCGATCATTTATTAATTAACAGGGCATAATTCTAAAGATGTAAGACGTCCTGACCTTGCACTCAGAGGAAAAGAGCTTTAGGCTTAACGTCTCAGAAGAGCTAGGAAATTTTAAACCCCTATCTCTGAAGGACTGTCTTATTCTTAACGAACAGTTGCTGTTACGCAACAAAAACTGCTTTCAAGGTATACAGCCGCTAATTAAAATTATCTGAACGGCCATTCTATTCTCAATGTAGTCTCCTAAACATCGTTTCTGCTTCCAATGTTACTTTTTCTCTGTTTATTACCTGTACTGTATTAGCTTTGTAAGAAAGACTGTTACGTTATATTGTAACTTTCACACAAGGGTTCTTGTTTGTTACCAGTAATGTTTAAAATTGTTCTTGCAATGCCTCATTTGCTCGTAAGTTGTCTGTATTCCGATTACTTCCTGCTAGATGGCGCGAATCTATTTTCGTGTCCGTCTCGTGGCTGTCTCGGCGAGTTAGCCTTTTAGTCTTACGCCAGCAGGTGTGTTATGACGCTCTTGGTCCTAAGCGACCTTGCGGTTGTCATTATATTGCATGGAGTGTTTTATCTGATTGTCAATCATATTAAACTATTACATTCTAGTTTTATCTCTATGCCGTTTCTGCCTGACGATAGCACTTTTTCTCAGAAGTTTTAAACTATGGTGTGATTACATTTAAGTGCATTCTGATTGTACGTAATTTATGGAAGTAATCCTGTTAAGTGTATACTATATAAATCAATGTCATTATATTTTTAGATATTCCATATAACTTTTTATTCTGATGAAGATTGCCCTAGGACAATCGAAACCATGGTCAATTGACAAAATTTTGTGCAACCGATGTGGCTGCATACACTTCTTGTATTTAAATTGTTATTTAGTGCAACGCTTTAGTGGGTATTGCTCAGCAGTTTTGGAGCCTTACCAAGAAGGATTAATAGAAGAGGAGATCGAAAGAAGAGCGCGTGTTTGTTTGCCATATTGCTTAGCAAGCGCGCGAGCGTTACGGAGATGATCAACATTGTTCAGCGGCAGGCGTTACAAGAGAGGCTTTGGGCATCATATAGAGGTCCACGTCAGGAATTGCGAGAGAGTACACTCCGAAACAGTCGGGCAACGTATGATTTCCTCCCACCTACGTGTCGCGCACTGACGACAACGAGAAAATCCGAGAAGGCAGTGCAAGTTCGGAGGTTTATCAACATGGCATTCGCGGACAAGACGAGGAAGCGGTGAACTGATAGTATAATCAGAAGCATAGTCCGCCTCATACCGTAATGGGACGTTCTGTTAGGGACGGTGAGGCTGCTGATAAGTTTGGGTGCTGTGCTTTCTTCCCCCGTCTGTAACCTTGACAGACTATGATGGAGCACTGCTTCTCCTTCGTCGTCGAAACCGTGTGTGGGCGCAGGAGTGCGATATCAGGCGTGCCGTTATCTACTAAGAGCATCAGAGCCTTGCATATGTGGTCGACTGTGCGCAGTCTTACTGCAGTATAATTTATCTCTAGTGCGAGGAGGAAAACTAGCAGACAGCTTGAGTCTGGGGTCAATTTGAGGTGCTTTATTTGGAGACAACATGCTGCTTTGCACACATTCCTGTTTAATAAGCAGGCGTTGTGCTGTATACGAACTGTGAAATCCCTTCTCGCTGCTCACTTCGGTGATAATTACTCCTCTCCTTATGGACTATTTCATCGTCAGTATTTGATTTGCCCGGAGTAGTGCAGCAAATCGACGTGGCATGCATGCACTCATCAAGTCTTCGGAAGACCCCAGCAGAAATATTGAGCTCTGCTGCCGCTAACCCCGTGGATAAGTGCGAAAGTATTGCCGATACAGGATTTTGTGCACTAACTGAACTCTCGATTAGGTGGCGTAAATATTCGATGGGGTACACGTCGTGCGCTCTGGGTGGCCATGTCGTTCGCACGAATTGTCCAGAATGTTCTTCAGACCAATCGCGAATAACTGGCACCCGATGACAAGGCGCATTGCCATCCGTAAATATTTCATTGTTGTTTCAAAATATGAAGTCCATAAATGGCTGCAAATAGTCTCCAAGTAGACACTGTAAAACGACCGCCAGCTTGCAGAGTGCTTTGTTCACAATGTGGCTACATGGCTTCGTGGGGTCTGCGCTACACACCAACACTACCATCGGCTCTCACCAGCTGAAATCGGAACACGTCTCACCACCAACCGTCTACAGTTCAACCGATACGGTCGCGAACCCAAGAGATGCGCTGGAAGCAGAGTCGCGCTCTTAGCAAAGGCAGCAGCGCCTGTCTTATGTTGTCATAGCCCATTAAAGCCGAATTTCAACGTATTGTCTTAAGGGATGAGTTTGTCGTACGTCCACATTGATTTCTGCGCAGTTTTGCTTGACTGTTAGCACTGTCAACTATACGCAAACGCTACTGCTCTCGGTCGTTAAGTGAAGTCCATCGGCTGTTGTGTTGTCCATAGTCAAAGGTAATCCCTGAGAGTTGGTATTCTCTGCACATTCTTGACACTGTGGATCTCAGACTACTGAAGCTCCTAACGATTCCCGAAATGGAAAGTTGCATGCGTCTAGCTCCAATTACACCCATGCTCAGAAATTAAGGATAATTGCACACAACGTGGCAGTACACAAAACTGGCGCTAATAGCGTAGGTACATAGGGAACACGTCGACACAGATCTGTAAGTCCACAGTATTGGTGATAAGTTGAGAAAACCGTCCAGAAACAGAGGTGCTACAAAACGCCACTGTTTCCTGCGCATGTACCACGACTTCAATATGGGATATTATCACTATGCACACGTACACAGGCCGCACAACGGGTTGGCATACTTTGGATCAGGTGGTCGAGCAGCTGCTGGGGTATAGTCTCCCATTCGTGCACCAGTGCCTCTCGGAGCTTCTGAAGTATCGTAGGGGTTAGAAGACGTGCAGCGATACATCAAACGAGAGCATCCCAGACGTGCTCGATGGGGTTTAGGTCTGGAAAACAGGCAGGCCACTCCATTCGCCTGATTTCTGTTTCAGATTACTCCTCCACGATGGCACCTCGGTGGGGCCGTCCGTTATCATCCATCAGGAGGAGGGTGGGACCAATTGCACCCCTGAAAAGGCGGACATACTGGTGCAAAATGAAGTCCCGATACACCTGACCTGAAGAAGGGAGGTCATTCACACATATCAAGAACAGAGGGGAACCTATGAGCGAACCCTGTGGAACACCTAATGTAATTTCACCCTGGTTAGATGAAGTGGGAAACTTCCTTAAATCACTTAGTCCATATAAAGAAACGTTTTACCTCCTGTTCTTTAGATATGACTTAAACCACTCACATGTTGTTCCATTTATACCATAGACTTGAATTTTCTATAACAAAATGTCATGGTTCAAACAGTTAGAGTCTTTGGATAAGTCACAGAAAATTCCTATTGGTAACATTTTACTATTTAAAAGCTATGTTATGTGGGCAGTGAAATTGTGTATTGTTTCAATAGAACAGCATTTTTGCAATCCAAACTGTGATTTACTAACTGCCCCATTACTGTTGGGACGACTAACCACTCTTGAGCACATTAATTTCTCGACGATTTTTGAAAATGCTGTAAGCAAATATTCTGACCGGTAATTATTGACATGTGTGATGTCCCCTTTTCTGTAGAGAGGCTTGAAAATGGCATATTTTAACTTGTCTGGGAAAATACCTTCAGTTCGTGACGGATTACAGATGTGACCCAGAACATCAGCTGTAACTGCTCCACATTGTTTTAATATGTTGTTAGAGATGTCATCTACTCACACAGAACATTTATTTTTCAAACATGATTTTTCTTATTTCACAAGACGTTGTTAGATGAAAATTAATCTGACAAGGATTTTTCAAAACTGACTCTTCCATGTACTATTTGACTTTTTCTTTCGAACTATTGTCGCCTATTGCTTCACCTACATTTAAGAAATGTTGTTAAATATTTTAGCTACTTATGTACTGTTGGTCAAAATGGTCTCATTCTCTTTAATAATAATACCACCTACCCCGGTGGTTTCTTTTCTTGTCTCTTCTAACAACATGCCATATTGACTTGATTTTATTGCTCGAGATGTTAATTTCACCGTACATATATATATTTTATGGTTTTCTGACAAGTTTTCTCAGTATGCTACAATAATTTTTATAGAGTAAAATTACTTCTGGGTCATTACTAATTCTTGCTGTCTCATACAATTTTCTTTTTCTTTATGAAGATACTTTAATACCTGTAGTAATCCAAGGTTTCTTTGAAAACTGTTTGGTGTTAGTAATTTTTATGTGGCAACAATGTTCAAAAATGCATATAAATTTACAGAGAAATATGTTGTATTTATCATTAGCATTTGGTTCATTATATACATCTCCCCCATTAAAATTTCTTAAACTTTCTCTGAAGTGCTCTATAGATACTGGGCTGAACAGCCTTTCACTTTTACTTAGTGGTTTCTGAGCTGTACTCCCTTCTAGGTTTCGTAAGTTAATCAATAGTGCATCATGGTCTGATAATCAGTTTATCATAGGAAAAACATGTGTTAGTTTTACATCCTCTTGCTGTACAAATAGATTATCTATCAGAGAGCTACCATCTTGAGCTATATGTGCTGCTAAGTTCATCATTGACTCTAAGTTATATGTTATTAATAACATATCTAGTTCACTTTTCCCGTGATAATTACTTAGAATGTTTCCATTGAAATCGTCACTGATTAATTTCTTCTTTATGTCTGACAGAAAGCATAATACTGAGTCAAACTTTTTTATGAATAGCTTCCAATCTCCTAATGGCACCTGTACACTGTTGCTAATATCAACACTACATTATCCAGCTGTAGTTCACATGCACAAACTCCAAAATGCTGCTTGACACAAAATTTGCTTACTTCTACAGTTTTGTACCCACACCCTTGTTTTGTGTAAATGGCAACTCCTCCTTTATCCATGCTAAATCTGCAAGTGTAAGGTGCTAAATTATACCTGTTTGTACTGACACTTTCCATCCTCACAGCTACATAGTGTTCAGACAGACGAAGTATAGCAATCTCATTCCTGTTTTGAGATCAGCTAAACACACTAACAGCTCATCTATTATATTTTTTATTCCCCTGATATTTTGATGAAGTAAAATAATACTACCCTTAGCTTTATCCCTATTTAGTGTACATGAAGTTTCTTTTATTCCATTTTTTCATGATTCTTGTCTGTCTGGACGTTGACTGTGACCGGGAAAACCTGTCTGTTTGGCCCCACTAACCACAGGGAACGGTTGAGTCTACATTAACCAACAGTTACACTAGCTCCGTGATATTTACACAATGACCCTTTGACAAGAGAGAATGACAGCAATCCTGTAAAAGGAAGTGCCCCACACAGATTTTCTCACTTATTGTACATTATTCGCATCTCTCTGTATTATTCTGTCCATACTTATGACCTATACAGATGAAATAAAAGATTAATCAAATGGAATGTCGTAAAAACCAAACCGGTTGGAATTCGCATTTGACGCATTGGGATAACGTAGTGCGACATCTAGGGTTGTGGAGGCCTGTGTTCTCTCCTCCCTCAAACAAAACTCAAAGCTGTGCCCTCAACAGGCACGACCACGCTCAGCGTTTTTTTCAACGTCCGAAGTCCGATACTGATCGAATTCCTTGAGCACGGAGAAACCATTAAACAGTGACGTGTAATGTGAGACACTCCGCTGCCTACGCAAGTCTATCAAGAGCAAACGCCCTCGGCTGCTCACGGAGGGAGTACTTGAGCTTCACGGTAACGTGGGGTCCACACATCTCCAAGGATAGTTGCATTCAGACCTCTGGAGATTACTTATGAATAAAGACGTCAGTTATACCCACAGTGCTGTTTCGTACCTTTTGTTATAAAATCCCCTCATTTAACTACAAAACAGATTGCTTCTTACCACTCATACATAACGATGGTTGGAGACGAAATAGAAGGTGAAACTTCTGTATTATATTATTACTCCTTTCACTTAGAATGCTGATTGAAACTGAATGCAAGTGAACCTGCTTAAACAGCTGAGTGAAACTGAACGTTCTGAGCCTACTTCCTCTATACTTATTTTTACCGTCTCGAAACTGACCCACAATATCCTGGCGCAACGCAATCTGACTGCTCGAAAATGATAAACTGACTTCAGATAATTAATACAAAAGAATGGCCCTGAATTAGAAGAAATCCTAACAATAACCCGTACATATAGTAAGTCATTTACCTCACAGAAAACCTTCATGACAGGAACTACACCGATACAAGCACCAATGTTGTTGTGGTCTTCAGTCCTGAGACTAGTTTGATGCAACTCTCCATGCTACTCTATCCTGTGCAAGCTTCTTCATCTCCCAGTACTTACTGCAACCTACATCCTTCTGAATCTGCTTAGTGTATTCATCTCTTGGTCTCCCCCTACGATTTTTACCCTTCACTCTGCCCTCCAATGCTAAACTTGTGATCCCTTGATGCCTCAGAACATGTCCTACCAACCGGTCCCTCCTTCTTGTCAAGTTGTGCCATAAACGCCTCTTCTTCCCAACTCTATTCAATACCTCCTCATTAGTTATGTGATCTACCCATCTAATCTTCAGCATTCTTCTGTAGCACCACATTTCGAAAGCTTCTATTCTCTTCTTGTCTAAACTGTTTATCGTCCATGTTTCACTTCCATACATAACTACACTCCATGCAAATACTTTCAGAAACGACTTCCTGACACTTAAATATATACTCGATGTTAACAAATTTCTCTTCTTCAAAAACGCTTTCCTTGCCATTGCCAGTCTACATTTTATATCCTCTCTACTTCGACCATCATCAGTTATTTTGCTCCCCAAATAGCAAAACTCCATTACTACTTTAAGTGTCTCATTTCCTAATCTAATTCCCTCAGCATCACCCGACTTAATTCGACTACATTCCATTATCCTCGTTTTGCTTTTGTTGATGTTCATCTTATATCCTCCTTTCAAGATACTATCCATTCTGTTCAACTGCTCTTCCAAGTCCTTTGCTGTCCCTGACAGAATTACAATGTCATCGGCGAACCTCAAATTTTTTATTTCTTCTCCATGGATTTTAATACCTACTCCGAATTTTTCTTTTGTTTCCTTTACTGCTTGCTCAATATACAGATTGAATAACATCGGGGATAGGCTACAACTCTGTCTCACTCGCTTCCCAACCGCTGCTTCCCTTTCATGCCCCTCGACTCTTATAACTGCCATTTGGTTTCTGTACAAATTGTAAATAGCCTTTCGCTCTCTGTATTTTACCCCTGCCATCTTCAAAATTTGAAAGAGAGTATTCCAGTCAACATTTTCAAAAGCTTTCTCTAAGTCTACAAATGCTAGAAGCGTATGTTTGCCTTTCCTTAATCTTTCTTCTAAGATAAGTCGTAAGGTCAGTATTGCCTCATGTGTTCTAATATTTCTACGGAATCCAAACTGATCTTCCCCAAGGTCGGCTTCTACTAGTTTTTCCATTCGTCTGTAAATAATTCGCATTAGTATTTTGCAGCCGTGACTTATTAAACTGATAGTTCGGTAATTTTCACATCTGTCAACACCTGCTTTCTTTGGGATTGGAATTATTATATTCCTCTTGAAGTCTGAGGGTATTTCGCCTGTCACAAGCGCCAATACTGCCAGCTGAATAAGAAATTCTAACTACTGAAGGCTCTAACTACTAATAGGCGTGTGGTTAGCAAAGGAAAGATTTTGTTGCAGAGCAAACAATGTATTTAGCAGATTTTACCTTAATCATGTTACAACCAGTTAAAAAAAATTATATAATCATCAGTAATAAATCTCCATGACGGATACAACATTCAGACCGCCCACTTGCGCTAATACTGCAAACCTCCCACATTGCTAATTAGTAACCTCTAACCTCCATCACTGTTGACTACTCATTCCCAACTTCCATCTCTGCTGGCTGTTCACCTCCAACTTCGAGTCCGACCAGCCACAGAGTCTCTTACAGAGTGCGCACAGCGGTGTCAGAGTTATTAATGCAGAGCACTCCATAGTCCTGCCAACATACAAACACATAAATAGTCCACTTACAACGGTAAGGTCACGTCGGATCCGACACGCTCTCTCTTCGATGGGGTTTGTGTGGATGTAGGTACACGGTATGTATAGTATTGTAATTCAATAATAAAGTTTATTGATAATATACGAGGGTCGGTCAAAAAGTAATGCCTCCCAGTTTTTTTCTACTTAAAGAAATTAAGTTAAGTGAAAAATTTGAATTTGGCGCCATTCCTCAAACCTTCTTCTGCGATCCACTGCAGTAGTAACTTTCTGTGTCAACAGGTGGCAGCACAGCAGAAGTTTGTAAGATGGCCGACATCGATGTTCGTTTGAGACAGCTTTGTGTGATTGAATTCTTGAATGCAGAAGGTGAAACGCCCATACGCATTCATGAAAGACTGAAGAAGGTGTATGGTGTTGTGACAGTGGATGTCAGCACTGTTAGACGATGGGTTCATCGTTGTAAGGAAGCTGAAGGGTAAACACCGTTGACTGACGAAAAGCGGAGCGGCAGGCCGGTGAGTGCAGTGACTCCACACAACATTCAGCAAGTTGATGACATCATTCGTGGTGACCGTCGGGTGACTGCAGATGAAGTGTGTCGCATTATTTCTCTTAGTAAAGGCAGTGTGATCACGATTATTAAACAAGTGGGGTACTCAAAAGTTTGTGCACGGTGGGTTCCAAGAATGTTAACCGATCAGAATAAAAAACAATAGCCTCCCAACACTTGCAGCGCTTCTGTTTGGAGGGAGTTGAGTTTCTGAAAAAAATTGTGACCGGGGACGAAACATGGGTGCATTTTTTTGAACCCGAATCAAAGAGGCAGTCAATGGAGTGGCGTCACACAAGCTCGCCGAGGAAGAAAAAATTCAAAACTGTGCGATCGGCAGGGAAAGTTATGGCAACAGTTTTCTGGGATACAGAGGGTGTGATTCTGGTTGATTTTTTGGAGCAGGGATGCACAATAAATTCTGTTCAATACGTCACAACCCTCAACAAACTTAAAGCACGTCTTCAGCGAGTTTGCCCAACAAAATCAATGGCAGATGTTCTTCTTTTGCATGACAATGCAAGACCACACACCAGTCGTCACACCTCTGACGAGATTGTCAAAATTGGATGGGAAGTTTTGCCTCATCCCCCATACTGCCCTGACCTGGCACCATCAGACTTCCATCTGTTCGGGCCACTAAAAGAAGCTCATCGTGGGATTCATTTTGAAGATGAGGAGGCCGTCAAAACATCCGTGCGTCAATGGCTTAGGAAGCAGAGCTGTGATTTTTACCGTGCTGGGATACATGCCCTTGTTCAAAGATGGACCAAAACTGTAGAGATGGGCGGAGATTACATTGAAAAATGACAAAATGATCCTCAATGTTGTGGTTTTCAACCTATGTAATTGCATTTAAATTTCCTGACAATTAAACGTAGAAAAAAAAATAGGAGGCATTACTTTTTGACTGACTCTCGTGTTACATGCCAATAGCCCCTTTCGTAGACATAACCGTTAGCCTTTGGTGGTCGCAAATCCACCTACACAAAATGAAATACAATTCCTGTCTTTTTCGACAAAACAAAAAATATAAAGTGAAACGTGTCCAGAAATAGAGAGGAATATCGTGTATCTGTATCCTCAATAGAATCGTCAGTCACGCACCTAACACACGACATTGTTTTATGCTCACCACATACACGAGACATGCATTTGACGCAAAATTCATTTTCCTTTCTGCCTTTCAAAGGACCACATAAGTTACATTCACAGCTGCGATGTCTAACATTCCCAAGAAGTACACTCCTGGAAATGGAAAAAAGAACACATTGACACCGGTGTGTCAGACCCACCATACTTGCTCCGGACACTGCGAGAGGGCTGTACAAGCAATGATCACACGCACGGCACAGCGGACACACCAGGAACCGCGGTGTTGGCCGTCGAATGGCGCTAGCTGCGCAGCATTTGTGCACCGCCGCCGTCAGTGTCAGCCAGTTTGCCGTGGCATACGGAGCTCCATCGCAGTCTTTAACACTGGTAGCATGCCGCGACAGCGTGGACGTGAACCGTATGTGCAGTTGACGGACTTTGAGCGAGGGCGTATAGTGGGCATGCGGGAGGCCGGGTGGACGTACCGCCGAATTGCTCAACACGTGGGGCGTGAGGTCTCCACAGTACATCGATGTTGTCGCCAGTGGTCGGCGGAAGGTGCACGTGCCCGTCGACCTGGGACCGGACCGCAGCGACGCACGGATACACGCCAAGACCGTAGGATCCTACGCAGTGCCGTAGGGGACCGCACCGCCACTTCCCAGCAAATTAGGGACACTGTTGCTCCTGGGGTATCGGCGAGGACCATTCGCAACCGTCTCCATGAAGCTGGGCTACGGTCCCGCACACCGTTAGGCCGTCTTCCGCTCACGCCCCAACATCGTGCAGCCCGCCTCCAGTGGTGTCGCGACGGGCGTGAATGGAGGGACGAATGGAGACGTGTCGTCTTCAGCGATGAGAGTCGCTTCTGCCTTGGTGCCAATGATGGTCGTATGCGTGTTTGGCGCCGTGCAGGTGAGCGCCACAATCAGGACTGCATACGACCGAGGCACACAGGGCCAACACCCGGCATCATGGTGTGGGGAGCGATCTCCTACACTGGCCGTACACCACTGGTGATCGTCGAGGGGACACTGAATAGTGCACGGTACATCCAAACCGTCATCGAACCCATCGTTCTACCATTCCTAGACCGGCAAGGGAACTTGCTGTTCCAACAGGACAATGCACGTCCGCATGTATCCCGTGCCACCCAACGTGCTCTAGAAGGTGTAAGTCAACTAACCTGGCCAGCAAGATCTCCGGATCTGTCCCCCATTGAGCATGTTTGGGACTGGATGAAGCGTCGTCTCACGCGGTCTGCACGTCCAGCACGAACGCTGGTCCAACTGAGGCGCCAGGTGGAAATGGCATGGCAAGCCGTTCCACAGGACTACATCCAGCATCTCTACGATCGTCTCCATGGGAGAATAGCAGCCTGCATTGCTGCGAAAGGTGGATATACACTGTACTAGTGCCGACATTGTGCATGCTCTGTTGCCTGTGTCTATGTGCCTGTGGTTCTGTCAGTGTGATCATGTGATGTATCTGACCCCAGGAATGTGTCAATAAAGTTTCCCCTTCCTGGGACAATGAATTCACGGTGTTCTTATTTCAATTTCCAGGAGTGTATCTCAATGGCCACCCTCGGATTTCCAGTTTGGTAACCTTGTCTTCGCAGAATTTGTCCAAGCCGTCCACTGCACAATTTGTTAGTTTAAGGAAATCAACAATCTCTGTCTTGCTTGACTCATCGCTTATTGTTCCACATTTCTGACATCAGAATAACTTTTTTTATTCCTTTTATTGGAGAAAGAAACCACTATTTTGTTTTTTCTTATAAACGAATTTTACATTTCCAGCTGGGGTTGCGGTGTGTCATGCTTATTTTTATTTAGTGAACCGACTACCGTAAGTTTTCTCTCAGACAGTTCCTCTGCCAACTCATATGATGTGAATCAGTTATCAGTCGTCCATTTCGATTACTCCCTGTCACTGAGTCAGTAAGTTTAAAAACATACGGAGTCGGTATGGATAAATCATTCCTCTTGTTTGTTTGCTCTTATTCCATGCCTGAAATGAAATACAACGTTCTGGCGTCACACAGTGAAACTATTTTTAGACCATACTTACCAAGTTTTCATGCTATAAACATTCTGAAGGGACACCGACCACTGAAATTCAGCAATGCTTCATCCACCGTCAGATACTCTGACTGGCTATATAATGCAAGCAATAGTTCACAAAAGTATCCTGTATTTCCCGAAACGCAGTAAATTTATCATTAGTCTATCTCAGCTCCCTACAATACTTTTATCATGGATCTCAAATATTTTTAGAAGGAACATAAATCTTTTCTGCGAGATAGTAAAACGGAAGATCAGTGGTCCATACGTGTCGGAAAAAAAAATGATCTTGGCGTAAGCCAGAATCTTTCAAGACACCACTCGTGAAGAAGACAACAATGAAAGCTTTTATCTCAGTTACATCTGTCGGATGTGAAAATGAACTGCAGCAATCACAATACTTGAGCTTTGAGTGTTACACTTCGTTATTAGTATGACCAACAATGTTTTATATCATTCCATCGGTCATAAAAAGTGAAAACAATGTTTTCTTCATCTGTAATCCGTTGCACCTTCCCTTTAATACAGGTAGAGTAATCACATTTGAGGAAGGGGTTAGTGAATATTTTGAACGTAAAGGCTTGTCGATACAGATTATTTGCTCGTCCATACCTAATCTATCTTCTGTTCCTTCTTCTTCACTCCTGTACCTCTCAACCACATCATCATAGTCGAAAATATCTTCTTCTTTATCACTGCTCGTAGGACTTCCAACGTCAGGTTCTGAGACAGACCCTTCCAGCTCAGGGTCACCGTCCTCCTGGAGATGTAACTCAGCTAGAACTGCCCCAGGTTTGTGAAACAGTTGTTTCTGAGCTAAATGTGTGTGTGAATTCCCTCAGATCACTGGTCCCTAGAATTACACACTACTTGAACTAACTTATGCTAAGAACAACATACACACCCATGCCCGAGGGAAGACTCGAACCTCCGGCGGGATGGGCCGCGTAATCCATGACATGGCGCCTTTAACCGCGCGGCTTTGCGAGCTATTTCGTATAAAAACTGTGAAACAGATTCGTAGTAAAATTAGTGTCATTACTGGTACGGTCGGCTCACATATGATCTGGAATACATGTAGCACGCCAAGTTCACTTACGCCATAACTACAGTTACTCCAGTAGCCCTCAGGGCTGGCTAGTAGGGTTCCTGGCTGTGCCTGGACTAAGGCCGCTATTACACTATCATATTTCTTTGTCAAAGCTGATGTGTCAGATATTTCTGTCAAAAGAAATTTGATGGTGTAAGAGGGAACTTCGTCATATCTCGTCTGTCTTCAAATAAATATAATCAAATCTAGAGCCTCGCCATAGATTTGTTCATAAAAGTAGTTCGTCTTCTTTTCACTGCAGTGTGAAATGTAACCGCTTGGAGTGCTGGCGTCGCTACAACTATTTGACGTCTCTTTAGTGTGTTTGTCAACATGGCTTCAAAATTAGTGTGTTCCTTCGACTCTATTTTTTTTAGTAGGGGCGAGCAAGGGGCATAGTGCATGCTATTTATTGTGTGTGTATGTCCACCATCACAGCTACAGCCATCCGCCTCTAGACCTGATAACATCCAGGCACCTTTTCAGCAAGCTGGAATAGAGGATGTGGTCACACTATAAAATAAAAATTTTCTCTTAGCTTTCCATTCTACTTTGTCTATTTTTGAACTCTGGGTGCCACAAGTTAAAAAGCGCTTCACCTCTTTCGTACTTGTTATTAATTTTGCAGTTGTTAGAACACTAATTCCATTAGTTAAATTATTAAAAAATAAAAATAGTTCTTATTGCCCACACAGTGCGCTAAATATTTATTTACCGTCATGTATTCGCCTTTCGGTGCTTTATAAACCGCTTCACACGTTTTTGGAGTTGTTTCGGTTAATGTGCAATGTGATATTCGACAGTTGCGTTGTAAACTAGAGTAGCTCTCTCCTGTATCAAGAAATCGCAGTTTCATAGTTTGCTTGTCTTCTGCACATACAGCATTACTCAAGAGAGTATTCTGTTTTGTAATATGAGAAGCCACTGAGCAATTACTCAAATACACTCCCATCCATTCGCAAGAAATTTATATATTAAGATTTGCCTTCCACCACTTGCAGCTCTAGTAACAAATTTTGCTGAATTCTTTTATTTCCTCGACGTAATACGTAAGGCTTCATAAAAGTATGTTTCCTTTCTTCTACCGTTCTTCTTCGAAATACATTACTGTACTGTAGTAACAACTGCAGCCCATAATAACAAGTTGTTGTCCGCCATCTTAAAATTTGACGAAAAACATGACGACAATGTAACACCCCTATTTATCGCCACGTCAAAGATCTTTGTTAAAGTAGCCTGACGAATATTTGATCAAATATCTTTGTCAAAGAAATATGATAGTGGAACACCCGCCTAAGCGGGGAGAGCAGTGCAGAAGAAAACTGGACCACTGAGTCGGATCCTACCCGCACCGTACTGTTTGAGGGTTAGAATCGAGCGTCTCCTTCAAATCACTACGACGGGTGCAAGGTTAACAGAATGCGCTTACTGTATCTACATTCGCTTAGCAGCGGAGTGACCAACTTACAAAAACAGTGGTCAAAGAATAGCGTAAATACAAAGGAAGTGTTGTGTCTAGGCAAGACAGCCTAGACACAATGGGAGGAAGCCGAAAGGCACGCGCTTAAACTCACGCAGGCTGGCGTGAGGTCTGAAACAGCATACGTAATGAATGCTATAAAGAAAAGTACGTAGCTGCTGGAATACTTAACTTTAATCCACAATTGGTGAACATTGGTCTTTTTGATACAGTATTATCATCTCAATATAACTTGGTGATGGCGCCTTGCTAGGTCGTAGCAATTGACTTAGCTGAAGGCTATGCTAACTATCGTCTCGGCAAATGAGAACGTATTTGTCAGTGTGGCGTCGCTAGCAAAGTCGGCTGTACAACTGGGGCGAGTGCTAGTACGTCTCTCTAGACCTGCCGTGTGGTGGCGCTCGGTCTGCGATCACTGACAGTGGCGACAAGCGGGTCCGACGTATACTACCGGACCGCGGCCGATTTAAAAGCTACCACCTAGCAAGTGTGGTGTCTGGCGGTGACACCACAGGAAGTCTGCTGCGGTCGGGAGAAATAGACCTGAAATGACAAGAGGGGAGCGGAAATGCTCTCTCTGTTGTGTTGGCAGAAGAGCCAACACTGTGTTACTAGTGGAGGCCGAAATGCACGCATTTTAGCTCACGCAGGCTGGCATGAGGAGGGAAGAACTATACTGACGTGAGGTCTGGAACATGACAAGGAATTAGAATTCAGAAAGCGGACGTAATTAGTTTAATACTTAAATTTAATCCATTAATGATGAACGTCGCTCTGGACGGTACATAATTCATAATATTATCTGTTCAGAATACATTCTTGAGATATGACTTCTAGTAACTGAATCTGGGGCCTTGCTAGGTCGTAGCAAATGACGTAGCTGAAGGCTATGCTAAACTGTCGTCTCGGCAAATGAGAGCGTATTTTGTCAGTGAACCATCGCTAGCAACGTCGGTTGTACAACTGGGCCGAGTGCTAGGAAGTCTTTCTAGACCTGCCGTGTGGCGGCGCTCGGTCTGCAATCACTGATAGTGGCGACACGCGGGTCCGACGTATACTAACGGACCGCGGTCGATTTAAAGTCTACCACCTAGCAAGTGTGGTGTATGGCGGTGACACCACACGCTCTCCTTCCTGTCAATATACGCCAAACATGCAAAATCCACACGTATTCTCATTCAGGAAGGATGAGGTATAGCTTAACACAAAAAAAAGTAATCGTCACTTCGACAGATTTTTCACTTCCCGTTTTCTTAAAAATACACTGACGGAAGAAATCGCTACATCAGGAAGCAGTTTTGCGACATAAAGTTGGTAAGCATGTTATTACATCTGAAAATTGATGTCAATTAGAATTTCGCAGCAGTAGCACAAGAGCGGCACTAGCAGCGCCACGATGAGGATTCAAATAAGATTTGCTTTAAATACATGCCGTAACGGTCGTGACTGTTAGTTCACTTTGAGATTTTATGTGGTGAGTTAGTCAAGAATGCCTCTGAGGAGACAAAGACACCATTGTCAACATGTCACTGAGTTTGAAAGATGTGTAATATGGCTACGAGAACGTGGATGTTCCTTCTGCGGTATCGAAGAAAGAGTTGACAGGACTGTAGCCACTGTACGTGATTGCTGGCAGCGGTGACCAGGAGGGCGTAAGTCGCAAGAAGATGGAGCTCCAGACGGACACATGGCACTACCGAAAGGGAAGACCATCGTGTTCGGCGTATGGCTCTGGCGCGCCGTACTGCACCTGCAGCAGCAATTTGAGCAGCACTTGGAACCACAGTAGCACAACGAACTGTTACAAATCGGTTACTTCAAGAAGAGCTTCGAACCAGACGCCCTGTGGCGTGTATTACACGGGCAGTAAACCACCACCATTTGCGACTTCAGTGGTGTCAAGGCAGAGCTCATTGGAAGGCAGGGCAGAGGCCTGTTATGTTTTCTGGTGAAAAATGGTTCTGCCTCGGTGCCAGTGATGGCCGAACGTTGGTTAGAATCAGAACAGTTGAAAGCCTGCAACCAACCTGCCTACGTGCTAGAGACACACTGGACCTACAACTGGGCCTTGAAGGCACTGAATATTTTGAAGTGTCTGAGTCATCGGTCCTGGGGAGCAGATCGGGCGCGTCTGCTGCAGTTTTATAGGGCTTTCGTCCGGTCGCGTCTTGACAATGGATGCACCGTGTATGGGTCAGCGAGGCCTTCATATCTGAAGATTCTTGACGCAGTACACCATGAAGGTATAAGGCTGGCCACTGGTGCCTTCCGTGCCAGTCCCATCCCCAGCCTGTGTGCTGAGGCAGGGGAACCGCCCCTCGCCATCCGGCGGAAACTCCTCGTGGTGCGACGGGTGTGTCAATTCCTTGCCTATCCTACCTCCCCTGCGTACCCTACCGTTGCCCGACCGTCTATGGAACGTCTCTTTTCCAGTCGTCCCAGGGCAACAAGACCATTTGGGATTCGTGCCAAGCATTTGCTAGAGTCCCTTGGTGTGGAGCGTGTGGCACCCCAACTCCAGGGTTTTACCCGCCTGCCTCCCTGGTTGCTCCAGAGGCCCAGTGTCCTTTTAGACTTGTCAGAGTACCGGAGGAGCTACTATTCTGCGTTTGTTTTTACCTCCTTATTTTACGATATTTTAAACCAGTGTACCAGTATTTACGGATGGCTCTAAACAGGGGGACTCTGTTGGTTGTGCTGTTGTTTTGCCTGATCGAGTCGTCAAGTTATGGCTTCCTGCGACGTTTACCATCTTTGATGCCGAATTGTTTGCGATCTTGCAGGCATTGGAGCAGATGAGGTGTACCCAGTCTTCTCATCTGTTCTGACTCCCTGAGTGCCCTTCAGACCATGCAACACTTGTACCCAGCGGATACGGTCGTCCAGAACATCCATGATGCCCTACTCCACCTGCAACGGCAGGGGAAGGAGGTTTCTTTCTGATGGGTGCGGGGGCACGTGGGTATTAGGGGAAACGAACTGGCGGATGTGGCTGCCAAGGATGCATGTTCCCTCCCTCACGTTGTTGAATGTGCCGTCCCCCTCCATGCTGTTACCTCCGTTTTGAGTTTTCGTGTTACGCGTCAATGGGGAGTGGCTGGCAGTCGGTGAAAATAAGCTGCGTCTGGTCAAGGCCACCACGCGGCCATGGCGTACGTCCCACCAGTCATGCAGGCGGGACGAGGTTCTTTGCACTCGCCTCCGCATCGGGCACAGTCCCTTAATGCATGGTTTTCTATTCCGGCGGGAGGACCCCCCAATCTGCAGTGCTTGTGGCGTCCAGATTACTGTCCGCCACATTTTACTTGACTGTCTTTTATTCTCTGACCAGAGGGCGGTGGTTTCCTTGCCACCGGATTTGCCCTCTATTTTGCAAGACGACGCAGCGACTGTCGTTAAGGTCTTACGGTTTTGTGTCCTGTCCAATTTGTTGCTTCGGATTTTAGGGAGAGGATTTTAATGTGCCGCTGGGTGACTGGCTCACCTAGGTTTTAGGAAAGAGGTCCGCCAGTCACGATTACCTACTTGTTTCACTTCGATTTTTTTAATCTTTTCCTTGTGTTTCCTTTTCTTTTTTAGTGTGTTTCTTCTCCTCTTGTTTTGCCTCTGTATGTGAGGATTTAGAACTGCGTCAGGTCTGTCTTTTAGCCGTTCTCCTTGTTCGCTGTCCGTCTTCTTCCTTTCACCGCATGTGTTCCTGTTTCTATGCGTTTGGGCGCTGATGACCGTGCTGTTTATCGCCCGAACACCTCAAACCACACACACACACAAACAACTGGAGCCCTCTCATGGTTATCTCACACACCCTGACTGTACACTTGTACGGCAGTCTGCTGATTCGACCTGTAGTTATTTATGAACAGCATTCGAGGAAGTGTTTTACCCGCCAGGGTAGACGAGAGCGCTAACGCGCTGCTTCCTGGACTAGCGCAGGCACGCCGGCCCCGGATCGAATCTGCCCGGTGAATTAACGACGACGGCCGGTGTGCCGGCCAGACTGGATGTGGTTTTTAGGCGGTTTTCTACATCCTCTTAGGTGAATGCCCCACGTCCCGCCTCAGTTACACGACCTGCAGACATTTGAAAACACATTCACACTACGAGGTGCATTCAAGTTCTAAGGCCTCCGATTTTTTTTCTAATCAACTACTCACCCAAAATCGATGAAACTGGCGGTACTTCTCGACGTAATCGCCCTGCAGACGTACACATTTTTCACAACGCTGATGCCATGATTCCATGGCAGCGGCGAAGGCTTCTTTAGGAGTCTGTTTTGACCACTGGAAAATCGCTGGGGCAATAGCAGCACAGCTGGTGAATGTGTGGGCACGGAGAGTGTCTTTCATTGTTGGAAAAAGCCAAAAGTCACTAGGAGCCAGGTCAGGTGAGCAGGGAGTATGAGGAATCACTTCAAAGTTGTTATCGCGAAGAAACTGTTGCGTAAAGTTAGCTCAATGTGCAGGTGCGTTGTCTTGGTGAAACAACACACGCAGCCCTTCCTGGACATTTTTGTTGCAGTGCAGGAAGGAGTTTGTTCTTCAAATCATTTTTGTAGGATGCACCTGTTACCGTAGTGCCCTTTGGAACGCAATGGGTAAGGATTACGCCCTCGCTGTCCCAGAACATGGACACCATCATTTTTTCAGCACTGGCGGTTACCCAAAATTTTTTTGGTGGCGGTGAATCTGTGTGCTTCCATTGAGCTGACTGGCGCTTTGTTTCTGGATTGAAAAATGGCATCCACGTCTCATCCATTGTCACAACCAACAAAAAGAAATTCCCAATCATGCTGTCGTTGCGTGTCAACATTGCTTGGCAACATGCCACACGGGCAGCCATGTGGTTGTCCGTCAGCATTCGTGGCACCCACCTGGATGACACTTTTCGCATTTTCAGGTCGTCATGCAGGATTGTGTGCACAGAACCCAGAGAAATGCCAACTCTGAAGGCGATCTGTTCAACAGTCATTCGGCGATCCCCCAAAACAATTCTCTCCACTTTCTCGATCATGTCGTCAGACCGGCTTGTGCAAGCCCTAGGTTGTTTTGGTTTGTTGTCACATGATGTTCTGCCTTCATTAAACTGTCGCACCCACGAACGCACTTTCGACACATCCATAACTCCATCACCACATGTCTCCTTCAACTGTCGATGAATTTCAATTGGTTTCACACCACGTAAAGTCAGAAAGCGAACGATTTCACGCTGTTCAAGTAAGGAAAACGTCGCCATTTTAAGCATTTAAAACAGTTCTCATTCTCGCCGCTGGCGGTAAAATTCCATCTGCCGTACGGTGTTGCCATCTCTGGGACGTATTGACAATGAAGGCGGCCTCATTTTAAAACAATGCACATGTTTCTATCTCTTTCCAGTCCGGAGAAAAAAAATCGGAGGCCTTAGAACTTGAATGCACCTCGTACATCATGATTTACACTAGTCGCAGACAGCTGGGGTACACTAATTCCGTCCCGAGGGGTATGGGGTGGCGACAGGGAGGGCATCTGGCCACCCCTTACAATTAACCATGCCAAATCCGTGCTTAACCCTGCAGACCATGCGCACAATGCGGAATACAGACGGTAGCAAAAGAAAGAAAGAAAGAATTCGAGGGGGTGTTTTCCAGCAGAATAACGCTCGCCCACATAACGCTAGTGTAACGTAATGTACTCTACAGAGTGTCGACTTGTTGCCTTGGCCTGCTCGATCACCAGATCTTTTCCAATAGAGCACATGTGGGACATCATTGGATGACAACTCGAGCATCATCTACAAATAGCATTAATCATTCCTGTACTGACCGCCCAGAACTCCATCCCACAAGCTGAAATCCGGTACCTGCACAACACAATACACGCAGTTTTGCACGTTTTCATTCAACATTCTAACGGTCACACCTGTTATTAATGTACCAGCATTTCACATATGCAATGACTTCTCCCGTGTTTACATTATCTTGTGATCTCCCAACGTCAATTACGTAAATAACTTACCAAGACAAATGTATTCCAGAAATTTCATTACATTATTTTTTGATGTTGCGATTTTTTGTTCCACCAATGTGTATCATTATGTCATCTTGCTCCGTGGCCAAGATGTACTGCGGTAAGTGGCACTTCAGCATGTGGAGTTAAAATGGGCCATAGCAGCTGATGACCGACCAGAGTGCATTTGCTCACATGCGTCTCCTGGTTTCGTGACGATATCAGTCGGACCCTAGAGGACTGGAAAACCATGGCCTGGTCAGATGAGCCCCAATTTCAGTTGGTAAGAGCTGATGGTAGGTTTCGAGGACAGAGTAGACGCCACGAAACCACGGACACAAGTTGTCAACAAGGAACTGTGCAAGCTGGTGGTAACTCCATAACGTTGTTGGCCGTGTTTAAATAGAATGGACTGGATCCTCTGGTCCAACTGAGCCGATCATTGACTGGAAATAGTTGCGTTTGACTACTTGGAGACCATTTGCAGCCATTCATGGACTTTATGTTCTCAAACAAAGATAGAATTTTTGTGGATAACAATACGCCATGTTACCGTGCCACAGTTGTTCACGAATGGTTTGAAGAACATTCTCGACTGTTGGCGTGAATGACATGGACACCCAGATAACCCGACATAAATCCCGCCGAACATTTATAGGACATAATCGAGAGGTCAGTTTGTACACAAAATCCTGGACCGGCAACACTTCTGCAATTATGGTCGGCTATAGAGGCTCAATATTTCTGCAGTGAATCAACTTAAATTTCTACACTGAAGCAACTTAAATCACTTAACAAAAGCAAGTCTTCCGTTCCACACTGTATACCAGTTAGGTTCCTGTCAGAGTATGCTAATACAATGTCTCCATATTTAACAATCATATATAGCCATTTGCTCGACGAAAGGTCCATACCCAAAGACTGGAAAGTTGCACAGGTCACACCAATATTCAAGAAATAATCCACTAAATTGCCAGCCCATATCATTAACGTCGATATGTAGCAGGATTTTGGAACACATTTTATTCAAACATTATGAATAACCTCGAAGAAAACAGTCTATTGACAAATAGTCAACATGGATTTAGAAAACATCGTTCTTGTGAAACAATACTAGCTCTTTACTCACAAAAAGTGTTCAGTGCTATTGACAAGTGACTTCAAATTGACTCCGTATTTCTACACTTCCAGCAGGCTTTTGACACTGTACCACACAAGCGGCTTGTAGTGAAATTTCGCGCTTATGGAATATCATCTCAGTTATGTGACTGGCTTCGTGATTTCCTGCCAGAGAGGGCACAGTTTGTAGTAATGGATGGAAAGTCATCAAGTAAAACTGAAGTGATTTCCGGCGTTCCCCAAGGTGGTGTTATAGGCCGTTTGCTATTCCTTACCTATTTAAATAACAATCTGAGCAGCCGTCTTAGGTTGTTTGCAGATGATTCTGTCGTTTATCGACTACTAAAGTCATCATATGATCAAAACACATTGCGAAACGATTTAGGAAAGATATATACACCGTGCAAAAACTGGCATTTGACCCTAAGTAATGAAACGTGTGAGGTCATCCCTTTGAGTGCTAACTTCGGTTACACGATAAATCAGTCAAAACTAAAAGCCATAAATTCAAATAAATACCTAGGAATTACAATTATGAATAACTTATATTGGAAAGAACACATAGAAAAGTTGTGGCGAAGGGTTACCAAAGACTGCGTTTTATTAGCAGGACACTTATAAAATGTAACAGATCCACTAAAGAGACTGCCTAAACTACGGTTGTCCGTTCTCTTGTGCGCGGATGGGATCCTTTCCAGAAAGGATTGACAGAGTACACCGAGAAAGTTCAAAGAAGGGCAGCACTTTTTTTATTATCGCGAAATAGTGGAGAGAGTGTCACTGAAAAGATACAAGACTTGTGGTGCACATCATTAAGACAAAGGCACTTTTCGATGCGGCGGAATGTTCTCACGAAATTTGAATCGCCACCTTTCTCCTCCGAACGCGAAAATATTTTGTTGACGCCGACTTGTACAGGGAAAAACTATCATCGTAATAAAATAAGGGAAATCAGTGCTCGCACGGAAAGATACGGTAGTTCGTTTTTTCCGCACGCTGTACGAGATTGGAATAATAGAGAATTATTGAGAAGGTGGTTCGATGATCCCTCTGGCAGGCACTTAAACGTGAATTGCAGAGTATCCACGAAGACGTAGTTGTACATGTTGAAGATTGTAGATTCAAATCTCATCAAACATAATATTTTTCTTATTTCTAAATCTAATAAATTAATTGGTTTAAATGTAATGGTTTATTTCTAATTCCTTGCCATGTTATTTTCATCATGGCAATGACTCTCTCATTTGCTGTTATTTTTGTACCTATCATTCTTTTCTCGCTTGGAGTCTGCTGTGTCGTGTATACACTACAACCAAGTGCCAACGAGGACTGCTCATCGGTTTGTGACGTGGCAGCTTGTGTAGTCAGTGAGAAGACAGTTTTAGGTGGCAAATGATAGCAGGACATACAATTTGAATTTAGCGCTCAAAGCGAACTTTTCCTGCCTTGGATTGAATCCAGAATTCAGCTTTAATAGCGGTGATCAAAGGGGTCGTGCCTTTAGGTCTGCCGCTGATGGATGACCACCGCTTTCTCGGATACATTACGCATCGCGAGGTTGTGGCTAGTTTCGGCGGTGAGTTTAAATTCAGGACTCTTGCCGCAGTACAGTCATTGGTCAATTAAAATCAGCTGCCCACAGTGCATCTCGCATTCCCGACGTATCTCGCGGCCGCCACTTCCAACACAGCTCGCGTTACACGTTAACAGCATTTGCGATGTGACCTGCCGTATTTGTCTGTTACCTGTAACCGAGCGGTGGCCGGCGGCCGATGTGAAAAAACCGTAGCGAAAAGTCACCTATTAAGTAATTTTAAACTAACTGTAGATGCCACTATCTAAACTGCGCGACGCAATTAAATGATAACTCACTCACCATTGTCTCCCCCGGCGACAATTCAGCTCAGAGGTGCCTACGAACTTCGTCTGTAATGGCGCAAAAGCATGCCACCCTACGAAGTCGGCTCGGTCTCGGCGAGGCTGAAAACTAGGCCCCAGCTGAGAAGTTCATGTGAGCTGTAGGGTACGTTAATGGAGTCACGCTGTCACAGAATTTCACCGCAACTCCGCACAACGCCACCGTGGACGCGTCACACGATCGGAAGGACGTCACATCTCTCTTAACAACTTTGCAGCCCTTCTTTTGACGCTTCTGCCATGGAGGTCAGGACTGCGACGCTGAGCGTTGACATCACGCGGTTTTCTTGTCGGTAGCCGAGGGGAAACAATTCAGACAGACGACCACTAAGAACCGACACGAAAAGGCCTCAGGGGGTGGCATGATGGGGCGTTGATTCTGTTGTGTACATAGTTCCGCGTAGTCAGCGCATACACAACTTTCCCACTAGAGCGCGCCCCGCTAAGCACAACAGCGCAGGCGCAGCGCTCGTCCGTCTCCGCTCTACGAGATGGCGCTGCCATAGAGATGGACCAAATTCTGCTTCCGCCGATCCGCGTATTAATATGTAACAGAGACAATGAGATTTCTGCTAACGTGGAACCCTTTCTCCTCGCGGATCACACTCGCACAGTGATACATGAATGCCCGAGGTATTATAACGAGTGTACAGACCTCCAATTAGTCAGTCTGCATTAGTCTGTACCAGCCAGTACGAGTTCTACATTTGTCTGTACCAGTCTATAGTCAAGTTTCAGTCTGCGCCTAATAAGATTATGATATTCCTGCACATAGCCATGAAGATAAATGTATAGACTCTTCTGTCAAGTATCAGAGATATATGTGAGAATAAGATTAATGCACCAATACCAAAGGAACTTCAGATTGTCAATTGTAAATAGCATCCAGAACCAAGTTAAGTAATTTTTATGCTTGTTATTATTTTAGTGAATGTGTGTGAAAATTAATCAAGTTCTGTTTAAAGTTGGTCACCGTCAAGCTGCTACTCTAAGCGTGCAAGTGTCATTTCTGTCGTCTGGCTTAACGGCAGAAGATAAACACGCCACGATAAGACCACGAGACATGTTGCTGACACTCGCCTACTTCATTAGAGCGACAGGTCAAATGATATGATGTTATGTGACTGAAGGTCTTACAGTACGCACACCACAGATTCCTACACATTACGCAGTCGAAAACGACAGTTCGCACAGCAGTGGGCTACGGGACTACGTTCTTGATAACGTTCCACACTGCGGCCACGCCATGGGAGTTTCGGCCCTATTGTAAGAACGTCGTGGGGCTGCCATCCCACTGCACATGGTCTGATTCCCTTGGAGTGCAGTGTGTCCGCAAATTTTTGCTCTGGTATGCAGCGTGAAACAATTAGTGGCCATTCAACACGATTAGATGAACTTCGAACAGGGTCCAAATCAGCAAAGGGTGTTTATGCTTTTCTAGCCCTCTTGTGCTGAACTCTGTCAAGAGCGCCGTGTTGCTGTTAATCACACTGCCAACTGTCGTTTTCGACCGCAAAATGTGTGGGAAACAACGCCCCAATGAAAGAGGACGTCTGATTGACACCATTTTGCCACCTCCTGAGGCCAGATCATCATTGAAACACTTGAAAGAGATACGTCAACATGAAGTTCTTAAGACAGTCCAAGAAATGTAAATTCATACAGTACAGATATTTTTAATAAGTCAAACAATCTATTGAAAGAAATAATACATTACATTGCAGCACCATTAACATGTTCTATAAACCTGTATCTCATAGAAGGGATTTTTCCCGATCCTCTGAAACTATGCAAGGTAACACCAGTCGTTAAGAAGGGTGTCAAATCAGATCCTGCAAACTACAGACCAATTTCACTAATTCCAGTACTAGGAAAAGTCTTTGAAGGCATAATATATCAGCAGATGTATAATTGAAGAAGTGTCATGATGATCTCTCCATTGGCAAAAGATTCCGGAATAGTCCCTCGTTCAGATCTCCGGGAGGGGACTGCCAAGGGGAAGGTTACCATGAGAAAAAGATTGAATAATCTACGAAAGGATAACGTTCTACGAGTCGGGGCGTGGAATGTCAGAAGCTTGAACGTGGTAGGGAAACTAGAAAATCTGAAAAGGGAAATGCAAAGGCTCAATCTAGATATAGTAGGGGCCAGTGAAGTGAAGTGGAAGGAAGACAAGGATTTCTGGTCAGAGTGTTGGGTAATATCAACAGCAGCAGAAAATGGTATAACAGGTGTAGGATTCGTTATGAATAGGAAGGTAGGGCAGAGGGTGTGTTACTGTGAACAGTTCAGTGATCGGGTTGTTCTAATCAGAATCGACAGCAGACCAACACCGACAACGATAGTTCAGGTATACATGCCGACGTCGCAAGCTGAAGATGAACAGATAGAGAAAGTGTATGAGGATATTGAAAGGGTAATGCAGTATGTAAAGGGGGACGAAAATCTAATAGTCATGGGCGACTGGAATGCAGTTATAGGGGAAGGAGTAGAAGAAAAGGTTACAGGAGAATATGGGCTTGGGACGAGGAATGAAAGAGGAGAGAGACTAATTGAGTTCTGTAACAAGTTTCAGCTAGTAATAGCGAATACCCTGTTCAAGAATCACAAGAGGAGGAGGTATACTTGGAAAAGGCCGGGAGATACGGGAAGATTTCAATTAGATTACATCATGGTCAGACAGAGATTCCGAAATCATATACTGGATTGTAAGGCGTACACAGGAGCAGATATACACTCAGATCACAATATAGTAGTGATGAAGAGTAGGCTGAAGTTCAAGACATTAGTCAGGAAGAATCAATACGCAAAGAAGTGGGATACGGAAGTACTAAGGAATGAAGAGATACGTTTGAAGTTCTCTAACGCTATAGATACAGCAATAAGGAATAGCGCAGTAGGCAGTACAGTTGAAGAGGAATGGACATCTCTAAAAAGGGCCATCAAGGAAGTTGGGAAGGAAAACATAGGTACAAAAAAGGTAGCAGCGAAGAAATCACGGGTAACAGAAGAAATACTTCAGTCGACTGATGAAAGGAGGAAGTACAAACATGTTCCGGGAAAATCAGGAATACAGAAATACAAGTCGCTGAGGAATGAAATAAATAGGAAGTGCAGGGAAGCTAAGACGAAATGGCTGCAGGAAAAATGTGAAGACATCGAAAAAGATATGATTGTCGGAAGGACAGACTCAGCATACAGGAAAGTCAAAACAACCTTTGGTGACATTAAAAGCAACGGTGGTAACATTAAGAGTGCAACGGGAATTCCACTGTTAAATGCAGAGGAGAAAGCAGATAGGTGGAAAGAATACATTGAAAGCGTCTATGAGAGTGAAGATTTGTCTGATGTGATAGAAGAAGAAACAGGAGTCGATTTAGAAGAGATAGGGGATCCAGTATTAGAATCGGAATTTAAAAGAGCTTTGGAGGACTTACGGTCAAATAAGGCAGAAGGGATAGATAACATTCCATCAGAATTTCTAAAATCATTGGGGGAAGTGGCAACGAAACGACTATTCACGTTGGTATGTAGAATATATGAGTCTGGCGATATACCATCTGACTTTCGGAAAAGCATCATCCACACAATTCCGAAGACGGCAAGAGCTGACAAGTGCGAGAATTATCGCACAATCAGCTTAACAGCTCATGCATCGAAGCTGCTTACAAGAACAATATACAGAAGAATGGAAAAGAAAATTGAGAATGCGCTAGGTGACGATTAGTTTGGCTTTAGGAAAAGTAAAGGGACGAGAGAGGCAATTCTGACGTTACGGCTAATAATGGAAGCAAGGCTAAAGAAAAATCAAGACACTTTCATAGGATTTGTCGACCTGGAAAAAGCGTTCGACAATATAAAATGGTGCAAGCTGTTCGAGATTCTGAAAAAAGTAGGGGTAAGCTATAGGGAGAGACGGGTCATATACAATATGTACAACAACCAAGAGGGAATAATAAGAGTGGACGATCAAGAACGAAGCGCTCGTATTAAGAAGGGTGTAAGACAAGGCTGTAGCCTTTCGCCCCTACTCTTCAATCTGTACATCGAGGAAGCAATGATGGAAATAAAAGAAAGGTTCAGGAGTGGAATTAAAATACAAGGTGAAAGGATATCAATGATACGATTCGCTGATGACATTGCTATCCTGAGTGAAAGTGAAGAAGAATTAAATGATCTGCTGAACGGACTGAACAGTCTAATGAGTACACAGTATGGTTTGAGAGTAAATCGGAGAAAGACGAAGGTAATGAGAAGTAGTAGAAATGAGAACAGCGAGAAACTTAACATCAGGATTGATGGTCACGAAGTCAATGAAGTTAAGGAATTCTGCTACGTAGGCAGTAAAATAACCAATGACGAACGGAGCAAGGAGGACATCAAAAGCAGACTCGCTATGGCAAAAAAGGCATTTCTGGCCAAGAGAAGTCTACTGATATCAAATACCGGCCTTAATTTGAGGAAGAAATTTCTGAGGATGTACGTCTGGAGTACAGCATTGTATGGTAGTGAAACATGGACTGTGGGAAAACCGGAACAGAAGAGAATCGAAGCATTCGAGATGTGGTGCTATAGACGAATGTTGAAAATTAGGTGGACTGATAAGGTAAGGAATGAGGAGGTTCTACGCAGAATTGGAGAGGAAAGGAATATGTGGAAAACACTGATAAGGAGAAGGGACAAGATGACATCTGCTAAGACATGAGGGAACGACTTCCATGGTACTAGAGGGAGCTGTAGAGGGCAAAAATTGTAGAGGAAGACAGAGATTGGAATACGTCAAGCAAATAATTGACGACATAGGTTGCAAGTGCTACTCTGAGATGAAGAGGTTAGCACAGGAAAGGAATTCGTGGCGGGCCGCATCAAACCAGTCAGTAGACTGATGACCAAAAAAAAAAAAAAAAAAAAAAAATGAGTACCTAGAACTCAATGATATGTTAAGTGCATCACAATTTGGTTACAGAAAAGGAAGGTCAGCTATACATGCCATAGAACTCTTAGTCAGAGACATTCTAGCAGCATTTGAGGGCCATGCGCACACACAGGTAACCTTATGTGACCTGAGCAAAGCTTTTGACTGTGCTGACACTCACTTTTGCTTTCTAAACTTGAGTACTATGGAATATGTGATAAAAGTTGAAAACTCATCAAATCATACCTCAATAAAAGGAAACAGGTGGTTAGTTCAGGAAGTCATCTGTCAAATATACTCGAGGTTTAACACGGAGTGCCACAGGGATCTAAATTGGGACCACTTCTTTTCCTTGTACACATAAATGACTTACCAGGAAATATAGATGTAAAGATATATATGTATGCAGATGATGCAACTTTTCTATCTGTAAACCATGTACTTGATAATCCTGTAAGTGATATGAAATTGGCAAAAGAAAATGCAACATCATGGTTTAATGTCAATGGTCTGCTATTAAATGAGGAAAAGACCCAGAATATGTGGTTCAGTCTATCAAAGACTACAAAAATAGAAAAACAAAAGGCAAAGTTTTTAGGTATCGTACTTGACAACAGTCTAACATGGAACTCTCATGTTGATCACATAGTGGTTAGGTTGTCAAGAGTTATATATTTGTTGAAGAGACTGATGTGTTGTGTGACATTTGAGTACGTAAGGTCAGCGTACTTTGCCTTTTTTCAATCTGTTTTAAGGTATGGGTTAATACTCTGGGGAAACAGCAGAAAAATAAATTAAATTATGGTGATCCAGATGAAAGCAATCAGAGTAATAGCTAAGGTAGATAATAGAACACATTATAAACCATTGTTCATTAAATATAGAATTTTAACAGTTATTAATTTATATATTCTTGACAGTGTTAACTACACACTTGCTGAACTACCTAATTTAAGTGTAACAAATCAAAGGCATGACTGCTACACAAGAACCAGTACTTCTCTGCTGTTGCCACAAAATAGATTAGCTAAAACTAACAATAGTCATAAGTACATGGCAATTAAAATATTTAACAAATTGTCTAAAAATGCGTCAATCAAGCCTGACAAATTATTTAAAGAAAATGTTCGTAACTTCTTGTTAACTAATCCATTCTATATATTAGAAGAATTTTTAGAAATTCCCAAAATCAACTTAAATATGTAAAAATTTATTTTGTAAAATTAATAGGTTAAGTGAACTGACGAAGTCTATTGCATGTAATAATGCTGAATGACCAATAAAGAATCTGAATCTGAATCTTATCGTATTGACTCTGAGAGTCGCTGTGTCTCAAATATTGGCCTCGTCCACGCATAACAAAACCGCACGATTTCGAAGCTGGGTGTCGTGGTTCCACAGTCCGTCGCAGAGCCGTGAAAAAAGCAGTGAAATGTGGGTCAGAGTGACGTGACGACGTGCCCACCGTTTGACACATCCACGGTGGCGTTGTGTAGAATTGTGGTGAAATGTGGTGCCAATGTGACATCATTTAACGCACCTTACAAGTCGCACATAGTTCTGACCTGTGACCTTTTCTTTCGCGTGTGTCCGCACGTTACAGTTTGAAGCGTCGCTGAGTTAGAGGGTGATGTCGTAGGATGCTACGCTTTTACATCATTACAGAGAAAGTTTGTAGGCACTTTTGGGCCATATTTCAAACTTCGGCGCCGCAATGGGCACGAATTACGGGGTATCGAAGAAGTGAAATGATATTTTAATTTCGTTGCTTACTGTAGTATGGTTTCCGAAGCTGTTGTTGTTGTTGTGGTCTTCAGTCCTGAGACTGGTTTGATGCAGCGCTCCATGCTACTCTATCCTGTGCAAGCTTCATCATCTCCCAGAACTTACTGCAACCTACATCCTTCTGAATCTGCTTAGTGTATTCATCTCTTGGTCTCCCTCTACGATTTTTACCCTCCACGCTGCCCTCCAATACTAAATTGGTGATCTCTTCAAGCCTCAGGACATGTCCTACCAACCAGTCCCTTCTTCTAGTCAAGTTGTGCTACAAACTTCTCTTCTCCCCAATCCTATTCAATACCTCCTCATTAGTTATGTGATCTACGCATCTAATCTTCAGCATTCTTCTGTAGCACCACATTTCGAAAGCTTCTCTTCTCTTCTTGTCCAAACTATTTATTGTCCATGTTTCACTTCCATACATGGCTACACTCCATACAAATACTTTCAGAAATGACTTCCTGAAACTTGAATCTATATTCGAAGTTAAAAAATTTCTCTTCTTCTGAAACGCCTTCCGTGCCATTGCCAGTCTACATTTTATATCCTCTCTACTTCGACCATCATCAGTTATTTTGCTCCCCAAATAGCAAAACTCCTTTACTACTTTGAGTGTCTCATTTCCTAATCTAATTCGCTCAACATCATCCAACTTAATTCGACTACATTCCATTATCCTCGTTTTGCTTTTGTTGATGTTCATCTTATGTCCTCCTTTCAAGACACTGTCCATTCCGTTCAACTGCTCTTCCAAGTCCTTTGCTCTCTCTGACAGAATTACAATGTCATCGGCAAACCTCAAAGTTTTTATTTCTTCTCCATGGATTTTAATACCTACTCCGAATTTTTCTTTTGTTTCCTTCACTGCTTGCTCAATATACAGATTGAATAACATCGGGGAGAGGCTACAACCCTGTCTCACTCCCTTCCCAACCACTGCTTCCCTTTCATGTCCTTCGACTCTTATAACTGCCATTTGTTTTCTGTACAAATTGTAAATAACCTTTCGCTTCCTGTATTTTACCCCTGCCACCTTCAGAATTTGAAAGAGAGTATTCCAGTCAACATTGTCAAACGCTTTCTCTAAGTCTACAAAAGCTAGAAACGTAGGTTTGCCTTTCCTTAATCTAGCTTCTAAGATAAGTCGTAGGGTCAGTATTGCCTCATGTGTTCCAATATTTCTGCGGTATCCAAACTGATCTTCCCCGAGGTCGGCTTCTACTAGTTTTTCTATTCGTCTGTGAAGAATTCGCGTTAGTATTTTGCAGCTGTGGCTTATTAAACTGAGATATTCATAACTAATGAAGATAATTTATGGACACCCTGTGTAATAAAAGTTCGTTTCCCAGGCGGTCAGTATGATACCCTGAGACAGAAAGTGGCAATGATATTTAAAAGCGCTCAGTGACAACGGTTTCGTTTTATTTCTATTCGATGCAAGAACAAGTCCAGCCTTGAAACTTCCTGGCAGATTAAAATTGTTTGCCGGACCGAGACTCGAACTCGGGACCTTCGCCTTTCGTGGGCAAGTGCATCATAATTTTAAGGGCTAGGCTCTTGTCTTTGCAGGAGGTCATATACTGGCTGTATCTCACTATTACTACAATTATTTTTGTCTGCCCCCGGTAGCTGAGTGGTCAGCGCGACAGAATGTCAATACTAAGGGCCCGGGTTCGATTCCTGGGTGTTGTGTTGTCCTAATCATCATAGTTTCATCCCCATCGACGTACAAGTCGCCGGAGTGGCGTCAAATCGAAAGACTTGCACCTGGCGAACGGTCTACCCGACGGGAGACCCTAGTCACATGACATTTTTTATTTTTTACTGCAATTTTATCTAGAAGTGCTTCGTCGTATGCAGCGAGGTCAGAAACGATATTAAAAGCTTGTGTTTTGTAGGGTAGGTTGTGATTAGGAAAAAAAAAAATTCTATACGTTGCGCTGTTTATGAGATGAATCTCATTGATGTTAGCCCATAAGGCACTTGCGCTCGCAGATCAAAGCGGCTCGCCAGACACAATTAGTGCCAGTTGTTCTCACAGCACAGATGGTTGCGCACACGAGACTGCTCAGCCTTTGCCGGCCTGAGTGGCCGAGCGGTTCTAGGCGCTACAGTCTGGAACCGCACGACCGCTACGGTCTCAGGTTCGAACCCTGCCTCGGGCATGGATGTGTGTGATGTCCTTAGGTCAGTTAGGTTTAAATAGTTCTAAATTCTAGGGCACTGATGACCTCAGAAGTTAAGTCCCATAGTGCTCAGAGCCATGTGAGCCATTTTTTTGCTCAGCCTTTGGCTCGGGTTCGATCCTTAGTACCGCCCCACGTCCAATTTTTCTATCGCTCTCTTGTTCGATTTTAACGAACCAAACGAAGAACACGTTTGGCGACGTGCCTGGTAGGCCGGTCGATGCGCGCGCAGCGCCCTGACTGGCTAGTTTCAATGCCAATTAACGACGCAACGTACCTAGTTTTTTCCTTAACAATTATTCCTCAGGATAACCTACCCTGTAACATCCTTACAAGCTTCTCAGGCTCTTTCTGACCACCCTGTATAACTTCATGACATCAATATACACTCCTGGAAATGGAAAAAAGAACACATTGACACCGGTGTGTCAGACCCACCATACTTGCTCCGGACACTGCGAGAGGGCTGTACAAGCAATGATCACACGCACGGCACAGCGGACACACCAGGAACCGCGGTGTTGGCCGTCGAATGGCGCTAGCTGCGCAGCATTTGTGCACCGCCGCCGTCAGTGTCAGCCAGTTTGCCGTGGCATACGGAGCTCCATCGCAGTCTTTAACACTGGTAGCATGCCGCGACAGCGTGGACGTGAACCTTATGTGCAGTTGACGGACTTTGAGCGAGGGCGTATAGTGGGCATGCGGGAGGCCGGGTGGACGTACCGCCGAATTGCTCAACACGTGGGGCGTGAGGTCTCCACAGTACATCGATGTTGTCGCCAGTGGTCGGCGGAAGGTGCACGTGCCCGTCGACCTGGGACCGGACCGCAGCGACGCACGGATGCACGCCAAGACCGTAGGATCCTACGCAGTGTCGTAGGGGACCGCACCGCCACTTCCCAGCAAATTAGGGACACTGTTGCTCCTGGGGTATCGGCGAGGACCATTCGCAACCGTCTCCATGAAGCTGGGCTACGGTCCCGCACACCGTTAGGCCGTCTTCCGCTCACGCCCCAACATCGTGCAGCCCGCCTCCAGTGGTGTCGCGACAGGCGTGAATGGAGGGACGAATGGAGACGTGTCGTCTTCAGCGATGAGAGTCGCTTCTGCCTTGGTGCCAATGATGGTCGTATGCGTGTTTGGCGCCGTGCAGGTGAGCGCCACAATCAGGACTGCATACGACCGAGGCACACAGGGCCAACACCCGGCATCATGGTGTGGGGAGCGATCTCCTACACTGGCCGTACACCACTGGTGATCGTCGAGGGGACACTGAATAGTGCACGGTACATCCAAACCGTCATCGAACCCATCGTTCTATCATTCCTAGACCGGCAAGGGAACTTGCTGTTCCAACAGGACAATGCACGTATGCATGTATCCCGTGCCACCCAACGTGCTCTAGAAGGTGTAAGTCAACTACCCTGGCCAGCAAGATCTCCGGATCTGTCCCCCATTGAGCATGTTTGGGACTGGATGAAGCGTCGTCTCACGCGGTCTGCACGTCCAGCACGAACGCTGGTCCAACTGAGGCGCCAGGTGGAAATGGCATGGCAAGCCGTTCCACAGGACTACATCCAGCATCTCTACGATCGTCTCCATGGGAGAATAGCAGCCTGCATTGCTGCGAAAGGTGGATATACACTGTACTAGTGCCGACATTGTGCATGCTCTGTTGCCTGTGTCTATGTGCCTGTGGTTCTGTCAGTGTGATCATGTGATGTATCTGACCCCAGGAATGTGTCAATAAAGTTTCACCTTCCTGGGACAATGAATTCACGATGTTCTTATTTCAATTTCCAGGAGTGTAAAAAGCTGAGACTGACCTAAAACTGCCTGTTAAATCATAACTGTATACACTGTCTAATCAAATACTAGGGCTATTCATAAAGTAGAGAACGTATCCGTTTGGCGCCGCTAGGCGCGCACCGATCGCGTATATTTTGGTTTGTGCATGGTCGGCAGCTCAGTCGGCATCCATCCGTGACAGCGGGAACGTCTCTGCGCATCTGGTTTTTCCGATATTCGAATTTCAAATGTGCGCTGCAATCGAAAATCCCGCCAGTTGTGAGGTGCGATCTGTGATACGGTTTTTGTTTGCAAAAAACCTAAAACCTATAGGAATTTATCGTGAACTGAGAAGAGTGTACGGAAACAACGTAATGAGCGAATACTCCGTCCGGAAATGGTGCATTCGGTTTAAAAATGGGTGAACCAACGTCGATGATGAAGAGAAGAGTGGACGCCCGAGCATTATGACTGGCGATATTGTAGCTAAAGTTGATGAAACGATTCGTGAAAACCGTCGCTTCGCAATAAAGGAGCTTTCGCTTTCTTTTCCATAAATTTCACGGACTTTGTTGTTTGAAATTGTCACTCAAAAGCTAGGCTACCACAAATTTTGTGCACGATGGGTGCCCAAAATGCTTACAGAGCACCATAAGGAACAGCGAATGGGGGCAACGTTGACATTTCTGGATGCCTACCACAAACATGGTGATTCATTACTGGATCGAATCGTAACCAGTGACGAGACTTGGGTGAAACACGTCAATTACGAGACAAAGTTACAGTCCATGGAGTGGGGCCACACGGTCCCCCCAAAAACCAAGATAATGTTTGCGAACCTTGTCAGCAAGGAAGTTGTTGGCGACAGTGTTTTGGGATAGGCAAGGTGTACTTCTTATTGATTTTCTCGAACGTGGAGCAACCATAAATTTTGCCCGGTACTTCCAAACTTTCCACAGCTTTAGAAGAGCAGTTCAAAACAAACGCTGAGGAAAGCTGACGTCCAAAATTTTGTTTTTGCATGACAATACCCGACCTCACACGGCAAACCGCACTAACGAACTTAATTCATTCAAATGGGAAATTTCCCCTCATCCGCCCTACAGCCCCGATCTTGCACCAAGTGAATTGTTTCCCAAGATGAAGAACTGGCTTGCAACGTAGCGCTTTGATAACGACGGGAAACTCCAGGCAGGCGTGACTCACTGGCTGAAGTCTCAGGCGGCAGTATTTTACGAAGAAGGTCTTTCAAAGCTTGTCTACCGCTATGATAAGTGCCTCAATGTGTTTGGTGAGTATGTGGAAAAGCAGTATGTCAGTCGGTCTTTCAGATGTGTATAATAAAATGTATTTCTTGAACTTAGTTTTTTTTTTAATGCCAAAACGCTCCCTACTTTCTGAATAGTCCTCGTATATCTCAACACCTAATGGTGGACATTAATATATTTACCGTTCTCCTTTATGAAACCTTGATCTCTCCTGGGAACACATTCGCTGAGGCGTCTGAAAGGCAGCTCAAGAATGGTAGCCCATTCTTCCTCAAGAGCGGAAGTCAGGGAGGCTAGTGATGTTGGACGCTGGAGCCTGGAGCCAAATCGACTTTCTAACTCGTGCCAAATGTATTCCAGTGATTTCAGATCGTAGCTCAAGGCACACCAGCCCATTTCAGGAATGCTATTGTCCACAAATTATTGTCTCACAGAGCTGCTTCATGACAGGGTGTATTGCCATACCGAAAAAAAAATTGATCTTCCCGTGTTTCCCTACTGTACGCAGTGTACAGTGTTGTAAAATGTATACTCATCTGGGTCCACTGCGTCGTATATATCATATAACGACATTATATATTATGCTATGAGTTCAAGACGCTGCTTTGTTCGATTATATTTTTGTTGCAATAGGCCTGTTTCAGGGTGATTACAATATTCAGGTAATCTGTGGAAATATATAGTTGAGTACAATACTTCAGATCTTTAAGAAGGTAGTTTCATGTACTACATCAGGTGGTCTTGATATGCCTATGACATCGCTTAGTTGTTGCGACTACTTTAGCACCAACTAAAGGTTAACACCAACTATAGCTCCACTAACATCAAAGGAACAAAGTTAAACAGTAATCACAGCAACTAAGATACCGATATCATATGAATATCAGGACCACCTGATGTGCACAGCAAACCATAGTTCTATTCTGTAGTACGTTACATTACTTACTTCAAAGTCTGAAATGTTGTGCCAATCTACGTATTTCTGGAGATAACGTGAAGATCACAATAGCGCCTAAGTAAGGCTACTGTAATAAAAATATAACTGAACACAGCAGAGTCTTGGTCTCATAGCGTAATATACAAAGCCGTGAAATGTGTTCGTATCCTTCAGCACGATAAGCAGACCACACACAGAGACTACGAGAAACACGCAGCATCAGCTCTTCGCTACTCCACTGTTAGCATCAGACAAGACGGCCGGCAACGTTCCCCAGGCGTTCGCCACACCCAGACCCTCCATCGGACTGCAGCCCGACTCATCACCCCAAATCGCTCGTCTCCAGTCACCTCTGTAGACATCCTCAGGCGTCGGTTAGCACTGGCTGCAGAGATGTGAGGCCTGTGTGGAGCTGCTCGGCCGCTGCCCCCTGCTCACTCTAGCGCCCTGCACACAGTACCTGTTGTACCCGCGCTGCTAGCAGCGCCTGACAACTCACGAGGGATTCCTTCCACTGATTTCCTGCCATTTGTTACAGCCACCCTCCGCAACCCACCATGGTCCCTCTCCGTTAGTACCTGAGGTGCGTAACAACAATAATTACAAAGTAGTTTAACGTGAAGTAACATGCAACATTATTTACGCAGAACGTATATAAAGTTACATAAAATTTCGTTAGAATGGAGGTAAAAAAAAAAAAAAAGAAGAAGAAGAAGGGAGTTACCAGCACTTCACAAACTTGAAGCCTACGTCGGCCATCTTACATAGCTCAAAACAATGGGTTCACCGCATTTCTAGCTCTACTATTCACCATGGTGATGCTTCCCCGTGGCCTCCCTCTGATGTACCTGAGTCCAGTTTCGACTGTTGGGGATACCTATCGAAATGAAAATTAAATGGACACCCTAGCTGCAAACTGGCGTTGAAGTACTTCATTGGGGATATTTTGAAAATGTGTGCACCGACCAGTACTTGAACCCGGGATCGCCTGCTTACATGGCAGACGCTCTATCGATCTGAGCCACCGAGGGCACAGAGGATAGTGCGCCTGCAGGGACTTATCCCTTGCACGCTCCCCGTGAGACCCACATTCCCAACATGTCCACACCCCTACATTCGTAGTGCGCCTAATAGAGTATGATGGGCAAACATCTATTAGGCGCACTACGAATGTAGTGGTGTGGACATGTTGGGAATGTGGGTCTCACGGGGAGCGTGCAAGGGATAAGTCACTGCAGGCGCACTGTCCTCTGTGCCCTCGGTGGCTCAAATGGATAGAGTGTCTGTAATGTAAGCAGGAGATCCTGGGTTCGAGTCCTGGTTGGGGGCACACATTTTCAACATATCCCCAATGAAGTACATCAACGCCTGTTTGCAGCTAGGGTGTCCGTTTAATTATCGTTTCATTTCGAGCAAAGCTGCAGTGTCATCAACCGTAACAGTTCTTTCTGGAACAGATACTACTGTCATATATAATTAAAGTATGGCTTCCCAGCCATTGACCTTCTTGTTCAAACGCACACGCTATGCCCGGACTCGAACAGGACTTGGTAGATTAATCTGCCATGAGTAATGAGTATGATGGGCAAACATCTATTAGGTGCACTACAAATATAGTGGTGTGGACATGTTGGGAATGTGGGTCTCTCGGGGAGCGTGCAAGGGATAAGGCCCTGCAGGCGCAGTATCCTCTGTGCCCTCGGTGGCTCAGATGGATAGGGCGTCTGCCATGTAAGCAGGAGACCCCGGTTTCGAGTCCCGGTCGGGGCATACATTTTCAGCATATCCCCAATGATCAACGGCTGTTTGCAGCTAGGATGTCCATTTAATTATCATTTCATTTCCAGCAAAGCTGTATGGTCATCAACGGTAACTGTTCTTTCTGGAACAGATACTACCGTCATATATAGATACCTATCGAATTTCGTGATCGCATCCAAATGGCATCTGGTGCTTTGATTGTGTACAGACGTAGATGTTTCATCAAAGATGCCCACTTGCGTCAGTTACGAGTGGACTAACCGTAATTTAAAGTTTAAAGAAACCATATTTCATTCGTAAGTGGTGAAGTTCAGAAAATATTTCCTTTTGTATTCTTGAATTATGGTTGCGTTGTTTTCCTTTATTGCAGTGGTTTTACTTCTTTCATTTAAATTTCTGTTTCCTATCAATCCAACTAACAATGGTAGCCCTATGTGTTACACAAGTTAGGCTACCATTACTGAAAAGAGATGACTTTCATGTATGTTATAGCAAAATATTCGTTTATCAGACCTTTCCCTTAATCACATTTATAGTATTGGACCACTATCCATTTCGACGTTTCAATAATCGTTGAGAGGCACAACATACGAAAGCGTGCCTTGTTTCTTTCCTTATTGCACGCGTTTGTGGGATAGCAAAGAACAAGTAGGTAAGTTTTTTGTAAAAGTTTACATTAAAAACGTTGTGTACGCGAGTTGAAGATTGAAAATGTAACGAACAAGAAGCAGTACCAGTAGGCAAACAAACATTCGTTTAACGGTTCTAGCTTCATTTGCTATCGATACAAATACAGTATAAGTGGAATTAAATACGTTAAAAAGTATCATCTTCACTTCACAACCTTCTCGATTATTCGAAATATATGGAAAAATAACAAGTTACATTAACGAGGTCAAATCTGTCGCATTACTAGAGCAAATTCACACTCAAGAACAGGAAAACTTCCGAAATTGCCGTCCTGGCTGTACGTTATTCATGTAAGCACTGTAATTTGTAGTATTTAAAACAGCTGTTGGATGTACACGTGAGATATAATAAACAATCATAAACAGTATTCTTTTAAGAACAAAATTTTAATAATCTTTAAAATTTTTAATCTTTATAAATACGACTAATGTGTGGGATGAAATTAAATTTGACATCTTTGTCGAGAGAAGTAATAACCTAAGAGGGAAACAAGTTGAGTGTAATATTTGCAAAGGATATTTTAAACCAGCATTAATTATCGAACACTTGATAAGTCAGGATCATACTGAATGTGTTAGTGTATTAAGGAGAACTTATGATGAAGAAAAGTACCTTTATTGCTATGAGGAAACTGATATAGAAACATGGGAGGAAATAGAAAACTCCGATTCTCTCTTTTGTATGACTGTAAAGCAAATAGTGGATTCTAATTTGTCAATTAATAATTACCTACAAAATTACATTAAGGCCTATTTGTTTTATTTAAAAGTTTATCACTCTATAACTAAAAAGTTAGACAACACAGAATACGACAACATACAACTAACTAATTTATTCTATTTGCATAAGGAATGTGGTATGAATTTTTTCTTTACATTAGAAGATATATATAAATTATTTAGTTTTTAATATCTATAAGGCACTGTATCATAATTTTCTATAACAGCTTTATTATCATACTAAAATAACCTGTTTGTTACCCAGATTTTTACTATCAACATCTCTGGTTATCTGATTGTACTCTAGCTGTATCTTTTCTTTTACTTCACTTTCTATTAGCCTTATCATAGATTCACTATTCAACTTTTGAATATTCTTAGAATTTAAATTGAAGCCCTTTACCTTCATTTCTGTATTTTTATCATTTTCCTCATAATAATAACTTTTCAGACCTGTTGAAGCCCAATCTGTAATCCAATTATTTCCTAATTCACCCAACATACAGTCTGTTTCCACAGTATTTTTACCATCATCAATATATACTACAGAATCGGTATCAAAATATATAACGGTTTTCCTAGTTTATCTAACATATCATATAATGTGAGTCTCACATTTGATGTAGTGGATGCAGCTATTAAGATATTTGTAGCCACATTGTTATCCACGTAATAATCCTTGAAATTGTACCTCATCTGAACCATCTGCTCTGTAATAAAATTTACATCTAAATTATCTAATCGGTCATCCAGCAGTATCTCATAAAAGTGCTGTACATTGGTTACATATTCTGTTTGATTCATATTTTGCCTTTGCCCAAATTTGCCCCCTAATAAATTAAGACATATCTTAGCAACAGCTCGTTTTTGCGGATTTTCCTTTATTCTGTTATGATCCAAGTCAATATCTATCTTCTCTTTAGCAGTTTTGATATACTCTTCACCAGACTCGAAATCATGTGCACTTGTTTCGAGTTTGATTTTGGGAAAGTCTTTTACAAATTTTTGAACAACTTGTTGCTTTTGTTTCTGAAATCCCATACTTCATACACATCTAAAACTTTATATCCTTTTTCCACAGCCAACTTTACTTCATCTGTCACCCAAGTTCCAATAAAACTTCTTTCTTCATCACAGTGATTGCATTTGCTTATTTGTTCTTCTGCACATTTAACACACTAAGGGAACAACAGTTTTTCATTTTTGTCGATTTACATGTGTAGAGGGAAAACATGGTGATACAATCCTCTAGGAGACAATTCTTTACATTTTATTATGTCATACCAATTTTTAGAATAATATTTTAGTCTATATATTTTCCTCTGATGTTTTTAGGTTAAAGGTCATGAAACTGCACAGTAGGATAAAGACTACATACGTGAATATATTTTATTTTTGAGCTAACACCATATGCTTTAGTTCTTTATTTTATTGCATTTGTTTGATCACCATATAAAGCATCTCTTGGATTCAATGGTTCAACAATCTCAGGCAACTGCTTTAATTTCTTAAGCTCTTCACAGCAATCACAGTTACTGCTTGAAGTGTAAAAAATTTACTGAGACACATAGTCCACACAGAGTAACAACTAAAAAGTAAATTCACCAAAAAAAAGTAGGAGGTGGCAATTTACCACCCCTTTTTATTCGTGAAGAAATCATTAATGAGCTGCATAAGCCAATGAGAAAAAATTTTACACGAAGAAATATAATTTCTCTCAGTATAGATGATTAATGGCAAGCCCACTTAGTCGAAATGGATTCGAGCAAGTTGAAATGAATTTCAATAATAAATCGAGGATACAAATATTTATTGACTGTTATTGATGTGTTTTAGAAATTTGTCTGGGCTGTTCCAGTTAAAGATAAAACAGGTAAGAATGTGGCTGATGCTATCGAAAAAATATTCAGCTCCAGGAGACCAAGAAATCTGTAGAATTCTATAATAAAGAATTTCAAGAATTGATGAAAAAATACAACATCAATCATTATTCTACTTCTTCAGAATTGAAAGCATCTCTTGTTGAATAATTCAACGGAACACTTAAGGAAAGGACGTGGAAGAAATTTTCTCTTCAAGGAAATAATACATGGGCCGATCTAGTCTCGAAACTAGTTGCGAATACTCTAACACAGTTCATCAAACTATAAAAATGAAGCCAAAAGAGGTTACTGAAAAGAACTAATAGATAGATGTCATTGTGCCTAACGATAAGGCTAAATTTAAAAAAGAAGATAAAGTTAGCACCAGTAAACTTGAAGAATTTTTGAAAAAGGAAATTTTCGTAATTCAATCTGTTATTCATTCCAATCCAATCACATGTAAACTGAAAGATATCCAAGGTAACTTTTATGAGCAAGAGCTACAGAAAACGAAACATCCAGATGTGTATCTCATTGAAAAAGTTCTGAGAAAGAAAAGAAATAAAGTTTATGTTAAGTGGTTAGGCTTTGATAAATCGCACAACAGTTGGGTAAATAAAGATAAAGTAATAGTCGGTGACTGGCCGCTATCATATTGGTGTGAATTTAAAGGAGTGCTACACAATAGCACTCATTGTTTTAAAAAAATTTTAAATGCAATTTTTGTATGTAAATGTATTGTGCAGTACGAATGCAAAAATTAACCATTTCATATTTTATAAATGTATGTTATCCTGGTGATGAAGATACAATCTCTGGTTTCAGAAATCAATTAACTGATGAGCCTGTAAATTATTTATATAATTTGAAGGGTGATGAAATTTGTAATGTCTATGAATATTACAAGTGACAGCGCTAGCTGAAGCAGTCAATAAGTAGTTGTAATTTCAATTTTGTTATGTGTAATCAGTTCTTTACTGCTTTCCCATTGTTTTACTTCTTTAAAGCAATTCCACATCTTTGTGTTGTTAATGTGATGTTCAACTTGTACTTGATCCAACAATTCTGAACTAGTTAAACTAAAATTATTTTCATTTACACAATTGTCAAGAGCTTGATTTATTTTCTCCTTCAATTCTTCTTCATCAAATAATTCTACTTCTTCTGGCATTATCGAATACACTTCCTCTAATTGTTTTTTAGTTAGATCATTAATGTACTCAAAAGGCTCGTTTATGTTTTTAATTGTTAATTTAAAAATCTCGAGCAGTGGTGTCTAATGTAAAACAAAGATTTCCTTATTCGTCTTATCTCTGAAGTCATCCACTAACTCGTGAGTCATCCTTTCTGTTTTATTAACATCATACACTTTATCATAGAAGGAGATACAAAATTTATCTTATTCATTGTGTAAAGAATTAAAATTCGAGTTTGGAATAGACAAATTTTCTGTCTTTCCCATTTTAAAGTTGTTGATTAAAGAATATCTTTTTGAAGTAGCTGTATAGATGTAACCATTTTTTGTTTTCTGTTTGACTTTATCTATGAAGACCTTCATGTCCATATTGAGTTGTATGAGTCTTTTGTTTTCCTCTTTTAGTTCTTCTTCTCTTTTGATTTGATAGTGAGTCTGTTTTGAAGGTCTATGGCGAGTTGCTCCTTCTCTTGTTTATATTCGCAGAATTTTCGAATTGAAGGAAGAACTTTATGAGTAACCAATCTTCTAAATTGTTTTGCTTCTTCTTTAAATATTGTATGAGGTTGTGTATTGGAAGGGGGTGCCTGGGAGATGCCCCTAATATTTTCAAAAACAATCTTATCTTAATCAACATTTTTCCTAATTGCTTGTTTTGTATCTGCATATTCTAATATTTCAGCTATTTCCTATGATTTAAACCAAGGTTTATTTTCTTCATCGATAATCATAAACACTTGTTTATTGTTGTATGCAAGCTTGTTATTCATGAGGTCTAAAAGCATCTCCTTTTATATATAGAATGAAAACAACATTAGTAAATTAAAATAATTTCAGTTCAGCAGACCAAATATCCGACCACTACCAAAAACTACAGCAATTCAGTCTGAGAAGATTCATTATAACATCAATCAATTCTTCTTGTGTATAGTTATCCAAAATGTTGAAATAATTTCGATAGCAAACAAACCTCAATTTTCTCTGATTCATTGATATAAATTTATCGGATATGACACATAATCAATTCTTAAAATTTGTTTGCTGTTTTGGTGCATATTTCTGATTATATCCATTTGCCTTTGTACGTTTTTTAATTGTCCTCAAATGACAGAGTAATCACAATTAAAATTATATAATCTTAAAGAACAAAAGCTGGTTTTATATTTTCATTCTTTGTTTGAGGAACAACATCTGGTAACATTGTATCTATTTCTCTATTTCTTTTGTTTATTACATCAAAAGCCATATTAAATGCTTCTCTCCAATTTTCGATTTGTTTTTATCCAGTTCTCTTATTTCTCATAAATATTTTACTTTGCATTTATAAGCATCAATCATCTCTTTTCTAATCTTATTTCACCATGTTCATGAATTGAAGGTAAACTTCATGTGTAACCCATCTTTTAAATTGTTTTGCTGCTTCTTTTTTTATTTTAAAATTAAAGAATATAATCCCAATTCATTAATAAATATTGAAGACTTTTCATTACTTTTCAATACCGCTTTGGAGGCTGAGTTTAAAATATCTTCATATTTTACTTTATCTTCGTTATCAACATTATTTCTAACAGCTATATCAGTGTCTTTATATACTAATATTTTAGCAACATCTTTAGCTTTAAACCATTGTTCATTATTATAACAATAATTACTAAAATATGGTTGTTATAAGCGAGCTTATTATTCTTCTGATCAACAACCGCCTCCATTTATATAGAATTAAAATACATTAGTAAACTAAAATGCTACAGCAGGGACAGTTAAAATTTCATCATAAATATTCTTTCTCTTCTTGGATGTATTTATACTCTAAACCAAGAGGATCATTGTTTTTGATCTCCTTGTACAAGAGACTATAATTTTGCCAAGCATTCATTAAATGTCTTTTAATTTGTGTTATATTTCCACAGTTGTCGCTCAAGACCCTGCAATTCCATAGTGAATGAAGCCCAAAATGTCCTTTTTGTCAAATGGTTCTTTCTATTAAAAAAAAAGGAATCAAAATGTCATTGAACCATTTTCCTAAATATAATTCATACTTCCTTTCTTGAATGAATTCCAAAATGTTCAATTCTGAAGTAGTAACAACTGCCATTTATATAAAATGAAAATACATTAGTAAGTATTAAGGGTAGATGCTCAGCAACCCTGCAATAGTATTCAAGGTTCAGCAGAAATGTTTCCTTAAAAATGCGTCATTAAAGACAACAATTTCCTTCTCATTAAATGCATATTCTACTAAAAATTCATAAATGAAATAAAAAACACACAGTAGAAATAATAGTGACAGAAGGAAATTAAGAGCATAAATACTTTGTCTATACAGCTATCAAGTCCACACCATTTTAATTATTAATGAAAATTTTATCTCAATAAATGCAAGTGCACAAGAAGTGTAAAAAATTCGATGTGGAGAAGTAAATTGATAACTTTCATTCATATAAATATGCAAAGGACAAGCATTCAAATATTTGTAAAGACTGTTGTAGAATCCTTTATAGAAATGTATTTAATAATAAAAATGAATGTTTTGAACAGTTTACATCTAATTATAAGAATCCTATGGCAATGTTTAAGGATATATAAGATTTTTTTCATTTTTACAAATAACATCAACAACAAAAGTTAAACAAGAACAACATTATAAAAAATGTATTGGCTGTCAATAAATTAAAGATCTTGGCTTTTTTACTTAAGTCATTCATCTAGGTACAAGCTCACAAGTAGATGCAAGATTTGTCTACTAGAAAATAGACAAAAAAGAAAAATAGTCTGTAAGTGTGGAAAAGAAGTAGTTAAAAGTGATCTCAAAAAACATTTACAAACAAATAGGCACATCAAAATAAACGAAAATAAAAATTATCCTTTTTTGCAAAGCTAATGTTTTTTCATTCCTTAATAAATGGAAGACTCTCAGAGATTTCACAGTCGCTCTACTTTGTGATTATTGCAGAAGGAATAATTTATGAGTACACAACAGATTTAGAAAAGATGATTTAATTAATTTAATTGTTTCAGACAATTTACCACCACCCATTTTTCAAAAAGCAAATGGAAATTTTTCCCTAATAAAAGATAATCAAATGGATGCATGGCTGAGAGATTTGACAGTCGCTCAACTTTGCGATTATTGCAAGAGGAATAATTTGTGAGGATATAGCGGATTTAGAAAGGATGGTCTTATCAACTTAATCATTTCAAGTAATTTGCCTCTTCCCACAAGAACTCTCGAAAATTTGAAAGTAAGTGAACTCAAAATGAGAGCTAAAAGTCTTGGTATTAGTGGTTACACCACACTGAAGAAGTCAGAGTTAATTAATGTCATTGTATTACAAGAGTTTAAATTTCACCCAGATGTATTCCAAAAGACTAGATCAAGACCGAAGCGTGTACCCAATATAAATTATTTTTACAGATTTGATGATATTATTGAGCCTCGCCCACTGAGAGAGGAAAAACTGAACGGGCTAGATAAAATTTACCCATTTATTAGCAAAATATTTGAGCAAGAAAAGGAAGCTGAGCCATCTAGAAAGTATTCATTGGAGATTAAAGAAATTATATCGAATTTGTCTGTGGACTATAAAATTGCCTTTAACGCTGCTAACATTGCCAAACTTCATACTGTTCGTGAGAAAACAGATTACATAACGAAAGTACTCAATTCTATGGTAGATTTTGTATCCCGCCTGGGAGGCGGTGCGTGAGTAGGAACGGGAAAAGGTAACACAAGTCATTACTGCAATAAAGTGGTTTAATGGTGCAAAAACAAGATGATAAACGATTACATAACTTTGAATGTAGGTGCGATGGTGAAGCGAAGTGTCCTGGCTGGCTGCACCAGATGAAATGGGCTGAAGCAGTTGCGGAGCTCGTATACCTCGACAGCACCGGCTTCAGGACGCTGTCGTCGGTGTCTCTTGTAGTGCCAACCTAGCAGAGTGGACCTACGTTGTGGCGTCGTAGCTATCGCTACCACAGTAGATGTAGCTAAAATGAGGACTAATTTCAGGAAGAGATAAGCCAACCCAAAAATGTCTTATCCGATTTCTACAGGGTGTAAAGCATCGAATAATACTCGAGAATCTGTTCAAGTTTTTGTTGTGGTTGGCAGGAGAGCCAACAGCGGGTTACTAGAGGAGGCCGAAAGGCACGCGTTTTAGCTCACACAGGCTGGCGTGAGGTCTGGAACAGGACAAGGAAATTAGACTTTAGAAAAAACGGACGTAGCTGGTGGAATACTTAACTTTAATCCATAAATGGTGAATGTCGCTCTTGACGGTACATTATTCACAGTATCAATAGTAATTGGTAATGGCGGGTTGCTAGGTCGTAGCAAATAATGTAACTGAAGGCTATGCTAACTATCGTCTCGGCAAATGAGAGCGTAATTTGTCAGTGAACCATCGGTAGCAACGTCGGTTGTACAAGTGGGGCGAGTGCTAGGAAGTCTTTCTAGACCTGCCGTGTGGTGGCACTCAGTCTGCAATCCCTGATAGTGGCGACACGCGGGTCCGAAGTATACTAACGGACCGCGGCCGATTTAAAGGCTACCACCTAGCAAGTGTGGTGTCTGGCGGAGACACCACATTCCTCCCCAGCAAATCGGCGTACGGTTGTGGCATAAGGCTTCCGCCCGCCGTTGGGAGGACCCCATGTTGACGTATGCGACGAGGTGGGGAGCCTAACAACAGGCGAGGCTGTGCCACCCGCACCCTGCCATTCGGAGCGCGGGGAGCTAGTAAACGCCTGAAAACCTGCTCCAGGGTGAACGCCAACATGCGGTGTATGCGCCCGCAGAGAGACAGAGGGGCCGAAGGGTCGACCTCCATCGGGCCGGGGTACCCGACAGGCGAAGACGACATATGGTCCGGAGCGGGTAAGAGTTCCATGTCGGAGGACAACCGGTCCCGGGAAGTGATCGGCTGCGCGTGACCCAGGGAGGCGCCCGGCGGTTGCAGCGACGCGTCCACTGCGGGCGTCGCTGACGGGAGAACAGGCGGCGGCAGCAGCGGCGGTGGCGGTGGCGCGTCGCCATGCGGCAAAATGGAAGGCAGCGTCGGTAACACCTGGGGCCGAGGCGAGCCAGTAGATGGGACCCCAGGGCGTTGACCGGACGGCACCATCACTGAAAGCAGACGACGAGCGGCAGATCCCATGCGACGACAGAGGCGCAGCTGGTTGAAATGCCGGCGCACCTCACCAGAGGCCCCCAAAACCAGGTACATAGCGCGGCCGAGGCAGCGAAGAATGCGCCCTTCGAGCCAACGCCGTGAACCTCGATAGTGGCGATAGTAGACAACGTCGCCTGGAGCAAAAGCAGGTGGCTGCCGACGCACAGGAACCTGTTGCGGCGGATGTAGCAAAGACATCAAGGTTCGATGATGACGACCGTGGAGCAACTCAGCCGGCGAGCGACCATCTCGGGGCTGAGAGCGATACGAGGACAAAAGGAGCAATAACGCGTCCTCCCGAGAATGCGACTCTTTTAACTTCAACATCTGTGTCTTGAAAGTCTTGACCAATCGTTCAGCGGCACCGTTTGACTGTTGCGAAAACGGCGCGGACGTCAGATGTTGAATACCATTGGCCTTGCAGAATGACTGAAATTCTGCGGACATGAATTGTGGGCCATTGTCGGAAACAATAGTCTGTGGAAGACCTTCAGTGCAAAAGATAGCAGATAACGCTTGGATGGTGGCAGATGACGTCATGGAAGACATCCGGACAACAAAAGGAAAATTACTGAATGAATCTACCACAACCCACCATCGAGCACTCCAGAATGGACCAGCAAAATCGATGTATAAGCATTGCCAAAGGGAAGTGGCTTTTGGCCATGCAAAAATTTCCGCAGTGGTGCTGATTGTTGTTCGGCACACACCATGCAAGAAGACCACATATTCGTAATCGCGTCATCGATTCCGAACCAAGTACAGTGCTGACGAGCAAGTTGTTTCGTTCTCACTATACCCCAATGTCCTTGGTGGAGAAGCTGTAAGACAGAGGACTGTAACGAACGTGCGACCACGACCCTGGACTGATCATTATCAGAACGCAACAGCAAAACACCACGTCGAACAAAAAATCGGCGAACCAACGGGTCCCCGATCCGTGACTTTGACAAGGGCCATTTCGTAGCAACAAAACGCAGAACGGTAGCAAGGAAAGGTCGGCAGCTGTGGCTGTAGCTACACGACGAAAATCAATCGGAAACGATTCGACCACGTCATCGGTTTCGGAATCAATGAACATGCAAGCAAGTTCGGAGGAATCGAATGCTCTGTCCTCAGCAACAGGCAAATGGGATAACGCGTCGGCGTTTCCGTGCTTAGCAGTGGACCGATACAAGGTATCGTAGCGGTACTGCGAGAGGAAAATAGACCAGCGAATGAATTTCTGCGCTGTACGTGGAGGTACAGGCTTGTTCGGATGAAAAAGCGATGTCAAAGGTTTGTGGTCTGTGATGATGGTAAAGTGACGACCATACAAGAAATCATGAAACTTAGTAACACCAAATACGAGAGCCAATGCTTCTTTCTCGATCTGTGAATAATTTCTTTGCGCAGACGAGACTAATTTGGACGCAAAGGCAATAGGGCGATCATGCGATCCATCTTTGTGCACAAGCACAGCACCGATCCCGAAATCTGATGCATACACCATCAACAAAAGGGGCTTCTGGGGATCGAATGGCGTAAGGCAAGTATTGGAAAGCAACGCCGATTTCAACTGGCGAAAGGCGCGTTCGCATTCTGTCGTCCAGACGAACGGAACACCTTTACAGCGTAAGCGATGAAGCGGAGCTGAAATGGAAGAGGAGTGTGGTATATAACGGTAATAATAATTAATGTTCTGAGATTGGCTAAATGTTCTTCTTCCGTCTTTCCAGAGATCACAATATCGTCCAGATAGTTTGCTGCAGTAGGGACTGACGCACAAACAGTTTGTGGATATTGCTGAAACAATGCAGGGGCGGATGCACACCTGAATGGCAGTCGTTTGAATCGATACAAACCAAGATGCGTGTTAACCACCAAAACGCGCTGGGATTCTTCGTCCACCGGAATTTGCAAGTACGCATCTGCTAGGTCCAACTTCGAAAAATATTTACCCGGGCACAGTTTGTCAAAAAGATCTTTCGGGCGGGGTAAAGAAAAAGTTGCAGTCACTAGTTGTGGATTCACTGTTGCCTTGAAGTCCACACAAAGTCTCAATTTTCCGGAAGGTTTTGGCAAAATTACTAAGGGTGATGCCCAGAGAGAAGCCTGCACATGTTCAATTCCACCTTGTGATTCTAAATCGTGCAATGTTTTTGCGACCTCATCACGCAATGCGTGGGGAACATTGCGCGCTCTGAAAAGTTTCGGTTGCGCGGTTACTTTCAGTTCCAAATGTGCTTCATAGTTCTTAGCGAAACCGAGGCCCAGTGCAAAAATGTCTGCAAATTCTTCACATAGACGAGAAACACTGTTGGAAGGCACAATCTGGTTCACTGATAGGACCTGATTCACTATAGACAAGTTAAACAACTGAAATAAATCGAAACCAAACAAGTTCACTGCAGAAGAAGAACGAAGGACGTAAAATGACACAAGTTTTGCTTGTCCTTTGTATGTTGCAAGAAGGCTGCACTGTCCTAACACAGGGAGCTGTTGACCTGAATAGCTAGTGAGCTTAACATTTGCGGCACGCAACGGAGGTGTGCCCAGCAGTTTGTAAGTGTCTTGACTGATCAGTGAATCTGCAGCTCCGGTATCGAGCTGGAATGGTATCACTTTGCCGTTAATGTCCAAGTCTACAAAAAGTTTATTGTCCTGTTGACGACCAGAGCGGCTGTCTCGTGCAACATGAACTGACACTGGTACATAATCACTTGCGACTTGACGGGATATCCGGCGATGTCGACGCACACTATTTGTGGGATGAACACAGTCACTGTTAGAGAGAGTGGCACTGAGCGGAGTGGAATGAACTACATGAATTTCCATGGGCGAAGTTTCATGAGCCTTAATATCCTTGGTTCGAATTCGCCACGAAGCAAAGGGCGTGGAATGGTTGTGAGTTTCCGATCTAGCTTTTTCTGGCAAACACTCTGAACATGTCCTTTTTTATTACAGAAAAAGCAAATAGCCTGGCATGACGGGCAATTCTCACGCGAATGTCTAGTAGCACACCGGGGGCATGATTTTAGCACTGCATTTGCTTGCCTGCTCAGCAGACGTGGCTGAGAGCCTGGCGGCAGTGGCGCGGCCAGGCGTAAGGGCTGTTTACTGCTCCGTGCAGCTCGCCCGTCAGGCCGGGTAACCTGACACATGGCTGGTGAAGTTTCAAATGATTCCTGAGCGAAGTCAAGTGTATCCTGCCGATCCAATATGTCCAACACTTGTTGAAGGGAGGGATTGACTAGTTTCAAAATCTGTTCCCTTATGCGAACATCAGAAACGTTCTGTGCAATTGCATCATGTACCATAGTATCTGAATAAGGGAGTCCACATTGACACTCAAAAGCACAATTCCTAGTAAGGCGTTGCAAGGTTGCAACCCACTCCCGATTAGTCTGACCTGCCGTACGTTTTGTACGAAAGAAGGTATACCGTTTGGCAACTACATTGACTGAGTCTTTGAAATATGCATCTAATGCAGACAAAATTTCGTCGTAGGACATAGTTGCTACGTCGCATCGGGGAAATAATTTGACTATCACACGGTACGTTTGGACGCCGACCAAAGACAACAAAAATGCCTGCCGCTCGTTACCTTGAATTCTGAAGGCGGCGAGATGGAATCCAAATTGGCGTGACCACTCCGTACAGCTTTCCAGTGCAGCATCAGAAGGTCGAAAAGTTGGTGCAACAGCGTGTTGTGGCTGCGTCAGCAGTAGAGCGGCGGCTGCCACATCGTTTTGCATTGCACGTTGACCCTGGACGAGCTGTCCAAGGGCATCCAGTAAGGCATGCGTCTGCTGATTCTGTAAGAGATAAAATTCGGACAGTACATCTGGAGATGGTGGCGAAGCCATTACACAAGTAAATCAGGGCAGTATAGTTAAGAACGCGGTATGGCCTCGTCGCCAATGTTGTGGTTGGCAGGAGAGCCAACACTGGGTTACTAGACCAGGCCGAAAGGCACGCGTTTTAGCTCACACAGGCTGGCATGCGGTCTGGAACAGGACAAGGAAATTAGACTTTAGAAAAAACGGACGTAGCTGGTGGAATACTTAACTTTAATCCATAAATGGTGAACGTCGCTCTTGACAGTACATTATTCACAATATCAATAGTAACTGGTAATGGCGCCTTGCTAGGTCATAGCAAATGACGTAGCTGAAGGCTATGCTAACTATCGTCTCAGCAAATGAGAGCGTATTTTGTCAGTGAACCATCGCTAGTAACGTCGGTTGTACAAGTGGGGCGAGTGCTAGGAAGTCTTTCTAGACCTGCCGTGTGGCGGCGCTCGGTCTGCAATCACTGATAGTGGCGACACGCGGGTCCGAAGTATACTAACGGACCGCGGCCGATTTAAAGGCTACCACCTAGCAAGTGTGGTGTCTGGCGGAGACTCCACAGTTTTGTGCAATAAAATGAGGACATCTTAACATCCGATGAGACTGTTGATATAGCAGAAACATCGTTTAATATTCAGATGTCAGTAGTTCATAGAGGTAGTGGGCGTAAAAAAATAATAAATCTGGCTGAAGGCAAAAAGACGAAGAGGTGCATCACAAGAATTAAAAATGATGATAATCTGTGCTGTCCTAGAGCCATAATTGTGGCTTTGACATACCACCCGCCCCCCCCCCCCCCAAATAATATTTTGAGAAGAGAACTAACTAAAAACTAGATTAAGAAAATCGGAAAAGCAGAGAAATACAAATTACAGAAAGAGTTAATCGATATATTATGTAAACAGTTTAGTGAATACAATGAAGAAGGCTTTACTTTAGATGACATTAAAAATATTGAAGAATTGTTGGATATCCAAATAAACATTCCATGTGCTGAAAATTTCATTGCAGTCATCTATATTGGTGCTGAGAAAGAAATTTAGATTTATCTGTACAAATATCACAAACATTTCGATGTAATTAACAGTATGACTACTTTCTTGGGATCTTCATATTTCTGTGATAAATGCAAGAAAGCTTATCATAACAAGGGTGCTCAAACATGTAAAACAGATATAAAAGTGTGCATAGTATGCAAAAGTCCAGAACATGAAAGTGAAGAAAATAAAATTTATTGTGAGAAATGCAATAGATACTGTTATAATGAAGAATGCTTGAACAGTCGCAAAGAAGTTTGTGATACAGTTTACAAGTGTGAAGGATGCAAAAAGATTTCTTTAAGATCTAAAGAACACAAATGTGGCTTTCAACTTTGCAGACATTGTAAACAAATAGTGGAAATTGGAAATCCTAAATGTTATATGTAACATGTATTGCAAAAAGGTGGTATCTTTGAAAGAAGATTTGGTGAGGAATTTATAGTGCAAGGTTGCTCAAATTGTAATAAAGAAGGTTGCTATGTTAATGGAGAATTCCAAGATTTTTATATTTACCAGTACTTCGAAAGTAATAAAATAGTTGGTGGTAAAGAGTTTAAACGTTGTAAAAAAGGCTTTCCAAGGAAAGTGACTTGTACCTATACTGAAAGATACATCTCGTTTGATTATGAAGCAACTCAAGAAACAGGCATACGTATTGCAAATCTTATTTAAAGCTGATACTGTTTATAAATTTAAGACAAATGATGAATTCTGTTGTTGGATGATATCTGAAAATAACGGTTATCACACATTCATAGCAGACTATGCAAAAGGTTACGATTCCCAATTCAATTTGAAGTACTGTGTTGAAAATACAATAAGGTCATATATCATCTACAAAGAAACTAAACTGATGTTGTTGGAGATCAAGTAGTTGGGCATAAAAATTATAAATAGTAGTAATTTTGCACAAGGTCCACTTAGTAGTTATCTAAGAACTTTTGATTTGAAAGAATTGAAGAAAGGCTACTTCCCACATTTATTCAATACGCCAGAAAATGAAAACTACATAGGACCCATTCCTGATACCAAATATTACTGTTTAGACACTATGAAGCCAAAAGATAAAGAAGAATTTTTCAAATGGTATAGCTCCAGAGTCAAAGAAAATTATGTGTTCAATATGAAAAAAAAATTCTGATATACATATATTAAGAAGAGGCAGTTTGCAATTAATAAAACAGTTTCTAATGATAGCTAACTTTGATCCATTCTGTTATTTCACTATCGCTGGAGTTTGAATGGCTATTTACAGAACTAAATATTTACCTGAAAATACAATCGCTGTATTTGATAAAGAACAGTAAGGTAATTATAGTAATGAGTCCATAGCTTGGTTAAACAGTAACAACATCTTGCATGCTCATAATAATGGTGAAGTAAGAATTGCCAGAGCAAAAGAAGATAGATTTGATAAAGAAACGAATACTGTTTATCGATACCATGGTTGTTATTGGTATGGAAGTAAAAAATGTTTCAAAAGTGAAAAGGTTAAGAATAAAAATAAGCAGATGATGGATGATCTTTATCAAAAGACTTTGAGAAGAAGCACAGAAATACGAAATACTGGATACAATCTGGTAGAGATGTGGGAATGTGATTGGTTCAACTCAGCAGACTATAAAAGGCTTAAGAAATTAAAGCAGTTGTCTGAAATTGTTGAACCATTGACTCTAAAAGATGCTCTTTATGGTGGCCGAACAAATGCAGTAAAATTAAGAGCTAAAGCTCATGGTGTTTCTACTTCATTGACTAGTTTATTCTGAACTTTTTACATTAGAAATATCTGAAAATGTTATTAATTAATCCAGTATCTAGCATTCGAAATGAACATCCAAAAAACACTAATCTTATTATTCTCATTTTTTTAAATATTTTCTATTTTCGGTATATTTCAGCGTTACTTTCTAATTTCCAACCTTTTGCTGTGTTTTGTCGTCCTAATATTTTCCTTATAATTCGTCTTTCTAGTACTTCTAAATTCTCTAAATTATTGTTTAAAGCCAGGCATTCGCTCGCATATAGGCATTCTGGCTTCAGTAATGCGTGGTAATGGCTTGGTTTTGCGTTGTTGGATATACAGTTTTTAATGAAGAGGTCTTTTCTGATACTATTTGGTCTCCCCATTTTGAGCAGCGTTTCCTCCATTGCAGATTTTTACAAGGCATTTTCTTGGATTATCTCCCTTTGATATTTAAATTTTTTAACCCTCTCTATTCGCTCAATACCTGTTTTCGCGAATTTTGGAGGGTCGTTGATGTTCGTTAAAAATTTTAATTTTCTGCATATATTTTTAAGCCAGTTCTGCTGGCTATTTCTTCCAGGAGATTTATTTGTATTATAGCAGACGCCACATTTTAGGAAAGAATAGCAAAATCATCTGCAAACTCAAGACAGTTGATTTATATCTTTTTGCTTCGTCTTCCTATCCTTATCGCCGAAATGTTGAACTTGGTAAGTTTTTCGTTCCGAATTCTCACTGTTTTCTCTAATACACCATTAAAAAGAACTGAGGATAGGCCATCACCTGTTTTTATTTTGAAAGGCTGTAAAATTTCAGCTATAAATTATACTTTACAGTCTGTGTTTCACGAATTAGGTTTGCCAGTTTGGATATTACACCAAATTCTTGAATTATTTTATCTATAACTTCTATGTCAACAGAATCAAAAGCCTTTTTGAAATCCACAAACAAAACTATAAAGTTCTTTGAATTAACTAATCTGTTGCGAATTACTGAGTTGAGATTAAATATTTGTTTTCAACATGACCTTCCGTTTCTAAAACGGCTTTGATATTCACCTAAATGACTGTCTAGTGTTGTTCCTATTGTGGTTAATAAAATAAGTACTTTATATGCTACTGGCAGTAAAGAGATTCTTCTGTAGTTGCTTGCACTCTGATTATTACCTTTCTTTGTCGAATGGATGGATCAAGGCAACTTTCCATTCCTCTACAATTTTTTCTGTTTACGGATTTCTTCAAAGACTAAGAGTATTTGGTAAGGACCACTTGAAAAGTTCAACTGTAATAGAATCTTCTCCAGCAGCTTTCTAGTTTTTGAGGATATTCATTACTTCTTCAATTTGGTCTATAGGTGGTGGTTCCAAATTTTCATTAATACATTGGAGTGACGTTGTTCGGGACAGTTCAGAAGCTGATGAGAACATCCTGGTAATATAGCGCAACTCAGTTCTACCATTTTCATTTGGAGTTTGGTACCCCTGTAATTTGATCTTAAAGAAAGTCATGGGCATTATTTGTTACAAAGTTTTTGTATATTTCCTAAAGCTCGTCCTTTTCAGAAAATTTTAAACTAGTTACAACTCACGATGCAAGTACGTAAGTAGATAAACTAATGACTATCATTTCAACAGTGAACAAGTCAGAACTATTTGACGAGAAAAATAATTTTCGATGTTACTTGTCTCGTAGCAAGAAAACAAGATACAAACGAGAAAGAAGAAGGTGCTATTTACTGCGCTGTAGATATTTTTCATGTTTTTGCAGGAATATTTATTCTCGAGCAAATAGCTGTATATATTCGGAAATGTTTGGACGACACTTTTCCTATTTCTTCAGTTCTCAGGACTGTAAAGAAGCCGCGCGGAATTAGCCGAGCGGTCTGAGGCGCTGCAGTCATGGACTGTGTGGCTGGTCCCGGCGGTGGTTCGAGTCCTCCCTCCGCCGTGGGTGTGTGTGTCTGTTCTTAGGATAATTTAGGTTAAGTAGTGTGTAAGCTTAGGGACTGATGACCTTAGCATTTAAGTCCCACAAGATTTCACACATATTTGAACACATTTTTGACTGGAAAGAATTTACCTCACGACCTTCGACAAGAATTTCCGCTATGAATTCTACTTTAGTCGTTAATAAACTCTGTTATGATTGCTTGTTTCTACATTTTGTTACTGTATTTCATTGTTTCGTAAAAAGGATATTCCCTCACAACTTGAACTGCACCGTTCATGCACAGCAGACAGCTCCCACAACACACAAGATTTTGCACTGCTGAGTTAACGAAAATGACCACTCGTAGCAGACGAGATTCAGTACGAGAACCAAACGGCAGGGGCGCTACAGTATACTCGCCCGTCTCGAGTAGCTGATTGAGATAAAAAGTCGATCGTGTAGAAGGGTCTTAATACCCTACGCTTAGAAAATCCTTGTCATCTCGAGAAAGCCAGGCGTGAACCACGGAAAAATTTGATGGCGGTCAACTCCCTCGTTTACCTTTGATTGAAGTCGATGCACCAGAATTTCGCATTGAACTCAGGTAAATGCCGACTTTCCCACGGCTAACTTGTAATCGAGGTTGGTGCACTCGGCCGTAGAAAAAAGACGAACGATGGCCGCTGCAACAGTGTGATTGCCAGAGCCTAACATTCCTGCAGTGCTTGCATCAGCTGTTTCTGCTACGTATGTTGGTTGTTGTTGTTGTTGTTGTTGCTGTGTTGTTCTTGTTACTGCAACACAAGGTGCTGTTTCCAAAGTTGCATTAGCTCAAAGTCCATGACTAATGAACATTTGTTTCACTAAAGGGTGTGTTCCCAATCGGCAAAGTTGTTATCTAGCTGCAAGATAAAAATTCTAAAGACTGGTACCGGTAACGTGGTTGTCGGAGCTCAACAATGGTAGCACGAAACACTTGGTTAGCGAGCGATGATTTTCTGGCGATCTTCGATGCAAACTTCTCAACCTGCGCTGTCGCGTGGAAAATGATAGGTTCCCCCACCCCGTCCCCCCTTAAGATACGTCATGTATTCACTAGGCGTAGGAAGCGGCTACTGTCTTAGCGGAGTATATGTTCCTGGCATCTCTGCGTTTTTTGCGACAGATAAATCCCTCCCCGTGCGCGATAAGAAACGTTGCTATTTGCTATGGGGAAGAAAACCAGCCCCGTTAATTAAAGAGAGTAGAATTCGTCAAGGAAGACGTATCGGAGAAAGAAAATGTTAATATAGTAAAAGGTAATTGCAGGAATGTCTATGGAATAGTCTCAAAACTAGTCTCACTTATAAAAGCTAAAAATCCTACATACTATTAGCGACAGAAAGCTGGCAGGAACCAGATGTTAAAAGCAACGAAATTCTAAATACCGACTGCGTAAGGTACATCGTCAAGATAGGGCAAATGGCGTAAAAAATATCTAGCGAGATTCCGAACGCGAAAGACATTCGTTGAGAATAAGTGTAAAACGTGAATAAGACATAATCATCGGATGGCTATATTGACGCTTATATATACCTCCTACCCCCAGAGAAGTAGTGACCGAGATTCTGAGAGAAAACTTAGAGAATATTTCGCCTATATCTCCTGGTCATGTTATAGTATTAAGTGGAGATTTCAACTTACCAGCTATAGCCTGGAAAATTCAAATTATTAAAATAGGCAACCGTGTAAACTGTTCTAAATGTCTCATCCGAAAATTACCTGAAGCAGCTAATCAGAGAACCTACTACTGAAGTAACGTATTAGATCTGAAGGTTGTTGTTGTTGTTGTTGTGGTCTTCAGTCCTGAGACTGGTTTGATGCAGCTCTCCATGGTACTCTATCCTGTGCAAGCTTCTTCCAGTACCTACTGCAACCTACATCCTTCTGAATCTGCTTAGTGTATTCATCTCTTGGTCTCCCTCTACGATTTTCACCCTCCACACAGACCTCCAATACTAAATTGGTGATCCCTTGATGCCTCAGAACATGTCCTACCAACCGATCCCTTCCTCTGGTAAAGTTGTGCCACAAACTTCTCTTCTCCCCAATCCTATTCAACACTTCCTCATTAGTTACGTGATCTACCCCTCTAATCTTCAGCATTCTTCTGTAGCACCACATTTCGAAAGCTTCTATTCTCTTCTTGTCCAAACTATTTATCGTCCATGTTTCACTTCCATACATGGCTACACTCCATACAAATACTTTCAGAAACGACTTCCTGACACTTAAATCTATATTCGATGTTAACAAATTTCTCTTCTTCAGAAACGCTTTCCTTGCCATTGCCAGTCTCCATTTTATATCCTCTCTACTTCGACCACCATCAGCTATTTTGCTACCCAAATATCAAAACTCCTTTACTACTTTAAGTGTCTCATTTCCTAATCTAATTCCCTCAGCATCACCCAACTTAATTCGACTGCATTCCATTATCCTCGTTTTGTTTTTGTTCATGTTCATCTTATGTCCTCCTTTCAAGACACTATCCATTCCGTTCAACTGCTCTTCCAAGTCCTTTGCTCTGACAGAATTACGATGTCATCGGCGAACCTCAAAGTTTTTATTTCTTCTCCATGGATTTTAATACCTACTCAGAATTTTTCTTTTGTTTCCTTTCCTGCTTGCTCAATATACAGATTGAATAACATCGGGGAGAGGCTACAACCCAGTCTCACGCCCTTCCCAACCACTGCTTCCCTTTCACGTCCCTCGACTCTTATAACTGCCATCTTTTTTCTGTACAAATTGTAAATAGCCTTTCTCTCCCTGTATCTTACCCCTGCCACCTTCAGAATTTGGAAGAGAGTATTCCAGTCAACATTGTCAAAAGCTTTCTCTAAGTGTACAAATGCTAGAAACGTAGGTTTGCCCTTCCTTAATCTAGCTTCTAAGATAAGTCGTAGGGTCAGTATTGCCTCACGTGTTCTAACATTTCTACGGAATCCAAACTGATCTTCCCCGAGGTCGGCTTCTACTAGTTTTTCCATTCGTCTGTATAGAATTCGCATTAGCATTTTGCAGCTGTGACTTATTAAACTGATAGTTCGGTAATTTTCACATCTGTCAACACCTGCTTTCTTTGGGATTGGAATTATTATATTCTTCTTGAAGTCTGAGGGTATTTTGCATGTTTCATACATCTTGCTCACCAGACGGTAGAGTTTTGTCAGCACTGGCTCTCACAAGGCCGTCAGTAGTTCTAATGGAATGTTGTCTACTCCGGGGGCCTTGTTTCGACTCAGGTCTTTCAGTGCTCTGTCACACACTTCACGCAGTATCGTATCTCCCACTTCATCTTCATCTACATCCTTTTCCATTTCCATAATATTGTCCTCAAGTACATCGCCCTTGTATAGACCCTCTATATACTCCTTCCACCTTTCTGCTATCCCTTCTTTGCTTAGAACTGGGTTTCCATCTGAGCTCTTGATGTTCATAGAAGTGGTTCTCTTATCTCCAAAGGTCTCTTTAATTTTCCTGTAGGCAGTATCTATCTTACCCCTAGTGAGGTAAGCCGCTACATCCTTACATTTGTCCTCTAGCCATCCCTGCTTAGCCATTTTGCACTTCCTGTCGATCTCATTTTTGAGACGTTTGTATTCCTTTTTGCCTGCTTCATTTACTGCATTTTCATATTTACTCCTTTCATCAATTAAATTCAATATTTCTTCTGTTACCCAAGGATTTCTACTAGCCCTCGTCTTTTTACCTACTTGATCGTCTGCAGCCTTCACTACTTCATCCCTCAAAGCTACCCATTCTTCTTCTACCGTATTTCTTTCCCCCATTCCTGTCAATTGTTGCCTTATGTTCTCCCTGAAACTCTTTACAACCTCTGGTTCTTTCAGTTTATCCAGGTCCCATCTCCTTAAATTCCCACCTTCTTGCAGTTTCTTCAGTTTTAATCTACAGTTCATAACCAATAGATTGTGGTCTGAGTCCACATTTGCTCCTGGAAATGTCTTACAATTTAAAACCTGGTTCCTAAATCTCTGTCTTACCATTATATAATCTATCTGAAGCCTGTCAGTATCTCCAGGCTTCTTCCATGTATACAGTCTTCTTTTATGATTCTTGAACCAAGTGTTAGCCCCAATCCATATTCACCAACTACGTTTCCTTCTCTCTCTTTTCCTACTACCGAATTCCAGTCACCCATGACTATTAAATTTTCATCACCCTGCACTATATGAATAATTTCTTTTATTTCATCATACATTTCTTCAATTTCTTCGTCATCTGAAGAGCTAGTTGGCATATAAACTTGTACTACTGTAGTAGGTGTGGGCTTCGTATCTATCTTGGACACAATAATGCGTTCACTGTGCTATTTGTAGTAGCTTACCCGCATTCCTATTTTCCTATTCAGTATTTAACCTACTACTGCATTACCCCTATTTGATTTTGTGTTTATAACCCTGTAGTCACCTGACCAGAAGTCTTGTTCCTCCTGCCACCGAACTTCACTAATACCCACTATATCTAACTTTAACCTATCCATTTCCCTTTTTAAATTTCCAACCTACCTGCCCGATTAAGGGATCTGACATTCCACGCTCCGACCCGTAGAACGCCAGTTTTCTTTCTCCTGATAACGACACACTCTTGAGTAGTCCCCGCCCGGAGATCCGAATGGGGGGCTATTTTACCTCCGGAATATTTTACCCAAGAGGACGCCATCATCATTTAATCATACAGTAAAGCTGCATGCCCTCGGGAAAAATTACGGCCGTAGTTTCCCCTTGCTTTCAGCCGTTCGCAGTACCAGCACAGCAAGGCCGTTTTGGTTATTGTTACAAGGCCAGATCAGTCAATCATCCAGACTGTTGCCCGTGCAGCTACTGAAAAGGCTGCTGCCCCTCTTCATGAAGCACACGTTTGTCTGGCCTCTCAACAGGTACCCCTCCGTTGTGGTTGCACCTACGGTACGGCCATCTGTATCGTTGAGGCACGCAAGCCTCCCCACCAACGGCAAGGTACATGGTTCAAGGGGGGAGGAGATCTGAAGGTATAGAAAAGGAAACTAGTGATCAAAAGTTCGCTACAACACCTCTGATTACGGTTGTAAATATAAAGATAAAGAAAGACAGCAAAACATTTTCGCTACTCAAGACGACAAGAACCAGATTTCAGATAGCGATAAACCTTATCTCCAGCGTTGCCATTGTTGCGTGCCAGTGGACAAAGATTAAGAGTACGGCTCTGCACAAAGTATGCTGTGAGGTGAGCAAAGTGATCTGACAGCTTTGTATAAAGCTGCTACGGAAACAAAGAGAACTACAGTGCAAATGTAAACGCTGCCAAAGTCTCACAGATGCAAAATTAGGGTAAGGAAAAACTTGCGTGAAGCGTTCAACACAAGTAATTCCTGTTTTGAAGAAGGATCGTCAAGCAGAAACACGTAACTAGTTGGTATTATGACATATCTGGAGACCGAAAATCTCTGCAGGGATCAACGTGGGTTGCAAAACCAACGATCGTGTGAAACCTAACTCGCTCTGTTTGCCCAGGAGACCCATAAAGCAGTATAAGGTTGATGCATTGGCCCTTCACTTTCGGAAAGCGTTTGATACAGTCCTGTAGTGCCCATTGATGAACAACATATGAGCGTATGGAATATCAGACCAGCTGTGTGATTGGACAGAAGGGTTTCTAGCAAACGGAACACAGCATATCGCTCTCAACGGAGAGAGAGATCTTCAGTTGTAAGATTAGCTTTGGGCATACCCCGAGGGGTACTGTAGGGTCATTTCTTTCCGCAGTATGTATATATGACCTAGCGGATAGCGTCGGGAAATCCATAGGGACTTCCACGGATAACGCTGCTGTATACATGTGGAGAAGTTGGGATACTAGAAATTTGTGGCGAACTGCGGGAAGACCTGCAGAGAAACGACGCTTGGTACAGAGACTGACAACTGAACCTCACCGTAAGTGCAAAGTATTGTACCCCAGTAGATCCTGCACAGAACAAATTTTCAGTCTAGAGACCATCCTAAAATACAAAGCACCCTGAAACAGCCAAATAATCCGCAGGTTTGTTGACTTTAAAAAGACATACGACTCAGTGACCTACAAGCACTTTTTGATATCCTTGTTGGACTAGGGTCAGATCCAAAAAACCTTATCCTCACCAAAGAAACACTGGCAGATACGGCCTCCAAGGTGAAATTCATGGGTGAAATATCCGAGCCCTTCCTCATCAAAACTGGCGTTCGACGAGGTGATGACCTGTCTCCTCTCCTATTCAGCCTTGTGCTCGACAAGGTCATCCCCGAATAGGAAAAAGAATTGAAGAATAACAACTGCTGGAAATCTTTACGGATGGGGCGAGACAAAGATGACATAATAATTTCATGTGTAGCTTTTGCTGACGACTTAGCCATACTGGCAGATGATAACATCAGTCGAAACCCTAAAATGTGAGTTCATCGCCAGAAAAACTTGATTACAAAATACGGTCATTCCAATAGAGTCCACTATTTTAAATACTTAGGTAAAGTCCTTGAACCTACGGGGCCAGAGAAAATAGCGCAAAACATTCGCCTCCAAAAACTAAAGAGAGCCTTTTCAAGAACCAAAGAGGTGTACAATAAAAAGTGCTTGTCCAAAAACACTAAAATTAGGCACTATAACACAGTTTTAAAGCCTTGAGTCCCGTAGTGCTCAGAGCCAGCCAGTTTTAAAACCTGAAGCCCCGTATACCAGTGAAACCCTGACAGTCCACATAAAACGTGACCTAGAAAACTTACTAAGGGAAGAACGTAAAATCATCGGAAAGATAATAGGGCCAAAGAAAACAGAAGAGGGCTATAGACTACAGTCTCGCCAAGCAACTGAGAAATTGTCCAGCCTTGCAGCAAACATTAGAAAAAGGCGAGGAAAATTTTATGGGCACGTCTGTAGGCTTCCCAAAATAAGACTTACGCACAAAATTCTTAAGTACATAGAAGGACTTTAAACTATACCATGGATACAAAAGGTCAAAAAGGACCTAGAAAAAGCTCAGGTAAATTATTCAGATATTTTGGACAGAAAGGTATTTAAGCAGAAAGTTGACAGATGGGAAGTGAAGTACGAGAACGAAGCTCCGAAGAAAGGAGGAACAAAATGGGCGGAGGAAAGGAAGAGCACATGCAGAATAAATGAGAGCAGCGTGGAAAAAAGGAAAAATAATCAAGAAGCTTTGCGTGATCCAACAAGGTCTAATCAAACATAATATTAATAATAATAAATAGATAGAAAACTCTGTTATATGATTACATTATATTACGGGACAGTTTTCCCAAAACTGCTCTACAACTTGATTAATAAACTGTTATTCCGATGAGGGGACCTAATTCATTTAAATTGTTAACGCAGCGTGAAAGTATGCCTGCAATTAAATCTAATACCAACGACTGCAGATGTAAGTAGTTATCTTTTCTTTAACTCTGTATGGTAATGTTTGCAGTTTTTTTTCCGTAAACTTTGGGTGCCGCACTGGCTATGAGAAAGAACTAGAGATCCGAGGGGAGCACAGCAGGCAGAGAATAAAAATATTTCCAGTCAAGAATGGGCTGGAAACAGAGCGCCGTTTTTCCAACAGACACTAAAACACAAGGCAGGAGGCACTGTGGGTGTAAAAGGCTGAGCACATTTAAACTTTCAGTAGCAAGGAGCTTAAAGAACGATCTTCAGAGAAGATAAGATCTGTGAAGGTAGGGGGAAAACACATTTCACCCAGGGAGGGAGGCAGCTGATTTGGGCCAGAGGAGGTCACAGGAATGGATTTCTAAATTTTGCAAACCTGTCCATGTTTGGATCGTGATAATTTCGTAGCGGTGGTGGAGATTTGCAAGTGAATACATGTAGATGTTTCGGTTGGATGAAATTCATTGGTTATTCTTCCATCACTAGATATTTCACTCCCTAAATAAGTGAAACTGTCTACCACTTTGAGGGGTTCTCCATTCAAAGTGTATAGTGTGGGTGCTGGCGAGTCCTCTTCATTTGGCTCCTCCCACCACTTTTCTTCCTCCACTTGCTGCCAGGTCACACCTCTCCTTTCCACAGATATTCTCACTCCCATTTTCCACCGTGTCCTTGGGCGCCCTTTGGGTCTTTTTTCATCCCTCTTTAGTTCTTCCATAATTTTGGGAAGTCTCTGCCCAAGCATCCTCCTAACGTGCGTGTACCATTTTAATCTCTTCTTTCGATTTCTCCTCTCATACTTTCTTGTTTAAGGTCCTTTCTAATATCTACATTCCTTACTCTGTCCATTCTTGTTTTTCCCTTAACTGCTCTGAGAAATTTCATTTCCTGCTTGCGGTCTGCTCCAGTCCCTTTCTGTCATTGTCCATGTTTCTCATCCATAGGTGACAATAGGGAAGTAATAACTCTTTTGTATAAGGAGTTTTTCTTTTTCTAAAACTTCATAATTCCAAATCAGGTGTTTTATTGTTTGGTAGAAATTGCCTCCCTTCTGTAACCTATTAATTTCGTTGGATATTCTTCCATCACTAAATATTTCACTCCCTAAATAAGTGAAACTGTCTACCACTTTGAGGGGTTCTCCACTCAAAGTAATATTCCCGTTGATCCCTTTGTGTCTTCCAATCTTACCCTTATTTATTTTTAATCCATACCTTTTCATTATTTCCTTCCACGCATCAAGCTGTAACTATACATCTACCTCTTTATCGCCCCATATTACCATATCATGTGCAAAAATCATCTTTTGTCTTTTTCTTTTACTATATCTTTAACTGCCCTATTCATTCCCTCCATCACAACATTAAAAAGTGCAGAAGGTAGAATACGTCCTTAAGTCCTTGCCTTATTTCGAAGTATTCAGAGCTCCCCAGTGGTGTTCTCATTCTACAATTGTGTCCTCTGCAGATTTTTATTACGTCTTCTATACCTATCTTCTTCAGTTCTTCCCAAAGTCTTCCCCTGTTAACTGAGTCATATGCCTTCTCTATGTATATAAAAACCACTATCACCATTTTGTTCCACTCCCAAATTTTTTCCATCAGTTGATGGATAGGAACATCAGGTCGATCGTGCTTCTTCCTTTTCTAAACAATGCTGTTCTTCACTCAGCTCCTTTTCTATCTTTTCATCTATTCGATTTAGTAAAATTCTTTCAAAGATCTTGCTGTATGACTCATAAGGGTTATTCCTCTGTAGGTTATACAAAGTATCTCACACATTCCCGTGCTGGTGGCACTCGACGCGCAGAAGTTTGGACTCTGACTTTCTCCGACCATGAGACCCACATCTGCGATGTCACCCTCGCGCACCAACATGTGTGGCACAGTTATGGTCTGTGGAAATTAAATGTTTCCTACCTGGCTGTCACTGACTGCCGACGGATCGTTGAGGATGCGTGGGGCCTATATTGTCGACGTTGCCCCCCTACACATCCAGGTGGCAATCCTGCACGAAACTGGCTCAAAGCAGGGCAATGGTGGGATATGGCTAAGACGTAAAGGCTTGGTATGGGAGCACCGCGGACTTTTATTACGCTATCCTGTATGACTGCACTTCGATAGCATTCTCTCCTGTCTGACGGATTACTTCACTCATATGACTATTCTTAGAAGGAACGCTTGTCAGGTCTCACACTCATGACCATATGCCTCACGAAACACCATCGAGGTACCACCCCCTCACAGAACGCCGATATCGTCGCCAAACTCTAATACACAACCTCAATGATGCAGGAGAATGACGATATACTTCACAACGCGCCGTTGGTCATGCTTTCCATTCCCATTTCACTTGACTGTACACTGGCGTCTCACATTACCTAATTGAAAAGGTAGAGGCACCACCGAGCTGGAGGATGATTCAAGAACTTCTGCAAGACGTGACAGCTGAAGAAGTCCTAGAAGCTATCAATGCGGGCGCTGACAACAAGTTCCCCGGACCTGATGGCCTCCCTCTCGAACTTTACCAGTGTTTTAGCTATCGTCCATTTGCCGTGAACTAATGTCCCCAACAACTGCGATGCCATTCGTCTTCCTTGATGGGGTCATCATCCTGCTCTCTAAGCTGGGGGCCCATCACTCTAATCAAGAGTGACATGAAAATGTCCACCCATTTGTTGAAATCATTCATAAAATAGACTTTGCTGGGCGGTGATAACATTCATCCAGCCCATCCAGCCATCCAGTGCCGTAATTCTGTCTGGTGCGTAGAATTAGCCAACCCCACCATGTTCCCGTGGGAGGGCGGAGAGGAATATTGAACTTTAAATAACATAAGGTGGCAGGGGTAAAATACAGGGAGCGAAAGGCTATTTACAATTTCTACAGAAACCAGATAGCAGTTGTAAGGGTCGAGGAACATGAAAGGGAAGCAGTGGTTTGGAAGGGCGTGAGACAGGGTTGTAGCCTCTCCCCGATGCTATTCAATTTGTATATTGAGCAAGCAGTACAGGAAACAAAAGAAAAGTTCGGAGTAGGTATTAAAATCAATGGAGAAAAAATAAAAACTTTGACGTTTGCCGATGATATTGTAATTCTGTCAGAGACAGCAAAGGACTTGGAAGTGCAGTTGAACGGAATGGACAGTGTCCTGAAAGGAGGGTATAAGATGAACATCAACAAAAGCAAAACGAGGATAATGGAATGTTGTCGAATTAAATCGGGTGACGCTGAGGGAATTAGATTAGGAAATGAGACACTTAAAGTAGTAAAGGAGTTTTGCTATTTGGGGAGCAAAATAACTGATGATGGTCGAAGTAGAGAGGATTTAAAATGTAGACTGGCAATGGCAAGGAAAGCGTTTCTGAAGAAGAGAAATTTGTTAACATCGAGTATAGATTTCACTGTCAGGAAACCGTTTCTGAAAGTATTTGTATGGAGTGTAGCCATGTATGGAAGTGAAACATGGTCGATAAATAGTTTAGACAAGAAGAGAGTAGAAGCTTTCGAAATGTGGTACTACAGAAGAATGCTGAAGATTAGATGCGTAGATCACATAACTAATGACAAGGTATTGAATAGAATTGTGGAGAAGAGCAGTTTGTGGCAAAACTTGACTAGAAGAAGATATCGGTTGGTAGGATATGGTCTGAGGCATCAAGGGATCACCAATTTGGTACTGGAGGGCAGCGTGGAGGGTAAAAATCGTAGAGGGAGACCAAGAGATGAATACACTAAGCAGATTCAGAAGGATGTAGGCTGCAGTAGGTACTGGGAGATGGAGAAGCTTGCACAGGATAGAGTAACATAGAGAGCTGCATCAAACCAGTCTCAGGACTGAAGACCACAACAACAACAACAACATTCAGTCGGTCCAGTCACTGCAAGAGCTCCAGTCACTGCATGTTGGCGGAGACTGTCCGCCGTCGAGCAGCAGACTGCATGTTATGCGTTCCCAATTAAATAATTTCGTACACCTGAAGATGGGATTTTAAAATCCCGTAACTGGTCGCGGTTTGAATATATAATTAGTGCAACTGAATCAGATCTCTCTAATTATTGTGCATCTCTACTGCGGATGCCCTACGTATCAAATCTTGTAAATATGGCGTCTTGCTCTAGACTCTAGAGCAGTAGTTTCCACCCTGGGTGTGGCTAAATGGTTCAAATGGCTCTGAGCACTATGGGACTTACCTTCTTTGGTCATCAGTCCCCTATAACTTAGAACTACTTAAACCTGACTAACCTAAGGACATCGTACACGTCAATGCCCGAGGCAGGATTCGAAACTGCGACCGTAGCGGTCGCGTGGTTCCAAACTGTAGCGCCTAGAACCGTTCGGCCCACTCTGGGGGTAATTACACCCTGACGGGTAAAATGAAATTTTCTGAGGGGAAAAAATAAAAGGATTCAAATGTGTTTCCGTCATTAAAATAATTATTTTTCAAAGATCATTACTATTCTGCAAGACTGTAATGTTGATTTCACAGTCCACCCGCAACACACATGCTTTTTGCTTTCTACAATGCATCTGTAAGAATAAAGTTGAGATATATACATTACATTCGCTCAAATCTCACATGAGAATGACTTCTCAGAGTTATAGGTAGTTTCCGGAATAGGCCACAAACTGCTTGCTTATTCATTTCACAAGAGTAAATGAACTAATTGACCATACATCACAAGAGTATCTATGTGATGCTTAGTACTATTATCATTATTATTATTGGTGTTAATATTACTGGGACTGGTGAGGGACAGGGCACTGGCAACCAGAAATCTTCCAGTTTCTGACAGTTCAGGAGTAAGGAGAAAGGTAATCAAGTGATTCGAAAAGCAGTAGGTACAGTGCATACATTTTGACACGGCTGATTCGAAATGGAGTAACTGCGATGGGTGAAGCAAGTCTCACTGGGAAGAGGACTCGGGCAGATGCATGTTTCTGAAGTAGTGTCTAGCATCAATGTGGATTGTTAGATTTCTTTTCTGCGAAGGAATTATAGGTGACACTCGCTACACACTGAGAACTGCTTCATCGTTCAGCAAGAAATGTTGTTAAAAATAAACAGCAGTAATTGCCACATTGAGTCCGTAGTTCGTGGTTTAGTAAAACACCCACAAAAAACTAAATATTATTTATCTTCCATCATTTTAAAAATAAAAGTTTTCGAAGAAACTTCCCTTTTACTTTAAAGTTTAGTTAGGCACTTACATAGTGATGATGGCAGGGAAAAGGGGGGGAGGGGGGGTAGCTAATATCTGGTTGTACTCTCGGGTAATGGTCTAACAAGGGAACCTCCCCATCGCAACCCCCTCAGATTTAGTTATAAGATGGCACAGGGATAGGCCTTGAAAAACTGAACACAGATCAATCGAGAAAACAGGAGAAGTTGTGTGGAACTATGAAAAAAATAAGCAAAATATACAAACTGAGTAGTCCATGCGCAAGGTAGGCAACATCAAGGAGAATATGAGCTTACACTCTTCAGCCCACATTGTGCTTGATGTTGCCTATGTTGCACATGGACTACTCAGTTTGTATATTTTGCTTATTTTTTCATAGTTCCACACAACTTCTTCCTGTTTTCTCCATTGATCTGTGTTCAGTTTTTCAAGGCCTATCCACTGTGTAAATTTATAACTAAATCTGAGGGGGATGCGATGGGGAGGTTCCCTTGTAAGAAAGCTTGGGAACCAGTGTTCTAAAGAGACAGTAATGGAACGCTTTTTACGAACGCTATAATATTCGTGAAGTGTCTGATCCGCTACAAAGGCAAGAAAAATTGTTGCTTTATGATCCTTGGCAACGGGTGTTGGCTAAGTACATCGACTGTTTTGAGTGAAATTTCTCTCCGGTAGATTACTTGACAGCGCAAATAAGATAAATGCTATTCATATCTGCAGCTACCTTATCCCACCATGTTGTGTGTGGGTTTCGAGCTCACACACGTTCTGATAAGCGCCTTAGCGCATCATTTGATTATACGTTATCGCAATCTCTCTCACAAGTCGATGAGCATCAGTTACCGTTTGCACTGTAGATTCGTCAATAGGCAGGCATTCTGCTAACAGACTGCGATTGCATACATCGACGGTAAGAATTTTGTTACATTTCCATTTATCTAACGTGCTTCTGGCAAAGAGTGAGGTGTTGCTCTAACATTATCAGAGGCAAATACCGGTCTGTCGGAAATTTTTGCGCATGTGGTCTGAAAGGAAAAATTTCGGTATTATAAACAACGGTTTCAGGAAATTTGAGACAGATGGACAACTTTCGGTGCGTACAATATTAACGTGCTTGTACGTGAGAGTTTCTGTGAGTGCAGCTCCTTTGTCGAGAATCGCAGCTACACAAATCTTTCCGATCAGAGGAAACAAGATATCAGCTGTAATGCGGCGTAAAAAATTGAAAAGGATAGCAGATTCTGGACTGGTAAAGGATCAGCAACAACGGGCCTTTAAATAAAGACGAAGGTAAGACAATAAAGACTTCTGGTATACTTTTGAACCTATTTGTGTTGCGTGTGTAGAAAGGATGGTGCCTGCCGAGTAAGGAGCTGAAAATGTTTCGTAACCAGAATTGTTATCGAAGTGTGTAGGGTATAGCAATCGATTATTTTGAAGGAGCGTCAGGTTCTGCTTTAGACAAAAATCGTCAGCTGGGACTTCGAGGGTCGTTCAGTAAGTAATGCAACACTTTTTTTGCCAATTTCGGTTGCAAAAATGCTGAATTTGTTGTGGGACATCGCAGAATATTCCCGCTTCAGCCCCTATGGTTTCATGAATATCCCATAGGTGGCGGTGCTACACGCAGCCGTCAAAATGGCGTCTGTAACGTAGATACGTTCCAAGCAGAGATCATTGATTTTGTTTTGGCGGAAAACCAGAGAATCGCAGATGTTTATAGCAGTTTGCAAAGGCTAGATACGTTCTCAGCTGGTTTTCTGTATGTTATTAATAATGGAACATAAATTTTATTAATTTGTTTCCAAGTCAGCTATCTCAAGCAAATGTTATAGTTTACGCTATGTTAAGAAACGTGTGTGAGGACTTCTTGTATATTGTAAACTCTACGGTTGTTATAAGGTAAAGTTTTTGTTTTGTTTTCTGATCTCTGCTGTTCTGAAAATTATTTTGTGTTAGAAGCATCGCAGTTGACATTCATGAACTTCTTTTGCATCTGGATTGAGGGAAAAACATTAACAGGCATTGTTAATTTGTTTTGACTAAGAGATTTGTCAGCAGTCAGGAACTGTTTTCTTTTCGTAAAGGACAATCACAGCTGGAAATGTTATCTGTCACTGTTAAAACTGAAATTTTATGAATAAGCGAGTACTTCACCAAGTGACTGAAATTGCAGACATTGGTGGTAAGAGATCCATTGCATTTTTATTTTTATCTGCCTGGAAAAGATGTAAAAACCGCATTGTCGCAGCTGGTACAGAAATTCTAAAATAAGAACTGTGTTCATGGTGAATTATCTTTCAGAAAAAGTGCGTATTAATCGTGTAACCGAAGAAAGAACAATATTTTCATATTCGACACTGCAATAGTGTGCTTGCTATATGCAGGTTATATGGCTGAAAATTCGACACCTAGCCATCAAACGACAAGAAAACTATAGGTAAGAAATTGTAAAAATTACTGTACTAACTGCTGTAAGGGAGACATTATGCACCAGTTCCTGAAACAAAGTTAATCCAACAGCAATAGAGAGATTTTTAAACCTTGTCAAGGAACAAGAGTAGTAGGATGTTTATAGCGCCAATAACATAGATGATAAATATAATCCTTTCCTTAACACATTTCTCATGCCCTTTCCGTTCTAAACGGGCTACTAGCAGTAATAGGCGGCCCAGGTGGCTGACTAGTGAGATAAGGATATCTTGTAGAACAAAACGGGGATTATATCAAAATTTTAAAAGCAGTCACAATCAAGCTGTGGTAGCCGAAGCTTATTGGCAGATTAAAACTGTGTGCCGTACCGAGACTCGAACTCGGGACCATTGCCTTTCGCGGGCAAGTGTTCCACCATCTGAGCTACCCAATCACGACTCACAGCCGTACTGCTGTCAGTATCTCGTCTCCTACCTTTCAAACTTCACAGAAGCTGAATGAGATTTTCACTCTGCAGCATAGTGTGCGCTGATCTGAAACTTCCTGGCAGGTTAAATCTGTGTGCCGGACCGAGACTCGAACTCGGGACCTTTGCCTTTCACGGGCAAGTGCTCTACCATCTGAGCTACCCAAGCACGACTCACGCCCTGCCCTCACAGCTTTATTTCTGTCAGTATCTCGTCTCCTACATAGGTAGAGATTTGTTGGTGTTGTTTATTATATTATATTATTTATATTGTATTATTTATACCAAATAAATTAACAAACAACGAAGCTGATCCTTCTTAGTACACAAAACGGATCATAACACATGTCAAATTTAAACGGACCCAAAATCTCCAAGATTGGAAATCTTTTACAGAAGCTCGAAATTTAGATCGGACTTCAATGCGAGATGCTTGTAATAGTTTCCACAACGAAACTTTGTCTCGAAACCTTGATGAAAATGCAAAGAGATTCTGGTCGTATGTGAAGTATGTCAGCGGCAAGACACAATCAATGCCTTATCTGCGTGATAGCAATGGAGATACTATCGAAGACAGTGCTGCCAAAGCTGAGTTACTAAACACAGCCTTCCGAAATTCCTTCACTAAAGAAGACGAAGTAAATATTCCAAACTTAGAATCAAGAACAACTGCCAACATGAGTAACGTAGGAGCAGATATTCTTGGAGTAATGAAGCAACTTAAATCACTTAACAAAAGCAAGTCTTCCGGTTCAGATTGTATACCAGTTAGATTCCTTTCAGAGTATGCTGATAACAATAGCTCCATACGTAACAATCATATACAACCGTTCGCTCGACGAAAGATCCGTACCCAAAGACTGAAAGGTTGCACAGGTCACACCAATATTCAAGAAAGGTAGCAGGAGTAACCCATTAGATTACAGGTCCATATCATTAACGTCGACATGCAGCATGATTTTGAAACATATATTGCGTTCATACATTGTGGATTACCTCGGAGAAAACGGTCTATTGATACACAGTCAACATGAATTTAGAACGATGTGAAACACAACTAGCTCTTTACTCGCACGAAGTATTGAGTGCTATTGACAAGGGATTTCAAACTGATCCCGTATTTCTCAATTTCCGGAAGGCTAAACACTGCACCACACAAGCGGCTTGTAGTGAAATTGTGCGCATATGGAATATCGTCTCAGTTACGTGACTAGATTCGTGATTTCGTGCCAGAGAGGGCATAGTGCGTAGTAACTGATGGGATGTCATCCAGTAAGACAGCAGTGATTTCTGCCGTTCTCCAAGGTAGAGTTATAGACCCTTTGCTGTTCATTATCTATATAAACGACTATGTGAGCAACAATGTTAGGTTGTTTGCAGATGATGCTGTCGTTTATCGACTAGTAAAGTCATCAGATGATCAAACACATTGCAAATATATTTGTAAAGGTATATGTATGGTCAAAAAGTTGGCAATTGCCCCTCAATAACGAAAGGTGTGAGGTCATTAGCATGAGTCCTAAAAGGAATCCGTGAAACTTCGGTTACACGACAAATTAGTCAAATCTAAAGGCCTTAAATTCAACTAAATATCTAGCAAATACAATTACGAACAACATAAAATATCGTGGAGAAGGCTAACCAAAGACTGCGGTCTATCAGGAGGACACTTATAAAATTTAACCGATCTAGTAATAGACTGCCGAGACTTCGCTTGTACGTCCTCTTTTAGAATACTGTTGCGCGGTATGGGATCTTTACCAGATAGGATACACGGAGTACATCGAAAAAGTTCAAAGATGGGCAGCAGGTTTTGTATTATGGCGAAATAGGGGGGGAGAGTGTCACTGCAATGGTACAGGATTTGGGAAGGACTTTATTAAACGAAAGTCGTTTTTCGTTGCTGCGGAATCTTCTCACGAAATTTCAGTCACCAACTTTCTTCTCCGAATGCGAAAATATTTTGCCGACGCTTACCTACATAGGGAGAAACGATCACCATAATAAAATAAGGGAAATCAGAGCTCGCACGGAAAGATATATGTGTTCGTTTTTTCCGCGCTCTATACTTGACTGGAATAACAGAGAATTGTAAAGGTGTTCCGATGAACACTCTGTCAGGTACTTAAATGTGATTTACAGTGTATCCATGTAGATGTAGACGTGGTAATGCAAGACCATCGAATAAAAATTAGTGAGATTGCTGAAACTGCAGGCGTCTCAAACTAGTGAGTGCATAATATCCTGCAAGAAAAATTGGCTACGAAGAAGCTGTGTGCGGGGAGGGTGCCACAATTGCTCATAGTCGACCAGGAGCGCACAACATTTCAAAACAAGGACTCGTGATTTTTAACCGCAGTCCGCAAGACTGTTTGCATCAATTTGTGACTGAATCTGTCAAAACACACAAGAGTAAAAATGGCAGTCAAAGCAATGGACAAAGGCTGGTGAAAGTGCACTGAACAAGGCAAAGATCGTTTTTTTAGCTGATTACGTGATGGCCACTGTTTTTTGGGTTCTCAAGCAATAATCTTCGTAAATTACTTGGAAGAAGACTGAATCATTACTGGACCCTATTATGCTTCTTTGTTGGATCGTTTGAAAATTGGGTTGATTGATAAAAGACCAAGTGGGGACTTAAAAATATGTTCTTTAACCAGGATAAGGCACCTCCTCACACAATGATGAAAGTGTATGAATTGGGATTTGAATTGGTTCCTGATCCGCCCTTTTCACCATATATGCACTCAAGTGACGTCTTCCTATTCCCAACCTTGAAACTTCGGCTTGCTGAGAAGAAATTATCATCATATGAGGAAGTGATAGTTGCAGTCAACGAGTATTTTGCAGAGTCTGGCAGACTTTTTTTCTATGAGATTAAAAAGCTGCAGGATCACTGGACCAACAGTACATCCCATAAAGGAGACTATGTAAAGAAGTAAGGGGAACTGTTTACGTGCCGGCCGAAGTGGCCGTGCGGTTAAAGGCGCTGCAGTCTGGAACCGCAAGACCGCTACGGTCGCAGGTTCGAATCCTGCCTCGGGCCTGGATGTTTGTGATGTCCTTAGGTTAGTTAGGTTTAACTAGTTCTAAGTTCTAGGGGACTAATGACCTCAGCAGTTGAGTCCCATAGTGCTCAGAGCCATTTGAACCATTTTTGAGCCAACTGTTTACGAAACAAACATTTTTCTGGTTTTTTTTAACCATACTTATCAAGCCAACGTTGTAAGCGCAACTGTGAAATCGAGGTAATAATGTGTGAATGTGAATATTACCTCCCCATAGAGTACAGTGCATGCTGAATACTGTGGCCAGTAGATGCGCAGAGGGCAGGGCATGCGTGGGGAGAGGGGTAGTAGTGGGGGCTGTGGGCGGGCGCTGTAGGGGAAATTCCGAGCGCTGAAGGGGAAGTCCCGTTCTAATTGAAGCCTACGCTCACATTTTATGTAGATATTAAATGGGGTCCCCTCACGTCCACACTTGCATGGTGACCACTCAAAAAGATCTGTCACCTCTGCTTCCGTTAGTAGCTAAAAAGAATTCCACCGAAAACGCAGTGATTTATTTTCGCCTGGCTTGTTAATGATTTGTAATTTTCAGAGAAGTGTCATGAGTGGTGAAATTTTGAGTAAAACCGACACATTTACCATTTTAAAATTTGCTTCTTTTGCCAAAACTGAACCAGATTTTCACAGTCTCAACTCACTAATATTTTGTGCCTACACAATTTCGAGAGAATTCTGGAACAGTGGTTTATTAAGTGAGGAACTGAGGGAAAGTAAGACCAGCATCTTACAAAAAAGTACATCCTCAGTACAAAATAAACGTGAAATGATCTCACTTATTTTGCTCCAAAACCGACAGCATTTTTCGTTTAGCCAGCTGTCGATGACCCTTAAAAATTACATTATAGTTATGGTGGAATAACACAGTAGATATTGAAATTTTGCATAATAACCATACGGCACAATACTCTCCTCTTTGCATGCTATCATTTGCAAAAATTTCATTTCGATGTGTCAATCCGTTTATGAAATTAGATTAATACCTCCAGCTGCTGATGGGCGTTGATATATACCAACATGGACAGGTGAAAATGTGTGCCCCGACCGGGACTCGAACCTGGGTTCTTCTGATTAGGTGGCAGACGCTCTATCCAGCTGAGCCACTGAGGGCACAGAGGATAGTGCGACTGCAGGGACTATCACGTGCATGCCTCCCACGAGCCCCACATTCTCACCTTGTATGCCCACACACTACATTTGTAGTGCCCCACCCCAACACACACATTACTCGTGGAAGACATTCTTTCCAAGTCCCGTAAGAGTTCAGGAAATATGTGTGCATCCGCACAGAAGAAGGAGGTCATGGCCGGTATTGCCAGAACTGTATGTCCGAAAGTCCGAAAGAACCTTTCATTCAAAATTTAGACCTTTTCCCGATTCTTAGAATAGTTACATTGTATGCAGCCTCGTGCGGGTTGCAGTACGGTAGGTTTCTACTCAGCTTTCCTACGGGCGATCTGCTGCAGTGAATTCACAGGTAGGTGTAGGTAAAAGGACGAAAGGAACCGCGCCGCCGCAAGGCGATGGACAGAAAATGGTGGAGAGTGAGGGGGCAGTTGGAGATGGAGAGAGAGGGGGGGGGGGTGAGGAGAAGGACAGAGAGAGAGAGAGAGAGGAGGTGATGAACAGAGAGGGGAAAGGAGGAGAGGAGATGGACAAAGAAAGGGGCAGGGGGAGATGGAGAGAGACAGGGAGCAGAAAGAGATTAGGTCGTATATCCAATTGTACTTTCTTTCTTTTCCATTTAACCAGACAGAGCCACAGCAGTATAGGGTAAACCTGATTCCACCAACAAAATTTCGAAATTTATTTACAAATATTTTCTGGAAATATTGTTTTAAGAGACACTTGGTCTTCGGTGGGTCTTTAGGGAGTAATAATGTAATTATGATTTATTCGGTTTGTTACCTCAGTTGTTTCTGTGTAAATATCTTCAAATACCTTGGAAAAACCTGGCATATTGAGTCCCCAAAATACAGAACTCAAAACACAGAGTTATGCGACGTGCTTTAGACAGATCCAAAAGTGGTGGGACGTGGAAACAGCTAAACTCAGCGCCGCCTTCCCATGACGTTCAGTGAATCCATGCACCAGAAGCGTATCGCCCAACTCCTTGTTAGGAATCCTATCCATAATGCTGTGCATTACTGTCATTGAATAACTAAACCCGAGACAGAACTCTGGTCATTTATTTGTTCAAATGTACGTTTTTTTTATTTTCCAGAATGGCCAGACTGCTGGACATAACAAGTGCCGTGGCAAAGTCCACTAATGACGAGTGAGTATTTTGTTTATTCTTTAAATAAATGCTCGTCGAACTGCGGTCCTAGTCAAGTATTCCTGCCGCCCGTGGTTCTCAGCCATGTCTTATAACAACATCCATCTCGCAACTAACAGCCACATTCGTAAACATCAACTAACGTTGGGAACTTGTTAAGAGTGTATTTTTGTTGCTCAGTAACAAACAAAAATGCTTATAGAGGCAGTAGATAAGCTTAATTTTAATTGACATTGGTGAATTCGGTGGTGAGCTAAGTAAAGTTATCCGCTTACCTCAGGGGCAGAATGGTGTGCAGCGCGGCTACTGGAGGGTTAAGAGCAGTCAGAGGAGGAATATTTTATTGTTTGCCTTCTAGTGCTGGCAACTAACGAGCGTGCGCAACTAGCAAGGATCAACTGCTATGGCAGAAATGTCAACCGGAAGTAGCATGCATTCGCAACTGCGCATTATAGAGATGGTCATCTTCAATTGCCGTACGTGTTTGTAGCAAGTAATAAGAAATTAAACTAAGGCTGTTGTAATACAACGCAGTGAGTGTAATGAAAAAAAAATTCTAATCATTTAGTAAACATTTGTGACTGTGTCTGTTGTGTTGGCAGAAGAGCCAACACCGTGTTACTAGTGGAGGCCGAAATGCACGCGTTTTAGCTCACGCAGGCTGGCGTGAGGATGGAAGAGCTATACTGACGTGAGGTCTGGAACATGAGAAGGAATTAGAATTCAGAAAGCGGACGCAATTAGTTTGATACTTAACTTTAATCCATTAATGATGAACGTCGCTCTTGACGGTACATGATTCACAATATTATCTGTTCTGAATATATTCATAGTAACTGAATATGGTGCCTTGCTACGTCGTAGCAAATGACGCCACTGATAGTGGCGACACGCGGGTCCGACGTATACTAACGGACCACGGCCGATTTAAAGGCTACCACCTCGCAAGTGTGGTGTCTGGCGGTGACACCACAGTGTCATCCATTGCAACTACTGATTCATATAATACACTAATTTATGTACACTACTGGCCATTAAAATTACTACACCACGGAGATGACGTGTTACAGACGCGAAATTTAACCGACAGGAAGAAGATGCTGTCATATGAAATGATTAGCTTTTCAGAGCATTCTCACAAGGTTGGCGCCGGTGGCGACACCTACAACGTGCTGACATGAGGAAAGTTTCCAACCGATTTCTCATACACAAACAGCAGTCGACCGACGTTGCCTGGTGAACCGTTGTTGTGATGCCTCGTGTAAGGAGGAGAAATGCGTACCATCACGTTTCCGACTTTGATAAAGGTCGGATTGTAGCCTATCGCGATTACGGTTTATCGTATCGCGACATTGCTGCTCGCGTTGGTCGAGATCCAATGACTGTTAGCAGAATATGGAATCGGTGGGTTCAGGAGGGTAATACGGAACGCCGTGCTGGATCCCAACGGCCTCGTATCACTAGCAGTTGGGATGACAGGCATCTTATCCGCATGGCTGTAACGAATCGTGCAGCCACGTCTCGATCCCTGAGTCAACAGATGGGGACGTTTGCAAGACAACAACCAATGCACCAACATTTCGACGACGTTTGCAGCAGCATGGACTATCAGCTCGGAGACCATGGCTGAGGTTACCCTTGACGCTGCATCGCAGACAGGCGCGCCTGCGATGGTGTACTCAACGACGAACCTGGGTGCACGAATGGCAAAACGTCATTTTTTCGAATGAGTCCAAGTTCTGTTTACAGCATCATGATGGTCGCATCCGTGTTTGGCGACATCGCAGTGAACGCACATTGGAAGCGTGTATTCGTCATCGCCATACTGGCGTATCACCCGGCGTGATGGTATGGGGTGCCATGGGTTACACGTCTCGGCCACCTCTTGTTCGTAATGACGGCACTTCGAACAGTGGACGTTACATTTCAGATGTGTTACGACTTGTGGCTCTACCCTTCATTCGATCCCTGCGAAACCCTACATTTCAGCAGGATAATGCACGACCGCATGTTGCAGGTCTGGATGCAGAAAATGTTCGACTGCTGCCCTGGGCAGCACATTCTCCAGATCTCTCACCAATTGAAAACGTCTGGTCAATGGTAGCCGAGCAACGGGCTCGTCACAATACGCCAGTCACTACTTTTGATGAGCAGTGGTATCATGTTGAAGCTGCATGGGCAGCTGTACCTGTATACGCCACGCAAGTTGTGTTTGACTCAATGCCCAGGCGTATCAAGGACGTTATTACGGCCAGAAGTGGTTGTTGTGGGTACTGAATTCTCAGGTTCTATGCACATGTCAGTTCTAGTATAATATATTTGTCCAATGAATACCCGTGTATCATCTGCATTTCTTCTTGGTGTAGCAATTTTAATGGCCAGTAGTAGGTAACCAATTAATACTTAGATCTGTAGAGTAACGTGTTGTACAGTGACCAGGACGGGAAAAGTGGAAAAATTACATTTTTTTTCTTTTTTTCCCTGGACAGCGCTGCTGCCTACCGAGAAGTGCTCACACTAATTCTAATACATATCAGCATTGTTGTCACTGAGACTGACAGGGGAAGCTTGTTCCGTTACTTTTTAGCAAAACCTTTTTTCTCTTTGAGTCGCCTGATTTAAAATATGTCATTCTCATAATTCACACACATTCGTACGTAGAGTAATAATTCTAATGTTTAAACAACGTCTTTTGGCCTGCAACTGTAGTTCCTTGTTACTTACTTCAGTGTGATAGTTTGTTCCCTAGATCATTAAAGCCGACACGGCGTGCCACTACTCGTCGGCTAAAGTACCAAAGATGTTCGCTCCTACAAGAGTTAGTTACTTCCAAAAACCACGCGTAGTACAAAATTTCAAATTTATATCTAAACCCTTTTATCTACAAAGCTATTTGCCATTCTCTCCCTTTCTGATAATTTTCAATTAATCAAGTTATATTATTTAAAACCGTCTGTGCTGTATTTGGTGTAATAGAAATTCCAATTGAAAACCGGCTGCTGGAGCCTGTTGGCGTGAAGACGCCTGGGGAATGTGCCCGAAAATCAGGAAAAATAAACTCTCCATCCGAACAGGCCTCTGATGGCCCAACGGTACACACCGGCCCCGTGTCATCCTCTCAGGCCAGGGGCGTCACTGGATGCTGATATGGAGGGGCATGTGGTCAGCACACCGTTCTCCCGGCCGTTGTCAATTTTTGTGACCGGAACCGCTGCTTCTCAGTCAAGTAGCTCCTCAGTTTGCCTCACAAGGGCTGAGTGCAACCCGCTTGTCAACAGCGCTCTGCAGACCGGACGGTCACCCATCCAAGTGCTTGCCCATCCCGGCAGCGCTTAACTACGGTGTTACCACGGCGGCAAGGCCGTTGGCCAAATCAGGAAAATGGGTTGCTGTTAAATGGCACTGTCCACTAGAACCGCCTAGGGACTGAATATTGGTAACTACACTCATGGTCATAAATTAAGGATAATTACAGAATGTGGCACCACACAACGTGGCACTACACAAAACTGGCGCTAATAGCATAGGCACATAGGGAACACACACGACACAGATCTGTAAGTCCAAGGTATTGGTGATAAGTTGAGAAAACCGTCCCGAAACATATGTGCTACAAACGCCACTGTTTTCTGCACGTGTACACCGACATCAGTATGGGATATGATCACCACGCACAACGGGTTGGCATACTCTGGATCAGGTGGTCGAGCAGCGGCTAGGGTATAGCCTCCCATTCTTACACCAGTGCCTGTCGGAGCTCCTGAAGTGTAGTAGGGGTTCGAAGACGTGCAGCAATACGTCGACCGAGATCATCCCAGACGTGCTCGATGGGGTTTAGGTCTGGAGGCCACTCCATTCGCCTGATGTCGAAGCAGAAGACATCAGGCGAATGGAGTGGTACTCCTCCACGATGGCGGCTCGGTGGGGCCGTGAGTTATCATCCAACAGGAGGAAGGTGGGACCCACTGCACTCCTGAAAAGGCGGACATACTGATGCAAAATGACGTCCCGATACACCTGACCTGTAACAGTTTCACATGCAGGGGTGTACGTGCACAAATCACAATCCCACCCCACACCATCAAACCACGACACACATACAGGTCCCTTTCAAGGACATTAACAGTTTGGTATCTGGTTCCCGGTTCACGTCAGATGAAAACCCGACGGGAATCACTTTTCAGACAATACCTGGACTCGTCCGTGAACATAACCTGGGACCACTGTTCCAATGACCATGTACTGTATTCTTGACACCAGGATTTACGGGATCTCCTGTGACCAGGAGTCAGTGGAATGCACCTTGAAGGTCTCCAGGCGAATAAACCATGTCTGTTCAGTCGTCTGGAGACAACTGTTCCAGTGGCTGCACTCCGTGGCCGTCTGCGGGCACTGATGGTGAGATACGTTCTTCTTGTGGTGTTGTACACTGTTGACGTCCCGTAATGTTGCGCCTGGACACGTTTCCTGTCTGCTGGAATCGTTGCCATAATCTTGAGATCACACTTTGTAGTACACAGAGGGCCCGTGCTACGACCTGCTGTGTTTGACCAGCCTCCAGTCGCCCTAGTATTCTACCTCTCATAACGTCATCAATATGTGTTTTTTGAGCCTTTTTCAACACTCAGTCACCATCATTTCGTATGAAAACGTCTGCACACTTACTCGCTGCACCGTACTCTCAAATGGTTCAAATGGCTCTGAGCACTATGCGAGTTAACTTCTAAGGTCATCAGTCACCTAGAACTTAGAACTAATTAAACCTAACTAACCTAAGGACATCACAAACATCCATGCCCGAGGCAGGATTCGAACCTGCGACCGTAGCAGTCGCTCATTTCCAGACTGTAGCGCCTAGAACCGCACGGCCACTCCGGCCGGCGCACCGTACTCTGGCATGCAACAACACATCTGTGCGTATGTGGACTGCTGCCAGCGCCACGACTGCAGGTCAAATGCACCGCATGGTCATACCCTGACCTAATTTAAACCCGCAAACCGCCCATCTGAGCGTTGTTTCACCATGTATCAGCATTACCCTTAATTTATGAGCATGAGTGTATGTGGCCTTAACAAAATTGCATGTACTTCCAGTATGTTATTTTGTTTTTCACTTAAAAATACTTGGGGTGTTACAACATATGGAGATTTAAAATGTGTAAGTTGTAAGCTACTATCATTAACTATGGTTTGCTGAAAATTGAATTTCTCTTCGAGTGGCCACTTTACCCATCACCCCTTCCTATGTGGCCCGAGGTATCGCTCTACAATGTCAGTATTGGATCTTAAGCAAAAAATTTGACGACCACTGCTTTAAAACATTTACGGAGGCTCTGTTGTACTTACAGCAGGTAGTTAACGTAGCCAGACAGCTTTGGGACGCTATCATAAGAACATTTTACAAGGAAAGACTATGTTAGTAAGAGTAACTGCGTACCCATCCCTGTAGACGAGGTCGGTATCGCATTGTTGCGAGATGGCATGCGACTCAGAGACACCTGGCTAAAATTCTGGTAGAGTAAATTTCCAACGCAAATACTTGTCCAGGAAGGCGAGAAGTGGTGATAGCACACGGTTTATAATCACCAGGCGTTCCTCCACTGTCCTGAGTTCGTGTCCATACCTCGACACAGAGTCTTAAGGAGTAAGGGGCTGTAACACTGGTGACGGCGATCCATCTGTTGAGGGTGAATGTTAAGTTCAGAAGCCGCTGCGATGCCATTCGGGAGAAGTACACAGCGGCTTTCACTATCTTTGTCCTTTTATTATGGTTCCGTGCCTCAGTCTGTAAAAAATGGAACCCTTACAGCACCGCTTTGTTGTCAGTCAGTTCTGTCTGTCCCAATGTTAAGAACTCATATCCTCAGGAACGGATAGACGTACCAAATTCAAATTTACGTCACATACACTACTGGCCATTAAAATTGCTACACCAAGAAGAAATGCAGATGATAAACGGGTATACATTGGATAAATATATTATACTAGAACAGACATGTGATTACATTTCCACGCAATTTGGGTGCATAGATACAGAGAAATCAGTACCCAGAACAACCACCTCTTGCCGTAATAACGGCCTTTATACGCCTGGGCATTGAGTCAAACAGAGCTTGGATGGCGTGTACAGGTACGGCTGCCCTTGCAGCTTGAACACTATACCACAGTTCATCAAGAGTAGTGACTGGCCTATTGTGACGAGCCAGTTGCTCGACCACCATTGACCAGACGTTTTCAATTGGTGAGAGATCTGGAGAATGTGCTGGCCAGGGTAGCAGTCGAACATTTTCTGTACACAGAAATGCCCGTACAGGACCTGCAACATGCGGTCGTGCATTAACCTGCTGAAATGTAGGGTTTCGCAGGAATCGAATGAAGGGTAGAGCCACGGATCGTAACACATCTGAAATGTAACGTCTACTGTTCAAAGTGCCGTCAATGCGAACAAGAGGTGACCGAGACTGGTAACCAATGGCACCCCATACGATCACGCCCGATGATACGCCAGTATGGCGATGACGAATACACGCTTCCAATGTGCGTTCACCGTGATGCCGTCAAACACGGTCGCGACCATCATGATGCTGTAAACAGAACCTAGATTCATCCGAAAAAATGACGTTTTGCCATTCGTGTACCCAGGTTCGTAGTTGAGTACACCATCGCAGGCGCTCCTGTCTGTGATGCAGCGTCAAGGGTAACCTCAGCCATGGTCTCCGAGCTGATAGTCCACGCTGCTGCAAACGTCGTCGAACTGTTCGTGCAGATGGTTGTTGTCTTGCAAACGTCCCCATCTCTTGACTCAGGGATCCGTTACAGCCATGCGGATACGATGCCTGTCATCTCGACTGCTAGTAATACGAGGCCGTTGGGATCCAGCACGCCGTTCCATATTACCCTCCTGAAGCCACCGATTCCATATTCTGCTAACAGTCATTGGATCTCGACCAACGCGAGCAGTAATGTCGCGATACGTTAAACCGTAATCGCGATAGGCTACAATCCGACCTTTATCAAAGTCGGAAACGTGATGGTACGTATTTCTCTTCCTTACACGAGGCATCGCAACAACGTTTCACCAGGCAACGCCGAACAAGTGCTGTTTCTGTATGGGAAATCAGTTGGAAACTTTCCTCATGTCAGCACGTTGTACGTGTCGCCACCCGGCGCCAACCTTGTGTGAATGCTCTGAAAAGCTAATCATTTGCACATCACAGCATCTTCTTCCTGTCGGTTAAATTTCGCGTCTGTAGCACGTCATCTTCGTGGTGTAGCAATTTTAATGGCCTGTAGTGTATTAAGCTCTACGGTCCGCTGGAGATGTAGAAATTTTAAGATTCTAAGTCACTGCAGTCAAAAGATACGGCCGTTTATGTCACACATTTTGATATTCGCAAACTCACTCTTCAAAACAAAAGGGGTACCTCGCGTCGACCTAGAATAATGAAACTTGGCAAGAAGCGAGGTTTTACGTTATAAGTAAAGTAAAAAACTCTGAAACATTAATTGTAATTATACCACGTAAAAAATGTCTTTCGTCATTTGAACATACACTACCCTCACCATCCGTTAAAAGCATAATAGACGAACATTACGTCATGTTGTTGTTGTTGTGGTCTTCAGTCCTGAGACTGGTTTGATGCAGCTCTTCATGCTACTCTATCCAGTGCAAGCTTCTACATCTCCCATTACTTACTGCAACCTACATCCTTCTGAATCTGCTTAGTGTATTCATCTCTTGGACTCCCTCTACGATTTTTACCCTCCACGATACCCTCCAATGCTAAATTTGTGATCCCTTGATACCTCAGAACATGTTCTACCAACCGGTCGCTTCTTCTTGTCAAGTTGTGCCACAAACTCCTCTTCTCCCCCATTCTATTCAATACCTCCTCATTAGTTAGGTGATCTATCCATCTAATCTTCAGCATTCTTCTGTAGCACTCCATTTCGAAAGCTTCTATTCTCTTCTTGTCCAAACTATTTATCGTCCATGTTTCACTTCCATACATGGCTACACTCCATACAAATACTTTCAGAAACGACTTCCTGACACTTAAATCTGTACTCGATGTTGACAAATTTCTCTTCTTCAGAAACGATTTCCTTGCCATTGCCAGTCTACATTTTATATCCTCTCTGCTTCGACCATCGTCAGTTATTTTGCTCCCCAAATAGCAAAACTCCTTTACTACTTTAAGTGTGTCATTTCCTAATCTAATTCCTTCAGCATCACCCGACTTAATTCCACTACATTCCATTATCCACGTTTTGGTTTTGTTGATGTTCATCTTATATCCTCCTTTCAAGACACTGTTCATTCCGTTAAACTGCTCTTCCAAGTCCTTTGCTGTCTCTGACAGGATTACAATGTCATCGGCGAACCTCAAAGTTTTCATTTTTTCTCCATGAATTTTAATACCTACTCCGAATTTTTCTTTTGCTTCCTTTACTGCTTGCTCAATATACAGATTGAATAACATCGGGGAGAGGCTACAACCCTGTCACACTGCCTTCCCAACCACTGCTTCCATTTCATACGCCTCGACTGTTATAACTACTATCTGCTTTCCGTAAAAATTGTAAATAGCCTTTCGATCCCGATATCTACCAGTTTTTCCATTCGTCTGTAAAGAATTCGCGTTAGTATTTTGCAGCTGTGGCTTATTAAACTGGTAGTTCGGTAATTTTCACATCTGTGAACACCTGCTTTCTTTGGGATTGGAATTATTATATTCTTCTTGAAGTCTGAGGGTATTTCGCTTGTCTCATACATCTTGCTCACCAGATAGTAGAGTTTTGTCATGACTGGCTCTCCCAAGGCTGTCAGTAGTTCTAATGGAATGTTGTCTACTCCCGGGGCCTTGTTTATAGTCAGGTCTTTCAGTGCTCTGTCAAACTCTTCACGCAGTATCGTATCTCCCATTTCATCTACATCCTCTTCCATTTCCATAATACTGTTCTCAAGTACATCGCCCTTGTATAGACCCTTTATATATTCCTTCCACCCTTCTGCTTTCTGTTCTTTGCTTAGAAATGGGTTTCCATCTGAGCTCTTGATATTCATACAAATAGTTCTCTTTTGTCCAAAGGTCTATTTAATTTTCCTGTAGGCAGTATCTATCTTACCTCTAGTGAGATAAGCCTCTACATCCGTACATTTGTCCTCTAGCCATCCCTGCTTAGCCATTTTGCACTTCCTGTCGATCTCATTTTTGAGATGTTTGTATTCCTTTTTTCCTGCTTCATTAACTGCATTTTTATATTTTCTCCTTTCATCAATTACATTCAATATTTCTTTTGTTACCCAAGGATTTCTACTAACCCTCGTCTTTTTAACTACACTCCTGGAAATGGAAAAAAGAACGCATTGACACCGGTGTGTCAGACCCACCATACTTGCTCCGGACACTGCGAGAGGGCTGTACAAGCAATGATCACACGCACGGCACAGCGTACACACCAGGAACCGCGGTGTTGGCCGTCGAATGGCGCTAGCTGCGCAGCATTTGTGCACCGCCGCCGTCAGTGTCAGCCAGTTTGCCGTGGCATACGGAGCTCCATCGCAGTCTTTAACACTGGTAGCATGCCGCGACAGCGTGGACGTGAACCGTATGTGCAGTTGACGGACTTTGAGCGAGGGCGTATAGTGGGCATGCGGGAGGCCGGGTGGACGTACCGCCGAATTGCTCAACACGTGGGGCGTGAGGTCTCCACAGTACATCGATGATGTCGCCAGTGGTCGGCGGAAGGTGCACGTGCCCGTCGACCAGGGACTGGACTGCAGCGACGCACGGATGCACGCCAAGACCATAGGATCCTACGCAGTGCCGTAGGGGACCGCACCGCCACTTCCCAGCAAATTAGGGACACTGTTGCTCCTGGGGTATCGGCGAGGACTATTCGCAACCGTCTCCATGAAGCTGGGCTACTGTCCCGCACACCGTTAGGCCGTCTTCCGCTCACGCCCCAACATCGTGCAGCCCGCCTCCAGTGGTGTCGCGACAGGCGTGAATGGAGGGACGAATGGAGACGTGTCGTCTTCAGCGATGAGAGTCGCTTCTGCCTTGGTGCCAATGATGGTCGTATGCGTGTTTGGCGCCGTGCAGGTGAGCGCCACAATCAGGACTGCATACGACCGAGGCACACAGGGCCAACACCCGGCATCATGGTGTGGGGAGCGATCTCCTACACTGGCCGTACACCACTGGTGATCGTCGAGGGGACACTGAATAGTGCACGGTACATCCAAACCGTCATCGAAACCATCGTTCTACCATTCCTAGACCGGCAAGGGAACTTGCTGTTCCAACAGGACAATGCACGTCCGCATGCATCCCGTGCCACCCAACGTGCTCTAGAAGGTGTAAGTCAACTACCCTGGCCAGCAAGATCTCCGGATCTGTCCCCCATTGAGCATGTTTGGGACTGGATGAAGCGTCGTCTCACGCGGTCTGCACGTCCAGCACAAACGCTGGTCCAACTGAGGCGCCAGGTGGAAATGGCATGGCAAGCCGTTCTACAGGACTACATCCAGCATCTCTACGATCGTCTCCATGGGAGAATAGCAGCCTGCATTGCTGCGAAAGGTGGATATACACTGTACTAGTGCCGACATTGTGCATGCTCTGTTGCCTGTGTCTATGTGCCTGTGGTTCTGTCAGTGTGATCATGTGATGTATCTGACCCCAGGAATGTGTCAATAAAGTTTCCCCTTCCTGGGACAATGAATTCACGGTGTTCTTATTTCAATTTCCTGGAGTGTATTTGATCCTCTGCTGCCTTCACTATTTCATCCCTCAGAGCTACCCATTCTTCTTCTACTGTATTTCTTTCCCCCATTCCTGTCAATTGTTCCCTTGTGCTCTCCCTGAAACTCTGCACAACCTCTGGTTCTTTCAGTTTATCCAGGTCCCATCTCCTTAAATTCCCACCTTTTTGCAATTTCTTCAGTTTTAATCTACAGTTCATGACCAATATATTGTGGCCAGAGTCCACATCTGCCCCTGGAAAAGTCTTACAGTTTAAAACCTGGTTCCTAAATCTCTGTCTTACCATTATATAATCTATCTGATACTTTTTAGTATCTCCAGGGTTCTTCCATGTATACAACCTTCTTTCATGATTCTTGAACCAAGTGTTAGCTATGATTAATTTATGCTCTGTGCAAAATTCTACCAGACGGCTTCCTCTTTCATTTCTTACCCCCAATCCATATTCACCTACTATGTTTCCTTCTCTTCCTTTTGCTACTATCGAATTCCAGTCACCCAGGACTATTAAATTTTCGTCTCCCTTCACCACCTGAATAATTTCTTTTATCTCATCATACATTTCATCAATTTCTTCATCATCTGCAGAGCTAGTTGGCATATAAACTTGTACTACTGTAGTAGGCGTGGGCTTCGTGTCTATCTTGGCCGCAATAATGCGTTCACTATGATGTTTGTAGTAGCTTACCCGCACTCCTATTTTTTTATTCATTATTAAACCTACTCCTGCATTACCCCTATTTGATTTTGTATTTATAACCCTGTATCCACCTCACCAAAAGTCTTGTTCCTCCTGCCACAGAACTGCACTAATTCCCACTATATCTAATTTTAACCTATCCATTTCCCGGCCCGCTTAATGGATCTGACATTTCACGCTCTGATCCGTGTAACGCAAGTTTTCTTTCTCCTGATAACGACGTCCTCCTGAGTAGCCCCCGCCCAGAGATCCGAATGGGGGACTATTTTGCCTTTGGAATATTTTACCCAAGAGGACGCCATCATCATTTAACCATACAGTAAAGCTGCATGCCCTCGGGAAAAATTATAGCTGTAGTTTCCCCTTGCTTTCAGCCGTTCGCAGTACCAGCACAGCAAGGCCGTTTTGGTTATTGTTACAAGGCCAGATCAGTCAATCATCCAGACTGTTGCCCCTGAAACTATTGAAAAGGCTGCTGTCCCTCTTCAGGAACCACACGTTTGTCTGGCCTCTCAACAGATACCTCTCCGTCGTGGTTGCACCTACGGTACGGCCATCTGTATCGCTGAGGGACGCAAGCCTCCCCACCAACGGCAAGGTCCATGGTTCATAGGTGTGACAACACGTCATAAAAACGTAAAATGTATGTTTCAGTAACTAAATAAAACAGTTTCATCAAATCTTCTCTCTCTCTCTCTACGTACACAAACTGAAATTGCCTGCTCACTTTGTTTTCTATGTTTGGCCTAGTCTGAGGAACTGGTGTAGAGATTTTGATACGGTCTTGAAATTCCTGGGACCAATATCTTGCCTGTATCGATATCCTAAACGGGCAAAAATCGTTCAGATTTTTGATTCCAAAGATGGGTGAACTACATATACACATAATTAAGTTTGTACACATCCCTCTGTGTGCGTGAGTGCTATTCGCACTTGGCCAGTAAAACACAGACGCGCCATTTTATAATGTGTCTAAGAAGTTTGTATACCCTCTTCACTTTTTTTCAATTGGGGAGATATATAGCTGTTTTACTTGCATTTCTGCTTTGGCAAGCCCCTGCCTACTAAAACAGACCTGCTTCAGAGCAGAAACGTACTTTTGTTACAGTTAGTGACAAAGACTGGCCATGGACATAAGGAACCGTGCAGCTGCAATCACTTAACCAGTTTCCAAATGCCGCGTCACGTTCAAGGGCGTTAAGTTCTTATGAAGGTCCAGTGTATTACAGCTCACACAGGAGGAATGTAGTTTTACGGTGCTCATTACGTGCAAGAGTTGTAAGGAAACTTGATTCGTGTCATGATACGGGTCACAGTGTCACCACAGTACCACTGCTGGGCCCATCTTTTTTTGAAGGGCTCGTGAATGTAAAATATTACTTAGATATTATTTCACTATGGGATCTGCAGCATATGCACTGAAGCGCCAAGGAAACTGGTATGGGCATGCGTATTCAGACACAGAGGTGTATAAACAGGCAAAATACGGCGCTGCGGTCGGCAACGCCTATATAGGACAACAATTTTCTGGCGCATGTGTGCTTGGTGCAACCAGTGGTTGCTCAAGGTCAATCCCTCCAAAACCCAGGCGACCATTGTAGGCAAAACCACCCCTTCCATCCGCCTCCTTGATTTCTATCTCACCATCTATGGCCATCCTATCGCCCTCACTCCCACCCTTAAGTACCTTGGCGTCACCCTCGACCGTCGCCTCTCCTGGACCCCCCATCTCTGGACAATCCAAGCCAAGGCATGCTCCCGACTCCGTCTCCTCAAGCTCCTTTCCGGCCGTATGTGGGGTCTGGACCCCTCCACCATACTCCACACCTATAAATCCTTCATCCGCCCTATCCTCGGTTACGCCCATCCTGCCTGGATCTCCGCCCCCCCAACCTTTTACAAATCCCTTCAGATCCTTGAACGCCATGATCTCCGCCTCGCCTATCACATCCGCCTCCCCTCCCCATGCGTATCCTGTACGACCTCATTGCGTTCCCCCACCTCCTCCTTTTCCTTGAACGGATACGGATCCTGTACACCACCCGAAAACTCGATCCTTCTCACCCGCTTGTCTCCCCCATCCTCTCTCACCCCCGCCCGCTGCCGCACCTGTATTCCCACGTCCCACCCGGTCTCCATCTCTCCACCCTCCTTACCCTCTCCCAAGGTGGCTTCCGCCAGCTCCCTCTCCCTGATGATGCCCTCCTCCCCTCCATCTACCCCTCCTACCAACTTTGATCCTCCCTCCATCTTCCCGTGTTTGCTCCTTTGGGCACCTCCCTCCCTTCTCTCCTCCTTCCCTCCCTCCTCCATTTCTCCCCACTCCTCCCCCAGGCTTCCCCTCCCCTGTCCCTCTACTCCTCCTCCCATCTCCTCAGCCATTGGCGTCTTTGTTCTCCCCTCTCCGCCCCTCACCCTTCTTCCCCTCTTGGCAGGTCCCCGGACTCGCACACGCTATGTGGACATTCGCGCGGCGGAGATCTTCGCCATCAGTGTCTTGTGTGTGCCGTCGTGTTTAGTGTTCAGTGTTCACCATCGCACTCCATCGTTCACCTGTGCCATCGACATCTTCAGTGTTTGTGCGTCGTGTCAACAGTTTGTAGTGCGGATTATCGTCGAGTGTGAACGGCTCCGTGTTTGTCTTTATGTGTCTACTGTTTTATTACCCGCCGTTATGTAACTTATGTGTATTCTTTCTGTTGTTTCTTTTCTATGGCTGAAGAGCGGCGTAACTTGCTGCTGACAGCCTGCCTGTTTGTACGGGTTTAAAAATAACAATAAAGAAAAAAAAGGCGCATTTATCAGATCGGTTACTGCTGCTGCAATGGCAGGTAATCAAGATTTAACTAAGTTTGAATATGGTGCTATAGTCGGCGCACGATAGATGGAACACAGCATCTCCGAGGTAACGACGAAGTGAGGATTTTCCCGTACGACTATTTCATGAGTGTACCGTAAATATCAGAAATCCGGTGAAACATCGAATCTTGGCGTCGATGCGGCCGGAAAAAGATCCTGCAAGAACGGGGCCAACAACGACTGAAAACGTGACGGAAGTGCAACCCTTCCGCAAATTGCAGCAGATTTCAGTGCTGGACCATCAACAATTCTCAACGTGCGAACCATTCAACGAAACATCATCGATATGGGCTTTCGGAGCCGAAGGCCCACTCTTTTACCCTTGATGACTGCACGACACAAAGTTTACGCCTCGCCTGCACCCATCAACACCGACATTAAACTGTTCATAACTGGAAAAATGTTGCCTTGTCGGACGAGTCTCGTTCTATCGCGCGGATGGCTGTGTACGGTTATGGAGACAATCTCATGAATTCATTGACCCTGCATGTCAGCTGAGGACTGTTCAAGCTGGTGGAGGCTCTGTAATGGTGTGGGGCGTGTGCAGTTGGAGTGATATGCGACCCCTTATACGTCGATATATGACTCTGATAGGTGACACATCCTGTCTGATCACCTGCATCCATCCACGTCCATTGTGCATTCCGACGAAGTTGGACAATTCCTGCAGCACAGTGCGACATCCCGCACGTCCAGACTTGCTACAGTGTGGCTCCATAAACACTCTTCTGAGTTTAAACACTTACACTGCCCACCAAACTCCCGAGACATGAATATTATTGAGCATATCTGGGAAGCCTTGCAACGTGCTGTTCAGAAGAAATTTCCACCCCTCGTGCCCTTACGGATTTATGGACGGCCCTCGGATTCATGGTGTCAGTTGCCTCCAGCATTACTTCAGACATTAGTCGAGTCGATGCCACGTCAAGTTGCGGCACTTCTGCGTGCCCTGGGGAGCCCTACACGATATTAGGGAAGTGTACCAGTTTCTTTGGCTCTTCAGTGTATTATGCCACAGTAAGACAATATGAAGTGAATCAGTAGACAGTATATTGCTTGATATTTCATTTTTGTATAAAACCTAACTTCAACTTTATTGTCTTCATCAGTACATCAGCAAACAGTCGCATTTATTTACATTGTACGTAATATACAGGGTGTTACAAAAAGGTACAGCCAAACTTTCAGGAAACATTCCTCACACGCAAAGAAAGAAAATATGTTATGTGGACATGTGTCCGGAAACGCTTAATTTCCATGGTAGAGCTCATTTTAGTTTCGTCTGTATGTACTGTACTTCCTCGATTCAACGTCAGTTGGCCCAGTTGATCACGTTGGAATGAAGCCTCATCAGTAAAGCGAACATTTGCACTGAAATGAGGATTGACACATTGTTGGATGAACCATTCGCAGAAGTGTACCCGTGGAGGCCAATCAGCTGCTGATAGTGCATGCACACGCTGTACATGGTAAGGAAACAACTGGTTCTCCCGTAGCACTCTCCATACAGTGACGTGGTCATCGTTACCTTGTACAGCAGCAACTTCTCTGACGCTGACATTAGGGTTATCGTCAACTGCACGAAGAATTGCCTCGTCCATTGCAGGTGTCCTCGTCGTTCTAGGTCTTCCCCACTCGCGAGTCATAGGCTGGAATGTTCCGTGCTCCCTAAGACGCCGATCAATTGCTTCGAACGTCTTCTTGTCGGGACACCGTCGTTCTGGAAATCTGTCTCGATACAAACGTATCGCGCCACGGCTATTGCCCCATGCTAACCCATACATCAAATGGGCATCTGCCAACTGCGCATTTGTAAACATTGCACTGACTGCAAAACCACGTTCGTGATAAACACTAACCTGTTGATGCTACGTACTGATGTGATTGATGCTAGTACTGTAGAGCAATGAGTCGCATGTCAACACAAGCACCGAAGTCAACATTACCTTCCTTCAATTGGGCCAACTGGCGGTGAATCGAGGAAAATGGTTCAAATGGCTCTGAGCACTATAGGACTTAACATCTATGGTCATCAGTCCCCTAGAACTTAGAACTACTTAAACCTAACTAATCTAAGGACATCACACACATCCATGCCCGAGGCAGGATTCGAACCTGCGACCGTAGCAGTCGCGCGGCTCCAGACTGAGCGCCTAGAACCGCTAGACCACCGCGGCCGGCCTGAATCGAGGAAGTACAGTACATACTGACGAAACTAAAATGAGCTCTACCATGGAAATTAAGCGTTTCCGGACACATGTCCACATTACATATTTTCTTTCTTTGTGTGTGAGGAATGTTTCCTGAAAGTTTGGCCGTACCTTTTTGTAACACCCTGTATATGCGTAGTGCTGCGATAAGTGAAAATTTGTACCAGGTCTCTTGCTCACTGGGCAGATGCGCTAACCACTACTCCACTCTTTCACAGTGGCCTTGCACAGATGAATGATTGACCCTAGCACTCCTGCCTCCTCAGTCTAAATCCCCACTTACGCCCCAGCCCACTGACTGCTCTCCCTAAGCTCCAACAGCACTGCGGGGGCTCCTCAGCTCATGTCAGCAGCGAACTAAATGGGGAATCCTACCTGAAACCCAGACATAGGTGCTATAATCAAGTTGTTAGTGTATCTGCTTAGTGAGCAGGACGTTCGCGTTCGAATCTCAGCCGTGGTACAAATTTACATTCATCGGTTCAGTCTGCATATACAGGATGCTAAGAAAAAGTGTCGAATATTTTGAGAGGTGGTAGTAGCCACCAAAACAACAAAAGAAATTCAATAAACATGGGCTCTAAAATGCATATCTGAAGAGCTACGAGAACTTGTTTATCTTCAATACTACGAAACTCATCTCTTCTACTGCAAGCTCTTAAAAAGCACTCCGTCTTCAGCCCACAACTGGCCCATCGGGACAATCCGACCGCCGTGTCATCCTCAGTTGAGGATATGGCTAGGAGGGTCGTGTGGTCAGCACACCGCTCTCCCGGTCGTTACGCTGGTTTACTTTGACCAGAGCCGCTACTATTCGGTCGAGTAGCTCCTCAATTGGCATCACGAGGCTGAGTGCACCCCGAAAAATGGCAACAGCGCATAGCGGCCTGGATGGTCAGCCATCCAAATGCCGGCCACACCCGACAGCGCTTAACTTCGGTGTTCTCACAGGAACCAGTGTATCCATTGCGGCAAGGCCGTTGCCCACTGCAAGCTCTTAGCTTTTCATATTTTCGGAGGAGCTAGTACTGACAAAACAAGAAAAAATGTCAAGTAAACATAGGCTCTACAACGCATACCTTAACAGAGATGAGCACTTGTTCGGTAGAAAAGATATGTTTCACAGTAGCGAAGATGACTGAGTGCTCATAGGTCTTAAGGTATGCATTTTAGCTGTAGAATCATACGTTGGCCATGAGGTGCAGGCCTAAAGAGGACAATTCTCTGATATTTAACGCTCGAAAATAGCATTTTAGAGCATTTTTTGTATTAAAAGCTTTTAAATCAGCATTTAAGGTTTATTACCAACTTGTGCCGTTTATAAATCACTGAATTGCTGAGGTAAAAAAAGTTACATAAAAAAAATCGTTAAGGTGTTCATACTGATTTATCAACATCGTAACAGAAGTTGAGATTAATGTTCATGAAAAAACGACAGTGTTCCAATTTAACAACAATATCTTGTAACTAGAAGCAAAGATGTTTCTTAGGAAAATACGAGACAACAAAAGGGATGTGTCCAGGAAACAATTTTTACCGTGCTGAATTCAAATACAATAATTTCGCAAATAATCAGCTTTAAACTGAAAGTTTTAAATTTATCGACCAACTGATTTGTGCCTACAGTTTGTAGCAATGAAGCCGCTTATAATACAAGGGACGGTCCAAAATAAGTGTTTGAAAGGTAAGATGGGACACGAGGTGACTCAAACAAATGCCATATCAATCCATACACACTGCTGACACAATGACAGAAGGCGAATCAGTGCTGAGGAATGACGCATGCGCAGAGCGCCAAAGAAGACAGACCGGTGTGTCAGAGATTATTCGAGTACATCTCATGCTGGTCACGGTGGCAGACCGATATGTATCGACACCGTGGTCCCCAATGGAGGTGCACGCTGATATCCAGTATGAATGGGCATGCGGGACTAGTGTGTTGTCATCCATGAATACCTACACATAGTGTATAGTGAAGAAGTCATGTCTTGTAAAATAGTTGGTCGCTGGTGTTGTTTGTCCTATTAGATTTTCATCTGTTCATTTCACTGAAAGCTGCAATCTCAGGACGCCACTTGAAAACCAATACTGAGTTGGAGTAGTGGGACAATTCCTTGGATCACAGGGCACTGATTTCTACCAGGGTGGTTTCTTCCACTGATTGCCACTAAGACCAAATGCCTCAACGCCGGTGGCCAACAAGTCGAAAAATAGTGCAAAGTGTATAGTTCATGATGCCATGCTCTATTTGTTTTTTGAGAACTTTTGGGATGTCCCTTCTACCATCATCACTTTGGTGTCTTAAAGTACCACTTTCAATATTAAAACAAATGTAAATGTCGTGTGACTAGGGCCTTCCATCAGGTAGACCGTTCGCCGGGCGCAAGTCTTTAGATTTGACGCCACTTCGGAGACTTGCGCGTCGATGGGGAGGAAATGATGATGGTTAAGACAAGACAAGAAGCAGTCCCTGAGCGGAGAAAACCTCCGACCCAGCCGTTAATCGAACCCACGCCCTTAAATTTTGACATTCTGTTGTGCTGACCACTCAGCCACTGGGGGCGGACACTTTCAATATTTATTGTTGGCGATGCCAAAACATTGACACCTGGCATCTAACATGAAGGTTCAAAACTGGTTTATTTTTTTTTAGCAACTTCAGTATTAAAATTAATTTTTCCAAGTATGACTTTAAAGTGACTTTGACGTTAGGAAAACAATGATAGGCGACTTATAGGTCCTGATTGAGATGAAAAGACGTATGGAGAAAATTTCCTTTCGGTGGTATCGAACTCACATGCAACAGCCAAAATTCCGTTAACCATTACTTCAAAACCATGCAGTTTTGTCAACTGAAGTGCCACATGTTTATCTCGGTGCAACTGGGACAGAGAACAAAGCTGGAGAGGTTAATGTTGACTTAACTCATGGCAGCTGTCCACCAGTTAATTCAGCCGAATTAGCCAATAGAAAATACACTGCACAACAAAATTAAAAGACCAGTTTTGCTAAACCAGGTACTTGTCTCCTATTGCGACGTAGGAGTTTGAAGTTTTGCTCAAAGGTATCAGCGACCGCCCTCTGTAATTGTGCAAAAGTGTGACGCTCTGCCTCGTAAACATCAGGCATGGCTAAGCTGCTGTTCTAGTCCCTATTAGCAGGCATGCGTAGTTGGAGAGGTGTCAGGCGGTTGTCTGCCTGTAGGCGCCTAGGACTCCACCACGAGTTCTCTAAGTACAGGTACATTTGTAAAGCACTCATCAAAGATGGGCAGATAGTGCCTACAGTGCTGCCAAACTGGCTGGTCTGGAGGCACCCATTGACATCCTCCTAATGCATGTGTCAGTGTCGCACTCCCCCCATGATTATACCAGAGGAGGACACAAAACAGGACATCTTCAAAAGCATAAGTACGCCTTGCTACTTCAGATCACGTTAAAATTTCGTGGAAGGGAATTGAACAGTCCTTAGTTGTTCCACTCTGTACACCAGAATGAAAATTGTGGTCGCACCACACTCCAAAGGGGAATGGTCACGTTCAATGCAGTTGCAGGACTACATATACTGAGTGAAGGGTTGAACCGTCTGGGAGACGTCAGCAGTGTCAAAGATTGTGAAGACATCGTCCTGTTGCTGATCGCACAGCAAAATGGTGTTTCCGAACGCGCCCCAAGCAAAGGTGTGATTTCACTGAAGCATGTTAAGCTACCCCCCTGAAGCCTTTTCGGTGTGTCTGACATGTTTGCCTTGGCCACCTGTAAGAAAGGCATGGGATTTCCACTTGGGTGTTGCGGTTCTGACTCCCATGGCGTAGCATTAAAGAAAGGGGTGACATATGGATAAGAGGGGGTGCAACGACCTCCCCATTGTGTAAAATATCCAGGGTGGCGTTGGGCAGAACTGTGGTGAAATGTGATCCCAGTGTGACATCATTAACTTCTGAGCTCTGGCCTTTTTTTTCTTATGTGTCGTCACCTTGCTCTTTGAAGCATCGTCGAGCCCGAGGGTGACGTTGCAGGGAGCCGAGCTTTGCACCTTTACAGAAGAAGGTAGTAGGTACCTTTGAGGCAGATTTCGACTTTATGCGTCCTTTAATTTGTTATGCAGTGCAGTTAAACCTCCGCTTTGTTTTTTGACTATAACAAGGTGCACACACAGGGCTCCTCTAGTCTTAAATTATTGCTGGCCTAGATAGCAACCCTGTTTTAAGACGCCACTGGTTCACCTCCAGTGAAGAAAGACGTGAAGAAGCGATTGGTGTTTGTGTTGCTTGCTGCTCAACTGAAAACATCTTTCTACAGATACTGGGAAACTTGGGCAACGTCACAACGAGTGCACCTCAAGGCGTGGTGCCTGTGTAGAGAAATGCTGCCATTGAAGAGTTTATACTGTTGTAATAAATTAGAAAGTTATGAGAGTACTTTAGCTTTACTTTCGTATTAAATATATATATTCATGTTCAGCAAAAGGGCTTGTACTCTCACCCTTGAGCACCCTAAAATCATCATCCTCATCATCATTATGATGTTGCTTGTTGTAGGTCTGTCGCCTTGGAATATAACAGGAGAGCACACGCTTCAGGAGAAGGTGATAGGTACGAGGAGCGCGTGCTAGCCTTGGTCTTCCTCCGCTGCTTGAAGCGCAGGCTGCTCTTCCAGTTGTCCGCCAACAATGGCGATGCAGGCAGGTTCGACGACTTGGTGCTGGTGTGGCGACCCAAGGAAGACACCAAGGCGCACACCTTGCTGGTGCAGCTCAAGCACAAAACCTCCCTCAATAACATGCGCATTAGCAGTAAACAGTGGTTGTCTGAGGACCCTAAACGCAACTTTGGGATCAGGGAGTACTGTGCCTCCTATGTAAAAGTTAGAGAGTCACTTAAGATGGACAGGGTCACATTTGTGTTGCTGACAAATGCCTTTCTGGGCGAAAGTGAAGATAACATATTTGTGAGCCAGGATGCGGACAGTGTCCCAGGGCTAGAGCTGCTACACGCTGGTGGTGACCTCTACAAGCTCAACTGGGACAACCCACAGGTGCAGAAGGCAGTGCGTCGAGACCCGAGCTTCGTGAATCATTTCTACTTGTTGTGCAAGCAGAGAGATTGGGAGGAGATTGCGGACAACATTTATGGGGAGCTGGAAGAGCTGCTGGGTATGGGTGGCCTCCTATGCGAATCCATCTCTGAGAGTTTGTGCAAGAATCTCCGGCAGTGGATGAACAAGGAGAATGTGTGTTTGACAAGTGGCTGGAGCATGTGGCAGAAAATTGTAGACGAATACATAAGGAAGGAGGTGAATGTGTGCAGGTCGGTGACCACCAGACTCAGATACTGCAGCGTGTACGAGGTTCGCGGCTACATAGAGTCCTCTAACCCCGCGTGGGTGAGGCCTCCAGAAACGGGAACTGCAGCTTTCTCTGCTACAAAGGTCCACCAAGTACTGGCTCTCGAATCACACATCATGGTGGCTGTGGAGCAGTTCAGAGAGCTGGAACATCAGATTCTCCGCTGTTGGGGACCATTTTGCCGATGGTTGGTAAGTTTTATAGTGTTAGTATTTTGAAACAGAATTTCGTGATGCGCTTATTTCGAACCATGGTCCAGGTCCAAACTAGTGGACATGTATGGCTGATGGTCGTTATAGAATATGCACAGATGCTACGCAGTGTTCCCTAATGAATTGTGTACAGTGTTTGGAAGCAAGTCAAAAACGTTCTCATAGGTGGTAAATTGTTGTGCCAGTGCTATGTGTGAATACCTGCACCATTTGCGGACAATTGAAGTATTGTTCCGTCTTGTGGCAATTCTTCCTCAATAGCAGGTAAGTGGTACTCAAGTGCAATGTTTACTGATGTATGTTGTGTTTGGCAAAAAACTGTCAGCCAACAATGGCCATCATGAGAACAGCTTGAGTCAGAATCAGCTGGTAACCAAGAAACTATATATGTATATATAAAGGTATATGTAGATATGATATTATTTATTTACTTTAGTAATGGAAGAATCCTGAGCAGGGATGCTACTTGAAAGATGGTGTACATATTTTACTATTGTTTGTAAAGGAAATTAATAACATGAGCAGAGATTCTGAACGAATGAGTTTAATTTTCGTCTAGATAGTGTTAAAAAAGTGCGCTCCTGGATACGTCGCATTTTCTGATTAGCTTGCTCGTCTTATTGGCTCACCGAGGGCACAACCGATATGACCCAATGAATGAATCAAAACAGGATTTGATAAAACAGTTAATGCGCGTTTAAATGACCATGTCAGGGAAAATAACGCGTTGTAAGTCACATTAGATTTTATCGTACTGACAGTATCTCGTTTTACTTACTACTTTCTTTAAATATGCTTTGGCACTGTAGACACATTTCTTTCTAAGGGTCAAATACAGATTGTTGGAATGGCTTACTCATAGTAACAAAATCATTTATGTAACCAATACGATACTTTTCATCATAAATGGTGACAATGTGTTTATGAAAAGGCAGAAGTTTGCCACCAATAGTTTTCTGGAGGGTATTCAGTACACAATATTCATTGTGCGAACAGAAGCAGTGAATCATGGTTAGTTATGAATAATGAGTCGCCTAACACATTATGGTGATGGACTCATTTGGATGAACGGATCATTGGTAGTGGATACAACCTAGAGCTAGAGATATCAAGTTTCACAAATCGAGAGTGAAATTACATAATTTACAAATTCACTCATACCATTAAAATGGCCAGACATCGTTTATATTACTCTCCGCTGTCAGTAAGCCAATCAGAGAATGAAAACAGTGGATGTTGGGAGCAGCCACATCAAAGGCAAATGATCGCCAACAGTTTGAAAAAAGTCAACAAAATGATTACCAACAATAATTCAGATGCAATGTAGGTATCTGCTTCGCACAGGTTTTTACATACTACACATACAAGATACTACAGTTTAATAGCTGTGAGATCTTGAGCACATGGGATTCTAATGGACAAAGAGCATCCTAGTAGGCACAAAGAAAAAACTGAACCGCACACAAAATTTCCACTCACTATGTAAGTTAATGCTAACCAGAATTTAACAAACGTCAAGCCCAAGATTTAAGAAAATGGATTATATGATCACAGAGCGATGGCTCAACTGCAAACAAAGCGCTGGCTATGAGACTAATCTCTCTCGCAAAATGCCATTAACAAACAAGATATTGGACCTTTTACTAACATAAACGAACCTGAAGGAGACTGTGATAGCATTTCTGTAACCGGACTAACACGTTCTAATGTCTGTTTCCTCTATCAAACTGAACAATATTACGATCTATCGTGCATCATGATCCACATGTAACTAACTAACTCATTAAAGCAAGTTGTGGGGGGGCTTAGTTATAAAATGAAAATATAATAATTTTAGTAGCTGTGTGTTCGGTTATGAAGTCTCGTAACCGGTTCGCCCTGACTAGTATTAGTACGCAATCTGACTGTATAAAATAACAATAAAGAATGAAAGGAAATTTCCGTTAACACAATTGGTTAATTAAGTCCCCTGCAACTATAAAAGCTACGAAACAACAAAGCACAAGTGTAACTGTTCTATGTGTGGTAGTGTGGTTCAACGTACTTGAATCTGGCACAGTTCTTCCTCAATACGACAAGAACTTTTAAACACCATTTACAATGAACTAATTGAAAAACCACAAATTCTATAATTGCACCTAGAAACCAGAATTACAAGTCTAATACATGAACACGAGCCAGATGCTTTGTTGACTGAACCTGTGGCCAAGATGCATTATTATTAAGGAGATTTGAAATAAAAAAATTTTTTGTTACCTCCATATACACTCCTGGAAATGGAAAAAAGAACACATTGACACCGGTGTGTCAGACCCACCATACTTGCTCCGGACACTGCGAGAGGGCTGTACAAGCAATGATCACACGCACGGCACAGCGGACACACCAGGAACCGCGGTGTTGGCCGTCGAATGGCGCTAGCTGCGCAGTATTTGTGCAACGCCGCCGTCAGTGTCAGCCAGTTTGCCGTGGCATACGGAGCTCCATCGCAGTCTTTAACACTGGTAGCATGCCGCGACAGCGTGGACGTGAACCGTATGTGCAGTTGACGGACTTTGAGCGAGGGCGTATAGTGGGCACGCGGGAGGCCGGGTGGACGTACCGCCGAATTGCTCAACACGTGGGGCGTGACGCCTCCACAGTACATCGATGTTGTCGCCAGTGGTCGGCGGAAGGTGCACGTGCCCGTCGACCTGGGACCGGACCGCAGCGACGCATGGATGCACGCCAAGACCGTAGGATCCTATGCAGTGCCGTAGGGTGCCGCACCGCCACTTCCCAGCAAATTAGGGACACTGTTGCTCCTGGGGTATCGGCGAGGACCATTCGCAACCGTCTCCATGAAGCTGGGCTACGGTCCCGCACACCGTTAGGCCGTCTTCCGCTCACGCCCCAACATCGTGCAGCCCGCCTCCAGTGGTGTCGCGACAGGCGTGAATGGAGGGACGAATGGAGACGTGTCGTCTTCAGCGATGAGAGTCGCTTCTGCCTTCGTGCCAATGATGGTCGTATGCGTGTTTGGCGCCGTGCAGGTGAGCGCCACAATCAGGACTGCGTACGACCGAGGCACACAGGGCCAACACCCGGCATCATGGTGTGGGGAGCGATCTCCTACACTGGCCGTACACCACTGGTGATCGTCGAGGGGACACTGAATAGTGCACGGTACATCCAAACCGTCATCGAACCCATCGTTCTACCATTCCTAGACCGGCAAGGGAACTTGCTGTTCCAACAGGACAATGCACGTCCGCATGTATCCCGTGCCACCCAACGTGCTCTAGAAGGTGTAAGTCAACTACCCTGGCCAGCAAGATCTCCGGATCTGTCCCCCATTGAGCATGTTTGGGACTGGATGAAGAGTCGTCTCACGCGGTCTGCACGTCCAGCACGAACGCTGGTCCAACTGAGGCGCCAGGTGGAAATGGCATGGCAAGCCGTTCCACAGGACTACATCCAGCATCTCTACGATCGTCTCCATGGGAGAATAGCAGCCTGCATTGCTGCGAAAGGTGGATATACACTGTACTAGTGCCGACATTGTGCATGCTCTGTTGCCTGTGTCTATGTGCCTGTGGTTCTGTCAGTGTGATCATGTGATGTATCTGACCCCAGGAATGTGTCAATAAAGTTTCCCCTTCCTGGGACAATGAATTCACGGTGTTCTTGTTTCAATTTCCAGGAGTGAACATAGACGAAAAATACACTATGATCATTGCAACATCCTCCGTATATACATTACGCCAACCGAACAGCATCTATTCTCTCGCCCAACAGAACAATAACTGCACACGACATGCTCTCAACTAGTACTGCTCTCGACATCCTCTCAACAAATACTGCACACGGCAACCTCTGAACTACTACTGCGCCAGTGAAGGCGGCGGAATAATAATCTTTGGCGCAATCTCTGTCGCTGTGACTCAGTGTAGCCAACTTTTAAAGTATTTGGCTAAAATTCACATCAAAGATGAAAGAAAAAAGATTAATGACCCACTACAATTCCCTTGGCAACCGCCTTGACGCAGTGGATACACCGGTTCCCGTGAGATCACCGAAGTTAAGCAATGTCGGGCGTGGTCGGCACTTTGATGGGTCACCAACCAGGCCGCCATGCGCTGTTGCCATTTTTCGGGGTGCACTCAGCCTCGTGATGCCAATTGAGGAGCTACTCGACCGAATAGTAGCGGCTCCGGTCAAAGAAAACCATCATAACGACTGGGAGAGCGGTGTGCTGACCACACGCCCCTCCTATCCGCATCCTCGCCCGAGGATGACACGGCGGTCGGGTGGTCCCGATGGGCCACTTGAGGCCTGAAGACGGAGTGTTTTTTTTTTACAATTCCCTTAAACGAACTCAATATCTTAATCCTGACGTCTAGCGCACAGCAAGAACCAGCTGCAACTACCTCCGGAAAGCCAGCAACAGATACCGGTTTCACTGCGAGTCCTGGCCATCCTCTGGGCGGCCAAAGGCGGGGTAGTTTCCCTTAAGCACCGGAAGGGCAGTGCCAGCATTCTCCGGGGATTTATTTTCCCTGCTCTCATCTTGTTACTGGTCAAGAAGCTCCCTGGACTCTGCTGCCTGACACAGCCCATTTCGACTGACAGTGCAAAGTTTTACTACTGTACTGTCTGTGACATGTGGTGCCAACTTCAAAACCTTGTCACTCTCACATTCATTTTACACCAGCACATACAAAGAGAATGAGGTAAAGAACAAACTTTGAGTAACTGAAATAACCAAACAAAGGTCATTCACCCGATCTGCAGGGGCTCAGCGTAACTCCAGCAGCGTGAAACGAGACTTACAGGCAGCTCATTACAAACTGCACGCATGAGAGGTCGCAAAGTGCCCTTAACACCCATGAAAGGGTAACAACAGTCATCTTTCAACGTGCCGTGTGTGGTCAGACGTAGTCCTACAGAAAAATGATATAAGGATACTGTAGCATGAGAGGGGGGAACATGAGGACACAGGATGTCCGTGAGGCAAAGATAGGGTTTCCAGATCTGAAAAAAGACTGACGGAAAAAAAATCGCAACACCAAGGAGTTCAGCGATACAAACGAAAGTTGTTAGGCGTGTTTCTACACCTGAAACACTATGTCTGTTCAGATTTCGCGCCAGTCGCATAAGAGTGGCTCAAGTAGCGCCACTATGAGGATGCAAATCATGTTACCTTTAAATACCGGGTGATCAAAAAGTCAGTATAAATTTGAAAACTGAATAAATCACGGAATAATGTAGATAGATACGTACAAATTGACACACTTGCTTGGAATGACATGGGATTTTATTAGAACCAAAAAAATACAAAAGTTCAAAAAATGTCGGACAGATGGCGCTTCATCTGATCAGAGTAGCAATAATTAGCATAACAAAGTAAGACAAAGCAAATATTATGTTCTTTACAGGAAATGCTCAATATGTCCACCATCATTTTTCAACAATAGCTGTAGTCGAGAAATAATGTTGTGAACAGCACTGTAAAGCATGTCCAGAGTTATGGTGAGGCATTGGCGTCGGATGTTGTCTTTCAGCATCCCTAGAGATGTAGGTCGATGACGATACACTTGCGACTTCAGGTAACCCCAAAGCCAATAATCGCACGGGCTGAGGTCTGGGGAGCTGGGAGGCCAAGCATGACGAAAGTGGCGGTTGAGCAGACGATCATCACCATTCTGCATAAACATCGTACGTTCCAGCAGGTGTTTATCAGCCAGGCTGGGGCTGATGCGATTCTGTAACATATCGGCGTACCTCTCACCCGTCACGGTAGCAGTTACAAAACCAGAATCACGCATTTCCTCGGAGAAAAAAGGCCCGTTAACGGTAGATGTGGTAAATCCAACCCATACCTTGACTTTCTCTTCGTGCAATGGAGTTTCCACAACAGTTCTAGCATTTTCGGTAGCCCAAATCTGCAGTTGTGGGCGTTGACAGACCCTCGGAGCGTAAATGAGCTTCGTCGGTCCACAACACGTTACTCAACCAATCGTCATTTTCCGCCATCTTTTGAAACGCCCACACCGCAAATGCCCTCCGCTTCACTAAATCGCCAGGTAACAGTCCATGATGCCGATAGATTTTGTACGGATAGCATCGGAGGGTAAACCTCAGTGCCAACCAAACAGTAGTGTATGGAATGCCGGTACGATGTGCGACTGCACGAGCGCTGACTTCCCCGTGCATAGACGAACCCGCTACAGTCTCCATTTCTTCCTGAACTGTCTCAGAAACATTACGCCTTGTGCTCGGTCGGCCACTACGGGGTCTATCGTCTAAACAACTCGTGGCCTCGAACTTCGAAATCATTCTCGCCACAGCTGCATTTGTCAATGGACGTTTACCCGTTCAAATCACCTTCCTATGGCGATAGGATCGTAACGCTGAAGTAGCACATTCCCCATTCTGATAATACAGCTTGACTAAAAGTGCCTTTTCAGGTAACGTGAACATGCTGCGACTGCTGCCGCATCTGATTCTCTCTCTCATTACAGCTCCTTTTATACACGATTGTCATGCGCAGTCGCTGACGTTTTGCTGTCCAGCGCCATCTGTCGGACATTTTGTGAACTATGTTTTTTTTATTTGTTCTAATAAAACCCCATGTCATTCCAAGCAAGTGTGTCAATTTTTACCTCTCTATCTACATTATTGTCTGGTTTATTAAGTTTTCAAATTTATACTGACTTTTTGATCACCCGGTACATACTGTAGTGATCGTGAGCTTTAGTTACCTTTGCGATTGTTCGTTGTAGCTTGATGTTAGTCAAGAATGCCTTTAAGGCGACAAAGACGTCATTATCAGTGATGTGTCGGCAGCTGGGCCAACACCTTGTAGGTCGAGATGGCTGAAAATGCACGCTAGACTAACGCAGACGGGCGTGAAGTACTGGAACAGGCTACGTAATTAATGCTATGAAGAAAAGTATGTAGCTGGATTAATACTTATCTTTAATCAATCATTGTGGTACATCGCTCTTGACTATATACAGGAGACTTTAATTACAATCACTGTAAGGCTAATGGCGCCTTGCTAGTTCGTAGCCATTAACTTAGCTGAAGGCTATTCTGTCTCTCGGCTAATGAGAGAGAAAGGCTTCGTACATATAGTCGCTAGCTAGGTCGTCAGTACAACTGGGGCGAGTGCTTGTTCGTATCACGAGACCTGCCTTGTGGTGGCGCTAGGTCTGCGATTACACAGTGGCGACACGCGGGTACGACATGTACTAAATGGACCGCGGCCGATTTAAACTACCACCTAGCAAGTGTGGTGTCTGGCGGTGACACCACAATCAGCACCTCACTGAGTTTCAACGGGGTCGTGTAATAGGACTACGAAATACTGGACGGTCATTCTGCAACAGTTCAGGAAGACTTGGCAGGAATATAGCCTCTGCACGTGATTGCTGTCAGCGGTGGTCACGTGAATGTACGGTCGCAACAAGACCAGGCGTCAGACGGCCAGATGGCACTACGAGAGGCAAGACCATCGTGTTCGGCGTATGGCTACAGCACATCACATCGCATCTGCAGCAGAAATATAAGCAGCAGTTCCCACCACAGTGACATAACGAATTGTTACAGACCGGTTACTTCAAGAAGAGCTGCGAGCCACACACCCTGTAGCGTGCATTGCGTGGACGCGAAACCACCGCTGCTTGCGACTCAAGAGATAGCTCATTGGAAAGTAGGACAGTGGTCTGTTGTGGTTTCTGCAAAAAGCGTTTCTGTATGGTCGATTTTAGTTGCCACTAGAAATTTAAAAAAATTACGTTCAAACGAATAAAATTCATGAAGTTAGACACTTCGGTATTGTTTTTAAATAAAGAAAATATTAAGCACCAAACAAGGTTTGAATTCAGAGCCTTTCATTTAGCAACCATACACTTTAACCATTACGCTAACGCAACACATTATTCGATAGCTCTCCCGGCGGAGGAATTTAATATGTCACGCAAAATACCGACAAACACTGTTGGTATGACTATGAATTACTCACGTTTCGTCGAATTACAATAGGAAATAAACAATTACCACTGTTCTTTATTGCGAAAAAGCGGTTAGTGAGAATGATACAAACACCTTTCCTTGCTATCGCCTGAATTAGGAGGCTTATTGCTTGTTTGGTTTAATTAATTAATATAATATGAAGCAATTGGTATAAGGAATGCTTTTTCCAAAATTTCTATAAAAGAAAGTCTGCTATGAAGGCATTGCTTTTGTTCAATTATTTTATTTATGACTGAACGTTTCTAAAACTGAATACACTCGTCCGTGCTCTGCACTGCAGTCGAGCTCTGGCAACGTCGTTCTCTGTTCATTGGCTGACTGTGTTTTGTGACGTCAGATGTGCAGAACGAAGCTAAACTCGGCCGCCGTCGTAAATGACGCGCACTTTAGTCACAAAGGACCTACACCTTGAGTTATGGTCTGGGGTACGAAAGCAGGAGCTCTCTCGTGGCTATCCTGTGTACCGTGGCTGCAAAATTTGTACGTCAGTCTGGTGATGCGACCTCTTGTGCTGCTGTTCATAAACAGCATTCCAGGGGGTGTTTTCAAACATACGAGGCCTGTTCAGAAAGTAAGCTCCGATTGATTGCCAAATTGAAGCCACAGTGAACATCAGAAATGTTTTACTTGTAACAATTAGCTACACCTTTCAGCTACTTCTCTACGTAGTCGCCGTTCTGACTTAGACTTTTGTCATAGCGTTGTAACAACTTTTCAATAGCCTCATCATAGAAGGCAGCCGCCAGTGCTTTCCGCCAATTCTCCACGCTGGCCTACACGTCGTTGTCTGTGTCAAAATGTTGTCTTCAAAGACAGCGGTTCATGTGACCAGAGATGAAACTCAGGGGGAGACAATTGCGGACTGTATTGTGGGTAATCTAACATTTCCATTTGAAAACGATGCTGGAGCATCTTCATTGCCCCTGCAGAATGCGGCTGAGAATTGTCGTGAAGACGAAACAGCACGACAGTTATGTAATGTTAGCTGCATAGCTTCAGGCGAAATTTCTCACCAGGCCCTCGTACTTGGCGGCAGACACTATTTTCTAGACATCTTTACGCACTCACTGCGAGCTCAGAAATGAGAAGAGCGACGTGATGCTAACTGGGGTTATACTAGAGACACTACCCAACACATCTGTGCAAAGCTTTATCGGATTTTCATAGTCGTTTCCACTTCGCGACCGATCGGAGCTTACTTTCTGAACGCCCCTCGTAATAATGCTCGTGCACGTACCGCTGTTGTAACCCAGCATGCTCTGCAGAGTGTCGACGTGTTGTCTTGGCCTCGTCGCTCACCAGATCTGTCTCCAGTCGAGCACATATGAGTCATCACAGCAAGACTCCAATGTCGTCCACACACAGCATTAACCGTCCCTGTATTTACTGACCAAGTGCAACAGGCATGGAACTCCATCCCACAAACTGACATCTAGCACCTGTACAACATAATGCAGGCACGTTTTCATGTTTGCATTCAACATTTTGGCGGTTGCACCGGTTATTAATGTTTCACATTTGTAATAGCTTATTTCGGACACACATTAAACCGTATCTTGCAATGCTGAATCCTGAAATATATTACCTTGACAAATGCATTCACGAAATTTCATTAGTCTTCAAAAGTCCCCTTGGAAAAATTTATGCATTTCTGTGCTGATAAACCTCTTACATTATTTGATTTTCAAACAGAACAGAACTGAACGAACTCAGACATTTCGCTCTTTACCTATTCTGATCAACACTAAACCGACACACGATATTTTTAGCACAACGCAATCTGACTTTCAATAATCTCTACAAAAGAATGGCCCTAACTAACAATAACCTATACCTTTCATGAATCACTTACCTCACAAAAATCTTCGTTACTCGAACTACTGCAATACAGCGAGCGCCAATACTGCCAGCTAAATAAAAGATTCTAACTATTGAAGGCACTAACTACTGATAGGTATACTTAGCAAATGAAAGATTTTAATAGAGAACAAACAATGTATTTACCTTAATAGTATTCAATATATATATATAAGTTCATGACATCCAGTCTTACAAATTTACTGTCTCTGATGGACACACGTCCAGATCATCCGCTCTCAAAACTCCGCCATCTCTCTGCCCACGTCCACCACTGCTGGAGGCTCACCTCCAACTGCGCAACGCTACGCGTGTTCACATCCAACTGCCCAACACTACAATAGCGAATATTGCAACAATGCCAACCAACCACAGACTGCACACAGCAAAGTCAGTGATTTTCATACTGGGGGCTATGTAAATAGGCTGTTTAGGTTCTTATGTTGGTAACGCCACGTAGCGCTGTGTATGAAAATCACTGACTGTGCTGTGTGCAGTCTGTGGTTAGTTGGCATTGTTGCAATATTCGCTATTGTATTGTTGGGCAGTTGGATGTGAACAGTGTGGTGTCACCGCCAGACACCACACTTGCTACGTGGTAGCCTTTAAATCGGCCGCGGTCCATTAGTATACGCCGGACTCGCGTGTCGCCACTGTTAGTGATTGCAGACCGAGCGCCGCCACACGGCAGGTCTAGAGACACGTCCTAGCACTCGCCCCAGTTGTACAGCCGACTTTGCTAGGAAGGGTTCACTGACAAATACGCTCTCATTTGCCGAGACGATAGTTAGCATAGCCTTCAGTACGTCATTTGCTACGACCTAGCAAGGCGCCATTACCAGTTTATATTGAGATTGTAATTATGTATCATCAAGAGCGATGTACACCCATTATGGATTAAAGTTAAGTATTCCAAGATCTTCGTACTTTATTTGCAATTCTCAAGACATTGTCCTGTTCCAGACCTCACGCCAGTCTGCGTGAGCTTAAACGCGTGCATTTCGGCCTCCTCTAGCAACACGGTGTTGGCTCTTCTGCCAACACATCAAACAGCACGTAGCGTTGCGCAGTTGGAGGTGAGCTGCCAGCATTGGTGGATGTGGGGAGAGAGATGGCGGAGTTTTGAGAGCGGATGATCTGGACCCGTGTCCATCAGAGACAGTAAATTTGTAAGACTGGATGTCATGAACTGATATATAATGACTTTTGAAAGCTATTAAGGTAAATACATTGTTTGTTCTCTATCAAAATCTTTCATTTGCTAAGTATGCCTATCAGTTAGTTAGTGCCTTCAGTAGTTAGAATCTTTTATTTAGCTGGCAGTATTGGCGCTCGCTGTATTGCAGTAGTTCGAGTAACGAAGATTTTTGTGAGGTAAGTTATTCATGAAAGGTATAGGTTATTGTTAGTCAGGGCCATTCTTTTGTAGAGATTATTGAAATTCAGATTGCGTTGCGCTAAAAATATTGTGTGTCAGTTTAGTGTTGATCAGAATAGGTAAAAAGCGAAATGTCTGAGTACGTCCAGCTCTGCTCAGCTGTTTGAAAATCAAATAATGTAAGAGGTTTATCGGCACAGTAATTCATAAATTTTTATAAGGGGATTTTTCAGTCTACATTAATTATTTTTCGGTGTTGCGATTTTCTTCCGCCAGCATCGCAAAAGCCGGACCCTGCGTTATATTTAGTCAGACGTTATGCTCTAGAAGCTGGATTTTGCGTAGAGATAGAGTCTGCTAGGTATTTTAAATCGCTTATTAATAACCACTTACAGTCTATGTTTTGCGAGATCTGTCTTCAACGTGCTTAAACCATCACTGAACATTCTTCTGATTTGGAAATTATGATAGCAACAAAGTTGTCAGTCTTCTTGACTGCTCAGTTCTCTTTCTAAGAAAATCTTATGTCAAAATATACTAAAAGTTCTTCCTTAATCAAAATAACTATCTGTTCTTCTGGGACGCAAAGCGCGAAGATATGCAATAGCTTTGGAATTTCAATTAGACATATAAAGAGATAATAATAATGTGTTGTTAAAGTACCGGTACTGAAATTTTTGTTTTGAACCCAGTTTATCAAGAACGTTATTTTTCTTAAAATCATTTCACATAACTCTTGAAAGCATAATTTTAAAGTACACGACACGAACATGATCTTTGTGATTTTGTCGAATTGCAATTTATTGTGTTGCTTTCTCCATTGGACATTTGTGACAGCGAACGCTCTTTAAATGCTGCCAATATCTCCTGGAATTGCAAAGTAATATTCTGCCAATTTCAATAATTCCGAATAAAATTCTTCTTTAAGCTATGATCTGATACAAGCAGTCCACTTTTCGTATGCCAAAAGGTTTTTAAAGGCTGAACTCTCTTTTTTTCGCATGAATGTCGTGAAATTGTGCTATTGATGAAATAAATTACTGTCATCCAGCTTTACGTTTTCTCTAGGCAAAATTTCTGAAGTTGCTGCTGTTTATCGCAGGTTGGCATCGGGTGATTTGCACATCCTACTGTGCCTTGCTTGTTCTGCGCGTAGCACGGTTGTAACATCGTGCGTTATGTTCGTTCGGCTTACGAAGAAAAACAAAGGACACATAACAATAGTATTCGTTGGTGTTATCTGTACATGTGTATGGTATATCTCCTTATTCCTCCTTTTCTCATTCCCTGTGCTTAGCTCATTAGCATAGAATGATTGTGCGCTCTCTAATTCATTGCTAAAAAACCTAAGAAAAGGTGGACGGGCCTTACTTGCCTATATTTGATCCTACACGACGCTAATATGCGGGACGGGTCCGGCTAAAGCCTGACACCTGGCAATCCTAGGAACAGTTGTTCTGCCGTAGTTCTCTCAATTACAGCCAGTCGTGACGTGAAGTGTCCCCAACGGCTACTCACACGTGACGCCAGCAGTAATACCGCAGTGTCTCCCCAAAATTTTGGAAGAAAAGACCCCAACCCAGATTCTTCCATACTCGCCGGCGGTATTGCAGAACCGCTGTTCATAACTGAACACAGCCGGCATGAGTGGCCGATCGGTTCTAGGCGCTGCAGTCTGGAAGCGCGCGACCGCTATGGTCGCAGATTCGAATCCTGCCTCGGACATGGATGTGTGTGATGTCCTTAGGTTAATTAGGTTTAAGTAGTTCTAAGTTCTAGGGGACTGATGACCTCAGCAGTTAAGTGCCATAGTGCTCAGAGCCTTTTGAACCATAACTGAACACCAGGTGACGCCATTCATAAGTGATACATACTTCCCAGTCGCAGCCCCACCCTAAACGCTGCCTTTCCTGTTGCGTTGCTAACACACTCGACGCTACTTCCCTAGTACGGCTGCTGCTACTCTCAAGCAATTACAGAACGTAGCGAGCGACGTGGCGCAGTGGTTAAACACCGGACTCGCGTTCGGGAGGACGACGGTTCAATCCTGCGTCCGGCCGTCCTGATTTAGGTTTTCCGTGGTTTCCCTCAATCGCTCCAGGCAAATGCCGGGATGGTTCCTTTCAAAGGGCACGGCCGACTTCCTGCCCCGTCCTTTCCTAATCCGATGAGACCGACGACCTCGCTGTCTGGTCTCCTTCCCCAAACAATCCAACCCAACAGACCGTAGCGGGGACTCCATTACTTGTTCTCGGATAATACCCGCAGACGTGAAAGGTTACCATGTCCGTTGGTGCACAATATGACAACTTCCCCTTGTGACGATCACACATGCTTGACCAGAACGTTAACGATGAGTATGCCTGCCTCCACGTCCTCCTGCAGACCAACATCGTGACATAGACACATCCGACTGCGCGACAAATACGGATGTATTGGCCAAATGGAACCTCTTTCAAGCTCTGTCGGATGCTTATAACGCTGTCTCACACGAGTATGCGGCATCTCCGCATCCTTCACAGTGATTACTCGACATCTGGTGCTGCCCACGCCCTTTATGTGTCTTATGAGCCAACACAAATGTCACTCTTCCAGTCTGGTTGCCATTCTACCTATCATGGAGAACTGCGACTCAAATCATTTTCATCCAGCCATATCTTCTAGGTGCTTCACTTTCCAGTTAGCTTGTACGAGGCCCGTTCAATAAGTGATGCTACACATTTTTTCGCAGCCAATTTCGGTTGAAAAAAAAAATGCAGAATTTGTTGTGCGACATCGTGGAATATTCCCGCTTCAGCCCCTATAGTTTCATGAACTTCCGGTGGGTGGTGGCGCTGTACATAGCCTCTAAAATGGTATCTGTAACGAAGGTGCGTTCCAAGCAGACAGCTGTCGTTGAATGTCTTTTGGCGGAAAATCAGAGCATCGCAGGTATTCACAAGCGCTTGCAGACGGTCTACGGAAATTTGGCAGTGAACAAAAGCACAGTAAGTCGTCGGGCGAGGCGTCTGTCATCATCACAACAAAGTCGCACAAACCTGTCTGATCCCCCACGTGCCGGCCTCTCCGCACAAAACTGAAGAAATTATTTCAGCGTGTTCGTCGCTACAAAAATGTTAACGAACTTCTCCTTCTCCCTGACAACACAAGTCCTCACACAAGTCTGTGCACCCGAGAGGAGCTCACAAAACTTCATTGGGCTTTTCTTCCTCATTCACTCTACAGCCCACACCTCGCAACTTCCATCTCTTTGGCCCAAAGAAGGATGAATTCTACAGAAAGCAGTACGCGCATGATGGGGAGGTTATTGAAACAACTACACGTTGGCTCCAACATCGACTCTTGGAGTGGTACGATGTGGGCATACAGGCCCTCCCAATAATGTGGCGGAAGGCCGTCGCATTGAACGGAGATTATGATGATAAATACGGTTTTGTAGCCGAAAGAGTGGGGAATAGTATGGTGTATTGGAACCCTGAATAAAACCATCCTGCTTTCGGAAAAAAAGTGCGTTGCACTATGCCTACTTATTGAACAATCCTCAAATATATGCATATACGATTTCTGCAATGATTTCGCTCCTGATGTACCAGTGAAGTCACCGCAGCAATACCTCGGTGGTAACTAGAACCAACAATTGAAAAGAACAGACATGCCTTCAACCAGTAGTTGTCGGCAGACATTATTAAGCAGTGGGCGTGCGACCAAATTGTGCCCATGTGGTTGCGTCACAAACAGCAATGGAGCGACAAAATGAACTTCTCCAAATCAGGTGTTCAAGACAATCTCCAGAAAGTCCTGAAGAAGTGAAGTGTGTGCAAAGTTTGCCCCACTCAGCTTGACTTCTGAACAAAGCCAATGACGAGTGGACAACTGCCATGACTTGACTGAAATGAAGAAACACAGACAGCTGTTTTCTGGGAAAGTTCATCACTGGAGACGAGACCTGTTGTTATCAATATGAACCTAGCATAAAACGACAGAGTGCAGTGTGGGTCTCTGAAGGTACGCCAAAGCCTGATTTGTAAATATGACACACAAGCCGAGCAACCCCCTAAAGAAGGTTTTTCTGACAGTTTCACACAGTTGTACAAACATCATATATGTTATATTCACAGGGGGCAGTCTACACAGACAACTTGAGGCATTAAAACGAGCGTCTTAACATTTCACTAGTTTCTTAATCCAGTCTGTAAAACCTTTAGACTGAATGAGCCAAAACACTGTGACCACCGCCTATCGCGAGACTGAAATGGCGACTGATGGCATTGTTTAAACACGACGCGTCCAGGAAAGTAAACAAGCAGAACACAGGTGGATTGGGGATTCACTCTAGAATATAGAGCTTTTTAGACCAATACACGAGGCTCGCCCAAAAGGTAATACACTACATTGTCTTAGCCAATAACAGTAGTACTAACGCGAAACTGCAGGTACCCACTATTTCAAATTTTCGGGGTTTCCGGTTCCTCCGACAGACTGCGTAGCTGCAGCAATGTTTCAACATGGCGTCTGTAAGTGATGTATGTACGTTACATGCAGCGTGTGGTCATTGAATTTCTCACTGCAGAGAAAGAAACTGTTGGGAACATTTACAAACGGTTCTGTTACATTTTGTTCTATCGCTACAACTACATGAAGATGCGTGTTTTTGTCACCAGACGCATTTCGCTTCATTGAAGTAAAGTGTCATCACTGGCCTGTAATCACATATTTACAATTTCATTTCTTTTTAAGATCGGAAAGCAGTTCATTAAGAGTTTGTCGGTTTCTTGCTTATGGTAATTTCTGCTTGGTTTTTCGCCTACTTCAGGAAATGCTGTCTTTGGTTTCGTTTTTCATTATTCACTGCCACTTGTGCTCTAATTTTTCGCCGCTTTGCAGAACTATGCATTAATTACGTTTTACACAAACACTTTTTCGTACACCACTGTTCACTGTTTATTTGTGTGATTCTAAAGCTGTATTGTGTTTTGTAGTGTTGACAACATTGCCACGACTTTGTCTCTGACCTAGACATTTTTTTCTTTTTCTCTGTAGTTAATTATATGTGCGTTATTTAATTGTGTTGTTGTGTATTTACATACTGTGTAAGAGTAATGAAGGAATACTGATGGAGGTTTTTTTGTGATGAATAGGTGGGGGAGGGAGGAGGAAAGGTGAGTGGACATACGTGCATACTTGTCTGATGGAGTTGCTTAATGACCAAATAAATATGGGAAACGAGACACTGCATATAATAATTTCATGTCACTTCTTGCTCCTCACATTTTCCTCCAACTCACGCCCCATCACACTGCTATGTACTTACAGCCACTCATCTTTGCTTCTCTCCCCCACCCCACCTATTCACCGCAAAAAAACTCCATCACTGTCCCTTCACTGCTCTTACACAGTTCATAAAGACACAGAAACATAATTAAATACAATAACATACATATTATTAAAGAATAGGTCAAAGACAAACTAATGGCAATGTTGGCGACACTACAGAACTCAATACACGGAAGTACACAAATAAACAGTGTATAGTGGTGTACGAAAATGTGTGCTGCGTAAAACGTAAAAAAATGCATACTTCTGCAAAGCAGTGACCATAAGTGTCAGTGTCTAACGGGAAATGGAACCAAAGAAGTGCTAGCAGATGCCATTTTCTGATGTAGGCGGAAAACCATGCAGAAATTACCGAAATAAAAAGCAACAATTTTTTTTCAATCTTAAAAATAAAATATATTGTAAATATTTGTAATTACAGACATTTTATTATATTGCAACGGTGGAACAAAAACATCCTCAGGAATTGTAAAGGAACTACAGCCAATACGGCCACACAAATGAAGTCTGTGAGCAGTTTACGGAGCATCTATAGTCGGCAGAAGTAAGATTAGTCGCTGGGCCATTGCGAGAAGGCAGTTCGGCAGAGCTTCAAGATTTGCAGCGTTCCCGGCGGTCATCCACAGCTATCACGCCTCACAATATGCACCTTGCTGAAGCGCTCATTCTCGAGGACCGACGCATGTCGACTCGTCAGCTGCCAGTCAGCAAAGGGAGTGTGGATGCAATCAGTAACTCAATTTATTTTCTTGTCTGCTAGTGACATGATTTTTATCATATATATATATATATATATATATATATATATATATATATATATATATATATATATATATAAGGTGTTACAAAAAGGTACGGCCAAACTTTCAGGAAACATTCCTCACACACAAAGAAAGAAAATATGTTATGTGGACATGTGTCCGGAAATGCTTACTTTCCATGTTAGAGCTCATTTTATTACTTCTCTTCAAATCACATTAATCATTGAATGGAAACACACAGCAACAGAACGTACCAGCGTGACTTCAAACACTTTGTTACAGGAAATGTTGAAAATGTCCTCCGTTATCGAGCATACATGCATCCACCCTCCATCGCATGGAATCCCTGATGCGCTGATGCAGCCCTGGAGAATGGCGTATTGTATCACAGCCGCCACAATACGAGCACGAAGAGTCTCTACATTTGGTACCGGAGTTGCGTAGACATGAGCTTTCAAATGCTCCCATTAATGAAAGTCAAGAGGGTTGAGGTCAGGAGAGCGTGGAGGCCATGGAATTGGTCCGCCTCTACCAATCCATCGTACTTGTAAAGGCACATGTTCTAGCAGCACAGGTAGAGTATCCCGTATGAAATTATGGCGGTGAATCGAGGAAGTACAGTATATCCTGACGAAACTAAAATGAGCTCTAACATGGAAATTAAGCGTTTCCGGACATATGTCCACATAACATCTTTTCTTTATTTGTGTGTGAGGAATGTTTTCTGAAAGTTTGGCCGTACCTTTTTGTAACACCCTGTATATATATATATATATATATATATATATATATATATATATATATATATATATATATATATATATATATATATTTATATTGACATAATTTTACGCAAAAGAAGGCCAAAAACTGGACACTTCAAGTGCATTTGGCGTAACTCTCATAAGGTCTTGTATGGTGCAGGTGGTTGGTGATGTGGAACACTGAAAGAAATGGTCGTTAGTCTGCTCAACGCCACACTGGCAAAGAACTGAGCCCATAGAGACACCCCAAGCCCTCAGATTGGTTTCGCAACATCGTTGTGTTTGATCGTAATCTATTGAGAGACCTCCATATTGACCACTTCTCCGAATGTCCAGGGGGAAGTTCCTCCTTTGGAGCCATCCATTCTCCCAAACTCCGGCATTTCTCCCGCCATCGCGAGATCCTTGCCGCATGTGGATTCTCGATAAGAGCCTCGTAATTGTCAAGAAGCTCTTTCTTGATTTTAGCCTGGGATGTGCGGGCTGACGACCGTATAGTGGATGGGCTTCCTTCGTTGTGGCCTTACTTTTCTCATATCTCGCAGCTACCTCACGTCTGATTTCAGGAGGAGCTATGCCAGCGAGGCAATTTTGTCCACAGGAGCAGGTCTACGTTTCTGGCATGACTGGACTTGTACCATACCGAACATGCATGTTCAGCAGTGGATAACATAGAGCAAGCGCGCTTGAGCGCACAGCGCATGGATTAGCACCCCATGATGTACCTGTCAATTTTCGCACTATGTCATTTCTGGCTGCCACTTTCCGTCCGGTGTTTAGGCTATGCTTTTTATATGTTAACGCGCGATCCAGAGCTACTCCAAGATATTTGAGAGTAGGATTATGTTCGAATACGATGCCTCCCCAGGATATATTTAAGGATCTATCTGCCTGTTTATTCTTCAGGTGGAAAGCGCAAGTCTGACTTTTGGCAGGCTTAGGTTTCAAGTAATTCCCATTATACTAAACAGTGAATTCTTCCAAAGATTTTGATAGCGTATCTTCTACAGTTTCAAAACAGTCAGCCTGAATAGTGACAGCGTAGTCATGAGCATAAACAAAGCTTCGAGTTCCTTCAGGGATAGGGTGATCGTTGGTATAGATGTTGAATAATAGCGGCGCAAGCACGCTGCCTTGTGGCAGCCCATTTTTCTGAGTTCTCCATCTACTTTTCTTATCCTGAAATTCCACAAAAAATCTGCGGTTTTGGAGAAGGTTTGTAATATGGCACAGGAGTGTGAAATCTTTATAAACTTTATTCAGAAGGAGCCGATGGTTTATTGTATCGTAGGACGCGGATAGATCGATAAAGACAGCACCTGTAATGAGCCGTTCCTCATATCCATCTTCGATATGTTGTGCTAAGTTTAATATTTTAGACGTGCAACACTTCCCGTCTCTCAAAACTGCTGTCTGTAGTATTAGAAGGGGCTCCACCATTCTAATCATTTTCTGGAGAATGTTCCTCTCCAGTATTTTGAACAGATGACAGAGTAAGCAGATAGGTCTATAATTTTTGATATTTTTCCTATCCTTTCCCGGTTTCGGTATGGCAATTACTCTTGCTTTTCGCCATAGTTTAGGGATCTTGCATTCTCGAATACAGTTGTTCATATTCCTACGATATTCACGGATATTATAGTCAACACTGGTCCTAAAAAGGACAGTTGATTCGATATCTCTGATACTTCTGGTGTGAAAGGATAAGCCGCCAGGTCATTCTGAGTTGGACTCTGACGTTGCCCAGGGTACGCCCGAATGCTCTCTACTTATCATCAAACGTTGCAGTCTTCGGGGAGGCTCCTTTCGTGTACGCCATATTCTATAAATACATAAATACGTGGTAGACTTGATATTGTAAACTGTAATTATGATCGTAAAGGTATTATACATTCAACTGGTGTTTTTGCCTTAAGGTGTAATATTAATGCTGCCATCAGCTGTCTGTATTGGAATTGTATTTTGAAGTTACTTGGACGTTTATTGTAAACGTAGTATTATATTAGGTTTACAGATGTATACATTAGTCGGTTTCTGTGCATTATCTTTCCTCTTGACGGCTTTGATGACAGTGGATCAGCGAAATTACATGTTTACATTTTCACCACTAGAAGTAAGAGGTGTGTGGAAAGCCACTTATGTTTCTGTTATTTTCTTAGGTTTGGTTCTGATTATCTGCATTTACATAGGCACTTCGCAAGGGACGGGACGGTGCGTGGCGTAGGGTACCCTGAACCACTACTAGCCATTTCCTTTCATGTTCCACTAGCAAATAGAGCGAAGGAAAATGATTATATGCCTCCATATGAGTCCTAATTTCCCGTATCTTATCTTCGTGGTCCTTACGTGCAATGAATGTTGGCTGCAGTAGAATCGTGTGCCAGTCAGCTTCAGATGCCGGTTCTCTATAGTGTTTCCTGAGAACAACGTCGCCTTCCTTCCACGCATTACCATTTAGTTCCCAAAGCATTCCTACCATCCGACCTAGTATGGATCCTAAAGTCTCCAGCAGTACTCAAGAATAGATCGCACAACCTTCCTATATGTGGTCTCCTTTACAGACGAACCACTCTGTCCTAAAATTCTCCCATTCTCCTTCCCTGCCACAGTTTTCACATGCTCGTCCATTTCGTATCGCTTTGCAATCCCCCCCACCCCCTCCCCCCACCGATATTTAAACGACTTGACTGCGTCAAGCAGAACACTAGTAGAACTATATTCTAATATTACAGGTTTGTTCTTCCTACTGATGCCCATTTACTTACATTTCTCCGCATTTAGAACTAGCCGCCATTCATCACAACAACTGAAAATGTTGTCCAAGTGCTTTTGTGTCTTCCTACAGCCACTCAACTTCGACACCTTACAGAACACCGCAGCATCATCAGCAAACACACGCTGATTGCTGCCCACCCCGTCTGCCAAATCATTTATCTATACAGGGTGTTACAAAAAGGTACGGCCAAACTTTTAGGAAACGTTCTTCACACACAAATAAAGAAAAGATGTGGACATGTGTCCGGAAGCGCTTAATTTCCATGTTAGAGCTCATTTTAGTTTCGTCGGTATGTACTGTACTTCCTCGATTCACCGCCAGTTGGCCCAATTGAAGGAAGGTAATGTTGACTTCGGTGCTTGCGTTGACATGCGACTCATTGCTCTACAGTACTAGCATCAAGCACATCAATACGTAGCATCAACAGTTTAGTGTTCATCACGAACGTGGTTTTGCAGTCAGTGCAATGTTTACAAATGCGGAGTTGGCAGATGCCCATTTGATGTATGGATTAACACGGGGCAATAGCCGTGGCGCGATACGTTTGTATCGAGACAGATTTCCAGAACGAACGTGTCCCGACAGGAAGATGTTCGAAGCAATTGATCGGCGTCTTAGGGAGCATGGAACATTCCAGCCTATGACACGCGAGTGGGGAAGACCTAGAACGACGAGGACACCTGCAATGGACGAGGCAATTCTTCGTGCAGTTGACGATATCTCTAATGTCAGCGTCAGAGAAGTTGCTGCTGCACAAGGTAACGTTGACCACGTCACTGTATGGAGAGTGCTACGGGGGAACCAGTTGTTTCCGTACCATGTACAGCGTGTGCAGGCACTATCAGCAGCTGATTGGCCTCCACAGGTACACTTCTGCGAATGGTTCATCCAACAATGTGTCAATCCTCATTTCAGTGCAAATGTTCTCTTTACGGATGAGGCTTCATTCCAACGTGATCAAATTGTAAATTTTCACAATCAACATGTGTGGGCTGACGAGAATCCGCACGCAGCTGTGCAATCACGTCATTAGCACAGATTTTCTGTGAACGTTTGGGCAGGCATTGCTGGTGATGACTTGATTGGGCCCCATGTTCTTTCACCTACGCTCAATGGAGCACATTATCATGATTTCATACGGGATACTCTACCTGTGCTGCTAGAACATGTGGCTTTACAAGTACGACACAACATGTGGTTCATGCACGATGGAGCTCCTACCCATTTCAGTCGAAGTGTTCGTACGCTTCTCAACAACAGATTCGGTGACCGATGGATTGGTAGAGGCGGACCAATTCCATGGCCCCCACGCTCTCCTGACCTCAACCCTCTTGACTTTCATTTATGGGGGCATTTGAAAGCTCTTGTCTACGCAACCCCGGTACCAAATGTAGAGACTCTTCGTGCTCGTATTGTGGACGGCTGTGATACAATACGCCATTCTCCAGGGCTGCATCAGCGCATCAGGGATTCCATGCGACGGAGGGTTGATGCATGTATCCTCGCTAACGGAGGAGATTTTGAACATTTCCTGTAACAAAGTGTTTGAAGTCACGCTGGTACGTTCTGTTGCTGTGTGTTTCCATTACATGATTAATGTGATTTGAAGAGAAGTAATAAAATGAGCTCTATCATGGATAGTAAGCGTTTCCGGACGCATGTCCACATAACATATTTTCTTTCTTTGTGTGTGAGGAATGTTTCCTGAAAGTTTGGCCGTACCTTTTTGTAACACTCTGTATAGAGCACAACCGCGGTCTTATCTCACGTCCCTGGGGCGCTCCTGACGATAGCTTTGTCTATGATGATCACTCGCCGTCGAGTTCAATGCAGTGGGTTCTGTTACTTATGAATTCGTCGAGCCACTCACATATCTGTGAACTTACTCCATATGTTCGTACCTCCTTTAACTGCCTGCAATGGGGCATCGGGTCAAATGATTTCCGCAAATTTAGAAATACGCAGTCAGCCTGTTGCCCTTTATGAATAATTCGCAGTATATCATGTGAGAAAAGGGCACCCTGAGTTCACACGACCAATACTTTCTAAAAACATGCTGATTCGTGGACATAAGCTTCCCCGACTCAAGAAAGTTTAATATATTCGAACTGAGAATATGTTCAAGGATTCTGCAACAAACATGTTAGGGATATTGATCTCTAATTTTGCGGGTCCGTACTTTTACCCTTCTCCCATACTGGAGTCACCTGCGCTTTTTTCCCAGTAACTTGGGACTTTGTGCTGAAGAGATATTCACAATAAATGCAGGCTAGGTAAGGGGCTGATGTCGTAGAGTACTCTATGTAAACCCAAATTGGGATTCCTTGCAGACCTGGTGATTACTTGTTTTCAAATCTTCCAGTTGTTTGACTATTCCAGAGGGGTTATTACAATGTCGTCCATACGGGAGTCTGTCCGAATGACAATATGTTTGCATGAGTCTCCTGTGAGACCGACTTCTTGGACGTGAAATTTGAAACATCTGCTTTCGTTTTCACCTGGGTTGTGTTATTATTATGTTTCATTCTTATTTTTTTCTGATAGTTTTTTTATGGTTTATGGGCTGCGATGTTTTCTTGGCGTTATATCTTTCTTGTACAGAGTTTATGCTCTTACAATGGATGTGAGTTACTTAGTATCTCTGGTTTGGTTATTTTACCCGTTTTTCTGCTTTGCAATACCGATGAAGTTTTCAATATATATTTTTGTGCTCGAGGTCGGTTTGTTCGTGCAGTAAATATGGAGAGTTACTATTTCCACACATCGCTTACCTCTAGTGGTAACTATGGAAATATGTAATATCGCTGATTCACTGAGATAAACGCTGTCAAGAAGAAAAATAATGCACAAAAACTGACTAATATATATCTAAAGATCAGATATAACACTAAACTTACAATAAACGTGCAAGTAACATCCAAACACAATTCCAACAAAGACAGCAATTGGCATCATTAATATTACACGTTAAGGCAAAAACACCAATTGAATTTATGATACCTTTACGATCATAATTACAGTTTACTAAATCAACATTATCACTTGTTGACGTATTTATGTAACACCTGAAGATGGCAGTATGCCAGATGAGCTCATAGTGATTTACACCATACAGCTCAAAAATGTATGTGAATTTCTAAGGGACCAAACTGCTGAGGTCATCAGTAGCTAGACTTACACACTACTTAAACTAACTTACGCTAAGAACAACACACACACCCATGCCCAAGGGGGACTCGAACCTCCGGTGGGGGAAGCCGTGCAGTCAGTGACATGGCGTCTCTAAGGCCGCGGCCATACAAATCACATAAAGAGCAGTGTAACTGGCATATCATTATCGTAATAACTCAGGTGTTTTGTCTGATTCAACAGGATAACGCTCTAATTAACACAAATTTGAGGACCTCATATAACCTCAGTCACGTCCATTCGCTGTTATTCCCAACCATAGCATTGAGTTCCTAAGCGAAAGTTGCTATATTCTTAAATTACTGTAGGTTCCAAAGCCCTGTTCGTCGAAAGAAACATGATAAAGTGGAAAATATAGCTTATCTCAATTGACAAAATCGGAACAATAGACATGTAACAACTGAGGATTGTTTACTATTATTATTATTCTCGTTCAGGTGCTACTTAATTTTTACTTTCACTCTTTATTTATCGCTATATTACACTCTGGTCTTCGGAATGAGCTCTTTTCCTGTCTTCAGACCAAGCGATTCGACTCTTCTTGGGTTTTGCTTCCTTGAGAACTGCCCATTCATGCACATCCTGCCTCAGGATCTTGTATTTCCTTGGGTTATATCTGTTTCTTATTGTTCTTGTTCTACTACTGTGATCCATTTTATTGCTCCTATTTTATCTTTGCTGCAAGTTTAGTAGAACCCTACAACTTGTCTAGTCCAGTTTTGTATTCATTCAGTGCCTCTCTTTCTGTTTAAAATTCGTGTTTAAGCCCCATTAAAGAAAACTCTGATCTGTTGATCATATTGCAGTGTCTTACTTATCAGTATTTTGAGGCGTATCTTTTATAGTAAATGTCTTCTGTAATATTTTCTAAGGCAGTCTCTTGAGAGGTTTCGCCTAAATGTAGAGAGACTTTGGGGACCAAATATGTACTTTTCCGTTTGTAATGAGATATGAACACTTACTCGTCCTGTTGTTTCCTTAAGAATATCTGCTTATTTTTGTGCTATTTCAGTGCTCTAACGCAGAATTACCAGTTTGCATGCAACCGCTAAGCAGACGAACGTGATATTAGTTCTTCATTATTTGATTGATTGGTCTATTTTAATCTCTTATTTGTTCAAATATTTTTCTGTGAAGTAGTTTGAAATGAATGGAGACATTCCTGATTTAATTTCAACGTTTGTCTTAAATTTTCCCTAAATTTTACTTGTATTGTGCGCCATTTAGCATTTCTCTAATAGTTTGACTGGTCTTGAGGCGTGAGCTTAGCTTCTTCAGAATTTGGAAAGGATACTTATAAGTCATAAGCTCATTTCCAATTTACAAAGGTGAAAACTTTTTGCCAGTTATATTATTTTTTTTATTTTTGAGTAGTAGTTTCAGAAGAACATATTTGGGGAGTAGGCCTTTGTCCTAAAACTTGCTTGATATTTACCATATTTTTATTAAAATTACTCTTGTTTTGGTCCACATAGCAATGATGTTATGCAGTAAGCGTGTCAGAACAGTTCTAAAGTTTATTATTATTAAATACTGTACATTGAAATAATCATTGTAGTTGCTACTGACACAGTGTAATAAATTTTTTGTGTGCTTCAGTGAGTCACATAACACAACTTCCTCATGCATGTAAATCATATTAGCAAGGTTCTGATTGCACAGATTGACATAAAGGCTGCACATATAAAAATTCTCTAGAATGTTACTAAAGTAGAAGTTGAATGGAAAGACACAGACAAGCATGTCAGACTATTGGGTTTGTTTGATATAGGGAACATGAATCTGATATAATATTTTGCGCAGGAAAATTGTGTGGAAGGTAGCCCAAGTTTTAATTTATTCATGTTAGTTAAGACGAAGTATCGTGTGGGAAAGTGTGTGAACTGAGTCGTTTTGAGCTCCTACTTTCAAGCAGATAATTCAGCTTATTCAATAACCTGTTTCTCAACTGTGTCTCAAGCCAAATATTGCAGTGCTCTTGCGCCATAAGATTGGTGAAATTAGCCTATGATAGCTCTCTGGCACAAGCTCTATTATTTCACTGGGAACAAACGGTGGTTCTTGCTGCTAATAGATCTTATCCAGCGTAAGATTAATTTCCTTAAACGAAACTAAATGCGAAAACTGAATCGTATGAAAGTATCTAACAGAATGTAGAAATCATAGGTCTGAAAAAAAGTAAGTATCAACACATTTCATGTTGTAAACAGAAGTATATGTTTCGATACGCGAAAATTCACGTGTGTATATGTGGTGTCTGTTGTTTCATACGTGTTCAAAAGAAAAAACACCATTTTTGACCCAGCAGCTACAATTAAGACACAAAGAAATTACAGACATTGGCTGCAAGTGGGAAAACTGTATCTGTCAATCCGAAACAGTTCCGATGTTGATGCTACAGCACATTATAAGAAATATTGCAAAATATTAAAGACTGTAATACGGACGTCAAAGCAAATATATTACAAGGAAACGATAGTCATATCAGATAACAAAATAAAGACAATATGTGATATAGTGAAGGAGGAGACCGGTAGAACCAGACATGAAGAGGAAGAAATAGCATTAAGAGTAAATGATTCATTGGTGACAGATATATATAGTGTTGCAGGACTTTTTAACAAACATTTTATAACTATTACTGAAAAGATGGTGCTGTTAGGTTCGGTAGATGCTGCTATGGAATACCTCAGACGAGACATTTAAAGTAACTTCCATAATATGAATTTGGCCCTCACTACACAAGCAGAAATAAGGTCCATCATAAAATCTTTAAAATCAAAAACATCCAGTGGGTATGAAGAAATATCTACTAAGTTAATTAAAGAATGTGATTCTGAGCTAAGTAACATATTAAGCTATCTGTGTAACCAGTCGTTTATCAGTGGAATATTTCCTGAAAGGTTGAAATATGCCGAAGTTAAGCCACTGTTTAAGAAGGGAGATAAAGAAATAGCATCAAATTTCCGTCCAATTTCACTGTTGCCAGCATTCTCAAAAATTTTAGAAAAAGTAATGTACAATCAGCTTTATAACCATCTTATCTCAAATAACATATTGTCAAAGTCACAGTTTAGATTTCTAAAGAGTTCTAATATTGAAAAGGCTATCTACTCTTACAGTGAAAATGTGCTTAATTCATTAGACAAAAAATTTCAGGCAACTGGTATATTTTGTGATTTGTCAAAGGAATTAGACTGTGTAAATCACAATATTCTTTTTAAGTAAATTAGAATATTATAGTGTAACAGGAAATGCTGCAAAATGAATCAAATCTTATATCTCTGGCAGGTAACAAAGGGTGTTAATAGGAAAAAGACATGTATCAAGCTATCAGGCATCATCCAACTGGGAACTAATTACATGTGGGGTCCCACAATGTTCCATTTTGGGGCCCTTACTTTTTCTTGTGTATATCAATGACTTTTCATCAGTAACATTACCAGATGCCAAGTTTGTTTTGTTTACCGATGATACAAACATTGCAATAAGTAGCAAAAATCTTAGAAAGATCAGCTAATAAAATATTTGTGGACATTAATCAATGGTTCCTAGCCAAATCTTTGTCACTAAACTTTGAAAAAACGCACTACATGCAGTTCAGAACTTGTAAGGGGTGTCCCACGAGTATATGTCTAACATACGATGACAAGAAGATAGAAGAAGTGGACAGTGTTAAATTCTTGGTATTACAGCTTGATAATAAATTCAACTGGAAGGAGCACACGACGGAACTGCTGAAGCATCTTAACAAGTCACTGTTTGCAATGCGAATTTTGTCAGACATAGGGGATATAAACATGAAAAAGCTGGCATACTATGCTTACTTTCATTCCATAATGTCATATGGGATTATTTTATGGAGTAATTCATCAAGCCAAGCTAAAGTTTTCCGGGCACAAGAACATCCTGCAGAAGCCTGTTTAGGGAACTAGGGGTACTAACTACTGCATCCCAATATATTTATTCCTTAATGAAATTTGTCATTAAAAATATATCACTTTTTCAAACCAACAACTCAATTCATGGAATCAATACTAGAAATAAGAATAATCTTCACAAGGATTTAAAGTCACTTAGTCTTGTACAAAAAGGTGTGCATTATTCAGGAACACACATTTTTAATAACTTGCCAGTAGCCATAAAAAGATTAACAACGAATGAAATTCATTTTAAGAGAAGCCTAAAGGATTTATTGGTGGCCAACTCCTTCTACTCCATTGACGAATTTATCAGTAAAATCAACTGATATATATATATACATATACATATATAATTTCTGCACAATTTCAGTGCAGTAATGTGTTCATTGTAAATAAGTATTATAGTAGTTGTATTACCTTATAAATAAATAAAAAACTTTTTAATTTTAAATTCAGTGCATTAGTATTTGTAAAATGACTCTTTCATGTAGTGTTCATTAAAAAATGATGATCATTCCACTTGGGACCTGTGGAATGGTGCATTAGCTTATTTGTTTTAGTTGTAAATATTTGTCAGGTATTGTTGTTTTTCTGACATGTTCCACATCCTGGAGGACCTCCTCATTACGGATCAATTGGAATGAAAGTAAATCTAATCTAATCTAATTGATTTAAATCAGTGGGGAAACTGCTTACTAGGCAGATGGTCTGATAACTAAGCCATCTGGACACAGGGGTCTAGGCAACTCCACGGACTACCCCAGCACTCATCCCACCAGACCCAAAGTCTCAACTTATCCACACACTACTAACGTAACTCCCATTGCCCATTTCCTCATCATTCGTGACATTTCGCCAATTCCCGTAAGAGTTCGAGCCTGGTGTGCATCCACACTGAAGAGGTCATTGGCCAACCTCACCTTAATTTTATATATATACATCTTTTTCACTCTACTTTTATATATCCCCCCCAAGAACCGCGGACCTTGCCGTCAGTGCCTCAGCGATATAGGTAGACGCACTGTAGGTGCAACCACAATGGAGGGGTATCTGTTAAGAGACCAGTCACACGTGTGGTTGCAGCAGCCTTTTCAGTAGTTGCAAGGGTGACTGTCTGGATGACTGACTGATCTGGCCTTGTAACATTAACCAAAACAGCCTTGCTGTGATAGTACTGCGAACGGCTGAAAGCAAGGGGAAACTACAGCCGTAATTTTTCCCGAGGGCATGCAGCTTTACTGTATGGTTAAATGATGATGACGTCCTCTTGGGTACAACATTCCGAAGGTAAAATAGTCCCCCATTCGGATCTCCGGGCGTGAGACATCGTTATCAAGAGAAACAAAACTGGCGTTCTACGGATCGGAGAGTGGAATGTCAGATCCCTTAATCGGGCCGGTAAGTTATATATATATATATATATATATATATATATATATATATATGCACTGACCACTGTGGCCGCCGGCCGCGGTGGTCTATCGGTTCTGGGCGCTCAGTCCGGAACCGCGCGACTGCTACAGTCGCAGGTTCGAATCCTGTCTCGGGAATGGGTGTGTGTGATGTCCTTAGGTTAGTTAGGTTTAAGTAATTCTAAGTTCTAGGGGACTGATGACCAGAGATGTTAAGCCCCATAGTGCTCAGAGCCATTTGAACCACTGTGGCCAGATGGCTTACTGATCAGAGCATCTGCGTATTAAGCATGAAACCCAGGTGCAATGACTGTAAATCCTTTGTGCCTTGATTCAGGTGAGTTGCATATCATGTGCTTTTTCTTTAAATAAGTTTCGAAAACATTTGTATTTAACTAATCTGTTTCAATCATTTACAGGTGATTGTAGACGATGATAGAGAAGACACTCCTACCATTTTGGATGAGCTGGTAAACCAGATAGAAGATGAGCGGCGTCTCATCATTGTGTCACCGCAGGGAATTAACTGCTTCGACGACAAATGCAAATCATGTGACGTCTCCGATGACACCTGGAATGATTTCCTGGACATCAAAGTCAGACTGAACGGGGACAGCTACGAATGCCACCTGCGGGACCTGGTGGCAGGAGTCGATGCTCTCAAGTCGTTGCTGGACGAAAAGCCGGCGCTCTTGCTGGCTCTGGCACGGCTGTCGCAACCTCTGAGGATGGGCCACGAGCTGGAAACGCTGCCTGCACACTACGTAGCAAGGGAGTTGGCGGACCAGAGGCTACTGACGGACGAGTTCTTCTCGTCTCTGGATAGGATTAGCGAGTGTGAAAGTAAACAGCAAAAAGTCCACCTCGAAGCACAAGACACTAGTAGAAACACAGTAATCGTGGTGGGCGGTCCCGGAGCGGGAAAGTCGAAGATGCTGTCATATGTGGCAAAGAAAATTAAAGAAAGGGTCCCCGGCTGTTGGCTATTAAGAGTTAATCTTTTGGGGTTTTACACGGTTTTAGAGCACAGTGATAGCGACGAGAAAGCTGTGGAAGGCATCTTAAGGGGGTCAGTCTTTAGTGAGGGCGAGTTTGGCGAACTGGAATACACACTACTTCGCTACAATCTGATAGAGTCCCCAAGAGTGGTCTGTCTCGTGGATGGCTTCGACGAGGTGTGCCCAGATTACATCAGAAGGTGTCTCGGTGTATTGCCTCTGCTGTCACCACGCGAGGGCAGGCTACTGGTGACGACGAGGCCAGAAACTGTCAATCTCTTGAAGGCTCAGACGGGTGTGAATGCCCACTCGCTGGAGCGTTTCAGTAACTTAGAGCTAACAGAATTCTTCAGACGCCACTCCTCGAGGGGAAACATCCAACGTTTCCTTCGTCTTAAGCAGAACGTAAGGAATCTACTGAGAACGCCTCTGTTTGCTGAAATGTTTGCAAATCTGTCCCAGGAATTAGGTGAGAAATACGACATTGTGACTCTGTACGAAGCTTTCTTCCGAAATAAATTCAGAAGGCTTTATGAGGAGAAGTGTGGTGACAACTTTTCCGCTCCTGGGAAGAAGAGAGAAGTGGAGGAGGCACTGAATAAGCACGAGGAACAGTTGATGCCCCTCGCAGCATCCGTTTTGCTACGCGGTCCGGACATACTGGCAAAGCCGTCATTCAATAGGGACTACTTTGTGAAGGCCGGAATTGTGTACGAGTTTGCCGATGGGAAGCCAGCGTTTCTGCACAGGACATTCGCCGAACACTTCCTCGCCAAATGGTGTTTCCTCGGGGATGGAAAGCAGAGTCGTGCGGCACTGTACCGCAAGGCCTACGTGCGCAATCGACTCGAGTTCTTTGTGGAGTCCTTCAACCGCAGGGCAGTGAGGGGTCGGCCGCTGCTGGAGGCGGTACTGGACGGCGACGAGGGTCAGGTGAAGGCGCTGATGGCCGAGGGTGCCGACCCCGGACAGACAGACGAGTGCGGGCGCAACGCACTGCATCTGACCGCAGCCACTGATACGGTAGGGTACGGCAGGGGCTTCTCCATCCCTGTGCTGCGGCGACTGTGGGGAGACGTTTGGGAGGCTACGTTGTCTGCTGTGGACGGCCTGCTCGGGTGGACTCCCGTGAGGTACGCCGCTGAGGGTGGACGCTGGTTCGCCTTGTACAAGCTGCTGTTGGCTGGCGGTGACCTCAACCTCCTCGGGGACTTCCAGGCGGGGCTGCACGACCCTGTAACGTTGCAGGCCATATTCGAACATTGTGGATACTGGATGCTGTACCAGTATGTCATCAAGCGGAAACATCCCGTAAAGGAAAGTATGGAAGAACAAATCGAGGTAAATTAAAATGTACCATACACCACAAATTATGTAGCTGAAACTAATCTGAAACTTTCTGGCAGATGAAAACTGCATGGTAGCCGGGACTGGATCCGGAACTTTTGCATATTTTGGGTTAACGCTTCATTTTCAAGTCACACTTTTGTGACCACCTGCCAAAAACCTGAATAGGCACTTTTTTCAGTATGGACTGTACAGAGACGTATAGGAAGAGTGTCAGTGAGGTTCTGGAATGTACTGATAGGGACATGGATCCATATGCGACCTCAGTGTTGTGGTCAGCTGCACTAGGTCTCCTGGTTGAGGCTCCATGATGCGAACAGCCTGATAGAGGTAGTACCAAAGATTTTCATTGCGGGGAGTTTAGTATCTCATTCTGGGGCTCACTGAATCACACATGTACCCTACCTGCTGTGTGCATTTTGCATTGTTTGTATATGCCATCATGCCAAGGAAAAAAAAAACTCCATGTAGAGGTGTACATGGTCCCCGAGGATACCTACAATCTTGTGTTGATCCATTGTGTCTTCCAGAATGACTAGATCGCCCAGGGGATGCCACGAATTCATTGACAATAAGGCTTCCTCCTCTGGCCTTGACATTTCTGATGATTGTTGCAGGATGTCTGCTTTCACACATTTCAAGTTGTGCATGCCAACAGACATTTGTTAGATGGAGCAAAAAATGTGATTCATCTGAAAACGATGAGTGTCCTTGCTCAGCGGACGTCCTGTCGCAGTACTGCTTATTCCAGCCTTTGTCGCTGATCCACAGCAGTCAGCATGGGTGCACGAACCAGGTGCCTGCTGCTCAAGCCCATATAGAGCAACACCTACTGAACGGTCATTGAGGAGACACTGTTGGGGCCTTATTGCTTCATTTGGGCAGTTAGTTGCTCAACAGTTGCCTGCCTATTTGCCCATATGCATCTCTGCAGCTGACGTTCACCTCTGTGGCTCTGACTCTGAGCACTTAACAGTGGAGGTCATCAGTCCCCTTGAACTTAGAACTACTTAAACCTAACTAACCTAACGACATCACACACATCCATGACTAAGGCAGGATTCGAACCTGCGACTGTAGCAGTCGCGCCGTTCTGGACTGAAGCTCCTAGAACCACTTGGCCACCATGTCCGGCATTCACCTCTGTCACCTATGGTCCATGGTGCACCACATTTGCATTGGCGGTGGTTTTGGATAGCGCCATTTTGCCATGCACAGTATACTTTATCCGCCATGGTAAGCAGTTAGTTTACATCTTCGGCCTGACATGGCTGCTTGTCCTGTTCCAGAGGTTGCCCCTCAGTCTGCAAGATCCGGGCAGTCGCAGAGGGTGGGGTTACTGGTAGTTGGGAGCTCCAATGTCAGGTGCGTAATGGGGCCCCTTAGGGAAATGGCAGCAAGGGAGGGGAAGAAGACCAATGTGCACTCCGTGGCATACCGGGGGGAGTCATTCCAGATGTGGAAAGGGTCCTTCCGGATGCCATGAAGGGTACAGGGTGCACCCATCTGCAGGTGGTCGCTCATATTGGCACCAATGATGTGTGTCGCTATGGATCGGAGGAAATCCTCTCTGGCTTCCGGCGGCTATCTGATTTGGTGAAGACTGCCAGTCTCACTAGCGGGATGAAAGCAGAGCTCACCATCTGCAGCATCGTCGACAGGACTGACTGCGGACCTTTGGTACGGAGCCGAGTGGAGGGTCTGAATCAGAGGCTGAGACGGTTCTGCGACCATGTGGGCTGCAGATTCCTCGACTTGCGCCATAGGGTGGTGGGGTTTCGGGTTCCGCTGGATAGGTCAGGAGTCCACTACACGCAACAAGCGGCTACAAGGGTAGCAGGGGTTGTGTGGCGTGGGCTGGGCGGTTTTTTAGGTTAGATGGCCTTGGGCAAGTACAGAAAGGGCAACAGCCTCAACGGGTGCGGGGCAAAGTCAGGACATGCGGGGACCAAGCAGCAATCGGTATTGTAATTGTCAACTGTCGAAGCTGCGTTGGTAAAGTACCAGAACTTCAAGCGCTGATAGAAAGCACCGAAGCTGAAATCGTTATAGGTACAGAAAGCTGCCTTAAGCCAGAGATAAATTCTGCCGAAATTTTTACAAAGGTACAGACGGTGTTTAGAAAGGATAGATTGCATGCAACCGGTGGTGGAGTGTTCGTCGCTGTTAGTAGTAGTTTATCCTGTAGTGATGTAGAAGTGGATAGTTCCTGTGAATTATTATGGGTGGAGGTTACACTCAACAACCGAACTAGGTTAATAATTGGCTCCTTTTACCGACCTCCCGACTCAGCAGCATTAGTGGCAGAACAACTGAGAGAAAATTTGGAATACATTTCACATAAATTTTCTCAGCATGTTATAGTCTTAGGTGGAGATTTCAATTTACCAGATATAGACTGGGACACTCAGATGTTTAGGACGGGTGGTAGGGACAGAGCATCGAGTGACATTATACTGAGTGCACTATCCGGAAATTACCTCGAGCAATTAAACAGAGAACCGACTCGTGGAGGTAACATCTTGGACCTACTGATATCAAACAGACCCGAACTTTTCGACTCTGTATGTACAGAACAGGGAATCAGTGATCATAAGGCCGTTGCAGCATCCCTGAATATGGAAGTTAATAGGAATATAAAAAAAGGGAGGAAGGTTTATCTGTTTAGCAAGAGTAATAGAAGGCAGATTTCAGACTACCTAACAGATCAAAACGAAAATTTCTGTTCTGACACTGACAATGTTGAGTGTTTATGGAAAAAGTTCAAGGCAATCGTAAAATGCGTTTTAGACAGGTACGTGCCGAGTAAAACTGTGAGGGACGGGAAAAACCCACCGTGGTACAACAACAAAGTTAGGAAACTACTGCGAAAGCAAAGAGAGCTCCACTCCAAGTTTAAACGCAGCCAAAACCTCTCAGACAAACAGAAGCTAAACGATGTCAAAGTTAGCGTAAGGAGGGCTATGCGTGAAGCGTTCAGTGAATTCGAAAGTAAAATTCTATGTACCGACTTGACAGAAAATCCTAGGAAGTTCTGGTCTTACGTTAAATCAGTAAGTGGCTCGAAACAGCAGGGATTCCGGACTGGAGCAGATTCATTTGCCACGAAGACCTAGGCTGTAGGGAAGGGACCGTTTGATGTGGAATGGGTGGCAGCTGTCATAATGGAGGTACTGTTGCTTGTTGGTGGGTTTGATGTGGACGGACCTGTGAAGCTGGCCATTGGACAGATGGAGGTCAACGTCAAGGAAAGTGTCATGGTATTTGGAGTAGGATCAGGTGAATCTGATGGAGTTGAGGTTGGAGAGGAAATTCTGGAGTACTTCTTCACTGTGAGTCCAGATCATGAAGATGTCATCAATAAATCTGTACCAAACTTTGGGTTGGCAGGCCTGGGTAACCAAGAAGGCTTCCTCTAAGCGACCCATAAATAGGTTGGCGTTCGAGGGGGCCTTCCTGGTACCCATGGCTGTTCCCTTTAATTGTTGGTATGTCTGGCCTTCGAAAGTGAAGAGATTGTGAGTCACAACTTCAGACTGACGTTTACGCAGTGGTTGAGCTATGTATTTTGGAACCAAACGTGGACTTCTGTCATCCTCATCAATTACCATGCTCACAAACTCCTTTATTTATTTACTAATTCAGATAGAACCATTCTTCCGTTTGAGGTGCTGTCTATGTAAGGTATTTACAGTTAGACTTGATCCTAAGGTTTTAAGGTTTAAAAATTCAACTACGCTTGAAACTTTTAAAAAATTTATATGTGTTGTTCAAACTCATGTCTGTGATAAAGAGACTACAACAAAATTAGTACTAACTGTTATTTTTAGTTGAATGTGCCATCCAAGTTTTAAAAACATTCTCACGTTGTGGCTGATATAGAAGGAGTCAGACGTTAACTGTTAGTTAACGCTTTTTTTATCTCATTATCTGTTAAGCAAAAACGAATGAGTAATGTTTGTTTTTAAATTTTTTGTCACTTACCACTTTGAAGATTCAACTGTTAGATTTCCAAGACAGTCAAAGGTCACTGACAGATACTAAAAAAGAAAATATTACTACTACTTTCATTGGATTCTTCTTCATGTGCTCTTTCTTCGACTAATACACTGTCATATTTTGCATGACAGTTATGTGCAAGATTTTCTACGTTTTCTTTAAGTCCTTCAGTTTTATCAAGAACCACCTACTTAATAGGTTCTTAATTTTTGTTAGTCTCGTCAAATTCTTGATTATCTACAAATGTTCTCTTAAACTATAATATTTTTGCGCCTTCTTTCATGTCCTTTGGGTCGAGTGGTTCTCCGACGTAAGTTTAACTAATTTCAGCATTGAACCAGCCAACAAATGGCCCTTCAAAAACCTGACCGCAATTAACTTGTTTATTCATTTATTTTCTTATTTTGTGCTCCATTTGGGCAACATCGCTGTGTGTGTGTTATAAACCAAATTTCTGCATAAATTAATAGAATCATTTTCTTTTTTTGCTTTTAATCAGTAAGAACTCTCTACGTAAAAACATATACATATCAGAATTAATTACATTGAAATTGTTACATGCAATATACAGTATGCCTAGTATCGTACGGCTTGAGCATGCTAGCTCACATCTCCAGGGGATTAGTAGGCCCTTCCTCGACCATTTCTGGGCGGAAATTTCACAGGGTGGAAAATTCACAGGGTGGAGAATACACGGAGGATTAGTGGGCCCTTCCTTTTCTGGGCGGAAATTTCGCAGGGCGGAAAATTCACAGGGCGGAGAATATATGCCACCGTTTCAACTACGAAAGGGGGGGGGGGGGGGGCGCTTGTAAACCACGAGACAAACTTTTTTCTCCAATGTATATAATCTTTCTCCTTATACGTATTTTCAAACAAAAATTCTACACACAACAGTGCGATGCTTCGTTTTATTTCTCGCCATCATTTTTACAGAATACAGGAAAGCTGTATTTACGGCTTATGATTAGAATACTACTACGGAACCTGAATAGTCCGAAAGTTAGTAATCTTATCCATTCACAGACTAAAATATTGCGAAATGCCGTCACTGAAGGTGCATGCTTCTCATATGCACACATAAAAAAAAACTTTTTGCATCACCTCGGTTGCGAGAGTGCCGGAACCTGTACAGAAAGCTGGAATAGAGATCAACATAAACATCATTTCCGCCCTTTTTATTGCTCATGAAAACCACACATTGCATGTTGTACCACCATACAGCGAGACCTTCAGAGGTGGTGCTCCAGACTGCTGTACACACCTGTACCTCTAATATCCAGTAACACGGCTTCTTGCATTGATGTATGCCTGTATTTGTAGTGGCATACTATCCGCAAGTTCATCAAGGCACTGTTGGTCCAGGTTGTCCCACTCCTCAACGGCGATTCGGCGTAGATCCCTCCGAGTGGTTGGTGGGTCACGTCGTCCATAAACAGCCCTTTTCAATGTATCCCAGGCATGTTCGATAGGGTTCATGTCTGCAGAACATGCTGGCTACTCTAGTGGAGCGATGTCGTTTCCTGAAGGAAGTCATTCGCAACATGTGCACGATGGAGGCGCCAGTTGTCGTCCATGAAGACTAATGCCTCGCCAATGTGCTGTAGATGTGGTTGCACTATCGGTCGGAGGATGGCTTTCGTGTATCGTACAGCCGTTACGGCGCCTTCCGTGACCACCAGCGGCGTACGTCAGTCCCACATAATGGCACCCCAGAACAGCAGGGAACCTCCACCTTGCTGCACTCGCTGGACAGTGTGTTAAGGCGTTCAGCCTGACCGGGTTACCTCCAAACACGTCTCCGATGATTGTCTGGTTGAAGGCGTATGCGACACTCATCGGTGAAGAGAACGTGATGCCAATCTTGAGCAGTTCATTCGGGATGTTGCTGGACCCATCTGTACCGCGCTGCATGGTGTCGTGGTTGAAAAGATGGACCTCGCCATGGACCTCGGGAGTGAAGTTGCACATCATGCAGCCTATTGCGCAAAGTTTGAGTTGTAACACGACGTCCTGTGGCAGCACTAAAAGCATTATTCAACGTGGTGGCGTTGCTGTCAGGATTCCTCCGAGGCATAGTCCGTAGGTAGCGGTCATCAACTGCAGTAGTAGCCCTTGGGCGGCCTGAGCGAGGCATGTCATCGACAGTTCCTGTCTCTTTGTACCTCCTCCATGTCGAACAATATCGTTCTGGTTCACTCCGAGACGCCTAGACACTTCCCTTGTTGACCAGATCGAACCGGCATGGTTGAACGACAGACTACACGAGCCGTGGACCTCCTTCCTGGTGGAATGACTGGAACTGATCGGCTGTCGGACCCCCTCTGCCTAATAGGCGCTGCTCATGCATGGTTTTTTACATCTCTGGGCGGGTTTAGTGACATCTCTGAACAGTCAAAGGGACTGTGTCTGTGATACAATATCCATTGTCAACGTCTATCTTCAGGAGTTCTGGGAACTGGGGCGATGCAAAACTGTTTTTGATGTGTGTTTATCAGATAAAGAGGTGTTTGGATACTGAAGTTGCTTAAAGTGAACAGGTAAATTGGCTGGGACTATCGACAGACTACGGGGTATCAAGGTTTCGTTTGCAGTAACAATAAACAATAAACAGAAATGGTAAGTGGCCGCGGTGGGGTATGGGGGGGATGAAGTGAACATAGAGAAGAGGGATTAGGAGATGGACAGAAAGAGGGAAAGGAGGAGGAGATGGTGCAAGAGAGGGGAAAGAGGGTCAGAGAGGAGAGGTGGGAGGAGTTTAGGATGTACATTCAATTCCCAAGCATTTTTAGCAATTGCGACGCTTTTCCAGGTTTGTTACTTCCATACAATTTCAAGGGTGCTTCGCAACGAGATTTGGACTCAAAATGTATTTCCATTGTTGGAAAATATGTAGGCTTGTAAAATAGCTGTTTTTTTCTCTGTGGATTGTTGCTAATTTTTTTTATTACGGTAAAGATAGTAAAAATGCATTGACATAGTCTCATGGTTCGCAGTTTGCTGTATCCTTGATCTCTGCAAAGGTGCGAAGGAAATGTCTCAATCTCATCTACCACAAGGCCAGGAAGAAAGGGCATTTGACGGTAAGTACGACGGTTGTTGACAATAAATGTTTTTTAACTATGATGGAGCTGTCATGCTAAGATATGTGGAGTTCTTATGATGACACAGTCTGACCATTTGTGTAAAAGTTGTATTCTGATTGTGTTTTCGCACAACTGATACTATAATGCAGTATTTCATTGGTTCACGCATATAAAAAATTTACAGTATTTTGATTGAGTAGAATTATAATATTAGAGGTAATTGCACGAAACTGCTCTATTGTAACCGAGGGGACGAATTTTACTTTCTTAACTTCACCTTCAACAGATTTACAGTCTTCAGTCCTGCGACGGGTTTGATGCAGCTCTCCATGCTACTCTATCCTGTGCAAGCTTCTTCATCTCCCAGTACTTACTGCAACCTACATCCTTCTTAATCTGCTTAGTGTATTCATCTCTTAGTCTCCCTCTACGATTTTTACCATCCACGCTGCCCTCCAATGCTAAATTTGTGATCCCTTGATGCCTCAGAACATGTCCTTCCAACCAGTCCCTTTTTCTTGTCAAGTTGTACCACAAACTCCTCTTCTCTCCAATTGTATTCAATACGTCCTCGTTAGTTATGTGATCTACCCATCTAATCTTCAGCATTCTTCTGTAGCACCACATTTCGAAAGCTTCTCTTCTCTTCTTGTCCAAACTATTTATTGTCCACGTTTCACTTCCATACATGGCTACACTCCATACAAATACTTTCAGAAACGAATTCCTGACATTTAAATCTATATTCGATGTTAACAAATTTTTCTTCTTCAGAAACGCTTTCCTTGCCATTGCCAGTCTGCATTTTATATCCTCTCTAATTCGACCATCATCAGTTATTTTGCTCCCCAAATAGCAAAACTCCTTTACTACTTTAAGTGTCTCATTTCCTAATCTAATTCCCTTTTGTTGATGTTCATCTTATACCCTCCTTTCAAGACACTGTCCATTCCGTTCAACTGCTCTTTCAAGTTCTTTGATGTCTCTGGCAGAATTAGAATGTCGTCGGCGAACCTCAAAGTTTTATTTCTTCTCCATGGGTTTTAATACCTACTCCGAACTTTTCTTTTGTTTCCTTTATTGCTTGCCCAATATACATATTGAATAACATCGGGGATAGGCTACAACCCTGTCTCACTTCTTCCCAACCACTGCTTCCATTTCATACGCCTCGACTGTTATAACTACCATCTGCTTTCTGTAAAAATTGTAAATTGCCTTTCGCTCCCGGTATCTACCAGTTTTTCCATTCGTCTGTAAAGAATTCGTGTTAGTATTTTGCAGCTGTGACTTATTAAACTGATAGTTCGGTAATTTTCACATCTGTCAACACCTGCTTTCTTTGGGATTGGAATGATTATTTTCTTCTTGAAGTCTGAGGGTATTTCGCCTGTCTCATACATCTTGCTCACCAGATGGTACGCGGACGTAGAGGTGAAACACAAGCACCAGCGTGCACTACAGCTGCAGACAGTCAACGTAGGTCTGGATGAGGTGAGCAGAGCTTTACGGTAAAGCGGTTATATGAAAATAACAGCAATAGCGCTCCTGCTCTTCGGGAGTATCGAAGCGTGAAAGAAAGGTTGAGAGGTCTTCTTTCGACAACCGAATTGAAGAACATGATTCAAAATTCGAATTACAACTACCTCTACATCTACATCGATACTCTGCAATCGACCTTAGGACGTGTGGCAAAAACCACTGTCTGTATGCCTCCGTATTTGCCCTAATTTCTCGTATCTTACCTTCGTGGCCCTTACGTGCATTGTATGTTGGATGATGATGATGATGATGTTTGGGTTGTGGGGCGCTCAACTGCGCGGTTATCAGCAACCTTTGCTCAGCCCAGCCTCGCCACTTTCATGAATGATGATGAAATGATGAGGACAACACACACCCAGCCATCCCGAGGCAGGTGCTCGGGAAGCGAGAACGCGACCGTGAGACCACGAGCTGCGGACAATGTATGTTGGAAACAACAGAATCGTTGTACAGTCAGCTTCAAATGGCGGTTATCTAAAATTCCGCAATAGTCTTCCCTCTGGGAATTTCCATTTGAGTTCCCGAAGGGTCCCCGTAACGCTTGTATGTTGTTCGAAACTGCCAGTAACAAATCTCGCTGTCCGCTTTTGAATTGCTTGTATGTCTTCCTTTAAGCCGTCCTGGTACGGATCCCAAACACTCCAACAGTAGTCAAGAATAGGTCGCACCAGCGTACTATATGCGGTCGCCTTTACAGGTGAATCTGAATTCGCCTTTCTGACCACAGTCCTTATATGTTAGCTTTGCAACGTTTCGCCCAGATATTTAAAGGACGTGACTGTGTCTGCAGGACATTAAAAATGGCTCTGAGCACTATGGGACTTAACTCCTAAGGTCATCAGTCCCCTAGAACTTAGAACTACTTAAACCTAACTAACCTAACTAACATCACGCACATCCATGCCCGAGGCAGGATTCGAACCTGCAGGACATTACTAATGTTGTATCCGAACATTACGGATTTGTTTCTCCTACTCATCCGCATTAACTGGCGATTTGGGAATTGCTCCTGGAAGAAGCTGACAGCCAGTTGCGCTACAAATTGTTGAAAAAGTTTCTGTTGCCACGGCGGAGAATGCTGGACGCAGTGTGGGGTTTGACGTGAGCGAAGCGAAGGGGGCAGCCTGTGTCCCAGCTGAGAAGTCCCAGGCAGCAGTAGAGCAATGTCCAGTGTGGTTCCAGGCTGTACGCTGCAGACGGCAGTCCCGTTACGCAACGCTTGTAGCCTGGGACTTAGAAGCGGTATGCAGTTAACAAACTTTACCCTCTTATGTGGAAATTTAACTGTGTTTCTTTCAACGTCATATTCGTAATTTCATTTCCGTATGCCTTTGCAAAAATTTCCGTAAAATTTCATTGTCCTACGATCACTCGGTTTTCATGGGGGGAGGAGGCCGGGGCGTGCTTTAAAGTACCGAAAGTTTAATTATTATAAGCAAGCTCTACAGCGTGTTTCAAGTTCACGAGGTTGTAGACGGAACTTAGTGGATCGAGTTTTACATAGGAACCTGTGTCCGGAAACGCCATCCAACGACGGCACACAGCGTCAATGTTATAGGCGCCGGCGCTTGTACATATACAGGGTGTGTCAAAAAAATGTATACACACTTTGAAGCGTTATAGAAAATTTATTTCCCGTTCTACAATGTTAAATTTCTGGAAATGGATAGCTTAAAGTCCAATTGGAAAAATAAATGTACTTTGCAAATGTGATTAATGTTCAAACTGGTGGCCTTCAGCATCAATGCATTTCTGAGTACGAGTCACCACTGATTGCGTACATCGTACCAAAGTGTCCAATGAGATTTCTGCGCACACCACCTGAATCTCATTCCAAAGTGTGTCCTGGTTACGTAGTGTACGTTTGTACACCTCATCTTTTACTGTGCCCCATAAGAAGAAATCCAGCGGCGTGAGGTCTGGAGAGCGTGCAGGAAACTCGATTCGTCCCCTGCAGCCTATCCACTGGCCTGGCACATTGTGATCCAGGTATGCTCGTACGTCCCTATGATAGTGCAGCGGGGCGCCATCTCATTGGAAGTAAAACTCATCATTACTGTATAATGCACGAATTGCAGGGAATATGGAGTCAGCAAGCATTGTTCGGTACGTTTCTCCAGTAACAGTACCTTCAAAGCGGAAAGGCCCAATAAGTCTTCTTGCAGACAAACCACACCACACATTTACACCAGGCAAATTCACAGCCTTTTCAACTGTAATGTGAGGATTATCTTCAGCCCAGTACACACAATTGAGCCTATTGACAGTTCCATTGAGTTTGAATTGGGCTTCATCCGACCAAATTATGCTACCCATAAATTCCGTTTCACGTCTCACCATCTCCTGAACTCATTCACAAAATTCTACCCTTCGATCTGGATCCTCGTCACTTAGCTGTTGCACCAGCCTTGGAATGTACACACGAAACTTGCCTTTCTTCAGAATGCGTAGCACACTACTAGCACTTACATTACTCTCACGCGCCGCTTGCCTTGAAGATTTTTGAGGCGAACGCTGAAACAGTTCCAAGACCGCAGTTGTGGAATCATCACTTGTAGCTGTACGAGGTCGCCCTGATCGACCTTTATGCACATCACACTCTGTTCCATGAATTTCGAATTTGTCTCGTAGACGTGTAACTGTTAACCTTGAAGGTGGTTCTGTACCATACTCACTTCTTCACTGTCTTCGAACCGCAGCTATATTCTCCAACTTTCAGTACCACTTAATTATCTGCTTCCGTGGTTCAAAGCTCAAACGCACGTCCGCCATGTTGCAGTTACTTACTTGCCACTGCTGCCACCTGTCGAAGAAACATAACATTACTTTCTCACAAATATTTAACCTTTTAGAACGGGAAACAATTTGTCTATGACAGTTCAAAGTGTGTATACATTTTTTTGGCGCGCCGTGTATGTATATGCAGGGTGATTCCACGACGATGTTAAATAGGGTAAGGTCGCTGCCCCGGAAACGCGCTTTTTGTATACCGTGATTTTATGGTGCAACATGCAACTGTGAACAATATGTATATGCACATAGCCTGTTGCACAAGAGGCTTTATGTTTTTAAGTATTTTATTAATGTGCTATTTTTATCCACTTAACATGTGTGATGTCAGCGTAAAAGGAACATGTTTACAGCAAAAAGATTTTGAGAGCTGAAGATGACAGCATAATCTGTTGAAATAGGTTGTCTTAAATTAAAAAAAGTAATATATGCGATCCTGGCTGTTGAATGGTTTTTCACAATTTAACAGATCGCCCTTCAGCCATCCCAAAATGACAAAATTCAAGGAAACGAACCAGTCGAAAGTTATAAGCGAAAACAGTCCTGATACCCCTGACAGTCGGATACACGTACTGGTACTGTTGTTGCTAAGACAGTAGGGCAGTCAGTCAGAGGTGATAGTACGGACCAATAGAAGCAAAAAATGTCCAATAAACATGGGCTCAAAAATGCATACCTTAAGTGCTACGAGCGTTTGTTCAGCAGATATGTGTTTCACACATTGCATAGTATATGTTATTAAACTTCCGGGAAAATGCTACGAACGTACGCACCAGTCTAACATATTGCGTAACACGTGCTCCGTTTCAAACAACAATACTCAAGTCAGAAAGTTGACCAGCTTACGAATGTAATTTCTTCTGATAACCAGCAAAAGAGATCAGCATACACATTACTACTACTGCTATTACTAATACAACTCGCGCCAGGAAACAAGGAATAACTTTTCGATATAGCACACGTGCTTGCGGAGAAGTGGCGTGAACAGAGAATCAGTGGTTGCAAGACAATATGAAAACTAATCACAGTATTTATATTCACTTCAGCTCAATCCAGAAATAGCATAACGGCCTTTCTGCAGTACTCATAGCAATACATAGTTTCCTTAACCTAACTCCATCCGACCAATGCCCTCCCTCAACCACACTCGCCAACGAAGTATCTGTTCTCCATGAAAGAATGATTTTGATGACATGTCATGTGAATATTCGCACATATCCCCTATGAACAAAGGTAAATTTTAACGTTCGTCGAAGTAATACTGCCTGACATACAGTCACTAGTTTGACTCCATGCGCGACTTGGCGCAGAGCGAGCATGAACTTCTGACGGTGTAGAGTTGTTATATCTCGGACACTCTTTGTTGAAAGAAATGAAATTTGTCCGTCTTCTACAGTTGTAAACATTATCTTAAGAGCAATAACTAAAAGAATTTTAAGAGCTATCTTCAGCCAGAAAATTTTAAATAAAAATAACCGAAAAATGGACGTTCGAAAAATTTCCATGTTTATTTTTTGTATAGCAAGACACTAACGGTGTGACGAACGTGAACCTTGGCATGTAGTAACCTAAATATACAAGATCCCCAGATATAAAGTTTCATTCATGTACCACTTTCCAATACTGAGTAATTTAAGTACGAAGTTGAAGATTTCGTGAAAAGGTCAAAAATGCGCAATTTTCGTCCTGATTTTGCAAAAAACTGTGTCCTAAAAATCTCTCTAACGTGGACTTATTAGAAGGTCCATGGTTTAAACGGCCTAGAAGAGTGTATCTGATTACCAAATGCGGGATAATAATACCAGATGATTTTAACCAGATTTGGGCACGGAAATCGCGACACGAAAAAAATGCGAACTTTGGGTTCTTATATCTCGTAGAGTAAACACATGGTGAACACGAAACTTAATTCGCAGTACCTCGGTAGCACAAGAATGTAGAATACAAAATCATTGAGCTAATATTTTCCAAAATATCGTTTTCTGCTAAAGCCTCAAAACGAGTCTCATTCGAAACAACGTATTTTTAGCCTCCTCCCAGAACAGTGGGTAAAATATGCAACATAGCTATATAAATTGATGCAAACTAGCTGCGCATACAGCTTTAACTTTGGGTTATACCTCGTTGATTAAAGGCATGATAAAAATAAAATTTTGGAAACAGCAACTTAGTAACATATCATTCACGTGCTGCTTTCTAAATTTCCACAAAATCAGTTCAGACTAGATTTTCGTAAAAATTACGAGAAAAAATCACATTCAATTTGCTTTTAGTAAATGTTTTCAAGCATTTAGAAAACCGTGGTCGATTTTCCAACGTGCTCTAACAGTACCTGAAAACGACAGACAAATCTGAGGGAATGTTCCAGGTAACAGACAATATTGCAGCAACCTATTGTCTGTGTTTCACTGCACGTGGTTTTTATTTTTAAATTGACACGTAATATCTTTCTCTATTGCTTTGATCCACGGTGACATTGAAACTATCGGTCCAAGAACAGGAACCGGCAACGCTATCGCCGTAGGGGTCATACCAGGTAACCGTGCAATACCTGGCGGAGGTCGGTTTCTTTATTCAGGCTCCCAAACCTCTAATTTGGTTTCTTAATTTAGGTTCTAAAGCCTTGTGGTATCCGTCTGCTAAAAAGCCAGTACCTTATCTCCAGATCACAAATCTGTAGCAGCGTCTCACATATGTGGCAAGCAAAAAGGAATACAAATTTTGATTTTAAAATTCTCAACTCTGAACTTTACCAAACATGTTTCGGCACCTTCACGCCGTCATCGATGGGTACTTTTATTCAGTTCTAAAAATGCAAACATGTTTTAAGTGATAATTATTATCACGAAAATTATGCATAGCAACAGTTAATGTCTGCCGTGATTCTTGCCTTATTTTGTGAATGTTAGTTTCTGTAGGGCATTCCCTACAGCTTTCTATCTGCAAGGAAATGATGTCATTGTAAGTTTGAGTGGGAAGTTAAGAAGTTACTATATCTAAAAATGTAAATTTGTTGACCAAAAAAGTTTTCGCGACTATATTTTGCGATTACTTACAGTTACTTTCGTAGTATCCGTCGTCATCTGTATAAGCATCTGTTGTGGAGCTACACAAAACATTATCCGTTCCATTCATTCCTAGCTCTTTGACGTCGTTTCTTCTCTCTGAACTTTAATTCCATTTTCAAATTTCTCCTTGGTTTCCTTTTATCCATGCTCTGTCAACAGAAAGAAAAACATGTGAAATACAACCCTGACTAATCCCTTCTGAACTACTGTTTCATATTCTTCATCCAGAACTGCAGTCTGGTTTGGGCACACACTTAGGTACAAGCGGCGTCCATCAGATTGCTTAAACACGAGGGGAATGAGTCCACAATCTTTTGAAAGAGTTCATTTGGAATGTCTCGTGTAACTTATTCTACCTCTCCTCCGACTCATTTGGTGCATCCAGTTTTGGACAATATAATTTTTATTGTCAAATATCACAAAAGCTTGAGATCAGAGCTTCTGTTTTATTTTGGTTACATTCTCGTCGTAGCAGCTAATGTCTTTGAAGCAGCTCGTCCAATCAAGTGTGAAGACATGGTGCACTGGCTAGCATGAAAGCTGCTTTATTGACATTTCCCCAATCACGTATCACGTACCAAACATATTTATTTAATACAGATGTTGGTCAGTTATCCTATAGGCTGTCATACCGTGCCACGCTGTCACTTACCAATTCCCTACAGTCACGTTACGAGATTTAATTCAGAGCACAAGTGTCAGTCGCTCCTACTTATGAAACCACCAGCCAATATAACATTTTCCAACAAATACACTACTGACGATTAAAATTGCTACACCAAGAAGAAATGCAGATGATAAACGGGTATTCATTGGACAAATATATTATACTAGAACTGACATGTCATTACATTTTCACGCAATTTGGGTGCATAGATCCTGAGAAATCAATAACCAGAAAAACCACCTCTGGCCGTAATAACGGTCTTGATACGCCTGGGCATTGAGTCAAACAGAGCTTGGATGGCGTGTACAGGTACATCTGCCCATGCACCTTCAACACGATACCACAGTTCATCAACAGTAGTGACTGGCGTATTGTGACGAGCCAGTTGCTCGGCCACCATTGACCAGACGTTTTCAATTGATGAGAGATCTGGAGAATGTGCTGGCCAGGGCAACAGTCGAATATTTTCTGTATCCAGAAAGGCCCGTACAGGACCTGCAACATGCGGTCGTGCATTATCTCGCTGAAATGTAGGGTTTTGGAGGGATCGCATGAAGGGTAGAGCCAGCGGTCGTAACACATCTGAAATGTAATGTCCACTGTTCAAAGTGCCTTCATTACGAACAAGAGGTGGCCGAGACGTGTAACCAATGGCACCCCATACCATCACGCCGGGTGATACGCCAGTATGGCGACGACGAATACACGCTTCCAATGTGCGTTCACCGCGATGTCGCCAAAAACGGATGCGACCATCATGATGCTGTAAACAGAACCTGGCTTCATCCGAAAAAAATATCGTTTTGCCATTCGAGGATCCAGGTTCGTCGTTGAGTACACCATCGCAGGCGCTCCTGTCTGTGATGCAGCGTCAACGGTAACCGCAGCCATGGTCTCCGAGCTGATAGTCCATGCTGCTGCAAACGTCGTCGAACTGTCCGTGCAGATGGTTGTTGTCTTGCAAACGTCCCCATCTGCTGACTCAGGATCGAGACGTGGCTGCACGATCCGTTACAGCCATGCGCATAAGATGCCTGTCATCTCGACTGCTAGTGATACGAAGCCGCTGTGATCCAGCACGGCGTTCCGTATTACCCTCCTGAACCCACCGATTTCATATTCTCCTTACAGTCATTGGGTCTCGACCAACGCGTGCAGCAACGTCGCGATACGATAAACCGCAATCGCGATAGGCTACAATCCAACATTTATCAAAGTTGGAAACGTGATGGTACGCATTTCTCCTCCTTACACGAAGCATCACAACAACGTTTCACCAGGCAACGCCGGTCAAGTGTTGTTTGTGTATGAGAAATCGGTTGGACACTTTCCTCATGTCAGCACGTTGTAGGTGTCGCCACCGGCGCCAACCTTGTGTGAATGCTCTGAAACGCTAATCATTTGCATATCACAGCATCTTCTTCCTGTCGGTTAAATTTCGCGTCTGTAGCACGTCATCTTCGTGGTGTAGCAATTACAATGGCCAGTAGTGTATTTCTATTTTTGTCGCAATTTAACATTTACTCCAAAAGTTCTGTTCCGCGATGGTTGTTTTATGTGCAACTTCCTGTACATAATGGTTTCGTCGCAAGTAAAACTTTTTAATATATTCGGAGGACTGCATGTACAGTCTATTTCGCTACTTCCATGTTCAGCCTTTACCTATATTCATGCTAGCCAAACATTAGTATTTTCCAAAGCAATTCCTTGTTTTCCTCAGAACGCGAAATCTAGGGATGCCGAGATCTCTGTACCTCATTATCCCATTAAATCAAACTTTCCTGTGTGTACGTCATAACTTTTTTGTGCTGACATTTGTGCTTCATTTTTGCGGACGTTGCGTGAAATAATGTGAAAGCTGCACTATATTTCAACGAGACAGCTGCTCGTCATCTTCAGGTGCTCACTGACTTGTCGCTGCAGTGGATAGCCAATATATGCGCCGGCTCGCTAGAAAAGCGCGGGCGCTAAGGGGTGGGGCTGAAACGTCATCTTAGACAAATCATGGAGCATGGCGACATCCAGCGCCCCTGTCAGAGAAAAGGGCCACAGTCTACGCATGCGCGACGCGGGAAAAGCACGGTCGCAAGTGGTGGTCCAGCGTCCGGATTCCAATAAGCGTCTATGTTGACTCTAATTCGCTCGTCTGCGTCCGACGATGCGTTAGTGACGCCAATGCTGGTTCCCATGCCTTGTGGATTGAAGTCCCAGTACGTGGAGGTGGACGAAAGGATCTTTGTCTCTCCGTAGTTCATACTACATCCTCTGTCAAGATCAGCAACAGCAGACTTTTCTACTCGACCCAATCTGGCGTGACGTCTATCTTCAGCGCATCTATCGTTAACAGTGCGACACGTCTGGCCAATGTATGATTTCCCTGGCACGGAATTTTATCGATCCGTGATCTCCTTAAACCTTAACAGAACCCAGCATCGTTTGCACACACTGTGACCCTGCCTTCATTTCTCTCCACTTCCATGGTGAACAAAATGCTTGGGTGGAGGGAGTTAAGGTGTTTCAGAAATGCAGGAAGCGTTGCTGCCTCATGTGGCCTTACTAAAACGGTGTCATCCACGTACCTCCAGAAACATTTAGGTTTCAACACAGTTGACTGAACTGCTTTTTCCTCGAAGTCTTCCATGAAAATGTTAGCTACTATGGGAGACAAATGGTTATGCATATATATAAGATTAATGTTATACAGAGATTAAACACTTTGCGTCTCGAACCAGCTGACGTATTATTGAGTTTCAATGTGGTCTCTTTGTCCACACGAGTATCTCTGATGGATTGACTACAACCCATAGGAGCTAAGTTGGAGGAGGCTATCTTACAGCTATTGAAACATGTGCTTACCTTGTCCTACTTTTTATTTAATGAACAATATTTTGAGCAAACTGTCTCCAGTAGCAGCTAACCTTTTCAGGGAAGACTTCGAGAAAAAAGCAATCAGTCAGCTGTGTCAAAACCTAAAAGATTCTGGAGATATGTGTATGGCACCTTTGTGGTGTAGCCATATGGGGCAGCATCACTTGCCGCATTTCTGAAACATCTTAACTCCGTCCATCCGAGCATCTGGTTCAGCATGGAAGTGGAGAAAAATCAAGTCATCCCATTCTCAAATGTCTTGGCCCCCAGAAAAGAAGACATTTCCTAAGGTCACATCAGGTTCTGTAAACCAACTCACAGTGACCTATACCAACAAGCTAAGGGCTGTCATCATCCATCTCAACGCAGTGTCGTTCATAGGGCTAGAGTTATCTCAGCTGCAGGGAGCTTATCAGTAGAGCTTATCTATCTTTGCTTTGTGTTTGTACTCTGATAAACCGATCCATAATGGATTTCAACCTGCATGCACTTAACTTCAAGAATAGCCATCATCCATATCAACACAGTGACGTGTTATGACTGTCGTTCATAGGGCTAGAGTTATCTCAGCTGCAGGGAGCTTGTCAGTAGAGCTTATCTATCTTTGCTTTGTGTTTGTACTCTGATAAACCGATCCGTAATGGATTTCAACCTGCATGCACAACTTCAGGAATAGCCATCATCCATCTCAACGCAGTGACGTATTATGACTGTCGTTCATAGGGCTAGAGTTATCTCAGCTGCAGAGAGCTTATCAGTAGAGCTTATCTATCTTTGCTCTGTGTTTGTATTCTGATAAACCAATCCGTAATGGATTTCAACCTGCACACACTTAACTTCAGGAATAGCCATCATCCATATCAACACAGTGACGTGTTATGACTGTCGTTCATAGGGCTAGAGTTATCTCAGCTGCAGGGAGCTTATCAGTAGAGCTTATCTATCTTTGCTTTGTGTTTGTACTCTGATAAACCGATCTGTAATGGATTTCAACCTGGATGCACTTAACTTCAGGAATAGCCATCATCCATCTCAACGCAGTGACGTATTATGACTGTCGTTCATAGGGCTAGAGTTATCTCAGCTGCAGGGAGCTTATCAGTAGAGCTTATCTATCTTTGCTTTGTGTTTGTACTCTGATAAACCGATCTGTAATGGATTTCAACCTGGATGCACTTAACTTCAGGAATAGCCATCATCCATCTCAACGCAGTGACGTATTATGACTGTCGTTCATAGGGCTAGAGTTATCTCAGCTGCAGGGAGCTTATCAGTAGAGCTTATCTATCTTTACTTTGTGTTTGTACTCTGATAAACCGATCCGTAATGGATTTCAACCTGCATGCACTTAACTTCAGGAATAGCCAGAAGAAATGGAGAACCGCACGAGGATGGTTTTATACCCTATGTTGGTGGTGTGTCCTCTAATATCGGCAGGCCGTACAAGAAACATCACATAAAATGTGTCTTCCGTCCACCAGCGCAAGTGAAAACGATGATGGGTTCTGTTAAAGGCGACCTTGGGCTAAGGACGTCAGGGATACATAAAATCCTGTGCCTGTGTGGGAAATCATACTTTGGACAGAGAGGTCGCAATGTTAGATGCGCTGAAAATAGACGTCATACCAAATCGGATCAGCCAGGAAAGTCTGCTATTCTGAGCACTGTCTTCACAAGGGACATAGCATGAACTATGGAGAGACATAGATCCTTTCGTCTGCCTCCACGTGCCGAGACTCTATCATAAAAGAAGCAATCGGAACGTGCGTAAGTAACGAGAGACACGGGGTTTCAACTCAGCAAGGCATGGGAACCAGCAATGGCGACACTAAGGCATCGCGGCCGCAGACCAAGGAATGCAATGAGTCGACTCAGACGGGGAATCGGAGTCGGCACTTACACTGGGTGCCAACACTCTGCCCACGCGAACGCAGAGCTGCTGCTTGAGAAAGCGTAGACCGTGGTCCATTTCTCTGGTAAGGGACTCTGGTCGATTTTGTGCTCTATGATTCGTCTATGATGACGTTATAACCCCACCCACTGGCGCCTGCGTTTTTCTAGCGAGTTTTCTGGCGAACCACTCCAGCAAAACGCCAGTGAGCACCTGAAGATGACGAGTGGCTATCTCATTGAAGTACCGTGCGGCTTTCACAACCGTGCAGCGTTCCCGTCAGATCACCGAAGTTGAGCGCTGTCGGGCTGGGCTAGCACTTGTAGGGCTGGCCATCCAGGTCTGCCGAGCGCTGTTGGCAAGCGGGGATCACTCAGGCCTTGTGAGGCTAACTGAGGAGCTACTTGACTTAGAAACAGCGGCCCCAGCCGCGAAATCTGACTACGGCCCGGAAATTGGTGTGCTGACTGTGTACCCCTCCATATCCGTATCCAGTAATTCTTATAGATGACGATGACACGGCGGTCGATCGGTACCGTTGGGGCTTTCGAGGCCTGTTCGGACGGAGCGGAGTTTCACAACGTTATCCGACGCGACGACCGTGAACCAACGAAGCAGTTATTACATCAGGAATGTCTCAAACACCACAACGAAATTAATTTTAAAATACGCGCTGTTACGGAGATCAGACTACAATTTTTTTTAGCTATGCTACTCACACTAGCCTACCTCCAGTTTATTAGCGCAAAACATTCATTTATCAGCTGTAAGAATGCACCTTATTTTGAAACACTATTTGTACATGACAGTAGTACAAACATTTACAGTGAGAGTTTTTATTACACTAATACTGTGTCGCGTTTATACGCTAAAGACTGATGTTATTTTTCAGGTGTGCACTTTCCTCCTGGCAGTTGAGAACTTGAGAATATCAGAAGAAGTTATGTTTTTTGGCCAGAAGAGGGAAAGGAGCAGTTTCAGCTACAGTTTGTCCACGGAGGTTCCATATGGTGGCGCCACACCCCAGACAGACGTGCTGTCTTCAGCGGCCACCAGTGGCAGTGGGCAGTCAGAGGCACAGAACACGGCGACAGACGAAAGTGGCATCCACTCGTTTCTGAGTTACTGAGCCAGCCTCTCTCAACAGAAATAACGTATCTTATGTCAAAGACATATAGGGGAAAAACTGTATTTGTCAAATTAAGTACACAGTGTTTCAAAAAGAATAATCTGATTTCAAAACTCAATATTTATTAATAAAAACATTCTACAAACATGGGATTAATTGCAAAATACTCACAAAATCTTAAAGTTTAAGCTATTAAAAATGATCTATGTGTCCAGCAGCAGCAGCACGAGCAAAATCCAGAGAATTGCTAAATTCATCATGAACTTTACACAATGTATCTGCTTTTACAGAAGTTATGGCGGCTGTTATTCTGTTCTTCACTTCTTGCAGAGGAGATATGAACACACTTTCCTTCACGTATGGCGACCTCGGAAACCAAGAATGCAGAGCACTGTATGGGGGTCCCGTGCGCCCTATCCAGCGTTGAGGCAGAGCGGCGTTGAGAAACTAACGCGCGTTGTTGTGCCATTGTGATGGAGCTCCATCCTATTGGAAAATGAAGTCATCGGAATCGTGGCGAGTAGACTTCCGTGAGCTCCGCTCAGACGTCTGCCGGCTTCCTTCCACCATACTATCATCTTGTCTCTTACTTTTGCTCAAGCAACCTGTCTCTTCAAATTGACGAAATCAGCAACGAATGTTTTTGGGTGCAGGCGAATCAATGCCATAACGCCGACAAAAGCACGCTGGGCCGAAATCACTGACTGACTCTTTGCAAAGTACAGCACACAAGACGCTTTCCGTTAAGCACACGTTATCTTACTTGTGAGAGGCTGCAAACTGAGAAAACGTATTGAATGACAGCTAAGGCGATTTTCTTAAAACCTTGGACACGTCCATTAAGAAAAAAAAAAAAAAAACGGATTTCCCTGCCGGCTCGTCCCACGTTTTGTAATTATTACTGCCCAAAACCAGGTCAATCTTTTCAAAACACCCTGTATATTCTTAATTCATGTACTGTGTTTATTTACTTAAATATGAATTTTTCGTACTTCTGGTGTTACAGAACAATTTTTGGTTTATTTGTAAAGTTAGCAAGTGATACGAAGCTGTAAATTAATATTTAAACAAATGAATAATTATTTTTATTTAAATTCACCAACGATATGCTGCTCTCTTCCAACTGGTTTGCTGCCATCCCCGATAATTCTCTCTCGGAAAATGCTTAGACATATGAACAGAAAGAATGCATTAGGGCAGTCAAATGGAAGGAGACAAATGGAAGAAAGGAAGTAAATCGTTTAAGTAGTGAGTGGGCGGACTGAGCGCACTCGCAGGTAATTTATTGACATTTTTCATTTTGTTATAAACGGGTGGGTTGAGCACGCTAGAAACTTAGTTAATAACATTTTTTATAAACGAATCACTTGAGTGTGCAAACTAACGCACCCAAAAGTCACACAACGAACTCCAGAACATGAAATTCGTAATTTTTATTTTTAATCTTCTTCATTCCTTTATATTAAAGTCCCAACCACTAATTAATGTGTTGTATCTGTTTAGTAAAGTAGCTTTGAACTTTCCATCGAGTTACATGCAATTTTCCCCCCCATTTCTAGTTTTTAAATATTCACAGCCTGTAATATAATAAAATTTATTTACTTCTAACTCATTAATCTTTTTAAACAAACTAGAATTGCTTTCATTATCGAGCTTCTTCAGTAGAGCGTCCATTTATGTAGAACAAAATTTTAATAAGCTTTTAAATTTTTAATCTTTATAAATATGACTAATGTGTGGGACGAATTTAAATTTGACATCTTTGTTGAGAGAAGTAATAATCCTAGAGAGAAACATGTTAAGTGTAATTCTTGCAAAGAATATTTTAAACCATCATTAATTATAGAACACTTGAGAAGTCAGAATCATACTGAATGTGTTAATGTATTAAAGAGAATTTATGGAGAAAAACATGAAAAGAACTTTGATAGCTATTAGGAAACTGATATAGAAATATGGGAGGAATTAGAAAACTCCTCCCTATTTTATGACTGTAAAGCAAATAGTTGATTCTAATTTGTCTATTAATAATTTCTTAACAGAACTACAAAACATATTTGAAAGATTATTCATTATTTTCAAAAGTATCTCACTCTATTACCAAAAACTTAGATAGCACAGAATACAACAAAACGCAGCTAACTACTTTATATTATTTGTATAAAGAATGTGTTATGAAGTTTATTTTTTCATCAGAAGAGATTCAATAGCCATAAGGCACTGCATCAACATTTTCTAGAACCACTCTTTTATCATACTGAAATGAGAATTCTTTCTTAACCTATTTGTTGACCAGGTTTTTTGTTTCATGATCTCTAGTTATCTGATTGTACTCTATCTTTTCTTCCACTTCACTCTCAATTAGCCATATCATGGATTCACCGTTCAACTTTTGAATATTCCTGTTGTTTAGAGTGAAGCCCTTTGCCTTCATTTCCGTCTTTTTATCATTTTTCTCATAACAGTAACTTTTTGGGCCTGTTGATGCCCAATCTGTAATCTAGTTATTTCCCATTTCATCAATCCATTCGCCTAATGTACAGCCTGTTTCCACAGTATTTTCACCATCATCAATATATACTACAGAATCGATATCAAAATATATAACAGATTCTCCTAGTTTATCTAACATATCATATAATCTGAATCTTGCATTTGATGTAGTGAATGCAGCTATAAAAATATTTGTAGTGTGTTGTTTTCCATCTAATAAACCTTGAAATTATATCTCATCTGAACCATCTGCTCTGTAATAAAATTGATATCTAAGTTATCTAATTGGTCATCCAGCAGTATCTCATAAAAGTACTGTAAATTGGTTACATATTCTGTTTGACTCATATTTTGCCTTTGCCCAAATTTTCCCCATAATGAATTAAGACGTATCTTAGCAACAGCTGGGTTTCCCAGATTTTCCTTTTTTCTGTTATGATCCAAGTCAATATCCAACTTCACTTTAACTGTTTTGATATACTCTTCAGCAGACTCGAAATTATATTGACTGGTTCCGAGTTTTATTTTCAGAAAATCTTTCACATAATTTTCAAACAAAATATTGCTTTTATTTTTAAAATCCCAAACGTCATACACATTTAAAATTTCATATCCTTTTTCTACATCTTTCTTCACTTCATCTGTCGTCCCAAGTTCCAATAAAACTTCTTTCATCATCGCTGTGATTGCACTTATCTATTTTTTCTTGACCACATTTGACACACAAAGGAAACAACAGTTTTCCATTTTTATCGATTTGCATATGTACAGGCAAAACAGGGTGATACAATCCTCTAAGAGCCAATACTTCACATTTTATTAAACCGTACCATTTTTTAGAATAATATTTTATTCTATATGCTTTTCTCGGATGTTGTTCAGGATAAAAGTCATGAAATTGCACAGGATAAATACTACATACATCAATATATTTAGTTTTGAGCTAACACCAAGTGCTTTATCTCTTAATTTTATTGCATTTGTTCGACCACCACAAAAAGTGTCTCTTGGATTCAACAGTTCAACAATTTCAGGCAACTGCTTTAATTTCTTATGCCTTTTATATTCTGCTGAGTTCACCCAATCACATTCCCACATCTCTACCAGATTGTATCCAGCATTTCGTATTTCTGGACTTCTTCTCAAAGTCTTTTGATAAATGTCATCTATTGTCTCCTTATTTTTATTGTTAATTGTCTCACTTTTGAAACATTTTTTACATCCATGCCAATAACAGCCATGGTATTGATAAACAGTATTAGTTTCTTTACCAAACCCATCTACTTTTGCACCAGCTATTCTTACTTTGCTACCGTTAAGAGCTTGTTGAATGTTGTTACAGTTTAACCAAGCTATGGATTCTTATTATAATTCTCTTTCTGTTCTTTATCCAATACAGCGATTATATTTTTCGGTAAATATTTGGATCTGTAAATAGCCATGCAAACTCCAGCGATGGTTAAATAACAGAATGGATCAATGAAACTTCCTGGCAGATTAAAACTGTGTGCCTGACCGAGACTCGAACTCGGGACCTTTGCCTTTCGCGGGCAAGTGCTCTACCATCTGAGCTACCGAAGCACGACTCACGCCCGGTACTCACAGCTTTACTTCTGCCACTATCTCGTCTCCTATCTTCCAAACTTAAGTTTCATGATTTCCTTTTGGATCAAGGTGCTACGACTGAACTAAATACCGCATGCTGTAAAAAAATTTGGATTAGGTCCTCCTGTTTCAAGTTCTGAAATCTCAAGGCATCAATGCAGCAGGTACTGTCCGTCAAAACAGATTTGGAAAGAACTTGCCTTTTTCAGATGATGAAACAATAATGAAACAAACCAGAGGTTACTGTGAAGAAATCACTAGTGCTGATGAAATTACCATGTGTAAGTGGTTAGACAATAGGCCAATTGTATTGTGCTCAAACTTTGTTGGTAAAGGCTCAGTGGATGAAGTTGAGCTTTGGGACAAAAAGCACCATAAATATGTGAAAGTAGAAAGACCCGAAATTGTGAGAAAATATAATCATGTAATGGGTGGTGTGGATCTATTTGATCAATTGATAAGCTGCTACATAGTTTTCATCAGATCTCGAAAATGGCCTTGCGTATGATTCTTCACGCTGTTGACTTTTCCATTGTGCAAAGTTGGTTGGAAATACAGACGAGATGCAGACAACCTGTCCATCACAAAGAAGAAGCAAATGGACCTTCTTCCTTTCGTATCAGGGCAGCAGATGGATTGATACTGTGCCAAAAGAAAGTGACTGAAAAGAAGAGGGGGCATCCGTATGAAGAAGGACTGGCTTCAGACAGGAGAGTCATACCAAGAAAAAGAGGAGAATTACGACCAGCTACAGAGACACAGTTCGAGTCTGTTGTCCATTTGCCTTTGCATGATGTAAGAGCTCCAAATCGCAAATTTCTAAAATGTACAGGGTATTCAAGAATTCAGTGCAGAAAATGTAAAGCACATTTGTGCCTCCAAAAGGACAAAAACTGTTTTTTGCAGTTTCATACCAAATGTTAAAATCAGGTGTTGACCATTGTTTTTTAAATAAGAATGTAATATGGAATTATTTTTATTGTTTCCTCTGTTTTAAAGTGAAATAAAGAGTGGCATAATTGATCCATACTGTTAACCTCCTTAATGTATGACACGAATGAAGCTCGAGACCTGATGAACACATTTGTGTACATTAAATATCTAGAAAACTAGAGGTCACACGAAATTTTTTCTTAGAAAAATTTTGTCAGGAGACTCACCATACTGTAAAAATGATGTCAGATTTTTTTACGAGTAAATAAAAAAATCAGGTCTGAAAGGGTTAAAATTACTCCTTAATAAATGAATCCTCTTTCATGTTGCTGTGGGCTTGATAACTGTATAGATAAAGTATTTACATTCTTAATTTTCCTTCTATCACTAGTATTTCTACTGTGTGTTTTTATTTCATTTATAAGTTTTTAGTACAATGCACATTTCACGAAAAACAAATTGTGATATATAATAACACACTCTTAAGGAAATTGCAGATGGAATTCCAGGCACCTGAATAATTAAGAGACCATGACGCCAAAGAAATTTACTGTATTTTCATTCTATATAAAATGGAGTCGATTGTAGACCTCATGAACAACAAGCTTACAAACAACAAGAAACAAGTGCTTGTAATAATTGATAAAGAGAATAATCCATGGTTCAAAGCAAAAGATTCTGCTGAAATATTAGAAGACACAAAACAGGAAATTAGAAAAAATGTGGATGTAGATGACAGTAAAATGTTTGAAGATTTAAAGAGTGTCTCAGACACCCTCAAGAGACAACGAAAATTCTTCAATTTTTATCAGTGATGGAGGTCTTTGTTTTTTAATTTGAAAATATAAAAAGAAGAAGCAAACGTTTTTAGAAAATGGGTCACTCATGAAGTTCTTCCTTCGATTCGAAAATTCGGCGGATATATACTGCAACAAACAATAAAAGAGAAGGAGCAACTCGCCAACGATTTCAAAACAGACTCTCGTTCGACTTAAAAGAGAAAGACGAATTGAAAGAGGAAAACAAAAGAATCAAACAATTCAAAATGAGTATGAAAGTTTTTATTGACAAAGTCAAACAAAAAGTACATTAATTTACATAATTACATCAAAAAGGTACTCCTTAATCAACAACTTTAAAGTTGGAAAACCAGTGGAATTTGTCTATTCGAAACTTGAATTTCAATTCTTCACACAATGAGCAAGATAAATTCTATATCTGTTTTTACAATAAAGTATATGATATTCATAAAACAGAAAAGATGATTTACGAGTATTAGACGACTTCAGAGATAAAAAGGACAAGGAAATCGTTTTACATCACACACAACTGCTCAAAAATTAACGATTAAAAACATAAACGAGCCTTTCCACTTCATTAATGATTTAACTAAAAATCACTTACAGGAAATGTACTTTTTAGACCCGATAACAGCCGAAGAAGAGGAGTTATTTATCCAGAAGAAATGAAGGAGAAAATAAATCAAGCTCTTGATGATTGCATAACTGAAAATAATTTAAGTTTAACTAGATCAGAATTGTTGCATCAAATAAAAGTTGAACATCACATTAACATCACAAAGATTTGGAATTGCTTCAAAGAACTAAAACAATGAAAAGTAGTAAAGAACAGATTACACATAAAGAAGTTAAAATTACAGTTACTTATTAATCGACCTGTTGCTTATAATATTCATTATCTGAAGATACGTTCCTTCCCCTTGCATACTATTTTATCAATGGTGCTCGTCTCTGAGCGATTCACCAACTTTTTCGAAGGAGAATATTCTCCCCCTGCAGATCTTAAACAACAGTATTTGCTCTCAACCACGTCTGTCACAAAAATTGCAGGCATGCAGAGCGTCACCCCTGAAAAATTACTAATGTTTTTTTTTCATTCTACACAAACTGGCAGTTGTGACTAGTAAAGAAAGTATGCATTAAGTTTAGGAAGTTGGTTAAATGACATTTGGATTCCTTTATTTAATAAAAAGGATGTTTTTATGAAATCGACAATTTATGCTTTATTAAGTATGGAATTTCAGCCAATGTGGTGCCATCAGCTGAAGATTACCTCATCATTAAAAGGAATTTAGTACAATCCTTAAATAATTACACTGAAATAAAATATAACGATCCTCTTGCTCTACAATACGAATATACTCAAAATGAAGCTTAACAGATAACACCAAATAATATAAGCAAAAAAACATGGATTTCAGCGCCGATTAAAAACTTTAAAAAACTTGTAATGAGTTTGAGAACTAAGGTAGCTAATGAAATTAAAGATTTCTATATTGCTCTTGAAGAAATATTTCGTGATTATGCTGAGTATGTAAAAGAAAATAAAGCCATTCAATCTCAAAAAATTATCGAACAGCAATCAATAGAATTAAAAGAAAAGGAAAAAAGTGCCTTCACTTAGAAGGTGTAATTTCTGATGTAGTAGAGAGGGAAAAAGAACAAATTATATACATTGCAACATCAAAACACTACACCAAGAAAAATTATATTAAAGTTGGTGGTGTATTATCTGAAAATCATCTGTCGGGATGATTATTGATCTATAATAGTGGAAGACCTAAAGATAATAAATTATTTTATGTCAGAAAATACAAAGGTACGGATTACGACTTAGTAGAGCAAATGTTCAAGATTGATTTTGGTGTACACAGAGTAAACAAAAGAAAAGAAATATATATTCACTTCAACAGCCTATCATACTTTGTTGAGAAATTATGTGATCAGTCCAATGATATTGTTGATGAAATTAATGAGGAGAGAAAGAATTTTTATGTTGAAATTCTAACTGTTCCTGCTGTCGAACTTTAATAAATGGACGCCAACAATAAGCTGATGTACAATGGTAAGCAAGTGTTTGTCATCATTGTAAAACATATGAAAATTTGAATAGTGGTGAAATGACGCTATTAAAATATTCGTCTGCACACAAAATATTCGTCCACACACAAAATTTATTAACTAACTGGGATGGTATCCTTTAGTTATGAGATTCAATATGCCTTTTGCAGATCAAAAAGATGTTTTGTCCACTATGGATTTTCAGAGTCTGGCTTTTTAGTATGGAATTTCAAAGGGTAAAATTTTCCCACTGCAGACCAAAAAGAATTTAGTTGAAAAAAGTCAGCATGGTAACATGAAAGATAGGAAAAATCGATAGCTGTTTTTTGAAGAATTAGAAACAATACAAAGTTTGTCTCCTTTGTGATCGTGTAAATAATTCACATTTGCATCAGTTTATTGATTTATGAATGTTGATGTATCTGCATTTGGATAGCATATGGCTAGAAAGAATGAAAGTGCTAGCTTATTCATTCTTAGGGTAGCCATTTAATAGACAAAATTTTTAATAGTGTTTTAAAAAATTATATAGAATTGAAGAGTAGCCATCGGTTACACTTACATTGAGACAAAAATTCAGAGGTCAATTATTTGTACTCTGCAGATCAGTTAATCACCAACAGTTTATAATACTACATTATCTTTATTTATCCAACTGTTGTGTGATTTATTGAAACCCAACCATTTAACATAAACTGTATCTCCTTTCTTTCTCAAAACTTTTTCAACAAGATATACATCTGGATGTTTTGTTTTCCGTAGTTCTTGTTCATAAAAATTTCCTTCGATGTCTCTGAATTTGTATGTGATTGGATCCGAAGGAATAACATCTTCAGTTTCGAAAATTTCTGTTGACAATTGGCAGTATATCCTTTTCCAAAAAGTCCTTTCTGTTTGCTAAGTCTCACCTTGTCACCATTCTTAAATTTCGCTTTTTGATTCGTTACAATGTTGCCCATCTTTAAATTTTTCTTATTAACCTCTATCGGTTTTATTTTTATAGTTGAATGTTTTGTGATGTTGTATTCATCAACTAGATTTTCAACTAAGTCCACCCATTTGTAATTTCCTTGTTGACTAAAGTTTTTCCACATCTTCTCTTTCAATGTTCTATTGAATTGTTCAACAACAGATGCTTTTAATTCAGTAAAGTATGAATAATGATTAATGTTATATTTTTTCATCAGGTCGTGAAATTGTTTGTTGTAGTATTCTTTGCCATTGTCTGTTTGTAAAGTTTTTGGCTTTCTTACTATGAAATTTTTTTCGAGAGCATCGGCCACATTCTTACCTGTTTTATCTTTAACAGGAACAGCCCAAGAAAATTTTGAAAATATATCGATAAGAGTTAATAAATATTTGTATCCTCGATTTATTTTTTAAATTCCTTTCAGATTACCAAAGTCCATTTCGAATAGATCAGCTTGCCATAAATCGTCTGTACCAAGAGAGACAACCTTTTTCTTTTAAAATTTCTCCTCATCGGTTTATGTAATTCATTAATTATTTCTTCATGAATATTATTCAGACCTTCACTATCTACAAAAAATTTTTAACAAATTTACTCTATTTGGTTTTACATATTGTATAAAGACCTTCGATTCTTTGTCTTTCATTTTTTGTTGTTACTCTGTGTGGATTGTGTGTTCACTAAATTTTTTACACTTCAAACAATAAATGTGATTGTCCTTAAGGAGTTAATGCGAAACATGATTCTCCATTTATATAGAATAAATATTTAATAAGGCTTAAATTATTTCAGCAAATATAATTAACTTAACATCAACTGGTACAGTTTTAACAGAATCTTTCAATGTTAGAGTCAGAAAACTTGACTTATTTACTGTTATTGACTGACTAGATGAAGTTATTTCGTAAAGATTATCATCTCAGTATTAACTGAAATATTGTCTATTGCTTTACAACCTGTAAGGCGTGTACACCTTCTTCTCCTACAATATTGTGGCATGTTCTGTGTGTGCAGTCCAATGCTGTTGCTCAAGTGGCTGCCCAAAGACTGACTCCTCCTTACCAGATTCAGATTCATTACTTATATAGACAAAGTGTTGCATCGTTGAGCCCCCAATACTCAATGTAAACTTAGAGAATTTTTATCCACAGCGTCAGCCAAGAACTACTAAGTCCAGAGATGTGTAATCCCATATGCGTGCTGTAGTCTCTCTAACAGCATGCACGATTGGGCATCTATTTGTAAACACAGAGAGATAAGCGGTTGCATAATGACTGAAGTCACGGCTCACATAGAGTGCATCCCAGAGTGCTCCAGAGAGCTACAACACTAAGAAGAATCGCTTCTCGGCTTTTGGCAAGATCAGTGTGTAGTTTTTTTGGTAAGAATAATGGAAGGGGACAAATTTATTTAATTTCTATAATAATGTGTGAGATCACTGACGATATTAATTTTTTTACAATTTTCAGTACCATTTACCCAGACTGATACAGATTCAAATTCATTTATTTTACGATGATTCATAGTCCTCAGAACCAACGGCATTGATGACAAGTAATATGATTTACCAATAACTCTATTGTAAACCTCTGCGATGTGAAATGTCTGATAAGCAAAAATGTCACGACTGTTCAAATTTTCTAGCCCTGCAACTTATCGACTTTAGGTCCATGGACGAGAGGAACAGTTACCCACCCATTACCATGTTAATGGTGTCATTGTTGCTAAGGGTAAAACTTATCTAATACCTATAATTATATTATGCTTTCTAGTGTGGTAATGAAAATATGGGACATTCGGTGTACATCGTACATTATCATTTGCAAACAACAAAAAGCCAGAAATGCCAGTGAATTTACTGTTTCTACAGCATCCACAAGAATTCATTCGGAAGTGGAGTGATGAACACAAGAAGGAGAAAAATGATTCTATACATTGGGATGCCAAAGTTTCAGATAAAGCACCTGGTGTAGATGATTACTTGTTTCTGCATGATAATAAAATTATACATTCACCAGCTGTTACTGTATATCTTGATGCCTGGAGGGGACCCATCGACCAACTTGGTAATGATCTTAAGAATCATGAAATGCTACCTAGAGTTCGTTGTAGACCTACATCCAAATTGAAATATGTTGTCTATACTAAAGCGTAAAGAAATTCTTTATAGTGTATGGGCGACTGGAATGCAATTGTAGGGGAAGGAGTAGAAGAAAAAGTTACAGCATAATATGGGCTTGGGACAAGGAATGAAAGAGGAGAAAGACTAATTGAGTTTTGTAACAGGTTTCAGCTAGTAATAGCGAATACCCTGTTCAAGAATGACAAGAGGAGGAGGTATACTTGGAAAAGGCCGGGAGATACGGGAAGATTTCAATTAGATTACATCATGGTCAGACAGAGATTCCGAAATCAGATACTGGATTGCAAGGCGTACCCAGGAAGCAGATATAGACTCAGATCACAATATAGTAGTGATGAAGAGTAGGCTGAAGTTCAAGACATTAGTCAGGAAGAATCAATACGCAAAGAAGTGGGATACGGAAGTACTAAGGAATGACGAGATACGTTTGAAGTTCTCCAACGCTATAGATGCAGCAATAAGGAATAGCGCAGTAGGCAGTACAGTTGAAGAGGAATGGACATCTCTAAAAAGGGCCATCACAGAAGTTGGGAAGGAAAACATAGGTACAAAGAAGATAGCTGCGAAGAAACCATGGGTAACAGAAGAAATACTTCAGTTGATTGATGAAAGGAGGAAGTACAAACATGTTCCGGGAAAATCAGGAATACAGAAATACAAGTCGCTGAGGAATGAAATAAATAGGAAGTGCAGGGAAGCTAAGACGAAATGGCTGCAGGAAAAATGTGAAGACATCGAAAAAGATATGATTGTCGGAAGGACAGACTCAGCATACAGGAAAGTCAAAACAACCTTTGGTGACATTAAAAGCAACGGTGGTAACATTAAGAGTGCAACGGGAATTCCACTGTTAAATGCAGAGGAGAGAGCAGATAGGTGGAAAGAATACATTGAAAGCCTCTATGAGGGTGAAGATTTGTCTGATGTGATAGAAGAAGAAACAGGAGTCGATTTAGAAGAGATAGGGGATCCAGTATTAGAATCGGAATTTAAAAGAGCTTTGGAGGATTTACGGTCAAATAAGGCAGAAGGGATAGATAACATTCCATCAGAATTTCTAAAATCATTGGGGGAAGTGGCAACAAAACGACTATTCACGTTGGTGGGTAGAATATGTGAGTCTGGCGACATACCATCTGACTTTCGGAAAAGCATCATCCACACAATTCCGAAGACGGCAAGAGCTGACAAGTGCGAGAATTATCGCACAATCAGCTTAACAGCTCATGCATCGAAGCTGCTTACAAGAATAATAAACAGAAGAATGGAAAAAAAAATTGAGAATGCGTTAGGTGACGATCAGTTTGGCTTTAGGAAAAGTAAAGGGACGAGAGAGGCAATTCTGATGTTACGGCTAATAATGTAAGCAAGGCTAAAGAAAAATCAAGACACTTTCATAGGATTTGTCGACCTGGAAAAAGCGTTCGACAATATAAAATGGTGCAAGCTGTTCGAGATTCTGAAAAAAGTAGGGGTAAGCTATAGGGAGAGACGGGTCATACACAATGTGTACAACAACCAAGAGGGAATAATAAGAGTGGACGATCAAGAACGAAGTGCTCGTATTAAGAAGGGTGTAAGACAAGGCTGTAGCCTTTCGCCCCTACTCTTCAATCTGTACATCGAGGAAGCAATGATGGAAATAAAAGAAAGGTTCAGGAGTGGAATTAAAATACAAAGTGAAAGGATATCAATGATACGATTCGCTGATGACATTGCTATCCTTTAGTGAAAGTGAAGAAGAATTGAATGATCTGCTGAAGGAATGAACAGTCTGATGAGTACACAGTATGGTTTGAGAGTAAATCGGAGAAAGACGAAGGTAATGAGAAGTAGTAGAAATGAGAACAGCGAGGAACTTAACATCAGGATTCATGGTCACGAAGTCAATGAGGTTAAGGAATTCTGCTACCTAGGCAGCAAAATAACCAATGACGGACGGAGCAAGGAGGATATCAAAAGCAGACTCGCTATGGCAAAAAAGGCATTTCTGGCCAAGAGAAGTCTACTAATATCAAATACCGGCCTTAATTTGAGGAAGAAATTTCTGAGAATGTGCGTCTGGAGTACAGCATTGTATGGTAGTGAAACATGGACTGTGGGAAAACCGGAACAGAAGAGAATCGAAGCATTTGAGATGTGGTGCTATAGACGAATGTTGAAAATTAGGTGGACTGATAAGGTAAGGAATGAGGAGGTTCTACGCAGAATCGGAGAGGAAAGGAATATGTGGAAAACACTGATAAGGAGAAGGGACAGGATGATAGGACATCTGCTAAGACATGAGGGAATGACTTCGATGGTACTAGAGGGAGCTGTAGAGGGCAAAAACTGTAGAGGGATTGGAATATGTCAAGAAAATAATTGAGGACGTAGGTTGCAAGTGCTACTCTGAGATGAAGAGGTTAGCACAGGAAAGGAATTTGTGGCGGGCCACATCAAACCAGTCAGTAGACTGATGACCAAAAAAAAAGTTATCTTGATGAATCTGATTAATTTTTTCATTAAACTATATAGTGTTGACATAGTTATTGAACTGTGTTAGAATGCTTGTGTATTCAGGTTTTGTAACACGTTCCTTCCTGTTTAGTAACAGCATCATAATCATTTACTGGATCTTTTATGTCTACTAATCGTCTGCCTCTAAAATCAATTAAAGTTTTAGTTATTCTAAAAATGCCCCATAATTATTTCTGGAATTGTTTGGTTAAATTCGCTAAATTTGGCCCTAATTCTCTTTTAATTCTTGATTCCAATGAGCTTAAATCTTATGGTGGCTCCTCATCAGTGTTGATTTTAATCACAAAAATGTCCATTTATTAGTTTAAAAATATCATTCACTTATAATTCGCATAACAATTTTAAAACAAATAGACACAAATGACCACATATTACTTCAATCGAAATTTTATATTCTCTCAGTATTGTAGTATAGTTCATTTTTTCCCCAAATAGTTAACTAGTTGTTTTGGTATATTACCACCAAAAGAATCGAAAACAAATCTTAAATTTTTCGCTTTATATTAACAAATCCCATGAATACCAGGATGATCAGATGTATGTATATTAACTATTCCACATTCATATTCTCTTGGATGACTCGATCTTTCATCAATCATGTATACACCACGAAAATGTTTCATTTAGATTGTTTAGTAGGTTTTTCTATGTCAAAATTAGATAAAGGACTGTTAAATTTTTCGATCAGCTCTTCGAAATGTTTTTTGCTTTCTTCAGTCTAGCGCCAGTGCCTGCTGAAGCAGGCTTAGGATTGCTTCCAACGCCATCTTTCTTCTCCATTGCTTGATCATGTCTTTTCTGTTCTTCTAATTCTTTATCGGATTTCTTCTTGTTTATTACTACATTCCCAATTGCTGCAGATCCTCCAGCGAGTGAACCAATAGTTGCTAGATATGGTGATGCAAACAAAACTAATGGTAGAAATCCACCTTTGTGTTTTGTTAGTCCTTTTCCTTCCTTCTTTTTCTTAGATATTCAATAATTTTTCTTCACAACAGGAATAGCTAATGTAACAAGTAAATTTCTACCAGTTTTCTTATCTTTCTTTTTCTTTTTAACATCAGTCAAAAACGGTTCAATCACATTTAACTGTTCATTATTCAACTTTAATTTAACCGCTTTTGGCTTGGTTTTGCCACTTGGAAGCAAAGTATAATCGATCGAAATGTTGTTCATTTATACAGATTAAAAATTTAATAAGATGAAATTTTTATGTGCCCTATCCATTGTCATCCACGCCTAAGCCCATTCCTAATTTTCGTTTTCCATACATTCTTCCTCTAACTAGTATTGCTACAACTATTTCTCCTAATCATCACTTTCATGCATTCTTTCTTTTGCGGCTAATTGACGTTCTTTATCAACTTGGTATCTAGATTCTAAATCATTATGATCTCAATAAGTAATATAATGTTTTTTACAAGCCTCATCTTGTTGATTAATTCCTGGATCACCACGTGCTAGTCTTTCTTCAACACTAGCATCCTGGTGGATGCTTCACTGACAATGGTAAATTTAAAGCCCATGCGGCAGTGATATTATTCATGTCTGGTGCTAAGTGATTTCAAAAGTGCACGAGAGTTTTTTTTTCTGGTCATGTGTTGTTTTTTTATCTTTGCCGTAAGACTATATAGTATCCTAGTTCTTGTTACTTCTATGTTGTTTTTTAGTTTCTTCTCATTGTGAGTTTTTTCGAATAAATATTTTTTCGTCAACACATTATACCGGACGGCTATGTAATTATTTGTTGTAGGCAAGTGGCCTACATAAATGGTGACCTCCGCTTAAGGAACTTTAAAGCATTCGTTAGCTACGTCGAACATTAACTGCAAAAGCAGTGGATGACGACGGCCGACGATACGGTTCGATAACGGAAGAAATTCATAGGCTTCAGAATGAGATAGAAACTCTACAGTTGCATATTTCGAAAGATATGAACTTCAAGCGTATACCGGACCAAAGGAATGACGTTGGTTCAATAACGATTGCACACACCAGCAAGGCAACTGGGACTACTGCAGCACAACCACAGCAAGTAACAGCAATGGAACTACCCGCTGGTTTCAAGGCTTCACCAACTCAAAAAAATGGTTCAAATGGCTCTGAGCACTATGGGACTTAACATCTATGGTCATCAGTCCCATAGAACTTAGAACTACTTAAACCTAACTAACCTAAGGACATCACACACATCCATGCCCGAGGCAGGATTCGAACCTGCGACCGTAGCAGTCGTGCGGCTCCGGACTGAGCGCCTAGAACCGCTAGACCACCGCGGCCGGCTTCACCATCTCAACGGTTGCAATTACGAGCGCCCCCATTCATGCCTTCTCAGCCATACACATGGTTCGCGATAATGGAAAATATATTTTTACAACAAAGAATAGTCAGTGATCACGAGAAGTTCACCTTGGTGATAAGTAATTTGGACCATCAGACCTCGGCTTTGATATCTGACATTATAGTGAACCCGCCTACAGAAGGAGCATACTGTAGACTGAAAGAAGAATTAATTTCTCGGTGTGTGAAGTCAGTCGACATCAGAGTCAAACAAGAACTGTACCAAGAGAAACGGGGAGATAGGACCCCATCACAATACTGGCGTCATTTACGCAGCCTGGTAGATAGTTCGACGGTCTCTGATAGACTGTTACTCCGCGTATGGCAACAACAGCTACCAATGCAAGTAAGAACTACACTAGCTATATACGACGAAAGATCAGTTGACAAACTGCTGCTCGCTGCAGACAGAATCTGCGAGACACACGAGCCTACTGCTACTGTCGCAATGACGTCGACAGATGCCACGTACGATAACTACCATTACCAGCAAGACCAAACTGACGATATAACAGTAAACTGTGCCGCGGTCGCAACGCGACAAACAACAAAAAGTTCAAACGAAATTAGAGATTTAAAAACTGCGATAGAGGATTTGCGAACGCAGCTACGCACGCGCAAGAGAGACCGGGCTGGGCGTGAAACACGAAGTCAACAAGAGGACGAGCGTAAGGCGTGTGGTACCATAAACGTTTTGGGAGAGATGCTACAAGATGTACATCACCGTGCGCCTACTCAGACAACCAAGGTATGTACAGAAACAGTACAGTGTTTTCATGTCAGCAACAGCACTCGTCAATATATATGCCTCCTGCTTCGAAAAACGGTTCAAATGGCTCTGAGCCCTATGGGACTTAAAAGCTATGGTCATCAGCCCCATAGAACTTAGAGCTACTTAAACCTAACTAACCTAAGGACATCACACACATCCATGCCCGAGGCAGGATTCAAACCTGCGACCGTAACGGCCTGCTTCGAAAAGATTGTATGTATCAGACGTACTTACGGGTACAAGGTTTTTGGTGGATACTGGGTCTGACATTAGTTCACTTCCTGTCAGCCATGCGCCACACAACGAAAAAGACATACAGCCACGTTTGAAGGCAGTGAATAACTCGATGATTAACATGTACGGATGTAAAGTGTGCAAGACTGATGTAGGTTTTTCCAGTTTACCTGGTCTTTTGTGATAGCTGGTATATCAGAACCTATTTTGGGCGCTGATTTTCTGGCATATTTCGAGTTGGCGGTCGACTTACAAGGAAAACGTTTGTTAAATCTGACAGACAACAGTGCAATATCATGCACTAAAGGGCATACAACTTGTGAGAAGCTACAGGCGATTGGCAACTCTGTAGCTGAAGAGCTACATGGCGAAGAGAAGAATCGGAGATATTCTGACAGACAGACAATAGAAGTTAAACATAGTACGGTTCACTATATTCGTACCACGCCAGGGCAACCAGTTTCACGACGAGCACGTAGAATCGCATCAGACAGATTGACAGAAACAGAGGCGATATTCGAGGAAATGTTACCGTCGGGAATAATTCGCCGGTCAGACAATCCGTGGTCTTCACCCCTACACTTAGTACGTAAGAAAGATGGATCATGGAGATCGTGTGGGGATTACCGAGCATTAAACTCAAGGACCATTCCAGATAGATACCCAGTACCTAATATACAGGACTTCACATGTGCTTTGGCTGGCGCGAAAATTTTTAGCATCCTCGATTGCAAGAAAGCATACAACCAGATACCGGTGGCTCCAAGAGATATTCAGAAGACAGCAGTGATTACACCATTTGGATTATTCGAGTTTTTGTTTATGCCTTTTGGCCTTAAGAACGCGGCATAGACTTGGCAGCGTTTTATGGACGAAGTGATTAAGGGATTAACATTTTGCTTTGCTTATCTTGATGACATCTTGGTCTTCTCTCCGGATAGTGAAACACATGAACAGCATCTGTGTCAACTTCTCATGCGTCTATCTGACTACGGAGTCGTTTTAAACGAAAATAAATACGTCATGCACAAGAACCAAGTCACTTTCCTTGGCCATATTGTGTCATCAGAAAGTATATTGCCTCTGCCAGAGAAGATCGCGGCGATACAGGCCCTTCCGAAACTGGCAAACTACCAAGAGCTACGACGATAAATGGGAGCAATAAATTTTTATTGACGCCATCTGCCAGCAACGGCTACGGTGCAAGCACCACTCACTGATGCACTCAAGGGACGCGACGCCAAAGGTCGACGAATAATTAAGTGGACACAAGAAATGGACAAAGCATTTAATGTTCTTCAAGCAAGCCTCAGCAAAGCAGTGTTGCACGCTCACACAGTTCACTACGCACAGCTAGCTATTGTTGTAGACGCGAACCAATCAGCAATAGGGGCGGCCCTGCACCAGCGTGTAGAAGGGCAATGGCAACCACTACCGTTTTTCTCTAAAAGTTTACAGACTGCACAACAGAAGTGGAGCGCGTATGACAGAGAATTGTTTGCGATCTACGAAGCAATTCGATACTTCCGCCCACAAATAGAGGCTAGACCAGTGACTGTGTTTACAGACCACAAACCCATAACATCGGCTTTTATAAACACCAGTGATTAGTGCTCACCAAGACAGTTCCGTTATATTGAGTTCATAAGTCAGTTCACGACAGATATATGCCATTTAAGAGGGCAGAAAATTTAGTTGCTGACTACTTTTCACGTATTTGCTGGATTTCAGAAATTATAGACTATGAAAACTTGCAGTGGAACAGACCAAGGATGCAGAGCTACGACAGCTGTTAAACGACCCGTCTACAGGTCTGAAGTTCGAGCAAATTCTGGTGCCTAACTCCAAGCTGAAGCTGTGGTGCGACTTTTCTCAAGGCAGACCAAGACCATTCATTTCAAAAATATTACGCAAGACGGCATTCGACAGTGTCCACACACTATCGCACCCAGGAGCCAACGCTACAATCAAGCTGCTGACAGACCGCTATGTGTGGCCTTCTATGAAAAGAGACGCGCACCTTTGGGTACGTTCCTGCATTCCTTCTCAACAAAGTAAAGTAGGACGACATGTGCGTACTGATATTGGAAATTTTCAAGGTACCTCTGCTAGATTTTCACATATTCACGTGGACCTGGTTGGACCTCTCCCACAGTCAGAGGGTTACAGATATTTGTTTACGGCCATAGATAGGTGCACAAGATGGGCAGAAGCAACTCCAATAGTCGATATTTCAGCCGAAACTACTGCGAAGATGTTTCTGTGTACGTGGGTTGCCCGTTTTGGATGCCCCCTTCACGTCACAACTGACTAAGAACGTCTGCCTCCACTATATGGCACGCCAGCTTCCACCCTTTTCAAACCAAGTACGTAGTCAGATTGTCCAACACACACTGCTACTCTCTTCGAAAGAAGTGACCTCTCTGACCCAGTTGGATGTCTCTTGTTTCATAGGTTTCCAATTTCTGGCCAAGTTTATGCCCCAAGTCTGAAACATGGAGGGGGTTCGATGATGATTTGGGCAGCCATAAAACAGTACTCCATGGGCCACATGGTTACTCTGAAATATTGTGTTCCTGCCACGGATTATGTGATCATTTTGGCTGATCAGGTCCATATCGGGGTACAATGTTCCCCAGTGGTGTCGCTGTGTTACAAGACAACGTGGCCCTTGTTCACAGAGCTCACATCGTCCAGGACTCATTTTGACAACACAAAGATGAATTGTTGCATCTCCCCTGGCCACCAAGGTCATCAGATCTCAATATTACTGAGCCTTTGTGGTCTGTTTCTAGAAGGGTGCATGATCGCTATCCGTCTACATTGTCACTGCCTGAATTTGCAAAACTAGTTGCACAAAAAAATGGTATAAGATTCCCATAAAAACCTTACAGAACCTCAATTTATCCATACTGAGACAAATGGAAGCTGTTTTGAATGCAACTGTTTTCCTACACTGTATTGTCACGGTGGTGTGTTGTGTTTTTGGTGTTTTATAATTTTTGCCTACCAGTTGTATGTTAAGTTTGGTGATACCTTGACAGGGCTAAGAAACATTACTGTGTCATCTTATGTTACATTCGATGAGCACATTATCTTAAATGCTGACTTTGGCAGTTGCTAACATGTGTGAGAATTACTTAATCATAAAACCTGTAACTCATGGTAACACATTTTATGTACACAAGAATGGAGCAACTGGTAGGAGACTATACTGGAGCGGATGAATTTGAGTTCTGGAGAAATGTAGGAATATGACAGGCAACGCTGGCTCTGTGACTTATCCTTGAAGGTAGAGGTAAGAAAGGCACAGTTAGGTTAAGAAAAGGTTTTGCCAATATTGTCTTACATACACTCTTTGGAATTCTGAACTTATCACGAATAAAATTCTGGAAGTCACATCATATCTACAACTCCAACAAAAACCAGACATAAAAGGAGGCCAGCAACTGAATATGTAGTGAGACTGGGATGTACGCCGTACTCCAAGTTATTCCATCTTACACTAAGCAAGTAGTAAAGGAAGCCAACAAGAAATTTAATTTTTGATAAAACAAGGGACAAATTCAATAAATTAAAATTAAGTGACCAGAACTAAAAACATGAAAGTTCACTGATGATGTTGTGATTTTGTAAGAGATATCAAAGAGTTTGGAAGATTAAATTACCATAGAAGACAACATCTAGAAAAGATTTTATAAGATGAACATCAACAGATGTGAAACAAGGATAAATCGAGTGTGGTTGAATTAAGTCAGCTGATGCTGAGGGAATTAGAATAGGACCGTGATGCAAAAAGTAGTAGATAACTTTTGCTATTTGAGCAGCATAATAACTGATAACAAAAGAAGATAAGAGGATATAAAGTGCAGACATATAATAGCAGCAAAATCACTCATGAAAAATAAAAATATGTTAACGTTTCAAAAGAGTCATCAGATTTCACAAGATCATATCTTCTACATGAATGAAGGTGGAAACTTAAGGCGAATTTTAACTTGTTTCCAGACCAGTTTATAATTTAGCAAGTTTTTGTCTTCTACATGTGTGTGCATAAAATCTCTGAATACTTTTTAAAATTATGTTTATTTATGAAACTTTTTATTACTACGAAAAATATTTCATGTGCTCTCCACCAGAAGCATGACAAGATAATAGTCGTACTTGTCCCATAGTTTTGCAAGCAAGTCTGGAGTTCTAGCATTCAATGCTGTTGCTAGGCAGTGTCGCAGTTCATCCAAAGTCATTGGAAGCAAAGGTACATAGTTGGAGTGTTACAAAAACCCCCACAAAAATAAATATTACACTGTGTGATCAGGAGATCTTGGAAGTCAAAGGCACAGTGTGATAACCATATGCCATAGTTGCACTAAACTGTATCTGTTGAGATGAAGAACGCGAAACACCTTCTGCTGCTGTTATATTGCCATCTCAAGTCGACACACATCACATAATAAAAGAGCAAGCATGTGATCTAGGTGCACCAGGAAGAACCCTACAGCAATCACATTTACTGACAAGTTACAACTGAAACCGAGGTAAACTCTTAGTTTCAATGTGACACACTCACCTCTTTCTTGATGCTTCAGAGGTCCTGTGCACTACTGAGACTGTCAGGAAACTCCCATTTGTTTAGAAATTGAAAAGGAGTTACTCCCAAGTGTGCATTCATGCACAAGTCATGTCATGACTCTACATAATCTCATGCCCTCAGCAATTAGTATACTTGGTATTCCCACCGAAAAAACTAAGTTTTAGTATAATGTTTCTTCCAGAGCCATATAATCGATTTTACCTTAACTGGACGTCGAGCTGTAGCTGTCTGAGTGTTCCAGCAAAAAGTACTCTTACTTAGTCTCTGCCATGTTGTTGTAAGACAAGAAACAAAGTGTGACTAAGGCAAAAAGAAAATACTTTCCATACAGTACCTACAAGGAACAGTTATGTCCAATGTCTAGAATACTGCAGAAGAAAAAATAAACTGCTTCGAAACACGTGCAAAACAATGACAATAGTTCATTTCTATAATTTCAAAACTAGAGTGTGATCTAGAAATTGGCAGGCCAAACATAAAAATGATTCTCTTTTCTTTTCATATACGCTTTATTCACCCATTTATGGATGTGCAGAGCAGTATCACGGGAAGCAGCAGAAACTGATAAATCAGATTCTGTGTAGCAATATTCTTTGATATATGTAAAATAAAGTGTCCCAAAAAATGCAGACTGGTCAGACAAGCCACTACTGACAGGAAAATTATGGGTGAACTGTTGAAGTACTCCTAAATATAAACAGAAACTGACACGTGCAAGGGTTCTCACTTCTCAAGCTAATGCAAAATACATTTTACATACTTCATATCCAAAGTAATAGAGTGTCTACCAGAATTTATGTTACCATTCACTGTCATAGAAACACACACTGCAAATGTGACACAGTAGCAGGACATTTAATTTTGAAATTTCCCAGACATAATCTGCACTTATTGGTAAAACATATGTCGGCTTTGAAAATAGAAATGATACATAATGGATTTCAGAAATAGTGTTCGAAATATCTCTCAAATTTCTGCTTGATATACATAGTAAATGTGCCTCCATAATTTTTAAGTTAATCACGATTTTCAATCAACTCTTGCTGGAACAGGAACACAAGAGAGAAAGTACAATTGTTAGCTTATGTGAAGGAAAGAATTATTCTGGTTATGAGGCAGTCAACCGACGAAACATCGCTATGTATTTCTACATCTACATCTACATCCATACTCCGCAAGCCACCTGACGGTGTGTGGCGGAGGGTACCTTGAGTACCTCTATCGGCTCTCCCTTCTATTCCAGTCTCGTATTGTTCGTGGAAAGAAGGATTGTCGGTATGCTTCTGTGTGGGCTCTAATCTCTCTGACTTTATCCTCATGGTCTCTTCGCGAGATACACGTAGGAGGGAGCAATATACTGCTTGACGCTTCGGTGAAGGTATGTTCTCGAAACTTTAACAAAAGCCCATACCGAGCTACTGAGCGTCTCTCCTGCAGAGTCTTCCACTGGAGTTTATCTATCATCTCCGTAACGCTTTCGTGATTACTAAATGATCCTGTAACGAAGCGTGCTGCTCTCCGTTGGATCTTCTCTATCTCTTCTATCAACCCTATCTGGTACAGATCCCACACTCCTGAGCAATATTCAAGTAGTGGGCGAACAAGCATACTGTAACCTACTTCCTTTATTTTCGGATTGCATTTCCTTATGATTCTTCCAATGAATGTCAGTCTGGCATCTGCTTTACCGACGATCAACTTTATATGATCGTTCCATTTTAAATCACTCCTAAAGCGTACTCCCAGATAATTTATGGAATTATCTGCTTCCAGTTGCTGACCTGCTATTTTGTAGCTAAATGATAGGAGATCTATCTTTCTATGTATTCGCAGCACTTTGCACTTGTCTACATTGAGATTCAATTGCCATTCGCTGCACCATGTGTCAATTCGCTGCAGATCCTCCTGCATTTCAGTATAATTTTCCATTGTTACAACCTCTCAATACACCTGAGCATCATCTGCAAAAAGCCTCAGTGAACTTCCGATGTCATCCACAAGGTCATTTATGTATATTGTGAATAGCAGCGGTCCTATGACACTCCCCTGTGGCACACCTGAAATCACTCTTACTTCAGAAGACTTCTATCCATTGAGAATGACATGGTGCGTTCTGTTATCTAGGAACTCTTCAATCCAATCACACAATTGGTCTGATAGTCCATTTGCTCTTACTTTGTTCATTAAACGACTGTGGGGAACTGTATCGAACGCCTTGCGGAAGTCAAGAAACACGGCATCTACCTGTGAGCCCGTGTCTATGGCCCTTTGAGTCTAGTGGACGAATAGCGCGAGCTGGGTTTCACACGACCGTCTTTTTCGAAACCCATGCTGATTCCTACAGGGTAGATTTCTAGTCTCCAGAAAAGTCATTATACTCGAATATAATACGTGTTTCAAAATTCTACAACTGATCGACATTAGAGATATAGGTCTATAGTTCTGCACATCTGTTCGACGTCCCTTCTTGAAAACGGGGATGACCTGTGCCCTTTTCCAATCCTTTGGAACGCTACGCTCTTCTAGAGACCTACGGTACACCGCTGTTGATCTGTTATGTATTTTACTTACAGTTCTTTCACAGTTAGGGACAAAGTTAATAAACAGAAACAGGTAAATACACTCTAACCACATACAGACCAACTGAAACTGTTTGCCTAACTGCAATGTGACAAGTGTTGCAGATGTCAGACATGGAGAAGTTCTGTGCTCCGAGATCAAGTAATACAACAATCATGACGTCTCACCATTTATTTTAGTAACGGTTTCAGAGATTTGATTATGAAAAAAAGTGGAGCAGCAGAACAGCAGCAAATCAACAGAGTAAAATGATTCTTAAATGAATAAATTATTAATATTAATACCAAATATGGAGGCAGTAAAGGTACCGACACAATGTACAGTCATCTATATGCTATCATCCTGGCATTTGGACTGATGCACTGCACCTAATGAGAAAGCACGGTAAAATTTAAGTGCAGCATAGAAGCAGTCTGTACTAAGCTCTGATGAGACGAATGTGGACAACCATATCAACATGTTCAAGAGACTGACACCACCATGGACCACATGGTGGGCTACATGTTGTTTGGCACATGGTTTACGTGAATTAAAACATCTACAGCAGGCTTTCAAGAAAAATGGTTACTCAGGGAAAGAAGTAAACAGAATTCTATGACTAAATAATGGAAGGTCGAAGGACAAGCATGAAAAACAACGGTGGAAAAATACAGTTTCTCTGATTTTTATTAAAAAAGTAATAGATCAGATCGTGAAGATTTTACAGAAACATGACATCAGACTGGTTTTTACACCAACAAAGAAAATACGTCAAGCACTCTGATCTGTGGATAAACGCCCTCCTCTATTAGCATGTGGAATGTATAAAATTCTGTGTACATGTGGTAAAGTTTATATTGGAGCAACCAAGAGAAGTGTGGATACATGGATAAAGGAACCCAAAAGTCTTTGACAATTAGAGAAAATAGTCAAATCAGCTTTGGCAGGACATGCTCTTCAGTCAGGAAGTCACAAAGTGAAGTTTTCTGAAACAAAAATTTTATCTACAACAATGAACTATTATCCACAGTTATTTAGAGAAGCCATTCAAATACATAAACATAGGCAAAATTGTAATAGGAAAGTAGAGACCGTGAAACTTAGCGACATTTGGACAGTAGGCCTAACTCTGCAGAATCGCCAAACAGTTTTTGTCTTTGACAAAATGACTATTCCAGAATGAGATTTTCACTCTGCAGCAGAATGTGCGCTCATATGAAACTGCCTGGCAGATTAAAACTGTGTGCCGGACTGAGACTCGAACTCAGGACCTTTGCATTTCGTGGGCAAGTGCTCTACCAACTGAGCACTCCTGAAAGAAAGGATACAGCGGAGACATGGCTTAGCCACAGCCTGGGGGATGTTTCCAGAATGAGATTTTCACTCTGCAGCAGAGTGTGCGCTGATGTGAAACTGCCTGGCAGATTAAAACTGTGTGCCAGACCGAGACTCGAACTCGGAACCTTTGCCTTTCACCGGCAAGTGCTCTACCAACTGTCTCCGCAATATCCTTTCTTTCAGGAGTGCTAGTTCTGTAAGCTTCGCAGGAGAGCTTCTGCAAAGTTGGAAAGGTAGGAGACGAGGTACTGGCAGAAGTAAAGCTGTGAGGACGGGGCGTGAGTCATGCTTGGGTAGCTCAGGTGGTAGAGCACTTGCCCGCAAAAGTTGAAGGTCCCAAATTCGAGTCTCGGTCCGGCACACAGTTTTAATCTGCCAGGCAGTTTCAAGATGACAACTGATAAATAAGTTTTATCTTTGACAAGATCCATCAGTGATTATCGCATGTAAATCCGGCCACATCCCTTATTCTACAGTATATATCGAGACAATACAGAAGACTGATGGCGCCTTAAATTGTTTGGTAATTTACTTAATTTTTCACTTGGGTTGTTACAAGTGTAGAAAATTGTCAGTCAACACTTTAGGCCAGATTCAGCACCTATTGTGGTCGCTAGATGAGTTACAGGAACAAGGTGAAAACTGTGGATTGACAGGACAACACTTTTATAAGTTGCTATATCCAAAGCATGCAGGGCAGTTAATGTGTTCTGATAATACAGCTAGACTAGCACAGTGTAGCCTTAGTGAATTTTGGGGCCATTTGTGTATGAAACTGATACCTTCTCTGTAGATGCTGTAGGAATTGGTGCAAAGGGACTACTGGTGGGTATAAGAAAACAGGGAGCTGTTAGCATGGTACATGCAAGATATTAGGCGCGTAGTAAAGGCATTATATTTACCACAGAGTGAAGCAGAGGTTGAAGGGGTAAGTCCAGATAGGTGTTGGTTGTTGTTTGTGGAAAGGCCAACTCATTCATGGATTTACAAGGCAGACACGTGTGTACACAAACCATTACACAGATATGAATCTGAAAGATATCATGTGAGACAAAAGGACAACTCCATCTGATATGTAGGGACACCTTTGATACTAGCAATATAGCTCATTACAAAAATTAATGCAAAATACTGAAGAAGGTTATCCAGAAATCTAAACACCTGAATTATGAGAAGAAGATAAATAAAAACAATATGGGATATAGTTAAGTCAGAGAGAGGTAGGACCAGAAATGAGGAGGAACAAATAGCTCTAAAAATAAATGAAACCCTGGTAACAAACGCATGTTGTGTTGCAAAACAATTAAACAAGTATTTTGCCTCTGTTATTGATAGCTTGGGGTCGTCAGGTTCAGTAAATAATGCAATAGAATATCTGAGAGCAGTGCACACAAGCAATCTGAGTAAAACGGAATTGACACTTACTTCAACCAAAGAAATAGAATCCATCATAAAGTCCTTGAAATCAAATCCTTCTAGTGCTTATGATAACATATCAACAAAGTTAATAAAAGAGTGTTCATGTGAGCTTAGTCATATCTTAAGTTATTTGTGTAATCAATTACTTGTCACAGGAACATTCCCGGACTGGTTTAAATATGGTGAAGTTATGCCTCTCCACAAGAAAGGGGACAAAGAAATGCCGTCAAATTAGCAACCGATCTCACTTTGCCTTTGAAAAGGTTATGTTCAAGCATCTACTTAAGCACCTTAGCGAAAATAACATACTGTCAAAGACACAGTTTGGGCTTCTTAAGGGTTCTGATATTGAGAAAGCTATTTACACTTACATTGAAAATGTCCTTAATGCATTGGACGACAAATTAGAGCCAACTGGCATATTCAGTGACCTGTCAAAGGCATTTAACTGTGTGAATCATAGCATCCTTTTAAGTAAACCAAAATATTATGGTGTCATTGGTAGTGCTGCAAAGTGGTTTCAGCCATATCTTACTAACAGAAAACAAAAGGCGTCATTATGTAACACTTCAGCAGCAGGCAATCAGACATCAACTGACTGGGAAGAAATTACATGTGGTGTTCCCCAAGGTCCCATACTAGGTCCACTACTGTTTCTTGTGTATATTAATGACCTGTCATCTATTACATTACCAGATGCCAAGTTTGCCTTATTTGCAGATGATACAAACATTGCAATAAATAGTAAATCAAATATAAATTTAGAAATGGCCGTTAATCAAATTTTTACTGACATTAATAAGTGGTTTATAGCCAATTAACTATCATTAAACTTCGAAAAGACCCACTATATGCAGTTCAGAACTTCGAACAGATTTCCTCCTGGTGTGTGTAATAAATATGATGACATGGAAATAGGAGAAGTTGAGAGTGTAAAATTCTTGGGATTACAACTTGATAATAAATTCAGTTGGGAGCAACATACTAATGAACTGCTAAAGTGCCTAAACAAGTCTGTGTTTGCAATGTGAATGATGTCAGACATAGGAAATATAAATATAAAAAACTGGCATATTTTGCTTATTTTCACTCCATTACGTCCTGTTGTTGTGATCAGTTCTGAGACTGGTTTGATGCAGCTCTCCATGCTAATCTATCCTGTTCAAGCTTCATCATCCCCCAGTACCTACTGCAGCCTACATCCTTCTGAATCTGCTTAGTGTATTCATCTCTTGGTCTCCCTCTACGTTTTTACCCTCCACGCTGCCTTCCAGTACTAAATTGGTGACCCCTTGATGCTTCAGAACATGTCCTACCAACAAATTCCTTCCTCTGGTCAAGTTGTGCCACAATTCTATTCAATTCCTCCTCATTAGTTATGTGATCTACCCATCTAATCTTCAGCATTCTTCTGTAGCACCACATTTCAAAAGCTTCTGTTCTCTTCTTGTCCATACTATTTATCGTCCATGTTTCACTTCCATACATGGCTACACTCCATACAAATACTTTCAGAAACGACTTCCTGACACTTAAATCTATACTCGATGTTAACAAATTTCTCTTCTTCAGAAACGCTTTCCTTGCCATTGCCTGTCTACATTTTATATTCTTTCTACTTCCCCAAATAGCAAAACTCCTTTACTACTTTAAGTGCCTCATTTCCTAATCTCTCAGCATCACCTGACTTAATTTGACTACATTCCATTATGCTTGTTTTGCTTTTGTTGATATTCATCTTATACCCTCCTTTCAAGACACTGTCCATTCCGTTCAACTGCTCTTCCAAGTCCTTTGCTGTCTCTGACAGAATTACAATGTCATCGGTGAACCTCAAAGTTTTTATTTCTTCTCCATGGATTTTAATACCTACTCCGAACTTTTCTTTTGTTTCCTTTACTGCTTGCTCAATATACAGATTGAATAGCATCGGAGAGAGGCTACAACCCTGTCTCACTCCCTTCCAAACCACTGCTTCCCTTTCATGTCCCTCGACTCTTATAACTGCCATCTGCTTTCTGTACAAATTGTAAATAGCCTTTCGCTCCCTGTATTTTACCCCTGCCACCTTCAGAATTTGAAAAAGAGTATTCCAGTCAACATTGTCAAAAGCTTTCTCTAAGTCTACAAATGCTAGAAACGTAGGTTTGCCTTTCCTTAATCTTTCTTTTAAGATAAGTTGTAGGGTCAGTATTGCCTCACATGTTCCAACATTTCTATAGAATCCAAACTGATCTTCCACGAGGTTGGCTTCTACCAGTTTTTCCATTCATTTGTACTGAATTCGCATTAGTATTTTGCAGCTGTGGCTTATTAAACTGATAGTTCGGTAATTTTCACATCTGTCAACACCTGCTTTCTTTGGGATTGGAATTATTATATTCTTCTTGAAGTCTGAGGGAATTTCCCCTGTCTCATACATCTTGCTCACCAGATTGTAGAGTTTTGTCAGGACTGGCTCTCCCAAGGCTGTCAGTAGTTCTAATGGAATGTTGTCTACTCCCGGGGCTTTGTTTCGACTTAGGTCTTTCAGTGCTCTGTCAAATTCTTCACGCAGTATCATATCTCCCATTTCATCTTTATCTACCTTCTCTTCCATTTCCATAATATTGTCCTCAAGAACATTGCCCCTGTATAGACCCTCTATATACTCCTTCCACCTTTTTGCTTTCCCTTCTTTGCTTAGAACTCGGTTTCCATCTGAGCTCTTGATATTCATGCAGGTGGTTCTCTTTTCTCCAAAGGTCTCTTTAATTTTCCTGTAGGCAGTATCTATCTCACCCCTCATGAGATAAGCCTCTACATCCTTACATTTGTCATCTAGCCATCCCTGCTTAGCCATTTTGCACTTCCTGTCGATCTCATTTTTGAGACATTTGTATTCCTTTTTGCCTGCTTCACTTACTGCATTTTTTTATTTTCTCCTGTCATCAATTAAATTCAGTATCTCTTCTGTTACCCAAGGATTTCTACTAGTCCTCGTCTTTTTACCTACTTGATCCTCTGCTGCCTTCACTATTTCATTATGTCATATGGTATCATATGTAGGTAACTCTACAAAGAGAGAAAAATTTTTTAGAGTACAGAAGCATATAATAAGAGTAATGAGTAGTGTAAATCCAAGAATATCATGTCGAAACCTATTCAAAGGATTGGGCATATTAACCACAGCTTCTCAATATATTTATTTCTTAATTAAGTTTGTTGTAAACAATACATCTCTTTTTCCAACTAACTGCTTAGTACACAGTATCAATACTAGGAATAAGAGCAATATACATAAAGATTTAAAATCACTTACTGTTACCCAGAAAGGAGTCCAGTATTCAGCAAGACATATTTTCAATAAGTTACCAGCAACCATTAAGAGTTTAGTTTCAGACAAGGCACAATTTAAACATAATTTAAAAGAATGTTTGGTGGCCAACTCCTTCTATTCCATCCATGAGTTTATCAACAAGTGCAGTAGACCATTTTAATGAAAATTTATTATACTTTAATTTTAGACAATACTTGGTTGTAACAGCCAAGTAACTATCTACTGTGTGAATGATGGATGTATGGAAAGCAGATGTAATTCGTAAGTCTGTAAATAGTGGAAATTTAATTTTAAATCTTGTACATAATCTGAGTGTTCTTAACTGAGGATCACTAAAATGAATAATTTACTTTAATTTTTGACAATACTTGGTTGTAATAGCCAAGAAACTAGCAAATGACTGAATTAGGGATTTAATGAAAGCAGACATAAGTATTAAACTTGTAAATATTAGAAGTTTAAATTTAATTCATTTACATAATTTTACTGTTTATTGACTCAGGATCTTTAAAATTAATGAAACTCAAGTTTCTCTAATTACATTTTTGTAATGTGTTTATCTGACATGTTCCACATCCAGGAGGATTCCCTCTTTTATGGGTCTATGGAACGAATAATTAATCTAATCTCATCTAATCTAAAGGCCAAGACCGGGATACAGGTTTCAAAGGTGCCTATAGGAGGCAGAAAGGGCTGCCTTACACATAACAGGATGCCATGTACACATTTTAGATGTGGGAGTTCTGACCATTTCAAATGAGACTGTCCAGGCATCCAGCGAAAGAAAAGCGAGAATTCTGACTGACTAGAGGCCAGTAATAGGGGCGAGGTTAAGGTGAGTAGACCCTTAGTATTTAATAAGGCAGTGGCTCACAGTCAAACCTTCTAAGGTAAAGTTTGCACAATCAACGATGTCATTTTTGGCACACACAGTTTCTCCCCAGGGTATTATTGTTGACCAAAGCTGCTTTAAGACTGTGCACAACTGTTTGCCACCTAAGAGTCCCAAGGCTATGGCAAGGTTCATTGGCATGATTAATTTTTTCCAAAAATTCACACTTAACTTTGCCCAGATCGCTAGTCCACTGAGATAAATGAGAAAGAACGGAAAGGGAATTTGAATGGGGTCCACAGAGGAGTTAAGGAGAGGGAGGGGAAGGGTGGGGATTTCTCAGAAGGGTGGATTATCTGCAGGAGGTGTCATAAATCAATTAGCAGGACAAACCGTCAAGAGAAGAGGAGGGGGAAGGGTCAGGGTTTTCTCAGGGTGGATTATCCCCTGGGTGCTTCTATATCAGGTGTAGCACCTCTTCTTTTATTAGAACACTAGTCAAGGAGAAGACCGATAGGGTACACCTCTTTCAGTTTTCCAAGATTAGAAATTTTATATTCAGTTTACAGGCTGGAAAGGTTGGCTGTACTGTTTGCTTTGCAGAAAATCTGTACATCCCGGAAGCACCGTACATTCGTTGTTGAAAGTGATAACCGTGCCCTTATTGGGAACGGGGACGACCAAGGTGGATGGGGTGTATTGCAAGAGAAGCAATTCGGATCTCTGCCTCCAGTTTAGAGTGTGTCATATAGGTGGAGGGTATAAAGCTGTTGCTGACAAACATAATTTTATGTTTGGGAAAGGGGATATTGAATCATACAGTGAGTGGACATTTCAAGGAGCCAGTAAGCACAAAGCAGACTTCTTTGTGGCTATCCTCACCTATCTCCTGCGGTTGTTTACAGACAGTGCAGAACATCAGGATTCCAATGTTAGGTTACAAGAAATTAAAGAGACGATAAAGGGATGAGAAGAGGTTAAGCCCTACTGGTTAACTGTAAATGTTTTGAGGTGTCCAGTCAGGGGAAATAAACAGGACAAAATAGCTTCACCTCTCACCCCTGGAGTAGTATCTTTACTGTGTAAATATTACCAAGAGTTGCTAGTCAGTAGCCATTTAGGAATATTTAAAACACAACTTAAAATTCAGGAAAATTTTATATGGAAGATCACAGACAAGGGAATTACAGGGTGGGTACAGTTTAGCAAAGTCTGTGCAATGAGTAACCAAATGATGAGTACACGGCACAGTGTGACTGCTAGCTTCTGAAATCATGACGTCACCCACGCAAATGTTGTACATAAATTACGTAGACAATCTTCTGCAGTAGCAAGTCAGGAATAGGTTCATATTAATTTGTGTGGATATCTTTACCTGCTTTTGCTGGTTATTTCCGAGCTGTGATATGACTGCACATGGCACTATAAATTGCTTAAAGTCCTTGTTTGGTACCCTTGGGCAATTGCAATATTTAGTCTCTGATAATGCTGCGTCATTCAAGTCGAGACTGTTTCAGGGTTCCTGTTTCGAAAGGGGGACTGCACATACTGCTACAATGATGCCTTACTGTCCTAAATCTTCATTTGAGGAATGAGTCAACTGCAATTTGTGTTCTGCCCACATAGCACACCAATATCAAGACCTTTCCTGGTGGGTCTATTCACTTCAATGGTTAGCTTTTGCCTTCAGCATGATGGTACATGTGTCTCAGAAACAGATCCCACTAGCCTTATGTTCACAAGTAAGCCCAACATGCCACTAGAAAATTTGTGATAAATCAACCCACTGTTAACTGAGAAAAGTGATACAATGCAGATCTGAGACTACTGGAAGATGGCAAGAGCTAATTTGAAGAGCAAGAAACGCAGAATTATAAAAAGGGAAGATGTCCTACTCACCCCAAACAGGGTGACAGAGTCTGGGTGCAGAGCTTTCAGGCAGTCAGTAAAGCGAAAGATAAAATAATGATGAAGTTGTTGCCCAGATTGAAGGTGATGGTACAACTCTTTCTGTTTGCAACTCCAGTCACCCTTCGCATCAAAAACCCACATTGTAATTGAATTTTTTTGTGTATATTTATCCCAAGTTAAACCTAATACTAATGATGTAAGAAAACGTAATAAGTGATGTGCATGAATTTAAACCTATATAAAGAAGGGGAGCAACTGTTTTGATAACCAATGTTCAGTAATAGTGTTCAATGAACTGGTGCAACTGTGAGCAAATCATCATCTCCTATGTATATTAAGTATGTACATTACAAACTGTACTTTTAAGCAAGGCGTGGGTAGATCTTCACTACCTCTACTCCTGCTATCTTCCAATTTATCCTTAATTAGAGATGTAACAACACTAAAGAAAAGGACCTTAAGCAATTTAATTTAACTGTAGTATCCCGTGCAGTGGTGGCACTAATATTGTCTTCTCAAGTTCCCTCACTAGGAAGCTCCTACCTCATCTAGACATTTTGGGGACAGGAGTATGTGCTGTGATGCACACAAGCACCGTTCTGTAGCTGCCAGCTGTGCAAGTTTTTAATTTTGCAGTGACCACACGGAGTGACATCCGCCCATGAGAGTACTTGACTGGCAGACAGAACGATTGCTGTGGCTTAACTGATGGGACGTTGACACTGGACAAGCAACCGGGCTGCTGATATAGAGCAAAATCTTTAGCCTGGATGATTTTGGAAGTCTTGCCGAATGTGATGGGACCAACCTATGTGGCCATGTCAACAGGCATCCTAATGTAACTCCCAGCTACTCAAGAGGATATCTGAAGAGTTTCTGTAGAATAAGGTGGTGAAGGAAATCTTTCAATTTGCATATCTGTAAAATGACTGATCAAATTTGAATGTTAAATTGTTTCTCTGTTTTATATTGGTGCCAATAGCAGTTTTAATGTAAGTTTTTAATTTAAGGATTGTTGTGCCAAATTCTTACAGGTTTTTGTTATAATTTTGGTAGTTGGGGACAACTGCTATTTTTCCTGTTTTCTTGAGCAGCCATAGCTCCTAAACTACATTCAGTGTGTTTTTTAATTGAACCCATGGAGATGATTAAGTTTAGTTCTAATTTATTTGTTTTAATAAAGGTTGTTAATTTTAAACCACTTAATCAACCAGCCCTTCCACTCTCCTGTCACACTCTTACTCACATTCTTTATTATTTCAACTGCACTGTCCACTGCATTATAATGTCAAACATGTGATACTGCACTAGGGTGCAGATGTACACCAAACCAGTCAGCACTGAGCCACAGTGGTTGGTAAACTGAAAGGGCCACAGCTCCCGAACATTCTCCAAAGACCAGAAAATACATTCCACCTCAACATAATAGATGAGATAATTTTATAAATGAAATATTTACAGTCGTCAAAACTTATTGATTAATCCCTGTTGGGTCCTACATAAAATCCACAAGTGAATTACTAATAACCATTATTTGTTGAACATAGTTCACACCAATTGTAATAAATGAATAAATAAATAAACAAATAAACAGCAGAACTGATCCACAGAATTACTACAAATGGCCTATTTGAGACAAAGTGACCTTCTCTACAGCAATGAGTTTGGGTTCCCTAATCAATGAGTGATGTGAAACCTATCCTGTACTCTTAATACGTGATACTCCTACAATGGAACCACAGTAGCTTGGATGACTAACACTGAATAAAAATTAGTTTAAAATAAGGAGATATGTATGGTCTACCACCCATCAAGGTTATTTATTCATAAACCTTAATATTTTAACACTACCAATGTTCAAAGGTTAACGAATCAATGACTACAGAAGCATACATTTCATAAATTAGATTTCATATAGAAAAAGCTAAATATTTGCTTGAAAAACCATGCAGTACTTGAATACTCATATTCCCCAAAATAGAGGCTGTTGGGTTTCTGTACAATCTTCCCCTATTAGAAACTGAAATGTGACTGTGGAGATTCAAGGAGATGATTGAAATATCCCAAAATGGAAGTACTATAATACTAAATATTGCATGTGATAATTTTTTTGCCAAATCACTTATGATTCTTATGAACCTTCTGTGACTTTGCTTCTGCAGTATTCAAATTTGTTAACCTTTGATCATTGATTGTGCACAAATGCACAGTTTCACAGATAAATGACACTGATGAGTGGCAGAGAAGACATTTCTCCAAACTTAAAAACTATTTTTATTTGGGTTAAGCCATGTCAGCTGGGTTACTTTCCTTGTGAGAGTTATGGATATGACTTGGATTTGGTATTACAACACTTTTCAGAAGTTCTTGACTCAGTATGTTTTTTTGGAGACCTGGTCATGAATGTGACACTCATAATATGTCATGAATGGATAAAGAAGCATCTACAGTTACTGAATTTCATACCTGGTATCCTCATGGATGTGTAATAGGATCATTACTGTTCATGTTATACATTAATTGCTTAGCAGGTAGTATTAGTTGCAGGCTCAGCTTTTAGCAAATGGTGTATCTATGACAAACAGTCATTCAATAAAGAATTGTAGGAATGTCCAGCTGGTTTTCAACAAAATATCAGTCTCATACAAACAAATGCAGTAATGTTGCACTATGGGGTTAATGAGCCACAGCAAAAGTCAGACCTGTCCTACCAGTGTCTGTGCATAAACAAATTGTAGAGATATGAAGTTGAACTACTAGATAATCTTAGTCTTAAGTAAAACAAATGGCAAGATTTAATCCATCGATTGGCCACCAGGAATTTTCAGTTTGGTTGTGAAGGAGACTGCTTATGCCATACATAAGAGTACTGCTTAATTGTGTGGGATCCAAAACTGATTGGACTAACAGGGACCATTAAACTCGTGCAAAAGAAAGGGATAGCAGAAATGGTTACACACCTGTCTGTTCTGTGGAAGATAATAATGGATATTATGGGTAAAGTATACTGATAAGATAATAAAATCCCATGAAATATATTTACAAAAATATAAGTCTCAGTTATCAGGACAAAATCTTCACATACCTTTTGAACACCATATATATCTGCTGAAGAGACTGCAGGAATAAAAACTTACAGCAGGGCATGGAGAAAGGCATGCAAGTAATCATTCTTGTCAAGCTTCATCTATGAGTGGAACTGTTAAAGAACTGCCTACAAAATACCTTGCCATCTTAGTATATAGATATACAAGGGACATTCCAAAAGCAACTTTTGTCATTGTTTTTGAAAGAGAACATGGTACACCAGGTGACACAACAAGTGCCATACGAATTGACATCTACTGCTAGTTTAGAAAGAGAAGGGGTGCCAGTGGAGGCAGAATGACATATACACAGAGCACCAGAAAAGAGAGAATAGCAGTAAACTGGCGTAAGTGAAGTTATTAGAGCGTCTATCACAATGGCAGACAGATGTGCACTGACAATGTGGTCACCAATGGAAACGTGTGCTGTTATCTGGTGCGATTGGGTACATGGGACTAGTGTGTGAATGCCTACAGACTACCCCCATCTAGTCTTGGGATGTCACTTCCAAACCAATGCTGAAGTGCAGCAGGCTCTGCAAAATTTTCTTGCATCCCAAGGCACCAAGTTTTACCAGAGTGGTTTCTTCAAACTGATTGCTCGCTATGACAAATGTCTTAATATTTGTGGTGACTATGTCAAAAAATAGTGGAAGATATATAGTTTTTGATGCCATGGTGGATTTGATTTTGGCAATCAAGTTTCATCATTGTTTTTCAAACAGAAACGTGTTTTCAGAACATCCTTTGTAGTTTACTTTACTTTTTGCATGTTCTATGAATCACATTCACAACAACTCAACTGTGATCTGGAACACATCAATAGTTTCCAAATAAGATACATTTTCTCTGTTGAAACACTGCTACATTATGACCATTTATGTAACCAGATTTTTTATCTTAATATACAACAAAATTTGACAAATGTAACCCAAGCACATTCAGAAGTTCATAGTTGTCAAATAGAAAGGCTTTCAATTGGTTTTTAAAACTTTCATTATTTACCGGCAACTTTAATTCATAAACGTGATCAAATATTTTTGTTGTAGCATACTTTGCAACTTTCTGTGCAAGAGTTAAGGTAATATTGAAGATAGTGGAGGACATTTTTGTGTCTATTTAAGGGTGCTGCTATTTTCAAATAATGTGACTAACTCTTCACAACAAAAGGATAATTTTTTAAACATCTGTGTACATGAAGTTTGAGGATGGGCACCAGATTTACTCTCACAGTTCTTTTCTGTATGATGGATACTTTATGTGTACATCCAGAAATAACCCAGAATGTTACTCCATTTGACATCAATGGATGGAAGCATGTAAAGTAAGCTAATTTTGCAATGCTTTCCAGTACCAAATGTCATGTACAGTGGACAACACTGAACCCAAGGGTTTCAGAAGATATATCATATTCAATAAAAATTCTGATGCACATTGCTACCCAGGAACACTGAACAGTCAGTTTTACATCTTTCGTTTCTCCTGTGATGTACTTATATTGATAGTGACCTATTTGCCTTGCACTGTACAGGATGAACTGTGATTCATAAAGAGTACATCAAGCAATATACCATTTACTGACAAATAATCAATAATACTTCTGAATATTTGATTTATAGTTCCTTTTACCTCAGCATGCCAGACTGAAGGAGATAGAGGGAAGGAAGTGAGACAGATTAGGGCTCAACATCTTACAGGTGTCAAGATCTTTACAGGGAAAGGATGGGAAAGAAAATCAGATGCAACCTTTTCAAAGGAACTGTCCTGCATTTGGCCTATCCAAATCATGGAAACTCCAAAAAATTTAAATATGGGTGGTCATACAGGACTCTCAACTCCTGTCCTCCAGTATCTTAACCAGTGTTCTACCTCACTCAATCCAGTTCAGAAACCAGCAGTTCAGATAGACTGAAACCAAATTCCTGTATCTCTATCACACAAGGCACACCAGAAGCTTACAAATAAGGTACAAGGCTAGGATGCGTGTGGGGGGGGGGGGGGGGGGGGGGGGGCGGTAACATTCTTTGCGGATCACCTATGAGTGAAATAACAAGACGAGGAGTTAATATCCACACAAGTCACCTTCCATCATGCTGTGCACTTTGGTTTGCAGACAATGTAAAGACAGATGAGTTTTCATACTTACCAGAGTTTCTTCCTTAATGAATATGTCTTCAATTTCTTGATTTGGAGATGTGGATGGGTCAGTTTCAACCTGAATGAAAATGAATGAGAGGTACAGGTGCAACACAGGCTACAAAAATACAGCAAAAATGGGTCTAAACAAGATAAATGAATATGTCATGACAACTGAAAGTCTGTGACAGACTGGGACTTGAACCTAGACAAAATTGCCACAATAGTCAGATTGTCTGACAAACCTTCCTAGCCTGATTCAAACTTTCATTTGCCACTGATGTCCCCTCCTACAATTTCACAATCCTATTTCCTGAGGTTCTGCAACCATGACGTGTGGTACAGAACACAACAGCAGCTCAAGGGGAACAGAGTTGGTGGACCACTGTGGCTTAGCCTCACACAAAGGATGTACATGAAGTTGGTTAAATGCTGCGATATTAAATAACTGGGTCATTATGGATGAAATCAATGCATCATATTTCAGACACTCCTACTTTGAGGGAATCAATGAGATTGTATATATGCTGAATTTAGCTGTACATACAGTTTACTCAACAAAAAATTTACAACAAATTTAAAATTATTCAAGAGCAGAAAGCATATCCTTTGCTTTACTCATCTTTACGGATCAATGTTCTCATCTATTGTTGATTGTAGTCATTCCATTATTTACTTAAAGCACTGGATTTTGCTATTTTGTATGCATCAAATATGGAATTGGTGATTTCTGAGTTAAATCCAATATGCAATTTTACTCATTCTTGGGTTTGTTTATATTTTCTTGAAGACGTACCATTCAGAATGTGTTTCCACTCTACTCAAGTTACCACTTCACATACTACTGGCCATACTATTACCATCATGCCTGCTACCCAATCAACAACAACCATAATGTAACAACATCTCATTCCAAAACACAGAGTAAAAACCAAATGTAACAGTATAAATTCTTACATAAGTTAACAAGTAGTCATTGTGCTAATCTTGACAATAATTTAAGTTTCTGACAGCTAATTCTGTGAAGTGAAACTATTATTTTGGATTTTTTTTTTGATTCTATACTGTAATTAGAAAAGGCAAATGGATGTGATACGATCACCCACATAGCTATTATTTCCATAATCCATACAATAAAAGTAAATCTGCAATGGTTTTGTCCGAATTTTTTTGTGCAAAACTGACAAATTAAACTTATCAATACCGTACAGTGACATAAACTGAAGAGACTGTTACCCATCAAAACAAACTCGCATACCTTCAACATATTTCACATTGTAGGTTCAGCATATCCTGAAAGTTTTCACTGGCATTATTCATGTTACTCTATCTACACCAATTTCATCCGTACCAATCTCTCCACTCGTTACTGCTCTTTTAACTCATTTCAGTTACATAATATACACACAGCTCCTGCAACACAAGTATGAGAAGTGTTCAGTACCCGCTGTATTAGGCACCTCACTGTGCAGCTGCAGGTTGAATGTCTGGAATCAGGTTGTACGCAGGTTGCAGGGAGTTGGCTTACAGAGATACTGTACGGCTCTACAACAAAAGAAGAGAAGACTATTCACACCGGGGCACCACTGGGGTCTGCCTCCCATTTACTCAAACCATACTGAGGCGACCTTTGTGACTAGGAGGATACTTGTGCTCAACCTGGAACCAATCCCAATCTTTCATTTTGGAGTGGCACTTGTACTGAAATTCCATCTCAGTGCCTTGTAAGTGTACCTCAAGTTTCACCACAAAGGACCACAGTTTTATAGCATTAATGGAGGGAACTACTCTCAACTAAAACATATGGAACCATATGTAACAGTACTTTACAGCACAACTATATTATTTTTAAAGTCCAATAATACCCACAGATGTCTCGTAACATTCAAAATATTCAAACTAATAATTCCATCGTTTTATTATCGCCATGGCCAATCACAAGTTAGGCAATTATTTTCCGGGGACTACACTCACTACGGATGTAATGGAGTTGGTTTTCTCAGAACTCAAGTTGAAGGTGGTATTCACTTCATTATCATTTCTGAAATGGCCTAAGACTGTTAATTTACTCATTTACCTGATAAAATTGCTCTTATTGTAAATTACTTATGTAATTAATGATGGCAATTTGTATACCGCAGCATTCCTCTGTGGAGGGCCAAGCCCACAATGACACTCAACCGTCCACAGTACAGAGCTGATAATACTGCTGTTACTACTTGATAATTTTGCTTTTAGAAGTTTCAAGCTCAAATTTTGAGCCTTCACCTTCAGTAAAACTTGCATTTTCAAAACTATCTGAGCCAGAAATGCAACTTCAAATGCAAGCTCCATTACATCCTGGATCAGGAATTAATGTGTGAATATCAGAAAGGTTTTATATACAGGACTATTTTTCCACCTTATCACATTCTGGACACCAAGGTACCTGCCTTAACAGTGTACATGCTTTGGGGATGTCCATTAACTAGCTGAACTCAAAACCTCACCAAATCTCATTTAATGGTGGAGGGGAGGGCAATAAAAACCTCACATCAGTTTGCTAATGGAAAGAATATACATTATTATAGTGGATAACATTTTCATTTACAAAATTACTCTCCTGTATAATAATATTAAAGTGTCCATCAACCTTTACGGCCCCTCTGAACTCAATGCTATCATGCCAGTAAGACGTTAAGCATTCATGGGCGGATGCTAAGATGAAGTGCACCAATGTGACCTCTCTAGTGATCATACAAATGAAGTGAGAGAAAGCTAAGTAATCACGCAGTGCAAAGGAAAGTACAAACAATGTCGTCTTCATTCGCAAAGTAAGTAAAGGTTCAACAAGATTTAATGTATTGTATAAAATATATCAATACAAGACTAGTTTTTTACCTATCCATCAAAACTATGAATACTATATTTGCAGAGCCTTTTCATCTGTCTGACTCTTGTCTGTCCATCTGGATACTCCTCAGAACTGGAATGTTTAAAATAAGTGTTTTAAAATGTTTTTAATCATGAGTTAAAAATACTATTTAATACACTTTCTAAATGTATGTACTACATTTTTTCTGCAAAATTAGCTGTCAAATGACAGCTACATTTAAAATGGAAAACAACAATTTTAATTCATTTAACTTTCTTGAAAGCTGCCAAATGGCGAAGAATATTCAGAGAATATCTGTTATCATAATACATGACATTCAAGTTTTATAAAAATAATTCTGAGCATTGCATTAGGTATTTTTAGTGGTATAAAGCAAAAACATGAACATATCAAATAAATTTAATTATTTAAAAATTATAGGGTAAACTTCAAGTGAGGGAAAGGGAGGGTGTTTCACCACATCTCATCTAGGGAAGAAGGTGGGTCCACATTTTCTTAAAAAACCCTCACACAATTAATGGACGTACCTTTTCCTATCTCCTCCACAGACAGGCCTGTTTATCGAGATGTCACTCTCCACATCCACATTACTGTTCCTTGTTTCCTTATTTTACATAATTCGTAAAATAATACTGCATCATCTCTACTGATAGTCATTTGTGACAACATCTATTTCAATCAAAGGACATAAATAAAGAATGAAGTTGGAGATACCACACCTTGTCAAGTTTATTACTAATATTTTCTGGTATGATTGCTGTATCTTTTGGCATTTGTATCCTGTGTATTGATATTTACAGAGCATTACACATAAAGTGCCAAATAGATTAAGAAGTGGTGTTAGTCATCAAAACAAGTAAAACAAGTCCAATTAACATGTGCCAAGAGAGGCATACTTTCTGAAATCTGCATGAGGGGCTGAAAGACTATTGGTTGCTGATGTGAGCACAGTCACCACTTGGTGCTTCATAAAGTGTGTCAACAGTACACATCACTCTGATGTGGTCAGTAGTCAGTTATGTGGCTAGAGTTGTGTTGTAGCATAGCTTGTTTTGTTAGTCCATGTAACTGTACAGTAAATTACTCACAACTCTTAGTGTTTATTGTGGTGTCTTAGCTACTTATACAGATTACTTTCGTACTGTTTTTAAGTACAAATGGTCCAGTGCATTTTCTTTTCTCTCCAACAATGGAAACCTACTACTCCACAAATGATATGGCAAATACGATTTTATGTTGCAGTTTAGCAAATGTAAATAACTTTCAAGTATGTTAACTTCATGCTGAAAAATATCTGCACCTCGGAGTAGCACCTAATAAACTGTTTGCCAAACATTTCCACAGTCCTAGTTACACAGTTTCTTTGGTAACCCAAAGGGTAAACAGTCGATAGCCTTGTCCACTCCAGACACCTGATATGGATGGAACATGCCATCCTTAGCGGACAAAACTTCTATAAAATGTGTGACGATTAGTGGGCTGTGTGGTTCCTACCCTTTTATAGACAGTACTTCATACACAATTTCTGTACCCATACCAGCACAACCAGACATCAAGGCAACAAGATCACAATTGGCGACTTGCAGTTCTATTGATGGCGCAAGTAAGTGTGTAGTGCAGATCATTTGTTTGTATCTAACATTTCACGTACAGATAATGTGCGCAGCTTACATCAATTTGTGTCATAAACTTCCAATATGAGCATGTGGGGGCTGATGAAAACCTCATCCACCTGCACTAAGACAAGATAAGCACTGTTTCTCAAACAACAAAAAGGCAGGTGTTTTTGGGCAAAGATTAATAGGGCCACAGAGATTAAATGGTGCTCATTATCAGTATTTTCTCATTAATACTGATCAAGGACGAGTTGTGTCAGTGAAGACTACAGATAAGGTTGATGCACAATGGCACACCAGCACATTCTCGCAGCAGTGTGGTAGAACGTCTAGCACTGACATTTCATGACCACCACTGGTTTGGTTGGGAAGGTCCCACTCTCATGGTACCCCACACCTCAATCATACATACTTATGGCAACAACTGAAGAAATAATGGATTTAGTTTCAAAGGAGTGTGATTCCTAATCCTGGAGAACAAAGGGACACACTGTTGTGGTTAGTAATAACACTGGGCCCCTCCTGTAAACAAGAATTGAGATCTAAGAAAGTGTGTGATTCCACAAGCTCCTTTATAGGATCTGTTTTCTTGTTTTGATTATTACTACCACTTCTTAAATTACTATACACCCGTTAAAAAAAATAAATAAAATAAAACCTGTTTATTTTGTGTACTGTCTTGTTCCAGATGTAACCAAAACACTTCTACATGTCAAAGATTTCCGGGGGTGTGAAATAATAAAAAAAAGAAATGTGTTGACAGGGAGAACCAGTCTGCTGATTTGTTGTTGCAATCATACAAAATATGATCGCAGGGATGCTGCAAAAAATAAAGTAAATACATTCTCTAAATAAGAAAGCATCATAAGACAAAAAATATTACAAACTGACAGCCCATAAATGTACAACATGCCAAATAGTTGAATCTGAGTCATAAGTAATGAACTTTAAAGTGAGATATCACTTCAAAGATTGATGCACTTACTATGGTTTTAGACACAAAAATAACAATACACAAAACCTGCCAAACTTGTACTAAATTTCCAGAAAAGCAAGACCCACTGAAGGTTGCTCACAGCCGTGAAAACAATTGGGTAACAAAAGATCTGAACTTGGTCAATGATTGCAGAAACCAGTAATTTCCATTTGAAATTTTGTGTGATTGTGCTGGACAATAATCAATTTTAAAAAGGCTTATTTGTTTCCCTATATTTGGTTTTATTTTTGAGATACTGCTACAATCCTAAAAAACAAAAAACAAAAACATAATAGCTCATATTAACATTACTTACTGACTCTTGTTTGATGGTAGTCACACCATAGACAAAGCTTTGATGTTGTTCTGCTTCCATCTTGTGGGGGAAAATAATAAAAAAACTAACACAAAACAAACAACAAAGAACTAACAGCAGGTAAACCACTACAAAAAAGTGGGTGACTAGTTCCAAATCTTTTATTTTGTTTGACTGGAGCTTCAGAACATGCACAGTTATTGCAGTGGAGTTGACAATTAAACCAATTGTTGAAACCTTGTTTCACACACACATCGATTCAATCTGTACTTGACGAAGTTTAAGTTTATTCAAATCATTTTTCTGTCTACATATTTTTTTATAATATGTAGTTTTTTTTATAAGTTGCCCTTATATGTAGAGCTAGATAATCAGAGCTCAAAGTGGTGTTAAGATTGGCAACTTGTTTTCAGTGTTCGGAACTGTAAAATTGTGCATTTCACTAAACAAACCAAAAAAGTGATATTCTATGACCACAACATCAGTGAGTCAGAGCTGGAAGCAGTGATCTTATGCAAACACCAGGGTGTAACAATTTCTAAGGGTATGAAATTGAATGATCACATGGGTTCTGTCATAGGTAAAGCATTTGGCAGACTTCTGTTCACTGATAGAATATTGGTGAAAGATGCAATATGTGTATAAATGAGATTTCTCACAAAACTCTCATGTGACCCATCCCGGAATATTGCTCAGGTACAAAATAAGGCTAAAAGGGGATCCTGAATGTATACAGATAAGGGCAGCATAAATTGTCACAGGATTTTGACTCAAAGCAGCATGCCACAAAAATGTTAAAAAATCTGGATTGGCAGATTCTTGAAGATAGATGCAATATTTACTGAGAAACTGAGCTGTGATGTTTCCGGAAACAGTATTATGTGAAGAATCTATAGAGACAATGTTCAGCTCTCTGTGTATCACTCCCACAGAAACGGTGAAGACAAGATTAAACTAAGTACAGAATGCTCAGAAATATTTAAGTAGTAATTTTTCTCATGCCCCAGGTGTAATCGGAATTTTAGAAAACCCTAACATGTGTTACGGCATAAGGTTTCCTCTTCCATGCACTTCACAGTGGTTTGCAGGTATGCAAAATATAAATCTTTCAAACAATTTATATCAAAATCAAAGACATATTCGTTCATCGCTAATTCTGTAAATTATCTGAACATTTGGAACACGGATCCACAAAATGTTTTTAGTGTTGCAGAAAAGCAAATTTGTCATGTATAACCTTACATGACACAGCTTCAAGTATTTTCATTCCTTCATCAGTTGTTAGTATACTCATGAAACTTCCCGGTATCTAGTTGTTCTCGAACAGCAACTGAATAGCTCATTAAGAAAATATTTCACATTAAAGATTACTTGAACAACTAAGGAGAATGCTAAAAGCTTTAAAAGGTTGTTGTTAATATTGAAGACTAATAATCTCACAAACCCCCCCCCCCCCCCGACACCCACCCCCCGCCCACCCCCCACCCACCCCTCTTGAACCATGGACCTGACAATTGGTGAGGAGGCTTGTGTGCCTCAGTGAAACAGATAGCCCTACCGTAGGTGCAACCACAGTGGAGGGGTATCTGTTGAGAGTTCAGACAAATGTGTGGTTCCTGAAAAGGGGCAGCAGCTTTTCAGTAGTTGCAGGGGCAACAGTCTGGATGATTGACTAATCTGGCCTTGTAACATTAACCAAAACAGCCTTGCTATGCTGGTACTGCGAATGGCTGGAAGCAAGGGGAAACTACAGCCGTAATTATTCCTGAGGGCATGCAGCTTTAAATGATGATTGTGTCCTCTTGGGTAAAATATTCCAGAGGTAAAATAGTCCCCCACTCGGCTCTCTGGACGGAGGACTACCCAGGAGGACAAAACTGGCATTCTACGGATCAGAGCATGGAATGTCAGATCCCTTAGTAGGGCAGGTAGGACAGAAAATTTAAAAAGGGAAATGGATAGGTTAAAGTTAGATATAGTGGGAATTAGTGAAGTTCGGTGGCAGGTGGAACAAGACTTCTGGTCACGTGAATACAGGGTTATAAATACAAAGTTGTAGGGGTAATGCAGGAGTAGTTTTAATAATGAGTAGAAAGATAGGAGCACGGTTAAGCTACTACAAACAGCATAGGGAATGCATTATTGTAGCCAAAATAGACACAAAGCCCATGCCTGGCACATTAGTACAAGTTTATATGCCATCTAGCTCCACAAGATGACGAAGAGATTGATGAAATGTATGATGAGATAAGAGAAATTATTGAGATAGTGAAGGGGGACGAAAATTTAATAGTCATGGGTGCCTGGAATTCGGTAGTAGCAAAAGGAAGAGAAGGACACGTAGTAGGTGAATATGGAATGGGGGTAAGAAATGAAAGAGGAAGCCGCCTGGTAGAATTTTGCACAGAGCATAACTTAATCATAGCTAACACTTGGTTCAAGAATCATGAAAGAAGGTTGTATACATCAAAGAAGCCTGGAGATACTGGAAGGTCTCAGATCAATTATATAATGGTATGACAGAGATTTAGGAACCAGGTTTTAAATTGTAAGACATTACCAGGGGCAAATGTGGAGTCTGACGACAATCTATTGGTTATGACCTGTAGATGAAAACTGAAGAAACTGCAAAATGGTGGGAATTTAAGGGGATGGGACCTGGATAAACTGACAGAACCAGACGATGTAGAGAGTTTCAGGGAGAGCATTAGGGAAAAACTGACAAGAATTGTGGAAAGAAATACAGTAGAAGAAGAATGGGTAGCTTTGTGAGATGAAATAGTGAAGGCAGCAGAGGATCAAGTAGGTAAAAAAGACGAGGGCTAATAGAAATCCTTGAGTAACAGAAGAGATATTGAATTTCATTCATAAAAGGAGAAAATACAAAAATGCAGTAAATGAAGCAGGCAAAAAGGAATACAAACATCTCCAAAATGAGATCGACAGGAAGTGCAAAATGCCTAAGCCGGGATGGCTAGAGGACAAAAGTAACGATGTAGAGGCATATATCACTAGTGGTAAGATAGATACTGCCTACAGGAAAATTCGAGAGACCTTTGGAGAAAAGAGAACCACTTCCATGAATATCAAGAGCTCAGATGAAAACCGAGTTCTAAGCAAAGAAGGGAAAGCAGAGAGATGGAAGGAGTATATACAGGGTCCATACAAGAGAGATGTTCTTGAGGACAATATTATGGAAATAGAAGAGGATGTAGATGAAGTTGGAATGGGAGATATGATACTGCGTGAAGAGTTTGACAGAGCACTGAAAGACCTGAGTTGAAACAAGGCATCGGGAGTAGACAACATTCCATTAGAAATACTGATAGCCTTGGGGGAGCCAGCCCTTAAACAGCTCTACCATCTGGTGAGCAAGATGTATGAGACAGGCGAAATACCATCAGACTTCAAGAATAATGTAATAATTCCAATCCCAAAGAAAGCAGGTGTTGACAGATATGAAAATAACCGAAGTATCAGTTTAATAAGTCACGGCTGCAACATACTAACACGAATTCTTTAGAGACGAATGGAAAAACTGGTAGAAGCCAACCTCAGGGAAGATCGGTTTGGATTCCGCAGAAATGTTGGATCACGTGAGGCAATACTGACTCTACCACTTATCTTAGAAAATAGATTAAGGAAAGGCAAACCTACGTTTCTAGCATTTGTAGACTTAGAAAAAGCTTTTGACAATGTTGACTGGAATACTCTCTTTCAAATTCTGAAGGTGGCAGGGGTAAAATACAGGGAGCGAAAGGCTATTTACAAGTTGTACAGAAACCAGATGGCAGTTATAAGAGTCAAGGGGCATGAAAGGGAAGCTGCGGTTGGGAAGGGAGTGAGACAAGTAAAAGTAAAATAAGAGCCCTGTTCCTTTAAGTGGCTGCCGGTTCATAAAATAAAATAAAATTTTTAAATATAAGTGAGTTTACTGACGACAGTATTTCTGTTTACCATGACTTCCGCCTATGTCATTTCCCAGTGTAAACTGGCTCTGCCCAATTGGTAATGAAGGAACGTGATGTTTAATGCGTATTCTGAATTACAACGTCTTTTTCTTTAGGTTACCAGAGGTAAAGTAAATCTGTTTGTGCCCTTTAAAAGTAAATGCCTGAACCCACGCATTTCACCTGTGATAGTGCGTTCCACCAGACCATTGTGGCCACATTTCCCAGTCCCAGGAGTGTGCTGCAACGGATCATATGCTTAGCTTACAACATCAGTCACGGTGGAAAATATGCGAGTCTATTAAATGGTTAAGTAGAAGCAAGCTTCTGACAAGGAGATTATGCTATTCTCATGTCAGCAGGATGTAAAGACTCTTCTAGGCATCATAGCCTCGATGTGAAGCATTTTGAAATTTTCACTAATTCAGCAAATTTTTTAGTTAGAGAAAATCCACTTTGAAGTGTGAAGTTACCGGATAATTCGATTATTACCATCATTATTATTATCATTTTCTTCATACCGCTGCTGGAACACATGTGCTTGAACATCATTTAATGCCTTTTGGTCATTATAGCAGTAGTTGCCCAAGAACAGTTTCTTTCCCTGTCTACGGAATTCTTTTCATGTTAATATCAAACATCAGCAGTAACACGTAGATTACATTAAAACTGAAGTAAATGATGAAGACGTCACTTGATAACAAAAACGCGCTGTCTTTCATTTACTTGCGCCTAGAAATGGCTGTCGAATACTGCCAAACCAAAAGTCAGTGGATCTTACTGCCTTCTGATATATGTCGCTGTCAGTTCTTCCATATGATTTGGTCGACGTGACCTGTTTCAAGTTGTGTATGGCAGAGAATGTTTTAGAAAATAAATTGTTTTCCTATGCAATAAACAGAAAGATTTTCATTCTAAGCTATCCAAGTTCAAAATTTTCACAACATTAGTTCAAATTTAATATTCGCTTCTGTAATGTGGGAAAGTATTTCACAGTTGCAAAACCCGCATCCGACCCATTGACCTTACACTTAATCGCTGACCATAAATTCTAGCTCGGAGTGACATCAGTTTAAGCAACCTAATGTAGCGAAGAGTATTTGCCAGTGCTCTTTCTCACCGTAAAATACGCAATTAACCCACTGGGCTCCATAAGTAAACTGTAACAGTAATTTCTGTGTGTATGCAACGCATACGGATTGTAGAATTTAGTAGTGCTCTCTCTTCCAATTCTGTCTACAATACGCCTGATCAAACGGGCCCTTTATAATTACAGGCAACATCATACTGACAACAGTAATGTGCTTTTACTGACAACCTCACTGTTCGCTTTACCTGGTTTTGTAATCATTTAAATAAACAACATGACCTTCCACTGTACGTCATAAGATGCATAATGGCAATGAAGGTTGAGGCATCAAAGAGAGACCATTTACGTTGTTTAATTTTTCTCCTTTTCTGTTTATGCCAACTTGAAGGCACTACATTCAATTCAGTTCTCTTTATTTTGGTGCAGGGACGCGCAAGTGCCAACTCAGGCACAAACAAGAGATCCTTAATTTTAATGCCAAGCAGAGGCTACAGAGGTGGCTACATGGCGGAAAAGTGATAAATAGCAAGACTACGACTACGAAGGTCTCGGCTTCAATCCCTGGTCAGTCCCACGAATTTCATCTCCCGTTTTACACTTATTTCGCTTTGGGCAGTGTTTGTTGATGTGAAAAATGCCGAGTTGCACTGTGGTCCGAAAGCCACGTTAAACATTAGGTTCCCCTATTAACTGTCTAGGCAAGTCAACTCAAAGGTCGGGGGAAAGCAATGGCATACTACGTCCAACAGGACCGTGCCTATTAAAGCACTGTGGTGTTCAAACCAATCTTCCGACTGATGACTGCTTTACTTTACTATGGGTTCCAAAGTTAATGATCTTCAGGTTATTAACGTTTTTGTGTTTTCATGGTGTAGCTTTGATATCAGTAAACGTAAGTAACCGACCGAGCACTGTCACCGTTCTAGTTGTCAATATGGGAGACGACGATGCTGTCGACCCCAGCTACAATCTTGTTCATGGCTATGTTTCAGTCGACTAGCACTTTGTGCCTTTCTGTGTATTTCAAGATATACTTTTATACACTTGGTATGCATCCACATTGATATCTGGTAGAGCTGTATTTAGCAACATAAATCAGATATGTTTTCCGAGCAATATATCAGAAAATATGTCAGTGCAGCGAGGTTTCGTTTGTGTGTTGCGCATGGTGCAAGAAATATTTGTGTTTTGCTTGCTTCTGTGATAGGTTTCACCCCACTGAATGTGCGCAAGCTCACGAATAGACAATCAACAATTGGAATTTCGCAATAATACACTTAAAAGGTGTATTTTTGCATTATATAACCCGATGAAAATAACTGTAAATAGATTATGTGCCTGCTTGCTTATTACTCGCGCTTCTTGATGGTTTTCTTAAAAAAGCAAAAGATAAATAAAAAGAGAGAAAGGGAGAGAAAACAGAAATGTATTTCAAATATCAGCTCGGTGATGCCATGTTCGTCTCGTGATGTAAAGCAAGGATAGTTGATAGGGAATATCTCGTTGTACTAGCGATATGTATGGCTACAGGGTTCTTTCTTTTCCCTCTGCAAACAACCAGAGCAGAATTCAGTAACAAACTGGTAAGAACACCTATGCAGTGCGTCAATTAAACACTCAGCCTTTCCTGGTTATTTTGTTAATCTTTAACACTTGTCTGTAATGCAGTAAACATCCTTGATTACTTTGTTATTGTTATTCGTCACCTCACAACACCTTTCCTATCACTCATTGCTGCCGATGCACGTAACAAATGGATCAGAATGAAAGGAATGTGGGATGTTTCGTCACGGAGAATATACACATTTATCTCGGCGTCTTGTGTTCAGGGTAATATGAACATATAAGTAAGAGACAATGGGATGTCGGTGATGCAGGCAATAATACCCAACTATTTCCGTCGGCTTAACACCATGACGACAGACAAATTGGCGTCTCAGTGTATCTTGATAATACTTCGTTAGCCTTGTTGCGACCTCGTTCTAATACCTCGTGGAAGCAGGCATAACATTTTGGTTTTTGAACACCGAGCAATAACACACAAAGATAGTAGATGGAAGGATACAAAGAAACAATCAGACTCATGGGTGTGGACGCAGTTCATCATTAGAAAACTAAAAAAGAGCAATGAATACGCTGGTTAGTATACATTATTTGTATAGATCTGAAGATGAAAAAGCGCAGATCCGCACACTGCTCGCATCTGCACTTTAGTTACTGTCTTAATGGCCATAATTTTTAGTTCCTTCTCTTCTGAATTTTCAAATGTATTGATTATTACGTGGCACAGAATAATTATAGTTAACTGTGTTTCTTATAGCTTCCATTCCCACCAACATTTTTTTACATTATCGTGCAATTCGTGAAATGCTACTAGTATGATCACAAGACTGCAGCCGGCCGCGGTGGTCTCGCGGTTCTAGGCGCTCAGTCCGGAACCGCGCGACTGCTACGGTCGCAGGTTCGAATCCTGCCTCGGGCATGGGTGTGTGTGATGTCCTTAGGTTAGTTAGGTTTAAGTAGTTCTAAGTTCTAGGGGTCTGATGACCACAGATGTTAAGTCCCATAGTGCTCAGAGCCATTTGAACAAGACTGCAGATAGATGCAACCGATTTCAAGGTGCAAAGTGTTTGTTATCTCACTTTTCGTGATAGGTGGAAAAAGTTGATTTCCAAAGACTTTTTATTGTACTGAAATAATCTTTTGTCACAAAGTAACAAGGTAAGTGTTTTATTCGTATTTATTTTGTGGGAAACTAATCTTGATGGAAGATTATACACCTAAATGTTTGACACAACTGGTAGGAGAAAACGCTGCATATTAACCAAACCCCGCGCCTCTTCTCCATATCCTCCAATGACACGAGCACGGGATTCTCCTCGCATACCGCTACAGAGCTGTTCCTAGCACAACTGAGAATTGGCAACATCGTCACAAACATTACGCAACACTGTGGCAGTGCAATCACTTTCACGTATGGTACTGAATTGAATCGCTAAATTCACTTGATATTCCCTTTCCATCTGAATGACTCATGCTATGTAACCCCTAGACACTGAGACAGAAAATTCAATTTTTTGGCTAAAGAAATACTATTCTTCGCGTAAGTGACAACTTCTATTCTCGTTCACGATTCGTTATGAGGCTGAGCGACTAATACCATGATGAGAGTGGCGTGCTGGCAGCAGTGTGTCCGTAGCCCCGTGCCCCCGCCCGTATCTCGTGTCGCAACGGCTAAATGAGTCGTCAGTTCTAACCATGGCAGGGATCAGCGTATGCAAGTTTTTTTTCTGATTTATTTTATGGAGCTGCGAATTTCCAGAAAAAAATCTGTAACGAAATTGGAAGAAAACTTTTACACATCAAGTCCTCTTGGTAGCTCGACACAGCAAGTTGTGTTAATATTCATAGATTTCGATTTCTGACCGCCAAACTGCTTCACAATATAAGCGACTCTCAAGAAATTCCAATCGAGCGTCAATGATTCGAGTTTCAATATTGTTTTTCACTTACTCACGTGCCAGGGTGATAAGTATAAAGGAAATGAACCTCTTGATTACTATAGGGCATCTATGATAAATTTCCACATTAGCAATTAGGAACTCTCTGCAGACATTTGCGAACAGTGGCTCTAGCAACTTACTTTTTCTCTGGGTAGCTTTAAATATGGGCAATTTTGTCGGCTTCAATCCAATTGAATATTTTAAATATCACTTTTGAACAGCGTTCACTTCTCCATTAATTAATGTATGGACCTCAAAACAAGTAAATGTTGTGCTCGACTATCGGCCAGGCACGAAAACGTCCATGAATGAGTTTCTTAGTTTTGAGTACACTTACGAAAGAAATATAAAAACAACCATGAGAGTTATTGATTTATGATGCTTGGTTCACAATCATTTCTGAGTATTATTAGTAACTACGCTGCAGTCCCTAAACCTAGTTACAGAAATGTGAATCAACGCATTACGTATTCCAGGCCGTGCCAGCCGCGTCTGTAGGAACACATCGGTTCGTCTTCTTCCTGCTGGTTCTGTAACTGAGATTTGGCAACAAGGCGAGGTATATTTGGCAACTCTGTGATCGACGAGTTACTTTCTGGTGTACATGGAATTAAGCCTCAAAGTTCACTTGATTTTTCCTGTCAGTTCCATTGAATAATCTGACTTGTTATCGCTTGAGGTGTAACAAAAGATTGCAAATTTCCGTTTTCAGCCCATGAAACTCGTTGCACGTGGAAATCGCAACTAATCTTGTCCTTTAAATAGCGATTCACGAGTTCTAGTCACTATTGGCCTCGTAATAGGAATCGTGGATACATACTTATTCGCTGGCTCTGTGGTAATATGCAGACATGTAAAAAGTACCTGTTCTGGTTCGCGGTTCCAGTCTCGCTAGATCTGACGTTTTTATCCCTTCTGTGAAAGAGCTACAAGCAGTCAGACCAAACATCGATAAAGAAAACGCAAGAAAATACTTTCGGTTCATGGTGCAATGGTGAAAATCTACAATGATGCACAACTGGTAATGCCTCTTTCCGTTGCTGAGAAGCAGATTTTGGGTTTCTAGGAATACATAACTTTATTTATGAAATGCTACATTTGCATGCCTCTTGAGTATGACACAGCATACCAATTAAACACAGACCCAATCGAAATCTAAGTGAGTTGCATTTAACTAATTCGGTTCGATAGAGGCACGTTTGTGTACAGATACTCACCTTTATTAAAACAGACTTTCGTTGTAACGTTATCATGGGTAGTTTTATTTCATTTCTTATAATACAGTGCACAATTTTCGTAGGATTTCTTTTAGTGTTGTTTGAAAAATAGTAAACATGAGAGAGAAATTAATCATCAACGATGTATGCGAATTGTCTGATGTTATCTATAACAGTCTGACAATGCACATGCAATTTATTGATTACATGCATGTTAAAAACTTGTTCTGAGTTAATGCTGTCAAACAAGGTTTGAAGAAGAATAATATGCCACTACCACACGACAGCCAATGTAGAAAATACTTTTCTGACGTATTTTGGCACGATGTGCTCTCCCCATACATAATACAAAAGTGTCGAGATGCATCTGCTGCCTGGCTGTCTATTAAACCTGAAAAGAAAAAAATGTCGCAGTAGCTGGCTCTTTTTCCACATGCGACTATTTTGGGTTGAAAAGTGAAGGAAATTATGTTCAAAGTTCCATTAGATTGATAACTTCATCAGACAGCAGAATTGCGTTTTTAAAAATGTATTTGAACTCGCGACATTTCGTCGACAGTGCAGTACACTTACCGTTACACTACCAGCTGAACTGTAGCTACAGCACCTCAAGAACTTCCGCATTCCACAGTGTTGTGAGACAATGCATATGGCCGGATGTAGACTTCTGAGACACAGACAGTTACAGCTTTTATTTTGCACTGCACGGCGTTTTCAACAAACAGATAGCGCAATAGAGTAACTCAAGTGGAAAGGAACACTTCCTATTTAAATTTCTGCATCCTACACTGTTGGCAGTTCTGTGTAGGTGGCAGTTACGTTATTTTATTTCGGTGATTACAAAATAGTCGAATGTATGCACTGGGTAGCCAAGGCAGCTAGTTCATGGCGATTCGGTCAACCAAGTAAATGAATGTACTGAACATCCCGCAAACCACTACAGGGAGCCTGTGTGTCAGAATTCTCATCCTGTGTGCCGCAACGGTGTTATGATACAGAAATGAGTCGTAGAGCAGAGGGTTTGGTTGTCTGTTGGACTGATGATAGTTTCATATGATGTTGGTCTCGGTTCGGTTCCAACTTCTGCCAATGTTTTTTGATAGGGAGAGGCAGATTCTATTCTCTTCTGGCTACGCCAGGTGAAGAAGGTATAATGGCATAGTGGTCTGAAATTCACATTAAAAATGATATTCCTCCTCTACCAAGTAGACATTAGGTTAAACCACAATAAAGTCAGGAGTGGCGACATGTAGAAACTCTATCACTAGTAACCTTCCTTCTAGTAGTTATTTATTTCTAGTGACGAAACAAACGCTATGTAGGGTCACAGGACACTTATTCCATCTTTAATTTGAGCTTCAGTACGTCGATAAAATTGGTTCTGAACTGGGAATGCAACTCAAACCGCCCTTAACGCGGAATCTGATCCCTTCGTGACAATACAGCTCGACTACAATTTGTTGTTTTTTCAAAACTGCAGATTCCTCAACATCTCCACACATTGGGCGTGAATGGGTTCCAATCCCGGCCCGGCACTAAAGTTTTCATTATGTGTTATCAAGCTCTAGCGTGAGAACACCTATCTGCTGGTGGATAATAATTTTGATTTTTAACGTATTTTCATTCGTTGTCAATACTAACGATACCTGACGTTTTTGACTCCCAGTGAGACACAGAACTATTTGCGAGATCACTGTAAATTCAAGGATGTTATTTCGAGCTGCTGGTGGAGAAAAAATCGGTAGCTGACGTCTCTTTGTGTGTAGTCAACAACGATATGTGTGGGGTTCGATTACCAGTCAGCACTGAACTCTTCGTCATATTATTTCTAGTTCAAACATGCTGACATGTCGCTGCTGGTGTAACAAACCCATATTTAACGTTAGTTTTCTCTAGAATATAACAGCGATAGGTGCCGGGTTGGTGTTCTGGGAAGGAAAAAATTAATGTTTCATCTCTCCACTTCAGTTAAAACATCTTGCTACTGCCGAGAAAATCCGATATGTCACAGCTGATTGTGCTTCGGTAACAATCCGATTAGGTTCTGGATTCGAATCCCTGTCCAACACAAAGCTTTACCTCACGGCATTTCAAGTAAGTTACTTGTGAAGAAGCAATATTTAACATGTCTCGTAGTTCGTTAACATGGACAATAGATGCTGGGTAGGAATTCGCGTCCGTTAAAAATGTTTACGTTATGTAATTTAAAGTTGATATTCCCTAACTGATGCTACCTAAAATCGAGGTATATCACTCTCTGTATGCCTAGTCAGGAATGATTGTTAGTTTCCGTCAGTCACGAAATCTTTGCTTAGTCTGCATGGCCTGGGTTTGAATCCATATGCATAACGAGACGGTTCGTCTTGTCATTTGAAGTTCATACATATTCTCAACTAGCAGCTCAAGAAAAACGTAAATTTTTAATGTCATTTTGTGTTAAATAATAAGTACGGTATGTTTCTTTTAAGAGGAAATCATGAATACGACGAACTTGCTACGTGCATTACCTATCTGACGTAATAATGAGTGTGGTAACATTTCAGGTATGTCATTTATTGTAATAAATGTGAACTTACAAGCCTTAAGGACAGTCTTACCTGTGATAAGGTGTTCCCTGATATTTGTAATATCGTGGTATTACTTTACATCTTAAGTTACTGCGATACAGAGCAGTGTTTTCTAGTGGTGATTTGTTGGAACCATTTTCAATAGTCAAACGACTGTACCGAGGAGCGATTAGAGGACCTGATAGACAGCTGCGTTATGAGGGTTGTATGCGAATCGGGCGAAATGCAATTCAGGTCGTTCGGATACTTTTGAGCACGACTGTACATCGTGTCTACCGATTTCCGTCCCATTAAGATAATTCCTTTGTGGTGCGTCGTTTGTCTTTTGCCGTAGAATGTATTCTCTACAGACTTCTCTTTCCAATGCACAAGTCTGCGCAATTGCAACATGCCAATGGAAAAGGCTCTGCTAAATGCAACTAATGTAATTTTTTTAAGAACACAACTATCCCCCAGCATAGCAAAAGGGTTTACAATGTAAACCAATCGTTTCAGTACAAATTGCTCAGTTCATATACAATTCCAACTCTTCACCTAAGTTTTCCACCTCAGCCAATACGCTAGTGTCCACTTTCACATTTCGCGGAAATTGGCATCCTGATTTCCCCTTCTCTACTGTTTTGTTAAGATTAACCAGAGAGGAGCTCTCTTAAAACTTTATAGACAGGAGTGTGCTCACCTGTTAACCGGCGCCGAAAATTTGGCCCAACACTTCCCAAAGGAAAAAGAATTCCTGAACACAATGCAGCTAAGTCGCTTTTCAAGGAACACAGAAATCTTCGTCTGTTACTGACTTCGCCCTGCACAGCATTATCAGAAGGTGAACCGTCGGCAGAAATCACAGTTCTTTTGAAATGTGTTTTGCCCGGATGGCACTGCTTGAAAAATCAAGACTGCTTGAACAAAGGAGTTCATCACGCTGCTATATACGACTCTTGTGAATCTAGGCCCGGTCCCCATAGTGTGCAGTGTATGTTATGTGTATCACTGCCAGAAAGCAATGCGCAGGCACCTGGACAGAACAAGGCTCGAGCTGTGGTGTTTACCTGTGACGAGCACATACTCTGCCCATCACACTTGTTTTCTCCTCTGAAAACTAAATTTTGAAGTGTTTATATGACCAGCCTGAAACGGAATTGTGAAATCGGTCTACGAAATCCTGATTCGAGAGCCTCATGTAAACATAGTGAGTGAGCTGCTTATAAATGTTGACTCAGACTTTGTTGGTATATCAGGGCACTACAATTGGCTCTGAGCACTATGGGACTTGACATCTGAAGTCATCAGTCCCCTAGACTTAGAACTACTTAACCCTGACTAACCTAAGGACAGCACACTCATCCATGCCCGAGGCAGGATTCGAACCTGCGACCGTAGCAGCAGCGCGGTTCCGGACTGAAGCGTCTAGAACCGCTCTGTCACAATGGCCGGCTATGCGAAATTTCAGAGGCTACCTTTACCGCCGACCTCGGTGTAGAAGCCGACCTCGGGGAAGATCAGTTTGGATTCCGTAGAAATACTGGAACATGTGAGGCAATACTGACCTTACGACTTATCTTGGAAGATCGCATCGCGGTGTAGCTTGCTCGCCAGGTTTCGAGAGGGTGCGTTTATGGATGAGGTATCGAATATATTGCTTCCCCCTACTTATACCTCCCGAGGAGATCAGGAATGTAAAATCAGAGAGATTAGAGCGCGCACGGAGGCTTTCAGACAGTCGTTCTTCCCGCGAACCATACGCGACTGGAACAGGAAAGGGAGGTAATGACAGTGGCACGTAAAGTGCCCTCCGCCACACACCGTTGGGTGGCTTGCGGAGTATCAATGTAGATGTAGATGTAGATGTAGAAGAAAGATTAAGGAAAGGCAAACCTACGTTTCTAGCATTTGTAGACTTAGAGAAAGCTTTTGACAATGTTGACTGGAATACCATCTTTCAAATTCTACAGGTGGCAGGGGTAAAATACAGGGAGCGAAAGGCTATTTACAATTTGTACAGAAACCAGATGGCAGTTATAAGAGTCGAGGGACATGAAAGGGAAGCAGTGGTTGAGAAGGGAGTAAGACAGGGTTGTAGCCTCTCCCCGATGTTATTCAATCTGTATATTGAGCAAGCAGTAAAGGAAACAAAAGAAAAATTCGGAGTAGGTATTAAAATCCATGGAGAAGAAATAAAAACGTTGAGGTTCGCCGATGACATTGTAATTCTGTCAGAGACAGCAAAGGACTTGGAAGAGCAGATGAACGGAATGGACGGTGTCTTGAAGGGAGGATATAAGATGAACATCAACAAAAGCAAGACGAGGATAATGGAATGTAGTGGAATTAAGTCAGGTGATGCTGAGGGAATTAGGTTAGGAAATGAGACACTTAAAGTAGTAAAGGAGTTTTGCTATTTGGGGAGCAAAATAACTGATGATGGTCGAAGTAGAGAGGATATAAAATGTAGAATGGCTATGGCAAGGAAAGCGTTTCTGAAGAAGAGAAATTTGTTAACATCGAGTATAGATTTAAGTGTCAGGAAGTCATTTCTGAAAGTATTTGTATGGAGTGTAGCCATGTATGGAAGTGAAACATGGACGGTAAATAGTTTGGACAAGAAGAGAATAGAAGCTTTCGAAATGTGGTGCTACAGAAGGATGCTGAAGATTAGATGGGTAGATCACATAACTAATGAGGAAGTATTGAATAGGATTGGGGAGGAAAGAAGTTTGTGGCACAACTTGACCAGAAGAAGGGATCGGTTGGTAGGACATGTTCTGAGGCATCAAGGGATCATCAATTTAGTATTGGAGGGCAGCGTGGAGGGTAAAAATCGTAGGGGGAGACCAAGAGATGAATACACTAAGCAGATTCAGAAGGATGTAGGTTGCAGTAGGTACTGGGAGATGAAGAAGCTTGCACAGGATAGAGTAGCATGGAGAGCTGCATCAAACCAGTCTCAGGACTGAAGACCACAACAACAACAACCTTTACCACCATACAGGTTACCCGTCTGTTTTACAAGGAGCTCTTTTCGGAGTGGGGGAGTGGCTATGTACATGAAAAACGATATTCCATTTTAATCTACTGACGTAGCAAAGCACTGCACTGTATAGGTCTTCGACTGTTGTGCAGGAGTAGCTGAATTCATTGAAACTTAACGTTAAGCTTTAATTATTTATAGGTCTCCTAATTCGGATTTCAGGAAATTTCCGTTCAAGCTAGAGAGGGTTCTCGGCTCACTTTATAGAAAGTACCAAAAATTAGTTTATGTGGTGAATTTAACATTAATTTTACAAGCGATTGTACAATAAAAACAATGTTGAAAGATCTGCTAAATTCGTGTCATCTGACGTTATGTTCTTTCTGACCAGAGTGCAGGGTACGGTAGCACAAACACAGATAATATTTGTGCATACACAAATGTTAAATATAATCGCAAAGCATTTTGAAAAGTTAATCCAGCGGCAACAGAGACTTTTTCTAACTTCATTAAAGAACAAAAGTGGCAGGACGTTTAGAGAGCTGATAACATCGCCGACAAGTAAATATAATACTTTCCTCAACATATTTCTCATGGTGTTTGAAAGTTGCTTTCCATTAGAGCACTCTATACTGGATACTAGCACTAACAGGCATTCGAGGTAGCTGATTAGTGAGATACGGATATCTTGTAGAACACAGTGGGAATTATATAACGTTAGAAATAGTCACAATAGAATTGCAGTAGCCCGTTACAAACAGTACTGTAAAGTACTTAAAAATGTTATTGGGAAGACAAAAAGCTTGTGATATGCTAATAGAATAGTTAATCCCGGGGTAAAATTAAAACCATACGGTCAGTATTGAAGGAAGTGTCTGGTCGGCAGCACAAGGCCAAGGACATAAAATCAGTATTTAATACAGATTCCGTTACTGTTAAGTCAGATTTAGCAACAATATTTCACAATCACTTTCCCAATATAGGAGGTAAGCTAAATAATACCTTAGTTTCCAAGGAGAGTCACATAACTCTCTTAGAAATGACTTTCCAATACTATTCTCTGAAATATACTTCCGTGATACTGAGAAGGGGGAGGCTGAGTCAATAATTAAATCGTTGGGGACTTAGGGCTCTCATGGATATGATGGGTTACGTGGAGAATACTAAAGCACTGTGCTGCACATATTAACTCAGTACTTAGCCACATTTAGAACTTTTCCTTTAGGAATGGTCAGTTTCTTGAACGATTAAAGTACTCAGTAGTGAGACCGGTATATAAAAAAGGAGAAAGGGATAACGTAGACAGTTTCAGACGTAATCCTATACCATTGGTGTTAGCTAAAGTTATGGAAAAAGCTGTATACATAACGATAATTAATCATTTCAGTTCACATAATTTGCTGTCAAAAGATCAGCTTGGGTTTAGAAGTGGTTTAATAACTGAAAATAATGTATTCTTTTTTTCTCTGTGAGTCACTTGGATTAAACAGAAACTCGTGGACACTAGGTGTTTTCTTTGATTTAACTAAGGTGTTCGATTGTGTTGGTCACAAAATATTACTGGAGAAGTTGGAATAAGACCAGTAACACGCAATTGGCTCCACTCATACTTTCAGAATATACAGCGGAAGGTCATACATCCACAGCAATGAGAACGGCTAAGACGTGGAGCCTGACTGAGAGACATAGATTTCTGTTAACTCGGCAGTGAAGGATATCGAGTGCAGCATAGGCAAAGTACCAAACAGTACAGTTCGTGGCTTGTAGAAAGAAAATTGTTGCTAAATCACAATAAGACCCAGATTTCACTGTTTCCAACACAGAATTCAACTACAATTGCTATTTTGACTATACAGGATGAGCATATGATTTATGAATTTGAACAGTCCAAATTCCTAGATATTCGGATAGTTGGTAAACTGTCATGAAATTCTTTTCAAGATCTTGTTCAAAAACTTAATGCTGCTATATTTACCACCATTAGAACAGTATCTGAGCTAAGTGATAGACCAACACGGGAATTAGTCTACTTTGTTTAGTTTCATTCGCTTATGCATATCGTATTATACTCTTGGATAAATCTTTCCATTCTCAATTTTTGGTTCAGAAATCGGGAGTTCGAGCAAAATGTATATACCTTCGCGAACCTCTTCTCGGCCCTCGTTCAAGAGTCTTGGAATTCTGACACAGGCCTCTCAGTATACGTTTTCTTTAATTTCGTTCGCTGTTAACAACATGAGCTTACTCTCTAGAAGTAGCAGCTTTCCCCCAGTTAATACTAGGCAGAAATCCAGCCGGCATTTTACTCACACCTCCTTTCCTCTTTGTGAAGAAAGGCGTGCAGTATTATAGTGCATTCATTTTCAATAAGCTACCATGAAGAATTTTGTCATAGCTCACTCCTTCTAGTGTGACGGGAATTCATGTGTTATATTGTTGATTATGTCAGTTTTTACTCATCAGTTTGTCAGTTGCATACGCTTCGTGTAAACGTTAACTGTTATTTACGTTTCTGATGTTAATTTCATGTACTGACACGTTCCATAACCACGGAGATTTGCTCCTCAGTTTGGTCCTGATGAACCACAAGTGTAAAATAACATAAAAATAAATAAATCACATTCCAGAACGAAATTTTCACTTTGCGGTGGAGCGTGCATGGGTATGAAACTTCCTGGCAGACTAAAACTGCGTGGCAGACCGAGAATCAAACTCGGGACCTTTACCTTCTGCGGGAATTTTTTTTTTTTTTCACCAACGATATCACAGAGCTTGACCCTTAAGAAGGGGAGTTAGAAAGGAAAATTTTTTTTCGCATTGTCGGATTTTTATCTCATTATAAAATTTGCAATTTTCCGAATAAAATTATATATATATATATATATATATATATATACACTCACATGGGAAGTCTTTTATTTTATTTTTTGAAATATAATCTACACTGGTTGAAAATGTTAAAATTTTTGCATGCATTACTTCAAGATTTAATAAAATCGCTAATTTTTTATATAGAAGGCTGCAATGTCCAGAACAGGATGGGCACCAGGTTGAGGAAGTTGAAACAAAGTTTGAGAGACAAGAATCTTTCTGATCGTAAAACCATAAGAAACAGGCTAACAGACAAAATGATTGACGAACTACAGCAATATTATGGGATGACCATCAGAAATAATACTGAGGATTTGTTGAAAATGAATTAGGCAGTATGTGCTACCGTCTTCCACAGACTGTCAACTGATGAAAAACCCTCCAGGACCTAATTCATGGTGCAATTACCGCAATGCCCAGTACTTAAAAAGTTCATAGAGCCGTAAACATTCCATCCCAACAGCAGTCATGGAGATCATAAAACCTATTTACAGAGACCTAGCAAATCCTGAATTGCTGAAGAAGTGTCTGCATTGTCAGACTCAAAATCCCAATGAGTCGTTCAATAATCTTACATGGACTCGCTTACCAAAAAATGTTTTTGTTGGAATGAAGACACTAATATGGGGGTCAGAGATGCTGTTATTGCTTTTAACGATGGCAACATTGGTAGGGTGAAAGTGCTACAGCATATGGGAATTAATCCTGGAGCAAACTGTATCAGAGAACTTGAACGGATGGACAAGGCTCGCATTGATAAAGCAGAGTATGCAGCACAGTTGGCCACTGAGGAGTCCAGAAAGAAGAAAAAACTTAGAAAAAGATCAAGAGGATGATATACAGTATGGTGTAAGGTGCTTCTGAGTAACTAAAAATAAAAAATCAAGCATATATTAAGTGAGTTACAGTCTTTTGAAACTTTAGAAGCCGTTCCTGAAAATTTACATTTTCTGTTGCATTTTTCCCAAATCTCAGATACCACTTCGAGTAGAGTATTCAAATTTTCAGGGAGTATTGAGATACATATCCTGAGTCCACTGAACTAAAAGAAGAACATAATGTTATGTATAATTAAAATTATTTAGGATAACGTACAAAAAAGTACACAAAATTCTAACCATGTAATTAAAAAATTGTATTTGCGAAAGCAGTTGCTGAAATGCAATTATTGTAGATCAGTAGACACAGAACATACAGTTTAATGCCCTGTAAAAGCTTCATGTCAATGGATACAGTAGTTCCTTAAATACAGGGAAACCAAGTCAATAAATTTAACATTATCGGGATAGGGCGTTCCTCTGAAAGTGAAAATCCTTCAAGAGTGGCCAACAGCAGACTGACTACACTTTTAAAGACGTACATGACATTCAGTATCCATTTCATTATTTCATTGTAAGATCGCAATCTCTGCAGGAGACGTACAGCTTCAGGCTTCTTCTTACCAAGGACAGCCGTCGACCAGGTGGGTGTTAAATAAATGTCGTGTGACTGGGGCCTCCCGTCGAGTAGATCGTTCGCCGGGTGCAAGTCTTTCGATTTGACGCCACTTCAGTGACTTGCGCGTCGATGGGGATGAAATTATTATAATTAGGACAACACAACACCCAGTCCCTGAGCGGAGAAAATCACCGACCCAGCCGGGAATCGAACCCGGGCCCTTAGGATTGATATTGTGTCGCGCTGACCACTTTTTTTTCCTTTATTGATCCCATTTTGTTCTGTTTTGTTCGTTGTATACGTTCGGGGCGGACTTCTCATGACATCTGTTCAGGTTGTTCGTTGATCCGTTCACTCAGTTTTTTTTTATTTTTTTATTACAGAGGGTAGCTCTGACCGAACACGCTGAGCTACCGTGCCGGTGTACCACTCAGCTACCAGTGGCGGACAGGTGAATGTTGTATCCGGGTGAAGTGTAGCCGCAGCCGTCTACGCCCGCCTCCGCTGCACGAGAAATCCCAGCTCAGTGACTGCTTCAAGTTGGTCTTCTCGAAGGGTAGTTTCTTGGTTTTCCATTTCGTGGTAGGTATGTATCCACACTCTGGTTTCCCGAGTTTGGATTTCTCTGTTTATCTTCTCTGAACTCTCAGCATCACGCTCTGAAAGATCCTTTCTCCCAGCTTGGGCGCATCAGAATATGAGGAGGGTATCGCGTTCATGTAATGGGTTTCTTCTCTTAATATCCAAATGAATGTTGTGGATGAATGCTATTCACAACAAATAAACTTAAAGAAACGGAAGGAAAGTTGCTTCTCCTGTGGTGGTAGCTTCTCACCATTTGGAAATGAAATTTACTTTGCAGCAATATGTAAGCGTCAGTTTGAAATAAAGAAAAAAAAAAAGAAAAAAAAGATTTCTCCAACAAATTACATAACATTTCTCGTTTGACTATTTACAGTTTTCTCGACTGGCGTGTGTACATGTGACTTTGTTGTGCTTGCGCTCGTCAGCTATGTGTAAGATGCTTTTCCGAACATGATGTAATACAGGGTGTCCGAAAAGACTTTCCCTGATTGCATAAATTGATTACTCAGGCTAGAAGTAAGATACAAATATGAAACGTGTGTCGGATTGTTTACAACTATCAAAGTTTTTTTTCTGTTTTAGGTTCGCAGTACGTAAGTAGTGGATGAGGTGCAGTGCCCAAGAAGCCATGTTAACCAATCAGGAGAAGGCACAGTGTGTCCTGTGGTACCATGAGACACGATCACCAACCACAGTGCAGAGACACTTCCAGACAACATTTGGAAGGAATCCACCTGATGTCAAGAGCATTAAAGCCTGGTACGAGAGGTTCAAGAACACGGGATCGGCTGCTAACCTTCCGAGGTGTGGTCGACCAAGAACCTCAGCAGACAGGGTGCAAGCTGTAAGGCAGTCTTTTCTGCGAAGTCCGAAGAAATCGGTGCGCTGGGCCTCACGTGAATTACAGGTGCCAAAAATCTCTCTCCATGACATTATATACAAACGTTTATTGTTTCGTGCATACAAAGTGCAAATCGTTCAGGCCTTGTTGCCCAATGACAGTACACGTCGATATGACTTTGCGGTCGAAATGCTATCACATATTGAGGACGATGATGGTTATCTCAGACCAATTGCCTTTTCCGACGAAGCAACGTTTTTTGTAAGTGGAGTAGTGAATCGCCAGAATGTGCGCATTTGGGGTTCACAACCCCCTGGCAACGTCATGGAGTGCACCAGAGGCAGTCCAAAGGTGAATGTTTGGTGCGCGCTATTGCACGATCGAATTATCGGGCCATTCTTCTTCGCTGAGGCTACCATCACATCTGCAGTGTGTCTGGACATGTTGCAACTGTATGCTGTTCCTCAGTTGCTTCAGTATCACCCCGATGTCTTGTTTCAGCAAGACGGTGCGCCGCCTCATCGGGGTTTGGACGTCCGTGCCTATCTCGATATGACCTTTCCTGGGCGATGGATTGGTCGTGATGGGCCAATGGTTTGGCCTCCACGCTCTCCTGACATATACTCATTAGACTTCTTTTTATGGGGTTAACCCCATCAGACTTCTTTTTATGGGGTTATGTCAAGGACGACGTCTACCGAACACGTGTACCAGATCTTGAAACCCTGCGGCAACAGATAGCCACAGTCGTTGAATCGATCCCTCCAGTGATGTTGGCTAATGATGCTGTGATATGCAAATGATCAGCTATTTAGAGCATTCACACGGAAATTAAATATCGCCTAGATGTGCTACGTGCTACCAAGGGTGCTCATGTAGAAGTTTACTGATGTGTGAAAAAAACTTTGATAGTTTGTAAACAATTAGACACCAGTTTCATATGTCTATCTTACTTCTAGCCTGAGTTATCGATTTTTGTAATCAAGGAAAGACTTTTCGGACACCCTGTACGATGTGGAATGACTCTCAGTTTTGAGGTAAAACGCAAATAAAAAAGTTTTGGAACAACTGTTTATACTTAGGATGTTTTTCCAAATTACGATGTTGCTCCTGAACATACAAAATGAATGCTTTGAGGAGTGCATGCTGTTGGGTGACAATGTAGTACGCACGTTTTCCGAGGGCCAGGTATAACTATTGTTCTTCGCGGCAGGGAACAAGTGCTAGTCCGGGTGTAACACATCGTCCACAGTGATCGCATTCTCTGTCGATAACTTTTCCCTCGTCCAGTTCCATATCACGATGTTCTCTCCACAAACGAAGGTGTGAGCCATTGTATCTATGAAGTAACATTGGTTACAGTATGGTGTAGGGCGTAGTTTAATTTTATGCATCTTTTCGCCTGTGGAGATCTTTTTAGTTACATTGTCATACCATACAGCACCTATGACCGACACAAGAACGGGGTTGGTGATGTTCGCCTATATACGTTTCCGTGTTTTACCCGGGTTTTTCTTTTCGATCGGATTTCGTTGTTGTCTCTTTGTCAGTTCAAAGTAAAGTGTAGATGTACTAAAATGATGAGGTGACAGGTGCCGGCAGTTGGTTTCCGTGAAGTAGACGCTGACGTATCCCAGCCTTTGGTTGGTGTGCCCAACGTTGATTGGCGGCGTCACATCCTGAGGTATTAAGGAGGTGAATAGTCTCTCGTATATCCCAGTCTGGTTGCTGCCGATTATTTTGGATGTTCTATGTATGAAGACCGCAAGACGCTGAGTGCGTACATCCTTATACACTACTGGACATTAAAATTGCTACACCACGAAGACGACGTGCTACAGACGCGAAATTTAACCGACAGGAAGAAGATGCTGTCATATGCAAATGATTAGCTTTTCAGAGCATTCACACAAGGTTGACGCCGGTGGCGACACCTACAACGTGCTGACATGAGGAAAGTTTCCAACAGATTTCTCATACACAAACAGCAGTAGACCGGCGTTGCCTGGTGAAACGTGGTTGTGATGCCTCGTGTAAGGAGGAGAAATGCGTACCATCACGTTTCCCACTTTCATAAAGAACGGATTGTAGCCTATCGCGATTGTGGTTTATCGTATCGCGACATTGCTGCTCGCGTTGGTCGAGATCCAATGACTGTTAGCAGAATATAGAATCGGTGGGTTAGGGAGGGTAATACGGAACTCCGTGCTGGATCCCAACGGCCACGTATCACTAGCAGGTGAGATGACAGGCATCTTATCCGTATGGCTGTAACGGATCGTGCAGCCACGTCTCGATCCCTGAGTCAACAGATGGGGACGTATGCAAGACAACTACTATCTGCACGAACAGTTCGACGACGTTTGCAGCAGCATGGACTATCGGTTCGGAGACCGTAGCTGCGGTTACCCCTGACGCTGCATCATAGACAGGAGCGCCTGCGATTGTGTACCTAACGACGAACCTGGGTGCACGAATGGCAAAACATCATTTTTTCGGATGAATCCAGGTTGCTTGTACAGCATCATGATGGTCGCATCTGTGTTTGGCGATATCGCGGTGAACGCACATTGGAAGCGTGTATTCGTCATCGCCATACTGGTGTGTCACCCGGCGTGATGGTATGGGGTGCCATTGGTTACACGCCTCGGTCACCTCTTGTTCGCATTGACGGCACTTTGAACAGTGGACGTTACATTTCAGATGGGTTACGATTCGTGGCTCTACCCTTCATTCGATCCCTACGAAACCCTACATTTCAGCAGGATAATGCACGACCGTATGTTGCAGGTCCTGTACGGGCCTTTCTGGATACAGAAAATGTTTGACTGCTGCCCTGGCCAGCACATTCTCCAGATCTCTCACCAATTGAAAACGTCTGGTCAATTGTGGCCGAGCAACTGGCTCGTTACAATACGTTAGTCACTACCCTTGATGAACTGTGGTATCGTGTTGAAACTGCATGGGCAGTTGCACCTGTACACGCCATCCAAGCTCTGTTTGACTCAATGCCTAGGCGTATCGAGGCCGTTATTACGGCCAGAGGTGGTCGTTCTGGATAATGATTTCTCAGGATCTATGCACCCAAACTGCGTAAAAATGGAGTCACATGTCAGTTCTAGTATAATATATTTGTCCAATGAATACCCGTTTATCATCTGGATTTCTTCTTGGTGTAGCAATTTTAATGGCCAGTAGTGTACCTAAACTGCCTGCATGGCGAGCCAGTGTTATCTGAACTGGAGTTTTGAAGATATTTTTTCTCAAAAAAAAAAAAAAAAAAAAAAAAAAACATATATATAGCAACAAGAAGCTTGCGAGCTGTGTCAGTGGGTTTCGGTAACACTTTCTACTAAGAACATACATATTTATAAACTGCACTCTTTGGAAGCAGTTGAGGGATCTAGTCTTGTTTTCTTGGAGTTGAGCTACGCAAGCACGACTCACGACCCCTTCTCACAGCTTTGCTTGCGGAGATACCTCACTTCCTACTTTCCAAAGTTCATAGAAGCTCTGCTGCGAAACATGCATGACTAGCATCGCGGAAAAAAGAATACTGCGGAGTTATGGCTTAACCACAGCCTGTAGGATGTTTCCAAGATGAAATTTTCATACAGCATCGGAGTGTACCCTGATATGAAACTTCGTGGCAGGTTAAAACTGTATGCCGGACTGATAATCGAATCGGAACCGTTGCCTTTTGCAGGCATGTGCTCTACCAACTTTTGTTTCCTTTGGATTCAGAGTGCTAACCATTATGCCAACCTTACACACACACACACACACACACACACACACACACACACACACACACACACACACACCTGACTTCAATGCACTTGTTTTCAAGTACAATTAATTGACATGCGTGAAGGACTATTCTTTCTTTGTTTACTAATTCCACTTCTCCTAACTTGGAGCACGCCACTCGCCAGGAGGTGCACATTTCCATCTTCGTTGGCGCTGATAATGATGAAGATCTCTGCTAGAACTTTTTTTCTTTCTTATCATATGTCGTCTTCAACAGAGAAATAAACTCAGATGATACTACACCAATCAAACAGAAATGGTGGTTTCAGGTATCTCTGTTGCCTGAGAGCTGAAATGCATTCTTACATTCCTCGAAAAATAAAACATGTTCTAAGTACACTTACAGTGAGTTATGCACCCATAAATGAACAGACTTCCTGAAAATTTAAACATATTCCTTATGTGTATATAAAAGAATGCTGAGGATGCCCACCCGGTTAGCCGTGCGTCGTTAGACCCCACGGCTTTCCGGACTGGGAAGGAGTGCCTGGTCCCCGGCACAAATCTGCCTGGCAGACTTGTGTCGAGGTCCGGTGAGCCGGCCAGTCTGTGGATGGTTTTTAGGCGGATTCCCATCTGCCTCGGCGAATGCAGGCTGGTTCCCCTTATTCCACCTCAGCTACACTATGTCTCCGATCGATGTGCAAACAAGTTCTCCACATACGCATACACCGCCATTACTCTACCACGCAAACATAAGGGTTACACACTCGTCTGATGTGAGACGTTCAATGGGGGGAGGGGGAGGGGGGGTCCACCGGGGGCCGAGCCGCACAGTAACCCTGAAAGAGTGGTTCGGTGTGGGGCGGCGGAGGGGTGAAGTGGACTGCGGTGGTCATTGTGGGGTTGTCGACCACTGCGGCTGCGGCGGGGACGGAGCCCCTCCGTCGTTTCTAGACCCCCGGTTAACATACAATACAATATTAAGGATACATATCTTCCTTTTAAGATAAGAATGCTTATATTAAATCAAATTTCTTCTGTAGTGCTAAAGCAGGCTCGTCCAAACTGTGCCCCTGGGGCGCCAGCGCCCGCGATCGCCCGCGGCCGGTGCCCCGGGCGAATTCGTATGTTGTCGCAGTGGCCGAGTCGTGCCGCTTAGCTGGCTGTGCGGGCCGCCCGCCGAGCCTCGTCATGCCGCTGTACGCGCGCTTCGTACAGACGACGAACCGCTGCACCAGCAGCCGTCGACAGCGACACAAAGCCGTTAGTCAACAGACGCAAGGCTACAGTGGATCGAGATGAATAGTCAGCACCAGCAGACAAAAAGAAAAAGGAGCGGCGCATCCACACTATTTAAACCTGAGAGGGAAATTAATTTCCTGTGTACTGCTGTCGAAAATCGTGCCAAATGTTTAGTAAGTCATCGGAAGCTGATGTGTTTAAAAAAGTTTAGTGCAGACGAGTCAAGCATTTCAGACAAAAAACTTAGTTTGTGGGAAAAATAAATGCGCGAGAATTGTGGACACTTTCGTGCACTAGACAGCGTTAAAGAAGATGTGAATTTTTCAGATTATGTTCAAATCATTTGCGAATTACAAGAACAGTTTGAAAACAGATTTTTGGAGACAGGTGAGCATCAACCGGCCTTAGATATATTTGTTCGCCCACTTTCCCTTCGGGCTGACGACGTCTCACAAGTGCTTCAACTAGAGCTGATTGACCTGCAGTGCGATATTCGCCTGAAGGACCGCTTTCTTATGTGTCAAACTTTGGATGACTTTTACAATTGTCTTCCAGGAGAGAAATATCCTCTTTTGCAGAAGCACGCGGCCGAAGTTCTCCAAATGTTTGGTTCCACATATATCTGTGAGCGCTTTTTCTCTCTTTTAAAACTTGCTAAAACTAAGAACCGTTCATTACTTGGCGATAAAAATTTGACTTGACGTTATCAGTCTCACGGAATATTGTACCAAACATAGACAAAATCGTTTCCTCGATAAAGAAGAAAGTGTAAAACGTTAATTGTCTTCTTTAACAATGTTGACTGTAAGAATTAAAGAGCTTTATAACCTTAATCCTACTTTTTAATAAGTTTTCAAACTAGGTCGGCTAAAATTATTTCGTAGAAAACAGCAAATTAAGGATCCGATTTCTAAACTCTGAAAAGGGATACAAAAAGATGTAGCTCGAAGTACAATAAAAAATATTTACTTGTAACTACTAACAGTAAGAATAAGACTATATCCCTTATGTAAAATTATTTCTAAAATAGAATATTTATGACTCTAGTTCATTTAAGAAACTGATAAACTTTTCACAAGACGCCTATTGTACATAAGACGAGTGTACATGTGCAGTACTTATAGAATGATCCTGAGAGCCAGAAAACAAGAAAGATGTTCTTAAATTCTTGTTTTGCATATTGTTTTCTAAAGCTTTGCGTAGTAACTCTGCCACACGATAACTAGTTGTTACCTAAACGGTAAATGGCATGGAGGTAAGAATAACGGGAGATGGTGCTACGTATCCCAGCCGTACTACGTTTTGAAGCCATGGGGGCGTGGCTCGCTGCCATGACACTCGGACCAAAACATTGCCAGTGTGCTATAGCGCTGCGTGTATTACAGTCGCTAATTGCACCATATACGCAAGTAACGTCATCAGATTGGTTGTTTCAAAGTTTTTGTTTAAAATAAAATCTCGTAAAGGCGAAATTCCGCGTTTCTATTAAAAATAGTTTTTAATGTAATATTACGAATAGCTAGCCTTCAATGTAAACGATACAATTTTGTTAATTCAGTAATAAACGTGTATCACAAACTAAATAATAGAAACTGAAAACTAAGTTAGCTATACCCTCCCTCCAAAGCCCCATAATACACCTTGTTTGTAATACGTACTGGGACATTTCAGTTACGTTACACTACTGGGAAACACTGTTCATTACCACCAATATTTACTGAAATACCGTACATAGAATGGCAAATCTACACAGTGTCCTGTTTAGGCCTATACTTTACGCCAGTTAATGTAGTGTTAGCTTTTAATTTGGTACATGATGAAGACAAAGTGAGTTACTCAACACTTCGATCATCGACGATACGTATTATACTGAAACGTGAACTTGAAAACTAAGAATTTAATTATTTGAATTAACATACCTTTTGCAAATGTTTTGGGTGTGTAGGGAAAACTGATGGTACAGCATTTTCTCGGAGCCTTACTGTTCGGTCTATTTCCTCTTCTCGGAAATGCTGAGAACATATAGCGCTCCATTTAGACGCACGCCAATTCTTCCTCCTCACGGCATTCTCCCACAGAGCTTTCCGACTTTCATTTTTAGGAAATCTAAAATCATACAGGAGAAAAACACGCTATAGTACAAGTACCGATGTAGCACACGTTCATTCACAATGAAGTTGTAAAATCACACTTAACGAGACAACTTACACATGAAATGTTATTCCCTTCGATTTCGCATCACAATCAGAACGATTCGTACATCCGAACACCACACAAGTCACCATAATACCGCAAAATCCTTCCAAAAGCGAGCGACAAGCCTATGCACACAAGCTTACAGCAGCAATGTTTTGGTCGGATTGAGATGGCTATCCTCGGCTTCACATAGCTTCACAGCTGTGACGTCACGGCGTCTCCCTCTATTCTTACCTCCATGGTAAATGGTTTGCTTGTTTTACTGCTCATCGGCCTCTTTTACAGAGGTGTGCTTCCTCTGTTATTTTGTTTTCTTTGGATCTGACCGCGGGACAGTCCACCGCAGAGCAGTGCTGTGCGGTCTCACTCGCTCAGCAGCTCTCTCTCTCGCTCCTATGCCGACACTAGCGACACACGGTCGCGGCCAGGGCGCTGAACTACACTGCCTTGCGCCCGCCGGGCGCAATTCTTGGGTGAGCCTGTGCTAGCGGGAGATACAGTTGGGAATAGTTTTTGTATTAACCTGACCAATGGGGACCCCTCAATCAGAAGAAAGTATTGTAGGTAGCTATACAGCACCTTCTACACTATGAACTTGATAATGTGCTTGGAAGTTGTATCAGGTATTCGAGCCATTCCTCTTCCGTGTCGTTAAACTGCCGGAACGCCGGTATGCTGGTCAGCGGCACTTGTTGCGCTAGTCAATCGGTCGGTTGCTGTTGTGTGACCGACGTGGCTTGTGCAGCCACAAGTTGTTGTGCTGTCGTCATCAAAGCAGCAATTTGTTGGTTCTGAAACTGAAAAGCTTGTGTTAGATCCATCACATTGGCCGTCTGCGGCTGAGGCGCTGGGGCTGGGGTAGAGGGGGTGGGGTAGCCATGGCTTACACAAATATGTTATACCAAAAAAGCAATCAAAGCCTCTGAAAAGAGAAATTTGATTAGTTCTGCGGCTCCCCTCCTGGAATACATGTAAGAATACAATAAGAGATTAGCAACACTTGAATACGAGCAGTCCTACAAGTAAAAACACAAGAAAAGCAAGTATATCTGCACTGAATTATACTCGTCGCCAGTTTTTGTGTCGCCTCGTTGTCACTGTAGGCTTGTAGCCTGGGAAGCAAGGAGACAATGTTGTTTGGTGGCCGGTATCTCCTTCTATAACACAAACTGCACGCTTGTATTAACAAGGTTCTTTATTCATAAGAACAAGAAGTCACTTAAGACAGTCCAGGTGTTGTGGTACCAGTTCTTCTGTAATAGTCCACGTTAGCCTCACTGCTGGTGAAGTACACGTCCCGCTATGCACACTGCCCTGGTCACTAGGTACTGACTGACTCTGAGTTAGAGGCTGAGCTAAAGGCGAATGCAATTCCCTTTGGGCTGCGACTGATGACTCGACTCGTTGACTCACTGGATGACTGCCCAGGATTGACCAGGCCCTCTGGTCTACAGCGGCTATCTAAATACTGGCGGCCGAGAGGCCGTTGGCGGCGCATCCCCTGCGAGTCTGTTTTTGGCCTCTCTCTTCATAGGTGCATTGCTTGTGCCTACTATCGATCTTCTCGCAACCTGTTTGCCGATTGGTGCGCTAGCGACAGCTTAAGCCAGCACATATATTATTGTCAGTCGTACAGATCATGATGGCAAGTGTATGTCGTGTCCATTTCCATATCTCGTTAGCAGCGCTGCAAATAAAACGGTGGTGGAGTGTATCAGTGTTCAGACAGTCCAGTATTTGACAAGCCGATCCTGAATAGACGCTCATTTGTGCTTGTGGTGTTGTATAAAGCGCAATACCATGTAGCTGCCGGCCACTGTGGTCGAGCGGTTCTAGGCACTTCAGCCTGGAACCACACTGCTGTTATGCTTGCAGGTTCGAATCATGCCTCGGGCATGGATGTGTGTGATGGTTTAAGTAGTTCTAAGTCTATGGGACGGTGACTTCAGATGTTAAGTCCCATAGTGCTTAGAATCATTTGAATCACGTAGCTCATACATGCGACAGTAAGGTTATAACATGAATATTTTGCCAAACTTTACTCCAAGTGATTGTGGGGAAGTTCTGGGGAAGTTCTTTGCTAATTTGCTTATACACTTATCTTCTGACAGCACTTTATAGACCTCCTTGCTTGTTCAGTTCCTTACCCTTCATCTGACGTAGCTATTATCTATAACATATGTTTTAATACGCGACAACCTATAACTAATATAGCAGACCATAGCTGGAAACCCGCTATCTGGAGGAGACGCAACATTCACAACGTCTGCTGTGGGATTTCCGTCACCTGTTGCTAGGACATTTGCTGCCCTAAATATCAACAGAGCTCTGCATTTATCTCTAACGTTGGTTAGCCTTAAGCCACCATTTGTTTCAGGTAGATTCATGGTTTGGTAATTAACCATAAGGACACACCATGTCTATATGAACTACGCTGGAACAGATTCATTGCGTTTCTGTATTGTTGGAGGCAAGGGGAAAATACTTGCGAGGGAGTACACCTTAGGTAGCATAGCATGATTTATCAGCGTGATTTTTTTCTGCTATTACTAGAAGACGAGTGGAATTCTTTCTTAATATCGCTCAGATGTTACTGAGCTTCATTTTAAAATTCATGGCTGTTGTCTTGGTAGGAAATTGTAAATTTGTGGTAAGGTTTTATGGGACCAAATTGCTGAGGTCATCGGTCCCTAAGCTTACGCACTACTTAATCTAACTTACACAAAGGACAACACACACCCATGCCGGAGGGAGGACTCGCGGACCGTGACAAGACGCCGTGGACTGTGCGCCTACCGGATGCCGCTATTGGTAGGACATTCGCTGAACCACATCCCTAGAAGTTTGATGCTATCTGCTTTTCTACTGGTCCAGTTTCAATGAATCATATCCCTCGACCTAACTGCAGAATGCTGGATTTCCTTACATTGACTTTAGCTCCAGAATAGTAACTACATATTTGAATCACGTCTTGTATCTTCATAACATCGGTTGGATCAGACATGTACACGGCCAGGTCATCACTGTAACATCTATAAACATATTTGTTGCCTCCATTTTCATTTCCATTAAGCTTCTCAGATAGTGGTCGTAGAACTTGCTCGATTGATATTGAGAACGGTAGCATCGAGAGGGGGCAGCCTTGTCGTATCGACGGTAGAATGGGAATTCTTTATGTTAATTGTCCATTTACAAGAATTCTTGAAGTTGAATGAATGTATAATCTCCTGATGATATTTACAAAAAAATGGCTTCAATCTCATTTTCGACATGACACGTAGCAGGTAGTTGTGATGGACCCTGTCAAACGCTTTGTCTATGTCTAACAACATGATGGTCACTCTGCAGTTGGATGCCGAAGCGACAGCCGTTAGATCACGGTATTCCTACAGCGCTTGCTGTATTGTCCTAGGGACGGTACGCGCCTGATACTGACCTGTGAGGAGACCAACAATGGTGTTCAGTCGATGAAGCAATACGGTAACAGCTAGTTTCGTAGTCAGCGTTTAGAAGCGATTTAGGACGAGTGTTTTGCAAATCATTAGCGCAGTTCTCTTTAGGGATCAACATTATGAGCTCCTCTAAAAACTCACGAGGAAGTGTGGCAGACGTACAAAATGGCTCTGAGCATTATGGGACTTAAATTCTGAGGTCATCAGTCCCCTAGAACCTAGAACTAATGAAACCCAACTAACCTAAGGACATCACAAACATCCATGCCCGAGGCAGGATTCGAACCTGCGACCGTAGCAGTCGCGCGGTTCCAGACTGTAGCGCCTAGAACCGCTCGGCCACCCCGGCCGGCGGCAGACGTACATTTTTCGTTGAGCACTGCGGTCAACATATTGCCCATCAAATTCCAGTACTTTAAGTAAACCCTATCCGTAATCCATCAGGTTCATTGTGTTTGTTTCCCGGGGTTCCTTTCAACGCTTCGTACAGTTCTCTTCAGTAATCTGAGAGTCCAGATCTGCATTTTCTGCTCCCGTCATAGTCGGTTCAGTGCAGTTTAAAAAACCCTCAAAATTATCGTTGTCGTCAGTGTCTTCTGCAGAATATAGTCTCGTTGGACAAAATTTTTGATGTACTGTAGGTGGATAAGTAGTCATCAATCACCATTTCATGCTCGACGTCGCTTTTGTCTCTCGATCTTATTTAAACTCCCAATATTTGTTGACGTTTCACAGCGTTATTTTGGCTTTGACCCGTTATATTTTCATGATGTGACGTGGCATATTTGCAGCATCTCCATGTAATTCTCTTAGACACCGGAAGTAGAATTCCATTGTGTGTGTTTCCCACCATTTTTAGTAAATTTCGTATATTAGGTTTTGTGTGTGTTGTAACCTCCCCACCGCAATTTTAAAAGAAATGAAATGACAATATTATATAGAAATGGGAGCCAAGTGTAACCTCCCCACAAAAATTTTAAAACAAAAAGGACGATACTAATTAGAAATGCTGATCGACATTGCTCTATCCGTAACCTGCCCACAATCAAATGTACTGACAATGGGAACAAAAATGTGAAATTCGCAATCTGACTCAAATATAAATCCTTCAAAAAAAATTAAAGTCCATTCAGTGACAAGAAAATTCAATTAAACCGAAATATCGGTCTTTGGCCCTGTGTAAAACAATCAGAATTAAAGTCTTACCTCAGAATAAATGGATGTCACATATCTGCTCTTGTTGTTGCGCACCGCTTGGAGGAACTGCATTGCAAATAATAATATTCTCTTTTTTTTTGTGATTTTACTGGAATTTTTCTTCAAAAGAAGTGCAATGAAATGGGAAGTGCAACGAAATCTTGAGTTCAATAAAAAATTAAATTTTTTGAGAAAATGCTTTTGAAATAAAAAATTATTATTGGGAGACTTGTTGGAGAATAATTACAATAAATAAAATTTTTCATTATCTAATGATTATATTAATTAACAGTATACCTTATTCCTCATCTTGACCATTGTTGCCGACCGCCTACATCACACAACCGCACTGGGCTGCTACTACTGACCGACCGCTCTGCATGACGACTACATACTGAGTACTGCTCTCAACTAGACAGAGCTACAGACTCGCAACGACTGACTGACTGCTACTCTGCATAGCGACAACAAACTCGCAAAGACTACTACTGACTGAGAACCGCTCGCAACACTCGCGCGGTCAAGCGCATACTCTCTGGTCACAGATGCTACAATGCCTCGCCATCGCTGCTGCGTTACATACGTGTTTCATAACCCTCCACTCGGGGGGCAAAAATTTGGCAGCGATGGTGAGTCATTTGGACTTGCCAAGCGCGGCAAAATTTTTCTTTAATTAACAAAATCCTACAACGTACAGAATATTTAAATGTTGTGCACACGCACTAAGTACAAAATATATCAGACAAAGACAAAATGTGAGTACAAAACATAGTAGCAAATCAGAAAAAAGTATATACAAACTTTTTGACAGATAAAGTGCACAGGCACTGAAAAAATTCTTTAGCATATGCAGAACAAATAAACAGACTGGCAAGAATAATTAGATGTAGTACATAAAGTAAATGTTGTGCACACGCACTAAGTACAAAATATATCAGACAAAGACAAAATGTGAGTACAAAACATAGTAGCAAATCAGAAAAGTATATACAAATTATTTGACAGATAACAAAGTGCACAGGCACTGAAAAATTCTTTAGCATATGCAGAACAAATAAACAGACTGGCAAGAATAATTAGATGTAGTACATAAAGTAAATGTTGTGCACACGCACTAAGTACAAAATATATCAGACAAAGACAAAATGTGAGTACAAAACATAGTAGCAAATCAGAAAAGTATATACAAATTATTTGACAGATAACAAAGTGCACAGGCACTGAAAAAATTCTTTAGCATATTCAGAACAAATAAACAGACTGGCAAAAAATATTATGTTGACAAGTGTACATGCACTGAAAAATGTCTTTAGCATTTTCACAACAAATAAACATAATGGCAAAAAAAAAAAATTCATGTCCAAAGTGCACATGCACTGAAAAATGTCTTTAGTATTTTCACAACAAATAAACATAATGGCAAACATCATGTCGACCAGTGACATAAGTGTACTCACACTGGAGTTTAGCGAATCGAAAAATGTATAACCTATGAACATAAATGATGTTACCAAAAAAAAAAAAAAATTTTTTTCTTTATGTGACAAGAATCAGGATAGGAAAGGGAAGGATTGCATCATGGTTGTAGCACTTTAGATTGCACACAGCTGCTCTGAAAGTCCATATCTTTCCACAGTAGTACAACACCAAGTGACACAACTTGAAGTTCTTTTCCCATCAGAATTTATCAGTGTAGCCAAGACACTGAACTGTCGTAGTAATGTTCCATGTTTTCATTTTGGCAGTACATTAGGTACACCAAACAGTGGGACCATAATAATGTCTTCATCGCTCATGGTGGTGGACAGCATGTCGTGTCAACACCACACTCTTACAAGGCACACCAACGTAGAATTAGTGCAAAACCAAATATAGTGCTCCATGATCACTGGGATAAACAGGACAAATGGACATTGCAGTAATTCAGGGTAGTCAGCTTATGAGGTGAAGGACATCAAGTCACATAATATTGACAATTACAGTCTTCATTGATAGTTCGTGGCATTCATAGCCCAGTTATTGAACATTTCTGTACCAAGTATGTAGTATTACAGAAAAATGTTCATTAATTGTTTTACACAGAATCAGTAGCCTTCTTTTCCTGGTTACAAAGCATTATGAAATAATCGCATTCTTTTCAGTTACAGAGTATAATCAAGAATCATTAACCTTCTCCTAATTACAGTTAATTAATCATTTGTCTTTAATTAATCATTTGTCTAATTACAGTTAATTAATCATTTGTATAATTACAGTTAATTAATCATTTGTCGTTAATTAATCATTTGTCTAATTACAGTTAATTAATTAATCATTTGTCATTTCAATATACTAAGAATTATTAGCCTTAATTAATTACAAAGCATTATTAAACAGTACCATAGTTACTTAATTATGTGTCATTCCAATCTATTAAGAATCATTAGTCTTTTCCTAATTACAAAGCATTATGAAACAGTCACATTCATTTCCAACAACAAAGTATCAACATTGGAAACCAGAGCTAATCAATGGCATAATTAATAACAATTCGTGGAGTGACATTAATTATTGGCACTCAGTGGCCATCAAGTATTGAATAGAATAAAACATAGTTCATCATTCAGTATTATTCAGATCATTACAAAGTCATTATTAAAAATCAGTTAATTACAGTCAAATCATTAGTAATCACAGGCATTACAATAAACAGTGGCAGTTATTAGCTAGTGACAAAGCATTATTTTGAATATAGTCTCATTAAGAGGTCATTACTCGAGTGACATGCTATTCAGAGTTGATCAGTATTATTCAGAATTATCATAAACTAGTGACATTATGTGGGACTGGTAATACATTTTTTTGGTAGCAATGCATTGCGTTGGGATCGATAATTAATTGCTGAGGCATAATACTTTTTGCTTTTGACCTATTGCTGCAAATGAGGATAGGTAACGTCATTCGTCATGAGTCAGCTGTAGCAAGATTATGTAACAAGGCAGTACATGTGATCACATTTATAAATGATAAACACAAATGGGTAAAAAATATAAAAATGCAAGTACTAGAACAGGTATAATAAGTAACAGGTTTAGTAAGTGTCATGAAAAACTTCTCCTGGAAAAAATACAAAAACGGATTATTGACCTGAAAGAAGAAACGCACACTATGCTGAAAAGTAGTGAACTTCGAATTAACAAGTAGTGAAATGTGTATAAAATGTGTTCCATAGCTGTCCTTTCCAAAACTTTCCGTCATCCTACTATGCAATGTAACACCTGCTGTCAAAGCAAACTGCAACAAATACTTAAATAACTACGTAGCATAAAGAAAAAAAAACTTCATTATCCATATCATCATAACTTCACCATTATCATCACCTGTAGAGAAAAACTTCATTATTCATAATACCATTTCCTTCATCATTATTCATCAGTATTCACTATCATCTGCAAAAAATCACTTCATTACTCATTACATAACTATTCCTTATCTCTAGCATATTTCATCACTAAAACTAAGATGTGTAGTTCTCTCTGACAGCCTGCATCAATCACCTTGTATTCTGAAAGAAAAAATTAGTTAAGACTGCTATTCTGTGATGAGTATAGTATATTCTTGTTAATGTTTGTTAATCCTGATCCATTTACTCTTCCTCATAAAGTTATTGCATCTCCTTTCGTTTATTCCGTAGGTGAAATTCCCATTTATGTTAAATTTATTTCTTAGAATCATCATTCCTTTCTGCAATTGATGAACAAAGATTAATGTCTTGCATTTAAATCCTATACCCACTAAATAATGACTGGTTTATGGTGACACAATTAACCATACAGCATAACATGACAGAAAACGTAATATGTCCAAGACATTGACAGTGTTCGGATGCGAAAAAATGTACACAGAATAATACAATGCAGTAGCAAAAAAAATGTGAAACAGTCACGATGTTGAGATGTCATAAGGCAAAAAAAAAAATGTCAAAGTCGACTGGTGTGTGTTATATCTTAACTATTTCATAGTGCATACAAACAAAACTGGAGTACAGTCATATACACAAAAAAATGGAAAATGTGCACGGTCTGATGTGTAACGACAAGAAAAGCGACCTGCTAACCTTACCTTGCCGGGCACTTGCCAAGAAAAAAAAATACGATAATCATCAATAAGTAGTCAGGTAAATTAATTGCATTAGTAAATGGCATCATAGTGTGTTGAATCATACAGTGGTTTCACTCAATAAACGGTTTAATGTTTGAGATATGGTGATTGCCTTTCGATTTTCTGGTTCTCAAAGTTTCGACGTGTACAACATTGGGGTGAGGGATGCTGCGAATCCGATACGGACCTGCGTATAGAAGTTCAAATTTACTGCACTTACCTTTTAATTTGCTGGATAAATAGTGTGTACGTACTAATATCTTCTGTCCAACGTGAAAGTCGCGGCGTGTACAAACCTGTTTTTGCTGTCTTCTCCGGCGCTCTGCGGCACGTTTGATGTTGTTCAGCGCAATGTCAATTATTTCGTGGTGTCGTAGGCGACGATTTTTGGGGAATTCTATTAATTCTTTAATTTTGTTCGGTGGTTCAACGTTTTTCAGTATAACAGTCGGAGATAGCATAGTGGATTCATTTGGAATGGAATTAATTACATCTTGGAATGAGAGTATGTGTGTATCCCAATCAATATGTCTTTTGTGGCAGTATATTCTGCACAGCTTACCAATTTCCTTCATTAATCTTTCACAAGGGTTCGAAGAAGCGTGGTACTTGGATATATAGATCGGAGAAATGTTTCTAGCTCGTAACATGCGTGTCCATACGCTACTACGAAATTGAGATCCATTATCAGAAATTACTTTCATTACATGCCCTACATGAGATAGAAAATGTTTTACAAATGCTTTCGAAACAGTTTTAGCAGTAGCTTTGCGTAACGGAGTGAAAGTAACAAATTTTGAAGTGAGCTCAACAGCGACAAATATGTAGCAAAAACCTCTGTTAGTTCTGGGAATCGGACCAAAAATATCTACTGCGGCCATGTGTCTTAATTTCACAGGTATAATGGGATATAAAGGAGGAATATGTGAAGTGGTGTCTGATTTAGCTTTCTGGCAAATTTTACAAGACGCTAAAACTCGTCGTATCCGTTTTTCCATGTTGGTAAAATAACAGTTCTGTCTCAGTATAAGAAAACATTTTCGTGCTCCGTAATGTGCGTAACTTAAATGAGTGTACCAAATTAGTTTGTTAACCAGTTCGTCAGGAATGCATAATAACCAAATGTTGCTGTCAGGATGAGAGCGGCGAAACAGAATGTCATTGCGTACAGTGTAGTGGTTCCTAATCGTAACATTTTTCCTATCTTGCCAAAGGTGTTTAATTTCTTTCCACACATTGTCCTTATTTTGTTCTTGTGCTATGTCCTGTAATGACGATGAAATAAAATTTTCAAATGCAACCTGCTGAATGTACATGACACTGAAATTTGCTTTGCAGAAGTTGGTTGCTACGTCTTGCTGATTGTTACTGAGAGAACGCGATAGTGCGTCTGCTATAACATTTTGCGTACCGGGAATGTGAACTATTGTAAAATTAAATTCCTGTAAATATAGTTTCCATCTGCTTAACCTGTCGTGAGTGAATTTAGCTGAAAGTAAAAATTGTATCGCTCTATGGTCTGTGTAAACGGTGGTATGTCTGCCATAAAGAAAGTGCCGAAATCTCGTAAAAGCCCATACAACACATAATGTTTCAAGTTCTGTGACGGAATAATTTCGTTCAGCAGGTGACAAAATGCGACTTGCAAATGCGATGTTTTTAATTACTGTAGAACCATCTTCTTCTATTTCCTGGAAAATATGTACGCCTAAAGCGGTGTTAGAACTGTCGGTGGCAATGGAAAAATCTCTAGTAAGATCTGGGTGCGATAATAGTGGTGCATTCAACAAAGCATGTTTCAGGTTCATGAATTCAGAGTGTGCTTGCTTATCCCAAGACCAAATACTGTTTTTACCTGTTAATTGACATAATCTGGGTGTGTCTAAAGCAGAGTGATGAATAAATTTACGAAAAAAATTAATTAAGCCCAAAAAACTGCGTAATTGCTTCTTCGTCGTAGGAACAGTAATGTCACGTAGAGCTTGAAGTTTTTCCGGATCAGGTGCAATGCCTTCTGCTGAAATTACGTGTCCAAGAAATTTTATAGAAGTTTTGCCAAAATGCGATTTACTGAGGTTAACTGTAAGTCCTTGTGCATGGAAAGTTTGCAACAGTTGTTCAAGAATCAGATTGTGTTCAGACCAGTTAGCTTCTGCGATAAGAATGTCGTCTACATACGTCGTGATTCTGTCCTTAAGTTCTGTCGGAAGTATTGTGTTCAAACCGCGAATAAAAGCTGCAGAAGAAATAGTTAAGCCGAACGGTAATTTGCAAAATTGATAACAGTCGCCGAAACAGAGAAAAGCTGTATATTTTCTGCAATTTGGATGAAGTTGAATTTGCCAAAATCCCGATTTCAAATCTAATGTGGAATAAATAGCTGTACCGTGAAATTTCTGTAAAAGTTCCTCTAGTGTCTGTGGTCGATCTGTTTCATTAATAATAATGTCATTAATGTGACGTGAATCAAGTACAAGGCGAAGTGAGCCATCTTTTTTCTTAACAATATGTAGTGGGTTTATGTACGGACTAACTGCTGGTTCTATAATTCCTTGGTCGAGCATATCCTGCAATTCTTTTTTAACCTGTTCTCTGTGAATGTATGGAATAGGATAATGCTTTGCTTTAAATGTGTCGTGCGGTTTGACTTGAAATTCATACATAAAGCCGGACATAGTACCAGGAATGTTGTCAAAAACTGGAGCTTGCTGTAAAAGAATTTTGTGTAATTGCGTTCGTTCGTCGTCTGTAATTGCACTACTCTCTTTAACTTTATCGGAAATCATTTGTATTACGTCGTAGTCCATTTCGTCTGGAGTATTATAGTTGTGTACGTACGTATCCGTTAACAATGTGGGATTACAGTCTATGTCACGTGTTGCGGAAATGACCTCTGTGCGGTTAATTGTTTGTTCTTCCGCAGATAATGAGTGCTGAAATTCTAAAGCAAGTTGTACATTTTCATCCTTTAACATTAAATAAGAATTCTGAAAATCAATGACTGCTTCGTGTTGTACCAGAAAATTCGTGCCTAAAATAACGTCTGTTGTCAATAAAGGAACAATCCAAAAATTAGAGTGAAACGTGTGACCTGCGATACAAAATGATAAATGTGTCTGTAATTTAACGTCTACTCCTTTACTCGATACTGCTCCTTTCACTTTTGTTTTGCCTAAAGGTAATGTCGGATAAGTATTCTCTTTGTTGCACTCATTAAAAGTCTCCTCATTTATTACTGATATAGGTGATCCGGAATCAATTACTGCTGAGAATTTCGATGAACCAATTTTAATTTCGATAACAGGATGTGAAATGGTTTTCTGAATAACTGGTCTTTCCTGTAAAAGAGTGTCTCTGATGTCGTCAAAAGTAATTACATTTTCGTGAACAACATTTTGCGTGTCTAAGGTAGTGCTTGTATTATTGCAAGATGCGTCCTGTACATTATCTAGTCAGATTCTATCTGACGTGTTATTATTATTAGGAGGATTCTGTGGCATTTCGACTATTTGAACTGTCCTATTACTTCTTCCAGGCGTGTTACGCTCTGGATGGTACCTACTGTCGGGTTCATTCATGAGAATATGTTCTTGCGTATGATTTTGCTGTTGGTATGACCGACTGTTGTTAGACGTTCGCTGAAAATTGTCTTCATTATTTTTACGTCTGTCGTAATAGTCATTCCTATACGGTGCATTACGATAGGAATTGAAATACTGTCTTCTTTGTACGTAGTTGTTTCCTTGCTGACGTACGTTACTATTTGTTGGACCAGGGACTATGCGTCCACGCGGCGAAACATTAAAGCCTGGTTGACCTTGTGTATTCCATTGTTGGTTAGGTATCCTGATCGGCTGGTTTTGATGTTGTTGTTGTGAAACACCTCTATTGTTACTAAAGTGTTGTTCCTGTTGCTGAAAATTTTGACGGTATTGATAATTAGAATTTTGCCTGTTATTAAATTTCTGGTAGTTATCGTTCCTAAAGCGTCTGTTATCTTTCCGATTGAAATTACGTCCCTGATCATAATTGCAGTACTGTTGTTGACCTTGGTTGTTACTCGAAAAGTTTTTGTTTACAAAAGAATAATCGGATTGCTGTACTTCCAAGAGCTGTAAAAGATCTCTGAATGCTGAAATGTTTTCTTTTTGCTGGCCCGTTAGAAGTGACACTCGTAATGACCGTGGTAATTTAGAGATGCATAGTTGTATAAGTGCGGATTCACTGTACGGTTCACTTAGGTACTGGTTTTGTTGTACCATGTGCTCAAAAAATTGCGTTACACTGGGAAAATTTGAGTTTTCATAGTTTGGCAAACTAATTAGTTGATCTTTAATTCCGCGCTGTGTCGTCTTCGACCAGTACGCTGACAGAAAAGCATTCTGAAATTCCTCTACCGAGTAACACTGTCTCGCGATCGGTCTCATACGAGTTGCCGGTTCGCCTTCCAAAAAACTGCAAATAAATTCAAGTTTATGTGTTACAGGCCAAGTCGGTGGAAGAGCAAAGCTAAACTGTTGAATCCAATCCAGTGGGTGAATCTGCGTTCTATCGTTTTTAAATATTTTGAACTTTCTTACTGACAGAAAATGTTTATAGTCGAAATTATCATCTCTGTGTAATGAAACAGGTTCAGGATCGTAAGAGAATCTATTGAACTGCGGTTGATCGGAATCTAAGTCCCGTACTCTCTGTAGATTACCCAAATTATACGCGCTGCGTGAGTCTGACACATGTTCATAAAGTGGCGTCTGTTGTGGTATGTTATTAACTGACATGTTTTTCATCTCTGTTACTTCTTGTTGTAAATTTGATAACTTCCGACGTAACGTGTTGTTAGATGAATCGATTTCATTAATTGTCAGCTGTAAATTTTGAAATTCAGGTGTTTGGATAAAAGAAACCGGTGCAGTATCGTCTGATTTATTGTCATTAGTATTTTCGATAACATCAATACGACTGGCCAATTCATCACATTTTTCAGTCAGTATTTTAACCTGATCATCGGTTTTAGAATCAGACGCATTAATCTGTTTTTGCAACTTGCGCGTAGTTTCGCTCAGTTTTTTAACATCAGCTTTGATGACATCGCAATCCTGTGTTAGATCTAGTTGTTCGAATCTATCTGTCACTGTTTGAATATTTACTGTGTGTGTATCCGTTTTTGCTTTAAGATCAGAAATTTCATCCCGTAATTCCGCGTTCAATTGTTCTATGGTATTAATTTTGTCGGACACTGTAGTAATATTATTGTCTACATACGTCTTCGCTTTCGCGAATATTTTACGTTTGTCCTCTTGTCTCTGTGCAGTGATTGTTTCCATGACTTGTCGTTTTACTTTGTTTTGATCCTGAATAAATCTGCGGAAACGCGTATCACTGTTCTGTATGTGCTGATTAAAGCGCTCGTTAATCTGAGTGTTCTGCTGTTCGAATTTCGCGTCTATCTTTGCGTCCATAGTGCGCGAAAGTTCTATCGTCATTGCTCTAAACTCGTCCCGTAATTGTGCAGCTTTTTCAGAGCACTGTTTGGCGACTCCGCTAATTTCGTCTCTGAGTGTATCTGTCGCGGCTGTTTGCATTTCCCTTAATTCTTGCGCAACCGACTTTATTTCTTCGCTATTTTTTTGTGAACAAGCCTCAATTTCCACGCGCAACTGTTCGTTAGTGTCATGGCACTGCGCGGCAACGGCTGTAATTTGTTCACTAAGTTGTTTGAAATTTTCGTTCTGTTCACTAAATTGTTGTTTGAACTCTTTACTTTGCTGTTGTATCAAACTTGTCATAATTCGTACCAAGTCAAAATTAGCGTTTATATTCTCTGTGCTGTTTAGTGGTGGATCTAGAACTCTCTCGCTTTCCGTGACCATTTGGTCATTCTGTAATTTACAAAAGGGTTTGTCAGTCAAATGTATACTATCAGTCATTGTTTCGGAATTAAATACATCTGTCCTACTTTGTGTGATCTGTTCATTTTCATTAGACAGATTTGACTGTACATTACTTGAATTTTCCAAATCGGGTGTGTTAAGCTCTACAGCGCTCATTACCATAGAGCATTCTGCGTCATCAATTGTCGTCAAGTTAACAGACGAGACAATTGAGTTCGTTTGTTCATCATTAAGGTGAAAGTCATCATTAGTGGTTGGAATGCACTGATTGTTAGTGAACGCAGGATTGTCATCTTTACGTTGCGTATCACAATTACTATCGGTCACGTTGTTTAAGTCGGTAATTTCATTCACAATACTTCGCGATACACTATTCACAGTCTTTCGCGGCATTTTTACAATAGTCAAAATTTTTCACAAAGCAAATAAGCACAATGCAAAAGCAACACACAAATACAACAAAGCAGCAAATTGCCGTTGACCTGTATAAAGAAAGTCACAATATTATTAAAAGCGTTGCGCCAAATCCTAATTATCTAAGCAAATAAGAGCAGATATCTGACTGTCGCTCAAAAGACTCTCAACGAAATACGATCCTGGACTGGGTGTCGCCAAGTGTAACCTCCCCACCGCAATTTTAAAAGAAATGAAATGACAATATTATATAGAAATGGGAGCCAAGTGTAACCTCCCCACAAAAATTTTAAAACAAAAAGGACGATACTAATTAGAAATGCTGATCGACATTGCTCTATCCGTAACCTGCCCACAATCAAATGTACTGACAATGGGAACAAAAATGTGAAATTCGCAATCTGACTCAAATATAAATCCTTCAAAAAAAATTAAAGTCCATTCAGTGACAAGAAAATTCAATTAAACCGAAATATCGGTCTTTGGCCCTGTGTAAAACAATCAGAATTAAAGTCTTACCTCAGAATAAATGGATGTCACATATCTGCTCTTGTTGTTGCGCACCGCTTGGAGGAACTGCATTGCAAATAATAATATTCTCTTTTTTTTTGTGATTTTACTGGAATTTTTCTTCAAAAGAAGTGCAATGAAATGGGAAGTGCAACGAAATCTTGAGTTCAATAAAAAATTAAATTTTTTGAGAAAATGCTTTTGAAATAAAAAATTATTATTGGGAGACTTGTTGGAGAATAATTACAATAAATAAAATTTTTCATTATCTAATGATTATATTAATTAACAGTATACCTTATTCCTCATCTTGACCATTGTTGCCGACCGCCTACATCACACAACCGCACTGGGCTGCTACTACTGACCGACCGCTCTGCATGACGACTACATACTGAGTACTGCTCTCAACTAGACAGAGCTACAGACTCGCAACGACTGACTGACTGCTACTCTGCATAGCGACAACAAACTCGCAAAGACTACTACTGACTGAGAACCGCTCGCAACACTCGCGCGGTCAAGCGCATACTCTCTGGTCACAGATGCTACAATGCCTCGCCATCGCTGCTGCGTTACATACGTGTTTCAGTGTTACCCACCATTCCAGCTTAGTTCTGCAGCGCCGTATGTTCCTTAAGCACATTTACCAACCTCAATTTAACTCGTGGTCAAGCTGTGCCCATCAGGTGTGAGATATTGAATTTCCACACACTCCTACCCCTAAATGTCCTTTGCCTTGGCATGTTAATATTAGACACAACTGCCAAATGAGCAGAAAAAATGACAGGACAAGTTTCTGCGCTGAATACACTTCCAGGGTACTAGAGTCGTAGATTTGGTCTATTCTGTTCATAGAGTGGCTAGTAATATAGGTGAACCCTGCGTTCCCTCTTGGCTAGCTGTGCAAGATGTCAACGAGGTGCAATCCCTTCACTAAGTCTCCCAGATCTAATCCTATGTTGGGATCGGGTGATTGGTCGGCGGCGGAAAGAACACGGTTGAAATCACCAACAAGGTTGGAGTTTTGTTTCGCGGGATTGATTAATTCAACTATGCTTTCCTGAAAGAAGATAGTTTTAGCCAGTGTGGCTTTCTAACCGAGCTGTGTCTGTTTCGGCAGAAATTACTCGTCCACTTCCTAACTTTTTAACACGTCTAGGTATAGTTCCATCCTTGAATAACGTGGGAGTACCGCTTTTAGGTCCTCTATTGAGGATAGCATTGTATATCGCGATATGTCCCACCCTGTTTACTCGCACTTCGTGCAACATGACTGTCTTACCGAAAGTATATATAAAATCTCGTATGCACTCTATTTTAGTCAGATTAGAGATTCTGTTAATGTTAACGGTAGCTGTTCTATATTTCATATAACTTCCGGGAATTCAGCCAGATAAAACTTTCAGCGACCGCCGATATTTCGGCGGGAGAACACCCCTCCATTTTCAAGGCAAACTGCAATGGACAGGCGACGTACATGCAAATTTAAAACCTCGGTTCTCGAACTGACGCAGGAAAGATAACACACACACTGAACACTGGTGCCACCAAAGATGATCAAAGTCAGAGCTGTCGATAGTAAGACTACGAACTCGCAGGTGAGGTAGCATTGACTCTGTCCCTCTGTTTTTTGACAATGGGGCTTAAACAAAAACCTCCATCCCTGTTACCGAGGTTGCGCGCTAATTTAATCTCAACTGCCTCCAATAGCTGGACGTACAAGTCAATATCTCTGTGTTATTATATAACATAATTTACATGTACGTCGCCTGTCCATTGCAGTTTGCCTTGAAAATGGCGGGGTGTTCTCCCACCGAAATATCGGCGGTCGCTGAAAGTGTTACCTGGCTGAATTCTCAGAAGTTATTTGAAAGTTGTATACGCCAGAAGAAACTCAGGTCTCACAAGCTGTTCTATATGATTGTAAATCAGTGCCAGTACTCATTTCGGTCAGTCCTCGATTCACAGCTGTGCTTTAATAGAAGTCGTCTTCCACGTCTGCACCCATGCCACCGAGCGTCCCTTTATCGCGTCTGCCACCGTGTGTTGCTGGCAGATTACACTCTTCCATTTCTTCATGCCTACGTGTATTGTCGTGTAATGTTGCAGACACGTCCTTGCTGTACGGAATGAGATTTTCAATACGTCCCAGTGTTCTACGCCAGCCATTTGGCATTCTTTGCTTTGGGGTTTCTCCTGAAATTTTTACCAATTCTTCGAGCCTCATCTTCAAGAGTCGCCGCCATTGCCTGGTTATGAACACCTTCTTCCTTATCGTCTTCCGATACCTGTGGATGGTTGGCTTTCCGTGTTTCCTTTTTCTCATTTCGTGCCTCCGTAGGTTGGTTGTTCGTATTTGCTGAAATTTTTTTTTTAATTTTTGTGGTGTTTTTGTATTCCTCTAATTTTCCTATTTCACGGTCTGACAGTTCTGCCACCCATGATTTCTTCGCCATTTATTGGTGATCTTATTGTCTTTCCGATGGTGTGTCATGTAGTTTCTGTAGTGCTTGCTTCGCTTTTCCTGTCAGGTGGGCGCACTTTTTTCATTTCCGTGATGGGCAATCCTCCGTTTTTTGTTTTCTGTGGTGGAGCTTTCTGTCGTTTCGTCGTTTGTCATCTGTGATACAGTCTCATGTGCGGACTTCTGTTGAGTATTTGGAGCTGCGGCCATGTCGTCGTCGTTTGCGCTGTTGTGCGCAGTATCTACACCACTGCCTTGTTTATTGTCGTGGGGCCGAATATCTGCATTTTCTGCTTTGGTCTTTTCCATCCGTGTGTCCTCTTCGAAGTGGCCCGCAGGATCATCAGTAACTTCCTCTGATGTCTTAGCTAGGGTTCCAAGAACTACTGGGACGCACGTTATCAGTAGTTGGCAGTTGCGACATAGTGGGTGATACAGCTGCCTCCCTCGTCCTTAGTTGGCTCACTCGACGCTCCGGACACTGAAAGGGTACATGCCGCGTGGAACCACATCCAGTGCATGCTGTAGGCTGCCCCTCATAAATATTAATAGCCCTATATCCACAGACGATTATACGTGAGGGAACAGTCCAAGTCTCGTTTTCATAAGAGTAACATCACCGACATTGCCGACAGAATGTTCAGTATAATCCACAAGTAGGTCACATTTTTCGGGATTCTTTAACTTAAGATAGACGGATTACTACTGGTCGACGGATGAATTTCAGCAACTCTATGTGTTCAAAAGTATCCTGACACCACCAAAAACATACGTTTTTCATATTAGGTGCATTGTGCTGCCACCTACTGCCAGGTACTCCATATAAGTGACCTCAGTAGCCATTAGACATCGTGAGAGACGAGAGTGGGTCGCTCCGCTGAACTCACGGACTTCGAACGTGGTCGGGTGATTGGGTGTCACTAGAGTCATACGCCTGTACGCGAAATTTCCACACTAGGTCACTGTTTCCAATGTGATAGTAATATGGAAACGTGAAGGGGCACGCACAGCACAGAAGCGTACAGGCCGACGTCGTCTGTTGACTGACAGAGACCGCCAACAGTTGAAGACGGTCGTAATGTGTAATAGGCAGACATCTATCCACAGGAGTTCCAAACTGCATCAGGATCCACTGCAAGCACTATGACAGTTAGGCGGGAGGTGAGAAAACATGAATTTCATGGTCGAGCGGCTGCTCATAAGACACACATCACGCCAGTAAATGCCAAACGACAGCCTCCCTTGGTGCAAGGAGCGTAAACATTGGACGATTGAACAGTGGAAAAACGTTGTCTGGAGTGATAAATCAGAGTAAACAATGTGGCGATCCGATGGCAGGCTGTGGTTATGGCGAATACCCGGTGACCGTCATCTGCCAACGTTTGTAGTGAAATTAGTAAAATTCGGAGGCGGTAGTGTTATGGTATGGTCGTATTTTCCATGGAGAGGGCTAGTACCTCTTGTTGTTTTGCGTGGCACTATCACAGCACAGGCCTACATTGTTGTTCTAAGCAACTTCTTGCTTCTCACTATTGAAGAGCAATTCGGGGATGGCGATTGCATCTTTCAACACGATCGAGCATCTGTTCATAATGCACGGCCTGTGGCGGAGTGGTTACACGACGATAATACCCCTGTAATGGACTGCCCTACACAGAGTCCTCACCTGAATCCTATAGAACACCTTTGGGATGTTTTGGAACACCGACTTCGTGCCAAACCTCACCGACCGACATCAATACCTCTCCTCAGTGCAGCACTCTGTGAAGAACGGGCTGCCATTCCTCAAGAAACCTTTCAGCACCTGACTGAACGTATACCTGCGAGAGTGTAAGCTGTCATCAAGGCTAAGGGTGGGCCAACACCATGCTAAATTCCAGCATTACCGATGAAGTGCGCCACGAACGTGTAGTTCATTTTCAGCCAGGTGTCCGGATACTTTTGATCACTTGGTGTATAATTCCACAATTAGACCACATTTTTCGGGATTCTTTAGCTTAAGATAGTCTACTACTGGTCGAAGGAAGGATTCCACTTATATCCTCAACTGTTAACTGCTTCTTCCATAAAGTCCCCTACCTCAAACGGCTTAGGTCGTGCATAGTTATTGTCAAACATAAACTTCAAAGTGTCCTTCCTTACAGGTTCTGCCATCAAAAATGCTGTCTGATCTGTGGCAATAAGGTACGAAAGTTCAACGGCGTTAAACTCACTGACAACACCACACGGCCAGCTGGTGTGGCCGAGCGGTTCTAGGCGCTTCAGTCTGGAATCGCGCGACCTCTACGGTCGCAGGTTCGAATCCTGCCTCGGGCATGGATGTGTGTCATGTCCTTAGGTTAGTTAAATTTAAGTAGTTCTAAGTTCTAGGGGACTGATGACCTCAGATGTTAAGTCCCATTAATTGTACGGTGACAATTGTCCGCATACCCTCTTAGAGTAAACAACACAAATAGCGATGTGACGCAGTTTTCAACAATACTGCGGTCTCTTTAACGGCCCGGGCCGTATCTTAGCAACAGTCTGAGACGATTCGAATGGTGAGCAACTCGGGTGTTCCTGACCGCATTCAGCAAAACCTTCAAAGTTCGTGAAATGCAGTAGGGGCACGGGCAACAATGGCGGTGTCTGGTAAGTCACGAACCAGCATCTTCCTTCTGTGAATGCTTAGCAGCCAAAACTAGAGGCGTCGATCAATTGTTCCTTTCTGCGGACGCATAACACAAATTCTCACGTCATATATGTTTAATGAAATAGAGACCTTTGACACAGCAATTATATTCAGGGCGATTTAATTATGCAAACCAATCGTCCAGACTGTTTATCGCGGTTAGTCTAAAGCAGTTTGTACTGGAGACAAATTAATTTTATAAATCTTGTAATTAGAGTGAGATCGGAATACTACAAATTGTAAATGCTCATATGGAGCTGCCCGTGCCACGTGCTTGTCGTATTCGCTCGTTTAAATAACGTTCGACAAGTTTGGTACATCACCAAGCTGTCTTGAAACACACGTTTTCTAGGGTCCTATCGTAAGAAATAATATACTTTTAAAAGAATTTCTAACGGGTTGTAGATGAATTTCAAGTATTAAGTGCTATTTGTGATTCCAACTGTCGGCTTTTACCTGTCACATCCTGTGTGACGCCATGAGTTCACGATGTGAAGAATGTACTGCATGACGTACTGGCGTCGTTATTAAATGTTATCTGTGGTTCTCTTAGTAACTGACGTAAAATATGCTGTTTTTTGCAAATATGTCGCTGTTTTCGAGGGTGTGGCTAGACAGGAACCTAAGTGAACAGCACGAATTGCTGTGAGTGAATCAAGTAGCAATCGTAATTATAATCTTGGTTCTCCTAAATATATATGGCTACTTTTTTTCCGAATATGACACGATTTCCGGCGAGGACTTTAAGTAAGAACCTAAGGGCAAAGCTTAAATTGCTACATGTGAAACGATTTGAAGCTATATTTATCATCTTGGTTCTCACAAAAATTTGGCTGTTTTTCTTTTTTTTAGAATGTCGCACGATCGCCGAGCGAGTGGTTAGGCAGCAACCTAAGAGGACTGCTACATAGCTTAATTTCAGTTCTCCATTTCACGGTTCATTATTTTTCGTGATTTTTCGTAGTGTTTATTTCTGCTACGACTTTTTTTGTGTGTCTATACGAGTCAAGTCGTGATTTTTCATAGAGTGTTTGTGTTTATTTCTGCTGCGACTTTTTTTGTGCCTCTATACGAGTCTAGTTGTCGATTCCAACATTTGTTATTTTTAGCGTTTTACCAGTAGCTTAGTGAGCGATACGAACAAGTCAAATCCTTAACGAAATAATTAACAGCCAGTAAAAATGAAGAATAACGGAATGTGGAATCAACAATTAGAGTGATAGCATGGATGACAATTCTCAAAGAATGCACAATACACACCTACTGTAACAACAGCACTACAGAAAGCAACACCAAGAAAGCATAATCTACAGTGCATTCTTTTAGAGTTTTCGTATGTGGTACACTCTAATTGCCGATTCTACGTTCCTTTATTACGTCATTTTCTTTACGCGAAGGTTGCTAATTCCTTTAGGATTCAACTTATGATATTAATTCCTTTACTACTACAAAAACGCTATAAATAACAAACCATGGAATCGATGACTGGAATTGACCTATGTAGGTGAAATCGAGTTACCGGTTCCTAGATATTTTATTTATCGCGGTAGTACTGAAAGCGACACCAAAAACAGAAATCCTGTAGCAAAGAACTGCACACACCTACTACGAAAACAACGCTGAAAATAATGAATGTTGGAATCGATCAGTAGAACTATCCTATATAACTCCATTATAGTTATCGATTCCAAGATTTGTTTCTGCATTTTCGTTACCTGTGTAGTGCCCTTACTCAATGGAATTCAGTATTTTTGTCTCCTTATTTCCTGCTTATGTCCTTGTTACGTTTTCTGTATATTTTCTGTTGCAAGTGTTGTGTTAGATGTTAGTTGCCCCCGCCCAAAACCCCCACCTTCCCACTTTAATCCCGTTAGATTCAATACCTATTACTGAGAAGTACCACTATTCCATAACATTACGTGTTTACTATGCGTAATATTGTAGTGAACTGTAAATATCGTATATGGTTCTTTCACGACTACTCACGTAAACTCTGACCATAATTGAGGCATTGAGAACCATAAGGGCCCAAATAACATACACAAAGTTTTGAGAAAAGTAGATGTTTGTGAAAATCAAATTTATAGGGCAACCACCAGTTTCATAGCTTTGACAAACGGTTGTAAACCGTAACACATCAACTAAGATGGTTTTCCGATTTAAATTATCTGCTCTTCTTCTTCTTTTTCCTAGGCTGTATCCTGTATCTTCACGGGGCCAGTATGTTAATTTGTTAGTGGTACAGGGAGCACGATGCCCCTTCCCGTTGCCAACTCTTCTCCCCCCCCCCCCCTCCCCCCTCCTGCAACCTTTTTTGGAAACAGTTTTGGCAGATCTATCAAGGGCGCAGGATTACCTCGGTACTACTTATATCAACTTTTATGCTGTGCTACATTTTTGTCAGTTAATCTTTCTCAAAATTGCCCTGGGTACGAAGTACTCAAGACAAATCAAATGTATTAGTGCAAAATACGTGTTTTGGCAAACTCATACGCATTTTTAAGTCGTGATATCTAGAAACACGCAAGGAATAAAAGAATTGTACACACAACTTTATCGTAAGTTTTATCATCTACAAAATTTATTCAGGCTATTTTAAACGAAATTCCACTGGACGGGCGATATGTGGGGGGAAAAGGATTTTGCCATGATTTCGGCTGGTTTGCTGAAACATGGCCGAATGCACACATGCGCTCCAATGACGAGATTTGGATTTTAAAACAGGAGGCCAGTGCATGCAACACACTAAAAAACTGGAACAACAGGGATGATAACGATCACGGATCATTAATTTCACTGGACTGCACACCTGCGTATGTCAGATATATTCTAGTGTAAAGTTCTAACGTAAACAACAGCCTGACGGAGTCAGTTAACGCTGTGGAATATACTGTACGGTATTATTGCACCAAGTGGGCGTCACCAACACGACTTCAAAGTAGTCATTTTGTTCATCATAGAGTTTTCGAATCCAGATCATTAACGTGTCACACGATGTACCATAAGATGAACATAAAATTGTCGTCTGCGTCAAAATAGACGTCATCAAATTCGTGCCGTGTATTTCCTGAGTCTCACATCGGAAGAACGGAAGCGACAAGAAATATTCGAAATGACTGCAACGGAATGCTGTTACGTCATTAATAACAACACATCTAACTTTTTTACCTGTTCCGACGCACAATCAATAAATAGAAAAGCAATTTCACTTACTGTATAGGTTTTGCCCATGGGTTAACGTGATGGATAACGACTGCCGTGAAAGAGCGAGAACTCTTGAAATGTCAGCATTTCGAGTATATGTGTGACTCATGCATGTTGCACAGACTACATGTGAGCATTTCATCACGTATCGTAGCTCATCTGGATGGAAGTAATACACATCTCAAAGACCTGCAGTTCTTACTGGGCACAATCACAGTTGTCCACACTCTCTTACTGGTAATACTCGTATATTCTGACCTTTATGCCAAGGAAACTTCTTCGTCCACACTGAAATACGAAATTCAAATTTTGTGTTACTGATCTCCTTAAAACAAAACTAGTTACTTGCGATTCAGCTTTTCTATTGCTGTCAACTGGTACATCATAGGATAGATCATTTACGATTCTCTTGTAACACTCACCTAGCAGCTTGTGAGTAGTGGAACAAAGCAGTCACCAGCGCATTTTGCTAGTGCCAGTTGCCTAGGTAAGGGACAGGTATGCACTCAGAGGCAAATCTACTGTTCTACTTTGATTGACAGGTCATTAACCTCTTGTTCTCCTTTGATTGACAGACCCTTAACCTATTGTTCTGCTAAAAGGATCCTTCCTTTTGATTGACAGGTCCTTAACTTATTGTTCCTCGCCTCCTCCACCTCCCCCCCACCTCTCAGGAAAGTTCCCCCCTCGCTGCTACAGGTATACTTTCAGGTCTGAGTTATTGTAATAGCCCCTCTCACTCTTATCAATTCGATTGACTACTTAATTAAATTGATCAATTAATTAACCTCTGCCGGCCGTGGTGGTCTTGCGGTTCTAGGCGCGCAGTCCGGAACCATGCCACTGCTATGGTCGCAGGTTCGAATCCTGCCTCGGGCATGGATGTGTGTGCTGTCCTTAGGTTAGTTAGGTTTAAGTAGTTCTAAGTTCTAGGGGACTGATGACCACAGCAGTTGAGTCCCATAATGCTCAGAGACATTTGAACCATTTTTTTTGGAAACCAGATCACGCTATGGTTGGCCCGCTAGATGGCGCTGCCATAGGTCAAATGATATCAATTGCGTTTTTTAAATAGGAACCCCAACATTTTATTGCATATTCGTGTAATACGTAAAGAAATATGAATGTTTTAGTTGGAGCACTTTTTTCGTTTTGTGATAGATGGCGCTGTAATACTCCCAAACATATGGCTCACAATTTTAGATGAACAGTTGGTAACAGGTAGGTTTTTTTAAATTAAAATACTGAACGTGGGTACATTTGAACATTTTATTTCGATTGTTCCAATGTGATACATGTACCTTAGTGAACTTATCATTTCTGATAATGCATGCTGTTACAGTGCGATTACCTGTAAATACCACATTAATGCAATAAATGCTCAAAATGATGTCCGTCAACCTCAATGCATTCGGCAATACGTGTAACAACAATTCCTCTCAAGAGCGAGTAGTTCACCTTCCGTAATGTTCGCACATGCATTGACAATGCGCTGATCATGTGGTCAGGCGTTGTCGGTGGATCACTATAGCAAATATCCTTCAACTTTCCCCACAGAAAGAAATCCGAGGAAGTCAGATCCGGTGAATGTGCGGGCCATGGTAGGGTGCTTCGACTACCAATCCACCTGTCATGAAATATGCTATTCAATACCACTTCAACTGCATGCGAGCTATGTGCCGGACATCCACCATGTTGGAAGTACATCGCCATTCTGTCGTGCAGTGAAACATCTTGTAGTAACATCGGTAGAACATTATGTAGGAAATTAGCATACATTGCACCATTTAGATTGCCATAGATAAAATGGGGCCACTTATCCTTCCTCCCATAATGCCGCACCATACGTTAACCCGCCAAGGTCGCTAATGTTCCACTTGTCGCAGCCAACATGGATTTTCCGTTGCCCAATAGTGCATATTATGCCAGTTTATGTTACCACTGTTGGTGAATGACGCTTCATCACTAAATAGAACGCATGCAAAAAATCTGTCATCGTCCCGCAATTTCTCTTGGGCCCAGTGGCAGAACTGTACACGATGGTCAAAGTCGTTGCCATGCAATTCCTGGTGCGTAGAAATATGGTACGCCGGCCGCGGTGGTCTAGCGGTTCTAGGCGCTCAGTCCGGAACTGCGCGACTGCTACGGTCGCAGGTTCGAATCCTGCCTCGGGCATGGATGTGTGTGCTGTCCTTAGGTTAGTTAGGTTTAAGTAGTTCTAAATTCTAGGGGACTGATGACCACAGATGTTAAGTCCCATAGTGCTCAGAGCCATTTGAACCAAATATGGTACGGGTGCAATTGATGTTGCTGTAGCATTCTCAACACACGTTTTTGAGATTCCCGATTCTCGCGCAGTTTGTCTGCTACTGATGTGCGGATTAGCCATGACAGCAGGTAAAACACCTACTTGGGTATCATCAATTGTTGTAGTTGACGTTTCAAATGTGTCTGAACACTTCCTGTTTTCTTAAATAACGTAACTATTCGGCGAATGGTCCCGACACTTGGATGATGTCATTCAGGATACCGAGCAGCATACAAAGCACACACCTGTTGGGCATTTTGATCACAATAGCCATACATCAACACGATATTGACCTTTTCTGCAATTGGTAAATGGTCCATTTCAACACGGGTAATGCATCACGAAGCAAATACTGTCTGCACTGGCGGAATGTTACGTGATACCACGTACTTATATGTTTGTGACTATTACAGTGCCATCTATCACAAAGCGAAAAAAGTGGTCCAACTAAAACATTCATATTTCTTTATGTACTACACGAATATGTAATAAAAATGGGGGTTCCTATTAAAAAAAAAAACGCTGTTCATATCCGTTTGACCTGTGGCAGCGCCATCTAGAGGGCCAATCATAGCGCCATCTGGTTTCCCCCTTCAAGCTAGACGAGTTTCGTTCTTTGTAGTTTTTTTCGTTTGATGTTTATTTCGTGAAATATTTGGCTTGGTCGCTATCAATGGACCACTCTGTATAGAGGCTCCTATGTACTGTCACACAGGATATCTTGTGAATGAATGGAGCATTAGGATCAGCACTTACTGAATTTACCTGCCAAATTACTGATGCTGTCAGTATAGAACCACTGTCCGCCTTTTTCTTTCTGCAGACAAGACTTTCAGTACCGAAACTATTTTGTACAGATGCTATATTGCACTGACAGTTAAACCCTGCTAAAGTGACCTACAGATCGTCAAATATGGAAAGATTCTTACTCAATTACACTGCTCCACAAATGAGGACGGAAGTTTGAACATAAGAGCATGAAACAGACCTCCAACCCAAAAATATGTCACCGCGTACTGTGTCGATGTAGTAAATATACAATTCGTATCTTGCGCCATACAAAATCGGCCCTTTCGCATCATTCATATAGCTATCGACCACCAGACACTCGTACATATACCGTGAAGAATCGTTGTACAAAGGCCGCGTCGGTTCCCCTTGGCACAAAGGCGTCACTGTTCATGGTCCCAACCTGCTTGCTTTGCTTGTTTTCTACATCAGTCTCCAGACTCTGGGGTTACAAGATCATATGTAATTTCACACGGCTTGCCAGAATATCATACCATTTTCGTGATACTTCTCGATATCTAGTACATAGCAATAATGCGTGCTTAGTAGTATCGCTCATGCAGTATAATTTCGAAGATATAGACCGGGAATTATTTCTCTAGAAACTTTAAACCTTAATGAGGTGGAGCTTGCTGTAAACCACCGAGTAACTAGTAAATGATCTTGCAGATAGATCATTGGAACAGATTTCTAAAGCGCTAGACCCACAGTTCTGCATCATTGCGCCAGCAACGATGTCTAGGTGAGCACATATTGCGACAAGTATTTCTCAGCTATCATGTATCAAAGGGATGCCATCATCTCATCCTTGCAGGACCCGAACTGTGTGGTTCAGCAGCTGATGGCCACATCGATACTTTGCGGTGCATCCCGACTCCTAGGAGCATGTGCGGTAGTGTCCTGTCCGGTCCAGTGGACAGGGTACAGTGGGCGGTGCGTGCTTCACGATCGAAGGATTTTTAACTGTGTGTAATTACATTTGATGGGTGTTTCATGACGGTATTCCTCGCGCAATCGGAATAAAAAAAGAAATGAGATCGATATAATTACTTCTCACAAGACCTGCATCTTTCCAAACAGCAGAGAATGATGAGCAAGTGAAATCCAAGCCCCACAAACTCTTTTATTTTATAAAAAAACAATATACCCTTGAATTTACATTCGTGAGATCCTTCCTCTCCACTGCAGAGCCGCTAATTTCCAGGTAGCAGAGGGAAGGGAGAGAGTGAAGGGGGCGAGGGGGACGGTGATGGGGTGGCGGGGGTGGTGATCGATTTCCTGGAAAACTCTTTAAATAAATAAATAAACTTTTTAATAGTAATAATAAATAAAAAACTCGAGGACACTATTGGCAAGATCACAGAGAGGAATACAATCATATTACTGCATGATTTTAATGCCCAGTTAGGGAAAGAGCGGAAGTATAAGTATATAGTGGGGAAATACCCAGCTCACATGCGCACTAACAGAAATGGAGAATGGCTTGTGGGCCTCTGTAAACCATTTAACCTAGTAATGAAATCAACAGCCTTTAAGCATCTACCAAGAAAGCAGATGACATGGACTTCACCCAATAAAGTTTCAAAAAGATCATGTGGTCATTTCAAGAAAGGCCTGTAGAGAAGTCAAGAATGTGAGAGTGTTAAGAAAGGTTAACTTGGACTCACACCACTACCTCTCCGATTTCTATCTACGAATACAAGAAAGTCTCAAACTCCCAAACTCACCAAGTTTGACTTTGAAAAACTGAAAACGTGCAATATGCTTACAGAGAGAATGCAAACACTAGATCATGAAAGTAACAACTGGGACCAATTACCTGCGACCAAGCGATCACAAAGAGACAAGCAGCTTGGCTAAGATGGAGCTCACAGAAGTCCAAAACAAATAAGGAGAAGTTCATAGAACAGCCCTGGCTAACTGCCAAAACCATCAAGCACGTTAAACATCAGTACACTCAGGAGCAATTGACTAAAGTAGATGAAGATATCAAGGAGAAAACACTATAAACTTTTACCAGACTTTCAAGCGAAACATTAGAAGCTATGCCTCACCCAGCTTACACTTCAGAGGACCAGATGGAAACATAGCCTATAATGACAAAGACAACTGCCACATATTGTCCAAATATTTTGTCATATATTTTGAGAATCTCCTCAACTGTGAGTCCCCTAAAACCTCTTTTATCTATTGAGACAGTCTCAGACAACCAAACTCTCGCCCTCCAACAGAAGAAGAAGTGAAAAGCATCATTCAGTCCCTGAAGAATAACAAAGCACCAGGAGAAGACGCTATAGTTGCAGAGCTGTGGAAGCAGACTGGAGACAAAGCAATTAGCAAGTTGACCGAGATCCTATGGAACATAGAGTGGCGAAAAGAAATGGAAGATCAAAATATACCGAGCGGTATTTACCTGGACACAAATGGAAGGGACTGGTAGTAGACTGTTTAGCTTTCACAGATGATCTGGCACTTGTAGCAAGCTGAGTGGAAGTAGCAGTAAAGCAGCTCAATATGCCTAAACTCCAAGCTGCCAAGGTAGGACTTCAATTGTCACTAGAAAAGACAAAATTCCTCACCAACATCAGTGATACTCCCAGTGTTCTCCCCACCAACATCAGTCATAGTAGTGTGATGTCGACAAAGTGGTTACGCGAGGGAACCTGTTCCGAGTTGGAGTGGCACCGGCTCCATATTTCACTAAGTGTACTCTATAACACATCTAGGAACACCGTTCCGTGTGCGTCAATCAAAAGAAAATGTAGGCGTGGGTTCGCAAAAGAATGGCCCATATTACCTGCACAGCACCTTTATCAATACCAATAAAAATTTATTACAACCAGACTGGCACTGCTAAACGACTGCAAAGCTATTAAAAAAGAAGTCACAACAGAAACATAAAGAATTTATCTGCAATTTTTTACAACTCTTTCAGGTAGATTGAGGGTTTATACAAGAGATTTTCTCTTACTCTTCGAGGAAATCCTTATTGTTTTCTCTCAAGAAAAATTTCCACCATCTCCGATAGAGAGTCTTTGCGCTGTGTTTCTTCCCAACATGTTTCAGTTATTTCCTTAAGGGGAGTGGCAACTGTTTCTTTTAGAAGCGTTTTCTTTTCAGTGTCTTCCAGACTAATTTGGCATAACGTCTCTTCTTCCCATAATGAAATTTCTTAATTTTCCTAGAGCAGATTTGTTTATTTTCCTTTCAATGGAGAGGTTATTTTATTCGTGTACATGAAGAAGTTATTTGAAGTTCTTCGTGAAGAAGCTCGTCTTCTACTACGATGAGTAACTTAAAAGAGTCTGGAAGATACCTCAGGACAATTTCTCCGTTCGGGACTGGGCGTGTGTGTTGTCCTCACCATCATTTCGTCATCATCAACGCGCAAGTCGCCGAAGTGGCGACAACTAAAAAGATCTGCACCAGGCAGCGGAAAATCCCCAATCCCCGCCAGTACTTCCATACGCATTTTAAACTTTTTTTTAACTTGTAGATATTTACTGAAGAATGTCGCTTTCCTTTAAGAACAAAAAGTGACTGGTAAACAGTAAGAGACCTGACCTTTTGCGGAAGGATCTCGTGTAACTACCGAACTACGTGAAGTTTTATTCGTTACACTTCCAGCCATATAAGTGAACGCAGAACACAGGAAACTTACATGGAATGCAATATCTGCCCTATTTAACGTACCAAACAAGCCAACACAACAACTTTCAGTGAAGAGGACACCACAGAGACGTGATAATAAAACGTCAAAAGCTATAAAACAGTTTCCCGACACAGAAGAAACGTATGCTGCAGTTTTTGCTAAAAAGCGATAATCTTCAGCACAGTCGTCTTTTGAAGAAAAATTAATTACATTTACTTAATATCTGTGTGTTAGAAAGTCGAGTGACGTGTACGAAAGTGCTAATCATTAGACGTGTCAAGAAAGTGGCAATCATAATAAGAACAGGCAGCTGCATAAGTACCTACAAGCTTCTTATTCATGAAACACTGTGATTACGTTATACTGCTTTCAGTGGAGTAAGCTACAGTTATTCAGTATACGAAAGTATTTCTTCACTGAATAAGCTGTTCACTGGATCAGCGAGATTTGGCTCTTTTTACATTTATTTCACGATAATTCATGTCTTAGTTAAGCAGAAATACAATCAAAAGCAAACATTAATTTCTCGAAGTTAGGGGGTGTTTATCTTGGTCAGACTGTGGACCTACTGTGTTGCAACAAAACAATGAGAGAATAGTAAATAACTCGTGGCGGAAAAAATAATCTTGTAGCGAAGGCCATTAAGTGTTTGCTGTCAGTTGTGTACATGGATTATATTTTTTTTAAAATTCGTATGATTATATCATAATCAGAAATAAGACAGACAATAAATAAGTGGACTACCGATTTGAAAACAACTACGACTTTATCCAATATATTTAGAGAAATGGTCCTCCAGTTTTATCCAGTTACTGTCGTTTCGCCACTTATGAAGAAAAAAGTTCGATAGTCGAAACTGAATTTTGAACATGGCTTCATTCTCACAAACACAAAGTTACGTACACGTATGTTATCATGTTTTGTTAGTTTGCTGTGGGTGACGTTAATCAGATTTATATGAAGTTTCTCACCTTCATCAGTTTTTCACCCTGCATTCAACACGAAACATTTTCTCGGAAACGTACTTGATATTGCGTTGTACTTATTGTTCCACGTCGTGCGCATCTCTACATATTCGGAATAGACATAACTGAGACAAAGTATCTCATGTTTCGGAAAAACGTATTCTTTATGCATCAACAGAGATGCCAACGGAGTGGATTACGAATGGAACTCTTTACTAAATGAGCAGTAGTGAATCAACAACTAATTCGACGGTGTTTGCTTATACGGGGTAGGTCCCACAACTCTCTTGCCTGACTACATATAATGGTACTATTTTTCAACGTAACCACTCTTTATGTCAATATACTTTTCACACCTCTATGCCTTTCAAAAAATAATCTTATACTGTATCGGCAAAATGTCCCATTACAGCAGCTTTCACTTTATCATCATCAAATTTCCTTCTTCGAAGAAATGGCTCAAATGGTTCTGAGCACTACGGGACTTAACATCTGAGTCCATCAGTCCGCTAGAACTTTAACTACTTAAACCTAACTAACGTAAAGACATCACACACATCAAAGCCCGAGGCAGGATTTTAACCTACGACCGTAGCAGTCGCGCGATTCCAGACTGAAGAGCCTAGAACCGCTCGGCCACGACAGATGGCCTTCTTCGAAGAACGTTCTTTAGTTTGGAGAAGAGGAGTAGTCACTGTTGGCTAGATCTGGACTACAGGTGGGTGGTCAGTCTCGTAGAAGCCACATTCCTTTACTGCAGCCTTCGCAACTGCCCTTGTGCGCACTGGCGCAGTGCCGTGGAGAAAACGAAAACCATGTCACAACCTTCATCACCCCTGTAGTATGACGGACTCGCGTTATTTGTGCAGAAGTGAAGCATAGTACTGTGTGTTCATAGTGGTATCCCTTTCTTTGAAATGAACTAAAAGAATTCCTCTGGAATCATAGAAGATTGTTCCGTGACCTTCTTTGTGGACTGAGTAGCCTTCGCCTTTCTTTGAGGAGCATCATCTGGTTTATGCCATTCAAGAGATTCTCTTTTGGATCGTAATAAAGAACCATAGATTCATCCCCTGTAACATACATTCCAGAACTTCTTTCTGGTTGCCACGGCACAGCTCCAAAAACTCGGTGTACGAGTCACGCACTGTTCCTTCTGCACTGCAAAGAGAAGTCTGGGCATCCGACTTGCACTAACCTTTTTCATGTGCAAATGACCATGCACGACCCGGAAAACGCTTGTTTTAGATAACTCTAACCTTGCTGCAATGTCCTTAACTTTCAACCGCCTGTCGCTCAGAACTTCACTTTCAGAAATAGCTATAGTTTTCTCAGTCGCCATCTCAGCTGGCCGACCAACCTTTTTCTTATTATATGTCGCCTCCCCCCCCCCCCATAGGGAGGGGGCGGACTGGCAGCAGTGTAATACGCCGCTCTGCAGCCTACAGATATAGTTAAAAACATAATGAGGAGACATAACAGTAAAAAGAGGTGATAAAACGGTGACTGTTTAAAACTGGTGCCATACATGGCGAAAAAGTTGCGAAGAAAACATAAAAAACAAAGAGGTCAGTGATGCTCATTAAAAACACTTAGGAAATAGACAGGCACAATTAAGAAACACGGCGACAGTCTGGTTCTGTTCGCAACACTTTCAAAAGGGACGCACAACACTGAACAGTGCACTATGGCATATGCGCATGGGGGGGGGGGGGGGGAGGACCCGGGCAGATTGGGGGGGGGGGGGATCAGCAACGCTCTCTCTGCCTAGGCGAAACTGTTTAGACCATTCCTTCACTGTGAAGTATGATGGGGAAAAATCATCATAATACCATCCAAGTGGACACAGCCAGTGGAAACCCGAGGAACTTTATCCCTGCACGGTACTCGATTTTATCCATTGCAGCACCGCAGCAAGCAACACCTTACTGAAAGGAGTGTCACCATACGCCTGAGGCTAGCAGCGGACTGCAGTTTGTGTGAGCATCTACTGGCAGATGTCGCTAGCTCCCCTTCGCCCTCGTATTCAAGGCGAGGCCGGAAACTAACGGAACCTAATTCTAGGTGGCCTTCGATACTTGTATTATCTGTAACTGCCAATGGAGTACACTATTACATACACGTAAGACAGTTCTTCTTTAAAATACTTTGAGCAGCACATGAGCCCATTATAACCCTGAAAATTAATTTTAAATGTGCATGGCAAATACAACTTTTCTTCCGCCATTTTTCCCCGTCATTTGAGGCTTTAATGAAACAAATTGATTACACATGTACCATTCAAAGTATTTTCCATCTCTGGTCACTACTTTCTCCCATCTTTTCGGCAGTGAACTAATCCCGCATCGAAAAAATTGTGCATCTTTTGAAGCGATCCACGAATTGATCCAATTTGTGATTTCTTCATGAGATCGGAAGTGTTGGTCAGCCAGGCCATGCGCCATTGATCTAAACAGGTGATAGTCAGAGAGTGCAATGTCTGGTGCATACGGCGGGTGGGGTAGGACTTCCCATTTTAACGTTTCCAAGTACGTTTTGACCTCTTTTGCAATGTGGGGTCGATCGTTGTCGTGCTGCAAAATCACTTTATCGAGTCTCTCGCTGTTTTGCGGCCGTTTGTCTTTTAATGCTCTGCTCAAACGCATTAATTGCGTTCTATAACGAGCACCTGTGATTGTGTCACTTGGTTCTAACACCTCATAGTACACGACGCCGAGCTGGTCCCACCAATGCAGAGCATGATCTTCGAGCCGTGAATATTCGGTTTGGCCGTCGACGTGGAAGCTTTGCCGGGATACCACATTGATTTGCGTTTAGGGTTATCATAATTAACCCATTTTTCGTCCCAGGTCGCAATACGATGCAGAAATTCTTCCATTTTTGCCTCTGAAGCAACTGTTCACAAACACACAAACGCCATTCAACGTCTCTCGGTTTCAGCTCACACGGGACCCAAGTTCCTTCTTTCTGAATCATGCCACTAGCCTTGAGACGTTTTGAAATGGCTTACTGTGTCACTCCCACTAATCGTGCCAATTCTTCTTGAGTTTGACGCGAGTCTTCACTCAGCAATGTCTCCAATTCTGCATCTTCGAAAACATTCTCTCTTCCACCACTATGCCGGTCTACGACAATAAAACCCACCGTTCTTGAAGCGTTGAAACCACTCACAAGACGTTCTTTCGCTAATAGCGTCCTTACCATGAGTACTTGAGAGCATTCGATGATACTCAACCGTTGTTTTCTTCATACTGAAACAAAACAGTAACACCTCCCGCAAATGACGAGAATTAGGCTCGTAAACTGACATTTTCAATCAAGAACGACTTTATAATGCAGACACAAATCGACTTATATTTGAATGAGGTTATGTTGACCGTGGTCCAAGCCAACTGCCTAGCGTCTGCGATCGCTAAGCTTAGCAGACGTTACTCAGTCCAGCTCTGCATAAAACCGTAGGAGTGACAGGTCTGACTCAGACGCCGTCTTTAAGTTTCCCAGTTCCGAACGCATCGAGACTGGGATGACAGGGGCGCTGTTGCATGGACCCGGATGGTGAAGGAAATGGTGGAGCAAGAGCGGTTGATCTTGACCATCCAAAGTAGACGGTGATGACATTAAAAAGAAAGGAAACAGAAATAAATACTGAAACACTATCTAATTCAACACGCATAAATGATTTTGGTGATTGGCCTAGTGTCGGGCATTTAAAAAGTATTAAATGATCCTTGCCCGACCTGCCGATAGCCCACAGATATTCACACGTGTAAGGCAGGCATGACCCTAGGGAGAAACAAGCACTTTCCTTCTAGTGGCGTATACGTTCATCACAAATAGTGCTGCCCTGTTCGGGGTAAAATTGTACACTTTGATTTGAAACTTTGGGTCGGATAGTGTAATAATTACTTAAACGGAATATTGGATGTCCATTATTTTCTGCCAACCACTGTGAAAACTTTCCGAGGCAAATTATCTCATTCAAAGTGCTTTATCAGTATTACTGGATATTACAAAATCGGTATCTCATCCGCACAGTTTGTCATATGAGCGATTCGATATATTGTACTATCAGTGAACGACGCCAGTATTCGGTGTCATTTACCGGATTGCTTCTGAATTTTTGGAAGCATCCAGAACATAGAACATTAATTTCTATTTTCAACTCCTCTACAGTATTTACTTAAAACTTCCGGGCTGATAGGCCGTGATCGAAGTATAAAACTCTCCCCTGACGTTTCGACTGGGGGAGACATCCTCGGAGGTACAGTTGCGAACTGCTAAGAGAACTCGAGGAAGCGCTGATTATATAGGCAGTACAGAGGGCGCCACTGCCGATCACGTGGCGTCGGCTATGAGATTGTCTCTGGTAATGCCAACATTCTCGATTGAAAGTAATCGATCGTCACGCTTGCGGTGCAACGCTGACATCCAAGCTGTACCTCCGAGGATGTCTCCCGCAGTCGGAGACGAAACGTCAGGGAAGAGTTTTATACTTCGACTACGACCTATCAGCCCGGAAGCTTTAAGTGAAGACAATACTGGCCGTGAAACCTTACATTGTATGATCCCCTAGAGTAGTTCGTGTTTTTCCAAGTAATGCTGTAATTATTCTATCTGCTTCCTTCCGGTCGTTACTGAGAACGTCAAGGATTCCTGTGATGTTTTCCCTCGCCAAGGTCATATCTATAGACTTGTTAGATAGTTGGACATGAACTACTGGTTCCAAAACTGCTGGGCACTTGGTTATTGTCTGTAAAGCTAAGATCAACACTGGTTTGGCTGAATGTAACTGATACACAGATACTCTCGTTGCATAATATCCGTCTGTAGAATTTTTTTTTCCAGCTCCCACGATGTTGAGAAAATAGTCTGATGGTTTCATATTTCTCAGGCCATCTCGTCTGATACATTCGTGATAAATTCGAATCATATTTACAGCGTGTAGTCGATTCTCTAAAAATGTTTGCCATTCCTAATTTTCGGCACTGTGTTTGTATCTTAACCCATTTTGTAAAGCCTCGCCGCCAATTTTGTAAAGGCCTCGTCGCTACTGCTGTGGAGATCGAGCTTGTGAGTTGGTGAAACGGCTTCTGGTGCAATACAGCGCTAAGACAATTTCTCCCTGCCACTATTACACAGCTATGCGCCAGGGCCAGGTAGCAGGATACGTTCTACAACACCCTAACAAATTAGTAACGAAGTGACACAAATGAGTTGAAAAGGTTGATTTATCTTTGTGACTTGTTGAACAATGAAGTCTGCAACACTGCTTGTAATATAACACAAAAAGACCCTCAATGGCTAAATGCAAATAATTGTAGGTAACCTTCACAGTACATAGCAAATGCAATTACAACAACAATCTTGGTTCAAATGGCTCTGAGCACTATGGGACTTAACATCTGAGGTCATCAGTCCGCTAGAACTTAGAACTACTTAAACCTAAGGATTCGAACCTGCGACCAAAGCAGTCGCGCGGTTCCGGACTGAAGCGCCTAGAACCGCATGGCCACCGCGGCCGGCTACAACACTCTGTTCGCTAAGAGTTCGCTAAACGACGTTCCCTGACTAAGTCAGGACTGGACGATGATCTTTAACCAACTGGGCGAGAGCTGCTCGGCTCGCATCTTTGCGCCTGTGGTGATTTTGCCCTGACTGTGTCTTGTTCAGACGACACAGCAAGCCACAAGATTGAGTTTGTGGCTTGACCGAAGAAAGTGTGAGGATCGATAATGTTCTGTCTTAAAATGGCTTGTACACCGCTCTCTCTGCCCGCCATTGTAGAACATCCATCGAAGCAAAATCCTACACAGTCTCCAGCGTTGCACAATTAATGTTCCCCCATGGTGGACGCCACAGGTTCCTTGAAATGAGGCTGGATTCCCACTTCGAAGTGTGCCTCGTGTCGAATCGCGACCAGCACAAAAAGTCTTGCGCCATTCCACAACGGCACATTCTCCATTCTCTGGTGGATGTCTACTGGTGTTCGTCCTTCAGCAGTCACGAACAGAATAACAAAAGGTTGGTGCTTTTGGACACATTTGGTAATAACGTCGTCGTATTTCAGGTTTCCTCATTTACAACACGAGTGTCGGGAAGACACGAATGTCACACTAACCCCTTACCAACATGTTGGTGCTTTTATACTCTCTTCCGAGTCGCGCGATGTTGCATATACGCTGCAGCAGCTCCTCAAACGGAAACTTTTTAAGCGGCCCTTACACTACCTGATGAAAATGACTTACAAGTTTGTGGCACCCTCCATCGGTAATGCTGGAATTCAGTATGGTGTTGGCCCAGCCTTAGCCTTGATGACAGCTTCCACTCTCACAGGCATACGTTCAATCAGGTCATGGAAGGCTTCTTGGGCAATGGTAACCCATTTTTCACGGAGTGCTGCACTGAAGAAAGGTATCGGTGTTGGTCGGTAAGACCTGGTACGAAGTTGGCGTTCCAAAACATCCCAAAGCTGTTCTATAGAATTCAGGTGAGGACTCTGTGCAGGCCGGTCCATTACAGGGATGTTATTGTCGTGTAACCACTCCGCCACAGGCCATGCATTATGAACAGGTGCTCGATGGTGTTGAAAGATGCAATCGCCATTCCCAAATTGCTCTTCAACAGTGGGAAGCAAGAAGCTGCTTAAAACATCAATATAGGCCTGTGCTGTGGTAGTGCCACGCAAAACAACAAGGGGTGCTAGCCCCCTCCACGAAACACACGACCACACCATAACACCACCACATTCAAATTTTAACGTTGCACTACACACGCTGGCAGATCAAGTTCACTGGGCATTCGCCATACCCACACCCTGCCTTCGGATCGCCACATTGTGTAGTGTGATTCGTCACTACACACAACGTTTTTCCACTGTTCAATCGTCCAATGTTCACGCTCCTTACACCAAGCGAGACTACGTTTGGCATTTACCCGCGTGATGTGTGACTTATGAGCAGCCGCTCGACCACGAAATGCAAGTTTTCTCACTTCCCACCTAACTGTCATAGTACTTGCAGTGAATCCTGATGCAGTTTGAAATTCCTGTGTGACGGTCTGGATAGATGCCTGCCTATAACACATTACGACCATCTTCGACTGTCGGCGGTCTCTGTTAGTCAACAGACGAGGTCGGCCTGTACGATTTTGTGCTATACTTGTCCCTCCACGTTTCCACTTCACTGTCACATCGGAAACAGTGGATCTGTGGATGTTTAGTATTGTGGAAATCTCGCATACAGACGTATGACACATGTTACACCCATACACCTGACTGCGATCAAAGTTCGTGAGTTCCGCTTTCTTATTCTCTCACAATGTCTAATGACTACTGAGGTCGCTGATGTGGAGTACCTGGCAGTAGGTGGCAGCACAATGCCCCTAACATGAAAAAGTATGTTTTTGGGGGTGTCAGGATACTATTAAAAACATTCGTGGTAAGGTCTTATAGTACCAAACTACTTAGGTCATCGGTCCCTAAGCCTACATACTACTTAAACCAACTTACGCTATGGACAACACACATACCAAGGCCCGCGCGCGAACTCGAACCACCGACGGGGGGAGCCGCACGGACCGTGACAATGCGCCGCAGACAACGCGCAGGATTCTTTTGATCACATAGCGTGTATAATAATTTTCCGCGCAATAACAATGGCTATGCCACTGATGACAGTGCCTCTAAATCGGAGTTATTAAACACGGTTTTCAGATACTCGTTCACCAAATGGGGCGAAGTAAATCTTCCAGAATTCGAATCCAGAACACCTGCCAACATGAGTTTCTTAGAAGTAGATATCATCAGTGTAGTGAAGCATCTTAAATCACTTAATAAAGGCAAGGTATCCGGTCCAAATTGCATACCAGTCGGATTCCTTTCAGCAACAGTTCCGCATCTAACAATGATACACAAACGCTCGCTCATTGAAAAATCTGTACCTAAAGACTGGAAAGTCGTACAATTCGCATCGAGAAAGGAAACATGAGTAATCCGTTGAATAACAGACCCCTATCACTAACGTCCATTTGCAGTAGGTTTTTGAAACGTACTCTGTGTTCAAACATAATGAATTATGTCGAAGAAAACGATTTACTGACTAATAGCACGGATTCAGGAAACATCGTTCTTGTGAAACACAACTAGCTCTCTGTTCTCATGAAGTAATGAGTGCTGTCGACAGGGATTGTAAAACTGATTCCGTATTTTTATATTTCCAGAAGGCTTTCGGCACCGTTCCTCACAAGTGTCTTCTAATCAACTCGCATGTCTATGAAGTATCGTGTCAGTTGTGCGGCTGGATTCGTGTGTTCCTGTTGAGCAAGTCACAGTTCATAGTAACTGATGTAAAATCATCTAGTAAAATAGAAGTAATGTATGGTGTTTCCCAAGGAAGTGTTTAGGCCCTCCTAGATTGTTTGCAGAAAATACTGACATTTACCGTCTTGTAAGTCAAAAGATGACCAAAAGGAATTCGATAAAATATCTGTATGGTGCAAAAAGTGGCAGTTGAGCCTGAATAAAGAGAAGTGTGAAGTTATTCACATGAGTACTAAAAGAAATCCGCTAAATTTCGGTTACGCTATGAATCACACGAATCTAAAGGCTGTAAACTCAACTACATTCTTGGGGATTACAGTTACGAATAACTTCAGTTGTAATGGTCATATAGATAATGCTGTGGGTAAAGCAAACTGAAGACTGCGATTTATTGGTAGAGAATGTAGAAAATGCAACAGATTGACTAAAGAGACTGCGTACACCTTGCTTGTGCGCCCTCTTCTGGAGTATTGATGTGCGGTGTGTGATCCGTATCAGGTGGGACTGACGCAGGACATCGAAAACGTTCAAAGAAGGGCAGCTCGTTTTTCATTGTTGCGAAATAGGGGAGAGAGTGCAGCGCACATGATGCCCGAATTAGGGTGAAAGTCATTAAAAGGCGCTTTCCGTTGCGGTAGAATCTTCTCGTGAAATTTCGATCACCAACATTCTCCTCCGAATGCGAAAATATTTTGTTGGCACCCACCCACATAGCGAGAAATCATAATCATGATCAGAGCTCGCACAGCGCTCGTTTTTCCTGTGCGCTGTTAGACAGTGGAACCGTACAGAAATAGCTCGAAGGTGGTTCGATGAACCCTCTGCCACGAACTTAATTGTGAAGTGCTGAGTAATCATGTAGATGTAGATGTAGACAAGTGGGGTGTTTCTCGTTCTTGTTGATGTCGGTTAACCACAATAGAGCACATACTCTGAGACAAGAAATCAATGTGATCTCGTAGCAGACCATTCACTATGTTATCATTAAAACTTGTTGAGGTACGACTGTGCAAACAAATGTCGGCTATGAATAATGTGGCATGCTGAATTTTCTATTTTGTCTTTGACACATTTCCTAGTTCCTGGTAGCACCTCTTCTCGTGAGACTACTTTTAAAAACCACATACTCAACAGGAATAAATCGTTAATAGCCCAGAACCACATGAATCATGTGTAAAGGTTGCTTTTTATGAGAATAAACAAAGGGTTTTGCAAAAGTTTATTTCTTTGTTACGCAAGTCTGCAACAAACAAAGGAAAAGTAAAATTTGACATCTCTTTCGCGTGCATGTTTAGCTATCGGTGTAACGAACTGTCAGCTAAAAATTTAAAGTTGCGGCACTGAGTCAACCAAAAACGAATTTCGAATCTTTGGTCTTTATAAATAGCTGGTCTTTATAAATGGATGGAAGAATTTGGCCATAATTTCTGTAAACATACAGGTCGACAGAGGGCTACTGCAATCGACGTTGCTATTTACAAAACAGTACATTACTCGAATTCATATATTATATTTTGAGGTCATGTCAAAAATCTGTACGACTGATACGTAGCTTTTAGTCATGTTCGCTACGAGATTGTTTTTCCCGCCACGTATATTTACTCTTTGATTGTTTTCCCGCAACGTATTAATTACTCTCTGTTTTCCCGCAAGGAATAACTGCTCTTTGAATGGTGTATGTATACAAGTAGCTGTCACTTCGCAAGACTTGTCTTTTTTGCTCCGCCTTCGACAGTTACATACAAGGCGTTTCGAAACTTCCAGTATTCTGTAAAGGACTTCTGTAACAGAATATTTTATTTTCTGTTTCCACCGTTTAGCAGAAATCTACTCGGCATGAAGGTAAGAGATACTCCTCTTTTGTAGCCCAGGATGAGACTGACGTATTATCATTAGTGGCTGTGGTTACAGGTACTTGCAAAAAATTGTCATGTTTCTGTTCTTCGAGGGTGTTAAGTTTGTTGGGTTTGTTTTAGACATTTTTTACATGAAAAAATTATGCGGACGCATTGTACGCATTGTCGATTGAAAGTAATCGATCGTCACGCTTGCGCTGACATCCAAGCTGTACCTCCGAGGATGTCTCCCGTAGTCGGAGACGAAACGTCAGGGGAGAGTTTCATACTTCGACCACTGTTTCACCACAGGGCAGGGAGGAGGGTGCAGAGAACAATACATTTTCTTTCTCTGGTAAGCATTTTTTTCTGTTTTATACATTTGGAATTTTTGCTTATCATGTTGATTTCAAAATAACCTTTTTCATGTTTGAAATGTAATAACTCTTTTTTTCCTCACAGCAGGTATATTTGTGTGTGTGGTTGCAACATTACGCTCCCACTGAGTACATTTTTATAGAAAGGGACATCTGTTGCACCAATAGGCAGGGAGGAGGGTGCGGAGCACAATACATTTTCTTTCTATGGTAAGCATATATTGTTTTTAACTTTTTGAATTTTTGTTTTTCATGTTGATTTTAAAATGACCCTTTTCATGTCTGAAATGTACTAACTCGTTTTTTTCCTCACAGCAGGTCAACTTGTGTGTGGTTGCAACATTACGGTCCCATTGAGTACATTTTAGGAGAAAGGGACATCAGTTGCACCACAGGGCGGGAGGAGGGTGCCTAGCACGATACATTTTCTTTCTTAGGTAAGCATTACTTTGTGTTTTATACTTTTGGAATTTTGGTTTTTCATGTTGATTTTAAAATGACCTTTTTCATGTTTGAAATGTACTAACTCGTTTTTTTCCTCACAGCAGGTCAACTTGTGAGTAGTTCGAACATTACTGTCCCATTGAGTACATTTTAGGAGAAAGGGACATTAGTTGCACCACAGGGCGGGAGGAGGGTGCAGAGCATGATACATTTTCTTTCTTCGGTAAGCATTTTTTTGTGTTTCATACTTTTGGAATTTTGGTTCTTCATGTTGATTTTAAAATGACCTTTTTCATGTCTGAAATGTACTAACTCGTTTTTTTCCTCACAGCAGGTCAACTTGTGTATGGTTGCAAAATTACGGTCCCATTGAGTACATTTGTGGCGAAAGGGACATCAGTTGCACTACAGGACGGGAGGAGGGTGCCTAGCACGATACATTTTCTTTCTTCGGTAAGCATTTTTTTGTGTTTTATACTTTTGGAATTTTGGTACTTCATGTTGATTTTAAAATGAAATTTTTCATGTTTGAAATGTACTAACTCGTTTTTCCTAACAGCAGGTCAACTTGTGTGTGGTTGCAACATTACGGTCCCATTGAGTACATTTTTGTAGAAAGGGACATCAGTTGTACACAGGGCGGGAGGAGGGTGCCTAGCACGATACATTTTCTTTCTTCGGTAAGCATTTTTTTGTGTTTTATACTTTTGGAATTTTTGTTTTTCATGTTGATCTTAAAGTGACTTTTTTCATGTTTGAAATGTACTAACCCGTTTTTTTCCTCACAGCAGGTCTACTTGTGGGTGGTTGCAACATTACGGTCCCATTGAGTACATTTTCTAGAAAGGGACATTAGTTCCAACACAGTGCGGGAGGAGGGTGCAGAGCATGATACATTTTCTTTCTTCGGGAAGCATTATTTTGTGTTTTATACCTCTGGAATTTTGGTTTTTCATGTTGATTTCAAAATGACCTTTTTCATGTTTGAAATGTACTAACTCGTTTTTTCCTCAAAGCATGTCAACTTGTGCGTGGTTGCAACATTACGGTCCCATTGAGTACATTTTTGGAGAAACGGACAGTACTTGCACCTCAGGGTGGGAGGAGGGTGCGGAGCACGATACATTTTCTTTCTTCGGTAAGCATTTATTTGTGTTTTATACTTTTGGAATTTTGGTTTTTCATGTTGATTTTAAAATGACCTTTTTCATGTTTGAAATGTACTAACTCGTTTTTTCCTCACGGCAGGTCTACTTGTGTGTGGTTGCAACATTACGGTCCCATTGAGTACATTTTTGGAGAAAGGGACATTAGTTGCACCACAGGGCGGGAGGAGGGTGCAGAGCGCGATACATTTTCTTTCTTCGGTAAGCATTTTTTTGTGTTTTATACTTTTGGAATGTTGGTTATTCATGTTGATTTTAAAATGACCTTTCTCATGTTTGAAATGTACTAACTCGTTTTTTCCTCACAGCGGGTCAACTTGTGGGTGGTTGCAATATTACGGTCCCATTGAGTACGTTTTTCGAGAAAGGGACATTACTTGCACCTCAGGGCGGGAGGAGGGTGCCTAGCACGATACATTTTGTTTCTTCGGTAAGCATTTTTTTGTGTTTTATACTTTTGGAATTTTGGTTTTTCATGTTGATTTTAAAATGAACTTTATATATAAAAACAAAGATGAGGTGACTTACCGAACAAAAGCGCTGGCAGGTCGATACACACACAAACAAACACAAACACACACACAAAATTCAAGCTTTCGCAACAAACTGTTGCCTCATCAGGAAAGAGGGAAGGAGAGGGGAAGACGAAAGGAAGTGGGTTTTAAGGGAGAGGGTAAGGAGTCATGTGCATGTGTGCGAGTGTATACCTGTCCTTTTTTCCCCCTAAGGTAAGTCTTTCCGCTCCCGGGATTGGAATGACTCCTTACCCTCTCCCTTAAAACCCACTTCCTTTCGTCTTCCCCTCTCCTTCCCTCTTTCCTGATGAGGCAACAGTTTGTTGCGAAAGCTTGAATTTTGTGTGTGTGTTTGTGTTTGTTTGTGTGTCTATCGACCTGCCAGCGCCTTTGTTCGGTAAGTCACCTCATCTTTGTTTTTATATATAATTTTTCCCACGTGGAATGTTTCCTTCCATTTTAAAATGAACTTTTTCATGTTTGAAATGTACTAACTCGTTTTTTCTTCACAGCAGGTCAACTTGTGTGCGGTTGCAACATTACACTCCCTTTGAGTACATTTTTGGAGAAAGGGACATTAGTTGCACCACAGGGCGGGAGGAGGGTGCGGAGCATGATACATTTTCTTTCTTCGGTAAGCATTTTTTTGTGTTTTCTACTTTTGGAATTTTGGTTTTTCATGTTGATTTTAAAATGACCTTTTTCCTGTTGGAAATGTACTAACTCGTATTTTTCCTCACAGCAGGTCAACTTGTGTGTGGTTACAACATTACGGTCCCATTGATTGAGTACATTTTTGGAGAAAGGGAAATCAGTTTCACCACAGGGCGGGAGGAGGGTGCCTAGCACGATACATATTCTTTCTTAGGTAAGCATATTTTTTGTGTTTTATACTTTTGGAGGTTTGGTTTTTCATGTTGATTTTAAAATGACCTTTTTCATGTCTGAAATGTACTAACTCGTTTTTTCCTCACAGCAGGTCAACCTTTGTGTGGTTGCAACATTACGGTCCCATTGAGAACAATTTTGGACAAAGGGACTTTAGTTGCACCACAGGGCGGGAGGAGGGTGCCTAGCACGATACATTTTCTTTCTTCGGTAAGCATTTTTTAGTGTTTTATACTTCTGGAATTTTGGTTTTTCATGTTGATTTTGAAATGACCTTTTTCATGTTTTTAATGTACTATCTTGTCTTTTCCTCACAGCAGGTCAACTTGTGTGTGGTTGCAACATTACGGTCCCATTGAGTACATTTTTGGAGAAAGGGACATTACTTCCAACACAGGGCGGGAGGAGGGCGCAGAGCACGATACATTTTCTTTCTTCGGTAAGCATTTTTTTGTGTTTTTTACTTTTGGAATTTTGGTTTTTCATGTTGATTTTGAAATGACCTTTTTCATGTTTGAAATGTACTAACTCGTTTTCTCCTTACAGCAGGTCAACTTGTGTGCGGTTGCAACATTACACTCCCTTTGAGTACATTTTTGGAGAAAGGGACATTAGTTGCACCACAGGGCGGGAGGAGGGTGCAGAGCATGGTACATTTTCTTTCTTCGGTAAGCATTTTTTTGTGGTTTATACCTCTGGAATTTTGGTTTTTCATGTTGTTTTCAAAATGACCTTTTTCATGTTTGAAATGTACTAACTCGTTTTTTCCTCAAAGCAGGTCAACTTGTAAGTGGTTGCAACTTTACGGTCCCATTGAGTACATTTTTGGAGAAAAGGACATTAGTTGCACCATAGGGAGGGTGGAAGGTGCAGAGCACGATACATTTTCTTTCTTCGGTTAGCATTTTTTTGTGTTTTATACTTGTGGAATTTTGGTTTTTCATGTTGATTTTAAAATGACCTTTTTCATGTTTGAAATGTACTAACTCGTTTTTTCCTCACGGCAGCTCTACTTGTGTGTGGTTGCAACATTACGGTCCCATTGAGTACATTTTTGGAGAAAGGGACAGAACTTGCACCTCAGGGTGGGAGGAGGGTGCAGAGCACGATACATTTTCTTTCTTCGTCAAGCATTTTTTTGTGTTTTATACTTTTGGAATTTTGGTTTTTTTCATGTTGATTTTAAAATGACCTTTTTCCTGTTTGAAATGTACTAACTCGTTTTTTTCCTCCCAGCAGGTCAACTTGTGTGTGGTTGCAACATTACGGTCCCATTGATTGAGTACATTTTTGGAGAAAGGGAAATCAGTTTCACCACAGGGCGGGAGGGGGGTGCCTAGCACGATACATTTTCTTTCTTCGGTAAGCATATTATTTGTGTTTTATACTTTTGGAGTTTTGGTTTTTCATGATGATTTTAAAATGACCTTTTTCATGTCTGAAATTTACTAACTCATTTTTTACCTCACAGCAGGTCAACTTGTGTGTGGTTGCAACATTACGGTCCCATTGAGTACATTTTTGGAGAAAGGGACATCAGATGCACCACAGGGCGGGAGGAGGGTGCCTAGCATGACACAATTTCTTTCTTCAGTAAGCATTTTTTTGTGTTTTATACTTTTCGAATTTTGGTCTTTCATGTTGATTTTAAAATGACCTTTTTCATGTTTGAAATGTACTAACTCGTTTTTTCCTCACAGCAGGTCAACTTGTGTGTGGTTGCAATATTACGGTCCCATTGAGTACACTTTTTGAGAAAGGGACTTCAGTTCCACAACAGGGTGGGAGGAGGGTGCCTAGCACGATACATTCTTGTTCTTCGGTAAGCATTTTTTGTGTTTTATACTTTTGGAATTTTGTTTTTTCATCTTGGTTTTAAAATGACCTTTTTCATTTTGAAATGTACTAACTCGTTTTTCCTCACAGCAGGTCAACTTGTGTGTGGTTGCTACATTACGGTCCCATTGAGTACACTTTTGGAGAAAGGGACTTCAGTTGCACCACAGGGCGGGAGGAGGGTGCCTAGCACGATACATTCTTGTTCTTCGGTAGGCATTTTTTTGTGTTTTATACTTTTGGAATTTTGGTTTTCATGTTGGTTTTAAAATGACCTTTTTCATGTTTGAAATGTACTAACTCGTTTTTTCCTCACAGCAAGTCAACTTGTGTGTGGTTTTAACATTAAGGTCCCACTGAGTACATTTTTGGAGAAAGGGACATCAGTCTCACCACAGGGCGGGAGGAGGGTGCAGAGCACAATACGTTTTCTTTCTTCGGTAAGCATTTTTTTGTGTTTTATACTTTTGGAATTTTGTTTTTTCATCTTGGTTTTAAAATGACCTTTTTCATGTTTGAAATGTACTAACTCGTTTTTCCTCACAGCAGGTCAACTTGTGTGTGGTTGCAACATTACGGTCCCATTGAGTACATTTTTGGAGAAAGGGACATCAGTTGCACCGCAGGGCGGGAGGAGGGTGCCTAGCAGGATACATTTTCTTTCTTCGGAAAGCATTTTTTTGTATTTTATACTTTTGGAATTTTGGTTTTTCATGTTGATTTTAAAATGACCTTTTTCGTGTTTGAAATGTACTAACTCGTTTTTTCCTCACAGCAGGTCAACTTGTGTGTGGTTGCAACATTACGGTCCCATTGAGTACATTTTTGGAGAAAGGGACATCAGTTGCACCGCAGGGCGGGATTAGGGTGCCTTGCATGATACATTTTCTTCCGTCGGTAAGCATTTTTTTGTATTTTATACTTTTGGAATTTTGGTTTTTCATGTTGATTTTAAAATGAACTTTTTCATGTCTGAAATGTACTAACTCGTTTTTTACCTCACAGCAGGTCAACATGTGTGTGGTTGCAACATTACGGTCCCATTGAGTACATTTTTTGAGAAAGGGACATCAGTTTCAACACAGGGCGGGAGGAGGGTGCCTAGCACGATACATTTTCTTTCTTCGGTAAGCAGTTTTTTGTATTTTATACTTTTGGATTTTAGGTTTTTTATGTTGATTTGAAAATTACCTTTTTCATGTCTGAAATGTACTAACACGTTCTTTTCCTCACAGCAGGTCAACATGTGTGCGGTTGTAACATTACGGTGTCATTGAGTACATTTTTGGAGAAAGGGACATCAGTTTCAGCACAGGGCGGGAGGAGGGTGCCTAGCACGATACATTTTATTTCTTCATTAAGCATTTTTTTGTGTTTCATACTTTTGAATTTTAGTTTTTCATGTTGATTTTAAAATGACCTTTTTCATGTCTGAAATGTACTAACTCGTTTTTTTCCTCACAGAAGGTCAACTTGTGTGTGATTTCAACACTACGGTCCCATTGAGTACATTTTTGGAGAAAGGGACATAAGTTGCACCACAGGGCGGGATTAGGGTGCCTAGCATGATACATTTTCTTTCTTCGGTAAGCATATTTTTTGTGTTTTACACTTTTGGAGTTTTGGTGTTTCATGATGATTTTAAAATGATCTTTTTCATTTCTCAAATGTACTAACTAGTTTCTTTCCTCACAGCAGGTCAACCTTTGTGTGCTTGCAACATTATGGTCCCATTGTGTACATTTTTGGAGAAAGGGACATCAGTTGCACCACAGGGCGGGATTAGGGTGCCTAGCATGATACATTTTCTTTCTTCGGCAAGCATTTTTTTGTGTTTTATACTTTTGGAATTTTGGTTTTTCATGTTGATTTTAAAATGACCTTTTTCATGTTTGAAATGTACTAACTCGTTTTTTCCTCACAGCAGGTCAACTTCTGGGTGGTTGCAATATTACGGTCCCATTGAGTACGTTTTTGGAGAAAGGGACATCAGTTGCACCACAGGGCGGGAGGAGGGTACCTAGCACGAAACATTTTCTTTCTTCGGTAAGCATTCTTTAGTGATACATACTTTTGGAATTTTGGTTTTTCACGTTGATCTTAAAATCACCTTTTTCATGTTTGAAATGTACTAACTCGTTTTTTCCTCACAGCAGGTCAACTTGTGTGTGGTTGCAACATTACGGTCCCATTGAGTACATTTATGGAGAAAGGGACATTAGTTGCAACACAGGGCGTGAGGAGGGTACCTAGCATGATACATTTTCTTTCTTCGGTAAGCATTTTTTTGTGTTTTATACTTCTGGAATTTTGGCTATACATGTTGATTAAAAAATCACCTTTTTCATGTTTGAATTGTACTAACTTGTTTTTTCCTCACAGCCGATCAACTTGTGTCTGGTTCCAACATTACACTCCCTTTGAGTACATTTTTGGAGAAAGGGACATTTGTTGCACCACAGGGCGGGAGGAGGGTGCAGAGCACGACACAATCCTTTTCTTTCGTAATCATTTTCTTGTGTTTTGTACTTTTGGAGGTTTTGTTTTTCATGTTGATTTTAAATTGAATTTTTTCATGTTTGAAATGTACCAACTCGTTTTTTTTCCCACAGCAGTTCAACTTGTGTGTGGTTGCAACGTTATGGTCCCATTGAGTACATTTTTGGAGAAAGGGACATCAGTTTCACCACAGGGCAGGAGGAAGGTGCCTAGCACGATCTATTTTCTTTCTTTGGTAAGCATTTTTTTGTGTTTTATACTTTTGGAATTTTGGTTTTTCATGTTGATTTCAAAATCACGTTTTTCATGTTTGAAATGTACTAACTCGATTTTTCCTCACCGCGGGTCAACCTGTGTGTGGTTGCAACATTACAGACCCATTGAGTACATTTTTGCAGAAAGGGACATCAGTTGCACCACAGGGCGAGGAGAGGGTGCCTAGCATGATACATTTTCTTCCTTCGGTAAGCATTTTTTTGTGTTTTATACTTTTGGAATTTTGGTTCTTCATGTTGATTTTAAAATGACCTTTTTCATGTTTGTAATGTACTAACTCGTTTTTTCCTCACAGCAGGTCAACTTGTGTGTGGTTGCAACATTACAGTCCCATTGAGTAAATTTTTGTAGAAAGGGACATCAGTTGCACACAGGGCGGGAGGAGGGTGCCTAGCACGATACATTTTATTTCTTCGTTAAGAATTTTTTTTGTTTGATACTTTTGGAAGCTTGGTTTTTCATGTTGATTTTAAAATTACCTTTTTCATGTTTGAAAAGTACTAACACGTTTTTTCCTCACAGCAGGTCATCTTGCGTGTGGTTGCAACATTATGGTCCCATTGAGTACATTTTTGGAGAAAGGGACATCAGTTGTAGCACAGGGCGGGAGGAGGGTGCTGAGCGCGATACATTTTCTCTGTTCGGTAAGGATTTTTTCTGTTTGATACTTTTACAAGTATGGTTTTTCATGTTGATTTTAAAATGACCTTTTTCATGTTTGAAATGCACTAACTCGATTTTTCCTCACAGCAGGTCAACTTGCGTGTGGTTGCAACATTACGGTCCCATTGAGTACATTTTTGGAGAAAGGGACATCAGTTGCACCACAGGGCCGCAGACGGGTGCTGGGCACGATACATTTTCTCTCTTCGGTAAGCATTTTTTTGTGTTTGATACTTATGGAAGATCGGATTTCATGTTGATTTTAAAATGACCTTTTTCGTGTTTGAAATATACTAACACGTTTTTTCCTCACAGCAGGTCAACTTGCATGTGGTTGCAACATTACGGTCCCATTGGGTACATTTTTGGAGAAAGGGACATCAGTTGCACCACAGGGCGGGAGGAGGGTGCTGAGCGCGATACATTTTCTCTTTTCGGTAAGCATTTTTTTGTGTTTGATACTTTTGGAAATTTGGATTTTCATGTTGATTTTAAAATTACCTTTTTCATATTTGAAAAGTACTAACACGTTTTTTCCTCACAGCAGTTCAACTTGCGTGTGCTGGGCACGATACATTTTCTCTCTTCGCTAAGCATTTCTTTGTGTTTGTTACTTTTGAAAGTTTGGTTTTTCATGTTGATTTTAAAATGACCTTTCTCATGTTTGAAATGTACTAACTCGATTTTTCCTCACAGCAAGTCAACTTGTGTGTGGTTGCAACATTACGGTCCCATTGAGTACATTTGTGGACTAACTCGTTTTTTCCTCACAGCAGGCCAACTTGCGTGAGGTTGCAACATTACGGTCCCATTGAGTAAATTTTTGGAGAAAGGGACATCAGTTGCACCACGGGGAGGGAGGAGGGTGCTGAGCGCTATACATTTTCTCTCTTCGGTAAGCATTTTTTTGTGTTTGATACTTTTGGAAGTTTGGTTTTTCATGTTGATTTTAAAATTACCTTTTTCATGTTTGAAATGTACTAACTCGTTTTTTCCTCACAGCAGGTCAACTTGCGTGAGGTTGCAACATTACGGTCCCATTGAGTACATTTTTGGAGAAAGGACATCAGTTGCACCACGGGGCGGGAGGAGGGTGCTGAGCGCTATACATTTTCTCTCTTCGGTATGCATTTTTTTGTGTTTGATACTTTTGGAAGTTTGGTTTTTCATGTTGATTTTAAAATTACCTTTTTCATGTTTGAAATGTACTAACACGTTTTTTCCCCACAGCAGGTCAACTTGCGTGTGTTTGCAACATTATGGTCCCATTGAGTACATTTTTGGAGAAAGGGACATCAGTCGTAGCACAGGGCGGGAGGAGGGTGCTCAGCGCGATACATTTTCTCTCTTCGTTAAGCAGTTTTTTGTGTTTGATACTTTTGGAGAGTTTGGTTTTTCATGTTGATTTTAAAATGACCTTTTTCTTTTTTCAAACGTACTAACTCGTTTTTTCCACACAGCAGGTGTGGTTGTAACATTACGGTCCCATTGAGTACATTTTTTGAGAAAGGGACATCAGTTGCATCACAGTGCGGGAGGAGGGTGCTGGGCACGATACATTTTCTCTCTTCGGTAAGCATTTTTTTGTGTTTGTTACTTTTGGAAGTTTGGTTTTTCATGTTGATTTTAAAATGACCATTCTCATGTTCGAAATGTACTAACTCGTTTTTTCCTCACAGCAGGTCAACTTGTGTGTGGTTGCAACATTACGGTCCCATTGAGTACATTTTTGGAGAAAGGGACATCAGTTGCATCACAGGGCGGGAGGAGGGTGCTGGGCACGATACATTTTCTCTCTTCGGTAAGCATTTTTTTGTGTTTGTTACTTTTGGAAGTTTGGTTTTTCATGTTGATTTTAAAATGACCTTTCTCATGTTTGAAATGTACTAACTCGTTTTTTCCTCACAGCAGGTCAACTTGTGTGTGGTTGCAACATTACGGTCCCATTGAGTACATTTTTGGAGAAAGGGACATCAGTTGCATCACAGGGCGGGAGGAGGGTGCTGGGCACGATACATTTTCTCTCTTCGGTAAGCATTTTTTTGTGCTTTATACTTTTGGAAGTTTGGTTTTTCATGTTGATTTTAAAATGACCTTTTTCATGTTTGAAATGTACTAACTCGTTTTTTCCTCACAGCAGGTCAACTTGTGTGTGGTTGCAACATTACGGTCCCATTGAGTACATTTTTGGAGAAAGGGACATCAGTTGCATCACAGGGCGGGAGGAGGGTGCTGGGCACGATACATTTTCTCTCTTCGGTAAGCATTTTTTTGTGTTTGTTACTTTTGGAAGTTTGGTTTTTCATGTTGATTTTAAAATGACCTTTCTCATGTCTGAAATGTACTAACTCATTTTTTCCTCACAGCAGGTCAACTTGTGTGTGGTTGCAACATTACGGTCCCATTGAGTACATTTTTGGAGAAAGGGACATCAGTTGCACCACAGGGCCGTAGACGGGTGCTGGGCACGATACATTTTCTCTCTTCGGTAAGCATTTTTTTGTGTTTGTTACTTTTGGAAGTTTGGTTTTTCATGTTGATTTTAAAATGACCTTTTTCATGTTTGAAATGTACTAACTCGTTTTTTCCTCACAGCAGGTCAACTTGTGTGTGGTTGCAACATTACGGTCCCATTGAGTACATTTTTGGAGAAAGGGACATCAGTTGCACCACAGGGCCGCAGACAGGTGCTGGGCACGATACATTTTCTCTCTTCGGTAAGCATTTTTTTGTGTTTGTTACTTTTGGAAGTTTGGTTTTTCATGTTGATTTTAAAATGACCTTTCTCATGTTTGAAATGTACTAACTCGTTTTTTCCTCACAGCAGGTCAACTTGAGTGTGGTTGCAACAATACGTTCCCATTGAGTACATTTTTGGAGAAAGGGACATCAGTTGCACCACAGGGCCGCAGACGGGTGCTGGGCACAATACATTTTCTCTCTTCGGTAAGCATTTTTTTGTGTTTGTTACTTTTGGAAGTTTGGTTTTTCATGTTGATTTTAAAATGACCTTTCTCATGTTTGAAATGTACTAACTCGTTTTTCCTCACAGCAGGTCAACTTGTGTGTGGTGCAACATTACGGTCCCATTGAGTACATTTTTGGAGAAAGGGACATCAGTTGCACCACAGGGCCGCAGACGGGTGCTGGGCACGATACATTTTCTCTCTTCGGTAAGCATTTTTTTGTGTTTGTTACTTTTGGAAGTTTGGTTTTTCATGTTGATTTTAAAATGACCTTTCTCATGTTTGAAATGTACTAACTCGTTTTTTCCTCAGAGCAGGTTAACTGGTGTGTGGTTGCAACATTACGGTCCCATTGAGTACATTTTTGGAGAAAGGGACATCAGTTGCACCACAGGGAAGCAGACGGGTGCTGGGCACGATACATTTTCTCTCTTCGGTAAGAATTTTTTTGTGTTTGTTACTTTTGGAAATTTGGTTTTTCATGTTGATTTTAAAATGACCTTTCTCTTGTTTGAAATGTACTAACTCGTTTTTTCCTCACAGCAGGTCAACTTGTGTGTGGTTGCAACATTACGGTCCCATTCAGTACATTTTGGAGAAAGGGACATCAGATGCATCACAGGGCCGCAGACGGGTGCTGGGCACGATACATTTTCTCTCTTCTGTAAGCATTTTTTTGTGTTTGTTACTTTTGGAAGTTTGGTTTTTCATGTTGATTTTAAAATAACCTTTCTCATGTTTGAAATGTACTAACTCGTTTTTTCCTCACAGCAGTGCAACTTGTGTGTGGTTGCAACATTACGGTCCCATTGAGTACATTTTTGGAGAAAGCGACATCAGTTGCATCACAGGGCCGCAGACGGGTGCTGGGCACGATACATTTCCTCTCTTCGGTAAGCATTTTTTTGTGTTTGTTACTTTTGGAAGTTTGGTTTTTCATGTTGATTTTAAAATGACCTTTCTCATGTTTGAAATGTACTAACTCGTTTTTTCCTCACAGCAGATCAACTTGTGTGTGGTTGCAACATTACGGTCCCATTGAGTACAATTTTGGAGAAAGGGACATCAGTTGCATCACAGGGCGGGAGGAGGGTGCTGGGCACGATACATTTTCTCTCTTCGGTAAGCATTTTTTTGTGCTTTATACTTTTGGAAGTTTGGTTTTTCATGTTGATTTTAAAATGACCTTTTTCATGTTTGAAATGTACTAACTCGTTTTTTCCTCACAGCAGGTCAACTTGTGTGTGGTTGCAACATTACGGTCCCATTGAGTACATTTTTGGAGAAAGGGACATCAGTTGCATCACAGGGCCGCAGACGGGTGCTGGGCACGATACATTTTCTCTCTTCGGTAAGCATTTTTTTGTGTTTGTTACTTTTGGAAGTTTGGTTTTTCATGTTGATTTTAAAATGACCTTTCTCATGTTTGAAATGTACTAACTCGTTTTTTCCTCACAGCAGGTCAACTTGTGTGTGGTTGCAACATTACGGTCCCATTGAGTACATTTTTGGAGAAAGGGACGTCAGTTGCACCACAGGGCCGCAGACGGTTGCTGGGCACAATACATTTTCTCTCTTCGGTAAGCATTTTTTTGTGTTTGTTACTTTTGGAAGTTTCGTTTTTCATGTTGATTTTAAAATGACCTTTCTCATGTTTGAAATGTACTAACTCGTTTTTTCCTCACAGCAGGTCAACTTGTGTGTGGTTGCAACATTACGGTCCCATTGAGTACATTTTTGGAGAAAGGGACATCAGTTGCACCACAGGGCCGCAGACAGGTGCTGGGCACGATACATTTTCTCTCTTCGGTAAGCATTTTTTTGTGTTTGTTACTTTTGGAAGTTTGGTTTTTCATGTTGATTTTAAAATGACCTTTCTCATGTTTGAAATGTACTAACTCGTTTTTTCCTCACAGCAGGTCAACTTGAGTGTGGTTGCAACAATACGTTCCCATTGAGTACATTTTTGGAGAAAGAGACATCAGTTGCACCACAGGGCCGCAGACGGGTGCTGGGCACGATACATTTTCTCTCTTCGGTAAGCATTTTTTTGTGTTTGTTACTTTTGGAAGTTTGGTTTTTCATGTTGATTTTAAAATGACCTTTCTCATGTTTGAAATGTACTAACTCGTTTTTTCCTCACAGCAGGTCAACTTGTGTGTGGTTGCAACATTACGGTCCCATTGAGTACATTTTTGGAGAAAGGGACATCAGTTGCACCACAGGGCCGCAGACGGGTGCTGGGCACGATACATTTTCTCTCTTCGGTAAGCATTTTTTTGTGTTTGTTACTTTTGGAAGTTTGGTTTTTCATGTTGATTTTAAAATGACCTTTCTCATGTTTGAAATGTACTAACTCGTTTTTTCCTCACAGCAGGTCAACTTGTGTGTGGTTGCAACATTACGGTCCCATTGAGTACATTTTTGGAGAAAGGGACATCAGTTGCACCACAGGGCCGCAGACGGGTGCTGGGCACGATACATTTTCTCTCTTCGGTAAGCATTTTTTTGTGTTTGTTACTTTTGGAAGTTTGGTTTTTCATGTTGATTTTAAAATGACCTTTCTCATGTTTGAAATGTACTAACTCGTTTTTTCCTCACAGCAGGTCAACTTGTGTGTGGTTGCAACATTACGGTCCCATTGAGTACATTTTTGGAGAAAGGGACATCAGTTGCACCACAGGGCCGCAGACGGGTGCTGGGCACGATACATTTTCTCTCTTCGGTAAGCATTTTTTTGTGTTTGTTACTTTTGGAAGTTTGGTTTTTCATGTTGATTTTGAAATGACCTTTCTCATGTTTGAAATGTACTAACTCGTTTTTTCCTCACAGCAGGTCAACTTGTGTGTGATTGCAACATTACAGTCCCATTGAGTACATTTTTGGAGAAAGGGACATCAGTTGCACCACAGGGCCGCAGACGGGTGCTGGGCACGATACATTTTCTCTGTTCGGTAAGCATTTTTTTGTGTTTGTTACTTTTGGAAGTTTGGTTTTTCATGTTGATTTTAAAATGACCTTTCTCATGTTTGAAATGTACTAACTCGTTTTTTCCTCACAGCAGGTCAACTTGTGTGTGATTGCAACATTACAGTCCCATTGAGTACATTTTTGGAGAAAGGGACATCAGTTGCACCACAGGGCCGCAGACGGGTGCTGGGCACGATACATTTTCTCTGTTCGGTAAGCATTTTTTTGTGTTTGTTACTTTTGGAAGTTTGGTTTTTCATGTTGATTTTAAAATGACCTTTCTCATGTTTGAAATGTACTAACTCGTTTTTTCCTCACAGCAGGTCAACTTGTGTGTGGTTGCAACATTACGGTCCCATTGAGTACATTTTTGGAGAAAGGGACATCATTTGCATCACAGGGCCGCAGACGGGTGCTGGGCACGATACATTTTCTCTCTTCGGTAAGAATTTTTTTGTGTTTGTTACTTTTGGAAATTTGGTTTTTCATGTTGATTTTAAAATGACCTTTCTCATGTTTGAAATGTACTAACTCGTTTTTTCCTCACAGCAGGTCAACTTGTGTGTGGTTGCAACATTACGGTCCCATTGAGTACATTTTTGGAGAAAGGGACATCAGATGCATCACAGGGCCGCAGACGGGTGCTGGGCACGATACATTTTCTCTCTTCGGTAAGAATTTTTTTGTGTTTGTTACTTTTGGAAGTTTGGTTTTTCTTGTTGATTTTAAAATGACCTTTCTCATGTTTGAAATGTACTAACTCGTTTTTTCCTCACAGCAGGTCAACTTGTGTGTGGTTGCAACATTACGGTCCCATTGAGTACATTTTTGGAGAAAGGGACATCAGTTGCATCACAGGGCCGCAGACGGGTGCTGGGCACGATACATTTCCTCTCTTCGGTAAGCATATTTTTGTGTTTGTTACTTTTGGAAGTTTGGTTTTTCATGTTGATTTTAAAATGACATTTCTCATGTTTGAAATGTACTAACTCGTTTTTTCCTCACAGCAGGTCAACTTGTGTGTGGTTGCAACATTACGGTCCCATTGAGTACATTTTTGGAGAAAGGGACATCAGTTGCATCACAGGGCCGCAGACGGGTGCTGGGCACGATACATTTTCTCTCTTCGGTAAGCATTTTTTTGTGTTTGTTACTTTTGGAAGTTTGGTTTTTCATGTTGATTTTAAAATGACCTTTCTCATGTTTGAAATGTACTAACACGTTTTTTCCCCACAGCAGGTCAACTTGCGTGTGGTTGCAACATTATGGTCCCATTGAGTACATTTTTGGAGAAAGGGACATCAGTCGTAGCACAGGGCTGGAGGAGGGTGCTCAGCGCGATACATTTTCTCTCTTCGTTAAGCAGTTTTTTGTGTTTGATACTTTTGGAGAGTTTGGTTTTTCATGTTGATTTTAAAATAACCTTTTTCATGTTTGAAACGTACTAACTCGTTTTTTCCTCACAGCAGGTGTGGTTGCAACATTACGGTCCCATTGAGTACATTTTTTGAGAAAGGGACATCAGTTGCATCACAGTGCTGGAGGAGGGTGCTGGGCACGATACATTTTCTTTCTTCGGTAAGAATTTTTTTGTGTTTGTTACTTTTGGAAATTTGGTTTTTCATGTTGATTTTAAAATGACCTTTCTCATGTTTGAAATGTACTAACTCGTTTTTTCCTCACAGCAGGTCAACTTGTGTGTGGTTGCAACATTACGGTCCCATTGAGTACATTTTTGGAGAAAGGGACATCAGATGCATCACAGGGCCGCAGACGGGTGCTGGGCACGATACATTTTCACTCTTCGGTAAGCATTTTTTTGTGTTTGTTACTTTTGGAAGTTTGGTTTTTCATGTTGATTTTAAAATGACCTTTCTCATGTTTTAAATGTACTAACTCGTTTTTTCCTCACAGCAGGTCAACTTGTGTGTGGTTGCAACATTACGGTCCCATTGAGTACATTTTTGGAGAAAGGGACATCAGTTGCATCACAGGGCCGCAGACGGGTGCTGGGCACGATACATTTTCTCTCTTCGGTAAGCATTTTTTTGTGTTTGTTACTTTTGGAAGTTTGGTTTTTCATGTTGATTTTAAAATTACCTTTTTCATGTTTGAAATGTACTAACACGTTTTTTCCCCACAGCAGATCAACTTGCGTGTGGTTGCAACATTATGGTCCCATTGAGTACATTTTTGGAGAAAGGGACATCAGTTGCACCACAGGGCGGGAGGAGGGTGCTCAGCGCGATACATTTTCTCTCTTCGTTAAGCAGTTTTTTGTGTTTGATACTTTTGGAGAGTTTGGTTTTTCATGTTGATTTTAAAATAACCTTTTTCATGTTTGAAACGTACTAACACGTTTTTTCCCCACAGCAGGTCAACTTGCGTGTGGTTGCAACATTATGGTCCCATTGAGTACATTTTTGGAGAAAGGGACATCAGTCGTAGCACAGGGCGGGAGGAGGGTGCTCAGCGCGATACATTTTCTCTCTTCGGTAAGCATTTTTTTGTGTTTGTTACTTTTGGAAGTTTGCTTTTTCATGTTGATTTTAAAATGACCTTTCTCATGTTTGAAATGTACTAACTCGTTTTTTCCTCACAGCAGGTCAACTTGTGTGTGGTTGCAACATTACGGTCCCATTGAGTACATTTTTGGAGAAAGGGACATCAGTTGCATCACAGGGCGGGAGGAGGGTGCTGGGCACGATACATTTTCTCTCTTCGGTAAGCATTTTTTTGTGTTTGTTACTTTTGGAAGTTTGGTTTTTCATGTTGATTTTAAAATGACCTTTCTCATGTTTGAAATGTACTAACTCGTTTTTTCCTCACAGCAGGTCAACTTGTGTGTGGTTGCAACATTACGGTCCCATTGAGTACATTTTTGGAGAAAGGGACATCAGTTGCATCACAGGGCGGGTGGAGGGTGCTGGGCACGATACATTTTCTCTCTTCGGTAAGCATTTTTTTGTGCTTTATACTTTTGGAAGTTTGGTTTTTCATGTTGATTTTAAAATGACCTTTCTCATGTTTAAATGTACTAACTCGTTTTTTCCTCACAGCAGGTCAACTTGAGTGTGGTTGCAACAATACGTTCCCATTGAGTACATTTTTGGAGAAAGGGACATCAGTTGCACCACAGGGCCGCAGACGGGTGCTGGGCACGATACATTTTCTCTCTTCGGTAAGCATTTTTTTGTGTTTGTTACTTTTGGAAGTTTGGTTTTTCATGTTGATTTTAAAATGACCTTTCTCATGTTTGAAATGTACTAACTCGTTTTTTCCTCACAGCAGGTCAACTTGTGTGTGGTTGCAACATTACGGTCCCATTGAGTACATTTTTGGAGAAAGGGACATCAGTTGCACCACAGGGCCGCAGACGGGTGCTGGGCACGATACATTTTCTCTCTTCAGTAAGCATTTTTTTGTGTTTGTTACTTTTGGAAGTTTGGTTTTTCATGTTGATTTTAAAATGACCTTTCTCATGTTTGAAAAGTACTAACTCGTTTTTTCCTCACAGCAGGTCAACTTGTGTGTGGTTGCAACATTACGGTCCCATTGAGTACATTTTTGGAGAAAGGGACATCAGTTGCACCACAGGGCCGCAGACGGGTGCTGGGCACGATACATTTTCTCTCTTCGGTAAGCATTTTTTTGTGTTTGTTACTTTTGGAAGTTTGGTTTTTCATGTTGATTTTAAAATGACCTTTCTCATGTTTGAAATGTACTAACTCGTTTTTTCCTCACAGCAGGTCAACTTGTGTGTGGTTGCAACATTACGGTCCCATTGAGTACATTTTTGGAGAAAGGAACATCAGTTGCACCACAGGGCCGCAGACGGGTGCTGGGCACGATACATTTTCTCTCTTCGGTAAGCATTTTTTTGTGTTTGTTACTTTTGGAAGTTTGGTTTTTCATGTTGATTTTAAAATGACCTTTCTCATGTTTGAAATGTACTAACTCGTTTTTTCCTCACAGCAGGTCAACTTGTGTGTGGTTGCAACATTACAGTCCCATTGAGTACATTTTTGGAGAAAGGGACATCAGTTGCACCACAGGGCCGCAGACGGGTGCTGGGCACGATACATTTTCTCTCTTCGGTAAGCATTTTTTTGTGTTTGTTACTTTTGGAAGTTTGGTTTTTCATGTTGATTTTAAAATGACCTTTCTCATGTTTGAAATGTACTAACTCGTTTTTTCCTCACAGCAGGTCAACTTGTGTGTGGTTGCAACATTACAGTCCCATTGAGTACATTTTTGGAGAAAGGGACATCAGTTGCACCACAGGGCCGCAGACGGGTGCTGGGCACGATACATTTTCTCTCTTCGGTAAGCATTTTTTTGTGTTTGTTACTTTTGGAAGTTTGGTTTTTCATGTTGATTTTAAAATGACCTTTCTCATGTTTGAAATGTACTAACTCGTTTTTTCCTCACAGCAGGTCAACTTGTGTGTGGTTGCAACATTACGGTCCCATTGAGTACATTTTTGGAGAAAGGGACATCAGTTGCATCACAGGGCCGCAGACGGGTGCTGGGCACGATACATTTTCTCTCTTCGGTAAGCATTTTTTTGTGTTTGTTACTTTTGGAAATTTGGTTTTCATGTTGATTTTAAAATGACCTTTCTCATGTTTGAAATGTACTAACTCGTTTTTTCCTCACAGCAGGTCAACTTGTGTGTGGTTGCAACATTACGGTCCCATTGAGTACATTTTTGGAGAAAGGGACATCAGATGCATCACAGGGCCGCAGACGGGTGCTGGGCACGATACATTTTCTCTCTTCGGTAAGCATTTTTTTGTGTTTGTTACTTTTGGAAGTTTGGTTTTTCATGTTGATTTTAAAATGACCTTTCTCATGTTTGAAATGTACTAACTCGTTTTTCCCTCACAGCAGGTCAACTTGTGTGTGGTTGCAACATTACGGTCCCATTGAGTACATTTTTGGAGAAAGGGACATCAGTTGCATCACAGGGCCGCAGACGGGTGCTGGGCACGATACATTTCCTCTCTTCGGTAAGCATTTTTTTGTGTTTGTTACTTTTGGAAGTTTGGTTTTTCATGTTGATTTTAAAATGACCTTTCTCATGTTTGAAATGTACTAACTCGTTTTTTCCTCACAGCAGGTCAACTTGTGTGTGGTTGCAACATTACGGTCCCATTGAGTACATTTTTGGAGAAAGGGACATCAGTTGCACCACAGGGCCGCAGACGGGTGCTGGGCACGATACATTTTCTCTCTTCGGTAAGCATTTTTTTGTGTTTGTTACTTTTGGAAGTTTGGTTTTTCATGTTGATTTTAAAATGACCTTTCTCATGTTTGAAAAGTACTAACTCGTTTTTTCCTCACAGCAGGTCAACTTGTGTGTGGTTGCAACATTACGGTCCCATTGAGTACATTTTTGGAGAAAGGGACATCAGTTGCACCACAGGGCCGCAGACGGGTGCTGGGCACGATACATTTTCTCTCTTCGGTAAGCATTTTTTTGTGTTTGTTACTTTTGGAAGTTTGGTTTTTCATGTTGATTTTAAAATGACCTTTCTCATGTTTGAAATGTACTAACTCGTTTTTTCCTCACAGCAGGTCAACTTGTGTGTGGTTGCAACATTACGGTCCCATTGAGTACATTTTTGGAGAAAGGAACATCAGTTGCACCACAGGGCCGCAGACGGGTGCTGGGCACGATACATTTTCTCTCTTCGGTAAGCATTTTTTTGTGTTTGTTACTTTTGGAAGTTTGGTTTTTCATGTTGATTTTAAAATGACCTTTCTCATGTTTGAAATGTACTAACTCGTTTTTTCCTCACAGCAGGTCAACTTGTGTGTGGTTGCAACATTACAGTCCCATTGAGTACATTTTTGGAGAAAGGGACATCAGTTGCACCACAGGGCCGCAGACGGGTGCTGGGCACGATACATTTTCTCTCTTCGGTAAGCATTTTTTTGTGTTTGTTACTTTTGGAAGTTTGGTTTTTCATGTTGATTTTAAAATGACCTTTCTCATGTTTGAAATGTACTAACTCGTTTTTTCCTCACAGCAGGTCAACTTGTGTGTGGTTGCAACATTACGGTCCCATTGAGTACATTTTTGGAGAAAGGGACATCGGTTGCATCACAGGGCCGCAGACGGGTGCTGGGCACGATACATTTCCTCTCTTCGGTAAGCATTTTTTTGTGTTTGTTACTTTTGGAAGTTTGGTTTTTCATGTTGATTTTAAAATGACCTTTCTCATGTTTGAAATGTACTAACTCGTTTTTTCCTCACAGCAGGTCAACTTGTGTGTGGTTGCAACATTACGGTCCCATTGAGTACATTTTTGGAGAAAGGGACATCAGTTGCATCACAGGGCCGCAGACGGGTGCTGGGCACGATACATTTTCTCTCTTCGGTAAGCATTTTTTTGTGTTTGTTACTTTTGGAAGTTTGGTTTTTCATGTTGATTTTAAAATGACCTTTCTCATGTTTGAAATGTACTAACTCGTTTTTTCCTCACAGCAGGTCAACTTGTGTGTGGTTGCAACATTACGGTCCCATTGAGTACATTTTTGGAGAAAGGGACATCAGTTGCATCACAGGGCGGGAGGAGGGTGCTGCGCACGATACATTTTCTCTCATCGGTAAGCATTTTTTTGTGTTTGTTACTTTTGGAAGTTTGGTTTTTCATGTTGATTTTAAAATGACCTTTCTCATGTTTGAAATGTACTAACTCGTTTTTTCCTCAGAGCAGGTCAACTTGTTTGTGGTTGCAACATTACGGTCCCATTGAGTACATTTTTGGAGAAAGGGACATTAGTTGCATCACAGGGCGGCAGACGGGTGCTGGGCACGATACATTTTCTCTCTTCGGTAATCATTTTTTTGTGTTTGTTACTTTTGGAAGTTTGGTTTTTCATGTTGATTTTAAAATGACCTTTCTCATGTTTGAAATGTACTAACTCGTTTTTTCCTCACAGCAGGTTAACTTGTGTGTGGTTGCAACATTACGGTCCCAATGAGTACATTTTTGGAGAAAGGGACATCAGTTGCATCACAGGGCGGGCGGAGGGTGCTGGGCACGATACATTTTCTCTCTTCGGTAAGCATTTTTTTGTGTTTGTTACTTTTGGAAGTTTGATTTTTCATGTTGATTTTAAAATGACCTTTCTCATGTTTGAAATGTACGAACTCGTTTTTTTCTCACAGCAAGTCAACTTGTTTGTGGTTGCAACATTACGGTCCCATTGAGTACATATTTGGGGAAAGGGACATCAGTTGCACCACAGGGCCGCCGACGGGTGCTGGGCACGATACATTTTCTCTCTTCGGTAAGCATTTTTTTGTGATTGTTACTTTTGGAAGTTTGGTTTTTCATGTTGATTTTAAAATGACCTTTCTCATGTTTGAAATGTACTAACTCGTTTTTTCCTCACAGCAGGTCAACTTGTGTGTGGTTGCAACATTACGGTCCCATTGAGTACATTCTTGGAGAAAGGGACATCAGTTGCATCACAGGGCCGCAGACGGGTGCTGGGCACGATACATTTTCTCTCTTCGGTAAGCATTTTTTTGTGTTTGTTACTTTTGGAAGTTTGGTTTTTCATGTTGATTTTAAAATTACCTTTTTCATGTTTGAAATGTACTAACACGTTTTTTCCCCACAGCAGGTCAACTTGCGTGTGGTTGCAACATTATGGTCCCATTGAGTACATTTTTGGAGAAAGGGACATCAGTCGTAGCACAGGGCGGGAGGAGGGTGCTCAGCGCGATACATTTTCTCTCTGCGTTAAGCAGTTTTTTGTGTTTGATGCTTTTGGAGAGTTTGGTTTTTCATGTTGATTTTAAAATAACCATTTTCATGTTTGAAACGTACTAACACGTTTTTTCCCCACAGCGGGTCAACTTGCGTGTGGTTATAACATTACGGTCCCATTGAGTACATTTTTGGAGAAAGGGACATCAGTCGTAGCACAGGGCGGGAGGAGGGTGCTCAGCGCGATACATTTTCTCTCTTCGGTAAGCATTTTTTTGTGTTTGTTACTTTTGGAAGTTTGGTTTTTCATGTTGATTTTAAAATGACCTTTCTCATGTTCGAAATGTACTAACTCGTTTTTTCCTCACAGCAGGTCAACTTGTGTGTGGTTGCAACATTACGGTCCCATTGAGTACATTTTTGGAGAAAGGGACATCAGTTGCATCACAGGGCGGGAGGAGGGTGCTGGGCACGATACATTTTCTCTCTTCGGTAAGCATTTTTTTGTGTTTGTTACTTTTGGAAGTTTGGTTTTTCATGTTGATTTTAAAATGACCTTTCTCATGTTTGAAATGTACTAACTTGTTTTTTCCTCACAGCAGGTCAACTTGTGTGTGGTTGCAACATTACGGTCCCATTGAGTACATTTTTGGAGAAAGGGACATCAGTTGCATCACAGGGCGGGAGGAGGGTGCTGGGCACGATACATTTTCTCTCTTCGGTAAGCATTTTTTTGTGCTTTATACTTTTGGAAGTTTGGTTTTTCATGTTGATTTTAAAATGACCTTTCTCATGTTTGAAATGTACTAACTCGTTTTTTCCTCACAGCAGGTCAACTTGAGTGTGGTTGCAACAATACGTTCCCATTGAGTACATTTTTGGAGAAAGGGACATCAGTTGCACCACAGGGCCGCAGACGGGTGCTGGGCACGATACATTTTCTCTCTTCGGTAAGCATTTTTTTGTGTTTGTTACTTTTGGAAGTTTGGTTTTTCATGTTGATTTTAAAATGACCTTTCTCATGTTTGAAATGTACTAACTCGTTTTTTCCTCACAGCAGGTCAACTTGTGTGTGGTTGCAACATTACGGTCCCATTGAGTACATTTTTGGAGAAAGGGACATCAGTTGCACCACAGGGCCGCAGACGGGTGCTGGGCACGATACATTTTCTCTCTTCGGTAAGCATTTTTTTGTGTTTGTTACTTTTGGAAGTTTGGTTTTTCATGTTGATTTTAAAATGACCTTTCTCATGTTTGAAATGTACTAACTCGTTTTTTCCTCACAGCAGGTCAACTTGTGTGTGGTTGCAACATTACGGTCCCATTGAGTACATTTTTGGAGAAAGGAACATCAGTTGCACCACAGGGCCGCAGACGGGTGCTGGGCACGATACATTTTCTCTCTTCGGTAAGCATTTTTTTGTGTTTGTTACTTTTGGAAGTTTGGTTTTTCATGTTGATTTTAAAATGACCTTTCTCATGTTTGAAATGTACTAACTCGTTTTTTCCTCACAGCAGGTCAACTTGTGTGTGGTTGCAACATTACGGTCCCATTGAGTACATTTTTGGAGAAAGGGACATCAGATGCATCACAGGGCCGCAGACGGGTGCTGGGCACGATACATTTTCTCTCTTCGGTAAGCATTTTTTTGTGTTTGTTACTTTTGGAAGTTTGGTTTTTCATGTTGATTTTAAAATGACCTTTCTCATGTTTGAAATGTACTAACTCGTTTTTTCCTCACAGCAGATCAACTTGTGTGTGGTTGCAACATTACGGTCCCATTGAGTACATTTTTGGAGAAAGGGACATCAGTTGCATCACAGGGCTGCAGACGGGTGCTGGGCACGATACATTTCCTCTCTTCGGTAAGCATTTTTTTGTGTTTGTTACTTTTGGAAGTTTGGTTTTTCATGTTGATTTTAAAATGACCTTTCTCATGTTTGAAATGTACTAACTCGTTTTTTCCTCACAGCAGGTCAACTTGTGTGTGGTTGCAACATTACGGTCCCATTGAGTACATTTTTGGAGAAAGGGACATCAGTTGCATCACAGGGCCGCAGACGGGTGCTGGGCACGATACATTTTCTCTCTTCGGTAAGCATTTTTTTGTGTTTGTTACTTTTGGAAGTTTGGTTTTTCATGTTGATTTTAAAATGACCTTTCTCATGTTTGAAATGTACTAACTCGTTTTTTCCTCACAGCAGGTCAACTTGTGTGTGGTTGCAACATTACGGTCCCATTGAGTACATTTTTGGAGAAAGGGACATCAGTTGCATCACAGGGCGGGAGGAGGGTGCTGGGCACGATACATTTTCTCTCATCGGTAAGCATTTTTTTGTGTTTGTTACTTTTGGAAGTTTGGTTTTTCATGTTGATTTTAAAATGACCTTTTTCATGTTTGAAATGTACTAACTCGTTTTTTCCTCACAGCAGGTCAACTTGTTTGTGGATGCAACATTACGGTCCCATTGAGTACATTTTTGGAGAAAGGGACATTAGTTGCATCACAGGGCGGCAGACTGGTGCTGGGCACGATACATTTTCTCTCTTCGGTAATCATTTTTTTGTGTTTGTTACTTTTGGAAGTTTGGTTTTTCATGTTGATTTTAAAATGACCTTTCTCATGTTTGAAATGTACGAACTCGTTTTTTTCTCACAGCAAGTCAACTTGTGTGTGGTTGCAACATTACGGTCCCATTGAGTACATTTGTGGACTAACTCGTTTTTTCCTCACAGCAGGCCAACTTGCGTGAGGTTGCAACATTACGGTCCCATTGAGTAAATTTTTGGAGAAAGGGACATCAGTTGCACCACGGGGAGGGAGGAGGGTGCTGAGCGCTATACATTTTCTCTCTTCGGTAAGCATTTTTTTGTGTTTGATACTTTTGGAAGTTTGGTTTTTCATGTTGATTTTAAAATTACCTTTTTCATGTTTGAAATGTACTAACTCGTTTTTTCCTCACAGCAGGTCAACTTGCGTGAGGTTGCAACATTACGGTCCCATTGAGTACATTTTTGGAGAAAGGACATCAGTTGCACCACGGGGCGGGAGGAGGGTGCTGAGCGCTATACATTTTCTCTCTTCGGTATGCATTTTTTTGTGTTTGATACTTTTGGAAGTTTGGTTTTTCATGTTGATTTTAAAATTACCTTTTTCATGTTTGAAATGTACTAACACGTTTTTTCCCCACAGCAGGTCAACTTGCGTGTGTTTGCAACATTATGGTCCCATTGAGTACATTTTTGGAGAAAGGGACATCAGTCGTAGCACAGGGCGGGAGGAGGGTGCTCAGCGCGATACATTTTCTCTCTTCGTTAAGCAGTTTTTTGTGTTTGATACTTTTGGAGAGTTTGGTTTTTCATGTTGATTTTAAAATGACCTTTTTCATGTTTCAAACGTACTAACTCGTTTTTTCCACACAGCAGGTGTGGTTGCAACATTACGGTCCCATTGAGTACATTTTTTGAGAAAGGGACATCAGTTGCATCACAGTGCGGGAGGAGGGTGCTGGGCACGATACATTTTCTCTCTTCGGTAAGCATTTTTTTGTGTTTGTTACTTTTGGAAGTTTGGTTTTTCATGTTGATTTTAAAATGACCATTCTCATGTTCGAAATGTACTAACTCGTTTTTTCCTCACAGCAGGTCAACTTGTGTGTGGTTGCAACATTACGGTCCCATTGAGTACATTTTTGGAGAAAGGGACATCAGTTGCATCACAGGGCGGGAGGAGGGTGCTGGGCACGATACATTTTCTCTCTTCGGTAAGCATTTTTTTGTGTTTGTTACTTTTGGAAGTTTGGTTTTTCATGTTGATTTTAAAATGACCTTTCTCATGTTTGAAATGTACTAACTCGTTTTTTCCTCACAGCAGGTCAACTTGTGTGTGGTTGCAACATTACGGTCCCATTGAGTACATTTTTGGAGAAAGGGACATCAGTTGCATCACAGGGCGGGAGGAGGGTGCTGGGCACGATACATTTTCTCTCTTCGGTAAGCATTTTTTTGTGCTTTATACTTTTGGAAGTTTGGTTTTTCATGTTGATTTTAAAATGACCTTTTTCATGTTTGAAATGTACTAACTCGTTTTTTCCTCACAGCAGGTCAACTTGTGTGTGGTTGCAACATTACGGTCCCATTGAGTACATTTTTGGAGAAAGGGACATCAGTTGCATCACAGGGCGGGAGGAGGGTGCTGGGCACGATACATTTTCTCTCTTCGGTAAGCATTTTTTTGTGTTTGTTACTTTTGGAAGTTTGGTTTTTCATGTTGATTTTAAAATGACCTTTCTCATGTCTGAAATGTACTAACTCATTTTTTCCTCACAGCAGGTCAACTTGTGTGTGGTTGCAACATTACGGTCCCATTGAGTACATTTTTGGAGAAAGGGACATCAGTTGCACCACAGGGCCGTAGACGGGTGCTGGGCACGATACATTTTCTCTCTTCGGTAAGCATTTTTTTGTGTTTGTTACTTTTGGAAGTTTGGTTTTTCATGTTGATTTTAAAATGACCTTTTTCATGTTTGAAATGTACTAACTCGTTTTTTCCTCACAGCAGGTCAACTTGTGTGTGGTTGCAACATTACGGTCCCATTGAGTACATTTTTGGAGAAAGGGACATCAGTTGCACCACAGGGCCGCAGACAGGTGCTGGGCATGATACATTTTCTCTCTTCGGTAAGCATTTTTTTGTGTTTGTTACTTTTGGAAGTTTGGTTTTTCATGTTGATTTTAAAATGACCTTTCTCATGTTTGAAATGTACTAACTCGTTTTTTCCTCACAGCAGGTCAACTTGAGTGTGGTTGCAACATTACGTTCCCATTGAGTACATTTTTGGAGAAAGGGACATCAGTTGCACCACAGGGCCGCAGACGGGTGCTGGGCACAATACATTTTCTCTCTTCGGTAAGCATTTTTTTGTGTTTGTTACTTTTGGAAGTTTGGTTTTTCATGTTGATTTTAAAATGACCTTTCTCATGTTTGAAATGTACTAACTCGTTTTTCCTCACAGCAGGTCAACTTGTGTGTGGTGCAACATTACGGTCCCATTGAGTACATTTTTGGAGAAAGGGACATCAGTTGCACCTCAGGGCCGCAGACGGGTGCTGGGCACGATACATTTTCTCTCTTCGGTAAGCATTTTTTTGTGTTTGTTACTTTTGGAAGTTTGGTTTTTCATGTTGATTTTAAAATGACCTTTCTCATGTTTGAAATGTACTAACTCGTTTTTTCCTCACAGCAGGTTAACTGGTGTGTGGTTGCAACATTACGGTCCCATTGAGTACATTTTTGGAGAAAGGGACATCAGTTGCACCACAGGGAAGCAGACGGGTGCTGGGCACGATACATTTTCTCTCTTCGGTAAGAATTTTTTTGTGTTTGTTACTTTTGGAAATTTGGTTTTTCATGTTGATTTTAAAATGACCTTTCTCTTGTTTGAAATGTACTAACTCGTTTTTTCCTCACAGCAGGTCAACTTGTGTGTGGTTGCAACATTACGGTCCCATTCAGTACATTTTTGGAGAAAGGGACATCAGATGCATCACAGGGCCGCAGACGGGTGCTGGGCACGATACATTTTCTCTCTTCTGTAAGCATTTTTTTGTGTTTGTTACTTTTGGAAGTTTGGTTTTTCATGTTGATTTTAAAATAACCTTTCTCATGTTTGAAATGTACTAACTCGTTTTTTCCTCACAGCAGTGCAACTTGTGTGTGGTTGCAACATTACGGTCCCATTGAGTACATTTTTGGAGAAAGCGACATCAGTTGCATCACAGGGCCGCAGACGAGTGCTGGGCACGATACATTTCCTCTCTTCGGTAAGCATTTTTTTGTGTTTGTTACTTTTGGAAGTTTGGTTTTTCATGTTGATTTTAAAATGACCTTTCTCATGTTTGAAATGTACTAACTCGTTTTTTCCTCACAGCAGATCAACTTGTGTGTGGTTGCAACATTACGATCCCATTGAGTACAATTTTGGAGAAAGGGACATCAGTTGCATCACAGGGCGGGAGGAGGGTGCTGGGCACGATACATTTTCTCTCTTCGGTAAGCATTTTTTTGTGCTTTATACTTTTGGAAGTTTGGTTTTTCATGTTGATTTTAAAATGACCTTTTTCATGTTTGAAATGTACTAACTCGTTTTTTCCTCACAGCAGGTCAACTTGTGTGTGGTTGCAACATTACGGTCCCATTGAGTACATTTTTGGAGAAAGGGACATCAGTTGCATCACAGGGCCGCAGACGGGTGCTGGGCACGATACATTTTCTCTCTTCGGTAAGCATTTTTTTGTGTTTGTTACTTTTGGAAGTTTGGTTTTTCATGTTGATTTTAAAATGACCTTTCTCATGTTTGAAATGTACTAACTCGTTTTTTCCTCACAGCAGGTCAACTTGTGTGTGGTTGCAACATTACGGTCCCATTGAGTACATTTTTGGAGAAAGGGACATCAGTTGCACCACAGGGCCGCAGACGGTTGCTGGGCACAATACATTTTCTCTCTTCGGTAAGCATTTTTTTGTGTTTGTTACTTTTGGAAGTTTCGTTTTTCATGTTGATTTTAAAATGACCTTTCTCATGTTTGAAATGTACTAACTCGTTTTTTCCTCACAGCAGGTCAACTTGGGTGTGGTTGCAACATTACGGTCCCATTGAGTACATTTTTGGAGAAAGGGACATCAGTTGCACCACAGGGCCGCAGACAGGTGCTGGGCACGATACATTTTCTCTCTTCGGTAAGCATTTTTTTGTGTTTGTTACTTTTGGAAGTTTGGTTTTTCATGTTGATTTTAAAATGACCTTTCTCATGTTTGAAATGTACTAACTCGTTTTTTCCTTACAGCAGGTCAACTTGAGTGTGGTTGCAACAATACGTTCCCATTGAGTACATTTTTGGAGAAAGAGACATCAGTTGCACCACAGGGCCGCAGACGGGTGCTGGGCACGATACATTTTCTCTCTTCGGTAAGCATTTTTTTGTGTTTGTTACTTTTGGAAGTTTGGTTTTTCATGTTGATTTTAAAATGACCTTTCTCATGTTTGAAATGTACTAACTCGTTTTTTCCTCACAGCAGGTCAACTTGTGTGTGGTTGCAACATTACGGTCCCATTGAGTACATTTTTGGAGAAAGGGACATCAGTTGCACCACAGGGCCGCAGACGGGTGCTGGGCACGATACATTTTCTCTCTTCGGTAAGCATTTTTTTGTGTTTGTTACTTTTGGAAGTTTGGTTTTTCATGTTGATTTTAAAATGACCTTTCTCATGTTTGAAATGTACTAACTCGTTTTTTCCTCACAGCAGGTCAACTTGTGTGTGGTTGCAACATTACGGTCCCATTGAGTACATTTTTGGAGAAAGGGACATCAGTTGCACCACAGGGCCGCAGACGGGTGCTGGGCACGATACATTTTCTCTCTTCGGTAAGCATTTTTTTGTGTTTGTTACTTTTGGAAGTTTGGTTTTTCATGTTGATTTTAAAATGACCTTTCTCATGTTTGAAATGTACTAACTCGTTTTTTCCTCACAGCAGGTCAACTTGTGTGTGGTTGCAACATTACGGTCCCATTGAGTACATTTTTGGAGAAAGGGACATCAGTTGCACCACAGGGCCGCAGACGGGTGCTGGGCACGATACATTTTCTCTCTTCGGTAAGCATTTTTTTGTGTTTGTTACTTTTGGAAGTTTGGTTTTTCATGTTGATTTTGAAATGACCTTTCTCATGTTTGAAATGTACTAACTCGTTTTTTCCTCACAGCAGGTCAACTTGTGTGTGATTGCAACATTACAGTCCCATTGAGTACATTTTTGGAGAAAGGGACATCAGTTGCACCACAGGGCCGCAGACGGGTGCTGGGCACGATACATTTTCTCTGTTCGGTAAGCATTTTTTTGTGTTTGTTACTTTTGGAAGTTTGGTTTTTCATGTTGATTTTAAAATGACCTTTCTCATGTTTGAAATGTACTAACTCGTTTTTTCCTCACAGCAGGTCAACTTGTGTGTGATTGCAACATTACAGTCCCATTGAGTACATTTTTGGAGAAAGGGACATCAGTTGCACCACAGGGCCGCAGACGGGTGCTGGGCACGATACATTTTCTCTGTTCGGTAAGCATTTTTTTGTGTTTGTTACTTTTGGAAGTTTGGTTTTTCATGTTGATTTTAAAATGACCTTTCTCATGTTTGAAATGTACTAACTCGTTTTTTCCTCACAGCAGGTCAACTTGTGTGTGGTTGCAACATTACGGTCCCATTGAGTACATTTTTGGAGAAAGGGACATCATTTGCATCACAGGGCCGCAGACGGGTGCTGGGCACGATCCATTTTCTCTCTTCGGTAAGAATTTTTTTGTGTTTGTTACTTTTGGAAATTTGGTTTTTCATGTTGATTTTAAAATGACCTTTCTCATGTTTGAAATGTACTAACTCGTTTTTTCCTCACAGCAGGTCAACTTGTGTGTGGTTGCAACATTACGGTCCCATTGAGTACATTTTTGGAGAAAGGGACATCAGATGCATCACAGGGCCGCAGACGGGTGCTGGGCACGATACATTTTCTCTCTTCGGTAAGAATTTTTTTGAGTTTGTTACTTTTGGAAGTTTGGTTTTTCTTGTTGATTTTAAAATGACCTTTCTCATGTTTGAAATGTACTAACTCGTTTTTTCCTCACAGCAGGTCAACTTGTGTGTGGTTGCAACATTACGGTCCCATTGAGTACATTTTTGGAGAAAGGGACATCAGTTGCATCACAGGGCCGCAGACGGGTGCTGGGCACGATACATTTCCTCTCTTCGGTAAGCATATTTTTGTGTTTGTTACTTTTGGAAGTTTGGTTTTTCATGTTGATTTTAAAATGACCTTTCTCATGTTTGAAATGTACTAACTCGTTTTTTCCTCACAGCAGGTCAACTTGTGTGTGGTTGCAACATTACGGTCCCATTGAGTACATTTTTGGAGAAAGGGACATCAGTTGCATCACAGGGCCGCAGACGGGTGCTGGGCACGATACATTTTCTCTCTTCGGTAAACATTTTTTTGTGTTTGTTACTTTTGGAAGTTTGGTTTTTCATGTTGATTTTAAAATGACCTTTCTCATGTTTGAAATGTACTAACACGTTTTTTCCCCACAGCAGGTCAACTTGCGTGTGGTTGCAACATTATGGTCCCATTGAGTACATTTTTGGAGAAAGGGACATCAGTCGTAGCACAGGGCTGGAGGAGGGTGCTCAGCGCGATACATTTTCTCTCTTCGTTAAGCAGTTTTTTGTGTTTGATACTTTTGGAGAGTTTGGTTTTTCATGTTGATTTTAAAATAACCTTTTTCATGTTTGAAACGTACTAACTCGTTTTTTCCTCACAGCAGGTGTGGTTGCAACATTACGGTCCCATTGAGTACATTTTTTGAGAAAGGGACATCAGTTGCATCACAGTGCTGGAGGAGGGTGCTGGGCACGATACATTTTCTTTCTTCGGTAAGAATTTTTTTGTGTTTGTTACTTTTGGAAATTTGGTTTTTCATGTTGATTTTAAAATGACCTTTCTCATGTTTGAAATGTACTAACTCGTTTTTTCCTCACAGCAGGTCAACTTGTGTGTGGTTGCAACATTACGGTCCCATTGAGTACATTTTTGGAGAAAGGGACATCAGATGCATCACAGGGCCGCAGACGGGTGCTGGGCACGATACATTTTCACTCTTCGGTAAGCATTTTTTTGTGTTTGTTACTTTTGGAAGTTTGGTTTTTCATGTTGATTTTAAAATGACCTTTCTCATGTTTTAAATGTACTAACTCGTTTTTTCCTCACAGCAGGTCAACTTGTGTGTGGTTGCAACATTACGGTCCCATTGAGTACATTTTTGGAGAAAGGGACATCAGTTGCATCACAGGGCCGCAGACGGGTGCTGGGCACGATACATTTTCTCTCTTCGGTAAGCATTTTTTTGTGTTTGTTACTTTTGGAAGTTTGGTTTTTCATGTTGATTTTAAAATTACCTTTTTCATGTTTGAAATGTACTAACACGTTTTTTCCCCACAGCAGGTCAACTTGCGTGTGGTTGCAACATTATGGTCCCATTGAGTACATTTTTGGAGAAAGGGACATCAGTTGCACCACAGGGCGGGAGGAGGGTGCTCAGCGCGATACATTTTCTCTCTTCGTTAAGCAGTTTTTTGTGTTTGATACTTTTGGAGAGTTTGGTTTTTCATGTTGATTTTAAAATAACCTTTTTCATGTTTGAAACGTACTAACACGTTTTTTCCCCACAGCAGGTCAACTTGCGTGTGGTTGCAACATTATGGTCCCATTGAGTACATTTTTGGAGAAAGGGACATCAGTCGTAGCACAGGGCGGGAGGAGGGTGCTCAGCGCGATACATTTTCTCTCTTCGGTAAGCATTTTTTTGTGTTTGTTACTTTTGGAAGTTTGCTTTTTCATGTTGATTTTAAAATGACCTTTCTCATGTTTGAAATGTACTAACTCGTTTTTTCCTCACAGCAGGTCAACTTGTGTGTGGTTGCAACATTACGGTCCCATTGAGTACATTTTTGGAGAAAGGGACATCAGTTGCATCACAGGGCGGGAGGAGGGTGCTGGGCACGATACATTTTCTCTCTTCGGTAAGCATTTTTTTGTGTTTGTTACTTTTGGAAGTTTGGTTTTTCATGTTGATTTTAAAATGACCTTTCTCATGTTTGAAATGTACTAACTCGTTTTTTCTTCACAGCAGGTCAACTTGTGTGTGGTTGCAACATTACGGTCCCATTGAGTACATTTTTGGAGAAAGGGACATCAGTTGCATCACAGGGCGGGTGGAGGGTGCTGGGCACGATACATTTTCTCTCTTCGGTAAGCATTTTTTTGTGCTTTATACTTTTGGAAGTTTGGTTTTTCATGTTGATTTTAAAATGACCTTTCTCATGTTTGAAATGTACTAACTCGTTTTTTCCTCACAGCAGGTCAACTTGAGTGTGGTTGCAACAATACGTTCCCATTGAGTACATTTTTGGAGAAAGGGACATCAGTTGCACCACAGGGCCGCAGACGGGTGCTGGGCACGATACATTTTCTCTCTTCGGTAAGCATTTTTTTGTGTTTGTTACTTTTGGAAGTTTGGTTTTTCATGTTGATTTTAAAATGACCTTTCTCATGTTTGAAATGTACTAACTCGTTTTTTCCTCACAGCAGGTCAACTTGTGTGTGGTTGCAACATTACGGTCCCATTGAGTACATTTTTGGAGAAAGGGACATCAGTTGCACCACAGGGCCGCAGACGGGTGCTGGGCACGATACATTTTCTCTCTTCAGTAAGCATTTTTTTGTGTTTGTTACTTTTGGAAGTTTGGTTTTTCATGTTGATTTTAAAATGACCTTTCTCATGTTTGAAAAGTACTAACTCGTTTTTTCCTCACAGCAGGTCAACTTGTGTGTGGTTGCAACATTACGGTCCCATTGAGTACATTTTTGGAGAAAGGGACATCAGTTGCACCACAGGGCCGCAGACGGGTGCTGGGCACGATACATTTTCTCTCTTCGGTAAGCATTTTTTTGTGTTTGTTACTTTTGGAAGTTTGGTTTTTCATGTTGATTTTAAAATGACCTTTCTCATGTTTGAAATGTACTAACTCGTTTTTTCCTCACAGCAGGTCAACTTGTGTGTGGTTGCAACATTACGGTCCCATTGAGTACATTTTTGGAGAAAGGAACATCAGTTGCACCACAGGGCCGCAGACGGGTGCTGGGCACGATACATTTTCTCTCTTCGGTAAGCATTTTTTTGTGTTTGTTACTTTTGGAAGTTTGGTTTTTCATGTTGATTTTAAAATGACCTTTCTCATGTTTGAAATGTACTAACTCGTTTTTTCCTCACAGCAGGTCAACTTGTGTGTGGTTGCAACATTACAGTCCCATTGAGTACATTTTTGGAGAAAGGGACATCAGTTGCACCACAGGGCCGCAGACGGGTGCTGGGCACGATACATTTTCTCTCTTCGGTAAGCATTTTTTTGTGTTTGTTACTTTTGGAAGTTTGGTTTTTCATGTTGATTTTAAAATGACCTTTCTCATGTTTGAAATGTACTAACTCGTTTTTTCCTCACAGCAGGTCAACTTGTGTGTGGTTGCAACATTACGGTCCCATTGAGTACATTTTTGGAGAAAGGGACATCAGTTGCATCACAGGGCCGCAGACGGGTGCTGGGCACGATACATTTTCTCTCTTCGGTAAGCATTTTTTTGTGTTTGTTACTTTTGGAAATTTGGTTTTCATGTTGATTTTAAAATGACCTTTCTCATGTTTGAAATGTACTAACTCGTTTTTTCCTCACAGCAGGTCAACTTGAGTGTGGTTGCAACATTACGGTCCCATTGAGTACATTTTTGGAGAAAGGAACATCAGTTGCACCACAGGGCCGCAGACGGGTGCTGGGCACGATACATTTTCTCTCTTCGGTAAGCATTTTTTTGTGTTTGTTACTTTTGGAAGTTTGGTTTTTCATGTTGATTTTAAAATGACCTTTCTCATGTTTGAAATGTACTAACTCGTTTTTTCCTCACAGCAGGTCAACTTGTGTGTGGTTGCAACATTACAGTCCCATTGAGTACATTTTTGGAGAAAGGGACATCAGTTGCACCACAGGGCCGCAGACGGGTGCTGGGCACGATACATTTTCTCTCTTCGGTAAGCATTTTTTTGTGTTTGTTACTTTTGGAAGTTTGGTTTTTCATGTTGATTTTAAAATGACCTTTCTCATGTTTGAAATGTACTAACTCGTTTTTTCCTCACAGCAGGTCAACTTGTGTGTGGTTGCAACATTACGGTCCCATTGAGTACATTTTTGGAGAAAGGGACATCAGTTGCATCACAGGGCCGCAGACGGGTGCTGGGCACGATACATTTTCTCTCTTCGGTAAGCATTTTTTTGTGTTTGTTACTTTTGGAAATTTGGTTTTCATGTTGATTTTAAAATGACCTTTCTCATGTTTGAAATGTACTAACTCGTTTTTTCCTCACAGCAGGTCAACTTGTGTGTGGTTGCAACATTACGGTCCCATTGAGTACATTTTTGGAGAAAGGGACATCAGATGCATCACAGGGCCGCAGACGGGTGCTGGGCACGATACATTTTCTCTCTTCGGTAAGCATTTTTTTGTGTTTGTTACTTTTGGAAGTTTGGTTTTTCATGTTGATTTTAAAATGACCTTTCTCATGTTTGAAATGTACTAACTCGTTTTTCCCTCACAGCAGGTCAACTTGTGTGTGGTTGCAACATTACGGTCCCATTGAGTACATTTTTGGAGAAAGGGACATCAGTTGCATCACAGGGCCGCAGACGGGTGCTGGGCACGATACATTTCCTCTCTTCGGTAAGCATTTTTTTGTGTTTGTTACTTTTGGAAGTTTGGTTTTTCATGTTGATTTTAAAATGACCTTTCTCATGTTTGAAATGTACTAACTCGTTTTTTCCTCACAGCAGGTCAACTTGTGTGTGGTTGCAACATTACGGTCCCATTGAGTACATTTTTGGAGAAAGGGACATCAGTTGCATCACAGGGCGGGAGGAGGGTGCTGGGCACGATACATTTTCTCTCTTCGGTAAGCATTTTTTTGTGCTTTATACTTTTGGAAGTTTGGTTTTTCATGTTGATTTTAAATTGACCTTTCTCATGTTTGAAATGTACTAACTCGTTTTTTCCTCACAGCAGGTCAACTTGAGTGTGGTTGCAACAATACGTTCCCATTGAGTACATTTTTGGAGAAAGGGACATCAGTTGCACCACAGGGCCGCAGACGGGAGCTGGGCACGATACATTTTCTCTCTTCGGTAAGCATTTTTTTGTGTTTGTTACTTTTGGAAGTTTGGTTTTTCATGTTGATTTTAAAATGACCTTTCTCATGTTTGAAATGTACTAACTCGTTTTTTCCTCACAGCAGGTCAACTTGTGTGTGGTTGCAACATTACGGTCCCATTGAGTACATTTTTGGAGAAAGGGACATCAGTTGCACCACAGGGCCGCAGACGGGTGCTGGGCACGATACATTTTCTCTCTTCGGTAAGCATTTTTTTGTGTTTGTTACTTTTGGAAGTTTGGTTTTTCATGTTGATTTTAAAATGACCTTTCTCATGTTTGAAAAGTACTAACTCGTTTTTTCCTCACAGCAGGTCAACTTGTGTGTGGTTGCAACATTACGGTCCCATTGAGTACATTTTTGGAGAAAGGGACATCAGTTGCACCACAGGGCCGCAGACGGGTGCTGGGCACGATACATTTTCTCTCTTCGGTAAGCATTTTTTTGTGTTTGTTACTTTTGGAAGTTTGGTTTTTCATGTTGATTTTAAAATGACCTTTCTCATGTTTGAAATGTACTAACTCGTTTTTTCCTCACAGCAGGTCAACTTGTGTGTGGTTGCAACATTACGGTCCCATTGAGTACATTTTTGGAGAAAGGAACATCAGTTGCACCACAGGGCCGCAGACGGGTGCTGGGCACGATACATTTTCTCTCTTCGGTAAGCATTTTTTTGTGTTTGTTACTTTTGGAAGTTTGGTTTTTCATGTTGATTTTAAAATGACCTTTCTCATGTTTGAAATGTACTAACTCGTTTTTTCCTCACAGCAGGTCAACTTGTGTGTGGTTGCAACATTACAGTCCCATTGAGTACATTTTTGGAGAAAGGGACATCAGTTGCACCACAGGGCCGCAGACGGGTGCTGGGCACGATACATTTTCTCTCTTCGGTAAGCATTTTTTTGTGTTTGTTACTTTTGGAAGTTTGGTTTTTCATGTTGATTTTAAAATGACCTTTCTCATGTTTGAAATGTACTAACTCGTTTTTTCCTCACAGCAGGTCAACTTGTGTGTGGTTGCAACATTACGGTCCCATTGAGTACATTTTTGGAGAAAGGGACATCGGTTGCATCACAGGGCCGCAGACGGGTGCTGGGCACGATACATTTCCTCTCTTCGGTAAGCATTTTTTTGTGTTTGTTACTTTTGGAAGTTTGGTTTTTCATGTTGATTTTAAAATGACCTTTCTCATGTTTGAAATGTACTAACTCGTTTTTTCCTCACAGCAGGTCAACTTGTGTGTGGTTGCAACATTACGGTCCCATTGAGTACATTTTTGGAGAAAGGGACATCAGTTGCATCACAGGGCCGCAGACGGGTGCTGGGCACGATACATTTTCTCTCTTCGGTAAGCATTTTTTTGTGTTTGTTACTTTTGGAAGTTTGGTTTTTCATGTTGATTTTAAAATGACCTTTCTCATGTTTGAAATGTACTAACTCGTTTTTTCCTCACAGCAGGTCAACTTGTGTGTGGTTGCAACATTACGGTCCCATTGAGTACATTTTTGGAGAAAGGGACATCAGTTGCATCACAGGGCGGGAGGAGGGTGCTGCGCACGATACATTTTCTCTCATCGGTAAGCATTTTTTTGTGTTTGTTACTTTTGGAAGTTTGGTTTTTCATGTTGATTTTAAAATGACCTTTCTCATGTTTGAAATGTACTAACTCGTTTTTTCCTCAGAGCAGGTCAACTTGTTTGTGGTTGCAACATTACGGTCCCATTGAGTACATTTTTGGAGAAAGGGACATTAGTTGCATCACAGGGCGGCAGACGGGTGCTGGGCACGATACATTTTCTCTCTTCGGTAATCATTTTTTTGTGTTTGTTACTTTTGGAAGTTTGGTTTTTCATGTTGATTTTAAAATGACCTTTCTCATGTTTGAAATGTACTAACTCGTTTTTTCCTCACAGCAGGTTTATTTGTGTGTGGTTGCAACATTACGGTCCCAATGAGTACATTTTTGGAGAAAGGGACATCAGTTGCATCACAGGGCGGGCGGAGGGTGCTGGGCACGATACATTTTCTCTCTTTGGTAAGCATTTTTTTGTGTTTGTTACTTTTGGAAGTTTGATTTTTCATGTTGATTTTAAAATGACCTTTCTCATGTTTGAAATGTACGAACTCGTTTTTTTCTCACAGCAAGTCAACTTGTTTGTGGTTGCAACATTACGGTCCCATTGAGTACATATTTGGGGAAAGGGACATCAGTTGCACCACAGGGCCACCGACGGGTGCTGGGCACGATACATTTTCTCTCTTCGGTAAGCATTTTTTTGTGATTGTTACTTTTGGAAGTTTGGTTTTTCATGTTGATTTTAAAATGACCTTTCTCATGTTTGAAATGTACTAACTCGTTTTTTCCTCACAGCAGGTCAACTTGTGTGTGGTTGCAACATTACGGTCCCATTGAGTACATTCTTGGAGAAAGGGACATCAGTTGCATCACATGGCCGCAGACGGGTGCTGGGCACGATACATTTTCTCTCTTCGGTAAGCATTTTTTTGTGTTTGTTACTTTTGGAAGTTTGGTTTTTCATGTTGATTTTAAAATTACCTTTTTCATGTTTGAAATGTACTAACACGTTTTTTCCCCACAGCAGGTCAACTTGCGTGTGGTTGCAACATTATGGTCCCATTGAGTACATTTTTGGAGAAAGGGACATCAGTCGTAGCACAGGGCGGGAGGAGGGTGCTCAGCGCGATACATTTTCTCTCTGCGTTAAGCAGTTTTTTGTGTTTGATGCTTTTGGAGAGTTTGGTTTTTCATGTTGATTTTAAAATAACCATTTTCATGTTTGAAACGTACTAACACGTTTTTTCCCCACAGCGGGTCAACTTGCGTGTGGTTATAACATTACGGTCCCATTGAGTACATTTTTGGAGAAAGGGACATCAGTCGTAGCACAGGGCGGGAGGAGGGTGCTCAGCGCGATACATTTTCTCTCTTCGGTAAGCATTTTTTTGTGTTTGTTACTTTTGGAAGTTTGGTTTTTCATGTTGATTTTAAAATGACCTTTCTCATGTTCGAAATGTACTAACTCGTTTTTTCCTCACAGCAGGTCAACTTGTGTGTGGTTGCAACATTACGGTCCCATTGAGTACATTTTTGGAGAAAGGGACATCAGTTGCATCACAGGGCGGGAGGAGGGTGCTGGGCACGATACATTTTCTCTCTTCGGTAAGCATTTTTTTGTGTTTGTTACTTTTGGAAGTTTGGTTTTTCATGTTGATTTTAAAATGACCTTTCTCATGTTTGAAATGTACTAACTTGTTTTTTCCTCACAGCAGGTCAACTTGTGTGTGGTTGCAACATTACGGTCCCATTGAGTACATTTTTGGAGAAAGGGACATCAGTTGCATCACAGGGCGGGAGGAGGGTGCTGGGCACGATACATTTTCTCTCTTCGGTAAGCATTTTTTTGTGCTTTATACTTTTGGAAGTTTGGTTTTTCATGTTGATTTTAAAATGACCTTTCTCATGTTTGAAATGTACTAACTCGTTTTTTCCTCACAGCAGGTCAACTTGAGTGTGGTTGCAACAATACGTTCCCATTGAGTACATTTTTGGAGAAAGGGACATCAGTTGCACCACAGGGCCGCAGACGGGTGCTGGGCACGATACATTTTCTCTCTTCGGTAAGCATTTTTTTGTGTTTGTTACTTTTGGAAGTTTGGTTTTTCATGTTGATTTTAAAATGACCTTTCTCATGTTTGAAATGTACTAACTCGTTTTTTCCTCACAGCAGGTCAACTTGTGTGTGGTTGCAACATTACGGTCCCATTGAGTACATTTTTGGAGAAAGGGACATCAGTTGCACCACAGGGCCGCAGACGGGTGCTGGGCACGATACATTTTCTCTCTTCGGTAAGCATTTTTTTGTGTTTGTTACTTTTGGAAGTTTGGTTTTTCATGTTGATTTTAAAATGACCTTTCTCATGTTTGAAATGTACTAACTCGTTTTTTCCTCACAGCAGGTCAACTTGTGTGTGGTTGCAACATTACGGTCCCATTGAGTACATTTTTGGAGAAAGGAACATCAGTTGCACCACAGGGCCGCAGACGGGTGCTGGGCACGATACATTTTCTCTCTTCGGTAAGCATTTTTTTGTGTTTGTTACTTTTGGAAGTTTGGTTTTTCATGTTGATTTTAAAATGACCTTTCTCATGTTTGAAATGTACTAACTCGTTTTTTCCTCACAGCAGGTCAACTTGTGTGTGGTTGCAGCATTACGGTCCCATTGAGTACATTTTTGGAGAAAGGGACATCAGATGCATCACAGGGCCGCAGACGGGTGCTGGGCACGATACATTTTCTCTCTTCGGTAAGCATTTTTTTGTGTTTGTTACTTTTGGAAGTTTGGTTTTTCATGTTGATTTTAAAATGACCTTTCTCATGTTTGAAATGTACTAACTCGTTTTTTCCTCACAGCAGGTCAACTTGTGTGTGGTTGCAACATTACGGTCCCATTGAGTACATTTTTGGAGAAAGGGACATCAGTTGCATCACAGGGCTGCAGACGGGTGCTGGGCACGATACATTTCCTCTCTTCGGTAAGCATTTTTTTGTGTTTGTTACTTTTGGAAGTTTGGTTTTTCATGTTGATTTTAAAATGACCTTTCTCATGTTTGAAATGTACTAACTCGTTTTTTCCTCACAGCAGGTCAACTTGTGTGTGGTTGCAACATTACGGTCCCATTGAGTACATTTTTGGAGAAAGGGACATCAGTTGCATCACAGGGCCGCAGACGGGTGCTGGGCACGATACATTTTCTCTCTTCGGTAAGCATTTTTTTGTGTTTGTTACTTTTGGAAGTTTGGTTTTTCATGTTGATTTTAAAATGACCTTTCTCATGTTTGAAATGTACTAACTCGTTTTTTCCTCACAGCAGGTCAACTTGTGTGTGGTTGCAACATTACGGTCCCATTGAGTACATTTTTGGAGAAAGGGACATCAGTTGCATCACAGGGCGGGAGGAGGGTGCTGGGCACGATACATTTTCTCTCATCGGTAAGCATTTTTTTGTGTTTGTTACTTTTGGAAGTTTGGTTTTTCATGTTGATTTTAAAATGACCTTTCTCATGTTTGAAATGTACTAACTCGTTTTTTCCTCAGAGCAGGTCAACTTGTTTGTGGATGCAACATTACGGTCCCATTGAGTACATTTTTGGAGAAAGGGACATTAGTTGCATCACAGGGCGGCAGACTGGTGCTGGGCACGATACATTTTCTCTCTTCGGTAATCATTTTTTTGTGTTTGTTACTTTTGGAAGTTTGGTTTTTCATGTTGATTTTAAAATGACCTTTCTCATGTTTGAAATGTACTAACTCGTTTTTTCCTCACAGCAGGTTAACTTGTGTGTGGTTGCAACATTACGGTCCCATTGAGTACATTTTTGGAGAAAGGGACATCAGTTGCATCGCAGGGCGGGCGGAGGGTGCTGGGCACGATACATTTTCTCTCTTCGGTAAGCATTTTTTTGTGTTTGTTACTTTTGGAAGTTTGATTTTTCATGTTGATTTTAAAATGACCTTTCTCATGTTTGAAATGTACGAACTCGTTTTTTTCTCACAGCAAGTCAACTTGTTTGTGGTTGCAACATTACGGTCCCATTGAGTACATTTTTGGGGAAAGGGACATCAGTTGCACCACAGGGCCGCCGACGGGTGCTGGGCACGATACATTTTCTCTCTTCGGTAAGCATTTTTTTGTGATTGTTACTTTTGGAAGTTTGGTTTTTCATGTTGATTTTAAAATGACCTTTCTCATGTTTGAAATGTACTAACTCGTTTTTTCCTCACAGCTGGTCAACTTGTGTGTGGTTGCAACATTACGGTCCCATTGAGTACATTTTTGGAGAAAGGGACATCAGTTGCATCACAGGGCTGCAGACGGGTGCTGGGCACGATACATTTTCTCTCTTCGGTAAGCATTTTCTTGTGTTTGTTACTTTTGGAAGTTTGGTTTTTCATGTTGATTTTAAAATTACCTTTTTCATGTTTGAAATGTACTAACACGTTTTTTCCCCACAGCAGGTCAACTTGCGTGTGGTTGCAACATTACGGTCCCATTGAGTACATTTTTGGAGAAAGGGACATCAGTCGTAGCATAGGGCGGGAGGAGGGTGCTCAGCGCGATACATTTTCTCTCTTCGTTAAGCAGTTTTTTGTGTTTGATGCTTTTGGAGAGTTTGGTTTTTCATGTTGATTCTAAAATGACCTTTCTCATGTTTGAAATCTACTAACTCGTTTTTTCCTCACAGCAGGTCAACTTGTGTGTGGTTGCAACATTACGGTCCCATTGAGTACATTTTTGGAGAAAGGGACATCAGTTGCATCACAGGGCGGGAGGAGGGTGCTGGGCACGATACATTTTCTCTCTTCGGTAAGCATTTTTTGTGCTTTATACTTTTGGAAGTTTGGTTTTTCATGTTGATTTTAAAATGACCTTTCTCATGTTTGAAATGTACTAACTCGTTTTTTCCTCACAGCAGGTCAACTTGAGTGTGGTTGCAACAATACGTTCCCATTGAGTACATTTTTGGAGAAAGGGACATCAGTTGCACCACAGGGCCGCAGACGGGTGCTGGGCACGATACATTTTCTCTCTTCGGTAAGCATTTTTTTGTGTTTGTTACATTTGGAAGTTTGGTTTTTCATGTTGATTTTAAAATGACCTTTCTCATGTTTGAAATGTACTAACTCGTTTTTTCCTCACAGCAGGTCAACTTGTGTGTGGTTGCAACATTACGGTCCCATTGAGTACATTTTTGGAGAAAGGGACATCAGTTGCACCACAGGGCCGCAGACGGGTGCTGGGCACGATACATTTTCTCTCTTCGGTAAGCATTTTTTTGTGTTTGTTACTTTTGGAAGTTTGGTTTTTCATGTTGATTTTAAAATGACCTTTCTCATGTTTGAAATGTACTAACTCGTTTTTTCCTCACAGCAGGTCAACTTGAGTGTGGTTGCAACAATACGTTCCCATTGAGTACATTTTTGGAGAAAGGGACATCAGTTGCACCACAGGGCCGCAGACGGGTGCTGGGCACGATACATTTTCTCTCTTCGGTAAGCATTTTTTTGTGTTTGTTACATTTGGAAGTTTGGTTTTTCATGTTGATTTTAAAATGACCTTTCTCATGTTTGAAATGTACTAACTCGTTTTTTCCTCACAGCAGGTCAACTTGTGTGTGGTTGCAACATTACGGTCCCATTGAGTACATTTTTGGAGAAAGGGACATCAGTTGCACCACAGGGCCGCAGACGGGTGCTGGGCACGATACATTTTCTCTCTTCGGTAAGCATTTTTTTGTGTTTGTTACTTTTGGAAGTTTGGTTTTTCATGTTGATTTTAAAATGACCTTTCTCATGTTTGAAATGTACTAACTCGTTTTTTCCTCACAGCAGGTCAACTTGTGTGTGGTTGTAACATTACGGTCCCATTGAGTACATTTTTGGAGAAAGGGACATCAGTTGCACCACAGGGCCGCAGACGGGTGCTGGGCACGATACATTTTCTCTCTTCGGTAAGCATTTTTTTGTGTTTGTTACTTTTGGAAGTTTGGTTTTTCATGTTGATTTTAAAATGACCTTTCTCATGTTTGAAATGTACTAACTCGTTTTTTCCTCACAGCAGGTCAACTTGTGTGTGGTTGCAACATTACAGTCCCATTGAGTACATTTTTGGAGAAAGGGACATCAGTTGCACCACAGGGCCGCAGACGGGTGCTGGGCACGATACATTTTCTCTCTTCGGTAAGCATTTTTTTATGTTTGTTACTTTTGGAAGTTTGGTTTTTCATGTTGATTTTAAAATGACCTTTCTCATGTTTGAAATGTACTAACTCGTTTTTTCCTCACAGCAGGTCAACTTGTGTGTGGTTGCAACATTACGGTCCCATTGAGTACATTTTTGGAGAAACGGACATCAGTTGCATCACAGGGCGGCAGACTGGTGCTGGGCACGATACATTTTCTCTCTTCGGTAATCATTTTTTTGTGTTTGTTACTTTTGGAAGTTTGGTTTTTCATGTTGATTTTAAAATGACCTTTCTCATGTTTGAAATGTACTAACTCGTTTTTTCCTCACAGCAGGTTAACTTGTGTGTGGTTGCAACATTACGGTCCCATTGAGTACATTTTTGGAGAAAGGGACATCAGTTGCATCGCAGGGCGGGCGGAGGGTGCTGGGCACGATACATTTTCTCTCTTCGGTAAGCATTTTTTTGTGTTTGTTACTTTTGGAAGTTTGATTTTTCATGTTGATTTTAAAATGACCTTTCTCATGTTTGAAATGTACGAACTCGTTTTTTTCTCACAGCAAGTCAACTTGTTTGTGGTTGCAACATTACGGTCCCATTGAGTACATTTTTGGGGAAAGGGACATCAGTTGCACCACAGGGCCGCCGACGGGTGCTGGGCACGATACATTTTCTCTCTTCGGTAAGCATTTTTTTGTGATTGTTACTTTTGGAAGTTTGGTTTTTCATGTTGATTTTAAAATGACCTTTCTCATGTTTGAAATGTACTAACTCGTTTTTTCCTCACAGCTGGTCAACTTGTGTGTGGTTGCAACATTACGGTCCCATTGAGTACATTTTTGGAGAAAGGGACATCAGTTGCATCACAGGGCTGCAGACGGGTGCTGGGCACGATACATTTTCTCTCTTCGGTAAGCATTTTCTTGTGTTTGTTACTTTTGGAAGTTTGGTTTTTCATGTTGATTTTAAAATTACCTTTTTCATGTTTGAAATGTACTAACACGTTTTTTCCCCACAGCAGGTCAACTTGCGTGTGGTTGCAACATTACGGTCCCATTGAGTACATTTTTGGAGAAAGGGACATCAGTCGTAGCATAGGGCGGGAGGAGGGTGCTCAGCGCGATACATTTTCTCTCTTCGTTAAGCAGTTTTTTGTGTTTGATGCTTTTGGAGAGTTTGGTTTTTCATGTTGATTCTAAAATGACCTTTCTCATGTTTGAAATCTACTAACTCGTTTTTTCCTCACAGCAGGTCAACTTGTGTGTGGTTGCAACATTACGGTCCCATTGAGTACATTTTTGGAGAAAGGGACATCAGTTGCATCACAGGGCGGGAGGAGGGTGCTGGGCACGATACATTTTCTCTCTTCGGTAAGCATTTTTTGTGCTTTATACTTTTGGAAGTTTGGTTTTTCATGTTGATTTTAAAATGACCTTTCTCATGTTTGAAATGTACTAACTCGTTTTTTCCTCACAGCAGGTCAACTTGAGTGTGGTTGCAACAATACGTTCCCATTGAGTACATTTTTGGAGAAAGGGACATCAGTTGCACCACAGGGCCGCAGACGGGTGCTGGGCACGATACATTTTCTCTCTTCGGTAAGCATTTTTTTGTGTTTGTTACATTTGGAAGTTTGGTTTTTCATGTTGATTTTAAAATGACCTTTCTCATGTTTGAAATGTACTAACTCGTTTTTTCCTCACAGCAGGTCAACTTGTGTGTGGTTGCAACATTACGGTCCCATTGAGTACATTTTTGGAGAAAGGGACATCAGTTGCACCACAGGGCCGCAGACGGGTGCTGGGCACGATACATTTTCTCTCTTCGGTAAGCATTTTTTTGTGTTTGTTACTTTTGGAAGTTTGGTTTTTCATGTTGATTTTAAAATGACCTTTCTCATGTTTGAAATGTACTAACTCGTTTTTTCCTCACAGCAGGTCAACTTGAGTGTGGTTGCAACAATACGTTCCCATTGAGTACATTTTTGGAGAAAGGGACATCAGTTGCACCACAGGGCCGCAGACGGGTGCTGGGCACGATACATTTTCTCTCTTCGGTAAGCATTTTTTTGTGTTTGTTACATTTGGAAGTTTGGTTTTTCATGTTGATTTTAAAATGACCTTTCTCATGTTTGAAATGTACTAACTCGTTTTTTCCTCACAGCAGGTCAACTTGTGTGTGGTTGCAACATTACGGTCCCATTGAGTACATTTTTGGAGAAAGGGACATCAGTTGCACCACAGGGCCGCAGACGGGTGCTGGGCACGATACATTTTCTCTCTTCGGTAAGCATTTTTTTGTGTTTGTTACTTTTGGAAGTTTGGTTTTTCATGTTGATTTTAAAATGACCTTTCTCATGTTTGAAATGTACTAACTCGTTTTTTCCTCACAGCAGGTCAACTTGTGTGTGGTTGTAACATTACGGTCCCATTGAGTACATTTTTGGAGAAAGGGACATCAGTTGCACCACAGGGCCGCAGACGGGTGCTGGGCACGATACATTTTCTCTCTTCGGTAAGCATTTTTTTGTGTTTGTTACTTTTGGAAGTTTGGTTTTTCATGTTGATTTTAAAATGACCTTTCTCATGTTTGAAATGTACTAACTCGTTTTTTCCTCACAGCAGGTCAACTTGTGTGTGGTTGCAACATTACAGTCCCATTGAGTACATTTTTGGAGAAAGGGACATCAGTTGCACCACAGGGCCGCAGACGGGTGCTGGGCACGATACATTTTCTCTCTTCGGTAAGCATTTTTTTATGTTTGTTACTTTTGGAAGTTTGGTTTTTCATGTTGATTTTAAAATGACCTTTCTCATGTTTGAAATGTACTAACTCGTTTTTTCCTCACAGCAGGTCAACTTGTGTGTGGTTGCAACATTACGGTCCCATTGAGTACATTTTTGGAGAAACGGACATCAGTTGCATCACAGGGCCGCAGACGGGTGCTGGGCACGATACATTTTCTCTCTTCGGTAAGCATTTTTTTGTGTTTGTTACTTTTGGAAATTTGATTTTTCATGTTGATTTTAAAATGACCTTTCTCATGTTTGAAATGTACTAACTCGTTTTTTCCTCACAGCAGGTCAACTTGTGTGTGGTTGCAACATTACGGTCCCATTGAGTACATTTTTGGAGAAAGGGACATCAGATGCATCACAGGGCCGCAGACGGGTGCTGGGCACGATACATTTTCTCTCTTCGGTAAGCATTTTTTTGTGTTTGTTACTTTTGGAAGTTTGGTTTTTCATGTTGATTTTAAAATGACCTTTCTCATGTTTGAAATGTACTAACTCGTTTTTTCCTCACAGCAAGTCAACTTGTGTGTGGTTGCAACATTACAGTCCCATTGAGTACATTTTTGGAGAAAGGGACATCAGTTGCATCACAGGGCCGCAGACGGGTGCTGGGCACGATACATTTCCTCTCTTCGGTAAGCATTTTTTTGTGTTTGTTACTTTTGGAAGTTTGGTTTTTCATGTTGATTTTAAAATGACCTTTCTCATGTTTGAAATGTACTAACTCGTTTTTTCCTCACAGCAGGTCAACTTGTGTGTGGTTGCAACATTACGGTCCCATTGAGTACATTTTTGGAGAAAGGGACATCAGTTGCATCACAGGGCCGCAGACGGGTGCTGGGCACGATACATTTTCTCTCTTCGGTAAGCATTTTTTTGTGTTTGTTACTTTTGGAAGTTTGGTTTTTCATGTTGATTTTAAAATGACCTTTCTCATGTTTGAAATGTACTAACTCGTTTTTTCCTCACAGCAGGTCAACTTGTGTGTGGTTGCAACATTACGGTCCCATTGAGTACATTTTTGGAGAAAGGGACATCAGTTGCACCACAGGTCGGGAGGAGGGTGCTGGACACGATACATTTTCTCTCTTCGGTAAGCATTTTTTTGTGCTTTATACTTTTGGAAGTTTGGTTTTTCATGTTGATTTTAAAATGACCTTTCTCATGTTTGAAATGTACTAACTCGTTTTTTCCTCACAGCTGGTCAACTTGTGTGTGGTTGCAACATTATGGTCCCATTGAGTACATTTTTGGAGAAAGGGACATCAGTTGCACCACAGGGCCGCAGACGGGTGCTGGGCATGATAAATTTTCTCTCTTCGGTAAGCATTTTTTTGTGTTTGTTACTTTTGGAAGTTTGGTTTTTCATGTTGATTTTAAAATGACCTTTCTCATGTTTGAAATGTACTAACTCGTTTTTTCCTCACAGCAGGTCAACTTGTGTGTGGTTGCAACATTACGGTCCCATTGAGTACATTTTTGGAGAAAGGGACATCAGTTGCACCACAGGGCCGCAGACGGGTGCTGGGCACGATACATTTTCTCTCTTCGGTAAGCATTTTTTTGTGTTTGTTACTTTTGGAAGTTTGGTTTTTCATGTTGATTTTAAAATGACCTTTTTCATGTTTGAAATGTACTAACTCGTTTTTTCCTCACAGCAGGTCAACTTGTGAGTGGTTGCAACATTACGGTCCCATTGAGTACATTTTTGGAGAAAGGGACATCAGTTGCATCACAGGACGGGAGGAGGGTGCTGGGCACGATAAATTTTTTTTGTACCTTATACTTTTGTAAGTTTGGTTTTTCATGTTGATTTTAAAATGACCTTTCTCATGTTTGAAATGTACTAACTCGTTTTTCCTCACAGCAGGTCAACTTGTGTGTGGTTGCAACATTACGGTCCCATTGAGTACATTTTTGGAGAAAGGGACATCAGTTGCACCACAGGGCTGCAGACGGGTGCTGGGCACGATACATTTTCTCTCTTCGATAAGAATTTTTTTGTGTTTGTTACTTTTGGAAGTTTGGTTTTTCATGTTGATTTTAAAATGACCTTTCTCATGTTTGAAATGTACTAACTCGTTTTTTCCTCACAGCAGGTCAACTTGTGTGTGGTTGCAACATCACGGTCCCATTGAGTACATTTTTGGAGAAAGGGACATCAGTTGCGCCACAGGGCCACAGACGGGTGCTGGGCACGATACATTTTCTCTCTTCGGTAAGCATTTTTTTGTGTTTGTTACTTTTGGAAGTTTGGTTTTTCATGTTGATTTTAAAATGACCTTTCTCATGTTTGAAATGTACTAACTCGTTTTTTCCTCACAGCAGGTCAACTTGTGTGTGGTTGCAACATTACGGTCCCATTGAGTACATTTTTGGAGAAAGTGACATCAGTTGCACCACAGAGCGTTAGGAGGGTGCTGGGCACGATACATTTTCTCTCTTCGGTAAACATTTTTTTGTGTTTGTTACTTTTGGAAGTTTGGTTTTTCATGTTGATTTTAAAATGACCTTTCTCATGTTTGAAATGTACTAACTCGTTTTTTCCTCACAGCAGGTCAACTTGTGTGTGGTTGCAACATTACGGTCCCATTGAGTACATTTTTGGAGAAAGGGACATCAGTTGCATCACAGGGCGGGAGGAGGGTGCTGGGCACGATACATTTTCTCTCTTCGGTAATCATTTTTTTGTGTTTGTTACTTTTGGAAGTTTGGTTTTTCATGTTGATTTTAAAATGACCTTTCTCATGTTTGAAATGTACGAACTCGTTTTTTTCTCACAGCAGGTCAACTTGTGTGTGGTTGCAACATTACGTTCCCATTGAGTACATTTTTGGAGAAAGGGACATCAGTTCCACCACAGGGCGGCAGACGGGTGCTGGGCACGATACATTTTCTCTCTTCGGTAAGCATTTTTTTGTGTTTGTTACTTTTGGAAGTTTGGTTTTTCATGTTGATTTTAAAATGACCTTTCTCATGTTTGAAATATACTAACTCGTTTTTTCCTCACAGCAGGTCAACTTGTGTGTGGTTGCAACATTACGGTCCCATTGAGTACATTTTTGGAGAAAGGGACATCAGTTGCACCACAGGGCCGCAGACGGGTGCTGGGGACGATACATTTTCTCTCTTCGGTAATCATTTTTTTGTGTTTGTTACTTTTGGGAGTTTGGTTTTTCATGTTGATTTTAAAATGACCTTTCTCATGTTTGAAATGTACTAACTCGTTTTTTCCTCACAGCAGGTTAACTTGTGTGTGGTTGCAACATTACGGTCCCATTGAGTACATTTTTGGAGAAAGGGACATCAGTTGGATCACAGGGCGGGCGGAGGGTGCTGGGCACGATACATTTTCTCTCTTCGGTAAGCATTTTTTTGTGTTTGTTACTTTTGGAAGTTTGGTTTTTCATGTTGATTTTAAAATGACCTTTCTCATGTTTGAAATGTACTAACTCGTTTTTCCTCACAGCAGGTCAACTTGTGTGTGGTTGCAACATTACGGTCCCATTGAGTACATTTTTGGAGAAAGGGACATCAGTTGCACCACAGGGCTGCAGACGGGTGCTGGGCACGATACCTTTTCTCTCTTCGATAAGAATTTTTTTGTGTTTGTTACTTTTGGAAGTTTGGTTTTTCATGTTGATTTTAAAATGACCTTTCTCATGTTTGAAATGTACTAACTCGTTTTTTCCTCACAGCAGGTCAACTTGTGTGTGGTTGCAACATTACGGTCCCATTGAGTACATTTTTGGAGAAAGGGACATCAGTTGCACCACAGGGCCACAGACGGGTGCTGGGCACGATACATTTTCTCTCTTCGGTAAGCATTTTTTTGTGTTTGTTACTTTTGGAAGTTTGGTTTTTCATGTTGATTTTAAAATGACCTTTCTCATGTTTGAAATGTACTAACTCGTTTTTTCCTCACAGCAGGTCAACTTGTGTGTGGTTGCAACATTACGGTCCCATTGAGTACATTTTTGGAGAAAGGGACATCAGTTGCACCACAGGGCCGCAGACGGGTGCTGGGCACGATACATTTTCTCTCTTCGGTAATCATTTTTTTGTGTTTGTTACTTTTGGGAGTTTGGTTTTTCATGTTGATTTTAAAATGACCTTTCTCATGTTTGAAATGTACTAACTCGTTTTTTCCTCACAGCAGGTTAACTTGTGTGTGGTTGCAACATTACGGTCCCATTGAGTACATTTTTGGAGAAAGGGACATCAGTTGCACCACAGGGCCGCAGACGGGTGCTGGGCATGATACATTTTCTCTCTTCGGTAAGCATTTTTTTGTGTTTGTTACTTTTGGAAGTTTGGTTTTTCATTTTGATTTTAAAATGACCTTTCTCATGTTTCAAATGTACTAACTCGTTTTTTCCTCACAGCAGGTCAACTTATGTGTGGTTGCGACATTACGGTCCCATTGAGTACATTTTTGGAGAAAGGCACATCAGTTGCACCACAGGGCCGCAGACGGGTGCTGGGCACGATACATTTTCTCTCTTCGGTAAGCATTTTTTTGTGTTTGTTACTGTTGGAAGTTTGGTTTTTCATGTTGATTTTAAAATGACTTTTCTCATGTTTGAAATGTACTAACTCGTTTTTTCCTCACAGCTGGTCAACTTGTGTGTGGTTGCAACATTACGGTCCCATTGAGTACATTTTTGGAGAAAGGGACATCAGTTGCACCACAGGACCGCAGACGGGTGCTGGGCACGATACATTTTCTCTCTTCGGTAAGCATTTTTTTGTGTTTGTTACTTTTGGAAGTTTGGTTTTTCATGTTGATTTTAAAATGACCGTTCTCATGTTTGAAATGTACTAACTCGTTTTTTCCTCACAGCAGGTCAACTTGTGTGTGGTTGCAATATTACGGTCCCATTGAGTACATTTTTGGAGAAAGGGACATCAGTTGCACCACAGGGCTGCAGACGGGTGCTGGGCACGATACATTTTCTCTCTTCGGTAAGCATTTTTTTGTGTTTGTTACTGTTGGAAGTTTGGTTTTTCATGTTGATTTTAAAATGACTTTTCTCATGTTTGAAATGTACTAACTCGTTTTTTCCTCACAGCTGGTCAACTTGTGTGTGGTTGCAACATTACGGTCCCATTGAGTACATTTTTGGAGAAAGGGACATCAGTTGCACCACAGGACCGCAGACGGGTGCTGGGCACGATACATTTTCTCTCTTCGGTAAGCATTTTTTTGTGTTTGTTACTTTTGGAAGTTTGGTTTTTCATGTTGATTTTAAAATGACCGTTCTCATGTTTGAAATGTACTAACTCGTTTTTTCCTCACAGCAGGTCAACTTGTGTGTGGTTGCAATATTACGGTCCCATTGAGTATATTTTTGGAGAAAGGGACATCAGTTGCACCACAGGGCTGCAGACGGGTGCTGGGCACGATACATTTTCTCTCTTCGGTATGAATTTTTTTGTGTTTGTTACTTTGGAAAGTTTGGTTTTTCATGTTGATTTTAAAATGACCTTTTTCATGTTTGAAATGTACTAACTCGTTTTTTCCTCACAGCAGGTCAACTTGTGTGTGGTTGCAATATTACGGTCCCATTGAGTACATTTTTGGAGAAAGGGACATCAGTTGCATCACAGGGCCGGAGGAGGGTGCTGCGCACGATACATTTTCTCTCTTCGGTAAGCATTTTTTTGTGCTTTATACTTTTGGAAGTTTGGTTTTTCATGTTGATTTTAAAATGACCTTTCTCATGTTTGAAATGTACTAACTCGTTTTTTCCTCACAGCAGGTCAACTTGTGTGTCGTTGCAACATTACGGTCCCATTGAGTACATTTTTGGAGAAAGGGACATCAGTTGCACCACAGGTCGGGAGGAGGGTGCTGGACACGATACATTTTCTCTCTTCGGTAAGCATTTTTTTGTGCTTTATACTTTTGGAAGTTTGGTTTGTCATGTTGATTTTAAAATGACCTTTCTCATGTTTGAAATGTACTAACTCATTTTTTCCTCACAGCAGGTCAACTTGTGTGTGGTTGCAACATTACGGTCCCATTGAGTACATTTTTGGAGAAAGGGAAATCAGTTGCACCACAGGGCTGCAGACGGGTGCTGGGCACGATACATTTTCTCTCTTCGATAAGAATATTTTTGTGTTTGTTACTTTTGGAAGTTTGGTTTTTCATGTTGATTTTAAAATGACCTTTCTCACGTTTGAAATGTACTAACTCGTTTTTTCCTCACAGCATTTCAACTTGTGTGTGGTTGCAACATTACGGTCCCATTGAGTACATTTTTGGAGAAAGGGACATCAGTTGCACCAAAGGGCCACAGACGGGTGCTGGGCACGATACATTTTCTCTCTTCGGTAAGCATTTTTTTGTGTTTGTTACTTTTGGAAGTTTGGTTTTTCATGTTGATTTTAAAATGACCTTTCTCATGTTTGAAATGTACTAACTCGTTTTTTCCTCACAGCAGGTCAACTTGTGTGTGGTTGCAACATTACGGTCCCATGGAGTACATTTTTGGAGAAAGGGACATCAGTTGCACCACAGGGCGTTAGGAGGGTACTGGGCACGATACATTTTCTCTCTTCGGTAAGCATTTTTTTGTGCTTCATACTTTTGGAAGTTTGGTTTTTCATGTTGATTTTAAAATGACCTTTCTCATGTTTGTAATGTACTAACTCGTTTTTTCCTCACAGCAGGTCAACTTGTGTGTGGTTGCAACATTACGGTCCCATTGAGTACATTTTTGGAGAAAGGGACATCAGTTGCATCACAGGGCGGGAGGAGGGTGCTGGGCACGATACATTTTCTCTCTTCGGTAAGCATTTTTTTGTGTTTGTTACTTTTGGAAGTTTGGTTTTTCATGTTGATTTTAAAATGACCTTTCTCATGTTTGAAATGTACGAACTCGTTTTTTTCTCACAGCAGGTCAACTTGTGTGTGGTTGCAACATTACTGTCCCATTGAGTACATTTTATAGAAAGGAACATCAGTTGCACCACAGGGCCGCCGACGGGTGCTGGGCACGATACATTTTCTCTCTTCGGTAAGCATTTTTTTGTGTTTGTTACTTTTGGAAGTTTGGTTTTTCATGTTGATTTTAAAATGACCTTTCTCATGTTTGAAATGTACTAACTCGTTTTTTCCTCACAGCAGGTCAACTTGTGTGTGGTTGCAACATTACGGTCCCATTGAGTACATTTTTGGAGAAAGGGACATCAGTTGCACCACAGGGCCGCAGACGGGTGCTGGGCACGATACATTTTCTCTCTTCGGTAAGCATTTTTTTTGTGTTTGTTACTTTTGGAAGTTTGGTTTTTCATGTTGATTTTAAAAAGTTCTTCCTTATGTTTGAAATGTACTAACTCGTTTTTCCCTCACAGCAGGTCAACTTGTGTGTGGTTGCAACATTACGGTCCCATTGAGTACATTTTTGGAGAAAGGGACATCAGTTGCACCACAGGGCCACAGACGGGTGCTGGGCACGATACATTTTCTCTCTTCGGTAAGCATTTTTTTGTGTTTGTTACTTTTGGAAGTTTGGTTTTTCATGTTGATTTTAAAATGACCTTTCTCATGTTTGAAATGTACTAACTCGTTTTTTCCTCACAGCAGGTCAACTTGTGTGTGGTTGTAACATTACGGTCCCATTGAGTACATTTTTGGAGAAAGGGACATCAGTTGCATCACAGGGCGGGAGGAGGGTGCTGGGCACGATACATTTTCTCTCTTCGGTAAGCATTTTTTTGTGTTTGTTACTTTTGGAAGTTTGGTTTTTCATGTTGATTTTAAAATGACCTTTCTCATGTTTGAAATGTACGAACTCGTTTTTTTCTCACAGCAGGTCAACTTGTGTGTGGTTGCAACATTACGGTCCCATTGAGTACATTTTTGGAGAAAGGGACATCAGTTGCACCACAGGGCCGCCGACGGGTGCTGGGCACGATACATTTTCTCTCTTCGGTAAGCATTTTTTTGTGTTTGTTACTTTTGGAAGTTTGGTTTTTCATGTTGATTTTAAAATGACCTTTCTCATGTTTGAAATGTACTAACTAGTTTTTTCCTCACAGCAGGTCAACTTGTGTGTGGTTGCAACATTACGGTCCCATTGAGTACATTTTTGGAGAAAGGGACATCAGTTGCACCACAGGGCCGCAGACGGGTGCTTGGCACGATACATTTTCTCTCTTCGGTAAGCATTTTTTTGTGTTTGTTACTTTTGGAAGTTTGGTTTTTCATGTTGATTTTAAAAAGGCCTTCCTCATGTTTGAAATGTACTAACTCGTTTTTTCCTCACAGCAGGTCAACTTGTGTGTGGTTGCAACATTACGGTCCCATTGAGTACATTTTTGGAGAAAGGGAAATCAGTTGCACCACAGGGCCGCAGACGGGTGCTGGGCACGATACATTTTCTCTCTTCGGTAAGCATTTTTTTGTGTTTGTTACTTTTGGAAGTTTGGTTTTTCATGTTGATTTTAAAATGACCTTTCTCATGTTTGAAATGTACTAACTCGTTTTTTCCTCACAGCAGGTCAACTTGTGTGTGGTTGCAACATTACGGTCCCATTGAGTACATTTTTGGAGAAAGGGACATCAGTTGCACCACAGGGCTGCAGACGGGTGCTGGGCACGATACATTTTCTCTCTTCGGTAAGCATTTTTTTGTGTTTGTTACTTTTGGAAGTTTGGTTTTTCATGTTGATTTTAAAATGACCTTTCTCATGTTTGAAATGTACTAACTCGTTTTTTCCTCACAGCAGGTAAACTTGTGTGTGGTTGCAACATTACGGTCCCATTGAGTACATTTTTGGAGAAAGGGACATCAGTTGCACCACAGGGCCGCAGACGGGTGCTGGGCACGATACATTTTCTCTCTTCGGTAAGAATTTTTTTGTGTTTGTTACTTTTGGAAGTTTGGTTTTTCATGTTGATTTTAAAAAGACCTTCCTCATGTTTGAAATGTACTAACTCGTTTTTTCCTCACAGCAGGTCAACTTGTGTGTGGTTGCAACATTACGGTCCCATTGAGTACATTTTTGGAGAAAGGGACATCAGTTGCATCACAGGGCGGGAGGAGAGTGCTGGGCACGATACATTTTCTCTCTTCGGTAAGCATTTTTTTGTGTTTGTTACTTTTGGAAGTTTCGTTTTTCATGTTGATTTTAAAATGACCTTTCTCATGTTTGAAATGTACGAACTCGTTTTTTTCTCACAGCAGGTCAACTTGTGTGTGGTTGCAACATTACGGTCCCATTGAGTACATTTTTGGAGAAAGGGACATCTGTTGCACCACAGGGCCGCCGACGGGTGCTGGGCACGATACATTTTCTCTCTTCTGTAAGCATTTTCTTGTGTTTGTTACTTTTGGAAGTTTGGTTTTTCATGTTGATTTTAAAATGACCTTTCTCATGTTTGAAATGTACTAACTCGTTTTTTCCTCACAGCAGGTCAACTTGTGTGTGGTTGCAACATTACGGTCCCATTGAGTACATTTTTGGAGAAAGGGACATCAGTTGCACCACAGGGCCGCAGACGGGTGCTGGGCACGATACATTTTCTCTCTTCGGTAAGCATTTTTTTGTGTTTGTTACTTTTGGAAGTTTGGTTTTTCATGTTGATTTTAAAATGACCTTTCTCATGTTTGAAATGTACTAACTCGTTTTTTCCTCACAGCAGGTCAACTTGTGTGTGGTTGCAACATTACGGTCCCATTGAGTACATTTTTGGAGAAAGGGACATCAGTTGCACCACAGGGCCGCAGACGGGTGCTGGGCACGATACATTTTCTCTCTTCGGTAAGCATTTTTTTGTGTTTGTTACTTTTGGAAGTTTGGTTTTTCATGTTGATTTTAAAATGACCTTTCTCATGTTTGAAATGTACTAACTCGTTTTTTCCTCGCAGCAGGTCAACTTGTGTGTGGTTGCAACATTACGGTCCCATTGAGTACATTTTTGGAGAAAGGGACATCAGTTGCACCACAGGGCCGCAGACGGGTGCTGGGCACGATACATTTTCTTTCTTCGGTAAACATTTTTTTGTGTTTGTTACTTTTGGAAGTTTGGTTTTTCATGTTGATTTTAAAAAGACCTTCCTCATGTTTGAAATGTACTAACTCGTTTTTTCCTCACAGCAGGTCAACTTGTGTGTGGTTGCAACATTACGGTCCCATTGAGTACATTTTTGGAGAAAGGGACATCAGTTGCACCACAGGGCTGCAGACGGGTGCTGGGCACGATACGTTTTCCTTCTTCGGTAAGCATTTTCTTGTGTTTGTTACTTTTGGAAGTTTGGTTTTTCATGTTGATTTTAATATGACCTTTCTCATGTTTGAAATGTACTAACTCGTTTTTATCTCACAGCAGGTCAACTTGTGTGTGGTTGCAACATTACGGTCCCATTGAGTACATTTTTGGAGAAAGGGACATCAGTTGCACCACAGGGCCGCAGACGGGTGCTGGGCACGATACATTTTCTTTCTTCGGTAAACATTTTTTTGTGTTTGTTACTTTTGGAAGTTTGGTTTTTCATGTTGATTTTAAAAAGACCTTCCTCATGTTTGAAATGTACTAACTCGTTTTTTCCTCACAGCAGGTCAACTTGTGTGTGGTTGCAACATTACGGTCCCATTGAGTACATTTTTGGAGAAAGGGACATCAGTTGCATCACAGGGCGGGAGGAGAGTGCTGGGCACGATACATTTTCTCTCTTCGGTAAGCATTTTTTTGTGTTTGTTACTTTTGGAAGTTTCGTTTTTCATGTTGATTTTAAAATGACCTTCCTCATGTTTGAAATGTACTAACTCGTTTTTTTCTCACAGCAGGTCAACTTGTGTGTGTTTGCAACATTACGGTCCCATTGAGTACATTTTTGGAGAAAGGGACATCAGTTGCACCACAGGGCCGCAGACGGGTGCTGGGCACGATACATTTTCTCTCTTCATTAAGCATTTTTTTGTGTTTGTTACTTTTGGAAGTTTGGTTTTTCATGTTGATTTAAAATGACCTTTCTCATGTTTGAAATGTACTAACTCGTTTTTTCCTCACAGCAGGTCAACTTGTGTGTGGTTGCAACATTACGGTCCCATTGAGTACATTTTTGGAGAAAGGGACATCAGTTGCACCACAGGGCCGCAGACGGGTGCTGGGCACGATACATTTTCTCTCTTCGGTAAGCATTTTTTTGTGTTTGTTACTTTTGGAAGTTTGGTTTTTCATGTTGATTTTAAAATGACCTTTCTCATGTTTGAAATGTACTAACTCGTTTTTTCCTCACAGCAGGTCAACTTGTGTGTGGTTGCAACATTACGGTCCCATTGAGTACATTTTTGGAGAAAGGGACATCAGTTGCACCACAGGGCCGCAGACGGGTGCTGGGCACGATACATTTTCTCTCTTCGGTAAGCATTTTTTTGTGTTTGTTACTTTTGGAAGTTTGGTTTTTCATGTTGATTTTAAAATGACCTTTCTCATGTTTGAAATGTACTAACTCGTTTTTTCCTCGCAGCAGGTCAACTTGTGTGTGGTTGCAACATTACGGTCCCATTGAGTACATTTTTGGAGAAAGGGACATCAGTTGCACCACAGGGCCGCAGACGGGTGCTGGGCACGATACATTTTCTTTATTCGGTAAACATTTTTTTGTGTTTGTTACTTTTGGAAGTTTGGTTTTTCATGTTGATTTTAAAAAGACCTTCCTCATGTTTGAAATGTACTAACTCGTTTTTTCCTCACAGCAGGTCAACTTGTGTGTGGTTGCAACATTACGGTCCCATTGAGTACATTTTTGGAGAAAGGGACATCAGTTGCACCACAGGGCTGCAGACGGGTGCTGGGCACGATACGTTTTCCTTCTTCGGTAAGCATTTTCTTGTGTTTGTTACTTTTGGAAGTTTGGTTTTTCATGTTGATTTTAATATGACCTTTCTCATGTTTGAAATGTACTAACTCGTTTTTATCTCACAGCAGGTCAACTTGTGTGTGGTTGCAACATTACGGTCCCATTGAGTACATTTTTGGAGAAAGGGACATCAGTTGCACCACAGGGCCGCAGACGGGTACTGGGCACGATACATTTTCTCTCTTCGGTAAGCATTTTTTTGTGTTTGTTACTTTTGGAAGTTTGGTTTTTCATGTTGATTTTAAAAAGACCTTCCTCATGTTTGAAATGTACTAACTCGTTTTTTCCTCACAGCAGGTCTACTTGTGTGTGGTTGCAACATTACGGTCCCATTGAGTACATTTTTGGAGAAAGGGACATCAGTTGCACCACAGGGCCGCAGACGGGTGCTGGGCACGATACATTTTCTCTCTTCGGTAAGCATTTTTTTGTGTTTGTTACTTTTGGAAGTTTGGTTTTTCATGTTGATTTTAAAATGACCTTTCTCATGTTTGAAATGTACTAACTCGTTTTTTCCTCACAGCAGGTCAACTTGTGTGTGGTTGCAACATTACGGTCCCATTGAGTACATTTTTGGAGAAAGGGACATCAGTTGCACCACAGGTCGGGAGGAGGGTGCTGGGCACGATACATTTTCTCTCTTCGGTAAGCATTTTTTTGTGGTTTATACTTTTGGAAGTTTGGTTTGTCAAGTTGATTTTAAAATGACCTTTCTCATGTTTGAAATGTACTAACTCGTTTTTTCCTCACAGCAGGTCAACTTGTGTGTGGTTGCAACATTACGGTCCCATTGAGTACATTTTCGGAGAAAGGGACATCAGTTGCACCACAGGGCCGCAGACGGGTGCTGGGCACGATACATTTTCTCTCTTCGGTAAGCATTTTTTTGTGTTTGTTACTTTTGGAAGTTTGGTTTTTCATGTTGATTTTAAAATGACCTTTCTCATGTTTGAAATGTACTAACTCGTTTTTTCCTCGCAGCAGGTCAACTTGTGTGTGGTTGCAACATTACGGTCCCATTGAGTACATTTTTGGAGAAAGGGACATCAGTTGCACCACAGGGCCGCAGACGGGTGCTGGGCACGATACATTTTCTTTCTTCGGTAAACATTTTTTTGTGTTTGTTACTTTTGGAAGTTTGGTTTCTCATGTTGATTTTAAAAAGACCTTCCTCATGTTTGAAATGTACTAACTCGTTTTTTCCTCACAGCAGGTCAACTTGTGTGTGGTTGCAACATTACGGTCCCATTGAGTACATTTTTGGAGAAAGGGACATCAGTTGCACCACAGGGCTGCAGACGGGTGCTGGGCACGATACGTTTTCTCTCTTCGGTAAGCATTTTCTTGTGTTTGTTACTTTTGGAAGTTTGGTTTTTCATGTTGATTTTAAAATGACCTTTCTCATGTTTGAAATGTACTAACTCGTTTTTATCTCACAGCAGGTCAACTTGTGTGTGGTTGCAACATTACGGTCCCATTGAGTACATTTTTGGAGAAAGGGACATCAGTTGCACCACAGGGCCGCAGACGGGTACTGGGCACGATACATTTTCTCTCTTCGGTAAGCATTTTTTTGTGTTTGTTACTTTTGGAAGTTTGGTTTTTCATGTTGATTTTAAAAAGACCTTCCTCATGTTTGAAATGTACTAACTCGTTTTTTCCTCACAGCAGGTCAACTTGTGTGTGGTTGCAACATTACGGTCCCATTGAGTACATTTTTGGAGAAAGGGACATCAGTTGCACCACAGTGCTGCAGACGGGTGCTGGGCACGATACGTTTTCCTTCTTCGGTAAGCATTTTCTTGTGTTTGTTACTTTTGGAAGTTTGGTTTTTCATGTTGATTTTAATATGACCTTTCTCATGTTTGAAATGTACTAACTCGTTTTTATCTCACAGCAGGTCAACTTGTGTGTGGTTGCAACATTACGGTCCCATTGAGTACATTTTTGGAGAAAGGGACATCAGTTGCACCACAGGGCCGCAGACGGGTACTGGGCACGATACATTTTCTCTCTTCGGTAAGCATTTTTTTGTGTTTGTTACTTTTGGAAGTTTGGTTTTTCATGTTGATTTTAAAAAGACCTTCCTCATGTTTGAAATGTACTAACTCGTTTTTTCCTCACAGCAGGTCTACTTGTGTGTGGTTGCAACATTACGGTCCCATTGAGTACATTTTTGGAGAAAGGGACATCAGTTGCACCACAGGGCCGCAGACGGGTGCTGGGCACGATACATTTTCTCTCTTCGGTAAGCATTTTTTTGTGTTTGTTACTTTTGGAAGTTTGGTTTTTCATGTTGATTTTAAAATGACCTTTCTCATGTTTGAAATGTACTAACTCGTTTTTTCCTCACAGCAGGTCAACTTGTGTGTGGTTGCAACATTACGGTCCCATTGAGTACATTTTTGGAGAAAGGGACATCAGTTGCACCACAGGTCGGGAGGAGGGTGCTGGGCACGATACATTTTCTCTCTTCGGTAAGCATTTTTTTGTGCTTTATACTTTTGGAAGTTTGGTTTGTCAAGTTGATTTTAAAATGACCTTTCTCATGTTTGAAATGTACTAACTCGTTTTTTCCTCACAGCAGGTCAACTTGTGTGTGGTTGCAACATTACGGTCCCATTGAGTACATTTTCGGAGAAAGGGACATCAGTTGCACCACAGGGCCGCAGACGGGTGCTGGGCACGATACATTTTCTCTCTTCGGTAAGCATTTTTTTGTGTTTGTTTCTTTTGGAAGTTTGGTTTTTCATGTTGATTTTAAAATGACCTTTCTCATGTTTGAAATGTACTAACTCGTTTTTTCCTCGCAGCAGGTCAACTTGTGTGTGGTTGCAACATTACGGTCCCATTGAGTACATTTTTGGAGAAAGGGACATCAGTTGCACCACAGGGCCGCAGACGGGTGCTGGGCACGATACATTTTCTTTCTTCGGTAAACATTTTTTTGTGTTTGTTACTTTTGGAAGTTTGGTTTCTCATGTTGATTTTAAAAAGACCTTCCTCATGTTTGAAATGTACTAACTCGTTTTTTCCTCACAGCAGGTCAACTTGTGTGTGGTTGCAACATTACGGTCCCATTGAGTACATTTTTGGAGAAAGGGACATCAGTTGCACCACAGGGCTGCAGACGGGTGCTGGGCACGATACGTTTTCTCTCTTCGGTAAGCATTTTCTTGTGTTTGTTACTTTTGGAAGTTTGGTTTTTCATGTTGATTTTAAAATGACCTTTCTCATGTTTGAAATGTACTAACTCGTTTTTATCTCACAGCAGGTCAACTTGTGTGTGGTTGCAACATTACGGTCCCATTGAGTACATTTTTGGAGAAAGGGACATCAGTTGCACCACAGGGCCGCAGACGGGTACTGGGCACGATACATTTTCTCTCTTCGGTAAGCATTTTTTTGTGTTTGTTACTTTTGGAAGTTTGGTTTTTCATGTTGATTTTAAAAAGACCTTCCTCATGTTTGAAATGTACTAACTCGTTTTTTCCTCACAGCAGGTCTACTTGTGTGTGGTTGCAACATTACGGTCCCATTGAGTACATTTTTGGAGAAAGGGACATCAGTTGCACCACAGGGCCGCAGACGGGTGTTGGGCACGATACATTTTCTCTCTTCGGTAAGCATTTTTTTGTGTTTGTTACTTTTGGAAGTTTGGTTTTTCATGTTGCTTTTAAAATGACCTTTCTCATGTTTGAAATGTACTAACTCGTTTTTTCCTCACAGCAGGTCAACTTGTGTGTGGTTGCAACATTACGGTCCCATTGAGTACATTTTTGGAGAAAGGGACATCAGTTGCACCACAGGTCGGGAGGAGGGTGCTGGGCACGATACATTTTCTCTCTTCGGTAAGCATTTTTTTGTGCTTTATACTTTTGGAAGTTTGGTTTGTCAAGTTGATTTTAAAATGACCTTTCTCATGTTTGAAATGTACTAACTCGTTTTTTCCTCACAGCAGGTCAACTTGTGTGTGGTTGCAACATTACGGTCCCATTGAGTACATTTTCGGAGAAAGGGACATCAGTTGCACCACAGGGCTGCAGACGGGTGCTGGGCACGATACATTTTCTCTCTTCGGTAAGAATTTTTTTGTGTTTGTTACTTTTGGAAGTTTGGTTTTTCATGTTGATTTTAAAATGACCTTTCTCATGTTTGAAATGTACTAACTCGTTTTTTCCTCACAGCAGGTCAACTTGTGTGTGGTTGCAACATTACGGTCCCATTGAGTACATTTTTGGAGAAAGGGACATCAGTTGCACCACAGGTCGGGAGGAGGGTGCTGGGCACGATACATTTTCTCTCTTCGGTAAGCATTTTTTTGTGCTTTATACTTTTGGAAGTTTGGTTTTTCATGTTGATTTTAAAATGACCTTTCTCATGTTTGAAATGTACTAACTCGTTTTTTCCTCACAGCAGGTCAACTTGTGTGTGGTTGCAACATTACGGTCCCATTGAGTACATTTTTGGAGAAAGGGACATCAGTTGCACCACAGGGCTGCAGACGGGTGCTGGGCACGATACATTTTCTCTCTTCGGTAAGAATTTTTTTGTGTTTGTTACTTTTGGAAGTTTGGTTTTTCATGTTGATTTTAAAATGACCTTTCTCATGTTTGAAATGTACTAACTCGTTTTTTCCTCACAGCAGGTCAACTTGTGTGTGGTTGCAACATTACGATCCCATTGTGTACATTTTTGGAGAAAGGGACATCAGTTGCACCACAGGGCAGCAGACGGATGCTGGGCACGATACATTTTCTCTCTTCGGTAAGAATTTTGTTGTGTTTGTTACTTTTGGTAGTTTGGTTTTTAATGTTGATTTTAAAATGACCTTTCTCATGTTTGAAATGTACTAACTCGTTTTTTCTTCACAGCAGGTCAAGTTGTGTGTGGTTGCAACATTACGGTCCCATTGAGTACATTTTTGGAGAAAGGGACATCAGTTGCACCACAGGGCCGCAGACGGGTGCTGGGCACGATACATTTTCTCTCTTCGGTAAGCATTTTTTTGTGTTTGTTACTTTTGGAAGTTTGGTTTTTCATGTTGATTTTAAAATGACCTCTCTCATGTTTGAAATGTACTAACTCGTTTTTTCCTCACAGCAGGTCAACTTGTGTGTGGTTGCAACATTACGGTATCATTGAGTACATTTTTGGAGAAAGGGACATCAGTTGCACCACAGGGCCGCAGACGGGTGCCCGGCACAATACATTTTCCCTCTTCGGTAAGCATTTTTTTGTGTTTGTTACTTTTGGAAGTTTGGTTTTTCATGTTGATTTTAAAATGACCTTTCTCATGTTTGAAATGTACTAACTCGTTTTTTCCTCACAGCAGGTCAACTTGTGTGTGGTTGCAACATTACGGTCCCATTGAGTACATTTTTGGAGAAAGGGACATCAGTTGCACCACAGGGCGGCAGACGGGTGTTGGGCACAATACATTTTCTCTCTTCGGTAAGCATTTTTTTGTGTTTGTTACTTTTGGAAGTTTGGTTTTTCATGTTGATTTTAAAATGACCGTTCTCATGTTTGAAATGTACTAACTCGTTTTTTCCTCACAGCAGGTCAACTTGTGTGTGGTTGCAAAATTACGGTCCCATTGAGTACATTTTTGGAGAAAGGGACATCAGTTGCACCACAGGGCCGCAGACGGGTGCTGGGCACGATACATTTTCTCTCTTCGGTAAGCATTTTTTTGTGTTTGTTACTTTTGGAAGTTTGGTTTTTCATGTTGATTTTAAAATGACCTTTCTCATGTTTGAAATGTACTAACTCGTTTTTTCCTCACAGCAGGTCAACTTGTGTGTGGTTGCAACATTACGGTCCCATTGAGTACATTTTTGGAGAAAGGGACATCAGTTGCACCACAGGGCCGCAGACGGGTGCTGGGCACGATACATTTTCTCTCTTCGGTAAGCATTTTTTTGTGTTTCTTACTTTTGGAAGTTTGGTTTTTCATGTTGATTTTAAAATGACCTTTCTCATGTTTGAAATGTACTAACTCGTTTTTTCCTCGCAGCAGGTCAACTTGTGTGTGGTTGCAACATTACGGTCCCATTGAGTACATTTTTGGAGAAAGGGACATCAGTTGCACCACAGGGCCGCAGACGGGTGCTGGGCACGATACATTTTCTTTCTTCGGTAAACATTTTTTTGTGTTTGTTACTTTTGGAAGTTTGGTTTTTCATGTTGATTTTAAAATGACCTTTCTCATGTTTGAAATGTACTAACTCGTTTTTATCTCACAGCAGGTCAACTTGTGTGTGGTTGCAACATTACGGTCCCATTGAGTACATTTTTGGAGAAAGGGACATCAGTTGCACCACAGGGCCGCAGACGGGTACTGGGCACGATACATTTTCTCTCTTCGGTAAGCATTTTTTTGTGTTTGTTACTTTTGGAAGTTTGGTTTTTCATGTTGATTTTAAAAAGACCTTCTTCATGTTTGAAATGTACTAACTCGTTTTTTCCTCACAGCAGGTCAACTTGTGTGTGGTTGCAACATTACGGTCCCATTGAGTACATTTTTGGAGAAAGGGACATCAGTTGCACCACAGGGCCGCAGACGGGTGCTGGGCACGATACATTTTCTCTCTTCGGTAAGCATTTTTTTGTGTTTGTTACTTTTGGAAGTTTGGTTTTTCATGTTGATTTTAAAATGACCTTTCTCATGTTTGAAATGTACTAACTCGTTTTTTCCTCACAGCAGGTCAACTTGTGTGTGGTTGCAACATTACGGTCCCATTGAGTACATTTTTGGAGAAAGGGACATCAGTTGCACCACAGGTCGGGAGGAGGGTGCTGGGCACGATACATTTTCTCTCTTCGGTAAGCATTTTTTTGTGCTTTATACTTTTGGAAGTTTGGTTTGTCATGTTGATTTTAAAATGACCTTTCTCATGTTTGAAATGTACTAGCTCGTTTTTTCCTCACAGCAGGTCAACTTGTGTGTGGTTGCAACATTACGGTCCCATTGAGTACATTTTCGGAGAAAGGGACATCAGTTGCACCACAGGGCTGCAGACGGGTGCTGGGCACGATACATTTTCTCTCTTCGGTAAGAATTTTTTTGTGTTTGTTACTTTTGGAAGTTTGGTTTTTCATGTTGATTTTAAAATGACCTTTCTCATGTTTGAAATGTACTAACTCGTTTTTTCCTCACAGCAGGTCAACTTGTGTGTGGTTGCAACATTACGGTCCCATTGAGTACATTTTTGGAGAAAGGGACATCAGTTGCACCACAGGTCGGGAGGAGGGTGCTGGGCACGATACATTTTCTCTCTTCGGTAAGCATTTTTTTGTGCTTTATACTTTTGGAAGTTTGGTTTTTCATGTTGATTTTAAAATGACCTTTCTCATGTTTGAAATGTACTAACTCGTTTTTTCCTCACAGCAGGTCAACTTGTGTGTGGTTGCAACATTACGGTCCCATTGAGTACATTTTTGGAGAAAGGGACATCAGTTGCACCACAGGGCTGCAGACGGGTGCTGGGCACGATACATTTTCTCTCTTCGGTAAGAATTTTTTTGTGTTTGTTACTTTTGGAAGTTTGGTTTTTCATGTTGATTTTAAAATGACCTTTCTCATGTTTGAAATGTACTAACTCGTTTTTTCCTCACAGCAGGTCAACTTGTGTGTGGTTGCAACATTACGATCCCATTGTGTACATTTTTGGAGAAAGGGACATCAGTTGCACCACAGGGCAGCAGACGGATGCTGGGCACGATACATTTTCTCTCTTCGGTAAGAATTTTGTTGTGTTTGTTACTTTTGGTAGTTTGGTTTTTAATGTTGATTTTAAAATGACCTTTCTCATGTTTGAAATGTACTAACTCGTTTTTTCTTCACAGCAGGTCAAGTTGTGTGTGGTTGCAACATTACGGTCCCATTGAGTACATTTTTGGAGAAAGGGACATCAGTTGCACCACAGGGCCGCAGACGGGTGCTGGGCACGATACATTTTCTCTCTTCGGTAAGCATTTTTTTGTGTTTGTTACTTTTGGAAGTTTGGTTTTTCATGTTGATTTTAAAATGACCTTTCTCATGTTTGAAATGTACTAACTCGTTTTTTCCTCACAGCAGGTCAACTTGTGTGTGGTTGCAACATTACGGTATCATTGAGTACATTTTTGGAGAAAGGGACATCAGTTGCACCACAGGGCCGCAGACGGGTGCCCGGCACAATACATTTTCCCTCTTCGGTAAGCATTTTTTTGTGTTTGTTACTTTTGGAAGTTTGGTTTTTCATGTTGATTTTAAAATGACCTTTCTCATGTTTGAAATGTACTAACTCGTTTTTTCCTCACAGCAGGTCAACTTGTGTGTGGTTGCAACGTTACGGTCCCATTGAGTACATTTTTGGAGAAAGGGACATCAGTTGCACCACAGGGCCGCAGACGGGTGTTGGGCACAATACATTTTCTCTCTTCGGTAAGCATTTTTTTGTGTTTGTTACTTTTGGAAGTTTGGTTTTTCATGTTGATTTTAAAATGACCGTTCTCATGTTTGAAATGTACTAACTCGTTTTTTCCTCACAGCAGGTCAACTTGTGTGTGGTTGCAAAATTACGGTCCCATTGAGTACATTTTTGGAGAAAGGGACATCAGTTGCACCACAGGGCCGCAGACGGGTGCTGGGCACGATACATTTTCTCTCTTCGGTAAGCATTTTTTTGTGTTTGTTACTTTTGGAAGTTTGGTTTTTCATGTTGATTTTAAAATGACCTTTCTCATGTTTGAAATGTACTAACTCGTTTTTTCCTCACAGCAGGTCAACTTGTGTGTGGTTGCAACATTACAGTCCCATTGAGTACATTTTTGGAGAAAGGGACATCAGTTGCACTACAGGGCCGCAGACGGGTGCTGGGCACGATACATTTTCTCTCTTCGGTAAGCATTTTTTTGTGTTTGTTACTTTTGGAAGTTTGGTTTTTCATGTTGATTTTAAAATGACCTTTCTCATGTTTGAAATGTACTAACTCGTTTTTTCCTCACAGCAGGTCAACTTGTGTGTGGTTGCAACATTACGGTCCCATTGAGTACATTTTTGGAGAAAGGGACATCAGTTGCACCACAGGACCGCAGACGGGTGCTGGGCACGATACATTTTCTCTCTTCGGTAAGCATTTTTTTGTGTTTGTTACTTTTGGAAGTTTGGTTTTTCATGTTGATTTTAAAATGACCTTTCTCATGTTTGAAATGTACTAACTTGTTTTTTCCTCACAGCAGGTCAACTTGTGTGTGGTTGCAACATTACGGACCCATTGAGTACATTTTTGGAGAAAGGGACATCAGTTGCACCACAGGGCCGCAGATGGGTGTTGGGCACGATACATTTTCTCTCTTCGGTAAGCATTTTTTTGTGTTTGTTACTTTTGGAAGTTTGGTTTTTCATGTTGATTTTAAAATGACCTTTCTCATGTTTGAAATGTACTAACTCGTTTTTTCCTCACAGCAGTTCAACTTGTGTGTGGTTGCAACATTACGGTCCCATTGAGTACATTTTTGGAGAAAGGGACATCAGTTGCACCACAGGGCCGCAGACGGGTGCTGGGCACGATACATTTTCTCTCTTCGGTAAGCATTTTTTTGTGTTTGTTACTTTTGGAAGTTTGGTTTTTCATGTTGATTTTAAAATGACCTTTCTCATGTTTGAAATGTACTAACTCATTTTTTCCTCACAGCAGGTCAACTTGTGTGTGGTTGCAACATTACGGTCCCATTGAGTACATTTTTGGAGAAAGGGACATCAGTTGCATCACAGGGCGGGAGGAGGGTGCAGGGCACGATACATTTTCTCTCTTCGGTAAGCATTTTTTTGTGTTTGTTACTGTTGGAAGTTTCGTTTTTCATGTTGATTTTAAAATGACCTTTCCCATATTTGAAATGTACTAACTCGTTTTTTCCCCACAGCAGGTCAACTTGTGTGTGGTTGCAACATTACGGTCACATTGAGTACATTTTTGGAGAAAGGGACATCAGTTGCACCACAGGCCCGCAGACGGGTGCTGGGCACGATACATTTTCTCTCTTCGGTAAGCATTTCTTTGGGTTTGTTACTTTTGGAAGTTTGGTTTTTCATGTTGATTTTAAAATGACCCTTCTCATGTTTGAAATGTACTAACTCGTTTTTTCCTCACAGCAGGTCAACTTGTGTGTGGTTGCAACATTACGGTCCCATTGAGTACATTTTTGGAGAAAGGGACATCAGTTGCACCACAGGGCCGTAGACGGGTGCTGGGGACGATACATTTTCTCTCTTCGGTAAGCATTTTTTTGTGTTTGTTACTTTTGGAAGTTTGGTTTTTCATGTTGATTTTAAAATGACCTTTCTCATGTTTGAAATGTACTAACTCGTTTTTTCCTCACAGCAGGTCAACTTGTGTGTGGTTGCAACATTACGGTCCCATTGAGTACATTTTTGGAGAAAGGGACATCAGTTGCACCACAGGGCCGCAGACGGGTGCTGGGCACGATACATTTTCTCTCTTCGGTAAGCATTTTTTTGTGTTTGTTACTTTTGGAAGTTTGGTTTTTCATGTTGATTTTTTAATGATCTGTCTCATGTTTGAAATGTACTAACTCGTTTTTTCCTCACAGCAGGTCAACTTGTGTGTGGTTGCAACAGTACGGTCCCATTGAGTTCATTTTTGGAGAAAGGGACATCAGTTGCATCACAGGGCGGGAGGAGGGTGCTGGGCACGATACATTTTCTCTCTTCACTAAGTATTTTTTTGTGTTTGTTACTTTTGGAAGTTTGGTTTTTCATGTTGATTTTAAAATGACCTTTTTCATGTTTGAAATGTACTAACTCATTTTTTCCTCACAGCAGGTCAACTTGTGTGTGGTTGCAACATTACGGTCCCATTGAGTACATTTTTGGAGAAAGGGACATCAGTTGCACCACAGGGCCGCAGACGGGTGCTGGGCACGATACATTTTCTCTCTTCGGTAAGCATTTTTTTGTGTTTGTTACTTTTGGAAATTTTGTTTTTCATGTTGATTTTAAAATGACCTTTCTCATGTTTGAAATGTACTAACTCGTTTTTTCCTCACAGCAGGTCAACTTGTGTGTGGTTGCAACATTACGGTCCCATTGAGTACATTTTTGGAGAAAGGGACATCAGTTGCACCACAGGGCCGCAGACGGGTGCTGGGCACGTTACATTTTCTCTCTTCGGTAAGCATTTTTTTGTGTTTGTTACTTTTGGAAGTTTGGTTTCTCATGTTGATTTTAAAATGACCTTTCTCTTGTTTGAAATGTACTAACTCGTTTTTTCCTCACAGCAGGTCAACTTGTGTGTGGTTGCAACATTACGGTCCCATTGAGTACATTTTTGGAGAAAGGGACATCAGTTGCACCACAGGGCCGCAGACGGGTGCTGGGCACGATACCTTTTCTCTCTTCGGTAAGAATTTTTTTGTGTTTGTTACTTTTGGGAGTTTGGTTTTTCATGTTGATTTTAAAATGACCTTTCTCATGTTTGAAATGTACTAACTCGTTTTTTCCTCACAGCAGGTTAACTTGTGTGTGGTTGCAACATTACGGTCCCATTGAGTACATTTTTGGAGAAAGGGACATCAGTTGCACCACAGGGCCGCAGACGGGTGCTGGGCACGATACATTTTCTCTCTTCGGTAAGCATTTTTTTGTGTTTGTTACTTTTGGAAGTTTGGTTTTTCATGTTGATTTTAAAATGACCTTTCTCATGTTTGAAATGTACTAACTCGTTTTTTCCTCACAGCAGGTCAACTTGTGTGTGGTTGCAACATTACGGTCCCATTGAGTACATTTTTGGAGAATGGGACATCAGTTGCACCACAGGGCCGCAGACGGGTGCTGGGCACGATACATTTTCTCTCTTCGGTAAGCATTTTTTTGTGTTTGTTACTGTTGGAAGTTTGGTTTTTCATGTTGATTTTAAAATGACCTTTCTCATGTTTGAAATGTACTAACTCGTTTTTTCCTCACAGCTGGTCAACTTGTGTGTGGTTGCAACATTACGGTCCCATTGAGTACATTTTTGGAGAAAGGGACATCAGTTGCAGCACAGGGCCGCAGACGGGTGCTGGGCACGATAAATTTTCTCTCTTCGGTAAGCATTTTTTTGTGTTTGTTACTTTTGGAAGTTTGGTTTTTCATGTTGATTTTAAAATGACCTTTCTCATGTTTGAATTGTACTAACTCGTTTTTTCCTCACAGCAGGTCAACTTGTGTGTAGTTGCAACATTACGGTCCCATTGAGTTCATTTTTGGAGAAAGGGACATCAGTTGCACCACAGGGCCGCAGACGGGTGCTGGGCACGATACATTTTCTCTCTTCGGTAAGCATTTTTTTGTGTTTGTTACTTTTGGAAGTTTGGTTTTTCATGTTGATTTTAAAATGACCTTTCTCATGTTTGAAATGTACTAACTCGTTTTTTCCTCACAGCAGGTCAACTTGTGTGTGGTTGCAACATTACGGTCCCATTGAGTACATTTTTGGAGAAAGGGACTTCAGTTGCATCACAGGGCGGGAGGAGGGTCCTGGGCACGATACATTTTCTCTCTTCGGTAAGCATTTTTTTGTGCTTTATACTTTTGGAAGTTTGGTTTTTCATGTTGATTTTAAAATGACCTTTCTCATGTTTGAAATGTACTAACTCGTTTTTTCCTCACAGCAGGTCAACTTGTGTGTGGTTGCAACATTACGGTCCCATTGAGTACATTTTTGGAGAAAGGGACATCAGTTGCACCACAGGGCCGCAGACGGGTGCTGGGCACGATACATTTTCTCTCTACGGTAAGCATTTTTTTGTGTTTGTTACTTTTTGATGTTTGGTTTTGTCATGTTGATTTTAAAATGACCTTTCTCATGTTTGAAATGTACTAACTCGTTTTTTCCTCACAGCAGGTCAACTTGTGTGTGGTTGCAACATTACGGTCCCATTGAGTACATTTTTGGAGAAAGGGACATCAGTTGCTCCACAGGGCCGCAGACGGGTCCTGGGCACGATACATTTTCTCTCTTCGGTAAGCATTTTTTTCTGTTTGTTACTTTTGGAAGTTTGGTTTTTCATGTTGATTTTAAAATGACCTTTCTAATGTTTGAAATGTACTAACTCGTTTTTTCCTCACAGCAGGTCAACTTGTGTGTGGTTGCAACATTACGGTCCCATGGAGTACATTTTTGGAGAAAGGGACATCAGTTGCACCACAGGGCCGCAGACGGGTGCTGGGCACGATACATTTTCTCTCTTCGGTAAGCATGTTTTTGTGCTTTATACTTTTGGAAGTTTGGTTTTTCATGTTGATTTTAAAATGACCTTTCTCATGTTTGAAATGTACTAACTCGTTTTTTCCTCACAGCAGGTCAACTAGTGTGTGGTTGCAACATTACGGTCCCATTGAGTACATTTTTGGAGAAAGGGACATCAGTTGCACCACAGGGCCGCAGACGGGTGCTGGGCACGATACATTTTCTCTCTTCGGTAAGCATTTTTTTGTGTTTGTTACTTTTGGAAGTTTGGTTTTTCATGTTGATTTTAAAATGACCTTTCTCATGTTTGAAATGTACTAACTCGTTTTTTCCTCACAGCAGGTCAACTTGTGTGTGGTTGCAACATTACGGTCCCATTGAGTACATTTTTGGAGAAAGGGACATCAGTTGCACCACAGGGCCGCAGACGGGTGCTGGGCACGATACATTTTCTCTCTTCGGTAAGCATTTTTTTGTGTTTGTTACTTTTGGAAGTTTGGTTTTTCATGTTGATTTTAAAATGACCTTTCTCATGTTTGAAATGTACTAACTCGTTTTTTCCTCACAGCAGGTCAACTTGTGTGTGGTTGCAACATTACGGTCCCATTGAGTACATTTTTGGAGAAAGGGACATCAGTTGCACCACAGGGCCGCAGACGGGTGCTGGGCACGATACATTTTCTCTCTTCGGTAAGCATTTTTTTGTGTTTGTTACTGTTGGAAGTTTGGTTTTTCATGTTGATTTTAAAATGACCTTTCTCATGTTTGAAATGTACAAACTCGTTTTTTCCTCACAGCAGGTCAACTTGTGAGTGGTTGCAACATTTCGGTCCCATTGAGTACATTTTTGGAGAAAGGGACATCAGTTGCACCACAGGGCCGCAGACGGGTGCTGGGCACGATACATTTTCTCTCTTCGGTTAGCATTTTTTTGTGTTTGTTACTTTTGGAAGTTTGGTTTTTCATGTTGATTTTAAAATGACCTTTCTCATGTTTGAAATGTACTAACTCGTTTTTTCCTCACTGCAGGTCAACTTGTGTGTGGTTGCAACATTACGGTCCCATTGAGTACACTTTTGGAGAAAGGGACATCAGTGCACCACAGGGCGGGAGGAGGGTGCTGGGCACGATACATTTTCTCTCTTCGGTAAGCATTTTATTGTGTTTGTTACTTTTGGAAGTTTGGTTTTTCATGTTGATTTTAAAATGACCTTTTTCATGTTTGAAATGTACTAACTCGTTTTTTCCTCACAGCAGGTCAACTTGTGTGTGGTTGCAACATTACGGTCCCATTGAGTACATTTTTGGAGAAAGGGACATCAGTTGCACCACAGGGCCGCAGACGGGTGCTGGGCACGATACTTTTTCTCTCTTCGGTAAGCATTTTTTTGTGTTTGTTACTTTTGGAAGTTTGGTTTTTCATGTTGATTTTAAAATGACCTTTCTCATGTTTGAAATGTACTAACTCGTTTTTTCCTCACAGCAGGTCAACTTGTGTGTGGTTGCAACATTACGGTCCCATTGAGTACATTTTTGGAGAAAGGGACATCAGTTGCATCACAGGGCGGGAGGAGGGTGCTGGGCACGATACATTTTCTCTCTTCGGTAAGCATTTTTTTGTGCTTTATACTTTTGGAAGTTTGGTGTTTCATGTTGATTTTAAAATGACCTTTCTCATGTTTGAAATGTACTAACTCGTTTTTTCCTCACAGCAGGTCAACTTGTGTGTGGTTGCAACATTACGGTCCCATGGAGTACATTTTTGGAGAAAGGGACATCAGTTGCACCACAGGGCCGCAGACAGGTGCTGGGCACGATACATTTTCTCTCTTCGGTAAGCATTTCTTTGTGTTTGTTACTGTTGGAAGTTTGGTTTTTCATGTTGATTTTAAAATGACCTTTCTCATGTTTGAAATGTACTAACTCGTTTTTTCCTCACAGCAGGTCAACTTGTGTGTGGTTGCAACATTACGGTCCCATGGAGTACATTTTTGGAGAAAGGGACATCAGTTACACCACAGGGCCGCAGACCGGTGCTGGGCACGATACATTTTCTCTCTTCGGTAATCATTTTTTTGTGTTTGTTACTTTTGGAAGTTTGGTTTTTCATGTTGATTTTAAAATGACCTTTCTCATGTTTGAAATGTACAAACTCGTTTTTTCCTCACAGCAGGTCAACTTGTGAGTGGTTGCAACATTTCGGTCCCATTGAGTACATTTTTGGAGAAAGGGACATCAGTTGCACCACAGGGCCGCAGACGGGTGCTGGGCACGATACATTTTCTCTCTTCGGTAAGCATTTTTTTGTGTTTGTTACTTTTGGAAGTTTGGTTTTTCATGTTGATTTTAAAATGACCTTTCTCATGTTTGAAATGTACTAACTCGTTTTTTCCTCACAGCAGGTCAACTTGTGAGTGGTTGCAACATTACGGTCCCATTGAGTACATTTTTGGAGAAAGGGACATCAGTGCACCACAGGGCGGGAGGAGGGTGCTGAGCACGATACATTTTCTCTCTTCGGTAAGCATTTTATTGTGTTTGTTACTTTTGGAAGTTTGGTTTTTCATGTTGATTTTAAAATGACCTTTTTCATTTTTGAAATGTACTAACTCGTTTTTTCCTCACAGGAGGTCAACTTGTGTGTGGTTGCAACATTACGGTCCCATTGAGTACATTTTTGGAGAAAGGGACATCAGTTGCACCACAGGGCCGCAGACAGGTGCTGGGCACGATACATTTTCTCTCTTCGGTAATCATTTTTTTGTGTTTGTTACTTTTGGAAGTTTGGTTTTTCATGTTGATTTTAAAATGACCTTTCTCATGTTTGAAATGTACTAACTCGTTTTTTCCTCACAGCAGGTCAACTTGTGTGTGGTTGCAACATTACGGTCCCATTGAGTACATTTTTGGAGAAAGGGACATCAGTTGCATCACAGGGCGGGAGGAGGGTGCTGGGCACAATACATTTTCTCTCTTCGGTAAGCATTTTTTTGTGCTTTATACTTTTGGAAGTTCGGTGTTTCATGTTGATTTTAAAATGACCTTTCTCATGTTTGAAATGTACTAACTCGTTTTTTCCTCACAGCAGGTCAACTTGTGTGTGGTTGCAACATTACGGTCCCATTGAGTACATTTTTGGAGAAAGGGACATCAGTTGCACCACAGGACCGCAGATGGGTGCTGGGCACGATACATTTTCTCTCTTCGGTAAGCATTTTTTTGTGTTTGTTACTTTTGGAAGTTTGGTTTTTCATGTTGAGTTTGAAATGACATTTCTAATGTTTGAAAATTACTAACTCGTTTTTTCCTCACAGCAGGTCAACTTGTGTGTGGTTGCAAATTTACGGTCCCATTGAGTACATTTTTGGAGAAAGGGACATCAGTTGCACCACAGGGCCGCAGACGGTTGCTGGGCACGATACATTTTCTCTCTTCGGTAAGCATTTTTTTGTGTTTGTTACTTTTGGAAGTTTGGTTTTTCATGTTGATTTTAAAATGACCTTTCTCATGTTTGAAATGTACTAACTCGTTTTTTCCTCACAGCAGGTCAACTTGTGTGTGGTTGCAAAATCACGGTCCCATTGAGTACATTTTTGGAGAAAGGGACATCAGTTGCATCACAGGGCGGGAGGAGGGTGCTGGGCACGATACATTTTCTCTCTTCGGTAAGCATTTTTTTGTGCTTTATACTTTTGGAAGTTTGGTTTTTCATGTTGATTTTAAAATGACCTTTCTCATGTTTGAAATGTACTAACTCGTTTTTTCCTCACAGCAGGTCAACTTGTGTGTGGTTGCAACAGTACGGTCCCATTGAGTACATTTTTGGAGAAAGGGACATCAGTTGCACCACAGGGCCGCAGACGGGTGCTGGGCACGATACATTTTCTCTCTTCGGTAAGCATTTTTTTGTGTTTGTTACTTTTGGAAGTTTGGTTTTTCATGCTGATTTTAAAATGACCTTTCTCATGTTTGAAATGTACTAACTCGTTTTTTCCTCACAGCAGGTCAACTTGTGTGTGGTTGCAACATTACGGTCCCATTGAGTACATTTCTGGAGAAAGGGACATCAGTTGCACCACAGGGCCGCAGACGGGTGCTGGGCACGATACATTTTCTCTCTTCGGTAAGCATTTTTTTGTGTTTGTTACTTTTGGAAGTTTGGTTTTTCATGTTGTTTTTAAAATGACCTTTCTCATGTTTGAAATGTACTAACTCATTTTTTCCTCACAGCAGGTCAACTTGTGTGTGGTTGCAACATTACGGTCCCATTGAGTACATTTTTGGAGAAAGGGACATCAGTTGCACCACAGGGCCGCAGACGGGTGCTGGGCACGATACATTTTCTCTCTTCGGTAAGCATTTTTTTGTGTTTGTTACTTTTGGAAGTTTGGTTTTTCATGTTGATTTTAAAATGACCTTTCTCATGTTTGAAATGTACTAACTCGTTTTTTCCTCACAGCAGGTCAACTTGTGTGTGGTTGCAACATTACAGTCCAATTGAGTACATTTTTGGAGAAAGGGACATCAGTTGCACCACAGGGCCGCAGACGGGTGCTGGGCACGATACATTTTCTGTCTTCAGTAAGCATTTTTTTGTGTTTGTTACTTTTGGAAGTTTGGTTTTTCATGTTGATTTTAAAATGACCTTTCTCATGTTTGAAATGTACTAACTCGTTTTTTCCTCACAGCAGGTCAACTTGTGTGTGGTTGCAACATTACGGTCCCATGGAGTACATTTTTGGAGAAAGGGACATCAGTTGCATCACAGGGCGGGAGGAGGGTGCTGGGCACGATACATTTTCTCTCTTTGGTAAGCATTTTTTTGTGCTTGTTACTTTTGGAAGTTTGGTTTTTCATGTTGATTTTAAAATGACCTTTCTCATGTTTGAAATGTACTAACTCGTTTTTTCCTCACAGCAGGTCAACTTGTGTGTGGTTGCAACATTACGGTCCCATTGAGTACATTTTTGGCGAAAGGGACATCAGTTGCACAACAGGGCCGCAGACGGATGCTGGGCACGATACATTTTCTCTCTTCGTTAAGCATTTTTTTGTGTTTGTTACTTTTGGAAGTATGGTTTTTCATGCTGACTTTAAAATGACCTTTCTCATGTTTGAAATGTACTAACTCGTTTTTTCCTCACAGCTGGTCAACTTGTGTGTGGTTGCAGCATTACGGTCCCATTGAGTACATTTTTGGAGAAAGGGACATCAGTTGCATCACAGTTCGGGAGGAGGGTGCTGGGCACGATACATTTGCTCTCTTCGGTAAGCATTTTTTTGTGCTTTATACTTTTGGAAGTTTGGTTTTTCATGTTGATTTTAAAATGACCTTTCTCATGTTTGAAATGTACTAACTCGTTTTTTCCTCACAGCAGGTCAACTTGTGTGTGGTTGCAACATTACGGTCCCATTGAGTACATTTTTGGAGAAAGGGACATCAGTTGCACCACAGGGCCGCAGACGGGTGCTGGGCACGATACATTTTCTCTCTTCGGTAAGCATTTTTTTGTGCTTTATACTTGTGGAAGTTTGGTTTTTCATGTTGATTTTAAAATGACCTTTCTCATGTTTGAAATGTACTAACTCGTTTTTTCCTCACAGCAGGTCAACTTGTGTGTGGTTGCAACATTACGGTCCCATTGAGTACATTTTTGGAGAAAGGGACATCAGTTGCCTCACAGGGCGGGAGGAGGGTGCTGGGCACGATACATTTTCTCTCTTAGGTATGCATTTTTTGTGCTTTATACTTTTGGAAGTTTGGTTATTCATGTTGATTTTAAAATGACCTTTCTCATGTTTGAAATGTACTAACTCGTTTTTTCCTCACAGCAGGTCAACGTGTGTGTGGTTGTAACATTACGGTCCCATTGAGAACATTTTTGGAGAAAGGGACATCAGTTGCACCACAGGGCCGCAGACGGGTGCTGGGCACGATACATTTTCTCTCTTCGGTAAGCATTTTTTTGTGCTTTATACTTTTGGAAGTTTGGTTTTTCATGTTGATTTTAAAATGACCTTTCTCATGTTTGAAATGTACTAACTCGTTTTTTCCTCACAGCAGGTCAACTTGTGTGTGGTTGCAACATTACGGTCCCATTGAGTACATTTTTGGAGAAAGGGACATCAGTTGCACCACAGGGCCCCAGACAGGTGCTGGGCACGATACATTTACTCTCTTCGGTAAGCATTTTTTTGTGTTTGTTACTTTTGGAAGTTTGGTTTTTCATGTTGATTTTAAAATGACCTTTCTCATGTTTGAAATGTACTAACTCGTTTTTTCCTCACAGCAGGTCAACTTGTGTGTGGTTGCAACATTACGGTCCCATTGAGTACATTTTTGGAGAAAGGGACATCAGTTGCACCACTGGGCCGCAGACGGGTGCTGGGCACGATACATTTTCTCTCTTCGGTAAGCATTTTTTTGTGTTTGTTACTTTTGGAAGTTTGGTTTTTCATGTTGATTTTAAAATGACCTTTCTCATGTTTGAAATGTACTAACTCGTTTTTTCCTCACAGCAGGTCAACTTGTGTGTGGTTGCAACATTACGGTCCCATTGAGTACATTTTTGGAGAAAGGGACATCAGTTGCACCACAGGGCCACAGACGGGTGCTGGGCACGATACATTTTCTCTCTTCGGTAAGCATTTTTTTGTGTTTGTTACTTTTGGAAGTTTGGTTTTTCATGTTGATTTTAAAATGACCTTTCTCATGTTTGAAATGTACTAACTCGTTTTTTCCTCACAGCAGGTCAACTTGTGTGTGGTTGCAACATTACGGTCCCATTGAGTACATTTTTGGAGAAAGGGACATCAGTTGCATCACAGGGCGGGAGAAGGGTGCTGGGCACAATACATTATCTCTCTTCGGTAAGCATTTTTTGTGTTTGTTACTTTTGGAAGTTTGGTTTTTCATGTTGATTTTAAAATGACCTTTTTCATGTTTGAAATGTACTAACTCGTTTTTTCCTCACAGCAGGTCAACTTGTGTGTGGTTGCAACATTACGGTCCCATTGAGTACATTTTTGGAGAAAGGGACATCAGTTGCATCACAGGGCGGGAGGAGGGTGCTGGGCACGATACATTTCCTCTCTTCGGTAAGGATTTTTTTGTGCTTTATACTTTTGGAAGTTTGTTTTTTCATGTTGATTTTAAAATGACCTTTTTCATGTTTGAAATGTACTAACTCGTTGTTTCCTCACAGCAGGTCAACTTGTGTGTGGTTGCAACATTACGGTCCCATTGAGTACATTTTTGGAGAAAGGGACATCAGTTGCACCACAGGGCCACAGACGGGTGCTGGGCACGATACATTTTCTCTCTACGGTAAGCATTTTTTTGTGCTTTATACTTGTGGAAGTTTGGTTTTTCATGTTGATTTTAAAATGACCTTTCTCATGTTTGAAATGTACTAACTCGTTTTTTCCTCACAGCAGGTCAACTTGTGTGTGGTTGCAACATTACGGTCCCATTGAGTACATTTTTGGAGAAAGGGACATCAGTTGCCTCACAGGGCGGGAGGAGGGTGCTGGGCACGATACATTTTCTCTCTTAGGTATGCATTTTTTTGTGCTTTATACTTTTGGAAGTTTGGTTATTCATGTTGATTTTAAAATGACCTTTCTCATGTTTGAAATGTACTAACTCGTTTTTTCCTCACAGCAGGTCAACTTGTGTGTGGTTGCAACATTACGGTCCCATTGAGTACATTTTTGGAGAAAGGGACATCAGTTGCACCACAGGGCCGCAGACGGGTGCTGGGCACGATACATTTTCTCTCTTCGGTAAGCATTTTTTTGTGTTTGTTACTTTTGGAAGTTTGGTTTTTCATGTTGATTTTAAAATGACCTTTCTCATGTTTGAAATGTACTAACTCGTTTTTTCCTCACAGCAGGTCAACTTGTGTGTGGTTGCAACATTACGGTCCCATTGAGTACATTTTTGGAGAAAGGGACATCAGTTGCATCACAGGGCCGCAGATGGGTGCTGGGCACGATACATTTTCTCTCTTCGGTAAGCATTTTTTTGTGTTTGTTACTTTTGGAAGTTTGGTTTTTCATGTTGATTTTAAAATGACCTTTTTCATGTTTGAAATGTACTAACTCGTTTTTTCCTCACAGCAGGGCAACTTGTGTGTGGTTGCAACATTACGGTCCCATTGAGTACATTTTTGGAGAAAGGGACATCAGTTGCATCACAGGGCGGGAGGAGGGTGCTGGGCACGATACATTTTCGCTCTTCAGTAAGCATTTTTTTGTGCTTTATACTTTTGGAAGTTTGGTTTTTCATGTTGATTTTAAAATGACCTTTCTCATGTTTGAAATGTACTAACTCGTTTTTTCCTCACAGCAGGTCAACTTGTGTGTGGTTGCAACATTACGGTCCCATTGAGTACATTTTTGGAGAAAGGGACATCAGTTGCATCACAGGGCGGGAGGAGGGTGCTGGGCACGATACATTTTCGCTCTTCAGTAAGCATTTTTTTGTGCTTTATACTTTTGGAAGTTTGGTTTTTCATGTTGATTTTAAAATGACCTTTCTCATGTTTGAAATGTACTAACTCGTTTTTTCCTCACAGCAGGTCAACTTGTGTGTGGTTGCAACATTACGGTCCCATTGAGTACATTTTTGGAGAAAGGGACATCAGTTGCATCACAGGGCGGGAGGAGGGTGCTGGGCACGATACATTTTCGCTCTTCAGTAAGCATTTTTTTGTGCTTTATACTTTTGGAAGTTTGGTTTTTCATGTTGATTTTAAAATGACCTTTCTCATGTTTGAAATGTACTAACTCGTTTTTTCCTCACAGCAGGTCAACTTGTGTGTGGTTGCAACATTACGGTCCCATTGAGTACATTTTTGGAGAAAGGGACATCAGTTGCACCACAGGGCCGCAGACGGGTGCTGGGCACGATACCTTTTCTCTCTTCGGTAAGCATTTTTTTGTGTTTGTTACTTTTAGAAGTTTGGTTTTTCATGTTGATTTTAAAATGACCTTTCCCATGTTTGAAATCTACTAACTCGTTTTTTCCTCACAGCAGGTCAACATGTGTGTGGTTGCAACATTACGGTCCCATTGAGTACATTTTTGGAGAAAGGGACATCAGTTGCACCACAGGGCCGCAGACGGGTGCTGGGCACGATACATTTTCTCTCTTCGGTAAGCATTTTTTTGTGCTTTATACTTTTGGAAGTTTGGTTTTTCATGTTGATTTTAAAATGACCTTTCTCATGTTTAAAAGTACTAACTCGTTTTTTCCTCACAGCAGGTCAACTTGTGTATGGTTGCAACATTACGGTTCCATTGAGTACATTTTTGGAGAAAGGGACATCAGTTGCATCACAGGGCCGCAGACGGGTACTGGGCACCATACATTTTCTCTCTTCGGTAACTATTTTTTTTTTTGTGTTTGTTACTTTTGTAAGTTTGGTTTTTCATGTTGATTTTAAAATGACCTTTCTCATGTTTGAAATGTACTAACTCGTTTTTTCCTCACAGCAGGTCAACTTGTGTGTGGTTGCAACATTACGGTCCCATTGAGTACATTTTTGGAGAAAGCGACATCAGTTGCACCACAGGGGGGAGGAGGGTGCTGGGCACGATACATTTTCTCTCTTCGGTAAGCATTTTTTTGTGTTTGTTACTTTTGGAAGTTTGGTTTTTCATGTTGATTTTAAAATGACCTTTCTCATGTTTGAAATGTACTAAGTCGTTTTTTCCTCACAGCAGGTCAACTTGTGTGTGGTTGCAACATTACGGTCCCATTGAGTACATTTTTGGAGAAAGGGACATCAGTTGCACCACTGGGCCGCAGACGGGTGCTGGGCACGATACATTTTCTCTCTTCGGTAAGCATTTTTTTGTGTTTGTTACTTTTGGAAGTTTGGTTTTTCATGTTGATTTTAAAATGACCTTTCTCATGTTTGAAATGTACTAACTCGTTTTTTCCTCACAGCAGGTCAACTTGTGTGTGGTTGCAACATTACGGTCCCATTGAGTACATTTTTGGAGAAAGGGACATCAGTTGCATCACAGGGCGGGAGGAGGGTGCTGGGCACGATACATTTTCGCTCTTCGGTAAGCATTTTTTTGTGCTTTATACTTTGGGAAGTTTGGTTTTTCATGTTGATTTTAAAATGACCTTTCTCATGTTTGAAATGTACTAACTCGTTTTTTCCTCACAGCAGGTCAACTTGTGTGTGGTTGCAACATTACGGTTCCATTGAGTACATTTTTGGAGAAAGGGACATCAGTTGCATCACAGGGCGGGAGGAGGGTGCTGGGCACGATACATTTTCGCTCTTCAGTAAGCATTTTTTTGTGCTTTATACTTTTGGAAGTTTGGTTTTTCATGTTGATTTTAAAATGACCTTTCTCATGTTTGAAATGTACTAACTCGTTTTTTCCTCACAGCAGGTCAACTTGTGTGTGGTTGCAACATTACGGTCCCATTGAGTACATTTTTGGAGAAAGGGACATCAGTTGCATCACAGGGCGGGAGGAGGGTGCTGGGCACGATACATTTTCGCTCTTCAGTAAGCATTTTTTTGTGTTTGTTACTTTTGGAAGTTTGGTTATTCATGTTGATTTTAAAATGACCTTTCTCATGTTTGAAATGTACTAACTCGTTTTTTCCTCACAGCAGGTCAACTTGTGTGTGGTTGCAACATTACGGTCCCATTGAGTACATTTTTGGAGAAAGGGACATCAGTTGCATCACAGGGCGGGAGGAGGGTGCTGGGCACGATACATTTTCGCTCTTCGGTAAGCATTTTTTTGTGCTTTATACTTTTGGAAGTTTGGTTTTTCATGTTGATTTTAAAATGACCTTTCTCATGTTTGAAATGTACTAACTCGTTTTTTCCTCACAGCAGGTCAACTTGTGTGTGGTTGCAACATTACGGTCCCATTGAGTACATTTTTGGAGAAAGGGACATCAGTTGCATCACAGGGCGGGAGGAGGGTGCTGGGCACGATACATTTTCGCTCTTCAGTAAGCATTTTTTTGTGCTTTATACTTTTGGAAGTTTGGTTTTTCATGTTGATTTTAAAATGACCTTTCTCATGTTTGAAATGTACTAACTCGTTTTTTCCTCACAGCAGGTCAACTTGTGTGTGGTTGCAACATTACGGTCCCATTGAGTACATTTTTGGAGAAAGGGACATCAGTTGCATCACAGGGCGGGAGGAGGGTGCTGGGCACGATACATTTTCGCTCTTCAGTAAGCATTTTTTTGTGTTTGTTACTTTTGGAAGTTTGGTTATTCATGTTGATTTTAAAATGACCTTTCTCATGTTTGAAATGTACTAACTCGTTTTTTCCTCACAGCAGGTCAACTTGTGTGTGGTTGCAACATTACGGTCCCATTGAGTACATTTTTGGAGAAAGGGACATCAGTTGCATCACAGGGCGGGAGGAGGGTGCTGGGCACGATACATTTTCGCTCTTCAGTAAGCATTTTTTTGTGCTTTATACTTTTGGAAGTTTGGTTTTTCATGTTGATTTTAAAATGACCTTTCTCATGTTTGAAATGTACTAACTCGTTTTTTCCTCACAGCAGGTCAACTTGTGTGTGGTTGCAACATTACGGTCCCATTGAGTACATTTTTGGAGAAAGGGACATCAGTTGCATCACAGGGCGGGAGGAGGGTGCTGGGCACGATACATTTTCGCTCTTCGGTAAGCATTTTTTTGTGTTTGTTACTTTTGGAAGTTTGGTTTTTCATGTTGATTTTAAAATGACCTTTCTCATGTTTGAAATGTACTAACTCGTTTTTTCCTCACAGCAGGTCAACTTGTGTGTGGTTGCAACATTACGGTCCCATTGAGTACATTTTTGGAGAAAGGGACATCAGTTGCATCACAGGGCGGGAGGAGGGTGCTGGGCACGATACATTTTCGCTCTTCGGTAAGCATTTTTTTGTGCTTTATACTTTTGGAAGTTTGGTTTTTCATGTTGATTTTAAAATGACCTTTCTCATGTTTGAAATGTACTAACTCGTTTTTTCCTCACAGCAGGTCAACTTGTGTGTGGTTGCAACATTACGGTCCCATTGAGTACATTTTTGGAGAAAGGGACATCAGTTGCATCACAGGGCGGGAGGAGGGTGCTGGGCACGATACATTTTCGCTCTTCAGTAAGCATTTTTTTGTGCTTTATACTTTTGGAAGTTTGGTTTTTCATGTTGATTTTAAAATGACCTTTCTCATGTTTGAAATGTACTAACTCGTTTTTTCCTCACAGCAGGTCAACTTGTGTGTGGTTGCAACATTACGGTCCCATTGAGTACATTTTTGGAGAAAGGGACATCAGTTGCATCACAGGGCGGGAGGAGGGTGCTGGGCACGATACATTTTCGCTCTTCAGTAAGCATTTTTTTGTGTTTGTTACTTTTGGAAGTTTGGTTATTCATGTTGATTTTAAAATGACCTTTCTCATGTTTGAAATGTACTAACTCGTTTTTTCCTCACAGCAGGTCAACTTGTGTGTGGTTGCAACATTACGGTCCCATTGAGTACATTTTTGGAGAAAGGGACATCAGTTGCATCACAGGGCGGGAGGAGGGTGCTGGGCACGATACATTTTCGCTCTTCAGTAAGCATTTTTTTGTGCTTTATACTTTTGGAAGTTTGGTTTTTCATGTTGATTTTAAAATGACCTTTCTCATGTTTGAAATGTACTAACTCGTTTTTTCCTCACAGCAGGTCAACTTGTGTGTGGTTGCAACATTACGGTCCCATTGAGTACATTTTTGGAGAAAGGGACATCAGTTGCACCACAGGGCCGCAGACGGGTGCTGGGCACGATACCTTTTCTCTCTTCGGTAAGCATTTTTTTGTGTTTGTTACTTTTAGAAGTTTGGTTTTTCATGTTGATTTTAAAATGACCTTTCCCATGTTTGAAATCTACTAACTCGTTTTTTCCTCACAGCAGGTCAACATGTGTGTGGTTGCAACATTACGGTCCCATTGAGTACATTTTTGGAGAAAGGGACATCAGTTGCACCACAGGGCCGCAGACGGGTGCTGGGCACGATACATTTTCTCTCTTCGGTAAGCATTTTTTTGTGCTTTATACTTTTGGAAGTTTGGTTTTTCATGTTGATTTTAAAATGACCTTTCTCATGTTTAAAAGTACTAACTCGTTTTTTCCTCACAGCAGGTCAACTTGTGTATGGTTGCAACATTACGGTTCCATTGAGTACATTTTTGGAGAAAGGGACATCAGTTGCATCACAGGGCCGCAGACGGGTACTGGGCACCATACATTTTCTCTCTTCGGTAACTATTTTTTTTTTTGTGTTTGTTACTTTTGTAAGTTTGGTTTTTCATGTTGATTTTAAAATGACCTTTCTCATGTTTGAAATGTACTAACTCGTTTTTTCCTCACAGCAGGTCAACTTGTGTGTGGTTGCAACATTACGGTCCCATTGAGTACATTTTTGGAGAAAGCGACATCAGTTGCACCACAGGGGGGAGGAGGGTGCTGGGCACGATACATTTTCTCTCTTCGGTAAGCATTTTTTTGTGTTTGTTACTTTTGGAAGTTTGGTTTTTCATGTTGATTTTAAAATGACCTTTCTCATGTTTGAAATGTACTAAGTCGTTTTTTCCTCACAGCAGGTCAACTTGTGTGTGGTTGCAACATTACGGTCCCATTGAGTACATTTTTGGAGAAAGGGACATCAGTTGCACCACTGGGCCGCAGACGGGTGCTGGGCACGATACATTTTCTCTCTTCGGTAAGCATTTTTTTGTGTTTGTTACTTTTGGAAGTTTGGTTTTTCATGTTGATTTTAAAATGACCTTTCTCATGTTTGAAATGTACTAACTCGTTTTTTCCTCACAGCAGGTCAACTTGTGTGTGGTTGCAACATTACGGTCCCATTGAGTACATTTTTGGAGAAAGGGACATCAGTTGCATCACAGGGCGGGAGGAGGGTGCTGGGCACGATACATTTTCGCTCTTCGGTAAGCATTTTTTTGTGCTTTATACTTTGGGAAGTTTGGTTTTTCATGTTGATTTTAAAATGACCTTTCTCATGTTTGAAATGTACTAACTCGTTTTTTCCTCACAGCAGGTCAACTTGTGTGTGGTTGCAACATTACGGTTCCATTGAGTACATTTTTGGAGAAAGGGACTTCAGTTGCACCACAGGGCGGGAGGAGGGTGCTGGGTACGATACATTTTCTCTCTTCGGTAAGCATTTTTTTGTGTTTGTTACTTTTGGAAGTTTGGTTTTTCATGTTGATTTTAAAATGACCTTTCTCATGTTTGAAATGTACTAACTCGTTTTTTCCTCACAGCAGGTCAACTTGTGTGTGGTTGCAACATTACGGTCCCATTGAGTACATTTTTGGAGAAAGGGACATCAGTTGCATCACAGGGAGGTAGGAGGGTACTGGGCACGATACATTTTCTCTCTTCGGTAAGCATTTTTTTGTGCTTTATACTTTTGGAAGTTTGGTTTTTCATGTTGATTTTAAAATGACCTTTCTCATGTTTGAAATGTACTAACTCGTTTTTTCCTCACAGCAGGTCAACTTGTGTGTGGTTGCAACATTACGGTCCCATTGAGTACATTTTTGGAGAAAGGGACATCAGTTGCACCACAGGGCCCCAGACGGGTGCTGGGCACGATACATTTTCTCTCTTCGGTAAGCATTTTTTTGTGTTTGTTACTTTTGGAAGTTGGGTTTTTCATGTTGATTTTAAAATGACCTTTCTCATGTTTGAAATGTACTAACTCGTTTTTTCCTCACAGCAGGTCAACTTGTGTGTGGTTTCAACATTACGGTCCCATTGAGTACATTTTTGGAGAAAGGGGCATCAGTTGCACCACTGGGCCGCAGACGGGTGCTGGGCACGATACATTTTCTCTCTTCGGTAAGCATTTTTTTGTGTTTGTTACTTTTGGAAGTTTGGTTTTTCATGTTGATTTTAAATTGACCTTTCTCATGTTTGAAATGTACTAACTCGTTTTTTCCTCACAGCAGGTCAACTTGTGTGTGGTTGCAACATTACGGTCCCATTGAGTACATTTTTGGAGAAAGGGACATCAGTTGCACCACAGGGCCGCAGACGGGTGCTGGGCACGATACATTTTCTCTCTTCGGTAAGCATTTTTTTGTGTTTGTTACTTTTGGAAGTTTGGTTTTTCATGTTGATTTTAAAATGACCTTTCTCATGTTTGAAATGTACTAACTCGTTTTTTCCTCACAGCAGGTCAACTTGTGTGTGGTTGCAACATTACGGTCCCATTGAGTACATTTTTGGAGAAAGGGACATCAGTTGCATCACAGGGCGGGAGGAGGGTGCTGGGCACGATACATTATCTCTCTTCGGTAAGCATTTTTTGTGTTTGTTACTTTTGGAAGTTTGGTTTTTCATGTTGATTTTAAAATGACCTTTTTCATGTTTGAAATGTACTAACTCGTTTTTTCCTCACAGCAGGTCAACTTGTGTGTGGTTGCAACATTACGGTCCCATTGAGTACATTTTTGGAGAAAGGGACATCAGTTGCATCACAGGGTGGGAGGAAGGTGCTGGGCACGATACATTTCCTCTCTTCGGTAAGGATTTTTTTGTGCTTTATACTTTTGGAAGTTTGGTTTTTCATGTTGATTTTAAAATGACCTTTTTCACGTTTGAAATGTACTAACTCGTTTTTTCCTCACAGCAGGTCAACTTGTGTGTGGTTGCAACATTACGGTCCCATTGAGTACATTTTTGGAGAAAGGGACATCAGTTGCACCACAGGGCCGCAGACGGGTGCTGGGCACGATACATTTTCTCTCTACGGTAAGCATTTTTTTGTGCTTTATACTTGTGGAAGTTTGGTTTTTCATGTTGATTTTAAAATGACCTTTCTCATGTTTGAAGTGTACTAACTCGTTTTTTCCTCACAGCAGGTCACCTTGTGTGTGGTTGCAACATTACGGTCCCATTGAGTACATTTTTGGAGAAAGGGACATCAGTTGCCTCACAGGGCGGGAGGAGGGTGCTGGGCACGATACATTTTCCCTCTTAGGTATGCATTTTTTTGTGCTTTATACTTTTGGAAGTTTGGTTATTCATGTTGATTTTAAAATGACCTTTCTCATGTTTGAAATGTACTAAGTCGTTTTTTCCTCACAGCAGGTCAACTTGTGTGTGGTTGCAACATTACGGTCCCATTGAGTACATTTTTGGAGAAAGGGACATCAGTTTCCTCACAGGGCGGGAGGAGGGTGCTGGGCACGATACATTTTCTCTCTTAGGTATGCATTTTTTTGTGCTTTATACTTTTGGAAGTTTGGTTATTCATGTTGATTTTAAAATGACCTTTCTCATGTTTGAAATGTACTAACTCGTTTTTTCCTCACAGCAGGTCAACTTGTGTGTGGTTGCAACATTACGGTCCCATTGAGTACATTTTTGGAGAAAGGGACATCAGTTGCATCACAGGGCCGCAGATGGGTGCTGGGCACGATACATTTTCTCTCTTCGGTAAGCATTTTTTTGTGTTTGTTACTTTTGGAAGTTTGGTTTTTCATGTTGATTTTAAAATGACCTTTCTCATGTTTGAAATGTACTAACTCGTTTTTTCCTCACAGCAGGTCAACTTGTGTGTGGTTGCAACATTACGGTCCCATTGAGTACATTTTTGGAGAAAGGGACATCAGTTGCACCACAGGGCCGCAGACGGGTGCTGGGCACGATACATTTTCTCTCTTCGGTAAGCATTTTTTTGTGTTTGTTACTTTTAGAAGTTTGGTTTTTCATGTTGATTTTAAAATGACCTTTCTCATGTTTGAAATGTACTAACTCGTTTTTTCCTCACAGCAGGTCAACTTGTGTGTGGTTGCAACATTACGGTTCCATTGAGTACATTTTTGGAGAAAGGGACATCAGTTGCATCACAGGGCCGCAGACGGGTACTGGGCACGATACATTTTCTCTCTTCGGTAACTATTTTTTTTTTGTGTTTGTTACTTTTGGAAGTTTGGTTTTTCATGTTGATTTTAAAATGACCTTTCTCATGTTTGAAATGTACTAACTCGTTTTTTCCTCACAGCAGGTCAACTTGTGTGTGGTTGCAACATTACGGTCCCATTGAGTACATTTTTGGAGAAAGGGACATCAGTTGCACCACAGGGCGGGAGGAGGGTGCTGGGCACGATACATTTTCTCTCTTCGGTAAGCATTTTTTTGTGTTTGTTACTTTTGGAAGTTTGGTTTTACATGTTGATTTTAAAATGACCTATCTCATGTTTGAAATGTACTAACTCGTTTTTTCCTCACAGCAGGTCAACTTGTGTGTGGTTGCAACATTACGGTCCCATTGAGTACATTTTTGGAGAAAGGGACATGAGTTGCACCACAGGGCCGCAGACGGGTGCTGGGCACGATACATTTTCGCTCTTCGGTAAGCATTTTTTTGTGTTTGTTACTTTTGGAAGTTTGGTTTTTCATGTTGATTTTAAAATGACCTTTCTCATGTTTGAAATGTACTAACTCGTTTTTTCCTCACAGCAGGTCAACTTGAATGTGGTTGCAACATTACGGTCCCATTGAGTACATTTTTGGAGAAAGGGACATCAGTTGCATCACAGGGCGGGAGGAGGGTGCTGGGCACGATACATTATCTCTCTTCGGTAAGCATTTTTTGTGTTTGTTACTTTTGGAAGTTTGGTTTTTCATGTTGATTTTAAAATGACCTTTTTCATGTTTGAAATGTACTAACTCGTTTTTTCCTCACAGCAGGTCAACTTGTGTGTGGTTGCAACATTACGGTCCCATTGAGTACATTTTTGGAGAAAGGGACATCAGTTGCATCACAGGGCGGGAGGAGGGTGCTGGGCACGATACATTTCCTCTCTTCGGTAAGGATTTTTTTGTGCTTTATACTTTTGGAAGTTTGGTTTTTCATGTTGATTTTAAAATGACCTTTTTCATGTTTGAAATGTACTAACTCGTTTTTTCCTCACAGCAGGTCAACTTGTGTGTGGTTGCAACATTACGGTCCCATTGAGTACATTTTTGGAGAAAGGGACATCAGTTGCACCACAGGGCCGCAGACGGGTGCTGGGCACGATACATTTTCTCTCTTCGGTAAGCATTTTTTTGTGTTTGTTACTTTTGGAAGTTTGGTTTTTCATTTTGATTTTAAAATGACCTTTTTCATGTTTGAAATGTACTAACTCGTTTTTTCCTCACAGCAGGGCAACTTGTGTGTGGTTGCAACATTACTGTCCCATTGAGTACATTTTTGGAGAAAGGGACATCAGTTGCATCACAGGGCGGGAGGAGGGTGCTGGGCACGATACATTTTCGCTCTTCGGTAAGCATTTTTTTGTGCTTTATACTTTTGGAAGTTTGGTTTTTCATGTTGATTTTAAAATGACCTTTCTCATGTTTGAAATGTACTAACTCGTTTTTTCCTCACAGCAGGTCAACTTGTGTGTGGTTGCAACATTACGGTCCCATTGAGTACATTTTTGGAGAAAGGGACATCAGTTGCACCATAGGGCCCCAGACGGGTGCTGGGCACGATACATTTTCTCTCTTCGGTAAGCATTTTTTTGTGTTTGTTACTTTTGGAAGTTTGGTTTTTCATGTTGATTTTAAAATGACCTTTCTCATGTTTGAAATGTACTAACTCGTTTTTTCCTCACAGCAGGTCAACTTGTGTGTGGTTGCAACATTACGGTCCCATTGAGTACATTTTTGGAGAAAGGGACATCAGTTGCACCACTGGGCCGCAGACGGGTGCTGGGCACGATACATTTTCTCTCTTCGGTAAGCATTTTTTTGTGTTTGTTACTTTTGGAAGTTTGGTTTTTCATGTTGATTTTAAAATGACCTTTCTCATGTTTGAAATGTACTAACTCGTTTTTTCCTCACAGCAGGTCAACTTGTGTGTGGTTGCAACATTACGGTCCCATTGAGTACATTTTTGGAGAAAGGGACATCAGTTGCACGACAGGGCCGCAGACGGGTGCTGGGCACGATACATTTTCTCTCTTCGGTAAGCATTTTTTTGTGTTTGTTACTTTTGGAAGTTTGGTTTTTCATGTTGATTTTAAAATGACCTTTCTCATGTTTGAAATGTACTAACTCGTTTTTTCCTCACAGCAGGTCAACTTGTGTGTGGTTGCAACATTACGGTCCCATTGAGTACATTTTTGGAGAAAGGGACATCAGTTGCACGACAGGGCCGCAGACGGGTGCTGGGCACGATACATTTTCTCTCTTCGGTAAGCATTTTTTTGTGTTTGTTACTTTTGGAAGTTTGGTTTTTCATGTTGATTTTAAAATGACCTTTCTCATGTTTGAAATGTACTAACTCGTTTTTTCCTCACAGCAGGTCAACTTGTGTGTGGTTGCAACATTACGGTCCCATTGAGTACATTTTTGGAGAAAGGGACATCAGTTGCACCACTGGGCCGCAGACGGGTGCTGGGCACGATACATTTTCTCTCTTCGGTAAGCATTTTTTTGTGTTTGTTACTTTTGGAAGTTTGGTTTTTCATGTTGATTTTAAAATGACCTTTCTCATGTTTGAAATGTACTAACTCGTTTTTTCCTCACAGCAGGTCAACTTGTGTGTGGTTGCAACATTACGGTCCCATTGAGTACATTTTTGGAGAAATGGACATCAGTTGCACCACTGGGCCGCAGACGGGTGCTGGGCACGATACATTTTCTCTCTTCGGTAAGCATTTTTTTGTGTTTGTTACTTTTGGAAGTTTGGTTTTTCATGTTGATTTTAAAATGACCTTTCTCATGTTTGAAATGTACTAACTCGTTTTTTCCTCACAGCAGGTCAACTTGTGTGTGGTTGCAACATTACGGTCCCATTGAGTACATTTTTGGAGAAAGGGACATCAGTTGCACGACAGGGCCGCAGACGGGTGCTGGGCACGATACATTTTCTCTCTTCGGTAAGCATTTTTTTGTGTTTGTTACTTTTGGAAGTTTGGTTTTTCATGTTGATTTTAAAATGACCATTCTCATGTTTGAAATGTACTAACTCGTTTTTTCCTCACAGCAGGTCAACTTGTGTGTGGTTGCAACATTACGGTCCCATTGAGTACATTTTTGGAGAAAGGGACATCAGTTGCACGACAGGGCCGCAGACGGGTGCTGGGCACGATACATTTTCTCTCTTCGGTAAGCATTTTTTTGTGTTTGTTACTTTTGGAAGTTTGGATTTTCATGTTGATTTTAAAATGACCTTTCTCATGTTTGAAATGTACTAACTCGTTTTTTCCTCACAGCAGGTCAACTTGTGTGTGGTTGCAACATTACGGTCCCATAGAGTACATTTTTGGAGAAAGGGACATCAGTTGCATAACAGGGCGGGAGGAGGGTGCTGGGCACGATACATTTTCTCTCTTCGGTAAGCATTTTTTTGTGTTTGTTACTTTTGGAAGTTTGGTTTTTCATGTTGATTTTAAAATGACCTTTCTCATGTTTGAAATGTACTAACTCGTTTTTTCCTCACAGCAGGTCAACTTGTGTGTGGTTGCAACATTACGGTCCCATTGAGTACATTTTTGGAGAAAGGGACATCAGTTGCACAACAGGGCCGCAGACGGGTGCTGGGCACGATACATTTTCTCTCTTCGGTAAGCATTTTTTTGTGTTTGTTACTTTTGGAAGTTTGGTTTTTCATGTTGATTTTAAAATGACCTTTCTCATGTTTGAAATGTACTAACTCGTTTTTTCCTCACAGCAGGTCAACTTGTGTGTGGTTGCAACATTACGGTCCCATTGAGTACATTTTTGGAGAAAGGGACATCAGTTGCACGACAGGGCCGCAGACGGGTGCTGGGCACGATACATTTTCTCTCTTCGGTAAGCATTTTTTTGTGTTTGTTACTTTTGGAAGTTTGGTTTTTCATGTTGATTTTAAAATGACCTTTCTCATGTTTGAAATGTACTAACTCGTTTTTTCCTCACAGCAGGTCAACTTGTGTGTGGTTGCAACATTACGGTCCCATTGAGTACATTTTTGGAGAAAGGGACATCAGTTGCACCACTGGGCCGCAGACGGGTGCTGGGCACGATACATTTTCTCTCTTCGGTAAGCATTTTTTTGTGTTTGTTACTTTTGGAAGTTTGGTTTTTCATGTTGATTTTAAAATGACCTTTCTCATGTTTGAAATGTACTAACTCGTTTTTTCCTCACAGCAGGTCAACTTGTGTGTGGTTGCAACATTACGGTCCCATTCAGTACATTTTTGGAGAAAGGGACATCAGTTGCACCACAGGGCCGCAGACAGGTGCTGGGCACAATACATTTTCTCTCTTCGGTAAGCATTTTTTTGTGTTTGTTACTTTTGGAAGTTTGGTTTTTCATGTTGATTTTAAAATGACCTTTCTCATGTTTGAAATGTACTAACTCGTTTTTTCCTCACAGCAGGTCAACTTGTGTGTGGTTGCAACATTACGGTCCCATTGAGTACATTTTTGGAGAAAGGGACATCAGTTGCATCACAGGGCGGGAGGAGGGTGCTGGGCACGATACATTATCTCTCTTCGGTAAGCATTTTTTGTGTTTGTTACTTTTGGAAGTTTGGTTTTTCATGTTGATTTTAAAATGACCTTTTTCATGTTTGAAATGTACTAACTCGTTTTTTCCTCACAGCAGGTCAACTTGTGTGTGGTTGCAACATTACGGTCCCATAGAGTACATTTTTGGAGAAAGGGACATCAGTTGCATAACAGGGCGGGAGGAGGGTGCTGGGCACGATACATTTCCTCTCTTCAGTAAGGATTTTTTTGTGCTTTATAGTTTTGGAAGTTTGGTTCTTCATGTTGATTTTAAAATGACCTTTTTCATGTTTGAAATGTACTAACTCGTTTTTTCCTCACAGCAGGTCAACTTGTGTGTGGTTGCAACATTACGGTCCCATTGAGTACATTTTTGGAGAAAGGGACATCAGTTGCACCACAGGGACGCAGACGGGTGCTGGGCACGATACATTTTCTCTCTACGGTAAGCTTTTTTTTGTGTTTGTTAGTTTTGGAAGTTTGGTTTTGTCATGTTGATTTTAAAATGACCTTTCTCATGTTTGAAATGTACTAACTCGTTTTTTCCTCACAGCAGGTCAACTTGTGTGTGGTTGCAACATTACGGTCCCATTGAGTACATTTTTGGAGAAAGGGACATCAGTTGCCTCACAGGGCGGGAGGAGGGTGCTGGGCACGATACATTTTCTCTCTTAGGTATGCATTTTTTTGTGCTTTATACTTTTGGAAGTTTGGTTATTCATGTTGATTTTAAAATGACCTTTCTCATGTTTGAAATGTACTAACTCGTTTTTTCCTCACAGCAGGTCAACTTGTGTGTGGTTGCAACATTACGGTCCCATTGAGTACATTTTTGGACAAAGGGACATCAGTTGCACCACAGGGCCGCAGACGGGTGCTGGGCACGATACATTTTCTCTCTTCGGTATGCATTTTTTTGTGTTTGTTACTTTTGGAAGTTAGGTTTTACATGTTGATTTTAAAATGACCTGCCTCATGTTTGAAATGTACTAACTCGTTTTTTCCTCACAGCAGGTCAACTTGTGTGTGGTTGCAACATTACGGTCCCATTGAGTACATTTTTGGAGAAAGGGACATCAGTTGCATCACAGGGCGGGAGGAGGGTGCTGGGCACGATAAATTATCTCTCTTCGGTAAGCATTTTTTGTGTTTGTTACTTTTGGAAGTTTGGTTTTTCATGTTGATTTTAAAATGACCTTTTTCATGTTTGAAATGTACTAACTCGTTTTTTCCTCACTGCAGGTCAACTTGTGTGTGGTTGCAACATTACGGTCCCATTGAGTACATTTTTGGAGAAAGGGACATCAGTTGCATCACAGGGCGGGAGGAGGGTGCTGGGCACGATACATTTCCTCTCTTCGTTAAGGATTTTTTTGTGCTTTATACTTTTGGAAGTTTGGTTTTTCATGTTGATTTTAAAATGACCTTTTTCATGTTTGAAATGTACTAACTCGTTTTTTCCTCACAGCAGGTCAACTTGTGTGTGGTGTCAACATTACGGTCCCATTGAGTACATTTTTGGAGAAAGGGACATCAGTTGCACCACAGGGCCGCAGACGGGTGCTGGGCACGATACATTTTCTCTCTTCGGTAAGCATTTTTTTGTGCTTTATAGTTTTGGAAGTTTGGTTTGTCAAGTTGATTTTAAAATGACCTTTCTCATGTTTGAAATGTACTAACTCGTTTTTTCCTCACAGCAGGTCAACTTGTGTGTGGTTGCAACATTACGGTCCCATTGAGTACATTTTCGGAGAAAGGGACATCAGTTGCACCACAGGGCTGCAGACGGGTGCTGGGCACGATACATTTTCTCTCTTCGGTAAGAATTTTTTTGTGTTTGTTACTTTTGGAAGTTTGGTTTTTCATGTTGATTTTAAAATGACCTTTCTCATGTTTGAAATGTACTAACTCGTTTTTTCCTCACAGCAGGTCAACTTGTGTGTGGTTGCAACATTACGGTCCCATTGAGTACATTTTTGGAGAAAGGGACATCAGTTGCATCACAGGGCCGCAGATGGGTGCTGGGCACGATACATTTTCTCTCTTCGGTAAGCATTTTTTGTGTTTGTTACTTTTGGAAGTTTGGTTTTTCATGTTGATTTTAAAATGACCTTTCTCATGTTTGAAATGTACTAACTCGTTTTTTCCTCACAGCAGGTCAACTTGTGTGTGGTTGCAACATTACGGTCCCATTGAGTACATTTTTGGAGAAAGGGACATCAGTTGCATCACAGGGCGGGAGGAGGGTGCTGGGCACGATACATTATCTCTCTTCGGTAAGCATTTTTTGTGTTTGTTACTTTTGGAAGTTTGGTTTTTCATGTTGATTTTAAAATGACCTTTTTCATGTTTGAAATTTACTAAGTCGTTTTTTCCTCACAGCAGGTCAACTTGTGTGTGGTTGCAACATTACGGTCCCATTGAGTACATTTTTGGAGAAAGGGACATCAGTTGCATCACAGGGCGGGAGGAGGGTGCTGGGCACGATACATTTCCTCTCTTCGGTAAGGATTTTTTTGTGCTTTATACTTTTGGAAGTTTGGTTTTTCATGTTGATTTTAAAATTACCTTTTTCATGTTTGAAATGTACTCACTCGTTTTTTCCTCACAGCAGGTCAACTTGTGTGTGGTTGCAACATTACGGTCCCATTGAGTACATTTTTGGAGAAAGGGACATCAGTTGCACCACAGGGCCGCAGACGGGTGCTGGGCACGATACATTTTCTCTCTTCGGTAAGCATTTTTTTGTGCTTTATACTTGTGGAGGTTTGGTTTTTCATGTTGATTTTAAAATGACCTTTCTCATGTTTGAAATGTACTAACTCGTTTTTTCCTCACAGCAGGTCAACTTGTGTGTGGTTGCAACATTACGGTCCCATTGAGTACATTTTTGGAGAAAGGGACATCAGTTGCCTCACAGGGCGGGAGGAGGGTGCTGGGCACGATACATTTTCTCTCTTAGGTATGCATTTTTTTGTGCTTTATACTTTTGGAAATTTGGTTATTCATGTTGATTTTAAAATGACCTTTCTCATGTTTGAAATGTACTAACTCGTTTTTTCCTCACAGCAGGTCAACTTGTGTGTGGTTGCAACATTACGGTCCCATTGAGTACATTTTTGGAGAAAGGGACATCAGTTGCACCACAGGGCCGCAGACCGGTGCTGGAACGATACATTTTCTCTCTTCGGTAAGCATTTTTTTGTGTTTGTTACTTTTGGAAGTTTGGTTTTTCATGTTGATTTTAAAATGACCTTTCTCATGTTTGAAATGTACTAACTCGTTTTTTCCTCACAGCAGGTCAACTTGTGTGTGGTTGCAACATTACGGTCCCATTGAGTACATTTTTGGAGAAAGGGACACCAGTTGCACCACAGGGCCGCAGACGGGTGCTGGGCACGATACATTTTCTCTCTTCGGTAAGCATTTTTTTGTGCTTTATACTTTTGGAAGTTTGGTTTTTCATGTTGATTTTAAAATGACCTTACTCATGTTTGAAATGTACTAACTCGTTTTTTCCTCACAGCAGGTCAACTTGTGTATGGTTGCAACATTACGGTCCCATTGAGTACATTTTTGGAGAAAGGGACATCAGTTGCACCACAGGGCGGGAGGAGGGTGCTGGGCACGATATATTTTCTCTCTTCGGTAAGCATTTTTTTGTGTTTGTTACTTTTGGAAGTTTGGTTTTTCATGTTGATTTTAAAATGACCTTTCTCATGTTTGAAATGTACTAACTCGTTTTTTCCTCACAGCAGGTCAACTTGTGTGTGGTTGCAACAATACGGTCCCATTGAGTACATTTTTGGAGAAAGGGACATCAGTTGCATCACAGGGAGGTAGGAGGGTGCTGGGCACGATACATTTTCTCTCTTCGGTAAGCATTTTTTTGTGCTTTATACTTTTGGAAGTTTGGTTTTTCATGTTGATTTTAAAATGACCTTTCTCATGTTTGAAATGTACTAACTCGTTTTTTCCTCACAGCAGGTCAACTTGTGTGTGGTTGCAACATTATGGTCCCATTGAGTACATTTTTGGAGAAAGGGACATCAGTTGCACCACAGGGCCCCAGACGGTTGCTGGGCACGATACATTTTCTCTCTTCGGTAAGCATTTTTTTGTGATTGTTACTTTTGGAAGTTTGGTTTTTCATGTTGATTTTAAAATGACCTTTCTCATGTTTGAAATGTACTAACTCGTTTTTTCCTCACAGCAGGTCAACTTGTGTGTGGTTGCAACATTACGGTCCCATTGAGTACATTTTTGGAGAAAGGGACATCAGTTGCACCACTGGGCCGCAGACGGGTGCTGGGCACGATACATTTTCTCTCTTCGGTAAGCATTTTTTTGTGTTTGTTACTTTTGGAAGTTTGGTTTTTCATGTTGATTTTAAAATGACCTTTCTCATGTTTGAATAGTACTAACTCGTTTTTTCCTCACAGCAGGTCAACTTGTGTGTGGTTGCAACATTACGGTCCCATTGAGTACATTTTTGGAGAAAGGTACATGAGTTGCACCACAGGGCCGCAGACGGGTGCTGGGCACGATACTTTTTCTCTCTTCGGTAAGCATTTTTTTGTGTTTGTTACTTTTGGAAGTTTGGTTTTTCATGTTGATTTTAAAATGACCTTTCTCATGTTTGAAATGTACTAACTCGTTTTTTCCTCACAGCAGGTCAACTTGTGTGTGGTTGCAACATTACGGTCCCATTGAGTACATTTTTGGAGAAAGGGACATCAGTTGCATCACAGGACGGGAGGAGGGTGCTGGGCACGATACATTATCTCTCTTCGGTAAGCATTTTTTGTGCTTTATACTTTTGGAAGTTTGGTTTTTCATGTTGATTATAAAATGACCTTTTTCATGTTTGAAATGTACTAACTCGTTTTTTCCTCACAGCAGGTCAACTTGTGTGTGGTTGCAACATTACGGTCCCATTGAGTACATTTTTGGAGAAAGGGACATCAGTTGCATCACAGGGCGGGAGGAGGGTGCTGGGCACGATACATTTCCTCTCTTCGGTAAGGATTTTTTTGTGCTTTATACTTTTGGAAGTTTGGTTTTGTCATGTTGATTTTAAAATGACCTTTTTCATGTTTGAAATGTACTAACTCGTTTTTTCCTCACAGCAGGTCAACTTGTGTGTGGTTGCAACATTACGGTCCCATTGAGTACATTTTTGGAGAAAGGGACATCAGTTGCACCACAGGGCCGCAGACGGGTGCTGGGCACGATACATTTTCTCTCTTCGGTAAGCATTTTTTTGTGCTTTATACTTGTGGAAGTTTGGTTTTTCATGTTGATTTTAAAATGACCTTTCTCATGTTTGAAATGTACTAACTCGTTTTTTCCTCAGAGCAGGTCAACTTGTGTGTGGTTGCAACATTACGGTCCCATTGAGTACATTTTTGGAGAAAGGGACATCAGTTGCCTCACAGGGCGGGAGGAGGGTGCTGGGCACGATACATTTTCTCTCTTAGGTATGCATTTTTTTGTGCTTTATACTTTTGGAAGTTTGGTTATTCATGTTGATTTTAAAATGACCTTTCTCATGTTTGAAATGTACTAACTCGTTTTTTCCTCACAGCAGGTCAACTTGTGTGTGGTTGCAACATTACGGTCCCATTGAGTACATTTTTAGAGAAAGGGACATCAGTTGCATCACTGGGCCGCAGATGGGTGCTGGGCACGATACATTTTCTCTCTTCGGTAAGCATTTTTTTGTGTTTGTTACTTTTGGAAGTTTGGTTTTTCATGTTGATTTTAAAATGACCTTTTTCATGTTTGAAATGTACTAACTCGTTTTTATCTCACAGCAGGGCAACTTGTGTGTGTTTGCAACATTACGGTCCCATTGAGTACATTTTTGGAGAAAGGGACATCAGTTGCATCACAGGGCGGGAGGAGGGTGCTGTGCACGATACATTTTCACTCTTCGGTAAGCATTTTTTTGTGCTTTATACTTTTGGAAGTTTGGTTTTTCATGTTGATTTTAAAATGACCTTTCTCATGTTTGAAATGTACTAACTCGTTTTTTCCTCACAGCAGGTCAACTTGTGTGTGGTTGCAACATTACGGTCCCATGGAGTACATTTTTGGAGAAAGGGACATCAGTTGCACCACAGGGCAGCAGACGGGTGCTGGGCACGTTACATTTTCTCTCTTCGGTAAGCATTTTTTTGTGTTTGTTACTTTTGGAAGTTTGGTTTTTCATGTTGATTTTAAAATGACCTTTCTCATGTTTGAAATGTACTAACTCGTTTTTTCCTCACAGCAGGTCAACTTGTGTGTGGTTGCAACATTACGGTCCCATTGAGTACATTTTTGGAGAGAGGGACATCAGTTGCACCACAGGGCCGCAGACGGGTGCTGGGCACGATACATTTTCTCTCTTCGGTAAGCATTTTCTTGTGTTTGTTACTTTTGGAAGTTTGGTTTTTCATGTTGATTTTAAAATGACCTTTCTCATGTTTGAAATGTACTAACTCGTTTTTTCCTCACAGCAGGTCAACTTGTGTGTGGTTGCAACATTACGGTCCCATTGAGTACATTTTTGGAGAAAGGGACATCAGTTGCACCACAGGGCCGCAGACGGGTGCTGGGCACGATACATTTTCTCTCTTCGGTAAGCATTTTTTTGTGCTTTATACTTTTGGAAGTTTGGTTTTTCATGTTGATTTTAAAATGACCTTTCTCATGTTTGAAATGTACTAACTCGTTTTTTCCTCACAGTAGGTCAACTTGTGTATGGTTGCAACATTACGGTTCCATTGAGTACAGTTTTGGAGAAAGGGACATCAGTTGCATCACAGGGCCGCAGACGGGTACTGGGCACGATACATTTTCTCTCTTCGGTAACTATTTTTTTTTTGTGTTTGTTACTTTTGGAAGTTTGGTTTTTCATGTTGATTTTAAAATGACCTTTCTCATGTTTGAAATGTACTAACTCGTTTTTTCCTCACAGCAGGTCAACTTGTGTGTGGTTGCAACATTACGGTCCCATTGAGTACATTTTTGGAGAAAGGGACATCAGTTGCACCACTGGGCCGCAGACGGGTGCTGGGCACGATACATTTTCTCTCTTCGGTAAGCATTTTTTTGTGTTTGTTACTTTTGGAAGTTTGGTTTTTCATGTTGATTTTAAAATGACCTTTCTCATGTTTGAAATGTACTAACTCGTTTTTTCCTCACAGCAGGTCAACTTGTGTGTGGTTGCAACATTACGGTCCCATTGAGTACATTTTTGGAGAAAGGGACATCAGTTGCACCACAGGGCCGCAGACGGGTGCTGGGCACGATACATTTTCTCTCTTCGGTAAGCATTTTTTTGTGTTTGTTACTTTTGGAAGTTTGGTTTTTCATGTTGATTTTAAAATGACCTTTCTCATGTTTGAAACGTACTAACTCGTTTTTTCCTCACAGCAGGTCAACTTGTGTGTGGTTGCAACATTACGGTCCCATTGAGTACATTTTTGGAGAAAGGGACATCAGTTGCATCACAGGGAGGGAGGAGGGTGCTGGGCACGATACATTTTCTCTCTTCAATAAGCATTTTTTTGTGCTTTATACTTTTGGAAGTTTGGTTTTTCATGTTGATTTTAAAATGACCTTTCTCATGTTTGAAATGTACTAACTCGTTCTTTCCTCACAGCAGGTCAACTTGTGTGTGGTTGCAACATTACGGTCCCATTGAGTACATTTTTGGACAAAGGGACAACAGTTGCACCACAGGGCCGCAGACGGGTGCTGGGCACGATACATTTTCTCTCTTCGGTAAGCATTTTTTTGTGTTTGTTACTTTTTGAAGTTTGGTTTTTCATGTTGATTTTAAAATGACCTTTCTCATGTTTGAAATGTACTAACTCGTTTTTTCCTCACAGCAGGTCAACTTGTGTGTGGTTGCAACATTACGGTCCCATTGAGTACATTTTTGGAGAAAGGGACATCAGTTGCATCACAGGGCGGGAGGAGGGTGCTGGGCACGATACATTATCTCTCTTCGGTAAGCATTTTTTGTGTTTGTTACTTTTGGAAGTTTGGTTTTTCATGTTGATTTTAAAATGACCTTTCTCATGTTTGAAATGTACTAACTCGTTTTTTCCTCACAGCAGGTCAACTTGTGTGTGGTTGCAACATTACGGTCCCATTGAGTACATTTTTGGAGAAAGGGACATCAGTTGCATCACAGGGAGGGAGGAGGGTGCTGGGCACGATACATTTTCTCTCTTCAATAAGCATTTTTTTGTGCTTTATACTTTTGGAAGTTTGGTTTTTCATGTTGATTTTAAAATGACCTTTCTCATGTTTGAAATGTACTAACTCGTTTTTTCCTCACAGCAGGTCAACTTGTGTGTGGTTGCAACATTACGGTCCCATTGAGTACATTTTTGGAGAAAGGGACAACAGTTACACCACAGGGCCGCAGACGGGTGCTGGGCACGATACATTTTCTCTCTTCGGTAAGCATTTTTTTGTGTTTGTTACTTTTGGAAGTTTGGTTTTTCATGTTGATTTTAAAATGACCTTTCTCATGTTTGAAATGTACTAACTCGTTTTTTCCTCACAGCAGGTCAACTTGTGTGTGGTTGCAACATTACGGTCCCATTGAGTACATTTTTGGAGAAAGGGACATCAGTTGCATCACAGGGCGGGAGGAGGGTGCTGGGCACGATACATTATCTCTCTTCGGTAAGCATTTTTTGTGTTTGTTACTTTTGGAAGTTTGGTTTTTCATGTTGATTTTAAAATGACCTTTCTCATGTTTGAAATGTACTAACTCGTTTTTTCCTCACAGCAGGTCAACTTGTGTGTGGTTGCAACATTACGGTCCCATTGAGTACATTTTTGGAGAAAGGGACATCAGTTGCATCACAGGGCGGGAGGAGGGTGCTGGGCACGATACATTTCCTCTCTTCGGTAAGCATTTTTTTGTGCTTTATACTTTTGGAAGTTTGGTTTTTCATGTTGATTTTAAAATGACCTTTTTCATGTTTGAAATGTACTAACTCGTTTTTTCCTCACAGCAGGTCAACTTGTGTGTGGTTGCAACATTACGGTCCCATTGAGTACATTTTTGGAGAAAGGGACATCAGTTGCACCACAGGGCCGCAGACGGGTGCTGGGCACGATACATTTTCTCTCTTCGGTAAGCATTTTTTTGTGTTTGTTACTTTTGGAAGTTTGGTATTTCATGTTGATTTTAAAATGACCTCTCTCATGTTTGAAATGTACTAACTTGTTTTTTCCTCACAGCAGGTCAACTTGTGTGTGGTTGCAACATTACGGTCCCATTGAGTACATTTTTGGAGAATGGGACATCAGTTGCATCACAGGGCGGGAGGAGGGTGCTGGGCACGATACATTTTCTCTCTTCGGTAAGTATTTTTTTGTGCTTTATACTTTTGGAAGTTTGGTTTTTCATGTTGATTTTAAAATGACCTTTCTCATGCTTGAAATGTACTAACTCGTTTTTTCCTCACAGCAGGTCAACTTGTGTGTGGTTGCAAAATTACGGTCCCATTGAGTACATTTTTGGAGAAAGGGACATCAGTTGCACCACAGGGCCGCAGACGGGTGCTGGGCACGATACATTTTCTCTCTTCGGTAAGCATTTTTTTTTGTTTATTACTTTTGGAAGTTTGGTTTTTCATGTTGATTTTAAAATGACCTTTCTCATGTTTGAAATGTACTAACTCGTTTTTTCCTCACTGCAGGTCAACTTGTGTGTGGTTGCAAAATTACGGTCCCATTGAGTACATTTTTGGAGAAAGGGACATCAGTTGCATCACAGGGCCGCAGACGGGTGCTGGGCACGATACATTTTCTCTCTTCGGTAAGCATTTTTTTGTGTTTGTTACTTTTGGAAGTTTGGTTTTTCATGTTGATTTTAAAATGACCTTTTTCATGTTTGAAATGTACTAACTCGTTTTTTCCTCACAGCAGGTCAACTTGTGTGTGGTTGCAACATTACGGTCCCATTGAGTACATTTTTGGAGAAAGGGACATCAGTTGCACCACAGGGCCGCAGACGGGTGCTGGGCACGATACATTTTCTCTCTTCGGTAAGCATTTTTTTGTGCTTTATACTTTTGGAAGTTTGGTTTTTCATGTTGATTTTAAAATGACCTTTCTCATGTTTGAAATGTACTAACTCGTTTTTTCCTCACAGTAGGTCAACTTGTGTATGGTTGCAACATTACGGTTCCATTGAGTACAGTTTTGGAGAAAGGGACATCAGTTGCATCACAGGGCCGCAGTCGGGTACTGGGCACGATACATTTTCTCTCTTCGGTAACTATTTTTTTTTTGTGTTTGTTACTTTTGGAAGTTTGGTTTTTCATGTTGATTTTAAAATGACCTTTCTCATGTTTGAAATGTACTAACTCGTTTTTTCCTCACAGCAGGTCAACTTGTGTGTGGTTGCAACATTACGGTCCCATTGAGTACATTTTTGGAGAAAGGGACATCAGTTGCACCACTGGGCCGCAGACGGGTGCTGGGCACGATACATTTTCTCTCTTCGGTAAGCATTTTTTTGTGTTTGTTACTTTTGGAAGTTTGGTTTTTCATGTTGATTTTAAAATGACCTTTCTCATGTTTGAAATGTACTAACTCGTTTTTTCCTCACAGCAGGTCAACTTGTGTGTGGTTGCAACATTACGGTCCCATTGAGTACATTTTTGGAGAAAGGGACATGAGTTGCACCACAGGGCCGCAGACGGGTGCTGGGCACGATCCATTTTCTCTCTTCGGTAAGCATTTTTTTTGTTTGTTACTTTTGGAAGTTTGGTTTTTCATGTTGATTTTAAAATGACCTTTCTCATGTTTGAAATGTACTAACTCGTTTTTTCCTCACAGCAGGTCAACTTGTGTGTGGTTGCAACATTACAGTCCCATTGAGTACATTTTTGGAGAAAGGGACATCAGTTGCATCACAGGGCGGGAGGAGGGTGCTGGGCACGATACATTATCTCTCTTCGGTAAGCATTTTTTGTGTTTGTTACTTTTGGAAGTTTGATTTTTCATGTTGATTTTAAAATGACCTTTTTCATGTTTGAAATGTACTAACTCGTTTTTTCCTCACAGCAGGTCAACTTGTGTGTGGTTGCAACATTACGGTCCCATTGAGTACATTTTTGGAGAAAGGGACATCAGTTGCACCACAGGGCCGCAGACGGGTGCTGGGCACGATACATTTTCTCTCTTCGGTAAGCATTTTTTTGTGTTTGTTACATTTGGAAGTTTGGTATTTCATGTTGATTTTAAAATGACCTCTCTCATGTTTGAAATGTACTAACTTGTTTTTTCCTCACAGCAGGTCAACTTGTGTGTGGTTGCAACATTACGGTCCCATTGAGTACATTTTTGGAGAAAGGGACATCAGTTGCATCACAGGGCGGGAGGAGGGTGCTGGGCACGATACATTTTCTCTCTTCGGTAAGCATTTTTTTGTGCTTTATACTTTTGGAAGTTTGGTTTTTCATGTTGATTTTAAAATGACCTTTCTCATGCTTGAAATGTACTAACTCGTTTTTTCCTCACAGCAGGTCAACTTGTGTGTGGTTGCAACATTACGGTCCCATTGAGTACATTTTTGGAGAAAGGGACATCAGTTGCACCACAGGGCCGCAGACGGGTGCTGGGCACGATACATTTTCTCTCTTCGGTAAGCATTTTTTTTTGTTTGTTACTTTTGGAAGTTTGGTTTTTCATGTTGATTTTAAAATGACCTTTCTCATGTTTGAAATGTACTAACTCGTTTTTTCCTCACAGCAGGTCAACTTGTGTGTGGTTGCAAAATTACGGTCCCATTGAGTACATTTTTGGAGAAAGGGACATCAGTTGCACCACAGGGCCGCAGACGGGTGCTGGGCACGATACATTTTCTCTCTTCGGTAAGCATTTTTTTGTGTTTGTTACTTTTGGAAGTTTGGTTTTTCATGTTGATTTTAAAATGACCTTTTTCATGTTTGAAATGTACTAACTCGTTTTTTCCTCACAGCAGGTCAACTTGTGTATGGTTGCAACATTACGGTCCCATTGAGTACATTTTTGGAGAAAGGGACATCAGTTGCATCACAGGGCGGGAGGAGGGTGCTGGGCACGATACATTTTCTCTCTTCGGTAAGCATTTTTTTGTGCTTTATACTTTTTGAAGTTTGGTTTTTCATGTTGATTTTAAAATGACCTTTCTCATGTTTGAAATGTACTAATTCGTTTTTTCCTCACAGCAGGTCAACTTGTGTGTGGTTGCAACATTACGGTCCCATTGATACATTTTTGGAGAAAGGGACATCAGTTGCACCACAGGGCCGTAGACGAGTGCTGGGCACGATACATTTTCTCTCTTCGGTAAGCATTTTTTTGTGTTTGTTACTTTTGGAAGGTTGGTTTTTCATGTTGATTTTAAAATGACCTTTCTCATGTTTGAAATGTACAAACTCGTTTTTTCCTCACAGCAGGTCAACTTGTGTGTGGTTGCAACATTACGGTCCCATTGAGTACGTTTTTGGAGAAAGGGACATCAGTTGCACCACAGGGCGGGAGGAGGGTGCTGGGCACGATACATTTTCTCTCTTCGGTAAGCATTTTTTTGTGTTTGTTACCTTTGGAAGTTTGGTTTTTCATGTTGATTTTAAAATGACCTTTTTCATGTTTGAAATGTACTAACTCGTTTTTTCCTCACAGCAGGTCAACTTGTGTGTGGTTGCAACATTACGGTCCCATTGAGTACATTTTTGGAGAAAGGGACATCAGTTGCATCACAGGGCGGGAGGAGGGTGCTGGGCACGATACATTTTCTCTCTTCGGTAAGCATTTTTTTGTGTTTGTTACTTTTGGAAGTTTGGTTTTTCATGTTGATTTTAAAATGACCTTTCTCATGTTTGAAATGTACTAACTCGTTTTTTCCTCACAGCAGGTCAACTTGTGTGTGGTTGCAACAATACGGTCCCATTGAGTACATTTTTGGAGAAAGGGACATCAGTTGCACCACAGGGCCGCAGACGGGTGCTGGGCACGATACATTTTCTCTCTTCGGTAAGCATTTTTTTGTGTTTGTTACTTTTGGAAGTTTGGTTTTTCATGTTGATTTTAAAATGACCTTTCTCATGTTTGAAATGTACTAACTCGTTTTTTCCTCACAGCAGGTCAACTTGTGTGTGGTTGCAACATTACGGTCCCATTGAGTACATTTTTGGAGAAAGGGACATCAGTTGCACCACAGGGCCGCAGACGGGTACTGGGCACGATACATTTTCTCTCTTCGGTAAGCATTTTTTTTGTGCTTTATACTTTTGGAAGTTTGGTTTTTCATGTTGATTTTAAAATGACCTTTTTCATGTTTGAAATGTACTAACTCGTTTTTTCCTCACAGCAGGTCAACTTGTGTGTGGTTGCAACATTACGGTCCCATTGAGTACAATTTTGGAGAAAGGGACATCAGTTGCACCACAGGGCCGCCGACGGGTGCTGGGCACGATACATTTTCTCTCTTCGGTAAGCAGTTTTTTGTGCTTTGTACTTTTGGAAGTTTGGTTTTTCATGTTGATTTTAAAATGACCTTTCTCATGTTTGAAATGTACTAACTCGTTTTTTCCTCACAGCAGGTCAACTTGTGTGTGGTTGCAACATTACGGTCCCATTGAGTACATTTTTGGAGAAAGGGACATCATTTGCGTCACAGGGCGGGAGGAGGGTGCTGGGCACGATACATTTTCTCTCTTCGGTAAGCATTTTTTTGTGTTTGTTACTTTTGGAAGTTTGGTTTTTCATGTTGATTTTAAAATGACCTTTTTCATGTTTGAAATGTACTAACTCGTTTTTTCCTCACAGCAGGTCAACTTGTGTGTGGTTGCAACATTACGGTCCCATTGAGTACATTTTTGGAGAAAGGGACAGCAGTTGCATCACAGGGCGGGAGGAGGGTGCTGGGCACGATGCATTTCCTCTCTTCGGTAAGCATTTTTTTGTTCTTTATACTTTTGGAAGTTTGGTTTATCATGTTGATTTTAAAATGACCTCTTTCATGTTTGAAATTTACTAACTCGTTTTTTCCTCACAGCAGGTCAACTTGTGTGTGGTTGCAACATTACGGTCCCATTGAGTACATTTTTGGAGAAAGGGACATCAGTTGTATCACAGGGCCGCAGACGGGTGCTGGGCACGATACATTTTCTCTCTTCGGTAAGCATTTTTTTGTGTTTGTTACTTTTGGATGTTTGGATTTTCATGTTGATTTTAAAATGACCTTTTTCATGTTTGAAATGTACTAACTCGTTTTTTCCTCACAGCAGGTCAACTTGTGTGTGGTTGCAACATTACGGTCCCATTGAGTACATTTTTGGAGAAAGGGACATCAGTTGCACCACAGGGCCGCAGACGGGTGCTGGGCATGATACATTTTCTCTCTTCGGTAAGCATTTTTTTGTGCTTTATACTTTTGGAAGTTTGGTTTTTCATGTTGATTTTAAAATGACCTTTCTCATTTTTGAAATGTACTAACTCGTTTTTTCCTCACAGCAGGTCAACTTGTGTGTGGTTGCAACATTACAGTCCCATTGAGTACATTTTTGGAGAAAGGGACATCAGTTGCACCACAGGGTCGCAGACGGGTGCTGGGCACGATACATTTTCTCTCTTCGGTAAGCATTTTTTTGTGCTTTGTACTTTTGGAAGTTTGGTTTTTCATGTTGATTTTAAAATGACCTTTCTCATGTTTGAAATGTACTAACTCATTTTTTCCTCACAGCAGGTCAACTTGTGTGTGGTTGCAACATTACGGTCCCATTGAGTACATTTTTGGAGAAAGGGACATCAGTTGCATCACAGGGCGGGAGGAGGGTGCTGGGAACGATACATTTTCTCTCTTCGGTAAGCATTTTTTTGTGTTTGTTACTTTTGGAAGTTTGGTTTTTCATGTTGATTTTAAAATGACCTTTTTCATGTTTGAAATGTACTAACTCGTTTTTTCCTCACAGAAGGTCAACTTGTGTGTGGTTGCAACATTACGGTCCCATTGAGTACATTTTTGGAGAAAGGGACATCAGTTGCATCACAGGGCGGGAGGAGGGTGCTGGGCACGATACATTTCCTCTCTTCGGTAAGCATTTTCTTGTGCTTTATACTTTTGGAAGTTTGGTCTTTCATGTTGATTTTAAAATGACCTTTTTCATGTTTGAAATGTACTAACTCGTTTTTTCCTCACAGCAGGTCAACTTGTGTGTGGTTGCAACATTACGGTCCCATTGAGTACATTTTTGGAGAAAGGGACATCAGTTGCATCACAGGGCGGGAGGAGGGTGCTGGTCTCGATACATTATCTCTCTTCGGTAAGCATTTTTTTGTGCTTTATACTTTTGGAAGTTTGGTTTTTCATGTTGATTTTAAAATGACCTTTCTCATGTTTGAAATGTACTAACTCGTTTTTTCCTCACAGCAGGTCAACTTGTGTGTGGTTGCAACTTTACGGTCCCATTGAGTACATTTTTGGAGAAAGGGACATCAGTTGCATCACAGGGAGGGAGGAGGGTGCTGGGCACGATACATTTTCTCTCTTCGGTAAGCATTTTTTTGTGCTTTATACTTTTGGAAGTTTGGTTTTTCATGTTGATTTTAAAATGACCTTTCTCATGTTTGAAATGTACTAACTCGTTTTTTCCTCACAGCAGGTCAACTTGTGTGTGGTTGCAACATTACGGTCCCATTGAGTACATTTCTGGAGAAAGAGACATCAGTTGCACCACAGGGCCGCAGACGGGTGCTGGGCACGATACATTTTCTCTCTTCGGTAAGCATTTTTTTGTGTTTGTTACTTTTGGAAAACTTGGTTTTTCATGTTGATTTTAAAATGACCTTTCTCATGTTTGAAATGTACTAACTCGTTTTTTCCTCACAGCAGGTCAACTTGTGTGTGGTTGCAACATTACGGTCCCATTGAGTACATTTTGGAGAAAGGGACATCAGTTGCACCACAGGGCCGCAGACGGGTGCTGGGCACGATACATTTTCTCTCTTCGGTAAGCATTTTTTTGTGTTTGTTACTTTTGGAAGTTTGGTTTTTCATGTTGATTTTAAAATGACCTTTCTCATGTTTGAAACGTACTAACTCGTTTTTTCCTCACAGCAGGTCAACTTGTGTGTGGTTGCAACATTACGGTCCCATTGAGTACATTTTTGGAGAAAGGGACATCAGTTGCATCACAGGGCGGGAGGAGAGTGCTGGGCACGATACATTTCCTCTCTTCGGTAAGCATCTTTTTGTGCTTTATACTTTTGGAAGTTTGGTTTTTCATGTTGATTTTAAAATGACCTTTTTCATGTTTGAAATGTACTAACTCGTTTTTTCCTCACAGCAGGTCAACTTGTGTGTGGTTGCAACATTACGGTCCCATTGAGTACATTTTTGGAGAAAGGGACATCAGTTGCAATACAGGGCCGCAGACGGGTGCTGGGCACGATACATTTTCTCTCTTCGGTAAGCATTTTTTTGTGTTAGTTACTTTTGGAAGTTTGGTTTTTCATGTTGATTTTAAAATGACCTTTCTCATGTTTGAAATGTACTAACTCGTTTTTTCCTCACAGCAGGTCAACTTGTGTGTGGTTGCAACATTACGGTCCCATTGAGTACATTTTTGGAGAAAGGGACATCAGTTGCATCACAGGGCGGGAGGAGGGTGCTGCGCACGGTACATTTTCTCTCTTCGGTGAGCATTTTTTTGTGCTTTATACTTTTGGAAGTTTGGTTTTTCATGTTGATTTTAAAATGACCTTTCTCATGTTTGAAATGTACTAACTCGTTTTTTCCTCACAGCAGGTCAACTTGTGTGTGGTTGCAACATTACGGTCCCATTGAGTACATTTTTGGAGAAAGGGACATCAGTTGCATCACAGGGAGGGAGGAGGGTGCTGGGCACGATACATTTTCTCTCTTCAATAAGCATTTTTTTGTGTTTGTTACTTTTGGAAGTTTGGTTTTTCATGTTGATTTTAAAATGACCTTTCTCATGTTTGAAATGTACTAACTCGTTTTTTCTTCACGGTAGGTCAACTTGTGTGTGGTTGCAACATTACGGTCCCATTGAGTACATTTTTGGAGAAAGGGACATCAGTTGCATCACAGGGCAGGAGGAGGGTGCTGGGCACGAAACATTTTCTCTCTTCGGTAAGCATTTTTTTGTGTTTGTTACTTTTGGAAGTTTGGTTTTTCATGTTGATTTTAAAATGACCTTTCTCATGTTTGAAATGTACTAACTCGTTTTTTCCTCACAGCAGGTCGACTTGTGTGTGGTTGCAACATTACGGTCCCATTGAGTAGTTTTTTGGAGAAAGGGACATCAGTTGCACCACAGGGCCGCAGACGGGTGCTGGGCACGATACATTTTCTCTCTTCGGTATGCATTTTTTTGTGTTTGTTACTTTTGGAAGTTTGGTTTTTCATGTTGATTTTAAAATGACCTTTTTCATGTTTGAAATGTACTAACTCGTTTTTTCCTCACAGCAGGTCAACTTGTGTGTGGTTGCAACATTACGGTCCCATTGAGTACATTTTTGGAGAAAGGGACATCAGTTGCATCACAGGGCGGGATGAGGGTGATGGGCACGATACATTTTCTCTCTTCGGTAAGCATTTTTTTTGTGCTTTATACTTTTGGAAGTTTGGTTTTTCATGTTGATTTTAAAATGACCTTTCTCATGTTTGAAATGTACTAACTCGTTTTTTCCTCACAGCAGGTCAACTTGTGTGTGGTTGCAACATTACGGTCCCATTGAGTACAATTTTGGAGAAAGGGACATCAGTTGCACCACAGGGCCGCAGACGGGTGCTGGGCACGATACATTTTCTCTCTTCGGTAAGCATTTTTTTGTGCTTTATACTTTTGGAAGTTTGGTTTTTCATGTTGATTTTAAAATGACCTTTCTCATGTTTGAAATGTACTAACTTGTTTTTTCCTCACAGCAGGTCAACTTGTGTGTGGTTGCAACATTATGGTCCCATTGAGTACATTTTTGGAGAAAGGGACATCAGTTGCATCACAGGGCGGGAGGAGGGTGCTGGGCACGATACATTATCTCTCTTCGGTAAGCATTTTTTTGTGCTTTATACTTTTGGAAGTTTGGTTTTTCATGTTGATTTTAAAATGACCTTTCTCACGTTTGAATTGTACTAACTCGTTTTTTCCTCACAGCAGGTCAACTTGTGTGTGGTTGCAACATTACGGTCCCATTGAGTACATTTTTGGAGAAAGGGACATCTGTTGCATCACAGGGCGGGAGGAGGGTGCTGGGCACGATACATTTTCTCTCTTCGGTAAGCATTTTTTTGTGCTTTATACTTTTGGAAGTTTGGTTTTTCATGTTGATTTTAAAATGACCTTTTTCATGTTTGAAATGTACTAACTCGTTTTTTCCTCACAGCAGGTCAACTTGTGTGTGGCTGCAACATTACGGTCCCATTGAGTACATTTTTGGAGAAAGGGACATCAGTTGCACCACAGGGCCGCAGACGGGTGCTGGGCACGATACATTTTCTCTCTTCGGTAAGCAATTTTTTGTGTTTGTTACTTTTGGAAGTTTGGTTATTCATGTTGATTTTAAAATGACCTTTCTCATGTTTGAAATGTACTAACTCGTTTTTTCCTCACAGCAGGTCAACTTGTGTGTGGTTGCAACATTACGGTCCCATTGAGTACATTTTTGGAGAAAGGGACATCAGTTGCATCACAGGGCGGGAGGAGGGTGCTGGGCACGATACATTTTCTCTCTTCGGTAAGCATTTTTTTGTGCTTTATACTTTTGGAAGTTTGGTTTTTCATGTTGATTTTAAAATGACCTTTCTCATGTTTGAAATGTACTAACTCGTTTTTTCCTCACAGCAGGTCAACTTGTGTGTGGTTGCAACATTACGGTCCCATTGAGTACATTTTTCGAGAAAGGGACATCAGTTGCACCACAGGGCCGCAGACGGGTGCTGGGCACGATACATTTTCTCTCTTCGGTAAGAATTTTTTTGTGTTTGTTACTTTTGGAAGTTTGGTTTTTCATGTTGATTTTAACATGACCTTTCTCATGTTTGAAATGTACTAACTCGTTTTTTCCTCACAGCAGGTCAACTTGTGTGTGGTTGCAACATTACGGTCCCATTGAGTACATTTTTGGAGAAAGGGACATCAGTTGCATCACAGGGCGGGAGGAGATGCTGGGCACGATACATTTTCTCTCTTCGGTAAGCATTTTTTTGTGCTTTATACTTTTGGAAGTTTGGTTTTTCATGTTGATTTTAAAATGACCTTTCTCATGTTTGAAATGTACTAACTCGTTTTTTCCTCACAGCAGGTCAACTTGTGTGTGGTTGCAACATTACGGTCCCATTGAGTACATTTTTGGAGAAAGGGACATCAGTTGCACCACAGGGCCGCAGACGGGTGCTGGGCACGATACATTTTCACTCTTCGGTAAGCATTTTTTTGTGTTTGTTACTTTTGGAAGTTTGGTTTTTCATGTTGATTTTAAAATGACCTTTCTCATGTTTGAAATGTACTAACTCGTTTCTTCCTCACAGCAGGTCAACTTGTGTGTGGTTGCAACATTACGGTCCCATTGAGTACATTTTTGGAGAAAGGGACATCAGTTGCACCACTGAGCCGCAGACGGGTGCTGGGCACGATACATTTTCTCTCTTCGGTAAGCATTTTTTTGTGTTTGTTACTTTTGGAAGTTTGGTTTTTCATGTTGATTTTAAAATGACCTTTCTCATGTTTGAAATGTACTAACTCGTTTTTTCCTCACAGCAGGTCAACTTGTGTGTGGTTGCAACATTACGGTCCCATTGAGTACATTTTTGGAGAAAGGGACATCAGTTGCACCACAGGGCCGCAGACGGGTGCTGGGCACGATACATTTTCTCTCTTCGGTAAGCATTTTTTTGTGTTTGTTACTTTTGGAAGTTTGGTTTTTCATGCTGATTTTAAAATGACCTTTCTCATGTTTGAAATGTACTAACTCGTTTTTTCCTCACAGCAGGTCAACTTGTGTGTGGTTGCAACATTACGGTCCCATTGAGTACATTTTTGGAGAAAGGGACATCAGTTGCACCACAGGGCCGCAGACGGGTACTGGGCACGATACATTTTCTCTCTTCGGTAAGCATTTTTTTGTGTTTGTTACTTTTGGAAATTTGGTTTTTCATGTTGATTTTAAATTGACCTTTTTCATGTTTGAAATGTACTAACTCGTTTTTTCCTCACAGCAGGTCAACTTGTGTGTGGTTGCAACATTACGGTCCCATTGAGTACATTTTTGGAGAAAGGGACATCAGTTGCATCACAGGGCGGGAGGAGGGTGCTGGGCACGATACATTTTCTCTCTTCGGTAAGCATTTTTTTGTGCTTTATACTTTTGGAAGTTTGGTTTATCATGTTGATTTTAAAATGACGTTTCTCATGTTTGAAATGTACTAACTCGTTTTTTCCTCACAGCAGGTCAACTTGTGTGTGGTTGTAACATTACGGTCCCATTGAGTACATTTTTGGAGAAAGGGACATCAGTTGCACCACAGGGCCGCAGACGGGTGCTGGGCACGATACATTTTCTCTCTTCGGTAAGCATTTTTTTGTGTTTGTTACTTTTGGAAGTTTGGTTTTTCATGTTGATTTTAAAATGACCTTTCTCATGTTTGAAATGTACTAACTCGTTTTTTCCTCACAGCAGGTCAACTTGTGTGTGGTTGCAACATTACGGTCCCATTGAGTACATTTTTGGAGAAAGGGACATCAGTTGCATCACAGGGCGGGAGGAGGGTGCTGGGCACGATACATTTTCTCTCTTCGGTAAGCATTTTTTTGTGCTTTATACTTTAGGAAGTTTGGTTTTTCATGTTGATTTTAAAATGACCTTTCTCATGTTTGAAATGTACTAACTCGTCTTTTCCTCACAGCAGGTCAACTTGTGTGTGGTTGCAACATTACGGTCCCATTGAGTACATTTTTGGAGAAAGGGACATCAGTTGCACCACAGGGCGGGAGACGGGTGCTGGGCACGATACGTTTTCTCTCTTCGGTAAGCATTTTTTTGTGTTTGTTACTTTTGGAAGTTTGGTTTTTCATGTTGATTTTAAAATGACCTTTCTCATGTTTGAAATGTACTACTCGTTTTTTCCTCACAGCAGGTCAACTTGTGTGTGGTTGCAAAATTACGGTCCCATTGAGTACATTTTTGGAGAAAGGGACATCAGTTGCACCACAGGGCCGCAGACGGGTGCTGGGCACGATACATTTTCTCTCTTCGGTAAGCATTTTTTTGTGTTTGTTACTTTTGGAAGTTTGGTTTTTCATGTTGATTTTAAAATGACCTTTCTCATGTTTGAAATGTACTAACTCGTTTTTTCCCCACAGCAGGTCAACTTGTGTGTGGTTGCAACATTACGGTCCCATTGAGTACATTTTTGGAGAAAGGGACATCAGTTGCACCACAGGGCCGCAGACGGGTGCTGGGCACGATACATTTTCTCTCTTCGGTAAGCATTTTTTTGTGTTTGTTACTTTTGGAAGTTTGGTTTTTCATGTTGATTTTAAATTGACCTTTTTCATGTTTGAAATGTACTAACTCGTTTTTTCCTCACAGCAGGTCAACTTGTGTGTGGTTGCAACATTACGGTCCCATTGAGTACATTTTTGGAGAAAGGGACATCAGTTGCATCACAGGGCGGGAGGAGGGTGCTGGGCACGATACATTTTCTCTCTTCGGTAAGCATTCTTTTGTGCTTTATACTTTTGGAAGTTTGGTTTTTCATGTTGATTTTAAAATGACCTTTCTCATATTTGAAATGTACTAATTCGTTTTTTCATCACAGCAGGTCAACTTGTGTGTGGTTGCAACATTACGGTCCCATTGAGTACATTTTTGGAGAAAGGGACATCAGTTGCACCACAGGGCCACAGACGGGTGCTGGGCACGATACATTTTCTCTCTTCGGTAAGCAATTTTTTGTGTTTGTTACTTTTGGAAGTTTGGTTTTTCATGTTGATTTTTAAATGACCTTTCTCATGTTTGAAATGTACTAACTCGTTTTTTCCTCACAGCAGGTCAACTTGTGTGTGGTTGCAACATTACGGTCCCATTGAGTACATTTTTGGAGAAAGGGACATCAGTTGCATCACAGGGCGGGAGGAGGGTGCTGGGAACGATACATTTTCTCTCTTCGGTAAGCATTTTTTTGTGCTTTATACTTTTGGAAGTTTGGTTTTTCATGTTGATTTTAAAATGACCTTTCTAATGTTTGAAATGTACTAACTCGTTTTTTCCTCACAGCAGGTCAACTTGTGTGTGGTTGCAACATTACGGTCCCATTGAGTACATTTTTCGAGAAAGGGACATCAGTTGCACCACAGGGCCGCAGACGGATGCTGGACACGATACATTTTCTCTCTTCGGTAAGAATTTTTTTGTGTTTGTTACTTTTGGAAGTTTGGTTTTTCATGTTGATTTTAAAATGACCTTTCTCATGTTTGAAATGTACTAACTCGTTTTTCCTCACAGCAGGTCAACTTGTGTGTGGTTGCAACATTACGGTCCCATTGAGTACACTTTTGGAGAAAGGGACATCAGTTGCATCACAGGGCGGGAGGAGGGTGCTGGGCACGATACATTTTCTCTCTTCGGTAAGCATTTTTTTGTGCTTTATACTTTTGGAAGTTTGGTTTTTCATGTTGATTTTAAAATGACCTTTCTCATGTTTGAAATGTACTAACTCGTTTTTTCCTCACAGCAGGTCAACTTGTGTGTGGTTGCAACATTACGGTCCCATTGAGTACATTTTTGGAGAAAGGGACATCAGTTGCACCACAGGGCCGCAGACGGGTGCTGGGCACGATACATTTTCTCTCTTCGGTAAGCATTTTTTTGTGTTTGTTACTTTTGGAAGTTTGGTTTTTCATGTTGATTTTAAAATGACCTTTCTCATGTTTGAAATGTACTAACTCGTTTTTTCCTCACAGCAGGTCAACTTGTGTGTGGTTGCAACATTACGGTCCCATTGAGTACATTTTTGGAGAAAGGGACATCAGTTGCATCACAGGGCGGGAGGAGGGTGCTGGGCACGATACATTATCTCTCTTCGGTAAGCATTTTTTTGTCCTCTATACTTTTGGAAGTTTGGTTTATCATGTTGATTTTAAAATGACCTTTCTCATGTTTGAAATGTACTAACTCGTTTTTTCCTCACAGCAGGTCAACTTGTGTGTGGTTGTAACATTACGGTCCCATTGAGTACATTTTTGGAGAAAGGGACATCAGTTGCACCACAGGGCCGCAGACGGGTGCTGGGCACGATACATTTTCTCTCTTCGGTAAGCATTTTTTTGTGTTTGTTACTTTTGGAAGTTTGGTTTTTCATGTTGATTTTAAAATGACCTTTCTCATGTTTGAAATGTACTAACTCGTTTTTTCCTCACAGCAGGTCAACTTGTGTGTGGTTGTAACATTACGGTCCCATTGAGTACATTATTGGAGAAAGGGACATCAGTTGCACCACAGGGCCGCAGACGGGTGCTGGGCACGATACATTTTCTCTCTTCGGTAAGCATTTTTTTGTGTTTGTTACTTTTGGAAGTTTGGTTTTTCATGTTGATTTTAAAATGACCTTTCTCATGTTTGAAATGTACTAACTCGTTTTTTCCTCACAGCAGGTCAACTTGTGTGTGGTTGCAACATTACGGTCCCATTGAGTACATTTTTGGAGAAAGGGACATCAGTTGCATCACAGGGCTGGAGGAGGGTGCTGGGCACGATACATTTTCTCTCTTCGGTAAGCATTTTTTTGTGTTTGTTACTTTTGGAAGTTTGGTTTTTCATGTTGATTTTAAAATGACCTTTCTCATGTTTGAAATGTACTAACTCGTCTTTTCCTCACAGCAGGTCAACTTGTGTTTGGTTGCAACATTACGGTCCCATTGAGTACATTTTTGGAGAAAGGGACATCAGTTGCATCACAGGGCGGGAGGAGGGTGCTGGGCACGATACATTTTCTCTCTTCGGTAAGCATTTTTTTGTGCTTTATACTATTGGGAGTTTGGTTTTTCATGTTGATTTTAAAATGACCTTTCTCATGTTTGAAATGTACTAACTCGTTTTTTCCTCACAGCAGGTCAACTTGTGTGTGGTTGCAACATTACGGTCCCATTGAGTACATTTTTGGAGAAAGGGACATCAGTTGCACCACGGGGCCGCAGACGGGTGCTGGGCACGATACATTTTCTCTCTTCGGTAAGCATTTTTTTGTGTTTGTTACTTTTGGAAGTTTGGTTTTTCATGTTGATTTTAAAATGACCTTTCTCATGTTTGAAATGTACTAACTCGTTTTTTCCTCACAACAGGTCAACTTGTGTGTGGTTGCAACATTACGGTCCCATTGAGTACATTTTTGGAGAAAGGGACATCAGTTGCATCACAGGGCGGGAGGAGGGTGCTGGGCACGATACATTATCTCTCTTCGGTAAGCATTTTTTTGTGCTTTATACTTTTGGAAGTTTGGTTTATCATGTTGATTTTAAAATGACCTTTCTCATGTTTGAAATGTACTAACTCGTTTTTTCCTCACAGCAGGTCAACTTGTGTGTGGTTGTAACATTACGGTCCCATTGAGTACATTTTTGGAGAAAGGGACATCAGTTGCACCACAGGGCCGCAGACGGGTGCTGGGCACGATACATTTTCTCTCTTCGGTAAGCATTTTTTTGTGTTTGTTACTTTTGGAAGTTTGGTTTTTCATGTTGATTTTAAAATGACCTTTCTCATGTTTGAAATGTACTAACTCGTTTTTTCCTCACAGCAGGTCAACTTGTGTGTGGTTGCAACATTACGGTCCCATTGAGTACATTTTTGGAGAAAGGGACATCAGTTGCATCACAGGGCGGGAGGAGGGTGCTGGGCACGATACATTTTCTCTCTACGGTAAGCATTTTTTTGTGCTTTATACTTTAGGAAATTTGGTTTTTCATGTTGATTTTAAAATGACCTTTCTCATGTTTGAAATGTACTAACTCGTCTTTTCCTCACAGCAGGTCAACTTGTGTGTGGTTGCAACATTACGGTCCCATTGAGTACATTTTTGGAGAAAGGGACATCATTTGCACCACAGGGCCGCAGACGGGTGCTCGGCACGATACATTTTCTCTCTTCGGTAAGCATTTTTTTGTGTTTGTTACTTTTGGAAGTTTGGTTTTTCATGTTGATTTTAAAATGACCTTTCTCATGTTTGAAATGTAATAACTCGTTTTTTCCTCACAGCAGGTCAACTTGTGTGTGGTTGCAACATTACGGTCCCATTGAGTACATTTTTGGAGAAAGGGACATCAGTTGCACCATAGGGCGGGAGGAGGGTGCTGGGCACGATACATTTTCTCTCTTCGGTAATCATTTTTTTGTGTTTGTTACTTTTGGAAGTTTGGTTTTTCATGTTGATTTTAAAATGACCTTTTTAATGTTTGAAATGTACTAATTCGTTTTTTCCTCACAGCAGGTCAACTTGTGTGTGGTGGCAACATTACGGTCCCATTGAGTACATTTTTGGAGAAAGGGACATCAGTTGCATCACAGGGCGGGAGGAGGGTGCTGGGCACGATACATTTTCTCTCTTCGGTAAGCATTTTTTTGTGCTTTATACTTTTGGAAGTTTGGTTTTTCATGTTGATTTTAAAATGACCTTTCTCATATTTGAAATGTACTAAATCGTTTTTTCCTCACAGCAGGTCAACTTGTGTGTGGTTGCAACATTACGGTTCCATTGAGTACATTTTTGGGGAAAGGGACATCAGTTGCATCACAGGGCCGCAAACGGGTGCTGGGCACGATACATTTAATCTCTTCGGTAAGCATTTTTTTGTGTTTGTTACTTTTGGAAGTTTGGTTTTTCATGTTGATTTTAAAATGACCTTTCTCATGTTTGAAATGTACTAACTCGTTTTTTCCTCACAGCAGGTCAACTTGTGTGTGGTTGCAACATTACGGTCCCATTGAGTACATTTTTGGAGAAAGGGACATCAGTTGCATCACAGGGCGGGAGGAGGGTGCTGGGCACGATACATTTTCTCTCTTCGGTAAGCATTTTTTTGTGCTTTATACTATTGGGAGTTTGGTTTTTCATGTTTATTTTAAAATGACCTTTCTCATGTTTGAAATGTACTAACTCGTTTTTTCCTCACAGCAGGTCAACTTGTGTGTGGTTGCAACATTACGGTCCCATTGAGTACATTTTTGGAGAAAGGGACATCAGTTGCACCATAGGGCGGGAGGAGGGTGCTGGGCACGATACATTTTCTCTCTTCGGTAAGCATTTTTTTGTGTTTGTTACTTTTGGAAGTTTGGTTTTTCATGTTGATTTTAAAATGACCTTTCTCATGTTTGAAATGTACTAACTCGTTTTTTCCTCACAGCAGGTCAACTTGTGTGTGGTTGCAACATTACGGTCCCATTGAGTACATTTTTGGGGAAAGGGACATCAGTTGCATCACAGGGCCGCAGACGGGTGCTGGGCACGATACATTTAATCTCTTCGGTAAGCATTTTTTTGTGTTTGTTACTTTTGGAAGTTTGGTTTTTCATGTTGATTTTAAAATGACCTTTCTCATGTTTGAAATGTACTAACTCGTTTTTTCCTCACAGCAGGTCAACTTGTGTGTGGTTGCAACATTACGGTCCCATTGAGTACATTTTTGGAGAAAGGGACATCAGTTGCAACACAGGGCCGCAGACGGGTGCTGGGCACGATACATTTTCTCTCTTCGGTAAGCATTTTTTTGTGTTTGTTACTTTTGGAAGTTTGGTTTTTCATGTTGACTTTAAAATGACCTTTCTCATGTTTGAAATGTACTAACTCGTTTTTTCCTCACAGCAGGTCAACTTGTGTGTGGTTGCAACATTACGGTCCCATTGAGTACATTTTTGGAGAAATGGACATCAGTTGCATCACAGGGCGGGAGGAGGGTGCTGGGCACGATACATTTTCTCTCTTCGGTAAGCATTTTTTTGTGTTTGTTACTTTTGGAAGTTTGGTTTTTCATGTTGATTTTAAAATGACCTTTCTCATGTTTGAAATGTACTAACTCGTTTTTTCCTCACAGCAGGTCAACTTGTGTGTGGTTGCAACATTACGGTCCCATTGAGTACATTTTTGGAGAAAGGGACATCAGTTGCACCACAGGGCCGCAGACGGGTGCTGGGCACGATACATTTTCTCTCTTCGGTAAGCATTTTTTTGTGTTGTTACTTTTGGAAGTTTGGTTTTCATGTTGATTTTAAAATGACCTTTCTCATGTTTGAAATGTACTAACTCGTTTTTTCCTCACAGCAGGTCAACTTGTGTGTGGTTGCAACATTACGGTCCCATTGAGTACATTTTTGGAGAAAGGGACATCAGTTGCATCACAGGGCGGGAGGAGGGTGCTGGGCACGATACATTTTCTCTCTTCGGTAAGCATTTTTTTGTGTTTGTTACTTTTGGAAGTTTGGTTTTTCATGTTGATTTTAAAATGACCTTTCTCATGTTTGAAATGTACTAACTCGTTTTTTCCTCACAGCAGGTCAACTTGTGTGTGGTTGCAACATTACGGTCCCATTGAGTACATTTTTGGAGAAAGGGACATCAGTTGCACCACAGGGCAGGAGGAGGGTGCTGGCACGATACATTTTCTCTCTTCGGTAAGCATTTTTTTGTGCTTTATACTTTAGGAAGTTTGGTTTTTCATGTTGATTTTAAAATGACCTTTCTCATGTTTGAAATGTACTAACTCGTCTTTTCCTCACAGCAGGTCAACTTGTGTGTGGTTGCAACATTACGGTCCCATTGAGTACATTTTTGGAGAAAGGGACATCAGTTGCACCACAGGGCCACAGACGGTTGCTGGGCACGATACATTCTCTCTCTTCGGTAAGCATTTTTTTGTGTTTGTTACTTTTGGAAGTTTGGTTTTTCATGTTGATTTTAAAATGACCTTTCTCATGTTTGAAATGTACTAACTCGTTTTTTCCTCACAGCAGGTCAACTTGTGTGTGGTTGCAACATTACGGTCCCATTGAGTACATTTTTGGAGAAAGGGACATCAGTTGCACCATAGGGCGGGAGGAGGGTGCTGGGCACGATACATTTTCTCTCTTCGGTAAGCATTTTTTTGTGTTTGTTACTTTTGGAAGTTTGGTTTTTCATGTTGATTTTAAAATGACCTTTTTAATGTTTGAAATGTACTAATTCGTTTTTTCCTCACAGCAGGTCAACTAGTGTGTGGTGGCAACATTATGGTCCCATTGAGTACATTTTTGGAGAAAGGGACATCAGTTGCATCACAGGGCGGGAGGAGGGTGCTGGGCACGATACATTTTCACTCTTAGGTAAGCATTTTTTTGTGCTTTATACTTTTGGAAGTTTGGTTTTTCATGTTGATTTTAAAATGACCTTTCTCATGTTTGAAATGTACTAACTCGTTTTTTCCTCACAGCAGGTCAACTTGTGTGTGGTTGCAACATTACGGTCCCATTGAGTACATTTTTGGGGAAAGGGACATCAGTTGCATCACAGGGCCGCAGACGGGTGCTGGGCACGATACATTTTCTCTCTTCGGTAAGCATTTTTTTGTGTTTGTTACTTTTGGAAGTTTGGTTTTTCATGTTGATTTTAAAATGACCTTTCTCATGTTTGAAATGTACTAACTCGTTTTTTCCTCACAGCAGGTCAACTTGTGTGTGGTTGCAACATTACGGTCCCATTGAGTACTTTTTTGGAGAAAGGGACATCAGTTGCACCACAGGGCGGGAGGAGGGTGCTGGGCACGATACATTTTCTCTCTTCGGTAAGCATTTTTTTGTGCTTTATACTTTTGGATGTTTGGTTTTTCATGTTGATTTTAAAATGACCTTTCTCATGTTTGAAATGTACTAACTCGTTTTTTCCTCACAGCAGGTCAACTTGTGTGTGGTTGCAACATTACGGTCCCATTGAGTACATTTTTGGAGAAAGGGACATCAGTTGCATCACAGGGCGGGAGGAGGGTGCTGGGCACGATACATTTTCTCTCTTCGGTAAGCATATTTTTGTGCTTTGTACTTTTGGAAGCTTGGTTTTTCATGTTGATTTTAAAATGACCTTTCTCATATTTGAAATGTACTAACTCGTTTTTTCCTCACAGCAGGTCAACTTGTGTGTGGTTGCAACATTACGGTCCCATTGAGTACATTTTTGGAGAAAGGGACATCAGTTGCATCACAGGGCGGGAGGAGATGCTGGGCACGATACATTTTCTCTCTTCGGTAAGCATTTTTTTGTGTTTGTTAATTTTGGAAGTTTGGTTTTTCATGTTGATTTTAAAATGACCTTTTTCTTGTTTGAAATGTACTAACTCATTTTTTCCTCACAGCAGGTCAACTTGTGTGTGGTTGCAACATTACGGTAACATTGAGTACATTTTTGGAGAAAGGGACATCAGTTGCACCACAGGGCCGCAGACGGGTGCTGGGCACGATACATTTTCTCTCTTCGGTAATCATTGTTTTGTGCTTTATACTTTTGGAAGTTTGGTTTTTCATGTTGATTTTAAAATGACCTTTCTCATGTTTGAAATGTACTAACTCGTTTTTTCCTCACAGCAGGTCAACTTGTGTGTGGTTGCAACATTACGGTCCCATTGAGTACATTTTTGGAGAAAGGGACATCAGTTGCATCACAGGGCGGGAGGAGGGTGCTGGGCACGATACATTTTCTCTCTTCGGTAAGCATTTTTTTGTGTTTGTTACTTTTGGAAGTTTGGTTTTTCATGTTGATTTTAAAATGACCTTTCTCATGTTTGAAATGTACTAACTCGTTTTTTCCTCACAGCAGGTCAACTTGTGTGTGGTTGCAATATTACGGTCCCACTGAGTACATTTTTGGAGAAAGGGACATCAGTTGCATCACAGGGCGGGAGGAGGGTGCTGGGCACGATACATTTTCTCTCTTTGGTAAGAATTTTTGTGCTTTATACTTTTCGAAGTTTGGTTTTTCATGTTGATTTTAAAATGACCTTTTTCATGTTTGAAATGTACAAACTCGTTTTTTCCTCACAGCAGGTCAACTTGTGTGTGGTTGCAACATTACGGTCCCATTGAGTACATTTTTGGAGAAAGGGACATCAGTTGCATCACAGGGCGGGAGGAGAGTGCTGGGCACGATACATTTTCTCTCTTCGGTAAGCATTTCTTTGTGCTTTATACTATTGGGAGTTTGGTTTTTCATGTTGATTTTAAAATGACCTTTCTCATGTTTGAAATGTACTAACTCGTTTTTTCCTCACAGCAGGTCAACTTGTGTGTGTTTGCAACATTACGGTCCCATTGAGTACATTTTTGGAGAAAGGGACATCAGTTGCACCACAGGGCCGCAGACGGCTGCTGGGCACGATACATTTTCTCTCTTCGGTAAGCATTTTTTTGTGTTTGTTACTTTTGGAAGTTTGGTTTTTCATGTTGATTTTAAAATGACCTTTCTCATGTTTGAAATGTACTAACTCGATTTTTCCTCACAGCAGGTCAACTTGTGTGTGGTTGCAACATTACGGTCCCATTGAGTACATTTTTGGAGAAAGGGACATCAGTTGCATCACAGGGCGGGATGAGGGTGCTGGGCATGATACATTTTCTCTCTTCGGTAAGCATTTATTTTGCGCTTTATACTTTTGTAAGTTTGGTTTATCATGTTGATTTTAAAATGACGTTTCTCATGTTTGAAATGTACTAACTCGTTTTTTCCTCACAGTGGGTCAACTTGTGTGTGGTTGTAACATTACGGTCCCATTGAGTACATTTTTGGAGAAAGGGACATCAGTTGCACCACAGGGCCGCAGACGGGTGCTGGGCACGATACATTTTCTCCCTTCGGTAAGCATTTTTTTGTGTTTGTTACTTTTGGTAGTTTGGTTTTTCATGTTGATTTTAAAATGACCTTTCTCATGTTTGAAATGTACTAACTCGTTTTTTCCTCACAGCAGGTCTACTTGTGTGTGGTTGCAACATTACGGTCCCATTGAGTACATTTTTGGAGAAAGGGACATCAGTTGCATCACAGGGCGGGAGGAGGGTGCTGGGCACGATACATTTTCTCTCTTCGGTAAGCATTTTTTTGTGTTTGTTACTTTTGGAAGTTTGGTTTTTCATGTAGATTTTATAATGACCTTTCTCATGTTTGAAATGTACTAACTCGTTTTTTCCTCACAGCAGGTCAACTTGTGTGTGGTTGCAACATTACGGTCCCACTGAGTACATTTTTGGAGAAAGGGACATCAATTGCATCACAGGGCGGGAGGAGGGTGCTGGGCACGATACATTTTCTCTCTTCGGTAAGCATTTTTTTGGGCTTTATACTTTTGGAAGTTTGGTTTTTCATGTTGATTTTAAAATGACGTTTCTCATGTTTGAAATGTACTAACTCGTTTTTTCCTCACAGCAGGTCAACTTGTGTGTGGTTGCAACATTACGGTCCCATTGAGTACATTTTTTGGAGAAAGGGACATCAGTTGCACCACAGGGCCGCAGACGGGTGCTGGGCACGATACATTTTCTCTCTTCGGTAAGCATTTTTTTGTGTTTGTTACTTTTGGAAGTTTGGTTTTTCATGTTGATTTTAAAATGACCTTTCTCATGTTTGAAATGTACTAACTCGTTTTTTCCTCACAGCAGGTCAACTTGTGTGTGGTTGCAACATTACGGTCCCATTGAGTTCATTTTTGGAGAAAGGGACATCAGTTGCATCACAGGGCGGGAGGAGGGTGCTGGGCACGATACATTTTCTCTCTTCGGTAAGCATTTTTTTGTGCTTTATATTATTGGGAGTTTGGTTTTTCATGTTTATTTTAAAATGACCTTTCTCATGTTTGAAATGTACTAACTCGTTTTTTCCTCACAGCAGGTCAACTTGTGTGTGGTTGCAACATTACGGTCCCATTGAGTACATTTCTGGAGAAAGGGACATCAGTTGCACCACAGGGCCGCAGACGGGTGCTAGGCACGATACATTTTCTCTCTTCGGTAAGCATTTTTTTGTGTTTGTTACTTTTGGAAGTTTGGTTTTTCATGTTGATTTTAAAATGACCTTTCTCATGTTTGGAATGTACTAACTCGTTTTTTCCTCACAGCAGGTCAACTTTTGTGTTGTTGCAACATTACGGTCCCATTGAGTACATTTTTGGAGAAAGGGACATCAGTTGCACCACAGGGCGGAAGGAGGGTGCTGGGCACGATACATTTTCTCTCTTCGGTAAGCATTTTTTTGTGTTTGTTACTTTTGGAAGTTAGGTTTTTCATGTTGATTTTAAAATGACCTTTTTCATGTTTGAAATGTACTAACTCGTATTTTCCTCACAGCAGGTCAACTTGTGTGTGGTTGCAACATTACGGTCCCATTGAGTACATTTTTGGTGAAAGGGACATCAGTTGCACCACAGGGCCGCAGACGGGTGCTGGGCACGATACATTTTCTCTCTTCGGTAATCATTTTTTTGTGCTTTATACTTTTGGAAGTTTGGTTTTTCATGTTGATTTTAAAATGACCTTTCTCATGTTTGAAATGTACTAACTCGTTTTTTCCTCACAGCAGGTCAACTTGTGTGTGGTTGCAACATTACGGTCCCATTGAGTACATATTTGGAGAAAGGGACATCAGTTGCACCACAGGGCCGCAGACGGGTGCTGGGCACGATACATTTTCTCTCTTCGGTTAGCATTTTTTTGTGTTTGTTACTTTTGGAAGTTTGGTTTTTCATGTTGATTTTAAAATGACCTTTCTCATGTTTGAAATGTACTAACTCGTTTTTTCCTCACAGCAGGTCAACTTGTGTGTGGTTGCAACATTACGGTCCCATTGAGTACATTTTTGGAGAAAGGGACATCAGTTCCACCACAGGGCCGCAGACGGGTGCTGGGCATGATACATTTTCTCTCTTCGGTAAGCATTTTTTTGTGTTTGTTACTTTTGGAAGTTTGGTTTTTCATGTTGATTTTAAAATGACCTTTCTCATGTTTGAAATGTACTAACTCGTTTTTTCCTCACAGCAGGTCAACTTGTGTGTGGTTGCAACATTACGGTCCCATTGAGTACATTTTTGGAGAAAGGGACATCAGTTGCACCACAGGGCCGCAGACGGGTGCTGGGCACGATACATTTTCTCTCTTCGGTAAGCATTTTTTTGTGTTTGTTACTTTTGGAAGTTTGGTTTTTCATGTTGATTTTAAAATGACCTTTCTCATGTTTGATATGTACTAACTCGTTTTTTCCTCACAGCAGGTCAACTTGTGTGTGGTTGCAACATTACGGTCCCATTGAGTACATTTTTGGAGAGAGGGACATCAGTTGCACCACAGGGCCGCAGACGGGTGCTGGGCACGATACATTTTCTCTCCTCGGTAAGCATTTTTTTGTGTTTGTTACTTTTGGAAGTTTGGTTTTTCATGTTGATTTTAAAATGACCTTTCTCATGTTTGAAATGTACTAACTTGTTTTTTCCTTACAGCAGGTCAACTTGTGTGTGGTTGCAACATTACGGTCCCATTGAGTACATTTTTGGAGAAAGGGACATCAGTTGCATCACAGGGCGGGAGGAGGGTGCTGGGCACGATACATTTTCTCTCTTCGGTAAGCATTTTTTTGTCCTTTATACATTTATAAGTTTGGTTTTTCATGTTGATTTTAAAATGACCTTTCTCATGTTTGAAATGTACTAACTCGTTTTTTCCTCACAGCAGGTCAACTTGTGTGTGGTTGCAACATTACGGTCCCATTGAGTACATTTTTGGAGAAAGGGACATCAGTTGCACCACAGGGCTGCAGACGGGTGCTGGGCACGATACATTTTCTCTCTTTGGTAAGCATTTTTTTGTGTTTGTTACTTTTGGAAGTTTGGTTTTTCATGTTTATTTTAAAATGACCTTTTTCATGTTTGAAATGTACTAACTCGTTTTTTCCTCACAGCAGGTCAACTTGTGTGTGGTTGCAACATTATGGTCCCATTGAGTACATTTTTGGAGAAAGGGACATCAGTTGCACCACAGGGCCGCAGACGGGTGCTGGGCACGATACATTTTCTCTCTTCGGTAAGTATTTTTTTGTGCTTTATACTTTTGGAAGTTTGGTTTTTCATGTTGATTTTAAAATGACCTTTCTCATGTTTGAAATGTACTAACTTGTTTTTTCCTCACAGCAGGTCAACTTGTGTGTGGTTGCAACATTACGGTCCCATTGAGTACATTTTTGGAGAAAGGGACATCAGTTGCACCACAGGGCCGCAGACGGGTGCTGGGCACGATACATTTTCTCTCTTCGGTAAGCATTTTTTTGTGTTTGTTACTTTTGGAAGTTTGGTTTTTCATGTTGATTTTAAAATGACCTTTCTCAAGTTTGAAATGTACTAACTCGTTTTTTCCTCACAGCAGGTCAACTTGTGTGTGGTTGCAACAGTACGGTCCCATTGAGTACATTTTTGGAGAAAGGGACATCAGTTGCACCACAGGGCCACAGACGGGTGCTGGGCACGATACATTTTCTCTCTTCGGTAAGCATTTTTTTGTGTTTGTTACTTTTGGAAGTTTGGTTTTTCATGTTGATTTTAAAATGACCTTTCTAATGTTTGAAATGTACTAACTCGTTTTTTCCTCACAGCAGGTCAACTTGTGTGTGGTTGCAACATTATGGTCCCATTGAGTACATTTTTGGAGAAAGGGACATCAGTTGCACCACAGGGCCGCAGACGGGTGCTGGGCATGATACACTTTCTCTCTTCGGTAAGCTTTTTTTTGTGCTTTATACTTTTGGAAGTTTGGTTTTTCATGTTGATTTTAAAATGACCTTTCTCAGGTTTGAAATGTACTAACTCGTTTTTTCCTCACAGCAGGTCAACTTGTGTGTGGTTGCAACATTACGGTCCCATTGAGTACATTTTTGGAGAATGGGACATCAGTTGCACCACAGGGCCGCAGACAGGTGCTGGGCACGACACATTTTCTCTCTTCGGTAAGCATTTTTTTGTGTTTGTTACTTTTGGAAGTTTGGTTTTTCATGTTGATTTTAAAATGACCTTTCTCATGTTTGAAATGTACTAACTCGTTTTTTCCTCACAGCAGGTCAACTTGTGTGTGGTTGCAACATTACGGTCCCATTGAGTACATTTTTGGAGAAAGGGACATCAGTTGCACCACAGGGCCGCAGACGGGTGCTGGGCAATATACATTTTCTCTCTTCGGTAAGCATTTTTTTGTGCTTTATACTTTTGGAAGTTTGGTTTTTCATGTTGATTTTAAAATGACCTTTCTCATGTTTGAAATGTACTAACTCGTTTTTTCCTCACAGCAGGTCAACTTGTGTGTGGTTGCAACATTACAGTCCCATTGAGTACATTTTTGGAGAAAGGGACATCAGTTGCACCACAGGGCCGCAGACGGGTGCTGGGCACGATACATTTTCTCTCTTCGGTAAGCACTTTTTTGTGTTTGTTACTTTTGGAAGTTTGGTTTTTCATGTTGATCTTAAAAAGACCTTTCTCATGTTTGAAATGTACTAACTTGTTTTTTCCTCACAGCAGGTCAACTTGTGTGTGGTTGCAACATTACGGTCCCATTGAGTACATTTTTGGAGAAAGGGACATCAGTAGCACCACAGGGCGGGAGGAGGGTGCTGGGCACGATACATTTTCTCTCTTCGGTAAGCATTTTTTTGTGTTTGTTACTTTTGGAAGTTTGGTTTTTCATGTTGATTTTAAAATGACCTTTCTAATGTTTGAAATGTACTAACTCGTTTTTTCCTCACAGCAGGTCAACTTGTGTGTGGTTGCAACATTACAGTCCCATTGAGTACATTTTTGGAGAAAGGGACATCAGTTGCACCACAGGGCCGCAGACGGGTGCTGGGCACGATACATTTTCTCTTTTCGGTAAGCATTTTTTTGTGTTTGTTACTTTTGGAAGTTTGGTTTTTCATGTTGATTTTAAAATGACCTTTCTCATGTTTGAAATGTACTAACTCGTTTTTTCCTTACAGCAGGTCAACTTGTGTGTGGTTGCAACATTACGGTCCCATTGAGTACATTTTTGGAGAAAGGGACATCAGTTGCACCACAGGACGCAGACGGGTGCTGGGCACGATACATTTTCTCTCTGCGGTAAGCATTTTTTTGTGTTTGTTACTTTTGGAAGTTTGGTTTTTCATGTTGATTTTAAAATGACCTTTCTCATGTTTGAAATGTACTAACTCGTTTTTTCCTTACAGCAGGTCAACTTGTGTGTGGTTGCAACATTATGGTCCCATTGAGTACATTTTTGGAGAAAGGGACATCAGTTGCACCACAGGGCCGCAGTTGGGTGCTGGGCACGATACAATTTCTCTCTTCGGTAAGCATTTTTTTGTGTTTGTTACTTTTGGAAGTTTGGTTTTTCATGTTGATTTTAAAATGACATTTCTCATGTTTGAAATGTACTAACTCGTTTTTTCTTCACAGCAGGTCAACTTGTGTGTGGTTGCAACATTACGGTCCCATTGAGTACATTTTTGGAGAAAGGGACATCAGTTGCACCACAGGGCCGCAGACGGGTGCTGGGCAATATACATTTTCTCTCTTCGGTAAGCATTTTTTTGTGCTTTATACTTTTGGAAGTTTGGTTTTTCATGTTGATTTTAAAATGACCTTTCTCATGTTTGAAATGTACTAACTCGTTTTTTCCTCACAGCAGGTCAACTTGTGTGTGGTTGCAACATTACGGTCCCATTGAGTACATTTTTGGAGAAAGGGACATCAGTTGCACCACAGGGCCGCAGACGGGTGCTGGGCACGATACATTTTCTCTCTTCGGTAAGCACTTTTTTGTGTTTGTTACTTTTGGAAGTTTGGTTTTTCATGTTGATTTTAAAAAGACCTTTCTCATGTTTGAAATGTACTAACTTGTTTTTTCCTCACAGCAGGTCAACTTGTGTGTGGTTGCAACATTACGGTCCCATTGAGTACATTTTTGGAGAAAGGGACATCAGTAGCACCACAGGGCGGGAGGAGGGTGCTGGGCACGATACATTTTCTCTCTTCGGTAAGCACTTTTTTGTGTTTGTTACTTTTGGAAGTTTGGTTTTTCATGTTGATTTTAAAATGACCTTTCTCATGTTTGAAATGTACTAACTCGTTTTTTCCTTACAGCAGGTCAACTTGTGTGTGGTTGCAACATTACGGTCCCATTGAGTACATTTTTGGAGAAAGGGACATCAGTTGCACCACAGGACGCAGACGGGTGCTGGGCACGATACATTTTCTCTCTGCGGTAAGCATTTTTTTGTGTTTGTTACTTTTGGAAGTTTGGTTTTTCATGTTGATTTTAAAATGACCTTTCTCATGTTTGAAATGTACTAACTCGTTTTTTCCTTACAGCAGGTCAACTTGTGTGTGGTTGCAACATTACGGTCCCATTGAGTACATTTTTGGAGAAAGGGACATCAGTTGCACCACAGGGCCGCAGTTGGGTGCTGGGCACGACACATTTTCTCTCTTCGGTAAGCATTTTTTTGTGTTTGTTACTTTTGGAAGTTTGGTTTTTCATGTTGATTTTAAAATGACCTTTCTCATGTTTGAAATGTACTAACTCGTTTTTTCCTCACAGCAGGTCAACTTGTGTGTGGTTGCAACATTACGGTCCCATTGAGTACATTTTTGGAGAAAGGGACATCAGTTGCACCACAGGGCCGCAGTTGGGTGCTGGGCACGACACATTTTCTCTCTTCGGTAAGCATTTTTTTGTGTTTGTTACTTTTGGAAGTTTGGTTTTTCATGTTGATTTTAAAATGACCTTTCTCATGTTTGAAATGTACTAACTCGTTTTTTCCTCACAGCAGGTCAACTTGTGTGTGGTTGCAACATTACGGTCCCATTGAGTACATTTTTGGAGAAAGGGACATCAGTTGCACCACAGGGCCGCAGTTGGGTGCTGGGCACGACACATTTTCTCTCTGCGGTAAGCATTTTTTTGTGTTTGTTACTTTTGGAAGTTTGGTTTTTCATGTTGATTTTAAAATGACCTTTCTCATGTTTGAAATGTACTAACTCGTTTTTTCCTCACAGCAGGTCAACTTGTGTGTGGTTGCAACATTACGGTCCCATTGAGTACATTTTTGGAGAAAGGGACATCAGTTGCACCACAGGGCCGCAGTTGGGTGCTGGGCACGACACATTTTCTCTCTTCGGTAAGCATTTTTTTGTGTTTGTTACTTTTGGAAGTTTGGTTTTTCATGTTGATTTTAAAATGACCTTTCTCATGTTTGAAATGTACTAACTCGTTTTTTCCTCACAGCAGGTCAACTTGTGTGTGGTTGCAACATTACGGTCCCATTGAGTACATTTTTGGAGAAAGGGACATCAGTTGCACCACAGGGCCGCAGTTGGGTGCTGGGCACGACACATTTTCTCTCTTCGGTAAGCATTTTTTTGTGTTTGTTACTTTTGGAAGTTTGGTTTTTCATGTTGATTTTAAAATGACCTTTCTCATGTTTGAAATGTACTAACTCGTTTTTTCCTCACAGCAGGTCAACTTGTGTGTGGTTGCAACATTACGGTCCCATTGAGTACATTTTTGGAGAAAGGGACATCAGTTGCACCACAGGGCCGCAGTTGGGTGCTGGGCACGACACATTTTCTCTCTGCGGTAAGCATTTTTTTGTGTTTGTTACTTTTGGAAGTTTGGTTTTTCATGTTGATTTTAAAATGACCTTTCTCATGTTTGAAATGTACTAACTCGTTTTTTCCTCACAGCAGGTCAACTTGTGTGTGGTTGCAACATTACGGTCCCATTGAGTACATTTTTGGAGAAAGGGACATCAGTTGCACCACAGGGCCGCAGTTGGGTGCTGGGCACGACACATTTTCTCTCTTCGGTAAGCATTTTTTTGTGTTTGTTACTTTTGGAAGTTTGGTTTTTCATGTTGATTTTAAAATGACCTTTCTCATGTTTGAAATGTACTAACTCGTTTTTTCCTCACAGCAGGTCAACTTGTGTGTGGTTGCAACATTACGGTCCCATTGAGTACATTTTTGGAGAAAGGGACATCAGTTGCACCACAGGGCCGCAGTTGGGTGCTGGGCACGACACATTTTCTCTCTGCGGTAAGCATTTTTTTGTGTTTGTTACTTTTGGAAGTTTGGTTTTTCATGTTGATTTTAAAATGACCTTTCTCATGTTTGAAATGTACTAACTCGTCTTTTCCTCACAGCAGGTCAACTTGTGTGTGGTTGCAACATTACGGTCCCATTGAGTACATTTTTGGAGAAAGGGACATCAGTTGCACCACAGGGCCGCAGTTGGGTGCTGGGCACGACACATTTTCTCTCTTCGGTAAGCATTTTTTTGTGTTTGTTACTTTTGGAAGTTTGGTTTTTCATGTTGATTTTAAAATGACCTTTCTCATGTTTGAAATGTACTAACTCGTTTTTTCCTCACAGCAGGTCAACTTGTGTGTGGTTGCAACATTACGGTCCCATTGAGTACATTTTTGGAGAAAGGGACATCAGTTGCACCACAGGGCCGCAGACGGGTGCTGGGCAATATACATTTTCTCTCTTCGGTAAGCATTTTTTTGTGCTTTATACTTTTGGAAGTTTGGTTTTTCATGTTGATTTTAAAATGACCTTTCTCATGTTTGAAATGTACTAACTCGTTTTTTCCTCACAGCAGGTCAACTTGTGTGTGGTTGCAACATTACGGTCCCATTGAGTACATTTTTGGAGAAAGGGACATCAGTTGCACCACAGGGCCGCAGACGGGTGCTGGGCACGATACATTTTCTCTCTTCGGTAAGCACTTTTTTGTGTTTGTTACTTTTGGAAGTTTGGTTTTTCATGTTGATTTTAAAAAGACCTTTCTCATGTTTGAAATGTACTAACTCGTTTTTTCCTCACAGCAGGTCAACTTGTGTGTGGTTGCAACATTACGGTCCCATTGAGTACATTTTTGGAGAAAGGGACATCAGTAGCACCACAGGGCGGGAGGAGGGTGCTGGGCACGATACATTTTCTCTCTTCGGTAAGCACTTTTTTGTGTTTGTTACTTTTGGAAGTTTGGTTTTTCATGTTGATTTTAAAATGACCTTTCTAATGTTTGAAATGTACTAACTCGTTTTTTCCTCACAGCAGGTCAACTTGTGTGTGGTTGCAACATTACAGTCCCATTGAGTACATTTTTGGAGAAAGGGACATCAGTTGCACCACAGGGCCGCAGACGGGTGCTGGGCACGATACATTTTCTCTTTTCGGTAAGCATTTTTTTGTGTTTGTTACTTTTGGAAGTTTGGTTTTTCATGTTGATTTTAAAATGACCTTTCTCATGTTTGAAATGTACTAACTCGTTTTTTCCTTACAGCAGGTCAACTTGTGTGTGGTTGCAACATTACGGTCCCGTTGAGTACATTTTTGGAGAAAGGGACATCAGTTGCACCACAGGACGCAGACGGGTGCTGGGCACGATACATTTTCTCTCTGCGGTAAGCATTTTTTTGTGTTTGTTACTTTTGGAAGTTTGGTTTTTCATGTTGATTTTAAAATGACCTTTCTCATGTTTGAAATGTACTAACTCGTTTTTTCCTCACAGCAGGTCAACTTGTGTGTGGTTGCAACATTATGGTCCCATTGAGTACATTTTTGGAGAAAGGGACATCAGTTGCACCACAGGGCCGCAGTTGGGTGCTGGGCACGATACAATTTCTCTCTTCGGTAAGCATTTTTTTGTGTTTGTTACTTTTGGAAGTTTGGTTTTTCATGTTGATTTTAAAATGACATTTCTCATGTTTGAAATGTACTAACTCGTTTTTTCTTCACAGCAGGTCAACTTGTGTGTGGTTGCAACATTACGGTCCCATTGAGTACATTTTTGGAGAAAGGGACATCAGTTGCACCACAGGGCGGGAGGAGGGTGCTGGGCACGATACATTTTCGCTCTTCGGTAAGCATTTTTTTGTGTTTGTTACTTTTGGAAGTTTTGTTTTTCATGTTGATTTTAAAATGACCTTTTTCATGTTTGAAATGTAGTAACTCATTTTTTCCTCACAGCAGGTCAACTTGTGTGTGGTTGCAACATTACGGTCCCATTGAGTACATTTTTGGAGAAAGGGACATCAGTTGCATTACAGGGGGGAGGAGGGTGCTGGGCACGATACATTTTCTCTCTTCGGTAAGAATTTTTTTGTGCTTTATACTTTTGGATGTTTGGTTTTTCATGTTGATTTTAAAATGACCTTTTTCATGTTTGAAATGTACTAACTCGTTCTTTCCTCACAGCAAGTCAACTTGTGTGTGGTTGCAACAGTACGGTCCCATTGAGTACATTTTTGGAGAAAGGGACATCAGTTGCACCACAGGGCCGCAGACGGGTGCTGGGCACGATACATTTTCTCTCTTCGGTATGCATTTTTTTGTGTTTGTTACTTTTGGAAGTTTGGTTTTTCATGTTGATTTTAAAATGACCTTTCTAATGTTTGAAATGTACTAACTCGTTTTTTCCTCACAGCAGGTCAACTTGTGTGTGGTTGCAACATTATGGTCCCATTGAGTACATTTTTGGAGAAAGGGACATCAGTTGCACCACAGGGCCGCAGACGGGTGCTGGGCATGATACACTTTCTCTCTTCGGTAAGCTTTTTTTTGTGCTTTATACTTTTGGAAGTTTGGTTTTTCATGTTGATTTTAAAATGACCTTTGTCATGTTTGAAATGTACTAACTCGTTTTTTCCTCACAGCAGGTCAACTTGTGTGTGGTTGCAACATTACGGTCCCATTGAGTACATTTTTGGGGAATGGGACATCAGTTGCACCACAGGGCCGCAGACAGGTGCTGGGCACGATACATTTTCTCTCTTCGGTATGCATTTTTTTGTGTTTGTTACTTTTGGAAGTTTGGTTTTTCATGTTGATTTTAAAATGACCTTTCTCATGTTTGAAATGTACTAACTCGTTTTTTCCTCACAGCAGGTCAACTTGTGTGTGGTTGCAACATTACGGTCCCATTGAGTACATTTTTGGAGAAAGGGACATCAGTTGCACCACAGGGCGGGAGGAGGGTGCTGGGCACGATACATTTTCTCTCTTCGGTAAGCATTTTTTTGTGTTTGTTACTTTTGGAAGTTTGGTTTTTCATGTTGATTTTAAAATGACCTTTTTCATGTTTGAAATGTACTAACTCGTTTTTTCCTCACAGCAGGTCAACTTGTGTGTGGTTGCAACATTACGGTGCCATTGAGTACATTTTTGGAGAAAGGGACATCAGTTGCACCACAGGGCTGCAGACGGGTGCTGGGCACGATACATTTTCTCTCTTCGGTAAGCATTTTTTTGTGCTTTATACTTTTGGAAGTTTGGTTTTTCATGTTGATTTTAAAATGACCTTTCTCATGTTTGAAATGTACTAACTCGTTTTATCCTCACAGCAGGTCAACTTGTGTGTGGTTGCAACATTACGGTCCCATTGAGTACATTTTTGGAGAAAGGGACATCAGTTGCACCACAGGGCCGCAGACGGGTGCTGGGCGCGATACATTTTCTCTCTTCGGTAAGCATTTTTTTGTGCTTTATACTTTTGGAAGTTTGGTTTTTCATGTGGATTTTAAAATGACCTTTCTCATGTTTGAAATGTACTAACTCGTTTTTTCGTCACAGCAGAAAGGGACATCAGTTGCACCACAGGGCCGCAGACGGGTGCTGGGCGCGATACATTTTCTCTCTTCGGTAAGCATTTTTTTGTGCTTTATACTTTTGGAAGTTTGGTTTTTCATGTGGATTTTAAAATGACCTTTCTCATGTTTGAAATGTACTAACGCGTTTTTTCGTCACAGCAGGTCATCTTGTGTGTTGTTGCAACATTACGGTCCCATTGAGTACATTTTTGGAGAAAGGGACATCAGTTGCATCACAGGGCGGGAGGAGGGTGCTGGGCACGATACATTTTCTCTCTTCGGTAAGCATTTTTTTGTGCTTTATACTTTTGGAAGTTTGGTTTTTCATGTTGATTTTAAAATGACCTTTCTCATGTTTGAAATGTACTAACTCGTTTTTTCCTCACAGCAGGTCAACTTGTGTGTGGTTGCAACATTACGGTCCCATTGAGTATATTTTTGGAGAAAGGGACATCAGTTGCACCACAGGGCCGCAGACGGGTGCTGGGCGCGATACATTTTCTCTCTTCGGTAAGCATTTTTTTGTGCTTTATACTTTTGGAAGTTTGGTTTTTCATGTGGATTTTAAAATGACCTTTCTCATGTTTGAAATGTACTAACTCGTTTTTTCGTCACAGCAGGTCATCTTGTGTGTTGTTGCAACATTACGGTCCCATTGAGTACATTTTTGGAGAAAGGGACATCAGTTGCATCACAGGGCGGGAGGAGGGTGCTGGGCACGATACATTTTCTCTCTTCGGTAAGCATTTTTTTGTGCTTTATACTTTTGGAAGTTTGGTTTTTCATGTTGATTTTAAAATGACCTTTCTCATGTTTGAAATGTACTAACTCGTTTTTTCGTCACAGCAGGTCAACTTGTGTGTGGTTGCAACATTACGGTCCCATTGAGTACATTTTTGGAGAAAGGGACATCAGTTGCACCACAGGGCCAAAGACAGGTGCTGGGCACGATACATTTTCTCTCTTCGGTAAGCATTTTTTTGTGTTTGTTACTTTTGGAAGTTTGGTTTTTCATGTTGATTTTAAAATGACCTTTCTCATGTTTGAAATGTACTAACTCGTTTTTTCCTCACAGCAGGTCAACTTGTGTGTGGTTGCAACATTACGGTCCCATTGAGTACATTTTTGGAGAAAGGGACTTCAGTTGCACCACAGGGCCGCAGACGGGTGCTGGGCACGATACATTTTCTCTCTTCGGTAAGCATTTTTTTGTGTTTGTTACTTTTGGAAGTTTGGTTTTTCATGTTGATTTTAAAATGACCTTTCTAATGTTTGAAATGTACTAACTCGTTTTTTCCTCACAGCAGGTCAACTTGTGTGTGGTTGCAACATTACGGTCCCATTGAGTACATTTTTGGAGAAAGGGACATCAGTTGCACCACAGGGCCGCAGACGGGTGCTGGGCACGATACATTTTCTCTCTTCGGTAAGCATTTTTATGTGCTTTATACTTTTGGAAGTTTGGTTTTTCATGTTGATTTTAAAATGACCTTTCTCATGTTTTAAATGTACTAACTCGATTTTTCCTCACAGCAGGTCAACTTGTGTGTGGTTGCAACATTACGGTCCCATTGAGTACATTTTTGGAGAAAGGGACATCAGTTGCACCACAGGGCCGCAGACGGGTGCTGGGCACGATACATTTTCTCTCTTCGGTAAGCATTTTTTTGTGTTTGTTACTTTTGGAAGTTTGGTTTTTCATGTTGATTTTAAAATGACCTTTCTCATGTTTGAAATGTACTAACTCGTTTTTTCCTCACAGCAGGTCAACTTGTGTGTGGTTTCAACATTACGGTCCCATTGAGTACATTTTTGGAGAAAGGGACATCAGTTGCACCACAGGGCCGCAGACGGGTGCTGGGCACGATACATTTTCTCTCTTCGGTAAGCATTTTTTTTGTGTTTGTTACTTTTGGAAGTTTGGTTTTTCATGTTGATTTTAAAATGAACTTTCTCATGTTTGAAATGTACTAAGTTGTTTTTTCCTCACAGCAGGTCAACTTGTGTGTGGTTGCAACATTACGGTCCCATTGAGTACATTTTTGGAGAAAGGGACATCAGTTGCACCACAGGGCCGCAGACGGGTGCTGGGCACGATACATTTTCTCTTTTCGGTAAGCATTTTTTTGTGTTTGTTACTTTTGGAAGTTTGGTTTTTCATGTTGATTTTAAAATGACCTTTCTCATGTTTGAAATGTACTAACTCGTTTTTTCCTCACAGCAGGTCAACTTGTGTGTGGTTGCAACATTACGGTCCCATTGAGTACATTTTTGGAGAAAGGGACATCAGTGGCACAACAGGGCTGCAGACGGGCGCTGGGCACAATACATTTTCTCTCTTCGGTAAGCATTTTTTTTGTTTGTTACTTTTGGAAGTTTGGTTTTTCATGTTGATTTTAAAATGACATTTCTCATGTTTGAAATGTACTAACTCGTTTTTTCCTCACAGCAGGTCAACTTGTGTGTGGTTGCAACATTACGGTCCCATTGAGTACATTTTTGGAGAAAGGGACATCAGTTGCACCACAGGGCGGGAGGAGGGGGCTGAGCACGATACATTTTCTCTCTTCGGTAAGCATTTTTTTGTGTTTGTTACTTTTGGAAGTTTGGTTTTTCATGTTGATTTTAAAATGACCTTTTTCATGTTTGAAATGTACTAACTCGTTTTTTCCACACAGCAGGTCAACTTGTGTGTGGTTGCAACATTACGGTCCCATTGAGTACATTTTTGGAGAAAGGGACATCAGTTGCATCACAGGGCGGGAGGAGGGTGCTGGGCACGATACATTTTCTCTCTTCGGTAAGCATTTTTTTGTGCTTTATACTTTTGGAAGTTTGGTTTTTCATGTTGATTTTAAAATGACCTTTCTCATGTTTGAAATGTACTAACTCGTTTTTTCCTCACAGCAGGTCAACTTGTGTGTGGTTGCAACATTACGGTCCCATTGAGTACATTTTTGGAGAAAGGGACATCAGTTGCACCACAGGGCCGCAGACGGGTGCTGGGCACGATACATTTTCTCTCTTCGGTAAGCATTTTTTTGTGTTTGTTACTTTTGGAAGTTTGGTTTTTCATGTTGATTTTAAAATGACCTTTCTCATGTTTGAAATGTACTAACTCGTTTTTTCCTCACAGCAGGTCAACTTGTGTGTGGTTGCAACATTACGGTCCCATTGAGTACATTTTTGGAGAAAGGGACATCAGTTGCACCACAGGGCGGGAGGAGGGTGCTGGGCACGATACATTTTCTCTCTTCGGTAAGCATTTTTTTGTGTTTGTTACTTTTGGAAGTTTGGTTTTTCATGTTGATTTTAAAATGACCTTTCTCATGTTTGAAATGTACTAACTCGTTTTTTCCTCACAGCAGGTCAACTTGTGTGTGGTTGCAACATTACGGTCCCATTGAGTACATTTTTGGAGAAAGGGACATATGTTGCACCACAGGGCCGCAGACGGGTGCTGGGCTTGATACATTTTCTCTCTTCGGTAAGCGTTTTTTTGTGCTTTATACTTTTGGAAGTTTGGTTTTTCATGTTGATTTTAAAATGACCTTTCTCATGTTTGAAATGTACTAACTCGTTTTTTCCTCACAGCAGGTCAACTTGTGTCAGGTTGCAACATTACGGTCCCATTGAGTACATTTTTGGAGAAAGGGACATCAGTTGCACCACAGGGCCGCAGACGGGTGCTGGGCACGATACATTTTCTCTCTTCGGTAAGCATTTTTTTGTGTTTGTTACTTTTGTAAGTTTTGTTTTTCATGTTGATTTTAAAATGACCTTTTTCATGTTTCAAATGTACTAACTCATTTTTTCCTCACAGCAGGTCAACTTGTGTGTGGTTGCAACATTACGGTCCCATTGAGTACATTTTTGGAGAAAGGGACATCAGTTGCATTACAGGGGGGAGGAGGGTGCTGGGCACGATACATTTTCTCTCTTCGGTAAGAATTTTTTTGTGCTTTATACTTTTGGAAGTTTGGTTTTGCATGTTGATTTTAAAATGACCTTTCTCATGTTTGAAATGTACTAACTCGTTCTTTCCTCACAGCAGGTCAACTTGTGTGTGGTTGCAACATTACGGTCCCATTGAGTACATTTTTGGAGAAAGGGACATCAGTTGCACCACAGGGCCGCAGACGGGTGCTGGGCACGATACATTTTCTCTCTTCGGTAAGCTTTTCTTTGTGCTTTATACTTTTGGAAGTTTGGTTTTTCATGTGGATTTTAAAATGACCTTCCTCATGTTTGAAATGTACTAACTCGTTTTTTCGTCACAGCAGGTCAACTTGTGTGTGGTTGCAACATTACGGTCCCATTGAGTACATTTTTGGAGAAAGGGACATCAGTTGCATCACAGGGCAGGAGGAGGGTGCTGGGCACGATACATTTTCTCTCTTCGGTAAGCATTTTTTTGTGCTTTATACTTTTGAAAGTTTGGTTTTTCATGTTGATTTTAAAATGACCTTTCTCATGTTTGAAATGTACTAACTCGTTTTTTCCTCACAGCAGGTCAACTTGTGTGTGGTTGCAACATTACGGTCCCATTGAGTACATTTTTGGAGAAAGGGACATCAGTTGCACCACAGGGCCGCAGACAGGTGCTGGGCACGATACATTTTCTCTCTTCGGTAAGCATTTTTTTGTGTTTGTTACTTTTGGAAGTTTGGTTTTTCATGTTGATTTTAAAATGACCTTTCTCATGTTTGAAATGTACTAACTCGTTTTTTCCTCACAGCAGGTCAACTTGTGTGTGGTTTCAACATTACGGTCCCATTGAGTACATTTTTGGAGAAAGGGACATCAGTTGCACCACAGGGCCGCAGACGGGTGCTGGGCACGATACAATTTCTCTCTTCGGTAAGCATTTTTTTGTGTTTGTTACTTTTGGAAGTTTGGTTTTTCATGTTGATTTTAAAATGACATTTCTCATGTTTGAAATGTACTAACTCGTTTTTTCTTCACAGCAGGTCAACTTGTGTGTGGTTGCAACATTACGGTCCCATTGAGTACATTTTTGGAGAAAGGGACATCAGTTGCACCACAGGGCGGGAGGAGGGTGGTGGGCACGATACATTTTCTCACTTCGGTAAGCATTTTTTTGTGTTTGTTAGTTTTGGAAGTTTTGTTTTTCATGTTGATTTTAAAATGACCTTTTTCATGTTTGAAATGTACTAACTCATTTTTTCCTCACAGCAGGTCAACTTGTGTGTGGTTGCAACATTACGGTCCCATTGAGTACATTTTTGGAGAAAGGGACATCAGTTGCATTACAGGGGGGAGGAGGGTGCTGGGCACGATACATTTTCTCTCTTCGGTAAGAATTTTTTTGTGCTTTATACTTTTGGAAGTTTGGTTTTGCATGTTGATTTTAAAATGACCTTTCTCATGTTTGAAATGTACTAACTCGTTCTTTCCTCACAGCAGGTCAACTTGTGTGTGGTTGCAACATTACGGTCCCATTGAGTACATTTTTGGAGAAAGGGATATAAGTTGCACCACAGGGCAGGAGGAGGGTGCTGGGCACGATACATTTTCTCTCTTCGGTAAGCATTTTTTTGTGTTTGTTACTTTTGGAAGTTTGGTTTTTCATGTTGATTTTAAAATGACCTTTATAATGTTTGAAATGTACTAACTCGTATTTTCCTCACAGCAGGTCAACTTGTGTGCGGTTGCAACATTACGGTCCCATGGAGTACATTTTTGGAGAAAGGGACATCAGTTGCACCACAGGGCCGCAGACGGGTGCTGGGCGCGATACATTTTCTCTCTTCGGTAAGCATTTTTTTGTGCTTTATACTTTTGGAAGTTTGGTTTTTCATGTGGATTTTAAAATGACCTTTCTCATGTTTGAAATGTACTAACTCGTTTTTTCCTCACAGCAGGTCAACTTGTGTGTGGTTGCAACATTACGGTCCCATTGAGTACATTTTTGGAGAAAGGGACATCAGTTGCACCACAGGGCCGCAGACGGGTGCTGGGCACGATACATTTTCTCTTTTCGGTAAGCATTTTTTTGTGTTTGTTACTTTTGGAAGTTTGGTTTTTCATGTTGATTTTAAAATGACCTTTCTCATGTTTGAAATGTACTAACTCGTTTTTTCCTCACAGCAGGTCAACTTGTGTGTGGTTGCAACATTACGGTCCCATTGAGTACATTTTTGGAGAAAGGGACATCAGTTGCACCACAGGGCCGCAGATGGGTGCTGGGCACGATACATTTTCTCTCTTCGGTAAGCATTTTTTTGTGTTTGTTACTTTTGGAAGTTTGGTTTTTCATGTTGATTTTAAAATGACCTTTTTCATGTTTGAAATGTACTAACTCGTTTTTTCCTCACAGCAGGTCAACTTGTGTGTGGTTTCAACATTACAGTCCCATTGAGTACATTTTTGGAGAAAGGGACATCAGTTGCATCACGGGGCCGCAGACGGGTGCTGGGCACGATACAATTTCTCTCTTCGGTAAGCATTTTTTTGTGTTTGTTACTTTTGGAAGTTTGGTTTTTCATGTTGATTTTAAAATGACATTTCTCATGTTTGAAATGTACTAACTCGTTTTTTCTTCACAGCAGGTCAACTTGTGTGTGGTTGCAACATTACGGTCCCATTGAGTACATTTTTGGAGAAAGGGACATCAGTTGCACCACAGGGCGGGAGGAGGGTGGTGGGCACGATACATTTTCTCTCTTCGGTAAGCATTTTTTTGTGTTTGTTAGTTTTGGAAGTTTTGTTTTTCATGTTGATTTTAAAATGACCTTTTTCATGTTTGAAATGTACTAACTCATTTTTTCCTCACAGCAGGTCAACTTGTGTGTGGTTGCAACATTACGGTCCCATTGAGTACATTTTTGGAGAAAGGGACATCAGTTGCATTACAGGGGGGAGGAGGGTGCTGGGCACGATACATTTTCTCTCTTCGGTAAGAATTTTTTTGTGCTTTATACTTTTGGAAGTTTGGTTTTGCATGTTGATTTTAAAATGACCTTTATCATGTTTGAAATGTACTAACTCGTTCTTTCCTCACAGCAGGTCAACTTGTGTGTGGTTGCAACATTACGGTCCCATTGAGTACATTTTTGGAGAAAGGGATATCAGTTGCACCACAGGGCAGGAGGAGGGTGCTGGGCACGATACATTTTCTCTCTTCGGTAAGCATTTTTTTGTGTTTGTTACTTTTGGAAGTTTGGTTTTTCATGTTGATTTTAAAATGACCTTTCTAATGTTTGAAATGTACTAACTCGTATTTTCCTCACAGCAGGTCAACTTGTGTGCGGTTGCAACATTCCGGTCCCATTGAGTACATTTTTGGAGAAAGGGACATCAGTTGCACCACAGGGCCGCAGACGGGTGCTGGGCGCGATACATTTTCTCTCTTCGGTAAGCATTTTTTTGTGCTTTATACTTTTGGAAGTTTGGTTTTTCATGTGGATTTTAAAATGACCTTTCTCATGTTTGAAATGTACTAACTCGTTTTTTCCTCACAGCAGGTCAACTTGTGTGTGGTTGCAACATTACGGTCCCATTGAGTACATTTTTGGAGAAAGGGACATCAGTTGCACCACAGGGCCGCAGACGGGTGCTGGGCACGATACATTTTCTCTTTTCGGTAAGCATTTTTTTGTGTTTGTTACTTTTGGAAGTTTGGTTTTTCATGTTGATTTTAAAATGACCTTTCTCATGTTTGAAATGTACTAACTCGTTTTTTCCTCACAGCAGGTCAACTTGTGTGTGGTTGCAACATTACGGTCCCATTGAGTACATTTTTGGAGAAAGGGACATCAGTTGCACCACAGGGCCGCAGACGGGTGCTGGGCACGATACATTTTCTCTCTTCGGTAAGCATTTTTTTGTGTTTGTTACTTTTGGAAGTTTGGTTTTTCATGTTGATTTTAAAATGACCTTTCTCATGTTTGAAATGTACTAACTCGTTTTTTCCTCACAGCAGGTCAACTTGTATGTGGTTGCAACATTACGATCCCATTGAGTACATTTTTGGAGAAAGGGACATCAGTTGCACCACAGGGCGGTAGGAGGGTGCAGGGCACGATACATTTTCTCTCTTCGGTACGCATTTTTTTGTGTTTGTTACTTTTGGAAATTTGGTTTTTCATGTTGATTTTAAAATGACCTTTTTCATGTTTGAAATGTACTAACTCGTTTTTTCCTCACAGCAGGTCAACTTGTGTGTGGTTGCAACATTACGGTCCCATTGAGTACATTTTTGGAGAAAGGGACATCAGTTGCACCACAGGGCGGGAGGAGGGTGCTGGGCACGATACATTTTCTCTCTTCGGTAAGCATTTTTTTGTGTTTGTTACTTTTGGAAATTTGGTTTTTCATGTTGATTTTAAAATGACCTTTCTCATTTTTGAAATGTACTAACTCGTTTTTTCCTCACAGCAGGTCAACTTGTGTGTGGTTTCAACATTACGGTCCCATTGAGTACATTTTTGGAGAAAGGGACATCAGTTGCACCACAGGGCCGCAGACGGGTGCTGGGCACGTTACAATTTCTCTCTTCGGTAAGAATTTTTTTGTGCTTTATACTTTTGGAAGTTTGGTTTTGCATGTTGATTTTAAAATGACCTTTCTCATGTTTGAAATGTACTAACTCGTTCTTTCCTCACAGCAGGTCAACTTGTGTGTGGTTGCAACATTACGGTCCCATTGAGTACATTTTTGGAGAAAGGGATATCAGTTGCACCACAGGGCAGGAGGAGGGTGCTGGGCACGATACATTTTCTCTCTTCGGTAAGCATTTTTTTGTGTTTGTTACTTTTGGAAGTTTGGTTTTTCATGTTGATTTTAAAATGACCTTTCTAATGTTTGAAATGTACTAACTCGTATTTTCCTCACAGCAGGTCAACTTGTGTGCGGTTGCAACATTACGGTCCCATTGAGTACATTTTTGGAGAAAGGGACATCAGTTGCACCACAGGGCCGCAGACGGGTGCTGGGCGCGATACATTTTCTCTCTTCGGTAAGCATTTTTTTGTGCTTTATACTTTTGGAAGTTTGGTTTTTCATGTGGATTTTAAAATGACCTTTCTCATGTTTGAAATGTACTAACTCGTTTTTTCCTCACAGCAGGTCAACTTGTGTGTGGTTGCAACATTACGGTCCCATTGAGTACATTTTTGGAGAAAGGGACATCAGTTGCACCACAGGGCCACAGACGGGTGCTGGGCACGATACATTTTCTCTTTTCGGTAAGCATTTTTTTGTGTTTGTTACTTTTGGAAGTTTGGTTTTTCATGTTGATTTTAAAATGACCTTTCTCATGTTTGAAATGTACTAACTCGTTTTTTCCTCACAGCAGGTCAACTTGTGTGTGGTTGCAACATTACGGTCCCATTGAGTACATTTTTGGAGAAAGGGACATCAGTTGCATCACAGGGCCGCAGACGGGTGCTGGGCACGATACATTTTCTCTCTTCGGTAAGCATTTTTTTGTGTTTGTTACCTTTATAAGTTTGGTTTTTCATGTTGATTTTAAAATGACATTTCTCATGTTTGAAATGTACTAACTCGTTTTTTCTTCACAGCAGGTCAACTTGTGTGTGGTTGCAACATTACGGTCCCATTGAGTACATTTTTGGAGAAAGGGACATCAGTTGCACCACAGGGCGGGAGGAGGGTGGTGGGCACGATACATTTTCTCTCTTCGGTAAGCATTTTTTTGTGTTTGTTAGTTTTGGAAGTTTTGTTTTTCATGTTGATTTTAAAATGACCTTTCTCATGTTTGAAATGTACTAACTCGTTTTTTCCTCACAGCAGGTCAACTTGTGTGTGGTTGCAACATTACGGTCCCATTGAGTACATTTTTGGAGAAAGGGACATCAGTTGCACCACAGGGCCGCAGACGGGTGCTGGGCACGATACAATTTCTCTCTTCGGTAAGCATTTTTTTGTGTTTGTTACCTTTATAAGTTTGGTTTTTCATGTTGATTTTAAAATGACATTTCTCATGTTTGAAATGTACTAACTCGTTTTTTCTTCACAGCAGGTCAACTTGTGTGTGGTTGCAACATTACGGTCCCATTGAGTACATTTTTGGAGAAAGGGACATCAGTTGCACCACAGGGCAGGAGGAGGGTGCTGGGCACGATACATTTTCTCTCTTCGGTAAGCATTTTTTTGTGTTTGTTACTTTTGGAAGTTTGGTTTTTCATGTTGATTTTAAAATGACCTTTCTCATGTTTGAAATGTACTAACTCGTTTTTTCCTCACAGCAGGTCAACTTGTGTGTGGTTGCAACATTACGGTCCCATTGAGTACATTTTTGGAGAAAGGGACATCAGTTGCACCACAGGGCCGCAGACGGGTGCTGGGCACGATACAATTTCTCTCTTCGGTAAGCATTTTTTTGTGTTTGTTACCTTTATAAGTTTGGTTTTTCATGTTGATTTTAAAATGACATTTCTCATGTTTGAAATGTACTAACTCGTTTTTTCTTCACAGCAGGTCAACTTGTGTGTGGTTGCAACATTACGGTCCCATTGAGTACATTTTTGGAGAAAGGGACATCAGTTGCACCACAGGGCGGGAGGAGGGTGGTGGGCACGATACATTTTCTCTCTTCGGTAAGCATTTTTTTGTGTTTGTTAGTTTTGGAAGTTTTGTTTTTCATGTTGATTTTAAAATGACCTTTTTCATGTTTGAAATGTACTAACTCATTTTTTCCTCACAGCAGGTCAACTTGTGTGTGGTTGCAACATTACGGTCCCATTGAGTACATTTTTGGAGAAAGGGACATCAGTTGCATTCCAGGGGGGAGGAGGGTGCTGGGCACGATACATTTTCTCTCTTCGGTAAGAATTTTTTTGTGCTTTATACTTTTGGAAGTTTGGTTTTGCATGTTGATTTTAAAATGACCTTTCTCATGTTTGAAATGTACTAACTCGTTCTTTCCTCACAGCAGGTCAACTTGTGTGTGGTTGCAACATTACGGTCCCATTGAGTACATTTTTGGAGAAAGGGATATCAGTTGCACCACAGGGCAGGAGGAGGGTGCTGGGCACGATACATTTTCTCTCTTCGGTAAGCATTTTTTTGTGTTTGTTACTTTTGGAAGTTTGGTTTTTCATGTTGATTTTAAAATGACCTTTCTAATGTTTGAAATGTACTAACTCGTATTTTCCTCACAGCAGGTCAACTTGTGTGCGGTTGCAACATTACGGTCCCATTGAGTACATTTTTGGAGAAAGGGACATCAGTTGCACCACAGGGCCGCAGACGGGTGCTGGGCGCGATACATTTTCTCTCTTCGGTAAGCATTTTTTTGTGCTTTATACTTTTGGAAGTTTGGTTTTTCATGTGGATTTTAAAATGACCTTTCTCATGTTTGAAATGTACTAACTCGTTTTTTCCTCACAGCAGGTCAACTTGTGTGTGGTTGCAACATTACGGTCCCATTGAGTACATTTTTGGAGAAAGGGACAACAGTTGCACCACAGGGCCGCAGACGGGTGCTGGGCACGATACATTTTCTCTTTTCGGTAAGCATTTTTTTGTGTTTGTTACTTTTGGAAGTTTGGTTTTTCATGTTGATTTTAAAATGACCTTTCTCATGTTTGAAATGTACTAACTCGTTTTTTCCTCACAGCAGGTCAACTTGTGTGTGGTTGCAACATTACGGTCCCATTGAGTACATTTTTGGAGAAAGGGACATCAGTTGCACCACAGGGCCGCAGACGGGTGCTGGGCACGATACATTTTCTCTCTTCGGTAAGCATTTTTTTGTGTTTGTTACTTTTGGAAGTTTGGTTTTTCATGTTGATTTTAAAATGACCTTTTTCATGTTTGAAATGTACTAACTCGTTCTTTCCTCACAGCAGGTCAACTTGTGTGTGGTTGCAACATTACGGTCCCATTGAGTACATTTTTGGAGAAAGGGACATCAGTTGCACCACAGGGCGGGAGGAGGGTGCTGGGCACGATACATTTTCTCTCTTCGGTAAGCATTTTTTTGTGTTTGTTACTTTTGAAAGTTTGGTTTTTCATGTTGATTTTAAAATGACCTTTCTAATGTTTGAAATGTACTAACTCGTATTTTCCTCACAGCAGGTCAACTTCTGTGTGGTTGCTACATTACGGTCCCATTGAGTACATTTTTGGAGAAAGGGACATCAGTTGCACCACAGGGACGCAGACGGGTGCTGGGCGCGATACATTTTCTCTCTTCGGTAAGCATTTTTTTGTGCTTTATACTTTTGGAAGTTTGGTTTTTCATGTTGATTTTAAAATGACCTTTCTCATTTTTGAAATGTACTCACTCATTTTTTCCTCACAGCAGGTCAACTTGTGTGTGGTTGCAACATTACGGTCCCATTGAGTACATTTTTGGAGAAAGGGACATCAGTTGCACCACAGGGCCGCAGACGGGTGCTGGGCACGATACATTTTCTCTCTTCGGTAAGCATTTTTTTGTGTTTGTTACTTTTGGAAGTTTGGTTTTTCATGTTGATTTTAAAATGACCTTTCTCATGTTTGAAATGTACTAACTCGTTTTTTCCTCACAGCAGGTCAACTTGTGTGTGGTTGCAACATTACGGTCCCATTGAGTACATTTTTGGAGAAAGGGACATCAGTTGCACCACAGGGCCGCAGACGGGTGCTGGGCACGATACATTTTCTCTCTTCGGTAAGCATTTTTTTGTGTTTGTTACTTTTGGAAGTTTGGTTTTTCATGTTGATTTTAAAATGACCTTTCTCATGTTTGAAATGTACTAACTCGTTTTTTCCTCACAGCAGGTCAACTTGTGTGTGGTTGCAACATTACGGTCCCATTGAGTACATTTTTGGAGAAAGGGACATCAGTTGCACCACAGGGCGGTAGGAGGGTGCTGGGCACGATACATTTTCTCTCTTCGGTAAGCATTTTTTTGTGTTTGTTACTTTTGGAAATTTGGTTTTTCATGTTGATTTTAAAATGACCTTTTTCATGTTTGAAATGTACTAACTCGTTTTTTCCTCACAGCAGGTCAACTTGTGTGTGGTTGCAACATTACGGTCCCATTGAGTACATTTTTGGAGAAAGAGACATCAGTTGCACCACAGGGCGGGAGGAGGGTGCTGGGCACGATACATTTTCTCTCTTCGGTAAGCATTTTTTTGTGTTTGTTACTTTTGGAAGTTTGGTTTTTCATGTTGATTTTAAAATGACCTTTCTAATGTTTGAAATGTACTAACTCGTATTTTCCTCACAGCAGGTCAACTTGTGTGTGGTTGCAACATTACGGTCCCATTGAGTACATTTTTGGAGAAAGGGACATCAGTTGCACCACAGGGCCGCAGACGGGTGCTGGGCGCGATACATTTTCTCTCTTCGGTAAGCATTTTTTTGTGCTTTATACTTTTGGAAGTTTGGTTTTTCATGTTGATTTTAAAATGACCTTTCTCATGTTTGAAATGTACTAACTCGTTTTTTCCTCACAGCAGGTCAACTTGTGTGTGGTTGCAACATTACGGTCCCATTGAGTACATTTTTGGAGAAAGGGACATCAGTTGCACCACAGGGCGGTAGGAGGGTGCAGGGCACGATACATTTTCTCTCTTCGGTACGCATTTTTTTGTGTTTGTTACTTTTGGAAATTTGGTTTTTCATGTTGATTTTAAAATGACCTTTTTCATGTTTGAAATGTACTAACTCGTTTTTTCCTCACAGCAGGTCAACTTGTGTGTGGTTGCAACATTACGGTCCCATTGAGTACATTTTTGGAGAAAGGGACATCAGTTGCACCACAGGGCGGGAGGAGGGTGCTGGGCACGATACATTTTCTCTCTTCGGTAAGCATTTTTTTGTGTTTGTTACTTTTGGAAGTTTGGTTTTTCATGTTGATTTTAAAATGACCTTTCTCATGTTTGAAATGTACTAACTCGTTTTTTCCTCACAGCAGGTCAACTTGTGTGTGGTTTCAACATTACGGTCCCATTGAGTACATTTTTGGAGAAAGGGACATCAGTTGCACCACAGGGCCGCAGACGGGTGCTGGGCACGATACAATTTCTCTCTTCGGTAAGAATTTTTTTGTGCTTTATACTTTTGGAAGTTTGGTTTTGCATGTTGATTTTAAAATGACCTTTCTCATGTTTGAAATGTACTAACTCGTTCTTTCCTCACAGCAGGTCAACTTGTGTGTGGTTGCAACATTACGGTCCCATTGAGTACATTTTTGGAGAAAGGGACATCAGTTGCACCACAGGGCCGCAGACGGGTGCTGGGCACGATACATTTTCTCTCTTCGGTAAGCTTTTTTTTGTGCTTTATACTTTTGGAAGTTTGGTTTTTCATGTGGATTTTAAAATGACCTTTCTCATGTTTGAAATGTACTAACTCGTTCTTTCCTCACAGCAGGTCAACTTGTGTGTGGTTGCAACATTACGGTCCCATTGAGTACATTTTTGGAGAAAGGGACATCAGTTGCACCACAGGGCGGGAGGAGGGTGCTGGGCACGATACATTTTCTCTCTTCGGTAAGCATTTTTTTGTGTTTGTTACTTTTGGAAATTTGGTTTTTCATGTTGATTTTAAAATGACCTTTTTCATGTTTGAAATGTACTAACTCGTTTTTTCCTCACAGCAGGTCAACTTGTGTGTGGTTTCAACATTACAGTCCCATTGAGTACATTTTTGGAGAAAGGGACATCAGTTGCACCACAGGGCCGCAGACGGGTGCTGGGCACGATACATGTTCTCTCTTCGGTAAGCATTTTTTTGTGCTTTATACTTTTGGAAGTTTGGTTTTTCATGTTGATTTTAAAATGACCTTTCTCATGTTTGATATGTACTAACTCGTTTTTTCCTCACAGCAGTTCAACCTGTGTGTGGTTGCAACATTACAGTCCCATTGAGTACATTTTTGGAGAAAGGGACATCAGTTGCACCACAGGGCCGCAGACGGGTGCTGGGCACGATACATTTTCTCTCTTTGGTAAGCATTTTTTTGTGTTTGTTACTTTTGGAAGTTTGGTTTTTCATGTTTATTTTAAAATGACCTTTCTCATGTTTGAAATGTACCAGCTTGTTTTTTCCTCACAGCATGTCAACTTGTGTGTGGTTGCAACATTACGGTCCCATTGAGTACATTTTTGGAGAAAGGGACATCAGTTGCACCAAAGGGCCGCAGACGGGGGCTGGGCACGATACATTTTCTCTTTTCGGTAAGCATTTTTTTGTGTTTGTTACTTTTGGAAGTTTGGTTTTTCATGTTGATTTTAAAATGACCTTTCTCATGTTTGAAATTTACTAACTCGTTTTTTCCTCACAGCAGGTCAACTTGTGTGTGGTTGCAACATTACGGTCCCATTGAGTACATTTTTGGAGAAAGGGACATCAGTGGCACCACAGGGCCGCAGACGGGCGCTGGGCACGATACATTTTCGGTCTTTGGTAAGCATTTTTTTGTGTTTGTTACTTTTGGAAGTTTGGTTTTTCATGTTGATTTTAAAATGACCTTTCTCATGTTTGAAATGTACTAACTCGTTTTTTCCTCACAGCAGGTCAACTTGTGTGTGGTTGCAACATTACGGTCCCATTGAGTACATTTTTGGAGAAAGGGACATCAGTTGCACCACAGGGCGGGAGGAGGGTGCTGGGCACGATACATTTTCTCTCTTCGGTAAGCATTTTTTTGTGTTTGTTACTTTTGGAAGTTTTGTTTTTCATGTTGATTTTAAAATGACCTTTGTCATGTTTGAAATGTACTAACTCGTTCTTTCCTCACAGCAGGTCAACTTGTGTGTGGTTGCAACATTACGGTCCCATTGAGTAAATTTTTGGAGAAAGGGACATCAGTTGCACCACAGGGCGGGAGGAGGGTGCTGGGCACGATACATTTTCTCTCTTCGGTAAGCATTTTTTTGTGTTTGTTACTTTTGGAAGTTTGGTTTTTCATGTTGATTTTAAAATGACCTTTCTAATGTTTGAAATGTACTAACTCGTATTTTCCTCACAGCAGGTCAACCTGTGTGTGGTTGCAACATTACGGTCCCAATGAGTACATTTTTGGAGAAAGGGACATCAGTTGCACCACAGGGCCGCAGACGGGTGCTGGGCGCGATACATTTTCTCTCTTCGGTAAGCATTTTTTTGTGCTTTATACTTTTGGAAGTTTGGTTTTTCATGTGGATTTTAAAATGACCTTTCTCATGTTTGAAATGTACTAACTCGTTTTTTCCTCACAGCAGGTCAACTTGTGTGTGGTTGCAACATTACGGTCCCATTGAGTACATTTTTGGAGAAAGGGACATCAGTTGCACCACAGGGCCGCAGACGGGTGCTGGGCACGATACATTTTCTCTCTTCGGTAAGCATTTTTTTGTGTTTGTTACTTTTGGAAGTTTGGTTTTTCATGTTGATTTTAAAATGACCTTTCTCATGTTTGAAATGTACTAACTCGTTTTTTCCTCACAGCAGGTCAACTTGTGTGTGGTTGCAACATTACGGTCCCATTGAGTACATTTTTGGAGAAAGGGACATCAGTTGCACCACAGGGCCGCAGACGGGTGCTGGGCACGATACATTATCTCTCTTCGGTAAGCATTTTTTTGTGTTTGTTACTTTTGGAAGTTTGGTTTTTCATGTTGATTTTAAAATGACCTTTCTCATGTTTGAAATGTACTAACTCGTTTTTTCCTCACAGCAGGTCAACTTGTGTGTGGTTGCAACATTACGGTCCCATTGAGTACATTTTTGGAGAAAGGGACATAAGTTGCACCACAGGGCGGGAGGAGGGTGCTGGGCACGATACATTATCTCTCTTCGGTAAGCATTTTTTTGTGTTTGTTACTTTTGGAAGTTTGGTTTTTCATGTTGATTTTAAAATGACCTTTTTCATGTTTGAAATGTACTAACTCGTTTTTTCCTCACAGCAGGTCAACTTGTGTGTGGTTGCAACATTACGGTCCCATTGAGTACATTTTTGGAGAAAGGGACATCAGTTGCACCACAGGGCCGCAGACGGGTGCTGGGCACGATACATTTTCTCTCTTCGGTAAGCATTTTTTTGTGCTTTATACTTTTGGAAGTTTGGTGTTTCATGTTGATTTTAAAATGACCTTTCTCATGTTTGAAATGTACTAACTCGTTTTTTCCTCACAGCAGGTCAACTTGTGTGTGGTTGCAACATTACGGTCCCATTGAGTACTTTTTTGGAGAAAGGGACATCATTTGCACCACAGGGCCGCAGACGGGTGCTGGGCACGATACATTTTCTCTTTTCGGTAAGCATTTTTTTGTGTTTGTTACTTTTGGAAGTATGGTTTTTCATGTTGATTTTAAAATGACCTTTCTCATGTTTGAAATGTACTAACTCGTTTTTTCCTCACAGCAGGTCAACTTGTGTGTGGTTGCAACATTACAGTCCCATTGAGTACATTTTTTGAGAAAGGGACATCAGTTGCACCACAGGGCCGCAGACGGGTGCTGGGCACGATACATTTTCTCTCTTCGGTAAGCATTTTTTTGTGTTTGTTACTTTTGGAAGTTTGGTTTTTCATGTTGATTTTAAAATGACCTTTCTCATGTTTGAAATGTACTAACTCGTTTTTCCTCACAGCAGGTCAACTTGTGTGTGGTTGCAACATTACAGTCCCATTGAGTACATTTTTGGAGAAAGGGACATCAGTTGCACCACAGGGCCGCAGACGGGTGCTGGGCACGATACATTTTCTCTCTTCGGTAAGCATTTTTTTGTGTTTGTTACTTTTGGAAGTTTGGTTTTTCATGTTGATTTTAAAATGACCTTTTTCATGTTTGAAATGTACTAACTCGTTTTTTCCTCACAGCAGGTCAACTTGTGTGTGGTTGCAACATTACGGTCCCATTGAGTACATTTTTGGAGAAAGGGACATCAGTTGCACCACAAGGCAGCAGACGGGTGCTGGGCACGATACATTTTCTCTCTTCGGTAAGCATTTTTTTGTGCTTTATACTTTTGGAAGTTTGGTTTTTCATGTTGATTTTAAAATGACCTTTCTCATGTTTGAAATGTACTAACTCGTTTTTTCCTCACAGCAGGTCAACTTGTGTGTGGTTGCAACATTATGGTCCCATTGAGTACATTTTTGGAGAAAGGGACATCAGTTGCACCACAGGGCCGCAGACGGGTGCTGGGCACGATACATTTTCTCTCTTCGGTAAGCATTTTTTTGTGTTTGTTACTTTTGGAAGTTCGGTTTTTCATGTTGATTTTAAAATGGCCTTTCTCATGTTTAAAATGTACTAACTTGTTTTTTCCTCACAGCAGGTCAACTTGTGTGTGGTTGCAACATTACGGTCCCATTGAGTACATTTTTGGAGAAAGGGACATCAGTTGCACCACAGGGCCGCAGACGGGTGCTGGGCACGATACATTTTCTCTTTTCGGTAAGCATTTTTTTGTGTTTGTTACTTTTGGAAGTTTGGTTTTTCATGTTGATTTTAAAATGACCTTTCTCATGTTTGAAATGTACTAACTCGTTTTTTCCTCACAGCAGGTCAACTTGTGTGTGGTTGCAACATTACGGTCTCATTGAGTACATTTTTGGAGAAAGGGACATCAGTGGCACCACAGGGCCGCAGACGGGCGCTGGGCACGATACATTTTCTCTCTTCGGTAAGCATTTTTTTGTGTTTGTTACTTTTGGAAGTTTGGTTTTTTATGTTGATTTTAAAATGACATTTCTCATGTTTGAAATGTACTAACTCGTTTTTTCCTCACAGCAGGTCAACTTGTGTGTGGTTGCAACATTACGGTCCCATTGAGTACATTTTTGGAGAAAGGGACATCAGTTGCACCACAGGGCGGGGAGAGGGGGCTGACCACGATACATTTTCTCTCTTCGGTAAGCATTTTTTTGTGCTTTATACTTTTGGAAGTTTGGTTTTTCATGTTGATTTTAAAATGACCTTTTTCATGTTTGAAATGTACTAACTCATTTTTTCCACACAGCAGGTCAACTTGTGTGTGGTTGCAACATTACGGTCCCATTGAGTACATTTTTTGGAGAAAGGGACATCAGTTGCATTACAGGGGGGAGGAGGGTACTGGGCACGATACATTTTCTTTCTTCGGTAAGAATTTTTTTGTGCTTTATACTTTTGGAAGTTTGGTTTTTCATGTTGATTTTAAAATGACCTTTCTCATGTTTGAAATGTACTAACTCGTTCTTTCCTCACAGCAGGTCAACTTGTGTGTGGTTGGAAGATTACGGTCCCATTGAGTACATTTTTGGAGAAAGGGACATCAGTTGCACCACAGGGCGGGAGGAGGGTGCTGGGCACGATACATTTTCTCTCTTCGGTAAGCATTTTTTTGTGTTTGTTACTTTTGGAAGTTTGGTTTTTCATGTTGATTTTAAAATGACCTTTCCAATGTTTGAAATGTACTAACTCGTATTTTCCTCACAGCAGCTCAACTTGTGTGTGGTTACAACATTACGGTCCCATTGAGTACATTTTTGGAGAAAGGGACATCAGTTGCACCACAGGGCCGCAGACGGGTGCTGGGCGCGATACATTTTCTCTCTTCGGTAAGCATTTTTTTGTGCTTTATACTTTTGGAAGTTTGGTTTTTCATGTGGATTTTAAAATGACCTTTCTCATGTTTGAAATGTACTAACTCGTTTTTTCCTCACAGCAGGTCAACTTGTGTGTGGTTGCAACATTACGGTCCCATTGAGTACATTTTTGGAGAAAGGGACATCAGTTGCACCACAGGGCCGCAGACGGGTGCTGGGCACGATACATTTTCTCTCTTCGGTAAGCATTTTTTTGTGTTTGTTACTTTTGGAAGTTTGGTTTTTCATGTTGATTTTAAAATGACCTTTCTCATGTTTGAAATGTACTAACTTGTTTTTTCCTCACAGCAGGGCAACTTGTGTGTGGTTGCAACATTACGGTCCCATTGAGTACATTTTTGGAGAAAGGGACATCAGTTGCACCACAGGGCGGGAGGAGGGTGCTGGGCACGATACATTTTCTCTCTTCGGTAAGCATTTTTTTGTGTTTGTTACTTTTGGAAGTTTGGTTTATCATGTTGATTTTAAAATGACCTTTGTCATGTTTGAAATGTACTAACTCGTTTTTTCCTCACAGCAGGTCAACTTGTGTGTGGTTGCAACATTACGGTCCCATTGAGTACATTTTTGGAGAAAGGGACATCAGTTGCCCAACAGGGCCGCAGACGGGTGCTGGGCACGATACATTTTCTCTCTTCGGTAAGCATTTTTTTGTGCTTTATACTTTTGGAAGTTTGGTTTTTCATGTTGATTTGAAAATGACCTTTCTCATGTTTGAAATGTACTAACTTGTTTTTTCCTCACAGCAGGTCAACTTGTGTGTGGTTGCAACATTACGGTCCCATTGAGTACATTTTTGGAGAAAGGGACATCAGTTGCACCACAGGGCCGCAGACGGGTGCTGGGCACGATACATTTTCTCTTTTCGGTAAGCATTTTTTTGTGTTTGTTACTTTTGGAAGTTTGGTTTTTCATGTTGATTTTAAAATGACCTTCCTCATGTTTGAAATGTACTAACTTGTTTTTTCCTCACAGCAGGTCAACATGTGTGTGGTTGCAACATTACGGTCCCATTGAGTACATTTTTGGAGAAAGGGACATCAGTTGCACCACAGGGCCGCAACGGGTGCTGGGCACGATACATTTTCTCTCTTCGCTAAGCATTTTTTTGTGTTTGTTACTTTTGGAAGTTTGGTTTTTCATGTTGATTTTAAAATGACTTTTCTCATGTTTGAAATGTACTAACTCGTTTTTTCCTCACAGCAGGTCAACTTGTGTGTGGTTGCAACATTACGGTCCCATTGAGTACATTTTTGGAGAAAGGGACATCAGTTGCACCACAGGGCCGCAGACGGGTGCTGGGCACGATACAATTTCTCTCTTCGGTAAGCATTTTTTTGTGTTTGTTACTTTTGGAAGTTTGGTTTTTCATGTTGATTTTAAAATGACATTTCTCATGTTTGAAATGTACTAACTCGTTTTTTCTTCACAGCAGGTCAACTTGTGTGTGGTTGCAACATTACGGTCCCATTGAGTACATTTTTGGAGAAAGGGACATCAGTTGCACCACAGGGCGGGAGGAGGGTGCTGGGCACGATACATTTTCTCTCTTCGGTAAGCGTTTTTTTGTGTTTGTTACTTTTGGAAGTTTTGTTTTTCATGTTGATTTTAAAATGACCTTTTTCATGTTTGAAATGTACTAACTCATTTTTTCCTCACAGCAGGTCAACTTGTGTGTGGTTGCAACATTACGGTCCCATTGAGTACATTTTTGGAGAAAGGGACATCAGTTGCATTACAGGGGGGAGGAGGGTGCTGGGCACGATACATTTTCTCTCTTCGGTAAGAATTTTTTTGTGCTTTATACTTTTGGAAATTTGGTTTTGCATGTTGATTTTAAAATGACCTTACTCATGTTTGAAATGTACTAACTCGTTCTTTCCTCACAGCAGGTCAACTTGTGTGTGGTTGCAACATTACGGTCCCATTGAGTACATTTTTGGAGAAAGGGACATCAGTTGCACCACAGGGCGGGAGGAGGGTGCTGGGCACGATACATTTTCTCTCTTCGGTAAGCATTTTTTTGTGTTTGTTACTTTTGGAAGTTTGGTTTTTCATGTTGATTTTAAAATGACCTTTCTAATGTTTGAAATGTACTAACTCGTAATTTCCTCACAGCAGGTCAACTTGTGTGTGGTTGCAACATTACGGTCCCATTGAGTACATTTTTGGAGAAAGGGACATCAGTTGCATCACAGGGCGGGAGGAGGGTGCTGGGCGCGATACATTTTCTCTCTTCGGTAAGCATTTTTTTGTGCTTTATACTTTTGGAAGTTTGGTTTTTCATGTTGATTTTAAAATGACCTTTCTCATGTTTGAAATGTACTAACTCGTTTTTTCCTCACAGCAGGTCAACTTGTGTGTGGTTGCAACATTACGGTCCCATTGAGTACATTTTTGGAGAAAGGGACATCAGTTGCACCACAGGGCCGCAGACGGGTGCTGGGCACGATACATTTTCTCTCTTCGGTAAGCATTTTTTTGTGTTTGTTACTTTTGGAAGTTTGGTTTTTCATGTTGATTTTAAAATGACCTTTCTCATGTTTGAAATGTACTAACTCGTTTTTTCCTCACAGCAGGTCAACTTGTGTGTGGTTGCAACATTACGGTCCCATTGAGTACATTTTTGGAGAAAGGGACATCAGTTGCACCACAGGGCCGCAGACGGGTGCTGGGCACGATACATTTTCTCTCTTCGGTAAGCATTTTTTTGTGTTTGTTACTTTTGGAAGTTTGGTTTTTCATGTTGATTTTAAAATGACCTTTCTCATGTTTGAAATGTACTAACTCGTTTTTTCCTCACAGCAGGTCAACTTGTGTGTGGTTGCAACATTACGGTCCCATTGAGTACATTTTTGGAGGAAGGGACATCAGTTGCACCACAGGGCGGTAGGAGGGTGCTGGGCACGATACATTTTCTCTCTTCGGTAAGCATTTTTTTGTGTTTGTTACTTTTGGAAATTTGGTTTTTCATGTTGATTTTAAAATGACCTTTTTCATGTTTGAAATGTACTAACTCGTTTTTTCCTCACAGCAGGTCAACTTGTGTGTGGTTGCAACATTACGGTCCCATTGAGTACATTTTTGGAGAAAGGGACATCAGTTGCACCACAGGGCCGCAGACGGGTGCTGGGCACGATACATTTTCTCTCTTCGGTAAGCATTTTTTTGTGCTTTATACTTTTGGAAGTTTGGTTTTTCATGTTGATTTTAAAATGACCTTTCTCATGTTTGAAATGTACTAACTCGTTTTTTCCTCACAGCAGGTCAACTTGTGTGTGGTTGCAACATTACAGTCCCATTGAGTACATTTTTGGAGAAAGGGACATCAGTTGCACCACAGGGCCGCAGACGGGTGCTGGGCACGATACATTTTCTCTCTTCGGTAAGCATTTTTTTGTGTTTGTTACTTTTGGAAGTTTGGTTTTTCATGTTGATTTTAAAATGACCTTTCTCATGTTTGAAATGTACTAACTTGTTTTTTCCTCACAGCAGGGCAACTTGTGTGTGGTTGCAACATTACGGTCCCATTGAGTACATTTTTGGAGAAAGGGACATCAGTTGCACCACAGGGCGGGAGGAGGGTGCTGGGCACGATACATTTTCTCTCTTCGGTAAGCATTTTTTTGTGTTTGTTACTTTTGGAAGTTTGGTTTATCATGTTGATTTTAAAATGACCTTTGTCATGTTTGAAATGTACTAACTCGTTTTTTCCTCACAGCAGGTCAACTTGTGTGTGGTTGCAACATTACGGTCCCATTGAGTACATTTTTGGAGAAAGGGACATCAGTTGCCCAACAGGGCCGCAGACGGGTGCTGGGCACGATACATTTTCTCTCTTCGGTAAGCATTTTTTTGTGCTTTATACTTTTGGAAGTTTGGTTTTTCATGTTGATTTGAAAATGACCTTTCTCATGTTTGAAATGTACTAACTTGTTTTTTCCTCACAGCAGGTCAACTTGTGTGTGGTTGCAACATTACGGTCCCATTGAGTACATTTTTGGAGAAAGGGACATCAGTTGCACCACAGGGCCGCAGACGGGTGCTGGGCACGATACATTTTCTCTTTTCGGTAAGCATTTTTTTGTGTTTGTTACTTTTGGAAGTTTGGTTTTTCATGTTGATTTTAAAATGACCTTCCTCATGTTTGAAATGTACTAACTTGTTTTTTCCTCACAGCAGGTCAACTTGTGTGTGTTTGCAACATTACGGTCCCATTGAGTACATTTTTGGAGAAAGGGACATCAGTTGCATTACAGGGCGGGAGGAGGGTGCTGGGCACGATACATTTTCTCTCTTCAGTAAGAATTTTTTTGTGCTTTATACTTTTGGAAGTTTGGTTTTGCATGTTGCTTTTAAAATGACCTTTCTCATGTTTGAAATGTACTAACTCGTTCTTTCCTCACAGCAGGTCAACTTGTGTGTGGTTGCAACATTACGGTCCCATTGAGTACATTTTTGGAGAAAGGGACATTAGTTGCACCACAGGGCGGGAGGAGGGTGCTGGGCACGATACGTTTTCTCTCTTCGGTAAGCATTTTTTTGTGATTGTTACTTTTGGAAATTTGGTTTTTCATGTTGATTTTAAAATGACCTTTCTAATGTTTGAAATGTACTAACTCGTATTTTCCTCACAGCAGGTCAACTTGTGTGTGGTTGCAACATTACGGTCCCATTGAGTACATTTTTGGAGAAAGGGACATCAGTTGCACCACAGGGCCGCAGACGGGTGCTGGCCGCGATACATTTTCTCTCTTCGGTAAGCATTTTTTTGTGCTTTATACTTTGGGAAGTTTGGTTTTTCATGTGGATTTTAAAATGACCTTTCTCATGTTTGAAATGTACTAACTCGTTTTTTCCTCACAGCAGGTCAACTTGTGTGTGGTTGCAACATTACGGTCCCATTGAGTACATTTTTGGAGAAAGGGACATCAGTTGCACCACAGGGCCGCAGACGGGTGCTGGGCACGATACATTTTCTCTCTTCGGTAAGCATTTTTTTGTGTTTGTTACTTTTGGAAGTTTTGTTTTTCATGTTGATTTTAAAATGACCTTTCTCATGTTTGAAATGTACTAACTCGTTTTTTCCTCACAGCAGGTCAACTTGTGTGTGGTTGCAACATTACGGTCCCATTGAGTACATTTTTGGAGAAAGGGACATCAGTAGCACCACAGGGCGGGAGGAGGGTGCTGGGCACGATACATTTTCTCTCTTCGGTAAGCATTTTTTTGTGTTTGTTACTTTTGGAAGTTTGGTTTTTCATGTTGATTTTAAAATGACCTTTCTCATGTTTGAAATGTACTAACTCGTTTTTTCCTCACAGCAGGTCAACTTGTGTGTGGTTGCAACATTACAGTCCCATTGAGTACATTTTTGGAGAAAGGGACATCAGTTGCACCACAGGGCCGCAGACGGGTGCTGGGCACGATACATTTGCTCTCTTCGGTAAGCATTTTTTTGTGCTTTATACTTTTGGAAGTTTGGTTTTTCATGTTGATTTTAAAATGACCTTTCTCATGTTTGAAATGTACTAACTTGTTTTTTCCTCACAGCAGGTCAACTTGTGTGTGGTTGCAACATTACGGTCCCATTGAGTACATTTTTGGAGAAAGGGACGTCAGTTGCACCACAGGGCCGCAGACGGGTGCTGGGCACAATACATTTTCTCTTTTCGGTAAGCATTTTTTTGTGTTTGTTACTTTTGGAAGTTTGGTTTTTCATGTTGATTTTAAAATGACCTTTCTCATGTTTGAAATGTACTAACTCGTTTTTTCCTCACAGCAGGTCAACTTGTGTGTGGTTGCAACATTACGGTCCCATTGAGTACATTTTTGGAGAAAGGGACATCAGTGGCACCACAGGGCCGCAGACGGGCGCTGGGCACGATACATTTTCTCTCTTCGGTAAGCATATTTTTGTGTTTGTTACTTTTGGAAGTTTGGTTTTTCATGTTGATTTTAAAATGACCTTTCTCATGTTAGAAATGTACTAACTCGTTTTTTCCTCACAGCAGGTCAACTTGTGTGTGGTTGCAACATTACGGTCCCATTGAGTACATTTTTGGAGAAAGGGACATCAGTTGCACCACAGGGCCGCAGACGGGTGCTGGGCACGATACATTTTCTCTCTTTGGTAAGCATTTTTTTGTGTTTGTTACTTTTGGAAGTTTGGTTTTTCATGTTGATTTTAAAATGACCTTTCTCATGTTTGAAATGTACTAACTCGTTTTTTCCTCACAGCAGGTCAACTTGTGTGTGGTTGCAACATTACGGTCCCATTGAGTACATTTTTGGAGAAAGGGACATCAGTAGCACCACAGGGCGGGAGGAGGGTGCTGGGCACGATACATTTTCTCTCTTCGGTAAGCATTTTTTTGTGTTATTTACTTTTGGAAGTTTGGTTTTTCATGTTGATTTTAAAATGACCTTTTTCATGTTTGAAATGTACTAACTCGTTTTTTCCTCACAGGAGGTCAACTTGTGTGTGGTTGCAACATTACGGTCCCATTGAGTACATTTTTGGAGAAAGGGACATCAGTTGCATCACAGGGCGGGAGGTGGGTGCTGGGCACGATACATTTTCTCTCTTCGGTAAGCATTTTTATGTGTTTGTTACTTTTGGAAGTTTGGTTTTTCATGTTGATTTTAAAATGACCTTTCTCATGTTTGAAATGTACTAACTTGTTTTTTCCTCACAGCAGGTCAACTTGTGTGTGGTTGCAACATTATGGTCCCATTGAGTACATTTTTGGAGAAAGGGACATCAGTTGCACCACAGGGCCGCAGACGGGTGCTGGGCACGATACATTTTCTCTCTTCGGTAAGCATTTTTTTGTGTTTGTTACTTTTGGAAGTTTGGTTTTTCATGTTGATTTTAAAATGACCTTTCTCATGTTTGAAATGTACTAACTTGTTTTTTCCTCACAGCAGGTCAACTTGTGTGTGGTTGCAACATTACGGTCCCATTGAGTACATTTTTGGGGAAAGGGACATCAGTTGCATCACAGGGCGGGAGGAGGGTGCTGGGCACGATACATTTTCTCTCTTCGGTAAGCATTTTTTTGTCCTTTATACATTAGGAAGTTGGGTTTTTCATGTTGATTTTAAAATGACCTTTCTCATGTTTGAAATGTACTAACTCGTTTTTTCCTCACAGCAGGTTAACTTGTGTGTGGTTGCAACATTACGGTCCCATTGAGTACATTTTTGGAGAAAGGGACATCAGTTGCACCACAGGGCCGCAGACGGGTGCTGGGCACGATACATTTTCTCTCTTCTGTAAGCATTTTTTTGTGTTTGTTACTTTTGGAAGTTTGGTTTTTCATGTTGATTTTAAAATGACCTTTCTCATGTTTGAAATGTACTAACTCGTTTTTTCCTCACAGCAGGTCAACTTGTGTGTGGTTGCAACATTATGGTCCCATTGAGTACATTTTTGGAGAAAGGGACATCAGTTGCACCACAGGGCCGCAGACGGGTGCTGGGCACGATACATTTTCTCTCTTCGGTAAGCATTTTTTTGTGTTTGTTACTTTTGGAAGTTTGGTTTTTCATTTTGATTTTAAAATGACATTTCTCATGTTTGAAATGTACTAACTCGTTTTTTCTTCACAGCAGGTCAACTTGTGTGTGGTTGCAACATTCCGGTCCCATTGAGTACATTTTTGGAGATAGGGACATGAGTTGCACCACAGGGCGGGAGGAGGGTGCTGGGCACGATACATTTTCTCTCTTCGGTAAGCAATTTTTTCTGTTTGTTACTTTTGGAAGTTGGTTTTTCATGTTGATTTTAAAATGACCTTTTTCATGTTTGAAATGTACTAACTCGTTTTTTCCTCACAGCAGGTCAACTTGTGTGTGGTTGCAACATTACTGTCCCATTGAGTACATTTTTGGATAAAGGGACATCAGTTGCACCACAGAGCCGCAGACGGGTGCTGGGCACGATACATTTTCTCTCTTCGGTAAGCATTTTTTTGTGTTTGTTACTTTTGGAAATTTGGATTTTCATGTTGATTTTAAAATGACCTTTCTCATGTTTGAAATGTACTAAATCGTTTTTTCCTCACAGCAGGTCAACTTGTGTGTGGGTGCTACATTACGGTCCCATTGAGTACATTTTTGGAGAAAGGGACATCAGTTGCACCACAGGGCTGCAGACGGGTGCTGGGCACGATACATTTTCTCTCTTCGGTAAGCATTTTTTTGTGTTTGTTACTTTTGGAAGTTTGGTTTTTCATGTTGATTTTAAAATGACCTTTTTCATGTTTGAAATGTACTAACTCTTTTTTTCCTCACAGCAGGTCAACTTGTGTGTGGTTGCAACATTACGGTCCCATTGAGTACATTTTTGGAGAAAGGGACATCAGTTGCACCACAGGGCCGCAGACGGGTGCTGGGCACGATACATTTTCTCTCTTCGGTAAGCATTTTTTTGTGCTTTATACTTTTGGAAGTTTGGTTTTTCATGTTGATTTTAAAATGACCTTTCTTATGTTTGAAATGTACTAACTCGTTTTTTCCTCACAGCAGGTCAACTTGTGTGTGGTTGCAACATTACAGTCCCATTGAGTACATTTTTGGAGAAAGGGACATCAGTTGCACCACAGGGCCGCAGACGGGTGCTGGGCACGATACATTTTCTCTCTTCGGTAAGCATTTTTTTGTGTTTGTTACTTTTGGAAGTTTGGTTTTTCATGTTGATTTTAAAATGACCTTTCTCATGTTTGAAATGTACTAACTTGTTTTTTCCTCACAGCAGGTCAACTTGTGTGTGGTTGCAACATTACGGTCCCATTGAGTACATTTTTGGAGAAAGGGACATCAGTTGCACCACAGGGCCGCAGACGGGTGCTGGGCACGATACATTTTCTCTCTTCGGTAAGCATATTTTTGTGTTTGTTACTTTTGGAAGTTTGGTTTTTCATGTTGATTTTAAAATGACCTTTCTCATGTTTGAAATGTACTAACTTGTTTTTTCCTCACAGCAGGTCAACTTGTGTGTGGTTGCAACATTACGGTCCCATTGAGTACATTTTTGGAGAAAGGGACATCAGTTGCATCACAGGGCGGTAGGAGGGTGCTGGGCACGATACATTTTCTCTCTTCGGTAAGCATTTTTTTGTCCTTTATACTTTTGGAAGTTTGGTTTTTCATGTTGATTTTAAAATGACCTTTCCCATGTTTGAAATGTACTAACTCATTTTTTCCTCACAGCAGGTCAACTTGTGTGTGGTTGCAACATTACGGTCCCATTGAGTACATTTTTGGAGAAAGGGACATCAGTTGCACCACAGGGCCGCAGACGGGTGCTGGGCACGATACATTTTCTCTCTTCGTTAAGCATTTTTTTGTGTTTGTTACTTTTGGAAGTTTGGTTTTTCATGTTGATTTTAAAATGACCTTTCTCATGTTTGAAATGTACTAACTCGTTTTTTCCTCACAGCAGGTCAACTTGTGTGTGGTTGCAACATTATGGTCCCATTGAGTACATTTTTGGAGAAAGGGACATCAGTTGCACCACAGGGCCGCAGACTGGTGCTGGGCACGATACATTTTCTCTCTTCGGTAAGCATTTTTTTGTGTTTGTTACTTTTGGAAGTTTGGTTTTTCATGTTGATTTTAAAATGACTTTTCTCATGTTTGAAATGTACTAACTCGTTTTTTCTTCACAGCAGGTCAACTTGTGTGTGGTTGCAACATTACGGTCCCATTGAGTACATTTTTGGAGATAGGGACATGAGTTGCACCACAGGGCGGGAGGAGGGTGCTGGGCACGATACATTTTCTCTCTTCGGTAAGCAATTTTTTCTGTTTGTTACTTTTGGAAGTTGGTTTTTCATGTTGATTTTAAAATGACCTTTTTCATGTTTGAAATGTACTAACTCGTTTTTTCCTCACAGCAGGTCAACTTGTGTGTGGTTGCAACATTACTGTCCCATTGAGTACATTTTTGGAGAAAGGGACATCAGTTGCACCACAGGGCCGCAGACGGGTGCTGGGCACGATACATTTGCTCTCTTCGGTAAGCATTTTTTTGTGTTTGTTACTTTTGGAAGTTTGGTTTTTCATGTTGATTTTAAAATGACCTTTCTCATGTTTGAAATGTTCTAAATCGTTTTTTCCTCACAGCAGGTCAACTTGTGTGTGGGTGCAACATTACGGTCCCATTGAGTACATTTTTGGAGAAAGGGACATCAGCTGCACCACAGGGCAAGAGGAGGGTGCTGGGCACGATACATTATCTCTCTTCCGTAAGCATTTTTTTGTGTTTGTTACTTTTGGAAGTTTGGTTTTTCATGTTGATTTTAAAATGACCTTTTTCATGTTTGAAATGTACTAACTCGTTTTTTCCTCACAGCAGGTCAACTTGTGTGTGGTTGCAACATTACGGTCCCATTGAGTACATTTTTGGAGAAAGGGACATCAGTTGCACCACAGGGCCGCAGACGGGTGCTGGGCACGATACATTTTCTCTCTTCGGTAAGCATTTTTTTGTGTTTGTTACTTTTGGAAGTTTGGTTTTTCGCGTTGATTTTAAAATGACCATTCTCATGTTTGAAATGTACTAACTCGTTTTTTCCTCACAGCAGGTCAACTTGTGTGTGGTTGCAACATTACGGTCCCATTGAGTACATTTTTGGAGAAAGGGACATCAGTGGCACCACAGGGCCGCAGACGGGCGCTGGGCACGATACATTTTCTCTCTTCGGTAAGCATTTTTTTGTGTTTGTTACTTTTGGAAGTTTGGTTTTTCGTGTTGATTTTAAAATGACCTTTCTCATGTTTGAAATGTACTAACTTGTTTTTTCCTCACAGCAGGTCAACTTGTGTGTGGTTGCAACATTATGGTCCCATTGAGTACATTTTTGGAGAAAGGGACATCAGTTGCACCACAGGGCCGCAGACGGTTGCTGGGCACGATACATTTTCTCTCTTCGGTAAGCATTTTTTTGTGTTTGTTACTTTTGGAAGTTTGATTTTCATGTTGATTTTAAAATGACCTTTCTCATGTTTGAAATGTACTAACTCGTTTTTTCCTCACAGCAGGTCAACTTGTGTGTGGTTGCAACATTACGGTCCCATTGAGTACATTTTTGGAGAAAGGGACATCAGTAGCACCACAGGGCGGGAGGAGGGTGCTGGGCACGATACATTTTCTCTCTTCGGTAAGCATTTTTTTGTGTTTGTTACTTTTGGAAGTTTGGTTTTTCATGTTGATTTTAAAATGACCTTTTTCATGTTTGAAATGTACTAACTCGTTTTTTCCTCACAGGAGGTCAACTTGTGTGTGGTTGCAACATTACGGTCCCATTGAGTACATTTTTGGAGAAAGGGACATCAGTTGCATCACAGGGTGGGAGGTGGGTGCTGAGCACGATACATTTTCTCTGTTCGGTAAGCATTTTTTTGTGCTTTATACTTTTGGAAGTTTGGTTTTTCATGTTGATTTTAAAATGACCTTTCTCATGTTTGAAATGTACTAACTCGTTTTTTCCTCACAGGAGGTCAACTTGTGTGTGGTTGCAACATTACGGTCCCATTGAGTACATTTTTGGAGAAAGGGACATCAGTGGCACCACAGGGCCGCAGACGGGCGCTGGGCACGATACATTTTCTCTCTTCGGTAAGCATTTTTTTGTGTTTGTTACTTTTGGAAGTTTGGTTTTTCGTGTTGATTTTAAAATGACCTTTCTCATGTTTGAAATGTACTAACTTGTTTTTTCCTCACAGCAGGTCAACTTGTGTGTGGTTGCAACATTATGGTCCCATTGAGTACATTTTTGGAGAAAGGGACATCAGTGGCACCACAGGGCCACAGACGGGCGCTGGGCACGATACATTTTCTCTCTTCGGTAAGCATTTTTTTGTGTTTGGTACTTTTGGAAGTTTCGTTTTTCATGTTGATTTTAAAATGACCTTTCTCATGTTTGAAATGTACTAACTCGTTTTTTCCTCACAGCAGGTCAACTTGTGTGTGGTTGCAACATTACGGTCCCATTGAGTACATTTTTGGAGAAAGGGACATCAGTAGCACCACAGGGCGGGAGGAGGGTGCTGGGCACGATACATTTTCTCTCTTCGGTAAGCATTTTTTTGTGTTTGTTACTTTTGGAAGTTTGGTTTTTCATGTTGATTTTAAAATGACCTTTTTCATGTTTGAAATGTACTAACTCGTTTTTTCCTCACAGGAGGTCAACTTGTGTGTGGTTGCAACATTACGGTCCCATTGAGTACATTTTTGGAGAAAGGGACATCAGTTGCATCACAGGGTGGGAGGTGGGTGCTGAGCACGATACATTTTCTCTGTTCGGTAAGCATTTTTTTGTGCTTTATACTTTTGGAAGTTTGGTTTTTCATGTTGATTTTAAAATGACCTTTCTCATGTTTGAAATGTACTAACTCGTTTTTTCCTCACAGCAGGTCAACTTGTGTGTGGTTGCAACATTACGGTCCCATTGAGTACATTTTTGGAGAAAGGGACATCAGTTGCACCACAGGGCCGCAGACGGGTGCTGGGCACGATACATTTTCTCTCTTCGGTAAGCATTTTTTTGTGTTTGTTACTTTTGGAAGTTTGGTTTTTCATGTTGATTTTAAAATGACCTTTCTCATGTTTGAAATGTACTAACTCGTTTTTTCCTCACAGCATGTCAACTTGTGTGTGGTTGCAACATTATGGTCCCATTGAGTACATTTTTGGAGAAAGGGACATCAGTTGCACCACAGGGCCGCAGACGGGTGCTGGGCACGATACATTTTCTCTCTTCGGTAAGCATTTTTTTGTGTTTGTTACTTTTGGAAGTTTGGTTTTTCATGTTGATTTTAAAATGACATTTCTTATGTTTGAAATGTACTAACTTGTTTTTTCCTCACAGCAGGTCAACTTGTGTGTGGTTGCAACATTACGGTCCCATTGAGTACATTTTTGGAGAAAGGGACATCAGTTGCACCACAGGGCCGCAGACGGGTGCTGGGCACGATACATTTTCTCTCTTCGGTAAGCATTTTTTTGTGTTTGTTACTTTTGGAAATTTGGTTTTTCATGTTGATTTTAAAATGACATTTCTCATGTTTGAAATGTACTAACTCGTTTTTTCTTCACAGCAGGTCAACTTGTGTGTGGTTGCAACATTACGGTCCCATTGAGTACATTTTTGGAGAAAGGGACATCAGTTGCACCACAGGGCCGCAGACGGGTGCTGGGCACGATACATTTTCTCTCTTCGGTAAGCATTTTTTGGAAGTTTGGTTTTTCATGTTGATTTTAAAATGACATTTCTCATGTTTGAAATGTACTAACTCGTTTTTTCTTCACAGCAGGTCAACTTGTGTGTGGTTGCAACATTACGGTCCCATTGAGTACATTTTTGGAGATAGGGACATGAGTTGCACCACAGGGCGGGAGGAGGGTGCTGGGCACGATACATTTTCTCTCTTCGGCAAGCATTTTTTTGTGTTTGTTACTTTTGGAAGTTTGGTTTTTCATGTTGATTTTAAAATGACCTTTCTCATGTTTGAAATGTACTAACTCGTTTTTTCCTCACAGCAGGTCAACTTGTGTGTGGTTGCAACATTACGGTCCCATTGAGTACATTTTTGGAGAAAGGGACATCAGTGGCACCACAGGGCCGCAGACGGGCGCTGGGCACGATACATTTTCTCTCTTCGGTAAGCACTTTTTTGTGTTTGGTACTTTTGGAAGTTTGGTTTCTCATGTTGATTTTAAAATGACCTTTCTCATGTTTGAAATGTACTAACTCGTTTTTTCCTCACAGCAGGTCAACTTGTGTGTGGTTGCAACATTACGGTCCCATTGAGTACATTTTTGGAGAAAGGGACATCAGTTGCACCACAGGGCCGCAGTCGGGTGCTGGGCACGATACATTTTCTCTCTTCGGTAAGCATTTATTTGTGTTTGTTACTTTTGGAAATTTGAATTTTCATGTTGATTTTAAAATGACCTTTTTCATGTTTGAAATGTACTAACTCGTTTTTTCCTCACAGCAGGTCAACTTGTGTGTGGTTGCAACATTACGGTCCCATTGAGTACATTTTTGGAGAAAGGGACATCAGTTGCACCACAGGGCCGCAGACGGGTGCTGGGCACGATACACTTTCTCTCTTCGGTAAGCATTTTTTTGTGTTTGTTACTTTTGGAAGTTTGGTTTTTCGCGTTGATTTTAAAATGACCTTTCTCATGTTTGAAATGTACTAACTCGTTTTTTCCTCACAGCAGGTCAACTTGTGTGTGGTTGCAACATTACGGTCCCATTGAGTACATTTTTGGAGTAAGGGACATCAGTTGCACCACAGGGCCGCAGACGGGTGCTGGGCACGATACATTTTCTCTCTTCGGTAAGCATTTTTTTGTGTTTGTTACTTTCGGAAGTTTGGTTTTTCATGTTGATTTTAAAATGACCTTTCTCATGTTTGAAATGTACTAACTCGTTTTATCCTCACAGCAGGTCAACTTGTGTGTGGTTGCAACATTACGGTCCCATTGAGTACATTTTTGGAGAAAGGGACATCAGTTGCACCACAGGGCCGCAGACGGGTGCTGGGCACGATACATTTTCTCTCTTCGGTAAGCATTTTTTTGTGTTTGTTACTTTTGAAAGTTTGGTTTTTCATGTTGATTTTAAAATGACCTTTCTAATGTTTGAAATGTACTAACTCGTTTTTTCCTCACAGCAGGTCAACTTGTGTGTGGTTGCAACATTACGGTCCCATTGAGTACATTTTTGGAGAAAGGGACATCATTTGCACCACTGGGCCGCAGACGGGTGCTGGGCACGATACATTTTCTCTCTTCGGTAAGCATTTTTTTGTGCTTTATACTTTTGGAAGTTTGGTTTTTCATGTTGATTTTAAAATGACCTTTCTCATGTTTGAAATGTACTAACTCGTTTTTTCCTCACAGCAGGTCAACTTGTGTGTGGTTGCAACATTACGGTCCCATTGAGTACATTTTTGGAGAAAGGGACATCAGTTGCACCACAGGGCCGCAGACGGGTTCTGGGCACGATACATTTTCTCTCTTCGGTAAGCATTTTTTTGTGTTTGTTACTTTTGGAAGTTTGGTTATTCATGTTGATTTTAAAATGACCTTTCTCATGTTTGAAATGTACTAACTCGTTTTTTCCTCACAGCAGGTCAACTTGTGTGTGGTTGCAACATTACGGTCCCATTGAGTACATTTTTGGAGAAAGGGACATCAGTTGCACCACAGGGCCGCAGACGGGTGCTGGGCACGATACATTTTCTCTCTTTGGTAAGCATTTTTTTGTGTTTGTTACTTTTGGAAGTTTGGTTTTTCATGTTGATTTTAAAATGACCTTTCTCATGTTTGAAATGTACTAACTCGTTTTTTCCTCACAGCAGGTCAACTTGTGTGTGGTTGCAACATTACGGTCCCATTGAGTACATTTTTGGAGAAAGGGACATCAGTAGCACCACAGGGCGGGAGGAGGGTGCTGGGCACGATACATTTTCTCTCTTCGGTAAGCATTTTTTTGTGTTTGTTACTTTTGGAAGTTTGGTTTTTCATGTTGATTTTAAAATGACCTTTTTCATGTTTGAAATGTACTAACTCGTTTTTTCCTCACAGCAGGTCAACTTGTGTGTGGTTGCAACATTACGGTCCCATTGAGTACATTTTTGGAGAAAGGGACATCAGTTGCATCACAGGGCGGGAGGTGGGTGCTGTGCACGATACATTTTCTCTGTTCGGTAAGCATTTTTTTGTGCTTTATACTTTTGGAAGTTTGGTTCTTCATGTTGATTTTAAAATGACCTTTCTCATGTTTGAAATGTACTAACTCGTTTTTTCCTCACAGCAGGTCAACTTGTGTGTGGTTGCAACATTACTGTCCCATTGAGTACATTTTTGGAGAAAGGGACATCAGTTGCATCACAGGGCGGGAGGAGGGTGCTGGGCACGATACATTTTAACTCTTCGGTAAGCATTTTTTTGTGTTTGTTAGTTTTGGAAGTTTGGTTTCTCATGTTGATTTTAAAATGACCTTTCTCATGTTTGAAATGTACTAACTCGTTTTTTCTCACAGCAGGTCAACTTGTGTGTGGTTGCAACATTACGGTCCCATTGAGTACATTTTTGGAGAAAGGGACATCAGTTGCATCACAGGGCGGGAGGAGGGTGCTGGGCACGATACATTTTCTCTCTTCGGTAAGCATTTTTTTCTGCTTTATACTTTTGGAAGTTTGGTTTTTCATGTTGATTTTAAAATGACCTTTCCCATGTTTGAAATGTACTAACTCGTTTTTTCCTCACAGCAGGTCAACTTGTGTGTGGTTGCAACATTACGGTCCCATTGAGTACATTTTTGGAGAAAGGGACATCTGTTGCACCACAGGGCCGCAGACGGGTGCTGGGCACGATACATTTTCTCTCTTCGGTAAGCATTTTTTTGTGTTTGTTACTTTTGGAAGTTTGGTTTTTCATGTTGATTTTAAAATGACCTTTCTTATGTTTGAAATGTACTAACTCGTTTTTTCCTCACAGCAGGTCAACTTGTGTGTGGTTGCAACATAACGGTCCCATTGAGTACATTTACGGAGAAAGGGACATCAGTTGCACCACAGGGCCGCAGACGGGTGCTGGGCACGATACATTTTCTCTCTTCGGTAAGCATTTTTTTGTGTTTGTTACTTTTGGAAGTTTGGTTTTTCATGTTGATTTTAAAATGACCTTTCTCATGTTTGAAATGTACTAACTCGTTTTTTCCTCACAGCAGGTCAACTTGTGTGTGGTTGATACATTACGGTCCCATTGAGTACATTTTTGGAGAAAGGGACATCAGTTGCATCACAGGGCGGGAGGAGGGGGCTGGGCACGATACATTTTCTCTCTTCGGTAAGCATTTTTTTGTGCTTTATACTTTTGGAAGTCTGGTTGTTCATGTTGATTTTGAAATGACCTTTCTCATGTTTGAAATGTACTAACTCGTTTTTTCCTCACAGCAGGTCAACTTGTGTGTGGTTGCAACATTACGGTCCCATTGAGTACATTTTTGGAGATAGGGACATCAGTTGCACCACAGGGCCGCAGACGGGTGCTGGGCACGATACATTTTGTCTCTTCGGTAAGCATTTTTTTGTGATTGTTACTTTTGGAAGTTTGGTTTTTCATGTTGATTTTAAAATGACCTTTTTCATGTTTGAAATGTACTAACTCGTTTTTTCCTCACAGCAGGTCAACTTGTGTGTGGTTGCAACATTACGGTCCCATTGAGTACATTTTTGGAGAAAGGGACATCAGTTGCGCCACAGGGCCGCAGACGGGTGCTGGGCATGATACATTTTCCCTCTTCGGTAAGCATTTTTTTGTGTTTGTTACTTTTGGAAGTTTGGTTTTTCATGTTGATTTTAAAATGACCTTTCTCATGTTTGAAATGTACTAACTCGTTTTTTCCTCACAGCAGGTCAACTTGTGTGTGGTTGCAACATTACGGTCCCATTGAGTACATTTTTGGAGAAAGGGACATCAGTTGCACCACAGGGCCACAGACGGGTGCTGGTCACGATACATTATCTCTCTTCGGTAAGCATTTTTTTGTGTTTGTTACTGTTGGAAGTTTAGTTTTTCATGTTGATTTTAAAATGACCTTTCTCATGTTTGAAATGTACTAACTCGTTTTTTCCTCACAGCAGGTCAACTTGTGTGTGGTTGCAACATTTCGGTCCCACTGAGTACATTTTTGGAGAAAAGGACATCAGTTGCACCACAGGGCCGCAGACGGGTGCTGGGCACGATACATTTTCTCTCTTCGGTAAGCATTTTTTTAAGCTTTATACATTTGGAAGTTTGGTTTTTCATGTTGATTTTAAAATGACCTTTCTCATGTTTGAAATGTACTAACTCGTTTTTTCCTCACAGCAGGTCAACTTGTGTGTGGTTGCAACATTACGGTCCCATTGAGTACATTTTTGGAGAAAGGGACATCAGTTGCATCACAGGGCGGGACGAGGGTGCTGGGCACGATACATTTTCTCTCTTCGGTAAGCATTTTTTTGTGCTTTATACTTTTGGAAGTTTGGTTCTTCATGTTGATTTTAAAATGACCTTTCTCATGTTTGAAATGTACTAACTCGTTTTTTCCTCACAGCAGGTCAACTTGTGTGTGGTTGCAACATTACGGTCCCATTGAGTACATTTTTGGAGAAAGGGACATCAGTTGCATCACAGGGCGGGAGGAGGGTGCTGGGCACGATACATTTTCTCTCTTCGGTAAGCATTTTTTTGTGTTTGTTACTTTTGGAAGTTTGGTTTTTCATGTTGATTTTAAAATGACCTTTCTCATGTTTGAAATGTACTAACTCGTTTTTTCCTCACAGCAGGTCAACTTGTGTGTGGTTGCAACATTACGGTCCCATTGAGTTCATTTTTGGAGAAAGGGACATCACTTGCATCACAGGGCGGGAGGAGAGTGCTGGGCACGATACATTTTCTCTCTTCGGTAAGCATTTTTTTGTGCTTTATACTTTTGGAAGTCTGGTTGTTCATGTTGATTTTAAAATGACCTTTCTCATGTTTGAAATGTACTAACTCGTTTTTTCCTCACAGCAGGTCAACTTGTGTGTGGTTGCAACATTACGGTCCCATTGAGTACATTTTTGGAGAAAGGGACATCAGTTGCACCACAGGGCCGCAGACGGGTGCTGGGCACGATACATTTTGTCTCTTCGGTAAGCATTTTTTTGTGATTGTTACTTTTGGAAGTTTGGTTTTTCATGTTGATTTTAAAATGACCTTTCTTATGTTTGAAATGTACTAACTCGTTTTTTCCTCACAGCAGGTCAACTTGTGTGTGGTTGCAACATTACGGTCCCATTGAGTACATTTTTGGAGAAAGGGACATCAGTTGCACCACAGGGCCGCAGACGGGTGCTGGGCACGATACATTTTCTCTCTTCGGTAAGCATTTTTTTGTGTTTGTTACTTTTGGAAGTTTGGATTTTCGTGTTGATATTAAAATGACCTTTCTCATGTTTGAAATGTACTAACTCGTTTTTTCCTCACAGCAGGTCAACTTGTGTGTGGTTGCAACATTACGGTCCCATTGAGTACATTTTTGGAGAAAGGGACATCAGTTGCATCACAGGGCGGGAGGAGGGTGCTGGGCACGATACATTTTCTCTCTTCGGTAAGCATTTTTTTGTGCTTTATACTTGTGGAAGTTTGGTTTTTCATGTTGATTTTAAAATGACCTTTCTCATGTTTGAAATGTACTAACTCGTTTTTTCCTCACAGCAGGTCAACTTGTGTGTGGTTGCAACATTACGGTCCCATTGAGTACATTTTTGGAGAAAGGGACATCAGTTGCACCACAGGGCCGCAGACGGGTGCTGGGCACGATACATTTTCTCTCTTCGGTAAGCATTTTTTTGTGTTTGTTACTTATGGAAGTTTGGTTTTTCATGTTGATTTTAAAATGACCTTTCTCATGTTTGAAATGTACTAACTCATTTTTTCCTCACAGCCGGTCAACTTGTGTGTGGTTGCAACATTACGGTCCGATTGAGTACATTTTTGGAGAAAGGGACATCAGTTGCACCACAGGGCCGCAGACGGGTGCTGGGCACGATACATTTTCTCTCTTCGGTAAGCATTTTTTTGTGTTTGTTACTTTTGGAAGTTTGGTTTTTCATGTTGATTTTAAAATGACCTTTCTCATGTTTGAAATGTACTAACTCGTTTTTTCCTCACAGCAGGTCAACTTGTGTGTGGTTGCAACATTACGGTCCCATTGAGTACATTTTTGGAGAAAGGGACATCAGTTGCATCACAGGGCGGGAGGAGGGTGCTGGGCACGATACATTTTCTCTCTTCGGTAAGCATTTTTTTGTGCTTTATACTTTTGGAAGGCTGGTTGTTCATGTTCATTTTAAAATGACTTTTCTCATGTTTGAAATGTACTAACTCGTTTTTTCCTCACAGCAGGTCAACTTGTGTGTGGTTGCAACATTACGGTCCCATTGAGTACATTTTTGGAGAAAGGGACATCAGTTGCACCACAGGGCCGCAGACGGGTGCTGGGCACGATACATTTTCTCTCTTCGGTAAGCATTTTTTTGTGTTTGTTACTTTTGGAAGTTTGGTTTTTCATGTTGATTTTAAAATGACCTTTCTCATGTTTGAAATGTACTAACTCGTTTTTTCCTCACAGCAGGTCAACTTGTGTGTGGTTGCAACATTACTGTCCCATTGAGTACATTTTTGGAGAAAGAGACATCAGTTGCACCACAGGGCCGCAGACGGGTGCTGGGCACGATACATTTTCTCTCTTCGGTAAGCATTTTTTTGTGTTTGTTACTTTTGGAAGTTTGGTTTTTCATGTTGATTTTAAAATGACCTTTCTCATGTTTGAAATGTACTAACTCGTTTTTTCCTCACAGCAGGTCAACTTGTGTGTGGTTGCAACATTACGGTCCCATTGAGTACATTTTTGGAGAAAGGGACATCAGTTGCATCACAGGGCGGGAGGAGGGTGCTGGGCACGATACATTTTCTCTCTTCGGTAAGCATTTTTTTGTGCTTTATACTTTTGGAAGGCTGGTTGTTCATGTTCATTTTAAAATGACTTTTCTCATGTTTGAAATGTACTAACTCGTTTTTTCCTCACAGCAGGTCAACTTGTGTGTGGTTGCAACATTACGGTCCCATTGAGTACATTTTTGGAGAAAGGGACATCAGTTGCACCACAGGGCCGCAGACGGGTGCTGGGCACGATACATTTTCTCTCTTCGGTAAGCATTTTTTTGTGTTTGTTACTTTTGGAAGTTTGGTTTTTCATGTTGATTTTAAAATGACCTTTCTCATGTTTGAAATGTACTAACTCGTTTTTTCCTCACAGCAGGTCAACTTGTGTGTGGTTGCAACATTACGGTCCCATTGAGTTCATTTTTGGAGAAAGGGACATCACTTGCATCACAGGGCGGGAGGAGAGTGCTGGGCACGATACATTTTCTCTCTTCGGTAAGCATTTTTTTGTGCTTTATACTTTTGGAAGTCTGGTTGTTCATGTTGATTTTAAAATGACCTTTCTCATGTTTGAAATGTACTAACTCGTTTTTTCCTCACAGCAGGTCAACTTGTGTGTGGTTGCAACATTACGGTCCCATTGAGTACATTTTTGGAGAAAGGGACATCAGTTGCACCACAGGGCCGCAGACGGGTGCTGGGCACGATACATTTTCTCTCTTCGGTAAGCATTTTTTTGTGTTTGTTACTTATGGAAGTTTGGTTTTTCATGTTGATTTTAAAATGACCTTTCTCATGTTTGAAATGTACTAACTCATTTTTTCCTCACAGCCGGTCAACTTGTGTGTGGTTGCAACATTACGGTCCGATTGAGTACATTTTTGGAGAAAGGGACATCAGTTGCACCACAGGGCCGCAGACGGGTGCTGGGCACGATACATTTTCTCTCTTCGGTAAGCATTTTTTTGTGTTTGTTACTTTTGGAAGTTTGGTTTTTCATGTTGATTTTAAAATGACCTTTCTCATGTTTGAAATGTACTAACTCGTTTTTTCCTCACAGCAGGTCAACTTGTGTGTGGTTGCAACATTACGGTCCCATTGAGTACATTTTTGGAGAAAGGGACATCAGTTGCATCACAGGGCGGGAGGAGGGTGCTGGGCACGATACATTTTCTCTCTTCGGTAAGCATTTTTTTGTGCTTTATACTTTTGGAAGGCTGGTTGTTCATGTTCATTTTAAAATGACTTTTCTCATGTTTGAAATGTACTAACTCGTTTTTTCCTCACAGCAGGTCAACTTGTGTGTGGTTGCAACATTACGGTCCCATTGAGTACATTTTTGGAGAAAGGGACATCAGTTGCACCACAGGGCCGCAGACGGGTGCTGGGCACGATACATTTTCTCTCTTCGGTAAGCATTTTTTTGTGTTTGTTACTTTTGGAAGTTTGGTTTTTCATGTTGATTTTAAAATGACCTTTCTCATGTTTGAAATGTACTAACTCGTTTTTTCCTCACAGCAGGTCAACTTGTGTGTGGTTGCAACATTACTGTCCCATTGAGTACATTTTTGGAGAAAGAGACATCAGTTGCACCACAGGGCCGCAGACGGGTGCTGGGCACGATACATTTTCTCTCTTCGGTAAGCATTTTTTTGTGTTTGTTACTTTTGGATGTTCGGTTTTTCATGTTGATTTTAAAATGATCTTTCTTATGTTTGAAATGTACTAACTCATTTTTTCCTCACAGCAGGTCAACTTGTGTGTGGATGCAACATTACGGTCCCATTGAGTACATTTTTGGAGAAAGGGACATCAGTTGCACCACAGGGCCGCAGACGGGTGCTGGGCACGATACATTTTCTCTCTTCGGTAAGCATTTTTTAGTGTTTGTTACTTTTGGAAGTTTGGTTTTTCATGTTGATTTTAAAATGACCTTTCTCATGTTTGAAATGTACTAACTCGTTTTTTCCTCACAGCAGGTCAACTTGTGTGTGGTTGCAACATTACGGTCCCATTGAGTACATTTTTGGAGAAAGGGACATCAGTTGCATCACAGGGCGGGAGGAGGGTGCTGGGCACGATACATTTTCTCTCTTCGGTAAGCATTTTTTTGTGCTTTATACTTTTGGAAGTCTGGTTGTTCATGTTGATTTTAAAATGACCTTTCTCATGTTTGAAATGTACTAACTCGTTTTTTCCTCACAGCAGGTCAACTTGTGTGTGGTTGCAACATTACCGTCCCATTGAGTACATTTTTGGAGAAAGGGACATCAGTTGCACCACAGGGCCGCAGACGGGTGCTGGGCACGATACATTTTCTCTCTTCGGTAAGCATTTTTTTGTGTTTGTTACTTTTGGATGTTCGGTTTTTCATGTTGATTTTAAAATGACCTTTCTTATGTTTGAAATGTACTAACTCATTTTTTCCTCACAGCAGGTCAACTTGTGTGTGGATGCAACATTACGGTCCCATTGAGTACATTTTTGGAGAAAGGGACATCAGTTGCACCACAGGGCCGCAGACGGGTGCTGGGCACGATACATTTTCTCTCTTCGGTAAGCATTTTTTTGTGTTTGTTACTTTTGGAAGTTTGGTTTTTCATGTTGATTTTAAAATGACCTTTCTCATGTTTGAAATGTACTAACTCGTTTTTTCCTCACAGCAGGTCAACTTGTGTGTGGTTGCAACATTACGGTCCCATTGAGTACATTTTTGGAGAAAGGGACATCAGTTGCATCACAGGGCGGGAGGAGGGTGCTGGGTACGACACATTTTCTCTCTTCGGTAAGCATTTTTTTGTGCTTTATACTTTTGGAAGTCTGGTTGTTCATGTTGATTTTAAAATGACCTTTCTCATGTTTGAAATGTACTAACTCGTTTTTTCCTCACAGCAGGTCAACTTGTGTGTGGTTGCAACATTACGGTCCCATTGAGTACATTTTTGGAGAAAGGGACATCAGTTGCACCACACGGCCGCAGACGGGTGCTGGGCACGATACATTTTCTCTCTTCGGTAACCATTTTTTTGTGATTGTTACTTTTGGAAGTTTGGTTTTTCATGTTGATTTTAAAATGACCTTTCTTATGTTTGACATGTACTAACTCGTTTTTTCCTCACAGCAGGTCAACTTGTGTGTGGTTGCAACATTACGGTCCCATTGAGTACATTTTTGGAGAAAGGGACATCAGTTGCACCACAGGGCCGCAGACGGGTGCTGGGCACGATACATTTTCTCTCTTCGGTAAGCATTTTTTTGTGTTTGTTACTTTTGGAACTTTGGATTTTCATGTTGATTTTAAAATGACCTTTCTCATGTTTGAAATGTACTAACTCGTTTTTTCCTCACAGCAGGTCAACTTGTGTGTGGTTGCAACATTACGGTCCCATTGAGTACATTTTTGGAGAAAGGGACATCAGTTGCATCACAGGGCGGGAGGAGGGCGCTGGGCACGATACATTTTCTCTCTTCGGTAAGCATTTTTTTGTGCTTTATACTTTTGGAAGTTTGGTTTTTCATGTTGATTTTAAAATGACCTTTCTCATGTTTGAAATGTACTAACTCGTTTTTTCCTCACAGCAGGTCAACTTGTGTGTGGTTGCAACATTACGGTCCCATTGAGTACATTTTTGGTGAAAGGGACATCAGTTGCATCACAGGGCGGGAGGAGGGTGCTGGGCACGATACATTTTCTCTCTTCGGTATGCATTTTTTTGTGCTTTGGTGCTTTTGGAAGTTTGGTTTTTCATGTTGATTTTAAAATGACCTTTCTCATGTTTGAAATGTACTAACTCGTTTTTTCCTCACACCAGGTCAACTTGTGTGTGGTTCAACATTACGGTCCCATTGAGTATATTTTTGGAGAAAGGGACATCAGTTGCATCACAGGGCCGCAGATGGGTGCTGGGCACGATACATTTTCTCTCTTCGGTAAGCATTTTTTTGTGTTTGTTACTTTTGGAAGTTTGGTTTTTCATGTTGATTATAAAGTGACCTTTTTCATGTTTGAAATGTAGTAACTCGTTTTTTCCTCACAGCAGGGCAACTTGTGTGTGGTTGCAACATTACGGTCCCATTGAGTACATTTTTGGAGAAAGGGACATCAGTTGCATCACAGGGCGGGAGGAGGGTGCAGGGCACGATACATTTTCTCTCTTCGGTAAGCATTTTTTTGTGCTTTATACTTTTGGAAGTTTGGTTTTTCATGTTGATTTTAAAATGACCTTTCTCATGTTTGAAATGTACTAACTCGTTTTTTCCTCACAGCAGGTCAACTTGTGTGTGGTTGCAACATTACGGTCCCATTGAGTACATTTTTGGAGAAAGGGACATCAGTTGCACCACAGGGCGGTAGGTGGGTGCTGGGCACGATACATTTTCTCTCTTCGGTAAGAATTTTTTTGTGCTTTATACTTTTGGAAGTTTGGTTTTTCATGTTGATTTTAAAATGACCTTTCTCATGTTTGAAATGTACTAACTCGTTTTTTCCTCACAGCAGGTCAACTTGTGTGTGGTTGCAACATTACGGTCCCATTGAGTACATTTTTGGAGAAAGGGACATCAGTTGCACCACAGGGCGGGAGGAGGGTGCTGGGCACGATACATTTTCTCTCTTCGGTAAGTATTTTTTTGTGCTTTATACTTTTGGAAGTTTGGTTTTTCATGTTGATTTTAAAATGATCTTTCTCATGTTTGAAATGTACTAACTCGTTTTTTCGTCACAGCAAGTCAACTTGTGTGTGGTTGCAACATTACAGTCCCATTGAGTACATTTTTGGAGAAAGGGACATCAGTTGCATCACAGTGCCGCTGACGGGTGCTGGGCACGTTACATTTTGTCTCTTCGGTAAGCATTTTTTTGTGCTTTATACTTTTGGAAGATTGTTTTTTCATGTTGATTTTAAAATGACCTTTCTCATGCTTGAAATGTACTAACTCGTTTTTTCCTCACAGCAGGTCAACTTGTGTGTGGTTGCAACATTACGGTCCCATTGACTACATTTTTGGAGAAAGGGACATCAGTTGCATCACAGGGCCGCAGACGGGTACTGGGCACGATACATTTTCTCTCTTCGGTAAGCATTTTTTTGTGTTTGTTACTTTTGGAAGTTTGGTTTTTCATGTTGATTTTAAAATGACCTTTCTCATGTTTGAAATGTACTAACTTGTTTTTTCCTCACAGCAGGTCAACTTGTGTGTGGTTGCAACATTACGGTCCCATTGAGTACATTTTTGGAGAAAGGGACATCAGTTGCACCACCGGGCCGCAGACGGGTGCTGGGCACGATACATTTTAACTCTTCGGTAAGCATTTTTTTGTGTTTGTTACTTTTGGAAGTTTGGTTTTTCATGTTGATTTTAAAATGACCTTTCTCATGTTTGAAATGTACTAACTCGTTTTTTCCTCACAGCAGGTCAACTTGTGTGTGGTTGCAACATTACGGTCCCATTGAGTACATTTTTGGAGAAGGGGACATCAGTTGCACCACAGGGCGGGAGGAGGGTGCTGGGCACGATACATTTTCTCTCTTCGGTAAGCATTTTTTTGTGCTTTATACTTTTGGAAGTTTGGTTTTTCATATTGATTTTAAAATGTCCTTTCTCATGTTTGAAAAGTACTAACTCGTTTTTTCCTTACAGCAGGTCAACTTGTGTGTGGTTGCAACATTACGGTCCCATTGAGTACATTTTTGGAGAAAGGGACATCAGTTGCACCACAGGGCCGCAGACGGGTGCTGGGCACGATACATTTTCTCTCTTCGGTAAGCATTTTTTTGTGTTTGTTACTTTTGGAAGTTTTGGTTTTTCATGTTGATTTTAAAATGACCTTTCTCATGTTTGAAATATACTAACTCGTTTTTTCCTCACAGCAGGTCAACTTGTGTGTGGTTGCAACATTACTGTCCCATTGAGTACATTTTTGGAGAAAGGGACATCAGTTGCACCACAGGGCCGCAGACGGGTGCTGGGCACGATACATTTTCTCTCTTCGGTAAGCATTTTTTTGTGTTTGTTACCTTTGGAAGTTTGGTTTTTCATGTTGATTTTAAAATGACCTTTCTCATGTTTGAAATGTACTAACTCGTTTTTTCCTCACAGCAGGTCAACTTGTGTGTGGTTGCAACATTACGGTCCCATTGAGTACATTTTTGGAGAAAGGGACATGAGTTGCACCACAGGGCCGCAGACGGGTGCTGGGCACGATACATTTTCTCTCTTTGGTAAGCATTTTTTTGTGCTTTATACTTTTGGAAGTTTGGTTTTTCATGTTGATTTTAAAATGACCTTTTTCATGTTTGAAATGTACTAACTCGTTTTTTCCTCACAGCAGGTCAACTTGTGTGTGGTTGCAACATTACGGTCCCATTGAGTACATTTTTGAAGAAAGGGACATCAGTTGCACCACAGGGCCGCAGACGGGTGCTGGGCACGATACATTTTCTCCCTTCGGTAAGCATTTTTTTGTGTTTGTTACTTTTGGAAGTTTGGTTTTTCATGTTGATTTTAAAATGACCTTTCTCATGTTTGAAATGTACTAACTCGTTTTTTCCTCACAGCAGGTCAACTTGTGTGTGGTTGCAACATTACGGTCCCATTGAGTACATTTTTGGAGAAAGGGACATCAGTTGCATCACAGGGCGGGAGGAGGGTGCTGGGCACGATACATTATCTCTCTTCGGTAAGCATTTTTTTGTGCTTTATACTTTTGGAAGTTTGGTTTTTCATGTTGATTTTAAAATGACCTTTCTCATGTTTGAAATGTACTAACTGGTTTTTTCCTCACAGCAGGTCAACTTGTGTGTGGTTGCAACATTACGGTCCCATTGAGTACATTTTTGGAGAAGGGGACATCAGTTGCACCACAGGGCGGGAGGAGGGTGCTGGGCACGATACATTTTCTCTCTTCGGTAAGCATTTTTTTGTGCTTTATACTTTTGGAAGTTTGGTTTTTCATGTTGATTTTAAAATGTCCTTTCTCATGTTTGAAATGTACTAACTCGTTTTTTCCTTACAGCAGGTCAACTTGTGTGTGGTTGCAACATTACGGTCCCATTGAGTACATTTTTGGAGAAAGGGACATCAGTTGCACCACAGGGCCGCAGACGGGTGCTGGGCACGATACATTTTCTCTCTTCGGTAAGCATTTTTTTGTGTTTGTTACTTTTGGAAGTTTGGTTTTTCATGTTGATTTTAAAATGACCTTTCTCATGTTTGAAATATACTAACTCGTATTTTCCTCACAGCAGGTCAACTTGTGTGTGGTTGCAACATTACTGTCCCATTGAGTACATTTTTGGAGAAAGGGACATCAGTTGCACCACAGGGCCGCAGACGGGTGCTGGGCACGATACATTTTCTCTCTTCGGTAAGCATTTTATGTGTTTGTTACTTTTGGAAGTTTGGTTTTTCATGTTGATTTTAAAATGACCTTTCTCATGTTTGAAATGTACTAACTCATTTTTTCCTCACAGCAGGTCAACTTGTGTGTGGTTGCAACATTACGGTCCCATTGAGTACATTTTTGGAGAAAGGGAGATCAGTTGCACCACAGGGCCGCAGACGGGTGCTGGGCACGATACATTTTCTCTCTTCGGTAAGCATTATTTTGTGTTTGTTACCTTTGGAAGTTTGGTTTTTCATGTTGATTTTAAAATGACCTTTCTCATGTTTGAAATGTACTAACTCGTTTTTTCCTCACAGCAGGTCAACTTGTGTGTGGTTGCAACATTACGTTCCCATTGAGTACATTTTTGGAGAAAGGGACATGAGTTGCACCACAGGGCCGCAGACGGGTGCTGGGCACGATACATTTTCTCTCTTCGGTAAGCATTTTTTTGTGCTTTATACTTTTGGAAGTTTGGTTTTTCATTTTGATTTTAAAATGACCTTTCTCATGTTTGAAATGTACTAATTCGTTTTTTTCTCACAGCAGGTCAACTTGTGTGTGGTTGCAACATTACGGTCCCATTGAGTACATTTTTGAAGAAAGGGACATCAGTTGCACCACAGGGCCGCAGACGGGTGCTGGGCACGATACATTTTCTCTCTTCGGTAAGCATTTTTTTGTGTTTGTTACTTTTGGAAGTTTGGTTTTTCATGTTGATTTTAAAATGACCTTTCTCTTGTTTGAAATGTACTAACTCGTTTTTTCCTTACAGCAGGTCAACTTGTGTGTGGTTGCAACATTACGGTCCCATTGAGTACATTTTTGGAGAAAGGGACATCAGTTGCACCACAGGGCCGCAGACGGGTGCTGAGCATGATACATTTTCCCTCTTCGGTAAGCATTTTGTTGTGCTTTATACTTTTGGAAGTTTGGTTTTTCATGTTGATTTTAAAATGACCTTTCTCATGTTTGAAATGTACTAACTCATTTTTTCCTCACAGCAGGTCAACTTGTGTGTGGTTGCAACATTACGGTCCCATTGAGTACATTTTTGGAGAAAGGGACATGAGTTGCACCACAGGGCCGCAGACGGGTGCTGGGCACGATACATTTTCTCTCTTCGGTAAACATTTTTTTGTGCTTTATACTTTTGGAAGTTTGGTTTTTCATGTTGATTTTAAAATGACCTTTCTCATGTTTGAAATGTACTAACTCGTTTTTTCCTCACAGCAGGTCAACTTGTGTGTGGTTGCAACATTACGGTCCCATTGAGTACATTTTTGGAGAAAGGGACATCAGTTGCATCACAGGGCGGGAGGAGGGTGCTGGGCACGATACATTTTCTCTCTTCGGTAAGCATTTTCTTGTGCTTTATACTTTTGGAAGTTTGGTTTTTCATGTTGATTTTAAAATGACCTTTTCATGTTTGAAATGTATTAACTCGTTTTTTCCTCACAGCTGGTCAACTTGTGTGTGGTTGCAATATTATGGTCCCATTGATTACAATTTTGGAGAAAGGGACATCAGTTGCACCACAGGGCCACAGACGGGTGCTGGGCACGATACATTTTCTCTCTTCGGTAAGCATTTTTTTGTGCTCTATACTTTTGGAAGTTTGGTTTTTCATGTTGATTTTAAAATGACCTTTCTCATGTTTGAAATGTACTAACTCGTTTTTTCCTCACAGCAGGTCAACTTGTGTGTGGTTGCAACATTACGGTCCCATTGAGTACATTTTTGGAGAAAGGCACATCAGTTGCATCACAGGGCGGGAGGAGGGTGCTGGGCACGATACATTTTCTCTCTTCGGTAAGCATTTTTTTGTGTTTGTTACTTTTGGAAGTTTGGTTTTTCATGTTGATTTTAAAATGACCTTTTTCATGTTTGAAATGTACTAACTCGTATTTTCCTCACAGCAGGTCAACTTGTGTGTGGTTGCAACATTACGGTCCCATTGAGTACATTTTTGGAGAAATGGACATCAGTTGCATCACAGGGCCGCAGACGGGTGCTGGGCACGATACATTTTCTCTCTTCGGTAAGCATTTTTTTGTGCTTTATACTCTTGGAAGTCTGGTTTTTCATGTTGATTTTAAAATGACCTTTTTCATGTTTGAAATGTACTAACTCGTTTTTTCCTCACAGCAGGTCAACTTGTGTGTGGTTGCAACATTACGGTCCCATTGAGTACATTTTTGGAGAAAGTGACATCAGTTGCACCACAGGGCCGCAGACGGGTGCTGGGCATGATACATTTTCTCTCTTCGGTAAGCATTTTTTTGTGCTTTATACTTTTGGAAGTTTGGTTTTTCATGTTGAATTTAAAATGACCTTTCTCATGTTTGAAATGTACTAACTCGTTTTTTCCTCACAGCAGGTCAACTTGTGTGTGGTTGCAACATTACGGTCCCATTGAGTACATTTTTGGAGAAAGGCACATCAGTTGCATCACAGGGCGGGTGGAGGGTGCTGGGCACGATACATTTTCTCTCTTCGGTAAGCATTTTTTTGTGTTTGTTACTTTTGGAAGTTTGGTTTTTCATGTTGATTTTAAAATGACCTTTTTCATGTTTGAAATGTACTAACTCGTTTTTTCCTCACAGCAGGTCAACTTGTGTGTGGTTGCAACATTACGGTCCCATTGAGTACATTTTTGGAGAAAGGGACATCAGCTGTATCACAGGGCGGGAGGAGGGTGCTGGGCACGATACATTTTCTCTCTTCGGTAAGCATTTTTTTGTGTTTGTTACTTTTGGAAGTTTGGTTTCTCATGTTGATTTTAAAATGACCTTTTTCTTGTTTGAAATGTACTAACTCGTTTTTTCCTCACAGTTGGTCAACTTGTGTGTGGTTGCAACATTATGGTCCCATTGAGTACAATTTTGGAGAAAGGGACATCAGTTGCACCACAGGGCCGCAGACGGGTGCTGGGCACGATACATTTTCTCTCTTCGGTAAGCATTTTTTTGTGCTTTATACTTTTGGAAGTTTCATTTTTCATGTTGATTTTAAAATGACCTTTCTCATGTTTGAAATGTACTAACTCGTTTTTTCCTCACAGCAGGTCAACTTGTGTGTGGTTGCAACATTACGGTCCCATTGAGTACATTTTTGGAGAAAGGCACATCAGTTGCATCACAGGGCGGGTGGAGGGTGCTGGGCACGATACATTTTCTCTCTTCGGTAAGCATTTTTTTGTGTTTGTTACTTTTGGAAGTTTGGTTTTTCATGTTGATTTTTAAATGACCTTTTTCATGTTTGAAATGTACTAACTCGTTTTTTCCTCACAGCAGGTCAACTTGTGTGTGGTTGCAACATTACGGTCCCATTGAGTACATTTTTGGAGAAAGGGACATCAGCTGTATCACAGGGCGGGAGGAGGGTGCTGGGCACGATACATTTTCCCTCTTCGGTAAGCATTTTTTTGTGTTTGTTACTTTTGGAAGTTTGGTTTTTCATGTTGATTTTAAAATGACCTTTTTCATGTTTGAAATGTACTAACTCGTTTTTTCCTCACAGTTGGTCAACTTGTGTGTGGTTGCAACATTATGGTCCCATTGAGTACAATTTTGGAGAAAGGGACATCAGTTGCACCACAGGGCCGCAGACGGGTGCTGGGCACGATACATTTTCTCTCTTCGGTAAGCATTTTTTTGTGCTTTATACTTTTGGAAGTTTGATTTTTCATGTTGATTTTAAAATGACCTTTCTCATGTTTGAAATGTACTAACTCGTTTTTTCCTCACAGCAGGTCAACTTGTGTGTGGTTGAAACATTACGGTCCCATTGAGTACATTTTTGGAGAAAGGGACATCAGTTGCATCACAGGGCGGGAGGAGGGTGCTGGGCACGAAACATTTTCTCTCTTCGGTAAGCATTTTTTTGTGTTTGTTACTTTTGGAAGTTTGGTTTTTCATGTTGATTTTAAAATGACCTTTTTCATGTTTGAAATGTACTAACTTGTTTTTTCCTCACAGCAGGTCAACTTGTGTGTGGTTGCAACATTACGGTCCCATTGAGTACATTTTTGGAGAAAGGGACATCAGTTGCATCACAGGGCGGGAGGAGGGTGCTGGGCACGATACATTATCTCTCTTCGGTAAGCATTTTTTTGTGCTTTATACTTTTGGAAGTTTGGTTTTTCATGTTGATTTTAAAATGACCTTTCTCATGTTTGAAATGTACTAACTCGTTTTTTCCTCACAGCAGGTCAACTTGTGTGTGGTTGCAACATTACTGTCCCATTGAGTACATTTTTGGAGAAAGGCACATCAGTTGCATCACAGGGCCGCAGACGGGTGCTGGGCACGATACATTTTCTCTCTTCGGTAAGCATTTTTTTGTGTTTGTTACTTTTGGAAGTTTGGTTTTTCATGTTGATTTTAAAATGACCTTTCTCATGTTTGAAATGTACTAACTCGTTTTTTCCTCACAGCAGGTCAACTTGTGTGTGGTTGCAACATTACGGTCCCATTGAGTACATTTCTGGAGAAAGGGACATCAGCTGTATCACAGGGCGGGAGGAGGGTGCTGGGCACGATACATTTTCTCTATTCGGTAAGCATTTTTTTGTGTTTGTTACTTTTGGAAGTTTGGTTTTTCATGTTGATTTTAAAATGACCTTTTTCATGTTTGAAATGTACTAACTCGTTTTTTCCTCACAGTTGGTCAACTTGTGTGTGGTTGCAACATTATGGTCCCATTGAGTACAATTTTGGAGAAAGGGACATCAGTTGCACCACAGGGCCGCAGACGGGTGCTGGGCACGATACATTTTCTCTCTTCGGTAAGCATTTTTTTGTGCTTTATACTTTTGGAAGTTTGATTTTTCATGTTGATTTTAAAATGACCTTTCTCAGGTTTGAAATGTACTAACTCGTTTTTTCCTCACAGCAGGACAACTTGAGTGTGGTTGAAACATTACGGTCCCATTGAGTACATTTTTGGAGAAAGGGACATCAGTTGCATCACAGGGCGGGAGGAGGGTGCTGGGCACGAAACATTTTCTCTCTTCGGTAAGCATTTTTTTGTGTTTGTTACTTTTGGAAGTTTGGTTTTTCATGTTGATTTTAAAATGACCTTTTTCATGTTTGAAATGTACTAACTTGTTTTTTCCTCACAGCAGGTCAACTTGTGTGTGGTTGCAACATTACGGTCCCATTGAGTACATTTTTGGAGAAAGGGACATCAGTTGCATCACAGGGCGGGAGGAGGGTGCTGGGCACGATACATTATCTCTCTTCGGTAAGCATTTTTTTGTGCGTTATACTTTTGGAAGTTTGGTTTTTCATGTTGATTTTAAAATGACCTTTCTCATGTTTGAAATGTACTAACTCGTTTTTTCCTCACAGTTGGTCAACTTGTGTGTGGTTGCAACATTACTGTCCCATTGAGTACATTTTTGGAGAAAGGCACATCAGTTGCATCACAGGGCCGCAGACGGGTGCTGGGCACGATACATTTTCTCTCTTCGGTAAGCATTTTTTTGTGTTTGTTACTTTTGGAAGTTTGGTTTTTCATGTTGATTTTAAAATGACCTTTCTCATGTTTGAAATGTACTAACTCGTTTCTTCCTCACAGCAGGTCAACTTGTGTGTGGTTGCAACATTACGGTCCCATTGAGTACATTTTTGGAGAAAGGGACATCAGTTGCATCACAGGGCGGGAGGAGGGTGCTGGGCACGATACATTTTCTCTCTTCGGTAAGCATTATTTTGTGCTTTATACTTTTGGAAGTTTGGTTTTTCATGTTGATTTTAAAATGACTTTTCTCACGTTTGAAATGTACTAACTCGTTTTTTCCTCACAGCAGGTCGACTTGTGTGTGGTTGCAACATTACGGTCCCATTGAGTACATTTTTGGAGAAAGGGACATCAGTTGCACCACAGGGCCGATGACGGGTGCTAGGCACGATACATTTTCTCTCTTCGGTAAGCATTTTTTTGTGTTTGTTACTTTTAGAAGTTTGGTTTTTCATGTTGATTTTAAAATGACCTTTTTTATGTTTGAAATGTACTAACTCGTTTTTTCCTCACAGCAGGTCAACTTGTGTGTGGTTGCAACATTACGGTCCCATTGAGTACATTTTTGGAGAAAGGGACATCAGTTGCATCACAGGGCGGGAGGAGGGTGCTGGGCACGATACATTTTCTCTCTTCGGTAAGCATTTTTTTGTGCTTTATACTTTTGGAAGTTTGGTTTTTCATGTTAATTTTAAAATGACCTTTTTCATGTTTGAAATGTACTAACTCGTTTTTTCCTCACAGCAGGTCAACTTGTGTGTGTTTGCAACATTACGGTCCCATTGAGTACATTTTTGGAGAAAGGGACATCTGTTGCATCACAGGGCGGGAGGAGGGTGCTGGGCATGATACATTTTCTCTCTTCGGTAAGCATTTTTTTGTGCTTTATACTTTTGGAAGTTTGGTTTTTCATGTTGATTTTAAAATGACCTTTCTCATGTTTGAAATGTACTAACTCGTTTTTTCCTCACAGCAGGTCAACTTGTGTGTGGTTGCAACATTACGGTCCCATTGAGTACATTTTTGGAGAAAGTGACATCAGTTGCACCACAGGGCCGCAGACGGGTGCTGGGCATGATACATTTTCTCTCTTCGGTAAGCATTTTTTTGTGCTTTATACTTTTGGAAGTTTGGTTTTTCATGTTGATTTTAAAATGACCTTTCTCATGTTTGAAATGTACTAACTCGTTTTTTCCTCACAGCAGGTCAACTTGTGTGTGGTTGCAACATTACGGTCCCATTGAGTACATTTTTGGAGAAAGGGACATCAGTTGCACCACAGGGCCGCAGACGGGTGCTGGGCATGATACATTTTCTCTCTTCGGTAAGCATTTTTTTGTGTTTGTTACTTTTGGAAGTTTGGTTTTTCATGTTGATTTTAAAATGACCTTTCTCATGTTTGAAATGTACTAACTCATTTTTTCCTCACAGCAGGTCAACTTGTGTGTGGTTGCAACATTACGGTCCCATTGAGTACATTTTTGGAGAGAGGGACATCAGTTGCATCACAGGGCGGGAGGAGGGTGCTGGGCACGATACATTTTCTCTCTTCGGTAAGCATTTTTTGTGCTTTATACTTTTGGAAGTTTGGTTTTTCATGTTGATTTTAAAATGACCTTTCTCATGTTTGAAATGTACTAACTCGTTTTTTCCTCACAGCAGGTCAACTTGTGTGTGGTTGCAACATTACGGTCCCATTGAGTACATTTTTGGAGAAGGGACATCAGTTGCACCACAGGGCCACAGACGGGTGCTGGGCACGATACATTTTCTCTCTTCGGTAAGCATTTTTTTGTGTTTGTTACTTTTGGAAGTTTGGTTTTTCATGTTGATTTTAAAATGACCTTTCTTATGTTTGAAATGTACTAACTCGTTTTTTCCTCACAGCAGGTCAACTTGTGTGTGGTTGCAACATTACGGTCCCATTGAGTACATTTTTGGAGAAAGGGACATCAGTTGCATCACAGGGCGGGAGGAGGGTGCTGGGCACGATACATTTTCTTTCTTCGGTAGGCATTTTTTTGTGCTTTATACTTTTGGAAGTTTGGTTTTTCATGTTGATTTTAAAATGACCTTTCTCATGTTTGAAATGTACTAACTCGTTTTTTCCTCACAGCAGGTCAACTTGTGTGTGGTTGCAACATTACGGTCCCATTGAGTACATTTTTGGAGAAAGGGACATCGGCTGCATCACAGGGCGGGAGGAGGGTGCTGGGCACGATACATTTTCTCTCTTCGGTAAGCATTTTTTTGTGCTTTATACTTTTGGAAGTTTGGTTTTTCATGGTGATTTTAAAATGACCTTTCTCATGTTTGAAATGTACTAACTCGTTTTTTCCTCACAGCAGGGCAACTTGTGTGTGGTTGCAACATTACGGTCCCATTGAGTACATTTTTGGAGAAAGGGACATCAGTTGCACCACAGGGCCGCAGACGGGTGCTGGGCACGATACATTTTCTCTCTTCGGTAAGCATTTTTTTGTGTTTGTTACTTTTGGAAGTTTGGTTTTTCATGTTGATTTTAAAATGACCTTTTTCATGTTTGAAATGTACTAACTCGTTTTTTCCTCACAGCAGGTCAACTTGTGTGTGGTTGCAACATTACGGTCCCATTGAGTACATTTTTGGAGAATGGGACATCAGTTGCATCACAGGGCGGGAGGAGGGTGCTGGGCACGATACATTTTCTCTCTTCGGTAAGCATTTTTTTGTGCTGTATACTTTTGGAAGTTTGGTTTTTCATGTTAATTTTAAAATGACCTTTTTCATGTTTGAAATGTACTAACTCGTTTTTTCCTCACAGCAGGTCAACTTGTGTGTGGTTGCAACATTACGGTCCCATTGAGTACATTTTTGGAGAAAGGGACATCTGTTGCATCACAGGGCGGGAGGAGGGTGCTGGGCACGATACATTTTCTCTCTTCGGTAAGCATTTTTTTGTGCTTTATACTTTTGGAAGTTCGGTTTTTCATGTTGATTTTAAAATGACCTTTCTCATGTTTGAAATGTACTAACTCGTTTTTTCCTCACAGCAGGTCAACTTGTGTGTGGTTGCAGCATTACGGTCCCATTGAGTACATTTTTGGAGAAAGGGACATCAGTTGCATCACAGGGCGGGAGGAGGGTGCTGGGCACGATACATTTTCTGTCTTCGGTAAGCCTTTTTTTGTGCTTTATAATTTTGGAAGTTTGGTTTTTCATGTTGATTTTAAAATGACCTTTCTCATGTTTGAAATGTACTAACTCGTTTTTTCCTCACAGCAGGTCAACTTGTGTGTGGTTGCAACATTACGGTCCCAATGAGTACATTTTCGGAGAAAGGGACATCAGTTGCACCAGAGGGCCGCAGACGGGTGCTGGGCACGATACATTTTCTCTCTTCGGTAAGCATTTTTTTGTGCTTTATACTTTTGGAAGTTCGGTTTTTCATGTTGATTTTAAAATGACCTTTCTCATGTTTGAAATGTACTAACTCGTTTCTTCCTCACAGCAGGTCAACTTGTGTGTGGTTGCAACATTACGGTCCCATTGAGTACATTTTTGGAGAAAGGGACATCAGTTGCATCACAGGGCGGGAGGAGGGTGCTGGGCACGATACATTTTCTCTCTTCGGTAAGCATTATTTTGTGCTTTATACTTTTGGAAGTTTGGTTTTTCATGTTGATTTTAAAATGACTTTTCTCACGTTTGAAATGTACTAACTCGTTTTTTCCTCACAGCAGGTCGACTTGTGTGTGGTTGCAACATTACGGTCCCATTGAGTACATTTTTGGAGAAAGGGACATCAGTTGCACCACAGGGCCGATGACGGGTGCTAGGCACGATACATTTTCTCTCTTCGGTAAGCATTTTTTTGTGTTTGTTACTTTTAGAAGTTTGGTTTTTCATGTTGATTTTAAAATGACCTTTTTTATGTTTGAAATGTACTAACTCGTTTTTTCCTCACAGCAGGTCAACTTGTGTGTGGTTGCAACATTACGGTCCCATTGAGTACATTTTTGGAGAAAGGGACATCAGTTGCATCACAGGGCGGGAGGAGGGTGCTGGGCACGATACATTTTCTCTCTTCGGTAAGCATTTTTTTGTGCTTTATACTTTTGGAAGTTTGGTTTTTCATGTTAATTTTAAAATGACCTTTTTCATGTTTGAAATGTACTAACTCGTTTTTTCCTCACAGCAGGTCAACTTGTGTGTGTTTGCAACATTACGGTCCCATTGAGTACATTTTTGGAGAAAGGGACATCTGTTGCATCACAGGGCGGGAGGAGGGTGCTGGGCATGATACATTTTCTCTCTTCGGTAAGCATTTTTTTGTGCTTTATACTTTTGGAAGTTTGGTTTTTCATGTTGATTTTAAAATGACCTTTCTCATGTTTGAAATGTACTAACTCGTTTTTTCCTCACAGCAGGTCAACTTGTGTGTGGTTGCAACATTACGGTCCCATTGAGTACATTTTTGGAGAAAGTGACATCAGTTGCACCACAGGGCCGCAGACGGGTGCTGGGCATGATACATTTTCTCTCTTCGGTAAGCATTTTTTTGTGCTTTATACTTTTGGAAGTTTGGTTTTTCATGTTGATTTTAAAATGACCTTTCTCATGTTTGAAATGTACTAACTCGTTTTTTCCTCACAGCAGGTCAACTTGTGTGTGGTTGCAACATTACGGTCCCATTGAGTACATTTTTGGAGAAAGGGACATCAGTTGCACCACAGGGCCGCAGACGGGTGCTGGGCATGATACATTTTCTCTCTTCGGTAAGCATTTTTTTGTGTTTGTTACTTTTGGAAGTTTGGTTTTTCATGTTGATTTTAAAATGACCTTTCTCATGTTTGAAATGTACTAACTCATTTTTTCCTCACAGCAGGTCAACTTGTGTGTGGTTGCAACATTACGGTCCCATTGAGTACATTTTTGGAGAGAGGGACATCAGTTGCATCACAGGGCGGGAGGAGGGTGCTGGGCACGATACATTTTCTCTCTTCGGTAAGCATTTTTTGTGCTTTATACTTTTGGAAGTTTGGTTTTTCATGTTGATTTTAAAATGACCTTTCTCATGTTTGAAATGTACTAACTCGTTTTTTCCTCACAGCAGGTCAACTTGTGTGTGGTTGCAACATTACGGTCCCATTGAGTACATTTTTGGAGAAGGAACATCAGTTGCACCACAGGGCCACAGACGGGTGCTGGGCACGATACATTTTCTCTCTTCGGTAAGCATTTTTTTGTGTTTGTTACTTTTGGAAGTTTGGTTTTTCATGTTGATTTTAAAATGACCTTTCTTATGTTTGAAATGTACTAACTCGTTTTTTCCTCACAGCAGGTCAACTTGTGTGTGGTTGCAACATTACGGTCCCATTGAGTACATTTTTGGAGAAAGGGACATCAGTTGCATCACAGGGCGGGAGGAGGGTGCTGGGCACGATACATTTTCTTTCTTCGGTAGGCATTTTTTTGTGCTTTATACTTTTGGAAGTTTGGTTTTTCATGTTGATTTTAAAATGACCTTTCTCATGTTTGAAATGTACTAACTCGTTTTTTCCTCACAGCAGGTCAACTTGTGTGTGGTTGCAACATTACGGTCCCATTGAGTACATTTTTGGAGAAAGGGACATCGGCTGCATCACAGGGCGGGAGGAGGGTGCTGGGCACGATACATTTTCTCTCTTCGGTAAGCATTTTTTTGTGCTTTATACTTTTGGAAGTTTGGTTTTTCATGGTGATTTTAAAATGACCTTTCTCATGTTTGAAATGTACTAACTCGTTTTTTCCTCACAGCAGGGCAACTTGTGTGTGGTTGCAACATTACGGTCCCATTGAGTACATTTTTGGAGAAAGGGACATCAGTTGCACCACAGGGCCGCAGACGGGTGCTGGGCACGATACATTTTCTCTCTTCGGTAAGCATTTTTTTGTGTTTGTTACTTTTGGAAGTTTGGTTTTTCATGTTGATTTTAAAATGACCTTTTTCATGTTTGAAATGTACTAACTCGTTTTTTCCTCACAGCAGGTCAACTTGTGTGTGGTTGCAACATTACGGTCCCATTGAGTACATTTTTGGAGAATGGGACATCAGTTGCATCACAGGGCGGGAGGAGGGTGCTGGGCACGATACATTTTCTCTCTTCGGTAAGCATTTTTTTGTGCTGTATACTTTTGGAAGTTTGGTTTTTCATGTTAATTTTAAAATGACCTTTTTCATGTTTGAAATGTACTAACTCGTTTTTTCCTCACAGCAGGTCAACTTGTGTGTGGTTGCAACATTACGGTCCCATTGAGTACATTTTTGGAGAAAGGGACATCTGTTGCATCACAGGGCGGGAGGAGGGTGCTGGGCACGATACATTTTCTCTCTTCGGTAAGCATTTTTTGGTGCTTTATACTTTTGGAAGTTCGGTTTTTCATGTTGATTTTAAAATGACCTTTCTCATGTTTGAAATGTACTAACTCGTTTTTTCCTCACAGCAGGTCAACTTGTGTGTGGTTGCAGCATTACGGTCCCATTGAGTACATTTTTGGAGAAAGGGACATCAGTTGCATCACAGGGCGGGAGGAGGGTGCTGGGCACGATACATTTTCTGTCTTCGGTAAGCCTTTTTTTGTGCTTTATAATTTTGGAAGTTTGGTTTTTCATGTTGATTTTAAAATGACCTTTCTCATGTTTGAAATGTACTAACTCGTTTTTTCCTCACAGCAGGTCAACTTGTGTGTGGTTGCAACATTACGGTCCCAATGAGTACATTTTCGGAGAAAGGGACATCAGTTGCACCAGAGGGCCGCAGACGGGTGCTGGGCACGATACATTTTCTCTCTTCGGTAAGCATTTTTTTGTGTTTCTTAGCTTTGGAAGTTTGGTTTTTCATGTTGATTTTAAAATGACCTTTCTCATGTTTGAAATGTACTAACTCGTTTTTTCCTCACAGCAGGTCAACTTGTGTGTGGTTGCAACATTACGGTCCCATTGAGTACATTTTTGGAGAAAGGGACATCAGTTGCACCACAGGGCCACAGACGGGTGCTGGGCACGATACGTTTTCTCTCTTCGGTAAGCATTTTTTTGTGTTTGTTACTTTTGGAAGTTTGGTTTTTCATGTTGATTTTAAAATGACCTTTGTCATGTTTGAAATGTACTAACTCGTTTTTTCCTCACAGCAGATCAACTTGTGAGTGGTTGCAACATTACGGTCCCATTGAGTACATTTTTGGAGAAAGGGACATCAGTTGCATCACAGTGCGGGAGGAGGGTGCTTGGCACGATACATTTTCTCTCTTCGGTAAGCATTTTTTTGTGCTTTATACTTTTGGAAGTTTGGTTTTTCATGTTGATTTTAAAATGACCTTTCTCATGTTTGAAATGTACTAACTCGTTTTTTCCTCACAGCAGGTCAACTTGTGTGTGGTTGCAACATTACGGTCCCATTGAGTACATTTTTTGCGAAAGGGACATCAGTTGCATCACAGGGCGGGAGGAGGGTGCTGGGCACGATACATTTTCTCTCTTCGGTAAGCATTTTTTTGTGTTTGTTAGTTTTGGAAGTTTGGTTTTTCATGTTGATTTTAAAATGACCTTTCTCATGTTTGAAATGTACTAACTCGTTTTTTCCTCACAGCAGGTCAACTTGTGTGTGGTTGCAACATTACGGTACCATTGAGTACATTTTTGGAGAAAGGGACATCAGTTGCATCACAGGGCGGGAGGAGGGTGCTGGGCACGATACATTTTCTTTCTTCGGTAGGCATTTTTTTTGTGCTTTATACTTTTGGAAGTTTGGTTTTTCATGTTGATTTTAAAATGACCTTTCTGATGCTTGAAATGTACTAACTTGTTTTTTCCTCACAGCAGGTCAACTTGTGTGTGGTTGCAACATTACGGTCCCATTGAGTACATTTTTGGAGAAAGGGACATCAGTTGCATCACAGGGCGGGAGGAGGGTGCTGGGCACGATACATTTTCTCTCTTCGGTAAGCATTTTTTTGTGCTTTATACTTTTGGAAGTTTGGTTTTTCATGTTGATTTTAAAATGACCTTTCTCATGTTTGAAATGTACTAACTCGTTTTTTCCTCACAGCAGGTCAACTTGTGTGTGGTTGCAACATTACGGTCCCATTGAGTACATTTTTGGAGAAAGGGACATCAGTTGCACCACAGGTCCGCAGACGGGTGCTGGGCACGATACATTTTCTCTCTTCGGTAAGCATTTTTTTGTGTTTGTTACTTTTGGAAGTTTGGTTTTTCATGTTGATTTTAAAATGACCTTTCTCATGTTTGAAATGTACTAACTCGTTTTTTCCTCACAGCAGGTCAACTTGTGTGTGGTTGCAACATTACGGTCCCATTGAGTACATTTTTGGAGAAAGGGACATCAGTTGCATCACAGGGCGGGAGGAGGGTGCTGGGCACGATACATTTTCTCTCTTCGGTAAGCATTTTTTTGTGTTTGTTACTTTTGGAAGTTTGGTTTTTCATGTTGATTTTAAAATGACCTTTCTCATGTTTGAAATGTACTAACTCGTTTTTTCCTCACAGCAGGTCAACTTGTGTGTGGTTGCAACATTACGGTCCCACTGAGTACATTTTTGGAGAAAGGGACATCAGTTGCATCACAGGGCGGGGGGAGGGTGCTGGGCACGATACATTTTCTCTTTTCGGTAAGCATTTTTTTGTGCTTTATACTTTTGGAAGTTTGGTTTTTCATGTTGATTTTAAAATGTCCTTTCTCATGTTTGAAATGTACTAACTGGTTTTTTCCTCACAGCAGGTCAACTTGTGTGTGGTTGCAACATTACGGTCCCATTGAGTACATTTTTGGAGAAAGGGACATCAGTTGCATCACAGGGCCGCAGACGGTTGCTGGGCACGATACATTATCTCTCTTCGGTAAGCATTTTTTTGTGCTTTATACTTTTGGAAGTTTGGTTTTTCATGTTGATTTTAAAATGACCTTTCTCATGTTTGAAATGTACTAACTCGTTTTTTCCACACAGCAGGTCAACTTGTGTGTGGTTGCAACATTACGGTCCCACTGAGTACATTTTTGGAGAAAGGGACATCAGTTGCATCACAGGGCGGGAGGAGGGTGCTGGGCACGATACATTTTCTCTCTTCGGTAAGCATTTTTTTGTGTTTGTTACTTTTGGAAGTTTGGTTTTTCATGTTGATTTTAAAATGACCTTTCTCATGTTTGAAATGTACTAACTCGTTTTTTCCTCACAGCAGGTCAACTTGTGTGTGGTTGCAACATTACGGTCCCACTGAGTACATTTTTGGAGAAAGGGACATCAGTTGCATCACAGGGCGGGAGGAGGGTGCTGGGCACGATACATTTTCTCTCTTCGGTAAGCATTTTTTTGTGCTTTATACTTTTGGAAGTTTGGTTTTTCATGTTGATTTTAAAATGACCTTTCTCATGTTTGAAAAGTACTAACTCTTTTTTTCCTCACAGCAGGTCAACTTGTGTGTGGTTGCAACATTACAGTCCCATTGAGTACATTTTTGGAGAAAGGGACATCAGTTGCATCACAGGGCCGCAGACGGGTGCTGGGCACGATACATTTTCTCTCTTCGGTAAGCATTTTTTTGTGCTTTATACTTTTGGAAGTTTGGTTTTTCATGTTGATTTTAAAATGACCTTTCTCATGTTTGAAATGTACTAACTCGTTTTTTCCTCACAGCAGGTCAACTTGTGTGTGGTTGCAACATTACGGTCCCATTGAGTACATTTTTGGAGAAAGGGACATCAGTTGCACCACAGGGCCACAGACGGGTGCTGGGCACGATACATTTTCTCTCTTCGGTAAGCATTTTTTTGTGTTTGTTACTTTTGGAAGTTTGGTTTTTCATGTTGATTTTAAAATGACCTTTGTCATGTTTGAAATGTACTAACTCGTTTTTTCCTCACAGCAGATCAACTTGTGAGTGGTTGCAACATTACGGTCCCATTGAGTACATTTTTGGAGAAAGGGACATCAGTTGCATCACAGTGCGGGAGGAGGGTGCTTGGCACGATACATTTTCTCTCTTCGGTAAGCATTTTTTTGTGCTTTATACTTTTGGAAGTTTGGTTTTTCATGTTGATTTTAAAATGACCTTTCTCATGTTTGAAATGTACTAACTCGTTTTTTCCTCACAGCAGGTCAACTTGTGTGTGGTTGCAACATTACGGTCCCATTGAGTACATTTTTGGAGAAAGGGACATCAGTTGCACCACCGGGCCGCAGACGGGTGCTAAATACGATACATTTTAACTCTTCGGTAAGCATTTTTTTGTGTTTGTTACTTTTGGAAGTTTGGTTTTTCAAGTTGATTTTAAAATGACCTTTCTCATGTTTGAAATGTACTAACTCGTTTTTTCCTCACAGCAGGTCAACTTGTGTGTGGTTGCAACATTACGGTCCCATTGAGTACATTTTTGGAGAAAGGGACATCAGTTGCACCACAGGGCCGCAGACGGGTGCTGGGCACGATACATTTTCCCTCTTCGGTAAGCATTTTTTTGTGTTTGTTACTTTTGGAAGTTTGGTTTTTCATGTTGATTTTAAAATGACCTTTCTCATGTTTGAAATGTACTAACTCGTTTTTTCCTCACAGCAGGTCAACTTGTGTGTGGTTGCAACATTACGGTCCCATTGAGTACATTTTTGGAGAAAGGGACATCAGTTGCACCACCGGGCCGCAGACGGGTGCTGGATACGATACATTTTAACTCTTCGGTAAGCATTTTTTTGTGTTTGTTACTTTTGGAAGTTTGGTTTTTCATGTTGATTTTAAAATGACCTTTCTCATGTTTGAAATGTACTAACTCGTTTTTTCCTCACAGCAGGTCAACTTGTGTGTGGTTGCAACATTACGGTCCCATTGAGTACATTTTTGGAGAAAGGGACATCAGTTGCATCACAGGGCGGGAGGAGGGTGTTGGGCACGATACATTTTCTCTCTTCGGTAAGCATTTTTTTGTGCTTTATACTTTTGGAAGTTAGGTTTTTCATGTTGATTTTAAAATGACCTTTCTCATGTTTGAAATGTACTAACTCGTTTTTTCCTCACAGCAGGTCAACTTGTGTGTGGTTGCAACATTACGGTGCCATTGAGTACATTTTTGAATAAAGGGACATCAGTTGCATCACAGGGCGGGAGGAGGGTGCTGGGCACGATACATTTTCTCTCTTCGGTAAGCATTTTTTTGTGCTTTATACTTTTGGAAGTTTGGTTTTTCATGTTGATTTTAAAATGACCTTTCTCATGTTTGAAATGTACTAACTCGTCTTATCCTCACAGCAGGTCAACTTGTGTGTGGTTGCAACATTACGGTCCCATTGAGTACATTTTTGGAGAAAGGGACATCAGTTGCATCACAGGGCGGGAGGAGGGTGCTGGGCACGATACATTTTCTCTCTTCGGTAAGCATTTTTTTGTGTTTGTTACTTTTGGAAGTTTGGTTTTTCATGTTGATTTTAAAATGACCTTTCTCATGTTTGAAATGTACTAACTCGTTTTTTTCTCACAACAGGTCAACTTGTGTGTGGTTGCAACATTACGGTCCCATTGAGCACAATTTTGGAGAAAGGGACATCAGTTGCACCACAGGGCCGCAGACGGGTGCTGGGCACGATACATTTTCTCTCTTCGGTAAGCATTTTTTTGTGTTTGTTACTTTTGGAAGTTTGGTTTTTCATGTTGATTTTAAAATGACCTTTCTCATGTTTGAAATGTACTAACTGGTTTTTTCCTCACAGCAGGTCAACTTGTGTGTGGTTGCAACATTACGGTCCCATTGAGTACATATTTGGAGAAAGGGACATCAGTTGCATCACAGGGCGGGAGGGGGGTGCTGGGCACGATACATTTTCTCTCTTCGGTAAGCATTTTTTTGTGTTTGTTACTTTTGGAAGTTTGGTTTTTCATGTTGATTTTAAAATGACCTTTTTCATGTTTGAAATGTACTAACTCGTTTTTTCCTCACAGCAGGTCAACTTGTGTGTGGTTGCAACATTACGGTCCCATTGAGTACATTTTTGGAGAAAGGGACATCAGTTGCATCACAGGGCGGGAGGAGGGTGCTGGGCACGATACATTTTCTCTCTTCGGTAAGCATTTTTTTGTGTTTGTTACTTTTGGAAGTTTGGTTTTTCATGTTGATTTTAAAATGACCTTTCTCATGTTTGAAATGTACTAACTCGTTTTTTCCTCACAGCAGGTCAACTAGTGTGTGGTTGCAACATTACGGTCCCACTGAGTACATTTTTGGAGAAAGGGACATCAGTTGCATCACAGGGCGGGAGGAGGGTGCTGGGCACGATACATTTTCTCTTTTCGGTAAGCATTTTTTTGTGCTTTATACTTTTGGAAGTTTGGTTTTTCATGTTGATTTTAAAATGACCTTTCTCATGTTTGAAATGTACTAACTGGTTTTTTCCTCACAGCAGGTCAACTTGTGTGTGGTTGCAACATTACGGTCCCATTGAGTACATTTTTGGAGAAAGGGACATCAGTTGCATCACAGGGCCGCAGACGGTTGCTGGGCACGATACATTTTCTCTCTTCGGTAAGCATTTTTTTGTGCTTTATACTTTTGTAAGTTTCGTTTTTCATGTTGATTTTAAAATGACCTTTCTCATGTTTGAAATGTACTAACTCATTTTTTCCTCACAGCAGGTCAACTTGTGTGTGGTTGCAACATTACGGTCCCATTGAGTACATTTTTGGAGAAAGGGACATCAGTTGCATCACAGGGCGGGAGGAGGGTGCTGGGCACGATACATTTTCTCTCTTCGGTAAGCATTTTTTTGTGTTTGTTACTTTTGGAAGTTTGGTTTTTCATGTTGATTTTAAAATGACCTTTCTCATGTTTGAAATGTACTAACTTGTTTTTTCCTCACAGCAGGTCAACTTGTGTGTGGTTGCAACATTACGGTCCCATTGAGTACATTTTTGGAGAAAGGGACATCAGTTGCACCACAGGGCCGCAGACGGGTGCTGGGCACAATACATTTTCTCTCTTCGGTAAGCATTTTTTTGTGTTTGTTACTTTTGGAAGTTTGGTTTTTCATGTTGATTTTAAAATGACCTTTCTCATGTTTGAAATGTACTAACTCGTTTTTTCCTCACAGCAGGTCACCTTGTGTGTGGTTGCAACATTACGGTCCCATTGAGTACATTTTTGGAGAAAGGGACATCAGTTGCATCACAGGGCGGGAGGAGGGTGCTGGGCACGATACATTTTCTCTCTTCGGTAAGCATTTTTTTGTGTTTGTTACTTTTGGAAGTTTGGTTTTTCATGTTGATTTTAAAATGACCTTTCTCATGTTTGAAATGTACTAACTCGTTTTTTCCTCACAACAGGTCAACTTGTGTGTGGTTGCAACATTACGGTCCCATTGAGCACAATTTTGGAGAAAGGGACATCAGTTGCACCACAGGGCCGCAGACGGGTGCTGGGCACGATACATTTTCTCTCTTCGGTAAGCATTTTTTTGTGTTTGTTACTTTTGGAAGTTTGGTTTTTCATGTTGATTTTAAAATGACCTTTCTCATGTTTGAAATGTACTAACTCGTTTTTTCCTCACAGCAGGTCAACTTGTGTGTGGTTGCAACATTACGGTCCCATTGAGTACATATTTGGAGAAAGGGACATCAGTTGCATCACAGGGCGGGAGGAGGGTGCTGGGCACGATACATTTTCTCTCTTCGGTAAGCATTTTTTTGTGTTTGTTACTTTTGGAAGTTTGGTTTTTCATGTTGATTTTAAAATGACCTTTCTCATGTTTGAAATCTACTAACTCGTTTTTTCCTCACAGCAGGTCAACTTGTGTGTGGTTGCAACATTACGGTCCCATTGAGTACATTTTTGGAGAAAGGGACATCAGTTGCATCACAGGGCGGGAGGAGGGTGCTGGGCACGATACATTTTCTCTCTTCGGTAAGCATTTTTTTGTGTTTGTTACTTTTGGAAGTTTGGTTTTTCATGTTGATTTTAAAATGACCTTTCTCATGTTTGAAATGTACTAACTCGTTTTTTCCTCACAGCAGGTCAACTAGTGTGTGGTTGCAACATTACGGTCCCACTGAGTACATTTTTGGAGAAAGGGACATCAGTTGCATCACAGGGCGGGAGGAGGGTGCTGGGCACGATACATTTTCTCTTTTCGGTAAGCATTTTTTTGTGCTTTATACTTTTGGAAGTTTGGTTTTTCATGTTGATTTTAAAATGACCTTTCTCATGTTTGAAATGTACTAACTGGTTTTTTCCTCACAGCAGGTCAACTTGTGTGTGGTTGCAACATTACGGTCCCATTGAGTACATTTTTGGAGAAAGGGACATCAGTTGCATCACAGGGCCGCAGACGGTTGCTGGGCACGATACATTTTCTCTCTTCGGTAAGCATTTTTTTGTGCTTTATACTTTTGTAAGTTTCGTTTTTCATGTTGATTTTAAAATGACCTTTCTCATGTTTGAAATGTACTAACTCATTTTTTCCTCACAGCAGGTCAACTTGTGTGTGGTTGCAACATTACGGTCCCATTGAGTACATTTTTGGAGAAAGGGACATCAGTTGCATCACAGGGCGGGAGGAGGGTGCTGGGCACGATACATTTTCTCTCTTCGGTAAGCATTTTTTTGTGTTTGTTACTTTTGGAAGTTTGGTTTTTCATGTTGATTTTAAAATGACCTTTCTCATGTTTGAAATGTACTAACTTGTTTTTTCCTCACAGCAGGTCAACTTGTGTGTGGTTGCAACATTACGGTCCCATTGAGTACATTTTTGGAGAAAGGGACATCAGTTGCACCACAGGGCCGCAGACGGGTGCTGGGCACAATACATTTTCTCTCTTCGGTAAGCATTTTTTTGTGTTTGTTACTTTTGGAAGTTTGGTTTTTCATGTTGATTTTAAAATGACCTTTCTCATGTTTGAAATGTACTAACTCTTTTTTTCCTCACAGCAGGTCACCTTGTGTGTGGTTGCAACATTACGGTCCCATTGAGTACATTTTTGGAGAAAGGGACATCAGTTGCATCACAGGGCGGGAGGAGTGTGCTGGGCACGATACATTTTCTCTCTTCGGTAAGCATTTTTTTGTGCTTTATACTTTTGGAAGTTTGGTTTTTCATGTTGATTTTGAAATGACCTTTCTCATGTTTGAAATGTACTAACTCGTTTTTTCCTCACAGCAGGTCAACTTGTGTGTGGTTGTAACATTACGGTCCCGTTGAGTACATTTTTGGAGAAAGGGACATCAGTTGCACCACAGGGCCGCAGACGGGTGCTGGGCACGATACATTTTCCCTCTTCGGTAAGCATTTTTTTGTGTTTGTTACTTTTGGAAGTTTGGTTTTTCATGTTGATTTTAAAATGACCTTTCTCATGTTTGAAATTTACTAACTCGTTTTTTCCTCACAGCAGGTCAACTTGTGTGTGGTTGCAACATTACGGTCCCATTGAGTACATTTTTGGAGAAAGTGACATCAGTTGCACCACAGGTCCGCAGACGGGTGCTGGGCACGATACATTTTCTCTCTTCGGTAAGCATTTTTTTGTGTTTGTTACTTTTGGAAGTTTGGTTTTTCATGTTGATTTTAAAATGACCTTTCTCATGTTTGAAATGTACTAACTCGTTTTTTCCTCACAGCAGATCAACTTGTGTGAGGTTGCAACATTACGGTCCCATTGAGTACATTTTTGGAGAAAGGGACATCAGTTGCACCACAGGGCCGCAGACGGGTGCTGGGCACGATACATTTTCTCTCTTCGGTAAGCATTTTTTTGTGTTTGTTACTTTTGGAAGTTTGGTTTTTCATGTTGATTTTAAAATGACCTTACTCATGTTTGAAATGTACTAACTCGTTTTTTCCTCACAGCAGGTTAACTTGTGTGTGGTTGCAACATTACGGTCCCATTGAGTACATTTTTGGAGAAAGGGACATCAGTTGCACCACAGGGCCGCAGACGGGTGCTGGGCACGATACATTTTCTCTCTTCGGTAAGCATTTTTTTGTGTTTGTTACTTTTGGAAGTTTGGTTTTTCATGTTGATTTTAAAATGACCTTTCTCATGTTTGAAATGTACTAACTCGTTTTTTCCTCACAGCAGGTCAACTTGTGTGTGGTTGCAACATTACGGTCCCATTGAGTACATTTTTGGAGAAAGGGACATCAGTTGCATCACAGGGCGGGAGGAGGGTGCTGGGCACGATACATTTTCTCTCTTCGGTAAGCATTTTTTTGTGTTTGTTAGTTTTGGAAGTTTGGTTTCTCATGTTGATTTTAAAATGACCTTTCTCATGTTTGAAATGTACTAACTCGTTTTTTCCTCACAGCAGGTCAACTTGTGTGTGGTTGTAACGTTACGGTCCCATTGAGTACATTTTTGGAGAAAGGGACATCAGTTGCATCACAGGGCGGGAGGAGGGTGCTGGGCACGATACATTTTCTCTCTTCGGTAAGCATTTTTTTGTGCTTTATACTTTTGGAAGTTTGGTTTTTCATGTTGATTTTAAAATGACCTTTCTCATGTTTGAAATGTACTAACTCTTTTTTTCCTCACAGCAGGTCAACTTGTGTGTGGTTGCAACATTACGGTCCCATTGAGTACATTTTTGGAGAATGGGACATCAGTTGCACCACAGGGCCACAGACGGGTGCTGGGCACGATACATTTTCTCTCTTCGGTAAGCATTTTCTTGTGTTTGTTACTTTTGGAAGTTTGAATTTTCATGTTGATTTTAAAATGACCTTTCTCATGTTTGAAATGTACTATCTCGTTTTTTCCTCACAGCAGGTCAACTTGTGTGTGGTTGCAACATTACGGTCCCATAGAATACATTTTTGGAGAAAGGGACATCAGTTGCACCACAGGGCCGCAGACGGGTGCTGGGCACGATACATTATCTCTCTTCGGTAAGCATTTTTTTGTGTTTGTTACTTTTGGAAGTTTGGTTTTTCATGTTGATTTTAAAATGACCTTTCTCATGTTTGAAATGTACTAACTCGTTTTTTCCTCACAGCAGGTCAACTTGTGTGTGGTTGCAACATTACGGTCCCATTGAGTACATTTTTGGAGAAAGGGACATCAGTTGCACCACAGGGCCGCAGACGGGTGCTGGGCACGATACATTTTCTCTCTTCGGTAAGCATTTTTTTGTGTTTGTTACTTTTGGAAGTTTGGTTTTTCATGTTGATTTTAAAATGACCTTTCTCATGTTTGAAATGTACTAACTCGTTTTTTCCTCACAGCAGGTCAACTTGTGTGTGGTTGCAACATTACGGTCCCATTGAGTACATTTTTGGAGAAAGGGACATCAGTTGCATCACAGGGCGGGAGGAGGGTGCTGGGCACGATACATTTTCTCTCTTCGGTAAGCATTTTTTTGTGTTTGTTACTTTTGGAAGTTTGGTTTTTCATGTTGATTTTAAAATTACCTTTCTCATGTTTGAAATGTACTAACTCGTTTTTTCCTCACAACAGGTCAACTTGTGTGTGGTTGCAACATTACGGTCCCATTGAGTACATTTTTGGAGAAAGGGACATCAGTTGCACCACAGGGCCGCAGACGGGTGCTGGGCACAATACATTTTCTCTCTTCGGTAAGCATTTTTTTGTGTTTGTTACTTTTGGAAGTTTGGTTTTTCATGTTGATTTTAAAATGACCTTTCTCATGTTTGAAATGTACTAACTCATTTTTTCCTCACAGCAGGTCAACTTGTGTGTGGTTGCAACATTACGGTCCCATTGAGTACATTTTTGGAGAAAGGGACATCAGTTGCATCACAGGGCGGGAGGAGGGTGCTGGGCAAGATACATTTTCTCTCTTCGGTAAGCATTTTTTTGTGTTTGTTAGTTATGGAAGTTTGGTTTCTCATGTTGATTTTAAAATGACCTTTCTCATGTTTGAAATGTACTAACTCGTTTTTTCCTCACAGCAGGTCAACTTGTGTGTGGTTGTAACATTACGGTCCCATTGAGTACATTTTTGGAGAAAGGGACATCAGTTGCATCACAGGGCGGGAGGAGGGTGCTGGGCACGATACATTTTCTCTCTTCGGTAAGCATTTTTTTGTGCTTTATACTTTTGGAAGTTTGATTTTTCATGTTGATTTTAAAATGACCTTTCTCATGTTTGAAATGTACTAACTGGTTTTTTCCTCACAGCAGGTCAACTTGTGTGTGGTTGCAACATTACGGTCCCATTGAGTACATTTTTGGAGAAAGGGACATCAGTTGCATCACAGGGCCGCAGACGGTTGCTGGGCACGATACATTTTCTCTCTTCGGTGAGCATTTTTTTGTGCTTTATACTTTTGGAAGTTTGGTTTTTCATGTTGATTTTAAAATGACCTTTCTAATGTTTGAAATGTACTAACTCGTTTTTTCCTCACAGCAGGTCAACTTGTGTGTGGTTGCAACATTACGGTCCCATTGAGTACATTTTTGGAGAAAGGGACATCAGTTGCACCACAGGGCCACAGACGGGTGCTGGGCACGATACATTTTCTCTCTTCGGTAAGCATTTTTTTGTGTTTGTTACTTTTGGAAGTTTGGTTTTTCATGTTGATTTTAAAATGACCTTTCTCATGTTTGAAATGTACTAACTCATTTGTTCCTCACAGCAGGTCAACTTGTGTGTGGTTGCAACATTACGGTCCCATTGAGTACATTTTTGGAGAAAGGGACATCAGTTGCACCAAAGGGCCGCAGACGGGTGCTGGGCACGATACATTTTCTCTCTTCGGTAAGCATTTTTTTGTGTTTGTTACTTTTGGAAGTTTGGTTTTTCATGTTGATTTTAAAATGACCTTTCTCATGTTTGAAATGTACTAACTCGTTTTTTCCTCACAGCAGGTCAACTTGTGTGTGGTTGCAACATTACGGTCCCATTGAGTACATTTTTGGAGAAAGGGACATCAGTTGCACCACAGGGCCGCAGACGGGTGCTGGGCACGATACATTTTCTCTCTTCGGTAAGCATTTTTTTGTGTTTGTTACTTTTGGAAGTTTGGTTTTTCATGTTGATTTTAAAATGACCTTTCTCATGTTTGAAATGTACTAACTCGTTTTTTCCTCACAGCAGGTCAACTTGTGTGTGGTTGCAACATTACGGTCCCATTGAGTACATTTTTGGAGAAAGGGACATCAGTTGCACCACAGGTCCGCAGACGGGTGCTGGGCACGATACATTTTCTCTCTTCGGTAAGCATTTTTTTGTGTTTGTTACTTTTGGAAGTTTGGTTTTTCATGTTGATTTTAAAATGACCTTTCTCATGTTTGAAATGTACTAACTCGTTTTTTCCTCACAGCAGGTCAACTTGTGTGTGGTTGCAACATTACGGTCCCATTGAGTACATTTTTGGAGAAAGGGACATCAGTTGCATCACAGGGCGGGAGGAGGGTGCTGGGCACGATACATTTTCTCTCTTCGGTAAGCATTTTTTTGTGTTTGTTACTTTTGGAAGTTTGGTTTTTCATGTTGATTTTAAAATGACCTTTCTCATGTTTGAAATGTACTAACTCGTTTTTTCCTCACAGCAGGTCAACTTGTGTGTGGTTGCAACATTACGGTCCCACTGAGTACATTTTTGGAGAAAGGGACATCAGTTGCATCACAGGGCGGGAGGAGGGTGCTGGGCACGATACATTTTCTCTTTTCGGTAAGCATTTTTTTGTGCTTTATACTTTTGGAAGTTTGGTTTTTCATGTTGATTTTAAAATGACCTTTCTCATGTTTGAAATGTACTAACTCGTTTTTTCCTCACAGCAGGTCAACTTGTGTGTGGTTGCAACATTACGGTCCCATTGAGTACATTTTTGGAGAAAGGGGCATCAGTTGCACCACAGGGCCACAGACGGGTGCTGGGCTCGATACATTTTCTCTCTTCGGTAAGCATTTTTTTGTGTTTGTTACTTTTGGAAGTTTGGTTTTTCATGTTGATTTTAAAATGACCTTTCTCATGTTTGAAATGTACTAACTCGTTTTTTCCTCACAGCAGGTCAACTTGTGTGTGGTTGCAACATTACGGTCCCATTGAGTACATTTTTGGAGAAAGGGACATCAGTTGCATCACAGTCCGGGAGGAGGGTGCTGGGCACGATACATTTTCTCTCTTCGGTAAGCATTTTTTTGTGCTTTATACTTTTGGAAGTTTGGTTTTTCATGTTGATTTTAAAATGACCTTTCTCATGTTTGAAATGTACTAACTCGTTTTTTCCTCACAGCAGGTCAACTTGTGTGTGGTTGCAACATTACGGTCCCATTGAGTACATTTTTGGAGAAAGGGACATCAGTTGCACCACAGGGCCGCAGACGGGTGCTGGGCACGATACATTTTCTCTCTTCGGTAAGCATTTTTTTGTGTTTGTTACTTTTGGAAGTTTGGTATTTCATGTTGATTTTAAAATGACCTTTCTCATGTTTGAAATGTACTAACTCGTTTTTTCCTCACAGCAGGTCAACTTGTGTGTGGTTGCAACATTACGGTCCCATTGAGTACATTTTTGGAGAAAGGGACATCAGTTGCATCACAGGGCGGGAGGAGGGTGCTGGGCACGATACATATTCTCTCTTCGGTAAGCATTTTTTTGTGTTTGTTACTTTTGGAAGTTTGGTTTTTCATGTTGATTTTAAAATTACCTTTCTCATGTTTGAAATGTACTAACTCGTTTTTTCCTCACAACAGGTCAACTTGTGTGTGGTTGCAACATTACGGTCCCATTGAGTACATTTTTGGAGAAAGGGACATCAGTTGCACCACAGGGCCGCAGACGGGTGCTGGGCACAATACATTTTCTCTCTTCGGTAAGCATTTTTTTGTGTTTGTTACTTTAGGAAGTTTGGTTTTTCATGTTGATTTTAAAATGACCTTTCTCATGTTTGAAATGTACTAACTCGTTTTTTCCTCACAGCAGGTCAACTTGTGTGTGGTTGCAACATTACGGTCCCATTGAGTACATTTTTGGAGAAAGGGACATCAGTTGCATCACAGGGCGGGAGGAGGGTGCTGGGCACGATACATTTTCTCTCTTCGGTAAGCATTTTTTTGTGTTTGTTAGTTTTGGAAGTTTGGTTTCTCATGTTGATTTTAAAATGACCTTTCTCATGTTTGAAATGTACTAACTCGTTTTTTCTTCACAGCAGGTCAACTTGTGTGTGGTTGCAACATTACGGTCCCATTGAGTACATTTTTGGAGAAAGGGGCATCAGTTGCATCACAGGGCCACAGACGGGTGCTGGGCACGTTACATTTTCTCTCTTCGGTAAGCATTTTTTTGTGCTTTATACTTTTGGAAGTTTGGTTTTTCATGTTGATTTTAAAATGACCTTTCTCATGTTTGAAATGTACTAACTCGTTTTTTCCTCACAGCAGGTCAACTTGTGTGTGGTTGCAACATTACCGTCCCGTTGAGTACATTTTTGGAGAAAGGGACATCAGTTGCATCACAGGGCCGCAGACGGGTGCTGGGCACGATACATTTTCTCTCTTCGGTAAGCATTTTTTTGTGTTTGTTACTCTTGGAAGTTTGGTTTGTCATGTTGATTTTAAAATGACCTTTCTCATGTTTGAATTGTACTAACTCGTTTTTTCCTCACAGCAGGTCAACTTGTGTGTGGTTGCAACATTACGGTCCCATTGAGTACATTTTTGGAGAAAGGGACATCAGTTGCACCACAGGGCCGCAGACGGGTGCTGGGCACGATACATTTTCTCTCTTCGGTAAGCATTTTTTTGTGTTTGTTACTTTTGGAAGTTTGGTTTTTCATGTTGATTTTAAAATGACCTTTCTCATGTTTGAAATGTACTAACTCGTTTTTTCCTCACAGCAGGTCAACTTGTGTGTGGTTGCAACATTACGGTCCCATTGAGTACATTTTTGGAGAAAGGGACATCAGTTGCACCACAGGGCCGCAGACGGGTGCTGGGCACGATACATTTTCTCTCTTCGGTAAGCATTTTTTTGTGTTTGTTACTTTTGGAAGTCTGGTTTTTCATGTTGATTTTAAAGTGACCTTTCTCATGTTTGAAATGTACTAACTCGTTTTTTCCTCACAGCAGGTCAACTTGTGTGTGGTTGCAACATTACGGTCCCATTGAGTACATTTTTGGAGAAAGGGACATCAGTTGCACCACAGGGCCGCGGACGGGTGCTGGGCACGATACATTTTCTCTCTTCGGTAAGCATTTTTTTGTGTTTGTTACTTTTGGAAGTTTGGTTATTCATGTTGATTTTAAAATGACCTTTCTCATGTTTGAAATGTACTAACTCGTTTTTTCCTCACAGCAGGTCAACTTGTGTGTGGTTGCAACATTACGGTCCCATTGAGTACATTTTTGGAGAAAGGGACATCAGTTGCATCACAGGGCGGGTGGAGGGTGCTGGGCACGATACATTTTCTCTCTTCGGTAAGCATTTTTTTGTGTTTGTTACTTTTGGAAGTTTGGCTTTTCATGTTGATTTTAAAATTACCTTTCTCATGTTTGAAATGTACTAACTCGTTTTTTCCTCACAACAGGTCAACTTGTGTGTGGTTGCAACATTACGGTCCCATTGAGTACATTTTTGGAGAAAGGGACATCAGTTGCACCACAGGGCCGCAGACGGGTGCTGGGCACAATACATTTTCTCTCTTCGGTAAGCATTTTTTTGTGTTTGTTACTTTTGGAAGTTTGGTTTTTCATGTTGATTTTAAAATGACCTTTCTCATGTTTGAAATGTACTAACTCGTTTTTTCCTCACAGCAGGTCAACTTGTGTGTGGTTGCAACATTACGGTCCCACTGAGTACATTTTTGGAGAAAGGGACATCAGTTGCATCACAGGGCGGGAGGAGGGTGCTGGGCACGATACATTTTCTCTCTTCGGTAAGCATTTTTTTGTGTTTGTTAGTTTTGGAAGTTTGGTTTCTCATGTTGATTTTAAAATGACCTTTCTCATGTTTGAAATGTACTAACTCGTTTTTTCCTCACAGCAGGTCAACTTGTGTGTGGTTGCAACATTACGGTCCCATGGAGTACATTTTTGGAGAAAGGGACATCAGTTGCATCACAGGGCCACAGACGGGTGCTGGGCACGTTACATTTTCTCTCTTCGGTAAGCATTTTTTTGTGCTTTATACTTTTGGAAGTTTGGTTTTTCATGTTGATTTTAAAATGACCTTTCTCATGTTTGAAACGTACTAACTCATTTTTTCCTCACAGCAGGTCAACTTGTGTGTGGTTGCAACATTACCGTGCCGTTGAGTACAATTTTGGAGAAAGGGACATCAGTTGCATCACAGGGCCGCAGACGGGTGCTGGGCACGATACATTTTCTCTCTTCGGTAAGCATTTTTTTGTGTTTGTTACTCTTGGAAGTTTGGTTTTTCATGTTGATTTTAAAATGACCTTTCTCATGTTTGAATTGTACTAACTCGTTTTTTCCTCACAGCAGGTCAACTTGTGTGTGGTTGCAACATTACGGTCCCATTGAGTACATTTTTGGAGAAAGGGACATCAGTTGCACCACAGGGCCGCAGACGGGTGCTGGGCACGATACATATTCTCTCTTCGGTAAGCATTTTTTTGTGTTTGTTACTTTTGGAAGTTTGGTTTTTCATGTTGATTTTAAAATGACCTTTCTCATGTTTGAAATGTACTAACTCGTTTTTTCCTCACAGCAGGTCAACTTGTGTGTGGTTGCAACATTACGGTCCCATTGAGTACATTTTTGGAGAAAGGGACATCAGTTGTACCACTGGTCCGCAGACGGGTGCTGGGCACGATACATTTTCTCTCTTCGGTAAGCATTTTTTTGTGTTTGTTACTTTTGGAAGTTTGGTTTTTCATGTTTATTTTAAAATGACCTTTCTCATGTTTGAAATGTACTAACTCGTTTTTTCCTCACAGCAGGTCAACTTGTGTGTGGTTGCAACATTACGGTCCCATTGAGTACATTTTTGGAGAAAGGGACATCAGTTGCACCACAGGGCCGCAGACGGGTGCTGGGCACGATACATTTTCTCTCTTCGGTAAGCATTTTTTTGTGTTTGTTACTTTTGGAAGTTTGGTATTTCATGTTGATTTTAAAATGACCTTTCTCATGTTTGAAATGTACTAACTCGTTTTTTCCTCACAGCAGGTCAACTTGTGTGTGGTTGCAACATTACGGTCCCACTGAGTACATTTTTGGAGAAAGGGACATCAGTTGCATCACAGGGCGGGAGGAGGGTGCTGGGCACGATACATTTTCTCTTTTCGGTAAGCATTTTTTTGTGCTTTATACTTTTGGAAGTTTGGTTTTTCATGTTGATTTTAAAATGACCTTTCTCATGTTTGAAATGTACTAACTGGTTTTTTCCTCACAGCAGGTCAACTTGTGTGTGGTTGCAACATTAGGGTCCCATTGAGTACATTTTTGGAGAAAGGGACATCAGTTGCATCACAGGGCCGCAGACGGTTGCTGGGCACGATACATTTTATCTCTTCGGTAAGCATTTTTTTGTGCTTTATACTTTTGGAAGTTTGGTTTTTCATGTTGATTTTAAAATGACCTTTCTCATGTGTGAAATGTACTAACTCGTTTTTTCCTCACAGCAGGTCAACTTGTGTGTGGTTGCAACATTACGGTCCCATTGAGTACATTTTTTGAGAAAGGGACATCAGTTGCATCACAGGGCCACAGACGGGTGCTGGGCACGATACATTTTCTCTCTTCGGTAAGCATTTTTTTGTGTTTGTTACTTTTGGAAGTTTGGTTTTTCATGTTGATTTTAAAATGACCTTTCTCATGTTTGAAATGTACTAACTCGTTTTTTCCTCGCAGCAGGTCAACTTGTGTGTGGTTGCAACATTACGGTCCCATTGAGTACATTTTTGGAGAAAGGGACATCAGTTGCACCACAGGGCCGCAGACGGGTGCTGGGCACGATACATTTTCTCTCTTCGGTAAGCATTTTTTTGTGTTTGTTACTTTTGGAAGTTTGGTTTTTCATGTTGATTTTAAAATGACCTTTCTCATGTTTGAAATGTACTAACTCGTTTTTTCCTCACAGCAGGTCAACTTGTGTGTGGTTGCAACATTACGGTCCCATTGAGTACATTTTTGGAGAAAGGGACATCAGTTGCACCACAGTTCCGCAGACGGGTGATGGGCACGATACATTTTCTCTCTTCGGTAAGCATATTTTTGTGTTTGTTACTTTTGGAAGTTTGGTTTTTCATGTTGATTTTAAAATGACCTTTCTCATGTTTGAAATGTACTAACTCGTTTTTTCCTCACAGCAGGTCAACTTGTGTGTGGTTGCAACATTACGGTCCCATTGAGTACATTTTTCTAGAAAGGGACATCAGTTGCACCACAGGGCCGCAGAGGGATGCTGGGCACGATACATTTTCTCTCTTCGGTAAGCATTTTTTTGTGTTTGTTACTTTTGGAAGTTTGGTTTTTCACGTTGATTTTAAAATGACCTTTCTCATGTTTGAAATGTACTAACTCGTTTTTTCCTCACAGCAGGTCAACTTGTGTGTGGTTGCAACATTACGGTCCCACTGAGTACATTTTTGGAGAAAGGGACATCAGTTGCATCACAGGGCGGGAGGAGGGTGCTGGGCACGATACATTTTCTCTTTTCGGTAAGCATTTTTTTGTGCTTTATACTTTTGGAAGTTTGGTTTTTCATGTTGATTTTAAAATGACCTTTCTCATGTTTGAAATGTACTAACTGGTTTTTTCCTTACAGCAGGTCATATTGTGTGTGGTTGCAACATTACGGTCCCATTGAGTACATTTTTGGAGAAAGGGACATCAGTTGCAGCACAGGGCCGCAGACGGTTGCTGGGCACGATACATTTTTTTGTGTTTGTTACTTTTGGAAGTTTGGTTTTTCATGTTGATTTTAAAATGACCTTTCTCATGTTTGAAATGTACTAACTCGTTTTTTCCTCACAGCAGGTCAACTTGTGTGTGGTTGCAACATTACGGTCCCATTGAGTACATTTTTGGAGAAAGGGACATCAGTTGCACCACAGGGCCGCAGACGGGTGCTGGGCACGATACATTTTCTCTCTTCGGTAAGCATTTTTTTGTGTTTGTTACTTTAGGAAGTTTGGTTTTTCATGTTGATTTTAAAGTGACCTTTCTCATGTTTGAAATGTACTAACTCGTTTTTTCCTCACAGCAGGTCAACTTGTGTGTTGTTGCAACATTACGGTCCCATTGAGTACATTTTTGGAGAAAGGGACATCAGTTGCACCACAGGGCCGCAGACGGGTGCTGGGCACGATACATTTTCTCTCTTCGGTAAGCATTTTTTTGTGTTTGTTACTTTTGGAAGTTTGGTTTTTCATGTTGATTTTAAAATGACCTTTCTCATGTTTGAAATGTACTAACTCGTTTTTTCCTCACAGCAGGTCAACTTGTGTGTGGTTGCAACATTACGGTCCCATTGAGTACATTTTTGGAGAAAGGGACATCAGTTGCATCACAGGGCGGGAGGAGGGTGCTGGGCACGATACATTTTCTCTTTTCGGTAAGCATTTTTTTGTGTTTGTTACTTTTGGAAGTTTGGTTTTTCATGTTGATTTTAAAATTACCTTTCTCATGTTTGAAATGTACTAACTCGTTTTTTCCTCACAACAGGTCAACTTGTGTGTGGTTGCAACATTACGGTCCCATTGAGTACATTTTTGGAGAAAGGGACATCAGTTGCATCACAGGGCGGGAGGAGGGTGCTGGGCACAATACATTTTCTCTCTTCGGTAAGCATTTTTTTGTGCTTTATACTTTTGGAAGTTTGGTTTTTCATGTTGATTTTAAAATGACCTTTCTCATGTTTGAAATGTACTAACTCGTCTTTTACTCACAGCAGGTCAACTTGTGTGTGGCTGCAACATTACGGTCCCATTGAGTACATTTTTGGAGAAAGGGACATCAGTTGCACCACAGGGCCGAAGACGGGTGCTGGGCACGATACATTTTCTCTCTTCGGTAAGCATTTTTTTGTGTTTGTTACTTTTGGAAGTTTGGTTTTTCATGTTGATTTTAAAATGACCTTTCTCATGTTTGAAATGTACTATCTCGTTTTTTCCTCACAGCAGGTCAACTTGTGTGTGGTTGCAACATTACGGTCCCATTGAGTACATTTTTGGAGAAAGGGACATCAGTTGCACCACAGGGCCGCAGACGGGTGCTGGGCACGATACATTTTCTCTCTTCGGTAAGCATTTTTTTGTGTTTGTTACTTTTGGAAGTTTGGTTTTTCATGTTGATTTTAAAATGACCTTTCTCATGTTTGAAATGTACTAACTCGTTTTTTCCTCACAGCAGGTCAACTTGTGTGTGGTTGCAACATTACGGTCCCATTGAGTACATTTTTGGAGAAAGGGACATCAGTTGCATCACAGGGCGGGAGGAGGGTGCTGGGCACGATACATTTTCTCTCTTCGGTACGCATTTTTTTGTTCTTTATACTTTTGGAAGTTTGATTTGTCATGTTGATTTTAAAATGACGTTTCTCATGTTTGAAATGTACTAACTCGTTTTTTCCTCACAGCAGGTCAACTTGTGTGTGGTTGCAACATAACGGTCCCATTGAGTACATTTTTGGAGAAAGGGACATCAGTTGCACCACAGGGCCGAAGACGGGTGCTGGGCACGATACATTTTCTCTCTTCGGTAAGCTTTTTTTTGTGTTTGATACTTTTGGAACTTTGGTTTTTCATGTTGATTTTAAAATGACCTTTCTCATGTTTGAAATGTACTAACTCGTTTTTTCCTCACAGCAGGTCAACTTGTGTGTGGTTGCAACATTACGGTCCTATTGAGTACATTTTTGGAGAAAGGGACCTCAGTTGCATCACAGGGCGGGAGGAGGGTGCTGGGCACGATACATTTTCTCTGTTCGGTAAGCATTTTTTTGTGTTTGTTACTTTTGGAAGTTTGGTTTTTCATGTTGATTTTAAAATGACCTTTCTCATGTTTGAAATGTACTATCTCGTTTTTTCCTCACAGCAGGTCAACTTGTGTGTGGTTGCAACATTACGGTCCCATTGAGTACATTTTTGGAGAAAGGGACATCAGTTGCACCACAGGGCCGCAGACGGGTGCTGGGCACGATACATTTTCCCTCTTCGGTAAGCATATTTTTGTGTTTGTTACTTTTGGAAGTTTGCTTTTTCATGTTGATTTTAAAATGACCTTTCTCATGTTTGAAATGTACCATCTCGTTTTTTCCTCACAGCAGGTCAACTTGTGTGTGGTTGCAACATTACGGTCCCATTGAGTACATTTTTGGAGAAAGGGACATCAGTTGCACCACAGGGCCGCAGACGGGTGCTGGGCACGATACATTTTCTCTCTTCGGTAAGCATTTTTTTGTGTTTGTTACTTTTGGAAGTTTGGTTTTTCATGTTGATTTTAAAATGACCTTTCTCATGTTTGAAATGTACTAACTCGTTTTTTCCTCACAGCAGGTCAACTTGTGTGTGGTTGCAACATTACGGTCCCATTGAGTACATTTTTGGAGAAAGGGACATCAGTTGCATCACAGGGCGGGAGGAGGGTGCTGGGCACGATACATTTTCTCTCTTCGGTACGCATTTTTTTTTCTTTATACTTTTGGAAGTTTGGTTTTTCATGTTGATTTTAAAATGACGTTTCTCATGTTTGAAATGTACTAACTCGTTTTTTCCTCACAGCAGGTCAACTTGTGTGTGGTTGCAACATAACGGTCCCATTGAGTACATTTTTGGAGAAAGGAACATCAGTTGCACCACAGGGCCGAAGACGGGTGCTGGGCACGATACATTTTCTCTCTTCGGTAAGCATTTTTTTGTGTTTGTTACTTTTGGAAGTTTGGTTTTTCATGTTGATTTTAAAATGACCTTTCTCATGTTTGAAATGTACTAACTCGTTTTTTCCTCACAGCAGGTCAACTTGTGTGTGGTTGCAACATTACGGTCCCATTGAGTACTTTTTTGGAGAAAGGGACATCAGTTGCATCACAGGGCGGGAGGAGGGTGCTGGGCACGATACATTTTCTCTCTTCGGTAAGCATTTTTTTGTTCTTTATACTTTTGGAAGTTTGGTTTTTCATGTTGATTTTAAAATGACCTTTCTCATGTTTGAAATGTACTAACTCGTCTTTTCCTCACAGCAGGTCAACTTGTGTGTGGTTGCAACATTACGGTCCCATTGAGTACATTTTTGGAGAAAGGGACATCAGTTGCACCACAGGGCCGCAGACGGGTGCTGGGCACGATACATTTTCTCTCTTCGGTAAGCATTTTTTTGTGTTTGTTACTTTTGGAAGTTTGGATTTTCATGTTGATTTTAAAATGACCTTTCTCATGTTTGAAATGTACTATCTCGTTTTTTCCTCACAGCAGGTCAACTTGTGTGTGGTTGCAACATTACGGTCCCATTGAGTACATTTTTGGAGAAAGGGACATCAGTTGCACCACAGGGCCGCAGACGGGTGCTGGGCACGATACATTTTCTCTCTTCGGTAAGCATTTTTTTGTGTTTGTTACTTTTGGAAGTTTGGTTTTTCATGTTGATTTTAAAATGACCTTTCTCATGTTTGAAATGTACTAACTCGTTTTTTCCTCACAGCAGGTCAACTTGTGTGTGGTTGCAACATTACGGTCCCATTGAGTACATTTTTGGAGAAAGGGACATCAGTTGCACCACAGGGCCGCAGACGGGTGCTGGGCACGATACATTTTCTCTCTTCGGTAAGCATTTTTTTGTGTTTGTTACTTTTGGAAGTTTGGTTTTTCATGTTGATTTTAAAATGACCTTTCTCATGTTTGAAATGTACTAACTCGTTTTTTCCTCACAGCAGGTCAACTTGTGTGTGGTTGCAACATAACGGTCCCATTGAGTACATTTTTGGAGAAAGGGACATCAGTTGCACCACAGGGCCGAAGACGGTTGCTGGGCACGATACATTTTCTCTCTTCGGTAAGCTTTTTTTTTGTGTTTGTTACTTTTGGAAGTTTGGTTTTTCATGTTGATTTTAAAATGACCTTTCTCATGTTTGAAATGTACTAACTCGTTTTTTCCTCACAGCAGGTCAACTTGTGTGTGGTTGCAACATTACGGTCCCATTGAGTACATTTTTGGAGAAAGGGACATCAGTTGCATCACAGAGCGGGAGGAGGGTGCTGGGCACGATACATTTTCTCTCTTCGGTAAGCATTTTTTTGTGCTTTATACTTTTGGAAGTTTGGTTCTTCATGTTGATTTTAAAATGACCTTTCTCATGTTTGAAATGTACTAACTCGTCTTTTCCTCACAGCAGGTCAACTTGTGTGTGGTTGCAACATTACGGTCCCATTGAGTACATTTTTGGAGAAAGGGACATCAGTTGCACCACAGGGCCGCAGACGGGTGCTGGGCACGATATATTTTCTCTCTTCGGTAAGCATTTTTTTGTGTTTGTTACTTTTGGAAGTTTGGTTTTTCATGTTGATTTTAAAATGACCTTTCTCATGTTTGAAATGTACTAACTCGTTTTTTCCTCACAGCAGGTCAACTTGTGTGTGGTTGCAACATTACGGTCCCATTGAGTACATTTTTGGAGAAAGGGACATCAGTTGCACCACAGTGCCGCAGACGGGTGCTGGGCACGATACATTTTCTCTCTTCGGTAAGCATTTTTTTGTGTTTGTTACTTTTGGAAGTTTGGTTTTTCATGTTGATTTTAAAATGACCTTTCTCATGTTTGAAATGTACTAACTCGTTTTTTCCTCACAGCAGGTCAACTTGTGTGTGGTTGCAACATTACGGTCCCATTGAGTACATTTTTGGAGAAAGGGACATCAGTTGCACCACAGGGCCGCAGACGGGTGCTGGGCACGATACATTTTCTCTCTTCGGTAAGCATTTTTTTGTGTTTGTTACTTTTGGAAGTTTGGTTTTTCATGTTGATTTTTAAATGACCTTTCTCATGTTTGAAATGTACTAACTCGTTTTTTCCTCACAGCAGGTCAACTTGTGTGTGGTTGCAACATTACGGTCCCATTGAGTACATTTTTGGAGAAGGGGACATCAGTTGCATCACAGGGCGGGAGGAGGGTGCTGGGCACGATACATTTTCTCTCTTCGGTAAGCATTTTTTTGTTCTTTATACTTTTGGAAGTTTGGTTTTTCATGTTGATTTTAAAATGACGTTTCTCATGTTTGAAATGTACTAACACGTTTTTTCCTCACAGCAGGTCAACTTGTGTGTGGTTGCAACATTACGGTCCCATTGAGTACATTTTTGGAGAAAGGGACATCAGTTGCACCACAGGGCCGAAGACGGGTGCTGGGCACGATACATTTTCTCTCTTCGGTAAGCATTTTTTTGTTTTTGTTACTTTTGGAAGTTTGGTTTTTCATGTTGATTTTAAAATGACCTTTCTCATGTTTGAAATGTACTAACTCGTTTTTTCCTCACAGCAGGTCAACTTGTGTGTGGTTGCAACATTACGGTCCCATTGAGTACATTTTTGGAGAAAGGGACATCAGTTGCATCACAGGGCGGGAGGAGGGTGCTGGGCACGATACATTTTCTCTCTTCGGTACGCATTTTTTTGTTCTTTATACTTTTGGAAGTTTGGTTTGTCATGTTGATTTTAAAATGACGTTTCTCATGTTTGAAATGTACTAACTCGTTTTTTCCTCACAGCAGGTCAACTTGTGTGTGGTTGCAACATAACGGTCCCATTGAGTACATTTTTGGAGAAAGGGACATCAGTTGCACCACAGGGCCGAAGACGGTTGCTGGGCACGATACATTTTCTCTCTTCGGTAAGCTTTTTTTTTGTGTTTGTTACTTTTGAAGTTTGGTTTTTCATGTTGATTTTAAAATGACCTTTCTCATGTTTGAAATGTACTAACTCGTTTTTTCCTCACAGCAGGTCAACTTGTGTGTGGTTGCAACATTACGGTCCCATTGAGTACATTTTTGGAGAAAGGGACATCAGTTGCATCACAGGGCGGGAGGAGGGTGCTGGGCACGATACATTTTCTCTCTTCGGTAAGCATTTTTTTGTGCTTTATACTTTTGGAAGTTTGGTTTTTCATGTTGATTTTAAAATGACCTTTCTCATGTTTGAAATGTACTAACTCGTCTTATCCTCACAGCAGGTCAACTTGTGTGTGGTTGCAACATTGTGGTCCCATTGAGTACATTTTTGGAGAAAGGGACATCAGTTGCATCACAGGGCGGGAGGAGGGTGTTGGGCACGATACATTTTCTCTCTTCGGTAAGCATTTTTTTGTGCTTTATACTTTTGGAAGTTAGGTTTTTCATGTTGATTTTAAAATGACCTTTCTCATGTTTGAAATGTACTAACTCGTTTTTTCCTCACAGCAGGTCAACTTGTGTGTGGTTGCAACATTACGGTCCCATTGAGTACATTTTTGGAGAGAGGGACATCAGTTGCACCACAGGGCGGGAGGAGGGTGCTGGGCACGATACATTTTCTCTCTTCGGTAAGCATTTTTTTGTGCTTTATACTTTTGGAAGTTAGGTTTTTCATGTTGATTTTAAAATGACCTTTCTCATGTTTGAAATGTACTAACTCGTTTTTTCCTCACAGCAGGTCAACTTGTGTGTGGTTGCAACATAACGGTCCCATTGAGTACATTTTTGGAGAAAGGGACATCAGTTGCACCACAGGGCCGAAGACGGTTGCTGGGCACGATACATTTTCTCTCTTCGGTAAGCTTTTTTTTTGTGTTTGTTACTTTTGAAGTTTGGTTTTTCATGTTGATTTTAAAATGACCTTTCTCATGTTTGAAATGTACTAACTCGTTTTTTCCTCACAGCAGGTCAACTTGTGTGTGGTTGCAACATTACGGTCCCATTGAGTACATTTTTGGAGAAAGGGACATCAGTTGCATCACAGGGCGGGAGGAGGGTGCTGGGCACGATACATTTTCTCTCTTCGGTAAGCATTTTTTTGTGCTTTATACTTTTGGAAGTTTGGTTTTTCATGTTGATTTTAAAATGACCTTTCTCATGTTTGAAATGTACTAACTCGTCTTATCCTCACAGCAGGTCAACTTGTGTGTGGTTGCAACATTGTGGTCCCATTGAGTACATTTTTGGAGAAAGGGACATCAGTTGCACCACAGTGCCGCAGACGGGTGCTGGGCACGATACATTTTCTCTCTTCGGTAAGCATTTTTTTGTGTTTGTTACTTTTGGAAGTTTGGTTTTTCATGTTGATTTTAAAATGACCTTTCTCATGTTTGAAATGTACTAACTCGTTTTTTCCTCACAGCAGGTCAACTTGTGTGTGGTTGCAACATTACGGTCCCATTGAGTACATTTTTGGAGAAAGGGACATCAGTTGCACCACAGGGCCGCAGACGGGTGCTGGGCACGATACATTTTCTCTCTTCGGTAAGCATTTTTTTGTGTTTGTTACTTTTGGAAGTTTGGTTTTTCATGTTGATTTTAAAATGACCTTTCTCATGTTTGAAATGTACTAACTCGTTTTTTCCTCACAGCAGGTCAACTTGTGTGTGGTTGCAACATTACGGTCCCATTGAGTACATTTTTGGAGAAAGGGACATCAGTTGCATCACAGGGCGGGAGGAGGGTGCTGGGCACGATACATTTTCTCTCTTCGGTAAGCATTTTTTTGTTCTTTATACTTTTGGAAGTTTGGTTTTTCATGTTGATTTTAAAATGACAATTCTCATGTTTGAAATGTAGTAACACGTTTTTTCCTCACAGCAGGTCAACTTGTGTGTGGTTGCAACATTACGGTCCCATTGAGTACATTTTTGGAGAAAGGGACATCAGTTGCACCACAGGGCCGAAGACGGGTGCTGGGCACGATACATTTTCTCTCTTCGGTAAGCATTTTTTTGTGTTTGTTACTTTTGGAAGTTTGGTTTTTCATGTTGATTTTAAAATGACCTTTCTCATGTTTGAAATGTACTAACTCGTTTTTTCCTCACAGCAGGTCAACTTGTGTGTGGTTGCAACATTACGGTCCCATTGAGTACATTTTTGGAGAAAGGGACATCAGTTGCATCACAGGGCGGGAGGAGGGTGCTGGGCACGATACATTTTCTCTCTTCGGTAAGCATTTTTTTGTGCTTTATACTTTTGGAAGTTTGGTTTTTCATGTTGATTTTAAAATGACCTTTCTCATGTTTGAAATGTACTAACTCGTCTTATCCTCACAGCAGGTCAACTTGTGTGTGGTTGCAACATTGTGGTCCCATTGAGTACATTTTTGGAGAAAGGGACATCAGTTGCATCACAGGGCGGGAGGAGGGTGTTGGGCACGATACATTTTCTCTCTTCGGTAAGCATTTTTTTGTGCTTTATACTTTTGGAAGTTAGGTTTTTCATGTTGATTTTAAAATGACCTTTCTCATGTTTGAAATGTACTAACTCGTTTTTTCCTCACAGCAGGTCAACTTGTGTGTGGTTGCAACATTACGGTCCCATTGAGTACATTTTTGGAGAGAGGGACATCAGTTGCACCACAGGGCGGGAGGAGGGTGCTGGGCACGATACATTTTCTCTCTTCGGTAAGCATTTTTTTGTGCTTTATACTTTTGGAAGTTAGGTTTTTCATGTTGATTTTAAAATGACCTTTCTCATGTTTGAAATGTACTAACTCGTTTTTTCCTCACAGCAGGTCAACTTGTGTGTGGTTGCAACATAACGGTCCCATTGAGTACATTTTTGGAGAAAGGGACATCAGTTGCACCACAGGGCCGAAGACGGTTGCTGGGCACGATACATTTTCTCTCTTCGGTAAGCTTTTTTTTTGTGTTTGTTACTTTTGAAGTTTGGTTTTTCATGTTGATTTTAAAATGACCTTTCTCATGTTTGAAATGTACTAACTCGTTTTTTCCTCACAGCAGGTCAACTTGTGTGTGGTTGCAACATTACGGTCCCATTGAGTACATTTTTGGAGAAAGGGACATCAGTTGCATCACAGGGCGGGAGGAGGGTGCTGGGCACGATACATTTTCTCTCTTCGGTAAGCATTTTTTTGTGCTTTATACTTTTGGAAGTTTGGTTTTTCATGTTGATTTTAAAATGACCTTTCTCATGTTTGAAATGTACTAACTCGTCTTATCCTCACAGCAGGTCAACTTGTGTGTGGTTGCAACATTGTGGTCCCATTGAGTACATTTTTGGAGAAAGGGACATCAGTTGCACCACAGTGCCGCAGACGGGTGCTGGGCACGATACATTTTCTCTCTTCGGTAAGCATTTTTTTGTGTTTGTTACTTTTGGAAGTTTGGTTTTTCATGTTGATTTTAAAATGACCTTTCTCATGTTTGAAATGTACTAACTCGTTTTTTCCTCACAGCAGGTCAACTTGTGTGTGGTTGCAACATTACGGTCCCATTGAGTACATTTTTGGAGAAAGGGACATCAGTTGCACCACAGGGCCGCAGACGGGTGCTGGGCACGATACATTTTCTCTCTTCGGTAAGCATTTTTTTGTGTTTGTTACTTTTGGAAGTTTGGTTTTTCATGTTGATTTTAAAATGACCTTTCTCATGTTTGAAATGTACTAACTCGTTTTTTCCTCACAGCAGGTCAACTTGTGTGTGGTTGCAACATTACGGTCCCATTGAGTACATTTTTGGAGAAAGGGACATCAGTTGCATCACAGGGCGGGAGGAGGGTGCTGGGCACGATACATTTTCTCTCTTCGGTAAGCATTTTTTTGTTCTTTATACTTTTGGAAGTTTGGTTTTTCATGTTGATTTTAAAATGACGATTCTCATGTTTGAAATGTAGTAACACGTTTTTTCCTCACAGCAGGTCAACTTGTGTGTGGTTGCAACATTACGGTCCCATTGAGTACATTTTTGGAGAAAGGGACATCAGTTGCACCACAGGGCCGAAGACGGGTGCTGGGCACGATACATTTTCTCTCTTCGGTAAGCATTTTTTTGTGTTTGTTACTTTTGGAAGTTTGGTTTTTCATGTTGATTTTAAAATGACCTTTCTCATGTTTGAAATGTACTAACTCGTTTTTTCCTCACAGCAGGTCAACTTGTGTGTGGTTGCAACATTACGGTCCCATTGAGTACATTTTTGGAGAAAGGGACATCAGTTGCATCACAGGGCGGGAGGAGGGTGCTGGGCACGATACATTTTCTCTCTTCGGTAAGCATTTTTTTGTTCTTTATACTTTTGGAAGTTTGGTTTTTCATGTTGATTTTAAAATGACGTTTCTCATGTTTGAAATGTACTAACACGTTTTTTCCTCACAGCAGGTCAACTTGTGTGTGGTTGCAACATTACGGTCCCATTGAGTACATTTTTGGAGAAAGGGACATCAGTTGCACCACAGGGCCGAAGACGGGTGCTGGGCACGATACATTTTCTCTCTTCGGTAAGCATTTTTTTGTGTTTGTTAGTTTTGGAAGTTTGGTTTTTCATGTTGATTTTAAAATGACCTTTCTCATGTTTGAAATGTACTAACTCGTTTTTTCCCTTACAGCAGGTCAAGTTGTGTGTGGTTGCAACATTACGGTCCCATTGAGTACATTTTTGGAGAAAGGGACATCAGTTGCATCACAGGGCGGGAGGAGGGTGCTGGGCACGATACATTTTCTCTCTTCGGTAAGCATTTTTTTGTTCTTTATACTTTTGGAAGTTTGGTTTTTCATGTTGATTTTAAAATGACGTTTCTCATGTTTGAAATGTACTAACTCGTTTTTTCCTCACAGTAGGTCAACTTGTGTGTGGTTGCAACATTACGGTCCCATTGAGTACATTTTTGGAGAAAGGGACATCAGTTGCACCACAGGGCCGCAGACGGGTGCTGGGCACGATACATTTTCTCTCTTCGGTAAGCATTTTTTTGTGTTTGTTACTTTTGGAAGTTTGGTTTTCATGTTGATTTTAAAATGACCTTTCTCATGTTTGAAATGTACTAACTCGTTTTTTCCTCACAGCAGGTCAACTTGTGTGTGGTTGCAACATTACGGTCCCATTGAGTACATTTTTGGAGAAAGGGACATCAGTTGCACCACAGGGCCGCAGACGGGTGCTGGGCACGATACATTCTCTCTCTTCGGTAAGCATTTTTTTGTGTTTGTTACTTTTGGAAGTTTGGTTTTTCATGTTGATTTTAAAATGACCTTTCTCATGTTTGAAATGTACTAACTCGTTTTTTCCTCACAGCAGGTCAACTTGTGTGTGGTTGCAACATTACGGTCCCATTGAGTACATTTTTGGAGAAAGGGACATCAGTTGCATCACAGGGCGGGAGGAGGGTGCTGGGCACGATACATTTTCTCTCTTCGGTAAGCATTTTTTTGTTCTTTATACTTTTGGAAGTTTGGTTTTTCATGTTGATTTTAAAATGACGTTTCTCATGTTTGAAATGTACTAACTCGTTTTTTCCTCACAGTAGGTCAACTTGTGTGTGGTTGCAACATAACGGTCCCATTGAGTACATTTTTGGAGAAAGGGACATCAGTTGCACCACAGGGCCGAAGACGGGTGCTGGGCACGATACATTTTCTCTCTTCGGTAAGCATTTTTTTGTGTTTGTTACTTTTGGAAGTTTGGTTTTTCATGTTGATTTTAAAATGACCTTTCTCATGTTTGAAATGTACTAACTCGTTTTTTCCTCACAGCAGGTCAACTTGTGTGTGGTTGCAACATTACGGTCCCATTGAGTACATTTTTGGAGAAAGGGACATCAGTTGCATCACAGGGCGGGAGGAGGGTGTTGGGCACGATACATTTTCTCTCTTCGGTAAGCATTTTTTTGTGCTTTATACTTTTGGAAGTTAGGTTTTTCATGTTGATTTTAAAATGACCTTTCTCATGTTTGAAATGTACTAACACGTCTTTTCCTCACAGCAGGTCAACTTGTGTGTGGTTGCAACATTACGGTCCCATTGAGTACATTTTTGGAGAAAGGGACATCAGTTGCACCACAGGGCCGCAGACGGGTGCTGGGCACGATACATTTTCTCTCTTCGGTAAGCATTTTTTTGTGTTTGTTACTTTTGGAAGTTTGGTTTTTCATGTTGATTTTAAAATGACCTTTCTCATGTTTGAAATGTACTAACTCGTTTTTTCCTCACAGCAGGTCAACTTGTGTGTGGTTGCAACATTACGGTCCCATTGAGTACATTTTTGGAGAAAGGGACATCAGTTGCACCACAGTGCCACAGACGGGTGCTGGGCACGATACATTTTCTCTCTTCGGTAAGCATTTTTTTGTGTTTGTTACTTTTGGAAGTTTGGTTTTACATGTTGATTTTAAAATGACCTTTCTCATGTTTGAAATGTACTAACTCGTTTTTTCCTCACAGCAGGTCAACTTGTGTGTGGTTGCAACATTACGGTCCCATTGAGTACATTTTTGGAGAAAGGGACATCAGTTGCACCACAGGGCCGCAGACGGGTGCTGGGCACGATAAATTTTCTCTCTTCGGTAAGCATTTTTTTGTGTTTGTTACTTTTGGAAGTTTGGTTTTTCATGTTGATTTTAAAATGACCTTTCTCATGTTTGAAATGTACTAACTCGTTTTTTCCTCACAGCAGGTCAACTTGTGTGTGGTTGCAACATTACGGTCCCATTGAGTACATTTTTGGAGAAAGGGACATCAGGTGCATCACAGGGCGGGAGCAGGGTGCTGGGCACGATACATTTTCGGTCTTTGGTAAGCATTTTTTTGTGTTTGTTACTTTTGGAAGTTTGGTTTTTCATGTTGATTTTAAAATGACCTTTCTCATGTTTGAAATGTACTAACTCGTTTTTTCCTCACAGCAGGTCAACTTGTGTGTGGTTGCAACATTACGGTCCCATTGAGTACATTTTTGGAGAAAGGGACATCACTTGCACCACAGGGCCGCAGACGGGTGCTGGGGACGATACATTTTCTCTCTTCGGTAAGCATTTATTTGTGTTTGTTACTTTTGCGAGTTTGGTTTTTCATGTTGATTTTAAAATGACCTTTCTCATGTTTGAAATGTACTAACTCGTTTTTTCCTCACAGCAGGTCAACTTGTGTGTGGTTGCAACATTACGGTCCCATTGAGTACATTTTTGGAGAAAGGGACATCAGTTGCATCACAGGGCTGCAGACGGGTGCTGGGCACGATACATTTTCTCTCTTCGGTAAGCATTTTTTTGTGTTTGTTACTTTTGGAAGTTTGGTTTTTCATGTTGATTTTAAAATGACCTTTCTCATGTTTGAAATGTAATAACTCGTTATTTCCTCACAGCAGGTCAACTTATGTGTGGTTGCAACATTACGGTCCCATTGAGTACATTTTTGGAGAAAGGGACATCAGTTGCACCACAGGGCCGCAGACGGGTGCTGGGCACAATACATTTTCTCTCTTCGGTAAGCATTTTTTTGTGTTTGTTACTTTTGGAAGTTTGGTTTTTCATGTTGATTTTAAAATGACCTTTCTCATGTTTGAAATGTACTAACTCGTTTTTCTTCACAGCAGGACAACTTGTGTGTGGTTGCAACATTACGGTCCCATTGAGTACATTTTTGGAGAAAGGGACATCAGTTGCATCACAGATCGGGAGGAGGGTGCTGGGCACGATACATTTTCTCTCTTCAGTAAGCATTTTTTTGTGCTTTATACTTTTGGAAGTTTGGTTTTTCATGTTGATTTTAAAATGACCTTTCTCATGTTTGAAATGTACTAACTCGTTTTTTCTTCACAGCAGGTCAACTTGTGTGTGGTTGCAACATTACGGTCCCATTGAGTACATTTTTGGAGAAAGGGACATCAGTTGCATCACAGGGCGGGAGGAGGGTGCTGGGCACGATACATTTTCTCTCTTCAGTAAGCATTTTTTTGTGCTTTATACTGTTGGAAGTTTGGTTTTTCATGTTGATTTTAAAATGACCTTTCTCATGTTTGAAATGTACTAACTCGTTTTTTCCTCACAGCAGGTCAACTTGTGTGTGGTTGCAACATTACGGTCCCATTGAGTACATTTTTGGAGAAAGGGACATCAGTTGCACCACAGGGCCGCAGACGGGTGCTGGGCACGATACATTTTCTCTCTTCGGTAAGCATTTTTTTGTGTTTGTTACTTTTGGAAGTTTGGTTTTTCATGTTGATTTTAAAATGACCTTTCTCATGTTTGAAATGTACTAACTCGTTTTTTCCTCACAGCAGGTCAACTTGTGTGTGGTTGCAACATTACGGTCCCATTGAGTACATTTTTGGAGAAAGGGACATCAGTTGCACCACAGGGCCACAGACGAGTGCTGGGCACGATACATTTTTTCTCTTCGGTAAGCATTTTTTTGTGTTTGTTACTTTTGGAAGTTTGGTTTTTCATGTTGATTTTAAAATGACCTTTCTCATGTTTGAAATGTACTAACTCGTTTTTTCCTCACAGCAGGTCAACTTGTGTGTGGTTGCAACATTACGGTCCCATTGAGTACATTTTTGGAGAAAGGGACATCAGTTGCACCACAGGGCCACAGACGGGTGCTGGGCACGATACATTTTCTCTCTTCGGCAAGCATTTTCTTGTGTTTGTTACTTTTGGAAGTTTGGTTTTTCATGTTGATTTTAAAATGACCTTTCTCATGTTTGAAATGTACTAACTCGTTTTTTCCTCACAGCAGGTCAACTTGTGTGTGGTTGCAACATTACGGTCCCATTGAGTACATTTTTGGAGAAAGGGACATCAGTTGCATCACAGGGCGGGAGGAGGGTGCTGGGCACGATACATTTTCTCTCTTCGGTAAGCATTTTTTTGTGTTTGTTACTTTTGGAAGTTTGGTTTTTCATGTTGATTTTAAAATGACCTTTCTCATGTTTGAAATGTACTAACTCGTTTCTTCTTCACAACAGGTCAACTTGTGTGTGGTTGCAACATTACGGTCCTATTGAGTACATTTTTGGAGAAAGGGACATCAGTTGCACCACAGGGCGGCAGACGGGTGCTGGGCACGATACATTTTCTCTTTTCGGTAAGCATTTTTTTGTGTTTGTTACTTTTGGAAGTTTGGTTTTTCATGTTGATTTTAAAATGACCTTTCTCATGTTCGAAATGTACTAACTCGTTTTTTCCTCACAGCAGGTCAATTTGTGTGTGGTTGCAACATAACGGTCCCATTGAGTACATTTTTGGAGAAAGGGACATCAGTTGCACCACAGGGCCGAAGACGGGTGCTGGGCACGATACATTTTCTCTCTTCGGTAAGCATTTTTTTGTGTTTGTTACTTTTGGAAGTTTGGTTTTTCATGTTGATTTTAAAATGACCTTTCTCATGTTTGAAATGTACTAACTCGTTTTTTCCTCACAGCAGGTCAACTTGTGTGTGGTTGCAACATTACGGTCCCATTGAGTACATTTTTGGAGAAAGGGACATCAGTTGCATCACAGGGCGGGAGGAGGGTGCTGGGCACGATACATTTTCTCTCTTCGGTAAGCATTTTTTTGTGTTTGTTACTTTTGGAAGTTTGATTTTTCATGTTGATTTTAAAATGACCTTTCTCATGTTTGAAATGTACTAACTCGTTTTTTCCTCACAGCAGGTCAACTTGTGTGTGGTTGCAACATTACGGTCCCATTGAGTACATTTTTGGAGAAAGGGACATCAGTTGCATCACAGGGCGGGAGGACGGTGGTGGGCGCGATACATTTTCTCTCTTCAGTAAGCATTTTTTTGTGCTTTATACTTTTGGAAGTTTGGTTTTTCATGTTGATTTTAAAATGACCTTTCTCATGTTTGAAATGTACTAACTCGTTTTTTCCTCACAGCAGGTCAACTTGTGTGTGGTTGCAACATTACGGTCCCATTGAGTACATTTTTGGAGAAAGGGACATCAGTTGCACCACAGGGCCGCAGACGGGTGCTGGGCACGATACATTTTCTCTCTTCGGTAAGCATTTTTTTGTGTTTGTTACTTTTGGAAGTTTGGTTTTTCATGTTGATTTTAAAATGACCTTTCTCATGTTTGAAATGTACTAACTCGTTTTTTCCTCACAGCAGGTCAACTTGTGTGTGGTTGCAACATTACGGTCCCATTGAGTACATTTTTGGAGAAAGGGACATCAGTTGCATCACAGGGTGGGAGGAGGGTGCTGGGCACGATACATTTTCTCTCTTCGGTAAGCATTTATTAGTTCTTTATACTTTTGGAAGTTTGGTTTTTCATGTTGATTTTAAAATGACCTTTCTCATGTTTGAAATGTACTAACTCGTTTTTTCCTCACAGCAGGTCAACTTGTGTGTGGTTGCAACATTACGGTCCCATTGAGTACATTTTTGGAGAAAGGGACATCAGTTGCACCACAGGGCCGAAGACGGGTGCTGGGCACGATACATTTTCTCTCTTCAGTAAGCATTTTTTTGTGTTTGTTACTTTTGGAAGTTTGGTTTTTCATGTAGATTTTAAAATGACCTTTCTCATGTTTGAAATGTACTAACTCGTTTTTTCTTCACAGCAGGTCATCTTGTGTGTGGTTGCAACATTACGGTCCCATTGAGTACATTTTTGGAGAAAGGGACATCAGTTGCATCACAGGGCGGGAGGAGGGTGCTGGGCACGATACATTTTCTCTCTTCGGTAAGCATTTTTTTGTGTTTGTTACTTTTGGAAGTTTGGTTTTTCATGTTGATTTTAAAATGACCTTTCTCATGTTTGAAATGTACTAACTCGTCTTTTCCTCACAGCAGGTCAACTTGTGTGTGGTTGCAACATTACGGTCCCATAGAGTACATTTTTGGAGAAAGGGACATCAGTTGCACCACAGGGCCGCAGACGGGTTCTGGGCACGATACATTTTCTCTCTTCGGTAAGCATTTTTTTGTGTTTGTTACTTTTGGAAGTTTGGTTTTTCATGTTGATTTTAAAATGACCTTTCTCATGTTTGAAATGTACTAACTCGTTTTTTCCTCACAGCAGGTCAACTTGTGTGTGGTTGCAACATTACGGTCCCATTGAGTACATTTTTGGAGAAAGGGACATCAGTTGCATCACAGGGCGGGAGGAGGGTGCTGGGCACGATACATTTTCTCTCTTCAGTAAGCATTTTTTTGTGCTTTATACTTTTGGAAGTTTGGTTTTTCATGTTGATCTTAAAAAGACCTTTCTCATGTTTGAAATGTACTAACTCGTTTTTTCCTCACAGCAGGTACACTTGTGTGTGGTTGCAACATTACGGTCCCATTGAGTACATTTTTGGAGAAAGGGACATCAGTTGCACCACAGGACCGCAGACGGGTGCTGGGCACGATACATTTTCTCTCTTCGGTAAGCATTTTTTTGTGTTTGTTACTTTTGGAAGTTTGGTTTTTCATGTTGATTTTAAAATGACCTTTCTCATGTTTGAAATGTACTAACTCGTTTTTTCCTCACAGCAGGTCAACTTGTGTGTGGTTGCAACATTACGGTCCCATTGAGTACATTTTTGGAGAAAGGGACATCAGTTGCATCACAGGGCGGGAGGAGGGTGCTGGGCACGATACATTTTCTCTCTTCGGTAAGCATTTTTTTGTGTTTGTTACTTTTGGAAGTTTGGTTTTTCATGTTGATTTTGAAATGACCTTTCTCATGTTTGAAATGTACTAACTCGTTTTTTCCTCACAGCAGGTCAACTTGTGTGTGGTTGCAACATTACGGTCCCATTGAGTACATTTTTGGAGAAAGGCACATCAGTTGCACCACAGGGCCGCAGACGGGTGCTGGGCACGATACATTTTCGGTCTTTGGTAAGCATTTTTTTGTGTTTGTTACTTTTGGAAGTTTGGTTTTTCATGTTGATTTTAAAATGACCTTTCTCATGTTTGAAATGTACTAACTCGTTTTTTCCTCACAGCAGGTCAACTTGTGTGTGGTTGCAACATTACGGTCCCATTGAGTACATTTTTGGAGAAAGGGACATCAGTTGCATCACAGGGCGGGAGGAGGGTGCTGGGCACGATACATTTTCTCTCTTCGGTAAGCATTTTTTTGTGTTTGTTACTTTTGGAAGTTTGATTTTTCATGTTGATTTTAAAATGACCTTTCTCATGTTTGAAATGTACTAACTCGTTTTTTCCTCACAGCAGGTCAACTTGTGTGTGGTTGCAACATTACGGTCCCATTGAGTACATTTTTGGAGAAAGGGACATCAGTTGCATCACAGGGCGGGAGGAGGGTGGTGGGCGCGATACATTTTCTCTCTTCAGTAAGCATTTTTTTGTGCTTTATACTTTTGGAAGTTTGGTTTTTCATGTTGATTTTAAAATGACCTTTCTCATGTTTGAAATGTACTAACTCGTTTTTTCCTCACAGCAGGTCAACTTGTGTGTGGTTGCAACATTACGGTCCCATTGAGTACATTTTTGGAGAAAGGGACATCAGTTGCACCACAGGGCCACAGACGGGTGCTGGGCACGATACATTTTCTCTCTTCGGTAAGCATTTATTTGTGTTTGTTACTTTTGGAAGTTTGGTTTTTCATGTTGATTTTAAAATGACCTTTCTCATGTTTGAAATGTACTAACTCGTTTTTTCCTCACAGCAGGTCAACTTGTGTGTGGTTGCAACATTACGGTCCCATTGAGTACATTTTTGGAGAAAGGGACATCAGTTGCATCACAGGGCGGGAGGAGGGTGCTGGGCACGATACATTTTCTCTCTTCGGTAAGCATTTTTTTGTGTTTGTTACTTTTGGAAGTTTGGTTTTTCATGTTGATTTTGAAATGACCTTTCTCATATTTGAAATGTACTAACTCGTTTTTTCCTCACAGCAGGTCAACTTGTGTGTGGTTGCAACATTACGGTCCCATTGAGTACATTTTTGGAGAAAGGGACATCAGTTGCACCACAGGGCCGCAGACGGGTGCTGGGCACGATACATTTTCGGTCTTTGGTAAGCATTTTTTTGTGTTTGTTACTTTTGGAAGTTTGGTTTTTCATGTTGATTTTAAAATGACCTTTCTCATGTTTGAAATGTACTAACTCGTTTTTTCCTCACAGCAGGTCAACTTGTGTGTGGTTGCAACATTACGGTCCCATTGAGTACATTTTTGGAGAAAGGGACATCAGTTGCATCACAGGGCGGGAGGAGGGTGCTGGGCACGATACATTTTCTCTCTTCAGTAAGCATTTTTTTGTGCTTTATACTTTTGGAAGTTTGGTTTTTCATGTTGATTTTAAAATGACCTTTCTCATGTTTGAAATGTACTAACTCGTTTTTTCCTCACAGCAGGTCAACTTGTGTGTGGTTGCAACATTACGGTCCCATTGAGTACATTTTTGGAGAAAGGGACATCAGTTGCATCACAGGGCGGGAGGAGGGTGCTGGGCACGATACATTTTCTCTCCTCAGTAAGAATTTTTTTGTGCTTTATACTTTTGGAAGTTTGGTTTTCATGTTGATCTTAAAAAGACCTTTCTCATGTTTGAAATGTACTAACTCGTTTTTTCCGCACAGCAGGTCAACTTGTGTGTGGTTGCAACATTACGGTCCCATTGAGTACATTTTTGGAGAAAGGGACATCAGTTGCCCACAGGGCCGCAGACGGGTGCTGGGCACGACACATTTTCTCTCTTCGGTAAGCATTTTTTTATGTTTGTTACTTTTGGAAGTTTGGTTTTTCATGTTGATTTTAAAATGACGTTTCTCATGTTTGAAATGTACTAACTCATTTTTTCCTCACAGCAGGTCAACTTGTGAGTGGTTGCAACATTACGGTCCCATTGAGTACATTTTTGGAGAAAGGGACATCAGTTGCACCACAGGGCCGCAGACGGGTGCTGGGCACGATACATTTTCTCTCTTTGGTAAGCATTTTTTTGTGTTTGTTACTTTTGGAAGTTTGGTTTTTCATGTTGATTTTAAAATGACCTTTCTCATGTTTAAAATGTACTAACTCGTTTCTTCCTCACAGCAGGTCAACTTGTGTGTGGTTGCAACATTACGGTCCCATTGAGTACATTTTTGGAGAAAGGGACATCAGTTGCACCATAGGGACGCAGACGGGTGCTGGGCACGATACATTTTCTCTCTTCGGTAAGCATTATTTTGTGTTTGTTACTTTTGGAAGTTTGGTTTTTCATGTTGATTTTAAAATGACCTTTCTCATGTTTGAAATGTACTAACTCGTTTTTTCCTCACAGCAGGTCAACTTGTGTAGGGTTGCAACTTTACGGTCCCATTGAGTACATTTTTGGAGAAAGGGACATCAGTTGCACCACAGGGCCGCAGACGGGTGCTGGGCACGATACATTTTCTCTCTTCGGTAAGAATTTTTTTGTGTTTGTTACTTTTGGAAGTTTGGTTTTTCATGTTGATTTTAAAATGACCTTTCTCATGTTTGAAATGTATTAACTCATTTTTTCCTCACAGCAGGTCAACTTGTGTGTGGTTGCAACATTACGGTCCCATTGAGTACATTTTTGGAGAAAGGGACATCAGTTGCACCACAGGGCCGCAGACGGGTGCTGGGCACGATACATTTTCTCTCTTCGGTAAGCATTTTTTTGTGTTTGTTACTTTTGGAAGTTTGGTTTTTCATGTTGATTTTAAAATGACCTTTCTCATGTTTGAAATGTACTAACTCGTTTATCCTCACAGCAGGTCAACTTGTGTGTGGTTACAACATTACGGTCCCATTGAGTACATTTTTTGAGAAAGGGTCATGAGTTGCATCACAGGGCGGGAGGAGGGTGCTTGGCACGATACATTTTCTCTCTTCGGTAAGCATTTTTTTGTGCTTTATACTTTTGGAAGTTTGGTTTTTCATATTGATTTTAAAATGACCTTTCTCATGTTTGAAATGTCCTAACTCGTTTTTTCCTCACAGCAGGTCAACTTGTGTGTGGTTGCAACATTACGGTCCCATTGAGTACATTTTTGGAGAAAGGGACATCAGTTGCACCCCAGGGCCGCAGACGGGTGCTGGGCACGATACATTTTCGTTCTTTGGTAAGCATTTTTTTGTGTTTGTTACTTTTGGAAGTTTGGTTTTTCATGTTGATTTTAGAATGACCTTTCTCATGTTTAAAGTGTACTAACTCGTTTTTTCCTCACAGCAGGTCAACTTGTGTGTGGTTGCAACATTACGGTCCCATTGAGTACATTTTTGGAGAAAGGGACATCAGTTGCACCACAGGGCCGCAGACGGGTGCTGGGCACGATACATTTTCTCTCTTCGGTAAGCATTTTTTTGTGTTTGTTACTTTTGGAAGTTTGGTTTTTCATGTTGATTTTAAAATGACCTTTCTCATGTTTGAAATGTACTAACTCGTTTTTTCCTCACAGCAGGTCAACTTGTGTGTGGTTGCAACATTACGGTCCCATTGAGTACACTTTTGGAGAAAGGGACATCAGTTGCACCACAGGGCCGCAGACGGGTGCAGGGCACGATACATTTTCTCTCTTCGGTAAGCATTTTTTTGTGTTTGTTACTTTTGGAAGTTTGGTTTTTCATGTTGATTTTAAAATGACCTTTCTCATGTTTGAAATGTACTAACTCGTTTTTTCCTCACAGCAGGTAAACTTGTGTGTGGTTGCAACATTACGGTCCCATTGAGTACATTTTTGGAGAAAGGGACATCAGTTGCACCACAGGGCCGCAAACGGGTGCTGGGCACGATACATTTTCTCTCTTCGGTAAGCATTATTTTGTGTATGTTACTTTTGGCAGTTTGGTTTTTCATGTTGATTTTAAACTGACCTTTCTCATGTTTGAAATGTACTAACTCGTTTTTTCCTCACAGCAGGTCAACTTGTGTGTGGTTGCAACATTACGGTCCCAATGAGTACATTTTTGGAGAAAGGGACATCAGTTGCATCACAGGGCGGGAGGAGGGTGCTGGGCACGATACATTTTCTCTCTTCGGTAAGCATTTTTTTGTGTTTGTTACTTTTGGAAGTTTGGTTTTTCATGTTGATTTTAAAATGACCTTTCTCATGTTTGAAATGTACTAACTCGTTTTTTCCTCACAGCAGGTCAACTTGTGTGTAGTTGCAACATTACGGTCCCATTGAGTACATTTTTGGACAAAGGGACATCAGTTGCATCACAGGGCGGGAAGAGGGTGCTGGGCACGATACATTTTCTCTCTTCGGTAAGCATTTTTTTGTGCTTTATACTTTTGGAAGTTTGGTTTTTCATGTTGATTTTAAAATGACCTTTCTCATGTTTGAAATGTACTAACTCGTTTTTTCCTCACAGCAGGTCAAGTTGTGTGTGGTTGCAACATTACGGTCCCATTGAGTACATTTTTGGAGAAAGGGACATCAGTTGCACCACAGGGCCGCAGACGGGTGCTGGGCACGATACATTTTCTCTCTTCGGTAAGCATTTTTTTGTGTTTGTTACTTTTGGAAGTTTGGTTTTTCATGTTGATTTTAAAATGACCTTTCTCATGTTTGAAATGTACTAACTCGTTTTTTCCTCACAGCAGGTCAACTTGTGTGTGGTTGCAACATTACGGTCCCGTTGAGTACATTTTTGGAGAAAGGGACATCAGTTGCACCACAGGGCCGCAGACGGGTGCTGGGCACGATACATTTTCTCTCTTCGGGAAGCATTTTTTTGTGTTTGATACTTTTGGAAGTTTGGTTTTTCATGTTGATTTTAAAATGACCTTTCTCATGTTTGAAATGTACTAACTCGTTTTTTCCTCACAGCAGGTCAACTTGTGTGTGGTTGCAACATTACGGTCCCATTGAGTACATTTTTGGAGAAAGGGACATCAGTTGCATCACAGGGCGGGAGGAGGGTGCTGGGCACGATACATTTTCTCTCTTCGGTAAGCATTTTTTTGTGCTTTATACCTTTGGAAGTTTGGTTTTTCTTGTTGATTTTAAACGACGTTTCTCATGTTTGAAATGTACGAACTCGTTTTTTCCTCACAGCAGGTCAACTTGTGTGTGGTTGCAACATTATGGTCCCATTGAGTACATTTTTTGAGAAAGGGACATCAGTTGCACCACAGGACCGCAGACGGGTGCTGGGCACGATACATTTTCTCTCTTCGGTAAGCATTATTTTGTGTTTGTTACTTTTGGCAGTTTGGTTTTTCATGTTGATTTTAAAATGACCTTTCTCATGTTTGAAATGTACTAACTCGTTATTTCCTCACAGCAGGTCAACTTGTGTGTGGTTGCAACATTACGGTCCCAATGAGTACATTTTTGGAGAAAGGGACATCAGTTGCACCACAGGGCCGCAGACGGGTGCTGGGCACGATACATTTTCTCTCTTCGGTAAGCATTTTTTTGTGTTTGTTACTTTTGGAAATTTGGTTTTTCATGTTGATTTTAAAATGGCCTTTCTCATGTTTGAAATGTACTAACTCGTTTTTTCCTCACAGCAGGTCAACTTGTGTGTGGTTGCATCATTACGGTCCCATTGAGTACATTTTTGGAGAAAGGGACATCAGTTGCATCACAGGGCGGGAGGAGGGTGCTGGGCACGATACATTTTCTCTCTTCGGTAAGCATTTTTTTGTGCTTTATACCTTTGGAAGTTTGGTTTTTCTTGTTGATTTTAAACGACGTTTCTCATGTTTGAAATGTACGAACTCGTTTTTTCCTCACAGCAGGTCAACTTGTGTGTGGTTGCAACATTATGGTCCCATTGAGTACATTTTTTGAGAAAGGGACATCAGTTGCACCACAGGACCGCAGACGGGTGCTGGGCACGATACATTTTCTCTCTTCGGTAAGCATTATTTTGTGTTTGTTACTTTTGGCATTTTGGTTTTTCATGTTGATTTTAAAATGACCTTTCTCATGTTTGAAATGTACTAACTCGTTATTTCCTCACAGCAGGTCAACTTGTGTGTGGTTGCAACATTACGGTCCCAATGAGTACATTTTTGGAGAAAGGGACATCAGTTGCACCACAGGGCCGCAGACGGGTGCTGGGCACGATACATTTTCTCTCTTCGGTAAGCATTATTTTGAGTTTGTTACTTTTGGCAGTTTGGTTTTTCATGTTGATTTTAAAATGACCTTTCTCATGTTTGAAATGTACTAACTCGTTTTTTCCTCACAGCAGGTCAACTTGTGTGTGGTTGCAACATTACGGTCCCATTGAGTACATTTTTGGAGAAAGGGACATCAGTTGCATCACAGGGCGGGAGGAGGGTGCTGGGCACGATACATTTTCTCTCTTCGGTAAGCATTTTTTTTGCTTTATACTTTTGGAAGTTTGGTTTTTCATGTTGATTTTAAAATGACCTTTCTCATGTTTGAAATGTACTAACTCGTCTTTTCCTCACAGCAGGTCAACTTGTGTGTGGTTGCAACATTACGGTCCCATTGAGTACATTTTTGGAGAAAGGGACATCAGTTGCACCACAGGGCCGCAGACGGGTGCTGGGCACGATACATTTTCTCTCTTCGGTAAGCATTTTTTTGTGTTTGTTACTTTTGGAAGTTTGGTTTTTCATGTTGATTTTGAAATGACCTTTCTCATGTTTGAAATGTACTAACTCGTTTTTTCCTCACAGCAGGTCAACTTGTGTGTGGTTGCAACATTACGGTCCCATTGAGTACATTTTTGGAGAAAGGCACATCAGTTGCACCACAGGGCCGCAGACGGGTGCTGGGCACGATACATTTTCGGTCTTTGGTAAGCATTTTTTTGTGTTTGTTACTTTTGGAAGTTTGGTTTTTCATGTTGATTTTAAAATGACCTTTCTCATGTTTGAAATGTACTAACTCGTTTTTTCCTCACAGCAGGTCAACTTGTGTGTGGTTGCAACATTAGGGTCCCATTGAGTACATTTTTGGAGAAAGGGACATCAGTTGCATCACAGGGCGGGAGGAGGGTGCTGGGCAAGATACATTTTCTCTCTTCAGTAAGCATTTTTTTGTGCTTTATACTTTTGGAAGTTTGGTTTTTCATGTTGATTTTAAAATGACCTTTCTCATGTTTGAAATGTACTAACTCGTTTTTTCCTCACAGCAGGTCAACTTGTGTGTGGTTGCAACATTACGGTCCCATTGAGTACATTTTTGGAGAAAGGGACATCAGTTGCATCACAGGGCGGGAGGAGGGTGCTGGGCACGATACATTTTCTCTCTTCAGTAAGAATTTTTTTGTGCTTTATACTTTTGGAAGTTTGGTTTTTCATGTTGATCTTAAAAAGACCTTTCTCATGTTTGAAATGTACTAACTCGTTTTTACCTCACAGCAGGTCAACTTGTGTGTGGTTGCAACATTACGGTCCCATTGAGTACATTTTTGGAGAAAGGGACATCAGTTGCACCACAGGGCCGCAGACGGGTGCTGGGCACGACACATTTTCTCTCTTCGGTAAGCATTTTTTTATGTTTGTTACTTTTGGAAGTTTGGTTTTTCATGTTGATTTTAAAATGACGTTTCTCATGTTTGAAATGTACTAACTCGTTTTTTCCTCACAGCAGGTCAACTTGTGAGTGGTTGCAACATTACGGTCCCATTGAGTACATTTTTGGAGAAAGGGACATCAGTTGCACCACAGGGCCGCAGACGGGTGCTGGGCACGATACATTTTCTCTCTTTGGTAAGCATTTTTTTGTGTTTGTTACTTTTGGAAGTTTGGTTTTTCATGTTGATTTTAAAATGACCTTTCTCATGTTTAAAATGTACTAACTCGGTTTTTCCTCACAGCAGGTCAACTTGTGTGTGGTTGCAACATTACGGTCCCATTGAGTACATTTTTGGAGAAAGGGACATCAGTTGCACCACAGGGCCGCAGACGGGTGCGGGGCACGATACAATTACTCTCTTCGGTAACCATTTTTTTGTGTTTGTTACTTTTGGAAGTTTGGTTTTTCATGTTGATTTTAAAATGGCCTTTCTCATGTTTGAAATTTACTAACTCGTTTTTTCCTCACAGCAGGTCAACTTGTGTGTGGTTGCAACATTACGGTCCCATTGAGTACATTTTTGGAGAAAGGGACATCAGTTGCACCATAGGGCCGCAGACGGGTGCTGGGCACGATACATTTTCTCTCTTCGGTAAGCATTTTTTTGTGTTTGTTACTTTTGGAAGTTTGGTTTTTCATGTTGATTTTAAAATGACCTTTTTAATGTTTGATATGTACTAACTCGTTTTTTCCTCACAGCAGGTCAACTTGTGTAGGGTTGCAACTTTACGGTCCCATTGAGTACATTTTTGGAGAAAGGGACATCAGTTGCACCACAGGGCCGCAGACGGGTGCTGGGCACGATACATTTTCTCTCTTCGGTAAGAATTTATTTTGTTTGTTACTTTTGGAAGTTTGGTTTTTCATGTTGATTTTAAAATGACCTTTCTCATGTTTGAAATGTACTAACTCGTTTTTTCCTCACAGCAGGTCAACTTGTGTGTGGTTGCAACATTACGGTCCCATTGAGTACATTTTTGGGGAAAGGGACATCAGTTGCACCACAGGGCCGCAGACGGGTGCTGGGCACGATACATTTTCTCTCTTCGGTAAGCATTTTTTTGTGTTTGTTACTTTTGGAAGTTTGGTTTTTCATGTTGATTTTAAAATGACCTTTCTCATGTTTGAAATGTACTAACTCGTTTTTTCCTCACAGCAGGTCAACTTGTGTGTGGTTGCAACATTACGGTCCCATTGAGTACATTTTTGGAGAAAGGGACATCAGTTGCACCCCAGGGCCGCAGACGGGTGCTGGGCACGATACATTTTCGGTCTTTGGTAAGCATTTTTTTGTGTTTGTTACTTTTGGAAGTTTGGTTTTTCATGTTGATTTTAAAATGACCTTTCTCATGTTTAAAGTGTACTAACTCGTTTTTTCCTCACAGCAGGTCAACTTGTGTGTGGTTGCAACATTACGGTCCCATTGAGTACATTTTTGGAGAAAGGGACATCAGTTGCACCACAGGGCCGCAGACGGGTGCTGGGCACGATACATTTTCTCTCTTCGGTAAGCATTTTTTTGTGTTTGTTACTTTTGGAAGTTTGGTTTTTCATGTTGATTTTAAAATGACCTTTTTGATGTTTAAAATGTACTAACTCGTTTTTTCCTCACAGCAGGTCAACTTGTGTGTGGTTGCAACATTACGGTCCCATTGAGTACACTTTTGGAGAAAGGGACATCAGTTGCACCACAGGGCCGCAGACGGGTGCTGGGCACGATACATTTTCTCTCTTCGGTAAGCATTTTTTTGTGTTTGTTACTTTTGGAAGTTTGGTTTTTCATGTTGATTTTAAAATGACCTTTCTCATGTTTGAAATGTACTAACTCGTTTTTTCCTCACAGCAGGTCAACTTGTGTGTGGTTGCAACAACACGGTCCCATTGAGTACATTTTTGGAGAAAGGGACATCAGTTGCACCACAGGGCCGCAAACGGGTGTTGGGCACGATACATTTTCTCTCTTCGGTAAGCATTATTTTGTGTTTGTTACTTTTGGCAGTTTGGTTTTTCATGTTGATTTTAAACTGACCTTTCTCATGTTTGAAATGTACTAACTCGTTTTTTCCTCACAGCAGGTCAACTTGTGTGTGGTTGCAACATTACGGTCCCAATGAGTATATTTTTGGAGAAAGGGACATCAGTTGCACCACAGGGCCGCAGACGGGTGCTGGGCACGATACATTTTCTCTCTTCGGTAAGCATTTTTTTGTGTTTGTTACTTTTGGAAGTTTGGTTTTTCATGTTGATTTTAAAATGACCTTTCTCATGTTTGAAATGTACTAACTCGTTTTTTCCTCACAGCAGGTCAACTTGTGTGTGGTTGCAACATTACGGTCCCATTGAGTACATTTTTGGAGAAAGGGACATCAGTTGCATCACAGGGCGGGAGGAGGGTGCTGGGCACGATACATTTTCTCTCTTTGGTAAGCATTTTTTTGTGCTTTATACTTTTGGAAGTTTGGTTTTTCATGTTGATTTTAAAATGACCTTTCTCATGTTTGAAATGTACTAACTCGTTTTTTCCTCACAGCAGGTCAAGTTGTGTGTGGTTGCAACATTACGGTCCCATTGAGTACATTTTTGGAGAAAGGGACATCAGTTGCATCACAGGGCGGGAGGAGGGTGCTGGGCACGATACATTTTCTCTCTTCGGGAAGCATTTTTTTGTGTTTGATACTTTTGGAAGTTTGGTTTTTCATGTTGATTTTAAAATGACCTTTCTCATGTTTGAAATGTACTAACTCGTTTATTCCTCACAGCAGGTCAACTTGTGTGTGGTTGCAACATTACGGTCCCATTGAGTACATTTTTGGAGAAAGGGACATCAGTTGCATCACAGGGCGGGAGGAGGGTGCTGGGCACGATACATTTTCTCTCTTCGGTAAGCATTTTTTTGTGCTTTATACTTTTGGAAGTTTGGTTTTTCTTGTTGATTTTAAAATGACGTCTCTCATGTTTGAAATGTACGAACTCGTTTTTTCCTCACAGCAGGTCAACTTGTGTGTGGTTGCAACATTACGGTCCCATTGAGTACATTTTTTGAGAAAGGGACATCAGTTGCACCACAGGACCGCAGACGGGTGCTGGGCACGATACATTTTCTCTCTTCGGTAAGCATTAATTTGTGTTTGTTACTTTTGGCAGTTTGGTTTTTCATGTTGATTTTAAAATGACCTTTCTCATGTTTGAAATGTACTAACTCGTTTTTTCCTCACAGCAGGTCAACTTGTGTGTGGTTGCAACATTACGGTCCCATTGAGTACATTTTTGGAGAAAGGGACATCAGTTGCACCACAGGGCCGCAGACGGGTGCTGGGCACGATACATTTTCTCTCTTCGGTAAGCATTTTTTTGTGTTTGTTACTTTTGGAAGTTTGGTATTTCATGTTTATTTTAAAATGACCTTTCTCATGTTTGAAATGTACTAACTCGTTTTTTCCTCACAGCATGTCAACTTGTGTGTGGTTGCAACATTACGGTCCCATTGAGTACACTTTTGGAGAAAGGGACATCAGTTGCACCACAGGGCCGCAGATGGGTGCTGGGCACGATACAATTTCTCTCTTCGGTAAGCATTTTTTTGTGTTTGTTACTTTTGGAAGTTTGGTTTTTCATGTTGATTTTAAAATGACCTTTCTCATGTTTGAAATGTACTAACTCGTTTTTTCCTCACAGCAGGTCAACTTGTGTGTGGATGCAACATTACGGTCCCATTGAGTACATTTTTGGAGAAAGGGACATCACTTGCACCACAGGGCCGCAGATGGGTGCTGCGCACGATACATTTTCTCTCTTCGGTACGCATTTTTTTGTGCTTTATACTTTTGGAAGTTTGGTTTTTCATGTTGATTTTAAAATGACCTTTCTCATGTTTGAAATGTACTAACTCGTTTTTTCCTCACAGCAGGTCAACTTGTGTGTGGTTGCAACATTACGGTCCCATTGAGTACATTTTTGGAGAAAGGGACATCAGTTGCACCACAGGGCCGCAGACGGGTGCTGGGCACGATACATTTTCTCTCTTCGGTAATCATTTTTTTGTGTTTGTTACTTTTGGAAGTTTGGTTTTTCATGTTGATTTTAAAATGACCTTTTTCATGTTTGAAATATACTAACTCGTTTTTTCCTCACAGCAGGTCAACTTGTGTGTGGTTGCAACATTACGGTCCCATTGAGTACATTTTTGGAGAAAGGGACATCAGTTGCATCACAGGGCGGAAGGAGGGTGCTGGCCACGATACATTTTCTCTCTTCGGTAAGCATTTTTTTGTGCTTTATACTTTTCGAAGTTTGGTTTTTCATGTTGATTTTAAAATGACCTTTCTCATGTTTGAAATGTACTAACTCGTTTTTTCCTCACAGCAGGTCAACTTGTGTGTGGTTGCAAAATTACGGTCCCATTGAGTACATTTTTGGAGAAAGGGACATCAGTTGCACCACAGGGCTGCAGACGGGTGCTGGGCACAATACATTTTCTCTCTTCGGTAAGCATTTTTTTGTGTTTGTTACTTTTGGAAGTTTGGTTTATCATGTTGATTTTAAAATGACCTTTCTCATGTTTGAAATGTACTAACTCGTTTTTTCCTCACAGCTGGTCAACTTGTGGGTGGTTGCAACATTACGGTTCCATTGAGTACATTTTTGGAGAAAGGGACATCAATTGCACCACAGGGCCGCAGACGGGTGCTGGGCACGATAAATTTTCTCTCTTCGGTAAGCATTTTTTTGTGTTTGTTACTTTTGGATGTTTGGTTATTCATGTTGATTTTAAAATGACCTTTCTCATGTTTGAAATGTACTAACTCGTTTTTTCCTCACAGCAGGTCAACTTGTGTGTGGTTGCAACAATACGGTCCCATTGAGTACATTTTTGGAGAAAGGGACATCAGTTGCACCAAGGGCTGCAGACGGGTGCTGGGCATGATACATTTTCTCTCTTTGGTAAGCTTTTTTTTGTGTTTGTTACTTTTGGAAGTTTGGTTTTTCATGTTGATTTTAAAATGACCTTTCTCATGTTTGAAATGTACTAACTTGTTTTTTCCTCACAGCAGGTCAACTTGTGTGTGGTTGCAACATTACGGTCCCATTGAGTACACTTTTGGAGAAAGGGACATCAGTTGCACCACAGGGCCGCAGACGGGTGCTAGGCACGATACATTTTCTCTCTTCGGTAAGCATTTTTTTGTGTTTGTTACTTTTGGAAGTTTGGTTTTTCATGTTGATTTTAAAATGACCTTTCTCATGTTTGAAATGTACTAATTCGTTTTTTCCTCACAGCAGGTCAACTTGTGTGTGGTTGCAACATTACGGTCCCATTGAGTACATTTTTGGAGAAAGGGACATCAGTTGCATCACAGGGAAGCAGACGGGTGCTGGGCACGATACATTTTCTCTCTTCGGTAAGCATTTTTTTGTGTTTGATACTTTTGGAAGTTTGGTTTTTCATGTTGATTTTAAAATGACCTTTCTCATGTTTGAAATGTACTAACTCGTTTTTTCCTCACAGCAGGTCAACTTGTGTGTGGTTGCAACATTACGGTCCTATTGAGTACATTTTTGGAGAAAGGGACATCCGTTGCATCACAGGGCGGGAGGAGGGTGCTGGGCACGATACATTTTCTCTCTTCGGTAAGCATTTTTTTGTGCTTTATACTTTTGGAAGTTTGGTATTTCATGTTGATTTTAAAATGACCTTTCTCATGTTTGAAATGTACTAACTCGTTTTTTCCTCACAGCAGGACAACTTTTGTGTGGTTGCAACATTACGGTCCCATTGAGTACATTTTTGGAGAAAGGGACTTCAGTTGCACCACAGGGCCGCAGACGGGTGCTGGGCACGATACATTTTCTCTCTTCGGTAAGCATTTTTTTGTGTTTGTTACATTTGGAAGTTTGGTTTTACATGTTGATTTTAAAATGACCTTTCTCATGTTTGAAATGTACTAACTCGTTTTTTCCTCACAGCAGGTCAACTTGTGTGTGGTTGCAACATTACGGTCCTATTGAGTACATTTTTGGAGAAAGGGACATCAGTTGCACCACAGGGCCGCAGACGGGTGCTGGGCACGAAACATTTTCTCTCTTCGGTAAGCCTTTTTTTGTGTTTGTTACTTTTGGAAGTTTGGTTTTTCATGTTGATTTTAAAATGACCTTTCTCATGTTTGAAATGTACTAACTCGTTTTTTCCTCACAGCAGGTCAACTTGTGTGTGGTTGCAACATTACGGTCTCATTGAGTACATTTTTGGAGAAAGGGACATCAGTTGCACCACAGGGCCGCAGACTGGTGCTAGGCACGATATATTTTCTCTCTTCGGTAAGCATTTTTTTGTGTTTGTTACTTTTGGAAGTTTGGTTTTTCATGTTGATTTTAAAATGACCTTTCTCATGTTTGAAATGTACTAACTCGTTTTTTCCTCACAGCAAGTCAACTTGTGTGTGGTTGCAACATTACGGTCCCATTGAGTACATTTTTGGAGAAAGGGACATCAGTTGCATCACAGGGCGGGAGGAGGGTGCTGGGCACGATACATTTTCTCTCTTCGGTAAGCATTTTTTGTGCTTTATACTTTTGGAAGTTTGGTTTTTCATGTTGATTTTAAAATGACCTTTCTCATGTTTGAAATGTACTAACTCGTTTTTTCCTCACAGCAGTTCAACTTGTGTGTGGTTGCAACATTACGGTCCCATTGAGTACATTTTTGGAGAAAGGGACATCAGTTGCACCACAGGGCCGCAGACGGGTGCTGGGCACGATACATTTTCTCTCTTCGGTAAGCATTTTTTTGTGTTTGTTACTTTTGGAAGTTTGGTTTTTCATTTTGATTTTAAAATGACCTTCCTCATGTTTGAAATGTACTAACTCGTTTTTTCCTCACAGCAGGTCAACTTGTGTGTGGTTGCAACATTACGGTCCCATTGAGTACATTTTTGGAGAAAGGGACATCAGTTGCACCACAGGGCCGCAGACGGGTGCTGGGCACGATACATTTTCTCTCTTCGGTAAGCATTTTTTTGTGTTTGTTACTTTTGGAAGTTTGGTTTTTCATGTTGATTTTAAAATGACCTTTCTCATGTTTGAAATGCACTAACTCGTTTTTTCCTCACAGCAGGTCAACTTGTGTGTGGTTGCAACATTACGGTCCCATTGAGTACATTTTTGGAGAAAGGGACATCAGTTGCACCACAGGGCCGCAGACGGGTGCTGGGCACGATACATTTTCTCTCTTCGGTAAGCATTTTTTTGTGTTTTTTACTTTTGGAAGTTTGGTTTTTCATGTTGATTTTAAAATGACCTTTCTCATGTTTGAAATGTACTAACTCGTTTTTTCCTCACAGCAGGTCAACTTGTGTGTGGTTGCAACATTACGGTCCCATTGAGTACATTTTTTGAAAAAGGGACATCAGTTGCACCACAGGGCCGCAGACGGGTGCTGGGCACGATACATTTTCTCTCTTCGGTAAGCATTTTTTTTGTGTTTGTTACTTTTGGAAGTTTGGTTTTTCATTTTGATTTTAAAATGACCTTCCTCATGTTTGAAATGTACTAACTCGTTTTTTCCTCACAGCAGGTCAACTTGTGTGTGGTTGCAACATTACGGTCCCATTGAGTGCATTTTTGGAGAAAGGGACATCAGTTGCACCACAGGGCCGCAGACGGGTGCTGGGCACGATACATTTTCTCTCTTCGGTAAGCATTTTTTTGTGTTTGTTACTTTTGGAAGTTTGGTTTTTCATGTTGATTTTAAAATGACCTTTCTCATGTTTGAAATGTACTAACTCGTTTTTTCCTCACAGCAGGTCAACTTGTGTGTGGTTGCAACATTACGGTCCCATTGAGTACATTTTTGGAGAAAGGGACATCAGTTGCACCACAGGGCCGCAGACGGGTGCTGGGCACGATACATTTTCTCTCTTCGGTAAGCATTTTTTTGTGTTTTTTACTTTTGGAAGTTTGGTTTTTCATGTTGATTTTAAAATGACCTTTCTCATGTTTGAAATGTACTAACTCGTTTTTTCCTCACAGCAGGTCAACTTGTGTGTGGTTGCAACATTACGGTCCCATTGAGTACATTTTTGGAGAAAGGGACATCAGTTGCACCACAGGGCCGCAGACGGGTGCTGGGCACGATACATTTTCTCTCTTCGGTAAGCATTTTTTTTGTGTTTGTTACTTTTGGAAGTTTCGTTTTTCATGTTGATTTTAAAATGACCTTTCTCATGTTTGAAATGTACTAACTCGTTTTTTCCTCACAGCAGGTCAACTTGTGTGTGGTTGCAACATTACGGTCCCATTGAGTACATTTTTGGAGAAAGGGACATCAATTGCACCACAGGGCCACAGACGGGTGCTGGGCACGATACATTTTCTCTCTTCGGTAAGCATTTTTTTGTGTTTGTTACTTTTGGAAGTTTGGTTTTTCATGTTGATTTTAAAATGACCTTTCTCATGTTTGAAATGTACTAACTCGTTTTTTCCTCACAGCAGGTCAACTTGTGTGTGGTTGCAACATTACGGTCCCATTGAGTACATTTTTGGAGAAAGGGACATCAGTTGCATCACAGGGCGGGAGGAGGGTGCTGGGCACGATACATTTTCTCTCTTCGGTAAGCATTTTTTTTGTGCTTTATACTTTTCGAAGTTTGGTTTTTCATGTTGATTTTAAAATGACCTTTCTCATGTTTGAAATGTACTAACTCGTTTTTTCCTCACAGCAGGTCAACTTGTGTGTGGTTGCAACAGTACGGTCCCATTGAGTACATTTTTGGAGAAAGGGACATCAGTTGCACCACAGGGCCGCAGACGGGTTCTGGGCACGATACATTTTCTCTCTTCGGTAAGCATTATTTTGTGTTTGTTACTTTTGGATGTTTGGTTTTTCATGTTGATTTTAAAATGACCTTTCTCATGTTTGAAATGTACTAACTCGTTTTTTCCTCACAGCAGGTCAACTTGTGTGTGGTTGCAACATTACGGTCCCATTGAGTACATTCTTGGAGAAAGGTACATCAGTTGCATCACAAGGCGGGAGGAGGGTGCTGGGCACGATACATTTTCTCACTTCGGTAAGCATTTTTTTGTGCTTTATACTTTTGGAAGTTTGGTTTTTCATGTTGATTTTAAAATGACCTTTCTCATGTTTGAAATGTACTAACTCGTTTTTTCCTCACAGCAGGTCAACTTGTGTGTGGTTGCAACATTACGGTCCCATTGAGTACATTTTTGGAGAAAGGGACATCAGTTACACCACAGGGCCGCAGACGGTTGCTGGGCACGATACATTTTCTCTCTTCGGTAAGCATTTTTTTGTGTTTGTTACTTTTGGAAATTTGGTTTTTCATGTTGATTTTAAAATGACCTTTTTGATGTTTGAAATGTACTAACTCGTTTTTTCCTCACAGCAGGTCAACTTGTGTGTGGTTGCAACATTACGGTTCCATTGAGTACATTTTTGGAGAAAGGGACATCAGTTGCATCACAAAGCGGGAGGAGGGTGCTGGGCACGATACATTTTCTCTCTTCGGTAAGCATTTTTTTGTGTTTGTTACTTTTGGAAGTTTGGTTTTTCATTTTGATTTTAAAATGACCTTCCTCATGTTTGAAATGTACTAACTCGTTTTTTCCTCACAGCAGGTCAACTTGTGTGTGGTTGCAACATTACGGTCCCATTGAGTGCATTTTTGGAGAAAGGGACATCAGTTGCACCACAGGGCCGCAGACGGGTGCTGGGCACGATACATTTTCTCTCTTCGGTAAGCATTTTTTTGTGTTTGTTACTTTTGGAAGTTTGGTTTTTCATGTTGATTTTAAAATGACCTTTCTCATGTTTGAAATGCACTAACTCGTTTTTTCCTCACAGCAGGTCAACTTGTGTGTGGTTGCAACATTATGGTCCCATTGAGTACATTTTTGGAGAAAGGGACATCAGTTGCACCACAGGGCCGCAGACGGGTGCTGGGCACGATACATTTTCTCTCTTCGGTAAGCATTTTTTTGTGTTTTTTACTTTTGGAAGTTTGGTTTTTCATGTTGATTTTAAAATGACCTTTCTCATGTTTGAAATGTACTAACTCGTTTTTTCCTCACAGCAGGTCAACTTGTGTGTGGTTGCAACATTACGGTCCCATTGAGTACATTTTTGGAGAAAGGGACATCAGTTGCACCACAGGGCCGCAGACGGGTGCTGGGCACGATACATTTTCTCTCTTCGGTAAGCATTTTTTTTGTGTTTGTTACTTTTGGAAGTTTGGTTTTTCATTTTGATTTTAAAATGACCTTCCTCATGTTTGAAATGTACTAACTCGTTTTTTCCTCACAGCAGGTCAACTTGTGTGTGGTTGCAACATTACGGTCCCATTGAGTACATTTTTGGAGAAAGGGACATCAGTTGCACCACAGGGCCGCAAACGGGTGCTGGGCACGATACATTTTCTCTCTTCGGTAAGCATTTTTTTGTGTTTGTTACTTTTGGAAGTTTGGTTTTTCATGTTGATTTTAAAATGACCTTTCTCATGTTTGAAATGTACTAACTCGTTTTTTCCTCACAGCAGGTCAACTTGTGTGTGGTTGCAACATTACGGTCCCATTGAGTACATTTTTGGAGAAAGGGACATCAGTTGCACCACAGGGCCGCAGACGGGTGCTGGGCACGATACATTTTTTCTCTTCGGTAAGCATTTTTTTGTGTTTTTTACTTTTGGAAGTTTGGTTTTTCATGTTGATTTTAAAATGACCTTTCTCATGTTTGAAATGTACTAACTCGTTTTTTCCTCACAGCAGGTCAACTTGTGTGTGGTTGCAACATTACGGTCCCATTGAGTACATTTTTGGAGAAAGGGACATCAGTTGCACCACAGGGCCGCAGACGGGTGCTGGGCACGATACATTTTCTCTCTTCGGTAAGCATTTTTCTTGTGTTTGTTACTTTTGGAAGTTTCGTTTTTCATGTTGATTTTAAAATGACCTTTCTCATGTTTGAAATGTACTAACTCGTTTTTTCCTCACAGCAGGTCAACTTGTGTGTGGTTGCAACATTACGGTCCCATTGAGTACATTTTTGGAGAAAGGGACATCAATTGCACCACAGGGCCACAGACGGGTGCTGGGCACGATACATTTTCTCTCTTCGGTAAGCATTTTTTTGTGTTTGTTACTTTTGGAAGTTTGGTTTTTCATGTTGATTTTAAAATGACCTTTCTCATGTTTGAAATGTACTAACTCGTTTTTTCCTCACAGCAGGTCAACTTGTGTGTGGTTGCAACATTACGGTCCCATTGAGTACATTTTTGGAGAAAGGGACATCAGTTGCATCACAGGGCGGGAGGAGGGTGCTGGGCACGATACATTTTCTCTCTTCGGTAAGCATTTTTTTTGTGCTTTATACTTTTCGAAGTTTGGTTTTTCATGTTGATTTTAAAATGACCTTTCTCATGTTTGAAATGTACTAACTCGTTTTTTCCTCACAGCAGGTCAACTTGTGTGTGGTTGCAACAGTACGGTCCCATTGAGTACATTTTTGGAGAAAGGGACATCAGTTGCACCACAGGGCCGCAGACGGGTTCTGGGCACGATACATTTTCTCTCTTCGGTAAGCATTATTTTGTGTTTGTTACTTTTGGAAGTTTGGTTTCTCATGTTGATTTTAAAATGACCTTTCTCATGTTTGAAATGTACTAACTCGTTTTTTCCTCACAGCAGGTCAACTTGTGTGTGGTTGCAACATTACGGTCCCATTGAGTACATTTTTGGAGAAAGGTACATCAGTTGCATCACAAGGCGGGAGGAGGGTGCTGGGCACGATACATTTTCTCACTTCGGTAAGCATTTTTTTGTGCTTTATACTTTTGGAAGTTTGGTTTTTCATGTTGATTTTAAAATGACCTTTCTCATGTTTGAAATGTACTAACTCGTTTTTTCCTCACAGCAGGTCAACTTGTGTGTGGTTGCAACATTACGGTCCCATTGAGTACATTTTTGGAGAAAGGGTCATCAGTTACACCACAGGGCCGCAGACGGTTGCTGGGCACGATACATTTTCTCTCTTCGGTAAGCATTTTTTTGTGTTTGTTACTTTTGGAAATTTGGTTTTTCATGTTGATTTTAAAATGACCTTTTTGATGTTTGAAATGTACTAACTCGTTTTTTCCTCACAGCAGGTCAACTTGTGTGTGGTTGCAACATTACGGTTCCATTGAGTACATTTTTGGAGAAAGGGACATCAGTTGCATCACAAAGCGGGAGGAGGGTGCTGGGCACGATACATTTTCTCTCTTCGGTAAGCATTTTTTTGTGCTTTATACTTTTGGAAGTTTGGTTTTTCATGTTGACTTTAAAATGACCTTTCTCATGTTTGAAATGTACTAACTCGTTTTTTGCTCACAGCAGGTCAACTTGTGTGTGGTTGCAACATTACGGTCCCATTGAGTACATTTTTGGAGAAAGGGACATCAGTTGCATCACAGGGCGGGAGGAGGGTGCTGGGCACGATACATTTTCTCTCTTCGGTAAGCATTTTTTTGTGCTTTATACTTTTGGAAGTTTGGTTTTTCATGTTGATTTTAAAATGACCTTTCTCATGTTTGAAATGTACTAACTCGTTTTTTCCTCACACCAGGTCAACTTGTGTGTGGTTGCAACATTACGGTCCCATTGAGTACATTTTTGGAGAAAGGGACATCAGTTGCACCACAGGGCGGGAGGAGAGTGCTGGGCACGATACATTTTCTCTCTTCGGTAAGCATTTTTTTGTGCTTTATACTTTTGGAAGTTTGGTTTTTCATGTTGATTTTAAAATGACCTTTCTCATGTTTGAAATGTACTAACTCGTTTTTTCCTCACAGAAGGTCAACTTGTGTGTGGTTGCAACTTTACGGTCCCATTGAGTACATTTTTGGAGACAGGGACATCAGTTGCACCACAGGGCCGCAGACGGGTGCTGGGGACGATACATTTTCTCTCTTCGGTAAGCATTTTTTTGTGTTTGTTACTTTTGGAAGTTTGGTTTTTCATGTTGATTTTAAAATGACCTTTTTCATATTTGAAATGTACTAACTCGTTTTTTCCTCACAGCAGGTCAACTTGTGTGTGGTTGCAACATTACGGTCCCATTGAGTACATTTTTGGAGAAAGGGACATCAGTTGCACCACAGGGCCGCAGACGGGTGCTGGGCACGATACATTTTCTCTCTTCGGTAAGCATTTTTTTGTGCTTTATACTTTTGGAAGTTTGGTTTTTCATGTTGATTTTAAAATGACCGTTCTCATGTTTGAAATGTACTAACTCGTTTGTTCCTCACAGCAGGTCAACTTGTGTGTGGTTGCAACATTACGGTCCCATTGAGTACATTTTTGGAGAAAGGGACATCAGTTGCACCACAGGGCCGCAGACGTGTGCTGGGCCCGATACATTTTCTCTCTTCGGTAAGCATTTTTTTGTGTTTGTTACTTTTGGAAGTTTGGTTTTTCATGTTGATTTTAAAATGACCTTTCTCATGTTTGAAATGTACTAACTCGTTTTTTCCTCACAGCAGGTCAACTTGTGTGTGGTTGCAACATTACGGTCCCATTGAGTACATTTTTGGAGAAAGGGACATCAGTTGCACCACAGGGCCGCAGACGGGTGCTGGGCACGATACATTTTCTCTCTTCGGTAAGCATTTTTTTGTGTTTGTTACTTTTGGAAGTTTGGTTTTTCATGTTGATTTTAAAATGACCTTTCTCATGTTTGAAATGTACTAACTCGTTTTTTCCTCACAGCAGGTCAACTTGTGTGTGGTTGCAACATTACGGTCCCATTGAGTACATTTTTGGAGAAAGGTACATCAGTTGCATCACAAGGCGGGAGGAGGGTGCTGGGCACGATACATTTTCTCACTTCGGTAAGCATTTTTTTGTGCTTTATACTTTTGGAAGTTTGGTTTTTCATGTTGATTTTAAAATGACCTTTCTCATGTTTGAAATGTACTAACTCGTTTTTTCCTCACAGCAGGTCAACTTGTGTGTGGTTGCAACATTACGGTCCCATTGAGTACATTTTTGGAGAAAGGGACATCAGTTACACCACAGGGCCGCAGACGGTTGCTGGGCACGATACATTTTCTCTCTTCGGTAAGCATTTCTTTGTGTTTGTTACTTTTGGATATTTGGTTTTTCATGTTGATTTTAAAATGACCTTTTTGATGTTTGAAATGTACTAACTCGTTTTTTCCTCACAGCAGGTCAACTTGTGTGTGGTTGCAACATTACGGTTCCATTGAGTACATTTTTGGAGAAAGGGACATCAGTTGCATCACAAAGCGGGAGGAGGGTGCTGGGCACGATACATTTTCTCTCTTCGGTAAGCATTTTTTTGTGCTTTATACTTTTGGAAGTTTGGTTTTTCATGTTGACTTTAAAATGACCTTTCTCATGTTTGAAATGTACTAACTCGTTTTTTCCTCACAGCAGGTCAACTTGTGTGTGGTTGCAACATTACGGTCCCATTGAGTACATTTTTGGAGAAAGGGACATCAGTTGCATCACAGGGCGGGAGGAGGGTGCTGGGCAGGATACATTTTCTCTCTTCGGTAAGCATTTTTTTGTGCTTTATACTTTTGGAAGTTTGGTTTTTCATGTTGATTTTAAAATGACCTTTCTCATGTTTGAAATGTACTAACTCGTTTTTTCCTCACAGCAGGTCAACTTGTGTGTGGTTGCAACATTACGGTCCCATTGAGTACATTTTTGGAGAAAGGGACATCAGTTGCATAACAGGGCGGGAGGAGGGTGCTGGGCACGATACATTTTCTCTCTTCGGTAAGCATTTTTTTGTGCTTTATACTTTTGGAAGTTTGGTTTTTCATGTTGATTTTAAAATGACCTTTCTCATGTTTGAAATGTACTAACTCGTTTTTTCCTCACAGCAGGTCAACTTGTGTGTGGTTGCAACATTACGGTCCCATTGAGTACATTTTTGGAGAAAGGGACATCAGTTGCATCACAGGGCGGGAGGAGAGTGCTGGGCACGATACATTTTCTCTCTTCGGTAAGCATTTTTTTGTGCTTTATACTTTTGGAATATTGGTTTTTCATGTTGATTTTAAAATGACCTTTTTCATGTTTGAAATGTACTAACTCGTTTTTTCCTCACAGCAGGTCAACTTGTGTGTGGTTGAAACATTACGGTCCCATTGAGTACATTTTTGGAGAAAGGGACATCAGTTGCACCACAGGGCCGCAGACGGGTGCTGGGCACGATACATTTTCTCTCTTCGGTAAGCATTTTTTTGTGTTTGTTACTTTTGGAAGTTTGGTTTTTCATTTTGATTTTAAAATGACCTTCCTCATGTTTGAAATGTACTAACTCGTTTTTCCCTCACAGCAGGTCAACTTGTGTGTGGTTGCAACAATACGGTCCCATTGAGTACATTTTTGGAGAAAGGGACATCAGTTGCACCACAGGGCCGCAGACGGGTTCTGGGCACGATACATTTTCTCTCTTCGGCTAGCATTATTTTGTGTTTGTTACTTTTGGAGGTTTGGTTTTTCATGTTGATTTTAAAATGACCTTTCTCATGTTTGAAATGTACTAACTCGTTTTTTCCTCACAGCAGGTCAACTTGTGTGTGGTTGCAACATTACGGTCCCATTGAGTACATTTTTGGAGAAAGGGACATCAGTTGCATCACAAGGCGGGAGGAGGGTGCTGGGCACGATACATTTTCTCACTTCGGTAAGCATTTTTTTGTGCTTTATACTTTTGGAAGTTTGGTTTTTCATGTTGATTTTAAAATGACCTTTCTCATGTTTGAAATGTACTAACTCGTTTTTTCCTCACAGCAGGTCAACTTGTGTGTGGTTGCAACATTACGGTCCCATTGAGTACATTTTTGGAGAAAGGGACATCAGTTGCACCACAGGGCCGCAGACGGGTGCTGGGCACGATACATTTTCTCTCTTCGGTAAGCATTTTTTTGTGTTTTTTACTTTTGGAAGTTTGGTTTTTCATGTTGATTTTAAAATGACCTTTCTCATGTTTGAAATGTACTAACTCGTTTTTCCTCACAGCAGGTCAACTTGTGTGTGGTTGCAACATTATGGTCCCATTGAGTACATTTTTGGAGAAAGGGACATCAGTTGCACCACAGGGCCGCAGACGGGTGCTGGGCACGATACATTTTCTCTCTTCGGTAAGCATTTTTTTGTGTTTGTTACTTTTGGAAGTTTGGTTTTTCATGTTGATTTTAAAATGACCTTCCTCATGTTTGAAATGTACTAACTCGTTTTTTCCTCACAGCAGGTCAACTTGTGTGTGGTTGCAACATTACGGTCCCATTGAGTACATTTTTGGAGAAAGGTACATCAGTTGCATCACAAGGCGGGAGGAGGGTGCTGGGCACGATACAATTTCTCACTTCGGTAAGCATTTTTTTGTGCTTTATACTTTTGGAAGTTTGGTTTTTCATGTTGATTTTAAAATGACCTTTCTCATGTTTGAAATGTACTAACTCGTTTTTTCCTCACAGCAGGTCAACTTGTGTGTGGTTGCAACATTACGGTCCCATTGAGTACATTTTTGGAGAAAGGGACATCAGTTACACCACAGGGCCGCAGACGGTTGCTGGGCACGATACATTTTCTCTCTTCGGTAAGCATTTCTTTGTGTTTGTTACTTTTGGATATTTGGTTTTTCATGTTGATTTTAAAATGACCTTTTTGATGTTTGAAATGTACTAACTCGTTTTTTCCTCACAGCAGGTCAACTAGTGTGTGGTTGCAACATTACGGTTCCATTGAGTACATTTTTGGAGAAAGGGACATCAGTTGCATCACAAAGCGAGAGGAGGGTGCTGGGCACAATACATTTTCTCTCTTCGGTAAGCATTTTTTTGTGCTTTATACTTTTGGAAGTTTGGTTTTTCATGTTGATTTTAAAATGACCTTTCTCATGTTTGAAACGTACTAACTTGTTTTTTCCTCACAGCAGGTCAACTTGTGTGTGGTTGCAACATTACGGTCCCATTGAGTACATTTCTGGAGAAAGGGACATCAGTTACACCACAGGGCCGCAGACGGTTGCTGGGCACGATACATTTTCTCTCTTCGGTAAGCATTTTTTTGTGTTTGTTACATTTGGAAATTTGGTTTTTCATGTTGATTTTAAAATGACCTTTCTCATGTTTGAAATGTACTAACTCGTTTTTTCCTCACAGCAGGTCAACTTGTGTGTGGTTGCAACATTACGGTCCCATTGAGTACATTTTTGGAGAAAGGGACATCAGTTGCATCACAGGGCGGGAGGAGAGTGCTGGGCACGATACATTTTCTCTCTTCGGTAAGCATTTTTTTGTGCCTTATACTTTTGGAAGTTTGGTTTTTCATGTTGATTTTAAAATAACCTTTCTCATGTTTGAAATGTACTAACTCGTTTTTTCCTCACAGCAGGTCAACTTGTGTGTGGTTGCAACTTTACGGTCCCATTGAGTACATTTTTGGAGAAAGGGACATCAGTTGCATCACAGGGCGGGAGGAGGGTTCTGGGCAGGATACATTTTCTCTCTTCGGTAAGCATTTTTTTGTGCTTTATACTTTTGGAAGTTTGGTTTTCCATGTTGATTTTAAAATGACCTTTCTCATGTTTGAAATGTACTAACTCGTTTTTTCCTCACAGCAGGTCAACTTGTGTGTGGTTGCAACATTACGGTCCCATAGAGTACATTTTTGGAGAAAGGGACATCAGTTGCACCACAGGGCCGCAGACGGGTGCAGGGCACGATACATTTTCTCTCTTCGGTAAGCATTTTTTTGTGTTTGTTACTTTTGGGAGTTTGGTTTTACATGTTGATTTTAAAATGACCTTTCTCATGTTTGAAATGTACTAACTCGTTTTTTCCTCACAGCAGGTGAACTTGTGTGTGGTTGCAACATTACGGTCCCATTGAGTACATTTTTGGAGAAAGGGACATCAGTTGCACCACAGGGCCGCAGACGGGTGCTGGGCACGATACATTTTCTCTCTTCGGTAAGCATTTTTTTGTGTTTGTTACTTTTGGAAGTTTGGTTTTTCATGTTGATTTTAAAATGACCTTTCTCACGTTTGAAATGTACTAACTCGTTTTTTCCTCACAGCAGGTCATTTTGTGTGTGGTTGCAACATTACGGTCCCATTGAGTACATTTTTGGAGAAAGGGACATCAGTTGCACCACAGGGCGGGAGGAGGGTGCTGGGCACGTTACATTTTCTCTCTTCGGTAAGCAATTTTTTGTGCTTTATACTTTTGGAAGTTTGGTTTTTCATGTTGATTTTAAAATGACCTTTCTCATGTTTGAAATGTACTAACTCGTTTTCTCCTCACAGCAGGTCAACTTGTGTGTGTTTGCAACATTACGGTCCCATTGAGTACATTTTTGGAGAAAGGGACATCAGTTGCACCACAGGGCGGGAGGAGGGTGCTGGGCACGATACATTTTCTCTCTTCGGTAAGCATTTTTTTGTGCTTTATACTTTTGGAAGTTTGGTTTTTCATGTTGATTTTAAAATGACCTTTCTCATGTTTGAAATGTACTAACTTGTTTTTTCCTCACAGCAGGTCAACCTGTGTGTGGTTGCAACATTACGGTCCCATTGAGTACATTTTTGGAGAAAGGGACATCAGTTGCACCACAGGGCTGCAGACGGGTGCTGGGCACGATACATTTCCTCTCTTCGGTAAGCATTTTTTTGTGTTTGTTACTTTTGGAAGTTTGGTTTTTCATGTTGATTCTAAAATGACCTTTCTCATGTTTGAAATGTACTAACTCATTTTTTCCTCACAGCAGGTCAACTTGTGTGTGGTTGCAACATTACGGTCCCATTGAGTACATTTTTGGAGAAAGGGACATCAGTTGCACCACAGGGCCGCAGACGTGTGCTGGGCACGATACATTTTCTCTCTTCGGTAAGCATTTTTTTGTGTTTGTTACTTTTGGAAGTTTGGTTTTTCATGTTGATTTTAAAATAACCTTTCTCATGTTTGAAATGTACTAACTCGTTTTTTCCTCACAGCAGGTCAACTTGTGTGTGGTTGCAACTTTACGGTCCCATTGAGTACATTTTTGGAGAAAGGGACATCAGTTGCATCACAGGGCGGGAGGAGGGTTCTGGGCACGATACATTTTCTCTCTTCGGTAAGCATTTTTTTGTGCTTTATACTTTTGGAAGTTTGGTTTTCCATGTTGATTTTAAAATGACCTTTCTCATGTTTGAAATGTACTAACTCGTTTTTTCCTCACAGCAGGTCAACTTGTGTGTGGTTGCAACATTACGGTCCCATAGAGTACATTTTTGGAGAAAGGGACATCAGTTGCACCACAGGGCCGCAGACGGGTGCTGGGCACGATACATTTTCTCTCTTCGGTAAGCATTTTTTTGTGTTTGTTACTTTTGGAAGTTTGGTTTTTCATGTTGATTTTAAAATGACCTTTCTCATGTTTGAAATGTACTAACTCGTTTTTTCCTCACAGCAGGTGAACTTGTGTGTGGTTGCAACATTACGGTCCCATTGAGTACATTTTTGGAGAAAGGGACATCAGTTGCACCACAGGGCCGCAGACGGGTGCTGGGCACGATACATTTTCTCTCTTCGGTAAGCATTTTTTTGTGTTTGTTACTTTTGGAAGTTTGGTTTTTCATGTTGATTTTAAAATGACCTTTCTCACGTTTGAAATGTACTAACTCGTTTTTTCCTCACAGCAGGTCATTTTGTGTGTGGTTGCAACATTACGGTCCCATTGAGTACATTTTTGGAGAAAGGGACATCAGTTGCACCACAGGGCGGGAGGAGGGTGCTGGGCACGTTACATTTTCTCTCTTCGGTAAGCAATTTTTTGTGCTTTATACTTTTGGAAGTTTGGTTTTTCATGTTGATTTTAAAATGACCTTTCTCATGTTTGAAATGTACTAACTCGTTTTCTCCTCACAGCAGGTCAACTTGTGTGTGTTTGCAACATTACGGTCCCATTGAGTACATTTTTGGAGAAAGGGACATCAGTTGCACCACAGGGCGGGAGGAGGGTGCTGGGCACGATACATTTTCTCTCTTCGGTAAGCATTTTTTTGTGCTTTATACTTTTGGAAGTTTGGTTTTTCATGTTGATTTTAAAATGACCTTTCTCATGTTTGAAATGTACTAACTTGTTTTTTCCTCACAGCAGGTCAACCTGTGTGTGGTTGCAACATTACGGTCCCATTGAGTACATTTTTGGAGAAAGGGACATCAGTTGCACCACAGGGCTGCAGACGGGTGCTGGGCACGATACATTTCCTCTCTTCGGTAAGCATTTTTTTGTGTTTGTTACTTTTGGAAGTTTGGTTTTTCATGTTGATTCTAAAATGACCTTTCTCATGTTTGAAATGTACTAACTCATTTTTTCCTCACAGCAGGTCAACTTGTGTGTGGTTGCAACATTACGGTCCCATTGAGTACATTTTTGGAGAAAGGGACATCAGTTGCACCACAGGGCCGCAGACGTGTGCTGGGCACGATACATTTTCTCTCTTCGGTAAGCATTTTTATGTGTTTGTTACTTTTGGAAGTTTGGTTTTTCATGTTGATTTTAAAATGACCTTTCTCATGTTTGAAATGTACTAACTAGTTTTTTCCTCACAGGAGGTCAACTTGTGTGTGGTTGCAACATTACGGTCCCATTGAGTACATTTTTGGAGAAAGGGACATCAGTTGCACCACAGGGCCGGAGACGGGTGCTGGGCCCGATACATTTTCTCTCTTCGGTAAGCATTTTTTTGTGTTTGTTACTTTTGGAAGTTAGGTTTTTCATGTTGATTTTAAAATGGCCTTTCTCTTGTTTCAATTCTACTAACTCGTTTTTTCCTCACAGCAGGTCAACTTGTGTGTGGTTGCAACATTACTGTCCCATTGAGTACATTTTTGGAGAAAGGGATATCAGTTGCATCACAGGGCGGGAGGAGGGTGCTGGGCACGATACATTTTCTCTCTTCGGTAAGCATTTTTTTGTGTTTGTTACTTTTGGAAGTTTGGTTTTTCATGTTGATTTTAAAATGACCTTTCACATGTTTGAAATGTACTAACTCGTTTTTTCCTCACAGCAGGTCAACTTGTGTGTGGTTGCAACATTACGGTCCCATTGAGTACATTTTTGGAGAAAGGGACATCAGTTGCACCACAGGGCCGCAGACGGGTGCTGGGCACGATACATTTTCTCTCTTCGGTAAGCATTTTTTTGTGTTTGTTACTTTTGGAAGTTTGGTTTTTCATGTTGATTTTAAAATGACCTTTCTCATGTTTGAAATGTACTAACTCGTTTTTTCCTCACAGCAGGTCAACTTGTGTGTGGTTGCAACATTACGGTCCCATTGAGTACATTTTTGGAGAAAGGGACATCAGTTGCACCACAGGGCCGCAGACGGGTGCTGGGCACGATACATTTTCTCTCTTCGGTAAGCATTTTTTTGTGTTTGTTACTTTTGGAAGTTTGGTTTTTCATGTTGATTTTAAAATGACCTTTCTCATGTTTGAAATGTACTAACTCGTTTTTTCCTCACAGCAGGTCAACTTGTGTGTGGTTGCAACATTACTGTCCCATTGAGTACATTTTTGGGGTAAGGGACATCAGTTGCACCACAGGGCGGGAGGAGGGAGCTGAGCGCGATACATTTTCTCTCTTCGGTAAGCATTTTTTTGTGTTTGTTACTTTTGGAAGTTTGGTTTTTCATGTTGATTTTAAAATGACCTTTCTCATGTTTGAAATGTACTAACTCGTTTTTTCCTCACAGCAGGTCAACTTGTGCGTGTTTGCAACATTACGGTCCCATTGACGGGTGCTGGGCACGATACATTTTCTCTCTTCGGTAAGCATTTTTTTGTGTTTGTTACTTTTGGAAGTTTGGTTTTTCATTTTGATATTAAAATGACCTTTCTCATGTTTGAAATGTACTAACTCGTTTTTTCCTCACAGCAGGTCAACTTGTGTGTGGTTGCAACATTACGGTCCCATTGAGTACATTTTTGGAGAAAGGGACATCAGTTGCACCACAGGGCGGGAGGAGGGTGCTGAGCACGATACATTTTCTCTCTTCGGTAAGCATATTTTTGTGTTTGTTACTTTTGGAAGTTTGGTTTTTCATGTTGATTTTAAAATGACCTTTCTCATGTTTGAAATGTACTAACTCGTTTTTTCCTCACAGCAGGTCAACTTGTGTGTGGTTGCAACATTACGGTCCCATTGAGTACAAGTTTGGAGAAAGGGACATCAGTTGCACCACAGGGCTGCAGATGGGTGCTGGGCACGATACATTTTCTCTCTTCGGTAAGCATTTTTTTGTGCTTTATACTTTTGGAAGTTTGGTTTTTCATGTTGATTTTAAAATGACCTTTCTCATGTTTGAAATATACTAACTCGTTTTTTCCTCACAGCAGGTCAACTTGTGTGTGGTTGCAACATTACGGTCCCATTGAGTACATTTTTGGAGAAAGGGACATCTGTTGCACCACAGGGCCGCAGACGATTGCTGGGCACAATACATTTTCTCTCTTCGGTAAGCATTTTTTTGTGTTTTATACTTTTGGAAGTTTGGTTTATCATGTTGATTTTAAAATGACCTTTCTCATGTTTGAAATGTACTAACTCGTTTTTTCCTCACAGCAGGTCAACTTGTGTGTGGTTGCAACATTACGGTCCCATTGAGTACATTTTTGGAGAAAGGGACATCAGTTGCACCACAGGGCTGCAGACGGGTGCTGGGCAAGATACATTTTCTCTCTTCGGTAAGCATTTTTTTGTGTTTGTTACTTTTGGAAGTTTGGTTTTTCATGTTGATTTTAAAATGACCGTTCTCATGTTTGAAATGTACTAACTCGTTTTTTCCTCACAGCAGGTCAACTTGTGTGTGGTTGCAACATTACGGTCCCATTGAGTACATTTTTGGAGAAAGGGACATCAGTTGCACCACAGGGCCGCAGACGATTGCTGGGCACGATACACTTTCTCTCTACGGTAAGCATTTTTTTGTGTTTGTTACTTTTGGAAGTTTGGTTTTTCATGTTGATTTTAAAATGACCTTTCTCATGTTTGAAATGTACTAACTCGTTTTTTCCTCACAGCAGGTCAACTTGTGTGTGGTTGCAACATTACGGTCCCAATGAGTACATTTTTGGAGAAAGGGACATCAGTTGCATCACAGGGCGGGTGGAGGGTGCTGAGCGCGATACATTTTCTCTCTTCGGTAAGCATTTTTTGTGTTTGTTACTTTTGGAAATTTGGATTTGCATGTTGATTTTAAAATGACCTTTCTCATGTTTGAAATGTACTAACTCGGTTTTTCCTCACAGCAGGTCAACCTGTGTGTGGTTGCAACATTACGGTCCCATTGAGTACATTTTTGGAGAAAGGGACATCAGTTGCACCACAGGGCGGGAAAAGGGTGCTGGGCACGATACATTTTCTCTCTTCGGTAAGCAATTTTTTGTGCTTTATACTTTTGGAAGTTTGGTTTTTGATGTTGATTTTAAAATGACCTTTCTCGTGTTTGAAATGTACTAACTCGTTTTTTCCTCACAGCAGGTCAACTTGTGTGTGGTTGCAACATTACGGTCCCATTGAGTACATTTTTGGAGAAAGGAACATCAGTTGCACCACAGGGCCGCAGACGGGTGCTGGGCACGATACATTTTCTCTCTTCGGTAAGCATTTTTTTGTGTTTGTTACTTTTGGAAGTTTGGTTTTTCATGTTGATTTTAAAATGACCTTTCTCATGTTTGAAATATACTAACTTGTTTTTTCCTCACAGCAGGTCAACTTGTGTGTGGTTGCAACATTACGGTCCCATTGAGTACATTTTTGGAGAAAGGGACATCAGTTGCACCACAGGGCCGCAGACGGGTGCTGGGCACGATACATTTTCTCTCTTCGGTTAGCATTTTTTTTGTGTTTGTTACTTTTGGAAGTTTGGTTTTTCATGTTGATTTTAAAATGACCTTTCTCATGTTTGAAATGTACTAACTCGTTTTTTCCTCACAGCAGGTCAACTTGTGTGTGGTTGCAACATTACGGTCCCATTGAGTACATTTTTGGAGAAACGGACATCAGTTGCACCATAGGGCCGCAGACGGGTGCTGGGCACGATACATTTTCTCTCTTCGGTAAGCATTTTTTTGTGTTTGTTACTTTTGGAAGTTTGGTTTTTCATGTTGATTATAAAATGACCTTTTTCATGTTTGAAATGTACTAACTCGTTTTTTCCTCACAGCAGGTGAACTTGTGTGTGGTTGCAACATTACGGTCCCATTGAGTACATTTTTGGAGAAAGGGACATCAGTTGCACCACAGGGCCGCAAACGGGTGCTGGGCACGATACATTTTCTCTCTTCGGTAAGCATTTTTTTGTGTTTGTTACTTTTGGAAGTTTGGTTTTTCATGTTGATTTTTAAATGACCTTTCTCATGTTTGAAATGTACTAACTCGTTTGTTCCTCACAGCAGGTCAACTTGTGTGTGGTTGCAACATTACGGTCCCATTGAGTACACTTTTGAGAAAGGGAAATCAGTTGTACCACAGGGCCGCAGACGGGTGCTGGGCACGATACATTTTCTCTCTTCGGTAAGCATTTTTTTGTGTTTGTTACTTTTGGAAGTTTGGTTTTTCATGTTGATTTTAAAATAACCTTTCTCATGTTTGAAATGTACTAACTCGTTTTTTCCTCACAGCAGGTCAACTTGTGTGTGGTTGTAACATTATGGTCCCATTGAGTACATTTTTGGAGAAAGGGGGCGTCAGTTGCACCACAGGGCCGCAGACGGGTGCTGGGCACGATACATTTTCTCTCTTCGGTAAGCATTTTTTTGTGTTTGTTACTTTTGGAAATTTGGATTTTCATGTTGATTTTAAAATGACCTTTCTCATGTTTGAAATGTACTAACTCGGTTTTTCCTCACAGCAGGTCAACTTGTGTGTTGTTGCAACATTACGGTCCCATTGAGTACATTTTTGGAGAAAGGGACATCAGTTGCACCACAGGGCGGGAGGAGGGTGCTGAGCGCGATACATTTTCTCTCTTCGGTAAGCATTTTTTTGTGTTTGTTACTTTTGGAAATTTGGATTTTCATGTTGATTTTAAAATGACCTTTCTCATGTTTGAAATGTACTAACTCGGTTTTTCCTCACAGCAGGTCAACTTGTGTGTTGTTGCAACATTACGGTCCCATTGAGTACATTTTTGGAGAAAGGGACATCAGTTGCACCACAGGGCGGGAGGAGGGTGCTGAGCGCGATACATTTTCTCTCTTCGGTAAGCATTTTTTTGTGTTTGATACTTTTACAAGTTTGGTTTTTCATGTTGATTTTAAAATGACCTTTTTTATGTTTGAAATGTACTAACTCGTTTTTTCCTTACAGCAGGTCAACTTGTGTGTGGTTGCAACATTACGGTCCCATTGAGTACATTTTTGGAGAAAGGGACATCAGTTGCATAACAGGGCGGGAGGAGGGTGCTGGGCACGATACATTTTCTCTCTTCGGTAAGCATTTTTTTGTGTTTCTTACTTTTGGAAGTTTGGTTTTTCATGTTGATTTTAAAAAGACCTTTTTCATGTTTGAAATGTACTAACTCGTTTTTTCCTCACAGCAGGTCAACTTGTGTGTGGTTGTAGCATTACGGTCCCATTGAGTACATTTTTGGAGAAAGGGACGTCAGTTGCACCACAGGGCCGCAGACGGGTGCTGGGCACGATACATTTTCTCTCTTCGGTAAGCATTTTTTTGTGTTTGTTACTTTTGGAAAATTGGATTTTCATGTTGATTATAAAATTACCTTTCTCATGTTTGAAATATACTAACTCGGTTTTTCCTCACAGCAGGTCAACTTGTGTGTGGTTGCAACATTACGGTCCCATTGAGTACATTTTTGGAGAAAGGGACATCAGTTGTAGCACAGGGCGGGAGCAAGGTGCTGGGCACGATACATTTTCTCTCTTCGGTAAGCATTTTTTAGTGTTTGTTACTTTTGGAAATTTGGATTTTCATGTTGATTTTAAAATGACCTTTCTCATGTTTGAAATGTACTAACTCGGTTTTTCCTCACAGCAGGTCAACTTGTGTGTTGTTGCAACATTACGGTCCCATTGAGTACATTTTTGGAGAAAGGGACATCAGTTACACCACAGGGCCGCAGACGGTTGCTGGGCACGATACATTTTCTCTCTTCGGTAAGCATTTTTTTGTGTTTGTTACTTTTGGAAATTTGGTTTTTCATGTTGATTTTAAAATGACCTTTTTGATGTTTGAAATGTACTAACTCGTTTTTTCCTCACAGCAGGTCAACTTGTGTGTGGTTGCAACATTACGGTTCCATTGAGTACATTTTTGGAGAAAGGGACATCAGTTGCATCACAAAGCGGGAGGAGGGTGCTGGGCACGATACATTTTCTCTCTTCGGTAAGCATTTTTTTGTGCTTTATACTTTTGGAAGTTTGGTTTTTCATGTTGATTTTAAAATGACCTTTTTCATGTTTGAAATGTACTAACTCGGTTTTTCCTCACAGCAGGTCAACTTGTGTGTGGTTGCAACATTACGGTCCCATTGAGTACATTTTTGTAGAAAGGGACATCAGTTGTAGCACAGGGCAGGAGGAGGGTGCTGGGCACGATACATTTTCTCTCTTCGGTAAGCATTTTTTTGTGTTTGTTACTTTTGGAAATTTGGATTTTCATGTTGATTTTAAAATGACCTTTCTCATGTTTGAAATGTACTAACTCGTTTTTTCCTCACAGCAGGTCAACTTGTGTTTGGTTGCAACATTACGGTCCCATTGAGTACATTTTTGCAGAAAGGGACATCAGTTGCATCTCAGGGCGGGAGGAGAGTGCTGAGCGCGATACATTTTCTCTCTTCGGTAAGCATTTTTTTGTGTTTGATACTTTTACAAGTTTGGTTTTTCATGTTGATTTTAAAATGACCTTTCTCATGTTTGAAATGTACTAACTCGTTTTTTCCTCACAGCAGATCAACTTGTGTGTGGTTGCAACATTACGGTCCCATTGAGTACATTTTTGGAGAAAGGAACATCAGTTGCACCACAGGGCGGGAGGAGGGTGCTGAGCGCGATACATTTTCTCTCTTCGGTAAGCATTTTTTTGTGTTTGATACATTTGGAAGTTTGGTTTTTCATGTTGATTTGAAAATGACCTTTTTCATGTTTGAAATGTACTAACACATTTTTTCCTCACAGCAGGTCAACTTGCGTGTGGTTGCAACATTACTGTCCCATTGAGTACATTTTTGGAGAAAGGGACATCAGTTGCACCACGGGGCGGGAGGAGGGTGCTGAGCGCGATACATTTTCTCTCTTCGGTAAGCATTTTTTTTTTTTTTTTATTCTTTTGGAAGTTTGGTTTTTCATGTTGATTTTAAAATGACCTTTTTCATTTTTGAAATTTACTAACACGTTTTTTCCTCACAGTAGGTCAACTTGCGTGTGGTTGCAACATTACGGTCCTATAGAGTACATTTTTGGAGAAAGGGACATCAGTTGCACCACAGGGCGGGAGGAGGGTGCTGAGCGCGATACATTTACTCTCTTCGGTAAGCATTTTTTTGTGTTTAACACTGTTGGAAGTTTTGTTTTTCATGTTGACTTTAAAATGGCCTTTTTCATGTTTGAAATGTACTAACACGTTTTTTCCTCACAGCAGGTCAACTTGCGTGTGGTTGCAACATTACGGTCCCATTGAGTACATTTTTGGAGAAAGGGACATCAGTTGCACCACAGGGCGGGAGGAGGGTGCTGAGCGCGATACATTTTATCTCTTCGGTAAGCATTTTTTTGTGTATGATACTTTTGGAAGTTTGGTATTTCATGTTGATTTTAAAATGACCATTTTCATGTTTGAAATGTACTAACTCGTTTTTTCCTCACAGCAGGTCAACTTGCGTGTGGTTGCAACATTACGGTCCCATTGAGTACATTTTTGGAGAAAGGGACATCAGTTGTACCACAGGGCGGGAGGAGGGTGCTGAGCATGATAGATTTTCTCTCTTCGGTAAGCATTTTATTGTGTTTGACACTTTTGGAAGTTTGGTTTTTCATGTTGATTTTAAAATGACCTTTTTCATGTTTGAAGTGTACTAACTCGTTTTTTCCTCACAGCAGGTCAACTTGCGTGTGGTTGCAACATTACGGTCCCATTGAGTACATTTTTGGAGAAAGGGACATCAGTTGCACCACAGGGCCGCAGACGGGTGCTGGGCACGATACATTTTCTCTCTTCGGTAAGCATTTTTTTGTGTTTGTTACTTTTGGAAGTTTGGTTTTTCATTTTGATTTTAAAATGACCTTTCTCACGTTTGAAATGTACTAACTCGTTTTTTCCTCACAGCAGGTCAACTTGCGTGTCGTTGCAACATTACGGTCCCATTGAGTACATTTTTGGAGAAAGGGACATCAGTTGCACCACAGGGCGGGAGGAGGGTGCTGAGCGCGATACATTTTCTCTCTTCGGTAAGCATTTTTTTGTGTTTGATACTTTTGGAAGTTTGGTTTTTCATGTTGAATTTAAAATGACCTTTTTCATGTTTGAAATGTAATAACTCGTTTTTTCATCACAGCAGGTCAACTTGCGTGTGGTTGCAACATTACGGTCCCATTGAGTACATTTTTGGAGAAAGGGACATCAGTTGCACCACAGGGCGGGAGGAGGGTGTTGAGCGCGATACATTTTCTCTCTTCGGTAGGCATTTTTTTGTGTTTGATACTTTTGGAGGTTTGGTTTTTCATGTTGATTTTAAAATGACATTTTCATGTTTGAAATATACTAACACGTTTTTTCCTCACAGCAGGTCAACTTGTGTGTGGTTGCAACATTACGGTCCCATTGAGTACATTTTTGGAGAAAGGGACATCAGTTGTACCACAGGGCGGGAGGAGGGTGCTGAGCGCGATACATGTTCTCTCTTCGGTAAGCATTTTTTTGTGTTTGATACTTTTGGAAGTTTGGTTTTTCATGTTGATTTTAAAATGACCTTTTTCATGTTTGAAATGTACTAACACGTTTTTTCGTCACAGCAGGTCAACTTGCGTGTGGTTGCAACATTATGGTCCCATTGAGTACATTTTTGGAGAAAGGGACATGAGTTGTAGCACAGGGCGGGAGGAGGATGCTGAGCGCGATACATTTTCTCTCTTCGGTAAGCAATTTTTTGTGTTTGATACTTTTGGAAGTTTGGTTTTTCATGTTGATTTTAAAATGACCTTTTTCATGTTTGAAATGTACAAACTCGTTTTTTCCTCAGAGCAGGTCAACTTGCGTGTGGTTGCAACATTACGGTCCCATTGAGTACATTTTTGGAGAAAGGGACATCAGTTGCACCAAAGCGCGGGAGGAGGGTGCTGAGCGCGATACATTTTCTCTCTTCGGTAAGCTTTTTTTGTGTTTTATACTTTTGGAATATTGGTTTTTCATCTTGATTTTAAAAAGGCCTTTTTCATGTTTGAAATGTACTAACACGTTTTCTCCTCACAGCAGGTCAATTTGCGTGTGGTTGCAACATTACGGTCGCATTGAGTACATTTATGGAGAAAGGTACATCAGTTGCACCACAGGCGGGAGGAGGGTGCTGAGCATGATACATTTTCTCTCTTCGGTAAGCATTTTCTTGTGTTTGATACTTTTGGAAGTTTGGCTTTTCATGTTGATTTTAAAATGACCTTTCTCATGTTTGGAATGTACTAACTCGTTTTTTCCTCACAGCAGGTCACCTTGCGTGTGGTTGCAACATAACGGTCCCATTGAGTACATTTTTTGAGAAAGGGACATCAGTTGCACCACAGGGCGGGAGGAGGGTGCTGAGCGCGATACATTTTCTCTCTTCGGTAAGCATTTTTTTGTGTTTGATACATTTGGAAGTTTGGTTTTTCATGTTGATTTGAAAATGACCTTTTTCATGTTTGAAATGTGTTAACACATTTTTTCCTCACAGCAGGTCAACTTGTGTGTGGTTGCAACATTACTGTCCCATTGAGTACATTTTTGGAGAAAGGGACATCAGTTGCACCACAGGGCGGGAGGAGGGTGCTGAGCGCGATACATTTTCTCTCTTCGGTAAGCATTTTTTTGTGTTTGATTCTTTTGGAAGTTTGGTTTTTCATGTTGATTTTAAAATGACCTTTTTCATGTTTGAAATTCACTAACACGTTTTTTCCTCACAGCAGGTCAACTTGCGTGTTGTTACATCATTACGATCCCATTGAGTACATTTTTGGAGAAAGGGACATCAGTTGCACCACAGGGTGGGAGGAGGGTGCTGAGCGCGATACATTTTCTCTCTTCGGTAAGCATTTTTTTGTGTTTGACACTTTTGGAAGTTTGGTTTTTCATGTTGATTTTAAAATGATCTTTTTCATGTTTGAAGTGTACTAACTCGTTTTTTCCTCACAGCAGGCCAACTTGCGTGTGGTTGCAACATTACGGTCCCATGGGGTACATTTTTGGAGAAAGGGACATCAGTTCCACCACAGGGCAGGAGAACGGTGTTGAGCGCGATACAATTTCTCTCTTCGGTAAGCATTTTTTTTTTGTTTGATACTTTTGGAAGATTGGTTTATCATGTTGATTTCAAAATGACCATTTTCATGTTTGAAATGTACTAACTCGTTTTTTCCTCACAGCAGGTCAACTTGTGTGTGGTTGCAACATTACGGTCCCATTGAGTACATTTTTGGAGAAAGGGACATCAGTTGCACCACGGGGCGGGAGGAGGGTGCTGAGCGCGATACATATTCTCTCTTCGGTAAGCAATTTTTTGTGTTTGATACTTTTGGAAGTTTGGTTTTTCATGTTGAATTTAAAATGACCTTTTTCATGTTTGAAATGTACTAACTCGTTTTTTCCTCACAGCAGGTCAACTTGTGTGTGGTTGCAACATTACGGTCCCATTGAGTACATTTTTGGAGAAAGGGACATCAGTTGCACCACGGGGCGGGAGGAGGGTGCTGAGCGCGATACATTTTCTCTCTTCGGTAAGCATTTTTTTGTGTTGATGCTTTTGGAAGTTTGGTTTTTCATGTTGATTTTAAAATGACCTTTTTCATGTTTGAAATGTACTAACTCGATTTTTCCTCACAGCAGGTCAACTTGTGTGTGGTTGCAACATTACGGTCCCATTGAGTACATTTTTGGAGAAAGGGACATAAGTTGCACCACAGGGCGGGAGGAGGGTGCTGAGCGTGATACGTTTTCTGTCGTCGGTAAGCATTTTTTTTTGTTTGATACTTTTGGAAGTTTGGTTTTTCATGTTGATTTTAAAATGACCTTTTTCATGTTTGAAATATACTAACACGTTTTTTCCTCAAAGCAGGTCAACTTGCGTGTGGTTGCAACATTACGGTCCCATTGAGTAAATTTTTGGAGAATGGGACATCAGTTGCACCACAGGGCGGGAGGAGGGTGCTGAGCGCGATACATTTTCTCTCTTCGGTAAGCATTTCTTTGTGTTTGATACTTTTGGAAGTTTGGTTTTTCATGTTGATTTTAATATGACCTTTTTCATGTTTGAAATGTACTAACTCGTTTTTTCAGCACAGCAGGTCAACTTGCGTGTGGTTGCAACATTACGGTCCCATTGAGTACATTTTTGGAGAAAGGGACATCAGTTGCACCACAGGGCGGGAGGAGGGTGCTGAGGGCGATACATTTTCTCTCTTCGGTAAGCATTTTTTTGTGTTTGATACTTTTGGAAGTTTGGTTTTTCATGTTGATTTTAAAATAAACTTTTTCATGTTTGAAATGTACTAACTCGATTTTTCCTCCCCCCCATGAACCATGGACCTTGCCGTTGGTGGGGAGGCTTGCGTGCCTCAGCGATACAAATAGCCGTACCGTAGGTGCAACCACAACGGAGGGGTATCTGTTGAGAGGCCAGACAAACGTGTGGTTCCTGAAGAGGGGCAGCAGCCTTCTCAGTAGTTGCAAGGGCAACAGTCTGGATGATTGACTGATCTGGTCTTGTAACAATAACCAAAACTGTCTTGCTGTGCTGGTACTGCGAACGGCTGAAAGCAAGGGGAAACTACAGCCGTAATTTTTCCCGAGGGCATGCAGCTTTACTGTATGATTACATGATGATGGCGTCCTCTTGGGTAAAATATTCCGGAGGTAAAATAGTCCCCCATTCGGATCTCCGGGCGGGGACTACTCAAGAGGATGTCGTTATCAGGAGAAAGAAAACTGGCGTTCTACGGATCGGAGCGTGGAATGTCAGATCCCTTAATCGGGCAGGTAGGTTAGAAAATTTAAAAAGGGAAATGGATAGGTTGAAGTTAGATATAGTGGGAATTAGTGAAGTTCGGTGGCAGGAGGAACAAGACATCTGGTCAGGTGACTACAGGTTTATAAACACAAAATCAAATAGGGGTAATGCAGGAGTAGGTTTAATAATGAATAGGAAAATAGGAATGCGGGTAAGCTACTACAAACAGCATAGTGAACGCATTATTGTGGCCAAGATAGATACGAAGCCCACGCCTACTACAGCAGTACAAGTTTATATGCCAACTAGCTCTGCAGATGACGAAGAAATTGAAGAAATGTATGATGAAATAAAAGAAATTATTCAGATTGTGAAGGGAGACGAAAATTTAATAGTCATGGGTGACTGGAATTCGAGTGTAGGAAAAGGGAGAGAAGGAAACATAGTAGGTGAATATGGATTGGGGGACAGAAATGAAAGAGGAAGCCGCCTGGTCGAATTTTGCACAGAGCACAACATAATCATAACTAACACTTGGTTTAAGAATCATGAAAGAAGGTTGTATACATGGAAGAACCCTGGAGATACTAAAAGGTATCAGATAGATTATATAATGGTAAGACAGAGATTTAGGAACCAGGTTTTAAATTGTAAGACATTTCCAGGGGCAGATGTGGACTCTGACCACAATCTATTGGTTATGACCTGTAGATTAAAACTGAAGAAACTGCAAAAAGGTGGGAATTTAAGGAGATGGGACCTGGGTAAACTAAAAGAACCAGAGGTTGTACAGAGATTCAGGGAGAGCATAAGGGAGCAATTGACAGGAATGGGGGAAATAAATACAGTAGAAGAAGAATGGGTAGCTTTGAGGGATGAAGTAGTGAAGGCAGCAGAGGATCAAGTAGGTAAAAAGACGAGGGCTAGTAGAAATCCTTGGGTAACAGAAGAAATATTGAATTTAATTGATGAAAGGAGAAAATATAAAAATGCAGTAAGTGAAACAGGCAAAAAGGAATACAAACGTCTCAAAAATGAGATCGACAGGAAGTGCAAAATGGCTAAGCAGGGATGGCTAGAGGACAAATGTAAGGATGTAGAGGCCTATCTCACTAGGGGTAAGATAGATACCGCCTACAGGAAAATTAAAGAGACCTTTGGAGATAAGAGAACGACTTGTATGAATATCAAGAGCTCAGATGGAAACCCAGTTCTAAGCAAAGAAGGGAAAGCAGAAAAGTGGAAGGAGTATATAGAGGGTCTATACAAGGGCGATGTACTTGAGGCCAATATTATGGAAATGGAAGAGGATGTAGATGAAGATGAAATGGGAGATATGATACTGTGTGATGAGTTTGACAGAGCACTGAAAGACTTGAGTCGAAACAAGGCCCCCGGAGTAGACAATATTCCATTGGAACTACTGACGGCCGTGGGAGAGCCAGTCCTGACAAAACTCTACCATCTGGTGAGCAAGATGTATGAAACAGGCGAAATGCCCTCAGACTTCAAGAAGAATATAATAATTCCAATCCCAAAGAAAGCAGGTGTTGACAGATGTGAAAATTACCGAACTATCAGCTTAATAAGTCACAGCTGCAAAATACTAACACGAATTCTTTACAGACGAATGGAAAAACTAATAGAAGCCAACCTCGGGGAAGATCAGTTTGGATTCCGTAGAAACACTGGAACACGTGAGGCAATACTGACCTTACGACTTATCTTAGAAGAAAGATTAAGGAAAGGCAAACCCACGTTTCTAGCATTTGTAGACTTAGAGAAAGCTTTTGACAATGTTGACTGGAATACTCTCTTTCAAATTCTAAAGGTGGCAGGGGTAAAATACAGGGAGCGAAAGGCTATTTACAATTTGTACAGAAACCAGATGGCAGTTATAAGAGTCGAGGGACATGAAAGGGAAGCAGTGGTTGGGAAGGGAGTAAGACAGGGTTGTAGCCTCTCCCCGATGTTGTTCAATCTGTATATTGAGCAAGCAGTAAAGGAAACAAAAGAAAAATTTGGAGTAGGTATTAAAATTCATGGAGAAGAAATAAAAACTTTGAGGTTTGCCGATGACATTGTAATTCTGTCAGAGACAGCAAAGGACTTGGAAGAGCAGTTGAATGGAATGGACAGTGTCTTGAAAGGAGGATATAAGATGAACATCAGCAAAAGCAAAACAAGGATAATGGAATGTAGTCTAATTAAGTCGGGTGATGCTGAGGGAATTAGATTAGGAAATGAGGCACTTAAAGTAGTAAAGGAGTTTTGCTATTTGGGGAGCAAAATAACTGATGATGGTCGAAGTAGAGAGGATATAAAATGTAGGCTGGCAATGGCAAGGAAAGCGTTTCTGAAGAAGAGAAATTTGTTAACATCCAGTATAGATTTAAGTGTCAGGAAGTCATTTCTGAAAGTATTCGTATGGAGTGTAGCCATGTATGGAAGTGAAACATGGACGATAAATAGTTTGGACAAGAAGAGAATAGAAGCTTTCGAAATGTGGTGCTACAGAAGAATGCTGAAGATTAGATGGGTAGATCACATAACTAATGAGGAAGTATTGAATAGGATTGGAGAGAAGAGAAGTTTGTGGCACAACTTGACCAGAAGAAGGGATCGGTTGGTAGGACATGTTCTGAGGCATCAAGGGATCACCAATTTAGTATTGGAGGGCAGCGTGGAGGGTAAAAATCGTAGAGGGAGACCAAGAGATGAATACACTAAGCAGATTCAGAAGGATGTAGGTTGCAGTAGGTACTGGGAGATGAAAAAGCTTGCACAGGATAGAGTAGCATGGAAAGCTGCATCAAACCAGTCTCAGGACTGAAGACCACAATAACAACAACAACAACAACTCTTTTTTCCTCACAGCAGGTCACCTTGCGTGTGGTTGCAACATTACGGTCCCATTGAGTACATTTTTGGAGAAAGGGACATCAGTTGCACCACAGGGCGGGAGGAGGGTGCTGAGCGCGATACAATTTCTCTCTTCGGTAATTTTTTTTTGTGTTTTATACTTTTGGAATTTTGGTTTTCCATGTTGATTTTAAGAAGACCTTTTTCATGTTTGAAATGTACTAACACGTTTTTTCCTCACAGCAGGTCAACTTGCGTGTGGTTGCAACATTACGGTCCCATTGAGTACATTTTTGGAGAAAGGGACATCAGTTGCACCTCAGGGCGGGAGGAGGGTGCTGAGCGCGATACAATTTCTCTCTTCGGTAATTTTTTTTTTGTGTTTTATACTTTTGGAATTTTGGTTTTCCATGTTGATTTTAAGAAGACCTTTTTCATGTTTGAAATGTACTAACACGTTTTTTCCTCACAGCAGGTCAACTTGCGTGTGGTTGCAACATTACGGTCCCATTGAGTACATTTTTGGAGAAAGGGATATCAGTTGCACCACAGGGCGGGAGGAGGGTACTGAGCGCGATACATTTTCTCTCTTCGGTAAGCATTTTTTTGTGTTTGATACTTTTGGAAGTTTGGTTTTTCATGTTGATTTTAAAATAACCTTTTTCATGTTTGAAATGTACTAACTCGATTTATCCTCACAGCAGGTCAACTTGTGTGTGGTTGCAACATTACAGTCCCATTGAGTACATTTTTGGAGAAAGGGACATCAGTTGCACCACACGGCGGTAGGAGGGTGCTGAGCACGATACATTTCCTTTCTACGGTAAGCATTTTTTTGTGTTTGATACTTTTGGAAGTTTGGTTTTTCATGTTGATTTTAACATGACCTTTTTCATGTTTGAAATGTACTAACTCTTTTTTCCTCACAGCAGGTCACCTTGCGTGTGGTTGCAACATTATGGTCCCATTGAGTACATTTTTGGAGAAAGGGACATCAGTTGCACCACAGGGCGGGAGGAGGGTGCTGAGCATAATACATTTTCTCTCTTCGGTTAGCATTTTTTTGTGTTTGATACTTTTGGAAGTTTGGTTTTTCATGTTGATTTTAAAATGACCTTTTTCATGTTTGAAATGTACTAACACGTTTTTTCCTCACAGCAGGTCAACTTGCGTGTGGTTGCAACAATACGGTCCCATTGAGTACATTTTTGGAGAAAGGGACAGCAGTTGCACCACAGGGCGGGAGGAGGGTGCTGAGCACGATACATTTTCTCCCTTCGGTAAGCATTTTTTTGAGTTTGATACTTTTGGAAGTTTGGTTTTTCATGTTGATTTTAAAATGACCTTTCTCATGTTTGAAATGTACTAACTCGTTTTTTCCTCACAGCAGGTCAACTTGTGTGTGGTTGGAACATTACGGTCCCATTGAGTACATTTTTGGAGTAAGGGACATCAGTTGCACCACAGGGCCGCAGACGGGTGCTGGGCACGATACATTTTCTCTCTTCGGTAAGCATTTTTTTGTGTTTGTTACTTTTGGAAGTTTGGTTTTTCATGTTGATTTTAAAATGACCTTTCTCATGTTTGTAATGTACTAACTCATTTTTTCCTCACAGCAGGTCAACTTGTGTGTGGTTGCAACATTACGGTCCCATTGAGTACATTTTTGGAGAAAGGGAGATCAGTTGCACCACAGGGCGGGGGGAGGGTGCAGAGCGCGATACATTTTCTCTCTTCGGTAATCATTGCTTTGTGTTTGATACTTTTGGAAGTTTGGTTTTTCATGTTGATTTTAATATGACCTTTTTCATGTTTGAAATGTATTAACTCGTATTTTCAGCACAGCAGGTCAACTTGCGTGTGGTTGCAACATTACGGTCCCATTGAGCACATTTTTGGAGAAAGGGACATCAGTTGCACCACAGGGCGGGAGGAGGATGCTGAGCGCGGTTCATTTTTGCTCTTCGGTAAGCATATTTTTGTGTTTGATACTTTTGGAAGTTTGGTTTTTCATGTTGATTTTAAAATGACCTTTTTCATGTTTGAAATGTACTAACACGTTTTTTCCTCACAGCAGGTCAACTTGCGTGTGGTTGTAATATTACGGTCCCATTGAGTACATTTTTGGAGAAAGGGACATCAGTTGCACCACAGGGCGGGAGGAGGGTGTTGAGCGCGATAGATTTTCTCTCTTGGGTAAGCATTTTTTTGTGTTTGACACTTTTGGAAGTTTGGTTTTTCATGTTGATTTTAAAATGACCTTTTTCATGTTTGAAGTGTACTAACTCGTTTTTTCCTCACAGCAGGTCAACTTGCGTGTGGTTGCAACATTACGGTCCCATTGAGTACATTTTTGGAGAAAGGGACATCAGTTGCACCACAGGGCGGGAGGAGGGTGCTGAGCGCGATACGTTTTCTCTCGTCGGTACGCATTTTTTTTGTTTGATACTTTTGGAAATTCGGTTTTTCATGTCGATTTTAAAATGACCTTTTTCGTGTTTGAAATATACTAACACGTTTTTTCCTCACAGCAGGTCAACTTGCGTGTGGTTGCAACATTACGGTCCCATTGAGTACATTTTTGGAGAAAGGGACATCAGTTGCACCACAGGGCGGGAGGAGGGTGCTGAGCGCGATACGTTTTCTCTCGTCGGTACGCATTTTTTTTGTTTGATACTTTTGGAAATTCGGTTTTTCATGTTGATTTTAAAATGACCTTTTTCGTGTTTGAAATATACTAACACGTTTTTTCCTCACAGCAGGTCAACTTGCGTGTGGTTGCAACATTACGGTCCCATTGAGTACATTTTTGGAGAAAGGGACATCAGTTGCACCTCAGGGCGGGAGGAGGGTGCTGAGCGCGATACAATTTCTCTCTTCGGTAATTTTTTTTTGTGTTTTGTACTTTCGGAATTTTGGTTTTTCATGTTGATTTTAAGAAGACCTTTTTCATGTTTGAAATGTACTAACACGTTTTTTCCCCACAGCAGGTCAACTTGCGTGTGGTTGCAACATTACGGTCCCATTGAGTACATTTTTGGAGAAAGGGACATCAGTTGCACCACAGGGTGGGAGGAGGGTACTGAGCGCGATACATTTTCTCTATTCGGTAAGCATTTTTTTGTGTTTGATACTTTTGGAAGTTAGGTTTTTCATGTTTATTTTAAAATAACCTTTTTCATGTTTGAAATGTACTAACTCGTTTCTTCCTCACAGCAGATCAAATTGAGTACATTTTTGGAGAAAGGGACATCAGTTGCACCACAGGGCGGGAGGAGGGTGCTGAGCACGATACATTTTCTCTCTTCGGTAAGCATTTTTTTGTGTTTGATACTTTTGGAAGTTTGGTTTTTCATGTTGATTTTAAAATGACCTTTTTCATTTTGAAATGTACTAACTCGTTTTTTCCTCACACCGGGTCAACTTGCGTGTGGTTGCAACATTACGGTCCCATTGAGTACATTTTTGGAGAAAGGGACATCAGTTGCACCACAGGGCGGGAGGAGGGTGCTGAGCGCTATACATTTTCTCTCTTCGGTAAGCATTCTTTTGTGTTTGATACTTTTGGAAGTTTGGTTTTTCATGTTAATTTTAAAATGACCCTTTTCATGTTTGAAATGAACTAAAACGTTTTTTCCTCACAGCAGGTCAACTTGCGTGTGGTTGCAACATTATGGTCCTATTGAGTACATTTTTGGAGAAAGGGACATCAGTTGTACCACAGGGCGGGAGGAGGGTGCTGAGCGCGATATATTTTCCCAATTCGGTAAGCAATTTTTTGTTTTTGATACTTTTGGATGTTTGGTTTTTCATGTTGATTTTAAAATGGCCTTTTTCATGTTTGAAATGTACTAACTCGTTTTTTCCTCACAGCAGGTCAACTTGCGTGTGGTTGCAACATTACGGCCCCATTGAGTACATTTTTGGAGAAAGGGACATCAGTTGCACCTCAGGGCGGGAGCAGGGTGCTGAGCGCGATACAATTTCTCTCTTCACTAATTTTTTTTTGTGTTTTATAGTTTTGGAATTTTGGTTTTTCATGTTGATTTTAAAATGACCTTTTTCATGTTTGAAATGTACTAACACGTTTTTTCCTCACAGCAGGTCAACTTGCGTGTGGTTGCAACATTACGGTCCCATTGAGCACAAATTTGGAGAAAGAGACATCAGTTGCACCACATGGCGGGAGGAGGGTGCTGACCACGATACATTTTCTCTCTTCGGTAAGCATTTTTTTGTGTTTGATACTTTTGGAAGTTTGGTTTTTCATGTTGATTTTAAAATGACCTTTTTCATGTTTGAAATGTAGTAACACGTTTTTTCCTCACAGCAGGTCAACTTGCGTGTGGTTACAACATTATGGTCCCATAGAGTACATTTTTGGAGAAACGGACATCAGTTGCACCACAGGGCGGGAGGAGGGTGCTGAGCACGATACTTTTTCTCTCTTCAGTAAGCATTTATTTGTATGTGTTTTATACTTTTGGAATTTTGATTTTCATGTTGATTTTAAAATGACCGTTTTCATGTTTGAAATGTACAAACTCGTTTTTTCCTAACAGCAGGTCAACTTGTGTGTGGTTGCAACATTACGGTCCCATTGAGTACATTTTTGGGGAAAGGGACATCAGTTGCACCACAGGGCGGGAGGAGGGTGCTGAGCACGATACATTTCCTTTCTAGGGTAAGCATTTTTTTGTGTTTCATACTTTTGGAGGTTTGGTTTTTTATGTTGATTTTTAAATGACGTTTTTCATGTTTGAAATGTACAAACTCGTTTCTTCCTCACAGCAGGTCAACTTGTGTGTGGTTGCAACATTACGGTCCCATTGAGTACATTTTTGGAGAAAGGGACATCAGTTGCACCACAGGGCGGGAGGAGGGTGCTGAGCACGATACATTTTCCGTCTTGGGTAAGGTTTTTCTTGTGTTTTATTCTTTTGGAATTTTGGTTTTTCATGTTCATTTTAAAATGAACTTTGTCATGTTTGAAATGTACTAACTCGTTTTTTCCTCATGGCAGGTCAACTTGTGTGTGGTTGCAACATTACGGCCCCATTGAATACATTTTTGGAGAAAGGGACATCAGTTGCACCACAGGGCGGGAGGAGGGTGCTCAGCACGATACATTTACTCTCTTCGGAAATCATTTTTTTGTGTCTTATACTTTTGGAATTTTCGTTTTTCATGTTAGTTTTAAAATGACCTTTTTCCTGTTTGAAATGTACTAACTCCTATTTTCCTCTCAGCAGTTCAACTTGTGTGTGGTTGCAACATTACGGTCCCATTGAGTACATTTTTGGAGAAAGGGACATCAGTTGCACCACAGGGCGGGAGGAGGGTGCTGAGCACGATACATTTTCTCTCTTCGGTAAGCATCTCTTTGTGTTTTATACTTTTGGAATTTTGGTTTTTCATGTTGATTTCAAAATGACCTGTTTCATGTTTGAAATGTACTAACTCGTTTTTTCCTCACAGAAGTTCAACTTGTGTGTGGTAGCAACATTACGGTCCCATTGAGTACAATTTTGGAGAAAGGGACATGAGTTGTACCACAGGGCGGGAGGAGGGTGCTGAGCGCGATACATTTTCTCTCTTCGGTAAGCAATTTTTTGTGTTTGACACTTTTGGAAGTTTGGTTTTTCATGTTGATTTTAAAATGACCTTTTTCATTTTGAAATATACTAACTCGTTTTTTCATCACAGCAGGTCAACTTGCGTGTGGTTGCAACATTACGGTCCCATTGAGTACATTTTTGGAGAAAGGGACATCAGTTGCACCACAGGGCGGGAGGAGGGTGCTGAGCGCTATACATTTTCTCTCTTCGGTAAGCATTTTTTTGTGTTTGATACTTTCGGAAGTTTGGTTTTTCATGTTGATTTTAAAATGACCTTTTTCATGTTTGAAATGTACTAAAACGTTTTTTCATCACAGCAGGTCAACTTGCGTGTGGTTGCAACATCACGGTCCCATTGAGTACATTTTTGGAGAAAGGGACATCAGTTGCACCACAGGGCGGGAGGAGGGTGCTGAGCACGATACATTTTCTCTCTTCGGTAAGCATCTCTTTGTGTTTTATACTTTTGGAATTTTGGTTTTTCTCGTTGATTTTAAAATGACCTGTTTCATGTTTGAAATGTACTAACTCGTTTTTTCCTCACAGCAGGTCAACTTGTGTGTGGTTGCAACATTACGGTCCCATTGAGTACAATTTTGGAGAAAGGGACATCAGTTGTACGACAGGGCGGGAGGAGGGTGCTGAGCGCGATACTTTTTCTCTCTTCGGTAAGCAAATTTTTGTGTTTGACACTTTTGGAAGTTTGGTTTTTCATGTTGATTTTAAAATGACCTTTTTCATTTTGAAATGTACTAACTCGTTTTTTTCTCACAGCAGGTCAACTTGTGTGTGGTTGCAACATTACGGTCCCATTGAGTACATTTTTGGAGAAAGGGACATCAGTTGCACCACGGGGCAGGAGGAGGGTGCTGAGCGCTATACATTTTCTCTCTTCGGTAAGCATTTTTTTGTGTTTGATACTTTCGGAAGTTTGGTTTTTCATGTTGATTTTAAAATGACCTTTTTCATGTTTGAAATGTACTAAAACGTTTTTTCATCACAGCAGGTCAACTTGCGTGTGGTTGCAACATTACGGTCCCATTGAGTACATTTTTGGAGAAAGGGACATCAGTTGTACGACAGGGCGGGAGGAGGGTGCTGAGCGCGATACATTTTCTCTCTTCGGTAAGCAATTTTTTGTGTTTGATGCTTTTGGAAGTTTGGTTTTTCATGTTGGTTTTAAAATGACCTTTTTCATGTTTGAAATGTACTAACCCGTTTTTTCCTCACAGCAGGTCAACTTGCGTGTGGTTGCAACATTACGGTCCCATTGAGGACATTTTTGGAGAAAGGGACATCAGTTGCACCTCAGGTCGGGAGGAGGGTGCTGAGCGCGATACAATTTCTCTCTTCGGAAATTTTTTTTTGTGTTTTATACTTTCGGAATTTTGGTTTTTCATGTTGATTTTAAGAAGACCTTTTTCATGTTTGAAATGTACTAACACGTTTTTTCCCCACAGCAGGTCAACTTGCGTGTGGTTGCAACATTACGGTCCCATTGAGTACATTTTGGAGAAAGGGACATCAGTTGCACCACAGGGTGGGAGGAGGGTACTGAGCGCGATACATTTTCTCTCTTCGGTAAGCATTTTTTTGTGTTTGATACTTTTGGAAGTTTGGTTTTTCATGTTGATTTTAAAATAACCTTTTTCATGTTTGAAATGTACTAACTCGATTTTTCCTCACAGCAGGTTAACTTGTGTGTGGTTGCAACATTACGGTCCCATTGAGTACATTTTGGGAGAAAGGGACATCAGTTGCACCACAGGGCGGGAGGAGGGTGCTGAGCACGATACATTTTCTCTCTTCGGTAAGGATTTATTTGTGTTTGATACTTTTGGAAGTTTGGTTTCTCATGTTGATTTTAAAATGACCTTTTTCATTTTGAAATGTACTAACTCGTTTTTTCCTCACACCAGGTCAACTTGCGTGTGGTTGCAACATTACGGTCCCATTGGGTACATTTTTGGAGAAAGGGACATCAGTTGCACCACAGGGCGGGAGGAGGGTGCTGAGCGCTATACATTTTCTCTCTTCGGTAAGCATTTTTTTGTTTTTGATACTTTTGGAAGTTTGGTTTTTCATATTGATTTTAAAATGACCCTTTTCATGTTTGAAATGTACTAAAACGTTTTTTCCTCACAGCAGGTCAACTTGCGTGTCGTTGCTACATTATGGTCCCATTGAGTACATTTTTGGAGAAAGGGACATCTGTTGTACCACAGGGTGGGCGGAGGGTGCTGAGCGCGATACATTTTCCCTATTCGGTAAGCAATTTTTTGTGTTTGATACTTTTGGAAGTTTGGTTTTTCATGTTGATTTCAAAATGGCCTTTTTCATGTTTGAAATGTACTAACTCGTTTTTTCCTCACAGCAGGTCAACTTGCGTGTGGTTGCAACATTACGGCCCCATTGAGTACATTTTTGGAGAACGACACATCAGTTGCACCTCAGGGCGGGAGGAAGGTGCTGAGCGCGATACAATTTCTCTCATCGCTAATTTTTTTTTGTGTTTTATACTTTTGGAATTTTGGTTGTTCATGTTGATTTTAAAATGACCTTTTTCATGTTTGAAATGTACTAACACGTTTTTTCGTCACAGCAGGTCAACTTGTGTGTGGTTGTAACATTACGGTCCCGTTGAGTACATTTTTGGAGAAAAGGACATTAGTTGCACCACAGGGCGGGAGGAGGGTACTGAGCGCGATACATTTTCTCTCTTCGGTAAGCATTTTTTTGTGTTTGATACTTTTGGAAGTTAGGTTTTTCATGTTGATTTTAAAATAACCTTTTTCATGTTTGAAATGTACTAACTCGATTTTTCCTCACAGCAGGTCAACTTGTGTGTGGTTGCAACATTACGGTCCCATTGAGTACATTTTTGGAGAAAGGGACACCAGTTGTACCACACGGCGGGAGGAGGGTGCTGAGCACGATACATTTCCTTTCTACGGTAAGCATTTTTTTGTGTTTGATACTTTTGGAAGTTTGGTTTTTCATGTTGATTTTAAAATGACCTTTTTCATGTTTGAAATGTACTAACTCTTTTTTCCTCAAAGCAGGTCACCTTGTGTGTGGTTGCAACATTACGGTCCCATTGAGTACAATTTTGGAGAAAGAGACATCAGTTGCACCACATGGCGGGAGGAGGGTGCTGACCACGATACATTTTCTCTCTTCGGTAAGCATTTTTTTGTGTTTGATACTTATGGAAGTTTGGTTTTTCATGTTGATTTTAAAATAACCTTTTTCATGTTTGAAATGTACTAACACGTTTCTTCCTCACAGCAGGTCAACTTGCGTGTGGTTACAACATTACGGTCCCATAGAGTACATTTTTGGAGAAAGGGACATCAGTTGCACCACAGGGCGGGAGGAGGGTGCTGAGCACGATACTTTTTCTCTCTTCAGTAAGCATTTATTTGTATGTGTTTTATACTTTTGGAATATTGATTTTCATGTTGATTTTAAAATGACCGTTTTCATGTTTGAAATGTACAAACTCGTTTTTTCCTAACAGCAGGTCAACTTGTGTGTGGTTGCAACATTACGGTCCCATTGAGTACATTTTTGGAGAAAGGGACATCAGTTGCACCACAGGGCGGGAGGAGGGTGCTGAGCACGATACATTTTCTGTCTTCGGTAAGGTTTTTCATGTGTTTTATTCTTTTGGAATTTTGGTTTTTCATGTTGATTTTAAAATGAACTTTGTCATGTTTGAAATGTACTAACTCGTTTTTTCCTCATAGCAGGTCAACTTGTGTGTGGTTGCAACATTACGGCCCCATTGAATACATTTTTGGAGAAAGGGACATCAGTTGCACCACAGGGCGGGAGGAGGGTGCTCAGCACGATACATTTACTCTCTTCGGTAATCATTTTTTTGTGTTTTATACTTTTGGAATTTTCGTTTTTCATGTTAGTTTTAAAATGACCTTTTTCCTGTTTGAAATGTACTAACTCCAATTTTCCTCATAGCAATTCAACTTGTGTGTGGGTGCAACATTACGGTCCCATTGAGTACATTTTTGGAGAAAGGGACATCAGTTGCACCACAGGGCGAGAGGAGGGTGCTGAGCACGATACATTTTCTCTCTTCGGTAAGCATCTCTTTGTGTTTTATACTTTTGGAATTTTGGTTTTTCATGTTGATTTTAAAATGACCTATTTCATGTTTGAAATGTACTAACACGATTTTTCCTTACATTAGGTCAACTTGTGTGTGGTTGCAACATTATGGTCCCATTGAGTACAGTTTTTGAGAAAGGGACATCAGTTGCACCACAGGGCAGGAGGAGGGTGCTGAGCACAATATATTTCCTTTCTACGGTAAGCATATTTTTGAGTTTGATACTTTTGGAAGTTTGGTTTTTCATGTTGATTTTAAAATGACCTTTTTCATGTTTGAAATGTACAAACTCGTTTTTTCCTCACAGCAGGTCAACTTGTGTGTGGTAGCAACAATACGGTCCCATTGAGTACATTTTTTGTGAAAGGGACATCAGTTGCACCACAGGGCGGGAGGGGGGTGCTGAGCACGATACATTTTCTCTCTTCGGTAAGCATTTATTTGTGTTTTATACTTTTGGAAATTTGGTTTGTCATGTTAATTTTAAAATGACCTTACTCATGTCTGAAATGTACTAACTCGTTCTTTCCTCACAACAGGTCAACTTGTGTGTGGTTGCAACATTACGGTCCCATTGAGTACATTTTTGGAGAAAGGGACATCAGTTGCACCACAGGGCGGGAGGAGGGTGCTTAGCATGATACATTTTCTCTCTTCGGTAAGAATTTTTTGTGTTTTATACTTTTGTAATTTTGGTTTTTGATGTTGATTTTAAAATGACCTTTCTCATGTTTGAAATGTACAAACTCGTTTTTTGCTCACAGTGGGTCAACTAGCATGTGGTTGCAACATTACGGTCCCATAGAGTACATTTTTGGAGAAAGGGACATCAGTTGCACCACAGGACGGGAGGAGGGTGCTGAGCACGATACATTTTCTTTCTTCGGTAAGCATTTTTTTGTGTTTTATACTTTTGGAATGTTGGTTTTTCATGTTGATTTTAAAATGACCTTTTTCCTGTTTGAAATGTGCTAACTCCTATTTTCCTCACAGCAGGTCAACTTGTGTGTCATTGCAACATTATGGTCCCATTGAATACATTTTTGGAGAAAGGGACATCAGTTGCACCACAGGGCGGGAAGAGGGTGCTGAGCACTATACATTTTCTCTCTTCGGTAAGCATTTATTTATGTTTTATACTTTTGGAATTTTGGTTTTGCATGTTGATTTTAAAATGACCTTTTTCATGTTTGAAATGTACTAACCCGTTTTTTCCTCACAGCTGGTCAACTTGCGTGTGGTTGCAACATTACGGTCCCATTGAGTACATTTTTGGAGAAAGGGACATCAGTTGCACCACAGGGCGGGAGGAGGGTGCTGAGCACGATACAGTTCCTTTCTACGGTAAGCATTTTTTTGTGTTCGATACGTTTGGTAGTTTTGTATTTCATGTAGATTTTAAAATGAACTTTTTCATGTTTGAAATGTACTAACACGTTTTTTCCTCACAGCAGGTCAACTTGTGTGTGGTTGCAACATTACGGTCCCATTGAGTACATTTTTGGAGAAAGGGACATCAGTTGCACCACAGGGCGGTAGGAGGTTGCTGAGCACGATACATTTTCTCTCTTCGGTAAGCTTTTTCTTGTGTTTTATACTTTTGGAATTTTGGTTTTTCATGTTGATTTTAAAGTGAACTTTTTGATGTTTGAAATGTACTAACTCGTATTTTCCTCATAGCAGGTCAAGTTGTGTGTAGTTGCAACATTACGGTCCCATTGAATACATTTTTGGAGAAAGGGACATCAGTTGCACCACAGGAAGGGAGGAGGGTGCTGAGCACGATACATTTTCTCTCTTCGGTAAGCATATTTTTGTGTTTTATACTTTTGGAATGTTGGTTTTTCATGTTGATTTTAAAATGACCTTTTTCCTGGTTGAAATGTACTAACTCCTATTTTCCTCACAGCAGGTCAGCTTGTGTGTGGTAGCAACATTACGGTCCCATTGAGTACATTTTTTGAGAAAGGGACATCAGTTGCACCACAGGGCGGGAGGGGGGTGCTGAGCACGATACATTTTCTCTCTTCGGTAAGCATTTATTTGTGTTTTATACTTTTGGAAATTTGGTTTGTCATGTTAATTTTAAAATGACCTTTCTCATGTCTGAAATGTACTAACTCGTTTTTTCCTCACAACAGGTCAACTTGTGTGTGGTTGCAACATTACGGTCCCATTGAGTACATTTTTGGAGAAAGGGACGCAGTTGCACCACAGGGCGGGAGGAGGGTGCTGAGCATGATACATTTTCTCTCTTCGGTAAGAATTTTTTGTGTTTTATACTTTTGTAATTTTGGTTTTTGATGTTGATTTTAAAATGACCTTTCTCATGTTTGATATGTACAAACTCGTTTTTTGCACACAGTGGGTCAACTAGCATGTGGTTGCAACATTACGGTCCCATAGAGTACATTTTTGGAGAAAGGGACATCAGTTGCACCACAGGGCGATAGGAGAGTGCTGAGCACGATACATTTCCTTTCTACGGTAATCATTTTTTTGTGTTTTATACTTTTGGAATGTTGGTTTTTCATGTTGATTTTAAAGTGACCTATTTCATGTTTAAAATGTACTTACTCGTTTTTTCCTAACAGGAGGTCAACTTGTGTGTGGTTGCAACATTACTTTCCCATTCAGTACATTTTTGGAGAAAGGGACATCAGTTGCACCACAGGGCGGGAGGAGGGTGCTGAGCACGATACATTTTCTCTATTTGGTAAGCTTTTCCTTGTGTGTTATACTTTTGGAATTTTGGTTTTTCGTGTTGATTTTAAAATTAACTTTTTGATGTTTGAAATGTACTAACTCGTATTTTCCTCATAGCAGGTCAAGTTGTGTGTGGCTGCAACATTACGGTCCCATTGAATACATTTTTGGAGAAAGGGACATCAGTTGCACCACAGGACGGGAGGAGGGTGCTGAGCACGATACATTTTCTTTCTTCGGTAAGCATTTTTTTGTGTTTTATACTTTTGGAATGTTGGTTTTTCATGTTGATTTTAAAATAACCTTTTTCCTGTTTGAAATGTACTAACTCATATTTTCCTCAAAGCAGGTCAACTTGTGTGTCGTTGCAACATTATGGTCCCATTGAATACATTTTTGGAGAAAGGGACATCAGTTGCACCACATGGCGGGAGGAGGGTGCTGAGCACGATACTTTTTCTCTCTTCAGTAAGCATTTATTTGTATGTGTTTTATACTTTTGGAATTTCGATTTTGATGTTGATTTTAAAATGACCGTTTTCATGTTTGAAATGTACGAACTCGTTTTTTCCTAACAGCAGGTCAACTTGTGTGTGGTTGCAACATTACGGTCCCATTGAGTACACTTCTGGAGAAAGGGACATCAGTTGCACCACAGGGCGGGAGGAGGGTGCTGAGCACGATACATATCTTTTCTAGGGTAGCATTTTTTTGTGTTTGATACTTTTGGAGGTTTGGTTTTACATGTCGATTTTTAAATGACCTTTTTCATGTTTGAAATGTACAAACTCGTTTCTTCCTCACAGCAGGTCAACTTGTGTGTGGTTGCAACATTACGGTCCCATTGAGTACATTTTTGGAGAAAGGGACATCAGTTGCACCACAGGGCGGGAGGAGGGTGCTGAGCACGATACATTTTCTGGCTTCGGTAAGGTTTTTCTTGTGTTTTATTCTTTTGGAGTTTTGGTTTTTCATGTTGATTTTAAAATGAACTTTGTCATGTTTGAAATGTACTAACTCGTTTTTTCCTCATAGCAGGTCAACTTGTGTGTGGTTGCAACATTACGGTCCCATTGAATACATTTTTGGAGAAAGGGACATCAGTTGCACCACAGGGCGGGAGGAGGGTGCTGAGCATGATACATTTTCTCTCTTCGGTAAGAATTTTTTATGTTTTATACTTTTGTAATTTTGGTTTTTGATGTTGAATCTAAAATGACCTTTCTCATGTTTGAAATGTACAAACTCGTTTTTTCCTCACAGTGGGTCAACTAGCATGTGGTTGCAACATTACGGTCCCATAGAGTACATTTTTGGAGAAAGGGACATCAGTTGCACCACAGGGCGGGAGGAGAGTGCTGAGCACGATACATTTCCTTTCTACGGTAAGCATTTTTTTGTGTTTTATACTTTTGTAATGTTGGTTTTTCATGTTGATTTTATAGTGACCTATTTCATGTTTAAAATGTACTTACTCGTTTTTTCCTAACAGGAGGTCAACTTGTGCGTGGTTGCAACATTACTTTCCCATTGAGTACATTTTTGGAGAAAGGGACATGAGTTGCACCACAGGGCGGGAGGAGGGTGCTGAGCACGATACATTTTCTCTATTTGGTAAGCTTTTTCTTGTGTTTTCTATTTTTGGAATTTTGGTTTTTCGTGTTGATTTTAAAATTAACTTTTTGATGTTTGAAATGTACTAACTCGTATTTTCCTCATAGCAGGTCAAGTTGTGTGTGGCTGCAGCATTACGGTCCCATTGAATACATTTTTGGAGAAAGGGACATCAGTTGCACCACAGGACGGGAGGAGGGTGCTGAGCACGATACATTTTCTTTCTTCGGTAAGCATTTTTTTGTGTTTTATACTTTTGGAATGTTGGTTTTTCATGTTGATTTTAAAATGACCTTTTTCCTGGTTGAAATGTACTAACTCCTATTTTCCTCACAGCAGGTCAACTTGTGTGTGGTTGCAACATTACGGTCCCATTGAATACATTTTTGGAGAAAGGGACATCAGTTGCACCACAGGGCGGGAGGAGGGTGCTGAGCATGGTACATTTCCTTTCGAGGGTAAGCATTTTTTGTGTTTGATACTTTTGAGAGTTTGGTTTTTCATGTTGATTTTAAAATGACCTTTTTCATGTTTGAAATGTACTAACTCCTATTTTCCTCACAGCAGGTCAACTTGTGTGTGGTTGCAATATTACGTTCCCATTGAGTACCTTTTTGGAGAAAGGGGCATCAGTTGCACCACAGGGCGGGAGGATGGTGCTGAGCACGATACATTTTCTCTCTTCGGTAAGCATTTTTTTGTGTTTGTTACTTTTGGAAGTTTGGTTTTTCATGTTGATTTTAAAATTACCTTTTTCATGTTTGAAATGTACTAACTCATTTTTTCCTCACAGCAGGTCAACTTGAGTGTTGTTGCTACATTACGGTCCCATTGAGTACATTTTTGGAGAAAGGGACATCAGTTGGCCCACAGGGCGGATGGAGGGTGCTGTGCATGATACATTTCCTTTCTACGGTAAGCATTTTTTTGTGTTTTGATACTTTTGGAAGTTTGGTTTTTCATGTTGATTTGAAAATGACCTTTTTCATGTTTGACATGTACTAACTCGTTTTTTTTCACAGCAGGTCAACTTGTGTATGGTTGCAACATTACTTTCCCATGGAGTACATTTTTGGTGAAAGGGACATCAGTTGCACCACAGGGCGGGAGGAGGGTGCTGAGCACGATACATTTCCTTTCTACGGTAAGCATTTTTGTGTGTTTGATACTTTTGGAAGTTTGGTATTTCATGTTGATTTTAAAATGACCTTTTTCATGTTTGAAATGTACTAACTCGTTTTTTCCTCACAGCAGGTCAACTTGCGTGTGGTTGCAACATTACGGTCCCTTTGAATACATTTTTGGAGAAAGGGACATCAGTTGCACCACAGGGCGGGAGGAGGGTGCTGAGCACGATACATTTCCTTTCTACGGTAATGATTTTTTTGTGTTTGATACGTTTGGAAGTTTTGTTTTCATTTTGATTTTAAAATGACCTTTTTCATGTTTCAAATGTACTAACACGTTTTTTCCTCACAGCAGGTCAACTTGTGTGTGGTTGCAACATTAGTGTCCCATTGAGTACATTTTTGGAGAAAGGGACATCAGGTGCACCACAGGGTGGTAGGAAGGTGGTTAGCACGATACATTCTCTCTCTTCGGTAAGCATTTTTTTGGTCTTATACTTTTGGAATTTTGGTTTTTCAAGTTGATTTTAAAATGACCTTCTTCATGTTTGAAATGTAATAACTCATTTTTTCCTCACAGCAGGTCAACTTGTGTGGGGATGCAACATTACGGTCCCATTGAGTACATTTTTGGAGAAAGGGACATCAGTGGCTCTACAGGGCGGGAGGAGGGGGCTGAGCACGATACATTTTCTCTCTTCGGTAAGCATTTTCTTGTGTTTGATACTTTTGGATTTTTGGTTTTTCATGTTGATTTTAAAATGACCTGTTTCATGTTTGAATTGTACTAACTCGTTTATTCCTCACAGCAGGTCAACTTGTGTGTGGTTGCAACATTACGGTCCCATTGAGTACATTTTTGGAGAAAGGGACATCAGTTACCCCACAGTTCGGGAGGTGTGTGCTGAGCACGATACATTTCCTTTCTAGGGTAAGCATTATTTTGGGTTTGATACTTTTGGAACTATGGTTTCTCATGTTGATTTTATAATGACCTTTTTCATGTTTGAAATGTACTAACTCGTTTATTCCTCACAGCAGGTCAACTTGTGTGTGGTTGCAACATTACGGTCCAATTGAGTACATTTTTGGAGAAAGGGACATCAGTTGCACCACAGGGCGGGAGAAGGGTGCTGAGCATGATACATTTTCTCTCTTCGGTAAGCATTTTTTTGTGTTTTATACTTTTGGAATGTTGGTTTTTCATGTTGATTTTAAAATGACCTTTTTCCTGTTTGAAATGTACTAACTCCTATTTTCCTCACAGCAGGTCAACTTGTGTGTCGTTGCAACATTATGGTCCCATTGAATACATTTTTGGAGAAAGGGACATCAGTTGCACCACATGGCGGGAGGAGGGTGCTGAGCACGATACTTTTTCTCTCTTCAGTAAGCATTTATTTGTATGTGTTTTATACTTTTGGAATTTTGATTTTCATGTTGATTTTAAAATGACCGTTTTCATGTTTGAAATGTACAAACTCGTTTTTTCCTAACAGCAGGTCAACTTGTGTGTGGTTGCAACATTACGGTCCCATTGAGTACATTTCTGGAGAAAGGGACATCAGTTGCACCACAGGGCGGGAGGAGGGTGCTGAGCACGATACATATCTTTTCTAGGGTAGCATTTTTTTGTGTTTGATACTTTTGGAGGTTTGGTTTTACATGTTGATTTTTAAATGACCTTTTTCATGATTGAAATGTACAAACTCGTTTCTTCCTCACAGCAGGTCAACTTGTGTGTGGTTGCAACATTACGGTCCCATTGAGTACATTTTTGGAGAAAGGGACATCAGTTGCACCACAGGGCGGAAGGAGGGTGCTGAGCACGATACATTTTCTGGCTTCGGTAAGGTTTTTCTTGTGTTTTATTCTTTTGGAATTTTGGTTTTTCATGTTGATTTTAAAATGAACTTTGTCATGTTTGAAATGTACTAACTCGTTTTTTCCTCATAGCAGGTCAACTTGTGTGTGGTTGCAACATTACGGCCCCATTGAATACAATTTTGGAGAAAGGGACATCAGTTACCCCACAGTTCGGGAGGTGTGTGCTGAGCACGATACATTTCCTTTCTAGGGTAAGCATTTTTTTGGGATTGATACTTTTGGAACTATGGTTTCTCATGTTGATTTTATAATGACCTTTTTCATGTTTGAAATGTACTAACTCGTTTATTCCTCACAGCAGGTCAACTTGTGTGTGTTTGCAACATTACGGTCCAATTGAGTACATTTTTGGAGAAAGGGACATCAGTTGCACCACAGGGCGGGAGAAGGGTGCTGAGCATGATACATTTTCTCTCTTCGGTAAGCATTTTTTTGTGTTTTATACTTTTGGAATTTTTGTTTTTCATGTTGATTTTAAAATGACCTTTTTCATGTTTGAAATGTACTAACTCGTTTTTTCCTCACAACAGGTCAACTTGTGTGTGGTTGCAACATTACGGTCCCATTGAGTACATTTTTGGAGAAAGGGACATCACTTGCACCACATGGCGGGAGGAGGGTGCTGAGCACGATACTTTTTCTCTCTTCAGTAAGCATTTATTTGTATGTGTTTTATACTTTTGGAATTTTGATTTTCATGTTGGTTTTAAAATGACGTTTTTCATGTTTGAAATGTACTAACACGTTTTTTCCTCACAGCAGGTCAACTTGTGTGTGGTTGCAACATTACGGTCCCATTGAGTACATTTTTGGAGAAAGGGACATCAGTTGCACCACAGGGCGGGAGGAGGGTGCTGAGCATGATACATTTTCTCTCTTCGGTAAGAATTTTTTGTGTTTTATACTTTTGTAATTTTGGTTTTTCATGTTGATTTTAAAATGACCTTTTTCATGTTTGAAATGTACTAACTCGTTTTTCCTGACAGCAGGTCAACTTGTTCTATGGTTGCAACATTACGGTCCGATTGAGTACATTTTTGGAGAAAGGGACATCAGTTGCACCACACGGCGGGAGGAGAGTGCTGAGCACGATACATTTCCTTTCTAGGGTAAGCATTTTTTTGTGTTTGATATTTTTCGAAGTTTGGTTTTTCATGTTGATTTTAAAATGACCTTTTTCATGTTTGAAATGTACTTACTCGTTTTTTCCTAACAGGAGGTCAACTTGTGGGTGGTTGCAACATTACTTTCCCATTGAGTACATTTTTGGAGAAAGGGACATCAGTTGCACCACAGGGCAGTAGGAGGGTGCTGAGCACGATACATTTTCTCTCTTCGGTAAGCTTTTTCTTGTGTTTTATAATTTTGGAATTTTGGTTTTTCATGTTGATTTTAAAGTGAACTTTTTGATGTTTGAAGTGTACTAACTCGTATTTTCCTCATAGCAGGTCAAGTTGTGTGTAGTTGCAAAATTACGGTCCCATTGAATACATTTTTGGAGAAAGGGACATCAGTTGCACCACAGGAAGGGAGGAGGGTGCTGAGCACGATACATTTTCTCTTTTCGGTAAGCATTTTTTTGTGTTTTATACTTTTGGAATGTTGGTTTTTCATGTTGATTTTAAAATGACCTTTTTCCTGGTTGAAATGTACTAACTCCTATTTTCCTCACAGCAGGTCAACTTGTGTGTGGTTGCAACATTACGGTCCCATTGAATACATTTTTGGAGAAAGGGACATCAGTTGCACCACAGGGCGTGAAGAGGGTGCTGAGCACTATACATTTTCTCTCTTCGGTAAGCATTTTCTTGTGTTTTATACTTTTGGAATTTTGGTTTTTCATGTTGATTTTAAAATGACCTTTTTTATGTTTGAAATGTACTAACTCGTTTTTTCTTCACAGCAGGTCAACTTGTGTGTGGTAGCAACATTACGGTCCCATTGAGGACATTTTTGGAGAAAGGGACATCAGTTGCACCACAGGGCGGGAGGAGTGTGCTGAGCGAGATACATTTTCTCTCTTCGGTAAGCATTTTTTTGTGTTTTATTCTTTTGGAATTTTGGTTTTTCAAGTTGATTTTGAAATGACCTTTTTCACGTTATAAATGTGCTAACTCGTTTTTTCCTCACGGCATGACAACTTGTGTGTGGTTGCAACATTACGGTCCCGTTGAGTACATTTTTGGAGTAAGGGACATCAGTTGCACCACAGGGCGGGAGGAGGGTGCTGAGCATGGTACATTTCCTTTCGAGGGTAAGCATTTTTTGTGTTTGATACTTTTGGGAGTTTGGTTTTTCATGTTGATTTTAAAATGACCTTTTTCATGTTTGAAATGTACTAACTCCTATTTTCCTCACAGCTGGTCAACTTGTGTGTGGTTGCAATATTACGTTCCCATTGAGTACCTTTTTGGAGAAAGGGGCATCAGTTGCACCACAGGGCGGGAGGATGGTGCTGAGCACGATACATTTTCTCTCTTCGGTAAGCATTTTTGTGTGTTTGTTACTTTTGGAAGTTTGGTTTTTCATGTTGATTTTAAAATTACCTTTTTCATGTTTGAAATGTACTAACTCATTTTTTCCTCACAGCAGGTCAACTTGTGTGTTGTTGCTACATTACGGTCCCATTGAGTACATTATTGGAGAAAGGGACATCAGTTGGCCCACAGGGCGGGTGGAGGGTGCTGTGCACGATACATTTCCTTTCTACGGTAAGCATTTTTTTGTGTTTTGATACTTTTGGAAGTTTGGTTTTTCATGTTGATTTGAAAATGACCTTTTTCATGTTTGACATGTACTAACTCGTTTTTTTTCACAGCAGGTCAACTTGTGTATGGTTGCAACATTACTTTCCCATTGAGTACATTTTTGGTGAAAGGGACATCAGTTGCACCACAGGGCGGGAGAAGGGTGCTGAGCATGATACATTTTCTCTCTTCGGTAAGCATTTTTTTGTGTTTTATACTTTTGGAATTTTTTTTTTCATGTTGATTTTAAAATGACCTTTTTCATGTTTGAAATGTACTAACTCGTTTTTTCCTCACAACAGGTCAACTTGTGTGTGGTTGCAACATTACGGTCCCATTGAGTACATTTTTGGAGAAAGGGACATCAGTTGCACCACATGGCGGGAGGAGGGTGCTGAGCACGATACTTTTTCTCTCTTCAGTAAGCATTTATTTGTATGTGTTTTATACTTTTGGAATTTTGATTTTCATGTTGATTTTAAAATGACCATTTTCATGTTTGAAATGTACTAACTTGTTTTTCCTCACAGCAGGTCAACTTGTGTGTGGTTGCAACATTACAGTCCCATTGAGTACATTTTTGGAGAAAGGGACATCAGTTGCACCACAGGGCGGGAGGAGGGTGCTGAGCACGATACATTTCCTTTCTAGGGTAAGCATTATTTTGTGTTTGATACTTTTGGATGTTTGGTTTTTCATGTTGATTTTTAAATGACCTTTTTCATGTTTGAAATGTACAAACTCGTTTCTTCCTCACAGCAGGTCAACTTGTGTGTTGTTTCAACATTACGGTCAGATTGAGTACATTTTTGGAGAAAGGGACATCAGTTGCACCACAGGGCGGGAGGAGGGTGCTGAGCACGATACATTTTCTGTCTTCGGTAAGGTTTTTCTTGTGTTTTATACTTTTGGAATTTTGGTTTTTCATGTTGATTTTAAAATGAACTTTGTCATGTTTGAAATGTACTAACTCGTTTTTTCCTCATAGCATGTCAACTTGTGTGTGGTTGCAACATTACGGTCCCATTGAATACATTTTTGGAGAAAGGGATATCAGTTGCACCACAGGGCGGGAGGAGGGTGCTGAGCACGATACATTTCCTTTCTACGGTACGCATTTTTTTGTGTTTGATACTTTTGGAAGTTTTGTTTTTCATGTTGGTTTTAAAATGACCTTTTTCATGTTTGAAATGTACTAACACGTTTTTTCCTCACAGCAGGTCAACTTGTGTGTGGTTGCAACATTACGGTCCCATTGAGTACATTTTTGGAGAAAGGGACATCAGTTGCACCACAGGGCGGGAGGAGGGTGCTGAGCATGATACATTTTCTCTCTTCGGTAAGAATTTTTTGTGTTTTATACTTTTGTAATTTTGGTTTTTCATGTTGATTTTAAAATGACCTTTCTCATGTTTAAAATGTACAAACTCGTTTTTTCCTCACAGTGGGTCAACTTGCATGTGGTTGCAACATTACGGTCCCATTGAGTACATTTTTGGAGAAAGGGACATCAGTTGCACCACAGGGCGGGAGGAGGGTGCTGAGCACGATACATTTCCTTTCTAGGGTAAGCATTTTTTTGTGTTTGATGTTTTTCGAAGTTTGGTTTTTCATGTTCATTTTAAAATGACCTTTTTCATGTTTGAAATGTACTAACTCGTTTTTTCCTCACAGCAGGTCAACTTGTGTGTGGTTGCAACATTACGGTCCCATTGAGAACATTTTTGGAGAAAGGGACATCAGTTGCACCACATGGCGGGAGGAGGATGCTGAGCACGATACATTTTCTCTCTCCGGTAATCATTTATTTGTATGTGTTTTATACTTTCAAATTTTGATTTTTATGTTGATTTTAAAATGACCGTTTTCATGTTTGAAATGTACTAACTCGTTTTTCCTCACAGCAGGTCAACTTGTGTATGGTTGCAACATTACGGTCCGATTGAGTACATTTTTGGAGAAAGGGACATCAGTTGCACCACACGGCGGGAGGAGAGTGCTGAGCACGATACATTTCCTTTCTACGGTAAGCATTTTTTTGTGTTTTATACTTTTGGAATTTTGGTTTTTCATGTTGATTTTAAAATGACCTTTTTCATGTTTGAAATGTACGTACTCGTTTTTTCGTAACAGGAGGTCAACTTGTGTGTGGTTGCAACATTACTTTCCCATTGGGTACATTTTTGGAGAAAGGGACATCAGTTGCACCACAGGGCGGGAGGAGGGTGCTGAGCACGATACATTTTCTCTCTTCGGTAAGCTTTTTCTCGTGTTTTATTCTTTTGGAATTTTGGTTTTTCATGTTGAATTTAAAATGAACTTTTTGATGTTTGAAATGTACTAACTCGTATTTTCCTCATAGCAGGTCAAGTTGTGTGTGGTTGCAACATTATGGTCCCATTGAATACATTTTTGGAGAAAGGGACATCAGTTGCACCAGAGGTCGGGAGGAGGGTGCTGAGCACAATACATTTTCTCTCTTCGGTAAGCATTGTTTTGTGTTTTATACTTTTGGAATGTTGGTTTTTCTTGTTGATTTTAAAATGACCTATTTCCTGTTTGAAATGTACTAACTCCTATTCTCCTCATAGCAGGTCAAGTTGTGTGTGGTTGCAACATTATGGTCCCATTGAATACATTTTTGGAGAAAGGGACATCAGTTGCACCACAGGTCGGGAGGAGGGTGCTGAGCACAATACATTTTCTCTCTTCGGTAAGCATTTTTTTGTGTTTTATACTTTTGGAATGTTGGTTTTTCATGTTGTTTTTAAAATGACCGTTTTCAGGTTTGAAATGTACTAACTCCTATTTTCCTCACAGCAGGTAAACTTGTGTGTGGTTGCAACATTACGGTCCCATTGAATACATTTTTGGAGAAAGGGACATCAGTTGCACCACAGGGCGGGAAGAGGGTGCTGAGCACGATACATTTTCTCTCTTCGGTAAGCATTTTTTTGTGTTTGTTACTTTTGGAAGTTTGGTTTTTCATGTTGATTTTAAAATTACCTTTTTCATGTTTGAAATGTACTAACTCATTTTTTCCTCACAGCAGGTCAACTTGTGTGTTGTTGCTACATTACGGTCCCATTGAGTACATTTTTGGAGAAAGGGACATCAGTTGGCCCACAGGGCGGGTGGAGGGTGCTGTGTACGATACATTTCCTTTCTACGGTAAGCATTTTTTTGTGTTTTGATACTTTTGGAAGTTTGGTTTTTCATGTTGATTTGAAAATGACCTTTTTCATGTTTGACATGTACTAACTCGTTTTTTTTCACAGCAGGTCAGCTTGTGTATGGTTGCAACATTACTTTCCCATTGAGTACATTTTTGGTGAAAGGGACATCAGTTGCACCACAGGGCGGGAGGAGGGTGCTGAGCACGGTACATTTCCTTTCTACGGTAAGCATTTTTGTGTGTTTGATACTTTTGGAAGTTTGGTATTTCATGTTGATTTTAAAATGACCTTTATCATGTTTGAAATGTACTAACTCGTTTTTTCCTCACAGCAGGTCAACTTGCGTGTGGTTGCAACATTACGGTCCCTTTGAATACATTTTTGGAGAAAGGGACATCAGTTGCACCACAGGGCGGGAGGAGGGTGCTGAGCACGATACATTTCCTTTCTACGGTAATGATTTTTTTGTGTTTGATACGTTTGGAAGTTTTGTTTTCATTTTGATTTTAAAATGACCTTTTTCATGTTTCAAATGTACTAACACGTTTTTTCCTCACAGCAGGTCAACTTGTGCGTGGTTGCAACATTAGTGTCCCATTGAGTACATTTTTGGAGAAAGGGACATCAGGTGCACCACAGGGTGGTAGGAAGGTGGTTAGCACGATACATTCTCTCTCTTCGGTAAGCATTTTTTTGGTCTTATACTTTTGGAATTTTGGTTTTTCAAGTTGTTTTTAAAATGACCTTCTTCATGTTTGAAATGTAATAACTCATTTTTTCCTCACAGCAGGTCAACTTGTGTGGGGATGCAACATTACGGTCCCATTGAGTACATTTTTGGAGAAAGGGACATCAGTGGCTCTACAGGGCGGGAGGAGGGGGCTGAGCACGATACATTTTCTCTCTTCGGTAAGCATTTTCTTGTGTTTGATACTTTTGGATTTTTGGTTTTTCATGTTGATTTTAAAATGACCTGTTTCATGTTTGAATTGTACTAACTCGTTTATTCCTCACAGCAGGTCAACTTGTGTGTGGTTGCAACATTACGGTCCCATTGAGTACATTTTTGGAGAAAGGGACATCAGTTACCCCACAGTTCGGGAGGTGTGTGCTGAGCACGATACATTTCCTTTCTAGGGTAAGCATTTTTTTGGGTTTGATACTTTTGGAACTATGGTTTCTCATGTTGATTTTATAATGACCTTTTTCATGTTTGAAATGTACTAACTCGTTTATTCCTCACTGCAGGTCAACTTGTGTGTGGTTGCAACATTACGGTCCAATTGAGTACATTTTTGGAGAAAGGGACATCAGTTGCACCACAGGGCGGGAGAAGGGTGCTGAGCATGATACATTTTCTCTCTTCGGTAAGCATTTTTTTGTGTTTTATACTTTTGGAATTTTTGTTTTTCATGTTGATTTTAAAATGACCTTTTTCATGTTTGAAATGTACTAACTCGTTTTTTCCTCACAACAGGTCAACTTGTGTGTGGTTGCAACATTACGGTCCCATTGAGTACATTTTTGGAGAAAGGGACATCAGTTGCACCACATGGCGGGAGGAGGGTGCTGAGCACGATACTTTTTCTCTCTTCAGTAAGCATTTATTTGTATGTGTTTTATACTTTTGGAATTTTGATTTTCATGTTGATTTTAAAATGACCATTTTCATGTTTGAAATGTACTAACTTGTTTTTCCTCACAGCAGGTCAACTTGTGTGTGGTTGCAACATTACAGTCCCATTGAGTACATTTTTTGAGAAAGGGACATCAGTTGCACCACAGGGCGGGAGGAGGGTGCTGAGCACGATACATTTCCTTTCTAGGGTAAGCATTATTTTGTGTTTGATACTTTTGGATGTTTGGTTTTTCATGTTGATTTTTAAATGACCTTTTTCATGTTTGAAATGTACAAACTCGTTTCTTCCTCACAGCAGGTCAACTTGTGTGTGGTTTCAACATTACGGTCCCATTGAGTACATTTTTGGAGAAAGGGACATCAGTTGCACCACAGGGCGGGAGGAGGGTGCTGAGCACGATACATTTTCTGTCTTCGGTAAGGTTTCTCTTGTGTTTTATACTTTTGGAATATTGGTTTTTCATGTTGATTTTAAAATGAACTTTGTCATGTTTGAAATGTACTAACTCGTTTTTTCCTCATAGCATTTCAACTTGTGTGTGGTTGCAACATTACGGTCCCATTGAATACATTTTTGGAGAAAGGGATATCAGTTGCACCACAGGGCGGGAGGAGGGTGCTGAGCACGATACATTTCCTTTCTACGGTATGCATTTTTTTGTGTTTGATACTTTTGGAAGTTTTGTTTTTCATGTTGGTTTTAAAATGACCTTTTTCATGTTTGAAATGTACTAACACGTTTTTTCCTCACAGCAGGTCAACTTGTGTGTGGTTGCAACATTACGGTCCCATTGAGTACATTTTTGGAGAAAGGGACATCAGTTGCACCACAGGGCGGGAGGAGGGTGCTGAGCACAATACATTTCCTTTCTAGGGTAAGCATTTTTTTGTGTTTGATGTTTTTCGAAGTTTGGTTTTTCATGTTCATTTTAAAATGACCTTTTTCATGTTTGAAATGTACTAACTCGTTTTTTCCTCACAGCAGGTCAACTTGTGTGTGGTTGCAACATTACGGTCCCATTGAGAACATTTTTGGAGAAAGGGACATCAGTTGCACCACATGGCGGGAGGAGGATGCTGAGCACGATACAATTTCTCTCTCCGGTAATCATTTATTTGTATGTGTTTTATACTTTCAAATTTTGATTTTTATGTTGATTTTAAAATGACCGTTTTCATGTTTGAAATGTACTAACTCGTTTTTCCTCACAGCAGGTCAACTTGTGTATGGTTGCAACATTACGGTCCGATTGAGTACATTTTTGGAGAAAGGGACATCAGTTGCACCACACGGCGGGAGGAGAGTGCTGAGCACGATACATTTCCTTTCAACGGTAAGCATTTTTTTGTGTTTTATACTTTTGGAATTTTGGTTTTTCATGTTGATTTTAAAATGACCTTTTTCATGTTTGAAATGTACTTACTCGTTTTTTCCTAACAGGAGGTCAACTTGTGTGTGGTTGCAACATTACTTTCCCATTGGGTACATTTTTGGAGAAAGGGACATCAGTTGCACCACAGGGCGGGAGGAGGGTGCTGAGCACGATACATTTTCTCTCTTCGGTAAGCTTTTTCTTGTGTTTTATACTTTTGGAATTTTGGTTTTTCATGTTGAATTTAAAATGAACTTTTTGACGTTTGAAATGTACTAACTCGTATTTTCCTCATAGCAGGTCATGTTGTGTGTGGTTGCAACATTATGGTCCCATTGAATACATTTTTGGAGAAAGGGACATCAGTTGCACCACAGGTCGGGAGGAGGGTGCTGAGCACAATACATTTTCTCTCTTCGGTAAGCATTTTTTTGTGTTTTATACTTTTGGAATGTTGGTTTTTCATGTTGATTTTAAAATGACCTTTTTCCTGTTTGAAATGTACTAACTCCTATTTTCCTCACAGCAGGTAAACTTGTGTGTGGTTGCAACATTACGGTCTCATTGAATACATTTTTGGAGAAAGGGACATCAGTTGCACCACAGGGCGGGAAGAGGGCGCTGAGCACGATACATTTTCTCTCTTCGGTAAGCTTTTTCTTGTGTTTTATACTTTTGGAATTTTGATTTTCAGGTTGATTTTAAAATGACCGTTTTCAGGTTTGAAATGTACTAACTCATTTTTTCCTCACAGCAGGTCAACTTGTGTGTGGTTGCAACATTACGGTCCCATTGAGTACATTTTTGGAGAAAGGGACATCTGTTCCACCATGGGGCTGGAAGAGGGTGCTGAGCATGATACATTTCCTTTCTACACTAAGCATTTTTTTGTGTTTGATACTTTTGGAAGTTTGGTTTTTCATGTTGATTTTAAAATGACCTTTCTCATGTTGGAAATGTACTAACTCGTTTTTTCCTCACAGTGATTCTACTTGCGTGTGGCTGCAACATTACGGTCCCATTGAGTACGTCTTTGGAGAAAGGGACATCAGTTGCACCACAGGGCGGGAGGAGGGTGTTGAGCACAATACAGTTCCTTTCTAGGGTAAGCATTTTTTTGTGTTTGATATTTTTCGAAGTTTGGTTTTTCATGTACATTTTAAAATGACCTTTTTCATGTTTTAAATGTACTAACTCGTTTTTTCCTCACAGCAGGTCAACTTGTGTGTGGTTGCAACATTACGGTCCCATTGAGTACATTTTTGGAGAAAGGGACATCAGTTGCACCACAGGGCGGGAGGAAGGTGCTGAGCACGATACATTTCCTTTCTACGGTAAGCATTCTTTGTGTTTGATACTTTTGGAAGTTTGGTTTTTAATGTTGATTTTAAAATGACCTTTTTCATGTTTGAAATGTACTAACTCGATTTTTCCTCACAGCCGGTCAACTTGTGTGTGGTTGCACTATTACCGTCCCATTGAGTACATTTTTGGAGAAAGGGACATCAGTTGCACCACAGGGTGGGAGGAGGGTGCTGAGCACGATACATTCTCTCTCTTCGGTAAGCATCTTTTTGTGTTTTATACTTTTGGAATTTTGGTTTTTCATGTTGATTTTAAAATGACCTTTTCCATGTTTTAAACGTAATAACTCATTTTTTCCTCACAGCAGGTCAACTTGTGTGTGGTTGCAAAATTACGGTCCCATTGAGTACATTTTTGGAGAAAGGGACATCATTTGCACCACATGGCGGGAGGAGGGTGCTGAGAACGATACATTTTCTCTCTTCGGTAAGCATTTATGTGTATGTGTTTTATACTTTTGGAATTTTGATTTTCATGTTGATTTTAAAATGACCGTTTTCATGTTTGAAATGTACTAACTCATTTTTTCCTCACAGCAGGTCAACTTGTGTGTGGTTGCAACCTTACGGTACCATTGAGTACATTTTTGGAGAAAGGGACATCAGTGTCACCACAGGGCTGGAAGAGGGTGCTGAGCATGATACATTTCCTTTCTACACTAAGCATTTTTTTGTGTTTGATACTTTTGGAAGTTTGGTTTTTCATGTTGATTTTTAAATGACCTTCTTCATGTTTGAAATGTACTAATTCGTTTCTTCCTCACAGCAGGTCAACTTGTGTGTGGTTGCAACATTACGGTCTCATTGAGTACATTTTTGGAGAATGGGACATCAGTTGTACCACAGGGCGGGTGGAGGGTGCTGAGCACAATACATTTTCTCTCTTCTGTAAGAATTTTTTGTGTTTTATACTTTTGGAAGTTTGGTTTTTCATGTTGATTTTAAAATAACCTATTTCATGTTGGAAATGTACTAACTCGTTTTTTCCTCACAGTGATTCAACTTGCGTGTGGTTGCAACATTACGGTCCCATTGAGTACATTTTTGGAGAAAGGGACATCAGTTGCACCACAGAGCGGGAGGAGGGTGCTGAGCACGATAAATTTCCTTTCTGAGGTAAGCATTTCTTTGTGTTTGATACTTTAGGAAATATGGTTTTTCATGTTGATTTTAAAATGACCGTTTTCATGTTTGAAATGTACTAACTTGTTTTTTCCTCATAGCAGGTCAACTTGTGTGTGGTTGCAACATTACGGTCTCATTGAGTACATTTTTGCAGAAAGGGACATCAGTTGCATCACAGGGCGGGAGGAGGGTGCTGAGCACGATACATTTTCTCTCTTCGGTAACCATTTTTTTGTGTTTTATATTTTTGGAATTTTGTTTTTCATGTTGATTTAAAAATGACCTTTTTCATGTTTGAAATGTACTAACTCGTTTTTTCCTCACAGCAGTTCAACTTGTGTGTGGTTGCAACATTACGGTCCCATTGAGTACATTTTTGGAGAAAGGGACATCAGTTGCACCACAGGGCGGCAGGAGGGTGCTGAGCACGATACATTTTTTCTCTTCGGTAAGCATTTTTTTGTGTTTTATGCTTTTGGAATTTTGGTTTAACATGTTGATTTTAAAATGACCTTTTCCATGTTTGAAATGTACTAACTCGTTTTTCCTCACAGCAGTTCAACTTGTGTGTGGTTGCAACATTACGGTCCCATTGAGTACATTTTTGGAGAATGGGACATCAGTTGTACCACAGGGCGGGTGGAGGGTGCTGAGCACAATACATTTTCTCTCTTCTGTAAGAATTTTTTGTGTTTTATACTTTTGGAAGTTTGGTTTTTCATGTTGATTTTAAAATGACCTATTTCATGTTGGAAATGTACTAACTCGTTTTTTCCTCACAGTGATTCAACTTGCGTGTGGTTGCAACATTACGGTCCCATTGAGTACATTTTTGGAGAAAGGGACATCAGTTGCACCACAGAGCGGGAGGAGGGTGCTGAGCACGATAAATTTCCTTTCTGAGGTAAGCATTTCTTTGTGTTTGATACTTTAGGAACTATGGTTTTTCATGTTGATTTTAAAATGACCTTTTTCATGTTTGAAATGTACTAACTTGTTTTTTCCTCATAGCAGGTCAACTTGTGTGTGGTTGCAACATTACGGTCTCATTGAGTACATTTTTGCAGAAAGGGACATCAGTTGCATCACAGGGCGGGAGGAGGGTGCTGAGCACGATACATTTTCTCTCTTCGGTAACCATTTTTTTGTGTTTTATATTTTTGGAATTTTGTTTTTCATGTTGATTTTAAAATGACCTTTTTCATGTTTGAAATGTACTAACTCGTTTTTTCCTCACAGCAGTTCAACTTGTGTGTGGTTGCAACATTACGGTCCCATTGAGTACATTTTTGGAGAAAGGAACATCAGTTGCACCACAGGGCGGGAGGAGGGTGCTGAGCACGATACATTTCCTTTCTAGGGTAAGCATTTTTTTGTGTTTGATACATTTGGATGTTTGGTTTTTCATGTTGATTTTAAAATGACCTTTTTCATGTTTGAAATGTACTAACTCGTTTTTTCCTCACAGCAGTTCAACTTGTGTGTGGTTGCAACATTACGGTCCCATTGAGTACATTTTTGGTGAAAGGGACATCAGTTGCACCACAGGGCGGGAGGAGAGTGCTGAGCACTATACATTGTCTCTCTTCGGTAAGCATTTATTTGTGTTTGATACTTTTGGAAGTTTGGTTTTTCATGTTGATTTCAAAATGACCTTTTTAATGTTGGAAATGTACTAACACGTTTTTTCCTCACAGAAGGTCATCTTGTGTGTGGTTGCAACATTATCTTCCCATTGAGTACATTTTTGGAGAAAGGGACATCAGTTGCACCACAGGGCGGGAGGAGGGAGCTGAGCACCATACATTTCCTTTCTACAGTAAGCATTTTTTTGTGTTTGATACTTTTGGAAGTTTAGTTCTTCATGTTGAATTTAAAATGACCTTTTTCATGTTTCAAATGTACTAACTCGTTTCTTCCTCACAGCAGGTCAACTTGTGTGTGGTTGCAACATTACTGTCCCATTTAGTACATTTTTGGAGAAAGGGACATCAGTTGCAGCACAGGGCGGGAGTAGGGTGCTGAGCACGATACATTTTCTCTCTTCGGTAAGCATTTTCTTGTGTTTTATACTTTTGGAATTTTGGTTTTTCATGTTGATTTTAAAATGACATTTTTCGTGTTTGAAATGTACTAACTCGTTTTCTCCTCACAGTGGGTCAACTTGTGTGTGGTTGCAACACTACGGTCCCATTGAATACATTTTTCGAGAAAGGGACATCAGTTGCACCACAGGGCGGGAGGAGGGTGCTGAGCACGATAAATATTCTCTCTTTGGTAAGCATTTTTTGTGTTTTATACTTTTGGAACTTTGGTTTTTCATGTTAGTTTTAGAATGACCTTTTTCCTGTTTGAAATGTACTAACTCCTTTTTTCCTCTCAGCAGGTCAACTTGTGTGTGGTAGCAACATTATGGTCCCATTGAGTACATTTTTGGTGAAAGGGACATCAGTTGCACCACAGGGCGGGAGGAGGGTGCTGAGCACGATACATTTTCTCTCTTCGGTAAGCATTTTCTTGTGTTTTATACTTTTGGAATTTTGGTTTTTCATGTTGATTTTAAAATGACATTTTTCATGTTTGAAATGTACTAACTCGTTTTCTCCTCACAGTGGGTCAACTTGTGTGTGGTTGCAACATTACGGTCCCATTGAATACATTTTTCGAGAAAGGGACATCAGTTGCACCACAGGGTGGGAGGAGGGTGCTGAGCACGATACATATTCTCTCCTTGGTAAGCATTTTTTGTGTTTTATACTTTTGGAACTTTGGTTTTTCATGTTAGTTTTATAATGACCTTTTTCCTGTTTGAAATGTACTAACTCCTTTTTTCCTCTCAGCAGGTCAACTTGTGTGTGGTTGCAACATTATGGTCCTATTGAGTACATTTTTGGTGAAAGGGATATCAGTTGCACCACAGGGAGGGAGGAGGGTGCTGAGCATGATACATTTTCTCTCTCCGTAAGCATTTTCTTGTGTTTTATACTTTTGGAATTTTGGTTTTTCATGTTGATTTTAAAATGACATTTTTCATGTTTGAAATGTACTAACTCGTTTTCTCCTCACAGTGGGTCAACTTGTGTGTGGTTGCAACATTACGGTCCCATTGAGTACATTTTTGGAGAAAGGGACATCAGTTGCACCACAGGGCGGGAGGAGGGTGCTGAGCACGGTACATTTTCTCTCTTCGGTAAGCATTTATTTGTGTTTTATCCTTTTGGAATTTTGGTTTTTTCATGTTGATTTTAAAATGACCTCTTTCATGTTTGAAATGTACTAACTCGTTTTTTCCTAACAGCAGGTCACTTTGTGTGTGGTTGCAACATTACGGTCCCACTGAGTTCATTTTTGGAGAAAGGGACATCAGTTGCACCACAGGGCGGGAGGAGGGTGCTGAGCACCATACATTTCCTTTCTACAGTAAGCATTTTTTTGTGTTTGATACTTTTGGAAGTTAGGTTTTTCATGTTGATTTTAAAATGACCTGTTTAATGTTTGAAATGTACTAACTTGTTTCTTCCTCACAGCAGATCAATTTGTGTGTGGTTGCAACATTACGGTCCCATTGAGTTCATTTTTGGAGAAAGGGACATCAGTTGCACCACAGGGCGATAGGATGGTGCTGAGCACAATACATTTCCTTTCTAGGGTAAGCATTTTTTTGTGCTTGATAGTTTTGGAATTTCGGTTTTTCATGTTGATTTTAAAATGACCTTTTTCACGTTTGAAATTTACTAACTCGTTTTTTCCTTGCAGCAGGTCAATTAGTGTGTGGTTTGCAACATTACAGTCCCATTGAGCACAATTTTGGTGAAAGGGACATCAGTTGCACCACAGGGCGGGAGGAGGGGTGCTGAGCACCATACATTTCCTTTCTACAGTAAGCATTTTTTTGTGTTTGATACTTTTGGAAGTTTGGTTTTTCATGTTGATTTTAAAATGACCTTTTTCATGTTTGAAATGTACTAACTCGTTTCTTCCTCACTGCAGGTACCCTTGTGTGTGGTTGCTACTTTACTGTCCCATTGAGTACATTTTTGGAGAAAGGGACATCAGTTGCACCACAGGGCGGGAGGAGGGTGCTGAGCACGATACATTTTCTCTCTTCGGTAAGCATTTTCTTGTGTTTTATACTTTTGGAAGTATGGTTTTTGATGTTGATTTTAAAATGACATTTTTCATGTTTGAAATGTACTAACTCGTTTTTTCCTCACAGCGGGCCAACTTACGTGTGGTTGCATCATTATGGTCCTATTGAATACATTTTTGGAGAAAGGGTCATCAGTTGCACCACAGGGCGGGAGGAGATTGCTGTGCACGATACATTTTCTCTCTTTGGTAAGCATTTTTTTGTGTTTTATACTTTTGGAATTATGTTTTTTCATGTTGATTTTAAAATGATCTGCTCATGTTTGAAATGTACTAACTCGTGTTTAACTCACAGCAGGTCAACTTGTGTGTGGTTGCAACATTACGGTCCCATTGAGTACATTTTTGGAGAAAGGGACATCAGTTGCACCACAGGGCGGGAGGAGGGTGCTGAGCATGATATATTTTCTCTCTTCGGTAAGCATTTTTTTGGGTTAATAACTTTTGGAATTTTGGTTATTCATGTTGATTTTAAAATGACCTTTTTCATGTTTGAAATGTACTAACTCGTTTTCTCCTCATAGCGGGTCAACTTGCGTGTGGTTGCAACATTACGGTCCCATTGAATACATTTTTGGAGAAAGGGACATCAGTTGCACCACAGGGCGGGAGGAGGGTGCTGAGCACGATACATATTCTCTCTTCGGTAAGCATTTTTTTGTGTTTTATACATTTCGAATTTTGGTTTTTTATGTTGATTTAAAAATGACCTTTTTCATGTTTGAAATGTACTAACTCGTTTTTTCCTCACAGCGGGTCAACTTGTGTGTGGTTGCAACTTTACGGTCCCATTGAATACATATTTGGAGAACTGACTTCAGTTGACCACAGGGTGGGAAGACGGAGCTGAGCACTATACATTTTCTCTTGTTGGTAAGCATTTTTTTGTGTTTGATACCTTATTACTTTGGGTATTTCATGTTGATTTTAAAATGATCTTTTTCATATTTGAAATGTACTAACTCCTTTTTTCTTCACAGCAGGTCAACTTGTGTGTGCATCCAACATTAAGGTCCCATTGAGTACATTTTTGGAGAAAGGGACATCAGTTGCACCACAGGGCAGCAGGAGGGTGCTGAGCACGTTACAATTCCTTTCTACATTAAGCATTTTTTTGTGTTTGATACTTTTGGAAGTTTGGTTTTTCATGCTGATTTTAAATGACCTTTTTCATGTTTGAAACTTACTAACTCGTTTCTTCCTCACAGCAGGTAAACTGGTGTGTGGTTGGAACATTACGGTCCCATTGAGTACATTTTTGGAGAAAGGGACATCAGTTGCACCACAGGGCGGGAGTAGGGTGCTGAGCACGATACATTTTCTCTCTTCGGTAAGCATTCTCTTGTGTTTTATACTTTTGGAATTTTGGATTTCATGTTGATTTTAATATGACCTTTTTCATGTTTAAATGTACTAACTCGTTTTTTCCTCACAGCAGGTCAACTTGTGTGTGGTTGCAATATTACGGTCCCATTGAATATATTTTTGGAGAAAGGGACATCAGTTGCACCACAGGGCGGGAGGAGGGTGCTGAGCACGATACATATTCTCTCTTCGGTAAGCATTTTTTTGTGTTGTAAACTTTTGGAATTTTTGTTTTTCATGTTGATTTTAAAATGACCTTTTTCATGTTTGAAATGTACTAACTCGTTTTAACCTCATAGCAGGTCAACTTGTGTGTGTGTGCAACATTACGGTCCCATTGAATACATTTTTGGAGAAAGGGACATCAGTTGCACCACAGGGCGGGAGGAGGGTGCTGAGCACGATACATTTTCTATCTTCGGTAAGCATATTCTTGTGTATTATACTTTTGAAATTTTGGTTATTCATGTTGATTTTAGAATGACCTCTTTCATCTTTGAAATGTACTAACTCGTTTTTTCCTCACAGCAGGTCTACTTGTGTGTTGTTGCAACGTTACGGTCCCATTGAATACATTTTTGGAGAAAGGGACATCAGTTGCACCACAGGGCGGGAGGAGGGTGCTGAGCACGATACATTTTCTCTCTTCGGTAAGCATTTTTTTGTTTTTATACTTTTGGAATTTTGGGTTTCTCATGTTGATTTTAAAATGACATTTTTCATGTTTGAAATGTACTAACTCGTTTTTTCCTCACAGCGGGTCAACTTGCGTGTGGTTGTAACATTACTGTCGCATTGAGTACATTTTTGGAGTAAGGGACATCAGTTGCAGCACAGGGCGGGAGGAGGGTGCTGAGCACGATACATTTTCTCTCTTCGGTAACCATTTTCTTGTGTTTTATACTTTTGGAATTTTGGTTTTTCATGTTGATTTTAAAATGCAATTTTCCATGTTTGAGATGTACTAACTCGATTTTTCCTCACAGCAGGTCTACTTGTGTGTGGTTGCAACATTACGGTCCCATTGAATACATTTTTGGAGAAAGGGACATCAGTTGCTCCAATGGCGGGAGGAGGGTGCTGAGCATGATATATTTTCTCTCTTCGGTAAGCATTTTTTTGGGTTAATGACTTTTGGAATTTTGGTTATTCATGTTGATTTTAAAATGACCTTTTTCATGTTTGAAACGTACTAACTCGTTTTCTCCTCACAGCGGGTCAACTTGCGTGTGGTTGCAACATTACGGTCCCAATGAATACATTTTTGGTGAAAGGGCCATCAGTTGCACCACAGGGCGGGAGGAGGGTGCTGAGCACGATACGTTTTCCCCCTTCGGTAAGCATTTTTTTTGTGTTTTATACATTTGGAATTTTGGTTTTTCATGTTGATTTTGAAATGACCTTTCTCATATTTGAAATGTACTGATGCGTTTTTTCCTCACAGCAGGTCAAATTGTGTGTGGTTGCAGCTTTACGGTCCCATTGAATACATTTTTGGAGAAAGGGTCATCAGTTGCACCACAGGGCGGGAGGATGGTGCTGAGCATGATACATTTTCTCTCTTCGGTAAGCATTTTTTTGTGTTTTATACTTTTGGAATATTGGTTTTTCATGTTGATTTTAAAATGACCTTTTTCATATTTGAAATGTACTAACTCGTTTTTTCCTCACAGCAGGTGAACTTGTGTGTGGTTGCAACATTACGGTCCCATTGAATACATTTTTGGAGAACTGGACTTCAGTTGACCACAGGGCGGGAGGAGGGTGCTGAGCACGATACATTTTCTCTCTTTGGTAAGCATTTTTTGGTGTTTGATACTTTTTTACTTTTGGTATTTCATGTTGATTTTAAAATGATCTTTTTCATGTTTGAAATGTACTAACTCGTTTTTTCTTCACAGCAGGTCAACTTGTGTGTGCTTCCGACATTACGGTCCCATTGAGTACATTTTTGGAGAAAGGGACATCAGTTGCACCACAGGGCAGCAGGAAGGTGCTGAGCACGATACATTTCCTTTCTACAGTAAGCATTTTTTTGTGTTTTATACTTTTGGAAGTTTGGTTTTTCATGTTGATTTTAAATGACCTTTCTCATGTTTGAAACGTACTAACTAGTTTCTTCCTCACAGCAGGTCAACTGGTGTGTGGTTGGAACATTACGGTCCCATTGAGTACATTTTTGGAGAAAGGGACATCAGTTGCACCACAGGGCGGGAGGAGGGTGCTGAGCACGATACATTTTCTCTCTTCGGTAAGCATTTTCTTGTGTTTTATACTTTTGGAATTTTGGTTTTTCATGTTGATTTTAAAATGACCTTCTTTCTGTTTGAAATGTACTAACTCGTTTTTTCCTCACAGCAGGTCAACTTGTGTCTGGTTGCTACATTACGGTCCCATTGAATACAATTTTGGAGAAAGGGACATCAGTAGCACCACAGGTTTTATACTTTTGAAATTTTGGTTTTTCATGTTGATTTTAGAATGACCTTCTTCATGTTTGAAATGTACTAACTCGTTTTTTCCTCACAGCAGGTCAACTTGTGTGTGGTTGCAACATTACGGTCCCATTTAGTACATTTTTGGAGAAAGGGACATCAGTTGCACCACTGGGCGGGAAGAGGATGCTGAGCACGATACATTTTCTCTCTTCGGTATGCATTTTTTTGTGCTTTATACTTTTGGAAGTTTGGTTTTTCATGTTGATTTTAAAATGACCTTTTTCATGTTTGAAATGTACTAACTCGTTTTTTCCTCACAGCAGGTCAACTTGTGTGTGAATGCAACATTACGGTCCAATTGAATACATTTTTTGAGAAAGGGATATCAGTTGCAGCACAGGGCGGGAGGAGGGTGCTGAGCACGCTAATATTTCCTTTCTACGGTATGCATTTTTTTGTGTTTGAGAATTTTGGAAGTTTGGCTTTTCATGTTGATTTTAAAATGACCTTCTTCATGTTTGAAATGTACTAAATCGTTTTTTCCTCTCAGCGGGTCAACTTGCGTGTGGTTGCAACATTACGGTCCCATTGAGTACATTTTTGTAGAAAGGGACATCAGTTGCACCATAGGGCGGGAGGAGAGTGCGGATCACGATACATTTTTTCTCTTCGGTATGCATTTTTTTGTGCTTTATACTTTTGGAAGTTTGGTTTTTCATGTTGATTTTGAAATGACCTTTTTCATGTTTGAAATGTACTAACTCGTATTTTCCTCACAGCAGTTCAACTTGTGTGTGGTTGCAATATTACGGTCCCATTGAGTACATTTTTGGAGAAAGGGACATTAGTTGCACCACAGGGCGGGAGGAGGGTGTTAAGAACGATACATTTCCTTTCTACGGTAAGCAGTTTTAAATGACCTTCTTCATGTTTTAAATGTACTAACTCGTTTTTTCCTCACAGCGGGTCAACTTGCGTGTTGTTGCAACATTACGGTCCCATTGAGAACATTTTTGGAGGAAGGGACATCAGTTGTACCACAGGGCGGGAGGAGGGTGCTGAGCACGATACAATTTCTCTGTTCGGTAAGCATTCATTAAGGTTTGATACTTTTGGAATTTTGGTTTTTCATGTTGATTTTAAAATGACCTTTTTCATTTTTCAAATGTACTAACTCATTTTTTCCTCACAGCAGGTCAACTTGCGTGTGGTTGCAACATTACGGTCCCATTGAGTACATTTCTGGAGAAAGGGACATCAGTTGCACCACAGGGTGGGAGGAGGGTGCTGAGCACGATACATTTTCTCTCTTCGGTAAGATTTTTTTTTGTGTTTGATACTTTTGGAATTTTGGTTTTTCATGTTGATTTTAAAATGACCTTTTTCATGTTTGAAATGTACTAACTCGTTTTTTCCTCACGGCAGGTCAATTTGTGTGTGGTTGCAACATTACAGTCCCATTGAATACATTTTTTGAGAAAGGGATATCAGTTGCACCACAGGGCGGGAGGAGGGTGCTGAACATGAAACATTTTCACTCTTCGGTAAGCATTTTTTTGTGTTTTATACTTTTGGAATTTTGGTTTTTCATGTTGATTTTAAAGTGACCTTTTTCATGTTTGAAATGTACTAACTCTTTTTTCCTCACAGCAGGTCAACTTCTGTGTGGGTGCAACATAACGGACCCATTGAATAGATTTTTGGAGAAATGGACATCAGTTGCACCACAATGCAGGAGGAAGGTGTGGATCACGATACATTTTCCGTCTTCGGTAAGTTTTTTTTTGTGTTTGATACTTTTCTAATTTTGGTTTTTCATGTTGATTTTAGAATCACCTCTTGCATCTTTGAAATGTACTAACTCGTTTTTTCCTCACAGCAGGTCAACATGTTTGTGGTTGCAACGTTACGGTCCCATTGAATACATTTTTGGAGAAAGGGACATCAGTTGCACCACAGGCAGGAGGAGGGTGCTGAGCATGATACATTTTCTCTCTTTGGTAAGCATTTTTTTGTGTTTTATACTTTTGGAATTTTGGTTTTTCATGTTGATTTTAAAATGACCTTTTTCATGTTTGAAATGTACTAACTCGTTTTTTCCTCACAGCAGGTCAACTTGTGTGTTGTTGCAACATTACGGTCCCATTGAGTACATTTTTGGAGATAGGGACATCAGTTGCACCACAGGGTGGGAGGAGGGTGCTGAGCACGATACATTTTCTCTCTTCGGTAAGATTTTTTTTTGTGTTTGATACTTTTGTAATTTTGGTTTTTCATGTTGATTTTAAAATGACCTTTTTCATGTTTGAAATGTACTAACTCGTTTTTTCCTCACGGCAGGTCAATTTGTGTGTGGTTGCAACATTACGGTCCCATTGAATACATTTTTGGAGAAAGGGACATCAGTTGCACCACAGTGCGGGAGGAGGGTGCTGAGCACGATACATTTTCTCTCTTCGGTAAGGATTTTTTTGTGTTTCATACTTTTGGAAGATTGGTTTTTCAAGTTGATTTTAAAATGACCTTTTTCATGGTCAAAATGTACTATCTCGTTTTTTCCTCACAGCGGGTCAACTTGCATGTGGTTGCAACATTTCGGTCCCATTTAATACGTTTTTGGAGAAAGGGACATCAGTTGCACCACAGGGCGGGAGGAGGGTGCTGACCACGCTAACATTTCCTTTCTACGGTAAGCATTTTTTTGTGTCTGATAGTTTTGGAAGTTTGGTTTTTCATGTTGATTTTAAAATGACCTTTTTTCTGTTTGAAATGTACTAACTCGTTTTTGCCTCACAGCAAGTCAACTTGTGTGTGGTTGCAACATTACGGTCCAATTGAGTACATTTTTGGAGAAAGGGACATCAGTTGCACCACATGGCGGGAGAAGAGTGCTGAGAACGATACAATTTCTCTCTTCGGTAATCATTTTTTTGTGTTTGATACTTTTGGAAGTTTGGTTTTTCATGCTGATTTTGAAATGGCCTTTGTCATGTTTGAAATGTACTAACTCGTTTTTTTTTTCACAGCAGGTCAACTTGTGTGTCATTGCAACATTATGGTCCCATTGAATACATTTTTGGAGAAAGGGACATCAGTTGCACCACAGGGCGGGAAGAGGGTGCTGAGCACGCTAACATTCCCTTTCTACGGTAATCATTTTTTTGTGTTTGATAATTTTGGAAGTTTGGTTTTTGATGTTGATTTTAAAATAACCTTTTTCATGATTGAAATGTACTAAATCGTTTTTTCCACACAGCAGATCAACTTGTGTGTGGTTGCAAATTTTACAGTCCCATTGAGCACATTCTTGGAGAAAGGGACATCAGTTGCACCACATGGCGGGAGAAGGGTGCTGAGATGATACAATTTCTCCCTTCGGTAAGCATTTTTTTGTGTTTTATACTTTTGGAACTTTGGTTTTTCATGTTGATTTTAAAATGACTTTTTTCATGTTTGAAATGTACTAACTCGGTTTTTCCTCACAGCAGGTCATATTATGTGTGGTTGCAACATTACGGTCCCATTGAGTACATTTATGGAGAAAGGGACATCAGTTGCACCACAGGGGGGAAGAGGGTGCTGAGCACAATACATTTCCTTTCTAGGGTAGGCATTTTTTTGTGTTTGTTACTTTTGGAATTTTGGTTTTTCATGTTGATTTTATAATGACCTTTTTCATGTTTGAAATGTACTAACTCGTTTTTTCTTCACAGCAGGTCAACTTGTGTGTGGTTGCAACATTACTGTCCCATTGAGTACATTTTTGGAGAAAGGGACATCAGTTGCACCACAGGGCGGGAGGAAGGTGCTGAGCACGATACATTTTCTCTTTTCGGTAAGCATTTTTTTGTGTTTTATGCTTTTGGAAGTTTGGTTTTTCATGTTGATTTTAAAATGACCTTTTTCATGTTTGAAATGAACTAACTCGTTTTTTCCTTACAGCAGGACAACTTGTGTGTGGTTGCAACATTACGGTCCCATTGATTACATTTTTGGAGAAAGGGACATCAGTTGCACCACAATGCGGGAGGAAGGTGCTGAGCACGATACATTTTCTCTCTTCGGTAAGCATTGTTTTGTGCTTATTACTTTTGGAATTTTGGTTTTTCATGTTGATTTTAAAATGACCTTTTTCATGTTTGAAATGTACTAACTTGTTTTTTCCTCACAGCGGGTCAACTTGCGTGTGGTTGCAACGTTACGGTCCCATTGAATACATTTTTGGAGAAAGGGACATCAGTTGCACCACAGGGCGGGAGGAGGGTGCTGAGCACGATACATTTTCTCTCTTCGGTAAGCATTTTTTTGTGCTTTATACTTTTGGAATTTTCGTTTTTCATGTTGATTTTAAAATGACCTTTTTCATGTTTGATATGTACTAACATGTTTTTTCCTCACAGCGGGTCAACTTGCGTGTGGTGGCAACATTACGGTCCCATTGAATACATTTTTGGAGAAAGGGACATCAGTTGCACCACAGGGTGGGAGAAGGGTGCTGAGCACGATACATTTTCTCTCTTCGGTACGCATTTTTTTGTGTTTTATACTTTTGGAAGTTTGGTTTTTCATGTTGATTTTAAAATGACCTTTTTCATGTTTGAAATGTACTAACTCGTTTTTTCCTCACAGTGGGTCAACTTACGTGTGGTTGCAACATTACGGTCCCATTGAGTACATTTTTGGAGAAAGGGACATCAGTTGCACCACAGGGGGGAAGAGGGTGCTGAGCACAATACATTTTCTCTCTTCGGTAAGCATTTTTTTGTGATTGATACATTTTGGAAGTTTGGTTTTTCATGTTGATTTTAAAATGACCTTTTTCATGTTTGAAATGTACTAACTCGTTTTTTCCTCACAGCAGGACAACTTGTGTGTGGTTGCAACATTACGGACCAATTGAATACATTTTTGGAGAAAGGGACATCAGTTGCACCACAGGGCGGGAGGAGGGTGCTGAGCACGATATATTTTCTCTCTTCGGTAAGCATTTGTTTGTGTTTGATACTTTTGGAAGTTTGGTTTTTCATTTTGATTTTAAAATGAAATTTGTCATGTTTGAAATGTACTAACTCGGTTTTTCCTCACAGCAGGTCAACTTGTGTGTGGTTGCAACGTAACGGTCCCATTGAGTACATTTTTGGAGAAAGGGACATCAGTTGCACCACAGGGCGGGAGGAGGGTGCTGAGCACGATATATTTTCTCTCTTCGGTAAGCATTTTTTTGTGTTTGATACTTTTGGAAGTTTGGTTTTACATGTTGATTTTAAAATGACCTTTTTCATGTTTGAAATGTACTAACTCGTTTTTTCCTCACAGCAGGACAACTTGTGTGTGGTTGCAACATTACGGACCAATTGAATACATTTTTGGAGAAAGGGACATCAGTTGCACCACAGGGTGGGAAGAGGGTGCTGAGCACAATACATTTCCTTTCTACGGTAAGCATTTGTTTGTGTTTGATACTTTTGGAAGTTTGGTTTTTCATTTTGATTTTAAAATGAAATTTGTCATGTTTGAAATGTACTAACTCGGTTTTTCCTCACAGCAGGTCAACTTGTGTGTGGTTGCAACGTTACGGTCCCATTGAGTACATTTTTGGAGAAAGGGACATCAGTTGCACCACGGGGCGGGAGGAGGGTGCTGAGCACGATATATTTTCTCTCTTCGGTAAGCATTTTTTTGTGTTTGATAATTTTGCAATTTTGGTTTTTCATGTTGATTTTAAAATGACTTTTTTCATGTTTGAAATGTACTAACTCGTTTTTTCTTCACAGCAGGCAACTTTTGTGAGGTTGCAACATTACGGGCCCATTGAGTACATTTTTGGAGAAAGGGACATCAGTTGCACCACATGGAGGGAGGAGGGTGCTGAGCACAATACATTTGCTCTCTTCGGTAAGCATTTTTTTGTATTTTATACTTTTGGAATTTTGGTTTTTCATGTTGATTTTAAAATGACCTTTTTCATGTTTGAAATGTACTAACTCGTTTTTTCCTCACAGCAGGTCAACTTGTGTTTGATTGCAACATTACAGTCCCATTGAATACATTTTAGGAGAAAGGGACATCGGTTGCACCACAGGGTGGGAAGAGGGTGCTGAGCACAATACATTTGCTTTCTACGATAAGCATTTGTTTGTGTTTGATACTTTTGGAAGTTTGGTTTTTCATTTTGATTTTAAAATGAAATTTGTCATGTTTGAAATGTACTAACTTGGTTTTCCCTCACAGCAGGTCAACTTGTGTGTGGTTGCAACGTTACGGTCCCATTGAGTATATTTTTGGAGAAAGGGACATCAGTTGCACCACAGGGCGGGAGGAGGGTGCTGAGCACCATACTTTTTCTCTCTTCGGTAAGCATTTTTTTGTGTTTTATACTTTTGGAAGTTTGGTTTTTCATGTTGATTTTAAAATGATCTTTTTCATATTTGAAATGTACTAACTCGGTTTTTCCTCATAGCAGGTCAACTTGTGTGTGGTTGCAACATTACGGTACTATTGAGTACATTTTTGGAGAAAGGGACATCAGTTGCACCACAGGGCGGGAGGAGGGTGCTGAGCACGATACATTTCTTTTCTACGGTAAGCATTTTTTTGTGTTTGATACTTTTGGAAGTTTGATTTTTGATGTTGATTTTAAAATGACCTTTTTCATATTTGAAATGTACTAACTCGGTTTTTCCTCACAGCAGGTCAACTTGTGTGTGGTTGCAACATTACGGTCCTATTGAGTACATTTTTGGAGAAAGGGACATCAGTTGCACCACAGGGCGGGATGAGGGTGCTGAGCACGATACATTTTCTCTCTTCGCTAAGCATTTTTTTGTGTTTTATACTTTTGGAATTTTGGTTTGTCATGTTGATTTTAAAATGACCTTTTTCATGTATGAAATGTACTAACTCGTTTTTTCCTCACTGCAGGTAAACTTGTGTGTGGTTGCAACATTACGGTCCCATTGAGTACATTTTTGGAGAAAGGGACATCAGTTGCACCACAGGGCGGGGGGAGGGAGCTGATCGCGATACATTTTCTCTCTTCGGTAAGCATTTTTTTGTGTTTTATACTTTTGGAATTTTGGTTTTTCATGTTGATTTTAAAATGACAATTTTCATGTTTGAAATGTACTAACTCGTTTTTTCCTCACAGCAGGTCAACTTGTGTGTGGTTGCAACATTACGGTCCCATTGAGTACATTTTTGGAGAAAGGGACATCAGTTGCACCACAGGGCGGGAGAAGGGTGCTGAGCACGATACATTTCCTTTTTATGGTAAGCATTTTTTTGTGTTTGATACTTTTGGAATTTTGGTTTTTCATGTTGATTTTAAAATGACCTTTTTCATGTTTGAAATGTTCTAACACGTTTTTTCCGCACAGCGGGTCAACGTGTGTGTGGTTGCACAAAACGGTCCCATTGAGTACATTTTTGGAGAAAGGGACATCAGTTGTACCACAGGGCGGGAGGAGGGTGCTGAGCACAATACATTTCCTTTCTACGGTTAGCACTTATTTGTGTTTGATACTTTGGGAAGTTTGGTTTTTCATGTTGATTTTAAATTGACCTTTGTCATGTTTGAAATGTACTAACTCGTTTTTCTCTCTCAGCAGGTCAACTTGTGTGTGGTTGCAACATTACGGTCCCATTGAGTACATTTTTGGAGAAAGGGACATCAGTTGCACCACATGGCGGGAGAAGGGTGCTGGGAACGATGCAATTTCTCTCTTCGGTAAGCATTTTTTTGTGTTTGATACTTTTGCAATTTTGGTTTTTCATGTTGATTTTAAAATGACCTTTTTCATGTTTGAAATGTACTAACTCATTTTTTCCTCACAGCAGGTCAATTTGTGTGTGGTTGAAACATTATGGTCCCATTGAATACATTTTTGGAGAAAGGGACATCAGCCGAACCACAGGGCAGGTGGAGGGTGCTGAGCATGATACATTTTCTCTCTTCGGTAAGCATTTTTTTGTGTTTTATACTTTTGGAAATTTGGTTTTTCATGTTGATTTAAAATGACCTTTTTCATGTTTGAAATGTACTAACTCGTTTTTCCCACACAACAGGTCAACTTGCATGTGGTTGCAACATTACGGCCCATTGAGTACATTTTTGGAGAAAGGGACATCAGTTGCACCACCGGGCGGGAGGAGGGTGCTGAGCACGACAGATTTCCTTTGTATGGTAAGCATTTTTTTGTGTTTGATACCTTCGGAATTTTGGTTTTTCATGTTGATTTTAAAATGATCTTTTCATGTTTGAAATGTACTAACTCGTTTTTTCCTCACAACGGGTCAACTTGTGTGTGATTGCAACATTACGGTCCCATTGAGTACATTTTTGGAGAAAGGGACATCAGTTGCACCACAGGGCGGGGGGAGGGTGCTGATCGCGATACATTTTCTCTCTTCGGTAAGCATTTTTTTGTGTTTTATACTTTTGGAATTTTGGTTTTTCATGTTGATTTTAAAATGACAATTTTCATGTTTGAAATGTACTAACTCGTTTTTTCCACACAGCGGATCAACTTGCGTGTGGTTGCAACATTACGGCCCATTGAGTACATTTTTGGAGAAAGGGACATCAGTTGCACCACAGGGCTGGAGGAGGGTGCTGAGCACGATAGATTTCCTTTCTACGGTAAGCATTTTTTTGTGTTTTATACTTTTGGAAGTATGGTTTTTCATGTTGATTTTAAAATGACCTTTCTCATGTTTGAAATGTACTAACTCGTTTTTCCTTCACAGCAGGTCAACTTGTGTGTGGTTTCAACATTACGGTCCCATTGTATACATTTTTGGAGAAAGGGACATCAGTTGAACCACAGGGCGGGAGGAGGGTGCTGAGCGCGATACATTTTCTCTCTTCGGTAAGCATTTCTTTGTGTTTTATACTTTTGGAATTTTGGTTTGTCATGTTGATTTTAAAATGACCTTTTTCATGTATGAAATCTACTAACTCGTTTTTTCCTCACAGCAGGTCAACTTGTGTGTGGTTACAACATTACGGTCCCATTGAGTACATTTTTGGAGAAAGGGACATCAGTTGCACCACATGGCCTGAGAAGGGTGCTGAGAACGATACAATTTCTCTCTCTGGTAAGCATTTTTTTGTGTTTGATACTTTTGGAATTTTGGTTTTTCATGTTGACTTTAAAATGACATTTTTCATGTTTGAAATTTACTAGCTCGGTTTTTCCTCACAGCAGATCAACTTGTGTGTGGTTGCAACATTACGGTCCCATTGAGTACATTTTTGGAGAAAGGGACATTAGTTGCACCACAGTGCAGGAAGAGGGTGCTGAGCACGATACATTTTCTCTCTTCGGTGAGCATTTTTTTGTGTTTTATACCTTTGGAATTTTGGTTTTTAATTTTGATTTTAAAATGACATTTTCATGTTTGAAATGTACTAACTCGTTTATTCTTTCAGCGGGTCAACTTGTGTGTTGTTGCAACATTACGGTCCCACTGAGTACGTTTTTGGAGAAAGGGACATCAGGTGCACCACAGGGAGGGAGGAGGGTGCTGAGCACGATACATTTCTTTTCTACTGTAAGCATTTTGTTGTGTTTGATACTTTTGGAAGTTTGGTTTTTAATATTGATTCTAAAATGACTTTTCTCATGTTTCAAATGTACTAACTCGTTTTTTCCTCACAGCAGGTCAACTTGTGTGTGGTTGTAACATTACGGTCCCATTGAGTACATTTTTGGAGATAGGGACATCAGTTGCACCACAGGGCGGGAGGAGGGTGCTGAACACGATACATTTCTCTTCTACGGTAAGCAGTTTTTTGTGTTTGATACTTTCGGAAGTTTGGTTTTTGATGTTGATTTTAAAACGACCTTTCTCATGTTTGGAATATACTCAATCGTTTTTTCCCCACAGCAGGCCAACTTGTGTGTGGTTGCAACATTATGGTCCCATTGAGTACATTTTTGGAGAAAGGGACATCAGTTGCACCAGGGAGCGGGAGGAGGGTGCTGAGAACGATATAATTTCTCTCTTCGGTCAGCATTTTTTTGTGTTTGAAACTTTTTTAATATTTGTTTTTATCATGTTGATTTTAAAATGACCTTTTTCATGTTTCAAATGTGCTAACTCATTTTTTCCTCACAGCAGGTCAACGTATGTGTGGTTGCAACATTACGAACCCATTGAGTACATTTTTGGAGAAAGGGACATCAGTTGCACCACAGGGCGGGAGGAGGGTGCTGAGCACGATACATTTTCTTCCTACGGTAAGCAGTTATTTGTGTTTGATACTTTTGAAAGTTTGGTTTTTCATATTGACTTTAAAATGACCTCTTTCAGGTTTGAAATGTACTAACTCGTTTTTTCCTTACGGCAGCTCAACTTGTGTGTGGTTGCAACATTACAGTCCCATTGAGTACATTTTTGGAGAAAGGGACATCAGTTGCACCCTAGGCGGCAAGAGGGTGCTGAGCACAATACATTTCCTTTCTAGGGAAAGCATTTTTTTGTGTTTGATACATTTGGAATTTTGGTTTTTTATGTTGATTTTAAAATGATCTTTTTCATGTTTGAAATGTACTAACTCGTTTTTTCTTCACAGCAGGTCAACTTGTGTGTGGATCCAACATTACGGTCCCATTGAATACATTTTTGGAAAAAGGGACATCAGTTGAACCACAGGCGGGAGGAGGGTGCTGAGCACGATACATTTTCTCTCTTCGGTAAGCATTTTTTTGTGTTTTATACTTTTGGAATTTTGGTTTGTCATGTTGATTTTAAAATGAACTTTTTCATATTTGAAATGTACTAACTCTTTTTTTCCTCACAGCTGGTCAACTTGTGGGTGGTTGCAACATTACGGTGCCATTGAGTACATTTTTGGAGAAAGGGACATCACTTGCACCACAGCGCGGGAGGAGGGTTCTGATCGCGATACATTTTCACTCTTCGGTAAGCATTTTTTTGTGTTTTATACTTTTGCAATTTTGGTTTCTCATGTTGATTTTAAAATGACAGTTTTCATGTTTGAAATGTACTAACTCGTTATGTCCTCACAGATGGTCAACTTGCGTGTGGTTGCAACATTACGGGCAATTGAGTACATTTTTGGAGAAAGGGACATCAGTTGCACCACAGGGCGGGAGGAGGGTGATGAGCACGATACATTTCCTTTTTACGGTAAGCATTTTTTTGTGTTTGATACTTTTGGAAGTTTGGTTTTTCATGTTGATTTTAAAATGACCTTTTTCATGTTTGAAATGTTCTAACACGTTTTTTCCTCACAGCAGGTCAACTTGTGTGTGGTTGCTCAAAACGGTCCCATAGAGTACATTTTTGGAGAAAGGGATATCAGTTGCACCACAGGGCGGGAGGAGGGTGCTGAGCACAATACATTTCCTTTCTACGGTAAGCATTTTTTTGTGTTTGATACTCTGGGAAGTTTGGTTATTCATGTTGATTTTAAAATGACCTTTGTCATGTTTGAAATGTACTAACTCGGTTTTTCCTCAGAGTAGGTCAACTTGTGTGTGGTTGCAACATTACGGACCCATTAGGTACATTTTTGGAGAAAGGAACGTCAGTTGCATCACAGGGCGGAAGGAGGGCATTGAGCACGATACATTTTCTCTCTTCGGTAAGCATTTTTTTGTGCTTTATACCTTTAGAATTTTGGTTTTTAATGTTTATTTTAAAATGACCTTTTTCATGTTTGAAATGTACTAACTCGTTTTTTCCCCACAGCAGGTCAACTTGTGTGTTGTTGCAACATTACGGTCCCACTGAGTACGTTTTTGGAGAGAGGGACATCAGTTGCACCACAGGGAGGGAGGAGGGTGATGAGCATGATACATTTCTTTTCTACAGTAAGCATTATTTGTGTTTGATACTTTTGGAAGTTTGGTCTTTGATGTTGATTTTAAAATGACCTTTCTCATGTTTCAAATGTACTAGATACATTTCCTTTATACGGTAGGCAGTTTTTTATGTTTGATACTTTTGGAAGTTTGGTTTTTCCTGTTGACTTTAAAATGACCTTTTTCATGTTTGCAATGTACTAACTCGTTTTTTCCTCACAGCGGGTCAACTTGCGTGTGGTTGCAACATTACGGTCCCATTGAATACATTTTTGGAGAAAGGGACATCAGTTGCACCACAGGGGGGAGGAGGGTGCTGAGCACGATACATTTTCTCTCTTTGGTAGGCATTTTTTTTTGTTTTATACTCTTGGAGTTTTGGTTTTTCATGTTTATTTTAATATGACCCTTTTCATGTTTGAAATGTACTAACTCATTTTTTCCTCACAGCAGGTCAACTTGTGTGTGGTTGAAACATTACGGTCCCATTGAATATATTTTTGGAGAAAGGGACATCAGTCGAACCACAGGGCAGGAGGACGATGCTGAGCATGATACATTTTCTCTCTTCGGTAAGCATTTTTTTGTGTTTTATACTTTTGGAATTTTGGTTTTTCATATTGATTTTAAAATGACCTTTTTCACGTTTGAAATGTCCTAACTCGTTTTTTCCTCACAGCAGGTCAACTTGTGTGTGGTTGCAACATTACCGTCCCATTGAGTACATTTTTGGAGAAAGGACATCAGTTGCACCACAGGGCGGGGGGAGGAATGTGATCGCGATACATTTTCTCTCTTCGGTAAGCATTTTTTTGTTTTTTTTACTTTTGGAATTTTGGTTTTTCATGTTGATTTTAAAATGACAATTTTCATGTTTGAAATGTATTAACTCGTTTTTTCCACACAGCGGGTCAACTTGCGTGTGGTTGCAACATTACGGTGCCATTGAGTACATTTTTGGAGAAAGGGACATCACTTGCACCACAGCGCGGGAGGAGGGTTCTGATCGCGATATATTTTCACTCTTCGGTAAGCATTTTTTTGTGTTTTATACTTTTGCAATTTTGGTTTCTCTTGTTGATTTTAAAATGACAATTTTCATGTTTGAAATGTACTAACTCGTTATGTCCTCACAGCGGGTCAACTTGCATGTGGTTGCAACATTACGGGCAATTGAGTACATTTTTGGAGAAAGGGACATCAGTTGCACCACAGGGCAGGAGGAGGGTGATGAGCACGATACATTTCCTTTTTACGGTAAGCATTTTTTTGTGTTTGATACTTTTGGAAGTTTGGTTTTTCCTGTTGACTTTAAAATGACCCTTTTCATGTTTGAAATGTACTAACTCATTTTTTCCTCACAGTAGGTCAACTTGTGTGTGGTTGAAACATTACGGTCCCATTGAATACATTTTTGGAGAAAGGGACATCAGTCGAACCACATGGCAGGAGGAGGGTGCTGAGCATGATACATTTTCTCTCTTCGGTAAGCATTTTTTTGTGTTTTATACTTTTGGAATTTTGGTTTTTCATATTGATTTTAAAATGACCTTTTTCACGTTTGAAATGTCCTAACTCGTTTTTTCCTCACAGCAGGTCAACTTGTGTGTGGTTGCAACATTACCGTCCCATTGAGTACATTTTTGGAGAAAGGACATCAGTTGCACCACAGGGCGGGGGGAGGAATGTGATCGCGATACATTTTCTCTCTTCGGTAAGCATTTTTTTGTGTTTTTTACTTTTGGAATTTTGGTTTTTCATGTTGATTTTAAAATGACAATTTTCATGTTTGAAATGTATTAACTCGTTTTTTCCACACAGCGGGTCAACTTGCGTGTGGTTGCAACATTACGGCCCATTGAGTACATTTTTGGAGAAAGGGACATCAGTTGCACAACAGGGCGGGAGGAGGATGCTGAGCACGATACATTTTCTCTCATCGGTAAGCATTATTTTGTGTTTTATACTTTTGGTATTTTGGTTTTTCATGTTGATTTTAATATGACCATTTTCATGTTTGAAATGTACTAACTCGTTTTTTCCTCACAGAAGGTCAACTTGTGTGTGGTTGCCACATTATGGTCCCATTGAGTACATTTTTGGAGAAAGGGACATCAGTTGCACCAGGGAGCGGGAGGAGGGTGCTGAGCACGATATAATTTCTCTCTTCGGTAAGCATTTTTTTGTGTTTGAAACTTTTTTAATTTTTGTTTTTCATGTTGATTTTAAAATGACCTTTTTCATGTTTCAAATGTACTAACTCATTTTTTCCTCACAGCAGGTCAACGTATGTGTGGTTGCAACATTACGAACCCATTGAGTACATTTTTGGAGAAAGGGACATCACTTGCACCACAGCGCGGGAGGAGGGTTCTAATCGCGATACATTTTCACTCTTCGGTAAGCATTTTTTTGTGTTTTATACTTTTGCAATTTTGGTTTCTCATGTTGATTTTAAAATGACAATTTTCATGTTAGAAATGTACTAACTCGTTATGTCCTCACAGCGGGTCAACTTGCGTGTGGTTGCAACATTACGGGCAATTGAGTACATTTTTGGAGAAAGGGACATCAGTTGCACCACAGGGCTGGAGGAGGGTGATGAGCACGATACATTTTCTCTCTTCGGTAAGCATTTTTTTGTGTTTTATACTTTTGGAATTTTGGTTTGTCATGTTGATTTTAAAATGAACTTTTTCATATTTGAAATGTACTAAATCTTTTTTTCCTCACAGCAGGTCAACTTGTGTGTGGTTGCACAAAACGGTCCCATTGAGTACATTTTTGGAGAAAGGGATATCAGTTGCACCACAGGGCGGGAAGAGGGTGCTGAGCACAATACATTTCCTTTCTACGGTAAGCATTTTTTTGTGTTTGATACTCTGGGAAGTTTGGTTATTCATGTTGATTTTAAAATGACCTTTGTCATGTTTGAAATGTACTAACTCGGTTTTTCCTCAGAGTAGGTCAACTTGTGTGTGGTTGCAACATTACGGACCCATTAGGTACATTTTTGGAGAAAGGAACGTCAGTTGCACCACAGGGCGGAAGGAGGGCGTTGAGCACGATACATTTTCTCTCTTCGGTAAGCATTTTTTTGTGCTTTATACCTTTGGAATTTTGGTTTTTAATGTTTATTTTAAAATGACCTTTTTCATGTTTGAAATGTACTAACTCGTTTTTTCCTCACAGCAGGTCCACTTGTGTGTTGTTGCAACATTACGGTCCCACTGAGTACGTTTTTGGAGAGAGGGACATCAGTTGCACCACAGGGAGGGAGGAGGGTGCTGAGCACGATACATTTCTTTTCTACAGTAAGCATTATTTGTGTTTGATACTTTTGGTAGTTTGGTCTTTGATGTTGATTTTAAAATGACCTTTCTCATGTTTCAAATGTACTAGATACATTTCCTTTATACGGTAGGCAGTTTTTTATGTTTGATACTTTTGGAAGTTTGGTTTTTCCTGTTGACTTTAAAATGACCTTTTTCATGTTTGCAATGTACTAACTCGTTTTTTCTTCACAGCGGGTCAACTTGCGTGTGGTTGCAACATTACGGTCCCATTGAATACATTTTTGGAGAAAGGGACATCAGTTGCACCACAGGGGGGAGGAGGGTGTTGAGCACGATACATTTTCTCTCTTTGGTAGGCATTTTTTTTTGTTTTATACTCTTGGAGTTTTGGTTTTTCATGTTTATTTTAATATGACCCTTTTCATGTTTGAAATGTACTAACTCATTTTTTCCTCACAGCAGGTCAACTTGTGTGTGGTTGAAACATTACGGTCACATTGAATACATTTTTGGAGAAAGGGACATCAGTCGAACCACAGGGCAGGAGGAGGGTGCTGAGCATGATACATTTTCTCTCTTCGGTAAGCATTTTTTTGTGTTTTATACTTTTGGAATTTTGGTTTTTCATATTGATTTTAAAATGACTTTTTTCACGTTTGAAATGTCCTAACTCGTTTTTTCCTCACAGCAGGTCAACTTGTGTGTGGTTGCAACATTACCGTCCCATTGAGTACATTTTTGGAGAAAGGACATCAGTTGCACCACAGGGCGGGGGGAGGAATCTGATCGCGATACATTTTCTCTCTTCGGTAAGCATTTTTTTGTGTTTTTTACTTTTGGAATTTTGGTTTTTCATGTTGATTTTAAAATGACAATTTTCATGTTTGAAATGTATTAACTCGTTTTTTCCACACAGCGGGTCAACTTGCGTGTGGTTGCAACATTACGGCCCATTGAGTACATTTTTGGAGAAAGGGACATCAGTTGCACAACAGGGCGGGAGGAGGGTGCTGAGCACGATACATTTTCTCTCATCGGTAAGCATTTTTTGTGTTTTATACTTTTGGTATTTTGGTTTTTCATGTTGATTTTAATATGACCATTTTCATGTTTGAAATGTACTAACTCGTTTTTTCCTCACAGAAGGTCAACTTGTGTGTGGTTGCCACATTATGGTCCCATGGAGTACATTCTTAGAGAAAGGGACATCAGTCGCACCATAGGGCAGGAGGAGGGTGCTGAACACGATACATTTTCACTCTTCGGTAAGCATTTTTTTGTGTTAGATACTTTAGAAATTTTGGTTTTTCATGTTGATTTTAAAATGACCTTTTTCATGTTTGAAATGTACTAACTCGGTTTTTCCTCACAGCAGGTCCACTTGTGTGTGGTTGCAACATTACGGTCCCATTGAGTACATTTTTGGAGAAAGGGACATCAGTTGCACCACAGGGCGGGAGGAGGGTGCTGAGCACGATACATTTTCTCTCTTCGGTAAGCATTTTTCTGTGTTTTATACTTTTGGAAGTTTGGTTTTTCATGTTGAATTTAAAATGACCTTTTTCATAATTGAAATGTACTAACACGGTTTTTCCTCACAGCAGGTCAACTTGTGTGTGGTTGCAACATAACGGTCCCATTGAGTACAATTTTGGAGAAAGGGACATCAGTTGCACCACAGGGCAGGAGGAGGGTGCTGAGCACTATACATTTCTTTTCTACGGTAAGCAGTTTTTTGTGTTTGATTCTTTTGGAAGTTTGGTTTTTGATGTTGATTTTAAAATGACCTTTCTCATGTTTGAAATGTACTCAATCGTTTTTTCCCCACAGCTGGCCAACTTGTGTGTGGTTGCAACATTACGAACCCATTGAGTACATTTTTGGAGAAAGGGACATCAGTTGCACCACAGGGCGGGAGGAGGGTGTTGAGCGCGATACATTTCCTTTCTAGGGTAAGCATTTTTTTGTGTTTGATACTTTTGGAATTTTGGTTTTTTATGTTGATTTAAAAATGATCTTTTTCATGTTTGAAATGTACTAACTGGTTTTTTCTTCACAGCAGGTCAACTTGTGTGTGGTTCCAACATTACGGTCCCATTGAATACATTTTTGGAGAAAGGGACATCAGTTGAACCACAGGCGGGAGGAGGGTGCTGAGCACGATACATTTTCTCTCTTCGGTAACCATTTTTTTGTGTTTTATACTTTATTAATTTGTGTTTGTCATGTTGATTTTAAATTGACCTTTTTCGTGTTTTAAATGTACTAACTCTTTTTTTCCTCACAGCAGGTCAACTTGTGTGTGGTTGCAACATTACGGTCCCATTGAGTACGTTTTTGGAGAAAGGGACATCACTTGCACCACAGCGCGGGAGGAGGGTTCTGATCGCGATACATTTTCTCTCTTCGGTAAGCATTTTTTTGTGTTTTATACTTTTGGAATTTTGGTTTTTCATGTTGATTTTAAAATGACAATTTTCATGTTTGAAATGCACTAACTCGTTATTTCCTCATAGCGGGTCAACTTGCGTGTGGTTGCAACATTACGGGCAATTGAGTACATTTTTGGAGAAAGGGACATCAGTTGCACCACAGGGCGGGAGGCGGGTGCTGAGCACGATACATTTCCTTTTTACGGTAAGCATTTTTTTGTGTTTGATACTTTTGGAAGTTTGGTTTTTCATGTTGATTTTAAAATGACCTTTTTCATGTTTGAAATGTTCTAACACGTTTTTTCCTCACAGCAGGTCAACTTGTGTGTTGTTGCAACATTACGGTCCCACTGAGTACGTTTTTGGAGAAAGGGACATCAGTTGCAAAACAGGGAGGGAGGAGGGTGCTGAGCACAATACATTTCCTTTCTAGGGTAAGCATTTTTTGTGTTTGATACTTTTGGAATTTTGGTTTTTTATGTTGATTTTAAAATGATCTTTTTCATGTTTGAAATGTACTAACTGATTTTTTCTTCACAGCAGGTCAACTTGTGTGGTTCCAACATTACGGTCCCATTGAATACATTTTTGGAGAAAGGGACATCACTTGCACCACAGTGCGGGAGGAGGGTTCTGATCGCGATACATTTTCTCTCTTCGGTAAGCATTTTTTTGTGTTTTATGCCTTTGGAATTTTGGTTTTTAATGTTGATTTTAAAATGACCTTTTTCATGTTTGAAATGTACTAACTCGTTTTTTCCTCACAGCAGGTCAACTTGTGTGTTGTTGCAACATTACGGTCCCACTGAGTACGTTTTTGGAGTGAGGGACATCAGTTGCACCACAGGGAGGGAGGAGGGTGCTGAGCACGATACATTTCTTTTCTACGGTAAGCATTTTTTTGTGTTTGATACTTTTGGAAGTTTGGTCTTTGATGTTGATTTTAAAATGACCTTTCTCATGTTTCAAATGTACTAGATACATTTCCTTTATACGGTAGGCAGTTTTTTATGTTTGATACTTTTGGAAGTTTGGTTTTTCCTGTTGACTTTAAAATGACCTTTTTCATGTTTGCAATGTACTAACTCGTTTTTTCCTCACAGCGGGTCAACTTGCGTGTGGTTGCAACATTACGGTCCCAATGAATACATTTTTGGAGAAAGGGACATCAGTTGCACCACAGGGGGGAGGAGGGTGCTGAGCATGTTACATTTTCTCTCTTCGGTAAGCATTTTTTTTTGTTTTATACTCTTGGAGTTTTGGTTTTTCATGTTTATTTTAAAATGACCTTTTTCATGTTTGAAATGTACTAACTCATTTTTTCCTCACAGCAGGTCAACTTGTGTGTGGTTGAAACATTACGGTCCCACTGAATACATTTTTGGAGAAAGGGACATCAGTCGAACCACAGGGCGGGAGGAGGGTGCTGAGCATGATACATTTTCTCTCTTCGGTAAGCATTTTCTTGTGTTTTATACTTTTGGAATTTTGGTTTTTCATGTTGATTTTAAAATGACCTTTTTCACGTTTGAAATGTCCTAACTCGTTTTTTCCTCACAGCAGGTCAACTTGTGTGTGGTTGCAATATTACCGTCATTTTGAGTACATTTTTGGAGAAAGGGACATCAGTTGCACCACAGGGCGGGGGGAGGAATCTGATCGCGATACATTTTCTCTCTTCGGTAAGCATTTTTTTGTGTTTTATACTTTAGGAATTTTGGTTTTTCATGTTGATTTTAAAATGACAATATTCATGTTTGAAATGTATTAACTCGTTTTTTCCACACAGCGGGTCAACTTGCGTGTGGTTGCAACATTACGGCCCATTGAGTACATTTTTGGAGAAAGGGACATCAGTTGCACAACAGGGCGGGAGGAGGGTGCTGAGCACGATACATTTTTTCTCATTGGCAAGCATTATTTTGTGTTTTATACTTTTGGAATTTTGGTTTTTCATGTTGACTTTAATATAACCATTTTCATGTTTGAAATGTACTAACTCGTTTTTTCCTCACAGAAGGTCAACTTGTGTGTGATTGCCACATTATGGTCCCATGGAGTACATTTTTTGAGAAAGGGTCATCAGTCTCACCATAGGGCAGGAGGAGGGTGCTGAACACGATACATTTTCACTCTTCGGTAAGCATTTTTTGTGTTTTATACTTTAGGAATTTTGGTTTTTCATGTTGAAATTAAAATGACCTTTTTCATGTTTGAAATGTACTAACTCGGTTTTACGTCACAGCAGGTCCACTTGAGAGTGGTTGCAACATTACGGTCCCATTGAGTACATTTTTGGAGAAAGGGACATCAGTCGAACCACAGGGCGGGAGGAGGGTGCTGAGCATGATACATTTTCTCTCTTCGGTAAGCATTTTTTTGTGTTTTATTCTTTAGGAATTTTGGTTTTTCATGTTGATTTTAAAATGACAATATTCATGTTTGAAATGTATTAACTCGTTTTTTCCACACAGCGGGTCAACTTGCGTGTGGTTGCAACATTACGGCCCATTGAGTACATTTTTGGAGAAAGGGACATCAGTTGCACCACAGGGCGGGAGGAGGGTGCTGAGCACGATACATTTTCTCTCTTCGGTAAGCATTTTTCTGTGTTTTATACTTTTGGAAGTTTGGTTTTTCATGTTGAATTTAAAATGACCTTTTTCATGTTTGAAATGTACTAACTCGGTTTTTCCTCACAGCAGGTCAACTTGTGTGTGGTTGCAACATAACTGTCCCGTTGAGTACAATTTTGGAGATAGGGACATCAGTTGCACCACAGGGCGGGAGGAGGGTGCTGAGCATGATACATTTTCTCTCTTCGGTAAGCATTTTTTTTTGTTTCATACTCTTGGAGTTTTAGTTCTTCATGTTGATTTTAAAATGACCTTTTTCATGTTTGAAAAGTACTAATTCGTTTTTTCCTCACAGCAGGTCAACTTGTGTGTGGTTGAAAGATTACGGTCCCATTGAATACATTTTTGGAGAAAGGGACATCAGTCGAACCACAGGGTGGGAGGAGGGTGCTGAGCATGATACATTTTGTCTCTTCGGTAAGCATTTTTTTGTGTTTTATACTTTTGGAATTTTGGTTTTTCATGTTGATTTTAAAATGAACTTTTTCATGTTTGAAATGTACTAACTCGTTTTTTCTTCACAGCTGCTCAACTTGTGTGTTGTTGAAAAATTACAGTCCCATTGAATACATTTTTGGAGAAAGGGACATCAGTCGAACCACAGGGCGGGAGCAGGGTGCTGAGCATGATACATTTTCTCTCTTCGGTAAGCATTTTCTTTTTTTTTATACTCTTGGAATTTTGGTTTTTCATCTTGATATTAAAATGACCTTTTCCATGTTTGAAATGTACCAACTCGTTTTTTCCTCACAGCAGGTCAACTTATGTGTGGTTGAAACATTACTGTCCCATTGAGTACATTTTTGGAGAAAGGGACATCAGTCGAACCACAGGGCGGGAGGAGGGTGCTGAGCATGATACATTTTCTCTTTTCGGTAAGCATTTTTTTGTGTTTTATACTTTTGGAATTTTTGTTTTTCATGTTGATTTTAAAATGACCTTTCTCATGTTTGAAATGTACTAACTCGTTTTTTCCTCACAGCAGGTCAACTTGTGTGTGGTTGCAACATTACGGTCCCATTGAGTACATTTTTGGAGAAAGGGACATCAGTTGCACCACTGGGCAGGAGGAGGGTGCTGATCGCGATACATTTTCTCTCTTCGGTAAGCATTTTTTTTGTTTTATACTCTTGGAGTTTTGGTTTTTCATGTTGATTTTTAAATGACCTTTTTCATAGTTGAAATGTACTAACTCGTTTTTTCCTCACAGCAGGTCAACTTGTGTGTGGTTGCAATATTACGGTCCCACTGAGTACATTTTTGGGGAAAGGGACATCAGTTGCACCACATGGCGGGAGGAGGGTGCTGAGCACGATACATTTCGTTTCTACGGTAAGCATTTTTTTGTGTTTGATACTTTTGGAAGTTTGGTTTTTCATGTTGATTTTAAAATGACCTTTCTCATGTTTCAAATGTACTAACTCATGTTTTCCTCACAGCAGGTCAACTTATGTGAGGTTGCAAAATAACGGTCCCATTGAGTACATTTTTGGAGAGAGGGACATCAGTTGCACCACCGGGCGGGAGGAGGGTGCTGAGCACGACAGATTTGATTTCTATGGTAAGAATTTTTTTGTGTTTGGACCTTTGGAAGTTTGGTTTTTCATGTTGATCTTAAAATGATCTTTTCATGTTTGAAATGTACTAACTCGTTTTTTCCTCACAGCAGTTCAACATGTGTGTGGTTGCAACATTATGGTCCCATTGAGTACATTTTTGGAGAAAGGGACATCAGTTGCACCACAGGGCAGGAGGAGGGTGGTGGGCACGATACTTTTCTTTTCTACGGTATGCATTTTTTTGGGTTTGATAGTTTTGGAATTTGTGTTTTTCATGTTGATTTTAAAATGACCTTTCTCATGTTTGAAATGTACTAACTCATTTTTTCTCACAGCAGGTCAACTTGTGTATGTTTGCAACATTACGGTCCCATTGAGTACATTTTTGGAGAAAGGGACATCAGTTGCACCACAGGGCAGGAGGAAGGTGCTGAGCACGATACATTTCCTTTCTATGGTAAGCATTTCTTTCTGTTTGATACTTTGGGAAGTTTGGTTTTTCATGTTGATTTTAAAATCACCTTTATTATGTTTGAAATGTACTAACTCGTTTTTTCCTTACATCAGGTCAACTTGTGTGTGGTTGCAACATTACGGTCCCATTGAGTACAGTTTTGGAGAAAGGGACATCAGTCGCACCACAGGACGGGAGGAGGGTGCTGAGCACGATACATCTTCTCTCATCGGTAAGCATTTTTTTGTGTTTTAAACTTTTGGAATTTTGGTTTTTCATGATGATTTTAAAATGACCTTTATCATGTAGGAAATGTACTAACTGGTTTTTTCCACACAGCAGGTCAACTTGTGTGTGGTTGCAACATTACGGTCCAATTGAGTACATTTATGGGGAAAGGGACATCAGTTACACCACAGGGTGGGAAGAGGGTGCTGAGCATGATTCATTTCCTTTTTACGGTAAGCATTTTTTTGTGTTTGATACTTTTGGAATTTTGTTTTTTCGAGTTGATTTTAAAATGACGTTTTTCATGTTTGAAATATACTAACTCGTTTTTCCTTCACAGCAGGTCAACTTGTGTGTGGTTGCAACATTACGGTCCCATTTAGTACATTTTTGGAGAACGGGACATCAGTTGCACCACAGGGCGGGGGGAGGGTGCTGAGCATGATACATTTCTTTTCTACGGTATGCATTTTTTTGTGTTTGATACTTTTGGAAGTTTGGTTTTTGATGTTGATTTTAAAATGACCTGTCTCATGTTTGAAATGTACTAACTTATTTTTTTCTTACAGCAGGTCAACTTGTGTGTGGTTGCAACATTACGGTCCCATTGAGTACATTTTTGGAGAAAGAGACATCAGTTGCACCACAGGGCAGGAGGAGGGTGGTGAGCACGATACATTTCCTTTCTACGGTAAGCATTTTCTTGTGTTTGATACTTATGGAAGTTTGGTTATTCATGTTGATTTTAAAATGACCTTTTTCATGTTTGAAATGTACTAACTCATTTTTTCCTCACAGCAGGTCAACTTGTGTGTGGTTGCAGGATTACCGTCCCATTGAGTACGTTTTTGGAGAATGGGACATTAGTTGCACCACAGGGCGGAAGGAGGGTGCTGATCACAATACATTTTCTCTCTTCGGTAAGCATTTTTTTGTGTTTTATACTTTTGGAAAATTGGTTTTTCATGTTGATTTTAAAATGACAATTTTCATGTTAGAAATGTACTAACTCGATTTTTCCTCACAACGGGTCAACTTGCGTGTGGTTGCAACATTACGGTCCCATTGAGTACATTTTTGGAGAAAGGGCCATCATTTGCACCACAGGGGGGGGAGTAGGGTGCTGAGCACGATACATTTCCTTTCTAGGGTAAGCATTTATTTGTGTTTGATAGTTTTCGAAGTATGGTTTTTCATGTTGATTTTAATGTGACCTTTCTCATGTTTGAATTGTACTAACTCGTTTTTTCCTCACAGCAGGTCAACTTGTGTGTGGTTGCAACATTACGGTCCCATTGAGTACATTTTTGGAGAGAGGGACATCAGATGCACCACCGGGCGGGAGGTGGGTGCTGAGAACGACAGATTTCCTTTCTATGGTAAGCATTTTTTTGTGTTTGATACCTTTGGAAGATTGGTTTTTCTTGTTGATTTTAAAATGACCTTTTTCATGTTTGAAATGTACTAACTCGTTTTTCCCTCACAGCAGGTCAACTTGAGTTGGTTGCAACATTCCGGTCCGATTGAGTACATATTTGGAGAAAGGGACATCAGTTGCACCACAGGGCGGGAGAAGGGTGCTGAGCATGATACATTTTCTCTCATCGATAACCATTTTTTTGTGTTTTATGCTTTTGGAATTTTGGTTTTTCATATTGATTTTAAATGACCATTTTCATGTTTGAAATGTACTAACTCGTTTTTTCCTCACAGCAGGTCAACTTGTGTGTGGTTGCAACATTATGGTCCCATTGAGTACATTTTTTGAGAAAGGGACATCAGTTGCACCATAGGGTGGGAGGAGGGTGCTGAGCACGATACATTTTCTCTCTTTGGTAAGCATTTTTTTTGTGTTTTATACTTCTGGAATTTTGGATTTTCATGTTGATTTTAAAATGACCTTTTTCATGTTTAAATGTACTAACTCGTTTATTCCTCACAGCAGGTCAACCTGTGTCTGGTGGCAACGTTACGGTCCCATTGAGTACATTTTTGGAGAAAGGGACATCAGTTGCACCACAGGGCAGGAGGAGGGTGCTGAGCACGATACATTTCCTTTCTACGGTAAGCTTTACTTACTGTTTGATACTTTGGGAAGTTTGGTTTTTCATGTTGATTTTAAAATCACCTTTATTATGTTTGAAATGTACTATCTCGTTTTTTCCTTACATCAGGTCAACTTGTGTGTGGTTGCAACATTACGGTCCCATTGAGTACAGTTTTGGAGAAAGGGACATCAGTTGCACCACAGGGCGGGAGGAGGGTGCTGAGCACGATACATCTTCTCTCATCGGTAAGCATTTTTTTGTGTTTTATACTTTTGGAATTTTGGTTTTTCATGATGATTTTAAAATGACCTTTTTCATGTATGAAGTGTACTAACTCGATTTTTCCACACAGCAGGTCAACTTGTGTGTGGTTGCAACATTACGGTCCAATTGAGTACATTTATGGGGAAAGGGACATCAGTTACACCACAGGGTGGGAAGAGGGTGCTGAGCATGATTCATTTCCTTTCTACGGTAAACATTTTTTTGTGTTTGATACTTTTGGAAATTTGTTTTTTCGAGTTGATTTTAAAATGACGTTTTTCATGTTTGAAATATACTAACTCGTTTTTCCTTCACAGCAGGTCAACTTGTGTGTGGTTGCAACATTACGGTCCCATTGAGTACATTTTTGGAGAAAGGGGCATCAGTTGCACCACAGGGGGGGGAGTAGGGTGCTGAGCACGATACATTTCCTTTCTAGGGTAAGCATTTATTTGTGTTTGATACTTTTCGAAGTTTGGTTTTTCATGTTGATTTTAAAGTGACCTTTTTCATGTTTGAATTGTACTAACTCGTTTTTTCCTCACAGCAGGTCAACTTGTGTGTGGTTGCAACTTTACGGTCCCATTGAGTACATTTTTGGAGAGAGGGACATCAGATGCACCACCGGGCGGGAGGTGGGTGCTGAGAACGACAGATTTCCTTTCTATGGTAAGCATTTTTATGTGTTTGATACCTTTGGAAGTTTGGTATTTCATGTTGATTTTAAAATGACCTTTTTCATGTTTGAAATGTACTAACTCGTTTTTTCCTCACAGCAGGTCAACTTGTGTGTGGTTGCAACATTATGGTCCCATTGAGTACATTTTTGGAGAAAGGGACATCAGTTACACCACAGGGTGGGAGGAGGGTGCTGAGCACGATACAATTTCTCTCTTCGGTAAGCATTTCTTGGTGTTTGTTACTTTTGGAATTTTGGTTTATCATGTTGATTTTAAAATGACCGTTTTCATGTTTGAAATGTACTAACTCGTTTTTTCCTCACAGCCGGTCAACTTATGTGTGGTTGCAACATTACGGTCCCATTGAGTACATTTTTGGAGAAAGGGACATCAGTTGCATCACAGGGCGGGAGAAGGGTGCTGAGAACGATACATTTACTTTCTACGGTAAGCATTTTTTTTTTGTGTTTGATACATGTGGAATTTTGATTTTTCATGTTGATTTTAAATAGACCTTTTTCATGTTTGAATAGTACTAACTCATTTTTTCCTCACAGCAGGTCAACTTGTGTGTGGTTGCAACGTTCCGGTCCCATTGAGTACATTTTTGGAGAAAGGGACATCAGTTGCATCACAGGGTGGGAGGAGGGTGCTGAGCACGATACATTTCCTTTCTACGGTAAGCTTTTTTTGTGTTTTATACTTTTGGAATTTAGGTTTTTCATGTTGATTTTAAAATGACCTTTTCCATGTATGAAATGTACTAACTCGTTTTCTCCTCACAGCAGGTCAACTTGTGTGTGGTTGCAACATTACGGTCCCATTGAGTACATTTTTGGGGAAAGGGACATCAGTTACACCACAGGGTAGGAGGAGGGTGCTGAGCATGATACATTTCCTTTCTACGTTAAGCATTTTTTTGTGTTTGATACATTTGGAATTTTGGTTTTTCGTGTTGATTTCCAAATGACGTTCCTCATGTTTGAAATATACTAACTCGTTTTTCCCTCACAGCAGGTCAACTTGTGTGTGGTTGCAACATTACGGTCTCATTGAGTACATTTTTGGAGAAAGGGACATCAGTTGCACCACAGGGCGGGATGAGGGTGCTGAGCACGATACATTTAATTCCTACGGTAAGCATTTTTTTTGTGTTTGATACCTTTGGAAGTTTGGTTTTTCATGTTGATTTTAAAATGACCTTTGTCATGTTTGAAATGTACTAACTCGTGTTTTCCTCACAGCAGGTTTGCTTGCGTGTGGGTGTAACATTACGGTCCCATTGAGTACATTTTTGGAGAAAGGGACATCAGTTGCACCACAGGGCGGGAGAAAGGTGCTGAGAACGATACATTTTCTCTCTTCGGTAAGCATTTTTTAGTGTTTTATACATTTGGAAGTGTGGTTTTTCATGTTGATTTTAAAATGTCCATTTTCATGTTTGAAATGTACTAACTCGTTTTTTCCTCACAGCAGGTCAATTTGTGTGTGGTTGCAACATTATGGTCCCTTGAGTACATTTTTGGAGAAAGGGACATCAGTTGCACCACAGGGCGGGAGGAGGGTGCTGAGCACGATACATTAAATTTCTACGGTAAGCATTTTTTTTTGTGTTTGATACTTATGGAAGTTTGGTTTTTCAGGTTGATTTTAAAATGACCTTTTTCATGTTTGAAATGTACTAACTCGCTTTTTCCTCACAGCAGGTCAACTTGTGTGTGGTTGCAACATTACGGTCCCATTGAGTACAAATTTGGAGAAAGGGACAACAGTTGGACCACTGGGCGGCAGAAGGGTACTGAGCACGATACATTTCCTTTCTACGTTAAGCATTAATTTTTGTGTTTGATACTTTTGGAAGTGTGGTTTTTCATGTTGATTTTAAAACGACCTTTTTCATGTTTGAAATGTACTAACTCGTGTTTTCCTCACAGCAGGTCAACTTGTGTCTGGTTGCTACATTACGGTCCCATTGAGTACAAATTTGGAGAAAGGGACATCAGTTGCACCACAGGGCGGCAGAAGGGTGCTGAGCACGATACATTTCCTTTCTACGTTAAGCATTTTTTTTTGTGTTTGATACTTTTGGAATTTTGGTTTTTCATGTTGATTATAAAATGACCTTTTTCATGTTTGAAATGTACTAACTCGTTTTTTCCTCACAGCAGGTCAAATTGTGTGTGGTTGCAACATTATGGTCCCATTGAGTACATTTTTGGAGAAAGGGACATCAGTTGCACCACAGGGCGGGAGGAGGGTGTTGAGCACGCTACATTTCCTTTCTACGGTAAGCATTTCTTTGTGTTTGATACTTTGGGAAGTTTGGTTTTTCATGTTGATTTTACAATGACCTTTTCCAAGTTTGAAATGTACTAACTCGTTTTTTCCTTACAGCAGGTCAACTTGTGTGTGGTTGCAACATTACGGTCCCATTGAGTACATTTTTGGTGAAAGGGACATGAGTAGCACCACAGGGTGGGAGGAGGGTGCTGAGCACGATACATTTCCTTTCTATGTTAAGCTTTTTTTTTTGTGTTTGATACATATGGAATTTTGGTTTTTCATGTTGATTTTAAAATGACCTTTTTCATGTTTGAAATGTATTAACTCGATTTTCCTCACAGCAGGTCAACTTGTGTGTGGTTGCAACATTACGGTCCCATTGAGTACGTTTTTGGAGAATGGGACATTAGTTGCACCACAGGGCAGCAGGGGGCCCTGAGCACGATACATTTTCTATCTTCGGTAAGCAGTTTTTTGTGTTTTATACTTTTGGAATTTTGATTTTTCATGTTGATTTTAAATTGACCTTTTTCATGTTTAAATGTACTAACTCGTTTTTTCCTCACAGCAGGTCATCTTGTGTGTGGTTGCAGTATTACGGTCCCTATGAGTACATTTTTGGAGAAAGGGACATCAGTTGCACCACAGGGCGGGAGGAGGGTGCTGGGCACGATACATTTAATTTTTACGGTAAGCATTTTTTTTGTGTTTGATACTTTTGGAAGTTTGGTTTTTCACGTTGATTTTAAAATGACCAATTTCATGTTTGAAATGTATTAACTCGATTTTCCTCACAGCAGGTCAACTTGTGTGTGGTTGCAACATTACGGTCGCATTGAGTACGTTTTTGGAGAATGGGACCTCAGTTGCACCACAGGGCGGCAGAAGGGTGCTGAGCACGATACATTTCCTTTCTACGTTAAGCATTTTTTTTTGTGTTTGATACATTTGGAATTTTGGTTTTTCATGTTGATTTTAAAATGACCAATTTCATGTTTGAAATGTATTAACTCGATTTTCCTCACAGCAGGTCAACTTGTGTGTGGTTGCAACATTACGGTCGCATTGAGTACGTTTTTGGAGAATGGGACCTCAGTTGCACCACAGGGCAGCAGGAGGGCCCTGAGCACGATACATTTTCTATCTTCGGTAAGCATTTTTTTGTGTTTAATACTTTTGGAATTTTGAATTTTCATGTTGATTTTAAAATGACGTTTTTCATGTTTAAATGTACTAACTCGTTTTTTCCTCACAGCAGGTCATCTTGTGTGTGGTTGCAGCATTACGGTCCCTTTGAGTACATTTTTGGAGAAAGGGACATCAGTTGCACCACAGGGCGGGAGGAGGGTGCTGAGCACGATACATTTAATTTCTACGGTAAGCATTTTTTTTGTGTTTGATACTTTTGGAAGTTTGGTTTTTCACGTTGATTTTAAAATGACCTTTTTCATGTTTGAAATGTACTAACTCGTTTTTTCATCACAGCAGATCAACTTGTGTGTAGTTGCAACATTACGGTCCCATTGTGTACATTTTTGGAGAAAGGGACATCAGTTGCACCACAGGGCGGGACGAGGGTGCTGAGCACGATACATTTCCTTTCTACGGTAAGCATTTCTTTGTGTTTGATACTTTTGGAAGTTTGGTTTTTCATGTTGATTTTAAAATGACCTTTGTCATGTTTGAAATGTAGTAACTCGTGTTTTCCTCACAGCAGGTCAACTTGTGTGTGGTTGCATCATTACGGTCCCATTGAGTACATTTTTGGAGAAAGGGACATCAGTTGCACCACAGGACGGGAGAAGGGTGCTGAGAACGATACATTTTCTCTCTTCGGTAAGCATTTTTTTGTGTTTTATACTTTTGGAAGTGTGGTTTTTCATGTTGATTTTAAAATGACCTTTTTCATATTTGAAATGTACTAATTCGTTTTTTCCTCACAGCAGGTCAACTTGTGTGTGGTTGCAACATTACGGTCCCATTGAGTACATTTTTGGTGAAAGGGACATCAGTAGCACCACAGGGCGGGAGGAGGGTGCTGAGCATGATACATTTCCTTTCTAGGGTAAGCATTTTTTTTGTGTTTGATACTTTTTGAATTTTTGTTTTTCATGTTGATTTTAAACTGGCCTTTTTCATGTTTGAAATTTACTAACTCGATTTTCCTCACAGCAGGTCAACTTGTGTGTGGTTGCAACATTACGGTCCCTTTGAGTACGTTTTTGGAGAATGGGACATCAGTTGCACCACAGGGCAGCAGGAGGGCCATGAGCTCGATACCTTTTCTATCTTCGGTAAGCATTTTTTTGTGTTTTATACTTTTAGAATTTTGATTTTTCATGTTGATTTTAAAATGACCTTTTTCATGTTTAAATGTACTAACTCGTTTTTTCCTCACAGCAGGTCATCCTGTGTGTGGCTGCAACATTACGGTCCCTTTGAGTACATTTTTGGAGAAAGGGACATCAGTTGCACCACAGGGCGGGAGGAGGGTGCTGAGCACGATACATTTAGTTTCTACGGTAAGCATTTTTTTTTGTGTTTGATACTTATTGAAGTTTGGTTTTTCACGTTGATTTTAAAATGACCTTTTTCATGTTTGAAATGTACTAACTCGTTTTTTCCTCACAGCAGGTCAAATTGTGCGTGGTTGCCACATTACGGTCGCATTGAGTACAAATTTGGAGAAAGGGACATCAGTTGCACCACAGGGCGGCAGAAGGGTGCTGAGCACGATACAGTTCCTTTCTACGTTAAGCATTTTTTTTTTGTGTTTGATACATTTGAAATTTTGGTTTTTCATGTTGATTTTAAAATGACCAATTTCATGTTTGAAATGTATTAACTCGATTTTCCTCACAGCAGGTCGACTTGTGTGTGGTTGCAACATTACGGTCCCATTGAGTACGTTTTTGGAGAATGGGACATCATTTGCACCACAGGGCAGCAGGAGGGCCCTGAGCACGATACATTTTCTATCTTCGGTAAGCATTTTTTTGTGTTTAATACTTTTGGAACTTTGAATTTTCATGTTGATTTTAAAATGACGTTTTTCATGTTTAAATGTACTAACTCGTTTTTTCCTCACAGCAGGTCATCTTGTGTGTGGTTGCAGCATTACGGTCCGATTGAGTACGTTTTTGGAGAATGGGACATGAGATGCACCTCAGGGCGGAAGGAGGGCCCTGAGCACGATACATTTTCTTTCTTCGGTAAGCATTTTTTTGTGTTTGATACTTTTGGTATTTTGGTTTTTCATGTTGATTTTAAAATGACCTTTTTCATGTTTGAAATGTACTAACTCGTGTTTTCCTCACAGCAGGTCAACTTGTGTGTGGTTGCAACATTACGGTCCCATTGAGTACATTTTTGGAGAAAGGGACATCAGTTGCACAACAGGGCGGGAGAAGCGTGCTGAGAACGATACATTTTCTCTCTTCGGTAAGCATTTTTTTGTGTTTTATACTTTTGGAATTTTGGTTTTTCATGTTGATTTTAAAATGACCTTTTTCATGTTTAAATGTACTAACTCGTTTTTTCCTCACAGCAGGTCAACTTATGTGTGGTTGCAACATTACGGTCCCATTGAGTACATTTTTGGGGAAAGGGACATCAGTTGCACCACAGGGCGGCAGAAGGGTGCTGAGCACGATACATTTCCTTTCTACGGTAAGCATTTTTTTTTTGTGTTAGATGCATGTGGAAATTTGGTTTTTCATGTTGATTTTAAAATGATCTTTTTCATGTTTGAAATGTACTAACTCATTTTTTCCTCACAGCAGGTCAACTTGTGTGTGGTTGCAACGTTCCGGTCCCATTGAGTACATTGTTGGAGAAAGGGACATCAGTTACATCACAGGGCGGGAGGAGGGTGCTGAGCACGATACATTTCCTTTCTACGGTAAGCATTTTTTTGTGTTTTTTCCTTTGGAATTTAGGTTTTTTCATGTTGATTTTAAAATGACTTTTCCATGTATGAAATGTACTAACTCGTTTTCTCCTCACAGCAGGTCAACTTGTGTGTGGTTGCAACATTACGTCCCATTGAGTACATTTTTGGGGAAAGGGACATCAGTTACACCACAGGGTAGGAGGAGCGTGCTGAGCATGATACATTTCCTTTCTACGTTAAGCATTTTTTGGGTTTGATACATTTGGAATTTTGGTTTTTTGTGTTGATTTCCAAATGACGTTCCTCATGTTCTAAATATACTTACTCGTTTTACCCTCACAGCAGGTCAACTTGTGTGTGGTTGCAACATTACGGTCCCATTGAGTGCATTTTTGGTGAAAGGGACATCAGTAGCACCACAGGGCGTGAGGAGGGTGCTGAGCACGATACATTTCCTTTCTAGGGTAAGCATTTTTTTGTGTTTGAAACTTTTTGAATTTTGGTTCTTCATGTTGATTTTAAAATGACCTTTTACATGTTTGAAATGTACTAACTCAATTTTCCTCACAGCAGGTCAACTTGTGTATGGTACCGACATTACGGTCACATTGAGTACGTTTTTGGAGAATGGGACATCAGTTGCACCACAGGGCAGCAGGAGGGCCCTGAGCACGATACATTTTCTATCTTTGGTAAGCATTTTTTTGTGTTTTATACTTTTGGAATTTCGATTTTTCATGTTGATTTTAAAATGACCTTTTTCATGTTTAAATGTACTAACTCGTTTTTTCCTCACAGCAAGTCATCTTGTGTGTGGTTGCAGCATTACGGTCCCTTTGAGTACATTTTTGGAGAAAGGGAAATCAGTTGCACCACAGGGCGGGAGGAGGGTGCTGAGCACGATACATTTAATTTCTACGGTAAGCATTTTTTTTTGTGTTTGATACTTATGGAAGTTTGGTTTTCACGTTGATTTTAAAATGACCTTTCTCATGTTTGAAATGTACTAACTCGTTTTTTCCTCACAGCAGGTCAACTTGTGTGTGGTTGCAACATTACGGTCCCATTGAGTACAAATTTGGAGAAAGGGACATCAGTTGGACCACAGGGCGGCAGAAGGGTGCTGAGCACGATACATTTCCTTTCTACGTTAAGCATTTTTTTTTGTGTTTGATACTTTTGGAGGTGTGGTTTTTCATGTTGATTTTACAATGACCTTTTTCATGTTTGAAATGTACTAACTCGTTTTTTACTCACAGCAGGTCAACTTGTGTGTGGTTGCAACATTACGGTCCCATTGAGTACAAATTTGGAGAAAGGGACATCAGTTGCACCACAGGGCGGCAGAAGGGTGCTGAGCACGATACATTTCCTTTCTACGTCAAGCATTTTTTTTTGTGTTTGATACATTTGGAATTTTTGTTTTTCATGTTGATTTTAAAATGACCTTTTTCATGTTTGATATGTATTAACTCGATTTTCCTCACAGCAGGTCAACTTGTGTGTGGTTGCAACATTACGGTCCCATTGAGTACGTTTTTGGAGAAAGGGACATCAGTTGCACCACAGGGCGGGAGGAGGGTGCTGAGCACGATACATTTCCTTTCTACGGTAAGCATTTTTTTGTGTTTGATACTTTGGAAATTTGGTTTTTCATGTTGATTTTAAATGACCTTCATCATGTTTGAAATGTACTAACTCGTGTTTTCCTCACAGCAGGTCAACTTGTGTGTGGTTGCAACATTACGGTCCCATTGAGTACATATTTGGAGAAAGGGACATCAGTTGCACCACAGGGCGGCAGAAGGGTGCTGAGCACGATACATTTCCTTTCTACGTTAAGCATTTTTTTTTGTGTTTGATACATTAGGAATTTTGGTTTTTCATGTTGATTTTAAAATGACCTTTTTCATGTTTGAAATGTACTAACTCGTTTTTTCCTCACAGCAGGTCAATTTGTGTGTGGTTGCAACATTATGGTCCCTTGAGTACATTTTTGGAGAAAGGGACATCAGTTGCACCACAGGGCGGGAGGAGGGTGCTGAGCACGATACATTTCCTTTCTACGGTAAGCATTTCTTTGTGATTGATACTTTGGGAAGTTTGGTTTTTCATGTTGATTTTACAATGACCTTTTCCAAGTTTGAAATGTTCTAACTCGTTTTTTCCTTACAGCAGGTCAACTTGTGTGTGGTTGCAACATACGGTCCCATTGAGTACATTTTTGGTGAAAGGGACATCAGTAGCACCACAGGGCGTGAGGAGGGTGCTGAGCACGATACATTTCCTTTCTAGGGTAAGCATTTTTTTGTCTTTGATACTTTTTGAATTTTGGTTCTTCATGTTGATTTTAAAATGACCTTTTACATGTTTGAAATGTACTAACTCAATTTTCCTCACAGCACGTCAACTTGTGTATGGTTGCAACATTACGGTCACATTGAGTACGTTTTTGGAGAATGGGACATCAGTTGCACCACAGGGCAGCAGGAGGGCCCTGAGCACGATACATTTTCTATCTTTGGTAAGCATTTTTTTGTGTTTTATACTTTTGGAATTTTGATTTTTCATGTTGATTTTAAAATGACCTTTTTCATGTTTAAATGTACTAACTCGTTTTTTCCTCACAGCAAGTCATCTTGTGTGTGGTTGCAGCATTACGGTCCCTTTGAGTACATTTTTGGAGAAAGGGACATCAGTTGCACCACAGTGCGGGAGGAGGGTGCTGAGCACGATACATTTAATTTCTACGGTAAGTATTTTTTTTTGTGTTTGATACTTATGGAAGTTTGGTTTTTCATGTTGATTTTAAAATGACCTTTCTCATGTTTGAAATGTACTAACTCGTTTTTTCCTCACAGCAGGTCAACTTGTGTGTGGTTGCAACATTACGGTCCCATTGAGTACAAATTTGGAGAAAGGGACATCAGTTGGACCACAGGGCGGCAGAAGGGTGCTGAGCACGATACATTTCCTTTCTACGTTAAGCATTTTTTTTTGTGTTTGATACTTTTGGAAGTGTGGTTTTTCATGTTGATTTTACAATGACCTTTTTCATGTTTGAAATGTACTAACTCGTTTTTTCCTCACAGCAGGTCAACTTGTGTGTGGTTGCAACATTACGTTCCCATTGAGTACAAATTTGGAGAAAGGGACATCAGTTGCACCACAGGGCGGCAGAAGGGTGCTGAGCACGATACATTTCCTTTCTACGTCAAGCATTTTTTTTTGTGTTTGATACATTTGAAATTTTGGTTTTTCATGTTGATTTTAAAATGACCTTTTTCATGTTTGAAATGTATTAACTCGATTTTCCTCACAGCAGGTCAACTTGTGTGTGGTTGCAACATTACGGTCCCATTGAGTATGTTTTTGGAGAATGGGACATCAGTTGCACCACAGGGCAGCAGGAGGGTCCTGAGCACGATACATTTTCTATCTTCGGTAAGCATTTTTTTGTGTTTTATACTTTTGGAATTTTGATTTTTCATGATGATTTTAAAATGACCTTTTTCATGTTTAAATGTAGTAACTCGTTTTGTCCTCACAGCAGGTCATCTTGTGTGTGGTTGCAGCATTACGGTCCCTTTGACTACAATTTTGGAGAAAGGGACATCAGTTGCACCACAGGGCGGGAGGAGGGTGCTGAGCACGATACAATTAATTTCTACGGTAAGCATTTTTTTTTGTGTTTGATACTTTTGGAAGTTTGGTTTTTCACGTTGATTTTAAAATGACCTTTTTCATGTTTGAAATGTACTAACTCGTTTAGTCCTCACAGCAGGTCATCTTGTGTGTGGTTGCAGCATTACGGTCCCTTTGACTACAATTTTGGAGAAAGGGACATCAGTTGCACCACAGGGCGGGAGAAGGGTGCTGAGAACGATACATTTTCTCTCTTCGGTAAGCATTTTTTTGTGTTTTATACTTTTGGAAGTGTGGTTTTTTATGTTGATTTTAAAATGACCTTTTTCATGTTTGGAATGTACTAACTCGTTTTTTCCTCACAGCAGGTCAACTTGTGTGTGGTTGCAACATTACGGTCCCATTGAGTACGTTTTTGCAGAATGGGACATGAGATGCAGCTCAGGGCGGAAGGAGGGCCCTGAGCACGATACATTATCTCTCTTCAGTAAGCATTATTTTGTGTTTGATACTTTTGGTATTTTGGTTTTTCATGTTGATTTTAAAATGACCTTTTTCATGTTTGAAATGTACTAACTCGTTTTTTCCTCACAGCAAGTCAACATATGTGTGGTTGCAACATTACGGTCCCATTGAGTACATTTTTGGAGAAAGTCAGATCAGTTGCACCACAGGGCGGCAGAAGGGTGCTGAGCACGATACATTTCCTATCTACGGTAAGCATGTTTTTTTGTGTTTGATACATTTGCAATTTTGGTTTTCCATGTTGATTTTAAAATGACCCTTTGCATGTTTGATATGTACTAACTCATTTTTCCCTACAGCAGGTCAACTTGTGTGTGGTTGGAACGTTCCGGTCGCATTGAGTACATTTTTGGGAAAGGGACACAGTTGCACCACAGGGCGGGAGGAGGGTGCTGAGCACGATTCATTTCCTTTCTACGGTAAGCATTTTTTTGTGTTTGATACTTTGGAAATTTGGTTCTTCATGTTGATTTTAAAATGACCTTTGTCATGTTTGAAACGTACTAACTCATGTTTTCCTCACCGCAGGTCAACTTGTGTGTGGTTGCAACATTACGGTCCCATTGAGTACAATTTTGGAGAAAGGGACATCAGTTGCACCACAGGGCGGCAGAAGGGTCCTGAGCACGATACAATTCCTTTCTACGTTAAGCATTTTTTTTTTTTTTGTTTGATACATTTCGAATTTTGGTTTTTCATGTTGATTTTAAAATGACCTTTTTCATGTTTGAAATGTACTAACTCGTTTTTTCCTCACAGCAAGTCAACATATGTGTGGTTGCAACATTACGGTCCCATTGAGTACATTTTTGGAGAAAATCAGATCAGTTGCACCACAGGGCGGCAGAAGGGTGCTGAGCCCGATACATATCCTATCTACGGTAAGCATGTTTTTTCGTGTTTGATACATTTGCAATTTTGGTTTTCCATGTTGATTTTAAAATGACCCTTTTCATGTTTGAAATGTACTAACTCATTTTTTCCTCACAGCAGGTCAACTTGTGTGTGGTTGGAACGTTCCGGTCGCATTGAGTACATTTTTGGGAAAGGGACATCAGTTGCACCACAGGGCGGGAGGAGGGTGCTGAGCACGATTCATTTCCTTTCTACGGTAAGCATTTTTTTGTGTTTGATACTTTGGAAATTTGGTTCTTCATGTTGATTTTAAAATGACCTTTGTCATGTTTGAAATGTACTAACTCATGTTTTCCTCACCGCAGGTCAACTTGTCTGTGGTTGCAACATTACGGTCCCATTGAGTACAATTTTGGAGAAAGGGACATCAGTTGCACCACAGGGCGGCAGAAGGGTGCTGAGCACGATACATTTCCTTTCTACGTTAAGCATTTTTTTTTTTTTTTGTTTGATACATTTAGAATTTTGGTTTTTCATGTTGATTTTAAAATGACCTTTTTCATGTTTGAAATGTACTAACTCGTTTTTTCCTCACAGCAGGTCAATTTGTGTGTGGTTGCAACATTACGGTTCCATTGAGTACATATTTGGAGAAAGGGAAACAGTTGCACCACAGGGCGTGAGGAGGGTGCTGAGCACGATACATTTATTTCTACGGTAAGCATTTCTTTGTGTTTGATACTTTGGGAAGTTTGGTATTTCATGTTGATTTTACAATGACATTTTCCACGTTTGAAATGTACTAACTCGTTTTTTCCTTACAGTAGGTCAACTTGTATGTGGTTGCAACATTACGGTCCCATCGAGTACATTTTTGGTGAAAGGGACATCAGTAGCACCACAGGGCGGGAGGAGGGTGCTGAGCATGATACATTTCCTTTCTAGGGAAAGCATTTTTTGGTGTTTTATACTTTTGGAATTTTGCTTTTTCATGTTGATTTTAAAATGACCTATTCCATGTTTGAAATGTACTAACTCGTTTTTTCTCCACAGCAGGTCAACCTGTGTGTGGTTGCAACATTACGGTCCCATTGAGTACATTTTTGGAGAAAGGGACATCAGTTGCACCACAGGGCGGGAGGAGGGTGCTGAGCACGATACAATTTCCCTCTTCGGTAAGCATTTTTTTTTTGTGTTTTATACTTTTGGAATTTTGGTTTTTCATGTTGATTTTAAAATGACTTTTTTCATGTTTGAAATGTACTAACTCCTTTTTTCCTCACAGCAGGTCAACTTGTGTGTGTTTGCATCATTCCAGTCCCATTGAGTACATTTTTGGAGAAAGGGACATCAGTTGCACCACAGGGCGGGAGGAGGGTGCTGAGCACGATACATTTTCTCTCATTGGTAAGCATTTTTTTGTGTTTTATACTTTTGGAATTTTGGTTTTTCATGTTGATTTTAAAATGACCATTTTCATGTTTGAAATGTACTAACTCGTTTTTTCCTCACAGCAGGTCAACTTGTGTGTGTTTCGAACATTACGGTGCCATTGAGTACATTTTTGGGGAAAGGGACATCAGTTACACCACAGGGCGGGAGGAGGGTGCTGAGCATGATACATTTCCTTTCTACGGTAAGCATTTTTTTGTGTTTGATACTTTTGGTATTTTGGTTTTTCGTGTTCATTTTAAAATGACGTTTTTCATGTTTGAAATATAATAACTCGTCTTTCCTTCACAGCATGTCAACTTGTGTGTGGTTGCAACATTACGGTCCCATTGAGTACATTTTTGCAGAAAGGGACATCAGTTACACCACAGGGCGGGAGGAGGGTGCTGTGCACGATACATTTCCTTTCTAGGGTTAGCATTTCTTAGTGTTTGATACTTTTGGAAGTTTGGTTTTTCATGTTGATATTAAAATGACCTTTGTCATGTTTGAAATGTACCAGCTCGTGTTTTCCTCACAGCAGGTCAACTTGTGTGTGATTGCAACATTACGGTCCCATTGAGTACATTTTTGGAGAAAGGGACATCAGTTGCACCACAGGGTGGGAAAAGGGTGCTGAGAATGATACATTTCCTCTCTTCGGTAAGCATTTTTTTGTGTTTTATACTTTTGGAAGTGTGGTTTTTCATGTTGACTTTAAAATGACCTTTTTCATGTTTGAAATGTACTAACTCGTTTTTGCCTCACAGCAGGTCAACTTGTGTGTGGTTGCAACATTACGGTCCCATTGAGTACATTTTTGGAGAAAGGGACATCAGTTGCACCACAGGGCAGAAGGAGGGTGCTGAGCACGATACAATTTCACTCTTCGGTAAGCATTTTTTTGTGTTTGATACTTTTGGAATTTTGGTTTATCATGTTGATTTTAAAATAACCTTTTTCATGTTTGAAATGTTTTAACTCGTTTTTTCCTCACAGCAGGTCAACTTGTGTGTGGTTGCAACATTACGGTCCCATTGAGTACATTTTTGGAGAAAGGGACATCAGTTGCACCACAGGGCGGCAGAAGGGTCCTGAGCACAATACATTTCCTTTCTACGTTAAGCATTTTTTTTTTGTTTGATACATTTAGAATTTTGGTTTTTCATGTTGATTTTAAAATGACCTCTTTCATGTTTGAAATGTACTAACTCGTTTCTTCCCCACAGCAGTACAATTTGTGTGTGGTTGCAACATTACGGTCCCATTGAGTACATTTTTGGAGAAAGGGACATCAGTTGCTCCACAGGGCGGGAGGAGGGTGCTGAGCACGATACATTTCCTTTCTACGGTAAGCATTTCTTTTTGTTTGATACTTTGGGAAGTTTGGTAATTCATGTTGATTTTACAATGACCTTTTCCAAGTTTAAAATGTACTAACTCGTTTTTTCCTTACAGTAGGTCAACTTGTGTGTGGTTGCAACATTACGGTCCCATTGAGTACATTTTTGGTGAAAGGGACATCAGTAGCACCACAGGGCGGGAGGAGGGTGCTGAGCACGATACATTTCCTTTCTAGGGTTAGCATTTCTTTGTGTTTGATACTTTTGGAAGTTTGGTTTTTCATGTTGAATTTAAAATGACCTTTGTCATGTTTGAAATTTACCAGCTCGTGTTTTTCTCACAGCAGGTCAACTTCTGTGTGATTGCAACATTACGGTCCCATTGAGTACATTTTTTGGGAAAGGGACATCAGTTGCACCACAGGGCGGGAAAAGGGTGCTGAGAATGATACATTTCCTCTCTTCGGTAAGCATTTTTTTGTGTTTTATACTTTTGGAAGTGTGGTTTTTCATGTTGACTTTAAAATGACCTTTTTCATGTTTGAAATGTACTAACTCGTTTTTTCCTCACAGCAGGTCAACTTGTGTGTTGTTGCAACATTACGGTCCCATTGAGTACATTTTTGGAGAAAGGGACATCAGTTGCACCACAGGGCAGGAGGAGGGTGCTGAGCACGATACAATTTCTCTCTTCGTTAAGCATTTTTTTGTGTTTGATACTTTTGGAATTTTGGTTTATCATGTTGATTTTAAAACGACCTTTTTCATGTTTGAAATGTACTAACTCGTTTTTTCCTCACAGCAGGTCAATTTGTGTGTGGTTGCAACATTGCGGTCCCATTGAGTACATTTTTGGAGAAAGGGACATCAGTTGCACCACAGGGCGGGAGGAGGGTGCTGAGCACGATACATTTCATTTCTACGGTAAGCATATCTTTGTGTTTGATACTTTGGGAAGTTTGGTTTTTCATGTTGATTTTACAATGACCATTTCAAGTTTGAAATGTACTAACTCGTTTTTTCCTTACAGCAGGTCAACTTGTGTGTGGTTGCATCATTACGGTCCCATTGAGTACTTTTTTGGTGAAAGGGACATCAGTAGCACCACAGGGCGGGAGGAGGGTGCTGAGCACGATACATTTCCTTTCTGGGGTAAGCATTCTTTTGTGTTTGATACTTTTGGAATTTATGTTTTTCATATTGATTTTAAAATGACCTTTTTCATGTTTGAATTGTACTAACTCGTTTTTTCTCCACAGCAGGTCAACTCTTGTGTGGTAGCAATATTAGGGTCCCATTGAGTACATTTTTGGAGAAAGGGACATCCGTTGCACCACAGGGCGGGAGGAGGGTGCTGAGCACGATACAATTTCCCTCTTCGGTAAACACTTTTTTTTTGTGTTTTGAACTTTTGGAATTTTGGTTTTTCATGTTGATTTTAAAATGACCTTCGTCATGTTTGAAATGTACTAACTCCTATTTTCCACACAGCAGGTCAACTTCTGTGTGGTTGCAACGTTCCGGTCCCATTGAGTTCATTTTTGGAGAAAGGGACATCAGTTGCACCACAGGGCGGGAGGAGGGTGCTGAGCACGATACATTTTCTCTCATCGGTAAGCATTATTTTGTGTTTTATACTTTTGGAATTTTGGTTTTTCATGTTGATTTTAAAATGACCATTTTCATGTTTGAAATGTACTAACTCGTTTTTTCCTCACAACACGTCAACTTGTGAGTGGTTGCAACATTATGGTCCCATTGAGTACATTTTTTGAGAATGGGACATCAGTTGCACCATAGGGCGGGAGGACGGTGCTGAGCGTGATACATTTTCTCTCTTCGGTAAGCATTTTTTTGTGTTTTATACTTTTGGAATTTTGGTTTTTCATGTTGATTTAAAAATAATGTTTTTCATGTTTGAAATGTACTAACGCGTTTTTTCCTCACATCAGGTCAACTTGTGTGTAGTTGCAACATTTCGGTGCCATTGAGTACATTTTTGGGGAAAGGGACGTCAGTTACACCACAGGGCGGGAGGAGGGTGCTGAGCATGATACATTTCCTTTCTACGGGAAGCATTTTTTTGTGTTTGATACTTTTGGTATTTTGGTTTTTCATGTTGATTTTAAAATGACCTTTGTCATGTTGGAAATGTACTAACTCGTTTTTTCCTCACAGCAGGTCAACTTGTGTGTGGTTGCAATATTACGGTCCCATTGAGTACATTTTTGGTGAAAGGGACATCAGTTGCACCACAGGGCGGGAGGAGGGTGCTGAGCACGATACAGTTCCTTTCTAGGGTTAGCATTTCTTTGTGTTTGATACTTTTGGAAGTTTGGTTTTTCATGTTGAATTTAAAATGACCTTTGTGATGTTTGAAATCTACCAGCTCATGTATTCCTCACAGCAGGTCAACTTGTGTGTGTTTGCAATATTACGGTCCCATTGAGTACATTTTTGGAGAAAGGGACATCAGATGCACCACAGGGCGGGTAAAGGGTGCTGAGAATGATACATTTCCTCCCTTCGGTAAGCATTTTTTTGTGTTTTATACTTTTGGAAGTGTGGTTTTTCATTTTGACTTTAAAATGACCTTTTTCATGTTTGAAATGTACTAACTCGTTTTTGCCTCACAGCAGGTCAACTTGTGTGAGGTTCCAACATTACGGTCCCATTGAGTACGTTTTTGGAGAATGGGATATCTGTTGCACCACAGGGCGGAAGGAGGGCCCTGAGCACGATACATTTTGTCTCTTCGGTAAGCATTTTTTTGTGTTTTATACTTTTGGAATTTTGATTTTTCATGTTGATTTTAAGATGATCTTTTTCATGTTTAAATGTACTAACTCGTTTTTTCCTCACAGCAAGTCAACTGTGTGTGGTGGCAACATTAGGGTCCCATTGAGTACATTTTTGGAGAAAGGGGCATCAGTTGCACCACAGGGCGGGAGGAGGGTGCTGAGCATGATACATTTCTTTTCTACGGTATGCATTTTTTTGTGTTTGATAATCTTGGAAGTTTGGTTTTTGATGTTGATTTTAAAATGACCTTTCTCATGTTTGAAATGTACTAACTCATTCTTTCCTCACAGCATGTCAACTTATGTGTGGTTGCAACATTATGGTCCCATTGAGTACATTTTTGGAGAAAGGGACATCAGTTGTACCACAGGGCAGGGGGAGGGTGCTGAGCATGATAGATTTTCTCTCTTCGGTAAGCATTTTTTTGTGTTTGATACATTTGGAATTTTTTGTTTTTCATGTTGATTTTTAAATGACCTTTTTCATGTTTGAAATGTAGTAACTCGTTTTTTCCCCACAGCAGTTCAACTTGTGTGTGGTTGCAACATTATGGTCCCATTGAGTACAATTTTGGAGAAAGGGACATCAGTTGCACCACAGGGCGGCAGAAGGGTGCTGAGCACGATACATTTCCTTTCTACGTTAAGCATTTTTTTTTTTTTTTGATACATTTGGAATTTTGGTTTTTCTAGTTGATTTTAAAATGACCTTTTTCATGTTTGAAATGTACTAACTCGTTTTTTCCTCACAGCAGGTCAATTTGTGTGTGGTTGCAACGTTACGGTCCCATTGAGTACATTTTTGGAGAAAGGGACATCAGTTGCACCACGGGGCGGGAGGAGGGTGCTGAGCACGATACATTTCCTTTCTACGGTAAGCATATCTTTGTGTTTGATACTTTGGGAAGTTTGGTTTTTCATGTTGATTTTACAATGACCATTTCAAGTTTGAAATGTACTAACTCGTTATTTCCTTACAGCAGGGCAACTTGTGTGTGGTTGCAACATTACGGTCCCATTGAGTACATTTTTGGTGAAAGGGACATCAGTAGCACCACAGGGCGGGAGGAGGGTGCTGAGCACGATACATTTCCTTTCTAGGGTAAGCAATTTTTTGTGTTTGATACTTTTGGAATTTTGGTTTGTCTAGTTGATTTTAAAATGACCTTTTTCATGTTTGAAATGTACTAACTCGTTTTTTCCTCACAGCAGGTCAACTTGTGTGTGGTTGCAACATTACGTTCCCATTGAGTACATTTTTGGAGAAAGGGACATCAGTTGCACCACAGGGCGGGAGGAGGGTGCTGAGCACGATACATTTCCTTTCTAGGGTTAGCATTTCTTTGTGTTTGATACTTTTGGATGTTTGGTTTTTCATGTTGAATTTAAAATGACCTTTGTCATGTTTCAAATGTACCAGCTCGTGTATTCCTCACAGCAGGTCAACTTGTGTGTGATTGCAACATTACAGTCCCATTGAGTACATTTTTGTAGAAAGGGACAACAGATGCACTACAGGGCGGGAAAAGGGTGCTGAGAATGATACATTTCCTCTCTTCGGTATGCATTTTTTTGTGTTTTATACTTTTGAAAGTGTGGTTTTTCATGTTGTCTTTAAAATGACCTTTTTCATATTTGAAATGTAGTAACTCGTTTTTTCCCCACAGCAGTTCCACTTGTGTGTGGTTGCAACATTATGGTCCCATTGAGTACAATTTTGGAGAAAGGGACATCAGTTGCACCACAGGGCGGCAGAAGGGTGCTGAGCACGATACATTTCCTTTCTACGTTAAGCATTTTTTTTGTGTTTGATACATTTGGAATTTTGGTTTTTCTAGTTGATTTTAAAATGACCTTTTTCATGTTTGAAATGTACTAACTCGTTTTTGCCTCACAGAAGGTCAACTTGTGTGTGGTTGCAACATTACGGTCCCATTGAGTACGTTTTTGGAGAATGGGACATCAGTTGCACCACAGGGCGGAAGGAGGGCCCTGAGCACGATACATTTTGTCTCTTCGGTAAGCATTTTTTTGTGCTTTATACTTTTGGAATTTTGATTTTTCATGTTGATTTTAAAATGACCTTTTTCATGTTTGAAATGTACTAACTCGTTTTTTCCTAACAGCAGGTCAATTTGTGTGTGGTTGTAACGTTACGGTCCCATTGAGTACATTTTTGGAGAAAGGGACATCAGTTGCACCACAGGGCGGGAGGAGGGTGCTGAGCACGATACATTTCCTTTCTACGGTAAGCATATCTTTGTGTTTGATACTTTGGGAAGTTTGGTTTTTCATGTTGATTTTACAATGACCATTTCAAGTTTGAAATGTCCTAACTCGTTATTTCCTTACAGCAGGGCAACTTGTGTGTGGTTGCAACATTACGGTCCCATTGAGTACATTTTTGGTGAAAGGGACATCAGTAGCACCACAGGGCGGGAGGAGGGTGCTGAGCACGATACATTTCCTTTCTAGGGTAAGCAATTTTTTGTGTTTGATACTTTTGGAATTTTGGTTTGTCTAGTTGATTTTAAAATGACCTTTTTCATGTTTGAAATGTACTAACTCGTTTTTTCCTCACAGCAGGTCAACTTGTGTGTGGTTGCAACATTACGTTCCCATTGAGTACATTTTTGGAGAAAGGGACATCAGTTGCACCACAGGGCGGGAGGAGGGTGCTGAGCACGATACATTTCCTTTCTAGGGTAAGCAATTTTTTGTGTTTGATACTTTTGGAATTTTGGTTTTTCTAGTTGATTTTAAAATGACCATTTTCATGTTTGAAATGTACTAACTCGTTTTTGCCTCACAGCAGGTCAACTTGTGTGTGGTTGCAACATTACGGTCCCATTGAGTACGTTTTTGGAGAATGGGACATCAGTTGCACCACAGGGCGGAAGGAGGGCCCTGAGCACGATACATTTTGTCTCTTCGGTAAGCATTTTTTTGTGCATTATACTTTTGGAATTTTGATTTTTCATGTTGATTTTAAAATGATCTTTTTCATGTTTAAATGTACTAACTCGTTTTTTCCTCACAGCAAGTAAACCTGTGTGTGGTGGCAACAATAGGGTCCCATTGAGTACAATTTTGGAGAAAGAGACATCAGTTGCACCACAGGGCAGGAGGAGGGTGCTGAGCACGATACATTTCTGTTCTACGGTATGAATTTTTTTGTGTTTGATAATCTTGGAAGTTTGGTTTGTGATGTTGATTTTAAAATGACCTTTCTCATGTTTGAAATGTACTAACTCATTTTTTCCTCACAGCAGGTCAACTTGTGTGTGGTTGCAACATTATGGTCCCATTGAGTACATTTTTGGAGAAAGGGACATCAGTTGCACCTCAGGGCAGGAGGAGGGTGCTGAGCATGATACATTTTCTCTCTTCGGTAAGCATTTTTTTGTTTGATACTTTTGGAATTTTGGTTTTTCATGTTGATTTTAAAATGACCTTTTTCATATTTGAAATGTAGTAACTCGTTTTTTCCTCACAGCAGTTCAACTTGTGTGTGGTTGCAACATTATGGTCCCATTGAGTACATTTTTGGTGAAAGGGACATCAGTAGCACCACAGGGCGGGAGGAGGGTGCTGAGTAGATACATTTCCTTTCTAGGGTAAGCATTTTTTTGTGTTTGATATTTTTGGAATTTTGGTTTTTCATGTTGATTTTTAAATGACCTTTTTCATGTTTGAAATGTACTAACTCGTTTTTTCTCCACAGCAGGTCAACTTGTTTGTGGTTGCAATATTACGGTCCCATTGAGTACATTTTTGGAGAAAGGGACATCTGTTGCACCACAGGGCGGGAGGAGGGTGCTGAGCACGATACAATTTCCCTCTTCGGTATACACTTTTTTTTGTGTTTTATACTTTTGGAATTTTGGTTTTTCATGTTGATTTTAAAATGACCTTCTTCATGTTTTTAGATTGGACTAGATTTACTTTCATTCCAATTGATCCGTAGTGAGGAGGTCCTCCAGGATATGGAACATGTCAGAAAAACAACAATACATGACAAATATTTAAACTAAAACAAATAAGCTAATGTACCATTCCACAGGTCCCAAGTGGAATGATCGTCATTTTTTAATGAACACTAAGAGTCATTTTACAAATACTATTGCATTGAATTTAAAATAAAAAAGTTTTATATTTATTTATAAGGTAAGAAACATGTAATACAACTACTGTAATACTTATTTACAATGAACACATTACTGCACTGAAATGGTGCAGAAGTTAGATTATACTTACACACACACACACACACACACACACACACACACACACACACACACACACACACACACACACAAATTTTCAGTGAACACATTACTGCACTGAAATTGTGCAGAAGTTATGTTGTACTTATATACAAATCAGTTGGTTTACCTCAGAAATTCATCAATGGAGTAGAAGGAGTTGGCCACCAATAAATCCTTTAGGCTAAATGTACTAACTCCTTTTTTCCACACAGCAGGTCAACTTGTGTGTGGTTGCAACGTTCCGGTCCCATTGAGTACATTTTTGGAGAATGGGACATCAGTTGCACCACAGGGCGGGAGGAGGGTGCTGAGCACGATACATTTTCTCTCATCGGTAAGCATTATTTTGTGTTTTATACTTTTGGAATTTTGATTTTCATGTTGATTTTAAAATGACCATTTTCATGTTTGAAATGTACTAACTCGTTTTTTCCTCACAGCAGGTCAACTTGTGTGTGGTTCCAACATTATGGTCCCATTGAGTACATTTTTTGAGAAAGGGACATCAGTTGCACCATAGGGCGGGAGGAGGGTGCTGAGAACGATACATTTTCTCTCTTCGGTAAGCATTTTTTCGTGTTTTATACTTTTGGAATTTTGGTTTTTCATGTTGATTTAAAAATAACGTTTTTCATGTTTGAAATGTACTAACGGGTTTTTTCCTCACAGCAGGTCAACTTGTGTGTGGTTGCAACATTTCGGTGCCATTGACTACATTTTTGGGGAAAGGGACGTCAGTTACACCACAGGGCGGGAGGAGGGTGCTGAGCATGATACATTTCCTTTCTACAGTAAGCATTTTTTTGTGTTTAATACTTTTGGTATTTTGGTTTTTCGTATTGTTTTTAAAATGACGTTTTTGATGTTTGAAATATAATAACTAGTTTTTCCCTCACAGCAGGTCAGCTTGTGTGTGGTTGCAACATTACGATCCCATTGTGTACATTTTTGGAGAAAGGGGCATCAGTTGCACCACAGGGCGGGGGGAGGGTATTGAGCACGATACGATTTCTCTCTTCGGTAAGCACTTTTTTGTGTTTTATACTTTTGGAATTTTGATTTTTGATGTTGATTTAAAAATGATCTTTTTCATGTTTAAATGTACTAACTCGATTTTTCCTCACAGCAAGTCAACCTGTGTGTGGTGGCAACATTAGGGTCCCACAGAGTACATTTTTGGAGAAAGGGACATCAGTTGCACCACAGGGCGGGAGGAGGGTGCTGAGCACAATACATTTCTTTCCTACGGTATGCATTTTTTTGTGTTTGATAATCTTAGGAGTTTAGTTTTTGATGTTGATTTTAAAATGACCTTTCTCATGTTTGAAATGTACTAACTCATTTTTTCCTCACAGCAGGTCAACTTGTGTGTGGTTGCAACATTATGGCCCCATTGAGTACATTTTTGGAGAAAGGGACATCAGTTGCACCACAGGGCAGGAGGAGGGTGCTGAGCACGATACAATTTCTCTCTTCGGTAAGCATTTTTTTGTGTTTGATACTTTTGAAATTTTGGTTTATCACGTTGATTTTAAAATGACCTTTTTCATGTTTCTAATGTACTAACTCGTTTTTTCCTCACAGCAGGTCAACTAATGTGTGGTTGCAACATTACGGTCCCATTGATTACGTTTTTGGAGAAAGGGACATCAGTTGCACCACAGGGAGGCAGAAGGGTGCTGAGCACGATACATTTCCTTTCTACGTTAAGCATTTTTTCTGTGTTTGATACATTTGGTATTTTGGTATTTCATGTTGATTTTAAAATGACCTTTTTCATGTTTGAAATGTACTAACTCGTTTTTTCCTCACAGCAGGTCAATTTGTGTGTGGTTGCAACATTACGGTCCCATTGAGTACATTTTTGGAGAATGGGACATCAGTTGCACCACAGGGCGGGTCGAGGGTGCTGAACATGATACAATTTCCCTCTTCGGTAAGCATTTTTTTTGTGTTTTATACTTTTGGAATTTCGGTTTTTCATGTTGATTTTAAAATGACCTATTTCATGTTTGAAATGTACAAACTCCTTTTTTCCTCACAGCAGGTCAACTTGTGTGTGGTTGCAACATTATGGTCCCATTGAGTACATTTTTGGAGAAAGGGACATCAGTTGCACCACAGGGCAGGTGGAGGGTGCTGAGCACGATACAATTTCTCTCTTCGGTAAGCATTTTTTTGTGTTTGATACTTTTGGAATTTTGGTTTATCATGTTGATTTTAAAATGACCTTTTTCATGTTTCAAATGTACTAACTCGTTTTTTCCTCACAGCAGGTCAACTTATGTGTAATTGCAACATTACGGTCCCATTGATTACATTTTTGGAGAAAGGGACATCAGTTGCACCACAGGGCGGGAGGAGGGTGCTGAGCATGATACAATTTCTCTCTTCGGTAAGCATTTTTTTGTGTTTGATACTTTTGGAATTTTGGTTTATCATCTTGATTTTAAAATGACCTTTTTCATGTTTCAAATGTACTAACTCGTTTTTTCCTCACAGCAGGTCAACTTGTGTGTGGTTGCAACAGTACGGTCCCATTGAGTACGTTTTTGGAGAAAGGGACATCAGTTGCACCACAGTTCGGGAGGAGGGTGCTGAGCACGATACATTTCCTTTCTACGGAAAGGATTTTTTTGTGTTTGATACTTTTGGAAGTTAGGTTTGTCATGTTGATTTTAAAATGACCTTTCTCATGTTTGAAATGTACTAACTCGTGTTTTCCTCACAGCAGGTCAACTTGTGTGTGGTTGCAACATTACGGTCCCATTGAGTACATTTTTGGAGAAAGGGACATCAGTTGCACCACAGGGCGGGAGAAGAGTGCTGAGAACGATACATTTTCTCTCTTCGGTAAGCATTTTTTGTGTTTGATACTTTTGGAAGTTTGGTTTTTCAGTTGATTTTAAAATGACCTTTCTCATGTTTGAAATGTACTAACTCGTTTTTTCCTCACAGCAGGTCAACTTGTGTGTGGTTGCAACATTACGGTACCATTGAGTACATTTTTGGAGAAAGGGACATCAGTTGCAGCACAGGGCGGGAGAAGGGTGTTGAGCACGATACATTTCCTTACTACGGTAAGGATTTTTTTTGTTTTTGATACATTTGAAAGTTAGGTTTTTCATGTTGATTTTAAAATTACTTTTTTCATGTTTGAAATGTACTAACTCGTTTTTCCTTACAGCAGGTCAACTTGTGTGTGGTTGCAACATTACTGTCCCATTGAGTACGTTTTTGGAGAATGGAACATGAGTTGCACCACAGGGCGGAAGGAGGGCCTTGAGCACGATACATTTTCTCTCTTCGGTAAGTATTTTTTTGAGTTTGATACGTTTGGAATTTTGGTTTATTATGTTGATTTTACAATGACCTTTTTCATGCTTGAAATGTACTAACTCATTTTTTCTTCACAGCAGGTCAATATATGTGTGGTTGCATCATTACGGTCCCATTGAGTACATTTTTGGAGAGAGATACATCAGTTGCACCACAGGGCGGCAGAAGGGTGTTGAGCACGATACATTTCCTTTCTACGGTAAGCATTTTTTTTTTGTGTTTGATACATTTGGAATTTTGGTTTCTCATGTTGATTTTAAAATGACTTTTTTCATGTTTGAAATGTACTAAATCGTTTTTTCCTAGTTGGTCAAGTTGTGTGTGGTTGCAACATTACGGTTGCATTGAGTACATTTTTGGAGAAAGGGACATCAGTTGCATCACAGGGCGGGAGGAGGGTGCTGTGCACGATACATTTTCTCTCCTCGGTAAGCATTTTTTTGTGTTTTATACTTTTGGAATTTTAGTTTTTCATGTTGATATTAAAATGAAGTTTTTCATGTTTAAAATGTACTAACTCATTTTTTCCTCACAGCAGGTCAACTTGTGTGTGGTTGCAACATAATGGTGCCATTGAGTACACTTTTTGAGAAAGGGACATCAGTTGCACCATAGGGCGGGAGGAGGGTGCTGAGCACGATACATTTCCTTTCTACGGTAAGCATTTTTTTTTTGTGTTTGATACATTTGGAATTTTGGTATCTCATGTTGATTTTAAAATGACTTTTTTCATGTTTGAAATGTACTAAATCGTTTTTTCCTAGTTGGTCATCTTGTGTGTGGTTGCAACATTACGGTTGCATTGAGTACATTTTTGGAGAAAGGGACATCAGTTGCATCACAGGGCGGGAGGAGGGTGCTGTGCACGATACATTTTCTCTCCACGGTTAGCATTTTTTTGTGTTTTATACTTTTGCAAATTTGGTTTTTCATGTTGATTTTAAAATGCACTTTTTCATGTTTGAAATGTACCAACTCATTTTTTCCTCATCACAGCAGGTCAACTTGTGTGTGGTTGCAACATTACGGTCCCATTGAGTACATTTTTGGAGAAAGGGACATCAGTTGCACCACAGGGCGGTAGGAGGGTGCTGAGTTTGACACATTTCCTTTCTATGGTAAGCTTATTTTTGTGTTTGATACTTTGGGAAGTTTGGTTCTTCATGTTGATATTAAAATGACCTTTTTCATGTTTGAAATTTACTAAATCACTTTTTCCTCACAGCAGGTAAACTTGTGTGTGGATGCAACATTACGCTCACATTGAGTACATTTTTGGCGAAAGGGACATCAGTTGCACTACAGGGCGGGAGGAGGGTGCTGAGCAAGATAGATTACCTTTCTACTGTAAGCATTTTTTTGTGTTTGATACTTTTGGATGTTTGGTTTTTCATGTTGATTTTAAAATGACCTTTCTCATGTTTGAAATGTACTAACCCGTTTTGTCCTCACAGCAGGTCAAATTGTGTGTGGTTGCAAAATTACTGTCCCATTGAGTACATTTTTGGAGAAAGGGACATCAGTTGCACCACAGAGTGGGAGGAGGGTGCTGAGCACGATACATTTCCTTTCTACGGTAAGCATTTTTTTGTGTTTGATACTTTTGGAAATTTGGTTTTTCCAGTTGATTTTAAAATGACTTTTTTCATGTTTGAAAAGTACTAATTCGTTTTTTCCTCACAGCAGGTCAACTTGTGTGTGGTGGCAACGTTACGATCCCATTGAGTACATTTTTGGAGAAAGGGACATCAGTTGCACCACAGGGCGGGAGGAGGGTTCTGAGCACGATACATTTCCTTTCTGCGGTAAGGATTCTTTTGTGTTTGATACTTTTGGAAGTTTAGGTTTTCATGTTAATTTGTAAATGACCGTTTTCATGTTTGAAATGTACTAACTCAATATTTCCTCACAGCGGGTGAACTTGTGTGTGGTTGCAACATTACCGTCCCATTGAGTACGTTTTTGGAGAAAGGGACATCAGTTGCACCACAGGGCGGGAGGAGGGTGCTGAGCACGATACATTTCCTTTCCACGGTAAGCATTTTATTGTGTTTGATACTTTTGGAAGTTTGGTTTTCATGTTGATTTTAAAATGGTCTTTTTCATGTTTGAAATGTTCTAACTCGTTTTTTCCTCACAGCAGGTCAACTTGTGTGTGGTTGCAACATTACGGTTCCATTGAGTACATTTGTGGAGAAAGGGAAATCAGTTGCACCACAGGGCGAGATGAGGTTGGTGAGCACGATACATTTTCTTTCTACGATAAGCATTTTTTTGTGTTTGATACTTTTGGAAGTTCGGTTTTTCATGTTCATTTCAAAATGATATTTTCCATGTTTGAAATGTACTTACTCGTTTTTTCCTCACAGCAGGTAAATTTGTGTGTGGTTGCAACAATACGGTCCCATTGAGTACATTTTTGGAGAAAGGGACATCAGTTGCACCACAGGGCGGGATGAGGGTGGTGAGCACGATACATTTTCTTTCTACGGTAAGCATTTTTTTGTGTTTTATACTTTTGGAATTTTAGTTTTTCATGTTGATTTTAAAATGAAGTTTTTCATGTTTAAAAAGTACTAACTCATTTTTTCCTCACAGCAGGTCAACTTGTGTGTGGTTGCAACATAATGGTGCCATTGAGTACTCTTTTTGAGAAAGGGACATCAGTTGCACCATAGGGCGGGAGGAGGGTGCTGAGCACGATACATTTCCTTTCTACGGTAAGCATTTCTTTTTGTTTTATAGTTTTGGAAGTTTGGTTTCTCATGTTGATTCTAAAATGAACTTTTTCATGTTTGAAATGTACTAACTGGTTTTTTCCTTACAGCAGGTCAATTTGAGTGTGGTTGCAACATTACGGTCCCATTGAGTACATTTTTGGAGAAAAGGACATCAGTTGCACCACAGGGCGGGAGGAGGGTGCTGAGCACGATACATTTCCTTTCTACGGTGAGGATTTTTTTGTGTGTGATACAATTGAAAGTTAGGTTTTTCATGTTGATTTTAAAATTACTTTTTTCATGTTTGAAATGTACTAACTCGTTTTTTCCTCACAGCAGGTGAACTTGTGTGTGGTTGCAACTTTACTGTCCCATTGAGTACGTTTTTGGAGAATGGGACATCAGTTGCACCACAGGGCAGAAGGAGGGCCCAGAGCACGATACATTTTCTCTCTTCGGTAAGCATTTTTCGTGTTTGATACGTTTGGAATTTTGGTTTATCATGTTGATTTTAAAATGACCTTCTTCATGTTTGAAATGTACTAACTCGTTTTTTCCTCACAGCAGGTCAATATATGTGTGGTTGCAACATTACGGTCCCATTGAGTACATTTTTGGAGAAAGGGAGGTCAGTTCCACCACAGGGCGGCAGAAGGGTGCTGAGCACATTACATTTCCTTTCTACGGTAAGCATTTTTTTTTGTGTTTGATACATTTGGAATTTTGGTTTCTCATGTTGATGTTAAAATGACTTTTTTCATGTTTGAAATGTACTAAATCGTTTTTTCCTAGTTGGTCAACTTGTGTGTGATTGCAACATTACGGTTTCATTGAGTACATTTTTGGAGAAAGGGACATCAGTTGCATCACAAGGCGGGAGGAGGGTGCTGAGCACGATACATTTTCTCTCCACGGTTAGCATTTTTTTGTGTTTTATACTTTTGCAATTTTGGTTTTTCATGTTGATTTTAAAATGCACTTTTTCATGTTTGAAATGTACCAACTCAATTTTTCCTCATCACAGCAGGTCAACTTGTGTGTGGTTGCAACATTACGGTCCCATTGAGTACATTTTTGGAAGAAGGGGACATCAGTTGCACCACAGGACGGGAGAAGGGTGCTGAGCACGATACATTTTCTCTCCTCGGTAAGCATTTTTTTGTGTTTTATAATTTTGGAATTTTGGTTTTTCATGTTGATTTTATAATGACCTTTTTTATGTTTGAAATGTACTAACTCGTTTTTTCCTCACAGCAGGTCAACTTGTGTGTGGTTGCAATATTTCGGTCCCATTGAGTACATTTTTGGAGAAAGGGACATCAGTTGCACCACAGGGCGGGAGGAGGGTACACTGCACGATACATTTCCTTTCTACGGCAAGCATTTTTTTGTGTTTGATACTTTTGGAAGTTTGGTTTTTCATGTCGATTTTAAAATGACCTTTTTCATGTTTGAAATGTACTAACTTGTTTTTTCCTAACAGCAGGTCAACTTGTGTGTGGTTGCAACATTAGCGTCCCATTGAGTACATTTTTGGAGAAAGGGAAATCAGTTGCACCACAGGGCGGGATGAGGGTGCTGAGCACGATACATTTCTTTTCCACGGTAAGCATTTTTTTGTGTTTGATACTTTTGGTAGTTTGGTTTTTCATGTTGATCTTAAAATGACCTCATTCATGTTTGAAATGTACTAACTCGTTATTTCCTCACAGCAGGTCAATTTGTGTGTGGTTGCAACAACACGGTCCCATTGAGTAAATTTTTGGAGAAAGGGACATCAGTTGCACCACAGGGCGGGAGGAGGGTGCTGAGCAAGATAGATTTCCTTTCTACGGTAAGCATTTTTTTGTGTTTGATACTTTTGGAAATTTGGTTTTTCCAGTTGATTTTAAAATGACTTTTTTCATGTTTGAAAAGTACTAATTCGTTTTTTCCTCACAGCAGGTCAACTTGTGTGTGGTGGCAACGTTACGGTCCCATTGAGTACATTTTTGGAGAAAGGGACATCAGTTGCACCACAGGGCGGGAGGAGGGTGCTGAGCACGATACATTTCCTTTCTGCGGTAAGGATTTTTTTGTGTTTGATACTTTTGGAAGTTTCGGTTTTCATGTTAATTTTAAAATGACCGTTTTCATGTTTGAAATGTACTAACTCAATATTTCCGCACAGCGGGTGAACTTGTGTGTGATTGCAACATTACCGTCCCATTGAGTACGTTTTTGGAGAAAGGGACATCAGTTGCACCACAGGGCGGGAGGAGGGTGCTGAGCACGATACATTTCCTTTCCACGGTAAGCATTTTTTTGTGTTTGATACTTTTGGAAGTTTGGTTTTTCATGTTGATTTCAAAATGACCTTTCTCATGTTTGAAATGTACTAACTCGTATTTTCCTCACAGCAGTTTAACTTGTGTGTGGTTGCAACATTACGTTCCCATTGAGTACATTTTTTGAGAAAGGCACATCAGTTTCACTACAGGTCAGTAGGAGGGTGCTGAGCACGATACATTTCCTTTCTACCGTAAGCATTTTTTCTGTTTGATATGTTTGGAACTTTGGATTTTCATGTTGATTTTATAATGACCTTTTCCATGTTTGAAATGTACTAACTCGTTGTTTCCTCACAGCAGATCAACTTGTGTGTGGTTGCAACATTACGGTCCCATTGAGTACATTTTTGGAGAAAGGGACATCAGTTGCACCACAAGGCGGGAGGAGGGTGCTGAGCACGATACATTTCCTTTCTACGGTAAGCATTTTTTTGTGTTTGATAGTTTTGGAAGTTAGGTTTTTCATGTTGATTTTAAAATGACCTTTTCCATGTTTGAAATGTACTAACACCTTTTTTCCTCACAGCAGGTCAACTTGTGTGTGGTTGCAACATTACGGTCCCATTGAGTACATTTTTGGAGAAAGGGACATCAGTTGCACCACAGGGCGGGATGAGGGTGCTGAGCACGATACATTTCTTTGCTACAGAAAGCATTTTTTTGATTTTGATACTTTTGGAAGTTTGGTTTTTCATGTTGATTTTAAATTGTCCTTTTTCTTGTTTGAAATGTACTAACTCGTATTTTCCTCACAGCAGGTCAACTTGTGTGTGGTTGCAACTTTACGGGCCCATTGAGTACATTTTTCGAAAAAGGGCATCAGTTGCACCACAGGGTGGGAGGAGGGTGCTGAGCACGATACATTTCCTTTCTACGGTAAGCATTTTTTTGTGTTTGATACTTTTGGAATTTTGGTTTTTCATGTCGATTTTAAAATGACCTTTTTCATGTTTGAGATGTACTAACTAGTTTTATCCTCACAGCAGGTCAACTTGTGTGTGGTTGCAACATTACGGTCCCATTGAGTACATTTTTGGAGAAAGGGACATCAGTTGCACCACAGGGCGGGATGAGGGTGCTGAGCACGATACATTTCCTTCCTACAGAAAGCATTTTTTGATTTTGATACTTTTGGAAGTTTGGTTTTTCATGTTGATTTTAAATTGTCCTTTTTCTTGTTTGAAATGTACTAACTCGTATTTTCCTCACAGCAGGTCAACTTGTGTGTGGTTGCAACTTTACGGGCCCATTGAGTACATTTTTCGAAAAAGGGCATCAGTTGCACCACAGGGTGGGAGGAGGGTGCTGAGCACGATACATTTCCTTTCTACGGTAAGCATTTTTTTGTGTTTGATACTTTTGGATGTTTGGTTTTTCATGTTGATTTTAAAATGACCTTTCTCATGTTTGAAATGTACTAACCCGTTTTGTCCTCACAGCAGGTCAAATTGTGTGTGGTTGCAAAATTACTGTCCCATTGAGTACATTTTTGGAGAAAGGGACATCAGTTGCACCACAGAGTGGGAGGAGGGTGCTGAGCACGATACATTTCCTTTCTACGGTAAGCATTTTTTTGTGTTTGATACTTTTGGAAATTTGGTTTTTCCAGTTGATTTTAAAATGACTTTTTTCATGTTTGAAAAGTACTAATTCGTTTTTTCCTCACAGCAGGTCAACTTGTGTGTGGTGGCAACGTTACGGTCCCATTGAGTACATTTTTTGAGAAAGGGACATCAGTTGCACCACAGGGCGGGAGCAGGGTTCTGAGCACGGTACATTTCCTTTCTGCGGTAAGTTTTTTTTTGTGTTTGATACTTTTGGAAGTTTCGGTTTTCATGTTAATTTTAAGATGACCGTTTTCATGTTTGAAATGTACTAACTCAATATTTCCTCACAGCGGGTGAACTTGTGTGTGGTTGCAACATTACCGTCCCATTGAGTACGTTTTTGGAGAAAGGGACATCAGTTGCACCACAGGGCGGGAGGAGGGTGCTGAGCACGATACATTTCCTTTCCACGGTAAGCATTTTTTTGTGTTTGATACTTTTGGAATTTTGGTTTTTCATGTCGATTTTAAAATGACCTTTTTCATGTTTGAGATGTACTAACTAGTTTTATCCTCACAGCAGGTCAACTTGTGTGTGGTTGCAACATTACGGTCCCATTGAGTACATTTTTGGAGAAAGGGACATCAGTTGCACCACAGGGCGGGATGAGGGTGCTGAGCACGATACATTTCCTTCCTACAGAATGCATTTTTTGATTTTGATACTTTTGGAAGTTTGGTTTTTCATGTTGATTTTAAATTGTCCTTTTTCTTGTTTGAAATGTACTAACTCGTATTTTCCTCACAGCAGGTCAACTTGTGTGTGGTTGCAACTTTACGGGCCCATTGAGTACATTTTTCGAAAAAGGGCATCAGTTGCACCAAAGGGTGGGAGGAGGGTGCTGAGCACGATACATTTCCTTTCTACGGTAAGCATTTTTTTGTGTTTGATACTTTTGGATGTTTGGTTTTTCATGTTGATTTTAAAATGACCTTTCTCATGTTTGAAATGTACTAACCCGTTTTGTCCTCACAGCAGGTCAAATTGTGTGTGGTTGCAAAATTACTGTCCCATTGAGTACATTTTTGGAGAAAGGGACATCAGTTGCACCACAGAGTGGGAGGAGGGTGCTGAGCACGATACATTTCCTTTCTACGGTAAGCATTTTTTTGTGTTTGATACTTTTGGAAATTTGGTTTTTCCAGTTGATTTTAAAATGACTTTTTTCATGTTTGAAAAGTACTAATTCGTTTTTTCCTCACAGCAGGTCAACTTGTGTGTGGTGGCAACGTTACGGTCCCATTGAGTACATTTTTGGAGAAAGGGACATCAGTTGCACCACAGGGCGGGAGGAGGGTGCTGAGCCCGATACATTTCCTTTCCACGGTAAGCATTTTTTTGTGTTTGATACTTTTGGAAGTTTGGTTTTCATGTTGATTTTAAAATGGTCTTTTTCATGTTTGAAATGTACTAACTCGTTTTTACCTCACAGCTGGTCAACATTTGTGTGGTTGCAACATTACGGTTCCATTGAGTACATTTGTGGAGAAAGGGATATCAGTTGCACCACAGGGCGGGATGAGGGTGGTGAGCACGATACATTTTCTTTCTACGGTAAGCTTTTTTTTGTGTTTGATACTTTTGGAAGTTTGGTTTTTCATGTTGATTTCAAAATGACCTTTTCCATGTTTGAAATGTACTTACTCGTTTTTTCCTCACAGCAGGTAAATTTGTGTGTGGTTGCAACAATACGGTCCCATTGAGTACATTTTTGGAGAAAGGGACATCAGTTCCACCACAGGGCGGGAGGAGGGTGCTGAGCACGATACATTTCCTTTCTACGGTAAGCATTTTTTTGTGTTTGATACTTTTGGAATTTTGGTTTTTCATGTTGATTTTAAAATGACTTTTTTCATGTTTGAAATGTCCTAACTCGTTTTTTCCTCACAGCAGGTCAACTCTTGTGTGATTGCAACTTTACGGTCCCATTGAGTACATTTTTGGAGAAAGGGACATCAGTTGCCCCACAGGGCGTGAGGAGGGTGCTGAGCACGATACAGTTCCTTGCTACGGTAAGCATTTTTTTGTTATTGAAACTTTTGGACGTTTGGTTTTTCATGTTGATTTTTAAATGACCTTTTTCATGTTTGAAACGTACTAACTCGTTTTTTCCTCACAGCAGGTCAACTTGTGTGTTGTTGCAAGTTTACGGTCCCATTGAGTACACTTTTGGAAAAAGGGCATCAGTTGCACCACAGGGTGGGAGGAGGGTGCAGAGCACGATACATTTGCTTTCAACGGTAAGCATTTTTTTGTGTTTGATACTTTTGGAAGTTTGGTTTTTCATGTTGATTTTAAAATGACCTTTTTCATGTTTGAAATGTACTAACTCGTTTTTTCCTCACAGCAGGTCAACTTGTGCGTGGTTGCAACATTACGGTCCCATTGAGTACATTTTTGGAGAAACAGACATCAGTTGCACCACAGGGCGGGAGGAGGGTGCTGAGCACGATACATTTTCTCTCTTCGTAAGCAGTTTTTTGTGTTTGATACTTTTGGAATTTTGGTTTTTCATGTTGATTTCAAAATGACCTTTCTCATGTTTGAAATGTACTAACTCGTATTTTCCTCACAGCAGTTTAACTTGTGTGTGGTTGCAACATTACGGTCCCATTGAGTACATTTTTTGAGAAAGGGACATCAGTTTCACTACAGGTCGGTAGGAGGGTGCTGAGCACGATACATTTCCTTTCTACGGTAAGCATTTTTTTGTGTTTGATACTTTTGGAAGTTTGTTTTTTCATGTTGATTTTAAAATGACCTTTTTCATGTTTGAAATGTACTAACTCGTTTTTTCCTCACAGCAGGTCAACTTGTGTGTGGTTGCAACATTACGGTCCCATTGAGTACATTTTTGGAGAAAGGGACATCAGTTGCACCACAGGGCGGGATGAGGGTGCTGAGCACGATACATTTCCTTGCTACAGAAAGCATTTTTTTGATTTTGATACTTTTGGAAGTTTGGTTTTTCATGTTGATTTTAAATTGTCCTTTTTCTTGTTTGAAATGTACTAACTCGTATTTTCCTCACAGCAGGTCAACTTGTGTGTGGTTGCAACTTTACGGTCCCATTGAGTACATTTTTCGAAAAAGGGCATCAGTTGCACCACAGGGTGGGAGGAGGGTGCTGAGCACGATACATTTCCTTTCTACGGTAAGCATTTTTTTGTGTTTGATACTTTTGGATGTTTGGTTTTTCATGTTGATTTTAAAATGACCTTTCTCATGTTTGAAATGTACTAACCCGTTTTGTCCTCACAGCAGGTCAAATTGTGTGTGGTTGCAAAATTACTGTCCAATTGAGTACATTTTTGGAGAAAGGGATATCAGTTGCACCACAGAGTGGGAGGAGGGTGCTGAGCACGATACATTTCCTTTCCACGGTAAGCATTTTTTTGTGTTTGATACTTTTGGAAGTTTGGTTTTCATGTTGATTTTAAAATGACCGTTTTCATGTTTGAAATGTACTAACTCAATATTTCCTCACAGCGGGTGAACATGTGTGTGGTTGCAACATTACCGTCCCATTGAGTACGTTTTTGGAGAAAGGGATATCAGTTGCACCACAGGGCGGGAGGAGGGTGCTGAGCACGATACATTTCCTTTCCACGGTAAGCATTTTTTTGTGTTTGATACTTTTGGAAGTTTGGTTTTCATGTTGATTTTAAAACTGGTCTTTTTCATGTTTGAAATGTACTAACTCGTTTTTTCCTCACAGCAGGTCAACATTTGTGTGGTTGCAACATTACGGTTCCATTGAGTACATTTGTGGAGAAAGGGAAATCAGTTGCACCACAGGGCGGGATGAGGGTGGTGAGCACGATACATTTTCTTTCTACGGTTAGCATTTTTTTGTGTTTGATACTTTTGGAAGTTTGGTTTTTCATGTTGATTTCAAAATGACCTTTTCCATGTTTGAAATGTACTTACTCGTTTTTTCCTCACAGCAGGTAAATTTGTGTGTGGTTGCAACAATACGGTCCCATTGAGTACATTTTTGGAGAAAGGGACATCAGTTGCACCACAGGGCGGGAGGAGGGTGCTGAGCACGATACATTTCCTTTCTACGGTAAGCATTTTTTTGTGTTTGATACTTTTGGAATTTTGGTTTTTCATGTTGATTTTAAAATGACTTTTTTCATGTTTGAAATGTCCTAACTCGTTTTTTCCTCACAGCAGGTCAACTCTTGTGTGGTTGCAACTTTACGGTCCCATTGAGTACATTTTTGGAGAAAGGGACATCAGTTGCACCACAGGGCGGGAGGAGGGTGCTGAGCACGATACAGTTTCTTGCTACGGTAAGCATTTTTTTGTTATTGAAACTTTTGGACGTTTGGTTTTTCATGTTGATTTTTAAATGACCTTTTTCATGTTTGAAACGTACTAACTCGTTCTTTCCTCACAGCAGGTCAACTTGTGTGTTGTTGCAAGTTTACGGTCCCATTGAGTACACTTTCGGAAAAAGGGCATCAGTTGCACCACAGGATGGGAGGAGGGTGCAGAGCACGATACATTTGCTTTCTACGGTAAGCATTTTTTTGTGTTTGATACTTTTGGAAGTTTGGTTTTTCATGTTGATTTTAAAATGACCTTTTTCATGTTTGAAACGTACTAACTCGTTTTTTCCTCACAGCAGGTCAACTTGTGCGTGGTTGCAACATTACGGTCCCATTGAGTACTTTTTTGGAGAAAGAGACATCAGTTGCACCACAGGGCGGGAGGAGGGTGCTGACCACGATACATTTTCTCTCTTCGTAAGCAGTTTTTTGTGTTTGATACTTTTGGAATTTTGGTTTATCATGTTGATTTCAAAATCACCTTTCTCATGTTTGAAATGTACTAACTCGTATTTTCCTCACAGCAGTTTAACTTGTGTGTGGTTGCAACATTACGGTCCCATTGAGTACATTTTTTGAGAAAGGGACATCAGTTTCACTACAGGTCGGTAGGAGGGTGCTGAGCACAATACATTTCCTTTCTACGGTAAGCATTTTTTTGTGTTTGATACTTTTGGAAGTTTGTTTTTTCATGCTGATTTTAAAATGACCTTTTTCATGTTTGAAATGTACTTACTCGTTTTTTCCTCACAGGAGGTCAACTTGTGTGTGGTTGCAACATTACGGTCCCATTGAGTACAATTTTGGAGAAAGGGACATCAGTTGCCCCACAGGGCGGGAGGAGGGTGCTGAGCACGATACATTTCCTTTCTACCGTAAGCATTTTTTCTGTTTGATATGTTTGGAACTTTGGTATTTCATGTTGATTTTATAATGACCTTTTCCATGTTTGAAATGTACTAACTCGTTGTTTCCTCACAGCAGATCAACTTGTGTGTGGTTGCAACATTATGGTCCCATCGAGTACATTTTTGGAGAAAGGGACCTCAGTTGCACCACAAGGCGGGAGGAGGGTGCTGAGCACGATACATTTCCTTTCTACGGTAAGCATTTTTTTGTGTTTGATAGTTTTGGAAGTTAGGTTTTTCATGTTGATTTTAAAATGACCTTTTCCATGTTTGAAATGTACTAACACCTTTTTTCCTCACAGCAGGCCAACTTGTGTGTGGTTGCAACATTACGGTCCCATTGAGTACATTTTTGGAGAAAGGGACATCAGTTGCACCACTGGGCGGGAGGAGGGTTTTGAGGACGATACATTTCCTTTCTACTGTAAGCATTTTTTTGTGTTTTATACTTTCCGAAGTTTGGTTTTTCATGTTGATTTGAAAATGACGATTTTCATGTTTGAGATGTACTAACTCGTTTTTTCCTCACAGCAGGTCAACTTGTGTGTGGTTGCAACTTTACTGTCCCATTGAATAAATTTTTGGAAAACGGGACATCAGTTGCACCACAGGGCGGGAGGAGGGTGCTAAGCACGATACATTTCCTTTCTACGGTAAGCATTTTTTTGTGTTTGATAGTTTTGGAAGTTAGGTTTTTCATGTTGATTTTAAAATGACCTTTTCATGTTTGAAATGTATAACTCGTTTTTTCCTCACAGCAGGTCTACTTGTGTGTGTTTGCAACATTACGGTCCCATTGAGTACATTTTTGGAGAAAGAGACATCAGTTGCACCACAGGGCGGGAGGAGGGTCTGAGCACGGTACATTTCCTTTCTACGGTAAGCATTTATTTGTGTTTGATACTTTTGGAAGTTTGGTTTTTCATGTTGATTTTAAAATGACCTTTTTCATGTTTGAAATGTCCTAACTCATTTTTTCCTCACAGCAGGTCTACTTGTGTGTGGTTGCAACATTACGGTCCCATTGAGTACATTTTTGGAGAAAGAGACATCAGTTGCACCACAGGGCGGGAGGAGGGTCCGAGCACGATACATTTCCTTTCTACGGTAAGCATTTTTTTGTGTTTGATACTTTTGGATGTTTGGTTTTTCATGTTGATTTTAAAATGACCTTTCTCATGTTTGAAATTTACTAACCCGTTTTGTCCTCACAGCAGGTCAAATTGTGTGTGGTTGCAAAATTATTGTCCCATTGAGTACATTTTTGGAGAAAGGGACATCAGTTGCACCACAGAGTGGGAGGAGGGTGCTGAGCACGATACATTTCCTTTCTACGGTAAGCATTTTTTTGTGTTTGATACTTTTGGAAATTTGGTTTTTCCAGTTGATTTTAAAATGACTTTTTTCATGTTTGAAAAGTACTAATTCGTTTTTTCCTCACAGCAGGTCAACTTGTGTGTGGTGGCAACGTTACGGTCCCATTGAGTACATTTTTGGAGAAAGGGACATCAGTTGCACCACAGGGCGGGAGGAGGGTTCTGAGCACGATACATTTTCTTTCTGCGGTAAGGATTTTTTTGTGTTTGATACTTTTGGAAGTTTCGGTTTTCATGTTAATTTTAAAATGACCGTTTTCATGTTTGAAATGTACTAACTCAATATTTCCTCACAGCGGGTGAACTTGTGTGTGGTTGCAACATTACCGTCCCATTGAGTACGTTTTTGGAGAAAGGGACATCAGTTGCACCACAGGGCGGGAGGAGGGTGCTGAGCACGATACATTTCCTTTCCACGGTAAGCATTTTTTTGTGTTTGATACTTTTGGAAGTTTGGTTTCATGTTGATTTTAAAATGGTCTTTTTCATGTTTGAAATGTACTAACTCGTTTTTTCCTCACAGCAGGTCAACATTTGTGTGGTTGCAACATTACGGTTCCATTGAGTACGTTTGTGGAGAAAGGGAAATCAGTTGCACCACAGGGCGGGATGAGGGTGGTGAGCACGATACATTTTCTTTCTACGGTAAGCATTTTTTTGTGTTTGATACTTTTGGAAGTTTGGTTTTTCATGTTGATTTCAAAATGACCTTTTCTATGTTTGAAATGTACTTACTCGTTTTTTCCTCACAGCAGGTAAATTTGTGTGTGGTTGCAACAATACGGTCCCATTGAGTACATTTTTGGAGAAAGGGACATCAGTTGCACCACAGGGCGGGAGGAGGGTGCTGAGCACGATACATTTCCTTTCTACGGTAAGAATTTTTTTTGTGTTTGATACTTTTGGAATTTTGGTTTTTCATGTTGATTTTAAAATGACTTTTTTCATGTTTGAAATGTCCTAATTCGTTTTTTCCTCACAGCAGGTCAACTCTTGTGTGGTTGCAACTTTACGGTCCCATTGAGTACATTTTTGGAGAAAGGGACATCAGTTGCCCCACAGGGCGTGAGGAGGGTGCTGAGCACGATACAGTTCCTCGCTACGGTAAGTTTTTTTTTGTTATTGAAACTTTTGGACGTTGGTTTTTCATGTTGATTTTTAAATGACCTTTTTCATGTTTGAAACGTACTAACTCGTTTTTTCCTCACAGCAGGTCAACTTGTGTGTTGTTGCAAGTTTACGATCCCATTGAGTACACTTTTGGAAAAAGGGCATCAGTTGCACCACAGGGTGGGAGGAGGGTGCAGAGCACGATACATTTGCTTTCAACGGTAAGCATTTTTTTGTGTTTGATACTTTTGGAAGTTTGGTTTTTCATGTTGATTTTAAAATGACCTTTTTCATGTTTGAAATGTACTAACTCGTTTTTTCCTCACAGCAGGTCAACTTGTGCGTGGTTGCAACATTACGGTCCCATTGAGTACATTTTTGGAGAAAGAGACATCAGTTGCACCACAGGGCGGGAGGAGGGTGCTGAGCACGATACATTTTCTCTCTTCGTAAGCAGTTTTTTGTGTTTGATACTTTTGGAATTTTGGATTTTCATGTTGATTTCAAAATGACCTTTCTCATGTTTGAAATGTACTAACTCGTATTTTCGTCACAGCAGTTTAACTTGTGTGTGGTTGCAACATTACGGTCCCATTGAGTACATTTTTTGAGAAAGGGACATCAGTTTTACTACAGGTCGGTAGGAGGGTGCTGAGCACGATACATTTCCTTTCTACGGTAAGCATTTTTTTGTGTTTGATACTTTTGGAATTTTTTTTTTTCATGTTGATTTTAAAATGACCTTTTTCATGTTTGAAATGTACTAACTCGTTTTTTCCTCACAGGAGGTCAACTTGTGTGTGGTTGCGACATTACGGTCCCATTGAGTACAATTTTGGAGAAAGGGACATCAGTTGCCCCACAGGGCGGGAGGAGGGTGCTGAGCACGATACATTTCCTTTCTACCGTAAGCATTTTTTCTGTTTGATATGTTTGGAACTTTGGTTTTTCATGTTGATTTTATAATGACCTTTTCCATGTTTGAAATGTACTAACTCGTTGTTTCCTCACAGCAGATCAACTTGTGTGTGGTTGCAACATTACGGTCCCATTGAGTACATTTTTGGAGAAAGGGACATCAGTTGCACCACAAGGCGGGAGGAGGGTGCTGTTGCACGATACATTTCCTCTCTACGGTAAGCATTTTTTTGTGTTTGATAGTTTTGGAAGTTAGGTTTTTCATGTTGATTTTAAAATGACCTTTTCCATGTTTGAAATGTACTAACACCTTTTTTCCTCACAGCAGGCCAACTTGTGTGTGGTTGCAACATTACGGTCCCATTGAGTACATTTTTGGAGAAAGGGACATCAGTTGCACCACTGGGCGGGAGGAGGGTTTTGAGGACGATACATTTCCTTTCTACTGTAAGCATTTTTTTGTGTTTTATACTTTCCGAAGTTTGGTTTTTCATGTTGATTTGAAAATGACGATTTTCATGTTTGAAATGTACTAACTCGTTTTTTCCTCACAGCAGGTCAACTTGTGTGTGGTTGCAACTTTACTGTCCCATTGAATAAATTTTTGGAAAACGGGACATCAGTTGCACCACAGGGCGGGAGGAGGGTGCTAAGCACGATACATTTCTTTTCTACGGTAAGCATTTTTTTGTGTTTGATAGTTTTGGAAGTTAGGTTTTTCATGTTGATTTTAAAATGACCTTTTCATGTTTGAAATGTATAACTCGTTTTTTCCTCACAGCAGGTCTACTTGTGTGTGTTTGCAACATTACGGTCCCATTGAGTACATTTTTGGAGAAAGAGACATCAGTTGCACCACAGGGCGGGAGGAGGGTCTGAGCACGGTACATTTCCTTTCTACGGTAAGCATTTATTTGTGTTTGATACTTTTGGAAGTTTGGTTTTTCATGTTGATTTTAAAATGACCTTTTTCATGTTTGAAATGTCCTAACTCGTTTTTTCCTCACAGCAAGTCTACTTGTGTGTGGTTGCAACATTACGGTCCCATTGAGTACATTTTTGGAGAAAGAGACATCAGTTGCACCACAGGGCGGGAGGAGGGTCCGAGCACGATACATTTCCTTTCTACGGTAAGCATTTTTTTGTGTTTGATACTTTTGGATGTTTGGTTTTTCATGTTGATTTTAAAATGACCTTTCTCATGTTTGAAATGTACTAACCCGTTTTGTCCTCACAGCAGGTCAAATTGTGTGTGGTTGCAAAATTATTGTCCCATTGAGTACATTTTTGGAGAAAGGGACATCAGTTGCACCACAGAGTGGGAGGAGGATGCTGAGCACGATACATTTCCTTTCTACGGTAAGCATTTTTTTGTGTTTGATACTTTTGGAAATTTGGTTTTTCCAGTTGATTTTAAAATGACTTTTTTCATGTTTGAAAAGTACTAATTCGTTTTTTCCTCACAGCAGGTCAACTTGTGTGTGGTGGCAACGTTACGGTCCCATTGAGTACATTTTTGGAGAAAGGGACATCAGTTGCACCACAGGGCGGGAGGAGGGTTCTGAGCACGATACATTTTCTTTCTGCGGTAAGGATTTTTTTGTGTTTGATACTTTTGGAAGTTTCGGTTTTCATGTTAATTTTAAAATGACCGTTTTCATGTTTGAAATGTACTAACTCAATATTTCCTCACAGCGGGTGAACTTGTGTGTGGTTGCAACATTACCGTCCCATTGAGTACGTTTTTGGAGAAAGGGACATCAGTTGCACCACAGGGCGGGAGGAGGGTGCTGAGCACGATACATTTCCTTTCCACGGTAAGCATTTTTTTGTGTTTGATACTTTTGGAAGTTTGGTTTTCATGTTGATTTTAAAATGGTCTTTTTCATGTTTGAAATGTTCTAACTCGTTTTTTCCTCACAGCAGGTCAACATTTGTGTGGTTGCAACATTACGGTTCCATTGAGTACGTTTGTAGAGAAAGGGAAATCAGTTGCACCACAGGGCGGGATGACGGTGGTGAGCACGATACATTTTCTTTCTACGGTAAGCATTTTTTTTTGTTTGATACTTTTGGAAGTTTGGTTTTTCATGTTGATTTCAAAATGACCTTTTCTATGTTTGAAATGTACTTACTCGTTTTTTCTCACAGCAGGTAAATTTGTGTGTGGTTGCAACAATACGGTCCCATTGAGTACATTTTTGGAGAAAGGGACATCAGTTGCACCACAGGGCGGGAGGAGGGTGCTGAGCACGATACATTTCCTTTCTACGGTAAGAATTTTTTTTGTGTTTGATACTTTTGGAATTTTGGTTTTTCATGTTGATTTTAAAATGACTTTTTTCATGTTTGAAATGTCCTAACTCGTTTTTTCCTCACAGCAGGTCAACTCTTGTGTGGTTGCAACTTTACGGTCCCATTGAGTACATTTTTGGAGAAAGGGACATCAGTTGCCCCACAGGGCGTGAGGAGGGTGCTGAGCACGATACAGTTCCTTGCTACGGTAAGTTTTTTTTTGTTATTGAAACTTTTGGACGTTGGTTTTTCATGTTGATTTTTAAATGACCTTTTTCATGTTTGAAACGTACTAACTCGTTTTTTCCTCACAGCAGGTCAACTTGTGTGTTGTTGCAAGTTTACGGTCCCATTGAGTACACTTTTGGAAAAAGGGCATCAGTTGCACCACAGGGTGGGAGGAGGGTGCAGAGCACGATACATTTGCTTTCAACGGTAAGCATTTTTTTGTGTTTGATACTTTTGGAAGTTTGGTTTTTCATGTTGATTTTAAAATGACCTTTTTCATGTTTGAAATGTACTAACTCGTTTTTTCCTCACAGCAGGTCAACTTGTGCGTGGTTGCAACATTACGGTCCCATTGAGTACATTTTTGGAGAAAGAGACATCAGTTGCACCACAGGGCGGGAGGAGGGTGCTGAGCACGATACATTTTCTCTCTTCGTAAGCAGTTTTTTGTGTTTGATACTTTTGGAATTTTGGTTTTTCATGTTGATTTCAAAATGACCTTTCTCATGTTTGAAATGTACTAACTCGTATTTTCGTCACAGCAGTTTAACTTGTGTGTGGTTGCAACATTACGGTCCCATTGAGTACATTTTTTGAGAAAGGGACATCAGTTTTACTACAGGTCGGTAGGAGGGTGCTGAGCACGATACATTTCCTTTCTACGGTAAGCATTTTTTTGTGTTTGATACTTTTGGAATTTTTTTTTTTCATGTTGATTTTAAAATGACCTTTTTCATGTTTGAAATGTACTAACTCGTTTTTTCCTCACAGGAGGTCAACTTGTGTGTGGTTGCGACATTACGGTCCCATTGAGTACAATTTTGGAGAAAGGGACATCAGTTGCCCCACAGGGCGGGAGGAGGGTGCTGAGCACGATACATTTCCTTTCTACCGTAAGCATTTTTTCTGTTTGATATGTTTGGAACTTTGGTTTTTCATGTTGATTTTATAATGACCTTTTCCATGTTTGAAATGTACTAACTCGTTGTTTCCTCACAGCAGATCAACTTGTGTGTGGTTGCAACATTACGGTCCCATTGAGTACATTTTTGGAGAAAGGGACATCAGTTGCACCACAAGGCGGGAGGAGGGTGCTGTTGCACGATACATTTCCTCTCTACGGTAAGCATTTTTTTGTGTTTGATAGTTTTGGAAGTTAGGTTTTTCATATTGATTTTAAAATGACCTTTTCCATGTTTGAAATGTACTAACACCTTTTTTCCTCACAGCAGGCCAACTTGTGTGTGGTTGCAACATTACGGTCCCATTGAGTACATTTTTGGAGAAAGGGATATCAGTTGCACCACTGGGTGGGAGGAGGGTTTTGAGGACGATACATTTCCTTTCTAGTGTAAGCATTTTTTTGTGTTTTATACTTTCCGAAGTTTGGTTTTTCATGTTAATTTGAAAATGACGATTTTCATGTTTGAAATGTACTAACTCGTTTTTTCCTCACAGCAGGTCAACTTGTGTGTGGTTGCAACTTTACTGTCCCATTGAGTACATTTTTGGAAAACGGGACATCAGTTGCACCACAGGGCGGGAGGAGGGTGCTAAGCACGATACATTTCCTTTCTACGGTAAGCATTTTTTTGTGTTTGATAGTTTTGGAAGTTAGGTTTTTCATGTTGATTTTAAAATGACCTTCTCATGTTTGAAATGTATAACTCGTTTTTTCCTCACAGCAGGTCTACTTGTGTGTGTTTGCAACATTACGGTCCCATTGAGTACATTTTTGGAGAAAGAGACATCAGTTGCACCACAGGGCGGGAGGAGGGTCCGAGAACGATACATTTCCTTTCTACGGTAAGCATTTATTTGTGTCTTATACTTTTGGAAGTTTGGTTTATCATGTTGATTTTAAAATGACCTTTTTAATGTTTGAAATGTACTAACTCGTTTTTTCCTCACAGCAGGTCAACTGGTGTGTGGTTGCAACATTACGGTCCCATTGAGTACATTATGGAGAAAGGGACATCAGTTGCACCACAGGGCGGGAGGAGGGTGCTGAGCACGATACATTTCCTTTCAGGGGGAAGCATATTTTTGTGTTTGATACTTTTGGAAGTTTGGTTTTTCATGTTGATTTTAAATTGACCTTTTTCATGTTTGAAATGTACTAACTCGTTTTTTCCTCACAGCAGGTCTACTTGTGTGTGGTTGCAACATTACGGTCCCATTGAGTACATTTTTGGAGAATGAGACATCAGTTGCACCACAGTGTGGGAGGAGGGTCTGAGCACGATACATTTCCTTTCTACGGTAAGAATTTTTTGAGTTTGATACTTTTGGAAGTTAGGTTTTTCATGTTGATTTTAAAATGCCCTTTTTCATGTTTGAAATGTACTAACTCGTTTTTTTCTCACAGCAGGTCAACTTGTGTGTGGTTGCAACATTACTGTCCCATTGAGTACATTTTTGGAGAAACGGACATCTGTTGCACCACGGGGTGGGAGGAGGGTGCTGAGCACGATACATTTCCTTTCTACGGTAAGCATTTTTTTGTGTTTGATGCTTTTGCAAGTTTGGTTTTTCATGTTGATTTTAAAATGACCTTTTTCATGTTTGAAATGTACTAACTCGTTTTTTCCTCACAGCAGGTCAACTCTTGTGTGGTTGCAACATTACCGTCCCATTGAGTACATTTTTGGAGAAAGGGACATCAGTTGCACCACAGAGCACGAGGAGGGTGCTGAGCACGATACATTTCCTTTCTACGGTAAACATTTTTTCGTGATTGATACTTTTGGAATTTTGATCTTACATGTTGATTTTAAAATGACCTTTTTCATGTTTGAAATGTACTAACTCGTTTTTTGCTCACAGCGGTCAACATGTGTGTGGTTGCAACATTACTGTCCCATTGAGTACATTTTTGGAGAAAGGGACATGAGTTGCACCACAGGGCGGGAGGAGGGTGCTAAGCACGATACATTTCCTTTCTACGGTAAGCATTTTTTTGTGTTTGATAGTTTTGGAAGTTAGGTTTTTCATGTTCATTTTAAAATGACCTTTTCATGTTTGAAATGTATAACTCGTTTTTTCCTCACAGCAGGTCTACTTGTGTGTGTTTGATACATTACTGTCCCATTTAGTACATTTTTGGAGAAAGAGACATCAGTTGCACCACAGGGCGGGAGGAGGGTCTGAGCACAATACATTTCCTTTCTACGGTAAGCATTTATTTGTGTTTGATACTTTTGGAAGTTTGGTTTATCATGTTGAATTTAAAATGACCTTTTTCATGTTTGAAATGTTCTAACTCGTTTTTTCCTCACAGCAGGTCAACTGGTGTGTGGTTGCAACATTACGGTCCCATTGAGTACATTATGGAGAAAGGGACATCAGTTGCACCACAGAGCACGAGGAGGGTGCTGAGCACGATACATTTCCTTTCCACGGTAAGCATTTTTTTGTTTTTGATACTTTTGGAATTTTGGTTTTCCATGTTGATTTTAAAATGACCTTTTTCATGTTTGAAATGTACTGACTCGTTTTTTCTTCACAGCAGGTACACTTGTGTGTGGTTGCAACTTTACGGTCCCATTGAGTACGTTTATGGAGAAAGGGACATGAGTTGCACCACAGGGCGGGAGGAGGGTGCTGAGCACGATACATTTCCTTTCTACGGTAAGCATTTTTTTGTGTTTGATGCTTTTGGAAGTTTGATTTTTCATGTTGATTTTAAAATGACCTTTTCCATGTTTGAAATGTACTAACTCCTTTTTTCCTCGCAGCAGGTCAACTTGTGTGTGGTTGCAACATTACGGTCCCATTGAGTACGTTTTTGGAGAAAGGGACATGAGGTTCACCACAGGGCGGGAGGAGGGTGCTAAGCACGATACATTTCCTTTCTACGGTAAGCATTTTTTTGTGTTTGATAGTTTTGGAAGTTAGGTTTTTCATGTTGATTTCAAAATGACCTTTTCATGTTTGAAATGTACTAACTCGTTTTGCCTTCACAGCAGGTCAACTGGTGTGTGGTTGCAACATTACGGTCCCATTGAGTACATTATGGAGAAAGGAACATCAGTTGCACCACTGGGCGGGAGAGGGGTGCTGAGCACGATACATTTCCTTTCTAGCGTAAGCATATTTTTGTGTTTGATTCTTTTGAAAGTTTGGTTTTTCATGTTGATTTTAAAATGACCTTTTTCATGTTTAAAATGTACGAACTCGTTTTTTCCTCACAGGAGGTCAACTGGTGTGTGGTTGCAACATTACGGTCCCATTGAGTACATTTTTGGAGAAAGGGACATCAGTTGCACCACAGGGCGGGAGGAGGGTGCTGAGCACGCTACATTTCCTTTCAGGGGGAAGCATTTTTTTGTGTTTGATACTTTTGGAAGTTAGGTTTTTCATGTTGATTTTAAAATGACCTTTTTCATGTTTGAAATGTCCTAACTCGTTTTTTCCTCACAGCAGGTCTAGTTGTGTGTGGTTGCAACATTACGGTCCCATTGAGTACATTTTTGGAGAAAGAGACATCAGCTGCACCACAGGGCGGGAGGAGGGTGCTAAGCTCGATACATTTCCTTTCTACGGTAAGCAATTATTTGTGTTTTATACTTTTGGAAGTTTGGTTTATCATGTTGATTTTAAAATGACCTTTTTCATGTTTGAAATGTACTAACTCGTTTTTTCCTCACAGCAGGTCAACTGGTGTGTGGTTGCAACATTACGGTCCCATTGAGTACATTATGTAGAAAGGGACATCAGTTGCACCACAGGGCGGGAGGAGGGTGCTGAGCACGCTACATTTACTTTCAGGGGGAAGCATATTTTTGTGTTTGATACTTTTGGAAGTTTGGTTTTTCATGTTGAATTTAAAATGACCTTTTTCATGTTTGAAATTTACTAAATCACTTTTTCCTCACAGCAGGTAAACTTGTGTGTGGATGCAACATTACGCTCCCATTGAGTACATTTTAGGCGAAAGGGACATCAGTTGCACCACAGGGCGGAAGGGGGTGCTGAGCACGATAAATTTCCTTTCTACGGTAAGCATTTTTTTGTGTTTGATTCTTTTGGATGTTTGGTTTTTTTGTTGATTTTAAAATGACCTTTTCCATATTTGAAATGTAGTAACTCACTTTTTCCTCACAGCAGGTCATCTTGTGTGTGGTTTGAAACATTACGGTCCCGTTGAGTACATTTTTGGAAGAAGGGGACATCAGTTGCACCACAGGACGGGAGAAGGGTGCTGAACACAATACATTTTCACTCCTCGGTAAGCATTTTTTTGTGTTTTATAATTTTGGAATTTTGGTTCTTCATGTTGATTTTAAAATGACCTTTTTCATGTTTGAAATGTACTAACTCGTTATTTCCTCACAGCAGGTCATCTTGTGTGTGGTTGCAACACTACGGTCCCATTGAGTACATTTTTGGAGAAAGGGACAACAGTTGCACCACAGGGCAGGAGGAGAGAGCTGAGCACGTTACATTTCCTTTCTACGGAAAGCATTTTTTTGTGTTTGATACTTTTGGAAGTTTGGTTTTTCATGTTTATTTTGAAATGAACTTTTCCATGTTTGAAATGTACTAACTCGATTTTCCTCACAGCAGGTCAACTTGAGTGTGGTTGCAACATTACGGTTCCATTGAGTACATTTTTGGAGAAAGGGAAATCAGTTGCACCACAGGGCGGGATGAGGGTGCTGAGCACGATACATTTCTTTTCCACGGTAAGCATTTTTTTGTGTTTGATACTTTTGGATGTTTGGTTTTTCATGTTGATTTTAAAATGACCTTTCTCATGTTTGAAATGTACTAACTCGTTTTGTCCTCACAGCAGGTCAAATTGTGTGTGGTTGCAAAATTACTGTCCCATTGAGTACATTTTTGGAGAAAGGGACATCAGTTGCACCACAGAGCGGGAGGAGGGTGCTGAGCACGATACATTTCCTTTCTACGGTAAGCATTTTTTTGTGTTTGATACTTTTGAAAATTTGGTTTTTCCAGTTGATTTTAAAATGACTTTTTTCATGTTTGAAAAGTACTAATTCGTTTTTTCCTCACAGCAGGTCAACTTGTGTGTGGTGGCAACGTTACGGTCCCATTGAGTACATTTTTGGAGAAAGGGACATCAGTTGCACCACAGGGCGGGAGGAGGGTTCTGAGCACGATACATTTCCTTTCTGCGGTAAGCATTTTTTTGTGTTTGATACTTTTGGAAGTTTCGTTTTTCATGTTGATTTTAAAATGGTGTTTTTCATGTTTGAAATGTACTAACTCGTTTTTTCCTCACAGCAGGTCAACTTGTGTGTGGTTGCAACTTTACGGTCCCATTGAGTACATTTTTGGAGAAAGGGACAACAGTTGCACCACAGGGCGCGAGGAGGGTGCTGAGTACGATACATTTCCTTTCCACGGTAAGCATTTTTTTGTGTTTGATACTTTTGGAAGTTAGGTTTTTCATGTTGATTTTAAAATGACCTTTTTCATGTTTGAAATGTACTAACTCGTTTTTTCCTCACAGCAAGTCAACACTTGTGTGGTTGCAACATTACGGTTCCATTGAGTACATTTTTGGAGAAAGGAACATCAGTTGCACCACAGGGCGTGAGGAGTGTGCTGAGCACGATACAGTTCCTTGCTACGGTAAGCATTTTTTTGTTTTTGATACTTTTGGACGTTTGGTTTTTCATGTTGATTTTTAAATGACCTTTTTCATGTTTGAAACGTATTAACTCTTTTTTTCCTCACAGCAGGTCAACATGTGTGTTGTTGCAAGTTTACGGTCCCATTGAGTACACTTTTGGAAAAAGGGCATCAGTTGCACCACAGGGTGGGAGGAGGGTGCTGAGCATGATATATTTCCTTTCTACGGTAAGCATTTTTTTGTGTTTGATACTTTTGAAAGTTTGGTTTTTCATGTTGTTTTTAAATTACCTTTTTCATGTTTGAAATGTACTAACTCGTATTTTCCTCACAGCAGTATAACTTGTGTGTGCTTGCAACATTACGGTCCCATTGAGTACATTTTTTGAGAAAGGGACATCAGTTGCACCACAGGGCGGGAGGAGGGTGCTGAGCATGATACATTTCCTTTCTACGGTAAGCATTTTTTTGTGTTTGATACTTTTGGAAGTTTGTTTTTCATGTTGATTTTAAAATGACCTTTTTCATGTTTGAAATGTACTAACTCGTTTTTTCCTCACAGCAGGTCAACTTGTGTGTGGCGGCAACATTACGGTCCCATTGAGTACATTTTTGGAGAAAGGGACATCAGTTGCACCACAGGGCGGGAGGAGGGTGCTGAGCACGATACATTTCCTTTCTACGGTAAGAATTTTTTTGTGTTTGATACTTTTGGAAGTTTGGTTATTCATGTTGATTTTAAATTGACCTTTTTCATGTTTGAAATGTACTAACTCGTTTTTTCCTCACAGCAGGTCAACTTGTGTGTGGCGGCAACATTACGGTCCCATTGAGTACATTTTTGGAGAAAGAGACATCAGTTGCACCACATGGCGGGAGGAGGGTACTGAGCACGATACATTTCCTTTCTACGTTAAGCATTTTTTTGGGTTTGATACTTTTGGAAGTTTGGTTTTTCATGTTGAATTTAAAATGACTTTTTTCATGTTTGAAATGTACAAAATCACTTTTTCCTCACAGCAGGTGAACTTGTGTGTGGATGCAACATTACGCTCCCATTGAGTACATTTTTGGCGAAAGGGACATCAGTTGCACCACAGGGCGGAAGGGGGTGCTGAGCACGATAAATTTCCTTTCTACGGTAAGCATTTTTTTGTGTTTGATACTTTTGGATGTTTGGTTTTTTTGTTGATTTTAAAATGACCTTTTCCATATTTGAAATGTAGTAACTCACTTTTTCCTCACAGCAGGTCATCTTGTGTGTGGTTTGAAACATTACGGTCCCATTGAGTACATTTTTGGAAGAAGGGGACATCAGTTGCACCACAGGACGGGAGAAGGGTGCTGAACACAATACATTTTCTCTCTTCGGTTAGCATTTTTTTGTGTTTTATAATTTTGGAATTTTGGTTTTTCATGTTGATTTTAAAATGACCTTTTTCATGTTTGAAATGTACTAACTCGGTATTTGCTCACAGCGGTCAACATGTGTGTGGTTGCAACATTACTGTCCCATTGAGTACATTTTTGGAGAAAGGGACATCAGTTGCACCACAGGGCGGGAGGAGGGTGCTGAGCACGATAGATCTTCTCTCTTCGGTAAGCATTTTTTTGTGTTTTATACTATTGGAACATTGGTTTTTCATGTTGATTTTAAAATGACCTTTTTCATGTTTGAAATGTACTGACTCGTTTTTTCCTCACAGCAGGTCAACTTGTGTGTGGTTGCAACATTACGGTCCCATTGAGTACATTTTTGGAGAAAGGGACATCAGTTGCACCACTGGGCGGGAGGAGGGTTTTGAGCACGATACATTTCCTTTCTAGTATAAGCATTTTTTTGTGTTTTATACTTTTCGAAGTTTGGTTTTTCATGTTGATTTGAAAATGACGATTTTCATGTTTGAAATGTACTAACTCGTTTTTTCCTCACAGCAGGTCACCTTGTGTGTGGTTGCAACTTTACGGTCCCATTGAGTACATTTTTGGAAAACGGGACATTAGTTGCACCACAGGGCGGGAGGAGGGTGCTAAGCACGATACATTTCCTTTCTACGGTAAGCATTTTTTTGTGTTTGATAGTTTTGGAAGTTACGTTTTTCATGTTGATTTTAAAATGACCTTTTCATGTTTGAAATGTATAACTCGTTTTTTCCTCACAGCAGGTCTACTTGTGTGTGTGTGCAACATTACGGTCCCATTGAGTACATTTTTGGAGAAAGAGACATCAGTTGCGCCACAGGGCGGGAGGAGGGTCTGAGCACGATACATTTCCTTTCTACGGTAAGCATTTATTTGTGTTTGATACTTCTGGTAGTTTGGTTTATCATGTTGATTTTAAAATGACCTTTTTCATGTTTGAAATGTACTAACTCGTTTTTTCCTCACAGCAGGTCAACTGGTGTGTGGTTGCAACATTACGGTCCCATTGAGTACATTATGGAGAAAGGGACATCAGTTGCACCACAGGGCGGAGGGGGGTGCTGAGCACGAAAACATTTCCTTTCTAGGGTAAGCATTTATTTGTGTTTTATACTTTTGGAAGTTAGGTTTTTCATGTTGATTTTAAAATGACCTTTTTCATGTTTGAAATGTCCTAACTCGTATTTTCCTCACAGCAGGTCTACTTGTGTGTGGATGCAACATTACGGTCCCATTGAGTACATTTTTGGAGAAAGAGACATCAGTTGCACCACAGGGCGGGAGGAGGGTCTGAGCACGATACATTTCCTTTCTACGGTAAGCATTTATTTGTGTTTTATACTTTTGGAAGTTTGGTTTGTCATGTTGATTTTAAAATGACCTTTTTCATGTTTGAAATGTACTAACTCGTTTTTTCCTCACAGCAGGTCAACTGGTGTGTGGTTGCAACATTATAGTCCCATTGAGTACATTATGGAGAAAGGGACATCAGTTGCACCACAGGGCGGGAGGAGGGTGCTGAGCACGATACATTTTCTTTCAGGGGGAAGCATATTTTTGTTTTTGATACTTTTGGAAGTTTGGTTTATCATGTTGATTTTAAATTGACCTTTTTCATGTTTGAAATGTACTAACTCGTTTTTTCCTCACAGCAGGTCAACTTGGGTGTGGCGGCAACATTACGGTCCCATTGAGTATATTTTTGGAGAAAGGGACATCAGTTGCACCACAGGGCGGGAGGAGGGTGCTGAGCACGATACATTTCCTTTCTACGGTAAGAAATTTTTTGAGTTTGATACTTTTGGAAGTTTGGTTTTTCATGTTGATTTTAAAATGACCTTTTTCATGTTTGAAATGTACTAACTCGTTTTTTTCTCACAGCAGGTCAACTTGTGTGTGGTTGCAACATTACGGTCCAACTCAGTACATTTTTGGAGAAAGGGACATCTGTTGCACCACGGGGTGGGAGGAGGGTGCTGAGCACGATACATTTCCTTTCTACGGTAAGCATTTTTTTGTGTTTGATGCTTTTGGAAGTTTGGTTTTTCATGTTGATTTTAAAATGACCTTTTTCATGTTTGAAATGTACTAACTCGTTTTTTCCTCACAGCAGGTCAACTCTTGTGTGGTTGCAACATTACCATCCCATTGAGTACATTTTTGGAGAAAGGGGCATCAGTTGCACCACAGAGCACGAGGAGGGTGCTGAGCACGATACATTTCCTTTCTACGGGGAGCATTTTTTTGTATTTGATACATTTGGAAATTTGGTTTTTCATGTTGTTTTTAAAATGACTTTTTTCATGTTTGAAATGTACTAACTCTTTTTTTCCTCACAGCAGGTCAACTTGTGTGTGGTGGCAACATTACGGTCCCATTGTGTACATTTTTGGAGAAAGGGACATCAGTTGCACCACAGGGCGGGAGGAGGGTGCTGAGCACGATACATTTCCTTTCTACGGTAAGCATTTTTTTGTGTTTGATACTTTTGGAATTTTGATCTTACATGTTGATTTTAAAAATGACCTTTTTCATGTTTGAAATGTACTAACTCGTTTTTTGCTCACAGCAGTCAACATGTGTGTGGTTGCAACATTACTGTCCCATTGAGTACATTTTTGGAGAAAGGGACATCAGTTGCACCACAGGGCGTGAGGAGTGTGCTGAGCACGATACAGTTCCTTGCTACGGTAAGCATTTTTTTGTTTTTGATACTTTTGGACGTTTGGTTTTTCATGTTGATTTTTAAATGACCTTTTTCATGTTTGAAACGTACTAACTCGTTTTTTCCTCACAGCAGGTCAACTTGTGTGTGGTGGCAACATTACGGTCCCATTGTGTACATTTTTGGAGAAAGGGACATCAGTTGCACCACAGGGCGGGAGGAGGGTGCTGAGCACGATACATTTCCTTTCTACGGTAAGCATTTTTTTGTGTTTGATACTTTTGGAATTTTGATCTTACATGTTGATTTTAAAATGACCTTTTTTATGTTTGAAATGTACTAACTCGTTTTTTGCTCACAGCAGTCAACATGTGTGTGGTTGCAACATTACGGTCCCATTGAGTACATTTTTGGGGAAAGGGACATCTGTTGCACCACGGGGTGGGAGGAGGGTGCTGAGCACGATACATTTCCTTTCTACGGTAAGCATTTTTTTGTGTTTGATGCTTTTGGAAGTTTGGTTTTTCATGTTGATTTTAAAATGACCTTTTTCATGTTTGAAATGTACTAACTCGTTTTTTCCTCACAGCAGGTTAACTTGTGTGTGATTGCAACATTACGGTCCCATTGAGTACATTTTTGGAGAAAGGGAAATCAGTTGCACCGCAGGGCGGGAGGAGGGTGCTGAGCACGATACATTTCCTTTCTACGTTAAGCATTTTTTTGTGTTTGATACTTTTGGAAGTTTGGTTTTTCATGTTGAATTTAAAATGACCTTTTTCATGTTTGAAATTTACTAAATCACTTTTTCCTCACAGCAGGTAAACTTGTGTGTGGATGCAACATTACGCTCCCATTGAGTACATTTTAGGCGAAAGGGACATCAGTTGCACCACAGGGCGGAAGGGGGTGCTGAGCACGATAAATTTCCTTTCTACGGTAAGCATTTTTTTGTGTTTGATACTTTTGGATGTTTGGTTTTTTTGTTGATTTTAAAATGACCTTTTCCATATTTGAAATGTAGTAACTCACTTTTTCCTCACAGCAGGTCATCTTGTGTGTGGTTTGAAACATTACGGTCCCGTTGAGTACATTTTTGGAAGAAGGGGACATCAGTTGCACCACAGGACGGGAGAAGGGTGCTGAACACAACAAATTTTCTCTCTTCGGTAAGCATTTTTTTGTGTTTTATAATTTTGGAATTTTGGTTTTTCATGTTGATTTTAAAATGACCTTTTTCATGTTTGAAATGTACTAACTCGTTATTTCCTCACAGCAGGTCATCTTGTGTGTGGTTGCAACACTACGGTCCCATTGAGTACATTTTTGGAGAAAGGGACAACAGTTGCACCACAGGGCAGGAGGAGAGAGCTGAGCACGTTACATTTCCTTTATACGGAAAGCATTTTTTTGTGTTTGATACTTTTGGAAGTTTGGTTTTTCATGTTTATTTTGAAATGAACTTTTCCATGTTTGAAATGTACTAACTCGATTTTCCTCACCGCAGGTCAACTTGTGTGTGGTTGCAAAATTACGGTTCCATTGAGTACATTTTTGGAGAAAGGGAAATCAGTTGCACCACAGGGCGGGATGAGGGTGCTGAGCACGATACATTTCTTTTCCACGGTAAGCATTTTTTTGTGTTTGATACTTTTGGATGTTTGGTTTTTCATGTTGATTTTAAAATGACCTTTCTCATGTTTGAAATGTACTAACTCGTTTTGTCCTCACAGCAGGTCAAATTGTGTGTGGTTGCAAAATTACTGTCCCATTGAGTACATTTTTGGAGAAAGGGACATCAGTTGCACCACAGAGCGGGAGGAGGGTGCTGAGCACGATACATTTCCTTTCTACGGTAAGCATTTTTTTGTGTTTGATACTTTTGAAAATTTGGTTTTTCCAGTTGATTTTAAAATGACTTTTTTCATGTTTGAAAAGTACTAATTCGTTTTTTCCTCACAGCAGGTCAACTTGTGTGTGGTGGCAACGCTACGGTCCCATTGAGTACATTTTTGGAGAAAGGGACATCAGTTGCACCACAGGGCGGGAGGAGGGTTCTGAGCACGATACATTTCCTTTCTGCGGTAAGGATTTTTTTGTGTTTGATACTTTTGGAAGTTTCGGTTTTCATGTTAATTTTAAAGTGACCGTTTTCATGTTTGAAATGTACTAACTCAATATTTTCTCACAGCGGGTGAATTTGTGTGTGGTTGCAACATTACCATCCCAATGAGTACGTTTTTGGAGAAAGGGACATCAGTTGCACCACAGGGCGGGAGGAGCGTGCTGAGCACGATATATTTCCTTTCCACTGTAAGCATTTTTTTGTGTTTGATACTTTTGGAAGTTTCGTTTTTCATGTTGATTTTAAAATGGTGTTTTTCATGTTTGAAATGTACTAACTCGTTTTTTCCTCACAGCAGGTCAACTTGTGTGTGGTTGCAACATTACGGTCCCATTGAGTACATTTTTGGAGAAAGGGACAACAGTTGCACCACAGGGCGCGAGGAGGGTGCTGAGTACGATACATTTCCTTTCCACGGTAAGCATTTTTTTGTGTTTGATACTTTTGGAAGTTAGGTTTTTCATGTTGATTTTAAAATGACCTTTTTCATGTTTGAAATGTACTAACTCGTTTTTTCCTCACAGCAGGTCAACACTAGTGTGGTTGCAACATTACGGTTCCATTGAGTACATTTTTGGAGAAAGGGACATCAGTTGCACCACAGGGCGTGAGGAGTGTGCTGAGCACGATACAGTTCCTTGCTACGGTAAGCATTTTTTTGTTTTTGATACTTTTGGACGTTTGGTTTTTCATGTTGATTTTTAAATGACCTTTTTCATGTTTGAAACGTATTAATTCGGTTTTTCCTCACAGCAGGTCAACATGTGTGTTGTTGCAAGTTTACGGTCCCATTGAGTACACTTTTGGAAAAAGGGCATCAGTTGCACCACAGGGTGGGAGGAGGGTGCAGAGCACGATATATTTCCTTTCTACGGTAAGCATTTTTTTGTGTTTGATACTTTTGGAAGTTTGGTTTTTCATGTTGATTTTAAAATGACCTTTTTCATGTTTGAAATGTACTAACTCGTATTTTCCTCACAGCAGTATAACTTGTGTGTGCTTGCAACATTACGGTCCCATTGAGTACATTTTTTGAGAAAGGGACATCAGTTGCACCACAGGGCGGGAGGAGGGTGCTGAGCATGATACATTTCCTTTCTACGGTAAGCATTTTTTTGTGTTTGATACTTTTGGAAGTTTGTTTTTCATGTTGATTTTAAAATGACCTTTTTCATGTTTGAAATGTACTAACTCGTTTTTTCCTCACAGCAGGTCAACTTGTGTGTGGCGGCAACATAACGGTCCCATTGAGTACATTTTTGGAGAAAGGGACATCAGTTGCACCACAGGGCGGGAGGAGGGTGCTGAGCACGATACATTTCCTTTCTACGGTAAGAATTTTTTTGTGTTTGATACTTTTGGAAGTTTGGTTATTCATGTTGATTTTAAATTGACCTTTTTCATATTTGAAATGTACTAACTCGTTTTTTCCTCACAGGAGGTCAACTTGTGTGTGGCGGCAACATTACGGTCCCATTGAGTACATTTTTGGAGAAAGAGACATCAGTTGCACCACATGGCGGGAGGATGGTGCTGAGCACGATACATTTCCTTTCTACGGTAAGAATTTTTTTGAGTTTGATACTTTTGGAAGTTTGGTTTTTCATGTTGATTTTAAAATGACCTTTTTCATGTTTGAAATGTACTAACTCGTTTTTTTCTCACAGCAGGTCAACTTGTGTGGTTGCAACATTACGGTCCCATTGAATACATTTTTGGAGAAAGGGACATCTGTTGCACCACGGGGTGGGAGGAGGGTGCTAAGCACGATACATTTCCTTTCTACGGTAAGCATTTTTTTGTGTTTGATGCTTTTGGAAGTTTGGTTTTTCATGTTGATTTTAAAATGACCTTTTTCATGTTTGAAATGTACTAACTCGTTTTTTCCTCACAGCAGGTTAACTTGTGTGTGATTGCAACATTACGTTCCCATTGAGTGCATTTTTGGAGAAAGGGAAATCAGTTGCACCGCAGGGCGGGAGGAGGGTGCTGAGCACGATACATTTCCTTTCTACGTTAAGCATTTTTTTGTGTTTGATACTTTTGGAAGTTTGGTTTTTCATGTTGAATTTAAAATGACCTTTTTCATGTTTGAAATGTACAAAATCACTTTTTCCTCACAGCAGGTAAACTTGTGTGTGGATGCAACATTACGCTCCCATTGAGTACATTTTTGGCGAAAGGGACATCAGTTGCACCACAGGGCGGAAGGGGGTGCTGAGCACGATAAATTTCCTTTCTACGGTAAGCATTTTTTTGTGTTTGATACTTTTGGATGTTTGGTTTTTTTGTTGATTTTAAAATGACCTTTTCCATATTTGAAATGTAGTAACTCACTTTTTCCTCACAGCAGGTCATCTTGTGTGTGGTTTGAAACATTACGGTCCCATTGAGTACATTTTTGGAAGAAGGGGACATCAGTTGCACCACAGGACGGGAGAAGGGTGCTGAACACAATACATTTTCTCTCTTCGGTAAGCATTTTTTTGTGTTTTATAATTTTGGAATTTTGGTTTTTCATGTTGATTTTAAAAAGACCTTCTTCATGTTTGAAATGTACTAACTCGGTATTTGCTCACAGCGGTCAACATGTGTGTGGTTGCATCATTACTGTCCCATTGAGTACATTTTTGGAGAAAGGGACATCAGTTGCACCACAGGGCGGGAGGAGGGTGCTGAGCACGATACATTTCCTTTCTACAGTAAGAATTTTTTTGTGTTTGATGCTTTTGGAATTTTGATTTTTCATGTTGATTTTAAAATGACCTTTTTCATGTTTGAAATGTACTAACTCGTTTTTTCCTCACAGCAGGTCAACTCTTGTGTGGTTGCAACATTACCATCCCATTGAGTACATTTCTGGAGAAAGGGACATCAGTTGCACCACAGAGGACGAGGAGGGTGCTGAGCACGATACATTTCCTTTCTACGGTAAGCATTTTTTTGTATTTGATACATTTGGAAATTTGGTTCTTCATGTTGTTTTTAAAATGACTTTTTTCATGTTTGAAATGTACTAACTCTTTTTTTCCTCACAGCAGGTCAACTTGTGTGTGGTGGCAACGTTACGGTCCCATTGTGTACATTTTTGGAGAAAGGGACATCAGTTGCACCACAGGGCGGGAGGAGGGTGCTGAGCACGATACATTTCCTTTCTACAGTAAGAATTTTTTTGTGTTTGATACTTTTGGAATTTTGATCTTACATGTTGATTTTAAAATGACCTTTTTCATGTTTGAAATGTACTAACTCGTTTTTTGCTCACAGCAGTCAACATGTGTGTGGTTGCAACATTACTGTCCCATTGAGTACATTTTTGGAGAAAGGGACATCAGTTGCACCACAGGGCGTGAGGAGTGTGCTGAGCACGATACAGTTCCTTGCTACGGTAAGCATTTTTTTGTTTTTGATACTTTTGGACGTTTGGTTTTTCATGTAGATTTTTAAATGACCTTTTTCATGTTTGAAACGTACTAACTCGTTTTTTCCTCACAGCAGGTCAACTTGTGTGTTGTTGCAAGTTTACGGTCCAATTGAGTACACTTTTGGAAATAGGGCATCAGTTGCACCACAGGGTGGGAGGAGGGTGCAGAGCACGACACATTTCCTTTCTACGGTAAGCATTTTTTTGTGTTTGATGCTTTTGGAAGTTTGGTTTTTCATGTTGATTTTAAAATGACCTTTTTCATGTTTGAAATGTACTAACTCGTTTTTTCCTCACAGCAGGTCAACTCATGTGTGGTTGCAACATTACCGTCCCATTGAGTACATTTTTGGAGAAAGGGACATCAGTTGCACCACAGAGCACAAGGAGGGTGCTGAGCACGATACATTTCCTTTCTACGGTAAGCATTTCTTTGTATTTGATACTTTTGGAAATTTGGTTTTTCATGTTGTTTTTAAAATGACTTTTTTCATGTTTGAAATGTACTAACTCTTTTTTTCCTCACAGCAGGTCAACTTGTGTGTGGTGGCAACATTACGGTCCCATTGAGTACATTTTTGGAGAAAGGGACATCAGTAGCACCACAGGGCGGGAGGAGGGTGCTGAGCACGATACATTTCCTATTTACGGAAAGCATTTTTTGGTGTTTGCTACTTTTGGAAGGTTGGTTTTTCATGTTGATTTTAAAATGACCTTTTTCATGTTTGAAATGTTCTAACTGGTATTTTCCTCACAGCAGTTTAACTTGTGTGTGCTTGCAACATTACGGTCCCATTGAGTACATTTTTTGAGAAAGGGACATCAGTTGCACCACAGGGAGGGAGGAGGGTGCTGAGCACGATACATTTCCTTTCTACGGTAAGCATTTTTTTGTGTTTGATACTTTCGGAAGTTTGTTTTTTCATGTTGATTTTAAAATGACCTTTTTCATGTTTGAAATGTACTAACTCGTTTTTTCCTCACAGCAGGTCAACTTGTGTGTGGTTGCAACATTACGGTCCCATTGAGTACAACTTTGGAGAAAGGGACATCAGTTGCCCCACAGGGCGGGAGGAGGGTGCTGAGCACGATACATTTCCTTTCTACCTTAAGCATTTTTTCTGTTTGATATGTTTGGAACTTTGGTTTTTCATGTTGATTTTATAATGACCTTTTCCATGTTTGAAATGTACTAACTCGTTTTTTCCTCACAGCAGATCAACTTGTGTGTGGTTTTAACAGTACGGTCCCATTGAGTACATTTTTGGAGAAAGGGACATCAGTTGCACCACAGGGCGGGAGGAGGGTGCTGAGCATGATACATTTCATTTCTACGGTAAGCATTTTTTTGTGTTTGATACTTTTGGAAGTTTGGTTTTCCATGATGATTTTAAAATGACCTTTTTCATGTTTGAAATGTACTAACTCGTTTTTTTCCCACAACAGGTCAAATTGTGTGTGGTTGCAACATTACGGTCCCATTGAGTATATTTTTGGAGAAAGGGACATCAGTTACACCACAGGGCGGGAGGAGGGTGCTGAGCACGTTACATTTCCTTTCTACGGTAAGCATTTTTTTGTTTTTGATACTTTTGGAATTTTGGTTTTACATGTTGATTTTAAAATGAGCTTTTTCACGTTTGAAATGTATTAACTCGTTATTTGCTCACAGCGGTCAACATGTGTGTGGTTGCAACATTACGGACCCATTGAGTACATTATGGAGAAAGGGACATCAGTTGCACCACAGGGCGGAAGGGGGGTGCTGAGCACGATACATTTCCTTTCTAGGGTAAGCATATTTTTGTGTTTGATACTTTTGGAAGTTTGGTTTTTCATGTTGATTTTAAAATGACCTTTTTCATGTTTAACATTTACTAACTTGTTTTTTCCTCACAGCAGGTCAACTGGTGTGTGGTTGCAACATTACGGTCCCATTGAGTACATTTTTGGAGAAATGGACATCAGTTGCACCACTGGGCGGGAGGAGGGTTTTGAGCACATTACATTTCCTTTCTAGGGTAAGCATTTTTTTGCGTTTGATACTTTTGGAAGTTAGGTTTTTCATGTTGATTTTAAAATGACCTTTTTCATGTTTGAAATGTCCTAACTCGTTTTTTCCTCACAGCAGGTCTACTTGTGTGTGGTTGCAACATTACGGTCCCATTGAGTACATTTTTGGAGAAAGAGACATCAGTTGCACCACAGGGCGGGAGGAGGGTCTGAGCACGATACATTTCCATTCTACGGTAAGCATTTATTTGTGTTTTATACTTTTGGAAGTTTGGTTTCTCATGTTGATTTTAATATGACCTTTTTCATGTTTGAAATGTACTAACTGGTTTTTTCTCACAGCAGGTCAACTGGTGTGTGGTTGCAACATTACGGTCCCATTGAGTACATTATGGAGAAAGGGACATCAGTTGCACCACAGGGCGGGAGGAGGGTGCTGAGCACGATACATTTCCTTTCAGGGGGAAGCATATTTTTGTGTTTGATACTTTTGGAAGTTGGGTTTATCATGTTGATTTTAAATTGACCTTTTTCATGTTTGGAATGTACTAACTCGTTTTTTCCTCACAGCAGGTCAACTTGGGTGTGGCGGCAACATTACGGGCCCATTGAGTACATTTTTGGAGAAAGGGACATCAGTTGCACCACAGGGCGGGAGGAGGGTGCTGTGCACGATACATTTCCTTTCTACGGTAAGAATTTTTTTGAGTTTGATACTTTTGGAAGTTTGTTTTTTCATGTTGATTTTAAAATGACCTTTTTCATGTTTGAAATGTACTAACTCGTTTTTTTCTCACAGCAGGTCAACTTGTGTGTGGTTGCAACATTACGGGCCCATTGAGTACATTTTTGGAGAAAGGGACATCGGTTGCACCACGGGGTGGAAGGAGGGTGCTGAGCACGATACATTTTCTTTCTACGGTAAGCATTTTTTTGTGTATGATGCTTTTGGAAGTTTGGTTTTTCATGTTGATTTTAAAATGACCTTTTTCATGTTTGAAATGTACTAACTCTTTTTTTCCTCACAGCAGGTCAACTCATGTGTGGTTGCAACATTACCGTCTCATTGAGTACATTTTTGGAGAAAGGGACATCAGTTGCACCACAGAGCACAAGGAGGGTGCTGAGCACGATACATTTCCTTTCTACGGTAAGCATTTCTTTGTATTTGATACTTTTGGAAATTTGGTTTTTCATGTTGTTTTTAAAATGACTTTTTTCATGTTTGAAATGTACTAACTCTTTTTTTCCTCACAGCAGGTCAACTTGTGTGTGGTGGCAACATTACGGTCCCATTGAGTACATTTTTGGAGAAAGGGACATCAGTAGCACCACAGGGCGGGAGGAGGGTGCTGAGCACGATACATTTCCCTTTTACGGAAAGCATTTTTTTGTGTTTGCTACTTTTGGAAGTTTGGTTTTTCAAGTTGATTTTAAAATGACCTTTTTCATGTTTGAATTGTACTAACTCGTTATTTCCTAACAGCAGGTAAACTTGTGTGTGGTTGCAACATTACGGTCCCATTGAGTACATTTTTGGAGAAAGGGACATCAGTTGCACCACAGGGCGGGAGGAGGGTGCTGAGCACGATAGATTTTCTCTCTTCGGTAAGCATTTTTTTGTGTTAATAACTTTTGGAATATTGTTTTTTCATGTTGATTTTAAAATGACCTTTTTCATGTTTGAAATATACTAACTCGTTTTTTCCTCACAGCAGGTCTACTTGTGTGTGGTTGCAACATTACGGTCCCATTGAGAACATTTTTGGAGAAAGAGACATCAGTTGCACCACAGGGCGGGAGGAGGGTCTGAGCACGATACATTTCCTTTCAACAGTAAGCATTTATTTGTGTTTGATACTTTTTGAAGTTTGGTTTAGCATGTTGATTTTAAAATGACCTTTTTCATGTTTGAAATGTACTAACTCGTTTTTTCCTCACAGCAGGTCAACTGGTGTGTGGTTGCAACATTACGGTCCCATTGAGTACATTATGGAGAAAGGGACATCAGTTGAACCACAGAGCACGAGGAGGGTGCTGAGCACGATACATTTCCTTTCTACGGTAAGCATTTTTTTGTGTTTGATACTTTTGGTAATTTGGTTTTTCCTGTTGATTTTAAAATGACTTTTTTCATGTTTGAAATGTACTAACTCGTTTTTTCCTCACAGCAGGTCAACTTGTGTGTGGTGGCAACATTACGGTCCCATTGAGTACATATTTGGAGAAAGGGACATGAGTTGCACCACAGGGCGGGAGGAGGGTGCTGAGCACGATACATTTCCCTTCTAGGGTAAGCATTTTTTTGTGTTTGATACTTTTGGAATTTTGGTTTTACATGTTGATTTTTAAATGACCTTTTTCATGTTTGAAATGTACTAACTCGTTTTTTCTCACAGCAGGTCAAATTGTGTGTGGTTGCAACATTACGATCCCATTGAGTACATTTTTGGAGAAAGGGACATCAGTTGCACCACTGGGCGGGCGGAGGGTTTTGAGCACGATACAATTCCTTTCTAGTGTAAGCATTTTTTTGTGTTTTATATTTTTTGAAGTTTGGTTTTTCATGTTGATTTGAAAATGACCTTTTTCATGTTTGAAATGTACTAACTCGTTTTTTCCTTACAGCAGGTCAACTTGTGTGTGGTTGCAACTTTACGGTCCCATTGAGTACATTTTTGGAAAACAGGACATCAGTTGCACCACTGGGCGGGAGGAGGGGCTAAGCACGATACATTTCCTTTCTACGTTAACCATTTTTTTGTGTTTGATACTTTTGGAAGTTAGGTTTTTCATGTTGATTTTAAAATGACCTTTTTCATGTTTGAAATGTACTAACTCGTTTTTTCCTCACAGCAGGTCTACTTGTGTGTGGTTGCAACATTACGGTCCCATTGAGAACATTTTTGGAGAAAGAGACATCAGTTGCACCACAGGGCGGGAGGAGGGTCTGAGCACGATACATTTCCTTTCTACGGTAAGCATTTATTTGTGTTTGATACTTTTGGAAGTTTGGTTTATCATGTTAATTTTAAAATGACCTTTTTCATGTTTGAAATGTACTAACTCGTTATTTCCTCACAGCAGGTCAACTGGTGTGTGGTTGCAACATTACGGTCCCATTGAGTACATTATGTAGAAAGGGACATCAGTTGCACCACAGAGCACGAGGAGGGTGCTGAGCACGATACATTTCCTTTCTACGGGAAGCATTTTTTTGTGTTTGATGCTTTTGGAAGTTTGATTTTTCATTTTAATTTTAAAATGACCTTTTCCATATTTGAAATGTACTAACTCCTTTTTTCCTCCCAGCAGGTCAACTTGTGTGTGGTTGCAGCATTACGGTCCCATTGAGTACGTTTTTGAAGAAAGGGACATGAGTTGCACCACAGGGCGGGAGGAGGGTGCTAAGCACGATACATTTCCTTTCTACGGTAAGCATTTATTTGTGTTTGATACTTTTGGAAGTTTGGTTTATCATGTTGATTTTAAAATGACCTTTTTCATGTTTGAAATGTACTAACTCGTTTTTTCCTCACAGCAGGTCAACTGGTGTGTGGTTGCAACATTACGGTCCCATTGAGTACATTATGGAGAAAGGGACATCAGTTGCACCACAGGGTGGGAGGGGGGTGCTGAGCACGATACATTTCCTTTCTAGGGTAAGCATATTTTTGTGTTTGATACTTTTGGAAGTTTGGTTTTTCATGTTGATTTTAAAATGATCTTTTTCATGTTTAAAATGTACTAACTCGTTTTTTCCTCACAGCAGTTCAACTGGTGTGTGGTTGCAACATTACGGACCCATTGAGTACATTTTTGGAGAAAGGGACATCAGTTGCGCCACTGGGCGGGAGGAGGGTTTTGAGCACATTACATTTCCTTTCAAGGGTAAGCATTTTTTTGTGTTTGATACTTTTGGATGTTAGGTTTTTAATGTTGATTTTAAAATGACCTTTTTCATGTTTGAAATGTCCTAACTCGTTTTTTCCTCACAGCAGGTCTAGTTGTGTGTGGTTGCAACATTACGGTCCCATTGAGTCCATTTTTGGAGAAAGAGACATCAGTTGCACCACAGGGCGGGAGGAGGGTCTGAGCACGATATATTTCGTTTCTGCGGTAAGCATTTATTTGTGTTTTATACTTTTGGAAGTTTGGTTTATCATGTTGATTTTAAAATGACCTTTTTCATGTTTGAAATGTACTAACTCGTTTTTTCCTCACAGCAGGTCAACTGGTGTGTGGTTGCAACATTACGGTCCCATTGAGTACATTATGGAGAATGGGACATCAGTTGCACCACAGGGCGGGAGGAGGGTGCTGAGCACGATACATTTCCTTTCAGGGGGAAGCATATTTTTGTGTTTGATACTTTTGGAAGTTTGGTTCTTCATGTTGAGTTTAAATTGACCTTTTTCATGTTTGAAATGTACTATCTCGTTTTTTCCTCACAGCAGGTCAACTTGTGTGTGGCGGCAACATTACTGTCCCATTGAGTACATTTTTGGAAAAAGGGACATCAGTTGCACCACAGGGCGGGAGGAGGGTGCTGAGCACGATACATTTCCTTTCTACGGTAAGAATTTTTTTGAGTTTGATACTTTTGGAAGTTTGGTTTTTCATGTTGATTTTAAAATGACCTTTTTCATGTTCGAAATGTACTAACTCGTTTTTTTCTCACAGCAGGTCATCTTGTGTGTGGTTGCAACATTACGGTCCCATTGAGTTCATTTTTGGAGAAAGGGACATCTGTTGCACCACGGGGTGGGAGGAGGGTGCTGAGCACGATACATTTCCTTTCTACGGTAAGCATTTTTTTGTCTTTGATGCTTTTGGAAGTTTGGTTTTTCATGTTGATTTTAAAATGACCTTTTTCATGTTTGAAATGTACTAACTCGTTTTTTCCCCACAGCAGGTCAACTCTTGTGTGGTTGCATCATTACCGTCGCATTGAGTACATTTTTGGAGAAAGGGACATCAGTTGCACCACAGAGCTCGAGGAGGGTGCTGAGCACGATACATTTTCTTTCTACGGTAAGCATTTTTTTGTATTTGATACTTTTGGAAATTTGATTTTTCATGTTGTTTTAAAATGACCTTTTTCATGTTTGAAATGTACTAACTCTATTTTTCCTCACAGCAGGTCAACTTGTGTGTGGTGGCAACATTACGGTCCCATTGAGTACATTTTTGGAAATAGGGACATCAGTTGCACCACAGGGCGGGAGGAGGGTGCTGAGCACGATACATTTCAGTTCTACGGTAAGCATTTTTTTGTTTTTGATTCTTTTGGAATTTTGATCTTACATGTTGATTTTAAAATGACCTTTTTCATGTTTGAAATGTACTAACTCGTTTTTTGCTCACAGCGGTCAACATGTGTGTTGTTGCAACATTACTGTCCCATTGAGTACATTTTTGGAGAAAGGGACATCAGTTGCACCACAGGGCGGGAGGAGGGTCTGAGGACGATAGATTTTCTCTCTTCGGTAAGCATTTATGTGTTAATAACTTTTGGAATATTAGTTTTTCATGTTGATTTTAAAATGTCCTTTTTCATGTTTGAAATGTACTGACTCGTTTTTTCCTCACAGCAGGTCAACTTGTGTGTGGTTGCAACATTCCTGTCCCATTGAGTGCATTTTCGGAGAAAGGGACATCAGTTGCACCACTGGGCGGGCGGAGGGTTTTGAGCACGATACATTTCCTTTCTAGTGTAAGCATTTTTTTGTGTTTTATATTTTTTGAAGTTTGGTTTTTCATGTTGATTTGAAAATGACCTTTTTCATGTTTGAAATGTACTAACTCGTTTTTTCCTTACAGCAGGTCAACTTGTGTGTGGTTGCAACTTTACGGTCCCATTGAGTACATTATGGACAAAGGGACATCAGTTGCACCACAGAGCACTAGGAGGCTGCTGAGCACGATACATTTTCTTTCTACGGTAAGCAGTTTATTGTGTTTGATACTTTTGGAAATTTGGTTTTTCTGTTGATTTTAAAATGACTTTTTTCATGTTTGAAATGTACTAACCCATTTTTTCCTCACAGCAGGTCAACTTGTCTGTGGTGGCAACATTACGGTCCCATTGAGTACATTTTTGGAGAAAGGGACATGAGTTGCACCACAGGGCGGGAGGAGGGTGCTGAGCACGATACATTTCCTTTCTGGGGTAAGCATTTTTTTGTGTTTGATACTTTTGGAATTTTGGTTTTACATGTTGATTTTAAAATGACCTTTTTCATGTTTGAAATGTACTGACTCGTTTTTTCCTCACAGCAGGTCAACTTGTGTGTGCTTGCAACTTTACGGTCCCATTGAGTACATTTTTGGAAAACGGGACATCAGTTGCACCACAGGGCGGGAGGTGGGTGCTAAGCACGATACATTTCCTTTCTACGGTAAGCATTTTTTTGTGTTTGATGTTTTGGAAGTTAGGTTTTTCATGTTGATTTTAAAATGACCTTTTCATGTTTGAAATGTATAACTCGTTTTTTCCTCACAGCAGGTCTACTTGTGTGTGGTTGCAACTTTACGGTCCCATTGAGTACATTTTTGGAAAACGGGACATCAGTTGCACCACAGGGCGGGAGGGGGGTGCTGAGCACGATACATTTCCTTTCTAGTGTAATCATATTTTTGTGTTTGATACTTTTGGAAGTTTGGTTTTTCATGTTGATTTTAAAATGACCTTTTTCATGTTTAAAATGTACTAACTCGTTTTTTCCTCACAGCAGGTCAACTGGTGTGTGGTTGCAACATTACTGTCCCATTCAGTACATTTTTGGAGAAAGGGACATCAGTTGCACCACTGGGCGGGAGGAGGGTTTTGAGCACATTACATTTCCTTTCTAGGGTAAGCATTTTTTTGGTGTTTGATACTTTTAGAAGTTGGGTTTTTCATGTTGATTTTAAAATGACCTTTTTCATGTTTGAAATGTCCTAACTCGTTTTTTCCTCACAGCAGGTCTACTTGTGTGTGGTTGCAACATTACGGTCCCATTGAGTACATTATTGGAGAAAGAGACATCAGTTGCACCACAGGGCGGGAGGAGGGTCTGAGCACGATACATTGCCTTTCAACGGTAAGCATTTATTTGTGTTTTATACTTTTGGAAGTTTGGTTTATCATGTTGATTTTAAAATGACCTTTTTCATGTTCGAAATGTACTAACTCGTTTTTTCCTCACAGCAGGTCAACTGGTGTGTGGTTGCAACATTACGGTCCCATTGGGTACATTATGGAGATAGGGACATCAGTTGCACCACAGGGCGGGAGGAGGGTGCTGAGCACGATACATTTCCTTTCAGGGGGAAGCATATTTTTGTGTTTGATACTTTTGGGAGTTTGGTTTTTCATGTTGACTTTAAATTGACCTTTTTCATGTTTGAAATGTACTAACTCGTTTTTTCCTCACAGCAGGTCAACTTGTGTGTGGCGGCAACATTACGGTCCCATTGAGTACATTTTTGGAGAAAGGGACATCAGTTGTACCACAGGGCGGGAGGAGGGTGCTGAGCACGATACATTTCCTTTCTACGGTAAGAATTTTTTTGAGTTTGACACTTTTGGAAGTTTGGTTTTTCATGTTGATTTTAAAATGACCTTTTTCATGTTTGAAATGTACTAACTCGTTTTTTTCTCACAGCAGGTCAACTTGTGTGTGGTTGCAACATTACAGTCCCATTGAGTACATTTTTGGAGAAAGGGACATCTGTTGCACCACGGGGTGGGAGGAGGGTGCTGAGCACGATACATTTCCTTTCTACGGTACGCATTTTTTTGTGTTTGATGCTTTTGGAAGTTTGGTTTATCATGTTGATTTTCAAATGACCTTTTTCATGTTTGAAATGTACTAACTCGTTTTTTCCTCACAGCAGGTCAACTCTTGTGTGGTTGCAACATTACGATCCCATTGAGTACATTTTTGGAGAAATGGACATCAGTTGCACCACAGGGCGGGAGGAGGGTGCTGAGCACGATACATTTCCTTTCTACGGTAAGCTTTTTTTTGTGTTTGATACTTTTGGAATTTTGATCTTACATGTTGATTTTAAAATGACCTTTTTCATGTTTGAAATGTACTAACTCGTTTTTTCCTCACAGCAGGTCAACTTGTGTGTGGTTGCAACATTACTGTCCCATTGAGTACATTTTTGGAGAAAGGGACATCAGTTGCACCACTGGGCGGGCGGAGGGTTTTGAGCACGATACATTTCCTCTCTAGTGTAAGCATTTTTTTGTGTTTTATATTTTTCGAAGTTTGGTTTTTCATGTTGATTTGAAAATGACCTTTTTCATGTTTGAAATGTACTAACTCGTTTTTTCCTTACAGCAGGTCAACTTGTGTGTGGTTGCAACTTTACGGTCCCATTGAGTACATTTTTGGAAAACAGGACATCAGTTGCACCACAGGGCGGGAGGAGGGGCTAAGCACGATACATTTCCTTTCAGGGGGAAGCATATTTTTGTGTTTGATACTTTTGGAAGTTAGGTTTTTCATGTTGACTTTAAAATGACCTTTTTCATGTTTGAAATGTACTAACTCGTTTTTTCCTCACAGCAGCTCTACTTGTGTGTGGTTGCAACAATACGGTCCCATTGAGAACATTTTTGGAGAAAGAGACATCAGTTGCCCCACAGGGCGGGAGTAGGGTCTGAACACGATACATTTCCTTTCTACGGTAAGCATTTTTTTGTGTTTGATTCTTTTGGAAATTTGGTTTTTCCTGTTGATTTTAAAATGACTTTTTTCATGTTTGAAATGTACTAACTCGTTTTTTCCTCACAGCAGGTCAACTTGTGTGTGGTGGCAACATTACGGTCCCATTGAGTACATTTTTGGAGAATGGGACATGAGTTGCACCACAGGGCGGGAGGAGGGTGCTGAGCACGATACATTTCCTTTCTAGGGTACGCATTTTTTTGTGTTTGATACTTTTGGAATTTTGGTTTTACATGTTGATTTTAAAATGACCTTTTTCATGTTTGAAATGTACTAACTCGTTTTTTGCTCACAGCGGTCAACATGTGTGTGGTTGCAACATTACTGTCCCATTGAGTACATTTTTGGAGAAAGGGACATCAGTGGCACCACAGGGCGGGATGAGGGTGCTGAGCACGATAGATTTTCTCTCTTCGGTAAGCATTTTTTTGTGTTAATAACTTTTGGAATATTGGTTTTTCATGTTGATTTTAAAATGACCTTTTTCATGTTTGAAATGTACTAACTCGTTTTTTCCTCACAGCAGGTCAACTTGTGTGTGGGTGCAACATTACTGTCCCATTGAGTACATATTTGGAGAAAGGGACATCAGTTGCACCACTGGGCAGGAGGAGGGTTTTGAGCACGATACATTTCCTTTCTAGTGTAAGCATTTTTTTGTGTTTTATACTTTTCGAAGTTTGGTTTTTCATGTTGATTTGAAAATGACCTTTTTCATGTTTGAAATGTACTAACTCGTTTTTTCCTTACAGCAGGTCAACTTGTGTGTGGTTGCAACTTTACGGTCCCATTAAGTGCATTTTTGGAAAACGGGACATCAGTTGCACCACAGGGCGGGAGGAGGGGCTAAGCACGATACATTTCCTTTCTACGTTAAGCATTTTTTTGTGTTTGATACTTATGGAAGTTAGGTTTTTCATGTTGATTTTAAAATGACCTTTTTCATGTTTGAAATGTACTAACTTATTTTCTCCTCACAGCAGGTCAACTTGTGTGTGGTTGCAACTTTACGGTCACATTGAGTAAATTTTTGGAAAACGGGACATCAGTTGCACCACAGGGCGGGAGGAGAGTGCTAAGCACGATACATTTCCTTTCTTCGGTAAGCATTTTTTTGTGTTTGATACTTTTGGAAGTTAGGTTTTTCATTTTGATTTTAAAATGACCTTTTCATGTTTGAAATGTATAACTCGTTTTTTCCTCACAGCAGGTCTACTTGTGTGTGGTTGCAACATTACGGTCCCATTGAGTACATTTTTGGAGAAAGAGACATGAGTTGCACCACAGGGCGGGAGGAGGGTATGAGGACGATACATTTCCTTTCTAGGGTAAGCATATCTTTGTGTTTGATACTTTTGGAAGTTTGGTTTTTCATGTTGATTTTAAAATGACCTTTCTCATGTTTGAAATATACTAACTCGTTTTTCCCTCACAGCAGGTCAACTGGTGTGTGGTTGCAAAATTACGGTCCCACTGAGTACATTTTTGTAGAAAGACACATCAGTTGCGCCACTGGCGGGAGGGGGGTTTTGAGCACGATACATTTCCTTTCTAGGGTATGGATTTTTTTGTGTTTGATACTTTTGGAAGTTAGGTGTTTCATGTTGATTTTAAAATGACCTTTTTCATGTTTGGAATGTCCTAACTCGTCTTTTCCTCACAGCAGGCCTACTTGTGTGTGGTTGCAACATTACGGTCCCATTGAGTACATTTTTGGAGAAAGGGACATCAGTTGCACCACAGGGCGGGAGGAGGGTGCTGAGCACGATACATTTCCTTTCTACGGAAAGCATTTATTTGTGTTTGATACTTTTGGAAGTTTGGTTTATCATGTTGATTTTAAAATGACCTTTTTCATGTTTGAAATGTTCTAACTCGTTTTTTCCTCACAGCAGGTCAACTGGTGTGTGCTTGCAACATTATGGTCCCATTGAGTACATTATGGAGAAAGGGACATCAGTTGCACCACAGAGTACGAGGAGGGTGCTGAGCACGATACATTTCCATTCTACGGTAAGCATTTTTTTGTGTTTGATACTTTTGGAAATTTGATTTTTCCTGTTGATTTTAAAATGACTTATTTCATGTTTGAAATGTACTAACTCGTTTTTTCCTCATTGCCGGTCAACTTGTGTGGTGGCAACATTACGGTCCCATTGAGTACATTTTTGGAGAAAGGGACATCAGTTGCACCACAGGGCGGGAGGAGGGTGCTGAGCACGATACATTTCCTTTCTACGGTAAGCATTTTTTTGTGTTTGATACTTTTGGAATTTTGGTTTTACATGTTGATTTTAAAATGACCTTTTTCATGTTTGAAATGTACTAACTCGTTTTTTGGAAACAAGGGTCAACATGTGTGTGGTTGCAACATTAATGTCCCATTGAGTACATTTTTGGAGAAAGGGACATCAGTTGCACCACAGGGCGGGAGGAGGGTGCTGAGCACGATAGATTTTCTCTCTTCGGTAAGCATTTTTTTGTGTTTTATACTTTTGGAACATTGGTTTTTCATGTTGATTTTAAAATGACCTTTTTCATGTTTGAAATGTACTGATTCGTTTTTTCCTCACAGCAGGTCAACTTGTGTGTGGTTGCAACATTACGGTCCCATTGAGTACATTTTTGGAGAAAGAGACATCAGTTGCACCACAGGGCGGGAGGAAGGTCTGAGCACGATACATTTCCTTTCTACGGTAAGCATTTATTTGTGTTTGATACTTTTGGAAATTTGGTTTTTCATGTTGATTTTAAAACGACTTTTTTCATGTTTGAAATGTACTAACTCGTTTTTTCCTCACAGCAGGTCAACTTCTGTGTGGTGGCAACATTACGGTCCCATTGAGTACATTTTTGGAGAAAGGGACATCAGTTGCACTACAGGGCGGGAGGAGGGTGCTGAGAACGATACATTTCCTATCTACGGTAAGCATTTTTTTGTGTTTGATACTTTTGGAATTTTGATTTTACATGTTAATTTTAAAATGACCTTCTTCATGTTTGAAATGTACTAACTCGTTTTCTCCTCACAGCTGATCAACTTGTGTGTGGTGGCAACATTACGGTCCCATTGAGTACATTTTTGGAGAAAGGGACATGAGTTGCACCACAGGGCGGGAGGAGGGTGCTGAGCACGATACATTTCCTTTCTACGGTAAGTATTTTTTTTGTGTTTGAAGCTTTTGGAAGTTTGCTATTCATGTTGATTTTAAAATGACCTTTTCCATGTTTGAAATGTACTAACTCCTTTTTTCCTCACAGCAGGTCAACTGGTGTGTTGTTTTAACATTACGGTCCCATTGTGTACATTATGGAGAAAGGGACATCAGTTGCACCACAGGGCGGGAGGAGGGTGCTGAGCGCGATACATTTCCTTTCTATGGTAAGCATATTTTTGTGTTTGATACTTTTGGAAGTTTGGTTTTTCATGTTGATTTTAAATTGACCTTTTTGATTTTTGTAATGTACTAACTCGTTATTTCCGCACAGCAGGTCAACTTGTGTGTGGTTGCAACATTACGGTCCCATTGAGTACAGTTTTGGAGAAAGGGACATCAGTTGCACCACAGGACGGGAGAATGGTGCTGAGCACCATACAGTTTCTCCCTTCGGTAAGCATTTTTTTGTATTTTATCCTTTTGGAATATTGGTTTTTCATGTTGATTTTAAAATGACCTTTTTTATGTTTGTAATGTATTGACTCGTTTTTTCCTCACAGCAGGTCAACTTGGGTGTGGTTGCAACATTGCGGTCCCATTGAGTACATTTTTGGAGAAAGGGACATCAGTTGCACCACAGGGCAGGTGGTCGGTGCTGAGCACGATACATTTCCTTTCTACGGTAAGCAATTTTTTGTGTTTGTTATTTTTGGAAGTTTGGTTTTTCATGTTGATTTTAAAATGACCTTTCCCATGTTTGAAATGTACTAACTCGCTTTTATTTCACAGCAGGTCAACTTGTGTGTGGTTGCAACATTACGCACCATTGAGTACATTTTTGGAGAAAGGGACATCAGTTGCACCACAGGGCGGGAGGAGGGTGCTGAGCACGATACATTTCCTTTCTACGGTAAGAATTTTTTTGTGTTTTATACTTTTGGAAGTTAGGTTTTTCATGTTGATTTTAAATTGACCTTTTTCATGTTTGAAAAGTAATAACTCGTTTTTTCCTCACAGCAGGTCAACACTAGTGTGGTTGCAACATTACGGTCACATTGAGTATATTGTTGGAGAAAGGGACATCAGTTGCTCCACAGAGCAGGAGGAGGGCGCTGAGCACGATACACTTCCTTTTTACGGTAAGCATTTTTTTGTGTTTGATACTTTTGGGAATTTGGTTTTTCATGTTGATTTTAAAATGACCTTTTCCATGTTTGAAATGTACTAACTCGTTTTTCCCTCACAGCAGGTCAACTTGTGGGTGGTTGCAACATTACGGTCCCATTGAGTACATTTTTGGAGAAAGGGACTTCAGTTGCACCACAGGGCGGGAGGAGGGAGCTGAGCACGATAGATTTTCTCTCTTCGGTAAACATTTTTTTGTGTTTTATACTTTTGGAATATTGGTTTTTCATGCTGATTTTAAAATGACCTTTTTCATGTTTGAAATGTACTGACTCGTTTTATCCTCACAGCAGGTCAACTTGTGTGTGGTTGCAACATTACGGTCCCATTGAGTACGTTTTTGGAGAAAGGGACAATCAGTTGCACCACAGGGCGCGAGGAGGGTGCTGAGCACGATACATTTCCTTTCTACGGTAAGCATTTTTTTGTCTTTGATGCTTTTGGAAGTTTGGTTTTTCATGTTGATTTTAAAATGACCTTTTCCATGTTAGAAATGTACTAACTCCTTTTTTCCTCAGAACAGGTCAACTTGTGTGTGGTTACAACATTACGGTCCCATTGAGTACATTTTTGGAGAAAGGGACATCAGTTGCACCACTGGGCGGGAGGAGGGTTTTGAGCACGATACATTTCCTTTGTAGTGTAAGCCTTTTTTGTGTTTTGTACTTTTGGAAGTTTAGTTTTTCATGTTGACTTTAAAATGACTTTTTTCATGTTTGAAATGTACTAACTCGTTTTTTCCTCACAGCAGGTCAACATGTGTGTGGTTGCACCTTTATGGTCCCATTGAGTACATTTTTGGAAAACGGGACATTAGTTGCATCACAGGGCGGGAGGAGGGTGCTAAGCACGATACGTTTCCTTTCTACGGTAGGCATTTTTTTATGTTAGATACTTTTGGAAGTTTGGTTTTTCATGTTGATTTTAAAATGACCTTTTTCATGTTTGAACTGTACTAACTCGTTTTTTCCTCACAGCAGGTCAACTTGTGTGTGGTTGCAACATTACGGTCCCATTGAGTACATTTTTGGAGAAAGGGACATCAGTTGCACCACGGGGCGGGAGGAGGGTCTGAGCACGATACATTTCCTTTCTACGGTAAGCATTTTTTTGTGTTTGATACTTTTGGAAGTTAGGTTTTTCATGTTGATTTTAAAATGACCTTTTTCATGTTTGAAATGTACTAACTCGTTTTTTCCTCACAGCAGTTCAACTTGTGTGTGGTTGCAAAATTACGGTCCCATTGAGTACATTTTTGAAGAAAGGGACATCAGTTGCACCACAGGGCGGGAGGAGGGTGCTGAGCACGATACATTTCCTTTCTAGGGTTAGCATTTCTTTGTGTTTGATACTTTTGGAAGTTTGGTTTTTAATGTTGATTTTAAAATGACCTTCTTCATGTTTGAAATGTACTAACTCGTTTTTTCCCCACAGCAGGTCAACTTGTGTGTGGTTGCAACATTACGGTCCCATTGAGTAGATTTTTGGAGAAAGGGACATCAGTTGCACCACAGGGCGGGAGGGGGGTGCTGAGCCCGATAAATTTTCTATCTTCGGTAAGCATTTTTTTGTGTTTTATACTTTTGGAATTTTGGTTTTTCATGTTTTTTTAAAATGACCTTTTTCATGTTTGAAATGTACTAATTTGTTATTTCCTCACAGCAGGACAACTTGTATGTGGTTGCAACATTACGGTCCCATTGAGTACATTTTTGGAGAAAGGGACATCAGTTGCCCCACAGGGTGCTGGGAGGGTTCTGAGCACTAAACATGTCCTTTCTACGGTAAGCATTTTTTTGTTTTATACCTTTGGAATATTGGTTTTTCATGTCGATTTTGAATTGTCCTTTTTCATGTTTGATATATACTAACTCGTTTTTTCCTCACAGCAGGTCAACTTGTGTGTGGTTGCAACATTATGGTCCCATTGAGTACGATTTTGGAGAAAGGCACATCAATTGCACCACAGGGCGGCAGGAAGGTGCTGAGCACGATACATTTCCTTTCTAGGGTAAGCATTTTTTTGTGTTTGATACTTTGGGAACTTTGATTTGTCATGTAGATTTCAAAATGACCTTTTCCATGTTTGAAATGTACTAACTCGTTTTTTCCTCACAAAAGGACAACTTGTGTGTGGTTGCAACATTACGGCCCCATTGAGTACGTTTTTGGAGAAAGGGACATCAGTTGCACCACAGGGCGGGAGGAGGGTGCTGTGCACGATACATTTCCTTTCTAGGTTGAGCATTTTTTTGTGTTTGATACTTTTGGAATTTTTGTTTTTGATGTTGATTTTAAAACGACCTTTTTCATGTTTGAAATGTCCGAACTCGTTTTTTCCTCACAGCAGGTCAGCTTGTGTGTGGTTGCAACTCTACGGTCCCATTGAGTACATTTTTGGAAAACGGGACATCAGTTGCACCACAGGGAGGGTGGAGGATGCTAAGCACGATACGTTTCCTTTCCACGGTAAGCATTTTTTTGTGTTTGATACTTTTGAAAGTTTGGTTTTTCATGTTGATTTTAAAATGACCTTTTTCATGTTTGAAATGTACTAACTCGTTTTTTCCTCACAGCAGGTCAACTTGTGTGTGGTTGCAAAATTACGGTCCCATTGAGTACATTTTTGAAGAATGGGACATCAGTTGCACCACAGGGCGGGAGGAGGGTGCTGAGCACGATACATTTCCTTTCTAGGGTTAGCATTTCTTTGTGTTTGATTCTTTTGGAAGTTTGGTTTTTAATGTTGATTTTCAAATGACCTTTTCCATGTTTGAAATGTACTAACTCGTTTTTTCCCCACAGCAGGTCAACTTGTGTGTGGTTGCAACATTACAGTCCCATTGAGTAGATTTTTGGAGAAAGGGACATCAGTTGCACCACAGGGCGGGAGGAGGGTGCTGAGCACGAAAATTTTTCTATCTTCGGTAAGCATTTTTTTGTGTTTTATACTTTTGGAATTTTGGTTTTTCATGTTTTCTTAAAATGACCTCTTTCATGTTTGAAATGTACTAACTTGTTATTTCCTCACAGCAGGTACACTTGTATGTGTTTGCAACATAACGGTCCCATTGAGTACATTTTTGGAGAAAGGGACATCAGTTGCCCCACAGGGTGCTAGGAGGGTTCTGAGCACTAAACATGTCCTTTCTACGGTTAGCATTTTTTTGTTTTATACCTTTGGAATATTGGTTTTTCATGTCGATTTTGAATTGACCTTTTTCATGTTTGATATGTACTAACTCGTTTTTTCCTCACAGCAGGTCAACTTGTGTGTGGTTGCAACATTATGGTCCCATTGAGTACGATTTTGGAGAAAGGGACATCAATTGCACCACAGGGCGGGAGGAAGGTGCTGAGCACGATACATTACCTTTCTAGGGTAAGTATTTTTTTGTGTTTGATACTTTGGGAACTTTGATTTGTCATGTAGATTTCAAAATGACTTTTCCATGTTTGAAATGTACTAACTCGTTTTTTCCTCACAGCAGGACAACTTGTGTGTGGTTGCAACATTACGGTCCCATTGAGTACGTTTTTGGAGAAAGGGATTTCAGTTGCACCACAGGGCGGGAGGAGGGTGCTGAGCACGATACATTTCCTTTCTAGGTTGAGCATTTTTTTGTGTTTGATACTTTTGGAATTTTTGTTTTTGATGTTGATTTCATAATGACCCTTTTCATGTTTGAAATGTACTAACTCGTTTTTTCCTCACAGCAGGTCAGCTTGTGTGTGGTTGCAACTCTATGGTCCCATTGAGTACATTTTTGGAAAACGGGACATCAGTTGCACCACAGGGAGGGTGGAGGGTGCTAAACACGATACGTTTCCTTTCCACGGTAAGCATTTTTTTGTGTTTGATACTTTTGAAAGTTTGGTTTTTCATATTGATTTTAAAAGGACCTGTTTCATGTTTGAAATGTACTAACTCGTTTTTTCCTCACAGCAGGTCAATATGGGTGTGGTTGCAACATTACGGTCCCATTGAGTACGTTTTTGGAGAAAGAGACATCAGTTGCACCACAGGGCGGGAAGAGGGTGCTGAGCACGATACATTTCCTTCCTACGGTAAGCATTTTTTGGAGTTTTAAGTTTTGGAAGTTTGGTTTTTCATGTTGATATTAAAATGGTCTTTTTTCATGTTCGAAATGTACTAACTCGTTTTTTCCTCACAGCAGGTCAACTTGTGTGTGGTTGCAACATTACGGTCCCATTGAGTACACTTTTGGAGAAAGGGACATCAGTTGCTCCACAGGGCAGGAGGAGAAAGCGGAGGACGATACATTTCCTTTCTACAGTAAGCATTTTTTTGTGTTTGATACTTTTGGAATTTTGGTTTGTCATGTTGATTTTAAAATGACCTTTTTCATGTTTGAAATGTACTAACTCGTATTTTCCTCACAGCAGGTCAACTTGTGTGTGGTTGCAACATTACGGTCCCATTGAGTACATTTTTGGAGAAAGGGACATCAGTTGCACCACTGGGCGGGAGGAGGGTTTTTAGCACGATACATTTCCTTTCTAGGGTAAGCATTTTTTTGTATTTGATACTTTTGGAAATATGGTTTTCCATGTTGATTTTAAAATGACCTTTTTCATGTTTGAAATGTACTAACTCGATTTTTCCTCACAGCAGGTCAACTTATGTGTGGTTGTAACATTACGGTCCCATTGAGTACAGTTTTGGAGAAAGGGACATCAGTTGCACCACAGGGCGGGAGAAGGGTGCTGAGCACGATACATTTTCTCTCTTCGGTAAGCATTTATTTGTGTTTTATACTTTTGAAATTTTGGTTTTTCATGTTGATTTTTGAAATGACCTTTTTCATGTTTACAATGTACTAATTTGTGTGTGGTTGCAATATTACGGTCCCATTGAGTACATTTTTATAGATAGTTACATCAGTTGCACCACAGGGCGGGAGGAGGGTGCTGAGCACGATACATTTCCTTTGTACGGTAAGCACTTTTTTGTGTTTGATACTTTTGGAAGTTTGGTTTTTCATGTCGATTTCAAATGACCTTTTTCATGTTTGAAATGTACTAACTCGTTTTTTCCACACAGCAGGTCAACTTGTGTGTGTTTGTAACATTACGGTCCCATTGAGTACATTTTTGGAGAAAGGGACATCAGTTGCACCACAGGGCGGGAGGAGGGTGCTGAGAACGATTCATTTCCTTTCTACGGTAAGCATTTTTTTGTGTTTGATACTTTTGGAAGTTTGGTTTTTCATGTTGATTTTAAAATGTTCTTTTTCATGTTTGAAATGTACTAACTCGTTTTTTCCTCACAGCAGGTCAACTTGTGTGTGGTTGCAACATTACGGTCCCATTGAGTACATTTTTGTAGAAAGGGACATCTGTTGCGCCACAGGGCGGGAGGAGGAAGCTGAGGACGATACATTTCCTTACTACGGTAAGCATTTTTTTGTGTTTGATACTTTTGGAAGTTTGGTTTATCATGTTGATTTTAAAATTACCTTTTTCATGTTTGAAATGTACTAACTCGTTTTTTCCTCACAGCAGGTCATCTTGTGTGTGGTTGCAACATTACGGTCCCATTTAGTACATTTTTGGAGAAAGGGACATCAGTTGCACCACTGGGCGATAGGAGGGTTTTGAGCACGATACATTTCCTTTCTACGGTAAGCATTATTTTGTGTTTGATACTTTTGGAAGTTTGGTTTTTCATGTTCATTTTAAAATGACCTTTTTCATGTTTGAAATGTACTAACTCGTTTTTTCCTCACAGCAGGTCAACACTTGTGTGGTTGCAACATTACAGTCCCATTGAGTACATTTTTGGAGAAAGGGACATCAGTTGCACCACAGAGCGGGAGGAGGGTGCTGAGCACGATACGTTTCCTATCTACGGGAAACATTTTTTTGTGTTTAATTCTTTTGCAAGTTTGGTTTTTCATGTTGATTTTAAAATGACCTCTTTTGTGTTTGAAATGTACTAACTCGTTTTTTTCCTCCAGCAGGTCAACTTGTGTGTGGTTGCAACATTACGGTCCCATTGAGCACATTTTTGGAGAAAGGGACATCAGTTGCACCACAGGGCGGGAGGAGGGTGCTGAGCACGATACATTTCCTTTCTAGGGTCAGCATTTTTTTGTGTTTGATACTGTTGGAACTTTCGTTTTTCATGCTGATTTTAAAATGACCTTTCCCATGTTTGAAATGTACTAACTCGTTTTTTCCTCACAGCAGGTCAACTTGTGTGTGGTTGCAACATTACGGTCCAATTGAGTAGATTTTTGGAGAAAGGGACATCAGTTGCACCACAGGGCGGGAGGAAGGTGCTAAACACGATATATTTTCTATCTTTGGTAAGCATTTTTGTGTATTATACTTTTGGAATTTTGGTTTTTCATGTCGATTTTAAAATGACCTTTTCCATGTTTGAAATGTACTAACTCGTATTTTCCTCATAGCACGTCAACTTGTGTGTGGTTGCAACATTACGGTCCCATTGAGTACATTTTTGGAGAAAGGGACATCAGTTGCACCACAGGGCGGGAGGAGGGTCCTGAGCGCGATACATTTTCTCTCTTCGGTAAGCATTTTTTTGTGTTTTATACTTTTGGAATTTTGGTTCTTCATGTTGATATTGAAATGACCTTTTACATGTTAGTTTGACTTTAAAATGACCTTTTTCTTGTTTGAAATGTACTACCTCGTTTCTTCCTCACAGCAGGTCAACTTGTGTGTGGTTGCAAAATTACGGTCCCATTGAGTACATTTTTGGAAAAAGGGACATCAGTTGCACCACAGGGCGGGAGGAGGGTGCTGAGCACGATACATTTCCTTTCTAGGGTAAGCATCTTTTTGTGTTTGATACTTTTGGAAGTTTGGTTTTACATGTTGATTTTAAAATGACCTTTTTCATGTTTGAAATGGACTAACTCGTTTTTTCCTACAGCAGGTCAACTTGTGTGTGGTTGCAACATTACGGTCCCATTGAGTACATTTTTGGAGATAGGGACATCAGTTGCACCACAGAGCGGGAGGACGGTGCTGAGCAGGATACATTTCCTTTCTAGGGGAAACATCTTTTTGTGTTTGATACTTTTGGAAGTTTGATTTTTTAAGACCTATTTCGTGTTTGAAATGTACTAACTCGTTTTTTCCTCACAGCAGGTGAACTTGTGTGTGGTTGCAACATTACGGTCCCATCGAGTACATTTTTGGAGAAAGGAACATCAGTTGCATCACAGGGCGGGAGGAGGGTCTTGAGCGCGATACATTTTCTCTCTTCGGTAAGTATTTTTTTGTGTTTTATACTTTTGGAATTTTGGTTCTTAATGTTGATTTTGAAATGACCTTTTTCATGTTAGAAATGTACTAACTCGTTTTTCCTCACAGCATGTCAACTTGTGCGTGGTTGCAACATTATGGTCCCATTCAGTACATTTTTGGAGAAAGGGACATCAGTTGCACCACAGGGAGGGTGGAGGTTTTTGGGCACAATACATTTCCTTTCTATGGTAAGCATTTTTTTGTGTTTGATACTTTTGGAAGTTTGGTTTTTCATGTTGATTTTAAAATGACCTCTTTCATGTTTGAAATGTACTAATTTGTTTTTTCCTCACAGCAGGTCAACTTGTGTGTGGTTGCAACATTACGGTCCCATTGAGTACATTTTTGCAGAAAGGAACATCAGTTGCATCACAGGGCTGGAGGAGGGTGCTGAGCGCGATAGATTATCTCTCTTCGGTAAGCATTTTTTTGTGTTTTATACTTTTGGAATTTTGGTTCTTCATGTTGATTTTGAAATGACCTTTTTCATGTTAGAAATGTATTAACTTGTTTTTCCTCACAGCAGGACAACAAGTGTGTGGTTGCAACATTACGGTCCCATTGAGTATATTTTTGGAGAAAGGGACATCAGTTGCACCACAGAGCGGGTGGAGGTTGTTGAGCACGATACATTTCCTCTCTACGGTAAGCATTTTTTTGTGTTTGATACTTTTGGAAGTTTGGTTTTTCATGTTGATTTTCAAATGACCTCTTTCGTGTTTGAAATGTACTAACTCGTTTTTTCCTCACAGCAGGTCAACTTGTGTGTGGTTGCAACATTACGGGCCCATTGAGTACATTTTTGGAGAAAGGGGCATCAGTTGCACCACAGGGCGGGAGGAGGGTGCTGAGCACGATACATTTCCTTTCTAGGGTAAGCATTTTTTTGTGTTTGATACTTTTGGAAGTTTGGTTTCTCATATTGACTTTAAAATGACCTTTTTCATGTATGAAATATACTAACTCGTTTTCTCCTCACAGCAGGTCAACATGTGTGTGGTTGCATCATTACGGTCCCATTGAGTACAATTTTTGGAGAAAGGGACATCACTTGCACCACAGGGCGGGAGGAGGGTGCTGAGCACGATACATTTCCTTTTTTACGGAAAGCACTTTTTTGTGTTTGCTACTTTTGGAAGTTTGGTTTTTCATGTTGACCTTAAAATGACCTTTTTCATGTTTGAAATGTACTAACTCGTTATTTCCTAACAGCAGGTAAACTTGTGTGTGGTTGCAACATTACGGTCCCATTGAGTACATTTTTGGAGAAAGGGACATCAGTTGCACCACAGGGCGGGAGGAGGGTGCTGAGCGCGATACATTTCCTTTCTAGGGTAAGCATTTTTTTGTGATTGATACTTTTTGAACTTTGGTTTTTCATGTTGATTTGAAAATGACCTTTTCCATGTTTGAAATGTACTAACTCGTTTTTTCCTCACAGTAGGTCAACTTGTGTGTGGTTGCAACATTACGGTTTCCATTGAGTAGATTTTTGGAGAAAGGGACATCAGTTGCACCACAGGGCGGGAGGAGGGTGCTGAGCACGATACATTTTCTATCTTTGGTAAGCATTTTTTTGTGTATTATACTTTTGGAATTTTGGTTTTTCATGTTGATTTTAAAATGACCTTTTGCATGTTTGAAATGTACTAACTCGTTTTTTCCTCACAGCAGGGCAACTTGTGTGTGGTTGCAACATTACGGTCCCATTGAGTACATTTTTGGAGAAAGGGACATCAGTTGCACCACAGATCGGGAGGAAGGTGCTGAGCACGATACATTTCCTTTCTAGGGTAAGCATTTTTTTGTGTTTGATACTTTTGGAACTTTGGTTTTTCATGTTGAATTTAAAATGACCTTTTTCATGTTTGAAATGTACTAACTCGTTATTTCCTCACAGCAGGTCAACTTTTGTGTGGTTGCAACATTACGGTCCCATTGAGTACATTTTTGGAGAAAGGGACATATGTTGCACCACAGGGCGGGGGGAGGGTGCTGAGCACGATACATTTCCTTTCTAGGGTAAGCATTTTTTTGTGTTTGATATTTTGGAAGTTTCGTTTTTCATGTAGAATTTAAAATGACCTTTTTCATGTTTGAGTTCTACTAACTCGTTTTTTCCTAACAGCAGGTCAACCTGTGTGTGGTTGCAACATTACGGTCCCATTGAGTAGATTTTTGGAGAAAGGGACGTCAGTTGCACCACAGGGTGGGAGGAGGGTACCGAGCACGACACATTTCCTTTCTACCGTAAGCATTTTTTTGTGTTTGATCCTTTTGGAAGTGTGGTTTTTCTTGTTGATTTTAAAATTACTTTTTTCATGTTTGAAATTTACTTACTCGTTTTTTCCTCACAGCAGGTCAACTTGTGTGTGGTGGCAAAATTACGGTCCCATTCAGTACATTTTTGGAGAAAGGGACATCAGTTGCACCACAGGGCGGGAGGAGGGTGCTGAGCACGATACATTTCCTTTCTACGGTAAGTATTTTTTTGTGTTTGATACTTTTTGATGTTTGGTTTTTCATGTTGATTTTAAAATGACCTTTTTCATGTTTGAAATGTACTAACTCGTTTCTTCCTCACAGCAGGTCAACTTGTGTGTGGTTGCAACATTACGGTCCCATTGAGTACATTTTTGGAGAAAAGGACATTAGTTGCACCACAGGGCGGGAGGAGGGTGCTGAGCACGATACATTTCATTTCTAGGGTAAGCATTTTTTTGTGTTTGATATTTTGGAAGTTTCGTTATTCATGTTGAATTTAATATGACCTTTTTCATGTTTGATATGTACTAACTCGTTTTTTCCTCACAGCAGTTCAACTTGTGAGTGGTTGCAACATTACGGTCCAATTGAGTAGATTTTTGGAGAGAGGGACATCAGTTGCACCACAGGGCGGGAGGAGGGTGCTGAGCACGATACATTTTCTATCTTTGGTAAGCATTTTTTTGTGTTTTATACTTTTGGAATTTTGGTTTTTCATGTTGATTTTAAAATGACCTTTTTCATGTTTGAAATGTACTAACTCATTTTTTCCTCACAGCAGGACAACTTGTATGTGGTTGCAACATTACTGTCCCATTGAGTACATTTTTGGAGAAAGGGACATCAGTTGCACCACAGGGCAGGAGGACGGTGCTGAGTATGATACATTTCCTTTCTACGGTAAGCATTTTTTTGTGTTTGATACTTTTTGAAGTTTGGTTTTTCATGTTGATTTTAAAATGACCTTTTTCATGTTTGAAATGTACTAACTTGTTTTTTCCTCACAGCAGGTCAACTTGTGTGTGGTTGCAACATTACGGTCCCATTGAGTACATTTTTGGAGAAACAGACATCAGTTGCACCACAGGGCGGGAGGATGGTGCTGAGAACAATACATTTCCTTTCTAGGTTAAGCATTTTTTAGTGTTTGATACTTCTGGGACTTTGGTTTTTCATGTTGATTTTAAAATGACCTTTTCCATGTTTGAAATGTACCAACTCGTTTTTTCCTCACAGCAGGGCTACTTGTGTGTGGTTGCAACATTATGGTCCCATTGAGTACATTTTTGGAGAAAGGGACATCAGTTGCACCACAAGGCGGGAGGACGGTGCTGAGTACGATACATTTCCTTTCTACGGTATGCATTTTTTTGTGTTTGATACTTTTGGAAGTTTGGTTTTTCATGTTGATTTTAAAATCCCTTTTTTCATGTTTGAAATGTACTAACTCGTTTTTTCCTCACAGCAGGTCAACTTGTGAGTGGTTGCAACATTACGGTCCCATTGAGTACTTTTTTGGAGAAAGGGACATCAGTTGCACCACAGGGCGATAGGAGGGTGCTGAGCACGATACATTTCCTTTCTAGGTTAAGCATTTTTTTGTGTTTGATATTTTTGGAAGTTTGGTTTTTCATGTTGATTTTGAAATGACCTTTTTCATGTTTGAAATGTACTAACTCGTTTTATCCTCACAGCAGGTCAACTTGTCTGTGGTTGCAACATTATGGTCCCATTGAGTACATTTTTGGAGAAAGGGACATCAGTTGCACCACAGGTCGGGGGGAGGGTGCTGAGCACGATACATTTCCTTTCTAGGGTAAGCATTTTTTTGTGTTTGATAGTTTGGAAGTTTCGTTTTTCATGTTGAATTTAAAATAACCTTTTTCATGTTTGAAATGTACTAACTCGTTTTTTCCTCACAGCAGGTCAACTTGTGTGTGGTTGCAACATTACGGTCCCATTGAGTACATTTTTGGTGAAAGGGACATCAGTTGCACCACAGGGTGGGAGGAGGGTGCTGAGCACGACACATTTCTTTTCCACGGCAAGCATTTTTTTGTGTTTGATACGTTTGGAAGTTTGGTTTTTCATGTTGATTTTAAAATGACCTTTTTCATGTTTGAAATGTACTAACTCGTTTTTTCCTCACAGCAGGGCTACTTGTGTGTGGTTGCAACATTATGGTCCCATTGAGTACATTTTTGGAGAAAGGGACATCAGTTGCACCACAAGGCGGGAGGACGGTGCTGAGTACGATACATTTCCTTTCTACGGTAAGCATTTTTTTGTGTTTGATATTTTTGGAAGTTTGGTTTTTCATGTTGATTTTGAAATTACCTTTTTGATGTTTGAAATGTACTAACTCGTTTTTTCCTCACAGTAGGTCAACTTGTGTATGGTTGCAACATTACTGTCCCATTGAGTACATTTTTGGAGAAAGGGACATCAGTTGCAGCACAGGGTGGGAGGAGGGTGCTGAGCACGACACATTTCCTTTCTACGGCAAGCATTATTATGTGTTTGATATATTGGAAGTTTCGTTTTTCATGTTGAATTTAGAATGACCTTTTTCATGTTTGATATGTACTAACTCGTTTTTTCCTCACAGCAGGTCAACTTGTGTGTGGTTGCAACATTACGGTCCAATTGATTGCATTTTTGGAGAGAGGGACATCAGTTGCACCATAGGGCGGGAGGAGGGTGCTGAGCACGATACATTTCCCTTCTACGGTAAGTATTTTTTTGTGTTTCATACTTTTGGAAGTTTCGTTTTTCATGTTGAATTTAGAATGACCTTTTTCGTGTTTGATATGTACTAACTCGTTTTTTCCTAACAGCAGGTCAACTTGTGTGTGGTTGCAACATTACGGTCCCATTGAGTACATTATCGGAGAAAGGGACATATGTTGCACCACAGGGCGGGAGGAGGGTGCTGAGCACGATACATTTCCTTTCTACGGTAAGTATTTTTTTGTGTTTGATACTTTTGGAAGTTTCATTTTCATGTTGAATTTAGAATGACCTTTTTCGTGTTTGAACTGTACTAAATCGTTTTTTCCTCACAGCAGGTCAACTTGTGTGTGGTTGCAACATTACGGTCCAATTGAGTAGATTTTTGGAGAAAGGGACATCAGTTGCACCACAGGGCGGGAGGAGGGTGCTGAGCACGATACATTTTCTATCTTTGGTAAGCATTTTTTTGTGTTTTATACATTTGGAATTTCGGTGTTACATGTTGATCTTAAAATGACCTTTTTCATTTTTTGAAATGTACTAACTCGTTTTTTCCTCACAGCAGGACAACTTGTATGTGGTTGCAACATTACGGTCCCATTGAGTACATTTTTGGAGAAAGGGACATCAGTTGCAATGCAGGGCGGCAGGACGGTGCTGAGTACGATACATTTCCTTGCTACGGTAAGCATTTTTTTGTGTTTGATACTTTTGGAAGTTTGGTTTTTCATGTTGATTTTAAAATGACCTTTTTCATGTTTGAAATGTTCTAACTCGTTTTTTCCTCACAGCAGGTCAACTTGTGTGTGGTAGCAACATTACGGTCCCATTGAGTAGATTTTTGGAGAAAGGGACATCAGTTGCACCACAATGCGGCAGGAGGGTGCTGAGCACGATACATTTTCTATATTTGGTAAGCATTTTTTTTTGTTTTATACTTTTGGAATTTTGGTTTTTCATGTTGATTTTAAAATGACCTTTTTCATGTTTGAAATGTACTAACTCGTTTTTTCCACACAGCAGGTCAACTTGTGTGTGGTGGCAACATTACGGTCCCATTGAGTTCATTTTTAGAGAAAGGGACATCAGTTGCACCACAGGGCGGGAGGAGGGTACTGAGCACGATACATTTCTTTTCTACGGTAAGTATTTTTTTGTGTTTGATACTTTTGAAAGTTTGGTTTTTCATGTTGAATTTAAAATGACCTTTTTCATATTTGATATGTACTAACTCGTTTTTTCCTCACAGGAGGTCAACTTGTGTGTGGTTGCACCATTACGGTCCCATTGAGTACAATTTTTGGAGAAAGGGACATCACTTGCACCACAGGGCGGGAGGAGGATGCTGAGCACGATACATTTCCTTTCTACGGTTAGCATTTTTTTGTGTTTGCTACTTTTGGAAGTTTGGTTTTTCATGTTGATTTTAAAATGACCTTTTTCATGTTTGAAATGTACTAACTGGTTTTTCCCTAACAGCAGGTCAACTTATGTGTGGTTACAACATTGCGGTCCCATTGAGTACATTTTTGGAGAAAGGGACATCAGTTGCACCACAGGGCGGGAGGAGGGTGCTGAGCACGTTACAATTCCTTTCTAGGGTAAGCATTTTTTTATGATTGATACTTTTGGAACTTTGGTTTTTCATGTTGATTTTAAAATGACCTTTTCCATGTTTGAAATGTGCTAACTCGTTTTTTCCTCACAGCAGGTCAACTTGTGTGTGGTTGCAACATTACGGTCCCATTGAGTACATTTTTGGAGAAAGGGACATCAGTTGCACCACAGAGCGGGAGGAGGGTGCTGAGCACGATACATTTAATTTCTAGGTTAAGCATTTTTTTGTGTTTGATACTTTTGGAACTTTGGTATTTCATGTTGATTTTAAAATGACCTTTTCCATGTTTGAAATGTACTAACTCGTTTTTTCCTCACAGCAGGTCATATTGTGTGTGGTTGCAACATTACGGACTCATTAAGTACATTTTTGGAGAAAGGGACATCAGTTGCACCACAGGGCGGGAGGAGGGTGCTGAGCATGATACATTTCCTTTCTACGGTAAGTATTTTTTTGTGTTTGATACTTTTGAAAGTTTGGTTTTTCATGTTGATTTTAAAATGACCTTTTTCATGTTTGATATGTACTAACTCGTTTTTTCCTCACAGCAGGTCAACTTGTGTGTGGTTGCAACATTACAGTCCCATTGAGTTCATTTTTGGAGAAAGGGACATCAGTCGCACCACGGGGCGGGAGGAGGGTGCCGAGCACGATACATTTCCTTTCTACGGTAAGCATTGTTTTGTGTTTGATCCTTTTGGAAGTGTGGTTTTTCATGTTGACTTTAAAATGACCTTTTTCATGTTTGAATTTTACTAACTCGTTTTTTCCTCACAGCAGGTCAACTTGTGTGTGGTTGCAACAATACGGTCCCATTGAGTACATTTTCAGAGAAAGGGACATCAGTTGCACCACCGGGCGGGAGGAGGGTGCTGAGCACGATACATTTCCTTTCTACGGTAAGTATTTTTTTGTGTTTGATACTTTTGAAAGTTTGGTTTTTCATGTTGAATTTAAAATGACCTTTTTCATGTTTGATATGTACTAACTCGTTTTTTCCTCACAGCAGGTCAACTTGTGTGTGGTTGCAACATTATGGTCCCATTGAGTAGATTTTTGGAGAAAGGGACATCAGTTGCACCACAGAGCGGGGGGAGGGTGCTGAGCACGATACATTTCCTTTCTAGGTTAAGCATTTTTTTGTGTTTGATACTTTTGGAACTTTGGTTTTTCATGTTCACTTTAAAATGTCCTTTATCATCTTTGAAATGTACTAACTCGTTTTTTCCCCACAGCAGGTCAACTTGTGTGTGGTTGCAACATTACGGTCCCATTGAGTACATTTTTGGAGAAAGGGACATCAGTTGCACCACAGGGCGGGAGGAAGGTGCTGAGCACGATACATTTCCTTTCTAGGGTAAGCATTTTTTTGTGTTTGATACTTTTGGAACTTTGGTTTTTCATGTTGATTTTAAAATAACCTTTTCCATGTTTGAAATGTACTAACTCGTTCTTTCCTCACAGCAGGTCAACTTGTGTGTGGTTGCAACATTACGGTCCCATTAAGTACATTTTTGGAGAAAGGGACATCAGTTGCACCACAGAGCGGGAGGAGGGTGCTGGGCACGATACATTTCCTTTCTAGGGTAAGCATTCTTTTGTGTTTGATATTTTGGAGGTTTCGTTTTTCATGTTGAATTTAAAATGACCTTTTTCATGTTTGAGATGTACTAACTCGTTTTTTCCTCACAGCAGGTCAACTTGTGTGTGGTTGCAACATTACGGTCCCATTGAATACATTTTTGGAGGAAGGGGCATCAGTTGCACCACAGGGCGGGAGGAGAGTGCTGAGCACGATACATTTTCTATCTTTGATAAGCTTTTTTTTGTGTTTGACACTTTTGGAACTTTGGTGTTTCATGTTGATTTTAAAATGACCTTTTTCATGTTTGAAATGTACTAACTCGTTTTTTCCTCACAGCAGGTCAACTTGTGTGTGGTTGCAACATTACAGTTCCATTGAGTACATTTTTGGAAAAAGGGACAACAGTTGCACCACAGGGCGGGAAGAGGGTGCTGAGCACGATACATTTCCTTTCTACTGTAAGCCTTTTTTTTGTTTGATATTTTGGAAATTTCGTTTTTCATTTTGAATTCAAAATGACCTTTTTAATGTTTGAGATGTACTAACTCGTTTTTCCTAACAGCAGGTCAACTTGTCTGTGGTTGCAACGTTACGGTCCCATTGAGTTCATTTTTGGCGAAAGGGACATCAGTTGTACCACAGGGCGGGAGGAGGGTGCTGAGCACGATACATTTCCTTTCTACGGTAAGTATTTTTTTGTGTTTGATACTTTTGAAAGTTTGGTTTTTCATGTTTATTTTAAAATGACCTTATTCATGTTTGATACGTACTAACTCGTTTTTTCCTCACAGGAGGTCAACTTGTGTGTGGTTGCAACATTACGGTCCAATTGAGTTCATTTTTGGAGAAAGGGACATCAGTTGCACCACGGTGCGGGAGGAGGGTGCCGAGCATGATACATTTCCTTTCTACGGTAAGCATTTTTTTGTGTTTGATACTTTTGGAAGTTTGGTTTTTCATGTTGACTTTAAAATGACCTTTTTCATATTTGAAATTTACTAACTCATTTTTTCCTCACAGCAGGTCAACTTGTGTGTGGTTGCAACATTACGTACCCATTGAGTACATTTTTGGAGAAAAGGACGTCTGTTGCACCACAGGGCGGGAGGAGGGTGCTGAGCACGATACATTTCTTTTCTAGGGTAAGCATTTTTTTGTGTTTGGTATTTTGGAAGTTTAGTTTTTCATGTTGAATTTAGAATGACCTTTTTCATGTTTGACATGTACAAACTCGTTTTTTCCTAACAGCAGGTCAACTTGTGTGTGGTTGCAACATTACGGTCCAATTGAGTACATTTTTGGAGAAAGGGAAATCAGTTGCACCACAGGGCGGGAGGAGGGTGCTGAGCACGATACATTTCCTTTCTACGGTAAGTATTTTTTTGTGTTTGATACTTTTGGAAGTTTGGTTTTTCATGTTGATTTTAAAATGACCTTTTTCATGTTTGAAATGTACTAACTCGTTTTTTCCTCACAGCAGGTCAACTTGTGTGTGGTTGCAGCATTGCGGTCGCATTGAGGACATTTTTGGAGAAAGGGACATGAGTTGTACCACGGGGCGGGAGGAGGGTGCTGAGCAAAATACATTTCCTTTCTACGGTAAGCATTTTTTTGTGTTTGATAGTTTTGATAGTTTTGTTTTCATGTCGACTTTAAAATGACCTTTTTCATGTTTGAAACGTACTAACTCGTTTTTTCCTCACAGCAGGTCAGCTTGTGTGTGGTGGCAACATTACGGTCCAATTGAGTACATTTTTGGAGAAAGGGACATCAGTTGCACCACAGGGCAGGAGGAGGGTGCTGAGCACGATACATTTCCTTTCTACCGTAAGTATTTTTTTGTGTTTGATACTTTTGGAAGTTTGGTTTTTCATGTTGATTTTAAAATGACCTTTTTCATGTTTGAAATGTACTAACTCGTTTTTTCCTCACAGCAGGTCAACTTGTGTGTGGTTGCAACATTACGGTCCCATTGAGTACATTTTTGGAAAAAGGGACATCAGTTGCACCACAGGCGGGAGGAGGGTGCTGAGCACGAAACATTTCCTTTCTGCGGTAAGCATTTTTTTGTGTTTGATACTTTTGGAAGTTTGGTGTTTCATGTTGATTTTAAAATGACCTTTTTCATGTTTGAAATGTACTAACTGATTTCTTCCTCACTGCAGGACAACTTGTGTGTGGTTGCAACATTACGGTCCCATTGAATCCTTTTTTGGAGAAAGGGACATCAGTTGCACCACAGGGGGGAGGAGGGTGCTGAGCACGATACATTTTCTCTCTTCGGTAAGCAATTTTTTGTGTTTTACACTTTTGGAATTTTAGTTTTTCATGATGATTTTAAAATGATAGTTTTCGTGTTTGAAATGTACTAACTCATTTTGTCCTCACAGGAGGTCAACTTGTGTGTGGTTGCAACATTACGGTCCCATTAAGTACATTTTTGGAGAAAGGGACATCAGTTGCACCACAGGGCGGGAGGAGGGTTACCGAGCACGATACATTTCCTTTCTACGGTAAGCATTGTTTTGTGTTTGATACTTTTGGAAGTGTGGTTTTTCATGTTGACTTTAAAATGACCTTTTTCATGTTCGAAATTTACTAACTCGTTTTTTCCTCACAGCAGGTCAACTTGTGTGTGGTTGCAACATTACGGACCCATTGAGTACAATTTTGGAGAAAGGGACTTCAGTTGCACCACAGGGCGTGAGGAGGGTACTGTGAACGATACATTTCCTTTCTAGGGTAAGCATTTTTTTGTGTTTTATACTTTTGGAAGTTTGAATTTTCATGTTGTTTTTAAAATGACCTTTTTCATGTTTGAAATGTACTAACTTGTTTTTGCTCACATCAGATCAACTTGTGTGTGCTTGCAACATTACGGTCCCATTGAGTACATTATTGGAGAAAGGGACATCAGTTGCGCCACAGGGCGGGAGGATGGTACTGAGCACGATGCATTTCCTTTCTACGGTAAGCATTTTTTTATGTTTGATACTTTTGGAAGTTTGGTGTTTCATGTAGATTTTGAAATGACCTTTTTCATGTTTGAAATGTACTAAGTCGTTTTTTCCTTACAGCAGGTCAAATTGTGTGTGGTTGCAACATTACGGTCCCATTGAGTACATTTTTGGAGAAAGGGACATCAGTTGCACCACAGGGCGGGAGGAGGGTGCTGAGCACGATACTTTTGTTTCCAGGGTATGCATTTTTTTGTGTTTGATACTTTTGGAATTTTGGTTTTTCATGTTGATTTTAAAATGACCTTTTTCATGTTTGAAATGTACTAACTCGTTTTTTCCTCTCAGCAGTTCAACTTGTGTGTGGTTGCAACATTACGGACCCATTGAGTACAATTTTGGAGAAAGGGACATCAGTTGCACCGCAGGGCGTGAGGAGGGTACTGTGAACGATACATTTCCTTTCTGGGGTAAGCATTTTTTGTGTTTTATACTTTTGGAAGTTTGAATTTTCATGTTGATTTTAAAATGACCTTTTTCATGTTTGAAATGTACTAACTTGTTTTTTCCTCACAGCAGATCAACTTGTGTGTGCTTGCAACATTACGGTCCCATTGAGTACATTATTGGAGAAAGGGACATCAGATGCGCCACAGGGCGGGAGGAGGGTACTGAGCTCGATGCATTTCCTTTCTACGGTAAGCATTTTTTTATGTTTGATACTTTTGGAAGTTTGGTGTTTCATGTAGATTTTGAAATGACCTTTTTCATGTTTGAAATGTACTAAGTCGTTTTTTCCTTACAGCAGGTCAAATTGTGTGTGGTTGCAACATTACGGTCCCATTGAGTACATTTTTGGAGAAAGGGACATCAGTTGCACCACAGGGCGGGAGGAGGGTGCTGAGCACGATACTTTTGTTTCCAGGGTATGCATTTTTTTGTGTTTGATACTTTTGGAATTTTGGTTTTTCATGTTGATTTTAAAATGACCTTTTTCATGTTTGAAATGTACTAACTCGTTTTTTCCTCTCAGCAGGTCAACTTGTGTGTGGTTGCAACATTACGGACCAATTGAGTACAATTTTGGAGAAAGGGACATCAGTAGCACCACAGGGCGTGAGGAGGGTACTGTGAACGATACATTTCCTTTCTAGGGTAAGCATTTTTAGTGTTTTATACTTTTGGAAGTTTGAATTTTCATGTTGTTTTTAGAATGACCTTTTTCATGTTTGAAATGTACTAACTTGTTTTTTCCTCACAGCAGATCACCTTGTGTGTGCTTGCAACATTACGGTCCCATTGAGTACATTATTGGAGAAAGGGACATCAGATGCGCCACAGGGCGGGAGGAGGGTACTGAGCACGATGCATTTCCTTTCTACGGTAAGCATTTTTTTATGTTTGATACTTTTGGAAGTTTGGTGTTTCATGTAGATTTTGAAATGACCTTTTTCATGTTTGAAATGTACTAAGTCGTTTTTTCCTTACAGCAGGTCAAATTGTGTGTGGTTGCAACATTACGGTCCCATTGAGTACATTTTTGGAGAAAGGGACATCAGTTGCACCACAGGGCGGGAGGAGGGTGCTGAGCACGATACATTTCCTTTCCAGGGTAAGCATTTTTTATGTTTGATACTTTGGAAGTTTGGTTTTCCATGTAGATTTTAAAATGACCTCTTTCGTGTTTGAAATCTACTAACTCGTTTTTTCCTCACAGCAGGTCAACTTGTGTGTGGTTGCAACATTACGATCCCATTGAGTACATTTTTGGAGAAAGGAACAACAGTTGCATCACAGGGCGGGAGGAGGGTGCTGAGCACGATACATTTCCTTTCTACGGTAAGCATTTTTTTGTGTTTGATACTTTTGGAAGTTAGGTTTTTCATGTTGATTTTAAAATGACCTTTTTCATGTTTGAAATGTACTAACTCGTTTTTTTTTCACAGCATGTCAACTTGTGTGTGGTCGCAACATTAACGTCCCATTGAGTATATTTTGGGAGATAGGGACATCAATTGCACCACAGGGCGGGAGGACGGTGCTGAGCACGATACATTTCCTTTCTAGGGTAAGCATTTTTTTGTGTTTGATACTTTTGGAAATTTGGTTTTTTATGTTGATTTTAAAATGACCTCTTTCGTGTTTGAAATGTACTTACTCGTTTTTTCCTCACAGCCGGTCAACTTGTGTGTGGTTGCAACATTACGGTCCCATTGAGTACATTTTTGGAGAAAGGAACATCAGTTGCATCACAGGGCGGGAGGAGGGTGCTGAGCAGGATACATTTTCTCTCTTCGGTAAGCTTTTTTTTGAGTTTGATACATTTGGAAGTTTTGTTTTTCATGTTGATTTTAAAATGACCTTTTTCAAGTTTGAAATGTACTAACTCGGTTTTCCCCCAGCAGGTTAACTTGTGTGTGGTTGCATCATTACGTTCCCATTGAGTCACATTTTTGGATAAAGGGACATCAGTTGCACCACAGCGCGGGAGAAGGTGTTGAGCACGATACATTTCCTTTCTACGGTCAGCATTTTTTTGTGTTTGATACTGTTGGAAGTTTGGTTTTTCATGTTGATTTTAAAATGACCTTTTTCATGTTTGAAATGTACTAACTCGTTTTTCCTCACAGCAGGTCAACTTGTGTGTGGTTGCAACATTACGGTCCCATTGAGTACATTTTTGGAGAAAGGGACATCAGTTGCACCACAGGGTGGGAGGAGGGTGCTGAGCACGATACATTTTCTCTCTTCGGTAAGCATTTTTTTGTGTTTTATAGATTTGCAATTTTGGTTTTTCATGTTGATTTTAAAATTACCTTTTTCATGTTTGAAATGTAGTAACTCGTTTTTTCCTCACAGCAGGTCAACTTGTGTGTTTGCAAAATTACAGTACCATTGAGTACATTTTTGGAGAGAAGGACATCAGTGTCACCACAGGGCGGGAGGAGGTTGCTGAGCACGATACATTTCCTTTCTAGGGTAAGCATTTTTTTATGTTTGATACTTTTGGAATTTTGGTTTTTCATGTTGATTTTAAAATGACCTTTTTCATGTTTGAAATGTACTAACTCGTTTTTTCCTAACAGCAGGTCAACTTGTGTGTGGTTGCAACATTACGGTCCCATTGCGTACATTTTTGGAGAAAGGGACATCAGTTGCACCACGGGGAGGGAGGATGGTGCTGAGCACGATACATTTCCTTTCTACGGTAAGCATTTTTTTGTGTTTGATACTTTTGGAAGTTTGGTTTATCATGTTGATTTTAAAATGACCTTTTTCATGTTTGAAATGTACTAATTCGATTTTTCCTCACAGCAGGTCAACTTGTGTGTGGTGGCAACATTACAGTGCAATTGAGTACATTTTTGGAGGAAGGGACATCAGTTGCACCACAGGGCGGGAGGAGGGTGCTGAGCACGATACTTATCCTCTCTACGGTAAGTATTTTTTTGTGTTTGATACTTTAGGAAGTTTGTTTTTTCTTGTTGATTTTAAAATGGCCTTTTTCGTGTTTGAAATGTACTAACTCGTTTTTTCCTCACAAGAGGTCAACTTGTGTGTGGTTGCAACATTACGGTCCCATTGAGTATATTTTTGGAAAAAGGGACATCAGTTGCACCACAGGCGGGAGGAGGGTGCTGAGCACGATACATTTTCTCTCTTAGGTTAGCATTTTTTGTTTCTATACTTTTGGAATTTGGGTTTTTCATGTTGATTTTAAAATGACCTTTTTCATGTTTGAACTGTACTGACTCGTTTTTTCCTCACAGCAGGTCAACTTGTGTGTGGTTCCAACATTACGGTCCCATTGAGTACATTTTTGGGGAAAGGGACATCACTTGCACCACAGGGCGTGAGGAGGGTGCTGAGCACGATAGATATCCTTTCTAGGGTAAACATTTTTTTGTGTTTGATACTTCTGGAAGTTCCGTTTTTCATGTCGATTTTAAAATGACCTTTTTCATGTTTGAAATGAACTAACTCGTTTTTTCCTCACAGCAGGTCAACTTGTGTGTGGTTGCAACATTACGGTCCCATTGAGTACATTTTTGGAGAAAGGGACATCAGTTGCACCACAGGGCGTGAGGAGGGTGCTGAGCACGATAGATATCCTTTCTAGGGTAAACATTTTTTTGTGTTTGATACTTCTGGAAGTTCCGTTTTTCATGTCGATTTTAAAATGACCTTTTTCATGTTTGAAATGAACTAACTCGTTTTTTCCTCACAGCAGGTCAACTTGTGTGTGGTTGCAACATTACGGTCCCATTGAGTACATTTTTGGTGAGAGGGAAAACAGTTGCACCACAGGGCGGGAGGCGGGTGCTGAGCACGATACGTTTCCTCTCTAGGGTAAGCATTTTTTTTTGTTTGATTCTTTTGGAAGTTTGGTTTTTCATGTTGATTTTAAAATGACCTTTTCCATGTTTGAAATGTGCTAACTCGTTTTTTCCTCACAGCAGGTCAACTTGTGTGTGGTTGCAACATTAAGGTCCCATTGAGTACATTTTTGGAGAAAGGGACATCAGTTGCACCACAGGGCGAGAGGAGGGTGCTGAGCACGATACATTTCCTTTCTGGGGTGAGCATTTTTTTGTGTTTGATACTTTTGGAAGTTTGGTTTTTCATGTTGGCTTTAAAATGACCTTTTTCATGTTTGAAATGTACTAACTTGTTTTTCCCTCACAGCAGGTCAACTTGTGTGTGGTTGCAACATTACGGTCCCATTGAGTAAATTTTTGGAGAAAGGGACATGAGCTGCACCACAGGGCGGGAGGAGGGTGCTGAGCACAATACATTTCCTTTGTAAGGTAAGCATTTTTTTGTGTTTGTTACTTTTGGAAGTTTGGTTTTTCATGTTGATTTTAAAATGACCTTTTTCATGTTTGAAATGTACTAAGTCGTTTTTTCCTCACAGCAGGTCAAATTGTGTGTGGTTGCAACATTACGGTTCCATTGAGTACCTTTTTGGAGAAAGGGACAACAGTTGCACCACAGGGCCGGAGGAAGGTGCTGAGCACGATACATTTACTCTCTTCGGTAAGCATTTTTTTGTGTTTTATACTTTTAGAATTTTGGTTTTTCATGTTGATTTTAAAATTACCTTTTTCATGTTTGAAATGTAGTAACTTGTTTTTTCCTCACAGCAGGTCAACTTGTGTGCTTGCAATATTACAGTCCAATTGAGTACATTTTTGGAGAGAAGGACATCAGTGTCACCACAGGGCGGGAGGAGGTTGCTGAGCACGATACATTTCCTTTCTAGGGTAAGCATTTTGTTGTGTTTGATACTTTTGGAAGTTTGGTGTTTCATGTTGATTTTTAAATGACCTTTTTCATGTTTGAAATGTACTAGCTTGTTTATTCCTCACAGCAGGTCAAATTGTGTGTGGTTGCAACATTACGGTCCCACTGAGTAGATTTTTGGAGAAAGCGACATCAGCTGCAGCACAGGGCGGGAGGAGGGTGCTGAGCACGATACAATTCCTTTCTACGGTAAACATTTTTTTGTGTTTGATACTTTTGGAAGTTTGATTTTTCATGTTGGCTTTAAAATGACCTTTTTCATGTTTGAAATGTACTAACTCGTTTTTCCCTCACAGCAGGTCAACTTGTGTGTGGTTGCAACATTACGGTCCCATTGAGTAAATTTTTGGAGAAAGGGACATGAGTTGCACCACAGGGCTGGAGGGGGGTGCTGAGCATGATACATTTCCTTTTTAGGTTAAACATTTTTTTGTGTTTGATACTTTTCGAAGTTTGGTTTTTCATGTTGATTTTAAAAAGACCTTTTTCATGTTTGAAATGTACTAACTTGTTTTTCCCTCACAGCAGGTCAACTTGTGTGTGGTTGCAACATTACGGTCCCATTGAGTACATTATTGGAGAAAGGGACATCAGCTGCGGGACAGGGTGGGAGGAGGGTGCTGAGCACGATACATTTCCTGTCTACAGTAAGAATTTTTTTGTGTTTGATACTTTTGGGAGTCTGGTTTTTCATGTTGATTTTAAAATGACCTTTTTCATGTTTGAAATGTACTAACTTGTTTATTCCTCACAGCAGGTCAAATTGTGTGTGGTTGCAACATTACGGTCCCACAGAGTGGTTTTTTGGAGAAAGTGACATCAGTTGCACCACAGGGCGGGAGGAGGGCTCTGAGCACGATAGATTTTTTCTCTTCGGTAAGCATTTTTTGGTTTTTTATACTTTTGGAATTTTGGTTTTTCATGTTGATTTTAAAATTACCTTTTTCATGTTTGAAATCTACTAACTCATTTTTTCCTCACAGCATTTCAACTTGTGTGTGGTTGCAACATTACGGTCCCATTGAGTACATTTTTGGAGAAAGGGACATCAGTTGCACCACAGGGCGGAAGGAGGGTGCTGAGCACGATACATTTCATTTCTAGGGTAAGCATTTTTTTGTGTTTGATACTTTTGGATGTTTGGATTTTCATGTTGATTTTAAAATGACCTTTTTCATTTTTGAAATGTACAAAATCGTTTTTTCCTCACAGCAGGTCAACTTGTGTGTGGTTGCAACATTACGGTCCCATTGAGTACATTTTTGGAGAAAGGGACATCAGTTGCACCACAGGGCGGGAGGTGGGTGCTGAGTACGATACATTTCCTTTCTACGGTAAGCATTTTTTTGTGTTTGATACTTTTGGAAGTTTGTTTTGTTCATGTTGATTTTAAAATGACCTTTTTCATGTTTGGAATGTACTAACTCGTTTTTTCCTCACAGAAGGTCAACCTGTGTGTGGTTGCAACATTACGGTCCCATTGAGTACATTTTTAGACAAAGGGACATCAGTTGCACCACAGGGCGGGAGAAGGGTGCTGAGCAGGATACATTTTCTCTCTTCGGTAAGCATTTTTTTGTGTTTTATAGTTTTGGAAGTTTGGTTTTTCATGTTGATTTTAAAATGACCTTTTTCATGTTTGAAATGTACTAATTCGTTTTTTCCTCACAGCAGGTCAACTTGTGTGTGGTTGCAAAATTACGGTCCCATTGAGTTCATTTTTGCAGAAAGGGACATCAGTTGCACCACAGGGCGGGAGGAGGGTGCTGAGCACGAAACATTTCCTTTCTACAGTAAGCATTTTTTTGTGTTTTATACTTTTGGAATTTTGGTTTTTATGTTGATTTTAAAATGACCTTTTTCATGTTTGAAATGTACTAACTCGTTTTTTCCTCACAGCAGGTCAACTTGTGTGTGGTTGCAACATTACGGTCCCATTGAGTACATTTTTGGAGAAAGGGACATCAGTTGCACCACAGGGCGTGAGGAGGGTGCTGAGCACGATAGATATCCTTTCTAGGGTAAACATTTTTTTGTGTTTGATACTTCTGGAAGTTCCGTTTTTCATGTCAATTTTAAAATGACCTTTTTCATGTTTGAAATGAACTAACTCGTTTTTTCCTCACAGCAGGTCAACTTGTGTGTGGTTGCAACATTACGGTCCCATTGAGTACATTTTTGGTGAGAGGGAAAACAGTTGCACCACAGGGCGGGAGGCGGGTGCTGAGCACGATACGTTTCCTCTCTAGGGTAAGCATTTTTTTTTGTTTGATTCTTTTGGAAGTTTGGTTTTTCATGTTGATTTTAAAATGACCTTTTCCATGTTTGAAATGTGCTAACTCGTTTTTTCCTCACAGCAGGTCAACTTGTGTGTGGTTGCAACATTAAGGTCCCATTGAGTACATTTTTGGAGAAAGGGACATCAGTTGCACCACAGGGCGAGAGGAGGGTGCTGAGCACGATACATTTCCTTTCTGGGGTGAGCATTTTTTTGTGTTTGATACTTTTGGAAGTTTGGTTTTTCATGTTGGCTTTAAAATGACCTTTTTCATGTTTGAAATGTACTAACTTGTTTTTCCCTCACAGCAGGTCAACTTGTGTGTGGTTGCAACATTACGGTCCCATTGAGTAAATTTTTGGAGAAAGGGACATGAGCTGCACCACAGGGCGGGAGGAGGGTGCTGAGCACAATACATTTCCTTTGTAAGGTAAGCATTTTTTTGTGTTTGATACTTTTGGAAGTTTGGTGTTGCATGTTGATTTTAAAATGACCTTTTTCATGTTTGAAATGTACTAAGTCGTTTTTTCCTCACAGCAGGTCAAATTGTGTGTGGTTGCAACATTACGGTTCCATTGAGTACCTTTTTGGAGAAAGGGACAACAGTTGCACCACAGGGCCGGAGGAAGGTGCTGAGCACGATACATTTACTCTCTTCGTTAAGCATTTTTTTGTGTTTTATACTTTTAGAATTTTGGTTTTTCATGTTGATTTTAAAATTACCTTTTTCATGTTTGAAATGTAGTAACTTGTTTTTTCCTCACAGCAGGTCAACTTGTGTGCTTGCAATATTACAGTCCAATTGAGTACATTTTTGGAGAGAAGGACATCAGTGTCACCACAGGGCGGGAGGAGGTTGCTGAGCACGATACATTTCCTTTCTAGGGTAAGCATTTTGTTGTGTTTGATACTTTTGGAAGTTTGGTTTTTCATGTTGATTTTTAAATGACCTTTTTCATGTTTGAAATGTACTAGCTTGTTTATTCCTCACAGCAGGTCAAATTGTGTGTGGTTGCAACATTACGGTCCCACTGAGTAGATTTTTGGAGAAAGCGACATCAGCTGCAGCACAGGGCGGGAGGAGGGTGCTGAGCACGATACAATTCCTTTCTACGGTAAACATTTTTTTGTGTTTGATACTTTTGGAAGTTTTGTATTTCATGTTGATTTTAAAATGACCTTTTTCATGTTTGAAATGTACTAACTCGTTTTTTCCTCGCAACAGGTCAACTTGTGTGTGGTTGCAACATTACGGTCCCATTGAGTACAATTTTGGAGAAAGGTACATCAGTTGCACCACAGGGCGGGAGGAGGGTGCTGAGCACGATACATTTCCTTTCTGGGGTAAGCATTTTTTTGTGTTTGATACTTTTGGAAGTTTGATTTTTCATGTTGGCTTTAAAATGACCTTTTTCATGTTTGAAATGTACTAACTCGTTTTTCCCTCACAGCAGGTCAACTTGTGTGTGGTTGCAACATTACGGTCCCATTGAGTAAATTTTTGGAGAAAGGGACATGAGTTGCACCACAGGGCTGGAGGGGGGTGCTGAGCATGATACATTTCCTTTTTAGGTTAAACATTTTTTTGTGTTTGATACTTTTCGAAGTTTGGTTTTTCATGTTGATTTTAAAATGACCTTTTTCATGTTTGAAATGTACTAACTTGTTTTTCCCTCACAGCAGGTCAACTTGTGTGTGGTTGCAACATTACGGTCCCATTGAGTACATTATTGGAGAAAGGGACATCAGCTGCGGGACAGGGTGGGAGGAGGGTGCTGAGCACGATACATTTCCTGTCTACAGTAAGAATTTTTTTGTGTTTGTTACTTTTGGAAGTTTGGTTTTTCATGTTGATTTTAAAATGACCTTTTTCATGTTTGAAATGTACTAACTTGTTTATTCCTCACAGCAGGTCAAATTGTGTGTGGTTGCAACATTACGGTCCCACAGAGTGGTTTTTTGGAGAAAGTGACATCAGTTGCACCACAGGGCGGGAGGAGGGCTCTGAGCACGATAGATTTTTTCTCTTCGGTAAGCATTTTTTGGTTTTTTATCCTTTTGGAATTTTGGTTTTTCATGTTGATTTTAAAATTACCTTTTTCATGTTTGAAATCTACTAACTCATTTTTTCCTCACAGCATTTCAACTTGTGTGTGGTTGCAACATTACGGTCCCATTGAGTACATTTTTGGAGAAAGGGACATCAGTTGCACCACAGGGCGGAAGGAGGGTGCTGAGCACGATACATTTCATTTCTAGGGTAAGCATTTTTTTGTGTTTGATACTTTTCGATGTTTGGATTTTCATGTTGATTTTAAAATGACCTTTTTCATTTTTGAAATGTACAAAATCGTTTTTTCCTCACAGCAGGTCAACTTGTGTGTGGTTGCAACATTACGGTCCCATTGAGTACATTTTTGGAGAAAGGGACATCAGTTGCACCACAGGGCGGGAGGTGGGTGCTGACTACGATACATTTCCTTTCTACGGTAAGCATTTTTTTGTGTTTGATACTTTTGGAAGTTTGTTTTGTTCATGTTGATTTTAAAATGACCTTTTTCATGTTTGGAATGTACTAACTCGTTTTTTCCTCACAGAAGGTCAACCTGTGTGTGGTTGCAACATTACGGTCCCATTGAGTACATTTTTAGACAAAGGGACATAAGTTGCACCACAGGGCGGGAGAAGGGTGCTGAGCAGGATACATTTTCTCTCTTCGGTAAGCATTTTTTTGTGTTTTATAGTTTTGGAAGTTTGGTTTTTCATGTTGATTTTAAAATGACCTTTTTCATGTTTGAAATGTACTAATTCGTTTTTTCCTCACAGCAGGTCAACTTGTGTGTGGTTGCAAAATTACGGTCCCATTGAGTTCATTTTTGCAGAAAGGGACATCAGTTGCACCACAGGGCGGGAGGAGGGTGCTGAGCATGATACATTTCCTTTCTATGGTAAGCATTTTTTTGTGTTTGATACTTTTGGAAGTTTGGTTTTTCATGTTGATTTTAAAATGACCTTTTTCATGTTTGAAATGTACAAAGTCGTTTTTTCCTCACAGCAGGTCAACTTGTGTGTGGTTGCAACATTACAGTCCCATTGAGTACATTTTTGGAGAAAGGGACATCAGTTACACCACAGGGCGGAAGGAGGGTACTGAGCACGATACATTTTCTTTCTTCGGTAAGCATTTGTCTGTGTTTGATACTTTTGGAATTTTTGTTTTCCTTGTTGATTTTAAAATGACCTTTTTCATGTTTGAAATGTACTAACTCGTTTTTTCTACACAGCAGGTCAACTTGTGTTTGGTTGCTACATTACGGTCCCATTGAGTACATTTTTGGAGAAAGTGACATCAGTTGCACCACAGGGCGGGAGGAGGGTTCTGAGCACGATACATTTTTTCTCTTCGGTAAGCATTCTTTGGTTTTTTATACTTTTGGAATTGCGGTTTTTCATGTTGATTTTAAAATGACCTTTTTCATGTTTGAAATCTACTAACTCATTTTTTCCTCACAGCATTTCAACTTGTGTGTGGTTGCAACATTACGGTCCCATTGAGTACATGTTTGGAGAAAGGGACATCAGTTGCACCACAGGGCAGGAGATGGGTGCTGAGCACGATAAATTTTCTCTCTTCAGTAGCAATTTTTTGGTTTTTTATACTTTTGGAATTTCGGATTTTCATGTTGATTTTAAAATTACCTTTTTCATGTTTGAAATCTACTAACTCATTTTTTCCCCACAGCATTTCAACTTGTGTGTGGTTGCAACATTACGGTCCCATTGAGTACATTTTTGGAGAATGGGACATCAGTTGCAGCACAGGGCAGGAGGAGGGTGCTGAGCACGATACATTTCCTTTCTAGGGTAAGCATTTTTTTGTGTTTGATACTTTTGGATGTTTGGTTTTTCATGTTGATTTTAAAATTACCTTTTTCATGTTTGAAATCTACCAACTCGTTTTTTCCTCACAGCAGGTTAACTTGTGTGTGGTTGCAACATTACGGTCACATTGAGTATATTTTCGGAGAAAGGGACAACAGTTGCACCACAGGGCGGGAGGATGGTGCTGAGCACGATACATTTCCTTTCTAGGGTAAGCATTTTTTTGTGTTTGATACTTTTGGTAGTTTGGTTTTTCATGTTGATTTTAAAATGACCTTTTTCATGTTTGAAATGTACTAACTCGTTTTTTCCACACAGCAGGTCAACTTGTGTGTGGTTGTAACATTAAGGTCCCATTGAGTACATTTTTGGAGAAAGGGACATCAGTTGCACCACAGGGCAGGAGGAGGGTGCTGAGCACGATACATTTTCTCTCTTCGGTAAGCATTTTTTGTGCTTTATTCTTTTGGAATTATGGTTTTTCATGTTGATTTTAAAATGACCTTTTTCATGTTTGAAATGTACTAAGTCGTTTTTTCCTCACAGCAGTTCAACTTGTGTCTGGTTGCAACATTACGGTCCCATTGAGTACATTTTTGGAGAAAGGGACATCAGTTGCAGCACAGGGCAGGAGGAGGGTGCTGAGCACGATACATTTCCTTTCTAGGGTAAGCATTTTTTTGTGTTTGATACTTTTGGATGTTTGGTTTTTCATGTTGATTTTAAAATGACCTTTTTCATGTTTGAAATGTACTAACTCGTTTTTTCCTCACAGCTGGTTAACTTGTGTGTGGTTGCAACATTACGGTCCCATTGAGTACATTCTCGGAGAAAGGGACATCAGTTGCACCACAGGGCGGGAGGATGGTGCTGAGCACGATACATTTCCTTTCTAGGGTAAGCATTTTTTTGTGCTTGATACTTTTGGTAGTTTGGTTTTTCATGTTGATTTTAATATGACCTTTTTCATGTTTGAAATGTCCTAACTCGCTTTTTCCACACAGCAGGTCAACTTGTGTGTGGTTGTAACATTAAGGTCCCATTGAGTACATTTTTGGAGAAAGGGACATCAGTTGCACCACAGGGCGGGAGGAGGGTGCTGAGCACGATACATTTTCTCTCTTCGGTAAGCATTTTTTTGTGTTTGATACTTTTGGAATTTTGGTTTTTCATGTTGATTTTATAATGACCTTTTTTATGTTTGAAATGTGCTAACTCGTTTTCTCCTCACACCAGATCAACTTGTGTGTGGTTGCAACATTACGGTCCCATTGAGTACATTTTTGGAGAAAGGGACATGAGTTGCAGCACAGGGCAGGAGGAGGGTGCTGAGCACGATACATTTCCTATCTAGGGTAAGCATTTTTTTGTGTTTGATACTTTTGGATGTTTGGTTTTTCATGTTGATTTTAAAATGACCTTTTTCACATTTGATATGTACTAACTCGTTTTTTCCTCACAGCTGGTTAACTTATGTGTGGTTGCAACATTACGGTCCCATTGAGTACATTTTCGGAGAAAGGGACAACAGTTGCACCACAGGGCGGGAGGATGGTGCTGAGCACGATACATTTCCTTTCTAGGGTAAGCATTTTTTTGTGTTTGATAGTTTTGGAAGTTTGGTTTTTCATGTTGATTTTAAAATGACCTTTTTCATGTTTGAAATGTACTAACTCGTTTTTTCCACACAGCAGGTCAACTTGTGTGTGGTTGGAACATTACGGTCCCATTGAGTACATTTTCGGAGAAAGGTACATCAGTTGCAACACATGGCGGGAGGAGAGTGCTGGGCACGATACATTTCCTTTCTACGATAAGCATTTTTTTCTGTTTTATGCTTTTGGAATTTTGGTTTTTCATGTTGATTTTAAAATGACCTTTTTCAAGTTTGAAATGAACTAACTCGTTTTTTCCTCACAGCAAGTCAACTTGTGTGTGTTTGCAACATTACGGTCCCATTGAGTACATTTTTGGAGAAATGGACATCAGTTGCACCACAGGGCGGGAGATGGGTGCTGAGCATTATACATTTTCTCTTTTCGGTAAGCATTTTTTTGTGTTTTATACTTTTGGAAATTTGGTTTTTCATGTTGATTTTAAAATCACTTTTTCATGTTTGGAATGTACTAACTCGTTTTCTCCTCACAGCAGTTCAACTTGTGTGTGGTTGCAACATTACGGTCCCATTGTGTACATTTTTGGATATAGGGACATCAGTTGCACCACAGGGCGGGAGGAAGGTGCTGAGCACGATACATTTCCTTCCTACGGTAAGGATTTCATTGTGTTTTATAGTTTTGGAAGTTTGGTTTTTCATGTTGATTTTAAAATGACCTTTTTCATGTTTGAAATGTACTAAGTCGTTTTTTCCTCACAGCAGGTCAACTTGTGTGTGGTTGCAACATTACGGTCCCATTGAGTACATTTTTGGAGAAAGGGACATCAGTTGCACCACAGGGCGGGAGGAGGGTGCTGAGCACGATACATTTTCTCTCTTCGGTAAGCATTTTTTTGTGTTTGATACTTTTAGAATTTTGGTTTTTCATTTTGATTTTATAATGACCTTTTTTATGTTTGAAATGTACTAACTCGTTATCTCCTCACAGCAGATCAACTTGTGTGTGGTTGCAACATTACGGTCCCATTGAGTACATTTTTGGAGAAAGGGACGTGAGTTGCAGCACAGGGCAGGAGGAGGGTGCTGAGCACGATACATTTCCTTTCTAGGGTAAGCATTTTTTTGTGTTTGATACATTTGGATGTTTGGTTTTTCATGTTGATTTTAAAATGACCTTTTTCATGTTTGAAATGTACTAACTCGTTTTTTCCTCACAGCTGGTTAACTTGTGTGTGGTTGCAACATTACGGTCCCATTGAGTACATTTTCGGAGAAAGGGACATCAGTTGCACCACAGGGCGGGAGGATGGTGCTGAGCACGATACATTTCCTTTCTAGGGTAAGCATTTTTTTGTGTTTGATACTTTTGGTAGTTTGGTTTTTCATGTTGATTTTAAAATGACCTTTTTCATGTTTGAAATGTACTAACTCGTTTTTTCCACACAGCAGGTCAACTTGTGTGTGGTTGTAACATTAAGGTCCCATTGAGTACATTTTTGGAGAAAGGGACATCAGTTGCACCACAGGGCGGGAGGAGGGTGCTGAGCACGATACATTTTCTCTCTTCGGTAAGCATTTTTTGTGCTTTATTCTTTTGGAATTATGGTTTTTCATGTTGATTTTAAAATGACCTTTTTCATGTTTGAAATGTACTAAGTCGTTTTTTCCTCACAGCAGTTCAACTTGTGTCTGGTTGCAACATTACGGTCCCATTGAGTACATTTTTGGAGAAAGGGACATCAGTTGCAGCACAGGGCAGGAGGAGGGTGCTGAGCACGATACATTTCCTTTCTAGGGTAAGCATTTTTTTGTGTTTGATACTTTTGGATGTTTGGTTTTTCATGTTGATTTTAAAATGACCTTTTTCATGTTTGAAATGTACTAACTCGTTTTTTCCTCACAGCTGGTTAACTTGTGTGTGGTTGCAACATTACGGTCCCATTGAGTACATTCTCGGAGAAAGGGACATCAGTTGCACCACAGGGCGGGAGGATGGTGCTGAGCACGATACATTTCCTTTCTAGGGTAAGCATTTTTTTGTGCTTGATACTTTTGGTAGTTTGGTTTTTCATGTTGATTTTAATATGACCTTTTTCATGTTTGAAATGTCCTAACTCGTTTTTTCCACACAGCAGGTCAACTTGTGTGTGGTTGTAACATTAAGGTCCCATTGAGTACATTTTTGGAGAAAGGGACATCAGTTGCACCACAGGGCGGGAGGAGGGTGCTGAGCACGATACATTTTCTCTCTTCGGTAAGCATTTTTTTGTGTTTGATACTTTTGGAATTTTGGTTTTTCATGTTGATTTTATAATGACCTTTTTTATGTTTGAAATGTGCTAACTCGTTTTCTCCTCACACCAGATCAACTTGTGTGTGGTTGCAACATTACGGTCCCATTGAGTACATTTTTGGAGAAAGGGACATGAGTTGCAGCACAGGGCAGGAGGAGGGTGCTGAGCACGATACATTTCCTTTCTAGGGTAAGCATTTTTTTGTGCTTGATACTTTTGGTAGTTTGGTTTTTCATGTTGATTTTAATATGACCTTTTTCATGTTTGAAATGTCCTAACTCGTTTTTTCCACACAGCAGGTCAACTTGTGTGTGGTTGTAACATTAAGGTCCCATTGAGTACATTTTTGGAGAAAGGGACATCAGTTGCACCACAGGGCGGGAGGAGGGTGCTGAGCACTATACATTTTCTCTCTTCGGTAAGCAATTTTTGTGCTTTATTCTTTTGGAATTTTGGTTTTTCATGTTGATTTTAAAATGACCTTTTTCATGTTTGAAATGTACTAAGTCGTTTTTTCCTCACAGCAGTTCAACTTGTGTCTGGTTGCAACATTACGGTCCCATTGAGTACATTTTTGGAGAAAGGGACTTCAGTTGCAGCACAGGGCAGGAGGAGGGCGCTGAGCACGAGACATTTCCTTTCTAGGGTAAGCATTTTTTTGTGTTTGATACTTTTGGATGTTTGGTTTTTCATGTTGATTTTAAAATGACCTTTTTCATGTTTGAAATGTACTAACTCGTTTTTTCCTCACAGCTGGTTAACTTGTGTGTGGTTGCAACATTACGGTCCCATTGAGTACATTTTCGGAGAAAGGGACATCAGTTGCACCACAGGGCGGGAGGATGGTGCTGAGCACGATACATTTCCTTTCTAGGGTAAGCATTTTTTTGTGTTTGATACTTTTGGTAGTTCGGTTTTTCATGTTGATTTTAAAATGACCTTTTTCATGTTTGAAATGTACTAACTCGTTTTTTCCACACAGCAGGTCAACTTGTGTGTGGCTGTAACATTAAGGTCCCATTGAGTACATTTTTGGAGAAAGGGACATCAGTTGCACCACTGGGCGGGAGGAGGGTGCTGAGCACGATACATTTTCTCTCTTCGGTAAGCATTTTTTGTGCTTTATTCTTTTGGAATTTTGGTTTTTCATGTTGATTTTAAAATGACCTTTTTCATGTTTGAAATGTACTAAGTCGTTTTTTCCTCACAGCAGTTCAACTTGTGTCTGGTTGCAACATTACGGTCCCATTGAGTACATTTTTGGAAAAAGGGACTTCAGTTGCAGCACAGGGCAGGAGGAGGGTGCTGAGCACGATACATTTCCTTTCTAGGGTAACATTTTTTTGTGTTTGATACTTTTGGATGTTTGGTTTTTCATGTTGATTTTAAAATGACCTTTTTCATGTTTGAAATGTACTAACTCGTTTTTTCCTCACAGCTGGTTAACTTGTGTGTGGTTGCAACATTACGGTCCCATTGAGTACATTTTCGGAGAGGGACATCAGTTGCACCACAGGGCGGAAGGATGGTGCTGAGCACGATACATTTCCTTTCTAGGGTAAGCATTTTTTTGTGTTTGATACTTTTGGATGTTTGGTTTTTCATGTTGATTTTAAAATGACCTTTTTCATGTTTGAAATGTACTAACTCGTTTTTTCTACACAGCAGGTCAACTTGTGTGTGGTTGGAACATTACGGTCCCATTGAGTACATTTTTGCAGAAAGGGACATCAGTTGCACCACAGGGTGGGAGGAGGGTGCTGAGCACGATACATTTTCTCTCTTCGGTAAGCATTTTTTTGTGTTTGATACTTTTGGAATTTTGGTTTTTCATGTTTATTTTATAATGACCTTTTTTATGTTTGAAATGTACTAACTCGTTTTCTCCACACAGCAGATCAACTTGTGTGTGGTTGCAACATTACGGTCCCATTGAGTACATTTTTGGAGAAAGGGACATCAGTTGCACCACAGGGCGGGAGAAGGGTGCTGAGCACGATACATTTTCTCTCTTCGGAAAGCATTTTTTTGTGTTTTATCCTTTTGGAAGTTTGGTTTTTCATGTTGATTTTAAAATGACCTTTTTCATGTTTGAAATGTACTAACTGGTTTTTTCCTCACAGCAGGTCAACTTGTGTGTCGTTGCAACGTTATGGTCCCATTGAGTTTATTTTTGGAGAAAGGGACATCAGTTGCACCACAGGGCGGGAGGAGGGTGCCTTGCACGATACATTTCCTGTCTACGGTAAGCATTTTTTTGTGTTTGATCCTTTTGGAAGTTTGGTTTTTCATGTTGATTTTAAAATGACCTCTTTCATGTTTGAAATGTAGTAACTCCTTTTTTTCTCACAGCAGGTCAACTTGTGTGTGGTTGCAACATTACGGTCACATTGAGTACATTTTTGGAGAAAGGTATACCAGTTGCAGAACAGGGCGGGAGGAGGGTGCTGAGCACGATACATTTTCTCTCTTCGGTAAGCATTTTTCTTTGCTTCATACTTTTGGAATTTTGGTTTTTCATGTAGATTTTATAATGACCTTTTTCATGTTTGAAATGTACTAACTCGTTTTTTCCTCACAGCAGGTCAACTTGTGTGTGGTTGGAACATTACGGTCCCATTGAGTACATTTTTGGAGAAAGGGACATCAGTTGCACCACAGGGCGGGAGAAGGGTGCTGAGCACGATACATTTTTTCTCTTCGGTAAGCATTCTTTTGTGTTTTATAGTTTTGGAAGTTTGGTTTTTCATGTTGATTTTAAAATGACCTTTTTCATGTATGAAATGTACTAACTCGTTTTTTCCTCACAGCAGATGAACTTGTGTGTGGTTGCAACATTACGGTCCCATTGAGTTCATTTTTGGAGAAAGGGACATCTGTTGCACCACAGGGTGGGAGGAGGGTGCTGAGCACGATACATTTCCTTTCTACGATAAGCATTTTTTTGTGTATTATACTTTTGGAATTTTGGTTTTTCATGTTGATTTTAAAATTACCTTTTTCATGTTTGAAATGTACTAACTCGTTTTTTCCTCACAGCAGATCAACTTGTGTGTGGTTGCAACATTACGGTCCCATTGAGTACATTTTTCGAGAAAGGGACATCAGTTGCATCACAGGGCGGGAGGAGGGTGTTGAGCAAGATACATTTTCCCTCTTCGGTAAGCATTTTTTTGTGTTTTATACTTTTGGAAATTTGGTTTTTCATGTTGATTTTAAAATGACCTTTTTCATGTTTGAAATGTACTAACTCGTTTTTTCTTCACAGCAGGTCAACTTGTGTGTGGTTGCAACATTACGGTCCCATTGAGTACATTTTTGGAGAAAGGGACATCAGTTGCACCACAGGGCGGGAGGAGGGTGCTGAGCACAAAACATTTCTTTCTACGATAAGCATTTTTTTGTGTTTTATACTTTTTGAAATTTGGTTTTTCATGTTGATTTTAAAATGACCTTTTTCATGTTTGAAATGAACTAACTCGTTTTTTCCTCACAGCGGGTCAACTTGTGTGTGGTTGCAACATTACGGACCGATTGAGTACATTTTTTGAGAAAGGAACATCAGTTGCACAACAGGGTGGGAGGAGGGTGCTGAGCACGATACATTTCCTTCTACGATAAGCATTTTTTTGTGTTTTATACTTTCAAAATTTTGGTTTTTCATGTTGATTTTAAAATTACCTTTTTCATGTTTGAAATAAACTAACTCGTTTTTTCCTCACAGCAGGTCAACTTGAGTGTGGTTGCAACATTACGGTCCCATTGAGTACATTTTTGGAGAAAGGGACATCAGTTGCACTACAGGGCGGGAGAAGGGTGCTGAGTAAGATACATTTTCTCTCTTTGGTAAGCATTTTTTTGTGTTTTATACTTTTGGAAATTTGGTTTTTCATGTCGATTTTAAAATGACCTTTTTCATGTTTGAAATGTACTAACTCGTTTTTTCCTCACAGCAGGTCAACTTGTGTGTGGTTGCAACATTACGGTCCCATTGAGTACATTTTTGGAGAAAGGGACATAAGTTGCATCACAGGGCGGGAGGAGGGTGCTGAGCACGATACATTTTCTCTCTTCCGTAAGCATTTTTTGTGTTTTATTCTTTTGGAATTTTGGTTTTTCATGTTGATTTTAAAATGACCTTTTTCATGTTTGAAGTGTACTAACTCGTTTTTTCCTCACAGCAGATCAACTTGTGTGTGGTTGCAACATTATGGTCCCATTGAGTACATTTTTGGAGAAAGGGACATAAGTTGCATCACAGGGCGGGAGGAGGGTGCTGAGCACGATACATTTTCTCTCTTCCGTAGGCATTTTTTGTGTTTTATCCTTTTGGAATTTTGGTTTTTCATGTTGATTTTAAAATGACCTTTTTCATGTTTGAAATGTACTAACTCGTTTTTTCCTCACAGCAGGTCAACTTGTGTGTGGTTGCAACATAACGGTCCCATTGTGTACATTTTTGGAGATAGGGACATCAGTTGCACCACAGGGTGGGAGGAGGGTGCTGAGTACGATACATTTCCATTCTACGGTAAGCATTTTTTTATGTTTGATACTTTTGGAAGTTTGGTTTTTCATGTTGATTTTAAAATGACCTTTTTCATGTTTGAAATGTACTAACTCGTTTTTTCCTCACAGCAGGTCAACATGTGTGTGGTTGCAACAGAACGGTCCCATTGAGTACATTTTTGGAGAAAGAGACATCAGTTGCACCACAGGGCGGGAGGACGACGCTGAGCACAATACATTTCCTTTCTAGGGTAAGCATTTTTTTGTGTTCGATACTTTTGGAAGTTTGGTTTTTCATGTTGATTTTAAAATGACCTATTCCATGTTTGAAATGAACTAACTCGTTTTTTCCTCACAGCGTATCAACTTGTGTGTGGTTGCAACATTACGGACCGATTGAGTACATTTTTGGAGAAAGGCACATCAGTTGCACCACAGGGCGGGAGGAGGGTGCTGAGAACGATACATTTTCTGTCTATGGTAAGCATTTTTTTATGTTTGATACTTTTGGAAGTTTTGTTTTTCATCTTGATTTTAAAAAGACCTTTTTCATGTTTGAAATGTACTAACTCGTTTTTTCCTCACAGCAGGTCAACTTGTGTGTGGTTGCAACATTACAGTCCCATTGAGTACATTTTTGGCGAAAGGGACATCAGTTGCACCACAGGGCGGGAGGAGGGTCCTGAGCACAATACATTTTCTCTCCTCGGTAAGCAGTTTTTTTTGTTTTATACTTTTGGAATTTTGGTATTTCATGTTGATTTTAAAATGACCTTTTTCATGTTTGAAATGTACTAACTCGTTTTTTCCTCACAGCAGGTCAACTTGTGTGTGGTTGCAACATTACAGTCCCATTGGGTACAATTTTGGAGAAAGGCACATCAGTTGCACCACAGGGCGGGAGAAGGGTGCTGAGCACGATACATTTTTTGTCTATGGTAAGCATTTTTTTGTGTTTGATACTTTTGGAAGTTTTGTTTTTCATCTTGATTTTAAAAAGACCTTTTTCATGTTTGAAATGTACTAACTCGTTTTTCCCTCACAGCAGGTCAACTTGTGTGTGGTTGCAACATTACGGTCCCATTGAGTACATTTTTGGAAAAAGGGATATCAGTTGCACCACAGGGCGGGAGGAGGGTGCTGAGCATGATACATTTTCTCTGTTCGGTAAGCATTTTTCTGTGTTTGATACTTTTGTATTTTTGGTTTTTCTTGTTAATTTTAAGATGACCTTTTTCATGTTTTAAATGTACTAACTCGTTTTTTGTTCACAGCAGGTCAACTTGTGTGTGGTTGCAACATTACGGTCCCATTGAGTACATTTTTGGAGATAGGGACATCAGTTGCACCACAGGGCGGGAGGAGGGTGCTGAGCACGATGCATTTCCTTTCTAGGGTAAGGTTTTTTTTTTTTTTTATACTTTTGGAAGTCTCGTTTTTCACGTTGTTTTTAAAATGACCTTTTTTATGTTTGAAATGTACTAACTCGGTTTTCCCTCACAGCAGGTCAACTTGTGTGTGGTTGCAACATAACGGTCCCATTGAGTACATTTTTGGAGAAAGGGACATCTGTTGCACCACAGGGCGGGAGGAGGGTGCTGAGCACGATACATTTCCTTTCTACGGTAAGCATTCTTTTGTGTCTGATACTTTTGGAAGTGTGGTTTTTCATGTTGATTTTAAAATGACCTTTTTCATGTTTTTAATGTACTAACTCGTTTTTTCCTCACAGCAGGTCAACTTGTGTGTGGTTGCAACAGTACGGTCCCATTGAGTACATTTTTGGAGAAAGGGACATCAGTTGCACCACAGGGCGGAGGACGATGCTGAGCATGATACATTTCCTTTCTAGGGTAAGCATTTTTTTGTTTCCGATACTATTGGAAGTTTGGTTTTTCATGTTGATTTTAAAATGACCTTTTTCATGTTTGAAATGTACTATCTCGTTTTTTCCTCACAGCAGGTCAACTTGTGTGTGGATGCAACATTACGGTCCCATTGAGTACATTTTTGGAGAAAGGGACATCAGTAGCTCCACAGGGCGGGAGGAGGGTGCTGCGCACGATACATTTCCTTTCTATGGTAAGCATTTTTTTGTGTTTGATACTCTTGGACGTTTGGTTTTTCATGTTGATTTTAAAATGACCTTTTTCATGTTTGAAATGTACTAACTCGTTTTTTCCTCACAGCAGGTCAACTTGTGTGTGGTTGCAACAGTATGGTCCCATTGAGTACATTTTTGGAGAAAGGGACATCAGTTGCAACCCACGGTGGGAGAAGGGTGCTGAGCACGATACATTTTCTCTCTTCGGTACGCTTTTTTTTGTGTTTTATACTTTTGGAATTTTGGTTTTTCATGTTGATTTTAAAATGACCTTTTTCATGTTTGAAATGTACTAACTCGTTTTTTCCTCACAGCAGAGCAACTTGGGTGTGGTTGCAACATTACAGTCCCATTGAGTACATTTTTGGAGAAAGGGACATCAGTTGCACCACAGGGCGGGAGGAGGGTGCTGAGCACGATACATTTCCTTTCTAGTGTAAGCATTTTCTTGTGTTTGATGCTTTTGGAAGTCTGGTTTTTCATGTTGATTTTAAAATGACCTTTTTCATGTTTGAAATGTACTAACTCGTTTTTTCCTCACAGCAGGTCAACATGTGTGTGGTTGCAACAGTACGGTCCCATTGAGTACATTTTTGGAGAAAGAGACATCAGTTGCACCACAGGGCGGGAGAACGACGCTGAGCACGATACATTTCCTTTCTAGGGTAAGCATTTTTTTGTGTTCGATACTTTTGGAAGTTTGGTTCTTCATGTTGATTTTAAAATGACCTATTCCCCGTTTGAAATGTACTAACTCATTTTTTCCTCACAGCGTATCAACTTGTGTGTGGTTGCAACATTACGGACCGATTGAGTACATATTTGAAGAAAGGCACATCAGTTGCACCACAGGGCGGGAGGAGGGTGCTGAGAACGATACATTTTCTGTCTATGGTAAGCATTTTTTTATGTTTGATACTTTTGGATGTTTTGTTTTTCATCTTGATTTTAAAAAGACCTTTTTCATGTTTGAAATGTACTAACTCGTTTTTTCCTCACAGCAGGTCAACTTGTGTGTGGTTGCAACATTACAGTCCCATTGAGTACATTTTTGGAGATAGGGACATCAGTTGCACCACAGGGCGGGAGGAGGGTGCTGAGCATGGTACATTTCCTTTCTACGATAGGCATTTTTTTGTGTTTTATACTTTCGGAAATTTGGTTTTTCATGTTGATTTAAAAATGACCTTTTTCATGTTTGAAATGTACTAACTCGTTTTTTCCTCACAGCAGGTCAACTTGTGTGTGGTTGCAACATTACAGTCCCATTGAGTACATTTTTGGAGAAAGGGACATCAGTGGCACCACAGAGCGGGAGAAGGGTTCTGAGCAGGATACATTTTCTCTCTTTGGTAAGCATTTTTTTGTGTTTTATACTTTTGGAAATTTGGTTTTTCATGTTGATTTAAAAATGACCTTTTTCATGTTTGAAGTGTACTATCACGTTTTTTCCTCACAGCAGGTCAACTTGTGTGTGGTTGCAACATTACGGACCGATTGAGTACATTTTTGGAGAAAGGGACATCAGTTGCACAACAGGGTGGGAGGAGGGTGCTGAGCACGATACATATTCTCTCTTCGGTAAGCATTTTTTTGTGTTTTATACTTTTGGAATCTTGGTTTTCACGTTGATTTTTAAATTACCTTTTTCATGTTTGAAATGTACTAACTCGTTTTTTCCTCACAGCAGGTCAACTTGTGTGTGGTTGCAACATTACGGTCCCATTGAGTACATTTTTGGAGAATGGGACATCAGTTGCACCACAGGGCAGGAGGAGGGTGCTCAGCACGATACATTTCCTGTCTACTGTAAACATTTTTTTATGTTTGATACTTTTGGAAATTTGGTTTTTCATGTTGATTTTAAAATGACCTATTCCATGTTTGAAATGAACTAACTCGTTTTTTCCTCACAGCGTGTCAACTTGTGTGTGGTAGCAACATTACGGACCGATTGAGTACATTTTTGGAGAAAGGGACATCAGTTGCACAACAGGGCGGGAGGAGGGTGCTGAGCACGATACATTTCCTTTCTAGGGTAAGCATTTTTTTGTGTTCAATACTTTTGGAAGTTTGGTTTTTCATGTTGATTTTAATATGACCTTTTTCTTGTTTGAAATGTACTAACTCGTTTTTTCCTCACAGCAGGTCAACTTGTGTGTGGTTGCAGCATTACGGTCCCATTGAGTACATTTTTGGCGAAAGGGACATCAGTTGCACCACAGGGCGGGAGGAGGGTCCTGAGCACAATACATTTTCTCTCCTCGGTAAGCAGTTTTTTTTGTTTTATACTTTTGGAATTTTGGTTTTTCATGTTGATTTTAAAATGACCTTTTTCATGTTTGAAATGTACTAACTCGTTTTTTCCTCACAGCAGGTCAACTTGTGTGTGGTTGCAACATTACAGTCCCATTGGGTACAATTTTGGAGAAAGGCACATCAGTTGCACCACAGGGCGGGAGAAGGGTGCTGAGCACGATACATTTTTTGTCTATGGTAAGCATTTTTTTGTGTTTGATACTTTTGGAAGTTTTGTTTTTCATCTTGATTTTAAAAAGACCTTTTTCATGTTTGAAATGTACTAACTCGTTTTTTCCTCACAGCAGGTCAACTTGTGTGTGGTTGCAACATTACGGTCCCATTGAGTACATTGTTGGAAAAAGGGATATCAGTTGCACCACAGGGCGGGAGGAGGGTGCTGAGCACGATACATTTTCTCTGTTCGGTAAGCATTTTTCTGTGTTTGATACTTTTGTAATTTTGGTTTTTCTTGTTAATTTTAAGATGACCTTTTTCAAGTTTGAAATGTACTAACTCGTTTTTTATTCACAGCAGGTCAACTTGTGTGTGGTTGCAACATTACGGTCCCATTGAGTACATTTTTGGAGATAGGGACATCAGTTGCACCACAGGGCGGGAGGAGGGTGCTCCCCACGATACATTTCCTGTCTACGGTAAGCATTTTTTTGTGTTTGATTCTTTTGGAAGTTTGGTTTTTCATGTTGATTTTAAAATGACCTTTTTCATGTATGAAATGTACTAACTCGTTTTTTCCTCACAGAAGGTCAACTTGTGTGTGGTTGCAACATTACGTTCTCATTGAGTACATTTTTGGAGAAAGGGACATCAGTTGCACCAAAGGGCGGGTGGAAGGTGCTGAGCACGATACATTTTCCCTCTTCGGTAAGCATTTTTTTGTGTTTTATACTTTCGGAATTTAGGTTTTTCATGTAGATTTTAAAATGACCTTTTTCATGTTTGAAATGTACTAACTCGTTATTTCCTCACAGCAGGTCGACTTGTGTGTGGTTGCATCATTACAGTCCCATTGAGTACATATGTAGAGAAAGGGACATCAGTTGCACCACAAGGCGGGCGGAGGGTGCTCCCCACGATACATTTCCTGTCTATGGTAAGCATTTTTTTGTGTTTGATTCTTTTGGAAGTTTGGTTTTTCATGTTCATTTTAAAATGACCTTTTTCTTGTATGAAATGTACTAACTCGTTTTTTCCTCACAGCAGATCAACTTGTGTGTGGTTGCAACATTACGGTCCCATTGAGTACATTTTTGGAGAAAGGGACATCTGTTGCACCTCAGGGTGGGAGGATGGTGCTGAGCACGATACATTTCCTTTCTATGGTAAGCATTTTTTTGTGTTTGATACTCTTGGACGTTTGGTTTTTCATGTTGATTTTAAAATGACCTTTTTCATGTTTGAAATGTACTAACTCGGTTTTCCCTCACAGCAGGTCAACTTGTGTGTGGTTGCAACATAACGGTCCCATTGAGTACATTTTTGGAGAAAGGGACATCTGTTGCACCACAGGGCGAGAGGAGGGTGCTGAGCACGATACATTTCCTTTCTACGGTAAGCATTTTTTTGTGTCTGATACTTTTGGAAGTGTGGTTTTTCATGTTGATTTTAAAATGACCTTTTTCATGTTTTTAATGTACTAACTCGTTTTTTCCTCACAGCAGGTCAACTTGTGTGTGGTTGCAACATTACGGTCCCATTGAGTACATTTTTGGAGAAAGGGACATCAGTTGCACCACAGGGCGGAGGACGATGCTGAGCACGATACATTTCCTTTCTAGGGTAAGCATTTTTTTGTTTCCGATACTTTTGGAAGTTTGGTTTTTCATGTTGATTTTAAAATGACCTTTTTCATGTTTGAAATGTACTAACTCGTTTTTTCCTCACAGCAGGTCAACTTGTGTGTGGATGCAACATTACGGTCCCATTGAGTACATTTTTGGAGAAAGGGACATCAGTTGCTCCACAGGGCGGGAGGAGGGTGCTGCGCACGATACATTTCCTTTCTATGGTAAGCATTTTTTTGTGTTTGATACTCTTGGACGTTTGGTTTTTCATGTTGATTTTAAAATGACCTTTTTCATGTTTGAAATGTACTAACTCGTTTTTTCCTCACAGCAGGTCAACTTGTGTGTGGTTGCAACAGTATGGTCCCATTGAGTACATTTTTGGAGAAAGGGACATCAGTTGCAACCCACGGTGGGAGAAGGGTGCTGAGCACGATACATTTTCTCTCTTCGGTAGGCATTTTTTTGTGTTTTATACTTTTGGAATTTTGGTTTTTCATGTTGATTTTAAAATGACCTTTTTCATGTTTGAAATGTACTAACTCGTTTTTTCCTCACAGCAGAGCAACTTGTGTGTGGTTGCAACATTACAGTCCCATTGAGTAAATTTTTGGAGAAAGGGACATCAGTTGCACCACAGGGCGAGAGGAGGGTGCTGAGCACGATTCATTTTCTCTTCGGTAAACATTTTATTGTGTTTTATCCTTTTGGAAGTTTGGTTTTTGATGTTGATTTTAAAATGACCTTTTTCATGTTTGAAATGTACTAACTCATTTTTTCCTCACAGCAGGTAAACTTGGTGTGGTTGCAACATTACGGTCCCATTGAGTATATTTTTGGAGAGAAGGACATCAGTTGCACCACAGGGCGGGAGGAGGGTGCTGAGCACGATACATTTCCTTTCTAGGGTAAGCATTTTCTTGTGTTTGATACTTTTGGAAGTCTGGTTTTTCATGTTGATTTTAAAATGACCTTTTTCATGTTTGAAATGTACTAACTCGTTAATTTCGTCACAGCAGATCAAATTGTGTGTGGCTGCAACATTATGGTCCCATTGAGTACATTTTTGGAGAAACGGACATCAGTTGCACCACAGGGCGGGAGAAGAGTGCTGAGCACAATAAATTTACTCTCTTCGGTAAGCATTTTTTTGTGTTTTATACTTTTGGAATTTTGGTTTCTCATGTTGATTTTATTATGACCCTTTTCATGTTTGAAAAGTACTAACTCGTTTTTTCCTCTCAGCAGGTCAACTTGTGTGTGGTTGCAACATTACGGACTGATTGAGTACATTTTTTGAGAAAGGGACATCAGTTGCACAACAGGGCGGGAGGAGGGTGCTGAGCACGATACATTTCCTTTCTACGATAAGCATTTTTTGGTGTTTTATACTTTCAAAATTTTGGTTTTTCATGTTGATTTTAAAATTACCTTTTTCATGTTTGAAATGAACTAACTCGTTTTTTCATCACAGCAGGTCAACTTGTGTGTGGTTGCAACATTACGGTCCCATTGAGTACATTTTTGGAGAAAGGGACATCAGTTGCACCACAGGGCGGGAGAAGGGTGCTGAGTAAGATACATTTTCTCTCTTCGGTAAGCATTTTTTTGTGGTTTATACTTTTGGAAATTTGGTTTTTCATGTCGATTTTAAAATGACCTTTTTCATGTTTGAAATGTACTAACTCGTTTTTTCCTCACAGCAGATCAACTTGTGTGTGGTTGCAACATTACGGTCCCATTGAGTACATTTTTGGAGAAAGGGACATAAGTTGCATCACAGGGCGGGAGGAGGGTGCTGAGCACGATACATTTTCTCTCTTCCGTAAGCATTTTTTGTGTTTTATTCTTTTGGAATTTTGGTTTTTCATGTTGATTTTAAAATGACCATTTTCATGTTTGAAGTGTACTAACTCGTTTTTTCCACACAGCAGGTCAACTTTTGCCTGGTTGCAACATTACGTTCCCATTGTGTACATTTTTGGAGATAGGGACATCAGTTGCACCACAGGGTGGGAGGAGGGTGCTGAGTACGATACATTTCCATTCTACGGTAAGCATTTTTTTATGTTTGATACTTTTGGAAGTTTGGTTTTTCATGTTGATTTTAAAATGACCTTTTTCATGTTTGAAATGTACTAACTCGTTTTTTCCTCACAGCAGGTCATCATGTGTGTGGTTGCAACAGTACGGTCCCATTGAGTACATTTTTGGAGAAAGGGACATCAGTTGCACCACAGGGCGGGAGGACGACGCTGAGCACGATACATTTCCTTTCTAGGGTAAGCATTTTTTTGTGTTCGATACTTTTCGAAGTTTGGATTTTCATGTTGATTTTAAAATGACCATTTTCATGTTTATATTGTACTAACTCGTTTTTTCCTCACTGCAGGTCAACTTGTGTGTGGTGGCAACACTACGATCCCATTGAGTACATTTTTGTAGAAAGGGACATCAGTTGCACCACAGGGTGGGAGAAGGGTGCTGAGCACGATACGTTTTCTCTCTTCGGTAAGCATTTTTTTGTGTTTTATACTTTTGGAATTTTGGTTTTTCATGTTGATTTTTAAATGACCTTTTTCATGTTTGAAATGTACTAACTCGTTTTTACCTCACAGCAGGTCAACTTGTATGTGGTTGCAACATTACGGTCCCATTGAGTACATTTTTGGAGAAAGGGACATCAGTTGCACCACAGGGCGGGTGGAGGTTGCTGAGCACGATACATAATCTCTCTTCGGTAAGCATTTTTTTGTGTTTTATACTTTTGGAATCTTCGTTTTTCATGTTGATTTTAAAATTACCTTTTTCATGTTTGAAATGTACTATCTCGTTTTTTCCTCACATCTGGTCAACTTGTGTGTGGTTGCAACATTACGGTCCCATTGAGTACATTTTTGGAGAAAGGGACATCAGTTGCACAACAGGGCGAGAGGAGGGTGCTGAGCACGATACATTTCCTTTCTAGGGTAAGCATTATTTTGTGTTTAATACTTTTGGAAGTTTGGTTTTTCATGTTGATTTTAATATGACCTTTTTCTTGTTTGAAATGTACTAACTCGTTTTTTCCTCACAGCAGGTCAACTTGTGTGTGGTTGCAGCATTGCGGTCCCATTGAGTACATTTTTGGAGAAACGGACATCAGTTGCAAAACAGGACGGGAGGAGGGTCCTGAGCACAATACATTTCTCTCTTCGGTAAGCAGTTTTTTTTGTTTTATACTTTGGAATTTTGGTTTTTAATGTTGATTTTAAAATGACCTTTTTCATGTTTGAAATGTACTAACTCGTTTTTTCCTCACAGCAGGTCAACTTCTGTGTGGTTGCAACATTACAGTCCCATTGAGTACATTTTTTGAGAAAGGCACATCAGTTGCACCGCAGGGCGGGAGGAGGGTGCTGAGCACGATACATTTTCTGTCTATGGTAAGCATTTTCTTATGTTTGATACTTTTGGAAGTTTTGTTTTTCATCTTGATTTTAAAAAGACCTTTTTCATGTTTGAAATGTACTAACTCGTTTTTTCCTCACAGCAGGTCAACTTGTGTGTGGTTGCAACATTACAGTCCCATTTAGTACATTTTTGGAGAAAGGGACATAATTTGCACCACAGGGCGGGAGGAGGGTGCTGAGCACGATACATTTTCTCTCTTCCGTAAGCATTTTGTGTGTTTATTTCTTTTGGAATTTTGGTTTTTCATGTTGATTTTAAAATGATCTTTTTCATGTTTGAAATGTACTAACTCGTTTTTTCCTCACAGCAGGTCAACTTGTGTGTGGTTGCAACATTATGGACCGATTGAGTACATTTTTGGAGAAAGGGACATCAGTCGCACGACAGGGTGGGAGGAGGGTGCTGAGCACGATACATTTCCTTTCTAGGGTAAGCATTTTTTTGTGTTTGATACTTTTGGAAGTTTGGTTTTTCATGTTGATTTTAAAATGACCTATTCCATGTTTGAAATGAGCTAACTCGTTTTTTCCTCACAGCGGGTCAACTTGTATGTGGTTGCAACATTACGGACCGATTGAGTACATTTTTGGAGAAAGGGACATCAGTTGCACAACAGGGTGGGAGGAGGGTGCTGAGCACGATACATTTCCTTTCTAGGGTAAGCATTTTTTTGTGTTTAATACTTTTGCAAGTTTGGTTTTTCATGTTGATTTTAATATGACCCTTTTCATGTTTGAAATGTACTAACTCGTTTTTTCCTCACAGCAGGTCAACTTGTGTGTGGTTGCAACATTACAGTCCCATTGAGTACATTTTGGAGAAAAAGACATCCGTTGGACCACAGGGCGGGAGGAGGGTCCTAGGCACAATACATTTTCTCTCTTCGGTAAGCATTTTTTTGTTTTTTATACTTTTGGAATTTTTGTTTTTCATGTTGATTTTAATATGACCTTTTTCTTGTTTGAAATGTCCTAACTCGTTTTTTCCTCAAGCAGGTCAACTTGTGTGTGGTTGCAACATTACGGTCCCATTGTGTACATTTTTGGAGAAAGGGATATCAGTTGCACCACAGGGCGGGAGGAGGGTGCTGAGCACGATTTATTTTCTCTCTTCGGTAAGCATTTTTCTGTGTTTGATACTTTTGTAATTTTGGTTTTTCATGTTAATTCTAAAATGACCTTTTTCATGTTTGAAATGTACTAACTCGTTTTTTCTTCACAGCAGGTCAACTTGTGTGTGGTTGCAACATTACGGTCCCATTGAGTATATTTTTGGAGAAAGGGACATAAGTTGCATCACAGGGCGGGAGGAGGGTGCTAAGCACGATACATTTTCTCTCTTCGGTAATCAGTTTTTGTGTTTTATTCTTTTGGAATTTTGGTTTTTCATGTTGATTTTAAAATGACCTTTTTCATGTTTGAAGTGTACTAACTCGTTTTTTCCTCACAGCAGATAAACTTGTGTGTGGTTGCAATATTACGGTCCCATTGAGTACATTTTTGGAGAAAGGGACATAAGTTGCATCACAGGGCGGGAGGAGGGTGCTGAGCACGATACATTTTCTCTCTTCCGTATGCATTTTTTGTGTTTTATTCTTTTGGAATTTTGGTTTTTCATGTCGATTTTAAAATGACCTTTCTCATGTTTGAAGTGTACTAACTCATTTTTTCCTCACAGCAGGTCAACTAGTGTGTGGTAGCAACAGTACGGTCCCATTGAGTACATTTTTGGAGAAAGGGACATAAGTTGCACCACAGGGCGGGAGGAAGGTGCTGAGCACGATACATTTTCTCTCTTCCGAAAGCATTTTTTGTGTTTTATTCTTTTGGAATTTTGGTTTTTCATGTTGATTTTAAAATGATCTTTTTCATGTTTGAAGTGTACTATCATGTTTTTTCCTCACAGCAGGTCAACTTGTGTGTGGTTGCAACATTACGGACCGATTGAGTACATTTTTGGAGAAAGGGACATCAGTTGCACAACAGGGTGGGAGGAGGGTGCTGAGCACGATACATTTCCTTTCTAGGGTAAGCATTTTTTTGTGTTTGATACTTTTGGAAGTTTGGTTTTTCATGTTGATTTTAAAATGACCTATTCCATGTATGAAATGAACTAACTCGTTTTTTCCTCACTGCGGGTCAACTTGTGTGTGGTTGCAACATTACGGACCGATTGAGTACATTTTTGGAGAAAGGGACATCAGTTGCACACCAGGGTGGCAGGAGGGTGCTGAGCACGATACATTTCCTTTCTAGGGTAAGCATTTTTTTGAGTTTAATACTTTTGCAAGTTTGGTTTTTCAAGTTGATTTTAATATGACCCTTTCCATGTTTGAAATGTGCTAACTCATTTTTTCCTCACAGCAGGTCAACTTGTGTGTGGTTGCAACATTACAGTCCCATTGAGTACATTTTGGAGAAAAAGACATCAGTTGGACCACAGGGCGGGAGGAGGGTCCTGAGCACAATACATTTTCTCTCTTCGGTAAGCAATTTTCTGTGTTTGATACTTTTGTAATTTTTGTTTTTCATGTTGATTTTAAAATGACCTTTTTCATGTTTGAAATGTACTAACTCGTTTTTTCTTCACAGCAGGTCAACTTGTGTGTGGTTGCAACATTACGGTCCCATTGTGTACATTTTTGGAGATAGGAACATCAGTTGCACCACAGGGTGGGAGGAGGGTGCTGAGTACGATACATTTCCATTCTACGGTATGCTTTTTTTTATGTTTGATACTTTTGAAAGTTTGGTTTTTCATGTTGATTTTAAAATGACCTTTTTCATGTTTGAAATGTACTAACTCGTTTTTTCCTCACAGCAGGTCAACTTGTGTGTGGTTGCAACAGTACGGTCCCATTGAGTACATTTTTGGAGAAAGGGGCATAAGTTGCACCACAGGGCGGGAGGAGGGTGCTGAGCACGATACAGTCTCTCTCTTCCGAAAGCATTTTTTGTGTTTTATTCTTTTGGAATTTTGGTTTTTCATGTTGATTTTAAAATGATCTTTTTCATGTTTGAAGTGTACTATCACGTTTTTTCCTCACAGCAGGTCAACTTGTGTGTGGTTGCAAATTTACGGACCGATTGAGTACATTTTTGGAGAAAGGGACATCAGTTGCACAACAGGGTGGTAGGAGGGTGCTGAGCACGATACATTTCCTTTCTAGGGTAAGCATTTTTTTGTGTTTGATACTTTTGGAAGTTTGGCTTTTCATGTTTATTTTAAAATGACCTATTCCATGTTTGAAATGAACTAACTCGTTTTTTCCTCACAGCGGGTCAACTTGTGTGTGGTTGCAACATTACCGACCGATTGAGTACATTTTTGGAGAAAGGGACATCAGTTGCACAACAGGGTGACAGGAGGGTCCTGAGCACGATACATTTCCTTTCTAGGGTAAGCATTTTTTTGTGTTTAATACTTTTGCAAGTTTGGTTTTTCATGTTGATTTTAATATGACCCTTTTCATGTTTGAAATGTACTAACTCGTTTTTTCCTCACAGCAGGTCAACTTGTGTGTGGTTGCAACATTACAGTCCCATTGAGTACATTTTGGAGAAAAAGACATCAGTTGGACCACAGGGCGGGAGGAGGGTCCTGAGCACAATACATTTTCTCTCTTCGGTAAGCATTTTTCTGTGTTTGATACTTTTGTAATTTTTGTTTTTCGTGTTAATTTTAAAATGACCTTTTTCATGTTTGAAATGTACTAACTCGTTTTTTCTTCACAGCAGGTCAACTTGTGTGTGGTTGCAACATTACGGTCCCATTGAGTAAGTTTTTGGAGAAAGGGACATCAGTTGGACCACAGGGCGGGAGGAGGGTGCTGAGCATGATACATTTCCTTTCTACGATAAGCATTTTTTTTGTGTTTTATACTTTCGGAATTTTGGTTTTTCATGTTGATTTTAGAATGACCTTTCTCATGTTTGAGGTGTACTAACTCGTTTTTTCCTCACAGCAGGTCAACTTGTGCCTGGTTGCAACATTACGGTCCCATTGTGTACATTTTTGGAGATAGGGATATCAGTTGCACCACAGGGCGGGAGGACGATGCTGAGCACGATACATTTCCTTTCTAGGGTAAGTATTTTTTTGTGTTCGATACTTTTGGCAGTTTGGTTTTTCATGTTGATTTTAAAATGACCTTTTTCATGTTTGAAATGTACTAACTCGTTTTTTCCTCACAGCAGGTCAACTTGTGTGTGGTGGCAACACTACGATCCCATTGAGTACATTTTTGGAGAAAGGGACATCAGTTGCACCACTGGGCGGGAGGAGGGTTTTTAGCACGATACATTTCCTTTCTAGGGTAAGCATTTTTTTGTATTTGATACTTTTGGAAATATGGTTTTTCATGTTGATTTAAAAATGACCATTTTCATGTTTGAAATGTACTAACTCGTTTTTTCCTCACAGCAGATCAACTTGAGTGTGGCTCCTACATTACGGTCCCATTGAGTACATTTTTGGAGAAAGGGACATAAGTTGCACCACAGGGCGGGAGGAGGGTGCTGAGCACGATACATTTTCTCTCTTCCGAAAGCATTTTTTGTGTTTTATTCTTTTGGAATTTTGGTTTTTCATGTTGATTTTAAAATGATCTTTTTCATGTTTGAAGTGTACTATCACGTTTTTTCCTCACAGCAGGTCAACTTGTGTGTGGTTGCAACATTACGGACCGATTGAGTACATTTTTGGAGAATGGGACATCAGTTGCACAACAGGGTGGGAGGAGGGTGCTGAGCACGATACTTTTCCTTTCTAGGGTAAGCATTTATTTGTGTTTGATACTTTTGGAAGTTTGGCTTTTCATGTTGATTTTAAAATGACCTATTCCATGTTTGAAATGAACTAACTCGTTTTTTCTTCACAGCAGGTCAACTTGTGTGTGGTTGCAACATTACGGTCCCATTGAGTACATTTTTGGAGAAAGGGACATCAGTTGCACCACAGGGCGGGAGGAGGGTGCTGAGCATGATACATTTCCTTTCTACGATAAGCATTTTTTTGTGTTTTATACTTTCGGAATTTTGGTTTTTCATGTTGATTTTAAAATGACCTTTTTCATGTTTGAAATGTACTAACTCGTTTTTTCCTCAAAGCAGGTCAACTTGAGTGTGGTTGCAACATTACAGTCCCATTGGGTACAATTTTGGAGAAAGGCACATCAGTTGCACCACAGGGCGGGAGGAGGGTGCTCAGCACGATACATTTTCTGTCTATGGTAAGCATTTTTTTGTGTTTGATACTTTTGGAAGTTTTGTTTTTCATCTTGATTTTAAAAAGACCTATATCATGTTTGAAATGTACTAACTCGTTTTTTCCTCACAGCAGGTCAACTTGTATGTGGCTGCAACATTACGGTCCCATTGAGTACATTTTTGGAGAAAGGGACATCAGTGGCACCACAGGGCGGGAGGAGGGTGCTGAGCACGATACTTTTCCTTTCTAGGGTAAGCATTTATTTGTGTTTGATACTTTTGGAAGTTTGGCTTTTCATGTTGATTTTAAAATGACCTATTCCATGTTTGAAATGAACTAACTCGTTTTTTCCTCACAGCGGGTCAACTTGTGTGTGGTTGCAACATTACCGACCGATTGAGTACATTTTTGGAGAAAGGGACATCAGTTGCACAACAGGGTGACAGGAGGGTGCTGAGCACGATACATTTCCTTTCTAGGGTAAGCATTTTTTTGTGTTTAATACTTTTGCAAGTTTGGTTTTTCATGTTGATTTTAATATGACCCTTTTCATGTTTGAAATGTACTAACTCGTTTTTTCCTCACAGCAGGTCAACTTGTGTGTGGTTGCAACATTACAGTCCCATTGAGTACATTTTGGAGAAAAAGACATCAGTTGGACCACAGGGCGGGAGGAGGGTCCTGAGCACAATACATTTTCTCTCTTCGGTAAGCATTTTTCTGTGTTTGATACTTTTGTAACTTTTGTTTTTCATGTTAATTTTAAAATGACCTTTTTCATGTTTGAAATGTACTAACTCGTTTTTTCTTCACAGCAGGTCAACTTGTGTGTGGTTGCAACATTACGGTCCCATTGAGTAAGTTTTTGGAGAAAGGGACATCAGTTGGACCACAGGGCGGGAGGAGGGTGCTGAGCATGATACATTTCCTTTCTACGATAAGCATTTTTTTTGTGTTTTATACTTTCGGAATTTTGGTTTTTCATGTTGATTTTAAAATGACCTTTCTCATGTTTGAGGTGTACTAACTCGTATTTTCCTCACAGCAGGTCAACTTGTGCCTGGTTGCAACATTACGGTCCCATTGTGTACATTTTTGGAGATAGGGATATCAGTTGCACCACAGGGCGGGAGGACGATGCTGAGCACGATACATTTCCTTTCTAGGGTAAGTATTTTTTTGTGTTCGATACTTTTGGCAGTTTGGTTTTTCATGTTGATTTTAAAATGACCTTTTTCATGTTTGAAATGTACTAACTCGTTTTTTCCTCACAGCAGGTCAACTTGTGTGTGGTGGCAACACTACGATCCCATTGAGTACATTTTTGGAGAAAGGGACATCAGTTGCACCACTGGGCGGGAGGAGGGTTTTTAGCACGATACATTTCCTTTCTAGGGTAAGCATTTTTTTGTATTTGATACTTTTGGAAATATGGTTTTTCATGTTGATTTAAAAATGACCTTTTTCATGTTTGAAATGTACTAACTCGTTTTTTCCTCACAGCAGATCAACTTGAGTGTGGCTCCTACATTACGGTCCCATTGAGTACATTTTTGGAGAAAGGGACATAAGTTGCACCACAGGGCGGGAGGAGGGTGCTGAGCACGATACATTTTCTCTCTTCCGAAAGCATTTTTTGTGTTTTATTCTTTTGGAATTTTGGTTTTTCATGTTGATTTTAAAATGATCTTTTTCATGTTTGAAGTGTACTATCACGTTTTTTCCTCACAGCAGGTCAACTTGTGTGTGGTTGCAACATTACTGACCGATTGAGTACATTTTTGGAGAATGGGACATCAGTTGCACAACAGGGTGGGAGGAGGGTGCTGAGCACGATACATTTCCTTTCTAGGGTAAGCATTTTTTTGTGTTTGATACTTTTGGAAGTTTGGTTTTTCATGTTGATTTTAAAATGGCCTATTCCATGTTTGAAATGAACTAACTCGTTTTTTCCTCACAGCGGGTCAACTTGTGTGTGGTTGCAACATTACGGACCGATTGAGTACATTTTTGGAGAAAGGGACATCAGTTGCACAACAGGGTGGCAGGAGGGTGCTGAGCACGATACATTTCCTTTCTAGGGTAAGCATTTTTTTGTGTTTAATACTTTTGCAAGTTTGGTTTTTCATGTTGATTTTAATATGACCCTTTTCATGTTTGAAATGTACTAACTCGTCTTTTCCTCACAGCAGGTTAACTTGTGTGTGGTTGCAACATTACAGTCCCATTGAGTACATTTTGGAGAAAAAGACATCAGTTGGACCACAGGGCGGGAGGAGGGTCCAGAGCACAATTCATTTTCTCTCTTCGGTAAGCATTTTTTTGTGTTTTATACTTTTGGAATTTTGGTTTTTCATGTTGATTTTAATATGACCTTTTTCTTGTTTGAAATGTACTAACTCGTTTTTTCCTGACAGCAGGTCAACATGTGTGTGGTTGCAACATTATGGTCCCATTGAGTACATTTTTGGAGAAAGATATATCAGTTGCACCACAGGGCGGGAGGAGGGTGCAGAGCACGATACATTTTCTCTCTTCGGTAAGCATTTTTCTGTGTTTGATACTTTTGTAATTTTTGTTTTTCATGTTAATTTTAAAATGACCTTTTTCATGTTTGAAATGGACTAACTCGTTTTTTCTTCACAGCAGGTCAACTTGTGTGTGGTTGCAACATTACGGTCCCATTGAGTACATTTTTGGAGAAAGGGACATCAGTTGCACCACAGGGCGGGAGGCGGGTGCTGAGCATGATACATTTCCTTTCTACGATAAGCATTTTTTTGTGTTTTATACTTTCGGAATTTTGGTTTTTCATGTTGATTTTAAAATGACCTTTTTCATGTTTGAAATGTACTAACTCGTTTTTTCCTCACAGCAGGTCAACTTGAGTGTGGTTGCAACATTACAGTCCCATTGGGTACAATTTTGGAGAAAGGCACATCAGTTGCACCACAGGGCGGGAGGAGGGTGCTCAGCACGATACATTTTCTGTCTATGGTAAGCATTTTTTTGTGTTTGATACTTTTGGAAGTTTTGTTTTTCATCTTGATTTTAAAAAGACCTATTTCATGTTTGAAATGTACTAACTCGTTTTTTCCTCACAGCAGGTCAACTTGTATGTGGCTGCAACATTACGGTCCCATTGAGTACATTTTTGGAGAAAGGGACATCAGTGGGACCACAGGGCGGGAGGAGGGTGCTGAGCATGATACATTTCCTTTCTACGATAAGCATTTTTTTGTGTTTTATACTTTCGGAATTTTGGTTTTTCATGTTGATTTTAAAATGACCTTTCTCATGTTTGAAGTGTACTAACTCGTTTTTTCCTCACAGCAGGTCAACTTGTGCCTGGTTGCAACATTACGGTCCCATTGTGTACATTTTTGGAGATAGGGACATCAGTTGCACCACAGGGTGGGAGGAGGGTGCTGAGTACGATACATTTCCATTCTACGGTAAGCATTTTTTTATGTTTGATACTTTTGGAAGTTTGGTTTTTCATGTTGATTTTAAAATGACCTTTTTCATGTTTGAAATGTACTGACTCGTTTTTTCCTCACAGCAGGTCTACTTGTGTGTGGTTGCAACATTACGGTCCCATTGAGTACATTTTTGGAGAATGGGACATCAGTTGCACCACAGGGCAGGAGGAGGGTGCTGAGCACGATACATTTCCTGTCTACTGTAAACATTTTTTTATGTTTGATACTTTTGGAAGTTTGGTTTTTCATGTTTATTTTAAAATGACCTATTCCATGTTTGATATGAACTAACTCGTTTTTTCCTCACAGCATGTCAACTTGTGTGTGGTTGCAACATTATGGACCGATTGAGTACATTTTTGGAGAAAGGGACATCAGTTGCACAACAGGGCGGGAGGAGGGTGCTGAGCACGATACATTTCCTTTCTAGGGTAAGCATTTTTTTCTGTCTTTATACTTTTGGAAGTTTGGTTTTTCATGTTGATTTTAATATGACCTTTTTCTTGTTTGAAATGTACTAACTCGTTTTTTCCTCACAGCAGGTCAACTTGTGTGTGATTGCAACATTACAGTCCCATTGGGTACAATTTTGGAGAAAGGGACATAAGTTGCATCACAGGGTGGGAGGAGGGTGCTGAGCACGATACAATTTCTCTCTTCCGTAAGCATTTTTTGTGTTTTATTCTTTTGGAATTTTGGTTTTTCATGTTGATTTTAAAATGAACTTTTTCATGTTTAAAGTGTACTAACACGTTTTTTCCTCATAGCAGGTCAACTTGTGTGTGGTTGCAACATTACGGTCCCATTGTGTACATTTTTGGAGATAGGGACGTCAGTTGCACCACAGGGCGGGAGAAGGGTGCTGAGCAAGATACATTTTCTCTCTTCGGTAAGCATTTTTTTGTGTTTTATACTTTTGGAAATTTGGTTTTTCATGTTGATTTTAAAATGACCTTTTTCATGTTTGAAATGTACTAACTCGTTTTTTCCTCACAGCAGATCAACTTGAGTGTGGTTGCTACATTACAGTCCCATTGAGTACATTTTTGGAGAAAGGGACATAAGTTGCATCACAGGGTGGGAGGAGGGTGCTGAGCACGATAAATTTTCTCTCTTCCGTAAGCATTTTTTGTGTTTTATTCTTTTGGAATTTTGGTTTTTCATGTTGATTTTAAAATGACCTTTTTCATGTTTGAAGTGTACTAACTCGTTTTTTTCTCACAGCAGGTCAACTTGTGCCTGGTTGCAACATTACTGTCCCATTGTGTACATTTTTGGAGATAGGGACATCAGTTGCACCACAGGGTGGGAGAAGGGCGCTGAGCACGATACATTTTCACTTTTCGGTAAGCATTTCTTTGTGTTTTATGCTTTTGGAATTTTGGTTTTTCATGTTGATTTTAAAATGATCTTTTTCATGTTTGATATGTACTAACTCGTTTTTACCTCACAGCAGGTCAACTTGTATGTGGTTGCAACATTACTGTCCCATTGAGTACATTTTTGGAGAAAGGGACATCAGTTGCACCACAGGGCGGGTGAAGGGTGCTGAGCACGATACATATTCTCTCTTCGGTAAGCATTTTTTTGTGTTTTATATTTTTGGAATTTTGGTTTTTCATGTTGATTTTAAAATTACCTTTTTCTTGTTTGAAATGTACTAACTCGTTTTTTCCTCACAGCAGGTCAACTTGTGTGTGGTTGCAACATTATGGTCCCATTGAGTACATTTTTGGAGAATGGGACATCAGTTGCACCACAGGGCAGGAGGAGGGTGCTGAGCACGATACATTTCCTTTCTAGGGTAAGCATTTTTATGTCCTTGATACTTTTGGAAATTTGGTTTTTCATGTTGAATTTAAATGACCTTTTCCATGTTTGAAATGTACTAACGCGTCTTTTCCTCACAGCAGGTCAACTTGTGTGTGGTTGCAACATTACGGTCCCACTGAGTACATTTTTGGAGAAAGGGACATCAGTTGCACCACAGGGCGGGAGGAGGGTGCTGAGCACGATACATTTCCTTTCTAGGGTAAGCATTTTCATGTGTTAGATACTTTTGGAAGTCTGGTTTTTCATGTTGATTTTAAAATGACCTTTTTCATGTTTGAAATGTACTAACTCGTGTTTTCCTCACAGAAGGTCAACTTGTGTGTGGTTGCAACATTACGGTCCCATTGAGTACATTTTTGGAGAAAGGGACATCAGTTGCACCACAGGGCGGGAGGAGGGTGCTGAGCATGATACATTTCCTTTCTACGATAAGCATTTTTTTGTGTTTTATACTTTCGGAATTTAGGTTTTTCATGTTGATTTTAAAATAACCTTTCTCATGTTTGAAGTGTACTAACTCGTTTTTTCCTCACAGCAGGTCAACTTGTGCCTGGCTGCAACATTACGGTCCCATTGTGTACATTTTTGGAGAAAGGGACATCAGTTGCACCGCAGGGAGGGAGAAGGGTGCTGAGCACGATACATTTTCTCGCTTCGCTAAGCATTTTTTTGTGTTTTATTCTTTTGGAATTTTGGTTTTTCATGTTGATTTTAAAATGACCTTTTTCATGTTTGAAATGTACTAACTCGTTTTTACCTCACAGCAGGTCAACTTGTATGTGGTTGCAACATTACGGTACCATTGAGTACATTTTTGGAGAAAAGGCCATCATTTGCACCAAAGGGCGGATGGAGGGCGCTGAGCACGATACATATTCTCTCTTCGGTAAGCATTTTTTTGTGTTTTATACTTTTGGAATCTTGGTTTTTCATGTTGATTTTAAAATTACCTTTTTCATGTTTGAAATGTACTAACTCGTTTTTTCCTCACAGCGTGTCAACTTGTGTGTGGTTGCAACATTACGGACCGATTGAGTACATTTTTGGAGAAAGGGACATCAGTTGCACCACAGGGCGGGAGGAGGGTGCTGAGCACGATACATTTCCTTTCTAGGGTAAGCATTTTTTTGTGTTTAATACTTTTGGAAGTTTGGTTTTTCATGTTGATTTTAAAATGACCTTTTCTTGTTTGAAATGTACTAACTCGTTTTTTCATCACAGCAGGTCAACTTGTGTGTGGTTGCAGCATTACGGTCCCATTGAGTACATTTTTGGTGAAAGGGACATCAGTTGCACCACAGGGCGGGAGGAGGGTCCTGAGCACAATACATTTTCTCTCTTCGGTAAGCAGTTTTTTTTGTTTTATTCTTTTGGAATTTTGGTTTTTCATGTTGATTTTAAAATGGCCTTTTTCATGTTTGAAATGTACTAACTCGTTTTTTCCTCACAGCAGGTCAACTTGTGCGTGATTGCAACATTACAGTCCCATTGGGTACAATTTTGGAGAAAGGCACATCAGTTGCACCACAGGGCGGGAGGAGGGTGCTGAGCACGGTACATTTCCTTTCTACGATAAGCATTTTTTTGTGTTTTATACTTTCGGAATTTTGGTTTTTCATGTTGATTTTAAAATTACCTTTTTCATGTTTGAAATGAACTAACTCGTTTTTTCCTCACAGCAGGTCAACTTGTGTGTGGTTGCAACATTACTGTCCCATTGAGTACATTTTTGGAGATAGGGACATCAGTTGCACCACAGGGCGGGTGGAGGGTGCTGAGCACGATACATTTCCTGTCTACGGTAAGCATTTTTTTGTGTTTGATACTTTTGGAAGTTTGGTTTTTCATGTTGATTTTAAAATGACCTCTTCCATGTTTGAAATGAACTAACTCGTTTTTTCCTCACAGCAGGTCAACTTGTGCGTGGTTGCAACATTACGGACCGATTGAGTACATTTTTGGAGAAAGGGACATCAGTTGCACAACAGGGCGGGAGGAGGGTGCTGAGCATGATACATTACCTTTCGAGGGTAAGCATTTTTTTGTGCTTAATACTTTTGGAAGTTTGGTTTTTCATGTTGATTTTAATATGAGCTTTTTCTTGTTTGAAATGTACTAACTGCTTTTTTCCTCACAGCAGGTCAACTTGTGTGTGGTTGCAGAATTACGGTCCCATTGAGTACATTTTTGGAGAAAGGGACATCAGTTATACCACAGGGCGGGAGGAGGGTGCTGAGCACAACACATTTTCTCTCTTCGGTAAGCATTATTTTGTGTTTTATCCTTTTGGAATTTTGGTTTTTCAGATTGATTTGAAAATGACCTTTTTCATGTTTGAAATGTACTAACTCGTTTTATACCCACAGCAGGTCAACTTGTGTGTGGTTGCAACATTACCGCCCCATTGAGTACATTTTTGGAGAAAGGGACATTAGTTGCACCACAGGGCGAGAGGAGGGTACTGAGCACGATACATTTCCTTTCTACGGTAAGCATTTTTTTGCGTTTGATACTTTTGGAAGTTTGGTTTTCCATGTTGAATTTAAAATGACCCTTTTCATGTTTGAAATGTACTAACTCGTTTTTTCCTCACAGCAGGTCAACTTGTGTGTGGTTGCAACATTACAGTCCCATTGAGTACATTTTGGAGAAAAAGACATCAGTTGGACCACATGGCGGGAGGAGGGTGCTGAGCACGATACATTTTCTCTCTTCGGTAAGCATTTTTTTCTGTTTTATACTTCTGGAATTTTGGTTTTTCATGTTGATTTTAAAATGACCTTTTTCATGTTTGAAATGTACTAACTCGTTTTTTCCTCACAGCAGGTCAACTTGTGCCTGGTTGCAACATTACGGTCCCATTGTGTACATTTTTGGAGATAGGGACATCAGTTGCACCACAGGGTGGGAGGAGGGTGCTGAGTACGATACATTTCCATTCTACGGTAAGCATTTTTTTTATGTTTGATACTTTTGGAAGTTTGGTTTTTCATGTTGATTTTAAAATGACCTTTTTCATGTTTGAAATGTACTAACTCGTTTTTTCCTCACAGCAGGTCAACTTGTGTGTGGTTGCAACAGTACGGTCCCATTGAGTACATTTTTGGAGAAAGGGACATCAGTTGCACCACAGGGCGGGAGGACGATGCTGAGCATGATACATTTCCTTTCTAGGGTAAGTATTTTTTTGTGTTCGATACTTTTGGCAGTTTGGTTTTTCATGTTGATTTTAAAATGACCTTTTTCATGTTTGAAATGTACTAACTCGTTTTTTCCTCACAGCAGGTCAACTTGTGTGTGGCGGCAACACTACGATCCCATTGAGTACATTTTTGGTGAAAGGGACATCAGTTGCACCGCAGGGTGGGAGAAGGGTGCTGAGCACGATACATTTTCTTGCTTCGGTAAGCATTTTTTTGTGTTTTATTCTTTTGGAATTTTGGTTTTTCATGTTGATTTTAAAATGACCTTTTTCATGTTTGAAATGTACTAACTCGTTTTTACCTCACAGCAGGTCAACTTGTATGTGGTTGCAACATTACGGTACCATTGAGTACATTTTTGGAGACAAGGCCATCATTTGCACCACAGGGCGGGTGGAGGGCGCTGAGCACGATACATATTCTCTCTTCGGTAAGCATTTTTTTGTGTTTTATACTTTTGGAATCTTGGTTTTTCATGTTGATTTTAAAATGACCTTTTTCTTGTTTGAAATGTACTAACTCGTTTTTTCCTCACAGCAGGTCAACTTGTGTGTGGTTGCAGCATTACGGTCCCATTGAGTACATTTTTGGTGAAAGGGACATCAGTTGCACCACAGGGCGGGAGGAGGGTTCTGAGCACAATACATTTTCTCTCTTCGGTAAGCAGTTTTTTTTGTTTTATACTTTTGGAATTTTGGTTTTTCATGTTGATTTTAAAATGGCCTTTTTCATGTTTGAAATGTACTAACTCGTTTTTTCCTCACAGCAGGTCAACTTGTGTGTGATTGCAACATTACAGTCCCATTGGGTACAATTTTGGAGAAAGGGACATCAGTTGCACCACAGGGCGGGAGAAGGGTGCTGAGCAAGATACACTTTCTCTCTTCGGTAAGCATTTTTTTGTGTTTTATACTTTTGGAAATTTGGTTTTTCATGTTGATTTTAAAATGACCTTTTTCATGTTTGAAATGTACTAACTCGTTTTTTCCTCACAGCAGATCAACTTGAGTGTGGTTGCTACATTACAGTCCCATTGAGTACATTTTTGGAGAAAGGGACATCAGTTGCACCACAGGGTCGGAGAAGGGCGCTGAGCACGATACATTTTCACTTTTCGGTAAGCATTTCTTTGTGTTTTATACTTTTGGAATTTTGGTTTTTCATGTTGATTTTAAAATGACCTTTTTCATGTTTGAAATGTACTAACTCGTTTTTTCCTCACAGCAGGACAAGTTGTGTGTGGTTGCAACATTATGGTCCCATTGAGTACATTTTTGGAGAAAGGGACATCAGTTGCACAACAGGGCGGGAGGAGGGTGCTGAGCACGATACATTTCCTTACTAGGGTAAGCATTTTTTTGTGTTTAATACTTTTGGAAGTTTGGTATTTCATGTTGATTTTAAAATGACCTTTTTCTTGTTTGAAATGTACTAACTCGTTTTTTCCTCACAGCAGGTCAACTTGTGTGTGGTTGCAGCATTACGGTCCCAGTGAGTACATTTTTGGAGAAAGGGACATCAGTTGCACCACAGGGCGGGAGGAGGGTCCTGAGCACAATACATTTTCTCTCTTCGGTAAGCATTTTTTTGTGTTTTATGCTTTTGGAATTTTGGTTTTTCAGGTTGATTTAAAAATGACCTTTTTCATGTCTGAAATGTGCTAACTCGTTTTATACACACAGTAGGTCAACTTGTGTGTGGTTGCATCATTACCGCCCCATTGAGTACATTTTTGGAGAAAGGGACATCAGTTGCACCACAGTGCGGGAGGAGGGTGCTGAGCACGATACATTTCCTTTCTACGGTAAGCATTTTTTTGCGTTTGATACTTTTGGAAGTTTGGTTTTCCATGTTGATTTTAAAATGACCCTTTTCATGTTTGAAATGTACTAACTCGTTTTTTCCTCACAGCAGGTCAACTTGTCTGTGGTTGCAACATTACAGTCCCATTGAGTACATTTTTGGAGAGAAGGACATCAGTGTCACCACAGGGCGGGAGGAGGTTGCTGAGCACGATACATTTCCTTTCTAGGGTAACCATTTTTTTGTGTTTGATACTTTTGGAAGTTTGGTCTTTCATGTTGATTTTAAAATGACCTTTTTCATGTTTGATATGTACTAACTCGTTTCTTCCTCACAGCAGGTCAACTTGTGTGTGGTTGTAACATTACGGTCCCATTGAGTACATTTTTCGAGAAAGGGACATCAGTTGCACCACAGGGCGGGAGGAGGGTGCTGAGCACGATACATATCCTTTCTAGGCTAAGCATTTCTTGTGTGTGATACTTTTGGAAGTCTGGTTTTTCATGTTGATTTGAAAATGACCTTTTTCATTTTTGAAATGTACTAACTCGTTTTCTCCTCACAGCAGGTCAACTTATGTGTGGTTGCAACATTGCGGTCCCATTGAGTACATTTTTGGAGAAACGGACATCAGTTGCACCACAGGACAGGAGAAGAGTGCTGAGCACGATACATTTTCTCTCTTCGGTAGGCATTTTTTAGTGTTTTATACTTTCGGAATTTTGGTTTTTCATGTTGATTTTAAAATGATCTTTTTCATGTTTGAAAAGTACTAACTCGTTTTTTCCTCACAGCAGGTCAACTTGTGTGTGGTTGCAACATTATGGTCCCATTGAGTACATTTTTGGAGATAGGGACATCAGTTGCACCACAGGGCGGGTGGAGGGTGCTGAGCTTGATACATTTCCTGTCTACGGTAAGCATTTTTTTGTGTTTGATACTTTTGGAAGTTTGGTTTTTCATGTTGATTTTAAAATGACCTATTCCATGTTTGAAATGAAGTACCTCGTTTTTTCCTCACAGCAGGTCAACTTGTGTGTGGTAGCAACATTGCGGACCGATTGAGTACATTTTTGGAGAAAGGGACATCAGTTGCACAACAGGGCGGGAGGAGGGTGCTGAGCACGATACATTACATTTCGAGGGTAAGCATTTTTTTGTGCTTAATACTTTTGGAAGTTTGGTTTTTCATGTTGATTTTAATATGAGCTTTTTCTTGTTTGAAATGTACTAACTGGTTTTTTCCTCACAGCAGGTCAACTTGTGTGTGGTTGCAGAATTACGGTCCCAGTGAGTACATTTTTGGAGAAAGGGACATCAGTTGTACCATAGGGCGGGAGGAGGGTCCTGAGCACAACACATTTTCTCTCTTCGGTAAGCATTATTTTTTGTTTTATCCTTTTGGAATTTTGGTTTTTCAGGTTGATTTAAAAATGACCTTTTTCATGTTTGAAATGTACTAACTCGTTTTATACCCACAGCAGGTCAACTTGTGTGTGGTTGCAACATTACCGCCCCATTGAGTACATTTTTGGAGAAAGGGACATTAGTTGCACCACAGTGCGGGAGGAGGGTGCTGAGTACGATACATTTCCTTTCTACGGTAAGCATTTTTTTGCGTTTGATACTTTTGGAAGTTTGGTTTTCCATGTTGAATTTAAAATGACCCTTTTCATGTTTGAAATGTACTAACTCGTTTTTTCCTCACAGCAGGTCAACTTGTGTGTGGTTGCAACATTACAGTCCCATTGGGTACATTTTGGAGAAAAAGACATCAGTTGGACCACATGGCGGGAGGAGGGTGCTGAGCACGATACATTATCTCTCTTCGGTAAGCATTTTTTTGTGTTTTATACTTCTGGAATTTTGGTTTTTCATGTTGATTTTAAAATGACCTTTTTCATGTTTGAAATGTACTAACTCGTTTATTCCTCACAGCAGGACAACGTGTGTGCTTGCAACATTACGGTCCCATTGAGTACATTTTTGGAGAAAGGGACATCAGTCGCACAACAGGGCAGGAGGAGGGTTCTTAGCACGATACATTTCCTTTCTAGGGTAAGCATTTTTTTGTGTTTGATACTTTTGTAAGTTTGGTTTTTCATGTTTATTTTAAAATGACCTTTTTCATGTTTAAAATGTACTAACTCGTTTTTTGCTCACAGCAGGTCAATTTGTGTGTGGTTGCAACATTATGGTCTCATTGAGTACATTTTTGGAGATAGGGACATCAGTTGCACCACAGGGCGGGAGGAGGGTGCTGAGCACGATACATTTCCTGTCTACGGTAAGCATTTTTTTGTGTTTGATACTTTTGGCAGTTTGGTTTTTCAAGTTGACTTTAAAAAGACCTATTCCATGTTTGAAATGAACTAACTCGTTTTTTCCTCACAGCAGGTCAACTTGTGTGTGGTTGCAACATTACGGACCGATTGAGTACATTTTTGGAGAAAGGGACATCAGTTGCACAACAGGGCGAGAGGAGGGTGCTGAGCACGATACATTTCCTTTCTAGGGTAAGCATTTTTTTGTGTTTAATACTTTTGGAAGTTTGGTTTTTCATGTTAATTTTAATATGACCTTTTTCTTGTTTGAAATGTACTAACTCGTTTTTTCCTCACAGCAGGTCAACTTGTGTGTGGTTGCAGCATTACGGTCCCATTGAGTCCATTTTTGGAGAAAGGGACATCAGTTGCACCACAGGGCGGGAGGAGGGTCCTGAGCACGATACTTTCTTTCTCTTCGGTAAGCATTTTTTTGTGTTTTATACTTTTGGAATTTTGGTGTTTCAGGTTGATTTAAAAATGACCATTTTATGTTTGAAATATACTAACTCGTTTTTTCCTCACAGCGGGTCAACTTGTGTGTGGTTGCAACATTACTGTCCCATTGAGTACATTTTTGGAGAAAGGGACATCAGTTGCACCACAGGGCGGGAGAAGGGTGCTGAGCAATATACACTTTCTCTCTTCGGTAAGCATTTTTTTGTGTTTTATACTTTTGGAAATTTGGTTTTTCATGTTGATTTTAAAATGACCTTTTTCATGTTTGAAATGTACTAACTCGTTTTTTCCTCACAGCAGATCAACTTGAGTGTGGTTGCTACATTACAGTCCCATTGAGTACATTTTTGGAGAAAGGGACATCAGTTGCACCACAGGGTCGGAGAAGGGCGCTGAGCACGATACATTTTCACTTTTCGGTAAGCATTTCTTTGTGTTTTATACTTTTGGAATTTTGGTTTTTCATGTTGATTTTAAAATGACCTTTTTCATGTTTGAAATGTACTAACTCGTTTTTTCCTCACAGCAGGACAAGTTGTGTGTGGTTGCAACATTATGGTCCCATTGAGTACATTTTTGGAGAAAGGGACATCAGTTGCACAACAGGGCGGGAGGAGGGTGCTGAGCACGATACATTTCCTTACTAGGGTAAGCATTTTTTTGTGTTTAATACTTTTGGAAGTTTGGTATTTCATGTTGATTTTAAAATGACCTTTTTCTTGTTTGAAATGTACTAACTCGTTTTTTCCTCACAGCAGGTCAACTTGTGTGTGGTTGCAGCATTACGGTCCCAGTGAGTACATTTTTGGAGAAAGGGACATCAGTTGCACCACAGGGCGGGAGGAGGGTCCTGAGCACAATACATTTTCTCTCTTCGGTAAGCATTTTTTTGTGTTTTATGCTTTTGGAATTTTGGTTTTTCAGGTTGATTTAAAAATGACCTTTTTCATGTCTGAAATGTACTAACTCGTTTTATACACACAGTAGGTCAACTTGTGTGTGGTTTCATCATTACCGCCCCATTGAGTACATTTTTGGAGAAAGGGACATCAGTTGCACCACAGTGCGGGAGGAGGGTGCTGAGCACGATACATTTCCTTTCTACGGTAAGCATTTTTTTGCGTTTCATACTTTTGGAAGTTTGGTTTTCCATGTTGATTTTAAAATGACCCTTTTCATGTTTGAAATGTACTAACTCGTTTTTTCCTCACAGCAGGTCAACTTGTCTGTGGTTGCAACATTACAGTCCCATTGAGTACATTTTTGGAGAGAAGGACATCAGTGTCACCACAGGGCGGGAGGAGGTTGCTGAGCACGATACATTTCCTTTCTAGGGTAACCATTTTTTTGTGTTTGATACTTTTGGAAGTTTGGTCTTTCATGTTGATTTTAAAATGACCTTTTTCATGTTTGAAATGTACTAACTCGTTTTTTCCTCACAGCAGGTCAACTTGTGTGTGGTTGTAACATTACGGTCCCATTGAGTACATTTTTCGAGAAAGGGACATCAGTTGCACCACAGGGCGGGAGGAGGGTGCTGAGCACGATACATTTCCTTTCTAGGCTAAGCATTTTCTTGTGTGTGATACTTTTGGAAGTCTGGTTTTTCATGTTGATTTGAAAATGACCTTTTTCATTTTTGAAATGTACTAACTCGTTTTCTCCTCACAGCAGGTCAACTTATGTGTGGTTGCAACATTGCGGTCCCATTGAGTACATTTTTGGAGAAACGGACATCAGTTGCACCACAGGACAGGAGAAGAGTGCTGAGCACGATACATTTTCTCTCTTCGGTAGGCATTTTTTAGTGTTTTATACTTTCGGAATTTTGGTTTTTCATGTTGATTTTAAAATGATCTTTTTCATGTTTGAAAAGTACTAACTCGTTTTTTCCTCACAGCAGGTCAACTTGTGTGTGGTTGCAACATTATGGTCCCATTGAGTACATTTTTGGAGATAGGGACATCAGTTGCACCACAGGGCGGGTGGAGGGTGCTGAGCTTGATACATTTCCTGTCTACGGTAAGCATTTTTTTGTGTTTGATACTTTTGGAAGTTTGGTTTTTCATGTTGATTTTAAAATGACCTATTCCATGTTTGAAATGAAGTACCTCGTTTTTTCCTCACAGCAGGTCAACTTGTGTGTGGTAGCAACATTGCGGACCGATTGAGTACATTTTTGGAGAAAGGGACATCAGTTGCACAACAGGGCGGGAGGAGGGTGCTGAGCACGATACATTACATTTCGAGGGTAAGCATTTTTTTGTGCTTAATACTTTTGGAAGTTTGGTTTTTCATGTTGATTTTAATATGAGCTTTTTCTTGTTTGAAATGTACTAACTGGTTTTTTCCTCACAGCAGGTCAACTTGTGTGTGGTTGCAGAATTACGGTCCCAGTGAGTACATTTTTGGAGAAAGGGACATCAGTTGTACCATAGGGCGGGAGGAGGGTCCTGAGCACAACACATTTTCTCTCTTCGGTAAGCATTATTTTTTGTTTTATCCTTTTGGAATTTTGGTTTTTCAGGTTGATTTAAAAATGACCTTTTTCATGTTTGAAATGTACTAACTCGTTTTATACCCACAGCAGGTCAACTTGTGTGTGGTTGCAACATTACCGCCCCATTGAGTACATTTTTGGAGAAAGGGACATTAGTTGCACCACAGTGCGGGAGGAGGGTGCTGAGTACGATACATTTCCTTTCAACGGTAAGCATTTTTTTGCGTTTGATACTTTTGGAAGTTTGGTTTTCCATGTTGAATTTAAAATGACCCTTTTCATGTTTGAAATGTACTAACTCGTTTTTTCCTCACAGCAGGTCAACTTGTGTGTGGTTGCAACATTACAGTCCCATTGAGTACATTTTGGAGAAAAAGACATCAGTTGCACCACAGGGCGGGAGGAGGGTGCTGAGCACGGTACATTTTTTCTCTTCGGTAAGCATTATTTTGTGTTTTATACTTTTGGAATTTTGGTTTTTCATGTTGATTTTAAAATGACATTTTTCATGTTTGAAATGTACTAACTCATTTTTTCCTCGCAGCAGGTCAACTTGTGTGTGCTTGCAACATTACGGTCCCATTGAGTACATTTTTGGAGAAAGGGACATCAGTCGCACAACAGGGCAGGAGGAGGGTTCTTAGCACGATACATTTCCTTTCTAGGGTAAGCATTTTTTTGTGTTTGATACTTTTGTAAGTTTGGTTTTTCATGTTTATTTTAAAATGACCTTTTTCATGTTTAAAATGTACTAACTCGTTTTTTCCTCACAGCAGGTCAATTTGTGTGTGGTTGCAACATTATGGTCTCATTGAGTACATTTTTGGAGATAGGGACATCAGTTGCACCACAGGGCGGGAGGAGGGTGCTGAGCACGATACATTTCCTGTCTACGGTAAGCATTTTTTTGTGTTTGATACTTTTGGCAGTTTGGTTTTTCAAGTTGACTTTAAAAAGACCTATTCCATGTTTGAAATGAACTAACTCGTTTTTTCCTCACAGCAGGTCAACTTGTGTGTGGTTGCAACATTACGGACCGATTGAGTACATTTTTGGAGAAAGGGACATCAGTTGCACAACAGGGCGAGAGGAGGGTGCTGAGCACGATACATTTCCTTTCTAGGGTAAGCATTTTTTTGTGTTTAATACTTTTGGAAGTTTGGTTTTTCATGTTAATTTTAATATGACCTTTTTCTTGTTTGAAATGTACTAACTTGTTTTTTCCTCACAGCAGGTCAACTTGTGTGTGGTTGCAGCATTACGGTCCCATTGAGTCCATTTTTGGAGAAAGGGACATCAGTTGCACCACAGGGCGGGAGGAGGGTCCTGAGCACGATACTTTCTTTCTCTTCGGTAAGCATTTTTTTGTGTTTTATACTTTTGGAATTTTGGTGTTTCAGGTTGATTTAAAAATGACCATTTCATGTTTGAAATATACTAACTCGTTTTTTCCTCACAGCGGGTCAACTTGTGTGTGGTTGCAACATTACGATCCCATTGAGTAAATTTTTGGAGAAAGGGACATCAGTTGCTCCACAGGGCGGAAGGAGGGTGCTGAGCATGATACATTTTCTTTCTAGCGTAAGCATTTTTTTGTGTTTGATAGTTTGGGAAGTTTGGTTTTTCATGTTGATTTTAAAATGACCTTTTTCATGTTTGAAATGTACTAACTGGTTTTTTCCACACAGCAGATCAACTTGTGTGTGGCTGCAACATTACGATCCGATTGAGTACATTTTTGGAGAAGGGTACATCAGTTGCACAACTGGGCGGGTGGAGGGTTCTTAGCACGATACATTTACTTTCTATGGTAAGCATTTTATTGTGTTTGGTACTTTTGGAAGTTTGGTTTATCATGTTGATTTTAAAATGACCTTTTTTATGTTTGATATGTACTAACTCGTTTTCTCCTTACAGCAGATCAACATGTGTGTGGTTGCAACATTACGGTCCCATTGAGTACATTTTTGGAGAAAGGGACATATGTTGCAGCACAGGGCGGGAGTAGGGTGCTGAGCACGATACATTTCCTTTCTAGGGTAAGCATTTTTTTGTGTTTGATACTTTTGGATGTTTGGTTTTTCATGTTGATTTTAAAATGACCTTTTTCATGTTTGAAATGTACTAACTCGTTTTTTCCACACAGCAGGTCAACTTGTGAGTGGTTGGAACATTACGGTCCCATTGAGTACATTTTTGGAGAAATGGACATCAGTTGCACCACAGGGCGGGAGGAGAGTGCTGAGCACGATCATTTTTCTCTATTCGGTAAGCATTTTTTTGTGTTTGATACTTTTGGAATTTTGGTTTTTCATGTTGATTTTAAAATGACCTTTTTTATGTTTGAAATGTACTAACTCGTTTTCTCCTTACAGCAGATCAACATGTGTGTGGTTGCAACATTACGGTCCCGTTGAGTACATTTTTGGAGAAAGGGACATATGTTGCAGCACAGGGCGGGAGTAGGGTGCTGAGCACGATACATTTCCTTTCTAGGGTAAGCATTTTTTTGTGTTTTATACTTTTGGATGTTTGGTTTTTCATGTTTATTTTAAAATGACCTTTTTCATGTTTGAAATGTACTAACTCGTTTTTTCCTCACAGCAGGTCAACTTGTGTGTGGCTGCAACATTACGGTCCCATTGAGTACATCTTCGGAGAGAGGGACATCAGTTGCAGCACAGGGCGGGAGGAGGGTGCTAAGCACGATACATTTCCTTTCTACGATAAGCATTTTTTGGGTTTTATACTTTTGGAATTTTGGTTTTTCATGTTGATTTTAAAATTACCTTTTTCATGTTTGAAATGTACTAACTCGATTTTTCCTCACAGCAGGTCAACTTGTGTGTGGTTGCAACATTACGGTCCCATTGAGAACATTTTTGGAGAAAGGGACATCAGTTGCACCACAGTGTATGAGAAGGGTGCTGAGCACGATACATTTTCTTTCTTCGGTAAGCATTCTTTTGTGTTTTATACTTTTGGAAATTTAGTTTTTCATGTTGATTTTAAAATGACCTTTTTCATGTTTGAAATGTACTAACTTGTCTTTTCCTCACAGCAGGTCAACTTGTGTGTGGTTGCAACATTACGGTCCCATTGTGTACATTTTTGGAGATAAGGACATCAGTTGCACCACAGGGCGGGAGGAGGGTGCTGAGCACGATACATTTCCTTTCTACAGTAAGGGTTTTTTTTGTGTTTTATACTTTTTATAGTTTGGTTTTTCATGTTGATTTTAAAATGACCTTTTTCATGTTTGAAATGTACTAACTCGTTTTTTCCTCACAGCAGGTCAACTTGTGCGTGGTTGCAACAGTACGGTCCCATTGAGTAAATTTTTGGAGAAAGGGACATCAGTTGCACCACAGGGCGGGAGGAGGGTGCTGAGCACGATACATTTCCTTTCTAGGGTAACCATTTTTTTGTGTTTGATACATTTGGAAGTTTGGTCTTTCATGTTGATTTTAAAATGACCTTTTTCATGTTTGAAATGTACTAACTCGTTTTTTCCTCACAGCAGGTCAACTTGTTTGTGGTTGCAACATTACGGTCCCATTGAGTACATTTTTCGAGAAAGGGACATCAGTTGCACCACAGGGCGGGAGGAGGGTGCTGAGCATGATACATTTCCTTTCTAGGCTAAACATTTTCTTGTGTGTGATACTTTTGGAAGTCTGGTTTTTCATGTTGATTTGAAAATGACCTTTTTCATGTTTGAAATGTACTAACTCGTTTTCTCCTCACAGCAGGTCAACTTGTCTGTGGTTGCAACATTGCGGTACCATTGAGTACATTTTTGGAGAAACGGACATCAGTTGCACCACAGGGCAGGAGAAGAGTGCTGAGCACGATACATTATCTCTCTTCGGTAGGCATTTTTTTTTGTGTTTTATACTTTTGGAATTTTGGTTTTTCATGTTGATTTTAAAATGACCTTTTTCATGTTTGAAAAGTACTAACTCGTTTTTTCCTCACAGCAGGTCAACTTGTGTGTGGTTGCAACATTATGGTCCCATTGAGTACATTTTTGGAGACAGGGACATCAGTTGCACCACAGGGCGGGTGCAGGGTGCTGAGCACGATACATTTCCTGTCTACGGTAAACATTTTTTTGTGTTTGATACTTTTGGAAGTTTGGTTTTTCATGTTGATTTTAAAATGACCTATTCCATGTTTGAAATGACCTAACTCGTTTTTTCCTCACAGCAGGTCAACTTGTGCGTGGTTGCAACATTACGGACCGATTGAGTACATTTTTGGAGAAAGGGACATCAGTTGCACAACAGGGCGGGAGGAGGGTGCTGAGCACGATACATTACTTTTCCAGGGTAAGCATTTTTTTGTGCTTAATACTTTTGGAAGTTTGGTTTTTCATGTTGATTTTAATATGAGCTTTTTCTTGTTTGAAATGTACTAACTGCTTTTTTCCTCACAGCAGATCAACTTGTGTGTGGTTGCAGAATTACGGTTCCATTGAGTACATTTTTGGAGAAAGGGACTTCAGTTGTACCACAGGGCGGGAAGAGGGTCCTGAGCACAACACATTCTCTCTCTTCGGTAAGCATTATTTTGTGTTTTATCCTTTTGGAATTTTGGTTTTTCAGGTTGATTTAAAAATGACCTTTTTCATGTTTGAAATGTACTAACTCGTTTTATACCCACAGCAGGTCAACTTGTGTGTGGTTGCAACATTACCGCCCCATTGAGTACATTTTTGGAGAAAGGGACATTAGTTGCACCACAGGGCGGGAGGAAGGTACTGAGCACGATACATTTCCTTTCTACGGTAAGCATTTTTTTGTGTTTGATACTTTTGGAAGTTTGGTTTTCCATGTTGAATTTAAAATGACCCTTTTCATGTTTGAAATGTACTAACTCGTTTTTTCCTCACAGCAGGTCAACTTGTGTGTGGTTGCAACAATACAGTCCCATTGAGTACATTTTGGAGAAAAAGACATCAGTTGGACCACATGGCGGGAGGAGGGTGCTGAGCACGATACATTTTCTCTCTTCGGTAAGCATTTTTTTATGTTTTATACTTCTGGAATTTTGGTTTTTCATGTTGATTTTAAAATGACCTTTTTCATGTTTGAAATGTACTAACTCGTTTTTTCCTCACAGCAGGACAAGTTGTGTGTGGTTGCAACATTATGGTCCCATTGAGTGCATTTTTGGAGAAAGGGACATCAGTTGCACAACAGGGCGGGAGGAGGGTGCTGAGCACGATACATTTCCTTACTAGGGTAAGCATTTTTTTGTGTTTAATACTTTTGGAAGTTTGGTTTTTCATGTTGATTTTAAAATGACCTTTTTCTTGTTTGAAATGTACTAACTCGTTTTTTCCTCACAGCAGGTCAACTTGCGTGTGGTTGCAGCATTACGGTCCCATCGAGTACATTTTTGGAGAAAGGGACATCAGTTGCACCACAGGGTGGGAGGAGGGTCCTGAGCACAATACATTTTCTCTCTTCGGTAAGCATTTTTTTGTGTTTTATGCTTATGGAATTTTGGTTTTTCAGGTTGATTTAAAAATGACCTTTTTTATGTTTGAAATGTACTAACACGTTTTATACACACATTAGGTCAACTTGTGTGTGGTTGCATCATTACCGCCCCATTGAGTACATTTTTGGAGAAAGGGACATCAGTTGCACCACAGTGCGGGAGGAGGGTGCTGAGCACGATACATTTCCTTTCTACGGTAAGCATTTTTTTGCGTTTGATACTTTGGGAAGTTTGGCATTCCCCGTTGATTTTAAAATGACCCTTTTCATGTTTGAAATGTACTAACTCGTTTTTTCCTCACAGCAGGTCAACTTGTGTGTGGTTGCAACATTACAGTCCCATTGAGTACATTTTGGAAAAAAAGACATCAGTTGGACCACATGGCGGGAGGAGGGTGCTGAGCACGATACATTTTCTCTCTTCGTTAAGCATTTTTTTGTGTTTTATACTTCTGGAATTTTGGTTTTTCATGTTGATTTTAAAATGACCTTTTTCATGTTTGAAATGTACTAACTCGTTTTTTCCTCACAGCAGGACAACTTGTGTGTGGTTGCAACATTATGGTCCCATTGAGTGCATTTTTGGAGAAAGGGACATCAGTTGCACTACAGGGCGGGAGGAGGGTGCTGAGCACGATACATTTATTCTCTTCGGTAAGCATTTTTTTGTGTTTTATATTTTTGGAATTTTGGTTTTTCATGTTGATTTTAAAATGACCTTCTTCATGTTTGAAATGTACTAACTCATTTTTTCCTCGCAGCAGGTCAACTTGTGTGTGCTTGCAACATTACGGTCCCATTGAGTACATTTTCGGAGAAAGGGACATCAGTCGCACAACAGGGCAGGAGGAGGGTTCTTAGCACGATACATTTCCTTTCTAGGGCAAAAATTTTTTTGTGTTTTATACTTTTGGAAGTTTGGTTTCTCATGTTGATTTTAAAATGACCTTCTTCATGTTTGAAATGTACTAACTCGTTTTTTCCTCACAGCAGGTCAACTTGTGTGTGGTTGCAACATTATGGTCTCATTGAGTACATTTTTGGAGATAGGGACAATAGTTGCACCACAGGGCGGGAGGAGGGTGCTGAGCACGATACATTTCCTGTCTACGGTAAGCATTTTTTTGTGTTTGATACTTTTGGAAGTTTGGTTTTTCAAGTTGATTTTAAAAAGACCTATTCCATGTTTGAAATGAACTAACTCGTTTTTTCCTCACAGCAGGTCAACTTGTGTGTGGTTGCAACATTACGGACCGATTGAGTACATTTTTGGAGAAAGGGACATCAGTTGCACAACAGGGCGGGAGGAGGGTGCTGAGCACGATACATTTCCTTTCTAGGGTAAGCATTTTTTTGTGTTTAATACTTTTGGAAGTTTGGTTCTTCATGTTGATTTTAATATGACCTTTTTCTTGTTTGAAATGTACTAACTCGTTTTTTCCTCACTGCAGGTCAACTTGTGTGTGGTTGCAGCATTACGGTCCCATCGAGTACATTTTTGGAAAAAGGGACATCAGTTGTACCACAGGGCGGGAGGAGGGTCCTGAGCGCAATACATTTTCTCTCTTCGGTAAGCATTTTTTTGTGTTTTATGCTTTCGGAATTTTGGTTTTTCAGGTTGATTTAAAAATGACCTTTTTCACGTTTGAAATGTACTAACTTGTTTTATACACACAGTAGGTCAACTTGTGTGTGGTTGCAACATTACCGCCCCATTGAGTACATTTTTGGAGAAAGGGACATCAGTTGCACCACAGTGCGGGAGGAGGGTGCTGAGCACGATACAATTCCTTTCTACGGTAAGCATTTTTTTGCGTTTGATACTTTTGGAAGTTTCGTTTTTCATGTTGATTTTAGAATGACCTTTTTCATGTATGAAATGTACTAACTCGTTTTTTCCTCACAGCAGGTCAACTTGTGTGTGGTTGCAACATTACGATCCGATTGAGTACATTTTTGGAGAAAGGGACAGCAGTTGCACAACTGGGCGGGTGGAGGGTTCTTAGCACGATACATTTACTTTCTAGGGTAAGCATTTTTTTGTGTTTTATACTTTTGGAATTTTGGTTTTTCATGTTGATTTTAAAATTACCTTTTTCATGTTTGAAATGTACTAACTCGTTTTCTCCTCACAGCAGGTCAACTTGTGTGTGGTTGCAACATTGCGGTCCCATTGAGTACATTTTTGGAGAAACGGACATCAGTTGCACCACAGGACAGGAGAAGAGTGCTGAGCACGATACATTTTCTCTCTTCGGTAGGCATTTTTTTGTGTTTTATACTTTTGGAATTTCCGTTTTTCATGTTGATTTTAAAATGACCTTTTTCATGTTTGAAATGTACTAACTCATTTTTTCCTCACAGCAGTTCAACTTGTGTGTGGTTGCAACATTACGGTCCCATTGAGTACATTTTTGGAGAAAGGGACATCAGTTGCACCACAGGGCGGAAGGAGGGTGCTGAGCACAATACTTTTCCTTTCTAGGGTAAGCATTTTTTTGTGTTTGACTCTTTTGGAAGTTTGGTTTTTCATGTTGATTTTAGAATGACCTTTTTCATGTATGAAATGTACTAACTCGTTTTTTCCACACAGCAGGTCAACTTGTGTGTGGTTGCAACATTACTATCCGATTGAGTACATTTTTAGAGAAAGGGACATCAGATGCACAACAGGGCGGGAGGAGGGTGCTGAGCACGATACATTTCCTTTCTAGGCTAAACATTTTCTTGTGTGTGATACTTTTGGAAGTCTGGTTTTTCATGTTGATTTGAAAATGACCTTTTTCCTGTTTGAAATGTACTAACTCGTTTCTTCCTCACAGCGGGTCTTTTTGTGTGTGGTTGCAACATTACAGTCCCATTGAGTACATTTTTGGAGAAAGGGACATCAGTTGCACCACAGGGCGGGAGGAGGGTGCTGAGCACGATACATTCTTTCTCTTTGGTAACCATTTTTTTGTGTTTTATGCTTTTGGAATTTCGGTTTTTCATGTTGATTTTAAAATGACCTTTTTCATGATTGAAATATACTAACTCGTTTTTTCTTCACAGCAGGTCAACTTGTGTGTGGTTGCAACATTACGGTCCCATTGAGTACATTTTTGGAGAAAGGGACATCGGTTGCACCACAGGGCGGGAGGAGGGTGCTGAGCACGATACATTTTTTCTCTTCGGTAAGCATTTTTTTGTGTCTTATACTATTGGAATTTCGGTTGTACATGTTGATTTCAAATGACATTTTTATGTTTGAAATGTACTAACTCATTTTTTCCTCACGGCAGGTCAACTTGTGTGTGGTTGCAACATTACGGTCCCATTGAGTACATTTTTGGAGAAAGGGACATCAGTTGCACCACAGGGCGGAAGGAGGGTGCTGAGCATGATACATTTCCTTTCTAGCGTAAGCATTTTTTTGTGTTTGATAGTTTTGGAAGTTTGGTTTTTTATGTTGATTTTAAAATGACCTTTTTCATGTTTGAAATGTACTAACTCGTTTTTTCCACACAGCAGGTCAACTTGTGTGTGGTTGGAACATTACGGTCCCATTGAGTACATTTTTGGAGAAATGGACATCAGTTGCACCACAGGGCGGGAGGAGAGTGCTGAGCACGATAATTTTTCTCCATTCGGTAAGCATTTATGTGTGTTTGATACTTTTGGAATTTTGGTTTTTCATGTTGATTTTAAAATGACCTTTTTTATGTTTGAAACGTTCTAACTCGTTTTCTCCTCACAGCAGATCAACATGTGTGTGGTTGCAACATTACGGTCCCATTGAGTACATTTTTGGAGAAAGGGACATATGTTGCAGCACAGGGCGGGAGGAGGGTGGTGAGCACGATACATTTCCTTTCTAGGGTAAGCATTTTTTTGTGTTTGATACTTTTGGATGTTTGGTTTTTCATGTTGATTTTAAAATGACCTTTTTCATGTTTGAAATGTACTAACTCGGTTTTTCCTCACAGCAGGTCAACTTGTGTGTGGCTGCAACATTACGGTCCCATTGAGTACATCTTCGGAGAAAGGGACGTCAGTTGCACCACAGGGCGGGAGGAGGGTGCTGAGCACGATACATTTCCTTTCTACGATAAGCATTTTTTGCGTTTTATACTTTTGGAATTTTGGTTTTTCATATTGATTTTAAAATTACCTTTTTCATGTTTGAAATGTACTAACTCGATTTTTCCTCACAGCAGGTCAACTTGTGTGTGATTGCAACATTACGGTCCCATTGAGAACATTTTTGGAGAAAGGGACATCAGTTGCACCACAGTGCGGGAGAAGGGTGCTGAGCACGATACATTTTCTCTCTTCGGTAAGCATTTTTTTGTGTTTTGTACTTTTGGAAATTTAGTTTTTCATGTTGATTTTAAAATGACCTTTTTCATGTTTGAAATGTACTAACTTGTCATTTCCTCACAGCAGGTCAACTTGTGTGTGGTTGCAACATTACGGTCCCATTGTGTACATTTTTGGAGATAAGGACATCAGTTGCACCACAGGGCGGGAGGAGGGTGCTGAGCACGATACATTTCCTGTCTACGGTAAGCATTTTTTTGTGTTTGATACTTTTGGAAGTTTGGTTTTTCAAGTTGATTTTAAAAAGACCTATTCCATGTTTGAAATGAACTAACTCGTTTTTTCCTCACAGCAGGTCAACTTGTGTGTGGTTGCAACATTACGGACCGATTGAGTACATTTTTGGAGAAAGGGACATCAGTTGCACAACAGGGCGGGAGGAGGGTGCTGAGCACGATACATTTCCTTTCTAGGGTAAGCATTTTTTTGTGTTTGATACTTTTGGATGTTTGGTTTTTCATGTTGATTTTAAAATGACCTTTTTCATGTTTGAAATATACTAACTCGTTTTTTCCTCACAGCATATCAACTTGTATGTGGTTGCAGCATTACGGGCCCATTGAGTATATTTTTGGAGAAAGGGACATCAGTTGCACCACAGGGCGGGAGGAGGGTGCTGAGCACGATACATTTTCTTTTTAGGGTAAGCATTTTTTGTGTTTGATACTTTTGGAAGTTTGTTTATTCATGTTGAATTTAAAATGACCTTTTTCATGTTTGAAATGTACTAACTCGTTTTTTCCGCACAGCAGGTCAACTTGTGTGTGGTGGCAACACTACGATCCCATTGAGTACATTTTTGGAGAAAGGGATATCAGTTGCAACACAGGGTGGGAGGAGGGTGCTGAGCACAATACATTTTCTCTCTTCGGTAAGCATTTTTTTGTGTTTTATACTTTTGGAGTTTTGGTTTTTCATGTTGATTTAAAAATGACCTTTTTCTTGTTTAAAATGTACTAACTCGTTTTTTACACACAGCAGGTCAACTTGTGTGTGGTTGCAACATTACGGTCCCATTGACTACATTTTTGGAGAAAGGGACATCACTTGCACCACAGGGCGGGAGAAGGGTGCTGAGCACGATACATTTTCTCTCTTCGGTAAGCATTCTTTTGTGTTTTATAGTTTTGGAAGTTTCGATTTTCATGTTGATTTTAAAATGACCTTTTTCATGTATGAAATGTACTAACTCGTTTTTTCCTCACAGCAGATCAACTTGTGTGTGGTTGCAACATTACGGTCCCATTGAGTTCATTTTTGGAGAAAGGGACATCTGTTGCACCACAGGGTGGGAGGATAGTGCTGAGCACGATACTTTTCCTTTCTACTGTAAGCATTTTTTTGTGTCTGATACTTTTGGAAGTTTGGTTTTTCATGTTGATTTTAAAATGACCTTTTTCATGTTTGAAATGTACTAACTCGTTTTTTCCTCACAGCAGGTCAACTTGTGTGTGGTTGCAACATTACAGTCCCATTGAGTACATTTTTGGAGAAAGGGACTTCAGTTGCACCACAGGACGGGAGGAGGGTGCTGAGCACGATACATTTTCTCTCTTCGGTAAGCATTTTTATGTGTTTGATACTTTTGGAATTTTGGTATTTCATGTTGATTTTAAAATGACCTTTTTCATGTTTGAAATGTACTAACTCGTTTTTTCCTCACAGCTGGGAAACTTGTGTGTGGTTGCAACATTACGGTCCCATTGAGTACATTTTTGGAGAAAGGGATATCAGTTGCACCACAGGGCGGGAGGAGGGTGCTGAGCACGATACATTTTCTCTCTTCGGTAAGCATTTTTCTGTGTTTTATACTTTTGTAATTGTGGTTTTTCATGTTAATTTTAAAATGACCTTTTTCATGTTTGAAATGTACTAACTCGTTTTTTCCTCACAGCAGGTCAACTTGTGTGTGGTGGCAACACTACGATCCCATTGAGTACATTTTTGGAGAAAGGGACATCAGTTGTACCACAGGGCGGGAGAAGGGTGCTGAGCACAATACATTTTCTCTCTTCGGTAAGCATTCTTTTGTGTTTTATAGTTTTGGAAGTTTGGTTTTTCAAGTTGATTTTAAAATGACCTTTTTCATGTATGAAATGTACTAACTCGTTTTTTCCTCACAGCAGATCAACTTGTGTGTGGTTGCAACATTACGGTCCCATTGAGTTCATTTTTGGAGAAAGGGACATCTGTTGCACCACAGGGTGGGAGGATAGTGCTGAGCACGATACATTTCCTTTCTACTGTAAGCATTTTTTTGTGTCTGATACTATTGGAAGTTTGGTTTTTCATGTTGATTTTAAAATGACCTTTTTCATGTTTGAAATGTACTAACTCGTTTTTTCCTCACAGCAGGTCAACTTGTGTGTGGTTGCAACAGTAGGGTCCCATTGAGTAAATTTTTGGATAAAGGGACATCAGTTGCACCACAGGGCGGAAGGCGGGTGCTGAGCACGATACATTTCCTTTCTAAGGTAAGCATTTTTTTGTGTTTGATACTTTTGGAATTTTGGTTTTTCATATTGATTTTAAAATGACCTTTTTCATGTTTGAAATGTACTAACTCGTTTTTTCCTCACAGCATATCAACTTGTAAGTGGTTGCAGCATTACAGTCCCATTGAGTACATTTTTGGAGAAAGGGACATCAGTTGCACCACAGGGCGGGAGGAGGGTGCTGAGCACAATACATTTCCTTTCTAGGGTAAGCATTTTTTTGTGTTTGATACTTTTGGAAGTTTATTTTTTCATGTTGATTTTGAAATGACCTTTTTCCTGTTTGAAATGTACTAACTCGTTTTTTCCTCACAGCATATCAACTTGTATGTGGTTGCAGCATTACAGTCCCATTGAGTACATTTTTGGAGAATGGGACATCAGTTGCACCACAGGGCGGGAGGAGGGTGCTGAGCACGATACATTTTCTCTCATCGGTAAGCATTTTTTTGTGTTTTATACTTTTGGAAATTTGGTTTTTCATGTTGATTTTAAAATGACCTTTTTCATGTTTGAAATGTACTAACTCGTTTTTTCCTCACGGCAGGTCAACTTGTGTATGGTTGCAACATTACGGTCCCATTGTGTACATTTTTGGAGATAGGGACATCAGTTGCACCACAGGGCGGGAGGAGGGTGCTGAGCACGATAAATTTTCTCTCTTCGGTAAGCATTTTTTTGTGTTTTATACTTTTGGAAATTTGGTTTATCATGTTGATTTTAAAATGACCTTTTTCATGTTTGAAATGTACTAACTCGTTTTTTCCTCACAGCAGGTCAACTTGTGTGTGGTTGCAACATTATGGTCCCATTGTGTACACTTTATGAGATAGGGACATCAGTTGCACCACAGGGCGGGAGGAGGGTGCTGAGCACGATACATTTCCTTTCTACGGTAAGGGTTTTTTTTGTGTTTTATACTTTTTATAGTTTGGTTTTTCATGTTGATTTTAAAATGACCTTTTCCCTGTTTGAAATGTACTAACTCGTTTTTTCCTCACAGCAGGTCAACTTGTGTGTGGTTGCAACATTACGGTACCATTCAGTACGTTTTGGAGAAAGGGACATCAGTTGCACCACAGGGCGGGAGGAGGGTGCTGAGCATGATACATTTCCTTTCCACGGTAATCATTTTTTGTGTTTGATACTTTTGGAACTTTGGTTTTTCATTTTGATTTTAAAATGACCTTTTTCATGTTTGAAATGTACTAACTCGTTTTTTCCTCACAGCAGGTCATCTTGTGTGTGGTTGCAACATTACGGTCCCATTGAGTACATTTTTGGAGAAAGGGTCATCAGTTGCATCACAGGGCGGGAGGAGGGTGCTGAGCACGATACATTTTCTCTCTTCGGTAAGCATTTTTTGTATTTTATACTTTTGGAATTTTGGTTTTTCATGTTGATTTTAAAATGACCTTTTTCATGTTTGAAAAGTACTAACTCGTTTTTTCCTCACAGCAGGTGAACATGTGTCTGGTTGCAAAATTACGGTCCCATTGAGTACATTTTTGGAGAAAGGGACATCAGTTGCATCACAGGGCGGGAGGAGGGTGCTGAGCACGATACATTTCCTTTCTAGGGTAAGCATTCTTTTGTGTTTGATACTTTTGGAAGTTTGTTTTTTCATGTTGATTTTAAAATGACCTTTTTCATGTTTGAAATGTACTAACTCGTTTTTTCCTCACAGCAGGTCAACTTGTGTGTTGTGGCAACACTACGATCCCATTGAGTACATTTTTGGAGAAAGGGACATCAGTTGCACCACAGGGTGGGAGGAGGGTGCTGAGCACGATACATTTTCTCTCTTCGGTAAACATTTTTTTGTGTTTTATACTTTTCGAGTTTTGGTTTTTCATGTTGATTTAAAAATGACCTTTTTCATGTTTGAAATGTACTAACGCGTTTTTTCCTCACAGCAGGTCAACTTTTGTGTGGTTGCAACATTACGATCCCATTGAGTACATTTTTGGAGAAAGGGACATCAGTTGTACCACAGGGCGGGAGGAGGGTGCTGACCACGATACATTTTCTCTCTTCGGTAAGCATTTTTTGTGTTTTATACTTTTGGAATTTTGGTTTTTCATGTTGATTTTAAAATCACCTTTTTCATGTTTGAATTGTACTAACTCGTTTTTTCCATCACAGCAGGTCAACTTGTGTCTGGTTGCAACATTACGGTACCAATGAGTACATTTTTGGAGAAAGGGACATCAGTTGCACCACAGGGCGGGTGTAGGGTGCTGAGCACGATAAACTTCCTTTCTAGGGTAAGCATTTTCTTGTGTTTGATATTTTTGGAATTTTGGTGTTTCATGTTGATTTTAAAATGACCTTTTTCATGTTTGAAATGTACTAACTCGTTTTTTCCTCACAGCAGGACAACTTGTGTGTGGCTGCAGCATTACGGTCCCATTGAGTACATTTTTGGAGAAAGGGACATCAGTTGCACCACAGGGCGGGAGGAGGGTGCTGAGCACGATACATTTCCTTTCTACGGTAAGCATCTTTTTATGTTTTTTATACTTTTGGAATTTTGGTTTTTCATGTTGATTTTAAAATGAACTTTTTCATGTTTGAAATGTACTAACTCGTTTATTCCTCACAGCAGGTCAACTTGTGTGTGGTTGCAACAGTACGGTCCCATTGAGTAAATTTTTGGAGAATGGGACATCAGTTGCACCACAGGTCGGGAAGAGGGTGCTGAGCACGATTCCTTTTTCTCTCTTCGGAAAGCATTTTTTTGGGTTTTGTACTTTTGAAATTTTGGTTTTTCATGTTGATTTTAAAATGACCTTTCTCATGTTTGAAATGTACTAACTCGTTTCTTCCTCACAGCAGGTCAACTTGTGTGTGGTTGCAGCATTACGGTCCCATTGAGTACATTTTTGGAGAAAGGGACATCAGATGCATCACAGGGCGGAAGGAGGGTGCTGGGCACGATACATTTTCTCTCTTCGGTAAGCATTTTTTTGTGTTTGTTACTGTTGGAAGTTTGGTTTTTCATGTTGATTTTAAAATGACCTTCTTCATGTCTGAAATGTGCTAACTCGTTTTATACACACAGTAGGTCAACTTGTGTGTGGTTGCATCATTACCGCCCCATTGAGTACATTTTTGGAGAAAGGGACATCAGTTGCACCACAGGGCGGGAGGAGGGTGCCTAGCAGGATACATTTTCTTTGTTCAGTAAGCATTATTTTGTGTTTTATACTTTTGGAATTTTGTTTTTCATGTTGATTTTAAAATGTTCTTTTTCATGTTTGAAATGTGCTAACTCGTTTCTTCCTCACAGCATACCCTTTCTACAAAACTGATGTCCCTTTCTACAAAAATGTACTCAATGGGACCGTAATGTTGCAACCACACACAAGTTGACCTGCTGTGAGGAAGAAACGAGTTAGTACATTTCAAACATGAAAAAGAACATTTTAAAATCAACATGAAAAACCAAAATTCCAAAATTATAAAACACAATATAATGCTTACCGAACAAAGAAAATGTATCCTGCTAGGCACCCTCCTCCCGCCCTGTGGTGCAACTGATGTCCCTTTCTCCAAAAATGTACTCAATGGGACCGTAATGTTGCAACCACACACAAGTTGACCTGCTGTGAGGAAGAAACGAGTTAGTACATTTCAAACATGAAAAAGAACATTTTAAAATCAACATGAAAAACCAAAATTCCAAAAGTATAAAACACAACATAATGCTTACCGAACAAGGAAAATGTATCCTGCTAGGCACCCTCCTCCCGCCCTGTGGTGCAACTGATGTCCCTTTCTCCAAAAATGTACTCAATGGGACCGTAATGTTGCAACCACACACAAGTTGACCTGCTGTGAGGAAGAAACGAGTTAGTACATTTCAAACATGAAAAAGAACATTTTAAAATCAACATGAAAAACCAAAATTCCAAAAGTATAAAACACAATATAATGCTTACCGAACAAAGAAAATGTATCCTGCTAGGCACCCTCCTCCCGCCCTGTGGTGCAACTGATGTCCCTTTCTCCAAAAATGTACTCAATGGGACCGTAATGTTGCAACCACACACAAGTTGACCTGCTGTGAGGAAGAAACGAGTTAGTACATTTCAAACATGAAAAAGAACATTTTAAAATCAACATGAAAAACCAAAATTCCAAAAGTATAAAACACAACATAATGCTTACCGAACAAGGAAAATGTATCCTGCAAGGCAACCTCCTCCCGCCCTGTGGTGCAACTGATGTCCCTTTCTCCAAAAATGTACTCAATGGGACCGTAATGTTGCAACCACACACAAGTTGACCTGCTGTGAGGAAGAAACGAGTTAGTACATTTCAAACATGAAAAAGAACATTTTAAAATCAACATGAAAAACCAAAATTCCAAAAGTATAAAACACAAAATAATGCTTACCGAACAAGGAAAATGTATCCTACTAGGCACCCTCCTCCGGCCCTGTGGTGCAACTGATGTCCCTTTCTCCAAAAATGTACTCAATGGGACCGTAATGTTGCAACCACACACAAGTTGACCTGCTGTGAGGAAGAAACGAGTTAGTACATTTCAAACATGAAAAAGAACATTTTAAAATCAACATGAAAAACCAAATTTCCAAAAGTATAAAACACAACATAATGCTTACCGAACAAGGAAAATGTATCCTGCAAGGCAACCTCCTCCCGCCCTGTGGTGCAACTGATGTCCCTTTCTCCAAAAATGTACTCAATGGGACCGTAATGTTGCAACCACACACAAGTTGACCTGCTGTGAGGAAGAAACGAGTTAGTACATTTCAAACATGAAAAAGAACATTTTAAAATCAACATGAAAAACCAAAATTCCAAAAGTATAAAACACAATATAATGCTTACCGAACAAAGAAAATGTATCCTGCTAGGCACCCTCCTCCCGCCCTGTGGTGCAACTGATGTCCCTTTCTCCAAAAATGTACTCAATGGGACCGTAATGTTGCAACCACACACAAGTTGACCTGCTGTGAGGAAGAAACGAGTTAGTACATTTCAAACATGAAAAAGAACATTTTAAAATCAACATGAAAAACCAAAATTCCAAAAGTATAAAACACAACATAATGCTTACCGAACAAGGAAAATGTATCCTGCAAGGCAACCTCCTCCCGCCCTGTGGTGCAACTGATGTCCCTTTCTCCAAAAATGTACTCAATGGGACCGTAATGTTGCAACCACACACAAGTTGACCTGCTGTGAGGAAGAAACGAGTTAGTACATTTCAAACATGAAAAAGAACATTTTAAAATCAACATGAAAAACCAAAATTCCAAAATTATAAAACACAATATAATGCTTACTGAACAAAGAAAATGTATCCTGCTAGGCACCCTCCTCCCGCCCAGTGGTGCAAATGATGTCCCTTTCTCCAAAAATGTACTCAATGGGACCGTAATGTTGCAACCACACACAAGTTGACCTGCTGTGAGGAAGAAACGAGTTAGTACATTTCAAACATGAAAAAGAACATTTTAAAATCAACATGAAAAACCAAAATTCCAAAAGTATAAAACACAAAATAATGCTTACCGCACAAGGAAAATGTATCCTACTAGGCACCCTCCTCCCGCCCTGTGGTGCAACTGATGTCCCTTTCTCCAAAAATGTACTCAATGGGACCGTAATGTTGCAACCACACACAAGTTGACCTGCTGTGAAGGAGAAACGAGTTAGTACATTTCAAACATGAAAAAGAACATTTTAAAATCAACATGAAAAACCATAATTCCAAAATTATAAAACACAATATAATGCTTACTGAACAAAGAAAATGTATCCGGCTAGGCACTCTCCTCCCGCCCAGTGGTGCAAATGATGTCCCTTTCTCCAAAAATGTACTCCATGGGACCGTAATGTTGCAACCACACACAAGTTGACCTGCTGTGAGGAAGAAACGAGTTAGTACATTTCAAACATGAAAAAGAACATTTTAAAATCAACATGAAAAACCAAAATTCCAAAAGTATAAAACACAAAATAATGCTTACCGAACAAGGAAAATGTATCCTACTAGGCACCCTCCTCCCGCCCTGTGCTGCAACTGATGTCCCTTTCTCCAAAAATGTACTCAATGGGACCGTAATGTTGCAACCACACACAAGTTGACCTGCTGTGGGGAAGAAACGAGTTAGTACATTTCAAACATGAAAAAGAACATTTTAAAATCAACATGAAAAACCAAAATTCCAAAAGTATAACACACAAAATAATGATTACCGAACAAAGGAAATGTATCCTACTAGGCAACCTCCTCCCGCCCTGTGGTGCAACTGATGTCCCTTTCTCCAAAAATGTACTCAATGGGACCGTAATGTTGCAACCACACACAAGTTGACCTGCTGTGAGGAAGAAACGAGTTAGTACATTTCAAACATGAAAAAGAACATTTTAAAATCAACATGAAAAACCAAAATTCCAAAAGTATAAAACACAAAATAATGCTTACCGAACAAGGAAAATGTATCCTACTAGGCACCCTCCTCCGGCCCTGTGGTGCAACTGATGTCCCTTTCTCCAAAAATGTACTCAATGGGACCGTAATGTTGCAACCACACACAAGTTGACCTGCTGTGAGGAAGAAACGAGTTAGTACATTTCAAACATGAAAAAGAACATTTTAAAATCAACATGAAAAACCAAAATTCCAAAAGTATAAAACACAGAATAATGCTTACCGAACAAGGAAAATGTATCCTACTAGGCACCCTCCTCCCGCCCTGTGGTGCAACTGATGTCCATTTCTCCAAAAATGTACTCAATGGGACCGTAATGTTGCAACCACACACAAGTTGACCTGCTGTGAGGAAGAAACGAGTTAGTACATTTCAAACATGAAAAAGAACATTTTAAAATCAACATGAAAAACCAAAATTCCAAAAGTATAAAACACAAAATAATGCTTACTGAACAAAGAAAATGTATCCTGCTAGGCACCCTCCTCCCGCCCTGTGGTGCAACTGATGTCCCTTTCTCCAAAAATGTACTCAATGGGACCGTAATGTTGCAACCACACACAAGTTGACCTGCTGTGAGGAAGAAACGAGTTAGTACATTTCAAACATGAAAAAGAGCATTTTAAAATCAACATGAAAAACCAAAATTATAAAAGTATAAAACACAAAATAATGCTTACCGAACAAAGAAAATGCATCCTGCTAGGCACCCTCCTCCCGCCCTGTGGTGCAACTGATGTCCCTTTCTCCAAAAATGTGCTCAATGGGACCGTAATGTTGCAACCACACACAAGTTGACCTGCTGTGAGGAAGAAACGAGTTAGTACATTTCAAACATGAAAAAGAACATTTTAAAATCAACATGAAAAACCAAAATTCCAAAAGTATAAAACACAAAATAATGCTTACTGAACAAAGAAAATGTATCCTGCTAGGCACCCTCCTCCCGCCCTGTGGTGCAACTGATGTCCCTTTCTCCAAAAATGTACTCAATGGGACCGTAATGTTGCAACCACACACAAGTTGACCTGCTGTGAGGAAGAAACGAGTTAGTACATTTCAAACATGAAAAAGAACATTTTAAAATCAACATGAAAAACCAAAATTCCAAAAGTATAACACACAAAATAATGCTTACCGAACAAAGGAAATGTATCCTACTAGGCAACCTCCTCCCGCCCTGTGGTGCAACTGATGTCCCTTTCTCCAAAAATGTACTCAATGGGACCGTAATGTTGCAACCACACACAAGTTGACCTGCTGTGAGGAAGAAACGAGTTAGTACATTTCAAACATGAAAAAGAACATTTTAAAATCAACATGAAAAACCAAAATTCCAAAAGTATAAAACACAAAATAATGCTTACCGAACAAAGAAAATATATCCTGCTAGGCACCCTCCTCCCGCCCTGTGGTGCAACTGATGTCCCTTTCTCCAAAAATGTACTCAATGGGACCGTAATGTTGCAACCACACACAAGTTGACCTGCTGTGAGGAAGAAACGAGTTAGTACATTTCAAACATGAAAAAGAACATTTTAAAATCAACATGAAAAACCAAAATTCCAAAAGTATAAAACACAAAATAATGCTTACTGAACAAAGAAAATGTATCCTGCTAGGCACCCTCCTCCCGCCCTGTGGTGCAACTGATGTCCCTTTCTCCAAAAATGTACTCAATGGGACCGTAATGTTGCAACCACACACAAGTTGACCTGGTGTGAGGAAGAAACGAGTTAGTACATTTCAAACATGAAAAAGAACATTTTAAAATCAACATGAAAAACCAAAATTCCAAAAGTATAAAACACAAAATAATGCTTACCGAACAAGGAAAATGTATCCTACTAGGCAACCTCCTCCCGCCCTGTGGTGCAACTGATGTCCCTTTCTCCAAAAATGTACTCAATGGGACCGTAATGTTGCAACCACACACAAGTTGACCTGCTGTGAGGAAGAAACGAGTTAGTACATTTCAAACATGAAAAAGAACATTTTAAAATCAACATGAAAAACCAAAATTCCAAAAGTATAAAACACAAAATAATGCTTACCGAACAAGGAAAATGTATCCTGCTAAACACCCTCCTCCCGCCCAGTGGTGCAAATGATGTCCGTTTCTCCAAAAATGTACTCAATGGGACCGTAATGTTGCAACCACACACAAGTTGACCTGCTGTGAGGAAGAAACGAGTTAGTACATTTCAAACATGAAAAAGAACATTTTAAAATCAACATGAAAAACCAAAATTCCAAAAGTATAAAACACAAAATAATGTTTACTGAACAAAGAAAATGTATCCTGCTAGGCACCCTCCTCCCGCCCTGTGGTGCAACTGATGTCCCTTTCTCCAAAAATGTACTCAATGGGACCGTAATGTTGCAACCACACACAAGTTGACCTGCTGTGAGGAAGAAACGAGTTAGTACATTTCAAATATGAAAAAGAACATTTTAAAATCAACATGAAAAACCAAAATTCCAAAAGTATAAAACACAAAATAATGCTTACCGAACAAGGAAAATGTATCCTACTAGGCACCCTCCTCCCGCCCTGTGGTGCAACTGATGTCCCTTTCTCCAAAAATGTACTCAATGGGACCGTAATGTTGCAACCACACACAAGTTGACCTGCTGTGAGGAAGAAACGAGTTAGTACATTTCAAACATGAAAAAGAACATTTTAAAATCAACATGAAAAACCAAAATTCCAAAAGTATAAAACACAAAATAATGCTTACTGAACAAAGAAAATGTATCCTGCTAGGCACCCTCCTCTCGCCCTGTGGTGCAACTGATGTCCCTTTCTCCAAAAATGTACTCAATGGGACCGTAATGTTGCAACCACACACAAGTTGACCTGCTGTGAGGAAGAAACGAGTTAGTACATTTCAAACATGAAAAAGAACATTTTAAAATCAACATGAAAAACCATAATTCCAAGAGTATAAAACACAAAATAATGCTTACTGAACAAAGAAAATGTATCCTGCTAGGCACCCTCCTCCCGCCCTGTGGTGCAACTGATGTCCCTTTCTCCAAAAATGTACTCAATGGGACCGTAATGTTGCAACCACACACAAGTTGACCTGCTGTGAGGAAGAAACGAGTTAGTACATTTCAAACATGAAAAAGAACATTTTCAAATCAACATGAAAAACCAAAATTCCAAAAGTATAAAACACAAGATAATGCTTACTGAACAAAGAAAATGTATCCTGCTAGGCACCCTCCTCCCGCCCTGTGGTGCAACTGATGTCCCTTTCTCCAAAAATGTACTCAATGGGACCGTAATGTTGCAACCACACACAAGTTGACCTGCTGTGAGGAAGAAACGAGTTAGTACATTTCAAACATGAAAAAGAACATTTTAAAATCAACATGAAAAACCAAAATTCCAAAAGTATAAAACACAAAATAATGCTTACCGAACAAGGAAAATGTATCCTACTAGGCACCCTCCTCCCGCCCTGTGGTGCAACTGATGTCCCTTTCTCCAAAAGTGTACTCAATGGGACCGTAATCTGGCAACCACACACAAGTTGACCTGCTGTGAGGAAGAAACGAGTTAGTACATTTCAAACAAGAAAAAGAACATTTTAAAATCAACATGAAAAACCAAAATTCCAAAAGTATAAAACACAAAATAATGCTTACCGAAAAAGGAAAATGTATCCTACTAGGCACCCTCCTCCCGCCCTGTGGTGCAACTGATGTCCCTTTCTCCAAAAATGTACTCAATGGGACCGTAATGTTGCAACCACACACAAGTTGACCTGCTGTGAGGAAGAAACGAGATAGTACATTTCAAACATGAAAAAGAACATTTTAAAATCAACATGAAAAACCAAAATTCCAAAAGTATAAAACACAACATAATGCTTACCGAACAAAGAAAATGTATCCTGCTAGGCACCCTCCTCCCGCCCTGTGGTGCAACTGATGTCCCTTTCTCCAAAAATGTACTCAATGGGACCGTAATGTTGCAACCACACACAAGTTGACCTGCTGTGAGGAAGAAACGAGTTAGTACATTTCAAACATGAAAAAGAACATTTTAAAATCAACAGGAAAAACCAAAATTCCAAAAGTATAAAACACAAAATAATGCTTACCGAACAAGGAAAATGTATCCTACTTGGCACCCTCCTCCCGCCCTGTGGTGCAACTGATGTCCCTTTCTCCAAAAATGTACTCAATGGGACCGTAATGTTGCAACCACACACAAGTTGACCTGCTGTGAGGAAGAAACGAGTTAGTACATTTCAAACATGAAAAAGAACATTTTAAAATCAACATGAAAAACCAAAATTCCAAAAGTATAAAACACAAAATAATGCTTACTGAACAAAGAAAATGTATCCTGCTAGGCACCCTCCTCCCGCCCTGTGGTGCAACTGATGTCCCTTTCTCCAAAAATGTACTCAATGGGACCGTAATGTTGCAACCACACACAAGTTGACCTGCTGTGAGGAAGAAACGAGTTAGTACATTTCAAACATGAAAAAGAACATTTTAAAATCAACATGAAAAACCAAAATTCCAAAAGTATAAAACACAACATAATGCTTACCGAACAAAGAAAATGTATCCTGCTAGGCACCCTCCTCCCGCCCTGTGGTGCAACTGATGTCCCTTTCTCCAAAAATGTACTCAATGGGACCGTAATGTTGCAACCACACACAAGTTGACCTGCTGTGAGGAAGAAACGAGTTAGTACATTTCAAACATGAAAAAGAACATTTTAAAATCAACATGAAAAACCAAAATTCCAAAATTGAAAACACAATATAATGCTTACTGAACAAGGAAAATGTATCCTGCTAGGCACCCTCCTCCCGCCCTGTGGTGCAACTGATGTCCCTTTCTCCAAAAATGTACTCAATGGGACCGTAATGTTGCAACCACACACAAGTTGACGTGCTGTGAGGAAGAAACGAGTTAGTACATTTCAAACATGAAAAAGAACATTTTAAAATCAACATGTAAAACCAAAATTCCAAAAGTATAAAACACAAAATAATGCTTACTGAACAAAGAAAATGTATCCTGCTAGGCACCCTCCTCCCGCCCTGTGGTGCAACTGATGTCCCTTTCTCCAAAAATGTACTCAATGGGAGCGTAATGTTGCAACCACACACAAGTTGACCTGCTGTGAGGAAGAAACGAGTTAGTACATTTCAAACATGACAAAGTACATTTTAAAATCAACATGAAAAACCAAAATTCCAAAAGTATAACACACAAAATAATGCTTACCGAACAAGGACAATGTATCCTGCTAGGCACCCTCCTCCCGCCCAGTGGTGCAAATGATGTCCCTTTCTCCAAAAATGTACTCAATGGGACCGTAATGTTGCAACCACACACAAGTTGACCTGCTGTGAGGAAGAAACGAGTTAGTACATTTCAAACATGAAAAAGAACATTTTAAAATCAACATGAAAAACCAAAATTCCAAAAGTATAAAACACAAAATAATGCTTACCGAACAAGGAAAATGTATCCTACTAGGCACCCTCCTCCCGCCCTGTGGTGCAACTGATGTCCCTTTCTCCAAAAGTGTACTCAATGGGACCGTAATCTTGCAACCACACACAAGTTGACCTGCTGTGAGGAAGAAACGAGTTAGTACATTTCAAACAAGAAAAAGAACATTTTAAAATCAACATGAAAAACCAAAATTCCAAAAGTATAAAACACAAAATAATGCTTACCGAAAAAGGAAAATGTATCCTACTAGGCACCCTCCTCCCGCCCTGTGGTGCAACTGATGTCCCTTTCTCCAAAAATGTACTCAATGGGACCGTAATGTTGCAACCACACACAAGTTTACTTGCTGTGAGGAAGAAACGAGTTAGTACATTTCAAACATGAAAAAGAACATTTTAAAATCAACATGAAAAACCAAAATTCCAAAAGTATAACACACAAAATAATGCTTACCGAAGAAAGAAAATGTATCCTGCTAGGCAACCTCCTCCCGCCCTGTGGTGCAACTGATGTCCCTTTCTCCAAAAATGTACTCAATGGGACCGTAATGTTGCAACCACACACAAGTTGATCTGCTGTGAGGAAGAAACGAGTTAGTACATTTCAAACATGAAAAAGTACATTTTAAAATCAACATGAAAAACCAAAATTCCAAAAGTATAACACACAATATAATGCTTACCGAACAAGGAAAATGTATCCTGCTAGGCACCCTCCTCCCGCCCAGTGGTGCAAATGATGTCCCTTTCTCCAAAAATGTACTCAATGGGACCGTAATGTTGCAACCACACACAAGTTGAACTGCTGTGAGGAAGAAACGAGTTAGTACATTTCAAACATGAAAAAGAAGATTTTAAAATCAACATGAAAAACCAAAATTCCAAAATTATAAAACACAATATAATGCTTACTGAACAAAGAAAATGTATCCTGCTAGGCACCCTCCTCCCGCCCTGTGGTGCAACTGATGTCCCTTTCTCCAAAAATGTACTCAATGGGACCGTAATGTTGCAACCACACACAAGTTGACCTGCTGTGAGGAAGAAACGAGTTAGTACATTTCAAACATGAAAAAGAACATTTTAAAATCAACATGAAAAACCAAATTTTCAAAAGTATAAAACACAAAATAATGCTTACCGAACAAGGAAAATGTATCCTGCTAGGCACCCTCCTCCCCCCCTGTGGTGCAACTGATGTCCCTTTCTACAAAAATGTACTCAATGGGACCGTAATGTTGCAACCACACACAAGTTGACCTGCTGTGAGGAAGAAACGAGTTAGTACATTTCAAACATGAAAAAGAACATTTTAAAATCAACATGAAAAACCAAAATTCCAAAAGTATAAAACACAAAATAATGCTTACCGAACAAGGAAAATGTATCCTACTAGGCACCCTCCTCCCGCCCTGTGGTGCAAATGATGTCCCTTTCTCCAAAAATGTACTCAATGGGACCGTAATGTTGCAACCACACACAAGTTGACCTGCTGTGAGGAAGAAACGAGTTAGTACATTTCAAACATGAAAAAGAACATTTTAAAATCAACATGAAAAACCAAAATTCCAAAAGTATAAAACACAAAATAATGCTTACCGAACAAAGAAAATGTATCCTGCTAGGCACCCTCCTCCCGCCCTGTGGTGCAAATGATGTCCCTTTCTCCAAAAATGTGCTCAATGGGACCGTAATGTTGCAACCACACACAAGTTGACCTGCTGTGACGAAGAAACGAGTTAGTACATTTCAAACATGAAAAAGTACATTTTAAAATCAACATGAAAAACCAAAATTCCAAAAGGATAACACACAAAACAATGCTTACCGAACAAGAAAATGTATCCTGCTTGGCACCCTCCTCCCGCCCAGTGGTGCAAATGATGTCCCTTTCTCCAAAAATGTACTCAATGGGACCGTAATGTTGCAACCACACACAAGTTGACCTGCTGTGAGGAAGAAACGAGTTAGTACATTTCAAACATGAAAAAGAACATTTTAAAATCAACATGAAAAACCAAAATTCCAAAAGTATAAAACACAAAATAATGCTTACCGAACAAGGAAAATGTATCCTACTAGGCACCCTCCTCCCGCCCTGTGGTGCAACTGATGTCCCTTTCTCCAAAAATGTACTCAATGGGACCGTAATGTTGCAACCACACACAAGTTGACCTGCTGTGAGGAAGAAACGAGTTAGTACATTTCAAACATGAAAAAGAACATTTTAAAATCAACATGAAAAACCAAAATTCCAAAAGTATAAAACACAAAATAATGCTTACTGAACAAAGAAAATGTATCCTGCTAGGCACCCTCCTCCCGCCCTGTGGTGCAACTGATGTCCCTTTCTCCAAAAATGTACTCAATGGGACCGTAATGTTGCAACCACACACAAGTTGACCTGCTGTGAGGAAGAAACGAGTTAGTACATTTCAAACATGAAAAAGAACATTTTAAAATCAACATGAAAAACCAAAATTCCAAAATTATAAAACACAATATAATGCTTACTGAACAAGGAAAATGTATCCTGCTAGGCACCCTCCTCCCGCCCTGTGGTGCAACTGATGTCCCTTTCTCCAAAAATGTACTCAATGGGACCGTAATGTTGCAACCACACACAAGTTGACCTGCTGTGAGGAAGAAACGAGTTAGTACATTTCAAACATGAAAAAGAACATTTTAAAATCAACATGTAAAACCAAAATTCCGAAAGTATAAAACACAAAATAATGCTTACTGAACAAACAAAATGTATCCTGCTAGGCACCCTCCTCCCGCCCTGTGGTGCAACTGATGTCCCTTTCTCCAAAAATGTACTCAATGGGACCGTAATGTTGCAACCACACACAAGTTGACCTGCTGTGAGGAAGAAACGAGTTAGTACATTTCAAACATGAAAAAGAACATTTTAAAATCAACATGAAAAACCAAAATTCCGAAAGTATAACACACAAAATAATGCTTACCGAACAAAGGAAATGTATCCTACTAGGCAACCTCCTCCCGCCCTGTGGTGCAACTGATGTCCCTTTCTCCAAAAATGTACTCAATGGGACCGTAATGTTGCAACCACACACAAGTTGACCTGCTGTGAGGAAGAAACGAGTTAGTACATTTCAAACATGAAAAAGAACATTTTAAAATCAACATGAAAAACCAAAATTCCAAAAGTATAACACACAAAATAATGCTTACCGAACAAGGAAAATGTATCCTGCTAGGCACCCTCCTCCCGCCCAGTGGTGCAAATGATGTCCCTTTCTCCAAAAATGTACTCAATGGGACCGTAATGTTGCAACCACACACAAGTTTACCTGCTGTGAGGAAGAAACGAGTTAGTACATTTCAAACATGAAAAAGAACATTTTAAAATCAACATGAAAAACCAAAATTCCAAAAGTATAACACACAAAATAATGCTTACCGAAGAAAGAACATGTATCCTGCTAGGCAACCTCCTCCCGCCCTGTGGTGCAACTGATGTCCCTTTCTCCAAAAATGTACTCAATGGGATCGTAATGTTGCAACCACACACAAGTTGATCTGCTGTGAGGAAGAAACGAGTTAGTACATTTCAAACATGAAAAAGTACATTTTAAAATCAACATGAAAAACCAAAATTCCAAAAGTATAACACGCAATATAATGCTTACCGAACAAGGAAAATGTATCCTGCTAGGCACCCTCCTCCCGCCCAGTGGTGCAAATGATGTCCCTTTCTCCAAAAATGTACTCAATGGGACCGTAATGTTGCAACCACACACAAGTTGAACTGCTGTGAGGAAGAAACGAGTTAGTACATTTCAAACATGAAAAAGAACATTTTAAAATCAACATGAAAAACCAAAATTCCAAAATTATAAAACACAATATAATGCTTACTGAACAAAGAAAATGTATCCTGCTAGGCACCCTCCTCCCGCCCTGTGGTGCAACTGATGTCCCTTTCTCCAAAAATGTACTCAATGGGACCGTAATGTTGCAACCACACACAAGTTGACCTGCTGTGAGGAAGAAACGAGTTAGTACATTTCAAACATGAAAAAGAACATTTTAAAATCAACATGAAAAACCAAAATTTCAAAAGTGTAAAACACAAAATAATGCTTACCGAACAAGGAAAATGTATCCTGCTAGGCACCCTCCTCCCGCCCTGTGGTGCAACTGATGTCCCTTTCTCCAAAAATGTACTCAATGGGACCGTAATGTTGCAACCACACACAAGTTGACCTGCTGTGAGGAAGAAACGAGTTAGTACATTTCAAACATGAAAAAGTACATTTTAAAATCAACATGAAAAACCATAATTCCAAAAGTATAACACACAAAATATTGCTTACCGAACAAGAAAATGTATCCTGCTTGGCACCCTCCTCCCGCCCAGTGGTGCAAATGATGTCCCTTTCTCCAAAAATGTACTCAATGGGACCGTAATGTTGCAACCACACACAAGTTGACCTGCTGTGAGGAAGAAACGAGTTAGTACATTTCAAACATGAAAAAGAACATTTTAAAATCAACATGAAAAACCAAAATTCCAAAATTATAATACACAATATAATGCTTACTGAACAAAGAAAATGTATCCTGCTAGGCACCCTCCTCCCGCCCTGTGGTGCAACTGATGTCCCTTTCTCCAAAAATGTACTCAATGGGACCGTAATGTTAGAACCACACACAAGTTGACCTGCTGTGAGGAAGAAACGAGTTAGTACATTTCAAACATGAAAAAGAACATTTTAAAATCAAGATGAAAAACCAAAATTCCAAAAGTATAAAACACAAAATAATGCTTACCGAACAAGGAAAATGAATCGTGCTAGGCACCCTCCTCCGGCCCTGTGGTGTACCTGATGTCCCTTTCTACAAAAATGTACTCAATGGGACCGTAATGTTGCAACCACACACAAGTTGACCTGCTGTGAGGAAGAAACGAGTTAGTACATTTCAAACATGAAAAAGAACTTTTTAAAATCAACATGAAAAACCAAAATTCCAAAAGTATAAAACACAAAATAATGCTTACCGAACAAGGAAAATGAATCCTACTAGGCACCCTCCAGCGGCCCTGTGGTGCAAATGATGTCCCTTTCTCCAAAAATGTACTCAATGGAACCGTAATGTTGCAACCACACACAAGTTGAACGGCTGTGAGGAAGAAACGAGTTAGTACATTTCAAACATGAAGAAGAACATTTTAAAATCAACATGAAAAACCAAAATTCCAAAAGTATAAAACACAAAATAATGCTTACTGAACAAAGAAAATGTATCCTGCTAGGCACCCTCCTCCCGCCCTGTGGTGCAAATGATGTCCCTTTCTCCAAAACTGTACTCAATGGGACCGTAATGTTGCAACCACACACAAGTTGACCTGCTGTGAGGAAGAAACGAGTTAGTACATTTCAAACATGAAAAAGTACATTTTAAAATCAACATGAAAAACCAAAATTCCAAAAGTATAACACACAAAACAATGCTTACCGAACAAGAAAATGTATCCTGCTTGGCACCCTCCTCCCGCCCAGTGGTGCAAATGATGTCCCTTTCTCCAAAAATGTACTCAATGGGACCGTAATGTTGCAACCACACACAAGTTGACCTGCTGTGAGGAAGAAACGAGTTAGTACATTTCAAACATGAAAAAGAACATTTTAAAATCAACATGAAAAACCAAAATTCCAAAAGTATAAAACACAAAATAATGCTTACCGAACAAGGAAAATGTATCCTACTAGGCACCCTCCTCCCGCCCTGTGGTGCAACTGATGTCCCTTTCTCCAAAAATGTACTCAATGGGACCGTAATGTTGCAACCACACACAAGTTGACCTGCTGTGAGGAAGTAACGAGTTAGTACATTTCAAACATGAAAAAGAACATTTTAAAATCAACATGAAAAACCAAAATTCCAAAAGTATAAAACACAAAATAATGCTTACTGAACAAAGAAAATGTATCCTGCTAGGCACCCTCCTCCCGCCCTGTGGTGCAACTGATGTCCCTTTCTCCAAAAATGTACTCAATGGGACCGTAATGTTGCAACCACACACAAGTTGACCTGCTGTGAGGAAGAAACGAGTTAGTACATTTCAAACATGAAAAAGAACATTTTAAAATCAACATGAAAAACCAAAATTCCAAAATTATAAAACACAATATAATGCTTACTGAACAAGGAAAATGTATCCTGCTAGGCACCCTCCTCCCGCCCTGTGGTGCAACTGATGTCCCTTTCTCCAAAAATGTACTCAATGGGACCGTAATGTTGCAACCACACACAAGTTGACCTGCTGTGAGGAAGAAACGAGTTAGTACATTTCAAACATGAAAAAGAACATTTTAAAATCAACATGTAAAACCAAAATTCCAAAAGTATAAAACACAAAATAATGCTTACTGAACAAAGAAAATGTATCCTGCTAGGCACCCTCCTCCCGCCCTGTGGTGCAACTGATGTCCCTTTCTCCAAAAATGTACTCAATGGGACCGTAATGTTGCAACCACACACAAGTTGACCTGCTGTGAGGAAGAAACGAGTTAGTACATTTCAAACATGAAAAAGAACATTTTAAAATCAACATGAAAAACCAAAATTCCAAAAGTATAACACACAAAATAATGCTTACCGAACAAAGGAAATGTATCCTACTAGGCAACCTCCTCCCGCCCTGTGGTGCAACTGATGTCCCTTTCTCCAAAAATGTACTCAATGGGACCGTAATGTTGCAACCACACACAAGTTGACCTGCTGTGAGGAAGAAACGAGTTAGTACATTTCAAACATGAAAAAGAACATTTTAAAATCAACATGAAAAACCAAAATTCCAAAAGTATAACACACAAAATAATGCTTACCGAACAAGGAAAATGTATCCTGCTAGGCACCCTCCTCCCGCCCAGTGGTGCAAATGATGTCCCTTTCTCCAAAAATGTACTCAATGGGACCGTAATGTTGCAACCACACACAAGTTTACCTGCTGTGAGGAAGAAACGAGTTAGTACATTTCAAACATGAAAAAGAACATTTTAAAATCAACATGAAAAACCAAAATTCCAAAAGTATAACACACAAAATAATGCTTTCCGAAGAAAGAACATGTATCCTGCTAGGCAACCTCCTCCCGCCCTGTGGTGCAACTGATGTCCCTTTCTCCAAAAATGTACTCAATGGGATCGTAATGTTGCAACCACACACAAGTTGATCTGCTGTGAGGAAGAAACGAGTTAGTACATTTCAAACATGAAAAAGTACATTTTAAAATCAACATGAAAAACCAAAATTCCAAAAGTATAACACGCAATATAATGCTTACCGAACAAGGAAAATGTATCCTGCTAGGCACCCTCCTCCCGCCCAGTGGTGCAAATGATGTCCCTTTCTCCAAAAATGTACTCAATGGGACCGTAATGTTGCAACCACACACAAGTTGAACTGCTGTGAGGAAGAAACGAGTTAGTACATTTCAAACATGAAAAAGAACATTTTAAAATCAACATGAAAAACCAAAATTCCAAAATTATAAAACACAATATAATGCTTACTGAACAAAGAAAATGTATCCTGCTAGGCACCCTCCTCCCGCCCTGTGGTGCAACTGATGTCCCTTTCTCCAAAAATGTACTCAATGGGACCGTAATGTTGCAACCACACACAAGTTGACCTGCTGTGAGGAAGAAACGAGTTAGTACATTTCAAACATGAAAAAGAACATTTTAAAATCAACATGAAAAACCAAAATTTCAAAAGTGTAAAACACAAAATAATGCTTACCGAACAAGGAAAATGTATCCTGCTAGGCACCCTCCTCCCGCCCTGTGGTGCAACTGATGTCCCTTTCTCCAAAAATGTACTCAATGGGACCGTAATGTTGCAACCACACACAAGTTGACCTGCTGTGAGGAAGAAACGAGTTAGTACATTTCAAACATGAAAAAGTACATTTTAAAATCAACATGAAAAACCATAATTCCAAAAGTATAACACACAAAATATTGCTTACCGAACAAGAAAATGTATCCTGCTTGGCACCCTCCTCCCGCCCAGTGGTGCAAATGATGTCCCTTTCTCCAAAAATGTACTCAATGGGACCGTAATGTTGCAACCACACACAAGTTGACCTGCTGTGAGGAAGAAACGAGTTAGTACATTTCAAACATGAAAAAGAACATTTTAAAATCAACATGAAAAACCAAAATTCCAAAATTATAATACACAATATAATGCTTACTGAACAAAGAAAATGTATCCTGCTAGGCACCCTCCTCCCGCCCTGTGGTGCAACTGATGTCCCTTTCTCCAAAAATGTACTCAATGGGACCGTAATGTTAGAACCACACACAAGTTGACCTGCTGTGAGGAAGAAACGAGTTAGTACATTTCAAACATGAAAAAGAACATTTTAAAATCAACATGAAAAACCAAAATTCCAAAAGTATAAAACACAAAATAATGCTTACCGAACAAGGAAAATGAATCGTGCTAGGCACCCTCCTCCGGCCCTGTGGTGCAACTGATGTCCCTTTCTACAAAAATGTACTCAATGGGACCGTAATGTTGCAACCACACACAAGTTGACCTGCTGTGAGGAAGAAACGAGTTAGTACATTTCAAACATGAAAAAGAACATTTTAAAATCAACATGAAAAACCAAAATTCCAAAAGTATAAAACACAAAATAATGCTTACCGAACAAGGAAAATGAATCCTACTAGGCACCCTCCAGCGGCCCTGTGGTGCAAATGATGTCCCTTTCTCCAAAAATGTACTCAATGGAACCGTAATGTTGCAACCACACACAAGTTGAACGGCTGTGAGGAAGAAACGAGTTAGTACATTTCAAACATGAAAAAGAACATTTTAAAATCAACATGAAAAACCAAAATTCCAAAAGTATAAAACACAAAATAATGCTTACTGAACAAAGAAAATGTATCCTGCTAGGCACCCTCCTCCCGCCCTGTGGTGCAACTGATGACCCTTTCTCCAAAAATGTACTCAATTGGACCGTAATGTTGCAACCACACACAAGTTGACCTGCTGTGAGGAAGAAACGAGTTAGTACATTTCAAACATGAAAAAGAACATTTTAAAATCAACATGAAAAACCAAAATTCCAAAAGTATAACACACAAAATAATGCTTACCGAACAAGGAAAATGTATCCTGCTAGGCACCCTCCTCCCGCCCAGTGGTGCAAATGATGTCCCTTTCTCCAAAAATGTACTCAATGGGACCGTAATGTTGCAACCACACACAAGTTGAACTGCTGTGAGGAAGAAACGAGTTAGTACATTTCAAACATGAAAAAGAACATTTTAAAATCAACATGAAAAACCAAAATTCCAAAATTATAAAACACAATATAATGCTTACTGAACAAAGAAAATGTATCCTGCTAGGCACCCTCCTCCCGCCCTGTGGTGCAACTGATGTCCCTTTCTCCAAAAATGTACTCAATGGGACCGTAATGTTGCAACCACACACAAGTTGACCTGCTGTGAGGAAGAAACGAGTTAGTACATTTCAAACATGAAAAAGAACATTTTAAAATCAACATGAAAAACCAAAATTTCAAAAGTATAAAACACAAAATAATGCTTACCGAACAAGGAAAATGTATCCTGCTAGGCACCCTCCTCCCGCCCTGTGGTGCAACTGATGTCCCTTTCTCCAAAAATGTACTCAATGGGACCGTAATGTTGCAACCACACACAAGTTGACCTGCTGTGAGGAAGAAACGAGTTAGTACATTTCAAACATGAAAAAGTACATTTTAAAATCAACATGAAAAACCATAATTCCAAAAGTATAACACACAAAATATTGCTTACCGAACAAGAAAATGTATCCTGCTTGGCACCCTCCTCCTGCCCAGTGGTGCAAATGATGTCCCTTTCTCCAAAAATGTACTCAATGGGACCGTAATGTTGCAACCACACACAAGTTGACCTGCTGTGAGGAAGAAACGAGTTAGTACATTTCAAACATGAAAAAGAACATTTTAAAATCAACATGAAAAACCAAAATTCCAAAATTATAAAACACAATATAATGCTTACTGAACAAAGAAAATGTATCCTGCTAGGCACCCTCCTCCCGCCCTGTGGTGCAACTGATGTCCCTTTCTCCAAAAATGTACTCAATGGGACCGTAATGTTAGAACCACACACAAGTTGACCTGCTGTGAGGAAGAAACGAGTTAGTACATTTCAAACATGAAAAAGAACATTTTAAAATCAACATGAAAAACCAAAATTCCAAAAGTATAAAACACAAAATAATGCTTACCGAACAAGGAAAATGAATCGTGCTAGGCACCCTCCTCCCGCCCTGTGGTGCAACTGATGTCCCTTTCTACAAAAATGTACTCAATGAGACCGTAATGTTGCAACCACACACAAGTTGACCTGCTGTGAGGAAGAAACGAGTTAGTACATTTCAAACATGAAAAAGAACATTTTAAAATCAACATGAAAAACCAAAATTCCAAAAGTATAAAACACAAAATAATGCTTACCGAACAAGGAAAATGAATCCTACTAGGCACCCTCCAGCGGCCCTGTGGTGCAAATGATGTCCCTTTCTCCAAAAATGTACTCAATGGAACCGTAATGTTGCAACCACACACAAGTTGAACGGCAGTGAGGAAGAAACGAGTTAGTACATTTCAAACATGAAAAAGAACATTTTAAAATCAACATGAAAAACAAAAATTCCAAAAGTATAAAACACAAAATAATGCTTACTGAACAAAGAAAATGTATCCTGCTAGGCACCCTCCTCCCGCCCTGTGGTGCAACTGATGACCCTTTCTCCAAAAATGTACTCAATTGGACCGTAATGTTGCAACCACACACAAGTTGACCTGCTGTGAGGAAGAAACGAGTTAGTACATTTCAAACATGAAAAAGAACATTTTAAAATCAACATGAAAAACCAAAATTCCAAAAGTATAACACACAAAATAATGCTTACCGAACAAGGAAAATGTATCCTGCTAGGCACCCTCCTCCCGCCCAGTGGTGCAAATGATGTCCCTTTCTCCAAAAATGTACTCAATGGGACCGTAATGTTGCAACCACACACAAGTTTACCTGCTGTGAGGAAGAAACGAGTTAGTACATTTCAAACATGAAAAAGAACATTTTAAAATCAACATGAAAAACCAAAATTCCAAAAGTATAACACACAAAATAATGCTTACCGAAGAAAGAAAATGTATCCTGCTAGGCAACCTCCTCCCGCCCTGTGGTGCAACTGATGTCCCTTTCTCCAAAAATGTACTCAATGGGACCGTAATGTTGCAACCACACACAAGTTGATCTGCTGTGAGGAAGAAACGAGTTAGTACATTTCAAACATGAAAAAGTACATTTTAAAATCAACATGAAAAACCAAAATTCCAAAAGTATAACACACAATATAATGCTTACCGAACAAGGAAAATGTATCCTGCTAGGCACCCTCCTCCCGCCTAGTGGTGCAAATGATGTCCCTTTCTCCAAAAATGTACTCAATGGGACCGTAATGTTGCAACCACACACAAGTTGAACTGCTGTGAGGAAGAAACGAGTTAGTACATTTCAAACATGAAAAAGAACATTTTAAAATCAACATGAAAAACCAAAATTCCAAAATTATAAAACACAATATAATGCTTACTGAACAAAGAAAATGTATCCTGCTAGGCACCCTCCTCCCGCCCTGTGGTGCAACTGATGTCCCTTTCTCCAAAAATGTACTCAATGGGACCGTAATGTTGCAACCACACACAAGTTTACCTGCTGTGAGGAAGAAACGAGTTAGTACATTTCAAACATGAAAAAGAACATTTTAAAATCAACATGAAAAACCAAAATTTCAAAAGTATAAAACACAAAATAATGCTTACCGAACAAGGAAAATGTATCCTGCTAGGCACCCTCCTCCCGCCCTGTGGTGCAACTGATGTCCCTTTCTCCAAAAATGTACTCAATGGGACCGTAATGTTGCAACCACACACAAGTTGACCTGCTGTGAGGAAGAAACGAGTTAGTACATTTCAAACATGAAAAAGTACATTTTAAAATCAACATGAAAAACCAAAATTCCAAAATTATAAAACACAATATAATGCTTACTGAACAAAGAAAATGTATCCTGCTAGACACCCTCCTCCCGCCCTGTGGTGCAACTGATGTCCCTTTCTCCAAAAATGTACTCAATGGGACCGTAATGTTAGAACCACACACAAGTTGACCTGCTGTGAGGAAGAAACGAGTTAGTACATTTCAAACATGAAAAAGAACATTTTAAAATCAACATGAAAAACCAAAATTCCAAAAGTATAAAACACAAAATAACGCTTACCGAACAAGGAAAATGAATCGTGCTAGGCACCCTCCAGCGGCCCTGTGGTGCAAATGATGTCCCTTTCTCCAAAAATGTACTCAATGGAACCGTAATGTTGCAACCACACACAAGTTGAACGGCTGTGAGGAAGAAACGAGTTAGTACATTTCAAACATGAATAAGAACATTTTAAAATCAACATGGAAAACCAAAATTCCAAATGTATAAAACACAAAATAATGCTTACTGAACAAAGAAAATGTATCCTGCTAGGCACCCTCCTCCCGCCCTGTGGTGCACCTGATGTCCATTTCTCCAAAAATGTACTCAATGGGACCGTAATGTTGCAACCACACACAAGTTGACCTGCTGTGAGGAAGAAACGAGTTAGTACATTTCAAACATGAAAAAGAACATTTTAAAATCAACATGGAAAACCAAAATTCCAAAAGTATAAAACACAAAATAATGCTTACTGAACAAAGAAAATGTATCCTGCTAGGCACCCTCCTACCGCCGTGTGGTGCAACTGATGTCCATTTCTCCAAAAATGTACTCAATATGACCGTAATGTTGCAACCACACACAAGTTGACCTGCTGTGAGGAAGAAACGAGTTAGTACATTTCAAACATGAAAAAGAACATTTTAAAATCAACATGAAAAACCAAAATTCCAAAAGTATAAAACACAAAATAATGCTTACCGAACAAAGAAAATGAATCCTACTAGGCACCCTCCAGCGGCCCTGTGGTGCAAATGATGTCCCTTTCTCCAAAAATGTACTCAATGGAACCGTAATGTTGCAACCACACACAAGTTGAACGGCTGTGAGGAAGAAACGAGTTAGTACATTTCAAACATGAAAAAGAACATTTTAAAATCAACATGAAAAACCAAAATTCCAAAAGTATAAAACACAAAATAATGCTTACTGAACAAAGAAAATGTATCCTGCTAGGCACCCTCCTCCCGCCCTGTGGTGCAACTGATGACCCTTTCTCCAAAAATGTACTCAATTGGACCGTAATGTTGCAACCACACACAAGTTGACCTGCTGTGAGGAAGAAACGAGTTAGTACATTTCAAACATGAAAAAGAACATTTTAAAATCAACATGAAAAACCAAAATTCCAAAAGTATAACACACAAAATAATGCTTACCGAACAAGGAAAATGTATCGTGCTAGGCACCCTCCTCCCGCCCAGTGGTGCAAATGATGTCCCTTTCTCCAAAAATGTACTCAATGGGACCGTAATGTTGCAACCACACACAAGTTTACCTGCTGTGAGGAAGAAACGAGTTAGTACATTTCAAACATGAAAAAGAACATTTTAAAATCAACATGAAAAACCAAAATTCCAAAAGTATAACACACAAAATAATGCTTACCGAAGAAAGAAAATGTATCCTGCTAGGCAACCTCCTCCCGCCCTGTGGTGCAACTGATGTCCCTTTCTCCAAAAATGTACTCAATGGGACCGTAATGTTGCAACCACACACAAGTTGATCTGCTGTGAGGAAGAAACGAGTTAGTACATTTCAAACATGAAAAAGTACATTTTAAAATCAACATGAAAAACCAAAATTCCAAAAGTATAACACACAATATAATGCTTACCGAACAAGGAAAATGTATCCTGCTAGGCACCCTCCTCCCGCCCAGTGGTGCAAATGATGTCCCTTTCTCCAAAAATGTACTCAATGGGACCGTAATGTTGCAACCACACACAAGTTGAACTGCTGTGAGGAAGAAACGAGTTAGTACATTTCAAACATGAAAAAGAACATTTTAAAATCAACATGAAAAACCAAAATTCCAAAATTATAAAACACAATATAATGCTTACTGAACAAAGAAAATGTATCCTGCTAGGCACCCTCCTCCCGCCCTGTGGTGCAACTGATGTCCCTTTCTCCAAAAATGTACTCAATGGGACCGTAATGTTGCAACCACACACAAGTTGACCTGCTGTGAGGAAGAAACGAGTTAGTACATTTCAAACATGAAAAAGAACATTTTAAAATCAGCATGAAAAACCAAAATTTCAAAAGTATAAAACACAAAATAATGCTTACCGAACAAGGAAAATGTATCCTGCTAGGCACCCTCCTCCCCCCCTGTGGTGCAACTGATGTCCCTTTCTCCAAAAATGTACTCAATGGGACCGTAATGTTGCAACCACACACAAGTTGACCTGCTGTGAGGAAGAAACGAGTTAGTACATTTCAAACATGAAAAAGTACATTTTAAAATCAACATGAGAAACCAAAATTCCAAAAGTATAACACACAAAATAATGCTTACCGAACAAGAAAATGTATCCTGCTTGGCACCCTCCTCCCGCCCAGTGGTGCAAATGATGTCCCTTTCTCCAAAAATGTACTCAATGGGACCGTAATGTTGCAACCACACACAAGTTGACCTGCTGTGAGGAAGAAACGAGTTAGTACATTTCAAACATGAAAAAGAACATTTTAAAATCAACATGAAAAACCAAAATTCCAAAATTATAAAACACAATATAATGCTTACTGAACAAAGAAAATGTATCCTGCTAGGCACCCTCCTCCCGCCCTGTGGTGCAACTGATGTCCATTTCTCCAAAAATGTACTCAATGGGACCGTAATGTTGCAACCACACACAAGTTGACCTGCTGTGAGGAAGAAACGAGTTAGTACATTTCAAACATGAAAAAGAACATTTTAAAATCAACATGAAAAACCAAAATTTCAAAAGTATGAAACACAAAATAATGCTTACCGAACAAGGAAAATGTATCCTGCTAGGCACCCTCCTCCCGCCCTGTGGTGCAACTGATGTCCCTTTCTCCAAAAATGTACTCAATGGGACCGTAATGTTGCAACCACACACAAGTTGACCTGCTGTGAGGAAGAAACGAGTTAGTACATTTCAAACATGAAAAAGTACATTTTAAAATCAACATGAAAAACCAAAATTCCAAAAGTATAACACACAAAATAATGCTTACCGAACAAGAAAATGTATCCTGCTTGGCACCCTCCTCCCGCCCAGTGGTGCAAATGATGTCCCTTTCTCCAAAAATGTACTCAATGGGACCGTAATGTTGCAACCACACACAAGTTGACCTGCTGTGAGGAAGAAACGAGTTAGTACATTTCAAACATGAAAAAGAACATTTTAAAATCAACATGAAAAACCAAAATTCCAAAATTATAAAACACAATATAATGCTTACTGAACAAAGAAAATGTATCCTGCTAGGCACCCTCCTCCCGCCCTGTGGTGCAACTGATGTCCCTTTCTCCAAAAATGTACTCAATGGGACCGTAATGTTAGAACCACACACAAGTTGACCTGCTGTGAGGAAGAAACGAGTTAGTACATTTCAAACATGAAAAAGAACATTTAAAAATCAACATGAAAAACCAAAATTCCAAAAGTATAAATCACAAAATAATGCTTACCGAACAAGGAAAATGAATCCTGCTAGGCACCCTCCTCCCGCCCTGTGGTGCAACTGATGTCCCTTTCTACAAAAATGTACTCAATGGGACCGTAATGTTAGAACCACACACAAGTTGACCTGCTGTGAGGAAGAAACGAGTTAGTACATTTCAAACATGAAAAAGAACATTTTAAAATCAACATGAAAAACCAAAATTCCAAAAGTATAAAACACAAAATAATGCTTACCGAACAAGGAAAATGAATCCTGCTAGGCACCCTCCTCCCGCCCTGTGGTGCAACTGATGTCCCTTTCTACAAAAATGTACTCAATGGGACCGTAATGTTGCAACCACACACAAGTTGACCTGCTGTGAGGAAGAAACGAGTTAGTACATTTCAAACATGAAAAAGAACATTTTAAAATCAACATGAAAAACCAAAACTTTCAAAAGTATAAAACACAAAATAATGCTTACCGAACAAGGAAAATGTATCCTGCTAGGCACCCTCCTCCCGCCCTGTGGTGCAACTGATGTCCCTTTCTCCAAAAATGTCCTCAATGGGACCGTAATGTTGCAACCACACACAAGTTGATCTGCTGTGAGGAAGAAACGAGTTAGTACATTTCAAACATGAAAAAGTACATTTTAAAATCAACATGAAAAACCAAAATTCCAAAAGTATAACACACAATATAATGCTTACCGAACAAGGAAAATGTATCCTGCTAGGCACCCTCCTCCCGCCCAGTGGTGCAAATGATGTCCCTTTCTCCAAAAATGTACTCAATGGGACCGTAATGTTGCAACCACACACAAGTTGAACTGCTGTGAGGAAGAAACGAGTTAGTACATTTCAAACATGAAAAAGAACATTTTAAAATCAACATGAAAAACCAAAATTCCAAAATTATAAAACACAATATAATGCTTACTGAACAAAGAAAATGTATCCTGCTAGGCACCCTCCTCCCGCCCTGTGGTGCAACTGATGTCCATTTCTCCAAAAATGTACTCAATGGGACCGTAATGTTGCAACCACACACAAGTTGACCTGCTGTGAGGAAGAAACGAGTTAGTACATTTCAAACATGAAAAAGTACATTTTAAAATCAACATGAAAAACCAAAATTTCAAAAGTATAAAACACAAAATAATGCTTACCGAACAAGGAAAATGTATCCTGCTAGGCACCCTCCTCCCGCCCTGTGGTGCAACTGATGTCCCTTTCTCCAAAAATGTACTCAATGGGACCGTAATGTTGCAACCACACACAAGTTGACCTGCTGTGAGGAAGAAACGAGTTAGTACATTTCAAACATGAAAAAGTACATTTTAAAATCAACATGAAAAACCAAAATTCCAAAATTATAAAACACAATATAATGCTTACTGAACAAAGAAAATGTATCCTGCTAGGCACCCTCCTCCCACCCTGTGGTGCAACTGATGTCCCTTTCTCCAAAAATGTACTCAATGGGACCGTAATGTTAGAACCACACACAAGTTGACCTGCTGTGAGGAAGAAACGAGTTAGTACATTTCAAACATGAAAAAGAACATTTTAAAATCAACATGAAAAACCAAAATTCCAAAATTATAAAACACAATATAATGCTTACTGAACAAAGAAAATGTATCCTGCTAGGCACCCTCCTCCCGCCCTGTGGTGCAACTGATGTCCCTTTCTCCAAAAATGTACTCAATGGGACCGTAATGTTAGAACCACACACAAGTTGACCTGCTGTGAGGAAGAAACGAGTTAGTACATTTCAAACATGAAAAAGAACATTTTAAAATCAACATGAAAAACAAAAATTCCAAAAGTATAAAACACAAAATAATGCTTACCGAACAAGGAAAATGAATCCTGCTAGGCACCCTCCTCCCGCCCTGTGGTGCAACTGATGTCCCTTTCTACAAAAATGTACTCAATGGGACCGTAATGTTGCAACCACACACAAGTTGACCTGCTGTGAGGAAGAAACGAGTTAGTACATTTCAAACATGAAAAAGAACATTTTAAAATCAACATGAAAAACCAAAATTCCAAAATTATAAAACACAATATAATGCTTACTGAACAAAGAAAATGTATCCTGCTAGGCACCCTCCTCCCGCCCTGTGGTGCAACTGATGTCCCTTTCTCCAAAAATGTACTCAATGGGACCGTAATGTTAGAACCACACACAAGTTGACCTGCTGTGAGGAAGAAACGAGTTAGTACATTTCAAACATGAAAAAGAACATTTTAAAATCAACATGAAAAACCAAAATTCCAAAAGTATAAAACACAAAATAATGCTTACCGAACAAGGAAAATGAATCCTACTAGGCACCCTCGAGCGGCCCTGTGGTGCAAATGATGTCCCTTTCTCCAAAAATGTACTCAATGTGACCGTAACGTTGCAACCACACACAAGTTGAACGGCTGTGAGGAAGAAACGAGTTAGTACATTTCAAACATGAAAAAGAACATTTTAAAATCAACATGAAAAACCAAAATTCCAAAAGTATAAAACACAAAATAATGCTTACTGAACAAAGAAAATGTATCCTGCTAGGCACCCTCCTCCCGCCCTATGGTGCAACTGTTGTCCCTTTCTCCAAAAATGTACTCAATGGGACCGTAATGTTGCAACCACACACAAGTTGACCTGCTGTGAGGAAGAAACGAGTTAGTACATTTCAAACATGAAAAAGAACATTTTAAAATCAACATGAAAAACCAAAATTCCAAAAGTATATAAATACAAATTAATGCTTACTGAACAAGGAAAATGTATCCTACTAGGCACCCTCCTCCCGCCCTGTGGTGCAACTGATGTCCCTTTCTCCAAAAATGTACTCAATGGGACCGTAATGTTGCAACCACACACAAGTTGACCTGCTGTGAGGAAGAAACGAGTTAGTACATTTCAAACATGAAAAAGAACATTTTAAAATCAACATGGAAAACCAAAATTCCAAATGTATAAAACACAAAATAATGCTTACTGAACAAAGAAAATGTATCCTGCTAGGCACCCTCCTCCCGCCCTGTGGTGCACCTGATGTCCATTTCTCCAAAAATGTACTCAATGGGACCGTAATGTTGCAACCACACACAAGTTGACCTGCTGTGAGGAAGAAACGAGTTAGTACATTTCAAACATGAAAAAGAACATTTTAAAATCAACATGGAAAACCAAAATTCCAAAAGTATAAAACACAAAATAATGCTTACTGAACAAAGAAAATGTATCCTGCTAGGCACCCTCCTACCGCCGTGTGGTGCAACTGATGTCCATTTCTCCAAAAATGTACTCAATATGACCGTAATGTTGCAACCACACACAAGTTGACCTGCTGTGAGGAAGAAACGAGTTAGTACATTTCAAACATGAAAAAGAACATTTTAAAATCAACATGAAAAACCAAAATTCCAAAAGCATTAAACACAAAATAATGCTTACTGAACAAAGAAAATGTATCCTGCTAGGCACCCACCTCCCGCCCTGTGGTGCAACTGATGTCCCTTTCTCCAAAAATGTACTGAATGGGACCGTAATGTTGCAACCACACACAAGTTGACCTGCTGTGAGGAAGAAACGAGTTAGTACATTTCAAACATGAAAAAGTACATTTTAAAATCAACATGAAAAACCAAAATTCCAAAAGTATAACACACAATATAATGCTTACCGAACAAGGAAAATGTATCCTGCTAGGCACCCTCCTCCCGCCCAGTGGTGCAAATGATGTCCCTTTCTCCAAAAATGTACTCAATGGGACCGTAATGTTGCAACCACACACAAGTTGAACTGCTGTGAGGAAGAAACGAGTTAGTACATTTCAAACATGAAAAAGAACATTTTAAAATCAACATGAAAAACCAAAATTCCAAAATTATAAAACACAATATAATGCTTACTGAACAAAGAAAATGTATCCTGCTAGGCACCCTCCTCCCGCCCTGTGGTGCAACTGATGTCCATTTCTCCAAAAATGTACTCAATGGGACCGTAATGTTGCAACCACACACAAGTTGACCTGCTGTGAGGAAGAAACGAGTTAGTACATTTCAAACATGAAAAAGAACATTTTAAAATCAACATGAAAAACCAAAATTCCAAAAGTATAAAACACAAAATAATGCTTACCGAACAAGGAAAATGAATCCTGCTAGGCACCCTCCTCCCGCCCTGTGGTGCAACTGATGTCCCTTTCTACAAAAATGTACTCAATGGGACCGTAATGTTGCAACCACACACAAGTTGACCTGCTGTGAGGAAGAAACGAGTTAGTACATTTCAAACAATAAATAGAACATTTTAAAATCAACATGAAAAACCAAAATTCCAAAAGTATAAAACACAAAATAATGCTTACCGAACAAGGAAAATGAATCCTACTAGGCACCCTCGAGCGGCCCTGTGGTGCAAATGATGTCCCTTTCTCCAAAAATGTACTCAATGTGACCGTAACGTTGCAACCACACACAAGTTGAACGGCTGTGAGGAAGAAACGAGTTAGTACATTTCAAACATGAAAAAGAACATTTTAAAATCAACATGAAAAACCAAAATTCCAAAAGTATAAAACACAAAATAATGCTTACTGAACAAAGAAAATGTATCCTGCTAGGCACCCTCCTCCCGCCCTGTGGTGCAACTGTTGTCCCTTTCTCCAAAAATGTACTCAATGGGACCGTAATGTTGCAACCACACACAAGTTGACCTGCTGTGAGGAAGAAACGAGTTAGTACATTTCAAACATGAAAAAGAACACTTTAAAATCAACATGAAAAACCAAAATTCCAAAAGTATATAAATACAAATTAATGCTTACTGAACAAGGAAAATGTATCCTACTAGGCACCCTCCTCCCGCCCTGTGGTGCAACTGATGTCCCTTTCTCCAAAAATGTACTCAATGGGACCGTAATGTTGCAACCACACACAAGTTGACCTGCTGTGAGGAAGAAACGAGTTAGTACATTTCAAACATGAAAAAGAACATTTTAAAATCAACATGGAAAACCAAAATTCCAAATGTATAAAACACAAAATAATGCTTACTGAACAAAGAAAATGTATCCTGCTAGGCACCCTCCTCCCGCCCTGTGGTGCACCTGATGTCCATTTCTCCAAAAATGTACTCAATGGGACCGTAATGTTGCAACCACACACAAGTTGACCTGCTGTGAGGAAGAAACGAGTTAGTACATTTCAAACATGAAAAAGAACATTTTAAAATCAACATGGAAAACCAAAATTCCAAAAGTATAAAACACAAAATAATGCTTACTGAACAAAGAAAATGTATCCTGCTAGGCACCCTCCTACCGCCGTGTGGTGCAACTGATGTCCATTTCTCCAAAAATGTACTCAATATGACCGTAATGTTGCAACCACACACAAGTTGACCTGCTGTGAGGAAGAAACGAGTTAGTACATTTCAAACATGAAAAAGAACATTTTAAAATCAACATGAAAAACCAAAATTCCAAAAGCATTAAACACAAAATAATGCTTACTGAACAAAGAAAATGTATCCTGCTAGGCACCCACCTCCCGCCCTGTGGTGCAACTGATGTCCCTTTCTCCAAGAATGTACTGAATGGGACCGTAATGTTGCAACCACACACAAGTTGACCTGCTGTGAGGAAGAAACGAGTTAGTACATTTCAAACATGAAAAAGAACATTTTAAAATCAACATGAAAAACCAAAACTCCAAAAGTATAAAACACAACATAATGCTTACCGAACAAAGAAAATGTATCCTGCTAGGCACCCCCCTCCCGCCCTTTGGTGCAACTGATGTCCCTTTCTCCAAAAATGTACTCAATGGGACCGTAATGTTGCAACCACATACAAGTTGACCTGCTGTGAGGAAGAAACGAGTTAGTACATTTCAAACATAAAAAAGAACATTTTAAAATCAACATGAAAAACCAAAATTCCAAAAGTATAAAACACAAAATAATGCTTACCGAACAAGGAAAATGTATCCTGCTAGGCAACCTCCTCCCGCCCTGTGGTGCAAATGATGTCCCTTTCTCCAAAAATGTACTCAATGGGACCGTAATGTTGCAACCACACACAAGTTGACCTGCTGTGAGGAAGAAACGAGTTAGTACATTTCAATCATGAAAAAGAACATTTTAAAATCAACATGAAAAACCAAAATTCCAAAAGTATAAAACACAAAATAATGCTTACTGAACAAAGAAAATGTATCCTGCTAGGCACCCTCCTCCCGCCCTGTGGTGCAACTGATGTCCCTTTCTCCAAAAATGTACTCAATGGGACCGTAATGTTGCAACCACACACAAGTTGACCTGCTGTGAGGAAGAAACGAGTTAGTACATTTCAAACATGAAAAAGTACATTTTAAAATCAACATGAAAAACCAAAATTCCAAAAGTATAACACACAAAATAATGCTTACCGAACAAGGAAAATGTATCCTGCTAGGCACCCTCCTCCCGCCCAGTGGTGCAAATGATGTCCCTTTCTCCAAAAATGTACTCAATGGGACTGTAATGTTGCAACCACACACAAGTTGACCGGCTGTGAGGAAGAAACGAGTTAGTACATTTCAAACATGAAAAAGAACATTTTAAAATCAACATGAAAAACCAAAATTCCAAAAGTATAAAACACAATATAATGCTTACTGAACAAAGAAAATGTATCCTGCTAGGCACCCTCCTCCCGCCCTGTGGTGCAACTGATGTCCCTTTCTCCAAAAATGTACTCAGTGAGACCGTAATGTTGCAACCACACACAAGTTGACCTGCTGTGAGGAAGAAACGAGTTAGTACATTTCAAAAATGAAAAGGAACATTTTAAAATCAACATGAAAAACCAAAATTCCAAAAGTATAAAACACAAAATAATGCTTACCGAACAAAGAAAAAGTATCCTACTAGGCACCCTCCTCCCGCCCTGTGGTGCAAATGATGTCCCTTTCTCCAAAAATGTACTCAATGGGACCGTAATGTTGCAACCACACACAAGTTGACCTGCTGTGAGGAAGAAACGAGTTAGTACATTTCAAACATGAAAAAGAACATTTTAAAATCAACATGAAAAACCAAAATTCCAAAAGTATAAAACACTAAAGAAAGCTTACCGAAGAAAGATAATGTATCGTGCTAGGCACCCTCCTGCGGCCCTGTGGTGCAAATGATGTCCCTTTCTCCAAAAATGTACTCAATGGGACCGTAATGTTGCAACCACACACAAGTTGACCTGCTGTGAGGAAGAAACGAGTTAGTACATTTCAAACATGAAAAAGAACATTTTAAAATCAACATGAAAAACCAAAATTCCAAAAGTATAAAACACAACATAATTCTTACCGAACAAAGAAAATGTATCCTGCTAGGCACCCCCCTCCCGCCCAGTGGTGCAACTGATGTAACTTTCTACAAAAATGTACTCAATGGGACCGTAATGTTGCAACCACACACAATTTGACCTGCTGTGAGGAAGAAACGAGTTAGTACATTTCAAACATGAAAAAGAACATTTTAAAATCAACATGAAAAACCAAAATTCCAAAAGTATAAAACACTAAAGAAAGCTTACCGAAGAAAGAAAATGGATCGTGCTAGGCACCCTCCTGCGGCCCTGTGATGCAAATGATGTCCCTTTCTCCAAAAATGTACTCAATGGGACCGTAATGTTGCAACCACACACAAGTTGACCTGCTGTGAGGAAGAAACGAGTTAGTACATTTCAAACATGAAAAAGATCATTTTAAAATCAACATGAAAAACCAAAATTCCAAAAGTATAAAACACAATGTAATGCATACCGAACAAGGAAAATGTATCCTGCTAGGCACCCTCCTCCCGCCCTGTGGTGCAAATGATGTCCCTTTCTCCAAAAATGTACTCAATGGGACCGTAATGTTGCAACCACACACAAGTTGACCTGCTGTGAGGAAGAAACGAGTTAGTACATTTCAAACATGAAAAAGAACATTTTAAAATCAACATGAAAAACCAAAATTCACAAAGTATAAAACACAAAATAATGCTTACCGAAGAAAGAAAATGTATCCTGCTAGGCACCCTGCTCCCGCCCTGTGGTGCAACTGATGTCCCTTTCTCCAAAAATGTACTCAATCGGACCGTAATGTTGCAACCACACACAAGTTGACCTGCTGTGAGGAAGAAACGAGTTAGTACATTTCAAACATGAAAAAGAACATTTTAAAATCAACATGAAAAACCAAAATTCACAAAGTATAAAACACAAAATAATGCTTACTGAACAAAGAAAATGTATCCTGCTAGGCACCCTCCTCCCGCCCTGTGGTGCAAATGATGTCCCTTTCTCCAAAAATGTACTCAATGGGACCGTAATGTTGCAACCACACACAAGTTGACCTGCTGTGAGGAAGAACTGAGTTAGTACATTTCAAACATGAAAAAGAACATTTTAAAATCAACATGAAAAACCAAAATTCCAAAAGTATAAAACACAAAGTAATGCTTACCGAACAAAAAAAATGTATCCAGCTAGGCACCCTCCTCCCGCCCTGTGGTGCAACTGATGTCCCTTTCTCCAAAAATGTACTCAATGGGACCGTTATGTTGCAACCACACACAAGTTGACCTGCTGTGAGGAAGAAACGAGTTAGTACATTTCAAACATGAAAAAGAACATTTTAAAATCAACATGAAAAACCAAAATTCCCAAAGTATAAAACACAAAATAATGCTTACTGAACAAAGAAAATGTATCCTGCTAGGCACCCTCCTCCCGCCCTGTGGTGCAACTGATGTCCCTTTCTCCAAAAATGTACTCAATGGGACCGTAATGTTGCAACCACACACAAGTTGACCTGCTGTGAGGAAGAAACGAGTTAGTACATTTCAAACATGAAAAAGAACATTTTAAAATCAACATGAAAAACCAAAATTCCAAAAGTATAAAACACAATATAATGCTTACCGAACAAAGAAAATGTATCCTGCTAGGCACCCTCCTCCCGCCCTGTGGTGCAACAGATGTCCCTTTCTCCAAAAATGTACTCAATGGGACCGCAATGTTGCAACCACACACAAGTTGACCTGCTGTGAGGAAGAAACGAGTTAGTACATTTCAAACATGAAAAAGAACATTTTAAAATCAACATGAAAAACAAAAATTCCAAAAGTATAAAACACAAAATAATGCTTACCAAAGAAAGAAAATGTATCCTGCTAGGCACCCTCCTCCCTCCCAGTGGTGCAAATGATGTCCCTTTCTCCAAAAATGTACTCAATGGGACCGTAATTTTGCAACCACACACAAGTTGACCTGCTGTGGGGAAGAAACGATTTAGTACATTTCAAACATGAAAAAGAACATTTTAAAATCAACATGAAAAACTAAAACTCCAAAATTATAAAACACAATATAATGCTTACTGAACAAAGAAAATGTATCCTGCTAGGCACCCTCCTCCCGCTCTGTGGTGCAACTGATGTCACTTTCTCCAAAAATGTACTCAATGGGATCGTAATGTTGCAACCACACACAAGTTGACCTGCTGTGAGGAAGAAACGAGTTAGTACATTTCAAACATGAAAAAGAACATTTTAAAATCAACACGAAAAACCAAAATTCCAAAAGTATAAAACACAAAATAATGCTTACCGAACAAGGAAAATGTATCCTGCTAGGCACCCTCCTCCCGCCCTGTGGTGCAAATGATGTCCCTTTCTCCAAAAATGTACTCAATGGGACCGTAATGTTGCAACCACACACAAGTTGACCTGCTGTGAGGAAGAAACGAGTTAGTACATTTCAAACATGAAAAAGAACATTTTAAAATCAACATGAAAAACCAAAATTCACAAAGTATAAAACACAAAATAATGCTTACCGAAGAAAGAAAATGTATCCTGCTAGGCACCCTCCTCCCGCCCTGTGGTGCAACTGATGTCCCTTTCTCCAAAAATGTACTCAATGGGACCGTAATGTTGCAACCACACACAAGTTGACCTGCCGTGAGGAAGAAACGAGTTAGTACATTTCAAACATGAAAAAGAACTTTTTAAAATCAACATGAAAAACCAAAATTCACAAAGTATAAAACCCAAAATAATGCTTACTGAACAAAGAAAATGTATCCTGCTAGGCACCCTCCTCCCGCCCTGTGGTGCAAATGATGTCCCTTTCTCCAAAAATGTACTCAATGGGACCGTAATGTTGCAACCACACACAAGTTGACCTGCTGTGAGGAAGAAATGAGTTAGTACATTTCAAACATGAAAAAGAACATTTTAAAATCAACATGAAAAACCAAAATTCCAAAAGTATAAAACACAAAATAATGCTTACCGAACAAAGAAAATGTATCCAGCTAGGCACCCTCCTCCCGCCCTGTGGTGCAACTGATGTCCCTTTCTCCAAAAATGTACTCAATGGGACCGTAATGTTGGAACCACACACAAGTTGACCTGCTGTGGGGAAGAAACGATTTAGTACATTTCAAACATGAAAAAGAACATTTTAAAATCAACATGAAAAACCAAAATTCCAAAAGTATAAAACACAAAATAATGCTTACCGAACAAAGAAAATGTATCCTGTTACGCACCCGCCTGCGGCCCTGTGGTGCAAATGTTGTCCCTTTCTCCAAAAATGTACTCAATGGGACCGTAATGTTGCAACCACACACAAGTTGACCTGCTGTGAGGAAGAAACGAGTTAGTACATTTCGACATGAAAAAGAACACTTTAAATTCAACATGAAAAACCAAAATTCCAAAAGTATAAAACACTAAAGAAAGCTAACCGAAGAAAGAAAATGTATCGTGCTAGGCTCCCTCCTCCCGCCCTGTGGTGCAAATGATGTCCCTTTCTCCAAAAGTGTACTCAATGTGACCGTAATGTTGCAACCACACACAAGTTGACCTGCTGTGAGGAAGAAACGAGTTAGTACATTTCAAACATGAAAAAGAACATTTTAAAATCAACATGAAAAACCAAAATTCCAAAAGTATAAAACACAAAATAATGCTTACTGAACAAAGAAAATGTATCCTGCTAGGCACCCTCCTCCCGCCCTGTGGTGCAACTGATGTCCCTTTCTCCAAAAATGTACTCAATGGGACCGTAATGTTGCAACCACACACAAGTTGACCTGCTGTGAGGAAGAAACGAGTTAGTACATTTCAAACATGAAAAAGAACATTTTAAAATCAACATGAAAAACCAAAATTCCAAAAGTATAAAACACTAAAGTAAGCTTGCCGAAGAAAGAAAATGTATCGTGCTAGGCACCCTCCTGCGGCCCTGTGGTGCAAATGATGTCCCTTTCTCCAAAAATGTACTCAATGGGACCGTAATGTTGCAACCACACACAAGTTCACCTGCTGTCAGGAAGAAACGAGTTAGTACATTTCAAACACGAAAAAGAACATTTTAAAATCAACATGAAAAACGAAATTCCAAAAGTATAAAACACAAAATAATGCATACCGAACAAGGAAAATGTATCCTGCTAGGCACCCTCCTCCCGCCCAGTGGTGCAACTGATGTAACTTTCTACAAAAATTTACTCAATGGGACCGTAATGTTGCAACCACACACAAGTTGACCTGTTGTGAGGAAGAAACGAGATAGTACATTTCAAACATGAAAAAGAACATTTTAAAATCAACATGAAAAACCAAAATTCCAAAATTATAAAACACAATATAATGGTTACTGAACAAAGAAAATGTATCCTGCTAGGCACCCTCCTCCCGCCCTGTGGTGCAACTGATGTCCCTTTCTCCAAAAATGTACTCAATGGGACCGTAATGTTGCAACCACACACAAGTTGACCTGCTGTGAGGAAGAAACGAGTTAGTACATTTCAAACATGAAAAAGAACATTTTAAAATCAACATGAAAAACCAAAATTCCAAAAGTATAAAACACAAAATAATGCTTACCGAACAAGGAAAATGTATCCTGCTAGGCACCCTCCTCCCGCCCAGTGGTGCAACTGATGTCCCTTTCTCCAAAAATGTACTCAATGGGACCGTAATGTTGCAACCACACACAAGTTGACCTGCTGTGAGGAAGAAACGAGATAGTACATTTCAAACATGAAAAAGAACATTTTAAAATCAACATGAAAAACCAAAATTCCAAAAGTATAAAACACAATATAATGGTTACCGAACAAAGAAAATGTATCCTGCTAGGCACCCTCTTCCCGCCCTGTGGAGCAACTGATGTCCCTTTCTCCAAAATTGTACTCAATGGGACCGTAATGTTGCAACCACACACAAGTTGACCTGCTGTGAGGAAGAAACGAGTTAGTACATTTCAAACATGAAAAAGAACATTTTAAAATCAACATGAAAAACCAAAATTCCAAAAGTATAAAACACAATATAATGCTTACCGAACAAAGAAAATGTATCCTGCTAGGCACCCTCCTCCCGCCCTGTGGTGCAACTGATGTCCCTTTCTCCAAAAATGTACTCAATGGGACCGTAATGTTGCAACCACACACAAGTTGACCTGCTGTGAGGAAGAAACGAGTTAGTACATTTCAAACATGAAAAAGAACATTTTAAAATCAACATGAAAAACAAAAATTCCAAAAGTATAAAACACAAAATAATGCTTACCAAAGAAAGAAAATGTATCCTGCTAGGCACCCTCCTCCCGCCCAGTGGTGCAAATGATGTCCCTTTCTCCAAAAATGTACTCAATGGGACCGTAATGTTGCAACCACACACAAGTTGACCTGCTGTGGGGAAGAAACGATTTAGTACATTTCAAACATGAAAAAGAACATTTTAAAATCAACATGAAAAACCAAAATTCCAAAATTATAAAACACAATATAATGCTTACTGAACAAAGAAAATGTATCCTGCTAGGCACCCTCCTCCCGCCCTGTGGTGCAACTGATGTCCCTTTCTCCAAAAATGTACTCAATGGGATCGTAATGTTGCAACCACACACAAGTTGACCTGCTGTGAGGAAGAAACGAGTTAGTACATTTCAAACATGAAAAAGAACGTTTTAAAATCAACATGAAAAACCAAAATTCCATAAGTATAAAACACAAAATAATGCTTACCGAACAAGGAAATTGTATCCTGCTAGGCACCCTCCTCCCGCCCTGTGGTGCAAATGATGTCCCTTTCTCCAAAAATGTACTCAATGGGACCGTAATGTTGCAACCACACACAAGTTGACCTGCTGTGAGGAAGAAACGAGTTAGTACATTTCAAACATGAAAAAGAACATTTTAAAATCAACATGAAAAACCAAAATTCACAAAGTATAAAACACAAAATAATGCTTACCGAAGAAAGAAAATGTATCCTGCTAGGCACCCTCCTCCCGCCCTGTGGTGCAACTGATGTCCCTTTCTCCAAAAATGTACTCAATGGGACCGTAATGTTGCAACCACACACAAGTTGACCTGCTGTAAGGAAGAAACGAGTTAGTACATTTCAAACATGAAAAAGGACATTTTAAAATCAACATGAAAAACCAAAATTCACAAAGTATAAAATACAAAATAATGCTTACTGAACAAAGAAAATGTATCCTGCTAGGCATCCTCCTCCCGCCCTGTGGTGCAAATGATGTCCCTTTCTCCAAAAATGTACTCAATGGGACCGTAATGTTGCAACCACACACAAGTTGACCTGCAGTGGGGAAGAAACGATTTAGTACATTTCAAACATGAAAAAGAACATTTTAAAATCAACATGAAAAACCAAAATTCCAAAAGTATAAAACACAAAATAATGCTTACCGAACAAGGAACATGTATCCTGCTAGGCACCCTCCTCCCGCCCAGTGGTGCAACTGATGTCCCTTTCTCCAAAATTGTACTCAATGGGACCGTAATGTTGCAACCACACACAAGTTGACCTGCTGTGAGGAAGAAACGAGATAGTACATTTCAAACATGAAAAAGAACATTTTAAAATCAACATGAAAAACCAAAATTCCAAAAGTATAAAACACAATATAATGCTTACCGAACAAAGAAAATGTATCCTGCTAGGCACCCTCTTCCCGCCCTGTGGAGCAACTGATGTCCCTTTCTCCAAAAATGTACTCAATGGGACCGTAATGTTGCAACCACACACAAGTTGACCTGCTGTGAGGAAGAAACGAGATAGTACATTTCAAACATGAAAAAGAACATTTTAAAATCAACATGAAAAACCAAAATTCCAAAAGTATAAAACACAATATAATGCTTACCGAACAAAGAAAATGTATCCTGCTAGGCATCCTCCTCCCGCCCAGTGGTGCAACTGATGTCCCTTTCTCCAAAAATGTACTTAATGGGACCGTAATGTTGCAACCACACACAAGTTGACCTGCTGTGAGGAAGAAACGAGATAGTACATTTCAAACATGAAAAAGAACATTTTAAAATCAACATGAAAAACCAAAATTCCAAAATTATAAAACACAATATAATGCTTACTGAACAAAGAAAATGTATCCTGCTAGGCACCCTCTTCCCGCCCAGTGGTGCAACTGATGTCCCTTTCTCCAAAAATGTACTTAATGGGACCGTAATGTTGCAACCACACACAAGTTGACCTGCTGTGAGGAAGAAACGAGATAGTACATTTCAAACATGAAAAAGAACATTTTAAAATCAACATGAAAAACCAAAATTCCAAAAGTATAAAACACAATATAATGCTTACCGAACAAAGAAAATGTATCCTGCTAGGCACCCTCCTCCCGCCCTGTGGTGCAAATGATGTCCCTTTCTCCAAAAATGTACTCAATGGGACCGTAATGTTGCAACCACACACAAGTTGACCTGCTGTGAGGAAGAAACGAGTTAGTACATTTCAAACATGAAAAAGAACATTTTAAAATCAACATGAAAAACCAAAATTCCAAAAGTATAAAACACAATATAATGCTTACCGAACAAAGAAAATGTATCCTGCTAGGCACCCTCCTCCCGCCTGTGGTGCAACTGATGTCCCTTTCTCCAAAAATGTACTCAATGGGACCGTAATGTTGCAACCACACACAAGTTGACCTGCTGTGAGGAAGAAACGAGTTAGTACGTTTCAAACATGAAAAAGAACATTTTAAAATCAACATGAAAATCAAAAATTCCAAAAGTATAAAACACAAAATAATGCTTACCAAAGAAAGAAAATGTATCCTGCTAGGCACCCTCCTCCCGCCCAGTGGTGCAAATGATGTCCCTTTCTCCAAAAATGTACTCAATGGGACCGTAATGTTGCAACCACACACAAGTTGACCTGCTGTGGGGAAGAAATGATTTAGTACATTTCAAACATGAAAAAGAACATTTTAAAATCAACATGAAAAACCAAAATTCCAAAATTATAAAACACAATATAATGCTTACTGAACAAAGAAAATGTATCCTGCTAGGCACCCTCCTCCCGCCCTGTGGTGCAACTGATGTCCCTTTCTCCAAAAATGTACTCAATGGGATCGTAATGTTGCAACCACACACAAGTTGACCTGCTGTGAGGAAGAAACGAGTTAGTACATTTCAAACATGAAAAAGAACGTTTTAAAATCAACATGAAAAACCAAAATTCCATAAGTATAAAACACAAAATAATGCTTACCGAACAAGGAAATTGTATCCTGCTAGGCACCCTCCTCCCGCCCTGTGGTGCAAATGATGTCCCTTTCTCCAAAAATGTACTCAATGGGACCGTAATGTTGCAACCACACACAAGTTGACCTGCTGTGAGGAAGAAACGAGTTAGTACATTTCAAACATGAAAAAGAACATATTAAAATCAACATGAAAAACCAAAATTCACAAAGTATAAAACACAAAATAATGCTTACCGAAGAAAGAAAATGTATCCTGCTAGGCACCCTCCTCCCGCCCTGTGGTGCAACTGATGTCCCTTTCTCCAAAAATGTACTCAATGGGACCGTAATGTTGCAACCACACACAAGTTGACCTGCTGTAAGGAAGAAACGAGTTAGTACATTTCAAACATGAAAAAGGACATTTTAAAATCAACATGAAAAACCAAAATTCACAAAGTATAAAATACAAAATAATGCTTACTGAACAAAGAAAATGTATCCTGCTAGGCACCCTCCTCCCGCCCTGTGGTGCAAATGATGTCCCTTTCTCCAAAAATGTACTCAATGGGACCGTAATGTTGCAACCACACACAAGTTGACCTGCTGTGGGGAAGAAACGATTTAGTACATTTCAAACATGAAAAAGAACATTTTAAAATCAACATGAAAAACCAAAATTCCAAAATTATAAAACACAATATAATGCTTACTGAACAAAGAAAATGTATCCTGCTAGGCACCCTCCTCCCGCCCTGTGGTGCAACTGATGTCCCTTTCTCCAAAAATGTCCTCAATGGGATCGTAATGTAGCAACCACACACAAGTTGACCTGCTGTGAGGAAGAAGCGAGTTAGTACATTTCAAACATGAAAAAGAACATTTTAAAATCAACATGAAAAACCAAAATTCCAAAAGTATAAAACACAAAATAATGCTTACCGAACAAGGAACATGTATCCTGCTAGGCACCCTCCTCCCGCCCAGTGGTGCAACTGATGTCCCTTTCTCCAAAATTGTACTCAATGGGACCGTAATGTTGCAACCACACACAAGTTGACCTGCTGTGAGGAAGAAACGAGATAGTACATTTCAAACATGAAAAAGAACATTTTAAAATCAACATGAAAAACCAAAATTCCAAAAGTATAAAACACAATATAATGCTTACCGAACAAAGAAAATGTATCCTGCTAGGCACCCTCTTCCCGCCCTGTGGAGCAACTGATGTCCCTTTCTCCAAAAATGTACTCAATGGGACCGTAATGTTGCAACCACACACAAGTTGACCTGCTGTGAGGAAGAAACGAGATAGTACATTTCAAACATGAAAAAGAACATTTTAAAATCAACATGAAAAACCAAAATTCCAAAATTATAAAACACAATATAATGCTTACTGAACAAAGAAAATGTATCCTGCTAGGCACCCTCTTCCCGCCCAGTGGTGCAACTGATGTCCCTTTCTCCAAAAATGTACTTAATGGGACCGTAATGTTGCAACCACACACAAGTTGACCTGCTGTGAGGAAGAAACGAGATAGTACATTTCAAACATGAAAAAGAACATTTTAAAATCAACATGAAAAACCAAAATTCCAAAAGTATAAAACACAATATAATGCTTACCGAACAAAGAAAATGTATCCTGCTAGGCACCCTCCTCCCGCCCTGTGGTGCAACTGATGTCCCTTTCTCCAAAAATGTACTCAATGGGACCGTAATGTTGCAACCACACACAAGTTGACCTGCTGTGAGGAAGAAACGAGTTAGTACATTTCAAACATGAAAAAGAACATTTTAAAATCAACATGAAAAACCAAAATTCCAAAAGTATAAAACACAATATAATGCTTACCGAACAAAGAAAATGTATCCTGCTAGGCACCCTCCTCCCGCCTGTGGTGCAACTGATGTCCCTTTCTCCAAAAATGTACTCAATGGGACCGTAATGTTGCAACCACACACAAGTTGACCTGCTGTGAGGAAGAAACGAGTTAGTACGTTTCAAACATGAAAAAGAACATTTTAAAATCAACATGAAAAACAAAAATTCCAAAAGTATAAAACACAAAATAATGCTTACCAAAGAAAGAAAATGTATCCTGCTAGGCACCCTCCTCCCGCCCAGTGGTGCAAATGATGTCCCTTTCTCCAAAAATGTACTCAATGGGACCGTAATGTTGCAACCACACACAAGTTGACCTGCTGTGGGGAAGAAATGATTTAGTACATTTCAAACATGAAAAAGAACATTTTAAAATCAACATGAAAAACCAAAATTCCAAAATTATAAAACACAATATAATGCTTACTGAACAAAGAAAATGTATCCTGCTAGGCACCCTCCTCCCGCCCTGTGGTGCAACTGATGTCCCTTTCTCCAAAAATGTACTCAATGGGATCGTAATGTTGCAACCACTACACAAGTTGACCTGCTGTGAGGAAGAAACGAGTTAGTACATTTCAAACATGAAAAAGAACATTTTAAAATCAACATGAAAAACCAAAATTCCAAAAGTATAACACACAAAATAATGCTTACCGAACAAGGAAATTGTATCCTGCTAGGCACCCTCCCCCCGCCCTGTGGTGCAAATGATGTCCCTTTCTCCAAAAATGTACTCAATGGGACCGTAATGTTGCAACCACACACAAGTTGACCTGCTGTGAGGAAGAAACGAGTTAGTACATTTCAAACATGAAAAAGAACATTTTAAAATCAACATGAAAAACCAAAATTCACAAAGTATAAAACACAAAATAATGCTTACCGAAGAAAGAAAATGTATCCTGCTAGGCACCCTGCTCCCGCCCTGTGGTGCAACTGATGTCCCTTTCTCCAAAAATGTACTCAATGGGACCGTAATGTTGCAACCACACACAAATTGACCTGCTGTGAGGAAGAAACGAGTTAGTACATTTCAAACATGAAAAAGAACATTTTAAAATCAACATGAAAAACCAAAATTCACAAAGTATAAAACACAAAATAATGCTTACTGAACAAAGAAAATGTATCCTGCTAGGCACCCTCCTCCCGCCCTGTGGTGCAAATGATGTCCCTTTCTCCAAAAATGTACTCAATGGGACCGTAATGTTGCAACCACACACAAGTTGACCTGCTGTGAGGAAGAACTGAGTTAGTACATTTCAAACATGAAAAAGAACATTTTAAAATCAACATGAAAAACCAAAATTCCAAAAGTATAAAACACAAAGTAATGCTTACCGAACAAAGAAAATGTATCCAGCTAGGCACCCTCCTCCCGCCCTGTGGTGCAACTGATGTCCCTTTCTCCAAAAATGTACTCAATGGGACCGTAATGTTGGAACCACACACAAGTTGACCTGCTGTGGGGAAGAAACGATTTAGTACATTTCAAACATGAAAAAGAACATTTTAAAATCAACATGAAAAACCAAAATTCCAAAAGTATAAAACACAAAATAATGCTTACCGAACAAAGAAAATGTATCCTGTTAGGCACCCGCCTGCGGCCCTGTGGTGCTAATGTTGTCCCTTTCTCCAAAAATGTACTCAATGGGACCGTAATGTTGCAACCACACACAAGTTGACCTGCTGTGAGGAAGAAACGAGGTAGTACATTTCGACATGAAAAAGAACACTTTAAAATCAACATGAAAAACCAAAATTCCAAAAGTATTAAACACTAAAGAAAGCTAACCGAAGAAAGAAAATGTATCGTGCTAGGCTCCCTCCTCCCGCCCTGTGGTGCAAATGATGTCCCTTTCTCCAAAAATGTACTCAATGGGACCGTAATGTTGCAACCACACACAAGTTGACCTGCTGTGAGGAAGAAACGAGTTAGTACATTTCAAACATGAAAAAGAACATTTTAAAATCAACATGAAAAACCAAAATTCCAAAAGTATAAAACACAAACTAATGTTTACCGAAGAAAGAAAATGTATCCTGCTAGGCACCCTCCTCCCGCCCTGTGGTGCAACTGATGTCCCTTTCTCCAAAAATGTACTCAATGGGACCGTAATGTTGCAACCACACACAAGTTGACCTGCTGTGAGGAAGAAACGAGTTAGTACATTTCAAACATGAAAAAGAACATTTTAAAATCAACATAAAAAACCAAAATTCCAAAAGTATAAAACACTAAAGTAAGCTTACCGAAGAAAGAAAATGTATCGTGCTAGGCACCCTCCTGCGGCCCTGTGGTGCAAATGATGTCCCTTTCTCCAAAAATGTACTCAATGGGACCGTAATGTTGCAACCACACACAAGTTCACCTGCTGTCAGGAAGAAACGAGTTAGTACATTTCAAACACGAAAAAGAACATTTTAAAATCAACATGAAAAACGAAATTCCAAAAGTATAAAACACAAAATAATGCATACCGAACAAGGGAAATGTATCCTGCTAGGCACCCTCCTCCCGCCAAGTGGTGCAACTGATGTAACTTTCTACAAAAATGTACTCAATGGGACCGTAATGTTGCAACCACACACAAGTTGACCTGCTGTGAGGAAGAAACGAGTTAGTACATTTCAAACATGAAAAAGAACATTTTAAAATCAACATAAAAAACCAAAATTCCAAAAGTATAAAACACTAAAGTAAGCTTACCGAAGAAAGAAAATGTATCGTCCTAGGCACCCTCCTGCGGCCCTGTGGTGCAAATGATGTCCCTTTCTCCAAAAATGTACTCAATGGGACCGTAATGTTGCAACCACACACAAGTTCACCTGCTGTCAGGAAGAAACGAGTTAGTACATTTCAAACACGAAAAAGAACATTTTAAAATCAACATGAAAAACGAAATTCCAAAAGTATAAAACACAAAATAATGCATACCGAACAAGGGAAATGTATCCTGCTAGGCACCCTCCTCCCGCCCAGTGGTGCAACTGATGTAACTTTCTACAAAAATGTACTCAATGGGACCGTAATGTTGCAACCACACACAAGTTGACCTGCTGTGAGGAAGAAACGAGTTAGTACATTTCAAACATGAAAAAGAACATTTTAAAATCAACATGAAAAACCAAAATTCCAAAAGTATAAAACACAAAATAATGCTTACCGAACAAGGAAAATGTATCCTGCTAGGCACACTCCTCCCGCCCAGTGGTGCAACTGATGTCCCTTTCTCCAAAAATGTACTCAATGGGACCGTAATGTTGCAACCACACACAAGTTGACCTGCTGTGAGGAAGAAACGAGATAGTACATTTCAAACATGAAAAAGAACATTTTAAAATCAACATGAAAAACCAAAATTCCAAAAGTATAAAACACAATATAATGCTTACCGAACAAAGAAAATGTATCCTGCTAGGCACCCTCCTCCCGCCCTGTGGTGCAACTGATGTCCCTTTCTCCAAAAATGTACTCAATGGGACCGTAATGTTGCAACCACACACAAGTTGACCTGCTGTGAGGAAGAAACGAGTTAGTACATTTCAAACATGAAAAAGAACATTTTAAAATCAACATGAAAAACAAAAATTCCAAAAGTATAAAACACAAAATAATGCTTACCAAAGAAAGAAAATGTATCCTGCTAGGCACCCTCCTCCCGCCCAGTGGTGCAAATGATGTCCCTTTCTCCAAAAATGTACTCAATGGGACCGTAATGTAGCAACCACACACAAGTTGACCTGCTGTGGGGAAGAAACGATTTAGTACATTTCAAACATGAAAAAGAACATTTTAAAATCAACATGAAAAACCAAAATTCCAAAATTATAAAACACAATATAATGCTTACTGAACAAAGAAAATGTATCCTGCTAGGCACCCTCCTCCCGCCCTGTGGTGCAACTGATGTCCCTTTCTCCAAAAATGTACTCAATGGGATCGTAATGTTGCAACCACACACAAGTTGACCTGCTGTGAGGAAGAAACGAGATAGTACATTTCAAACATGAAAAAGAACATTTTAAAATCAACATGAAAAACCAAAATTCCAAAAGTATAAAACACAATATAATGCTTACCGAACAAAGAAAATGTATCCTGCTAGGCACCCTCTTCCCGCCGTGTGGAGCAACTGATGTCCCTTTCTCCAAAAATGTACTCAATGGGACCGTAATGTTGCAACCACACACAAGTTGACCTGCTGTGAAGAAGAAACGAGATAGTACATTTCAAACATGAAAAAGAACATTTTAAAATCAACATGAAAAACCAAAATTCCAAAAGTATAAAACACAATATAATGCTTACCGAACAAAGAAAATGTATCCTGCTAGGCACCCTCCTCCCGCCCAGTGGTGCAACTGATGTAACTTTCTACAAAAATGTACTCAATGGGACCGTAATGTTGCAACCACACACAAGTTGACCTGCTGTGAGGAAGAAACGAGATAGCACATTTCAAACATGAAAAAGAACATTTTAAAATCAACATGAAAAACCAAAATTCCAAAATTATAAAACACAATATAATGCTTACTGAACAAAGAAAATGTATCCTGCTAGGCACCCTCTTCCCGCCCAGTGGTGCAACTGATGTCCCTTTCTCCAAAAATGTACTTAATGGGACCGTAATGTTGCAACCACACACAAGTTGACCTGCTGTGAGGAAGAAACGAGATAGTACATTTCAAACATGAAAAAGAACATTTTAAAATCAACATGAAAAACCAAAATTCCAAAAGTATAAAACACAATATAATGCTTACCGAACAAAGAAAATGTATCCTGCTAGGCACCCTCCTCCCGCCCTGTGGTGCAACTGATGTCCCTTTCTCCAAAAATGTACTCAATGGGACCGTAATGTTGCAACCACACACAAGTTGACCTGCTGTGAGGAAGAAACGAGTTAGTACATTTCAAACATGAAAAAGAACATTTTAAAATCAACATGAAAAACCAAAATTCCAAAAGTATAGAACACAATATAATGCTTACCAAACAAAGAAAATGTATCCTGCTAGGCACCCTCCTCCCGCCCTGTGGTGCAACTGATGTCCCTTTCTCCAAAAATGTACTCAATGGGACCGTAATGTTGCAACCACACACAAGTTGACCTGCTGTGAGGAAGAAACGAGTTAGTACATTTCAAACATGAAAAAGAACATTTTAAAATCAACATGAAAAACAAAAATTCCAAAAGTATAAAACACCAAATAATGCTTACCAAAGAAAGAATATGTATCCTGCTAGGCACCCTCCTCCCGCCCAGTGGTGCAAATGATGTCCCTTTCTCCAAAAATGTACTCAATGGGACCGTAATGTTGCAACCACACACAAGTTGACCTGCTGTGAGGAAGAAACGATCTAGTACATTTCAAACATGAAAAAGAACATTTTAAAATCAACATGAAAAACCAAAATTCCAAAATTATAAAACACAATATAATGCTTACTGAACAAAGAAAATGTATCCTGCTAGGCACCCTCCTCCCGCCCTGTGGTGCAACTGATGTCCCTTTCTCCAAAAATGTACTCAATGGGATCGTAATGTTGCAACCACACACAAGTTGACCTGCTGTGGGGAAGAAACGAATAAGTACATTTCAAACATGAAAAAGAACATTTTAAAATCAACATGAAAAACCAAAATTCCAAAAGTATAAAATACAAAATAATGCTTACCGAACAAGGAAATTGTATCCTGCTAGGCACCCTCCTCCCGCCCTGTGGTGCAAATGATGTCCCTTTCTCCAAAAATGTACTCAATGGGACCGTAATGTTGCAACCACACACAAGTTGACCTGCTGTGAGGAAGAAACGAGTTAGTACATTTCAAACATGAAAAAGAACATTTTAAAATCAACATGTAAAACCAAAATTCACAAAGTATAAAACACAAAATAATGCTTACCGAAGAAAGAAAATGTATCCTGCTAGGCACCCTCCTCCCGCCCTGTGGTGCAACTGATGTCCCTTTCTCCAAAAATGTACTCAATGGGACCGTAATGTTGCAACCACACACAAGTTGACCTGCTGTGAGGAAGAAACGAGTTAGTACATTTCAAACATGAAAAAGAACATTTTAAAATCAACATGAAAAACCAAAATTCCAAAATTATAAAACACAATATAATGCTTACTGAACAAAGAAAATGTATGCTGCTAGGCACCCTCCTCCCGCCCTGTGGTGCAACTGATGTCCCTTTCTCCAAAAATGTACTCAATGGGACCGTAATGTTGCAACCACACACAAGTTCACCTGCTGTGAGGAAGAAACGAGATAGTACATTTCAAACATGAAAAAGAACATTTTAAAATCAACATGAAAAACCAAAATTCCAAAATTATAAAACACAATATAATGCTTACTGAACAAAGAAAATGTATCGTGCTACGCACCCTCCTCCCGCCCAGTGGTGCAACTGATGTCCCTTTCTCCAAAAATGTACTCAATGGGACCGTAATGTTGCAACCACACACAAGTTCACCTGCTGTGAGGAAGAAACGAGATAGTACATTTCAAACATGAAAAAGAACATTTTAAAATCAACATGAAAAACCAAAATTCCAAAATTATAAAACACAATATAATGCTTACTGAACAAAGAAAATGTATCCTGCTAGGCACCCTCCTCCCGCCCTGTGGTGCAACTGATGTCCCTTTCTCCAAAAATGTACTCAATGGGACCGTAATGTTGCAACCACACACAAGTTGACCTGCTGTGAGGAAGAAACGAGATAGTACATTTCAAACATGAAAAAGAACATTTTAAAATCAACATGAAAAACCAAAATTTCAAAATTATAAAACACAATATAATGCTTACTGAACAAAGAAAATGTATCCTGCTAGGCACCCTCCTCCCGCCCAGTGGTGCAACTGATGTCCCTTTCTCCAAAAATGTACTCAATGGGACCGTAATGTTGCAACCACACACAAGTTGACCTGCTGTGAGGAAGAAACGAGATAGTACATTTCAAACATGAAAAAGAACATTTTAAAATCAACATGAAAAACCAAAATTCCAAAATTATAAAACACAATATAATGCTTACTGAATAAAGAAAATGTATCCTGCTAGGCACCCTCCTCCCGCCCTGTGGTGCAACTGATGTCCCTTTCTCCAAAAATGTACTCAATGGGACCGTAATGTTGCAACCACACACAAGTTGACCTGCTGTGAGGAAGAAACGAGATAGTACATTTCAAACATGAAAAAGAACATTTTAAAATCAACATGAAAAACCAAAATTCCAAAATTATAAAACACAATATAATGCTTACTGAACAAAGAAAATGTATCCTGCTAGGCACCCTCCTCCCGCCCAGTGGTGCAAATGATGTCCCTTTCTCCAAAAATGTACTCAATGGGACCGTAATGTTGCAACCACACACAAGTTGACCTGCTGTGAGGAAGAAACGAGATAGTACATTTCAAACATGAAAAAGAACATTTTAAAATCAACATGAAAAACCAAAATTCCAAAATTATAAAACACAATATAATGCTTACTGAACAAAGAAAATGTATCCTGCTAGGCACCCTCCTCCCGCCCTGTGGTGCAACTGATGTCCCTTTCTCCAAAAATGTACTCAATGGGATCGTAATGTTGCAACCACACACAAGTTGACCTGCTGTGAGGAAGAAACGAGATAGTACATTTCAAACATGAAAAAGAACATTTTAAAATCAACATGAAAAACCAAAATTCCAAAATTATAAAACACAATATAATGCTTACTGAACAAAGAAAATGTATCCTGCTAGGCACCCTCCTCCCGCCCAGTGGTGCAACTGATGTCCCTTTCTCCAAAAATGTACTCAATGGGACCGTAATGTTGCAACCACACACAAGTTGACCTGCTATGAGGAAGAAACGAGATAGTACATTTCAAACATGAAAAAGAACATTTTAAAATCAACATGAAAAACCAAAATTCCAAAATTATAAAACACAATATAATGCTTACTGAACAAAGAAAATGTATCCTGCTAGGCACCCTCCTCCTGCCCTGTGGTGCAACTGATGTCCCTTTCTCCAAAAATGTACTCAATGGGACCGTAATGTTGGAACCACACACAAGTTGACCTGCTGTGAGGAAGAAACGAGATAGTACATTTCAAACATGAAAAAGAACATTTTAAAATCAACATGAAAAACCAAAATTCCAAAATTATAAAACACAATATAATGCTTACTGAACAAAGAAAATGTATCCTGCTAGGCACCCTCCTCCCGCCCAGTGGTGCAACTGATGTCCCTTTCTCCAAAAATGTACTCAATGGGACCGTAATGTTGCAACCACACACAAGTTGACCTGCTGTGAGGAAGAAACGAGATAGTACATTCCAAACATGAAAAAGAACATTTTAAAATCAACATGAAAAACCAAAATTCCAAAATTATAAAACACAACATAATGCTTACTGAACAAAGAAAATGTATCCTGCTAGGCACCCTCCTCCCGCCCTGTGGTGCAACTGATGTCCCTTTCTCCAAAAATGTACTCAATGGGACCGTAATGTTGCAACCACACACAAGTTGACCTGCTGTGAGGAAGAAACGAGATAGTACATTTCAAACATGAAAAAGAACATTTTAAAATCAACATGAAAAACCAAAATTCCAAAATTATAAAACACAATATAATGCTTACTGAACAAAGAAAATGTATCCTGTTAGGCACCCTCCTCCCGCCCTGTGGTGCAACTGATGTCCCTTTCTCCAAAAATGTACTCAATGGACCGTAATGTTGCAACCACACACAAGTTGACCTGCTGTGAGGAAGAAACGAGATAGTACATTTCAAACATGAAAAAGAACATTTTAAAATCAACATGAAAAACCAAAATTCCAAAATTATAAAACACAATATAATGCTTACTGAACAAAGAAAATGTATCCTGCTAGGCACCCTCCTCCCGCCCAGTGGTGCAACTGATGTCCCTTTCTCCAAAAATGTACTCAATGGGACCGTAATGTTGCAACCACACACAAGTTGACCTGCTGTGAGGAAGAAACGAGATAGTACATTTCAAACATGAAAAAGAATATTTTAAAATCAACATGAAAAACCAAAATTCCAAAATTATAAAACACAATATAATGCTTACTGAACAAAGAAAATGTATCCTGCTAGCCACCCTCCTCCCGCCCTGTGGTGCAACTCATGTCCCTTTCTTCAAAAATGTACTCAATGGGACCGTAATGTTGCAACCACACACAAGTTGACCTGCTGTGAGGAAGAAACGAGATAGTACATTTCAAACATGAAAAAGAACATTTTAAAATCAACATGAAAAACCAAAATTCCAAAATTATAAAACACAATATAATGCTTACTGAACAAAGAAAATGTATCCTGCTAGGCACCCTCCTCCCGCCCTGTGGTGCAACTGATGTCCCTTTCTCCAAAAATGTACTCAATGGGACCGTAATGTTGCAACCACACACAAGTTGACCTGCTGTGAGGAAGAAACGAGTTAGTACATATCAAACATGAAAAAGAACATTTTAAAATCAACATGAAAAACCAAAATTCCAAAATTATAAAACACAATATAATGCTTACTGAACAAAGAAAATGTATCCTGCTAGGCACCCTCCTCCCGCCCTGTGGTGCAACTGATGTCCCTTTCTCCAAAAATGTACTCAATGGGACCGTAATGTTGCAACCACACACAAGTTGACCTCCTGTGAGGAAGAAACGAGTAAGCACATTTCAAACATGAAAAAGAACATATTAAAATCAACATGAAAAACCAAAATTCCAAAAGTATAATACACAAAATAATGCTTACCGAAGAAAGAAAATGTATCCTGCTAGGCACCCTCCTCCCGCCCTGTGGTGCAACTTATGTCCCTTCCTCCAAAAATGTACTCAATGGGACCGTAATGTTGCAACCACACACAAGTTGACCTGCTGTGAGGAAGAAACGAGTTAGCACATTTCAAACATGAGAAAGAACATTTTAAAATCAACATGAAAAACCAAAATTCCAAAAGTATAAAACACAAACTAATACTTACTGAACAAAGAAAATGTATCCTGCTAGGCACCCTCCTCCCGCCCTGTGGTGCAAATGATGTCCCTTTCTCCAAAAATGTACTCAATGGGACCATAATGTTAGAACCACACACAAGTTGACCTGCTGTGAGGAAGAAACGAGTTAGTACATTTCAAACATGAAAAAGAACATTTTAAAATCAACATGCAAAACCAAAATTCCAAAAGTATAAAACACTAAAGTAAGCTTACCGAAGAAAGAAAATGTATCGTGCTAGGCACCCTCCTGCGGCCCTGTGGTGCAAATGATGTCCCTTTCTCCAAAAATGTACTCAATGGGACCGTAATGTTGCAACCACACACAAGTTCACCTGCTGTCAGGAAGAAACGAGTTAGTACATTTCAAACACGAAAAAGAACATTTTAAAATCAACATGAAAAACGAAATTCCAAAAGTATAAAACACAAAATAATGCATACCGAACAAGGAAAATGTATCCTGTTAGGCACCCTCCTCCCGCCCAGTGGTGCAACTGATGTAACTTTCTACAAAAATGTACTCAATGGGACCGTAATGTTGCAACCACACACAAGTTGACCTGCTGTGAGGAAGAAACGAGATAGTACATTTCAAACATGAAAAAGAACATTTTAAATCAACATGAAAAACCAAAATTCCAAAATTATAAAACACAATATAATGCTTACTGAACAAAGAAAATGTATCCTGCTAGGCACCCTCCTCCCGCCCTGTGGTGCAACTGATGTCCCTTTCTCCAAAAATGTACTCAATGGGACCGTAATGTTGCAACCACACACAAGTTGACCTGCTGTGAGGAAGAAACGAGATAGTACATTTCAAACATGAAAAAGAACATTTTAAAATCAACATGAAAAACCGAAATTCCAAAATTACAAAACACAATATAATGCTTACTGAACAAAGAAAATGTATCCTGCTAGGCACCCTCCTCCCGCCCTGTGGTGCAACTGATGTCCCTTTCTCCAAAAATGTACTCAATGGGACCGTAATGTTGCAACCACACACAAGTTGACCTGCTGTGAGGAAGAAACGAGTTAGTACATTTCAAACATGAAAAAGAACATTTTAAAATCAACATGAAAAACCAAAATTCCAAAAGTATAAAACACAAAATAATGCTTACCAAACAAGGAAAATGTATCCTGCTAGGCACCCTCCTCCCGCCCAGTGGTGCAAATGATGTCCCTTTGTCCAAAAATGTACTCAATGGGACCGTAATGTTGCAACCACACACAAGTTGACCTGCTGTGAGGAAGAAACGAGATAGTACATTTCAAACATGAAAAAGAACATTTTAAAATCAACATGAACAAACCAAAATTCCAAAAGTATAAAACACAATATAATGCTTACCGAACAAAGAAAATGTATCCTGCTAGGCACCCTCTTCCCGCCCTGTGGAGCAACTGATGTCCCTTTCTCCAAAAATGTACTCAATGGGATCGTAATGTTGCAACCACACACAAGTTGACCTGCTGTGAGGAAGAAACAAGATAGTACATTTCAGACATGAAAAAAAAACATTTTAAAATCAACATGAAAAACCAAAATTCCAAAATTATAAAACACAATATAATGCTTACTGAACAAAGAAAATGTATCCTGCTAGGCACCCTCATCCCGCCCAGTGGTGCAACTGATGTCCCTTTCTCCAAAAATGTACTCAATGGGACCGTAATGTTGCAACCACACACAAGTTCACCTGCTGTGAGGAAGAAACGAGATAGTACATTTCAAACATGAAAAAGAACATTTTAAAATCAACATGAAAAACCAAAATTCCAAAAGTATAAAACACAATATAATGCTTACCGAACAAAGAAAATGTATCCTGCTAGGCACCCTCCTCCCGCCCAGTGGTGCAACTGATGTAACTTTCTACAAAAATGTACTCAATGGGACCGTAATGTTGCAACCACATACAAGTTGACCTGCTGTGAGGAAGAAACGAGATAGTACATTTCAAACATGAAAAAGAACATTTTAAAATCAACATGAAAAACCAAAATTCCAAAATTATAAAACACAATATAATGCTTACTGAACAAAGAAAATGTATCCTGCTAGGCACCCTCCTCCCGCCCTGTGGTGCAACTGTTGTCCCTTTCTCCAAAAATGTACTCAATGGGACCGTAATGTTGCAACCACACACAAGTTGACCTGCTGTGAGGAAGAAACGAGTTAGTACATTTCAAACATGAAAAAGAACATTTTAAAATCAACATGAAAAACCAAAATTCCAAAATTATAAAACACAATATAATGCTTACTGAACAAAGAAAATGTATCCTGCTAGGCACCCTCCTCCCGCCCAGTGGTGCAACTGATGTCCCTTTCTCAAAAAATGTACTCAATGGGACCGTAATGTTGCAACCACACACAAGTTGACCTGCTGTGAGGAAGAAACGAGTTAGTACATTTCAAACATGAAAAAGAACATTTTAAAATCAACATGAAAAACCAAAATTCCGAAATTATAAAACACAATATAATGCTTACTGAACTAAGAAAATGTATCCTGCTAGGCACCCTCCTCCCGCCCTGTGGTGCAACTGATGTCCCTTTTTCTCCAAAAATGTACTCAATGGGACCGTAATGTTGCAACCACACACAAGTTGACCTGCTGTGAGGAAGAAACGAGATAGTACATTTCAAACATTAAAAAGAACATTTTAAAATCAACATGAAAAACCAAAATTCCAAAATTATAAAACACAATATAATGCTTACTGAACAAAGAAAATGTATCCTGCTAGGCACCCTCCTCCCGCCCAGTGGTGCAACTGATGTCCCTTTCTCCAAAAATGTACTCAATGGGACCGTAATGTTGCAACCACACACAAGTTGACCTGCTGTGAGGAAGAAACGAGAAACTACATTTCAAACATGAAAAAGAACAGTTTAAAATCAACATGAAAAACCAAAATTCCAAAATTATAAAACACAATATAATGCTTACTGAACAAAGAAAATCTATCCTGCTAGGCACCCTCCTCCCGCCCTGTGGTGCAACTGATGTCCCTTTCTCCAAAAATGTACTCAATGGGACCGTAATGTTGCAACCACACACAAGTTCACCTGCTGTGAGGAAGAAACGAGATAGTACATTTCAAACATGAAAAAGAACATTTTAAAATCAACATGAAAAACCAAAATTCCAAAATTATAAAACACAATATAATCCTTACTGAACAAAGAAAATGTATCCTGCTAGGCACCCTCCTCCCGCCCTGTGGTGCAACTGATGTCCCTTTCTCCAAAAATGTACTCAATGGGACCGTAATGTTGCAACCACACACAAGTTGACCTGCTGTGAGGAAGAAACGAGATAGTACATTTCAAACATGAAAAAGAACATTTTAAAATCAACATGAAAAACCAAAATTCCAAAATTATAAAACACAATATAATGCTTACTGAACAAAGAAAATGTATCCTGCTAGGCACCCTCCTCCCGCCCAGTGGTGCAACTGATGTCCCTTTCTCCAAAAATGTACTCAATGGGACCGTAATGTTGCAACCACACACAAGTTGACCTGCTGTGAGGAAGAAACGAGATAGTACATTTCAAACATGAAAAAGAACATTTTAAAATCAACATGAAAAACCAAAATTCCAAAATTATAAAACACAATATAATGCTTACTGAACAAAGAAAATGTATCCTGCTAGGCACCCTCCTCCCGCCCTGTGGTGCAACTGATGTCCCTTTCTCCAAAAATGTACTCAATGGGACCGTAATGTTGCAACCACACACAAGTTGACCTGCTGTGAGGAAGAAACGAGATAGTACATTTCAAACATGAAAAAGAACATTTTAAAATCAACATGAAAAACCAAAATTCCAAAATTATAAAACACAATATAATGCTTACTGAACAAAGAAAATGTATCCTGCTAGGCACCCTCCTCCCGCCCTGTGGTGCAACTGATGTCCCTTTCTCCAAAAATGTACTCAATGGGACCGTAAAGTTGCAACCACACACAAATTGACCTGCTGTGAGGAAGAAACGAGATAGTACATTTCAAACATGAAAAAGAACATTTTAAAATCAACATGAAAAACCAAAATTCCAAAATTATAAAACACAATATAATGCTTACTGAACAAAGAAAATGTATCCTGCTAGGCACCCTCCTCCCGCCCAGTGGTGCAACTGATGTCCCTTTCTCCAAAAATGTACTCAATTGGACCGTAATGTTGCAACCACACACAAGTTGACCTGCTGTGAGGAAGAAACGAGATAGTACATTTCAAACATGAAAAAGAACATTTTAAAATCAACATGAAAAACCAAAATTCCAAAATTATAAAACACAATATAATGATTACTGAACAAAGAAAATGTATCCTGCTAGGCACCCTCCTCCCGCCCTGTGGTGCAACTGATGTCCCTTTCTCCAAAAATGTACTCAATGGGATCGTAATGTTGCAACCACACACAAGTTGACCTGCTGTGAGGAAGAAATGAGATAGTACATTTCAAACATGAAAAAGAACATTTTAAAATCAACATGAAAAACCAAAATTCCAAAATTATAAAACACAATATAATGCTTACTGAACAAAGAAAATGTATCCTGCTAGGCACCCTCCTCCCGCCCAGTGGTGCAACTGATGTCCCTTTCTCCAAAAATGTACTCAATGGGACCGTAATGTTGCAACCACACACAAGTTGACCTGCTGTGAGGAAGAAACGAGATAGTACATTTCAAACATGAAAAAGAACATTTTAAAATCAACATGAAAAACCAAAATTCCAAAATTATAAAACACAATATAATGCTTACTGAACAAAGAAAATGTATCCTGCTAGGCACCCTCCTCCCGCCCTGTGGTGCAACTGATGTCCCTTTCTCCAAAAATGTACTCAATGGGACCGTAATGTTGCAACCACACACAAGTTGACCTGCTGTGAGGAAGAAACGAGATAGTACATTTCAAACATGAAAAAGAACATTTTAAAATCAACATGAAAAACCAAAATTCCAAAATTATAAAACACAATATAATACTTACTGAACAAAGAAAATGTATCCTGCTAGGCACCCTCCTCCCGCCCAGTGGTGCAACTGATGTCCCTTTCTCCAAAAATGTACTCAATGGGACCGTAATGTTGCAACCACACACAAGTTGACCTGCTGTGAGGAAGAAACGAGATAGTACATTTCAAACATGAAAAAGAACATTTTAAAATCAACATGAAAAACCAAAATTCCAAAATTATAAAACACAATATAATGCTTACTGAACAAAGAAAATGCATCCTGCTAGGCACCCTCCTCCCGCTCTGTGGTGCAACTGATGTCCCTTTCTCCAAAAATGTACTCAATGGGACCGTAATGTTGCAACCACACACAAGTTGACCTGCTGTGAGGAAGAAACGAGATAGTACATTTCAAACATGAAAAAGAACATTTTAAAATCAACATGAAAAACCAAAATTCCAAAATTATAAAACACAATATAATGCTTACTGAACAAAGAAAATGTATCCTGCTAGGCTCCCTCCTCCCGCCCTGTGGTGCAACTGATGTCCCTTTCTCCAAAAATGTACTCAATGGACCGTAATGTTGCAACCACACACAAGTTGACCTGCTGTGAGGAAGAAACGAGATAGTACATTTCAAACATGAAAAAGAACATTTTAAAATCAACATGAAAAACCAAAATTCCAAAATTATAAAACACAATATAATGCTTACTGAACAAAGAAAATGTATCCTGCTAGGCACCCTCCTCCCGCCCAGTGGTGCAACTGATGTCCCTTTCTCCAAAAATGTACTCAATGGGACCGTAATGTTGCAACCACACACAAGTTGACCTGCTGTGAGGAAGAAACGAGATAGTACATTTCAAACATGAAAAAGAACATTTTAAAATCAACATGAAAAACCAAAATTCCAAAAGTATAAAACACAATATAATGCTTACTGAACAAAGAAAATGTATCCTGCTAGGCACCCTCCTCCCGCCCTGTGGTGCAACTGATGTCCCTTTCTCCAAAAATGTACTCAATGGGACCGTAATGTTGCAACCACACACAAGTTGACCTGCTGTGAGGAAGATACGAGTTAGTACATATCAAACATGAAAAAGAACATTTTAAAATCAACATGAAAAACCAAAATTCCAAAATTATAAAACACAATATAATGCTTACTGAACAAAGAAAATGTATCCTGCTAGGCACCCCCCTCCCGCCCTGTGGTGCAACTGATGTCCCTTTCTCCAAAAATGTACTCAATGGGACCGTAATGTTGCAACCACACACAAGTTGACCTGCTGTGAGGAAGAAACGAGATAGTACATTTCAAACATGAAAAAGAACATTTTTAAATCAACATGAAAAACCAAAATTCCAAAATTATAAAACACAATATATTGCTTACTGAACAAAGAAAATGTATCCTGCTAGGCACCCTCCTCCCACCCAGTGGTGCAACTGATGTCCCTTTCTCCAAAAATGTACTCAATGGGACCGTAATGTTGCAACCACACACAAGTTGACCTGCTGTGAGGAAGAAACGAGTTAGTACATTTCAAACATGAAAAAGAACATTTTAAAATCAACATGAAAAACCAAAATTCCAAAATTATAAAACACAATATAATGCTTACTGAACAAAGAAAATGTATCCTGCTAGGCACCCTCCTCCCGCCCTGTGGTGCAACTGATGTCCCTTTCTCCAAAAATGTACTCAATGGGACCGTAATGTTGCAACCACACACAAGTTGACCTGCTGTGAGGAAGAAACGAGTTAGTACATTTCAAACATGAGAAAGAACATTTTAAAATCAACATGAAAAACCAAAATTCCAAAATTATAAAACACAATATAATGCTTACTGAACAAAGAAAATGTATCCTGCTAGGCACCCTCCTCCCGCCCTGTGGTGCAACTGATGTCCCTTTCTCCAAAAATGTACTCAATGGGACCGTAATGTTGCAACCACACACAAGTTGACCTGCTGTGAGGAAGAAACGAGTTAGTACATTTCAAACATGAAAAAGAACATTTTAAAATCAACATGAAAAACCAAAATTCCAAAATTATAAAACACGATATAATGCTTACTGAACAAAGAAAATGTATCCTGCTAGGCACCCTGTTCCCGCCCTGTGGTGCAACTGATGTCCCTTTCTCCAAAAATGTACTCAATGGGACCGTAATGTTGCAACCACACACAAGTTGACCTGCTGTGAGGAAGAAACGAGTTAGTACATTTCAAACATGAAAAAGAACATTTTAAAATCAACATGAAAAACCAAAATTCCAAAAGTATAAAACACAATATAATGCTTACCGAACAAAGAAAATGTATCCTGCTAGGCACCCTCTTCCCGCCCTGTGGAGCAACTGATGTCCCTTTCTCCAAAAATGTACTCAATGGGACCGTAATGTTGCAACCACACACAAGTTGACCTGCTGTGAGGAAGAAACGAGTTAGTACATTTCAAACATGAAAAAGAACATTTTAAAATCAACATGAAAAACCAAAATTCCAAAAGTATAAAACACAAAATAATGCTTACCGAACAAGGAAAATGGATCGTGCTAGGCACCCTCCTCCCGCCCTGTGGTGCAAATGATGTCCCTTTCTCCAAAAATGTACTCAATGGGACCACAATGTTGCAACCACACACAAGTTGACCTGCTGTGAGGAAGAAACGAGTTAGTACATTTCAAACATGAAAAAGAACATTTTAAAATCAACATGAAAAACCAAAATTCCAAAAGTATAAAACACAAAATAATGCTTACTGAACAAAGAAAATGTATCCTGCTAGGCACCCTCCTCCCGCCCTGTGGTGCAACTGATGTCCCTTTCTCCAAAAATGTACTCAATGGGACCGTAATGTTGCAATCACACACAAGTTGACCTGCTGTGAGGAAGAAACGAGTTAGTACATTTCAAACATGAAAAAGAACATTTTAAAATCAACATGAAAAACCAAAATTCCAAAAGTATAAAACACAATATAATGCTTACCGAACAAAGAAAATGTATCCTGCTAGGCACCCTCTTCCCGCCCTGTGGAGCAACTGATGTCCCTTTCTCCAAAAATGTACTCAATGGGACCGTAATGTTGCAACCACACACAAGTTGACCTGCTGTGAGGAAGAAACGAGTTAGTACATTTCAAACATGAAAAAGAACATTTTAAAATCAACATGGAAAACCAAAATTCCAAAAGTATAAAACACAAAATAATGCTTACCGAACAAGGAAAATGTATCGTGCTAGGCACCCTCCCCCCGCCCTGTGGTGCAAATGATGTCCCTTTCTCCAAAAATGTACTCAATGGGACCACAATGTTGCAACCACACACAAGTTGACCTGCTGTGAGGAAGAAACGAGTTAGTACATTTCAAACATGAAAAAGAACATTTTAAAATCAACATGAAAAACCAAAATTCCAAAAGTATAAAACACAAAATAATGCTTACCGAACAAAGAAAATGTATCCAGCTAGGCACCCTCCTCCCGCCCTGTGGTGCAACTGATGTCCCTTTCTCCAAAAATGTACTCAATGGGACCGTAATGTTAGAACCACACACAAGTTGACCTGCTGTGAGGAAGAAACGAGTTAGTACATTTCAAGCATGAAAAAGAACATTTTAAAATCAACATGAAAAACCAAAATTCCAAAAGTATAAGACACTAAAGTAAGCTTACCGAAGAAAGAAAATGTATCGTGCTAGGCACCCTCCTCCCGCCCTGTGGTGCAAATGATGTCCCTTTCTCCAAAAATGTACTCAATGGGACCGTAATGTTGCAACCACACACAAGTTCACCTGCTGTGAGGAAGAAATGAGTTAGTACATTTCAAACGTGAAAAAGAACATTTTAAAATCAACATGAAAAACCTAAATTCCAAAAGTATACAGCACAAAATAATGCTTACCGAAGAAAGAAAATGTATCCCGCTAGGCACCCTCCTCCCGCCCTGTGGTGTAAATGATGTCCCATTCTCCAAAAATGTACTCAATGGGACCGTAATGTTGCAAACACACACAAGTTGACCTGCTGTGAGGAAGAAACGAGTTAGCACATTTCAAACATGAAAAAGAACATTTTAAAATCAACATGAAAAACCAAAATTCCAAAAGTATAAAACACTAAAGTAAGCTTACCGAAGAAAGAAAATGTATCGTGCTAGGCACGCTCCTCCCGCCCTGTGGTGCAAATGATGTCCCTTTCTCCAAAAATGTACTCAATGGGACCGTAATGTTGCAACCACACACAAGTTGACCTGCTGTGAGGAAGAAACGAGTTAGCACATTTCAAACATGAAAAAGAACATTTTAAAATCAACATGAAAAACCAAAATTCCAAAAGTATAAAACACTAAAGTAAGCTTACCGAAGAAAGAAAATGTATCGTGCTAGGCACGCTCCTCCCGCCCTGTGGTGCAACTGATGTCCCTTTCTCCAAAAATGTACTCAATGGGACCGTAATGTTGCAATCACACACAAGTTGACCTGCTGTGAGGAAGAAACGAGTTAGTACATTTCAAACATGAAAAAGAACATTTTAAAATCAACATGAAAAACCAAAATTCCAAAAGTATAAAACACAATATAATGCTTACCGAACAAAGAAAATGTATCCTGCTAGGCACCCTCTTCCCGCCCTGTGGAGCAACTGATGTCCCTTTCTCCAAAAATGTACTCAATGGGACCGTAATGTTGCAACCACACACAAGTTGACCTGCTGTGAGGAAGAAACGAGTTAGTACATTTCAAACATGAAAAAGAACATTTTAAAATCAACATGGAAAACCAAAATTCCAAAAGTATAAAACACAAAATAATGCTTACCGAACAAGGAAAATGTATCGTGCTAGGCACCCTCCCCCCGCCCTGTGGTGCAAATGATGTCCCTTTCTCCAAAAATGTACTCAATGGGACCACAATGTTGCAACCACACACAAGTTGACCTGCTGTGAGGAAGAAACGAGTTAGTACATTTCAAACATGAAAAAGAACATTTTAAAATCAACATGAAAAACCAAAATTCCAAAAGTATAAAACACAAAATAATGCTTACCGAACAAAGAAAATGTATCCAGCTAGGCACCCTCCTCCCGCCCTGTGGTGCAACTGATGTCCCTTTCTCCAAAAATGTACTCAATGGGACCGTAATGTTAGAACCACACACAAGTTGACCTGCTGTGAGGAAGAAACGAGTTAGTACATTTCAAGCATGAAAAAGAACATTTTAAAATCAACATGAAAAACCAAAATTCCAAAAGTATAAGACACTAAAGTAAGCTTACCGAAGAAAGAAAATGTATCGTGCTAGGCACCCTCCTCCCGCCCTGTGGTGCAAATGATGTCCCTTTCTCCAAAAATGTACTCAATGGGACCGTAATGTTGCAACCACACACAAGTTCACCTGCTGTGAGGAAGAAATGAGTTAGTACATTTCAAACGTGAAAAAGAACATTTTAAAATCAACATGAAAAACCTAAATTCCAAAAGTATACAGCACAAAATAATGCTTACCGAAGAAAGAAAATGTATCCCGCTAGGCACCCTCCTCCCGCCCTGTGGTGTAAATGATGTCCCATTCTCCAAAAATGTACTCAATGGGACCGTAATGTTGCAAACACACACAAGTTGACCTGCTGTGAGGAAGAAACGAGTTAGCACATTTCAAACATGAAAAAGAACATTTTAAAATCAACATGAAAAACCAAAATTCCAAAAGTATAAAACACTAAAGTAAGCTTACCGAAGAAAGAAAATGTATCGTGCTAGGCACGCTCCTCCCGCCCTGTGGTGCAACTGATGTCCCTTTCTCCAAAAATGTACTCAATGGGACCGTAATGTTGCAACCACACACAAGTTGACCTGCTGTGAGGAAGAAACGAGTTAGTACATTTCAAACATGAAAAAGAACATTTTAAAATCAACATGAAAAACCAAAATTCCAAAAGTATAAAACACAAAATAATACTTACCGAACAAGGAAAATGTATCCTGCTAGGCACCCTCCTCCCGCCCTGTGGTGCAGCTGATGTCCCTTTCTCCAAAAATGTACTCAATGGGACCGTAATGTTAGAACCACACACAAGTTGACCTGCTGTGAGGAAGAAACGAGTTAGTACATTTCAAGCATGAAAAAGAACATTTTAAAATCAACATGAAAAACCAAAATTCCAAAAGTATAAAACACTAAAGTAAGCTTACCGAAGAAAGAAAATGTATCGTGCTAGGCACCCTCCTCCCGCCCTGTGGTGCAAATGATGTCCCTTTCTCCAAAAATGTACTCAATGGGACCATAATGTTGCAACCACACACAAGTTCACCTGCTGTGAGGAAGAAACGAGTTAGTACATTTCAAACGTGAAAAAGAACATTTTAAAATCAACATGAAAAACAAAAATTCCAAAAGTATAAAACACAATATAGTGCTTAACGAAGAAAGAAAATGTATCCTGCTAGGCACCCTCCTCCCGCCCTGTGGTGCAACTGACGTTTCTTTCTCCAAAAATGTACTCAATGGGACCGTAATGTTGCAACCACACACAAGTTGACCTGCTGTGAGAAAGAAACGAGTTAGTACATTTCAAACATGAAAAAGAACATTTTAAAATCAACATGAAAAACCAAAATTCCAAAAGTATAAAACACAAACTAATGCTTACAGAAGAAAGAAAATGTATCCTGCTAGGCACCCTCCTCCCGCCCTGTGGTGCAAATGATGTCCCTTTCTCCAAAAATGTACTCAATGGGACCGTAATGTTGCAACCACACACAAGTTGACCTGCTGTGAGGAAAAAACGAGTTAGTACATTTCAAACATGAAAAAGGTCATTTTAAAATCAACATGAAAAACCAAAATTCCAAAAGTATAAAACACTAAAGAAAGTTTACCGTAGAAAGAAAATGTATCGTGCTAGGCACGCTCCTTCCGCCCTGTGGTGCAAATGATGTCCGTTTCTTCAAAAATGTACTCAATGGGACCATAATGTTGCAACCACACACAAGTTGACCTGCTGTGAGGATGAAACGAGTTAGCACATTTCAAACATGAAAAAGAACATTTTAAAATCAACATGAAAAACCAAAATTCCAAAAGTATAATACACAAAATAATGCTTACCGAAGAAAGAAAATGTATCCTACTAGGCACCCTCCTCCCGCCCTGTGGTGCAAATGATGTCCCTTTCTCCAAAAATGTACTCAATGGGACCGTAATGTTGCAACCACACACAAGATGAACTCCTGTGAGGAAGAAACGAGTTAGCACATTTCAAACATGAAAAAAAACATTTTAAAGTCAACATGAAAAACCAAAAATCCAAAAGTATAATACACAAAATAATGCTTACCGAAGAAAGAAAATGTATCCTGCTAGGCACCCTCCTCCCGCCCTGTGGTGCAACTGATGTTTCTTTCTCCAAAAATGTACTCAATGGGACCGTAATGTTGCAACCACACACAAGTTGACCTGCTGTGAGGAAGAAACGAGTTAGCACATTTCAAACAAGAAAAAGAACATTTTAAAATCAACATGAAAAACCAAAATTCCAAAAGTATAAAACACAATATAGTGCTTAACGAAGAAAGAAAATGTATCCTGCTAGGCACCCTCCTCCCGCCCTGTGGTGCAAAAGATGTCCCTTCCTCCAAAAATGTACTCAATGGGACCGTAATATTGCAACCACACACAAGTTGACCTGCTGTGAGGAAGAAACGAGTTAGCACATTTCAAACATGAAAAAGAACATTTTAAAATCAACATGAGAAACCAAAATTCCAAAAGTATAATACACAAAATAATGCTTACCGAAGAAAGAAAATGTATCCTGCTAGGCACCCTCCTCCCGCCCTGTGGTGCAACTGATGTTTCTTTCTCCAAAAATGTACTCAATGGGACCGTAATGTTGCAACCACACACAAGTTGACCTGCTGTGAGGAAGAAACGTGTTAGCACATTTCAGACAAGAAAAAGAACATTTTAAAATCAACATGAAAAACCAAAATTCCAAAAGTATAAAACACAAAATAATGCTTACCGAACAAGGAAAATGTATCCTGCTAGGCACCCTCCTCCCGCCCTGTGGTGCAGCTGATGTCCCTTTCTCCAAAAATGTACTCAATGGGACCGTAATGTTAGAACCACACACAAGTTGACCTGCTGTGAGGAAGAAACGAGTTAGTACATTTCAAGCATGAAAAAGAACATTTTAAAATCAACATGAAAAACCAAAATTCCAAAAGTATAAAACACTAAAGTAAGCTTACCGAAGAAAGAAAATGTATCGTGCTAGGCACCCTCCTCCCGCCCTGTGGTGCAAATGATGTCCCTTTCTCCAAAAATGTACTCAATGGGACCATAATGTTGCAACCACACACAAGTTCACCTGCTGTGAGGAAGAAACGAGTTAGTACATTTCAAACGTGAAAAAGAACATTTTAAAATCAACATGAAAAACAAAAATTCCAAAAGTATAAAACACAATATAGTGCTTAACGAAGAAAGAAAATGTATCCTGCTAGGCACCCTCCTCCCGCCCTGTGGTGCAACTGACGTTTCTTTCTCCAAAAATGTACTCAATGGGACCGTAATGTTGCAACCACACACAAGTTGACCTGCTGTGAGAAAGAAACGAGTTAGTACATTTCAAACATGAAAAAGAACATTTTAAAATCAACATGAAAAACCAAAATTCCAAAAGTATAAAACACAAACTAATGCTTACAGAAGAAAGAAAATGTATCCTGCTAGGCACCCTCCTCCCGCCCTGTGGTGCAAATGATGTCCCTTTCTCCAAAAATGTACTCAATGGGACCGTAATGTTGCAACCACACACAAGTTGACCTGCTGTGAGGAAAAAACGAGTTAGTACATTTCAAACATGAAAAAGGTCATTTTAAAATCAACATGAAAAACCAAAATTCCAAAAGTATAAAACACTAAAGAAAGTTTACCGTAGAAAGAAAATGTATCGTGCTAGGCACGTTCCTCCCGCCCTGTGGTGCAACTGATGTTTCTTTCTCCAAAAATGTACTCAATGGGACCGTAATGTTGCAACCACACACAAGTTCACCTGCTGTGAGGAAGAAACGAGTTAGTACATTTCAAACGTGAAAAAGAACATTTTAAAATCAACATGAAAAACAAAAATTCCAAAAGTATAAAACACAAACTAATGCTTACAGAAGAAAGAAAATGTATCCTGCTAGGCACCCTCCTCCCGCCCTGTGGTGCAAATGATGTCCGTTTCTTCAAAAATGTACTCAATGGGACCATAATGTTGCAACCACACACAAGTTGACCTGCTGTGAGGAATAAACGAGTTAGCACATTTCAAATATGAAAAAGAACATTTTAAAATCAACATGAAAAACCAAAATTCCAAAAGTATAATACACAAAATAATGCTTACCGAAGAAAGAAAATGTATCCTGCTAGGCACCCTCCTCCCGCCCTGTGGTGCAACTGATGTTTCTTTCTCCAAAAATGTACTCAATGGGACCGTAATGTTGCAACCACACACAAGTTGACCTGCTGTGAGGAAGAAACGAGTTAGCACATTTCAAACAAGAAAAAGAACATTTTAAAATCAACATGAAAAACCAAAATTCCAAAAGTATAAAACACAATATAGTGCTTAACGAAGAAAGAAAATGTATCCTGCTAGGCACCCTCCTCCCGCCCTGTGGTGCAAAAGATGTCCCTTCCTCCAAAAATGTACTCAATGGGACCGTAATATTGCAACCACACACAAGTTGACCTGCTGTGAGGAAGAAACGAGTTAGCACATTTCAAACATGAAAAAGAACATTTTAAAATCAACATGAAAAACCAAAATTCCAAAAGTATAATACACAAAATAATGCTTACCGAAGAAAGAAAATGTATCCTGCTAGGCACCCTCCTCCCGCCCTGTGGTGCAACTGATGTTTCTTTCTCCAAAAATGTACTCAATGGGACCGTAATGTTGCAACCACACACAAGTTGACCTGCTGTGAGGAAGAAACGAGTTAGCACATTTCAGACAAGAAAAAGAACATTTTAAAATCAACATGAAAAACAAAAATTCCAAAAGTATAAAACACAATATAGTGCTTAACGAAGAAAGAAAATGTATCCTGCTAGGCACCCTCCTCCCGCCCTGTGGTGCAACTGATGTTTCTTTCTCCAAAAATGTACTCAATGGGACCGTAATGTTGCAACCACACACAAGTTGACCTGCTGTGAGGGAAAAACGAGTTAGTACATTTCAAACATAAAAAGGTCATTTTAAAATCAACATGAAAAACCAAAATTCAAAAAGTATAAAACACTAAAGAAAGCTTACCGAAGAAAGAAAATGTATCGTGCTAGGCACCCTCCTCCCGCCCTGTGGTGGAAATGATGTCCGTTTCTTCAAAAATGTACTCAATGGGACCGTAATGTTGCAAACACACACAAGTTGACCTCCTGTGAGGAAGAAACGAGTAAGCACATTTCAAACATGAAAAAGAACATTTTAAAATCAACATGAAAAACCAAAATTCCAAAAGTATAATACACAAAATAATGCTTACCGAAGAAAGAAAATGTATCCTGCTAGGCACCCTCCTCCCACCCTGTGGTGCAACTGATGACCCTTTCTCCAAAAATGTACTCAATGGGACCGTAATGTTGCAACCACACACAAGTTGACCTGCTGTGAGGAAGAAACGAGTTAGCACATTTCAAACAAGAAAAAGAACATTTTAAAATCAACATGAAAAACAAAAATTCCAAAAGTATAAAACACAATATAGTGCTTAACGAAGAAAGAAAATGTATCCTGCTAGGCACCCTCCTCCAGCCCTGTGGTGCAACTGATGTTTCTTTCTCCAAAAATGTACTCAATGGGACCGTAATGTTGCAACCACACACAAGTTGACCTGCTGTGAGAAAGAAACGAGTTAGTACATTTCAAACATGAAAAAGAACATTTTAAAATCAACATGAAATACCAAAATTCCAAAAGTATAAAACACAAACTAATGCTTACAGAAAAAAGAAAATGTATCCTGAGAGGCACCCTCCTCCCGCCCTGTGGTGCAAATGATGTCCCTTTCTCTGAAAATGTACTCAATGGGACCGTAATGGTGGAACCACACACAAGTTGACCTGCTGTGAGGAAGAAACGAGTTAGTACATTTCAAACATGAAAAAGAACATTTTAAAATCAACATGAAAAACCAAAATTCCAAAAGTATAAAACACTAAAGTAATCTTACCGAAGAAAGAAAATGTATCGTGCTAGGCACCCTCCTCCCGCCCTGTGGTGCAAATGATGTCCCTTTCTCCAAAAATGTACTCAATGGGACCGTAATGTTGCAACCACACACAAGTTCACCTGCTGTGAGGAAGAAACGAGTTAGTACATTTCAAACGTGAAAAAGAACATTGTAAAATCAACATGAAAAACCAAAATTCCAAAAGTATACAGCACAAAATAAAGCTTACCAAAGAAAGAAAATGTATCCTGCTAGGCACCCTCCTCCCGCCCTGTGGTGCAACTGATGTCCCTTTCTCCAAAAATGTACTCAATGGGACCGTAATGTTGCAACGACACACAAGTTGACCTGCTGTGAGGAAAAAACGAGTTTGTATATTTCAAACATAAAAAGGTCATTTTAAAATCAACATGAAAAACCAAAATTCCAAAAGTATAAAATACTAAAGAAAGCTTACCGAAGAAAGAAAATATATCGTGCTAGGCACCCTCCTCCCGCCCTGTGGTGCAAATGATGTCCGTTTCTTCAAAAATGTTCTCAATGGGACCGTAATGTTGCAACCACACACAAGTTGACCTCCTGTGAGGAAGAAACGGGTTAGCACATTTCAAACATGAAAAAGAACATTTTAAAATCAACATGAAAAACCAAAATTCCAAAAGTATAATACACAAAATAATGCTTACCGAAGAAAGAAAATGTATCCTGCTAGGCACCCTCCTCCCGCCCTGTGGTGCAACTGATATCCCTTTCTCCAAAAATGTACACAATGGGACCGTAATGTTGCAAACACACACAAGTTGACCTGCTGTGAGGAAGAAACAAGTTAGCACATTTCAAACATGAAAAAGAACATTTTAAAATCAACATGAAAAACCAAAATTCCAAAAGTATAAAACACAAAATAATGCTTACCGAACAAAGAAAATGTATCCTGCTAGGCACCCTCCGCCCGCCCTGTGGTGCAACTGATGTCTCTTTCTCAAAAAATGTACTCAATGGGACCGTAATGTTGCAAACAAACACAAGTTGACCTGCTGTGAGGAAGAAACGAGTTAGCACATTTCAAACACGAAAAAGAACATTTTTAAATCAACATGAAAAACCACAATTCCAAAAGTATAATACACAAAATAATGCTTACCGAAGAAAGAAAATGTATCCTGCTAGGCACCCTCCTCCCGCCCTGTGGTGCAACTGATGTCCCTTTCTCCAAAAATGTACTCAATGGGACCGTAATGTTGCAAACACACACAAGTTGACCTGCTGTGAGGAAGAAACGAGTTAGCACATTTCAAACATGAAAAAGAACATTTTAAAATCAACATGAAAAACCAAAATTCCAAAATTATAAAACACGATATAATGCTTACTGAACAAAGAAAATGTATCCTGCTAGGCCCCTCCTTCTGCCCTGTGGTGCAACTCATGTCCCTTTCTCCAAAAATGTACTCAATGGGACCGTAATGTTGCAAACACACACAAGTTGACCTGCTGTGAGGATGAAACGAGTTAGCACATTTCAAACATGAAAAAGAACATTTTAAAATCACCATGGAAAACCAAATTCCAAAAGTATAAAAAACAAAATAAAGCTTACCGAACAAAGAAAATTTCTCCTGCTAGGCACCCTCCTCCCGCCCTGTGGTGCAACTGATGTCCCTTTCTCCAAAAATGTACTCAATGTGACCGTAATGTTGCAACCACACACAAGTTGACCTGCTGTGAGGAAAAAAACGAGTTAGTACTTTTCAAACATGAAAAAGGTCATTTTAAAATTAACATGAAAAACCAAAATTCCAAAAGTATAAAACACTAAAGAAATCTTACCGAAGAAAGAAAATGTATCGTGTTAGGCACCCTCCTCCCGCCCTGTGGTGCAAATGATGTCTGTTTCTTCAAAAATGTACTCAATGGGACCGTAATTTTGCAACCACAAACAAGTTGACCTGCTGTGAGGAAGAAACGAGTTAGCACATTTCAAACACGAAAAAGAACATTTTTAAATCAACATGAAAAACTACAATTCCGAAAGTATAATACACAAAATAATGCTTACCGAAGAAAGAAAATGTATCCTGCTAATCACCCTCCTCCCGCCCTGTGGTGCAACTGATGTCCCTTTCTCCAAAAATGTACTCAATGGGACCGTAATGTTGCAACCACACACAAGTTGACCTGCTGTGAGGAAGAAACGAGTTAGTACATTTCACACATGAAAAAGAACACTTTAAACTGAACATGAAAAACCAAAATTCCAAAAGTATAAAACACTAAAGAAAGCTTACCGAAGAAAGAAAATGTATCGTGCTAGCCCTCTCCTCCCGCCCTGTGGTGCAAGTGATGTCCCTTTCTCAATAAATGTACTCAATGCGACCGTAATGTTGCAACCACACACAAGTTGACCTGCTGTGAGGAAGAAACGAGTTAGTACATTTCAAACATGAAAAAGAACATTTTAAAATCAACATGAGAAACCAAAATTCCAAAAGTATAAAACACAAAATAATGCTTACCGAAGAAAGAAAATGTATCCTGCTAGGCACCTTCCTCCCGCCCTGTGGTGTAAATGATGTCCCTTTCTCCAAAAATGTACTTACTGGGACCGTAATGTTGCAACCACACACAAGTTGACCTGATGTGACGAAGAAACGAGTTAGCACATTTCAAACATGAAAAAATACATTTTAAAATCAACATTAAAAACAAAAATTCCAAAAGTATAAAACACAATATAATGCTTACCGAAGAAAGAAAATATATCCTGCTAGGCACCATCCTCCCGCCCTGTGGTGCAACTGATGTCCCTTTCTAGAAAAATGTACTCAATGGGACCGTAATGTTGCAACCACACACAAGTTGACCTGCTGTGAGGAAAAAACGAGTTAGTACATTTCAAACATGAAAAAGGTCATTTTAAAATCAACATTAAAAACAAAAATTCCAAAAGTATAAAACACAATATAATGCTTACCGAAGAAAGAAAATGTATCCTGCTAGGCAACTTCCTCCCGCCCTGTGGTGTAAATGATGTCCCTTTCTCCAAAACTGTACTGAATGGGACCGTAATGTTGCAACCACACACAAGTTGACCTGATGTGACGAAGAAACGAGTTAGCACATTTCAAACATGAAAAAGAACATTTTAAAATCAACATTAAAAACAAAAATTCCAAAAGTATAAAACACAATATAATGCTTACCGAAGAAAGAAAATATATCCTGCTAGGCACCATCCTCCCGCCCTGTGGTGCAACTGATGTCCCTTTCTAGAAAAATGTACTCAATGGGACCGTAATGTTGCAACCACACACAAGTTGACCTGCTGTGAGGAAAAAACGAGTTAGTACATTTCAAACATGAAAAAGGTCATTTTAAAATCAACATTAAAAACAAAAATTCCAAAAGTATAAAACACAATATAATGCTTACCGAAGAAAGAAAATGTATCCTGCTAGGCACCTTCCTCCCGCCCTGTGGTGTAAATGATGTCCCTTTCTCCAAAAATGTACTAAATGGGACCGTAATGTTGCAACCACACACAAGTTGATCTGTTGTGAGGAAGAAACGAGTTAGCACATTTCAAACATGATAAAATACATTTTAAAATCAACATTAAAAACAAAAATTCCAAAAGTATAAAACACAATATAATGCTTACCGAAGAAAGAAAATATATCCTGCTAGGCACCCTCCTCCCGCCCTGTGGTGCAACTGATGTCCCTTTCTAGAAAAATGTACTCAATGGGACCGTAATGTTGCAACCACACACAAGTTGACCTGCTGTGAGGAAGAAACGAGTTAGCACATTTCAAACATGAAAAAGAACATTATAAAATCAACATGAAAAACCAAAATTCCAAAAGTACAAAACACTAAAGAAAGCTTACCGAAGAAAGAAAATGTATCCTGCTAGGCACCCTCCTCCCGCCCTGTGGTGCAACTTATGTCCCTTCCTCCAAAAATGTACTCAATGGGACCGTAATGTTGCAACCACACACAAGTTGACCTGCTGTGAGGAAGAAACGAGTTAGCACATATCAAACATGAAAAAGAACATTTTAAAATCAACATGAAAAACCAAAATTCCAAAAGTATAAAACACAAAATAATGATTACCGAAGAAAGAAAATGTATCCTGCTAGGCACCCTCCTCCCGCCCTGTGGTGCAACTGATGTCCCTTTCTCCAAAAATGTACTCAATGGGACCGTAATTTTGCAACCACACACAAGTTGACCTGCTGTGAGGAAGAAACGAGTTAGCACATTTCAAACATGAAAAAGAACATTTTAAAATCAACATTAAAAACAAAAATTCCAAAAGTATAAAACACAATATAATGCTTACCGAAGAAAGAAAATATATCCTGCTAGGCACCATCCTCCCGCCCTGTGGTGCAACTGATGTCCCTTTCTAGAAAAATGTACTCAATGGGACCGTAATGTTGCAACCACACACAAGTTGACCTGCTGTGAGGAAAAAACGAGTTAGTACATTTCAAACATGAAAAAGGTCATTTTAAAATCAACATTAAAAACAAAAATTCCAAAAGTATAAAACACAATATAATGCTTACCGAAGAAAGAAAATGTATCCTGCTAGGCAACTTCCTCCCTCCCTGTGGTGTAAATGATGTCCCTTTCTCCAAAACTGTACTGAATGGGACCGTAATGTTGCAACCACACACAAGTTGACCTGATGTGACGAAGAAACGAGTTAGCACATTTCAAACATGAAAAAGAACATATTAAAATCAACATGAAAAACCAAAATTCCAAAAGTATAAAACACAAAATAATGCTTACCGAAGAAAGAAAATGTATCCTGCTAGGCACCTTCCTCCCGCCCTGTGGTGTAAATGATGTCCCTTTCTCCAAAAATGTACTAAATGGGACCGTAATGTTGCAACCACACACAAGTTGATCTGTTGTGAGGAAGAAACGAGTTAGCACATTTCAAACATGAAAAAATACATTTTAAAATCAACATTAAAAACAAAAATTCCAAAAGTATAAAACACAATATAATGCTTACCGAAGAAAGAAAATATATCCTGCTAGGCACCCTCCTCCCGCCCTGTGGTGCAACTGATGTCCCTTTCTAGAAAAATGTACTCAATGGGACCGTAATGTTGCAACCACACACAAGTTGACCTGCTGTGAGGAAGAAACGAGTTAGCACATTTCAAACATGAAAAAGAACATTATAAAATCAACATGAAAAACCAAAATTCCAAAAGTACAAAACACTAAAGAAAGCTTACCGAAGAAAGAAAATGTATCCTGCTAGGCACCCTCCTCCCGCCCTGTGGTGCAACTTATGTCCCTTCCTCCAAAAATGTACTCAATGGGACCGTAATGTTGCAACCACACACAAGTTGACCTGCTGTGAGGAAGAAACGAGTTAGCACATCTCAAACATGAAAAAGAACATTTTAAAATCAACATGAAAAACCAAAATTCCAAAAGTATAAAACACAAAATAATGCTTACCGAAGAAAGAAAATGTATCCTGCTAGGCACCCTCCTCCCGCCCTGTGGTGCAACTGATGTCCCTTTCTCCAAAAATGTACTCAATGGGACCGTAATGTTGCAACCACACACAAGTTGACCTGCTGTGAGGAAGAATCGAGTAAGCACATTTCAAACACGAAAAAGAACATTTTTAAATCAACATGAAAAACTACAATTCCAAAAGTATAATACACAAAATAATGCTTACCGAAGAAAGAAAATGTATCCTGCTAGGCACCCTCCTCCCGCCCTGTGGTACAACTGAAGTCCCTTTCTCCAAAAATGTACTCAATGGGACCGTAATGTAACAAACACACACAAGTTGACCTGCTGTGAGGAAGAAACATGTTAGAACATTTCAAACATGAAAAAGAACATTTTAAAATCAACATGAAAAACCAAAATTCCAAAAGTATAAAACACAAAATAATGCTTACCGAACAAAGAAAATGTATCCTGCTAGGCACCCTCCTCCTGCCCTGTGGTGCAACTGATGTCTCTTTCTCCAAAAATGTACTCAATGGGACCGTAATGTTGCAAACACACACAAGTTGACCTGCTGTGAGGAAGAAACAAGTTAGCAAATATCAAACATGAAAAAGAACATTTTAAAATCAACATGAAAAACCAAAATTCCAAAAGTATAAAACACAAAATAATGCTTACCGAAGAAAGAAAATGTATCCCACTAGGCACCCTCCTACCGCCCTGTGGTGCAACTGATGTCCGTTTCTCCAAAAATGTACTCAATGGGACTGTAATGTTGCAAACACACTCAAGTTGACCTGCTGTGAGGAAGAAACGAGTTAGTACATTTCAAACATGAAAAAGAACATTTTAAAATCAACATGAAAAACCAAAATTCCAAAAGTATAAAACACAATATAATGCTTACCGAACAAAGAAAATGTATCCTGCTAGGCACCCTCTTCCCGCCCTGTGGAGCAACTGATGTCCCTTTCTCCAAAAATGTACTCAATGGGACCGTAATGTTGCAACCACACACAAGTTGACCTGCTGTGAGGAAGAAACGAGTTAGTACATTTCAAACATGAAAAAGAACATTTTAAAATCAACATGAAAAACAAAAATTCCAAAAGTATAAAACACAATATAATGCTTACCGAACAAAGAAAACGTATCGTGCTAGGCACCCTCCTCCCGCCCTGTGGTGCAAATGATGTCCCTTTCTCCAAAAATGTACTCAATGGGACCGTAATGTTGCAACCACACACAAGTTGACCTGCTGTGAGGAAGAAACGAGTTAGCACATTTCAAACATGAAAAAGAACATTTTAAAATCAACATGAAAAACCAAAATTCCAAAAGTATAAAACACTAAAGTAAGCTTACCGAAGAAATAAAATGTATCGTGCTAGGCACCCTCCTCCCGCCCTGTGGTGCAAATGATGTCCCTTTCTCCAAAAATGTACTCAATGGGACCGTAATGTTGCAACCACACACAAGTTGACCTGCTGTGAGGAAGAAACGAGTTAGTACATTTCAAACATGAAAAAGAACATTTTAAAATCAACATGAAAAACCAAAATTCCAAAAGTATAAAACACAAAATAATGCTTACCGAACAAGGAAAATGTATCCTGCTAGGCACCCTCCTCCCGCCCTGTGGTGCAGCTGATGTCCCTTTCTCCAAAAATGTACTCAATGGGACCGTAATGTTAGAACCACACACAAGTTGACCTGCTGTGAGGAAGAAACGAGTTAGTACATTTCAAGCATGAAAAAGAACATTTTAAAATCAACATGAAAAACCAAAATTCCAAAAGTATAAAACACAAAAGTAAGCTTACCGAAGAAAGAAAATGTATCGTGCTAGGCACCCTCCTCCCGCCCTGTGGTGCAAATGATGTCCCTTTCTCCAAAAATGTACTCAATGGGACCATAATAATGCAACCACACACAAGTTCACCTGCTGTGAGGAAGAAACGAGTTAGTACATTTCAAACGTGAAAAAGAACATTTTAAAATCAACATGAAAAACAAAAATTCCAAAAGTATAAAACACAATATAGTGCTTAACGAAGAAAGAAAATGTATCCTGCTAGGCACCCTCCTCCCGCCCTGTGGTGCAACTGATGTTTCTTTCTCCAAAAATGTACTCAATGGGACCGTAATGTTGCAACCACACACAAGTTGACCTGCTGTGAGAGAGAAACGAGTTAGTACATTTCAAACATGAAAAAGAACATTTTAATATCAACATGAAAAACCAAAATTCCAAAAGTGTAAAACACAAAATAATGCTTACAGAAGAAAGAAAAAGTATCCTGCTAGGCACCCTCCTCCCGCCCTGTGGTGCAAATGATGTCCCTTTCTCCAAAAATGTACTCAATGGGACCGTAATGTTGCAACCACACACAAGTTGACCTGCTGTGAGGAAAAAACGAGTTAGTACATTTCAAACATAAAAAAGGTCATTTTAAAATCAACATGAAAAACCAAAATTCCAAAAGTATAAAACACTAAAGAAAGTTTACCGTAGAAAGAAAATGTATCGTGCTAGGCACGCTCCTCCCGCCCTGTGGTGCAAATGATGTCCCTTTCTCCAAAAATGTACTCAATGGGACCGTAATGTTGCAACCACACACAAGATGAACTCCTGTGAGGAAGAAACGAGTTAGCACATTTCAAACATGAAAAAAATCATTTTAAAGTCAACATGAAAAACCAAAAATCCAAAAGTATAATACACAAAATAATGCTTACCGAAGAAAGAAAATGTATCCTGCTAGGCACCCTCCTCCCGCCCTGTGGTGCAACTGATGTTTCTTTCTCCAAAAATGTACTCAATGGGACCGTAATGTTGCAACCACACACAAGTTGACCTGCTGTAAGGAAGAAACGAGTTAGCACATTTCAAACAAGAAAAAGAACACTTTTAAATCAACATGAAAAACCAAAATTCCAAAAGTATAATACACAAAATAATGCTTACCGAACAAAGAAAATGTATCCTGCTAGGCACCCTCCTCCCGCCCTGTGGTGCAACTGATGTTTCTTTCTCCAAAAATGTACTCAATGGGACCGTAATGTTGCAACCACACACAAGTTGACCTGCTGTGAGGAAGAAACGAGTTAGCACATTTCAGACAAGAAATAGAACATTTTAAAATCAACATGAAAAACAAAAATTCCAAAAGTGTAAAACACAATATAGTGCTTAACGAAGAAAGAAAATGTATCCTGCTAGGCACCCTCCTCCCGCCCTGTGGTGCAACTGATGTTTCTTTCTCCAAAAATGTACTCAATGGGACCGTAATGTTGCAACCACACACAAGTTGACCTGCTGTAAGGAAAAAACGAGTTAGCACATTTCAAACAAGAAAAAGAACACTTTTAAATCAACATGAAAAACCAAAATTCCAAAAGTATAATACACAAAATAATGCTTACCGAACAAAGAAAATGTATCCTGCTAGGCACCCTCCTCCCGCCCTGTGGTGCAACTGATGTTTCTTTCTCCAAAAATACACCGAGCGAGGTGGCGCAGTGGTTAGCACACTGGACTCGCATTCGGGAGGACGACGGTTCAATCCCGTCTCCGGCCATCCTGATTTAGGTTTTCCGTGATTTCCCTAAATCGTTTCAGGCAAATGCCGGGATGGTTCCTTTGAAAGGGCACGGCCGATTTCCTTCCCAATCCTTCCCTAACCCGAGCTTACGCTCCGTCTCTAATGACCTCGTTGTCGACGGGACGTTAAACACTAACCACCCCCCCCTTTCTCCAAAAATGTACTCAATGGGACCGTAATGTTGCAACCACACACAAGTTGACCTGCTGTAAGGAAGAAACGAGTTAGCACATTTCAAACAAGAAAAAGAACACTTTTAAATCAACATGAAAAACCAAAATTCCAAAAGTATAATACACAAAATAATGCTTACCGAACAAAGAAAATGTATCCTGCTAGGCACCCTCCTCCCGCCCTGTGGTGCAACTGATGTTTCTTTCTCCAAAAATGTACTCAATGGGACCGTAATGTTGCAACCACACACAAGTTGACCTGCTGTGAGGAAGAAACGAGTTAGCACATTTCAGACAAGAAATAGAACATTTTAAAATCAACATGAAAAACAAAAATTCCAAAAGTGTAAAACACAATATAGTGCTTAACGAAGAAAGAAAATGTATCCTGCTAGGCACCCTCCTCCCGCCCTGTGGTGCAACTGATGTTTCTTTCTCCAAAAATGTACTCAATGGGACCGTAATGTTGCAACCACCCACAAGTTGTCCTGCTGTGAGGGAAAAACGAGTTAGTACATTTCAAACATGAAAAAGGTCATTTTAAAATCAACATGAAAAACCAAAATTCCAAAAGTATAAAACACTAAAGAAAGTTTACCGTAGAAAGAAAATGTATCGTGCTAGGCACGCTCCTCCCGCCCTGTGGTGCAAATGATGTCCGTTTCTTCAAAAATGTACTCAATGGGACCATAATGTTGCAACCACACACAAGTTGACCTGCTGTGAGGATGAAACGAGTTAGCACATTTCAAACATGAAAAAGAACATTTTAAAATCAACATGAAAAACCAAAATTCCAAAAGTATAATACACAAAATAATGCTTACCGAAGAAAGAAAATGTATCCTACTAGGCACCCTCCTCCCGCCCTGTGGTGCAAATGATGTCCCTTTCTCCAAAAATGTACTCAATGGGACCGTAATGTTGCAACCACACACAAGATGAACTCCTGTGAGGAAGAAACGAGTTAGCACATTTCAAACATGAAAAAAAACATTTTAAAGTCAACATGAAAAACCAAAAATCCAAAAGTATAAAAAACAAACTAATGCTTACAGAAGAAAGAAAATGTATCCTACTAGGCACCCTCCTCCCGCCCTGTGGTGCAAATGATGTCCCTTTCTCCAAAAATGTACTCAATGGGACCGTAATGTTGCAACCACACACAAGTTGACCTGCTGTGAGGATGAAACGAGTTAGCACATTTCAAACATGAAAAAGAACATTTTAAAATCAACATGAAAAACCAAAATTCCAAAAGTATAACACACAAAATAATGCTTACCGAAGAAATAAAATGTATCCTACTAGGCACCCTCCTCCCGCCCTGTGGTGCAAATGATGTCCCTTTCTCCAAAAATGTACTCAATGGGACCGTAATGTTGCAACCACACACAAGATGAACTCCTGTGAGGAAGAAACGAGTTAGCACATTTCAAACATGAAAAAAATCATTTTAAAGTCAACATGAAAAACCAAAAATCCAAAAGTATAATACACAAAATAATGCTTACCGAAGAAAGAAAATGTATCCTGCTAGGCACCCTCCTCCCGCCCTGTGGTGCAACTGATGTTTCTTTCTCCAAAAATGTACTCAATGGGACCGTAATGTTGCAACCACACACAAGTTGACCTGCTGTAAGGAAGAAACGAGTTAGCACATTTCAAACAAGAAAAAGAACACTTTTAAATCAACATGAAAAACCAAAATTCCAAAAGTATAATACACAAAATAATGCTTACCGAACAAAGAAAATGTATCCTGCTAGGCACCCTCCTCCCGCCCTGTGGTGCAACTGATGTTTCTTTCTCCAAAAATGTACTCAATGGGACCGTAATGTTGCAACCACACACAAGTTGACCTGCTGTGAGGAAGAAACGAGTTAGCACATTTCAGACAAGAAATAGAACATTTTAAAATCAACATGAAAAACAAAAATTCCAAAAGTGTAAAACACAATATAGTGCTTAACGAAGAAAGAAAATGTATCCTGCTAGGCACCCTCCTCCCGCCCTGTGGTGCAACTGATGTTTCTTTCTCCAAAAATGTACTCAATGGGACCGTAATGTTGCAACCACCCACAAGTTGTCCTGCTGTGAGGGAAAAACGAGTTAGTACATTTCAAACATGAAAAAGGTCATTTTAAAATCAACATGAAAAACCAAAATTCCAAAAGTATAAAACACTAAAGAAAGTTTACCGTAGAAAGAAAATGTATCGTGCTAGGCACGCTCCTCCCGCCCTGTGGTGCAAATGATGTCCGTTTCTTCAAAAATGTACTCAATGGGACCATAATGTTGCAACCACACACAAGTTGACCTGCTGTGAGGATGAAACGAGTTAGCACATTTCAAACATGAAAAAGAACATTTTAAAATCAACATGAAAAACCAAAATTCCAAAAGTATAATACACAAAATAATGCTTACCGAAGAAAGAAAATGTATCCTACTAGGCACCCTCCTCCCGCCCTGTGGTGCAAATGATGTCCCTTTCTCCAAAAATGTACTCAATGGGACCGTAATGTTGCAACCACACACAAGATGAACTCCTGTGAGGAAGAAACGAGTTAGCACATTTCAAACATGAAAAAAAACATTTTAAAGTCAACATGAAAAACCAAAAATCCAAAAGTATAAAAAACAAACTAATGCTTACAGAAGAAAGAAAATGTATCCTACTAGGCACCCTCCTCCCGCCCTGTGGTGCAAATGATGTCCCTTTCTCCAAAAATGTACTCAATGGGACCGTAATGTTGCAACCACACACAAGTTGACCTGCTGTGAGGAAGAAACGAGTTAGCACATTTCAAACAAGAAAAAGAACATTTTAAAATCAACATGAAAAACCAAAATTCCAAAAGTATAAAACACAATATAGTGCTTAACGAAGAAAGAAAATGTATCCTGCTAGGCACCCTCCTCCCGCCCTGTGGTGCAAAAGATGTCCCTTCCTCCAAAAATGTACTCAATGGGACCGTAATATTGCAACCACACACAAGTTGACCTGCTGTGAGGAAGAAACGAGTTAGCACATTTCAAACATGAAAAAGAACATTTTAAAATCAACATGAAAAACCAAAATTCCAAAAGTATAATACACAAAATAATGCTTACCGAAGAAAGAAAATGTATCCTGCTAGGCACCCTCCTCCCGCCCTGTGGTGCAACTGATGTTTCTTTCTCCAAAAATGTACTCAATGGGACCGTAATGTTGCAACCACACACAAGTTGACCTGCTGTGAGGAAGAAACGAGTTAGCACATTTCAGACAAGAAAAAGAACATTTTAAAATCAACATGAAAAACAAAAATTCCAAAAGTATAAAACACAATATAGTGCTTAACGAAGAAAGAAAATGTATCCTGCTAGGCACCCTCCTCCCGCCCTGTGGTGCAACTGATGTTTCTTTCTCCAAAAATGTACTCAATGGGACCGTAATGTTGCAACCACACACAAGTTGACCTGCTGTGAGAAAGAAACGAGTTAGTACATTTCAAACATGAAAAAGAACATTTTAAAATCAACATGAAAAACCAAAATTCCAAAAGTATAAAACACAAACTAATGCTTACAGAAGAAAGAAAATGTATCCAGAGAGGCACCCTCCTCCCGCCCTGTGGTGCAAATGATGTCCCTTTCTCCAAAAATGTACTCAATGGGACCGTAATGGTGGAACCACACACAAGTTGACCTGCTGTGAGGAAGAAACGAGTTAGTACATTTCAAACATGAAAAAGAACATTTTAAAATCAACATGAAAATCCAAAATTCCAAAAGTATAAAACACTAAAGTAAGCTTACCGAAGAAAGAAAATGTATCATGCTAGGCACCCTCCTCCCGCCCTGTGGTGCAAATGATGTCCCTATCTCCAAAAATGTACTCAATGGGACCGTAATGTTGCAACCACACACAAGTTCACCAGCTGTGAGGAAGAAACGAGTTAGTACATTTCAAACGTGAAAAAGAACATTTTAAAATCAACATGAAAAACCAAAATTCCAAAAGTATACAGCACAAAATAAAGCTTACCAAAGATAGAAAATGTATCCTGCTAGGCACCCTCCTCCCGCCCTGTGGTGCAAATAATGTCCCTTTCTCCAAAAATGTACTCAATGGGACCGTAATGTTGCAACCACACACAAGGCGACCTGCTGTGAGGAAGAAACGAGTTAGCACATTTCAAACATGAAAAAGAACATTTTAAAATCAACATGAAAAACCAAAATTCCAAAAGTATAAAACACAAAATAATGCTTACGGAAGAAAGAAAATGTATCCTGCTAGGCAACCTCCTCCCGCCCTGTGGTGTAAATGATGTCCCTTTCTCAAAAAATGTACTCAATGGGACCGTAATGTTGCAACCACACACAAGTTGACCTGCTGTGAGGAAGAAACGAGTTAGCACATTTCAAACATGAAAAAGAACATTTTAAAATCAACATGAAAAACCAAAATTCCAAAAGTATAATACACAAAATAATGCTTACCGAAGAAAGAAAATGTATCCTGCTAGGCACCCTCCTCCCGCCCTGTGGTGCAACTGATGTCCCTTTCTCCAAAAATGTACTCAATGGGACCGTAATGTTGCAACCACACACAAGTTGACCTGCTGTGAGGAAGAAACGAGTTAGCACATTTCAAACATGAAAAAGAACATTTTAAAAACAACATGAAAAACAAAAATCCCAAAAGTATAAAACACAATATAATGCTCACCGAAGAAAGAAAGTATATCCTGCTAGGCACCCTCCTCCCGCCCTGTGGTGCAAATGATGTCCGTTTCTTCAAAAATGTACTCAATGGGACCGTAATGTTGCAACCACACACAAGTTGACCTGCTGTGAGGATGAAACGAGTTAGCACATTTCAAACATGAAAAAGAACATTTTAAAATCAACATGAAAAACAAAAATTCCAAAAGTATAAAACACAATATAGTGCTTGACGACGAAAGAAAATGTATCCTGCTAGGCATCCTTCTCCCGCCCTGTGGTGCAACTGATGTCCCTTTCTCCAAAAATGTACTCAATGGGACCGTAATGTTGCAACGACACACAAGTTGACCTGCGGTGAGGAAAAAACGAGTTAGTATATTTCAAACATAAAAAGGTCATTTTAAAATCAACATGAAAAACCAAAATTCCAAAAGTATAAAATACTAAAGAAAGCTTACCGAAGAAAGAAAATATATCGTGCTAGGCACCCTCCTCCCGCCCTGTGGTGCAAATGATGTCCGTTTCTTCAAAAATGTTCTCAATGGGACCGTAATGTTGCAACCACACACAAGTTGACCTCCTGTGAGGAAGAAACGGGTTAGCACATTTCAAACATGAAAAAGAACATTTTAAAATCAACATGAAAAACCAAAATTCCAAAAGTATAATACACAAAATAATGCTTACCGAAGAAAGAAAATGTATCCTGCTAGGCACCTTCCTCCTGCCCTGTGGTGCAACTGATATCCCTTTCTCCAAAAATGTACACAATGGGACCGTAATGTTGCAAACACACACAAGTTGACCTGCTGTGAGGAAGAAACAAGTTAGCACATTTCAAACATGAAAAAGAACATTTTAAAATCAACATGAAAAACCAAAATTCCAAAAGTATAAAACACAAAATAATGCTTACCGAACAAAGAAAATGTATCCTGCTAGGCACCCTCCTCCCGCCCTGTGGTGCAACTGATGTCTCTTTCTCCAAAAATGTACTCAATGGGACCGTAATGTTGCAAACACACACAAGTTGACCTGCTGTGAGGAAGAAACGAGTTAGCACATTTCAAACACGAAAAAGAACATTTTTAAATCAACATGAAAAACCACAATTCCAAAAGTATAATACACAAAATAATGCTTACCGAAGAAAGAAAATGTATCCTGCTAGGCACCCTCCTCCCGCCCTGTGGTGCAACTGATGTCCCTTTCTCCAAAAATGTACTCAATGGGACCGTAATGTTGCAAACACACACAAGTTGACCTGCTGTGAGGAAGAAACGAGTTAGTACATTTCAAACATGAAAAAGAACATTTTAAAATCAACATCAAAAACCAAAATTCCAAAAGTATAAAACACAAAATAATGCTTACCGAGGAAAGAAAATGTATCCTGCTAGGCACCCTCCTTCTGCCCTGTGGTGCAACTCATGTCCCTTTCTTCAAAAATGTACTCAATGGGAGCGTAATGTTGCAAACACAGACAAGTTGACCTGCTGTGAGGATGAAACGAGTTAGCACATTTCAAACATGAAAAAGAACATTTTAAAATCACCATGAAAAACCAAATTCCAAAAGTATAAAAAACTAAATAAAGCTTACCGAACAAAGAAAATTTCTCCTGCTAGGCACCCTCCTCCCGCCCTGTGGTGCAACTGATGTCCCTTTCTCCAAAAATGTACTCAATGTGACCGTAATGTTGCAACCACACATAAGTTGACCTGCTGTGAGGAAAAAAACGAGTTAGTACTTTTCAAACATGAAAAAGGTCAATTTAAAATTAACATGAAAAACCAAAATTCCAAAAGTATAAAACACTAAAGAAATCTTACCGAAGTAAGAAAATGTATCGTGTTAGGCACCCTCCTCCCGCCCTGTGGTGCAAATGATGTCCGTTTCGTCAAAAATGTACTCAATGGGACCGTAATTTTGCAACCACACACAAGTTGACCTGCTGTGAGGAAGAAACGAGTTAGCACATTTCAAACACGAAAAAGAACATTTTTAAATCAACATGAAGAACTACAATTCCGAAAGTATAATACACAAAATAATGCTTACCGAAGAAAGAAAATGTATCCTGCTAGGCACCCTCCACCCGCCCTGTCGTGCAACTGATGTCCCTTTCTCCAAAAATGTACTCAATGGGACCGTAATGTTGCAACCACACACAAGTTGACCTGCTGTGAGGAAGAAACGAGTTAGTACATTTCACACATGAAAAAGAACACTCTAAACTGAACATGAAAAACCAAAATTCCAAAAGTATAAAACACTAAAGAAATCTTACCGAAGAAAGAAAATCTATCGTGCTAGGCACCTTCCTCCCGCCCTGTGGTGTAAATGATGTCCCTTTCTCCAAAAATGTACTAACTGGGACCGTAATGTTGCAACCACACACAAGTTGACCTGATGTGACGAAGAAACGAGTTAGCACATTTCAAACATGAAAAAATACATTTTAAAATCAACATTAAAAACAAAAATTCCAAAAGTATAAAACACAATATAATGCTTACCGAAGAAAGAAAATATATCCTGCTAGGCACCATCCTCCCGCCCTGTGGTGCAACTGATGTCCCTTTCTAGAAAAATGTACTCAATGGGACCGTAATGTTGCAACCACACACAAGTTGACCTGCTGTGAGGAAAAAACGAGTTAGTACATTTCAAACATGAAAAAGAACATTTTAAAATCAACATGAAAAACCAAAATTCCAAAAGTACAAAACACTAGAGAAAGCTTACCGAAGAAATAAAATGTATCGTGCTAGGAACCCTCCTCCCGCCCTGTGGTGCAAATGATGTCCGTTTCTTCAAAATTGTACTCAATGGGACTGTAATGTTGCAACCACACACAAGTTGACCTGCTGTGAGGAAGAAATGAGTTAGCACATTTCAAACACGAAAAAGAACATTTTAAAATCAACATGAAAAACCAAAATTCCAAAAGTATAATACACAAAATAATGCTTACCGAAGAAAGAAAATGTATCCTGCTAGGCACCCTCCTCCCGCCTTGTGGTGCAACTGATGTCCCTTTCTAAAAAAATGTACTCAATGGGACCGTAATGTTGCAACCACACACACGTTGACCTGCTGTGAGGAAGTAACGAGTTAGCACATTTCAAACATGAAAAAGAACATTTTAAAGTCAACATCAAAAACCAAAATTCCAAAAGTATAAAACACAAAATAATGCTTACCGAACAAAGAAAATGTATCCTTCTAGGCACCCTCCTCCCGCCCTGTGGTGCAACTGATGTCCCTTTCTCCAAAACTGTACTCAATGGGACCGTAATGTTGCAAACACACACAAGTTGACCTGCTGTGAGGAAGAAACGAGTTAGCAAATTTCAAACATGAAAAAGAGCATTTTAAAATCAACATGAAAAACCAAAATTCCAAAAGTATAAAACACAAAATAATGCTTACCGAAGAAAGAAAATGTATCCTGCTAGGCACCCTCCTCCCGCCCTGTGGTGCAACTGAAGTCCCTTTCTCCAAAAATGTACTCAATGGGACCGTAATGTAACAAACACAGACAAGTTGACCTGCTGTGAGGAAGAAACAAGTTAGCACATTTCAAACATGAAAAAGAACATTTTAAAATCAACATGAAAAACCAAAATTCCAAAAGTATAAAACACAAAATAATGCTTACCGAACAAAGAAAATGTATCCTGCTAGGCACCCTCCTCCTGCCCTGTGGTGCAACTGATGTCTCTTTCTCCAAAAATGTACTCAATGGGACCGTAATGTTGCAAACACACACAAGTTGACCTGCTGTGAGGAAGAAACAAGTTAGCAAATTTCAAACATGAAAAAGAACATTTTAAAATCAACATGAAAAACCAAAATTCCAAAAGTATAAAACACAAAATAATGCTTACCGAAGAAAGAAAATGTATCCCACTAGGCACCCTCCTACCGCCCTGTGGTGCAACTGATGTCCGTTTCTCCAAAAATGTACTCAATGGGACTGTAATGTTGCAAACACACACAAGTTGACCTGCTGTGAGGAAGAAACAAGTTAGCAAATTTCAAACATGAAAAAGAACATTTTAAAGTCAACATGAAAAACCAAAATTCCAAAAGTATAAAACACAAAATAATGCTTACCGAACAAAGAAAATGTATCCTGCTAGGCACCCTCCTCCCGCCCTGTGGTGCAACTGATGTCCCTTTCTCCAAAAATGTACTCGATGGGACCGTAATGTAACAAACGCACACAAGTTGACCTGCTGTGAGGAAGAAATGAGTTAGCAAATTTCAAACATGAAAAAGAACATTTTAAAATCAACATGAAAAACCAAAATTCCAAAAGTATAAAACACAAAATAATGCTTACCGAAGAAAGAAAATGTATCCTGCTAGGCACCCTCCTCCCGCCCTGTGGTGCAACTGAAGTCCCTTTCTCCAAAAATGTACTCAATGGGACCGTAATGTAACAAACACACACAAGTTGACCTGCTGTGAGGAAGAAACAAGTTAGCACATTTCAAACATGAAAAAGAACATTTTAAAATCAACATGAAAAACCAAAATTCCAAAAGTATAAAACACAAAATAATGCTTACCGAGGAAAGAAAATGTATCCTGCTAGGCACCCTCCTCCCGCCCTGTGGTGCAACTGATGTCTCTTTCTCCAAAAATGTAGTCAATGGGACCGTAATGTTGCAAACACACACATGTTGACCTGCTGTGAGGAAGAAACAAGTTAGCACATTTCAAACATGAAAAAGAACATTTTAAAATCAACATGTAAAACCAAATTCCAAAAGTATAAAACACAAAATAATGCTTACCAAACAAAGAAAATGTATCCTGCTAGGCACCCTCCTCCCGCCCTGTGGTGCAACTGATGTCCCTTTCTCCAAAAGTGTACCCAATGGGACCGTAATGTTGCAAACACACACAAGTTGACCTGCTGTGAGGAAGAAACGAGTTAGCACATTTCAAACATGAAAAAGAACATTTTAAAATCAACATGAAAAACCAAAATTCCAAAAGTATAAAACACAAAATAATGCTTACCGAAGAAAGAAAATGTATCCTGCTAGGCACCCTCCTCCCGCCCTGTGGTGCAACTGATGTCCCTTTCTCCACAAATGTACTCAATGGGACCGTAATGTTGCAAACACACACAAGTTGACCTGCTGTGAGGAAGAAACAAGTTAGCACATTTCAAACATGAAAAAGAACATTTTAAAATCAACATGAAAAACCAAAATTCCAAAAGTATAAAATACAAAATAATGCTTACCGCAGAAAGAAAATGTATCCTGCTAGGCACCCTCCTCCCGCCCTGTGGTGCAACTGAAGTCCCTTTCTCCAAAAATGTACTCAATGGGACCGTAATGTAACAAACACACACAAGTTGACCTGCTGTGAGGAAGAAACAAGTTAGCACATTTCAAACATGAAAAAGAACATTTTAAAATCAACATGAAAAACCAAAATTCCAAAAGTATAAAACACAAAATAATGCTTACCGAAGAAAGAAAATGTATCGTGCTAGGCACCCTCCTCCCGCCCTGTGGTGCAACTGATGTCTCTTCCTCCAAAAATGTACTCCATGGGACCGTAATGTTGCAAACACACACAAGTTGACCTGCTGTGAGGAAGAAACGAGTTAGCACATTTCAAACATGAAAAACAACATTTTAAAATCAACATCAAAAACCAAAATTCCAAAAGTATAAAACACAAAATAATGCTTACCGAAGAAAGAAAATGTATCCTGCTAGGCACCCTCCTCCCGCCCTGTGGTGCAACTGATGTCCCTTTTTCACCAAAAATGTACTAAATGGGACCGTAATGTTGCAACCACACACAAGTTGACCTGCTGTGAGGAAGAAACGACTTAGTACATTTCAAACACGAAAAAGAACATTTTTAAATCAACATGAAAAACCAAATTCCAAAAGTATAAAACACAAAATAATGCTTACCGAAGAAAGAAAATGTATCCTGCTACGCACCCTCCTCCCGCCCTGTGGTGCAACTGATGTCCCTTTCTCCAAAAATGTACTCAATGGGACCGTAATATTGCAAACACACACAAGTTGACCTGCTGTGAGGAAGAAACGAGTTAGCACATTTCAAACATGAAAAAGAACATTTTAAAATCAACATGAAAAACCAAAATTCCAAAAGTATAAAACACAAAATAATGCTTACCGAAGAAAGAAAATGTATCCTGCTAGGCACCCTCCTCCCGCCCTGTGGTGCAACTGATGTCTCTTTCTCCAAAAATGTACTCAATGGGACCGTAATGTTGCAAACACACACAAGTTGACCTGCTGTGAGGAAGAAACGAGTTAGCACATTTCAAACATGAAAAAGAACATTTTAAAATCAACATCAAAAACCAAAATTCCAAAAGTATAAAACACAAAATAATGCTTACCGAAGAAAGAAAATGTATCGTGCTAGGCACCCTCCTCCCGCCCTGTGGTGCAACTGATGTCTCATTCTCCAAAAATGTACTCAATGGGACCGTAATGTTGCAAACACACACAAGTTGACTTGCTGTGAGGAAGAAACGAGTTAGCACATTTCTAACATGAAAAAGAACATTTTAAAATCAACATGAAAAACCAAAATTCCAAAAGTATAAAACACAAAATAATGTTTACCGAAGAAAGAAAATGTATCCTGCTAGGCACCCTCCTCCCGCCCTGTGGTGCAACTGATGTCTCTTTCTCCAAAAATGTACTCAATGGGACCGTAATGTTGCAAACACACACAAGTTGACCTGCTGTGAGGAAGAAACAAGTTAGCACATTTCAAACATGAAAAAGAACATTTTAAAATCAACATGAAAAACCAAAATTCCAAAAGTATAAAACACAAAATAATGCTTACCGAACAAAGAATATGTATCCTGCTTGGCACCCTCCTCCCGCCCTGTGGTGCAACTGAAGTCCCTTTCTCCAAAAATGTAATCAATGGGACCGTAATGTTGCAAACACACACAAGTTCACCTGCTGTGAGGAAGAAACAAGTTAGCACATTTCAAACATGAACAAGAACATTTTAAAATCAACATAAAAACCAAAATTCCAAAAAGTATAAAACACAAAATAATGCTTACCGAAGAAAGAAAATGTATCGTGCTAGGCACCCTCCTCCCGCCCTGTGGTGCAACTGATGTCTCTTTCTCCAAAAATGTACTCAATGGGACCGTAATGTTGCAAACACACACAAGTTGACCTGCTGTGAGGAAGAGACGAGTTAGCACATTTCAAACATGAAAAACAACATTTTAAAATCAACATGAAAAACCAAAATTCCAAATGTATAAAACACAAAATAATGCTTACCGAAGAAAGAAAATGTATCCTGCTAGGCACCCTCCTCCCGCCCTGTGGTGCAACTGATGTCCCTTTCTCCAAAAATGTACTCAATGGGACCGTAATGTTGCAAACACACACAAGTTGACCTGCTGTGAGGAAGAAACAAGTTAGCACATTTCAAACATGAAAAAGAACATTTTCAAGTCAACATGAAAAACCAAAATTCCAAAAGTATAAAACACAAAATAATGCTTACCGAAGAAAGAATATGTATCCTGCTAGGCACCCTCCTCCCGCCCTGTGGTGCAACTGATGTCCCTTTCTCCAAAAATGTACTCAATGGGACCGTAATGTAACAAACACACACAAGTTGACCTGCTGTGAGGAAGAAACAAGTTAGCACATTTCAAACATGAAAAAGAACATTTTAAAATCAACATGAAAAACCAAAATTCCAAAAGTATAAAACACAAAATAATGCTTACCGAAGAAAGAAAATGTATCGTGCTAGGCACCCTCCTCCCGCCCTGTGGTGCAACTGATGTCTCTTTCTCCAAAAATGTACTCCATGGGACCGTAATGTTGCAAACACACACAAGTTGACCTGCTGTGAGGAAGAAACGAGTTAGCACATTTCAAACATGAAAAACAACATTTTAAAATCAACATGAAAAACCAAAATTCCAAAAGTATAAAACACAAAATAATGCTTACCGAACAAAGAAAATGTATCCTGCTAGGCACCCTCCTCCCGCCCTGTGGTGCAACTGATGTCCCTTTCTCCAAAAATGTACTCAATGGGACCGTAATGTTGCAACCACAAACAAGTTGACCTGCTGTGAGGAAGAAACGAGTTAGTACATTTCAAACACGAAACAGAACATTTTTAAATCAACATGAAAAACCAAATTCCAAAAGTATAAAACACAAAATAATGCTTACCGAAGAAAGAAAATGTATCCTGCTAGGCACCCTCCTCCCGCCCTGTGGTGCAACTGATGTCTCTTTCTCCAAAAATGTACTCAATGGGACCGTAATGTTGCAAACACACACAAGTTGACCTGCTGTGAGGAAGAAACGAGTTAGCACATTTCAAACATGAAAAAGAACATTTTAAAGTCAACATGAAAAACCAAAATTCCAAAAGTATAAAACACAAAATAATGCTTACCGAAGAAAGAATATGTATCCTGCTAGGCACCCTCCTCCCGCCCTGTGGTGCAACTGAAGTCCCTTTCTCCAAAAATGTACTCAATGGGACCGTAATGTAACAAACACACACAAGTTGACCTGCTGTGAGGAAGAAACAAGTTAGCACATTTCAAACATGAAAAAGAACATTTTAAAATCAACATGAAAAACCAAAATTCCAAAAGTATAAAACACAAAATAATGCTTAACGAAGAAAGAAAATGTATCCTGCTAGGCACCCTCCTCCCGCCCTGTGGTGCAACTGATGTCTCTTTCTCCAAAAATGTACTCAATGGGACCGTAATGTTGCAAACACACACAAGTTGACCTACTGTGAGGAAGAAACAAGTTAGCACATTTCAAACATGAAAAACAACATTTTAAAATCACCATCAAAAACCAAAATTCCAAAAGTATAAAACACAAAATAATGCTTACCAAAGAAAGAAAATGTATCGTGCTAGGCACCCTCCTCCCGCCCTGTGGTGCGACTGATGTCTCTTGCTCCAAAAATGTACTCAATGGGACCGTAATGTTGCAAACACACACAAGTTGACCTGCTGTGAGGAAGAAACGAGTTAGCACATTTCTAACATGAAAAAGAACATTTTAAAATCAACATGAAAAACCAAAATTCCAAAAGTATAAAATACAAAATAATGCTTACCGAAGAAAGAAAATGTATCCTGCTTGGCACCCTCCTCCCGCCCTGTGGTGCAACTGATGTCCCTTTCTCCAAAAATGTACTCAATGGGACCGTAATGTTGCAACCACACACAAGTTGACCTGCTATGAGGAAGAAACGAGTTAGCACATTTCAAACATGAAAAAGAATATTTTAAAATCAACATGAAAAACCTAAATTCCAAAAGTATAAAACACAAAATAATGCTTACCGAAGAAAGAGAATGTATCGTGCTAGGCACCCTCCTCCCGCCCTGTGGTGCAACTGATGTCTCTTTCTCCAAAAATGTACTCAATGGGACCGTAATGTTGCAAACACACACAAGTTGACCTGCTGTGAGGAAGAAACGAGTTAGCACATTTCAAACATGAAAAACAACATTTTAAAATCAACATCAAAAACCAAAATTCCAAAAGTATAAAACACAAAATAATGCTTACCGAAGAAAGAAAATGTATCGTGCTAGGCACCCTCCTCCCGCCCTGTGGTGCAACTGATGTCTCTTTCTCCAAAAATGTACTCAATGGGACCGTAATGTTGCAAACACACACAAGTTGACCTGCTGTGAGGAAGAAACGAGTTAGCACATTTCAAACATGAAAAACAACATTTTAAAATCAACATCAAAAACCAAAATTCCAAAAGTATAAAACACAAAATAATGCTTACCGAAGAAAGAAAATGTATCCTGCTTGGCACCCTCCTCCCGCCCTGTGGTGCAACTGATGTCCCTTTCTCCAAAAATGTACTCAATGGGACCGTAATGTTGCAAACACACACAAGTTGACCTGCTGTGAGGAAGAAACGAGTTAGTACATTTCAAACATGAAAAAGAACATTTTAAAATCAACATGAAAAACCAAAATTCCAAAAGTATAAAACACAAAATAATGCTTACCGAAGAAAGAAAATGTATCGTGCTAGGCACCCTCCTCCCGCCCTGTGGAGCAACTGATGTCTCTTTCTCCAAAAATGTACTCAATGGGACCGTAATGTTGCAAACACACACAAGTTGACCTGCTGTGAGGAAGAAACGAGTTAGCACATTTCAAACATGAAAAAGAACATTTTAAAATCAACATGAAAAACCAAAATTCCAAAAGTATAAAAAACAAAATAATGCTTACCAAAGAAAGAAAATGTATCGTGCTAGGCACCCTCCTCCCGCCCTGTGGTGCAACTGATGTCTCTTTCTCCAAAAATGTACTCAATGGGACCGTAATGTTGCAAACACACACAAGTTGACCTGCTGTGAGGAAGAAACGAGTTAGCATATTTCAAACATGAAAAACAAGATTTTAAAATCAACATCAAAAACCAAAATTCCAAAAGTATAAAACACAAAATAATGCTTACCGAAGAAAGAAAATGTATCCTGCTAGGCACCCTCCTCCCGCCCTGTGGTGCAACTGATGTCCCTTTCTCCAAAAATGTACTCAATGGGACCGTAATGTTGCAAACACACAAAAGTTGACCTGCTGTGTGGAAGAAACAAGTTAGCACATTTCAAACATGATAAAGAACATTTTAAAATCAACATGAAAAACCAAATTCCAAAAGTATAAAACACAAAATAATGCTTACCGAAGAAAGAAAATATATCCTGCTAGGCACCCTCCGCCCGCCCTGTGGTGCAGCTGATGTCCCTTTCTCCAAAAATGTACTCAATGGGACCGTAATGTTGCAACCACACACAAGTTGACCTGCTGTGAGGAAAAAACGAGTTAGTACATTTCAAACATGAAAAAAGTCATTTTAAAATCAACACGAAAAACCAAAATTCCAAAAGTATAAAACACTAAAGAAAGCTTACCGAAGAAAGAAAATGTATCCTGCAAGGCACCCTCCTCCCGCCCTGTGGTGCAAATGATGTCCGTTTCTTCAAAAATGTACTCAATGGGACCGTGATGTTGCAACCACACACAAGTTGACCTGCTGTGAGGAAGAAACGAGTTAGCACATTTCAAACACGAAAAAGAACATTTTTAAATCAACATGAAAAACCACAATTCCAAAAGTATAATACACAAAATAATGCTTACCGAAGAAAGAAAATGTATCCTGCTAGGCACCCTCCTCCCGCCCTGTGGTGCAACTGATGTCCCTTTCTCCAAAAATGTACTCAATGGGACCATAATGTTGCAACCACACACAAGTTGACCTGCTGTGAGGAAGAAACGAGTTAGCACATTTCAAACATGAAAAAAGTCATTTTAAAATCAACATGAAAAACCAAAATTCCAAAAGTATAAAACACTAAAGAAAGCTTTCCGAAGAAAGAAAATGTATCCTGCTAGGCACCCTCCTCCCGCCCTGTGGTGCAACTGATGTCCCTTTCTCCAAACATGTACTCAATGGGACCATAATGTTGCAACCACACACAAGTTGACCTGCTGTGAAGAAGAAACGAGTTAGTACATTTCAAACATGAAAAAGAACATTTTAAAATCAACATGAGAAACCAAAATTCCAAAAGTATAAAACACTAAAGAAAGCTTACCGAAGAAAGAAAATGTATCGTGCTAGGCACCCTCCTCCCGCCCTGTGGTGCAAATTATGTCTGTTTCTTCAAAAATGTACTCAATGGGACTGTAATGTTGCAACCACACACAAGTTGACCTGCTGTGAGGAAGAAACGAGTTAGCACATTTCAGACACGAAAAAGAACATTTTTAAATCAACATGAAAAACCACAATTCCAAAAGTATAATACACAATATAATGCTTACCGAAGAAAGAAAATGTATCCTGCTAGGCACCCTCCTCCCGCCCTGTGGTGCAACTGATATCCCTTTCTCCAAAAATGTACTCTATGGGACCATAATGTTGCAACCACACACAAGTTGACCTGCTGTGAGGAAGAAACGAGTTAGTACATTTCAAACATGAAAAAGAACATTTTAAAAACAACATAAAAAACCAAAATTCCAAATGTATAAAACACTAAAGAAAGCTTACCCAAGAAAGAAAATGTATCGTGCTAGGCACCCTCCTCCCGCCCTGTGGTGCAAATGATGTCCGTTTCTTCAAAAATGTACTCAATGGGACCGTAATGTTGCAACCACACACAAGTTGACCTGCTGTGAGGAAGAAACCAGTTTGCACATTTCAAACACGAGAAAGAACATTTTAAAATCAACATGAAAAACCAAAATTCCAAAAGTATAATACACAAAATAATGCTTACCGAACAAAGAAAATGTATCCTGCTAGGCACCCTCCTCCCGCCCTGTGGTGCAACAAATGTCCCTTTCTCCAAAAATGTACTCAATGGGACCGTAATGTTGCAACCACACACAAGTTGACCTGCTGTGAGGAAGTAACGAGTTAGCACATTTCAAACATGAAAAAGAACATTTTAAAATCAACATGAAAAACCAAAATTCCAAAAGTATAAAACACAAAATAATGCTTACCGAACAAAGAAAATGTATCGTTCTAGGCACCCTCCTCCCGCCCTGTGGTGCAACTGATGTCCCTTTCTCCAAAAATGTACTCAATGGGACCGTAATGTTGCAACCACACACACGTTGACCTGCTGACAGGAAAAAACGAGTTAGTACATTTCCAACATGAAAAAGTTCATTTTAAAATCAACATGGATAACCAAAATTCCAAAAGTATAAAACGCTAAGGAAAGCATACCGAAGAAAGAAAATGTATCCTGCTAGGCACCCTCCTCCCACCCTGTGGTGCAAATGATGTCCGTTTCTTCAAAAATGTACTCAATGGGACCGTAATGTTGCAACCACACACTAGTTGACCTGCTGTGAGGAAGAAACGTGTTAGCACATATCAAACACGAAAAAGAACATTTTAAAATCAACATGAAAAACAAAATTCCAAAAGTATAAAACACAAAATAATGCTTACCGAACAAAGAAAATGTATCCTGCTAGGCACCCTCCTCCCGCCCTGTGGTGCAACTGATGTCCCTTTCTCCAAAAATGTACTCAATGGGACCGTAATGTTGCAACCACACACAAGTTGACCTGCTGTGAGGAAGAAACGAGTTAGCACATTTCAAACATGAAAAAGAACATTTTAAAATCAACATGAAAAACTAAAATTCCAAAAGTATAATACACAAAATAATGCTTACCGAACAAAGAAAATGTATCGTTCTAGGCACCCTCCTCACGCCCTGTGGTGCGACTGATGTCCCTTTCTCCAAAAATGTACTCAATGGGACCGTAATGTTGCAACCACACACAAGTTGACCTGCTGTGAGGAAGAAACGAGTTAGCACATTTCAAACATGAAAAAGAACTTTTTAAAGTCAACATGGAAAACCAAAATTCCAAAAGTATAATACACAAAATAATGCTTACCGAACAAAGAAAATGTATCCTGCTAGGCACCCTCCTCCCGCCCTGTGGTGCAACTGATGTCCCTTTCTCCAAAAATGTACTCAATGGGACCGTAATGTTGCAACCACACACAAGTTGACCTGCTGTCAGGAAAAAACGAGTTAGCACATTTCAAACAGGAAAAAGAACATTTTAAAATCAACATGAAAAACCAAAATTCCAAAAGTATAAAACACAAAATAATGCTAACCGAACAAAGAAAATGTATCCTGCTAGGCACCCTCCTCCCACCCTGTGGTGCAACTGATGTCCCTTTCTCCAAAACTGTACTCAATGGGACCGTAATGTTGCAACCACACACAAGTTGACCTGCTGTGAGGAAGAAACGAGTTAGCACATTTCAAACCTGAAAAAGAACATTTTAAAATCAACATCAAAAACCAAAATTCCAAAAGTATAAAACACAAAATAATGCTTACCGAAGAAAGAAAATGTATCCTGCTAGGCACCCTCCTCCCGCCCTGTGGTGCAACTGATGTCCCTTTCTCCAAAAATGTACTCAATGGGACCGTAATGTTGCAACCACACACAAGTTGACCTGCTGTGAGGAAGAAACGAGTTAGCACATTTCAAACATGAAAAAGAACATTTTAAAATCAACATGAAAAACCAAAATTCCAAAATTATAATACACAAAATAATGCTTACCGAAGAAAGAAAATGTATCCTGCTAGGCACCCTCCTCCCGCCCTGTGGTGCAACACATGTCCCTTTCTCCAAAAATGTACTCAATGGGACCGTAATGTTGCAACCACACACAAGTTGACCTGCTGTGAGGAAGAAACGAGTTAGCACATTTCAAACATGAAAAAGAACATTTTAAAATCAACATGAAAAACAAAATTCCAAAAGTATAAAACACAAAATAATGCTTATCGAACAAAGAAAATGTATCCTGCTAGGCACCCTCCTCCCGCCCTGTGGTGCAACTGATGTCCCTTTCTCCAAAAATGTACTCAATGGGACCGTAATGTTGCAACCACACACAAGTTGACCTGCTGTGAGGAAGAAATGAGTTAGCACATTCCAAACATGAATAAGAACATTTTAAAATCAACATGAAAAACCAAAATTCCAAAAGTATAAAACACAAAATAATGCTTACCGAACAAAGAAAATGTATCCTGCTAGGCACCCTCCTCCCGCCCTGTGGTGCAACTGATGTCCCTTTCTCCAAAAATGTACTCAATGGGACCGTAATGTTGCAACCACACACAAGTTGACCTGCTGTGAGGAAGAAATGAGTTAGTAGATTTCAAACATGAAAAAGAACATTTTAAAATCAACATGAAAAACCAAAATTCCAAAAGTATAATACACAAAATAATGCTTACCGAACAAAGAAAATGTATCGTTCTAGGCACCCTCCTCCCACCCTGTGGTGCAACTGATGTCCCTTTCTCCAAAAATGTACTCAATGGGACCGTAATGTTGCAAACACACACAAGTTGACCTGCTGTGAGGAAGAAACGAGTTAGCACATTTCAAACATGAAAAAGAACTTTTTAAAATCAACATGAAAAACCAAATTTCCAAAAGTATAAAACACAAAATAATGCTTACAGAACAAAGAAAATGTATCCTGCTAGGCACCCTCCTCCCGCCCTGTGGTGCAACTGATGTCCCTTTCTCCAAAAATGTACTCAATGGGACCGTAATGTTGCAACCACACACAAGTTGACCTGCTGTGAGGAAGAAACGAGTTAGCACATTTCAAACATGAAAAACAACATTTTAAAATCAACATGAAAAACCAAAATTCCAAAAGTATAATACTCAAAATAATGCTTACCGAAGAAAGAAAATGTATCATGCTAGGCACCCTCCTCCCGCCCTGTGGTGCAACTGATGTCCCTTTCTCCAAAAATGTACTCAATGGGACCGTAATGTTGCAACCACACACAAGTTGACCTGCTGTGAGGAAGAAACGAGTTAGCACATTTCAAACATGAAAAAGAACATTTTAAAATCAACATGAAAAACCAATATTCTAAAAGTATAAAACACAAAATAATGCTTACCGAAGAAAGAAAATGTATCCTGCTAGGCACCCTCCTCCCGCCCTGTGGTGCAACTGATGTCCCTTTCTCCAAAAATGTACTCAATGGGACCGTAATGTTGCAACCACACACAAGTTGACCTGCTGTGAGGAAGAAACGAGTTAGCACATTTCAAACATGAAAAAGAACATTTTAAAATCAACATGAAAAACCAAAATTCCAAAAGTATAATACACAAAATAATGCTTACCGAACAAAGAAAATGTATCGTTCTAGGCACCCTCCTCCCGCCCTGTGGTGCGACTGATGTCCCTTTCTCCAAAAATGTACTCAATGGGACCGTAATGTTGCAACCACACACAAGTTGACCTGCTGTGAGGAAGAAACAAGTTAGCACTTTTCAAACACGAAAAAGAACATTATAAAATCAACATGAAAAACCATACTTCCAAAAGTATAATACACAAAATAATGCTTACCGAAGATAGAAAATGTATCCTGCTAGGCACCCTCCTCCCGCCCTGTGGTGCAACTGATATCCCTTTCTCCAAAAATGTACTCAATGGGACCGTAATGTTGCAACCACACACAAGTTGACCTGCTGTGAGGAAGAAACGAGTTAGCACATTTCAAACATGAAAAAGAACATTTTAAAATCAACATGAAAAACAAAATTCCAAAATTATAATACACAAAATAATGTTTACCGAAGAAAGAAAATGTATCCTGCTAGGCACCCTCCTCCCGCCCTGTGGTGCAACTGATGTCCCTTTCTCCAAAAATGTACTCAATGGGACCGTAATGTTGCAACCACACACAAGTTGACCTGCTGTGAGGAAGAAACGAGTTAGCACATTTCAAACCTGAAAAAGAACATTTTAAAATCAACATCAAAAACCAAAATTCCAAAAGTATAAAACACAAAATAATGCTTACCGAAGAAAGAAAATATATCCTGCTAGGCACCCTCCTCCCGCCCTGTGGTGCAACTGATGTCCCTTTCACCAAAAATGTACTCAATGGGACCGTAATGTTGCAACCACACACAAGTTGACCTGCTGTGAGGAAGAAATGAGTTAGCACATTTCAAACCTGAAAAAGAACATTTTAAAATCAACATCAAAAACCAAAATTCCAAAAGTATAAAACACAAAATAATGCTTACCGAAGAAAGAAAATGTATCCTGCTAGGCACCCTCCTCCCGCCCTGTGGTGCAACTGATGTCCCTTTCTCCAAAAATGTACTCAATGGGACCGTAATGTTGCAACCACACACAAGTTGACCTGCTGTGAGGAAGAAACGAGTTAGCACATTTCAAACATGAAAAAGAACATTTTAAAATCAACATGAAAAACCAAAATTCCAAAAGTATAAAACACAAAATAATGCTTACCGAACAAAGAAAATGTATCCTGCTAGGCACCCTCCTCCCGCCCTGTGGTGCAACTGATGTCCCTTTCTCCAAAAATGTACTCAATGGGACCGTAATGTTGCAACCACACACAAGTTGACCTGCTGTGAGGAAGAAATGAGTTAGTAGATTTCAAACATGAAAAAGAACATTTTAAAATCAACATGAAAAACCAAAATTCCAAAAGTATAATACACAAAATAATGCTTACCGAACAAAGAAAATGTATCGTTCTAGGCACCCTCCTCCCGCCCTGTGGTGCAACTGATGTCCCTTTCTCCAAAAATGTACTCAATGGGACCGTAATGTTGCAAACACACACAAGTTGACCTGCTGTGAGGAAGAAACGAGTTAGCACATTTCAAACATGAAAAAGAACTTTTTAAAATCAACATGAAAAACCAAAATTCCAAAAGTATAAAACACAAAATAATGCTTACCGAACAAAGAAAATGTATCCTGCTAGGCACCCTCCTCCCGCCCTGTGGTGCAACTGATGTCCCTTTCTCCAAAAATGTACTCAATGGGACCGTAATGTTGCAACCACACACAAGTTGACCTGCTGTGAGGAAGAAACGAGTTAGCACATATCAAACATGAAAAACAACATTTTAAAATCAACATGAAAAACCAAAATTCCAAAAGTATAATACTCAAAATAATGCTTACCGAAGAAAGAAAATGTATCATGCTAGGCACCCTCCTCCCGCCCTGTGGTGCAACTGATGTCCCTTTCTCCAAAAATGTACTCAATGGGACCGTAATGTTGCAACCTCACACAAGTTGACCTGCTGTGAGGAAGAAACGAGTTAGCACATTTCAAACATGAAAAAGAACATTTTAAAATCAACATGAAAAACCAATATTCTAAAAGTATAAAACACAAAATAATGCTTACCGAAGAAAGAAAATGTATCCTGCTAGGCACCCTCCTCCCGCCCTGTGGTGCAACTGATGTCCCTTTCTCCAAAAATGTACTCAATGGGACCGTAATGTTGCAACCACACACAAGTTGACCTGCTGGGAGGAAGAAACGAGTTAGCACATTTCAAACATGAAAAAGAACATTTTAAAATCAACATGAAAAACCAAAATTCCAAAAGTATAATACACAAAATAATGCTTACCGAACAAAGAAAATGTATCCTGCTAGGCACCCTCCTCACGCCCTGTGGTGCGACTGATGTCCCTTTCTCCAAAAATGTACTCAATGGGACCGTAATGTTGCAACCACACACAAGTTGACCTGCTGTGAGGAAGAAACGAGTTAGCACATTTCAAACACGAAAAAGAACATTATAAAATCAACATGAAAAACCATACTTCCAAAAGTATAATACACAAAATAATGCTTACCGAAGATAGAAAATGTATCCTGCTAGGCACCTTCCTCCCGCCCTGTGGTGCAACTGATGTCCCTTTCTCCAAAAATGTACTCATTGGGACCGTAATGTTGCAACCACACACAAGTTGACCTGCTGTGAGGAAGAAACGAGTTAGCACATTTCAAACATGAAAAAGAACATTTTAAAATCAACATGAAAAACCAAAATTCCAAAAGTATAAAACACAAAATAATGCTTACCGAAGAAAGAAAATGTATCCTGCTAGGCACCCTCCTCCCGCCCTGTGGTGCAACTGATGTCCCTTTCTCCAAAACTGTACTCAATGGGACCGTAATGTTGCAAACACACACAAGTTGACCTGCTGTGTGGAAGAAACAAGTTAGCACATTCCAAACATGAAAAAGAACATTTTAAAATCAACATCAAAAACCAAAATTCCAAAAGTATAAAACACAAAATAATGCTTACCAAACAAAGAAAATGTATCCTGCTAGGCACCTTCCTCCCGCCCTGTGGTGCAACTGATGTCCCTTTCTCCAAAAATGTACTCAATGGGACCGTAATGTTGCAACCACACACAAGTTGACCTGCTGTGAGGAAGAAACGAGTTAGCACATTTCAAACATGAAAAAGAACATTTTAAAATCAACATGAAAAACCAAAATTCCAAAATTATAATACACAAAATAATGCTTACCGAAGAAAGAAAATGTATCCTGCTAGGCACCCTCCTCCCGCCCTGTGGTGCAACTGATGTCCCTTTCTCCAAAAATGTACTCAATGGGACCGTAATGTTGCAACCACACACAAGTTGACCTGCTGTGAGGAAGAAACGAGTTAGCACATTTCAAACATGAAAAAGAACATTTTAAAATCAACATGAAAAACCAAAATTCCAAAATTATAATACACAAAATAATGCTTACCGAAGAAAGAAAATGTATCCTGCTAGGCACCCTCCTCCCGCCCTGTGGTGCAACTGATGTCCCTTTCTCCAAAAATGTACTCAATGGGACCGTAATGTTGCAACCACACACAAGTTGACCTGCTGTGAGGAAGAAACGAGTTAGCACATTTCAAACATGAAAAAGAACATTTTAAAATCAACATGAAAAACAAAATTCCAAAAGTATAAAACACAAAATAATGCTTACCGAAGAAAGAAAATGTATCCTGCTAGGCACCTTCCTCCCGCCCTGTGGTGCAACTGATGTCCCATTCTCCTAAAATGTACTCAATGGGACCGTAATGTTGCAACCACACACAAGTTGACCTGCTGTGAGGAGGAAAACGAGTTAGCACATTTCAAACACGAAAAAGAACATTATAAAATCAACATGAAAAACCATACTTCCAAAAGTATAATACACAAAATAATGCTTACCGAACAAAGAAAATGTATCCTGCTAGGCACCCTCCTCCCGCCCTGTGGTGCAACTGATGTCCCTTTCTCCAAAAATGTACTCAATGGGACCGTAAGATTGCAACCACACACAAGTTGACCTGCTGTGAGGAAGAAACGAGTTAGCACATTTCAAACATGAAAAAGAACATTTTAAAATCAACATGAAAAACCATACTTCCAAAAGTATAATACACAATATAATGCTTACCGAAGAAAGAAAATGTATCCTGCTAGGCACCCTCCTCCCGCCCTGTGGTGCAACTGATGTCCCTTTCTCCAAAAATGTACTCAATGGGACCGTAATGTTGCAACCACACACAAGTTGACCTGCTGTGAGGAAGAAACGAGTTAGCACATTTCAAACATGAAAAAGAACATTTTAAAATCAACATGAAAAACCAAAATTCCAAAATTATAATACACAAAATAATGCTTACCGAAGAAAGAAAATGTATCCTGCTAGGCACCCTCCTCCCGCCCTGTGGTGCAACTGATGTCCCTTTCTCCAAAAATGTACTCAATGGGACCGTAATGTTGCAACCACACACAAGTTGACCTGCTGTGAGGAAGAAACGAGTTAGCACATTTCAAACATGAAATAGAACATTTTAAAATCAACATGAAAAACGAAATTCCAAAAGTATAATACACAAAATAATGCTTACCGAAGAAAGAAAATGTATCCTGTTAGGCACCCTCCTCCCGCCCTGTGGTGCAACTGATGTCCCTTTCTCCAAAAATGTACTCAATGGGACCGTAATGTTGCAACCACACACAAGTTGACCTGCTGTGAGGAAGAAACGAGTTAGCACATTTCAAACACGAAAAAGAACATTTTAAAATCAACATGAAAAACAAAATTCCAAAAGTATAAAACACAAAATAATGCTTACCGAACAAAGAAAATGTATCCTGCTAGGCACCCTCCTCCCGCCCTGTGGTGCAACTGATGTCCCTTTCTCCAAAAATGTACTCAATGGGACCGTAAGATTGCAACCACACACAAGTTGACCTGCTGTGAGGAAGAAACGAGTTAGCACAATTCAAACATGAAAAAGAACATTTTAAAATCAACATGAAAAACCAAAATTCCAAAAGTATAAAACACAAAATAATGCTTACCGAAGATAGAAAATGTATCCTGCTAGGCACCCTCCTCCTGCCCTGTGGTGCAACTGATGTCCCTTTCTCCAAAAATGTACTCAATGGGACCGTAATGTTGCAACCACACACAAGTTGACCTGCTGTGAGGAAGAAACGAGTTAGCACATTTCAAACATGAAAAAGAACATTTTAAAATCAACATGAAAAACCAAAATTCCAAAATTATAATACACAATATAATGCTTACCGAAGAAAGAAAATGTATCCTGCTAGGCACCCTCCTCCCGCCCTGTGGTGCAACTGATGTCCCTTTCTCCAAAAATGTACTCAATGGGACCGTAATGTTGCAACCACACACAAGTTGACCTGCTGTGAGGAAGAAACGAGTTAGCACATTTCAAACCTGAAAAAGAACATTTTAAAATCAACATCAAAAACCAAAATTCCAAAAGTATAAAACACAAAATAATGCTTACCGAAGAAAGAAAATATATCCTGCTAGGCACCCTCCTCCCGCCCTGTGGTGCAACTGATGTCCCTTTCACCAAAAATGTACTCAATGGGACCGTAATGTTGCAACCACACACAAGTTGACCTGCTGTGAGGAAGAAATGAGTTAGCACATTTCAAACCTGAAAAAGAACATTTTAAAATCAACATCAAAAACCAAAATTCCAAAAGTATAAAACACAAAATAATGCTTACCGAAGAAAGAAAATGTATCCTGCTAGGCACCCTCCTCCCGCCCTGTGGTGCAACTGATGTCCCTTTCTCCAAAAATGTACTCAATGGGACCGTAATGTTGCAACCACACACAAGTTGACCTGCTGTGAGGAAGAAACGAGTTAGCACATTTCAAACATGAAAAAGAACATTTTAAAATCAACATGAAAAACCAAAATTCCAAAAGTATAAAACACAAAATAATGCTTACCGAACAAAGAAAATGTATCCTGCTAGGCACCCTCCTCCCGCCCTGTGGTGCAACTGATGTCCCTTTCTCCAAAAATGTACTCAATGGGACCGTAATGTTGCAACCACACACAAGTTGACCTGCTGTGAGGAAGAAATGAGTTAGTAGATTTCAAACATGAAAAAGAACATTTTAAAATCAACATGAAAAACCAAAATTCCAAAAGTATAATACACAAAATAATGCTTACCGAACAAAGAAAATGTATCGTTCTAGGCACCCTCCTCCCGCCCTGTGGTGCAACTGATGTCCCTTTCTCCAAAAATGTACTCAATGGGACCGTAATGTTGCAAACACACACAAGTTGACCTGCTGTGAGGAAGAAACGAGTTAGCACATTTCAAACATGAAAAAGAACTTTTTAAAATCAACATGAAAAACCAAAATTCCAAAAGTATAAAACACAAAATAATGCTTACCGAACAAAGAAAATGTATCCTGCTAGGCACCCTCCTCCCGCCCTGTGGTGCAACTGATGTCCCTTTCTCCAAAAATGTACTCAATGGGACCGTAATGTTGCAACCACACACAAGTTGACCTGCTGTGAGGAAGAAACGAGTTAGCACATTTCAAACATGAAAAACAACATTTTAAAATCAACATGAAAAACCAAAATTCCAAAAGTATAATACTCAAAATAATGCTTACCGAAGAAAGAAAATGTATCATGCTAGGCACCCTCCTCCCGCCCTGTGGTGCAACTGATGTCCCTTTCTCCAAAAATGTACTCAATGGGACCGTAATGTTGCAACCTCACACAAGTTGACCTGCTGTGAGGAAGAAACGAGTTAGCACATTTCAAACATGAAAAAGAACATTTTAAAATCAACATGAAAAACCAATATTCTAAAAGTATAAAACACAAAATAATGCTTACCGAAGAAAGAAAATGTATCCTGCTAGGCACCCTCCTCCCGCCCTGTGGTGCAACTGATGTCCCTTTCTCCAAAAATGTACTCAATGGGACCGTAATGTTGCAACCACACACAAGTTGACCTGCTGTGAGGAAGAAACGAGTTAGCACATTTCAAACATGAAAAAGAACATTTTAAAATCAACATGAAAAACCAAAATTCCAAAAGTATAATACACAAAATAATGCTTACCGAACAAAGAAAATGTATCGTTCTAGGCACCCTCCTCACGCCCTGTGGTGCGACTGATGTCCCTTTCTCCAAAAATGTACTCAATGGGACCGTAATGTTGCAACCACACACAAGTTGACCTGCTGTGAGGAAGAAACGAGTTAACACATTTCAAACACGAAAAAGAACATTATAAAATCAACATGAAAAACCATACTTCCAAAAGTATAATACACAAAATAATGCTTACCGAAGATAGAAAATGTATCCTGCTAGGCACCTTCCTCCCGCCCTGTGGTGCAACTGATGTCCCTTTCTCCAAAAATGTACTCATTGGGACCGTAATGTTGCAACCACACACAAGTTGACCTGCTGTGAGGAAGAAACGAGTTAGCACATTTCAAACATGAAAAAGAACATTTTAAAATCAACATGAAAAACCAAAATTCCAAAAGTATAAAACACAAAATAATGCTTACCGAAGAAAGAAAATGTATCCTGCTAGGCACCCTCCTCCCGCCCTGTGGTGCAACTGATGTCCCTTTCTCCAAAACTGTACTCAATGGGACCGTAATGTTGCAAACACACACAAGTTGACCTGCTGTGTGGAAGAAACAAGTTAGCACATTCCAAACATGAAAAAGAACATTTTAAAATCAACATCAAAAACCAAAATTCCAAAAGTATAAAACACAAAATAATGCTTACCAAACAAAGAAAATGTATCCTGCTAGGCACCTTCCTCCCGCCCTGTGGTGCAACTGATGTCCCTTTCTCCAAAAATGTACTCAATGGGACCGTAATGTTGCAACCACACACAAGTTGACCTGCTGTGAGGAAGAAACGAGTTAGCACATTTCAAACATGAAAAAGAACATTTTAAAATCAACATGAAAAACCAAAATTCCAAAATTATAATACACAAAATAATGCTTACCGAAGAAAGAAAATGTATCCTGCTAGGCACCCTCCTCCCGCCCTGTGGTGCAACTGATGTCCCTTTCTCCAAAAATGTACTCAATGGGACCGTAATGTTGCAACCACACACAAGTTGACCTGCTGTGACGAAGAAACGAGTTAGCACATTTCAAACATGAAAAAGAACATTTTAAAATCAACATGAAAAACCAAAATTCCAAAATTATAATACACAAAATAATGCTTACCGAAGAAAGAAAATGTATCCTGCTAGGCACCCTCCTCCCGCCCTGTGGTGCAACTGATGTCCCTTTCTCCAAAAATGTACTCAATGGGACCGTAATGTTGCAACCACACACAAGTTGACCTGCTGTGAGGAAGAAACGAGTTAGCACATTTCAAACATGAAAAAGAACATTTTAAAATCAACATGAAAAACAAAATTCCAAAAGTATAAAACACAAAATAATGCTTACCGAAGAAAGAAAATGTATCCTGCTAGGCACCTTCCTCCCGCCCTGTGGTGCAACTGATGTCCCATTCTCCTAAAATGTACTCAATGGGACCGTAATGTTGCAACCACACACAAGTTGACCTGCTGTGAGGAGGAAAACGAGTTAGCACATTTCAAACACGAAAAAGAACATTATAAAATCAACATGAAAAACCATACTTCCAAAAGTATAATACACAAAATAATGCTTACCGAACAAAGAAAATGTATCCTGCTAGGCACCCTCCTCCCGCCCTGTGGTGCAACTGATGTCCCTTTCTCCAAAAATGTACTCAATGGGACCGTAAGATTGCAACCACACACAAGTTGACCTGCTGTGAGGAAGAAACGAGTTAGCACATTTCAAACATGAAAAAGAACATTTTAAAATCAACATGAAAAACCATACTTCCAAAAGTATAATACACAATATAATGCTTACCGAAGAAAGAAAATGTATCCTGCTAGGCACCCTCCTCCCGCCCTGTGGTGCAACTGATGTCCCTTTCTCCAAAAATGTACTCAATGGGACCGTAATGTTGCAACCACACACAAGTTGACCTGCTGTGAGGAAGAAACGAGTTAGCACATTTCAAACATGAAAAAGAACATTTTAAAATCAACATGAAAAACCAAAATTCCAAAATTATAATACACAAAATAATGCTTACCGAAGAAAGAAAATGTATCCTGCTAGGCACCCTCCTCCCGCCCTGTGGTGCAACTGATGTCCCTTTCTCCAAAAATGTACTCAATGGGACCGTAATGTTGCAACCACACACAAGTTGACCTGCTGTGAGGAAGAAACGAGTTAGCACATTTCAAACATGAAATAGAACATTTTAAAATCAACATGAAAAACGAAATTCCAAAAGTATAATACACAAAATAATGCTTACCGAAGAAAGAAAATGTATCCTGTTAGGCACCCTCCTCCCGCCCTGTGGTGCAACTGATGTCCCTTTCTCCAAAAATGTACTCAATGGGACCGTAATGTTGCAACCACACACAAGTTGACCTGCTGTGAGGAAGAAACGAGTTAGCACATTTCAAACACGAAAAAGAACATTTTAAAATCAACATGAAAAACAAAATTCCAAAAGTATAAAACACAAAATAATGCTTACCGAACAAAGAAAATGTATCCTGCTAGGCACCCTCCTCCCGCCCTGTGGTGCAACTGATGTCCCTTTCTCCAAAAATGTACTCAATGGGACCGTAAGATTGCAACCACACACAAGTTGACCTGCTGTGAGGAAGAAACGAGTTAGCACAATTCAAACATGAAAAAGAACATTTTAAAATCAACATGAAAAACCAAAATTCCAAAAGTATAAAACACAAAATAATGCTTACCGAAGATAGAAAATGTATCCTGCTAGGCACCCTCCTCCTGCCCTGTGGTGCAACTGATGTCCCTTTCTCCAAAAATGTACTCAATGGGACCGTAATGTTGCAACCACACACAAGTTGACCTGCTGTGAGGAAGAAACGAGTTAGCACATTTCAAACATGAAAAAGAACATTTTAAAATCAACATGAAAAACCAAAATTCCAAAATTATAATACACAATATAATGCTTACCGAAGAAAGAAAATGTATCCTGCTAGGCACCCTCCTCCCGCCCTGTGGTGCAACTGATGTCCCTTTCTCCAAAAATGTACTCAATGGGACCGTAATGTTGCAACCACACACAAGTTGACCTGCTGTGAGGAAGAAACGAGTTAGCACATTTCAAACACGAAAAAGAACATTATAAAATCAACATGAAAAACCATACTTCCAAAAGTATAATACACAATATAATGCTTACCGAAGAAAGAAAATGTATCCTGCTAGGCACCCTCCTCCCGCCCTGTGGTGCAACTGATGTCCCGTTCTCCAAAAATGTACTCAATGGGACCGTAAGATTGCAACCGCACACAAGTTGACCTGCTGTGAGGAAGAAACGAGTTAGCACATTTCAAACACGAAAAAGAACATTATAAAATCAACATGAAAAACCATACTTCCAAAAGTATAATACACAAAATAATGCTTACCGAACAAAGAAAATGTATCCTGCTAGGCACCCTCCTCCCGCCCTCTGGTGCAACTGATGTCCCTTTCTCCAAAAATGTACTCAATGGGACCGTAAGATTGCAACCACACACAAGTTGACCTGCTGTGAGGAAGAAACGAGTTAGCACATTTCAAACATGAATAAGAACATTTTGAAATCAACATGAAAAACCAAAATTCCAAAAGTATAAAACACAAAATAATGCTTACCGAAGAAAGAAAATGTATCCTGCTAGGCACCCTCCTCCCGCCCTGTGGTGCAACTGATGTCCCTTTCTCCAAAAATGTACTCAATGGCACCGTAATGTTGCAACCACACACAAGTTGACCTGCTGTGAGGAAGAAACGAGTTAGCACATTTCAAACACGAAAAAGAACATTTTAAAATCAACAAGAAAAACCATATTTCCAAAAGTATAATACACAAAATAATGCTTACTGAACAAAGAAAATGTATCCTGCTAGGCACCCTCCTCCCGCCCTGTGGTGCAACTGATGTCCCTTTCTCCAAAAATGTACTCAATGGGACCATAAGATTGCAACCACACACAGGTTGACCTGCTGTGAGGAAGAAACGAGTTAGCACATTTCAAACATGAAAAAGAACATTTTAAAATCAACATGAAAAACCAAAATTCCAAAAGTATAAAACACAAAATAATGCTTACCGAAGAAAGAAAATGTATCCTGCTAGGCACCCTCCTCCCGCCCTGTGGTGCAACTGATGTCCCTTTCTCCAAAAATGTACTCAATGGGACCGTAATGTTACAACCACACACAAGTTGACCTGCTGTGAGGAAGAAACGAGTTAGCACATTTCAAACACGAAAAAGAACATTATAAAATCAACATGAAAAACCATACTTCCAAAAGTATAATACACAAAATAATGCTTACCGAAGAAAGAAAATGTATCCTGCTAGGCACCCTCCTCCCGCCCTGTGGTGCAACTGATGTCCCTTTCTCCAAAAATGTACTCAATGGGACCGTAAGATTGCAACCGCACACAAGTTGACCTGCTGTGAGGAAGAAACGAGTTAGCACATTTCAAACACGAAAAAGAACATTATAAAATCAACATGAAAAACCATACTTCCAAAAGTATAATACACAAAATAATGCTTACCGAACAAAGAAAATGTATCCTGCTAGGCACCCTCCTCCCGCCCTGTGGTGCAACTGATGTCCCTTTCTCCAAAAATGTACTCAATGGGACCGTAAGATTGCAACCACACACAAGTTGACCTGCTGTGAGGAAGAAACGAGTTAGCACATTTCAAACATGAAAAAGAACATTTTAAAATCAACATGAAAAACCAAAATTCCAAAAGTATAAAACACAAAATAATGCTTACCGAAGAAAGAAAATGTATCCTGCTAGGCACCCTCCTCCCGCCCTGTGGTGCAACTGATGTCCCTTTCTCCAAAAATGTACTCAATGGGACCGTAATGTTGCAACCACACACAAGTTGACCTGCTGTGAGGAAGAAACGAGTTAGCACATTTCAAACATGAAAAAGAACATTTTAAAATCAACATGAAAAACCAAAATTCCAAAATTATGATACACAAAATAATGCTTACCGAAGAAAGAAAATGTATCCTGCTAGGCACCCTCCTCCCGCCCTGTGGTGCAACTGATGTCCCTTTCTCCAAAAATGTACTCAATGGGACCGTAATGTTGCAACCACACACAAGTTGACCTGCTGTGAGGAAGAAACGAGTTAGCACATTTCAAACACGAAAAAGAACATTTTAAAATCAACATGAAAAACCAAAATTCCAAAATTATAATACACAAAATAATGCTTACCGAAGAAAGAAAATGTATCCTGCTAGGCACCCTCCTCCCGCCCTGTGGTGCAACTGATGTCCCTTTCTCCAAAAATGTACTCAATGGGACCGTAATGTTGCAACCACACACAAGTTGACCTGCTGTGAGGAAGAAACGAGTTAGCACATTTCAAACATGAAAAAGAACATTTTAAAATCAACATGAAAAACCAAAATTCCAAAAGTATAAAACACAAAATAATGCTTACCGAACAAAGAAAATGTATCCTGCTAGGCACCCTCCTCCCGCCCTGTGGTGCAACTGATGTCCCTTTCTCCAAAAATGTACTCAATGGGACCGTAATGTTGCAACCACACACAAGTTGACCTGCTGTGAGGAAGAAATGAGCTAGCACATTTCAAACATGAAAAAGAACATTTTAAAATCAACATGAAAAACCAAAATTCCAAAAGTATAAAACACAAAATAATGCTTACCGAAGAAAGAAAATGTATCCTGCTAGGCACCCTCCTCCCGCCCTGTGGTGCAACTGATGTCCCTTTCTCCAAAAATGTACTCAATGGGACCGTAATGTTGCAACCACACACAAGTTGACCTGCTGTGAGGAAGAAACGAGTTAGCACATTTCAAACACGAAAAAGAACATTTTAAAATCAACATGAAAAACCAAAATTCCAAAATTATAATACACAAAATAATGCTTACCGAAGAAAGAAAATGTATCCTGCTAGGCACCCTCCACCCGCCCTGTGGTGCAACTGATGTCCCTTTCTCCAAAAATGTACTCAATGGGACCGTAATGTTGCAACCACACACAAGTTGACCTGCTGTGAGGAAGAAACGAGTTAGCACATTTCAAACACGAAAAAGAACATTATAAAATCAACATGAAAAACCATACTTCCAAAAGTATAATACACAAAATAATGCTTACCGAACAAAGAAAATGTATCCTGCTAGGCACCCTCCTCCCGCCCTGTGATGCAACTGATGTCCCTTTCTCCAAAAATGTACTCAATGGGACCGTAAGATTGCAACCACACACAAGTTGACCTGCTGTGAGGAAGAAACGAGTTAGCACATTTCAAACATGAAAAAGAACATTTTAAAATCAACATGAAAAACCAAAATTCCAAAAGTATAAAACACAAAATAATGCTTACCGAAGAAAGAAAATGTATCCTGCTACGCACCCTCCTCCCGCCCTGTGGTGCAACTGATGTCCCTTTCTCCAAAAATGTACTCAATGGGACCGTAAAGTTGCAACCACACACAAGTTGACCTGCTGTGAGGAAGAAACGAGTTAGCACATTTCAAACACGAAAAAGAACATTTTAAAATCAACATGAAAAACCAAAATTCCAAAATTATAATACACAAAATAATGCTTACCGAAGAAAGAAAATGTATCCTGCTAGGCACCCTCCACCCGCCCTGTGGTGCAACTGATGTCCCTTTCTCCAAAAATGTACTCAATGGGACCGTAATGTTGCAACCACACACAAGTTGACCTGCTGTGAGGAAGAAACGAGTTAGCACATTTCAAACATGAAAAAGAACATTTTAAAATCAACATGAAAAACAAAATTCCAAAAGTATAAAACACAAAATAATGCTTACCGAAGAAAGAAAATGTATCCTGCTAGGCACCCTCCTCCCGCCCTGTGGTGCAACTGATGTCCCTTTCTCCAAAAATGTACTCAATGGGACCGTAATGTTGCAACCACACACAAGTTGACCTGCTGTGAGGAAGAAACGAGTTAGCACATTTCAAACATGAAAAAGAACATTTTAAAATCAACATGAAAAACAAAATTCCAAAAGTATAAAACACAATATAATGCTTACCGAAGAAAGAAAATGTATCCTGCTAGGCACCCTTCTCCCGCCCTGTGGTGCAACTGATGTCCCTTTCTCCAAAAATGTACTCAATGGGACCGTAATGTTGCAACCACACACAAGTTGACCTGCTGTGAGGAAGAAATGAGCTAGCACATTTCAAACATGAAAAAGAACATTTTAAAATCAACATGAAAAACCAAAATTCCAAAAGTATAAAACACAAAATAATGCTTACCGAAGAAAGAAAATGTATCCTGCTAGGCACCCTCCTCCCGCCCTGTGGTGCAACTGATGTCCCTTTCTCCAAAAATGTACTCAATGGGACCGTAATGTTGCAACCACACACAAGTTGACCTGCTGTGAGGAAGAAACGAGTTAGCACATTTCAAACACGAAAAAGAACATTTTAAAATCAACATGAAAAACCAAAATTCCAAAATTATAATACACAAAATAATGCTTACCGAAGAAAGAAAATGTATCCTGCTAGGCACCCTCCACCCGCCCTGTGGTGCAACTGATGTCCCTTTCTCGAAAAATGTACTCAATGGGACCGTAATGTTGCAACCACACACAAGTTGACCTGCTGTGAGGAAGAAACGAGTTAGCACATTTCAAACATGAAAAAGAACATTTTAAAATCAACATGAAAAACCAAAATTCCAAAAGTATAAAACACAAAATAATGCTTACCGAAGAAAGAAAATGTATCCTGCTAGGCACCCTCCTCCCGCCCTGTGGTGCAACTGATGTCCCTTTCTCCAAAAATGTACTCAATGGGACCGTAATGTTGCAACCACACACAAGTTGACCTGCTGTGAGGAAGAAACGAGTTAGCACATTTCAAACACGAAAAAGATCATTTTAAAATCAACATGAAAAACCAAAATTCCAAAATTATAATACACAAAATAATGCTTACCGAAGAAAGAAAATGTATGCTGCTAGGCACCCTCCACCCGCCCTGTGGTGCAACTGATGTCCCTTTCTCCAAAAATGTACTCAATGGGACCGTAATGTTACAACCACACACAAGTTGACCTGCTGTGAGGAAGAAACGAGTTAGCACATTTCAAACATGAAAAAGAACATTTTAAAATCAACATGAAAAACAAAATTCCAAAAGTATAAAACACAAAATAATGCTTACCGAAGAAAGAAAATGTATCCTGCTAGGCACCCTCCTCCCGCCCTGTGGTGCAACTGATGTCCCTTTCTCCAAAAATGTACTCAATGGGACCGTAATGTTGCAACCACACACAAGTTGACCTGCTGTGAGGAAGAAACGAGTTAGCACATTTCAAACATGAAAAAGAACATTTTAAAATCAACATGAAAAACAAAATTCCAAAAGTATAAAACACAATATAATGCTTACCGAAGAAAGAAAATGTATCCTGCTAGGCACCCTCCTCCCGCCCTGTGGTGCAACTGATGTCCCTTTCTCCAAAAATGTACTCAATGGGACCGTAATGTTGCAACCACACACAAGTTGACCTGCTGTGAGGAAGAAACGAGTTAGCACATTTCAAACATGAAAAAGAACATTTTAAAATCAACATGAAAAACAAAATTCCAAAAGTATAAAACACAAAATAATGCTTACCGAAGAAAGAAAATGTATCCTGCTAGGCACCCTCCTCCCGCCCTGTGGTGCAACTGATGTCCCTTTCTCCAAAAATGTACTCAATGGGACCGTAATGTTGCAACCACACACAAGTTGACCTGCTGTGAGGAAGAAACGAGTTAGCACATTTCAAACACGAAAAAGAACATTATAAAATCAACATGAAAAACCATACTTCCAAAAGTATAATACACAAAATAATGCTTACCGAACAAAGAAAATGTATCCTGCTAGGCACCCTCCTCCCGCCCTGTGGTGCAACTGATGTCCCTTTCTCCAAAAATGTACTCAATGGGACCGTAAGATTGCAACCACACACAAGTTTACCTGCTGTGAGGAAGAAACGAGTTAGCACATTTCAAACATGAAAAAGAACATTTTAAAATCAACATGAAAAACCAAAATTCCAAAAGTATAAAACACAAAATAATGCTTACCGAAGAAAGAAAATGTATCCTGCTAGGCACCCTCCTCCCTCCCTGTGGTGCAACTGATGTCCCTTTCTCCAAAAATGTACTCAATGGGACCGTAATGTTGCAACCACACACAAGTTGACCTGCTGTGAGGAAGAAACGAGTTAGCACATTTCAAACATGAAAAAGAACATTTTAAAATCAACATGAAAAACCAAAATTCCAAAATTATAATACACAAAATAATGCTTACCGAAGAAAGAAAATGTATCCTGCTAGGCACCCTCCTCCCGCCCTGTGGTGCAACTAATGTCCCTTTCTCCAAAAATGTACTCAATGGGACCATAATGTTGCAACCACACACAAGTTGACCTGCTGTGAGGAAGAAACGAGTTAGCACATTTCAAACATGAAAAACAACATTTTAAAATCAACATGAAAAACAAAATTCCAAAAGTATAAAACACAAAATAATGCTTACCGAAGAAAGAAAATGTATCCTGCTAGGCACCCACCTCCCGCCCTGTGGTGCAACTGATGTCCCTTTCTCCAAAAATGTACTCAATGGGACCGTAATGTTGCAACCACACACAAGTTGACCTGCTGTGAGGAAGAAACGAGTTAGCACATTTCAAACATGAAAAAGAACATTTTAAAATCAACATGAAAAACCAAAATTCCAAAAGTATAGAACACAAAATAATGCTTACCGAAGAAAGAAAATGTATCCTGCTAGGCACCCTCCTCCCGCCCTGTGGTGCAACTGATGTCCCTTTCTCCAAAAATGTACTCAATGGGACCGTAATGTTGCAACCACACACAAGTTGACCTGCTGTGGGGAAGAAACGAGTTAGCACATTTCAAACATGAAAAAGAACATTTTAAAATCAACATGAAAAACCAAAATTCCAAAAGTATAATACACAAAATAATGCTTACCGAACAAAGAAAATGTATCCTGCTAGGCACCCTCCTCCCGCCCTGTGGTGCAACTGATGTCCCTTTCTCCAAAAATGTACTCAATGGGACCGTAATGTTGCAACCACACACAAGTTGACCTGCTGTGAGGAAGAAACGAGTTAGCACATTTCAAACTTGAAAAAAAACATTTTAAAATCAACATGAAAAACAAAATTCCAAAAGTATAATACACAAAATAATGCTTACCGAACAAAGAAAATGTATCCTGCTAGGCACCCTCCTACCGCCCTGTGGTGCAACTGATGTCCCTTTCTCCAAAAATGTACTCAATGGGACCGTAATGTTGCAACCACACACAAGTTGACCTGCTGTGAGGAAGAAACGAGTTATCACATTTCAAACATGAAAAAAAACATTTTAAAATCAACATGAAAAACCAAAATTCCAAAAGTATAAAACACAAAATAATGCTTACCGAAGAAAGAAAATGTATCCTGCTAGGCACCCTCCTCCCGCCCTGTGGTGCAACTGATGTCCCTTTCTCCAGAAATGTACTCAATGGGACCGTAATGTTGCAACCACACACAAGTTGACCTACTGTGAGGAAGAAACGAGTTAGCACATTTCAAACATGAAAAAGAACATTTCAAAATCAACATGAAAAACCAAAATTCCAAAAGTATAATACACAAAATAATGCTTACCGAACAAAGAAAATGTATCGTTCTAGGCACCCTCCTCCCGCCCTGTGGTGCAACTGATGTCCCTTTCTCCAAAAAAGTACTCAATGGGACCGTAATGTTGCAAACACACACAAGTTGACCTGCTGTGAGGAAGAAACGAGTTAGCACATTTCAAACATGAAAAAGAACTTTTTAAAATCAACATGAAAAACCAAAATTCCAAAAGTTTAAAACACAAAATAATGCTTACCGAACAAAGAAAATGAATTCTGCTAGGCACCCTCCTCCCGCCCTGTGGTGCAACTGATGTCCCTTTCTCCAAAAATGTACTCAATGGGACCGTAAAGTTGCAACCACACACAAGTTGACCTACTGTGAGGAAGAAACGAGTTAGCACATTTCAAACACGAAAAAGAACATTATAAAATCAACATGAAAAACCATACTTCCAAAAGAATAATACACAAAATAATGCTTACCGAAGATAGAAAATCTATCCTGCTAGGCACCCTCCTCCCGCCCTGTGGTGCAACTGATGTCCCTTTCTCCAAAAATGTACTCAATGGGACCGTAATGTTGCAACCACACACAAGTTGACCTGCTTTGAGGAAGAAACGAGTTAGCACATTTCAAACATGAAAAAGAACATTTTAAAATCAACATGAAAAACCAAAATTCCAAAAGTATAAAACAGAAAATAATGCTTACCGAACAAAGAAAATGTATCCTGCTAGGCACCCTCCTCCCGCCCTGTGGTGCAACTGATGTCCCTTTCTCCAAAACTGTACTCAATGGGACCGTAATGTTGCAAACACACACAAGTTGACCTGCTGTGTGGAAGAAACAAGTTAGCACATTTCAAACATGAAAAAGAACATTTTAAAATCAACATGAAAAACCAAAATTCCAAAAGTATAAAACACAAAATAATGCTTACCAAATCAAGAAAATGTATCCTGCTAGGCATCTTCCTCCCGCCCTGTGGTGCAACTGATGTCCCTTTCTCCAAAAATGTACTCAATGGGACCGTAATGTTGCAACCACACACAAGTTGACCTGCTGTGAGGAAGAAACGAGTTAGTACATTTCAAACATGAAAAAGAACATTTTAAAATCAACATGAAAAACCAAAATTCCAAAAGTATAAAACACAAAATAATGCTTACCGAACAAAGAAAATGTATCCTGCTGGCACCCTCCTCCCGACCTGTGGTGCAACTGATGTCCCTTTCTCGAAAAATGTACTCAATGGGACCGTAATGTTGCAACCACACACAAGTTGACCTGCTGTGAGGAAGAAACGAGTTAGCACATTTCAAACATGAAAAAGAACATTTTAAAATCAGCATGAAAAACCAAAATTCCAAAATTATAATACACAAAATAATGCTTACCGAAGAAAGAAAATGTATCCTGCTAGGTACCCTCCTCCCGCCCTGTGCTGCAACTGATGTCCCTTTCTCCAAAAATGTACTCAATGGGACCGTAATGTTGCAACCACACACATGTTGACCTGCTGTGAGGAAGAAACGAGTTAGCACTTTTCAAACATGAAAAAGAACATTTTAAAATCAACATGAAAAACAAAATTCCAAAAGTATAAAACACAAAATAATGCTTACCGAAGAAAGAAAATGTATCCTGCTAGGCACCCTCCTCCCGCCCTGTGGTGCAACTGATGTCCCTTTCTCCAAAAATGTACTCAATGGGACCGTAATGTTGCAACCACACACAAGTTGACCTGCTGTGAGGAAGAAACGAGTTAGCACATTTCAAACACGAAAAAGAACATTATAAAATCAACATGAAAAACCATACTTCCAAAAGTGTAATACACAAAAAATGCTTACCGAAGATAGAAAATGTATCCTGCTAGGCACCCTCCTCCCGCCCTGTGGTGCAACTGATGTCCCTTTCTCCAAAAATGTACTCAATGGGACCGTAATGTTGCAACCACACACAAGTTGACCTGCTGTGAGGAAGAAACAAGTTAGCACATTTCAAACATGAAAAAGAACATTTTAAATTCAACATGAAAAACAAAATTCCAAAAGTATAAAACACAAAATAATGCTTACCGAACAAAGAAAATGTATCCTGCTAGGCACCCTCCTCCCGCCCTGTGGTGCAACCGATGTCCCTTTCTCCAAAAATGTACTCAATGGGACCGTAATGTTGCAACCACACACAAGTTGACCTGCTGTGAGGAAGAAACGAGTTAGCACATTTCAAACTTGAAAAAAAACATTTTAAAATCAACATGAAAAACCAAAATTCCAAAAGTATAATACACAAAATAATGCTTACCGAACAAAGAAAATGTATCCTGCTAGGCACCCTCCTACCGCCCTGTGGTGCAACTGATGTCCCTTTCTCCAAAAATGTACTCAATGGGACCGTAATGTTGCAACCACACACAAGTTGACCTGCTGTGAGGAAGAAACGAGTTAGCACATTTCAAACATGAAAAAAAACATTTTAAAATCAACATGAAAAACCAAAATTCCAAAAGTATAAAACACAAAATAATGCTTACCGAACAAAGAAAATGTATCCTGCTAGGCACCCTCCTCCCGCCCTGTGGTGCAACTGATGTCCCTTTCTCCAAAAATGTACTCAATGGGACCGTAATGTTGCAACCACACACAAGTTGACCTACTGTGAGGAAGAAACGAGTTAGCACATTTCAAACATGAAAAAGAACATTTTAAAATCAACATGAAAAACCAAAATTCCAAAAGTATAATACACAAAATAATGCTTACCGAACAAAGAAAATGTATCGTTCTAGGCACCCTCCTCCCGCCCTGTGGTGCAACTGATGTCCCTTTCTCCAAAAAAGTACTCAATGGGACCGTAATGTTGCAAACACACACAAGTTGACCTGCTGTGAGGAAGAAACGAGTTAGCACATTTCAAACATGAAAAAGAACTTTTTAAAATCAACATGAAAAACCAAAATTCCAAAAGTATAAAACACAAAATAATGCTTACCGAACAAAGAAAATGAATTCTGCTAGGCACCCTCCTCCCGCCCTGTGGTGCAACTGATGTCCCTTTCTCCAAAAATGTACTCAATGGGACCGTAAAGTTGCAACCACACACAAGTTGACCTACTGTGAGGAAGAAACGAGTTAGCACATTTCAAACACGAAAAAGAACATTATAAAATCAACATGAAAAACCATACTTCCAAAAGAATAATACACAAAATAATGCTTACCGAAGATAGAAAATGTATCCTGCTAGGCACCCTCCTCCCGCCCTGTGGTGCAACTGATGTCCCTTTCTCCAAAAATGTACTCAATGGGACCGTAATGTTGCAACCACACACAAGTTGACCTGCTTTGAGGAAGAAACGGGTTAGCACATTTCAAACATGAAAAAGAACATTTTAAAATCAACATGAAAAACCAAAATTCCAAAGGTATAAAACAGAAAATAAAGCTTACCGAACAAAGAAAATGTTTCCTGCTAGGCACCCTCCTCCCGCCCTGTGGTGCAACTGATGTCCCTTTCTCCAAAACTGTACTCAATGGGACCGTAATGTTGCAAACACACACAAGTTGACCTGCTGTGTGGAAGAAACAAGTTAGCACATTTCAAACATGAAAAAGAACATTTTAAAATCAACATGAAAAACCAAAATTCCAAAAGTATAAAACACAAAATAATGCTTACCAAACAAAGAAAATGTATCCTGCTAGGCATCTTCCTCCCGCCCTGTGGTGCAACTGATGTCCCTTTCTCCAAAAATGTACTCAATGGGACCGTAATGTTGCAACCACACACAAGTTGACCTGCTGTGAGGAAGAAACGAGTTAGTACATTTCAAACATGAAAAAGAACATTTTAAAATCAACATGAAAAACCAAAATTCCAAAAGTATAAAACACAAAATAATGCTTACCGAACAAAGAAAATGTATCCTGCTGGCACCCTCCTCCCGACCTGTGGTGCAACTGATGTCCCTTTCTCGAAAAATGTACTCAATGGGACCGTAATGTTGCAACCACACACAAGTTGACCTGCTGTGAGGAAGAAAAGAGTTGGCACATTTCAAACATGAAAAAGAACATTTTAAAATCAACATGAAAAACCAAAATTCCAAAATTATAATACACAAAATAATGCTTACCGAAGAAAGAAAATGTATCCTGCTAGGCATCCTCCTCCCGCCCTGTGGTGCAACTGATGTCCCTTTCTCCAAAAATGTACTCAATGGGACCGTAATGTTGCAACCACACACAAGTTGACCTGCTGTCAGGAAGAAACGAGTTAGCACTTTTCAAACATGAAAAAGAACATTTTAAAATCAACATGAAAAACAAAATTCCAAAAGTATAAAACACAAAATAATGCTTACCGAAGAAAGAAAATGTATCCTGCTAGGCACCCTCCTCCTGCCCTGTGGTGCAACTGATGTCCCTTTCTCCAAAAATGTACTCAATGGGACCGTAATGTTGCAACCACACACAAGTTGACCTGCTGTGAGGAAGAAACGAGTTAGCACATTTCAAACACGAAAAAGAACATTATAAAATCAACATGAAAAACCATACTTCCAAAAGTGTAATACACAAAAAATGCTTACCGAAGATAGAAAATGTATCCTGCTAGGCACCCTCCTCCCGCCCTGTGGTGCAACTGATGTCCCTTTCTCCAAAAATGTACTCAATGGGACCGTAATGTTGCAACCACACACAAGTTGACCTGCTGTGAGGAAGAAACAAGTTAGCACATTTCAAACATGAAAAAGAACATTTTAAATTCAACATGAAAAACAAAATTCCAAAAGTATAAAACACAAAATAATGCTTACCGAACAAAGAAAATGTATCCTGCTAGGCACCCTCTTCCCGCCCTGTGGTGCAACTGATGTCCCTTTCTCCAAAAATGTACTCAATGGGACCGTAATGTTGCAACCACACACAAGTTGACCTGCTGTGAGGAAGAAACGAGTTAGCACATTTCAAACACGAAAAAGAACATTTTAAAATCAACATGAAAAACCATACTTCTAAAAATTATAATACACAAAATAATGCTTACCGAAGAAAGAAAATGTATCCTGCTAGGCACCCCCCTCCCGCCCTGTGGTGCAACTGATATCCCTTTCTCCAAAAATGTACTCAATGGGACCGTAATTTTGCAACCACACACAAGTTGACCTGCTGTGAGGAAGAAACGAGTTAGCACATTTCAAACACGAAAAAGAACATTTTAAAATCAACATGAAAAACCATACTTCCAAAAGTATAATACACAAAATAATGCTTACCGTAGATAGAAAATGTATCCTGCTAGGCACCCTCCTCCCGCCCTGTGGTGCAACTGATGTCCCTTTCTCCAAAAATGTACTCAATGGGACCGTAATGTTGCAACCACACACAAGTTGACCTGCTGTGAGGAAGAAACGGGTTAGCACATTTCAAACACGAAAAAGAACATTATAAAATCAACATGAAAAACCATACTTCCAAACGTATAATACACAAAATAATGCTTACCGAAGAAAGAAAATGTATCCTGCTAGGCACACTCCTCCCGCCCTGTGGTGCAACTGATGTCCCTTTCTCCAAAAATGTACTCAATGGGACCGTAATGTTGCAACCACACACAAGTTGACCTGCTGTGAGGAAGAAACGAGTTAGCACATATCAAACACGAAAAAGAACATTATAAAATCAACATGAAAAACCATACTTCCAAAAGTATAATACACAAAATAATGCTTACCGAAGATAGAAAATGTATCCTGCTAGGCACCCTCCTCCCGCCCTGTGGTGCAACTGATGTCCCTTTCTCCAAAAATGTACTCAATGGGACCGTAATGTTGCAAACACACACAAGTTGACCTGCTGTGAGGAAGAAACGAGTTAGCACATTTCAAACATGAAAAAGAACATTTTAAATTCAACATGAAAAACAAAATTCCAAAAGTATAAAACACAAAATAATGCTTACCGAACAAAGAAAATGTATCCTGCTAGGCACCCTCCTCCCGCCCTGTGGTGCAACTGATGTCCCTTTCTCCAAAAATGTACTCAATGGGACCGTAATGTTGCAACCACACACAAGTTGACCTGCTGTGAGGAAGAAACGAGTTAGCACATTTCAAACACGAAAAAGAACATTATAAAATCAACATGAAAAACCATACTTCCAAAAGTGTAATACACAAAAAATGCTTACCGAAGATAGAAAATGTATCCTGCTAGGCACCCTCCTCCCGCCCTGTGGTGCAACTGATGTCCCTTTCTCCAAAAATGTACTCAATGGGACCGTAATGTTGCAACCACACACAAGTTGACCTGCTGTGAGGAAGAAACGAGTTAGCACATTTCAAACACGAAAAAGAACATTATAAAATCAACATGAAAAACCATACTTCCAAAAGTATAATACACAAAATAATGCTTACCGAACAAAGAAAATGTATCCTGCTAGGCACTCTCCTCCCGCCCTGTGATGCAACTGATGTCCCTTTCTCCAAAAATGTACTCAATGGGACTGTAAGATTGCAACCACACACAAGTGTACCTGCTGTGAGGAAGAAACGAGTTAGCACATTTCAAACATGAAAAAGAACATTTTAAAATCAACATGAAAAACCAAAATTCCAAAAGTATAAAACACAAAATAATGCTTACCGAAGAAAGAAAATGTATCCTGCTAGGCACCCCCCTCCCGCCCTGTGGTGCAACTGATGTCCCTTTCTCCAAAAATGTACTCAATGGGACCGTAATGTTGCAACCACACACAAGTTGACCTACTGTGCGGAAGAAACGAGTTAGCACATTTCAAACACGAAAAAGAACATTTTAAAATCAACATGAAAAACCATACTTCCAAAAGTATAATACACAAAATAATGCTTACCGAACAAAGAAAATGTATCCTGCTAGGCACCCTCCTCCCGCCCTGTGGTGCAACTGATGTCCCTTTCTCCAAAAATGTACTCAATGGGACCGTAATGTTGCAACCACACACAAGTTGACCTGCTGTGAGGAAGAAACGAGTTAGCACATTTCAAACACGAAAAAGAACATTATAAATTCAACATGAAAAACCATACTTCCAAAAGTATAATACACAAAATAATGCTTACCGAAGATAGAAAATGTATCCTGCTAGGCACCCTCCTCCCGCCCTGTGGTGCAACTGATGTCCCTTTCTCCAAAAATGTACTCAATGGGACCGTAATGTTGCAACCACACACAAGTTGACCTGCTGTGAGGAAGAAACGAGTTAGCACATTTCAAACATGAAAAAGAACATTTTAAATTCAACATGAAAAACAAAATTCCAAAAGTATAAAACACAAAATAATGCTTACCGAACAAAGAAAATGTATCCTGCTAGGCACCCTCCTCCCGCCCTGTGGTGCAACTGATGTCCCTTTCTCCAAAAATGTACTCAATGGGACCGTAATGTTGCAACCACACACAAGTTGACCTGCTGTGAGGAAGAAACGAGTTAGCACATTTCAAACACGAAAAAGAACATTTTAAAATCAACATGAAAAACCATACTTCCAAAAGTATAATACACAAAATAATGCTTACCGAAAATAGAAAATGTATCCTGCTAGGCACCCTCCTCCCGCCCTGTGGTGCAACTGATGTCCCTTTCTCCAAAAATGTACTCAATGGGACCGTAATGTTGCAACCACACACAAGTTGACCTGCTGTGAGGAAGAAACGAGTTAGCACATTTCAAACACGAAAAAGAACATTATAAAATCAACATGAAAAACCATACTTCCAAAAGTATAATACACAAAATAATGCTTACCGAAGAAGGAAAATGTATCCTGCTAGGCACCCTCCTCCCGCCCTGTGGTGCAACTGATGTCCCTTTCTCCAAAAATGTACTCAATGGGACCGTAATGTTGCAACCACACACAAGTTGACCTGCTGTGAGGAAGAAACGAGTTAGCACATTTCAAACACGAAAAAGAACATTATAAAATCAACATGAAAAACCATACTTCCAAAAGTATAATACACAAAATAATGCTTACCGAAGATAGAAAATGTATCCTGCTAGGCACCCTCCTCCCGCCCTGTGGTGCAACTGATGTCCCTTTCTCCAAAAATGTACTCAATGGGACCGTAATGTTGCAACCACACACAAGTTGACCTGCTGTGAGGAAGAAACAAGTTAGCACATTTCAAACATGAAAAAGAACATTTTAAATTCAACATGAAAAACAAAATTCCAAAAGTATAAAACACAAAATAATGCTTACCGAACAAAGAAAATGTATCCTGCTAGGCACCCTCCTTCCGCCCTGTGGTGCAACCGATGTCCCTTTCTCCAAAAATGTACTCAATGGGACCGTAATGTTGCAACCACACACAAGTTGACCTGCTGTGAGGAAGAAACGAGTTAGCACATTTCAAACATGAAAAAGAACATTTTAATATCAACATGAAAAACCAAAATTCCAAAAGTAAAAAAAAAAAAATAATGCTCACCGAACAAAGAAAATGTATCCTGCTAGGCACCCTCCTCCCGCCCTGTGGTGCAACTGATGTCCCTTTCTCCAAAAATGTACTCAATGGGACCGTAATGTTGCAACCACACACAAGTTGACCTGCTGTGAGGAAGAAACGAGTTAGCACATTTCAAACATGAAAAAGAACATTTCAAAATCAACATGAAAAACCAAAATTCCAAAAGTATAATACACAAAATAATGCTTACCGTAGATAGAAAATGTATCCTGCTAGGCACCCTCCTCCCGCCCTGTGGTGCAACTGATGTCCCTTTCTCCAAAAATGTACTCAATGGGACCGTAATGTTGCAACCACACACAAGTTGACCTGTGGTGAGGAAGAAACGAGTTAGCACATTTCAAACATGAAAAAGAACATTTTAAAATCAACATGAAAAACAAAATTCCAAAAGTATAAAACACAAAATAATGCTCACCGAACAAAAAAAATGTATCCTGCTAGGCACCCTCCTCCCGCGCTGTGGTGCAACTGATGTCCCTTTCTCCAAAAATGTACTCAATGGGACCGTAATGTTGCAACCACACACAAGTTGACCTACTGTGAGGAAGAAACGAGTTAGCACATTTCAAACATGAAAAAGAACATTTTAAAATCAACATGAAATCACCAAAATTCCAAAAGTATAAAACACAAAATAATGCTCACCGAACAAAGAAAATGTATCCTGCTAGGCACCCTCCTCCCGCCCTGTGGTGCAACTGATGTCCCTTTCTCCAAAAATGTACTGAATGGGACCGTAATGTTGCAACCACACACAAGTTGACCTGCTGTGAGGAAGAAACGAGTTAGCACATTTCAAACATGAAAAAGAACATTTTAAAATCAACATGAAAAACAAAACTCCAAAAGTATAAAACACAAAATAATGCTTACCGAACAAAGAAAATGTATCCTGCTAGGCACCCTCCTCCCGCCCTGTGGTGCAACTGATGTCCCTTTCTCCAAAAATGTACTCAATGGGACCGTAATGTTGCAACCACACACAAGTTGACCTGCTGTGAGGAAGAAAGGAGTTAGCACATTTCAAACATGAAAAAGAACATTTTAAAATCAACATTAAAAACCTAAATTCCAAAAGTATAAAACACAAACTAATGCTCACCAAACAAAGAAAATGTATCCTGCTAGGCACCCTCCTCCCGCCCTGTGGTGCAACTGATGTCCCTTTCTCCAAAAATGTACTGAATGGGACCGTAATGTTGCAACCACACACAAGTTGACCTGCTGTGAGGATGAAACGAGTTAGCACATTTCAAACATGAAAAAGAACATTTTAAAGTCAACATGAAAAAAAAAATTCCAAAAGTATAAAACACAAAATAATGCTTACCGAACAAAGAAAATGTATCCTGCTAGGCACCCTCCTCCCGCCCTGTGGTGCAACTGATGTCCCTTTCTCCAAAAATGTACTCAATGGGACCGTAATGTTGCAACCACACATAAGTTGACCTGCTGTGAGGAAGAAACGAGTTAGCACATTTCAAACATGAAAAAGAACATTTTAAAATCAACATGAAAAACCAAAATTCCAAAAGTATAAAACACAAAATAATGCTTACCGAACAAAGAAAATGTATCGTTCTAGGCACCCTCCTCCCGCCCTGTGGTGCAACTGATGTCCCTTTCTCGAAAAATGTACTCAATGGGACCGTAATGTTGCAACCACACACAAGTTGACCTGCTGTGAGGAAGAAACGAGTTAGCACATTTCAAACATGAAAAAGAACATTTTAAAATCAACATGAAAAACCAAAATTCCAAAAGTATAATACACAAAATAATGCTTACCGAACAAAGAAAATGTATCGTTCTAGGCACCCTCCTCCCGTCCTGTGGTGCAACTGATGTCCCTTTCTCCAAATATGTACTCAATGGGACCGTAATGTTGCAACCACACACAAGTTGACCTGCTGTGAGGAAGAAACGAGTTAGTACATTTCAAACATGAAAAAGAACATTTTAAAATCAACATGAAAAACCAAAATTCCAAAAGTATAGAAAACAAAATAATGCTCACCGAACAGAGAAAATGTATCCTGCTAGGCACCCTCCTCCCGCCCTGTGGTGCAACTGATGTCCCTTTCTCGAAAAATGTACTCAATGGGACCGTAATGTTGCAACCACACACAAGTTGACCTGCTGTGAAGAAGAAACGAGTTAGCACATTTCAAGCATGAAAAAGAACATTTTAATATCAACATGAAAAACCAAAATTCCAAAATTATAATACACAAAATAATGCTTACCGAAGAAAGAAAATGTATCGTTCTAGGCACCCTCCTCCCGCCCTGTGGTGCAACTGATGTCCCTTTCTCCAAATATGTACTCAATGGGACCGTAATGTTGCAACCACACACAAGTTGACCTGCTGTGAGGAAGAAACGAGTTAGCACATTTCAAACATGAAAAAGAACATTTTAAAATCAACACGAAAAACCAAAATACCAAAGGTATAATACACAAAATAATGCTTACCGAACAAAGAAAATGTATCCTGCTAGGCACCCTCCTCCCGCCCTGTGGTGCAACTGATGTCCCTTTCTCCAAAAATGTACTCGATGGGACCGTAATGTTGCAACCACACACAAGTTGACCTGCTGTGAGGAAGAAACGAGTTAGCACATTTCAAACATGAAAAACAACATTTTAAAATCAACATGAAAAACCAAAATTCCAAAAGTATAATACACAAAATAATGCTTACCGAACAAAGAAAATGTATCCTGCTAGGCACCCTCCTCCCACCCTGTGGTGCAACTGATGTCCCTTTCTCCAAAAATGTACTCAATGGGACCGTAATGTTGCAACCACACACAAGTTGACCTGCTGTGAGGAAGAAACGAGTTAGCACATTTCAAACATGAAAAAGAACATTTTAAAATCAACATGAAAAACCAAAATTCCAAAAGTATAAAACACAAAATAATGCTTACCGAAGAAAGAAAATGTATCCTGCTAGGCACCCTCCTCCCGCCCTGTGGTGCAACTGATGTCCCTTTCTCCAAAAATGTACTCAATGGGACCGTAATGTTGCAACCACACACAAGTTGACCTGCTGTGAGGAAGAAACGAGTTAGCACATTTCAAACATGAAAAAGAACATTTTAAAATCAACATCAAAAACCAAAATTCCAAAAGTATAATACACAAAATAATGCTTACCGAACAAAGAAAATGTATCCTGCTAGGCACCCTCCTCCCGCCCTGTGGTGCAACTGATGCCCCTTTCTCCAAAAATGTACTCAATGGGACCGTAATGTTGCAACCACACACAAGTTGACCTGCTGTGAGGAAGAAACGAGTTAGCACATTTCAAACATGAAAAAAAAACATTTTAAAATCAACATGAAAAACCAAAATTCCAAAAGTATAATACACAAAATAATGCTTACCGAACAAAGAAAATGTATCGTTCTAGGCACCCTCCTCCTGCCCTGTGGTGCAACTGATGTCCCTTTCTCCAAATATGTACTCAATGGGACCGTAATGTTGCAACCACACACAAGTTGACCTGCTGTGAGGAAGAAACGAGTTAGCACATTTCAAACATGAAAAAGAACATTTTAAAATCAACACGAAAAACCAAAATACCTAAGGTATAATACACAAAATAATGCTTACCGAACAAAGAAAATGTATCCTGCTAGGCACCCTCCTCCCGCCCTGTGGTGCAACTGATGTCCCTTTCTCCAAAAATGTACTCGATGGGACCGTAATGTTGCAACCACACACAAGTTGACCTGCTGTGAGGAAGAAACAAGTTAGCACATTTCAAACATGAAAAAGAACATTTTAAATTCAACATGAAAAACAAAATTCCAAAAGTATAAAACACAAAATAATGCTTACCGAACAAAGAAAATGTATCCTGCTAGGCACCCTCCTTCCGCCCTGTGGTGCAACTGATGTCCCTTTCTCCAAAAATGAACTGAATGGGACCGTAATGTTGCAACCACACACAAGTTGACCTGCTGTGAGGAAGAAACGAGTTAGCACATTTCAAACATGAAAAAGAACATTTTAAAATCAACATGAAAAACCAAAATTCCAAAAGTAAAAAAAAAAAAATAATGCTCACCGAACAAAGAAAATGTATCCTGCTAGGCACCCTCCTCCCGCCCTGTGGTGCAACTGATGTCCCTTTCTCCAAAAATGTACTCAATGGGACCGTAATGTTGCAACCACACACAAGTTGACCTGCTGTGAGGAAGAAACGAGTTAGCACATTTCAAACATGAAAAAGAACATTTTAAAATCAACATGAAAAACAAAATTCCAAAAGTATAATACACAAAATAATGCTTACCGAACAAAGAAAATGTATCCTGCTAGGCACCCTCCTCCCGCCCTGTGGTGCAACTGATGTCCCTTTCTCCAAAAATGTACTCAATGGGACCGTAATGTTGCAACCACACACAAGTTGACCTGCTGTGAGGAAGAAACGAGTTAGCACATTTCAAACATGAAAAAGAACATTTTAAAATCAACATGAAAAACAAAATTCCAAAAGTATAAAACACAAAATAATTCTCACCGAACAAAGAAAATGTATCCTGCTAGGCACCCTCCTTCCGCCCTGTGGTGCAACTGATGTCCCTTTCTCCAAAAATGTACTCAATGGGACCGTAATGTTGCTACCACACACAAGTTGACCTGCTGTGAGGAAGAAACGAGTTAGTACATTTCAAACATGAAAAAGAACATTTTAAAATCAACATGAAAAACAAAACTCCAAAAGTATAAAACACAAAATAATGCTTACCGAACAAAGAAAGTGTATCCTGCTAGGCACCCTCCTCCCGCCCTGTGGTGCAACTGATGTATCTTTCTCCAAAAATGTACTCAATGGGACCGTAATGTTGCAACCACACACAAGTTGACCTACTGTGAGGAAGAAACGAGTTAGCACATTTCAAACATGAAAAAGAACATCTTAAAATCAACATGAAAAACCAAAATTCCAAAAGTATAAAACACAAAATAATGCTCACCGAACAAAGAAAATGTATCCTGCTAGGCACCCTCCTCCCGCCCTGTGGTGCAACTGATGTCCCTTTCTCCAAAAATGTACTGAATGGGACCGTAATGTTGCAACCACACACAAGTTGACCTGCTGTGAGGAAGAAACGAGTTAGCACATTTCAAACATGAAAAAGAACATTTTAAAATCAACATGAAAAACTAAACTCCAAAAGTATAAAACACAAAATAATGCTTACCGAACAAAGAAAATGTATCCTGCTAGGCACCCTCCTCCCGCCCTGTGGTGCAACTGATGTCCCTTTCTCCAAAAATGTACTCAATGGGACCGTAATGTTGCAACCACACACAAGTTGACCTGCTGTGAGGAAGAAAGGAGTTAGTACATTTCAAACATGAAAAAGAACTTTTTAAAATCTACATGAAAAACCAAAATTCCAAAAGTATAAAACACAAACTAATGCTCACCAAACAAAGAAAATGTATCCTGCTAGGCACCCTCCTCCCGCCCTGTGGTGCAACTGATGTCCCTTTCTCCAAAAATGTACTGAATGGGACCGTAATGTTGCAACCACACACAAGTTGACCTGCTGTGAGGAAGAAACGAGTTAGCACATTTCAAACATGAAAAAGAACATTTTAAAGTCAACATGAAAAACAAAATTCCAAAAGTATAAAACACAAAATAATGCTTACCGAACAAAGAAAATGTATCCTGCTAGGCACCCTCCTCCCGCCCTGTGGTGCAACTGATGTCCCTTTCTCCAAAAATGTACTCAATGGGACCGTAATGTTGCAACCACACACAAGTTGACCTGCTGTGAGGAAGAAACGAGTTAGCACATTTCAAACATGAAAAAGAACATTTTAAAATCAACATGAAAAACCTAAATTCCAAAAGTATAAAACAAAAAATAATGCTTACTGAACAAAGAAAATGTATCGTTCTAGGCACCCTCCTCCCGCCCTGTGGTGCAACTGATGTCCCTTTCTCCAAAAATGTACTCAATGGGACCGTAATGTTGCAACCACACACAAGTTGACCTGCTGTGAGGAAGAAACGAGTTAGCACATTTCAAACATGAAAAAGAACATTTTAAAATCAACATGAAAAACCAAAATTCCAAAAGTATAATACACAAAATAATGCTTACCGAACAAAGAAAATGTATCGTTCTAGGCACCCTCCTCCCGCCCTGTGGTGCAACTGATGTCCCTTTCTCCAAATATGTACTCAATGGGACCGTAATGTTGCAACCACACACAAGTTGACCTGCTGTGAGGATGAAAAGAGTTAGTACATTTCAAACATGAAAAAGAACATTTTAAAATCAACATGTAAAACCAAAATTCCAAAAGTATAGAACACAAAATAATGCTCACCGAACAGAGAAAATGTATCCTGCTAGGCACCCTCCTCCCGCCCTGTGGTGCAACTGATGTCCCTTTCTCGAAAAATGTACTCAATGGGACCGTAATGTTGCAACCACACACAAGTTGACATGCTGTGAAGAAAAAACGAGTTAGCACATTTCAAGCATGAAAAAGAACATTTTAATATCAACATGAAAAACCAAAATTCCAAAATTATAATACACAAAATAATGCTTACCGAAGAAAGAAAATGTATCCTGCTAGGCACCACCCTCCCGCCCTGTGGTGCAACTGATGTCCCTTTCTCCAAAAATGTACTCAATGGGACCGTAATGTTGCAACCACACACAAGTTGACCTGCTGTGAGGAAGAAACGTGTTAGCACATTTCAAACATGAAAAAGAACATTTTAAAATCAACATGAAAAACCAAAGTTCCAAAAGTATAAAACACAAAATAATGCTTACCGAATAAAGAAAATGTATCCTGCTAGGCACCCTCCTCCCGCCCTGTGGTGCAACTGATGTCCCTTTCTCCAAAAATGTACTCAATGGGACCGTAATGTTGCAACCACACACAAGTTGACCTGCTGTGAGGAAGAAACGAGTTAGCACATTTCAAACATGAAAAAGAACATTTTAAAATCAACATGAAAAACCAAAATTCCAAAAGTATAATACACAAAATAATGCTTACCGAACAAAGAAAATGTATCCTGCTAGGCACCCTCCTCCCGCCCTGTGGTGCAACTGATGCCCCTTTCTCCAAAAATGTACTCAATGGGACCGTAATGTTGCAACCACACACAAGTTGACCTGCTGTGAGGAAGAAACGAGTTAGCACATTTCAAACATGAAAAAAAACATTTTAAAATCAACATGAAAAACCAAAATTCCAAAAGTATAATACACAAAATAATGCTTACCGAACAAAGAAAATGTATCGTTCTAGGCACCCTCCTCCCACCCTGTGGTGCAACTGATGTCCCTTTCTCCAAATATGTACTCAATGGACCGTAATGTTGCAACCACACACAAGTTGACCTGCTGTGAGGAAGAAACGAGTTAGCACATTTCAAACATGAAAAAGAACATTTTAAAATCAACATGAAAAACCAAAATACCAAAGGTATAATACACAAAATAATGCTTACCGAACAAAGAAAATGTATCCTGCTAGGCACCCTCCTCCCGCCCTGTGGTGCAACTGATGTCCCTTTCTCCAAAAATGTACTCAATGGGTCCGTAATGTTGCAACCACACACAAGTTGACCTGCTGTGAGGAAGAAACGAGTTAGCACATTTCAAACATGAAAAAGAACATCTTAAAATCAACATGAAAAACCAAAATTCCAAAAGTATAATACACAAAATAATGATTACCGAACAGAGAAAATGTATCGTTCTAGGCACCCTCCTCCCGCCCTGTGGTGCAACTGATGTCCCTTTCTCCAAAAATGTACTCAATGGGACCGTAATGTTGCAACCACACACAAGTTGACCTGCTGTGAGGAAGAAACGAGTTAGCACATTTCAAACATGAAAAAGAACATTTTAAAATCAACATGAAAAACCAAAATTCCAAAAGTATAATACACAAAATAATGCTTACCGAACAAAGAAAATGTATCCTGCTAGGCACCCTCCTCCCGCCCTGTGGTACAACTGATGTCCCTTTCTCCAAAAATGTACTCAATGGGACCGTAATGTTGCAACCACACACAAGTTGACCTGCTGTGAGGAAGAAACGAGTTAGCACATTTCAAACATGAAAAAGAACATTTTAAAATCAACATGAAAAACAAAATTCCAAAAGTATAATACACAAAATAATGCTTACCGAACAAAGAAAATGTATCGTTCTAGGCACCCTCCTCCCACCCTGTGGTGCAACTGATGTCCCTTTCTCCAAATATGTACTCAATGGACCGTAATGTTGCAACCACACACAAGTTGACCTGCTGTGAGGAAGAAACGAGTTAGCACATTTCAAACATGAAAAAGAACATTTTAAAATCAACATGAAAAACCAAAATACCAAAGGTATAATACACAAAATAATGCTTACCGAACAAAGAAAATGTATCCTGCTAGGCACCCTCCTCCCGCCCTGTGGTGCAACTGATGTCCCTTTCTCCAAAAATGTACTCAATGGGTCCGTAATGTTGCAACCACACACAAGTTGACCTGCTGTGAGGAAGAAACGAGTTAGCACATTTCAAACATGAAAAAGAACATCTTAAAATCAACATGAAAAACCAAAATTCCAAAAGTATAATACACAAAATAATGATTACCGAACAGAGAAAATGTATCGTTCTAGGCACCCTCCTCCCGCCCTGTGGTGCAACTGATGTCCCTTTCTCCAAAAATGTACTCAATGGGACCGTAATGTTGCAACCACACACAAGTTGACCTGCTGTGAGGAAGAAACGAGTTAGCACATTTCAAACATGAAAAAGAACATTTTAAAATCAACATGAAAAACCAAAATTCCAAAAGTATAATACACAAAATAATGCTTACCGAACAAAGAAAATGTATCCTGCTAGGCACCCTCCTCCCGCCCTGTGGTACAACTGATGTCCCTTTCTCCAAAAATGTACTCAATGGGACCGTAATGTTGCAACCACACACAAGTTGACCTGCTGTGAGGAAGAAACGAGTTAGCACATTTCAAACATGAAAAAGAACATTTTAAAATCAACATGAAAAACAAAATTCCAAAAGTATAAAACACAAAATAATGCTTACCGAGCAAAGAAAATGTATCCTGCTAGGCACCCTCCTCCCGCCCTGTGGTGCAACTGATGTCCCTTTCTCCAAAAATGTACTCAATAAGACCACAATGTTGCAACCACACAAAAGTTGACCTGCTGTGAGGAAGAAACGAGTTAACACATTTCAAACATGAAAAAGAACATTTTAAAATCAACATGAAAAACCAAATTTCCAAAAGTATAATACACAAAATAATGCTTACCGAACAAAGAAAATTATCCTGCTAGGCACCCTCCTCCCGCCCTGTGGTGCAACTGATGTCCCTTTCTCCAAAAATGTACTCAATGGGACCGTAATGTTGCAACCACACACAAGTTGACCTGCTGTGAGGAAGAAACGAGTTAGCATATTTCAAACTTGAAAAAGAACATTTTAAAATCAACATGAAAAACCAAAATTCCAAAAGTATAAAACACAAAATAATGCTTACCAAACAAAGAAAATGTATCCTGCTAGGCAATTTCCTCCCGCCCTGTGGTGCAACTGATGTCCGTTTCTCCAAAAATGTACTCAATGGGACCGTAATGTTGCAACCACACACAAGTTGACCTGCTGTGAGGAAGAAACGAGTTAGTACATTTCAAACATGAAAAAGAACATTTTAAATCAACATGAAAAACCAAAATTCCAAAAGTACAAAACACAAAATAATGCTTACCGAACAAAGAAAATGTATCCTGCTAGGCACCCTCCTCCCGCCCTGTGGTGCAACTGATGTCCCTTTCTCCAAAAATGTACTCAATGGGTCCGTAATGTTGCAACCACACACAAGTTGACCTGCTGTGAGGAAGAAACGAGTTAGCACATTTCAAACATGAAAAAGAACATCTTAAAATCAACATGAAAAACCAAAATTCCAAAAGTATAATACACAAAATAATGATTACCGAACAGAGAAAATGTATCGTTCTAGGCACCCTCCTCCCGCCCTGTGGTGCAACTGATGTCCCTTTCTCCAAAAATGTACTCAATGGGACCGTAATGTTGCAACCACACACAAGTTGACCTGCTGTGAGGAAGAAACGAGTTAGCACATTTCAAACATGAAAAAGAACATTTTAAAATCAACATGAAAAACCATACTTCCAAAAGTATAATACACAAAATAATGCTTACCGAACAAAGAAAATGTATCCTGCTAGGCACCCTCCTCCCGCCCTGTGGTACAACTGATGTCCCTTTCTCCAAAAATGTACTCAATGGGACCGTAATGTTGCAACCACACACAAGTTGACCTGCTGTGAGGAAGAAACGAGTTAGCACATTTGAAACATGAAAAAAAACATTTAAAAATCAACATGAAAAACTAAAATTCCAAAAGTATAATACACAAAATAATGCTTACCGAACAAAGAAAGTGTATCCTGCTAGGCATCCTCCTACCGCCCTGTGGTGCAACTGATGTCCCTTTCTCCAAAAATGTACTCAATGGGACCGTAATGTTGCAACCACACACAAGTTGACCTGCTGTGAGGAAGAAACGAGTTAGTACATTTCAAACATGAAAAAGAACATTTTAAAATCAACATGTAAAACCAAAATTCCAAAAGTATAGAACACAAAATAATGCTTACCGAACAGAGAAAATGTATCCTGCTAGGCACCCTCCTCCCGCCCTGTGGTGCAACTGATGTCCCTTTCTCGAAAAATGTACTCAATGGGACCGTAATGTTGCAACCACACACAAGTTGACCTGCTGTGAGGAAGAAACGAGTTAGCACATTTCAAGCATGAAAAAGAACATTTTAAAATCAACATGAAAAACCAAAATTCCAAAATTATAATACACAAAATAATGCTTACCGAACAAAGAAAATGTATCCTGCTAGGCACCCTCCTCCCGCCCTGTGGTGCAACTGATGTCCCTTTCTCCAAAAATGTACTCAATGGGACCGTAATGTTGCAACCACACACAAGTTGACCTGCTGTGAGGAAGAAACGAGTTAGCACATTTCAAACATGAAAAAGAACATTTTAAAATCAACATGAAAAACCAAAATTCCAAAAGTATAATACACAAAATAATGCTTACCGAAGAAAGAAAATGTATCCTGCTAGGCACCCTCCTCCCGCCCTGTGGTGCAACTGATGTCCCTTTCTCCAAAAATGTACTCAATGGGACCGTAATGTTGCAACCACACACAAGTTGACCTGCTGTGAGGAAGAAACGAGTTAGCACATTTCAAACATGAAAAAAAACATTTAAAAATCAACATGAAAAACCAAAATTCCAAAAGTATAATACACAAAATAATGCTTACCGAACAAAGAAAATGTATCCTGCTAGGCACCCTCTTACCGCCCTGTGGTGCAACTGATGACCCTTTCTCCAAAAATGTACTCAATGGGACCGTAATGTTGCAACCACACACAAGTTGACCTGCTGTGAGGAAGAAACGAGTTAGTACATTTCAAACATGAAAAAGAACATTTTAAAATCAACATGAAAAACCAAAATTCCAAAAGTATAGAACACAAAATAATGCTTACCGAACAGAGAAAATGTATCCTGCTAGGCACCCTCCTCCCGCACTGTGGTGCAACTGATGTCCCTTTCTCCAAAAATGTACTCAATGGGTCCGTAATGTTGCAACCACACACAAGTTGACCTGCTGTGAGGAAGAAACGAGTTAGCACATTTCAAACATGAAAAAGAACATCTTAAAATCAACATGAAAAACCAAAATTCCAAAAGTATAATACACAAAATAATGATTACCGAACAGAGAAAATGTATCGTTCTAGGCACCCTCCTCCCGCCCTGTGGTGCAACTGATGTCCCTTTCTCCAAAAATGTACTTAATGGGACCGTAATGTTGCAACCACACACAAGTTGACCTGCTGTGAGGAAGAAACGAGTTAGCGCATTCAAACATGAAAAAGAACATTTTATAATCAACATGAAAAACCAAAATTCCAAAAGTATAATACACAAAATAATGCTTACCGAACAAAGAAAATGTATCCTGCTAGGCACCCTCCTCCCGCCCTGTGGTACAACTGATGTCCCTTTCTCCAAAAATGTACTCAATGGGACCGTAATGTTGCAACCACACACAAGTTGACCTGCTGTGAGGAAGAAACGAGTTAGCACATTTCAAACATGAAAAAGAACATTTTAAAATCAACATGAAAAACAAAATTCCAAAAGTATAAAACACAAAATAATGCTTACCGAACAAAGAAAATGTATCCTGCTAGGCACCCTCCTCCCGCCCTGTGGTGCAACTGATGTCCCTTTCTCCAAAAATGTACTCAATAAGACCACAATGTTGCAACCACACAAAAGTTGACCTGCTGTGAGGAAGAAACGAGTTAGCACATTTCAAACATGAAAAAGAACATTTTAAAATCAACATGAAAAACCAAATTTCCAAAAGTATAATACACAAAATAATGCTTACCGAAGAAAGAAAATGTATCCTGCTAGGCACCCTCCTCCCGCCCTGTGGTGCAACTGATGTCCCTTTCTCCAAAAATGTACTCAATGGGACCGTAATGTTGCAACCACACACAAGTTGACCTGCTGTGAGGAAGAAACGAGTTAGCACATTTCAAACATGAAAAAGAACATTTTAAAATCAACATGAAAAACCAAAATTCCAAAAGTATAATACACAAAATAATGCTTACCGAACAAAGAAAATGTATCCTGCTAGGCACCCTCCTCCCGCCCTGTGGTGCAACTGATGTCCCTTTCTCCAAAAATGTACTCAATGGGACCGTAATGTTGCAACCACACACAAGTTGACCTGCTGTGAGGAAGAAACGAGTTAGCACATTTCAAACATGAAAAAGAACATTTTAAAATCAACATGAAAAACCAAAATTCCAAAAGTATAAAACACAAAATAATGCTTACCGAAGAAAGAAAATGTATCCTGCTAGGCACCCTCCTCCCGCCCTGTGGTGCAACTGATGTCCCTTTCTCCAAAAATGTACTCAATGGGACCGTAATGTTGCAACCACACACAAGTTGACCTGCTGTGAGGAAGAAACGAGTTAGCACATTTCAAACATGAAAAAGAACATTTTAAAATCAACATGAAAAACCAAAATACCAAAGGTATAATACACAAAATAATGCTTACCGAACAAAGAAAATGTATCCTGCTAGGCACCCTCCTCCCACCCTGTGGTGCAACTGATGTCCCTTTCTCCAAAAATGTACTCAATGGGTCCGTAATGTTGCAACCACACACAAGTTGCCCTGCTGTGAGAAAGAAACGAGTTAGTACATTTCAAACATGAAAAAGAACATTTTAAAATCAACATGAAAAACCAAATTTCCAAAAGTATAATACACAAAATAATGCTTACCGAACAAAGAAATGTATCCTGCTAGGCACCCTCCTCCCGCCCTGTGGTGCAACTGATGTCCCTTTCTCCAAAAATGTACTCAATGGGACCGTAATGTTGCAACCACACACAAGTTGACCTGCTGTGAGGAAGAAACGAGTTAGCACATTTCAAACATGAAAAAGAACATTTTAAAATCAACATGAAAAACCAAAATTCCAAAAGTATAAAACACAAAATAATGCTTACCGAAGAAAGAAAATGTATCCTGCTAGGCACCCTCCTCCCGCCCTCTGGTGCAACTGATGTCCCTTTCTCCAAAAATGTACTCAATAAGACCACAATGTTGCAACCACACAAAAGTTGACCTGCTGTGAGGAAGAAACGAGTTAGCACATTTCAAACATGAAAAAGAACATTTTAAAATCAACATGAAAAACCAAATTTCCAAACGTATAGTACACAAAATAATGCTTACCGAACAAAGAAAATTATCCTGCTAGGCACCCTCCTCTCGCCCTGTGGTGCAACTGATGTCCCTTTCTCCAAAAATGTACTCAATGGGACCGTAATGTTGCAACCACATTCAAGTTGACCTGCTGTGAGGAAGAAACGAGTTAACATATTTCAAACATGAAAAAGAACATTTTAAAATCAACATGAAAAACCGAAGTTCCAAAAGTATAAAACAAAAAATAATGCTTACCGAAGAAAGAAAATGTATCCTGCTAGGCACCCTCCTCCCGCCCTGTGGTGCAACTGATGTCCCTTTCTCCAAAACTGTACTCAATGGGACCGTAATGTTGCAAACACACACAAGTTGACCTGCTGTGTGGAAGAAACAAGTTAGCACATTTCAAACATGAAAAAGAACATTTTAAAATCAACATGAAAAACCAAAATTCCAAAAGTATAAAACACAAAATAATGCTTACCAAACAAAGAAAATGTATCCTGCTAGGCACCTTCCTCCCGCCCTGTGGTGCAACTGATGTCCGTTTCTCCAAAAATGTACTCAATGGGACCGTAATGTTGCAACCACACACAAGTTGACCTGCTGTGAGGAAGAAACGAGTTAGCACATTTCAAACATGAAAAAGAACATTTTAAATCAACATGAAAAACCAAAATTCCAAAAGTATAAAACACAAAATAATGCTTACCGAACAAAGAAAATGTATCCTGCTAGGCACCCTCCTCCCGACCTGTGGTGCAACTGATGTCCCTTTTTCGAAAAATATACTCAATGGGACCGTAATGTTGCAACCACACACAAGTTGACCTGCTGTGAGGAAGAAACGAGTTAGCACATTTCAAACATGAAAAAGAACATTTTAAAATCAACATGAAAAACCAAAATTCCAAAATTATAATACACAAAATAATGCTTACCGAAGAAAGAAAATGTATCCTGCTAGGCACCCTCCTACCGCCCTGTGGTGCAACTGATGACCCTTTCTCCAAAAATGTACTCAATGGGACCGTAATGTTACAACCACACACAAGTTGACCTGCTGTGAGGAAGAAACGAGTTAGTACATTTCAAACATGAAAAAGAACATTTTAAAATCAACATGAAAAACCAAAATTCCAAAAGTATAGAACACAAAATAATGCTTACCGAACAGAGAAAATGTATCCTGCTAGGCACCCTCCTCCCGCCCTGTGGTGCAACTGATGTCCCTTTCTCCAAAAATGTACTCAATGGGACCGTAAATTTGCAACCACACACAAGTTGACCTGCTGTGAGGAAGAAACGAGTTAGCACATTTCAAACATGAAAAAGAACATCTTAAAATCAACATGAAAAACCAAAATTCCAAAAGTATAATACACAAAATAATGATTACCGAACAGAGAAAATGTATCGTTCTAGGCACCCTCCTCCCGCCCTGTGGTGCAACTGATGTCCCTTTCTCCAAAAATGTACTCAATGGGACCGTAATGTTGCAACCACACACAAGTTGACCTGCTGTGAGGAAGAAACGAGTTAGCGCATTCAAACATGAAAAAGAACATTTTAAAATCAACATGAAAAACCAAAATTCCAAAAGTATAATACACAAAATAATGCTTACCGAACAAAGAAAATGTATCCTGCTAGGCACCCTCCTCCCGCCCTGTGGTACAACTGATGTCCCTTTCTCCAAAAATGTACTCAATGGGACCGTAATGTTGCAACCACACACAAGTTGACCTGCTGTGAGGAAGAAACGAGTTAGCACATTTCAAACATGAAAAAGAACATTTTAAAATCAACATGAAAAACAAAATTCCAAAAGTATAAAACACAAAATAATGCCTACCGAACAAAGAAAATGTATCCTGCTAGGCACCCTCCTCCCGCCCTGTGGTGCAACTGATGTCCCTTTCTCCAAAAATGTACTCAATAAGACCACAATGTTGCAACCACACACAAGTTGACCTGCTGTGAGGAAGAAACGAGTTAGCACATTTCAAACATGAAAAAGAACATTTTAAAATCAACATGAAAAACCAAATTTCCAAAAGTATAATACACAAAATAATGCTTACCGAAGAAAGAAAATGTATCCTGCTAGGCACCCTCCTCCCGCCCTGTGGTGCAACTGATGTCCCTTTCTCCAAAAATGTACTCAATAAGACCACAATGTTGCAACCACACAAAAGTTGACCTGGTGTGAGGAAGAAACGAGTTAGCACATTTCAAACATGAAAAAGAACATTTTAAAATCAACATGAAAAACCAAATTTCCAAAAGTATAGTACACAAAATAATGCTTACCGAACAAAGAAAATTATCCTGCTAGGCACCCTCCTCCCGCCCTGTGGTGCAACTGATGTCCCTTTCTCCAAAAATGTACTCAATGGGACCGTAATGTTGCAACCACACACAAGTTGACCTGCTGTGAGGAAGAAACGAGTTAGCATATTTCAAACATGAAAAAGAACATTTTAAAATCAACATGAAAAACCAAAGTTCCAAAAGTATAAAACAAAAAATAATGCTTACCGAAGAAAGAAAATGTATCCTGCTAGGCACCCTCCTCCCGCCCTGTGGTGCAACTGATGTCCCTTTCTCCAAAACTGTACTCAATGGGACCGTAATGTTGCAAACACACACAAGTTGACCTGCTGTGTGGAAGAAACAAGTTAGCACATTTCAAACATGAAAAAGAACATTTTAAAATCAACATGAAAAACCAAAATTCCAAAAGTATAAAACACAAAATAATGCTTACCAAACAAAGAAAATGTATCCTGCTAGGCACCTTCCTCCCGCCCTGTGGTGCAACTGATGTCCGTTTCTCCAAAAATGTACTGAATGGGACCGTAATGTTGCAACCACACACAAGTTGACCTGCTGTGAGGAAGAAACGGGTTAGTACATTTCAAACATGAAAAAGAACATTTTAAATGAACATGAAAAACCAAAATTCCAAAAGTATAAAACACAAAATAATGCTTACCGAACAAAGAAAATGTATCCTGCTAGGCACCCTCCTCCCGACCTGTGGTGCAACTGATGTCCCTTTCTCGAAAAATATACTCAATGGGACCGTAATGTTGCAACCACACACAAGTTGACCTGCTGTGAGGAAGAAACGAGTTAGCACATTTCAAACATGAAAAAGAACATTTTAAAATCAACATGAAAAACCAAAATTCCAAAATTATAATACACAAAATAATGCTTACCGAAGAAAGAAAATGTATCCTGCTAGGCACCCTCCTCCCGCCCTGTGGTGCAACTGATGTCCCTTTCTCCAAAAATGTACTCAATGGGTCCGTAATGTTGCAACCACACACAAGTAGACCTGCTGTGAGGAAGAAACGAGTTAGCACATTATAAACATGAAAAAGAACATCTTAAAATCAACATGAAAAACCAAAATTCCAAAAGTATAATACACAAAATAATGCTTACCGAAGAAAGAAAATGTATCCTGCTAGGCACCCTCCTCCCGCCCTGTGGTGCAACTGATGTCCCTTTCTCCAAAAATGTACTCAATGGGACCGTAATGTTGCAACCACACACAAGTTGACCTGCTGTGAGGAAGAAACGAGTTAGCACATTTGAAACATGAAAAAAAACATTTAAAAATCAACATGAAAAACCAAAATTCCAAAAGTATAATACACAAAATAATGCTTACCGAACAAAGAAAATGTATCCTGCTAGGCACCCTCCTACCGCCCTGTGGTGCAACTGATGACCCTTTCTCCAAAAATGTACTCAATGGGACCGTAATGTTGCAACCACACACAAGTTGACCTGCTGTGAGGAAGAAACGAGTTAGTACATTTCAAACATGAAAAAGAACATTTTAAAATCAACATGAAAAACCAAAATTCCAAAAGTATAGAACACAAAATAATGCTTACCGAACAGAGAAAATGTATCCTGCTAGGCACCCTCCTCCCGCCCTGTGGTGCAACTGATGTCCCTTCCTCCAAAAATGTACTCAATGGGACCGTAATGTTGCAACCACACACAAGTTGACCTGCTGTGAGGAAGAAACGAGTTAGCGCATTCAAACATGAAAAAGAACATTTTAAAATCAACATGAAAAACCAAAATTCCAAAAGTATAATACACAAAATAATGCTTACCGAACAAAGAAAATGTATCCTGCTAGGCACCCTCCTCCCGCCCTGTGGTACAACTGATGTCCCATTCTCCAAAAATGTACTCAATGGGACCGTAATGTTGCAACCACACACAAGTTGACCTGCTGTGAGGAAGAAACGAGTTAGCACATTTCAAACATGAAAAAGAACATTTTAAAATCAACATGAAAAACAAAATTCCAAAAGTATAAAACACAAAATAATGCCTACCGAACAAAGAAAATGTATCCTGCTAGGCACCCTCCACCCGCCCTGTGGTGCAACTGATGTCCCTTTCTCCAAAAATGTACTCAATAAGACCACAATGTTGCAACCACACAAAAGTTGACCTGCTGTGAGGAAGAAACGAGTTAGCACATTTCAAACATGAAAAAGAACATTTTAAAATCAACATGAAAAACCAAATTTCCAAAAGTATAATACACAAAATAATGCTTACCGAAGAAAGAAAATGTATCCTGCTAGGCACCCTCCTCCCGCCCTGTGGTGCAACTGATGTCCCTTTCTCCAAAAATGTACTCAATGGGACCGTAATGTTGCAACCACACACAAGTTGACCTGCTGTGAGGAAGAAACGAGTTAGCACATTTCAAACATGAAAAAGAACATTTTAAAATCAACATGAAAAACCAAAATTCCAAAAGTATAAAACGCAAAATAATGCTTACCGAAGAAAGAAAATGTATCCTGCTAGGCACCCTCCTCCCGCCCTGTGGTGCAACTGATGTCCCTTTCTCCAAATATGTACTCAATGGGACCGTAATGTTGCAACCACACACAAGTTGACCTGCTGTGAGGAAGAAACGAGTTAGCACATTTCAAAAATGAAAAAGAACATTTTAAAATCAACATGAAAAACCAAAATACCAAAGGTATAATACACAAAATAATGCTTACCGAACAAAGAAAATGTATCCTGCTAGGCACCCTCCTCCCACCCTGTGGTGCAACTGATGTCCCTTTCTCCAAAAATGTACTCAATGGGTCCGTAATGTTGCAACCACACACAAGTTGACCTGCTGTGAGGAAGAAACGAGTTAGTACATTTCAAACATGAAAAAGAACATTTTAAAATCAACATGAAAAACCAAATTTCCAAAAGTATAATACACAAAATAATGCTTACCGAAGAAAGAAAATGTATCCTGCTAGGCACCCTCCTCCCGCCCTGTGGTGCAACTGATGTCCCTTTCTCCAAAAATGAACTCAATGGGTCCGTAATGTTGCAACCACACACAAGTTGACCTGCTGTGAGGAAGAAACGAGTTAGCACATTTGAAACATGAAAAAAAACATTTAAAAATCAACAAGAAAAACCAACATTCCAAAAGTATAATACACAAAATAATGCTTACCGAACAAAGAAAATGTATCCTGCTAGGCACCCTCCTACCGCCCTGTGGTGCAACTGATGACCCTTTCTCCAAAAATGTACTCAATGGGTCCGTAATGTTGCAACCACACACAAGTTGACCTGCTGTGAGGAAGAAACGAGTTAGTACATTTCAAACATGAAAAAGAACATTTTAAAATCAACATGAAAAACCAAATTTCCAAAAGTATAATACACAAAATAATGCTTACCGAACAAAGAAAATGTATCCTGCTAGGCACCCTCCTCCCACCCTGTGGTGCAACTGATGTCCCTTTCTCCAAAAATGTACTCAATGGGACCGTAATGTTGCAACCACACACAAGTTGACCTGCTGTGAGGAAGAAACGAGTTAGCACATTTCAAACATGAAAAAGAACATCTTAAAATCAACATGAAAAACCAAAATTCCAAAAGTATAATACACAAAATAATGATTACCGAACAGAGAAAATGTATCGTTCTAGGCACCCTCCTCCCGCCCTGTGGTGCAACTGATGTCCCTTCCTCCAAAAATGTACTCAATGGGACCGTAATGTTGCAACCACACACAAGTTGACCTGCTGTGAGGAAGAAACGAGTTAGCGCATTCAAACATGAAAAAGAACATTTTAAAATCAACATGAAAAACCAAAATTCCAAAAGTATAATACACAAAATAATGCTTACCGAACAAAGAAAATGTATCCTGCTAGGCACCCTCCTCCCGCCCTGTGGTACAACTGATGTCCCTTTCTCCAAAAATGTACTCAATGGGACCGTAATGTTGCAACCACACACAAGTTGACCTGCTGTGAGGAAGAAACGAGTTAGCACATTTCAAACATGAAAAAGAACATTTTAAAATCAACATGAAAAACAAAATTCCAAAAGTATAAAACACAAAATAATGCCTACCGAACAAAGAAAATGTATCCTGCTAGGCACCCTCCTCCCGCCCTGTGGTGCAACTGATGTCCCTTTCTCCAAAAATGTACTCAATAAGACCACAATGTTGCAACCACACAAAAGTTGACCTGCTGTGAGGAAGAAACGAGTTAGCACATTTCAAACATGAAAAAGAACATTTTAAAATCAACATGAAAAACCAAATTTCCAAAAGTATAATACACAAAATAATGCTTACCGAACAAAGAAAATGTATCCTGCTAGGCACCCTCCTCCCGCCCTGTGGTTCAACTGATGTCCCTTTCTCCAAAAATGTACTCAATGGGACCGTAATGTTGCAACCACACACAAGTTGACCTGCTGTGAGGAAGAAACGAGTTAGCACATTTCAAACATGAAAAAGAACATTTTAAAATCAACATGAAAAACCAAAATTCCAAAAGTATAAAACGCAAAATAATGCTTACCGAAGAAAGAAAATGTATCCTGCTAGGCACCCTCCTCCCGCCCTGTGGTGCAACTGATGTCCCTTTCTCCAAAAATGTACTCAATGGGACCGTAATGTTGCAACCACACACAAGTTGACCTGCTGTGAGGAAGAAACGAGTTAGCACATTTCAAAAATGAAAAAGAACATTTTAAAATCAACATGAAAAACCAAAATACCAAAGGTATAATACACAAAATAATGCTTACCGAACAAAGAAAATGTATCCTGCTAGGCACCCTCCTCCCACCCTGTGGTGCAACTGATGTCCCTTTCTCCAAAAATGTACTCAATGGGTCCGTAATGTTGCAACCACACACAAGTTGACCTGCTGTGAGGAAGAAACGAGTTAGTACATTTCAAACATGAAAAAGAACATTTTAAAATCAACATGAAAAACCAAATTTCCAAAAGTATAATACACAAAATAATGCTTACCGAACAAAGAAAATGTATCCTGCTAGGCACCCTCCTCCCGCCCTGTGGTGCAACTGATGTCCCTTTCTCCAAAAATGTACTCAATGGGTCCGTAATGTTGCAACCACACACAAGTTGACCTGCTGTGAGGAAGAAACGAGTTAGCACATTTGAAACATGAAAAAAAACATTTAAAAATCAACATGAAAAACCAAAATTCCAAAAGTATAATACACAAAATAATGCTTACCGAACAAAGAAAATGTATCCTGCTAGGCACCCTCCTACCGCCCTGTGGTGCAACTGATGACCCTTTCTCCAAAAATGTACTCAATGGGTCCGTAATGTTGCAACCACACACAAGTTGACCTGCTGTGAGGAAGAAACGAGTTAGTACATTTCAAACATGAAAAAGAACATTTTAAAATCAACATGAAAAACCTAATTTCCAAAAGTATAATACACAAAATAATGCTTACCGAACAAAGAAAATGTATCCTGCTAGGCACCCTCCTACCACCCTGTGGTGCAACTGATGTCCCTTTCTCCAAAAATGTACTCAATGGGACCGTAATGTTGCAACCACACACAAGTTGACCTGCTGTGAGGAAGAAACGAGTTAGCACATTTGAAACATGAAAAAAAACATTTAAAAATCAACATGAAAAACCAAATTTCCAAAAGTATAATACACAAAATAATGCTTACCGAACAAAGAAAATGTATCCTGCTAGGCACCCTCCTACCGCCCTGTGGTGCAACTGATGACCCTTTCTCCAAAAATGTACTCAATGGGACCGTAATGTTGCAACCACACACAAGTTGACCTGCTGTGAGGAAGAAACGAGTTAGTACATTTCAAACATGAAAAAGAACATTTTAAAATCAACATGAAAAACCAAATTTCCAAAAGTATAATACACAAAATAACGCTTACCGAACAAAGAAAATGTATCCTGCTAGGCACCCTCCTCCCGCCCTGTGGTGCAACTGATGTCCCTTTCTCCAAAAATGTACTCAATGGGTCCGTAATGTTGCAACCACACACAAGTTGACCTGCTGTGAGGAAGAAACGAGTTAGTACATTTCAAACATGAAAAAGAACATTTTAAAATCAACATGAAAAACCAAAATACCAAAGGTATAATACACAAAATAATGCTTACCGAACAAAGAAAATGTATCCTGCTAGGCACCCTCCTCCCACCCTGTGGTCAAACTGATGTCCCTTTCTCCAAAAATGTACTCAATGGGTCCGTAATGTTGCAACCACACACAAGTTGACCTGCTGTGAGGAAGAAACGAGTTAGTACATTTCAAACATGAAAAAGAACATTTTAAAATCAACATGAAAAACCAAATTTCCAAAAGTATAATACACAAAATAATGCTTACCGAACAAAGAAAATGTATCCTGCTAGGCACCCTCCTCCCGCCCTGTGGTGCAACTGATGTCCCTTTCTCCAAAAATGTACTCAATGGGTCCGTAATGTTGCAACCACACACAAGTTGACCTGCTGTGAGGAAGAAACGAGTTAGCACATTTGAAACATGAAAAAAAACATTTAAAAATCAACATGAAAAACCAAATTTCCAAAAGTATAATACACAAAATAATGCTTACCGAACAAAGAAAATGTATCCTGCTAGGCACCCTAATCCCACACTGTGGTGCAACTGATGTCCCTTTCTCCAAAAATGTACTCAATGGGTCCGTAATGTTGCAACCGCACACAAGTTGACCTGCTGTGAGGAAGAAACGAGTTAGTACATTTCAAACATGAAAAAGAACATTTTAAAATCAACATGAAAAACCAAATTTCCAAAAGTATAATACACAAAATAATGCTTACCGAACAAAGAAAATGTATCCTGCTAGGCACCCTCCTCCCACCCTGTGGTGCAACTGATGTCCCTTTCTCCAAAAATGTACTCAATGGGTCCGTAATGTTGCAACCACACACAAGTTGACCTGCTGTGAGGAAGAAACGAGTTAGCACATTTGAAACATGAAAAAAAACATTTAAAAATCAACATGAAAAACCAAAATTCCAAAAGTATAATACACAAAATAATGCTTACCGAACAAAGAAAATGTATCCTGCTAGGCACCCTCCTACCGCCCTGTGGTGCAACTGATGACCCTTTCTCCAAAAATGTACTCAATGGGACCGTAATGTTGCAACCACACACAAGTTGACCTGCTGTGAGGAAGAAACGAGTTAGTACATTTCAAACATGAAAAAGAACATTTTAAAATCAACATGAAAAACCAAAATTCCAAAAGTATAGAACACAAAATAATGCTTACCGAACAAAGAAAATGTATCCTGCTAGGCACCCTCTCCCACCCTGTGGTGCAACTGATGTCCCTTTCTCCAAAAATGTACTCAATGGGACCGTAATGTTGCAACCACACACAAGTTGACCTGCTGTGAGGAAGAAACGAGTTAGCACATTTCAAACATGAAAAAGAACATTTTAAAATCAACATGAAAAACCAAATTTCCAAAAGTATAATACACAAAATAATGCTTACCGAACAAAGAAAATGTATCCTGCTAGGCACCCTCCTACCGCCCTGTGGTGCAACTGATGACCCTTTCTCCAAAAATGTACTCAATGGGACCGTAATGTTGCAACCACACACAAGTTGACCTGCTGTGAGGAAGAAACGAGTTAGTACATTTCAAACATGAAAAAGAACATTTTAAAATCAACATGAAAAACCAAATTTCCAAAAGTATAATACACAAAATAATGCTTACCGAACAAAGAAAATGTATCCTGCTAGGCACCCTCCTCCCGCCCTGTGGTGCAACTGATGTCCCTTTCTCCAAAAATGTACTCAATGGGTCCGTAATGTTGCAACCACACACAAGTTGACCTGCTGTGAGGAAAAAACGAGTTAGTACATTTCAAACATGAAAAAGAACATTTTAAAATCAACATGAAAAACCAAATTTCCAAAAGTATAATACACAAAATAATGCTTACCGAACAAAGAAAATGTATCCTGCTAGGCACCCTCCTCCCGCCCTGTGGTGCAACTGATGTCCCTTTCTCCAAAAATGTACTCAATGGGTCCGTAATGTTGCAACCACACACAAGTTGACCTGCTGTGAGGAAGAAACGAGTTAGCACATTTGAAACATGAAAAAAAACATTTTAAAATCAACATGAAAAACCAAATTTCCAAAAGTATAATACACAAAATAATGCTTACCGAACAAAGAAAATGTATCCTGCTAGGCACCCTCCTCCCGCCCTGTGGTGCAACTGATGTCCCTTTCTCCAAAAATGTACTCAATGGGTCCGTAATGTTGCAACCACACACAAGTTGACCTGCTGTGAGGAAGAAACGAGTTAGTACATTTCAAACATGAAAAAGAACATTTTAAAATCAACATGAAAAACCAAAATACCAAAGGTATAATACACAAAATAATGCTTACCGAACAAAGAAAATGTATCCTGCTAGGCACCCTCCTCCCACCCTGTGGTGCAACTGATGTCCCTTTCTCCAAAAATGTACTCAGTGGGTCCGTAATGTTGCACCCACACACAAGTTGACCTGCTGTGAGGAAGAAACGAATTAGCACATTTAAAACATGAAAAAAAAACATTTTAAAATCAACATGAAAAACCAAAATTCCAAAAGTATAGAACACAAAATAATGCTTACCGAACAAAGAAAATGTATCCTGCTAGGCACCCTCTCCCACCCTGTGGTGCAACTGATGTCCCTTTCTCCAAAAATGTACTCAATGGGACCGTAATGTTGCAACCACACACAAGTTGACCTGCTGTGAGGAAGAAACGAGTTAGCACATTTCAAACATGAAAAAGAACATTATAAAATCAACATGAAAAACCAAATTTCCAAAAGTATAATACACAAAATAATGCTTACCGAACAAAGAAAATGTATCCTGCTAGGCACCCTCCTACCGCCCTGTGGTGCAACTGATGACCCTTTCTCCAAAATTGTACTCAATGGGACCGTAATGTTGCAACCACACACAAGTTGACCTGCTGTGAGGAAGAAACGAGTTAGTACATTTCAAACATGAAAAAGAACATTTTAAAATCAACATGAAAAACCAAATTTCCAAAAGTATAATACACAAAATAATGCTTACCGAACAAAGAAAATGTATCCTGCTAGGCACCCTCCTCCCGCCCTGTGGTGCAACTGATGTCCCTTTCTCCAAAAATGTACTCAATGGGACCGTAATGTTGCAACCACACACAAGTTGACCTGCTGTGAGGAAGAAACGAGTTAGCACATTTCAAACATGAAAAAGAACATTTTAAAATCAACATGAAAAACCAAAATACCAAAGGTATAATACACAAAATAATGCTTACCGAACAAAGAAAATGTATCCTGCTAGGCACCCTCCTCCCACCCTGTGGTGCAACTGATGTCCCTTTCTCCAAAAATGTACTCAATGGGACCGTAATGTTGCAACCACACACAAGTTGACCTGCTGTGAGGAAGAAACGAGTTAGCACATTTCAAACATGAAAAAAAACATTTAAAAATCAACATGAAAAACCAAAATACCAAAGGTATAATACACAAAATAATGCTTACCGAACAAAGAAAATGTATCCTGCTAGGCACCCTCCTCCCGCCCTGTGGTGCAACTGATGTCCCTTTCTCCAAAAATGTACTCTATGGGTCCGTAATGTTGCAACCACACACAAGTTGACCTGCTGTGAGGAAGAAACGAGTTAGCACATTTGAAACATGAAAAAAAACATTTAAAAATCAACATGAAAAACCAAATTTCCAAAAGTATAATACACAAAATAATGCTTACCGAACAAAGAAAATGTATCCTGCTAGGCACCCTCCTCCCACCCTGTGGTGCAACTGATGTCCCTTTCTCCAAAAATGTACTCAATGGGTCCGTAATGTTGCAACCACACACAAGTTGACCTGCTGTGAGGAAGAAACGAGTTAGTACATTTCAAACATGAAAAAGAACATTTTAAAATCAACATGAAAAACCAAATTTCCAAAAGTATAATACACAAAATAATGCTTACCGAACAAAGAAAATGTATCCTGCTAGGCACCCTCCTCCCACCCTGTGGTGCAACTGATGTGCCTTTCTCCAAAAATGTACTCAATGGGACCGTAATGTTGCAACCACACACAAGTTGACCTGCTGTGAGGAAGAAACGAGTTAGCACATTTGAAACATGAAAAAAAACATTTAAAAATCAACATGAAAAACCAAATTTCCAAAAGTATAATACACAAAATAATGCTTACCGAACAAAGAAAATGTATCCTGCTAGGCACCCTCCTACCGCCCTGTGGTGCAACTGATGACCCTTTCTCCAAAAATGTACTCAATGGGACCGTAATGTTGCAACCACACACAAGTTGACCTGCTGTGAGGAAGAAACGAGTTAGTACATTTCAAACATGAAAAAGAACATTTTAAAATCAACATGAATAACCAAATTTCCAAAAGTATAATACACAAAATAATGCTTACCGAACAAAAAAAATGTATCCTGCTAGGCACCCTCCTCCCGCCCTGTGGTGCAACTGATGTCCCTTTCTCCAAAAATGTACTCAATGGGTCCGTAATGTTGCAACCACACACAAGTTGACCTGCTGTGAGGAAGAAACGAGTTAGTACATTTCAAACATGAAAAAGAACATTTTAAAATCAACATGAAAAACCAAAATACCAAAGGTATAATACACAAAATAATGCTTACCGAACAAAGAAAATGTATCCTGCTAGGCACCCTCCTCCCACCCTGTGGTGCAACTGATGTCCCTTTCTCCAAAAATGTACTCAATGGGTCCGTAATGTTGCAACCACACACAAGTTGACCTGCTGTGAGGAAGAAACGAGTTAGTACATTTCAAACATGAAAAAGAACATTTTAAAATCAACATGAAAAACCAAATTTCCAAAAGTATAATACACAAAATAATGATTACCGAACAAAGAAAATGTATCCTGCTAGGCACCCTCCTCCCGCCCTGTGGTGCAACTGATGTCCCTTTCTCCAAAAATGTACTCAATGGGTCCGTAATGTTGCAACCACACACAAGTTGACCTGCTGTGAGGAAGAAACGAGTTAGCACATTTGAAAAATGAAAAAAAACATTTAAAAATCAACATGAAAAACCAAATTTCCAAAAGTATAATACACAAAATAATGCTTACCGAACAAAGAAAATGTATCCTGCTAGGCACCCTCCTCCCACACTGTGGTGCAACTGATGTCCCTTTCTCCAAAAATGTACTCAATGTGTCCGTAATGTTGCAACCACACACAAGTTGACCTGCTGTGAGGAAGAAACGAGTTAGTACATTTCAAACATGAAAAAGAACATTTTAAAATCAACATGAAAAACCAAATTTCCAAAAGTATAATACACAAAATAATGCTTACCGAACAAAGAAAATGTATCCTGCTAGGCACCCTCCTCCCACCCTGTGGTGCAACTGATGTCCCTTTCTCCAAAAATGTACTCAGTGGGTCCGTAATGTTGCACCCACACACAAGTTGACCTGCTGTGAGGAAGAAACGAATTAGCACATTTAAAACATGAAAAAAAAACATTTTAAAATCAACATGAAAAACCAAAATTCCAAAAGTATAGAACACAAAATAATGCTTACCGAACAAAGAAAATGTATCCTGCTAGGCACCCTCTCCCACCCTGTGGTGCAACTGATGTCCCTTTCTCCAAAAATGTACTCAATGGGACCGTAATGTTGCAACCACACACAAGTTGACCTGCTGTGAGGAAGAAACGAGTTAGCACATTTCAAACATGAAAAAGAACATTATAAAATCAACGTGAAAAACCAAATTTCCAAAAGTATAATACACAAAATAATGCTTACCGAACAAAGAAAATGTATCCTGCTAGGCACCCTCCTACCGCCCTGTGGTGCAACTGATGACCCTTTCTCCAAAATTGTACTCAATGGGACCGTAATGTTGCAACCACACACAAGTTGACCTGCTGTGAGGAAGAAACGAGTTAGTACATTTCAAACATGAAAAAGAACATTTTAAAATCAACATGAAAAACCAAATTTCCAAAAGTATAATACACAAAATAATGCTTACCGAACAAAGAAAATGTATCCTGCTAGGCACCCTCCTCCCGCCCTGTGGTGCAACTGATGTCCCTTTCTCCAAAAATGTACTCAATGGGACCGTAATGTTGCAACCACACACAAGTTGACCTGCTGTGAGGAAGAAACGAGTTAGCACATTTCAAACATGAAAAAGAACATTTTAAAATCAACATGAAAAACCAAAATACCAAAGGTATAATACACAAAATAATGCTTACCGAACAAAGAAAATGTATCCTGCTAGGCACCCTCCTCCCACCCTGTGGTGCAACTGATGTCCCTTTCTCCAAAAATGTACTCAATGGGTCCGTAATGTTGCAACCACACACAAGTTGACCTGCTGTGAGGAAAAAACGAGTTAGTACATTTCAAACATGAAAAAGAACATTTTAAAATCAACATGAAAAACCAAATTTCCAAAAGTATAATACACAAAATAATGCTTACCGAACAAAGAAAATGTATCCTGCTAGGCACCCTCCTCCCGCCCTGTGGTGCAACTGATGTCCCTTTCTCCAAAAATGTACTCAATGGGTCCGTAATGTTGCAACCACACACAAGTTGACCTGCTGTGAGGAAGAAACGAGTTAGCACATTTGAAACATGAAAAAAAACATTTTAAAATCAACATGAAAAACCAAATTTCCAAAAGTATAATACACAAAATAATGCTTACCGAACAAAGAAAATGTATCCTGCTAGGCACCCTCCTCCCGCCCTGTGGTGCAACTGATGTCCCTTTCTCCAAAAATGTACTCAATGGGTCCGTAACGTTGCAACCACACACAAGTTGACCTGCTGTGAGGAAGAAACGAGTTAGTACATTTCAAACATGAAAAAGAACATTTTAAAATCAACATGAAAAACCAAAATACCAAAGGTATAATACACAAAATAATGCTTAACGAACAAAGAAAATGTATCCTGCTAGGCACCCTCCTCCCACCCTGTGGTGCAACTGATGTCCCTTTCTCCAAAAATGTACTCAATGGGTCCGTAATGTTGCAACCACACACAAGTTGACCTGCTGTGAGGAAGAAACGAGTTAGTACATTTCAAACATGAAAAAGAACATTTTAAAATCAACATGAAAAACCAAATTTCCAAAAGTATAATACACAAAATAATGCTTACCGAACAAAGAAAATGTATCCTGCTAGGCACCCTCCTCCCGCCCTGTGGTGCAACTGATGTCCCTTTCTCCAAAAATGTACTCAATGGGTCCGTAATGTTGCAACCACACACAAGTTGACCTGCTGTGAGGAAGAAACGAGTTAGCACATTTGAAATATGAAAAAAAACATTTAAAAATCAACATGAGAAACCAAATTTCCAAAAGTATAATACACAAAATAATGCTTACCGAACAAAGAAAATGTATCCTGCTAGGCACCCTCCTCCCACCCTGTGGTGCAACTGATGTCCCTTTCTCCAAAAATGTACTCAATGGGTCCGTAATGTTGCAACCACACACAAGTTGACCTGCTGTGAGGAAGAAACGAGTTAGTACATTTCAAACATGAAAAAGAACATTTTAAAATCAACATGAAAAACCAAATTTCCAAAAGTATAATACACAAAATAATGCTTACCGAACAAAGAAAATGTATCCTGCTAGGCACCCTCCTCCCACCCTGTGGTGCAACTGATGTCCCTTTCTCCAAAAATGTACTCAATGGGACCGTAATGTTGCAACCACACACAAGTTGACCTGCTGTGAGGAAGAAACGAGTTAGCACATTTGAAACATGAAAAAAAACATTTAAAAATCAACATGAAAAACCAAAATTCCAAAAGTATAATACATAAAATAATGCTTACCGAACAAAGAAAATGTATCCTGCTAGGCACCCTCCTACCGCCCTGTGGTGCAACTGATGACCCTTTCTCCAAAAATGTACTCAATGGGACCGTAATGTTGCAACCACACACAAGTTGACCTGCTGTGAGGAAGAAACGAGTTAGTACATTTCAAACATGAAAAAGAACATTTTAAAATCAACATGAAAAACCAAATTTCCAAAAGTATAATACACAAAATAATGCTTACCGAACAAAGAAAATGTATCCTGCTAGGCACCCTCCTCCCGCCCTGTGGTGCAACTGATGTCCCTTTCTCCAAAAATGTACTCAATGGGACCGTAATGTTGCAACCACACACAAGTTGACCTGCTGTGAGGAAGAAACGAGTTAGCACATTTCAAACATGAAAAAAAACATTTAAAAATCAACATGAAAAACCAAAATACCAAAGGTATAATACACAAAATAATGCTTACCGAACAAAGAAAATGTATCCTGCTAGGCACCCTCCTCCCGCCCTGTGGTGCAACTGATGTCCCTTTCTCCAAAAATGTACTCTATGGGTCCGTAATGTTGCAACCACACACAAGTTGACCTGCTGTGAGGAAGAAACGAGTTAGCACATTTGAAACATGAAAAAAAACATTTAAAAATCAACATGAAAAACCAAATTTCCAAAAGTATAATACACAAAATAATGCTTACCGAACAAAGAAAATGTATCCTGCTAGGCACCCTCCTCCCACCCTGTGATGCAACTGATGTCCCTTTCTCCAAAAATGTACTCAATGGGTCCGTAATGTTGCAACCACACACAAGTTGACCTGCTGTGAGGAAGAAACGAGTTAGTACATTTCAAACATGAAAAAGAACATTTTAAAATCAACATGAAAAACCAAATTTCCAAAAGTATAATACACAAAATAATGCTTACCGAACAAAGAAAATGTATCCTGCTAGGCACCCTCCTCCCACCCTGTGGTGCAACTGATGTCCCTTTCTCCGAAAATGTACTCAATGGGACCGTAATGTTGCAACCACACACAAGTTGACCTGCTGTGAGGAAGAAACGAGTTAGCACATTTGAAACATGAAAAAAAACATTTTAAAATCAACATGAAAAACCAAAATTCCAAAAGTATAATACACAAAATAATGCTTACCGAACAAAGAAAATGTATCCTGCTAGGCACCCTCCTACCGCCCTGTGGTGCAACTGATGACCCTTTCTCCAAAAATGTACTCAATGGGACCGTAATGCTGCAACCACACACAAGTTGACCTGCTGTGAGGAAGAAACGAGTTAGTACATTTCAAACATGAAAAAGAACATTTTAAAATCAACATGAAAAACCAAAATTCCAAAAGTATAGAACACAAAATAATGCTTACCGAACAGAGAAAATGTATCCTGCTAGGCACCCTCCTCCCGCCCTGTGGTGCAACTGATGTCCCTTTCTCCAAAAATGTACTCAATGGGTCCGTAATGTTCCAACCACACACAAGTTGACCTGCTGTGAGGAAGAAACGAGTTAGCACATTTCAAACATGAAAAAGAACATCTTAAAATCAACATGAAAAACCAAAATTCCAAAAGTATAATACACAAAATAATGATTACCGAACAGAGAAAATGTATCGTTCTAGGCACCCTCCTCCCGCCCTGTGGTGCAACTGATGTCCCATTCTCCAAAAATGTACTCAATGGGACCGTAATGTTGCAACCACACACAAGTTGACCTGCTGTGAGGAAGAAACGAGTTAGTACATTTCAAACATGAAAAAGAACATTTTAAAATCAACATGAAAAACCAAATTTCCAAAAGTATAATACACAAAATAATGCTTACCGAACAAAGAAAATGTATCCTGCTAGGCACCCTCCTCCCACCCTGTGGTGCAACTGATGTCCCTTTCTCCAAAAATGTACTCAATGGGACCGTAATGTTGCAACCACACACAAGTTGACCTGCTGTGAGGAAGAAACGAGTTAGCACATTTGAAACATGAAAAAAAACATTTAAAAATCAACATGAAAAACCAAAATTCCAAAAGTATAATACATAAAATAATGCTTACCGAACAAAGAAAATGTATCCTGCTAGGCACCCTCCTACCGCCCTGTGGTGCAACTGATGACCCTTTCTCCAAAAATGTACTCAATGGGACCGTAATGTTGCAACCACACACAAGTTGACCTGCTGTGAGGAAGAGATGAGTTAGTACATTTCAAACATGAAAAAGAACATTTTAAAATCAACATGAAAAACCAAATTTCCAAAAGTATAATACACAAAATAATGCTTACCGAACAAAGAAAATGTATCCTGCTAGGCACCCTCCTCCCGCCCTGTGGTGCAACTGATGTCCCTTTCTCCAAAAATGTACTCAATGGGACCGTAATGTTGCAACCACACACAAGTTGACCTGCTGTGAGGAAGAAACGAGTTAGCACATTTCAAACATGAAAAAAAACATTTAAAAATCAACATGAAAAACCAAATTTCCATAAGTATAATACACAAAATAATGCTTACCGAACAAAGAAAATGTATCCTGCTAGGCACCCTCCTACCGCCCTGTGGTGCAACTGATGACCCTTTCTCCAAAAATGTACTCAATGGGACCGTAATGTTGCAACCACACACAAGTTGACCTGCTGTGAGGAAGAAACGAGTTAGTACATTTCAAACATGAAAAAGAACATTTTAAAATCAACATGAAAAACCAAATTTCCAAAAGTATAATACACAAAATAATGCTTACCGAACAAAGAAAATGTATCCTGCTAGGCACCCTCCTCCCGCCCTGTGGTGCAACTGATGTCCCTTTCTCCAAAAATGTACTCAATGGGTCCGTAATGTTGCAACCACACACAAGTTGACCTGCTGTGAGGAAGAAACGAGTTAGTACATTTCAAACATGAAAAAGAACATTTTAAAATCAACATGAAAAACCAAAATTCCAAAAGTATAAAACACAAAATAATGCTTACCGAAGAAAGAAAATGTATCCTGCTAGGCACCCTCCTCCCACCCTGTGGTGCAACTGATGTCCCTTTCTCCAAAAATGTACTCAATGGGACCGTAATGTTGCAACCACACACAAGTTGACCTGCTGTGAGGAAGAAACGAGTTAGCACATTTCAAACATGAAAAACAACAATTTAAAATCAACATGAAAAACCAAAATACCAAAGGTATAATACACAAAATAATGCTTACCGAACAAAGAAAATGTATCCTGCTAGGCACCCTCCTCCCACCCTGTGGTGCAACTGATGACCCTTTCTCCAAAAATGTACTCAATGGGACCGTAATGTTGCAACCACACACAAGTTGACCTGCTGTGAGGAAGAGACGAGTTAGTACATTTCAAACATGAAAAAGAACATTTTAAAATCAACATGAAAAACCAAATTTCCAAAAGTATAATACACAAAATAATGCTTACCGAACAAAGAAAATGTATCCTGCTAGGCACCCTCCTCCCGCCCTGTGGTGCAACTGATGTCCCTTTCTCCAAAAATGTACTCAATGGGACCGTAATGTTGCAACCACACACAAGTTGACCTGCTGTGAGGAAGAAACGAGTTAGCACATTTCAAACATGAAAAACAACAATTTAAAATCAACATGAAAAACCAAAATACCAAAGGTATAATACACAAAATAATGCTTACCGAACAAAGAAAATGTATCCTGCTAGGCACCCTCCTCCCGCCCTGTGGTGCAACTGATGTCCCTTTCTCCAAAAATGTACTCAATGGGACCGTAATGTTGCAACCACACACAAGTTGACCTGCTGTGAGGAAGAAACGAGTTAGCACATTTCAAACATGAAAAACAACAATTTAAAATCAACATGAAAAACCAAAATACCAAAGGTATAATACACAAAATAATGCTTACCGAACAAAGAAAATGTATCCTGCTAGGCACCCTCCTCCCACCCTGTGGTGCAACTGATGTCCCTTTCTCCAAAAATGTACTCAATGGGTCCGTAATGTTGCAACCACACACAAGTTGACCTGCTGTGAGGAAGAAACGAGTTAGTACATTTCAAACATGAAAAAGAACATTTTAAAATCAACATGAAAAACCAAATTTCCAAAAGTATAATACACAAAATAATGCTTACCGAACAAAGAAAATGTATCCTGCTAGGCACCCTCCTCCCGCCCTGTGGTGCAACTGATGTCCCTTTCTCCAAAAATGTACTCTATGGGTCCGTAATGTTGCAACCACACACAAGTTGATCTGCTGTGAGGAAGAAACGAGTTAGCACATTTGAAACATGAAAAAAAACATTTAAAAATCAACATGAAAAACCAAATTTCCAAAAGTATAATACACAAAATAATGCTTACCGAACAAAGAAAATGTATCCTGCTAGGCACCCTCCTCCCACCCTGTGATGCAACTGATGTCCCTTTCTCCAAAAATGTACTCAATGGGTCCGTAATGTTGCAACCACACACAAGTTGACCTGCTGTGAGGAAGAAACGAGTTAGTACATTTCAAACATGAAAAAGAACATTTTAAAATCAACATGAAAAACCAAATTTCCAAAAGTATAATACACAAAATAATGCTTACCGAACAAAGAAAATGTATCCTGCTAGGCACCCTCCTCCCACCCTGTGGTGCAACTGATGTCCCTTTCTCCGAAAATGTACTCAATGGGACCGTAATGTTGCAACCACACACAAGTTGACCTGCTGTGAGGAAGAAACGAGTTAGCACATTTGAAACATGAAATAAAAACATTTTAAAATCAACATGAAAAACCAAAATTCCAAAAGTATAATACACAAAATAATGCTTACCGAACAAAGAAAATGTATCCTGCTAGGCACCCTCCTACCGCCCTGTGGTGCAACTGATGACCCTTTCTCCAAAAATGTACTCAATGGGACCGTAATGCTGCAACCACACACAAGTTGACCTGCTGTGAGGAAGAAACGAGTTAGTACATTTCAAACATGAAAAAGAACATTTTAAAATCAACATGAAAAACCAAAATTCCAAAAGTATAGAACACAAAATAATGCTTACCGAACAGAGAAAATGTATCCTGCTAGGCACCCTCCTCCCGCCCTGTGGTGCAACTGATGTCCCTTTCTCCAAAAATGTACTCAATGGGTCCGTAATGTTGCAACCACACACAAGTTGACCTGCTGTGAGGAAGAAACGAGTTAGCACATTTCAAACATGAAAAAGAACATCTTAAAATCAACATGAAAAACCAAAATTCCAAAAGTATAATACACAAAATAATGATTACCGAACAGAGAAAATGTATCGTTCTAGGCACCCTCCTCCCGCCCTGTGGTGCAACTGATGTCCCTTTCTCCAAAAAGTTACTCAATGGGACCGTAATGTTGCAACCACACACAAGTTGACCTGCTGTGAGGAAGAAACGAGTTAGCGCATTCAAACATGAAAAAGAACATTTTAAAATCAACATGAAAAACCAAAATTCCAAAAGTATAATACACAAAATAATGCTTACCGAACAAAGAAAATGTATCCTGCTAGGCACCCTCCTCCCGCCTTGTGGTACAACTGATGTCCCTTTCTCCAAAAATGTACTCAATGGGACCGTAATGTTGCAACCACACACAAGTTGACCTGCTGTGAGGAAGAAACGAGTAAGCACATTTCAAACATGAAAAAGAACATTTTAAAATCAACATGAAAAACAAAATTCCAATAGTATAAAACACAAAATAATGCTTACCGAACAAAGAAAATGTATCCTGCTAGGCACCCTCCTCCCACCCTGTGGTGCAACTGATGTCCCTTTCTCCAAAAATGTACTCAATAAGACCACAATGTTGCAACCACACAAAAGTTGACCTGCTGTGAGGAAGAAACGAGTTAGCACATTTCAAACATGAAATAGAACATTTTAAAATCAACATGAAAAACCAAAATTCCAAAAGTATAAAACGCAAAATAATGCTTACCGAAGAAAGAAAATGTATCCTGCTAGGCACCCTCCTCCCGCCCTGTGGTGCAACTGATGTCCCCTTCTCCAAAAATGTACTCATTGAGACCGTAATGTTGCAACCACACACAAGTTGACCTGCTGTGAGGAAGAAACGAGTTAGCACATTTCAAACATGAAAAAGAACATTTTAAAATCAACATGAAAAACCAAAATACCAAAGGTATAATACACAAAATAATGCTTACCGAACAAAGAAAATGTATCCTGCTAGGCACCCTCCTCCCACCCTGTGGTGCAACTGATGTCCCTTTCTCCAAAAATGTACTCAATGGGTCCGTAATGTTGCAACCACACACAAGTTGACCTGCTGTGAGGAAGAAACGAGTTAGTACATTTCAAACATGAAAAAGAACATTTTAAAATCAACATGAAAAACCAAATGTCCAAAAGTATAATACACAAAATAATGCTTACCGAACAAAGAAAATGTATCCTGCTAGGCACCCTCCTCCCGCCCTGTGGTGCAACTGATGTCCCTTTCTCCAAAAATGTACTCAATGGGTCCGTAATGTTGCAACCACACACAAGTTGACCTGCTGTGAGGAAGAAACGAGTTAGCACATTTGTAACATGAAAACAAACATTTTAAAATCAACATGAAAAACCAAATTTCCAAAAGTATAATACACAAAATAATGCTTACCGAACAAAGAAAATGTATCCTGCTACGCACCCTCCTCCCGCCCTGTGGTGCAACTGATGTCCCTTTCTCCAAAAATGTACTCAATGGGTCCGTAATGTTGCAACCACACACAAGTTGACCTGCTGTGAGGAAGAAACGAGTTAGTACATTTCAAACATGAAAAAGAACATTTTAAAATCAACATGAAAAACCAAATTTCCAAAAGTATAATACACAAAATAATGCTTACCGAACAAAGAAAATGTATCCTGCTAGGCACCCTCCTCCCGCCCTGTGGTGCAACTGATGTCCCTTTCTCCAAAAATGTACTCAATGGGACCGTAATGTTGCAACCACACGCAAGTTGACCTGCTGTGAGGAAGAAATGAGTTAGCACATTTCAAACATGAAAAAAAACATTTAAAAATCAACATGAAAAACCAAATTTCCATAAGTATAATACACAAAATAATGCTTACCGAACAAAGAAAATGTATGCTGCTAGGCACCCTCCTACCGCCCTGTGGTGCAACTGATGACCCTTTCTCCAAAAATGTACTCAATGGGACCGTAATGTTGCAACCACACACATGTTGACCTGCTGTGAGGAAGAAACGAGTTAGTACATTTCAAACATGAAAAAGAACATTTTAAAATCAACATGAAAAACCAAATTTCCAAAAGTATAATACACAAAATAATGCTTACCGAACAAAGAAAATGTATCCTGCTAGGCACCCTCCTCCCGCCCTGTGGTGCAACTGATGTCCCTTTCTCCAAAAATGTACTCAATGGGTCCGTAATGTTGCAACCACACACAAGTTGACCTGCTGTGAGGAAGAAACGAGTTAGTACATTTCAAACATGAAAAAGAACATTTTAAAATCAACATGAAAAACCAAATTTCCAAAAGTATAATACACAAAATAATGCTTACCGAACAAAGAAAATGTATCCTGCTAGGCACCCTCCTCCCGCCCTGTGGTGCAACTGATGTCCCTTTCTCCAAAAATGTACTCAATGGGACCGTAATGTTGCAACCACACACAAGTTGACCTGCTGTGAGGAAGAAACGAGTTAGCACATTTCAAACATGAAAAAGAACATTTTAAAATCAACATGAAAAACCAAAATACCAAAGGTATAATACACAAAATAATGCTTACCGAACAAAGAAAATGTATCCTGCTAGGCACCCTCCTCCCACCCTGTGGTGCAACTGATGTCCCTTTCTCCAAAAATGTACTCAATGCGTCCGTAATGTTGCAACCACACACAAGTTGACCTGCTGTGAGGAAGAAACGAGTTAGTACATTTCAAACATGAAAAAGAACATTTTAAAATCAACATGAAAAACCAAATTTCCAAAAGTATAATACACAAAATAATGCTTACCGAACAAAGAAAATGTATCCTGCTAGGCACCCTCCTCCCGCCCTGTGGTGCAACTGATGTCCCTTTCTCCAAAAATGTACTCTATGGGTCCGTAATGTTGCAACCACACACAAGTTGACCTGCTGTGAGGAAGAAACGAGTTAGCACATTTGAAACATGAAAAAAAACATTTAAAAATCAACATGAAAAAACAAATTTCCAAAAGTATAATACACAAAATAATGCTTACCGAACAAAGAAAATGTATCCTGCTAGGCACCCTCCTCCCACCCTGTGGTGCAACTGATGTCCCTTTCTCCAAAAATGTACTCAATGGGTCCGTAATGTTGCAACCACACACAAGTTGACCTGCTGTGAGGAAGAAACGAGTTAGTACATTTCAAACATGAAAAAGAACATTTTAAAATCAACATGAAAAACCAAATTTCCAAAAGTATAATACACAAAATAATGCTTACCGAACAAAGAAAATGTATCCTGCTAGGCACCCTCCTCCCACCCTGTGGTGCAACTGATGTCCCTTTCTCCGAAAATGTACTCAATGGGACCGTAATGTTGCACCCACACACAAGTTGACCTGCTGTGAGGAAGAAACGAGTTAGCACATTTGAAACATGAAAAAAAACATTTTAAAATCAACATGAAAAACCAAAATTCCAAAAGTATAATACACAAAATAATGCTTACCGAACAAAGAAAATGTATCCTGCTAGGCACCCTCCTACCGCCCTGTGGTGCAACTGATGACCCTTTCTCCAAAAATGTACTCAATGGGACCGTAATGCTGCAACCACACACAAGTTGACCTGCTGTGAGGATGAAACGAGTTAGTACATTCCAAACATGAAAAAGAACATTTTAAAATCAACATGAAAAACCAAAATTCCAAAAGTATAGAACACAAAATAATGCTTACCGAACAGAGAAAATGTATCCTGCTAGGCACCCTCCTCCCGCCCTGTGGTGCAACTGATGTCCCTTTCTCCAAAAATGTACTCAATGGGTCCGTAATGTTGCAACCACACACAAGTTGACCTGCTGTGAGGAAGAAACGAGTTAGCACATTTCAAACATGAAAAAGAACATCTTAAAATCAACATGAAAAACCAAAATTCCAAAAGTATAATACACAAAATAATGATTACCGAACAGAGAAAATGTATCGTTCTAGGCACCCTCCTCCCGCCCTGTGGTGCAACTGATGTCCCTTTCTCCAAAAATGTACTCAATGGGACCGTAATGTTGCAACCACACACAAGTTGACCTGCTGTGAGGAAGAAACGAGTTAGCGCATTCAAACATGAAAAAGAACATTTTAAAATCAACATGAAAAACCAAAATTCCAAAAGTATAATACACAAAATAATGCTTACCGAACAAAGAAAATGTATCCTGCTAGGCACCCTCCTCCCGCCCTGTGGTACAACTGATGTCCCTTTCTCCAAAAATGTACTCAATGGGACCGTAATGTTGCAACCACACACAAGTTGACCTGCTGTGAGGAAGAAACGAGTAAGCACATTTCAAACATGAAAAAGAACATTTTAAAATCAACATGAAAAACAAAATTCCAAAAGTATAAAACACAAAATAATGCTTACCGAACAAAGAAAATGTATCCTGCTAGGCACCCTCCTCCCGCCCTGTGGTGCAACTGATGTCCCTTTCTCCAAAAATGTACTCAATAAGACCACAATGTTGCAACCACACAAAAGTTGACCTGCTGTGAGGAAGAAACGAGTTAGCACATTTCAAACATGAAATAGAACATTTTAAAATCAACATGAAAAACCAAAATTCCAAAAGTATAAAACGCAAATTAATGCTTACCGAAGAAAGAAAATGTATCCTGCTAGGCACCCTCCTCCCGCCCTGTGGTGCAACTGATGTCCCCTTCTCCAAAAATGTACTCATTGAGACCGTAATGTTGCAACCACACACAAGTTGACCTGCTGTGAGGAAGAAACGAGTTAGCACATTTCAAACATGAAAAAGAACATTTTAAAATCAACATGAAAAACCAAAATACCAAAGGTATAATACACAAAATAATGCTTACCGAACAAAGAAAATGTATCCTGCTAGGCACCCTCCTCCCACCCTGTGGTGCAACTGATGTCCCTTTCTCCAAAAATGTACTCAATGGGTCCGTAATGTTGCAACCACACACAAGTTGACCTGCTGTGAGGAAGAAACGAGTTAGTACATTTCAAACATGAAAAAGAACATTTTAAAATCAACATGAAAAACCAAATGTCCAAAAGTATAATACACAAAATAATGCTTACCGAACAAAGAAAATGTATCCTGCTAGGCACCCTCCTCCCGCCCTGTGGTGCAACTGATGTCCCTTTCTCCAAAAATGTACTCAATGGGTCCGTAATGTTGCAACCACACAGAAGATGACCTGCTGTGAGGAAGAAACGAGTTAGCACATTTGAAACATGAAAAAAAACATTTTAAAATCAACATGAAAAACCAAATTTCCAAAAGTATAATACACAAAATAATGCTTACCGAACAAAGAAAATGTATCCTGCTAGGCACCCTCCTCCCGCCCTGTGGTGCAACTGATGTCCCTTTCTCCAAAAATGTACTCAATGGGTCCGTAATGTTGCAACCACACACAAGTTGACCTCCTGTGAGGAAGAAACGAGATAGTACATTTCAAACATGAAAAAGAACATTTTAAAATCAACATGAAAAACCAAAATACCAAAGGTATAATACACAAAATAATGCTTACCGAACAAAGAAAATGTATCCTGCTAGGCACCCTCCTCCCACCCTGTGGTGCAACTGATGTCCCTTTCTCCAAAAATGTACTCAATGGGTCCGTAATGTTGCAACCACACACAAGTTGACCTGCTGTGAGGAAGAAACGAGTTAGTACATTTCAAACATGAAAAAGAACATTTTAAAATCAACATGAAAAACCAAATTTCCAAAAGTATAATACACAAAATAATGCTTACCGAACAAAGAAAATGTATCCTGCTAGGCACCCTCCTCCCGCCCTGTGGTGCAACTGATGTCCCTTTCTCCAAAAATGTACTCAATGGGTCCGTAATGTTGCAACCACACACAAGTTGACCTGCTGTGAGGAAGAAACGAGTTAGCACATTTGAAACATGAAAAAAAACATTTAAAAATCAACATGAAAAACCAAATTTCCAAAAGTATAATACACAAAATAATGCTTACCGAACAAAGAAAATGTATCCTGCTAGGCACCCTCCTCCCACCCTGTGGTGCAACTGATGTCCCTTTCTCCAAAAATGTACTCAATGGGTCCGTAATGTTGCAACCACACACAAGTTGACCTGCTGTGAGGAAGAAACGAGTTAGTACATTTCAAACATGAAAAAGAACATTTTAAAATCAACATGAAAAACCAAATTTCCAAAAGTATAATACACAAAATAATGCTTACCGAACAAAGAAAATGTATCCTGCTAGGCACCCTCCTCCCACCCTGTGGTGCAACTGATGTCCCTTTCTCCAAAAATGTACTCAATGGGACCGTAATGTTGCAACCACACACAAGTTGACCTGCTGTGAGGAAGAAACGAGTTAGCACATTTGAAACATGAAAAAAAACATTTAAAAATCAACATGAAAAACCAAAATTCCAAAAGTATAATACATAAAATAATGCTTACCGAACAAAGAAAATGTATCCTGCTAGGCACCCTCCTACCGCCCTGTGGTGCAACTGACGACCCTTTCTCCAAAAATGTACTCAATGGGACCGTAATGTTGCAACCACACACAAGTTGACCTGCTGTGAGGAAGAAACGAGTTAGTACATTTCAAACATGAAAAAGAACATTTTAAAATCAACATGAAAAACCAAATTTCCAAAAGTATAATACACAAAATAATGCTTACCGAACAAAGAAAATGTATCCTGCTAGGCACCCTCCTCCCGCCCTGTGGTGCAACTGATGTCCCTTTCTCCAAAAATGTACTCAATGGGACCGTAATGTTGCAACCACACACAAGTTGACCTGCTGTGAGGAAGAAACGAGTTAGCACATTTCAAACATGAAAAAAAACATTTAAAAATCAACATGAAAAACCAAATTTCCAAAAGTATAATACACAAAATAATGCTTACCGAACAAAGAAAATGTATCCTGCTAGGCACCCTCCTACCGCCCTGTGGTGCAACTGATGACCCTTTCTCCAAAAATGTACTCAATGGGACCGTAATGTTGCAACCACACACAAGTTGACCTGCTGTGAGGAAGAAACGAGTTAGTACATTTCAAACATGAAAAAGAACATTTTAAAATCAACATGAAAAACCAAATTTCCAAAAGTATAATACACAAAATAATGCTTACCGAACAAAGAAAATGTATCCTGCTAGGCACCCTCCTCCCGCCCTGTGGTGCAACTGATGTCCCTTTCTCCAAAAATGTACTCAATGGGTCCGTAATGTTGCAACCACACACAAGTTGACCTGCTGTGAGGAAGAAACGAGTTAGTACATTTCAAACATGAAAAAGAACATTTTAAAATCAACATGAAAAACCAAATTTCCAAAAGTATAATACACAAAATAATGCTTACCGAACAAAGATAATGTATCCTGCTAGGCACCCTCCTCCCGCCCTGTGGTGCAACTGATGTCCCTTTCTCCAAAAATGTACTCAATGGGACCGTAATGTTGCAACCACACACAAGTTGACCTGCTGTGAGGAAGAAACGAGTTAGCACATTTCAAACATGAAAAAGAACATTTTAAAATCAACATGAAAACCAAAATACCATAGGTATAATACACAAAATAATGCTTACCGAACAAAGAAAATGTATCCTGCTAGGCACCCTCCTCCCACCCTGTGGTGCAACTGATGTCCCTTTCTCCAAAAATGTACTCAATGGGTCCGTAATGTTGCAACCACACACAAGTTGACCTGCTGTGAGGAAGAAACGAGTTAGTACATTTCAAACATGAAAAAGAACATTTTAAAATCAACATGAAAAACCAAATTTCCAAAAGTATAATACACAAAATAATGCTTACCGAACAAAGAAAATGTATCCTGCTAGGCACCCCTCCTACCGCCCTGTGGTGCAACTGATGACCCTTTCTCCAAAAATGTACTCAATGGGACCGTAATGCTGCAACCACACACAAGTTGACCTGCTGTGAGGAAGAAACGAGTTAGTACATTTCAAACATGAAAAAGAACATTTTAAAATCAACATGAAAAACCAAAATTCCAAAAGTATAGAACACAAAAAAATGCTTACCGAACAGAGAAAATGTATCCTGCTAGGCACCCTCCTCCCGCCCTGTGGTGCAACTGATGTCCCTTTCTCCAAAAATGTACTCAATGGGTCCGTAATGTTGCAACCACACACAAGTTGACCTGCTGTGAGGAAGAAACGAGTTAGCACATTTCAAACATGAAAAAGAACATCTTAAAATCAACATGAAAAACCAAAATTCCAAAAGTATAATACACAAAATAATGATTACCGAACAGAGAAAATGTATCGTTCTAGGCACCCTCCTCCCGCCCTGTGGTGCAACTGATGTCCCTTTCTCCAAAAATGTACTCAATGGGACCGTAATGTTGCAACCACACACAAGTTGACCTGCTGTGAGGAAGAAACGAGTTAGCGCATTCAAACATGAAAAAGAACATTTTAAAATCAACATGAAAAACCAAAATTCCAAAAGTATAATACACAAAATAATGCTTACCGAACAAAGAAAATGTATCCTGCTAGGCACCCTCCTCCCCCCCTGTGGTACAACTGATGTCCCTTTCTCCAAAAATGTACTCAATGGGACCGTAATGTTGCAACCACACACAAGTTGACCTGCTGTGAGGAAGAAACGAGTTAGCACATTTCAAACATGAAAAAGAACATTTTAAAATCAACATGAAAAACAAAATTCCAAAAGTATAAAACACAAAATAATGCTTACCGAACAAAGAAAATGTATCCTGCTAGGCACCCTCCTCCCGCCCTGTGGTGCAACTGATGTCCCTTTCTCCAAAAATGTACTCAATAAGACCACAATGTTGCAACCACACAAAAGTTGACCTGCTGTGAGGAAGAAACGAGTTAGCACATTTCAAACATGAAATAGAACATTTTAAAATCAACATGAAAAACCAAAATTCCAAAAGTATAAAACGCAAAATAATGCTTACCGAAGAAAGAAAATGTATCCTGCTAGGCACCCTCCTCCCGCCCTGTGGTGCAACTGATGTCCCCTTCTCCAAAAATGTACTCATTGAGACCGTAATGTTGCAACCACACACAAGTTGACCTGCTGTGAGGAAGAAACGAGTTAGCACATTTCAAACATGAAAAAGAACATTTTAAAATCAACATGAAAAACCAAAATACCAAAGGTACAATACACAAAATAATGCTTACCGAACAAAGACAATGTATCCTGCTAGGCACCCTCCTCCCGCCCTGTGGTGCAACTGATGTCCCTTTCTCCAAAAATGTACTCAATGGGTCCGTAATGTTGCAACCACACACAAGTTGACCTGCTGTGAGGAAGAAACGAGTTAGTACATTTCAAACATGAAAAAGAACATTTTAAAATCAACATGAAAAACCAAATTTCCAAAAGTATAATACACAAAATAATGCTTACCGAACAAAGAAAATGTATCCTGCTAGGCACCCTCCTCCCGCCCTGTGGTGCAACTGATGTCCCTTTCTCCAAAAATGTACTCAATGGGACCGTAATGTTGCAACCACACACAAGTTGACCTGCTGTGAGGAAGAAACGAGTTAGCACATTTCAAACATGAAAAAGAACATTTTAAAATCAACATGAAAAACCAAAATTCCAAAAGTATAAAACACAAAATAATGCTTACCGAACAAAGAAAATGTATCCTACTAGGCACCCTCCTCCCGCCCTGTGGTGCAACTGATGTCCCTTTCTCCAAAAATGTACTCAATGGGACCGTAATGTTGCAACCACACACAAGTTGACCTGCTGTGAGGAAGAAACGAGTTAGCACATTTCAAACATGAAAAAGAACATTTTAAAATCAACATGAAAAACCAAAATACCAAAGGTATAATACACAAAATAATGCTTACCGAACAAAGATAATGTATCCTGCTAGGCACCCTCCTCCCGCCCTGTGGTGCAACTGATGTCCCTTTCTCCAAAAATGTACTCAATGGGTCCGTAATGTTGCAACCACACACAAGTTGACCTGCTGTGAGGAAGAAACGAGTTAGCACATTTCAAACATGAAAAAGAACATCTTAAAATCAACATGAAAAACCAAAATTCCAAAAGTATAATACACAAAATAATGATTACCGAACAGAGAAAATGAATCGTTCTAGGCACCCTCCTCCCGCCCTGTGGTGCAACTGATGTCCCTTTCTCCAAAAATGTACTCAATGGGACCGTAATGTTGCAACCACACACAAGTTGACCTGCTGTGAGGAAGAAACGAGTTAGCACATTTCAAACATGAAAAAGAACATTTTTAAATCAACATGAAAAACCAAAATTCCAAAAGTATAATACACAAAATAATGCTTACCGAACAAAGAAAATGTATCCTGCTAGGCACCCTCCTCCCGCCCTGTGGTACAACTGATGTCCCTTTCTCCAAAAATGTACTCAATGGGACCGTAATGTTGCAACCACACACAAGTTGACCTGCTGTGAGGAAGAAACGAGTTAGCACATTTCAAACATGAAAAAGAACATTTTAAAATCAACATGAAAAACAAAATTCCAAAAGTATAAAACACAAAATAATGCTTACCGAAGAAAGAAAATGTATCCTGCTAGGCACCCTCCTCCCGCCCTGTGGTGCAACTGATGTCCCTTTCTCCAAAAAGGTACTCAATGGGACCGTAATGTTGCAACCACACACAAGTTGACCTGCTGTGAGGAAGAAACGAGTTAGCACATTTCAAACATGAAAGAGAACATTTTAAAATCAACATGAAAAACCATAATTCCAAAAGTATAATACACAAAATAATGCTTACCGAACAAAGAAAATGTATCCTGCTAGGCACCCTCCTCCCGCCCTGTGGTGCAACTGATGTCCCTTTCTCCAAAAATGTACTCAATGGGACCGTAATGTTGCAACCACACACAAGTTGACCTGCTGTGAGGAAGAAACGAGTTAGCACATTTCAAACATGAAAAAGAACATTTTAAAATCAACATGAAAAACCAAAATTCCAAAAGTATAAAACACAAAATAATACTTACCGAAGAAAGAAAATGTATCCTGCTAGGCACCCTCCTCCCGCCCTGTGGTGCAACTGATGTCCCTTTCTCCAAAAATGTACTCAATGGGTCCGTAATGTTGCAACCACACACAAGTTGACCTGCTGTGAGGAAGAAACGAGTTAGTACATTTCAAACATGAAAAAGAACATTTTAAAATCAACATGAAAAACAAAATTCCAAAAGTATAAAACACAAAATAATGCTTACCGAACAAAGAAAATGTATCCTGCTAGGCACCCTCCTCCCGCCCTGTGGTGCAACTGATGTCCCTTTCTCCAAAAATGTACTCAATAAGACCACAATGTTGCAACCACACAAAAGTTGACCTGCTGTGAGGAAGAAACGAGTTAGCACATTTCAAACATGAAAAAGAACATTTTAAAATCAACATGAAAAACCAAAATTCCAAAATTATAATACACAAAATAATGCTTACCGAACAAAGAAAATGTATCCTGCTAGGCACCCTCCTCCCGCCCTGTGGTACAACTGATGTCCCTTTCTCCAAAAATGTACTCAATGGGACCGTAATGTTGCAACCACACACAAGTTGACCTGCTGTGAGGAAGAAACGAGTTAGTACATTTCAAACATGAAAAAGAACATTTTAAAATCAACATGAAAAACCAAATTTCCAAAAGTATAATACACAAAATAATGCTTACCGAACAAAGAAAATGTATCCTGCTAGGCACCCTCCTCCCGCCCTGTGGTGCAACTGATGTCCCTTTCTCCAAAAATGTACTCAATGGGACCGTAATGTTGCAACCACACACAAGTTGACCTGCTGTGAGGAAGAAACGAGTTAGCACATTTCAAACATGAAAAAGAACATTTTAAAATCAACATGAAAAACCAAAATTCCAAAAGTATAAAACACAAAATAATGCTTACCGAAGAAAGAAAATGTATCCTGCTAGGCACCCTCCTCCCGCCCTGTGGTGCAACTGATGTCCCTTTCTCCAAAAATGTACTCAATGGGACCGTAATGTTGCAACCACTCACAAGTTGACCTGCTGTGAGGAAGAAACGAGTTAGCACATTTCAAACATGAAATAGAACATTTTAAAATCAACATGAAAAACCAAAATACCAAAGGTATAATACACAAAATAATGCTTACCGAACAAAGATAATGTATCCTGCTAGGCACCCTCCTCCCGCCCTGTGGTGCAACTGATGTCCCTTTCTCCAAAAATGTACTCAATGGGTCCTTAATGTTGCAACCACACACAAGTTGACCTGCTGTGAGGAAGAAACGAGTTAGCACATTTCAAACATGAAAAAGAACATCTTAAAATCAACATGAAAAACCAAAATTCCAAAAGTATAATACACAAAATAATGATTACCGAACAGAGAAAATGTATCGTTCTAGGCACCCTCCTCCCGCCCTTTGGTGCAACTGATGTCCCTTTCTCCAAAAATGTACTCAATGGGACCGTAATGTTGCAACCACACACAAGTTGACCTGCTGTGAGGAAGAAACGAGTTAGCACATTTCAAACATGAAAAAGAACATTTTAAAATCAACATGAAAAACCAAAATTCCAAAAGTATAATACACAAAATAATGCTTACCGGATAAAGAAAATGTATCCTGCTAGGCACCCTCCTCCCGCCCTGTGGTACAACTGATGTCCCTTTCTCCAAAAATGTACTCAATGGGACCGTAATGTTGCAACCACACACAAGTTGACCTGCTGTGAGGAAGAAACGAGTTAGCACATTTCAAACATGAAATAGAACATTTTAAAATCAACATGAAAAACAAAATTCCAAAAGTATAAAACACAAAATAATGCTTACCGAACAAAGAAAATGTATCCTGCTAGGCACCCTCCTCCCGCCCTGTGGTGCAACTGATGTCCCTTTCTCCAAAAATGTACTCAATAAGACCACAATGTTGCAACCGCACAAAAGTTGACCTGCTGTGAGGAAGAAACGAGTTACCACATTTCAAACATGAAAAAGAACATTTTAAAATCAACATGAAAAACCAAATTTCCATAAGTATAATACACAAAATAATGCTTACCGAAGAAAGAAAATGTATCCTGCTAGGCACCCTCCTCCCGCCCTGTGGTGCAACTGATGTCCCTTTCTCCAAAACTGTACTCAATGGGACCGTAATGTTGCAAACACACACAAGTTGACCTGCTGTGTGCAAGAAACAAGTTAGCACATTTCAAACATGAAAAAGAACATTTTAAAATCAACATGAAAAACCAAAATTCCAAAAGTATAAAACACAAAATAATGCTTACCAAACAAAGAAAATGTATCCTGCTAGGCACCTTCCTCCCGCCCTGTGGTGCAACTGATGTCCGTTTCTCCAAAAATGTACTCAATGGGACCGTAATGTTGCAACCACACACAAGTTGACCTGCTGTGAGGAAGAAACGAGTTAGCACATTTCAAACATGAAAAAGAACATTTTAAAATCAACATGAAAAACCAAAATTCCAAAATTATAATACACAAAATAATGCTTACCTAAGAAAGAAAATGTATCCTGCTAGGCACCTTCCTCCCGCCCTGTGGTGCAACTGATGTCCCTTTCTCCAAAAATGTACTCAATGGGACCGTAATGTTGCAACCACACACAAGTTGACCTGCTGTGAGGAAGAAACGAGTTAGCACATTTCAAACATGAAAAAGAACATTTTAAAATCAACGTGAAAAACAAAATTCCAAAAGTATAAAACACAAAATAATGCTTACCGAAGAAAGAAAATGTATCCTGCTAGGCACCCTCCTCCCGCCCTGTGGTGCAACTGATGTCCCTTTCTCCAAAAATGTACTCAATGGGACCGTAATGTTGCAACCACACACAAGTTGACCTGCTGTGAGGAAGAAACGAGTTGGCACATTTCAAACACGAAAAAGAACATTATAAAATCAACATGATAAACCATACATCCAAAAGTATAATACACAAAATAATGCTTACCGAACAAAGAAAATGTATCCTGCTAGGCACCCTCCTCCCGCCCTGTGGTGCAACTGATGTCCCTTTCTCCAAAAATGTACTCAATGGGACCGTAATGTTGCAACCACACACAAGTTGACCTGCTGTGAGGAAGAAACGAGTTAGCACATTTCAAACATGAAAAAGAACATTTTAAAATCAACATGAAAAACCAAAATTCCAAAAGTATAAAACACAAAATAATGCTTACCGAACAAAGAAAATGTATCCTGCTAGGCACCCTCCTACCGCCCTGTGGTGCAACTGATGTCCCTTTCTCCAAAACTGTACTCAATGGGACCGTAATGTTGCAAACACACACAAGTTGACCTGCTGTGTGGAAGAAACAAGTTAGCACATTTCAAACATGAAAAAGAACATTCTAAAATCAACATGAAAGGCCAAAATTCCAAAAGTATAAATCACAAAATAATGCTTACCAAACAAAGAAAATGTATCCTGCTAGGCACCTTCCTCCCGCCCTGTGGTGCAACTGACGTACCTTTCTCCAAAAATGTACTCAATGGGAATGTAATGTTGCAACCACTCACAAGTTGACCTGCTGTGAGGAAGAAACGAGTTAGTACATTTCAAACATGAAAAAGAACATTTTAAAATCGACATGAAAAACCAAAATTCCAAAAGTATAAAACACAAAATAATGCTAACCAAACAAAGAAAATGTATCCTGCTAGGCACCCTCCTCCCGCCCTGTGGTGCAACTGATGTCCCTTTCTCCAAAAATGTACTCAATGGGACCGTAATGTTGCAACCACACACAAGTTGACCTGCTGTGAGGAAGAAACGAGTTAGCACATTTCAAACATGAAAAAGAACATTTTAAAATCAACATGAAAAACCAAAATTCCAAAATTATAATACACAAAATAATGCTTACCGAACAAAGAAAATGTATCCTGCTAGGCACCCTCCTCCCGCCCTGTGGTGCAACTGATGTCCCTTTCTCCAAAAATGTACTCAATGGGACCGTAATGTTGCAACCACACACAAGTTGACCTGCTGTGAGGAAGAAACGAGTTAGCACATTTCAAACATGAAAAAGAACATTTTAAAATCAACATGAACAACAAAACTCCAAAAGTATAAAACACAAAATAATGCTTACCGAACAAAGAAAATGTATCCTGCTAGGCACCCTCCTCCCGCCCTGTGGTGCAACTGATGTCCCTTTCTCCAAAAATGTACTCAATGGGACCGTAATGTTGCAACCACACACAAGTTGACCTGCTGTGAGGAAGAAACGAGTTAGCACATTTCAAACATGAAAAAGAACATTTTAAAATCAACATGAAAAACCAAAATCCCAAAAGTATAAAACACAAAATAATGCTTACCGAAGAAAGAAAATGTATCCTGCTAGGTACCCTCCTCCCGCCCTGTGGTGCAACTGATGTCCCTTTCTCCAAAAATGTACTCAATGGGACCGTAATGTTGCAACCACACACAAGTTGACCTGCTGTGAGGAAGAAACGAGTTAGCACATTTCAAACACGAAAAAGAACATTATAAAATCAACATGAAAAACCATACTTCCAAAAGTATAATACACAAAATAATGCTTACCGAAGATAGAAAATGTATCCTGCTAGGCACCCTCCTCCCGCCCTGTGGTGCAACTGATGTCCCTTTCTCCAAAAATGTACTCAATGGGACCGTAATGTTGCAACCACACACAAGTTGACCTGCTGTGAGGAAGAAACAAGTTAGCACATTTCAAACATGAAAAAGACCATTTTAAATTCAACATGAAAAACAAAATTCCAAAAGTATAAAACACAAAATAATGCTTACCGAACAAAGAAAATGTATCCTGCTAGGCACCCTCCTCCCGCCCTGTGGTGCAACTGATGTCCCTTTCTCCAAAAATGTACTGAATGGGACTGTAATGTTGCAACCACACACAAGTTGACCTGCTGTGAGGAAGAAACGAGTTAGCACATTTCAAACATGAAAAAGAACATTTTAAAATCAACATGAAAAACAAAATTCCAAAAGTATAAAACACAAAATAATGCTTACCGAACAAAGAAAATGTATCCTGCTAGGCACCCTCCTCCCGCCCTGTGGTGCAACTGATGTCCCTTTCTCCAAAAATGTACTCAATGGGACCGTAATGTTGCAACCACACACAAGTTGACCTGCTGTGAGGTAGAAACGAATTAGCACATTTCAAACACGAAAAAGAACATTTTAAAATCAACATGAAAAACCATACTTCCAAAAGTATAATACACAAAATAATGCTTACGGTAGATAGAAAATGTATCCTGCTAGGCACCCTCCTCCCGCCCTGTGGTGCAACTGATGTCCCTTTCTCCAAAAATGTACTCAATGGGACCGTAATGTTGCAACCACACACAAGTTGACCTGCTGTGAGGAAGAAACGAGTTAGCACATTTCAAACACGAAAAAGAACATTATAAAATCAACATGAAAAACCATACTTCCAAAAGTATAATACACAAAATAATGCTTACCGAAGATAGAAAATGTATCCTGCTAAGCACCCTCCTCCCGCCCTGTGGTGCAACTGATGTCCCTTTCTCCAAAAATGTACTCAATGGGACCGTAATGTTGCAACCACACACAAGTTGACCTGCTGTGAGGAAGAAACAAGTTAGCACATTTCAAACATGAAAAAGAACATTTTAAATTCGACATGAAAAACAAAATTCCAAAAGTATAAAACAGAAAATAATGCTTACCGAACAAAGAAAATGTATCCAGCTAGGCACCCTCCTCCTGCCCTGTGGTGCAACTGATGTCCCTTTCTCCAAAAATGTACTCAATGGGACCGTAATGTTGCAACCACACACAAGTTGACCTGCTGTGAGGAAGAAACGAGTTAGCACATTTCAAACACGAAAAAAAACATTTTAAAATCAACATGAAAAACCATACTTCCAAAAGTATAATACACAAAATAATGCTTATCGAAGATAGAAAATGTATCCTGCTAGGCACCCTCCTCCCGCCCTGTGGTGCAACTGATGTCCCTTTCTCCAAAAATGTACTCAATGGGACCGTAATGTTGCAACCACACACAAGTTGACCTGCTGTGAGGAAGAAACGAGTTAGCACATTTCAAACACGAAAAAGAACATTATAAAATCAACATGAAAAACCATACTTCCAAAAGTATAATACACAAAATAATGCTTACCGAACAAAGAAAATGTATCCTGCTAGGCACCCTCCTCCCGCCCTGTGGTGCAACTGATGTCCCTTTCTCCAAAAATGTACTCAATGGGACCGTAATGTTGCAACCACACACAAGTTGACCTGCTGTGAGGAAGAAACGAGTTAGCACATTTCAAACACGAAAAAGAACATTATAAAATCAACATGAAAAACCATACTTCCAAAAGTATAATACACAAAATAATGCTTACCTAAGATAGAAAATGTATCCTGCTAGGCACCCTCCTCCCGCCCTGTGGTGCAACTGATGTCCCTTTCTCCAAAAATGTACTCAATGGGACCGTAATGTTGCAACCACACACAAGTTGACCTGCTGTGTGGAAGAAACAAGTTAGCACATTTCAAACATGAAAAAGAACATTTTAAATTCAACATGAAAAACAAAATTCCAAAAGTATAAAACACAAAATAATGCTTACCGAACAAAGAAAATGTATCCTGCTAGGCACCCTCCTCCCGCCCTGTGGTGCAACTGATGTCCCTTTCTCCAAAAATGTACTCAATGGGACCGTAATGTTGCAACCACACACAAGTTGACCTGCTGTGAGGAAGAAACGAGTTAGCACATTTCAAACATGAAAAAGAACATTTTAAAATCAATATGAAAAACCAAAATTCCAAAAGTAAAAAAAAAAAAATAATGCTCACCGAACAATGAAAATGTATCCTGCTAGGCACCCTCCTCCCGCCCTGTGGTGCAACTGATGTCCCTTTCTCCAAAAATGTACTCAATGGGACCGTAATGTTACAACCACACACAAGTTGACCTGCTGTGAGGAAGAAACGAGTTAGCACATTTCAAACATGAAAAAGAACATTTTAAAATCAACATGAAAAACCAAAATTCCAAAAGTAAAAAAAAAAAAAATAATGCTCACCGAACAAAGAAATTGTATCCTGCTAGGCACCCTCCTCCCGCCCTGTGGTGCAACTGATGTCCCTTTCTCCAAAAATGTACTCAATGGGACCGTAATGTTGCAACCACACACAAGTTGACCTGCTGTGAGGAAGAAACGAGTTAGCACATTTCAAACACGAAAAAGAACATTATAAAATCAACATGAAAAACCATACTTCCAAAAGTATAATACACAAAGTAATGCTTACCGAAGATAGAAAATGTATCCTGCTAGGCACCCTCCTCCCGCCCTGTGGTGCAACTGATGTCCCTTTCTCCAAAAATGTACTCAATGGGACCGTAATGTTGCAACCACACACAAGTTGACCTGCTGTGTGGAAGAAACAAGTTAGCACATTTCAAACATGAAAAAGAACATTTTAAATTCAACATGAAAAACAAAATTCCAAAAGTATAAAACACAAAATAATGCTTACCGAACAAAGAAAATGTATCCTGCTAGGCACCCTCCTCCCGCCCTGTGGTGCAACTGATGTCCCTTTCTCCAAAAATGTACTCAATGGGACCGTAATGTTGCAACCACACACAAGTTGACCTGCTGTGAGGAAGAAACGAGTTAGCACATTTCAAACACGAAAAAGAACATTATAAAATCAACATGAAAAACCATACTTCCAAAAGTATAATACACAAAATAATGCTTACCGAAGATAGAAAATGTATCCTGCTAGGCACCCTCCTCCCGCCCTGTGGTGCAACTGATGTCCCTTTCTCCAAAAATGTACTCAATGGGACCGTAATCTTGCAACCACACACAAGTTGACCTGCTGTTTGGAAGAAACAAGTTAGCACATTTCAAACATGAAAAAGAACATTTTAAATTCAACATGAAAAACAAAATTCCAAAAGTATAAAACACAAAATAATGCTTACCGAACAAAGAAAATGTATCCTGCTAGGCACCCTCCTCCCGCCCTGTGGTGCAACTGATGTCCCTTTCTCCAAAAATGTTCTCAGTGGGACCGTAATGTTGCAACCACACACAAGTTGACCTGCTGTGAGGAAGAAACGAGTTAGCACATTTCAAACATGAAAAAGAACATTTTAAAATCAACATGAAAAACCAAAATTAAAAAGTATAATACACAAAATAATGCTTACCGAACAAAGAAAATGTATCCTGCTAGGCACCCTCCTCCCGCCCTGTGGTGCAACTGATGTCCCTTTCTCCAAAAATGTACTCAATGGGACCGTAAAGTTGCAACCACACACAAGTTGACCTGCTGTGAGGAAGAAACGAGTTAGCACATTTCAAACATGAAAAAGAACATTTTAAAATCAACATGAAAAACAAAACTCCAAAAGTATAATACACAAAATAATGCTTATCGAACAAAGAAAATGTATCCTGCTAGGCACCCTCCTCCCGCCCTGTGGTGCAACTGATGTCCCTTTCTCCAAAAATGTACTCAATGGGACCGTAATGTTGCAACCACACACAAGTTGACCTGCTGTGAGGAAGAAACCAGTTAGCACATTTCAAACATGAAAAAGAACATTTTTAAATCAACATGAAAAACCAGAATTCCAAAAGTATAATACACAAAATAATGCTTACCGAACAAAGAAAATGTATCCTGCTAGGCACCCTCCTCCCGACCTGTGGTGCAACTGATGTCCCTTTCTCCAAAAATGTACTCAATGGGACCGTAATGTTGCAACCACACACAAGTTGACCTGCTGTGAGGAAGAAATGAGTTAGCACATTTCAAACATGAAAAAGAACATTTTAAAATCAACATGAAAAACAAAATTCCAAAAGTAAAAAAAAAAAAGTAATGCTCACCGAACAAAGAAAATGTATCCTGCTAGGCACCCTCCTCCCGCCCTGTGGTGCAACTGATGTCCCTTTCTCCAAAAATGTACTCAATGGGACCGTAATGTTGCAACCACACACAAGTTGACCTGCTGTGAGGAAGAAACGAGTTAGCACATTTCAAACATGAAAAAGAACATTTTTAAATCAACATGAAAAACCAAAATTCCAAAAGTATAATACACAAAATAATGCTTACCGAACAAAGAAAATGTATCCTGCTAGTCACCCTCCTCCCGCCCTGTGGTGCAACTGATGTCCCTTTCTCCAAAAATGAACTCAATGGGACCGTAATGTTGCAACCACACACAAGTTGACCTGCTGTGAGGAAGAAACGAGTTAGCACATTTCAAACATGAAAAAGAACATTTTAAAATCAACATGAAGAACAAAATTCCAAAAGTATAAAACACAAAATAATGCTCACCGAACAAAGAAAATGTATCCTGCTAGGCACCCTCCTCCCGACCTGTGGTGCAACTGATGTCGCTTTCTCCAAAAATGTACTGAATGGGACCGTAATGTTGCAACCACACACAAGTTGACCTGCTGTGAGGAAGAAACGAGTTAGCACATTTCAAACATGAAAAAGAACATTTTAAAATCAACATGAAAAACAAAACTCCAAAAGTATAAAACACAAAATAATGCTTACCGAACAAAGAAAATGTATCCTGCTAGGCACCCTCCTCCCGCCCTGTGGTGCAACTGATGTCCCTTTCTCCAAAAATGTACTCAATGGGACCGTAATGTTGCAACCACACACAAGTTGACCTGCTGTGAGGAAGAAACGAGTTAGCACATTTCAAACATGAAAAAGAACATTTTAAAATCAACATGAAGAACAAAATTCCAAAAGTATAAAACACAAAATAATGCTCACCGAACAAAGAAAATGTATCCTGCTAGGCACCCTCCTCCCGCCCTGTGGTGCAACTGATGTCCCTTTCTCCAAAAATGTTCTCAGTGGGACCGTAATGTTGCAACCACACACAAGTTGACCTGCTGTGAGGAAGAAACGAGTTAGCACATTTCAAACATGAAAAAGAACATTTTAAAATCAACATGAAAAACCAAAATTAAAAAGTATAATACACAAAATAATGCTTACCGAACAAAGAAAATGTATCCTGCTAGGCACCCTCCTCCCGCCCTGTGGTGCAACTGATGTCCCTTTCTCCAAAAATGTACTCAATGGGACCGTAAAGTTGCAACCACACACAAGTTGACCTGCTGTGAGGAAGAAACGAGTTAGCACATTTCAAACATGAAAAAGAACATTTTAAAATCAACATGAAAAACAAAACTCCAAAAGTATAAAACACAAAATAATGCTTATCGAACAAAGAAAATGTATCCTGCTAGGCACCCTCCTCCCGCCCTGTGGTGCAACTGATGTCCCTTTCTCCAAAAATGTACTCAATGGGACCGTAATGTTGCAACCACACACAAGTTGACCTGCTGTGAGGAAGAAACCAGTTAGCACATTTCAAACATGAAAAAGAACATTTTTAAATCAACATGAAAAACCAGAATTCCAAAAGTATAATACACAAAATAATGCTTACCGAACAAAGAAAATGTATCCTGCTAGGCACCCTCCTCCCGACCTGTGGTGCAACTGATGTCCCTTTCTCCAAAAATGTACTCAATGGGACCGTAATGTTGCAACCACACACAAGTTGACCTGCTCTGAGGAAGAAACGAGTTAGCACATTTCAAACATGAAAAAGAACATTTTAAAATCAACATGAAAAACAAAACCCCAAAAGTATAAAACACAAAACAATGCTTACCGAACAAAGAAAATGTATCCTGCTAGGCACCCTCCTCCCGCCCTGTGGTGCAACTGATGTCCCTTTCTCCAAAAATGTACTCAATGGGACCGTAATGTTGCAACCACACACAAGTTGACCTGCTGTGAGGAAGAAACGAGTTAGCACATTTCAGACATGAAAAAGAACATTTTAAAATCAACATGAAAAACAAAATTCCAAAAGTATAAAACACAAAATAATGCTTACCGAACAAAGAAAATGTATCCTGCTAGGCACCCTCCTCCCGCCCTGTGGTGCAACTGATGTCCCTTTCTCCAAAAATGTACTCAATGGGACCGTAATGTTGCAACCACACACAAGTTGACCTGCTGTGAGGAAGAAACGAGTTAGCACATTTCAAACATGAAAAAGAACATTTTAAAATCAACATGAAAAACAAAACTCCAAAAGTATAAAACACAAAATAATGCTTACCGAACAAAGAAAATGTATCCTGCTAGGCACCCTCCTCCCGCCCTGTGGTGCAACTGATGTCCCTTTCTCCAAAAATGTACTCAATGGGACCGTAATGTTGCAACCACACACAAGTTGACCTGCTGTGAGGAAGAAACGAGTTAGCACATTTCAAACATGAAAAAGAACATTTTAAAATCAACATGAAAAACAAAATTCCAAAAGTATAAAACACAAAATAATGCTTACTGAACAAAGAAAATGTATCCTGCTAGGCACCCTCCTCCCGCCCTGTGGTGCAACTGATGTCCCTTTCTCCAAAAATGTACTCAATGGGACCGTAATGCTGCAACCACACACAAGTTGACCTGCTGTGAGGAAGAAACGAGTTAGCTCATTTCAAACATGAAAGAGAACATTTTAAAATCAACATGAAAAACAAAACTCCAAAAGTATAAAACACAAAATAATGCTTACCGAACAAAGAAAATGTATCCTGCTAGGCACCCTCCTCCCGCCCTGTGGTGCAACTGATGTCCCTTTCTCCAAAAATGTACTCAATGGGACCGTAATGTTGCAACCACACACAAGTTGACCTGCTGTGAGGAAAAAACGAGTTAGTACATTTCAAACATGAAAAGGTCATTTTAAAATCAACATGAAAAACCAAACTTCCAAAAGTAACAAACACAAAAAAATTCTTACCGAAGAGAGAAAATGTATCGTGCCCAGCACCCGTCTGCGGCCTTGTGGTGCAACTGATGTCCCTTTCTCCAAAAATGTACTCAATGGGACCGTAATGTTGCAACCACACACAAGTTGACCTGCTGTGAGGAAAAAACGAGTTAGTACATTTCAAACATGAGAAAGGTCATTTTAAAATCAACATGAAAAACCAAACTTCCAAAAGTAACAAACACAAAAAAATGCTTACCGAAGAGAGAAAATGTATCGTGCCCAGCACCCGTCTGCGGCCCTGTGGTGCAACTGATGTCCCTTTCTCCAAAAATGTACTCAATGGGACCGTAATGTTGCAACCACACACAAGTTGACCTGCTGTGAGGAAAAAACGAGTTAGTACATTTCATACATGAGAAAGGTCATTTTAAAATCAACATGAAAAACCAAACTTCCAAAAGTATAAAGCACAAAAAAATGCTTACCGAAGAGAGAAAATGTATCGTGCCCAGCACCCTCCTCCCGACCTGTGGTGCAACTGATGTCCCTTTCTCCAAAAATGTACTCAATGGGACCGTCATGTTGCAACCACACACAAGTTGACCTGCTGTGAGGAAAAAACGAGTTAGTACACTTCAAACATGAGAAAGGTCATTTTAAAATCAACATTAAAAACCAAACTACCAAAAGTAACAAACACAACAAAATTCTTACCGAAGAGAGAAAATGTATCGTGCCCAGCACCTGTCTGCGGCCTTGTGGTGCAACTGATGTCCCTTTCTCCAAAAATGTACTCAATGGGACCGTAATGTTGCAACCACACACAAGTTGACCTGCTGTGAGGAAAAAACGAGTTAGTACATTTCAGACATGAGAAAGGTCATTTTAAAATCAACATGAAAAACCAAACTTCCAAAAGTATAAAGCACAAAAAAATGCTTACCGAAGAGAGAAAATGTATCGTGCCCAGCACCCTCCTCCCGACCTGTGTGCAACTGATGTCCCTTTCTCCAAAAATGTACTCAATGGGACCGTAATGTTGCAACCACACACAAGTTGACCTGCTGTGAGGAAAAAACGAGTTAGTACATTTCAAACATGAGAAAGGTCATTTTAAAATCAACATGAAAAACCAAACTTCCAAAAGTAACAAACACAAAAAAATGCTTACCGAAGAGAGAAAGTGTATCGTGCCCAGCACCCGTCTGCGGCCCTGTGGTGCAACTGATGTCCCTTTCTCCAAAAATGTACTCAATGGGACCGTAATGTTGCAATCACACACAAGTTGACCTGCTGTGAGGAAAAAACGATTTAGTACATTTCAAACATGAGAAAGGTCATTTTAAAATCAACATGAAAAACCAAACTTCCAAAAGTAACAAACACAAAAAAATGCTTACCGAAGAGAGAAAATGTATCGTGCCCAGCACCCGTCTGCGGCCCTGTGGTGCAACTGATGTCCCTTTCTCCAAAAATGTACTCAATGGGACCGTAATGTTGCAACCACACACAAGTTGACCTGCTGTGAGGAAAAAACGAGTTAGTACATTTCAAACATGAGCAAGGTCATTTTAAAATCAACATGAAAAACCAAACTTCCAAAAGTAACAAACACAAAAAAATGCTTACCGAAGAGAGAAAATGTATCGTGCCCAGCACCCGTCTGCGGCCCTGTGGTGCAACTGATGTCCCTTTCTCCAAAAATGTACTCAATGGGACCGTAATGTAGCAACCACACACAAGTTGACCTGCTGTGAGGAAAAAACGAGTTAGTACATTTCAAACATGAAAAAGGTCATTTTAAAATCAACATGAAAAACCAAACTTCCAAAAGTAACAAACACAAAAAAATGCTTACCGAAGAGAGAAAATGTATCGTGCCCAGCATCCTCCTCCCGCCCTGTGATGCAACTGATGTCCCTTTCTCCAAAAATGTACTCAATGGGACCGTAATGTTGCAACCACACACAAGTTGACCTGCTGTGAGGAAAAAACGAGTTAGTACATTTCAAACATGAGAAAGGTCATTTTAAAATCAACATGAAAAACCAAACTTCCAAAAGTATAAAGCACAAAAAAATGCTTACCGAAGAGAGAAAATGTATCGTGCCCAGCACCCTCCTCCCGACCTGTGGTGCAACTGATGTCCCTTTCTCCAAAAATGTACTCAATGGGACCGTAATGTTACAACGACACACAAGTTGACCTGCTGTGAGGAAAAAACGAGTTAGTACATTTCAAACATGAGAAAGGTCATTTTAAAGTCAACATGAAAAACCAAACTTCCAAAAGTAACAAACACAAAAAAATGCGTACCGAAGAGAGAAAATGTGTCGTGCCCAGCACCCGTCTGCGGCCCTGTGGTGCAACTGATGTCCCTTTCTCCAAAAATGTACTCAATGGGACCGTAATGTTGCAACCACACACAAGTTGACCTGCTGTGAGGAAAAAACGAGTTAGTACATTTCATACATGAGAAAGGTCATTTTAAAATCAACATGAAAAACCAAACTTCCAAAAGTATAAAGCACAAAAAAATGCTTACCGAAGAGAGAAAATGTATCGTGCCCAGCACCCTCCTCCCGCCCTGTGATGCAACTGATGTCCCTTTCTCCAAAAATGTACTCAATGGGACCGTAATGTTGCAACCACACACAAGTTGACCTGCTGTGAGGAAAAAACGAGCTAGTACATTTCAAACATGAAAAAGGTCATTTTAAAATCAACATGAAAAACCACACTTCCAAAAGTAACAAACACAAAAAAATGCTTACCGAAGAGAGAAAATGTATCGTGCCCAGCATCCTCCTCCCGCCCTGTGATGCAACTGATGTCCCTTTCTCCAAAAATGTACTCAATGGGACCGTAATGTTGCAACCACACACAAGTTGACCTTCTGTGAGGAAAAAACGAGTTAGTACATTTCAAACATGAGAAAGGTCATTTTAAAATCAACATGAAAAACCAAACTTCCAAAAGTAACAAACACAAAAAAATGCTTACCGAAGAGAGAAAATGTATCGTGCCCAGCACCCGTCTGCGGCCCTGTGGTGCAACTGATGTCCCTTTCTCCAAAAATGTACTCAATGGGACCGTAATGTTGCAACCACACACAAGTTGACCTGCTGTGAGGATAAAACGAGTTAGTACATTTCAAACATGAGAAAGGTCATTTTAAAATCAACATGAAAAACCAAACTTCCAAAAGTAACAAACACAAAAAAATGCTTACCGAAGAGAGAAAATGTATCGTGCCCAGCACCCGTCTGCGGCCCTGTGGTGCAACTGATGTCCCTTTCTCCAAAAATGTACTCAATGGGACCGTAATGTTGCAACCACACACAAGTTGACCTGCTGTGAGGAAAAAACGAGTTAGTACATTTCAAACATGAGAAAGGTCATTTTAAAATCAACATGAAAAACCAAACTTCCAAAAGTAACAAACACAAAAAAATGCTTACCGAAGAGAGAAAATGTATCGTGCCCAGCACCCGTCTGCGGCCCTGTGGTGCAACTGATGTCCCTTTCTCCAAAAATGTACTCAATGGGACCGTAATGTTGCAACCACACACAAGTTGACCTGCTGTGAGGAAAAAACGAGTTAGTACATTTCAAACATGAGAAAGGTCATTTTAAAATCAACATGAAAAACCAAACTTCCAAAAGTAACAAACACAAAAAAATGCTTACCGAAGAGAGAAAATGTATCGTGCCCAGCACCCGTCTGCGGCCCTGTGGTGCAGCTGATGTCCCTTTCTCCAAAAATGTACTCAATGGGACCGTAATGTTGCAACCACACACAAGTTGACCTGCTGTGAGGAAAAAACGAGTTAGTACATTTCAAACATGAGAAAGGTCATTTTAAAATCAACATGAAAAACCAAACTTCCAAAAGTAACAAACACAAAAAAATGCTTACCGAAGAGAGAAAATGTATCGTGCCCAGCACCCGTCTGCGGCCCTGTGGTGCAATTGATGTCCCTTTCTCCAAAAATGTACTCAATGGGACCGTAATGTTGCAACCACACACAAGTTGACCTGCTGTGAGGAAAAAACGAGTTAGTACATTTCATACATGAGAAAGGTCATTTTAAAATCAACATGAAAAACCACACTTCCAAAAGTATAAAGCACAAAAAAATGCTTACCGAAGAGAGAAAATGTATCGTGCCCAGCACCCTCCTCCCGCCCTGTGATGCAACTGATGTCCCTTTCTCCAAAAATGTACTCAATGGGACCGTAATGTTGCAACCACACACAAGTTGACCTGCTGTGAGGAAAAAACGAGTTAGTACATTTCAAACATGAGAAAGGTCATTTTAAAATCAACATGAAAAACCAAACTTCCAAAAGTAACAAACACAAAAAAATGCTTACCGAAGAGAGAAAATGTATCGTGCCCAGCACTCATCTGCGGCCTTGTGGTGCAACTGATGTCCCTTTCTCCAAAAATGTACTCAATGGGACCGTAATGTTGCAACCCTACACAAGTTGACCTGCTGTGAGGAAAAAATGAGTTAGTACATTTCAAACATTAAAAAGGTCATTTTAAAATCAACATGAAAAACCAAACTTTCAAAAGTAACAAACACAAAAAAATGCTAACCGAAGAGAGAAAATGTATCGTGCCCAGCACCCGTCTGCGGCCCTGTGGTGCAACTGATGTCCCTTTCTCCAAAAATGTACTCAATGGGACCGTAATGTTGCAACCACACACAAGTTGACCTGCTGTGAGGAAAAAACGAGTTAGTACATTTCAAACATGAGAAAGGTCATTTTAAAATCAACATGAAAAACCAAACTTCCAAAAGTATAAAGCACAAAAAAATGCTTACCGAAGAGAGAAAATGTATCGTGCCCAGCACCCTCCTCCCGCCCTGTGATGCAACTGATGTCCCTTTCTCCAAAAATGTACTCAATGGGACCGTAATGTTGCAACCACACACAAGTTGACCTGCTGTGAGGAAAAAACGAGTTAGTACATTTCAAACATGAGAAAGGTCATTTTAAAATCAACATGAAAAACCAAACTTCCAAAAGTAACAAACACAAAAAAATGCTTACCGAAGAGAGAAAATGTATCGTGCCCAGCACCCTCCTCCCGACCTGTGGTGCAACTGATGTCCCTTTCTCCAAAAATGTACTCAATGGGACCGTCATGTTGCAACCACACACAAGTTGACCTGCTGTGAGGAAAAAACGAGTTAGTACATTTCAAACATGAGAAAGGTCATTTTAAAATCAACATTAAAAACGAAACTACCAAAAGTAACAAACACAACAAAATTCTTACCGAAGAGAGAAAATGTATCGTGCCCAGCACCCGTCTGCGGCCCTGTGGTGCAACTGATGTCCCTTTCTCCAAAAATGTACTCAATGGGACCGTAATGTTGCAACCACACACAAGTTGACCTGCTGTGAGGAAAAAACGAGTTAGTACATTTCAAACATGAGAAAGGTCATTTAAAAGTCAACATGAAAAACCAAACTTCCAAAAGTATAAAGCACAAAAAAATGCTTACCGAAGAGAGAAAATGTATCGTGCCCAGCACCCTCCTCCCGACCTGTGGTGCAACTGATGTCCCTTTCTCCAAAAATGTACTCAATGGGACCGTAATGTTGCAACCACACACAAGTTGACCTGCTGTGAGGAAAAAACGAGTTAGTACATTTCATACATGAGAAAGGTCATTTTAAAATCAACATGAAAAACCACACTTCCAAAAGTATAAAGCACAAAAAAATGCTTACCGAAGAGAGAAAATGTATCGTGCCCAGCACCCTCCTCCCGCCCTGTGATGCAACTGATGTCCCTTTCTCCAAAAATGTACTCAATGGGACCGTAATGTTGCAACCACACACAAGTTGACCTGCTGTGAGGAAAAAACGAGTTAGTACATTTCAAACATGAGAAAGGTCATTTTAAAATCAACATGAAAAACCAAACTTCCAAAAGTAACAAACACAAAAAAATGCTTACCGAAGAGAGAAAATGTATCGTGCCCAGCACTCGTCTGCGGCCTTGTGGTGCAACTGATGTCCCTTTCTCCAAAAATGTACTCAATGGGACCGTAATGTTGCAACCCTACACAAGTTGACCTGCTGTGAGGAAAAAATGAGTTAGTACATTTCAAACATTAAAAAGGTCATTTTAAAATCAACATGAAAAACCAAACTTTCAAAAGTAACAAACACAAAAAAATGCTTACCGAAGAGAGAAAATGTATCGTGCCCAGCACCCGTCTGCGGCCCTGTGGTGCAACTGATGTCCCTTTCTCCAAAAATGTACTCAATGGGACCGTAATGTTGCAACCACACACAAGTTGACCTGCTGTGAGGAAAAAACGAGTTAGTACATTTCAAACATGAGAAAGGTCATTTTAAAATCAACATGAAAAACCAAACTTCCAAAAGTATAAAGCACAAAAAAATGCTTACCGAAGAGAGAAAATGTATCGTGCCCAGCACCCTCCTCCCGCCCTGTGATGCAACTGATGTCCCTTTCTCCAAAAATGTACTCAATGGGACCGTAATGTTGCAACCACACACAAGTTGACCTGCTGTGAGGAAAAAACGAGTTAGTAAATTTCAAACATGAGAAAGGTCATTTTAAAATCAACATGAAAAACCAAACTTCCAAAAGTAACAAACACAAAAAAATGCTTACCGAAGAGAGAAAATGTATCGTGCCCAGCACCCGTCTGCGGCCCTGTGGTGCAGCTGATGTCCCTTTCTCCAAAAATGTACTCAATGGGACCGTAATGTTGCAACCACACACAAGTTGACCTGCTGTGAGGAAAAAACGAGTTAGTACATTTCAAACATGAGAAAGGTCATTTTAAAATCAACATGAAAAACCAAACTTCCAAAAGTAACAAACACAAAAAAATGCTTACCGAAGAGAGAAAATGTATCGTGCCCAGCACCCTCCTCCCGACCTGTGGTGCAACTGATGTCCCTTTCTCCAAAAATGTACTCAATGGGACCGTAATGTTGCAACCACACACAAGTTGACCTGCTGTGAGGAAAAAACGAGTTAGTACATTTCATACATGAGAAAGGTCATTTTAAAATCAACATGAAAAACCACACTTCCAAAAGTATAAAGCACAAAAAAATGCTTACCGAAGAGAGAAAATGTATCGTGCCCAGCACCCTCCTCCCGCCCTGTGATGCAACTGATGTCCCTTTCTCCAAAAATGTACTCAATGGGACCGTAATGTTGCAACCACACACAAGTTGACCTGCTGTGAGGAAAAAACGAGTTAGTACATTTCAAACATGAGAAAGGTCATTTTAAAATCAACATGAAAAACCAAACTTCCAAAAGTAACAAACACAAAAAAATGCTTACCGAAGAGAGAAAATGTATCGTGCCCAGCACTCATCTGCGGCCTTGTGGTGCAACTGATGTCCCTTTCTCCAAAAATGTACTCAATGGGACCGTAATGTTGCAACCCTACACAAGTTGACCTGCTGTGAGGAAAAAATGAGTTAGTACATTTCAAACATTAAAAAGGTCATTTTAAAATCAACATGAAAAACCAAACTTTCAAAAGTAACAAACACAAAAAAATGCTAACCGAAGAGAGAAAATGTATCGTGCCCAGCACCCGTCTGCGGCCCTGTGGTGCAACTGATGTCCCTTTCTCCAAAAATGTACTCAATGGGACCGTAATGTTGCAACCACACACAAGTTGACCTGCTGTGAGGAAAAAACGAGTTAGTACATTTCAAACATGAGAAAGGTCATTTTAAAATCAACATGAAAAACCAAACTTCCAAAAGTATAAAGCACAAAAAAATGCTTACCGAAGAGAGAAAATGTATCGTGCCCAGCACCCTCCTCCCGCCCTGTGATGCAACTGATGTCCCTTTCTCCAAAAATGTACTCAATGGGACCGTAATGTTGCAACCACACACAAGTTGACCTGCTGTGAGGAAAAAACGAGTTAGTACATTTCAAACATGAGAAAGGTCATTTTAAAATCAACATGAAAAACCAAACTTCCAAAAGTAACAAACACAAAAAAATGCTTACCGAAGAGAGAAAATGTATCGTGCCCAGCACCCTCCTCCCGACCTGTGGTGCAACTGATGTCCCTTTCTCCAAAAATGTACTCAATGGGACCGTCATGTTGCAACCACACACAAGTTGACCTGCTGTGAGGAAAAAACGAGTTAGTACATTTCAAACATGAGAAAGGTCATTTTAAAATCAACATTAAAAACGAAACTACCAAAAGTAACAAACACAACAAAATTCTTACCGAAGAGAGAAAATGTATCGTGCCCAGCACCCGTCTGCGGCCCTGTGGTGCAACTGATGTCCCTTTCTCCAAAAATGTACTCAATGGGACCGTAATGTTGCAACCACACACAAGTTGACCTGCTGTGAGGAAAAAACGAGTTAGTACATTTCAAACATGAGAAAGGTCATTTAAAAGTCAACATGAAAAACCAAACTTCCAAAAGTATAAAGCACAAAAAAATGCTTACCGAAGAGAGAAAATGTATCGTGCCCAGCACCCTCCTCCCGACCTGTGGTGCAACTGATGTCCCTTTCTCCAAAAATGTACTCAATGGGACCGTAATGTTGCAACCACACACAAGTTGACCTGCTGTGAGGAAAAAACGAGTTAGTACATTTCATACATGAGAAAGGTCATTTTAAAATCAACATGAAAAACCACACTTCCAAAAGTATAAAGCACAAAAAAATGCTTACCGAAGAGAGAAAATGTATCGTGCCCAGCACCCTCCTCCCGCCCTGTGATGCAACTGATGTCCCTTTCTCCAAAAATGTACTCAATGGGACCGTAATGTTGCAACCACACACAAGTTGACCTGCTGTGAGGAAAAAACGAGTTAGTACATTTCAAACATGAGAAAGGTCATTTTAAAATCAACATGAAAAACCAAACTTCCAAAAGTAACAAACACAAAAAAATGCTTACCGAAGAGAGAAAATGTATCGTGCCCAGCACTCGTCTGCGGCCTTGTGGTGCAACTGATGTCCCTTTCTCCAAAAATGTACTCAATGGGACCGTAATGTTGCAACCCTACACAAGTTGACCTCCTGTGAGGAAAAAATGAGTTAGTACATTTCAAACATTAAAAAGGTCATTTTAAAATCAACATGAAAAACCAAACTTTCAAAAGTAACAAACACAAAAAAATGCTTACCGAAGAGAGAAAATGTATCGTGCCCAGCACCCGTCTGCGGCCCTGTGGTGCAACTGATGTCCCTTTCTCCAAAAATGTACTCAATGGGACCGTAATGTTGCAACCACACACAAGTTGACCTGCTGTGAGGAAAAAACGAGTTAGTACATTTCATACATGAGAAAGGTCATTTTAAAATCAACATGAAAAACCAAACTTCCAAAAGTAACAAACACAAAAAAATGCTTACCGAAGAGAGAAAATGTATCGTGCCCAGCACCCTCCTCCCGACCTGTGGTGCAACTGATGTCCCTTTCTCCAAAAATGTACTCAATGGGACCGTCATGTTGCAACCACACACAAGTTGACCTGCTGTGAGGAAAAAACGAGTCAGTACATTTCAAACATGAGAAAGGTCATTTTAAAATCAACATTAAAAACGAAACTACCAAAAGTAACAAACACAACAAAATTCTTACCGAAGAGAGAAAATGTATCGTGCCCAGCACCCGTCTGCGGCCCTGTGGTGCAACTGATGTCCCTTTCTCCAAAAATGTACTCAATGGGACCGTAATGTTGCAACCACACACAAGTTGACCTGCTGTGAGGAAAAACCGAGTTAGTACATTTCAAACATGAGAAAGGTCATTTTAAAATCAACATGAAAAACCAAACTTCCAAAAGTAACAAACACAAAAAAATGCTTACCGAAGAGAGAAAATGTATCGTGCCCAGCACCCGTCTGCGGCCCTGTGGTGCAGCTGATGTCCCTTTCTCCAAAAATGTACTCAATGGGACCGTAATGTTGCAACCACACACAAGTTGACCTGCTGTGAGGAAAAAACGAGTTAGTACATTTCAAACATGAGAAAGGTCATTTTAAAATCAACATGAAAAACCAAACTTCCAAAAGTAACAAACACAAAAAAATGCTTACCGAAGAGAGAAAATGTATCGTGCCCAGCACCCTCCTCCCGACCTGTGGTGCAACTGATGTCCCTTTCTCCAAAAATGTACTCAATGGGACCGTCATGTTGCAACCACACACAAGTTGACCTGCTGTGAGGAAAAAACGAGTTAGTACATTTCAAACATGAGAAAGGTCATTTTAAAATCAACATTAAAAACGAAACTACCAAAAGTAACAAACACAACAAAATTCTTACCGAAGAGAGAAAATGTATCGTGCCCAGCACCCGTCTGCGGCCCTGTGGTGCAACTGATGTCCCTTTCTCCAAAAATGTACTCAATGGGACCGTAATGTTGCAACCACACACAAGTTGACCTGCTGTGAGGAAAAAACGAGTTAGTACATTTCAAACATGAGAAAGGTCATTTTAAAATCAACATGAAAAACCAAACTTCCAAAAGTAACAAACACAAAAAAATGCTTACCGAAGAGAGAAAATGTATCGTGCCCAGCACCCGTCTGCGGCCCTGTGGTGCAGCTGATGTCCCTTTCTCCAAAAATGTACTCAATGGGACCGTAATGTTGCAACCACACACAAGTTGACCTGCTGTGAGGAAAAAACGAGTTAGTACATTTCAAACATGAGAAAGGTCATTTTAAAATCAACATGAAAAACCAAACTTCCAAAAGTAACAAACACAAAAAAATGCTTACCGAAGAGAGAAAATGTATCGTGCCCAGCACCCGTCTGCGGCCCTGTGGTGCAACTGATGTCCCTTTCTCCAAAAATGTACTCAATGGGAACGTAATGTTGCAACCACACACAAGTTGACCTGCTGTGAGGAAAAAACGAGTTAGTACATTTCATACATGAGAAAGGTCATTTTAAAATCAACATGAAAAACCACACTTCCAAAAGTATAAAGCACAAAAAAATGCTTACCGAAGAGAGAAAATGTATCGTGCCCAGCACCCTCCTCCCGCCCTGTGATGCAACTGATGTCCCTTTCTCCAAAAATGTACTCAATGGGACCGTAATGTTGCAACCACACACAAGTTGACCTGCTGTGAGGAAAAAACGAGTTAGTACATTTCAAACATGAGAAAGGTCATTTTAATATCAACATGAAAAACCAAACTTCCAAAAGTAACAAACACAAAAAAATGCTTACCGAAGAGAGAAAATGTATCGTGCCCAGCACTCGTCTGCGGCCTTGTGGTGCAACTGATGTCCCTTTCTCCAAAAATGTACTCAATGGGACCGTAATGTTGCAACCACACACAAGTTGACCTGCTGTGAGGAAAAAATGAATTAGTACATTTCAAACATTAAAAAGGTCATTTTAAAATCAACATGAAAAACCAAACTTTCAAAAGTAACAAACACAAAAAAATGCTTACAGAAGAGAGAAAATTTATCGTGCCCAGCACCCGTCTGCGGCCCTGTGGTGCAACTGATGTCCCTTTCTCCAAAAATGTACTCAATGGGACCGTAATGTTGCAACCACACACAAGTTGACCTGCTGTGAGGAAAAAACGAGTTAGTACATTTCAAACATGAGCAAGGTCATTTTAAAATCAACATGAAAAACCAAACTTCCAAAAGTATAAAGCACAAAAAAATGCTTACCGAAGAGAGAAAATGTATCGTGCCCAGCACCCTCCTCCCGCCCTGTGATGCAACTGATGTCCCTTTCTCCAAAAATGTACTCAATGGGACCGTAATGTTGCAACCACACACAAGTTGACCTGCTGTGAGGAAAAAACGAGTTAGTACATTTCAAACATGAGAAAGGTCATTTTAAAATCAACATGAAAAACCAAACTTCCAAAAGTAACAAACACAACAAAATGCTTACCGAAGAGAGAAAATGTATCGTGCCCAGCACCCTCCTCCCGACCTGTGGTGCAACTGATGTCCCTTTCTCCAAAAATGTACTCAATGGGACCGTCATGTTGCAACCACACACAAGTTGACCTGCTGTGAGGAAAAAACGAGTTAGTACATTTCAAACATGAGAAAGGTCATTTTAAAATCAACATTAAAAACGAAACTACCAAAAGTAACAAACACAACAAAATTCTTACCGAAGAGAGAAAATGTATCGTGCCCAGCACCCGTCTGCGGCCCTGTGGTGCAACTGATGTCCCTTTCTTCAAAAATGTACTCAATGGGACCGTAATGTTGCAACCACACACAAGTTGACCTGCTGTGAGGAAAAAGCGAGTTAGTACATTTCAAACATGAGAAAGGTCATTTAAAAGTCAACATGAAAAACCAAACTTCCAAAAGTATAAAGCACAAAAAAATGCTTACCGAAGAGAGAAAATGTATCGTGCCCAGCACCCTCCTCCCAACCTGTGGTGCAACTGATGTCCCTTTCTCCAAAAATGTACTCAATGGGACCGTAATGTTGCAACCACACACAAGTTGACCTGCTGTGAGGAAAAAACGAGTTAGTACCTTTCAAACATGAAAAAGGTCATTTTAAAATCAACATGAAAAACCAAACTTCCAAAAGTAACAAACACAAAAAAATGCTTACCGAAGAGAGAAAATGTATCGTGCCCAGCATCCTCCTCCCGCCCTGTGATGCAACTGATGTCCCTTTCTCCAAAAATGTACTCAATGGGACCGTAATGTTGCAACCACACACAAGTTGACCTGCTGTGAGGAAAAAACGAGTTAGTACATTTCAAACATGAGAAAGGTCATTTTAAAATCAACATGAAAAACCAAACTTCCAAAAGAACAAAGCACAAAAAAATGCTTACCGAAGAGAGAAAATGTATCGTGCCCAGCACCCGTCTGCGGCCCTGTGGTGCAACTGATGTCCCTTTCTCCAAAAATGTACTCAATGGGACCGTAATGTTGCAACCACACACAAGTTGACCTGCTGTGAGGAAAAAACGAGTTAGTACATTTCAAACATGAGAAAGGTCATTTTAAAATCAACATGAAAAACCAAACTTCCAAAAGTAACAAACACAAAAAAATGCTTACCGAAGAGAGAAAATGTATCGTGCCCAGCACCCTCCTCCCGACCTGTGGTGCAACTGATGTCCCTTTCTCCAAAAATGTACTCAATGGGACCGTCATGTTGCAACCACACACATGTTGACCTGCTGTGAGGAAAAAACGAGTTAGTACATTTCAAACATGAGAAAGGTCATTTTAAAATCAACATTAAAAAAGAAACTACCAAAAGTAACAAACACAACAAAATTCTTACCGAAGAGAGAAAATGTATCGTGCCCAGCACCCGTCTGCGGCCCTGTGGTGCAACTGATGTCCCTTTCTTCAAAAATGTACTCAATGGGACCGTAATGTTGCAACCACACACAAGTTGACCTGCTGTGAGGAAAAAACGAGTTAGTACATTTCAAACATGAGAAAGGTCATTTAAAAGTCAACATGAAAAACCAAACTTCCAAAAGTATAAAGCACAAAAAAATGCTTACCGAAGAGAGAAAATGTATCGTGCCCAGCACCCTCCTCCCAACCTGTGGTGCAACTGATGTCCCTTTCTCCAAAAATGTACTCAATGGGACCGTAATGTTGCAACCACACACAAGTTGACCTGCTGTGAGGAAAAAACGAGTTAGTACATTTCAAACATGAGAAAGGTCATTTTAAAATCAACATGAAAAACCAAACTTCCAAAAGTAACAAACACAAAAAAATGCTTACCGAAGAGAGAAAATGTATCGTGCCCAGCACCCGTCTGCGGCCCTGTGGTGCAACTGATGTCCCTTTCTCCAAAAATAAACTCAATGGGACCGTAATGTTGCAACCACACACAAGTTGACCTGCTGTGAGGAAAAAACGAGTTAGTACATTTCAAACATGAGAAAGGTCATTTTAAAATCAACTTGAAAAACCAAACTTCCAAAAGTAACAAACACAAAAAAATGCTTACCGAAGAGAGAAAATGTATCGTGCCCAGCACCCGTCTGCGGCCCTGTGGTGCAACTGATGTCCCTTTCTCCAAAAATGTACTCAATGGGACCGTAATGTTGCAACCACACACAAGTTGACCTGCTGTGAGGAAAAAATGAGTTAGTACATTTCAAACATGAGAAAGGTCATTTTAAAATCAACATGAAAAACCAAACTTCCAAAAGTAACAAACACAAAAAAATTCTTACCGAAGGGAGGAAATGTATCGTGCCCAGCACCCGTCTGCAGCCCTGTGGTGCAACTGATGTCCCTTTCTCCAAAAATGTACTCAATGGGACCGTCATGTTGCAACCACACACAAGTTGATCTGCTGTGAGGAAAAAACGAGTTAGTACATTTCAAACATGAGAAAGGTCATTTTAAAATCAATATGAAAAACCAAACTTCCAAAAGTAACAAACACAAAAAAATGCTTACCGAAGAGAGAAAATGTATCGTGCCCAGCACCCTCCTAACGCCCTGTGGTGCAACTGATGTCCCTTTCTCCAAAAATGTACTCAATGGGACCGTAATGTTGCAACCACACACAAGTAGACCTGCTGTGAGGAAAAAACGAGTTAGTACATTTCAAACATGAGAAAGGTCATTTTAAAATCAACATGAAAAACCAAACTTCCAAAAGTAACAAACACAAAAAAATTCTTACCGAAGAGAGAAAATGTATCGTGCCCAGCACCCGTCTGCAGCCCTGTGGTTCAACTGATGTCCCTTTCTCCAAAAATGTACTCAATGGGACCGTAATGTTGCAACCACACACAAGTTGACCTGCTGTGAGGAAAAAATGAGTTAGTACATTTCAAACATGAGAAAGGTCATTTTAAAATCAACATGAAAAACCAAACTTCCAAAAGTATAAAGCACAAAAAAATGCTTACCGAAGAGAGAAAATGTATCGTGCCCAGCACCCTCCTCCCGCCCTGTGATGCAACTGATGTCCCTTTCTCCAAAAATGTACTCAATGGGACCGTAATGTTGCAACCACACACAAGTTGACCTGCTGTGAGGAAAAAATGAGTTAGTACATTTCAAACATGAAAAAGGTCATTTTAAAATCAACACGAAAAACCAAACTTCCAAAAGTAACAAACACAAAAAAATGCTTACCGAAGAGAGAAAATGTATCGTGCCCAGCACCCTCCTCCCGCCCTGTGATGCAACTGATGTCCCTTTCTCCAAAAATGTACTCAATGGGACCGTAATGTTGCAACCACACACAAGTTGACCTGCTGTGAGGAAAAAACGAGTTAGTACATTTCAAACATGAGAAAGGTCATTTTAAAATCAACATGAAAAACCAAACTTCCAAAAGAATAAAGCACAAAAAAATGCTTACCGAAGAGAGAAAATGTATCGTGCCCAGCACCCTCCTCCTGCCCTGTGGTGCAACTGATGTCCCTTTCTCCAAAAATGTACTCAATGGGACCGTAATGTTGCAACCACACACAAGTTGACCTGCTGTGAGGAAAAAACGAGTTAGTAGATTTCAAACATGAGAAAGGTCATTTTAAAATCAACATGAAAAACCAAACTTCCAAAAGTAACAAACACAAAAAAATGCTTACCGAAGAGAGAAAATGTATCATGCCCAGCACCCGTCTGCGGCCCTGTGGTGCAACTGATGTCCCTTTCTCCAAAAATGTACTCAATGGGACCGTAATGTTGCAACCACACACAAGTTGACCTGCTGTGAGGAAAAAACGAGTTAGTACATTTCAAACATGAGAAAGGTCATTTTAAAATTAACATGAAAAACCAAACTTCCAAAAGTAACAAACACAAAAAAATTTTTACCGAAGAGAGAAAATGTATCGTGCCCAGCACCCGTCTGCGGCCCTGTGATGCAACTGATGTCCCTTTCTCCAAAAATGTACTCAATGGGACCGTAATGTTGCAACCACACACAAGTTGACCTGCTGTGAGGAAAAAACGACTTAGTACATTTCAAACATGAGAAGGGCATTTTAAAATCAACATGAAAAACCAAACTTCCAAAAGTAACAAACACAAAAAAATGCTTACCGAAGAGAGAAAATGTATCGTGCCCAGCACCCGTCTGCGGCCCTGTGGTGCAACTGATGTCCCTTTCTCAAAAAATGTACTCAATGGGACTGTAATGTTGCAACCACACACAAGTTGACCTGCTGTGAGGAAAAAACGAGTTAGTACATTTCAAACATGAGAAAGGTCATTTTAAAATCAACACGAAACACCAAATTTCCAAAAGAATAAAGCACAAAAAAATGCTTACCGAAGAGAGAAAATGTATCGTGCCCAGCACCCGTCTGCGGCCCTGTGGTGCAACTGATGTCCCTTTCTCCAAAAATGTACTCAATGGGACCGTAATGTTGCAACCACACACAAGTTGACCTGCTGTGAGGAAAAAACGAGTTAGTACATTTCAAACATGAGAAAGGTCATTTTAAAATCAACATGAAAAACCAAACATCCAAAAGTAACAAACACAAAAAAATGCTTACCGAAGCACCCGTCTGCGGCCCTGTGGTGCAACTGATGTCCCTTTCTCCAAAAATGTACTCAATGGGACCGTAATGTTGCAACCACACACAAGTTGACCTGCTGTGAGGAAAAAACGAGTTAGTACATTTCAAACATGAGAAAGGTCATTTTAAAATCAACATGAAAAACAAAACTTCAAAAAGTATAAAGCACAAAAAAATGCTTACCGAAGAGAGAAAATGTATCGTGCCCAGCACCCTCCTCCTGACCTGTGGTGCAACTGATGTCCCTTTCTCCAAAAATGTACTCAATGGGACCGTAATGTTGCAACCACACACAAGTTGACCTGCTGTGAGGAAAAAACGAGTTAGTACATTTCAAACATGAAAAAGGTCATTTTAAAATCAACATGAAAAAGCAAACTTCCAAAAGTAACAAACACAAAAAAATGCTTACCGAAGAGAGAAAATGTACCGTGCCCAGCATCCTCCTCCCGCCCTGTGATGCAACTGATGTCCCTTTCTCCAAAAATGTACTCAATGGGACCGTAATGTTGCAACCACACACAAGTTGACCTGCTGTGAGGAAAAAACGAGTTAGTACATTTCAAACATGAGAAAGGTCATTTTAAAATCAACATGAAAAACCAAACTTCCAAAAGTAACAAACACAAAAAAATGCTTACCGAAGAGAGAAAATGTATCGTGCCCAGCACCCTCCTCCCGCCCTGTGATGCAACTGATGTCCCTTTCTCCAAAAATGTACTCAATGGGACCGTAATATTGCAACCACACACAAGTTGACCTGCTGTGAGGAAAAAACGAGTTAGTACATTTCAAACATGAGGAAGGTCTTTTTAAAATCAACATGAAAAACCAAACTTCCAAAAGTAACAAACACAAAAACATGCTTACCGAAGAGAGAAAATGTATCGTTCCCAGCACCCGTCTGCGGCCCTGTGGTGCAACTGATGTCCCTTTCTCCAAAAATGTACTCAATGGGACCGTAATGTTGCAACCACACACAAGTTGACCTGCTGTGAGGAAAAAACGAGTTAGTACATTTCAAACATGAGGAAGGTCTTTTTAAAATCAACTTGAAAAACCAAACTTCCAAAAGTAACAAACACAAAAAAATGCTTACCGAAGAGAGAAAATGTATCGTGCCCAGCACCCGTCTGCGGCCCTGTGGTGCAACTGATGTCCCTTTCTCCAAAAATGTACTCAATGGGACCGTAATGTTGCAACCACACACAAGTTGACCTGCTGTGAGGAAAAAATGAGTTAGTACATTTCAAACATGAGAAAGGTCATTTTAAAATCAACATGAAAAACCAAACTTCCAAAAGTAACAAACACAAAAAAATGCTTACCGAAGAGAGAAAATGTATCGTGCCCAGCACCCGTCTGCGGCCCTGTGGTGCAACTGATGTCCCTTTCTCCAAAAATGTACTCAATGGGACCGTAATGTTGCAACCATACACAAGTTGACCTGCTGTGAGGAAAAAACGAGTTAGTACATTTCAAACATGAAAAGGTCATTTTAAAATCAACATGAAAAACCAAACTTCCAAAAGTAACAAACACAAAAAAATTCTTACCGAAGAGAGAAAATGTATCGTGCCCAGCACCCGTCTGCGGCCCTGTGGTGCAACTGATGTCCCTTTCTCCAAAAATGTACTCAATGGGACCGTAATGTTGCAACCACACACAAGTTGACCTGCTGTGAGGAAAAAACGAGTTAGTACATTTCAAACATGAGAAAGGTCATTTTAAAATCAACTTGAAAAACCAAACTTCCAAAAGTAACAAACACAAAAAAATGCTTACCGAAGAGAGAAAATGTATCGTGCCCAGCACCCGTCTGCGGCCCTGTGGTGCAACTGATGTCCCAATCTCCAAAAATGTACTCAATGGGACCGTAATGTTGCAACCACACACAAGTTGACCTGCTGTGAGGAAAAAACGAGTTAGTACATTTCAAACATGAGAAAGGTCATTTTAAAATCAACATGAAAAACCAAACTTCAAAAAGTAAAAACCACAAAAAAATTCTTACCGAAGAGAGAAAATGTATCGTGCCCAGCACCCATCTGCAGCCCTGTGGTGCAACTGATGTCCCTTTCTCCAAAAATGTACTCAATAGGACCGTAATGTTGCAACCACACACAAGTTGACCTGCTGTGAGGAAAAAACGAGTTAGTACATTTCAAACATGAGAAAGGTCATTTTAAAATCAACATGAAAAACCAAACTTCCAAAAGTAACAAACACAAAAAAATGCTTACCGAAGAGAGAAAATGTATCGTGCCCAGCACCCGTCTGCGGCCCTGTGGTGCAACTGATGTCCCTTTCTCCAAAAATGTACTCAATGGGACCGTAATGTTGCAACCACACACAAGTTGACCTGCTGTGAGGAAAAAACGAGTTAGTACATTTCAAACATGAGAAAGGTCATTTTAAAATCAACATGAAAAACCAAACTTCCAAAAGTAACAAACACAAAAAAAAGCGTACCGAAGAGAGAAAATGTATCGTGCCCAGCACCCGTCTGCGGCCCTGTGGTGCAACTGATGTCCCTTTCTCCAAAAATGTACTCAATGGGACCGTAATGTTGCAACCACACACAAGTTGACCTGCTGTGAGGAAAAATCGAGTTAGTACATTTCAAACATGAGAAAGGTCATTTTAAAATCAACATGAAAAACCAAACTTCCAAAAGTATAAAGCACAAAAAAATGCTTACCGAAGAGAGAAAATGTATCGTGCCCAGCACCCTCCTCCCGACCTGTGGTGCAACTGATGTCCCTTTCTCCAAAAATGTACTCAAGGGGACCGTAATGTTGCAACCACACACAAGTTGACCTGCTGTGAGGAAAAAACGAGTTAGTACATTTCAAACATGAGAAAGGTCATTTTAAAATCAACATTAAAAATCAAACTACCAAATGTAACAAACACAACAAAATTCTTACCGAAGAGAGAAAATGTATCGTGCCCAGCACCCGTCTGCGGCCCTGTGGTGCAACTGATGTCCCTTTCTCCAAAAATGTACTCAATGGGACCGTAATGTTGCAACCACACACAAGTTGACCTGCTGTGAGGAAAAAACGAGTTAGTACATTTCAAACATGAGAAAGGTCATTTTAAAATCAACATGAAAAACCAAACTTCCAAAAGAAACAAACACGAAAAAATTCTTACCGAAGAGAGAAAATGTATCGTGCCCAGCACCCGTCTGCGGCCCTGTGGTGCAACTGATGTCCCTTTCTCCAAAAATGTACTCAATGGGACCGTAATGTTGCAACCACACACAAGTTGACCTGCTGTGAGGAAAAAACGAGTTAGTACATTTCAAACATGAGAAAGGTCATTTTAAAATCAACATGAAAAACAAAACTTCAAAAAGTATAAAGCACAAAAAAATGCTTACCGAAGAGAGAAAATGTATCGTGCCCAGCACCCTCCTCCTGACCTGTGGTGCAACTGATGTCCCTTTCTCCAAAAATGTACTCAATGGGACCGTAATGTTGCAACCACACACAAGTTGACCTGCTGTGAGGAAAAAACGAGTTAGTACATTTCAAACATGAAAAAGGTCATTTTAAAATCAACATGAAAAAGCAAACTTCCAAAAGTAACAAACACAAAAAAATGCTTACCGAAGAGAGAAAATGTACCGTGCCCAGCATCCTCCTCCCGCCCTGTGATGCAACTGATGTCCCTTTCTCCAAAAATGTACTCAATGGGACCGTAATGTTGCAACCACACACAAGTTGACCTGCTGTGAGGAAAAAACGAGTTAGTACATTTCAAACATGAGAAAGGTCATTTTAAAATCAACATGAAAAACCAAACTTCCAAAAGTAACAAACACAAAAAAATGCTTACCGAAGAGAGAAAATGTATCGTGCCCAGCACCCTCCTCCCGCCCTGTGATGCAACTGATGTCCCTTTCTCCAAAAATGTACTCAATGGGACCGTAATATTGCAACCACACACAAGTTGACCTGCTGTGAGGAAAAAACGAGTTAGTACATTTCAAACATGAGGAAGGTCTTTTTAAAATCAACATGAAAAACCAAACTTCCAAAAGTAACAAACACAAAAACATGCTTACCGAAGAGAGAAAATGTATCGTTCCCAGCACCCGTCTGCGGCCCTGTGGTGCAACTGATGTCCCTTTCTCCAAAAATGTACTCAATGGGACCGTAATGTTGCAACCACACACAAGTTGACCTGCTGTGAGGAAAAAACGAGTTAGTACATTTCAAACATGAGGAAGGTCTTTTTAAAATCAACTTGAAAAACCAAACTTCCAAAAGTAACAAACACAAAAAAATGCTTACCGAAGAGAGAAAATGTATCGTGCCCAGCACCCGTCTGCGGCCCTGTGGTGCAACTGATGTCCCTTTCTCCAAAAATGTACTCAATGGGACCGTAATGTTGCAACCACACACAAGTTGACCTGCTGTGAGGAAAAAATGAGTTAGTACATTTCAAACATGAGAAAGGTCATTTTAAAATCAACATGAAAAACCAAACTTCCAAAAGTAACAAACACAAAAAAATGCTTACCGAAGAGAGAAAATGTATCGTGCCCAGCACCCGTCTGCGGCCCTGTGGTGCAACTGATGTCCCTTTCTCCAAAAATGTACTCAATGGGACCGTAATGTTGCAACCATACACAAGTTGACCTGCTGTGAGGAAAAAACGAGTTAGTACATTTCAAACATGAAAAGGTCATTTTAAAATCAACATGAAAAACCAAACTTCCAAAAGTAACAAACACAAAAAAATTCTTACCGAAGAGAGAAAATGTATCGTGCCCAGCACCCGTCTGCGGCCCTGTGGTGCAACTGATGTCCCTTTCTCCAAAAATGTACTCAATGGGACCGTAATGTTGCAACCACACACAAGTTGACCTGCTGTGAGGAAAAAACGAGTTAGTACATTTCAAACATGAGAAAGGTCATTTTAAAATCAACATGAAAAACCAAACTTCCAAAAGTAACAAACACAAAAAAATGCTTACCGAAGAGAGAAAATGTATCGTGCCCAGCACCCGTCTGCGGCCCTGTGGTGCAACTGATGTCCCTTTCTCCAAAAATGTACTCAATGGGACCGTAATGTTGCAACCACACACAAGTTGACCTGCTGTGAGGAAAAAACGAGTTAGTACATTTCAAACATGAGAAAGGTCATTTTAAAATCAACATGAAAAACCAAACTTCAAAAAGTAAAAACCACAAAAAAATTCTTACCGAAGAGAGAAAATGTATCGTGCCCAGCACCCATCTGCAGCCCTGTGGTGCAACTGATGTCCCTTTCTCCAAAAATGTACTCAATAGGACCGTAATGTTGCAACCACACACAAGTTGACCTGCTGTGAGGAAAAAACGAGTTAGTACATTTCAAACATGAGAAAGGTCATTTTAAAATCAACATGAAAAACCAAACTTCCAAAAGTAACAAACACAAAAAAATGCTTACCGAAGAGAGAAAATGTATCGTGCCCAGCACCCGTCTGCGGCCCTGTGGTGCAACTGATGTCCCTTTCTCCAAAAATGTACTCAATGGGACCGTAATGTTGCAACCACACACAAGTTGACCTGCTGTGAGGAAAAAACGAGTTAGTACATTTCAAACATGAGAAAGGTCATTTTAAAATCAACATGAAAAACCAAACTTCCAAAAGTAACAAACACAAAAAAATGCGTACCGAAGAGAGAAAATGTATCGTGCCCAGCACCCGTCTGCGGCCCTGTGGTGCAACTGATGTCCCTTTCTCCAAAAATGTACTCAATGGGACCGTAATGTTGCAACCACACACAAGTTGACCTGCTGTGAGGAAAAATCGAGTTAGTACATTTCAAACATGAGAAAGGTCATTTTAAAATCAACATGAAAAACCAAACTTCCAAAAGTATAAAGCACAAAAAAATGCTTACCGAAGAGAGAAAATGTATCGTGCCCAGCACCCTCCTCCCGACCTGTGGTGCAACTGATGTCCCTTTCTCCAAAAATGTACTCAAGGGGACCGTAATGTTGCAACCACACACAAGTTGACCTGCTGTGAGGAAAAAACGAGTTAGTACATTTCAAACATGAGAAAGGTCATTTTAAAATCAACATTAAAAATCAAACTACCAAATGTAACAAACACAACAAAATTCTTACCGAAGAGAGAAAATGTATCGTGCCCAGCACCCGTCTGCGGCCCTGTGGTGCAACTGATGTCCCTTTCTCCAAAAATGTACTCAATGGGACCGTAATGTTGCAACCACACACAAGTTGACCTGCTGTGAGGAAAAAACGAGTTAGTACATTTCAAACATGAGAAAGGTCATTTTAAAATCAACATGAAAAACCAAACTTCCAAAAGAAACAAACACGAAAAAATTCTTACCGAAGAGAGAAAATGTATCGTGCCCAGCACCCGTCTGCGGCCCTGTGGTGCAACTGATGTCCCTTTCTCCAAAAATGTACTCAATGGGACCGTAATGTTGCAACCACACACAAGTTGACCTGCTGTGAGGAAAAAACGAGTTAGTACATTTCAAACATGAGAAAGGTCATTTTAAAATCAACACGAAAAACCAAATTTCCAAAAGAATAAAGCACAAAAAAATGCTTACCGAAGAGAGAAAATGTATCGTGCCCAGCACCCGTCTGCGGCCCTGTGGTGCAACTGATGTCCCTTTCTCCAAAAATGTACTCAATGGGACCGTAATGTTGCAACCACGCACAAGTTGACCTGCTGTGAGGAAAAAACGAGTTAGTACATTTCAAACATGAGAAAGGTCATTTTAAAATCAACACGAAAAACCAAATTTCCAAAAGAATAAAGCACAAAAAAATGCTTACCGAAGAGAGAAAATGTATCGTGCCCAGCACCCGTCTGCGGCCCTGTGGTGCAACTGATGTCCCTTTCTCCAAAAATGTACTCAATGGGACCGTAATGTTGCAACCACACACAAGTTGACCTGCTGTGAGGAAAAAACGAGTTAGTACATTTCAAACATGAGAAAGGTCATTTTAAAATCAACATGAAAAACCAAACTTCCAAAAGTAACAAACACAAAAAAATGCTTACCGAAGAGAGAAAATGTATCGTGCCCAGCACCCGTCTGCGGCCCTGTGGTGCAACTGATGTCCCTTTCTCCAAAAATGTACTCAATGGGACCGTAATGTTGCAACCACACACAAGTTGACCTGCTGCGAGGAAAAAACGAGATAGTACATTTCAAACATGAGAAAGGTCATTTTAAAATCAACATGAAAAACCAAACTTCCAAAAGTAACAAACACAAAAAAATTCTTACAAAAGAGAGAAAATGTATCGTGCCCAGCACCCTCCTCCCGACCTGTGGTGCAACTGATGTCCCTTTCTCCAAAAATGTACTCAATGGGACCGTAATGTTGCAACCACACACAAGTTGACCTGCTGTGAGGAAAAAACGAGTTAGTACTTTTCAAACATGAGAAAGGTCATTTTAAAATCAACATGAAAAACCAAACTTCCAAAAGTATAAAGCACAAAAAAATGCTTACCGAAGAGAGAAAATGTATCGTGCCCAGCACCCTCCTCCCGACCTGTGGTGCAACTGATGTCCCTTTCTCCAAAAATGTACTCAATGGGACCGTAATGTTGCAACCACACACAAGTTGACCTGCTGTGAGGAAAAAACGAGTTAGTACATTTCAAACTTGAGAAAGGTCATTTTAAAATCAACATGAAAAACCAAACTTCCAAAAGTAAAAAACACAAAAAAATGCGTACCGAAGAGAGAAAATGTATCGTGCCCAGCACCCGTCTGCGGCCCTGTGGTGCAACTGATGTCCCTTTCTCCAAAAATGTACTCAATGGGACCGTAATGTTGCAACCACACACAAGTTGACCTGCTGTGAGGAAAAAACGAGTTAGTACATTTCAAACATGAGAAAGGTCATTTTAAAATCAACATGAAAAACCAAACTTCCAAAAGTATAAAGCACAAAAAAATGCTTACCGAAGAGAGAAAATGTATCGTGCCCAGCACCCTCCTCCCGCCCTGTGATGCAACTGATGTCCCTTTCTCCAAAAATGTACTCAATGGGACCGTAATGTTGCAACCACACACAAGTTGACCTGCTGTGAGGAAAAAACGAGTTAGTACATTTCAAACATGAAAAAGGTCATTTTAAAATCAACATGAAAAACCAAACTTCCAAAAGTAAAAAACACAAAAAAATGCTTACCGAAGAGAGAAAATGTATCGTGCCCAGCACCCTCCTCCCGCCCTGTGATGCAACTGATGTCCCTTTCTCCAAAAATGTACTCAATGGGACCGTAATGTTGCAACCACACACAAGTTGACCTGCTGTGAGGAAAAAATGAGTTAGTACATTTCAAACATGAGAAAGGTCATTTTAAAATCAACATGAAAAACCAAACTTCCAAAAGTAACAAACACAAAAAAATGCTTTCCGAAGAGAGAAAATGTATCGTGCCCAGCATCCGTCTGCGGCCCTGTGGTGCAACTGATGTCCCTTTCTCCAAAAATGTACTCAATGGGACCGTAATGTTGCAACCACACACTAGTTGACCTGCTGTGAAGAAAAAACGAGTTAGTACACTTCAAACATGAGAAAGGTCATCTTAAAATCAACATGAAAAACCAAACTTCCAAAAGTAACAAACACAAAAAAATGCTTACCGAAGAGAGAAAATGTATCGTGCCCAGCACCCTCCTCCCGCCCTGTGATGCGACTGATGTCCCTTTCTCCAAAAATGTACTCAATGGGACCGTAATGTTGCAACCACACACAAGTTGACCTGCTGTGAGGAAAAAACGAGTTAGTACATTTCAAACATGAGAAAGGTCATTTTAAAATCAACATGAAAAACCAAACTTCCAAAAGTATAAAGCACAAAAAAATGCTTACCGAAGAGAGAAAATGTATCGTGCCCAGCACCCTCCTCCCGCCCTGTGATGCAACTGATGTCCCTTTCTCCAAAAATGTACTCAATGGGACCGTAATGTTGCAACCACACACAAGTTGACCTGCTGTGAGGAAAAAACGAGTTAGTACATTTCAAACATGAAAAAGGTCATTTTAAAATCAACATGAAAAACCAAACTTCCAAAAGTAACAAACACAAAAAAATGCTTACCGAAGAGAGAAAATGTATCGTGCCCAGCACCCGTCTGCGGCCCTCTGGTGCAACTGATGTCCCTTTCTCCAAAAATGTACTCAATGGGACCGTAATGTTGCAACCACACACAAGTTGACCTGCTGTGAGGAAAAAACGAGTTAGTACATTTCAAACATGAGAAAGGTCATTTTAAAATCAACATGAAAAACCAAACTTCCAAAAGTATAAAGCACAAAAAAATGCTTACCGAAGAGAGAAAATGTATCGTGCCCAGCACCCTCCTCCCGCCCTGTGATGCAACTGATGTCCCTTTCTCCAAAAATGTACTCAATGGGACCGTAATGTTGCAACCACACACAAGTTGACCTGCTGTGAGGAAAAAATGAGTTAGTACATTTCTAACATGAGAAAGGTCATTTTAAAATCAACATGAAAAACCAAACTTCCAAAAGTAACAAACACAAAAAAATGCGTACCGAAGAGAGAAAATGTATCGTGTCCAGCATCCGTCTGCGGCCCTGTGGTGCAACTGATGTCCCTTTCTCCAAAAATGTACTCAATGGGACCGTAATGTTGCAACCACACACTAGTTGACCTGCTGTGAGGAAAAAACGAGTTAGTACACTTCAAACATGAGAAAGGTCATTTTAAAATCAACATGAAAAACCAAACTTCCAAAAGTAACAAACACAAAAAAATGCTTACCGAAGAGAGAAAATGTATCGTGCCCAGCACCCTCCTCCCGCCCTGTGATGCGACTGATGTCCCTTTCTCCAAAAATGTACTCAATGGGACCGTAATGTTGCAACCACACACAAGTTGACCTGCTGTGAGGAAAAAACGAGTTAGTACATTTCAAACATGAGAAAGGTCATTTTAAAATCAACATGAAAAACCAAACTTCCAAAAGTAACAAACACAAAAAAATACTTACCGAAGAGAGAAAATGTATCGTGCCCAGCACCCTCCTCCCGACCTGTGGTGCAACTGATGTCCCTTTCTCCAAAAATGTACTCAATGGGACCGTAATGTTGCAACCACAAACAAGTTGACCTGCTGTGAGGAAAAAACGAGTTAGTACATTTCAAACATGAGAAAGGTCATTTTAAAATCAACATGAAAAACCAAACTTCCAAAAGTATAAAGCACAAAAAAATGCTTACCGAAGAGAGAAAATGTATCGTGCCCAGCACCCTGCTCCCGACCTGTGGTGCAACTGATGTCCCTTTCTCCAAAAATGTACTCAATGGGACCGTAATGTTGCAACCACACACAAGTTGACCTGCTGTGAGGAAAAAACGAGTTAGTACATTTCAAACTTGAGAAAGGTCATTTTAAAATCAACATGAAAAACCAAACTTCCAAAAGTAACAAACACAAAAAAATGCGTACCGAAGAGAGAAAATGTATCGTGCCCAGCACCCGTCTGCGGCCCTGTGGTGCAACTGATGTCCCTTTCTCCAAAAATGTACTCAATGGGACCGTAATGTTGCAACCACACACAAGTTGACCTGCTGTGAGGAAAAAATGAGTTAGTACATTTCAAACATGAGAAAGGTCATTTTAAAATCAACATGAAAAACCAAACTTCCAAAAGTATAAAGCACAAAAAAATGCTTACCGAAGAGAGAAAATGTATCGTGCCCAGCACCCTCCTCCCGCCCTGTGATGCAACTGATGTCCCTTTCTCCAAAAATGTACTCAATGGGACCGTAATGTTGCAACCACACACAAGTTGACCTGCTGTGAGGAAAAAACGAGTTAGTACATTTCAAACATGAAAAAGGTCATTTTAAAATCAACATGAAAAACCAAACTTCCAAAAGTAACAAACACAAAAAAATGCTTACCGAAGAGAGAAAATGTATCGTGCCCAGCACCCGTCTGCGGCCCTCTGGTGCAACTGATGTCCCTTTCTCCAAAATTGTACTCAATGGGACCGTAATGTTGCAACCGCACACAAGTTGACCTGCTGTGAGGAAAAAACGAGTTAGTACATTTCAAACATGAGAAAGGTCATTTTAAAATCAACATGAAAAACCAAACTTCCAAAAGTATAAAGCACAAAAAAATGCTTACCGAAGAGAGAAAATGTATCGTGCCCAGCACCCTCCTCCCGCCCTGTGATGCAACTGATGTCCCTTTCTCCAAAAATGTACTCAATGGGACCGTAATGTTGCAACCACACACAAGTTGACCTGCTGTGAGGAAAAAACGAGTTAGTACATTTCAAACATGAAAAAGGTCATTTTAAAATCAACATGAAAAACCAAACTTCCAAAAGTAAAAAACACAAAAAAATGGTTACCGAAGAGAGAAAATGTATCGTGCCCAGCACCCTCCTCCCGCCCAGTGATGCAACTGATGTCCCTTTCTCCAAAAATGTACTCAATGGGACCGTAATGTTGCAACCACACACAAGTTGACCTGCTGTGAGGAAAAAACGAGTTAGTACATTTCAAACATGAAAAAGGTCATTTTAAAATCAACATGAAAAACCAAACTTCCAAAAGTAACAAACACAAAAAAATGCTTACCGAAGAGAGAAAATGTATCGTGCCCAGCACCCGTCTGCGGCCCTGTGGTGCAACTGATGTCCCTTTCTCCAAAAATGTACTCAATGGGACCGTAATGTTGCAACCACACACAAGTTGACCTGCTGTGAGGAAAAAACGAGTTAGTACATTTCATACATGAGAAAGGTCATTTTAAAATCAACATGAAAAACCAAACTTCCAAAAGTAACAAACACAAAAAAATGCTTACCGAAGAGAGAAAATGTATCGTGCCCAGCACCCTCCTCCCGCCCTGTGATGCAACTGATGTCCCTTTCTCCAAAAATGTACTCAATGGGACCGTAATGTTGCAACCACACACAAGTTGACCTGCTGTGAGGAAAACACGAGTTAGTACATTTCAAACATGAAAAAGGTCATTTTAAATTCAACATGAAAAACCAAACTTCCAAAAGTAAAAAACACAAAAAAATGCTTACCGAAGAGAGAAAATGTATCGTGCCCAGCACCCTCCTCCCGCCCTGTGATGCAACTGATGTCCCTTTCTCCAAAAATGTACTCAATGGGACCGTAATGTTGCAACCACACACAAGTTGACCTGCTGTGAGGAAAAAATGAGTTAGTACATTTCAAACATGAGAAAGGTCATTTTAAAATCAACATGAAAAACCAAACTTCCAAAAGTAACAAACACAAAAAAATGCTTTCCGAAGAGAGAAAATGTATCGTGCCCAGCATCCGTCTGCGGCCCTGTGGTGCAACTGATGTCCCTTTCTCCAAAAATGTACTCAATGGGACCGTAATGTTGCAACCACACACTAGTTGACCTGCTGTGAGGAAAAAACGAGTTAGTACACTTCAAACATGAGAAAGGTCATTTTAAAATCAACATGAAAAACCAAACTTCCAAAAGTAACAAACACAAAAAAATGCTTACCGAAGAGAGAAAATGTATCGTGCCCAGCACCCTCCTCCCGCCCTGTGATGCGACTGATGTCCCTTTCTCCAAAAATGTACTCAATGGGACCGTAATGTTGCAACCACACACAAGTTGACCTGCTGTGAGGAAAAAACGAGTTAGTACATTTCAAACATGAGAAAGGTCATTTTAAAATCAACATGAAAAACCAAACTTCCAAAAGTAACAAACACAAAAAAATTCTTACCGAAGAGAGAAATTGTATCGTGCCCAGCACCCTCCTCCCGACCTGTGGTGCAACTGATGTCCCTTTCTCCAAAAATGTACTCAATGGGACCGTAATGTTGCAACCACAAACAAGTTGACCTGCTGTGAGGAAAAAACGAGTTAGTACATTTCAAACATGAGAAAGGTCATTTTAAAATCAACATGAAAAACCAAACTTCCAAAAGTATAAAGCACAAAAAAATGCTTACCGAAGAGAGAAAATGTATCGTGCCCAGCACCCTGCTCCCGACCTGTGGTGCAACTGATGTCCCTTTCTCCAAAAATGTACTCAATGGGACCGTAATGTTGCAACCACACACAAGTTGACCTGCTGTGAGGAAAAAACGAGTTAGTACATTTCAAACTTGAGAAAGGTCATTTTAAAATCAACATGAAAAACCAAACTTCCAAAAGTAACAAACACAAAAAAATGCGTACCGAAGAGAGAAAATGTATCATGCCCAGCACCCGTCTGCGGCCCTGTGGTGCAACTGATGTCCCTTTCTCCAAAAATGTACTCAATGGGACCGTAATGTTGCAACCACACACAAGTTGACCTGCTGTGAGGAAAAAACGAGTTAGTACATTTCAAACATGAGAAAGGTCATTTTAAAATCAACATGAAAAACCAAACTTCCAAAAGTATAAAGCACAAAAAAATGCTTACCGAAGAGAGAAAATGTATCGTGCCCAGCACCCTCCTCCCGCCCTGTGATGCAACTGATGTCCCTTTCTCAAAAAATGTACTCAATGGGACCGTAATGTTGCAACCACACACAAGTTGACCTGCTGTGAGGAAAAAACGAGTTAGTACATTTGAAACATGAAAAAGGTCATTTTAAAATCAACATGAAAAACCAAACTTCCAAAAGTAAAAAACACAAAAAAATGCTTACCGAAGAGAGAAAATGTATCGTGCCCAGCACCCTCCTCCCGCCCTGTGATGCGACTGATGTCCCTTTCTCCAAAAATGTACTCAATGGGACCGTAATGTTGCAACCACACACAAGTTGACCTGCTGTGAGGAAAAAACGAGTTAGTACATTTCAAACATGAGAAAGGTCATTTTAAAATCAACATGAAAAACCAAACTTCCAAAAGTAACAAACACAAAAAAATTCTTACCGAAGAGAGAAAATGTATCGTGCCCAGCACCCTCCTCCCGACCTGTGGTGCAACTGATGTCCCTTTCTCCAAAAATGTACTCAATGGGACCGTAATGTTGCAACCACAAACAAGTTGACCTGCTGTGAGGAAAAAACGAGTTAGTACATTTCAAACATGAGAAAGGTCATTTTAAAATCAACATGAAAAACCAAACTTCCAAAAGTATAAAGCACAAAAAAATGCTTACCGAAGAGAGAAAATGTATCGTGCCCAGCACCCTGCTCCCGACCTGTGGTGCAACTGATGTCCCTTTCTCCAAAAATGTACTCAATGGGACCGTAATGTTGCAACCACACACAAGTTGACCTGCTGTGAGGAAAAAACGAGTTAGTACATTTCAAACTTGAGAAAGGTCATTTTAAAATCAACATGAAAAACCAAACTTCCAAAAGTAACAAACACAAAAAAATGCGTACCGAAGAGAGAAAATGTATCGTGCCCAGCACCCGTCTGCGGCCCTGTGGTGCAACTGATGTCCCTTTCTCCAAAAATGTACTCAATGGGACCGTAATGTTGCAACCACACACAAGTTGACCTGCTGTGAGGAAAAAACGAGTTAGTACATTTCAAACATGAGAAAGGTCATTTTAAAATCAACATGAAAAACCAAACTTCCAAAAGTATAAAGCACAAAAAAATGCTTACCGAAGAGAGAAAATGTATCGTGCCCAGCACCCTCCTCCCGCCCTGTGATGCAACTGATGCCCCTTTCTCCAAAAATGTACTCAATGGGACCGTAATGTTGCAACCACACACAAGTTGACCTGCTGTGAGGAAAAAACGAGTTAGTACATTTCAAACATGAAAAAGGTCATTTTAAAATCAACATGAAAAACCAAACTTCCAAAAGTAAAAAACACAAAAAAATGCGTACCGAAGAGAGAAAATGTATCGTGCCCAGCACCCGTCTGCGGCCCTGTGGTGCAACTGATGTCCCTTTCTCCAAAAATGTACTCAATGGGACCGTAATGTTGCAACCACACACAAGTTGACCTGCTGTGAGGAAAAAACGAGTTAGTACATTTCAAACATGAGAAAGGTCATTTTAAAATCAACATGAAAAACCAAACTTCCAAAAGTATAAAGCACAAAAAAATGCTTACCGAAGAGAGAAAATGTATCGTGCCCAGCACCCTCCTCCCGCCCTGTGATGCAACTGATGCCCCTTTCTCCAAAAATGTACTCAATGGGACCGTCATGTTGCAACCACACACAAGTTGACCTGCTGTGAGGAAAAAACGAGTTAGTACATTTCAAACATGAAAAAGGTCATTTTAAAATCAACATGAATAACCAAACTTCCAAAAGTAAAAAACACAAAAAAATGCTTACCGAAGAGACAAAATGTATCGTGCCCAGCACCCGTCTGCGGCCCTGTGGTGCAACTGATGTCCCTTTCTCCAAAAATGTACTCAATGGGACTGTAATGTTGCAACCACACACAAGTTGACCTGCTGTGAGGAAAAAACGAGTTAGTACATTTCAAACATGAGAAAGGTCATTTTAAAATCAACATGAAAAACCAAACTTCCAAAACTAACAAACACAAAAAAATGCTTACCGAAGAGAGAAAATGTATCGTGCCCAGCACCCTCCTCCCGCCCTGTGATGCAACTGATGTCCCTTTCTCCAAAAATGTACTCAATGGGACCGTAATGTTGCAACCACACACAAGTTGACATGCTGTGAGGAAAAAACGAGTTAGTACATTTCAAACATGAGAGAGGTCATTTTAAAATCAACATGAAAAACCAAACTTCCAAAAGTAACAAACACAAAAAAATGCTTACCGAAGAGAGAAAATGTATCGTGCCCAGCACCCGTCTGCGGCCCTGTGGTGCAACTGATGTCCCTTTCTCCAAAAATGTCCTCAATGGGACCGTAATGTTGCAACCACAAACAAGTTGACCTGCTGTGAGGAAAAAACAAGTTAGTACATTTCAAACATGAGGAAGGTCTTTTTAAAATCAACATGAAAAACCAAACTTCCAAAAGTAACAAACACAAAAAAATGCTTACCGAAGAGAGAAAATGTATCGTGCCCAGCACCCGTCTGCGGCCCTCTGGTGCAACTGATGTCCCTTTCTCCAAAAATGTACTCAATGGGACCGTAATGTTGCAACCACACACAAGTTGACCTGCTGTGAGGAAAAAACGAGTTAGTACATTTCAAACATGAGAAAGGTCATTTTAAAATCAACATGAAAAACTAAACTTCCAAAAGTAACAAACACAAAAAAATTCTTACCGAAGAGAGAAAATGTATCGTGCCCAGCACCCTCCTCCCGACCTGTGGTGCAACTGATGTCCCTTTCTCCAAAAATGTACTCAATGGGACCGTAATGTTGCAACCACACACAAGTTGACCTGCTGTGAGGAAAAAACGAGTTAGTACATTTCAAACATGAGAAAGGTCATTTTAAAATCAACATGAAAAACCAAACTTCCAAAAGTATAAAGCACAAAAAAATGCTTACCGAAGAGAGAAAATGTATCGTGCCCAGCACCCTCCTCCCGACCTGTGGTGCAACTGATGTCCCTTTCTCCAAAAATGTACTCAATGGGACCGTAATGTTGCAACCACACACAAGTTGACCTGCTGTGAGGAAAAAACGAGTTAGTACATTTCAAACATGAGAAAGGTCATTTTAAAATCAACATGAAAAACCAAACTTCCAAAAGTAACAAACACAAAAAAATGCGTACCGAAGAGAGAAAATGTATCGTGCCCAGCACCCGTCTGCGGCCCTGTGGTGCAACTGATGTCCCTTTCTCCAAAAATGTACTCAATGGGACCGTAATGTTGCAACCACACACAAGTTGACCTGCTGTGAGGAAAAAACGAGTTAGTACATTTCAAACATGAGAAAGGTCATTTTAAAATCAACATGAAAAACCAAACTTCCAAAAGTATAAAGCACAAAAAAATGCTTACCGAAGAGAGAAAATGTATCGTGCCCAGCACCCTCCTCCCGCCCTGTGATGCAACTGATGTCCCTTTCTCCAAAAATGTACTCAATGGGACCGTAATGTTGCAACCACACACAAGTTGACCTGCTGTGAGGAAAAAACGAGTTAGTACATTTCAAACATGAAAAAGGTCATTTTAAAATCAACATGAAAAACCAAACTTCCAAAAGTAAAAAACACAAAAAAATGCTTACCGAAGAGAGAAAATGTATCGTGCCCAGCACCCTCCTCCCGCCATGTGATGCAACTGATGTCCCTTTCTCCAAAAATGTACTCAATGGGACCGTAATATTGCAACCACACACAAGTTGACCTGCTGTGAGGAAAAAATGAGTTAGTACATTTCAAACATGAGAAAGGTCATTTTAAAATCAACATGAAAAACCAAACTTCCAAAAGTAACAAACACCAAAAAATGATTTCCGAACAGAGAAAATGTATCGTGCCCAGCATCCGTCTGCGGCCCTGTGGTGCAACTGATGTCCCTTTCTCCAAAAATGTACTCAATGGGACCGTAATGTTGCAACCACACACTAGTTGACCTGCTGTGAGGAAAAAACGAGTTAGTACACTTCAAACATGAGAAAGGTCATTTTAAAATCAACATGAGAAACCAAACTTCCAAAAGTAACAAACACAAAAAAATGCTTACCGAAGAGAGAAAATGTATCGTGCCCAGCACCCGTCTGCGGCCCTGTGGTGCAACTGATGTCCCTTTCTCCAAAAATGTACTCAATGGGACCGTAATGTTGCAACCACACACAAGTTGACCTGCTGTGAGGAAAAAACGAGTTAGTACATTTCAAACATGAGAAAGGTCATTTTAAAATCAACATGAAAAACCAAACTTCCAAAAGAATAAAGCACAAAAAAATGCTTACCGAAGAGAGAAAATGTATCGTGCCCAGCACCCTCCTCCCGCCCTGTGGTGCAACTGATGTCCCTTTCTCCAAAAATGTACTCAATGGGACCGTAATGTTGCAACCACACACAAGTTGACCTGCTGTGAGGAAAAAACGAGTTAGTACATTTCAAACTTGAGAAAGGTCATTTTAAAATCAACATGAAAAACCAAACTTCCAAAAGTAACAAACACAAAAAAATGCGTACCGAAGACAGAAAATGTATCGTGCCCAGCACCCGTCTGCGGCCCTGTGGTGCAACTGATGTCCCTTTCTCCAAAAATGTACTCAATGGGACCGTAATGTTGCAACCACACACAAGTTGACCTGCTGTGAGGAAAAAACGAGTTAGTACATTTCAAACATGAGAAAGGTCATTTTAAAATCAACATGAAAAACCAAACTTCCAAAAGTAACAAACACAAAAAAATGCTTACCGAAGAGAGAAAATGTATCGTGCCCAGCACCCTCCTCCCGCCCTGTGATGCAACTGATGCCCCTTTCTCCAAAAATGTACTCAATGGGACCGTAATGTTGCAACCACACACAAGTTGACCTGCTGTGAGGAAAAAACGAGTTAGTACATTTCAAACATGAAAAAGGTCATTTTAAAATCAACATGAAAAACCAAACTTCCAAAAGTAAAAAACACAAAAAAATGCTTACCGAAGAGAGAAAATGTATCGTGCCCAGCACCCGTCTGCGGCCCTGTGGTGCAACTGATGTCCCTTTCTCCAAAAATGTACTCAATGGGACCGTAATGTTGCAACCACACACAAGTTGACCTGCTGTGAGGAAAAAACGAGTTAGTACATTTCAAACATGAGAAAGGTCATTTTAAAATCAACATGAAAAACCAAACTTCCAAAAGTAACAAACACAAAAAAATGCTTACCGAAGAGAGAAAATGTATCGTGCCCAGCACCCTCCTCCCGCCCTATGATGCAACTGATGTCCCTTTCTCCAAAAATGTACTCAATGGGACCGTAATGTTGCAACCACACACAAGTTGACATGCTGTGAGGAAAAAACGAGTTAGTACATTTCAAACATGAGAGAGGTCATTTTAAAATCACCATGAAAAACCAAACTTCCAAAAGTAACAAACACAAAAAAATGCTTACCGAAGAGAGAAAATGTATCGTGCCCAGCACCCGTCTGCGGCCCTGTGGTGCAACTGATGTCCCTTTCTCCAAAAATGTCCTCAATGGGACCGTAATGTTGCAACCACACACAAGTTGACCTGCTGTGAGGAAAAAACAAGTTAGTACATTTCAAACATGAGGAAGGTCTTTTTAAAATCAACATGAAAAACCAAACTTCCAAAAGTAACAAACACAAAAAAATGCTTACCGAAGAGAGAAAATGTATCGTGCCCAGCACCCGTCTGCGGCCCTGTGGTGCAACTGATGTCCCTTTCTCCAAAAATGTACTCAATGGGACCGTAATGTTGCAACCACACACAAGTTGACCTGCTGTGAGGGAAAAACGAGTTAGTACATTTCAAACATGAGAAAGGTCATTTTAAAATCAACATGAAAAACCAAACTTCCAAAAGTAACAAACACAAAAAAATGCTTACCGAAGAGAGAAAATGTATCGTGCCCAGGACCCGTCTGCGGCCCTGTGGTGCAACTGATGTCCCTTTCTCCAAAAATGTACTCAATGGGACCGTAATGTTGCAACCACACACAAGTTGACCTGCTGTGAGGAAAAAACGAGTTAGTACATTTCAAACATGAGAAAGGTCATTTTAAAATCAACATGAAAAACCAAACTTCCAAAAGTAACAAACACAAAAAAATGCTTACCAAAGAGAGAAAATGTATCGTGCCCAGCACCCGTCTGCGGCCCTGTGGTGCAACTGATGTCCCTTTCTCCAAAAATGTACTCAATGGGACCGTAATGTTGCAACCACACACAAGTTGACCTGCTGTGAGGAAAAAATGAGTTAGTACATTTCAAACATGAGAAAGGTCATTTTAAAATCAACATGAAAAACCAAACTTCCAAAAGTATAAAGCACAAAAAAATGCTTACCGAAGAGAGAAAATGTATCGTGCCCAGCACCCTCCTCCCGCCCTGTGGTGCAACTGATGTCCCTTTCTCCAAAAATGTACTCAATGGGACCGTAATGTTGCAACCACACACAAGTTGACCTGCTGTGAGGAAAAAATGAGTTAGTACATTTCAAACATGAAAAAGGTCATTTTAAAATCAACATGAAAAACCAAACTTCCAAAAGTAACAAACACAAAAAAATGCTTACCGAAGAGAGAAAATGTATCGTGCCCAGCACCCGTCTGCGGCCCTCTGGTGCAACTGATATCCCTTTCTCCAAAAATGTACCCAATGGGACCGTAATGTTGCAACCGCACACAAGTTGACCTGCTGTGAGGAAAAAACGAGTTAGTACATTTCAAACATGAGAAAGGTCATTTTAAAATCAACATGAAAAACCAAACTTCCAAAAGTATAAAGCACAAAAAAATGCTTACCGAAGAGAGAAAATGTATCGTGCGCAGCATCCTCCTCCAGCCCTGTGATGCAACTGATGTCCCTTTCTCCAAAAATGTACTCAATGGGACCGTAATGTTGCAACCACACACAAGTTGACCTGCTGTGAGGAAAAAACGAGTCAGTACATTTCAAACATGAAAAAGGTCATTTTAAAATCAACATGAAAAACCAAACTTCCAAAAGTAACAAACACAAAAAAATGCTTACCGAAGAGAGAAAATGTATCGTGCCCAGCACCCGTCTGCGGCCCTGTGGTGCAACTGATGTCCCTTTCTCCAAAAATGTACTCAATGGGACTGTAATGTTGCAACCACACACAAGTTGACCTGCTGTGAGGAAAAAACGAGTTAGTACATTTCAAACATGAGAAAGGTCATTTTAAAATCAACATGAAAAACCAAACTTCCAAAAGTAACAAACACAAAAAAATGCTTACCGAAGAGAGAAAATGTATCGTGCCCAGCACCCTCCTCCCGCCCTATGATGCAACTGATGTCCCTTTCTCCAAAAATGTACTCAATGGGACCGTAATGTTGCAACCACACACAAGTTGACATGCTGTGAGGAAAAAACGAGTTAGTACATTTCAAACATGAGAGAGGTCATTTTAAAATCACCATGAAAAACCAAACTTCCAAAAGTAACAAACACAAAAAAATGCTTACCGAAGAGAGAAAATGTATCGTGCCCAGCACCCGTCTGCGGCCCTGTGGTGCAACTGATGTCCCTTTCTCCAAAAATGTCCTCAATGGGACCGTAATGTTGCAACCACACACAAGTTGACCTGCTGTGAGGAAAAAACAAGTTAGTACATTTCAAACATGAGGAAGGTCTTTTTAAAATCAACATGAAAAACCAAACTTCCAAAAGTAACAAACACAAAAAAATGCTTACCGAAGAGAGAAAATGTATCGTGCCCAGCACCCGTCTGCGGCCCTGTGGTGCAACTGATGTCCCTTTCTCCAAAAATGTACTCAATGGGACCGTAATGTTGCAACCACACACAAGTTGACCTGCTGTGAGGGAAAAACGAGTTAGTACATTTCAAACATGAGAAAGGTCATTTTAAAATCAACATGAAAAACCAAACTTCCAAAAGTAACAAACACAAAAAAATGCTTACCGAAGAGAGAAAATGTATCGTGCCCAGGACCCGTCTGCGGCCCTGTGGTGCAACTGATGTCCCTTTCTCCAAAAATGTACTCAATGGGACCGTAATGTTGCAACCACACACAAGTTGACCTGCTGTGAGGAAAAAACGAGTTAGTACATTTCAAACATGAGAAAGGTCATTTTAAAATCAACATGAAAAACCAAACTTCCAAAAGTAACAAACACAAAAAAATGCTTACCAAAGAGAGAAAATGTATCGTGCCCAGCACCCGTCTGCGGCCCTGTGGTGCAACTGATGTCCCTTTCTCCAAAAATGTACTCAATGGGACCGTAATGTTGCAACCACACACAAGTTGACCTGCTGTGAGGAAAAAATGAGTTAGTACATTTCAAACATGAGAAAGGTCATTTTAAAATCAACATGAAAAACCAAACTTCCAAAAGTATAAAGCACAAAAAAATGCTTACCGAAGAGAGAAAATGTATCGTGCCCAGCACCCTCCTCCCGCCCTGTGGTGCAACTGATGTCCCTTTCTCCAAAAATGTACTCAATGGGACCGTAATGTTGCAACCACACACAAGTTGACCTGCTGTGAGGAAAAAATGAGTTAGTACATTTCAAACATGAAAAAGGTCATTTTAAAATCAACATGAAAAACCAAACTTCCAAAAGTAACAAACACAAAAAAATGCTTACCGAAGAGAGAAAATGTATCGTGCCCAGCACCCGTCTGCGGCCCTCTGGTGCAACTGATATCCCTTTCTCCAAAAATGTACCCAATGGGACCGTAATGTTGCAACCGCACACAAGTTGACCTGCTGTGAGGAAAAAACGAGTTAGTACATTTCAAACATGAGAAAGGTCATTTTAAAATCAACATGAAAAACCAAACTTCCAAAAGTATAAAGCACAAAAAAATGCTTACCGAAGAGAGAAAATGTATCGTGCGCAGCATCCTCCTCCAGCCCTGTGATGCAACTGATGTCCCTTTCTCCAAAAATGTACTCAATGGGACCGTAATGTTGCAACCACACACAAGTTGACCTGCTGTGAGGAAAAAACGAGTCAGTACATTTCAAACATGAAAAAGGTCATTTTAAAATCAACATGAAAAACCAAACTTCCAAAAGTAACAAACACAAAAAAATGCTTACCGAAGAGAGAAAATGTATCGTGCCCAGCACCCTCCTCCATCCCTGTGGTGCAACTGATGTCCCTTTCTCCAAAAATGTACTCAATGGGACCGTAATGTTGCAACCACACACAAGTTGACCTGCTGTGAGGAAAAAACGAGTTAGTACATTTCAAACATGAGAAAGGTCATTTTAAAATCAACATGAAAAACCAAACTTCCAACAGTAACAAACACAAAAAAATGCTTACCGAAGAGAGAAAATGTATCGTGCCCAGCACCCTCCTAACGCCCTGTGGTGCAACTGATGTCCCTTTCTCCAAAAATGTACTCAATGGGACCGTAATGTTGCAACCAAACACAAGTTGACCTGCTGTGAGGAAAAAACGAGTTAGTACATTTCAAACATGAGAAAGGTCATTTTAAAATCAACATGAAAAACCAAACTTCCAAAAGTAACAAACACAAAAAAATGCTTACCGAAGAGAGAAAATGTATCGTGCCCAGCACCCGTCTGCGGCCCTGTGGTGCAACTGATGTCCCTTTCTCCAAAAATGTACTCAATGGGACCGTAATGTTGCAACCACACACAAGTTGACCTGCTGTGAGGAAAAAATGAGTTAGTACATTTCAAACATGAGAAAGGTCATTTTAAAATCAACATGAAAAACCAAACTTCCAAAAGTAACATACACAAAAAAATGCTTACCGAAGAGAGAAAATGTATCGTGCCCAGCACCCGTCTGCGGCCCTGTGGTGCAACTGATGTCCCTTTCTCCAAAAATGTACTCAATGGGACCGTAATGTTGCAACCACACACAAGTTGACCTGCTGTGAGGAAAAAACGAGTTAGTACATTTCAAACATGAGAAAGGTCATTTTAAAATCAACATGAAAAACCAAACTTCCAACAGTAAAAAACACAAAAAAATGCTTACCGAAGAGAGAAAATGTATCGTGCCCAGCACCCTCCTAATGCTCTGTGGTGCAACTGATGTCCCTTTCTCCAAAAATGTACTCAATGGGACCGTAATGTTGCAACCACACACAAGTTGACCTGCTGTGAGGAAAAAACGAGTTAGTACATATCAAACATGAGAAAGGTCATTTTAAAATCAACATGAAAAACCAAACTTCCAAAAGTAACAAACACAAAAAAATGCTTACCGAAGAGAGAAAATGTAACGTGCCCAGCACCCGTCTGCGGCCCTGTGGTGCAACTGATGTCCCTTTCTCCAAAAATGTACTCAATGGGACCGTAATGTTGCAACCACACACAAGTTGACCTGCTGTGAGGAAAAAACGAGTTAGTACATTTCAAACATGAAAAAGGTCATTTTAAAATCAACTTGAAAAACCAAACTTCCAAAAGTAACAAACACAAAAAAATGCTTACCGAAGAGAGAAAATGTATCGTGCCCAGCACCCGTCTGCGGCCCTGTGGTGCAACTGATATCCCTTTCTCCAAAAATGTACTCAATGGGACCGTAATTTTGCAACCACACACAAGTTGACCTGCTGTGAGGAAAAAACGAGTTAGTACATTTCAAACATGGGAAACGTCATTTTAAAATCAACATGAAAAACCAAACTTCCAAAAGTAACAAACACAAAAAAATGCTTACCGAAGAGAGAAAATGTATCGTGCCCAGCACCCGTCTGCGGCCCTGTGATGCAACTGATTTCCCTTTCTCCAAAAATGTACTCAATGGGACCGTAATGTTGCAACCACACACAAGTTGACCTGCCGTGAGGAAAAAACGAGTTAGTACTTTTCAAACATGAGAAAGGTCATTTTAAAATCAACATGAAAAACCAAACTTCCAAAAGTAACAAACACAAAAAAATTCTTACCGAAGAGAGAAAATGTATCGTGCCCAGCACCCGTCTGCGGCCCTGTGGTGCAACTGATGTCCCTTTCTCCAAAAATGTACTCAATGGGACCGTAATGTTGCAACCACCCACAAGTTGACCTGCTGTGAGGAAAAAACGAGTTAGTACATTTCAAACATGAGAAAGGTCATTTTAAAATCAACATGAAAAACCAAACTTCCAAAAGTAACAAACACAAAAAAATTCTTACCGAAGAGAGAAAATGTATCGTGCCCAGCACCCGTCTGCGGCCCTGTGGTGCAACTGATGTCCCTTTCTCCAAAACTGTACTCAATGGGACCGTAATGTTGCAACCACACACAAGTTGACCTGCTGTGAGGAAAAAACGAGTTAGTACATTTCAAACATGAGAAAGGTCATTTTAAAATCAACATGAAAAACCAAACTTCCAACAGTAACAAACACAAAAAAATGCTTACCGAAGAGAGAAAATGTATCGTGCCCAGCACCCTCCTAACACCCTGTGGTGCAACTGATGTCCCTTTCTCCAAAAATGTACTCAATGGGACCGTAATGTTGCAACCACACACAAGTTGACCTGCTGTGAGGAAAAAACAAGTTAGTACATTTCAAACATGAGAAAGGTCATTTTAAAATCAACATGAAAAACCAAACTTCCAAAAGTAACAAACACAAAAAAATGCTTACCGAAGAGAGAAAATGTATCGTGCCCAGCACCCTCCTCCCGCCCTGTGATGCAACTAATGTCCCTTTCTCCAAAAATGTACTCAATGGGACCGTAATGTTGCAACCACACACAAGTTGACCTGCTGTGAGGAAAAAACGAGTTAGTACATTTCAAACATGAGAAAGGTCATTTTAAAATCAACATGAAAAACCAAACTTCCAAAAGTAACAAACACAAAAAAATGCTTACCGAAGAGAGAAAATGTATCGTGCCCAGCACCCGTCTGCGGCCCTGTGGTGCAACTGATGTCCCTTTCTCCAAAAATGTACTCAATGGGACCGTAATGTTGCAACCACACACAAGTTGACCTGCTGTGAGGAAAAAACGAGTTAGTACATTTCAAACATGAGAAAGGTCATTTTAAAATCAACATGAAAAACCAAACTTCCAAAAGTAACAAACACAAAAAAATGCTTACCGAAGAGAGAAAATGTATCGTGCCCAGCACCCGTCTGCGGCCCTGTGGTGCAACTGATGTCCCTTTCTCCAAAAATGTACTCAATGGGACCGTAATGTTGCAACCACACACAAGTTGACCTGCTGTGAGGAAAAAACGAGTTAGTACATTTCAAACATGAGAAAGGTCATTTTAAAATCAACATGAAAAACCAAACTTCCAAAAGTAACATACACAAAAAAATGCTTACCGAAGAGAGAAAATGTATCGTGCCCAGCACCCGTCTGCGGCCCTGTGGTGCAACTGATGTCCCTTTCTCCAAAAATGTACTCAATGGGACCGTAATGTTGCAACCACACACAAGTTGACCTGCTGTGAGGAAAAAACGAGTTAGTACATTTCAAACATGAGAAAGGTCATTTTAAAATCAACATGAAAAACCAAACTTCCAACAGTAAAAAACACAAAAAAATGCTTACCGAAGAGAGAAAATGTATCGTGCCCAGCACCCTCCTAATGCTCTGTGGTGCAACTGATGTCCCTTTCTCCAAAAATGTACTCAATGGGACCGTAATGTTGCAACCACACACAAGTTGACCTGCTGTGAGGAAAAAACGAGTTAGTACATTTCAAACATGAGAAAGGTCATTTTAAAATCAACATGAAAAACCAAACTTCCAAAAGTAACAAACACAAAAAAATGCTTACCGAAGAGAGAAAATGTAACGTGCCCAGCACCCGTCTGCGGCCCTGTGGTGCAACTGATGTCCCTTTCTCCAAAAATGTACTCAATGGGACCGTAATGTTGCAACCACACACAAGTTGACCTGCTGTGAGGAAAAAACGAGTTAGTACATTTCAAACATGAAAAAGGTCATTTTAAAATCAACATGAAAAACCAAACTTCCAAAAGTAACAAACACAAAAAAATGCTTACCGAAGAGAGAAAATGTATCGTGCCCAGCACCCGTCTGCGGCCCTGTGGTGCAACTGATGTCCCTTTCTCCAAAAATGTACTCAATGGGACCGTAATTTTGCAACCACACGCAAGTTGACCTGCTGTGAGGAAAAAGCGAGTTAGTACATTTCAAACATGGGAAACGTCATTTTAAAATCAACATGAAAAACCAAACTTCCAAAAGTAACAAACACAAAAAAATGCTTACCGAAGAGAGAAAATGTATCGTGCCCAGCACCCGTCTGCGGCCCTGTGATGCAACTGATTTCCCTTTCTCCAAAAATGTACTCAATGGGACCGTAATGTTGCAACCACACACAAGTTGACCTGCCGTGAGGAAAAAACGAGTTAGTACTTTTCAAACATGAGAAAGGTCATTTTAAAATCAACATGAAAAACCAAACTTCCAAAAGTAACAAACACAAAAAAATTCTTACCGAAGAGAGAAAATGTATCGTGCCCAGCACCCGTCTGCGGCCCTGTGGTGCAACTGATGTCCCTTTCTCCAAAAATGTACTCAATGGGACCGTAATGTTGCAACCACCCACAAGTTGACCTGCTGTGAGGAAAAAACGAGTTAGTACATTTCAAACATGAGAAAGGTCATTTTAAAATCAACATGAAAAACCAAACTTCCAAAAGTAACAAACACAAAAAAATGCTTACCGAAGAGAGAAAATGTATCGTGCCCAGCACCCGTCTGCGGCCCTGTGGTGCAACTGATGTCCCTTTCTCCAAAACTGTACTCAATGGGACCGTAATGTTGCAACCACACACAAGTTGACCTGCTGTGAGGAAAAAACGAGTTAGTACATTTCAAACATGAGAAAGGTCATTTTAAAATCAACATGAAAAACCAAACTTCCAACAGTAACAAACACAAAAAAATGCTTACCGAAGAGAGAAAATGTATCGTGCCCAGCACCCTCCTAACACCCTGTGGTGCAACTGATGTCCCTTTCTCCAAAAATGTACTCAATGGGACCGTAATGTTGCAACCACACACAAGTTGACCTGCTGTGAGGAAAAAACAAGTTAGTACATTTCAAACATGAGAAAGGTCATTTTAAAATCAACATGAAAAACCAAACTTCCAAAAGTAACAAACACAAAAAAATGCTTACCGAAGAGAGAAAATGTATCGTGCCCAGCACCCTCCTCCCGCCCTGTGATGCAACTGATGTCCCTTTCTCCAAAAATGTACTCAATGGGACCGTAATGTTGCAACCACACACAAGTTGACCTGCTGTGAGGAAAAAACGAGTTAGTACATTTCAAACATGAGAAAGGTCATTTTAAAATCAACATGAAAAACCAAACTTCCAAAAGTAACAAACACAAAAAAATGCTTACCGAAGAGAGAAAATGTATCGTGCCCAGCACCCGTCTGCGGCCCTGTGGTGCAACTGATGTCCCTTTCTCCAAAAATGTACTCAATGGGACCGTAATGTTGCAACCACACACAAGTTGACCTGCTGTGAGGAAAAAACGAGTTAGTACATTTCAAACATGAGAAAGGTCATTTTAAAATCAACATGAAAAACCAAACTTCCAAAAGTAACAAACACAAAAAAATGCTTACCGAAGAGAGAAAATGTATCGTGCCCAGCACCCGTCTGCGGCCCTGTGGTGCAACTGATGTCCCTTTCTCCAAAAATGTACTCAATGGGACCGTAATGTTGCAACCACACACAAGTTGACCTGCTGTGAGGAAAAAACGAGTTAGTACATTTCAAACATGAGAAAGGTCATTTTAAAATCAACATGAAAAACCAAACTTCCAAAAGTAACAAACACAAAAAAATGCTTACCGAAGAGAGAAAATGTATCGTGCCCAGCACCCGTCTGTGGCCCTGTGGTGCAACTGATGTCCCTTTCTCCAAAAATGTACTCAATGGGACCGTAATTTTGCAACCACACACAAGTTGACCTGCTGTGAGGAAAAAACGAGTTAGTACATTTCAAACATGAGAAAGGTCATTTTAAAATCAACATGAAAAACCAAACTTCCAAAAGTAACAAACACAAAAAAATGCTTACCGAAGAGAGAAAATGTATCGTGCCTAGCACCCGTCTGCTGCCCTGTGGTGCAACTGATGTCCCTTTCTCCAAAAATGTACTCAATGGGACCGTAATGTTGCAACCACACACAAGTTGACCTGCTGTGAGGAAAAAACGAGTTAGTACATTTCAAACATGAGAAAGGTCATTTTAAAATCAACATGAAAAACCAAACTTCCAAAAGTATAAAGCACAAAAAAATGCTTACCGAAGAGAGAAAATGTATCGTGCCCAGAACCCGTCTGCGGCCCTGTGGTGCAACTGATGTCCCTTTCTCCAAAAATGTACTCAATGGGACCGTAATGTTGCAACCACACACAAGTTGACCTGCTGTGAGGAAAAAACGAGTTAGTACATTTCAAACATGAAAAACGTCATTTTAAAATCAACATGAAAAACCAAACTTCCAAAAGTAACAAACACAAAAAAATGCTTACCGAAGAGAGAAAATGTATCGTGCCCAGCACCCTCCTCCGTCCCTGTGATGCAACTGATGTCCGTTTCTCCAAAAATGTACTCAATGGGACCGTAATGTTGCAACCACACACAAGTTGACCTGCTGTGAGGAAAAAACGAGTTAGTACATTTCAAACATGAGAAAGGTCATTTTAAAATCAACATGAAAAACCAAACTTCCAAAAGTAACAAACACAAAAAAATTCTTACCGAAGAGAGGAAATGTATCATGCCCAGCACCCGTCTGCGGCCCTGTGGTGCAACTGATGTCCCTTTCTCCAAAAATGTACTCAATGGGACCGTAATGTTGCAACCACACACAAGTTGACCTGCTGTGAGGAAAAAACGAGTTAGTACATTTCAAACATGAGAAAGGTCATTTTAAAATCAACATGAAAAACCAAACTTCCAAAAGTAACAAACACAAAAAAATGCTTACCGAAGAGAGAAAATGTATCGTGCCCAGCACCCGTCTGCGGCCCTGTGGTGCAACTGATGTCCCTTTCTCCAAAAATGTACTCAATGGGACCGTAATGTTGCAACCACACACAAGTTGACCTGCTGTGAGGAAAAAATGAGTTAGTACATTTCAAACATGAGAAAGGTCATTTTAAAATCAACACGAAAAACCAAACTTCCAAAAGTATAAAGCACAAAAAAATGCTTACCGAAGAGAGAAAATGTATCGTGCCCAGCACCCTCCTCCCGCCCTGTGGTGCAACTGATGTCCCTTTCTCCAAAAATGTACTCTATGGGACCGTAATGTTGCAACCACACACAAGTTGACCTGCTGTGAGGAAAAAACGAGTTAGTACATTTCAAACATGAGAAAGGTCATTTTAAAATCAACATGAAAAACCAAACTTCCAAAAGTAACATACACAAAAAAATGCTTACCGAAGAGAGAAAATGTATCGTGCCCAGCACCCGTCTGCGGCCCTGTGGTGCAACTGATGTCCCTTTCTCCAAAAATGTACTCAATGGGACCGTAATGTTGCAACCACACACAAGTTGACCTGCTGTGAGGAAAAAACGAGTTAGTACATTTCAAACATGAGAAAGGTCATTTTAAAATCAACATGAAAAACCAAACTTCCAAAAGTAACAAACACAAAAAAATGCTTACCGAAGAGAGAAAATGTATCGTGCCCAGCACCCGTCTGCGGCCCTGTGGTGCAACTGATGTCCCTTTCTCCAAAAATGTACTCAATGGGACCGTAATGTTGCAACCACACACAAGTTGACCTGCTGTGAGGAAAAAACGAGTTAGTACATTTCAAACATGAGAAAGGTCATTTTAAAATCAACATGAAAAACCAAACTTCCAAAAGTATAAAGCACAAAAAAATGCTTACCGAAGAGAGAAAATGTATCGTGCCCAGCACCCTCCTCCCGACCTGTGGTGCAACTGATGTCCCTTTCTCCAAAAATGTACTCAATGGGACCGTAATGTTGCAACCACACACAAGTTGACCTGCTGTGAGGAAAAAACGAGTTAGTACATTTCAAACATGAGAAAAATCATTTTAAAATCAACATGAAAAACCAAACTTCCAAAAGTATAAAGCACAAAAAAATGCTTACCGAAGAGAGAAAATGTATCATGCCCAGCACTCTCCTCCCGCCCTGTGGTGCAACTGATGTCCCTTTCTCCAAAAATGTACTCAATGGGACCGTAATGTTGCAACCACACACAAGTTGACCTGCTGTGAGGAAAAAACGAGTTAGTACATTTCAAACATGAGAAAGGTCATTTTAAAATCAACATGAAAAACCAAACTTCCAAAAGTATAAAGCACAAAAAAATGCTTACCGAAGAGAGAAAATGTATCGTGCCCAGCACCCTCCTCCCGCCCTGTGGTGCAACTGATGTCCCTTTCTCCAAAAATGTACTCAATGGGACCGTAATGTTGCAACCACACACAAGTTGACCTGCTGTGAGGAAAAAACGAGTTAGTACATTTCAAACATGAAAAAGGTCATTTTAAAATCAACATGAAAAACCAAACTTCCAAAAGTAACAAACACAAAAAAATGCTTACCGAAGAGAGAAAATGTATCGTGCCCAGCACCCGTCTGCGGCCCTGTGGTGCAACTGATGTCCCTTTCTCCAAAAATGTACTCAATGGGACCGTAATGTTGCAACCACACACAAGTTGACCTGCTGTGAGGAAAAAACGAGTTAGTACATTTCAAACATGAGAAAGGTCATTTTAAAATCAACATGAAAAACCAAACTTCCAAAAGTAACAAACACAAAAAAATTCTTACCGAAGAGAGGAAATGTATCATGCCCAGCACCCGTCTGCGGCCCTGTGGTGCAACTGATGTCCCTTTCTCCAAAAATGTACTCAATGGGACCGTAATGTTGCAACCACACACAAGTTGACCTGCTGTGAGGAAAAAACGAGTTAGTACATTTCAAACATGAGAAAGGTCATTTTAAAATCAACATGAAAAACCAAACTTCCAAAAGTAACAAACACAAAAAAATGCTTACCGAAGAGAGAAAATGTATCGTGCCCAGCACCCTCCTCCATCCCTGTGGTGCAACTGATGTCCCTTTCTCCAAAAATGTACTCAATGGGACCGTAATGTTGCAACCACACACAAGTTGACCTGCTGTGAGGAAAAAACGAGTTAGTACATTTCAAACATGAGAAAGGTCATTTTAAAATCAACATGAAAAACCAAACTTCCAACAGTAACAAACACAAAAAAATGCTTACCGAAGAGAGAAAATGTATCGTGCCCAGCACCCTCCTAACGCCCTGTGATGCAACTGATGTCCCTTTCTCCAAAAATGTACTCAATGGGACCGTAATGTTGCAACCACACACAAGTTGACCTGCTGTGAGGAAAAAACGAGTTAGTACATTTCAAACATGAGAAAGGTCATTTTAAAATCAACATGAAAAACCAAACTTCCAAAAGCAACAAACACAAAAAAATGCTTACCGAAGAGAGAAAATGTATCGTGCCCAGCACCCTCCTCCCGCCCTGTGGTGCAACTGATGTACCTTTCTCCAAAAATGTACTCAATGGGACCGTAATGTTGCAACCACACACAAGTTGACCTGCTGTGAGGAAAAAATGAGTTAGTACATTTCAAACACGAGAAAGGTCATTTTAAAATCAACATGAAAAACCAAACTTCCAAAAGTATAAAGCACAAAAAAATGCTTACCGAAGAGACAAAATGTATCGTGCCCAGCACCCGTCTGCGGCCCTGTGGTGCAACTGATGTCCCTTTCTCCAAAAATGTACTCAATGGGACCGTAATGATGCAACCACACACAAGTTGACCTGCTGTGAGGAAAAAACGAGTTAGTACATTTCAAACATGAGAAAGGTCATTTTAAAATCAACATGAAAAACCAAACTTCCAAAAGTATAAAGCACAAAAAAATGCTTACCGAAGAGAGAAAATGAATCGTGCCCATCACCCTCCTCCCGCCCTGTGATGCAACTGATGTCCCTTTCTCCAAAAATGTACTCAATGGGACCGTAATGTTGCAACCAAACACAAGTTGACCTGCTGTGAGGAAAAAACGAGTTAGTACATTTCAAACATGAAAAAGGTCATTTTAAAATCAACATGAAAAACCAAACTTCCAAAAGTAACAAACACAAAAAAATGCTTACCGAAGAGAGAAAATGAATCGTGCCCATCACCCTCCTCCCGCCCTGTGATGCAACTGATGTCCCTTTCTCCAAAAATGTACTCAATGGGACCGTAATGTTGCAACCACACACAAGTTGACCTGCTGTGAGGAAAAAACGAGTTAGTACATTTCAAACATGACAAAGGTCATTTTAAAATCAACATGAAAAACCAAACTTCCAAAAGTAACAAACACAAAAAAATGCTTACCGAAGAGAGAAAATGTATCGTGTCCAGCACCCTCCTCCCGCCCTGTGATGCAACTGATGTCCCTTTCTCCAAAAATGTACTCAATGGGACCGTAATGTTGCAACCACACACAAGTTGACCTGCTGTGAGGAAAAAACGAGTTAGTACATTTCAAACATGAGAAAGGTCATTTTAAAATCAACATGAAAAACCAAACTTCCCAAAGTATAAAGCACAAAAAAATGCTTACCGAAGAGAGAAAATGTATCGTGCCCAGCACCCTCCTCCCGTACTGTGATGCAACTGATGTCCCTTTCTCCAAAAATGTACTCAATGGGCTCCGTAATGTTGCAACCACACACAAGTTGACCTGCTGTGAGGAAAAAACGAGTTAGTACATTTCAAACATGAGAAAGGTCATTTTAAAATCAACATGAAAAACCAAACTTCCAAAAGTATAAAGCACAAAAAAATGCTTACCGAAGAGAGAAAATGTATCGTGCCCAGCACCCTCCTCCCGACCTGTGGTGCAACTGATGTCCCTTTCTCCAAAAATGTACTCAATGGGACCGTAATGTTGCAACCACACACAAGTTGACCTGCTGTGAGGAAAAAACGAGTTAGTACATTTCAAACATGAGAAAAATCATTTTAAAATCAACATGAAAAACCAAACTTCCAAAAGTATAAAGCACAAAAAAATGCTTACCGAAGAGAGAAAATGTATCATGCCCAGCACTCTCCTCCCGCCCTGTGGTGCAACTGATGTCCCTTTCTCCAAAAATGTACTCAATGGGACCGTAATGTTGCAACCACACACAAGTTGACCTGCTGTGAGGAAAAAACGAGTTAGTACATTTCAAACATGAGAAAGGTCATTTTAAAATCAACATGAAAAACCAAACTTCCAAAAGTATAAAGCACAAAAAAATGCTTACCGAAGAGAGAAAATGTATCTTGCCCAGCACCCTCTTTACGCCCTGTGATGCAACTGATGTCCCTTTCTCCAAAAATGTACTCAATGGGACCGTAATGTTGCAACCACACACAAGTTGACCTGCTGTGAGGAAAAAACGAGTTAGTACATTTCAAACATGAAAAAGGTCATTTTAAAATCAACATGAAAAACCAAACTTCCAAAAGTAACAAACACAAAAAAATGCTTACCGAAGAGAGAAAATGTATCGTGCCCAGCACCCGTCTGCGGCCCTGTGGTGCAACTGATGTCCCTTTCTCCAAAAATGTACTCAATGGGACCGTAATGTTGCAACCACACACAAGTTGACCTGCTGTGAGGAAAAAACGAGTTAGTACATTTCAAACATGAGAAAGGTCATTTTAAAATCAACATGAAAAACCAAACTTCCAAAAGTAACAAACACAAAAAAATTCTTACCGAAGAGAGGAAATGTATCGTGCCCAGCACCCTCCTCCATCCCTGTGGTGCAACTGATGTCCCTTTCTCCAAAAATGTACTCAATGGGACCGTAATGTTGCAACCACACACAAGTTGACCTGCTGTGAGGAAAAAACGAGTTAGTACATTTCAAACATGAGAAAGGTCATTTTAAAATCAACATGAAAAACCAAACTTCCAACAGTAACAAACACAAAAAAATGCTTACCGAAGAGAGAAAATGTATCGTGCCCAGCACCCTCCTAACGCCCTGTGATGCAACTGATGTCCCTTTCTCCAAAAATGTACTCAATGGGACCGTAATGTTGCAACCACACACAAGTTGACCTGCTGTGAGGAAAAAACGAGTTAGTACATTTCAAACATGAGAAAGGTCATTTTAAAATCAACATGAAAAACCAAACTTCCAAAAGTAACAAACACAAAAAAATGCTTACCGAAGAGAGAAAATGTATCGTGCCCAGCACCCTCCTCCCGCCCTGTGGTGCAACTGATGTACCTTTCTCCAAAAATGTACTCAATGGGACCGTAATGTTGCAACCACACACAAGTTGACCTGCTGTGAGGAAAAAATGAGTTAGTACATTTCAAACATGAGAAAGGTCATTTTAAAATCAACATGAAAAACCAAACTTCCAAAAGTATAAAGCACAAAAAAATGCTTACCGAAGAGACAAAATGTATCGTGCCCAGCACCCGTCTGCGGCCCTGTGGTGCAACTGATGTCCCTTTCTCCAAAAATGTACTCAATGGGACCGTAATGATGCAACCACACACAAGTTGACCTGCTGTGAGGAAAAAACGAGTTAGTACATTTCAAACATGAGAAAGGTCATTTTAAAATCAACATGAAAAACCAAACTTCCAAAAGTATAAAGCACAAAAAAATGCTTACCGAAGAGAGAAAATGAATCGTGCCCATCACCCTCCTCCCGCCCTGTGATGCAACTGATGTCCCTTTCTCCAAAAATGTACTCAATGGGACCGTAATGTTGCAACCAAACACAAGTTGACCTGCTGTGAGGAAAAAACGAGTTAGTACATTTCAAACATGAAAAAGGTCATTTTAAAATCAACATGAAAAACCAAACTTCCAAAAGTAACAAACACAAAAAAATGCTTACCGAAGAGAGAAAATGAATCGTGCCCATCACCCTCCTCCCGCCCTGTGATGCAACTGATGTCCCTTTCTCCAAAAATGTACTCAATGGGACCGTAATGTTGCAACCACACACAAGTTGACCTGCTGTGAGGAAAAAACGAGTTAGTACATTTCAAACATGACAAAGGTCATTTTAAAATCAACATGAAAAACCAAACTTCCAAAAGTAACAAACACAAAAAAATGCTTACCGAAGAGAGAAAATGTATCGTGTCCAGCACCCTCCTCCCGCCCTGTGATGCAACTGATGTCCCTTTCTCCAAAAATGTACTCAATGGGACCGTAATGTTGCAACCACACACAAGTTGACCTGCTGTGAGGAAAAAACGAGTTAGTACATTTCAAACATGAGAAAGGTCATTTTAAAATCAACATGAAAAACCAAACTTCCCAAAGTATAAAGCACAAAAAAATGCTTACCGAAGAGAGAAAATGTATCGTGCCCAGCACCCTCCTCCCGTACTGTGATGCAACTGATGTCCCTTTCTCCAAAAATGTACTCAATGGGCTCCGTAATGTTGCAACCACACACAAGTTGACCTGCTGTGAGGAAAAAACGAGTTAGTACATTTCAAACATGAGAAAGGTCATTTTAAAATCAACATGAAAAACCAAACTTCCAAAAGTAACAAACACAAAAAAATTCTTACCGAAGAGAGAAAATGTATCGTGCCCAGCACCCGTCTGAGGCCCTGTGGTGCAACTGATGTCCCTTTCTCCAAAAATGTACTCAATGGGACCGTAATGTTGCAACCACACACAAGTTGACCTGCTGTGAGGAAAAAACGAGTTAGTACATTTCAAACATGAGAAAGGTCATTTTAAAATCAACATGAAAAACCAAACTTCCAAAAGTAACAAACACAAAAAAATGCTTACCGAAGAGAGAAAATGTATCGTGCCCAGCACCCGTCTGCGGCCCTGTGGTGCAACTGATGTCCCTTTCTCCAAAAATGTACTCAATGGGACCGTAATGTTGCAACCACACACAAGTTGACCTGCTGTGAGGAAAAAACGAGTTAGTACATTTCAAACATGAGAAAAATCATTTTAAAATCAACATGAAAAACCAAACATCCAAAAGTATAAAGCACAAAAAAATGCTTACCGATGAGAGAAAATGTATCGTGCCCAGCACTCTCCTCCCGCCCTGTGGTGCAACTGATGTCCCTTTCTCCAAAAATGTACTCAATGGGACCGTAATGTTGCAACCACACACAAGTTGACCTGCTGTGAGGAAAAAACGAGTTAGTACATTTCAAACATGAAAAAGGTCATTTTAAAATCAACATGAAAAACCAAACTTCCAAAAGTAACAAACACAAAAAAATGCTTACCGAAGAGAGAAAATGTATCGTGCCCAGCACCCGTCTGAGGCCCTGTGGTGCAACTGATGTCCCTTTCTCCAAAAATGTACTCAATGGGACCGTAATGTTGCAACCACACACAAGTTGACCTGCTGTGAGGAAAAAACGAGTTAGTACATTTCAAACATGAAAAAGGTCATTTTAAAATCAACATGAAAAACCAAACTTCCAAAAGTAACAAACACAAAAAAATGCTTACCGAAGAGAGAAAATGTATCGTGCCCAGCACCCTCCTCCCGCCCTGTGATGCAACTGATGTCCCTTTCTCCAAAAATGTACTCAATGGGACCGTAATGTTGCAACCACACACAAGTTGACCTGCTGTGAGGAAAAAACGAGTTAGTACATTTCAAACATGAAAAAGGTCATTTTAAAATCAACATGAAAAACCAAACTTCCAAAAGTAACAAACACAAAAAAATGCTTACCGAAGAGAGAAAATGTATCGTGCCCAGCACCCTCCTCCCGCCCTGTGATGCAACTGATGTCCCTTTCTCCAAAAATGTACTCAATGGGACCGTAATGTTGCAACCACACACAAGTTGACCTGCTGTGAGGAAAAAACGAGTTAGTACATTTCAAACATGAGAAAAATCATTTTAAAATCAACATGAAAAACCAAACATCCAAAAGTATAAAGCACAAAAAAATGCTTACCGATGAGAGAAAATGTATCGTGCCCAGCACTCTCCTCCCGCCCTGTGATGCAACTGATGTCCCTTTCTCCAAAAATGTACTCAATGGGCTCCGTAATGTTGCAACCACACACAAGTTGACCTGCTGTGAGGAAAAAACGAGTTAGTACATTTCAAACATGAGAAAGGTCATTTTAAAATCAACATGAAAAACCAAACTTCCAAAAGTAACAAACACAAAAAAATTCTTACCGAAGAGAGAAAATGTATCGTGCCCAGCACCCGTCTGAGGCCCTGTGGTGCAACTGATGTCCCTTTCTCCAAAAATGTACTCAATGGGACCGTAATGTTGCAACCACACACAAGTTGACCTGCTGTGAGGAAAAAACGAGTTAGTTCATTTCAAACATGAAAAAGGTCATTTTAAAATCAACATGAAAAACCAAACTTCCAAAAGTAACAAACACAAAAAAATGCTTACCGAAGAGAGAAAATGTATCGTGCCCAGCACCCTCCTCCCGCCCTGTGATGCAACTGATGTCCCTTTCTCCAAAAATGTACTCAATGGGACCGTAATGTTGCAACCACACACAAGTTGACCTGCTGTGAGGAAAAAACGAGTTAGTACATTTCAAACATGAGAAAGGTCATTTTAAAATCAACATGAAAAACCAAACTTCCAAAAGTAACAAACACAAAAAAATGCTTACCGAAGAGAGAAAATGTATCGTGCCCAGCACCCTCCTCCCGCCCTGTGATGCAACTGATGTCCCTTTCTCCAAAAATGTACTCAATGGGACCGTAATGTTGCAACCACACACAAGTTGACCTGCTGTGAGGAAAAAACGAGTTAGTACATTTCAAACATGAGAAAGGTCATTTTAAAATCAACATGAAAAACCAAATTTCCAAAAGTAACAAACACAAAAAAATGCTTACCGAAGAGAAAAAATGTATCGTGCCCAGCACCCTCCTCCCGCCCTGTGTTGCAACTGATGACCCTTTCTGCAAAAATGTACTCAATGGGACCGTAATGTTGCAACCACACACAAGTTGACCTGCTGTCAGGAAAAAACGAGTTAGTACATTTCAAACATGAGAAAGGTCATTTTAAAATCAACATGAAAAACCAAACTTCCAAAAGTAACAAACACAAAAAAATGCTTACCGAAGAGAGAATATGTATCGTGCCCAGCACCCTCCTCCCGCCCTGTGATGCAACTGATGTCCCTTTCTCCAAAAATGTACTCAATGGGACCCTAATGTTGCAACCACACACAAGTTGACCTGCTTTGAGGAAAAAACGAGTTAGTACATTTCAAACATGAGAAAGGTCATTTTAAAATCAACATGAAAAACCAAACTTCCAAAAGTAACAAACACAAAAAAATGCTTACCGAAGAGAGAAAATGTATCGTGCCCAGCACCCTCCTCCCGCCCTGTGATGCAACTGATGTCCCTTTCTCCAAAAATGTACTCAATGGGACCGTAATGTTGCAACCACACACAAGTTGACCTGCTGTGAGGAAAAAACGAGTTAGTACATTTCAAACATGAAAAAGGTCATTTTAAAATCAACATGAAAAACCAAACTTCCAAAAGTATAAAGCACAAAAAAATGCTTACCGAAGAGAGAAAATGTATCGTGCCCAGCACCCTCCTCCCGCCCTGTGATGCAACTGATGTCCCTTTCTCCAAAAATGTACTCAATGGGACCGTAATGTTGCAACCACACACAAGTTGACCTGCTGTGAGGAAAAAACGTGTTAGTACATTTCAAACATGAGAAAGGTCATTTTAAAATCAACATAAAAAAACCAAACTTCCAAAAGTAACAAACACAAAAAAATGCTTACCGAAGAGAGAAAATGTATCGTGCCCAGCACCCGTCTGCGGCCCTGTGATGCATCTGATGTCCCTTTCTCCAAAAATGTACTCAATGGGACCGTAATGTTGCAACCACACACAAGTTGACCTGCTGTGAGGAAAAAACGAGTTAGTACATTTCAAACATGAGAAAGGTCATTTTAAAATCAACATGAAAAACCAAACTTCCAAAAGTAACAAACACAAAAAAATGCTTACCGAAGAGAGAAAATGTATCGTGCCCAGCACCCGTCTGCGGCCCTGTGATGCAACTGATGTCCCTTTCTCCAAAAATGTACTCATTGGGACCGTAATGTTGCAACCACACACAAGTTGACCTGCTGTGAGGAAAAAACGAGTTAGTACATTTCAAACATGAGAAAGGTCATTTTAAAATCAACATGAAAAACCAAACTTCCAAAAGTAACAAACACAAAAAAATGCTTACCGAAGAGAGAAAATGTATCGTGCCCAGCACCCGTCTGCGGCCCTGTGGTGCAACTGATGTCCCTTTCTCCAAAAATGTACTCAATGGGACTGTAATGTTGCAACCACACACAAGTTGACCTGCTGTGAGGAAAAAACGAGTTAGTACATTTCAAACATGAGAAAGGTCATTTTAAAATCAACATGAAAAACCAAACTTCCAAAAGTAACAAACACAAAAAAATGCTTACCGAAGAGAGAAAATGTATCGTGCCCAGCACCCGTCTGCGGCCCTGTGGTGCAACTGATGTCCCTTTCTCCAAAAATGTACTCAATGGGACCGTAATGTTGCAACCACACACAAGTTGACCTGCTGTGAGGAAAAAACGAGTTAGTACATTTCAAACATGAGAAAGGTCATTTTAAAATCAACATGAAAAACCAAACTTCCAAAAGTAACAAACACAAAAAAATGCTTACCGAAGAGAGAAAATGTATCGTGCCCAGCACCCGTCTGCGGCCCTGTGGTGCAACTGATGTCCCTTTCTCCAAAAATGTACTCAATGGGACCGTAATGTTGCAACCACACACAAGTTGACCTGCTGTCAGGAAAAAACGAGTTAGTACATTTCAAACATGAGAAAGGTCATTTTAAAATCAACATGAAAAACCAAACTTCCAAAAGTAACAAACACAAAAAAATGCTTACCGAAGAGAGAAAATGTATCGTGCCCAGCACCCGTCTGCGGCCCTGTGGTGCAACTGATGTCCCTTTCTCCAAAAATGTACTCAATGGGACCGTAATGTTGCAACCACACACAAGTTGACCTGCTGTGAGGAAAAAACGCGTTAGTACATTTCAAACATGAGAAAGGTCATTTTAAAATCAACATGAAAAACCAAACTTCCAAAAGTAACAAACACAAAAAAATGCTTACCGAAGAGAGAAAATGTATCGTGCCCAGCACCCGTCTGCGGCCCTGTGGTGCAACTGATGTCCCTTTCTCCAAAAATGTACTCAATGGGACCGTAATGTTGCAACCACACACAAGTTGACCTGCTGTCAGGAAAAAACGAGTTAGTACATTTCAAACATGAGAAAGGTCATTTTAAAATCAACATGAAAAACCAAACTTCCAAAAGTATAAAGCACAAAAAAATGCTTACCGAAGAGAGAAAATGTATCGTGCCCAGCACCCTCCTCCCGCCCTGTGGTGCAACTGATGTACCTTTCTCCAAAAATGTACTCAATGGGACCGTAATGTTGCAACCACACACAAGTTGACCTGCTGTGAGGAAAAAACGAGTTAGTACATTTCAAACATGAGAAAGGTCATTTTAAAATCAACATGAAAAACCAAACTTCCAAAAGTATAAAGCACAAAAAAATGCTTACCGAAGAGACAAAATGTATCGTGCCCAGCACCAGTCTGCGGCCCTGTGGTGCAACTGATGTCCCTTTCTCCAAAAATGTACTCAATGGGACCGTAATGTTGCAACCACACACAAGTTGACCTGCTGTGAGGAAAAAACGAGTTAGTACATTTCAAACATGAGAAAGGTCATTTTAAAATCAACATGAAAAACCAAACTTCCAAAAGTATAAAGCACAAAAAAATGCTTACCGAAGAGAGAAAATGAATCGTGCCCATCACCCTCCTCCCGCCCTGTGATGCAACTGATGTCCCTTTCTCCAAAAATGTACTCAATGGGACCGTAATGTTGCAACCAAACACAAGTTGACCTGCTGTGAGGAAAAAACGAGTTAGTACATTTCAAACATGAAAAAGGTCATTTTAAAATCACCATGAAAAACCAAACTTCCAAAAGTAACAAACACAAAAAAATGCTTACCGAAGAGAGAAAATGAATCGTGCCCATCACCCTCCTCGCGCCCTGTGATGCAACTGATGTCCCTTTCTCCAAAAATGTACTCAATGGGACCGTAATGTTGCAACCACACACAAGTTGACCTGCTGTGAGGAAAAAACGAGTTAGTACATTTCAAACATGAAAAAGGTCATTTTAAAATCAACATGAAAAACCAAACTTCCAAAAGTAACAAACACAAAAAAATGCTTACCGAAGAGAGAAAATGTATCGTGCCCAGCACCCTCCTCCCGCCCTGTGATGCAACTGATGTCCCTTTCTCCAAAAATGTACTCAATGGGACCGTAATGTTGCAACCACACACAAGTTGACCTGCTGTGAGGAAAAAACGAGTTAGTACATTTCAAACATGAGAAAGGTCATTTTAAAATCAACATGAAAAACCAAACTTCCAAAAGTATAAAGCACAAAAAAATGCTTCCCGAAGAGAGAAAATGTATCGTGCCCAGCACCCTCCTCCCGCCCTGTGGTGCAACTGATGTCCCTTTCTCCAAAAATGTACTCAATGGGACCGTAATATTGCAACCACACACAAGTTGACCTGCTGTGAGGAAAAAACGAGTTAGTACATTTCAAACATGAGAAACGTCATTTTAAAATCAACATGAAAAACCAAACTTCCAAAAGTATAAAGCACAAAAAATGCTTACCGAAGAGAGATAATGTATCGTGACCAGCACCCGTCTGCGGCCCTGTGGTGCAACTGATGTCCCTTTCTCCAAAAATGTATTCAATGGGACCGTAATGTTGCAACCACACACAAGTTGACCTGCTGTGAGGAAAAAACGAGTTAGTACATTTCAAACATGAAAAAGGTCATTTTAAAATCAACATGAAAAACCAAACTTCCAAAAGTAACAAACACAAAAAAATGCTTACCGAAGAGAGAAAATGTGTCGTGCCCAGCACCCTCCTCCCGTACTGTGATGCAACTGATGTCCCTTTCTCCAAAAATGTACTCAATGGGCTCCGTAATGTTGCAACCACACACAAGTTGACCTGCTGTGAGGAAAAAACGAGTTAGTACATTTCAAACATGAGAAAGGTCATTTTAAAATCAACATGAAAAACCAAACTTCCAAAAGTAACAAACACAAAAAAATGCTTACCGAAGAGAGAAAATGTATCGTGCCCAGCACCCTCCTCCCGCCCTGTGATGCAACTGATGTCCCTTTCTCCAAAAATGTACTCAATGGGACCGTAATGTTGCAACCACACACAAGTTGACCTGCTGTGAGGAAAAAACGAGTTAGTACATTTCAAACATGAGAAAGGTCATTTTAAAATCAACATGAAAAACCAAACTTCCAAAAGTAACAAACACAAAAAAATGCTTACCGAAGAGAGAAAATGTATCGTGCCCAGCACCCTCCTCCCGCCCTGTGATGCAACTGATGTCCCTTTCTCCAAAAATGTACTCAATGGGACCGTAATGTTGCAACCACACACAAGTTGACCTGCTGTGAGGAAAAAACGAGTTAGTACATTTCAAAAATGAAAAAGGTCATTTTAAAATCAACATGAAAAACCAAACTTCCAAAAGTAACAAACACAAAAAAATGCTTACCGAAGAGAGAAAATGTATTGTGCCCAGCACCCTCCGCCCGCCCTGTGATGCAACTGATGTCCCTTTCTCCAAAAATGTACTCAATGGGACCGTAATGTTGCAACCCTACACAAGTTAACCTGCTGTGAGGAAAAAACGAGTTAGTACATTTCAAACATGAGAAAGGTCATTTTAAAATCAACATGAAAAACCAAACTTCCAAAAGTATAAAGCACAAAAAAATGCTTACCGAAGAGAGAAAATGTATCGTGCCCAGCACCCTCCTAACGCCCTGTGGTGCAACTGATGTCCCTTTCTCCAAAAATGTACTCAATGGGACCGTAATGTTGCAACCACACACAAGTTGACCTGCTGTGAGGAAAAAACGAGTTAGTACATTTCAAACATGAGAAAGGTCATTTTAAAATCAACATGAAAAACCAAACTTCCAAAAGTAACAAACACAAAAAAATGCTTACCGAAGAGAGAAAATGTATCGTGCCCAGCACCCGTCTATGGCCCTGTGGTGCAACTGATGTCCCTTTCTCCAAAAATGTACTCAATGGGACCCTAATGTTGCAACCACACACAAGTTGACCTGCTGTGAGGAAAAAACGAGTTAGTACATTTCAAACATGAGAAAGGTCATTTTAAAATCAACATGAAAAACCAAACTTCCAAAAGTAACAAACACAAAAAAATGCTTACCGAAGAGAGAAAATGTATTGTGCCCAGCACCCTCCTCCCGCCCTGTGATGCAACTGATGTCCCTTTCTCCAAAAATGTACTCAATGGGACCGTAATGTTGCAACCACACACAAGTTGACCTGCTGTGAGGAAAAAACGAGTTAGTACATTTCAAACATGAAAAAGGTCATTTTAAAATCAACATGAAAAACCAAACTTCCAAAAGTAACAAACACAAATAAATGCTTACCGAAGAGAGAAAATGTATCGTGCCCAGCACCCGTCTATGGCCCTGTGGTGCAACTGATGTCCCTTTCTCCAAAAATGTACTCAATGGGACCCTAATGTTGCAACCACACACAAGTTGACCTGCTGTGAGGAAAAAACGAGTTAGTACATTTCAAACATGAGAAAGGTCATTTTAAAATCAACATGAAAAACCAAACTTCCAAAAGTATAAAGCACAAAAAAATGCTTACCGAAGAGAGAAAATGTATCGTGCCCAGCACCCGTCTGCGGCCCTGTGATGCAACCGATGTCCCTTTCTCCAAAAATGTACTCAATGGGACCGTAATATTGCAACCACACACAAGTTGACCTGCTGTGAGGAAAAAACGAGTTAGTACATTTCAAACATGAGAAAGGTCATTTTAAAATCAACATGAAAAACCAAACTTCCAAAAGTAACAAACACAAAAAAATGCTTACCGAAGAGAGAAAATGTATCGTGCCCAGCACCCGTCTGCGGCCCTCTGATGCAACTGATGTCCCTTTCTCCAAAAATGTACTCATTGGGACTGTAATGTTGCAACCACACACAAGTTGACCTGCTGTGAGGAAAAAACGAGTTAGTACATTTCAAACATGAGAAAGGTCATTTTAAAATCAACATGAAAAACCAAACTTCCAAAAGTAACAAACACAAAAAAATGCTTACCGAAGAGAGAAAATGTATCGTGCCCAGCACCCGTCTGCGGCCCTGTGGTGCAACTGATGTCCCTTTCTCCAAAAATGTACTCAATAGGACTGTAATGTTGCAACCACACACAAGTTGACCTGCTGTGAGGAAAAAACGAGTTAGTACATTTCAAACATGAGAAAGGTCATTTTAAAATCAACATGAAAAACCAAACTTCCAAAAGTAACAAACACAAAAAAATGCTTACCGAAGAGAGAAAATGTATCGTGCCCAGCACCCGTCTGCGGCCCTGTGGTGCAACTGATGTCCCTTTCTCCAAAAATGTACTCAATGGGACCGTAATGTTGCAACCACACACAAGTTGACCTGCTGTCAGGAAAAAACGAGTTAGAACATTTCAAACATGAGAAAGGTCATTTTAAAATCAACATGAAAAACCAAACTTCCAAAAGTAACAAACACAAAAAAATGCTTACCGAAGAGAGAAAATGTATCGTGCCCAGCACCCGTCTGCGGCCCTGTGGTGCAACTGATGTCCCTTTCTCCAAAAATGTACTCAATGGGACCGTAATGTTGCAACCACACACAAGTTGACCTGCTGTGAGGAAAAAACGAGTTAGTACATTTCAAACATGAGAAAGGTCATTTTAAAATCAACATGAAAAACCAAACTTCCAAAAGTAACAAACACAAAAAAATGCTTACCGAAGAGAGAAAATGTATCGTGCCCAGCACCCGTCTGCGGCCCTGTGGTGCAACTGATGTCCCTTTCTCCAAAAATGTACTCAATGGGACCGTAATGTTGCAACCACACACAAGTTGACCTGCTGTGAGGAAAAAACGAGTTAGTACATTTCAAACATGAGAAAGGTCATTTTAAAATCAACATGAAAAACCAAACTTCCAAAAGTAACAAACACAAAAAAATGCTTACCGAAGAGAGAAAATGTATCGTGCCCAGCACCCGTCTGCGGCCCTGTGGTGCAACTGATGTCCCTTTCTCCAAAAATGTACTCAATGGGACCGTAATGTTGCAACCACACACAAGTTGACCTGCTGTGAGGAAAAAACGAGTTAGTACATTTCAAACATGAGAAAGGTCATTTTAAAATCAACATGAAAAACCAAACTTCCAAAAGTAACAAACACAAAAAAATGCTTACCGAAGAGAGAAAATGTATCGTGCCCAGCACCCTCCTCCCGACCTGTGGTGCAACTGATGTCCCTTTCTCCAAAAATGTACTCAATGGGACCGTCATGTTGCAACCACACACATGTTGACCTGCTGTGAGGAAAAAACGAGTTAGTACATTTCAAACATGAGAAAGGTCATTTTAAAATCAACATTAAAAAAGAAACTACCAAAAGTAACAAACACAACAAAATTCTTACCGAAGAGAGAAAATGTATCGTGCCCAGCACCCGTCTGCGGCCCTGTGGTGCAACTGATGTCCCTTTCTTCAAAAATGTACTCAATGGGACCGTAATGTTGCAACCACACACAAGTTGACCTGCTGTGAGGAAAAAACGAGTTAGTACATTTCAAACATGAGAAAGGTCATTTAAAAGTCAACATGAAAAACCAAACTTCCAAAAGTATAAAGCACAAAAAAATGCTTACCGAAGAGAGAAAAGGTATAGCTCTCAGGTTCCTCCTCCCGCCCCGTGGTGCAACTGATGTCCTTTCTCCAAAAATGTACTCAATGGGACCGTAATGTTGCAACCTCACGCAAGTTGACCTGCTGTGAGGAAAAAACGAGTTAGTACATTTCAAACATGAAAAAGGTCATTTTAAAATCAACATGAAAAACCAAACTTCCCAAAGTATAAAGCACAAAAAAATGATTACCGAAGAGAGAAAATGTATCGTGCCCAGTACACTCCTCCCGCCCTGTGATGCAACTGATGTCCCTTTCTCCAAAAATGTACTCAATGGGACCGTAATGTTGCAACCACACACAAGTTGACCTGCTGTGAGGAAAAAACTAGTTAGTACATTTCAAACATGAGAAAGGTCATTTTAAAATCAACATGAAAAACCAAACTTCCAAAAGTAACAAACACAAAAAAATGCTTACCGAAGAGAGAAAATGTATCGTGCCCAGCACCCGTCTATGGCCCTGTGGTGCAACTGATGTCCCTTTCTCCAAAAATGTACTCAATGGGACCCTAATGTTGCAACCACACACAAGTTGACCTGCTGTGAGGAAAAAACGAGTTAGTACATTTCAAACATGAGAAAGGTCATTTTAAAATCAACATGAAAAACCAAACTTCCAAAAGTAACAAACACAAAAAAATGCTTACCGAAGAGAGAAAATGTATCGTGCCCAGCACTCGTCTGCGGCCCTGTGGTGCAACTGATGACCCTTTCTCCAAAAATGTACTCAATGGGACTGTAATGTTGCAACCACACACAAGTTGACCTGCTGTGAGGAAAAAACGAGTTAGTACATTTCAAACATGAGAAAGGTCATTTTAAAATCAACATGAAAAACCAAACTTCCAGAAGTAACAAACACAAAAAAATGCTTACCGAAGAGAGAAAATGTATCGTGCCCAGCGCCCGTCTGCGGCCCTGTGGTGCAACTGATGTCTCTTTCTCCAAAAATGTACTCAATGGGACCGTAATGTTGCAACCACACACAAGTTGACCTGCTGTGAGGAAAAAACGAGTTAGTACATTTCAAACATGAGAATGGTCATTTTAAAATCAACATGAAAAACCAAACTTCCAAAAGTAACAAACACAAAAAAATGCTTACCGAAGAGAGAAAATGTATCGTGCCCAGCACCCGTCTGCGGCCCTGTGGTGCAACTGATGTCCCTTTCTCCAAAAATGTACTCAATGGGACCGTAATGTTGCAACCACACACAAGTTGACCTGCTGTGAGGAAAAAACGAGTTAGTACATTTCAAACATGAGAAAGGTCATTTTAAAATCAACATGAAAAACCAAACTTCCAAAAGTAACAAACACAAAAAAATGCTTACCAAAGAGAGAAAATGTATCGTGCCCAGCACCCGTCTGCGGCCCTGTGGTGCAACTGATGTCCCTTTCTCCAAAAATGTACTCAATGGGACCGTAATGTTGCAACCACACACAAGTTGACCTGCTGTGAGGAAAAAACGAGTTAGTACATTTCAAACATGAGAAAGGTCATTTTAAAATCAACATGAAAAACCAAACTTCCAAAAGTAACAAACACAAAATAATGCTTACCGAAGAGAGAAAATGTATCGTGCCCAGCACCCGTCTGCGGCCCTGTGGTGCAACTGATGTCCCTTTCTCCAAAAATGTACTCAATGGGACCGTAATGTTGCAACCACACACAAGTTGACCTGCTGTCAGGAAAAAACGAGTTAGTACATTTCAAACATGAGAAAGGTCATTTTAAAATCAACATGAAAAACCAAACTTCCAAAAGTATGAAGCACAAAAAAATGCTTACCGAAGAGAGAAAATGAATCGTGCCCATCACCCTCCTCCCGCCCTGTGATGCAACTGATGTCCCTTTCTCCAAAAATGTACTCAATGGGACCGTAATGTTGCAACCACACACAAGTTGACCTGCTGTGAGGAAAAAACGAGTTAGTACATTTCAAACATGAGAAAGGTCATTTTAAAATCAACATGAAAAACCAAACTTCCAAAAGTAACAAACACAAAAAAATGCTTACCGAAGAGAGAAAATGTATCGTGCCCAGCACCCTCCTCCCGCCCTGTGATGCAACTGATGTCCCTTTCTCCAAAAATGTACTCAATGGGACCGTAATGTTGCAACCACACACAAGTTGACCTGCTGTCAGGAAAAAACGAGTTAGTACATTTCAAACATGAGAAAGGTCATTTTAAAATCAACATGAAAAACCAAACTTCCAAAAGTAACAAACACAAAAAAATGCTTACCGAAGAGAGAAAATGTATCGTGCCCAGCACCCGTCTATGGCCCTGTGGTGCAACTGATGTCCCTTTCTCCAAAAATGTACTCAATGGGACCCTAATGTTGCAACCACACACAAGTTGACCTGCTGTGAGGAAAAAACGAGTTAGTACATTTCAAACATGAGAAAGGTCATTTTAAAATCAACATGAAAAACCAAACTTCCAAAAGTAACAAACACAAAAAAATGCTTACCGAAGAGAGAAAATGTATCGTGCCCAGCACCCTCCTCCCGCCCTGTGATGCAACTGATGTCCCTTTCTCCAAAAATGTACTCAATGGGACCGTAATGTTGCAACCACACACAAGTTGACCTGCTGTGAGGAAAAAACGAGTTAGTACATTTCAAACATGAAAAAGGTCATTTTAAAATCAACATGAAAAACCAAACTTCCAAAAGTATAAAGCACAAAAAAATGCTTACCGAAGAGAGAAAATGTATCGTGCCCAGCACCCTCCTCCCGCCCTGTGATGCAACTGATGTCCCTTTCTGCAAAAATGTACTCAATGGGACCATAATGTTGCAACCACACACAAGTTGACCTGCTGTGAGGAAAAAACGAGTTAGTACATTTCAAACATGAGAAAGGTCATTTTAAAATCAACATAAAAAAACCAAACTTCCAAAAGTAACAAACACAAAAAAATGCTTACCGAAGAGAGAAAATGTATCGTGCCCAGCACCCGTCTGCGGCCCGGTGATGCATCTGATGTCCCTTTCTCCAAAAATGTACTCAATGGGACCCTAATGTTGCAACCACACACAAGTTGACCTGCTGTGAGGAAAAAACGAGTTAGTACATTTCAAACATGAGAAAGGTCATTTTAAAATCAACATGAAAAACCAAACTTCCAAAAGTAACAAACACAAAAAAATGCTTACCGAAGAGAGAAAATGTATCGTGCCCAGCACCCTCCTCCCGCCCTGTGATGCAACTGATGTCCCTTTCTCCAAAAATGTACTCAATGGGACCGTAATGTTGCAACCACACACAAGTTGACCTGCTGTGAGGAAAAAACGAGTTAGTACATTTCAAACATGAGAAAGGTCATTTTAAAATCAACATGAAAAACCAAACTTCCAAAAGTAACAAACACAAATAAATGCTTACCGAAGAGAGAAAATGTATCGTGCCCAGCACCCTCCTCCCGCCCTGTGATGCAACTGATGTCCCTTTCTGCAAAAATGTACTCAATGGGACCATAATGTTGCAACCACACACAAGTTGACCTGCTGTGAGGAAATAACGAGTTAGTACATTTCAAACATGAGAAAGGTCATTTTAAAATCAACATGAAAAACCAAACTTCCAAAAGTAACAAACACAAAAAAATGCTTACCGAAGAGAGAAAATGTATCGTGCCCAGCACCCGTCTGCGGCCCGGTGATGCATCTGATGTCCCTTTCTCCAAAAATGTACTCAATGGGACCCTAATGTTGCAACCACACACAAGTTGACCTGCTGTGAGGAAAAAACGAGTTAGTACATTTCAAACATGAGAAAGGTCATTTTAAAATCAACATGAAAAACCAAACTTCCAAAAGTAACAAACACAAAAAAATGCTTACCGAAGAGAGAAAATGTATCGTGCCCAGCACCCTCCTCCCGCCCTGTGATGCAACTGATGTCCCTTTCTCCAAAAATGTACTCAATGGGACCCTAATGTTGCAACCACACACAAGTTGACCTGCTGTGAGGAAAAAACGAGTTAGTACATTTCAAACATGAGAAAGGTCATTTTAAAATCAACATGAAAAACCAAACTTCCAAAAGTAACAAACACAAAAAAATGCTTACCGAAGAGAGAAAATGTATCGTGCCCAGCACCCTCCTCCCGCCCTGTGATGCAACTGATGTCCCTTTCTCCAAAAATGTACTCAATGGGACCGTAATGTTGCAACCACACACAAGTTGACCTGCTGTGAGGAAAAAACGAGTTAGTACATTTCAAACATGAAAAAGGTCATTTTAAAATCAACATGAAAAACCAAACTTCCAAAAGTATAAAGCACAAAAAAATGCTTACCGAAGAGAGAAAATATATCGTGCCCAGCACCCTCCTCCCGCCCTGTGATGCAACTGATGTCCCTTTCTCCAAAAATGTACTCAATGGGACCGTAATGTTGCAACCACACACAAGTTGACCTGCTGTGAGGAAAAAACGAGTTAGTACATTTCAAACATGAGAAAGGTCATTTTAAAATCAACATGAAAAACCAAACTTCCAAAAGTAACAAACACAAAAAAATGCTTACCGAAGAGAGAAAATGTATCGTGCCCAGCACCCTCCTCCCGCCCTGTGATGCAACTGATGTCCCTTTCTCCAAAAATGTACTCAATGGGACCGTAATGTTGCAACCACACACAAGTTGACCTGCTGTGAGGAAAAAACGAGTTAGTACATTTCAAACATGAGAAAGGTCATTTTAAAATCAACATGAAAAACCAAACTTCCAAAAGTAACAAACACAAAAAAATGCTTACCGAAGAGAGAAAATGTATCGTGCCCAGCACCCGTCTATGGCCCTGTGGTGCAACTGATGTCCCTTTCTCCAAAAATGTACTCAATGGGACCCTAATGTTGCAACCACACACAAGTTGACCTGCTGTGAGGAAAAAACGAGTTAGTACATTTCAAACATGAGAAAGGTCATTTTAAAATCAACATGAAAAACCAAACTTCCAAAAGTATAAAGCACAAAAAAATGCTTACCGAAGAGAGAAAATGTATCGTGCCCAGAACCCTCCTCCCGCCCTGTGATGCAACTGATGTCCCTTTCTGCAAAAATGTACTCAATGGGACCATAATGTTGCAACCACACACAAGTTGACCTGCTGTGAGGAAAAAACGAGTTAGTACATTTCAAACATGAGAAAGGTCATTTTAAAATCAACATAAAAAAACCAAAATTCCAAAAGTAACAAACACAAAAAAATGCTTACCGAAGAGAGAAAATGTATCGTGCCCAGCACCCGTCTGCGGCCCGGTGATGCATCTGATGTCCCTTTCTCCAAAAATGTACTCAATGGGACCCTAATGTTGCAACCACACACAAGTTGACCTGCTGTGAGGAAAAAACGAGTTAGTACATTTCAAACATGAGAAAGGTCATTTTAAAATCAACATGAAAAACCAAACTTCCAAAAGTAACAAACACAAAAAAATGCTTACCGAAGAGAGAAAATGTATCGTGCCCAGCACCCTCCTCCCGCCCTGTGATGCAACTGATGTCCCTTTCTCCAAAAATGTACTCAATGGGACCGTAATGTTGCAACCACACACAAGTTGACCTGCTGTGAGGAAAAAACGAGTTAGTACATTTCAAACATGAGAATGGTCATTTTAAAATCAACATGAAAAACCAAACTTCCAAAAGTAACAAACACAAAAAAATGCTTACCGAAGAGAGAAAATGTATCGTGCCCAGCACCCGTCTGCGGCCCTGTGGTGCAACTGATGTCCCTTTCTCCAAAAATGTACTCAATGGGACCGTAATGTTGCAACCACACACAAGTTGACCTGCTGTGAGGAAAAAACGAGTTAGTACATTTCAAACATGAGAAAGGTCATTTTAAAATCAACATGAAAAACCAAACTTCCAAAAGTAACAAACACAAAAAAATGCTTACCAAAGAGAGAAAATGTATCGTGCCCAGCACCCGTCTGCGGCCCTGTGGTGCAACTGATGTCCCTTTCTCCAAAAATGTACTCAATGGGACCGTAATGTTGCAACCACACACAAGTTGACCTGCTGTGAGGAAAAAACGAGTTAGTACATTTCAAACATGAGAAAGGTCATTTTAAAATCAACATGAAAAACCAAACTTCCAAAAGTAACAAACACAAAAAAATGCTTACCGAAGAGAGAAAATGTATCGTGCCCAGCACCCTCCTCCCGCCCTGTGATGCAACTGATGTCCCTTTCTCCAAAAATGTACTCAATGGGACCGTAATGTTGCAACCACACACAAGTTGACCTGCTGTCAGGAAAAAACGAGTTAGTACATTTCAAACATGAGAAAGGTCATTTTAAAATCAACATGAAAAACCAAACTTCCTAAAGTATAAAGCACAAAAAAATGCTTACCGAAGAGAGAAAATGAATCGTGCCCATCACCCTCCTCCCGCCCTGTGATGCAACTGATGTCCCTTTCTCCAAAAATGTACTCAATGGGACCCTAATGTTGCAACCACACACAAGTTGACCTGCTGTGAGGAAAAAACGAGTTAGTACATTTCAAACATGAGAAAGGTCATTTTAAAATCAACATGAAAAACCAAACTTCCAAAAGTAACAAACACAAAAAAATGCATGCCGAAGAGAGAAAATGTATCGTGCCCAGCACCCGTCTATGGCCCTGTGGTGCAACTGATGTCCCTTTCTCCAAAAATGTACTCAATGGGACCCTAATGTTGCAACCACACACAAGTTGACCTGCTGTGAGGAAAAAACGAGTTAGTACATTTCAAACATGAGAAAGGTCATTTTAAAATCAACATGAAAAACCAAACTTCCAAAAGTAACAAACACAAAAAAATGCTTACCGAAGAGAGAAAATGTATCGTGCCCAGCACCCTCCTCCCGCCCTGTGATGCAACTGATGTCCCTTTCTCCAAAAATGTACTCAATGGGACCGTGATGTTGCAACCACACACAAGTTGACCTGCTGTGAGGAAAAAACGAGTTAGTACATTTCAAACATGAGAAAGGTCATTTTAAAATCAACATGAAAAACCAAACTTCCAAAAGTAACAAACACAAAAAAAGCTTACCGAAGACAGAAAATGTATCGTGCCCATCATCCTCCTCCCGCCCTGTGATGCAACTGATGTCCCTTTCTCCAATAATGTACTCAATGGGACCGTAATGTTGCAACCACACACAAGTTGACCTGCTGTGAGGAAAAAACGAGTTAGTACATTTCAAACATGAAAAAGGTCATTTTAAAACCAACATGAAAAACCAAACTTCCAAAAGTATAAAGCACAAAAAAATGCTTACCGAAGAGAGAAAATGTATCGTGCCCAGCACCCTCCTCCTGCCCTGTGATGCAACTGATGTCCCTTTCTGCAAAAATGTACTCAATGGGACCGTAATGTTGCAACCACACACAAGTTGACCTGCTGTGAGGAAAAAACGAGTTAGTACATTTCAAACATGAGAAAGGTCATTTTAAAATCAACATAAAAAAACCAAACTTCCAAAAGTAACAAACACAAAAAAATGCTTACCGAAGAGAGAAAATGTATCGTGCCCAGCTCCCGTCTGCGGCCCTGTGATGCATCTGATGTCCCTTTCTCCAAAAATGTACTCAATGGGACCGTAATGTTGCAACCACACACAAGTTGACCTGCTGTGAGGAAAAAACGAGTTAGTACATTTCAAACATGAGAAAGGTCATTTTAAAATCAACATGAAAAACCAAACTTCCAAAAGTATAAAGCACAAAAAAATGCTTACCGAAGAGAGAAAATGTATCGTGCCCAGCACCCGTCTGCGGCCCTGTGGTGCAACTGATGTCCCTTTCTCCAAAAATGTACTCATTGGGACCGTAATGTTGCAACCACACACAAGTTGACCTGCTGTGAGGAAAAAACGAGTTAGTACATTTCAAACATGAGAAAGGTCATTTTAAAATCAACATGAAAAACCAAACTACCAAAAGTAACAAACACAAAAAAATGCTTACCGAAGAGAGAAAATGTATCGTGCCCAGCACCCGTCTGCGGCCCTGTGGTGCAACTGATGTCCCTTTCTCCAAAAATGTACTCAATGGGACCGTAATGTTGCAACCACACACAAGTTGACCTGCTGTGAGGAAAAAACGAGTTAGTACATTTCAAACATGAGAAAGGTCATTTTAAAATCAACATGAAAAACCAAACTTCCAAAAGTAACAAACACAAAAAAATGCTTACCGAAGAGAGAAAATGTATCGTGCCCAGCACCCTCCTCCCGCCCTGTGATGCAACTGATGTCCCTTTCTCCAAAAATGTACTCAATGGGACCGTAATGTTGCAACCACACACAAGTTGACCTGCTGTCAGGAAAAAACGAGTTAGTACATTTCAAACATGAGAAAGGTCATTTTAAAATCAACATGAAAAACCAAACTTCCAAAAGTAACAAACACAAAAAAATGCTTACCGAAGAGAGAAAATGTATCGTGCCCAGCACCCGTCTATGGCCCTGTGGTGCAACTGATGTCCCTTTCTCCAAAAATGTACTCAATGGGACCCTAATGTTGCAACCACACACAAGTTGACCTGCTGTGAGGAAAAAACGAGTTAGTACATTTCAAACATGAGAAAGGTCATTTTAAAATCAACATGAAAAACCAAACTTCCAAAAGTAACAAACACAAAAAAATGCTTACCGAAGAGAGAAAATGTATCGTGCCCAGCACCCTCCTCCCGCCCTGTGATGCAACTGATGTCCCTTTCTCCAAAAATGTACTCAATGGGACCGTAATGTTGCAACCACACACAAGTTGACCTGCTGTGAGGAAAAAACGAGTTAGTACATTTCAAACATGAAAAAGGTCATTTTAAAATCAACATGAAAAACCAAACTTCCAAAAGTATAGAGCACAAAAAAATGATTACCGAAGAGAGAAAATGTATCGTGCCCAGCACCCTCCTCCCGCCCTGTGATGCAACTGATGTCCCTTTCTCCAAAAATGTACTCAATGGGACCATAATGTTGCAACCACACACAAGTTGACCTGCTGTCAGGAAAAAACGAGTTAGTACATTTCAAACATGAGAAAGGTCATTTTAAAATCAACATGAAAAACCAAACTTCCAAAAGTAACAAACACAAAAAAATGCTTACCGAAGAGAGAAAATGTATCGTGCCCAGCACCCGCCTATGGCCCTGTGGTGCAACTGATGTCCCTTTTTCCAAAAATGTACTCAATGGGACCCTAATGTTGCAACCACACACAAGTTGACCTGCTGTGAGGAAAAAACGAGTTAGTACATTGCAAACATGAGAAAGGTCATTTTAAAATCAACATGAAAAACCAAACTTCCAAAAGTAACAAACACAAAAAAATGCTTACCGAAGAGAGAAAATGTATCGTGCCCATCACCCTCCTCCCGCCCTGTGATGCAACTGATGTCCCTTTCTCCAAAAATGTACTGAATGGGACCGTAATGTTGCAACCACACACAAGTTGACCTGCTGTGAGGAAAAAACGAGTTAGTACATTTCAAACATGAAAAAGGTCATTTTAAAATCAACATGAAAAACCAAACTTCCAAAAGTATAAAGCACAAAAAAATGCTTACCGAAGAGAGAAAATGTATCGTGCCCAGCACCCTCCTCCCTCCCTGTGATGCAACTGATGTCCCTTTCTCCAAAAATGTACTCAATGGGACCGTAATGTTGCAACCACACACAAGTTGACCTGCTGTGAGGAAAAAACGAGTTAGTACATTTCAAACATGAGAAAGGTCATTTTAAAATCAACATGAAAAACCAAACTTCCAAAAGTAACAAACACAAAAAAATGCTTACCGAAGAGAGAAAATGTATCGTGCCCAGCACCCGTCTGCGGCCCTGTGGTGCAACTGATGTCCCTTTCTCCAAAAATGTACTCAATGGGACTGTAATGTTGCAACCACACACAAGTTGACCTGCTGTGAGGAAAAAACGAGTTAGTACATTTCAAACATGAGAAACGTCATTTTAAAATCAACATGAAAAACCAAACTTCCAAAAGTAACAAACACAAAAAAATGCTTACCGAAGAGAGAAAATGTATCGTGCCCAGCACCCGTCTGCGGCCCTGTGGTGCAACTGATGTCCCTTTCTCCAAAAATGTACTCAATGGGACCGTAATGTTGCAACCACACACAAGTTGACCTGCTGTGAGGAAAAAACGAGTTAGTACATTTCAAACATGAGAAAGGTCATTTTAAAATCAACATGAAAAACCAAACTTCCAAAAGTAGCAAACACAAAAAAATGATTACCGAAGAGAGAAAATGTATCGTGCCCAGCACCCGTCTGCGGCCCTGTGGTGCAACTGATGTCCCTTTCTCCAAAAATGTACTCAATGGGACCGTAATGTTGCAACCACACACAAGTTGACCTGCTGTGAGGAAAAAACGAGTTAGTACATTTCAAACATGAGAAAGGTCATTTTAAAATCAACATGAAAAACCAAACTTCCAAAAGTAACAAACACAAAAAAATGCTTACCGAAGAGAGAAAATGTATCGTGCCCAGCACCCGTCTGCGGCCCTGTGGTGCAACTGATGTCCCTTTCTCCAAAAATGTACTCAACGGGACCGTAATGTTGCAACCACACACAAGTTGACCTGCTGTGAGGAAAAAACGAGTTAGTACATTTCAAACATGAGAAAGGTCATTTTAAAATTAACATGAAAAACCAAACTTCCAAAAGTAACAAACACAAAAAAATGCTTACCGAAGAGAGAAAATGTATCGTGCCCAGCACCCGTCTACGGCCCTGTGGTGCAACTGATGTCCCTTTCTCCAAAAATGTACTCAATGGGACCGTAATGTTGCAACCACACACAAGTTGACCTGCTGTGAGGAAAAAACGAGTTAGTACATTTCAAACATGAGAAAGGTCATTTTAAAATCAACATGAAAAACCAAACTTCCAAAAGTAACAAACACAAAAAAATGCTTACCGAAGAGAGAAAATGTATCGTGCCCAGCACCCGTCTGCGGCCCTGTGGTGCAACTGATGTCCCTTTCTCCAAAAATGTACTCAATGGGACCGTAATGTTGCAACCACACACAAGTTGACCTGCTGTGAGGAAAAAACGAGTTAGTACATTTCAAACATGAAGAAGGTCATTTTAAAATCAAAATGAAAAACCAAACTTCCAAAAGTATAAAGCACAAAAAAATGCTTACCGAAGAGAGAAAATGTATCGTGCCCAGCACCCTCCTCCCGCCCTGTGATGCAACTGATGTCCCTTTCTCCAAAAATGTACTCAATGGGACCGTAATGTTGCAACCACACACAAGTTGACCTGCTGTGAGGAAAAAACGAGTTAGTACATTTCAAACATGAGAAAGGTCATTTTAAAATCACCATAAAAAAACCAAACTTCCAAAAGTAACAAACACAAAAAAATGCTTATCGAAGAGAGAAAATGTATCGTGCCCAGCACCCTCCTCCCGCCCTGTGAAGCAACTGATGTCCCTTTCTCCAAAAATGTACTCAATGGGACCGTAATGTTGCAACCACACACAAGTTGACCTGCTGTGAGGAAAAAACGAGTTAGTACATTTCAAACATGAGAAAGGTCATTTTAAAATCAACATGAAAAACCAAACTTCCAAAATTAACAAACACAAAAAAATGCTTACCGAAGAGAGAAAATGTATCGTGCCCAGCACCCGTCTGCGGCCCTGTGATGCAACTGATGTCCCTTTCTCCAAAAATGTACTCATTGGGACCGTAATGTTGCAACCACACACAAGTTGACCTGCTGTGAGGAAAAAACGAGTTAGTACATTTCAAACATGAGAAAGGTCATTTTAAAATCAACATGAAAAACCAAACTTCCAAAAGTAACAAACACAAAAAAATGCTTACCGAAGAGAGAAAATGTATCGTGCCCAGCACCCGTCTGCGGCCCTGTGGTGCAACTGATGTCCCTTTCTCCAAAAATGTACTCAATGGGACCGTAATGTTGCAACCACACACAAGTTGACCTGCTGTGAGGAAAAAACGAGTTAGTACATTTCAAACATGAGAAAGGTCATTTTAAAATCAACATGAAAAACCAAACTTCCAAAAGTAACAAACACAAAAAAATGCTTACCGAAGAGAGAAAATGTATCGTGCCCAGCACCCGTCAGCGGCCCTGTGGTGCAACTGATGTCCCTTTCTCCAAAAATGTACTCAATGGGACCGTAATGTTGCAACCACACACAAGTTGACCTGCTGTGAGGAAAAAATGAGTTAGTACATTTCAAACATGAGAAAGGTCATTTTAAAATCAACATGAAAAACCAAACTTCCAAAAGTAACAAACACAAAAAAATGCTTATCGAAGAGAGAAAATGTATCGTGCCCAGCACCCGTCTGCGGCCCTGTGGTGCAACTGATGTCCCTTTCTCCAAAAATGTACTCAATGGGACCGTAATGTTGCAACCACACACAAGTTGACCTGCTGTGAGGAAAAAACGAGTTAGTACATTTCAAACATGAGAAAGGTCATTTTAAAATCAACATGAAAAACCAAACTTCCAAAAGTTACAAACACAAAAAAATGCTTACCGAAGAGAGAAAATGTATCGTGCCCAGCACCCGTCTGCGGCCCTGTGGTGCAACTGATGTCCCTTTCTCCAAAAATGTACTCAATGGGACCCTAATGTTGCAACCACACACAAGTTGACCTGCTGTGAGGAAAAAACGAATTAGTACATTTCAAACATGAGAAAGGTCATTTAAAAATCAACATGAAAAACCAAACTTCCAAAAGTAACAAACACAAAATAATGCTTACCGAGGAGAGAAAATGTATCGTGCCCAGCACCCGTCTGCGGCCCTGTGATGCAACTGATGTCCCTTTCTCCAAAAATGTACTCAATGGGACCGTAATGTTGCAACCACACACAAGTTGACCTGCTGTGAGGAAAAAACGAGTTAGTACATTTCAAACATGAGAAAGGTCATTTTAAAATCAACATGAAAAACCAAACTTCCAAAAGTATAAAGCACAAAAAAATGCTTACCGAAGAGAGAAAATGTATCGTGCCCAGCACCCTCCTCCCGCCCTGTGATGCAACTGATGTCCCTTTCTCCAAAAATGTACTCAATGGGACCGTAATGTTGCAACCACACACAAGTTGACCTGCTGTGAGGAAAAAACGAGTTAGTACATTTCAAACATGAGAAAGGTCATTTTAAAATCAACATGAAAAACCAAACTTCCAAAAGTAACAAACACAAAAAAATGCTTACCGAAGAGAGAAAATGTATCATGCCCAGCACCCGTCTGCGGCCCTGTGGTGCAACTGACGTCCCTTTCTCCAAAAATGTACTCAATGGGACCGTAATGTTGCAACCACACACAAGTTGACCTGCTGTGAGGAAAAAATGAGTTAGTACATTTCAAACATGAGAAAGGTCATTTTAAAATCAACATGAAAAACCAAACTTCCAAAAGTAACAAACACAAAAAAATGCTTATCGAAGAGAGAAAATGTATCGTGCCCATCACCCTCCTCCCGCCCTGTGATGCAACTGATGTCCCTTTCTCCAAAAATGTACTCAATGGGACCGTAATGTTGCAACCACACACAAGTTGACCTGCTGTGAGGAAAAAACGAGTTAGTACATTTCAAACATGAAAAAGGTCATTTTAAAATCAACATGAAAAACCAATCTTCCAAAACTATAAAGCACAAAAAAATGCTTACCGAAGAGAGAAAATGTATCGTGCCCAGCACCCTCCTCCCGCCCTGTGATGCAACTGATGTCCCTTTCTCCAAAAATGTACTCAATGGGACCATGATGTTGCAACCACACACAAGTTGGCCTGCTGTGAGGAAAAAACGAGTTAGTACATTTCAAACATGAGAAAGGTCATTTTAAAATCAACATGAAAAACCAAACTTCCAAAAGTAACAAACACAAAAAAATGCTTACCGTAGAGAGAAAATGTATCGTGCCCAGCACCCGTCTGCGGCCCTGTGGTGCAACTGATGTCCCTTTCTCCAAAAATGTACTCAATGGGACCGTAATGTTGCAACCACACACAAGTTGACCTGCTGTGAGGAAAAAACGAGTTAGTACATTACAAACATGAGAAAGGTCATTTTAAAATCAACATGAAAAACCAAACTTCCAAAAGTAACAAACACAAAAAAATGCTTACCGAAGAGAGAAAATGTATCGTGCCCAGCACCCGTCTGCGTCCCTGTAGTGCAACTGATGTCCCTTTCTCCAAAAATGTACTCAATGGGACCGTAATGTTGCAACCACACACAAGTTGACCTGCTGTGAGGAAAAAACGAGTTAGTACATTTCAAACATGAGAAAGGTCATTTTAAAATCAACATGAAAAACCAAACTTCCAAAAGTAACAAACACAAAAAAATGCTTACCGAAGAGAGAAAATGTATCGTGCCCAGCACCCTCCTCCCGCCCTGTGATGCAACTAATGTCCCTTTCTCCAAAAATGTACTCAATGGGACCGTAATGTTGCAACCACGCCTGCTGTGAGGAAAAAACGAGTTAGTACGTTTCAAACATGAAAAAGGTCATTTTAAAATCAACATGAAAAACCAAACTCTCCAAAAGTATCAAACACAAAAAACTGCTTAACGAAGAGAGAAAATGTATCGCGCTCAGCACTCTCCTCCCGCCCTGTGCTACGACTGATGTCCCTTTCTCCAAAGATGTACTCAATGGGACCATAATGTTGCAACCACACGCAAGTTGACCTGCTGTGAGGAAAAAACGTGTTAGTACATTTCAAACATGAAAAAGGTAATTTTAAAATCAACATGAAAAACCAAACTTCCAAAAGTAACAAACACAAAAAAATGCTTACCGAAGAGAGAAAATGTATAGCGCTCAGGACCCTCCTCCCGCCCCGTGGTGCAACTGATGTCCTTTCTCCAAAAATGTACTCAATGGGACCGTAATGTTGCAACCTCACGCAAGTTGACCTGCTGTGAGGAAAAAACGAGTTAGTACATTTCAAACATTAAAAAGGTCATTTTAAAATCAACATGAAAAACCAAACCTCCAAAAGTATCAAACACAAAAAAATGCTTACCGAAGAGAGAAAAGGTATAGCGCTCAGGACCCTCCTCCCGCCCCGTGGTGCAACTGATGTCCTTTCTCCAAAAATGTACTCAATGGGACCGTAATGTTGCAACCTCACGCAAGTTGACCTGCTGTGAGGAAAAAACGAGTTAGTACATTTCAAACATGAAAAAGGTCATTTTAAAATCAACATGAAAAACCAAACTTCCAAAAGTATGAAGCACAAAAAAATGATTACCGAAGAGAGAAAATGTATCGTGCCCAGCACCCTCCTCCCGCCCTGTGATGCAACTGATGTCCCTTTCTCCAAAAATGTACTCAATGGGACCGTAATGTTGCAACCACACACAAGTTGACCTGCTGTGAGGAAAAAACGAGTTAGTACATTTCAAACATGAAGAAGGTCATTTTAAAATCAAAATGAAAAACCAAACTTCCAAAAGTATAAAGCACAAAAAAATGCTTACCGAAGAGAGAAAATGTATCGTGCCCAGCACCCTCCTCCCACCCTGTGATGCAACTGATGTCCCTTTCTCCAAAAATGTACTCAATGGGACCGTAATGTTGCAACCACACACAAGTTGACCTGCTGTGAGGAAAAAATGAGTTAGTACATTTCAAACATGAGAAAGGTCATTTTAAAATCAACATGAAAAACCAAACTTCCAAAAGTAACAAACACAAAAAAATGCTTATCGAAGAGAGAAAATGTATCGTGCCCAGCACCCGTCTGCGGCCCTGTGGTGCAACTGATGTCCCTTTCTCCAAAAATGTACTCAATGGGACCGTAATGTTGCAACCACACACAAGTTGACCTGCTGTGAGGAAAAAACGAGTTAGTACATTTCAAACATGAGAAAGGTCATTTTAAAATCAACATGAAAAACCAAACTTCCAAAAGTAACAAACACAAAAAAATGCTTACCGAAGAGAGAAAATGTATCGTGCCCAGAACCCGTCTGCGGCCCTGTGATGCAACTGATGTCCCTTTCTCCAAAAATGTACTCAATGGGACCGTAATGTTGCAACCACACACAAGTTGACCTGCTGTGAGGAAAAAACGAGTTAGTACATTTCAAACAAGAAAAAGGTCATTTTAAAATCAACATGAAAAACCAAACTTCCAAAAGTATAAAGCACAAAAAAATGATTACCGAAGAGAGAAAATGTATCGTGCCCAGCTCCCTCTTCCCGCCCTGTGATGCAACTGATGTCCCTTTCTCCAAAAATGTACTCAATGGGACCGTAATGTTGCAACCACACACAAGTTGACCTGCTGTCAGGAAAAAACGAGTTAGTACATTTCAAACATGAGAAAGGTCATTTTAAAATCAACATCAAAAACCAAACTTCCAAAAGTAACAAACACAAAAAAATGCTTACCGAAGAGAGAAAATGTATCGTGCCCAGCACCCGTCTATGGCCCTGTGGTGCAACTGATGTCCCTTTCTCCAAAAATGTACTCAATGGGACCCTAATGTTGCAACCACACACAAGTTGACCTGCTGTGAGGAAAAAACGAGTTAGTACATTTCAAACATGAAAAAGGTCATTTTAAAATCAACATGAAAAACCAAACTTCCAAAAGTATAAAGCACAAAAAAATGCTTACCGAAGAGAGAAAATGTATCGTGCCCAGCACCATCCTCCCGCCCTGTGATGCAAATGATGTCCCTTTCTGCAAAAATGTGCTCAATGGGACCGTAATGTTGCAACCACACACAAGTTGACCTGCTGTCAGGAAAAAACGAGTTAGTACATTTCAAACATGAGAAAGGTCATTTTAAAATCAACATGAAAAACCAAACTTCCAAAAGTAACAAACACAAAAAAATGCTTACCGAAGAGAGAAAATGTATCGTGCCCAGCACCCGTCTGCGGCCCTGTGGTGCAACTGATGTCCCCTTCTCCAAAAATGTACTCAATGGGACCGTAATGTTGCAACCACACACAAGTTGACCTGCTGTGAGGAAAAAACGAGTTAGTACATTTCAAACATGAGAAAGGTCATTTTAAAATCAACATGAAAAACCAAACTTCCAAAAGTAACAAACACAAAAAAATGCTTACCGAAGAGAGAAAATGTATCGTGCCCAGCACCCGTCTGCGGCCCTGTGGTGCAACTGATGTCCCTTTCTCCAAAAATGTACTCAATGGGACCGTAATGTTGCAACCACACACAAGTTGACCTGCTGTGAGGAAAAAACGAGTTAGTACATTTCAAACATGAGAAAGGTCATTTTAAAATCAACATGAAAAACCAAACTTCCAAAAGTAACAAACACAAAAAAATGCTTACCGAAGAGAGAAAATGTATCGTGCCCAGCACCCGTCTGCGGCCCTGTGGTGCAACTGATGTCCCTTTCTCCAAAAATGTACTCAATGGGACCGTAATGTTGCAACCACACACAAGTTGACCTGCTGTGAGGAAAAAACGAGTTAGTACATTTCAAACATGAGAAAGGTCATTTTAAAATCAACATGAAAAACCAAACTTCCAAAAGTAACAAACACAAAAAAATGCTTACCGAAGAGAGAAAATGTATCGTGCCCAGCAACCGTCTGCGGCCCTGTGGTGCAACTGATGTCCCTTTCTCCAAAAATGTACTCAATGGGACCGTAATGTTGCAACCACACACAAGTTGACCTGCTGTGAGGAAAAAACGAGTTAGTACATTTCAAACATGAGAAAGGTCATTTTAAAATCAACATGATAAACCAAACTTCCAAAAGTAACAAACACAAAAAAATGCTTACCGAAGAGAGAAAATGTATCGTGCCCAGCACCCGTCTGCGGCCCTGTGGTGCAACTGATGTCCCTTTCTCCAAAAATGTACTCAATGGGACCCTAATGTTGCAACCACACACAAGTTGACCTGCTGTGAGGAAAAAATGAGTTAGTACATTTCAAACATGAGAAAGGTTATTTTAAAATCAACATGAAAAACCAAACTTCCAAAAGTAACAAACACAAAAAAATGCTTATCGAAGAGAGAAAATGTATCGTGCCCAGCACCCGTCTGCGGCCCTGTGGTGCAACTGATGTCCCTTTCTCCAAAAATGTACTCAATGGGACCGTAATGTTGCAACCACACACAAGTTGACCTGCTGTGAGGAAAAAACGAGTTAGTACATTTCAAACATGAGAAAGGTCATTTTAAAATCAACATGAAAAACCAAACTTCCAAAAGTAACAAACACAAAAAAATGCTTACCGAAGAGAGAAAATGTATCGTGCCCAGAACCCGTCTGCGGCCCTGTGATGCAACTGATGTCCCTTTCTCCAAAAATGTACTCAATGGGACCGTAATGTTGCAACCACACACAAGTTGACCTGCTGTGAGGAAAAAACGAGTTAGTACATTTCAAACATGAAAAAGGTCATTTTAAAATCAACATGAAAAACCAAACATCCAAAAGTATAAAGCACAAAAAAATGATTACCGAAGAGAGAAAATGTATCGTGCCCAGCACCCTCCTCCCGCCCTGTGATGCAACTGATGTCCCTTTCTCCAAAAATGTACTCAATGGGACCGTAATGTTGCAACCACACACAAGTTGACCTGCTGTCAGGAAAAAACGAGTTAGTACATTTCAAACATGAGAAAGGTCATTTTAAAATCAACATGAAAAACCAAACTTCCAAAAGTATAAAGCACAAAAAAATGCTTACCGAAGAGAGAAAATGTATCGTGCCCAGCACCCTCCTCCCTCCCTGTGATGCAACTGATGTCCCTTTCTCCAAAAATGTACTCAATGGGACCGTAATGTTGCAACCACACACAAGTTGACCTGCTGTGAGGAAAAAACGAGTTAGTACATTTCAAACATGAGAAAGGTCATTTTAAAATCAACATGAAAAACCAAACTTCCAAAAGTAACAAACACAAAAAAATGCTTACCGAAGAGAGAAAATGTATCGTGCCCAGCAACCGTCTGCGGCCCTGTGGTGCAACTGATGTCCCTTTCTCCAAAAATGTACTCAATGGGACCGTAATGTTGCAACCACACACAAGTTGACCTGCTGTGAGGAAAAAACGAGTTAGTACATTTCAAACATGAGAAAGGTCATTTTAAAATCAACATGATAAACCAAACTTCCAAAAGTAACAAACACAAAAAAATGCTTACCGAAGAGAGAAAATGTATCGTGCCCAGCACCCGTCTATGGCCCTGTGGTGCAACTGATGTCCCTTTCTCCAAAAATGTACTCAATGGGACCGTAATGTTGCAACCACACACAAGTTGACCTGCTGTGAGGAAAAAATGAGTTAGTACATTTCAAACATGAGAAAGGTCATTTTAAAATCAACATGAAAAACCAAACTTCCAAAAGTAACAAACACAAAAAAATGCTTATCGAAGAGAGAAAATGTATCGTGCCCAGCACCCGTCTGCGGCCCTGTGGTGCAACTGATGTCCCTTTCTCCAAAAATGTACTCAATGGGACCGTAATGTTGCAACCACACACAAGTTGACCTGCTGTGAGGAAAAAACGAGTTAGTACATTTCAAACATGAGAAAGGTCATTTTAAAATCAACATGAAAAACCAAACTTCCAAAAGTAACAAACACAAAAAAATGCTTACCGAAGAGAGAAAATGTATCGTGCCCAGAACCCGTCTGCGGCCCTGTGATGCAACTGATGTCCCTTTCTCCAAAAATGTACTCAATGGGACCGTAATGTTGCAACCACACACAAGTTGACCTGCTGTGAGGAAAAAACGAGTTAGTACATTTCAAACATGAAAAAGGTCATTTTAAAATCAACATGAAAAACCAAACATCCAAAAGTATAAAGCACAAAAAAATGATTACCGAAGAGAGAAAATGTATCGTGCCCAGCACCCTCCTCCCGCCCTGTGATGCAACTGATGTCCCTTTCTCCAAAAATGTACTCAATGGGACCGTAATGTTGCAACCACACACAAGTTGACCTGCTGTGAGGAAAAAACGAGTTAGTACATTTCAAACATGAGAAAGGTCATTTTAAAATCAACATGAAAAACCAAACTTCCAAAAGTATAAAGCACAAAAAAATGCTTACCGAAGAGAGAAAATGTATCGTGACCAGCACCCTCCTCCCTCCCTGTGATGCAACTGATGTCCCTTTCTCCAAAAATGTACTCAATGGGACCGTAATGTTGCAACCACACACAAGTTGACCTGCTGTGAGGAAAAAACGAGTTAGTACATTTCAAACATGAGAAAGGTCATTTTAAAATCAACATGAAAAACCAAACTTCCAAAAGTAACAAACACAAAAAAATGCTTACCGAAGAGAGAAAATGTATCGTGCCCAGCACCCTCCTCCCTCCCTGTGATGCAACTGATGTCCCTTTCTCCAAAAATGTACTCAATGGGACCCTAATGTTGCAACCACACACAAGTTGACCTGCTGTGAGGAAAAAACGAGTTAGTACATTTCAAACATGAGAAAGGTCATTTTAAAATCAACATGAAAAACCAAACTTCCAAAAGTAACAAACACAAAAAAATGCTTACCGAAGAGAGAAAATGTATCGTGCCCAGCAACCGTCTGCGGCCCTGTGGTGCAACTGATGTCCCTTTCTCCAAAAATGTACTCAATGGGACCGTAATGTTGCAACCACACACAAGTTGACCTGCTGTGAGGAAAACACGAGTTAGTACATTTCAAACATGAGAAAGGTCATTTTAAAATCAACATGAAAAACCAAACTTCCAAAAGTAACAAACACAAAAAAATGCTTATCGAAGACAGAAAATGTATCGTGCCCAGCACCCGTCTGCGGCCCTGTGGTGCAACTGATGTCCCTTTCTCCAAAAATGTACTCAATGGGACCGTAATGTTGCAACCACACACAAGTTGACCTGCTGTGAGGAAAAAACGAGTTAGTACATTTCAAACATGAGAAAGGTCATTTTAAAATCAACATGAAAAACCAAACTTCCAAAAGTAACAAACACAAAAAAATGCTTACCGAAGAGAGAAAATGTATCGTGCCCAGAACCCGTCTGCGGCCCTGTGATGCAACTGATGTCCCTTTCTCCAAAAATGTACTCAATGGGACCGTAATGTTGCAACCACACACAAGTTGACCTGCTGTGAGGAAAAAACGAGTTAGTACATTTCAAACATGAAAAAGGTCATTTTAAAATCAACATGAAAAACCAAACTTCCAAAAGTATAAAGCACAAAAAAATGATTACCGAAGAGAGAAAATGTATCGTGCCCAGCACCCTCCTCCCGCCCTGTGATGCAACTGATGTCCCTTTCTCCAAAAATGTACTCAATGGGACCGTAATGTTGCAACCACACACAAGTTGACCTGCTGTCAGGAAAAAACGAGTTAGTACATTTCAAACATGAGAAAGGTCATTTTAAAATCAACATCAAAAACCAAACTTCCAAAAGTAACAAACACAAAAAAATGCTTACCGAAGAGAGAAAATGTATCGTGCCCAGCACCCGTCTGCGGCCCTGTGGTGCAACTGATGTCCCCTTCTCCAAAAATGTACTCAATGGGACCGTAATGTTGCAACCACACACAAGTTGACCTGCTGTGAGGAAAAAACGAGTTAGTACATTTCAAACATGAGAAAGGTCATTTTAAAATCAACATGAAAAACCAAACTTCCAAAAGTAACAAACACAAAAAAATGCTTACCGAAGAGAGAAAATGTATCGTGCCCAGCACCCGTCTGCGGCCCTGTGGTGCAACTGATGTCCCTTTCTCCAAAAATGTACTCAATGGGACCGTAATGTTGCAACCACACTCAAGTTGACCTGCTGTGAGGAAAAAACGAGTTAGTACATTTCAAACATGAGAAAGGTCATTTTAAAATCAACATGAAAAACCAAACTTCCAAAAGTAACAAACACAAAAAAATGCTTACCGAAGAGAGAAAATGTATCGTGCCCAGCACCCGTCTGCGGCCCTGTGGTGCAACTGATGTCCCTTTCTCCAAAAATGTACTCAATGGGACCGTAATGTTGCAACCACACACAAGTTGACCTGCTGTGAGGAAAAAACGAGTTAGTACATTTCAAACATGAGAAAGGTCATTTTAAAATCAACATGAAAAACCAAACTTCCAAAAGTAACAAACACAAAAAAATGCTTACCGAAGAGAGAAAATGTATCGTGCCCAGCAACCGTCTGCGGCCCTGTGGTGCAACTGATGTCCCTTTCTCCAAAAATGTACTCAATGGGACCGTAATGTTGCAACCACACACAAGTTGACCTGCTGTGAGGAAAAAACGAGTTAGTACATTTCAAACATGAGAAAGGTCATTTTAAAATCAACATGATAAACCAAACTTCCAAAAGTAACAAACACAAAAAAATGCTTACCGAAGAGAGAAAATGTATCGTGCCCAGCACCCGTCTGCGGCCCTGTGGTGCAACTGATGTCCCTTTCTCCAAAAATGTACTCAATGGGACCGTAATGTTGCAACCACACACAAGTTGACCTGCTGTGAGGAAAAAATGAGTTAGTACATTTCAAACATGAGAAAGGTCATTTTAAAATCAACATGAAAAACCAAACTTCCAAAAGTAACAAACACAAAAAAATGCTTATCGAAGAGAGAAAATGTATCGTGCCCAGCACCCGTCTGCGGCCCTGTGGTGCAACTGATGTCCCTTTCTCCAAAAATGTACTCAATGGGACCGTAATGTTGCAACCACACACAAGTTGACCTGCTGTGAGGAAAAAACGAGTTAGTACATTTCAAACATGAGAAAGGTCATTTTAAAATCAACATGAAAAACCAAACTTCCAAAAGTAACAAACACGAAAAAATGCTTACCGAAGAGAGAAAATGTATCGTGCCCAGAACCCGTCTGCGGCCCTGTGATGCAACTGATGTCCCTTTCTCCAAAAATGTACTCAATGGGACCGTAATGTTGCAACCACACACAAGTAGACCTGCTGTGAGGAAAAAACGAGTTAGTACATTTCAAACATGAAAAAGGTCATTTTAAAATCAACATGAAAAACCAAACTTCCAAAAGTATAAAGCACAAAAAAATGATTACCGAAGAGAGAAAATGTATCGTGCCCAGCACCCTCCTCCCGCCCTGTGATGCAACTGATGTCCCTTTCTCCAAAAATGTACTCAATGGGACCGTAATGTTGCAACCACACACAAGTTGACCTGCTGTCAGGAAAAAACGAGTTAGTACATTTCAAACATGAGAAAGGTCATTTTAAAATCAACATGATAAACCAAACTTCCAAAAGTAACAAACACAAAAAAATGCTTACCGAAGAGAGAAAATGTAACGTGCCCAGCACCCGTCTATGGCCCTGTGGTGCAACTGATGTCCCTTTCTCCAAAAATGTACTCAATGGGACCGTAATGTTGCAACCACACACAAGTTGACCTGCTGTGAGGAAAAAACGAGTTAGTACATTTCAAACATGAGAAAGGTCATTTTAAAATCAACATGAAAAACCAAACTTCCAAAAGTAACAAACACAAAAAAATGCTTACCGAAGAGAGAAAATGTATCGTGCCCATCACCCTCCTCCCGCCCTGTGATGCAACTGATGTCCCTTTCTCCAAAAATGTACTCAGTGGGACCGTAATGTTGCAACCACACACAAGTTGACCTGCTGTGAGGAAAAAACGAGTTAGTACATTTCAAACATGAAAAAGGTCATTTTAAAATCAACATGAAAAACCAAACTTCCAAAAGTATAAAGCACAAAAAAATGCTTACCGAAGAGAGAAAATGTATCGTGCCCAGCACCCTCCTACCGCCCTGTGATGCAACTGATGTCCCTTTCTCCAAAAATGTACTCAATGGGACCGTAATGTTGCAACCACACACAAGTTGACCTGCTGTCAGGAAAAAACGAGTTAGTACATTTCAAACATGAGAAAGGTCATTTTAAAATCAACATCAAAAACCAAACTTCCAAAAGTAACAAACACAAAAAAATGCTTACCGAAGAGAGAAAATGTATCGTGCCCAGCACCCGTCTGCGGCCCTGTGGTGCAACTGATGTCCCCTTCTCCAAAAATGTACTCAATGGGACCGTAATGTTGCAACCACACACAAGTTGACCTGCTGTGAGGAAAAAACGAGTTAGTACATTTCAAACATGAGAAAGGTCATTTTAAAATCAACATGAAAAACCAAACTTCCAAAAGTAACAAACACAAAAAAATGCTTACCGAAGAGAGAAAATGTATCGTGCCCAGCACCCGTCTGCGGCCCTGTGGTGCAACTGATGTCCCTTTCTCCAAAAATGTACTCAATGGGACCGTAATGTTGCAACCACACACAAGTTGACCTGCTGTGAGGAAAAAACGAGTTAGTACATTTCAAACATGAGAAAGGTCATTTTAAAATCAACATGAAAAACCAAACTTCCAAAAGTAACAAACACAAAAAAATGCTTACCGAAGAGAGAAAATGTATCGTGCCCAGCACCCGTCTGCGGCCCTGTGGTGCAACTGATGTCCCTTTCTCCAAAAATGTACTCAATGGGACCGTAATGTTGCAACCACACACAAGTTGACCTGCTGTGAGGAAAAAACGAGTTAGTACATTTCAAACATGAGAAAGGTCATTTTAAAATCAACATGAAAAACCAAACTTCCAAAAGTAACAAACACAAAAAAATGCTTACCGAAGAGAGAAAATGTATCGTGCCCAGCAACCGTCTGCGGCCCTGTGGTGCAACTGATGTCCCTTTCTCCAAAAATGTACTCAATGGGACCGTAATGTTGCAACCACACACAAGTTGACCTGCTGTGAGGAAAAAACGAGTTAGTACATTTCAAACAAGAGAAAGGTCATTTTAAAATCAACATGATAAACCAAACTTCCAAAAGTAACAAACACAAAAAAATGCTTACCGAAGAGAGAAAATGTATCGTGCCCAGCACCCGTCTGCGGCCCTGTGGTGCAACTGATGTCCCTTTCTCCAAAAATGTACTCAATGGGACCGTAATGTTGCAACCACACACAAGTTGACCTGCTGTGAGGAAAAAATGAGTTAGTACATTTCAAACATGAGAAAGGTCATTTTAAAATCAACATGAAAAACCAAACTTCCAAAAGTAACAAACACAAAAAAATGCTTATCGAAGAGAGAAAATGTATCGTGCCCAGCACCCGTCTGCGGCCCTGTGGTGCAACTGATGTCCCTTTCTCCAAAAATGTACTCAATGGGACCGTAATGTTGCAACCACACACAAGTTGACCTGCTGTGAGGAAAAAACGAGTTAGTACATTTCAAACATGAGAAAGGTCATTTTAAAATCAACATGAAAAACCAAACTTCCAAAAGTAACAAACACAAAAAAATGCTTACCGAAGAGAGAAAATGTATCGTGCCCAGAACCCGTCTGCGGCCCTGTGATGCAACTGATGTCCCTTTCTCCAAAAATGTACTCAATGGGACCGTAATGTTGCAACCACACACAAGTAGACCTGCTGTGAGGAAAAAACGAGTTAGTATAGTACATTTCAAACATGAAAAAGGTCATTTTAAAATCAACATGAAAAACCAAACTTCCAAAAGTATAAAGCACAAAAAAATGATTACCGAAGAGAGAAAATGTATCGTGCCCAGCACCCTCCTCCCGCCCTGTGATGCAACTGATGTCCCTTTCTCCAAAAATGTACTCAATGGGACCGTAATGTTGCAACCACACACAAGTTGACCTGCTGTCAGGAAAAAACGAGTTAGTACATTTCAAACATGAGAAAGGTCATTTTAAAATCAACATGATAAACCAAACTTCCAAAAGTAACAAACACAAAAAAATGCTTACCGAAGAGAGAAAATGTAACGTGCCCAGCACCCGTCTATGGCCCTGTGGTGCAACTGATGTCCCTTTCTCCAAAAATGTACTCAATGGGACCGTAATGTTGCAACCACACACAAGTTGACCTGCTGTGAGGAAAAAACGAGTTAGTACATTTCAAACATGAGAAAGGTCATTTTAAAATCAACATGAAAAACCAAACTTCCAAAAGTAACAAACACAAAAAAATGCTTACCGAAGAGAGAAAATGTATCGTGCCCATCACCCTCCTCCCGCCCTGTGATGCAACTGATGTCCCTTTCTCCAAAAATGTACTCAGTGGGACCGTAATGTTGCAACCACACACAAGTTGACCTGCTGTGAGGAAAAAACGAGTTAGTACATTTCAAACATGAAAAAGGTCATTTTAAAATCAACATGAAAAACCAAACTTCCAAAAGTATAAAGCACAAAAAAATGCTTACCGAAGAGAGAAAATGTATCGTGCCCAGCACCCTCCTACCGCCCTGTGATGCAACTGATGTCCCTTTCTCCAAAAATGTACTCAATGGGACCGTAATGTTGCAACCACACACAAGTTGACCTGCTGTCAGGAAAAAACGAGTTAGTACATTTCAAACATGAGAAAGGTCATTTTAAAATCAACATCAAAAACCAAACTTCCAAAAGTAACAAACACAAAAAAATGCTTACCGAAGAGAGAAAATGTATCGTGCCCAGCACCCGTCTGCGGCCCTGTGGTGCAACTGATGTCCCCTTCTCCAAAAATGTACTCAATGGGACCGTAATGTTGCAACCACACACAAGTTGACCTGCTGTGAGGAAAAAACGAGTTAGTACATTTCAAACATGAGAAAGGTCATTTTAAAATCAACATGAAAAACCAAACTTCCAAAAGTAACAAACACAAAAAAATGCTTACCGAAGAGAGAAAATGTATCGTGCCCAGCACCCGTCTGCGGCCCTGTGGTGCAACTGATGTCCCTTTCTCCAAAAATGTACTCAATGGGACCGTAATGTTGCAACCACACACAAGTTGACCTGCTGTGAGGAAAAAACGAGTTAGTACATTTCAAACATGAGAAAGGTCATTTTAAAATCAACATGAAAAACCAAACTTCCAAAAGTAACAAACACAAAAAAATGCTTACCGAAGAGAGAAAATGTATCGTGCCCAGCAACCGTCTGCGGCCCTGTGGTGCAACTGATGTCCCTTTCTCCAAAAATGTACTCAATGGGACCGTAATGTTGCAACCACACACAAGTTGACCTGCTGTGAGGAAAAAACGAGTTAGTACATTTCAAACATGAGAAAGGTCATTTTAAAATCAACATGAAAAACCAAACTTCCAAAAGTAACAAACACAAAAAAATGCTTACCGAAGAGAGAAAATGTATCGTGCCCAGCACCCGTCTGCGGCCCTGTGGTGCAACTGATGTCCCTTTCTCCAAAAATGTACTCAATGGGACCGTAATGTTGCAACCACACACAAGTTGACCTGCTGTGAGGAAAAAACGAGTTAGTACATTTCAAACATGAGAAAGGTCATTTTAAAATCAACATGAAAAACCAAACTTCCAAAAGTAACAAACACAAAAAAATGCTTACCGAAGAGAGAAAATGTATCGTGCCCAGCAACCGTCTGCGGCCCTGTGGTGCAACTGATGTCCCTTTCTCCAAAAATGTACTCAATGGGACCGTAATGTTGCAACCACACACAAGTTGACCTGCTGTGAGGAAAAAACGAGTTAGTACATTTCAAACAAGAGAAAGGTCATTTTAAAATCAACATGATAAACCAAACTTCCAAAAGTAACAAACACAAAAAAATGCTTACCGAAGAGAGAAAATGTATCGTGCCCAGCACCCGTCTGCGGCCCTGTGGTGCAACTGATGTCCCTTTCTCCAAAAATGTACTCAATGGGACCGTAATGTTGCAACCACACACAAGTTGACCTGCTGTGAGGAAAAAATGAGTTAGTACATTTCAAACATGAGAAAGGTCATTTTAAAATCAACATGAAAAACCAAACTTCCAAAAGTAACAAACACAAAAAAATGCTTATCGAAGAGAGAAAATGTATCGTGCCCAGCACCCGTCTGCGGCCCTGTGGTGCAACTGATGTCCCTTTCTCCAAAAATGTACTCAATGGGACCGTAATGTTGCAACCACACACAAGTTGACCTGCTGTGAGGAAAAAACGAGTTAGTACATTTCAAACATGAGAAAGGTCATTTTAAAATCAACATGAAAAACCAAACTTCCAAAAGTAACAAACACAAAAAAATGCTTACCGAAGAGAGAAAATGTATCGTGCCCAGAACCCGTCTGCGGCCCTGTGATGCAACTGATGTCCCTTTCTCCAAAAATGTACTCAATGGGACCGTAATGTTGCAACCACACACAAGTAGACCTGCTGTGAGGAAAAAACGAGTTAGTATAGTACATTTCAAACATGAAAAAGGTCATTTTAAAATCAACATGAAAAACCAAACTTCCAAAAGTATAAAGCACAAAAAAATGATTACCGAAGAGAGAAAATGTATCGTGCCCAGCACCCTCCTCCCGCCCTGTGATGCAACTGATGTCCCTTTCTCCAAAAATGTACTCAATGGGACCGTAATGTTGCAACCACACACAAGTTGACCTGCTGTCAGGAAAAAACGAGTTAGTACATTTCAAACATGAGAAAGGTCATTTTAAAATCAACATGATAAACCAAACTTCCAAAAGTAACAAACACAAAAAAATGCTTACCGAAGAGAGAAAATGTAACGTGCCCAGCACCCGTCTATGGCCCTGTGGTGCAACTGATGTCCCTTTCTCCAAAAATGTACTCAATGGGACCGTAATGTTGCAACCACACACAAGTTGACCTGCTGTGAGGAAAAAACGAGTTAGTACATTTCAAACATGAGAAAGGTCATTTTAAAATCAACATGAAAAACCAAACTTCCAAAAGTAACAAACACAAAAAAATGCTTACCGAAGAGAGAAAATGTATCGTGCCCATCACCCTCCTCCCGCCCTGTGATGCAACTGATGTCCCTTTCTCCAAAAATGTACTCAGTGGGACCGTAATGTTGCAACCACACACAAGTTGACCTGCTGTGAGGAAAAAACGAGTTAGTACATTTCAAACATGAAAAAGGTCATTTTAAAATCAACATGAAAAACCAAACTTCCAAAAGTATAAAGCACAAAAAAATGCTTACCGAAGAGAGAAAATGTATCGTGCCCAGCACCCTCCTACCGCCCTGTGATGCAACTGATGTCCCTTTCTCCAAAAATGTACTCAATGGGACCGTAATGTTGCAACCACACACAAGTTGACCTGCTGTCAGGAAAAAACGAGTTAGTACATTTCAAACATGAGAAAGGTCATTTTAAAATCAACATCAAAAACCAAACTTCCAAAAGTAACAAACACAAAAAAATGCTTACCGAAGAGAGAAAATGTATCGTGCCCAGCACCCGTCTGCGGCCCTGTGGTGCAACTGATGTCCCCTTCTCCAAAAATGTACTCAATGGGACCGTAATGTTGCAACCACACACAAGTTGACCTGCTGTGAGGAAAAAACGAGTTAGTACATTTCAAACATGAGAAAGGTCATTTTAAAATCAACATGAAAAACCAAACTTCCAAAAGTAACAAACACAAAAAAATGCTTACCGAAGAGAGAAAATGTATCGTGCCCAGCACCCGTCTGCGGCCCTGTGGTGCAACTGATGTCCCTTTCTCCAAAAATGTACTCAATGGGACCGTAATGTTGCAACCACACACAAGTTGACCTGCTGTGAGGAAAAAACGAGTTAGTACATTTCAAACATGAGAAAGGTCATTTTAAAATCAACATGAAAAACCAAACTTCCAAAAGTAACAAACACAAAAAAATGCTTACCGAAGAGAGAAAATGTATCGTGCCCAGCACCCGTCTGCGGCCCTGTGGTGCAACTGATGTCCCTTTCTCCAAAAATGTACTCAATGGGACCGTAATGTTGCAACCACACACAAGTTGACCTGCTGTGAGGAAAAAACGAGTTAGTACATTTCAAACATGAGAAAGGTCATTTTAAAATCAACATGAAAAACCAAACTTCCAAAAGTAACAAACACAAAAAAATGCTTACCGAAGAGAGAAAATGTATCGTGCCCAGCAACCGTCTGCGGCCCTGTGGTGCAACTGATGTCCCTTTCTCCAAAAATGTACTCAATGGGACCGTAATGTTGCAACCACACACAAGTTGACCTGCTGTGAGGAAAAAACGAGTTAGTACATTTCAAACAAGAGAAAGGTCATTTTAAAATCAACATGATAAACCAAACTTCCAAAAGTAACAAACACAAAAAAATGCTTACCGAAGAGAGAAAATGTATCGTGCCCAGCACCCGTCTGCGGCCCTGTGGTGCAACTGAGGTCCCTTTCTCCAAAAATGTACTCAATGGGACCGTAATGTTGCAACCACACACAAGTTGACCTGCTGTGAGGAAAAAATGAGTTAGTACATTTCAAACATGAGAAAGGTCATTTTAAAATCAACATGAAAAACCAAACTTCCAAAAGTAACAAACACAAAAAAATGCTTACCGAAGAGAGAAAATGTATCGTGCCCAGCACCCGTCTGCGGCCCTGTGGTGCAACTGATGTCCCTTTTTCCAAAAATGTACTCAATGGGACCGTAATGTTGCAACCACACACAAGTTGACCTGCTGTGAGGAAAAAACGAGTTAGTACATTTCAAACAAGAAAAAGGTCATTTTAAAATCAACATGAAAAACCAAACTTCCAAAAGTATAAAGCACAAAAAAATGCTTACCGAAGAGAGAAAATGTATCGTGCCCAGAACCCGTCTGCGGCCCTGTGATGCAACTGATGTCCCTTTCTCCAAAAATGTACTCAATGGGACCGTAATGTTGCAACCACACACAAGTTGACCTGCTGTGAGGAAAAAACGAGTTAGTACATTTCAAACAAGAAAAAGGTCATTTTAAAATCAACATGAAAAACCAAACTTCCAAAAGTATAAAGCACAAAAAAATGATTACCGAAGAGAGAAAATGTATCGTGCCCAGCACCCTCTTCCCGCCCTGTGATGCAACTGATGTCCCTTTCTCCAAAAATGTACTCAATGGGACCGTAATGTTGCAACCACACACAAGTTGACCTGCTGTGAGGAAAAAACGAGTTAGTACATTTCAAACATGAGAAAGGTCATTTTAAAATCAACATGAAAAACCAAACTTCCAAAAGTAACAAACACAAAAAAATGCTTACCGAAGAGAGAAAATGTATCGTGCCCAGCACCCGTCTATGGCCCTGTGGTGCAACTGATGTCCCTTTCTCCAAAAATGTACTCAATGGGACCCTAATGTTGCAACCACACACAAGTTGACCTGCAGTGAGGAAAAAACGAGTTAGTACATTTCAAACATGAGAAAGGTCATTTTAAAATCAACATGAAAAACCAAACTTCCAAAAGTAACAAACACAAAAAAATGCTTACCGAAGAGAGAAAATGTATCGTGCCCATCACCCTCCTCCCGCCCTGTGATGCAACTGATGTCCCTTTCTCCAAAAATGTACTCAGTGGGACCGTAATGTTGCAACCACACACAAGTTGACCTGCTGTGAGGAAAAAACGAGTTAGTACATTTCAAACATGAAAAAGGTCATTTTAAAATCAACATGAAAAACCAAACTTCCAAAAGTATAAAGCACAAAAAAATGCTTACCGAAGAGAGAAAATGTATCGTGCCCAGCACCCTCCTCCCGCCCTGTGATGCAACTGATGTCCCTTTCTCCAAAAATGTACTCAATGGGACCGTAATGTTGCAACCACACACAAGTTGACCTGCTGTGAGGAAAAAACGAGTTAGTACATTTCAAACATGAGAAAGGTCAATTTAAAATCAACATGAAAAACCAAACTTCCGAAAGTAACAAACACAAAAAAATGCTTACCGAAGAGAGAAAATGTATCGTGCCCAGCACCCGTCTGCGGCCCTGTGGTGCAACTGATGTCCATTTCTCCAAAAATGTACTCAATGGGACCGTAATGTTGCAACCACACACAAGTTGACCTGCTGTGAGTAAAAAACGAGTTAGTACATTTCAAACATGAGAAAGGTCATTTTAAAATCAACATGAAAAACCAAACTTCCAAAAGTAACAAACACAAAAAAATGCTTACCGAAGAGAGAAAATGTATCGTGCCCAGCACCCTCCTCCCGCCCTGTGATGCAACTGATGTCCCTTTCTCCAAAAATGTACTCAATGGGACCGTAATGTTGCAACCACGCCTGCTGTGAGGAAAAAACGAGTTAGTACGTTTCAAACATGAAAAAGGTCATTTTAAAATCAACATGAAAAACCAAACTCTCCAAAAGTATCAAACACAAAAAACTGCTTAACGAAGAGAGAAAATGTATCGCGCTCAGCACCCTCCTCCCGCCCTGTGCTACGACTGATGTCCTTTCTCCAAAAATGTACTCAATGGGACCGTAATGTTGCAACCACACACAAGTTGACCTGCTGTGAGGAAAAATCGAGTTAGTACATTTCAAACATGAAAAAGGTCATTTTAAAATCAACATGAAAAACCAAACTTGTAAAAGTATCAAACAGAAAACAATCCTTACCGAACAGAGAAAATGTATCGCGCTCAGCACCCTCCTCCCGCCCTGTGGTGCAACTGATGTCCCTTTCTCCAAAAATGACCTCAATGGGACCGTAATGTTGCAACCACACACAAGTTGACCTGCTGTGAGGAAAAATCGAGTTAGTACATTTCAAACATGAAAAAGGTCATTTTAAAATCAACATGAAAAACCAAACTTGTAAAAGTATCAAACAGAAAAAAATGCTTACCGAAGAGAGAAAATGTATCGCGCTCAGCACCCTCCTCCCGCCCTGTGGTGCAACTGATGTCCCTTTCTCCAAAAATGTACTCAATGGGACCGTAATGTTGCAACCACACACAAATTGACCTGCTGTCAGGAAAAATCGAGTTAGTACATTTCAAACATGAAAAAGGTCATTTTAAAATCAACATGAAAAACCAAACTTGTAAAAGTATCAAACAGAAAACAGTCCTTACCGAACAGAGAAAATGTATCGCGCTCAGCACCCTCCTCCCGCCCTGTAGTGCAACTGATGTCCCTTTCTCCAAAAATGTACTCAATGGGACCGTAATGTTGCAACCACACACAAGTTGACCTGCTGTGAGGAAAAATCGAGTTAGTACATTTCAAACATGAAAAAAGGTCATTTTAAAATCAACATGAAAAACCAAACTTGTAAAAGTATCAAACAGAAAACAATCCTTACCGAAGAGAGAAAATGTATCGCGCTCAGCACCCTCCTCCCGCCCTGTGGTGCAACTGATGTCCCTTTCTCCAAAAATGTACTCAATGGGACCGTAATGTTGCAACCACACACAAATTGACCTGCTGTGAGGAAAAATCGAGTTAGTACATTTCAAACATGAAAAAGGTCATTTTAAAATCAACATGAAAAACCAAACTTGTAAAAGTATCAAACAGAAAACAATCCTTACCGAACAGAGAAAATGTATCGCGCTCAGCACCCTCCTCCCGCCCTGTGGTGCAACTGATGTCCCTTTCTCCAAAAATGTACTCAATGGGACCGTAATGTTGCAACCACACACAAGTTGACCTGCTGTGAGGAAATATCGAGTTAGTACATTTCAAACATGAAAAAGGTCATTTTAAAATCAACATGAAAAACCAAACTTGTAAAAGTATCAAACAGAAAACAATCCTTACCGAACAGAGAAAATGTATCGCGCTCAGCACCCTCCTCCCGCCCTGTGGTGCAACTGATGTCCCTTTCTCCAAAAATGTACTCAATGGGACCGTAATGTTGCAACCACACACAAATTGACCTGCTGTGAGGAAAAATCGAGTTAGTACATTTCAAACATGAAAAAGGTCATTTTAAAATCAACATGAAAAACCAAACTTGTGAAAGTATCAAACAGAAAACAATCCTTACCGAACAGAGAAAATGTATCGCGCTCAGCACCCTCCTCCCGCCCTGTGGTGCAACTGATGTCCCTTTCTCCAAAAATGTACTCAATGGGACCGTAATGTTGCAACCACACACAAATTGACCTGCTAAGAGGAAAAATCGAGTTAGTACATTTCAAACATGAAAAAGGTCATTTTAAAATCAACATGAAAAACCAAACTTGTAAAAGTATCAAACAGAAAAAATTCTTACCGAAGAGAGAAAATGTATCACGCTCAGCACCCTCCTCCCGCCCTGTGGTGCAAATGATGTCCCTTTCTCCAAAAATGTACTCAATGGGACCGTAATGTTGCAACCACACACAAGTTGACCTGCTGTGAGGAAAAATCGAGTTACTACATTTCAAACATGAAAAAGGTCATTTTAAAATCAACATGAAAAACTAAACTTCCGAAAAGTATCAAACACAAAAAAATGCTTACCGAAGAGAGAAAATGTATAGCGCTCAGCACCCTCCTCCCGCCCTGTGGTACAACTGATGTCCCTTTCTCCAAAAATGCACTCAATGGGACCGTAATGTTGCAACCACACACAAGTTGACCTGCTGTGAGGAAAAATCGAGTTACTACATTTCAAACATGAAAAAGGTCATTTTAAAATCAACATGAAAAACTAAACTTCCGAAAAGTATCAAACACAAAAAAATGCTTACCGAAGAGAGAAAATGTATAGCGCTCAGCACCCTCCTCCCGCCCTGTGGTACAACTGATGTCCCTTTCTCCAAAAATGCACTCAATGGGACCGTAATGTTGCAACCACACGCAAGTTGACCTGCTGTGAGGAAAAAACGTATTAGTACATTTCAAACATGAAAAAAGCCTTTCTAAAATCAACATGAAAAACCAAAATTCCAAAAGTATAAAACACAAAAAAAGCTTACCGAAGAAAGAAAATGTATCGCGCTCAGAACCCTCCTCCCGCACTGAGGTGCAACTGATGTCCCTTTCTCCAAAGATGTACTCAATGGGACCGTAATGTTGCAACCACACGCAAGTTGACCTGCTGTGAGGAAAAAACGAATTAGTACATTTCAAACATGAAAAAGGTCATTTAAAAATCAACATGAAAAACCAAACTTCCAAAAGTATCAAACACAAAAAAATGGTAACCGAAGAGAGAAAATGTATAGCGCTCAGCACCCTCCCCCCGCCCCGTGGTGCAACTGATGTCCCTTTCCCCAAAAATGTACTCAATGGGACCGTAATGTTGAAACCTCACGCAAGTTGACCAGCTGTGAGGAAACAACGAGTTAGTACATTTCAAACATGAGAAAGATAATTTTAAAATCTTCATGAAAAACCAAACTTCCAAAAGTATCAAACACAAAAAAATGTTTACCGAAGAGAGAAAATGTATAGCGCTCAGCACCCTCCTCCCGCCCCGTGGTGCAACTTATGTCCCTATCTCCAAAAATGTACTCAATGGGACCGTAATGTTGCAACCTCACGCAAGTTGACCTGCTGTGAGGAAAAAACGAGTTAGTACTTTTCAAACATTAAAAGGTCATTTTAAAATCAACATGAAAAACCAAACTTCCAAAAGTATCAAACACAAAAAAATGCTTACCGAAGAGAGAAAATGTATCGCCCTCAGCACCCTCCTCCCGCCCTGTGGTGCAACTGATGTCCCTTTCTCCATAAGTGTACCCAATGGGACCGTAATGTTGCAACCACACGCAAGTTGACCTGCTGTGAGGAAAAAACAAGTTAGTACATTTAAAACATGAAAATGGTCATTTTAAAATCAACATGAAATACCAAACTTCCAAAAGTATCAAACACAAAAAAATGCTTCCGGAGAGAGAAAATGTATGGCGGTCAGCACCCTCCTCCTGCCCTTGGGTGCAACTGATGTCCCTTTCTCCAAAAATGTACTCAATGGGACCGTAATGTTGCAACCACACACAAGTTGACCTGCTGTGAGGAAAAAACGAGTTAGTACATTTCAAACAAGAAAAAGGTCATTTTAAAATCAACATGAAAAACCAAACTTCCAAAAGTATAAAGCACAAAAAAATGCTTACCGAAGAGAGAAAATGTATCGTGCCCAGAACCCGTCTGCGGCCCTGTGATGCAACTGATGTCCCTTTCTCCAAAAATGTACTCAATGGGACCGTAATGTTGCAACCACACACAAGTTGACCTGCTGTGAGGAAAAAACGAGTTAGTACATTTCAAACAAGAAAAAGGTCATTTTAAAATCAACATGAAAAACCAAACTTCCAAAAGTATAAAGCACAAAAAAATGATTACCGAAGAGAGAAAATGTATCGTGCCCAGCACCCTCTTCCCGCCCTGTGATGCAACTGATGTCCCTTTCTCCAAAAATGTACTCAATGGGACCGTAATGTTGCAACCACACACAAGTTGACCTGCTGTGAGGAAAAAACGAGTTAGTACATTTCAAACATGAGAAAGGTCATTTTAAAATCAACATGAAAAACCAAACTTCCAAAAGTAACAAACACAAAAAAATGCTTACCGAAGAGAGAAAATGTATCGTGCCCAGCACCCGTCTATGGCCCTGTGGTGCAACTGATGTCCCTTTCTCCAAAAATGTACTCAATGGGACCCTAATGTTGCAACCACACACAAGTTGACCTGCAGTGAGGAAAAAACGAGTTAGTACATTTCAAACATGAGAAAGGTCATTTTAAAATCAACATGAAAAACCAAACTTCCAAAAGTAACAAACACAAAAAAATGCTTACCGAAGAGAGAAAATGTATCGTGCCCATCACCCTCCTCCCGCCCTGTGATGCAACTGATGTCCCTTTCTCCAAAAATGTACTCAGTGGGACCGTAATGTTGCAACCACACACAAGTTGACCTGCTGTGAGGAAAAAACGAGTTAGTACATTTCAAACATGAAAAAGGTCATTTTAAAATCAACATGAAAAACCAAACTTCCAAAAGTATAAAGCACAAAAAAATGCTTACCGAAGAGAGAAAATGTATCGTGCCCAGCACCCTCCTCCCGCCCTGTGATGCAACTGATGTCCCTTTCTCCAAAAATGTACTCAATGGGACCGTAATGTTGCAACCACACACAAGTTGACCTCCTGTGAGGAAAAAACGAGTTAGTACATTTCAAACATGAGAAAGGTCAATTTAAAATCAACATGAAAAACCAAACTTCCGAAAGTAACAAACACAAAAAAATGCTTACCGAAGAGAGAAAATGTATCGTGCCCAGCACCCGTCTGCGGCCCTGTGGTGCAACTGATGTCCATTTCTCCAAAAATGTACTCAATGGGACCGTAATGTTGCAACCACACACAAGTTGACCTGCTGTGAGTAAAAAACGAGTTAGTACATTTCAAACATGAGAAAGGTCATTTTAAAATCAACATGAAAAACCAAACTTCCAAAAGTAACAAACACAAAAAAATGCTTACCGAAGAGAGAAAATGTATCGTGCCCAGCACCCTCCTCCCGCCCTGTGATGCAACTGATGTCCCTTTCTCCAAAAATGTACTCAATGGGACCGTAATGTTGCAACCACGCCTGCTGTGAGGAAAAAACGAGTTAGTACGTTTCAAACATGAAAAAGGTCATTTTAAAATCAACATGAAAAACCAAACTCTCCAAAAGTATCAAACACAAAAAACTGCTTAACGAAGAGAGAAAATGTATCGCGCTCAGCACCCTCCTCCCGCCCTGTGCTACGACTGATGTCCTTTCTCCAAAAATGTACTCAATGGGACCGTAATGTTGCAACCACACACAAGTTGACCTGCTGTGAGGAAAAATCGAGTTAGTACATTTCAAACATGAAAAAGGTCATTTTAAAATCAACATGAAAAACCAAACTTGTAAAAGTATCAAACAGAAAACAATCCTTACCGAACAGAGAAAATGTATCGCGCTCAGCACCCTCCTCCCGCCCTGTGGTGCAACTGATGTCCCTTTCTCCAAAAATGACCTCAATGGGACCGTAATGTTGCAACCACACACAAGTTGACCTGCTGTGAGGAAAAATCGAGTTAGTACATTTCAAACATGAAAAAGGTCATTTTAAAATCAACATGAAAAACCAAACTTGTAAAAGTATCAAACAGAAAAAAATGCTTACCGAAGAGAGAAAATGTATCGCGCTCAGCACCCTCCTCCCGCCCTGTGGTGCAACTGATGTCCCTTTCTCCAAAAATGTACTCAATGGGACCGTAATGTTGCAACCACACACAAATTGACCTGCTGTCAGGAAAAATCGAGTTAGTACATTTCAAACATGAAAAAGGTCATTTTAAAATCAACATGAAAAACCAAACTTGTAAAAGTATCAAACAGAAAACAGTCCTTACCGAACAGAGAAAATGTATCGCGCTCAGCACCCTCCTCCCGCCCTGTAGTGCAACTGATGTCCCTTTCTCCAAAAATGTACTCAATGGGACCGTAATGTTGCAACCACACACAAGTTGACCTGCTGTGAGGAAAAATCGAGTTAGTACATTTCAAACATGAAAAAAGGTCATTTTAAAATCAACATGAAAAACCAAACTTGTAAAAGTATCAAACAGAAAACAATCCTTACCGAAGAGAGAAAATGTATCGCGCTCAGCACCCTCCTCCCGCCCTGTGGTGCAACTGATGTCCCTTTCTCCAAAAATGTACTCAATGGGACCGTAATGTTGCAACCACACACAAATTGACCTGCTGTGAGGAAAAATCGAGTTAGTACATTTCAAACATGAAAAAGGTCATTTTAAAATCAACATGAAAAACCAAACTTGTAAAAGTATCAAACAGAAAACAATCCTTACCGAACAGAGAAAATGTATCGCGCTCAGCACCCTCCTCCCGCCCTGTGGTGCAACTGATGTCCCTTTCTCCAAAAATGTACTCAATGGGACCGTAATGTTGCAACCACACACAAGTTGACCTGCTGTGAGGAAATATCGAGTTAGTACATTTCAAACATGAAAAAGGTCATTTTAAAATCAACATGAAAAACCAAACTTGTAAAAGTATCAAACAGAAAACAATCCTTACCGAACAGAGAAAATGTATCGCGCTCAGCACCCTCCTCCCGCCCTGTGGTGCAACTGATGTCCCTTTCTCCAAAAATGTACTCAATGGGACCGTAATGTTGCAACCACACACAAATTGACCTGCTGTGAGGAAAAATCGAGTTAGTACATTTCAAACATGAAAAAGGTCATTTTAAAATCAACATGAAAAACCAAACTTGTGAAAGTATCAAACAGAAAACAATCCTTACCGAACAGAGAAAATGTATCGCGCTCAGCACCCTCCTCCCGCCCTGTGGTGCAACTGATGTCCCTTTCTCCAAAAATGTACTCAATGGGACCGTAATGTTGCAACCACACACAAATTGACCTGCTAAGAGGAAAAATCGAGTTAGTACATTTCAAACATGAAAAAGGTCATTTTAAAATCAACATGAAAAACCAAACTTGTAAAAGTATCAAACAGAAAAAATTCTTACCGAAGAGAGAAAATGTATCACGCTCAGCACCCTCCTCCCGCCCTGTGGTGCAAATGATGTCCCTTTCTCCAAAAATGTACTCAATGGGACCGTAATGTTGCAACCACACACAAGTTGACCTGCTGTGAGGAAAAATCGAGTTACTACATTTCAAACATGAAAAAGGTCATTTTAAAATCAACATGAAAAACTAAACTTCCGAAAAGTATCAAACACAAAAAAATGCTTACCGAAGAGAGAAAATGTATAGCGCTCAGCACCCTCCTCCCGCCCTGTGGTACAACTGATGTCCCTTTCTCCAAAAATGCACTCAATGGGACCGTAATGTTGCAACCACACACAAGTTGACCTGCTGTGAGGAAAAATCGAGTTACTACATTTCAAACATGAAAAAGGTCATTTTAAAATCAACATGAAAAACTAAACTTCCGAAAAGTATCAAACACAAAAAAATGCTTACCGAAGAGAGAAAATGTATAGCGCTCAGCACCCTCCTCCCGCCCTGTGGTACAACTGATGTCCCTTTCTCCAAAAATGCACTCAATGGGACCGTAATGTTGCAACCACACGCAAGTTGACCTGCTGTGAGGAAAAAACGTATTAGTACATTTCAAACATGAAAAAAGCCTTTCTAAAATCAACATGAAAAACCAAAATTCCAAAAGTATAAAACACAAAAAAAGCTTACCGAAGAAAGAAAATGTATCGCGCTCAGAACCCTCCTCCCGCACTGAGGTGCAACTGATGTCCCTTTCTCCAAAGATGTACTCAATGGGACCGTAATGTTGCAACCACACGCAAGTTGACCTGCTGTGAGGAAAAAACGAATTAGTACATTTCAAACATGAAAAAGGTCATTTAAAAATCAACATGAAAAACCAAACTTCCAAAAGTATCAAACACAAAAAAATGGTAACCGAAGAGAGAAAATGTATAGCGCTCAGCACCCTCCCCCCGCCCCGTGGTGCAACTGATGTCCCTTTCCCCAAAAATGTACTCAATGGGACCGTAATGTTGAAACCTCACGCAAGTTGACCAGCTGTGAGGAAACAACGAGTTAGTACATTTCAAACATGAGAAAGATAATTTTAAAATCTTCATGAAAAACCAAACTTCCAAAAGTATCAAACACAAAAAAATGTTTACCGAAGAGAGAAAATGTATAGCGCTCAGCACCCTCCTCCCGCCCCGTGGTGCAACTTATGTCCCTATCTCCAAAAATGTACTCAATGGGACCGTAATGTTGCAACCTCACGCAAGTTGACCTGCTGTGAGGAAAAAACGAGTTAGTACTTTTCAAACATTAAAAGGTCATTTTAAAATCAACATGAAAAACCAAACTTCCAAAAGTATCAAACACAAAAAAATGCTTACCGAAGAGAGAAAATGTATCGCCCTCAGCACCCTCCTCCCGCCCTGTGGTGCAACTGATGTCCCTTTCTCCATAAGTGTACCCAATGGGACCGTAATGTTGCAACCACACGCAAGTTGACCTGCTGTGAGGAAAAAACAAGTTAGTACATTTAAAACATGAAAATGGTCATTTTAAAATCAACATGAAATACCAAACTTCCAAAAGTATCAAACACAAAAAAATGCTTCCGGAGAGAGAAAATGTATGGCGGTCAGCACCCTCCTCCTGCCCTCGGGTGCAACTGATGTCCCTTTCTCCAAAAATGTACTCAATGGGACCGTAATGTTGCAACCACACACAAGTTGACCTGCTGTGAGGAAAAAACATGTTAGTACATTTCAAACATGAAAAAGGCCATTTTAAAGTCAACATGAAAAACAAAACTTCCGAAAGTATCAAACACAAAAAAATGCTTACCGAAGAGAGAAAATCTATCGCGCTCGGCACCCTCCTCCCGCCCTGTGGTGCAACTGATGTCCCTTTCTCCAAAAATGTACTCAATAGGTCCGTAATGTTGCAACCACACACAAGTTGACCTGCTGTGAGGATAAAACGAGTTAGTACATTTCAAACATGACAAAGGTCATTTTAAAATCAACATGAAAAATCAAACTTCCAAAAATAACAAACTCAAAAAAATGCTTACTGAAGAGAGAAAATGCATCGTGCTCAGCACCCTCCTCCCGCCCTGTGGTGCAACTGATGTCCCTTTCTCCAAAAATGTACTCAATGGGACCGTAATGTTGCAACCACACACAAGTTGACATCCTGTGAGAAAAAAACGAGTTAGTACATTTCAAACATGAAAAAGGTCATTTTAAAATCAACATGAAAAACCAAACTTCCAAAAGTAACAAACACAAAAAAATGCTTACCGAAGAGAGACAATGTATCGTGTTCAGCACCCTCCTGCGCCCCTGTGGTGCAACTGATGTCCCTTTCTCCAAAAATGTACTCAATGGGACCGTAATGTTGCAACCACACGCAAGTTGACCTGCCGTGAGGAAAAAACGAGTTAGTACATTTCAAACATGAAAAATGTTACTTTGAAATAAACATGAAACACCAAAATTCCAAAAGTATCAAACACAAAAAAATGCTTACCGAAGAGAGAAAATGTATCGTGCTCAAACCCTCCTGCGGCCCTGTGGTGCAACTGATGTCCCTTTCTCCAAAAATGTACTCAATGGGACTGTAATGTCGCAACCACACACAAGTTGACCTGCTGTGAGGAAAAAACGAGTTGGTACATTTCAAACATGAAAAAGGTCATTTTAAAATCAACATGAAAAACTAAACTTCCAAAAGTAACAAATACAAAAAAATGGTTACCGAAGGGAGAAAATGTATAGTGCTCAGCACCCTCCTCCCGCCCTGTGGTGCGACTGATGTCCCTTTCTCCAAAAATGTACTCAATGGGACCGTAATGTTGCAACCACAGACAAGTTGACCTCCTGTGAGGAAAAAACGTGTTAGTACATTTCAAACATGAAAAAGGTCATTTTAAAATCAACATGAAAAACCAAAATTCCAAAAGTATAAAACACAAAAAAATGCTTACCGAAGAGGGAAACTGTATCGTGCTTAGCACCCTCCTGCGGGCCCGTGGTGCAATTGATGTCCGTTTCTCCAAAAACGTACTCAATGGGACCGTAATGTTGCAACCACACACTAGTTGACCTGCTGTGAGGAAAACACGAGTTAGTACATTTCAAACATGAAAAAGGTCATTTTACAATCAACATGAAAAACCAAACTTCCAAAACTATCAAACACAAAAAAATGCTTACCGAAGAGAGAAAATGTATTGTGCTCAGCACCCTCCTCCCGCCCTGAGGTGCAACTGATGTCCCTTTCTCCAAAAATGTACTCAATGGGACCGTAATGTTGCAACCACAGACAAGTTGACCTCCTGTGAGGAAAAAACGTGTTAGTACATTTCAAACATGAAAAAGGTCATTTTAAAATCAACATGAAAAACCAAAATTCCAAAAGTATAAAACACAAAAAAATGCTTACCGAAGAGAGAAACTGTATCGTGCTTAGCACCCTCCTGCGGGCCCGTGGTGCAATTGATGTCCGTTTCTCCAAAAACGTACTCAATGGGACCGTAATGTTGCAACCACACACTAGTTGACCTGCTGTGAGGAAAACACGAGTTAGTACATTTCAAACAAGAAAAAGGTCATTTTACAATCAACATGAAAAACCAAACTTCCAAAACTATCAAACATAAAAAAATGCTTACCGAAGAGAGAAAATGTATTGTGCTCAGCACCCTCCTCCCGCCCTGAGGAGCAACTGATGTCCCTTTCTCCAAAAATGTACTCAATGGGACCGTAATGTTGCAACCACACGCAAGTTGACCTGCTGTGAGGAATAAACGTGTTAGTACATTTCAAACATGAAAAAGGTCATTTTAAAATCAACATGAAAAACCAAAATTCCAAAAAAATAAAACACAAAATAATGCTTACCGAAGAGAGCAAATGTATCGTGCTCAGCACCCTCCTCCCGCCCTGTGGTGTAACTGATGTCCTTTTCTCCAAAAATGTACTCAATGGGACCGTAATGTTGCAACAAAACGCAAGTTGACCTGCTGTGAGGAAAAAACGTGTTAGTATATTTCAAACATGAAAAAGGTCATTTAAAAATCGACATGAAAAACCAAACATCCAAAAGTATCAAACACAAAAAAATGCTTACCCTAGAAAGGAAATGTATCTTGCTCAGCACCCTCCTCCAGCCCCGTGGTGCAACTGATGTCCCTTTCTCCAAAAATGTACTCAATGGGACCGTAATGTTGCAACCACACGCAAGTTGACCTGCTGTTAGGAAAAAACGAGTTAGTACATTTCAAACATGAAGAAGGTCATTTTAAAATCAACATGAAAAACCAAACTTCCAAAAGTATAAAACACAAAAAAATGCTTACCGTAGAAAGGAAATGTATCGTGCTCAGCACCCTCCTCCCGCCCTGTGGTGCAACTGATGTCCCTTTCTCCAAAAATGTACTCTATGGGACCGTAATGTTGCAACCACACACAAGTTGACCTGCTGTGAGGAAAAAACGAGTTAGTACATTTCAAAATTGAAAACAGTCATTTTAAGATCGACATGAAAATCAAAATTTCTTAAGTATAAAACACATACAAATAAATGCCTACTGAAGAGAGAAAAAGTATCGTGCTCAGCACCCTCCTCCCGCCATGTGGTGCAACTGATGTCCCTTTCTCCAAAAATGTACTCAATAGGACCGTAATGTTGCAACCACACACAAGTTGACCTGCTGTGAGGAAAAAACGAGTTAGTACATTTCAGACATGAAAAAGGTCATTTCAAAATTAACATGAAAAACCAAAATTCCAAAAGTATAAAACACAAAAAAATGCTTACCGAAGAGAGAAAATGTATCGTGCTCATCACTGATGTCCCTTTCTCAAATAATGTACTCAATGGGACCGTATTGTTGCAAACACACACAAGTTGACCTGCTGTGAGGAAAAAACGAGTTAGTACATTCCAAACATGAAAAAGGTCATTTTAAAATCAACATGAAAAACCTAACTCCCAAAAGTATCAAACCCAAAAAAATGCTTACCGTAGAAAGGAAATGTATTGTGCTCAGCACCCTCCTCCCGCCCTGTGGTGCAACTGATGTCCCTTTCTCAAAAACTGTACTCAATGGGACCATAATGTTGCAACCACACACAAGTTCACCTAATGTGAGGAAAAAACGAGTTAGTACATTTCAAACATGAAAAAGGTCATTTTAAAATCAACATGAAAAACCAAAATTCCAAAAGTATAAAACACAAAAAAATGCTTACCGAAGAGAGAAAATGTATCCTGCTCAGCACCCTTCTCCCGCCCTGTGGTGCAACTGATGTCCCTTTCTCCAAAAATGTACTATATGGTACCGAAATATTGCAACCACACACAAGTTGAACTGCTGTGAGGAAAAAACGAGTTAGTACATTTCAAACATGAAAAAGGTCATTTTTAAATCAACATGAAAAACCAAAAATCCAAAAGTATCAAACACAAAAAAATGCTTACCGAAGAGGGAAAATGTATCGTCCTCAGCTCCCTCCTCCCGCCCTATGGTGCAACTGATGTCCCTTTCTCCAAAAATGTAATCAATGGGACCGTAATGTTGCAACCACACACAAGTTGACCTGCTGTGAGGAAAAAATGAGTTATTACATTTCAAACATGAAAAAGGTCATTTTAAAATCAACATGAAAAACCAAACATCCAAAAGTATAAGACCAAAAAAAATGCTTACCGAAGAGAGAGAATGTATCGTGCTCAGCACCCTCCTCCCACCCTGTGGTGCACCTGATGTCCCTTTCTCCAAAAATGTACTAAATGGGACAGTAATGTTGCAACCACACACAAGTTGACCTGCTGTGAGAAAAAAACGTGTTAGAATATTTCAAACATGAAAAAGGTCATTTTAAAATCAACATGAAAACCAAACTTCCAAAAGTATCAAACACAAAAAAATCCTTACCGTAGAAAGGAAGTGTATCGTGCTCAGCACCCTCCTCCCGCCCAGTGGTGCAACTGATGTCCCTTTCTCCAAAAATGTATTCAATGGGACCGTAATGTTGCAACCACACGCAAGTTGACCTGCTGTGAGGAAAAAACAAGTTAGTACATTTCAAACATGAAAAAGGTCATTTTAAAATCAAGATGAAAAACCAAACTTCCTAAAGTATCAAACATAAAAAAATGCTTGCCGTAGAAAGGAAATGTATCGTGCTCGGCACCCTCCTCCCGCCCTTTGGTGCAACTGATGTCCCTTTCTCCAAAAATGTACTCAATGGGACCGTAATGTTGCAACTACACACAAGTTGAGCTGCTGTGAGGAAAAAATTAGTAAGTACATTTCAAACATGAAAAAGGTCATTTTAAAATCAACAAGAAAAACCAAACTTCCAAAAGTATCAAACACAAAAAAATGCTTACCGAAGAGAGAAAATGTATCGTGCTCAGCATCCTCCTCCCGCCCTGTGGTGCAACTGATGCCCATTTCTCCAAAAAGGTACTCAATGGGGCCGTAATATTGCAACCACACACAAGTTGACCTGCTGTGAGGAAATAATGAGTTAGTACATTTCAAACATGAAAAAGGTCATTTTAAAATCAACATGAAAAACCAAACTTCCAAAAGTATCAAACACAAAAAAATGCTTACCCTCGAAAGGAAATGTATCATGCTCAGCACCCTCCTCCCGCCCTGTGGTGCAACTGATGTCCCTTTGTCCAAAAATGTACTCAAAGGGACCGTAATGTTGCAACCACACACAAGTTGACCTGCTGTGAGGAAAAAACGAGTTAGCACATTTCAAACGTGAAAAAGGTCATTTTAAAGTCAACATGAAAAACCAAAATTCCAAAAGTAACAAACACAAAAAAATGCTTACCGAAGAGAGAAAATGTATCGTGCTCAGCACGCTCCTCCCGCCCTGTGGTGCAACTGATGTCCCTTTCTCCAAAAATGTACTCAATGGGACTGTAATGTTGCAACCACACGCAAGTTGACCTACAGTGAGGAAAAAACGTGTTAGTACATTTCACACATGAAAAAGGTCATTTTAAAATCAACATGAAAAACCAAAATTCCAAAAGTATAAAACACAAAAAAATGCTTACCGAAGACAGAAAATGTATCGTGCTCAGCACCCTCCTCCCGCCCTGTTGTGCAACTGATGTACCTTTCTCCAAAAATGTACTCAATGGGACCGTAATGCTGCAACCACACACAAGTTGACCTCCTGTGAGGAAAAAACGTGTTTGTACATTTTAAACATGAAAAAGGTCTTTTTAAAATCAACATAAAAAACCAAAATTCCAAAAGTATAAAACACAAAAAAATCCTTACTGAAGGGAGAAAATGTATCGCGCTCAGTAGCCTCCTCCCGCCCTGTGGTGCAACTGATGTCCCTTTCTCCAAAAATGTACTCAATGGGACCGTAATGCTGCAACCACACACAAGTTGACCTCCTGTGAGCAAAAAACCTGTTAGTACATTTCAAACATGAAGAAGGTCATTTTAAAATCAACATGAATAACCAAACTTCCAAAAGTAACAAACACAAAAAAATGCTTACCGAAGAGAGAAAATGTATCGTGCTCAACACCCTCTTCCCGCCCTGTGGTGCAACTGATGTCCCTTTCTCCAAAAATGTACTCAACGGGACTATAATGCTGCAACCACACACAAGTTGACCTCCTGTGAGGAAAAAACGAGTTAGTACATTACAAACATGAAAAATGTCATTTTAAAATCAACATGAAAAACCAAACTTCCAAAAGTATAAAACACAAAAAAATGTTTACCGTAGAAAGGAAATGTATTGTGCTCAGCTCTCTCCTCCCGCCCTGTGGTGCAACAGATGTCCCTTTCTCCAATAATGTACTCTATGGGACCGTAATGTTGCAACCACACGCAAGTTGACAAGCTGCGAGGAAAAAACCAGTTAGTACATTTCAAACATGAAAAAGGTCATTTTAAAATCAACATGAAACACCAAACTTCCAAAAGTATCAAACACAAAAAAATGCTTACCGTAGAAAGGAAATGTATCGTGCTCAGCACCCTCCTCCCGCCCTGTGGTGCAACTGATGTCCCTATCTCCAAAAATGTACACAATGGGACCGTAATGTTGCAACCACACGCAAGTTGACCTAATGTGAGGAAAAAACGAGTTAGTACATTTCAAACATTACAAAGGTCTTTTTAAAATCAACATGAAAAACCAAACATCCAAAAGTATCAAACACAAAAAAATGATCACCGTAGAGAGGAAATGTATCGTGCTCAGCTCCCTCCTCCCGCTCTGTGGTGCAACTGATGTCCCTTTCTCCAAAAATGTATTCAATGGGACCGTAATGTTGCAACCACACGCAAAACGACCTGCTGTGAGGAAAAAACAAGTTAGTACATTTCAAACATGAAAAAGGTCATTTTAAAAACAACATGAAAAATCAAACTTCCAAAAGTATCATACACAAAAAAATGCTTACTGTAGAAAGGAAATGTATCGTGCTCAGAACCGTCCACCCGCCCTGTGGTGCAACCGATGTCCCTTTCTCCAAAAATGTACTCAATGGGACCGTAATGTTGCAACCACACGCAAGTTCACCTGGTGTGAGGAAAAAATGAGTTATTACATTTCAAACATAAAAAGGTCATTTTAAAATCAACATAAAAAACCAAAATTCCAAAAGTATAAAATACAAAAAAATGCTTACCGAAGGGAGAAAATGTATCGCGCTCAGTAGCCTCCTCCCGCCCTGTGGTGCAACTGATGTCCCTTTCTCCAAAAATGTACTCAATGGGACCGTAATGTTGCAACCACACGCAAGTTGACCTGCTGTGAGGAAAAATTGTGTTAGTACATTTAAAACATGAAAAAGGTCATTTTAAAATCTATATGAAAAACCAAAATTCCAAAAATATAAAACACAAAAAAATGCTATCCGAAGAGAGAAAATGTATCGCGCTCAGCACCCTCCACCCGCCCTGTGGTGCAACTGATGTCCCTTTCTCCAAAAATGTACTCAATGGGTCCGTAATGTTGCAACCACACACAACTTGACCTGCTGTGAGAAAAAAACGAGTTAGTACATTTCAAACAGGAACAAGAAATCAACATGAAAAACCAAACTTCCAAAAGTATCAAACACAAAAAAATGCTTACTGAAGAGAGAAAATGTATCGCGCTCAGCAACCTCCTCCCGCCCTGTGGTGCAACTGATGTCCCTTTCTCCAAAAATGTACTCAATGGGACCGTAATGCTGCAACCACACACAAGTTGACCTCCTGTGAGCAAAAAACCTGTTAGTACATTTCAAACATGAAAAAGGTCATTTTAAAATCAACATGAAAAACCAAACTTCCAAAAGTAACAAACACAAAAAAATGCTTACCGAAGAGAGAAAATGTATCGTGCTCAACACCCTCCTCCCGCCCTGTGGTGCAACTGATGTCCCTTTCTCCAAAAATGTACTCAACGGGACTATAATGCTGCAACCACACACAAGTTGACCTCCTGTGAGGAAAAAACGAGTTAGTACATTTCAAACATGAAAAATGTCATTTTAAAATCAACATGAAAAACCAAACTACCAAAAGTATAAAACACATAAAAATGTTTACTGTAGAAAGGAAATGTATTGTGCTCAGCACCCTCCTCCCGCCCTGTGGTGCAACTGATGTCCCTTTCTCCAATAATGTACTCTATGGGACCGTAATGTTGCAACCACACGCAAGTTGACAAGCTGCGACGAAAAAACCAGTTAGTACATTTCAAACATGAAAAAGGTCATTTTAAAATCAACATGAAAAACCAAACTTCCAAAAGTATCAAACACAAAAAAATGCTTACCGTAGAAAGGAAATGTATCATGCTCAGCACCCTCCTCCCGCCCTGTGGTGCAACTGATGTCCCTATCTCCAAAAATGTACTCAATGGGACCGTAATGTTGCAACCACACGCAAGTTGACCTAATGTGAGGAAAAAACGAGTTAGTACATTTCAAACATTACAAAGGTCTTTTTAAAATCAACATGAAAAACCAAACATCCAAAAGTATCAAACACAAAAAAATGCTTACCCTCGAAAGGAAATGTATCATGCTCAGCACCCTCCTCCCGCCCTGTGGTGCAACTGATGTCCCTTTCTCCAAAAACGTACTCAATGGGACCGTAATGTTGCAACCACACACAAGTTGACCTGCTGTGAGGAAAAAACGAGTTAGCACATTTCAAACGTGAAAAAGGTCATTTCAAAGTCAACATGAAAAACCAAAATTCCAAAAGTAACAAACACAAAAAAATGCTTACCGAAGAGAGAAAATGTATCGTGCTCAGCACGCTCCTCCCGCCCTGTGGTGCAACTGATGTCCCTTTCTCCAAAAATGTCCTCAATGGGACCGTAATGTTGCAACCACACACAAGTTCACATGCTGTGAAGAAAAAACGAGTTAGTACATTTCAAATATGAAAAAGGTCATTTTAAAATCAACATGAATAACCAAACTTCCAAAAGTATCAAACACAAAACAATGCTTACCGAAGATAGAAAATGTATCGCACTCAGCACCCTCCTCCCGCCCTGTGGTGCAACTGATGTCCCTTTCTCCAAACATGTACTCAATGGGACTGTAATGTTGCAACCACACGCAAGTTGACCTACTGTGAGGAAAAAACGTGTTAGTACATTTCACACATGAAAAAGGTCATTTTAAAATCAACATGAAAAACCGAAATTCCAAAAGTATAAAACACAAAAAAATGCTTACCGAAGACAGAAAATGTATCGTGCTCAGCACCCTCCTCCCGCCCTGTTGTGCAACTGATGTACCTTTCTCCAAAAATGTACTCAATGGGACCGTAATGCTGCAACCACACACAAGTTGACCTCCTGTGAGGAAAAAACGTGTTTGTACATTTTAAACATGTAAAAGGTCTTTTTAAAATCAACATAAAAAACCAAAATTCCAAAAGTATAAAACACAAAAAAATCCTTACTGAAGGGAGAAAATGTATCGCGCTCAGTAGCCTCCTCCCGCCCTGTGGTGCAACTGATGTCCCTTTCTCCAAAAATGTACTCAATGGGACCGTAATGCTGCAACCACACACAAGTTGACCTCCTGTGAGCAAAAAACCTGTTAGTACATTTCAAACATGAAGAAGGTCATTTTAAAATCAACATGAAAAACCAAACTTCCAAAAGTAACAAACACAAAAAAATGCTTACCGAAGAGAGAAAATGTATCGTGCTCAACACCCTCTTCCCGCCCTGTGGTGCAACTGATGTCCCTTTCTCCAAAAATGTACTCAACGGGACTATAATGCTGCAACCACACACAAGTTGACCTCCTGTGAGGAAAAAACGAGTTAGTACATTACAAACATGAAAAATGTCATTTTAAAATCAACATGAAAAACCAAACTTCCAAAAGTATAAAACACAAAAAAATGTTTACCGTAGAAAGGAAATGTATTGTGCTCAGCTCCCTCCTCCCGCCCTGTGGTGCAACAGATGTCCCTTTCTCCAATAATGTACTCTATGGGACCGTAATGTTGCAACCACACGCAGGTTGACAAGCTGCGAGGAAAAAACCAGTTAGTACATTTCAAACATGAAAAAGGTCATTTTAAAATCAACATGAAACACCAAACTTCCAAAAGTATCAAACACAAAAAAATGCTTACCGTAGAAAGGAAATGTATCGTGCTCAGCACCCTCCTCCCGCCCTGTGGTGCAACTGATGTCCCTATCTCCAAAAATGTACACAATGGGACCGTAATGTTGCAACCACACGCAAGTTGACCTAATGTGAGGAAAAAACGAGTTAGTACATTTCAAACATTACAAAGGTCTTTTTAAAATCAACATGAAAAACCAAACATCCAAAAGTATCAAACACAAAAAAATGATCACCGTAGAGAGGAAATGTATCGTGCTCAGCTCCCTCCTCCCGCCCTGTGGTGCAACTGATGTCCCTTTCTCCAAAAATGTATTCAATGGGACCGTAATGTTGCAACCACACACAAAACGACCTGCTGTGAGGAAAAAACAAGTTAGTACATTTCAAACATGAAAAAGGTCATTTTAAAAACAACATGAAAAATCAAACTTCCAAAAGTATCATACACAAAAAAATGCTTACTGTAGAAAGGAAATGTATCGTGCTCAGAACCGTCCACCCGCCCTGTGGTGCAACCGATGTCCCTTTCTCCAAAAATGTACTCAATGGGACCGTAATGTTGCAACCACACGCAAGTTGACATGATGTGAGGAAAAAATGAGTTATTACATTTCAAACATAAAAAGGTCATTTTAAAATCAACATAAAAAACCAAAATTCCAAAAGTATAAAACACAAAAAAATGCTTACCGAAGGGAGAAAATGTATCGCGCTCAGTAGCCTCCTCCCGCCCTGTGGTGCAACTGATGTCCCTTTCTCCAAAAATGTACTCAATGGGACCGTAATGTTGCAACCACACGCAAGTTGACCTGCTGTGAGGAAAAATCGTGTTAGTACATTAAAAACATGAAAAAGGTCATTTAAAAATCTATATGAAAAACCAAAATTCCAAAAATATAAAACACAAAAAAATGCTATCCGAAGAGAGAAAATGTATCGCGCTCAGCACCCTCCACCCGCCCTGTGGTGCAACTGATGTCCCTTTCTCCAAAAATGTACTCAATGGGTCCGTAATGTTGCAACCACACACAACTTGACCTGCTGTGAGGAAAAAACGAGTTAGTACATTCAAACAGGAACAAGAAATCAACATGAAAAACCAAACTTCCAAAAGTATCAAACACAAAAAAATGCTTACTGAAGAGAGAAAATGTATCGCGCTCAGCAACCTCCTCCCGCCCTGTGGTGCAACTGATGTCCCTTTCTCCAAAAATGTACTCAATGGGACCGTAATGCTGCAACCACACACAAGTTGACCTCCTGTGAGCAAAAAACCTGTTAGTATATTTCAAACATGAAAAAGGTCATTTTAAAATCAACATGAAAAACCAAACTTCCAAAAGTAACAAACACAAAAAAATGCTTACCGAAGAGAGAAAATGTATCGTGCTCAACACCCTCCTCCCGCCCTGTGGTGCAACTGATGTCCCTTTCTCCAAAAATGTACTCAACGGGACTATAATGCTGCAACCACACACAAGTTGACCTCCTGTGAGGAAACAACGAGTTAGTACATTTCAAACATGAAAAATGTCATTTTAAAATCAACATGAAAAACCAAACTACCAAAAGTATAAAACACATAAAAATGTTTACTATAGAAAGGAAATGTATTGTGCTCAGCACCCTCCTCCCGCCCTGTGGTGCAACTGATGTCCCTTTCTCCAATAATGTACTCTATGGGACCGTAATGTTGCAACCACACGCAAGTTGACAAGCTGCGAGGAAAAAACCAGTTAGTACATTTCAAACATGAAAAAGGTCATTTTAAAATCAACATGAAAAACCAAACTTCCAAAAGTATCAAACACAAAAAAATGCTTACCGTAGAAAGGAAATGTATCATGCTCAGCACCCTCCTCCCGCCCTGTGGTGCAACTGATGTCCCTATCTCCAAAAATGTACTCAATGGGACCGTAATGTTGCAACCACACGCAAGTTGACCTAATGTGAGGAAAAAACGAGTTAGTACATTTCAAACATTACAAAGGTCTTTTTAAAATCAACATGAAAAACCAAACATCCAAAAGTATCAAACACAAAAAAATGATCACCGTAGAGAGGAAATGTATCGTGCTCAGCTCCCTCCTCCCGCCCTGTGGTGCAACTGATGTCCCTTTCTCCAAAAATGTATTCAATGGGACCGTAATGTTGCAACCACACGCAAAACGACCTGCTGTGAGGAAAAAACAAGTTAGTACATTTCAAACATGAAAAAGGTCATTTTAAAAACAACATGAAAAATCAAACTTCCAAAAGTATCATACACAAAAAAATGCTTACTGTAGAAAGGAAATGTATCGTGCTCAGAACCGTCCACCCGCCCTGTGGTGCAACCGATGTCCCTTTCTCCAAAAATGTACTCAATGGGACCGTAATGTTGCAACCACACGCAAGTTGACCTGGTGTGTGGAAAAAATGAGTTATTACATTTCAAACATAAAAAGGTCATTTTAAAATCAACATAAAAAACCAAAATTCCAAAAGTATAAAACACAAAAAAATGCTTACCGAAGGGAGAAAATGTATCGCGCTCAGTAGCCTCCTCCCGCCCTGTGGTGCAACTGATGTCCCTTTCTCCAAAAATGTACTCAATTGGACCGTAATGTTGCAACCACACGCAAGTTGACCTGCTGTGAGGAAAAATCGTGTTAGCACATTTAAAACATGAAAAAGGTCATTTTAAAATCTATATGAAAAACCAAAATTCCACAAATATAAAACACAAAAAAATGCTTACCGAAGACAGAAAATGTATCGCGCTCAGCACCCTCCACCCGCCCTGTGGTGCAACCGATGTCCCTTTCTCCAAAAATGTACTCAATGGGACCGTAGTGTTGCAACCACACGCAAGTTGACCTGCTGTGAGGAAAAAACGTGTTAGTACATTTCAAACCAGAAAAAGGTCACTTTAAAATCAACATAAAAAACCAAACTTCCAAAAGTATCAAACATGAAAAAATGCTTACCGAAGAGAGAAAATGTATCGCACTCAGCACCCTCCTCCCGCCCTGTGGCACAACTGATGTCCCTTTCTCCAAAAATGTACTCAATGGGACCGTAATGTTGCAACCACACGCAAGTTGACCTGCTGTGATGAAAAAACGTGTTAGTACATTTCAAACATGAAAAATGTCATTTTAAAATCAACATGAAAAACCAAACTTCCAAAAGTATCAAACACAAAAACATGCTTACCGAAGAGAGAAGTTGTATCGCGCTCAGCACCCCCCTTCCGCCCTGTGGTGCAACTGATGTCCCTTTCTCCAAAATTGTACTCAATGGGACCGTAATGTTGCAACCACACACAAGTTGACCTGCTGTGAGGAAAAAACGTGTTAGTACATTTCAAACATGAAAAAGGTCATTTTAAAATCAACATGAAAAACCAAAATTCCAAAAGTAACAAACACAAAGAAATGCTTACCGAAGAGAGATAATGTATCGTGCTCAGCACCCTCCTCCCGCCCTGTGGTGCAACTGATGTCCCTTTCTCCGAAAATGTACTCAATGCCACCGTAATGTTGCAACCACACACAAGTTGACCAGCTGTGAGGAAAAAACGAATTAGTACATTTCAAACATGAAAAAGGTCATTTCAAAATCAACATGAAAAATCAAAATTCCAAAAGTATCAAACACAAAAAAATGCTTACCGAAGAGAGAAAATGTATCGTGCTAAAGCACCCTCCTCCCACACTGTGGTGCGACTGATGTCCCTTTCTCCAAAAATGTACTCAATGGGACCGTAATGTTGCAACCACATGCACGTTGACCTGCTGTGAGGAAAAAACTAGTTAGTACATTTCAAACATGAAAAAGGTCACTTTAAAGTCAACATGAAAAACCAAACTTCCAAAAGTATCAAACACAAAAAAATGCTTACCGAAGAGAGAAAATGTATCGTGCTCAGCACCCTCCTCCCGTCCTGTGGTGCAACTGATGTCCCTTTCTCCAAAAATGTACTCAATGGGACCGTAATGTTGCAACCACACACAAGTAGACCTGCTGTGAGGAAGAAACGAGTTTGTACATTTCAAACATGTAAAAGGTCATTTAAAAATCAACATGAAACACCAAAATTCCAAAAGTATAAAACACAAAAAAATGCTTACCGAAGAGAGAAAATGTATCGCGCTCATCACCCTTCTCCCGCCATGTGGTGCAACTGATGTCCCTTTCTCCAAGAATGTACTCAATGAGACCGTAATGTTGCAACAACACACAAGCAGACCTCCTCTGAGGAAAAACAAGTTAGTACATTTCAAACATGAGAAAGGTCATTTTAAAATCAACATGAAAAACCATAGTTCCAAAAGTATCAAACACAAAAAAATGCTTACCCTAGAGAGGAAATGTATCGTGCTCAGCACCCTCCTCCCGCCCTATGGTGCAACTGATGTCCCTTTCTCCAAACATGTACTCAATGGGACCGTAATGTTGCAACCACACACAAGTTGAACTGCTGTGAGGAAAAAACGTGTTAGTACATTTCAAACATGAAAAAGGTCATTTTAAAATCAACATGAAAAACCAAAAATCCAAAAGTATCAAACACAAAAAAAGGCTTACCGAAGAGAGAAAATGTATCGTGCTCAGCACCCTCCTCCCGCCCTGTGGTGCAACTGATGTCCCTTTCTCCAAAAATGTACTCAATGGGACTGTAATGTTCCAACCACACACAAGTTGACCAGCTGTGAGGAAAAAATGAGTTATTACATTTCAAACATGGAAAAGGTCATTTTAAAATCAACATGAAAAACCAAAATTCCAAAAGTATAAGACCAAAAAAAATGCTTACCCGAAGAGAGAGAATGTATCGTGCTCAGCACCCTCCTCCCACCCTGTGGTGCACCTGATGTCCCGTTCTCCAAAAATGTACTCAATGGAAGCGTAATGTTGCAACCACACACAAGTTGACCTGCTGTGAGGAAAAAATGAGTTAGTACATTTCAAACATGAAAAAGGTCATTTTAAAATCAACTTGAAAAACCAAACTTCCATAAGTATCAAACTCAAAAAATGCTTACCCTCGAAAGGAAATGTATCATGCTCAGCGCCCTCCACCCGCCCTGTGATGCAACTGATGTCCCTTTCTCCAAAAATGTACTCAATGGGACCGTAATATTGCAACCACACACAAGTTGACCTGCTGTGGGGAAAAAACGAGTTAGTACATTTCAAACATGAAACAGGTCATTTTAAAATCAACATGAAAAACCAAAATTCCAAAAGTATAAAACACAAAGAAAACCTTACCGAAGAGAGAAAATGTATCGTGCTCAGTACCCTCCTCCCGCCCTGCGGTGCAGCTGATGCCCCCTTTCTCCAAAAGTGTATTAAATGGGACCGTAATGTTGCAACCACACACAAGTTGACCTGCTGTGAGGAAAAAACGAGTTAGTACATTTCAAACATGATAAAGGTCATTTTAAAATCAACATGAAAAACCAAACTTCCAAAAGTATCAAACACAAAAAAATGCTTACCGTGGAAAGGAAATGTATCGTGCTCAGCACCCTCCTCCCGCCCTGTGGTGCAACTGATGTCCCTTTCACCAAAAATGTACTCAATGGGACCGTAATGTTGCAACCACCCGCAAGTTGACCCGCTGTGAGGAAAATACGTGTTAGTACATTTCAAACATGAAAAAGGTCATTTTAAAATCAACATGAAATACCAAAATTCCAAAAGTATAAAACACAAAATAATGCTTACCGAAGAGAGAAAATGTATCGTGCTCAGCATCCTCCTCCCGCCCTGTGGTGCAACTGATGTCCCTTTCTCCAAAAATGTATTCAATGGGACCGTAATGTTGCAACCACACGCAAAATGACCTGCTGTGAGGAAAAAACAAGTTAGTACATTTCAAACATGAAAAAGGTCATTTTAACAACAACATAAAAAACCAAACTTCCAAAAGTATCAAACACAAAAAAATGCCTACTGTAGAAAGGAAATGTATCGTGCACAGCACCGTCCACCCGCCCTGTGGTGCAACCGATGTCCCTTTCTCCAAAAATGTACTCAATGGGACCGTAATGTTGCAACCACACGCAAGTTGACAAGCTGCGAGGAAAAAACGAGTTAGTACATTTCAAACATGAAAAAGGTCATTTTAAAATCAACATGAAAAACCAAACTTCCAAAAGTATCAAACACAAAAAAATGCTTACCGTAGAAAGGAAATGTATCGTGCTCATCACCCTCCTCCCGCCCTGTGGTGCAACTGATGTCCCTTTCTCCAAAAATGTACTCAATGGGATCGTAATGTTGCAACAACACACAAGTTGACCTGCTGCGAGAAAAAAATGAGTTAGTACATTTCAAACATGAAAAAGGTAATTTTAAAATCAACATGAAAAACCAAACTTCCAAAAGTATGAAACTCAAAAAAATGCTTACCGAAGAGAGAAAATGTATCGTGCTCAGCACCCTCCTCCAGCCCTGTGGTGCAACTGATGTCCCTTTCTCCAAAAAGGTACTCAATGGGACCGTAATATTGCAACCACACACAAGTTGACCTGCTGTGAGGAAAAAATGAGTTAGTACATTTCAAACATGAAAAAGGTCATTTTAAAATCAACATGAAAAAGCAAACTTCCATAAGTATCAAACACAAAAAAATGCTTACCCTCGAAAGGAAATGTAACATGCTCAGCACCCTCCACCCGCCCTGTGGTGCAACTGATGTCCCTTTCTCCAAAAATGTACTCAATGGGACCGTAATGTTTTAACCACGCACAAGTTGACCTGCTTTGAAGAAAAAACGAGTTAGAAGATTTCAAACATGGAAAAGGTCATTTTAAAATCAACATGAAAAACCAAACTTCCAAAATTATAAAACACAAAAAAATTTTCACCGTAGAAAGGAAATGTATCGTGCTCAGCACCCTCCTCCCGCCCTGTGGTGCAACTGATGTCCCTTTCTCCAAAATTGTACTCAATGGGACCGTAATGTTGCAACCACACGCAAGTTGACCTAATGTGAGGAAAAAACGAGTTACTACGTTTCGAACTTGACAAAGGTCTTTTTAAAATCAACATGAAGAACCAAACTTCCAAAAGTATCAAACACAAAAAAATGCTCACCGTAGAAAGGAAATGTATCGTGCTCAGCTCCCTCCTCCCGCCCTGTGGTGCAACTGATGTCCCTTTCTCCAAAAATGAACTCAATTGGACCGTAACGTTGCAACCACACGCAAGTTGACCTGCTGTGAGGAAAAATCGTGTTAGTACATTTAAAACATGAAAAAGGTCATTTTAAAATCTATATGAAAAATCAAAATTCCACAAATATAAAACACAAAAAAATGCTTACCGAAGACAGAAAATGTATCGCGCTCAGCACCCTCCACCCGCCCTGTGGTGCAACCGATGTCCCTTTCTCCAAAAATGTACTCAATGGGACCGTAATGTTGCAACCACACGCAAGTTGACCTGCTGTGATGAAAAAACGTGTTAGTACATTTCAAACATGAAAAATGTCATTTTAAAATCAACATGAAAAACCAAACTTCCAAAAGTATCAAACACAAAAACATGCTTACCGAAGAGAGAAGTTGTATCGCGCTCAGCACCCCCCTCCCGCCCTGTGGTGCAACTGATGTCCCTTTCTCCAAAAATGTACTCAATGGGACCGTAATGTTGCAACCACACACAAGTTGACCTGCTGTGAGGAAAAAAAGAGCTAGTACATTTCAAACATGAAAAAGGTCATTTTAAAATCAACATGAAAAACCAAAATTCCAAAAGTATAAAACACAAAAAAAATGCTTACCGAAGAGAGAAAATGTATCGTGCTCTGCACCCTCCTCCCGCCCTGTGGTGCAACTGATGTCCCTTTCCCCAAAAATGTACTCAATGGGACCGTAATGTTGCAACCACACGCAAGTTGACCTGCTGTGAGGAAAAAACGAGTTAGTACATTTCAAACATGAAAAAGGTCATTTTAAAATCAACATGAAAAACCAAAATTCCAAAAGTAACAAACACAAAGAAATGCTTACCGAAGAGAGAAAATGTATCGTGCTCACCACCCTCCTCCCGCCCTGTGGTGCAACTGATGTCCCTTTCTCCGAAAATGTACTCAATGCCACCGTAATGTTGCAACCACACACAAGTTGACCAGCTGTGAGGAAAAGACGAATTAGTACATTTCAAACATGAAAAAGGTCATTTCAAAATCAACATGAAAAATCAAAATTCCAAAAGTAACAAACACAAAAAAATGCTTACCGAAGAGAGAAAATGTATCGTGCTAAAGCACCCTCCTCCCACACTGTTGTGCGACTGATGTCCCTTTCTCCAAAAATGTACTCAATGGGACCGTAATGTTGCAACCACATGCACGTTGACCTGCTGTGAGGAAAAAACTAGTTAGTACATTTCAAACATGAAAAAGGTCATTTTAAAGTCAACATGAAAAACCAAACTTCCAAAAGTATCAAACACAAAAAAATGCTTACCGAAGAGAGAAAATGTATCGTGCTCAGCACCCTCCTCCCGTCCTGTGGTGCAACTGATGTCCCTTTCTCCAAAAATGTACTCAATGGGACCGTAATGTTGCAACCACACACAAGTAGACCTGCTGTGAGGAAGAAACGAGTTTGTACATTTCAAACATGTAAAAGGTCATTTAAAAATCAACATGAAACACCAAAGTTCCAAAAGTATAAAACACAAAAAAATGCTTACCGAAGAGAGAAAATGTATCGCGCTCATCACCCTTCTCCCGCCCTGTGGTGCAACTGATGTCCCTTTCTCCAAGAATGTACTCAATGAGACCGTAATGTTGCAACAACACACAAGCAGACCTGCTCTGAGGAAAAACAAGTTAGTACATTTCAAACATGAGAAAGGTCATTTTAAAATCAACATCAAAAACCATAGTTCCAAAAGTATCAAACACAAAAAAATGCTTACCCTAGAGAGGAAATGTATCGTGCTCAGCACCCTCCTCCCGCCCTATGGTGCAACTGATGTCCCTATCTCCAAACATGTACTCAATGGGACCGTAATGTTGCAACCACACACAAGTTGAACTGCTGTGAGGAAAAAACGTGTTAGTACATTTCAAACATGTAAAAGGTCATTTTAAAATCAACATGAAAAACCAAAAATCCAGAAGTATCAAACACAAAAAAAGGCTTACCGAAGAGAGAAAATGTATCGTGCTCAGCACCCTCCTCCCGCCCTGTGGTGCAACTGATGTCCCTTTCTCCAAAAATGTACTCAATGGGACCGTAATGTTCCAACCACACACAAGTTGACCAGCTGTGAGGAAAAAATGAGTTATTACATTTCAAACATGGAAAAGGTCATTTTAAAATCAACATGAAAAACCAAACTTCCAAAAGTATAAGACCAAAAAAAATGCTTACCCGAAGAGAGAGAATGTATCGTGCTCAGCACCCTCCTCCCACCCTGTGGTGCACCTGATGTCCCGTTCTCCAAAAATGTACTCAATGGAAGCGTAATGTTGCAACCACACACAAGTTGACCTGCTGTGAGGAAAAAATGAGTTAGTACATTTCAAACATGAAAAAGGTTATTTTAAAATCATTATGAAAAACCAAACTTCCATAAGTATCAAACACAAAAAATGCTTACCCTCGAAAGGAAATGTATCATGCTCAGCGCCCTCCACCCGCCCTGTGGTGCAACTGATGTCCCTTTCTCCAAAAATGTACTCAATGGGACCGTAATGTTGCAACCACACACAAGTTGACCTGCTGTGGGGAAAAAACGAGTTAGTACATTTCAAACATGAAACAGGTCATTTTAAAATCAACATGAAAAACCAAAATTCCAAAAGTATAAAACACAAAAAAACCTTACCGAAGAGAGAAAATGTATCGTGCTCAGTACCCTCCTCCCGCCCTGCGGTGCAGCTGATGCCCCCTTTCTCCAAAAGTGTATTAAATGGGACCGTAATGTTGCAACCACACACAAGTTGACCTGCTGTGAGGAAAAAACGAATTAGTACATTTCAAACATGATAAAGGTCATTTTAAAATCAACATGAAAAACCAAACGTCCAAAAGTATCAATCACAAAAAAATGCTTACCGTGGAAAGGAAATGTATCGTGCTCAGCACCCTCCTCCCGCCCTGTGGTGCAACTGATGTCCCTTTCACCAAAAATGTACTCAATGGGACCGTAATGTTGCAACCACACGCAAGTTGACCCGCTGTGAGGAAAATACGTGTTAGTACATTTCAAACATGAAAAAGGTCATTTTAAAATCAACATGAAAAACCAAAATTCCAAAAGTATAAAACACAAAATAATGCTTACCGAAGAGAGAAAATGTATCGTGCTCAGCACCCTCCTCCCACCCTGTGGTGCAACTGATATCCCTTTCTCCAAAAATGTACTCAATGGGACCGTAATGTTGCAACCACACGTAAGTTGACCTAATGCGAGGAAAAAACGAGTTAGTACATTTCAAAAATGACAAAGGTCTTTTTAAAATCAACATGAAAAACCAAACTTCCAAAAGTATCAAACACAAAAAAATGCTCACCGTAGAAAGGAAATGTATCGTGCTCAGCATCCTCCTCCCGCCCTGTGGTGCAACTGATGTCCCTTTCTCCAAAAATGTATTCAATGGGACCGTAATGTTGCAACCGCACGCAAAATGACCTGCTGTGAGGAAAAAACAAGTTAGTACATTTCAAACATGAAAAAGGTCATTTTAACAACAACATAAAAAACCAAACTTCCAAAAGTATCAAACACAAAAAAATGCTTACCGTAGAAAGGAAATGTATCGTGCTCATCACCATCCTCCCGCCCTGTGGTGCAACTGATGTCCCTTTCTCCAAAAATGTACTCAATGGGATCGTAATGTTGCAACAACACACAAGTTGACCTGCTGCGAGAAAAAAATGAGTTAGTACATTTCAAACATGAAAAAGGTAATTTTAAAATCAACATGAAAAACCAAACTTCGAAAGGTATGAAACTCAAAAAAATGCTTACCGAAGAGAGAAAATGTATCGTGCTCAGCACCCTCCTCCAGCCCTGTGGTGCAACTGATGTCCCTTTCTCCAAAAAGGTACTCAATGGGACCGTAATATTGCAACCACACACAAGTTGACCTGCTGTGAGGAAAAAATGAGTTAGTACATTTCAAACATGAAAAAGGTCATTTTAATGCAACATGAAATACCAAACTTCCAAAAGTATCAAACACAAAAAAATGCTTACTGTAGAAAGGAAATGTATCGTGCTCAGCACCGTCCACCCGCCCTGTGGTGCAACCGATGTCCCTTTTTTCCAAAAATGTACTCAATGGGACCGTAATATTGCAACCACACGCAAGTTGACAAGCTGCGAGGAAAAAACGAGTTAGTACATTTCAAACTTGAAAAAGGTCATTTTAAAATCAACATGAAAAACCAAAATTATAAATGTATCAAACACAAAAAAATGCTTACCGAAGAGAGAAAATGTATCGCGCTCAGCACCCTCCTCCCACCCTGTGGTGCAACTGATGTCCCTTTTTTCCAAAAATGTACTCAATGGGACCGTAATGTTGCAACCACACGCAAGTTGACCTGCTGTGAGGAAAAACGAGTTAGTACATTTCAAACATGAAAAAGGTCATTTTAAAATCAACATGAAAAACCAAACTTCCAAAAGTAACAAACACAAAAAAATGCTTACCGAAGAGAGAAACTGTATCGCGCTCAGCACCCCCCTCCCGCCCTGTGGTGCAACTGATGTCCCTTTCTCCAAAAATGTACTCAGTGAACCGTAATGTTGCAACCACACGCAAGTTGACCTGATGTGAGGAAAAAACGTGTTAGTACTTTTCACACATGAAAAAGGTCATTTTAAAATCAACATGAAAAACCAAAATTCCAAAAGTATAAAACACAAAAAAATGCTTACCGAAGGGAGAAAATGTATCGCACTCAGTAGCCTCCTCCCGCCCTGTGGTGCAACTGATGTCCTTTTCTCCAAAAATGTACTCATTGGGACCGCAATGTTGCAACCACACACAAGTTGACCTCCTGTGAGGAAATAACGAGTTAGTACATTTCAAACATGAAAAAGGTCATTTTAAAATCAACATGACAAACCAAACTTCCAAAAGTAACAAACAAAAAAAAATGCTTACCGAAGAGAGAAAATGTATCGTGCTCAGCACCCTCCTGCGGCCCTGTGGTGCAATTGATGTCCCTTTCTCCAAAAATGTACTCAATGGGACCGTAATGTTGCAACCACACACAAGTTGACCTGCTGTGAGGAAAAAACGAGTTAGTACATTTCAAACATGAAAAAGGTCATTTTAAAATCATCATGAAAAACCGAAATTCCAAAAGTATCAAACACAAAAAAATGCTTACCGAAGAGAGAAAATGTATCGTGCTCAGCACCCTCCTCCCGCCCTGTGGTGCAACTGATGTCCCTTTCTCGAAAAATGTACTCAATGGGACCGTAATGTTGCAACCACACACAAGTAGACCTGCTGTGAGGAAAAAACGAGTTAGTACATTTCAAACATGAAAAAGGTCATTTTAAAATCAACATGAAAAACCAAAATTCCAAAAGTATCAAACACAAAAAAATGCATACCGAAGAGAGAAAATGTATCCTGCTCAGCACCCTCCTCCCACCCTGTGGTGCAACTGATGTCCCTTTCTCCAAAAATGTACTCAATGGGACCGTAATCTTGCGACCACACACAAGTTGACCTGCTGTGAGGATAAAACGAGTTAGTACATTTCAAACAGGAAAAAGGTCATTTTAAAATCAATATGAAAAACCAAACTTCCAAAAGTATCAAACACAAAAAAATGCTTACCGAAGAGAGAAAATGTATCGCGCTCAGCACCCTCCCCCTGCCCTGTGGTGCAACTGAAGTCCCTTTCTCCAAAAATGTACTCAATGGGACTGTAATGTTGCAACCACACGCAAGTTGACCTGCTATGGGGAAAAAACGTGTAAGTAAATTTCAAACATGAAAAAGGTCACTTTAAAATCAACATGAAAAACCAAACTTCCAAAAGTATCAAACACGAAAAACTACTTACCGAAGAGAGAAAATGTATCGCGCTCAGCACCCTCCTCCCGCCCTGTGGCGCAACTGATGTCCCTTTCTCCAAAAATTTACTCAATGGGACCGTAATGTTGCAACCACACGCAAGTTGACCTGCTGTGAGGAAAAAACGTGTTAGTACATTTCAAACATGAAAAAGGTCATTTTAAAATCAACATGAAAAACTAAAATTCCAAAAGGATCAAACACAAAAAAATGCTTCCTGAAGAGAGAAAATGTATCGCTCTCAGCACCCTCCTCCCGCCCTGTGGTGCAACTGATGTCCCTTTCTCCAAAAATGTACTCAATGGGACCATAATGTTGCAACCACACACAAGTTGACCTGCTGTGAGGAAAAAACGAATTAGTACATTTCAAACATGAAAAAGGTCTTTTTAAAATCAACATGAAAATCCAAAATTCCAAAAGATTCAAACACAAAAAAATGCTTACCGAAGAGAGAAAATGTATCGTACTCAAACCCTCCTGCGGCCCTGTGGTGCAATTGATGTCCCTGTCTCCAAAATGTACTCAATGGGACCGTAATGTTGCAACCAGACACAAGTTGACCTCCTGTGAGGAAATAACAAGTTAGTACATTTCAAACATGAAAAAGGTCATTTTAAAATCAACATGAAAAACCAAACTTCCAAAAGTAACAAACACAAAAAAATGCTTACCGAAGAGAGAAAATGTATCGTGCTCAGCACCCTCCTTCGGCCCTGTGATGCAATTGATGTCCCTTTCTCCAAAAATGTACTCAATGGGACCGTAATGTTGCAACCACACACAAGTTGACCTGCTGTGAGGAAAAAACGAGTTAGTACATTTCAAACATGAAAAAGGTCATTTTAAAATCAACATCAAAAACCAAAATTCCAAAAGTATCTAACACAAAAAAATGCTTACCGAAGAGAGAAAATGTATCGTGCTCAGCACCCTCCTCCCGCCCTGTGGTGCAACTGATGTCCCTTTCTCCAAAAATGTACTCAATGGGACCGTAATGTTGCAACCACACACAAGTAGACCTGCTGTGAGGAAAAAACGAGTTAGTACATTTCAAACATGAAAAAGGTCATTTTAAAATCAACATGAAAAACCAAAATTCCAAAAGTATAAAACACAAAAAAATGCTTACCGAAGAGAGAAAATGTATCCTGCTCAGCACCCTCCTCCCACCCTGTGGTGCAACTGATGTCCCTTTCTCCAAAAGTGTACCCAATGGGACCGTAATGTTGCAATCACATGCAAGTTGACCTGCTGTGAGGAAAAAACGAGTTAGTACATTTCAAACATGAAAAAGGTCATTTTAAAATCAACATGAAAAACCAAAATTCGAAAAGTATAAAACACAAAAAAATGTTTACCGAAGAGAGAAAATGCATCGTGCTCAGCACCCTCCTCCCGCCCTGTGGTGCAACTGATATCCCTTTCTCCAAAAATGTACTCAATGGGACCGTAATGTTGCAACCACACACAAGTTGACCTCCTGTGAGGAAAAAACGAGTTAGTACATTTCAAACATGAAAAAGGTCATTTTAAAATCAACATGAAAAACCAAACTTCCAAAAGTAACAAACACAAAAAAATGCTTACCTAAGAGAGAAAATGTATCGTGCTCAGCACCCTCCTGCGGCCCTGTTGTGCAACTGATGTCCCGTTCTCCAAAAATGTACTCAATGGGACCGTAATGTTGCAACCACACACAAGTTGACCTCCTGTGAAGAAAAAACGAGTTAGTACATTTAAAACATGAAAAAGGTTATTTTAAAATCAAAATGAAAAACCAAAATTCCAAAAGTATCAAACACAAAAAAATGCTTACCGAAGAGAGAAAATGTATCGTGCTCAGCACCCTCCTCCCTCCCTGTGGTGCAACTGATGTCCCTTTCTCCAAAAATGTACTCAATGGGACTGTAATGTCGCAACCACACACAAGTTGACCTGCTGTGAGGAAAAAACGAGTTAGTACATTTGAAACACGAAAAAGGTCATTTTAAAATCAACATGAAAAACTAAACTTCCAAAAGTAACAAATACAAAGAAATGCTTACCGGATAGAGAAAATGTATAGTGCTCAGTACCCTCCTGCAGCCCTGTGGTGCAACTGATGTCCCTTTCTCCAAAAATGTACTCAATGGGACCGTAATCTTGCGACCACACACAAGTTGACCTGCTGTGAGGATAAAACGAGTTAGTACATTTCAAACAAGAAAAAGGTCATTTTAAAATCAATATGAAAAACCAAACTTCCAAAAGTATCAAACACAAAAAAATGCTTACCGAAAAGAGAAAATGTATCGCGCTCAGCACCCTCCTCCCGCCCTGTTGTGCAACTGAAGTCCCTTTATCCAAAAATGTACTCAATGGGACCGTAATGTTGCAACCACATGCAAGTTGACCTGCTATGAGGAAAAAACGTGTAAGTAAATTTCAAACATGAAAAAGGTCACTTTAAAATCAACATGAAAAACCAAACTTCCAAAAGTATCAAACACGAAAAAATGCTTACCGAAGAGAGAAAATGTATCGCGCTCAGCACCCTCCTCCCGCCCTGTGGCGCAACTGATGTCCCTTTCTCCAAAAATGTACTCAATGGGACCGTAATGTTGCAACCACACGCAAGTTGACCTGCTGTGAGGAAAAAACGTGTTAGTACATTTCAAACATGAAAAAGGTCATTTTAAAATCAACATAAAAAACCAAAATTCCAAAAGTATAAAACACAAAAAAATGCTTACCGAAGAGAGAAAATGTATCGTGCTCAGCACCCGTCTGCGGCCCTGTGGTGCAACTGATGTCCCTTTCTCCAAAAACGTACTCAATGGGACCGTAATGTTGCAACCACACGCAAGTTGACCTGCTGTGAGGAAAAAAACGTGTTAGTACATTTCAAACATGAAAAAGGTCATTTTAAAATCAACATGAAAAACCAAAATTCCAAAAGTATAAAACACAAAAAAATGCTTACCGAAGAGAGAAAATGTATCGTGCTAAAGCACCCTCCTCCCACCCTGTGGTGCGACTGATGTCCCTTTCTCCAAAAATGTACTCAATGGGACCGTAATGTTGCAACCACACGCAAGTGAACCTCCTGTGAGGAACTAACGAGTTAGTACATTTCAAACATGAAAACGGTCATTTTAAAATCAACATGAATAACCAAATTTCCAAAAGTATCAAACACGAAAAGATGCTTACCGAAGAGAGAAAATGTATCGTGCCCAGCACCCTCCTCCCGCCCTGTGGTGCAACTGATGTCCCTTTCTCCAAAAACGTACTCAATGGGACCGTAATACTGCAACCACACACAAGTTGACCTCCTGTGAGGAAATAACGAGTTAGTACATTTCAAACATGAAAAAGGTCATTTTAAAATCAACATGAAAAACCAAACTTCCAAAAGTAACAAACACAAAAAAATGCTTACCGTAGAGAGAAAATGTATCGTGCTCAGCACCCTCCTGCGGCCCTGTGATGCAATTGATGTCCCTTTCTCCAAAAATGTACTCAATGGGACCGTAATGTTGCAACCACACACAAGTTGACCTGCTGTGAGGAAAAAACGAGTTAGTACATTTCAAACATGAAAAAGGTCATTTTAAAATCAACATGAAAAACCAAAATTGCAAAAGTATCAAACACAAAAAAATGCTTACCGAAGAGAGAAAATGTATCGTGCTCAGCACCCCCCTCCCGCCCTGTGGTACAACTGATGTCCCTTTCTCCAAAAATGTACTCAATGGGACCGTAATGTTGCAACCACACACAAGTAGACCTGCTGTGAGGAAAAAACGAGTTAGTACATTTCAAACATGAAAAAGGTCATTTTAAAATCAACATGAAAAACCAAAATTCCAAAAGTATAAAACACAAAAAAATGCCTACCGAAGAGGGAAAATGTATCCTGCTCAGCACCCTCCTCCCACCCTGTGGTGCAACTGATGTCCCTTTCTCCAAAAATGTACTCAATGGGACCGTAATGTTGAAACCACGCACAAGTTGACCTGCTGTGAGGAAAAAACGAGTTAGTACATTTAAAACATGAAAAAGGTCATTATAAAATCAACATCAAAAACCAAAATTTCAAAAGTATGAAACACAAAAAAATGCTTACCGAAGAGAGAAAATGTATCATGCTCAGCAACCTCCTCCCGCCCTGTGGTGCAACTGATGTCCCTTTCTCCAAAAACGTACTCAATGGGACCGTAATGTTGCAACCACACGCAAGTTGAACTGCTGTGAGGAAAAAACGTGTTAGTACATTTCAAAAATGATAAAGGTCATTTTAAAATCAACATGAAAAACCAAAATTCCAAAAGTATAAAACACAAAAAAATGCTTACCGAAGAGAGAAAATGTATCGTGCTAAAGCACCCTCCTCCCACCCTGTGGTGCGACTGATGTCCCTTTCTCCAAAAATGTACTCAATGGGACCGTAATGTTGCAACCACACGCAAGTTGACCGCCTGTGAGCAAACAACGAGTTAGTACATTTCAAACATGAAAAAGGTCATTTTAAAATCAACATGTAAAACCAAATTTCCAGAAGTATCAAACACGAAAAAATGCTTACCGAAGAGAGAAAATGTATCGTGCCCAGCACCCTCCTCCCGCCCTGTGGTGCAACTGATGTCCCTTTCTCCAAAAACGTACTCAATGGGACCGTAATGTTGCAACCACACGCAAGTTGACCTGCTGTGAGGAAAAAACTTGTTAGTACATTTCAAACATGAAAAAGGTCATTTTAAAATCAACATGAAAAACCAAAATTCCAAAAGTATAAAACACAAAAAAATGCTTACCGAAGAGAGAAAATGTATCGTGCTAAAGCACCCTCCTCCCACCCTGTGGTGCGACTGATGTCCCTTTCTCCAAAAATGTACTCAATGGGACCGTAATGTTGATACCACGCACAAGTTGACCTGCTGTGAGGAAAAAACGAGTTAGTACATTTAAAACATGAAAAAGGTCATTATAAAATCAACATCAAAAACCAAAATTTCAAAAGTATCAAACACAAAAAAATGCTTACCGAAGAGGGAAAATGTATCATGCTCAGCAACCTCCTCCCGCCCTGTGGTGCAACTGATGTCCCTTTCTCCAAAAACGTACTCAATGGGACCGTAATGTTGCAACCACACGCAAGTTGAACTGCTGTGAGGAAAAAACGTGTTAGTACATTTCAAAAATGAAAAAGGTCATTTTAAAATCAACATGAAAAACCAAAATTCCAAAAGTATAAAACACAAAAAAATGCTTACCGAAGAGAGAAAATGTATCGTGCTAAAGCACCCTCCTCCCACCCTGTGGTGCGACTGATGTCCCTTTCTCCAAAAATGTACTCAATGGGACCGTAATGTTGCAACCACACGCAAGTTGACCTCCTGTGAGCAAACAACGAGTTAGTACATTTCAAACATGAAAAAGGTCATTTTAAAATCAACATGAAAAACCAAATTTCCAGAAGTATCAAACACGAAAAAATGCTTACCGAAGAGAGAAAATGTATCGTGCCCAGCACCCTCCTCCCGCCCTGTGGTGCAACTGATGTCCCTTTCTCCAAAAACGTACTCAATGGGACCGTAATGTTGCAACCACACGCAAGTTGACCTGCTGTGAGGAAAAAACTTGTTAGTACATTTCAAACATGAAAAAGGTCATTTTAAAATCAACATGAAAAACCAAAATTCCAAAAGTATAAAACACAAAAAAATGCTTACCGAAGAGAGAAAATGTATCGTGCTAAAGCACCCTCCTCCCACCCTGTGGTGCGACTGATGTCCCTTTCTCCAAAAATGTACTCAATGGGACCGTAATGTTGCAACCACACGCAAGTTGACCTCCTGTGAGGAAACAACGAGTTAGTACATTTCAAACATGAAAAAGGTCATTTTAAAATCAACATGAAAAACCAAATTTCCAGAAGTATCAAACACGAAAAAATGCTTACCGAAGAGAGAAAATGTATCGTGCCCAGCACCCTCCTCCCGCCCTGTGGTGCAACTGATGTCCCTTTCTCCAAAAACGTACTCAATGGGACCGTAATGTTGCAACCACACGCAAGTTGACCTGCTGTGAGGAAAAAACGTGTTAGTACATTTCAAAAATGAAAAAGGTCATTTTAAAATCAACATGAAAAACCAAAATTCCAAAAGTATCAAACACATAAAAATGCTTACTGAAGAAAGAAAATGTATCGTGCTCAGCACCCTCCTCCCGCCCTGTGGTGCAACTGATGTCCCTTTCTCGAAAAATGTACTCAATGGGACCGTAATGTTGCAACCACACGCAAGTTGACCCGCTGTGAGGAAAAAACGTGTTAGTACATTTCCAAAATGAAAAAGGTCATTTTAAAATCAACATGAAAAACCAAAATTCCAAAAGTATAAAACACAAAAAAATGCTTACCGAAGAGAGAAAATGTATCCTGCTCAGCACCCTCCTCCCACCCTGTGGTGCAACTGATGTCCCTTTCTCCAAAAATGTACTCAATGGGACCGTAATGTTGAAACCACGCACAAGTTGACCTGCTGTGAGGAAAAAACGAGTTAGTACATTTAAAACATGAAAAAGGTCATTATAAAATCAACATCAAAAACCATAATTTCAAAAGTATAAAACACAAAAAAATGCTTACCGAAGAGAGAAAATGTATCGTGCTAAAGCACCCTCCTCCCACCCTGTGGTGCGACTGATGTCCCTTTCTCCAAAAATGTACTCAATGGGACCGTAATGTTGCAACCACACGCAAGTTGACCTCCTGTGAGGAAACAACGAGTTAGTACATTTCAAACATGAAAAAGGTCATTTTAAAATCAACATGAAAAACCAAATTTCCAAAAGTATCAAACACAAAAAAATGCTTACCGAAGAGAGAAAATGTATCCTGCTCAGCACCCTCCTCCCACCCTGTGGTGCAACTGATGTCCCTTTCTCCAAAAACGTACTCAATGGGACCGTAATACTGCAACCACACACAAGTTGACCTCCTGTGAGGAAATAACGAGTTAGTACATTTCAAACATGAAAAAGGTCATTTTAAAATCAACATGAAAAACCAAACTTCCAAAAGTAACAAACACAAAAAAATGCTTACCGAAGAGAGAAAATGTATCGTGCTCAGCACCCTCCTGCGGCCCTGTGATGCAATTGATGTCCCTTTCTCCAAAAATGTACTCAATGGGACCGTAATGTTGCAACCACACACAAGTTGACCTGCTGTGAGGAAAAAACGAGTTAGTACATTTCAAACATGAAAAAGGTCATTTTAAAATCAACATGAAAAACCAAAATTCCAAAAGTATCAAACACAAAAAAATGCTTACCGAAGAGAGAAAATGTATCCTGCTCAGCACCCTCCTCCCACCCTGTGGTGCAACTGATGTCCCTTTCTCCAAAAATGTACTCAATGGGACCGTAATGTTGAAACCACGCACAAGTTGACCTGCTGTGAGGAAAAAACGAGTTAGTACATTTAAAACATGAAAAAGGTCATTATAAAATCAACATCAAAAACCAAAATTTCAAAAGTATCAAACACAAAAAAATGCTTACCGAAGAGAGAAAATGTATCATGCTCAGCAACCTCCTCCCGCCCTGTGGTGCAACTGATGTCCCTTTCTCCAAAAACGTACTCAATGGGACCGTAATGTTGCAACCACACGCAAGTTGAACTGCTGTGAGGAAAAAACGTGTTAGTACATTTCAAAAATGAAAAAGGTCATTTTAAAATCAACATGAAAAACCAAAATTCCAAAAGTATAAAACACAAAAAAATGCTTACCGAAGAGAGAAAATGTATCGTGCTAAAGCACCCTCCTCCCACCCTGTGGTGCGACTGATGTCCCTTTCTCCAAAAATGTACTCAATGGGACCGTAATGTTGCAACCACACGCAAGTTGACCTCCTGTGAGGAAACAACGAGTTAGTACATTTCAAACATGAAAAAGGTCATTTTAAAATCAACATGAAAAACCAAATTTCCAGAAGTATCAAACACGAAAAAATGCTTACCGAAGAGAGAAAATGTATCGTGCCCAGCACCCTCCTCCCGCCCTGTGGTGCAACTGATGTCCCTTTCTCCAAAAACGTACTCAATGGGACCGTAATGTTGCAACCACACGCAAGTTGACCTGCTGTGAGGAAAAAACGTGTTACTACATTTCAAAAATGAAAAAGGTCATTTTAAAATCAACATGAAAAACCAAAATTCCAAAAGTATCAAACACATAAAAATGCTTACCGAAGAAAGAAAATGTATCGTGCTCAGCACCCTCCTCCCGCCCTGTGGTGCAACTGATGTCCCTTTCTCGAAAAATGTACTCAATGGGACCGTAATGTTGCAACCACGCACAAGTTGACCTGCTGTGAGGAAAAAACGAGTTAGTACATTTAAAACATGAAAAAGGTCATTATAAAATCAACATCAAAAACCATAATTTCAAAAGTATAAAACACAAAAAAATGATTACCGAAGAGAGAAAATGTATCGTGCTAAAGCACCCTCCTCCCACCCTGTGGTGCGACTGATGTCCCTTTCTCCAAAAATGTACTCAATGGGACCGTAATGTTGCAACCACACGCAAGTTGACCTCCTGTGAGGAAACAACGAGTTAGTACATTTCAAACATGAAAAAGGTCATATTAAAATCAACATGAAAAACCAAATTTCCAAAAGTATCAAACACAAAAAAATGCTTACCGAAGAGGGAAAATGTATCCTGCTCAGCACCCTCCTCCCACCCTGTGGTGCAACTGATGTCCCTTTCTCCAAAAATGTACTCAATGGGACCGTAACGTTGAAACCACACAAAAGTTGACCTGCTGTGAGGAAAAAACGAGTTAGTACATTTAAAACATGAAAAAGGTCATTATAAAATCAACATCAAAAACCAAAATTTCAAAAGTATCAAACACAAAAAAATGCTTATCGAAGAGAGAAAATGTATCATGCTCAGCAACCTCCTCCCGCCCTGTGGTGCAACTGATGTCCCTTTCTCCAAAAACGTACTCAATGGGACCGTAATGTTGCAACCACAAGCAAGTTGAACTGCTGTGAGGAAAAAACGTGTTAGTACATTTCAAAAATGAAAAAGGTCATTTTAAAATCAACATGAAAAACCAAAATTCCAAAAGTATAAAACACAAAAAAATGCTTACCGAAGAGAGAAAATGTATCGTGCTAAAGCACCCTCCTCCCACCCTGTGGTGCGACTGATGTCCCTTTCTCCAAAAATGTACTCAATGGGACCGTAATGTTGCAACCACACGCAAGTTGACCTCCTGTGAGGAAACAACGAGTTAGTACATTTCAAACATGAAAAAGGTCATTTTAAAATCAACATGAAAAACCAAATTTCCAGAAGTATCAAACACGAAAAAATGCTTACCGAAGAGAGAAAATGTATCGTGCCCAGCACCCTCCTCCCGCCCTGTGGTGCAACTGATGTCCCTTTCTCCAAAAACGTACTCAATGGGACCGTAATGTCGCAACCACACGCAAGTTGACCTGCTGTGAGGAAAAAACTTGTTAGTACATTTCAAACATGGAAAAGGTCATTTTAAAATCAACATGAAAAACCAAAATTCCAAAAGTATAAAACACAAAAAAATGCTTACCGAAGAGAGAAAATGTATCGTGCTAAAGCACCCTCCTCCCACCCTGTGGTGCGACTGATGTCCCTTTCTCCAAAAATGTACTCAATGGGACCGTAATGTTGAAACCACGCACAAGTTGACCTGCTGTGAGGAAAAAACGAGTTAGTACATTTAAAACATGAAAAAGGTCATTATAAAATCAACATCAAAAACCAAAATTTCAAAAGTATCAAACACAAAAAAATGCTTACCGAAGAGAGAAAATGTATCATGCTCAGCAACCTCCTCCCGCCCTGTGGTGCAACTGATGTCCCTTTCTCCAAAAACGTACTCAATGGGACCGTAATGTTGCAACCACACGCAAGTTGAACTGCTGTGAGGAAAAAACGTGTTAGTACATTTCAAAAATGAAAAAGGTCATTTTAAAATCAACATGAAAAACCAAAATTCCAAAAGTATAAAACACAAAAAAATGCTTACCGAAGAGAGAAAATGTATCGTGCTAAAGCACCCTCCTCCCACCCTGTGGTGCGACTGATGTCCCTTTCTCCAAAAATGTACTCAATGGGACCGTAATGTTGCAACCACACGCAAGTTGACCTCCTGTGAGGAAACAACGAGTTAGTACATTTCAAACATGAAAAAGGTCATTTTAAAATCAACATGAAAAACCAAATTTCCAGAAGTATCAAACACGAAAAAATGCTTACCGAAGAGAGAAAATGTATCGTGCCCAGCACCCTCCTCCCGCCCTGTGGTGCAACTGATGTCCCTTTCTCCAAAAACGTACTCAATGGGACCGTAATGTTGCAACCACACGCAAGTTGACCTGCTGTGAGGAAAAAACGTATTAGTACATTTCAAAAATGAAAAAGGTCATTTTAAAATCAACATGAAAAACCAAAATTCCAAAAGTATCAAACACATAAAAATGCTTACCGAAGAAAGAAAATGTATCGTGCTCAGCACCCTCCTCCCGCCCTGTGGTGCAACTGATGTCCCTTTCTCGAAAAATGTACTCAATGGGACCGTAATGTTGCAACCACACGCAAGTTGACCCGCTGTGACGAAAAAACGTGTTAGTACATTTCAAAAATGATAAAGGTCATTTTAAAATCAACATGAAAAACCAAAATTCCAAAAGTATAAAACACAAAAAAATGCTTACCGAAGAGAGAAAATGTATCCTGCTCAGCACCCTCCTCCCACCCTGTGGTGCAACTGATGTCCCTTTCTCCAAAAATGTACTCAATGGGACCGTAATGTTGCAACCACACACAAGTTGACCTGCTGTGAGGAAAAAACGAGTTAGTACATTTAAAACATGAAAAAGGTCATTATAAAATCAACATCAAAAACCATAATTTCAAAAGTATAAAACACAAAAAAATGCTTACCGAAGAGAGAAAATGTATCGTGCTAAAGCACCCTCCTCCCACCCTGTGGTGCGACTGATGTCCCTTTCTCCAAAAATGTACTCAATGGGACCGTAATGTTGCAACCACACGCAAGTTGACCTCCTGTGAGGAAACAACGAGTTAGTACATTTCAAACATGAAAAAGGTCATTTTAAAATCAACATGAAAAACCAAATTTCCAAAAGTATCAAACACAAAAAAAGCTTACTGAAGAGAGAAAATGTAACGTGCCCAGCACCCTCCTCCCGCCCTGTGGTGCAACTGATGTCCCTTTCTCCAAAAACGTACTCAATGGGACCGTAATGTTGCAACCACACGCAAGTTGACCTGCTGTGAGGAAAAAACGTGTTAGTACATTTCAAACATGAAAAAGGTCATTTTAAAATCAACATAAAAAACCAAAATTCCAAAAGTATAAAACACAAAAAAATGCTTACCGAAGAGAGAAAATGTATCGTGCTCAGCACCCGTCTGCGGCCCTGTGGTGCAACTGATTTCCCTTTCTCCAAAAACGTACTCAATGGGACCGTAATGTTGCAACCACACGCAAGTTGACCTGCTGTGAGGAAAAAACGTGTTAGTACATTTCAAACATGAAAAAGGTCATTTTAAAATCAACATGAAAAACCAAAATCCCAAAAGTATAAAACACAAAAAAATGCTTACCGAAGAGAGAAAATGTATCGTGCTAAAGCACCCTCCTCCCACCCTGTGGTGCGACTGATGTCCCTTTCTCCAAAAATGTACTCAATGGGACCGTAATGTTGCAACCACATGCAAGATGACCTGCTGTGAGGAAAACACGAGTTAGTACATTTCAAACATGAAAAAGGTCATATTAAAATCAACATGAAAAACCAAAATTCCAAAAGTATAAAACACAAAAAAAAAGTGCATACCGAAGAGAGAAAATGTATCGTGCTCAGCACCCTCCTCCCGCCCTGTGGTGCAACTGATGTCCCTTTCTCCAAAAATGTACTCAGTGGGACCGTAATGTTGCAGCCACACACAAGTTGACCTGCTGTGAGGAAAAAACGTGTTAGTACATTTCAAACATGAAAAAGGTCATTTTAAAATCAACATAAAAAACCAAAATTCCAAAAGTATAAAACACAAAAAAATGCTTACCGAAGAGAGAAAATGTATCGTGCTCAGCACCCGTCTGCGGCCCTGTGGTGCAACTGATTTCCCTTTCTCCAAAAACGTACTCAATGGGACCGTAATGTTGCAACGACACGCAAGTTGACCTGCTGTGAGGAAAAAACGAGTTAGTACTTTTCAAACATGAAAAAGGTCATTTTAAAATCAACATGAAAAACCAAAATTCCAAAAGTATAAAACACAAAAAAATGCTTACCGAAGAGAGAAAATGTATCGTGCTCAGCATCCTCCTCCTACACTGTGGGGCAACTGATGTCCCTTTCTCCAAAAATGTACTCAATGGGACCGTAATGTTGCAGCCACACACAAGTTGACCTGCTGTGAGGAAAAAACGTGTTAGTACATTTCAAACATGAAAAAGGTCATTTTAAAATCAACATGAAAAACCAAACTTCCAAAAGTATCAAGCACAAAAAAATGCTTACCGTAGAAAGGTAATGTATTGTGCTCAGCACCCTCCTCCCGCCCTGTGGTGCAACTGATGTCCCTTTCTCCAACAATGTATTCAATGGGACCGTAATGTTGCAACCACACACAAGTTGACCTGCTGTGAGGAAAACGCGAGTTAGTACATTTCAAACATGAAAAAGGTCATTTTAAAATCAACATGAAAAACCAAAATTCCAAAAGTATCAAACACATAAAAATGCTTACCGAAGAAAGAAAATGTATCATGCTCAGCACCCTCCTCCCGCCCTGTGGTGCAACTGATGTCCCTTTCTCGAAAAATGTACTCAATGGGACCGTAATGTTGCAACCACACGCAAGTTGACCCGCTGTGAGGAAAAAACGTGTTAGTACATTTCAAAAATGAAAAAGGTCATTTTAAAATCAACATGAAAAACCAAAATTCCAAAAGTATAAAACACAAAAATTTGCTTACCGAAGAGAGAAAATGTATCGTGCTCAGCACCCTCCTCCCGCCCTGTGGTGCAACTGATTTCCCTTTCTCGAAAAATGTACTCAATGGGACCGTAATGTTGCAACCACACGCAAGTTGACCTGCTGTGAGGAAAAAAACGTGTTAGTACATTTCAAACATGAAAAAGGTCATATTAAAATCAACATGAAAAACCAAAATCCCAAAAGTATAAAACACAAAAAAATGCTTACCGAAGAGAGAAAATGTATCGTGCTAAAGCACCCTCCTCCCACCCTGTGGTGCGACTGATGTCCCTTTCTCCAAAAATGTACTCAATGGGACCGTAATGTTGCAACCACATGCAAGATGACCTGCTGTGAGGAAAACACGAGTTAGTACATTTCAAACATGAAAAAGGTCATATTAAAATCAACATGAAAAACCAAAATTCCAAAAGTATAAAACACAAAAAAAAAGTGCATACCGAAGAGAGAAAATGTATCGTGCTCAGCACCCTCCTCCCGCCCTGTGGTGCAACTGATGTCCCTTTCTCCAAAAATGTACTCAATGGGACCGTAATGTTGCAACGACACGCAAGTTGACCTGCTGTGAGGAAAAAACGAGTTAGTACATTTCAAACATGGAAAAGGTCATTTTAAAATCAACATGAAAAACCAAAATTCCAAAAGTATAAAACACAAAAAAATGCTTACCGAAGAGAGAAAATGTATCGTGCTCAGCATCCTCCTCCTACACTGTGGGGCAACTGATGTCCCTTTCTCCAAAAATGTACTCAATGGGACCGTAATGTTGCAGCCACACACAAGTTGACCTGCTGTGAGGAAAAAACGTGTTAGTACATTTCAAAGATGAAAAAGGTCATTTTAAAATCAACATGAAAAACACTACTTCCAAAAGTATCAAACACAAAAAAATGCTTACCATAGAAAGAAAATGTATCGTGCTCAGCACCCTCCTCCCACCCTGTGGTGCAACTGATGTCCCTTTCTCCAAAAATGTACTCAATGGGACCGTAATGTTGCAACCACACGTAAGTTGACCTGCTGAGAGGAAAAATGAGTTAGTACATTTCAAACATGAAAAAGGTCATTTTAAAGTCAACATGAAAAACCAAAATTCCAAAAGTATCAAACACAAAAAAATGCTTACCGAAGAGAGAAAATGTATCGTGCTCAGCACCCGCCTCCCACCCTGTGGTGCAACTGATGTCCCTTTCACCAAAAATGTACTCAATGGGACCGTAATGTTGCAACCACACGCAAGTTGACCTGCTGTGAGGAAAAAATGAATTAGTACATTTCAAACATGAAAAAGGTCATTTTAAAATCAACATGAAAAACCAAAATTCTAAATGTATAAAACACAAAAAAATGCTTACCGAAGAGAGAAAATGTATCGTGCTCTGCACCCTCCGACCGCCCTGTGGTGCAACTGATGTCCCTTTTTACAATAATGTACTCAACGGGACCATAATGTTGCAACCACATACAAGTTGGCCTGCCCGTCCTGTGGTGCAACTGATGTCCATTTCTGCAAAAATGTACTCAATCGGAGCATAATGTTGCAACCACACACAAGTTGACCTGCTGTCAGCAAAAATTGAGTTAGTACATTTCAAACATGAAAAAGGTCATTTTAAAATCAACATGAAAAACCAAAATTCCAAAAGTATCAAACACAAAAACATGCTCACCGAAGAAAGAAAATGTATTGTGCTAGCCACACTTCTCCCGCCCTGTGGTGCAACTGATGTCCCTTTCTGCAAAAAAGTACTCAATCGGACCATAATGTTGCAACCACACACAAGTTGACCTGCTGTGAGGAAAAAACGAGTTAGTACATTTCAAACATGAAAAAGGTCATTATATATTCAACATGAAAAATCAAAATTCCAAAAGTGGCAAACACAAAAAAATGCTTACCGTAAAAACGAAATGTATCTTGCTAGGCTCCCTCCTCCTGCTCTATGGTGCAACTGATGACCCATTCTCCAAAACGTACTCAATGGGACCGTAATGTTGCAACCACACGCAAGTTGACCTGCTGTGAGGAAAAAAACGTGTTAGTACATTTCAAACATGAAAAAGGTCATATTAAAATCAACATGAAAAACCAAAATCCCAAAAGTATAAAACACAAAAAAATGCTTACCGAAGAGAGAAAATGTATCGTGCTAAAGCACCCTCCTCCCACCCTGTGGTGCGACTGATGTCCCTTTCTCCAAAAATGTACTCAATGGGACCGTAATGTTGCAACCACATGCAAGATGACCTGCTGTGAGGAAAACACGAGTTAGTACATTTCAAACATGAAAAAGGTCATATTAAAATCAACATGAAAAACCAAAATTCCAAAAGTATAAAACACAAAAAAAAAGTGCATACCGAAGAGAGAAAATGTATCGTGCTCAGCACCCTCCTCCCGCCCTGTGGTGCAACTGATGTCCCTTTCTCCAAAAATGTACTCAATGGGACCGTAATGTTGCAACGACACGCAAGTTGACCTGCTGTGAGGAAAAAACGAGTTAGTACATTTCAAACATGGAAAAGGTCATTTTAAAATCAACATGAAAAACCAAAATTCCAAAAGTATAAAACACAAAAAAATGCTTACCGAAGAGAGAAAATGTATCGTGCTCAGCATCCTCCTCCTACACTGTGGGGCAACTGATGTCCCTTTCTCCAAAAATGTACTCAATGGGACCGTAATGTTGCAGCCACACACAAGTTGACCTGCTGTGAGGAAAAAACGTGTTAGTACATTTCAAAGATGAAAAAGGTCATTTTAAAATCAACATGAAAAACACTACTTCCAAAAGTATCAAACACAAAAAAATGCTTACCATAGAAAGAAAATGTATCGTGCTCAGCACCCTCCTCCCACCCTGTGGTGCAACTGATGTCCCTTTCTCCAAAAATGTACTCAATGGGACCGTAATGTTGCAACCACACGCAAGTTGACCTGCTGAGAGGAAAAATGAGTTAGTACATTTCAAACATGAAAAAGGTCATTTTAAAGTCAACATGAAAAACCAAAATTCCAAAAGTATCAAACACAAAAAAATGCTTACCGAAGAGAGAAAATGTATCGTGCTCAGCACCCGCCTCCCACCCTGTGGTGCAACTGATGTCCCTTTCACCAAAAATGTACTCAATGGGACCGTAATGTTGCAACCACACGCAAGTTGACCTGCTGTGAGGAAAAAATGAATTAGTACATTTCAAACATGAAAAAGGTCATTTTAAAATCAACATGAAAAACCAAAATTCTAAATGTATAAAACACAAAAAAATGCTTACCGAAGAGAGAAAATGTATCGTGCTCTGCACCCTCCGACCGCCCTGTGGTGCAACTGATGTCCCTTTTTACAATAATGTACTCAACGGGACCATAATGTTGCAACCACATACAAGTTGGCCTGCCCGTCCTGTGGTGCAACTGATGTCCATTTCTGCAAAAATGTACTCAATTGGAGCATAATGTTGCAACCACACACAAGTTGACCTGCTGTCAGCAAAAATTGAGTTAGTACATTTCAAACATGAAAAAGGTCATTTTAAAATCAACATGAAAAACCAAAATTCCAAAAGTATCAAACACAAAAACATGCTCACCGAAGAAAGAAAATGTATTGTGCTAGCCACACTTCTCCCGCCCTGTGGTGCAACTGATGTCCCTTTCTGCAAAAAAGTACTCAATCGGACCATAATGTTGCAACCACACACAAGTTGACCTGCTGTGAGGAAAAAACGAGTTAGTACATTTCAAACATGAAAAAGGTCATTATATATTCAACATGAAAAATCAAAATTCCAAAAGTGGCAAACACAAAAAAATGCTTACCGTAAAAACGAAATGTATCTTGCTAGGCTCCCTCCTCCTGCTCTATGGTGCAACTGATGACCCTTTCTCCAAAAATGTACTCAATGGGACCGTAATGTTGCAACCACACACAAGTTGAGCTGCTGTGAGGAAAAATTGAGTTAGTACATTTCAAACATGGAAAAGGTCATTTTAAAATCAACATGAAATACCAAAATTCCAAAAGTATCAAACACAAAAACATGCTTACCGAAGAAAGAAACTGTATCGTGCTCTGCTCCCTCCTCCCACCCTGTGATGCAACAGATGTCCCTTTCTCCAAAAATGTACTCAATGGGACCGTAATGTTGCAACCACACACAAGTTGACCTGCAGTGAGGAAAAAATGAGTTAGTACATTTCAAACATGAAAAAGGTCATTGTACAATCAACATGAAAAACCAAATTCCAAAAATATAAGACACAAATAAATGCTTACCGAAGAAAGAAAATGTATTCTGCTCGACACCCTCCTGCCGCCCTGAGGTGCAACTGATGTCCCTTTCTCCAAAAATGTACTCAATGGGACCGTAATATTGCAACCACACACAAGTTGACCTGCTGTGAGGAAAAAACGAGTTAGTACATTTCAAACATGAAAAAGGTCGTTTTAAAATCAACATGAAAAACCAAAATTCCAAAAGTATCAAACACAAAAACATGCTCACCGAAGAAAGAAAATGTATCGTGCTAGGCACACTCCTCCCGCCCTGTGGTGCAACTGATGTCCCTTTCTGCATAAATGTACTCAATGGGACCGTAATGTTGCAACCACACACAAGATGACCCGCTATGAGGAAAAAACGAGTTAGTACATTTCAAACATGATAAAGGTCATTTTAAAATCAACATCAAAAACCAAACTTCCAAAAGTATCAAACACAAAAAAATGCTTACCGTAGAAAGGAAATGTATCGTGCTAGGCACCCTCCTTCCGCCCTGTGGTGTAACTGATGTCCCTTCCTCCAAAAATGTACTCAATGGGACCGTAATGTTGCAACCACACACACGTTGACGTGCTGTGAGGAAAAAACGAGTTAGTACATTTCAAACATGAAAAAGGTCATTTTAAAATCAACATGAAAACCCAAAATTCCAAAAGTATAAAACACAGAAAATAGCTTACCGAAGAGAGAAAATGTATCGTGCTCTGCACCCTCCGTCCGCCCTATGGTGCAACTGATGTCCCTTTCTCCAAAAATGTACTCAATGGGACCGTAATGTTGCAACCACACACAAGTTGACCTCCTATGAGGAAAAAATGAGTTAGTGCATTTCAAACATGAAAAAGGTCATTTTAAAATCAACATGAAAAACCAAAATTCCAAAAGTATAAAACACAAAAAAATGCTTACCGAAGAAAGAAAATGTATCGTGCTCTGCACCCTCCTCCCACCATGTGGTGCAACAGATGTCCCTTTGTCCAAAGATGTACTCAATGGGACCGTAATGTTGCAACCACACACAAGTTGACCTGCTGTGAGGAAAAAATGATTTAGTACATTTCAAACATGAAAAAGGTCATTTTAAAATCAACATGAAAAACCAAAATTCCAAAAGTGTAAAACACAAAAAAATGCTTACTGAAGAAAGAAAATGTATCGTGCTCGGCACCCTCCTCCCGCCCTGTGGTGCAACTGATGTCCCTTTCTCCAAAAATGTACTCAATGGGACTGTAATGGTGCAACCACACACAAGTTGACCTGCTGTGAGGAAAAAACGAGTTAGTACATTTCAAACATGAAAAAGGTCATTTTAAAATCAACATGAAAAACCAAAATTCCAAAAGTGTAAAACACAAAAAATGCTTACTGAAGAAAGAAAATGTATCGTGCTCGGCACCCTCCTCCCGCCCTGTGGTGCAACTGATGTCCCTTTCTCCAAAAATGTACTCAATGGGACTGTAATGGTGCAACCACACACTAGTTGACCTGCTGTGAGGAAAAAACGAGTTAGTATATTTCAAACATGACAAAGGTCATTTTAAAATCAACACGAAAAACCAAAATTCCAAAAGTATCAAACACAAAATAATGCTTACCGAAGAAAGAAAATGTATCGTGCTAGGCACACTCCTCCCGCCCTGTGGTGCAACAGATGTCCCTTTCTGCAAAAATGTACTCATTCGGACCGTAATGTTGCAACCACACACAAGTTGACCTGCTGTGAGGAAAAAACGAGTTAGTACATTTCAAACATGAAAATGGTCATTTTAAAATCAACATGAAAAACCAAAATTCCAAAACTATCAAACACAAAAAAATGCTTACCGTACAAAGGAAATGTATCGTGCTAGGCTCGCTCCTCCCGCTCTATGGTACAACTGATGACCCTTTCTCCGAAATGCATTCAATGGACCGTAATGTTGCAACCACACACAAGTTGATCTGCTGTGGGGAAAAAACGAGTTAGTACATTTCAAACATGAAAAGGGTCATTTTAAAATCAACATGAAAAACCAACATTCCAAAAGAATAAAAAACAAAAAAATGATTACGGAAGAAAGAAAATGTATCGTATTAGGCACCCTCCTCTCGCCCTGTGGTGCAACAGATGTCCCTTTCTCCAAAAATGTACTCAATGGGAGCGTAATGTTGGAACCACACACACATGTTGACCTGCTGTTAGGAAAAAACGAGTTGGTACATTTCAAACATGAAGTAGGTCATTTTTAAATCAACATGAAAAACCAAAATTCCAAAAGAATAAAACAGAAGAAAGTTCTTACCACAGAAAGAAAACGTATCGTGCTCCGCAGCTGTCTCACTGGCCTGTGGTGCAAGAGATATCCCTTCTTCCAAAAATGTACTCAATGTGGTGCAATAAATGTCCCTTTCTACTAAAATGTACTCAATGGGAACATAAATGCTGCAACCATTCACAGAAGTTGACTTGCTATGAAGAATAAGTCGGTTACTACATTTATTACATCAATTAGGTCATGTTAAAGTCAACATGAGAAAACTAAATTTGAAAAAGTATAAAACTGTAAGATATGCTTTCCAAAAGAAAGGGAACGTTTAATGCTCTGTAGCTCTGGCAGTGACCTATGTTGCAACAGATGGCCCTTTCTCCAAAAATGTAAATTGGAGAATAAATGTGGCAACCACACATACAAGTCAACCGCTGTGAAGTTCGAAAGTGTTATTAAATTTGGTATGTCAAATTGGTCATTCATACGTCAACATAAAAAATCAATTTTCTAAAAATATAAAACTGTAACATATGTTTACCAGAGGAAGGAGAACATATCAAGTTCCGCACATCCCATATTGTGCTGTGCTGCACCAGATGTTCCTTTCACCAAAAATTTCAGTCATTCAGAGCAAAAATGTTGCAACCACACCCACAAGTCAACAAGCTGTGAACAATGAGTGTTCAACTACATTTTGTGCATCAAATAGGTCTTTCATATATCAATATAAAATATCTAATTTCGAAAATGTATTAAGAAGTATTAAATGCTTACCATAAGAAAGAAAATCTATGAAGTTCTGCATCTTGGATACTGAGCTGTGCTGCAACAGATGTCCCTTTCGCCAAAAAATGCAGTCACTGGGAGCAGAAATGTTGCAACCACACATACAAGTCAACCTGCTGTGGAGAAAAAATGTTTTACAACATATTGCACATCAAATAGGTGATTCTAATTTCGACATAATAATTCTGATTTCTAAAAGTTCAAAACAGGAATATATGCTTGCTTCAAAAAGAAAATGTATCTTATTCTGCAAAACCCATACTGAGCTGTGGTGTATCAAATGTTCCTTTCGCCCAAAAATGTAGTCGATGGGAGCTGAAATGTTGCAATCATGCGCACAACTCAACCTGCTGTGAAGGATGAGTGTTTTAGTACATTTTGTACCTCAATATGTCAACATAAAAACCTGATTTCTGAATGTATAAAATAGGAAAATATGCTTACCAAAAGAATGAAAATGTATCAAGTTCTGCTCCTCTCTTATTGAACTGTGTTGCAGGAGATGTCATTCTCGCCAAAAATGAAGTCAATGGGAGCCGAAATGTGCAACCACACACACAAGTCTACCTGCTTTCAAGAACGAGTGCATTACTACATTCTGAACATCAAATTGGTCATTCATATGTCAATATAAAAAGTGTAATTTTGAAAAATATAAAACAGGATGACATGCTTACTTAAAGAATGAAAACATATCACACTTCTCATATTTAACTGTGGTGCAAGAAATATCTCATTTGCCAAAAAATGTAGTTGATAGGAGCAGAGATGTTGCAATCACCCACACATCAACCTGGTGTGAAGGAGGGACCAGTTGCTATATTTTGTACATCAGATATATTATTATTTTTATGTCAATTTGAGGAATAGTTTTTAAAAATTTAAAAGAGCAAGATACACTTATCAAACGGAAGTATGTGTACTAATTTCCACACATCTGTCATTTAACTATAATGCAACAGATGTCAAATTTGTCAAAAACGCAGTTGATATGGACATAATTGTTCGCAGCCTTGCACCCGAGTCAGTCTGCTGCGAAAGACGAGCATGTTTTTTTCTGTAAGGTCTTGTGGGACCAAACTACTGAGGTCATCAGTCCCTAAGCTTAGGCACTATTTAACCTAACTTAAACTAAGTCATGCTAAGGACAACACACACACCCATGCCTGACGGTGTAATCGAATCTCTGAAGCAGGGAGCCACGTGGACCGTGACAAGGCACCCTATTCTGCGTGGCTACTGGGCATGGCAATGTATCAATTGAAATTTCCTGGCAGATTAAAACTGTGGGCCGGACCGAGACTCGAACTCGGGATCTTTGCCTTTCATGGGCAAGGGCTCTACCATCTGAGCTACCGAAGCACGATTCACGCCACGTCCTCACAGCTTTATTCCTGCCAGTACCTCGTCTCCTACCTTCCAAACTTTATGGAAGGTCTCCTGCAAACCTTGCAGAACTAGCACTCCCCAGGCTGTGGCTAAGCCATGTCTCCACAATATCCTTTCTTTTAGGAGTGCTAGTTCTGCAAGGTTCGCAGGAGAGCTTCTGTAAAGTTTGGAAGGTAGGAGACGAGGTACTGGCAGGAATAAAGCTGTGAGGATGGGGTGTGAATCGTGCTTGAGTAGCTCAGGTGGTAGAGCACTTGTCCACGAAAGGCAAAGGTCCTGAGTTCGAGTCTCGGTCCGGCACACAGTTTTAATCTGCCAGGAAGTTTCATGTCAGCGCACACTCCGCTGCAGAGTGAAAATCTCATTCTGGGAATATATCAATTCCTGTACTTTAGTTGATTATGGTGAAACTGATGTCTCATTTGCCACAAAGATGTATTCCATTGGTGCATAAATGTTGAACCACACACCCAAGTCATGCTTCTGTGAAGGAAGACACTGCTGTTACATTTCATATATCTAATGGTTCATTTTTATCTCAACTCAATAATTAGATATTTCTAATGTAGGTGTGAATAACTAAACAAAGAAGATGTATCAAGTTCTGCAACTCACATAGTTAACTATGTTGTAACTGAGAAGTCATTTGCAACAAAATCACAGTCGATAAGAGCATAAATGTTCAACCATACATGCAAGTCCACCTGTTGCTTAGGATGAGACTGTTACTACAGTTGGTACACTAAATTAAAAATTTTTAAAAGTACAATACAATCAGTAGTGTTTTCCAAAAGAAGGAGGATTATTGTGTTCCAAACGTCTCACAGTTAACTTTGGTGCAACTGATATCTCATTTGCAGTAAAACCTTATTGGATAGAAGTTTAAATATTGCAACCACACATGCAAATCAACCTGTTTTGAAGGAGTCAGTTACTCTGGTTGAGTCAGTTACTTCATTTGGTGTAACAAGTATGCCATATTTATGTCACCTTGAAGAACCTATTTCTTAAAAGGATAGAGTATAGAAACACTTACCAAAAGAAAGAACATGCATTAAGTTCTGCAAATGTCACAATTATCTGCAGTGCATCTGATGTCTCATTTGCAGCATAAATGCAGTTGATGGGAGCATAAATGTTGCAACTACACAGTCAAATCAACCTGCTGGGAATTATGAGACTGTTACTACATTCAGTATATCAAATACTTCATTTCTAAGTCAACTTGAGGAATTTAATTTTTAAAAGTGTAAATCAATAGGAAGTCCTTACCAAAAGAAAGGGTACGTATTAATATCCGCACTTCACATTGTTAACAGTGGTAAAACTGATGTCTCATTTGCAGCAAAAATGCTGTTGATGAGAGCATAAATGTTGCAGCCACACTCTCCAGATTAGATTAGATTAGATTCAGTTTTCGTTTCACAGACAAAAAGTGAAATGATTCTCGTGGGTGTGGTACAAGTCAGAAAATCTAAAATAAAAAACATAAAACATCTGAATATAGTAATCACTACCCTGATTCTTTGTCAGCAGATTGTCAAAACATGTGAAATATTACAGTGAAGTGGAACTCCTAATATTTACAGAATTAATATGGTGTCAAAATGAAACATAGTTATGCACTTTTAATAAATTTATTATACACAGTATACCTGATCTTGACTGTTGTAAACAACTGATGTCAAAGCTGAAATCTAACAGACATTTTTATTTCAGTTGGCCTAATAGTTTCTGTTAAGATATACAGATGTAGAGCAGAAGGAGTTGCCTATGAAAAAGTCTTTCAGTCTCTGTTTAATCTGTGCTGTGTCTGGAACAAAGTTTTTTATGGTTGCTGGCAATTTATTGGGAATTTGTGTTCCTGAATATTGGACCCCTTTTTGGACCAAGGTAAGTGATTTTAGGTCTTTACGTAGCTATTAGTTGGAAATAGAGACATATTACTTGCAACAAATTTCGTTAAGGAATAAAGATACTGAGAAGCAGTGGTTAGAGCACAAAGTTACTTGAACATATTTCTACACGGTGTTTTTCAATTTACACCACAAATGAGTCATATTACATGCTTTTGTATAATAAAAACCTTTCCTTGATTTGATGAGTTACTCCAGAACATGATTCCATATGACACAATAGAATGAAAGTAAGCAAAGTGTGTAAGTTTTTTATATTTATATTTCCTACATCTGACCTCATTCATACTGCAAATACCGACTTGTTAGGCACTTCAGCAATCCTGTGGTATGCTCTTCCCAACTGAATTTAAAATTGAGTTTCAATCCCAGAAATATTTAACACTGTACACCTCTTGGATCTGCATCTCTTCATATGTTATAAATATGCTGGAGGGAAATCTGTTACAGGTTCCGAACTGCATACAGTGGGTCTTTTGAAAGTGTAATGACAGTGAGTTAGCTTTAAACCATTTATTAATGTCAGTGAAAATTTGATTAACAGCCATTTTTAAATCTGTACTTGACTTGTTATTTATTGTTATGTTTGTACCATCTGCAAGCAGAACTAACTTTGCATCTGGCAATGTAGCAGACAAGAGATCATCAATGATACAAGAAAAGGCAATGGATTCAAGATGGAAACTTGATGAATACTGCATGTAATTAATTCCCAAACAGAGGAAGACTGGTTGCATTACTCCACAGGTATTTTGCAATGACACCCTTTGTTTCTTATTAGTTAGATAAGACTCCAACAATTTTGCAGCCCTGCCAGTGACACCATAATATTCTAATTTACTTAAAAAGATGCTACGATCCACGCAGTCAAAGGCTTTTCGTGGGTCACAGAAAATGCCGGCAGCCTTTAATTTGATATCTAATGAATTAAGTACATCTCAGTATATGTTTAAAAAGCCTTCCCTATATTTGAACAATTAGGAAACACAAATTGTGACTAGGACAATATATTCTTAGCAGTCAGATGTTTAAGAAGAGGCTTGAACACAACCTTTTCAAATGTTTTTGAAAAAGCGGGATGAAGCATTTAACAAAAGAAAGATGTATCAAGTTCCACACCTCTCATAGTTAACTATTGTGCAACTGGTGTCTCATTTGAAGCAAAAACGTGGTTGATGGGAGCATAAATGTTGCAACCACACACCCAAGTCAATCTACTGGGAGGACAAGACTGTTGCTACATTTGTTATTTGAAATGGATCATTTTTATGGGAATTTTACAGTATAATTATGAAAAGTGAAAAGCAATAGAAAATGGTTACCAAAAGAAAGAAGCTGTATTAAGTTCTGCCCTCTCATAGTTAACTATGAGGCAAGTGATGTTTCATTTGCCCCAAAAATGTAGTCAGTTCGATCATAAATGTCGCAGTGAAACGTCCGAGTCGACCTGCTGGGTAGGATGAGCCCGTTACCACATTTTGTATATCAAATAGGTCATTTTTACATCAACTTGAAAAATCTAATTTTTAAAAGTATAAAACAGAAATATGCACTTAGCAAAGAAACAAAATGTATCAAGTTGCGCACCCCTCATTACTTACCAAAAGAAAGAAGATGTATTACATTTCGCTCCTCTCATTTTCAGGAAAAGCAGTCAGTGGGAGAATAACACATACCACATCAACCTGCTGAAAAATAAACTGTACTGTGCTATTCGGTGCTAATATACATATGCAACAGCTATGGCTTAGGCATTATCAGCCACTTTACTACAATTATGTACATGTATCTTTAGATGAGAAACTAGATAAATGGTTGGTTGACACTGAAAAGAGTAATTTAAAGTGACTAGTTGAGTGACCTTCAAAAGTAGATGAAATTAGGTATTTGGAAGTACAGTCTGGTGGTTGGAGTGGTGGGGAAAAATCCTTCTTTTGGCATATTAAATCATCATAATTTGATTATAAATTGTTGCCAATCACTAACTAATCAATAAGCACAGTGATAAGAGTGACGGTTAATAAATAATAGTAATTTACTTGTAGAGGACAACGGACACTCCAGGACATTGGAGATGAGGGCAAATGCCTCAGGGATTTGATAATTGACCTGTGGCTGCCTCAGGACACATTGATCAAGGAGGGCAATGACACTTTTGGAAGGTCTGCAATAGTTCAGAGTGGGCTGTACTGGTACAGCACCCTTGCTCATACTCTTAAGCATCTAACATTTCCTTACGTGCAATCGGAGGTTGACTCCCTAACCATGACGAACACCCGTCGACTGTAAGACATCCTTCTCCGTACTTCACAGATGGGACTACACGTGATGCAATGTAATGCTCTCGAGGCATTCGTCAAATCCAAAGCCTTCCAATGGACTGTCACACTGTAGCGTTCTACATCACTGCAAATCACTCGTTTCCCTTCATTGACTGTTCAGTGGTGTTACTCTTTACATTATCTCAAGGGTCGCTCCAAACTGACTGCAGAAAAAGTGTGGCTTTCAAGGAGCTCCTCGACAGCTATACCCCAGTATTTTTAATTCTCTATACACAGTCAGTATGCAAGCTGGAGTGCTGGAACTCATGAATGATTCCTTTGGCAATTTCAAGTGATTCTTTACAACTATCCTATGCAGTGCTCGATTGTCCCTGTCCATCAGTATGTGAGGTCTGTTTGGTCTCGGTTTAGCCGTGATTTTTCCTTTGCTTTTCCAGTTTACAATCACGCCACCATTAGTTGACTTGGGGTGCTTGAGATGGGTTTAAATGCCCTGATGAATTAGTAACTTAGTGATTAGTTGACAATGGAAGTCACAGAATTCTCCTGAGTGACCAGTTCTGTAATTACTGTTTTTCTACTGACAACACAAACTCTTTGCCTCTTTTATAACAGCGGTTCCACTGCTCATTGGTACTATGATGAGGTTTCTGCACTCTTCATATAAGATATATATACACAGGTATATCTCTGTATTTCACTATAGCCTACCTGAATGCAATGCAGATAGTGTACAAGTGATTTCAGTTTCTGGTTGTACCTGTCTCAATATCTCATTAGTCTATCAACATTGTTCATCAGATGCGATGTTTGTGAGAATTGTACATTAGGTAATGTTGTAATATGTCCCTTGCCACTAATATTGTTTAATAGTCACAAACATCTATACAGTGATGTTTGATGGTGGTTTTTTCAACTTTTGGAAAGCATTTTCAGCAGCATAAGGACAGTGATGATCGTTAAAAGACTTGTGATGCTAACGTGCCAAGTTCCTTATATTACATTTGTTCTATACTGGCTTAATCATGCTCGTGTTTCACTGCACTGTTGTTCCCATAAACATGATATGTAATTCGAAATTTGTGTAGAACGTTGTTGCAGTGTAGTTCATATGTACAAAGGACGTTCAAAACGTTTTGCACATTCGTCTCTAACTTTTTTATTTTTTGCAGGAGGAGAATGAAATTTTTTGTGAACATACTTGGAACATTTAGCTATATATTGAGCCTCCTCAATGTAGCCTCCGTCAGCTGTGACACATCTGGCCCAACGTTCTTTCCATGATGTAAATGAACTTTGGTAAAACTTTGGGGACTGACTTTTACACCATTTCTTGACATAGGAAATACAGTCTTTCTCACTATCAAACCACACAGGTGGGCCTTCAGTTGACCAAAGAGGTAAAAATCAGACGGAGCCAAATCTGGACTGTAGGGAGAATGAGGAACAATTTTCCAACCCATTTTCCTGATTTTCTCCTGCGTCATAAGGGCTGAATGGGGTTTGGCATTGTCATGGTGTAGTCTGATGAGCTGACACTGAAGTTGTGGTCTGTGAGTCTCGATGGCACATTACAGCTTGTCCAATTGCAAACAGTGATGGTCCCGGTTAATTGTGAAGCCAGGTTCCAAAAAGTCAATGAAAATGACACCACACTGATCCCAGAGGAAGGAGGCCTCACTTTCGGCCTACTGTTCATGAAAGTCTTGGTTTCTTCTTCCGAGGGGAACCCAGATGACGCCACTCCATGGATTGGGTTTTGCTCTCAGGTTCGGACAAAAACAATTGTATTTCATCCTGGGTAATGACGCTGTCAAAACACTGTTTCCACTCTTCAGTAAAGGTATCATGAGACCCTTGCACACATTCTTCCTCATTGTTTTCATTTCTCTTATCAATAATCTAGGCACCCAACGCGCACAGATTTTTCTGTACCCTAGTGACTGACTGTATCAGAGATACCACACTACCCATTGAAAAACGAGTCTTTCAGCAAGCTGTCATGTCGTCACACATCTGTCATTTTGGATGATTTGATCAATGTTCTCCTTATTCACATCACTCACTGCCATCGATTGTCTACCGCTCTGAGGATTGTCCAGCAGAGAGAAATCACCTTCTTTAAACCTCTGCAACCACTGCTGGATACTGCTGCGATCCACTGTGTCCTCTACATAAACAGGGAGCAACTTCCTGTGAATCGATGTAGCAGAGTGATTGCCAGTCTTGAAGAGGAACTCCATCACCGAACGTTGTCGCAACCTGCCATCTACTTCATGGTCCATTATGGCTCAAGTGTATATAAAAGAAAATACTTTTATATACCAACTTATAGCTAAATTTTGCAAGTATGTTCACAAAAAATTTCATTCTACTTCTGCAAAAAATAAAAAAATTAGAGACAGAAGTGCAAAACTTTTTGAACATCTTTTGTACATCAGGCTACTGAAAGTACCCTGACGGAAGGAAACTGTAACACCAAAAAATAATTAACGTAGGATCACAAGTAAGTGAATTGCAAGATAAGCCACTGAAAAGCTGAAATGTTGGTACATTAATAATGGTGTAAAGGCCAGAATGTTGCATACAAGCAAGCAAATGTGTATGCATTGTGTTGTAGAGGTGCAGCATGTCAGTTTATGGGATGGAGTCCCATGCCTGTTGCACTTGGTCGGTCAATACAGGGACGGTTAATGCTGGTTGTGGTGACTCTGGAAGTTATCGTCTGATGATGTCCCATATGTGCTCGATTAGAGACAGATCTCGTTATAGCGCGGATCAAGGCAACATGTCAAAACTTTGTAGATCATTTTGAGTTACAACATCGGTATGTGAACGAGCGCTAGCCAGTTGGAAAATAGCTCCTGGAATGCTAGTCACAGCCAGCCGGAGTGGCCAAGCGGTTGTAGGCGCTACAGTCTGGAACCGTGCGACGTACGGTCACAGGTTCAAATCCTGCCTCGGGCATGGATGTGTGTGATGTCCTTAGGTTAGTTAGGTTTAAGTAGTTCTAAGTTCTAGGGCACTGATGACCTCAGAAGTTAAGTCCCATAGTGCTCAGAGCCAATGCTGTGCACAAATGGCAGTGCAACTAATCTAATCACCAGGCTGACACACAGATTTGCTGTCAGAGCGCATAGGATAACCACGAGAGTGTTTCTGTTGTCATATGAAATCGGACCCCATGCCGTAATTCCAGGTGTAGGTCCAGTGTGTCTAGCAAGCAGACAGGTTGGTTGCAGGCCCTGTCAACTGGCCTCCTTCTAACACACGGTCATCACTGGCACCGAGCCAGAACCAGCTTTAACCAGAAAACACCATGGACTTCCACCCTGACCTCCAGTCAGCTCTCACTGGACATCACCAAAGTTGCAAATGGCGCTGGTTTGGGGCCAGTGGAATGCACACTACAGGACGTCTGTCTCAGAGGTGCCCTTGAAGTAACCGATTTGTAAAAGTTCGTTGTGTCACTGCAGTGCCAACTGCTGCTCAAATTGCTACTGCATATGCTCTGCAGGAATCAGCATGGGTTTCAAAAAAGACGATCGTGTGAAACCCATCTCGCGCTATTCGTCCACGAGACTCGGAGGGCCATAGACATGGGTTCCCAGGGAGATGCCGTGTTTCTTGACTTCTGCAAGGCATTTGATGCAGTTCCCAACAGTCATTTAATGAAGAAAGTAAGAGCATATGGACTACCAGACCAATTGTGTGATAGGATAGAAGAAATCCTAGATAACAGAACGCAGCATGTCATTCTCAATGGAGAGAAGTCTTCCGAAGTAAGAGTGATTTCAGGTGTGCCGCAGGCGAGTGTCGTAGGACTGATACTTTTCACAATATATATAAATGACCTTGTGGATAACATCGGAAGTTCACTGAGGCTTTTTGCGGATGTTGCTGTAGTATATCGGAAGGTTTTAACAATGGAAAATTGTACTTAAATGCAGGAGGATCTGCAACGAATTGACGCATGGTGCAGGGAATGGTAATTGAATTTCAATGTAGACAAGTGTAATGTGCTGCGAATACATAGAAAGAAAGATCCTTTATCATTTAGCTACAATATAGCAGGTCAGCAACTGGAAGCACTTAATTCCATAAATTATCTGGGAGTAGGCATTAGGAGTGATCTAAAATGAAATGACCATATGAAATTAATCGTCAGTAAAGCAGATGCCGCGCTGAGATTCATTGGAAGAATCCTAAGGAAATGCAGTCCGAAAACAAAGGAAGTAGGTTACAGTATACTTGTTCATCCACTGCTTGAATACTGCTCATCGGTATGGGATCCGTACCAGATATGGTTGATAGAAGAGATGGAGAAGATCCAGCACAGAGCAGCACACTTCGTTACAGGATCATTTAGTAATCGCGAAAGCGTTACGGAGATGACAGAGAGACTCCAGTGGAAGACTCTGCAAGAGAGATGCTCAGTAGCTCGGTACGGGCTTTTGTTGAAGTTTCTGGAACATACCTTCACCGAGGAGTCAAGCAGTGTATTGCTCCCTCCTACGTATATCTCGCGAAGAGAGCATGAGGATAAAATCAGAGAGATTAGAGCCCAGACAGAGGCGTACCGACAATCTTTCTTTCCACGAACAATACGAGACTGTAATAGTGGGGAGAAGCGATAGAGGTACTCAAGGTACCCTCCGCCACACACCGTCGGGTGGATTGCAGAGTATAGATGTAGATGATGCGACAGAAACAGACACTCAACACGATGGTCTTCCCTGTTGGTAATACCACATAGTTCTCCGGAGCCCGGTCTTCTTGTGACCGTACGTCTCATGACCACCGTTGCCAACAATCATGCACAGTGACTACAGTCCTGCCAACTCTTTCTGTAATATCTCAGAAGGAACATCCATCTTCCTGTAGCCCTCTTAAACGACCTCATTCAGACTCAGTGGGGTGTTGATATTGTCGTGTTTGTCACCTTCAAGCGATTCTCGACTAACTACTATCGCCGCTGTTGTGTAAATGACGCGAAATTGGAATATACATCATTTTTCAGATGTAAGAACACGCTTACCAACTTTCGTTTATGTTGTGCAACTCCTTCCCGAAAAGGGGCAAAAACTTGATAGTGACGCCTCCCCCCCTTCGCATCGAGCGTTTGAGACAAGACGTCAAAAACGTAAAAAAAAAATAATTTTTCAAAAGTATGTTTATCTTGTAGCGCACATCAATCTCAAGAGTTTGGTATATAAAACATACATGTTCGAGGATATGTAAGACATGTTATTTTGTCGTAAGTGTTCTATAGCGTGTCACTCCATTTCGCTCTGTGGAATTCAAATGTGCATATTTTGTAATGGAAGTCATTTAAACCTACAATCAGGACAGTGGAAATTAAAATGTTCTGCGGTGCTTCTCCTGCCAATCAGTCGGTTTGACGTCCTAACCCCCTTTTAAAAAAACTCACACTCAATACTGGGTAGGATTATTTGTAACGAAAGAATACGAACTCCTCAGAAAAACTGCACTTCTTATTTAACATTCTCTTTTGTGTGACATAAAATTAAATATAGGAAACATCAAACAAGTAAAGACAAGTGACAAACGATACAGAACACCTTCCTTCAATCCTTAGGTCCCAGCATTTTTCTCTCTCTAGTCTTGCTACAGCTTTACAAGGCGTTTTTCCTTTCTGTGAAAGAACGTATTACCTCATCAAAGTTAGTCAAACGTTTTGCTACATGAAAAATCAAAATGTCGTTGTCTAACGCTGAAAAAGTTGTTGATACGAATAGTACCGAAGACTGGTGTCGTTTCTCGATTTGGATACGTGTATTTTGGCACTGTATGTTCGATAAAACTTTCTAACATTGTAGCAATTGTAATACACGCCAAATAAGCGAAACTGTTTTGGTGTAGATAGTCATTTTTGACAGAATATAATTCACAAAGTACCTATTTCAAATGCCTATTAGGTCTACTACAAGCAAAAAACTTTATGTTAGGAAATAGTTTACATTTCATTCATATACTCCAGTTTCTCAAGCATGAGATGGAAAAATAGTAGTAGTACGAAATTTTTATATAAATTTAGAATCGTCATATTATTCCATATAATTTGTGTCATGTCCCCGTTTCTTCTCCTTCCTCGATCTTACAAACAATCTTGTCATCACAAATTCTGTAAATATTCCTGCTATTGTCAAAACGTATTCTCTGGTTAACTTCACTAACCCTGCCAGAATCACCAGTTCAGTTATCCCGTCTTTATCCTCCGGTGAGGCGTTATTATCTATTCGTACAACACGTTTTCTGCGCTATTCCGAGAACAGAACTTACGCAGCTGCTAACCTTTAGTAGTACAGCGTTCTGGCAATTTCTCTGTCAAAATTTCATTTTCTTAGAAACACCGAGAAGATAATACGCAATCTTTATTTCCTGTCGTTACTGTTCATCGTTCATTTCCACTCTGGTAGTCTGAATCTAGGGATTTCGCTGATTATTATAACAACGCGTATCATTGGCACACCCAGTCAACAAAAAAATATATATATAACCGTCTGGCTCAGCTAGTGTAGCCCCGTCCCCTTTTGTCTACAAGAAAGTTTATATTTCTAGATGCGACAGGTTTCCCCTTGCAGAGACATCACGTACACTATGCACGCATTCAGTAATCAACTTGCGATTCGTTCAGAAATCAACTTAGAACGTTTCAAATATGTTCAAAAACCAGCAGGGATGCTTTTCAAAATCATATGAGCAATCGACAGACTAACGTGCACTGGACACTAGGCGCTTGCTTTGTGAAACATGTTCTTTAAGAATATGAAATTGGTGCCCACTGAAATTTCCACCCGGGCAGATACCTCCGTTTGCCCCCCCCCCCCCTCCCCCACCACCCCTCTAGATTCAGGCGTATTCGTTCCTGAAAGATCGCTGCTTCTTGCGCCGCCTCATTCTTTTCTGCGATCTTGATTTTCTTGCCTGGTTTTTATAGGCCCCTACTGCGTCTGCTGTAAAGACAGGAGCTCCTAAGGTTTCTAGGTTTGTGATAACCTGTAGAATAAAATTATTATGAAGAAGCTCTTCTACGTGCATGAGATTACATAAGAGGTTTTGCTACAGTTGTGATGAGCAAATTCTGAAATGAACGTTCTGCATTGTGTTGCAACAATAATGGTATAGGCGCGCTCTGCGTGTGTTAAGAACTATTGCTGGAAGCCGAAATACGAACTCCGCTATATCTGTATAGAAAGATTCAATTTCTCTTTCAACACAGATCGGGTGTATTTGAATAGCTGTTGAGAATGGTTGTATGGATCACTGGACAACCGTTAAGAAAAAACGGTCACTAAATCAAAATGAATAAACAGAGTAGGCAGTTTTGATGGAGACTAAGCAGAATTTGTGGGCCACTAATTCTCACGTTGCAATCTACACCGCGACGTAAAAAATTCAATTGCAGTAACGCATTATCATATATAATCTCAGAAATGATCACTAAACATAAGACATCTACTACTTATTATATTATAAGAAGAAATTACGTAAGTGATAGAAATCTGCGTTCTATTTGAGACATGAAACTTAGAACAGAATAATCCGAATTTTGTACTTAAATGCCATTGGAGTCGAAGCTAACCTTACACCATGAAGAAGGGGGAGGTGGGAAGCGCAATTAACATATTTCGATCTTGATAAAAACACACACACGGACATTCACGCGGGCGGGCGTATGCGCGTGCGCCATCGAGTGCGCTCGTACACATTGTCAAAAGTGCACGCATGAAACTTTTACGCAACCTACTAACAAATAATTTAGATTGATTTCATATAGTGCCAGGATTGAGTAAACGCATTCCATAAGAAACGGTTCGAGCGCTACTAAACGTACAAGGCAGTCAGTACCATCAACAGAATGTTTGCAAGTTACGATCATTAGCTTGACACACAGTAAATTATGAACGTAAAACTGACCGGATACTATGGCGCACCGACATGTAAGACACAGAGCTAGTTTGTTATTTATTCCAGGTCGCTGACAACCAAAAGAAAAACAATTTCACTTACCGTAGGAAATCCTGGATGATCGTGAAGGTAATGACTCTCGCAGAAGCGGCAGAACACGAGGAACTGCGTACAATGCGCCCGCATAAGTTTTTCATGTAAAAAATGTCTAATACAAACCCAACAAACTTAACACCCTCGAAGAACAGAAACATGACAAATTTTTGCAAGTACCTGTAAGCACAGCCGCTAATGATTATACGTCAGTCTCATCCTGGGCTACAAAAGAGGAGTATCTCTTACCTTCAAGCCGAGTAGATTTCTGCTGGACGTTGGAAACAGAAAATAAAATCTTCTGTTACAGAAGTCCTTTATAGAATACTGGAAGCTTCGAATTCGCCTTGTACGTAACTGTCGAAGGCGGAGCAAAAAAGACAAGTCTTGCGAAGTGACAGCTACTCGTATACATACACCATTCAAAGAGCAGTTATTCCTTGCGGGAAAACAGAGAGTAATTAATACGTGGCGGGAAAACAATCAGAGAGTAAATATACGTAGCGGGAAAAACAATCTCGTAGCGAACATGACTAAAAGCTACGTATCAGTCGTTCAGATTTTTGACATGAGCTCAAAATATAATATATGAATTAGAGTAATGTACTGTTTTGTAAATAGCAACGTCGATTGCAGTAGCCCTCTGTCGACCTGTATGTTTACAGAAATTATGCCCAAATTCTTCCAGCCATTTATAAAGACCAGCTATTTATAAAGACCAAAGATTCGAAATTCGTTTTTGCTTGACTCAGTGCCGCAACTTTACATTTTTAGCCGACAGTTCGTTACACCGATACCTAAACATGTACCCGAAAGAGCTGTCAAATTTTACTTTTCCTTTGTTTGTTACAGACTTGCGTAACAAAGAAATAAACTTTTGCAAAACCCTGTGTTTATTCTCATAAAACGCAACCTTTACACATGATTCATGTGGTTCTGGACTATTAACGATTTATTCCTTTTGAGTATGTTGCTTTTAAAAGTAGTCTCACAACAAGAGGTGCTACCAGGAACTAGGATATGTGTCAAAGACAAAATAGAAAACTCAGCATACCACATTATTCATAACCGACATTTGTTTGCACAGTCGTATCTCAACAAGTTTTAATGATAACATAGTGAACGGTCCGCTACGAGATCACATTGATTTCATGTCTCAGAGTATGTGCTCTATTGTGGTTAGCCGACATCAACAAGAACAAGAAACATCCCACTTGTCTACATCTACATCTACATGATTACTCTGCAATTCACAATTAAATGCGTGGCAGAGGGTTCATCGAACCACCTTCAAGCTATTTCTGTACGGTTCCACTGTCTAACAGAGCACAGGAAACACGAGCACTGTGCGAGCTCTGATCATGATTATGATTTCTCGCTATGTGGGTGGGTGCCAACAAAATATTTTCGCATTCGGAGGAGAATGTTGGTGATCGAAATTTCACGAGAAGATTCTACCGCAACGGAAAGCGCCTTTTAATGACTATCACCCTAATTCGGGCATCATGTGCGCTGCACTCTCTCCCCTATTTCGCAGCAATAAAAAACGAGCTGCCCTTCTTTGAACGTTTTCGATGTCCTGCGTCAGTCCCACCTGATACGGATTACACACCGCACATCAATACTCCAGAAGAGGGCGCACAAGCAAGGTGTACGCAGTCTCTTTAGTCGGTCTGTTGCATTTTCTACATTCTCTACCAATAGATCGCAGTCTTTAGTTTGCTTTACCCACAGCATTATCTATATGATCATTCCACCTGAAGTTATTCGTAACTGTAATCCCCAAGAATTTACTTGAGTTTACAGCCTTTAGATTCGTGTGATTCATAGCGTAACCGAAATTAGCGCATTTGTTTTAGTACTCGTGTGAATAACTTCTCACTTCTCTTTATTCAGTATCAACTGCCACTTTTGCACCGTACAGATATTTTATCGAATTCCTTTTGGTCATCTTTTGACTTTACAAGACGGTAAATGTAAGTATTTTCTGCAAACAATCTACGCGGGCTACTCAGATTGTCTCCTATGTCGTTAATAGAACAATAGAGGGCCTAAACACTTCCTTGGGAAACACCATGCATTACTTCTATTTTACTAGATGATTTTACATTAATTACTACGAACTGTGACTTGTCTAACAGGAACTCACGAATCGAGTCGCACAACTGACACAATACTTCATAGGCATGCGAGTTGATTAGAAGACGCTTGTGAGGAACGGTGTCGAAAGCCTTCTAGAAATATAAAAATACGGAATCAATTTAACAACCTCCGTCGCCAGCACTCTTTACTTCATGAGAACAGAGAGCTAGTTGTGTTTCACAAGAACGATGTTTCCTGAATCCGTGCTATTAGTCAGTAAATCGTTTTCTTCGACATAACTGATTATGTTTGAACACAAGAGTACGTTTCAAAACCCTACTGCAAATGGACGTTAGTGATAGGGATGCTATTAGTCAGTAAATCGTTTTCTTCGACATAATTGATTATGTTTTAACACAAGAGTACGTTCCAAAACCCTACTGCAAATGGACGATAGTGATAGGGGTCTGTAATTCAGCAGATTACTCATGTTTCCTTTCTTGATGCGACGTGTGCTACTTTCCAGTCTTTAGGTGCAGATCTTTCAATGAGCGAGCGTTTGTGTATCATTGTTAGATGCGGAACTATTGTTGAAAGGAACCCGACTGGTATGCAATTTGGACCGGATACCTTTCCTTTATTAAGTGATTTAAGATGCTTCATTACACCGATGATATCTACTTCTAAGTAACTCATGTTGGCAGGTGTTCTGGATTCGAATTCTGGAAGATTTACTTCACCCCATTTGATGAACGAGTTTCTGAAAGCCGTGTTTAATAGCTCTGCTTTAGAGGCACTGTCATCAGTGGCATAGCCATTGTTATTGCGCAGAAAATTATTACACACGCTATGTGATCAAAAGAATCCTGCGCGTTGTCTGCGGCGCATTGTCACGGTCCGTGCGGCTCCCCCCGTCGGTGGTTCGAGTCCTCACTCGGGCATGGGTGTGTATGTTGTCAATAGCGTAAGTTAGTTTAAGTTAGATTAAGTGGTATGTAGGCTTAGGGACCGATGACCAAAGTAGTTTGGTCCCATAAGACCTTACCACGAATGTTTTTAATAGTATCCTGACACCCCCAAAAAAATACTTTTTCATGTTAGGGGCATTGTGCTGCCACCTACTGCCAGGTACTCCACATCAGCCACCTCAGTAGTCATTAGACACTGTGAGAGAACAAAAAGCGGAACTCACGGACTTCGATCGCGGTCAGGTGTATGGGAGTCACTTGTGTCATACGTCTGTATGCGAGATTTCCGCAATCCTAAACATCCATAGAGCCACTGTTTCCGATGTGATAGTGAAGTGGAAACGTGAAGGGACTTGTATAGCACAAAAGCGTAGAGGCAGACCTCGTCTGTTGACTGACAGAGACCGCCGACTGTTAAAGAGGGTCGTAATGTGTCATAGGCAGACATCTATCCAGACCGTCAAACAGGAATTCCAAACTGCATCAGGATCCACTGCAAGTACTATGACAGTTACGTGGGAGTTCTAGCGGACTGATGGCCTCAGATGTTAAGTCCCATAGTGCTCAGAGCCATTTGAGCCATTTATTCGAAGAAGGAAATTTGATGATGATAAAGTGAAAGCTGCTGTAATGAGACATTTTGCCGATACAGTATAAGATTATTTTTTGAAAGGCATGGAGGTGTGAAAAGTATATTGACATAAAGAGTGGTTATGTTGAAAAGTAGTACCATTATATGTAGTCAGGCAAGAGAGTTGTGGGACCTACCCCGTATAAGCAAACACCGTCGAATTAGTTGTTGATTCACTACTGCTCATTTGGTATACAGTTCCATTCGTAATCCATCTCTGTTTATGCATAAAGAATACGTTATTCCGAAACATGAGATACTTTGTCTCTGTTGTGGCTATTCCGAGTATGTAGAGACGCGCAGGGCGTGGAACAATGAGTACAACGATATATCATGTACGTCTCCGAGAAAATGTTTCGTGTTGAATGCAGGGTGAAAGATTGACGAGGGTGAGAAATTTCATTTAAATCTGGTTAACGTCACCCATAGCAAACTAACAAAACATGGTAATATACGTGTACGTAACTATGTGTTAGTGAGAATGAAGCCATGTTCAAAATACAGTTTCGATTATCGAACGTTTTTTCTTCATAAGTGGCTAAACGACAGTAACTGGATAAAACTGGAGGCCCATTTCTCTAAATATACTGGATAAAGACGTAGTTGTTTTCAAATCGGCAATCCACATATTTATTGTCTGTCTTATTTCTGATTATGATATAATCATACGAATTTTTAAAAAAATGTAATCGATGCAGACGACTGACAGCAAACATTTAATGGCCTTCGCTACAAGATTATTTTTTCCGCCACTCGTTATTTACTATTGTCTGATGTTTTGTTGCAACACTGCAGCTCCACAGGCAGACCAAGATAAACACCCTCTAACTTCGAGAAATTAATGTTTGCTTTTGATTGTATTTCTGCTTAACTAAGACATGAATGATCGTGAAATAAATGTAAAAAGAGCCAGATCTCACTGATCCAGTGAACAGCTTATTCAGTGAAGAAATACTTTCGTATACGGAATAACTGTAGCTTACTCCGCTGAAAGCAATATAACGTAAACAGTGTTTCATGCATAAGAAGCATGTAGTAGGTACTTACGCTGCTGCCTGTTCTTACTATGATTGCCATTTTTCTTGACACGTCTAATGATTAGCACTTTCGTACACGTCACTCGACTTTCTAATACGCAAATATTACGTAAATGTAATTAATTTTTCTTCAAAAGACGACTGTGCTGAAGATCATTGATTTTTTTTTAGCAAAAACTGCAGCATTCGTTTCTTCTGTGCCGGGAAACTGTTTTATAGCTTTTGACGTTTTATTATCACGTCTGTGTGGTGTCCTCTTCAGCCAAAGTTGTTGTGTTGGCTTGTTTGGTACGTTAAATAGGGCAGATATTGCATTCCATGTAAGTTTCCTGTGTTCTGCGTTCACTTATATGGCTGGAAGTGTAACGAATAAAACTTCACGTAGTTGGGTAGTTACACGAGATCCTTCCGCAAAAGGTCAGGTCTCTTACTGTTTACCAGTCACTTTTTGTTCTTAAAGGAAAGCGACATTCTTCAGTAAATAAATACAAAAAAAAATTATTTAAAGTGCATATGGAAGTACTGGCGGGGATTGGGGATTTTCCGCTGCCTGGTGCAGATCTTTTTAGTTGTCGCCACTTCGGTGACTTGCGCACTGATGATGACGAAATGATGGTGAGGACAACACACACGTCCAGTCCCGAGCGGAGAAATTGTCCTGAGGTATCTTCCAGTCTCTTTTAATTTACTCATCGTAGTAGAAGACGAGCTTCTTCACGAAGAACTTCGAAATAACTTCTTCATGTACATGAATAAAATAACCTCTTCATTGAAAGTAAAATAAACAAATCTGCTCTAGGAAAATTTAATAATTTCATTATGGGAAGAAGAGACGTTATGTCAAATTAGTCTGGAAGACACTGAAAAGAAAACGCTTCTAAAAGAACCAGTGGCCACTCCCCTTAAAGAAACAACTGAAACATGTTGGGAAGAAACACAGCGCAAAGACTCTCTATGGGAGGTGGTGGAAATTTTTCTTGAGAGAAAACAATAAGGCTTTCCTCGAAGAGTAAGAGAAAATCCCTTGTATAAACCCTCAATCTACTTGAGAGAGTTGTAAAAAATTGCAGATAAATTCTTTATGTTCTGTTGTGACTGCTTTTTTAATAGCAGTCGTTTAGCAGTGCCAGTCTGGTTGTAATAAATTTTTATTGGTATTGATAAAGGTGCTGTGCAGGCAATATGGGCTATTCTTTTGCAAACCCAGGCCCACATTTTCTTTTGATTGACGCACACGGAACAGCGTTCCAGGATGTGTTATAGAGCACACTTAGTGAAAAATGGAGCCGGCGCTACTCCAACTTGGAACAGTTTCCCTCGTGTAACCACTTTGTCGACAACATCACACTTCCATGACTGATGTTTGCGGGGAGAACACTGGGAGTATCACTGATGTTGGTGAGGAATTTTGTCTTTTCTAGGGACAATCGAAGTCCTACCTCGGCAGCCTGGAGTTTGAGCATACTGAGCTGCTTTACTGCTACTTCCATTGAGCTTGCTATAAGTGCCAGATCATCTGTGAAAGCTAAACAGTCAACTACCAGTCCCTTCCGTTTGTGTTCAGGTAAATACCGATCGCTATATCAGTCCACACTTGCATCCAGTCTTGTATGTGTGGGAAGTGATTCAAAAACTCTCCTACATGATACTGCCATGGATAGGTGTAAGTTGTTCTCACCAATACATTGGACATATGGAAATGGGGGCTCTGAGCTAGGCATGTGTATTGGTGGTGACATATCTACTGGTCTATGGCGAAGTGAAAAAGTTTTATGATGGAATTTCTTCTCACTTCAAGGATGCGATATGTGTCCTTAGGGAACATCACAAGACCACGAGAGTAGTGGATCAAAGCCAACACCAGTGCATTTTGTTAGTGCCAGTTGCCTACATCAGAGGCAGATATGCACTCAGGGGCAAACCTATTGTTCTCCTTTGATTGAAAGGTCATTAACCTATTATTCTCCTTTGATTTACAGGTCCTTAACCTACTGTTCTGCTAAAAGGACCCTTTCTTTTGATTGACAGGTCCTTAACTTATTGTTCCCCGCCCCCCTCCCTCCCTCAGGAAACCTCCCCCCTCGCTGCTACCGGTACACTTTCAGGTCTGAGTTATTGTAAGATAGGCATTTCTTATTATAGATGTTCTTGGTTAATCGATATGCTAATTGTAGCTTATTAATCCGAGTTAGTGTTGTTCCTTCTGATAGATCATGTTCCAACCATTCTCCTAGATGCTTTAATCTATCAACTTTCTCAATTTGACCTTGTTCCAACTGTAGAACACTGGGAGTATCACAGATGTTGGTGAGGAATTTTGTCTTTTCTAGTGACAATTGAAGTCCTACCTTGGCAGCTTGGAGTTTGAGCATATAGAGCTGCTTTACTGCTACTTCCTCTCAGCTTGCTATAAGTGCCACATTATCTGTGAAAGCTAAACAGTCTACTACCAGTCCCTTCCGTTTGTGTCCAGGTAAATACCGCTCGGTATATTTTGTTCTTCCATTTCTTTTCGCCACTCTATGTTCCATAGGATCTCAGTCAACTTGCTAATTGCTTTGTCTCCAGCCTGCTTCCACAGCTCTGCAACTATAGCGTCTTCTCCTGTAGCTTTGTTATTCTTCATGGACTGAATGATGTTTTTCACTTCTTCTTGTGTTGGAGGGCGAGAGTTTGGTTGTCTGGGACTATCTCGATATATAAAGGAGGTTTTAGGGGACTCACAGTTGAGGAGCTTCTCAAAATATTTGACGAAATATGTGGCCAATGTGAGGCAGTTGTCTTTGTCATTATAGGCTATGTTTCCATCTGGTCGTCTGAAGTGTAAGCTGGGTGGGGCATAGCTTCTAATGTTTCACTTGGAAGTTTGGTAAAAGTTTCTAGAGTTATTCTCCTTGATATCTTCATCTAATTGAGTCAATTGGTCCTGAGTGTACTGATGTTTAACCTGCCTGGTGGTTTTGGCAGTTAGCCAGGGCTGTTCTATGAACTTCTCCATATTTGTTTCGGACTTCTGTGAGCTCCATCTTAGCCAAGCTGCTTGTCTCTTTGTGATCGCTTGGTCGCAGGTAATTGGTCCCTTCATTGGTCCCAGTTGTTGCATTCATGATCTAGTGTTTGCATTATCTCTGTAAGCATATTGCAGGTTTTCGGTTTTTCCAAGTCAAACTTGGTGAGTTTGGGAGTTTGAGACTTTCTTGTATTCCTAGACAGAAATCGGAGAGGTAGTGGTGTGACTCCAAGTTAAGCTATCTTAACACTCTCACATTCTGGACTTCTCTACAGGACTTTCTTGAAATGGCCACATGAACTATTTGAAACTCTCCTAGAAGTTTATTGGGTGAAGTCCATGTCTTCTGCTTTCTAGGTAGATGCTTAAGGGCTGTTGATTTCATTACTAGGTTAAATGGTTTACAGAGTCCCACAAGCCATTATCCATTTCTGTTAGTGCGCATGTGAGCTGGGTATTCCCCCACTATACACTTATACTTCCGCTCTTTCCCTAACTGGTCGTTAAAATCATGCATAATATGACTGTGTTCCTCTCTGGGATCTTGCCAATAGTGTCCTCGAGTTTATTTATTTTTTATTATTATTAAAAAGTTTATTTATTTATTTAAAGAGTTTTTCAGGAAATCGATCACCACCCCCACCACCCCATCACCGCCCCTTCACTCTCTCCCTTCCCTCTGCTACCTGGAAATTAGCGGCTCTGCAGTGGAGAGGAAGGATCTCACGAAGGTAAATTCAAGGGTATATTGTTTTTTATAAAATAAAAGAGTTTGTGGGGCTTGGATTTCACTTTCTCATCATTCTCTGCTGTTTGGAAAGATGCAGGCCTTGTGAGAAGTAATTATATCGATCTCATTTCTTTTTTTATTCCGATTGCGCGAGGAATACCGTCATGAAACACCCATCACATGTAATTATACACAGTTAAAAATCCTTCGATCGTGAAGCATGCACCGCCCACTGTACCCTGTGCACTGGACCGGACAGGACGCTACCGCACATGCTCCTAGGATTCGGGATGCACCGCAAAGTGTCGATGTGGCCATCAGCTGCTGAACCACACAGTTCGAGTCCCGCAAGGATGAGAAGATGGCACCCCTTTGATACATGATAGCTGAGAAATACTTGTCGCAATGTGTGCTCACCTAGACATCGTTGCTGGTGAAATGATGCAGAGTTGTGGGTCTAGCGCTTTAGAAATCTGTTCCAATGATCTATCTGCAAGATCATTTTCTAGTTACTCGGTGGTTTACAGCAAGCTCCACCTCATTAAGGTTTAAAGTTTCTAGAGAAATAATTTCTGGTCTATATCTTCGAAATTATGCTGCACGAGCGATATAACTAAGCACGCATTATTGCTATGTACTAGATATCGAGAAGTATCACGAAAATGGTATGATTTCTGGCAAGCCATGTGAAATTACATATGATCTTGTAATCCCAGAGTCTGGAGACTGGTGTAGAAAACAAGAAAAGCAAGCAGGTCGGGACCATGAACAGTGACTCCTTTGTGCCAAGGGGAACCGACCCAGCCTTTGTACAACAGTCTTCACAGTATATGTACGAGTGTCTGGTGGTCGATAGACGTATGAATGATGCGAAAGGGGCGATTTTGTATGGCGCAGGATACGAATTGTGTGTTTACTACATCGACACAATACGTGGTGACATATTTTTGGGTTGGAGATCGGTTTTATGCTCTTATGTTCAAGCTTTCGTCCTCATTGGCAGAGCAGTGTAATTGAGTAAGAGTCTTTCCATACTTGACGATCTGTAGGTCACTTTTGCAGGGCTTAACTGTCAGTGCAATATAGCGATCTGTACAAAATAGTTTCGGGACTGAAAGTCTTGTCTGCAGAAAGAAAAAGGCAGACAGTGCTTCTATACTGACATCATCAGTAATTTAGCAGGTAAATTCAGTAAGTGCTGATCATAATGCTCCATTCACTCACAAGACATCCAGTGTGCCAGTACATAGGAGCCTCTATACAGCGTGGTCCATTGATAGTGACCGGGCCAAATATCTCACGAAATAAGCATCAAACGGAAAAATTACAAAGAATGAAACTCGTCTAGTTTGAAGGCGGAAACCAGATGGCGCTATGGTTGGCCCGCTAGATGGCGCTGCCATAGGTCAAATGGATATCAACTGCGTTTTTTTATTTAAATAGGAACCCCCATTTTTATTATGTATTCGTGTAGTGCGTAAAGAAAAATAAACGTTTTAGTTGGACTACTTTTTTTGCTTTGTGATAGATGGCACTGTAATAGTCACAAACATATAAGTACATGGTATCACGTAACATTCCGCCAGTGAGGACAGTATTTGCTTTGTGATGCATTACCTGTGTTAAAATGGACTGTTTACCAATTGCGGAAAAGGTCGATATCGTGTTGATGTGTGGCTATTGTGATCAAAATGCCCAACGGGCGTGTGCTATGTATGCTGCTCGGTATCCTGAATGACATCATCCAAGTGTCCGGACCGTTCGCCGGATAGTTACGTTATTTAAGGAAACAGGAATTGTTCAGCCATATGTGAAACGTGATGATGCCCAGGTAGGTGTTTTACCTGTTGTCACGGCTAATCCGCACATCAGTAGCAAACAAATTGCGCGAGAATCGGGAATCTCAAAAACGTATGTTGAGAATGCTACATCAACATCGATTGCACCTGTACCATATTTCTATGCACCAGGAATTGCATGGCGACGACTGTGAACATCGTGTACAGTTCTGCCACTGAGCACAAGAGAAATTACGGGACAATGACAGATTTTTTGCATGCGTTCTATTTAGTGACGAAGCGTCATTCACCAACAGTGGTAACGTAAACCGGCATAATATGCACTATTGGGCAACGGAAAATCCACGATGGCTGCGACAAGTGTAACATTAGCGACCTTAGCGGGTTAATGTATGGTGCATCATTATGGGAGGAAGGATAATTGGCCCCCATTGTATCTATGGCAATCTAAATGGTGCAATGTATACTGATTTCCTACGTAATGTTCTACCGATGTTATTATAAGATGTTTCACTGCATGACAGAATGGCGATGTACTTCCAACATGATGGATGTCCGGCACATAGCTCGCGTGCGGTTAAGCGGTACTGAATAGCATATTTTATGACAGGTGGATTGGTCATCAAAGTACCATACCATGGCTCACACATTCACCGGATCTGACGTCCCAGGATTTCTTTCTGTGCGGAAAGTTGAAGGATATTTGCTATAGTGATCCATTGACAACGCCTGACAACATGATCAGCGCACTGTAAATGCATGTGCGAACATTATAGAAGGTGGACTACTCGCTCTTGAGAGGAATGTTGTTACACATATTGCCAAATGCATTGAGGTTGACGGACATCATTTTGAGCAATTATTGCATTAATGTGGTATTTACAGGTAATCACGCTGTAACAGCATGTTCACAAAGGTACATGTATCATGTTGGAACAACCGAAATAAAATGTTCAAATGTACCTGCGTTATGTATTTTAATTAAAAAAACATACCTGTTACCAACTGTTCATCTAAAATTGTGAGCCATTTGTTTGGAACTATTACAGCGCCATCTATCACAAAGTTAAAACATTGGTCCAACTAAAACATTCTTTACGTAATACACGAAAATGCAATAAAATGTGGGGGTTCCTATTTAAAAAACGCAATTGATATCCATTTGACCTATGGTAGTGCCATCTAGCGGGCCAACCGTAACGCCATCTGGTTTCCCCCTTCAAGCTAGACGAGTTTCGTTCTTTGTAGTTTTTTCGTTTGACGCCTATTTTGTGAGATATTTGGTCCGGTCACGATCAATGGACCACCCTGTATAGCAGTGAGAACATTTGTGTTTCAGAGATGTTTGTTGAAAGCAGGACTTAACGATTTCCAGGAAGGGTGCCACGTTCGGAGCATCAGGAGGAATATATTCAGCGTTATTCTAGGCTATTTTCGTAAACAGGTTCTGTCAGGACAGGAACTTCCATGTGGACAAGCTGAGACATCATGAAAGCTCCTACAAAAGCGGCCGTTAACTCTTTCTGTGACACTTTACAATTTCCGAGAGGCTATTTACATAGCCATGTGACGTCAGTACAACATTGAGAACTTTTAGATGGTGAGTCACTATGCTAACATTTTGCAGTGATGCATCAGCTACGTTGGGCAGGTAAACACACTTGCACAGCTAGACACAGCTTGCATATCCCATTAGGATCACTAGGAACACTGCACCCTGAGCTATTCTGGTAAGCATTGGAACAGATTTCTAAAGCACTAGACCTGCAGCTCTGCATCATCGTGCCGGCATAAGTGCCTAGGTGAACACGTATTTTGACATATATTTCTCAGGTGTCATGTATCACAGGGATGCAACCACCTCATCATTGCAGGACCCAAACTGACACCTGCGTTTGGTTTGGCTGCTGACGGCCACGTTGTGACTTTGTGGGGGCCACCCGTGCACCCTGACTCCTGGGAGCATGTACGGTAGTGTCCTGTGCAGTCCAGTGGACAGGGCACGGTGGGTGGAGCATGCTTCATGATCAAAGGATTTTTAACTGTGTGCAATTACGTGTGACATGTGTTTCATGACGGTATTCCTCGCGCAATCAGGAATAAAAAAAGAAATGTGATCGATGTAATTACTTCTCACAAGACCTGCATCTTTCCAAACAGCAGAGAATGATGAGAAAGTGAAATCCAAGCCCAGCAAACTGATTTTTTTTTGTAGAAAGAACAATGTACCCTCGAATTTCCCTTCGTGAGATCCTTCCTCTCTACCGCAGAGCCGCCAGTTTCCAGGTAGAGGAGGGGAAGGGGAGAGGGGAGGGGCGAGAGAGGTGAGGATGCGGTGACAGTGGTGGTGATCATTTTCCTGAAAAATTCCTTAAATAAATAAATAAACTATATTACATACACTGCCTTGAATCCCCTAAATTGTTTAAATAGAAAATATTCCACACATTGTCTAGTTTGTTTAAACAATATTCTATACACAGCAATCTATTTCCAGACATATTCTTTAACTGAATAAATAAACTATATTCCATACACTGCCATAAATAACTAAACAATATTCTATACAGAGTTTAAATTGTTTAAACAATATTCCATCCACTACAATTGAATTCCCTCCAAATGACAGACCAACTGAGTCTGAGGGTGGGAAGAGAGGTGGTTTACCAGAGGGGGAGAGGTTACTTAATTGATCAATTTAATTCAGTAGTCAATTGAATTGATAAGAGTGAGAGGGGCTATTACAATAACTCAGACCTGAAAGTCTACCTGTAGCAGCGAAGGGGGAGCTTCCCTGAGAGGTGGGGGAGGGGGGGGTGAGGGCGAGGAGGCGAGGAACAATAAGTTAAGGACCTGTCAATCAAAGGAAGGATCCTTTTAGCAGAACAATAGGTTAAGGGACTGTCAGTCAAAGGAGAACGATAGGTTAATGACCTGTCAATCAAAGTAGAACAATAGATTTGCCTCTGAGTGCATACCTGCGCCTTATGTAGGGAACTGGCACTAGTAAAATGCGCTGGTGGCTGCTTTGTCCCACTACTCACAAGCTGCTAAGTGAGCGTTACAAGAGAATCGTAAATGATCTATCCTATGACTTACCAGTTGACAGCAATAGAAAAGCTGAATCGCAAGTAACTAGTTTTGTTTTAAGGAGATCAGTAACACAAAATTTGAATTTCTTATTTCAGTCTGGACGAGGAAGTTTCCTTGGCAGAAAGGTTAGAATATATTACCAGTAAGAGAGTGTGGACAGCTGTGATTGTGTTTTTTTTATGGTTTTAGGGCGCAAAACTGCTACGGTCATTAGCGCCCGGTCTGTGACTTAGGGAAAGATAAAAAGCGAAACTGGAAACCAGCAGCAATGGGAACGAAACTCAAAAAATTGGAGAAACTAAAAACAGAAGTAAAGCTTAAAAAACCACTATAGAAGGGGGTTGGTTGTCCCCAAAAAGAGCTTCAAGTGACTGACGTCATCTCACTGGCACTAATAAACTCGAGAACGCGATCGGCTGAGCGCGTGTCATCTGCTAAAATGGAAGATATATCAGGCGACAGCTGTAGACGGGCGCGTAACGGAGTAAAATAGGGGCACTCAAGTAAAAGCTGTCTTACTGTCCACAGATGAGAGCAGTGGGGATAGAGTGGGGGAGGATCGCCGCTTAAAAGATGTCGATGGCTAAAAAGACAGTGCCCTATCCTGAGTCGAGTTAAAATTACCTCCTCCCGACGGCGCGTTCGGTAGGAAGAGGTCCAAGCACAGGGAAGAGCTTTCACGTCCCGCAATTTATTATGGGGAAGTGTCGACCAATGTGCGTGCCATAAAAGAACAACTCGACGACATAAAACGCTCCGTAGATCGCCGAAGGGAATCGATTGAATAGCTGGACGAAGAAGAGAGACTGCAGCCTTGGCCGCAATATCGGCCGCCTCATTTCCACAGATACCAACGTGTCCCGGGAACCAGAGGAACGCCACCGAGACGCCCCCCAGGTGGAGCAAGCGCAGACAGTCCTGAATCCGGTGGACCAGAGGGTGGACAGGGTAGAGAGCTTGGAGACTGAGGAGAGAGCTGAGAGAATCTGAGCAGATAACATACTGTATCCGCTGATGGCGACGGATGTATTGGACAGCCTGGAGAACAGCGTAAAGCTCCGCAGTATAAACCGAACACTGGTCGGGAAGCCGAAATCGATTTGGGGTGTCGCCAACAATATAGGCACTCCCTACACCAAACGATGTTTTTGAGCCATGAGTGTAAATAAATGTGGCTTCCTTCATTTGTGCACATAGAGCAGAAAATGCCCGACGATAAACAAGTGAAGGGTACCATCCTTGGGAAACTCACAAAGGTCACGGGGCGGGCAGGTCCGGGGACGGAGCCAAGGCGGTGCTGTACCCCGAGTTGCCAAGAAAGTTTTAGGAAAGCGGAAGGAAAGAGAATGGAGCAGTTGACGGAAGCGGACTCCCGGCCCAGTAAGAACTGTAGGTCTTTGAGATGTGTGTTACTTCCATCCAGATGAGCTACGATATGTGATGAAATTCTCGCATGTAGGGTGTGTAGCATGTATGAGTCACACATATACTCGAAATGCTGACATTTCAAGAGTTGAAACTCTGGATTTCAAGAGTTCTCGCTCTTTCACGGCAGTCGTTATCCATCACGTTAACCCATGGGCAAAACCTATATAGTAAGTGAAATTGCTTTTATATTTATTGATTGTGCGTCGGAATAGGTAAAAAAGTTAGATGTGTTGTTATTAATGACCTAACAGCATTCCGTTACAGTCATTTCGAATATTTTTTGTCGCTTTCGTTCTTTCGATGTGAGAATCAGGAAATACACGTCACGAATCTGATGACGTCTATTTTGACGCAGACGGCAGTTTTACGTTCATCTGATGATACATTGTGTGACACGTTAATGATCTGCATTCGAAAACGCTATGGTGAACGAAATGACCACTTTGAAGTCGTGTTGGTGACGCCCACTTGGTGCAATAATACCTTACAGTATATTCCACAGCGTGAACTGACTCCGTCAGGCTGTTGTTTACGTTAGAACTTTACACTGGAATATATCTGACATACGCAGGTGTGCAGTCGAGTGAAATTAATGATCCGTGATCGTAATCATCTCTGTAGTTCCAGTTTTTTTATTGTGTAGCGTGCACTGGCCTCCTGTTATAAATTGCAAATCTCGTCATTGGAGTGCATGTGTGCATTCGGCCATGTTTGAGCTAACCAGCCGATTTCTCCCGTCCAATGAAATTTCGGTTAAAATAGCCTGAATAAATTTTGTAGACGATAAAACTTACGACAAAGTTGTGTGTACAATTCTTTTAGTCCTTGCGTGTTTCTAGATATCACGCCTTAAAAATGCGTATGAGTTTGCCAAAACACGTATTTTGCACTAATAGGTTTGATTTGTCTTGAGTACTTCGTTCCCAGGGCAATTTTGAGAAAAATCAACTGACAAAAAAGTAGCACAGCATAAAAGTTGATATAAGCAGTACCGAGGTAATCTTGCGCCCTTGATATATCTGCCAAAACTGTACCCAAAGAAGGTTGGTGGAGGAGGGGGGGGAGAGTTGGCAACAGGAAGGGGCATCGTGCTCCCTGTACTACTAACAAATTAACATACTGACCCCGTGAAGATACGGGATACAGGCTAGGTAAAGAAGAAGAAGAGCAGATAATTTAAATCTGAACACCATCTTAGTTGATGTGTTACGGTTTCCAACTGGAAAGTCAAAGCTATGAAACTGGTGGTTTCCCTATAAATTTGGTTTTCACAAACATCTACTTTTCTCAGAACTTTGTGTACGTTATTCGGGCCCTTATGGTTCTCAATGCCTCAATTATGGTCAGAATTTACGTGAGTAGTCGTGAAAGAACCATATACGATATTTACAGTTCACTACAATATTACGCATAGTAAACACGTAATGTTACGGAATAGTGGTACTTCTTAGTAATAGGTATTGAACCTAACGGAATTAACATGGGAAGGTGGGGGTTTTGGGCGGGGGCAACTAACATCTAACACAACACCTGCAAAACAGAAAATATACAGAAAACGTAACAAGGAAATAAGCAGGAAATAAGGAGAAAAAAATACTGAATTCCATAGAGTAAGGGCACTACACAGGTAACGAAAATACACAAACAAATCTTGGAATCGATAACTAGAATGGAGCTGTATAGGACAGTTCTACTTATCGATTCCTACATTCATTATTTTCAGCGTTGTTTTCGTAGTAGGTATGTGCAGTTCTTTGCTACAGGATTTCTGTTTTTGGTGTCGCTTTCTGTACTACCGTGATAAATAAAATATCTAGAAACCGGTAACTAGATTTGACCTACATAGGTCAATTCCAGTCAACGATTCCATAGTTTGTTACTTATAGCGTTTTTGCAGTAGTACAGGAAGCAATATCATAAGTTGAATCCTAAAGGAATTAGCAACCCTCACGTAAAGAAAATGACGTAATAAAGGAACGTAGAATCGGCAATTAGAGCGGAATCATATACGAAAACTCTAAAAGAATGCCCTGTAGACTATGCTTTCTTGGTGTTGCTTGCCGTGTTGCTGCTGTTACAGTAGGTGTGTATTGTGCATTCTTTGAGAATTGTCATCCATGCTATCACACTAATTGTTGATTCCACATTCCGTTATTCTTCATTTTTACTGGCTATTAATTATTTCGTTAAGGATTTGACTTGTTCGTATCGCTCGCTAAGCTACTGGTCAAACGCTAAAAATAACAAATGTTTGAATCGACAACTAGACTCGTATAGAGATACAAAAAAAGTCGCAGCAGAAATTAACGCAAACACTCTATGAAAAATCACGACTTGACTCGTATAGAGACACAAAAAAGTCGCAGCAGATATAAACACAAACACTCTATGAAAAATCACGACTTGACTCGTATAGAGACACAAAAAAGTCGCAGCAGAAATAAACATAAACACTAAGAAAAATCAGGAAAAATAATCAACCGTGAAATGGAGAACTGAAATTAAGCTATTAGGTTGCTGCGTAACCACACGTTCGGCGATCGTGCGACATACTAAAAAAAGAAAAACAGCCAAATTTTTGTGAGAACCAAGATTATAAATATAGCTGCAAATCGTTTCACATGTAGCAATTTAAGCTTTGCTCTTAGGTTCTTACTTAAAGTCACCTTCGGAAATCTTGCCATATTAGGAAAAAAAGTAACCAAATATATTTAGGAGAACCAAGATTATAAATACGAGTGCTACTTGATTCACTCACAGCAATTCGGGCTGTTCACTTAGGTTCCTGCCTAGCCACACCCTCGAAAATAGCGACATATTTGCAAAAAACAGCATATTTTACGTCAGTTACTAAGAGAACCACAGATAACATTTAATAACAACGCCAGTACATCATGCAGTACATTCTTCAGATCGTGAACTCATGGCGTCACACAAGATGTGACTGGTAAAAGCTGACAGTTGGAATCACAAATAGCACTTAATACTTGAAATTCATCTACAACCTGTTAGAAATTCTTTGAACAGTATATTATTTCTTACGATAGGACCCTAGAAAACGTGTGTTTCAAGACAGCTCGGCGATGTACCAAACTTCTCCGACGTTATTTAAACGAGCGAATACGACAAGCACTTGGCACGGGTAGTTCCATATGAGCATTTATAATTTGTAGTATTCCTATCTCACTCTAATTACAAGATTTATAAAATTAATTTGTCTCCAATACAAACTGCTTTAGACTAACCGCGATAAACAGTCTGGACGATTGGTTTGCACAATTAAATCACCCTGAATATAATTGCTGTGTCGAAGGTCTCCATATTCATTAAACATATCTGACGTGAGAATTTGTGTTATGCGTCCGCAGAAAGGTACAATTGATTCAACGCTTCTAGTTTTGGCTGCTAAGGATTCGCAGAAGTAAGATGCTGGTTCATGACTTACCAGACACCGCCATTCTTGCCCGTGCCCCTACTGCATTCCACGAATTTTGAAGGTTTTGCTGAATGCGATCAGGAACACTCGTGTTGCTCGCCATTCGAATCGTCTCAGACTGTTGCTAAGATACGGCACGGGGCGTTAAAGAGACCGCAGTATTGTTGAAAACTGCGTCACATCGCGATTTGTGTTTTTTACTCTAAGAGGGTATGCGGACAATTATCACCGTACAATTAAAGAAACTGCAGGCGATAATGACAGGGGCAATGCCTGCCTGGTGCCCGAACGAAGGAAAGACAGCAAGCATATAATGAAACATTAAAAGAGGAGGGAAAGATGGATAAAAATGGTAAAATGAATCAGCCAAAACAAATCTTCGCTACGTTAACGTAATCAAAATAATTTATTGAAACTTCTCGGCAGATTAAAAATTGTTTTCGGGATCGAAAACCGAAATCGGAGCCTTTGCATTTCACTGAAAAGTGCACTACCAACAGAGCTACCCAAGCGAGACTTACAGTCGCATCTCACAGCTGTACTTCCGCCAGTATTTCATCCAATACTTCCTAAACTTCACAGAAGCTCTCCTGCGAAACATACAACACTAATACGCCTGGAAGAAAGAATATTGAGGAGAGACGGCTTAGCCCCAGGCTATGGATAATCCGTGCCACCGCCATATCCTTTATCCCAGGAGTGCAAATCTTGCCTAATGAGGCACTGAAGGGAGTGAAGTTGTGAGGACGTGCTTAGGATAGCTGACTAGCGCATTTGGCCCCGGCGGATGTGGCGAGGAAAGCGGGTAGTGTTTATGTCTCCGCTGCTGGTAGCCGTGTGGCGTAGGTGAGTTTAACGCCGTTGAACTTTCATAACTTATTGCCACAGATCAGACAGCATTTTTGATGGCAGAACCTGTAAGGAAGGACACTTTGAAGTTTATGTTTGACAATAACTATGCACGACCTAAGCCGTTTGTGGTAGAGGACTTTATGGAAGAAGCACTTAACAGCTGAGGATATAACTGGAATTCTTCCGTCGTGGAACCGCGCGACCGCTACGGTCGCAGGTTCGAATCCTGCCTCGGGCATGGATGTGTGTAATGTCCTTAGGTTAGTTACCTTTAAGTAGTTCTAAGTTCTAGGGGACTGATGACCTCAGAAGTTAAGTCCCATAGTGCTCAGAGCTATTTTTTTCTTCCTTCAACCAGTAGTACACCGTCTATCTTAAGCTAAAGAATCCAGAAAAATGTGATCTAATTGTGGAATTATACACTATTTGATCAAAAGTATCCGGACACCTGGCTGAAAATGACCTATACGTTCGTGGCGCACTTCATCGGTAATGCTGGAATTTAGTATCGTGTTGGCCCACCCTTAGCCTTGATGACAGCTTCCACTCTCGCAGGTATACGTTCAGTCAGGTGTTGAAAGATTTCTTGAGGAATGGCAGCCCATTCTTCACGGAGTGCTGCACTGAGGAGAGGTATCGATGTCGGTCGGTGAGGCTTGGCACGAAGTCGGTGTACCAAAACATCCCAAAGGTGTTCTATAAGATTCAGGTGAGGACTCTGTGCAGGCCAGTCCATTACAGGGGTATTATTGTCGTGTAACCACTCCGCCACAGGCCGTGCATTATGAACAGGTGCTCGATCGTGTTGAAAGATGCAATCGCCATCTCCGAATTGCTCTTCAATAGTGAGAAGCAAGAAGTTGCTTAGAACAACAATGTAGGCCTGTGCTGTGATAGTGCCACGCAAAACAAGAAGAGGTACTAGCCCTCTCCATGAAAAATACGACCATACCATAACACTACCCCCTCCGAATTTTACTAATTTCACTACAAACGTTGGCAGATGACGTCACCGGGCATTCGCCATAACCACAGCCTGCCATCGGATCGCCACATTGTTTACTCTGATTTATCACTCCACACAATGTTTTTCCACTGTTCAATCGTCCAATGTTTACGCTCCTTGCACCAAGGGAGGCTGTCGTTTGGCATTTACTGGCGTGGTGTGTGTCTTATGAGCAGCCGCTCGACCATGAAATTCATGTTTTCTCACCTCCCGCCTAACTGTCATAGTGCTTGCAGTGGATCCTGATGCAGTTTGGAACTCCTGTGGATAGATGTCTGCCTATTACACATTACGACCCTCTTCAACTGTTGGCGGTCTCTGTCAGTCAACAGACGACGTCGGCCTGTACGCTTTTGTGCTGTGCGCGCCCCTTCACGTTTCCATATTACTATCACATTGGAAACAGTGACCTAGTGTGGAAATTTCGTGTACAGGCGTATGACATAAGTGACACCCAATCACCCGACCACGTTCGAAGTCCGTGAGTTCAGCGGAGCGGCCCACTCTCGTCTCTCACGATGTCTAATGGCTACTGAGGTCACTTATATGGAGTACCTGGCAGTAGGTGGCAGCACAAAGCATCTAATATGAAATACGTATGTTTTTGGTGGTGTCAGGATACTTTTGATCATATAGAGTTGCTGAAATTCATCCGTCGACCAGTAGTAATCCGTCTATCTTAAGTTTAAGAATCCCGAAAAATGCGACCTACTTGTGGATTATACTGAACATTCTGTCGGCAATGTCGGTGATGTTACTATTATGAAAACAAGACTTGGAATGTTCCCTCACGTATAATCGTCTGTGGATATAGGGCTATTGATATTTATGAGGGGCAGCCTACAGCATGCACTGGATGTGGTTCCATGGGGCGTGTACCCTTTCAGTGTCCGGAGCGCCGAGTGACCCAACTACGGACGAGGGAGGTAGCTGTCCCACCCATTATGCCACAACTGCCAACTACTGATAACGTACGTCCCAGCAGTTCTTGGAACCCTAGCTAAGACATCAGAGGAAGTTACTGATGACCCTGCGGGCCAAGTCGAAGAGGAAGCACGAATGGAAAAGACCAAAGCGGAAAACGCAGACATGCGACCCCACGACAATGAACGAGGCAGTGGTGCAGATATTGCGCACAACAACGCAAACGACGACGACACGACCGCAGCTCCAAATACTCAACAGAAGTCCGCACATGAGACTGTATCACAGATGACAAACGACGAAACGACAGAAAGCTCCACCACAGAAAACAAAAAACGGAGGATTGCCCATCACTGAATTGAAAAAAGTGCGCCCACCTGGGAGGAAAAGCGAAGCAAGCACTACAGAAACTACATGACACACCACCGGAAAGCCGATAAGATCACCAATAAATGGCGAAGAAATCATGGGTTGCAGAACTGTCAGACCGTGAAATAGGAAAATTAGAGGAATACAAAAACACCATAAAAATTTTTAAAAAAAGCTCAGCAAATATGAACAACCAACCTACGGAGGCACGAAATGAGAAAAAAGGAACACGGAAAGCCAACCATCCACAGGCATTGGAAGACGATAAGGAAGAAGGTGTTCATAACCAAGCAATGGCGGCGACTCTAGAAGACGAGGCTCGAAGAATCGGAAAAAAATTCAGGAGAAACCCCAAAGCAAAGAATGCCAAATGGATGGCGCACAACACAGGGACGTATTGAAAATCTCACTCCGTACAGCAAGGACGTGTCTGCAACATTACATGACAACACACCTGGGCATGAAGAAATGGAAGAGTGGAATCTGCCAGCAACACACGGTGGCGGACGCGATACAGGGACGCTCGGTGGCATGGGTGCAGACATGGCAGACAACTTCTATTAACGCACAGCTGTGAATCGAGGACTGACCGAAATGAGTACTGGTACTGATTTACAATCATATAGAACAGCTTGTGAGAACTGAGTTCTCCTGGCGTATACAACTTTCATATGACTTCGGGGATTTCAGCCAGGTAACACTTTCAGCGACCGCCGATATTTCGGCGGGAGAACACCCCGTCATTTTCAAGGCAAACAGCAACGTACATGCAAATTATGTTATATAATAACACAAGATTGACATGCACGTCAAGCTATTGGGACAGTGTTATTAGAGATTAAATTATCGAGCAACCTCGGTAACAGGGATGGAGGTTTTTGTTTAAACTCTGTTTGGAATCCGGCTCTCTATCTTGTCAAAAAACAGAGGACAGAGTCAATGCTACCTCACCTGCGAGTTCGTAGTCTCACTATCGACAGCTCTGACTTTGATCATCTTTGGTGGCACTAGTGTTCAGTGTGTGTGTTATCTTTCCTGCGTCAGTCCGAGAACCGAGGTTTTAAATTTGCATGTACGTCGCCTGTCCGTTGCAGTTTGCCTTGAAAATGGAGGGGTGTTCTCCCGCCGAAATATCGGCGGTCGCTGAAAGTTTTATCTGGCTGAATTCCCGGAAGTTATTTGAAATATAGAACAGCTACCGTTAACATTAACAGAATCTCTAATCTGACTAAAATAGAGTGCATACGAGATTTTATATATACTTTCGGTAAGACAGTCATGTTGCACGAAGTGCGAGTAAACAGGGTGGGACATATCGCGATATACAATGCTATCCTCAATAGAGGACCTAAAAGCGGTACCCCCACGTTATTCAAGGATGGAACTATACCTAGACGTGTTAAAAAGTTAGGAAGTGGACGAGTAATTTCTGCCGAAACAGACACAGCTCGGTTCGAAAGCCACACTGGCTAAAACTATCTTCTTTCAGGAAAGCATAGTTGAATTAATCAATCCTGCGAAACAAAACTCCAACCTTGCTGGAAATGTCAACTGCTTTCTTTCCGCCGCCGACAAATCATCCGATCCCAACATAGGATTAGATCTGGGAGACTTAGTGAAGCGATTGCACCTCGCTGACATCTTGCACAGCTAGCCAAGAGGGAACCCAGAGTTCACCTATATTACTAGCCACTCTATGAGCAGAATAGACCAAATCTACGCCTCTAGTACCCTGAAAAAGAGTGTATTCAGCGCAGAAACTTGTCCTGTCAGTTTTTCTGCTAATTTGGCAGTTGTGTCTAATATTAACATGCCAAGGCAAAGGACATTTAGGGGTAGGAGTGTGTGGAAATTCGATATCTCACACCTGATGGGCACAGCTTGAGCACGAGTTAAATTGAGGTTGGTAAATGTGCTTAAGGAACATACGGCGCTGCAGAACTAAGTTGGAATGGTGGGTAACACACACAAAACCTAATATACGAAATTTACTAAAAAGTTATGCTTTTCAAAAGAAATGGTGAGAAACACACACAATGGACTTCTACTTCCGGTGTCTAAGAGAATTACATGGAGATGCTGCAAATATGCCACGTCACATCATGGAAATAAAACGGGTCAAAGCCAAAATAACGCTGTGAAACGTCAACAAATATAGGGAGTTAAAATAAGATCGAGAGACAAAAGCGACGTCGCGCATGAGATGATGATTGATGACAACTTATCCACCTACAGTACACCAAAAATTTTGTCCAACGAGACTATATTCTGCAGAAGACACTGACGACAACGACAATTTTGAGGGTTTTTTAAACTGCACCGAACCGACTATGACGGAAGCAGAAAATGCAGATCTGGACTCTCAGATTACTGAAGAGAACTGTACGAAGCGTTGAAAGGAACCCCAGAAAACAAACACGCTGAACCTGATGGATTACGGGTAGGGTTTTACTTAAAGTACTGTAATTTGATCGGCAGTATGTTGACCGCAGTGCTCAACGAATAATGTACGTCTGCCGCCGGCCGTGATGGCCGAGCGGTTCTAGGCGCTACAGTCTGGAACCGCGCGACCGCTACGGTCGCAGGTTCGAATCCTGCCTCGGGCATGGATGTGTGTGATGTCCTTAGGTTAGTTGGGTTTCATTAGTTCTAACTTCTAGGGGACTGATGACCTCAGAAGTTAAGTCCCATAGTGCTCAGAGCCATTTTGTACGTCTGCCACACTTCCTTGTGAGTTTTTAGAAGAGCTCATAATGTTGATCCCTAAAGGGAACTGCGCTAATGATTTGCAAAACACTCGTCCTAAATAGCTTCTAAACGCTGACTACGAAACTAGCTGTTATCGTATTGCTTCGTCGACTGAACACCGTTGTTGGTCTCCTCATAGGTCAGTATCAGACGCGTACCTTCCCAAGGAGGACAATACAGCAAGCGCTGTGATCTAACGGCTGTCGCTTCGGCATCCAACTGCAGATTGACCATCATGTTGTTAGACATAGATAAAGCGTTTGATAGGGCCCATCACAACTACCTTCTACGTGTCATGTCGAAAATGAGATTGAAGCCATTTTTTGTAAATCAGGAGATTATACATTAATGTGACTTCAAGAATTCTTGTAGCTGGACAATTAACATAAAGAATTCCCATTCTAGCATCGATACGAAAAGGCTGCCCCCTCTCGATGCTACCGTTCTCAATATCAATCGAGCAAGTTCTACGACCACTATCTGAGAAGCTTAATGGAAATGAAAATGGAGGCAACAAATATGTTTATAGATGTTACAGTGATGACCTGGCCGTGTACATGTCTGATCCAACCGATGTTATGAAGATACAAGACGTGATTCAAATATGTAGTTACTATTCTGGAGCTAAAGTCAATGTAAGGAAAGCCAGCATTTTGCAGTTAGGTCGAGGGATATGATTCATTGAAACTGGACCAGTAGAAAAGCAGATAGCATCAAACTTCTAGGGATGTGGTTCAGCGAATGCCCTACCAATAGCCGCATCCGGTAGGTGCACGGTCTACGGCGTCTTGTCACGGTCCGCAAGACTCTCCCCGTCGGAAATTCAAGTCCTCCCTCCGGCATGGGTGTGTGTTGTCCTTGGTGTAAGTTAGATTAAGTAGTGCGTAAGCTTAGGGACCGATGGCCTCAGCAATTTGGTCCCATAAAACCTTACCACAAATTTCCAGTTTCCTACCAAGACAACAGCCTTGAATTTTAAAATGAAGCTCAGTAGCATCTGAGCGATATTAAGAAAGAATTCCACTCGTCTTCTAGTAATAAAAGATAAAAATCACGCTGATAAATCATGCTATGCTACCTAAGGTGTACTCCCTCGCAAGTATTTTCCCCTTGCCTCCAACAATACAGAAACGCAATGAATATGTTCCAGCGTAGTTCATATGGACATGGTGTGTCCTTATGGTTAATTACCAAACCATGAATCTACCTGAAACAAATGGTGGCTTAAGGCTAACCAACATTAGAGATAAATGCAGAGCTCTGTTGATATTTAGGACAGCAAATGTCCCAGCAACAGGTGACGGAAATCCCACAGCAGACGTTGTGAAGGTTGCGTCTCCTCCAGATAGCAGGTTTCCAGCTATGGTCGGCCATATTAATTATAGGTTGTTGCATATTAAAACATATATTATAGAGAATAGCTACGTCAGATAAAGGGTAAGGAACTGAACAAGCAAGGAGGTCTATAAAGTGCTGTCAGAAGATAAGTGTATAAGCAAATTAGCAAAGAACTTCCCCACAATCACTTGGAGTAAAGTTTGGCAAAATATTCATGTTACAACCTTACTGTCGCATGTATGAGCTACGTGATTCAAATGGTTCTAAGCATTATGGGACTTAACATTTGAAGTCATGAGTCCCATAGACTTAGAACTACTTAAACCATCACACACATCCAAGCCCAAGGCATGATTCGAACCTGCAAGCATAGCAGCAGTGTGGTTCCAGGCTGAAGTGCCTAGAACCGCTCGACCACAGTGGCCGGCAGCTACATGGTATTGCGCTTTATACAACACCACAAGCACAAATGAGCGTCTATTCAGGATCGGCTTGTCAAATACTGGACTGTCAGAACACTGATACACTCCACCACCGTTTTATTTGCAGCGCTGCTAACGAGATATGGAAATGGACACGACATACACTTGCCATCATGATCTGTACGACTGACAATAATATATGTGCTGGCTTAAGCTGTCGCTAGCGCACCAATCGGCAAACAGGTTGCGAGAAGATCGATAGTAGGCACAAGCAATGCACCTATGAAGAGAGAGGCCAAAAACAGACTCGCAGGGGACGCGCAGCCAATGGCCTCTCGGTCGCCAGTATTTAGATAGCCGCTGTAGACCAGAGGGCGTGGTCAATCCTGGGCAGTCATCCAGTGAGTCAACGAGTCGGGTCATCAGTCGCAGCCCAAAGGGAATTGCATTCGCAGTTAGCTCAACCTCTAACTCAGAGTCAGTCAGTACCTAGCGACCAGGGTAGTGTGCATAGCGGGACGTGTACTTCACCAGCAGTGAGGCTAACGTGGACTATTACACAAGAACTGGTACCACAACACCTGGACTGTCTTAAGTGACTTCTTGTTCTTATGAATAAAGAACCTTGTTAATACAAGCGTGCAGTTTGTGTTATAGAAGGAGATACCGGCCACCAAACAACATTGTCTCCTTGCTTCCCAGGCTACAAGCCTACAGTGACAACGAGGCGACACAAAAACTGGCGACGAGTATAATTCAGTGCAGATTTACTTGCTTTTCTTGTGTTTTTACTTGTAGGACTGCTCGTATTCAAGTATTGCTAATCTCTTATTGTATTCTTACATGTATTCCAGGAGGGGAGCCGCAGAACTAATCAAATTTCTCTTTTCATAGGCTTTGATTGCTTTTTTGGTATAACATATTTGTGTAAGCCATGGCTACCCCACCCCTTCTACCCCAGCTCCAGCGCCTCAGCCGCAGACGGCCAATGTGATGGCTCTAACACAAGCTTTTCAGTTTCAGAACCAACAAATTGCTGCTTTGATGACGACAGCACAACAACTTGTGGCTGCACAAGCCACGTCGGTCACACAACAGCAACCGACCGATTGACTAGCGCAACAAGTGCCGCTGCCCAGCATACCGGCGTTCCGGCAATTTAACGACACGGAAGAGGAGTAACTCGAATACCTGATACAGTTCCAAGCACATTATCAATTTCATAGTGTAGAAGGTGCTGTATAGCTACCTACAATACTTTCTTCTGATTGAGGGGTCCCCATTGGTCAGGTTAATACAAAAACTATTCTCAACTGTATCTCCCTCTAGCACAGGCTCATCCAAGAATTGCGGCGGGGCGCGACGGCAGTGTAGTTCAGCGCCCCGGCCACGACCGTGTGTCGCTAGTGTCGGCATAGGAGCGAGAGAGAGAGAGCTGAGCGAGTGAGACCGCACAGCACTGCTCTGCGGTGGACTGTCCCGCGGTCAGACCCAAAGAAAACAAAATAACAGAGGAAGCGCACCTCTGTAAAAGAGGCCGATGAGCAGTAAAACAAGCAAACCATTTACCGTTTAGGTAACAACTAGTGGTCGTGTGACAGAGTTACTACGCAAAGCTTTAGAAAACAATATGCAAAACAACAATCTAAGAACATCTTTGTTGTTTTCTGACCTCAGGATCATTCTATTAGTACTGCACATGTACACTCGTCATATGTACAATAGGCGTCTTGTGAAAAGTTTATCAAATGAACTAGAGTCATAAGTATTCTATTTTAGAAATAATTTTACGTAAGGGATATAGTCTTATTCTTACTGTTAGCAGTTACAAGTAAATATTTTTTATTATACTTCGAGCTACATCTTTTTGTATCCCTTTTCAGAGTTTAGAAATCGGATCCTTAATTTGCTGTTTTCTATTAAATAATTTTAGCCGACCTAGTTTGAAAACTTATTAAAATATAGGATTAAGGTTATAAAGCTCTTTAATTCTTACAGTCAACATTGTTAAAGAAGACAATTAACGTTTTACACTTTTTTCTTTATCGAGGAAACGATTTTGTCTATGTTTGGTACAATATTCCGTGAGACTGATAACGTCAAGTCAAATTTTTATCGCCAACTAATGAACGGTTCTTAGTTTTAGCAAGTTTTAAAAGAGAGAAAAAGCGCTCACAGGTGTATGTGGAACCAAACATTGGGAGAACTTCGGCCGCGTGCTTCTGCAAAAGAGGATATTTCTCTCCTGGAAGACAATTGTAAAAGTCATCCAAAGTTTGACACATAAGAATGCGGTCCTTCAGGCGAATATCGCACTGCAGGTCAATCAGCTCTAGTTGAAGCACTTGTGAGACGTCGTCAGCCCGAAGGGAAAGTGGGCGAACAAATATATCTAAGGCCGGTTGATGCTCACCTATCTCCAAAAATCTGTTTTCAAACTGTTCTTGTAATTCGCAAATGATTTGAACATAATCTGAAAAATTCACATCTTCTTTAACGCTGTCTAGTGCACGAAAGTGTTCACAATTCTCGCGCATTTGTTTTTCCCACAAAATAAGTTTTTTGTCTGAAATGCTTGACTCGTCTGCACTAAACTTTTCTAAACACATCAGGTTCCGATGACTTACTAAACATATTTCCCTCTCAGGTTTAAATAGTGTGGATGTGCCGCTCCTTTTTCTTTTTGTCTGCTGGTGTTGACTATTAATCTCGATCCACTGTGGCCTTGCGTCTGTTGACTAACGGCTTTGTGTCGCTGTTGACGGCTGCTGGTGCAGCGGTTCGTCGTCTGTACGAAGCGCGCGTACAGCGGCATGGCGAGGTTCGGCGGGCAGCCCGCACAGCCAGCTAAGCGGCGCTACTCGGCCACTGCGACAACACACGAATTCGCCCGGGGCACTGGCCGCGGGCGCTGGCGCCCCAGGGGCACAGTTTGGACGAGCCTGCTCTAGCACTACAGAAGAAATTTGATTTAATACGAGCATTCTTATCTTAAAAGAAAGATATGAATCCTTAACATTGTATTGTATGTTAACCGGGGGTCTAGAAACGACGGAGGGGCTTCATCCCCGCCGCAGCCGCAGTGGTCCACAACCCCACGACGACCACTGCAGTCTGCTTCACCTCTCCGCCGCCCCACACCGAACCACTCTTTCAGGGTTACTGTGCGGTTCGGCCCCCGGTGGAACCCCCCCTCCCTCCCCCCATTGAACGTTCCACATCAGACGAGTGTGTAACCCCTATGTTTGCGTGGTAGAGTAATGGTGGTGTATGCATATGTGGAGAACTTGTTTGCACAGCGATTGCAGACATAGTGTAGCTGAGGTGGAATAAGGGGAACCAGCCGGCATTCGCGGAGGTAGATGGGAATCCACCTAAAAACCATCCACAGACTGGCCGGCTCACCGGACCTCGACACAAGTCTGCCAGGCGGATTTGTGCCGGGGACCAGACACTCCTTCCCAGTCTGGAAAGCCGTGGGGTCTACCGACGCACGGCTAACCGGGCGGGCATCCTTAGCATTCTTTTATATACACATAAGGAATATGTTTAAATTTTCAGGAAGTCTGTTCACTTATGGGTGCATAACTCACTGCAAGTGTACTTAGAACATGTTTTATTTTTCGAGGAATGTAAGAATGCATTTCAGCTTTAAGGCAACAGAGATACCTGAAACCACCAATTCTGTTTGATTGTTGTAGTATCATCTGAGTTTATTTCGCTGTCGAAGGCCACATATGAAAAAAAAGAAAAAAAGTTCTAGCAGAGATCTTCATCATTATCAGCGCCAACGAAGATGGAAATGTGCACCTCCTGGCGAGTGGCGCGCTCCATGTTAGGAGAAGTGGAATTAGTAAACAAAGAAAGAATAGTCCTTCACGCATGTCAGTTAATTGTACTTGAAAACAAGTGCATTGAACCCAGGTGTGTGTGTGTGTGTGTGTGTGTGTGTGTGTGTGTGTGTGTGTGTGTGTGTGTGTGTGTGCGTGCGTGTGTGTGTGTAAAGTGTGGTATAATGGTTAGCATTCTGAATCCAAAGGAAACAAAAGTCGGTAGAGCACATGCCTGCAAAAGGCAACGGTTCCGATTCGATTATCAGTCCGGCATACAGTTTTAACCTGCCAAGAAGTTTCATATCAGCGTACACTCCGATGCTGTATGAAAATTTCATCTTGGAAACATCCTACAAGCTGTGGTTAAGCCATAACTCCGCAGTATTCTTTTTTCCACGATGCTAGTCATGCATGTTTCGCAGTAGAGCTTCTATGAACTTTGGAAAGTAGGAAATGAGGTATCTCCACAAGCAAAGCTGTGAGAAGGGGTCGTGAGTTGGGTAGCTCAACTCCAAGAAAACAAGACTAGATCCCTCAACTGCTTCCAAAGAGTGCAGTCTTTTGCCAGGACCTGGGCCTAGATGGCATCAGGCGCTAGGAGGGGGCACTATTGCTGATGTGAGCTGTTGCCACGACCTGGGGCAGGGTGGCAGCAGGTGCGATGAGGTTGCGTGGTTGCCGATGTGAGCATCTATAGTGAGATCCTGAACCAGGATGGCAGCTGGCGCTAGGAGGTGGAGCAGCTGCCAATGTCAGCATCTATTGCCAGGGTAGGAACAGGCACGAGGTGGTGGAGCAGTGGCTAAAGTGAATCTCTATCACCAGGACCTGGGTCAGGATGATAACAAGCTCGAAGAGATGGTGCAGTAAGCGATGTGAGCATTCATTGTGAGGACCTAGGCAGCGTTGCAGCAGTTGTGTGGAGGTGGCACAGTGGCCGATGTGAGCGTCTATTTCCAGGACCAGGGCCAGTGTGGCAGCACGGGTGTTGTGGTGGAGCGTGGCCGATGTGATTGTTTTTGCCGTGACCTGCGCCAGGGCCAGGGTGGCAGCGGGTGTGGAGAGGTGGAGCTGTGGTTAACGGGAGCGTCTATTGCAAGGACCTGGGGAAGGGTGGCAGCGGGTGGGAGGAGTTGGCACAGATGCAGATGTGAGTGTCTATTGCCAGGACTCGTTGCCCGGATGGCAGCAGCAGAACGAGGTTGTGCGGTAACTGATATGAGTGTCTACTGCCAGGATCTGGGACAGGGTGGCAGCATTCACGAGGATGTAGAGTGGAGGGCGATGTGAGCATCTATTCCCAGGACCTGGGGCAGTGTGGCCGCAGGGCCGACGTGGTGGAGCGGTGGCCGATGTGACTGTTTATTGCCAGGACCTGGGCCAGGGTGGCAGCAGGTGTGAGGAGGTAATTGGTTGCCGATGTGAGCATCTATCGCCAGGTTCTGTGCCCGGGTAGCAGCAGATGGGAGGAAGTGGTGCGGTGGCCAATGTGAGCATCTATTGCCAGGACCTGGGTTAAGGTGGCAGACAGCACAAGCAGGTGGAGCAGTGGCTGATGTGAGCGTCTATTGTGAGGGCCTGGGCAGGATGGTGGCAGTTGTGTGGAGGTGGTATTGTGGCCGATGTGAGTGTCTATTGACAGTATTTTGGGCCAGTGTGGCAGCTGGTACGAGGAGGTATTGTGTAGGCTGATGTAAGCGTCAGTTGTCAGGAACTGGGCCAGGGTGGAAGCAGGCATGAAGAGTTGGAGGCCAATTTGAGTGTCTATTGCCAGGACATGTGCCAGGGCGGAAGAAGGTGAGAGGAGGTGGAGCGGAGGCTGATTAAGTGTCTACTGCCAAGACATGGGAAAAGGGGTTAGCATGTGTGAGGAGGTGGCTCTATGTCCGATGTGTCCTGGGTCCAGGGAGACAGCAGTCACGATTAGTTGGAGCGGTGGCTGATGTGAGCATCTATTTCCTGGACCTGGGTGAGGGAGGCAGCAGGTATGGATAGGTGGCGAGATGGCAGATGCGACCATCTACTGCTAGGGCCTCATCCAGATTGGCAGCAGGAGTGGGGAGGTGGAGTGGTGGCCAATGTCAGCGTCTATTGCCAGGACCTGGGCGAGGGTAGCAGTAGGCGTGATGAGGTGTAGCTGTGGCTGATGAGATTGTCTATTGCCAGGACCTGTGCCAGGGCGATAGCAAGCTCCAAGAGGTGGTGCAGAGCCTATGTGAGCGTCTGCTGCGAATACCTGGGAAGGGTGGCAGCAGTTATGTGGCGGTGGCAGGGTGGCCGATGTGAGCGTCAATTTCCAGGGCCTGGGTCAGGGTGGCAGCAGGTGTGGGGAGGAGGAGGACTGGCCAATGTCAGGGTCTAGTGACAGGACCTGGGCTAGGGCAACAGAAGGCGGGAGAAGGTGGCACAGAACCAGAAGTGAGTATCTATTGACAGGACTCATTACCAGTATGGCAGCAGGCACAACGAGGTCGTGCAGTAGCTGATGTGAGCATCTACTGGCAGGATCTGGGCCAGGGTAGCAGCAGGCTCGAGGAGGTAGAGTGGAAGGCGATTTGAGCATCTATTGCCAGGACCTGGGGCAGTGTGGCCACAGGGGGCGACGTAGTGGAGCGGTGACCGATGAGAGTGTTTATTGCGGGACCTGGGCCAGAGTGGCGGCAGGTGTGGGGAGAAGGAGCGGTGGCCAATGTGAGCATCTATTGCCAGGACCTGGGCCAGGGTTGCAGCAGGCGCTAGGAGGTGGAGCAGTGGCCAATGTCAGCATCTATTGCCAGTACCTGGTCCAGGGTAGGAACAGGTGCGATGCGGTGGAGTCGTGGCTGATATGAGTGTCTATTGCCAGGACCTGGGTGTGCATGGAAGCAGGTGTGGGGAGGTGGCGTGCTGGCAGATGTGAGCATCCATTGTCAGGACCTGGGCTGGGGCGACAGCAGACATGAGGAGACGGCGCAGTGGCCGATGTGAGTCATGACCTGGGCCAGGCTGGCAGCCGGTGGTGGGGGATGGCACGGTAGCCGATGTGAACGCCTATTCCGAGGACCTGTGCCAGGGAGGCAGCAGGCAAGATGAGGTGGAATGGTGGCTGATGTGACTGCCTACTGCCAGGATCTGGGCCACGGAGGCAGCAGGCACGAGGAGTTAGTGCGGTGGCTGACGTGAGCATCTATTGCCAGGACCTGGGCCAGTGTGGCAGCAGGGGGACTCAGTGGAGTGGTGGCCGATGGAGTGTTTTTTGCCAGGGCCTGGCCCAGGGTGGCAGCAGGTGTGGGGAGGTGGCTTTGTGGCAGATGTGAGGGAAGAGTGCCAGGGCCTAGGCCAGGGTGGCAGCAGGTGTGGGGAGGATTAGCGGTGGCCAATGTCAGCATCTATTGCCAGGACCTGGGTCAGGGTAGCAGAAGGCACGCGGAAGTGGAGCAGTTGCTGATATGAGTGCCTATTGCCAGGATCTCGGTCAGGGCGATCAGTCATTATTGTCTCTGTAACACCTGTCCTTGGCAACAGAGCATTGTAGTGAAAATTTATTTCATTATAGTTTAATAAAACAGTGGTTTAGCTTGTACTATGTAAGTTTATTTTCTCATTGTTTAAATAAACTAAGATTAAACTGTGATTTTGATCATACACGTTTATCTTAGTAACATAAAGGCAGCTATACTACACACGTGTACAAAGCGCACCGCACTTCCACTCGTGTCATAACAAATGGCGCATCTGCAGGAGGGTTAATATTCTGACCAGCAAAGAAGTGAAAAAAATTACCTGTTGGAATAGTCGTCCTTCTTCTATGAAAAGGGGTCATCTTTGTGACAACATGTTTCGGAAGTGTTTGATCCTGTGGTCAATACTCAGAAGGACATAACTGCGTGCTATCACAATTACAACCCAAATTTTCACTTGGGATTGATTGCTGGGGTTGATATTGTGCAAGTGTGCTTTTTCCTCCTTAAAATATGAAGTTAAGTTGGTGGCTTTTCCTTGCCATATATAGAAATCCATTTGAAATGTACCAAAGTGGAAAGTATATACTTGCAATAATTCAACTACTTAATTTTTTTTCTTACCTCTTTTCCTTTGTACAACTAATGCAAACAACATGAACAATTGAAACTGCTAAATTCTTATCCACACATTATTTCACGCAACTTCACTGTTTTCATTATTTCTCTTTCCTGTCTCAGACGTTATGTCTGGTCTAAAATGGAAAGTGATGCGGACCTTGATCAAGAGTGACTTCCTTTTAACTGTACGATATATGTTACATTGCATTTAGGAACTTTCGGGTAATTGAAGATGTATCAATAATTATAGATTTCTGTAATTGTATATATAAGTTTGGATGTAGCTGTATTGCGTTGATGTACTGGTGGATATTGTGTGGTATGACTCCTGTAGTTGATGGTATAATTGGTATAATGTCAACTTTATCCTGATGCCACATGTCCTTGACTTCCTCAGCCAGTTGGATGTATTTTTCAATTTTTTCTCCTGTTTTCTTTTGCATATTTGTTGTATTGGGTATGGATATTTCGATTACATATGCTAATTTCTTCTTTGTATTGGTGAGTATGATGTCAGGTTTGTTATGTGGTGTTGTTTTATCTGTTATAATGGTTCTGTTCCAGTATAATTTGTACTCATCTTTGTGGTGCATACTTGTATGTGGGAACGTGTTGTTTTATAAGTGTATGTTGTAAATCAAGCTGTTGATGTATTATTTTTGCTACATTGTCATGTCTTCTGGGGTATTCTGTATTTGCTAGTATTGTACATCCGCTTGTGATGTGATCTACTGTTTCTATTTGTTGTTTGCAAAGTCTGCATTTATCTGTTGTGGTATTGGGATCTTTAATAACATGCTTGCTGTAATATCTGGTGTATATTGTTTGATCCTGTATTGCAATCATGAATCCTTCCGTCTCACTGTATATATTGCCTTTTCTTAGCCATGTGTTGGATGCGTCTTGATCGATGTGTGGCTGTGTTAGATGATACGGGTGCTTGCCATGTAGTGTTTTCTTTTTCCAATTTACTTTCTTCGTATCTGTTGATGTTACTGGATCTAAAGGGTTGTAGAAGTGGTTATGAAATTGCAGTGGTGTAGCTGATGTATTTATATGAATGATTTCTTTGTGTATTTTGCTAGTTTCTGCTCGTTCTAGAAAGAATTTTCTTAAATTGTCTACCTGTCCATAATGTAGGTTTTTTATGTCGATAAATCCCCTTCCTCCTTCCTTTCTGCTTAATGTGAATCTTTCTGTTGCTGAATGTATGTGATGTAGTATTCTGTATTTGTGGCATTGTGATCGTGTAAGTGTATTGAGTGCTTCTAGTTCTGTGTTACTCCATTTCACTACTCCAAATGAGTAGGTCAATATTGGTATAGCATAAGTATTTATAGCTTTTGTCTTGTTTCTTGCTGTCATTATTACTATTATTATTATTATTGTTGTTATCTCCTTTGTACCTATATTACTTGCACTACATTAACAATAGTCTTTTTTGCACTCATCACATGAAGTGGTTCTAGCCTTCTTGTGTTTTTCTGCTAGAACCGTCTACCAGGTCATGAATTTTCTGCCTAAATATTTTCCTGTCTTCTTTTTCAAACTGTGTTATACCTGTTTCTTATACAGCACTGATCAATTTTATTCTTTCAGTTTTTGAGAGTTCCTCGCCATTACATTCTTGTATGGTGTGCGGGAAGAATGATTTTTTGAGAGCCTCTGTGTGTGCTGTAAGTAATCTAACCTTGTCCTCATGATCCCTATTTCAACTATAAGTAGTGGGTTGTAGTATATTCCTACTGCCATCATTTAAAGCCATTTCTCGAAACTTTGTAAGTAGGCTTTCACAGGTTAGTTTATAATTGTCTTCAGGAGTGTACCAGTTCAGTTTACTAAGCAGACCAATCTGTGACCATTTGTGCTGCCCTTCTCTGTATATGTTCAATATCCTCTGTTAGTCCTATTTGGTATGGATTCCCCATACCTGAACAATACTGCAGAATGGGTTGCATGAGAGATTTGTAAGCAATTTGCTTTGTACAGTGACAGCATTTTCATAGTATTCTACCAATAAACTGAAGTGTACCACCTCTTTAGTCAAGATTGAGCCAATGAGTTTGTTCCATTTAATATCCCTACAAAATGTTACATCAAGATTTGTAGGAGTTGGCTGATTCCAGCTGTGACTCAATGATATTATAGTCACAAGATACTATGTTTCTTCATTTTGAGAAGTGTACAGTTTTATATTTCTGAACATTTAAAAGCAAGCTGCCAATCTTTCCACCACTTTGAAATCTTATCAAGGCCTGGCTGAATATTTATGCAGCTTCTTACAGACTGTAGTTCATTATAGATAACTGCATCATCTACAAAAAGTCTGAGCTTACCGTTTTATCGTCTGCAAGGTCATTAATATAAAACATGAATAGCAAGGGTCCCAACACACTTCCCTGGAGCACACCCAAAGTTACGTCTACATCTGATAATGACTCTCTACCAAGATAATGTGCTGTGTCCTCCACACCAAAAATTCCTCAGTCAAACCCATAAATTTTGCTTCATACTCTGTATTATCAGACTTTTGACAGTAAGTGTAGGTGTGATACTGAGTCAAATGCTTTTCGGAAATCTAAGAAATACAGCATCTGCCAGATTGCCTTGATCCAAAGCTTTCAGTATGTCAAGTGAGGAAAGTGTAAGTTGGGTTTCACACAGTCGATATTTTCAAAATTCATGCTGGCTGGCACTGAGAAGGTTATTCTGTTCAAGATACATTATATTTGAGTTCAGAATGTAAGATTCTACAACAAATCCATGTCAAGTATATTGAATTGTAGTTTTGTGGATCACTTCTACTGCTCTTCTTGTAAACAGGTGTGAGCTGTGCTTTCTGCCAACTACTGGGCATGGTTTTTTGGTTGAGGGCTCTACAGTAGATTATAGTTAGAAGAGAGGCTAACTCAGCAACAAATTCAGTATAGAATGTGATAGGGATTCCATCAGGCTCTGGAGTTTTGTTCAATCTTAACAATTTCAGCTTTTCCCAACAATGCTGATGCTAACACTCATTTCACTCCTTTTTTTCAGTGGTATGGGAATTAAATTGGGGCATTTCTCACATGTTTTCCTTTATAAAGTGACATTTCAAAACAGACGTAAGCATTTCAGCTTTTCTTAGCTGTCCTCAATTTGAGTTCCTGTCTCATTCACTAAGGACTGGACACTAACTTTGGTGCACTAACAGCCTTTACATATGACCAATTTCTTTGGGTTTTGTGTCAGGTCATTTGACAATATTCTGATATGGTAGTCACTGAAGGCTTCATGCATTTCTCTCTTGACATCCAAATACATTTTATTCAGCATATCCCTATCTATAGCCCTATGCTTTCTTTACAGTGCCTGTATACCATGGAGGCTCCCTTACATTATGAACTGTTCTACTCGGTACATATCTATCCAGTGTATGGTCAACTATTCTTTTAAACTTGAGCCATAGTTTGCCTATGTGCCCCTCTCTTGTGTTGAAAGTTTCAAGTTCCCCATTGAGATACTGCTTGTTTATTTACTTTACTGAGCATATCTATCTTTCTAGTGGTTTTAGCATCCATTGTGCTTTGGCAATCGTTGTTACCACACCCTCATCTTGGTCACCGATATCAGTTTCCATGTGGGCATCCTTAAAGTGGTAAGGTCTATTTGGTGTTGGTTATTGGCTCTTAGTCCACATGTTCCTTTTTCATTATGGTTTGAAATTAAAATTTTCCTGGCAGCTTTTCCTTCTCTCTTTTGGATTTCTTCAGTGTCTCTTTTTCTGTTTAAAATGAGTCTGTTAGAGTTATTAAGGTACTCCAATTTGATGACAGCATTGTTGTGTCTTGGTTTGGTATATTTGGAGATGCATTTTTCGTTGTATATTTCTCTTGTAAACCAGAAAGCTGTTTTAATTTTGCGAGAATGAGTTGCATAACCAATCTTTTCCAGGCTAGTTCCCTGAAAGATTTTGCCTAAATATCTGAAGTGGGAACCACTCTCAGTTACCCCCACATTTAGTTTTTAAATTTTTTGGTTTACAGTTTTTACTGGACAAGTATGCAAAGTCTTACCCTTCGTGCTGTTTCTTTGAGAAATTCTATTTGTTTTTGTCATAGGTCATCTGCAAAAGCTAAACAGTCTATCCTAATATTAGTTCACCAATTTTTAGCTCTGATTTTGCCACTCTTGCATTAATTTTTCTGGGACACAGTTGAAAAGAAATGGAGAGAGACTATCAGCTTGTCTCACTCCTATTTTAATTTCAATAACTTCCAGGATTTCTCCCCTTATTTTACTTCATGCTAGGACCCCTATCTAGTGAGTCCCTAATAATTTCAATAGTTTTGGGATTCAGACCTTGTTCTTTCATAATATGGAATGGAGAAATAAGGTCCACTGAGTCGTAAGTCTATTAAAATCTAGGGAGGCACAATCTACTTTCTTACTGAAAATTTTTGATGCTTGAGAATTAGTTTCAGAACTAAAATTTGTTCTTGGCATGATCTATTTTGTCTGAAATGTGCTTGATATTTGATGATTTTAAATTCAAGTTGTTGTTGATCTGGATCCAACAGACACCAACACAGAAAACACAGAATGTTATTTTGGACAACAAAAAAAAAAAAAAAAGAAAAGAAAAGAAATCCCTCTGTAATTATTAACCCGTGAGGGGTTGCTGGTCCCCCATCGGGTGGCTTCCCAGGTGGCGGATAGGCGAATGCTCACCAGAAATGGTGGGTACCGGGGAAATAAAATACCCAGGGTGGGCCAAAACCAGTGAAGGGGAAATCAACAGCTCAGATGCTGGAAGAGGATGTTTTTTATAGCATTCCAATGGTAGAAGAGCTGGAAAGCATCTCTACAGGGCAGGCAGAGCTCAGAGCCTGGGAAAGGCAATCTGCCTAGGAAATGGTAATCCAAATTATTACTCAGCAAGTTTGGAAGCTGTGAGGTGGTAGCTCCATCACCAAGCTTAACCTGTGCAGCGCTCGTAATGCGGCCAGCGGATTCTATACCTACTGGCTCACATCAACGATTTGCCTCAGATAATGGATTCAAAGGAAACAGACATAGGCTATGGAACAGGAATTTGCAGGATATAAACAAGAAACACTGCTTCACATTTGGGACATGGAGCGTTCATAGTCTTAATAAACCAGCTGCAGCAGCAACTTTGATATCTGAACTAAAACCTTACAAGACATATATTGTAGCTCTACAGGAAGTTAGGTGGCTTGGTGAAGGGATACACACGGAGGATAATTGTGTCATTTTTTATGGGGGAGATGAAAAACATCATGAATTCGGTACCAGTTTTGCTGTTAAGAACAGGATTGTTAATCGGGTTAATGAATTCCATCCCATTAACAAAAGAATGTCTTACATAACAATCAAACACCAATGGTATGATATAACATTCATAAATGTCCATGCACCGACTAAAGATTCCACTGAGGATGAGAAAGATGAGTACTATGAAGAATTAGAGAGAGTAGTCAACAGTATTCAAACAAGAAATATAGGAATTATCTTAGGGGACTTTAATGGAAAAATAGGTAAAGAGGAAATGTTCATCCCCACATTAGGAAAACATAGCAAGCACTTGCCCACAAACGAAAATGGATTAAAAATGATCAACTTTGCACTGTCAAAGAATATGAGAATTTGCTCAACAATGTTCCCTCACAAAGGTACATGGTGCTCTCCAGATGGCAAAACAGAAAATCAGATTGACCATGTTATGACAGATCAATGTCTCACTTCATTTATAAGAGATGTCAGAACGTACAGAGGAGCTGAAATTGGCTCAGATCATTTCCTGGTGGTAGGAAAGATGAAAATCAAGATGATTTGGAATCAACAACAAAAGCCACACCAAAAACCTAACTTAGACATCGAATGACTGAAGGAACTATCTGTTAAAGAAGCCTATGTGATTGAAATAAATAACCTATTTACAGCACTGCAAGAAGCTGAGGAGGAAAATAGAGTCAAGAAGGCTTGTGAAAGAATAAAGACGTGGCTAGAAGAGAAACAGCAAAAGTTCTGAGAACAAAGAAAAGGAAATATCTAACTGGAGTCCTAGAATATATAGAAGTGGAAAGCAGGAATTGAAACTCAAAGAAGTTGTTTCAGCATACAAAGAAAAGTAAGAGAGGTTATCAAAGTGAAAACCTATTCATAAAAGATAAAAATCAAAATATTCTAACGCAGCTGGAAGTTATCCTAGAAAGATGGAAAGAGTATTTCTCAGAAATGTTAAATTGCACTGATCCACACATAACCTTCAATCACGCAATGTCTGAGAGTGACAGCATTAACCCATATAACCCTGACGTCCTTCTGGAAGGACAGCGGCACTCACTGTTGAAATTATTTATTTTTGCGAATAACGCATTGTTGCAACAGTCTGTGATGCATTGTTATATGAAGTAGGCCGAGTCAGTTGCGCGCTGCGATAGTCAGTTTGACGCTGTCGTTCATAGTGAGTGAGAAACTGTGTCTTGAAAATAGGGCCTATTTTACCATGGACGAACTGACCAACCTTGTCATCAATGTGTATGTATATTTTCTTTCATATTGCATCAATAATTTTGAAATTTGTCATATAATATCTTCAAGAATTAACCTATATTATTTATGGGTCCATATTACGACTGAAAGTTTTTGTTAGTTGTAATTCAATAATGTTTTCAACCGTCCTTCCAGAAGGACGTCAGGGTAATATGTTGTCATTTTGTATTCACAGAAAATGATGTACACTGGTGGAACTTTTGGACATGTTAGAATTAAAAGATGAGGAAATACCTAACACTGGCATGTGTAGTAAGGATTATGAAATGAAAGGTATGGGGTACGGTGTGGTAATGACTTATGTTGACCAGTTACTTCCACATGTTCCATATCGAATATACTTTGATAACCTCTTTAGCAGCGTTGAACTGCTACATGATCTAAAAGAGAGGGGCGTGGAAGCAACAGGAACAATAGGAGGAAACAGCTAAGAATCATACTCTATCATCTGTAGATAAAATGATAAAAGAAAATAGAGGATCATATGAAGTTTGTTCTGACTCAGCATCCGGGATTTCCATTGTACATTGGAATGACAACAATGTTGTTACTGTAGCCACCAACTTTGACAGAGTGCAACCACTATGCTCTGTAGCAAGATTTTCCAGGGAACAAAAGAAAAGGATTAGTGTGCCTCTACCTAACTTATTACACTCCTACAATACTCATATGGGAGGCATAGATCAAGCTGACCAAAATTTATCCCTATATAGATGCTCTGTAAGAGGGAAAAAGTGGTATTTCCCGATTATTGCACATTTTATAGTCATTGCAGAGCAAAATGCCTGGGATCTTTACACGCACAACGAACAACCCATAGATCATCTGACATTTTGTTGTCGAATTGTCACTGCAATTCTTGAAAGTGACAGAAGAGTCACTACCAGCAGAGGATGTCCTAGTAAGAGGGCAAAACTATATCCTAGATTTGATGGAAGAGAACATTAGGTTGCTGAATTACTAACGGACGAGATAACAAAAAAGAAGAAGCAGCTGAAATGTCGAAGTTGCCACAAAAAAACTACTACTATGTGCATAAAATGTGACGAACCACTTCATGTTTGTTACTTTTTGTCTTATCATACTAGTGCATAAAATATGTGTATAGGTTATCTTCTTTGTTTTTTCTATTTATTAACTGTTTTAGCCCATAATTCAAATTTATTTATGTTTATTTGAAAGTATAAAAACCAAAACAAGTTAATTGTGCAATGTCATATATTTTAAATACATGTTCCCTTATTGTCCTGACGTCCTTCTGGAAGGATGCCCATTTTTGGAAATACTAAATAAAAATAAATACTCAAATTTGTTTTTACTTTCTTCCTTACATTCTTGTGAATCATTGTAGATAAGATATAAATCAATTTTGAAAAACAAATAATTCAGAACTATCTGGGTTAATAATGACAAATGTAGGATCGCAGAACAGAAAGTGATCCACTCCATTCAAAATCTCAAAAGCAACAAAGCAGCAGGCGAGGACCAGATATCAGCAGAGATGTTAAAAGAGGGCAGAAGCAAACTACACAAAGAAATTTATAACCTTATCACAATGATCTGGAAAACTGAAACACTGCCTTAAGATTGGAAAACTGCAATAATTTGTCCCATACACAAGAAAGGAAACAGGATGGAATGTGGAAATTACAGAAACTGCAATAATTTGTCCCATACACAAGAAAGGGAACAGAATGGAATGTGGAAATTATAGAGGAATCAGTTTTCTGAACATAACATACAAAATCCTGTCAATGACCATTCTGGAAAAACTTAAACCTTATGCAGAAAACATTTTTCAAGATTACCAACAGGCTGGATTTTGAACAAACCGTTCCACAACTGATAATTTGTTTACTATATGACAGATCTTTGAGAAATACTGGGAATTTAACAAAAACATCCAATGTCTCTTCATTGATTTCCAGTGAGCCTATGACAGCATCCACAGAAGTAGCCTCTACAACACATTACAAGAATTTAGTATACCCAGTCATTAGGATGATACAACTATGCATGGATGTCTCCCAGGCAGCAGTGAAGTTCAGAGCATCCATATCCCCCACCTTTCCAATTAAAACGGGGTTACGACAGGGAGATGCTCTTTCATCTGTCCTCTTCAACCTTGCATTAGAGAAAGTGGTTTGGGAGAGTACTTTACATCTATCCAATGGTCTCCAATTCGAACACAGTGAAGTAAAACTCCTGGCTTGTGCAGATAATAGTGTTGCTGAGTGAAACTGAAGAAGAACTGAAAGACATGTACAGATCTCTTAGGCACAGTGCCAGCAAAATCGGGCTTTTGATTAACCAAGAGAAAACCGAATATATGGAAATAGGTCGAGTCATAAACCCAAATCCTTACTTTGAAATTGACCAACATTCTAAATTCAGAAATGTTCTCCAGTTTAAATACCTTGAATCACGTTTCAACAGTAAAAATATCATAACATTGGATATAAATGAAAGAATAGCCTCAGGGTCAAGATGTCTGTACTCATTAAGCAACCCACTCAAAAGTAAAGCTTTGTCAATCACCACAAAGATGAAGATATACAACATTATTATCTGCCCCATAGTACTGTACGGTTCAGAAAGCTGGATGCTTACAAGGAATGAAAGAGAAAAACTGAATGTTTTCGAAAGAATAGTAATGAGAAAAATCTGGGGACCTGTGTTGGAGAATGACGTATGAAGAATCCAAAAGAACAATGAAATTTATCAGTTAATGAAGCAACCCACCATCATCCAGAAATTAAAAAGTAGGAGACTGCAATGGGCTGGACATGTGGCCAGAATGGAAAACAACAGAATCACCATGAAAGCATTTGAAGGAACTCTCCAGGCAACAAGACCATTGGGTCGATCTCGTACAAGATGGAAAGATGACATAGAGAAGGACATTGCAGCATTAGGAATTTCTGCAGGGTGGAGAGAGGCTGCGAGAGATAGAAGGTGGTGGAAGCAGACCATTGATGCAGCGCATGGTCTGCAGGGCCTGTGATCACTGAGAAGAGAGAGTTATAAACATCCAGTCTGTCTCCTTTCTCATGTAGTGGATGTAACAATGCCGTTTTCCATTTTCTGTTTGCCAAATATTTTGGAGGATCAATGTATTTTTTTTAAGGTTTCAGGGCCAGCTTATTTCAGGAGTTCTGCAACAATTCTTTCTTTACCAGGTAACTTCTTATTTTTTTAACCTTTTGATTTCTCTAGCAATTTCCTCCTCATTGGTGCTTCTGAATCTACACACATCAAAAAAAGTTTTGCATCACCCCTGTTCCCAAAACTCCTGAAGATAGACGTTGACTGTGGATATTGTATCACAGACACAGTCCCTTTGACTGTTCAGAGATGTCAGTAAACCCACCCAAAGATGTAAAAATGTAAAGATGTAAAGGGCATGAGCGGCACCTAATAGACAGAAGAGGTCTGACAGCCGATCAGTTCCAGTTATTCCACCAGGAAGGAGGTACATGGCTCATGTTTTTTGTAGTTCATCCATGCCTAGACAGTCAATACCAGAGTTTGATTGTGTCCACATTGTTATTTTGTGCCAGGAAGGGCTCTCAAAAAGGGAAGTGTTGGGCATCTTGGAGTGAACCAAAGCGATGTTGTTTGGATGTGGAGAAGATACAGAGAGACAGGGACTGTCAATAACATGCCTCACCCAGGCCACCCGACGGCTACTACTGCAGTGGATGACCGCTACCTAAGGGTTATGGCTTGGAGGAACCCTGACAACAATGTCACCATGTTGAGTAATGCTTTTTGTGCATCCACAAGACGTCATGTTACAACACAAACTGTGCGCAATAGGCTGCATGATGTCCAGCTTCACTAGTGACATCCATGGCGAGGACCCTCTTTGCTACCATGACACCATGCAGTGTGATACAGATGGGCCCAACAACATGCCGAATGGCATCACGTTCTCTTCACCAAGGAGTGTCGCATATGCCCGCAACCAGACAATTGTTGAAGATGTGTTTGGAGGCAACCCGCTCAGGCTGAATGCCTTAGATACACTGTCCAGTGAGTGCAGCAAGGTGGAGGTTCTCTGCTGTTTTGGGGTGGCATTATGTAGGGCCGATGCATGCCGCTGGTGGTCATGGAAGGCGCCGTAACAGCTGCACGATACATGAATGCCATTGTCCGACCGATAGCGTGATCATTTCGGCAGCATATTGGCAAAGCATTCATCTTCATGGATGACAATTCGTGCCCCCATCATGCTCATCTTGTGAATGACTTCCTTCAGGATAAAGACATTGCTAGACTAAAGTAGCCAGCATGTTCTCCAGACATGAACCCTATCGACATGCCTGGGATAGATTGAAAAGGGCTGTTTATGGATTATGTGACCCACCAACCACTCTGAGGGATCTACACTGAATTGTTGTTGAGTAGTGGGACAATCTGGACCAACAGTGCCTTGATGAACTTGTGGATAGTATGCAACAATGAATACAGGCATGCGTCAATGCAAGAAGACATGCTACTGGGTATTAGAGGTACCGGTGTGTGCAGCAATCTGGACCACCACCACTACAGGTTTCGCTGTATGGTGGTACAACATGCAATGTGTGGTTTTCATGAGCAATAAAAAGTACGGAAATAATGTTTTGTTAATCTCTATTTTAATTTTCTGCGCATGGTCCAGAACTCTCAGAAGCGAGGTGATGCAAAACTTTTTTTGATGTGTGTAGATTGGTTTTTAAGGGAATTTCTGGTGGTAGACTTTCCTTGGGCTCAGAGCAATTTAGATTTTTAAAAATATTTGCAAACTTTTCAACAGTTTTCTTAATTGTTAAATGCGAATTGTCCATTCTCACTCTTTTACAGAAAGTCCTGATGCAGCTTTTCTGGAATTCTTCCTCCATTTCATGGAGTTGACTGTTCCCATCTAATTTGTCTAATATATTTGATACTTCTTTTCTTGTTGTGAGGAACACATTATTTGCCTTTCCAATTTGTTACTACTACATATTTTGAATGTCTTATGTTTATATTTTACTGCTTCTGTACAATCTTCACCCCAACAAGGATGTTTTATGCACCTTTTTAAGGCATTTGGTTCTGGACACTTTTCATAAGCTTGTGTTTGAGTTGTTCCCAATTTTGTACTTGCAATTTGTTGAGCTCATTTACTAATAGCAGGGTTTGGATTTTGCTGGTGTCAAATTTAGGAATTATTGACAATCTGTCACTGAATTTTTTAATGTTCATATTTAGTTTCCATTGGGTAACTTTATAATACAAATGCCCTTCCTGCCCCTTCTTTTTTTCAGACCTATCTGTATAAATCTGTTTTGAGGATGGCCACATTTCTAAATTGTCAGCTAAAATTTTCTCATTCGGTGTAATGATCAGCTTTCCTAAGATGTTAGTGCTGGATGTACTAAATAAAGCAGCTCAATTTTATGGAACTGGTGACATATTCATGAAAAGGCAACATTGCAGAAAAACTCTGCTAAGGGCAGTAGCTTCTTGTTAAACTAATAGCTGGGAAAAAAAAAAAAAAACAAAAAAAAAAAAAAAAAAAAAAAGAAAGAAAGAAAGAAAGAAAGAAAGAAAGAGAAAGAAAGAAAGAACTGTCAGGTAGGAAGTGGAAGATCATTCCTATTATTTGCTGACTCAAGGATTGTCACCTGGATAGAGTTAAATAAGACATCAGGATGACAGTAGATTTGTTTAATTAACATCTTTATTCTGGCCTTCAGCCATAGCACATCAGGAAAGCTTGATGGAGGTGTCCAGTTGCCTCTCATACGACACAACAGACGTACGGCATTGCTGACAGCACAAAGAGTGAGGCAGAACGTGGCATCACTCGAATGACACTGATAGCGACATCTCCAGCTGTGACTGTGATGGCAGTGTGGCGGTGCAGCTGACAATACTATGAACACGGCTGTGATCTCCCTCCAGCGAGCGGGCAGCTGCTCCAGCAGCGGCTCTCTTGCGACTCAGGGCAGGCTGCTCATCCCATGGTTGAAGAGTGGCCCCATACTGCATTCCAGGGTGTTGCTCTGGCTGCCACAGGCTTGTGGTGTAGGCTGTGATACTGAGCTGATAATATTTTAGAACACAAATGCCTGAGTACTTATAAGCTCCAGACAATGTTTGTTAAGGGCTTAAAGGATGTACTCTAAACACTTCCATGTTGGCAAGTGAGAAAAGGTTTCCATACTTCTGCTAGCATACTACAGCATCAGCTGTTGCTATACTGCACCTAGCTGGCTCTGTTTTTGCAATGCCTGTTGGCCACGTTTTGCTTTGCAAAGCATAACAGTCTCGCCTACCTGTGGCTGGGTCTGTTGCAATTCAGTTCTGCTCTAGCATAGTTTATGACCGATTAGCCCCCTTTCCATCAAGATCCAGTCCCTTAAGCTGACCAAACTAGATTATCCTTCACACCACCAATCCTGGTGATGGGCCCTTCTTACCCTGTTTCCCCTCTTAAGAATTATTCTAACAATTGGTTTCCTTAACCATATCACTTAATCCCCCCCCCTGTGAACCATGGACCTTGCCATTGGTGGGGAGGCTTGCGTGTCTCAACAACACAGATAGCCATACCGTAGGTGCAACTACAACGGAGGGGTATCTGTTGAGAGGCCAGACAAACGTGTGGTTCCTGAAGAGGGACAGCAGCCTTTACAGTAGATGCAGTGGCAACACTCTGGATGATTGACTGATCTGGCCTTGTAACACTAACCAAAACGGCCTTCTGTGCTGGTTCTGCGAATGGCTGAAAGCAAGGGGAAACTACAGCCGTAATTTTTCCCGAGGGCATGCAGCTTTACTATATGGTTTAATGATGATGGCCTCCTCTTGGGTAAGTGTTCCGGAGGTAAAATAGTCCCCCATTCGGATCTCCGGGTGGGGACTACTCAGGAGGACGTTGTTATCAGGAGAAAGAAAACTGTCGTTCTACGGATCGAAGCGTGGAATGTCAGATCCCTTACTCGGGCAGGTAGATTAGAAAATTTAGAAAGAGAAATGGATAGGTTAAAGTTAGATATAGTGGGAATTAGTGAAGTTCAGTGGCAGGAGGAACAAGACTTCTGGTCAGGTGAATACAGGGTTATAAATACAAAATCGAATAGGGGTAATGCAGGAGTAGGTTTAATAATGAATATAAAAATAGGAGTCCAGGTAAGCTACTACAAACAGCATAGTGAACGCATTATTGTGGCCAAGATAGACACAAAGCCCATGCCTACTATAGTAGTACAAGTTTATATGCCAACTAGCTCCGCAGATGACAAAGAGATTGATGAAATGTATGATGAGATAAAAGAAATTATTCAGATAGTGAAGGGAGACAAAAATTTAATAGTCATGGATGTGGAACTCGATAGTAGGAAAAGGAAGAGAAAAAAACATAGTAGGTGAATATGGAATTGGGTTACGGAATGAAAGAGGAAGCCGCCTGGTAGAATTTTGCACAGAGCATAACTTAATCATAGCTAACACTTGGTTCAAGAATCATAAACGAAGGTTGTATACATGGAAGAAGCCTGGAGATACTGGAAGGTCTCAGATAGATTATATAATGGTATGGCAGAGATTCAGGAACCAGGTTTTAAATTGTAAGACATTTTCAGGAGCACATGTGGACTCTGACCACAATCTATAGGTTATGAACTGTAGATTAAAACTGAAGAAACTGCAAAAAGGTAGGAATTGGAGGAGATGGGGCCTGGATAAACTGAAAGAACCAGAGGTTGAACACAGCTTCACAAAGAGCATTAGGGAACAATTGACAAGAATGGGGGAAAGAAATACAGTAAAAGAAGAATGGGTAGCTTTGAGAGATGAAATAATGAAGGTAGCAGAGGATCAAGTAGGTAAACAGATGAGGGCTAGCAGAAATCCTTGGGTAACAGAAGAGATATTGAATTTAATTGAAGAAAGGTGAAAATATAAAAATGCTTTAAATGAAGCAGGCAAAAAAGGAATACAAACATCTCAAAAATGAGATCGACAGGATGTGCAAAATGGCCAAGCAGGGATGGCTAGAGGACAAATGTAAGGATGTAGAAGTGCATTTCACTAGGGCTGAGATAGATACTGCCTACAGGGAAATTAAAGAGACCTTTGGAGGAAAGAGAACCACTTGCATGAATATCAAGAGCTCAGATGGGAACCCAGTTCTAAGCAAAAAAGGGAAAGCAGAAATGTGGAAGGAGTATCTAGAGTGTCTCTACAAGGGTGATGTTCTTGAGGACAATATTACAGAAATGGAAGAGAATTTAGATGAAGATGGAATGGGAGATACAATACTGCTTGAAGAGTTTGACAGAGCACTGAAAGACCTAAGTCGAAACAAGGCCCCGGGAGTAGACAACATTCCATTAGAACTACTGACAGTCTTGGGAGAGTCAGTCCTGACAAAACTCTGCCATCTGGTGAGCAAGATGTGTGAAACAAGTGAAATACCCTCAGACTTCAAGAAGAATATAATAATTCCAATCCCAAAGAAAGCAGGTGTTGACAGATGTGAAAATTACTGAACTATCAGTTTAATAAGCCACTTCTGCAAAATACTAAACGAATTCTTTACAGACGAATGGAAAAACTGGTAGAAGCCAACCTCAGGGAAGATCAGTTTGGATTCCGTAGAAATGTTGGAACACATGAGGCAATACTGACCTTATGACTTATCTTAGAAAATAGATTAAGGAAAGGCAAACCTGCATTTCTAGCATTTTTAGACTTAGAGAAAGCTTTTGACAACATTGACTGGAATACACTCTTTCAAATTCTGAAGGTGGCAGGGGTAAAATACAGGGAGCGAAAGGCTATTTACAATTTTTACAGAACCCAGATGGCAGCTATAAGAGTCGAGGGGCATGAAAGGGAGGCAGTGGTTGGGAAGCGAGTGAGACAGGGTTGTAGCCTATCCCCAATGTTATTCAATCTGTATATTGAGCAAGCAGTAAAGGAAACAAACGAAAAATTTGGAGTAGGAATTAAAATCCATGAAGAAGAAATAAAAACTTTGAGGTTCGCCAATGACATTGTAATTTTGTCAGAGACAGCAAAGGACCTGGAAGAGCAGCTGAACGGAATGGATAGTGTCTTCAAAGGAGGATATAAGATGAACATCAACAAAAGCAAAATGAGGATAATGGAATGTAGTCAAATTAAATCGGGTAACATTGTGGGAATTAGATTAGGAAATGAGATGCTTAAAGTAGTAAATGAGTTTTGCTAGTTGGGGAGCAAAATAACTGATGATGGTCGAAGTAGAGAGAATATAAAATGTAGACTAGCAATGGCAAGAAAAGCATTTCTGAAGAAGAGAAATTTGTTAACATCGAGTATAGATTTAAGTGTCAGGAAGTCATTTCTGAAAGTATTTGTATGGAGTGTAGCCATGTATGGAAGTGAAACGTGGATGATAAATAGTTTGGACAAGAATAGAATAGAATATTTTGAAATGTGGTGCTACAGAAGAGTGCTGAAGATTAGATGGGTAGATCACATAACTAATGAGGAGGTATTGAATAGAATTGGAGAGAAGAGAAATTTGTAGCACAACTTGACTAGAAGAAGGGATCAGAGGCATCAAGGGATCACCAATTTAGTATTGGAGGGCAGTGTGGAGGGTAAAAATCGTATAGGGGGACCAAGAGATGAATACACTAAACAAATTCAGAAGGATGTAGGTTACAGTAGGTACTGGGAGATGAAGAAGCTTGCACAGGATAGAGTAGCATGGAGAGCTGCATCAAACCAGTCTCTGAACTGAAGACCACACACACACATCACTTAATCTTACACATTTCTACAAGGCCCCTTGCCCTGTTCCTTAACGCAAACACCATGGAACTTATTTCGTTGCTAGGTGCCTTGAACAATAACTTCTAACTCTCTATTTCAAACTTACAAGCTGAAATGAATCAATTATCCTTAACACTACCCCATTGTGGATTCATCTTCCTTCTGCTGCTTTTGTGCCTGGGGTATCCAGTCCACAGTAATGTGAATGATGACTGCGTCTGAACTCAGCTTGTGCTTTGTCTTCTACACGCCAAAACAAGGACTACGCTCAGCAGAACAAGTGCCACTGTGGTCGTTGGTATGACAGTGCTCAGCGTTGTCTCTTTCCAGTACTGGTTTTCCCGATATAAATTTATGTGCCACAACAAGGTTTCAAGGAAGACTTGTCTCTTTCGGTGGTTCAGAAGCGTGTTTACAGACTGCATTAATTCTGATCATAGAGCTTGATTCAAGCTGGTTAGATTTGCAGCAGGTAGCACTTCTATGGGGTCCCCTGGCCAATACAAACAGGGCTGCTAAATATCCAGGGAGTTATCCCTGAAATCACGTTGGACAGGTGGAAAGTATGCCCCATTATCTTGCATGCTGTTCTGTTTAATAACAACCCACTTATTACTGACATAGACTTCCTCTGCTCAAAAATAACTAGCCACTACTACCACCTTGTCAAATTTAGTGTACATCCAATGTGCCTTGACCTGCTGAAAGTACAACTCTGGCTTCATTACTTCTTGATTGCATTCTCTTACTTCCTTTTGTCCCATTAGCAATTTCATTGTCAGAAATCCTGCCCCTCTCTTATCAACATATTTGGACAGAGTGTGACTTCCTCTCAGTAGCATTTTTGTATCTTTGTTTTCTTCATTTCTACAAATCTTATCTTCTCATTTGCAATTGATAATAGCCATTGTGTTTTTACACTTACAAATTTCTTCAATATCCCCCACTTAACAGGACACACATTAACTATGTAGCACTCGTAATGTGCTTGTTTCCCTGCTACTGGTAAAGAAACTAATATGTTAACTTTTGCTCCATCAGTTCTCACTGATATTGAGGTTATCTTGAAATGAAAAGGTAAGTTTTTGTGCTCCAGTTGTAAAACCAACCCCAGCTGTGGCAATAGTTCCTTCTGTACTTTCCTTAGACCCTCTAAATAGTGCTCTGGTAACAACAAGTTACCCCTAGCTGACCTCTTACAACCTGCTGCATAGCCTCCTGTACTTCTTTTACCTTCCCTTGTGTTTCCCAAACACTGTCTTCTATGGACTGCAACCATTCTGTCATTACTATTATCCTGTCTATGACCTCTACTTCAGTTTGTAGTTCCCTGATATTCTGCTTATCTACCTCTTCTGTAACTCTGGCGTACCACATTACTTCTCCAGTCAGTTGTCATAGTAGTTTTGTTTTATTCAATACGCCCTTCTCTGAACCTGCAATCTGCATAGTGGGGCAGTCACTCATGAATTTGTTTTCTTTTGCCGATTGCTTAACATCTTCTACAGTGTCATTCACTCTCCGAATGTCTTCCTCATCAACAGTTTAAAATTTTGCTTTCATAAGCCAAGCTCCAGTGTTGATCCAACCCCTCTTCCTTCGTTTATGTGGAATAACCCCCAGTACCTGGATCTTCTCACCCCTTAATTTCTCGTACACTCCATGTACTTTCTCACATACCCCAGCACTTCCTTTGAGTATCCTGTGCCTCTCCGTTTCCTGGCAGAATTTGTTGACTGCTTCTTCCTATCTTCTCACCTCATTCAGTATCTCCCATTCATTGAATACTAAGTGTAATGATGGTGATCACTAGGTCTTCATGCTTGGTGAATAGTACTCCCCCTTTCAGGTGCTGGTTCTGTAACACTTTCACCCCACTTTCCTGGTATGAACTGCATCATCTCACCTTCTCCGCATCTCACCTATGGGCAGGAATACCTATTACTTTTATTTCCCTTAAATTCATTGCTGCTCCACAGCTGCTTATACTAATTACAGTAAATCTAATGTTAACCTTAAAAAAATATGAGTAACTATCTCATAGGCCTTAATCCATACAGGTTCCTCATCATCATTTCAGTCACAACCTCTTGTTTATTTCTGATGCCTTTTTCCGCACTCTCCCTTTCTGGTCCACATTTCCTAACCATGGAATAACTTCCGGACTCCCTTGAAAAGGTTTCAACTGCCCAGCATTCACAATTGTTGATTTCGCTGGCAATTGAATTGTGAGACTTACTGCCAACGTAGTCTCTACCACTTGGTATAGCCCCCGATACTTTGCAAAAAACTTCTTTGTCTTACTCTTCAGCGTATATGAAATTTATAGCATCACACACTGACCAACCTTATACTGGGGCATTCTTGCCATATGGCCCACTGCTTCTTCCTATTCCTCCAGTGCTCGGGTATTTTCCCTCTGTATTCTATTCCAAATTTCCCTAATCACTCTGCCAAATTCCTCAACAGATTCCACAGTCTTCCATTTCTTCATTTTCAATATGCTGAATGGTGATGGCATTTTACTACTTCATATGGTGATAATTCTGTACTTGTACACTGTTTTGAACTGTGGGCAGAGATGATGTACTTCAAATAGACATTACAGGTGGTGTGATGTGAATCAATGTAGTATCCAAGCATCTTCCTGATTGTCCTGTGCAGTCCTTCAGTTCTTTCTTTGGCTTTTGGATGGAGAAGACACGTCTTAACTTCATCACATTCAATAACTTACACAATTCCTTGGGTAGATCTGACATGAAGTTCGTTCCTTGGTCTTTACTATTGTTATATGCACACCAAACTCCAGCACCCAATTATTCACAAGTGCTTGTACCACTGTTGCTGCCTGCTCCCAACTTTGTCTATGTATCTGGAAAAAATGATCTATGATTGTGAGTACGTACTTATTCCTTGCAGCTGTTTTATTGAATAGCCCTAACATATCAATCCCCAGAAATTTGAATGGCACTAATGCTTCAGGCAACCTCTGCAATAGTCTCTTGTTTGACACAAATCCATTTTCTATGTGCACTGTATGCAATTCCACACATACTGGTTTACTACCATCTACCTATTCCTCCAACAATACCTTTCTGCTACTCTTCTGTTGGTACATCTGCAACCTCCATGACCTGCTAATATGTGCTCATGAGCTGCTTGTAGCACTCTGTTCCTTAGCTTCACGGGTATCACTACCCACGGTCCCACTTTGGTATCTGTCAACAGCAACCCATCCTGAATACAAAACAGTGACTGCTTAAAATACTGCTTACATTAACCTTCTGCTCTTTGTGCAGTTTGACATACGTTTTGCTCAGTACCCCCAATGTGTAATACTGCAACTTTTCTACTTAAAACATCCACATTTCCTTGCTTCTTCCCAGGGTTATGTGTGGCTTTGAAATAAAATTCACTTAACCTTACTGCTCATTGCATCAACCTACTAGAAGGATCCTTGAACCCCAACAACCGTGCTGCATGATCTGTTATTACTCTAAACTTTTTACTATACAGATAACATTTAAAATATGTGTTTCCATAAATAAGACTTAACATCTCTTTCTCCATTATGAAATAACTTTTCTGCAGAATTTAGTTGTCTTGATGCCTAAGCTACCAGGTGTTCTATGCCTTCTACCTCTTGTGACAACACATGCATAGCTTGATGCACCAAATGATAAAACAAATTCTCTATTAAAGTCCAGACACACCAATATTAGATTCAGTGTTAAAGCTTCTTTTAGCTCCTCAAAAGCATGCTGGCAAACTTCTGACCCCACAAATTTTGTACCTTTTCCCAACAACTGTGTCAACAGTCTGGCAGTATTCACAAATCCTTTTATGAACTGGCAGTAATAGTTCATGGTTCCTAAGAACGATTGCAACTCCTTTACAGATTCTGGTACGAAACATTTATATCCAGCTCTCATTAATCTTGGGTCTGTCTTAACTCCCATCTTTACTTATGATGTGACCTAGGTATGCTACCTCCTCCATCACAAAATTACGTTTCTCTGTACACAATGTTAATTTTGCTGCTCTTAATCTTAGGAATACTTCCCTTAACTGCTGCATATGCTGTTCCATACTACTCCCATAGACAATTAGGTCATCAAGACACACTAATTATTTTCATGGTTTTAAATATCTGAGTCCAACAATATCTGAAACATTACAGACACATTTTTTACTCCAAATGGCATTCTTAATTGGTAGTGACTCCAGCCTCCCAAAAATGCTGTTTTTTATGTCAATCATATGGAGCAACATCCATCTGGTGACAACTAGTCTTCAAATTCATTGTTGAAAGATATTTGCATTTCCCTAAATGATACAAGCTTTCTGTGGTGTATGGCAAGTGTCTGTTACAGTTTTCGCATTTTGATGTCTGTTATCACTACAAAACCCATATTTGTGCTTTACTGGTTGAATTTTTTGGCACAACCACCATTCCTGCCCCCATGCTCTATTACCTTCTTGTTATTCTATCTTTCAGCTGTTGATCAATAAATTCCTCCAAAATTTGCTGCAAGTACCTATGTATTCTCTATGGTTTGGAGTGGACTGGTGATTCATTTCCTGTTGGTATACAGTGCTGTGTAATATTCATAGCTGGTAATAACCCTTTGAGGAAAAATAAATTCTTAAATTCCAAAAGCAATTTTTCCATCCATTCCCTATTGCTTCCCTCTAGATGCTTCACTATTCCCTGTAATGCAATTTGAATGGCCTCCAGTGAATGTCCATGGCTGACACCACTCATGCCCCATTCTTTGTCCTCCAGGGTATCAGGGTATCCATATCAACAATTAATAATCCCTTTCTTAATCCTATGTTTCCTGCACTAAAATTATCTATAAAACAGGCACTTTCTTTTCACCCTTTATTTCTTGCATGTGTACAATACCTCTTAACCAAGAACCCCCCCCCCCCCCCCCCCCTTCCCCTGATCTAATATTTTATCTTCTTCCAACAGTTCCACCACACACAAAAATTCCTACCAGCAAGCTAGACTCAACAGTGACCCAAAGTGATTTCCCAGTACCCTCAGGTACATAATCTAGTGAACCAAGTCTTAGTGAGATTGTTCGTGGTTTAATTAGGTCATCTTTCACAACAGACTCTCCTTGAAACATCACTACACTGGCAATGGCTTCAACTAACTGAAACATTTTTCTGTCAAGTTCCACCTTAGCTGCTGAAGATTGATTATGGCACAATGTTGATATGAGGGTTGAAGCTTTAATAGTGACAACTATTTATCTACAGCTCATACAAAATAGATACGTGTTTCAAAGTTTTACTGACCTTCAAAGTAGTCACCAGCATTGTGTGTAACCTGTTGCCAGTGATATGGAGGTCGTAGGACACTCTTAGAAGTTCCAGTTGTGTTGACAGTTCGAGCGGCGTGGTCCATTGCCCGACGAATTTGTATCAGTTCTGAAGCAAATGCCGTGAAGTGTTTCCTTCAGTTTAGAAATCGAGTTGAACTCACGAGGGCTTAAGTCTGGGAAGTGCAGTAGGTGATACAGCACTCAGCAGCCCTATCAGCCAAGCAAATCATTAACAGCTTTCACTGTACATGCTTGAGCATTGTCCTGCAAAATGATGGTCAGGTCCTGCAGAAAGTGTCATCGCTTCTGCCTCTATGCTGTTCATTTTTGGAACACAATCCATGATCTATGCACTGTGGTGGGTCCCATTGCATGTATTTCACCAGATCACTACTGGTGACTTAAACATGTGCCCCTGTGTCCAATAATATCCTGTAACCCTTTTTTCCCTACTATTCCTCTTTTGCACAATCCATCTCTGCATATGATTCTGTAGCATCAGATCTTGGTGGGAAAGATAGTAGGTGGACCTGGAGCTGCCATTGGCATTTAACACCTTAATTCTTGCCCAGTCCTCTACTCTACTTCTAAAACTGTTATTTCCTCTTACTTTATTCACATCACCCTGAGGCTGGTGACACCACCTCCTTAAATACCCCATTCATCCACACCTGAAACATTTTATATTAACTGCAAACACTTTCTGTTTACCCTGCATTCCAGCCAAAAAATCAATCTCCTCACACTCTATAGCTACCCACACTGGTGTGCACAAACCCATCGAACCCACTGTCCATACATGTCTTGACATTTCCACATGTAACCCTCTTAAAAAAGCCTTGGGCACCCTCTGCTTACCTTCTTGCAAAATAATTTCATTGACTGCAGCATCCTGTCCTAATTCATAGGTATAGACACTAATTTTCCTTATCCTACACACAAATTGTTTCACAGTTTCTGTAATTCTCTTACTTATTACCCCTGATTGTTCCCTATAGTGTCTGGTACTGTTTTTTTATGTATCTCTGAATTAACCCTTCTTTTAATTCTTCAAATGTTGTGCTTTCCTGAAGAGCTTCTGTATATCCTACACAAGTCTTAGCGTCCACTGTTAGTCTCAGTTTGTCAACACTCAATAATTCCTTATTAGACCAACTTTCCATCTCAGCCAAATTTTCAAGGTCTTTCACAAAGGCTTGCACATTCTGCTGCCAATGCCAGTGACATGCTAGGCAGCAGCTGCTGTGGCGACAGATGGTCAACTTGTGAAAGTGTGTCAAAAGCACCACACACTTATCATAACAGTGTAGGCACCGCAGCCTCCAGACAGATAACTACACGAGTACAATTTTATATTAAAAGCATTTCACAGTTAAGAAACCAAGACTCAGGGTAAACCTCAATATTAATAAAAAGATGCCAAAGTGCTACAGAAATCCATGACAAATACAATTTTCAGTGATAATGAACTGCCATCAGCAAAGGATTCAATGCAGAATACATGTGTTTTCTATAAAAGGTGTCGTGTATTAAATACGGCAGCATACCCACTCGTCAATCGTAGTCATTTATATATGTCATTCGAGAACAATGGATTACAGATGCCACACGTTAAGACAAGAACAATGCAATGTGGCAACTTCAGATCACATCGAAAGGTGAAATGCTGCACAGTATCTTATACAACAGAATATTATATCGACTTCCAGTCTTTAGAAGTTTCCAGACGGTGAATCATCTTTTGAAAAGTATTATGCCAACAAGAAGACTTTCTATGTATGAAGAGCCAGTAGCCCTTCACAGCCTTGGTTACAGTGCTTTATTTGGAATTTTGTGCACGCATTGATAGTAAACTTAAAGCAATAACTAGTACATATTTCCACGAAAAAGTGAGCGAAGCTTTACATATATACGCGGATGGTTCGAGAATCGTGTCAAAAGGTAACGTCGGGTGCGTGAAAGAATGGGTAACTTTGAACAGCATAAGTTTTCTTCATCAGCTGCTTCATGCAGAAATGAAGCACTAGCGATCATGAAGGTGATTAAGTACTCTTTAACCCAAAATTACAAAAGGATTGTGATTATTTCTTATTATAAAAACTGTCATTAGGCCCATAGAGAGAAGAAACTGGGGTAAAACACTAATAAACTTGTTACTGGCATAGTTAACACAATAACAGAATGTTCATGATGAAACAAATATATATTTGTATACTTTAGATTAAAGCTCATGCACGCACTTTGTATAACAAAACTGCACATCTGTTGGCCAAGGGAGTTGCCATATCTGGAACCCTCTTAAAAGAGAGGTCCACGGTGATGAGATCACCTTTTTGGAATGATCTGTGTGGTGGTCTAGGTTAAGGTTCCACGTATCACACCCTGTAGCCATTTACCCTCGTTGGCCCTCATTTGTGAGTAAGCTATGAAAAGAAAAAAAAAATGGAATTTTGCCAGATGCTCTACAGCTTTAAAAGACGAGATGTTCAACAGAATGGTTTCACAGTGTAAGGGTCAATGTTCAAATATAAAAGGTTACGGGTTTGAATCTTATCAGGTGCCCTGAAATGTTTTCTTCTAAAATCTTTACAGGAAATTATTTTAGCCATTAGTTTGTTCAATTAATTGAATTAAATGTATTTTTTATGTTTGTTCCTTTGTCACGTCACTTTAACCACCATATTAACTTTTTCAATTGCTCTCTTATTTTCTTATCATTTTTAATCCTTGTGCAAGTGGATTAATTCTTTTATTTATCTATCATAATATTTAAACATATGAATATAATAGAGCGAAACATTCCACGTGGGAAAAATATCTAAAAACAAAGATGATGTGACTTGTCAAACAAAAGCGCTGGCAGGTCGATAGACACACAAACACACGTTTTTAGATAATATTTAAACATTTTAAACTGCAAATGTATCAGTTACAAAACTAAAGCTGAAATCATCTATTTACATTGGCTGTGCACTGGTGTCAAAAATGTATTTTTGTTACAAGATGTACATTTTTTGGATGTTAATTGTCATACAAACATTAAAACATAAATTCTTACTGCACTGTGAACAAAATAAAACAGATGAAGATTTAAAACAGAGAAGGGATTATAAATAAAACAAAACTCAGGCAAAATGAAGAATGCAAGTAATAACATGGACAAAAAAATAGAATGATAAAATGGAAGAAATTCAATCAAAGTCAATACAGTGATTACATCAATATGTCAAAGCAATAAAAATAAAAACATAATTTTTAAACCAATAATTTGAATAAAAATAACATTCAAACTCAGTTTCATAAAGATTAAAAAAAAAAAAAAAAAAAATTTCAAAGCACCTGACGAGACTCGAACCCACGACATTTTCAAGTGGCGCCTATACATTAACCATTATGCTGAGCACTAGTCTGTCTGACGACCACTTGTTAAAGCTGCAGAGCAGCATGTGAAATTCCTAAATCTTTTTTCATCTACTACTTGCAAACGAGGATTCACCAGAGTGAGTGGCTGGATGGTGTGATACCTGGAACCTTAACGTACATCACTGTACACACGATTTCAAAAAGTAGATCCCACCACTCAGGACCTCTCCTTGTTAGTATAAGGTAACTTGATATCTGACTTATTACATTAAATTGAAATGGGTGTCAGATCACAGTGGGAAGAGGAATGGAAAACATTGTCTATAACTAAAGGAAAATATTATAGTCGAATACAACCCCAAATGCCTAACTTGCAGTTTCACAACATGTCTGTACACTGCAACCGCTCAGATGTGGGGGATGGGGAGTGGACATTAATCGTTGAATCTTCACATGCCCAGAGTATGACCAATACAGAGAACAACTCCTTTCGGGCCTTGATAATGTTAGGGTTCCACTCCCAAGAAGTATTAATAGCCTTCTAATAGGGAATGACAGAGCAACACGTAGATGTCCGTCATTTTATTTTAGTGGGCAATTTGAAACTCTGACCATTGACTTTTCATCAGGGTGGTTTTTTTCCTTTTTTTTTTAAAAAAGGACCCAGGTTTAGAAATTACACAATAATGAAGAAACAATGTTTAGTTACTTTAATGAATCATGTTCATTTCTAGGTTACAGAAACTCAAATTTCAACTGTTAGTGGCTGAATAGCATACTCACACTGAAGGCCAAAGAGATAATAAATACATAAAGCACACAATGGAAACACCAGGTAGGAATTCAACAATGTAAGAAAAGATAGATTGCTGCTTACTGTAAAGAAGACACGAGAAGTTGCAGACAAGTACGATTAAAATACACTCACATATAGCTTTTGGTCACAACCTTTGTCAGTAAAAAAACACACACACACAGACGTGCGCATAAGCACACGCGACCGCCGGCTCAGCACGAGATCTGGAGTTGGTAGTCGTATGTGCGTCAGTTGTGCTCCCTTTTGTGTGTGTGTGTGTGTGTGTGTGTGTGTGTGTGTGTGTTTCTTTACTGACAAATGCTGTGGCTGAAAGCTATATGTGAGTGTCTTTTATCGTGCCTGTCTGCAACTTGACGCGTTTTCTTTATGGTAAGTAGAAATGTCTTTTCCTACATTGATAAATAAATAAATAAAGGTATGTTTAATATGTAACAAGACAGACCGCTCTACTGTTCCATCTACCAGCTGGTGGAGATTAAGTAAACTAGCATCACTGATTGACAGCAGCTTCAGGAATAGACAGGACAGTATGTTTCCTTACTAGGTAGCAGCAACATTAGATAAGGAATCCATTGCACACACTGAATACATATTGCCAGTATTGAGGGTTCTGGGTGGACAGTGAAAAATAAAAGAAATGAATACAGTCATCATATAGTGGAGATGTTGAGTCACAGAGGGAAGGGGAAGGGATAGTAGTGTACGGGTGAGGAGAGAGACAAACACTGCCATGAGGCTGTGGGGCAGGGAGTTGGAGAAAAAAGGAGCAAACAAGGAGAGTAGAAGCAAAAGATGGACGGGTGCATTGGCAGAGCAGTAAATAAACAAGATGGGATATGAGAATGGGGAGGAGATGATAGGACAGAGAGGGGAAACTTGTGTGCAGGGTATGGGGACAGTATATAACCATAAACTGATGCCAGGATAATTACAGGAGTGAGAATATGTTGCAAAGATAACTCCCATCGATGCTGTTCAGAAAAATTTGTGGTCGAGGGAAGGAACCAGATGGCTTGGGTAGTGCAGCAGCCACTGAAATCAGTATGTCACATCAAGCTGCATGTTGTGCCACAGGGTAGTCTAATTTGCACTTGGCCAAAGTTTGGTGTTGGCCATTCATCCTGGTGGACAGCTGGTTGGTAGCCATACCAATAAAAAAAGCTGTGCAGCGATTGTAGCAGAGCTGGTAAATAACATGACTGCTTTCACAGGTGGCCCAGCCTCTGAAGGGGTTGGAAAACCTGTGACAGGACTGGAAAAGGAAGTGCTGGGTGAGTGGATTGGGCAGGTCTTGTATCTGTGTCTTCTACACGGATGTGATCCTTGTGGCAAGGGGTTGGGATTGGAAGTGGCATAGGAATTGACTAGGATGTTGTGGAGGTTGGGTGGGCAAAGGAACGCCACTTTAGCCGAGGTTGAAAGTATCTCGGGTACAATGTCCCTCATTTCAGGGCATGATTATAAGTAATCAAAGGATGAGGTTGAGTTGTTCCAGTCTGAGATGGTAGTGGGAGATGAAAGGGACACCTCCTCGTGGCTGGTGGGAGGATTGGGAGCTGTGAGGGGAAAAGGCATAGAAAAACTGTTTGTGGACTAGGTCTTGGGGACAGTACTTGTCTGTGAAGGCCTTGGTGAGGCCCTCCGCATACTGAGCAAGGGAGTTCTTGTTACAACAGATATGCCATCCCCGGGTGGACAGGCCGTATGGGAGGGATGTTTTAGCGTGAAAGGGGTGACAGCTTTCGAAATCCAGGTACTGTTGGTAATTGGTGGATTTAATATGGACAGACGTGTGGAGCCATCAGAGAGGAGGAGGTCAACATCTAGGAAGGTGGCACGCTGGGTTGAGGAGGACCAAGTGAAGCGGATGGGAGAGGTGATGTTGAGGCCGTGAAGGAAAGAAGGTAGGGCGACTTGGCCCCGAGTCAAGATCATGAAGATATCATCAATGAACAAAACTTGACTAGGGATTTTTCATTTGAAAGGCCAGGAACATCTCTTCTGGATGGCCCATAAAAAGTTGGTATATGAGTGTGCCATGCGCATGCCGATGGCTTTGCTGTGGATTTGTTTACATACCTTCACTTCAAAGAGAAGTAGTTGTGGGTTAGTAAGGTGTATAAGGAATGAGGTAGTGGGTTTGGAGTCTGAAGGATGTTGGCAAAGGTAGTGTTCAATAGTGGTAAGACCATGGGCATGAGGGATATTGGTGTGTAGGGGTTATGATTAGGGGAGAGTCAGTGAAGGAAGCGGTTCGTGTCTTAACATCACCTCCCCGTTCTCATCTCCCATTTAGTTTATTTGCTGCCCTCTGCCAACGTACACTCCCATCTTACCCTGCTCTTGTTTCGTTCCTTTTCCCCACCTCCCTGACCCACAACCTCTTGATGCTGCCCCTGTTGGCATTCTAGTCCCTGCTCACTCCACCAGACACTGTTCGTCTCTCTCCCCACCTGTACACTACTATCCCTTCCCCTTCCCTGCCCCCTACAGATTGCTGCTTGCATCTCACATGACAGTTGTATTCTGGCCAGAGGTGCTGGAGTTGGTGGTCATGTGTGGATGAAGAGTGCTTCCTCGTGTGTATGAACGGTGTGGTTTTCTCTTTTGCTGATGAAGGTTGTGGCTGAAAGCTTTAGGTAAGTGTCTTTTAATTGTGCCTGCCTGCAACTTAACACATAGTCTTCACAGTAAGTAGCAATCTGTCTTTTCCTACACTGGAGTTTCCATTGTTTGACTCTGCTGAATGGTTTTTCTTTGATCCTACAAGCCTGTGATGTTTTCCATTGTTACTCTTCTCTATAGCATTGCTTTTCTTAGTGTCTGTTCTCTGTCTTCTCTCCTGTGACAATTTTACATGCATCCCACACTCCACAAACTCAACAATGCTGGATGCCCCATTGTGGCTGGTTATTGTGGCCCCACTGAAAAAATTTCGGCACTCATTCACAAACACCTCCAACCAATTGCCCGTAAATCAGCCTCCCATGTCAAAGACACCAACCCTTTTCTTCAGTGACTCTCCGCCACCCCCACCACCTGGATCCATCATCATCATCATCATCACCACTGTTGATACTACCTCTCCATATACCAGCATACCTCATGCCAGTGGTCTTACAACTATTTTCAAATGCCCTCAGACTCCAAACCCACTACCTCAATTCCTCGACACAGCCATGGGCACCCGTATGACATCCTCCAACATGAAACTTTTCATGGGCTACCTAGAGGAGACCTTCCTGGCCTCTCAAAATGTCAAACCCCTAGTCTGGTTCAGTTTCATGACCTGGACTCAGGGCCATGACACCCTACCTTCGTTCCTTCACAACCTAAACGCATCCTCTCCCATCCACTTCACGTGGTCCTCCTCAACCCAGCGTACCATCTTTCTAGACGTTGACATCCTCTGCTCTGATGGCTCCATCCGCACCTCTGTCGACATTAAACCTCAAAACATCCAACAGAACCTGCATTTCAACAACTGTCAGGGCTTTCACACCAAAAAATCATTCCCATACAACCTGGGCACCCGGGGATGGTATATCTGCAGTGACAAGAATTTCCTTACTTAGTATGCTGAGGGTCTCACCAAGGCATTCACAGACAAACACTATCTCCCAGACCAGGTCCGCAAACAGTTTAACTGTGCAATTTCCCCTCACACCCCCAATCCTCCCCTCACCCCACGAACAAACACAAAAGGACATTCCCCTTCGGCACTCAGTACCACCCAGACTGGAAGAATTAAACCACTCAAGATACTTCCATCCCCACCTAAAGTGGTGTTCCGTTGCCCACCCAACCTCCACCACATCCTAGTCAATCCCTATCCCACATCCAATCCCAACCTCTTGCCACAAGGATCATACCCCTGTGAAAGACATGTGCAACACCCATCCCATCCACCCAGCCAGCACTTCCCATTCCAGTACTGAAACAGGTTTATCCTACCCCATCAGGGGCCAGGCCACCTGCGAAAGTAGTCGTGTCATTTACCAGCTCTGATGCAATCACTGCACAGCTTTTTATATTGGTATGATTACCAACAAACTGTCCACCAGGATTAATAGCCAACACCAAACTGTGGCCAAGAGCTAATTAGACTACCCAGTGGCACAACATGCAGCTTGATGTTATATTATTTCAATGGCTGCTTCACTACCCAAACCATATGGATCCTTGCCTCCACCAACAGTTTTAATGAACAGCATAGATTGGAGCTTTCCTTACAAAACAGTCTCCGAGTCTCTGGTCCTGTAATTATCCCGGCCTCAATCTATGGTAACATACAGTCCGCACACCCCCCATTTAACAGTTTACACCCCCTCTGTCCTAACATTTTATCCCCATTCTCGTCTCACATCCTGTTCAGTTGACACCCTCTGCCAATGCATCCATCAGTATTTCCACACTCCTCTCTTGTTTTGCTCCTTTTTTCTCCCACCTCATTGCCCCACAAGCTCCTTCTGCTGCACCTATGGGCATTCTAGTTCCTGCACAGTCTACCAGTCAGTCTCTCTCTCTCTCTCTCTCTCTCTCTCTCTCTCTCTCTCTCCACCTGTACATTGCTATCCCTTCCTCTTCCTCGCCCCCTCCAGATTGCTGCTTGCATCCCACGTGATAGCTGCATTCCGGCCTGAGATGCTGGAGTTGGCAGCCGTGTGTGCATGAGGTGTGCTTGCTTGTGTGTATGAATGGTGTGCGTTTCTCTTTTGCTGATGATGGCTGTGGCCAAAAGCTTTATGTAAGTGTCTTACTTGTGCCTGTCTGCAACTTAATGTGTCTTCTTTTCATTATTTCACCCTGGATTTTCTGTTGTTTGAAAAGAAACAAAAGTCACATCTAAAACAAAAGGTCATTCTGAACACATCTACATTTCTAATGTTAAGTACAGCTAAGTGTCACTATGCCACAATTCTCTAGAGAGCATTAGTTCAGTAAGGTATGAAGTAGAGCTTCGTGGTTGGAAAGCAGGAGAGGGGTATAAGCCGATTTAAGCTTTATGTTAAATTATGGTGAGTGGCCACAAAGCTCTATCAATCTGGTTGTTAGCCACAAAACGTGGTCTAACTCTGGAGAACAGTGTAAACATGTTGGGAAGTGTGTCTAAAGCAATTTGTCACCATTGGCTCATGTACATGTTACATGTGCCTACATGTGGGTGTGGTTAGCAGGTCAGTAAAGTTTTACTGAACTGCAGGTAAAAAACAACATTTTGAAAAGGTAATAAATAGACAAAGGTCCACAAGAAACCTAAATACAATGATGTATCAGAACAGGACCAGAGCTATGGATGAATTATTGGAAGTGCCAAAGTATAAAACAAATGACATCCAGCATGTTATGTTATTGATTTTGACTTTTATTCCAGTTTAAAGCTTTCATTTTTTCAATTATTTGTCTATATTCCATAAATAAATACATTCCCCTCAAAAACAACAAACAACAAATTTAAAACTGTTCACAGCGATTTTTTTTTTTTTTTTACATAAAAGGCGTTCTTCAGCTTAAAAAACAGACAGGTACAAAAATGTAATAAATAATTCAACATACAAGATTATCTTGCAATATGCCTCAAAATGGCCATTCAAAACATTTAATTAATGCTCATAATTGGCTCTGCAAAATGTACCCGTAACATTCATCATAAACTGTACATTTAAGGCACCTCAACAATAATATTATTGTATTACAATGTAAACAGTGCAAAAATATATACTAACATTTCAGTACTAGTTACACATTTTACATACAACTAATTTTACAGTGTCTACTATGCTTCTCCAATTGATACTCTCGACTGTCTGAAACATGTCTCACTTTTGTTGAATTGTAAAGTTCTTTTCTTTTTTCCGTATGTCTATTTACAATCTGTGTAATGTCATATGATGACATGTTGTCCATTTTTTGTTTTCCAATGTAATACTGATATCAGAAGCCAATATCAGTTATGTTTTAAGCAATGCAACACATATTATATCAGAGAAAAGAGATTACTAATGGGTGGAAAACATGGCAGGAGATTGTTAAGAATTTCCAACCTTGTTGCACAGTTATGTCACAGAAGCAGAATCCAAGGATCAGAATAGGCATCTATGTACAAGGGATTACTACCATCCAATGGCATATTACTAATGTCAGTAGTGTCAGTCTGTTCTTATCACGGTAGACAGAAAGGAGGGAGGGGAAGGGTGGAGAAAGAAAGAAAGAAAGACTGAAAAAATATACAGTAGTTTATAAAAATTAGGTAATTCCTTCGTAGGACTTCTCAGAACATCAGTCTTTCGAGATAAGACGGACAATTGTGGAGATGATGACTTTTCCTCGCTCGTGAGTCACTAGGTCCAACTGTGGGTCCTTTATCTTATCCACCAGCAGCTTCACAAGTTCATCTCTCATTGCGCTAAGCAACTGGCCCACCTGGAAGGCAAACAAATACAACAATTACCATTTTCAACAAAATGTGACACTTTGTGAAAGAAAGTATGGACTTTACGTTCTGTGTCGCTTTCATTGACTGCAAAGATACTTTTGAGAGGAAAAGAGGAGGAGGAGGAGGAGGAGGAGAAAAGAAAATATTGGACCTACTCATTATAAACACTTACAAGACATTACATGTGAAACCTATTGTTTTTGCTTTAGTACAGAACAATGGCAAGTGACAGTAAAGAATAGTGGAAAATTTGGGATGGAATGACAATATTGCGAAAAGGATAAATTGCTACTCAACATCTCCACCATATGATAAGTACCAATCTATTCTTTTCATAATATTGACAGTTATGGAAAGTGCATTTAAATACACAGAGTATTGTACCCCTTTGTTTTTTCTGTGCATGTTTCGATAAGCACACACTGAGGTGGCGAAAGTCGTGCATTAGCGATACATACAAATGCAGATGGCAGTAGCATTCCATACACAAGGGCAGTGCATTGGCAGAGCTGTCATTTGTATTCAGGTGATTCATGTGAAAAGTTTTCTGACATGATTATGGTCACACAGTTGTAATTAACAGACTTTGAGCGGAATGGTAGCTGGAGCAGGACACATGGGACATTCCATTTCAGAAGTCATTAGAGAATTCAATATTTTATGATCCACAGCTGTTAAGTGTCAGCTATTAAGTGACATTTTTTTGAAAAATCTGGTAAGCTTTTGCATAGAGTTGTCAGTGATATCAGACAAGCAACACTGTGTTAAATAACTCCAGAAATGTCCATTGTGGCAGTGCAACCAAATATGGCATTGGTGGGCTATGGAAACCTGTGGCCCAGTCAAATGAGTCCTAATTTCAATTGGTAAGAGCTGATGGCGCACATTCAAGTGTGGTGCACACCCCCACGTAGCCGTGGACCCGGGATGTCAACAAGGCAAAGTGCAAGCTGGTGGTGGCTCCATAATAGAGTGGGCTGTGTTTACATATGGACTGGGTCCTCTGGATGTCTGGCTACTTGGAGGCCATTTGCAGAAATTCACGGACACCATGTTCCCAAACAACGATGAAATTTTTATGGACGACAATGCATTATGTCACCTAGCCACACTTGTTCGCTATTGGTTTGAAGAACATTCTGGACAATTAGAGTGAATGGTTTGGCCATCCAGATCACCTGACACGAATCCCATCAAACACTTGTGGGACATAATTGAGGGGTCAGTCAGTGTACAAAATCCTGCACTGGAAACACTATAGTAGCAGCACGACTAGGTATTTCTGCAGAGGACTTGCCACGTCAAATTGCAGCACTACATTGGGCAAAAGGAAGTCCGGTATGATATTAGGAGATATCCCATCACTTTTGGCACCTCAGTGTAGTTTCAGCTTAAATGTGAGCATGTCACTTGTAAAAAAATTTTACAGCAATCACAATGAGTTTGCAACCTATGGCAACACGACCGATGCCTATCACTCTCGTCGAATGTAGTAACTTGTGGACAGACCTGAATAATATAATTATTGTGGCCTTTGCTACTGGGCTGTTGAAGTGCAGATGCACAGGAAGTGACATACACATGCTAACTGCCTTAGTCATGAGTACACATTGTTCCATTTCACTGTGTTTACATCCATCGCACCTCCACATTCACACTTCATTGACAAATTATTTTCATGCAATAATTTATGACTCTCGTGAATCTGATGGTCACAACTGTTTGTTACACGGACTTGCTTCTTCAGTATTTGGATTAGCTAAACCACCGTATTATCACTGTAAGTCTATGTATTTACATGTTAATAAGCTGAATTTCAATTATCCCTTCCCAGAAAATTTTTTAAAGTTGAAGTGCTGGAATTCAAATCAACAAATATGTATTTATGATGTTGCAGTAGTTGTGGTGATAAGAATTATAATACAATGTTCCTTTGGGCATGCACGTCCGAAGGAACACTGCATCGTTCTTCTTAACTACACAGGTATTGCAATGTCGTATTCATCCACAAATAGCAGGCAGTGACTTTCAATTAAAACCTCCTCCCCTATATGGGAATTACATAATGTGTGTAGAAGTGTCAGATTGTGATGCAGGAACGAAGATATATGGAAGTTTGGGTCTGGCCACGTGTCGTGCACGGATAGCCAAAGCCATTAAGGCGACCTCTCGTGTAAAGCAAGAGATCGGAGTTCGAGTCCTGATTCGGCACAAAATTTCATTGCCATTATTCCCTCATATAGCTGATGGTTATTTGTAATCAGAACTGCAAATAAATTTCATGAAATACATATATTACAGCAGCCTGTTAAAGGGGATAAATGGCAGTATCATAGCATTAGCTTCCCAGATTTTCAAAAAAGTCATGTAATAGCTTTGAAAATATCAAGGATACAGTAGTATGCAGCGTCTTTTAGTTACATACTATTCATATGTACACTCAATTCTTAGCTATGGCATTCTGTTTTGGGAAACAAATGCACAAAATATGAACATAATTTTCAATCTCCAGTAAGTAGCCATAAGAATTATAACCAAAAATACTAGTCGAGCTTATTGTAAAGATCTGTTCGAAACACTGGGGATTTTAATTGCTCCATGTGAATACATTTACCAGTCAATTGTACACATCAAAAATAACATTGGAAATTACTGCACAAACAGCTCTGTCCATGGCCATGGAACATGAGTTAGACTTAACTTACATTTATCAAGAAAGAATAAACATTAAACTCAAAACAGTGTTTTCTATCAAGGAATAAAACTGTACAATAAATTACCAAAAGAGATTAAAAAAATTGCAAAAATACACGTATTTAAAATGGCAGCTAAAAAGTATCTGTTATGCATTGAAGGATTACTTAGACAAAACAGAGTAGGAGTCTGGTTAAAAAAAGCTGTTCAAATAAATAATAATAATAATAATAATAATGATTATAAAACATCCAATATTCCACATAACACCTTCACACTATGTTTTTTCCCTTCTTTTTTTCCTTTTCTAGAAAAACTTACCCCCAAGCTATGCACAGCACAATACTAACACCTCTTCCTCTTCCTGAGCTCAATGTTTCACTCATTATAGAGGGATGCTGACTCCATTTTTCAGGGTAGCAAATAGGAAGTTGCAGTACAGAAAATGGCCCAGAGATCACTAGTGTGTGTGTGTGTGTGTGTGTGTGTGTGTGTGTGTGTGTGTGTGTGTGTGTGTGCGTGCGTGTGCGTGATGAAACAATGTGTGTATAGTGTGTGCAGTGACTGGTAGTGAGATATGAGTTAACAGTGTGGCATTTAAAAAAAAAAAAAATCTCACAAGATAGATAAGCATGATTGACAACTTCATACTGGTCAATAAATAAAGATTAAACAATAAACAATAAATTAGTAACAATTAAAAACCGTATGTGCTATAGAAAGATTGCAACACTAAGTCATTTTCAGAGAGTGAGCCAGAGTTCATCCCAGAGAAACCCAGAGAGCATCCCAGAGTGCCCAGTGGGCTACAACACTAAGAAGAATCGCTTCTCGGCTTTTGGCAAGATCAGTGGTGTACAAGTGTTTAATATATAACAAAAATATATAAGCAAAATGGCTTATCTGTAAGTACAACTGCTGTACCATGATTCCTGTAGCCCTGAACTCCAATAGAACAGGTACGATAACAAATAATGTCTCTATCATAATAGGACTCCAAACCTAATTGAGGCTTATCACTGCCCCTTACAATAGCAATAGTTAACCAACTATTACCCGTTACAACCTCTGTAGTTGTACAAGAAAAATGAATCTTAGCTCCTACAAAAGTAATAGGTCCATTTAATAGCTCTTCTTGTGCTACATTATTAGGAGTAACACTAAATGTATCCACGGTCTTGTACACAGGCAATCTTGATCTTCTTGTATATCTTCTCCTCCTGTACGGCATGGCTGTGTGCTCAGTGCTGCTGCCTCGAGTGAAATGAGCGTGCAGTTGCCTGTAATGCGGAAGTTACTACTGATAAGCGCCGCCACACTGGGCGCGGCAGGAAGCAGCACGCTGATAATCCAACACGGCGGCCGGAAAAGACACTTTTGCCAGCGGATCGCGCTTAGTTAAAACTATAGCGCGATCCTCCAGGCTCTAGCGGCAGCCGAGCGAAACTCGTTCAAGGTCACCCGCCAATATGGCAGCCCACACAGCCACTGGGGCAATCTGGGATGCTCTCTGGGTTACTCTGGGATGAACTCTGGCTCACTCTCTGATAATGACTTAGTGTTGCAATCTTTCTATAGCACATACCATTTTTAATTCTTACTAATTTATTGTTTATTGTTTAATCTTTATTTATTGACCTGGGTTGATATGCAGTGGGGTTGTCACATTGATTACAATGCATTCATTTTTGAGTGTATGATTAAATGTGTACATAAAAAGGAAAGACTAAAGTTTGCTACCAGCTGACTTTAGTCAATAAGTTATGAAAGTCTCAGATACAGGTTTAATATGTTCTATAAATAAACAAAGCTTTAATAATAAATAAATAAATAAATAAACCTTTAAAGTTTAACAAACAGTTTTTGTTATATCCACATATCTGTGCACACTTCAGAGCTGCAGCAGAAATTGAGGAAGTCACCAGGAGGGACAGCTGTCTGCAGAAGAGTAACCCAAACTAACTAATGTTAGGTCAATGAACTGTGACAGACTGTGGACAAACAACAGACCAGGGCAAGGACAAACAATCTACTTGACAATGAGGCACTAAGATAAGCCTTTATCCAATGATGACAACAAGGCCCAAAGAAGCACAGAGATAAATCCAAGACATGACCCAAGAAAATAACTGGGTGACAAGCTAGGTAGTTATCAAGCAGTTCTAGTTCAGTGAAGACAGATCTGATAGTATCAAGCATGAGCACTAAACAGACCATTTGTGCGCTGGGCGGCCACCTTATACCAGCTACAGGGAACGCTATTGGCTGCCGTATGCAAGCGGCACAAGGTGGTTGTGCACTCACCGTGAGAGCACAGTGCCCTACAGCCACCCACTAACGGTCCTCTAACTCCACCTCCTCTGGCAGGTATTCAACCTCTGCAGCAACTAATCACAGATTTTTATTATTTCATTGTTGTTTTGTACAGGCCAACTAAACACCACAATGATCAATTACTGCGTTTGGAATGAGTTTTGATGTTCACATAGCTGTACCGTTCCTTTCTCTCCTTTGTCCAGAGAGCACGTCATCTTCCTCTGAGGTTTTTAATGGAACCTCACTTGCTTAAGCATTGTCTCATCTTTTTAAATCTCTTTCTGTATCCCTAGTTGCTGCAGATTTTTGATCACTTCCATCAACCATGGTCAATAGGTCTTCCTCTTTTGCTAGCATGCGAAACACTGACTGGTCAACCCATTGGGATGCATCTTGTAGACATAAAAGACAAGCCACATCCAAGATTTTTTCATGGTATTTGTGGAGTTCCTGAATTGGTTTTCTGTCATATTTGTTACCTTTCTTAACTGGTAACCATATATTCCTCATACCTTACACTCTCAGAATTCAAGTTTGTCTGTAAGGCCATTCCTGACAAGTGATAGACACTCTGAACCATACAGGGCTTGGTGGGCCAGTTACAGCTTCTTTACTTGAGTAGATAATGCTATTCTTTCAGAAAGACTGCATTTTAGCCATTCTGCCACTTATTCAATCTTGATAATTTACAAGGACAAAAGAAAATCCTTCTAAACCAAAGTGAAGCAAGCACAAAAATATAGAGTGAAACCGAAATTTCAGAAGTTGTTCAGCGAAACTTTCTGAGCTGTTGGCTGAATGAAGGATCCAGGTGGACCAAATTTTGAAGCAACCATTGAATTTGACCACGTTGGGCTCAGCTCCATTATGCACCACTGGGAGGAGAGCTTTGTTTTTGGCCACAGTTTGGTGGTGCCCATTCATTCTGGTAGATGTCTGGTTGGTTGTCATATGACATAAAAATCTGTGCAGTGTTTGCAGCAGGGATAGTAGATGACATGGCTACTTTCACTTGTGGCCTAGTCTCTGATGGGATAGGATACGCCTGGAGAAGATGATGCTGGATTGATGGAGTGGGAAGGTCTTGTACAGTCTTAAGACATAAAAACTGACCGCCAGTCAGCCGCTACAGAGACTAAATTCGAGTCGTTCACTTAAGGTGGCCAATAAAACTGACCGCCCCAGACAACTCTAAGTCCGGCCCTCTGCACAATCTGGCAACATTGTAAGATGCGGAAGTGTCAGGAGGAAGTGTTGTCTACTTCCTAGATGTTGTCGGATTGTGTGAACCCGTGGTCTATTGGTAATCATCGTGAATTCTAAACTAAATTTTTACCACATTTCGGCCCTCGTCTAAAGTTATGAGTCTGATTGAACATCGAAGATAATTCGCTTCACATTCTACCCACCAGCAATAACAAGTACTTCCAGAAACAATTCCGCAGGACAGCTCGTGGCTGCGTCGCGATCACAACAGCTTACGCTCGAGTGTTCCCTCACACTGCAGCGGCTACCGGCCACCGGGCAGACGCCATAAACCACCTAAAATCCGGCGCCGCCCAGGTAAACGCAGCGCAACACTGTCAGTGTATGTATCAACTGTCATTTTCTAATTTTGAAGTTCTAGTTATCATCTTACAGTTAAGCATTGGATTTTGCATAGGGGAAAATCATGAACTACCGTTAAGCATTGTAAAATTGAGTCGCAAGTGGTAAAAGGTGCAACATCTGCAATGCAATATTTACTTTTGGTACAACAGAGGGGTGAATGCAGAGTTGGCAGCTAGAAAGATTTGCACTGTGTGTCGAGTGAGTGCTTTTGGGAAAAATACGCCAGAAGTAGATATCTCTTGTTTCAACAAATATCGCTCTGGCATGAATGATTTTCCGCATTTAGGAAGTCTCGACTACTGATATATGTGATGGGTTACCATTTAGCCATGATGCGACATTTGCATTCAACAGGCAAAGTTCAGAAGTCTGGCGGAGGAGTACTGCATGCTCTAATTCGAAACAACAAAAATCAACGGAGTGACTATTACTGAACGTCATCAGGTCGCTCATTGAGCATTCCTATGCAGTACTTTTACTGGTGACGAGTTATGATGCCTTTATCATTAACTTCCTAAGAAGAAATGAAAGGCTGAGCCCCACCAAAAGACGTAAACTCGAGCAAAGGGTAGTGTGAACATAATATTTTACATCTGATTGATCCAAAATGTGTTTTGGGCTACGAATTCTGCCCCAAAGGGTGTGTGCATCACAGCTGGAATTTGATGCCAACAACTGAGAGACCTTTCGGTCATAGTGTAAGGAAGTCGACCGAATAAACTACATCACCTGTGCTACTGCTTGATAATGCACTCTGTTAATTTGAGAAACAAAACTAGCCAGGAGATTGATAGGAAAGTCGTCACTCAGGCACTTGTATTGATTGGGAAGTCCTCTCTCAAGCACTTGTCCCTCTCGTCATATACTCGTAAAATTTTACCTTTCCTGCTCTTGGTCGATCAACTGTCAAGGCAATTCATTTCTAGACGAAAATACTCTTCAAACTACACTGGTTTAATGACATTGTTAGAACCAGTAGGTTCCTACAGGTGTAGAATTTGTAAACTACTTTAGCACTGTCAGGTTGTTTCAGATATCATGAAAGGAATTTCTGCTGCTGATTTATTTCTCTTTGATGATTACTGTTGTGTTCAGTAAACTGATGGAAAATGCAATTAAAATATTCACTGTACTAATACAAATTAAATTCAGCTTACTACGGAAACATCATGACGGCAGTCTATCTTAATAAAGCATTAAGTATCTGTAAGACGATTGAGCCTATTTTAACACGAATTAGTAGGATATTACAGACTTTTGACATCGAAAAGGTCTGTATTTACTTCATGTCCTGTATTATTCGCTAGTATTATGAAAATCTGGCAGTTCATAGATAAAATTATGTTTTCACAACTAAAAATATGACGGCAGAAAAAAAAGTGGTATTATGAATTTTGCAGTACCGTAAGGTTTTCACTCTGGCACTAAGAGGTACTAAAAGTAGCAAGACGAAATTTGCTCGAGCGTTGTCTTACGATTCCCTTATTGAGCTTGTATCTGCCTGCTTGTAGCTCGAAGACTCGAACCCGGGATCTCCTGCTTACATGGCAGATGCTCTATCCATCTGAGCCACCGAAGGCACAGAGGATAGTGTGCCTGCAGGGACTTACCCCTTGCACACTCCCCGTGAGACCCACATTCCCAACATGTCCAGACGACTACATTTGTAGGATATTGCAGCCCTTGCCACCCGCAACTTTGAGACGAAACTATAGTCATTTCCGAGGTCTATCACAGAACTCATCAGCTGTATCCTTCTTGACAGCATAACTGAAACTTGGCAACAGCGCAGAATATGTTTGGAAACTCTGTGACCGACGAGTTACTTCCTTGATGGCACAGAGCTAGCCTGCTAAATTCACTTGATATTATCGTGTCATTGCAATTGAATAGTGTGATTTTCTCGTGAAATGTGACATAAGGGGATCAGTTAATGCTTTTGAGTCAACGAAAGCCATTCCACACAGGAAATACAAATACTCTCGTCTCTTATGTTGCGATTTATCTGTCATAGCGGCTACTGGGCCAATAAGTAAGTCAAAGACATCCCACCTGTTCACTAGCTCCTAGGTAATGTGCTTGCCTGTCAGGGGTATGCTGCCTTTGTTCGCTTGTAGCAGAGCTACAAGCAGGCAGATACAAGCTCAATAAGGGAATCGTAAGACAACGCTCGAGCAAATTTCGTCTTGCTACTTTTAGTACCTCTTAGTGCCAGAGTGAAAACCTTACGGTACTGCAAAATTCATAATACCACTTTTTTTTCTGCCGTCATATTTTTAGTTGTGAAAACATAATTTTATCTATGAACTGCCACATTTTCATAATACTAGCGAATAATACAGGACATGAAGTAAATACAGACCTTTTCGATGTCAAAAGTCTGTAATATCCTACTAATTCGTGTTAAAATAGGCTCAATTGTCTTACAGATACTTAATGCTTTATTAAGATAGACTGCCGTCATGATGTTTCCGTAGTAAGCTGAATTTAATTTGTATTAGTACAGTGAATATTTTAATTGCATTTTCCATCAGTTTACTGAACACAACAGTAATCATCAAAGAGAAATAAATCAGCAGCAGAAATTCCTTTCATGATATCTGAAACAACCTGACAGTGCTAAAGTAGTTTACAAATTCTACACCTGTAGGAACCTACTGGTTCTAACAATGTCATTAAACCAGTGTAGTTTGAAGAGTATTTTCGTCTAGAAATGAATTGCCTTGACAGTTGATCGACCAAGAGCAGGAAAGGTAAAATTTTACGAGTATATGACGAGAGGGACAAGTGCTTGAGAGAGGACTTCCCAATCAATACAAGTGCCTGAGTGACGACTTTCCTATCAATCTCCTGGCTAGTTTTGTTTCTCAAATTAACAGAGTGCATTATCAAGCAGTAGCACAGGTGATGTAGTTTGTTCGTTCGACTTCCTTACACTATGACCGAAAGGTCTCTCAGTTGTTGGCATCAAATTCCAGCTGTGATGCACACACCCCTTGGAGCAGAATTCGTAGCCCAAAACACATTTTGGAGCCATCAGATGTAAAATATTATGTTCACACTACCCTTTGCTCGAGTTTACGTCTTTTGGTGGGGCTCAGCCTTTCATTTCTTCTTAGGAAGTTAATGATAAAGGCATCATAACTCGTCACCAGTAAAAGTACTGCATAGGAATGCTCAATGAGCGACCTGATGACGTTCAGTAATAGTCACTCCGTTGATTTTTGTTGTTTCGAATTAGAGCATGCAGTACTCCTCCGCCAGACTTCTGAACTTTGCCTGTTGAATGCAAATGTCGCATGATGGCTAAATGGTAACCCATCACATATATCAGTAGTCGAGACTTCCTTAATGCGGAAAATCATTCATGCCAGAGCGATATTTGTTGAAACAAGAGATATCTACTTCTGGCGTATTTTTCCCAAAAGCACTCGCTCGACACACAGTGCAAATCTTTCTAGCTGCCAACTCTGCATTCACCCCTCTGTTGTACCAAAAGTAAATATTGCATTGCAGATGTTGCACCTTTTACCACTTGCGACTCAATTTTACAATGCTTAACGGTAGTTCATGATTTTCCCCTATGCAAAATCCAATGCTTAACTGTAAGATGATAACTAGAACTTCAAAATTAGAAAATGACAGTTGATACATACACTGACAGCGTTGCGCTGCGTTCACCTGGGCGGCGCCGGATATTAGGCGGCGGGTGGCGTATGGCCGGTGGCCGGTAGCCGCTGCACCGCGAGGGAACGCTTGAGCGTAAGCTGTTCTGATCACGACACAGCCATGAACTGTCCTGCGGAATTCTTTCTGGAAGAACTTGTTATTGCTGGTGGGTAGAATATGGAGCGAATTATCTTCGATGTTCAATCAGACTCATAACTTTAGACGAGGGCCGAAATGCGGTAAAAAAAAAAAAAAAAAAAAAAAAAAAAAAAAAAAAAAAAAAAAAAAAAAAACCGTTGGAAGCAAACAGTTACTAGAATGTTATGTAGGTCTCATTTAATCCAAAAGTATTTACATTCAAAAGGAACTTCCCTACAACATATATAAGTAAGTTTGTGCCAAAGTAGAACATTGTCTAGACAGTCAACAATGCTTTAAGTCTTATGCCTATGCCTGTGAACCACTCAGCTCCTCTCCCTCACTCCTTCCGTTAGTTTTATTCTGCCCAGGGACTTTCTAACATCATACCAGAAAAAAAATAAAAAATTCTGTACTTCACAACACAAGTATGCCTCATGCAACCAGAGCAGCAGAAACCAATATTACACGCAAAGCTAAACTGGAACAAACACAAAACTTCTCCATCTATAGGTAACACGAATAAATGAAAAGCTTTCGATGGCTGTACACTCACCTGGTGTCTGTCAACGAGAAACTTGATCCAGCCATCATCCAGAGACAAGATGAAGTTCCCCTGCTGCAGCTCGACATGCAATGCACACCCGGAGAACAGCACCAGTGGCATAACTGGCACCATTGTGCAATCACGGACATATATTCTACTCGTCCGTACCTTTTCCTGGTACACCAAGTATGGGCTAGGGTATCGGCTGACTGTGTAGTTCACAGAGGAAGGGTGCAAGAACACCTGAAAATAAACAGTGTATATTTAGTAAAGAGTGTCAAATGTAGATCCAACACACACACACACACACACACACACACACAATCTTAACAACGAGTTTTTTAGCAACACAAAATACTTTAAAAATTGGGTTTTCCCATGCAAATAATTTAGGGTACTTGAGAGTGTAAGACCCTTCTGGCTGTAAATCATATAGAACTCTAAAACAACACATACAGCAATAGAATACAATGTCACTGGTAAGCGAGGGGAAGAAATTCACATATGTGAATGGTGGAAATAAGGGGAATACCAACAGGAGAGGTAACAGTAAATTAGATCAATCTTATTTCCAACAAATTCAGTTGGCAATATTTTTACCACTTCTCCATCAGCCCTTCATCTTTCTTTTAATGCATATTACTCACTCTCATCACTCATTATAAACAATCATCTTCATCGTGTTTTCTTTCCAGCTTTAATTTGTTATTATTGGGTTCATATTTTTTAACTCGGCTTTCAGTTTCAGTAATTTACTGCAACGGACAGATAATTATGCTATATAGTCATCATATTAATGGATTTTTCCGTCACTGCGTAGTAGAACAGTATGCATTTTCCATTTATAAATATTTAAGTTACTTTTTAACAATGTGGCATTCTGGCCTGAGCTGTGACAGTTAGCAATAATGTGTGCATGTCGTGAGTTTGCCTGTGTGACTGAATGGTGTGTGTTTCTCTTTTTCCAGTTAATACTGTGTCAAAAGCTTATATTTTTAAGTGTCTTTTTAATTGTGCCTGTTTGCAACTTCACATGTTATTTTTACGGAAAGTATCAACCTATCTTTTCCTACATTTTGATATTCCTACCTGGAGTCTCCTTTGTTACTTTTTCTACTTCTCCACTTTTATTGCTTTACTGTGACCACTAATGCTATTCATGCTTCTATCGCTATGTCGCAGCAAAATTCTTAATTTCCGAAAAAACTTTTTTAGAACAGGGCTGAGTGCAGTGAGGAGTTTTGTGGCAGTACATTGATAAATTTATTTAATGTGCGTGAACACATTTAATTTGTGATAACTCCTGTGGCACCTAAATGAAAAAATAAATAATATCAGATGATTCTGCTGAACAATTCACAAAAATTAACATGTATTTATTTCCAAGGATCATGGTACATCATGGCTGTACTATGTTTTATAATACAATGCAGGCTTCTAGGGACGGTATTTACATCCTTGTGATATTTGTTGTATGGGCAAAAGTCCATGATCCAAAGCCTGCCTAACAATTTGTCTTCCAATGCTAGATACATCATCAGAGGATATGACAACTCAGAAAGTAATTACAATCTGAAATATGCTCACAAAAAGCTGACCTGTTTATAAGTATCCATGCAATGGGCAGTTTGTGATATCATCAGACCACTGCCTAAGATCGCAGAATCGTGCCAACATGTGTTATGGAGCTTGTAGTGGGTAAGAGTTGCCGCTGTTTGCTATATTTAGCTCTAAGGCCCACAACTTGTCTAATTCCAATCCACATTATCTTATATTAAATTTGTGTTTGTGCTTTTACTTTTCTACGACCTCCCCTGTACAACCTAGAATAGTAATGACTCGATCTGGAGAACAGAATCTGATGGTTTCCTGGAAACAGTGAACGATCTGCTGCTGCTGCTGCTGCTGGTGACTTTTTTTTCTTAATGCAGGTGTTAATACTTCTTTTTGTAGTTTCTATGTACACTTAACTCCACGTACAAGCGCTGTTGCAACCTGTGGGTGTAGGAACTTTGGAGTGTTTCAGTATTTGCACACCTTTCTTCTTGGTTCACACTAAGGGTGGCCAATATAATTTTTGTCTGCTAAAAACTGTCAACATACCAACAGACACACCCAATTTCATAGGTTTTCACATAATTGTGACTTATTCAGTTTCATAATCAATAAAATGTCTTTCATGTAAATAAGTTGATAAAAATATTGAAGCAATTTTCCAACCTCATTATGGATACATGGAAACTCTACCAGCAGAAATCAACATACACTTTTTTCAAAAATTAGCTTTATGTGGCAGTGGATCAGAGGAAGTAAACTAATGCCTGTAAAACAAAAATCATCAAATACACAGACCTTTGTTTAAGATGTATATATGGGGGTTGTACTGCAGCAACTGCACAAACACTGGTGTGTGGTTAATGATATACAAGTTTTCAATTCCTTTCAGCATTTTCTGTAAATCATTTGACATCCGACATGCATCAGAAAGTCAGAGGCACATTACATACATTGCTATTGTTGGTATGCCAGAGTTAATTGATACAGTGTATATTAGACAATCAGCAACCTAAGACTACTTAATGGCATACTAACAGATGTAATAAAATATTTTATACAGTGCACTTAAAATAATGTATGAAATAGTACAGATTTCACTAAATATTGAAAATATAAATAACAGTAATTGCTCGTGAGCCAGACATAACAAACGCCTTATATCGTAAGTCATCAGTATCCAAAAGCTACAGATAGACACACAGAAGTCAACCTACTAACATTTAAACACAATTTTCATATTTTTTATTTTCCTTTTGTTTTTTAAGTTATGTTATTACTGATGCACCAGCAGAAACTATAGAAGACAATTTATGTACATAAAATACGTCTGTCAGCTTGCCTTGTATTTTGCTAAAATGAATAGCAGATAACAAAAAATGCAGAAGACTGAGTATAAATGACATTAACTTATGGGTACACATTACTGAACACAGGAGAGTGCCCAAATGATCCTCTCAAAAACATGTATATCATCTTACCTTAAGAAAATTCATAGTAGCACATCACATTATTTAAGAGAAATACACAGATTCAAGTACAAAGTTAAGAAACCCAAAGTCAAAATTATTCCGTGATGTACATCGACAGGATCTTTTGGCACCATCATGCATCTAATACAGTGTCCCCAAAAATTAGTGTCATTTAGACTCACTATCTTTTGTGTTTTTGTTATCTATTATCACTACTTATCCATTTTAGTGAAATACAAGGCAAACAAAAAGACATGTTTTATGTGCATAAATTGTCTTCTATAAGAGGTATCTGCTGGTTCATCAGCAAATAAGTAATAATTAGTAAAATAAGTAAAATTACTAAAATAAAATACAAAATGAAAATTATATTTCTATCGATTACTCGACGGTAAAAAATGTCAAAAGAAGTGGTTGGCTTTGTGTGTACATGTGGACGAACCCTTCAGACACTGAAGGCATTTGTTAAGTCTGGCTTGCCAGCTATTAATGTATTATTCATTTTTCAATATTTTGTGAAATTTCAAAATAATTGTTGTTGTGGTCTTCAGTCCTGAGACTGGTTTGATGCAGCTCTCCATGCTACTCTATCCTGTGCAAGCTTCTTCATCTCCCAGTACCTACTGCGACCTACATCCTTCTGAATCTGCTTAGTGTATTCATCTCTTGGTCTCCCTCTACGATTTTTACCCTCCACGCTGCCCTCCAATACTAAATTGGTGATCCCTTGATGCCTCAGAACATGTCCTACCAACCGATCCCTTCTTCTGGTCAAGTTGTGCCACAAACTTCTCTTCACCCCAATCCTATTCAATACTTCCTCATTAGTTATGTGATCTACCCATCTAATCTTCAGCATTCTTCTGTAGCATCACATTTCAAAAGCTTCTATTCTCTTCTTGTCTAAACTATTTATCGTACATGTTTCACTTCCATACATGGCTACACTCCATACAAATACTTTCATAAACGACTTCCTGACACTTAAATCTATACTCGATGTTAACAAATTTCTCTTCTTCAGAAACGCTTTCCTTGCTATTGCCAGTCTACATTTTATATCCTCTCGACTTAGACCATCATCAGTTATTTGGCTCCCAAAATAGCAAAACTCCTTTACTACTTTAAGTGTCTCATTTCCTAATCTAATACCCTCAGCACCTCCTGACTTACTTCGACTACATTCCATTATCCTCGTTTTGCTTTTGTTGATGTTCATCTTATATCCGCCTTTCAAGAAGCTATCCATTCCGTTCAACTGCTCTTCCAAGTCCTTTGCTGTCTCTGACAGAATTACAATGTCATCGGCGAACCTCAAGGTTTTTATTTCTTCTCCATGGATTTTAATACCTACTCCAAATTTTTCTTTTGTTTCCTTCACTGCTTGCTCAATATACAGATTGAATAGCAACCCTGTTTCACTCCCTTCCTAACCACTGTTTCCCTTTCATGCCTCTCGACTCTTATAACTGCCGTCTGGTTTCTGTACAAATTGTAAATAGTCTTTCGCTCCCTGTACTTTACCCCTGCCACCTTTAGAATTTGAAAGAGAATATTCCAGTCAACATTGTCAAAAGCTTTCTCTAAGTCTACAAATGCTAGAAATGTAGGTTTGCCTTTTCTTAATCTAGCTTCCAAGATAAGTCGTAGGGTCAGTATTGCCTCACGTGTTCCAATATTTCTGCAGAATCCAAACTGATCTTCCCCGAGGTCGGCTTCTACTAGTTTTTCCATTCGTCTGTAAAGAATTCGCGTTAGTATTTTGCAGCCGTGACTTATTAAACTGATAGTTTGCTGATTGCCTGATATACACTACATCATCTAACTCTGACACACCAGCAAAGTATGTAATGTGCCTCAGACATTTGCTATCGACAGTCTTAAGTGTTTGCATGTGTGCGTATCTTAATTGTCAAGCTATAGCACTTAGAGCAAAGTTCTCAATATTATGTTTAAAGCTGTCACCTTAAATGGATCGATTCCCAATGTAAAGATGGAATATAACGTCTACTTTTTACATTTAGTCAAAAATAATTTTACAATTATCACATGTAGTATGTAGTAGGAATATAATAGAGGGAAACATTCCACGTGGGAAAAATATATCTAAAAACAAAGATGATGTGACTTACCAGACGAAAGCGCTGGCAGGTCGATAGATACAAAAACAAACACATACATACACACAAAATTCAAGCTTTCGCAACCAATGGTTGCTTCGTCAGGAAAGAGGGAAGGAGAGGGAAAGATGAAAGGATGTGGGTTTTAAGGGAGAGCATAAGGAGTCATTCCAATCCTGGGAGCGGAAAGACTTACCTTATGGGGGAAAAAAGGACAGGTATACACTCGCACACACACACATATCCATCCGCACATACACAGACACAAGTAGACATTTGTAAAGGCAAAGAGTTTGGGCAGAGATGTCAGTCGAGGCGGAAGTACAGAGGCAAAGATGTTGTTGAAAGACAGGTGAGGTATGAGCGGCGGCAACTTGAAATTAGCGGAGGTTGAGGCCTGGCGGATAATGAGAAGAGAGGAAATTAGAACAGCATGCCACCCTTCACCTCAAAAAACTATCCAATCTCCTGGTTTCTCACCTCCGGAAAGGCAACTCCCTCACCCTTCACAACCTTTCCAGCAAACCTCAACCTCCTCTCATTGCACACAAACCCAGTCTCTCCCATCTACTCAATCTCCCACTTCCAGCTCCACTCCCTCCAAAACCTCAAAATTCCAATCAACACAATCTGGAACCACAACACCCTAATTCAGTAGTTAACCTTTCCTCCAAACCTCTCTCCCAATCCGAAACCTCTGTCCTATCCAAAGGCCTCACCTTCATCCCCACTCCCAGATTCAACCAAACAGCCCTCGTCAAAGATTTACTGTCCTACACTCGTACTCTCTGCTGGAAATATCACTTTGCCACGAAGAAAAATGATCCTAATCCTACTCCTAATGATCCAACTCCCCAAGACACTATCCAAATTGAACCCTGCCTGGAACAGTTCCGTCCTCCGTCACAGCAGGACCCACCTCCTCTTCCTCAAAATCACCCTCGCCAAACCTTCCAGGAATTTCTGACTTCCAGCCTTGCTTCTCAATCCTTCTTAAAAAACCTTAATCCTACTCCCAACATCACCACTGCTGAAGCCCAAGCTATCCGTGATCTGAAGGCTGACCGATCCATCATCATTCTTCTGGCGGACAAGGGTTCCACGGCCGTGGTACTTGATCGTCGGGAGTATGTGGCTGACGGACTGCGTCAGCTTTCAGACAACACCACATACAAAGTTTGCCAAGGTAATCCCGTTCCTGATGTCCAGGCGGAGCTTCAAGGAATCCTCAGAACCTTAGGCCCCCTACAAAACCTTTCACCTGACTCCATCAACCTCCTGACCCCACCGACACCCCGCACCCCTACCTTCTACCTTCTTCCTAAAATTTACAAACCCAATCATCCCAGCCGCCCCATTGTAGCTGATTACCAAGCCCCCACAGAACGTATCTCTGCCTACGTAGATCAACACCTTCAACCCATTACATGCAGTCTCCCATCCTTCATCAAAGACACCAACCACTTTCTCGAACGCCTGGAATCCTTACCCAATCTATTACCCCCAGAAACCATCCTTGTAACCATTGATGCCACTTCCTTATACACAAATATTCCGCACATCCAGGGCCTCGCTGCGATGGAGCACTTCCTTTCACGCCGATCACCTGCCACCCTACCTAAAACCTCTTTCCTCATTACCTTAGCCAGCTTCATCCTGACCCACAACTTCTTCACTTTTGAAGGCCAGACATACCAACAATTAAAGGAAACAGCCATGGGTACCAGGATGGCCCCCTCGTACGCCAACCTATTCATGGGTCACTTATAGGAAGCCTTCTTGGTTACCCAGGCCTGCCAACCCAAAGTTTGGTACAGATTTATTGATGACATCTTCATGATCTGGACTCACAGTGAAGAACAACTCCAGAATTTCCTCTCCAACCTCAACTCCTTTGGTTCCATCAGATTCACCTGGCCCTATTCCAAATCCCAAGCCACTTTCCTTGATGTTGACCTCCAACTGTCCAATGGCCAGCTTCACACGTCCGTCCACATCAAACCCACCAACAAGCAACAGTACCTCCAATACGACAGCTGCCACCAATTCCACATCAAATGGTCCCTTCCCTACAGCCTAGGTCTTCGTGGCAAACGAATCTGCTCCAGTCCGGAATCCCTGAACCATTACACCAACAACCTGACAACAGCTTTCGCATCCCGCAACTACCCTCCCAACCTGGTACAGAAGCAAATAACCAGAGCCACTTCCTCATCCCCTCAAACCCAGAACCTCCCACAGAAGAACCACAAAAGTGCCCAATTGTGACAGGATACTTTCCGGGACTGGATCAGACTCTGAATGTGGCTCTCCAACATGGATACGACTTCCTCAAATCCTGCCCTGAAATGAGATCCATCCTTCATGAAATCCTCCCCACTCCACCAAGAGTGTCTTTCCGCCGTCCACCTAACCTTCGTAACCTCTTAGTTCATCCCTATGAAATCCCCAAACAACCTTCCTTACCCTCTGGCTCCTACCCTTGTAACCGCCCCCGGTGTAAAACCTGTCCAATGCACCCTCCCACCACCACCTACTCCAGTCCTGTAACCCAGAAGGTGTACACAATCAAAGGCAGAGCCATGTGTGAAAGCACCCACGTGATTTACCAACTGACCTGCCTACACTGTGAAGCTTTCTATGTGGGAATGACCAGCAACAAACTGTCCATTCACATGAATAGACACAGGCAGACAGTGTTTGTTGGTAATGAGGATCACCCTGTGGCTAAACATGCCTTGGTGCACGACCAGCACATCTTGGCACAGTGTTACACCATCCTGGTTATCTGGATACTTCCCACTAACACCAACCTGTCAGAACTCCGGAGATGGGAACTTGCCCTTCAGTATATCCTCTCTTCTCGTTATCCACCAGGTCTCAACCTCCGCTAATTTCAAGTTGCCGCCGCTCATACCTCACCTGTCTTTCAACAACATCTTTGCCTCTGTACTTCCGCCTCGACTGACATCTCTGCCTAAACTCTTTGCCTTTGCAAATGTCTGCTTGTGTCTATATATGAGCGGATGGATATGTGTGTGTGTGCGCGTGCGAGTGTATACCTGTCCTTTTTTTCCCCCTAAGGTAAGTCTTTCCGCTCCTGGGATTGGAATGACTCCCTACGCTCTCCCTTAAAACCCACATCCTTTCATCTTTCCCTCTCCTTCCCTCTTTCCTGACGAAGCAACCATTGGTTGCGAAAGCTTGAATTTTGTGTGTATGTATGTGTTTGTTTGTGTATCTATCGACCTGCCAGTGCTTTCGTATGGTAAGTCACATCATCTTTGTTTTTAGTAGTATGTAGTAGTACGCAAATAGGTAGGAATTTTGCATGGTAAGGTGGTATCTTAATGTGTGTTGTGTAATGTGTTACATATGATGTTTGGAGACTTATGCAGACAATGTTATCCACTTTCACACTGGTTCTACTGGTGCTTGAAAATGGCAAGAAATCAAAAGTAGCTAATTGCACAATTTAAAAAAAGATAATTTACATTACAGCCTATTACCGATCATGTTTTCTTTTGTTAAGCATTTAGAGGCTGTGGATCCCCACAAAAACAAAATTTTACAATGAATTTTGTTCCACAGATTAAAGACATGGGGATACACAAATTATTAGCATTATGTAACTGGGCATGCACTCTGACTGAGAACACAGTATGGTGTGAAGGCATCATGTGCTGCAATCACAGCCTCGAGACACCGTGGCATAGAGTCAAAGAAGGCATGGATAAGCTGCTGGGGAACACACCGCCACAGTTTTTGTGGGCGCACTCACAAAACATTAACAGTGGTCGCAGGAGGATCAGAATGAACAAGCCGGTGACTGACCATATCCCAGAGGTGTTCTGTGGATGACATCTTGGGCAAATGTGCAAACTGGCCGATGTGGCTGGGCAATGGCCTATTGAGGGGCATGTGGAGCTGCCTCCAAGACAGGCAGCATCTCTGGCACTCAAGCATCTGCCCCCCCCCCCTCCCCCCTCTCTCGCCCACACACACAATATAGCAGCTCCTGTTCAGATTTCCTTCAATATAGACGAGACAAAATTGCATATTACAATCAATGACACTCCAAACTGTCATACTGATGAGAGTTTGTTCAGTGTGCCAAACAAAAATGCCTTTGTGTTCACCACAGCAGTGTCTAACACAACACTCTAGAACAAGCCAAAGTGGGATTTGTCCCAAAACACTACAATTCGCCAATGCATACACAACTGATGCCATTCACGTACCAAATTGCAGTTGAGGCATTGCGACAGCAAACAGCGATGCAGATGTGTCCACAATGCTCCAATATTGATATGCCACTGTGGACGTAGCTGTTCTGATTTTACCACCATGTGGACATGATGGCACTGTGCGGTCCAGTACCCGCCTGCTACGGTGAATGATCATCAGCTATTCATTGGTTCCACACATACGTAACTTTCATAGCAGTGTGTGTTGCACAAGCCACATGTCACAGTAAGACAGACCTGTTTCCCAGAGGCAAGTCATCCTGACCCATTTGAGCTCACTCACATGATAATTCTGTACCCACTGACATCATAGGCATACTGACACTTGCTTGCAAAGATCCACTCAGTTTAACAGCTCTGCATCGAGTGAGCATTTGGTGTACTATTGATCTGCGCAGTCACACAAATCTTGATGGTTCTGGGCCAATGTTTGAGCTACCTTTCTGCAATCGTAATCACTTATTACGGTTCCAGTGTTCTACACGTACTTCCAGTTTTCGACTGACTGATACTACCCCTTCTGGGAGTTCCAATTTTCAAAAATAGAAGTGTATTTAAACATTTTACCATGTATACTTTGTAAAAATGCTATTTTTTAGTTTTGCATGCCTGCAATCCATGTATGAGGCATGTCTGAAACTTGAGTATCATTCTTGAAAAGCTCATAAAATTATTTCTTTCCAAACCAAAATTTATTTTTACAAGGAAGAGCATATCTTAAAGTATTTTTCTACGTAGTTGCCACAATTGTTCTGACATTTTTTCATAGTGGGAAACCAATTTTTCTATGCCCTCTTCATAGAAAGATGTCGCCAGTGCTGAAAACAGTTTTTCTACATTGTCATCACTGTCAAAGCACTTTAATCCACAATCATTTCAAGTTCAAGAACAAGTGGTAATCAGAAGATGCACGATTGGGGCTGTATGGCAGGTGATCGAACTGCTCCCATCCGAATTGCTGTATACAATTTTGAGTGACACCAGCAAAATGGGGATGTGTATTGTCGTGAAGAAACACAATGCCTTGACTGAGCAGTCCATGACCTACAGCACTGATCTTGCTTCTTCTGACAACCACTTGTTCTTGAACTTAAAGCCTGATTTTGGAGGAAGGTGCTTTCACAGCAATGACAATGCAAGAAATGGTGTTCAGCAGCAGCTGTCTTCAGTGGTAGCGCCTTCCTATGAAGCGGGCATAGAACAGTTGGTTTCCTGCAATGACAAATACCTGAAGAATGGTGGCAATTATGTAGAAAAATAGTTTAAGATACACTCTTTCTTGTAAAAATAAATTTTGGCTTGAAAACGTTTTACGAGTTTTTTTTTTTTTTCCAAAACAGTACTTACTTTCTGGACGTATCTCATTTTACTTATGGCTAAAGGGTCATGATAGGAAGTAGTTTAGACTGTACAAAGATTCATTTGTCGGACAGAAAAAAACTTACATATCCATCACTGCGTGTCTTGAACTTTAGTGCGTTCGCACTGTTTTCCATGGGAATGGCTCCCATGACACTCGGAATATATACCTTCTCCGGAGTGAGGACCTTCACAATATTAGGGTAGAGTGCTGCACATAAAATGGCTGCCAGTAACCGCCAGTTTTCACAGTTCACGTTTAACTGAAAACATGTTTTAAAAACCAAAATCAGGCAGGTGAAACGTAAATTATCACACCGAATACAAAATACTGAAGACAATAGGAACAATACTGCAGGCGTCAAAATTGGTTGACCGCATGCACTCAATGGATAGTCATCTACATTTTGCCTAAAATCACTTGCAGTCACATGTCACTGCAAGCTTACGATACTCTGGTTGGAAAACTGGTTAAGCAAGGTAAAGTTATGTTAAGCCCACTTGTTCACACATTAAGGCTAGCAGTGCCATTCAGTTACCTGTAAACCAACTATTCACATCCAAGCCTTAGCTACTAATTTCATGTTTGAAAACGAAACATTTCTGTGATTGTTCCTGAAATTGAAAGATAAATGATAAAATTTCTTAGTAACTACAAACTTTAGTTACATTTTATTGAGCAACACAATTCTTTCACAAGAATCTTTTCAGATGTAGTAGTACATTATTATTATTATTATTATTATTATTATTATTAACAGAACAATATCATCTAACTGCTATTGGAAACTGTTCCCAAATAATAAAATTCTGATATTTTGTACACAAATGACAATAAGCAAAAGAACAATCAAATTCATTGTCATTGTTTTATATATTCACCTCAAAAAATCTATGGAAAAAAATTCAATTCATGAAACTTTTTCAGTTTATGAGGCTTAATTTTTTTGGGGTGGGTGGGTGTGGGGATGTATGGAGTATCCTTAATATTTTGCAAGACAAATAAAATACCGACTAAATATCCATTAAAAAGGGTGGTGTATTTGATGCAGTAGACAAGAAAATTCACTGAGATAGAAATTGAAGCTGCGTGTAGGATTGTTTGGGCAAGACTCATATTAGGGGTGGGTATAAAATAAAATCTGGATCCTTTATAACCCACCAGACTCATTTCCTGATGTAACTGAAAACTTCTAGAAAAAAACCTCCGTTCATTTGTACATACATGTTCCCCAATCATACTGTAATCATCGGTGAAGACTTATCACCCAAAAGTTAATTGGGAAAACTACAGTTTTGTTAGTGGTGGGTGTGATAAGACATCCTGTGAAACATAACTAAATGCCTTCTCTGGAAACTACCTAGAACAGATAGTTAGTAACCCCAAACTTTGAGGATGTCCACAACAAAACTGGTATCAGTGACCATGACGTGGCTGTGGCAATAATGATTACCAAAGTACAAAGGACAACTGAAACAAGCACAAAGATGTGTGTGTGTTTAGTAAAATGAATAAAAAATCAGTAATGTCATATCTCAATGAGGAACTTGAAACTTTCAGCACTGGGCACATGCATCTAGATGAACTATGGCTGAAATTTAAAATAATAGTTGACCATGCACTGGATGGATATGTACCCAGTTAGAACAGTTCATAATGGGAGGGAACCTACATGGTATACAGCCAATGAAAAGAAACTTCTGAAGAAGCAGAGATTACTGTGTAAAACAAAGCTTAGGGCTATAGATAGAGACATGCTGAATGAAAGGTGTTTGGCTGCTGAGAGAGAGTGATGCCTTCAATGACTACCATAGCAGGATGTTGTCAAATGATATTTCACGAAACCCAAAGACATTCTGGTCATATGTTAAGGCTGTCAGTGGCACCAAAGCTAGCGTCCAGTTTTACTGAAACTGCGGGTAGCAAAGCAAAAACTGAAATGCTTAGCTCTGCTTTCAGATGTTCATTTACAAAGGAAAACCAGGAGAATTGGCCCAATGTAATCCATGTACCACTGCAAAGGTGAAAGAAATAAGTATTAGTGTCAGTGGTGTTGAGAAACAGCTAAAATTATTAAAACTGAACAAAGCTCCACGACGTGATGGAATCTCTGTCAAATTTTACACTGAATTTGCAGCTGAGTTAGCCCCTCTTCCAACTATAGTCTATCATAGGTCCCTCAAACAAAAAACCATGTCCAGTACCTGGAAAAAAGCACAGGTCAAAGCTGTCTACAAGAAGAGTAATAGAAGTGATCCACAAAACTATCGTCCAATTTCCTTGACTATGATTTCCTGTAGAAACTTGGAACATATTCTGAGCTCAGTCATAATGAGGTATCTAGAGAAGAATGACCCTCTCAATGCCAGTCAGCATGGATTCCAAAAACGTTTATTGTATGAAACCAAACTCACACTTTTCTCACATGCCATACTGAACAAGGTAGTCAGACAAATGCAGTATTTCTTGATTTCTGAAAAGCACAGTACCACAACTATGCATATTGTCAAAAGCACAATCATATGGATTATCAACTGAAATTAGTGACTGGATTGAGGGCTTTTTGGTATGGAGGACACAGTATCTTATCTCAGGTGGAAAGCCATCTGCAGATGTAGAAATAACTTCAGATGTGCCCCACGTGTGTTCATGTTTATATTAATGACCTAGCAGACAATATGAATAGTAACCTCAGGTTTTCTGCAGATGATGCATTTATCCATAATGAAATCTACCTGAAAGAAGCTGCATAAATATTCAGCCAGATCTCGATAAGATTTCAAAGTGGTGCAAAGGCTGTCAACTTGCTTTAAATGTTTAGAAATATACAACGTCCAGTATTGGTTAAAAACAGACTTGGTTGCAATTTTATTTTTTTATTTTTTCAACTATGCATTATTTAGGCATCTTCAGGTTGATCTTAATTTGGCATTTCTTAGACCAATCCTTTAAACATGGTAGCCAAAGGGCATTGTCGAATACATCAGGCAAACATCGCCTTCGTTAAACTCAGTAAAAATTGTTCTAGATTGACGTGAGTGACTCCAAGCCCTGTAAGTAACAGAATAAGATGGAGCTCAAGTAGTAAGCACTACTTGAGCCCCATCTTATCATGTTACTCGCTCCTGTGAACAGGAGTGCATTATGCAGGGCTTGGAGTCACTCACGTTGATCTAGAACAGTTTTTACTGAGTTTAATGAAGACGATGTTTGCCTGATGTATTCGATGATGCCCTTTGGCTACCCTGTTTCAAGGATCGGTCTAAGATATACTAAATTAAGATCAACCTGAAGATGCCTAAATAACACATAGCTGAAAAAATAAAAAATTAAAATTGCAACCAAGACTGTTTTTAACCAATACTGTTAAGCACTGGTTTGCTGTTTGGCACAGATGGCTTGGAAGAATTTCTATAGAATGCCCACTTCACAAAAGGGGGAAAAAAAGTTTTCTATGACTATAATATCCATGAGTCACAGCTGAAATCAGCCAACTTATACAATAACTGGGTGTAACACTTTGCAGAGATATGAAATGGAATGACCACATATGCTCAGTCATGGGGAAAGTGTGTGGTAGGATTCAGTTTATTGGTAAGGTACTGTGAAAGTGCATTCAGTGTACAAAGGAGATTGCTTAAAAATCACTCATGTGACTTATTCTAGGATATTGCTCAAGTGTGTGGGGCCCACACCAAATATGACTAACAGGGGACATTAAACGTATACAGAGGAGGGGAACATGAATGGTCACAGGTTTGTTTGATCCATGGGAGTGTGTCACAGAGATACTGAAGCAACTGAACTGGAGGACTCAAACGCATATGTAAACTACCCCAAGAAAGCCTATTAACAAAGTTCCGAGAACCGGCTTTAAATGATGATTCTAGGAATATACTACAACCCCTACGTATCGCTCACATAGGGATTGCTATTATAAGATTAGAATAATTACTGCACACACAGAGGCATTCGAACATTCATTCTCCCCATGCTCTGTATGAGAATGGAATGGGAAGACAGGCTAATAATTGATACAGTGGTATGTTCCTTCTACAATACACCTCAAGATCGTTTGCAGAGTATAGATGTAGAAAAAGGTTCAGTTCCGATCCTGTTGAATACCTGCGTAACACTGACTTTTCAATCATTTTCTTGAAAGAAAAACACCTGACTGCACTACATTTTTTCCTTTCCCTGACAGAGCCAAGGAGAGCTTGTGTGGTGGGGTGTAGCCTGTCCAAAATTACTTTAGAATTGACAATGAGGACTGAAGTGGCAAGGGGGAAAACCCATGCAGCAGCCTGGGCCACTTTCCACCTATACCATGCTGTCTGCAGCTGCAGCAAATCCCTAAAGTTGCCAAACCTTTATCCCAAACAACACTTCCTGCTTGCAGTGGGTTCCAGTTGCAGCCAGCTTGCTGTCCTGTGTGATTTATGTGCCCTGTGACTTTCTGTGTGTTTGTTTTTTGGGTTTGGGAGCTGTTACCATTATTTGTTGTTACCATTATTCATTCACTGTTTGGTAATCAATTATGTCAGCAGGAAGTTCGTCGGAATGGGAATAAAAAACTTAATGGTGGCCCACTGGTCTCCATTACCAAAGTGATTGACAGAACTGCTACAGCTTTGAATAAAACAAAAAAACTGTTGTGGAGATTGGGAAGGAAATGTCCAACAAGGAAAAAGAAGCTGAAGAAACATCGAAACTTAGCACCCCTGGAAAAAAAATGTAGTACGGATAAGCAGATTACCAATATCGATTCGTTTGCAGAGGATGTGATTCGTCATCATGTTTACGATTATTATCGCAGGAAGGAACATCCGACACTCAGGAAGTTACTGGTCACGCTTACAGAATCAGAACTTTATCAAGGCATTCACACATCCTTGTCCACAGTTTTACACAACCTCGGCTTTCACTATGGACATTTCTGTTGACAGAGTGGGAGGATATAGCTGGATGGCGATGGCGATTTTTAAGGGACATCCGTAGCATAAATACTGATGAATTGGTGTGGCTTGACAGTTCTGGTCACGTTGTTAAGCAGGGCTGGAAGACGACACAGATAAAGAAACAATGGCAATGCCTTCTGGCAAGAGTGGCAGACTACTATTTCTTCATGGAGACATCTCACAGGGTTTTCTCCCAAAAAGTCTCCTGATTTTTAAATCAAAGAAAACAGTAGATTATCATGAGGAAATGAACCACGTTAAATTTACAAAGTGGTTCGAACATTCACTAATACCAAATCTTCAATTGTACTAGAGTTGTTGACAAGGCACTTAACATGGCACACCAAAAGGAGGAAATGATTGTTCAGTTTCAGCATGCAGCTTACAGAAAAAATATATACACATAAGCCACAGTTCACCCTGTACAAAATCTATGAACTGGCAAAAAACATGGGCACGCAGTCATTAGGCTCCCGCCTTACAACTGCCATTTCAACCCAATAGAAATAATATGGGCCATATGGGCCCAAATTAAAGGTTACATTGGCGGGAATAACAATAAATTTATCCTTAAAAAAAAAAAAAAAAAAAAAAAAAAAAAAAAAAAAAAAAAAAAAAAAAAAAAGGAGGAGCTGTCAGGAGCATCACCAATCACCACTGAAGATTGGAAGAAAGCCATCAAACATATGCACAACATCATCATGGAAAGGGTGTGGCAGAATGAAGCTCTTTGGAAAATTCAGTGGAGGTGATTATTTCCTTAAATGACAACAGTGGCAGTGACAGTGATGCCTCAAGAATCCATCACAGCTCTGAGTGTGGAGTTTTTCCATTATCCCAACAGAGACAGAGCACAGGCAACTCCAGCTGCGTGTTTGGCGTGCACAGTTCACATCTGCAAGTGCCTACATAACAAAATTATATCATTGTAAGTTCTGAAATTTCAATAAGAAGACCTTAATAGCAACTAATTTCAAAGGAAGTTCACCTTGGGAATTCAGTATGCATCACACAAAATAAATATTACCGTTTATAATATAACTGCTGTAATACAGAGACCCTGTTATTTGCATCACTTTTGTTCTTTCTAAATGACAGAGGTTGGCCTATTTAAGATACGTTTTCCCACTGTGACAACCAAGCTCAATTTTATTTTTGGTTGCATTAGAATTAAGTAAGTGGATCAGGAAAATTAATAACAGTTTCATTGCAAACCTACAGTGAACTGTTTCTCATTCTGAAACTGTTCCGGCACCCAATTAGTAGCTGACATGTGAGCAGACCATTGTGCATCACATTCAACTCAAATTATCTGGCACTAGAGATCTCTGACAGAGTTATGGTTTTGAGCATATGACAATATGATGTATTCTTAAGATTTAATTTGCATAATGTATTCACCCAAGTTCAATAATTAAAAAAATCCCCGCACATCGAAAATCCAGTAACGTCGTGACAAAACGTCTTAATAATTTGTTGCCACAGATAAAGCTAAAATGAAAATGTAGTGTAGCTCTTTCAGAACACAATTTCCATGATTATAAAGTGAGTACATGTGTGTTAGATGTGGGATACGGTAACTCTGTTCGGGGCCTCCACATGCTCCTGTCGAAGTGTCAATCCTAAAGTAATTTTGGACAGACTATTGTAGTTATGGTAGTACTGGTTTTGTTCATAAACAACCTTCTGTTTTATGTTCACAGTTCCATCCACTGATGATTTATGTTTCCATGCACAGCCACCTTTTATTTAATTTGTGCCTTGAAAATGATGAAGCGTTCGCCCGCAAAAGATCAGTGGTGACTAACGATGCTACCTGACTGCTTTCCCCTAAATTATTTGCAAGAGAGAGAGAGAGAGAGAGAGAGAGAGAGAGAGAGAGAGAGAGAGATTCCCACCTGTGGTCCGGTTACAAGAATTATCTTGTCAATCTCAGAGCCTCTCTTGACACCGCGCACGTCACCGGGAACGAAGCCAATGCTAGCCAGTAGCTCTAAGAACTGCTTCTTCATGTCCGCCAGAGTCAGCAGCGTCTTGTACGACAGGAAGTTCTCCTGCGCAAACACTTGGCCAGCTCTTCTGCTCGTATTGCAGTGCTTCAGCCATTCCTGTTAAAAAGGAACCTGCAGTTTAATCTCAAAATGTCAAGGCTAACCTGTAAGCATACAGCAACTCTGAAATTACATGGGCAGGAGTGACTTTTCCATTTTCTTGGCAAGTGTTCCTCTTACCTACACTTTTGCTGTTTCTTCATCTACGCGAAAGACTGAATTTTAATGATTTAGAGAGATAGAGATGCATACAACTGACCTATTCTGGTGCTCCTATTTTGACAACTGTTATTCAACCACACTAGTTTTGCACTTAGCCTGACATGTCTGTTAAAGGAAACTTGTGGTGACATTGAAATTAAAAAAAATATATCCATTTTTTCAGTTGTTGTATACACCGAGAAAGTCTGAACAGCTTCACAAGCAAGTTGTCTGGTAATTTGAACAGCTGAAAACATTCTGATGGGTCAAGCACACAGGTAAACAGATGAGCCAACTGAAGTGCCCTCACTCCCAGATGCAAAAATATGTGGTCGATTATTAATATAAAGAGTGATAGGGTGTAAGCAATAACTGTTTGCAACGTACCGCAGCAATGTAAAGGAAGTCAAGATGAACAATTTGTCAGAAGACACTTGCCAGGAAATAAACTCAAACTGGGCATCAAAAGCGACCTAAGGTATAGCCAGGGAAAAAACCTCCCAGATTTCTCCCGGATTTCCCGGTTAAAAATACACTTTCTCCCGTGTGAAAACATACTTTTTCCCTGTTAACTGACAGTATTATTTTCTCTCGGAACTGTATAACTTATAAGTCCTTTGAATGGTTATGGCTTTATACATGTGTGTAGAATCTCCCGGCACTTCAGAAAACTTAACACAAGGGAAAAAACACATTTTGGAAAGATCTTTGATGTGCAGCAACACGTACGCTGCATATTTTCATATTACGAAAGTATAAATTCGAATTCCACCAAACACTGCATGTTACTTTCCGAAGCATTGAAATCGAGACTGCGTTACACTTTTGTAAGCCAGTCATAGCTCATGTCACGTGATCTCGTCAGCCGATGATAGCGGGTATTCAGAGCTTAGGACACGTGATGTAAGCCAATAGCAACATCACTGTTAAGGAGCGCGAACACACAAACACAAAAAGTGAATGGTTTCAATTAATATACATAGTGTTGCTACACGAAAAGCAAAGATTTCACATATAATATTGATCTATAAGAATAATACGCTGCAAGAGAAGCTAAGCTTTCACATATAATGTTGTCTTTTATGGGCATATTACAATTCAAGATGTGCCAGTAATATTTTAATAATGACATAAACGTCTGATCTTCTGGGCTCAAAATTCATCTAAATGGCTCGTCATCAAAGAGTTTATTTTTAAATTAGAGTCAAACACTCCGTGATTTAAGAAATTCATCATACATTCTTGCACATAGTTCAACTTGCGTAAAAGGAAATTTACTTTGATGGCAGTGCTTTTCAAACCACCTGTTAGAAATAGGTTCGTTTCTGCAGCTGCCACAGAGCGCCAGGTGACAGGTGTCACCACACTTGCGCAGCTATGATGCCGTAGGGAGACCATATGTTCGTACATGTAAAACATTAAAAGATCTTACATTATGTCAAAAAAGAAAAAAGACATCACAGGATACTCCAAGGGCATCGAAATTTCGTGACTCATACTAAAATGTGCATATTTAAACTGCATATTTAAAGTGCACATTCATATGTCCAGATTCCCAGTGAAGAAGGCCATGACCTAATATTAAGCTTTATGTAGTTTTCGGGATGTAAATTTTCTTGGAGTACCAGCACTGTGTTATCTCATGTTTGGTTCTTTATTATGGCATAACGCCATATGTGCTAGAAGTTGAAAACGTGCACTTGAAATGCAGTGAACCGTGTGTGGAATTAAACACTTCCGTTTAGAATATATTGTCTGCCTCAGCGGAAAAGATTAATAAAAGAAAATTTCTTTAGCAAATCAACAAGAATAACTTCATTGTTCTGCATGGCAATTAATGTTTGACTGTCAGAAAGGTGGAAATAAAATCAAATCTGAAACTAATAACACATTTTAGCCTTCTGTAATTATGTGAATGTATTTTAATTCACTTGGCAGTTCCCGGCCACAGAAATCTGTTTTGTTTTCATTTGACGTGAGAGAAGTGAACAAAGGAGAAACAGCAAAATCACTAAATGTAAACACGGGTCACGTGGAGACTACCCACTTCCACACTATAACTCAGACTGCTCTGCGCATCAGCCCCGGATCTACGATATTTCCGAAATGGGCAATACCCTGCCACTCCCTCAAGCGTTTGGGATAGGATGTCAAAAATTAAAAAAATAATCGAATTTTCAAAAATATGTTCATTTTATAGTGCACGTCTTTCTGAAAAGTCTGATGCATAAAACATATGTGTTTGAGGAAAAGTAAGACATGTTATTTGGTCGTAAGTGTGCCAAAGTGCAGTGCCACACCTCTCCACACAGCATTCTCCTATCGTATGTCACTATATTTCGGTCTGTGGAATCAAAACGTGTATATTTTGTAATGGATACCATCAAACCATACTCAGAACAGTGAAAATTAAAATGTCCTTTAAAAAGAACCCTCTCTTCAGAAAATTTGCACTCTGTATTCCCTAACAGCTAACAGCTTGCTGCTTTGTGTGACATAAAATTAAATATACGATACATAATCCCAGTAAAGAGATGAGACAAGCAAGACAATACACATTTCTTCAATCCTTAGCACCTAGAATTTTTTTCTCTCTAATCTTGCTGTTGACAGATGTGAAAATTACCGAACTATCAGTTTAATAAGTCACAGCTGCAAAATACTAACGCGAATTCTTTACAGACGAATGGAAAAATTGGTAGAAGACGACCTCGGGGAAGATCAGTTTGGATTCTGTAGAAATATTGGAACACGTGAGGCAATACTGACCCTACGACTTATCTTGGAAGTTAGATTAAGAAAAGGCAAACCTACGTTTCTAGCATTTGTAGACTTAGAGAAAGCTTTTGACAATGTTGACTGGAATACTCTCTTTCAGATTCTGAAGGTGGCAGGGGTAAATTACAGAGAGCGAAAGGCTATTTACAATTTGTACAGAATCCAGATGGCAGTTATAAGAGTCGAGGGGCATGAAAGGGAGGCAGTGGTTGGGAAGCGAGTGAGACAGGGTTGTAGCCTATCCCCAATGTTATTCAATCTGTATATTGAGCAAGAAGTGAAGGAAACAAAAGAAAAATTTGGAGTAGGTATTAAAATCCATGGAGAAGAAATAAAAACTTTGAGGTTCGCCGATGACATTGTAATTCTGTCAGAGACAGCAAAGGACTTGGAAGAGCAGTTGAACGGAATGGACAGTGTCTTGAAAGGAGGGTATAAGATGAACATCAACAAAAGCAAAACGAGGATAATACAATGTAGTCGAATTAGGTCGGGTGATGCTGAGGGAATTAGATTAGGAAATGAGACAATTAAAGTAGTAAAGGAGTTTTGCTATTCGGGGAGCAAACTAACTGATGACGGTCGAAGTAGAGAGGATATAAAATGTAGACTGGCAATGGCAAGGAAAGCGTTTTTGAAGAAGAGAAATTCGTTAACATCGAGTATAGATTTAAGTGTCAGGAAGTCGTTTATGCAAGTATTTGTATGGAGTGTAGCCATGTATGGAAGCGAAACATGTACGATAAATAGTTTAGACAAGAAGAGAATAGAAGCTTTCGAAATGTGGTGCTACAGAAGAATGCTGAAGATTAGATGGGTAGATCACATAACTAATGAGGAGGTATTGAATAGAATTGGGAAGAAGAGGAGTTTGTGGCACAACATGACTAGAAGAAGGGATCGGTTGGTAGGACATGTTCTGAGGCATCAAGGGATCACCAATTTAGTACTGGAGGGCAGCGTGGAGGGTAAAAATCGTAGAGGGAGACCAAGAGATGAATACACTAAGCAGGTTCAGATGGATGTAGGCTGCAGAAGGTACTGGGAGATGGGGAAGCTTGCACAGGATAGAGTAGCATGGAGAGCTGCATCAAACCAGTCTCAGGACTGAAGACCACAACAACAACAACAACAACAACAACAACAATCTTGCTAGTTTTACATGGTGTGCTTTCCTTCCTGCAAACGAATCTATTACCTCAAAGTTCGTCAAATGTTTTGCTACATGAAAAATCGAAATGTCGTTGTCTAATACCGAAAAAGCTGTTAATACAAATAGGACCCAAGACTGGTGTGGTTTTGCCGATCTGATTACATCTATTTTGTCACTGTCTGCTAGATAAAACAAAATAGGGCTTTCTAATACTGCAACAATTGTGACACACACCAAATAAATGAGACTGTTTTGGCACAAATGGTCTTTTTTGTAACAACAGAATATAATTCACAAAGTACCAATATCAAATGCCTGTTAGGCCCACTACAAGCAAAAAGCTCCACGTTAGGAAATAGTTTCACACTTTATTCATATGCTCCAGTTTCTCAAGCACGAGATCTAAAAGTAGTAGTACAAAATTTTAATACAAACTTGGAATCGTCATATTGTTCCATAATTTGTGTGATGTCCTCGTTTCTTCACCTGCCTCATTCTAACAAACAGTTTTGTTATCAGTAATTCTATAACTATTCCTGCCAATGTCAAAGCTTATTTGCAGGTTAACTTCATTAACTCTGCCAGAATCACCAGTTTACTTTTCCCGCGATTATTCTCTGGTTAGGAATTGTTACTTGTTTGTACAACGCATTTTCCACGCTTCTTCCAGATCAGAACTTAAAATGTCTGCTAGCCGGGGACTGTAAAACTGGCCCTTACTAGTATAGCGATCTGGCCAAAAATTTTCTGTCAAAATTCATTTTCTTGGATACACAGAGAAGGTAATACATAATCTTTTTTACCTGTTATTCGTTTATTTCCACTCCTGTAGTCTGAATCTATGGATTTCGAAGTAATTATAACAACGCTCATCATTCACAAACTCTATCAACCACACAATCGGACAGCGGTTGGTATTCATCCGTTCAGCCTTATTTCGCTCAGCTCGTATAGCCAATTGTAGGGAAGTTTGTTTCTACATGCTATGAGGATTTCCATGACGGAGACATCATGTACACTATGCACGCATTCACAAATCAATTTACGATTCATTCAGAAATAAACTTAGAATGTGTTCAAAAATGAAATGTTCAAAAACTGACACGAATGCGTTTCAAAGTCATATGAATAATGGATAGACTAATGTGGGCTGGATACTAGTCGCTTTGTGAAACAAGGTTTTCTTCCCCTCAAGAACATGAATTTGCCCCTCCCTGCTGCGCATGCATGAATCTGGCAGGTTGGGCGCTCCAGTAAAATTTTTCCCGGTAGCATCGATCTGCTTGCTGCGACTGCTTACACAACCAACAGCCACATTTCTGTATCCAGAAGTGGGAGAAGGTACTACTCAACTGCACAAGTGCATGATCCCACTTGTAACTGCTAAAATGAATCTAATGTAAACAGTTGTGGCGTCACTCTCATTGGAGGCAATTTGTTGTTACGAAGCATTGCATAGTCTTCCTAAAGCCTTTGACACATTTTGCTGTTGGCAGACACTTGTATGAGCACTGTGTTTTCCTGCCTCGAGATGAGTGGGTGTTGTGTCGTCTTCATCATCATCATCATCATTCATCCCCATCACGGTCGGAGGAAGGCAATGGCAAACCACCTCCCCTAGGACCTTGCCTAGTAAAGCGGTGCGGGCCTCCCGCATTGTTCCCCTACGCTCTGTAAAGATGCATGGGACTTCATTTCATTTCATTTTTTGTTGTTGTATTTGGTGCATTTCCCTTGCAATTTAAGTTTTATTTTCATTTTTTCTCTTGTTCATGTTTTATTGTTGCAGTATTATTCTGCAGTAGTGGAATACAGTAATATCCTTTGTTAGAGTATCGGTTCTTACCAGTCAAAATTACAAAAATGTAACTGAAAACAAAAACAATAAAAAATTCCCCGGTTTTTCCCAGTTTTCTCTGGGATGAAAAAATTCCTGGGTTTTTCCTGGATCTCCCAGTTGTCCCGGGTTGTATACACCCAGATAGCACATGCATGCTGCACAAGATTTTGAATGTCCTCGTACCCTCTCACACTACCCACTTGTCACTCTTTAACCATTTGAAGCTCATTTATTTTTCTTGCTAAAATTGTCCTGCAAAACTGACATTTGTCCACATTTTCCCCTCTACATTTTGTGACACTTGATAGTGTAAAACTAAAAATTAAATCATTTTGTTTCTCTAGCCTTCATACTATGAGACAACTGTGCTTGTAAAAGTTAAGTTTAGATTGAATTGTAAACATAATTAATTTTTTTATAATGTTACATGAATCTTTTCTTTTAGCATCCTCACAGGAAGTTTAAATGACTAATGAGAATGAAATAAAATATTTCAAAATCTGACCGACTAAGCCGATGGTGTAAGAAGGCTAGAGAACATTCAAAATTTCACATGGCGTGTATATAATGTAGATTAGGTGACTTCTATAGATCTATACGAGCTTGTTTCCCAGCCTGATACATGACTAGTTCCCTATATCAACTTGTTCATCTCAACTTCCCCCTACACCACTGGGGTACATTGTAAACTGTTATCGTTTGCACCCTGTATAGTTCTTTTCATTGGAAACAAAAACAGTCATACTGAGCTTTCATATTTAAAAAAGTAAGTAAATAAGGCATTCTTGAGCATTGGCCTGGTTTTTTTTTTTTGTTTTTTTTTTGTTTTTTTTTTTTTTAGGTCTGGCTGGAATTTGACAGAAATGAAAACAAGAAAAAACTGAATATTACAAATGCTCAACAGTTTCTTTGGCACTCACCTTGTATGCCCTAAGAGCAGTGAGCTGGTCACTATAAGCAGTAGCAAACTCCCGCTTCTTTGCATCAGCTGCTTCTTTCAGTGCAAATGGAGCCACAAAGGGAGATTTGTGACTGAGACATGCTGCCATTGTTAGCGCTGAATCTAGGCAGCAAAATATGGCTCCATACAACATAAGTTTTCCTATCCTGTGAATAGACATATTTCAATGCAAAGTTGATTCTATTTTGCTCAAAATAGTGAACATATAATTTAATTAGTGTTTCATAAACATGCACAGGGTGAGCCAATTTTATTAGGGTTACTTTTATTTTTAATTTTTGGTGATAATCAGTCCTAAGGTAAATGTAAACACAGCCAACTCAACACATATTATGTTCTGATCTATAATGAATTTATTGCAACTCTCACTTTAGGGGCAGCAACAGCTACTGAATACAAAAATAGCATTCTGCAACAGCAAATTAGTCTTCACAAGCAAGCAATAGTAACTTCTGACTGAAATTAATATATTGTTGACGCTGTACAGCACAGGCGCGCATCCAACGGTCTGCGGGCTGGATTTGGCTCACGATTGATTTCAATTCAATCTACAAAAGAAAAACATGGGGCAGAGTCATGTTATTTACAAGCTAAGCTGCAACCACTGTCCTGCATTCTACGTGTGGATGACAACCAACATGCTGTCTCTTCGCTCGAATGGCCACTAACAAACTGAGGCCAAGAAACAGCAGGACTACTCAACTGCTGAGCATGCTGCCCAACATGATGTTATTCATTTCAATAACAGTTTCACAGCCTGTGCCATCTGGACCTTTCTCACCAACACCAGCTTTTCTGAACTGAGCAGGTGGAAACTCTCTCATCAATACATCTATGTAAACCTTCTGGCATCAACCTTCATAAATTATTGTCCTTTACCCCCCTATCCCCTTCCCTGTTCCCATTCTAGCATTACACAGCCCTCTATTCCACCAACGCACTCTCAGCCCAACTGCACCTAGCTGCCCTACCCTGTCCCTACCTCATCCCTGTACACTCCCACAAGCAGCACCGACCATCCTCCACCCCCATCCCACTATCCCTCCCCCTCCCCTCCCCAGCCTCTTTCTTACACTGACCACCCTAGTTGCTTCTTCCATCATGAGCACTGCTTGCAGCATGGGTTCAGCAGCCAGAGACTGTGTGTGTGTGTGTGTGTGTGTGTGTGTGTGTGTGTGTGTGTGTGTGTGTGTGTGTGGGTCCACATGAGCAAGCGTCTGCATGTTGTCTAATTCTGACAAAGGCTTGTTTGGCCAAAAGCTTTAGCTAACAGTCTTTTTGTTGCAGTATCTAAGCTGTATGGTGAGTAGCAACTACCCTTTTCATAATATTGGCATGAACTATTTGTTGACTTGGCAAATCAGAAGACAAGCTACACTACACGGTTTGTAGAAAAAGTAATGAGTCTTATTTTTTTTCTAAAACATCTTTATGTCACAGTGCCCTAGCTTGTGGCTGGTACGATGGAGGGGGAAGTCACTTTCAAAACACACATGGCCTCATCAGTTGTCTATGAGCTTCTGTGGTGTTTGCATTGTCACTTTACTGTACTGCTGTCTATACGGTCAGACGAAGCTTAAAAATGCAACTTTCCATTGAAAAGTGTTACACCATCAAATTCTGTGTGGGACTCAGATAACTGGCTATGGAGATGTTGGTCACAATTCAGAAAGTGTTCAAACGTCGATCAAGAGATGCTGTTTTTAGATGGCATAAGTTCCTCAGAGATGGTTGAGAGGATGTGGAACACAAACTGAGCACAGGACACCCACGGAATATAGTGAGGTCAAGACCTGCTGCATACTGGAAGCTGCATCACGACAATGCAGCAGGCCATACCTGCTCCACAGCCTACCACTATCTGGTCCAGAACAGCATTACAACACTTCCCCTGTCTACTTATAGCCCCAAAGCTGCCCGTGGACTTTTTTCCTGTTCCCTGTGTGAAGACAGCGCTCAGACGGCAACACCACGAGAACACTGCAGAGGTCAAAGCGGCTTTGACTCACTGCTCGGTGGATATTCCTGAAAAGGATTTTTGGGGCAACTTACAAGTGTTAACTCTAGAGGAACCTATTTTGAATAATTTTAACTGTTTGTAGTATTATCTTCAGTAACCTTTCCCCATTTTTGGACTCATTACTTTTCATACAACCCCTGTTTACTACTTCTGAGAGACAGGAAGTACTTGGTACTAAACTGTCACCCCATAAATGTTGATTGGCACAAGCACAGTAAATGCAGTACATGTTTATGATGAACTTGGGAAATAAAAGCACACGCTCTACTGACAAAAAACCATTTTCAACAGTTGTGTCTCAATATCGATTATCTTGATATTCCTGGACAAGTAAGTAAGAAACCATGGAACTGTCTGGGAAGTCATGGGAAGCCAGGAAAGAATGAGATGCTATAAGTGGTATGAAGTGATTAACTATATATCAGGAGGAAATATGCCTTGTGGAAAAACTCAACACTAAGTGAAAAGAGTATTCAGTGGAAGATATACAACACACAGCTTTTAACACATACACATTTAAATGGCTCTAAGCAGTATTGCTACATTTACTGTGACTAATTGGGCTGTAGGCATATGCAGTGTAGGCTCGCACACACGTGCTGCAGCGGTTAATTCTTTTTTTGCTTTACTGATGTCTCCATTACCAACTTAAACAGTACGCGCATTTACCTCACGTCGACTGGAAGTGCAGCGAGATGCTTCCCCAGAGGTGTGAGCTCGTTCTCTTCATCCAGCGCCCCTATATCGCGCAGCCTCTTTAATGCCGAATCTATACTCTCAACTGGAGGAGGTTCCAACGTACGTTCTGCAAATATAATTCCACATTAGTTCGAAGTGGCAGTAACACAATTTAATCTAAATGCCAACAGGAATACTTGCATATAAAAAATTAACTGCACAGTGTAGCCCACAAAATAAAAAGTGAAAGAGTAAGGAGATCATAATAATGAATCAGAACTTTCCCTTCAGCTTCCTTCCTTAACAAGCTGAGTCAGATATAAAAAAAGTAGTAGAACCAACATACATCTGACGTAAATCCTGGATGGAATATAAATAAAGAAAGGGGTAAAGATAATCATTCACCACAAAGCTGAGTCACTGAACAGTAAACAGGCATGCAAAGAAAACTGAAATTGTTGACGAGTTTCCAGACAATCACCTCTGTGGCTCTTTAAAACACATAAAGTGATATAGAACAAGAACTTTAAAAGCTACAGAGAACAACAAAAATTCCCACATGCAGCAATCATGCTGGAGGTAGCCACAATCAAGCAACAAACACTACAACAATTCACTGTACTTCATCACCTTTCCTTATGGAAGCCCAACACCAATTACTCTGACAGAGTTTTGTGATGAAATGACTCCTAACATTTATTTTCATCAATAACAGGTCAACTACCACTCGCATTTTTCAGACTTTCGCAGTACACTCAATGCATTTTTCAGACTTTCGCATTACACTCAATTTCCCAGAGAATTCCCGATTTTCAGTTTTTGCACACAGATCGCCATCCTGTACAGTGTCACAGTGCTGAAGCTCAGATAAGTGAGAAGTTGTATCTTGTATAGTATGTGAGAAACTAAGGGGCTGTGAGATGTAGGGAGGGATGGAGGGAAAGTTGGTCGAGGGCTGGAAGGGGGAGGCAGCAATCTAATGTGACACCGGTGAGTTCAGCCTGGTATAGACTGCATAATTTTTGCCATCTGTATCCTTCCCCCAAAAATCCTCCCTCCCCCCCCCATCTCTCTCTCTCTCTCTCTCTCTCTCTCTCTCTCTCTCTCTCTCTCTCTCTCAATTACTTGGAGAGGGACTGTCCTTACAACACATCCGTCAAGTATTATGGCTCATATCTCCCTAGCCCCCATTTCATAGCCTCGATGCTTGCCTGTTCACCTCATCGATCCACATTCACCATCTCTTTCCTCTATGTAGTCTCCCAGGCCATTCTTCCACTTAATCATGTACCACATATTTCACCAGTGGCACATACTATTTTCTTGCTGCTTGTTCCTCACAGCCATCAGCTAAGACTGCCTCCACCCTCCTCCTCCTCCTGTCTTCTCCCACTGACAAAATCCTTAGTCCCACATTATTTCCACACATGCTGAAGTGCCATCAAATCAAAAGACTTGCTTTAGGCTGCTGAGCCACATGCAAGAGTCTGGTTTTTTTCAACTGGTAAACAAACGATGTTAGCCTAAACACATTATCACCCCCAGTAAAAAAAAATCTGAACATGCTCTGAAGAGCTACCAATCCATAAAAGGAGAATTTTCTCGAGAAAACTGTAAAATTACAAGGAGGTTTAATGGCAGAATAACATTTAGTTTCAGGAGTTGGAATTCCAGTACTGCCAAATACACACATTTAAAAGTGAAAAAACTATTCCCAGCTTTCAGAACTCTCAGTTCCTTCCTTTGGGATGAAAGATTTGGAAGGACCAATGTTGAGAGACACCCATCTGCCTGTTGTGTGATCAAGAAGAGACAAAGAGAGAGTAGGAGGGAAACAGTTGGTCAGTCAGTTGGCCAGATGGTCGGTATCTCTCAACACCTCCCATATTTATCTCTGTCTCCTCTTGCCCTCACAAGATACAAACCTCACTCAAGTTGGGTTATGAGTGATTTAATTTTCTTTCCTAAACCTATCCCTCTATCTTCCATGCTCCAAAAACGAACTAGGAATATTTTTTTTCATTTTAACAACAATATTAATTTGATAGATTGCAATTCACCACATAGAAGCGATGTTGAACAGCCGGCAGGCACATTTAAAAGTAGATTCAGCTGTTTGATACTTCAGATTCTCTCTCTCTCTCTCTCTCTCTCTCTCTCTCTCTCACTCACTCACTCACTCACTCACTCACACACACACACACACACACACACACACACACACACACACACACACACACACACATTGGTCTGGCTGAGCGCACAATGCTGGGATTGCAGTTTAGCAGGTGAACTGTGGTGCTGATAGTGTTTGGTCAGGTGAGCGGAGAGAGAATATGGTATGTAGCAAGAGGAGGGCTTGGGGATAGGTAGCTAGCAGCTTTGAGGAAGGTACCAGGTGAGTGAGTTTAGAATGTGGGTGGTAGGGGTGGTAAGTGCACAGGCAAGACATGCAACACTGGGGTACCAGTGCCAGTGCATTGTGGTGCATGATCTACATCTACATCTACATCTACATTTGTGCTCCGCAAGCCACCCAACGGTGTGTGGCAGAGGGCACTTGACGTGCCACTGTCATTACCTCCCTTTCCTGTTCCAGTCGCGTACGGTTCGCGGGAAGAACGACTGTCTGAAAGCCTCCGTGCGCGCTCTAATCTCTCTAATTTTACATTCGTGATCTCCTCGGGAGGTATAAGTAGGGGGAAGCAATATATTCGATACCTCATCCAGAAACGCACCCTCTCGAAACCTGGCGAGCAAGCTACACCGCGATGCAGAGCGCCTCTCTTGCAGAGTCTGCCACTTGAGTTTATTAAACATCTCCGTAACGCTATCACGGTTACCAAATAACCCTGTGACGAAACATGCCGCTCTTCTTTGGATCTTCTCTATCTCCTCCGTCAAACCGATCTGGTGCGGATCCTACACTGATGAGCAATACTCAAGTATAGGTCGAACGAGTGTTTTGTAAGCCAGATATGATGATATGAATTGGGAGGGCATGAGAGGATGAAATGTAGACTTGGACTGGAAGGGAGTGGCAGGACAGAGGAAGGGGCAACTGTCAGATATAGGTTGGGGAAGGGGGGAACCAGCAGTTTAGGAAAGATTCAAATTGGGAGGATTATAGCATCAAAGGACACGTTGTCCTGTAATCCCCATGTACGTAGTTCAGAAACGCTGGTGCTGGAGGGAAGGATACAAATGGCACATGTTGTGACATAGCCACTGAACTCTAGCACACAATCCATCAGGTGGTGAACTCTGTTCTCAGCCTCAGTTTGGCAGTGGCCATTCATTCTGATGGACAGCTGGTTGGTGCCCACATAAAATAGTGCATAGTGATTGCAACGCAGCCAGTATACGATGTGGCCGCTTTCATAGGTGTCCCTTCCTCTGATGTGGAAGAATAAGCTTGTGGCAGGGCTGGAGTAGGACATGCTGGGTGAATGAATCAGGCAGGTCTTGCACCTGGGTCCTCCACAGGGATATGGCACCCATGGCAAGGGATTCAGAGTTAGAGAGGCATAGGGATGGATCAACACGTCTTGTAGATTGGGTGAGTGACAGAATAACTCTTTAGAAGATTGGGAAGGATCTTGGGTATGATGTTCTTCATTTCCAGGCTTGATGTTGCATAAAATTTCAGCGAAGGATATGGATCTTTTGCTCCAGTCCTTTCACAGGCTTATCCTGTCTTATCAGGCATCTTCCACGCACTTAAGTGTGAACTGCAAGATAGTGATGTAGAGGTAGATCACAGGCAGGGCCAACTGTGAAAACTGATATGCCATATACCAACACTGCTGCAATCACCATACAGGTTTTTGTCAATTACGACAACCAACCAATTATCCACCAGAATAAATGCCACCGCCCAGCTGAGGCTGAGAACAAAGTTGACCAACCGATGACACAACATGTTCTTTGCTCCCATAATCCTCTTCACCTCCAGCTCTGCTAACTCACTGCCCCCACATCCTGAAACCAATCGTTTCCACCTTCGTGAATCCCGTCACTCCCTCCCAGTCCAAGCCTCCGTGTCATCTTTGTTGTGAGCCACATCTCTCCAGCTCTGTTGCCTGTGTGTCAAATGCCTTGTCCACGCATCTACCACCTCTCCCTACCACATCTCTATCCTGCACATCTGCTACCTCCCTTCGAGCAGCTAGCTACCAGTCCTCTTGCTTCCCACTTCTTTCTCCCAAGAATCTGTGTCTAAAAATTAAAGTGCACAGGTGTGTGTGTGTGTGTGTGTGTGTGTGTGTGTGTGTGTGTGTGTGTGTGTAAGTACGTGCATGCGCACACACTGGCTTGTTGAAAGATTTTTTCTGAAAACTGGAGAAATTTTCATTGTTTTTGTGTGTCTGTCAGCAACTTGACGCTTCTGCTATTCAGTGAGTGGTTTCCTTTACTTTTAAATCACTTACGAAACACATTCAAAGGTAGACCCAGCTATTGGATACGGCCCTTCAAACATGGAGAAACCCTGAATGGAATAACAACAATATGAAAATGTAAATTGCTACTAACCGTATAGAGAAGAAGACGAGTGACAGACAGGTATACCGAAAAAAAGACTGCTAAATATTATTGCCTACCAGACTAAGACTTTCATCAAATACAGGCACAAAAAATGCATGGCCTCTGTATCCATAAAAAACAGTGGCCAAGTGTGTGTGTGTGTGTGTGTGTGTGTGTGTGTGTGTGTGTTTTGTTTTGTCTATATCTGATGAAGGAATTAGTTCAATAGGTAATAATGTGTATCAGTCTTTTTATTACTGTGTCTGTCTGGCACAACACTTGCCCAATGTGGTGAGTACCTATCTATCCTTTCCATACTGATGCTTCAGATTTAGAAACACACACACACACACACACACACACACACACACACACACTGTGCTGACGCCTGACTGAAGTTTGTAGTGAACTTGGCTGGGATGGGTATTGCGTGTACCATATTTACTCGAATCTAAGCCGCACCTTTTTATATTTATAGAAGACGAGCTTTTTTCTTTGCCCCGAGTTACGACCACTGCATTTTCGTACATTATCCAACGAAGTAAATAGAAATTCTGTATTGTTCATCTTCGAATGTAGCAGCCTTTCCAACATTCGTAGCAACAAAAATAAATTTCTTTACACAAAAATACCAACAATGCACAAGGCCTTATGATTGTTGCATGAGTAGATACACTGAGGCTCATTAATATTTCACGTAGTGACACCTATTGATTCGTGGAATTTTGTGAAGTGCTTGTTGGTGTTAGTGAATCATAATGAAGTGCTTTCATTATAGTGCCAAATTCAAGAGGGGATTTATTTCTTTTTCAGAACAAAGTTCTAATCGTGCTGCAGGTCTGCGATACGGGATTGATGAGAGCAACGTCAGGTGATGGCAACTGCAGAGAAACAAATTATTTGAATGTTCAAGTAGCAGGAAAGCATTTAGTGGGCCAAAGTGTGGCCGATATCATGCACTAGAAGTGATTTTAAATGAATTTGCTAAGTAACAGCGTTAGAAATTCCTGCCTGTGAATGCCAAAATTTTAAAAATTAATACACATGAAATTGCTAGAGGGCAAAAAATCGAAAATTTTAAGGCTAGTCGCAGCTGGATTGATCTGTTTATGAAGCACTGGGGTTTTTCACTTCGGAGGCAAATTTCAGTTGCACATAATGCTGAAAAATTATGAAGAAAAACTTGTGGAATTTCAGTGCTTCATAATTAGTAATACCTTCTTGGTCAGATAGGAAATACTGACCAAACTCACGTATATTTTGACATGCCGTCAAATTATATGGTTGACGCCAAAGGAAAGAAATACATAAGTGTTCTTACATCAAGGAGGTGAAAAACAGCGGATCTCCGTCATGATAGTTTGCACACCAGATTGACATAAATTAGCCCCATACATAGTTTTCAGGAGAAAGTCTTTACCGAAAATGGAAGTATTTCCAAAAACTGTAATTGTACGAGAAAACGAAACTGGGTGGTTTTCGGAGGAATGGTGTTGGAATGGATTAGGTGTGTGTGGAATTGTTGTCCTGGTGCAATGCTTGGTTTATGCAGTCTGTTGGTAGTAGATGCATACGCAGGCCATACAACACCTGCAGTACAAAGAAAATTAGAGGATAGCAAAACGGATCTGGCAGTAATTCCAGGCGGAATGACGTCAGTTCTGCAACCACTTGACATCTGTTAGAATAAACCATTTAAGGACAAGCTTGAACGCATGTACACAGACTGGCTTTCGAAAAGCGACAGACAGCTGACACCAACAAGACGTGAAAAATGCGCAAGTTTGTCGCAAGTGTGCCAGTGGATTTATGATGCATGGAAGTGTGTCAAAAGCAGACTGTGGAACAAGCAATTAAAAAATGTTCAATATCCAATGCACTAGATGGCACGGACGACGATCCACTGTATGAAGAAATGAGCAACAAAGAATCGAGTGATAGTGATTCAGAATCATGACTGATATTTTAAACATTTCGTATAAGATGTATTACAAACCTAATAAAATTTTGTTTTAAATTTCAGCATTTAATTTCTAAGTTATTTTCATTCTTATTTTACGAGTGTTACTACTCTGCATTCAAAAGGATAGAAAAGCGTAGAGAGCTGCATCAAACCAGTCTACGGACTGAAGACAACAACACACCGTGCATTTCAAGTCATCACTAAATATCTACTACAAAAATCCGACTGGCAAGACTGTTTGGGGTGTGTGTCAATATGTCCAACTCTAAGTTCTGAATTATTTTTTTCCTACCTGTGACAAGAAATGATTACTAATAGGAACTTTTATGAATCATGAATCACATGCAGTATTCTCTTCACCATAAGAATAATACGAATGTAAACATTATTCCACGTATTCTTTCGTGTTTGCTGCTATCTTATTTAAATCCTGTCTGCGTAATAAACTACGAAACTAGAGTGAGACAACATCAAACATGGAAGAATATACATATCATGTCATGTTTATATTCATATTATTTTTATGCTGAATAGTGATACAGTCAGAAATGAAGCACGGCAAGTGACTAGATTTTAAAATCTAAGATGACTCTAATTTCTGTGCAGAATGTAATGTACTAAAGAGGTGTCTGCAAAGATTTTCAAACAGAGAAAAATTTTCGAACTCTCGTTCAGAACATTTTCTATCATACGCAGTCTATTATTTGGTTGTTGTTGATCATTATCAAAGAAAGCAGCAGTGTAACTAACAACAAATAGCAGTCTCTTGCCATTGTTTCGCTAATGAGACAATTCCTCTCTTCTTTTTTATTGTAAGCGGTGGTAGTGCGCACAAAAGCAAGCCGTGTCGCGAGCGGCAACAGGTCGTAAACACACATTATCAGAATGCGACACACAATGCATGACACAGTACAATAATGCATTTTTAGCTTAGAGTGAGGTAAACATCTATAAAAAAAGATAACAGTACTTACCAGATCAAAGCAAAACAAGGAATCGATTCAAACCAGACGAAGCACATGAAAAAGGAAGGGTACCCGTATAAATACGGATGGAGCGCCTGACGCATAGCAATGGCTACCTGGTAAAGCTTAACTGTTAAGCTTACGACTCGAGCCAAACTACTGTAGTTGTATCTTCATCCATTCGATCTAAATGGATCAACTTTGCTTCAATTTGGAGGTGCGGTCTAAAACTTTTCTCTCCCCTTGAATTTTGAGTCTCAAATTTCAAGTGTGGCTTAGATTTGGGAAATTTATTTTTCCTTGATTTCAAATCTAATTTTTCAGGTGCGGCTTAAATTCAAGTGCGGCTTAGATTCGAGTAAATACGGTATTTCTCTACACCCGAGTAAGGACTGTGTCCAATAGCTTATTTGCTTCAAAATGTGTGTGTCTGACACTTAATGTCTCGTCTATGTGGTGAGTTGCAATCTATCAAATCCATCACAGATTTTTCACTTTTAAAAATATCCATTAGCAATAGTACTGTAATGTCATCTCCTGGGGGGGGAGGGGGGGGGGGGGTACATACTGCCCAGCGATTCTGTCTTCTCTTAATTTTACAACAACCAATCTGTCGGGTTCTACAAATGTTATGTGCAGGAACACAGTGCTCCATGTTTCTCTGCTTCATTATTACTACCCGGTGAAGTTCAATATTCCTCTCTGACCGCGTTCCAAGTCTCTGTAACTGGACACAGTCGCTTCTGCATCACCCGACGGTGCAATTTTGGAGAACAGTTACGTGTCCTAACTATGAAGAGACGAGATTCTGTGAGACACGTACTAACCTAAGACTTTGTGCACGTCGGTGCCCGCAAACACGGGCATCGTGAGTATCCGCAGCAGCAACTGCTCGAGGGGAACGCGGTGGAGCTCGGGTACCGGCTGCGAGTCGAAGTGGTACTGAAAGCGGTGGTGCGTGTACAGGTAGCAGCACACCCCGGGCATCACTCGACCCGCGCGACCCTTGCGCTGCCTCGCATTAGCCCTCGACACCCACACTGTGTCCAGACTCCCCATATTCTTGTTGGAATCAAATCTGTGGGCAAAAAGCAAGACTCAAATTGAAGTTTTATTTAGGACAGTGTACCGACAGAAGGCAAGATATCGCTCTGTCGGTGGGACGAGTGCGAGACTTACACTTACACTGACAAATTCACAAAAAAGTTTGGGACAGTATTCTCTGCAAGGTAATCAACCTAGCAAATAAACTGCCCAACAATATATGAGAGAGTTAACTAAAACCAAGAAGTTTGAACAAGCATTTAAAACATTTAGCATAAGTAATACAGACAAAAGAAAACTTTTATATGTTACAGATATGGAACACTACAACTGTGATGAATAAAAGTTCCATAAGTAACTGCAACCTATGCAACTGGTAACAATGATTTCTGAAAATCTTTATCAATGTTACCTGCTATGTTACTAAATGGCTAAATGGTTACATGAACCTCTACATAATGGCTTCCATGGGCAACAAAATTTTGATTTTCAATATCTCATATAATTACTGACAGAATTCAAAAATTTAAAATTCTATCACAATCTACTCGCTAACAGTAGACTAGATTCATCCAGTATTTGAGAATGAGAGCACTTAGTGACATCTAACAGACACAACTTCAGACCTTTTTCAAAATTATTTCTCACTGACATATCCTACAACATAATGAAACAAACAAGGTTTATCGCATACTACATTTTCACTGTTCTTGCAGTAAATATTCAGCTTCATGCATGATTTTTTAATTTATTACTCCCTTACTACTAACTGTATTCGCAACATATTTTGCACCCACTCTCTGAATGGACCTGCACATTATACCATTGTACGACACACAGTTCAGGAGATATCACGTCACAAATACTGAGATGCGTGGAGACCTAGCTATTTTTCAAACGGAGTGCAAATTACCCAGGCTACACTCATCCAGAGTTTGATAAAGAGAACACTTATAAACTTCCAACAAACTATAATTTCAGTTTCCTAAACTTTTTCTCTTTTAGAAACTAGTAAAATCAACAAAATTACTGTTTTGTGTCTGCAACCAAAGATTTTTCTTGCTTAACACCGAATATTTAACACACTAACTCATCTGTACAATTTTCAGACATTTTAAGCTGTTTAGTACATGGGAGTTTGAGACTTGAAGGCTTGGGAAAAGTACCTGCTGCACAGCACAGAATTACTAAAATAACATGGAAAAGGGCATGTTGAAATAGGTTGGGATTGGTGAAAGAGAGATGCAATTGGTAAAGAGTGTTGGTATTGGTAAAAAAGTTTTGCAGTTGGTTAACAATTAAGAAAATAAACCACCTCAGTCACTCATATCTTCAGAGCACCATGTGTGGTACTGGAAAACCGTACGCCTAAGGTCGGTGATGAAAAATGCTAATTTCCTTTCATCTCTCTGAACTCAATGTCTCCTTCATTGTGAAAGGATGCCAACTCAGTTTTTCAGACACAAAATGGGAATGCATGAAGGATGTAACAGGGAGGCAGGGGCGTCATCATGGTCCTGCTGTGAGCCTAAAGATGTGTATGTAGAGTGAGCAATCTATACAGTAGCTCGAGATGGGACATGAATAAAAAGAGCAACACCACTTCCAGAATTACATAAATATGTTAGTAATTATATGCATGCATGTTTGCTAAGTTTTAATCATCTTCTGTTGCTGCACAGAGCTGACATGTGTAATGTACCATAAAATGATTTGTGGTTTAGCAGACAGTTAAAAAAAGTAAGAACACTAACATTTAGTCCATACAATTAACTTGTATGCCTCACACAATACTCCAAGCTGATGAATAAAAAAGGAAAACTAGAATTGAAATGAGAACAGAAAAAAAGAATGACCTGAAGATAATCAAATGGAACTATTGAAGGGTAGGGTGAAAATTCCCATACGGTCACAGGCTGTGAGAAATAAAAGATTACATAAAAAGACAACAATATTTCAAATGTAAACATCAGTTCTCATTTACCTGTACTAGTCTATCTACTGCCTTTACTTATTAGTATTGCTCAGTATGATACACTCACACATTATATGGTGCTCTGCACAATGCTTTTCACATCCATCATGTGAAACCCAACGTGCACTTTTCTCATATGACATACTGGAAGCTTTGGATCAAGGCAGCCAGATAGACACGGTATTTCTTGATTTCAGTAGAGCACTAGACTCAGTACCAAATCCACACTTATTATCAAAAGTATAATCATATGAGGCATCGAGTGTAATTTGTGATTTGATTGAGGATTTTTTGGTAGGGAGGACGCAACAAGTTATTGGGGATGGATAGTCATAAAAACATTTAGAAGTAACCTTGTGTGTGCCCCCTTGCTGTTCACGTTGTATTTTAATGATCTTGCCGACAATTTAATAGTAACCTCAGTCTTTTTGCAGATGATTCAGTTGTCTATAATGAAGTACTGTCAGAAAGAAGCTGCATGAATAATCAGTCAGATCAAAGTGGTGCAAAGATTGGCAACTTGCTTAAAATGTTCAGAAATGTAAAAAAGAAAAAAAATGGTATCCTATGGCTACAATATCAACAAGTTGTAATTGAAATCAGTAAACTCGTACAAATACCTGGGTGTAACCAACTGCACAATACTGTAGGGATATTGCATGGAATGACCACATAGGCTCAATTATAGGTAAAACAGGTGGTAGACACTTGTTCCTTGGTAGAATACTGGGGAAATGCAATCAGCCTACAAAGAAAGTTGCCTGCAAATCACTAGTGCAATACATTCTAGAATGCTGCTCAGATGTGTGTGACCTATACCGAAAGGACTAAGAGGGGATACTGAATGTAAACACCCAGAGAAGGGCAATGTGAATAAGCACAGGCAGACTCCTGAAGATAGATGTAAACTATACCAAGAAAGCCTACTTTAGTTTCAAGAATTGCCTTTATATCATGATTCTAAGGATATACTACAATCCCCTAAAGATGGCTCCTGCAGAGATGGTGAGGACATGATTAGATTAATTATTTCGTGCACTCATTCTTCCTGCGCTCCATATATGAATGGAACATGAAATAACCCCAATAACTGGTACAGGAGTACAGATGTAGATGCGTATTTGCTGATTATGAACACTGTATTTTTTCCCTGTGTATGCACTCTCTTCTTTCCATCTTTCACACTCTCCGTGGTTGAGGTTTCAGCTCTAAGAATTTAACTTTAATCCTACTGACAAAGGAACCTCTACTTCACTGCTTCTACATCTACTCAATGTTTTTTATTGTTTAAGGAGTAAAGAAGGATTCCTTTCTATAGCTGTTTCTGTGCCTACCAATAACTTAACACCTCAACTAATCAGCGAGTTGTTAACTTTTCACCCTAAATTATTTATATTACACCTAGTACTTTCCATTAGTTGTTACCTTTTCACCTTAAATTATTTATATTACACCTAGTACTTTCCATTACTCTATTTAACTTTTGTTGACATTAAGCATTATATACATACTATTTCAAAATAATGTAACGGGTAGCTAATAGGCATATGAAAACTAAATGTCACTACTCAGTATCTCAGACCCATATTATTCTTTTGATGCAGTGTCAGAAGATTAGCTTGTTTCAGTTTAATTCTAGAATAATGAAAGCGAAATACCTAAGAGTTGTGTTAATGTTTTATGTACCTATCTGGCATCCAGGAATTCACTGTACAGGCAAGTGTGAGTCTGTCTTGCCGTAATGTTCCTTCTAGAATGTTGGATAATTTTCCAGAATGTTACATACAATCTTCTAAAAGTTTGAGAATGTTCCAGAATGTAAGCACTTTTTCATCTTTTCCACTGTGAAACACATCTCTTTTTACTGAGTAAGTGCTCATAGCTCTTATGGTATGCATGTGTAATGGATGTTTTTTTCTTATTCTGGTTCATGCTACCACCAATCCAAATATAGAATGCTTTTTTTTTTTACACCTTGTATGTTGAGACTGAACTTTATTTTGAAAGTATGAGTTAAATTATAAAGAATCCGTTGCTAAGTATTATCTCCAGCATGCTGTATGGTACAGTACACACTATTTGGAACCCCCATCTAGTACTAATTTGCCTGAACTTCAAGAATGGGAACACACTCTACACCATAGCTCCTCATCTCACTACCTTTCTGGACTTAACCCCTGTTAAGGACCCCCCCCCCCCCCCCTTTCCATTTTTCATTGAAGAATTTATTTGCTCTATTACTTTTTTTATCTACATCTTCACCACCCCCTCTTTTTTTTTTCTCCTAGTTCTTAATTTCGCTATTCATTTCACTTTTCTTTTCCAATCCCCTCCTAATTCTTACTTGCACTATTCATTTTCAATACTCAATTTCCTTTGTCTTAACCCATCCCTTACTTCCTACTCTGCCCCATCATCTTACGACTGAAGCTGGCACAGAGCTTCCAATGTTCTGTCTTTGACCTCCCACTGCCTCCAACACCTCCCCTTCATCTTTGTCTCTCATCATCCTCACAACAGGTGCATCCTATTCTTCCCAAGCTAACTCGCCTTCCTCTCCAATGAAAGAGAATACAGTACCAACAGTTAGCTTTTTTACTTTCAAATATGTGTATCAGCAGCAGTGAAATTTCACATCATAGGGAAATTACTGGTCAGCTTTTTCCTTTACATCCCTACAATATTCCCAAATGACTTTTACTTTTGATACAATGAGTATACAGCAGTTATCATTTGTGAATGTGTGTAGTTCAATACTGCAGTTGTCTGTAACCTTGCTAAAGTTGTCAGTGACAGATATCTAAAGACATATAACAATCGTGACCAGCTAAAAAACCTGTTCATGGATTCCCACCTTTACTCACATTCATCTGCTCATCTGCTGAATCACACTCATCCACAACATAAAATTGAAAACATGATATTTTCTAAAATCTGCTGAACAAATATATAAACAAACAGAGTTAAGAATATAAAAAAGTGCTAAAAAAATGTGGCTAGCAGCTGACCTGCAGAACCACTGGATGAGTCAATCACCATGAAAACACATTAAAAGTATTCTCCTTAAAAATGCAGGTAGTAGCTGTAATAATAAGACGACATGAAAGTGTACCTGTTTTCCTTCATTTTTCCAGTGTCTATTACAAATACACAGTCATCAATGGTGACAGACGTTTCTGCTATATTTGTAGACAAGACTATCTTTCGCATTCCATTCTTTGGTTTCCTGAAAGAGAAAAAGAAAAGTGTTAGCTAGTAAAAACAATTAAGTGAAAAACAAGAGCTATTATTTAGTAAGAAAGATAATACAACTGCAGTTGATTAGGTCAAGAAATAGCACATTGCAGTATAGCTTTCCGACATAATTTGAGGTCTGACAATTATTGGACTAAAAGTAAATGTTGGGGTGATTAATCTTTCTGACAGTACAAATGTTTATAAAGCATTGTGTTTCCTGAAGTTTACCTGACAGATCGAATATTCCATCATTTTTTGGGTGTGCGTTTGAGATGTTTCGAAATCAACCTCTCTACAATTCCCAAGGTGAGTCACTTGCAAGCTTTTAAATCACTTTATATGCTGTGGAGTAAATGTACATGTGTTAAGAGATATCACCATTGGCAACAAGAGCACCACTCACAGATTAAACTAGATGTGTCTATGAGTAATATAAAGCAAGCACAGGATTTACCAAGTGTGTTGTTGATAATTATGGGTGGCATGAAGATTTAGAATATTTATTTTGAAAGCGCAGACATGAAATGAGGGGTTTCCACAATTTGTTGAGCTGGAAACTGTCGCCTCAGTTGAGCAGGTTGTCTGCTAACTGGATTTCCACAGTTTCCTTGACCATCAAATCCCAGGTGAGACCAAGCTGTGGCCAATGTCTTAACTTTCCTGTAAGCCGCGGAATGGCCAGTGGAAATACACTGTTCAGCCACAGCTGATTTATTACACTGTAAAAGGCAGGTATATCACTGGTGTTCGATGCAACATTCTTTGACAGTCTATTTACTGTTCAAAGGAAATATCCTAAGTCTTCATGGCACCCATAATTATCAACAACACACTTCGTAAGCACTGTGGATTCACCGATTCAGTGCTTGCTTTGTTTTACTCTTACGTGCATCAAGTTTAATCTATGACTAATGCTCTTGTTACCAACAGTGTTGTCTCTAAAGCATGTATGTTTACTACATAGTGTACACAGTGACTTAAAAACTTGCAAGCACCTCTCCTTGAAAATGGCTGAAAGGTTATCAGCCAAAATATTGGAATCTGAATTAAAAATATCCTTGATGCATGACCAAGAAATGATGAAATATTTATACAGTGAAGCTTGTAGTACTCATCATTCACGATGATTTTTCACCAATAGTGCAATATAACAGTAACACATCATTTTCCCTATTTACGAGCATTATGTTATATTTATTTATAGTCAGGGTCAACTACCAATCCTTGTCCCAATCTTTGAGTCTATGTAGGTCTTCCTGCATTTTGTTCAGGCTTCTGATGTTGCAACCTTCCTGTAGGCAACAGCAATGTCTAACAAAAAGCCTCATGTACCTTCCAATGTTACTCACTAGATTACTCACAAATACTATAAGGAATAATGGCCCCTAAAACACACCCTTTCAGTGCTCCAGAAATTATCTTTACACATGTCAATTTCGTTGGTTGGTTAGTCAGCTGACTGGGGATTAAAGCATCACAATGATTTTTTTTTCCTTCTTCCTTAGCCTGTATAACTTGCCTTGAATAGACAGTGACATTTATTGAACAGAAAACAATACTTCTATGATGACAACATAACTCATAAAGTGTTTGGACTTTAATAGTGGTAACATTGATTTAATTTTCATCTCCACGAGTAAAAAGGAGAATCTCTTGTCATTTTTTGTCACTGTTTTGTTCTTCTCTTATTAGTTGTTCTTAGGTGTCCAGCCTGTATCTGTATGGACATATTGTCTATGTAAATCTTACTGTATAATAAGTAATGATCAATGAAATTAATTGTATTGTGGTTCTTCATTTTACTGTCAACATTATTTTTTAATAGCTCATCTCATGGATCAAGCGGTAAGTTTCTGTAAACAGACTTACCCAGCCTGGTTAGCATCTGTTCAGCCACCACTGTGGCCATCTGACTTAATTTATATTTATTACACGGAACTTGCTTAGTCAGGGTTTATACGCGGACAAGGAAAAAATATTCCCGGATTTCCCAGTTAAAAATAAACTTTCTCCCGGGTAAAAACACACTTTTTCCGTCTTAAGTAACGGTATATTTTCCCTTGGAACTGCAAAAACTTATCAATCCTTTGAATGGTTATGGTCTTGGACACAGGTGTAGAATTTTCCTGCACTTTATAAAACGAAACTCAGGGAAAAAGACACGTTTTGGAAATATCTTTGATGTGCAACAACATGTACACTGCGTATTTTCGTATTACGAAAGTATACATCAAAATTCCACCAAACACCGCATGCTACTTTCCGAATCACTGAAATCGAGATTGCAATGGGGTTTTGTAAGCCAGTCATAGCTCATGTCACGTGATCCCGCCAGCTGATGACAGCGAATATTTAGAGCATAGGACACATGATGTAGTCAGCCAATAGCAACATCATTGTTAAGTAGTGGTAACACACAAGTTAATGGTTTAAATTAATATACACCGTGTTGCTACAAGAAAAGCAAAGCTTTCACATATAATATTGGTCTCTAAGGTTAATAAGCTGCAAGAGAAGCTAATTTGCATATAAAGTTGATTTTTTTGCGCGTGTTACACTTTAAGGTATATCACACAAATGTGCCAGTAAAATTTTTAATAATGACATAAATGTCTGATCTTCACGGTTCAACATGCTTCTAAATGGCTCGTCATCAAAGAGTTGATTTTTAAATGAGACTCAAACGCTCTGTAATTTAAGAAATTCATGGTACATTCTCGCGCATAATCCAACTTATGTTAAAGGATATTTACTTTGAAAGTAACGCTTTTCAAACCAGCATTCCCAATATTTTTCCGCGACCTGTTAGAAATAGGTTCGTTTCAGCAGTTGCCATAGAGCGCCAGGTAACAGGCGACAACGCGCTTGTGCAGCTACCATGACGTAGGAAGCCCGTATGTACGTACATGTAAAACATTAAAAGATCTTACATTCTGATGTAAAAGCAGCAAGACATCACAGAGTACTCCAAGAGCATCAGAATTTCGTGAACCATACTAAAATGTGCACATTTAAACTGCAACTTAAAGTACACATTCGTATGTCCATATTCCCAATGAAGTAGACCTCGACCTGATATTAAGCTTTCCAGTGTGGTTTTCGGGGTGTAAATTTTCTTGGAGCACCAGTACTGTATTACATCATGTTTGGTTCTTTATTATGGCGTAATGCCATACATGCTAGAAGATGAAAATGTGCACTTGAAACACAGCGAACAGTTGAAATTAGCCAGTACTGTGGAATTAAAAATTTTGTTTCAAATACATTGACTGCCTCTGAGGAAAAGGTTAATAAAAGCCCAATTTCTTTAGCAAACAGACAAAAATAACTTCATTGTTCTGCAAGGCGATTAATGCTTGACTGTCCGAAAGGTGGAAATAAAATAAAATCTGAAACTAATTAAATATTTAAACCTTTCATAATTATGTGACTGTATTATAATTCACTTGATATCTCCCAGCCACAGATATCCGTTTTATTTTCGTTTGACGTGAGAGTAAAAGAAGGGGAAACAGCAAAATTACTAAACGTAAACATGGGTCACGTGGAGACTACCCACTGTAACTCAGGCTGCTCTGCGCATCAGCCCCGGATCTACGATATTTGCGAACTGGGTCAATATTTAAAAAAAATCGAAATTTCAAAAATATGTGCATCTTGTAGGGCACATCATTCTGAAAAGTTTGAAACATAAAACATATGTGTTTGAGAAAATTTATGACTTGTTATTTGGTCTTAAGTGTGCCAAAGTGCAGTACCACACCTCTTCATACAGCATTCTTCTATCGCACGTCACTGTATTTTGCTCTGTGGAATTGGAAGGTTGTAAGCGATGCCATCAAACTATATTCAGGTCAGTGGAATTTGAAATGTCCTGTGGTGCCTCTCCTGCTCCCACTCGGCCCGTTTTATTTTTAAAAACTCGCCATTAATAGCAGATGGGATTATTTGTAATCGGGAGTACATGAAATCTTCAGAAAATTTGCACTCTTTATTGTCTGTTAGCTGATAACTTGCTGTTTTGTGTGACATAAAATTAAATACAGGCTAATACAGGCTACATAAAACCAACATAGGCGAGAGACAAGCAACAAAGTACACACTTCTTCAATCCTTACCTCCTATCATTTTTTTCTCTCTAATCTTGCTACAGCTTTACATGGCGTGCTTTCCTTTCTGCGCATGAATCTATTACCTCACCAAAGTTCGTCAAACATTTTGCTACACGAAAAATGGAAATATCGTTATCTGATACTGAAAAAGCTGTTAACACTAATAATACCCAAGACTGGCGTGGTTTCTCGATCTGATTACGTCTATTTTGTCACTGTATGCTAGATAAAACAAAATAGGCCTATGGGATGAGAAGTTCTGCCTTATGCAAGACACATTTTTTCTTTTGTGTCTTACACAATAACACGTAATGGCAGCGAAAACTCCACCTATGTTTTGAGTAATTGGAAAAACTGCATTGCCACGTGAACACAGGCAAAGAAGTAAGCCTATTTACTTCGCCAACAACACAGGAAAACATACCACAACTTCAAAACTATGACAAGTTGTATATTGTGTAGCAGAACAGCTACCAAAACAAGTGAACAATAACATCATGTAAGTTAAAAATAAAAATGAACCCACTGACGATAGCACAAGTGCTGAAACGTGTATGGGTGAAACAAAAGAAAAGAGGTGTCTTGCATAAGGCGGAACTTCTCATCCCATTTTCTTAGCAAGCACAGAGACAACAAGAAGAACTGCACCACAAGATGATTATCAAAATAGGCCTTTCTAATATAGCAGCAATTTTGTAACACACCAAATAAGCAATACTGTATTGGCACTAATGGTCATTTTTATAACATGACAGAATATAATTCACAAAGTAACAATATTAAATGCCTATTAGGCCTACTACAAGCAAAAAGCTTTATGTTAGGAAATAGTTTCACATTTCATTCATACGCACCAGTTTCTCAAGCATGAGATCGAAAAGTAGTATTACAAAATTTTTATATAAATTTGGAATCGTCTTATTCTTCCACAATTGGTGTGATGTCCCCGTTTCTTCTGCTTCCTCGTTCTAACAAACCATCTTGTCATCACCAATTCTGTAGCTATTCCTGCCACTGTGAAAATTTGTTCGCCGATTAACTTCACTAACCCTGCCAGAATCACTGGTTTAGTTACCCTGCGATTATTTTGCGGTGAAGCTTTGTTACATATTCGAACAAAATGTTTTCTGTGTTACTTCCAAAATAGAACTTATGCGGCTGCTAGCCGGGGACTGTACAACTGGTCCTTACTAGTGTAACGATCTGGCCAAAAATTTTCTGTCACAATTTCATTTTCTTGGATACAACGAGAAGATAATACGCAATCTTTTTCACTTGTTATTCCTGTAGTCGTTTAGTTCCATTCTGGTAGACTGAATCTATGGATTTCACTAGTAATTATAACAATAACCCAATCAAGTACATAATATGACAGCGATTGCCGTTCATTCGTTCGGCTTTACTCCGCTCAGCTCATGTAGCCCCATCCCTTTTGTCTGCGGAAAGTTTATTTCTAGATGCGACGAGGATTCTCCTGACAGAGACATCACGTACACTATCCACACATTCAAAAATCAACTTATGATTCATTCAGAAATGAACTTAAAATGTATTCAAAAATGTTCAAAAACCAACAGGGATGCGTTTCAAAATCATATAAATGATCAATAGATCAACGTGCGCTGGATGCTAGGGTCTTTGTGAAACAAGGTTTTTTCGCCTCGAGAATATGAATTTGGCACCCCCTTTTGCCGGCAGCATCTAGCCGCTTGCTGCCACTGCTTGCACAGCCAACAGCCACATTCCTATAGCCAGAAGCGGGAGGATCTACTACTAAAATGCGACTCAACTGCGCATGCGCATGAGCCCGCTCGTAACTGCTAACACGAATCAAATGTAAACAGTTGTGACTTCACGCTCATCGGAGAGAATTTGTTGTTATGAAGTACTGCACAGTCTTCGCAAAGCCTTTGACACATTTGCTGTTGGCAGATGCTTGCATGAGGACTATGTGTCGTCGTCATATATGGCGCATTTCCTTTACAATTTAAGTTATTTTCCTTTTTTTTCTCTTGTTTATGTTTTATTGTTGAAGTATTATTCTGCAGCAGCGGGATACAGTAATATCCTTTGTTAGAGTAACAGTTCTTACCAGTCAAAATTACAAAAATTTAACTGAAAACTAAAACAATGAAAAATTCCCGGAATTCCAAAAAATTCCCGGAAGGAATTCCAAAATATTCCCGGAAGGAATTCCAAAATATTCCCGGAATTCCAAAATATTCCGGGGTTTTTCCTGGTGTTCTCCCGGTTGAAAAAATTCCCGGGTTTTTCCCGAATCTCCCAGTTGTCCCGGGTCGTATACACCCTGTTAGTTTATCTCTATGAAGTCCGATTTGCTTGTGCAAATAGAAATTGGTACTGCTACAATTTTAAATTTAAATTGCATAGTGGTGATAAAATCAAGTCACTGAGGACGCTTTTGATGACAGTGCTGAGAAATAATTTACTGGGAAGTAAAAGTATGTGGATCAATTGTTAAGTAAGTCAGAGCAGACAAGGTGTCCCCCAGAGCTCATGTATGAGGAGAGAAACCCAACCCACATCTGACCCCACACCAACCCTGTTAACGGCAAAGACAGTGACACAGTAAAACATACCTTCTAGTCAGGAGAGTCATAACAGTTAAAGTGAGAGACTAAAAACATAATGTATATCAGCTGGACTGTCAATGATAATACAAGGTGAAAGAAATAATTAAGGAAACAAGTGGGTGTGCCACGGGGCTCTGCATACAACAGGAGCTGTCCTTTCCAAAGTCATCCAACCCTTGATCCATTATGGTCAAAGTAATGAAGAGTGTAGCATTACACACTGTTCAACAGTGTGCTTGCTATCCCTAACAGAGAAAATTGGGTGAGGCTGAAAAAGGGCAAACTGCATCTAAAAGCAACTCAAACATACTACAAGTGGGCGATAGAGGCAGCCGGTATAGAAGGTAGTGTTAAGGGGAACCAGGCCCCAAGCAGCCCCTCAACCCTGAATGCAGTTTCAAACATTACATCAAATAATAAAAACTACTTTTATGGAGAAAATTAAAAACAGTTCAACTGTACATGGTTAGCTCACCAACATCAGAACAAAACAAATCAGATCATGCTTAGCATGGAAAGCCAGGAGGAAGTGGCATTCCATGGGTGCGAGATACTGTCTGTAAGGTTACACAATCACAATGTGGGAGAATAGTTCATTACATACATCAGTTTTATGCCATATGTTCAAACAAACTGGATATGTTTAAGTGAGAAGAAGATAATGACAGTGAAATGTAAGTTGCTGCCACCTGCCTGATAGCTCTGGTGAAACAGAAACTGTAATCATTTAAAATGTGGTGCTTTCAAAGAGCGTGAGAAGTGAAGTGAATACATAAACTATGAAATGAAGATGTGCTACATTGAATACGAGATTAAAGTTAACGGAAGACACTTAGTAGAAGAAGGGACATGCTAAAAGGGGCATCAGTTATAGTATCCTGGAAAAGCAAACACTGTGCTGGGAATGGCAGTAAAAGGGCAGTAGGGCAGACCAAGATAACTATCAAACAGGTGCTGGGTTTGGTAGTTACTTAGGAATGAAGAGATTTTTTCCAAGTGTAAATGTAAATGTCGTGTGACTAGGGCCTCCCGTCGGGTAAACCATTTGCCGCGTGCAAGTCTTTCGATTTGACGCCACTTCGGTGACTTGTGCGTCGATGGGGATGAAATGATGATGACTAGGACAACACAACACCCAGTCCCTGAGTGGAGAAAATCTCTGACCTAGCCAGGAATCGAACACAGGTCCTTAGGATTGACATTCTGTCATGCTGACCACTCAGCTACCGCGGGCGGACATTTGTTCCAGATAGAGCAGACTGACAACAGCATCAAACCAGTTGAAAGACTGATGATTTAAAAAAAAATAAGTGCATCTGGTTAGGCTGGTGCTGCATTTGTGCTATTCTTGAAGATATAATTAAAGTGTGGCACTATTACGTGATTCTTTGGACTGAGATAGATTGCCACTCATCATAAAGATGACCCACTGAGTTGCAGACAGGCACAACGGAAAGACTGTTACACATTATAGCTTTCAGCCAAAGTCTTCTTCAGTATACAATACTAACACACACATTTACACTAGCAAGCACATCTCCTACACACTGTGACCACTACCACCAGCAGCTCTGATTGGAATGTTACTGTCACACGAATAGCAATCCAGAGTGTGGCAGGGAAGGAGGAGGGATGGCAGGGTATGGCTGGGGAGAGAGAAGAGTGCTGTATGGTGGGGCATGCAGAGACTGGGTCACGGCATGATGATACTGCCAGGAACAGCATTGGGAGGTGGAAGAAACAAAGCGGGGATATTTATTTTTTTTTTTTTTTTTTTTTTTTTTTTTTTTTTTTTTTTTTTTTTTTTTTTTTTTTTTTTTTGTGGGGTTTAAGGGCGCTCAACTACTGAGGTCATTAGCGCCCAGTCACTGTTGTTAGAGCACATGGAATCTAGTAAAACTCAAGGGGATGGGGGGACACCCGAAGGACCCGACTAAGATGAAGATAAAAGAAGTAAAAAGGTTAGATGTCTCTGGACAAACCAGTCAAAGTTATAAAACGCAGAATACGAGCAGCTGCTCGAGCGTCATCAGCTAAAACATCTGGTAAAGTAGATGGCAGGGACAGGACAACACGAAATTGACTAAAACGGGGACACGACAATAAAACATGGCGCACTGTTAATGCCTGACCACAAGGGCACTGCGGGGCTGGGTCACCGGAGAGCAGGTAGCGGTGGCTAAACCGGCAATGCCCAATCCGCAAACTGGTCAGAAGGACCTCCTCTCGCCGAGATGGTCGGGAGGAGGTTGCCCAAGCAGTTGGGAGCGGTTTTACTGCCCAGAGCTTGTTTCCTTGGAGGGATGACCAAGCATCCCACCACAATGACACAAGCCTCTTACATACATCCCCACGAACGTCAGATGACGGGACACAATGGGAGGCTGGCCGAGGCAGGAGGACTGCAGCCTTGGCTGCAGCATCCGCAGCCTCGTTCCCAGGCACTCCTACATGTCCGGGAACCCACAGAAAGCTGACAGGAGAACCATTATCAGCGAAAGAATGGAGGGACTGCTGTATCCGTTGAATCAAGGGATGGACCGGATAGGGAGCTCCAAGGCTCTGAAGAGCACTGAGTGAGTCAGAGCACAGTACATACGATGAATGGCGGCGGCGGCGGGCATACTGAACGGCCTGATGGAGAGCAAAAAGCTCGGCCGTAAAGCTCGAACATTGGTTGAGGAGCCGGTATTTAAGGGTGGCGGCCCCGACGACAAAGGCACAGCCGACACCATCGTCAGTTTTGGAGCCATCGGTGTAAATAAAGGTGTGACCGGCAAGTCGAGCACGAAGTTCGACAAACCGTGAGCAATACACTGCAGCCGGAGTACCCTCCTTCGGGAGTGAGCTGAGGTCGAGACAAATATGAACCGGAGCCTGGAGCCAAGGTGGTGTCGGGCTCTCACCCTCTCTGAAGGTGGTAGGGAGGGCAAAATCCAATTGTCGAAGCAGGCGACGGAAGCGGACTCCGGGGGGCAACAGGGCAGACACATACAACCCGTACTGACGGTCGACAGAATCGGCGAAGAAGGACTGGTAAGAGGGGTGGTCGGGCATAGACAACAGCCGGCAGGCATACCGACACAGCAGTACGTTGCACCGGTAGGTCAATGGTAATTCGGCAGCTTCAGCATAAAGACTCTCGACAGGACTAGTGTAGAAGGCTCCGGTCGCAAGACGTATCCCCCGATGGTGGATAGAGTTGAGCCGGCGTAAGAGGGATGGCCGAGCGGACAAGTGGACGAAGCTCCCATAATCCAGCTTTGATCGTACAATAGACCGATACAAGCGAAGCAGGACAGTGCGATCCGCTCCCCAAGATGAACCGCTAAGAACTCTGAGGACATTAAGGGAACGTGTACAACGGGCCGCCAAATAAGAGACATGTGGAGACCAACACAGTTTCCTGTCCTACGTGAGCCCTCGAAACTTAGTTGTTTCCACGAATGGGAAAACAACGGGACCGAGATGTAAGGATGGCGGAAGGAACGCTTTATATCGCCAAAAGTTGATACAAACCGTCTTCTCTTCACAGAACCGGAAGCCATTTGCCACGCTCCATGAGTAGAGGCTGTCTAGACAACGCTGAAGCAGCGCTCCAGGAGGCATGTTCTCTGGGCACTGCAGTAGATCGCGAAGTCATCGACAAAGAGAGAGCCTGAGACATTAGGGGGAATACAATCCATAATTGGATTGATCGCGATGGCAAAAAGGGCTACGCTCAAGACGGAGCCCTGAGGCACTCCGTTCTCCTGGAGGAAGACGTCGGACAATACGGAACCCACACGTGCCCTAAACTTTCGATCCGTTAAAAAGGAATCAATAAAAAGGGGCAGGCGACCGCGTAGGCCCCACCTGTGCATAGTGCGGAGGATACCTCCTCTCCAACAGGTATCATAAGCCTTCTCCAGGTCGAAGAACACGGCTACCGTTTGGCGCCTTCGCAAAAAGTTGTTCATGATGAATGTCGACAAGGTCACAAGGTGGTCAACAGCGGAGCGGCGGCGACGAAAGCCGCATTGGACATTAGTAAGTAGCCGTCGAGATTCAAGAATCCAGACTAACCGAGCATTAACCATGCGCTCCATCACCTTACAGACACAGCTTGTAAGAGAAATGGGGCGGTAACTAGAAGGAAGGTGTCTATCCTTCCCGGGTTTGGGTATAGGAACAACGACGGCATCACGCCAACGCATGGGGACCTGACCTTCAGTCCAGACGCGATTGTAGGTACGAAGAAGGAAGCTTTTGCCCGCCGGAGAAAGGTGCGCCAGCATCTGAACGTGAATGGCATCTGGCCCCGGAGCAGAGGACCGGGACAGTGCAAGCGCACGTTCGAGTTCCCGCATAGTAAAGGGGGCATTATAAGTTTCCAGATTCAGCGAGTGGAAGGAAGGTCGCCGAGCCTCTTCTGCCTCTTTCCTGGGAAGGAAGGCAGGGTGGTAATGGGCGGAGCTTTAAACCTCCGCGAAAAAGCGGCCAAAGGCGTTGGAGACGGCCACAGGATCAACAAGGACCTCATTACCTGAGGTCAGGCCAGGTACCGAGGAGTGGGCCTTAATGCCCGACAGCCGGCGCAGGCCACCCCAAACGACGGAAGAGGGAGTAAAACTGTTAAAGGAGCTGGTGAAAGAGGCCCAACAAGCTTTTTTGCTGTCTTTGATGACTCTACGGCATTGTGCTCGGAGTCGTTTGTACTCAATACAATTCGCCAACGTAGGATGGCAGCGAAAGGTGCGTAAAGCACGTCGTCGAGCACGGATAGCGTCCCTACAATCCTCGTTCCACCAGGGGACGGAAACGCGACGTGAAGAAGAGGTAGTACAAGGAATGGAACGTTCGGCAGCATTGATGATAACAGCCGTGAGGTATTCGACCTGACTGTCACAACTGAGAAAATCGTGGTCCAGAAAGGTCGCCAGGGAGGAGTAAAGTCCCCAGTCAGCTTTCGGTATGTTCCAGCGCGAAGGACGTGGGGATGGGGTGTGGTGCAGGAGACGAACGACACAGGGGAAGTGGTCGCTCGAATAGGTGTCAGAAAGGACATACCACTCGAACCGACGGGCAAGAGTGGTAGTACAGATTGAGAGGTCCAAGTGGGAGTAGGTATGAGTAGAGTCTGAGAGGAAAGTCGGGGCGCCGGTATTGAGGCAGACAAGATTGAGATGGTTGAAGACATCCACCAAGAGTGAGCCTCTTTGACAAGATGCAGGAGAGCCCCAAAGGGGATGATGGGCATTGAAGTCGCCAAACAATAAAAACGGCGGGGGAAGCTGAACGATCAGGTGCATCATGTCAGCTCGACTAACAGCAGATGATGGTGGAGTGTAGATGGTACAAACTGAAAAATTAAAAGCAGAAAGAGTAATACGGACAGCTATTGCTTGGAGTGGGGTGGTCAATGGGATGGGATGGTAATAGACATCGTCCCGAACGAGCAACATGACCCCACCATGAGCTGGGATACCGTCCACAGGGGTGAGGTCATACCGCTCCGAGGTATAGTGGGTAAAGGCAATACGGTCAGTCGGGCGCAACTTGGTTTCCTGGAGACCAAGGACGAGCGGACACTGCAGGCGGAGGAGCAGTTGTAATTCCTCCCGATTAGATCGAATACCTCTTATGTTCCAATGGAACAAAGCCATCGCTAGTCAAAAAGTTGGGGGAACGAGACGGGGGAAGAGCTGATCACCTCGACGGCCGCGGAGGGCCAGGTTGCGAGGGAACAACGCTACAACCGACGGGAGGCGGATCCGGTTCCATCGAGTCGTCGCCAGCTGTGGCCGCTGTCCCTGGGTGTGTAGGAGGGGCAGCATCATTTGCCGACGAGAGGCCAGCTGAGCGCCTGGCAGCAGAGCGTCCCAGTGAAACTGAGGACGGCCGGGAGCAGCGACTCACGGATGGAGCGTCAGACGAAACACGCCGGGGTGGAGAGGGGGATAGAGACTTCTTGTTGGAGGCCTTCTTGGAAGGCCAAGGAGGCACAGGGATGGTGGGCTGGACCCGAAGAAGGTCCTCACGTGCGGGGTCCGTTTTGGAACGCCGGACCTCGGAAGCTGGGGTCCGGAACGTTTCCCCGATGTACGCCTGAGAAGAGGATCGCTTCTCAGGTGGCGGGGGGAGAGAAGGAGGAGGAAGGGTGGCCCCTGGGGCAGAGGGGGGGGGGGGGGGCATGGGGGAGGAGGATTTGGAAGGGAGGGATTTGGGAGGCGGAGGCAGAGCCCCCTGATGGGCGGAGGAGGCAGAGGGGGGACAGGATAGGGGTGAGGATACCGCGGAAGGAGTGGACACAACTGAGGCAAACGAAGTGGTCAACGGCACGGGATGGAGGCGGTCATACTTCTTCCTAGCCTCAGAATAAGAGAGCCGATCCAAAGTTTTGAGTTCTTGTATCTTCTTCTCCTTCTGATATGCGGGGCAGCCTGAGGATCTAGGCGAGTGGATGCCAGGATAATTAATGCACCGAGGCGGTGGGGTGCATGTATGTTCCTCACGAAGAGGACGTCCACAATCGCCACAAAGGGGCTCAGTGTCACACCGTGACGACATGTGCCCAAAGCGCAAACACCGAAAACAGCGCATAGGAGGTGGGACGTAAGGTCGCACGTCGCACCGGTAGCACATCACCTTTACCTTCTCTGGGAGAACGTCCCCCTCGAAGGCGAGGATAAAGGCCCCGGTGTCGATGCGACGGTCTTTGGGGCCGCGCTGGACTCGCCGGACGAAATGCATGCCTCGGCGCTCCAGGTTGGCCCTGAGCTCCTCATCAGATTGTAGCAGGAGGTCACGATGAAAAATAACCCCCTGCGTCCTATTTAGTGCCAGATGCGGGACAATGGACACTGGGATGTCCCCTAGGCGGTCGCACTCCTGGAATGCTGCCGACTGTGTGGCGGAGGTGGTCTTGATAAGAATGGACCCTGAACGCATCTTGCTGAGAGCCTCGATTTCCCCGAAGATGTCCTCAATGTGCTGAACAAAGAACAAGGGCTTGGAGGTGGTGAACGTCCCCCCATCGGTTCGAGAACAGACCAAATAGCGGGGGAAGTACTTCGCCCCAAGCCGGCGGGCCTGTCCCTCCTCCCAGGGAGTGGCCAAGGGGGAAAGGGCAGGAGAACCAGAACTAGAAACGGTACCTTTTCTTTTGAAAGACTCGGCCGCAGAGCGACCTGATACGTGTTGACGTTTCATCTGCCACTCCGACCAGGGGCTCTCCCCACGGGCGCCACCCAGCCTCAGCAAGGGCCACCTGGCAGGATGACCGTTGCCGGGAGTCCTGATGCCCCAAGGAGACGGGCATCTACTCCTTGGCCGACGTGGGGAGGGTGCAGCTCAGGTATCGGCAGTACGATCCCTGTGTTGTCAGGGGGCTACAACCTATAGGGTACATGACGACCCCACCACAACGGGCTGGCTACCGTGCTGGATTTCTGGTGCCATGGAAAGTCCATCATGATCACTGGTGCAGATGGGGACGCACTATGGGCGTAACTGGTACAACCCATCAGGCGTTTAGGCCCAATTTGAGGAATTGTGGGTATGGTTACAACGCCGGTACAATGCTGAGTGCCAAGGTCTTAGTGCACTTAGGACCAGTGGTACACCACGTAGGGTGTCCTTCCCCAAAAGGCTCGTACTTCTGTAGAATTTTGAAAAATGGAGGTCAAACCCCAAGGGGGACCATCACTTGGAAGGCCGAAACGGTTGAAACTCCTTTTAGTCGCCTCTTACGACAGGCAGGAATACCTCAGGCCTATTCTTACCCCGGACCCGCAGGGGGGAGAAAGCGGGGAGCAGGGAAGGGGAGGCGACGGCACAGGACAGGTGGCACACAATGAGGGTGAGGGACGTGGAAGGATCCAAATGGCACAGGTTGTGAAGCAGCCACTGAAATCAAGTATTCCACGTTCAACTTGCATGTTGTGCCACAGGTTGGTCTATTTCGCTCTTGGCCAAAGTTTCGTGGCAGTCACTCGTCCTGGCATGCCCTGCCAGACAGCATTCTCCCCCCCCCCCCCACCTGTAACTTGCTATCATCCCCCCTCCCCAGCACACTCAGGTTACTATTCAGGTAACAGTCGCATTCCGTCACAGCTGGTGGTGGTAGCGGTCGTGTAAATGAGGTGTGCTTGCTTGTGTGAATGTGTGGGTGTGTTCTCTCTGCTGAAAGATCAAGTGCAACTTGGCCCTCCATCACTGCACTCAAAAGCCTGTGGTTGATATATTCCGCGCTGTGATATTTCAAGACAGGCGAGCCAACTACTACTCGAAAAGTGGACTGGTTTTGTATTGGAACAATATATGGATGTCTTGCTACCTGTCTCCTGACAGGTGCTGTCCTCTACTTTTAGTTTATAAAATTAAACGACAGTGAACATTGGAGTTACCATTCTGGTGACTGTGTTGTGAAGTTCATGCATGTACTCATTAGGTTTTGATATTTCCTGTAATTCTGCGACAAATATGACAGATTTGTTGAGTGAATAAGAAATTTCAGAAACTCAAGACAAATAACTGAATGATTCTGGACTGGAAGAAGAAATATTTGAGAGGCAAAATCTGAAGAAACTGGTAAAGGACTCTTCCAAATGACACAATACTGGCTGAAGTAATTGCTATTAGTGAAGCTATCAGCACAAGGCTTGAAAGAAGACACTTTCCTGATAAAATTGCTGCAACTGAGATGAAGCATCCAACATGTGTTTGCGAGATTTGTTTGGAAAAGATGAAACAATCTACTAGCAAGTCAAGCAGGAATGAAACTTGCTAATATTGCCCAGATTGCAACATACTCCTTAGCGTAACAAAATGTTTCGGGCTTCTCCATACACGAGTCAGTTAAATGTGAAATTTATCAAGAACTTCACACTTTTTGTTTATGAAAGGATATTTGTACTTCACAGTAAAATTTGTTATCTATCATAGAACTAAAATTAAAAGAAAAATAAACCTTGAGGCTTGGTATTTCCTAGTGTATACCGCCTTTTAAGACCTCTCGAACATGTGACAGTAATATTTGATTTAATGGCATAAATGACGGGTCTTCAGGGTCCGAAATTTTTCTAAGACGCTGGACTTCAAAAGTGTTGAAAGCAGGCTGTAGGATATATTCAGCTGTTTGATGAAGTCCTTCATCAGAAGAAGGAACACACAAACAAACACACACACACACACACACACACACACACAAATCAATCTCTCTCTCTCTCTCTCTCTCTCTCTCTCTCTCTCTCCCTCCCTCCCTCTACAGTGCACTCCCAGTGCCTCAAAATAAGTGGCCACTGTGTGTGTGTGTGTGTGTGTGTGTGTGTGTGTGTGAGAGAGAGAGAGAGAGAGAGAGAGAGAGAGATATTCACCTGCTGAAAGACTAAAGACTTAGTCTGATGCTGAATAATACCCTACAGTCTACTCTTTAAGCACACTTTTGTGTCACTCAACACCTCTCCCACATTGTAACAATCTTGCTTAATTAATAATGTAACTATTATTCCAAATTAGATTTTCCATTGTTTGGAATGAATTTAGCAGAGGTACAACACAACTGTGTGTGATTTTTTGGCGATGTGACTGTAAATCCAAAGGCTTGGAGGTCCAGCCCCCAGTTCATCCTTAGATCTTTTTTTCTGTCTCTTGTCATTACTTTCACTTCTGGCAATGAACTGTTAATGTGATGGTTTGGTTTGTGGGGCACTCAACGGAGGCGTTATCAGCACCTTTACAAATTCCCAATCTTTTCACTGTATAGTCTGCCACTTCCTACATGATAATGAAATGATGAGGACAGCATAAACACCCAGTCCCTGGGCGGAGAAAATCCCTGACCTGGGCGGCAATCGAACCTGGGATCCCTGATCCACGGGCAGCAATGCTAGGCAGTAGACCGCGAGCTGCAGACGAACTGTTAATGTGAAGAATATCGAGGTGCACCGTGTTTAACAGCACACATTAAATAGTTGTGTGTAACTGGTCAGATAAGTCATTTCAATGGTGAGAGGAAGGCAATGGTGTAACACCTACAAGAGAGAAGAACGCGAAATCCCGAAGATTGGCTAAAATTTACAGACGCGCGAAATTTGGCACGGACTTCAATGCGAGATGCCTTTAATAGGTTCCACAACGAAACATTGTCTCGAAATTTGGTAGAAAATCCGAAGAAATTCTGGTCGTATGTAAAGTACACAAGCGGCAAGACGCAGTCAATACCTTTGCTGCGCAGTGCCGATGGTACTGTTACCGATGACTCTGCCGCTAAAGCGGAGTTATTGAACGCAGTTTTCCGAAATTCCTTCACCAGGGAAGATGAATGGAATATTCCAGAATTTGAAACACGAACAGCTGCTAGCATGAGTTTCTTAGAAGTAGATACCTTAGGGGTTGCGAAGCAACTCAAATCGCTTGATACGGGCAAGTCTTCAGGTCCAGATTTTATACCAGTTAGGTTCCTTTCAGATTACGCTGATACAATAGCTCCCTACTTAGCAATCATATACAACCGCTCACTCACCGATAGATCTGTAACTAGAGATTGGAAAATTACGCAGGTCGCACCAGTGTTTAAGAAGGGTAGTAGGAGTAATCCATCGAACTACAGACCTATATCATTGACATCGGTTTGCAGTAGGGTTTTGAAGCATATACTGTATTCAAACATTATGAATCACCTCGAAGGGAACGATCTATTGATACATAATCAGCATGGTTTCAGAAAACACTGTTCTTGTGCAATGCATCTAGCTCTTTATTCGCACGAAGTAATGGCCGCTATCGACAGGGGATCTCAAGTTGATTCCGTATTTCTAGACTTCCAGAAAGCTTTTGACACCGTTCCTCACAAGCGACTTCTAATCAAGCTGCGGGCCTATGGGGTATCGTCTCAGTTGTGCGACTGGATTCGTGATTTCCTGTCAGGAAGGTCACAGTTCGTAGTAATAGACGGCAAATCATCGAGTAAAACTGAAGTGATATCAGGTGTTCCCCAGGGAAGCGTCCTGGGACCTCTGCTGTTCCTGATCTATATAAATGACCTGGGTGACAATCTGAGCAGTTCTCTTAGGTTGTTCCAGGTGATGCTGTAATTTACCGTCTAGTAAGGTCATCCGAAGACCAGTATCAGTTGCAAAGCGGTTTAGAAAAGATTGCTGTATGGTGTGGCAGGTGGCAGTTGATGCTAAATAACGAAAAGTGTGAGGTGATCCACATGAGTCCCAAAATAAATCTGTTGGAATTCGATTACTCGATAAATAGTACAATTCTCAAGGTTATCAATTCAACTAAGTACCTGGGTGTTAAAATTATGAACAACTTCAGTTGGAAAGACCACATAGATAATATTGTGGGGAAGGCGAGCCAAAGGTTGCGTTTCATTGGCAATGCACTTAGAAGATGCAACAAGTCCACTAAAGAGACAGCTTACACTACACTCTGTTAGAATATTGCTGTGCGGTGTGGGATCCTTACCAGGTGGGATTGACGGAGGACATCGAAAGGGTGCAAAAAAGGGCAGCTCGTTTTGTATTATCACGTAGTAGGGGAGAGAGTGTGGCAGATATGATATGCGAATTGGGATGGAAGTCATTACAGCAAAGACGTTTTCAGAAGTTTCCTTTACACCAGCTAGTGTTTTTCTTTTATACTGAGAAGTCAACTACCTGTGATTGCTATAGACTATTTTGTAACTAACTACTGAATCATAATTATCCAACAGTTTAAACCATCTACACATTTAGTTAAAATGCATACAATAAGATTTAATGTTTAAGGGACACACTGTTGTTAATGGGTTCAAGGTGTCCTATAGCATACTGTTGCAGCTGTTACAGCTGATCTTTATATGTTCCATAACAGAGAGAAAAGAAACTGCAGCATCAGATTGTATTACGGTGTGCTGAGAAATTGCTTGTGAATTTCTAACTAAATATAAAACATGAAGCTGAATGTAAAATACAAAACAGAATTTTAAATCATTACAGCATCGTCAATAGTGATGTTGTTTAAAGGACAGATACAAACCCACCAAGATGATGCTCTGTTCACAATAGGATTGAAAAAATTATATCAACTACCCTGCTCTGTGCACAATAGGATAGACAACATTATACTAATTATGTTATTATTAGCTGAAAACAGCCACAATTGGATTGGAAGAATTTTTATACTAATTATGTTGTACAATAAATGGTAGTAGTTGCTTTTCACAAATCAAACCTCAACTAATTTACTTGGCAGTCTGTAAGAAAGGAAAGCACATTTATCTGAATAAGCCTAGTCGGGTATTTTATTGGATTTAATATACACTTTCTGACAAACATAATGTCACAGTGATGTAATGCACTGGTGAAAAGTTTTCGAGACACCAGATAACTTACAGAATGGGTGCAGTCGGTTACCTGTTATGCGCTGCCCGTCCAACCTACTCCGCAGATAGATTTCCCGTGCCGTACTCTCACACAAAGCTAATCCTCCCGCCATCCTGAAGACTCAGTTACAAAGGGATGCATCCCTTTGCCACCCAGTACTGGAATAACTTAACCGTATGCCTGGAAACATGGGGACATTCTACCCAAGATTGATTGTACCCCTCCTAAAGTGGTGTTCCACCACCCATTCAGCCTATACTATATTCTGGTCCATCCCTATGACACCCTCACTCAATCCCCTTTGCACAGGTGCCATATCCGTGACCAAGACCCAGGTGCAAGACCTGCCCAATCCACCAACTCAACAATCCGTAATCCAGTCCTTCCAGTGGTTTATCCTATTCCATCAGAAATAAGGGACAACTGTAAAAATGGCCATGTCATCTACAACCTCTTCTGTAAACACTGCACAGCTTTTTATGTTGGTATATTAATCAATCGGCTGTCAACCAAACTGTGGCCAAGAACAAAATTCTCCTCTCAGTGGTACAACATACAGTTGAACACAACATGCTCATGTTCAATGGCTATATTCAGATCCTTCCACCAGCCACCAGTTTTCCTGAACTGTGCAGACGGGAGTTATCCTCACTACTTATCCTCTGCTCCTGCAATCCTCGTGGCCTCAACCTCCACTAACCGACTGTCCCCTGACCTTCTGACCTACCCAACAGCTTCCCCTTCCTCTGTCCTGTCACCCCTCCTAATCCTCATCCCCACATCACCTACATCACGTGCCACATCTCACCAGCTCCAGTATGCATGTATCACATGCCTAGCCAACTCACCTGCAGCCCCTCCCTCCCAATTTCCTTGTCGGAAAACCAGCTGCCTCCTCCAAACTGCTAGTTACCCATATCAACCACTCTTCCATCCTCCTGCCTTTTTTTCCTTGCTTGCACTAGCTCTAGCTTGACTATCTCCTTTACTCCTAAATTATTTTCATAAAGCAAAAAATTTTATATAAGTCATCCATGGAATTCTGATAACTGGACTTCAAGAAAGGAGAAACACTCATCAGCAACCTAAGTAATCACAAGGGTATAGCATTTACAAGGAAATACCAAAGAAAAGATAAATGAAGCAATGTCCACAATTTCGAACAGGATTTGTGATCAAATTCAAAATAATAGTATCCACAATAGAATTTATAGCACAATTGCCTAGGCTTTCAACACTAACTATAAAAGCTGAAAATAGAATACACTAGATAATGAATACAAACACCAGAACTAATGATAAAAATACTAGGAAAAACACAGAGAAGATGTCAAGTTGCCTGATCGGTAAGTCTCACCTGACCTGGGGTTCTGAACAACTTTTCTGAGCTCTCCCAATCTCCTAAAACTCATCAGTCCTTTTCCTTCAGCCCTCTTCCTTCCCCTTCAACCCTTCTGCCACAAGGAGCCACTGGCTCCAAAAGCTTGCAAATTTCTTAACATTTACATGTGTGATCTCCTGCAGCCACTTTGTTAGTACTTTTTATTTACCCAATAATATTATATTTTCCAAAATTGATTATTTACTTTGGTACAGATAAGATATGGAGATTTTGCATCAGGCAGCAACAAATATCAACAAAAGTGATACCAAATTGCAACTGGTGATTTAAATGCTCAGTTAGAAATGGAAAATAGATATATAGATGTTATACGGAAATGACCAATAGAAAGATGTACAAACAAGAATGGCACAAAGCTGGCATAATTCTGCGGAAAGCATGCTGTGATCTCAAAGTCAAGACACTTCATGAGGAGACAAAATAAACTGAAAATCTGAAAACACCAAGCCTGAAAAAAAAAAAAAAGAAAATGTCATCTGGATCATATCTGCATGGGCAAGAACAACAAGAAGGAAATTTAAAATGTGGTTTCTCTCAGAGGAAGTAAAACCTGTTCAAATCATTGCTGATTAATATAAAAATCTAATTCACACAACTGATAAAGAAAAATTTTGACCCCAAAAAGAAGAGAATATATGACTGTCATAAACTGATAAAAAACAATGGATATGAAGAACAAACTACAAATATAAAATTAACAGGTGAGCTACAGAAAGTAATTTCTCAGCTGACCAAGTGGCCCAATAAATCCAAGAAAAAATGCCAATGGTGGAATGATGAATGTGATAAAACAGTGAAAGACAGATGCCAGGTCAGGTTAAGACATCAGAGCCAAAAACAGAAGAGTCATACTTGGAAGTCATGCATCAAAGAAAAATAAACCACAAAAATAATCAAGAGGGTTAAACGCCAATACCAAGAAGATATCCGTTTCACAGAAACAAATAGAGAGAAAACAAACCCACAAGATTGCTCCAAAACATATAGGAGAGAACTCCATATGTACAATTCTCCAACACTAATTCTGAAAGATAAAAATAAAATGACCCATAGCAATAGAGGATACAGAAAACTTAGTAGAAAAATTTAACAAACTACGTAGCTGAGACAATCCCCATAACTACATTAAACACAGAAACCACAATAAAAACACAACCAGGAAATATAAACCTGCCAACAATCCATCAAATATACAAAGCTTTAATAGAGCTTAAAAACTACAAAGCATGTAGAAAAGATCAAACATCTGTGCAACTCTGAAAACATTTAGCATAATCAGCAAAGACATTGTTACACGACAACACAGCAACAGGAACAAATCACTACCAGAACACTGGATTACATCTTTAATACATTCATTACACAAAAGGAAGAAAAACAAATCTGAATTTTGCTCTTAGATACCACTTATAAATTCTTGTCAAGAATTCTGTACAGCTGCTGCAAAGATAAACTTGAACAGGAACTAAGAGACTACAAAGGAGGACTGAGAAATTGGACAAATTGCTCAGAACAGATAATCAATTTAAAATTAGGAACGGATATCTAAAAAAGAAAACAAAAATAACAAGTCATAACCTTTGCAGACTTCAAAAGGCTTATAATTGTCTCCATAGATCTTCAGTGCTGGAAATATTAAGGGATTTTGGACTTCATTGCAAATTAATAAAAAAAAAAAAAGATAAAATTAACCCCCACAAACACAAAATCCAATGTAAAATTGTGAAGAGAACTATCTGAGCCATTTACAGTAGGGTGATGGGTTATCACCTCCACTCTTTGACTGAGCTCTGGAAGACTTTATGAGACCACAGTACAAGGAAAATCCCAAGGAAATATGAAATGAAACCAAAAAAGATCAAAACAATTTAAATTGTGTTGGATTTGCAGATGATTTGGCATTACTGGCTAACAACAAACAAAAAGCCAGAAATCAAATAAGAAGACTACAAAATATAGCACAAAAAATAGGACTCCAGATATCATTCAAAAAGACAGAGATGATGGTAATGGATTGACAAGAAATAAACCATGTAACAGTAAACAACAGAAAAATAAAAACACTGAAACAATTTGAATACCGAGGAGAATTAATAACATACAACTTGGATGAAAAACATACCCGGCAACAGTGAACTAACAACATGATAAAGGCGTACAATAAACAATGTCTTCAAGCACAACAAAATTAAAACACTAAGAGATGGTGGTTCAGCCAGAGGTAACACATGCAATTGAAATTATTTTTAAAGTAACTCAGTGAAACAGAACTGACAAAATCCTAAATGTGGAGAGAAGAATAACTAGATCAAGTATAATTAAAAGATATAAGAATGTGGATAAAGCAGGATAATTCCAAACGAAGTAGTGTACAGAGACTATACATAAGAAGAGAATGTATTTCTTTAACAATATCATGAGGACACCAGCAACCAAATTAATAAGAAGAATTATATAGGCAATCTGATACCTGAAACAATAAGTAGGATGGATCAAGGAAATTAGAGAGGACACAGAAGAACTGAAATGAGCCTGGATGATCTGCAAAACAAAACAGAAAATCTCAAGAAGCTGAAAAATAAAATTATTACCAAAAATAGACAAAAAATAAGATTTACACCAAAAACAGACATCCAACACACAATCAAAGGGGTATTTACACATGAAGAAAGACATAAAAAAATCAGAACAAATGAAAAGATATTGCACAATTAGGAAGGAGCAAACCAGCACTTATCAGAGAAGGCTGTAAAAGTAAATAATGTAAATAATAATAATAATAATAATAATGTCATTGATCAATTTCATGAAGTGTGCCGGACAGCATGAACAAAAACTTTTTTTTTTTTCTTCTTTTCCTTATGGTGTGTAAGATGTTTCTATTTGCACCCACTATTCTTGACACAGCCTCATTCTTCACCATCTTCCCAACTCATACAACATTTCATTTGTAACCACATTTCCAGTGTCCCTAGCCCTCTTATTTTTTCAGAATGTCCAGGAATCTGCGCCATAAAAAACTCTGCACCACATATAGCATTTCTTTTGTCAATCTTTTCCTCGGTCGCCCACAATTCAATTTCCTTTTTTGTTAAACACAGAAAGGAATAAGGGATTCAGCTTTAAAAATCTTCCAACCACCTACCCAGTGAAGTAAAGCATTTAACTGATACTAAAATAAACTTCAAACACCAACTGAAATCAAAGTTACTTGACAACTACTACTAATTTGCAGAACAATTTGTGGGTGTGTATAGAGGGAGAAAGAGACATTGAATATACACTGGTGTCCAAAATTAAAGCAACAAACAGCTATATCCTCATCCTGTGCCTAAGTGACAATATAGGGATTCACAGAATTACAGCTTTCGGACCTTAAGGCCTTTCTCAGCAAAACACACACACACACACACACACACACACACACACACACACACACACACAACTATCACACACATCTGCAGTCTCAGACAACTGAAACCACACTGCAAGCAGCAGCATCAGTGCATGATGGGAGTGGCAACTGGATGGGGGTAAGGAGGAGGCTGGGGTGGGAAGGGGGAGGGCTAGTATGGTAGAGGTGGGGGACACTGAAGTGCTGCAGTTTAGACGGATGGCAGGAGAGAAGGTGGGTAGGGGTGCGGGTTAAGTAGTGGGAAGGAGAGAAATAAAAAGAAATTAAAAGACTTGGTGTGGCGGTGAAATGACAGCTGTGTAGTGCTGAAATGTGAACAGGGAGGGGGCTGGATGGGTGAGGACAGTGCCTAATGAAGGTTGAGGCCAAGAGGGTTACAAGAACGTAGGATGTATTGCAGGGGAAGTTCCCACCTGCACAATTCAGAAAAGCTGATGTTGGTGGGAAGGATCCATATGGCACAGGCTGTGAAACTGTCATTGAAATGAGGGATATCATGTTTGGCAGCATGTTCAGCAACAGGATGATCCACTTGTTTTTTTAGTCACAGTTTGTCGGTGGCCATTCATCCGGACAGACAGCTTGTTGGTTGTCATGCCTACATAGAATGCAGTACAGTGGTTACAGCTTAGCTTGTACATCACATGACTGGTTTCACTGGAAGCCCTGCCTTTGATGGGATGGGTGATGTTAGTGACCGAACTGAAGTACGTGGTGGTAGGAGGATGTATGGGACAGGTTTTGCATCTAGGTCTATTACAGGGGTACGAGCCATGAGGTAAGGGTTTGGGCGCTGGGGTTGTGTATGGATGGATGAATATATTGTGTAATTTCGGTGGATGGCGGAATACGATCTATAGGAGGGGTGGAAAGGATAGTGGGCAGAATATTTCTCATTTCAGGGCACAATGGGAGGTAACTGAAACCCTGGCAGAGAATGTAATTCAGTTGCTCCAGTTCCAGATGGTACTGAGTTACGAGGGGATGGTCCTCTGTGTCCGGACTGTGGGACTTCAGGAGGTGATGGGAGACTGGAAAGATAAGGCACGGGAGATTTGTTTTTGTACAAGTTCAGGAGGATAATTACGGTCAGTGAAGGCTTCAGTGAGACCCTCGGCAGATTTTGAGAGGGACTGCTCGTCACTGCAAATGCCACGACCACGGGTCGCTAGGCTGAACGGAAAGGACTGGGTGGCAGCTGTCGAAGTGGAGGTATTGCTGGTGGTTAGTAGGTTTGATATGGACAGAGGTACTGATGTAGCCATCTTTGAGGTGGAGGTCAACATCTAGGAAGATCTAGGAAGGTGGCTTGTTGGGTTGGTGAAGCAAATGGGGTAGAAGTTGTTGAAGTTCTGGAAGAATGTGGATAGGGGGGCCTCACCTTCAATCCAGATAGCAAAGATGTCATCAATGAATCTGAACCGGGTGGGTGCTTAGGATTGTGGGATTTTAGGAAGGATTCCTCTAGATGCCCCATGAATAGGTTGGCATAGTATGGTGCCATACAGGTGCCCATAGCCGTACCTCATATTTGTTTGTAGGTAATGCCTTCAAAGGAGAAGTAATTGTGAGTGAGGATACAGTTGGTCATGGTGACTAGGAAGGAGTTTGTTGGTTTGCAATCTATAGGGCATCTGGAAAGATAGTGTTCAATAGCAGTAAGGCCATGGGCGTTAGAAATGTAAGTGCGCAGGAAGGTGGCATCAATAGTGACAAGCAGGGCACCTTGTGGTAAAGGGACAAGAACCTTAGAGAGTCAGTGGAGGAAATGGTTGGTATCTTTTATATAGGAGGATAGGTTCTGGGTAATAGGTTGAAGGTGTTGGTATACGAGAGCAGAGATTCTCTCAGGGTGGGAGTGTGGGGAGGGGGAGGGGTAAGTAGAGAGAAGGACTCTGGGGAGAGGTTCTGGGATGGGCCTAAGGATTTGAGTAGTGACTGGAGCTAGGTAATCCTTGCAGTTAACAACAACGGTGGTGGCGCCTTTGTCTGCAGGTAGGATTATAAGGTTGGGATCTGTTTTTAGATGGTGGACTGTGGTTCGTTCTATGGATGTAAGGTTAGTTTGCATGTTGAGGGATTTGAGGAAGGTTCGAGGTTAAGAAATTATGGGAAGTTAACAGGGGGTGATTTGGAGGCAGTGGGGGCAGATCACAGTTGGATAGAGGAGTGGACTGAGTTAGGCAAGGTTCAATATTGGTCTTTGGTTGAGTCTGATTGGTCAGGTTGGTGGCCAAAAAGTGTTTCCACTTTAGGGACCAGGAGAAGGAGAGAAGGTCTTTAATAAGTCCTGCATGACTGAATTTGGGAGTGGGGCAAAAGGTGAGGACTTTGGAAAGGACTGATATTTCTTTGGGAATAAGGCTTCTGGAGGAAAGGTTCATGACTGTGTTACAGGTCTGTTTAGGTTCTGGGTTCTGTGTGTGGTGGTAGGGAGTTTCGGAGGGTGGGTAAGTGTAGCAGGTCTGCAACACAGGGTCTGTCAGCTATGAGGGGATGTGGGAGAGGTTTGGAGGTAGTTATAGAGGTGGTGGACACTGGTACTCCTAGGTGGGAATAGAAAGTGAGCAGGATGGAGAGCTTTTTGAGGTGGTGTTGTGCATGTTGCTCAAGTTCCTGCAGGGCAAGAGTTTCAATGTGTGTTATGGGTTCCAAGAATCCTGTAACCACTGTGCTGCATTCTACGTAGGCATGACAGCCAACAAGCTGTCTGTCTGGATGAATGGCCACCAACAAATTGTGGCCAAAAAACAAGTGGACCATCCTGTTGCTGAACACGCTGCCAAACATGATATCCCTCATCTCTTTGACTGCTTCACAGACTGTGCCATATGGATCCTTCCCACCAAAACTGACTTTTCTCAATTGCGCAGGTGGGAACTCTCCCTGCAATACATCCTACGTTCCCATAACCCTCCTGGCATCAATCTTCATTAGGCACTGTCCTCACCCATCCAGCCCCCTCCCTGTTCCCATTCTAGCACTACACAGCTGTCATTTCACCACCACACCAAGTCTTTTAATTTCTTTTTATTTCTCTCCTTTCCACTACTTAACACCCCCCCCCCCCCCTTCCCCCACCACCACCACCTTCTCTCCTGCCCAACGTCTAAACTGCAGCACTTCACTGTATGCCACCCCCACCATACCACCCCTCCCCTCATGGCCCCAGCCTCCTCCTTACCCCCACCCAGTCGCCACTCCCATCATGCACTGGTGCTTGTAGTGTGTTTTCAGTTGCCTGAGACTGCAGACGTGTGTGTGTGTGTGTGTGTGTGTGTGTGTGTGTGTGTGTGTGTGTGTGTGTGTGTGGGCGCGTGCGCATGAGTGTGTATTGCTGACAAAGGCCTTAATGGCCGAAAGCTACAATTGTGTGAATCTTTTTGTTGTGCCTATCTTGACTCCGTAACTCTGCTATATGAGGAGCAGCAACTTTCCTTCCCTAACATTGTTACATTCCATCCTGGATTTTCCATTGTTTCATTTAAGTGACAATATAATCATACTAGCTTTCAACAGATGTCCGTACAATCATATTCTGCATGGAAGATGGCATTCCGGTCAACAGACAACCATGCCAGCGATGACGTCAGGGCAGCCATCAGACTGGGTAGTATTTGTTGGACAGTCCCATATCTATAGTAGTTGTGTACAGCCAGAGACAAGACACCTGCAGGCTTTCTGCAGTAGAGAGCCCTAGGAAGAATGGAAGCAAGACAATCGAAAACTAATATGGCCCGATGGTTTAATGTAAATCTTTCTGTTCTTTCTCGGATGTGATAACAGTTTGTAGAGACCAAAACTGTATCCCAAAGACCGGAGCAGGGCTGACAACATGTGACATCAGAAAGAGAGGACCGTTTATCGGCTGTAAGAGAGTGATGGTACCGCCTTAGTACTGCACAGCAACTGGCATCTGATCTCACAGCATCCACTGCATGTGTTGCATCGAGGCAAATGGGATAGAAAAGGCTTCAGTGGGGTGGCCCTTATTGTCCAAGACTAGCTGCAAGTGTACCTCTTATATGCCTTCTCAAAAGGGAACATCTAGAGTGGAGTTGTCAACATGGCACCACGACACTTGAACAGTGAGCCAATGATCTTTTCGCATCTGAATTCCGATGTGTTCTGAAGAGTGATTCTCAATGGATTTGCATCTGGAGGGATTGTGGAACATGATTTCGGGACCCAAACTTTGTGGAAAGAGACTGATATGGGATTATGCTGACCACTTGAACAGTTCTTCCTGAAACTGTATGGGTGAATCGATAAGTTTTAACTGCTGTCAGGTATTGCGGCAAGATCTTAGGACCCCACGTGTGGTTGCTTTGAGGTGCTATGGGCCCAGACATTATATTGATGGACAATAATGCTCGACCCCACACAGCACAGGTGGTTGATGTTTTCTTGGAAATGGAAAATATTTCACACAGGGCATGGCCTGCTTACTTTTACGATTTGAATCCCATAGAGCATTCTGGGATGTACTGCGGAGATGAGTTGCAAGACGTCAGCATCAACCAACCACTCCCCTAGGCTTGCAAGCAGCTCTGCAGGAAAAATGGGTGTTGTTACCTCAACATGGGATTGATGACAATCCCTGCATGTTCTGTTGCTGTCAGTCCTGTGTTGCTGTCAGAGATGGTCGCACCACAAACTGAGCACATGAATCAATTGTCAGAATGTGTGTGCAAATAGGTTAAGTTGGAAAAAAAAAACAAAGAACATTTTTGTCTACTGTTATGCATGTTGCAGTTGATCATGTTCGTATTTTGTACATTATTTCTACATTCATCTGTTTACACTGTTTTGTGTCAAAATAAAAACAACCTTGCAAAATTGTTGTTCCTTTAATTTTGGACACCAGCATGGTTCAGTATAAATTATTGTATGCAAGATAAAAGACCCTTACATTAAGAAATCGTTTAAATGGTCATCATCCTGACACATTTTTCCACCTATACGATGTACAGTAATAATTGTAAAAGTAATTCATTCCAAATCATAGTGAGAAGTTGCCATTATGCTCCGCTAACATGCAAATAACTAACTAAAACAAACATTACTCACAGAAATGCTGTACCTTCTTGTGCGAGTTTTCAGTTAAAAACATTTGCAGTGTCAACAGCCAAGAATACCTAGCACACTTACAAGTAACGACATAGATAGTACAATGTCTTCTACCTTATTTTGCACAGCAAATCCCCTCACAGTGCTTGTACCTGTAGTTGAGGTTCACCCCGCATATTACTAGTTCAAAACATACACTTTTTGTGAGCTCTTCCTGCTTTGGCACACAGTGAAGTGGTCATAAGATAACACCACCATAAGGAGAAACTCTTTTTTGGAAAATAAAGGTTACCCCGTTACCCACAGTGACACAGTAGCTGTATTTAATCACCTGAACACAAGTGCCTGCTCGTCACTTGAGAGGGATGAATGGAGAGGAACAAGCAGAAACTTGCCTGCCCTTGAGCCCAGAACAGGGTGTTCAGTCAGCTGATCATACAGCGTCATTATCTCAGCCATACCAGGCAAGAAGACCTGCAAAACAAACAAAATTTAAACTCGGTACTACTATTAATTGTCATAAACAAATTACACACAGAGAAACATCCACTGTAGTTTTAAATTTTTGGCTTTTGAGGGAAGTCCTTCATAAATGACTTTGTCCAATAGTTAAATACCTAACACTACACTACCGAATGTGCCTGTCCGCTATTCAACACTTCCCCTACGCAGTGAGTAGCAACCTACCCTAAAAATAACTTTTTAAATGATCAATAACTGTTTTTGTATACCATACTTGATGTTCTATAGGTTTAAAGAAGACCACTCACCGAAAAGCAGAAGCATTGAGTTGTTGACAGGCACACACAAAAGAAAGACAACATGCTAACTTCTGTAGTTATCGTTTGATGAGCTACAATAAAAAACAAACACACCCTTGCTGCCACACGGTGCTGGATAGACTAACAGTGTCGCTGCTATTTTTCATCAAGTGGACTGGTTGTGGTGGGGATCATATTGGGTAGTGTGGACAGAGGGAGAGGGAGAGGGAGGTGGGAGGTAGGGTGGGGTGGCTAGTGGCTCAGAGGGACGCAGCCATTTGCAGGTTAGGGGGTCTGGAAAAAGGCCTAGCAAGATAGCAATCGATGTGTAGTGGCACATGCTGAAGGCGACATGGGCCGTGAATTGGGAGGGGGTAAGAGGGCAGAGGAAGGGAAAACTGTTCGGTGGAGGGTGCACGAACATTGGGTTACCCGAGATTCTACATGGGATTCTAAAAGGTTAGAGGGTTGCCTGAGATTCTATAATAACTTTCTTACAACATTACTACAAGTTTTGTATTTATGATATGACAACTCGTATTTCAAATACTTGGGAAGCATAAAAGAAGAAAGTAGGAGAAATGATAAGGAGATTACCAGAAGTGGAAGGCAGGCACATGGATTTCTGCAATGTGAGAAGCCTGTTCTGGAGCAAGGAGGTACTGCCACAAACCGAACAAGTGTTATACCGAGTATATTACACTCCAGTACTCACGTATGCATCAGAAACGTGGTTAATGAAGAAAAGGCACAAGAGCAGGTTACAGGCTTGAAAGAGGAAACTTTCAAAGGAGCTACCAGAACAGACAGAGTAAGGAATGAGACCACCACAGAAATAGTGAAAGAGAAGCCTGTGCAAGAGACTACAGAAAAGACAAGGTTAAAATGCAATGAGCATGTTAAAAAAATGGATGCTGGCAGGAATTTCAAGAGAGGCTCATATGCAATTATGTAGGAGACAAGAAACCTAGAGGAAGGCCAAGAGACAATACATCATCGGAGTGGAGGAATGTGCTATAAAGAGAGGAGAAGACTGGGACGGGGTAGAGGGAAAAATGTGGTGGAATTACAGAAAAAGATGGAGAGGTTTATCTTCCAAACAGATCCAGACAGGCACTACAAACTGTACAAGAAGAACGATGATTTATATTCTGTACAATAAATTTTATGTGTGTGACGCCCAGTCAATTATTAGTGGGTGTTCATTAACATTCGTTGTACAAGTTCTCTCATCTTGTCATTTATCCCCAAATCTTCCAGCTCTTTTATATTACATAATGATTTGTTGCTTCTGATTATGTTGTTTGTTTTGCTTCTGAAGGTCTTGGATACTGATGAGTGGAGATTGAGGGAATGCAACACACACACACACACACACACACACACACACACACACACACACACACACACGATGAAGCAACCTTGGGTTGCGAAAGCTTGAAATTTGTGTTTGTGTGTTTGTAAGTTTTTTATTGTGTCTATCAACATACCAATGCTTTCTTGTTTGGTAAGGGTGTGTGCAGACACCACACCAGAAAATGTTTGTATCTGGTTGCTGGTCTCTGCTAGACTCCACTGATCACACCTGAGACAATGGTCTGAGAGAGAGATAACAGCCAAAGGCTCCTTTGGGCCTCATGTTGTTTCTTGTTGGGTGTTACGAAAAATATGAACTGATGTATTACTATTCACTTCCTTTCATATACAGGGTGTCCCACTTATCTTGCTCACTCAGAATAACTTTTTTCCAATGCATTAAATGAGAAAGTGTTTCAACCAATGTTTCTTAACTTCATTAGGTAGTTCTTGTTGAGGATAAATGTTTTATGTATCCCCACAGATGTAGGAGATATGGGATAGAGGCTATATTTTTTAAATGGAACCATGTACTTTTTATTCAAGAATACACTTATTCTCTCCAAGAGATTTTCAAAAATGTATTACACTGTACCATTTTTGTCAATAAAACGTAGATGTGCGAACTATAAAGAGTACACAGGTTTTGAAGGAAGAGCTGTTTACTGTCTTGATTGTGCACATTACGTTCCCAATGTAGTGTTGTAGTAGAGGTGTGGGTTTTGTGTATTACTTCTGACACATCTTAACACAGAGCTTTGTCATAAGTACTGTAATACAGTACTGTACAATAACAAGATCCAATTACTGTACAGTGAAGTACTGTAGCATTCTATGTTTACGGGTAATTTGTAAAATGTTCACACACACCTTGAAGAGGTTAAATGATTTAGATAATGAAACATACTGAACGGCTATTTAAATTAGAGAATTTATGTATTATTTATCATTGTTACTAGTTTCTTGGATAAGATGGTAGAATGTGATACGGTTTTGAAAAGCTCTTGGAGAGGATGAGACCCTTCAATATAATTTATACAATTCCAATTTAAAAATTTAATCTCTATGCCATGTCTCCTACATCTATGGGTGTACATAAAATGTACACTCTCAGCAAGAACTGTCCAGTGATGTTAAAAAACACTGGTTGAAACAATTTTTCATTTAAAGCACCAGAAAAAAAGTTATTTTGGGTGAGCAGGATACATGGGACAACCTGTATATATGGCAAGAGAAATAAGAATACAGTTAGTGACAGTACGACATTGTCAATTCAATGAAAGCTGCATTCAAATGATGGAAAAAAGCATCCCAATTCAAAGGAATTTTAGTTTTTCCAATAATGTAATAATTTCTGTGTCTACTGTCAAAAATTTCTAAATTCTGTAATTCCCTCAAACTCTTACGGGAAGTCACATAACATTTACTTTGTTATGGCGATTCACTATGATCAAGTCTAATTTAAGAACTCTTACGAAAGATTCATTTGCAACTTCTGAATGAAATCATTTAATGGAGAATCTAAAGCAAGCTTTCAGATTCCTAAAACAAGAAAAATAAGAACAGCTATATGCTTGCAGAACATAATGGGACTACTTTCTTTTTCTGATGACACTGTAACATTCTTATCCAAGTGTCACTGGAAGACTGTAACAGAGGAATTTTAAAAGTAGGCCTGAAAATAAATTGTAATAAGACTGACATGATTTCATTTCATTCATTTCATTGTTGCCCTTATGGACAGTGTTTGAACTCGAAAATCACATGATGACACAATTTTCACTTCTTTCCTTTCTTCCTCTTCTCTTCCCAAAATCTCTTCATCCTTTGGCTGTGCTCCTGTTTCCTTTGCTCTGTCCATAATGTTCCTTTCTTCTTTCTCTCCTTTACAATAAATTTTGCACTCCTAACTTTGTTTCTGAAGTATTTCCTGTCTCCTATCATTTGCCTGTTGATCCCTATCTGCCTTAAGTCTTCGTCTATTTCATGATACCAATTTGTTTTCTTGCTTGAGCTGTTTACTACATCAAAAATTTTCTTTGTAAGTCGGTTGTTGTCCATTCTCTGTATGTGCCCATAGAAAGTTAATCTGCGTTTTCTGATCGCGTCTGTTAGTCTGTCAGTGTGCTGGTACAGCTCTTTGGTAGGTCGCTTCATCCATACGCCATCTCTGTGAATTGGTCCAAATATTTTTCTGAGAATTTTGCGTTCTATTTTTTCTGTGTCTATGATGCCTGATGCTCCAATTGTGGTTGTTTCTGACGCGTACAATGCTTCTGGTAATACAACTGTTTTGTAGTGCCTAAGTTTGGCCTGCCTCGATATGCTTTTCTTATTATAATGTGACCATGTGAGTTTGTATGCCTTCTGGAGTTTCTTCGTTCGTTCCATGTTAGCCGCCTTGTTTGATCCTCCCATTTGTATGTACTCCCCTAAATACTTAAATTTTTCGACTCTTTCTACGGATCCATATACCGTATGCATGGTGTGTACATTGTTGGTCTGTCGTTCCATATATTGTGTCTTCTCGTAAGATACCTGCAGACCTGTTTTGGCAGCTATTTCATGCAAGCATTCCAGTGCTTCCTTTGCCTCCTGTGTATTATTGCTGAGTATGGCTATATCATCTGCAAATGCCAGACATTTTATGATTGTTTTGGTTTCACGTGTTCTTCCCAGCTGTATTCCTTTAACTTGTTCCTCCCACTGCTTGATAATTTTGTCTAACACCATGTTGAACAGGATTGGTGAGAGCCCGTCTCCTTGTCGGACACCTGTGTGTATGTGGAAGGGTTCCGAAATTTCTCCCATGAACTTAATCTTGGAGGTAGTGTCTGTAAGCGTCTGTTGTATAAGTGCCCTGGTTTTTCTGTCGATACCATATTCTTCCAGTACGTCAAAGAGTGTCTGTCTGTCTATGGAATCATATGCTTTTTTAAAGTCCACAAAGGTAACTACAGTGTTTCTTGCCTGTCTGACTTTCAAAAGTGTTCTCAAGTTCCAGATCTGTTCGATGCATGATCTCCCTTTTCTGAAGCCTGCCTGGTATTCCCCAATTTGCAGATCTGCTTGTGGTTCTAGTCTGTTTAATAGCACCTTAGAGAAAATTTTGTATGTAACTGGTACTAGCGAAATGCCTCTGTAATTGTTTGGATCTGACTTATCACCCTTTTTATGTAACGGATGGATCAATGCACATTTCCATTCCTCTGGCACTTTCTCTGTGATCCAAATTTCGGAGATAATCTTATGGATTTTTTTGGTGATGTTTTCATCTTGGAGTTTCCAGATCTCGGCGATAATACCATCTTCTCCGGCAGCTCTGTTATTTTTCATTTGTTTTATGATTTCCTCTATCTCTTCTATTGTGGGTGGATCAGAATCGGCATTAGATGTGGTCTTTTGGAATGTTAATTTTCCTGTAGGTTTTTTGCAATTAAGAAGTTTATCAAAGTAATGTTTGAGAATTTTACAGTTTTCTTTTGTGTTTGTTTCCAGGGATCCATCTGTTCTTCGGAAGCAGAGGCTAGGGGGTTGATAGCCCTTAATATTTTCTTTGAAAGTTCTGTAAAAATTTCTTGTGTTATTTCTTTTGAAATCTTCCTCAATTTCTTTTAGTCTGTTATTGTCATATGCTCGTTTTTCCCTTCTGATTTCCTTCGATGCTAGTTTCTGAACTTCGTGAAATACTTTCCATGTTTCTGAATTTCTGTAGCTACTGAACTTGTCCCATGCTTGCTTTCTTCTCTCAATGGCTTCATCACACTTTGCGTTCCACCACCTATGTTTGCGTTTTCTAGGTGGTTGTCCCCAGCACATAGTCTTCTGAACTGCCTTCGCCAGATCTGTCCATGTGTCTATTGAGTGCCTATTAATTTCTTCAACGATTTTATCCCTGTTTATCTTCAAGTATTCCGGATCAGGTTTGACTATTTTGTTTTGCGCTGTCTGTTTCAGTCTTGGGATTGGCCTAATCTTAACTTGTAGCAAATAATGATCAGACTCGAAGACTCCTTTACGTGTTCTGACATTTAGAATTTCCCGCGAATTTTTCTTGGATATGGCCACATGATCAATCTGAAATTCTCCCCACACTGTGTTGGGTGCTTTCCATGTTGTAAGTTTTCGTCTTGGTTTTTGAAATTGTGTTGACATGATTTTGAGGTTAAAGTTTTGACAATATTTTATGAGGTGTTCCCCATTTCTGTTCGTGCGAATATGTGCTGAGTATGGGCCTGTTATTTCTCTGAATTTTCTCTCCTTACCAAGCTGCGCATTGAAATCACCCATTACAATTTTCACATGTCTTTCTGGTACGTTGTTAGTTACTTCCTCCATGTCTTCCCAGAAGTCTTCAATTTCTTGTGGCTTCTTTCTGTTATGGTCATTTGTAGGTGCATGTGCGTTGATAATTGTGTATGCTTTATTACCTGATTTGAAGGACAGTGTCGAGATACGTTCTGATATTGAATTGAAGTCTATGATGTTATCCATGACTGATTTGTGTACTGCAAACCCTGTACCAAACAATAATGGTGTTCCTCTTCTGACAGCAGGTTTACCTTTGTAAATCCTGTAATGTTCTGTGTCGAAATGGTTTTCATCTACGAAGCGCGTCTCTTGGATGGCAAGAATTTTGATGTGAAATTTATTTAGCATGTCTGTCAGTTGTTTTAGTTTTCCAAGTTTGAACAGAGTGTTTGCATTGAGAGTGCCAAGGTAGTGCTTGCGAAGAGGTTTTGAGAAGCTCCGACTCTTCTCCTCATGATGTTCCTGGTCCCCCAGAATCCGATGACCAGGAAAGTCCAGTCCGTTGACTGGGGCCTGGGGTAGCGGATTTCTTTCCATTTGCATGATATATAATCAAAAAGCAAATTGTAAATAAAATATGAAAGCTCATTGAACTAATCGCCAATTTTTTGTATTTAGCGTATTTCAAGATAAATTACATCGTGGAGGTTACTTTGTACTGTTACTAGTCACTTCCTTTCCTGTTCCACTCGCAAATGAAGCAAGGGAAAAAGAGATTGCTTACATGTCTCTGTAAAAGCCCTAAATTCTCTTATTTTGTCTTGCCTTCACGATTCTTATACGAAATGTAAGTTGGCAGCAGTGTAATCGTTTTGCTGCAAATGCCAGTTCTCTATTTTCTTAATAGTGTTTCACGAAAAGAATTTGATCTTCCTCTAGGGATTCCCATTTGGGTTTACAAGGCATCTCCTTAATACTCGTGTATTGATCAAACCTAGTTGGTAAGAAATCTAACATTTTGCCTCTGAATTGCTTCGATGTCTTCCTTTAATCTGGCCTGGTGAGGATTCCAAACACTCAAGCAGTACTGAAGAACGGGTCACACTAGTCTCCTACATGTGATCTCGTTTATAAATGAGCTACATTTTCCTAGAATTCTCCCAATAAACCGAAGTTGACCATTCACCTTCTCTACTATCGACCTTACGCGCTCATCCTATTATTTATTATTTTCCAATGTCATGCCTAAATTTTCAATTGATCTGATTGTGTCAAGTACAGAATCGTTTTTCCTACTCACGTGCATTAACTTACATTTATCTACATTTAGAGCAAGTTGCCACAAGGAGAGGTCCCCAATGGCAGGATCAACATTTTTAAAGCAGCTATATGTTGGTGTGGGTCAGAGTCCCACGTGCCACATCCTGGAGCCATTTGTTCTATAGGGCCCTCGTTTGCAGGAAATTGACGAAAAACAATTTCGTGTGATTCTCTAGTCTTAAAAATAATAGTGTTATCCAGATCAGTGTTGCAGAATAGTGGTTAGAGATCCATCATTGATGTCCTAAAGCTTGTGCAATGACTTATCATTATGTTTATTCAAGTAACTGGTTTAAATGTAATTCTTTTATTTCTAATCCTTTGCCACATTATTTTAATCACCACACTAACTTTATTTGCTCTCGTTTCTTCTTTCTATAATTAGTTTTTCATTTGGTATCTTTCTACATGTGAATTTAATTAATCTTAACTGTCAATCATAAAATTTAAATATCTGAAAGCGTTTTATCCCTCAGTTAAAAAACGAAAGCTGAAATAATCTACCTCATTGCCTCAATGTTTCCAAAACACGTTTTTCGTTACAAGATATACTTTTTTTAGATTGTTATTATCATATAAACATTTAAAACAAATTCTTGTTGCGTTATGGTCAAAATAATCCATCTTAAGATTTAAACGAAAGAACAGATTATAAAGAAAACTAAATTCATTAAAGAACAGATTACAGAGAAAACTTAATTCAAGCAAAATCAGCAACAGAAATACTGAATTCACTAATGTGGACAGTATTATAAGATGATAAAATAGAAGAAATTAAATCAATGTTAATACATAAAAATCACATTGGCAAAGATTCAAATGAAAAAGATGAGAGCAAATGAAAAATTTAATATGAGGAGTAAAATGACAGTAGAAAGGAATAGAAATGAAAAAATTACATTTACACCAATTGATTAAATAAAAATAATGATCAAATTTATTTCAATGAAGGTTTAAAAATAAAAAGTTTAAAAACACCTGACTTGATTCAAACCCAGTCTTTTTCATGTCAGGTACATATCTTAAGCCACTAAACTACACCACCACTCTGCAGTATATTAATATTTTTACAACTCTAGAGTATTAAGCAAAATCCAAAATTTTTATTTGTCGATAATGTGGGTACACTTTGATGAATGTCTGCAGTGTGTGACACCTAGGACCCTAATCTATACCACTGTATAATTGCTTTCAAAAAGTCAATCTGACCCAGGGGGACCTTTCCATTTAAGTCATCCTCCATCCATCAACAGTCACTAAGCAACACTCTCCCATACACTAAATCATAAGCCACACCAGACTGGAGCTCATCCTATCCATCAGGTTGTTTATGTATATACAGAACAAAAACAGCCTGAAGAGTTACAAAAACAGTCCTGTCACACTTCCCTGAGGTACTCCTGATGAGACATCCTTATCTCTGATGAGCACTTGCCATCCAGGACAACACGCTGGCTTCTTTTCCTTATGAACTCTTTGAACCAATCACATACTGGGAACCTAATCCGTATACTCAGATCTTTGTTAATAACCTGCAGTGGGGCACAGTGCCAAACGCTTCCCAGAAATTTAAGAATATGGGATCTGCCTTTTGCCCTACATCTACAGTTTGCAGGCCAATGTGTGAGAAAAGGACATGCTGATTTTTGCACAAGCAGTGCTTTCTAGGTCTGCACTGTCTCAAGGAAATTTATTACATTCAAACGTATGATATGGTCAAAAATTCTCCAGCACAGCAATGTTAAGTGTTGTAACGGCGATCGGAACACTTGCGGGGTTGTAGTGACGGAAATGCGGCAGGACCCGCGGAGCAGCACGCGAACAACAACACAACGGGAGAGGACTGACACGACCAACGAAGGACCTTACCACACAACAACAACAACAGACAACAGAGTCAAGAAAACCAAACAAGACAACCACAACCACTCGTAAAGAAAACACGAAAGACAATACACTGTCTAATGCGAGGTGATATGTCCTGAGACGTACGCAAGGTTAGACTGGCAGGCTGAGCAACAGGCAGGCGTTTAAGTACTCGATCGGGGACGCCGCTATTGGCTGCTGCAACCACGTGTTCCACTGTGGCACCCTCACTGTAAATGCGGGCCAGGGGGCGCTCGCCATCACAGCTTACGGTGCGATGGTACAGAGACCTCTATGGGTCTTCGAAGTCCGTGACATCTGGTGGGGATTCAAATTCCGCGGCACGCGGTACCAGATCCCTCCCCCCTGAAACTTGCGCATAGGGGCGGAAACGCACCGGATGGTGCTGAGGCGAGCGGCAGTGGGAAGAGGAGCCGGGCTCATCAACCGCTATTGGTGGGGAGGAAGGGACGCCCGAGGTATCCATGACAGCCGATCCAGAGTCCAGGGCGGGGGAGGAAGCCGCCGATCCACCCGGAGGTGGAGAGGGCTGGCGGCAGGCCCTCGAGGAGACGGCAACCGGGGGCAGGGACGGTGACTCGAGGACTACGTCCGTACCTGAAGGAGGTAGGGACAGAGGCGGCGGCGCCAGTCCCGTGGCGGCATGCGGGTGGAGCCGATTATGATAGCGGCACTCCAAGCCTTTCGATGTCTGCACCAATGTCACATGCCGCCCATGGCGGGTGTCCAACCCGCCTCGCACCCTTACTCGTGGGCCCATACGGCCGTGCCAGGGGCGTACCGCTGCGAGGACCGTGAGTGGGGGCGGGAGGAGGAGAATGGGCATAGTGTAATAGGTGCTCAAAAACAGGGTGAAGGCCGACATGGTTGGAGATGTGTTGATCACCTTAGGCAACTGTTGTTTAAAAGTGCGGACAAGCCTCTCCACCGCGCCTTTAGACGAAGGATGGAAAGGTGGGCTACGGATATGTTTGATACCGTTGACCTGACAGAAGTCGTCGAAGGAGGACGCTGTGAATTGGGGACCATTATCGGAGACCAATATGTGTGGCAGATCCTCGATGGCGAGAACCTGGGCCAGGGCCGTGAGTGTAGCCTCCATGGTGGTGGATGCCATTCGGACAACAAATGGATATTTGGAGTAAGCATAAACAATGAGTAACCACATGGACCCCAAAAACGGGCCCGCAAAATCGATATGGATGCGATCCCAGGGACGGTGAGGTACAGGCCAGGCTGCAAATGACAGAGTGGGACTCGCCTGGTGACGCGCACAGACAGTGCACGCACGGACCAGTTGCTCAACATCGCCATCGATGTTGGGCCAATACGCATTCCAGCGAGCCAAAACTTTCATACGGGACATACCCCAGTGCCCGCGGTGTAACAAAATGAGCACCCGAAGCCACAAAGCTGGAGGGGTGACCATCCGATGGGCATCAGACTCCGTGGCCAACAGAAGGACATCATCGACCATGGAGAGCATGGGACACTTGGCACCAAGGGCCAAAATCTGACTGCATCCAATGAGTGACGTAGGACGGCCACCCGTGGACCACGTAGTTGAGAACCTATTGCAAGACAGGGTCGTGGCGGGTAGCCACAGCAATGTGAGCGTGCATAAGAGGCAGACCGTCCAGCGCATCCCAGCGGGCGGAATCAATGTGAAAGCAGTGGACCTCCTGTTGGTCAAAGGCAGGATCGGGGCCCGCTGGGAGACATGACAAAGCGTCCGCGTTAGCATGGTGGGCGGTGAGCTTATACAAGATGGTGTAAACATAATTACGTAAAAACAATGCCCAGTGCTGGAGACGTTGACCCGTCCGCTCTGGAAGGTGAGAGTGGGGTCTGAACAGTGTAACTAAGGGTATATGGTCTGTCAGGAGGGTGAACATTGCCCCAAAGAGATAGGTGTGAAATTTTTGGACAGCGAACACCATCACCAGTGCCTCCTTTTCAATCTGGGAGTAGTTCCATTGTGTTGGGGTCAACGTCTTAGAGCCATAAGTGATGGGCTGTTCTGAGCCATCGGCATCCCGGTGTGCAAGAACGGCCCAATCCCGTACGCCGACGCATCAGCCGCCACAACCAAGAGGCGGTCCAGAGAAAAGGGGTATAAGACAAGGGGCGGACTTCAGCATCGCCTTTAAACAGAGAAAAGCCTGGTCACAGGCAGGGGTCTAATCAAAAGGTACCCCTTTGTGACGCAAGTGATTGAGGGGTTGAGCAACAGAGGCAGCGTGGAGCAAGTAATAAGTAACCTTGCCCCAAAACACCTGGAGTTCAGATAAGTCTTTGGGATGAGGAAGGGCCTCAATGGCCGCGACATTACGACCCGAAGGGCAAATGCCATCTTTGCTAAGCCAGTGGCCTAAGTATTCCACTTCTGGTTGAAAAATAACAACACTTGTCCAGCCAACAGCGTAAACCAGCAGACTGCACAGCGTGAAATAAGGTGCTGAGGTTTTGCAAATGTTCCTAGCGGGAATGCCCAGTGACCAAGATGTCATTCAGATAATTCACACAGGCAGGGATAGGCTGTGTAAGCTGCTCCAGGAATCGCTGGAAAATGGCCAGCACCGAAGAGACACCAAAGGGAAGGAGCTTGTACTTATACAATCTGAAAGGCGTGTTGATAACCATGATGTTCTGAGATTCGGCAACCAAGGGCAATTGGTGGTATGACTCAGCCAGATTGATCTTGGAAAAATACTCTCCCCCGGCAAGCTCGGCAAGAAGGTCTTCCTGTCGGGGAATGGGGTATCAATGAGGGAGTGAGCATTGACTGTAGTGCCGAAGTCCCCTCACCGCCAAAGGGACCCATTGGGTTTCCACATGACCACCAGTGGTGTCGCCCATGCACTGTAAGTGACAGGCTCCAGCATGCCAGCGGCTCGGAGCCGATCAAGTTCCTGCTTGACCGCTGGCCGTAAGGCCACCGGAAGGGGGCCGAAGGGTGATGTGCGCCTGAAAGCCGGAAGCACATCCGAGATCTGGTGAAAACAACGACGCAAAAGCAGAGCACAGATTGTCCAAGTCCTGAAAGGGAACAGCCGTGGAAACGACCTTAACTTCATCGGAAATTGAAAAGCCAAACAGTTGAAACGCATCCAGGCCAAATATATCTGAAGCCGACAGATGGTCGATGACAAAGAGGGTAAGGAGTCGGAGAACACTCTTGTACATCACCTGGATGACAAAGTGCCCACGACAGGGAATGGAACCGTCTCCGTAGGCGACCAAAAGGTGAGAGGGAGGCGGCAACGCAGGAGAGCCCAGCCGGGTATATGTCACCATATTAATCAGGGAGACGGTGGCCCCAGTGTCGACCTGAAAACTGACATCCTCAGTGAAAATCCGGAGCGTGAGGAAAAGCTTCCGCGCTGACGGGTCGTCCTGTGGGACGACCGATTTCAGAGCATGGACTGTATCTTGAGGCCCAGGAGGGGCAGGACTGGAGCGAGTCGAGCGACTACAACAAATCGATTGGATGTGGCCCTCCTTGTTACACAGCATGCAAGTTTTCCAGCGGTGGGGACAATCTGCGCGCGAATGTACAGTAAAGCACTGTGGGCAAGATGGAAGTGGGCCGCGCAACCGGTGACAAGGAGTGACCGAAAGCGCCAATGCCATAGAGACGTCAGACAACGAGGAGTCCCGACGGCACTGGCCTCTGTCAGCCGGGCCACGTAAACGTCGCAAGGGCGGCACCCGCCGTGACGCCGTGATCGCCGTCACGTGCAGTCACGCCATGAGACACTCGTTACCTGCTTGAGCAATTTCAAAGGAGTGGGCAATGCGGAGAATGTCTTCCGAGGAGGGGTTGTCGAGTTTCAACGCCGCAGTACGGACCTCAGGATCGGGAGCCAGCAGAACCACCACATCCCGGATCAGGGAGTCTGCATACGAAGCCTTACACTGCTGATTGGTGCAAGTAAAATCGCATTGACGGCTGACACCCTGCAACTCTGTGACCCAGGAACGATACCACTGACCAGGCTGTTTATGGTACTGGTGGAACACCAGCCGAGAGGCGACAACATGGTAGCATTGGGAATAATAGTTTGTCGGCAAAAGGCAGATCTCCTGGAAAGAGAGAGCCACAGGATCGGACAACGGTGCCAACTTGCAGAGAAGAAAGAACATGTCCAGGGAGGCACAAGACAAAAACCAATGACCGCTGCAAGGAGTCGTCCATAACTTGAAAAGCCGTGAAATGTTGTTTCAGCCAATGTAAGTAGGTTTCCCAGTCCTCGTTAGCGTCATTAAAGGGTGGAAGTGAGAAAGCATCGGACACCCGAGGACTCTGAAGCTGTTGTGATAATGTGTCCCAGGCATCGACTTCGTCTGTTAGCAACTGCAGCGACTTTTGTAAGATGCTGCTGCTGTTGCTCCAGCAGACAGACCAACATCGCCTCCATACCAACAACGACCACCGTTTACCTCGTCGCCAAAATGTTGTAACGGCGACTGGAACAGTTGCAGGGTTGTAGTGACGGAAACGTGGCGGGACCCGCGGAGCGGCCCGCGAACAACAACACAATGGGAGAGGACGGACATGACCAACGAAGGACCTTATGACACAACAAGAACGGACAACAGAGTCACAAAAACCAAACAATACAACCACGTCCACTCGTAAAGAAAGCACGAAAGTCAATACACTGTCTAAAGCGAGGTGATATGTCCTGAGACGTACGCAAGGTTACACCGGCAGGCTGAGCGACAGGCAGGTGCTTAAGTACAAGATCGGAGACGCCGCTACTGACTGCTGCAACCACGTGTTCCACTGTGGCACCCTCACTCTAAATGCGGGCCAGGAGGCGCGCGCCGCCACAGCTTATGGCACGATGGTACAGAGACCTCTATGGGTCTTCGACGTCCATGATGTCTGGCGGGGATTCAAATTCCGCGGCACGGGGTACCAGATTAAGGATATTGGTGTGTAATTTTGCAGGTCCATTCTTTTACTCTTTTATACACAAGACACCTGCACTTGGGTCTTTGGGCTGGTTGAGAGATTTGCAGTAAATGCAAAAGACATAAAGGGCTAATGCTGAAGAGTACTCCCTCTAAAACTGAACTGGATTACATCTGGACCAGTTGACTTATTAATGACACAATGGAGGGAAAAGAAATAAAGACAAGAGTTAAAAATGGCCTCGAGTGCTTTTGGAAGACTAAAGAGCTTTCAAAACTATGCTTCTAAGAAATTCAGAATTTGTCTGTTTTACCAGTTTTGATTTAAAGCAACTATACTTTGATTTTTAGTGGGAAAAAAAATTACAAATTGAATACTGTTCTGCAAACAATGGGGAGAGGCACGTTGCTAGGGAGGAAAGGGCGGGGGGTTTATATGCAGATAAGAAAAACAATTCCTGGATTTCCCCAGATTTCCCTGATTAAAAATATTCCTGAGTGAAAACACACTTTTTTCAGTTGAAAACATGCAACACCAAGAGTGAAAGGACTTTTTTTTTCCATGTTAACTGACACTATACCTTCTGTAACAGCTGTTGAAATAATAAATACTTTGACACGTAACGGTTTTATACACCAGTGTAACTTCCCAGCACTTTAGGAAATGAAAGTCAGCAAAAAGCAGTGTATTTTGGCGAGTCTTTGAAGCACAGTAACATGTAGACTACATGTTTTCCTATTACAAAAGTACAAATACGAATTCCACCAAATACAGCACAGTAGCTTACGAAGCACTGAAATTGAGATTGTGCTACATGATGTGCTTTTCAGTCAGCCAAGTAACATCACTGTTAAGTAGTGCAAACACTTAAATAGGAAAAGTTAACAGTTTAAATTGATATACATACAGTATAGCCACGAGAACTGCTAAGCTTTCACATATAATACTGGTCATCAAATTTTTTTTGCTGTTTTTTTCCAAGGGTGTTGTCAGGCTGGATCCTAAGAGCACAACTTGAAAACTGCAGTATCTGAATACTTCTGACAAGCACAATTATAAATTTCCCTGCTGTGCACTGTAGTTCTGTTGAGCACTCTGACTTCTCCACAGAAAAGCCAATTACATGTGAAATTTCTCAAGAACTCACCTTGCCCTTCCCCCTCTCCCAATAATCATTCTTTTTGTCATCATTATTGCACAATTTGTAATCTAAGAAAGAAGTAAAATAAATATGAAGAACTAACCTTGAAACTTGGTCTTTTTTACCATATGTTACCCTTTAAGAAATATCAAACACAAATGTGCCAGTAAAGTTTTAAGTAATAGTGTCACGTAGAAGAAGGTGTAACTACATGAATGACGAACACTAACTTCACTTAATGTAGGTTTAGTCAGGACTTGCACATACAAGAGCACGGAGCGAACTGCCTCCGGCCAGAACACATACAGTATATATACAGTTACAGAAAATCCCAGTACAATGATTCTTGATATTTGTGGATACTTCTACGATGTCCTCGAACTGAATATAGAAATTAAAATTTTATAGTTCAGGGGAGTTTTGAACTCCTAACCCTCCATGCAACAGTTTAGTGACTCTAGTGTCATAACCACTACACCAAGTGACGGTGCTACTCAACTTCTTCTGCAATAACAGCATAAATGGCTAGTCTTCTGGGCTCAAAATTTTTCTAAGCGGTCAGCCCTCAAAGAGTTAAGTCTCAAATGACAGTCAAACACTCAGTGAGTTAAGAAACTGATCGCATATTCTCAAAAGTAACATAATTCATCCTTCTCAAACCACCATTTGCAATATTTTCTTGTGACCTGTTACAAAAGCAAACAGTTGTGATACGCTCATCAAAAGCAGTTTGTTGTTACTGCACAGTTTTTCTCATAAAGCCTGTGACACATTTCGTTGTCAGCATACTCTTGTGTGTGCACTGTGTTTTGCTGCTGTAAATGGCACATTTTCTTTGCAATTGGAGTTTTATTTTAGTGTTATCCTCTCGTTTATATTTTATTGCGGCAGTATTATTCTGCAGTAGTGGGCTGAAGTACAATTCTTCATTAAAGCATCAGCTATTGCTAGACAAAATTACAAAAATTTAACTGAAAACTAAAACAATGAAAAATTCCGGGTATTGAGAAAATTTCCAGGTTCTTCCCAGATGAAAAAATTTCTGCTTTTTCCCACATTTCGCGGTTGTCCTAGGGCATATACAAGGGGTGGCGGGTCGAAAAGTTTATAGCCTAACAAATAAAGAATGACAGATATTTCATAACACAAATTTATTTTCAATATAATACCAATGTACACTAACACACTTGCATGCATGCTCAGATAACTTCTGCAAACCATTCAAATAAAAGGTTTCAATTTTGAGTCCAACCAAGCATTCACAGAATCAATCACTGCTTCTTCACTGTTAAAGCATCATCCTTTGAGGTCTTTTTTTAGGTTTGGGAAAGAAATAAGTCTGATGGAGCTAAATCTGGAGAAAATAGCAGATGACATAATTCGAACCTGCAGTCACACAGATTTTCTAGTGTTGCGAGAGCTTTGTGTGCTGGTGCATTATCTTGACACAAAAGAACTTTGCACGCCAATTTTCCCACACCTTTCTTTCTTTATCTCTTCTCTCGAATGCTGCAGGAGGGTGCAATAACGTGATGCATTGATAGTTACGCCCTTTTGCAAGTAATCCATCATAATTACCCCTTCAGCATCCATGAAGACCAATGCCATCACCTTACCGACTGATTACTGCACCCAGAACTCTTTTGGGGTAGGGGATGAAGGATGTTTCCACTGCTGTGACAATTGTTTTGTCTCAGGATCAAAGTGGCGAACCCACGTTTCAACCACTGTCACATACTTTGCAAGAAAGCCGTCTTCATCTACTTCAAATTGACAGATGATTTCTTCACAACACTGCTCATGCTCCCATCTCTGATTTGCATTCAAGTCTTTCGGGACCAGACGAGATGAAACTTTCGGCATACCCAGAATATCCACAAGAATATCATGATAATGTCCATGGGATATTCCAAATGTGGTTTCAATGTGCTGCAACATTGTTCGACGATCCTGCAAAGTCGTATTGTGAATTGGAGTCACTGTTTCATCAGTGGCAATGGTGACATGCCTTCTGCTCCTAGGCGCATCTTCCACACTCATTCTTTCACATTTGAAATCAGGCACAAGTTTTTCACTGTTGCACAAGACGGAGCACTGTCCTTAAGTGTATTCCACATGTCCTCTGCAATTTCCTTGGGCGCCATCCCCTTCAAATGAAAATATTCAATCACAGCGTGGTTCTTCATTCTCTCAATATTTGTCATTTTGCTTACATTACGGTATACAATGCATCCTGGCAGCAACACTAACAAAGCTGGAGCCACGAAATTTGACTTGCATACCCACAAAGAGTCACCATAAAAATAGGTGGTGGTGGTGGTGGTATTGTTTGTTTGAGACATTACGGTAACTACCTCGGGCCACAAACTTTTCGACCACCCTGTGTACACACTGCAGACTACAAAGGGGTTAGTGAAACAATCTGAAAAAACAGGAGTAGAAAACATAAATTTGCAGAGGACTCAAGCTCTGCCCACCCAAACGCAACACACTGACAGCTGTTCATTAATTAGTGGTGCAGGAGAATGAGCTGCCCATGAAAATATGTGACAAACGTACATAGTAAATGGGTTAATCATTTTGCTTCACAATGGCTACACAGCCAAAATGCTGTAGTACACAAAATAAAAGTAAAATGTAAATGGTTAACAGTCAATGCGGGGAATTTCTTTCTTTGAGGAACAATACAATACCACTTACAGAATTTGTGTGTCAATTTTTCTGCTTATTTATTCGAACAGTTTCCTCTATAGCCTCACAAGGCTGAGGGAACTCCATGCCAGACCTTGATGCTAACATTAAGGAATTAACTGAAGCAATCTGATATCTGAGTTGGCTTTACAATGGTCTCATCTAAATTGATGGCCAAATAATTTGAAACCTAATTCAGATTTAACCATAAGCTATTCTATTGTGGTGTTATATTTATGCCTTACATTTAAGCTAATACTTGATATCTGTTCTGCTGTATTTGCAGCTCTCATAAATACAATATTTTCATCATTTGAAACATTTACTTAAAGCAATTTTTTGAATATTTAAAACATCAAGTTCATAACTTTTCCTAATACTAGAGATTTTTGGACTCCATTAACAGGATTAAACATCTATTTGCTCATGCTGGACATCTTGCTGCATCAAATAAGAGTCTACTGCAGCTTGTCTATTTTGGGAAGAAGTTTATTTATATCATAGGTGCTGAAAAAAATAGGGTAGAATTAGTTGTTAGACACCTTTGTTATAACCTCTCAGAAGTAATAATAAAACATAAAAATTCTTTATACAGCTATGCTGGAAATATTAAAAATATGAAATTTCTAAGGTATTACGGTGTCCAACAGTGAACTTTGTATACCTGCTTCTCCCTTTTTAAGAAAGGTTGCAGAATTATGTTCTAAAGCAGCTGTAGTATAAACTATAATGTACCAATACTGTCATTACTATAAATGCTATCATTAATGTTGTTAAATGCAAATGCTTTGCGTAATTCAGCTGTATAGTCCAGACGACTGAAAATAATTTTCTTTTCTTTTCATATTTTAGACTACCTGGAAAAATCAGTGTTTAACAATCAGGCTACACTCACCAGGATTGATCCTTTCCGTGGGTATTTGTGATCACCTTCCGCAATCCACACCAACACTGCCTCAATAAGTTCATAGTTGATTTTTTCATAATCCAACAGATACAATGATTTGCATGTCGTTGTGCTGTAATCTGTGAATAAACAAAAGGAGTTGTGGATTAATATTCCTGTCACAAGAACTGGATTACAAAGAAATTGTTTAACACAAAATCTTAAAAGAAGATCAACTTTGTTTTTTTTTTCATATAAACAGGAAATTAGCTAGTGTGAAATTCCAGTTCAAAACTGCACATTGAAAAAGGGGCTGAACACAACATCAAAGCGTCTGGTACCATGTTTCAAGGAAAGATTTAAGTGTATAGTCATATCATTGCCAGATGTCCATACCGATACCATCATCCTTTGGTGCTCCCTCTCATAGCAAGGGTGTAATTGTTGTAATGGAAATTACGCTTACTAAGCGGCGAGTGTTGACACGTACCCATGATCAGACCTATTAATCGCCAGTGCATCACAAATAATATAATCACTTCCAAATGGTTGTCCTACACTAAAGGGTGACATACTGAGATGTCGGTTACATGTGTTCCATCTGGAATACTTTTCTGAACAGTTACTGACTTTCAAATGGGTATGTCTCTCTTCATGGAAATTATCGATTATCCACAGTAGGATGGTTTTTGGGAAATGTGAGCACATGCAAGATAAAGTGTACATTGAACAAAAATATTTCAAGAATAGAAGAAATTCACTTCATTATTCTATCATGGAGACTACACTCATCTGTGTCATGATAGTTACATGCCCTAAAGAACAGGAACTGGGTGTTATGCAAATAATTTGCACTGTGCATATCAATAGACTGTGAACAGTGCAATTCGAATTTTATGTATGTTGTTTCTGGTCTCAATAGACGCATAATTTCACCACATTTGTGTGAGAAATTACTAAGTATGGCCTTTCCCCGGCCCTGCAAACATTAGTAACTACAGAAACACATGCCCCTGGTGAAATGGAGGCATATGGCTGAGCAAGTCACAACAGATCAGGTACTCTGACATTACAGGCACCTATAACCAGCATTCGTTATCATAGTTCAAGTCTGCACAAGAGCATGTACACATTTCTGCCAGGTCACTTACAAGATAGCATCCCATTTTACTAAGTGAGCTCATAGCTCATTGTAAGCACATTATAACTGGTATATATTTATATCTTCTGCTTGTGGATTTTGCAGTCTATAAACTCCAACAACGCAATGCAGTTGGTGATGTATCTTCGAACTAACTATCTCCAGTCATCCCAGTTCTGGTTCTGTGATTATGTTAACTTTTTGCTTCTCTCTTAACAACTCTATTTCCAGTCGCCTTCACTAAACTGAAAATAGACCTACATCCAGGGTGTATATGCGGACATGGAAAAAAAAATTCCCAGGTTCTTGCCGGATTTCCAAGTTAAAAATACACTTTCTCCCGGATGAAAACACATTTTTTCTGTGTTATTAAACGACAGTATATTTTCCCTCGGAACAGTAAAACTATCAATCCTTTGCATGGTTATGTTTATATACACAGGCATAGAATTTCCCACCACTTCAGAAAATGAAAATCAGGGAAGAAAACTCCTTTTGGAAAGATTTTTAATGTGCAGCAACATGTATGCAGCGTATTTTCGTATTACGAAAGTATAAATTCGAATTCCACCAAACACCGCATGTTACTTTCCGAACCATTGTAATTGAGATTGCGATGCGCTTTTGTAAGTCAGTCATAGCTCATGTCACATGATCCCGCCAGCCAATGACTGCGGATATTCAGACCACAGGACACGTGATGTACTCAGCTAATAGCAACATCACCGTTAAGCAGCGCTGAATCACAAACAGGAAAAGTTAATGTTTTAATACACATAGTGTTGCTACAAGAAAAGCAAAGCTTTCACATATAATATTGGTCTCTAAGGTTAATAAGCTGCAAGAGAAGCTAAACTTTCACATATATTGTTGATATTTTTTGCACGTGATACATTTAAAGATGTTGTTGTTGTTGTGGTCTTCAACATCTTAAAATGTAACACATTTTAAGATATATCACACAAATGTGGCAGTAAAATTTTTAGCAGAGTCCAGTGAATTGTGCTCAAAGCTCTCCACAAATAAATTAGCTACCACAGAGGAGAGAGAGCTTCCCATAGCACTACATCAATTTGCTCATAATAATGACATGAATGTCTGATCTTCTGAGCTCCAAATACTTCTAAATGGCTCGTCATCAAACGCTCTGTGATTTAAGAAATTCATCGTACATTCTCGCACATAGTTCAACTTGGATAAAAGGAAACTTTCTTTGAACATAAAGCTTTCCAAACCACCATTCGCAATATTTCCCCACGACCTGTTAGAAATAGGTTCATTTCAGTAGTCATCAGAGAGCGCCAGATAACAGGCGCCACCGCGCTTTGGCAGTTGCTATGACGCAGGAAGCCTAATGTTTGTACATGTAAAACTTTAAAAGATCTTACATTATGTCATAAAAGAAAACAGACATCAGAGGATACTCCAAGAATATTGGAATTTCGTGAACCATACTAAAATGGTACATTTAAAGTGCATACTTAAATAGCACATTCGTATGTCCAGATTCCCAATGAAGGACGCCTTGACCTGATATTAAGATTTTCAGTGTGTGTGTGTGTGGGGGAGGGGGGGGGGGCTTTGTGAAACATGCATCTAGCTGCTTGCTGCGACTGCTTACATAGCCAACAGCCCCATTTCTGGCTACAGAAATGGGAGAAGGTACTACTCACATGCCACTCAATTGCGCATGAACCCGCTCATAACTGCTGAAATGAATCTAATGAAACAGTTGTGACGACATGCTCATCGGAGGCAATTTGTTGTTATGAAGCATTGCACAGTCTTCCTAAAGGTTCAAAAATGGTTCAAATGGCTCTGAGCACTGTGGGACTTAACTTCTGAGGTCATCTGTCCCCTAGAACTTAGAGCTACTTAAACCTAACTAACCTAAGGACATCATACACATCCATGCCCGATGCAGGATTTGAACCTGAGACCGTAGCTGTCGCGCAGTTCCAGACTTTAGCGCCTACAACTGCTCGGCCACTCTGGCGGGCTCTTCCTAAAGCCTTTGATACATTTTGCTGTTGGCAAACGCATGCATGAGCACTGTGTTTTGCAGATGTATGTGGCACATCTCCTTTGCAATTTATGTTGTTTTTTTTCCTCGTTCACGTTTTATTGTTGCAGTATTATTCTGCAGTAGCAAGTTACAGTAATATCCTTTGTTAGAGTATCGATTCTTACCAGTCAATATTACAAAAATTTAGCTAAAAACTAAAACAATGAAAAATTCCCGGAATTCTACAAAATTCCCGGGCTTTTCCCAGATCTCCCGGTTGTCCGGGATCGTATACACCCTGTACATCTGTACTCCACAAGCCCCCTTATAGTTTGTACTTCTGCTACGACTATCATTTCCACCGCTTCCCTGTCCCGTCTGTGAATAGCACACACCACTACCACTAAGTGTCCATTTCAGTTCCAGTTTCTCTGATTTATCGGCTGTGGTCATTTCACGAGGTATCTGTGGTAGGACACTACCCAACAACAAAAGTGAAGCACGAAAAAGGAGAGGAGGAAATTAGATGACACTTCAAGGGTTGACAGTGTATGTGATGTGGTTTCAACAATTACAAAATCGAATCAAATTTACAAAGAACTGAGAAGTATATTTCACTATGATGTTGCACCCTCTCTGGCACGGATGCAGGCACTGATTCGATTGAGACATGAGAGACAGAGCTGCCGCAGCCTCTCCTGAGGCAAACCATCCCACAACTGTTGTTACTGGTCTTTAGAAACTGGCACTGGAACAGAATTAATATCCAACCTGGTCCCACACATTCTGAAAATCTTGCTGCCAATGTGAATGCTCTGTGCCATGCAGACAGTTCACAGAGCCACATACAACTTGTGGACAGGTGTTGTCATGCTGAAAAATATCACCACTACACCATCAAGTGGGAAGTAACACATTAGGATGACAGATGCCTGTGATTAATCAAGATGCCAGAGGTAACACTGCTGTGCCTCTACAGACCATTGGAAAAATGGCACCTCTCCTCAGGCTGCCATCAAATTCACCAACAATGGTTGCCGCTGATGACTGTTATCTGTGGTAGTGCTGAACTGGGATTCATTCTGAACGCAATATGACACCAATCCCCAGCAGTCCATGCTTCCTGGTCAGAGTATCATTCCAAGCACAGCCAGTTGTGTAGTAGTGTTAATGTCAACCTGTGTGAGGGGCAGTAATTTCTTAGTTTAGCAGCTGCTACTCTCCAACTAATAAGACGCAACAACACAGAATGTAGCACGGAGTCTTTTACTTGTTGTCGGATGACAGGTGCAGATGGGGAGGGGTTACAATGTGCCTGGTGCACAACACGGTGATCCCCCTCCCCCTCCCCTTGTGGTGATCTATCATCACACCTGGAACCTTGAAGAAGAGTAGGCCTGCTCTCATGTGACTATGCTGTCCAACATAAAGTCACTGTCACACAAATGCCCCACAGATCTGGATATATTGCACAATTCAACCAACTGTCCAAATGGAGACATTAAACTCTGCCAGGTGCTGATAAAATTGTCTCAAACAAGTACTTGGCATCTCCGTCTCCTTCACACTGATGACTCCTCTAACACTGTTCATGTTCCGTAAGTATTCTACCATACCTGGTGACAACATTAAATACGATCAACAATAATGACTCTGGTCGCCATGCTAGCTGTTATGGGGAATTATAACTCTCATCATTTACTAGCCACCAATAGCGTGTATGTGAACAAAGTTATATTGACACCTGACGTCTTCTCAATGCTTCCTTTTGACAGGCAGTACATATAGTCAAACTGTTCTTCAAATGTTCACTCTGAAATTTCAACAGTAAAACTGTGCAAACTGTTCATGATGCTCAACACTTGTCTTTTACCTTTTGCCACCAGAATTTGTTGAGCATCTCTGTAATGCTCTCACACTTACTAAACAATGCCAAAATGTAATGAACAGTGCCGCTCTTTGTTAGGCTCTCTCTCTCTCTCTCTCTCTCTCTCTCTCTCTCTCTCTCTCTCTCTGCACCCCCCCCCCCTTTTATTAACCTAACTGGGCCCATTTTCCAGATCAACGAGAGTAATATACATTAACTAGTTAAATGAGTGTTCTGCAAGTCATTTCTTTTGTGGGTGAATTACATTTCATCAACATTTTTCTAATGAACTTTAGCCAGGTATTTACTATACCTATAATTATTTTTATATGGTCATTCCATTTTAGATCACTCTCGACAGTTAGTCCTTGGTATATTGTGGGTGCTACTGTCTCCAGACGTTTATCACGTATAGTACAATCCTTCATCCATCTATATGCAGTTTATGGGTGTTCAGGGTCAACTGCTGGTCCATACACCAGCTGTTGATCCTCTCCACATCTTCCTTCGTTTTGCTAAAGTCTTCCAGTGTTGCAACACTGCTACAAATACCATCATCTGCAAACATTTTTACAGATTCTTTGGCGTGATCCACAAGATCACTTACATATGGGTCACTGAGAGTCGTAAGGGCCCAAAGCACACATACAAAGGTTCAAAAAAACATATATCTCTGACAATCAAATTTAAAGGCAAGCCACTAATCTCCTAGGTTTAACTTGTTTTTAACAAAGTCCCAACATACTATATTACCTATTAAACAAATCATGCATCCAGTTTGTATTATGAAATTTTAATTAATATTCAGGATTGTTATTATTAATGTTTATCCACAAAATTTTGATATACAGGCTAGGGCAATAGTGTCTTTGACTGATGTATAGTTTGTAAATAATCACACACAGACACTCTTATGACCTAATCCAATACGTCATTGGTTGGTTGGTTTGTGGGATTAAAGGGACCAGACTGCAACGGTCAACGGTCCCTTGTTCCAAAACTTAAAAACTACCACACAGAGTAAAAAACGGATAATAGAGACAACAGACAACACAGGACAAGAAAAACTCAGACAAAGAACAGACATAACAAATGAAAATCACACGGAGTGTGGCGATGGCTGGTCGACCATAGAATAAAAAAGGAAAAGCCAACCACCAAGAACACATTAAAAACTCAGTTTAAAACCGTAGGCCAAAGGCAAGAATCGACACAAAACAATAAAATAAAACAAACACTCATATTAAATGATAAAAACCCCCCTGCCTGAATAAAACGTAAAACTAAGCCAGCCATAGCAGGGTCATCAGTTAAAAGGGCAGGGAGCGTATCAGGCAGCGCAAATGTCTGCCTGACCACAGCTAAAAGGGGGCAGGCCAACAAAATGTGGGCCACTGTCAAAGCCGCCCCGCAGCGACATAGAGGACGTTCCTCGCGACGCATTAAATAACAGTGCGTCAGCCGGGTGCGGCCAATGCGGAGCCGACAACGCATTAAATAACAGTGCGTCAGCCGGGTGTGGCCAATGCGGAGCCGACAAAGGACAACTGAGTCCCTGCGGTCGGCTCGCATGGATGACCGCCACACAGTCGTCGTCTCCTTAATGGCACGGAGTTTATTGGGCGTGATCCGATCGTGCCATTCAGTGTCCAAAAGCGCAAAAACTTTTCGGCGGAGGACTGCTCACAAATCAGTCTCTGGGAGGCTAATGTCCATAGATTGTTTACTGATGGCCTCTTTCGCCAGGCGGTGAACATATTCATTGCCCGGGATACCGACATGACCGGGCGTCCACACAAAGACGACAGAGCGGCCGCAACGGGCAAGAGTATGCAGGGACTCCTGGATAGCCATCACCAGACAAGAACGAGGGAAACACTGGTCGAGAGCTCGTAAACCGCTCAGGGAATCGCTACAGATCACAAAGGACTCATCTGAGCAGGAGCAGATATACTCTAGGGTACGAAAGATGGCGACCAGCTCAGCAGTATAAACGCTGCAGCCAGCCGGCAAGGATCGTTGTTCGTAATGGTCCCCTAGAGTTAGCGCATAACCAACGCGACCAACAACCATTGAGCCGTCAGTGTAAACAATGCCAGAGCCCTGATACGTGGCCAGGATGGAATAAAAGCGGCGGCGGAAGGCCTCTGGAGGGAATGAGTCCTTCGGGCCCTGTGCCAAGTCGAGCCGAAGGCAAGGGCGAGGAACACACCATGGGGGTGTACGCAAAGTGGCCCAAAAAGGAGGTGGAACAGTGAAAACCCTAAGCCCGGAGAGAAGCTCTTTGACGCGGACCGCGATCGTACAACCTGACCGGGGCCGACGTTCTGGCAGATGGACGACCGATCGCGGGAACAGGAGACCAATACGTCATGGTTCTCACTATCATCATTTCCATTAGGCACATTCTGCAATGTGAGGTTAATGTTCACTTCAGTCATGAAATCTAGTAGTTTCAGTGTTTCAAATTTGATATAGTAGTTTTGTTTAGTCCTTGTTCTTCAAGATCGATATTTGACTCCCACCTACGTATTTGGGCACTGGATTTTGCAGGGTATCTACAAATTGAGGAGAAATAACAATATGTGGTTTATCTAAATGTGACTAAGACAACTGTGGCCTCCCACAACTAATAAAGAATATCAGCAGTTCTTGGCAACCTGTTGAAAACTGCCTCATTGTAAAATGCATATTGTTACCTTGAAACATCTTTTGGTTTCATAGTGAGATCAGTAATACTCTTGTAGGTCCTGAAATCTTGTCAATTTTACAGATTGGAATGCTAAAAACCATGGAATGTGAGGTTAGGTGGGGCAATCCTCCAAGAGCTTCCAGCTTTAATGGAGAAATGGGTGTCCATGTAGCCAGGGAGCATTCCTACAGCAATGAAAATTTGTTCTTTGGGCCCTTATGGGAGTGAATATCAGAGAAATTAGTGAGACACTTTTCCACAAATGTTATAGTATTTAAGAATAATTACCGTATTTACTCGAATCTAAGCCGCACTTTTTTCCGGTTTTTGTAAGCCAAAAAACCGCCTGCAGCTTAGATTCAAGTGCTAAGAGGAAGTTCTGAAAAATGTTGGTAGGTGCCGCCACAACTAACCTCTGCGTCAGTAAATAAATTTAAAAAACGGTGGAAGACGAGCTTTTTTTCCTCCACCCTGAGTTTCGACCACTGCCTTTTCATACATTATCCAATGAAGTAAATACAAATTCCGTATTGTTCATCTTCGAATGTAGCAGCATTTCAACGTACTACGAAAATCCGACTGGCAAGACTGTCAGTATGGCCAACTCTGCATTCTGAATTTTTTCCTACCTGTGAGAAGAGATGGTTGCTAATAGGAACTTTTATGAATTGTGAATCACATACAGTATTCTCTTCACCATAATAATAATAATAATAATAATAATAATAATAACACGAATATAAACATTTTTCCATGTATTCTTTCGTGTTTGCTGCTATCTCATTTAAATCCTGTCTGCCTAATAAACTACGAAACTAGAGTGAGACAACAGAAAACGCGGGAGAATATACATATAATGTCATGTTTATATTCGTATTATTCTTATGCCGAATAGTGATACAGTCAGAAATGAAGCACGGCAATTGATTAGATTTTTAAATCTAAGATGACTCTAATTTCTGTGCAGAATGTAATTTACTAAAGAGGTGTCTGCGAAGATTTTCAAATGGAGAAAAATTTTCACTAAACTCCCGTTCAGATCATCTTCTATCATACGCAGTCTATTATTTGGTTCTTGTCGATCATTATCAAAGAAAGCAGCAGTGTAAGTAACAACAACTAGCAGTCTCTTGCCATTGTTTTGCTAATGAGCCGATTTTCTCTCTCTCTCTCTCTCTCTCTCTCTCTCTCTCTCTCTCTCTCTCTCTCTTTAAAAAAACTGTAAGCGGCGGTAGTACGCACAAAAGCAAGCCATGCCGCGAGCGGCGCCAGGTAGTAAACACTCATTATCAGAATGCGACAAACAATGCAACAAACAATGCATGACGCAGTACAGTGATGCATTTTCAGCTTTGAGTGATGTAAACACCTATAACAAAGAACGGCACTTATCAGATCAAAGAAAAATAAGCAATCAATTCAAACCAGAAGAAGCACATGAAAAAAGAAGGGTACCCGTATAAATACGGACGGAGCGCCTGACGCGTAGCAACGGTTACCTGGTAAAGCTTAACTGCTAAGCCTACGACTCGAACCAAACTACTATAGCTGTATCGTCATTCATTCGACCTAAATTGTATCTCATATTACAATGGACCAACTTTGTTTCGATTTGGAGGTGCGGCCTAAACTTTTCTCTCCCCTTGAATTTCGAGTCTCAGATTTCAGGTGCGGCTTAGATCCGAGAAAATTTTTTTTCCTCGATTTCGAGTCTCCTTTTTCAGGTGCGGCTTGGATTCGAGTGCGGCTTAAATTCGAGTAAATACGGTAGTGTGCTTTTTTTTTGTACAGTTATAGAGTAAGTAAAATTTTGAGTTGGAACTGTATTCTGGAATAGTGACTTTAGGTTGTAGATTCAATAATAGAATGACATTTCACGAATATAGTGTTAAAGCTTCCAGTTTGTGTGTGTGTGTGTGTGTGTGTGTGTGTTTGTGTGTGTGTGTGTGTGTGTGTAGGGGAGGGGAGGGGCGGGTATTGTCAAGAGACAGCGTCATTTCTCAGAAACACACACACACACACACACACACACACACACACACACACGCGCGCGCGCTGTGGGTGAAAGAAAAATGGAGGAAGGGAGGGAAAGTGAGAGGAGACAGGAAGGAAGGGTGACTGCTAGAGAGGGAGAGGCAGTACGGAGAAGTAGGAGAATAAGTTGAGGGCGTGGAGGTGGGAGAGGGGTGAGTTGGGGTTAGGGTATTTGGGGAGGGAGGGGGTGGGGGGGGGGGGGGGCATTTGCAAGACACACTGGAGAAAGTAGTAGACAGAACAGAGTTAGTGTACAATAACATATACATGGACTGTGCAGGAGTGGCATAAGTCTATTAATGTACACCAACCTTGTTCTCTCCACAGCAATCACCATTTCTCCACACTGTACAATATGGGGGAGAAACAATGACCTATTTTATTTTACTGCGGAGGTATACAGCTACACATTATCAGTGTGCACTGTTCAAAAGAACACTTCATAACATTTTATTAGATATTTCATTTTTATAAATAAAGTCCTTTAGGCAAACATACCTGTTGACAATACAATTTTTGGCACACTTCTGATAACCTCATAAAGAGTGTTGCTTGTTACAGCCCCAATTTTGGTGTGAATGTTGTTTTTTTGAGTTTTTGATAGTTGTTGGTCTGCTAGCATACACTTTGGGTTTCAAAAATCTCCACAGAAAAGAGTCACAAGCAGATAAACTGGATGAACCACATGGTCAGAACAGGAAAACATTCTGCGTTAGGGAAACATTCTGCGTTAGTCTGTCATGGACATTCTGGCTCTGTGGGTAGTTGTACCATCCTGTTGGAACCAAAATGTCTGTATATTGATACTTTTACGATGAATTTCCTGCATTATGAACTGTACCAACAAACAACTTATAAATCTGGTGTTATTATGGCAGTGCCACCTGAACCATTCTCAAAAATGTATGGGCCAATAACAGCCTGCGTAGACACACCACATCAAAGAGTGACTTTTGTGATAGAAAGTGGTCTTCTATGCATTTGTTGAGGACTGGTTGGCAGCCAGTACCCAAAGTTTCGTTTGTTCACATAGTCCGATAATGAAAATTGCCACCATCAGACATTATGAAATTGTTGAGAGAATCTAGTCGAAAGCTGATTGTCTCCAGCAGCTGTGTACAGAACTTATGTCGTGATTGCCGATCTCTTGGGTAACAACTGTTGTATCACTTGAAGCGATGGACATGAACGTCCAGGTGCAACATCCATTGCACACTTCTGCCCAAGATGTTAAAGATTGTGAAAGTCAGTGAACCGATCAGGTGCAACTATGCTGAAAAGTAGCTGTTGCTATTGCAATGCTGTCCGGGCTGCAAATTGTTCACGGTATAATGGGTGACTATTCCTTCATGGGAGAGGCCGTTGCTCTGAACTGCTGAACCCTTCTCATACTTGCCTTCTGACACACACACACACACACACACACACACACACACACGCGCGCAAGCGCACGCGCCATCACATCTGAAAAAAGTAACAGTTGCAAACACGATATGTTTCTTTGACCAAGTACCCATACTAAGTGGTACCAGCAACAATCTACGAAGCCGTGTTCAACAATGGTGCACTATTTAAAACAGGTCATTTTTCCTGCCGCTCATGTACATGTGTGCACGAAGTAAACAATGAGTGTGGATCACAATTTCTCATGATGGGGTACATTATTGCAAACGTGAAACAAAACTTGAGATATGCACAATTTGCATTATTAGGACAGTTAAAGCTCCAAATTAAGGACACTCTAAATAATTCAAGAGGTAATAATGTACCATAACAGTATTTTTAAAAATATTTAGAACTGGTTGCAGGTATGTAAAAAGAATGTTAAAGTCTAATATCAAGAAGATACAGGGTGCTGCTGGTACAGTTATCAATGGTAGATATTCTAGTGTCCAAGGTGACTTGCGAGACAGGAAGTGCAAATTAAATCCCCAAATTTAAATCACATACCAAAAAAGGGAAAATTCTTTTTAGTTCAATGAGAGAACAACAAACAACACAATAATTACCATTGTAGCGGTGATATAACTGTTGCACTGTCAGGTGGTCATCGCGGGTTGCTGGATTTGCTATGACTACAGCAGATGTTGCAATATCTGCTACTGCCAGTTGCAGACCCAGTTCTTCGATATCCATTGCAGCACGCTTTTTTCCCATTTTGCGTGCGTACTGGGAATCTTCTTCTAGAGCATATTTTGTGACCTCTATCACATCCTCCAGGAAGAACTCCTCGACAGGGAACGTGCGACCTTTATGACGCAGAGAAAAGGAAACAACGGTACAACAATTTTTTCCTCCCATTAGACACATACTGAAACTTTTATATCTGTAGACAATGCTCAAGTCTGTGAATGTCTTGGTCTAAACTACTTACCTATTTGAGCCCCTTTTGTAGCAGTAATGGTACCGGTATGTAATGGTATGATGTATTGTAGCAGCATATTAGAAGTGTTTCAACTGAACTGATTCTGGATTATTTCTCTTCCCCATGTCCTTGACATTAATTCTACCAAGATTGGTACTCATACAGTAATTAATTTCCATGATACAATGTGCTTAATTGGGAAAGTTTAATTATAACCACCCAGTAGTTCTACTACACCTGAATTTGTGGGATCATATATTGCTTTCTCTAGATAGAATCTTTTACAGAAGCCAAACTGGGCAATTAGTATGAATTTCCCAAAACAATGGTTCAGTATTCTACTACAAAGTTAGCTACCTTCTTGAAAATATTTGTGAACACAGGTAGTATTTACGTGGCACCACATTTCAGAACTTTCCTTGAATACCATCAGAGCCACAAGAGATACTGTTTTGCAGTGACCCATGGGTTTTTGTGATGTCTTTAACAGATGAGTTGGCAGAAGATATCTGATGGTGGAGAATGCAATGTCTGAGCAAGTAAACCCCATGGACCTACTTTTGATGGTTCATTTTTTGTCCCTGTGTTTTCAGTTCATGTTGGGTGCTGCAAAGAGTAGATTTGTTTCATGCTTAATGATGTTCCAAATTGCCTTGTCTTTTTGCCTGTAATTTTTTTTCTTTTGATAAAGATTTTTGCTTTATTGATAATACAGTGCAGAATTTTGCAATGTTTCTTGAAGCGCACCTTAAAGTCTTGACCGATGTTAATTCTCATGATTAACTAAAGCTCTCCTCTTTTTCAGATACAATACTTTGATCCTAGATATGTCACCTATTCTTTCTCAGCTTCCACACTAACTGTCCTTGGCCCATCTTTAGGTAAACTGTATTTATAATTTCTGCTGTCCAAGGTAAACTTCTCACCACTCATCATTCTGTAAATTCTCTTTAGTGTTATTAAGTCAGAATATGATTCTGTACAGCTGTACTTTTACCTTTTTTGCCAAAATTGATTGATGATAATACTTTATTGCTGGCATTTGGTCACCATGGACAGACAAATGAGTATTACTAGTAAGATGTAAAATCACCATATATAAAGACTCCACTTGTTTCAAAGTCTTACTAGTACATTTTCTACTTACCTGATGAAATTTAAACCATTTCATATTGGGAAACTGTACACTGTCAGAAATGCTATTTTGTATGTTTTGAGGTCTATTAAGGAAGCGCAACACAAAAAGAGCAGTATGGTTAATACTTTAGTTCGTCAAGAGCCTAGGAGCAGGTGGTACCTATGTGTTGAGGGTATTCAGAAGTTTCAAAAGCAATTTGTTCATTTATTTATACTCGTATATAATATTTAGTGGTAAATCGAGTATTTTTCAAAAATCATTGAACTTGGAGGCTGTATGTTTTGTAGATACTATAAAGCCTGTCTCATTTTGCATAACTCTGTGCATGGCAGAGGCAGCTTTGAAGCATAAAATAAAGTACCAATAATGAGTTCAGGCAACTAGGCAGGAACATGGTAAAATTTCAGCAATAATATGAGGGGAATAATTATGGAATATTTTTTAATGTAACTGGTTCTGTAAACTGGCAGCTTTATAAAAAAAATTCTGGAAATATTGTTATTGCTCCTCTAATGAACACTTTTTGAATACAGTACAAGAAAACTTCTTTAAGTTACTTACTCACAACAATCATTTTTTTGTCATTTAAGTTTTGAAATTATCCACAAAGATCTCTGAATAAATGACTGATACATTTTTGTACGAGTCCTGTCCTTATAATTTTCTAGAGTTTTGCTCCACTGCATATTCTTTCACTAAAGAAATTAATTGGTCTACTCCCCCAATCAAGCGTAGGCTTAAAAAATAGGGGGGTGGGGGGCAAATAACCTTAGAACCAATTAAGTGGTGTACATGATGCTGTTGCCTTGGAAAGTGGCACTATATGCCGGAAAGGTGTGAGTGTGCCAACGTATACTATGCCGCCATCACCACTTCCTCCATCAGCTTGCTAATGGCACAGCAGCCATCAACTGCAGTGCGAGTCCTTGGCAGCTCCATCGCTTCCATGTGCCATTTGGACGGCAATGGCTAATGTCACTTAGATGTGAAAGCTGCCATATGGCTCTAATGTCTCGGTACTGTACACGGTGCCATAAAGTTGCTTGCTGGACACGTGTGAAATGGGCCTTATTTGTATATGATAAGAGTACAGCGGGCAACAGAAATTTAAATTAAAATCACATACACTAAAATGCTGATGAACTAACCTGGTATTTCTACTGTAGGAACTTTGTCAAAATACTGAGAAAACAGCTCAGCATTCATGGTGGCACTCATCAAGATGACCCTCAGGTCAGGCCGTACTGGAAGCAGGTCTCGCAGAATCAGCAGCAAGAAATCACTACAAAGAGAATGTTCGTATTATGGTAAACTGAAGGATGCACTTTGTAGAAACTCTGTACTAGCTGCACACTTTAACATGATCCTTTTCTGATTGGCAAAAATTGAATGACTTCGGGTTGCTGCGGAATGTTTACACTTATTGCCAACCTTAGCTACATAAAAATTTTTTGTGCAGTAGCAATACAAATCATCAGTCCCTTCATTTGTTAAATGGAAAACCAGGAGTGGTAGCCTAGGAAAGGAGGCGAAAGACAAACCCTGGAAAGCCTAAGTGTAACTAACTCAATAAAAAACAGAGATAAAAGCCCATAAAAAAGACAGCACAGACAAGTTGTTAAAATAACAGCAATATAAGGTATTAAAACAAAGAAGTGAAAAATAATAAAGAGAGTAAAAAGGTGGAACATGTAGCAGTCAGGCTAGCCCATCGAGTAAGGCTGCCAAGCGACCCCTGGGAGAGCTGGGAGAGGGGTGTGGGGGATGGTGGACCCTCAAGGATGGATATAAATCACCTTCGCAGACAAAACTTAACACCAGGGCAGCCGCTTTCACGTTGTCTGCTAGCACCAGAGGTAGCGTGTCAGGTAGATTAAGACGACGTCTCAAAGCAGTCAATTATCATATACTTGTTCCAATTTCTCATAACATCGAATTAAGGCCGCTGACAGATCATATAGAGCACTATATACCATACTCAAAAGTATGAACATAAGTAGGAAACTAAAGCTGCTACTGTACCAAACAATGATCAAACCAGTTCTTATGTATGGCAGCAAGGCATTGGTACTGACAGAGGCTCCGGAGAAGAAACCAAAGGAAAGTGCTGAGGAAGATTTTTGGTCCTTTAAAAGAAGTTGAGATATGGAGAATTAGGACTAATGAAGAAATAAGGGCTCTGTACAAAGAACCTGATTTGGTAACCTCAATCAAAATGGGAAGGCTACGATGGTTAGGACTTGTGCAGCGTTTGACAGAAGAAAGGCTCCTGAAGAAGATGATGATGGAACATCCTGGTGGTAGCAGAAGGCGTGTGAGATGGCTGGAAGATGTGGAAGCCAACCTGAGAGCAGTGGAAGTGAGGAAGTGGCACAGGTGTGCTGAAGACTGAGACGATTGGGAATCTGTGATTGAGGAGGCCAAGGTCCTGAGAGGACCGTAGTGTCATGGAGTCAGTCAGCCAGTCAAAGCAGCCAGATTAGGGCAGTCTATGAGTAAGTGGGCTACCATCAGGCGGGCTCCACATCAGCATTGAGGGCAATTCTCATATTGGAGAATGTGGCCACGGGTCAGACAAGTGTGGCCAGTGCAGAGTTGACAGAGGAGGGTGGATTCCATGGGAGAAGCATGCAGTGAAGCCTGCGACATGGTTGTGGTCTCCTTAATAGTTCTCAGTTTGTTTGGGGAGATCAGGGCAGACCATTCTGTGTTCCAGACTTCCAGCAACCGATGGCGTATAAGTGACCGAAGGCCCACAAATCCGTGACACCAGTTACTGGAGGACAGAGACACACCAGGTGTTGACCAACCATATCCCAGACATGTTTGATGGGTGACATGTCTAACAAATGTGCAGGCCAGGGAAGCAATGGTACCCGTCACTCTTCGAAGAAGGCCTGTAAAATCCTTGCAACATGTGGCCGGGCACTGTCCTGTTGAAATGTGGCCTGTGGAGATGCCTGAAGCAGGGGGGAGTACCTCAGGCTCCACAACCTCTGTTAGGTACTGGTTGCTGTTAAAAAGTGCCCGCAATACGTACGAGGCAAGATCAGTTGTTGTAACCAATGGCGCCCCAAACCATCAAACCTGGTGTTTGTCCGCTATGCCGCTCCACAATGCAGCCCTCCAGGTTGTGCTCGCCACGTACCGCCGGACTCGTATGTGGCCGTCACTGTAGGACACACTGAAGCGGTACTCATCCGAAAAGATTACATGTTGCCACCCAGCACCCCAGTAACTGTGTTCATGTGCCCATTGCAGTCAGAGGAGCAAGTGGTTTCTGAATAATGGAAGCCGACGTAATGGTAAGTGTGCAAATAGTCCAACCTGCAGCAGAGGGCGACGAATCGTCAATGCAGAGAACTTCACAGCTGTCACAGTGCTCCAGCGACGAGCCGACACTGTGGATGACGCTGTACAGTCCGTAATGGCCATGCAGACAAGATGATGGTCATCCCCTGCTGCGGTCATGTTCCAAACTCCAGTTCCCGCTCGACACTGCGTACGACCTTCCTCTACTTACTGCTTTCACACATGCATCACTGTTGTAGCAGCGTGACCTGGGCGAGCTGAAATGTCATGGTATGACAAGCCTGTTTCCCAGGGACTGATCATTCTGCCCCATTTGAACTCGCATACATGCCAATTCGGCTCCCTTTGACGTCAACGAGCTGGCCACTGTTCGCGAACAGCTGAATGTGCAGATGGCTGCGGTCAGCCGTCTTCAGGCTGCTGCCTCTGAGTATAGCGGCAGTGAGGACTCTGGTGTGTCACACGGTACACCCCAGGTGTTACACGATTCCCCCACAGTCCCTGCTGTCGAGACATCTTTGAGCGTACTGGGCGTGGTTGGGCCACCCTCTCCCCACGGGGAGTAGCGGGTTCAACGACGTTCGCGTCGCACTAGGTGGAGGGTCAATGTGGAGGCTGGCCGCGTGTTGCCGCCCGCTCTGCCTGTGAATGGACAGGTGGCCACTTCTTCAGCAAAGTCCGAGGACACACAGGGGGGGAGGGGTTTATTGGTGATTGAGAACTCCAATGTTAGGCAGGTGATGGAGCCCCTTAGGGAAATAGCGGAAAGTTCAGGGAAGAAGGCCAGTGTTCACTCTGTCTGCTAGCCGGAGGGTGTCATCCGAGATGTGGAGGACGCCCTGCTGGCAGCAACAGAGAGCACTGGGTGCACCCGACTGCAAACAGTTGCTCATGTCAGCACCAATGACTCCTGCAATCTGGGTTCAGGGGTCATCCTCAGTTCATACAGGCAGTTGACGGAGTTGGTGAAGGCAGAAAGCCTCGCTCACAGGGTGGAATCTGAGCTAACTATTTGTTGTGTAGTTCCCAGAACCGATCGCTGTCCTCTGGTTTGGAGCCGAATGGAATGCTTAAACCAGAGGCTCAGATGATTCTGCGGAGATCTGGGATGCAAATTTCTAGATCTCCACTATTGGGTGGAGAAATCTAGGGTTCCCCTGAATAGGTCAGGCATGCACTACATGCAGGAAGCGGCTACAAGGGTAGCGGAGTACGTGTGGAGTGCACAAATGGGTTTTTTAGGTTAGAGAATTCCCTCCCTAGGCCCGACAAGACGCCTCCTGAGACACGACAAGGTAGCAGTAGGCAAAATGCAACAGTGAATGACAGTATTAATGTGGTAATAGTAAATTGCAGGAGCGTCTATAGAAAGGTCCCAGAATTGCTCTCATTAATAAACGGTCACAATGCCCACATACTACTAGGGACGGAAAGTTGGCTGAAACCAGAGGTAAACAGTAATGAAATTCTAAAGTCAGATTGGAATATATACCACAGAGACAGGCTGGACAGTGAAGGGGGAGGTGTGTTTATAGCAATAGAAAGTGCAATAGTATCGAAGGAAATTGACAGAGATACGAAATGTGAAGGTCACGGTTAAACCAGGCTCAAATATGGTAATCGAATGTCTCTAAAGGCCCCTGGCTCAGCAACTGCTGTGGCAGAAGACCTGAAGGAAAATCTGGAAAATATTTCATGTAAATTTCCCCACCATGTTATAGTTCTGGATGGAGATTTTAATTTACCAGATATAGACTGTGAGACTCAAACGTTTATAATGGGTGGCAGGGACAAAGAATCCAGTGAAATTGTTTTAAGTGCATTATCTGAAAACTACCTTGAGCAGTTAAACAGAGAACCAACTCATGACAATAACATATTAGACCTTTTGGTGACAAACAGCCCCGAACTACTTGAAAAAGTTAACGCAGAACAGGGGATCAGCGATCATAAAGTGGTTACAGCATTGGTGATTTCAGCCGTAAATAGAAATATTAAAAAGGTAGGAAGATTTTTCTGTTTAGCAAAAGTGACAAAAAGCAGATTTCAGAATACTTGAGAGCTCAACACAAAAGTTTTATCTCAAGTACAGACAAAGTTCAAAACCATCGTACAATATGCATGAGATGAGTATGAGCCAAGCAAGATCGTAAGAGATGGAAAAGAGCCACTGTGGTACAACAACCGAGTTAGAAAACTGCTACGGAAGCAAAGGGAACTTCACAGCAAACAAACATAGCCAAAGCCTTGCATACAAACAAAAATTACACGAAGTGAATGATCATCAAAATAAAATAAGAAAAATCAGAGCTCGAACAGAAAGGTTTAGGTGTTCGTTTTTCCCGTGCGCTGTTCGGGAGTGGAATGGTAGAGAGATAGTATGATTGTGGTTCAACAAACCCTCTGCCAAGCACTTAAATGTGAATTGCAGAGTAGTCATGTAGATGTAGATGTAGAAGTGAAATGTAGTGTGAGGAGGGTTATGCGAGAGGCGTTCAACGAATTCGAAAGTAAAGTTCTATGTACTGACTTGGCAGAAAATCCTGAGAAATTTTGGTCTTATGTCAAAGCCGTAGGTGGATCAAAACAGAATGTCCAGACACTCTGTGACCAAAATGGTACTGAAACAGAGGATGACAGACTTTTTACAAAGCTGTTTCACAGAGGAAGACTGCACTGTAGTTCCTTCTCTAGATTGTCGCACAAATGACAAAATGACAGATATTGAAATAGATGACAGAGGGATAGAAAAACAATTAAAATCTCTCAAAAGAGGAAAGGCCACTGGTCTTCATGGGATACCAGTTCGATTTTACACAGAGTACGCGAAGGAACTTGGCCCCCCTTCTTGCAGCGGTGTACCTTAGGTCTCTAGAAGAGCGTAGCGTTCCAAAAGATTGGAAAAGGGCACAGTTCATCCTCATTTTCAAGAAGGGACGTCGAACAGATGTGCAGAACTATATACCTGTATCTTTAATGTCAATCAGTTATAGAATTTTGGAACACTTATTATGTTTGAGTATAATGACTTCTCTGGAGAATAGAAATCTACTCTGTAGGAATCAGCACGGGTCTCGAAAAAGACAATCGTGTGAAACCCAGACCGTGCTATTCGTCCACGAGACTCAGAGGGCCATAGACACGGGTTCCCAGGTAGATGCCATGTTTCTTGACTTCTACAAGGCATTTGATACAGTTCCTCACTGTCGTTTAATGGACAAAGTAAGAGCATATGGGCTATCAGACCAATTGTGAGATTGGATTGAAGAGATCCTAGATAATTCTCAATGGAGAGAAGTCTTCCAAAGTAAGAGTGTTTTCAGGTGTGCTGCAGGGGAGTGTCATAGGACCATTGTTATTCACAATATATATAAAAGACCTTGAGAATAACATCGGAAGTTCACTGAGGCTTTTTGCGGATGATGCTGTAGTATATCGAGAGGTTGTAACAATGGAAAATTGTACTGAAATGCAGGAGGATCTGCAACGAATTGACGCATGGTGCAGGGAATGGCAATTGAATCTCAGTGTAGACAACTGTAATGTGCTGCGAATACATAGAAAGACAGATCCTTTATCATTTAGCTACAATATACCAAATCAGCAACTGGAAGCAGTTAATTCCATAAATTATCTGGGAGTAGGCTTTAGAAGTGATTTAAAATGGATTGACCATATAAAATTAATTCCCGGTAAAGCAGATGCCAGACAGAGATTCATTGGAAGAATCCTAAGGAAATGCAGTCCGAAAACAAAGGAAGTAGGTTACAGTACACTTGTTCGCTCACTGCTTGAATACTGCTCACAAGTGTGGGATCCGTACCAGATAAGGTTGATAGAAGAGATAGAGAGGATCAAACGGAGAGCAGCGCGCTTCGTTACAGGATCATTTAGAAATTGTGAAAGCGTTACAGAGATGACAGATAAACTCCAGTGGAAGACTTTGCAAGAGAGATGTTCAGTAACTCGGTACGGGCTTCTGTTGTAGTTTCGAGAACATACCTTCACCAAAGAGTCAAGCAGTATATTGCTCCCTCCTACGTATATCTCGCAAAGAGACCACGAGGATAAAATCAGAGATTAGAGCCCACACAGTGGCATACTGACAATCTTTCTTTCCACGAACAATACGAGACTGGAATAGAAGGGAGAACCGATAGAGGTACGCAAGGTACTCTCCGCCATACACTGGCAGGTGCTTCACGGAGTATGGATGTAGCTGTAAGATGTAGATGTACACTGGCACTCACTGTATTGTTTCCACCTTGTGTGACAGCTCTGCACCAAATACACTAGTCGCAACACCGACCCTTTCAGACCGACACGAGAGGGCTCTCCTCGGCCTACGTGTACCCCATTTCACTACAAAACATATCACATATTGCTTGCACACCTGTTGCCACTTCCACCAAGTGTGGCGCTGCTCAGGTAAGTCCTTCTCGGTGCTGCACTTTTCATGACTGGCAGTGTACCAGCAGTGGAGCAGCCTATGTAAAAACCACCCTGAGGTGCAGCCAGAAGGCCCCGAGACTCAAGGGGCTAACACAGCCACTCGCTCACCACGCGTTCAAGATCTAGGGGGTTCTTACCCAGTTTCAGTACCGGAATTATGGCGCTTTCTCGCCACTGAGGTAGGAACTCACCTTCGTTCCAGATCTGATTAAAAAGGGCAAGGATGTGACACTGACAATCCACTGAGAGACATTTCATCAGTTGCTTGTGAATGCTGTCTGACTCTGGGGGCATATCAGGGCAATGGGCTAGGGCACTGGAGAGCTCTAATTCTCTGAATGGAGCATTGTATGGTTCCAGGTGGCAGGTAGTAAAAGATAAGCACATTTGATTCACCCGCTGTTTGATGACGAAAGGTGGGTTGGTAGTTCTCAGATGCAGATGAGCGAGGACAATGCTCAGCCAAATGTTTGGTGACAGCGTCTGGATCAGTATACGTGGCACCATCTGCGGAATTACTTGTACACCTGCAGGGGACTGAAAGCCATAGAGGCATCTGATCTTTGCCCATATCTTTGATGGAGAGGTATGTGATCCATTGGTGGAAACATACTATTCCCAGGATTCTTACCTGTGTCATCTTGTGAGGCAGCAGACATGGGCATGGAGCCATTTACAGGCAATAAGGTGCTCCAGCAAAATGGCTGCTGTGACCTCTGGGGTCCACCAGCACACCGTCTTCCAACAGGTGGATCCCAAGGAAGAGGGGATGGCACGGTCGGCTGCCAAAAGAATGGCTGCCATTGTATGCTCAACAGCTGCATCGATACTGCCGTACGGTGACAAGTTAAGATGACACCAGAGGTAGACTCATCCGAGCCAGCATTACTGAGAACGCATCTGGCCAGGTATCCAGGGGAGCAATGCTGAGGGAGGGACAGGAATATCGGAAAGTGGTCACTACCACATGGGTCATCGTGGACCCTCCAGTGGGCAGCTGGTAGGTGAGACCAGGGCTAAAAAATGAAGTTCAATAGGCAGCTGTGCCAGTAATGTTTCTACGTCTTTACCACAGCCAGTGATCATTGTTGCACCCGACAAAGGGTTATGGACTGTGAAGCCACCTGAGACAAGGAAAGGTGGGGGAGAGTTGAAAAGAGTAATGCAAGACAGTACATCCTGAGAAACAACATCATTGGGAGGGAGATAAACCTTACAGATGGTAAAATCCTGATGTGCCCTTATCTGAACAACCACTTCAACAGCCTCCACATGTGCCCTTATCTGAACACAGTAACAACCTCCAAACATTTATCAACAGGCACAAGGTCACTATATCCGAGTCCAGAACATACAAATTCCAACCGATACCCTTTCTTAGTCGGTACGATTCTTAAAATAACCCCAGTAGGCAAAAAGTGCAGGGGTCTGAGTTGCTGGAAATCATGTTTCCTGGATGCCAACACAGAATGCAGGGTAAGTGCATAAAAGCTGTCATAGATCAGTCAGGTGGTGGAAAAATCTGTTAAAATTCCGCTGCAGGATCAGACTGCCTCAATATGGTGTGGTCATGAAGCGACTAGATGAGGGGGTTCAGGGGTGGGCAGGTTATGACCCAGGGTCACGTGCTGCCACCAGCTGAGATGTCAGGGGATCCACTGACAGAAATTCTGCAGCAATTGGCTGGGGAGATCTGGTGCCTCAAGGGCAACAGGGATCTCCACTTTGCTCACAGAAGGAGTACATGCAGAGTCTGGCAGTGAGGAGACACCAGAGTTTCCTTCATCTTAGAGGACTTCATTTTGTCATTCTTGCCCTTCTCCTTAGAAGACAATCACTGGAAATGTTTCCCTTAAATGGTTTCAGGGACAGAGGAGGGACAAGAAGTCCAACGACCAGCAGCCTTTGGTCTTCGGCCACCGGCTGGCATCTGGCTGAGGATGAGCAGAAACTGTAGAAGGGAGAATCCCTAGCTATGGAAGCCAGAGGAAGATGATGTCCCTCTGGCTAGGGGATAGGGACTGGTATCTCAGGCAGGTGGAGATCCAATGCTTCCGAAGTGGGTGCGGTGGAAGCACGGTGCTGAAGGCCCACTGTAAGAGGTGCAACAGAGGAAAGTACCGTTGGCAGATAAGGTGACAACATTGCAGCTGCAGCGTAAGATTGTGTCACTTGTATGAGTTAAGATGCTCATAATTTTTTCTGGCCTCCTGATAGGTGAGCTCGTCCAGAGTCTTATATGGCTGTATTTTATTCTCTTACTTAAAAATAGTGCAATCTGTTATGAGCAGGGAGAATGGAGCTCACCATAGTTTACACAGATTAGGAGGTGGGGGGGGGGGGGGGTGGGGGGGGGGAAGTTTGCACGCACAGGACATCCACAATGTCAGAAGACAGGGGTAGCAGTGCAACAGGAAGACATATGTCCAAACTTCATACACTTGAAGCATCTCTTAGGACAAGGAACATTGGTAGACCATTGACCTCCTCAGGCAATGTATACCCTTTGAAAGCCAAGACAAAGGCCGCGGTAGCAACTTTGTTTTCCCTTGATCCCCTATGGACGCAATAGTTGAAGTGCACAACCTGCCGTTCTAAGTTGGCCCGAAGCTCATCGTCAGATTGCAAAAGATCATGGAAAAAAATGATGCCCAGAACCATACCAAGTATTGTGTATAGAGTAGCAGTCACGGGAATGTCACCCAACTTTTCGCAAGATAGCAGCATCAGTGAAGGGGCAGGAGATAACTTTTAATCAGGAGAGATCCACTATTCATCTTAGAAAGGGCTGCAACTTCCCCATATTTGTCCAGAGTGCGTTCGACAGACTGGTGTCTGCGTCAGTCCTGGTACAGACCAGGTATTGGAGGGAGCATTTTTCTCCTTGTCATGTAGTCTTATGTTCCTCCCAAGGTGTGGCCAGTGAAGTGAACGCTTTAGGATTTCATTGCATCATATGAGGCCTTTACATTCGAAGGGTCTGCTGAGGTCACGTGACCACCAGTGGGAGAAAGTTTAGGTCACTTCATGTGCAAACTATCTGGCATGGTGCTACTCACTCTGAATGGGTCTTTCCCCATGAGGGACACCCAGCCTCAGCAATGGCTACCTGGCCAGTAATCCATTGCTGGAAGCCCTGTGCCTCTGTCACGACAGGCACAAACTACACTGCATACATGAGGAATGTGCAACACACCAACCGTCACGTGGTCAGGAGGCTACCACCATGCAGGTATTTGGTATCCCCATCCACAACAGGACGGCTACTGTGCTGGGTTTTGGGTGTACTGCAACAGGAAGGAAGGGAGCCCGGGCACAGAGGCAGAGCATACTATACAGTGGGCAACTTTCCCTGCACGACATGCACTTCTATAAAATTTGGAAAAGATGGCAGGTCAAACCAAATAATGTGGACAATATATCGTTAATGGAAGGTGAAGATAGTGCTGGAAATTGTGAACTGAGTCTAAACAGGGTCTGCACCAAACACACCATCCAACAGAAAGTCTGAGTCAGTAAGAGAGAGCCGAAGTGTAGGTTTGCAGCACAGAAAGAGGAAGTAGTGCTGCATGGGCTGGGCTCTGTGGTGGCCAAGCACAAACACAACAAAGAGTGGTGAGCCCTCTGACAGGAGGGAAGAGGAAATAGTCGAAAATTAGGTGAGAGAGATGATATTGCGAGAAAAAAATTGATAGAGCACTGAAAGATCAAAGCTGAAGCAAGGACCCTAGAGTAGACGACATTCCTTCAGAATTATTGAGATCCTTGGAAGAACCAGCCATTATTAAACCATTCCACCTGGTGTGCAAGATATAAAAGACAAGTGAAATACCCTCAAGACTTCATGTAGAATGGAATAATTCCATTCACGAAGAAGACAGGTGTTGATAGGAATAAATGTTACTGAGCTATCAGGTCATGATATGATGGATTACTACTCACTGAGTTGCAGACAGACACAATGAAAATACCATCATAAATTGAGGTTTCCGCCAACTCCTTCTTCAGAAGTGAAAAACACACACACACACACACACACATGCACACACACACACACACACACACACACACAAAATCACACAAGCCAGTATATCTCACACCCACATGACTGCTACCTCTGGCCGCTCTAGGCAAAAAGCAATAATGTCGCATCGAACACAAGCAGCAATCTGGAATGGGGCAGTAAAGAGGGAGGGATAGCAGGGTACAGATAGGAGGACAGGAATCAGTGTTGCCTGGCAGAGCACGCAGGGACTAAATGGCAGGATGCTGTAGGGGAGGGGGTAAATGGGGAGCAGTAAAGGAGACGAACGGAGAATGAGGAAAGACCGTTGGGTGCATTGGCAAAGAGTGGAGCACAATGAGGGTTAGGGGATGTGAACTGGGAGAAGGTGACAGAACAGAGGGAGTGCAACTTTTGGGTGCAGGATTTACTGACAGTATATTACCACAGGTTGAGGATGGGGTGATTTTGGTAACAGAGAGCGTGTTATAAGGATAACTCCCACCTAGACACTTCAGAAAAGCTGGTAGTTGAGGGAACGATCTGGATGGCACAGATTCTGAAGCAGCCATTTAAATCTAGCACAACTGCATTCTTGGCCACAGTTTGTTGGTGGCCATTCATCCTGGTGGACGGCTAGTTGGCAGTCGTGGTGATATAAAAGGTTGTGCAATGATTGCAGCAGAGATGGTATAGGACATGGCTGCTTTCACAATTGCCCCTGCCTCTGATGGGGAGGATAAGCCTGTGACAGGTTTGGAATGGCAAATTCTGGATGGGTGGACTGGGCAGGTCTCACATGCGGGTCTTCCACAGGAACACGATCCCTATGGCAAGGTGTTGGGATAGGGATTGGCATAGGGGCAGACTACGAAGTTGCAGATGTTGGTTAGGCAATGGGACACCACTTTAGGAGTGTTGGAAAAGATCTTGGGTATGACATCCTTCATTTCAGGGTTGTCACTGGCTTATCCTACCCCATTTGAGGCCAGGCCACCAGCAAAAGCAGACATGTCATATACCAGCTCTGATGCAATCATTGCACAGCTTTTCTGAACTGTGCAGATGGGAATTATCCTTACAATACATTCTCCACTCCCAAAATCATCCTGGCCTCAACCTACAGTGACATACTGTAATCACACCCTCCACCCCCTCTGTTCTATCACCTACTTCCCGTTCACATTCCCTCACCCTCTTTGTGCTCCACACTCTGCTAATGCACCCACCAGTCTTTACCCTGTCTCCACACCTCCCCTTTACCAGTTCTTGTTTCCCCGTCCCTACCTACAGCATTCCAACACTGTGCACTGCAGTCTCGTCTGGCTACCGTGTAGATCCTGCATCCTCCGTGAGGCAGCGCTGACTCCTCTCTCCCACCATGTGTATCCTGGTACTCCTCCCCCTGAAACACTCCTGATTGCTGCTTGCGTTCAATGTGACACCACTGCATTGTGGCCAGAGTGGTGAGCGATGACAGTCGTGTGTGTGTGTGTGTGTGTGTGTGTGTGTGTGTGTGTGTGTGTGTGTGTGTGTGTGTGTGTGAGCGTGCACCCTCTCCTGATGAAGGCTTTGGACAAAAGCTCAGTGTGTAACATTCTCTTTGTTGTGCCTGTCTGTAACTCAGTTTTAATCTTTACAGTGAATAATTATCTATCCTTTCATAATATTGTTGATATTGCAACCTGGACTTTCCACTGTTTGAACTATCAGTTCAAGTCAGAGTTGCAAAATGTGAACACAAATTATTTACAGCAGACTGGAAAAACTGGTATAAGCGGACCTCAGAGAAGGTCAGTTTGGGTTCTGGAGAAATGTAGGAGCACATGAGCCAACACTTATCTTAGAATAATGGTTGAACAAAAGCAAATTTATGTTCACAGTGTAAGTGCATTTCAGAAAAAAAAACACTGTTGACTCAAATACAGTGTCTGATTTTGAAGGCAGCACGGATAAAATACTTGAAAGGTTACCTGCAACCTGCTCAGATGTCAGACTGCAGTTATAAGAATTGAAGAAAATGAAATAAAAGTTGCAGCTGAGAAGGGAGTGGGACAGAGTTTTAGCCTATCACCGATGTCATTCAATCTCTACAATGAATAAGAAGTAAAAGAAGCCAAGGATAAATCTGAAAGGGAATTAAAGTTCAAGGAAAAGAAAAAACTTTAAGTCAGTCACAAAGTAGTGCAGCTAAATGGAATGGATAGTGTCTTGAAAAGAGGGTATAATATGGGGAAAAATGATAATGGAATATAGCCTAATTAAATCAGACAATGCTGTGTTACATAGGTTAGGAAATGGGTTTGGTTCTTGAGCAGCTAAGTAACTGATGAAGGTCATAGTAGAGAAGATGCAATTTCGAGAAAAAAAGATATCAAATATAAATTTATGGAACAATCAGTACGCTGGGAAAGCTTTAAACATCACATAAATTTATACGTTACGAAGTCTTTTCTGAAGGTATTTGTCTGAAGTGTAGCCTTGTACGGAAGAGAAATGTGATGATAAACAGTTCATTTAAGAAGAGAATAGAAGCTTTTTAAATGTGATGCAACAACACCAGCTCAGCGACTTCCCACGCCATTTGATGACAAATTACTAATATCAGTGTCATATAATCTGCGTAAGGAAAAATATGACTGTTTTCTAACCAGGCCTTAAGGTACTTTACATCGATAAAACAACTTGTATATCTTATTAGTCACAATATGTTAAAAATAACAAAGTTATGAAAAGGACAACTGCTACTCATCATATAGTGGAGACACTGAGTCACACATAGGCACAACAAAAAGAGCATCACAGAATAAGCTTTTGGCCAACAAGACCTTTGTCAAAAACAGAAAACACCACACATGCATAAGCGCAAGTGTGCACACACACCACAGTCTCTGGCAGCTGAAGCCAGACTGGCTTCAGTGTGAGACTGTTGGTGTGTGTGTGTGTGTGTGTGTGTGTTTGATTTTGACGAAGACCTTGTTGGCTGAAAGCTTATTCTGTGATGCTCTTTTGTTGTGCCTATCTGCGACTTAGCATCTCTGAGTACCATTTATCCTTTTCTTAACGTTGTTACATTCCATCCTGGATTTTACATTGTTTTACGTTAAAAATAAAAATTTCACAGAAGCCTCATAAAAACAGGAGGTCGTCTTCTATTCAGAGTCATATTATACACTCCTGGAAATGGAAAAAAGAACACATTGACACCGGTGTGTCAGACCCACCATACTTGCTCCGGACACTGCGAGAGGGCTGTACAAGCAATGATCACACGCACGGCACAGCGGACACACCAGGAACCGCGGTGTTGGCCGTCGAATGGCGCTAGCTGCGCAGCATTTGTGCACCGCCGCCGACAGTGTCAGCCAGTTTGCCGTGGCATACGGAGCTCCATCGCAGTCTTCAACACTGCTAGCATGCCGCGACAGCGTGGACGTGAACCGTATGTGCAGTTGACGGACTTTGAGCGAGGGCATATAGTGGGCATGCGGGAGGCCGGGTGGACGTACCGCCGAATTGCTCAACACGTGGGGCGTGAGGTCTCCACAGTACATCGATGTTGTCGCCAGTGGTCGGCGGAAGGTGCACGTGCCCGTCGACCTGGGACCGGACCGCAGCGACGCACGGATGCACGCCAAGACCGTAGGATCCTACGCAGTGCCGTAGGGGACCGCACCGCCACTTCCCAGCAAATTAGGGACACTGTTGCTCCTGGGGTATCGGCGAGGACCATTCGCAACCGTCTCCATGAAGCTGGGCTACGGTCCCGCACACCGTTAGGCCGTCTTCCACTCACGCCCCAACATCGTGCAGCCCGCCTCCAGTGGTGTCGCGACAGGCGTGAATGGAGGGACGAATGGAGACGTCGTCTTCAGCAATGAGAGTCGCTTCTGCCTTGGTGCCAATGATGGTCGTATGCGTGTTTGGCGCCGTGCAGGTGAGCGCCACAATCAGGACTGCATACGACCGAGGCACACAGGGCCAACACCCGGCATCATGGTGTGGGGAGCGATCTCCTACACTGGTCGTACACCACTGGTGATCGTCGAGGGGACACTGAATAGTGCACGGTACATCCAAACCGTCATCAAACCCATCGTTCTACCATTCCTAGACCGGCAAGGGAACTTGCTGTTCCAACAGGACAATGCACGTCCGCATGTATCCCGTGCCACCCAACGTGCTCTAGAAGGTGTAAGTCAACTACCCTGGCCAGCAAGATCTCCGGATCTGTCCCCCATTGAGCATGTTTGGGACTGGATGAAGCGTCGTCTCACGCGGTCTGCACGTCCAGCACGAACACTGGTCCAACTGAGGCGCCAGGTGGAAATGGCATGGCAAGCCGTTCCACAGGACTACATCCAGCATCTCTACGATCGTCTCCATGGGAGAATAGCAGCCTGCATTGCTGTGAAAGGTGGATACACACTGTACTAGTGCCGACATTGTGCATGCTCTGTTGCCTGTGTCTATGTGCCTGTGGTTCTGTCAGTGTGATCATGTGATGTATCTGACCCCAGGAATGTGTCAATAAAGTTTCCCCTTCCTGGGACAATGAATTCACGGTGTTCTTATTTCAATTTCCAGGAGTGTAATTGGGTAAAAATGGTAATTTCAATACTTTCACTCAACTTGTGGGATGCCTTAAACAGTATTGCAACAATACAGAGAAATAGGCTAGGATGACCACTGCAAGAATATGGAGAATACTACAGTGAAACTCTGACTTTACACTTTTCAAGAGACTTTAAAAAAATGGCGTAAAATGTGGGGAATGTAAAACGTGGGATGTAACATTTTAAGTATGGTATATGTGCATAATAGGCACCAAACTCCTTGTCAGGGACTTGTTTATTATCTAATGAAGGTTTATTATCTAACAAATACTACAGGTGTAACTGGAAATGGTAACTGTCTGGGAAATAGAAATGTCTGACTTAACTTCATACATAACAATCGGTTTTTTGGAAAGCTTGCAACTGTCACTCGTTATTTAAATAATGAAACACTGCACCAATTACATATTTTTTCATGCTTAGCATAACACATTCTGAGCATTTTTTCTCACTATCAATTGCAAATATTTATGTAAGTATTCTGTGTCGTTTTTTCATATGTGCTTTCTGTGTCTCTTGCACTGAAGTGGTCTTTTTAAGGTTATCAGGTAATCTGCCTCCTCAATTACATAGAAAACCATACATGTGCACTTGGCAATGAGAATAAATTCTCAAAATACGTATTCCTATGCATGAAAAAAATATGTAATTGGTGCTCTGGCTGAACCAAAAACATTTTAGCATCACAAAGTCAGCAAAGTTGTCAACTAGTGCTGTAAGTGGCCAAACGATGAAACACACTAAATAACAATCACGGAGCTATGCAAGCACAGTAGAGACAGTTTGGAAATGGTTGTAGATGGTGGTCATATCTTTATTCGAATGAACCTAGCTACTCCCATCATCCACCACACCAAGTACAGCTTGGCAGCAACAGGAGATACAGCACAAATTGTTCAAACTGTTACCCATTAACCAGTTCATATGCACTGAACGGAGTGCCCAGGTGTCAAGAAATTTTACCGTGTAAAGTCTGTAAACACTACTTGAAGGCCAATGCCATGACGTCATTTTACGTCAGTTTTTTCTCCACCAACATTTATTCATAAAGCGTAAATTGTGGGAAAATTATGAATATGTCAATGCAAAATCAGGTGCAAATTAACATTGTGGATGTAGGAAATTTGAGGGGAGCAATTAAAAATGTCTTAAATGGTGGGAAAACACTAATTCCAGGAATGTAAAGGCAGGGTTATACTGTACTTTTACTGAACTCAATGACTTTTTTCTTCTTGACACACAGGGCAAATTGTCTATCAGGTTTCCTTTGTACCGATGTAAAAGAGTTACATTACCTTTCTTCACTGCGCTCATGGACTTCATCGACAATTATGTGGGAGACACAGTCGAGGTTTGGATCACTCTCCAGTCTGCGTAATAGGATTCCAGTCGTACAGAAAAGGAGACGCGTACTCGAAGACGTCTTGCTCTCCAGCCGTATCTGTAACACACACATTAACATCACAGTTAACACGTGTGCTATTACGACTGAGAACTGCAAATGAAAATATAATCTATACATTCAGCTCTGCCAAAGCACAAAAGGATTGTTCACTGTGAGATTGATGCACAGTTTATTTATTTGTGATGCTACTGCTACTTCACAGCTTGCTGCTTACTTGCTGACCCAATCAGTGCGGACATGAGTGTGTTTCTGTGTGCAAGAAACTTTTTTTTTTTTTTTTGTTTTAGCAATCATTTACATTAAAAATCATTAGTGAAAATTAAAAATGATGAGGAAAGCTAACACACATCTTATCCCACTATCTCTTTTCCTCATTGTTATCTTCTGTGTAGCTCATTTTACATTGTTTTTGTAACATGCTACTTTAAGAATAAATGCTGCAGTTACTGCAGCTATGACCAGCACAATTAAGTATTATCCATTTTTAATGTTATGTCACTGAGTTGTGTCAGGACACAAATGATTGACTCTGCCCTTGATGTATAGAATCATAGCTTGACAAATGATGTAATGTTTCACTCCTTTTCTTTCCCTATATGCCTGTGCGTATTTTTATGCTGTCATTACATAATATGGTCATTGGCAGCAGCACAATATGTATCAGGTACCTGCAGTCTTCACAAGATGATACCTGTCAGTTAATTACCAGTAAGTCTCCCAACTTTAAGAATTGAAGTCCCATGTATAAACTGTCATATCTCCATAAACGTGTGTCAGGCAATGATATAATTATGCCAGTAAATTCAGTGATATATCTGGGTTAATGTCTGTAAAATGTGTTTAGATTAAATTAGTAGCACAGAAGTGATAAATCAAAACTTCACGTCTGATACTGAAGCTCAACTGCATGATCAGCGAGCGACAATGTAGCTAACGAAACACACTTTTTGCTTTCATTATTTTGTCATGGAGCGTCAGTGAGAGAAAGTTTTTAAAAGCTTTGAAATTGTGAGTACACTTTATTGGAATCCTCTGAGTGATCTCATTCACAAATACGGAAATAATACAGTACCAATTTTGTGGGTTTGCCTTTTCACAGTTTGTGCCTGAAGTTTGTGCTCAATTTGGCCACAAGAGGCCACCCAGTCTGGTAATATGACAGCAGTTGTATGCACAGACTGCTGACTGTCCCTGGAGCTAATGAATATGTAGGCTGGAGCTGAAGGCTATGCTGGCCACTTGTGTACCGCTACTTGTATTGTAATGAGTCTTCCACGTGAGTGTACTGTTTGAGCAATAAATTACAATGTTCTTAGGTTAGAAAATATAGTCTAGGTAATTTGTGCCCTGTGGGTTACGCTATCTGAAGATAAATACAGGGTGGTCCATTGATAGTGACCGGGCCAAATATCTCACGAAATAAGCATCAAACAAAAAAACTACAAAGAACGTAACTCGTCTAGCTTGAAGGGGGAAACCAGATGGCGCTCCCATACGTCAAACGGATATCAACTGCATTTTTCAAAATAGGAACCCCCATTCTTATTACATATTCGAGTAGTACGTAAAGAAATATGAATGTTTTAGCCGGACCACTTTCTTCGCTCTGTAATAGATGGCGCTGTAATAGTCACAAACATATAAGTACGTGGTATCACGTAACATTCCGCCAGTGCAGACGTTATTTGCTTTGTGATACATTACCTGTGTTAAAATGGACTGTTTACCAATTGCGGAAAAGGTCGATATTGTGTTGATTTATGGATATTGTGACCAAAATGCCTAACGGGCATGTGCTATGTATGCTGCTCGGTATCCTGGACGACATCATCCAAGTGTCCGGACCGTTCGCCAGATAGTTAAGTTATTTAAGGAAACTGGAAGTGTTCAGCAACATGTGAAATGTCAACCACGACCTGCAACAAATGATGATGGCCAAGTAGGTGTTTTAGCTGCTGTCGCAGCTAATCTGCACATCAGTAGCAGACAAACTACGCGAGAATCGGGAATCTCAAAAACGTCAGTGTTGAGAACGCTACATCAACATCGACTGCACCCGTACCATATTTCTATGCACCAGGAATTGCATGGTGATGACTTTGAACGTCGTATAATGTTCTGGGCACAAGAGAAATTAAGAGACGATGACAGATTTTTTGCACACATTCTATTTAACAACAAAGCGTCATTCACTGACAGTGGTAACGTAAACCGACATAATACGCACTATTGGGTAACTGAAAATCCACGATGGCTGCGACAAGTGGAGCATGAGCAACCTTGGCAGGTTAATGTATGGTGCGGCATTATGGGAGGAAGGATAATTTGCCCCCATTTTATCGATGGCAATCTAAATGGTGCAATGTATGCTGATTTCCTATGTGATGTTCTACCGATGTTACTACAAGATGTTTCACAGCATGACAGAATGGCGATATACTTCCAAAATGATGGATGTCCAGCACATAGCTCGCATGTGGTTGAAGCGGTATTGAATAGCATATTTCATGACAGGTGGATTGGTCGTCGAAGCACGATACCATGGCCCGCACGTTCACCGAATCTGACGTCCCCGGATTTCTTTCTGTGGGGAAAGTTGAAGGACATTTGCTATCATGATCCATTGACAATGCCTGAAAACATGCATAGTGCATTGTCAATGCATGTGCGAACATTATGGAAGGCGAACTACTCGCTGTTGAAGGGGGGGGGGGGGGGGGTTGGTGAAAAACCATGACTACAATACGTTTTTTTCTTTCCTTGAGCTAGAGGGGGGCTGCAAACATCCCCCTCCCCCCTGCTCCTGAGTACGGGTGCCCTGGAATTACCGACACTTTCTATAATGCGAGAACAATCTGACCATTTACATGATTGTCTTAGGTTGCTTTTTTTTTCATATACTTAACTATGCTCAATCCCTCCTGCTCTCTTTCTCTCTTAAATCATGCACACACATACATGCATGTGTGTGCATGATTTAAGAGAGAAAGCGGGCAGGATGTACCGAATGTAGATGGTTGGTTGGTTGGTTGGTTGGTTGGTTTGGGGAAGGAGACCAGACAGCGTGGTCATCGGTCTCATCGGATTAGGGAAGGATGGGGAAGGAAGGCGGCCGTGCCCTTTCAGAGGAAACATCCCGGCATTTGCCTGCAGTGATTTAGGTAAATCACAGAAAACCTAAATCAGGATGGCCTGACGCGGGATTGAACCGTCGTCCTCCCGAATGCGAGTCCAGTGTCTAACCACTGCGCCACCCCGCTCGGTACCGAATGTAGATAAGTAGCACCTTGTAACGAAGCAGGGTTGCCCACTGCTATCCTGTTTTGGTTTTACACTCCTTCAGTAACTTAGTTGAGCAATGAACTTTTATTTTTTTTCATTTTCACTACTCAGATTCCGACTACAGATTCTATGGCCTTCAGCCTCATAGTACAGAAACAGAAATAGTTTAAATAAAATTCCCCTAGTAAAATCTATTATTTCAGTACATTCTAATGTCTATTCTGAAAGTAATGAGCTAATTAGTGTTATTGGAAATGCTTCCTATTAAAAGTTATGAAAAATGGCGTATATTGTGCAATACATATTAAGTAAAATTCGAGTGAGTTAATAGATCGAATTCAGCTATAAGACTGCATCCAAAAGAAAGCCTAAATTTTACCGATTCCAGCAAAGTGTTTAAATTAACCTAAAGTCTATTAGTTAAATAGATATTAAGACTTGAAATCTGTAGCCTGTATGACTTTCAGTGCCAATTGTGACCAAACTACTAAATCATTCAGAGATCTGTTTCAATACTTTTGCTACCTTTATTTTTCTACATAAAATGACTCCAGTCTCAACTTTGTAAGTGCATTAATTAAGAATTAAGTAAATTTGAATAAGTAAAAATTATTGTTCAAGAGGGCTGCCATGGTTATAAGTCGGGAATTCCCACTGCGGATGCATAAGTTAGTTCCGTGTATTTAAACTGACATAACTCACTCATGTTATTTAAGTAATAAAACCCAATAGTTAACTTCAAAACCAATTAGAAAGGATCATTTTAACCCTGGGAAATTATAAACTATAATATATTAACAGAAATAGTCAAATATTCAAGCACTCGTCTATATAAGGTCCGAGCTGGTGCAGTTCTCAGTTCTCGGTCAGATTCTCATGGAGCAAAAGTGCGGCAAGTCGGTTAATTTTTCCAGTAGGTACCAAAAAAGTGTAAGTGTGAACATTATTAAAGACTGGAAGTTTTTGACCTACATAATGTGACGATTAAGTATAAGATGCCGGGTCACATGAATATTGTGTGTGTGAGTGATAAGAAATAAATCACACTGTCGTTGTCATAAATGTTCAACAATGAATACGGTCTTGACTTTTGATTTTGGAAAACTTAATCTAGGATCCTGGCTTCTTAATGTCAGTGTGATTTAGGTCAGACAGGCACAGCTACCGGGAAGACAATATTGAATAAGCAAAGCAAGGTAGGCCGGGAACACTGCACATTATCTACTGGGTGAGGAAATGTTTCAATACATCTAGTTGTGACGTGAACTTTAAGTGGCACTAATACAAGGATACAGCCCGGCACATTACAACCTCCCCCACCCCTCCCCTCCCCCAAACACACACACACACACACACACACACACACACACACACACACACAAAAAAAAGGATTTAACTTCCACAAGCTTTCAGAGCCAGTGGCTCCTTCATCTGGTGGAAGAGATGAAAGGGAAGGAAGAGGGGTGAAGGGAAAGGACTGGAGAGGTTTGGGGAAAGGGGTACAGTTTAGAAAAGTCATCCAGAACACCGGGTTAGGTGATACTTACAGAACAGGATGAGTAGGAAGTACTGACTGTTGGGGACTGCCACGGACAAAGTTTGAAAACTTGAGAGCTTAAAGGTGGAAGACCGGGTCATATGCAATACAGAGATTATTACTAAAACATCGTTCACAAGTTAATAAGAGGGAAAAGCTAAGTGCATTGTATGCAACATACGTGGGAGGGGAGGGGGGGGGGGGACAGCGAGATATAGACACGTCAGAAAGTGAAAGATGCAGAAAACTAAAATGGAGTCATGAAAGGAGTAATTACTGTGAATAAATGCCGAGACGGAAGGAATTAATGTAAATTAAGGCCAGGTGGTGATGAAAACCACGGACATGCTGTAGTGGTAGTTTCCACCTGTGGAGTCCTGAGAAACTGGTGTCTGGGGGAAGAATCCAGATGGAAAAACAGTCACCGAAGACATGACTGTCAGGCTGTATAGCATGCTCTGCAAAAGGATACTGTGTGTTGCTGATATACACTCTCTGCCAATGCCCATTCTTCCTGACTGATAATTGGGTGGTAGCCATGCCAATGCCAAAGGCTGAACAGTGCTTACATAACAGCTGGCATATGACGTGTCATTTTGCAGGCGATCTCCCTTCGACAGTATATGTTTTGTCAGTTACGAGGCTGGAATAGATCATAGTTGGAGGATGCATAGGCCAAGTCTTGTACTGTGGACTATCACAGGGTTATGAGCCACAGGGTAGGGAGATGGGTGCAGAAGGAGCATAGGGCCCGACAAGCATATTGCGGAGATTGGGAGGGTGACGAAAAGCTTTTCTAAATGTGGTGGACAAAATCTAAGACAGAATGGCTCTCATTTCAGGGCATGATTTTAGGAAGTCATGGCCTTGTCAAAGTAACCGATTGATGCATTCAGGATCAGGATAATACTGGGTGACAAGTTGTGTGCTCTGAGGTTGTTTTTTTGGAGGGATTGGCAGTACCAGGATTGGATGTGATGGTCCAGAAAATCTGCTTCTGGTGTAGGCTGTTGGGATAATTACAACCAGTGAAGGCTGTAGTGAGAGTGGTGGTGTATTGCTGTAAAGAGTCTGCATCTGAACAAATACATTTACCCCAAATGCCAAGGTTGTATGAGAGGGAACGTTTGACATGGAAAGGATGGAAACTGTCAAAATGTAAGTACTGTTGTTTGTTAGTGGGTTTGATGTGGATGAAAGTCTGTAGCTAGCCTTTGGTGAGGATGAGATCAACATCAAGGAAAGTGGCATGGGGTTCAGAATACGACCATGCGAAATTTAATTGGAACAAAGTATTGAGAGATTCCAGGAATTTTAACAGGTCAACCTCACCATGAGTCCATACAGCAAGCCATCTACATATCTAAACCAAACCGGGGGCTGAAGACTTATGGATCTCAGGAAAGCCCCCTCCAAGGGATACATGAAAAGGCTGGCATAGGAAGGAGCCATCCTGGTTCCAATGGCTGTACCCCTGATCTGTTTGCATGTCTGCCCCTCAAAGGTGAAGTAGTTGTTGGTAAGGATAAAGTTGATTAAGGTGAGTGGAAAGTGTGTCATAGGCTTCAAATTAGTTGGGCACTGACTGAGGAGATATTCAGAGACAGACCGTGTACGTGAGGGATGTTGGTATGGAGGGAGATGGCATCAGTGGTGACAAGTAAAGTAGTGTGGTGGGAGTGTGGCGGGCACAGATTTCAGACGATCTAGGAAATGTTCATTATCTTTAATACAGGAGGGAAGTCTTTGTACTATGTGTTGCAGGTGTTGATTAACTAAGGCAGGTATACGTTTGGTGGGTGCTTTGAAGCCAGCAACTATAGGACGACCAGGATGACTGGGTTTGTGAATCTTAGGTAGAAGGTAAAAGATGGGGATGAATGGTTTGGGTGGGGTAAGAAGTTCTACAGATTGAGGTGTAAGTTCTTGTGAGGGGCCTGAGGTATTTAGGAGGGTTTGCAGGCCAGTTTGAATCACAGGGGTGGGATCTTAATGTCAGATGCTGTATGCATAGGTGTCAAACTACTGACATAGACCTTCACTAACGTACTCCTGTCAATCACTTAGTACAGTAGTAGATCCTTTGTCTGCTGGGAGGGTAATGATAGAGTATAAAGAGTAGGATGACCATTGGGTTAAAATAAACGAATAACAACAACCAAAAAACAACCAACAAAGGAATAAAAAGAGTACTGATTGTGGTAATACACGTTCTCTAGAGTTTAGGAAAAGTGGTTTGTGTGTGTGTGTGTGTGTGTGTGTGTGTGTGTGTGTGTGTGTGTGTGTGTGTGAGAGAGAGAGAGAGAGAGAGAGAGAGAGAGAGAGAGAGAGAGAGAGAGAGAGAGAGAGAGAAAGCAGATAGCTCAGCTTAGTCCACTCGTACTTTCCTCCAATTTGGAGGAGTCATTCCTGAGCAGAATGCTGAGCAGAAAACATGTCAGCTGGTAAACAACACAAGTAGTGTCGCACGCAGACCTGCCTGGAGTTACACAGTAAAGAAATTCTTTATTGGATAACTACACGCTGGTTATTTTTACCTACATACTTTAACCAATCACCAACTGTGAACATTCAGGAGTGAATACTATCATTATATATGATTCCAACTAGTCATTGATCATTTATATCATATACCTGAGACTGTAAGAATAAACTTTACTCAAAATTACTGTTATTAGGTTGCTGCCATTGCATAATACAACGTACCTGATACCCCACGACATTACCAATCTTTTCTACACGCTCATCAGCAACTCGCTCGGCAACACCAATGGCAGACAATCTCCTCGGCTGTGTGCAGATAATTTCGACAAGATGGCGACCACTTCCTTTGTGCCGAAGAGTCAACCACTCATCCAACAGAAACTGGGGAACCTGAAACCATAAATGTACTTTATCACAGATCAAAGCAAGAATAAACACCAGACGTTTATAATACTAAAGTTAAATTTGAATCAATGCTGCAATTGCAAATGTAGCTGTACTGTGATCAATTATAGTGAGAATAACATGAAAGCACCTCTGTTACAAAACAAAATGTTGTGATTGCATTGAACGCAGTGTATGTTCACATTTCTAAAAATTTGCTTATTCATAAATGTATTTCAAACACTATTTTTCAACATACTCATCTTTGTTATAAATGCACTATGTGGACCGAGGAGTGACCTTTCTGATGTTGTTGTTGTGTGGTCTTCAGTCCTGAGACTGGTTTGATGCAGCTCTCCATGCTACTCCATCCCGTGCACGCTTCTTCATCTCCCAGTACCTACTGCAACCTACATCCTTCTGAATCTGCTTAGTGTATTGATCTCTTGGTCTCCCTCTACGATTTTTACCCTCCACGCTGCCCTCCAATGCTAAATTTGTGATCCCTTGATGCCTCAAAACATGTCCTACCAACCGATCCCTTCTTCCAGTCAAGTTGTGCCACAAACTTCTCTTCTCCCCAATCCTATTCAATACCTCCTCATTAGTTACGTGATCTACCCACCTTATCTTCAGCATTCTTCTGTAGCACCACATTTCGAAAGCTTCTATTCTCTTCTTGTCCAAACTGGTTATCGTCCATGTTTCACTTCCATACATGGCTACACTCCATACAAATACTTTCAGAAACGACTTCCTGACACTTAAATCTATACTCGATGTTAACAAATTTCTCTTCTTCAGAAACGATTTCCTTGCCATTGCCAGTCTACATTTTATATCCTCTCTACTTCGACCATCATCAGTTATTTTACTCCCTAAATAGCAAAACTCCTTTACTACTTTAAGTGTCTCATTTCCTAATCTAATCCCCTCAGCATCACCCGATTTAATTTGACTACATTCCATTATCCTCGTTTTGCTTTTGTTGATGTTCATCTTATATCCTCCTTTCAAGACACTGTCCATTCTGTTCAACTGCTCTTCCAAGTCCTTTGCTGTCTCTGACAGAATTACAATGTCATCGGCGAACCTCAAAGTTTTTATTTCTTCTCCATGAATTTTAATACCTACTCCGAATTTTTCTTTTGTTTCCTTCACTGCTTGCTCAATATACAGATTGAATAACATCGGGGAGAGGCTACAACCCTGTCTCACTCCTTTCCCAACCACTGCTTCCCTTTCATGCCCCTCGACTCTTCTAACTGCCATCTGGTTTCTGTACAAATTGTAAATAGCCTTTCGCTCCCTGTATTTTACCCCTGCCACCTTCAGAATTTGAAAGAGAGTATTCCAGTTAACGTTGTCAAAAGCTTTCTCTAAGTCTACAAATGCTAGAAACGTAGGTTTGCCTTTTCTTAATCTTTCTTCTAAGATAAGTCGTAAGGTTAGTATTGCCTCACGTGTTCCAACATTTCTACGGAATCCAAACTGATCTTCCCCAAGGTCCGCTTCTACCAGTTTTTCCATTCGTCTGTAAAGAATTCGTGCTAGTATTTTGCAGCTGTGACTTATTAAACTGATAGTTCGGTAATTTTCACATCTGTCTACACCTGCTTTCTTTGGGATTGGAATTATTATATTCTTCTTGAAGTCTGTGGATATTTCGCCTGTCTCATACATCTTGCTCACCAGATGGTAGAGTTTTGTCATGACTGGTTCTCCCAAGGCCATCAGTAGTTCTAATGGAATGTTGTCTACTCCCGGGGCCTTGTTTCGACTCAGGTCTTTCAGTGCTCTGTCAAACTCTTCACGCAGTATCTTATCTCCCATTTCATCTTCATCTACATCCTCTTCCGTTTCCATAATATTGTCCTCAAGTACATCGCCCTTGTATAAACCTTCTATATACTCCTTCCACCTTTCTGCCTTCCCTGCTTTGCTTAGAACTGGGTTGCCATCTGAGCTCTTGATATTCATACAAGTGGTTCGCTTCTCTCCAAAGGTCTCTTTCTGATATCTTAGCCAAAGAAGTCTCCCACCACCTCTTTGGCCCATTGCTTGACAGAAATATGGACCTCTTTACTGGCAGGAAACCTTTTTCCACCCGTAAACAAATTCAGAGATGTACAAACTGAATTAATACAAGAGTTGTTTTATTGTGTTGGCTGTGTGGGGACATGCACTGTCACGGAACACGTGTACTCCCTTTGTTAATATTCCCCGTTTTTTGGTTCTGCATAAGCCTATGTAGTTTTGTTTGAGGTTTCAAAGTGCTAGGCAGCTTTGATTGTCCCACCCTGGGGCAAGAGTTCAATGAACAGAATATTTTTACAGTTCCAAAGACAGGGTCACATTATTTTGGGTTGAAACAGAAGTTTTGAATTTTTTCACTGATGGTGTGGAGGGATGTTGCCACTGCATAGACTTTTCATTTCAGGGGTATGACGAGATAAAAGAAATTATTCAGGTAGTGAAGGGAGACGAAAATTTAATAGTCATGGGTGACTGGAATTCGTCAGTAGGAAAAGGGAGAGAAGGAAACATAGTAGGTGAATATGGATTGGGGGGAAGAAATGAAAGAGGAAGCCGCCTTGCAGAATTTTGCACAGAGCATAACTTAATCATAGCTAACACTTGGTTCAAGAATCATGAAAGAAGGTTGTATACCTGGAAGAATCCTGGAGATACTAAAAGGTATCAGATAGATTATATAATGGTAAGACAGAGATTTAGGAACCAGGTTTTAAATTGTAAGACATTTCCAGGGGCAGATGTGGATTCTGACCACAATCTATTGGTTATGAGCTGCAGATTGAAACTGAAGAAACTGCAAAAAGGCGAGAATTTAAGGAGATGGGACCTGGATAAACTGAAAGAACCAGAGGTTGTACAGAGTTTCAGGGAGAGCATAAGGGAACAATTGACAGGAATGGTGGAAAGAAATACAGTAGAAGAAGAATGGGTAGCTCTGAGGGATGAAGTAGTGAAGGCAGCAGAGGATCAAGTAGGTAAAAAGACGAGGGCTAATAGAAATCCTTGGGTAACAGAAGAAATATTGAATTTAATTGATGAAAGGAGAAAATATAAAAATGCAGTAAATGAAGCAGGCAAAAAGGAATACAAACGTCTCAAAAATGAGATCGACAGGAAGTGCAAAATGGCTAAGCAGGGATGGCTAGAGGACAAATGTAAGGATGTAGAGGCTTGTCTTACTAGGGGTAAGATAGATACTGCCTACAGGAAAATTAAAGAGACCTTTGGAGAGAAGAGAACCACTTGTATGAATATCAAGAGCTCAGATGGCAACCCAGTTCTAAGCAAAGAAGGGAAGGCAGAAAGGTGGAAGGAGTATATAGAGGATTTATACAAGGGCGATGTACTTGAGGACAATATTATGGAAATGGAAGAGGATGTAGATGAAGATGAAATGGGAGATAAGATACTGCATGAAGAGTTTGACAGAGCACTGAAAGACCTGAATCGAAACAAGGCCCCGGGAGTAGACAACATTCCATTAGAACTACTGATGGCCTTGGGAGAACCAGTCATGACAAAACTCTACCATCTGGTGAGCAAGATGTATGAGACAGGCGAAATACCCACAGACTTCAAGAAGAATATAATAATTCCAATCCCAAAGAAAGCAGGTGTTGACAGATGTGAAAATTACCGAACTATCAGTTTAAGAAGTCACAGCTGCAAAATACTAACGCGTATTCTTTACAGACGAATGGAAAAACTGGTAGAAGCCAACCTCGGGGAAGATCAGTTTGGATTCCGTAGAAATGTTGGAACACGTGAGGCAATACTAACCTTACGACTTATCTTAGAAGAAAGATTAAGAAAAGGCAAACCTACGTTTCTAGCATTTGTAAACTTAGAGAAAGCTTTTGACAACATTAACTGGAATACTCTCTTTCAAATTCTGAAGGTGGCAGGGGTAAAATACAGGGAGCGAAAGGCTATTTACAATTTGTACAGAAACCAGATGGCAGTTATAAGAGTCGAGGGGCATGAAAGGGAAGCAGTGGTTGGGAAAGGAGTAAGACAGGGTTGTAGCCTCTCCCCGATGATATTCAATCTGTATATTGAGCAAGCAGTAAAGGAAACAAAAGAAAAATTCGGAGTTGGTATTAAAATTCATGGAGAAGAAGTAAAAACTTTGAGGTTCGCCAATGACATTGTAATTCTGTCAGAGACAGCAAAGGACTTGGAAGAGCAGCTGAACGGAATGGATAGTGTCTTGAAAGGAGGATATAAGATGAACATCAACAAAAGCAAAACGAGGATAATGGAATGTAGTCAAATTAAATCGGGTGATGCTGAGGGGATTAGATTAGGAAATGAGACACTTAAAGTAGTAAAGGAGTTTTGCTATTTAGGGAGTAAAATAACTGATGATGGTCGAAGTAGAGAGGATATAAAATGTAGACTGGCAATGGCAAGGAAATCGTTTCTGAAGAAGAGAAATTTGTTAACATCGAGTATAGATTTAAGTGTCAGGAAGTCGTTTCTGAAAGTATTTGTATGGAGTGTAGCCATGTATGGAAGTGAAACATGGACGATAACCAGTTTGGACAAGAAGTGAATAGAAGCTTTCGAAATGTGGTGCTACAGAAGAATGCTGAAGATAAGGTGGGTAGATCACGTAACTAATGAGGAGGTATTGAATAGGATTGGGGAGAAGAGAAGTTTGTGGCACAACTTGACTAGAAGAAGGGATCGGTTGGTAGGACATGTTTTGAGGCATCAAAGGATCACAAATTTAGCATTGGAGGGCAGCGTGGAGGGTAAAAATCGTAGAGGGAGACCAAGAGATCAATACACTAAGCAGATTCAGAAGGATGTAGGTTGCAGTAGGTACTGGGAGATGATGAAGCTTGCACAGGATAGAGTAGCATGGAGAGCTGCATCAAACCAGTCTCAGGACTGAAGACCACAACAACAACAACAACGGGTGCAATGGCCCACACAGGTTTTGTCGTCAGTCACAACAGAGTAAGGACTTGTTCACCTAACAGTTTGAAGTGCTCGAGAAATTCACATGAAGATGTGATGTATTTTAGATGTATTTGTGCTGATCTGTGAGCTGTTTTAGTACTCACCTCAACACACAATCTTCAAAAACCAAATGTTTCAATAAAGATTTCAAGCAGAAGGGATCTGGAGATTTTTGGAAACGTTGTCATCTCAATCACAGTCAATCAATGGCCATCATGAATCATTTTTCTAATCTTGTTCAGTCACAATCACGGGACGCCCATTTCTTTGTTCATCACGAACACTTTTTCTGACAGCTTTAAACTTACATCACCAGTTGTACACATTAGCAGCATTCATCACGCTACCTTCATAAAAAGTTTTGATTTTTTTTTAAATCTGGAACATCGTGTTTCCCTTTTCAAGGAAAAGCTATATTAAGCTCCTCATCTCATGGTTGGCAGGATTGGAAACACAGAAATTCATATTAATATAGCATTGCAACAAGCATTTTCAGCTTTCTGAGAGAAACGAGTGTGCCTTCTACTACCAACACCTTGTTTCTGAATGCAGTGCAGTAACTCTGTCAATAAAAAGTCCCTTTGAGTGTAAGACTCTCAGTATTCTTACTTTCTAGACATGCCTCATAATATGAGCATCACCCACATGGCAATTAATTTCATTTTAGGTATCTCTAATAATAGTGAAGTAAAAATCAGACAATGGAAAATCCAGGATGGAATGTAACAATGTCCTGAGAAGGGAAGTTGCTACTCACCATATAGCGGAGATGCTGAGTCGCAGACAGGCACAACAAAAAGACTGTCACAAATAAAGCTTTCGGCCATTAAGGCCTTCGTCAACAATCGATGACACACACACACACACACACACACACACACACACACACACACACATACACACACACACACACACACACACACACACACACACACACACACACGAAGGCACGCACACGAAGGCACGCACACACAAACACAACTCACACATGACTGCAGTCTCAGGCAATGGGCTTCAGTTGCCTGAGGCTGTAGTCGTGTGTGTGTGTGCGAGTTGCGTGTGCATATCTCTCATCTATTGTTGATGAAGGCCTTAATGGTTAAAAGTATTATTTGTGACAGAGTTTCAATCTACCAGTAAGTTTCATTATTTGTGACACACTTTGTTGTACTTACATGCGACTCAGCATCTTCGCTATATGGTGAACAGTAACTTTCCTTTTCACAATCATGAAGTAAAGAATAATTTGGCCTTAAAACTTTAACACAAAGTAACAAGAAGTATTTCAAGAGAGGATAGCACAAGCATATTCTGATAAAAGTGTGCAGATACTCAGTTATTTAATATGGAGTTGACCAACAGTTGTCACGAGAGGCAGGGAACGTATTGCTGACAGTAGGGAAGCAGAAACAGCACAATGGTCAGTCAGGAGAGCTCAGTGACTTAATGTGGACTAGGTGTTGGATGGATCTATCAGGGACATTAAAACTGCTCTCAAGCTGCCCAAGTCAACTATGGGTAATGTGACCGTAAAGTGGAAATGCAAAGGAAAAACCACATCTAAACTGAAACCAGAATGACCTCAATTATTGATGGGCACGGTCCGTTAGGCACTGTGGAGTGTGACTGTAAAAGATCACAAGAAATCAGTTTAAAAAATCACTCGCACATTGCAAAGTGCTAGCAGTCTACCTAACACAATTGTGCATAGGTAGTTAAAAACAATGGAATACAACGGTTGAGCAACGTTTATAAGCCACACATTTCTGTAGTCAGTGTTACGCAATGCTTGAGATGGCGTAAAGAGCAATGACAGTGAACAACTGGAAACAAGCGATTTAGAACTACGAATCACGCTTTATCCTGTGGGTATGGATTTTGCCACTGCCTGGAGGTCATTACCTACATCATGTGCAGTGACACACAGCAGTGAAGTACAGCAGAGGTAGTGTTATGGTATTGGGAGAAGGGGAGGTGGGGGAGTGGTTAGTCCCCTTATTATACTTAAGGAAAACCTACATGTGGAACTACATGAACACATTTTACAGTGTTGTATACTAAAAATGGGCTGGCCTACCCAGAGACTCGAACTGAACCCCGTGGGATGAGTTCAAATGTCAACTATGCTCCAGAGCATAGCACCCAGCATCACTACCTTTTCTGGTTCCAGTACTTGACAAATAGTGGCCTGCCATTCGTCCACAGACATTCAGAAAACTCAAAGTATCCCCAGCAAAGTTCAAACCATAATAGAGGTGAAAGATCAACATACCCAATATTAATTTCCATTAATATATATCCAGATACTTTGGATGAGATCGCCTAGTTTTATCAGTGTTAATCTTTGTACCTCACGTGTCTGACACTAACCATTCCTGCTTGTAATACAGAAAACCAGGTACGCTTATACTCACTTTTCTACTGTCATCAACGCCACATACAATATACCCTATACTTTACAACACTTGTTTCAATGCACAATGCTACCCACTTCAAATCTCACATGTCTGCACTGTGTGAACAAAAGTATCTGGACATCTGGCTGTAAATGACTTACAAGTTCATGGTGCCCTCCATCGGTAATGCTGGAATTCAATATCGTGTTGGCCCACCCTTAGCCTTGATGACAGCTTCCTCTCTCGCAGGCATACATTCAGTCAGGTCCTGGAAGTTTTCTTGGGGAATTCCAACCCATTCTTCATGGAGTGCTGCACTGGGGAGAGGTGCCGATGTCAGTCTGTGAGGTATGGCATGAAGTCGGTGCCAAAGTATCCCAAATGTGTTGTATAGGATTCAGATGAGGACACTGTGCACGCCAGTCCATTACAGAGACGTTATTGTCATGTAATCACACCGCCACAGGCCATCCATTATGAACAGGTGCTCGATAGTGTTGAAACAAGCAATCGCCATCCCCGAACTGCTCTTCAACAGTGGGAAGCAAGAAGGTGCTTAGAACATGCTGTGCTGTGATAGTGCCACACAAAACGACAAGAGATGCCAACAAGAGATGCAAGCCCCCTCGACAAAAAACATGACCACACCATAACACCGCCGCCTCCAAATTTTACTGATGGGACTACACACGCTGGCAGATGACGTTCACCGGGCATTCACCATACCTACACACTGCTATCACATCGTCACACTGTGTACCGTGATCCGTCACTCCACACAACGTTTTTCCACTGTAAAATCTTCCAATGTTTATGCTCCTTACACCAAGCAAGGCATAATTTGGCATTTACCACTGTGAGTTGTGGGTTATCAGCAGCTGCTCGACCATGAAATCCAAGTTTTCTCACCTTCAGCGTAACTGTCTTAACACTTGCAGTGGACCCTGATGCAGTTTGGAATTCTTGTGTATGGTCTGAACAGATGTCTTCCTATCACACACTGTGCGACCCTCTTCAACTATCAGCAGGCTCTGTCTGTCAACAAACGAGGTCGGCCTGCACGTTTTTGTCTTCTGCGTGTCTCTTCACGTTTCCATTTCAGTATCACATCAGAAATAGAGAACCTAGGGATGTTTAGGAGTGTGGAAATCTTGTGCGCAGACGTATGACACAAGTGACGCCCAATCACCTGACCACATTCAAAGTCCACAAGTTCCGTGGAGTGCCCCATATGCTCTCTCACGATGTCTAATAACTATTGAGGTCACTGATATTGGAGTACCTGGCAGTAGGTGGCAGCACAATGCAACTAATATGAAAAACGAATGTTGTTGGGGGTGTCCGGGTACTTGTGATTACATAGTGTATTTGTGTCATAGCACAGGTATTATATCCGCCAAAATTTTGCTGTCCAACAAATTATTGCTCCACAATCTCAATCACTTACACTTAACACTGAAGCGCACTACATATCAGTTACAATGCAGTGGCCGATAGCTGTATCCTAATACCTGTCCAGGAGTATTAATGCCATCAACAGGTCCTCCTGTCAACCAGTATACAAGTACCATTGCAAACATTACAATCAATGATAGAGAGAGAGAGAGAGAGAGAGAGAGAGAGAGAGAAGGGGGTTAAAAAACAATTCACCAGCCAATGATGTGGCATAAAGACAATACTGTTAATATTTGCACCTCAATATTTTGTGGGTCTCTGGCTATGCTATTAACATTAGCATCATTATATTTCACATCCTGTTATTAAGTAATCTTAAGAAAAAATAATGAAAAGAGGTCTGCCTATTTGGAGACTCATAGGAAAATGTAAGTAGGCTGATATGGGGGGCTAGCCAGAAAGTAACAAAGTAATAGACTTTTAGTCCATCGCGGCAGAGTGCAGGGCTACAGCTGCCATCTTGGTGCCATGATATTCCTACACTCAGTACGCAACCACTGGTGGTATCGTATGGTCTGTGTTTCTGCTACTTTGCTTTCTGTGACGGGTTAAAATGTGTGTCACAATAGAAAACACCACCACTTGTTAGGTGCATTCTGTGATTAGGTTTTTGTTGGCAAACAACTGCAAACCAATTGCAATTTATTGCAATCTTTGGGATGTGTACAGAAACAGAATAATGAGTGAAAGCTGAGTGAGACAATGATGAATTGATTTAGAAATGGTCATATCAATGTTCACAACGAGGACCGCAGTGGTAGCCCTAGCCTTCTGATTGGTACACTGTGATGAAAATAAATAACAAAATTCATAAAAATCATCATTTCACAATGACAGAACTTTCACAACATTTTCCCCAAATTTCACAGAGCTTAGTGTATGAAATTTTGTGGGTTCCCAAAATCATAACAGAAGACCACAAAAAATGGAAACTTGTTGCATCATTGACCTACCTTGAAGATTAGAAGAAAAATGGTAACAAAGTTATCAATCATATCATACCTGGGGATGAGATTCGGGTGAAGTATGGTAACTCAAATGTGAAACAAAAAGGCAGTTGACAGAATGGGGGCACACAAATTCTCCCGACAAATCAAGGAAGAGTTTGCAAACACTGTCAGCATGTAATAACATGGCTACTGTGTTCTGAAACCCTGTGAGATTGTCATAGATCTCCTTGAACACAGCACAACAATTAACTCAAAGTAATATTGCCAAAAACTGACAAAGTAAAGGCGGGTTACACAAAATAAGTGTTAGGAAAAACTTGGCGTGAAAGTGGTGTTTTTTCACAACAAAGCATGTCCACACACAGCCGATCGTACCCAAAAGCTCCTACAGGGTTTTGAAGGGGAGGTGTGAGCAACTACCACCTCTTCCCAGCGATGAAGACACGGCTTGCTACACAACGCTTTTGATACTTATGCTGAACTGCATGCTGGTATAAACCAGTGATTGCAATCGCAGGTGGCAGATTTCTACAGACACAGTATTGAAGAATTTGTGCCACGGATGATAAGTGTCTCAATTTAATGGTAATTATGTAGAAAAGTAGTTTAAGAGTGCACTTTTAAAATGTCTAATTAAATTTAGTTTTTCCATGAAGTTAAATTTTTATTTCAGAATGTCTGTTACTTTCTGGATAGTCCTCCTATTTCAAAAGCTCCTCTTCTGTGGTCTATGCATACTATAGGTACAAACCTGTGTGCTCTTCCCACATCCCGTTTCACCACTGATCACCACGACCTGGTGTTTGGCAACAGCAGCAAGTATTTCCTCCTTTTTGCTCCATGCCGGAAGCGATTTCCTTCCCTCTAGGAACGTAACGTACTGTGACTGTTTCTGCTTTTCTACAAATCGTCGAGAAATGCGCTCATCTTCCCTGGAAAGAAATACAGTAAAATTGTGATTAAGGACATATGAAGACATTAGTCCTCAGCATGCAACGTGTAATCATAAGCATTATTGGAGAGTAAGTGCCAACATAGTCAATCTTTATCAGCATTCAGTAGTAGTCGCAAATGGAACCCATTCTTATGTACAAAACAGCATGGATTCCAAAAACATGTCATCTGAAACATAACTTGCACACTCCTCACAAGGCATCTTGAAAATAACGGAAACAGTATTTCTCGACTCCTAAAACACATGTGACTCTAAACCTCATCAACACATATTAAAAAAAGCATGATCTTATGAGATATCAAATGAAATAGATCACTACAGAGAGGCTTTCTTGATGGGGTGCATGCAGCATGTTATCCTGGAATGAAAGTCATTGACAAATGGCCCCCACAGAAGTGTCGGGACCCTCGATTTTCACGTTGGACATCAATGACTTGGAAGACAATAGTAAAGGCAGCCTTTCTGAAGATAAGGTTATCTATAACTAAGCATTATTTGAGAACAGAAGCATGAATATTCAATCAGCTCTTGATAAAATTTCAAAGCAGAGCACAACTGCCAACTTATTTTAAGTGTTCAGAAATTAAAACTGTGCATTTCACAAAACATAAAAATGTTGTATCCTATGACTACAATAGAAATGAAAAACAACTGGAATAAGTCAACTCATACAAATACATGGGTGTTTGTGGGGACACGAAATAGAATGATCCGTTACGCTGCGTCATACAAAAAACAGGTAGCAGATTTTGGCTCATTAGCAGGCTATTGCGAAAATCCAGTCTGTACAAAGATTACTTATGAAACAGTCATGTAACCGAGCCTCAAATGATGTTCAAGAGTATGGTATCTGTGAGGAATGTAGGAACACACTACAGCCCCTAGACATCACTCCCGTAAGAAACGCAATGGCAACATGTGATTAATTATAGCACACACAGATACATTTAAACTATCATTATTGCTGCACTTCATGTGTGTATAAAACTGGAAGAAACCCTAATATCTAGTACAAGGGGATGTGTCCTCTGGTTCTCAACTGACAAATGTTTTCTGAGTATAGAAGTAGATGTAGATAGTTATTGCTGATGTTACAGTGATGTGCAATGGTGAGGCAATGCACAGTAGCGAGGAGTTGTGTACCATGTGTCAATCCAGTCAACAGCATAAATTCTGCCATTTCTGTCTGTAGCATGCACTTCGAGAAGTGCTTAGATTCTGGTCTTAAGTAAAATCACTAAGTAGGTTTAAGGCTTTCATCCACTTACTTACTCACTTACTCACTCACTCACTCACAAGAAGTCTGATGTGGCATTCAAAGTGCCAAATGCAATAAGTCTTTCCGCTCCCGGGATTGGAATGACTCCTTACCCTCTCCCTTAAAACCCACATCCTTTCGTCTTTCCCTCTCCTTCCCTCTTTCCTGACGAAGTAACCGTTGGTTGCGAAAGCTTGAATTTTGTGTGTATGTTTGTGTTTGTTCGTGTGTCTATCGACCTGCCAGCGCTTTCGTTTGGTAAGTCACATCATCTTTGTTTTTAGATGTATTTTTCCCACGTGGAATGTTTCCCTCTATTATATTTATTTATTTATAAATACATAAATATATCTAAAAACAAAGATGATGTGACTTACCAAATGAAAGTGCTGGCAGGTTGACAGACACACAAACAAACACAAACATACACACAAAATTCAAGTATTCGCAACAAACTGTTGCCTCATCAGGAAAGAAGGAAGGAGAGGGAAAGACGAAAGGATGTGTGTTTTAAGGGAGAGGGTAAGGAGTCATTCCAATCCCGGGAGCGGAAAGACTTACCTTAGGGGGAAAAAAGGACGGGTATACACTCGCACACACACACACATATCCATCCACACATATACAGACACAAGCAGACATATTTAAAGTGTGTATGTTTGTGTGTCTGTCGATCTGCCAGCACTTTCATTTGGTAAGTCACATCATCTTTGTTTTTAGATATATTTTTCCTACGTGGAATGTTTCCCTCTATTATAACCATATAAATAAATAAATAAATAAATACGCCACTGGTACCTGAGAAGCAAATGAAAGAGTTGAAAACAAATTTGTTGCCAGGTCTAAATGGCATCAGTTTTACATAGAGTAATCTGCAGCATTGCCCCTTACTTAGCTTGCATTTATGATGAATTGTCCCCTAGCATCAAGTCCCAAGTGACTGGAAAAACATGCAGGCGACTCCTGTATATAAGAATGTAAAAGAATGGATCTGCATAATTACAGACCAATATCCCTAACATTGGTTTTCTGCAGAGTTCTTAAACACATTCTGAGTTTGAACATAATAAGTGTCCTAGCGCCAGAAAAGCTCCTTTTCACAGATCAGCACAGAAGATTTAGTAAGCACTGATTGCGTGAAACTCAGCTTGGCCCTCTTCTCGCTCGATATCCTACAAACCGTGGATGGAGGACAACAAGCAGAACCCATATTCCTAGATTCCTGTAAAGCATTTGACATGGTGCCCCACTGCAGACCATTGATAAAGTTCTGAGCATATGGTTTAGCTTCCCAGATATCCGACTTGCTCACAGATTTTTTAAGTAACAGGACCCAGTGTGATGTCCTCAACAATGAATACATCAGAAACAAGGGGATTGTCAGGTGTGCCCCACAGGGAAGTGTGATAGGACTGCTCTTTTTCTCTATGTACATAAATGATTTGATGGAAAGAGTGAGTAGTAATTTACAAGTGTTTGCTGATGATGCTTTGGTGTATGGGAAGGTGTTATTGTTGAGAGAATCTAGCAGAATACTAGATCACTTACACAGAATTTCTAGTTGGTGTGATGAATGGCAGCTTGCTCTAAATGTAAAAAAAAAGTTAAAGCAGATGAGTAGCAAAAACAATCCAGTAACGTTCGAATACAGCATTAGCAAGATGCCGCTTGACACAATCACATCAATTAAATATCTAGGCAAAACACTGAAAAATGATACGAAATGGAATGAGCACGTCATGCTGGCAGTAGGGAAGGAGAATGGTCCACTTGACTTTACTGGGAGAATTTAGGGAAAGGAGACAGCATACAAAAAACTACTGGGAATCATTCTTGAGTACTGTACAAGTGTTTGGGATCTCTACTAAGTTGGATTAAAGTAAGGCATCAAAGCAATTTGGAGCTATGCTGCTAGATTTATTACTGGTAGATTTGAACAGCACGTAAGTGTTCTGAAGACTCACCACATATTCAAATAAGAATTCCTGGAGGGAAAACAATGCTTTTTTCTTGAAGGACTATTGCGGAAATTTAGAGAATCGGCACTTGAAGCTGACTGCAGAACCATTCTACTGTTGCCTACATAGATTTTGCGTAAGGATCATGCAGATTGAACTAGCAGACTTTTGAAGATAGACGTAAACTAACCTGAGAAAGGTCATTAACAAAGTTTCACGAATGGGCTTTACATGATGACTCTACGAATATGCTACAACCCCTATGTATCACTCAAAAACGGATTGTGAGGATAAGATTAGAATTATTACAGCATGCACAGAGGCATTCAAACAACCATTCTTCATCCACTCCATTTGTGAATAGAACGGGAAGAAACACTAATAATTGGTACAATAGGACATACCCTCAGCCATGCACTTCACAGTGGTTTGGAGAGTATAGATGAGGAAGTAGACAATAAGATGCATTAAATTAGGGCTGCTACGGTGGCTTTTAAACTGTTGTTTTGCCCTCATTCTATTTGTGAGTGGAACAGATTAGGAATTGACTAGTATTGTGTACGAAACACATCGTAACCTCTTTGCATCTGCGTCTGCCAGCTAACAAAAAGTAATGGATTCCCTGTAACATTCTGTCTCTGGTCAAGGTCTAACAAGACTAGGGAATGACTATCCCATCCAAGGTTACCATTGACACCACAGCACAAATGGCTGCATGTGGAGCGGTGCTGTGACTGGGAAACATGGCTGGCTGACGAATGAATGCATTACATTGTGTGCACTGATGAATCTTGGCTCTGAACTACCCCAGATGACCACAGCCACCAACCTTGCCAGTGACCTAAGAAGAGGTCATATTCTTCCAACATTTTGGAGGGACATAGCAGTGTTACTCATGGTGTCCCAGCACTGGCAAGCAGCAGGTATGATTCAAGGTAACAGCTGGTTGTGTTTGAGGGGACTTCGGCCACTAACACCATTTTTAACAACTTGTCTGTATATGGCACTTACCACCATGGACCACCTGCATGACACTGAGGAAGTAATGCAAACTACAGAAAATGAAATAATAGGGTATGGAAATCTGAAAATGGCAGTGTGTTACCAAAATATGTTGTGAGAGCTACCCTGCATGGCAAAAAAATAAAGCCCCCAACGAGAGGAAGAAATGAATGGAAACTTCACAGGTTGATAGAGTATATCATATTTCAGTGATCCAAAAATCACATCAAATTTATGGAAAAATAGGCAGTATGAGACCACTTCTCAGTATGACATTGCACCACCTGGTCTGGCTGCATACACTGATTCAGCTGGGAATGATGTCATAAGCAAGATCCTCAGATATGTCCCCAACAGAACACATTCAGGACCAGCTCGGATGTCCTAGGGACTGAAAAGCTCATGTCCAAGAATCAGCACAGCTTTAGAAAGCATTGCTCATGCAAAAAACAGCTTGCTCTTTCCTCACGATATATGGCGAACTATGGATGAAGGGCAAGAGGCTGATTCCATTTTTCTAGATTTTCGAAAAGCGTTCAACACGGTACCCAACTGCAGGCTTCATACAGATAAGTGCGTACAGAATAGGCTATCAGATATGTGACTGGCTCAAAGACTTCTCCAGTAATAGAACCCAGAATGTCGTTCTCGACGGCAGGTGTTTATCGGAGATAGGGATAAAAATCAGGAGTGCTCCAGGGAAATGTGACAGGACCATTGCTATTTTCTATATACAGGGTGTATACGTGGACAAAGAAGAAAAATTCCCGGATTTCTCCCGGATTTCCCGGTTAAAAATACATTTTCTCCCGGGTGAAAACATACTTTTTTTCCTGTTAACTGACAGTACATTTTCTCTCTGAACTGTATAACTTATCCATCCTTTGAATGGTTATGGTTTTATACATGGGCGTAGAATTTCCCAGCACTTTAGAAAACGAAACACAGGGGGGAAAAAATGTTTTGGAAAGATCTCTGATGTGCAGTAACATGTACGCTGCATATTTTTGTATTACGAAAGTATAAATTCGAATTCCACAAAACACCGCATGTTCCTTTCCGAAGCATTGAAATCGAGATTGCGATGCACTTTTGTAAGCCAGTCATAGCTCATGTCACGTGATTTTCACCAGCCGATGATACCAGATATTCAGCACTTATGACACATGATGAAGTCAGCTAATAACAACATCACTGTTGAGTAGCGCGAACACACAAACAGAAGAAGTTAATGGTTTAAATTAATATACATAGTGTTGCTACAAGAAAAGTAAAGCTTTCACTTATAATATTGGTCTTTAAGATTAATACGCTGGAAGAGAAGCTAAGCTTTCACATATAATGTCGGTCTTTTATGCGCATATTACAATTTAAGATATATCACACAAATGTGCCATTAAAATTTTTAATAACTACATAAATGTCTGTATTCTGGGCTCGAAATTCATCTAAATGGCTCGTCATCAAAGAGTTTATTTTTAAATGAGATTCAAACGCTCTTTGATTTAAGAAATTCATCGTGCATTCTCGTACGTAGTTCAACTTGCCTAAAAGGAATTTTCTTGATAGTAACGCTTTTCAAACCACCATTCGGGATATTTTCCCGCGACCTGTTAGAAATAGGTTCGTTTCTGCAGTTGCCAGAGAGCGCCCGATGACAGGCGTCACCGCGCTTGCGCAGCTACGATGACGTAGGGAGCCGTATGTTTGTACGTGTAAAACATTAAAAGAACTTACATTAGGGCATAAAAGAAAAAAGACATTCGAACCTGCAGCTGCTTACACAGCCAACAGCCACATTTCTGTAGCCAGAAGCGGAAGAAGGTACTACTCAACGGCGCATGCGCATAATTCCGCTTGCAACTGCTAAAAAGAGTCAAATGTAAAAAGTCATTGGAGGCAATTTGTTGTTACGAATCATAGCATATTCTTCCTAAAGCCTTTGACAAATTTTGCTGTTGGCAGACGCTTGTATGAGCACTTTGTTTTGTTGCTGTATATGACGCATTTACTTTGCAGTTTAAGTTTTATTTTCGTTTCTTCACTCGTTCATGTTTTATTGCTGAAGTATTATTCTGCAGTAGCGGGATACAGTAATATTCTTTGTTAGAGTATCGGTTCTTAAGAGTCAAAATTACAAAAATTTGACTGAAAACAATGAAAAATTCCCGGAATTCTAAAATATTCCCGGGTTTTTCCCGGTTTTCTCCCGGATGAAAAAATTCCCGGGTTTTTCCCAGATCTCCCGGTTGTCCCGGGTCGTATACACCCTGATATACATAAATGATCTGGCTGACAGAGTGGGCAGCAAACTGTGGTTGTTCGCTGACGATGCTGTGGTGTACAGGATGGGGTTGTGGATGGGTGACTATAGGTTGATACAAGATGACCTAGACAAAATTTCTAATTGGTGTGATGAATGGCAGGTGCATCTTAATGCAGAAAAATGTTTGTTAATGTGGATGAGTAGGAAAGATAAACCCGCGATGTCCAGATACAGCACTAGTAGTGTCGTGCTGGACACAGTCACATCATTTAAATATCTGGGCATAATGTGGCGAAGCGATATGAAATGGAACGAGCAGTGGTAGGGAAGATAAATGGTTGACTTCGGTTCATTGGGAGAATTTTAGGAAAGTGTAGTTTATATGTAAAGGAGGATGCATATAGGATGCTAGTGCGACCTATTCTTGAGTACTGCTTAAGTGCAGTGAGGTGCAGTGAGGTGAGCTGCTACATTCATTACTGGTAGGTCCAATCAGCATGCAAGTGTTATGTATATGCTACTGAAGTTCAAATGGGAATTCCTGGAGGGAAGAAGACATTTATTTCAAAGAACACTACTGAGAAAGTTAGGGAACTAGCATTTGAAGCTGACTGCAGAATGCTCCTGCTGCTGCCAACATACTTTTGTGTAGTGACCACGAAGACAAGATCCGAGAAATTAGGGCTCATACGGCGGTATATAGACAATTGTTTTTTTTGTTCACTCTGCGAGTGGAACAGGAAAGGAAAGAACTAGCTGTTATGAAGGGTACCCTCCACCATGCACCATACAGCATACACTGACTTGTGGAGTATGTATGTAGATGTAGACATCCCAGTGCCAATATCCGGAATATCAAAGACAAGTTACAACAGTTGTGGGTCAGCATGCCTCAGCAAAACATATATCATCTTTATGACACCCTTCCCACTGAACCAATGGTTGCAGCCAGATCAGGTGGAGCAATCTCATGCTGAGAAGTTGATTCATACTGCCTATTTTTTCATAAATTTGACTTGATTTTGGAACCACTGAAATAATATAACATACCCTCTCAACCTGTGAAGTTTCCTTTTGTTTTCTCCTCTTGTTGGGTGCTCTACTTTTCTTGCTATGCAGTGTAGTTTTCACAAGCCATTGTAGCTTGATGAGGGCACCCTGGACATCATGGACTACTTTATAAGCTGAATACAAGCATTTTAGAGACTGAAGGGCACTCAGGGAGTGAGGAATTTAGCAGGCACGGCACATGTCACCTACTCCAGCACCCTCAAGATCGCAGATAGTTGGGCATCAAATACAGTGTACTCTGGAGGCAACTAAATCTCGAGGACATTATCTGGGAAAACAACAGAGCAACATACAGAGTAGCCCTGTTTAGACCTATCCATAAAGACAGCAGTAGAGGAGTGACGCTCAATTAAAATGTCTGCAAGAGTGAAATCTCTCTTGTACTGCACCAAATCTAAAATTATCCTGGACCCCTGTAGTAACCAGGGTGGCAGACTGTTTAAACTGTGGATTTGGCATTGTATTTGCTCCATACCACGTGACTCCAGCACATGCCGCACACGGATCCCACACGGCCTTGTCGCTCGTGGGCGATTGGCAAAATGGCACACCTGACGCGGACAAGCCACAGTATGATACGGAAGTGAATTTGGAGCTGCACGGAACTTACACGCCTGATGCACAACGAGGAGTTGCCGTCAGATTGTAAGTGTCTCAGCACAGAGACTGGGTACGGGGCTAGTCCTTTAAGTACTGGTAATTCCCTCATGCGGACAGTGTCAATGATCCTCAAATAAGAAGGCCTCACCAGTCCATAAACTGTGCCTGCGTAGTCAAGCCACAAATACACAAAAGCCTTATAAATCTGAAAAGATGCACTCTGTTCACTCCCTAAGACCTGTGGCTAAGGCACTTAATGATATTCAGGGCTTGCACGGTTCTGGATTTACTGTCTCACAACCACAACAATTTGGAGTCAATTGTGAGGACCAGAAACTTCACAGAGTTTCTAAAATATAGAACGGTGCCACTCATACACAAGTCACGTAAATTAAAAATATGATGAGAACAATTAAAATGCACACATACAAACGTATCTGCAGAAAACCGAAAACCTGTCTCTGCAGCGTACTCCTGTAACCTCTGCACTGTAAGCTGTAACTAAAGGTCGCTTTTGCAACACTGGAGGAGAAACAGAAAACAGTGAAATCGTCCACAAATACAGAATTATGTACAGGACTCCATACTGTAGACGTGATACTGTTTACGGCTATGGCAAAGAGGGTAACACTTAAAACGCTGCCCTAAGAAACACCAGTTTTCTGCTCAAAACGATCCGACAGCAAGTCACCAATTTGGGACCTCCAAAAGCATGTAGGACTGTATGAAAATAGGGAAGTGGCCACGAAAGCTGTAGTGATGGAGCTGCTAGAGAATACTGTGTCTTCAAGTAGTGTTGTACACATTACTGATGTCAACGAATAAAGCAGTAATTTATTACATGCTTAGCAAGTAATTTATGCTATTTTCAAAACAAGTATTCACTTTTCAAACAACTTACAAGAATTCGGCCAGGTAGTATTAACAGTGGCCGCCGATTTCAGCGGGAGCATACCCCGCCATTTTTAAGGCAAACTGCAACGGACAGGCAATGTACATGCAAATTTAAAACTCGGCTCTCTGATTAATGCAGGAAAGATAACACACACTGAACACTAGTGCCACCAAAGATGACCAAAGTCAGAGATATTGATAGTGAGACTACGAACTATCAGGTGAGGTAACATTGACTCTGTCCCTTTGGTTTTTGACAAGGGAGAGAGCAGGATTCCAAACAGAGTTTAAACAAAAACCTCCATGCCTGTTTACAAGGTTTCTCACTAATTTAATCTCAACTGCCTCCTTAATAACACTGTCCCAATAGCTGGACGTGCATGCCAATATATCAGTGTTTTTGTATAACATAGGGTGACCAGTATCCAAGCAATGTTCAGCAATAGCAGATCTACTTGGCTGCTGTAACTGTGCTCAGTACATCGGTCTTCCACGGTCCTGATAGTGTGACCAATATACACCATACCACAGCTACAAGGAATGCGATATACGCTCACCTTACGTAAACCAAGATCATCCTTAATGGAACCCAAAAGCACTAATTTTTTATGGAGGTCAGAAAACATATTTCACATCGTATTTCTGTAAAATATGACCGATCTTGTTGGAAATGCTTCCTACATACGGAAAAAATGCAGCAGACTTAGGTGTCGACTCAGTATTATCATCAATCACCCAATGCACAGTTGGTCAATAGCGCAATGCACATTCAATCTGTCTTTCACTATAACCATTTTGACAAAACGTAGCTTCAAGATGGGACACCTCAGCTGGCAAAGCCTCAGTGTCAGAAACGGCATGTGCCCTGTGTACCAAGGTATGAAGTACCCCTTCACTCTGAGCTGGATGGTGACAACTATTAGCCTGTAAATACAAGTCAGTATGAGTATGTTTCCTGTAAACTGCATGTCCCAATGATCCATCATCCTTCTTCCTAACCAAAATGTCAAGAAAGGGAAAGCAACCATCCTCTTCCACCTACACCGTAAAATGAATGTTCGGGTGGATCGAGTACATCACCTGTTCATTGCAGTTTCCCTTGAAAATGGCGGGGTGTGCTTCTGCCAAAACACTGGCGGTCGCTGTTAATACTACCTGGCTGAATTCCCGTAAGTTGTTTGAAAATTGTATATGCCAGGAGAGACTCAGGTCTCACATTGTTTACCTATACAGGGAGGAAATGTATTGGTGTTTATGAAAGTTGGATAAACTTCGTAGCTGTTGAGTTAGACTGCAATGTTCTTTGTCATTTTTACTGAGGTGTCGAGATAAAAATAATGTCCCAACAACTGCCAAGGTTGTGCACCATACTAATTCTCCTGCCGCCAATCGCATCAAGCAATGTGCTGGCTTGGCTCTTGTTTGTGAAAGGATTTGTTTTACTTGTCGACGTATGGAATTTGTTTCCAAAGAATTGTTTCGTTTTCATTTAATGTGAAATGTGTTTTCTGACCTCTATCTAAAATTAGAGTGCTTTTGAGTTCTGTTAAGGATGATCTTGGTCTGCGTACGGCGGGTGTATATCGCATTCCTTGTAGCTGTGGCATGGTGTATATTGGCACACTATCAGGACCGTGGAGGACCGATGTACTGAGCACAATTACAGCAGCCAAGTAGATCTGCTATTGCTGAACATTGCTTGGATACTGGTCACCCTATGTTATACAAAAACACTGATATATTGGCATGCACGTCCAGCTATTGGGACAGTGTTATTAAGGAGGCAGTTAAGATTAAATTAGTGAGAAACCTTGTAAACAGGCATGGAGGTTTTTGTTTAAACTCTGTTTGGAATCCTGCTCTCTCCCTTGTCAAAAAACAGAGGGACAGATTCAATGTTACCTCACCTTCTAGTTCGTAGTCTCACTATCAATATCTCTGATTTTGGTCATCTTTGGTGGCACTAGTATTCAGTGTGCATCATCTTTCCTGCATTAGCCCAAGAACCGAGGTTTTCAATTTGCATGTACATCGCCTGTCCATTGCAGTTTGCCTTGAAAATGGCGGGGTGTGTTCCCACCGAATACTACCTGGCTGAATTCCAGTAAGTTGTTTGACAATTTTATACGCCAGGAGAAACTCAGGTCTTACGTAACTATTCACTTATTGTGTCAATGATGAAAATTTCAAATTCTTCATAGAGAAGAAAGCCTACGACAGAATAACAACATGGTAGGGAAAGGTTGTTACCCATCACACAGAGGAGGCACTGAGTCACAAGCAGACACAGCTAAGTCCACATATACCTCACACACACACACACACACACACACACACACACACACACACACAGATTACTGTCAGTTCTGTGCCCTAGGGTACAATTGTGATGTTGTGAGGATTGCATCTGAGGTGAGTGGATATCTAGCTGTAGGGATTAGTGGGGTTAGTGGAGCAGGGAGGGGGAGGGATAAAGGGTAAAAGGGTAGGGGTGATGGAAGATGCTAGTGCTGTCTGAGACATGGTGGGGACAGGATATGGCTGCTAGGTGCAGCATCAGGAGATTCTTCTTGAGGCAGGGAGAGGGGGAGGGGGGGGGGGGAGTGTTGGTCAATTTGGGGGAGAGGACCACACAGTGAGGTTACCGGTCCCAACAGATTAGGGAAGGATGGGGAACGAAGTTGGCCGTGCCCTTCAAAGGAGCCATCCCGGCATTTGCCTGAAGCAATTTAGGGAAATCAAGGAAAATCTAAATCAGGATGGCCAGACAGGGGTCTGAACCACTGTCGTCCTGAAGACAAGTCCAGTGTGCTAACCACTAAGCCACCTCGCTTGGTGGAGGGGGAAGGAAGGTGAGAGAAGTGTAGTAGAGAATGGGAATGGACTACATGGGTGAACTGGCATGATAGGAGTCATGTATAATACTCGTGTGGGAGCAGAGAAATAAGCAGATAGAGGACAGTGACTAGTGAAGGTTGAGGCCAGAGTGGTTATGAGAACAAAGAGTATGTGGTAAGGAGTGTTCTCACAGGGCACAATTCATGAAACTGGTATTGATGAGAAGGATTCATATGGCATAGGCTGTGAACCAATCAAAGTGAAGCACATCATGTTGGGCAGCATGCTTGGCAACTGGGTGGTCTGGCTACTGCTAGCCCACAGTTTGGTAGGGGCTGTTCATGCAGGCAGCTCGTTAGTTGTCATGCTCATCTAGAATGCCACGAAAATGGTTCAAATGGCTCTGAGCACTATGGGACTTAACTGCTGTGGTCATCAGTCCCCTAGAACTTAGAACTACTTAAACCTAACTAACCTAAGGACATCACACACATCCGTGCCCCGAGGCAGGATTCGCAGGATTCGAACCTGCGACCATAGCGGTCTCGCGGTTCCAGACTGTAGCGCCTAGAATGCCACACAGTGGTTGCAGCTAAGATGGTAGATCACATGGCTGCTTTCACAGGAGTCCCTGCCTTTGATTGGGTAGGAGATGTCCATGATAAGACTGTGACTGCTGCACACGTATTAACCATGAGGCAAGAGGTCAAGAGCAAGGATGGAGTAGGGATGGACAAGGATGCCACTGTGGGTGTAGTGGTGAGGAAAGTTGGGAGGATATTTCTCATTTCAGGGCACAATGAGAGGTAGTGCACAGCCTGCCAGAGAATGTGATTCAGTAGCTCCAGTTCTAGGTGGTGCGGGTGAGATGTGCTCGTTTGAAAGTGTGCGAGTTTCCTACTTCTGACAAAAGTTTTAGTCCGAAAGCTCAATACTTCAACCATTCTGTTTTATTGTGCCTGTTTGCGACTCAATGGCTCCTGAGTGATAAGTAGCAATCTATCCTTTCCATATTATTGTTCAAATTCTTTATACAAACTCATAAGATTACCCGTGTTCAGTTATGCCAGGGAATGGGTGATCAATGATTTTAAAGGGAAACTTGTTATTCCATCAATAGCAAAATATTTGTACTTGTTTCGAAATGGTGTAAATCAGTTCACATAACATCTGCCACAAGAAATGTTTATTCCTACTAATATCTGTATCCATGGCACAGTCTTTAAAACTTAATAATATTAAACCAATTCCCACCCACTCTATTATAAACATCTTTGTAATTGAGATGTCATTTGTTGTTTCATGTTACTTACTCCCACAATAAATTAATTCTAATTTTCTCCCATATTGTAGCAACTATACAAATCATAGAATGATGTAAACTGACAAACAATGGAAAATTCAGGATGCAATGTCATGATATTACGAAAAGGAAACTTGCCACTCATTATATAGCAGAGATGCTGAGTCGCAGATAGGCGCAACAAAAAACATTTGTGACAGCCTTTTTGTTGTGCCTATCTGCAACTCAGCATCTCCGCTATACGGTGAGTGGCAACTTTCCTTTTCATAATATTGTTATAAACTGACACTTTTGAGACAGTACCCGAGTCTCACTAAGCCACCACTGCAAGTGCCCAAATGAGACTTGGGTGCTTTTTAAAAAGTGTTAAATTATATAAAAGTTTGCTGAGCAGATGTGACATTTCAGCACTTAACTGGCACATCCAGCAGAAATATCATACTTGAAAGGGGAGTTTATTACAAAAATTACTGCAAAAATAACATATGGGCATATAAAGATGGCAGCAGGTTGCCAAATGCATTATGCCAAACTAATATTGGGAAAAAAGTGACCAAAGCAGAAAACATACCAAGTTTTGTTAAAGCAGTCACCACTTGGCACACAATGTTTACATGTTTAAGAGCATTTGTAGACAATAAGGAGAACTTTCCACCAATAGAATCACTGCATCAGTGAAAGCAGCAAACGTACACAAAAATTGCATGTTCAGGCACCAACACATGCAGATTCCCACTTAAGAACACAATATAATAAGCATTTTGCTGAAATTGCACACTACAAACTTCACAGTTAGTATTAAGGCACAATGAACCTCTTGAATGGTGTACGAGAATACTGTAGAACACTCAAAAAGTCAAGATAAGTGACAGAATTATTAACAATTACTCCACCTAAATAAAGTTTTTCAGACACCAAACTTTATAATGAAGGAATGCAAATTCTCTCACCTCAATCTGGCTGCAAGGTCTCTGTTCTGACGATCTGTTTTCTGATATCCATCCCCATTAATCAGACCATTTTCATTTACTGACATTCCTTGCTCACTGGGGTTCATCCCTGTATCACACGTTTCCTGTTTTGGAAACAAGGGCTGCAATGGGTCTAAGAAGAATTCGTAACTTCCTGCAAAAATCGCAAGTTTCCGAGGAAATTAAACATATTCATTTACAACAGAAAGGAACAATTTTAGGAGGATTTATACATACTATATTAATAGCTCATAACATCAAGAAACTTAGTGTTTAATCAGACTAATCCCTTCTTTTAGTCAAGTTGTGTCAAAAATTTCTTTTCCTCCCAATTTGATTCAGTACTTCCTCATAAGTCATGCAACCGACAGATCTAATTGTCAGCATTCTTGGATAGCACCACAATTCGAAAGCTTCCATTTTCTTCTTGTCTGAACTACTTATCACCCACATTTCACTTCTATATAAGGCTCCACCTCAGACAAATATCTATAAACACAAAAAAAGACGACCTGATACTTAAATTGATATTAAATGTTAACAAATTCCTCTTTTCAGAGATGCTTTTCTTGTTATGGCTCTTTATCCTTACTTTGATCATCATCAGTTATTTTACTGGCCACATAGAAGAACTCATCTACTAAGTGTAATGCCTAATTTAGTAATCTAATTCCTTCAGTACTGCCCGATTTAATTTGACTACATTTCATCACCCTGTTTTACTTTTGTTGATGCTCACCTTAAATCTCTTTTCAAGACACTATCTATTCCACTCAACTGTTCTTCCATGTCATTTCCTGTCTCTGACAAAACTACAATGTCACTGGCTAACCTATAAGATTTTATTTATTCATCCTGAACTTTAATTTCCTTTCCAAATTTCTCCTTGGTTTCCTTTACTGCTTGCTCAATGTAGAGGTTGAATAACTACTGGAATATGCTACATTCCTGTCTCAATCCCTTCTCAACTACGGCTTCACTTGTATTGTACTCGCTTCAACTCTTTTACTTTTTATTTCAATGTTAGAAAAGATAGAGAGAACACAAAAAATCAAGCTCAGTTAAAATAAGACTGGGTGATAATGAAAAACAGGCTAGCATAAGCAGATGATGACCATCTCATAAGTGACAGATAAGGAGGAGTTGCAGCTTGCGATAAGTTCTTACACAAATATTGCATGGAAAGCAGTGTTACAAATTAACAAGAAAACAACACACACTGTCATGAATAAGTATACAGTGATGGTACCCACTGACAACTGATAAATTCATTTTTAAAAGAACACACACAGCATATTTAGCAAGCAGATGGGATGGAAACTGAGGCTGGGGCTTGGAGCACAGTGGCAAATACAGCGTATTTTTGCTGTGTTGTACAGCAACTTTGAGAAACTGTAAAATCAAATTAAACTAGAGTGTAACTCTCTTGGTAGCTCCATATGGGTCTGCACCATTCACATTACAGAAAAAAATTAACAAAAAATGCTAGTCTTGAAGAAAAAGATATTATGGAAAATATTTGGCCCCAGGAGGGACCACCAGCCACAGGGCTGAAGAGTACCAAAAATCCAGGAACTGGCAGAGCTATACACATAAGCTAATATTGGCTGAAAGATGAAGAAAAGAAGACTGATATAGGCGAGACAACTAATTACAATGGAAAGGGAGATACCATCACAAATAGCATTCTCAGGAAGTGTAAGGGCATAAGAGGCCAAGGAAGCTACTGACAGAGGGGAGGATGATATCAACAAACACTAGGCAGAGCTGGGCCCAAGAAAAAGAGAATGCATCACAAATGTCAAACAGAAATGGCTGGTGGAGGAATATACAGAATACGTGATCTCCCATGCCAAATGAAGAAGAAGAAGACGAAGAAGAAAAAGGAACATAAACAAAAGCACTGGCAAGTTTTTTCTACTTTTAACTATCTCTGTCAGCAGTAATTGATATTTCAGCTTCTACAGGTACGTAATTGCTATTTTGTCTCCTTGTTATATTATGCCTAGATATTTTTCAGTCAGCCGTATTCCTGTTGCTGCAGTTTCACCGATTGACAGACAGTATCCTCTTTCATTATACTGAAAGCCATCCTCCCCTGACTTCATGTTTCTGATGAGAAGCGTGATTAGTACAACACTTCCTTTTTCAAATTTTTAAGGAAGCACAGAATTTTAGTCTGATTTTAAAAGAAATACCTCATGCAAAAGTGAGAACCCTACTATATTTCTTATGTAAATGACACACAAGGTTCAGGTCCTTGTGTCCACATCTAGCCCATTCCTTTTTCCTACACTATGTGATCAAAAGTATCCAGTCATTCCCCAAAACATACGTTTTTCATATTAGGTACACTGTGCTGCCACCTACTGCCAGGTACTCCATATCAGCGACCTCAGTAGTCATTAGACATCATGAGAGAGCAGAATGGGGCGCTCCACGGAACTCGTGGACTTTGAACATGCTCAGGTGGTTGGGTGTAACTTGCGTCATACGTCTGTATGCGAGGATTCCACACTCGCAACCATCTCTAGGTCCACTATTTCCGATGTGATATTGAAGTGGAAATGTGCAAAGTGACACGTACAGCACAAAAGCGTACAGGCCGACCTCGACTGTTGACTGACAGAGATGGCCGACAGTTGAAGAGTGTCGTAATGTGTAATAGACAGACATCTGTCCAGACCTTCACACAGGAATTTAAAACTGCATCAGGACCCACTGCAAGTACTATGACAGTTAGGCGGGAGGTGAGAAAACTTGGATTTCATGGTTGAGTGGCTGCTCATAAACCACACATCATTCCGGTGAATGTCAAATGACACCTTGTTTGGTCTAAGCGGTGTAAACATTGGATGATGTGGAAAAACGATGTGTGGAGTGACAAAACACAGTACACACTGTGGAAATCTGATGGCAGGGTGTGGATATGGCAAATGCCAGATGAATGTCACCTGCCAGCGTGTGTAGTGCCAACAGTAAAATTCGGAGACAGTGGTGTTATGGTGTGGTCGTGTTTTACATGAAGGGGCTTGTACCCCTTGTTTTGTGTGGTACTATCACAGCACAGGTCTACATCGATGGTTCAAGCACCTTCTTGCTTCCCACTGTAGAAGAGCAATTCGGGGATGGTGACTGCATCTTTCAACATGACTGAGCATCTGTTCACAGCCTGTGGTGGAGTGGTTACATGACAATAACATCCCTATAATGGGCTGGCCTGCACAGAGTCCTGACCTGAATCCTACAGAACATCTTTGGGATGTTTTGGAATGCCGTGCCACCCCTCACCGACCGACATCAATACCTCTCCTCAGTGCAGCACTCCATGAAGAAATGAAGAATGGGCTGCCATTCCCGAAGAAACCTTCTAGCACCTGACTGAATGTATGACTGTGACAGTGGAGGCTGTTGTCAAGGCTAAGGGTGGCCAACACCATATTGAATTCGGGCATTTCCTATGGAGGGCGCCACGAACTTGTAAGTTATCTTCAGCCAGGTGTCCAGATACTTTTGATCACATAGTATATCAAAGCTCAGCAGGAAAGACAAAGTTTTCATTGAGCCTAAAAACTCTCACTGTTCAGCCTCAGTAGTTCACAAGGACTGTATCAATCGACTATGTTCAGAATTTAAGTTGCAGCCTAGCTGCAAATTTTGAATATGTCACAGAAATTATATTCTTATCACTTCACATAGCACAATATTATTAAATACCAGCAGCCACATAAGAGGGGTGAACTTACCTTTCCCAGGTATGGAGGGGTAGTAATGACAAATTCTACCGTAGGTGCCACTGCTACACACTGTTTTGAATCAGGTGAGAAACAGCTGTCTGTGTTAAAGAGTGTCAGTTACAAGGTGTGTTAGAATAGAAGTTTTTTTATTTTTTAAATAATCACAGGCTGTATCCTTTTTACACATGAAGGTTGTCCCCTTGAAAATAAACATGAACTTCAGAAAGTAAGTTACACATATCGTCCCACACTAAGATCATTGAGCAACAAGAGTGGCACATTGTCAGAAGAGAGTACATGTTCCAGGTTTTCTGCAGACACAGAGCTGCTGATGCATCACAGTGTGCAATTGAAATGGTGCGGCAACTGGAAACATATTCCGAAGTTGATGTATGCAGGACAGTGTGATTCTTGTGGGAGAAATGTCTAAACATCACACAGATTCATCACAAAACTCTGGTGGTCTATGGATCAAATGCAATGTCACGTCCAGCCGTAGTGAAACAGTGCCAAAAATTTCACCAACACCACACAGAAGTGGGAAATGCTGTTCGAGATCTTTGCAATATGTGTTGTTCATCTTGTCAGAAAGCTGCAAGAACGTCTACGGGGTGGGGATGGGGATGGGAGAAAGAAGAAATTTTCTAATGATGAGTACATGTACACAGCAGTACTCGAATGGCTCCATGACTAAGGAACAGACTTCTATAGCTGTGGAACCAAATGATTGATAGAATCCTCCAACTGTTGTTTTTACAAAGACTTGGTAACTATGTTGAAGAATTGTCATTTATCTGTCACTTTGAACTGTAGTGCAGCATTCAATAAAAGTTAGCTGGCCAGCAATAATAATGCTTGACTTACTTCTTTAAAGGCACTCTGCAGTTCCTGCTGGCAGTAATACAGAGATATGGAAGCATTGTTTCCAGTTCCATAGCAGTTCCAAATAAGTTTCTACTGAAATACCTTTGTCAGCTCCTTAGTTACACTCTTATGGATATTATTCAAAATAGCAATGCCACATCATTTTAAGTTGTTTTTAAGCCAGAGAAATATTAAAAAGCTACAGGGACTGAGATCCACAACAAATAGGTGAACCTTTTTTTTTTTTTTTTTTTTTTTTTTTTTTTTTTTTTTTTTTTTTTTTTTTTTTGGCAAGAAAAAGAAATTCACTAATGGAGGTTGCCACATGAGAGGGTGCACTGTTGTGCATGCAATACTTGATCACACTTGGCCAGTCGGACTGCACTATCTGCACAACCCTGAAACAACCTACTGAAAGACAAAATAACTGTAGAAGGTGGTGAATAACTTCCCTGAGGCATAACCATCACTGCTGAAATTTATTGTCAACAGTTGAGACTTCTTGCAGATGCAATCCAAGAACAATAACCAGGAAAAATCTACGAACCAGTGCTACTCCATGGTAATGCTTGCCCGCATTCAAGTAAACTGACAAAAAACAGTGTACAGGTGTTTAGTTGGGAAGTCATTCTGCACCCACCTTATTCACCTGATCTTGCACCCTCATATTTTCACCTTTTCCACTCTCTACTGAACAACCTTCAAGTAACTTCCTTTCCGGATGAAAATGCGCTCCGAGCACAGCTCGAGGAGTTCTTCATTTCAGAATCGTGTGATTTTTACAACAATCGTAGAGTCAAAAAGTTACCCCAGCAATGGCAGACTGTTGTAAATAGTGATGGAGAATTATTACTGTTTCGTACGACTATTGTGCTTACTAAACACGCGGAAAAATGATACAAACTTATGCACCAACCTAATATCAGTGAGTTGCAGTTGGAATTGGCCAACTCCTACAAATGCCTCGGTGTAACACTTTGTAGGGATACAAAATGGAATGATCACATAGGCACAGTCATGGGTAGAGCAGGTGGTAGACTTCAATTTATTGGTAAAATACTGGGGAAATGCAGTCAGTCTTCATAGAAGATTGCTTACAAATCACTCATTCAACCCATTCTAGAATACTGCTCAAGTGTGTGGGACCCGTAACAAAATACAGGACTGCCAGGAAATTGAATGTATACACAGAAAAGCAGCACGAATGGGTACAGGTTTGTTTGACTCGTGGGAGAGGTCATAGAGATGCTGGAGAAACTGAACTGGCAGACTCTTGAATATAGATGTAAGCTACTATGAAAAAGCCTATTTACAAAGTTTCAAGAACCAGCTTTAAATGACGATTCTGGGAATATACTATTGCTCACGCAGGACCTGTGATAACAAGATCAGATTAACTGCAACACACACGAGGTATTTAAACACTCATTCTTCCTGAGCTGAATACACGAATGCAATGGGAAGAAACCCTAATAACTGATACAATGGGACATACCCTCTGCCGTGCAATTTACGGTTGTTTGCAAAGTATAGATGCAGATGTAGATGTAGGGAGGGGAATTGTAATGGTTTGCGTATTTATACACTGATTTGCTATGAAAGTACAGGCACCAGAAGGTGGGACTGCAATGTCATCAGCACATGCTGAGATATGAGCTAGACTCTGTACCCACGGCCCGGATACTGACAGCTCGCTTGTGCACTTACACTGGGATTCACAGTTGCGGATGGGCTTTCCCAGTCCGCACACGTACAGCCCACAGCACGCTTCTCTGAACATCAGTGTCCCCAGTGATGACACTACAGTTCCACCTCCTGGCTTTTGCAATTTCTTAGCAAAGCAACATATAAATTGACAAGCCGCTATGGTCTCTCTCCCAAGTTGCACCTGAGTAAGATTAGCAGGTGCCTCATACAAATATTGTGCAGGCCGTGTTCAGGATGTCCTCCCAAAACCCTGGACCTATTTCAACCAAATTTGGCACGGAAACGGCAGACTCCACAAGTACGAGCGCTGCAGGGTTTATGACCTCCTAGTTCCTATAGGAGCAGAGAGATAGGCAAAATCCTGTCCGCCCCCTCCCCCCCCCCCCCACTCCCCCAGCTCATAGGCTGCCCTGCACATCAGAAACGTGTCTGAACACCATCGCCCTCCTAAATCGACATGCTTGGCAGGGCAGCCTACATGCCTGGGGGCAAGAAACAGTTTTCCGAGGTCCAACATGCAGGCTGCCCCGAATGACAGACATGTTGTGTTGGAATAGTACCAGCCAACTTTATTAACCTGCTTTGCACAGTAGCCAGTACATCAGAGGAAAATAAATGATTTTCAAGGCCCTGATACCTAGCCTGCCCTATGTGACAGGCATACTGTGGAAATAGTAGTGACCTGCTTCATTGAGCTGCACTGCACGGGCTACACGTGCTGATGAGCGTAACTGGGGACATGTTGAGATTAATACAGGAGGGGATGAACAGAGAGAGGGGAAAAGGAAATGGACAGAGAAAGGGGAGGAGGGAGAGATGCATGACGCAGATGGGAGGTCTACAGGCATACTGGGAAGCACGAGGAAAAGAAAGAGGCAGAGATTCAAAGAGAGAGGGAGAGGAGTATGAGGTCAGAGGGAGGGGGAGCAAGATATGGTCATGGAGAGGGGATAGTGGAAATGGACAAAGAGAGGGGAACAGGAGATGAAGACACAGAGATAGTAGGGAGGAGGACATAGATAGACAGAGGAGGGACTATGAGGTGGACAGACAGAGGAGAGGCAATGAGGTGGACGAACAGAGGGAGGAAGAAGTGGACAAAGATGCGTAGGAGGAGGTGTATCCAACACATACGTGGGTGAAGACATGGGGAAAAGGCTAGTATTTTTGTAAAGTTCAGACTGTTGAGCAAATAAAACTTGACCAGAAAATATTTATGGGTACTAAACTATACACACACAAGTAAATGAACTGATTGGAAACCGGTCAGGATTATAAAACAGTTATTACACCATAAATAGAATTACATAAGTAGAAATTTGTTGTAAGATATTTTTGGTTGTAGTGATCTGTTACAAACCTGCTAACATCTCTATCATATCGCTGCTCTGATCGACCAGCACCTGGGCCAGACTGTAGATGTAGGGAGCCTGGAACTGCGCAAGTTCCTTGGACAACTCACACAGTTTGCCGCTCAGCCGGAGAGAAGCAGTCAATGGAAAGCGTGTCGATGTCGTGCTGAGACACACGAGGGCGGGCTCCAGAGGGTACCGAGATCCTGAAAGAAATCTTCAGATAATGTGACACATTTCTCACCTACCATTTCTCAGTTAAGACCTCTCCAGAGCCTCCACATTACCCCCTACTAATTCCTTATGTGTAACTAAGCTCTAATATTAAACCTTCTGACAGATTAAAACTGTGTGCCAGACCCTGACACTAGCCTCAGAAGTCCCAGTCTGGTATACAGTTTTCATCCACCCAATAAGTTTTGCAACAGCATACGTTCCATTGCAGAATGAAAAATTCCACCTGGAAACAAGCTGTACACTGTGACTGAGCTGAAAGTGCATATTACAACCCTGTAAAGTCTGAGTTTCACCCTGTACTCTGCCATTATCTTTCATTTTAATTTCAACTGTATCTATTATATTAGCAACTTATAAGCAATTTGTGTAACTGACAATAGATACATGATTTCAAAAACAAGGAACTACATTGTAATGCTTTCTCAGAAAAATTGATGGTTTACAACTTTTTTGTGTTTGCAGTTGAGCTGTAATTTTTTGTATACGACATTTCGAGAAGTTCTCTAGTAGTGTTCCTCCACATGTTACTCACTGTTTGGATTCCAATCAACCTGTACATGAGTCATGCTGCCATAGCCACTGTTTTCAGGTGCCAGCAAAGAATACTACAGTCTCGCAGAAATTTAAGATGAACCTAAACACTACACCCAACTGAAAAAAAAGAGGCACTTATCTACAAACTAGGAGAGAGCACTGATGTGTTTTCAATCGTGATTTATGCAAAACTTTTAAGAGCTGAAAATATAGTCTTCAGTGTATATTTATCCCTTCAATGAAATTAAAAGGTGTACCGTGCTAAATGAAAGAATCTAGGGTTGGCACACTCTATGAATATGCCATCTTGTATTAAACTTCCTGACAGAATAAAATTATGTGACGGACATAGACTTGAACCCAGGATTTTTTACTTTTGTGAGCAGGTGCTCTACCAGCTGGGCTACCCGAGCATGACTCACAAATGATACTCACAGCTTTACTTCTGCCAGTGGCAGCTGATCAGGTACTGGTGGAAGTAAAGCTGTGAGTAAAGGGTCATGGGTCATGAGTCATGCTTGGGCAGCTCAGCTCGGTAGTGCACTTGTCTGTGAAAGGCAAAAGTCTGTGGTTCGAGTTCCAGACCGGCATACATTTTTAATCTGCCAAGAAGTTTCACATCAGTGCGCACACCGCCGCAGAGTGAAAATCATTCTGGCATGATGTATTTTAATAGCATTGTGGTGCAAGCAATGAATTTCTGAGACAGTATAATAAAAGATGAAATACAGAGCAGAGTGGAACATAATTAGAACCAATATAGATAATTAAATTAATAAGAACAGAGGCTTTAGTCCAGAATCTTGCAACCAGTTTGCTTATGGCACACAGGAAAACATTTCAGTATCCTCTCCTCTCATAAATGCCTATTAAGACATTTTTGATGAAAGTTATTGTCTGTTGACATGTGCCTTACTTATAGCGTTACTTGTGGTTTAGCATACCATTTTGGCTCATTGTAACTTTCTGTGAGACTGATTTATTCTCTGATGGCACCAGGAAACAAATGCTAGGGCAGCATACAGCATGTCTAGTCCACAGTTTGGTTGGAATTCAAACAGAAGGAAACTCCTAAGGGAGACACCTAAGGAAGTTCTCAAAATATTGTTTAAAGAAATTTACAACTCTGTTACAAGCCCATAAAGTTGTGAATCATGAAGAAAATAGCTTATTCTTCATATTTCCCTTTCCTGATGACTTACAGACTCATTTTTTGGAGAAACTCAACTTACAGGAATAGTATTAGATCTGACTGCCCCACATATCTGGATATTGCACAATTTAACTGGCCAGCCAAATGGACACACAAGGTGAGGCCTGTTTTAGACTGTGTCACGCAGCCACTGTAGACTACTATGGTAGAGTGCACTAGCAACAAATCATGACTGGTAATAATGAGTTCAAAGGGAATGACTCATAGATTACTTTACATATCTTTATGTATATAATGAGAATAATAAATACTTTTTTCAAATTAGTGAGCTAGGATTACCACTAGTCTTCAAAGAAAAATTTAAAATTAATTTTATAGCTTAGTTTAGAAGTAACATTAGCACTGTAATACAACAATACTTTATAGGGGCAATTCATTTTATTGTAATGTACTTAAATAAAGAGTACATATTTAACTTCTTTCGAAATCTAAAAAATCCCTCTCTGCAGAATCCTCACAATACAACTAACATAATGTAATGTAGCATCAAACGTAATTTGCACTTTCTTCTCAATACAATGACTTGCTTCACGTGTGGTTTGAAGTTATTCTTACACTTTGTGACAAAGAACTGAAGAAAGGTCTAATTTTGTGTGTTGGATCATGTTGTAGCTGACCTCGTCTTACGAATTTCGTGTTGTCATTCAAGTGCAACATAAACAAAATGAGATCCGTCTCTACTCACTGCCTTGCTTGCCCATGAAGTATTTATAAATGCGTCCTTTGACCAATAGTCACTTATTTTTGGCAACTTCACTACACTCATATGCAAAAAAATAGAGAAAAAAAAGTACATTTCATGTATCTTTACTGCTGACTGTTGTTGCCACGTAGACTTCCTTTTCACAGACTACAACTTATTCACTTCACTTCATAAATTTTTAGTCCTGCATACCTGCTTGTTTCAACTTCAACTTCATTACTTTTATCATGTCATTGTTGAAAACACTGAAAAGCATTCAAATTCACTACAATTTTCATCCATTTGCAAAGTTACACCACTAGTACTATTGAACACAGGTACATCAGGCTGGTTGTCAATTCTTAACCAGTTGCTCACATCAGAGACCATATTTTGCGATTTATCAGGACAAGCAGCAGTACTCCAAATATCAAAATAATTTGAGTAAATATTTGCTTTTGTAGTAACATGCATATTATTATGCAATGATATTTTTCAATAATATAAATCAACACCTGAACTGTTGGAAGTTTCAGAAAATTGTGTGTGTGAAAATCAATCGTTTGTGGCCTATGCTCAAGCTGCACACTCATAGTGACCTCTGTCAGAAAGTAAATGAACTACTTTTGCCACCAGTTCAACTCATGAAACATACAGCATTACAAATGCATGGGAAACAAAGCTATGTATGACATACGGGCTCCATCCAAAGAGGTGTGCTTGCAGGAAGATATTGCGTAGGGGTTTGGTGTGGAAAACGTTAATGAACTGCATGGAAAGATACTGAACATTTGTACAAAATTCTGCTGAGCTCATTGCCCTGTCAAGTCGTTAAACTGTTGTATGGTTGCTGCTGATTACTCCAACGCCATGTAAGATAGTATTTTGGTTGCAAGACTGTTGCACCCACTGCAGCTTCCCAATGGCTGGGTCCCAACATGTGTTTAACAGTAGAAGACCACCTTTATTGAGAGGTTATCATAAATTTCTATTGCAATCGCTTTTTTCATAACAGTATCGCAGGAACTGTATCTTAATTCAGTAACCGGGCTCAGTAAATGGGAAAGATTAGCTAGTTCCTAAATAGACATAGAATCAACTTGGTCTTCAAGACTCCAGCAAATATTCCAAAAACTCATGAGGCCTCAGAAAGCCAGGAAGAGTCAAAACACCATGTGGATATGGACAGTTTTATGAATCTGAAATATCAAAACTACCTTGAGAAGGCCTACTTACAAAGCATCGAGAACATGGTGTAAACGATGACTCTATGACTATATTTCAACCATCTACATGTCACTCCTATAGGGATCATAGAGGCATTCAAACAGCCACTCTTCCCGTGCTCTGTACATGAATGAAAGCTCTGTACATGAATGAAATGGGAAGAAGTCCTACTAATTGGTGCAAGTGGATGTACCCTCTACCATTCACTTCACAATGGTTTGCAGAGTATGGAAGTAGAAGTAGATTGTACACTGCAATCAACTCCCATTGCCTGCAGTTAGAACCAGCTTAACAGTGCCACATTTCTACTGCATGTTCTTGCTGTTATTCTCCAAGATGTTAGCCGCACATGCACATGCACTCGCGTGCGTGTTTCGGGGGAAAAGGGGGGTGGGGGGTGGCATATGTATGTGAACATGCACACACACTATAGCTCTGAAGCTAGCTAAGTCATCAGTGTACTATTCATTGGGACACGACAAATTCACATTTGCAATAAATGTGAATACAGACATGAATTCTGATTCAAAATCTACAAATGCAAAATTACCTAATAAACGCTGACTCATAGGAAATTGTATCCAGACTATTTTATCAGAGACAGTTTGAAACAGATGTTTTTTCTGCACACAAATATGGAGATTATAGCCAATTCGTCGAAGCCTTATTTGCAAAGATAATGTGTGTAAAAACATGTTTGCAAAATAAAATGTGCAGGAATGCAACAGCATATCTGTGTGACCCACTAGCATCTTAGGCACAAAGAACATACATTTCTGTGCTAGCTAAATTTTAAAAGATGGTATAATGCAGACACTTGAATGTGGCAGTTTTAGGTGGTGGATATTCTGAACTGTCGTGGTATCGAACACCAGTAGAGGTCTTGCCCGAGTGATCTCATTTACGACAATTTCAACTTCTGCAAGCAATTCTGAAGTAGTTGTTAATGAATGTTATGTGTTGTGTGTTGCTCGTTGTTTTCTATTCTTATTTTGAATTTAGTGAAGAGACTAACTCCGGTCCAGCACGGAGTTTGATTACAGGGTGTATACGTAGACAAGGAAATACACTTTTTCCCACGAGAAAATACACTTCTGCCATGTTCAGTCACAGTATACTTTCCCACAGAACTGTAAAACTTATTAATCCTTTGAACAGTTAATGTTTTATACATCATCGGCGTAGAACTTCCCCGTCACTTTAGAAAATGAAATCCAGCAAAAGAGGTCTTGCAAAGATCTTTGATGATGTGCAACAACATGTACGCTGCATATTTTCATATTAAGATATGCTGCATATTTTCATAATTATGAAAGTGTAAATTCGAATTCCACCAAACACGGCACCTAGTTTCCAAAGCACTGAAATCGAGATTGCCATGCCCTTTTGTAAGCGAATCACAGCTCTTGTCGCATGACCTCGCCAGCCAATGACAGCCAATATTCAGAGCATAGGACACGTGATGTAGTCAGCTAATAGCAACATCACTGTTCAGTAGTGTAAACACACAAATAAGAAAAGTTGATGGTTTAAATTAATATAAATAGTGTAGCTACAAGAAAAGCTAAGCTTTCACTTGTAACATTGATGTCGAAGATCATAAGCTACAAGAGAAGCTAAGCTTTCACATGTAATATTGGTCTTTTTTGCATGTGTTACGCTTTAAGCCAGTAAAATTTAAAATAATGACATAAATGGTCTTCTGGCCTCGAAATTCCTCTGAGTGACCGTTCCTCAAAATGTTATGCCATAAACGAGAGTTAAACACTCTGCGATTTATAAAATTCATTTCACATTCTCACATAAAATGTAATTCATCTTGTGTAAAAGGAAATTTAGTTTGAAAGTTACAATTTTCAAACCACCATTCGCAGTATTTTGCCAAGTCCTGTTAGAAATAGGTTCGTTTCAGCAGTTGCCAGAAAACAGGCTTTACTGCGCTTGTGCAGCTACGATAGTGTACGAAGTTCGTAAATCATACTAAAATGCATAATCTGGCTCTAAATACACATTCATGTGTCCAGATTCAGAATGAAGTAGATCCCCAATCTGATATTACACTTTGCATTGTGGTTTTCAGGGTGAATATTTTATCAGCGTACCGGTACTGTACTATCTCGTGTTTGGTTCTTTATTATGGCAAAACGCCATATGTACCAGAAGATGAAAATGTGCATTTGAAATTCAGCAAACATTTGGAACTAGCATATACTGTGGATTGAAACACTTCATTTCAAATAAATTGGCTGCCTCAGTGGAAAACAGTAATAAAAGCCAAATTTTTCTAGCAGGGTGTATACGCAGACAAGGAAAAAAAAAATCTGGGATTTTTCCCGTATCTCCCGGTTTAAAACATATTTTCTCCCGGGTGAAAACACACTTTTTCCGTGTTAAGTGACAGTATACTTTCCGTCGGAACTGTAAAACTTATCAATCCTTTGAACGGATATGGTTTTATAGAGCAGATTAGAATTTCTCGGCACTTTAGAGAACAAAACTCAGGGGGAAGAACATGCTTTGGAAAGATCTTTGATGTGCAGCAACATGTACGCTGCATATTTTCCTATTACTAAAGTATAAATTCGAATTCCACCAACAGGAATAGTTAATGGTTTAAGTTAATATACATAGTGTTGTTACAAGAAAAGCAATGCTTTCACATATAATATTTTTCTCTAAGATTAATACGCTACAAGAGAAGCTAAGCTTTTACATATAATGTTGATCTGTTTAGCGCATGTTACACTTTAAGATACATCACACAAATATGATCTTCTAGGTTCGAAATTCTTCTAAATGGCTCGTCATCAAAGAGTTGATTTTTAAATGAGAGCAAACGCTCTCCGATTTAAGAAATTCATCGTACATTCTTGCACACAGTTCATCTTGCGTAAAAGGAAATTTACTTTGAAAATAATGCTTTTCGAACCACAATGGCAATATTTTCATGCGACCTGTTAAAAATAGATTCATTTCAGCAGGTGCCAGAGAGCAACAGCTAAGAGGCGTCACCGCGCTTGCGCAGCTATGATGACGTAGGAAGCTCGTATGTTCATACGTGTAAAACATTGAAAGATCTTTCTTACATTATGTCAAAAAGAAACAAGACATCAGAGGATACTCCAAGAGCGTCGGAATTTCGTGAACCATACTAAAATGCATAGTTTGCCTTAAAGCACACATTCGTATGTCCAGACTCCCAATGACAGGCCTCGATCTGATAATAAGCTTTTCAATGTGGTTTTCGGGACGTAAATTTTCTTTGAGTACCAGTACTGTATTATCTCATGTTTGATTCTTTATTATGACTTAATTACATACATGTTAGAAGACAAAAACGTGCACTTGAAACACAGCAAACAGTTGTAAGTAGCCAATAGTGTGGAATTAAACACTGTTTCAAATAAATTTACTGCCTCAGCAGGAAAGCTTAATGAAAGCCAAATTTCTTTAGCAAACTGGCAAAAATAACTTTATTGTTCCGCAAGACGATTAATGCTTGACTGTCAGAAAGGAGGACACAAAATAAAATCTGAAACTAGTAACACATTTCAGCCTTCCATAGTTATTTGAATGTATTTTAATTCACTTGATAGCTCCCAACCACAGAAATCCGTCTTGTTTTCATTTGACGTGAGAAGAGCAGTAAACGAAGAGGAAACAGAAAAATCACTCAATGTAAACATGGGTCACGTGGAGACTACCCTCCCCCCCCCCACCCCCTCCCCCACTATAACAGCTACTCTGCGCATCAGCATGTAAAAAAAAAAAAAAGAAGAGAGAGAGAGAGAGAGAGAGAGAGAGAGAGAGAGAGACTTTTCAAAAATCTGTTGATTTTGTAGCGCACATCTTTCTGAAGAGTCCAATACATAAAACATATATTTTCGAGTAAATGTAAGAGATGTTATTTGGTCTTAAGTGTGCTGACGTGCAGTGCCACACCTCTTCAAACAACATTCTTATACTGCACATCACTGTATTTCACTCTGTGGAACTCAAATGACTATATTTTGTAATGGATGCCATCAAACTATTTCAGGACAGAGGAAATTAATGTCCTGTAGTGCCTCTCCTGCTCCCAGTCACCTGGTTTAATATCCTGCCGCCCCCCCCCCCCCTCTCCTCTCTCTCTCTCTCTCTCTCTCTCTCTCTCTCTCTCTCTCTCTTTTTTTTTTTTAAGTTAATACTGGATGGGATTATTTGTAACCGGGAGAACAAGAACTCTTCAGAAAATCTGGACTCTTTATTGCCTATTAGCTAATAACTTGCTCTTCTGTGTGACATAAAATTAAATAAAGGATACCTAAAACCAGTAAAGACAAGAGACAGCAAGACAGTACACATTTCTTCAATCCTTAGGTCCTAGCGATTTTTCTCTATAATCTTGCTACAGCTTTACATGGCGTGCTTTCCCTTCTGGTAAAGAACTATTACTTCATCGAAGTTCGTCGAACGTTTTGCTACATGAAAAATTGAAATGTCATCGTCTAATACTGAAAAAGCTGTTAATACAAAGAGGACCCAAGACTGATGTGGTTTCTCGATCTGATTACGTCTATTTTGTCACTGTGTGCTGCGTCAAATAAAATAGGTCTTTCTAAGATTGCAGCAATTGTAACACACACCAAATAAGCGAGACTGTTTCGGCAAAAATGGTCATTTTTATAGTACGACAATATAATTCACAAAGTACCAACACGAAATACCTATTTGGCCTACTACAATCAAAAAGCTTTATGTTAGGAAATAGTTTCACATTTCATTCATACGCTCCAGTTTCTCATGCACAAGAGCGAAAAGTAGTAGAACGAACTTTTTGTATAAATTTGGAATCGTCATATTCTTCCATAATTTGTGTGATGTCCATGTTTCTCCTCCTACCTCATTCTAACAAACAATCTTGTCATCACTAGTTCTGTAACTATTCCTACAACTGTCAAAACTCATTCTCCGGTTAACTTTACTAACCTTGCCACAATCACAGGTTTAGTTATCCAGCGATTATTCTCCAGTTAGGCGTTGTTATGTGTTCATACAATGCGCCTTCCGCGCTATACCCAGAATGGAACTTAGGTGGCTGCTAGCCGGGGACTCTAACTGGCCCTTACTAGTGTAGTGATCTGGCCAAAAATTTGTCAGAATTTCACTTTCTTGGATACACCGAGAAGATAATACATAACCTTTCTTACCTGTTATTCCTGTTAATCGTTTATTTCCACTCTGGTAGTCTGAATCTATGAATTTCACTAGTAAATAACAAAGCTGAACATTTGCAAACCGAATCAACCACATAAACAAGCAGCAGTTGGCATTCACCAGTTTGGCTTTATTCTGCTCATCTCGTATAACCCCGTCTCGTTTTGTCTGCAGGAAAGTTCATATCTAGATGCGACGAGGATTCCCCTGGCATGCATTCAAAAATCAACTTACAATTCATTCGGAAATCAACTTAGAATGTGTTCAAAAATGTCCAAAAACCAGCAGGGGTGCGTTTGAAAATCTTATGAATAATCGATAAACCGACATGTGCTGGATTCTAGGTGCTTTGTAAAAGGTTTTTTTCCTCAAGAATATGAATTTGCTGCTACTGCTTCTTACACAGCCAACAGCCACATTTCCATAGCCAGAAGTGGGAGAAGGTATTACACATACGCGACTCAACTGTGCGTGTGCATGAGCCCGCTCATAACTGCTTAAACGTATCTAATGTAAACAGTTGTGACGTCACGCTCATCGGAGGCAATTTGTTGTTATGAAGCATTGCATAGTCTTTCTAAAGCCTTTAACACATTTTGCTTTTGGCAGATGCTTGTACTTGCACTGTGTTGTTTTATATGGCACATTTCCTTTGCAATTTAAGTTTTATTTTCATTTTTTTCTCTCGTTCGTGTTTTAATGTGTGCAGTATTATTCTGCAGTAGTGGGTACAGTAATATCCTTTGTTAGAGAATCGGTTCTTACCTGTCAAAACCCCAAAAATATAACTGAAAATTACAACAACGAAAAATTCCCAGGTTTTTCCCGGTTTTCTCCTGGATCAAAAAATTCTCAGGTTTTCCCCAGATCTCCCGGGTCGTATACACCATGTCTACTAAACAGACAAAAATAACTTCATTGTTCTGCAAGGCAATTATTGCTTTGACTACCAAAAACATGGAACTGAAATAAAATTAGAAAACTGAAGCCATCCATAATTATGTGAATGTATTTTAATTCACTTGATAGCTCCCACCCACAGAAATCAGTTTTTTTTTCATTTGACAGGGGAGCTGTACACGAAGAGGAAGCGGCAAACTCACATAACAAACATGTGTCACGTGGAGACTGCCCACCTCCCCAGTACAACCCAAAGTGCTCTGTGCATGTGTGTTACTGTCAGCTTGGGCACACCAGGAAAAATTTTCCAGTTAGAATCTGGCTTCAAGTAGCCAGCGAAGCAGAAGAACCATAGACTTCGTACGAAGGCCCTCGACACATTTTGTTGTTAGCACATGCTTGTGTGTGCATAAATGGCGCATTTCCTTTGCAACTAAAGTCTTATTTTGATATTTTTCTCTCGTTTATGTTTTATTGTTGTTGTTGCTGTTGTCTTCAGTCTTGCGACTGGTTTGATGCAACTCTCCATGCTACTCTATCCTGTGCAAGCTTCCTCATCTCCCAGTCTTACTGCAACCTACATCCTTCTGAATCTGCTTAGTGTATTCATCTCTTGGTCTCCCTCCACAATTTTTACCCTCCATGCTGCCTTCCAATGCTAAATTGATGATCCCTTGATGCCTCACAACATGTCCTACCAACCGGTCTCTTCTTCTTGTCAAGTTGTGCTTACTTTGGTGTGACAGGTACTAACTTTTCTACCTTGTTACAGTAATACCTCGGATACACTCATAATGTGGCCACATACTAGAACTAAATGTGGTATAACCTAGAAACGTGTAAGCCAGGCTATTCTGGTGTGATGCGTCATGCCCTGGTCCTATCTCCCACTATTCACCTTCCTGAAAGCGCACCTCCAATTGGAAGAGGTGTTTCTCCTCTTCGTTCACAGGAGAAGGCTTCTCTGGAACAGCAACGTCGTGGGAAAATCTGCACTTATTTTGAAATCTGCAGAAGCCTTTTTGAAAATAGCTGTAACACAAATCAGAACAATTAATAAATAAAGGTGTCCCCTAAATATGCATACTGTAATGTACTAAAGTTCTGAATGGTTTTCGGGAAATAAAAATATGATATTAGTTAATAAACTTCATGTAACTGACACAGTTTGAAAGATATCCTGAGTTGATAAAAAGAAGTCTGACCAAACTCTTGGAATTTTGTGACTTACGAATATTTCTGTAACCAAAATACTGTTTATTAGCATTAGGGAAAGTGTGTTTCTCTTAGTTACTTACTCTAACCAATTTTTCTGGGAGGGTATAAGGAATGAGCGAGTCCTGCAGCTAGAAGGTAATTTAATCTTTAAGAATGCTACTGGACACGATGGGTAGTCAGGAAGAACATTTTTGAATCACTTTAGACTAGGGATGACATGGTGGTAATTTTATCTGAAACAAAGCTGTGGACATAGACTGCTTAGTGGTTTGTTGAAGCAGAAGTCAGAGTCAAAGATGGTGTGTGATTTTCATTTCTGAACAACAGCACAGAGTAAAATGATCAGTTTATTAATCTACACAACAAAATTAATTTTGTCATTAATTGGTAATTACAATATGTAACAGAAATATTCATTTTGAAAACTATAGAAATACAAATAGAAAAACTCTGTCAAATAAATTAGATCAAACGAAGAGATTCCAAAACAGCTAAGTTAATTTTCATAAATTTCCTCTAACTTTATAGCTTTGCTTGCTTTTATCCTGTTTCTAAGAAGTTATATATTTTATCTCTACTCCACTAAAATAACGCTTGGCACTGAATCCAGCACAGGAGACAAATATAGCCACACTATGATACTGAGTATTCGGAACTTCTTGTTTACTTTCGGCCAAGACAATGGATGTCGTGCACTAAAATAATGACCACTTTTTCAGACTCAGGACTTAATGTCTCTTAAGGGTTGTAGAATTTCTTGTTCACTTTACTACTTTTTGATGATTATTAGGAAGTTTAAGCACATGATTGGACAAAACTCAGGTGTGATTAACCTTCACTTCATTCATATTTACAGTTTTCAATTTAATATCACACGTCAATAAGCTACAAAGGATATTATTGACAAATAGCGTAACAAGTAAACGTATTATGTACATAATACCTTTTATATGTGTGTTCTCATGTTGCTGCATGGTGAGTATATTTTTTATCTATCCGGTTACTATATGTTTTCAAAAATTGACTATTTTCATTGATATAACAATGAAATAAGTTGTTCTGAGCAGAACTTCAAATATTTATTGAAAGACTGTATTACGATTACCAAACACCAACTGATTAACAACATGAAGACTGAATGCTAAACACTGACTGTAGAAGTTCACAAATTAACATAATAGGCATAAAAAGTAAAACATACAAAGACACGATAATAGTTAAAAAGGGAACAATGTCAGCAAAAATATCAAGAAGTTCTTGACCAATTTACTTCAAATTTTTACATGGTGCTCTAAAATACATTTGACCAGGCATAGTGTGTGTGTGTGTGTGTGTGTGTGTGTGTGTGTGTGGGCGCGCAAGCGAGTGGTGGGGAAGGGGGGGGGGGGGCGAAGTGTGCGCGTATTATTTTAAACTTACACAGTATATAAACATATATAAGTAATATATAAATAAAAATCATTGTTAGCAAAACACTTATTCTACTTATACTCCCTGGACGGTCGTAGGCTATATACACTCCTGGAAATTGAAATAAGAACACCGTGAATTCATTGTCCCAGGAAGGGGAAACTTTATTGACACATTCCTGGGGTCAGATACATCACATGATCACACTGACAGAACCGCAGGCACATAGACACAGGCAACAGAGCATGCACAATGTCGGCACTAGTACAGTGTATATCCACCTTTCGCAGCAATGCAGGCTGCTATTCTCCCATGGAGACGATCGTAGAGATGCTGGATGTAGTCCTGTGGAACGGCTTGCCATGCCATTTCCACCTGGTGCCTCAGTTGGACCAGCGTTCGTGCTGGACGTGCAGACCGCGTGAGACGACGCTTCATCCAGTCCCATACATGCTCAATGGAGGACAGATCCGGAGATCTTGCTGGCCAGGGTAGTTGACTTACACCTTCTAGAGCACGTTGGGTGGCACGGGATACATGCGGACGTGCATTGTCCTGTTGGAACAGCAAGTTCTCTTGCCGGTCTAGGAATGGTAGAACGATGGGTTCGATGACGGTTTGGATGTACCGTGCACTATTCAGTGTCCCCTCGACGATCACCACACCATGATGCCGGGTGTTGGCCCTGTGTGCCTCGGTCGTATGCAGTCCTGATTGTGGCGCTCACCTGCACGGCGCCAAACACGCATACGACCATCATTGGCACCAAGGCAGAAGCGACTCTCATCGCTGAAGACGACACGTCTCCATTCGTCCCTCCATTCACGCCTGTCGCGACACCACTGGAGGCGGGCTGCATGATGTTGGGGCGTGAGCGGAAGACGGCCTAACGGTGTGCGGGACCGTAGCCCAGCTTCATGGAGACGGTTGCGAATGGTCCTCGCCAATACCCCAGGAGCAACAGTGTCCCTAATTTGCTGGGAAGTGGCGGTGCGGTCCCCTACGGCACTGCGTAGGATCCTACGGTCTTGGCGTGCATCCGTGCGTCGCTGCGGTCCGGTCCCAGGTCGACGGGCACGTGCACCTTCCGCCGACCACTGGCAACAACATCGATGTACTGTGGAGACCTCACGCCCCACGTGTTGAGCAATTCGGCGGTACGTCCACCCGGCCTCCCGCATGCCCACTATACGCCCTCGCTCAAAGTCCGTCAACTGCACATACGGTTCACATCCACGCTGTCGCGGCATGCTACCAGTGTTAAAGACTGCGATGGAGCTGCGTATGCCACGGCAAACTGGCTGACACTGACGGCGGCGGTGCACAAATGCTGCGCAGCTAGCGCCATTCGACGGCCAACACCGCGGTTCCTGGTGTGTCCGCTGTGCCGTGCGTGTGATCATTGCTTGTACAGCCCTCTCGCAGTGTCCGGAGCAAGTATGGTGGGTCTGACACACCGGTGTCAATGTGTTCTTTTTTCCATTTCCAGGAGTGTATTTTTTTAATACTTATGGTTCTCTCAAGTCCCATACTGTTACATTCTATCCTGGATTTTCCATTTGTAATCTGAATATTTCATAAATTAACATCTTTTTCTAGAAACTGTATAATTTTTGGAACCATGAAAATTGGAGCTACAAAACTATAACGCTGTAATTCTGAAAGGATCACATTTTAAGATTCGAACATTCTATAACACAGTAATCTATACAGAATACTTTTTAAAATGCTAAGTTTGCAGAAAAAGTTGGATGTTCCTTGCAAAGTGAATAATCAGGGCTTCCCCAATTAAGGTATTTCCATGCTAAGACAAGTGGGATCAAGTTTTGAAGATCACATTGTTGTAGTGAATTGTATATTTAGAATATTTCATTAAAGACAATGTTTCTACAGGAACTATTACACTAATGTCATCTGCAGTCTGTGAAGTACACTATGAATAATGAAGTTCAGTAAAATCTAGTATGGATAAGAAATTATCAATTTTAAGTACTCATGATATATGCATTATTTATCACAGAAAACAGAAAGGAAAATAAAATAATTTAAGGGGTGAAATTGTAATAAGTGGAGTTAGTCCAGTTTGCTGTGTCTCAAGCTGCATCTGATAAATGCAGATTGCCACATACATGGAGTAATTGAGCAGCACATGAAAGAATGCACTTGAAGGCTGATTTTATAGACTGATGAAACCTCTAGACATACAGACAGGGGGAGGAGGGAAAAAGTTTTTATTTTATGGCCAAATTCACTGCTATTTTTTTACCAATTTCAGTGTTTTTCGCCAATCTTGGTGCTATTTCTTGCCTAATTCAGGGATTTTTGTTGTCAATTTCATTTTTTGTCAACATCCTGTCTACATTGTGGTCATTAGGGATGGAGCACTAGCTCTTGTTAGGGAAGGATGGGGAAAGAAATCTGCCATGTCCTTTCAAAGAAAGCACCCCCGCATTTGCCTCAAGCGATTTACAGAGATCACAGAAATCGCAAATCTGCCTGGCCGGACAGGTATTTGAACTGCCTAGCTGGGCAGATATTTGAACTAATGACCTCCCAAACGCAAGTCCAGCATGTTAACCTCTGTGCCACCTCATTCAGTACAAGAATAGGTGACAGAATTTCAGAAGTGCTGATTTTAATGCAAGACTTTGATTCAGAAGAGCTTACAGGAGTAATGAATTAACTGCAAGAGGGATGAAGTGCAGTCATTTAATTTTTCTCAAGGTGAGCAAATGTGGTAGGAGCTGCAAAAAGGAAACTTTTATAAGTAAATGGTGCAGAGGTGACATGGGTTCAACAACATAATGTTTTCTTTGTTAACCATGCAACATTATGACATGATGCATACCATCTTGATTACATGGGACACCTGCAGTGGATGTTCCTCAATTACTTCAAACAATTCTTTTGAAATCCTTTCTTATGATCCCAAACCAGTTTTCTCACATGACCCCAGCACGGCAGGTTTTGCAAGCTCTATTGTATTGACCACCTAATACAGTGGTTTTCAGAATCCACATGAAGATTTGCATACACAGAAGGTGCAAGGTTTGTTCCAAATGCTCTGAAAAAGGTTCAAAAGGACAGTCAAGTTGAGTCGAGTCTCATCAGTAATAGCAACTTGTGAGTATCCATACATTAATTTTTTATGAAAAATTATTGCTGGTGATGATATTTGTTGATTTGTTACAGCTCTGAAACAAAAATTCTTATTTCTGAATGGGTCAGTGAAACTTCACAAGACTGAAATGACAATAGGAAGAACTTTGGTGCTGTGACAACGTCCTGTTTGGCAATGCAATAGGAAACCATATATCATGTGACCCCGAAAATTTTATTTCCAAGAGGGAAGGGTCAGAGGCATAAAACCAGTTGCAAGCGACTGCTCCACTTGTCATCCACGCACGCAAGAGAGAGAGAGAGAGAGAGAGAGAGAGAGAGAGAGAGAGAGAGAGAGAGAAAGAGAGAGAGAGAGAGAGAGAGAGAGAGAGAGAGAGACATGAGGTATATACAGATATGACATCTTTACAATTAATGCATTCAGATTTATTTCAATCACCTGCAAGGTTTCGCTGATGAATTCTTGCTCCTTCTGCTTCCACCTCCGTGGGTTGTGTTGGAGTTCCCTCCACCTTCATCTTCATCAGAAGGTGGCTTTTTCTTGGCATAGAGCTGCATTTGTACAAAAATGTTGTTTAACACACTGAAATAACTATAAATGACTCAAAGCTTACCTTCTTTACTCAACCAGTAACATAAAAATAGTATTACAAAGCCTCCTCAACAAACACCAATAATTCACAGAGACCGGTTGGTATGCAGTACAATACACAACATTTTATTTATTTATGTACTAGGAGAGGGAACAGCACTGAAGGCCTCTACAAATGCAAGCAATATCTGCTAACATGACAGTTACACAAAGCTTTGGTAGGCTTGCAATCAAACAGATGGGATTAGCAGCATTTCTACGATCAATGAGAAAGTGCAAAGTAAAGGGGAATAGCACAATGACTGCTGGCAGCAACTCTGATGAATTATTGAGACAGGCAAGGCTTGCTCGGTGAAACCTGTCAGTGCAGCAGTAATCCCCGGTTATTGTTTTGTGTGGGCAAGGGGATTACTTCACCAATGGGTTTCAGTGTTGTGGTCGAGTACATGACTAGAAATGGTACACTGACATAACACAACATTACCATAAGGTTGCTACCTTGCATAAATAGCTAACAATTTTGTAGCAGTTTCATTTTTAGCCCGCAGTTCCACTAGGGCACAGGGGTTATGCCAGGGGAGGAGACTGGCATGGAGCCGCCAGTACCAGTCACAAGTTTGAGTCTCTGTCGTGGTACTTGTTTCGTGCACCGAATCCGCCCTCTGACTTGGTGCCACGGCGCAGTAGACCTTCCCGGTTCACTCCTGTCCTGGGGCAGCCCGTGGATGGCAGCAGCCTTCATGGGAAGTATAAGGGCACTATGTGACGATGTTCCAGAGGAGTTAGTGGATTGTTCAGTGGGGTAGTCATAAGCAACTTGATATCTTAAGATGAAATCTAGCATGTCCAGTTTATGAGTTAACTTTTTCACTGCTACAAATGTGCTCTCTGCATTCCGTGCTGAGCATCACTTTGTTATGGCTGTACTACTTGTCAAATGCTGCTATCTGTGCTGAGACCCGGCACTCCGGTTGTAATGAAGTACTTACCATCCAATTTTAAAGAACTGTTACGTGAAAACAATTGATTTCTGCAAATGATATGAATATAATAGAAGGAAACCTCCGCTAATTTCTAGTTGCCGCCGCTCATACCCCACCTGTCTTCCAACAACATCTTTGCCTCTGTACTTCTGCCTCGACTGACATCTCTGCCGAATCTCTTTGCCTTTACAAATGTCTGCTTGTGACTGTGTATGTGTGGTTGGATATGGGTGTGTATGCGAGTGTATACCTGTCCTTTTTTCCCCCTAAGGTAAGTCTTTCCGCTCCCGGGATTGGAATGACTCCTTACCCTCTCCCTTAAAACCCACATCCTTTCGTCTTTCCCTCTCCTTCCATCTTTCCTGATGAAGCAACCGTTGGTTGTAAAAGCTAGAATTTTGTGTGTATGATTGTGTTTGTTTGTGTATCTATCGACCTGACAGCGCTTTCGTTTGGTAAGTCACATCATCTTTGTTTTTAGATATATTTTTCTGTGTGGAATGTTTAGAGGGAAACATTCCACGTGGGAAAAATATATCTAAAAACAAAGATGATGTAACTTACCAAACGAAAGCGCTGTCAGGTCGATAGATACACAAACAAACACAATCATACACACAAAATTCTAGCTTTTACAACCAACGGTTGCTTCATCAGGAAAGATGGAAGGAGAGGGAAAGATGAAAGGATGTGGGTTTTAAGGGAGAGGGTAAGGAGTCATTCCAATCCCAGGAGCAGAAAGACTTACCTTAGGGGGAACATATCCATCCGCACGTACACAGACACAAGCAGACATTTGTGAAGGCAATGAGTAGTACGGCAAGGTGATGTGCTGGCATGCCTCCTATTCAACACCGCCTTGGAGAAGGTGATGAGAGAAGCAAATATCTTGCATATGGGAATGATTTTTCATAGATCTGTGCAGATACTGGCCTATGCAGATGACATCGACATAGTAGCATGAACTTGACAGCAATGGAAGAGGTATTCACTGCACTTCAAAAGGCAGCAAGAATATAGGACTAAATATTAATGAACAGAAAACAAAATACCTAACTGCTGGGAAAGCACGTGGGGAAAACATGCCAGCCAAAATAATGATGTGTAGTTATACCTTTGAAAGAGTCTGTCATTTCAAATACCTCAGTTTGATTGTAACCATCCTAAATGATATCTCATATGAAATAAAGCAAAGACTAATTGCACCCAGTAAAGCTTATTTTGTCTTAACCCTTCGACTGCTTTGAGGCACACCATCTGCTTGGCGCACTGAGGCGCCGCGGCCTGCAGCATAATCCAGCTACCTGTGCAGCATGCCTGTCCCTCGGAGCCGCCGCCGGGACCAGATCAGCCCGCGCTGCCCAACCCGCCTTGTGCTGAATATTTCTCGGCTGATTACGGCTCGAAGAGAGACAGCGCGAATTTTTGTCGACTTTGAGCAATAATACCTTGGGCAATAGTTTTTGTAAAGAAATAAAATTTGGCCGTCTTGTACAACTTTATGCGTTCTCTTAAGAATAATAATGGAAAGAATTTTACGAGCCATACTGAGCCAGAAAATTGTAGGTAAATCAGCCAAAAAAATAGGCAACTGAAAAAGTTTCCAAGTTTGCCTTCTTGCATCTCCTGAACTAATGCTATGACGAACGTGAAACTTGGCATGAAGTTTCATTTCCATATCACTTTTCAGTACTGAATTAATTAAGCGCAAAATTGAAGATTTTGTAAAAACGTCAAAAATGCAGAATTTTCGTTCTGATTTTGCTAAAAAACTATGCTCTGTAAAACATAACAAGCTGTACAACTGGAATGAAAGTTGGGTGTGCAAATCAGGCCTGAAAACAATGTAAACTTCGGATTCACATACCTAGTAGAGTGAACGCATGATGAAAATGAAATTTAGAGTACATTAGACTGATAGCACAACAATACAGAATAAAAACTTTTATTCCCCTACTATTTTCCAATAACCTACAAATTAGTCGAAAAGATGTTGATTTTTATGTGTAATCTACACATTGTGGTTTCTTTATTTTTTTCTTTTTGCCAGTATTTCTGTCAGTCTTCTCTGTTTCAACCATTTGTGTTGTGTGACTTGTTGTCAACATGCACACCTCTCTTATCACACCACTTGATAGCAAGGACATTGTCAGTGCACTTAAACACAGTTTCTCCTCATTTTAATTTTTTCTGCAGTTTTGGCATGTTGCGCCTATTCTTACGAACAGTGCCACATGCGGCTGTTGGCATGGTTGTGAAGCTAGAGGAACAGGTCCGGACTGGAGTACCAATTATCGACATATAGAATATGACCCTGTTCCAAATACGGTCCCATAAGAGTTGTCACTCCGTCGCCACTTTTTCCAAAATTGTGGAACCCAATTTCTGTTGTTGCGCTTGTATATATAATAAAATCCAAAATGTACCCACTCTGACAGCCACCCAGGACAAATATCTTTATTCCAAATCTATTTCACCCAATTGGAATAAACTGCTTAAAAGATAACCGTCCTTTGAACAGCAAGACTTTCATCTATACAAAGCTTGTGATGTGGGTGAAATGAATTACGAAACATCTCAGGAACTTTGTCAACAATCGTCCTAATTTTAAATAGACTGCTGCCTCCAGTACTCACAGAGTTATCACTGAAGTGTAATGTTCTCAGAAGTAGACAAAAACGGTCTCGGGACATAATTTCACTGGAAACTGGTGGGTCAAAAGTGTATCTCTGGACCAATAATCACTTAATTTTAACTTCTTAACTTGCGCCATTAGAAGGCAAAAAGCAACAAAACAATACATTTCCTCAAATCCAGTGTCTTTCCACTTTGACAGTCAAGAATTCACAGATTCTGCAATATTTTCTCTGGTGTAAACGTAAAAACAATTTGTTTTGTCTGCAATAAATTGCAACAGTTCTTGAGACATAAATATCACAAAAAATGAAAGAATGCTAGGGTCATTTGTGTCCTGAACTCTGTTTCTTTCCAGTAAAACGTGTCACTTAAGCACACTCTTTTCTGAACCATTTCACTGTCCCTTTCTGATTCCTGGGATTCAGAGGAACCGCTGACTGTAATTCTTGCTCTCCCCTCTGATGTACAGGGCTGAGGATTACAGCTTTGAGATTCTGTTGAAGGCCCATCACTGCTAGCAATGTCAGATAATTCACACTCACTGTCCCTATTAGTGAGCATATCCAGGATTTCTTTATCTGTGCAACCACAGCCACGTGACATTTCTCATGCAGAAAACAAGAAAACTGAAAACACATGAATCGCAGCAACAAACATGTATGCACTCTCGAACTATATAGTCAGACCACTGAACAGCTACTGGAAGAGCAGGGCAGAAAGACAGCTCTGCATGTTTACACGTCTGTAGCACTCAGGTAGCTGTGACTCAGTGCACCTAAACTCATCCCTAGTGGTGGAAAGGCTGGTGACGATGTATGCGTCAACACGTCCTTAGCGCTGTAAGGAAGACTCGAGGGCCGCGCTTATACATGTCAGGCACGCCAGGGTAACGGTGAGGCATGACAAGTTAACACGTCCTCAGCAGTCAAAGAGTTAACTCCTCCTGACTAGAACCACAAAACTAACCATTTATAGAACACTGATTTGACAAGGGCTTACATACACCTCTGAGGCCTGCGCTCTGACGGCCAAGGATGCTGAACTGCTGGATGCATTTGAGAGAAGGATACTCAGGAGAATCATCAGCCCAATATGAGAAAGGGCAAGATGGAGGATGAGGTACAACTGTGAATTTTACGCCATCTACAAAGACCAGCCTTTTGACAGAAATGTGAAGTCATCTAGGCTGAGGTGGGTTGGTTGGTTGGTTTAAAAGAGGGGTAAAGGGACCAAACTATGAGGTCATCGGTCCATTGTTCCTAATAAAACAATGCCACAAGTGTAAGAATAAAATAAATGAGACATATAACACAAAACGGAAAGAAAGGGAAGCCCACAAGAACAAAGGAAAGGCAACGAACACTAAAAGGAACAAAAGAGGACCAGAGAGCAACAGAGATGCGAGAAACAGAAGAGAGTAAAACAAGGAAGCAGATTACAGTGGCTGGTCGACTATGAAAATAAAACGGAAAAGCCAGCCACCCCGCAACACATTAAAACCTTCACCCCAAAAACCCCAGGGTGGAGGACACAGAGGGACAAAAGACATGCGTTAAAAACCACCCTCACGGATGAAATGTAAAACCAAATCAGCGAATGAGGCATTGTCTGCTAAAAACAATGGTAATGAGTCCAGCAACCGAAGATGAAGTCGCAGGGCAGCCAAAGGAGGACATAGCAGAACAATATGGGCCACTTTCAACCAGACACCGCACCAACACTGAGGTGGGTCCTTCACGGCACAGGAGGTAGCCGAGGGTCGCCCAGAGAAGGCCAATGCAGAGCCGCCATAGAACCACGGAGTCCCTGCGAAAGGCCCTCATTGAGGACTTTCACACATTCACGGTCCCCTTAATGGCTCAGAGTTTGTTGTGCATACTGAGATTTTGCCATTCCGTCTTCCAAAACTGAAAAATCTTGTGGTGTAAAAACGAACGCAGGTCAGTTGTGGGGATGCCCATCTCCAGATGTGGTTTCCGTGTAGCCTGTTCGTCCAGCCCGTCAGTAAGTTCATTTCCTGGCATTCTGACCTAACCAGGGGTCCAGACGAACACCACTGAACGACTGGACCGTTCAAGAGCATAGATGGACTCCTGGATGGATGCTAACAAAGGATGACGAGGGTAGCACTGATCGATAGTTTTCAGGCTGCTCAAGGAGTCAGTAAATAAAGGAAAAGACTCCCCAGGGCATGAGCGGAGATACTGCAGTGCACAAGAAATGGCCACCAGCTCTGCAGTGAATACACTGCAGCCATCGGGTAAGGAATGCTGTTCAATATGGCCGCCGTGAATGTAGGCAAAGCCAACACGACCATCAGCGATCGAGCCGTCAGTGTTAACAACTTCAGAGCTCCGGAACACGTCAAGACTAGAGAAAGTGACTGTGGAGAGCCACAGGGTTAATGGAGTCCTTAGGGTCACATGAATGGTCCAAATGAAGCTGCGGCTGAGGCATACACCGTGGAGGCGTACATGATCAGACCGCAAATAGAGATGGTAAAGGGAAGGATTCCAGTTCCGAGAGAAGGGACCACACGCGAACTGCAATCTTTAGCTACGACCTGGGCCGCCGATGCGGGAGATGGACTGCCGCGGGCGGGAAAAGGAGATGGTAATTCGGATGCTCAGGGAAACTACGAATGTGTGCTGTGTAACTAACGAGCAGGTGTGCATGTCTGATCTGCAATGGAGGGACCCCAGCCTCCACCAGTACGCTAGTCACCAGACTCGTTCTAAAAGCTCCTGTCGCTAGTCAAAACCTGCAGTGGTGCACAGGGTCGAGTAAATGCAACACTGAAGGTGCTGCCGAACCATAAACCACACTCCTATAGCCAATTCGGAATTGGACAAGGGCCCTGTAGAGCCGCAGCAGTGTAGAGCGATCTGCACCTCAATTGGTGTTGGTCAGGCAATGGAGGGCATTGAGGTGCTGCCACCACTTGTGCTTTAAGCTGACGAAGATGAGGGAGCCAAGTCAATCGAGCATCAAAAACCAGTCCTAGGAATTGATATGTCTCCGCTACAGCAAGTGGATTGTCATTAAGGTAAAGTGCTGGTTCCGGATGAACGGTACGACGACAGAAGTGCATAAGTCTAAAGAGACGGCAACCAGGTGTTGCCGTCTGGAAAAGGCTGTTCGGATGGCAGACTCGATGGACACAAGATTATCAGTGGTAGAGCGACCCTGGTGGAAGCCGCCCTGACATGGAGCCAGCAGGCCACGTGACTCCAGGACCCAACCCAACCGCCGACATACCACACATTCCAGCAGCTTACAAAGAACGTTGGGGAGGCTGATGGGCCGATAGCTTTCCACATAAAGTGGGTTTTTACCAGGTTTGAGCACCAGAATGATGATATTCTCCCGCCATTGTGATGGAAAGACGCCACTGCACCAGATACAATTGAAGATGGCGAGGAGACGTCGCTTGTAGTCAGATGAGAGATGTTTAACCATCTGGCTGTGAGTGCGACCAGTCCCAGGAGTTGTGTCAGGGCAATGTGCAAGGGCACTGAGGAGCTCCCACTCTGTAAATGAGAGGATGTTCCCTTCCAGCCACCGTTTGAGAGTGCGATAGGCTGGGGAAGGGGGGGGGGGGGGGGTAATTCTCTAATTCTCCGAGGCTCAAGCAAAGTGCTCGGCAATCGTGTTTGCGTCGGTAGATAACTCGCCATTTATGATAACACCAGGAACACCTGCTGAGCCCTGGTACGGGAAAAGACATTTGTTCTTTGCCCAGACTTGGAAAGGTGACGTATGGCACCCAATGGTCAAGACATCTCTCTCCCAACACTCCTGCTTCCGTCATTTGATAAGTTGGTGAATGCGAGCATGCAGCTGTTTAAAGGCTATGAGGTGCTCCAGGGGAGGGTGCCGCTTATGCCGGTGTAGAACTCGCCAACACTCCTTAATTGCTTCAGTGACTTCCGGCGACCACCATGGGTCTGCCTTACGCCTCGGGCACCCTAAAAGAGCGAGGGATCGAGTTTTCTGCCGCAGAAATAATTATTGTAGTCACCTGCTCTATCATCACATTGATGTTACCATGTGGGGGAGATTCAACGGTAACAACAGAGGTGAAAGTTTCCCAGTCCACCTTGTTTAAAGCCCATCTGGGCAGGCGTCTGTGGGCCTGATGCTGGTGCAGTGACAGGAAGATGGGGAAGTGGTCACTACCACACGTATCATAATGTGCTCTCCAGTGGATAAATAGGAGAAGTCCTGGGCTGCAAATTGATAAATCAATTGCCGAGTAACTACTACGAGCCACACCGAAATGTGAGATGGCCCCAGTGTTTAAGAAACAGGGGTCAAACTGAGACAGTCAAGTTTCGACATCTCTGCTTCAGCCAATAAGCATAGTGCCACCCCACAGGGGGTTATGGGCATTAAAATCTCCCAAAAGTAGGAAAGGTTTAGGGAGTCGATCAATCAGTGCAGCTAATACATTCACAGGTACTGCACCATGTGCAGGAAGATATACATTGCAGACAGTTATTTCCTGACAGCCACAGAGGGGTTTGAAGGGGCACAGGTTCACTACAGACTGAGTTTAGGACATAAACACAAACTCCACCTGACACTCGATTATAGTCACTACAGTTCCTGTAAAATGCCTTATAGCCGCAGATGGCAGGGGTCCGCATTGCCGAGAACCAGGTTTCCTGGAGGACAATGCAGACAGCAGGTGAAAAACTTAAGAGCTGCCATAGCTCAGCCAGGCAGTGGAAAAAAAAAACCACAATTACACTAGAGGATGATATCGTGAGACTGGGAAGGCATGGAACATTCAACGAGGCAGTTTATGCTTCAGAGTCACCTGCTGCCACTGATTGTTGCCTGAGCAGTCCACATCCATTGTGTCTGAGAGTCTGGCGAGATCTACGTCCATAGCGGACGCCAAAGTCTCCACCCCATCCTCAGATGGTGGTGGTGGTGGTTAGTGTTTAACGTCCCGTCGACAACGAGGTCATTAGAGACGGAGCGCAAGCTCGGGTTATGGAAGGATTGGGAAGGAAATCGGCCGTGCCCTTTCAAAGGAACCATCCCGGCATTTGCCTGAAACGATTTAGGGAAATCACGGAAAACCTAAATCAGGATGGCCGGAGACGGGATTGAACCGTCGTCCTCCCGAATGCGACTTCAGTGTGCTAACCACTGCGCCACCTCGCCGGTCCATCCTCAGACTCAGAGCTTGTAGGTAGCGGTGGTGTGGGTGCCAGCGGAATTTCCTTGGTCTTAGGGGCTTTCTTTTTGGATTTCTCTTGCTGCTTCTTGGGTTTCCCTGGTTGTGACAACTTTACTGGCTCAGTCTCCGGGACAGTGGATGAGCGTGAAGCCCTGTGACCAGCTGCTTTTGGGCTCTTCAGCCACTGGCGGTGTCGTCTTTCCCACTAGCAGAAACCTGGGAAGGGAGTGACCCAAGGGAGCCCTTAATAGCAAGAGAAGCCAAAGAAGACTTACACTTAGAATTGGAGACGGATGACGCCAATGGTTGAGGAGGTGTTTCTCTTGAAGTAGGTGGTGCAGGAGCAACAGAGAGGGAAATGCCCCCTACCATCAAGATGGCAGGTGTAGTCTTCTGGCTCTGAGAGGTGAACTGGGCTGGCGGAGCTGATGGTGCCACAACTGTTGTAGCGGCAGCGTAAGACGATGTCATACGCACAGGATGCAGGCATTTAAATTTTCTCTTTGCCTCAGTGTATGTCATCTGGTCCAGGGTCTTGTACTCCATGATTTTCCTTTCTTTCTGGAGAATCCTGCAGTCTGGCGAGCAAGGTGAATGGTGCTCTCCGCAGCTGACAGAGATGGGAAGTGGGGCACATGGAGTATTGGTATGTGATGGGCATCCGAAATCTCGACATGTGATGCTGGAAGTACAGGGGGAAGACATATGGCCGAACTTCCGGCACTTAAAAGTATCGCATCGGGGGAGGGATATAGGGCTTTACATCACAGTAGCAGACCATCACCCTGACCTCCTCGGGCAATGTAGCACCCTCAAAGGCCAAGATGAAGGCACCAGTGGCAACCTGATTATCCCTCAGATTCCGGTGGACACGCCAGACGAAATGTACACCTCGCCACCCTAAATTGGCACACAGCTCATCGTTGGACTGAAAAAGAAGATCCCTCTATAATATGATACCCTGGACCATATTTAAGCTCTTATGGGACGTGATGGTTACAGAAACATCACCCAGCTTGTCACAAGCGAGTAACTCCCATGACTGGGCAGAGGATGCTGTTTTGATCAAGAGTGACCCAGATCTCATTTTGGACAAGCCCTCCACTTCCCCAAACTTGTCCTTTAAATGCTCAACAAAGATCTGAGGCTTCATCGTCATGAAATATTCCCCATCAGCTCTCGAACATACAAGGTACCGGGGTGCATAAGATCCGCTGCCATCCTTAGCCTGACGTACCTCCCACAGAGTGGCCAGGGAAGGGAATGATTTTGGGTTGTACTTCTGTGCGCTGAATTGAGCTCATGAACACTGCTGGTGTTTCACCACCAGCGAGAGATGATGGACTACACTTCATCGCATGTCATCCGCCCTGATGCCACGCACTCCAACCAGGGGCCTTCCCCATGGGCGCCACCCAGCCGCAGCAAAGGCCACCGGGCAGGATGGCCATTGCCGGGAGTCACGATGCCCCAGGGGGATGGGCATCTATCCCTTGGCATATGTGGGGAATTACTGGTGCAGGCATCAGCAGAGCGGTCCCTGTGTGGTCTGGGGGCTGCAACCAACAGGGTACATGGCGGCCCCACCGCAACGGACTGGCTACCATGCTGGATATCAGGTGCTAAGAAGTCCTCGGTCATCGTCGACGCAGAAAGCGACACTGCAGAGTGCATGGTGGAAAATGCACCCAGGAAGGTGTCCTTGCCCAAGAGATGAGGAATAGGCGGGGCTGCAGTGCGACGCCGAGAAAGTGGACTAAAGTTCTCAATACACGATGGACACGATGCACCATGTAAGGTGCCCTTCCCCAATTGGCTCACTCTTTGGGAAAATTTTGAAGAATGGAGGTCAAACCATACAGGGGACCATCACATAAAGGCCGAAACATGTGAAACTCCTTTTAGTTGCCTTTTACGGCAGGCAGGAATACCTATTCTAACCCCCAGACCCGCAGGGGTGAGGTGGGCTGGACAATGGCATGGATGAATGATACAGAAATATCAAAAAGACATTACAAGGAAAGACAGGTGGACAGAGAGAATGTGGTCGACCAAAAACTAGATGGGAGGACGGTGTCATAGAAGACCTACAGAAGATACTCTACAGAAACTGGAAAATGGTTAAAAGTGACCAGGATAAATTGAAGGAGATAGTTGAAGAGGCTAAGACTTGTCATGAGTTGTAGAGCTGCAGAAGAAGAAGAAGAAGAAGAAGAATAGGAGTAATCCACTAAGTCACAGGCCATCATCATTAACACCGATATGCAGCAGGATGTTGAAACTTACATTGCACTGAAACATTACGAATTACCTCAAAGAGGTGAGACACACAGTCAACACGAATTTGGAAAACATCATTCTTGTGAAACACAACTAGTTCTTTGCTCGCACGAAGTGTTGAGTGCTATTGACAAGGGATTTCAAACTGATTCCATATTTCTAGATTTCCAGAAGGTTTTTGACACTGTACCTCACAAGTGGCTTGTAATTAAATTGTGTGCTTATGGAACAGTCTCTGTTTTGAGACTGGATTCTTGATTGCCTGTCAGAGGTCACAGTTCAAGTAACTGGCCAAAACCGACAGAAGTGATTTATGGTGTTACAGGACCTCTGCTGTTCCGTACCTACATAAATGGAGACAATATGAGCAGCCACCTCAGGTTGTTTGCAGATCATGCTGTCATTTGTTGTCTACTGAAGTCATAAGAAGATCAAAGCAAATTGCAAAATGATTTCGGGAAGATACAAGTATGGTGTGAAAATTGGAAATTGAACCCAAATAATGGAAAGTGAGAGATCATCAATAAGAGTGCGATAAGGATTCTGTTCAACTTAGGTGACACAATACAGCAGTGAAATCTAAAGGCCATAAATTCAACTAAATAGCTAGGAATTACAATTACAAACAACTTAAATGAGAAAGAAGACATAGAAAATGTTGTGAGGAAGGCAAACCAAAGACTGAATTTTATTGGCAGAACACTTAGAAGATGCAACAGATCTACAAAAGGACTGCCTACACTACACTTGTGTGTCCCCTTTTGGAGTACTGCTGCACGATGTGGGATCCTTACCAGATAGGTTTAATAGTGTATATTGAGAAAGTTTAAAGAGAAGCAACACATTTTGTATTATCGAGAAACAGGGGACAGAGTGTCATAGACATAATACAGGATTTGGAGTGGACATTATAAAAACAAAGGCATTTCTCACTGTGGCAGGGATCTTCTCACAAAATTTTAATTACCAAATTTCTCCTCAGAAAGTAAAAATATTTTGTTAACACTGACCTACATAGAGAGAAATGATCATCATCATAAAATCAAAGCTTGCAAGGAAAGATATGTCAGTTATTTCCAGACACTGTACAAGAGTGGAACAACAGCAAATTATTGTGAAGATGATTCAATGAACTGTCTGCCATGCACTTAGTTATGATTTGCAAAATATCCATGTCTGAATGATGAACATATTGGCAGCCCATGTCTTTGAGAGGAATACTGAAATTGCACAAAGTGTCTAGGGATTTATGCTTGATACCTGCGTATCAAAATTGAAGCAATAGTAGAAAAAGCAAAAAGCTTTCACAGATAAGTACCCAACACCTCACACAACCTTTTGGATATGAGAAATTTCACTGCCTGTCGGGTTCTGTCACTGCTCTCGCCCACCAAATCAAAGCAGCAGTGGAAATGTTGCAGCTGTGTCAGGCCAACCAGATGACATCTTTAGCCATCTGATCATCACAGTTAAATGCTACGACTCCAAAAGAAAATAACAAGGCAAGCAATTGATTTACAACTGCATAAAATGATTAAGAGACAAACATCACTGCGTGAGGTAATACTGGTTGTTTTTTCCATCACTGCTGTGATATGATTCTAACAGATGAACTCATAAGGGTCAAATTGTCACAGAAACATACTGCCAAAGTCTCTAAAAACATTGCACGAGACTGCCAAGAGGGGGGTGCTGGGAGAATCTGCCCCAGGGGGTGTTTTTGCTCAAGTTCCACTACAATCGCCCATGTCATTCTGCATGGGACACTGTCACACAGGCTGCCACTTTTAATTAAAAAAATTTGCCCTCCTCCCCCAGTAATCTCCTTCAAAAGGGAGAATTTTCAGGAATGATGATAAGGTGATTTATTAAGTCGAATGTGTCGATCTCCAAAAAGTCATTCGCCATTGGGAGAAATATGTCACAATGAAGGGTGAGTACATAAAGAGGAGCAGATTTTCCAAGTTTCAGAGCCACGGTTTAATTTTTGAGGTCATAGTTAAAACTTTATGAGTACCTTCATACATACAATCTGGGTAACTGGCAGCCTTTTTTTAAAAAAAAAAAAAATTGCACGAGTAGTGAAAAGCACTGGCTGCTCACCCTATGTAAGTAGTCGAGTTGCAGTTCCAACACCCACACACGATTAACGACACGTTCCTTGAAGCTCCCCTCGTATATTGATTCGAGCGAAGACTTTTCCTCGGCACGCTGCGTCACTATGTACTCCGCATCCTCCGGTGATAGTGGATCGCAATTTAATTCACTCTTTCCCGTCGCACTGGACGGCAAGGCAATGTCAGAGGAGAAGGTAACCGGCATCTGAAAATACTGCGACAGCAGCAGCTCCAGAGCCAAGCCTACATCCCCCTTGCTGATCTCCAAGGCTTCGACACAGTGGTTCTTCTCAAAGCCATACCTGCAAACAGCAATGAAACACACTACCTGTTAATATGACCAGGGAAAAAAAAGAGAAGAAGAGGAAGAAGAGATGAATTGCACAAGTCCTTGAAACAAAAAACATAACTGCTAGGTCCTGCCCCACATCCAACTCCATCCCTCCCCCGGGATTCCAATTTCACTTTTCCAGGCAGTCTTCCTCTGTTCTTCCCCCTGAATCCACTACTCAACATTGCTTTGCACTGTGCACACATCCCCCACCTACATCCCTAAGGAACTCACTGTTGCTGGTGGAATATTCCTATCCTGGGCAGTTGCTGCCATTTCATCCCAGCTACCGGCCACCCTCCCACTAACTTTCTTTCTCCCTTTCTCCCCAGATCAAACTCTATGTGACACAACCCTAATTGAAGTGCAGAGCTAAAGTATGGAGAGGAGGAGGAGAGATTGTCCAACAGTAAGCTAGCAAAGTTTTCAGCCTTATCTAACAAACAGTACGGGCTGAGGCCGGAGCTCAGTGCCGTATTCAAGGTGCAAGTTGCAGCCAACTGTGTATCATTTCACCATACAAACAGCTGCCTTAGTAGTCACCCAGCTCTCGGCCAATAACCAGCCTTCAGGACCTTCCGACAGCACTGAAGTGTGCAGTAGTCCGCATTAACAGGGCCCAGTCTACTGCATAAACACTACTGGACCAGCCGACCGGGCTGTCAGCACGGGCTACAGATTGTCGTCTGGCACAGAGACACCGACACGCTCTTGAAACAGCTGTATCAATGCAGTAAGGTTACAAGCCAAGGACCGCTGCGGGGTGGCCATTGACCGAGACCACCTGTGCTGTACCCCCATCTCAACATGACCTTCTGCAGGAGATACAGCCACAGCCACATGGTCCGAGGTACAAATGAAGGCCTTCCAGGTCTGAGCAATTGGGTTCTGCCAATGCCAGGCACTGTTCTGCAGTCATCGGACTGTGGTCTGACCTGGGCAACACAACAGACTACCACTTACACTGAATGTGGTCTCGCTCCACACGCAGCCGTGGGAGTTACGGCTCTACTACCTGACCCAGTGTTGTGAGGCAACTGCGAGCAAGGCTGCACGGACAAGAAGCAATGAAGTCAGTCTCTGTGCCTGCCTGTCCCAGTTTCAGATTCATCACCCATCACCTAACAACTGCCCCTCCCCCCCTTTGGGCACATTTTTTTCTAGGCCTGTTTATTAGAGAGAGACTTTTTGGTGTGAAAGGAATGACAGGTGTCGAAATACAGGTTCTGTTGGTGTTTGTGGGTTTAATGTGGAACGAGGTGTGGACGGAGCCACCAGAGAGGAGGAGGTCAACGTCTTTGAAGGTAGCATGCTCGGTTGAGGAGAACCATGTGAAGTGGGTGGGAGAGAAGGTGTTGAAGTTGTGAAGGAACAAAGATAGGGTGTCTCGGCCCTGAATCCAGGTCATGAAGATATCGTCAATGAACCTGAACCAGACTTTGTTGGTATAGCAGGAGACCTTGTGGATGCTCATGGCTGTGCCACAGATGTGCTTATGCACCTTCTCTTCGAAGGAAAAGTAGTTGTGGTTTAGGATAAAGTCAATGAAGTGCATGAGAAATGAGGTAGTGAGTTTGGAGTTGAATGATATTGTGAAAAGTAGAGTTCAATGGCGGTAAGACAATGGGCACGAGAGATGTTAGTGTATAGGAAGGTGGCGTCAACAGTGATGAGTAAAGGGGTGGGGATGTGGGAGAGTTGGTGAAGGAAGTGGTTGATGTCTTTCATGTGGGTCGCTAGATTGCGGGCAATTGGTTGGAGGTATTAATCAATGACGGCTGACATTCCTTCAGTGGGGGCACAATAACCAGTCAATGGGACGTCCAGAATTGTTGCGTTTGTGGATTTTGGAGAGCATGTAGAAGATGGGTGTGCAGGGTTTCGTAGGGGTGAAGAGGGAAATGGATTCGGGAGAGACATTCTGGTAAGGGCCTAAGGCTTTAAGTGGGGGATTGCAGCTTGTGTTGGACTTCTGGGATGGGATAACTCTGGCAAAGTTTATAGGTGGAGTAGTCAGATGATCGATGGAGGCCAAGTAGTCACTGCAATTCATAACAGCAGTGGTTGAACCTCTGTCTGCAGATACAATGATTAGGTCAGGATTTGTTTTGAGGTTGTGTATGGCTATTCTTTCTTCTACTGAAAGGTTGGTGTTGTGAAGAAGGGACCTGGGGAAGGATGGTGTGGATAAGTTGGAGGTAAGAAATTCCTGGAAGGTGACCAGCGGATGGTTAGGTGGGAGGGAGGGGGGGGGGGGGGGGGTCACGGTTGGATGGTGGTATGAACTGGAAGAGGCAGGGCTCACTCTAGTAATTGGGGTGGTTTTGGTTGGAGGGACTGGTGGCAAAGAAGTGTTTCCATTGCAAGGATCAGGAGGAGAGTAGGTCTTTAACAAGCTCAGCATGGTTAAAATTGTGAGTAAGGCTAAAGGTGGGGCATTTGGATAGGACTGAAACTTCTGTGGAGCTGAAGGTCTTGGTGGAACAGTTAACAACAATGTTATCAGAAACTTTCAACTGTGGATTTGGGGGAGAGTTGGTAGGGAGTTTTGGGTAATGTAGCAAGTTGAAAAGGTCATCTACACAAGTTTTGATGCTGTAACGGGTGGGTACAATAGGGGCTGGATAGTGGTGCCCCAAGGAGGAAATAGGATGTCAGCAGGTTAAATAACTTACGGAAACAGTGTCTGGAATCCACCATTTGCTGGAGGGCAAGGGATTAAATGTCGGAGATCAACAAATAAAAGGAGTAGGGATTACACAGTAGTAGTTGTGGAGGGATCAGAGGTGGTTCCACGATGCCTGTGCCATGGAGATGTGTTTTTGCAGTAACAGGTTTGTGGGGGAAGAATCTGAAAAGATGTAGGTCACTGTGAAAGGAAGGGGTGGGATACAGAGAAAGGAATCTTTACCGTTAGGCTGTTTGGGGGCATTCCTTGGTTTAGGAGGCATTTTAAAAATGGGATGTGGGACTGGGTTTTAGCCAGGGAAAGTGATATTTTTCAGAACTGGTGCAGAAAGATAGAGTAGGACTGCATTGTGGCAGGAATGGTGCAAAGAAAACAGGAATGAAACAGAAATGAACAAAATAAGAGTTGATGTTAGAGAGAGGAGCTGGGTAAGTGACAAGGCTTGTAAAAATGAATAAAAAGTATGTAAAGACATGCACAAACATGCGCACACACACAAAAAATACGCATAGATATGTAAAAATATGCAAAAATACAGGGTGACACAGAAAAACAGGAACACTTCCACAATCCAATAAAACTAGAAGTGATGAAAAAAGAAAGAAATTGCATTTACAGTAATTGAAACCTTACAACGTTGCCATTTGAAAAACATTGATGGCATTTATCATTTTTTTAAACACTATGTCCTTTAGATGGCATCCTCCTGTACGAATACATTCGTGAAACCTGCTGTTGAGATTCCTCATTGACCGCTGCAACATCTCAGCTGGGATACTGTGAACTGCATCCCGAATTCTCTGTTTTAACTCATCCAGGGTTCTTGTTCGAGTCGTGTAGACTTTGCTCTTGAGGTAGCCCCACAAGGGAAAAAAAAGAAAAATCACAAACTGATAAATCTGGCGATCTAGGAGGCCAGGAATGTTATCGAATTGTGAGATCACACGGTTGCCAAACATTTCTGACACATATGCCATTGACTGCCGTGCAGTGTGTGATGTCGCTCAGTCCTGTTGAAACCAGGCTTCTTGAATGTTTGGAAAGTTGTTCACTGCTGGTGTAATGAAAGTTTGTAACATCTACACGAAATGATCGGCATTGTGAGTTATTGTGTTTCCCTGTTCATTTGCAAAAAAATAGGGTTCAATAATCCCGTGTGATGAAACACCGCATCATACTGTCACTTTACTAGCGTGTAAAGGGTGTTCGTGAACGTCATAAGTATCTGAGTTTGCCCAGCAACGGTAGTTCTGTTTCTTCACAAAAACTGTGAGATGAAAATGTGCCTCATCTGACATCCATAACTTGTTTAGAAATCCATTATCATTGTTTATTTTTGTTATTTGTTGATAGAATCCTATTTGTAATCGGTAATCCTTGTCCTTCAATTGTTGCACCGTCTGCAGTTTGTACAGATGAAATTTTAAATCAAGATGAAGAATTCTGCGAACACTCTCCCGGGACATACCAACCACTGCTGCTTGCTTAAAAATTGAATGCCGTGGGCTCCGTGACAGACTTGCACACATCATCAATGTTCACTGGAGAACGCACACTTCTTGGTTGTCCTGTTGGTTTCTTCTTGAGGGCAGACCAGTCTCCTCAAAGTTATTAATCCAACATTTTATCACATTTTGACAGAACAGCATCATGACGTCCTAAATTATAAAAACGTCAAAACTCCCTATGTGCTGCTATCAAACTATCATTGCTTTTATAAAACATTTTTATGGCTAACGCACACTATTGGGCATTCCACTGAGCTATGATTACTGAAATGACAGACTGTTTATACACTAACCGTCACGAACCTGCAGTGCTGCCACCCGCACATGGCTGCCACTACTCATTTCAAACATTCCCGTTATTCTATGTCACCCTGTACGTAAAAATACACTAACATAGATGAAACTATGTGAAACCGCATAAAAATACACACAATTATGTTAAAGTACAGAAATGTGGGAGAAAAGGAATGATGAGGTATGGGAGAGTATGGGATGCAATAAGCAAAAGGAGAGGGGTGGGAGCTGGATTAGGCTGAAGATCAAAAGTTCGTATGGCATGGGCAGGTGCGGAAAACTAAACACTAAAGTGTGTCAGGCTGAAGGATGAAGTGGGATCAATAGAAATAAATATAACTATTTGGGGATCAAATACTACATCAACAATCCACACAGTTACGAAATCTGTGTCATGCGTGAATCATTGACACAGTGTTGATACAGCACATTTCTGCTTCTATAATCATCCCGGCCCGAACCTGTGGTAACATACTGCCCGACACCCTCCACCCAACAGTTTCCACCCCCCTCTGTCCTATCTCCTCCCCACTCGTCTTTCCCCTGTTTATTTGATGCCCTCAGTCAACACACCCACCCACCTCTAACCAATCCTCCTCCTTTTTGGCCACTTTTTTCCCCACTTCCACAATGCCAGACAGCTAGCCACAATTCTACACACTGCATTACAGCATAAAAATCATTTTCCTCACAGTCATGTATTTATGGAGCCAACAGCAATTTATATCAAAGACACTCACCCCTCGAGTCTTCCCAGAGCAAAAATGTTGGCGATAGTCTGTGCATCTTGCTTTTGCTTCGGTCTGGCGGAGTAGTCGACGCCACCTTGAACTCTGAGTTGGCCTCGATCCATCCAATACTGGCAACTCAGCCTTCCCCCTTTGTCCCGGTATGACGACTGGTCACGCAGCGTGAAGTTCTGAGGGAGGTAAAAGGTAATACAATGATAACAGAATGAGTCTCACTTGGCAGTGGGGGGTACGCCACTTTCAAACTTCTTTGAAGATTAAAACTGTGTACCAGACCAAGACTTAAATTGAAAAATTCACTTCTATGGGACTGAATTTGGTAAGAGCACAGCCTGTAAATGTAAAGTTCTGGGTTTGAGTCCTACACCAGCACACAGTTTCAATCTGTCAGGAAGTTTCAATACCATGCGTTTAAAGTGAATGTTGTAGAACACAGGATATAATAATCAAGTGTCAAGTGCATTTTTTGAAAACGATAAGTGTTTCAAGTATGATGACAGTCACTTCGAACATGTTTGAAACTACACATGGGCAGTCAGATTGAAAATGCCTAGAGAACATTTTGTACTTTATATATCTTCCTTACAATTTCTTGGATCTGCTGTTAAAGAAACATCGTCAGATGAAGTACATATACAAATATTACAACAAAATTAATTTCTGTTAATGAAAGGTGTTCTACATATGTGCACAGTGCTGGCAAGTGGGATAAGAAAGGTAAAGGCACTATTACAGTCAATGAGAGAAATAATTAATAAGAACATAAAACAAAACATCAAAGATATGCTACATCTTACTGCCATATGTATACAATGCTTTTTATTCTGTCTTGGTCCATAAAATGTAAGACAGTTTATTTTTTTAAAAGCTGTGGTGCAAAACAGACATACCGGACCACGCAGCTTCCTGAGTGCCTCCAATACTATACTCTCAGTCTCACTATCGAGATAAAGTGTCTGCATTTCCACCTTAAGCTGTGTCGATTTTGGGGGAACTCCAACAGTAGAACTGCAAAAAACAGGTTCTATTAAAACAATGTCAAATTGAAAGAAATTTCAGATTGCTAGAAACCCTCTGCCATTAGCACTGTTGCATCTGCTTCCTAACAGCAAAATTCCTATACCTGAATTAGAAGAACAGAGCAAAAGGATTGCTAGTTAGTTAAAAGGAATGAAGGAAGGAAGAAGATTGATTTATAATCCCACCAAAGACATAATGGTTAGAGACTGAGCACACGCTCAGATGGGGAGATTCCTTTGAAAGGAACCATCCAAACATTTGTCTCAAGTTGTTCAGAAAACTGTGGGAAACCTAAATCTGGATGGCAAAACAGAACCACAACCTTCCCAAACGCCTAGACATCAAAAATCCATTTTTAGTATGGCACCTCCAGGTCTACTTTCCTCAACATTGTTTGATTTAATTTAACTACATTCTGCATCCACATCTATACTCTGCAAACCACTGAAGTGCATGGCAGAGGGTGTGTGACATTATACCAGTTATTAGGATTTCTTCCTGTTCATTCATTCCATTTACATATGGAGTACGGGAAGAATGATTGATTGACTGCCTCTGTGTGTGCAGTAATTATTCTAATCTTACCTTCACGACCCCCATACAAGTAATACCCCATAGGGGGCTGTAGTATATTCCTAGAATCATCATTTAAAGCTGGTTCTTGAAACTTTGTTAACAGACATTCTCAGGGTAGTTTGCACCTATGTTCAAGAGTCTTTTAGTTCAGTTCCTTTAATGTCTCTGTGACACTTTCCCACAATTAAACAAATCTGTGACCATTTATGCACACCTCTGTATACAGTGTGGTCCATTGATCGTGACTGGGCCAAATATCTCACGAAATAAGCATCAAATGAAAAAACTACAAAGAACGAAACTTGTCTAGCTTGAAGGGGGAAAACCAGATGGCGCTATGGTTGGCCAGCTAGATGGCGCTGCCATAGGTCAAACGGATATCAACTGCGTTTTTTAAAAATAAGAACTCCCATTTTTTATTACATATTCGTGTAGTATGTAAAGAAATATGAATGTTTTAGCTGGACCACTTTTTTCGCTTTGTGATAGATGGCACTGTAATAGTCACAAAGATATGGCTCACAATTTTAGAGGAACAGTTGGTAACAGGTAGGTTTTTTAAATTAAAATACACAACACACATACGTTTGAACATTTTATTCCGGTAGTTCCAATGTGATACATGTACCTTTCTGAACTTATCATTTCTGCGAATGCATACTGTTACAGCGTGATTACTTGTAAATACCACATTAATGCAATAAATGCTCAAAATAATGTACGTCAACCTCAATGCATTTGGCAATACGTGTAATGACATTCCTCACAACAGCGAGTAGTTCGCCTTCTGTAATGTTCGCACATGCATTGACACATGTTGTCACGCGTTGTCGGTGGATCACGAAAGCAAATATCCTTCCACTTTCCCCACAGAAAGAAATCTCGGGATGTCAGATCCAGTGAACGTGCGGGATATGGTATCATGCTTCGACGACCAATCCACCTGTCATGAAATATGCTATTCAATACCGCTTCAACCGCACGTGAGCTATGTGCCGGACATCCATCATGTTGGAAGTACATCGCCATTCTGTCATGCAGTGAAACATCTTATCGTAACATTGGTAGAACATTACGCAGGAAATCAACATACATTGCACCATTTAGATTGCCATCGATAAAATGGGGGCCAATTATCCTTCCTCCCATAACACCGCACCATACATTAATCTGCCAAGGTCACTGATGTTCCACTTGTCGCAGCCATCGTGGCTTTTCCGTTGCCCAATAGTGCATATTATGCCGGTTTACGTTACTGCCGTTGGTGAATGACGCTTTGTCGCTAAATAAAACGCGTGCAAAAAAATCTGTCATCGTACCGTAATTTATCTTGGGCAGAACTGTACATGACATTTAGTCATCACCATGCAATTCCTGGTGCACAGAAATATGGTACGGGAGCAGCTGATGTTGACATAGCATTCTCAACACCTACATTTTTGAGATTCCCAAATCTCGCGCAATTTGTCTGCTACTGGTGTGCGACAGCAGCTAAAACACCTACTTGGGCATCATCATTTGTTACAGGTCGTGGTTGGCGTTTCATATGTGGCTGAACACTTCCTGGCAAATTAAAACTGTGTGCCGGACTGAGACTCAAACTCGGGACCTTTGCCTTTCGCAGGTACATGCTCTACCAACTGAGCTACCCAAGAACGACTCGCGCCTCGTCCTCACAGCTTCACTTCTGCCAGTACCTCGTCTCCTACCTTCCCAACTTTACAGAAGCTCTCCTGCGAACTTTGCAGAACTAGCACTCCTGAAAGAAAGTATATTGCGGAGACAGGGCTTAGCCACAGCCTAGGGGATGTTTCCAGAATGGGAATTTCACTCTGCAGCAGAGTGTGCGCTGCAAAGTGAAAATTTCATTCTGGAAACTTCCCGTTTCCTTAAATAATGTAACTATCCAGCGAACGGTCTGGACACTTGGATGATGTCGTCCAGGATACTGAGCAGCATATGTAGCACACACCTGTTGGGCATTTTGATCACAATAGCCATACATCAACACAATATCAACCTTTTCTGCAATTGGTAAATAGTGCATTTTAACACAGGTAATGTATCACGGAGCAAATACCGTCCGCACTGACGGAATGTTACGTGATACCGCGTACTTATACGTTTGTGACTATTACAGCGCCATCTACCACAAAGCGAAAAAAGTGCTCCAACTAAAACATTCACATTTCTTTACACACTACACGACTATGTAATAAAAAATGGGGGGGCGTTCCCATTTTAAAAAACGCAGTTGATATCCGTTTGACTTACGGCAGCGCCATCTAGCGGGCCAACCATAGCGCCATCTGGTTTACCCCTTCAAGCTAAATGAGTTTTGTTCTTTGTAGTTTTTTCGTTTGATGCTTATTTCGTAAGATATTTGGCCCAGTTACTATCAACGAACCACCCTGTATATTCAATATCACCAGTTAGTTGAATCTGGTACGGGTTCCACACACTTTAGCAATATCCTAGAACCAGACACACAAGTGATTTGTATGCAATCTCCTATGTAGATTGATTGCACTTCCCCAATATCCTACCAATAAACCGAAGTCTACCACCTGCTTTACCCACGACTGATTATACGTGGTCATTCCATTTTGTGTCCCTACAAAGTGTTACACACACATATTTGTATGAATTGGTTGATGCCCACAGTGACTAATTGATATTATGGTCATAGGCTATAACGTTTCTTCGTTTTTTGAGTGCATAGTTTTACATTTCTGAAAATTTAAAGCAAGTTTCCAATCTTTGGACCACTTTGAAATCTTATTAAGACCAGACTGAATATCTATGCAGCTTCTTTAAAACAGTACTTCATTATAGGTAACTGCATCACCAGCAAAAAATCTGAGGTTACTATACGTATTGTTCACAAGGTCATTTATATACAACATGAACATCAAGGGTCCCAACACACTTTCCTGGTGGCCGTGGGATCACTCATGGAAAAATTCCTGTAGTAGTTGGTGTTAGAGGTGCACCTTTTTTAGATTGAAGTCAGCTGATAGGTATACGTGCTTAAAGGATGTCTCTACGGGCTCACCTTCAGAGTATGTCTTGTTTCCAAGTAGAGAAGGAATTAGCATATTTTATCAAAATACAAGAGGTATTAGAGATAAAGTTAGTGAACTGCTTACAGATGTTGAGTCTGAAATTATTGGTATGTCGGGGCACACTTAAATAATTTGACAGTTCAGAGGCTTCCTTTACCAGGATACAGATTAGCTGGCTGTTTTTCAAGGAGTTCGTGCGGGGTGGGGGAGTGGCTATGTACGTAAAAAACGGTATTCCACTTGAGTCCATAGACGTATCACGGCACTGCACTGAACAGATATTAGAATGCTGTGCCGGGGCAGTTGAATTTAGTGAAACTAAACTTCTAATTGTTGTTGTTGTTTATAGGTCCCCTAACTCTGATTTCAAAGCATTTCTGCTCAAGCTAGAGAGGGCTCTTGATTCACTTTGTAGAAATTACCAGAAATTAGTTATATGGGGTGACTTCAATATAAATTTTGTGCATGATGGTGTAAGAAAAAGGATGTTGGTAGATCTCCTAATACATATGATCTGATGCAGACTGTGTTTTTCCCAACTAGGGTGCAGGGAAACAGTTACACAGCCATAGACAATAGTTTTACTCATTCTTCATTACTAGATGTCCACTCCTGGTAGCTGAGCAGTCAGTGCGGCAGAATGTCCAACCTAACGGCTCGGGTTCGATTCCCGGCTGGGTGGGAGATTTTCTCCACTCCAGGACTGGGTGTCATGTTGTCCTTATCATCGTCATATCATCCTCATCGACACGCAAGTTGCCGGAATGGCATTAACTCTAAAGACTTGCACTAGGTGAATGGTCTACCCGTCAGGAGGCCCTAGTCACACGGCATTTCCATTTCCACAACTAGATGTGCATTCTGTCAGTAAAAGAGTGAATGGCCTTTCAGACCATGATGCACAAATTTTAGTACTAAAAGGCTTTTGTACTCAAACAAATGTCACATGTAATTACAAACAATGTACGAAAGTTAAGCCAACAGCAATAGAGAGTTTTTTTAAACCTTGTGAAGGAACAAGAGTGGCAGGATGTTCATAGTGTCGATAACATAGATGATAAATATAAATTTCTCATGCTCTTTGAGAGTTGCTTTCCATTAGAATGTTCTAAATGGGCTACTAGCAGAAATAGGCAGCCTGGGTGGCTGACTAGTGGGATAAGGATATCATGTAGAACGAAACAGGAATTACATACACGTGTTAGAAGTAGTCACAATCAAGCTGCAGTAGCCCTTTACAAACAGTATTGTAAGATGCTTAAAATGTTATTAGGAAGGCAAAAGAGTATGTGACATGCAAACAGAATAGCTAATTCACAGGATGAAATTAAAACTATGTGGTCAGTTGTGAAGGAAGTGTCTGGTCAGCAGGGCAAGGTTGACGATATAAAATCAGTTTGCAGTTTACTGATCTCTCTGTGAGGTACTGGATGGGTTAAACAAAAGGTTTCAAATGCAAGGCATATTTTTTTCCATTTAACTAAGGTGTTTGTTTGTGTTGATCACAAAATATTGCTCCAGAAGTTGGACCATTTCGGAATACGGGGAGTATCTCACAATTGGTTCACCTCTTACTTTAGCAACAGACAGCAAAAGGTCATTATTCAGTGATTATTCAGGGATCAGTGTTGGGGTCACTCCTGTTCCTTATTTATATGAATGATATGCCCTCTAGTATTACAGATAACTCTAAAATATTTCTCTTTGCTGATGACACTAGGTTTGTAGCAAAGGATTTCATGTGCAACATAAGACTCAGTTTTTACAGTTTCTAACACACAAATCAACGAAACCTGACCTTTTAACTTCAGTGAATGGGCATATGATTAGTAAAACTGAACAGTTCAAATTTCTAGGTGTTCAAATAGATCGTAAATTGCCATGGAAATCACATGTTCAAGATCTTGTTTGACGACTTAATGCTGCCATTTTTACTATTGAACGGTATCTGAAGTGAGTGATCGTTCCACACGAAAATTAGTCTACTTCGCTTATTTTCATTCGCTTATGTGGTATGGTATTATATTCTGGGGTAACTCTTCCCACTGATTGATTGACTTTAATAGGGAAGCTAAAACAGCTTAGGTCTGATCCACCACTGCCCGCACCGAAACTAGGTTTACTGTGCGTTATCGCTCCCTGTATAGCTAGTAAAGCCAACCAGTATCCTTAAATAGTGCAAGGAGTCCCTCTACCAGTTTTTTGTTAGACACAATTTCTTCAGGTCTAGTTGTCCTGAAGATTCTGTGTCGTTTACTCTCCAATGCCATGCATTTGAAGATTAGGTGTGATGCATTTTCTTCACCCTCATCAAAGATCCTACATTTAGGGTCCTCTTCCGTTATCCCATTGTGTGTAGGTGTTTTTTGAAGTTCCCACGGCCGGTCATCAGTCCAGTCATGAGTTTGATCTCTTTCCTGTTCAATCCCAGGATTACAGAGCTGCTTTTAAAACATGGCTTGGGCATCATTACCTTACCATGTTTTTGTTTATTGACCTTGGTCCAATACCCTACATGCTGTTTCCTAAGCCAGTCCCGTAGTTCTAATTTGATCATAGCCTTGGTAACTGTCAGGACAGGTTCTGGACCAATAAATGGAGTTGTTGCCCCATCCTAGCCAATCTATCGCCTTGTTCATTGCCACAGATCCCTGAGTGGCCAGGGACCCACACTAGGTTTACCCTATACCTTCCCCCTAGCTCCACCAGAGCCTTGTGGCAATCTGCAACAATCTTATATCTTGTTTCAGGAGCTGCCAATGATTTCAGGGCTGCCTGGCTGTCTGAATAGATGTAGATGCTACAGTCATTGTAGCACCTACACATATTCTCCTCCACACATGCCCTGATTGCAGTAATTTCAGTTTGGAATACAGAGGCCAGTTTTCCTATAGAGATGATGCTCTCCAGTCTTGGCTGAACCCCGTACACCCCTGCCCCAATGCCTTGGTCTGTTTTCGACCCATCGGTGAACCAAATATCAGTGAACCAAATGATGTCCCCCGTATGGTGACGAACTGTTTTTTCCCACTGCTCCCTACTTGCAATTATTATGTTGTAAGTCGAAGCAGTTGGGAGCTGTTATACAGTCAGCAGACATTTCCCCAGCCATTCCTATATTTACCTCACTCACTATGTTAGTGTGTGATTCTGGATATCCGAATGAGACCCAGTTTTTGCCAGTTTTAAGTCTGTGTGTCCCAGCTGCTGCCTCGATCTTGACCCAAAGTTGAAGTGGAGACATATCCAGCATGGCTTCCATTCCAGTGGTTGGTGTGCTGCTAATTCAACCCATTATGGCTTAGTAGGCCAATCTCTGCACCTTAGCAAGCTCCTTAGCAGCAACCTGTTGTTCTACCTTCTTCCACCACACTACGGCCCCATAGGAAATCCTAGGTCTAACCAATGTGGTGTATATCCAGTGCATACCCCTTGGGCTTGGGCCATAGTTTTTGCCACAAGCCCTCCTAGTACTCACTAGAGTACTTTGTGCCTTGGAGCAGATGCCCTTAATGTGAGACGCCCAAGTTAGCTTCTCATCCAAGGTTACCCCTAGATATTTCACTATCCCCTTCACAGGTAGATTTTCATCGAAGAGCTTTAGCACAATAGTCTTCTTAGGACTAACTCTCAGATCCTGTTTAATGCACCATTTTTGCACAAAACTCTTCCCATTCTAAAAGGATATTTTTGGCTCAGAAACAGGCAGTTTGGGCAAAAAGTGATGTAAGTCCATGAACCTCTTGTCGACCCCTGTTCACGAGTCTGGGTATTTTGACACTGTTCTCTCAACATATACAGTATATTCCTTACTGTCATTTCTTGTTTAACAATATTAGCTTATTCCCAGGAGTAAGAAGCTTTAACTCAGTTAATCAAACCTGCATTTGGATCAGACATCCGTAACTCTTGTGCAGAAAGGTGTGCAGTATACTGCTGCATCCATTTTCAATAAGCTATCACTTGAATTCAAAAATCTTAGCAGTAATCCATGTGCTTTTAAATCGAAACTGAAGAGTTTCCTCATGGGTCACGCCTTCTATTCTGTCACAGAGTTCCTTGAAAAAGTAAGCTGATTCTTGTTGCAGTGTTGATTGTGTTTACTTAAACTTGTGGACTGACTTTTTTCAGTTTCATAAACATTTATTTTTATCTGTTATTACTTTTATGTTGTAATTTCATGTACTGGCACGTTCCATGGCCTCTGAGATTTGCTCCTCAATTTGGTCCTACAGAACTTGACGTGTAAATAAAATAAAAGATACATAGGAGACCATAGTCAAATACGTAGAGGGAGACCAAGAGATGAATACACTAAGCAGATTCAGATGCATGTAGGTTGCAGTAAGTACTAGGAGACGGAGAAGCTTGCACAGGATAGAGTAGCATGGAGAGCTACATCAAACCAGTCTCAGGACGGAAGACCACAACAACAACAACAACAACAACAGGAGACCTTATGTTCCACATTTCAGCAAAAGGGACTTTCCCATTATTCACATGGCCACTGAAGATGGCCAAGTGAATATTCCTGAATAGTTGCCAATGTAACTCAGAAGTAGATCTCATTGGTGTGGCAAAGCAGCATAAATCACTTGATGAGGGCAAGATTGTATACCAATTCAGTTCCTTTCACATTACACTGATATAATAGCTTTATACTTAGCAATCATAGACAACCACTTGCTCGAAGGAAGATTTCTACTTAAAGACTAAAGTTGCACACGTCACACCTATACCAAAGAGGTAGCAGGAGTAATCTACCGACCTACATCAAAGAGGAAGCAAGAGTAATCCACTGATTTACATATCCACATTGCTGATGTTGATTTGCAGTAGCATTTTGAAACATATCCTGTGTACAAATATTGTGAATTGCCTCGAAGAAAATGATCTACTGATACACAGCATGGAATCAGAAAATATCATTGTTATGAAACATAACTAGTTCTCTATTCACACCAGGCAATGAGTGCTATTAACAGGAGATTTCAAATCTAGTCCATATTTCTAGGTTTTCAGAGAGCTGTTGACACTTTTTTCTCATGAAATATTTTTAATCAAAGCACCTACGGAGTATCATCTCAGGTGTGCGACGGGATTCATGATTTCCTGTCAGGAAGGTCGCAGCTCATGGTAACCGAGTCATTGAGCAAAGTAGAAGTTGTATCTGGAGTCACCCAAGGTAATGTTGTAGGTCCTCTGCTGTTCCTAAGCCATATAAATGATTTAAGTGACAATGTGAACAGCCATCTTAGACTGTTTGCAGATGATGCTGTCCTTCCAATCTAGGGACCGATGACCTCATTGCTTGGTCCCTTAACCCATATCAACAAAGCAATTTACACCATAGTAAATTCATCAGATCAAACCAATTTCATAATGACATAATGATGTAGACAAGATACCTGTATGGTACAAATAGTAGTAATTGACTGTAAATAATTAAGGGTCGACAGAAGCATACGATCCCACACGTCGGCTTTGACCCGTGACGTAAGGGTGTTGTCTTGTGCGACATCATGACGGCGCGGAGTTTGGTTTGTGAGTGTGGCGTGTTTGTAGATGTCGTCGTGTTGTGGTTGATTGTGCTCAGTTTGCTTTTGCTCATTATCCAGAATTGTTCGAGTGTTGGCTGTGTTTCTACTGGAATTCGTTTCAGTGAGTTAACGATTTTGTGTGAAGGTTAATTTAGTGTTGTTCGCTGTACATCGTGTGGTAATTTTAGTAAAATTAATCGGTTGTTGTTTTTGTTCGGGAATGGATATGACGGATAAAATTAACAGTGTGCAGGTCAAGGGAAGTGTTCGATCTCAATGTGTGGCTGTGTATGTTGATATTGGTATCGGGAGATGTTTTTGAGTTATAGGCCAAGGGAAGTGTTTGATCCTAATTTATGGGATCGGGAGCTGCTGTTGAGCTATATAGGTCAAGGGGAGTGTCCGATTCCAGATGATATTGTGTTTAGTGGTATCTGGGGAGTTTTGTGATGTTGGTTTTTTTCGTCGTCTTGTGTGGTTTTGTATTGGGGGGGGGGGGGGGGTCTAAATTTGTTTATATTTAGTTTTCCCCCACCCAAAACACCCAATTTCCCGCACTTATCCCGTTAGTGTCATTAGGCTTTTTGTGGAAAGTGTGTGTTTGTTTTTCGATGTATTTTCGTCCTCATAATGTGTACGTACCGACTTTATATGCACCATATTGGAAACATGGTTTGTCGTCATTTCCACCATATTTGTCACGTCATGGGTCAAAGCAGACGGGCGGGATCGGACGCTTCCGTATTTCCATAATGAAAATCCAGATGAATACTATAAAGAATCGATTAAATTTTGGTTACACAATAAATCCTACAAATCTAAATGCTGTCAACTAAACATCTAGCAATTGCAATTGCTAACAAATTAAACTGGAACGATCACACAGATAATGTTGTGTAGTAGGCAAATCAAAAACTGGGTTTTATTGGCAGTATACTTAGAAGATGCAACAGGTCTACAAAATGGACTGCCTACATTACAGTTGTCCATTCTCTTCTGGAGTATTGTTGCACGATATCTGATCCTTACCAGACTGGTCTGACAGGGAACATTTAAGATGTTCAAAGAAGGGTAGCTTATTTTTTAAAATTGCAAAATAGTAGGGAAAGAGCGCCATGGATATGGTATGTGAGTTGAGTGGCAATCATTAAAACAAAGGTGATTTATTTGTTGTGACAAGATCTCTTTACAAAATTTCAAAACCAATATTTTCCTCTGAATGCGAAAATATTTTGTTGTTGCCAACCTACATGTGGATAGATGATCATTGTAATAAGATAAGGGAAATTAGAGCTCATACAAAAAGACTGAAGATCCATTTTTCCCGCACACTATTTGAGAGTAGTCTGAAGGTAGGTTTATGGACTCTCTGCCAGGCTGCAGTAGTTCTGCGTTTTTATCTTAAATCAGAAGGTGGCCTAATTTGGCCAAAATCAGTAATAACAGTTGAACACGATCTAGATTGTCTTGTTTATCAAACATATCATACACACAACATGGAAGGCATGGCATTTCAGTGAATTTTACCAAGGAGAAAGGACAAGGGATATATGCATGGAGGCTGTAATCCCAACTTGCGTAAGATAACATGCCCAAGGCTGTAGTGTGTTACTGAATTGGATAAAACTGTTACCAAAGTTAACAAACATCAAAAATTAATGTATGAGCTGCCACACCATTCAAAACAATCATAAAAATTTTAGTTAGCTCTATCCTTGGGTAGGATGCAACAGCAACAGCCTTAAATAAGCATTAAATTCATCAATGGCTAAGATTTTCAAAACTGTGAACTAGCACAACAACAATCATATTTTAATTATGCGAGGAAAACTGTTACAAGTCTTCTCCTTATAAGTAATAGAATTAAGCTGAAAATGAATAAATTTAGATTCCAAACTTATCTCTCTCTCTCTTTTCTTTCTTTTTTTAGCACAACACATTTAAACAGTCTGGGAATGATCACATCTTCATCCTAGGATTTTTTTCTGTCATTTATCACTTCTTAAGCACCAAAAATGGCAGCTCCAATAAGGTACATATCTACATCTGTGTATTCCATATTCAATGTCAGGGGTAGTTTATAACCCACTAACTTTAAAAAAGGGAATTCCATGCGAGACTGACTTTATGGCAATTAAGAAATATCCAATTTAATTTTTAAGCTTGTTCCACATAACAGATGATGCTCATGATTCTAATGCACGACAAAAAACAAATTTTCACACTATGTGCATAAACCAAGAGAAACATTGGACCTACCAATACCACCCCTTCGGTTTCACACAGTTCAGCAAAATGACAGGTACTTGTTGGTTATCTACAGATTTGTAACTGACTATTTGTTTCTATTCCACAATTACTTCACGAATTCCTAGTATCAATGACGTTGTTATTTTGCATTACAAAAACACTTCTGCTTTCTGTTAGATATTTTGTTACCATGGGCAGTGTGAAGCAGTTTTACAGTTGTGCATTTCATTCTTTTCTAGGAAAAGTTTATTAGGCTAAAGTAGTACTGTAATATAAATGTTTCTCCAACATATTTCCCAAGTACTGATCACAACAGGAACACAAAGGCAGTTCTACCACATTATCTTTATAAAACCTGATGCGAAACCCAATATCTTTAGTTACTACAAAGAGAGAGAGAGAGAGAGAGAGAGAGAGATGTTGCGGCTTTATTGTATTGCACAATCCCGTACCATTATCTCCAAATGATGAACTTCATAACTACCAAATAAGAATCATTTATATTTCACTGGGAACATCCAGAACATAATTTCTTGGTTTATGATATAATAGGGGGTTTAATTACCATTTGTATATTTAGACTCAAATGTTATGTATAAGGCCTACCTGCTGGAAAATCGCTCTGGTTTTGTACTTGGACGATCATCATATTCGTCATACTGACTCGCTTGCGTGTCATCAGTAACATTTTTGTCCGTCATTTTAGTTGAAAATCTATTTGTTATTAATACATTTATTAACTAACGTAAGTATCTTCCACGCATGACGGCAACAGACGTGTTCCCAACACCCAACAATACCACTAGTGCACCACACTGATATCTTCTGTCCACTTCTGTCTTCTGTTTCAGAACAATATACTTTCGTATGTCGGGGTGCCAACCCAGCGGAAACACACGAACCAAGTAACAAGTGAATAGCTAGTGTTTATGTGATAAAAGTCATCGGGAGCATGTTGAAAACGGGATAGTGTTGGGCACAACAAACGTTTTAGGAAATGATGAAGCACTTTTCAAGCATGCGGTGTGATATGTAACAGCAAGAGAAAGATGCGTTGTGGACTGTTGTGGTAAAATAGATATTGTTATATGTGATGAACAACAAAGTAGATGTGCCGTAAGATTTCAGTCTAATAGGTGTATTTATTAGTCAACATGTATTTTCAAGGAAAATTATCAGAAGTTGTCGGCCGGTGTAGGCATTTAGACAGAAATTATGCATTCATTATGCAGGCTGTGAGATCGAAATTGTCATGCAACACACATTTTCTGTGTAGTTACTCCACAGGCATGCAACAGCCTGTTCGTTTCGTAGTAATTTCGCCCAGAATTTCGCAGTCATCAAAATTAACTGTAAAATTTCGAAACATTTTCTCGAATTCTGTTCGATATAAATCAGTATTGCAGTCAAGAAAAAGCAAACTAGTATCAAGAACCAAACAGGAACAGACAAGTTCCTTTGTAATGCCAAAAGCATCTGAATTGAAAAGATTGTTGTCTCTGGCAAAACCTGAACGGTGGACATTAGCCGGTAAGCGCAGATTTGTTTGAGAACTGGAAACTCAAGTACAGATTCTTATCTTTTCCCAGTACGTTACAACAATATGTAATTAGGTGTATACCAACTCTTACTTATTTAAGTTCTGTGTTTTCTGTTACTGTAATTATGCACATACAATTTGACACAACATTTAGTTATCCTTCTACATTCTTTTATAGCAGTATGCCCTGTAAAAACACGAAAAACTCTTCATATTATATATAGTTGCATATGGTGTTGAAGATAAGACTTATGTCACCAGGTGCCATATGTCTCCTTGCCATCTCAAGCACAATAACAATGGCAGTACCTTTCTGCTTGGGGAAAGTTATTGATGTAATATACAGCAAAGATTCAGACCCACAGCAATCAACAGAGAATCTCAAGAGGATGTCATTAATGTTGCTAGGGGTGTTTCTGATTGGTGGTCTCTGCAACTTTGGCCGTGTGTACCTAATGGCAGTGTCAGGTATGTTATTTAGTATGATTGTGACTGTGTAAGTGAAATTATAGAAAACGCACAGCTTGGAAATATGTGTACGTAATATAATCACATCTTGATAATGATAAAGCTTATCTTGTATTATTCTTACAGTTACAGAGCTCTTTATACCGTGATTTTCTCACCTACGTGTCATATATCCTAAATGGAATTTCCAGGTTGCACTTTATTTTTAGCTTTCTCACTTCCAAAAACATTCGGCAGGAAATTAAAGGCTGTGAGGCTACGTAGTTAATTTTGCATGTTACATTGATCAGAACTGCAATTTGTGCTGTGGCATGAAACAAGTCAGTACACATTGTAATAAATGTTCTCTGTGATATATGTTTATGTTATGTTTTATTTACACTGAGACTGGTGGGCACACAGGCGCATGCGCGGTCTCTCTCTCTCTCTCTCTCTCTCTCTCTCTCTCTCTCTCTCTCTCTCTCTGTTTCTGTTTGAAGTTCATCTACATTTACATGGATATTTTGCATATCACATTTAAGTGCCTGGTGGACAGTTCATTGAACCACCTTAACAACAATTTTCTATTACTCCATTCTCGAGCAATGATGTGCGCAGAAAAAAAGAATGGCTATAGCTTTCTGTGTGCGCTCAGATTTCTCTCATTTTGTTATGATGATCATTTCCCCCTGTGTAGGTCAGCATCAACAAAATATTTCTGCATTGAGAGGAGAAAGTTGGTGATTGAAACTTCGTGAGAAGATCCTGCTGCAGTGAGAAACGCTTTGTTTTAATGGTGAACATGCCAAATCCTTTATCATGACCACCCCTATTTCTCGATATTACAAAACATGCTGCTACCTTTGAACCATCTCAGTGTACTCTGTTAATGCTATCACGTAAGGATCCCATACACCACAGTAGTACTCCAAAAGATGATAGGCAGGCATAGTGTAGGCAGCCTCTTTAGTAGATCTGTTGCATTTTCTGTGTGTTCTGCCAATAAATCACACAGTCTTTGATTCACTTTCGCCACAACATTTTCCATGTTTTGTTTCCGATTTAAGTTGTCCCTAATTGTAATTCCTATGTATAAAGTTGAATTTACGGCCTTTAGATTTGATTGATTTATTGTGTAAGTGAAGTTTAATGAGTTCCTTGTAGCACTCACGTGGATGACCTCACATATTTTGTTGTGTATGGCTAGTTGCCAAGTTTTGCACCATACAGATATGATTTCCAAATCATTTTGCAATTTTTGATCTTCTGGTAAACGACAGCATGACCTGTAAACAACCTAAGAAGGCTGCTCAGAATGTCTCCAAAATCGTTTATGTAGATACGGAACAGCAGAGGATGGGTCAACGAAAGTGTCAAGATTCCACCCATCTGCTTTGACCTATGACGTACGGATGTTGTGTGTGACGTCGTTGTGGTGCGGAGTTTGAGAGGGTTGTATTTGTAGGTATCGTCTTGTTGTGTTTGTTGGTGGTAAGTAATTTCCCCCCTTCAAGTTGTAATGTTTTGTGTATTTATTGTGTATTGAATGTGTTTTAATCTACGTAGGGATTTGAATTTTTGAGGTATTGTGGTTCTGGTTTTGTTTTTCGTAGTTGTAGGTGTTGGTTTTTTCATATCAATAGTTGTGGTTGACCTATAAAAATCAAGGAAAATGACCGATTCCAATTTTTGTAGTTTTATATGTGGGTATTGGTGTTTTGGTATCGTCGGCTGTGGCCAAGGGAAATGTCCGATTCCAATTTCCATAGTTTTTGCTGTAGGCGTTGGGGTTTTGGTATTATCAGCTGCGGTTGACCTATATAGGTCAAGGGAATTGTCTGATTCCTATAGATATGTTTCTTTGTGATTATTTTTTTTGTTCATCATTTTGTGTGTTTTTTCTTTTACTGTTATATTTATCTTGTCCCCTCCCACAAACTCCCAATTTCCCACAGTTGTCCCCACAGGGGGCTTGCCACTCTTTGGCAGATTCGTGCTTGGCTGCCACGGGCCCCCAGCCTGTGCAGCATTTTTTCCCTTCTGTGCTGCATGTCTATCCACTCGCTGTTTTTCTCCTTCACTTGTCTACAATGTTATTGGGAACATTCTGCATTGTCTGTCACTGACATAAGAACAGTCTCACCCTTGTTTTTTCACTCTGTTGCCCTTTCTTTGTTTCCCTTCTCTCGTTCCTCTGCTTTTGTGTTTGAGATACCTATTTTTCGTCTTCCTCCCTGTAGGCTCCTGAAGGTTGGCCCATGCTTCTGACACGTAACAGTTGACTGGCTAACGCATAATTCCCAGCCCCAGGTTGACAGGTAGAGTTCGCGTGTACCCCTGGTACAGGCCAGGCCCAGGGAGGGGTGATTGCCTGAGCTTGCAGCCTTCCCTAATTGCCGATTGGTCCCTCGGTCAGGTGTTTCAGAGGTGTGACCTGAGGTGTGAACAATCACCTAAGGGGGGTGCGCCCCATCACAAAGGGGGCCCACAGTTGGAAGGAGTGCGCCATCAGAGACACTGGCAGTCGTGGTGGATTTTCTCACAATGAGTTAATCATCTTCCCAATCAACGGCTACGAAACGTAAACGTAATTAGGCTAACGATTCAAAGACCCTTCTCGCTGCACCGCAGTTCCTTGTGGTTTCACTTACTGAAGACGGTCAGTCCTTTGCTACGGTAAATCCGTTTATTATTCAATAAGGTGTTGATGCAATTGCAGCCTTGTGAAATCCTGATCTCATTTATGCAATGGTACTTTGCTTCTGGAGACTACATCTGATTCTCAAGCACAACAACTACTTGCTGCCTCGTTTCTCCATGGCTAACCTGTTCGTGTTGAGGCCCACAGAACTTTGAATTCTTCCTGTGGTGTAATTTACACCAGGCTGCTTGACGGTCTAACCGAGGCTGAAATCCAATTTTACCTCTCTTATCAGGGTGTCATTGCCGTCCATCACGTAATGAAAATGGTAGATTTCTCCTTAGTGCCCACCCACACTCTTTTCCTCACCTTTGATAGAGTGGGGCTTCCGTCCAAGATCAAAGCACGCCACAAAATTATCACACTCCAGCCGTACATTCCAAACCCAATGTGCTGCTACCAGTGTCACGGTTTCAATCGCACTAGAACGTTTTGTTGACGCCCAGCCAAATGTGTAACCTGTGGTAGGGATGCGCACAAGGGTGATTGTCTGCCTCCTCCTCCCCACTGTATCAACTGCAGTGATGGCCGTGCCGCCTCCTCTCGAGATTCACTCGTGTATCTTGGTGAGTGGGCTGTCCAAGAGATCCGGGGAAAGGAAAAAGTGCCTTACCCAGTCGCTCGCAAGTTACTTGCTAGTTGCAAACCTTGCGTTCTCCCACCTGCCACCTATAGTTCTGTTCTTGTTACCCCTCACTCGACGAAGGACATGGCCACACAGACATGTTACTTCCAATTCAGCTCTGAGGTTATGAAATCGTCCAGTGTCAAGATAGCATCACCATCCCCCCATCCAGCTGTGCAGCAAGCTGTCAAACTCGTGCCTTGAGGGGTAAAGCCACCAGCTACACAAGCCGTAGACAGGAAAGGACAGGAGGAGTACTGCTGTGAAGACTTCTTCCGTCCCTCCAGCCAAACAACACCCGAGTCTTCCTCTAATCGGAAAGGCTCAAAGAAGTCCACCAAAGGCAAGCAGTCTTCACCTTCACCAACTCGAAGATCCCCTTTGACATTGTCGCCACGTGGTACCTTAGTTTGGCCGGCCTCTGTGTCGCTGGTGTGCACCACCGACTGTTTTTGGCGTTGGACTCCACAGACCGACCGCACAAGCAGGCTGATGCTTCTGTGGGCCCCATGGTGCAGGATCCTCCTGCTTCTGTCCTCTGTAGTAGCGACTCTTTGTAGGCTGTCACTCAGCAGCCACCGAAGTGACACCCCCCTACATCTCCTCTTCATCATCGTGAGACTCCTACAGTGGAATGTTCGTGACCTTCGGTCCCACAAAGAGGATATAAGGCTGCTTTTAGCATTGAAACTTCCCCTTGTACTCTGCCTTCAGGAAACAAAATTGCTCCCTCACGGCTGCTTTGAGCTTTCACATTTCTTAACAATTTGTTTTGACCTCCCCCACCCCCTCCCCCTGAGGTCGACATTCCATCTTGTGAGGGTGTCATGCTGCTCTTATAGGATGACTTTCACAGTCAAACCGTCTCCTTGACTGCCCATCTTCAAGCTGTTGCAATTCACTTTTTCCGCCTGTACCATCTATGTCCCTCTATCATTTGATATCACCAGGCAGACTTCCTTCAGCTTAATGGGCAGCTACCGGCCCCATTTTTGCTACTCGGTGACTTTAATGCACATCATTCCCTTTGAGGTTCTCCCAGGACCTGTCAGAGAGATGCCTTCTTGGCTGACCACCTTAACCAACTTAACCTTGTCTGCCTTAACACTGGAACACCCACTTTCCTTTCCGGCTCCTCGCACACCTATTCCCATTTGGACCTATCCTTCTGCACTGCTTCATCTTGGAGTGGTCCGTTTTTTTCGGACACCTACTCGAGTGCCCATTTCCCGTGTGCTATCCGATTGCTGACTCCTACCCCATCCGCGTGTACACCCAAATGGCAGCTTACTAAGGCTGAGTGGCGACCTGTGAAGACCAAGATTTCCCCAGTTGTGATAACCAGATGGAATATTTCACGATCATCATCCTTATGGTTGGAGCACGTTCCATTCCTCACACTTCGTCTTTACCACGTTGTTTCCCAGTTCCTTGGTGGACTGAGGCATGTCATGATGCAATTCGCACACAGAGACGTGCTCTTCACATTTTTAACCATCATCATACAATGGCAAACTGCATTCATTATAAACAGGTGTGTGCAAAGTGTCATTGTGTTCTTCAGGATAGCACAAGAGCTAGCTGGATTTGTTCACTAGCTGTTTTAACAGTTCCACCCCTTCCTCTGTCGTGTGAGCCAACTCTATTGGTATCTCCAACACCTTGGGCCGCCATTTTGCGAAACTTTTGAGCTCATCCCACTGTCACCCTCTGTCACTCTTCTCTTCTCCGAATCATGAATACTACAATGCCGCCTTTACTGTGAGGGAGCTAGATCATACTCTGCCCCAAGGGCAGATGCCATTCCCATTCAGATGTTGTAGCACCTTTCTCTTGCGGGCAAGCACTTTCTGCTTAACACATACAACCACACCTGGGGGGAGAGCACATTTCCCAGACACTGGCGGGAAGCCACCTTCATGCCCACACCTAAGCCCAGTAAGGACAAAAATTGTCCTCCTAGCTACCGCCCCATCTCTCTTACCAAATGAGTTTGCAAGGTGATGGAACGTATGATTCATGCCCGGCTGGTAGGGTGGCTCGAGTCTCGCAATTTACTGACGAATGCACACTGTGGATTTCGAGTGCTGCATTCTGCAGTTGACCATCTTCTTACTTTGTCCACCCATGTTACGAATGGTTTCCTGCGAAATTCCTGGACTCTGGCCGTATTTTTCGATTTGAAGGCCTACGAAACCTGCTGAAGACCTGGTATCCTCCGTACTCTTTACACATGGGGCTTCCATGGCCACCTGCCCTGTTTCATTCAGGCAAAGACCAAGTTTTCAAGATGTGTGTGGGTTCTACCTTGTCGGACATCTTTATCCAGGAAAACAGTGTGCATCAGGTTCTGTCCTGAGTGTCATCCTCTTTGCTATTCTACATCTACATCTAAATACATACTCCACAATCCACCATACGGTGCGTATTGGAGGGTACCTCGTACCACAACTAGCATCTTCTCTCCCTGTTCCACTCCCAAACAGAACGAGGGAAAAATGACTGCCTATATGCCTCTGTACGAGCCCTAATCTCTCTTATCTTACCTTTGTGGTCTTTCCGCAAAATGCAAGTTGGCAGCAGTAAAATTGTACTGCAGTCAGCCTCAAATGCTGGTTCTCTAAATTTCCTCAGTATTGATTCACAAAAAGAACGCCTCCTTTCCTCTAGAGACTCCCACCCGAGTTCCTGAAGCATTTCCGTAACACTCGCGTGATGATCAAACCTACCAGTAACAAATCTAGCAGCCCGCTTCTGAATTGCTTCTATGTCCTCCCTCAATCTGACCTGATAGGGATCCCAAACACTCGAGCAGCACTCAAGAATAGGTAGTATTAGTGTTTTATAAGCGGTCTCCTTTACAGATGAACCACATCTTCCCAAAATTCTACCAATTAACCGAAGACGACTATTCGCCTTCCCCACAACTGCCATTACATGCTTGTCCCACTTCATATCGCTCTGCAATGTTACGCCCAAATATTTAATCGACGTGACTGTGTCAAGCGCTACACTACTAATGGAGTATTCAAACGTTACGAGGCTCTTTTTCCTATTCGTTAGACTTGGCCACTGTTTCTATGTTTCGATACAGTGGGTCGATACGTGGAACTGTTTCAGTGTTTCGGAACGGCTGTGGTTCACTGTTTCGAAACAGTGGTGTTTCATTCCGTCCCTGTCTCAGATAACCGGACCAGATTCGATCTCGAGCCAGCCACAGAAACTGTATCGTTGTTTCAAAATAAGGTTGTTTCAGTCACCAGTGCTTGGTATGGACTAATTCTATCGAAACAGTGATGTTTCATTCCGCTCTGTGTCGGACGAGATTTGGGCTCGGCACAGGTGCTGAAACACAACATACCACTTCATGAAACACTTTTAAGAACGTCCAAATCTTTTTGACAAGCAATAGCATGAAGCTTAAGATATCCGAAAATAAAGCTTCGTCTCTAGCTGACTGTCCTATTTCGAAATGGCATAACATCTGCTTTATAAACACTAACCAAACAATAAAACAACGCATACTATTCACATTCAAAATAATAAATATGGGAAAATCATTCAGTTAAATTACCCTTTTTTTATAACACACGCTTCTCTGTTCATGTACAGTAATCATATTAAGCAACGCAAGTAAGCCTACAACATTTCGAATAAAAAAAGGTGTAGAGTGACAGTTATTAGACATATACATAAATTTGATGTAGGTGTAATTGCAAGCAATCTGTTTGACATATCACTGATAGTGTAATGGTGAACGGGAAGGGCTGGGAAGCATGGTGAATTTATAGTAACGGTTCGAAACACCTTGAAAGACAAAATTTTTTCTGTTACCGTATATTTTGTTATTTATTCAAATTATTTGGCGTTATTTGTGAGTCTACAGTCACTGTGCCTATTATCCACAATGATTCCATTTGTGTGCATGGAAATTAGCAGGATGGGTATATTACCCATACAAACGGAATGTGGGAATCCCAGTAGCATATCTGTTGTTTCTGCAGTTTGCTCTCACCTCCAGTTCTGTTCGTGGTGGTTCTTCTGTCTTCAGCTATGGCTGTCCTCAGCCAATTGAAAAGTATGAAAGTCACACGACACGAAAGCAACGCATTTGCTGCAGGAAATACGAAACTGCCAAGACGCCTAAGTGATAGTTTCATACTTTCTGCGATATGATTATCGCTCTCGCACCTCATTTTTGTTTATATGGACATACTTATACAGTAGACATTCAAGATGATAAAATGTGTAGGTTTATTAGATTACAAAACACAAACTGTTTCACTGTTTCGAAACAGCGTATCAAAACATTACATTGTACAGTTTCATTTGTTTCGAAACAGTTACATGTTTCAGTTTGCCCATCTCTACTATTCATCTGCATTAATATACATTTATCTATATTTAGAGTTAGCTGCCATTCTTTACACCAATCACAAATCATGTCCAAGTCATCTTGTATCCTCCTACAGTCACTCAACGACGACACCTTCCCGTACACCACAGCATCATCAGCAAACAGCCACACATTGCTATCCACCCTATCCAAAAGATCGTTTATGTAGATAGAAAACAACAGCGGACCTACCACACTTCCCTGGGGCACTCCAGATGATACCCCCACCTCCGATGAACACTCACCATCGAGGACAACGTACTGGGTTCTATTACTTAAGAAGTCTTCAAGCGACTCGCATACTTGGGAACCAATCCCATATGCTCGTACCTTAGTTAGGAGTCTGCAGTGGGGCACCGAGTCAAACGCTTTCCGGAAGTCAAGGAATATGGCACCGTCTGATACCCTTCATCCATGGTTCGCAAGATATCATGTGAAAAAAGGGCGAGTTGCGTTTCGCCGAAGCGATGCTTTCTAAAGCCATGCTGAGGCATGGACAGCAACTTCTCTGTCTCAAGGAAATTCATTATATTCTAACAGAGAATATGTTCGAGAATCCTGCAACAAACCGATGTTAAGGATATTGGTCTGTAATTTTGAGGATCCGTCCTTCTACCCTTCTTATATACAGGCGTCACCTGCGCTTTTTTCCAGTCGCTCGGGACTTTACATTGGGCAAGTGATCGCGATAAATGCAGGCTAAGTAAGGAGCCAATGCAGTAGGATACTCTCTGTAAAACCGAACTGGAATCCCATCAGGACCTGGCGATTTATTTATTTTCAACACATTCAGCTGCTTCACAACCCCAGGGATGTCTACAACTATGTCCTCCTTACAGGAATCTGTACGAGACTCAAACGGCGGTATGTTTGTACAATCGTCCTGCGTGAAAGATTTCTCAAATGCTAAATTTAAAATTTCAGCTTTCGGTTTGCTGTCTTCCGTTGCCAGGCCAGAGTGATCAGTGAGTGACTGGATGGAAGCCTTCGACCCGCTTACCGATTTTACGTAAGACCAGAATTTCCTTGGGTTTTCAGCTAGATCTTTTGCTAAGGTATGACAGTGGTAGTGGTTGAATGCTTCGCGCATCGCTCTTTTTACAGCAGCACGAATCTCTACTAACTTTTGCCTCTCCGCATTCTCCCGAACTTTCTTGTTCTGCGAGTGCAACTGCTGTTGTTTCCTGAAGATTCTCCGTATTGCGCTGTTAAACCACGGTGGGTATTTTCCGTCTGTAACCCACTTTTTCGGCACATACTTGTCCAATGTGTTATTTACAGTGTGTTTAAAATTTGCCCATAGTTCTTCCACGTACATCGTACCGGAAGTAAATGAAGTCGATTCATTTACTGAGTGGGATGCTAACAACTGCTTATCTGCTCTTTCTAGTAAGAATACTCTCCTAGCCTTCTTGACTGACTTTTTAACTTTCGTAACCATAGTCGTCATGACAACATCATGATCACTAATCCCAATCTCAAAAGTGACACCATCGATGAGGTCTGGTCTGTTCGCGGCTACCAGATCTAAAATATTTCCATTACGCGTTGGCTGTCGATTTAGCTGCTCAAGAAAGTTTTCGAATAATGTGTTCAAAAGTAATTCACACGACGGCTTGTCTGTACCACCTGTAATGAATCTATAGACATTGCAGTCTATATGATGTAGCTAGAAGTCACCTCCGACTAATACAGCATGATCCGGGTACTTCTGTGATACAGAATGTAGACTCCCTCTGAATGATTCTAGAACTGTCACTGTGGAACCTGGTGGCTGGTAATAACACCCCACAATTAACTTTATTTCCCCTAGCCCTGTTAAATGTGTCCATATAACTTTGCAATCCATTAACCCTGTAATGATCCGACTCCTGCTGGGCATCTCGAGCTCCCTTCTTGTTAACAATTTTGCCATCTTATGGAGTTCTCCATGGACCTGTCTCATTGAGTGGCGTCTTCAGCAATGTCTTGATCATCTTTACTCCTGGAGCATCGGCAATCGCTTTCGCTTTTCCACTGACAAAACCGTCTCTATGAATTTCTGGCGGTGCAAATGGTTTCTCTTGGGCCTGTTGCCCTTCCATTTGTTGATACTACGAAATTCCTGGGGCTCACGATTAATAGGAAACTCTCTTGGTCCTCCCATGTGTCTTACCTAGCAGCCCACTGTATGCAGTTCCTTACATGTCCTCAATGGTACTCCCAGGGATGCTATCGAACCAACCTCCTCCATTTGTACCAGGCCCTTGTCCATTCGAAACTCGACTATGAATCCTTCGTTTATGCGTCTGCACATCCATCCCTCTTACGCTGTCTCAACACTATCCACCATTGCGGCATCTGTTTGGCCACAGGTGCCTTTTACACTAGCCCGGTTGATAGTCTGTATGCTGAAGCTGCTGAACTACCACTGTCCTACTGCCGTGACTTTCTCCTGAGCAGGTATGAATGCTGTTTGTCTGCCATGCGTGGCCACCTGTCCTGTGCCTCCTTCTTTGATGATTCCTTTGATTGCCAATATGGGGTGCATCCCTCTTCTCTGTTACCTCCTGGAGTCCACTTTCGGCACTTGATATGGCGGTTTAACTTCACACTACCTGCACCTTTACCGGTGAGTATGAACCCTTCACCACCTTGGCTTCATGAAGCCCATGTTAACATTGGCCTTCATTCGCTTCCTAAGGACACTACTCCAGCTTCGGTCTATCGCCTTCAGTTTCACGACCTTTGCGCGGAACTTTGCGATAGTACCCTTGTATACACGGATGGTTCTTGGACTGACTGTGGGGTCAGGTGTGCACCCGTGTCTTTTGATATTGGCTTCCAGCACATTACTCAGTATTTACAGCGGAGCTCTTCGCTCTGTGTCAGGCCATGGAGTAAATCCGGCAACACAGTCCTTTCAATTGTGTCCTCTGCTCAGGCTCACTCGGCGCCCTTCAAAGTGTATGTGTGCTGTACACCGCCCATCCCTTAGTGCAGTGGGTCCAGGAAAACTCTCACTTGCTCACTCTTGGTGGAGCCAGTGTGATGTTTCTTCGGGTTCTGGGTCATGGCAGTCTGCCAGGAAACGTGGCTGCTGACACTGCTGCCAAGGCTGCAGTCCCCATAGCTCAGCCCGCAAGTTTCTATATTCCCTCTGTTTATCTCTGTGTTGCCATCTGCAAGGAGGTAGTGTCCTTTTGGCATTGCCAATGGTCCTCGCTTCAGGGGAATAAGCTCCAGCTTATTAAACCTCTCCCAGTGGCTCAGATAACCTCCTCTCGGCCCTCCCACTGGGAAGAGGACTGCATATTGGGCACTGCCTTTTTAGCCATCGTCATTTGATAAGTGTCGCAACTGCACCACTTTTTACATATTGCACCCAAGTTTTAACTGCCCACCACTTCCTGATGGACTGCCCATTTTTTTTTTTAACCATTTACATTCCCGCTTGGGCTTGCCATCTGAGTTGCTGTTTTCTAGTGTGTCGTTTGGGACTGATGTATAGTCGTGTTTTATCACCTCTCTGTCTTCGTGTTCTACAGTGTTGACTTGGGCGCGTATGACCCCAGTAGTTTTTTGTGCCCTAAAGCAAAACAAAACCAAGCCAAACGAAACCCCTAAATGCAGTTTTTTTTTCTTACCCTCGGTGTGATGGCATTTACCAACAGTAAGGTACAATTTGTCATACAGCTCTTGGTGTACATGCATGGTTTGAAGAGCACCAGGATGAGTTTACTGTACTTCCCTGGCCACCAGACTTCCCGGATTTAAACCCAGTCAAGAATCTGCAGGACCACCTAGATCAGACTGAACACAATGGTCCTCTATCGAGAAATGTAGCGCAGTTGCCTGTAGCACTGGTGTGTGTGGCTCCACATCCCTCCTTGTACCTTCCAGAATGTTACTGACTGTCTTCCTCCCTGTGTCACACCAACCCGCACTGCAAAAGGTGGTTATTCAGCCTTTTGACAGGTTGTCACATTAATGAGGCTGGATAGTGTATATAAGAACAGATTAAATTGCAGAGGTTGCTAGACTTGTTTAGACATAGTGGATCTGAACTTAAAACCATGACAGAATTCTATCCTTGTCTACCCCTATAAATACCAGTCTTCGCTTGTACATCTATGTAATACTCCATGAGCCACCATACAGTGCATGGTGGAGAATATCTTGTACCACTACTAGTCACTCCCATTCCTCTTCCCCTCACAAATGGAGCAAAGGAAAGATGACTGTCTTTGTGGTCATTACATAAAATGTACGTTTGCAGCAATAGTCCACAAATGATGTTGATGGTGATGATGATGGTGATGATCCGAGGAACATAGGGGACGATGCGGGAGACCCGCACTGCTGACTAGGCAAGGTCCTAGCGGATTTGGTTTGCCATTGCCTTCCTCCGACCGTAATGGCGATGAATGGTGATAATGAAGATGACACATCAACACCCAGCCATCTCGAGGCAGGAAAAATCCCTGACCCCGGCGGGAATCGAACCCGGGACCCTGTGCGTGGGAGGCGAGAACACTACCGCAAGACCACGAGCTGCGACCAGTCCGCAAATACAGGCCCCAAATGTTGACTGATCCTGCTGGTAGCAAACCTAGCAGCAGTACCTCTGAACTGCTTTGATATCTTCCTTTAATCAGACCTGGCAGGGATCCCCAACACTCAAGCAGTACTCAAGAAATGGCTGTACAAGTATTCTGTATGCTGCCTCCTTTGTAGATGAGGAACATTTTTCTACAATTCTCCCAATAAACTGAAGTCAGTCATTCACTTTCCCAACCACTCACGTTACTCGGTAGTTGTGACTATATATTTAATAGGAATGTAATAGAGGGAAACATTCCACGTGGGAAAAATATATCTAAAAACAAAGATGATGAGACTTACCAAACAAAAGCGATGGCATGTCGATAGACACACAAACAAACACAAACACACACACAAAATTCAAGCTTTCGCAACAAACAGTTGCTTCATCAGGAAAGAGGGAAGGAGAGGGAAAGACGAAAGAATGTGGGTTTTAAGGGAGAGGGTAAGGAGTCATTCCAATCCCGGGAGCGGAAAGACTTACCTTAGGGGGAAAAAAGGACAGGTATACACTCGCGCGTGCGCACACACACACACACACACACACACACACACACACACACACATCCATCTGCACATACACAGACACAAGCAGACATTTGTAAAGGCAAAGAGTTTGGGCAGAGATGTCAGTCGAGGCGGAAGTAAAGAGGCAAAGATGTTGTTGAAAGACAGGTGAGGTATGAGTGGCGGCAACTTGAAATTAGCGGAGGTTGATGCCTGGCGGATAACGAGAAGAGAGGATATACTGAAGAGCAAGTTCCCTTCTCCGGAGTTCTGACAGGTTGGTGTTAGTGGGAAGTATCCAGATAACCAGGATGGTGTAACACTGTGCCAAGATTTGCTGGCCGTGCACCAAGGCATGTTTAGCCACAAACACATTACCAATAAACACTGTCTGCCTGTGTCCATTCATGCGAATGGACAGTTTGTTGCTGGTCATTCCCACATAGAAAGCTTCACAGTGTAGGCAGGTCAGTTGGTAAATCACATGGGTTCTTTCACACGTGGCTCTGCCTTTGATCGTGTACACCTTCCAGGTTACAGGACTGGAGTAGGTGGTGGTGGGAGGGTGCATTCAGAGTCTGATCCAGTCCCGGAAAGTATCCTGTCACAAGTGGGGCACTTTTGGGGTTCTTCTGTGGGAGGTTCTGGGTTTGAAGGGATGAGGAAGTGGCTCTGGTTATTTGCTTCTGTACCAGGTCGGGAGGGTAGTTGCGGGATGCAAAAGCTGTTTTCAGGTTGTTGGTGTAATGGATCAGGGATTCCGGACTGGAGCAGATTCATTTGCCACGAAGACTTAGGCTGTAGGGAAAGGACCATTTGATGTGGAATGGGTGGCAGCTGTCATAATGGAGGTACTGTTGCTTGTTGGTGGGTTTGATGTGGACGGACGTGTGAAGCTGGCCATTGGACAGATGGAGGTCAATGTCAAGGAAAGTGGCATGGGATTTAGAGTAGGACCAGGTGAATCTGATGGAACCAAAGCAGTTGAGGTTGGAGAGGAAATTCTGGAGTTCTTCTTCACTGTGAGTCCAGATCATGAAGATGTCATCAATAAATCTGTACCAAACTTTGGGTTTGCACGCCTGGGTAACCAAGAAGGCTTCCTCTAAGCGACCCATGAATAGGTTGGCGTACGAGGGGGCCATCCTGGTACCCATGGCTGTTCCCTTTAGTTGTTGGTATGTCTGGCCTTCAAAAGTGAAGAAGTTGTGGGTCAGGATGAAGCTGGCTAAGGTAATGAGGAAAGAGGTTTTAGGTAGGGTGGCAGGTGACCGGCGCGAAAGGAAGTGCTCCATCGCAGCGAGGCCCTGGACATGCGGAATATTTGTGTATAAGGAAGTGGCATCAATGGTTACAAGGATGGTTTCTGGGGGCAACAGACTGAGTAAGGATTCCAGGCGTTTCAGAAAGTGGTTGGTGTCTTTGATGAAGGATGGGAGACTGCATGTAATGGGTTGAAGGTGTTGATCTACGTAGGCAGAGATACGTTCTGTGGGGGCTTGGTAACCAGCTACAATGGGGCGGCCGGGACGATTGGGTTTGTGAATTTTAGATATATTTTTCCCACGTGGAATGTTTCCCTCTATTATATTCATATCATTAATTTGAGCCCAACAATTACGTTTGTTATTGTCACTGTTGCATTTCGAAATCTTTTCTGTCGTCTTATTTTCTCTTTCTGTTTTTGCCAGTAGTTTCACTTTGTATTCACCTTCTCCTTTTTACCGTAATCTACTATACAATTTTATCCTGCCGATATATATTCAATAATACGTAACCCACTTCCAAACCATAACAAAAAAATTTTTTGTTTATTATTTTTTTTTTTTTTTTTTTTTTTCCCCGCTTTCAACACTACCGCTACTATAAAATCCACCGTTTATAGTTCACAAACAGTTCCTTTCACCTATTAAACAACCATTTTGGCTAGTTCTAATAACTTTTGCTTTATTTCCATTTCCGTTTTTCTCACGTCACTGATCATTTTTAGCCACTTCCCACAGGTTTTAATGTCATTATTTCTTCGTCAGACAATTGTTAGCCTCATTTTCATAATCTGCCACCACAAAACCACTCCTTTTAATACATTTACACGTAGTTTTTTCGATAATTTCCCGAATTTCTCCACCCTTTAACGTGTTTTGGCGGCAACACAACCACCTAACCTTTATCCACATCGTTGTCTACCTACACAAGTTCACCACAGGATCAACATAGCCCAGCTCTAACCAACACTTTTTCGCCTTTTTTCACACCAGATCTCCAGTTGCTTTCTAGTTCACCTTTATCTCTCCCCAAATATTTTTATTTTCATTTTCAGTTCAGCCTCATGTTCCACTTTCCACCTTCTAATACCATGTCACCCTCACAACACCCCCACAACGACCCCATTAAGTTTTATTTACATTCCCTCCGCAAACATGCCTTCGCCCTAGCCAGATTACATTCCCATATTTTATTCTCTCAGGCTTGTCTGACATTTGGCATTACCCCCAAAGGCCTCACACTTAAAGTTCCCATCTCTGGCTGCAACCCTTCTTTCCATCAGTCCCTATACCAGTTCCAAACTGAACAATCCATTGCCCTCACCCACCTAATCCTTCACCTACACATCAACTCAGCCAATGAACACACCCGTCAACTCCTATCCTTAATAAAAGTCCTCAATCTTCCCTCTCCCACATCCACACCGGCTGTTCAGAGCATCCTCCTACAGGCCAACCACAAATTAGAACAGCATGCCACCCTCCACCTTAAAAAGCTATCCAATCTCCTGGTTTCCCAACTCCGGAAAGGCAACTCACTCACCCTTCACAACCTTTCCAGCAAACCTCAAGCTCCTCATTGCACACAAACCCAGTCTCTCCCATCAACTCGACCTCCCACTTCCAGCTCCCCTCCCTCCAAAACCTCAAAATTCCAATCAACACAATCTGCAACCACAACACCCTAATTCAATAGTTAACCTTTCCTCCAAACCTCTCTCCCAATCTGAAACCTCTGTCCTATCCAAAGGCCTCACCTTCAGCCCCACTCCCAGATTCAACCAAACAGCCCTCGTCAAAGATTTACTGTCCTACACTCGTACTCTCTGCTGGAAATATCACTTTGCCACGAAGAAAAATGATCCTAATCCTAATCCTACTCCTAATGATCCAACTCCCCAAGACACTATCCAAATTGAACCCTGCCTGGAACAGTTCCGTCCTCCGTCACAGCGGGACCCACCTCCTCTTCCTCAAAATAACCCCCTCCAAACCTTCCAGGAATTTCTGACTTCCAGCCTTGCATCTCAATCCTTCATAAAAAACCTTAATCCTACTCCCAACATCACCACTGCTGAAGCCCAAGCTATCTGTGATCTGAAGGCTGACCGTTCCATCGTCATTCTTCCAGCGGACAAGGGTTCCACGACAGTGGTACTTGATCGTCGGGAGTATGTGGCTGAGGGACTGCGTCAGCTTTCAGACAACACCACATACAAAGTTTGCCAATGTAACCCCATTCCCGATGCCCAGGTGGAGCTTCAAGGAATCCTCAGAACCTTAGGCCCCCTACAAAACCTTTCACCTGACTCCATCAACCTCCTGACCCCACCGACATCCCACACCCCTATCTTCTACCTTCTTCCTAAAATTCACAAACCCAATCATCCCGGCCGCCCCATTGTAGCTGGTTACCAAGCCCCCACAGAACGTATCTCTGCCTACGTAGATCAACACCTTCAACCCATTACATGCAGTCTCCAATCCTTCATCAAAGACACCAACCACTTTCTCGAACGCCTGGAATCCTTACCCAGTCTGTTACCCCCAGAAACCATCCTTGTAACCATTGATGCCACTTCCTTATACACAAATATTCCGCATGTCCAGGGCCTCGCTGCGATGGAGCACTTCCTTTCGCGCCGGTCACCTGCCACCCTACCTAAAACCTCTTTCCTCATTACCTTAGCCAGCTTCATCCTGACCCACAACTTCTTCACTTTTGAAGGCCAGACATACCAACAACTAAAGGGAACAGCCATGGGTACCAGGATGGCCCCCTCGTACGCCAACCTATTCATGGGTCGCTTAGAGGAAGCCTTCTTGGTTACCCAGGCGTGCAAACCCAAAGTTTGGTATAGATTTATTGATGACATCTTCATGATCTGGACTCACAGTGAAGAAGAACTCCAGAATTTCCTCTCCAACCTCAACTGCTTTGGTTCCATCAGATTCACCTGGTCCTACTCTAAATCCCATGCCACTTTCCTTGATGTTGACCTCCATCTGTCCAATGGCCAGCTTCACACGTCTGTCCACATCAAACCCACCAACAAGCAACAGTACCTCCATTATGACAGCTGCCACCCATTCCACATCAAACGGTCCCTTCCCTACAGCCTAGGTCTTCGTGGCAAATGAATCTGCTCCAGTCCGGAATCCCTGATCCATTACACCAACAACCTGAAAACAGCTTTTGCATCCCGCAACTACCCTCCCGACCTGGTACAGAAGCAAATAACCAGAGCCACTTCCTCATCCCTTCAAACCCAGAACCTCCCACAGAAGAACCCCAAAAGTGCCCCACTTGTGACAGGATACTTTCCGGGACTGGATTAGACTCTGAATGCACCCTCCCACCACCACCTACTCCAGTCCTGTAACCCGGAAGGTGTACACGATCAAAGGCAGAGCCACGTGTGAAAGCACCCACATGATTTACAAAGGCAGAGCCACGTGTGAAAGCACCCACATGATTTACCAACTGACCTGCCTACACTGTGAAGCTTTCCATGTGGGAATGACCAGCAACAAACTGTCCATTCGCATGAATGGACACAGGCAGACAGTATTTGTTGGTAATGAGGATCACCCTGTGGCTAAACATGCCTTGGTGCACGGCCAGCACATCTTGGCACAGTGTTACACCATCCTGGTTATCTGGATACTTCCCACTAACACCAACCTGTCAGAACTCCGGAGAAGGGAACTTGCCCTTCAGTATATCCTCTCTTCTCGTTATCCGTCAGGCCTCAACCTCCGCTAATTTCAAGTTGCCGCCACTCATACCTCACCTGTCTTTCAACAACATCTTTGCCTCTTTACTTCTGCCTCGACTGACATCTCTGCCCAAACTCTTTGCCTTTACAAATGTCTGCTTGTGTCTGTGTATGTGCGGATGGATATGTGTGTGTATGTGCGTGCGAATGTATACCTGTCCTTTTTTCCCCCTTGGAATGACTCCTTACCCTCTCCCTTAAAACCCACATCCTTTCGTCTTTCCCTCTCCTTCCCTCTTTCCTGATGAAGCAACTGTTTGTTGCGAAAGCTTGAATTTTATGTGTATGTTGGTGTTTGTTTGTGTGTCTATCGACCTGCCAGCACTTTTGTTTGGTAAGTCTCATCATATATATTTAATAGATTTGACTGTGTCACGCAGCACACCACTGATACTGTATTCAAACATTATAGGATTGTATGATGAAATAAAAGAAATTATTCAGATAGTGAAGGGAGACGAAAATTTAATAATCATGGGTGATTGGAATTCGGTAGTAGGAAAAGGGAAAGAAGGAAACATAGTAGGTGAATATGGATTGGGGCTAAGAAATGAAAGAGGAAGCCGCCTGGTAGAATTTTGCACAGAGCACAACTTAATCATAGCTAACACTTGGTTTAAGAATCATGATAGAAGGTTGTATACATGGAAGAACCCTGGAGATACTAAAAGGTATCAGATAGATTATATAATGGTAAGACAGAGATTTAGGAACCAGGTTTTAAATTGTAAGACATTTCCAGGGGCAGAAGTGGACTCTGACCACTGTAGATTAAAACTGAAGAAACTGCAAAAAGGTGGGAATTTAAGGAGATGGGACCTGGATAAACTGAAAGAACCAGAGGTTGTACAGTGTTTCAGGGAGAGCATAAGGGAACAGTTGACAGGAATGGGGGAAAGAAATACAGTAGAAGAAGAATGGGTAGCTTTGAGGGATGAAGTAGTGAAGGCAGCAGAGGATCAAGTAGGTAAAAAGACGAGGGCTAGTAGAAATCCTTGAGTAACAGAAGAAATATTGAATTTAATTGATGAAAGGAGAAAATATAAAAATGCAGTAAATGAAGCAGGCAAAAAGGAATACAAACGTCTCAAAAATGAGATCGACAGGAAGTGCAAAATGGCTAAGCAGGGATGGCTAGAGGACAAATGTAAGGATGTAGAGGGTTATCTCACTAGAGGTAAGATAGATACTGCCTACAGGAAAATTAAAGAGACCTTTGGAGATAAGAGAACCACTTGTATGAACATCAAGAGCTCAGATGGAAACCCAGTTCTAAGCAAAGACGTGAAAGCAGAAAGGTGGAAGGAGTATATAGAGGGTCTATACAAGGACGATGTACTTGAGGACAATATTATGGAAATGGAAGAGGATGTAGATGAAAATGAAATGGGAGATACGATACTGCGTGAAGAGTTTGACAGAGCACTGAAAAAGACCTAAGTCGAAACAAGGCCCCCGGAGTAGACAACATTCCATTGGTACTACTGATGGCCTTGGGAGAGCCAGTCCTGACAAAACGCTACCATCTGGTGAGCAAGATGTATGAAACAGGCGGAATACCCTCAGACTTCAAGAAGAATATAATAATTCCAATCCCAAAGAAAGCAGGTGTTGACAGATGTGAAAATTACCGAACAATCAGTTTAATAAGCCACAGCTGCAAAATACTAACATGAATTCTTTACAGAGGAATGGAAAAACTAGTAGAAGCCGACCTCGGGGAAGATCAGTTTGGATTCCGTAGAAATACTGGAACACATGAGGCAATGCTGACCTTACGACTTACCTTAGAAGAAAGATTAAGGAAAGGCAAACCGACGTTTCTAGCATTTGTAGACTTAGAGAAAGCTTTTGACAATGTTGACTGGAATACTCTCTTTCAAATTCTAAAGGTGGCAGGGGTAAAATACAGGGAGCGAAAGGCTATTTACAATTTGTACAGAAACCAGATGGCAGTTATAAGAGTCGAGGGACATGAAAGGGAAGCAGTGGTTGGGAAGGGAGTAAGACAGGGTTGTAGCCTCTCTCCGATGTTATTCAATCTGTATATTGAGCAAGCAGTAAAGGAAACAAAAGAAAAATTCGGAGTAGATATTAAAATCCATGGAGAAGAAATAAAAACTTTGAGGTTCGCCGATGACATTGTAATTCTGTCAGAGACAGCAAAGGACTTGGAAGAGCAGTTGAACGGAATGGATGGTGTCTTGAAGGGAGGATATAAGATGAACATCAACAAAAGCAAAACGAGGATAATGGAATGTAGTCAAATTAAGTTGGGTGATGTTGAGGGTATTAGATTAGGAAATGAGACACTTAAAATAGTAAAGGAGTTTTGCTATTTGGGGAGCAAAATAACTGATGATGGTCGAAGTAGAGAGGATATAAAATGTAGGCTGGCAATGGCAAGGAAAGCGTTTCTGAAGAAGAGAAATTTGTTAACATCGAGTATAGATTTAAGTGTCAGGAAGTCATTTCTGAAAGTATTTGTATGGAGTGTAGCCATGTATGGAAGTGAAACATGGACGGTAAATAGTTTGGACAAGAAGAGAATAGAAGCTTTCGAAATGTGGTGCTACAGAAGAATGCTGAAGATTAGCTGGGTAGACCACATAACTAATGAGGAAGTATTGAATAGGATTGGGGAGAAGAGAAGTTTGTGGCACAACTTGACCAGAAGAAGGGATCGGTTGGTAGGACATGTTCTGAGGCATCAAGGTATCATCAATTTAGTATTGGAGGGCAGCGTGGAGGGTAAAAATTGTAGGGGGAGACCAAGAGATGAATACACTAAGCAGATTCAGAAGGATGTAGGTTGCAATAGGTACTGGGAGATGAAGAAGCTTATGCAGGATAGAGTAGCATGGAGAGCTGCATCAAACCAGTCTCAGGACTGAAGACCACAACAACAACAACAGGATTGTTTATTCCATTCATCCGCATTAACTTACATTTTTCTACATTTAGAGCAAGCTGCCATTCATAACATCTACTAGAAGCAGCTTGCTGCTTACTACTCTGCCTGTCAGATTGTTTATGTATGTAGAGAACAGGAACAGTCCTAACATATTTTCCTGGGGCACTCCTGACGATACCCTTGTCTCTTAGAAACATTCACTGTCCAGGACAGTGTACTGTTTTCTGTTTCTTAAGAAGTCTTCAAGCCACTCACAGTCCATATATGAAACCTTCATTAACAATATGTAGTGTGGCACTGTGTAATGCTTTCTGGAAATCTAGGGATATTGACTCTGCCTGTTGTCCTTCATCGATGGTTCACAGGATATCTTGTGAGAAAAGAACAAGTTGAGTTTCATGTCAGTCGTTCTTTCTAAATCTGTGCTGTTTTGTGGACAGATGCTTTTCTGTCTCAAGAAAATTTATTATATTTGAATTTAGAATATGCCCATCTACTGCTCTTTTCATTCCCAATTCAAACACCCCTGGATGCTGTAACTGATGTCCCAATAGTGTGTCCCTCCTTCTAATAATTTTCTGTGCGCTTTTTTCCTTGCATATTATTTTCTCATGTAAGTATAGTATTCTTTGATAGCACCTTACTTCAGATACTTAAACTATCCTTTTTTTCTGGGTTTCCGATGCTTCACATTTTTCTACCGTACAATGCTGTGCTGCAGGAATACATCCTCACAGGAACTCCTTCTCAATTCTTCATCAAGATTTACCATCAATGGAACTCAAAGAAAATATTCTTTACAGGTTTAACAACTTTTGATCTGTTCCTTGCATTGGGTGCTGTTCATAATCTTAATTTTTGATTAGGAGAATGCTTTCTTTTTCTCTAATTCTTTGTCATTCCAAATTTTGATGTCTTCTTTGTAATCACCTTATTTGTGCTTCATTTAATTTGATTTGATTAGTGTGTTTAGACAAAAACTACAAGGATCGTAGCCCACTATTGCCTGCACCAAAACTGAATTTACTCTGCAGTTTCACTCCTTATGATTCTAGTAAAGCAAACGTACCCTTAGGAGGTAGTAGGAGAACCTTTAGTAATTCCTTATTATACACAATTTCTTCAGGATCTTCCGACCCGAATATTATGTGTATTATGCCCTTCAGTGCTCTGCATTGGAAGACTAGATGTGGTGCGGTGTCATCCTCCTTACCAAATAATCAACACCTAGGGGCTTCTTGCTCTATACCCATCATATGTAGGTGTTTCTTGCCATTACAATGGCCAGTCATGAGTCCTACCAAGAGTTTAATCTGTTTTTTTTTTTTTAAGTTTGTGATTACAGAACTTCCCTTGAAATACGGCTTCAGTATCATTAGCTTACCATGTGTTTGTTTTTGGATTGTTGTCCAATATTCTACATGCTGCCATCTAATCCAGCTATGTGGTTTTGATTTTATCTTCACCTTAGTGGTAGTTATGACAGATTGTGGTCTAATAAATGGAGTCATCATGCCTGCCCTGGCCAGTCTATCAGTTTGTCATTGCCACTGCTTCCTGAGTGACCAGGGGCCATAGCAGGTTTACCACGTGATTTTCTCTTGTCTCCCAAGGATGCCAGGGCATTCTTTGATCTTGTTGAAGGGGCTGATAGTGTTCAGAGCTGCTTAGCTGTCTGAGTATATGTAGAAGGTACAATCCGTGTAACACCTACATAAATTCTCCTCCTCCACACACACACACACACACACACACACACACACACACACAGATAGTGGATATTTTCACCTGGAGTACTGTGACCAGCTTCCCTAGAAGGACGGCTTTCTGTAGTCTAGGCTGTACCCGATATACTTTGGCCCCACTGCCTTCATCTGTTTTCAACCAGCCCAATAAACCAGAGTACATCTCCTGATGGGTGTCGGTTCATTCCTCCACTGCTCCCTTCCTCCAGATGTTACATTGAAAGTTTCTTCAGATCAGGTGGAAGTTATTGTATGGTCAGCTGTCATTTCTCCAAACATTCCTATACTTACCACACTCACTATAATAGTGTGAGATTATGGATATCCTAAAGGAATCCTGTTGTTTCCAGTTTTTAACCTGTATCCCCCTGCATTCATTGTAATCCAGAGGTACAGTGGATGCTTGTCCTGCATGGTTTCCATCCCAGCACAATCTTCACCTTGGCAAGCTCCTTAGCAGCCACCTTCTGTTCTATTTTATTCCACCACACTGTAGCTTAATAACTTACCGTAAGACTTATGGTATATATCCAGTACACACTCCTACATTTAGACCTCAGTTTTTACCATGGGCCCTTCTAGTGCTCATAAGAGTACGTTTTGCCTTTGAACATATATTATTTATATGAGAAGGCCATGCTAGTTTCGCATGCAGGGTTGTCCCTAGATAATTTACTTTCCCCTCTGCTTGTAGAGTTCTCAGTATTTTTACTAGATTTGCTTCCTCATAAATGGTACTAAAACATCTTTCTTAGAAATGACACATACAGCCTCCTTTCTATACTAGTTTTCCACAATCTAGTGCTCACTGTGCCCCATTGTTGTAACAGTACTAACAAATTTGCTGAGTATTACCATAACTAAATCGTCTGAGTATCAGCAATAGATTTAGTCTCAAATATTTAACTCTTCAGTGACTTCATTCGCCATTAAATCCCACAGTAGAGGGACAAAACCCCTACTTGTAGATACCGCCTGCTGATGTTGATCGTCATTTTCTCATTCATCATGGTGGCTTCTGCTTTTATTTTACATAGCATGGTCATAATCCACCTGCATTAGGTAGTCTCAGTCCTGTGCTCTTCCCCAGCTCTACCACGGATTCAAAGTCTGTATTGGTAAAAGCCCCCTCGGTATCCAGAAAAATGCAGAGAGCTATTTCCTGAAAGTGCAGAGCTTTTTCCACCTTCCCAACTTTGTGAAGTGCAGTTTCACATGATTTGCCTGGTTCACTTGCATGTTGGTTTACATGTTGAAGAAGTTACCTTAGCCGTGGTATAATCAATTCTCCCTGGCTTTGGAATGAAAACAACCCCCCTGTCCTCTGAGCATTAGGAATGATTCCTGCTGGTACACTGACCCTAAACAGTGTACATAGGAATCTAATTAAATCCTGTCCTCCTTGTTGCAATAGAGCTGGAAAGATACGATCTGGGCCTTGTGACATGAATGGTTAAACATTCCCACTGCCCACTGAATTTTTGTTTTGAGATCAGCACATTCTTTGGCAGATTCCCATTTTTTCCCCCTTGGATCACCTGTAAATCAATGCCTTTTAGGGACTGACTCCTGGTCTGTGTTATCTGTCAGAGTGTACTAAGGGAAGTGAGTCTTCAGGAGCACATCCAGCATTTCACTCTCTGTTCCTATGTACCCACCATCTGCCTTTCTTGGAGTGCATCCTGGATTAGTTAGTATTCTAGTGAGGATTTTGTGAAGTTTAGCACAAGTATCTGTACTAGCCAGTTCCTCACAGAATACCTTCCAAGAAGACAACTTCGCTTGCTTGATCACAATGTTGTATTAACAAGGACATCCTTATATTTTGTGCATTTTCCTTTCTTTCTTGCAAGGTTGAACAGACTTTTCTGCTTCTTTTGCACTTCTAGTTGTTGTTTCACCAAAATGCATTTCTGTTTGTTCGGTTCGTGATGATTTGTAAGTTTTGTAAATACGAGGTCATAATGGCGGATGTCACTGTGTCTGTTATTTCCTCATTGAGTCCCAGTCTGTTTTACTGGGATTCCTATAGTTTATGGTCTTTTTAACACCTGTTTCAATCTCAGACTTAACATATGTGTGATGAGATAGTGGTGGGGCCATTTCCATATGCCAATGTTTGACACAGCTACACATTAAAGTGGTCCTGAAAGTTATATCAATTATTTTTTCCTGTCTTCTGCTCCTGAAGGTAGGTTCCCTATTCAAAATTTCCAGATAATTTTGTAGTAGAAGTCGGGGTAGGTGCTCACCTCTGCTGTTGGTGTCGCTGCTTCCCCACACTAGGCTGTGAACATTGGCATCACAACCAACTTCATTCAGCTGTGAGCGACTAACTGCCAGTCTCCACTCTTGCTCGGAAGGAAGAGTATTGTTCTTATAAGGAAGGTAAGCCGAGTTCATTACAATTTCCCTCATGCTTCCTTCCTCACATTGTTTCGTCCTGATGGTCAGTAAGTCTATGGAACAGAAGCTTGCCATCGGCATGAATTAAATTCCATTCTTGAAACAAACAAATACTCCGGAGTTCTTTATATTTTTAGAATAAATCAACTTACCTCCAGTTCCTCCGAGGCCTGAAAAGCCTCTTTACATAGATAGGTTTCCTGTATCAGGGCCATTTCTACTTCCTGTCTTCACAGATGATGCTCAAGTTGGCAGTTGTCCATTTACTATGTTGCAGGTTTATGTGCAGTATTTGCAGCCTCCACTATGGTTGCGTTCAATGTAATTGATTATCCAGATGGCAACCTTCAAAAACCCGAAGTACTATTTTGGTTCTTCCTCTCGCATTGCCGTCAGGAATATTTTTCCAACTTCCACCACAAGCATTTGGCCATCCGATACATCCCATCGGTCGATTACCCTCATATTCCATATTGAGACCTGGCTCTGCACCTTTAGTTTTGTGATCAGAGTCTGGAGGATTATCCTTAAGAAGTTTCGGTACCCAAATTGATAACTTTGCAGTCTTGAAGAGCTCATCAACTCTCTTAACCAGCAGCTTTGCCTCCTCCCTTGGAAATATCTTGGACACCACATCCTTAAGCCACTCCACTATTTGTATCCCCTCACAAAGATAAGAGCGCTGTCCTGAACATTGGTCCTGAACTTGTGTTCCTCCTCTGCCCCCCCCCCCCTCCCCCGCCCCCCTCTCCTCCTCCACCCATTCTTCTCAAGGAGAGCAATCTGAACAAGCTACATCTGCTGCAAAGTGATGTTGACCAGTAGACATCCGTGTTGGATGACTGCCATCCTGAAAATGAGACATCAGTACTATAGGTCTGTTTCCACATTTCTTGCTTCAGCTTTTTCTGGACCGTTTATCCAGAGTAGTGGGAGTATCAGACTCCTTCTTTGTTGTCATTTTTCAGTCTCGGGGATGGGAGGGGTCTTATTACCCTCTTGCTTCTGAGACAGGCTTTTTGTGGGGGTCTTAGGTTCAAGACTTTTTAGTTGCCCCCATTTTTGTTTAGGAAGCCATTCATTACAGCAGCACATTCTTTCTGTTCCTTGAGAATTTTCTTCCTCTGAGCCCCAGACAAGGATTTAATCTTGATGTGGTTCAACTTCTCACTAATAGTTTCCACTTCTTGGACTGGTCTTTCTCCCCATCCAATAGCAGAAACAGCTTCCATATGCTCCAGCTGTGAAGCTTGAGTGTTTTAGGTCTCAAGTCCCCCAGTTTTTGTTTTCTTTTCCAGTTCTCGATATTTGTCCCAAAAGAATTGGCGATCTATTCAATTGACACCACAAAACCCCACGTGGTCCAAGCCTAATGACTCGGGGAGGTCACCTGGTATCTCTGAGGCTCCATTAATGACACACCTGCCCGTGTGCCATGCGCTACTCGGCACGAATCACATCGCACTTTGGGTTGGGTATCTGGGAAATTGGGGAAGGACTGTGGAAGTGGATATGGGAGGGATGGGGTGTTGGGAGGCGATCTTCGTTTGGTTCATCTGTTGAGGCCTGTCTGGCATGGAAGACCCTGCCAGTAGCTGTCCTACTACAGCCTCAGCTTTAGGCACAAACATGCAAACCTCTCTGCTTGCACAGTACATGGTCAAATGGTAGCAGTAAATCATCCTCCCTTTTTCAATCAGGTTTATCTAATAAGGGAAAAACTACAGTTCCACGTAATCATGAATGCTGACACATTCACTCTGTTCAGACAGAACTTAATGGTTGAACAATGGGAAGAAGTTTACCAAGAACACACGGGAAGAAGTTTACCAAGAACACACAATAGAGAAAAATTTAATTTTTACCATAAAATATTCTAATAACACTGTGTCTCTAATTTTCCAGTAGAATTCATCAGGGACAGTTACAGTCGAAGGTATGAGAAAATGTGAAACAAATACTAACAAAGAGTTAGAGGGGCTGGCCAGTACTTACCTCAGCTCAGTACAGCCGATAGATACACAAAAAACAGAACCGAAAATTTACGTTCCTAGCTTTCGGAAAGCTTTCTCGGCATGAATCACATCGCACTTTGGGTTGTGTATCTGGGAAATTGGGGAAATTTTTGGTTCTGTTTTTTGTGTATCTATCAGCTGTACTGAGCTGAGGTAAGTACTGGTCAGCCCCTCTATCTCTTTGTTAGTATTTGTTTCACATCTTTATATGAGATTTTCCATTAATCATTTAGATCACCTGTATGAGAAAATGTGGCAGATGCCTGGGATTAAAGTATCTCATACCAGGAAGAGTGAGATGTGTTTAAAGCAAAGGACTAGCTTTAATCAAGACTTCAGGCTACCAAGCAGTCTTGGAAAAATTCTTCACCTTGTCAAAAAGTAAAACATCCAGAATTCCAAGAAGAAAGCATAGAAAATTTGATGTATTATTAGACATGAAGCAAATAAGCATAGTAAGGCAAACAATGTTTAACTCCTCCATCACAATAGCTGCAAGACAGGTGATGTTAAATTCAAACCGCTGGCCATTAAATTCGACACCAGATTTGATAGATAACTGATAGAGTTCACAAAAATCAAAAGCAGTGACTTTTCTTGCTGTGATGACACATCAGCCAATGGACTAGAATATTGTGCTGACTTGGTACAATCCAAACCCCACCCCCTTCCCAGCCTTGAACTGCCTTTCTAACCAGTGTGAAGCTGTATTTTCTGAGACACTACAGTATATGGTGGTTGTAAAAACGGAGATAAGCAGTTGACCTCTAATTGTAACAACACCACCTCCTTCCTTCCCACATCCTCAAAATTTTTTGGGGTGAAATTTTTAATAGCAGCACATTGCTTGTCTCTCAGCAGCATTTCAACAACAGCTCAGTCTGGGTTCTGTAATGGACGTTCTACAAAATGAGGAAAATATGATCTCACAAATTCAGTTCTGGTACAACAAAACAAGAAAAATTATCCTTTTGCCATTTTCTGTGACCTTATCAAGGGCTTTGATGTTTGTAAAAAAAAAAAAAAAAAAAAAAAAAAAAATGTTGGGATGTTAAAGGCCTCCCTCCTTGCATGGATAGCATCATATCTCAACAATGAGGAACAGATGCTCATATCAACAAATGATACTAAAGGATTAAAACTGAATTCTAAGTGGGGAAAAATTAAATATGAAGTCCCATCGTTCTTACTCCTGTTATTGAGCCTCTTAATTTACCAGATATATTGGAGGGCTGTTCTAAAACTGTGATATTTATAATGAAACATGTATACTGGTAAAGGACCCAAACAAATCAATGCCAGAAACAGCCAGGAGCTATGCTTACCATTGGTTCATACCAAGTAGCTTAACCTGTATGTATCCTCGGAGTCTTTCTCAGTGGCGTGCTTCAGTAAAATCTTCTCAGTTTATTTGCAGAAAAAAAATTCCAGCTTTCGATAACTGTCTCCATCACCATCACCAGGAGCTAAAATCACTGACTGCTGGGGCTAACATGGTGCTCTACTTATGCAGATGCAGTGGCAGCGACTGGAACCTTCCAAAGAAGGGTGGAGTGGCTCATGCATGGAAGGCAAATGGGCATCTCCTAGCAGCTCCGTCTCACTGTGGGACCGGGTGACATCAGATAGTGTGAGAGTCTGGAGCCGCATTTGAAACTGCTGCCCCAGCACCCCTACAAGTGTCAAGGATCCATCTTTGCTTTCGCTCGAAGTCCAAAGCCCGCCCCCATGCCCTACTAAATGTGTACCCCTGGCCTCTCTTAAAATTGTTGCTGTTTGTTCCAATTTCAGCCACCTCTTTCATAACAGAATCCCATTATGGTGTACAACAGTTCATCCACCTACAGATTTGGAAAACATCTTTGAGGGGACACTACAAACATCACATTGTTAACTCACACTCATTTGTTGAGAACCTCAGAAAAATAAAGTTAGGCCAAAATGATATAATGGTTAGTGTGGGTGTTGTGTCACTTTTTACAAGGTGTCAGTACAAGACATGCTGGATCTTTCGGCCCAACAGTTTCCACCTAAGATTGTCAAGCTGTTCTGTCATGCCTTAACGACCACATAGTTTCTGTACTACAACCAATATTATGAGATGACAGATGGCGCAGCTATGGAATCCCTGCTGTCTCCAGGCATAATGAACTTTCACATGGAGCACTTTGAGGAACAGAGCCCTGAACTCTGTAAGGTGCATTCCTCTTGTTTCCTGTGACAGGTGTTACACTATCATATTTCTTTGTCAAAGTTGATATGTCAAATATTTATGTAAAAGAAATTTGATGGTGTAATAGGGAACCTTGTCACATCTCACCCGTTTTAAAATAAATATGATCAAATCTTGGGCCTCGCCATAGATTTGATCATAAAAGTTGTTCATCTTCTGTTCACTGCAATGTGAAATGTAACTGCTTCGAGCAGAGCACTGGCATCACTGCAGCTATTTGATGTCTCTGTAGTGTGTTTGTAAACAAGGCTTCAAAGTTGGTTTGTTTCTTTGACACTTTTTTCTTTTTTTAATAAACATGCTTTGACTAGGGTGGGTGGTGAGCAAGGGACACAGTGCAAGCTATTAATTGTGTGTTGATGGGCAGGTGGAATATGCTGCAGGCGTCTTCGTGTTCACAATCACAGCTACAGCTATCCACCTCTACATCTGGAAACATCCAGGCAGCTTTTCAGCAAGCCAGAATAGAAGATGTGGCCACACTCTAAAATAAAAAATTCTTTCATAGCTTTCCATTCTGTTTTGTCAATATTTGAACTCTAGATGCCACAAGTTAGAAAGCTCTTCATCTGTTTCATACTTTTTATTTATTTTGTGGTTGTTGGAACACTAATTCCATTAATTAAATTATCCAAAATTAAAAATAGTTCTTATTGCCCATATAGTGGACTTAACATTCATTTATGTTCAGTGCTTCATAAATTGCTTCACATGTTTCTGGATTTATTTTGGTTAATGTGCAGTGTGGTATTCGGGTGCTGTGTTGTAAACTAGAGTAGCTCTCATGTATCAAGAAATCGCAGTGTCACAGTTTGCCTGTCTTTTGCACGTATAGCATGTCTCAAGACAGTATTCTGTTTTGTAATATGAGAAGCCACTTTACTGAGCAAATACACTCCCATCCATTTCTAAATAATTTTTATATTAAGACTTGACTTCCTCCACTTTCAGCTCTCGGAACAAATTTTGCTGAATGCTTTTATTATCTTGACGTAGTGCATGTTGCTTCATGCAAGTACGTTTCCTTTTTTTCCACTGCTTTCTTCCAAATACACACACAATGCAATTGTGGTACTAGCAACTGCTGCGCATAATAACAAGTTGTCGCCTGCCATCTTGAAATTTGACGAAAAATATGGTGACAGTGTAATACCCCTTTTTAGCACCACGTCAAAGATCTGTGTTGAAGAAATATGACGAATATTTGATCAGTTTCTTTGTCAAAGAAATATGATAGTGTAATACCACCCTATGGTACGTTGATGACACATTCTTGATATGGCCTCATTGTGAAAACGTATGGCAGCAGATCATCGATTACATGAACAGTGTCTGTCCCAGAATTAAATTCACTGTCCGGTTCGAGAGGGATGGCAAGCTTCCATTCTTTAACGATTTAGCTGAGCAGAAATTGGTCACCCAATGTATAGGAAATCTACGCAGGTTGACCTGTAGTTGAATGTCACTAGTTTTTGTCGCCCTGCACACAAGAAAGCAGTCCTGAGTAGTACACAGGAAGAGAGAACTTTTGATGATGACCATCTAGAGTCTGAATTTTTAGCATCTGAAGTGCAAGGGAGAAATAGCAAAAGCCTTCAGGTGTCACCAGTGAAAGATGCCTCATGAATCATCAGAAGAGGCCAAGCCAGTTTCTCTCCTTCCATACTGTGGAGCAATGACTAACAACATAGGACCTTTCGGCCCACCTCCAAGATATGAGATATGTTACGCTCTGTTAAAGACAACATTATTCTTAGAGTTACTGATATGTATGGTGTCCTTTGTGAATGTTGTAGCTTTTACATAGGTCAAGCTATTCACAACTGTTGCTGAGCATTGTGTGAAGTATTTACGACATATTAAACAAAGGGAACTTGAGAAGTCAGGAGTGGCTGAATGTTGCCTAAAAATGAGCGTTAAATACAATTTGAAAATATGAGAGTTTTTTCTCAAATATCATCATATTGGGGTTCTGTTATAAAAGAAGTGGCAGAAACTAGAATAAACTGCAACCATTTTAACACAGACCACAGGTGCATACTTAGTAGGGCGTGGGATGGGTTTTGGACATTGAGCAAAAGCCAAGACAGAAGCTTGAGGCTTGTAGGGAAATGGGAGTGGCAGTTTCAAAGACTTGTATTACCAAATTCTAAATACATAAAACTGGCTTACAGATGTTAGAAATAGAGACTGATAGCGTTCAGTAGATGAAGCTGCATGTGTGAAATACCAAGGAATCCATATGGATAAGAAATGGATTTGGCACTGGCATGTGGATTAATTAATTGAAACACTCACTTCTGTCACATTTCACTTAGAAATCTCTCCCACTGTGTTGATCACAACATATTTTTACTCAACAGTGTCTTAGTGCATAATATCCTTGGACAATGTCTCATGAAAAGACTTTAAGAATGTTACACAAAGTTGATAAATGATTGTTCTGCAGGACCCACTGCTGGGACATAGTGCATCTTATACTCACGTGCCATAATGTTTACTCCTTAATGGTATCTGTAGTTAATAATAACAGGGAATTTAGTATGAATTGTGAAATCCACAACCACAATACTATTAAAAATTATTTCCATGTAGAATACGTGTGCCTGTCTACAGTTCAAAAAGATATTTGTGGTGCAAAAGTCTGACAGGTTGCCAGCAGATATCATGCAAGAAATTGGAAATCTCAAAATATTCAAAACGAAAATAAAATAAGTATCTTATCAGCCACTCATTTTATAATTTATTGGAATATTAGGACTCAGGGATGTAAATGCTGGTTAATCGTAACGTTCACATCCAATAAACTTTTTGTGCTCCCCTTCTCTGTATACATTCACTATTGCCATTAATTGTATTTTGTATGAGTCCCACACGCTGCAACAGTATTGTAAGATGGGACACACAATTGATTTGTAAGCAATCAGTCACTGGGTGAAGGGCTGCAGTGGTTAGCACACACAACTCACATTTGGGGGGACAACGGCTCCAATCACCATCCAGATTTAGGTTTTCCTTGATTTCCTTAAATCGCCCCAAGCAAATTCTGGGATGGTTTCTTTGAAAGGGCACTGCCAGTTTCCTTTCCTGTCCTTCGCAAAACTGCGCTTGTGCTCTGTCTCTGACAGCGTCGTCATTGATGGGACATTAAATCCTATCCTTTGTAGACTGACAGCATTTTTACAGTATCCTGTCAATGAACCAGAATCTTTTACCTGCTTCACCTACAACATAGCCTTTGTAATCATTCCATTTCATATCCTTACAGATTGCTACATGCACATTGTGTATGATGTATATATATGAGCTAACTAATTCCACCTGTGATTCATTGATGATGTACTCACAGGATACTACATTTTTTCTTGTTATGAAGTAATGGACATTAGTGTGGACAATTTTTCATGTAGTACTTTGTTACGACTGACTGCATCATCCCCAAAACGTCTGAGGCTACGATTGATACTGTCTGTTAGGTCATTAGTATACAAGATCAACACTTCTTTGGGGCATGCCTGAAGTTACTTCTACTTGTGTTGATGAACCCCATCCGTGCTAACATACTGATTTGATCTATTTATTCACCCAAGGATCATCTCTCAATGATATAGGATTGTTATCATAATACAGTGAAAATAAATAGCCCAAAATATACATACACACAGATTATATAAGTGTGCTTTTATGGGGGTAGGACAGGCAGTTGGCCATGGCCTTGCTGAGGGAACCACTCTGGCATTTGCATGAAGTACTTTAGGAAAACTGTGGCAAACCTAAATTCGATGGTCAGACAGAGCAAACTCCATCCTCCGGAATATGAGGTCAGGGTCTTAACGACTGCACTGCCATATTGGGTAAGTTCCTATTTGTATAATGTTCTTTGATTTAGAAACAGTTTGTACCAGATAAATTATGTCATAAAAAAAGGAAGTAGTTTCACACTGCATCACTAATGCACCCCCCCCCCCTCACACACACACACACACACACACACACACACACACACACACACACACACACAGGGCAACCAATGGTGAGTCCTAGACCATGAACAGACTCTTATGCTCCTTGCACTGCCTCCAATCTGTCTGGAAAACTGACTCCCATCTTGTAAACATGCAATTATGTCTCATGAACATCTTCATGTTTCTTCAGTTCACCTGAAAAACTGGACAGCATGCTCCCATGATGAATGAGACATTGAGCTCAGGAGAATGACTAAGCATTACTATCATGTGCTGTATATCTTGGTACAAGATTTTCTTCTGAAAGCATTACATTGTGATGACATATTGCAGAATGACAGGATGTTGTAATTGTTCCCTTCCATTACTAACCATTGCTTGAGTCCTCTAAGGCCCATGCACTGTTTATGAAGAATATTTTAGTTGCCTTTCTAAAGATATACATTTTAGTATTCTTTTTTGTCTCCTTGCACAATTTCATTCTCTGATAGAAAGTGCTGTTTTCAGTTTTCTCTCTCTCTCTCTCTCTCTCTCTCTCTCTCTCTCTCTCTCTCCGCCCCCCCCCCCCTTCCCCCCCCCCTCTTGACAAATGTAAGTTCTTCACATCTTGAATGCTACAGACCAGTCACAAATATTGTTTGGTTCTCCATATAACTGTGCTTTTTTAATAAATGTTGGTGTGGTACCAAGTTAAATGCTTTTTCACAAGTTCAGAAATGATACCCATACCTAATTACCTCAATCCGTGACTTGTAGGAGGTCTTGTGGTAAAAGTGTAAGTTAGGTTTCACACTATTGATGTTTTCAGAATCCTTCTCAGTTTGCGCAGAGGAGGTCATTCTGTTAGAGATTCATTGCAAGTGAAAAATCCTTTGAGGCTTTTGAAAGTGCTGGCACCATAAAATAATGTATATTTTTTCAAATTTCTGTTTCTCAGGGTACCGCATAACGCAAGCTCTGCGGCAACGGGTGTTTGGCTCGATAGTGAAACAGGAAGTTGCCTTCTTCGACCGTAACAAGACAGGGGAGCTGATCAACCGGCTCTCATCTGACACATCTGTTGTAAGCCAGGCAGTCACTTCCAATGTGTCAGATGGACTGCGCTCCACAGCTATGGCTACTGCAGGTGTTTCTATGATGGTATAAACTGCTTTAAATTATCTGTTGTATGTCTTTCTAGCATATTTTTATTTATTTATTCGTTCAGTCATTCATTCACTTAAATGTCATGCTCTGTTAATCCCATCATGAATGAGAGCCTTAGAGGTGTCCCTCTAATTTTGAGCAGATGTGGACAGATTCAGGTGCTGTTATAATTTGGTCTGTCCTTATAATCCTGAAATTTATAAATTTATCATCCCTCTGTACGGCGTCTCTTCTTTTCATTGACTTCATTTTCTACAAGCAGTTGGTCTTGTGCTGGAAACTGGGCAGAACTGCTCTTTCTTCTGAATACAAAACGAAATGATAGAATGAACTTCTATTTTTATCTGCGTATATTCATCCAACATTTACAGCCTGGAAAAACCTCATACAGTCTATGTCTGCCATACAACTTTTGACATTACATGCACTGTGTACATCCGTTTTGACATATCATAGCAAACTAACTAACTTCTTCTTTTCATCTCGTGATGTAAGTGTTGAGTATCACAAATGTCCTTACTCCCTGATGCCTGGTGTAACTCCAAGGCAGGGTCAGCTGCATGGAGAAACCACCACATCAGCAAGTGCTGAAATGTGTGGATCTGCTGCCCGCATTATCCTGTCTGATAGAGACACTGCGCCAATTTACACTTGATAACATGCACAGATAGAAATGAATTCCCACACCCAGTATGTGTGTTCCATCGATCAGACTATTAGAAAACATTTTCTAGATTGACGATCCTCATTCATCTCCACTAACAACATGGTGCATCCTATCACTTAGGTGAAGTGATAGGGTACACCAAATGTCTCTCACCATAGACAGAAGATGTCTCAATTGTAGAATCTCACTAATTAAACCATGCTAATACGGGCTAAACTCTTTATGTGGAATTATCAACTAAAAACAATAATTTCACCACATATTCTGTCTTTTAACTTTGAAAAGAAGACAAATTGAAACTACTAATATATAGCATTTGTGTTAAGCACTATTTCATTTATTTATGTGTAAAAAAACTCTCCATAATATATCAGACTTAGAATTCTTTCACTCACAATTATCTAATTGTCCTGATGTATCTTTCATGTCTGCAGGAAAAAGGGAAGTTCAGAGTGTAAGTAATAGTTGCATGCTCTAGACACAACTACTTTTATATTGTTTCAATTACTCTGTAGACATACCTGACTCACGGAAGTAGTGTAAGGGCCCATTCTTGGCACAAACCACCTCAGAAATTAATCTGTTCATGAATCAGTTTGTCTACCAGTCTTATATTTAAGTAAGAAGACCATTCTCCATTTAACTTTACTTATCAATATTTATGGATGGGCAAATAACTCAGGTAATGGTAATTTATGGATTCTACATCTTACTTGATCTTTTCTTCAAGTAAAGTAGGTAAATATGGAATTCTTTATTTGCATTAAAATAACTTCCTCTAGAAAATATGTATCAATCCAACCAATTTGACCAATTATTAACTAAAAGTATAAACTTTCCCCAAATAAACTTTTTATAAATCTGTTCATTATTATAGAATAGGTAGACTCATTTATCAGGCCCTCATTAGGCATCACCAAACGTGGATTACCGCACGTATTTCTATGCCATCTACTGTCTTCTTCATATTATTAATATAAAACCAACAGAGTCACAAACTTTTAACCCTAGCAACCTTTCATTGCTCTACATATCATGTTATCTGCCTATCACGTCCTGCGTTATTAATAATTCGCAAAGCTCAGACATCTGCATCCATATCATCTATTTACTACATGCTTCTGTCAGTGAACTGTAAAACTCAGATCCCCTTGTGTCGCAACTTTGGAGTAAGTCGTAACATATTGATCTGTAGGCATCGACCATGCACTGTCTCCCACAGAAGGCTTGTATCTGTACTATCATACATAATCTCACATTTATAGTGTCCTAATATATATTATTTCACTCCTCATTTTGGTGACGTCATGATCTTTTTGGTATGCTAACCTTAACAGTTATACCAAATTACATACATGGGTACACATTCCTGCTCAGTGCTCTATCTCCACTACTTCCTCACTTCTTTCAAAGTGACTCACTCTTATTGTCTTCAGAATCTGTCCCTGTGTGCCATTCCTCTGTGCCTAACTCCATGCGGCTAATAAATTTTTAGTCATTATATGTGCCGCACACTGGAGGCTTCTGTACACTACCCGTGTATGGTGAATGTTTTCTTGCTGCTTGATTCATACATAGGGGTTCCACTGGTTTCTTGGTCTTGGTAACAGATAATAATAAATTACGCAACTGTTAGTAAACGTACTACTCTGTTGATTTTTTTAAAAAAAAGTTAATGATTCAGTTAAGATGCTGAAATGCTCTCCATTTGACACAATATTTATGCTCGTCATTTGTTGAGTATGCCTGTGAGAGCAACAATTACTTTTTTTGCATGTGTGTATCCAATGTTAAGGTGCTCATTATTTCTGCAGATTAACTTGTCATAAGGTAGTCAAAGAATGCATAAAATTTGACAAACCGGATAGAATAAAGAAAATGAATATGTTACATATAAAACAAAGTGCCTAAGAAATGTAACAGTTAACTCGGGAGTTTGGTGGTCATCAATGTGTCTGGCCTACTCTCCTAAAATCATCTCTAGGTATGTGGGGCTGAAATTTCATTATTGTGTCCTGGAGACTGGCCCCTGCTCCTGCACATTGTTTTCCAACTGTTGATTATAAAATGACCGATGTGCCTTAACATATTTGCCTTGATTATTCGTATGAGAGGATGTAAAAGTATGAGACTGGTTACTCCACTGATTATGTCAGCATTATTAATTCAGCTGCTTAACATCACAAAATCCGCTCTTGTTCTTTCGTTGAAATCTTGAAGGGTGATGGTTTCCGTCTTGATTTTCTGATGTACGGTTCTCACTCTGTGAGCAATCTACTCTTCCTTTGCTAAGTGCATCTAAACCTTCTACAAAGGTTAAAAATCATTTACTGTCACCCAGCCCCTATATCATGTATCTTTTCCTATGTGGTAAGATACCCTTCTCACCAGCACCTCGATCAAATGACTCTCCTCGATGGATTTGTCTAAATATTTTTACCTGGTCAGATGTCCCGCCATGTGTTTTTTGTAACTACCCTAACTATTGTTACAGTGCTTTGCATCCAATAATTCCAACGTTAACTACTCCTCAGTACTGGATGACCAGTCCTTTCTCCTAAATTGTGCTTGAAAGTCATCCCAGGAGGAAATTCCTCTGATGGTCTGTTCCCCATTCAGCAGCATCCCCTTATAATTAGTCTAGAGCAAAATCAGTTCTTTCAGTGTTGTTCCAGCATTTTGGTGACAGTTTTGAAAACGCTTTTGAGAAGTGTATGGGATAAACATCACCATCAGGCTGAGACTTGGGGAAACTGTGTGGACAGGTTGGTACCTCCCCCCTATATTTAATTCCTTGATCAACTCTGTTGAGAGCCCAGTTTCCATTAAATTTCCACATAGCTAACTTGTCCTTGGTTTTATTTAGTTCCTTCCAAAGCTTTCATAAATGGTCATTGGTTCTTTCTAGAACAACTGTGAATTGCAGTATATTGGTGGCTTATTCTTGAAATAGTTGTTTCTTTCCATTTTCATATAGAAATAATTATAATGTTTTTTTTTTATTTTTATTTATTTATTTCCACAGTTCTACATGTCACCCCAGCTGGCACTTGTTGGCCTTGCAATTGTACCTCCTCTGGCTGGTGTTGCCATTGTTTATGGGAGATTTGTGAGGCAGATCACCAAGGCAGTGCAGGTGAGTACATGTATCTCAAGAGTATTGACTCCATGATGAAGCTTCAGTTTGTGCTACTGTTGTGGAGGAATTGTCTTGTAGGTGCTATTACACTAAAGCTATTAAGTCATAGCAGGCTATCAGATAGTTGCAGCTTGTTGCTTGTTCATCAAGTTCAACTCGTCACTTGTGACAGGATGGCATGTCGCACAAAGCAAGATAATTTGGACGTATCAGATACATAAAAGATTTATGTATCTGTATTTATGTATGTTTGCTTGTGACAGTTATCAAAAAGAAAACATAGTCACTTGAGAAAAGACGCTACAGTTCCTTCGATCTGTGTTGAAACTTCACACACTGGATTCAATGTGTGGTAGAAGTCTACTGCTAGGAAAAACAATCCGTGTGTTATGAGCTATCTATATCTGTCCATGACTGATAATGTTTATGGTACAATAATTTCTTCAGGTGTAGGAAAACACATAAATTGGTGGGGGCAAGAATACAAATATCTGATAGATGTTCAAATGTTGCCTGGGACAACTCTTAGAGAAAAAGTGTTGTGTGCTGAACAATATGTGGGAGAGCTTTTACATCTACATCTACACTCTGCAGAGGGTGCATCACATTGTACCAGTTATTAGGGTTTCTTGCCGTGCCATTCATGTATGGAGTGCAGAAAGAACAATTGTTTGAATGTTTCTGTGTATCCTGTAATTATTGTTATCTTATCCTCGCGATCCCTTTGTGAGCAATACGTAGGTGAATGTAGTATATTCTTAGAGTCCTCCTTTAAAGCTAGTCCTTGAAACTTTGTTAGTAGACATTCTCGAGATAGGAAATGTCTATTTTCAACAGCTTTGTCGTAGATTCCCAGAAGACGTGCTCTGAGCATCCTGCATCCCTTGTTCTGGATGGTTTGTGGCACTCCTCTTGCATGAAAGTCAAGAATCAAAGCAAACAGGTGGGTGCAATTTTTCTGCCTTACCGTATTGACTCCACACCGTATTGACTTCTGCCACACCGACACGTATTAATGAAAGTGTGATCGTATGGGTGTATCAAATGGAATTTGTAACTATATTTAGGATTTCTTATTAGGGAGGACGCAGCATGGTTTCTTGGACATAATACCCAAGTATCGTTGGAACCAGGGTCTTGTAAACGAGGTCCATTGTGTGTAACTATACTTCCTGAGCATTCTTTCAATGAATCTCAATCTTGCGTATGCCTTTTCTAAGATTAGTTTTGTGTGTTCATTCTACTTAAAAGTGCTCTGTGTGCATACTCACAAGAAACCACTTGAATGCGAGAGCACAAAAGGCCAGTGATGTTTATGAAATTCGAAGTCTCACGTATTGTCTACCGAGCAACCACAATATTGCCTCCTAATGGCAACAGGGGTGGGACTGGAGGTATCCAGTAGCGTGCATAACATGAGCCTATGTAACGTAGTTGAACATGGTGTGCATAACATGAGCCTATGTAACATAGTTGAACTGATTAATCAGTAACTCACAACAGTGCTGCAGTGCTAGTAGTGTTGATACAGAGCAGAGCAATGGCAAAGATAAACAAAGCAAACATGGCATTATATCTACAACAGCTGCTGCTGAAGTTGACATTTTGTCTGAAAGGAATCCAAGAAATATTGCAGAGTGAAAAAGAAGTGGCAGATGAAATATCAGCATTATTGCAAGATAAGTTAGTGGAATGTGTTGTCATATACTCTCGACTTTGTGGACAATGTACTTTAGCAATACAGTGATGATGGTACATACTTAGCAAGTGAAAGTGATATTGAAACAGGTGTCAAGCCATGTAGTTAATCATTTTTGTCAGACGGGGAGCCACAGGTCCTGTCTCCAGTGAAATGTCGTGAAGGACAATCATTGTCCAAGGAGCGGGTACTAAACATAATTACATATGCGGAAGATCATCCACAGCATAGTAAAAAAAGCAATTATGAACACATTTCGAGAAATTGCACAGCAGTATGACCGTATAGTATATTTAGGGGGAGAAAGTGCATTTGGTACAAAAACTGGTGTTCCCATGTTTCAAGAATGCTTGATACAATTTATCGAATGTGCATGATAGTGGCCTACTACATTACACACATCAAAGTGTGCTGGATGATTCTTCCTCGTGTTTATGATCTTTCAAGGGCAGTAGCGAATATTTACATCAAAGCAAGCAAGAGCAGGAAAATGGGTGTAAGAGAACCACAGTTACAGTATGAGCACCCCTTTGGGCAGTAGCTGGTCAAAATAACTTGCTTTTGATTGATCCTTGGTCTGCGTAGAAAAATCATACTCCTTTAGAGCAAACTACCTCTCCAAAAAAGGGTGTAACATTGCAATTCATACCACCTGGGACCACTGGAAAAATTAAGCCTCTGGATGAGATAAGGCTCCATGACATTCTCATCAAAGGGATGAGAGCTGCCAGCTAAGTTCAGTGGGAACCCTGTACTAGCAGCTATACACGAAGTCCACACCCTGGACAAGACTAAGTGTACAGAGAGTTGAGCAGCAGTCCACTGCCCACTTCTGGTCAACAAAGCCTGCAAAGGGGAAGAGGTGAAGAGACACAGCACTTCTCAGGAATATACTGGGTGGTTATAAATAAAATGCAGCTTCTCATAGAGGACCAGTTTGGGCTGTAAATATCGTATGGCAACAAAGTTTGATAGGTATTCTGATATGATTTACACTTGGAAAAAAAAATAGTTCCAGGTGCAAATATGTCATTGTGAATGCATGAAGGATGTAATGAAATGTTTGCATATGTGATGGATTAGAAACAGGATGTGGGCAGAAAAGGTCAAACAAGTCAGAAAGACATAATGATGATTTTATTATTTACCAGTGTTTACACAATTTGTTCAGTATGTTCACTGGAGGCAACAATGAGATTCTGTGTCTGTAAAACAATGTGATTGACAGTTCTCCCTGAATGCCCTGTGGATGTATTATTTTCAAAGAAGAACAGATCAAGAATAAATGTGCTTGTGAACCCCCACTAGACAGTCACATACAGCTAGTGAAGTGATTCTTTGTCCAAAGCACATGGTTTAATAGTATCCCAAATTTGCCAGTTCTGTGTATTCACTGCAAACTGAAGTGTAAAATGTGCCTTGTCACTCAATAGAATATTGTCTGGCCATGTTATCAACTTCAAATCATGTCAGAAACCAAAGAGCAAGTTCAGAATGTTGTTACGGTTCATGAGATTTCAGTTGCTGCACTGTCTGGATCTTGTACAGATACAAGTGTAAAATAGGCTGCAAAATTTTCCATGCTGTTTATCATGGGATGGACGATTCTGGCGACACTGCACTAGCACTAGCGTTACCCAGGGCACGTGTTGCGTGGGCAGTAACAGCAGCAGCAATCTCGTCAGTGCCTTCCACTGGGACAGGATGCCTCCCTCTTCCAGGTGCCACAAGAAGCTCACCCATGTTTTTGAATTTTATCATCATCATCTTTAAATCATTTAATGACAACGGACCTCCCCTCAGACCTTTCAGTTAGCAGTACTCTCTCAATGCACCACTGCAGTCACTGTCATTCACATACAACAGTTGCACTAACAACACATGGTCTCTCTTGTTAATAGCCGTACTGTTCACTCACATAATGGCTTGTCAAATGATAGCACTGATGTCATGTTGTCATTCAAACAGTGTACAATATTTGCACCTGGTGGCCAAAATTGGAACTTTTTTTTAGCATAAATTGGCTGTGCATTAATGGATTAGCATATCTACAAAGTTCCACTGCCAAACGATAATCACAGTCCACATTGGACCTCCATGAGTAGCTGGACTTTAATTATAATCACCTGGTATATGGGATGCCTGCATAAATTAAACAGTTTGCCAGAACATGACAATGACACTCATTGAAATATTGCAGAAATTCAACAAAGCCACTTGGATAGAAGCCTGAGAAGACATTGTCAGCAGAATATGGTGTGAGAGTCCATATTCAATACAATGTTGTTCCACTCCATGTGTTGTGATATACTTCGTTCCTGCTGCTCAAGCTTGTCCCTCTCTTTGATGACGACTCTCTGGAGCTCATCCAGTGTGTTCCTGCAACAGTGCATTGATATTTAAAGTGGCGCTAGGGAATACTCAGTTGCGTTCATGTCAGCAGATACCACAAGCCATTCCATTCAGTTATCCCTGCCTCCTGGAGGAAGGTATTCACAAGGTGGTCACAGTATGCTCATAGCATTATCTTTTCGAAAGAGGGGCAAACCGCCAGAATGTTGGTTGTTGAGCAGGATAGTATAGGTTGTAGCAACCTGTCCCAATACTGCACAGCCATCAGACTATTTTTGACAGCGATGAGAGACATCTATCGTCCATACGCAATACTGGGACAAAACGTGTGCAAATGTACTCGGGCTCGTTCACTACCTATTTTACTCGTGGCTCATCTGCAAAGGGGGCTGGTAGTGAATGGTTGCATTTGCACCCCTAATACTGAGTCATATATTGGCTAGCCTTTGAACAGCAGTCATCTGGTCATGTGACTAGGGCCTCCCATCGGGTAGACCTCTCGCCGGGTGCCAGTCTTTCGATTTGACGCCACTTCGGTGACTTCCGCATTGATGGAGATGAAATGACGATGATTAGGACAACACAACACCCAGTCCCTGAGTGAAGAAAATCTCCGACCCGGCTGGGAATCAAACCCGGGCCCTTAGGATTGACATTCTGTCACGATGACCACTCAGCAACTGGGGTTGGACTGAACAGCAGTGAATTGAATACACAGTTGTCTATACCACAACCTTGCGCAAAATGAGGTACACTGTACAAGTTCAGATTGAAACTTATTTATTTAAAAAAACACTTCTAACTTTTTGGCCGTGCATATCAAAGTTCACAAATAAATCTGATCGGTGCAATTCGCACATGTGGTTTATTGTCCTGTACCTACACACTTTCACGTTGTTCCTTCACAGTTTATTCGCATACACTGGCGTCCATGCTTACACTTGCGGCAATTTGCTGCTCCGAACTTACCACCACAATGGACAATGACCAAAGACCACATTTTCCCGCTCGTATCCCCAGTCCCCAGTTGGGTCATGTGACACTACATTAATCAAAATAATTCCTAAACATGGCCACAATCTGTTTACAAATTTGATAAGATTTAAATACTTAAACCTAAATACAGTATATAATTTTACACACCTTTATCACCACATAATTTTATAATTTGTTGCAATTAAAAAACAAAACACTATGCAACGGAACTACGAATGCTCATCAAAACACAAAACAAGTACTTTTATGTCCATTTTGCATTACACTATTTTCACTCTGCATTTAATACACAATTTTACTCTTAAGCACAGAAAATTATAATCAGAAATAATTTATGGCATGCAATCAGATTTACATAATTAGGAATGTTTTGGCACAGTTTCACCCTCTCCCTTCATTTAATGACGTCTTTGCACTAAATATGAGACATACAAATACTTGTCTGGCACTACAAAGATCGAAACTGAATGGTGCCTTCATAATAAAATAATGACTTACTTTGCAGTTGTTCTAAACATCTTTATAACTTAATTCTACTATGAAACATTTTGATTGAAGTATACCAGCCCAACGTATTATTTCTGCTGCTGTGCTTTAAATTTAAATTACGAACTGCTTGGAAGAACTCGTTTTCACGTGACTTATATTTCAATAATCCAAGGACTCATTCCAAGCACACCCTACATTATTTACTTAAGTGCAAAGTCATATACGGTAATTATATGCAGTTATGTAACCAAGTAATTTAAACCATCTGAAACTGCTGAATACTGCCGTCTCTTTATCAGGGAAAGATTAGTCTATAAATATATTGACTTGTCTTTGTGCTTTTCACATCCCATCCATTTTTTCATGGCTGATATTTCCATTGCCAGAAAAGCTGCTGTATGGCCATATTATTCCCCATTACCTTACACATGACATGATCCTTGCCACTGCTGAAACCGTGTGTGTGTGTGTGTGTGTGTGTGTGTGTGAGAGAGAGAGAGAGAGAGAGAGAGAGAGAGAGAGAGAGAGAGAGAGAGATATGTACATTGGTACAAGGACACATGCAGGAGCACTCTTCTGCAAAAATAGCCAGAAATTGGACTTACCATGCACTCTTCAGTGAAGAGAACCTCATGCTATTGATCTGGATTCCATTCTAGGTGTTCCCTTGCCCATCTTCTGTGTAGATTATGGTGCTGGAGTTTGTACTGTCATTTGTATTGAACATCTAGAGGCAACATTGAACCAGTGGAGATGGTTCTGCACTGTCTGGTTTGACACAGACCTCCCAGTTTCCACAAAAAGACGATGCATAATTCTGTTGCACGTTCCGTGGAGTATGTGTGAGTCACAATATCAGCAAATAGTTGTTATCAGTCAGGTAGGTAGTTTGTTTGTTAGTTACGTTTCCCATAGATCAATTGAGCAATTCTTTAATTGAAATGATGTGGAATAATTCAGTTGATTGGATATGTATACGTGATGAGTGTTAACATTAACGAGCTTTTAAATAAAAATTCATCTATGGAATAAAAGGTGGCGTCCAAAAGAAATGATTAGGTTCGATTTAAAACTTACTTTGCTACCTGTCGGACATTTTGTGGTATCGGATGAAGAATGCAAAATTTTTGTTGCTGCATATTGAACTTCTTTTTGAGCCACTGACAATGTTAAGCTTGGGTAATCAAGATCATTTCTACCTCTGTTGTTGTACCTATGTACATATAACTATTCTTCTCAAATTTTGATGGATTATTTGTGAGTAATTTCATTATCAAATAATGTATTGTGATGTTGCAGTTGAAATGCTTAACACCATGAAGACGTATCTACTAAATGACCAAGGAGAACATCACGTATTGTTCTTACTGCTCATTTTTGTGGAATCAATACTTTATTTCTAAGTAATAAATCTCCTCAGAAAATTACTCCATAATACGTTATTGAGTGAAAATACGCAAACTGTCAGAAGGTTGACTCAATGGTTTCCTAGAGTAACAAGTATACAAAGAGCAAAAGGAACTGAACTTAATTGTTTGAGCAACTCAGTAATATACTTCTTCCAGTTCAAGTATTGACCAATTGTACACAAAAAAATTTGGAGCAAATCCACCCTGTTTACTGACTCGTGTCCATGTGCTACATCAATTCTTGGTGTTGCTGTTTGTTATACAGAACTGAATGTAGTGAGTTTCCTCAAAAATTTAGGAAGAGTCCTTTTTCAGAGTTCAATCACTGGTGTTCTTGATCATGGCAACCACTACAAGGCTGAACTACGTTGTTTTGTGTCTAACAGTTGCTGTTGAATGCTCAAATGGTGTCATTATGGCATATACCAGCTAGGCAAGCAACTTTCCTGCACTGACTAGCCTTTCGTGTTGCTAGATAGAATAATGTACACAGGCCCTACTGCCCCATTGAGAATTAGACATAGCGTACACCACTGAACTGCACTGAGAATGCAGGTTCACATTACCTCCAGGTAGCTGTACATAGCTATAAAAAGATTTATCTTTAAGATTAAATTACAAGTAAACTGTTTTTGTTCTACTGATTTTTGTTTATTTTTAACTAGGTTTTGACTTAAATGGGCCATGTTCAGGAAACAAGGTCCACAAGGGACACTAATTCTTAGGTGACCAAATATTATAAGTGGAGATACAATGTTTTTTAACATTGCAAATTACACTTTACACAATGGTCAATATTAAATGTGTCATTATGATGGTCTGTGAGTATTTGGCTGGTTGATAGCATCACATGAAGCTCAAAATTGGGGATTCACTCAGCTGTAATTGGTCACTTAGAGCCAGCTGGGTATTTTGAGCTAAATGTTTCTCTCAGGTGCTTCTAATAGTTTTCTTCCTTTGTTGGCTATGTGCAGCACGTCTATATGGATTTGATATCTGTGTCCTTCCTTCAGCACATTTTTGACAAAGGTGGAGCATGACTTACATAATCCCCAAGTCAGGGATATAGCTATTTGTGATTAAAAAATTCAAATTATGCAAGCCACGAGGCTGGTGCGTATCTGTAGTGTTGATCCAAAACATTGTCACGACTGCCCACAGTGACACTGAATGTTATCTGGTTGTGCTGCAGGCACGTGAAGCGACCAGGAAAATGAGTAAGCAGAGAAGAGGTAACTGAATAGTCATTCTACTAATGATATGGACTGCAAATGGGGAAAATCCACTGACATAAGTGACTCTGACAAAGAGCAGATTGTTATGTCCCTGCTCCTGGGAGCAAGCATCTTAGGAACAGAAAAGCTGTTCATGTGCTGCCGTTGTGAGCATTTGTGGATAGTGGTTGAAGGATCGTGAAACAACTTGCAGGCAACTAGGAGTTGGAAGTCCACACCTCATCTGGCAGAATACTATGACAATAACAACATACAGCCTGTCCCATCCAAAACACAGGTCCATGTGTTTCACTTGAAAGACAGACAAGCTAGGAAAAAATTGGAAGGAAATTGGAGGGAAAGCAATTATAACACTGGGACATTCCTACATGCCTTGGAGTAAAGCTTGACCACACACTTCCTTTCAAAGACCATTGCAAGAACAACATGAAGTTCAAGGTCTGCAACTGAAATAATAATATAAGCAAGTTCACTAACAGCATGTGAAGGGCTCAACCAAAGTTCTATGAACCTCTGCTCTAGCTCTGTGTTTGTTTCTGTCAGAATATGCTGCACCAGTCTGGCAGAACTCCACACGCGCACACCAAGCACGGTGAGACTGCATGTAATGAGACAGGCTGCATTATAATAGGTTGCCTATGATCAACTCCAGTTGACAAAATTAACCATCTTATAGTCATAGCGTCCCCAGATATTAGGCAAAGAACAGTGGCAGAGGCTGAGAAGAAAAAACAAGAAAATAAATGCAGACATCCCACATTTGGAAGTGAATCATTGTGTCCTATACTGAAGTCAAGAAAGAACTTTCTTCGGACAACTGAAGCCATTATATCTTCATCTTCCACTAACTGCGACAAAACAAGACAACTGGAAGTAATAGCCAAAACCTAAAGGAAGAGCCTGCTACTGGTTTGCAGCTACCCTACCAGACGTGGAAAACAGTGAACAGACTATGAATTGCAGTGACACGGTGCAAACAAAACTTGAAGCAGTGGGGCTACAGCACTAGCGATGCAACCTGCAAATTTGGAGAAGTTAAACATGCTGAGTACCTCTTGGTCTGGCCAAAGTTGCCTGAAGCCGGCACACTGGAGGACCTGGTTTCAGAAAATGTTCCAGCAATCAAGACTGCCAAGTTCTAGGCCTCAAAATCAATTTGAAATTTACAGAGTCGTATGTGTTCATTGTAGATATGTTTCAAATTTGTAAATAACTGCACTGTGCTGTACTGTTCTGGATATGAAAGTAAATAACAATAATAATCACACTATGTGGAAGTCATAGGCTTACCCACTTGGTAAATCAGGATAGGTTACGATCTGTGGCGGGCCTGATGTCATAGTACAGTGCTTGTACAGCAGACGTCTTTTGGAACACACTGTTCAGCATACATTGTTGAAGGTGAGCTTCACAGCATACATCACCTGCTGCGTGCTCCCGTGTTGACCTATGATATGATCAGTTGCTATTACAGTGGCCGTAGCATTTTCAAGAGTAGAACATATATTGATGGAAACATGTTGCCTGGTCAGATGCTACACATGGTCAATGGTCCTGTCCAGATATGCTGTCATGCAGGGCAATTGCTGAAAAGTTGTATTATGTGACAGATGTAGCCCATGGGGGACAGTAATACGTTACGGAGTACATTCACCTGCATCTCTGTGGTACATGTGGTAGTCTTCATATCCTTCTCAACAGCTATGGACTGCATCAGCATCAGTGTGGACAACCTGCATCTCTTCTGATGATCTCTTCCCCGATGCTAATGACATCTTCCAGGAGGACAGTTGTTTATACCACAGGACCATAATTGGACTACAGTGCTTTGAAGAATGTGCTGATGAATTCAGGTTGGTTTCTTGAATGCCAAATTCTCCTGATTTGAACCTGATACAAAACATCTGGGCCACTATTGCACCCTCAAATCATTAGCCTGTAATACAGAGGAGTTGTGTGATCTGCATGTAGACATCTGGGGCCACATACCTCCAGAAATCTGCCACAGACTTGTCAAATGCATGCCACAGAAAATGGCTGCTGTGTTGCGATCCAAAGGTGGACCAGCACAATATTAAACAGGTGATTGTAATGATTTGGCTGGTCCTAAATAAAATCGTTAGTGGATCTATCCAGTAATTTGTTGACCAATCTGATGTAGCACTAGAAGATAGCAAAATGAAAGCTGACGGTTCAAATGTAGCATTTTCGAAGTCATTCACACAGGTGAATCATACAAACATACTGTTGGTTGACCATCTCACAGATTCCCAAATGGGGGACATAGTAATAAGCATCATTGGTGTAGAGAAACAACTGAAAGAGTTTAAAGCAAATAAGTTGCTAGGACCTGATTTAATCCCAGTTTGGTTGTACGAAGAGTACTCCAAAGCAGTGGTGCCTTCCTTGCATTTATCATGAATCTCTCACACAGCACTAAGTCCCAAGTGGCTGGTAAAAAGCGTACTTCTGTATATAAGAAGGGTAAAAGAACAGACCCACAAAATTATAGACCAATGTCCTTATTGGTTTGGTGCATATTCCTTTAACATATTCTCAGTTTGAATATAATAAATTTCCTCAGGAGGGAAAAGCTTCTGTCCATGAATCGCCATGGTTTTAGAAAGCACAGCTCATGCAAAACTCAGCTTGACTTTCTCTCCCACAAGATCCCGTGAACCGCGGATGGTCGACCACAGGCGGATTCCATATTCCTAGATTTCTGGAAAGTGTATGACACGGTGTCCCACAGCAGACAGTTTACAAAGGTATTAGCCTAGATACTAGTATCAGAGAGGTGTGAGTGGCTCATAGAGTTCTTAAGTAACAGAACCCAGTACATTGTCCTCAGCGATGGGTGTTCATCAGAGACGAGGGTATTGTCAGGACTGCCCTAGCGAAGTGTGATATGACCGCTGTTATTTTCTATATACATAAATGATTTAACGGACGGGGTAAGCAGTGGTTTGTATATATTTGCTGATGATGATGTGGTATGTGGGAAGGTGTCATCATTGAGTAATTATAGGAGGATATAAGGCGACGTAGACAAAATTTCTAGTTGGTGTAATACATGAAAGCTAGCTCTAAATGTAGAAAAATGTAAGTTAATGCCAATGAGTAGGGAAAAAAAACCAATAATGTTAGAGTACAGTATTAGTAGTGTATTGCGCAGTCAAGTCAATTAAATATCCATGCGTAACGTTCGAAACGATATGAAATGGAATGAGCGTGTGAGGGTGTGTTATGGAAAGTGAATGGTTGACTTCAATCTATTGGGAGAATTTTAGGAAATTGTGGTTCATCAGCAAATGAGACCACATATAGGACACTGTACAACCCATTGTTGAGTACTGTTTGAGTGTTTGGGATCTGCAGAGGTTGGATTAAAGGAAGACATCGAAGCAGTTCAGAGCTGGGCTGCTAGGTTTGTTAGAGGTAGGTTAGGTCACCATGCAAGTATTATGGAGATGCTTCAGAAATTCAAATTGAAATACCTGGAGGGTAAGCAATGTTCTTGAGAAAATTTAGAGAACTGACATTTGAAGCTGACTGCAGAAAGATTTTACTGCCGCCAACATACATTTCGTGTAAGGACCATGATGATTAGACGGCAAATCATCGAGTAAAACTGAAGTGATATCAGGTGTTCCCCAGGGAAGCGTCCTGGGACCTCTACTGTTCCTGGTCTATATAAATGACCTGGGTGACAATCTGAGCAGTTCTTTTAGGTTGTTCACAGATGATGCTGTAATTTACCGTCTAGTAAGGTCATCCGAAGACCAGTATCAGTTGCAAAGCGGTTTAGAAAAGATTGCTGTATGGTGTGGCAGGTGGCAGTTGACGCTAAATAACGAAAAGTGTAAGGTGATCCACATGAGTTCCAAAAGAAATCCGTTGGAATTCGGTTACTCGATAAATAGTACAATTCTCAATGCTGTCAATTCCACTAAGAACCTGGGTGTTAAAATTACGAACAACTTCAGTTGGAAAGACCACATAGATAATATTGTGGGGAAGGCGAGCCAAAGGTTGCGTTTCATTGGCAGGACACTTAGAAGATGCAACAAGTCCACTAAAGAGACAGCTTACACTACACTCGTTCGTCCCCTGTTAGAATATTGCTGCGCGGTGTGGGATCCTTACCAGGTGGGATTGACGGAGGACATCGAAAGGGTGCAAAAAAGGGCAGCTCATTTTGTGTTATCACGTAATAGGGGAGAGAGTGTGGCAGATATGATACGCGAATTGGGATGGAAGTCATTAAAGCAAAGACGTTTTTCTTCGCGGCGAGATCTATTTACGAAAATTCAGTCACCAACTTTCTCTTCCGAATGCGAAAATCATCAAAATAAAATAATAGAAATCAGAGCTCGAACAGAAAGGTTCAGGTGTTCGTTTTTCCCGCACCCTTTCAGGAGTGGAATGGTAGAGAGATAGTATGATTGTGGTTTGATGAACCCTCTGCCAAGCACTTAAATGTGAATTGCAGAGTAGTCATGTAGATGTAGATATAGATGTAGGGCTCGTACAAGGGCATTAGATAGCCATCTTTCCGTCGCTCTTTTTCCTAGCGAAATGACTAGTAGTGGTACAGGGAACCCTTCACCATGCATCATACAATGGTTTGTGGAGTACGTATGTAGACGTAGATCAATCTATTTTTAAGCAGTTTACGTCCTTTAAGATAGAGGCTGTAATAATACAATATTATGTTGCTTGTTCTGCATTTCAGGACTCTCTGGCATCTGCAAACCAAGTGGCAGAGGAGCGCATCAGTGGCATCCGCACGGTGAAGGCATTCAGCCAGGAGGAGAGGGAGTGCGAGTCATACAGCGAGAAGCTGCACCGTGTCCTGCAGCTTGCCTACCGTGAATCCTTTGTGAGGGGGATCTTCTTTGGACTGGTGAGTCAGACTGTGTCGCATTTATGGGTGTTTTGTGCAGGACTTAACCAATTCTTCATTTATGTTCACTAAGACTCCAATTGAGGCGGGGGGTGGGGTTGGGGGGATATGAAACACACCCACAAAATTCAAATTCCATCAAAGGTAATGTCTGAACCTGATAATTGTTGCAGATGTTGGTACATACATGCTCGTATGTGACAGTAATAAAAGTTTCATTCTGTAAATGATAACTTCATGCTCCCACAGTACCAGAATTTACTTTTTGTATAGTTTGTCACTGTGTTAGTGTGTGTGTGTGTGTGTGTGTGTGTGTCACATGCTTTACAGTGCCTGTGTTGCTTACAAGCACAAATCAATCAATCAGCAAACAGACGAAAAACTGCACCAAACTGTTTGTGGTATAGATATATCGATTATCATAAAGACTACCTCTTTAAGCTACCGTAAAATAAAGTACTATAAAAATAAAATTTTTATTAGAAAAATCTTGTTGTGCCATACAAAAGCTTCAGTATCTTCCATAGTATTAACTGTATATTTAACATTCTCTCTCTCTCTCTCTCTCTCTCTCTCTCTCTCTCTCTCTCTCTCTCTCTCTCTCTGGATGTGTGTGTGCATGCACTGCTGACAAAACTGCAGCCCACAGGCCTGTACAGTTGTTTTTACCAGATGGAAGCTGCACAGAGGACGTTTCCACTGTCTTCGCCCAAATGCACTTTGGTTTCTTTACTGCACAGTTTTTTGTCCCTCATCCTGTATTTTTGCTTTACGTATCAATGGCCTAACTGATTTAATGAAGCATATGTCCAGCAATGTCACTAGGTGCGGTATGGAGTGATATGTGTGCCAGTGCCAGGTCATGCAGGTAAACAGTGGCAGATTTAGTGTGTCCCGTGGACCCTCTTGGTCCGAACTTGACCAAAATATATTTACTGCTAAAAGTCTTTGTTTCTGTTTGGTCCAAGAAGATTTATTATATTCTGTGATTTATTTCTATGTTTTCTGTGTTTATTTGTATATCTTCTGTTATTTATTTGTATGTAATTGGTGTACACACACACACCAATATTTATTGTGCACCACTGAGTATTGCACAATAATATTATCTTTCTGTGATTGGTATTGACTGTTTGCACAATATACTGTAGACTGAGAGCTTTAAGAAGGTTGACACTCGCTCAGTATAGTGTGGATCTATTGTACTGTGTGAGGATGGTATTGTGTAATATACAGCAGTTCATGCTGAAGCTGAGAGAGATTCAGTTTACTCCAAACAAATTTGTGCAAAGAACTGAAAAAAATAAATGACGAAAGATTGGGAAGTGTACGGAATGATGTATATGAAAGTACAATGCAGTACTTCACAAACTAAAATTCCTGATCGGTCAAGAAATGGCAGATACCTCATTGTCCACAATAGACAAGAAAAATGAAGACGTGTCTTGACAGTAAGCACAAATGTTTATTTTACTTGTAGCAGTTCTCATAACTGACAAACAATATCAGGTCAGCTGTTCAGTGAACACAAGTGTCCCAACACAGACATGGAATCATGTAAGCTGTTAATCTGTAATCAGTAAATAATTGTTTAATTTTATTTGCAGCAGTTGTTACAGTAGAGAAATACATAGAAATCACCACATGTAATTAATAAATTACACAGTTCACTTGTATAACTGCCAAACAGCACCTCTCCAGTGATGAGAGTTGCTGAGGGGGCACTCACACACTCAATATTTATTGTGCACCCCTGAGCTGCACAATAATATTGGCTTTCTGAGATTGGTATTGACTCTTTGAACAACATACTGAAGATGAACTCCTCGTCCATTAAAATGTTCACTGGAAGCAGTTCAGACTTGTTTTGCTCATTCTGCATAATTTCTGCTCATGTTTTTCAAGACAAGCAACTCATTCGCAATACACTCGAGTTCCGGACTGACGAACGCTGACACGTTCGCAGTGGAGGTAGACTTCTGACTGACATTTCCTGGAAGTATATATTACGCATTATTATTGTGCTGTTCTTGGCCTCCCACTTCTCTGCAATATATAGACGCAGTATTGTTACACTGAGTGCGTGAGAACTGCATAACCCATGACATGAAGCTCCTGCACAAGTTATATCAGCACCATTTTCTAGAAAGAAAAGGACCAAATTTGTCCTATCATACCATCGGAAAGACAGCAGTGTTATACAGGGTGTTACAAAAAGGTACGGCCAAACTTTCAGGAAACATTCCTCACACACAAAGAAAGAAAATATGTTACGTGGACATGTGCCCGGAAACGCTTACTTTCCATGTTAGAGCTTATTTTATTACTTCTCTTCAAATCACATTAATCATGGAATAGAAACACACAGCAACAGAACGTACCAGCATGACTTCAAACACTTTATTACAGGAAATGTTCAAAATGTCCTCCGTTAGGGAGGATACATGCATCCACCCTCTGTCGCATGGAAACCCTGATGCGCTGATGCAGCCCTGGAGAATGTCGTATCGTATCACAGCCATCCACAACACGAGCACGAAGAGTCTCTACATTTGGTACCGGGGTTGCGTAGACAAGAGCTTTCAAATGCCCCCATAAATGAAAGTCAAGAGGGTTGAGGTCAGGAGAGCGTGAAGGCCATGGAATTGGTCTGCCTCTACCAATCCATCGGTCACCGAATCTGTTGTTGAGAAGCGTACGAACACTTCGACTGAAATGTGCAGGAGCTCCATCGTGCATGAACCTCATGTTGTGTCGTACTTGTAAAGGCACATGTTCTAGCAGCACAGGTAGAGTATCCCGTATGAAATCATGATAACGTGCTCCATTGAGCGTAGGTGGACGAAACTAAAATGTGCTCTAACATGAAAATTAAGCGTTTCTGGACACATGTCCACATAACATCTTTTATTTATTTGTGTGTGAGGAATGTTTCCTGAAAGGTTGGCCGTACCTTTTTGTAACACCCTGTATAAGAAAAATGGATGTTTGAGTTCCTACCAACACATCGGCTGTGTCTGTAGCGGTCTTCATCCCAAAGACTGTTTTGGTGCAGCACTCCATGCCAGTCAATCCTCTGTGAGCCTCTTCATCTCCATAACCACTGTAACATACATCCATTTGATTCTGCTTATTGTAGTCAATGCTTGGTCTCCCTCTACGATTGTTACCCCTGCACATCATTACATTGCTATTCTTGATGCCTCAAGAGGTGAAGATGAGTCCTCTAATCTGATATGATCCCTTAGTCAGATTGTCCCCCCATCTCACTTACCGTATTTACTCGAATCTAAGCCGCACTTTTTTTCTGATTTTTGTAATCCAAAAAACCGCCTGCGGCTTAGAATCGTGTGCAAAGTAAGCGAAAGTTCTGAAAAATGTTGGTTGGTGCCGCCACAACTAACTTCTGCCGTCGAATATATGTAGCGCTACACAGGCATGCTTTGCAGGCACAAAGATAAATACTGGCGCCAAAACCTCTGCGTCAGTAAAAAAAAATTTTTTAAAAAAAGGTGGAAGACAAGCTTTTTTCTCCGCCCCGAGTTTCGACCACTGTATTTTCATACATTATCCAGTGAAGTAAATACAAATTCCAGATTGTTCATCTTCGAATGTAACAGCATTTCAATGTACTGTGAAAATCCAACTGGCAAGACTTGGGGATGTTCGCCAATATGGCCAACTCTACGTTCTGAATTTTTTCCTACCTGTGAGAAGAGATGGTTGCTAATAGGAACTTTTATGAATTGTGAATCACACACAGTATTCTCTTCACCATAAGAATAATACGAATATAAACATTTTACCATGTATTCTTTCGCGTTTGCTGCTATCTCATTTAAATCCTGTCTGCCTAATAAACTACGTAACTATAGTGAGACAACAGCAAACGTGGAAGAATATACATATCGTGTCATGTTTATATTCATATTATTCTTATGCCTAATAGTGATACAGTCAGAATTGAAGCACGCTAATTGACTAGATTTTTAAATGTAAGATGACTCTAATTGCTGTCCAGAACATAATGCACTAAAGAGGCGTCTGCAAAGATTTTCAAACGGAGAAAAATTTTTGCTAAACTCTCGTTCAGAACATCTTCTATCATACGCAGCCTATTATTTGTTGATCATTATCAAAGAAAGCAGCAGTGTAAGTAACAACAAATCGCAGTCTCTTGCCATTGTTTCGCTAATGAGTCGATTCCTCTCTCTTTAATTGTAAGCGGCGGTAGCGCGCACAAAAGCAAGCCGTGCCGCGAGCGGCGACAGGCCGTAAACACTCATTATCAGAATGCGACAAACAATGCATGACACAGTACAGTAATGCATTTTCAGCTTAGAGTGACGTAAACACCTATAACAAAGAGAACGGCACTTATCAGATCAAAGAAAAATAAGCAATCAATTCAAACCAGACGAAGCACGTGAAAAAGGAAGGGCACCCATATAAATATGGACGGAGCGCCTGACGCATAGCAATGGCTACCTCGTAAAGTTTACCTGCTAAGCTTACAACTCGAACCAAACTACTGTACCTGTATCGTCATTTATTCGACCTAAATTGTGTCTCATATTACAATGGAGCAACTTTGTTTCTATTTGGAGGTGTGGCCTAAAACTTATCCCTCCGCTTGAATTTCGAGTCTCAAATTTCAGGTGTGGCTTAGATTCGGAAAATTTTTTTTCCTTGATTTCGAGTCTCATTTTTCAGGTGCGGCTTAGATTCGAGTGCGGCTTAGATTTGAGTAAATTCGGTAGTCTCCTCAGTTTTTGCACTCTCTCTTCATTAGTTATCCAATCCACCCACCTAACCTTCAGTGTTCTTCTGCAGCACCACATTTCAGGAGCTTTATTCTCTTCCTCTCCGTACTGTTTATCATCCACGTTTCACTTCTGTACGACGATACGCTCCACCCAAATACTTTCAGAAAATACTTCTTTACATTAGAGGTTGCTTCTCTCTCCCCTACAAAACAGCTTTTCTTGCTATTACAGGTGTGCATTTTATATCCTCTGTACTTGTTCCCCAAACAGCAAAATACACCTACTATTTTCACTTCCAGATCTAATTCCCTCAGCATCACCTGATTAAATTCAACTGCTTTCCCTTATGCTTGTTTCACTTTTTGATGCTTATCATATAATCTCTTTATACGACACTGTGCATTGTATTCCTTGTTTCACTTTTTTGATGCTTATCATTTAATCTCTTTATATGGCACCGTGCATTCTATTCAATTTACTTTCCAAGTCGTTTGTTGCCACCTCGGGAAGAATTATAATGCCATTGGCATACCTCCGAGTTTTTATTTCTTCTCCTTGAACCCAAATTTCTATTCCAAATTTCTTTTTGGTTTCCTTGACTTTTTGCCAAATGTCCAGACTGAGTAACATCCAGGATAGGATACAACTCTGTCTCCCTCCCTTCTCAAATACTTTCTCCATTTCACGTCCTCCAACTCTTATAACTGCAGTTTGGCTTCCATAGAAGTTGTATATAATCTTTCACCCTCTGTTTCTTTCCCCTGTTGCCATCACATTTTTAAAGAGTCCGTTTCAGCAAACACCACCAAAATCTTTCTTTAAATTTATCATTGTTATAATTATAGTTTTTTCTTTTTTTCAAGTTGTCTCACAAAATAAGTTGCAGTGGTAAATTGCCTCGTGTATTCCTACATTTCTAGGGAACCAGAAATGATCTTTCCAGAGCTCAGCTTCTACCAGTCTTTCCATTCTTCTTTAAATAATTGTTAGTGTTTTGCAACCAAGTCTTTTTAAACTGATGGTTCAATAATATTCATACTTGTCAGAACCTGCCTTCCTTGGAATTGTCAGATATGTCTTGCATACCAGGTGGAAAAAAAGTTGGCTCTCTCAAGAATCTCAGTAATTCTGAGGAAATGTTGTCTATTACAGGGACCTTGTTTCGACTCACGTCTTCCAGACCTCATTCAAATTATTTACGCAGTATCCTATCTCTCATCTTATCTTCATCTACTTATTTCCTTTCCGTACTATTGTCTTCAATTTTCTCTCTCTTGTATAACCCTTGTATATATTCCTTCCACCTTTCAGCCTTCCCTTCTTTGTTTAGTACTGGCTTGGTGTGTGAGCTTTTGATATTCACGTAGCTGCTTCTCTTTCCTCTTTTTCCTGTGTGACATCTATCCTTCACACAGTCACACATGCTTCTACAGCTTTGCATTTATCTTCTAGCCATTCCTGCTTTGACATTTGCACATTCTGCCAGTCTCACTTTTAATGATCTGTATTCTCTTTTACCTGATTCACTTGCTATGTTTTTGCATATTTTCTCCTTTCCTCAGTTCATTTCAGTACCTTGTCATCCTTTGTTCTCTCCACTATTTCATCTCCCAAAACTGCTATCCATTCATGTTTTATTGTATTCCTTTCTCCCATTTCAGCTGGTTGTTGTATAGTGTCCACTTTAATAAAATATCAACAAGTGCTTTCAGTTTTGCAGGTCCCATGTGCTTAACTTTCTACCTCGCTGTAATTTCTTCAGCTTTAATCTGAACTTCACAAACAGTAAATTATGGCCAGAATGCACACCTGCTTCTGGAAGTACATTGCAGTTTAAAATCTGGTTTCAAAATCACTCTTTCCAGTATATATTGTCTCAGAAATTGTCCAGTGTCTGCAGATCCCTTCCATATATACAACCATCTTTTATGATTCTCAAACAAAGTGTTATCAGGTAACATTGATTAAACTGTAGTCTCTGCAAAATTATCCCATTCCTTTCCCTCACTTCATATTCACCCACTATTGTTCCCTCTCATGAAACGCATGTTAGACCATCGGCTCTTTCTATTGAAAGCCATAAGCATCAACTGCTTTCGGTCTTCGGCCATCATCAATAGGTTAAAAACAGTGCAAGTTAATATATCTCTGTTGATGTGGTCTAAGACCAAACTGGTTGATGACGATTGTTTTCAATAAAAGAGCTGTTGGTAATGCTATCAGATTCTAGTCCCCGTCACAGTTAAACTGTTGTCCCACTTATAAACTGAATATTTCCTTTTATCTCCCATTAGAAACAGAATAATTTCTTTTATCTCATCATAGATTTTTCTCTCTCTCCATCGTCTGTGAGCTAGTTGGCATATACTCTTATATTACTGCAGTGGGGCTTTTCTTTTTATCTGCTGTAGTGTAAATAGCATATTGTATCACTTTGGTGAAGTTACGTGTTGCACAAGCATTTACTGAACTGATGAAAGATGATTGCCACTATAAAAAGTTTATTTCTGTAATGAATTAGTATAACCTACTGTTTGGATGTATGTTTTATTTATGTGCATACATTAAGCAATGGATGGATACAATGTATATGCGAACTAGAATGATGATAGATACCCTACCTCATATGCAGTATCTACTGCAACTTTATAATTCATTGTCATTGTAAACAAGAGTACAATATATGTTAAGTTTATGAGAAGCCTCGTATTTATTTGGAGAATTAGCTGTTGGGTTTATACTGTTAACTTCCATCAGTAACTGCAGCACTTTCACAAATGAAGTTTGTTCAGAAGAGGTTGGTGAATGTGCTGAAATAATAAGGCTCACAAGATTGAATAATAAGGAATCATAGTGCATGTTCAGACTTAACCTCACCACCAGAGATCACAGTAAAGAGCCCATGGAACAGCACACTGTCTTGGCTGTTATAATGTGTTCACTATACTGTTCATAGTAGTTTATCCACATTCATATTTTCTTATTCATTATTAGTCCTACTCCTACAGTACCCCTGTTTGATTTTCTGTTGATAACCCTGTGCTCACCTGACTGTAAATCCTTTTTTTCCTGCCACAACATTTCACTGTTTTCTACTATATGTAAACCTATCTGTTTATCATTTCAAATTCAGTAACCTATCTACATAATTAACCCTTTTGTGGTTGATAGGATACACACAGCTAAAGTAATACACAGGTTTTTGCATTGGGAAGTCTATATCTCGTATCTGTCTAATTTGAGCATGTAGCAAGATGCTTTCAGAACTTGGTGAAAAATACTATGGATATACAGAAGGCTGTGAGCAATCAAATAGAACGGCATGTGTTGTAGCTGGCACATTGCATATGTTCAGTGAAAATCGGGTAAATCACTATCTTCTCCATTCCAAGAATGTCTAAAGTAACTAATTGTATTTTCTTATACCTCATAGACATAATTTTTAAACATTACTTTACACCTCAGTAATTCTGCTGGTTTGTACGTAATTTCTATGTAGTTTTACGTATATGCCACAGAAAACTTCGTAGGATGTAGAAAACATTGGTGTATGGTATGTCAAAGCCATCTTCAAATGTTATGTTGAAAACTTGTGTGCAGTATTTCATGTTTTTCAGTGTCAGAAGGATAAATATGTCTTGGTACTGATTTGCTATACTTTTTTCCATAATTGCCATCCTGATAAATTCATTCTAAAATTAAAAAAGGATAACTTTGAAAATCCTAGGTGCATGTAAAACAAAGAACATAGTTTGAATATAATAGAGGGAAACATTCCACGTGGGAAAAATATATCTAAAAACAAAGATGATGTAACTTACCAAACGAAAGCACTGGCATGTTGATAGACACACAAACAAACAAACACAAACATACACACAAAATTAAAGCTTTCGCAACCAACGGTTACTTCGTCAGCAAAGAGGGAAAGAGAGGGAAAGACGAAAGGATGTGGGTTTTAAGGGAAAGGGTAAGGAGTCATTCCAATCCCGGGAGCGGAAAGACTTACCTTAGGGGGGGAAGAAAGGACAGGTATACACTCGCACATGCACGCGCGCACACACACACACACACACACACACACACACACACACACACACACACACACACACAGATATATATATCCATCCGCACATACACAGACACAAGCAGACATTTGTAAAGGCTGTGTATGTGTGGATGGATATGTGTGTGTGCGTGCAAGTGTATACCTGTCCTTTTTTCTCCCTAAGGTAAGTCTTTTCGCTCCCGGGATTGGAATGACTCCTTACCCTCTCCCTTAAAACCCACATCCTTTCGTCTTTCCCTCTCCTTCCCTCTCTCCTGATGAAGCAACTGTTGGTTGCGAAAGCTTGAATTTTGTGTGTATGTTTGTGTTTGTTTGTGTGTCTTATCAACATGCCAGTGCTTTCGTTTGGTAAGTTACATCATCTTTGTTTTTAGATATAAAGAACATAGTTTGATTCATCAGTTTTCTTCAGTTCATCAGTTTTCAAAATCGGCCCACTTAAAACATTTTTGGCAGTGAACGTGTATTATCTATCACAAAGAAAGACTTTTTTTTTACCTTTTGTTTTTCAAACCCATGCAAAATAAATTTTAACCATGAAAGGGCTAAGGGATCTAACATTCCACATTCTACCTGTGGAACATTAGTTTTGTTTTGTCTGATGACAATATCCTCCCAAGTATTTCTTGTCCAGGAATCTGAATGGGGGCTAGCATTTTAATTCCAATATCTTTTACCCATGAAGATGAAGATGCCATGTTGATGAAACTATACAGTAGATGTACATGTTGAAATGCTACTGTTGTCACTGAAGGTGTAAATTGAATTACAGTTTTAGTTATAAATTACAGTCTTCTCAATAAAGTTTTAGTTATAAATTACAGTCTTCGCAATAAAGTCATAAAGGTTGTAGAGCATGAAAAAGAAACATTTATTTCATATGCTTATCTTGGTGAATTGGGGATGATGATGACAGTTAATCACGATTATACATCATCCTTGTTTGCTGGAGAAGTCCTACACTTACTTTTTGGGCTATTTTGTATTCTTATCTGAGTATGAGATTCATACATTACAAATAATTTTCTGACACCCATGTTTCATAATTTACTTCATTTATTAATAATTTTCACTTAAAGCATCTCGTAACAGTTACATCTTCCATCCAAATCTTTGCAATTGTTCATTTGAACAAGAACAAACAACTTTACAAAATTCTAACTGCTACTATCTGTTTATATTGTTTGTAATTTATAATGCAGAAAAAATTGTACAAATAAATCTATGTGAGACAAAACAGAAAATTTAAAAAAAAAATTTAAATCAGTTGCTTGTAAAATAGAAATCTTCCCTCTTCTAAATTTAATAAACTGAATATTTTTAACAGTTATAAGTGACATATGCAAATTTCTTACTAGAGAAACGGGTGTTTTAGTTCCCTGTACTGGGTATTTTAGTTCCCTACAGTTTTAACAACTCTAAAGTTATCATTTTAATAAATATGTAACTGTATAACAAAAATTATGGTGAATCAATATGTTTAGTTAGCAGATGTATCATATACTGCTGTAGGAGACTCTCAGTCTGTTACATTACAATGTCCACAAGAAATATAACAGCTGTAGAAAAATCAAGAGAACGATTCTGTAGGATTCTTTGACCTGTAAAAAGCATTCGACTATGTAAAGTGGTGCAAGATGTTCGAAATTCATGAGAAAAATAGTGGTAAGCTGTAAGGCAAGATGGATAATGTACAATATGTACAAGAACCAAGGGGGAACAGTAATAATGGATGACCAAGAATGAAGTACTTGGATTAGAAAGAGTGTAAGACTGTGATATAGTTTTTGGCCGCTACTGCTCAATCTATACTTCGAAGAAGCAGAGACGGGACTAAAAGAAAAGTTCAAAACTGGGATTAAAATTCAAGGTGAAAGGATACCAATGATAAGATTAGCTGATGACAGTGCTATCTTCAGTGAAAGTGAAGTACAATTACAGGATCTGCTGTATGGAATGAACAGTCCAATAAGTACGAAATATGGATTGGCAGTAAATTGTAGAAAGACAAAAGTAATGAGCAGTAGCAGAAATGAGAACAGCAAAAAGATTAACATCAAGATTTGTGATCACAAAGTAGATGAAGTTAAGGAATTCTGTTACCTAGGCAGCAATGTAACCAATGATGGACAGAGAAAGGAGAACATAAAAAGCAGAGTAGCACTGGCAGAAATGGCATTCCTGGCCAGTAGAAGTCTACTAGTATCAAAGATAAATCTTAAAGTTCAGGAAGAAATTTCTGAGAATGTATGTTTTGAGCACAGCATTGTATGGAAGATATAGGTTGTAAGTGCTACTCAAAGATGAAGATGTTGGCACAGGAGAGGAGTTCGTGGCAGATCTCATAAAATCAGTCAGAAGACCAGATCAGTCAGTCTTGCAGACTGTTGCCTCTGTACTACCTGAAAGGCTGCTGCCCCTCTTCGAGAACCATAAGTTAGTCTGGCATGTCCTCAGATACCACTCTGATGTGGTTGCACCTTTGACACGTCTGTCTGTATCACTGAGACATTGCTCCTCAATACTATCACGTTTCTTTGGTTTGCTCTTAATCCTTATTTCTGCTCAGAAAACTGTTTGTCCCATTCAACAGGCTCTGTAATCCTTCATAACTTCCAAAGAGGACAGCAGTGCCATCAAGGAATCTTATCACTGATATCCTTTCAACCTGAATTTTAATCTCTCTTATGAAACTTTATTTAATTTATTTAAATGCTTCTTTGGTAGGTTGAAGAGTGTAGGACAAAGGCAGCTTCCCCACTGTACATGATTTTTAATGTGAGCACTTCTAACTCTGTCTTCCATTCTTATTATTTGTTCCCACATCTTGTACATATTGTACGTTGTGTGTCTTTCTCCTTAGCATATATATTTTTTTCTGAATGTTTCAAACATCTTCCACAACTTTACATTGTCGAACTTGCCATCTATGTCCACATAGATCTACTTTGGCAAATCCTCCGACAGTGTCATGTTTTTGTAAGTATCACTGATATTACTGACCTACAACTTGTCAAATATCATTCTTATTGAGCGGTGGTAGGTCTGAGCGCTGTTAGGTCTCCGTGGACTGCCACACCTGTTTAATTAATATGGCCCTTCAGTTTTGTAGGAACATAGGAGACCAATTTGTGAGCTGCTGTAAAGTGCCACGATATGCCGCACTTTATGTTACCGTAGGCTGGCATACTGCGAACATCATATTTCTTGTGTATATATTTTTATTTAAATAGTTGGATGTAAGTATGAGGGTATGTCAATTATTATCCGCAATTTAGTTACTTTTTGTTTATTTTGGTAGTACTGTTGTTTTATGTTGATGATGCATGCTTTGTTTATTTGTTGTTATATCTTTGCAATTTTCAAGCTGCTACATTAGTTTCATTATTGCTGCCATGCTGTTAATCATGGCTGCTCCACTGTCTATTTGCACCAAAGAACAGCAATGTTCAGTGATCCATTTTTTATGGTCGGAAGGCGTATCGGGGGCCAAAATTCATCGAAGACTTTCGGTACAGTATCGGAACATTGTTTTGCCGCAACAGAGTGTCTACAAATGGATTGAAAAATTCAAAAATGGTAGCACTAGTGTTACACACAATGAAGGAGCCGGACGACTGTTTACCGCCACAGTTGAAGAAACCGTTGAGTGTTCACCTGAAATGATTCTCTTGGACAGACAATTAACTATTGATGAAGTGGCACATTGTCTGCAAATTAGTCATGGTTCTGCCTACGAAATCATCCACAACAGACTTGGGTTTCATAAAGTTTGTGCAAGGTGGGTCCCAAAACAACTCACATAGTTGCATAAACAAACGCTCTTGGCTATCTGTTAAAAAACATTTGGATCGCTATGGGAACAAATGGGACAACTTTTTAGACAGGATCATTACTGGTGATGAAACATGGATCCATCATTACAAACCAGAGAGTAACCGGAGAGTATGGAATGGAAACATCCAAATTTGCTGTGCAAGAAAAAGTTCAAGGCCCAACCGTCCACAGGAAAACTGATGCTTACAGTTTTTTGGGACGTACAAGGTGCAGTACTGGAACATTATTGGGAAAGGGGCACAAGAATAAACGGTGTACATTACAGTGAGATGCTTACTGCCAGGCTAAGGCCTGCAATTCGAAGCAAACGCCGAGGATTGCTGTCAAAAGGTGGTGTGTTTTTGCTTGACAATGCCCGTCAGCATACTGCTGCCCACACTGCTGAAACGCTCCAGAAACTCAAATAATGGATCATCCTCCTTATAGTCCTGATCTTGCACCTTCTGACTATCACCTGTTTGGTCCACTCAAACAGGCATTAAGGGGCCGTTGATTTGCCTTGAACCAAGCAGTGAAAGCAGCAGTGCATTCCTTGCTCACAGCTCAACTGAAAACCTTCTTTTATGAGGGCATCAGGAAGCTTGTACAATGATGGACCAAGTGCTTTGAAACGTAAGGAGACTATGTCAAAAAATTATGTTCTTTTAAGTTTCCTGTTTGATTACAATAAAATGTTATAACTAATTTGCAGATAATAATCGACTTACCGTCGTATGATCTCTCTTCATATGGAGACACTTGCTGGGAATCTATCGATCTGATGGAATTATATTTTCATGGCGACAGATGAGTTTCAACTTTATCTCCAATAAAGATAAAAACTGAAGCAATGAATTAAAATTTATGCCATGGCTGGGAATTGAACCCAGGTCTCCTGCTTATTAGGCAGATGTGCTAAACACTACACCCGGTAACATTGTGGCTATCACTGCTGGCAGATTACCCTAGTCCAGTGCTCTCCCTGGGGAAATGGGCTGAAGATGTGAATTGAAATTTGTGTTAAGGATGGCAGTGGACTATGGTTCCCCTCCATCCTGCACTCCTTTCTGTCATGCCCATTGCTGCCAGCATTTGTAATTAAAAATTACCTTTCTTTAATTTATAATTATTGATGCACCTATCGTGTAAGACTCTCTCTCTCTCTCTCTCTCTCTCTCTCTCTCCTGTGTGTGTGTGTGTGTGTGTGTGTGTGTGTGTGTGTTGTGTGTGGGCGTCGTCGTCTCTTTTATCGTTGACAAAGGCCTTACTGGCCGAAAGCTTTATTTGTGACAGTCTTTTTGTTGTGCCTATCTGCAACTCAGCATCTACGCTTTATGATATCAACTTTCCTTTCATGATATTGTTGCATTCCATCGTTTAATAATTAGCAAATAAGTTTCACACACACATATTAGGTACATGTACATCTATCCCAGATGTGAAATCCAGGTGTAGAATGGAGAAGGTGCAACCCTTTTGCAAATTTCATTTTTGTGGCACCATACATAACATCCCAAAAAAATGTTAACCAAAACCACCACTGCTATATTTAAGGTAACTTTATCAAGTACAATATATCTTTTGTAAGATACAACAATTTCAAATAAAAATAATGACATCAATTATGAGGATGACATTCAAGTGTAAAAGACACCATATAGTGATTCAAGGAATTTTCCGAAAATAGGTACAGACCTTGATATGTCATGTGATAGATGCCGAGCAGGATGTTTGAGTTTAGCGGTTTCTTTAAGTAGCCTTCCCTGGACAGTCTAGCATACACAGCACATTGTGTTTCCTGCACGTACTGCTTGCTGTGCTTGTGCCAGTCAGCTGGTGGAGTGTTTGTGTGATTGTCACATTCCGCAATTTCCCTTTAACTTTATATAACACTATTAGACTTAATGACAAATGATAATTCTGACAGAATTAGTTAAGAAGACTGTTGGCAAATTTTCAGTGTGAGTTGCATATCATTTATTATGTGTGTGTTTCCGTAGCTTTCAACCTAATGTCTACAGGTCCCTTGATGATGGTCATTAGAACAAAACCAGTTGTGGCAAAAGAAACATTCCTTAAATACAGCTGTCATGGTTTTTGTTAAAATTAATGTGCATTAAGTGTGGAATGCAAAATGATCAAAATTGCATAAAAAAGTTCGTGTAACTATTAAAGTGAAAACACACATGATGAGGTAGTGTCTTAAAATCAATCAGGATGCATGTCGATGTATTTAGCAGCACTTTTTCTTCTTTTACATATGAACTTCGCACTTGCAATAGTTGGGTTTGTGTCGACTAGGTTTGTGTGAAGTTCTCTCTAGGGATGACATCAGATGTTGCTTTTCCCTCCACACTGATATGTGGAATATATGAGGTTTATCCAGAGAGTAATATCACCAGTTCTGTTCTGACACTCCTTTTGGTAGGATTGCAGTCTACCCACCTGGGCTAATTGATAGGGGTTGTTATCTCCTCATTGCAGCCAACACCAGTTTTCTCCAACTCTCGGAGGGTTGGGACGTGTCCCTACACGAATCCGTGTTTGGTGGTCTGCTGAAACGTACACTGGATGCCCTTCAAAGTCAAAATATGTAAACAGTGTGACTCGTGAGCATGAACTTTCGAACATAGACCATAGAATGAGTGTTAAACTGATAGTTAAGTCTCTGGAAACATTCAAAAGACTGAAAAAAGACTCGGATGTATCAGACCACTCATTGCACGACCCTGGAAGGCACCTAGGCAGTGGGGGATTATCGATAAAAAATGGGTTGGCAACAATCCCCCAGACCCTCGACAGTCCCAACCTTGCTCCCGCAGACTCTTTTTGTTTTCCTGGCTCAAGATTACCTGGAAAGGATACCATTGCACGACGATCGGCAGTGTGGATACTGGATTTGTGTGTGCCCTAAAGGACATTCCATTCCCAGCCTTCCATGATGCCCGCAACACATAAACTGTGTTCATATTGTAAGCTCAACAGCTTTTATTGTGATGCAGCTAGATAATGTCTAAGGAGATGAACTAGTGAACTCTTAAATAAAATTCAAAATAAAACAACAGCCTATGCGTGAAAATGACTTCTGTTAACCATCTGCTTTGAAGTTAATGTTAAAAGTCTGAACATAGCTCATTTGTAGACGTGCAGGTGGTTTGTACGGTTTTCTTTTTTTCTTTTGCTGTGCAGACTGGACTTTCCGGCAACGTGATTATCCTCTCCGTGCTGTACTACGGAGGGGTGATGGTCGGCCAGAGTGCCCTCTCCGTCGGCGAGCTGTCGGCATTTTTGCTGTACGCTGCCTACACGGCCATCTCTCTTGGGGGCCTCACGAGCTTCTACTCGGAGCTCAGCCGTGGCCTCGGCGCCAGCACACGGCTCTGGGAGATTGTGGACAGGCAGCCTGCAATCCCAGTTAGAGGTGCACTTAGCTGTACAATGTTACCAGTTACTAAGAAAAATGTGTGTGTGTGTGTGTGTGTGTGTGTGTGTGTGTGTGTGTGTGCAACTTTTTCAGATAAAGATGGAAGAGATGACTAGAAGTTAAGTTTAATAATTATTTAATTAATAGTTTTTTTTAAATAATTTTAGATGGATTGAGTTTCAGTTTTTTATTCGATTATATCATGAACCGCGTAACTATTAGAGTTTCATGATATGATTCAGTCTGTTTCTAAATGACATACAAATAAATGGTGTGTTATAGCTTTATTATTCTGTACACTGACACTACACAAAAATCATAAAGAATTCCCCCCCCCCCCCCCCCCCCACACACACACACACACACACACACACACACACACACACACACCCACACACAATGTATATTTATAAAAGTTACTCAAAGTGACCTCCTCCTACTTCACGGTATGCCCTGAGACTGCGTTCCATGCTTTGCTCTGCTCTCTTGAAAGTTTTGCAGTAGGTCGTATTTGGTCAAATACATTTTCAATATGCCCCCACAGAACACTGACATTAGGTATGGGAGTTGAATATGTGAAATATTTTAAATGTCCCCGGGGGTAAAAACACGTTGGATTGAGATCTGGTGATTAGGCAGGCCACACACTGGAGCATCCTCAACTCTTCAAACAAATTTCGTCCATCATTTTGGAAGCTGCTTATTCAGGTACTGACCGAGTGAGGTGGTACACTGGTTAAGAAACTGGACTCACATTTGGGAGGTTGACAGTTCAAATCCCTGTCCAGACATCCAGGTGTAGGTTTTCCAAGATTTCTTTAAATTGTTCCAGCAAAATGTCAGGACGATTCCTTCGAAATGACGTTTCTGCGTTTGTGCTCCATCTCTAATGACCTCCATGTTGACAGGATGTTAAACCCTAATATATCTTCCTTCCTTGCTTCCTTGAAAGACTGGCCCTACTTGGTGCTTCAGAATAAAGTGAGTAGAACACTATCACGCATAAATTACATCTATTTGATGTCGTCTAGAGGTACATTATTGAGTAAATGAAGCACCTCATTTATGAGAATCTGTAGATTTGATTGTCCAGTAAGGAGCGAACAAGGTGATCACAAATGCTTCCACCCCACACATTGATGCTGTACAAAAGACAATCAGATAAACCAAAAACAGTTTCCAAGACCATCTGTAAAGAAGAAAGTAAGTAAAAATGCACATACAATGAGGCGTGACTACAGGTACATAGGTCTTCAAATAGTTCTCTTCATCGCCCAGAGGTCGCAGCACTATTCACGTGATTTTTTCCCCCCCCCCCCTAAGTTGGTACACGTGTTAGTAGACACCGTGTAACATTTCAAGTCATACCAGGCAACAGTTGGCTGTAGGCAATTCTTTGAAGCAGTTGTAGTGTATGTGGCATTGAAAATTGGAAAAATCAACTATCGTGCAGTGATTAAATTCTTTGTAAAACAAGATTTAACACCAACCGAAATTAGTTTGCAGATTGTAAATGCATATGGCGGCTTCTCACCTTCAATTTTCACCATGAAGAAATGGGCGGCCGAGTTAAAATGTGACCGTGAAAGCATCCGAGATGGTTCACATGAAGAACACCCAAGATGTGCAAGCACACCAGAAATCAGTGACAAAGTGCATGATACAATTTTGGAAAATTCGTGTATAAAGGTGCTTCAAATTGATAATGCTCTAGGAATATCAAAGGAATATGTCAGTCGCATCTTGCACCAGGAATCGAATGCGAGAAAACTTAGTGCAAGACGTGTGCCGCATGTGCTCACTGCATATCACAAATGTATTTGCACAACACTTTCCAAAAAGTGTTTGATGAATTTTAAGAAAAACAGAAGTAACATTTTGTGTCAATACATGACAGTGGGTGAAACACAGATTCTGCAGTACACATCTGTATCCAAGCAAGACAGTGGAGAGAAGCTGAATCTTGAGTTCCAAAGAAGGCAAAGATGATGCCATTAGTGAGAAAGATTGTGGCATTGGTATTTTGGGATGAGAAAGGAAATTCATTGACTGACTATCTTGAAAAAGGTAAAACAATAACCAGAGATACTTCTCTCAGCTTCTAACAAAACTGGACACAAGCATTCGTGTAAACAGGCCCGGCTTAATAAAGGAAAAAAAATCATCTTCCACCAGGACAATCACCTAACCACAAAAGTGTGTTGGCAATGGGGAAATTGAGGAATTTGCCCTATGAAGTGCTGGAACATCCACCTATTCCCCAGATTTGGCTCCCTTGGACTTTCATCTGTTCTCAAAACTGAAGTAGTTTCTCACTGGTCAACTCTTTTCATCAAATCAAGAAGCATTGTGGCTGTAGGTGGGTACTCTGAAGCACTTCCACAGGAGGAACACTACAGTGGGGGATAATGTGATTGTAACACTGCTGAGTGAAATGTATTGATATTGGAGGAGATTGCATTAGAAAATAAAAATTCTTTGAAAGCATGAATTGTCATTTTTGCTATCGTACTGAGAACTTTTCAGACTGCCCTCGTAATTCCTTTCGTAGCTCACGGATGAAGGATTTTTGGAACCACATTCGTACTGAATTTTCGTAACGCTTTGCCATGCGACACATCCCTTCATTTATTTATCGACGGTCACTCCACTAATTTATCAACACCTTGTAAAAACGTGCATACGTATGCACACAATTACTTCTGCTGCATTGTACCAGCTGAATACACTGTGCCAAAACTGTAGCTCTGCAGCTTGCTTGGAAAGAAGGGTTAGGTGGATTGGAGGGGAGTAATGACGGGGATGGGGAGGGGCTGAAGTACTTCTCACAGTTCTTACACAATGTGACAGGTAGATGTAATTAAACTTCGTTTATTTGAACAAGGAAACTTTGAACACAAACAGACCGCAGTTTCTGATGCAGTACAACAAAAGAAAATAAACATTCCCCAGAAATTCTTAGTAATGTGAAGGAAAAGTTCATCACAAACAACTGTTCTTCAGTGAAATGAAAATAGATTCTTGAGAACATAGGTTACATTCTCTTGGCCAGTCAATGGTCTATCTTCAGAACAAAGCCTGTATTCAATGTTCTATCTCCTGAGCAGCACGACTTGTCCACTGAGATGAACACCAAGCCAGAGTATGAGTCACGAGAACCCAGTCATGCGAGTGGTGAAGATGATGTCCAATCAGAGGTGGTGTCCAAACGGTGATAGTACATCAGTCGCTGGCAGGCAAAGACGGAACTGGCTCTAGCCGGCTCCACCCGGGCAGGAATACTCACGCAGCATAAGGTTACAGTTTTCCTGTCGGCTACCGAAGTTGCAGCAGATGCATCAAGAGGTGCCAGTCTTTAGTATCCGTGTCACTTATCTTCTGCGCCCTCTGGCTGGTTACAGGGAGGCCCTATGGGGCTGAGCCAGATACTGCAGGAACCAGCCTGAATGCAGGGGTTGGTCTGATGATAACCAGCAGTCTAGATGCATCATTGGGTGGCAATGTTGAATGCAAAGCAAAGAGAGAGACCGTGGGTGAGGTAAGGAGGTTGGGGAAGGGTAGTTGAAAACTGGGAGAGAGAAGCAGCTGGCACACAGGATAGGAGTAGGGCACCAGTGAGTGATTACTAGAATCAGACGTGGGGAGTGCACAATGATGTGAATGAGTGGATTGGCTGGGACAGATAGAACAGAGGAAGGGGAGATTGTGGGCAAGGAGTGTGGGTGCACGATGAGTGAAATTAGAGTCCTGGGGTGGAGGTGGAGGATGATGTGGAGCGGAAGGCTAACAGTGATTCAGGTCACAAAGATTACAAGCTCAAAGGATGTGCTGTGAGTAAAACTCCCATCAGCACAGTTCACTGAAGCTGAGGTTCCTGGGAAGGATCTAGATGGCACAGTTTGAGGAGCGACTGTTAAAACTTAGCTGCCGTGTTCGGCAGGGTGTTCTGTACTGGATGGTAGACTCCAGTTTTGGGTAGCATTTGGTGGTGATTGATCCTTTTGGAGGAGAGCTGGTTTGTAGTCATTCCCACTATGGTGTAATGTCTGCACAGCAATTCATAGCTCTGGAAAAGGATTTGTCTGTAAGGTATCAAAATTCTCTGTCTTGTTTATGTACCATTCAGTAACTCAGCATCTCTATTCTTTGGTGGGTAGTTACTGTTACTTCTTAAATTATTTACATTCCAGCCGTACTTTCACTTGCCAATTTATTAAGATGGCTGCTAGTCGCGACCAGCGGTAAAGATGTATCATCTAGAAGCGTGTACATTGTATAGTCATGCTTCAGTCCTCGCACCTTAAACTGGATTATTTAATGTTTTATTTGAATTTGGAAGTTAAGATATTTCCATTTTACTTTTTGAGCATATACATGGCACAGAATTGGATTCTGCTGCTTCTACAATTGCTGGTATACGAGGAATATACCTTCAGTGGTGTATACACTTTTGTAAACCGTCGTCACCAGTTTTGTAATGACCTCATTGCTACTGCTGTGGAGGCCAAGTTGCCACAGGTGTTAAGGTAAGCCGAGTTTGTGTGTTCGTGAAATGCCTTCTGGTGCAGTACACTGCTAAGACATTTTCTCCCTGCCACTATTACAGCGCTATGCCCCAGGGTCTGGTAACAAGATAGGAGAACAAAGGTTCTACAACACTGTAAAAAATTAGTAACAAGAAGTCACACAAATAAGTTAAAAATGTTTACTTATATTTGTGACTAGTTGAATGTTGAAGTCTGCAACATTGCTTGTAATATAAAACAAAAAGACTGCCAATGGCTAAGTGCAAATAATTGTAGGTAGACTTCGCAGTACATAGCAAATGCAATTTACAACAACTGTCTGTTCATTTCTAAGAGTTCACTAAACGACATTCCCTGTCTAAGTCAGCCCTCGATGATGATCTCTAACCGGTGGGCAAGAGCTGCTCTTCTATTGTCTGAAAATGCTTCTGTCCCTTGTGTTCTGGTCATTGGCGGATTGTACTCATCCGGCAATTGGCCGAGGCGAAGTCAATATCTTCATCCTCAGTGCCACCCGTGGCGTTGCTGGAACTCGTGCAAATGATGAGTCTCTATAGTACTGGCACCAGCTCGCATCTTTGTGCCTGTGGTGCTTTTGTCCTGGCTGTGTCTTGTTCACACAGCATACACAAACTTTTCTTGTAATCAAATAACATCTAGACCTGTCATTCCACAAGTATAAATGTTCTAAGCACTTTCAGTGACAACATACATACTTGAAAAAATTATTTAAAACAAACAATCTCGTATTGTGGGTCTCTATTGCTTGCATATACTTGATAAAGGACACCTTAATGATACCACTTGCTCCTGAAAAGTATTTATTTGCCATAACATATTCAGGCATATAGCCCATCATCAGCGGCATACTCTGTGCACGTCTACATTAATTGATGTGTATCCCTAATATAAAATCTTTATGCTGGTTAAAATGATGTTGATCTCTGCGGTTCACAGATTGTTGTGTTTATACTTGGCAGACACGTCGGTTGGTGAAGATATGCACAGTATATGCAACTCGTGATAGGCTATATGACCAAATGTCAGTCTGGCAAGTAAATAATTTTGAAGTACAACCTGTGATGTACATCATGATATCCTTTACCAAAGTACTCATTTCAGTGGCTTTTCACAAAGTATGTTGTTGTTTTCTACTTATTTTTGTGGTTGAACTGCTTTCTTATCTCCGAAATTGCAGTTTACACATCAGTTTTCAATACTAAAAAAATTTTCTTTTGAGTAATTTTACTTTCACATATAAATCTTTAAACCTTTTCTACAAATAACTGCAACCAGTCACCTTTTATGATGGTTCACTTTTTACTATACCACACCCATCATAAAGTCACCAAGTGACACATTGTCAGACGGTTCACAGTTTTTGATGATTGATTGCAACATTGTGGGAGTTGTTGGTCAGAGTTAATATTATTCATCAATTTCATCCTGCTGCACAAATCACATAGGAAAACATAGCATATGTTTTCCAGATACTGTATGTTGGTTACATAACACGACACAAACTTTGTCGCGGGCAACAACTCCCACATGCTCTATATTCTGAAAGACTGGTTGCAGTTATCTCTAAAAATCTTTATTCATCAGTCCAAAACAAAGCATTTTAACTTTACACAGACAACTGTTAGCTGTCAATATACCGACAAAATCAGACTCCATCTAATACACATTTTACAGTACTGTACAATCACGTTTGCAACACTTAAGTAACGTTTGGACATCAGCATCAACCATTAGAACACAAAGGTTTACATTTACATCATAAATTAAATGTAGAATCAAATGCATCGGTTGTTGTTAATTGCAAAAACAGGGCACACTTGACATGTCTCTATTACAGTGCCATGTACCATGAACGGGAAACAATGGTTTGAGTAAACCGTACGTATTTTTTGGTGTAGAATCCAAATAAGCTCTAAAAGAGTGTGTGTATCCATGCAGATGGGATGGTTAGGAGGTTGCCAGATTCAGCACAGACAGACATCTGTATGTCTGCTTTACAAATATTAACTTTCCCCTAGAAAATTTATTTCAAACAATGAGTCATCTTCAAGATATTTAGTTGTCTCAAATTAAAACAAACACACTGTGTGTACTGGTACCCCTAGGCTCCTGAAATGTCTTTGACAAGATGTTCAGTTAAAAATTTTACACAATATTCTTGCTGCACACTTCTGTAGAATAAACACTTATTTCTACCTAAGCTACAGTATCCCAGAAGATTATGCCATATGACAGAATTTGGTGTAATAATGCAACACATGCTAGCAAACTTGTAAAATGCGGGAACTTTTAGAACTACAGGAATTTTTCATTGTTTTAGTTTTCAGTTAAATTTTTATAATTTTGACCGGTAACAACTGACACTCTAACAAAGAATTTTATTTTAGCCCACTACAGCACAATAATACTGCAGCAATAAAACATAAACAAGAGAATAACACCGAAATAAAGCTTCAGTTGCAGAGAAAATGCACCACGTACAACAACAAAACACAGTGTGCACACAACTGTCTGCTGACGACAAAATGTGTCACAGACAGTGCAATACTTCATAACAAAAAACTGCTTTGGATGCATCTTTCTTGTGTGCCTCATTTTGAAGAGTGTGACATCATAACTGTTTACATTTCAAACAGTTGGTGGGAAAATATAGCGAATGGTGGTTTGAGAAGCGTTACTTTAAAAGCAAATTTTCTTTCAAGCCAGATGAATTATGTTACATATGAGAATGTGGGATGAATTTCTTAAATCACAGAGCATTAGACTGTCATTCAAAATTTAACCCTGAGGACCAGGCACTTAGAAAAATTTCGGGTCCAAAAGCTCAGCCATTTGTGCCATTACTTAAAATTTTACTGGCACATTCGTGTTTCATATCTTAAAGGATAACACAGGCTAAGAAAAGACCAAGTTAGAAGGTTAATTTGTCATATTTATGTTATTTTTTCATATTGATAAATATTATATGTGCAAGCTTAGCTTCTTTTGTAACTATATGTATTCAAATTAATGTAAACCATTAACTTCCCCATTTGTGTGTTCGTGCTACTTACCAATGATGTTGCTAATGGCTAACTATATCACATGCTCTATGGCTCTGGATATCTGCTGTCATTGGCTGGCGAGATCTCATGACTTGAGCTATAATTATCTAACAAAAGTGTGTCACAATCGAAATTTCAGTACTTCGGTACGTATCATGTTGTATTTGGTGGAATTTGTGTTAATATGTTTGAAATATGAAAATATGAACCGTAAATGTTGCGCGCATCTTTACAAAACATGTTGTTTCTTGCTGGGTTTCGTATCCTAAAGTACTGGGAATTTCTGTTCCGATATATTAGGGCTCACTATTCAAAGGATTGATAAGTTTTAATAGCATCGAGGGAAAGTATATTGTCACTTAACGTGGAAAAAAATGTACTTTCACCCAGGAAAAATTGAATTTTCACCTGCGGAAAAGTGTATTTTTAACTGGGAAATACGGTTTTTTATATATATATATATATATATATATATATATATATATATATAGACACACACACACACACACACACACACTTCGACTCAGACCACCACCTACTACAGATCAGGATTCGTCTTTTGCCCAAGAAAAAGCTCCAGAAGAACAAAATTGTTAGACCAGATCCAGAATACGTTACTTTAAACCAGACACAAATATTACACAAAATTAAAATGGAGAAAACGACAGACTGGACACAACTTTCACGAAGAATCCGAGAGGCCATGAAACTAGCACAAGCACCACGAACACGGAAACACCGTTGGTGGAACCACACATGTGACCAAGCTATTGACCAACGAATCAGTGCATGGAAAAAATTTAGTTGCCATAAATCCCAAGAGAATTGGATGAACTTCTTGAAAACACAGAAGCAATCAAGCAAAATCATTCGCAGTGAAAAACGACAGTATGACAAACGGCGACTGACAGAGATCGAATCGGACTTCATGAAGAACAATACAAGAAACTTCTACAGAACGTTCAGAGAAAATATGACTGGATATCAACCACCCAACTTGTGCTTCAGAAGACCGGATGGAACCCTAGAAACCAATACCAAAAACAATTGTGACATTCTGGCAAAGTACTTTGAAAAACTGCTGAACACGGACCCCCCCATGGAAGAAATGATGATAGAAACGAGCACATACAATCCAGATAGTGAACCTCCAACTCTAGAAGAAGTTAAAGAAATAATAAAGTCACTCAAGAATCGTAGAGCACCAGGAGAAGATGGCATCATCGCGGAAATCTGGAAGTTACAAGACCCAGAACTCACCAAAGACATCCGCAGGATCTTGGAAGACATCTGGAAGACCATGAAAATTCCTGACGACTGGAAAACTGCCCTGATACACCCACTACACAAAAAAGGTGACAAGACTAACCCGAACAACTACAGAGGAATATCCCTACTACCGGTCACATACAAGATCCTCTCTAAAGCTTTACTGAACAGACTAGAATGCCAAACCGACCACTTGATTGGGGAATACCAAGCAGGCTTCCGTAAAGGGCGGTCTTGTGCGGAACAAATTTGGAACCTGAAAATGATTTTACAACACAAACAGAACCTGATCATTACCTTTGTTGACTTCAAAAAGGCGTACGACTCTATCGACCGGAAAACTCTCTTCAAAATTCTAGCAGAATACAAAGTAGACAACAAAACACGGGCTATCATAGAGCAAACTTTAACCAACACGACCTCCAAAGTAAAGTTCTGTGGGGAACTATCAGAGCCCTTCGAAATTCGCACAGGTGTCCGACAAGGCGATGGCCTCTCACCTCTCCTTTTCAATCTGGTGTTAGATAAGGTCATAAAAGAATGGGAAACATCACAACAGGGGATAACCTTAGGAAACCTACAGATTAAATGCCTGGCTTTTGCAGACGATTTGGCGATTGTCACGAAAGGTATGAAGGAAACAAAAGACGCTATTGAAAAACTGCACGAAATCGCTTCCAAAACTGGACTACAGATCTCTTACGAAAAGACACAGTTTATGAGCACAAAGAAACTCTCATCTCTGAACACAAAGTATGGCACGATTTACAAAACAGCAAACTTCAAATACCTCGGTGAAACACTACAAATGAGTGGACATAACAGAGACTCAAACGAAGAAAGAAAGACTAAACTGGACAAGGCATACAAAGTAGTGTGGAATCATTATAACAAGAAGTCTATCTCACAAAAAGCCAAATTACGCCATTACGACACGGTGGTGCTCCCCGAGGCACTATATGCAACAGAGACCACACTAATCCGAGGGCATACACGTATCAGACAATTAGAAAAAGTAGAACAATGGAATATGGATCAAGAAACCTACAGAGGAACTGTACAAACATACGGAGACAATCACAGAAAAGATTAGAAAACGCAGACTACAATTCTATGGACACCTATACAGAATGCCATCACACAGGCTGACCAAACAGATCTTTGACTGGGAAACCACTAGAAACAACAAATGGGTGGCAGAGGTAGAAAACGACCTGAACCAGCTCAACATAACAGCAGACACAATAAACGACAGAATAAAGTTCAGAAACATCATTAAGAAAAGTAAACTACATGAGATACAATGCGACAAACGAACAGGCATAAAATGGACCGAAGAACGAAAGCAAGATCACAGCCAGAAGATGAAAGAAATATGGGCAGCCAAAAAGGCAATCAAGATGAAGCCGAAGACACGAAGCCGACAAGAAGCATGGACAGAGGACCGGAAACAGAAACACAGCGAGCGAATGAGGGAAGTTTGGGCAGCAAGGAAGGCAGCAAAAGGAACTGGCCATGTAGTTTAGTCCAAATGCGCTCTTTAAGGGCAAAACACCAATAATAATAATAATAATTATATATATATATATAAAAACAAAGATGAGGTGACTTACCGAACAAAAGCGCTGGCAGGTCGATAGACACACAAACAAACACAAACATACACACAAAATTCAAGCTTTCGCAACAAACTGTTGCCTCATCAGGAAAGAGGGAAGGAGAGGGGAAGACGAAAGGAAGTGGGTTTTAAGGGAGAGGGTAAGGAGTCATTCCAATCCCGGGAGCGGAAAGACTTACCTTAGGGGGAAAAAAGGACAGGTATACACTCGCACACACGCACATATCCATCCACACATACAGACACAAGCAGACATATTTAAAGACAAAGAGTTTTGGCAGAGATGTCAGTCGAGGCAGAAGTGTAGAGGCAAAGAAGTTGTTGAAAGACAGGTGAGGTATGAGTGGCGGCAACTTGAAATTAGCGGAGATTGAGGCCTGGCGGATGACGAGAAGAGAGGATATACTGAAGGGCAAGTTCCCATCTCCGGAGTTCGGATAGGTTGGTGTTGGTGGGAAGTATCCAGATAACCCGGACGGTGTAACACTGTGCCAAGATGTGCTGGCTGTGCGCCAAGGCATGTTTAGCCACAGGGTGATCCTCATTACCAACAAACACTGTCTGCCTGTGTCCATTCATGCGAATGGACAGTTTGTTGCTGGTCATTCCCACATAGAATGCATCACAGTGTAGGCAGGTCAGTTGGTAAATCACATGGGTGCTTTCACACGTGGCTCTGCCTCTGATCGTGTACACCTTCCGGGTTACAGGACTGGAGTAGGTGGTGGTGGGAGGGTGCATGGGACAGGTTTTGCATCGGGGGCGGTTACAAGGATAGGAGCCAGAGGGTAGGGAAGGTGGTTTGGGGATTTCATAGGGATGAACTAACAGGTTACGAAGGTTAGGTGGACGGCGGAAAGACACTCTTGGCGGAGTGGGGAGGATTTCATGAAGGATGGATCTCATTTCAGGGCAGGATTTGAGGAAGTCGTATCCCTGCTGGAGAGCCACATTCAGAGTCTGGTCCAGTCCCGGAAAGTATCCTGTCACAAGTGGGGCACTTTTGTGGTTCTTCTGTGGGGGATTCTGGGTTTGAGGGGACGAGGAAGTGGCTCTGGTTATTTGCTTCTGTACCAGGTCGGGAGGGTAGTTGCGGGATGCGAAAGCTGTTTTCAGGTTGTTGGTGTAATGATTCAGGGATTCCGGACTGGAGCAGATTCGTTTGCCACGAAGTCCTAGGCTGTAGGGAAGGGACCGTTTGATGTGGAATGGGTGGCAGCTGTCATAATGGAGGTACTGTTGCTTGTTGGTGGGTTTGATGTGGACGGACGTGTGAAGTTGACCATTGGACAGGTGGAGGTCAACGTCAAGGAAAGTGGCATGGCATTTGGAGTAGGACCAGGTGAAACTGATGGAACCAAAGGAGTTGAGGTTGGAGAGGAAATTCTGGAGTTCTTCTTCACTGTGAGTCCAGATCATGAAGATGTCATCAATAAATCTGTACCAAACTTTGGGTTGGCAGACTTGGGTAACCAAGAAGGCTTCCTCTAAGCGACCCATGAATAGGTTGGCGTACGAGGGGGCCATCCTGGTGCCCATGGCTGTTCCCTTTAATTGTTGGTATGTCTGGCTCTCAAAAGTGAAGAAGTTGTGGGTCAGGATGAAGCTGGCTAAGGTGATGAGGAAAGAGGTTTTAGGTAGGGTGGCAGGTGATCGGCGTGAAAGGAAATGCTCCATCGCAGCGAGGCCCTGGACGTGCGGAATATTTGTGTATAAGGACGTGGCATCAATGGTTACAAGGATGGTTTCCGGGGGTAACAGATTGGGTAAGGATTCCAGGCGTTCAAGGAAGTGGTTGGTGTCCTTGATGAAGGATGGGAGACTGCATGTAATGGGTTGAAGGTGTTGATCTACGTAGGCAGAGATACGCTCTGTGGGGGCTTGGTAACCAGCTACAATGGGGCGGCCGGGATGATTGGGTTTGTGGATTTTAGGAAGAAGGTAGAAGGTAGGGGTGCGGGGTGTCGGTGGGGTCAGGAGGTTGATGGAGTCAGGTGAAAGGTTTTGCAGGGGGCCTAAGGTTCTGAGGATTCCTTGAAGCTCCGCCTGGACATCGGGAATGGGGTTACCTTGGCAAACTTTGTATGTGGTGTTGTCTGAAAGCTGACGCAGTCCCTCAGCCACATACTCCCGACGATCAAGTACCACGGTTGTGGAACCCTTGTCCGCCGGAAGAATGACGATGGACCGGTCAGCCTTCAGATCACGGATAGCCTGGGCTTCAGCAGTGGTGATGTTGGGTGTAGGATTAAGGTTTTTTAAGAAGGATTGAGATGCAAGGCTGGAAGTCAGAAAGTCCTGGAAGGTTTGGAGAGGGTGATTTTGAGGAAGAGGAGGTGGGTCCCGCTGTGACGGAGGACGGAACTGTTCCAAGCAGGGTTCAATTTGGATGGTGTCTTGAGGAGTCGGATCATTAGGAGTAGGATTAGGATCATTTTTCTTCGTGGCAAAGTGATACTTCCAGCAGAGAGTACGAGTGTAGGACAGTAAATCTTTGACGAGGGCTGTTTGGTTGAATCTGGGAGTGGGGCTGAAGGTGAGGCCTTTGGATAGGACAGAGGTTTCGGATTGGGAGAGAGGTTTGGAGGAAAGGTTAACTACTGAATTAGAGTGTTGTGGTTCCAGATTGTGTTGATCGGAATTTTGAGGTTTTGGAGGGAGTGGAGCTGGAAGTGGGAGATTGAGTAGATGGGAGAGACTGGGTTTGTGTGCAATGAGAGGAGGTTGAGGTTTGCTGGAAAGGTTGTGAAGGGTGAGTGAGTTGCCTTTCCGGAGGTGGGAAACCAGGAGATTGGATAGTTTTTTGAGGTGGAGGGTGGCATGCTGTTCTAATTTACGGTTGGCCTGTAGGAGGATGCTCTGAACAGCCGGTGTGGATGTGGGTGAGGAAAGATTAAGGACTTTTATTAAGGATAGGAGTTGACGGGTGTGTTCATTGGCTGAGTTGATGTGTAGGTGAAGGATTAGGTGGGTGAGGGCAATGGATTGTTCAGTTTGGAACTGGTATAGGGACTGATGGAAGGAAGGGTTGCAGCCAGAGATGGGAACTTTGAGTGTGAGGCCTTTGGGGGTAATGCCAAATGTCAGACAAGCCTGAGAAAATAAAATATGCGAGCGTAATCTGGCTAGGGCGAAGGCATGTTTGCGGAGGGAATGTAAATAAAAGTTAATGGGGTCATTGTGGGGGTGTTGTGAGGGTGACATGGTATTAGAAGGTGGAAAGTGTAACATGAAGTGAAATGAAAATGAAAATAAAAATATATGGGGAGAGATAAAGGTGAACCGGAAAGAAACTGGAGATCTGGAATGATCTCGTCATCCGCCAGGCCTCAATCTCCGCTAATTTCAAGTTGCCGCCACTCATACCTCACCTGTCTTTCAACAACTTCTTTGCCTCTACACTTCTGCCTCGACTGACATCTCTGCCAAAACTCTTTGTCTTTAAATATGTCTGCTTGTGTCTGTATGTGTGGATGGATATGTGCGTGTGTGCGAGTGTATACCTGTCCTTTTTTCCCCCTAAGGTAAGTCTTTCCGCTCCCGGGATTGGAATGACTCCTTACCCTCTCCCTTAAAACCCACTTCCTTTCGTCTTCCCCTCTCCTTCCCTCTTTCCTGATGAGGCAACAGTTTGTTGCGAAAGCTTGAATTTTGTGTGTATGTTTGTGTTTGTTTGTGTGTCTATCGACCTGCCAGCGCTTTTGTTCGGTAAGTCACCTCATCTTTGTTTTTTATATATATATATATAATTTTTCCCACGTGGAATGTTTCCTTCCATTATATTGATATATATATATATATATGCTCCCCCCCCCCTTTCCGCATATACACCCTGTTACAGTTAAAATGACAACCGTGGTCCGACCTACATATGTTTGCTTCTCAGTGTAACATACTCTTCACAGTAAATAAAACAAACCCACTGATGACAGGCCAACAAGAACCTAAACATGCTTGGATAAAAGTGGAAACAGATAATTGTGTCTGCTCGATGTGGCATTATAGGAGGACTTTATTGTTAAGTGAACAGTGATGTAAGTAGTGAGCTTCATGATTGTTTCGCGACAAGAGTATCTCATTTCAGGTGGTCTGACTCCTGCGGCAGCCCCAGTCGGGAATATCGTGTTCCAGGATGTCCATTTCTGCTACCCCGTGCGTCGAGAGAGTCCCGGCGTGTTCCGGGGGCTCAGCCTGAAAGTGCCCGCCGGCCAGATCACAGCACTGGTCGGGGCGAGTGGCTCGGGCAAGAGCACAATCGCTTCACTGTTGTTACGGCTATATGACCCCGATGGCGGATGCATTCTGCTCGACGGCGAGGACACCCGCCACCTGGATCCTCAGTGGCTGCGTTCTCATATAGGCACTGTCAGTCAGGTAATGAAAGTGTACTTGCATCAATTCATACAGTGATACTTGCTTACATAATTGTTATGTACTTGAAAATGTAGCATCCATCTTAAGCGAAATTAGTGCCAATTTTTCTCCATCTTTTGTAAATGATAAGACATACTAATTTAAAAGGTTACTCTGATTTAAAGTGATTCACAATGTTATCTTTCTTTCCCATCCTATTTGATAATTAAAAATCTGCAGAACATTGATCTCGAATCTGTAATGTATAAGCCCTGATAAGCATATTGCAGAGTCCATTTGTCAGTGTTTGTAGGTGTGTGTCCCATACTTGACAGTGCTGAAGATAAAATGAGTGGTTTACTGAGAGTAGAAATGGAACCGAAAATAATTATATTTGCCCTTTAGGGGAAGACACTCTGTTTGGTCGAAACACGCTGACTAGTTTTTGTTTTATAGTCGCTAGTATGGGCACATTAATATGGAAGTCAGTTCAGAGTATAAACAAATGACAATGTAGACCGTCTGTGGGGACAGGAGTGGAACAGAGTAGAGGAACAAGCTCCACCTCCCTCTCTCAGGGCAACCAGTTGACACCTGTGTTCTAACTGTGATGTGGTCATAGGGATCATCTATCCATTCACCTTGTGATGTACCAGGATTGTCTCTTGACTCATTTCAAAACAAAAAAAGGAACAACAAGCAACACGAAACTCAAAGCAAAGCAGAGTCACAAAATATTTGGTAACTGGTACTGCACAATTACTTGAATTCAAACAACCTCCCCAGCTAAAGCTGCCACATTAGTGTGTCCACAATACCAAGTTTATCAAGCAGCCAAACATACGTCTTTATTTGTTCTAAGCTACTAGGTCCCGCAGCTGTGTTGGCATACGCAGATTTGTATGTAATAGAGATCATTCAAATGTTGTGCATCACAGAGCATATCTTACACCTTTTAGATGCTCTGACTACAATTGTGTACATTTGTATTTAGTGCGTATTAGCTGCAACAGAAATATTTTTCCTCGGCTGAAACATCATGTACCATACATACGAGGGGCGTTCGAAAAGTCTGTGCAAAAATAAAAGCTGCTTCTGTGTTTGGAGTAAACCTTTTTTTATTTTTTGACATAGTCTCCTTTTAGACTTACACTTCGTCCAATGCTGTTCTGATTTGTTGATCCCTTACGAATAATAGGAATTGTGCAGTCTGCAAAATAGCTATTAGTTGCTGCAGTCATCTCCTCATTTGAATAAAATCTTTGTCCTGCCAGTCATTTCTTCAAATTGGGGAACAAGTAGCAGTCCGAGGGAGCCAAGTCTGGAGAATAGGGAGGATGTGAAATGAGTTGGAATCCTATTTCCATTAATTTTGCGACCACAACTACTGAGTTGTGTGCTGGTATGTTATCGCGATGGAAAAGGATTTTTTTGCGATCCAATTGCTGGTGTTTTTCTTGCAGCTCGATCCAATAATAATGAATAATATGCACTTGTAATAGTTTTACCCTTTTCAAGATAGTCGATGACGATTATTCCTTGCGAATCCCAAAAGACAGTCACCATAACCTTTCCAGCCGAAGGAATGGTCTTCGCCTTTTTTTGGTGCAGATTCTGCCTTGGTAACCCATTGTTTAGATTGTTCTTTCATCTCTGGAGTATAGTAATGTATCCATGTTTCATCCACAGTGATGAAACGACACTTAAAGTCATGCAGGTTCTTCCTGAACAGCTGCAAACCATCCTTGCAACACTTCACACGATTCCATTTTTGGTCAAGCGTGAGCAATCGCAGAACCCATCTTGCCGATAGCCCTCTCATGTCCAAATGTTTATGCAAAATATTATGTACCCATTCATTCGAGATGCCCACAGCACTAGCAATCTCGTGCACCTTAACTCTTCTGTCATTCAGCACCATATCATAGATTTTATCAATGATTTCTGGAGTCTTAATGTCCACAGGGCATCCAGAACATTCAGCATCACTTGTGCCAATATGGCCACTCTGAAAATTTTGAAACCACTTGTAAACTGTTCTAATCAAAGGTGCAGAGTCACCGTAATGTTTATCAAACTTCTCTTTAGTCTACTGAGGCGTTTTTCCTTTCATAAAGTAATGTTTGATCACCACACGAAATTCTTTTTCGTCCACCTTTTGACAATCACTCGACTTCCTTGATTAACACGACTTTGAAACACAAAGAAACAGACCAATATGGCTGAAACTTGGTGTGTGTTCTTTCCAAAGATGCTACTAACTAAACATGACCTCGATACGTGCCGGTGGTGCCATCTCTCCAACTTCGCACGGACTTTTCAAATGCCCCTTGTATATATGACTCATAAATCCTCTCATAATGCACAATTGCTCCCCTCTATAGCAGGCGTCACTGTAAAAATATCAACAAGTGAATGTAGCAGTGTGCAGCAGCATGTACCTGCCAGAATTAACTGAAGTTGTTGGTTCGTTATACTCCACTGTATAATTGAATATTATCAGTGTTATTTTGCATGGTAATTATTGAATTATAAATATATTTATTAATGTTAGTCCATAAAAAGGAGCCAAATGTTCAAAGCATGTATTGAAAACCGGTGCACATACTTATATAAATCATGCATAAAAAAATCATGTTGAGCATAAAGGAACGTTTTCCTGCCTCCAGAAAAAATCCAGGTCTGAAAGGGTTAAAAGTGCACTGATAAGTCATTGAATTCATTCATAGGTATATTCTTTATTTTGAAAATACATTCTTATGCACATTTTTATTCACACTTGGACTTCACCAGGATGCAATACCAGTAACCGAAAATTGGTTACAGTTTCGCATTTGTCTGCAGAAGAAAGATATTGCAAATTATTTCTGATAAAATAGTTCACCTTTATGCAATTTGCTGTGAAATAGCATTTATTAGGTAATTTTGCATTTGTAGGTAGGTTTTGAATCCATGTTCACATTTATTGCAAATGTGAATTTTCAGGTCCCTAATTATTATGATCTGTGTCATTGACAAAGCCCATTTCATTGCAAAATGATCAATGACCAATGAAGATTCTTCATTCATTTTCACCAATTTAATTTAATATTAATGTCTGTGAAGAATACGCCTAAGTACGAGACAGGGCAGTGTGGCTCTAGCACCTGAATTTCGATGCCTATTTCAGGAACCAGTCCTATTCTCGTGCAGTGTCAGGGAGAACATCCTGTACGGTGCAAATGACCCTGCTTCAGTGACGGAGGACCAGTTGAAGTGGGCTGCCCAGGAAGCCAATGCACTCACCTTCATCCAGAAGCAGCTGCCCGAAGGCTTCGACACACCAGTTGGGGAGCGTGGAGTGGCTCTCTCGGGCGGACAGAAGCAGCGTGTGGCTATTGCCCGCGCACTCATCAAGGTAGATTTTCTCTTCTGTGTTTCATGAAGCATATTTAAAGTTGTTACTTAGATGTTTCTTGTGAGTAGTCAGCTTTTTTACTAATTTTTGCTGCCTCCTATTCTTCCTGTCTGACAATACCTCTTATACCAAACATCACAAGTTGCTTGGTTTGAAAATTCCAGTCTGTCTAATCCTCTTTCCAGGGCTAGTGTAATTACCTGTCGATACCTTGGCAGATAGTCGTGTCGCACACAAGAGACACACAATAATACCATGTAACACCACCTCTAGCCTTGGGGATGACCCTTAACTCCCAACCAACCTTGTGAATGAACTCAATTTGGCAAGGAAGGTATGCCATATTCAGATGAGCCCATTAATTGATGATTTAATCCCATACACTTACTACACTGAAGCGTCAAAGGAACTGGTACAGACATGCGTATTCAGAGATATATAAACAGGCAGAATCTAGCACTGTGGTTGGCAGTGCCTGTATAAGAAAGCAAGTGTCTGGTGTAGTTGTTAAATTGGTAACTGTTGCTACAATGGCAGGTTATCAAGATTTACATGAGTTTGAACATAATGTTAAGCTCGGCACACAAGTGATGGGACACAGCACCTCCGAGGTAGTGATGAAGTGGGGATTTTGCTGTACGACCATTTCACAAGTGTACTGTGAAAATCAGGAATGTGGTAAAACATTAAATCTTTGATGTTGCTGCAGCTGGAAAAAGATCCTGCAAGAACAGGACCAATGACGACTGAAGAGAATCGTTCAAAGTGACAGCAGTGCAGCCCTTCCGCAGATTGCTGCAGATTTCAATGCAGGACCATCAGCAAGAGTCAGTGTGCAAACCATTCAACAAAACATCATCGATATGGGCTTTCGGAGCCGAAGGCCCTCTTGTATACCCTTGATGACTCCACGACATAAAGATCTACACCTCCCCCGAGCACATCAACACCAAGATTGTGCTGTTAATGACTGGAAACATGTTGCCTGGTCGGATGAGTCTCATTTCAAATTTATCGAGTGGATGGACGTGTACGGGTATGGAGACAACCTCGTGAATCCATGGACCCTGCATATCAGCAGGAAACTGTTCAAGCTGTAATGGTGGGGGGCACGGGACCCCTGATATGTCTAGATATGACTGACAGGTGATGCATTTGTAAGCATTCTGTCTGATCACATTCAGCCATTCATGTCCATTGTGCATTCCGGTGGACTTGAGCAATTCCAGCTAGACAGTGTGACACCACACACATCCAGAATTGCCACAAGTGGCTCTAGGAACATTATTCTGAGTTTAAACTCGTCTGCTGGCCACCAGACTCTCCAGACATATACATTATTGAGCATATCTGGGATGCCTTGCAACGTGCTTTTCAGAAGAGATCTCCACCCATCATACTTGTAAGGATTTGTGGACTACCCTGCAGGATTCATGTATCAGTTTCCTCCAGCACTAATTCAGACATTAGTTGAGTCCATGCCATGTCTTGTTGCGGCACTTCTGCGTGCTCACAGGGACCCTACACAACATTAGGCAGGTGTACCTGTTTCTTTGGCTCTTCAGCCTACATTGTTGAGATGTCAATGGCTATGTTTTGCCTTTTGTTCCAAACAGTCTCAGACATTTTCCATGGGATTAAGATCCAATGATTTCACAGATCAGTCGAGGTGCATTAGGGGGCTCGAGCGTTCATCGAACTGGGAATGTATGTGTGCAGCCCTGTGAACCCGAAGACGGAAGTGCCTGTAGCTTACTCACCTCAAAGACTAGAAGAAGGGCAACATTTGGTCTCTGAGAATATTGAAGAAGAAAAAGGGTTCCTGTTAATGATAAGCTGAATAAGTGGGCCCATGTCAATGTATAAACATTGCCCCCGAAAAATCAGAAAATTGGTTCTGGGTGGAAATATGCCATACCACATCATCGGATTCAACATCTCATTTGGCTGTTTGGGTAGCTGACACCTAGCATCTTTTGAAAAGAAGTCAACTCGTTGGACCACATTATATGCATCAAGTCAGCAACTGTTCAGTTTTCATCATGTGAGGCCAATTCAGGACATACTGTTTCTTTTGCAGTGTTGACTCAGAAGCTGATCAGGATCACCCTGCATTCACTGATAGCAGTAATTCCTCTCAGATTTGAAACTGTCCTAACACGATAGATCCTTACAGCCATTCTTTCACGTCTCCACATCAACCCATCTTATTATGCTAATTCTAGACAAGTAACTGGCACACTTACATCTGTATCAGTGCTGCAAATACTATTGTGAAGTGCATGGCAGAGGATACTTCAACTTCTGTCAATTATTAGAGCTATTTCCCATCCCATTCACTTATGGAGCACAAGAAGAATGACTGTCAACACCTGTGTGCACACTTTAGTTGTAATCCTTGTTTTCATGATCCCTGTGGGAGCAATATGTAGGAAGTTGTACTATATTACTAAAATCATCTCTTAAAATCGGTTTTAGAAGCTTTCGAACTAGGCTTTCATGGGATAGTTTTGTGTCTCTCTTAGATGGTATGTACACAGAGAAGGGCAGCACGAATAGTCACAGGTTTGTCTGACCCACAGGAGAGTGTCACAGAGATGTTGAAAGAACTGAACTGAATTGGCAGACACTGCCATGACTTATGCCAGCATTGGACTGTCACATGAGCAGCTGGTACCAGTAGTACACTTGAGTTGAATATACCCTGGTACAACTGGTAAGTCTGGGGAAAACCTGGGAATTTTTAGAATTGTGGAATTTTTTCATTATTTTAGTTTTCAGTTAAATTTTGGTCTAATAAGAACTAATACTGTAACAAATAATTTTACTTCAGCCTACTACTGCAGAATAATTCTGCAGCAATAAAATATAAATAAGAGAATAATACCAAAATAAAACTTAGTTGCAAAGAAAATGCACCATTTACAATACAAAACACAGTGCACACACAAGCGTTTGCCAGCAGCAAAATGTGTCAAAGGCTTTAGGATGAAGACTATGCAACACTTAATAACAACAAGCTGCTTTCAATGAATGTGACATGACAACTTTTCATTTTTCTAACACCTTGCAGGAAAATATTGCGAACGGTGATTTGAGAAGTGTTACTTCCAAAGTAAATTTCTTTTTACGCAAGATGAATTATGTTAAGTTTGATAATGTGTGATAGATTTCTGAAATCACAGAGCATTAGACTCTCATTCGAAATTTAACAGTTTGAGGACCAGCCACTTAAAAAAAATTTCAGTCTCAGAAGACCAGCCATTTATGCCATTATTTAAAATTTTACTGACACATTTATGTTTGGTATATCTTAAAGAGTAACACACACTAAAAAGACCAAGCTTCAAGGTTGGGTTTTCATTTTTTATTTTAGTCCTTTCAAGGATTGCAACCAAAAATGATAGCAAAACTAATAATTATCCTTCAGCCAGCTAACACATGCAATGTTTGGCAAAGGGCACTGAAATTTGGAATCGTCCTTGTCATAAATATTCAGCTACTGCAATTTAAGCTGTACTCTTAGGATCCTGCCAATTTGGACAAGCAGTATTATGTATGAAAGTTTAGCTGTCTGTACATTAATTTAAACCATTAACTTTTCGATTTGTGTGTTCATGCTACTTAAGTAGCTATTGCTATTGGCTGACTAACCATGCATCATATGCTATGAATATCTGTTATTGTTGGCTGGTGAGATCATGTGACATGAGCTATGATTGGCTGACAAAAGCACATTGTGCAGCACATTCTTGATTTCATTGCTTTGGAAGCTACCGTGATATATTTGACTTCCATGTTTATACATTTGTAATTTGAAAATATGCAGTGTACATGCTGCCGTGCACCAAAGATCTTTTCAAAACTTGTTGTTTTTTGCTGGATTTCATTTCCTAAAGTGCCAGGAAGATCTATACCAATGTATAAAACCTTCACCATTCAAAGGGCTTACAAGTTTTACAGCTCCAAGGAAAAGTATATTGTCATTTAACATGGAAATGTATTTCCACCTGGGTTATGGTGTATCTTCACCTGTGTGAAATTGCATTTTTATCCAAAAAAGTGCATTTTTAATGGAGAAAGCAGGGAAAAGTCTGGATTTCTTCTTCTTCTTCTTCTTCTTCTTCTTCTTTTTTTCCCCCCCGTGTATCGACTTCCGCTATCGGGTGGAGAAATGTAGGTCCCCCTGAATAGGTTAGGCATGCACTACATGCAGGAAGCAGCTACAAGGGCAGCGGAGTACGTGTGGAGTGCACATGTGGGTTTTTTAGGTTAGAGAATTCTCTGCCTAGGCCCGACAAGACGCCCCCTGAGACGCGGCAAGGTAGGAGTAGGCAAAATGCAACAGGGAATAACAATATTAATCTGCTAATAGTAAACTGCAGGAGCGTCTATAGGAAGGTCCCAGAACTGCTCTCATTAATAAACGGTCACAATGCCCACATACTACTAGGGACAGAAAGTTGGCTGAAACCAGATGTAAACGGTAATGAACTTCTAAACTCAGATTGGAATGTATACTGCAGAGACAGGTTGGACAGTGAAGGAGGAGGTGTATTTATAGCAATAAGAAGTGCAATAGTATCGAAGGAAACTGATGGAGATCCGAAATGTGAAATAATTTGGGTTAAGGTCACAGTTAAAGCAGGCTCAGACATGGTAATTGGATGTCTCTATAGGCCCCCTGGCTCAGCAGCTGTTGTGGCTGAGCACCTGAAGGATAATTTGGAAAATATTTCGAGTAGATTTCCCCACCATGTTATAGTTCTGGGTGGAGATTTTAATTTGCCGGATATAGACAGGGAGACCCAAACGTTTATAACGGGTGGCAGGGACAAAGAATCCAGTGAAATTTTTTTAAGTGCTTTATCTGAAAACTACGTTGAGCAGTTAAACAGAGAACTGACTCGTGGCGATAACTTATTAGACCTTCTGCTGACAAACAGACCCAAACTATTTGAAACAGTTCATGTAGAACAGAGAATCAGCGATCATAAAGCGGTTACTGCATTGATGATTTCAGCCGTAAATAGAAATATTAAGAAAGGTAGGAAGATTTTTCTGTTTAGCAAAAGTGACAGAAAGCAGATTTCAGAGTACCTAATGGCCCAACACAAAAGTTTTGTCTCAAGTACAGATAGTGTTGAGGATCAGTGGACAAAGTTCAAAACCATCGTACAATATGTGTTAGATGAGTATGTGCCAAGCAAGATTGTAAGAGATGGAAAAGAGCCACTGTGGTACAACAGCAGAGTTAGAAAACTGCTGTGGAAGCAAAGGGAACTTCACAGCAAATATAAACAAAGCCAAAGCCTTGCAGACAAACGAAAATTACCCGAAGCGAAATGTAGTGTGAGGAGGGCTATGTGAGAGGCGTTCAATGAATTTGACAGTAAAGTTCTATGTACTGACTTGGCAGAAAATCCTAAGAAATTTTGGTCTTACATCAAAGCAGTAGGTGGATCAAAACAAAATGTCCAGACACTCTGTGTCCAAAATGGTACTGAAACAGAGGATGACAGACTAAAGGCCGAAATACTAAATGTCTTTTTCCAAAGCTGTTTCACAGAGGAAGGCTGCACTGTAGTTCCTTCTCTAGATTGTCGCACAGATGACAAAATGGTAGATATTGAAATAGACGACAGAGGAATAGAGAAACAATTAAAATCGCTCAAAAGAGGAAAGGCCGCTGGACCTGATGGGATACCAGTTCGATTTTACACAGAGTACGCGAAGGAACTTGCCCCTTCTTGTAGCGGTGTACTGTAGGTCTCTAGAACAGCTTAGCATTCCAAAGGATTGGAAAAGGGGCACAGGTCATCCTCGTTTTCAAGAAGGGACGACAAACAGATGTGCAGAACTATAGACCTATATCTCTAACATCGATCAGTTGTAGAATTTTGGAACACGTATTATGTTCGAGTATAATGACTTTTCTGGAGACTAGAAATCTACTCTGTAGGAATCAGCATGGGTTTCGAAAAAGACAATCGTGTGAAACCCAGCTCGCGCTATTCGTCCACGAGACTCAGAGGGCCATAGACACGGGTTCCCAGGTAGATGCCGTGTTTCTTGATTTCCACAAGGCGTTCGATACAGTTCCCCACAGTCGTTAATGAACAAAGTAAGAGAATATGGACTATCAGACCAATTGTGTGATTGGATTGAAGAGTTCCTAGATAACAGAACGCAGCGTGTCATTCTGAATGGAGAGAAGTCTTCCGAAGTAAGAGTGATTTCAGGTGTGCCGCAGGGGAGTGTCGTAGGACCATTGCTATTCACAATATACATAAATGACCATATGGATGACATCGGAAGTTCACTGAGGCTTTTTGCGGATGATGCTGTGGTATATCGAGAGGTTGTAACAATGGAAGATTGTACTGAAATGCAGGAGGATCTGCAGCGAGTTGACGCATGGTGCAGGGAATGGCAATTGAGTCTCAATGTAGACAAGTATAATGTGCTGCGAATACATAGAAAGAAAAATCCCTTATCATTTAGCTACAATATAGCAGGTCAGCAACTGTAAGCAGTTGATTCCATAAATTATCTGGGAGTAAGCGTTAGGAGTGATTTAAAATGGAATGATCATATAAAGTTGATCGTCGGTAAAGCAGATGCCAGACTGAGATTCATTGGAAGAATCCTAAGGAAATGCAATCCGAAAACAAAGGAAGTAGGTTACAGTATGCTTGTTCGCCCACTGCTTGAATACCGCTCAGCAGTGTGGGGTCCGTACCAGATAGGATTGATAGAAGAGATATAGAAGATCCAACGGAGAGCAGCGCGCTTTGTTACAGGATCGTTCAGTAATCGCGAAAGCGTTATGGAGATGATAGATAAACTCCAGTGGAAGACTGCAGGAGAGTCGCTCAGTAGCTCGGTACGGGCGTTTGTTGAAGTTTCGAGAACATACCTTCACTGAGGAGTCAAGCAGTATATTGCTCCCTCCTACATATATCTCGCGAAGAGACAATGAGGATAAAATCAGAGAGATTAGAGCCCACACATAGGCATACTGACAATCCTTCTTTCCACGAACAATACAAGACTGGAATAGAAGGGAGAACCGATAGAGGTAGTCAATGTACCCTCCGCCACACACCGTCAGGTGGCTTGCGGAGTATGGATGTAGATGTAGATGTACATACACCATGTATACATCTACAGCATTCTATACTTCGCAGAGCATCCAACGTTATCCACTCAGCTGTTCAAACTGAGAGCATTAACAGCCGTCTAACATTTCCTTAAGTACACCCAAAGCAACTTTCACATCCAGTGATTTCTCCCCATTAAAATGGCATGCTAAGTTCTAGCTGTTAAAGTTTCCTCGATCCAGTATTCTATAAAATTATGATATGTTCACTAGGTAGCAAACATTTCCTTATTGCTCTTTCACTTTTGTTATTCTCTGTCGGTTTCATAGATTTTTTCATCTACTTTTGTACTTCATTCCTATTCTCCACAGCATTTCAGACATTGTGCTGCTCCTTACTTTATTAAGTACTTCTCTAACTCAACAAATCCTAGCTTTTCTTTACTCATCTTGCCACTCCCTCATTTAATCTTTGTTTGCTTCTACCTATTGTCCTAGTCTGCAGTTAGTAAGTGTAAAATGTCAGCTATTTATTAGTTTTCATATTTTTCGACATACATCATTATTTAGTAATATAATGACAATGCTTTTCTAGCAATCTATTTATGAATCATCTGTGTTTTTTTGGCACAATATCCAATACCTCCCACTGATTATAGTGACAGAAGAAATGTTGTCAATTGTTGTGGACTAACTTGAGCTCAAGCTATTAATATATTGCCTTCTGTGTCAACATTCTCACCTTCTTCTTCCAGGGTCTGGGAAAGTTGTTCTCTGCTGTGATAGCTTAGGTATGCTCGTGCCGTTCATTGTTTCATGTTGCATTTCCTCAGTGCTTGTCCTCAGGAAGGGAAATGCTAGTAATGCCAATATACACATTTTTTTAAAAAACCCTACCTTCCAGAGGAAGGAAAGAGGGATAGGTTTTGGGAGATTGGCAGAGAAGGACAAGTCATTTAAACCCAAGTTAAGAGGGGACCCACCTGTTGTGAAGTCAAGAGGATATTAGTATACTTTACTTATTTGCTAATTTATTCATGGTGGGTTTTCTTCCCCTCTGTGTCTGCTTTCATTCTGTGTATGGTAGCCTGTTTAGTGTGAGTTGTTTTTATTTATTACATTCCCCTCTTACACTGAGTTACCCTCAGTCCATGTAGTTCTCATTGTGCTGCAAACTAATCATGATGCTACCCCAAATAATAAAGTTAATCTTCCTGTCTTGTCTTGTCTTTAATCCCTCCTTGCTCCTCCTATAAAAAGCTTATACAGTCGGTAGTAATTCCAACCATTTTTAACAGATCCTCAAAATGTAAACTCATTCCATACATTAATAGAGTTTCATTCCTCTAAATGAGATGTGCTATTTGACAAGTGCATGATTGACCCTGCTAAATTTTCCTTTTCCTTTTCTGTTTCAGAATCCTCGAATCTTGGTGCTAGATGAGGCAACAAGGTAAGTAAAGTTTTCACTTGTGTTTGTCATAATTTCTGGATGTAATTTGTCCCAGTATTGATTAGTTGATAGATACAACTAGTTGCCACAATTACTTAGAATGCAACTCTTGGGAAACTGAAAAGCCATTATGAAATGTTTCAGGAACTAGCAGTGGAATGGGTTGAAAGTGAAGAAATAGAGACGTAAATAATATTGTGTTGAGTTTCCTATTTGAGGGCATAATTTTTAGTGAAACTGAATGAAAAACAAATATTTTAATTGTTTAGAGACAGCCTACATTATGTTAGCAGATATGCCTGAAATAAAGCAATTTTCAATGCTCAAGCCTCAAGTTATGATGTTCGAGACATTTGTCATAAATCTATGTTGACACGCTCCACATCCAGGGTGAGCTCATTCAAATATGGATCCAGAGAACACACAGTCAACAAATAAAACCAAAGTAATTAATAGACAGGCAGTTTTCCTCACAACAGCTGTGATACATTTGTAGACTTTTGGAGTTTTCCTAACTTTGTGCATGCAGATATATGGGCTTTCCTTCTTCCTTCTCTCCATTTGCAAGTGGGACAAAAAAGAATGCAGTGACACAAAATGCAAGTGACTGGCAGAGTATTTACGTAAATGTAGATAATAGACGGCCTCCCTAGCCAAATTGTTAGCATTGCTGCCTGTGGTGGAGTAGGACCTGTGTTCGATTCCTGATACCTCCTCAGATTTCTTCAGAGGTACGAAGTTCTGGAAATGTGGTTCACTCAATCTCATGAGGCTAAATGAGGAGCTGCTCAAATAAAGAAGTGGCAGCAGCATCAGGACTCGTCAACTGGAAATAAAAGCTGGAGAGACGAGATGCCAGTCGTACAAGATGTGATCAAAAAGTAATGGGACATTTTTAGTTCCACAGGCTTTATAAACTCAATTTTCAGTTCTTTTATCTTGTTGGTACACATGTTCCTGATACATGCTTTAATTTTCAGCTGTTTTGAGTATAGTTTATTGTTGACAGTCTGAAAGGCTATATGTGTTTTCAAGTGCTCAGCGAATTTTTATTGCTGAAAAAGATGGATCAAAGAATTTGTATTAAATTTTGCTTTAAAAATTAAATAAAGCGCATCGCCGCATTTAAAATGTTGAATGTGGCTTTTGTCAAATCTACTTTGAGTAAGACAAGAGTTTACAAGTGGTATAAATTTTTCAAAGAGGGTCAAGAAAATGTCGAAGTTGATGACCACCCTTAATGCCTTAGCACGTCAATTACTGACAACAATGTGCAAGACGTAAAGAAAATGGTTCTGGAAAATCGCCGAGTTGTCATCAGAGTTTGCCGATGATGTCGACATATCCTTTGGCTGATGCCAAGCAATTTTTTGGGATATGTAGCAGCAAAGTTTGTTCTGAAATTGTTGGATTTTTACCTAAAACAACAACATGAAGATATTGCTCAGAAGTTGCTGAGTGAAGTTGACAATGATTCAGAACTTCAAAAGAAAGTTATAACAGGTGATGACGAAATATGGGTATAAGGATATAATTTTGAAACTGAGGCTCAGCTGTCCCAGTGGAAACTGCCTGAAGAGCCAAGACTGAAAAACATTCAAGTTTCATCAAGTGTAAAGGTTTTTATCACTGTTTTCTTTTATTACAGTCAGATAGTGCATAATGAGTTCCTACCTTACCGTCGTACAGTCAAGAGAGGATACTATCTGAAAGTTACAAGCCATCTTCTATTCCTGAGGCTGAGGAGAACCGTGCAAGGGTACCATTTTGCCACCATTGATGACATAAAAACAGAATCGCAGAAAGACCTGATTATCATATTGAAAAATGAGTTCCAGAAGAGCTTCCAAGATTGGAAACTGCACTGACACATGTGTATTATATATGAGGCGGATTACTTTTATGTAGATAACAGGCGTTTCAGAATGGAAACAATAAACAGTAGTGAGAAAAGGCAGCCATTCACCTGTAGGTGAGTGATTCCTGGCACTTAATATAAGTACACACACAACAACACAGGCATCAAAATGCTGACATCTGTGGCTGTATGTACACTGCCAGTTCAGGCTATAGGAGTGTGGCGAGAAGAAAGTTGTGTGGCAAGTAGAGGGGTTAAAAAGGTACGGGGTAAGGAGGATACTGGTCAGTGATGAGAGATAGGTTGAAGAGGAAACGAGTGTCTCATAAGAGAAGCAGCGAAGTGAAGCTGAAAAGTGAGAGATGGGAACATGTAGGGGTAAGTAAGAGTTTTGGACAGAGGAGGTGAGGATAGGATACGTGAGGGTAAAGTAGGGTTCATATGCTCGGTTGTTTCATTGACCAAACTGTCCAATCGAAAATGACAATCCTCGGCCTTTCAGTTCGATAACATATAGTTGATCAGATGCTGTAGAGATTTCTTAACTGATTCTGTGTGCATACTTCATACTTATTCTATGCTCTACCAAACGATTAACGTGGAAACGCTCCCCTGTGACTTGCTTTGTTAAGGTAAAGCTCTCATCAGACTTTATGTTGATTTGAACACCACATTGGCTTCTACAAGTGATGCTCGGTAAGATGAACAGGATAAGACATGAATCTATATGAAACAAGCTTCAGATCAGTCCCCTTAAAGAAACTGTGGAGAAAAATAGACTGAAATGGTTTGGCCTTGTGAATAGAATGGGATAAGAAAGACTACCAAGAAGAGCTCTGTAATTAGCAGAATATGGTAGAAGATGAATTGAAACACCTTGAACAAGATGGAGAGGACTAAAACGGGAGAAAATAGTGGACTGTAAACTGTGGAAGAAGATTGGGGGAGGCCTTGTGAACGACTCGAATAAGCAGAAATGTTTCAGAAAGAAGAAGGTGTCAGAAAAAAATCTTTGGACCGACTAGCACTGAACCTCAGACCTTTAGACTTGTTTTCTGACATCCATGTAAGCACAGAGTTGCACACATCACATTATTTAGGCCATAAAATAAAGAACTGGAGAAGGTATTGTGCACATTTCATTCTCAATCACAGATTATTCCAGTCAAAAGAACTATCCAGAAAAGTTTTTCAAGTTTTATACAGTGAGTTTTAATGAGACACTATCAATAATTGGTCTCTGTGACGCATCATTAAAACACTTTGCATCACCAGAAGAGATTAAGAGCAACTTTAAAGTAAATTAAAGACATTTATTATAATTCTCAATTAATTAAACACACTACAAATCACGTCAAATCAGAGATAGCACTTCATTGAACAGTACTGAAATTCATCGCATTGGTTGTTGTTTTACACAGTTTTAATAGAAGATACATCTCTTATCCTGCCAGTGTTAAATATGTCAACATCTCTGACCCATTAATCTCGCGAAGTGTTCAGCTTATCAGCTTCCTTTCACTGTCCCATTGTAAAAAACAGTTTCATGAAGATACTGAGTTGCAATGAAGCTTAAGTCCCTTTACAGGCTTTGAAAGGGCATGGCCGACTTCCTTCCCCATCCTTTCCTAATCCGATGAGACCGATGACCTTGCTGTTTGGTCTCTTCCCCCAAACAACCCAACCCAACCGTTTACAGGATGGTTCTTTTATCTGATTTGCCCAATTTTTAATACAGTTTTGGGTACAATTTGTTACTAATATTAGTGTATGTGGTATGAAGATAAAAACAAAAAAGTAATTAAGTACATATTAAAATTCTACCATTGAGGGTAGAAGAGGGGGAGGTGGTGTTAACAGAGATTAAGTCCGTGACAATGTTGGTGTACAGTGATGTCGGAGAGCAATTCTCCCACCCAGTACTATTTCCTCTCACTTGTAGAGAAGGGAACCTGCTGTCCAGCATATCTTCTCCTTCCACCACCACCATTTTACCACAAATGTATCATATTGGCCAGTTCTGTAGTTAATTGAATGAAGTACTTCTGAAAGTCGAAAATACCTATATCATACATCTATACTCAAGATGTGTGTATTGCTGTTGCAAAAGCTACACATAAGACACACAGTATATGAAGAATGGAAAAAGAAGAGATTTGGTACAAGCTCAGTTATGACAAGAACTGGGGAACAGTCAGCCATGCCTTTTTAAACAAACAGTCCCAGGATTTGCTTTGCTTGATGATGCAAAGGTACTGTGAAAAAGATAAATGTTAAGTTGTCAGATGGGTACTTAAACCATCCAGCACTACACTACCTCACTTTGTGCTATGGAGGAAGACAGCAGCATTCTCATCTATTACCTGTTGGGTTTATGAAGCTATGGGCAGATTCCGACATTGCTTTAATCCTTGGTAATGTGAAGTAAAGTAAGGCTGTTCTGCACTGTTGCTGGGAGAACAGAGGTGCAAGTTTAGCTGTGCACAGTTCACATTTCTTTCATAAAGTATGAGTTGCATTAGCTGTAAGTTTTAGTGTATGTGGAGTTAAAGATCAGGGAGAAGAAATAAAAACTTTGAGCTTTGCTGATGACATTGTAATTCTGCCAGAGATGTTGACAGTCTTGGAAGAGCAGTTGAATGGAATAGATATTGTCCTGAAAAGAGCTTATAATATGAACATCAACAAAATTAAAACTAAGGCAATGAAATACAGTCAAATTAAATCAGGCAGTGCTGAAGGAATTAGATTAGCAAATGAGACACTAAAAGTAGTAGGTGTTTTTTGTTATTTTTGTATTAAATAAGTGACAATAGCCTCAGCAGAAAGAATATAAATGCAGACTGACCATAACAAGATACACATTTCTGAAAAAGAGGAATTTGTTAAAAACATAATTTAAATTATAAAAGAAAACATGTTCCATAATAGGCTACAACATAAACATTCTTTACTTAAATCTTACAGTTCGCTAATTTTGATCATAACTCATTTTCTAATTGTGACCATAACTCCTTTTCAGGCTACATGTGTGAAGTTACATATTACATATTGTAAGTATCAGATTCTTTTGGATTACACGTATGAAATCAGATGTCATATTCCATAATTACATTAGGAATTAATCCACATTGAAAAGATTACAATCTCACATGCCACATATTGATAACTGTGAACAGTATGTGGCACGTGAGGTTGTAATGTTTCCAATGCAGATTCATTCCTAATGTACTTATGGAATATAATGCCTGGTTTCATATGTGCAGAGTAAAAGAATCTAAGTATTGCAATATGCAATACATAACTTCATACACATGCTTCAAAATAACTTGTGGTCGAATTTAGCCAATCGCATCGCAGGATTTAAATAAAGTAAGTTTACATTACACCATATTTTCGTTTGTAGAGTATTTAGAGGCTGTGGATCCTCACAGAAACAAAATTTTAAAAATAAATTTAAATGTTAGGAAGTCTTTGCAAAAATATTTATTAAGATGGTTCAAATGGCACTATGGGACTTAACATCTTAGGTCATCAGTCCCCTAGACTTAGAACTACTTAAACCTAAGTAACCTAAGGACATCACACACATCAATGCCCGAGGCAGAATTCAAATCTGCGACCATAGAAACATCTTAGGTCATCAGTCCCCTAGACTTAGAACTACTTAAACCTAATTAACCTAAGGACATCACACACATCAATGCCCGAGGCAGAATTCAAATCTGCGACCATAGAGATCGCGCGGTTCCAGACTGAAGCACCTAGAACCTCTCGGCCACACCGGCCGGCATTTATTAATAGAGTACTCTTATACACAAAAGAAGTATGCACGATAAACAGTTTACAGAAGAAGAAAAGAAAATAGAAGTTTTTGAATTGTGGTGCTACAGGAGAATGCCAAAGATTAGATGCAGATCAAATAACTCATCGTGATGTGGAGAATATATCACAACACACAAGAATTGATCCACCCACCATCTCAAAGGCACGTATCTGATGATACGGAGAACCTGGTAACCTCCCCTACCACCACTCAATAGTGGCAAGACAGCCATAACTACACACCGACACTGCATTGCACGAACAGACTGTGCGTGCCGTCACCACCAGACAGCAAAATAGCTCAGTATGGGACATCACCGAAATGCATGCTAGATGACCTACCTGCAGTTAAGATTTCGGTGAGGAAGCCCAGCTGACCCGTGTATCGGATCAGCAGCAGCCTCGGGGTCCAAGATTTGGTGCCACTGGGCTGTCCGTAGAACCCCAGTGAACTTTGTGAGCCTTAGTTGAGCCACCACTAGCTGTGCTGAAGGTGCTGCTCCTGCCTACACATCAGCTGATTGCCAACAGCACGTTGCAACTAGTTACACACGAGGGCTTCAGGCCTGGATGCCTCTGCTGCACCGTGCACGAAGATGTCGTCTGTCGATGCCAGGCTGCGTCCACTAGACGAGGGCACTCGTGTGTCTACTTCGGCACGATGTGTCAGTAAAGAGTTTTATTAAAGTCTGTCTGTCTTGCTGCAGCCACTTACACCTTCAGTAGACTCAAATACTCCATCCTGACAGATCAAAGCAATGCTCTCCCAACTTCAGTTGACGGGCAGTTGCAACTGACCATTTACCCTAATGAGGAGGTACTCAACTCAGATTGGGGAAAAAGAAATTCGTTGCATAAATTACCAAAAGAAAGAGTGGTTGATAGTACACCCTGATGCATTGAGGAATCATAGGTTTGGTAATGAAAGACATGTGGGGGTTGGTGGTTAAAACTGTAGAGGGAGACCAAAGCTTGAATAGAGTGAGCAAGTCCAAATGGAACTAGTTGACAACAGTTGTGCTGAGATGAGGAGGCTTGCGCAGGATAGACTATTATGAAGAGCTGCATCAGATGAAGACACCACCACCACAATTGTAACAGTTCAGTTGAATGAAACTCTGTTTGTGTTGTTAATGATGGTGGGACAGACAAAGTGTCTTATACAGGGTGTCCCAGCCATCTTGTCCATCCAAAATATCTCTGGAACAATAACAGCTATTGGAAAAAGACTTTCACCGGTATCGACGTAGGGCTGGGGCCCATGAATGTACATATTTGGAAACATTCTAAAACGAAAGCATATGTGTTTTTAACACAAACTTATGTTTTTTTAAATGGACCTCCTATATTTTTTCTTCAGCAATCCATAGCATGACAAAGCACATACACAATGGCATTGATTGCATCGCAATATTCCCATTACATCCCGAGATATTAAGACGTGAAGTTGACGCTAGAAACACCCGACATGCGCTTCTAGCGCACATCCTGAGGCTCAGGCGTGAACCCCATGCTGCCCGTGATCGCGATGTGATTGACATGCGTAATCACACTCCCATACTTATCAAGAGGTCCGAAACGAATGATACGGTCTGCTGCCATCCTGCATTAACGTCGTACATTCCAGCAGGTATTTATCCCATAGGCTAGGGGTAATGCGGTTCTGTTACATATCTGTGTACCGCAACGTTAGTCATAAAGTTAACTTCGCTTATCGTTAATCCGTTACTAAAAAGGTAATGCCGTTCAACGTTAAAACTTTACTTTACTGTAGATCTAGCGCAAGTGACAGTTAATCATTCACTCGTAATAGTAAAATTCATGTTGATGGTTTTAGTGAAACGAGCAAGTGGACTAAAAGTTTTACCGTTGTTTAGGTAAAAATGTTTTGATTTGGGAAGTTCAGGTAGGATATAGAAGATGAATGTAAACATGTTTAACCAATTAGTTTTATTATCACATAATTATCAATGTTATGTTTATCTAATGCGTTAAATTACAAATTGTTGTAAACAAATGTTTCTTAACATCACTGGGTAAAATGGCCCTTTGTAGACACTTCCACTGTGATACCAGCACTACATACTAAACATAGCGTTCACATCTCATGCTCAAAGTGATGCCCATTGGCTTGCATACATAGGGTCACTCTGCGGATGAAGGATGCCCTACTTCGTGCTACTGTTTCCTCTTTGATGGCTGTACAAGCATCAATAATGCATTGCTTCATGTCATCTGGTGTTGTTGGTTCATGTTGGTAAACAGCATTCTTCACTGCTTCCCAAAGAAAATAATCCAGTGGTGTAAGGTCCGGAGATCGGGCAGGCCACCTAACTGGGCCACCTCGTCCAATCCACCTACCAGGGAACTTACGGTTCAGAAGTCGTCATGCTCGTAAGGCGTTATGTGCAGGGCATCCGTCATGCTGATACCACATGACCATTCTCCGGTTCAGAGGTACAGTGCCCAAGAGAACAGGAAGATTGTGTCGTATAAATCTGGAGTATTGTCTGCATTTTTGATGCCATTTATAAAGAAAGGTCCGATAATGGTATCTCCAATAATCCCACACCAAACATTAACTTTCCACGGACGTTGATGCTCTACCTGACGGAGCCATTTTGGATTGTCTGCGGACCAATAATGCATATTCTTTCGTTGGTAAAGAGAACATCTGCAAAAAAATTTGGATTAGTCAGAAGATTTTGCTGAGCCCACCGACAAAAGTTACCCTATTGCGGAAGTCATTTCCATGAAGATTCTGGTGTAAATGAACATGGTAAGGATGAAATTTATGACGTTTAAGAATACGCTGTGCACTTGATTTCGACACACCAACTTCACGTTCAATTTGACGTGTGCCGATTTGAGGATTCACAGCTATGATAGCGAGCACAGCAACTTCAGCACATTTATCTGTGAGTGTTCTGGGACGATGTCCCCCCCTGCGGGTCCGGGGATTAGAATAGGCCCGAGGTATTCCTGCCTGTCGTAAGAGGCGACTAAAAGGAGTCCCACCCCCTCAAGGGGGTCGTTAGCGCCTGCGTCCGGAGACGGACGGTTCCACGACATCTATTTGCGGTCATTTTGCTTTTTCCCTTCTCGTTTCTTCCTTCCTTTGGTTGGTTCCTTTCTTTGCTCTTTTCCACCTCAATGTCTTCCTTACTGTTTCTGTGCCTTCTTCTCCTTGCCTTCTCATTGCCTTCTTCTCCTTGCCTTCTCATTGCCTTCTTCTCCTTGCCTTCTCATTGCCTTCTTCTCCTTGCCTTCTCATCGCCTTCTTCTCCTTGCCTTCTCATTACCTTCTTCTCCTTGCCTTCTCATTACCTTCTTCTCCTTGCCTTCTCTGGTCTCCGCCTCGGCGTTTGAGACAGTCAGTCCTCTCTCTCCCTTTCTCTCCTCCTTTTCCTCTTCTTCCTTCCTCCCTGTGCGTGCCTGAAGGCCGACCCACGCGTTCGCACGCGTAGCCGGTGACGGGGTAACGCGTAATTCCCCACCCTGGGTAGACATGTAAGGCACGCGCGTACCCCCTGGTAAAGGCCAGGCCCGGGGAGGGGTGATTGCCTGAGCTGATACCTTCTGACCATGCCGATTGGTCCCTCCGTCTGGTTCTCGGGAGGTGTGACCTGAGGTGTAAACATTCACCTAAGGCGGGAGTGCCCTCTGAGAGGGTACCCACAAGGAAGGAGCGCGCCATCGGAGACGCTGGCAATCATGGGGGATTCCTCCGCAATGGATTTCACTCCATCTGTCTCGACTTCTGCCCAAAAACGGAAACGTGACCAGCCATCAGTGACTAAAGTACTACCGCCTGCCCCACAGTTCCTCGTCGTTTCTCGATCTGAGGACGGAAAGGATTTTTCCTCTGTCAACCCTTTCGTTATCCAGAAGGGTGTAGATGCCATAGCCGGATCTGTCAAATCTTGTACCAGGTTGCGTAACGGTACCTTATTACTAGAAACTGAGAGCGCCTTTCAGGCACAAAAACTGCTTCGGGCCACACTCCTGTACACGTTCCCTGTGCGGGTGGAGGCTCACCGCACTTTGAATTCGTCTCGTGGTGTGGTCTATACTAGCTCCCTCGACGGACTGACTGACGAGGAGATTCAATCTTTCCTCGCTGAGCAGGGCGTGACGGCTGTCCATAGGGTCATGAAAAAGGTCAACAGTGACCTTGTACCGACCCGGACACTTTTCTTGACCTTCGATAGTGTTAAGCTGCCATCGCGCATCAAGGCGGGCTATGAGGTTATTTCTGTTCGCCCCTATGTCCCGACACCTACGCGCTGTTACCAGTGTCAGTGTTTCAATCACACTCGACAGTCTTGTTCCAATGCGGCTAAATGGGTCACTTGCGGCAGGGATGCCCATGAGGGTGACTGTCCACCTCCGTCTCCTCGTTGTGTGAACTGTCAGGGTGACCATGCCGCATCCTCCCGCGACTGTCCTGTCTATAAGGAAGAACGCTGTATACAAGAAATTCGGGTCAAAGAGAAAGTGTCCACCTCGGCTGCTCGCAAGCTATTGGCTAGTAGGAAGCCCACGCTGCTCCCAGCGGGGAAATACAGTACTGTCCTCGCCTCTCCTCGGACTACCAGGGAGGTGGCAACCCAGACATGCGATCTGACCTTCAGCACCACAGTCGTCCGTTCGGCCAGTGCTAAGATCGCCCGGTCGACGTCTCCTCTTCCTCCCGTCACCCCTCAGACACAAGCACCTTCATCAGCTTCTGCCAAGACGAAGACCCAGAAGTCAGATGCACGGGCCTTTAAGAAGGAACCGTCCCGTGCAGACTTCCTGCGTACCTTGACCTCCCAGCCTTCGACCGGTACTTCCACCAAACGTACTTCCAAGAAGGCTCCTAGGAAGCACAGTTCTCCTTCTCCGCCACGGCGCATTTCTTCTCCTGCGCCACCCAGCGGTTGCCGCCCCAGGCCGTCATCCGTTTCACCTGGCCGCACCGCTGGTAGCCGAACATCTGGCCGTCCACCGGCGGAGGAAGCTCCCCCTCCCGGCCATCTTCCCAAGATGGCCGATGAACCTATAGACCCAATGGACGAAGACTGTCCGCCTACTGATAGCGGCGGCAGTGCTCGCTCGAAGCCAGGCCCTCCGCGGCCTTCGAGGTGACCCCTTTTTTTACCTTCCCTTTCTTACGATGGCACTTATTCACTGGAATATTCGCAGCATTCGCTCCAATCGAGAGGACTTGAAGTTGCTGCTCCGCTTGCACCGTCCGCTCGTCGTAGCCCTCCAGGAAACGAAGCTACGCCCAAGCGATCAAATTGCCTTGGCACACTACACCTCTGTGCGTTTTGACCTACCCCCTGTGGTAGGAATCCCGGCTCATGGAGGGGTTATGTTGCTGGTCCGGGATGATATTTACTATGTTCCCATCACGTTGCACACCGGCCTGCAGGCAGTTGCCATCCGCATTACGCTCCCCACTTTTACATTTTCCATTTGTACCGTTTACACTCCATCGTCATCTGCCGTTACCAGGGCAGACATGATGCAACTTATTGCTCAGCTACCTGCACCATTTTTGTTAACTGGAGACTTCAATGCCCACCATCCCCTTTGGGGCTCTCCAGCATCCTGCCCGAGGGGCTCCCTGTTAGCAGACCTTTTCAACCAGCTCAACCTTGTCTGCCTCAATACTGGCGCCCCTACTTTTCTTTCGGACACATCTCACACCTATTCCCATTTAGACCTCTCTATATGTACTCCCCAACTTGCACGCCGGTTTGAGTGGTATGTACTTTCTGATACATATTCGAGCGACCACTTCCCGTGTGTTATCCATCTCCTGCAGCATACCCCCTCTCCGTGCTCCTCTAGTTGGACCATCTCCAAGGCAGACTGGGGGCTCTTCTCTTCCAGGGCGACCTTTCAGGATCAAACCTTCACAGGCTGCGATCGTCAGGTCGCACACCTCACGGAAGTCATTCTCGCTGCTGCTGAATATTCCATCCCTCACCCTACTTCCTCTCCACGTCGCGTACCGGTCCCCTGGTGGACTGCAGCATGTAGAGACGCTTTACGTGCTCGTCGACGTGCTTTACGCACCTTTAAACGCCACCCTACAGTGGCGAATTGTATCAATTATAAACGATTACGTGCTCAGTGTCGTCGTATTATTAAAGAAAGCAAGAAAGCCAGCTGGGCTGCTTTCACCAGCACCTTCAACAGTTTTACTCCTCCTTCTGTTGTCTGGGGTGGCCTGCGCCGGCTATCTGGCACTAAGGTCCACTCACCAGTTTCTAGCTTGACGGTCGCGAATGACATCCTTGTGGCCCCTGAGGATGTCTCCAATTTCTTCGGCCGCTTTTTCGCCGAGGTTTCGAGCTCCGCTCATTACCACCCTGCCTTCCTCCCCCGCAAACAGGCAGAGGAGGCTAGGCCACCTAACTTCCGCTCCTCGAATCGTGAAAGTTATAATGCCCCATTCACCATGCGGGAACTCGAAAACGCACTTGGCCGATCACGGTCCTCCGCTCCAGGGCCTGATTCTATTCATATTCAGATGCTGAAGAACCTTTCTCCTGCGGGTAACGGTTTTCTTCTTCGTACTTACAATCGCATCTGGATTGAGGGACATGTTCCCGCATGCTGGCGCGAGTCTATTGTTGTCCCGATTCCTAAGCCGGGGAAGGACAAGCACTTGCCTTCCAGTTATCGACCCATCTCGCTTACCAGCTGTGTCTGTAAAGTGATGGAGCGAATGGTTAACTCTCGATTGGTTTGGCTGCTCGAGTCTTGACGCCTACTTACCAATGTACAATGTGGATTTCGTAGGCGCCGCTCTGCTGTTGACCATATGGTTACCTTGTCGACCTTCATTATGAATAACTTCTTGCGGAAGCGCCCGACTGCGGCTGTGTTCTTTGATTTGGAGAAGGCTTACGACACCTGTTGGAGGGCGGGCATTCTCCGCACCATGCATACATGGGGCCTTCGCGGTCACCTCCCTCTTTTTATTCGTTCTTTTTTAATGGATCGACAGTTCAGGGTACGTGTGGGTTCTGTCCTGTCAGACACCTTTCGCCAGGAGAATGGGGTGCCACAGGGCTCAGTTTTGAGCGTCGCTCTCTTCGCCATCGCGATCAATCCAATAATGGATTGCCTCCCAGCTGATGTATCAGGCTCCCTCTTCGTGGACGATTTTACCATCTATTGCAGTGCGCAGCGTACACGTGTCCTGGAGCGCTGTCTTCAGCGTTCTCTTGACTGTCTTTACTCCTGGAGTGTCACCAATGGCTTCCGTTTTTCTGCCGAGAAGACGGTCTGTATTAACTTCTGGCGCTACAAAGAGTTTCTCCCACCGTCCTTACGACTCGGTCCCATTGCTCTCCCAATCGTGGAGACAACAAAATTTTTAGGTCTTACATTTGACAGGAAACTTAGCTGGTCTCCACATGTGTCATATTTGGCTGCCCGTTGTACCCGTTCTTTAAATGTCCTCCGTGTTCTCAGTGGTATGTCGTGGGGAGGAGATCGAACCGTCCTGCTTCGTCTATATCGGTCGATCGTCCGCTCCAAGCTGGATTATGGGAGCTTCGTATACTCCTCTGCACGGCCATCCATCTTACGCCGCCTCAACTCCATACAACATCGGGGTCTACGACTTGCGATTGGAGCATTTTATACTAGTCCCGTAGAGAGTCTTCACGCTGACGCTGGCGAATTGCCACTCACCTACCGGCGCGATATACTGCTTTGTCGGTATGCCTGCCGGCTACTGTCAATGCCCGACCACCCGTCTTATCGCTCCTTTTTTGACGACTCTCTCGACCGTCAATACGGGTTGTATGTCTCTGCCCTGCTACCCCCTGGAGTTCGCTTTCGTCGCCTCCTTCACCACCTTAATTTTTCACTCCCTGCAACCTTTCGAGTGGGCGAGAGCCACACGCCACCTTGGCTCCAGGCTCAGGTCAGCGTTCACCTTGACCTCAGCTCGCTCCCAAAAGAGGTTACCCCCAGTTCAGTCTACCACTCCCGTTTTGTTGAACTTCGATCAAAGTTCATCAATAGGACCTTCATTTATACAGATGGCTCGAAGACCAATGACGGGGTCGGGTGTTCCTTTATTGTCGGTGCACAAAGTTTCAAATACCGGCTCCATGGCCATTGTTCGGTCTTCACAGCTGAGCTCTTTGCCCTCTACCAGGCTGTTCTTTACATCTGCCGCCACCGACATTCTGCTTATGTCATCTGCTCAGATTCCCTGAGCGCCATCCAGAGCCTCAGTGATCCGTACCCGGTTCACCCTTTCGTACACCGGATCCAACGCTCTCTTCAGCAGCTGGTGGACGTCGGTTCTCCAGTTAGCTTTATGTGGGTTCCTGGCCATGTCGGTATCCCTGGGAACGAAGCTGCAGATGCCGCGGCCAAGGCTGCGGTCCTCCAGCCTCGGACAGCTTCTTGTTGTGTCCCTTCGTCCGATTTTAGCAGGGTCATTTGTCGGCGCATCTTATCGCTGTGGCATGCCGATTGGGCTGCACTTACCGACAACAAGCTTCGGGCCTTAAAACCTCTTCCCGTGGCTTGGACGTCCTCCTCACGCCCTTCTCGGTGGGAGGAGGTCGTTTTAGCCCGGTTAAGAATTGGACACTGCCGGTTCAGCCATCGCCATCTGCTGACGTCTGCGCCGGCGCCGTTCTGCCCATGTGGGCACTTGCTGACGGTTAGACACATTTTAATGTCCTGTCCAGATCTTAACACACTGCGCCTCGATCTTAACCTGCCAAATACTTTCGATGCCATTTTAGCGGATGACCCACGAGCAGCTGCTCGTGTTCTTCGTTTTATCAATTTGACAAACCTCGCTAAGGACATTTGATGATGCTGTTTTTTAATCCTATGCCTGTCAGTCTGTCTTTTATCGTGTTTTCCCTTGTAGTTGTTGTGGTCAACTTGTGCCTCGCGGTGCATTCTTAGAGTAGTCAGGGCGCTAATGACCATTGAAGTTGTGCGCCCTGAAACCACAAAAAAAAAAAAAAAAAAAAAAAATGGGACGATGTCGAGGTCTTGGATTTAAGCTTCCCGTTTCACGTAGACGAGATGTGAGACAACCAAACATCCAGCGCGAAGGCGATGGCTTGTCAGGAAATCGTCTTCTGTACAGTCGTTCTGCCTGAACAGCATTTTGTCCACCTACAACAGGGTACAGTACAGGTATGTAGAGTAGGGTAGAAAACAGACATATTAAGTTAATAATCATAATGTTCGCTAACAGTGCTATCAACAACCAAGCAATCTCATAACGTATCTCCCGTCATAGTACATTCTACATAGATCAGCAGCATTTCTACCATATCTTCATGTGTGTACATTATACTGTACATTATAAGTTCCACAACACAACGTTTATTCACAATGTGTACTACCTCCGTGCCGTCACTAGATTACTCTGATGCACGACTACACTGGCAAGTGGTGTACTGCACGCCAAAGCAACAACAAATGGGATGCTTGGAGGCTGGTGGCGTACAGGAGTTTGCATGGGTCGCAAATCATAAACAAGGTGAAGTGGTAACTGTGGCAGTAGTGGGAACTACGTTGGACACTTGACTAGGTAGAGCCAGGCCCTGCGCGACAGGCACAATGGGTCATATAACGCATTAGATAAACCTTATTTTGGGTGTGTAGGATAAATAAGACAACCTGACGGGTGTACACCGATCGGTACTGGTTCATATTGTGTGTGTAAATATGTAAAACGTGCAAGAGGGAAACCATTATGTGCTTATGAGGGTTGATGGCAGCAGACCGTATTATTCGTTTCAGACCTCTTGATAAGTATGGAGGTGTGATTACACATATCAATCACATCGCGATTACAGGCAGCATGGGGTTCACGCCTGAGCCTCAGGACGTGCGCTAGCAGCGCATGTCGGGTGTTTCAAGCGTCAACCTCGCGTCTCGATATCTCGGGATGTAATGGGAATATTGCGATACAATCAACGCCATTGTGTATGTGCTTTGTCATGCTATGGATTGCTGAAGAAAAAATATAGGAGATCCATTTAAAAAAACATAAGTTTGTGTTAAAAACACATATGCTTTCGTTTTAGAATGTTTCCAAATATGTACATTCATGGGCCCCAGCCCTACATTGATACCAGTGAAAGTCGTTTTCAAATAGCTGTTATTGTTCCAGAGATATTTTGGGTGGACAAGATAGCTGGGACACCCTGTATATGTCAATTTAGTCTTTCCCATTGCATGCTTGCATTGAAAAGCTATTGTATTTCCAGCCAAGTGGCAGTATTGAAACACCATAGCATTTCAGCAAGTGCCATACTCTTAATACCATTGTGAAACATGAAGATATTACAGATTACAGATAACCCCCCCCCCCCCCCCCCCCCATATTTATATGTGTGGGACTGGCAGAGGCTCCACAGTTTTGTATGACCTGTTGGCATACTGACTGGAACGAGGGGGGACGAGATTCGGCCAGGCCACAGCCTTGTGTTCAGATCACTGCTTGGGCACTCTTTGACCGTCCTCACATGCTACCCACTGCTAAGCACGATGTGGGATTCCACACCAAACTGTGTTGCTAGCTCTCATCCCTGTTCACAAGGATTCTCAAGGATCTTTGCTTCTGTCGATTCCTTTATGTATTGAGTGGGTGAACAGCTATTAGTAGAGCACAATAAAGCCCTCAGTGCCTTCGCCCGGGGAGTGGGGCAGCCACATCTTGTGTATTAGTAGGGGGAAATCAACAATACCTTGAAATACGTGCCGAAATGTCACAGTCTTCGAAATTGCTACCCAGCCGAAAACACGAGAGCTTTTAATTGTAAGTATCTTACCATAAGTGTATACATCTCACTTCCCAGGCTGTCAGTGGAATGAGCCACTAAAATATTTTTCATGCTCTATTTACCACTCGTTTATGGATAGTACTTTGTCTTTGGTGATTTTTACCTTAAAGGCATTAGGCTATTGTCTGTGGCAAATTTCTCTGCCCGACATTCCGTCTTTCAATGCAGGAAACGTCATCAGGGGCTATAAAGAGTCAGAAACCAGTTACAACCTCAGACAAGCTCTGTAAGCCAGACTGTTCGTAGATTGTCCGCCGTGTTTTGTAGCCGCGCAGTCAGAGGTGTCCTGTCGCGGTTCACGTGGCTCCCCGCAACCTAGGTTAGAGTCCTCCCTCGGGCATGGGTGTGTGTGTTGTCCTCAGTGTAAGTTAGTTTAAGTAAGATAAAGTAGTGTGTAAGCTTAGGTTTCGGGTGACCTCAGCAGTTTGGTCCCGTAAGATCTTACCACAAATTTCCGTAGATATCCACATAATGGGCAGTTCGTAATGTCCTCAGACCACTGTCTGAGGTCGTAGAATCGTGCCGACGTGTGCTGTGGAGTTTGTAGTAGCAAAGAACTGGCACCGTTCGCTTTTTGGTTTTGTGCTTCTGCATATGTATGGTGTCTCTTTATATCCTGACAAAGTAGTGATTGATTTTGGATATCACTGTTGCACTGGAGAAATGAATTTGATGATTTCCTGGTCCTAGTATATGATCTACCACTGCTGATTTATCTAGGTTGTCTGGATGAAAAATGCTCTTGTGTTCCTCAAGGTGGTTATTAATGCTTCTTTTTGTAGTTCCTGTGCACACTTGAGTGCATGTCCTAGAAATCTTGTATACTCCTGCTGTGGCAAGCGGTGGGTGTAGATCCTTTGCAGTGTTCAAATATCTGTACATCTTTCTTGTTAGTATCAAAACTATTTCTTCCAAGTACCCAGCCGGAGTGATCCGCAACTGTTGTTACAAACAGGAAGAAAGATTTCTTCTTAGTTGGTCGTTTTTTGTGACAAGCTCCAGAATTTTTGGAAGGCACACAAAAGTCACCAATGACACAAATACCGGCTATGAAAGTCTCAGAGCAGTTCTAGGCGCTACAGTCTGGAACAGCGTGACCGCTACAGTCGCAGGTTCGAATCCTGCCTCGGGCACGGATGTGTGTGATGTCCTTAGGTTAGTTAGGTTTAAGTAGTTCTAAGTTCTAGGGGACTGATGACCTCAGAAGTTACGTCCCGTAGCGCTCAGAGCCATTTAAACCATTTTTTGAAAGTCTGCATTGTACGATTATAAGTTGTATGGCAAAACCACTGACTAATATGGACTTTTGCACCAGTGCTCTAGATGCTGAAAGTGAACACCTGGTGCAGGAAGCATTGGAGCGAGTCATGAAGGGGCGCACAGTCCTCACCATAGCACACCGGCTGTCCACCATCAGGAATGCAGGTACAGTAAAACTCTGCATAATGTATTCATATGTATTTCTGTCGGCATTTTGTAGCATGTCTGTAGTTTTAATGCCAGAAGTTATCAGTTTCTTTTGTTTAATGGTGTATGTCTTGTTGAAATGTGATACAAGGGGAGCCAAATGAAAATGAGGCAGATGGAAAAAGAGTAAGTAAACAGTTTGTTACTTCAAAAAGTACTCTCCATCACTGCTAATGCACTTGCCTCGCTGAGAGACTAGACAATCACTGCTAGCACGGAAAAATGTTTGTGTTGCATATGAAACAATGATAGTGCTAGGCGCGCACCTCTTTGTTGGAAGCCAAATAACTGGCACAAATGTATTCCTTCAGGCCTTCAAAACTATAAAAATCACATGGGGAGAGACCGTGACTGTTTGCACGTTGTGTAAGTACTTCCCAGCCAAACTTCTGCAGTGTAGCACAAAAAAACGAACATTACCATGCAGTAGAATACCATCCAACAGCATTCCTGGGCATTCGGACTTCGTGGTGTGCTTCAGTTTTTGCAATGCTCACATACCGCTATGTATGTGTTAATTGTGACACTGTGTTCCAGAAAGTCAATGAGCAGTGGGCCCAAGCAGTCATCATGACTTTCCTGTAGCTGGCATGCAGAGCTTTGGATTTTTTTCAGTGGGGATGGCGCCATTGCTACACTAGTGATCAAAAGTATCCGGACACCCCCAAAAACATATGTTTTTCACATTACGTGCATTTTACTGTCACCTTTTACCAGGTACCCCATGTCAGCGGCCTCAGTAGTCATTAGACATCGTGAGAGGGCAGAATGGGACCCGACGTGGAACTCACGGACTTCCAACTTGGTCAGGTGACTGGGTGTCGCTTGTGTGATACATCTGTACACAGATTTCCACACTCCTAAACATCCCGAGGGCCACTGTTTCCGATATGATAGTGAAATGGAAATGTAGAGAGGCACGTACTGCACAAAAGCATACAGGCCGACCTCATCTATTGGCTGATAGAGACTGCTGACAGTTAAAGAGGGTCGACGTGTCTAATAGGCAGACGTCTATCCAGATCATCACACAGTTGGATTTCGTGGTTGAGTGGCTGCTAGTAAGCCACATGTCACGCCAGTAAATGCCAAACGATACCTTTCTCGGTGTAAGGAGCATAAACATTGGACGATTGAACAGTGGAAAAACATTGTGTGGAGTGACGAATCACAGCACACAATGTGGCGAACCGATGGCAGGATGTGGGTATGGCAAATGCCTGGTGAACGCCGTATGCCTGCCAGCAGATGTAGTGCCAACAGTAAAATTCGGAGGCTGTGGTGTTATGGTGTGGTCATGTTTTTCGTGTAGGGGGCTAGCACCCCCTGTTGCTTTGCGTGGCACTATCACAGCACAGGCCTACATTGATGTTTTAAACACTTTCTTCCTTCCCACTGTCGAACAGCAATTCGGGGATGGCAGTTGTATCTTTCAACACAGTCGAGCACTTGTTCATAACGCACAGTCTGTTGCAGAGTGGTTACACAAAAATAACATCCCTGTAATTGACTGGCCTGTAGAGTGCTGTCCTGAATCCTATAGAACACCTTTGGGATGTTTTGGAACGCCGATTTCATGCCTGGCCTCACCGACCGACATCGATACCTCAGTGCAGCAGTCTGTGAAGAATGGGCTGCCATTCCCCAAGAAACCTTCCAGCACCTGATTGAACGTATGCCTGCAAGAGTGGAAGCTGTCATCAAGGCTAAGGATGGGCCAACAGCATACTGAATTCCAGCATTACTGATGGAGGGCACCACGAACTTGTAAGTTATTTTCAGCCAGGTGTCCGGATACTTTTGATCACATATTGTAGCTCTGACACTAGCTCTCCAACTCAAAATGTTGGCACCATGTTTCATCTTCCCCCAATTTTGTGGGGCAGGAAACGATATTCTTTATCATGATACCAATCAGATGCTGCAGTGATGTTGACACTCATTTCAGTTGCTTGGGGAATCCACTGTGCACAAATTTTCCAGAATTACAGACGCGCTGTCACGATGGTGTGTGTGGTATTGTGACTGATAACCAAAACGAGCTGAATGTCTTCCACCATCTACTGTCAGTCATTTCTGATGGCACTATCTACTGCTGCAGTTACAGATGGGGTAACTACATGATGAGACTGACCTGGTCAACTGCTGTCTTTAGTGACATCTGACCTCAAAATAATTTATGTGTTCAAACTCTTGTGCACCTGACATACTGTGTTCAATACAAAGCAGACATTCAGCCATGAATTTCACTCCCATACACTCCTTTCACTGTCAAGAACTGCACTGCCCCTCGCTGTTCCTCTTTCCCAGCCTCGGTAGTGAAGTCGGACAACTCACTGACCCGATGTCAACTGCATCTAACAGATAACTGACACAGCAGTGAAAGTTCACGCTATTCCAGCCTGATTCCCTGTAGAGGTGTTACTACTGTACTTCTATACTCACTCCTACCTGTGTTACCAAAATCCACACTGTGCTCATTATGGAGTCGGTCTTGTTTCCATTTGACTACCACTCATTAAACTGTTACGTGTTTGAATATTGTAGAAAGTTCTGTCAGAATGTTAATGATGTCTGATTAACAGTAGCAAATCACCAAATGGCAGAGGCATTGCGTCATCTACACACACACACACACACACACACACACACACACACACACACACGCACACACCAATACAGCTACATTATCCTGGATGAATGCACAATGCCAGGAGAGGACTACAGTTCAGCAGGTAGACTGGCATGAGTGGTAGTATTAGTATGGGGTAGAGACAGGGGAGTGTGAGGGTGGTTTGGAGACGCACAGGATAAGAACGCAGGAGGGAGTGGCATCAACAAAATAAGCCATAGACTATTTATTTGTAAAACTGTTGCTGCATTTCTTTGTTTTGCCAACTTTCGGGTTGCGGAAGCATACAGATAAACAGAATACGTGTCGCATTTTTGTAGACACACACAGGAAATGGATAAAGGTTCTAAGAACTTATGATGTGATTGAAGAGTCAACTGAGCACAGAATCAACAAAAGACAACTGAACTGCTCAAGTTTTACATTGCTTTGTGTCTTGCATACTTTTAGTTTTGTATTGAAACGTCTCTCTCAAGACCATTTTGATTATACATCACTGAAACGCCTACTCATATCTTTGTGAACATTGTCAGGTATAGATGAGCACAAATAAAAGGTAAGCTTGCTCTGCTTACTTTAATTTTGTAATGTCGTATAGTATTATACTGTGGGAGAACTGATCAAGTCAAATTAAGTTTTTCTGCGCCCAAAAGTATTTAAAATGAATTATTTGCTGTATGAATTCAAGAACGCCTGCTGAAGAATCAAGTGTAGTAACTACAGCTTTTCAGTATATTCATTCATTTACAAAATTTGTTGTATGGAATATGTGTCCCTTTTGAACCAGCACTTTAGTCCACAGAGTCAGTACCAGGAATAAGAACAATCTTCGTAGAGACTTAGTCATTCGCTTTGGTCCAAAAAGATATCAGTTATTCAGAAACATATATGTTTTCTGTAGCTTGCTAATAACCATAAAATGTTTAGCTACTGATAAACTACATCCATTGATGAATTTATTAGCAGAACTATTTCATTTATTTATTATTAATTGTATCACATAATGAGAGTGCTATGTAACTCCTGTTTTCGGCATGGTGTGGTAATGTGATCTATATGTTGCCTGCATATGTTAACTACACAAATTTGCACTTTGTAGCTGTGGCTCCATCGAAACTGTCTGAAAAGTGTTAAAAGTAGACTACTTTCAGTGATGTACTTTACGCCAGATTGCAATTAACACACTAAAATTGTACTTGGATGCTGATTGGACTTGTTTTTATGATAATCACAGTTTGTGGCCTGACCTTGTTGTCCTAGTAAGCATTAGCCATTATTGAAATTTAACACTGACAGAATGAAATTAATTAAGAGTTCACAGTCACTCGTTAGAAACAGTCACTGAATTATTGAATAAACTCTTGGACGTGAAATTTAGATAAAACACAGTACATGGTACATTCCCCCTCGGACATACATCTTGTACAGTTCATAGCTCTATGCAGAATTATTAAAATGGCTTCCAACATGCCTCTTATATAAGTTCACAATAATGATAATTGAATTTACCTATTGTTGTTTGCTAGATTTTCATAACTTACAACTAAAGATTACATTCTAAGTAAATGAATTGCGGATGGAGGTTAGTTTTAACAAGGACTTCAAAGATACAGCAGTGATTTCTGTTAAATTACTTTGGTTAGTTTATGCAAATGTTAGATTCTATTTCAGTAACAATGTTATAACTACAGATCTTAATTACACCTGAATTAAATGAATGTTGGTGTAGCTAACATATTTTTGTCTCTGATTGTAGAGATACATTATTTATTTATATAGCTTTTTCATCTACTTTTTCAAGAAGTTAATAATTGGGTATATGTTGACATGTGAACAATGATAATGAAATCGAAAATTACTGATATTTTGTAATTAACACAGTTTTCATGCAAACTAACTACCTCATCATACTCCTGATAACCAAAGGAATGTAGCAGTCAAGGAAGTTAAGATGGGTCAATATTTGAGATTTTTTGGTATTGTGTACTTCTTATGTAAATAAGAGTACCTTAAGATGTGAATGATAATAACAATAATTATCATTGGGGGGGGGGGGGGGGGGCAGGAGGGAAAACAACATAACAGATGGAAAGAATAAACCTGCTTTGTTACATGTGTAAGCATTGTAAATGGTTTTAATGATTCTTGGCTACAATAACGTACTTATTATCTTGTTGTTGTTGTTGTTGTTGTTGTTGTTGTCTTCAGTGAAAAGACTGGTTTGATGCAGCTCTCCATGCTACTGTATCCTGTGCAAGCCTCTTGATTTCCGAGTAATTACTGCAACCTACATCCCTCTGAATCTGCTTAATTTACTCATCTTTTGGTCTCCTTCTAAGATTTTTACACTCCATACTTCCCTCCAGCACTAATTTAGTGATCCCTTGATGCCTCAGATCTTCTGTAGCACCACATTTCAAAAGCTTCTATTCTCTTCTTGTCTAAACTGTTCATTGTGCATGTTTCACATCCATATGTGGCTACACTCCAGACAAATACTTATAGAAAAGACTGCCTGACACTTAAATCTATATTCAATGTTAACAAACTTTCTATCTTCAGAAATTCTTTCCTTGCCAATGCCAATCTACATTTTATACCCTCTCTACTTTGACCATCATCAGTTATTTTGCTACCCAAAGAGGAAAACTCATCTACTACTGTAAGTGTCTCATTTCCTAATCTAATTCCCTCTGCATTGACCGATTTAATTCAGCTACATTCCATTATCCTTGTTTTGCCTTAGTTGATGTTCATCTTGTAGCCTCGTTTCAAGACATTGTCCATTACATTCAACTGTTCTTCCAAGTCCTTTGCTGTGTCTGACAGAATTACAATGTCATCGGCAAACCTCAAGGTTTTTATTTCTTCTCCCTAGATTTTAATTCATACTCCAAATTTTTCTTTGGTTTCCTTTACTCCTTGTTCAATGTACAGATTGAATAACACTAGTGATAGGCTACAAGCCTGGCTCACTCCCTTCTCAACTATTGCTTCTCTTTCATGCCCCTTGACTCTTATAACTGCCTTCTGGTTTCTGTACGAATTAAAAATAGTCTTTTGTCCCCTGTATTTTACCCCAGTCACCTTCAGAATTTGAAAGAGAGTATCATTAGCTTATTCACTTTTATATGATCCTGGTAAGTTCTTTAATTAATGTGTAAATGAAAATAGTGAACAATTTTTGGTTTTATCTACATCTTTGAGGACCAACAGTAGCAGAAAGAAATTGAATAAACCCTCTTGCTCCCAGAGTTCATACCAACTTCTCCTTCTTTCCTTTACCCATAGTAACTAACCACCTATCTTCCTCCCTATAAACCTGATTTTCCTGATGAAGGAACATGTTTAGTTTAGTTCACTTCAATTTTTTTCCCTGTTCCACAGATTATAGTTATGACCCCTACTATATCATGAAACGTATCAGTATTACAATGACAGTACATGTTATTATTAGTACACTTTCTCAATGGAAAGTATGGCAACATTTTGACAGTTTACATTGAAAAACATCCATACTCAAATGTGGCTGGTAAGGGCAGGAGAGGTGGTGAGGGAAAATTTCTTATCATCAGACTTTGCACACTAATTTCCTAGGTTGAAATTCAAAACCTCTCACCTAGCAGCATGGCACAGTGGCTAAGAGAATGGATTTGCATTCAAAGGGAATGGGGGTTCAGATCTCTGTCAAGCCATCCAGTCATAAGTTCAGCAAGGATTTTGCTAAATTGATGAAGTCAAAGGCCAGGTTGGTTCTTTTTAATTGGACACTGTCATTCTGTAAGATCTGGCGTGGTCATGTGTGTGGAGTATGCTGTCTTAAATTTTCATTATTAAATTTATCTTGCTTGTACATTAGTAAAATGATATGACCAGATTGATTGCTCAGGCAGTCATTTTTTGACGCCTAAAATAGACAGAAAATAATGTTCATAGAATGTTCAGCACACTTACAATCTGTACAGTTGAAAAGGAAAAGAAAAGAGACAGAGAACATACAACTGAAATATTGTTACGGTGAGTAATTTGTCACTTGTAATACATGTGCGAATCGTTAAAACTGCTATGTGCTCCGGTGCTACTTAACATTGAGAGCTAGAGAGCTCAATGTTGCGCACAGCTACACAATTAAATAGTCATATTAAAACTAAATTAAACAAAATACACTAGAAAAAGGAGGTTGGCAGTTCAGCTGAGGGTCGTAAAAGAACGCCATAACAATAGTAAAATCTGTGGAGAGTATGTGAGAAGATATAACGTGTAGTTTAATGAGCAGGCTACAGTTTGACAATAGAAATGTGCACTTCAATAAATTATGAGGAAATTTAACAAATGAAGTGCAAGGCCCAAAAGGACAAGGAGGAAATGTTGCACTGCAAATAAGTTCATTGCAGCCAGTAGGTTTAGTTTTCTTCAGGCGCACTCTATCTCGTTGTCTTCAGTTGCTGATGGGCCGTGTGGAAGCTGTTTCCTTAGCTTCATATGAGGCAGAAAGCTTCATGTAGAAACAATGAGTCTGACACTTACTGCCCCACTTGAAGCCAAGGAGGCAATGAGGCTACTTCCACTAGGCCCATCTGTGCTCCTTCACAACACATCAGCGACTGAAGACGAAAGGTTAGAAATTAGTACATGTGTTCTATCATCTCATATACTCTCCTGTCATTTTAGTATTTGTGTGGAATTCTTTTACTACCTCCAGCGGAACTGCCTTCTGTACATACCACTGTGCTTTCTACCCAACGGACATTTCTCTTTGTGGTAAGTAGCGACATCATAAAATGAACAGTAGTTTTTATGACAAGTTTGTACTACATGTGACGAGTTATTCACTGTAACAATATTTTAATGTGTTCTGTCACTTCATTTTCTTTTTGTAGTACACATTGCAAGTAGGTATATGAGGTGCTATCAAAAATTTTCGGGACTGGTGCTGCCATCCATTGAAAACGTTACCTTTGGACTGATGGTCACCATCACCCTTGAAGTAGTTCACATCTGCACATACACACTGGTCCCAGTACTTCTGCCACTGGTCAAACGATTTCTGGAAGTCATGTTCTTTGAGGGTGTTTATCACCACCAGTGATGCTTCTTGAATCCTCTGTCGAACCGACAGCCTTTCAACTTGAGTTTCAGTTTTGAGAATAGCATGAAGTCACATTGTGTCAAATCTGACGAGTACGGTGGGTGGGGTACAACCACCATGTTGTTTTTTGCCAAAAAGGTCCTGGTGAGCAAGGACATGCGACAGGGCACATTGTCGTGATGCAGCAGCCAGTTCCCTTGATGCCAGAGTTTGGGCCATTGTCGCCGCACGTTTTCACAGAGCTGTAGTAAAACATCACAGTAGTATGCTGAATTCACTGTTTGGTTGGTGGGATGAATTCTTTGTGCACAATTCCCTTGGTATCAAAGAAAACTATGATCATGCTCTTCACTTTGCTCTTCACCTGTCTCACTTTTTTGGGTCTTGGAGAGCCCGTGTTCTTCCACTGGCACAATTGTTGCTCTGTCTCTGGGTCATAACCGTAAATCCAGTTGAATCATTGCAAAGGTCTCCGTAGCACTTTTACCGAGATTCGCACAGAATTTGATACACATGCGCTGTTCTGTTCGTGGATCCATCATAAAATCACCTCACACCAAACACAGAGTATTATGAAAATCACTGTGGACACGCAACATGTCCTCCTAGCTGAATGCCACTCTGCACACTGACTCATCAGATATGCAGCTCTCACCACCTAGCGTGGCAAAGATCTACTACTCCTACTTTCCAGATGGCAGCACCAGTCCCAAAAATTTTGTATTCCACCTCATAATTCCTTATGAACAATATTTTTTTTGCCTGTTTTACAGCTGAAGAAGATATTTGAGAAATTCAAACCAGTCATATCACTTTATTACGTTGTGACCAAAACAAATACATTTTGTACTGAGGACACTCTCAGTTTCCATCCTCATCCAATGTGAGTTTCCATCCTCATCCAATGTGAGCTTCTTGCTCCATCTGTAGTGGATTTATTGTTAAATCTATCTGTAATATTTCCAATAGTCTGAGATCGTGACTATGACTGTATTTGCTGTTATTCCACCCGTTGGACTGAGATGCTAAGCTTGCTGATTGCCTTTGCAATATTTAGAAAAGTGGGTTGTGTTCAGCACTAGGATTTATACTCTCTGTTCTTTTCATTCTGCACTCATCTTTAACAAACTATGACACTACACTGTGCAAGCACTGATTCCAGTCATCCATATATGATACATTACACTAAGGAAATGTAATGATTCTTAACTCAACAGTGTATTGTGTCCCATGAACATATTAGACTTTTCCTGGTAATAATTGATAGCTTGTAGCATAATGATCATCCATAAATGCCCTTTTATTTCAAAAGACATCCACTGAAACTGTTGTCGTTGTGAAATGTGGTATAGTGAATAGCGGTTTATTCATCTCATAACCTACAATTATAATTTTTTGGGTTGCAGTACAGTAAACACATCAAAAATCAGTAATTACATTCAGTTATATATACTTGTAGCTAATGGAGGCAGAGCACTATTCTAAAGTTAATATTTCTTCTCAGAATAAAGTCATATTTACATAATAATGCTAATGATCAATGGCACCCTGCTTAAATTATAACATCATCCTTCACCAAATCTCCTATCAGCTAGAACACTGGCTCCTTTGCCAGTAGACAGAGTTTCATGTTCAGAATGTTCGTATCTTTTAGTCCATTGAAATTTTCATTCCCATGTGTTGAGGAATATGGAAACACAATTTTAATCGATGAACAGGAAGCATCAAATTAACTTTATTCCTTGGGTGACAAAAATTTACTTTCTGAGAATAACTCTGGTTTGTTGTATAAAAATATTATCATCTATGAGATGTATAGGGAGGGGACTGTTAAAAAGTTTCAGGCTTGTAAATAATGAGCAGTGTGATTTATTTGAATGTTCAGCACACTTGTTCTTTGTTTGTTTATTTCTGGAAAATCAGTATACATGATATATTAGTAGAGTTTCTGCAGGAAACATTGCCATACATATTAAAATACTGTACACAATTGAATGATTATACCAATTTGCAAACTATTTCGAGGAATTAATGCTTCATTACTTCTACAAATTGTCATACTTGCTTTGTTTTGAAATATCATTTCTCCTGAATGTACAGTACTGTCAGTGATTGTAATGTCTGAGAAATTATGTGGCATGTTGGTTTGCAGTGAAATAATTGTCATTGTACACATTGTTTGCAGATCAAATTGCTGTCCTGGATCAAGGGAAGATCATTGAACAGGGAAGCTACGAGGAACTGATGGCACTAGATGTAGGTGCGTTTAGGAAGCTAGTACAACACCAGACATTTGCCAGCTGATCATGAGTGAAGTGTGACAAATATATCTATGTCATAATTTATTCATAGATGTTTTTTACTGTGCACTATTACTTTTAGTAAAGATCTGTATCTGTTGTCCTCACTTAGGAGTGAAGTGTTGTCCAAAACAACAGACCATTTGCTGAATGTTACATTTACAAAAATATTCGTACATGAATAAGAAATCTATGATAATTTTACAGGTGCACAAATGATCAATTGGAAGTAATAATGTTGTACACAGGTATACACCATACCTGTCACAATATAGAGGATATTTGTGACTATTTTTATAATAGTGAACTTTGTACAAATCTGCCTTTTATAAACATGACAGAGTAGTAAGTTATTTAAATTGTGACTGGCTTGTAAAGTTAAAAATAGTATTTGACATTCAGGTTGTCACAGTTGAATATAAAAGGTTTGAAGCTCGTCTGATATGGGCTTTTAGAAGTGTACCTTTTGCTATGCCTGTGGTATTTTTGTATTTATGGTTTTAAATATGAGACTTCTTTATTTTTGTTATTGTTTTGAAAATAAATTTATGACTGTTGAATCCAATAATGATTATTTTGTCTGAAAACCCCTTACCAATTGGTGAAATAAATCTCGAGTGAACAGCCTGGTATGAATGTGCATAGGACACAATATTTCGGCAATCGACCACATTGCCATCATCAGGTGCGCTGATGTACTGTGTCCTATGCACACTCGTACCAGGCTGTTCACCCGAGATTTATTTCGTCATAAAATATGCCTGGAGAAATTGAAGAATCACCCCTTACCAGTTATCAATATCTTGCAGTGTAGACTGTTTGTTATAATATTTACACAGCAAACATTATGTGGAGGAGCAAAGAAATGTGTGTTTCAACATAATCCAAGATTTATAATTAAAAAAATTAATGTGCAGAAACTTGAGTTATCAGATCTGCTAGGACTGATGTTTGTACTGTGCACATAATGCCAGTTTTCTTCAAAGGTAAAAGTTCTGCCATCGCAGGTGTTGCAGTTTTACTTACATGCTTATAATCTTCAGTTCATTTCACCAATTTAACAAAAACTAATTTTTACCCATCACAACGGTACAGAAGTTCAAGGCGTGGTGAAGGTTATCCAAGGCGTTAACAGAGTGATTGTGCATTATTTATCCAGTTTCCATTTTATGATAGACTTTCAGTTTGAAAATCATTAGAAGCAAAGGACAGAATACAAATGACTATATTGGCACAATCACACTTCACACTTAAGGTGCTGGTCTCGTAGGTAGCTGCCATTACCTGTCTGCTGGCTAAAATATATTTTTAAAGTTATGTGTGTGCAAATACATCGTTTGAATTTCAAAACATTTTCTACTTTAAAAACACATATTTTGGTATTTGTAGTGTTAAATTTTGAGTACACGGATGAAACTTCAATGTAACAGTAATCATCACAGAGAAAAGGGAAAAGAGATTCTAGTATTCAGAAATGTAAGCAAACATGTGAAATTTCTGTTTATATTTCTTTTACAGCCAATTTACATCCAAAGAACTGCGCAAAACACAAGATCAAAGCAAAATTTTGCATTTAAAGTCTAGTAAAGGTGATGCAAATTGAAACATGGAGAGATATGCAGTCCAGCATTACATTCACTGAACTCTTATGCTCACATTCATTTACTGACTTACCCAAAGCAGAATCTTTCATAACAACACAATCTGTGAATACAACACGCTAAACGTAAGCAGCAGTTCATGTTTAAAAGGATGTAGAATTAGTGCAGTTTTCAGATTATGTGTAATCTGAATTGTCATGAAATACTTCATTTTCATTGTATGTATACTTATCAAGGACTTTTTAAATCATTTTCTCCAAACATTTCACCTCCTCACTGCATATTTTGAACACAAAATCAGCGGAAAAATACACAAAATGCACAAAACAAAGAGAACTCAAACATAACCGAACACCTAAGATGCAAGAGAGAATAACAAAGGTTTTAAAGAAGTTGAATTGTTTCGGTATACTGCTGCTATCATCTATGAAGCCTGCTGACCTCACAGATGATTCTGGGAGCCGTAAAAGTACATTCAAAACTGCAGAAAATCATTGTAACTGGCTTGACCTAATATTACATCAGCCGCACATACACGTTTCCCAAAAGTGCTGTGATATTATGTGAGCCGCTTACTGAGTGTTAAAGATGATGAGATAATAACGTCAGATTGATATACTCAAATAGGTCGTCCCAAGTTTCGTGAAATAATGTGTGAATTGGCAGACTTGTGTGGGATTCCAGTCTGCCTCTCTTAGCCCATCACTGTGGCATGATAAGTGTCAAATGATGATGGCTGTAGTTAACTCAATGTTAATTAGCAAAAGTCAAAGATGTTGATGAGTACATTTTTACTTTTATGAGGACACAATACCATTCAAAGCACTGTGGCTAAAATGTCAAAGGCAATATGGGATTATCTGCAGCCTGAGTGTTTACCAACTGCAAGTCAAGATGTGTGGAAGAAAACTGCTGCTCATTACAGGGTACTGTGGAATCTACTGAACTTAATTTGTAGCTTAGACAGACAGTGGCTCTGGCTAAATCTGAATCAGTATTTTATAATGACAAAGGTTTTCCTTCCCAGTTCTATTAGCTCTTTTGGATGCAGATGGATTATTTTTAACAATTGACATTGAGATTTATGGTCACAACAGTGATGAGAGGGTGTTAAAAGTCCTTCCTGTTAAGCATTGTTTGGAGGCGTGCTCCCTCTTCCAGAACTTCACCTTTCCTGGCAGAAGACTGCAAATTACTATATTATTTCTCTGCAGATGAAGCTTTATTTTTCACAATTGGAGACAATTAACTAATGAAAGGTGGATATTTAATTAGTTTATCTAGGGGAAGGAAGTCTGTAGAATGTTATTTTGGTATGTTAGCGTTGAAGATCCACCAAGTGTTAGATACTTCAGTAAAATGTGACCTGAAAAAAATCAATGTGGTGGTTTGCTATTTATGTGGATTCATGGCAGAGCATTGTTTTGGCACAATAAAGTGCAAATGTAGCTACATACTGGCGGGATCTGTCATTTCTGTAATGAGTTTAGCAGGGTGGTCGAATGTGGGTAGTGATTCTCTGCAGATGATGGATTCAGGAGAAGATAGTTTTTAGATACAAGCACTTCATTATTACTGTTCGTTCACAATCACTGGACTCTGATTTTATTAGCACGGATGGCAAGTGACGTGAATACGTCCCTCGGCATCTTCCAGTGTACAGACCTCTGGCTTGGTGTCAGTGGATAATAGCACTGACATATGCCCGTGCCACAATTGCTGCATCGAAAGAAGGCTCACATTTTCTGGCCTCGTCATTCTGGTTCGACATAGCTAATTTGTGGTGAATACGTCAGACAGTGTTGCACCCAGTGGTGCAGGGGATGGAAATCTCTCATCGATACCTCGGTGGGGGCGAGGAAACTGAACCCGTACATTGTGGTCCCGAGAATATGGCAGATTGCCCAACATCCAGATGCTCAGGCAGCAGACAGGCCCTTTGACAGGAGTGGTGGTACTGTTGTCAAAATGGTGTTAGGCGACACAGACAGTGGGTCATACTGTTGCCCAGCTGTTCGACGACAACAGCTAGTCCGGGTGGGATTTAAATGCATCTCTTGGTGCTGAGTTTGTGGAAGAGCAGTGTTTCTCTGTCACAGCAGAATCATTCCGGAACAAAGGCAATAACCAGCAGCAGTCATCATGTAGGAGACAGTCAAACCAGAGTGGCTTTTCAAAGGCTGGCTTCAGGGCATCGACATCTGGAATTGTGTAATGCAAGTGGCCGGTTCTGTTGACAGGGTGCCAATCGTGCAGGTCGATGGCCGGTGGCAGCCGGAGACCATTTCCTGGTGCCCTGTTCGTGGTTCCGAGCTCTGCTACAGTTCTTCCTGTTAAAATTCCTCCCTCCTAAGAAAAATCCGGTCTCCAATTTTCTGTTGAGAACTGACTATAACGTAAGCACTAATTGAGTTAGAAGTATTTACACCTTGTGTCTCCTGCTTCCTTCAGTCAGTCCTTTACAGTATTTACACATCTTTTGGATCTCACTAGGTTCACATATAGAATTTTCATTCAGAGTTAATTTTGTCCTTTGTCAGACTGTTTCTTGTGGCTGTTGTTATAGGGATGGAATTTGGGTGACTTTCCACTTGGACTGGCAGTAAGCACTACTTATTGCAACAAAAATTGTGCAGCCATGTGAAGGTCTGTACGCTACCTTTCCACGTGGTCTAAAATGTGCTCCACTGATGTGCGACCATTTTGCATGCAAATATTTAACCTAGGAAGGCAAGTATGGTCAGATCTACACTGTTATTCATGTAATTCAGATTACAGGTCTCTAAAGGTAGGTCTGGTAGGTAAATTAATGTGTGGGTGGTGTTTAGCGTGGGGGTTCCAGTGATGGTGGCAGGTAAAAATTAGTCTGGAAATACATCCGTTGCTGTTGTCCTTGCTCATAACAAGTAAAAATAATAAACCTAGGGTTTGCCATAGAGTATACTGAGTGCAGACTTACTCTTTGGAAGAATTCTGTTTTGTCTGTGAATATCTCTTTAGGACTTCCCTTCAAAGATTTCTCGGAGTGGAACGATGTGAACTCACACAATTGGGACTTCACGCACCAATTGCATAGGGCAGATAGTGACTGATCTGGCTCGACAGCACTGTAAATCGTGACTGTAGAACAGTACGTGGGACTCCTTGGCTAATACGACCCATCATCTTTCATGAATAAGCCAATTTAGCAAAAAATCTTTATTTACCCTTTGAGCCAAAGGCCCATGAAAAAAAAAAACACACACACGACAATAAACAACTACTTCCACATCAACAAAATGTAACCATAATAATTAGTAAATAAACACATACAATTCACAAATGCATTGCTTTTTCAGTTATCTCCCAATCCTCTTGTTAGCTAAATATTCCTGCTTATGGCATAACGTGTATAGCGATGTGTTGGGATAACTATAGGAGGGTCCTGCTTTTTTGTCTATCTGTACTCTCTACCAACTACTAACACTAGTATACAGTATACTGAAGAGGAAAAGGGGAATAAAGGATAGGGAAACACTCCTACAGGTCCAATAAAACTCTAAAATCGGCATTTACTCATATTTCTGTGTAGCATTTGCAGAAACGTGGAACCAGCTACTGTCGTCTGGTGGTCACCTATATTAATTTTCGGCAGGTCTTCTGGCACCAATCGTAACATTCACAGGCTTTCATGGCCAGTGTAATTTTGGATAGAATAATTTTTGGTACTGGACTGCATCATTGTAACTACTAAAACTGCTAAATTGCTGACGCAGCAATTCAGTCTAAACATTGTCAGTTTAGCTGTTTTAGTGGTTACAATCACAGAGCTTGATACCCAAAATTATTTTATCCAGAATTATGATGTTGCAGAGAAAGATGGCTCACAGATACAAGCATTCCCCCCTATCATTAGACTCTGAAGCTACGAGCAATGACTGCAAGTGAAGTGAATACATCATTCTTCATCTCCCAGTGTGCCGACCTCTGTCAGTGGGAAGTAGCGCTGAGCATGTGGCTCCCGTATCTCCTGGCCCAGTGTAGCTGCTCTGCTGTGAATATGTCAGACGGCGTCATTCCTGTGGGTGCAGGGTGTGCGAGTCTGTAGTCTATACCTTGGCAGGAGCAGGGATGGCGGGACTCCCATGATAGTCCCAAGAAAATGGCAGAGTGCCCGGATGCTCAGGCGGCAGACAGAAGCTCAGAACGTGGTGATGGTAGCGGCGGCAGCGTCACGAATACAGCATTGGACAACACAGACACCTCGTAACATTACTGCACACTTGTTTGGTGATGGTGCCTGGTCCGTGACAGGCTTAAATGCAGCTGCTCAGTGGTGAGTTCGTGGAAGGACAGTGTTTCTGTGTCAATGCACAGTTGTTCTGGAACAGAGGCAATGACTGCAGCAGTTTTCACACAGAAGCTAGTCTAACCGGTGTCACTTGTTGAAGGGTGGCTCCAGCACACTGACACCCAAAACAGTGTCACAGAAGCGGCTGCTTCTGCCGAGGGATGCCGTTCGTGTAGGTCGGTGACCGGAAATGGTCGATGAGCACTTTTTGGTGTGCTGCTTGTGGCTTCAAGCTTTACTGCAGTCCACCCCATCACAATTACATCCAGCAAATCTGTAAAAATGTATGTTCAAATGTTTGATAGCAAATCACATTAAAAAAAAAAAACACTATTTAGTTACAAATCATCTTTCTCTTCCACAAAGAAATTAAATGAATTTCTTTTACTGTACATCTCTGTGATATTTTACTTACAATCCTTCCCCATTATTCATCTTTAGCATTCCTACTGTTGTAATTGAAGTGGACTGACAAGGCAGCCAGTCCACAGTGACGGGTAGCCGATAGAAAGGCACGCGTACACACTCACGCCGACGGGCGTCAATTCTGGAACAGGATAACTATTGAATGGTAGCAAGAAAAGTACGTAGCTGCTTTATACTTAACTTTATTATTTGATGACTACAGCATTCTTCTTGAGACATTTATACTATAACTCTCAAAGTAGGTAAGGCTAATGGCGCCTTGCTAGGTCGTAGCCATGGACTTAGCAGAAGGCTATTCTAACTGGCTCTCGGCAAATGAGAGGAAGGCTTTGTCCGTATGGTCGCTAGCAATCTCCTCGTACAACTGGGGCGAGTGCTATATCGTTTCTCGAGACCTGCCTTGTGGTGGCGCTAGGTCTGCGATCACACAGTGGCGACACGCGGGTCCGACATGTACTAAATGGACCGCGGCCGATTTAAGCTACCACCTAGCAAGTGTGGTGTCTGGCGGTGACACCACATTCCTCCCCCGCAAATCGGCGAACGGTCGTGAGATAAGGCTTCCGCCCGCCGTGGGGAGGACCCCATGTTGACGTATGCGACGAGGTGGGGAGCCTAACAACAGGCGAGGCTGTGCCACCCGCACCCGGCCATTCGGTCCGAGGGGAGCTAGAAAACGCCTGAAAAGCTAGTCCAGGGTGCACGTCAACATGCGGTGTATGCGCCCGTAAAGAAACATGAGGGGCCGAAGTGTCGAACTCCATCGCGTCGGGGTAGCCGACGCGCGATGACGTCATGTGGTCCGGAGCGGTCGGGAGTTCCATGGCGGAGGACAGCTGGTCACGGGAAGCGATCGGCGGCGCGTGACCCTGGGAGGCGCTTGGCGGCTGCAGCGAAGCGTCTAATGCGGGCGGCGCCGGCGGGAGAACAGGCGGCGGCGGCGGCGGCGGCGGCGGCTTCGGCTGCGGCGGCGCGTCGCCATGGGGCAAATGGGAAGGCATCGTCGGTAACACCTGGGGATGAGGCGAGCCAGTAGAAGGGTCCCCAGGCCGCTGACCGGACGGCACCGTTGCTGAAAGCAGACGGGGAGCGGCAGAACCCGTGCGACGACAGAGGCGCAGCTGATTGAGATGCCGACGCACCTCACCAGACGCCCCCAAAACCAAATACATCGCGCGGCCGAGGCAGCGAAGAATGCGCCCTGCGAGCCAACGCCGTGAACCGCGATAGTTGCGATAAAATACAACGTCGCCTGGAGCAAAAGCAGGAGTCTGCCGCTGCAAAGGAACCTGATGCGGCGGATGCAGCAAAGACATCAAGGTGCGATGAGGACGACCGTGGAGCAACTCAGCCGGCGAGCGACCATCTCGGGGCTGAGAGCGATACGAAGACAAAAAGAGCAACAATGCGTCCTCCCGAGAATGCGACTCTTCCAATTTCAACATCTGTGACTTGAAAGTCCGGACCAATCGTTCAGCGGCACCGTTTGACTGAGGCGAAAACGGCGCGGATGTCAGATGTTGAATACCATTGGCCTGGCAGAATGACTGAAATTCTGCGGACATGAATTGTGGGCCATTGTCGGAAACAATAGTCTGCGGAAGACCTTCAATGCAAAAGATAGCAGACAACGCTTGGATGGTGGCGGAGGACGTCGTGGAAGACATCCGGACAACAAAAGGAAAATTACTGAAGGCATCGACCAGAACCAACCATCGAGCATTCCAGAATGGACCAGCAAAATCAATGTGCAAGCGTTGCCAAGGGGAAGTGGCTTTTGGCCATGCAAAGACTTTCCGCGGCGGTGCAGATTGTTGTTCGGCACACGCCATGCAAGAAGAACACATATTCGTAATCGCAGCATCGATTCCGAACCAAGTACAGTGCTGACGAGCAAGTTGTTTCGTTCGCACTATACCCCAATGTCCTTGGTGAAGAAGCCGTAAAACAGAGGACTGTAACGAACCTGGGACCACGACCCTGGACTGATCATTATCAGAACGCAACAACAAAACACCACGTCGAACAAAAAGTCTCTCCCTGTGAGCAAAAAATCGGCGAACCAACGGATCCTCGATCCGAGACGTTGACAAAGGCCATTGCGTAGCAACAAAACGTAAAACAGTAGCAAGGACAGGGTCAGCAGCTGTGGCTGTAGCTACACGACGAAAATCAATCGGAAACGATTCGACCACTTCATCGGTTTCCGAATCAATGAACATGCAAGCAAGTTCGGAAGAATCGAATGCTTTATCCTCAGCAACAGGCAAACGGGACAACGCATCGGCGTTTCCGTGCTTAGCAGTGGACCGATACAAGATATCGTAGCGGTACTGCGAGAGGAAAATAGACCAGCGAATGAATTTCTGCGCTGTACGTGGAGGTACAGGCTTGGTCGGATGAAAAAGCGATGTCAAAGGTTTGTGGTCTGTGATGATGGTGAAGTGACGACCATACAAGAAATCATGGAACTTAGTAACACCAAACACGAGAGCCAAAGCTTCTTTCTCTATCTGTGAATAATTTCTTTGCGCAGACGAGAGCAATTTGGACGCAAAGGCAATAGGGCGATCATGGGAGCCAACTTTGTGCGCAAGCACAGCACCGATCCCGAAATCCGATGCATCTACCATCAACAAAAGGGGTTTCCGGGGATCGAAAGGCGTGAGACAAGTATTAGAAAGCAACGCCGAATTCAACTGGCGAAAGGCGCGTTCGCATTCCGTCGTCCAGACGAACGGAACACCTGTACGGCGTACGCGATGAAGCGGAGCTGAAAGAGAAGAGGCATTGCGCACATTCACGCACACCTTGTGACGCTAAATCGTGCAATGTTCTTGCGACCTCATCACGCAATGCGTGGGGAACATTGCGCGCTCTGAAAAATGTCGGTTGCGCACTTAGTTTCAGTTCCAAATGTGCTTCATAGTTTTTAGCACAACCTAAGCCCGGTGCAAAAATGTCTGCAAATTCGTCACATAGACGAGAAACACTGTCTGAAGGCACAGTTTGAGTCACTGATAGGACCCGATTTACAATAGACATGTTAAACAACTGAAATAAATCTAAACCAAACAAGTTCACTGCAGAAGAAGAACGAAGAACATAAAATGACACAAGTTTTTTTTGTCCTTTATATGTTGCAAAAAGAGTGCACTGTCCTAACACAGGAAGTGTCTGTCCGGTATAACTTTTTAACTGAACATTTTCGGCACGCAACGGAGGTGCGCCCAGTTGTTTGTACGTGTCGTGATTGAGCAATGAAACTGCAGCTCCGGTATCGAGCTGGAATGGTATCACTTTGCCTTCAAAGTCTAAGTCCACAAAAAGTTTATTGTCCTGCTGACGACAAGAGCGACTGTTTTGTGCAATTGGAACAGACACATGTACAGAATCACTTGCTAATTGACGTGATTTCCGGCGACGTCGACGCACAGTTTTTGTGGGACGAACACAGTCACTGTTAGAGAAAGTGTCACTGGACGAATCGGAATTAACGACATAAATGTCCATGGGCGAAGGTCCACGAGCCTGAGTGTCCTTGGTTCGATTCCGGCGCGAAGCAAAGGGCCTGGAATGGTTGTGATTGTCTGAACGGAGCTTTTTCTGGCAAACACTTTGAACATGTCCTTTCTTATTGCAGAAAAAGCAAATAGCTTGGCGTGACGGGCAATGTTCACGCGAATGTCTAGTAGCACACCGCGGGCATGATTTCACTGCATTTGTGTGCTGGCGCGGCACACCTGGCTTAGCGCGCGCGGCGGCAGCTGTGCGGACGTATGCGAGGGCAGTTGACCGGGCCGCGCAGCTCGAGAGCGCCCGGCGGGCCGGTTAATGTTACACACAGCTGGCGAAGTTTCAAAAGATTCCTGAGCACAGTCAAGTGTGTCCTGTCTGTCCAATATGTCTATCACTTGTTGAAGGGAGGGATTAACTAGTTTCAAAATTGCTCCCGTATGCGAACATCAGAAACGTTCTGTGCAATTGCATCACGCACCATTGTATCTGAATAAGAAAGACCACAGTCACATTCAAAGGCACAGTCCCTAGTAAGTCCTTGCAATGTTGCTACCCACTCCCTATTAGTTTGACCGGCCGTACGTTTTGTACGAAAAAACGTATACCATTTTGCAACCACATTAACTGTTTCTTTGAAATAGACATCTAATGCAGACAAAATTTCCTCGTAGGACAGAGTTGCTACGTCTCGTCGGGGAAACAATTTCACTATCACACGGTAGGTGGACACACCGACACAAGAAAGCAAAAACGGCTGCCGCTCATTACCTTGAATTCTGTAGGCAGCGAGGTGGAAGGCAAACTGGCGGGACCACTCTTGCCAGGTCTCCTGGTTCGGGTCGTAGTGCCTAAAAGGCGGTGCAACGGCAGGTTGTGGCTGCGGTAGCGGTGAAGCAGCGGCGGCCGCATCGGTGTGCAGCGCACTTTGACCCTGGACGAGCTGTCCAAGGGCATCCAATAACGCCTGCGTCTGCTGATTCTGCAAGCGATAAAATGCGGACAGTACATCTGGCGAAGCCATGACACAAATAAATTAGGGCAAAGCAAAACACAAGATCCTTTTTTTGTAGACTCGTCGCCAATGAAGTGGACTGACAAGGCAGCCAGTCCACAGTGACGGGTAGCCGATAGAAAGGCACGCATACACACTCACGCCGACGGGCGTCAATTCTGGAACAGGATAACTATTGAATGGTAGCAAGAAAAGTACGTAGCTGCTTTATACTTAACTTTATTATTTGATGACTACAGCATTCTTCTTGAGACATTTATACTATAACTCTCAAAGTAGGTAAGGCTAATGGCGCCTTGCTAGGTCGTAGCCATGGACTTAGCAGAAGGCTATTCTAACTGGCTCTCGGCAAATGAGAGGAAGGCTTTGTCCGTATGGTCGCTAGCAATCTCCTCGTACAACTGGGGCGAGTGCTACATCGTTTCTCGAGACCTGCCTTGTGGTGGCGCTAGGTCTGCGATCACACAGTGGCGACACGCGGGTCCGACATGTACTAAATGGACCGCGGCCGATTTAAGCTACCACCTAGCAAGTGTGGTGTCTGGCAGTGACACCACAGTAATCATATTTACATAGGTATTTCTCCACAAGGTGTACAACATGTGTACTGAACTGAGGATCATCTCTCATTTTCCTGAGTACAAAGACAGTCACACGACAAAAGCTGAAACTTCCATAAACTGTGACAGAATATAAATGGCACGTGGAAAAAGCGGAGCATGCCACATTCATCTGGTAGTGATAAGGCATGCAATATGACTGTGTTACTTCACATCAGTTCTGTAGGAGCTGTTGCGTTAGATCGTGTGTGTGTTCCATCTGAAGTTGCAAACCCGGGGCTATGCTACACACAACATCACTCCAGAGTGTGCCTGCCTTACCGATGAGCTAAAACGTGAGCATTTACCATGCAAACCTGATATGTCGTGTATAACAGCTTTCGCTTTGCAAAAATGAAACAAATCACTTTAGATATTGGTTTGATACTCTGGCGGATGTGTCAGCAAACAGAGGACATACTTTGGAGCATTCATTGTTTTGATGTGTAACTGATACAATTAATTCCACCCTCCTACCCACGCTGCCTCCCATTTTAAGCAGACTGCAGTTTATCAGACTGTTACACCAGATGCATGCTTGTTTTTTTTTACTATTTTCTTCATATAAATTTATTTATATCAAAACAGAGATGTTTTCCTTGCATGTCCAGGGCTGCTCAGCACTGAGTTACACGTTGCCCCCACAGTGCCTGGGGGCACTGACCTTGCCGACAGGCGTGTGCCTGTCACAACAGAGAGCACTGTTGACAGGGCACTATTTTGCTACGCTAGGTCACATGTCCTCGCAAATATCCATCTGCACTCAACTACTTAGGCCAATGTCGGACTGTGCAAAGTCAGTAATGCCCTACATCTCAAGTCAGCAGTATCGCTGGCAGACCCGGCCCAGTAACTTCTCAGGTCTTCACGCTGCCACCTACCACTACTCTGGGGTTCGTTGTGTAATTATATCACAGATGATATTACAGGAGAGAGATTTCTGTTGTATGTGATTGTGTCAATATTCATCCAAGGACATTATAATTGAGTTTTGGTTTTGTTAATAAAGTTGGTCTTCTAAAGTGTCTTTGATCAGCCCTCAGTACAATGATACTTCAGTAATCGTTTACATACCCCTCTGTGGTATGTACATGTACTGCGTTATATTGACATCCAACCGTATCCTCTGGGTGCTTCACTTTTACATTTTAAATATCTGTGCAAAATGTTGCGAAACGACCTAAAATGGAACGAGTACAGTCAGTTGTATTGAAGGTGAATGGCTAACTATAGTTTCCTGGGAGAGTTCTGGGAAAGGTGGTTGTTCACCTATAAAGGAGACCATGTACAGAACTCATGTGCAACCCATTCCTGAGTACTGTTTACGTACTTGGAACCTCCATCTGGTCAGATTAGATTACCCCCGAGATAGCACATGCATTCTTCATAAGTTAGTAGACACACAGCGTACTTTGTATCCTATACCAATCTATCACATTTCCATTACTTCTGTGGATTTGTAGTGAAAGAATACCTCATTTATTAGTATTTTATTATTATTTGAAGTTGTTTAATTGTTAATCTTTGCTACATATGGCATTCTTCTATTAGAATTATGTATATAGGTCTGTAATATATTAAAGGTTTCCAGAACTACACAGACAAATGCTAATTTGTCATTTCCTTTTCTCTGATGCCTAGTGGCCGTGTCATCAAAATTTAAACACCCAAGCAGGGGGAGAAACCTTTTGAAACTCATCACAACATGGATTATTTTCATTCCTGAACCACGTGTGTCCATATTACAACGATATTGGTATTGTTTTCTTTCCTGACATCTATGAGGTAAAGGAATCTCAGAAATGCATTATCTTCGTGCTGGAGTCAGATGAGTTTCTCTTTCTCTTGAATACAACAGTTTCATTTTATATACAATATACAAGGGGCGTTCAATAAGTAGTGGAACACTTTTTTTTCTGAAAGCATGTTGGCTTTATCCAGGATTTCAATACATCATTTATCCCCACTCTTTTGGCTACAAAATCCTATTTTTCAACATATTCTCTGGTCACTGCGACAGCCTTACACCACCTTAACTGGGAGGGCCCGATTGCCGCACGGTACTGCTCTACTGATCGATGTCGGAGCCATTTGTCTTGCTGTATCAGTAACCTTCCCATCAATCTGTCCCCCCTGCGGGTCCGGGGATTAGAATAGGCCCGAGGTATTCCTGCCTGTCGTAAGAGGCGACTAAAAGGAGTCCCACCCCCTCAAGGGGGTCGTTAGCGCCTGCGTCCGGCGACGGACGGTTCCACGACCTCTATTTGCGGTCATTTTGCTTTTTCCCTTCTCGTTTCTTCCTTCCTTTGGTTGGTTCCTTTCTTTGCTCTTTTCCACCTCACTGTCTTCCTTACTGTTTCCTTGCCTTCTTCTCATTGCCTTCTTCTCCTCCTTGCCTTCTCATTGCCTTCTTCTCCTTGCCTTCTCATTACCTTCTTCTCCTTGCCTTCTCATTACCTTCTTCTCCTTGCCTTCTCTGGTCTCCGCCTCGGCGTTTGAGACAGTCTGTCCTCTCTCTCCCTCTCTCTCCTCCTTTTCCTCTTCTTCCTTCCTCCCTGTGCGTGCCTGAAGGCCGACCCACGCGTTCGCACGCGTAGCCGGTGACGGGGTAACGCGTAATTCCCCGCCCTGGGTAGACATGTAAGGCACGCGCGTACCCCCTGGTAAAGGCCAGGCCCGGGGAGGGGTGATTGCCTGAGCTGATACCTTCTGACCATGCCGATTGGTCCCTCCGTCTGGTTCTCGGGAGGTGTGACCTGAGGTGTAAACATTCACCTAAGGCGGGAGTGCCCTCTGAGAGGGTCCCCACAAGGAAGGAGCGCGCCATCGGAGACGCTGGCAATCATGGGGGATTCCTCCGCAATGGATTTCACTCCATCTGTCTCGACTTCTGCCCAAAAACGGAAACGTGACCAGCCATCAGTGACAAAAGTATTACCGCCTACCCCACAGTTCCTCGTCGTTTCTCGATCTGAGGACGGAAAGGATTTTTCCTCTGTCAACCCTTTCGTTATCCAGAAGGGTGTAGATGCCATAGCCGGATCTGTCAAATCTTGTACCAGGTTGCGTAACGGTACCTTATTACTAGAAACTGAGAGCGCCTTTCAGGCACAAAAACTGCTTCGGGCCACACTCTTGTACACGTTCCCTGTGCGGGTGGAGGCTCACCGCACTTTGAACTCGTCTCGTGGTGTGGTCTATACTAACTCCCTCGACGGACTGACTGACGAGGAGATTCAATCTTTCCTCGCTGAGCAGGGCGTGACGGCTGTCCATAGGGTCATGAAAAAGGTCAACAGTGACCTTGTACCGACCCGGACACTTTTCTTGACCTTCGATAGTGTTAAGCTGCCATCGCGCATCAAGGCGGGCTATGAGGTTATTTCTGTTCGCCCCTATGTCCCGACACCTACGCGCTGTTACCAGTGTCAGCGTTTCAATCACACTCGACAGTCTTGTTCCAATGCGGCTAAATGTGTCACTTGTGGCAGGGATGCCCATGAGGGTGACTGTCCACCTCCTTCTCCTCGTTGTGTGAACTGTCAGGGTGACCATGCCGCATCCTCCCGCGACTGTCCTGTCTATAAGGACGAACGCTGTATCCAAGAAATTCGGGTCAAAGAGAAAGTGTCCACCTCGGCTGCTCGCAAGCTATTTGCTAGTAGGAAGCCCACGCTGCTCCCAGCGGGGAAATACAGTACTGTCCTCGCCTCTCCTCGGACTACCAGGGAGGTGGCAATCCAGACATGCGATCTGACCTTCAGCACCACGGTCGTCCGTTCGGCCAGTGCTAAGATCGCCCGGTCGACGTCTCCTCTTCCTTCCGTCACCCCTCAGACACAAGCACCTTCATCAGCTTCTGCCAAGACGAAGACCCAGAAGTCAGATGCACGGGCCTTTAAGAAGGAACCGTCCCGTGCAGACCTCCTACGTACCTCGACCTCCCAGCCTTCGACCGGTACTTCCACCAAACGACCTTCCAAGAAGGCTCCTAGGAAGCACAGTTCTCCTTCTCCGCCGCGGCGCATTTCTTCTCCTGCGCCACCCAGCGGTTGCCGCCCCAGGCCGTCATCCGTTTCTCCTGGCCGCACCGCTGGTAGCCGAACATCTGGCCGTTCACCGGCGGAGGAAGCTCCCCCTCCCGGCCATCTTCCCAAGATGGCCGATGCACCTATAGACCCAATGGACGAAGACTGTCCGCCTACTGATAGCGGCGGCAGTGCTCGCTCGAAGCCAGGCCCTCTGCGGCCTTCGAGGTGACCCCTTCTTTTATCTTCCCTTTCTTACGATGGCACTTATTCACTGGAATATTCGCAGCATTCGCTCCAATCGAGAGGACTTGAAGTTGCTGCTCCGCTTGCACCGTCCGCTCGTCGTAGCCCTCCAGGAAACGAAGCTACGCCCATGCGATCAAATTGCCTTGGCACACTACACCTCTGTGCGTTTTGACCTACCCCCTGTGGTAGGAATCCCGGCTCATGGAGGGGTTATGTTGCTGGTCCGGGATGATATTTACTATGATCCCATCACGTTGCACACCGGCCTGCAGGCAGTTGCCATCCGCATTACTCTCCCCACTTTTACATTTTCCATTTGTACCGTTTACACTCCATTGTCATCTGCCGTTACCAGGGCAGACATGATGCAACTTATTGCTCAGCTACCTGCACCATTTTTGTTAACTGGAGACTTCAATGCCCACCATCCCCTTTGGGGCTCTCCAGAATCCTGCCCGAGGGGCTCCCTGTTAGCAGACCTTTTCAACCAGCTCAACCTTGTCTGCCTCAATACTGGCGCCCCTACTTTTCTTTCGGACACATCTCACACCTATTCCCATTTAGACCTCTCTATATGTACTCCCCAACTTGCACGCCGGTTTGAGTGGTATGTACTTTCTGATACATATTCGAGCGACCACTTCCCGTGTGTTATCCATCTCCTGCAGCATACCCCTTCTCCATGCTCCTCTAGTTGGACCATCTCCAAGGCAGACTGGGGGCTCTTCTCTTCCAGGGCGACCTTTCAGGATCAAACCTTCACAAGCTGCGATCGTCAGGTCGCACACCTCACGGAAGTCATTCTCGCTGCTGCTGAATATTCCATCCCTCACCCTACTTCCTCTCCACGTCGCGTACCGGTCCCCTGATGGACTGCAGCATGTAGAGACGCTTTACGTGCTCGTCGACGTGCTTTACGCACCTTTAAACGCCACCCTACAGTGGCGAATTGTATCAATTATAAACGATTACGTGCTCAGTGTCGTCGTATTATTAAAGAAAGCAAGAAAGCCAGCTGGGCTGCTTTCACCAGCACCTTCAACAGTTTTACTCCTCCTTCTGTTGTCTGGGGTGGCCTGCGCCGGCTATCTGGCACTAAGGTCCACTCACCAGTTTCTAGCTTGACGGTCGCGAATGACGTCCTTGTGGCCCCTGAGGATGTCTCCAATGCCTTCGGCCGCTTTTTCGCCGAGGTTTCGAGCTCCGCTCATTACCACCCTGCCTTCCTCCCCCGCAAACAGGCAGAGGAGGCTAGGCCACCTAACTTCCGCTCCTCGAATCGTGAAAGTTATAATGCCCCATTCACCATGCGGGAACTCGAAAACGCACTTGGCCGATCACGGTCCTCCGCTCCAGGGCCTGATTCTATTCATATTCAGATGCTGAAGAACCTTTCTCCTGCGGGTAAAGGTTTTCTTCTTCGTACTTACAATCGCATCTGGATTGAGGGACATGTTCCCGCATGCTGGCGCGAGTCTATTGTTGTCCCGATTCCTAAGCCGGGGAAGGACAAGCACTTGCCTTCCAGTTATCGACCCATCTCGCTTACCAGCTGTGTCTGTAAAGTGATGGAGCGAATGGTTAACTCTCGATTGGTTTGGCTGCTCGAGTCTCGACGCCTACTTACCAATGTACAATGTGGATTTCGTAGGCGCCGCTCTGCTGTTGACCATCTGGTTACCTTGTCGACCTTCATTATGAATAACTTCCTGCGGAAGCGCCCGACCGCGGCTGTGTTCTTTGATTTGGAGAAGGCTTACGACACCTGTTGGAGGGCGGGCATTCTCCGCACCATGTATACATGGGGCCTTCGCGGTCGCCTCCCTCTTTTTATTCGTTCTTTTTTAATGGATCGACGGTTCAGGGTACGTGTGGGTTCTGTCCTGTCAGACACCTTTCGCCAGGAGAATGGGGTGCCACAGGGCTCAGTTTTGAGCGTCGCTCTCTTCGCCATCGCGATCAATCCAATAATGGATTGCCTCCCAGCTGATGTATCAGGCTCCCTCTTCGTGGACGATTTTACCATCTATTGCAGCACGCAGTGTACACGTGTCCTGGAGCGCTGTCTTCAGCGTTCTCTTGACTGTCTTTACTCCTGGAGTGTCACCAATGGCTTCCGTTTTTCTGCCGAGAAGACGGTCTGTATTAACTTCTGGCGCTACAAAGAGTTTCTCCCACCGTCCTTACGACTCGGTCCCGTTGCTCTCCCAATCGTGGAGACAACAAAATTTTTAGGTCTTACATTTGACAGGAAACTTAGCTGGTCTCCACATGTGTCATATTTGGCTGCCCGTTGTACCCGTTCTTTAAATGTCCTCCGTGTTCTCAGTGGTATGTCGTGGGGAGCAGATCGAACCGTCCTGCTTCGTCTATATCGGTCGATCGTCCGCTCCAAGCTGGATTATGGGAGCTTCGTATACTCCTCTGCACGGCCATCCATCTTACGCCGCCTCAACTCCATACAACATCGGGGTTTACGACTTGCGATTGGAGCATTTTATACTAGTCCCGTAGAGAGTCTTCACGCTGACGCTGGCGAATTGCCACTCACCTACCGGCGCGATATACTGCTTTGTCGGTATGCCTGCCGGCTACTGTCAATGCCCGACCACCCGTCTTATCGCTCCTTTTTTGACGACTCTCTCGACCATCAATACGGGTTGTATGTCTCTGCCCTGCTACCCCCTGGAGTTCGCTTTCGTCGCCTCCTTCACCACCTTAATTTTTCACTCCCTGCAACCTTTCGAGTGGGCGAGAGCCACACGCCACCTTGGCTCCAGGCTCAGGTCCGCGTTCACCTTGACCTCAGCTCGCTCCCAAAAGAGGTTACCCCCAGTTCAGTCTACCACTCCCGTTTTGTTGAACTTGGTTCAAAGTTCATCAATAGGACCTTCATTTATACAGATGGCTCAAAGACCAATGATGGGGTCGGGTGTTCCTTTATTGTCGGGGCACAAAGTTTCAAATACTGGCTCCATGGCCATTGTTCGGTCTTCACAGCTGAGCTCTTTGCCCTCTACCAGGCTGTTCTTTACATCTGCCGCCACCGACATTCTGCTTATGTCATCTGCTCCGATTCCCTGAGCGCCATCCAGAGCCTCAGTGATCCGTATCCGGTTCACCCTTTCGTGCACCGGATCCAACGCTCTCTTCAGCAGCTGGTGGACGTCGGTTCTCCGGTTAGCTTTATGTGGGTCCCTGGCCATGTCGGTATCCCTGGGAACGAAGCTGCAGATGCCGCGGCCAAGGCTGCGGTCCTCCAACCTCGGACAGCTTCTTGTTGTGTCCCTTCGTCGGATTGTAGCAGGGTAATTTGTCGGCGCATTTTATCGCTGTGGCATGCTGATTGGGCTGCACTTACAGACAACAAGCTTCGAGCCTTGAAACCTCTTCCCACGGCTTGGACGTCCTCCTCCCGCCCTTCTCGGCGGGAGGAGGTCGTTTTGGCCCGGTTACGCATCGGACACTGCCGGTTCAGCCATCGCCATCTGCTGACGGCTGCGCCGGGGCCGTTCTGCCCATGTGGGCAGTTGCTGACGGTCCGCCACATTTTAATTTCCTGTACAGATTTCAACACACTGCGTCTCGATCTTAACCTGCCATGTACTTTAGAAGCTATTTTAGCCGATGACCCACGAGCAGCTGCTCGTGTCCTTCGTTTTATCAATTTGACACACCTCTCTAAGGACATTTGATTATGCTGTTTTTTAATCCTCTGCCTATCAGTCTGTCTTTTATCGTGTTTTCCCTTTTAGTTGTTGTTTTAAACTTGTGCCTCGCGGTGCATTCTTAACGTAGTAAGGGCGCTAATGACCATTGAAGTTGTGCGCCCTAAAACCACAAAAAAAAAACCCATCAATCTGTGGAGTGCGTCCTTCACTGGTCCCAACAGCTGGTCCTTCGTTGCTCTTTATGGTCTTCTGTCACGCAACGAGGAATCCAGGAGGACAAACCTTCTGAGTACACCAACTGGTGGACGAGTGTGTCAGCATTACCAACAGAGACGTACAGTCGATCAGCGAGGTGTTCGACTGAGACTCTTTGATCACATCGAATGAGTGTCCGCACGTTGCACCATTGCAGGAGTCACAGCTGTGTGCGGCTGGTAGGGATGCGGGAGATTGGACAGGTTTGTGCGACCTTGTGTCGATGATGACAGACACCTCGCCAACGGCTCGGCCTGCTTTTGTTCACTGTCAGATCCCCGTAGACATTCTGCAACCGCCTATGAATATCTGTGATGCGCTGGTTTTCCACCACAATAAATTATACAACAGCTCTCGTGTGGAAGTCCAGTGTGAAGGCTACGTAAAGTGCCGCCACGTATTCGAATTTCATGATAATATAGAGGCTGAAATGGGAATATTCCACGATGTCCCACAGCATATTCTGTATTTTTTCAACCGGATTCGGCTGAGGAAAAAATATGTGTTTCGTTACTCATTGAAGGTCCCTCGTACCTTTATGTTCATTTCATTTTACAACAATGTCAATGAAGAAGCGATGTTTGTGAAAGCAAATAATTCACTACTCCTTTTTGTGACAGATTTTGATTCTGGATAGATTTTCACGATGTTTTTGTTTTGTTTTACTTTTACTGACATTAGAGATTATCTTCCATTTACTATGTTTGTCTCTTCCTGCGAAATAAATCTCATTTGCAAACCAGTTATTGCGTTCATTACAGTCATCTTCAAGATCGTATTCCTGCTCACTTTGTGAAACATGCTCGCTATAATCAATGATATCCCATCAGAATGATATCCCAGCAGAACTGTCATTGTCCCCATCTGAATACTCTATGGCGGCAGCGCAATTAGAATTGGATAGATCACAAAGTTTGTCAGTTGGGGGTTTTTTACGTGACCTGAATAAGAAAAACATGTTTTGTACTTTACAGACCACTTGCATACAAAACTAGTCGTAGAGGAGTGGCTATGTTAGTGAAAGAAGGCCAATTACACAGGAGAAATTTTACTTAGCTCACGCAAACAAAGTTGACACTTGGTGCCTGGCAAAGAGTACGTCCCATTATACCAGTTATTAGTGTTTCTTCCATTCCGTTCACCTATGGAGGGCTGGATGAATCATTGTTTGAGAGCCTCTGTGCGTGCAATAATTCATGTAAACTTACACTCAAGATCCCTATGTGAGCGATACGTAGGGAGCTGTAGTATATTCCTAGAGTCATCATTTAAAGTGGTCCTCGAAAGTTCGCTAATAGACTTTCTCTGGATAGTTTACGTCTATCTTCAAGAATCTTCCAGTTCAGTTCCTTCAGTATGTCTGTGACACTCGCCCACAGATCAAACAAACCTATGACCATTTTTGCTGCCCTTCTCCGTATACGTTCAATATCCCCTGTTTGTCCTATTTGATCGGGTCCCACACATTTGAGCAATATCCTGGAACTGGTCGACTGACTGCATTTCCCCGGTATTCTACCAATAAATCTAAGTCTACCACCCGCTTTACCCTCGACTGAGCGTTTGTAGTCATTCTATTTCATATCCCTACAATGTGTTATACCCACTCAATTTGTGTGGATTGGCCGATTCCACAATGACTCACTGATATTATAGTCATAGGAAACTATATTTTTTTTCTTTTTGTGAAGTGCACAATTTTACATTTCTGAACATTTAAAGCAATTTGCCATCTCCGAACCACTTTGAAATCTTATCAATATCTGGCTGAATATTTATGCAGCTTCTTTCAGACAGTACTTCATTATAGATAACTGCATCATCTGCAAAAAGACTGTGGTTACTGCAACGGCATTAATATACAACATGAACAGCAAGGACCCCTACACACTCCCCTGGGGCACACCTGAAGTTACTTCTACGTCTAACGACGAGTCTCCATCCAAGATAAAATTGATGCGTCCTCCCTGCCAAAAAGTCCTCAATCCAGTCACAAATTTCCCTTGGTACCCCAAATGATCTGCTTTTGAAAATAAGCGTAGGTGTGGTACTGAGTCAAATGCTTTTCGGTAGTCAACAAATACTGCATTTACCTAAATGCCTTGATCCAAAGCTTGCAGTATGTCACGTGAGAAAAGTGCGAGTTGGGTTTCACAAGATTGATGTTTTCGGAATCCGTGCATTGAGGAGGTGTGTTCAAAATATCTCATTATGTCTGAGCTTAGAATATGCTCAAAGAGTCTACAACAAATCGATGTCAAATGTATTGGACGGTAGTTTCGTGCCTCACTTCTACTACCCTTCTGGAAGACGAGTGTGACCTCCGCTTTTTTCCAAGAACTGGGCTTGGTTTTTTGTTCGAGGGATCTACGATAGATTATAATTAGAAGAGGGGCTAACTCGGCCGCAAATTCGGTATAGAATCTGACAGGGATTCCATCAGGCTCTAGAGCTTTGTTCAGTTTCAACAATTTTAGCTGTTTCCCAACACCACTGACACTAATAGTTATTTCATTCATTTTTTCAGTGGTACGAGGTTTTTCCTCCGTAAATAAACATTTGAAAACGGTGTTAAGGGTTTCAGCTTTTGATTTGCTACCTTAAATTCCAGTTCCTGCCTCATTCGTTAGGGATTGCACACTAACTTTGGTGCTACTAACAGCCTGTACATACGACCAGAACGTCTTTGGGTTTGTGAAAGATCATTTGACAATATTCTACTACGGTAGTTATTGAAGGCATCACGCATTGCTCTCTTGAGAGCCAAACGCGGTTCATTCAGCATCTATCTATCTATCTATCTATAGCCCTTTGCTTTGTTTTACACATATTATGCAATAATCAATGTTTCTTTAGAAGTTCTTTATAGTGACTGTATAACGTGGAGGTTCCCTGCCAGTATGAACTGTTTACCGGGTACATATCTATCGAGTGCATGGTCAGCTACTCTTTTGAACTTGAGCCATAGGTCCTGTACAGATTCCTGTGCTGTCCTGGAAGTTTCAAGTTCCTCATTGGGATATGACAACTAATTTTTTATGTTGGTTACTGAATGTATATAGGGTGAATCACGAGGTTTTTCCACCGGTTTCTCGAGGGTATTCCTTGGGTTATTTGGAACAAAAAATGTAAATAAAGTAACGGGATTAGATCCATAGTTAAGGAGCTACAGCAATTGAAAAACTCAGGAAAATGACAGAAAAAACCTTTATTGTAGGATTTCACTATCAAAAATGCACATAATTATTAATTTAAACAATTTTATAGCAGTCTCTTGCATTCAGAGTGGACTTAAAGCAAATGTTGAAAATTTCCTCCCTACATTTGAAGGCAAAGATTCGCATGGGAGTGAACCGCGCGAGTAGCATTTCGTACATGCTCGTTCCTTGGTGACGTTGCGGCATCGAAAATGGATTGTATCAGTTCTTCTCGTGTTTCCACCTTAACTTCATACACAATGTCTTTCATCCACCCCCAGATGCAGTAATCTAGGGGTGTTAAATCTGAGGGTCTGACAGACCAGTTGATAGGGCCCCCGCGACCTATCCATCGATGTGAGGATTGCTGATTAAGATAAGCTGTTACTACATGGTGGAAGTGTGCAGGTGCCCCGTCATGTTGGGCGTACATGTGGAGTCTTGTTTCCAGAGGATCATCTTCAAGAAGTCTTCTCTTATAAAGTTATCGTACATCTGACCATTTAAATTTCCTGGGAGAATAAACGGCCCCAGTAACACCACACCAGACATTGACACTGAATCTGCGTTGAAACTGAGATACTACCGTGGCATGGGGATTTTCGTCTGCCCAGACATGCATGTTGTTGATGCCATCTCTTGTAAAGGTTACGTCATCACTGAAGATAATAGAGCTGCCGATTTCCATTTAACCAGTTACAAAAGTGCGAACGGTTGGCACAATCATGTGGCTCTAAATGGTGAACTTTCTGCACATGAAAACGATACAGTCCATTCTCATGAAGAATCCTACATATCTTAGATTGTGAAACGTTCTGTCGGGTAGCTAGGCGTCTTGTACTTGAACGAGGATTGCGCTCTACTGAATTACGAATGTTTTTCCTCTTCTTGAACGTCACGATGTCTCCCGGAGTGAATACGAATACTGGGAACAGTACCAGTTTCTAGCAATGTTCGATATGTTCCACTAAATGTTTTGGCATTCGGAATCCTACGATTAGGATACGGATGGTGATATTCGGCAACAGCAACTTTCGCATTGCCATCACAGAAGCCCAAAATGTACACCATCTCTCCATACTCCTGCGATGAAAACTTGTACGGCATCACAAAGTGTGCTGTACACGGGAGTTAATAACAGTAAACAGTGACTGCAGTATCAACAACGCGCTTGTTATGCAAACGCACCACTCGCTGCACATGTCTACTTACGATTGATCGTGTCTCCTTTGAACACAAGTGTAGTGCTCCATACACCGTGGCTTGTTTTGGAACTCTGTTGTAGCTTCTTAACTATGGATCTGATCACATTACTGTATTCACATTTTTTGTTCCAAACAACCTAAAGAATAACCTCCAGCAATCGGGGGAAAACCTCGTGACTCACCCTGTGAATATTTCTGCTTGTTTTAGTTGTCCTTTTTAGTTTGCTAATCATTTCTGCCACAACTCTGTCATGGTCACTGATTCCAGTTTCGATGTGGACATCCTCAAAAAGGTTTGGTCTCTTAGTTGCCATTACATCCAATATATTTCCATCATGAATGGAATTCCTAACTATATGTTCTAGGTAGTTTTAAGAGAAGGCGTTTAGTTATGTACACTCCTGGAAATGGAAAAAAGAACACATTGACACCGGTGTGTCAGACCCACCATACTTGCTCCGGACACTGCGAGAGGGCTGTACAAGCAATGATCACACGCACGGCACAGCGGACACACCAGGAACCGCGGTGTTGGCCGTCGAATGGCGCTAGCTGCGCAGCATTTGTGCACCGCCGCCGTCAGTGTCAGCCAGTTTGCCGTGGCATACGGAGCTCCATCGCAGTCTTTAACACTGGGAGCATGCCGCGACAGCGTGGACGTGAACCGTATGTGCAGTTGACGGACTTTGAGCGAGGGCGTATAGTGGGCATGCGGGAGGCCGGGTGGACGTACCGCCGAATTGCTCAACACGTGGGGCGTGAGGTCTCCACAGTACATCGATGTTGTCGCCAGTGGTCGGCGGAAGGTGCACGTGCCCGTCGACCTGGGACCGGACCGCAGCGACGCACGGATGCACGCCAAGACCGTAGGATCCTACGCAGTGCCGTAGGGGATCGCACCGCCACTTCCCAGCAAATTAGGGATACTGTTGCTCCTGGGGTATCGGCGAGGACCATTCGCAACCGTCTCCATGAAGCTGGGCTACGGTCCCGCACACCGTTAGGCCGTCTTCCGCTCACGCCCCAACATCGTGCAGCCCGCCTCCAGTGGTGTCGCGACAGGCGTGAATGGAGGGACGAATGGAGACGTGTCGTCTTCAGCGATGAGAGTCGCTTCTGCCTTGGTGCCAATGATGGTCGTATGCGTGTTTGGCGCCGTGCAGGTGAGCGCCACAATCAGGACTGCATACGACCGAGGCACACAGGGCCAACACCCGGCATCATGGTGTGGGGAGCGATCTCCTACACTGGCCGTACACCACTGGTGATCGTCGAGGGGACACTGAATAGTGCACGGTACATCCAAACCGTCATCGAACCCATCGTTCTACCATTCCTAGACTGGCAAGGGAACTTGCTGTTCCAACAGGACAATGCACGTCCGCATGTATCCCGTGCCACCCAACGTGCTCTAGAAGGTGTAAGTCAACTACCCTGGCCAGCAAGATCTCCGGATCTGTCCCCCATTTAGCATGTTTGGGACTGGATGAAGCGTCGTCTCACGCGGTCTGCACGTCCAGCACGAACGCTGGTCCAACTGAGGCGCCAGGTGGAAATGGCATGGCAAGCCGTTCCACAGGACTACATCCAGCATCTCTACGATCGTCTCCATGGGAGAATAGCAGCCTGCATTGCTGCGAAAGGTGGATATACACTGTACTAGTGCCGACATTGTGCATGCTCTGTTGCCTGTGTCTATGTGCCTGTGGTTCTGTCAGTGTGATCATGTGATGTATCTGACCCCAGGAATGTGTCAATAAAGTTTCCCCTTCCTGGCACAATGAATTCACGGTGTTCTTATTTCAATTTCCAGGAGTGTATAACAGGTTGTCTGATCACGCGCACTACTAACAAAACTGTAATTATCGTAATTGATTGTTGGATGACTAAAGTCTCCACCGATGATTACACTATGATTGGCGATCTTAAGTACAAGCGAAGTGAAGTTTTCTCTAAAATTTTCGGTGGGCGGTAGTTGGATACAGTTACCATTTTATACCCACCCCTGATAATGAGTCTTGCCCAAACAATCTCACATGTAACTTCAATTTCTGTCTCAGTGGATTTGAGTTCCTAGTCTACTGCCCAAATACGTGACCTCCATTATCCTATCCTTTCGATATACACTTAAATTTTCCCCAAAAGTCTCATTGTTATCAATCCAGGTTTTAACCAGCTTTCTGTACCTAGAATTATGTCGGCTTCACTGCTTTTCAGAAGCGCTCCAAATTCTGCCACTTTGTTGTGAATGTTTCGGTAGTTAACCATAGGATTTTAATACTCTCGCCTGTGGGAGACATTTCTCGCAAATATTAAACTTATTTTGCATATGCCGTACTTTATACTCCAGTGCACCTACTGGAGAGTTAATGGAATATATGGGAGTAATTCTGAGATATGCTGGTGAATTTGTTACCAGTCGGTTTGATTATTTCTGGAGTGTTAGAGGGCAGTCCTCGGAAGGAAGAAGATAAACATTTGAAGTAACACTGCTGGCTAAGTTTAGAGAATCAGAATTTCCAGCAGACAGCAGAATGATTATATTGCTTCCAGCATCCTTCGTATGTAATTACTTCAAGAACAAGGTAGATGCTCACACAGAGGCATATCGGCACACGCTTTTCCCTCGCTCTGTTTGCGATCGAGACGGGAAAGAGAATGACCAGCAGTGCACAAAGTATTCTCTGTGACACGCTGCACAATGGCTTGTAAAGTATGTATGTTTTTTGGATGAGGATGAAACTGAACTATTACTTGCAATAGAGAAAGAACAGTTAAAAGTTTGCAAGCGTAGCTGCTGAAAAGAAAGCTAGCATTTACCGGTCTTACTGAGCTCCCTGGCTTTCCATTTACATCTACATCTGTATTCTGTGAAGCACATGGCAGAGGGTACGTCCCACTGTAACCCTTGTTAGTGCTGTTTACCGTTCCATTCACGTATGTAGCGCGGGAAAAATATTGTTTAAATGCCTCTGTCTGTGCTGTAATCAATCTAATTGTATTCTCACGATGTCTATGGGAGCGACATGTAGGGGTTTGTAGTATATTTCTCGAGTCATCATATAAACCAGATTCCTGGAATTTTGTCAGAACATTTCCCCGGAACACTTTACGTCTATCTTCAACATCTTAGTGACACTCTCACGTGTGTCAAACAATCTGTGACCATTCGTGCGGCCCTTCTCTGTCTACGTTTAACATCCCCTGCCAGCCCCATTTGGTACAGGTCCCCCACACTTGAGCAATGTTCTACATTGGGTCGCACGAGTGATTTTTAAGCAATCTCCTTTGTAGACCGATTGCAATTCCCTAGTAGTCTACAAATAAACCGAAGTCTGCTACCTGCATTATCTACGACAGGGCCTATGGGGTCGTTCCACTTCATGTCCCCACTAAGTGTTACACCCAACTATCTGTGTGAGTTTACGGGCCGGCCGGAGTGGCCGAGCGGTTAAAGGCGCTGCAGTCTGGAACCGCACCACCGCTACGGTCGCAGGTTCGAATCCTGCCTCGGGCATGGATGTGTGTGATGTCCTTAGGTTAGTTAGGTTTAAGTAGTTCTAAGTTCTAGGGGACTTATGACCACAGCAGTTGAGTCCCATAGTGCTCAGAGCCATTTGAACCATTTTTTTGAGTTTACGGATTCCAACTGTGACTCACTAATATGAGCCAAAGAAAATAGTACATCTACCTAATATCGTGTAGGGCCCCCGCGAGCACGGGGAAGTGTCGCAACACGACTAATGTCTGAAGTAGTGCCGGAGGGAATTGACACCATGAATCCCCTAGGGCTGTCCGTAAATCCGTAAGAGTACGAGGGGGCGGAGATCTCTTTCTAAACAGCACGTTGCAAGGTGTCCCAGATAAGCGCAGTAATGTTCATGTCTGGGGAAATTGGTGGCCAGCGGAAGTGCTTAGAATCAAAACAGTGTTCCCGGAGCCACTCTGTAGCAATTCTGGACGTGTAGGGTGTCGTATTGTCCTGCTGGAATTGTCAAAGTTCCTGGAAATTCACAATGGACATGAGTGGATGCAGCTGATCAGACAGGATGCTTACGTACTTGTCACCTGTCAGAGACGTATCTAGACGTATCAGAGGTCCCATATCACTCCAACTGCACACGCCCCACACCATTACAGATCCTTCATCAGCTTGAACAGTCCCCTGCTGACGTGCAGGGTCCATGGATTCACGAGGCTGTCTCCAAGCCCGTACGCGTCCATCCGCTCTATACAATTTGAAACTAGACTCGTCCGACCAGGCAACATGTTCCCAGTCATCAACAGTCCAATGTCGGTGTTGACGGGCCTAGGCGAGGCATAAATCTTTGTGTCGTGCAGTTATCAAGGGTACACGAGTGGGCCATCAGCTCCAAAAGCCCATGTTGAAGATGTTTCGTTGAATGGTTCGCACGCTGACACTTCTTGACGGTCCAGCATTGAAATCTGCAGCAATTTGTGGAAGGGTTGCACTTCTGTCACATTGAACAAATCTCTTCAGTCGTCGTTGGTCCCGTTCTTGCAGGATCTTTTTCGGGCCACAGCGATGTCGGAGATTTGATGTTTTACCGGATTCCTGATATTCACAGTACACTCGTGAAATGGTCGTACGAGAAAATCTCCACTTCATCGCTACCTCGGAGATGCTGCGTCCCATCGCTCGTGCGCCGACTATACAACCACGTTCAAACTCACTTAAACCGATCTAACAAGCCTACCTGGCTAGCCCCGCGGTCTAACGCGCTGCTTCCCGAGTGGGAAGGCGTGCCAGTCCCCGGCACGAATCCGTCCGGCAGTTTACTGTAGAGGTCCGGTGTGCCGGCCAGCCTGTGGATGGTTTCTAAGGCGGTTTTCCATCTACCTCGGCGAATGCGGGCTGGTTCCCCTTATTCCGCGTCAATTACACTATGTCGGCGATTGCTGCGCAAACACTGTCTCCATGTACGCGTACATCATAATTACTCTACCACGCAAACGTCTGGGGTTACACTCGTCTGGTATGAGGCGTTCCTGGGAGGTTCCACTGGGGGCCGAACCGCACAGTAACCGTGGGTGCGGTGTAGGGCGGCAGTGGGGTTGGTGGACAGCTGTGGCCTGTTGTGAATCACTGAGGGTTATGGCGAGAGGGAGCCTCTGCCGTTTCTAGGTCCCTGGTTCGATACACAACACACAACATACAACCGATCTAACAACTGCGCCAGTCACTTGACTTATACAGGGTGATTCACGAAGATATCCAATTAGTTTAATATGTTATTCTACAAGTAAAACTAAAAGAAAAGGTCATATAAGCATAGGTCCGCAAATGTTTAGTTTCGGAGTTAAGGCTAATACAAGATTTTGCCTGAAATTTAGCAACTTTGCTTATATAAAGCCATCGCAAAGCTGTAAGAGGTTAAAGTAAAGCACGATTTCCGTTTATTTTGTTGTTATTGATCTGGCGAATCTAATAAAACATGTACCAGACGTGTATCTGCAGTAGTTTTCCAAAACACCCAGGAAAGCAAAGAAGTAATTTCGTAATTTTTTTTATTTAATAACCACTTGGCCCAATTTATTTTTTAAATTCCCTACAATTGCACAAAGTTTTCAACAGAAGTTGTAGACAATTCAATTTTGGAAAAATGTTGGTAATAACGTTAACTGTAACTATATGAATGTGTCAGATAATCTGCTTTTATTAATGCCATAGCACACGTGAATTCATATAAAACCGGAAAGAAACAAAAGTCAGTGTTAAGGAAGTTGTACAGTGTAGGCTACATACAATTTCACAATAAATGTTAAAAAATGTCTCCAATGAGCTCAGTGCATTTAGCTGTACTAGTATGAACAGATTTTGTTGCTCGTTTCAGTTTCACAGGGTTGTTCTTAATTTCGTCTACTGCATTCATAATGCGAGCAGTAATGCCTCACGTGTATTGACTTTGCCCTCATAAGCTATGTCTTTCACCCATCTCCATACACAAAAATCCATTAGTGTTTAATTTGGCCATTGGGTGGCCACAGACGTGTAGTACCACGACCAATCCATTTCTGGGGAAAATGTTCAGTTAAATGTATAGTAGCGGCGTTGGTGAGACGTGCCATGACGAAAATACATTTGCAATAGCGTAGCAAGCTAGCGGGCCATTTCTTCTTGAAGGAATTGTAAGTACGTCTCGCTAGCTAGACGTCCTGGGAAAATGAATGGTTCAATAAAGTGAGTGTTGATTATACCACACAACACATTTATGCTAAATCGCTGCTGGAAATTGTGTTGCGCTGTTGCAAGTGGGTTTGCTTCAGACTGTACGTGCTCGTTATGTAAATTATTTATACCATCTCGAGTAAAATGTGCCTCATGGGTAAATAAAATGTATTTGTTAACTGCCAATTAGCATTTAACCAGTTGCACAACTCCAAGCGAAGGACAGAATGTAAATGATATACATTTTGTTTATGGTAAGAATACAGATTATTGTACTTAAGTGTACGCCGCACCTTAGATTGCAAAATGCCTAGTCGTTGAGAGATACGTCGTGTACTGGTACCCGAGCTACGTTGAACATCATCCATAATATCCTCATCATCGTCTTCACGTATCGAGCGCTCTTACTGATTATGGACGCTAGGTAGAGAAACTGTCTCCCTTAACATTCGAAATACTCCACTAATGGTTCTAGCATTCGGAATCCTCCGAGTTGGATAACGTAGGCGATGCGTTAACTGCATCTGTAGCATTACCATCACATTTACCATAAAAAAAACACCATATCGACGTATTCCTCTGTCGTATATTTGAAAGGCATTCCTAAGAAAGCAGGTGTTGACAGATGTGAAAATTACCGAACTATCAGTTTAATAAGTCACAGCTGCAAAATACTAACGCGAATTCTTTACAGACGAATGGAAAAACTGGTAGAAATCGACCTCGGGGAAGATCAGTTTGGATTCCGTAGAAATGTTGGAACACGTGAGGCAATACTGACTCTATGACTTATCTTTGAAGAAAGATTAAGGAAAGGCAAACCTACGTTTCTAGCATTTGTAGACTTAGAGAAAGCTTTTGATAATGTTGATTGGAATACTCTGTTTCAAATTCTGAAGGTGGCAGGCAAAAAATACATGGAGCGAAAGGCTATTTACAATTTGTACAGAAACCAGATGGCAGTTATAAGAGTCGAGGGGTATGAAAGGGAAGCAGTGGTTGGGAAGGGATTGAGATAGGCTTATAGCCTATCCCCGATGTTATTCAATCTGTATATTGAGCTAGCAATAAAGGAAACAAAAGAAAAGTTTGGAGTAGGTATTAAAATCCATGGAGAAGAAATAAAAACTTTGAGGTAAGCCAGTGACATTGTAATTCTGTCAGAGACAGCAAAGGACTTGGAAGAGCAGTTGAATGGAATGTACAGTGTCTTGAAAGGAGGCTATAAGATGAGCATCAACAAAAGCAAAACGAGGATAATGGAATTAAGTCGGGTGATGCTGTGGGAATTAGATTAGGAAGTGAGATACTTAAAGTAGTAAAGTAGTTTTGCTATTTGTGGAGCAAAATAACTGATGATGGTCGAAGTAGAGGGGATATAAAATGTAGACCGGCAATGGCAAGGAAAGCGTTCTGAAGAAGAGGAATTTGTTATCATCGAGCATAGATTTGTCAGGAAGTCGTTTCTGAAAGTATTTGTATGGAGTGTAGCCATGTATGGAAGCGAAACATGGACGATAAATAGTTTGGACAAGAAGAGAATAGAAGCTTCAGAAATGTGGTGCTACAGAAGAATGTTGAAGATTAGATGGGTAGATCACGTAACTAATGAGGAGGTATTGAATAGGGGAGAAGAGGAGTTTGTGGCACAACTTGACAAGAAGAAGGGACCGGTTGGTAGAGCATGTTCTGAGGCATCAAGGGATCACAAATTTAGCATTGGAGGGCAGCTTGGAGGGTAAAGATCGTAGAGGGAGACCAAGAGATGAAAACAGTAAGCAGATTCAGAAGGATGTAGGTTGCAGAAAGTACTGGGAGATGAAGAAGCTTGCACAGGATAGAGTAGCATGGAGAGCCGCATCAAACCAGTCTCAGGACTGAAAACCACAACAACAACAACAAATAATCTGCGAACTACAATTGTTACTATGTGGTTTCAGTTAAATACACTGCTGTTATTGCGATCTTTCACTAAACAATACAGAAAACTAACTCGTTTCAAGCTTAGGAAATGACTGAAACATCTCACTAACGGTTGCCAACAATGAATTAAACGTTTTTACATTCTTAATTGAAAGTAAACAAATTTACTTGCATAATAATCTTTGCTTCTCTGGAAATTCTGGAAGATTACTGCATATGCGCGTCTGCGATATGTTTTATTAGTTTCACCAGATTAATAACAACAAAATAAATGGAAATCTTAATTTACTTTAACCTCGTACAGTTTTGCGATGGCTTCATATCAGCGAAGTTGCTAAATTTCAGGCAAAATCTTTTATCAGCCGTAACTCCATAACCAAACGTTTGCGTACCTATGTTTATATGAACTTTTTTATTTAGTTTTACTTGTAGAATTACATATTAAAATATTTGCATATCTTCATGAATTGCCCTGTATAGGCGTTGCCGACCGCAGCGCCGTATTCTGGCTGTTTACATATCTCTGTATTTGAATGTGCATGCTTTTACTAGTTTCTTTGATGCTTCGGTGTATATCCATAGGACGCAATGTTTTCTCCTTTTGTGAAGTGCACAATTTTACATTTTTAGATATTTAAAGCAAAGTGTCAGTCATTGCACCACTTTGAGATCTTATCAAGATCTAACCGAATATTTGTGCAGCTTCGTTCAGACTGTGTAACTCGCTGTAGATAACTGCATGATCTGCGAAAAGTCTGAGGTTGTTATTAATATTGTCATCAAGATCATTAATATACAGTACAACATGAACATCGTGGGGTGCAACACGCTTCCCTGGGGTACATCCGACATTACTTCAAGAATACAACTGCTACTTTTCACTACGATAAATGATAGCGCTTTCAAAACTGCTTGTTTTCAGCCGTAACTCATGGTCATCATACATCGGAAAGAACACCTCGATACCCGAGCACAGCCATTTTTTCCTTTATGTAGTATGGGCACATCAAATAGTCACTGTCGATTTATACACTTTTTTTCAAGCACACATATACAGTGTGTTTCTGTAAGAGGGTGCAAAAATGTAACAGGACATACAAAGTGTTCCACTGAAGAATATGAGGTAGTGAACCAGGGGTCGGAGAAGCCAGCTTGTTGAAGTAAACTCGTCTACCGCTTTGTCTAGCATTACTGCTTTCCAGCGTATTTATAACTAACATGTGTGGAAATTTCCACGTACTGTACTGTTTATTTACCTGTACATTCGTATTTTCTGCAAGGAAACAAGGAGAACGGGCCTGATTGCTAGGAAGTCATGATGCTGGTTTTGTTTACTTTTCTGGTCCATAAGGTGGCTCTGTTGTATCGTATTCACATTGTTCCATGGAAGAACGTGCTATGAATCAACATCATAACGGTCCACCGCCTCACTTCAGTGTGGATGTCCGCAACCATCTCAGTGCTGTATTTCCTGGTCGCTGGATTGGAAGCGGAGGTCCTATTCGACGGCCTGCGAGGTCACCTACCCTGAATTCCCTTGATTATTTACTATGGGGATATGTACAGTTACTTGTGTATGAGACACCAGTGGATACTGAGATAGAATTAGTTGCCAGAATTGTAGCTGTCTGTGATGTGATTCGGAACACACCAGGGATATTTGTCAATGTGCGTTAGAATACCGTTCGCCGATGTTGTGCTTGCACTGAGGTTGACGGCCGTAGGTATCAGCACTTTTTGTATGATACAGTACAAATGGTACGTAGATTGTATCAATTTACTGTCAACTGTTAGTAATGTAAATAAAAAAAGGACACAGAATGTAATTTTATTCCTATTATCCCCTTAAGATGGCTCCTCCGACCCCGGGTTCCTACCTCAAATTGTTCAATGGATCATCCTCTATTTTCTGTCAAAGTTTTGCACGCTCTTACGGAAAGTAAATAAGTAAGTGCCCATCCGGCTAGCCGCGCGGTCTAACACGCTGCTTCCCGAGTGGGAAGGCGTGCCGGTCCCCGACACGAATCTGCGAGGCGTAGTGGATGGTTTTTAAGCCGGTTTTCCATCTACGTCGGCGAATGCGCGCTGGTTCACCTTATTCCGCCTCAGTTACACTATGTCGGCGATTGCTGCACAAACACTGTCTCCACGTAGGCGTACACCGTAATTACTGTACCACGCAAACATTTGGGGTTACATTCGTCTAGAATGAGACGTTCCCGGGGGGTCCACTGGGAGATGAACCGTACAATAACCGTGAGTTCGGTGTGTGGCAGCGGTGAGGTGGATGGACAGCTGTGGGCTGTTGTGGGGTTGTGTACCACTGAGGGCTATGGCGGGACGAAGCCTCTCTGTCGTTTCTAGGTACCCGGTAAGTATGTAAGGCATTCACTGTCCTATATGCATTACTTCCCACTTTGAACAATAGATGCGCCGAAATATCGCCGACAATGGAATACTCGACTGTGCTGGTTCTACTAGTCTCGCTCCGCAATTGTCTCCCGTACTTATATACTCCTACAAAAGTATGGCTTTGTGCCAAACGTAACTCTAGCCTTAAGAATTCTGTCGGTGGCACATCGAGAAAGAACTTTTTCGAAGCTTAAACTGATTAAAACGCACATGATGTCAACAATGGGACAGGCACGACTGTTTGGGCTAGCAACGGTGTCGGTTGATATGAGCTAGCTGAATGTTTGGATTTCAGCGGAGTCATACAGGAGTTTGCTCATGTCAAAGCAAAAGGTATTGTAATGTAGGTGTGTAAACATATGTTTATGATTAATTTTAGTTTTGATTTATTTATGCATGTCGTGCTATTTCATTCATTTGCTTAACGGATATTTGTTGTAGGGTAGGCCTACATTTGTTTTTCTAACGGTGAAACAGAGTGTCACAAGTCATCCGCCTGTGCAGAGGTGTTAATCTGTTGGAGGCCCTATTTCACACACTATAGTCTTTATCTTTTCCTGGGACCTATAATTTTGCTCGGAACTCGTTGACACCATCCTGGACATTCTGTGTCTTTTGCATCTTCAGTCAGCAAATGCGAGCTACCACTGTTGGGGTGGTGCAGTGAACATTCGTCCAGTGTGCAGCGAATTTTTGTGCTTTTGTTTCTTTGCTTTTCTTGTGTGCTTCGAGTATATATCGCATGTGAAGATAAATGTGTATGTAAACAGGTACTTTTACGAAACCACACATGCGCGTCATTTACAGGACAGCCAGCCATTGCTACGAAGTGCAAACAGCAGAGCATCGGAAGTACTGTGAGAACTCTTTTAGGCTCTACTCTAGTCAGGTTAAAATTACTGGATAGTTGGCGCTTCAGGCTTTGTAGCTGATTTCCTCCAATCCAAGCGCTCAACGTCACGCCCGAACCGTTCGCAATTACCAAACTACCACTTCCGATTCCTTTTCCGATACCTTGTCCGGTTTTCTTTCTTGATGTACATGAATCCCGAATCCTGGGTGTAGTCCTTTTATTTCGTATTTCATCACACAAGATAACAACACCAAAAACAACACACACGTACGTACAGCGTTTGTATAAAAAGTAATGAGACTGATTTTTTGCTGAAGCGACTGTACTTCACAGCGCGCTCTCTCCCGGGGGGATTGGTGGTGGGGGGTGTCTGGCCGAAAACGTGCGGCGTGCCAGTCGCTTGTGGGCTCTTACGTAGGCAGTATCGTGCGTTGAGTGGACACGTCGCAAAGTCGTTGGTCGTGGAGTAACATGCAGCAAACGCTCGAGCAACGTTACACCATCAAGTTTTGTGTGATACTAGGGAAAGCAGGTACGGAAACGTTGGAGATGTGTCGGCAAGCCTATAGCGATGAATGCCTGTCAAACGTACAGTTTTTCGGGCGGGTGAAGAGCTTTAAAGAGGTTCGGGACAGCGTTGAGGACGAGCACCGCTCCTGAAGCCTGTCAACCAGCAAAACTGACGAAAACGTCGAACGTGAGCACGTTTTATTGAACATCGGCCATCGGATGTCAGGATGACAGCAGACGTCCGCGGTCTTGATAAAATGGCAGTGCACAACATCATCACCAAAGAATTGTCGATGAGTAAGATCTGCGCCAAGTTGATCCCAAGATTTTGTCAGACGTTCAAAAGCAAACATGTGTGGACGCCTGCCAAGACAATCTCCAGAGCCTTAAAGCTGATCGAGAATTTTCAGATAACATTATCACTGGAGACATAACCAGGATGTTCCAGTACGACACGGAGACAAAGGGGACGAGTGCCAAATGGCACATGGCAGCATCCCCACGTCCAAAAAAAGCTCACATGAGCAAATCGAAGGTGAAAGCCATGCTGATTGTGTTTTTCGACATTTGTGCCCCAAGGCCAAACTGTCGACGTTGCTTTTTATTGCAAAGTGTTCAAGAGACTGAAAGCCAGGGTCCATCGCCGATGATTGGAAGATGCATCGTGACAACGTGCCGAGTCACACCTGCTTCTTGGTGGCCAGCTACGTGGCCGGGAAAGGTATTCCGACGATTCCCCAGCCCCTCTACAGTCCCGATGTGGCCCCTCCAGATTTTTTTTGTTCCCCAAACTAAAAACTTCACTGAAAGGACACTATCACGAGACCCTGGAAGAGGTCCAAGCCGCTACGACGAGGGCTTTGAAGGCCATCCCGGACTCAGCGTTCTCGGCAGCATTTGAGGAGTGGAAATCTCGCATGCGGCGGTTTGTTACTCTCGAGGGTCATACAATGAAGAGTACTAAGTGGTTGTAGTGATATCTACAGTAAATTTTTATACAAACCCTGTATGCAACAATGCTGACGAAATACACATGTTTACGCATTGCACTAACCAAACACTATTGGATCCTTCTGCACAAGACGCGATTCAGCGTCATGTATACAGTTATAATAATCACAGAGACTCGCTTACATTACATAAGCACTGCAGACATTTCATGATGTCGAGTTTTTGAAGGCTGCCAATTAATCGTCGCGACTAGGTCACTGGTCTCATATAGACATCAGCCCTTGAAGTCAAATGGCACGGTGTCAGTGGTTAGCGTGTAAGCCTCAAGTATGGAAGGTGATGCGTTCGAATCATTTTTATTCAGTTAATTGGTTTAGAAGTAATTTTTTTATTTCTGATAGTTTGCTTCGCCATTTTCATCATAGTACTGACTTTTTTATTTGCTTATTTTTCTTCCTATCTCTTTTTTTTTCGTTTGAAATTTGCTTGTGTCGCCTGTAATCTGCAGCCGAGTGACAAACAGGGTTGTGTCTTCCTGGGAATATCAGTTAATAAAAGACTCTTGGTTTAAATAAAGATTAATAACTATGAATAATAATAAAAATGTAAAAAGACATTCTGCAGTTACGTTGTCGAGAAAATGTGGCAGCTAAAGTGTATTCTTTGAAGTAAAGGACATTATTTAACGCTTCACAGCACAATGTAATTCACAGGTAATAACGGTGACGCTCTTTCTAGTACTCCGGTCTGAACAGCCCGCACAGTCGGCCATTGCCTACGTAATTGTATACTACGGTAATAACTTTATCCTAATTACATGTTATCTAGTATAAAATTGTTTTTACTTAAGTATTTAGTCTATCCCTCCTTCCAAAGTAAAATAATTTTATAAGTTTTCAGGAAGCTGAGCCGAGTTATGCTCTGCTAGATCGGAGGCATTGTTGGCAGCCATTAAGCGCCACAGCTAATAAAAAAAAATCCTTTACAGCTTCCTGTACAAGATACGGCTATGAGTACATGTACACGATGTGCAAACAAATTTCGGATATAGCAATAACAACTGTTTTAGAAATATTAAGAAAGGTGGGAATTTAAGGAGATGGGACCTGGATAAACCAGAGGTTCTACAGAGTTTCAGGGAGAGCATAAGGGAACAATTGACAGGAATGGGGGAAAGAAATACAGTAGATGAAGAATGGGTAGCTTTGAGGGATGAAATAGTGAAGGCAGCAGAGGATCAAATAGGTAAAAAGATGAGGGCTAGTAGAAACCCTTGGTTAACAGAAGAAATATTGAATTTAATTGATGAAAGGAGAAAATATAAAAATGCAGTAAATGAAGCAGGCAAAAAGGAATACAAACATCCCAAAAATGATATTGACAGGAAGTGCAAAATGGCTAACCAGGGATGGCTAGAGGACAAATGTAAGTATGTAGAGGCTTATCTCACTAGGGGTAAGGTAGATACTGCCTACAGGAAAATTAAAGAGACCTTCAGAGAAAGGAGAACCACTTGTATGCATATCAAGAGCTTTGATGGAAACCCAGTTCTAAGCAAAGAAGGGAAAGCAGAAAGGTGGAAGGAGTATATAGAGGGTCTATACAAGGGCAATGTACTTGAGGACAATATTACGGAAATGGAAGAGGATGTAGATGAAGATGAAATGGGAGATACGATACTGCGTTAAGAGTTTGACAGAGCACTGAAAAAAACTGAGTCGAAACAAGGCCCCCAGAGTAGACAACATTCCATTAGAACTATTGACAGCCTTAGGAGAGCCAGTCCTGACAAAACTCTACCATCTGGTGAGCAAGATGTATGAGACAGGCGAAATCCCCTCAGACTTCAAGATGAATATAATAATTCCAATCCCAAAGAAAGCAGGATTTCACAGATGTGAAAATTACCGAACAATCAGTTTAATAAGTCACAGCTGCAAAATACTAACGCGCATTCCTTACAGATGAATGGAGGAACTGATAGAAGCCGACCTCGGGGAGGATCAGTTTGGATTCCACAGAAATGTTGGAACACATGAGGCAATACTGACTCTATGACTTATCTTTGAAGAAAGATTAAGGAAAGGCAAACCTACGTTTCTAGCATTTGTAGACTTAGAGAAAGCTTTTGATAATGTTGACTGGAATACTTTGTTTCAAATTCTGAAGGTGGCAGGCAAAATATACATGGAGCGAAAGGCTATTTACAATTTGTACAGAAACCAGATGGCAGTTATAAGAGTCGAGGGGTATGAAAGGGAAGCAGTGGTTGGGAAGGGAGTGAGATAGGGTTATAGCCTATCCCCGATGTTATTCAATCTGTATATTGAGCTAGCAATAAAGGAAACAAAAGAAAAGTTCGGAGTAGGTATTAAAATTCATGAAGAAGAAATAAAAACATTGAGGTAAGCCAATGACATTGTAATTCTGTCAGAGACAGCAAAGGACTTGGAAGAGCAGTTGAACAGAATCGACAGTGTCTTGAAAGGAGGATATAAGATGAACATCAACAAAAGCAAAACGAGGGTAATGGAATGTAGTCGAATTAAGTCGGGTGATGCTGAGGGAATTAGATTAGGAAATGAGATACTTAAAGTAGTAAAGTAGTTTTGCTATTTGGGGAGGAAAATAACTGATGATGGTCGAAGTAGTGAGGATATAAAATGTAGACTGGCAATGGCAAGGAAAGCGTTTCTGAAGAAGAAAAATTTGTTTAACATCGAGTATAGATTTAAATGTCAGGAAGTCGTTTCTGAAAGTATTTGTATGGAGTGTAGCCATGTATGGAAGTGAAACATGGACGATAAATAGTTTAGACAAGAAGAGAATAGAAGCTTTCGAAATGTGGTGCTACAGAAGAATGCTGAAGATTAGATGGGGAGATCACATAACTAATGAGGAGGTATTGATTAGAATTGGGGAGAAGAGGAGCTTGTGGCACAACTTGACTAGAAGAAGGGATCGGTTGGTGGGACATGTTCTGAGACATCGAGGGATCACCAATTTAGTATTGGAGGGCAGCGTGGAGGTTAAAAATAGTAGAGGGAGACCAAGAGATGAATACACTAAGCAGATTCAGAAGCATGTAGGTTGTAGTAGGTACTGGGAGATGAAGAAACTTGCACAGGATAGAGTAACATGGAGAGCTGCATCAAACCAGTCTCAGGACTGAAGACCACAACAACAAGAAATTCAATTAGGACAACAGTTCAGTGATTACTGTAAGCCGCTTCTCGGGTAATGTTTAATAAATAGCTTTTGAAGAATTATAGAGAAATAACATCAAGCAAAAAAATTTTTAACAGTTGCATACAATATTCATAACATGACTCTATGATAATAGATTCTCATGCTCTTCATCTATGATTAATCCCTGAGATAAAAATTCCATTTGTTATTTTCTTACGTACGTAGTTACGGGGCATACATTTAGACGCTTCACGCTGAATCACAAATAAGAAAATAGATATATTGATAGTAAAGAATATCTAAAAGAACCCAATTCACATTATTCCATTTTCTGATATGTAGATACGATCGCTTTAAAAAGAAAACCAATTAATAAAATCGGCTAGTAATGTGGCATCACTTGTAGCCGATGTGAGGAGAGTTTCAGGTAACGAATTACGGTTTGCTTTTACTGCTAAAACTGAAATTTTGCTGCAGAAGATGGTGTGCAAACAAACATAATTGTTATGAAATTTTTCTGTCTTGTGTTTGCTTCTAGAGGCTAGCGTTAAAGGCCATGAACAAAGCTATCGTTATTTTATTTCTGTTGAAAGTTGTTGATCGCCGCCTTCTCAGATACATTTCGTATCACTAGGTTATGGTATCGTCTCAGCTGTGTGACTGAATTCGTGATTTCCTCTCAGAGAAGTCACAGTTCGTAGTGACAGACGATAAATCATCGAGTAGAACAGAAGTGATATCTGGCGTTCCGCAATGTTGTGTCATAGGCCGTCTGCTGTTCCTGGTTTACATAAATGATCCCGGTGATAATCTGAGCAGCCCCCTTAGATTGTTTAGAGATGACGCTGTAATTTACCGTCTAGTAAAATCGTCAGACGATCAATTCCAATAACAAAATGATCTAGAGAGAATTCCTGTGTGGTGCGAAAAGTGGCAATTGGCACTAAACAAAGAAAAGGGCGAGGTCATCCACATGGGTACTAAAAGAAATCCGATAATTCGCATAAATCTAAGGGCTCTCAATTCGACTAAATACGTAGCAATTACAATTACGAGCAACTTAAATTGGAAAAACCGCATAGATAGTATTGTGGGGAAGGCGAAACAAGGACTGTGCTTTGTTGGCAGAACACTTAGGAGATGCGACAAACCCACTAAAGAGACAGCCTACATTACACTTGTCCGTCCTCTGCTGGAATACTGCTGCGAGGTGTTGGATCCTTACCAGGTAGGATTGATGGAGGACATCGAAAAAGTGCAAAGCGCAATAGTGGTGACAGTGTCACTGGTATGATACACGATTCGGGGTGTCAGTCACTGAAACAAAGGTGGTTTTCTTTGTGGCGAGATCTGTTCACGAAATTTCAATCACCAACTTTCTCTTCCGAATGCGAAAATATTTTGTTGAGACCCACCTACGTAGGGAGAAATGATCATCATAATAAAATAAGAGAAATCAGGGCTCGAACGGAAAGATTTAGGTGTTCCTTTTCCCACGCGCCAATTGAGAGTGGAATGGTAGAGAAGTAGCATGAAAATGGTTCAATGAATCCTCTGCCAGGCACTTAAGTGTGAATTGCAGAGTAACCATGTTGACGTAGGTGTACAGCCTCGGCAGTACTAACGATTTAACAAGGGGAAAATGGGCTGAAGGCGAGAATTGAAGTTAGTGTGAAGGAGCACATTGGACTGGGGTAGTCTAGTAAACTAGTGCAGGCACACTGCTCCGACAGTAATGCTGGTATGGTAGCTCAGCGTGTTTGGGCAGACGAATAACTGAAATAAAAAGAACGCAGTGCATCAACGTTGAACTTAAACAAACCTCATGGGACGTCCGCACCAACCAAGTACAACGACCTACTTAAAAAAAAAAAAATGGGAGAATGGTTAGAAGAGTTAAAATGTTGAAAAATATATCGGCTCAACCACTTGTTGACCGATATATTTTTTAACATTGACATTCACAACCACGACCTCTCATCCAGTATGGATAAAACCAAATTTAGAAGAGTTGCATGAAAGCCAGGAGAATACATTATTCTAGTTTCTATCATGGTCTAAGTTAAAGTTGAGACTCATATGCCTGAAGAAAAATGTAATTCCATTGATCACCAGTTAGTTGTAGTTCTAGATGCCGGCAAAACTAACGATTTAAGAAAGGGGAAAATGAGCAATTGCCGTTAACTGATGTTTGTGTTAGGAAGTGCAGTGGACTAGAGTAATCCATCACACTGCAGAACCATAGTGGTGTAATGGTTACCACAGTTGCTTGGAAAGTTGGAGACTAGGGTTCAAGTATCCTTCACACAAATTTTAATTCATTACTTTAGCTTCTCTTGAGACTCATATGCCTCAACGATAATGTAATTCCATCAGATCGGATTTAGTTTTACGTATCTCCTGGATTAATTGTTTCATTTCTTTCGAGTGAAGGCAGTCGACACAATCTGGTGGTGTTTTGTGTACTGAGTTATTCAGTTTTGTTTTACTTTTTCTGTCAGCCGAAGCATGTTCATTCAACTGAAAAGCTCAGTTTAATGGTTTAGTTGACTGACTCTTAGTGAAAACCAGTCTGTAATACTTTGTTAAGTGAAGTAAATAAAGTATTGCAATACGAACTGACTACACATACCCAAAGAGGGTAGAGAGCCCCACCCCAGGTGTACATGAATGGGGTGCACCGAAGTTGAAATAAGCAATATACATATTTATTAAATTAAGTACTGAAAGACTTATGCTTCTTTTCACCATTTAAAACAGATGTGCATTAAATTGTTCCAGACGCAGTAACAACACTTCGTTGGGAGCAAGTTTGAGCAAGTGTAGAAGTTTCTCTCAGGGGTGGGTACCTGAAGAACAAAGGAACATGACAAATTTTTGCGACTATTTGCATTCCGTTCTACTGAAAAGGTGTGAAATGTCCAGTAATCAAAAAAAATTACTGAAATCCCGCACGCTCCACGTCTGAGCCCTGCTGCTGCTAAGGCCAGGATAGCAGCCGTCGCGAGGAGGTGGCGCAATGGCCAGTTGCCTCTTGTGCAAGTCCTGGCAGTGTTGCACTCACGCCGGCCACTGCGCCATCTCCTCGCTCCAGCTGTAACCGTGGCCCTGGCACCATCAGGAAGAGGCTTCGGCGGCAGCGCCCGCCCCCCCCCCCCCCCGAACGACTGTCGTCGCAGCAAGGCAGTATGGCTGGCATTTATCCTATCGCTTTTTATCGCTCATCGGATCTTTCCACTCCAATGTAACCCAAGTATTAACTCCGCTCTGAATAATCGGTTCCTGAAATAATCGATTTTTTGTTTTTTATTCTCATTATTTTCCGTAGCAAACATAAAAATCGAACAAACACTGGAATTCTTTTTTGACTCTCTCAGTTTCAAGAGACAGAATCAGAACATTAAATTAAAAAGGCAAATAAAAGATACCTTAGTCCGTCCCCCTTCGCTGCTTCTTTCGAAATAGGTGGTTGAATACTATAAAAAAATCACTGGTTCTAATTTTTTGAAACTCTGTTCAAAAATCGTGTTGTAACTGGGCCACCACTATTTGGACGTTACGAACAACTCTATTTTTCATGTTGATTTGTCCATTTTCAAGGGCTGTAAGCAGCTAAAGGCATATTATGTAAAAGACAGAGGCAGCAGATCAGGTATTTCCGAATTTTATTTAATACTACGAACGAAATGTTATTAACTTTTTAATTTATTACTGTTACCGCCGGCCGGTATGGCCGAGCGGTTCTAGGCGCTTCAGTCTGGAACCGCGCGACCGCTGCGGTCGCAGGTTCGAGTCCGGCCTCGGGCATGGATGTGTGTCATGTCCTTAGGTTAGTTAGGTTTGAGTAGTTCTACGTTCTAGGGGACTGATGAACTCAGATGTTAATTCCCATAGTGCTCAGAGCCATTTGAACCATTTATTACTGTTACCATAATTTCCTTCCTCTTTTATTATTTCGTAGAAATGGCAGACAAATCTTTAATCTTTTACAGCAAATGAATCATTGTACTCCATTGCTCACTTCGAAAACATATTTCTAGACTAGGGCTGGAATCATTCTGCAATACTACTGGTGTCCACCTACGTCAGCGTGTAACTACCGTATAGACCATGAGGGGGCGCTGCACGTAGACACACATACCTTAAGTCACGACACACGGCAACAATGAAATTATTTTCTCAGCAGTGCTGCTCCAATTGTTAAAATGGTGTATTTGTTGCTCGTTTCTGTCGGCATTGTTTCTAAAACACCACTGATCGCCTTTCCCACTTTCTATAATAGAGCAATGTTTCAAACCAATGCAAATTTTATGGACATAAATTACTCCTTTTTCAGAAGAAGGTTTATTTAAAAACAAAGCACTGCTACTTCGGTTAACTGATATTTCTGTTATTTTACTCAGTGATTTGTAAAAAATAAAAAAAACACCTGTTATAAGCGAGGTCACCAAATACCGACAAATACGTTATACAGAACTAAAATACCAGTGTCGATTTAAACCAGTCTATTTTTCCCATCCCTACGGTCGCTCCCGACGGAAATGGGTGAAAAAAAGTGTGTAAGTTAAACCCAAAAACTGAGTGAAAACATTCGGATAACTGACGCAACCAACAGGTACTTGGATGAGTCGGTTGTCTCACCGCTCAAACTTGGAGTGTGATGTAGCCGCAGATTGGTTTCACTCGACCGAAAAAACCGATGTACGTCCTGCACCGCACGCACCCTTCCGGCCAGGGAAAGAGAAAAACTGAACATAGTTTAGTTATTTACATACTCTGCCAAAATCCTGACTGACACAATTTTAGAGTTAATCTCAAAATGTATTACACTACAAACGTTTCAACGCTGTCTCACTGACTGGTGCCACTACCTGCCTCTGATTGGCTGAAAAAGACGTATGAGTAAACGTGGTACGTGCTTTGTGAATGTAAAGTGTCATGGATGAGTAACATGGCAAGGGCGCCGACTTTCCAAAATTTCTGTGGGTGCATACCAGTGGCAGAATGTAGCATATGTTTTCTGGGTTCTCGAAATCTTATTAAATGATTAAATGTTCAAATGTGTGTGAAAGCTTATGGGACTTAACTGCTAAGGTCATCAGTCCCTAAGCTTACACACTGCTTAACCTAAATTATCCTAAGGACAAACACACACACCCATGCCCGAGGGAGGACTCGAACCTCTGCCGGTATCAGCAGCACAGTGCATGACTGCAGTGCCGTAGACGGCTCAGCTAATCCCGCGCGGCTAAATGATTACCTTTCGTTTATAACCTTTCATGAACACTGCCTGTGTCATAAAGATCTGTGACGTGATGAAGTACAATATACGGGTACTACAAGCATATGTTGAGACTGCCCTGGTTGAGTCGGTAACACACCATAAGCAACAAAAATGAGATCATACTTGGGTTGAAATGTACTTGGATGAATCCACTGAGCCAGACGAGTAGCGCGCGCATCGTTAGAAAACTGCGAAAATTTTTGCCCGGCGAAGAGCTTTTGCTCCACGCATACCGTCAGTAGACCCTCTTCTTTATACTAGCAATTCGGTAACACCCCTTCAGTCCTGGCCATATGAGTCCAGATTTCAGTTGATAAGAGCTGATGGTAGTAGGGGGGCTAGGCCGGTGCCACCCCACATTCCATTGTTGGCAAATTTATTCAAGATGGCGGTGATGACGTCATCCAAGATGGCGGCATATGGCAACCACGCATGATGCCATGCAAGATGGCGGAATTCGGCAGGAAGTTTGAATTTGGCAGGAAGGCTACCTCCATTAACCTAACCCTCCAGAAAACATTGGCAGGAAATTCAAATTCCAGCAGGATAATGCGTCACACCACGAAAGTGGCGAGAAAATAGACCAATTGGGCTACGTCCACTAAAGTAACCCTCAACCCCCCAGAAAATGGCGGCAACTTCAAATTCCAGCATGATAATGGCGGGAAAACTGGACTTGTTTTTATTATTATTTAACAATATCATGCAGGTGTGTTCGCCACGAGGTCCAGACTCCAACTGGCTTAGTTCATATTCTCATCAGCAGAGGGTGCCACCCTTACATCAGATCATCACGCCACTACTGTTATTCAAGATGGCTGCACCCAGTCTGTGTTCTCCACTGGGTGTGGACTCCAACTGACTTAGTTCATATCACTGCCACCAGAGTGCACCATCGAGACATCAGATCATGACTCTAGTACAGTTATTCAAGATGGCTGCACCTACCATGTCCACCACCACGAGGTCCAGAGTCTACTTCATGTTTCTGACACCAGAGAGCGCCACCTTCATGTCAGAACATGATGCATGTGCTGTTATTCAAGATGGCTGCACCCAGTGTATCCACCATGTCATGTAAGATTGTACACTTGGCCTACCTCCACTAACCTAACCCCCTCCCCAATAAAAATTGCGCGAAGATCATATTCCAACATGATAATGCGGCACACCTACGATAATGGTGGGAAAAACAGACTTGTCTTTATTATTTATCAATTTCAAGCCGATGTGTTCTCCACTGGGTCTGGCTTAGTTCATATCGATGCCACCAGAGGGTGCTATCCTGACATCAGATCATCATGCAAATACTGTTATTCAAGATAGCTGCACCCGATGTATCCACCACGAGCTATAGAGCTCAAGTTGCTTAGTTCATATCGTGACCACCAGCGGACGCTACCGTGACGTCGCTCTCTCTTGCTCGTGTGCGTTATAACCGGACACGTGCTGCGCCACCAGCCCATGGGTGTCCAACTGCTTATGTCACACACCCTCAGCTGCCACATCCATACATGTGGCGGACATAGTCTTCTGTAAATATGCTAACACCCACATACCGTATCTAACCTATCAATTACCTAAGTACTTAATTGCATTTCAGTTTTAATCATTTAAATAATTCAATTTACAATTTCATATAGGTCAGAAAAGGTGTTCACTATACTTTCAACTACCTGGTTTCAACTACTTTTCAAGGACCAGACCGCCACCTCTTCTTAGGAACCGTCACCGAGTTTGAATTCTGGCAGTAAAGAAAGATCACTTGAGCTTTCACTACCAACCTAAGTAATTTGGGGGGGGGGGGGGGGGGAAGGGAAGAAAGGACCACCACGTCCTCCTAGGATCTGGCGCCAAGTGTGAAATCTGCCAATAAACAAAGCTCACTTGCGTTTACTCTACCAACATAAGAAAATTGCTCAAACGAAGCTCACCACCACCACCTCTTCCTAGGGGCGGGTGGTAAAAGGAGTCAGCCTGCACTAGGCTGGTGGAGAGAGGAAGGAGTGTACTTTATTTATTTGGGAGCAATTTACTTAGGGATGGAGTATATGTATCACAGAACACACGCTCTGACATGTCCCACAGCTTACAGACTTGCAAACTATTCCTACATAACTCATGTATAAAGCTCTACACAGACTCTTGCTAATTGTAAACTGTCAAAAATAACACATTGCACAACCTAAAGACATGCGAGCCACTCATAAACAACGCACAGAATTTACGTCCAGATAGCCAAACAACTCGTAAATTGTCAAAATCCATGTAAAAGACTTTGCTTACTAATCGTCAACTGTCGAAATCTGCACCAGCCTTTATTTAAACAATTAGAGGCAGCACCACCACCAAGTGTATTTGCCACTGAGTCCATAGCCCAACTGACTTAGTTCACATCGATGCCACTAGAGGAAGTTTTAGTGACACAAGTACCATAATCTAAGATGGCGCCAGCTAGTGGGTTCACCACGAGCTCCAGACCACAACTGTCTTAGTACATTTCCCCACTGTCAGAGGACGCCACAGTGACACCAGCTGATGACGCAAGTACAGTTATCCATGATGGCGGCTAACAGTGTGTTCTCCACGAGGTCTAATAGTACCACCAGCAGAGGACACCGTCGTCCATTTCGTGACGTAAACCAAGATGGGTAGAGAAAACTCAACCTGCTATGGGCTGCTGGGGAGAGTAAGGATTGACAGCACTCTATTTATTTTGAAACAACTTATTTAACGATAGAGTATATCCATCACACTATCACAAAACACCCACCCAGATGTACCTGGGGCCATGTCACACAGCCCACAGACACGCAACCAACTCACAATTTCAGTACACAATAGCAAACTGCTCCAAATAATGCAGTACATATATCTGCAAACACGCTCAGTACTCCTAAACTGTCCAAATAACACATAGCATAGTCTACAGGGCCGTTCGCAAAATAATGCAATCAACGCGCGAAAGCACCCTCCGCCACGTCCTTTCCACAGGATCGGGAAGTCACACGCCCGTCAGCTGTCAAACCGCACACAGCTCCCTGCTCGGCTTCCACAAACATGAGGTGGCGACAGCTGCATTCATACTCCACACTCGTGAAATTCCTATCCAAATACGTGTTCACCTAGGCGCCGACGACGGTGTTAGTGAAGCTGGTCCGCACACGCCGCAACCCTCGCGAAGGGAGGCAGCCACAGCTCGGGTCCAGCCCGCTCTGTCGCACCCGCCAGCCGCCGCCACAGAACACCAGTGAAATTTGTATGCCTCTATACAGTCACCGTTATACTGTCATAGCATTCCAAAACGCGTTCATGCCAGTCTCATATTCGAGACATCTCGAGGCGCCACTGTTCTTTTCCATTGAAGGCAGAACAGCACAGAGCGTGTTGACACACGCACTCAACCGCATGTACCCGTGCCCCAGCGTGACCGACACAACACCGCCAAGTGCACGCACATAATTACAAACTCATCTAACAGCCTTCCCAATCTCATTCTTATGTCACATCATTATGTAAAAAAATAAGAGCCAAGCCAACCTCTTGGGAATTGTATAGTGTCCCAGAAATACACTCCTGAAAATTGAAATAAGAACACCTTGAATTCATTGTCCCAGGAAGGGGAAACTTTATTGACACATTCCTGGCGTCAGATACATCACATGATCACACTGACAGAACCACAGGCACATAGACACAGGCAACAGAGCATGCACAATGTCGGCACTAGTACAGTGTATATCCACCTTTCGCAGCAATGCAGGCTGCTATTCTCCCATGGAGACGATCGTAGAGATGCTGGATGTAGTCCTGTGGAACGGCTTGCCATGCCATTTCCACCTGGCGCCTCAGTTGGACCAGCGTTCGTGCTGGACGTGCAGACCGCGTGAGACGACGCTTCATCCAGTCCCAAACATGCTCAATGGGGGACAGATCCGGAGATCTTGCTGGCCAGGGTAGTTGACGTACACCTTCTAGAGCACGTTGGGTGGCACGGGATACGTGCGGACGTGCATTGTCCTGTTGGAACAGCAGGTTCCCTTGCCGGTCTAGGAATGGTAGAACGATGGGTTCGATGACGGTTTGGATGTACCGTGCACTATTCAGTGTCCCCTCGACGATCACCAGTGGTGTACGGCCAGTGTAGGAGATCGCTCCCCACACCATGATGCCGGGTGTTGGCCCTGTGTGCCTCGGTCGTATGCAGTCCTGATTGTGGCGCTCACCTGCACGGCGCCAAACACGCGTACGACCATCATTGGCACCAAGGCAGAAGCGACTCTCATCGCTGAAGACGACACGTCTCCATTCGTCCCTCCATTCACGCCTGTCGCGACACCACTGGAGGCGGGCTGCACGATGTTGGGGCGTGAGCGGAAGACGGCCTAACGGTGTGCGGGACCGTAGCCCAGCTTCATGGAGACGGTTGCGAATGGTCCTCGCAGATACCCCAGGAGCAACAGTGTCCCTAATTTGCTGGGAAGTGGCGGTGCGGTCCCCTACGGCACTGCGTAGGATCCTACGGTCTTGGCGTGCATCCGTGCGTCGCTGCGGTCCGGTCCCAGGTCGACGGGCACGTGCACCTTCCGCCGACCACTGGCGACAACATCGATGTACTGTGGAGACCTCACGCCCAACGTGTTGAGCAATTCGGCGGTACGTCCACCCGGCCTCCCGCATGTCCACTATACGCCCTCGCTCAAAGTCCGTCAACTGCACATACGGTTCACGTCCACGCTGTCGCGGCATGCTACCAGTGTTAAAGACTGCGATGGAGCTCCGTATGCCACGGCAAAGTGGCTGACACTGACGGCGGCGGTGCACAAATGCTGCGCAGCTAGCGCCATTCGACGGCCAACACCGCGGTTCCTGGTGTGTCCGCTGTGCCGTGCGTGTGATCATTGCTTGTACAGCCCTCTCGCAGTGTCCGGAGCAAGTATGGTGGGTCTGACACACCGGTGTCAATGTGTTCTTTTTTCCATTTCCAGGAGTGTAGTTAACGCTTGCTTTCTTGATGCCTGTCCACGCTGTCGCGGCATGCTACCAGTGTTAAAGACTGCGATGGAGCTCCGTATGCCACGGCAAACTGGCTGACACTGACGGCGGCGGTGCACAAATGCTGCGCAGCTAGCGCCATTCGACGGCCAACACCGCGGTTCCTGGTGTGTCCGCTGTGCCGTGCGTGTGATCATTGCTTGTACAGCCGTCTTGCAGTGTCCGGAGCAAGTATGGTGGGTCTGACACACCGGTGTCAATGTGTTTTTTTTCCATTTCCAGGAGTGTAGTTAACGCTTGCTTTCTTGATGCCTCCACTTGTATGCATGGAAATTCTTACCCTAACAGAACCTGTCTACCAAAATATCGCCGAATCCAGTCTTCCTCCCGGACGTAACGTGATAGCCTTCCTGCTCTAAACATACGCAAACGTTCTCACCGCTCCTATACACCACCACAATCAATCGAGTATTCTCATTCGCTCTTATCGAATTTACCAGTCGAATTACTAACGCCACCGGTATTGAAACACCATCCACCTTCTCTTTCTGGATCTTTCTGTCGTTATGTTGCAAAGATTGCTAAATTGCACACTCAGTTCCCTCAATCTATACACCTCCAACCTGTTCTTTCTTTCTACAGACGCTACACTCAGTAGTAATAAACTATTTTACACTGATCGCCATTTTGCACAGACAACTAAACATCGCAAACTTGTCTACAGGTCATCGAATACATGCCATACTTGCAAGAACATTGGAGCTTCAAACCGATCGCCAACCAGGCAATATACCAGTGAGTACTGTCTCGATGTAGTAAACATGCAATTCATATCCCTCATCATACCAAATCAGCCCCTTCATATTAGTGAACCAAAGTCACTCTCTCAGAACTGATGTGCAAAGACAGGCAGGTTTCACCCCGGCACAAGCGCGTTACTGTTTCCGCTTTCTTGCTCGCATTTCTACAGATGTCTCCATAGTCCTCCATTAAAAGAATAACCATATTTTCACCATAATATTATACCATTTTAGCTGTAGATATAGACTGGGAATTATTTCTTTACAAACCCGAAACCTTAGCTAGGTGGAGCCTGCTCTAGACAGCTCAATAACTAGAAACAAACACAAGAAAAATGATATTTGTACTGTCGAATACCATTGTCGGTGATGTAAGATATTCCAAATCATCCCTATAATTTACAAGCCAACTAAGGTCTTTCCCATGTATAGAGAACAGGCAATTGTGAGTCCAATACACACCACAATCAATACTCAACTAAATAAAGGCACCATATGTGCAGAAGCAGTCGACCAAACAATTTACATGGGAGGGAATAAATCTCCATCGCAAACGCACTATCTTCTCAAAGTTACACCTGATCACGAAAGCCGCCCGGCACATAATAAGTATTAGTTCGCTATTCGGTCGTCTAGAAGATGGTAAAGTTAACTATGATACATTCCTACACCCCAACAGGCCTCTGCATTCGGAAACCTGCTACCATTAACATGGGAATGCGAATCAATTTCACCACAGACTTTGCATACACGGGCACATTCCAGAAAACTGGTCGCATATATATTTATCAGTATACTTACAGTTAAATGTTACAATCATAGTCTCAATTGAGCGGCATTCAACAAGGGGCAAAGTATCGTAAATACACCCTGCTGTCGACAGTGGCTCTGGAAATAGAAATATCACTACCATTCTTATGACTTGACATACTCTTCCCTTTGCTATCACAGTACCCCAAGCCAAATCCATACCCTCCCTACAACAGCACACAGACATTTCCTTTACGCAAACACATATGCTTTATAAACCTGATGCTCAAATGCGAACATATCACACACCTAGCACTAATACTAAGTACAATATTACCTCGTCAATAACTGAGTGCATACAATACCAAATAATACTGACCAAAAATCAACAATGGGTGTGCATGTCTCTTACATTCTTCCTGTGAGTCATAGACGTAATCGAGCAGATGTTAAAGAAAAAATCCCGATTCAAACAACTACTGCATGTTACTCTCACAAGCGCTCATCGTTCTACAGATGCACCCAAGTATCCATGTTAAAACCTATAACCGCTTTACGAATTGAGGTACAACATTATCTCTGATTGAGGTGGTGTTTCCGGACAGATACCGTGATGGTGATCGTAGAAATGTGTGTATTAAGAGCCAACGATGCCACCTCGTTATAAACTCAATGAACTTGGAATGTCATTCGGCTAAGAAAGGAGGCTTGTGACCGGTATTTGCAACTCCCTCACACCCCACCCAGCTGCATAATACATTACTTTTTGCAACGCATTCTGTCTCGAGAGCATATCAGACGTTCCGCGACATGTCCGCTGAGCTATAGGCGATGACAGACAGTGGTAGTAGATGATGTGCTGATTGAGGTCCATCACGCGACTGATGCATCCAGAATCGCTGGTGCCTCAATAGACATACTGTATAATGCAGCCTCAATGGGAAACAAATTGACTGCCTCCCTTATTCCCTTCCTTTCGATGTCCACGTTTATATTATACTGCACTATACTGTATGCCTATTGAGGTACCAGTGGTTCCAGATGCGTCAGTCACCTTACATAGCCTGTCTACTTTTGATCGTTAAGGGTAAACCTGTCGGTTATCAGAAGACTTCCATCTCATGTGTGAAGAAACTTAACATAATGTCCGCTGCTCACACCCGATCACAGTTCAGAAATTATACCATGCCTGCATCAAGCCTATGTAAAATGATGGTCAGTAGCGGTGCATACATCCTAAAAGGAAACAGACAAATGCATAGCAGCAGCGTCCCACATGTGAAAATCACAAGTCATTCCGCCACTAACTCTGTAAACACAACAAATATCGTGCAAATGTGTGCACGGGGATTGTAGTGCATCACATGCTCATACCTGTAACTCAGTTGTGACGCTGAAGTCTCGATTTTACACACACAAAATGCGACAGGGTCGATCGCATCAATCAAAGCTTATTTAGAGGAGTGTGTCAAGTTTCTTCACACATGAGATGGAAGTCCTCTGATGACAGGTTTACCATTAATGATCACAGATAGACAGTTCTTTATAACACATACGGAACACGTAGCTGCACACGAGTAGAACACGGGATATGTCATGTGACTGATGCATGCGGATAGAACACTTGATAAAAAAAAAATTAACCTCCATCAGTTTATCCTTCTCTAGGATGAATCCGACAACCATTAATTTGTACCTAGCTACAACTCCATTTCAATCGATCACCCGGTCCACTCTCTGTTATCTTTTAACGCAGATGGAAGTAAGTTTAGAAATGAATAGTTCTCTGTCATTCCAAAAAGCATCAAATACAGTACTCAACTCGCGTGTATCGCGGTTACCTCAGTAGGCATACAGTATAATACTGCGTCAATAGGAAAAAATTCACTTCCTCCCTTATTTCCTTCGTTTCGATGTCTTCATTTCCCTGGATTCCTCCTGTTGCCGCATACTTGGTCCCATATACAAATTTATCGGTGATAACCAGAAGACAGCAAAGTCCTTCCTCAATTTCGCCGCATTTGCGTCTATATTCGGTCAATTTATACCTATACCCTCATCATTTTTCGCAACTCCATCCACTTCAGGTCAGATCTATATATGTGATCATGACATAACAGCTCGTTCTATGTTCTAAAATTGATTGTAAATCTAGCACAGCTGCCAAAACCTAGGCCAAATGCACTGGTCGGGAGGTGTAATGAAGCACTGTACTCGACTGTATCTAGTCACCTCCGCATTCGGAGAGCGTTTGCTCTGCTTTCTGCTTTTGATAGTAACATGCAGTAGTTGTTGGGATCGGGATTTTTTGTTTAACATGTGATCGATTATGTCTATGACACAGTGGGATGACGGGCAGGAAGAACGTAAGAGAGATGCACACAGCACGTTGATTTGCGGTCAGTATTATTTGGTGTCGTATGCATCCAATTATTGAGCAGGTGATATTATATTTAGTGCTGGGTGTGTGATATGTTCGCATTTGAGCAACAGGTTTATAAAGTATATCTGTGTAAAGGAAATGTCTATGTGCTGTTGTAGGGAGGGTATGGATTTGGCTTGGGGTACTGTGATAGCGAAGGGAGGAGTATGTCTAGTGGTAAGGAAGGTACAGGTATTTCCAGAGCCACGGCCGACAGCAGGGTGTATTTCCAATACTTTGCTGATTGCCGAATACGGTTCAGTTGAGACCTCAATCGTAAGATTTAATTGTAAGTGTAATGATAGAAGATATACAGTGGCGGTCAAAATAATAGAGCCACCTGGCAAAGGTTTGGAATAAAGTGCACATTTATTACTTGACATGTTTGAACTATGATGGAAACCATTACAACCGAGTCACATTGTACTATAGTCAGTTATATCGATAACACAACACAAAATAATCAGTAATAATCGATAATATTCAAAAGAATACCAGACCACAGGGTCAAAAAAATAGAGCCAATTGAAACAAATATATTGTACTTGATCTCAGTCTTATGAAACGTACAGGAACAGTCTTTTTTGCATAGGACTGCATTAGTACTTCGTGGGGTAACCCTTATTTTTGAGGATTGCCCTGCACCTCTTACCCATAGAGTCTACTAAACGCCTGCATTCGTCACTACTGATCGCATACCAGGCTCTCTGGATTTCTTCCCACAGTTTTTCTGACGATGTAGCTTTTGAGCGGTCAATTCTCTTGTCTAAGATCTCCCATAGGTTCTCAATGGGTGATGCGTCAGGGGACTGAGGTGGCCACTCTAATACTTCGATATTGTGCTCTTGAACAAACTGCCTTATGATCCTTGCAGTATGCTTTGGATCGTTATCGTGCTGAAATTTCCATTTCAGCGGCATTTCCTCTTCAGCATAAGGCAGCATCACATTTGCCAAGATGTCTTTGTACATTTCTGCGTTCATTATGCCGTTGATACGGTGTATTGGACCAATGCCGTACCACGAAAAACATCCCCATACCATAACACTTCCGCCACCGTATTTCACAGTTTTTAAAGTGTACTTGGGATTAAATTCCTGGTTTGGTGGGCGGCGCACATAGACGTTTCCGTCTGAGGCAAACCTATTAAACTTGGATTCATCGGACCAAAGGATGTTCCTCCACCAAGTATTAGGTTTTTGTTCATTTCTCCGGGCAAAGGCTAACCTTTTCCGAACATTAGCTTGTGAAACATGTGGCTTCTTTCTTGCAATGCGCCCATTCAATTTTGCAGATCTCAGTCGTCTTTGAATCGTTGAGGTTGATGGTTGAACATCATGTTCGTCGCTAAACAAAATGGCTTTCAGTCGTGGTGTTGACAAAAATGGGTCTTTCTTCACTTCCCTAGTGATGAGTCTGTCTACGCGAGGAGTAGTTACACGAGGTCGCCCCCTGTTCTCCACCTGCGGCTTTGTTTGTTTTGACCGTCTCATGGCGTTCTGGACTCGTTTTCGCGAAACGTGCAAGACATTGGCTATTTTATTCATGGACATCCCACTTTTGAACATCCGGAACATTACTATACGCTCATCTTCACTGGTATGCTTTGCTCTGCCCATCTAGACGAATGTAAACAAAACCACACGTCAATTTACATACAAAACAACTGCATAAAAATCAATTTAAAGGCACATGTGTAAAGCGGCTCTATTATTTTGACCCATAAGATTCTTACCTTTATGCCTCTTTTCACACGTCTAGCTCAAACGCTTCCTTTCGGACGACTAAAGATAGCAGCAACGTCTTCCCTGATGTTGTCTACAAGGGCCTGACAACACGGCACTCGTGGCGATTTCGCGAACTAATAGATATCCTAGTTCTTAATCTCGTCAATAGAGGTGGCTCTATTATTTCGACCGCCACTGTATGTTAGGGAATTTCTAGAATCTGTTCATGTGTGAAAAGTCTGTGGTGGTATTGATTCGCGTTCCCCTGTTAATGGCAGCAGTCTTCCGAATGCAGAGACCTGTTGGAGTGTAGGAATGTATCATGGTTAACTTTACCATCTTCTAGAGGACCAAATAGCGAACTAAGTATGTGCTGGGTTGCTTTTCTGATCAAGTGTAACTTTGAGAAGATGGTGCGTTTGCGGTGAAACGTTATTCCCTTCCATGTAAATTGTTCGGTCTACTGCTTCTGCACATTTGGTGCCTTTATTTAGTTGAGGGAATATCGATTGTGGTGTGTTAGACACACGTTTGCCTGTTCTCTTGACGGGGGAAAGACCCTTGTTGGTTTGTAAACAATACTGATCATTCGAATCTGTTAAATCACCGACTTCGGTATTCGAGAGTGCAAATGTCAGTTTACTCTACTTGTTTCTAGTTAGTCAATGGTTTACAGCACGCTGCACCTCGCTAAAGTTTGGTGTTTGTGGAGAAATAATTTAGAGTGTATATGTTGTTCATTATGTTGCGCTAGTGATGGGGAGACTAGAGCGGTGTTCTTGATATCGTTAAGTACAGCGAAAATTGACGGTACTCGGCGATATAGTCCCTGGCTGGAGATCGGTTTGATGCTGCAATATTCTTGCGAGCATGGTTTATATTTGATGACCTGTACACAAATTTGCGATGTTTAATTGTCTGTGCAAAATGGTGATCAGTGTAAAATAGTTTATTACTACTGAGTGTAGCGTCTGTAGATAGAAAGAATAGGTTGGGGGTGTATAGATTGAGGGAGCTGTGGGTGTATAGCAATCTTTGCAAAATAACGACAAAAAGCCCGAGAAAGAAAATGCTCTATTGATTGTGGTGGGATATAGGAGTGGTGAGAACATTTGACTATGTTGAGAACAGGAAGGCTATCACGTTATGTCCGGGAGGAACTCTGGCTTCGACGATATTTTGGTTAACAGATTCTGTAAGGGCAGGAATTTTGGCACATGCAAGCTGAGACAATAAGAAAGCGAGCATTAACTATTTCTGGGGGGTGCTATGGAATTTAGTAGAGTTAGACTTGGTTATTATTTTAGATAGCAATGTGAGTTAAGATTGATAAGGTTCGTTGGTTTTTCACAATTGAGATGGTATGTAGCTAAGCGCAGTGAAGTGTGAGTCGAACGTGACGTAGGGTCTGTTCGAATCGCTAAGGAGAAAGCAGGTTCTGCTATTGTGGAACGGAACTCTGCAGTATCTTCGCCAGACCGCAGTTAGAGTGATGGTATGGAGGAACGTCGAACATGCGTGGCTCTGCTTAGTGCATGCTGTGCAAATAAACGCCCGGTCATTAACGGCGCCTGCATACAACTTTGGCTTGTGTTTGGCTTCAGCTCGTGGTTGCGCTCCCGCCCGATCACGTCAGCACGTATGTGTAGGTGAACACGTATTTGGATAGGAATTTCTCAGGTGTTATGTATGAATGGGGGTGCCGCCACGCCATGCTTGTGGAAGCCGAGTAGGGGCCGTGTGCGGTTTGACATCTGAGGGATGCATCACTTATCGCTACCTCCCGTGTACTCTAATGGACAGGGGGGGGGGGGGGATGGACTGTGCTTGCGTGCGTTGATTGCATTATTTCGGGAGCGGGTCTGTAGGCCATAATATGCGCTATTTGGGCAGTTTACGAGTACTTAGCGTGTTTACACATCAGTGTGCTGTATTATTTAGGAGCAGTTTGCAGGTCTGTACTGAAATGATTTCGGAAAATTAGAGTTGTTTGCATATCTGCAGACTGTGTATTGTGACCCCAAGCATAACATGGCGATTGTTTTGCGTCAGTGTGATAAATATATTCGATCACCCAAAGAAAATGTTTGAAACTAAATAGAGTGAACTCCTTCTTTACTCCCCTCAGCAGCCCATAGCAAGCTGAGTCATTTTCCCTCATGATCTATGTCAGGAAACGGATGACACCGTCATAAACCTCGTGGAGAACACACTGTTCGCTGCCATCATGGATAACTGTACTTGCGTCATCAGCTGGTGTCACTGTGGTGTCCTCTGACGGCGAGCAAATGTTGGGGTCTGGAGCTCGTGGTGAACCCACTAGGTGGCACCATCTTAGATTACGGTACTTGCGTCAGTACAGTATCCTCTAGTGGCATCGATATGAACTAAGTCAGTTGGGCTATGGACTCAGTGGCAAATACACTTGGTGGTGGTGCTGCCTCTAAGTGTTTAAATAAAGGTTGGTGTATGATTTAGACAGTTGATGATTAGCAAGCAAGGAGTAATTGGCGGTCGAGTGGATGAGGTCAGTACAAGTGTGCTTTCTTTCGTCGCAATTTTCTTAGTTTGGTGGCGAAAGCGCAAATGGCCTTTCTTTACTGACAGAATTCAAACTCGGCGACGGTTCCTAGGAAGAGGTGGCGGTCTGGACCTTGAAAAGTAGTTGAAAGTAGATAGGTGAAAGTACAGTGAACACCTTTTTGATAGCTATATGAAATTGTAAATTGAATTATTTAATATGATTAAAATTGAAATGGAATTAAGTACTTAGGTAATTGATAGGTTAGATGTGCGATGTGGATGTTAACATATTTGCCGGCCGGAGTGGCTGTGCGGTTCTGGGCGCTACAGTCTGGAACCGGGTGACCGCAACGGTTGCAGGTTCGAATCCTGCCTCGGGGATGGATGTGTGTGATGTCCTTAGGTTAGTTAGGTTTAATTAGTTCTAAGTTCTAGGCGACTGATGACCTCAGAAGTTAAGTCGCATAGTGCTCAAGGCCATTTGAACCATTTTTTTTTTGTTAGCATATTTACAGAAGACTATGTCCGCTGTGTGTATGGAGATGGCGGCCAAGCGTGTGTGACGTAAGCAGTCGGACGCCCGCGGGCCAGTGGCGTGGCGAGTGTCTGGTTATAACACGTGCGTGAGACAGAGCAGACAATCTTGTGTCATCACATGACGTCACAGTAGCGTCCTCTGGTGGTCACGAAATGAACTAAGCCACTTGAGCTCTGGAGCTCGTGGTGGATACATCGGGTGCAGCCACCTTGAATAACAGAACTTAAGTCATGATCTGACATTAGGAGAGTGCCTTCTGGTGGCACCAATGTCAACTAAACCAGTTGCAGTCCAGACTCAGTGGAGAACACATCCGCTTGAAAGTGGTTAAATAATAAAGATAAGTCCATTTTCCCGCCATTATCGTAGGTGTGACGCATTATCATGTTGGAATTTGAATTTCGCACCATTTCCTGGTGGGAGTGGGGTTAGGTTAGTGGAGGTAGCCCAATTGACCTTCTTCCCGCCAAAATTAAAACTTCCCGCCAAAATCGGCCATCTTGGATGACGTCACAGTGGCGCTCTCTGGTGGCGACGATATCAACTAAGCCAATTGGGCTTTAGAGCTCGTGGCGAACACACTTGCTTGAAACTGGTTAAATAATAAAGACAAGTCTCTTTTTCCCGCCATTTTTCTTGGTGTGATGCATTATCCTGTTGGAGCTTTAACTTCGCGCCATATTTGTGGAGGAGGGGGTGTGGCACTTTCCCGCCAAAATTCAAACTTCTCGCCAAAATCAGCTATCTTGAATGACGTCATGCGCTGTTACCAAGTCTACAAGCCGCCATCTTGGATACATCTGGCAACAATGCACAGTGGGGCAGAATGTTGGTTGTTTCCATACTCCCAGTGTGAGTGAAATGAATGTGGAGCACGTACGAGAGACATTAATAAGGAGTCCAAAGAAATCGGTGCATCGTGCATCCCATAAGTTCGAAATGGCTCCAACGACAGTGTGGAAAGTCCTGCGACAAAAGTTGTTTGTGAAACCATTCAAATTGGAACTACTGCAGAAGTTCAATGACGACGACAAAGACAAGCGTTTTTAGTTTTGTTCGTAGTTGCAACAATTGAATGAGGATGTGGGTGGCATTGTTGATGGCTTAATTTTTAGTGACGAAGCCACTTTTCATACTAATGGGAAAGTTAACAGGCATAATTGTCGAATCTGGGATACAAAGCATCCACACGAATGCACTGTATTTGAGCATGATTCCCCAAAGGTAAGTGTTTTTTGTGCCTTGTCACGTCGAAAACTGTACGGGCCATTCTTTTTCGCCGAGAGCACTGTCACTGGATATTCCTGTTTGGACATGTTTCAGCAATGGCTGACGCCTCAAATGCAAACGGACTCTCCGTTCATCATTCATCAGTGTGGTGTCACCGCCAGACACCACACTTGCTTGGTGGTAGCCTTTAAATCGGCCGCGGCCCATTAGTACATGTCGGACGCGCGTGTCGCCACTGTCAGTGATAGCAGACCGAGCGCCACCACACGGCAGGTCTAGAGAGACGTACTAGCACTCGCCCCAGTTGTACAGACGACTTTGCCAGAAGGGGATCACTGACAATTACGCTCTCAATTGCCGAGACGATAGTTAGCCTAGCCTGCAGCTACATTTGCTACGACCTAGCAAGGCGCCGTATTCAATTGCTAATTAATATTATGAAGCACGTATCATCAAGAGCGATATTCTACAATTATGGATTAAATTTAATTATTCCAGAAGCTACGTACTTTTCTTTATAGCATTCATTACGTATCCTGTTTCAGACCTCACGCCAGCCTGCGTGAGTTTAAGCGCGTGCATTTCGGCTTCCTCTCATTGTGTCTAGGCTGTCTTGCCTAGACACAACAATCAGGATGGGGCTCCACCCCATTTTCATCGTGAAGTTCGTGGTTACCTGTAGACGGAGCTGCCGCATCGATGGATCGGCCGTGCTATAGAAGGGACAGCTGTTTTATGAAATGGCCTCCCCCATCACCAGATCTCACTCCGTGTGACTTTCTTCTGTGGGGACACATTAAAGATCTGTTGTATGTACCGCCTATATCACGTGATGTAGCAGAGCTTCGGCATAGAAAACGGGAAGCGACTGCCACAGTCGACGATGCCATGCTGAGACGGGTACGGCAAGAATTCGATTACCGAATTGACGTCTGCCGGGTTACTCATGGTTCGCATATCGAATATTTGTAGAAAAAACTTTCAGAGTTTCTCTTCAAAATGCAATTTTTATGGCATCTGTACAATGTTTAGTTCTTGTGCAATAAATAATTTAAAGTGTTCCAGAACTTTATGTACGCCCTGTGTTACAAATCGGCGCTTTGTGAATATAAGTTTACAAAATTAAAACAAACCTAAAAATAAGTTACAGTTTCCAGAAGTGTATACATGATTCTGAAGCGCAGTATGAGTAAACGTTTTCACATACATTTATACACTTATGTATAGATGTGTATATATGTGCACATAAACATGTTTACTCATACTGTGCATCAAAAACATGTATCCACTAACGGAAACAGTTATTTATCTTTCATTTGACTTACTTTATGAACTTATATTCACAATGTGCCACTTTGTAACATACCATTGAAATCTGGCCAGGGCCAGAATTAACCAAAACCTGAGAAAAGAAAGAAAAAAAAACTGTGAAGATCGAACCTTGGGCTCAACATCATAACCGTATACGTGGATCTCACCACCAGTTGTGATCCTCTTAAGGAACATGTCATTCTGACGTGCACGCTCGGAAAGATCTTCACAGAGTGCGAAGCGAGGGTTTCCTGGTCTTGACTCATGAGCCGTGGGGCGACCTTGGAGGCAACACGATGCTTTGCAAAATGCTTTGTCAGGATTTCATGACATGACCCAACTGAAATGTTACATTCTTCTGCAACCTCTCGGACTGTCAGTCTTCCATTGGTACGCAAAATTTCGTTGACATTTCGCCCCAACACACAGAAACTACGAATGTTCCGCAACTTTTTGAACAGACTTCGTAGACATGTACGAACTTTCATTGACTTCTCACCATATCTTCTGGATGCTTCACTTTTAATGTCAGGCAGCCAATTTAGAGCAGGATATGAAATATATTATGAATGGAAATATCGATGAAAGAAATTCAGTTGAGAAATGCGATTTTCTAATAAAATGTTTTATTATTGCTTTAATGGTACAAAGGTAATTCATCCGTATTATTGCCAACACCGTTTTCTCAAAATGATAAAGAAACGTTATGATCTAGGTATACTTCAGCCGGTGCCAAGCTTGCAGCTTTTCCTTGGCTCATAACGTTCGCTCCTCATGACTAGTAGCGATCAAACCACGGGAACTCGGGATGGCGTCCGAGTCTGTAAATGAAATGTAACAGTTAGGAAATATAGAGTAACTACTAAAGCTGTAAATTAAGAATGGTCTGGTCACTTAAATCCATAGAAAGGAGAGCTGAAAAGTATTCTTTAAGATTGTTAGATACCAAGTAGTCTTATCTTGAGCGTACACATTCATTTCTGTTTATATGCAGGGTGTTTCAAAGTTTTTGCATCAACCGTGTGGGGATGATAGATCACGTCATGGGGAACAACTTCTCTTAGAGACAAAACGTTCGATACTCTTTCTTAGCGATGTTAGGCGTCGTTTTAGATTGCCATAAGAGGTGTCAGGACATCGCAACTCTTCTTCTAGTGAACAGCACTAGGTCTAGCAAAACTGAACATTCTAATTCGAATCTAAAGTATCCTTCTCCACGTACAGACACCCATTCTTATGATTTTTTTTAAACAACGCTGTCAATTTACTGGGCTAGGTAGTATGCTGCACATCTGGTCAGTAGACCCTGGTCGTTGCATGCAATCTCGTCCTCCCAGGGTGGGAAAATACTAAAAGGATGCCTTCTTCTTCTTGCGATACGGCCTCTGTAGGACCACGGGTAGCCCCTTCGTGGACTGCATTTTCCTCTTCTTCTCCCAGAACCTCTTCATTCTTTCTCCTCTCCTCTCCCGCTCTTCTTCCGAGATCTTCAGATTCCGTTTCTCCTGGCGGCTGCACTGGTGACATTCTAGTCTTTTCCTGTATTCTTCCCTGTCGTTGATCTCCGGCATATTTGTCGGTGTATATTTGTTCCTCCAGTTTTCCTTTCCTTCGACCTTTATCCCCAATTCGAACCAGTCCTTCCGAAGTTCAACAACCCACTTGGTTCCTGTCTTTCCCCTTCTCCTCCCTGTTGTTTCCCACACTCCCTTCATCATCCTGTCCATACTCATTCTAACTACATATCCAGCAAACCTTGCCCTTTTGAGTCTGATTTCCCCGAATATTGTTCTCATGTTCCGGTACAATTCTTCCCTAGGTCTTCGCATCCACCTCTCTCCACCTCTTTTGGGACCTAGTGTTTTTCTCAGTATTTTCCTCTCTTCTTTCTCTAGTTACTCTGCCCCATTTCTTCCTAGTGTCATCGTCTCAGCAGCATATAATACTGCATTCCTCACTGTTGCCTTGTAGTGGCTTCTTTGCCTCTGTGGATATATTCTTTTTATTGTATACCTCTCTCGTCATGCAGAAGGCTGACGTCATCTTTTTATCCTATCTGTTATTCCCTCCTTGCTCCTGTTCCTTCCTGTTATAAATTCTCCCAGGTATTTAAATTTGTCCACCATTTGCACAGTGCCTTCCGGTGTTTCCCAGTTTGCAGTGGTGTTTAATGTCTTTGTCTTGTTACAGGCGATTCTCAGTCCCACCTTTCTGGCTACCGTAGTTAAGTTGTCGAGTTGTGTCTTTGCGTCTTTTTCCGTCTCACTATTGCCATGTCATCTGCAAAGGCTAGGCAGTCCACTTGAGCCCTGTTATCCTTTTTGTCCCCCACATGGGTCTTTGGTATTCCCATTTCCTCGTTTATTGCTCTCCACTGCCTGATCACTTCGTCCAGTGCTATATTGAACAACATTGGTGACAATCCATCTCCCTGTTTAACACCAGTCTTGATCTCAAATGCCTAGCATCGCTGGGAACATTTTGCCTCCAGTTCTTCCCCATTACGAGATCTATCGCCCCTAGACGTTTGTCGCAACTCCCTGTAGACAGGTAGGTACGCAGAGTGGTAAGAAGCGCCAAAGAAACTGGTATAGTCATGCGTATTCAAATACAGAAATGTGTAAACCGGCAGAATACGGTGCTGCGGTCGGCAACGCCTGTACAAGACAAGTGTCTGGCGCAGTTGTTACATCGGTTACTGCTGCAGGTTATCAAGATTTAAGTGAGTTTGAACGTGGTGTTATAGTCGGTGCACCAGCGATGGGACACAGCATCTCCGAGGTAGCGATGAAATGGGGATTTTGCCATAGACCATTTCACGAGTGTACCGTGAATATCAGGAATGCGGTACTACATCAAATCTCCGACACTGCTGCGGTCGGAAAAAGATCCTGCAAGAACGGGACCAACGACGACTAAAGAGAATGGTTCAACGTGACAAAAGTGCAACCCTTCCGCGAATTGGTGCACATTTCAATGCTGGACCATCAACAAGTGTCATTCAACGAAACGTCATCGATATGAGCTTTTGGAGACTAAGGCCCACTCGTGTGTCCTTGATGACAGCACTACACAAAGCTTTACGCCTCGCCTGGGCCCGTAAACACTGACATTGGACTGTTGATGGCTGAAAACATGTTCCCTTGTCGGACGAGTCTCGTTTCAAATGGTATTGAGTCGATGAACGTGTTCGGGTATGGAGACAGCCTCATGAATCCATGGACCCTGCATGTCAGGAGCGGACTGTTCAAGGTGGTGGAGGGTCTGTAATGGTGTGGGCGTGTGCAGTTGGAGTGATACGGGACCCCTGATACGTCTAGATACGATTCTGACAGGTGACACGTACGTAAGAATCCTGTCTGATCACCCGCATACATTCATGTCCATTGTGTATTCCGACGGACTTGGACAATTTCAGCAGGACAATGCAACTCCCCGCACGTCCAGAATCGCTACACAGTGGCTCCAGGAACACTCTTCTGATCTGAAATACTTCTCTAGACATGAACGTTACTGAGCATATCTGGGATATCTTGCAACGAGCTGTTCATAAGAGACCTCCACCCCCTCGTACTCTTACGGATTTATGGACAGCCCTGCAGCATTCATGGTGTCGTTTTCCTCCAGCACTACTTCAGACATTAATCAAGTCTGCGTACTCGCAGGGACCCTACACGATATTAGGCAGGTGTACCAGTTTCTTTGGCTCTTCAGTGTATGAATGCGTGGTGCCTGTTCTTTCGGACATGGCCGTCACCTCCAGAGGGACATAAGACGGAATCAGCGGAGACGAGCGAATATGTGCACCGGACTGGGATTCGAGCCATGCGGATAGATGGTTCTCGATGGAAATGTGGATCGCCCGTGAGGCCAGCCTAGACAGTCCGCGTAGTTGCGATAACGCTGTACCCGGATGGCACAATGATTAATGCACCTGCCTAGTAAGCAGGAGATCCGGAGTTCGAATCCCGGTTCGGTACACATTTCCGCTCATCGCCGCTGATTCTGCGTAGCGTTCTGCTGCGGATGACAGCAGTGAACCCATTCTATTTACATATAATCGTAACAAACAGTCTGTAAAGCTTGTAAGTGTGTTGCAGGGTAGGTTGTGCTGAGATATAGCTGCTCAGATAAAAATTCGATACGCTGCGCCGTTTCCGATTTAATTAGCAGCGAAGTTCGTCAATCGTGTCGTTGGGCGCGAAAATTACAGCAGCCTTCCAACTACAGTTAGTGTTATTTCTTCCCATAACACGGATGACAAAGTACGAGACTGCTCAGCCTTTGGCTCCTGTTCGATCTTTGCTACAGTCCCATGAGCAAATTTTTGCATCGCTGCCTTGTTCTGTTTTAGGAAACCAAATGAAGCACATATTTGGCAACTCAGTCCTTGTCACGCCACTTGAATTTACATGCGCGAAGTCCTCATTGGCTATTTTCAGTGCTTATTTACTCGGAAAAAATGTAAGATAACGAATTTTTTTCTTCATAATTTTTTCTCAGCATAACCTACGCAGCGACATCAGTTTCTGACTACTCTCTGTACAGTTTATATTGCGTAAATCCATACTGAGGAGATCCGCAAGGATGTAGAATATACCACACAAAGAAAACGACTGTGGAACAAAAGCAAATATGCGCTTTTCATTTACTAGAACATAAAGTATTATCAAAAATGTCTTGCACAGACATCTATATCATTTAGATACGAAACTAATTACATGTTTAACTTTTTATGATGGGTGTATAATACTTGTTTTATTGTGTTAAACCGCCTTTAACGTAAAAAAATACCTTTTAATGATCAAATTATAGCAGCGTTTTAATTTTTCAATTCGTTCAGCAACTATATGAAATACTGGAAACAGTGTTTTTGGTATCCATGGAAGCTGATGAATTCTTCTCGGGCTATTAGCTGAGTGGTGGCGTCGTCTTGTCACGAAGTTTCGATGAGTTTCGTACCCATCATCTTCAGCTATTGGGTACGAAACTCATCATTGGAATACGCCGAGAAAGACTGCAGCCGGCCGAAGTGGCCGTGCGGTTACAGGCGCTGCAGTCTGGAACCGCAAGACCGCTACGATCGCAGGTTCGAATCCTGCCTCGGGCATGGATGTTTGTGATGTCCTTAGGTTAGTTACGTTTAACTAGTTCTAAGTTCTAGGGGACTAATGACCTCAGCAGTTGAGTCCCATAGTGCTCAGAGCCATTTGAACCATTTTTTTGAAAGACTGCAGTCGCATATATCCATGGAAGCTATTACACTGGTAACCTGCAATGGGGCTGGGTGACCACTTAAGACATTAAGTGATATAGAAATACGAGGCGTGTTCAGAAAGAAAGTATACTGTGACCATAACGGGTTGTGGTTTGTTGAGTTTTGATGGTTGGCAACACTGAGTGGATGAGTGACGGGGAGGGGGGTGGCGGGGGGATCCCCTGACCAGAGCGAGCACCGCAGGAACACTGCAGCATGTAAACGCCAATTGTAGTGTACAGTTACGTGAAAGACGTAGGTAAGTAATCCCGACAAGTGCGAGTCACGTGTTGTGATCCACTTACTACTCGCGGAAGGAATAACACCTTCCGAAATTTTGCCACAAATCCAAACGGCTTACGGCGAAGGTGTTATGAACAGAACGAGTAGTGTTTAGTGGTGTAGGGAATTTAGTGGAGGCAGAAAAAATGTTCATGACGAACAGAAGAGTGGATGACCTTCCATTTTGACTGAGGAATTGGTGCAAAAGATCGAGAAAACTGTTCGTGAAGACAGCCGTTAGATATTGGATGAAATTTCTGCGATGGTCTGACAACTGTGTAGAACTGTCTTATACGAGACACTCACAGGAACGCTGGGATACCGGAAAGTGTGCGCTAGGTAGATCTCAAAACAGGTGACAGAGCAGCGTAAGAAAAATGGGTCAATAGCGGCCGCGAGTTTTTTGGGTGATTCGAATTGGAAGGTGAGCCTTTCTTAGTTCTGTTGTGACTGGGGATGAAACACGGGTAGCTCATTACAAGCCTGAATGAAAAAGACGATCGCTACAGTGGCATCACAACAATTTCTCATCTGTCAAAAAAATCAGAACCACGATTTCGGGCAAAAAAATTATGGCCTAAGAGTTTTGGGACCGAAAAGGCATAATTTGAATTTTTGCCTCAATGACACATCATCAATCCACAACGATATTGTGAGATCCTAGAGAAACTCAAAGGCAGTGGAATGCTTAGGAGAGGAGTCTGCTTATTGCACGACAATGCCCGTCCTCGCACAGCCTTAGCCACAAAGGCTCTCTTGGACTCATTTGGTTGGGATGTTTTAAACCATTTCCTCACTTGGCACCTTTAGATTACCATCTCTTTACTCCCATGAAAGCATACATAAGTGTAATTAAATTTTCAACCGACGAACAGGTGCAGAAAGAGATTCTAAAGTGGAGGTAAGGAACTGGGGGGGGGGGGGGGGGGAGGGAGTTTTCCGAGGAGGGCACAAAGAAGCTTGTGGCACGGCTCACAACATACACTGAACTGGGTGGCATTTTTGTGGAATAATATCAACAAGTGTATCAACGACAACCTGTAATTTTCAAATACACATTTCCTAAAAAATGTAAAAATCTGGTATAGTTCCTTTCTAAAAATTTCTCATGAACAAGGTTTTAATATGAACTCACAGTTACATCAATTAAAAAATCCTTGTTAAAAAGTTTTGGTGTTAGAGCTATCGTATGTTATTAGCATTAGTTACCTCTTGATCCCTTTTATACCATTTGCCAGAGAGCTGATCGTCGCGAAGTGGAAACCACTGTGAAAATCCGACGAGGCTTCTCACAGACGTTTTGTGCAGTTTCTCTAGTATGCCCGTCGATCGCATCAAGACGCTCGTTTCAGTTGTGAGCGCACTGTGAGCGACTAAAGGTGCCTAGAACCCTGCCGGGAATCGAACCTGTGTCCCCTGCGTGGTAAGCAGTAATGCTACCGCTACGGAGGCGGACCTAGAACAGCAATCTCTCCCGCAGCCCACCTACCACAACTGCCACGCACTTCCTTCTTCTTGGCAATTCTCAGGCGCACTCTGCAGGGGCAGTGAAGACGCTCCTGCAGCCTTTTCGAAGGAAAGTGTTCGATCACCCACAACACAGTCCTAATTGGCTCGTCCTGAGTATCGTCTCTGTTCACATGAAATGCTGGATACGAAGACAACACTTGAGCGTCGGCTACGCGCTATAGACCAGCGTAGAGAATTATCGGAAAACACAGGCGGCTGCCTTCTATGACTATGGTGCTGGAAATTTGGTATAACGCTCCGACAAATTAAGTCGGAGCGGCGACTATGTAGAGAAGTACCTGGAAGGTGTAGCTAAATGTGCAAAGAAAACAGTTCTGATTTTCACTGTGGTTTCCATTTCGCGACCGATCGTTCCTTACTATTCGAACAACCCTCATAACTTTGTCCGTTTGGAGCCGGCCGAAGTGGCCGTGCGGTTAAAGGCGCTGCAGTCTGGAACCGCAAGACCGCTACGGTCGCAGGGTCGAATCCTGCCTCGGGTATGGATGTTTGTGATGTCCTTAGGTTAGTTAGGTTTAACTAGTTCTAAGTTCTAGGGGACTAATGAACTCAGCAGTTGAGTCCCATAGTGCTCAGAGCCATTTGAACCATTTTTTTGTCCGTTTGGAGAGAATAACTTACGTATGTCTGTATGCTGTGAAATATATTTTTTCATTTTAACATTAATATAAAATAAAATTATATTATTTAGTTACCCAGGAAGGACGTGCTCATTCGCCTGTCTGCCTTTTGGTCCCTTATCCAAAGCCTCCAGGGCTTCCATCTCTTCTGGGGACAGTTCGAAATCGAACACCTGAAAGTTAAATAAAAAGCGTTCATTAGTTTCGTGTTATTACAGCTCATAAGTGACATACTTCAAGGCTGTGCGTAGAGGTCAAAATTTACTTCTGTACTCCGCAAGCCATGCAATGGAATGTAGTCGAATTAAGTCGGGTGATGCTGAGGGAATCAGATTAGGAAATGAGACAATTGAAGTAGTAAAGGAGTTTTGCTATTTGGGGAGCAAAATAACTGATGATGGTCGAAGTAGAGAGGATATCAAATGTAGACTGGCAATGGCAAGGAAAGCGTTTCTGAAGAAGAAAAATTTGTTAACATCGAGGACAGATTTAAGTGTCAGGAACACGTTTCTGAAAGTATTTGTATGGAGTGTAGCCATGTATGGAAGTGAAACATGGACGATAAATAGTGTGGACAAGAAGATAATAGAAGCTTTCGAAATGTGGTGCTACAGAAGAATGCTGAAGATTAGATGGGCAGATCACATAACTAACGAGGAGGTATTGAATAGAATTGGGGAGAAGAGGAGTTTGTGGCACAACTTGACAAGAAGAAGGGACCGGTTGGTAGGACATGTTCTGAGGCATCAAAGGATCACCAATTTAGTACTGGAGGGCAGCGTGGAGGGTAAAAATCGTAGAGGGAGACCAAGGGATGAATACACTAAGCAGATTCAGAAGGAAGTAGGTTGCAGTAAGTACTGGGAGATGAAGAAGCTTGCACAGGATAGAGTAGCATGGGGAACCGCATCAAACCAGTCTCAGGACTGAAGACAACAACAACAACAACAACAACTCCGCAAGCCACAGTAAGGCGTGTGGCTGAGGCTTAATTTTCTTCCCTTTGTGTTTCAAAGATTGTCAGCACACCTCTATAAAAGACCGAACTCCTCTAGTTTTACCGCCCTGGTCGTTATGCAAGACGTACAAAGGGGTGCCGAAAAGAAATGCCTCCGATGCAGAATGTTAATAACGTTTGTTTTATTTTAAAAAAAATTAAGAGTTTTCACATAAAAAATTCCAAGGGATTACGTTTCAGCACGCTCTCGTACCCATTTAATAATGATAATTTAGATTAAGTTCGGAGACATGTGAGTGACTTGAATAACAGAACCCATTACGTTATTCTCGATGGCGAGTGTTCATCAGGGCAAGCGTATCGTCAAGAGTGCCCCACAGAAGTGTGACAGGACCATACATCTGTAGACATAAATGATCTAGAGAACAGGATGAGCAGCAATTTGCGGCTGTTTGCTGATAACGCTTTGCTGTACGGGAAGGTGTCGAAATACTGTATTGCCAGACGTGGATATGAACCGTTGTCCTCCCGAAAGGGAGTGGTGGTCAGGCTGGCCAGTGCGTCACGTCGCACGATCCCTCTCTCGACATTTGCCTTTATGCCCCTGTCGTGGTTTTTCCACCGCTCTCTTTACTGTTGGTGTTGTTGTAGTTGCCAGTCTGAAGAGTGATTTGATGCACCTGTGCAAACGTCTTCATCTCTGCATTACTACCGCAACCTACATCCTTTTCAACCTTCATACTGTGTCCAAGCGTTGGTCAGTCTCCAATTTCTCCCACCCCCTCCCATCACACACATTTCCATCCACAACCATACTAGCAATTCCTTCGTGCCTCAGGATGTGCGATCCAACTGGGTGCTTCTTTTGGTCAAGCTGAGAAACAAACTTCTAAAATTCGGTTAACTATTTTCTTATTAATTAGTCCATTTAACCGTCCAAACTTCATCCTTTTCCTCTATCGCCACATCTTAAAAGTTTTCCTATCTTCTTTGAACTGCTTATCGTCCGCTTTTCAAATTTGCATAAGGCTAGACTCCACACCAGAAAACACTTCGCTTCACTTTAGTTGATACTAAATGATTCCTAATTCCTATTTTTTCAGATATTAATTTCTATCTAATGCCAGCCTGCATTTTATACCCTCTCTACATCATGCGCTGTCAGTTATTTTACTGCCCAGACAGCAAAATGCATCTACTGCTTTCGGTGTCTCGTTTTCGAGTTATATCTCCGCAGCATCAATTGATTCGACTGAATTCCTTCATCCTTGTTTTACTTTTGTTGATATACATCTTATATCTTACTTCCAAGACACTGTCCAATCATTTTCTCTTCCAAGCCTTATTCTCTCTCTGACAGAATTACAATGTCATCAGCACATCTCAATGTTTTTTCACTCATTCTGAACATTATTTTTTTTTCCAAACATCAGACTTCCTTCAGAGCTTGTCCAATGTCCATTTTGAGAAACGTCGGGTACAGGCTATAACCCTTTCTCACTGCCTTCTCAACTTTCATGCCCTTCGACTATTATAACTACCACGTGGTTTCTGCATGGGTTGCAAATAACATTTCGCTTCCTATATTTTTCCCCTGCCAGTTCCAAATTTTCGAGGAGTGTAGTCCAGTCACCATTGCCACAAATTTTCTTCAAGTTTGCAAATGCTATATAAGTAAGGCTGCCTTTCTTCGACCTCAAATGGTTCAAATGGCTCTGAGCACTATGGGACAACATCTGAGGTCATCAGTCCCCTAGACCTTGGACTACTTAAACCTAACTAACCTAAGGACATCACACACATCCATGCCGGAGGCAGGATTCGAACCTGCGACCGTAGCAGCAGCGCTGTTCCGGACTGAAGCGCCTAGGACAGCTCGACCACAGCGGCCGGCTTCTTCGACCTTTCTCTTCACATTTCGTATTTTCCGTTTTCCAAATTAATGTATCGGAATTTCTCAGATCAGTTGTGAGTGCTTGGCAACGGTTAGAAGCAGCATACGTCTATGTGGAAGTTATGGCCTTGGCAGAGCCATAACTCTTCCAACTGGTGTGCAAGATGTATGAGAGAGGCGAATTATTCTCAGACTTCAAGAAGAATGTAATGATTCCAGTTACGAAGAAATCAGGTGTTGTCAGGTGTCTATATTACCGAACTAGCAGTTGGTTGCAAGATGCTACACTTGTTCTTTATGGAAGAATGCAAAAACTGGTAGAAGCTGACCTCAGAGAAATGGAGGAACACGCGAGGCAATACTGACCGTGTGAGTTACCTTAGCAGATAGGTTAAGGAAAGGCAAAGCTGCGTTTCTAGCATTTCTAGACTTAGAGAAAGGTTTTTGCAATATTGACTGGAATACACTCTTTGAAATTCTGAAGGTAGCAAGGGTAAAATACAGGGAGCGCTATTTACAACTTGTACAGAAACCAGACGACAGTTGTAAGAGTTGAGGGGCATAAAAGGGAAGCAGTGGTTGAGAAGGGAGTGAGACAAGGTTGTAGCCTATGCACGAATTTATCTAATCTTTTCAACGTGCAAGCAGTAAGGGAAAACAAAGAAAACTTTGGAGTTGGAATTAAAGATTAGGCAGAAGAAATAAGACCTTTGAAGTTTGCTGATAGAAATCTAATTCTGTCAGAGACAGCAAAAGACTTGGAAGAGCAGTTGAATGGCATGGAGAGTGTCGCGAAAGAAGGATATAAGATGAACATCAACAAAAGCAAAATAGTGACAATGGATTCTAGTCGAATTAAATCAGGTGATGCTGAGGGATTCAGATTAGGAAAGGAGAAAGTTAAAGAGTTAAATGAGTTTTGTTATTTGCAGAGCAAAATACCTGATGATGGTCGATGTAAAGTGGATATAAAATGTAGACTGGCAGTGGGAAGAAAAGCGTTTCTGAAGAAGAGAAATTTGTTAACATCGAATATAGATTTAAGTGTTACGAAGTCTTTTCTGAAAATATTTCTATGGAGTGTAGCCATGTATGTAAGTGAGATGTGGAAGATAAACATTTCAGACAAGAAGAAACTAGAAGATTTTGGAATGTGGTGCTACAGAAGAATTCTGAAAATTAGATGGGTAGATCATGTAAATGTTGAGATAGTGAATAGAATTGTGTTCTGGCGTGACCGCAAGCGCCAGAACGAAGAAGAGGAACCCAAGACCAGAGAAGGCGGTGAGAAGATGGCAGCCAACAGCGCGCTGACCAGGACGTCACGTCGATGGGAGCGGCATCTAGCCGGAGCGAATATAAGCGCGGCTCGTGCTGGCCTCGGCCCCTCCTATCAACTCTGATCCTCACCCCCCCCCCTCCTTTCCTCCGTCCTTTTCCTGGGCTCCTTCTCACCCCTTTCCAGCCCTTTTTTTCCCTGCCTACCCTCTCTCTCTGCCTCCCGTCTCTCCCCCGAGTCCTTTTGCATTTCCCTCCTCTGCCTGTTTCCATTCCCCCTTGCGTCTGCCCTGCCCCTCCCCCCCTTATGAGTCCTCTACCTCCTTCAGTTCCCCCCCCCCCCTTTCGTTTTTCCTCTCCTCCCTCCTTGTTTTCCCCCTCATCTGTCCAGGTCCCGACCCTCCCCCCCCCCCCCCCATCTGCCCTCGGCTATGGTGTGCCATCTTTGTGCCAACATTTTATGGCAGTGTTTACAGTGAGTGTTCAGTGTTGTGTGTCTTTTCCGAAGTGTTGCGAATGGAAATCATACTGTCGCTGGGTGTGATTTTTTTATATCTTTTGCGAACAGAAACCAAATTGTCGCCATGTTTTTTAACTGCCTGTCTACTATTTTACCTGTCTGCTTCCTGTGTATTTTATTACCATTGCCAACCCTTTGTCTTATGTTTTAACTGTCCACAATTTTCCGCCACTTAAAAATTTAAGTCGCCATTATATCACCTGCTTTTATTGTTTCTTATCTTCTTCTTATGTTTTAAAAAGTCTGTAGGCTGTAGAGCAGCGTACTAATCTGCTGTCAGCCCGCCCCCTTAGGGGGGAATCAAAATTCAATAAAGGAAAAAAAAAATAGCGTCTGCCAGACATCAGTGGACAGCATTAGCACGGCCTAGCAGAGAGTGTGCTACGATTGCAGTTAGTAGTGATCCGTATCAATCGCTTGTCTGGACTTTGTCTATAGCAAAGAACATTACTGTTTGCATGTCCCCCATCGCTTGTGACACCATTGTTATTTCAAAGTTTTGTCAATTTACTTTATTGAAATAAAACTACTAATGCTATTTGCTTGAATTGTTGTATAGCATTGCGAGAAAGCAGCATCCCTTAGCCACACTATACGATAAGAGTGGGCAAGACGCCACAAATTGGGGAGAAAAGAAATTTGGGGCACTACCTGACTAGATCACATAACTAATGAGGAGGTATTGAGTAGAATTGGGGAGAAGAGGAGTTTGTGGCACAACTTGACAAGAAGAAGGGACAGGTTGGTAGGACATGTTCTGAGGCATCAAGGGATCACAAATTTAGCATTGGAGGGCAGCGTGGAGGGTGAAAATCGTAGAGGGAGACCAAGAGATGAATACACTAAGCAGATTCAGAAGGATGTAGGCTGCAGTAGGTACTGGGAGATGAAGAAGCTTGCACAGGACAGGATAGCATGGAGAGCTGCATCAGACCAGTCTCAGGACTGAAGACCACAACAACAACAACACCTGACTAGAAGATGTAGTGTGCGGGGTTAAAATTGTAGTGGGAAACAAAGAAATGAATACAGTAAGCGGATTCAGAAGGATATAGAATACAGTAGTTGTTCAGAGATGAAGAGGTTTGCACAGAGGAGAGTAGCATGGAGAGCTGCATCTTTGGAGTGAAGATCACCACCACAACAATAACAATAACAACAATGGCAACATGTATATGGGGGGAAATCGGTACAGGACTACGAAGAGGACAATAGAAAAACTAATTTCAGTTTTTCCTGATTTTTTCGTTTCTTGCTTTCGACTGCTAGGGTGGTCTTCATCGTCGATCAACTGGGGCACTACCCGGCTCATCCAGTCAAGGTCACGCTTCCAGTCGAGGCACGAAGTCGAGCTAGAGCTACTCACCGCGAAGTTCTCCTTGATCCGTGCTGGGTTGGAGCTCTTGGGAATCACGGCAACCTCGAGCTGCATCAGGAAGCGGATGAGCACCTGGGCCGTCGTCTTGCCGTGCTTCTGCGCTATTTGCTTCACCAGCGGGTCGCTCAGCTGGTTGTACCGTGGTAGTCTGCAATCAGAGTCAGCGGGGCTGTCAATCCGTCTCCAGCAATATTGCGTCGCCTTACAGACATGATAGGTTAACTGAGGTACTGGGTGATCAAAAAGTCAGTATAAATTTGAAAACTTAATAAACCACGGAATAATGTAGATAGAGAGAGGTAAAAATTGACACATATGCTTGGAATGACACGGGGTTTTGTTAGAACAAAAAAAAAAAAACAAAGTTCACAGAATGGCCGACAGATGGCGCTGGACAGCAAAACGTCAGTGACTGCTACCGTGACGGGTGAGAGGTACGCCGATATGTTACAGAATCGCATCATCCCCAACCTGACTGATAAACACCTGCTGGAACGTACGATGTTTATGCAGGATGGCGCTCCACCCCATTTTGCTAGACGCGTGAAAGATCTCTTGCCAGCGTCGTTTGGTGATGATCGTGTGCACAGCCGCCACTTTCGTCATGCTTGGCCTCCCAGGTCCCCAGACCTCAGTCCGTGCGATTATTGGCTTTGGGGTTACCTGAAGTCGCAAGTGTATCGTGATCGACCGACATCTCTAGGGATGCTGAAAGACAACATCCGACGCCAATGCCTCACCATAACTCCGGACATGCTTTACAGTGCTGTTCACAACATTATTCCTTGACTACAGCTATTGTTGAGGAATGATGGTGGACATATTGAGCATTTCCTACAAAGAACATCATCTTTGCTTTGTCTTACTTTGTTATGCTAATTATTGCTATTCTGATCAGATGAAGCGCCATCTGTCGGACTTTTTTCAACCTTTGTATTTTTTCGGTTCTAATAAAACCCCATGTTATTCCAAGCATGTGTGTCAATTTGTACCTCTCTATCTATATCATTCCGTGTTTTATTCAGTTTTCCAATTTATACTGACTTTTTGATCACCCGGTACATGAAAAAATTCACCACTACTGCATTTAGTGACGCTTTCCTAAAGACTGCACTATCATATCAAAAGGATCTCGACATCCTTGCGTAATGCGGGATTGGCCTCAGATGCCACCTACTTGCTGACATCTCCTCCCTGGCTCTCGACGAACGGGTAGATGTGCGGCGAGCCGAGTGGTCCGAAGGCGCAGACGGTGATGTCGAGGGCGCGGCAGAAGGCCCTGAGCTCGCGCTGCTGGAAGTAGACGTGCATCTCCACCTGCAGGTTGGACGGCTTGATGCGCGCTGACTCCCACACGCGCTTGATCTGGCGCGCGTTGAAGTTGGACAGACCTATGGAGCGAGCACGGCCCGCGTCCACCTGGGCCTCCATTCCCTGCACGTAGTAAGCAAACAGTCAAAACCCTCATCTATACTCTTACAGAAGTACACTATATGGTCAAAAATATTCAGACGCCCTTACGAAACCTGGAATTGACCACTAGATGTCAGTATATAAGGGGCGTTCAAAAAGAAACGAGCCAGAGGCATAATTACAGAAACCAGTACCTGTATGTTAGAAGTATTGACCTTGGTTGTTGAGACACTTTTCCCACTGTGACACAAGGCGGTGCATAGCTATCTCAGAAACTTCCTGTGGCAGCGATGTTAACCAGTTCCGCACATACAGCTGAACTTCGTCATCCGAGGTGAATCATTTGCCCCTCAGAGCCTTTCTAAGGGGACCCAAAATTTCTGCAGGAGTGCCGCGACTGTATTGGCCATATGAAGTTTTGCATTGCCGTGGAGCAGAATGACCCCATGGGTGAGAGTGCCTGGTCGTTTTGATTTGATCACTTGGCGAAGGGTGGTCGAGGTTTGCGAGTAACGCTGGACATTCACTGTTGTCCCGTTGTAACATTACGAGTCAAGACAGCTGTAACGGAACTTGAATAGCGTAAAGTTATCGTTAAAAACGCACGCCGCGCAATTTGTTACGATTTGGTCGGTCATAATAGTAGTAACATGCTTTTGAATACAATTAAAATATAACGGCGATACCTGTTTAGCGTTATTGGAAATAATATGTAATAAATTAATGAGTAAGGTAGCCGATCCTATAAGAAGAGGTACAATTGGGCATATTAAGGTGTTTTGCTTTATATCGACTAAGCCGATGATACGGCGTCTTTTTTTTCCGTTTACTCTTAGAAAAAAAAAGAAAGAAAGAAAAAAGTAACGAAGTGCTAATTGTGCATTGTGAAAAATATAGGGGCGAATTTTAAATAGCTACCGTGTATAATCAGACTAACAAATGGACATTCAGTTACGCGAAATAGCGGACAGTGAAGTGTGGTCATTAAATTGAGTACACCTACAGGGTGGTCAATTCCGGGATAAGTCTATTCGCATCTCACGAGGGACGCGCTATTGAGACCGGTTTTTTTTATTATATCACGGAGAGCGGGCTTCAATTTATAAAAAGGAGAAAAGCTGTATCATTATCATTGACTGTTGGTGTTAAGCAACCAAAACTATTCATCAAAGGGTTTCGGTGAATGAGTGGTGAATGCGAAATGAAACTGTGAACGAAGTTATGTTAAATAAAGGAGAAGAGATAAGACAGTTTGGTCGTATCTGTTATTATTCCATAAACCGTAACATTTATTCTCGTTCTGCAGATAACAGTTTGGGGAACCTTGTCATGCAGTGCTTTCTTGTTTGCTCTCCTACCGTCCTCTATCATCTATGTAAGCTATCACGGGTAGGAATTTAAGGGACACCTACAAGAGACTGGAACCACTATCTTCAGCTACATCTACATCTACATCCATACACCGCAAGTCACCTGACGGTGTGTGGCGGAGGGTACCTTGAGTACCTCTATCGGTTCTCCCTTCTATTCCAGTCTCGTATTGTTCGTGGAAAGAAGGATTGTCGGTATGCCTGTGTGTGGGCTCTAATCTCTCTGATTTTATCCTCATGGTCTCTTCGCGACATATACGTAGGAGGGAGCAATATACTGCTTGACTCCTCGGTGAAGGTATGTTCTCGAAACTTCAACAAACGCCCGTACCGAGCTACTGAGCGTCTCTCCTGCAGAGTCTTCCACTGGAGTTTATCTATCATCTCCGTAACGCCTTCGCGATTACTAAATGATCCTGTAACGATCCGCGCTGCTCTCCGCTGGATCTTCTCTATCTCTTCTATCAACCCTATCTGGTACGGACCCCACACTGCTGAGCAGTATTCAAGCAGTGGGCGAACAAGCGTACTGTAACCTACTTCCTTTGTTTTCGGATTACATTTCCTTAGGATTCTTACAATGAAACTCAGTCTGGCATCTGCTTTACCGACGATCAACTTTATATGATCATTCCGTTTTAAATCAATCCTAATGCGTACTCCCAGATAATTTATGGAATTAACTGCTTCCAGTTGCTGACCTGCTATATTGTAGCTAAATGATAAGGGATCTTTCTTTGTATGTATTCGCAGCACATTACACTTGTCTACATTGAGATTCAATTGCCATTCCCTGCACCACGCGTCAATTCACTGCAGATCCTCCTGCATTTCAGTACAATTTTCCATTGTTACAGCCTCTCGATACACCACAGCATCATCCGCAAAAAGCCTCAGTGAACTTACGATGTCATCCACAAGGTCATTTATGTATATTGTGAATAGCAACGGTCCTACGACACTCCCCTGCGGCACACCTGAAATCACTCTTACTTCGGAAGACTTCTCTCCATTCAGAATGACATGCTGCGTTCCGTTATCTAGGAACTCTTCAATCCACTCACACAATTGGTCAGATAGTCCATATGCTCTTACTTTGTTCATTAAACGACTGTAGGGATCTGTATCGAACGCCTTGCGGAAGTCAAAGAAACTCGGCATCTACCTGTGAAACCGTGTCTATAGCCCTCTGAGTCTCGTGGACGAATAGCGCGAGCTGGGTTTCACACGATCGTCTTTTTCGAAACCCCTGATGATTCCTACAGAGTAGATTTCTAGTCTCCAGAAAAGTCATTATACTCGAACATAATACGTGCTCCAAAATTCTACAACTGATCGACGTTAGAAATATAGGTCTATAGTTCTGCACATCTGTTTGACGTCCCTTCTTGAAAACGAGGATGACCTGTGCCCCTTTTCCAATCCTTTGGAATGCTACGCTGTTCTAGAGACCTACGGTACACCGCTGCAAGAAGGGGGCAAGTTCCTTCGCGTACTCTGTGTAAAATCGAACTGGTATCCCATCAGGTCCAGCGGCCTTTCCTCTTTTGAGCGATTTTAATTGTTTCTCTATCCCTCTGTCGTCTATTTAATTAATTTAGCATAACAGGTATCTGCTGCGGCGAGTTAGTTGACGTGCACACATTTCTGTGGACTCGTCGCTGGTCGGTCGTCGTCTCTTGGCTGTGGTTACACTGTGCTGAATTTCCGACCTGCGGATATAGCGGAAATTTTGCGCGATTCATCGATAGCCTATCCTGCTCTCACTCTTATTACCAGGTTGTTTTCCTGCACGCTGTACACTTCGCGGACGGCAGTATGTGCGATGCGAGCTCGTGCAACGCACGGAAGCTACACGGCTCGTACCTTCCATATGGCGACGTGGTCGGTGGTCACGTCGAGGAGCACGTTGCCGTCCTTGTCCTTGGGGAAGCCGCCGTCGTCGACGTCCTGGAAGCCCACGGGGTTGTGGATCAGGTAGAGGTCCACGTAGTCCAGCTGCAGGGCGGACAGAGACTTCTTGAGGTACTTCTCCACCCCCGACTGCCGCATGCCCATGAATGGAAGCTGGAAATGAAAATCAAGCTATCTTGTCCTCTCACTTGCTAAACTGGGCTAGTTAAAACAGTGATATGTCGATGAAAACACCTCCATCATTGTACACTCCGTCATTCACCAATGTATCGATCGCCTTTAGTGGGTTTATGATAGCTAATCGGGGTCGACTGTAGTGAGAATAAAAATCCAGAGAAAGTAAAAATGCAAAATGGCTATTTACGAGAGTCAGTCAAATGAAAACCTTAAATTTGTAATAACAAATCGAAATTTCGCGCCTTTATCCCGTAAGTTGGTAAGCGTGCAGTATGGCCTGTAGCTGGCAGCATAGTGCAGATGCACACATACCGTCGCAGATGGCCGCCCCATTTGCGACTTGCACCAGCGAAGAACAGCGTTCTGTTATTCGGCTTTTGCGTAGTGAAGGTGTGAAACCTATTGAAATACATCGACGAATGAAGGTTCAGTACGGTGATGCATGTTTGTCTCATCAGCAAGTCTACGAATGGAGTAGAAAGTTCGCAAATGGTGTGACTTCAGTGGAAGATGCTCCTCGTCCAGGTCAGACACAACGAGTTGTGACTCCACAGAACATTGCAGCAGTTGAAGCCATAGAGAAGGAAAACCGCCGAGTGACACTGAATGACATTGCAGCATGTTTACAGATTAGTCGTGGCTCAGCACACCACATTGCGCAAGATGTGCTCCAGTTTCACAAAGTGTCTGCAAGATGGGTGCCACGGAAGCTGACTCCTGAAATGAGAGAACGACATGTTGATGCTTGTGAAGAACTTACTCGGCGCCTTGAACGAGAAGGTGATGGCTTCCTTGCAAGGATTGTTACTGGGGACGAAACGTGGGTTCACTTACACCAAACTGAAACGAAGAGAGCGAGCAAGCAATGGCGCCATTCCTCATCACCAAAACCAAAGAAGTTTCGAACAGAACCATCAGCAGGGAAGGTAATGCTGACATTCTTTTGGGACGAAAAAGAAGGCGTCATTTTGGAGCATTACATGCCTAGAGGGACCACTTTCACCAGTGCATCATACACAGATCTCCTAAAAAATCATCTGCAGCTTGTAATCAAATCAAAGCGACATGGAATGCTGTCAGCAGGTGTCCATTTGCAACATGACAATGCAAGGCCCCACACTGCCCGTACAACAGTTGCAACAATCACAGACCTGCATTTTGAGTGTCTTCCTCATCCACCATACTCACCAGACCTTGCCCCAAGTGATTTCCATATGTTTGGACCACTCAAAGACGCAATGGGAGGAAACAAGTTCCGTTCTGATGAAGAGGTACGCCACGCGGTGCATGAGTGGTTGCGCGGGATGCCAAAAGAATTTTTTTCTAAATGAATTTATTCACTTTGTAAGCGCTGGAGGACTTGCATTGAGCGTGGGGGAGATTATGTTGAAAAGTGACACAGCTTTATACCACTTCTGCACAATAAATAATATTTAAAAAAATATTTAAAGTTTTCATTTAACTCACCCTCGTAATAACGAAAATATTAAAAATTGGAGGATAAAGATACTCTTTATCTAGGTAAAAAAGGTAAATGTCACCATAGTCACTTAAATCATTTGGCGGGCCTTCGTACTTTATCAAATGGAACAGTTACGTTCGTAGATGAAACGAGGGAAGGAAGATTAGGCTTTAACGTCCTGTCGACATCAAGGTCACCAGAGTCGGAGCAAAAGCTCGGAGTGCTTCACGAATGAGGAAGGAAATCGGCCGCACCCTTTAAAAGGAACCATTTCGGTATATGGTTGTAGAGGCGCGTGAGCATGCTGGACTTCCATGGCGAGGAGTGCAGGGTTATTCATAATCATTTCGGGGTTTCAGAAGACGACTACCCGAGAACTAGAAGACATAAAGGAAAATGACACATATCAGTGGATAGACCATCTCTCCTAGTTTCGACTCGTAAAGGCGCTCGTAAACAGTCGGACTTATTTCTACGTTGATCTATCGTTGGCGTGTGACAGCGGCTGGTCAAATATTTAACAACGAAATTCGCCAAACAACCGTGCAAATTGACAAGTTATTTTACTTTCGCTACCAGTTTCGGCAATTCAATATGCTGTCTTCATGCCCCATATGTACCTCTCAAAAATTATCGGTATTGGCATACTGGGGCCATATGTTTCTGTACGTGGTGAATTCTCAAGTGCTTTCCTCGAAGACAGTTGCAGTAAGTATTCGAAGGAAGCACTTGAGAATTCACATCAAGAAACAGATAGACGCAGCTTGCTAGCATCGATAATTTTTGAGTAGTGTACATGGCGCCTGAAGATGGCATATTGAATTGCCGAAACTTGTAGCGAAAATAATAAAAAAAAGCTTCTCAATTTGCAATGCTGTTTGGTGAATTCCTTCGTTAAATATCAAACGCATTTGTCAAACTGGTTCTCATCTAGCCAGGGATCTGTCAAACAAGCCCTTACACATACCAACAAAGTTTGTCAATTTAACCTCACTTTTGAATCAGATGCTGTTCACGTATGCTGCGTTTTGACACTAGTGGGATTGGCTACAAATGCATGTAAAGCATTTCTAACATTGACTCTGACTCTGTGTTTAAAGAGGAAGAAAAAGAAGGAGAAGAAGAAGTAGGAAACAAGTCGTCTGGTCCAGAGACGGTTTAAAATGAGAGAAATGTACACATGAAAACCTGTTAAGGAAAATGTTACACTCACCCTCACATTGAAAAAGAAGACAAAAGAACACCAAAATTTATTCTCTGCTACTTGATCGTCTAATGATAGTTCATTAAAATATCTCAACCTGGGGACATGTACATGTATGTGGAAGAACTTGAGAACTTCGATATATTTTATTTTTTGCACTCCTGCTCGTATGTTGTGCGTAGTGGAATACTGATTTTCCTGCGTAATATATGTCAGGGAAAGATGCAATACCTCTACAGCTTTGAAACCGCCGGTGCTATTTTGTTTTTATTCTTGATCGTAGTTTCCATAGTTGTGGAAATTCGTGGTGTAGTGAGATTTATTGTAATAAAGCTACTTTTCATTAAAGATAATGGATTTGGCGTAACCAAAACACAAACAACGTCCGCCATCTTGTGAAATTTCTGGCAATCAAAATTCCTGTCACACACCCTCTGTGTTGACAAACACGTAAAACAGAATAGTACACTGTCAAATCTTTGGCAACAATAGTAAGATTTGACCTATACTTGAGTATTGCTCATCAGTGTGGGATCCGTACCAGGTCGGGTTGACGGAGGAGATAGAGAAGATCCAAAGAAGAGCGGCGCGTTTTGTCACCGGGTTATTTGGTAACCGTGATAGCGTTACGGAGATGTTTAATAAACTCAAGTGGCAGACTCTGCAAGAGAGGCGCTCTGCATCGCGGTGTAGCTTGCTCGCCAGGTTTCGAGAGGGTGCGTTTCTGGATGAGGTATCGAATATATTGCTTCCCCCTACTTATACCTCCCGAGGAGATCACGAATGTAAAATTAGAGAGATTAGAGCGCGCACGGAGGCTTTCAGACAGTCGTTCTTCCCGCGAACCATACGCGACTGGAACAGGAATGGGAGGTAATGACAGTGGCACGTAAAGTGCCCTCCGCCACACACCGTTGGGTGGCTTGCGGAGTATCAATGTAGATGTAGATGTAGATATTGTTTCATCGTTTACGGGGGCTTTCATATGCACTGGCGGAGCTGCAGAGCGCTCCACGATAGATGAGGGATGTCAGAACACGGCGCATAGTGCAGCAATATATGCGTCTTGTGTTCACGATTTACGAAATGTGCCAGTCGTGACGGTTCAGTGACGATTTCGTACCAAATGTCAGGTTAAGGCACCAACGGAAAATCCATGGTTGGTATAACACATTCCGTGGTACTGGCTCCTTACATGGTGCGAAAAAAATAAAAATAAAAATAAGAGGCCAGCTGTGACCACAAGTTGGGAAGGTGGAGCGTGGGCGGAAACAGTTCGTCAGGAGTCAGAAGAAATCATCGACACGCGCGAGCAAACGTGTAGCATGTACCACAGTCAGCTATCTGGCATATTCTCCGCATACATATGCGTGGAGAGCCGTAACGGCTGCAGTTGTCGCATGCACTGACAACTCGGGAAATTGAGCTTCGTTCTCTTTTGCCATGACTTCGCAACAGCTGCTGGAGGACAACGGTGTTTCACAGAAGTTGGTTTTTGAGACGAAGCTATGTTTCATGTGCCTGGGAAGGTGATCTGTCATAAAATGCGTGTCCGGGCCACGTAAAAACCACACGAGATTGCGGGACACATTCGTGATTCACCTAAAGTTAACGTCTTTTGTGCCACGTCCTCTGCTTAAGTTTATGGGACATTCATACATTGTTTCAGACGTGATTACCTCAATGTCGAATTGCCTCAGCCATGGACTGGACGTGGTCCCTCTTATATAATTCCCCTCTGCTTCAGTGGTTCCCATGGTCACCTGACTTCATTCCATCTGATTCCCTTTTACTGGATTATGTCAAAGATCGTGTGTTGTCATTTAAGCTGGAAGAGCTGCATGGAATAATAATTTAGGCGGTCGCTCATATCAACCATGACGTGCTGTGACGTGTGTGGCAATAGTTTTTACTGTCCTATTGGTAACTGGCTCATCACAAACGGTACACCTATGTGCTGAGTACCTGTAAACTGAATTACAAACCTGGAGAGAGGCACTATCCACTGATGTATGTATTATATATGGCTTATAGATTTCTCTCAGTCGTCTTCTGAAACCTCGGAGATACTTGTGAATAATCCCATACAATTTAAAGAAAGAACATTACGTTAAAAAGTAATGTAATCATTACTGTCCATTTTCTGGAAATATAATCAACCACAAGACTTCTTTTGTCGTTTTATATTTCTCGGCTGACAAATTTCTGAGTCTTAGAGAAATATGTTTAAAAAAACATATTTTCTTTTTTTTAATTCAAAATAAAAAATTTCATGGTTTCTTTCCTTCTTATAATTTTGTATCTTCTCAACTACAGCAGTGAAGTGATCTACATCTGCACCTACGTGCACACTCTGCAAATCACATGTAAGTGCCTGGCAGAGGGTTCATCGAACCAAATCCATAATTCTCTATTATTCCAATATAGCACAGCGCCCAGAAAGAAAATATGGGCTCTGATTTCCCTTATTTTATCATGCTGATAGTTTCTCCCTATGTAGGTCGGCGTCAAGAAAATATTTTCGCATTCGGAGGACAAAGTTGGTGATTGGAATTTCGTGAGAAGATTCTTCCGCAGCGAAAAACGCCTTTCTTTTAATGATGTCCATCCCAAGTCCTGTATCATTTCAGTAACACACTCTCTCCTATTTCGCGATAATACAGAACGCGCTGCCCTTCTTTGAACTTTTTAGATGTACCGCGCCTATCCTATCTGGTGATCCCACACCTAGCCGGCCTCGGTGGCCGAGCGTTTCTAGGCGCTACCGTCGGGAACCGCGCGACCGCTACGGTCGCAGGTTCGAATCCTGCCTCGGGCATGGATGTGTGTGATGTCCTTAGGTTTAAGTAGGTCTAAGTTCTAGGGGACTGATGACCTCAGAAGTTAAGTCCCATAGTGCTCAGACCCACTTGAACCATTTTGATCCCATACCGCGCAGCAGTATTCTATAGGAGAACGGACAAGCGTAGTGTAGGCAGTCTCCTTAGTAGGTCTGTTACATTTTCTAAGTATCCTGCCAATAAAACGCAGTCTCTCCTTAGCATTTCCCACAACATTTTCTATGTGTTCCTTCAAATTTGCCGGCCGCGGTGGTCTAGCGGTTCTAGGCGCTCAGTCCGGAGCCGCGCGACTGCTACGGTCGCAGGTTCGAATCCTGCCTCGGGCATGGATGTGTGTGATGTCCTTAGGTTAGTTAGGTTTAAGTAGTTCTAAGTTCTAGGGGACTGATGACCATAGATGTTAAGTTCTATAGTGCTCAGAGCCATTTGAACTATTTGAACCTTCAAATTTAAGTTGTTCGTAATTGTAATACCTAGGTATTTAGTTGAATTTACGGTCTTTGCATTTGACTGATTTATCGTGTAACCGAAGTTTAACGGATTCCTTCTAGCACCCATGTGGATGACCTCAAACTTTTTGTTATTTAGGGTCAATTGCCAATTTTCGAACCATACAGATATCTTTTCAAAATATTTTTGCAATTTGTTTTGATCTTCTGATGACTTTACTAGTCGTTAAACGACAGCGTCATCTGCAAACAACCTACGGCAGCTGCTCGGATTGTCTCCCAAATCGTTTATATACACTCCTGGAAATGGAAAAAAGAACACATTGACACCGGTGTGTCAGACCCACCATACTTGCTCCGGACACTGCGAGAGGGCTGTACAAGCAATAATCACACGCACGGCACAGCGGACACACCAGGAACCGCGGTGTTGGCCGTCGAATGGCGCTAGCTGCGCAGCATTTGTGCACCGCCGCCGTCAGTGTCAGCCAGTTTGCCGTGGCATACGGAGCTCCATCGCAGTCTTTAACACTGGTAGCATGCCGCGACAGCGTGGACGTGAACCGTATGTGCGGTTGACGGACTTTGAGCGAGGGCGTATAGTGGGCATGCGGGAGGCCGGGTGGACGTACCGCCGAATTGCTCAACACGTGGGGCGTGAGGTCTCAACAGTACATCGATGTTGTCGCCAGTGGTCGGCGGAAGGTGCACGTGCCCGTCGACCTGGGACCGGACCGCAGCGATGCACGGATGCACGCCAAGACCGTAGGATCCTACGCAGTGCCGTAGGGGACCGCACCGCCACTTCCCAGCAAATTAGGGACACTGTTGCTCCTGGGGTATCGGCGAGGACCATTCGCAACCGTCTCCATGAAGCTGGGCTACGGTCCCGCACACCGTTAGGCCGTCTTCCGCTCACGCCCCAACATCGTGCAGCCCGCCTCCAGTGGTGTCGCGACAGGCGTGAATGGAGGGACGAATGGAGACGTGTCGTCTTCAGTGATGAGAGTCGCTTCTGCCTTGGTGCCAATGATGGTCGTATGCGTGTTTGGCGCCGGGCAGGTGAGCGCCACAATCAGGACTGCATACGACCGAGGCACACAGGGCCAACACCCGGCATCATGGTGTGGGGAGCGATCTCCTACACTGGCCGTACACCACTGGTGATCGTCGAGGGGACACTGAATAGTGCACGGTACATCCAAACCGTCATCGAACCTATCGTTCTACCATACCTAGACCGGCAAGGGAACTTGCTGTTCCAACAGGACAATGCACGTCCGCATGTATCCCGTGCCACCCATCGTGCTCTAGAAGGTGTAAGTCAACTACCCTGGCCAGCAAGATCTCCGGATCTGTCCCCCATTGAGCATGTTTGGGACTGGATGAAGCGTCGTCTCACGCGGTCTGCACGTCCAGCACGAACGTTGGTCCAACTGAGGCGCCAGGTGGAAATGGCATGGCAAGCCGTTCCACAGGACTACATCCAGCATCTCTACGATCGTCTCCATGGGAGAATAGCAGCCTGCATTGCTGCGAAAGGTGGATATGCACTGTACTAGTGCCGACATTGTGCATGCTCTGTTGCCTGTGTCTATGTGCCTGTGGTTCTGTCAGTGTGATCATGTGATGTATCTGACCCCAGGAATGCGTCAATAAAGTTTCCCCTTCCTGGGACAATGAATTCACGGTGTTCTTATTTCAATTTCCAGGAGTGTAGATAAGGAACAGCGATAGGACCCATAAACACTACCTTGGGGAACGCCAGAAATCACTTCTGTTCTATTCGATGACTTCCCGTCAGCTACTACGAACTGTGACCTCTCTGACAGGATATCACGAATCCAGTTACATAACTGAGACGATATTCCATATGCACGCAACTTCAGTACAAGCCACTTGTGTAGTACAGTGTCAAATGCCTTGCGGAAATCCAGAAATACGGAATCAATTTAAAATCCCTTTTCAATAGCACTCAACACTTCGTGCGAGTACAGAACTAATTGTGTTTCACAAGAACGATGTTTTCTAAATCCATGTTGATTGTGAGTCAATAGACCTTTCTCTTCGAGGTAATTCGTAATATTCGAACACAATATACGTTCCAAAATCATGCTGCATATCGACGTTAATGATATTGGCCTGTAATTTAATGGATTACTCCTAACGCTTTCTTGAATACTGGTGTGACCTGTCCAACTTTCCAATCTTTGGGAACGGATCTTTCGTCGAGCGATTCTTTATAATTGGACGAATGGGCCCCTAAGTGTCTTACAAAACTCTAAATTGTGGTTGATTACATTACCAAAATATTGAAAACGATAATTATGCTAGATTTTTTAGACATAAAACTGTGCGATCCAGTTCCTTCATATTGCTCAGGTGAGCTTTATTTCTCCTCTCGGCACATTAATTTGCTTCATTGTCTATAACTGTCAAGCGTTCTCAATGCCTTCTGTTCTCAGCTCTGTAGTTCACGCTTCGAAACGATCCATCCAACTCCATTTTAACCAGTCTACTCCTCCCATAACCTAGGCAATAATTATAGGGGGAACTACCATCAGCATCTGCGTCCATGACTTTAATCCAACCATTTACGACTGCCCTACCCGACTGACTAATGCATTAAAATATCTCGGCCTAATGCTCGAATGACAGTTAACGTGTGAAACTCTTCTACCAACTATCCAGGCGATTGCCTGTAGTGTTCTAAAACTACCGTAGTCGGCCACTCATGGGGATTATTCTCATCTGCTATCATTCACACCATGATGTGTCCTATCCCTTCATACGCCATCGTTGCCTGAGTATGAGCTAGCCTCCACTAATTAATGAAGAGGTACTGCTTCTAAATGATGCGATTTGACTAAAAGAAGGGCTGGGTGGAGAGAACGCATTCCGAGGCAGAAGTAAGTTAATTCCGTAATGGAGGGAGCTGTGGGGAGAAACTGTGGAGGCAGACGAAGTAGACAGGTTCAAATGGATTTACAGGGTAATGGTTCCGATTAATCTTCCTGCAAGCCTCCTAGTTTTTTCTGACAGCGATTTCTTTCTCAATTTCTACACGAATCTCTCTCATCCTTTTCTGATTTAGCCTGCTTGCACTTCCCCAATTTCATTTGTACATAGTAAAAACTGCCAGCTCTCAGCTTCATGTTAGACACTTCTGTATTCACATTAAACGTATTCTCAATTACCAATATGGACAACCATCGTATGGAGGACAGAATGACGACAATGAAAATTTGTGCTGGTCTGGAACTCGAACCCGACTATCCCACTTACCGAGAACAGTCGCCTTACCATTTGGGTATCGGTGCACATCTCACGGCCTGACTCGGAGTTCCCTATATTGTCAACCAAGCGATAAGTGGGAAATTCGGGTTCGAGTCCCGGTCACGTACAAATTTTCATTGTTGTCATTCCATTCTACAGCTGATGCACGCATGTCCAAAGGAACTTCGGATCGTAAATCGCAATAACGCAGGCACTGCAATATCGTACTTTTGTATTTTGTACTTCCAGCGGCAAACTGGAATATTTCTATGACTGTCCATGAGTTTCTCATCTTTGCTGTTGGTGTATGTGTGGTAAGAGCGTAGCCATACTGTATTGAGAAAACGAAGGAGCCAATTGTTACTGTATGGACAAACCGGATGGCCACACTGGTTTCTTTTTGTGTTCCACTTTCAACCTCTCTCTCCTGCTCGCTACACTACGTACTATCTGTTCTTTGTGCCTGCGCTTACTTGTAATAGTTTTATCAAGATGAGCAATGGTAAGGATGTAAGCTGCTGTATGTGTGATAACGTCAGCTACCTCACGTGTCTGCTTTGTTCAGGTAAGCACAGCTCATCATGCGTATCCCCCTCCCCCCCCCCCCCCCAACCAACCCCACATCTCTCAGAATGCACGATGACACGTCACGCACAGCATGGATCGAGTGTTGCGTATGGAGCGGTGTGAGCATAACAATGTTTTACGTGGTGTATATTCAGTGATGTAAAAAGAAAGTTCCGTTCCTTATTTCTCCCTCTTAGGTAATTTCTTTTTCTTTTAAAAGTAGCCTATTTCTTCCTCAGAGTTCAAGCTGTCCCCATACCAAATTTCATCGAAAACGATTCAGCGGTTTAGTATTGAAAATGTAACCGAGAGAGTTATTTTCGTGTTTAGTAATACTGGCATCCTGTTCGGGATGTTTGGCTGCTTGGTGCAAGCGTTATTATTTGACGGTACTACGGCAACTTTCCCGTTTGATGATGGACAACATCACCCTGTCCATAGCAAAGAAAATTCGACCCGGTCAGGAAGCGAACGCGGGACCTGATGATCGAGGCTGATGATAACCGTAAGATCACGAGCTACTGACACACTTCACTGAGTGACAGTCTATGTACCAACATAAAGGCCGGCTGGAGTGGCCGAGCGGTTATAGGCGCCACGGTCTCAGGTGCGAATCCTGCCTCGGGCATGGATGTGTGTGATGTCCTTAGGTTAGTTAGGTTTAAGTAGTTCTAAGTTCTAGGGGACTGATGACCTCAGTAGCTTAGTCCCATAGTGCTCAGAGCCATTTGAACCATTTGAACCAAAATAAAATGTGGAGTTTCTGAAATTATTAAATAGCGTAAAACTGACGATGGAACAAAATACTACACGTTTCGTAACTACTACGTACCTTTCATGTTATTCGACTCTTATAAGTGCAGTCTAGTTTTTGTGCATGTTGTAGATATACTTTCTGTCTCTCTGTTTCATCCCTGACAACTCAGACGGCAGGATAACATGGGAGATGGAGTGGAGCTATTCCAAAGTGTAATTAGATATATATGGAGCCAAACTAGCATGTTCCTACTATCAAAACAAGGTTCTTTTGCAGTGACAGAGCTAACATTGTGCTGGTAAAAACATTAGTGTAACCTGAAACGCCAGCCATCTGAAGATCCGAAATAAAAGCGTTTTAAGAATATTTGTGGCTGGTTGCGTCATTCACCAACAAGACGTATACGGAGTTTCACAACCCCTGTCACAGTTTTTTAGGGGTTGCAGCAGGGATTTCATAGATAAAGTTTTGGTAAGAGGCCATGTCCGGAGATATACCGTTTCAATATGAAAGAAGTCTGAACGTCGGATCATTTCCCCATTTGACAGTACGCACACAAACGACAAGAGCGCGCTGTGGTCAGGTCCCGTTGTAATTATGACAGCAGGTACGATTGTTGTCCGTCTATAGAAAGGCGCCGCGCGGGATTAACCGAGCGGTCTTAGGCGCTGCAGTCATGGACTGTGCGGCTGGTCCTGGCGGAGGTTCGAGTCCTCCCTCGGGCATGGGTGTGTGTGTTTGTCCTTAGGATAATTTAGGTTAAGTAGTGTGTAAGCTTAGGGACTGATGACCTTAGCAGTTAAGTCCCATAAGATTTCACACACATTTGAACATTGTTTTTTTAATAGACACGGCGGCTAGAGACTGGTACGTTCGCATCTAGAAGGGTTGACTATGGTGTTCCACGAACGTGTCATCTCTCGGCTTAGAAGACGACATCCTTTGCCACGTGGAAGAGAACCCGACGACGTGTATTCGAAACACTGTCCATGTTAGTGATGTCGGTAGATATCGATATACTCCAGTATGTATAGACACTGATCGTCGACGATATTTCCCCCGATATATCAATATATCGATATCAACACCGCAATATCGAGTGCCAATATGTTTATTTTATATTATATTTTTTCACAGTTTTTGGAAAAAATCTGCAGTTGTTCTTTTGAAATTGTAGTAGGACATAATTTTACTTTCACTGCGTGAAAGTCTTACTACTTTTTAGCTTTTGTCATGTCCAATCTTCCTCTTTGACTGTGTGAAGCAAATGTTTGTGGCACAAAAGAAGAAGTCCGATTGCACTAGGGTGGTGGTGGCGTAAATGTAATGACAAGATTTCTGAAGTGAAGAAATAGCATACGAGCTGCGTTAAAAAATAATAACAGTTACCGAAAATGATGAACAAAAAATCTAAATGACAAGATTCTTTGATGCGGTGGAGGGAAATGCTGACGTAATCGGCGCTCGGCGCTACAAACAGAAACTTCAATGTTTAACTTCACCAGGCAATTTTGACATTACAGCTGCTAGCTCGCTGGCGTTTGCAGAAATGTAGAAACAGATAAGTCGATATGGAGCGTTCCGGAGAAAATCGGTATTGTGAGGAAACCGAACGGGGGATCCATCGGACACCTTTCACTACGTCACTCACATGCAGTTACCATTGTTAACAAAATGGCTATCGCCAAGCGTGAACGTGCATTTTCCTTTCAATTCTTTGTGTAAGTGGGATAGGCAGGCTGCTAATGTGTAGATTTAATGAATCTCTATTATCAATACTGAAATATACAGTTCTAAAATAGACAGTATATTTACAATGTGCAGCCGATATTTTTATAGCTGGTACGTCGATAGTTGCTCCCCCGGTGTATCGATACTTCTTGCAATATATCGAGAGCCGATAATAATATTTTCTTAAAATGCCGATGTATCGGATTAACGATAGTATAAAAGAATCGCCGGCCGGAGTGGCCGAGCGGTTCTAGGCACTACAGTCTGGAGCCGTGCGACCCCTACGGTCGCAGGTTCGAATCCTGCCTCGGGCATGGATGTGTGTGATGTTCTTAGGTTAGTTAGGTTTAAGTAGTTCTAAGTTCTAGGGGACTGATGACCTCAGATGTTAAGTCCCATAGTGCTCAAAGCCATTTGAACCATTTTATAAAAGAATCAACAGTCCTGATCGCTACGATGAACTCCTCTAGATCTCACAGGTAGGAGTTTATTGTGTACCGTCAAGCTGGAGACTTGAGAGTGATCCGATATTGCAACTTATTTTACATACAAACTTACGTTTCCGCACAGTACTTTCCTATCAAAACTTTATCCATGATTATTCTCGGCCATAATGGCTATGTTTATGATACGTGACTGTGTGGGGTAATTATTTATTTCTAATTTCTGCTACCAGTCACTTTTTTATTTTATGTTTAATCTATCATAATACAAGGCGTTTCGAACATGTTCTGTTCAGCTTCAGGCGTTTATACATAAATACCGAGAAATGTTACTTAAAAATAAACAGTCTTAAACTAGATTAATCTAGAACTCTTTGTCAATTGTTTGTTCCTGTAGCGTCTGGTGTGGCATTTGGGTGGGGTGGTGGGGGGGGGGGGCTAGAAATCGAAATCAGTGATGTCTTCTCTGGTTTTCTTCTTTGTGGTTGACTGTATATGATATCACACCCTGTATAAGATGCAGATAGATTTGCATCAGTTATGTGTTACGAAAATAGTGTGAAAGGCTTTTATATGCCAGTAACAAACAATGGACAAAGAGTTCTAGATTAATCTAGTTTAAGACTATTTAAGTAACATTTCTCTATATGTATGTATAAACGCCTGAAGATGAACAGAACATGTTCGAAACGCGTTGTATTATGTTAGATTAAACATAAAATAAAAAAGTGACTGGTAGCAGAAATTAGAAATAAATGCTTTATCCATGATGTCCCTTCTACAACCTACAGGAGTCTGCAACAGGAATCGTGAAGCACACGGTCGAAAGGAAATTGGCAGTGTTGCCTGCAGCGCAGGACTTCTTACCTTGGTGACGACGAACACGTCTTCCCTCTTGAGCTTCCCGGAGTTGAACCACTTCTTGAGCGTGGCCCCGATCTCCCTCTCGTTGCGGTACAGGAAGGCGGTGTCGATGTGTCTGTAGCCCGCCTCCAGCGCCACGTCCAGAGCTTTGCCCACCTCTCCTTCCGACGACTGAAAATTTCCAACGGTTAGTTACTTTCGATCTCTCTCTATGATGTGGAACGGGTCAGCTTAAAATCATACGAGGGTTGGAACTTAAATAGTGGCAACTATTTATTCACAACCGATAAAAATGAGTTATATGTTTGCACCTGAAACTTCCTGGCAGATTAAAACTGTGTGCCGGACCGAGACTCGAACTCGGGAACTTTGCCTCTCGCGGGCAAGTGCTCTACCATCTAAGCTACCCAAGTACGACTCACGCCCCGTCCTCAGAGCTTCACTTCTGCCAGTACCTCGTCTCCTACCTTCCAAACTTTACAGAAGCTCTCCTGCGAACCTTTCAGAACCAGCACTCCTGAAAGAAAGGATATTGCGGAGACATGGCTTAGCCACAGCCTGGTGGATGTTTCCAGAATGAGATTTCTACTCTGCAACGGAGTGTGCGCTGATATGAAACTTCCTGGCAGAAGAGAAGCTGTCAGGACGGGGCGTGAGTCGTGCTTGGGTAGCTCAGAGGGTGGAGCACTTGCCCGCAAAAGGCAAAGGTCCCGAGTTCGAGTCTCGGTCCGGCACACAGTTTTAATCTGCCAGGAAGTTTCATATCAGCGCACACTCCGATGCAGAATGAAAATCTCATTCTGGGAACATCCACTAGGCTGTAGCTAAGCCATGTCACCGCAATATCCTTTCTTTCAGGAGTGCTGGTTCTGAAAGATTCGCAGGAGAGCTTCTGTAAAGTTCGGAAGGTAGGAGACGAGATACTGGCAGAAGTAAAGCTGTGAGGACGGGGCGTGAGTCGTACTTGGGTAGCTCAGATGGTAGAGCACTTGCCCGCAAAAGGCAAAGGTCCCGAGTTCGAGTCTCGGTCCGGCACACAATTTTAATCTGCCAGGAAGTTTCATATCAGCGCACACTCCGATGCAGAATGAAAATCTCATTCTGGGAACATCCACTAGGCTGTAGCTAAGCCATGTCACCGCAATATCCTTTCTTTCAGGAGTGCTGGTTCTGAAAGATTCGCAGGAGAGCTTCTGTAAAGTTCGGAAGGTAGGAGACGAGATACTGGCAGAAGTAAAGCTGTGAGGACGGGGCGTGAGTCGTACTTGGGTAGCTCAGATGGTAGAGCACTTGCCCGTGAAAGGCAAAGGTCCCGAGTTCGAGTCTCGGTCCGGCACACAGTTTTAATCTGCCAGGAAGTTTCATATCAGCGCACACTCCGCTGCAGAGTGGAAATCTCATTCTGGATGTGTGCACCTGTTACTGTCCTTCAAAGTAGTAGAACCCGTTGCCTGCGACGTGGAAGGCGTAGTATACCGTTTGCAGAGCCTGTTCTGTTGATGGGTCGAATGGAGCGGTCTACTGCCTGTCGAATCTCTGGAACAGTTCTGAAGCGAATGCGAAGAAGTGGTACCTTCAGCTTCGGAATCAAATCAGTCACAAGGACTTAAGCCCGGGGAGTATGGTGGATGGTACAGTACTTCCCAGTCCCATCGACCGAACAGAGCAGCCACAGATTGCGCTGTATGCGCCCGCGCATTGTCGTGCGAAATGATGGGTGGGTTCGGCAGAAAGTGTCGCCGTTTCTTGCGCAAAGCTGGTCGCAGGTGATCCTCCAAAAACGAACAGTAATACTGTGCATTGACGATCTGCCGTGGAGGAACGTAATGCGTTAGGATAACACCATCACAGTCGTACACGAAAATCGTCATACTTCAGACCGCTCCATTCGCACCATCAACAGAACAAGTTCTGCTAACGGTGTACTCCGCCTTCCACATCGCTGGCAACGGGTTCTACACAACGCTGATGACTACTTTGAAGGACAGTAATAGGTGCAAACATGTAGCTGCTCTGTATCTGTTGTGAATAAATAGTTGCCACTATTTAAGTTCCAACATTCGTACATGCGACACGAGTAAGCTGCGCGTATGTGACAAAATTCCTTCCAGTGCGAAATCAGGTAACTTGTCAAGAAATGGACCAAGTGCATAGAGGTCGCGGGAGATCATATATGAAAATGATTTTATTTACAATGTTTTAATCCCAATACAATTTTCAGTAAAAATCCATTTACTTTATTGATTTGCTTCCGTATATTTTATATTTATGCCTGTTAGGGTTTTCTTTTTTGCTACCTCTTTTAAATTTTATCGAATTGCCATCAGTCAGAAAATACAGTCATCTGTAATTCGAAATTTGGTTTCGGAAAACACACCGTTCAACACTTTGTGTCAGTCAGACTTTGGGTAGACAAACCAATTTTCCAAGCAAAAATGAGAACACGGATTTTCTTGAATTAAAGCGCCAACTAACAAGAATCAAAACAAATGTCTAAGACAAAATGTACGTAGTTTTTTTATGTAGAATCTGATTCTGCAGTAAAAAATGGGGGTTCCGATTTGAAACTTTAAAGCTGCCTCCCACCCCACCTACAGGGGGCTGGGTGGCGGGCTAATTTTAGCACCAGCAGCTGTCCCCCTCGAAAATAATCTACTTTGGATTTTACAAATTTTTGTGTGAAGCTTATTTTTCGAGTTATTCTGGTTTGTCAACTTAAAATTTACACCCTGTATACTCCTTCCACCTATCAGCGGCCGGCCGCGGTGGCCGAGCGGTTCTAGGCGCTTCAGTCCGGAACCGCGCGACTGCTACGGTCGCAGGTTCGAATCCTGCCTCGGGCATGGATGTGTGTGTGCTGTCCTTAGTTAGGTTTAAGTAGTTCTAAGTTCTAGGGTACTGATGACCTCAGATGTTAAGTCCCATAGTGCTCAGAGCCCTTTGAACCGTTTGAACCCATCAGCTTTCCCTTCTTTGCTTACAACTGGTTTACCATCTGAGCTCTCGATGGTCATACAGCTGTTTCCCTTTTTCCCAAAGGCATCTTTAATTTTTCTGTAGGCCGTATCTATCTTCCTCCTACTGAAATTGCTTCTAAATCATTAAATTTGTCCTCTAGCCATTCCTGCTTAGCAGTTTGGCACTCCCCGTCAACCTCATTTTTAGACGTTTGTATTCTCGTATTCCTTTGGTACATTTGAATTTAGTGAATTAAATTCCTCGGAACACTTCAAAGTCGATTTTCTCTAGAATTTTTTGAGAGTTGCATCGAACTGATTTGGGAGATTGATAATTTAGTTCCGAACTTCACGTACCATAAACATAAAAAATGAAAATGGTGGGTGGTCTGCTTGTGAATGCCAAAATGGTTTGAGGCGCCATGTCACGGATTGCGCGGGCTCTTCCGCCGGAGATTCGATACCTCCCTTGGGCATGCGTGTATGTGTTGTTCTTAGAATAAGTTAGTGTCAGTAGTGTGTAAGTCTAGGGACCGATGACCTCAGCAGTTTGCTCCCTTAGGAATTCACACATATTTGAACAAAATGGCGCCCGTGGTCAACAGGCTCTGACAGAGGAACAAATAGAGACATACACACTGTTGTTGTTGTTGTTGTGATCTTCAGTCCTGAGACTGGTTTGATGCAGCTCTCCATGCTACTCTATCCTGTGCAAGCTTCTTCATCTCCCAGTACCTACTGCATCCTTCTGAATCTGCTTAGTGTATTCATATCTTTGTCTCCCTCTACGATTTGTATCCTCCACGCTGCCCTCCAATACTAAATTGGCGATCCCTCGATGTCTCAGACCATGTCCTACCAACCGATCCCTTCTTCTAGCCAAGTTGTGCCACAAACTCCTCTTCTCCCCAATTCTATTCAATACCTCCTCATTAGTTATGTGATCTATCCATCTAATCTTCAGAATTCTTCTGTAGCACCACATTTCGAAAGCTTCTATTCTCTTCTTGTCCAAATTATTTATCGTTCACGTTTCACTTCCATACATGGCTACACTCCATACAAATACTTTCAGAAACGACTTCCTGACATTTAAATCTATACTAGATGTTTACAACTTTTTCTTCTTCAGAAACGCTTTCCTTGCCATTGCCAGTCTACATTTCATATCCTCTCTACTTCGACTATCATCAGTTATTTTGCTCCCCAAATAGCGAAACTCCTTTACTACTTTAAGTGTGTCATTTCCTAATCTAATTCCCCCAGCATCACCCGACTTAATTCGACTACATTCCATTATCTTCGTTTTGTTTTTGTTGATGTTCACCTTATACCCTCCTTTCAAGACACTGTCCATTCCGTTCAACTGTTCTTCCAAGTCCTTTGCTGTCTCTGACAGAATTACAATGTCATCGGCGAACCTCAAAGCTTTTATTTCTTTTCCATGGATTTTAATTCCTACTCCGAACTTTTCTTTTGTTTCCTTTACTGCTTGCTCAATATACATATTGAATAACATCGGGGATAGGCTACAACCCTGTCTCACTCCCGTCCCAACCACTGCTTCCCTTTCATGTCCCTCGACTCTTATAACTGCCATCTGCTATTTGTACAAATTGTAAATAGCCTTTCGCTCCCTGTATTTTACTCCTGCCACCTTCAGAATTTGAAAGAGAGTATTCCAATCAACATTGTCAAAAGCTTTGTCTAAGTCTACAAATGCTAGGAACGTAGGTTTGCCTTTCCTTAATCTTTCTTCTAAGATAAGCCGTAGGGTCAGTATTGCCTCGCCTGTTCCAACATTTCTACGGAATCCAAACTGATCTTCCCCGAGGTCGGCTTCTATCAGTTTTTCCATTCGTCTGTAAAGAATTCGCGTTAGTATTTTGCAGCAGTGACATACACACTATACATACCGTAATAAAACGTAACACACCTGCCAAGTGCCCAGACCCACAATGGGCATCTTCTGGCCGTTGTGGAAAGTGATGTGCTGCAGTTTGCCGGCCATCTCGCTCAGTTCCTGAGGTGCTGACGGATCAGAAATAGACAGAAGGCAGCTGTCGACTGTGTTGCACTCGCGAAGATCCGAGTATTTATACCAGTCGTAGCACTTGAAATAGCAATCTGATATTAGCAATTTCCTTATCTCGAGTGATGCGTGTGTCATCAGAACAATATACGAACAAGGAAGATTAGATAAATGCGAAGCAAAAACGCGAGTGACATAGCTAGGATACCAAAGGTGTCGCGGAAGAATCTGAAGAGGAGCACGACGTTGACATGTGACCTTTGCCAATTGCACAATTGAACGTAATGCTATGTATGATACTAACATGCACAATTGGACGCAACATCATGCAACAAATTTTGTATGATGCGTAACATGCACAACTAGACGCATCGGTATGCAACAGATTTTTGCATGGTATGCAACACCTTCCTTTGCTCAACAGATAGAAATGTTCATACGTAAAAATAATGTCCGACCTATCCCGCCCGGTTAGCCGTGAGGTCTAACACACGGCTTTCCGGGCGGGAAGGAGCGCCTGGTTCCCGGCACGAATCCGTCCGGCGGATTTAGTGTCGAGGTCCGGTGTGCCGGCCAGCCTGTGGATGGTTTTTAAGGCGGTTTTCCATCTGCCTCGGCGAATGTGGGATGGTTCCCCTTATTCCGCCTCAGTTACACTATGTCAGCGATTACAGCCCAAACACTGTCTCCAAGTACGCGTACACCATAATTACTCTACCTCGCAAACATTTGGGGTTACACTCGTCTGGTGTCAGACGTTCCCGGGTAGGGGTGGGGGGCGGGGGTGGGGTTCCGGTGGGGCGGCGGCGGTAGGGTGAGTCGACTGCCTTAGGCTGTTGTGTGGTTGTGAACCACTGAGGGCTACGGCGGGGACGAAGTCTCTCCGTCGTTTCTAGGTCCGCAATTCCATACAATACAATACAATGTCAGACCTATACAAGGGAGTCTTAAAAAGCGATTACTTTTGACAATAAAGGGTGTTTATAAAATACCGGGTGATCAAAAACTCAGTATAAATTTTAAAACTAAATAAATCACGGAATAATGTAGATAGAGAGGTACAAATTGGCACACGTGCTTGGAAATACATGGGTTTTATTAGAACTAAAAAAAGTACAAAAGTTCAAAAAATGTCCGACAGATGGCGTTTCATCTTATCAGAATAGCAATAATTAGCATAACAAAGTAAGACAAAGCAAAGATGATGTTCTTTACAGGAAATGCTCAATATGTCCACCATCATTCTTCAACAATAGCTGTAGTAAAGGAATAATGTTGTGAACAGCACTGTAAAGCATGTCCGGAGTTATGGTGAGGCATTGGCGTCGGATGTTGTCTTTCAGCATCCCTAGAGATGTCGGTCGATCACGATACACTTGCGACTTCAGGTAACCCCAAAGGCAATAATCGCACGGACTGCGGTCTGGGGACCTGGGAGGCCAAGCATGACGAAAGTGGCGGCTGAGCACACGATCATCACCAAACGACGCGCGCAATATAGGGTGGAGCGCCATCCTGCATAAACATCGTACGTTCCAGCTGGTGTTTATCAGCCAGGCTGGGGATGATGCGATTCTGTAACATATCGGCGTACCTCTCACCCGTCGCGGTAGCAGTTACAAAACCAGAATCACGCATTTCTTCGAACAAAAAGGGCCCGATAACGGTAAATGTGGTAAATCCAACCTATACCGTGACTTTCTCGTCGTGCAATGAACTTTCCACGACAGTTCTAGGATTTTCGGTAGCCCAAATTCTGCAGTTGTGGGCGTTGACAGAAACTCGGAGCGTGAAATGAGCTTCGTCGGTCCACAAGACGTTACTCAACCAATCGTCATCTTCCGCCATCTTTTGAAACGCCCACACAGCAAATGCCCTCCGCTTCACTAAATCGCCAGATAACAGTTCATGATAGTCTCGGGACTGAAGAGCACAACAACAACAACAGCATCGGAGGGTACGCCTAAGTGCCAACCAAACAGTAGTGTATGGAATGCCGGTGCGACGTGCGACTGCACGAGCGCTGACTTCCCCGTGCATAGACGAACCCGCTACAGTCTCCATTTCTTCCTGAACTGTCTCAGCAGCATTACGCCTTGTGCTCGGTCGGCCACTACTGGGGTCTATCGTCTAAACAACCCGTGGCTTCGAACTTCGAAATCATTCTCGCCACAGCTGCATTTGTCAACGAACCATTACCCGTTCGAATTCGCTTCCTATGGCGATGGGATCGTAACGCTGAACTAGCACATTCCCCATTCTGATAATACAGCTTCACTAAAAGCGCCTTTTCAGGTAACGTCAACATGCTGCGACTGCTGGCGCATCTGATTCTCTCTCTCATTACACCTCCTTTTATACACGATTGTCATGCGCAGTCACTGACGTTTTGTATCCAGCGCCGTCTGTCGGACATTTTGTGAACTTTGTTTGTTTTTGTTCTAATAAAACCCCATGTCATTCCAAGCACCTGTGGCAATTTTTATCTCTCTATCTACATTATTCCGTGGTTTATTAAGTTTTCAAATTTATACTGACTTTTTGATCACCCGGTACACTGGTATCCAAAATTAAAGCAACAAATGGAAATTTTACAAGGTTGAGTTCATTTTGCCACAGAAACAGGTGAAAGTAAATACACTCCTGGAAATGGAAAAAAGAACACATTGACACCGGTGTGTCAGACCCACCATACTTGCTCCGGACACTGCGAGAGGGCTGTACAAGCAATGATCACACGCACGGCACAGCGGACACACCAGGAACCGCGGTGTTGGCCGTCAAATGGCGCTAGCTGCGCAGCATTTGTGCACCGCCGCCGTCAGTGTCAGCCAGTTTGCCGTGGCATACGGAGCTCCATCGCAGTCTTTAACACTGGTAGCACGCCGCGACAGCGTGGACGTGAACCGTATGTGCAGTTGACGGACTTTGAGCGAGGGCGTATAGTGGGCATGCGGGAGGCCGGGTGGACGTACCGCCGAATTGCTCAACACGTGGGGCGTGAGGTCTCCACAGTACATCGATGTTGTCGCCAGTGGTCGGCGGAAGGTGCACGTGCCCGTCGACCTGGGACCGGACCGCAGCGACGCACGGATGCACGCCAAGACCGTAGGATCCTACGCAGTGCCGTAGGGGACCGCACCGCCACTTCCCAGCAAATTAGGGACACTGTTGCTCCTGGGGTATCGGCGAGGACCATTCGCAACCGTCTCCATGAAGCTGGGCTACGGTCCCGCACACCGTTAGGCCGTCTTCCGCTCACGCCCCAACATCGTGCAGCCCGCGTCCAGTGGTGTCGCGAGAGGCGTGAATGGAGGGACGAATGGAGACGTGTCGTCTTCAGCGATGAGAGTCGCTTCTGCCTTGGTGCCAATGATGGTCGTATGCGTGTTTGGCGCCGTGCAGGTGAGCGCCACAATCAGGACTGCATACGACCGAGGCACAGAGGGATAACACCCGGCATCATGGTGTGGGGAGCGATCTCCTACACTGGCCGTACACCACTGGTGATCGTCGAGGGGACACTGAATAGTGCACGGTACATCCAAACCGTCATCGAACCCATCGTTCTACCATTCCTAGACCGGCAAGGGAACTTGCTGTTCCAACAGGACAATGCACGTCCGCATGTATCCCGTGCCACCCAACGTGCTCTAGAAGGTGTACGTCAACTACACTGGCCAGCAAGATCTCGGGATCTGTCCCCCATTGAGCATGTTTGGGACTGGATGAAGCGTCGTCTCACGCGGTCTGCACGTCCAGCACGAACGCTGGTCCAACTGAGGCGCCAGGTGGAAATGGCATGGCAAGCCGTTCCACAGGACTACATCCAGCATCTCTACGATCGTCTCCATGGGAGAATAGCAGCCTGCATTGCTGCGAAAGGTGGATATACACTGTACTAGTGCCGACATTGTGCATGCTCTGTTGCCTGTGTCTATGTGCCTGTGGTTCTGTCAGTGTGATCATGTGATGTATCTGACCCCAGGAATGTGTCAATAAAGTTTCCCCTTCCTGGGACAATGAATTCACGGGGTTCTTATTTCAATTTCCAGGAGTGTAAGAAACAATGTAAAGAATACAGAACGTAAACAACTGCAACATCCATAACGATAGACAAAAATGTTCGTAATTTTTTTCAACTTAACGGATTTGCACACACATTCCGACAACTGGTTAATGTGCTCAGTATGGGGTGTGACCATCTCTGGCAGGAACACAGGCGTGACAACGACGGGATATGAAGTGAGCGCTGTCAGCAATCTCATGTTGAGGCAGTAATGCCCATTTTTCCAGCAGAGCTACTCGAAAGTCCTTGGGAGTGGTTGGTGGATGCTGACGTGAGGCAACCCGTCTCCGCTGCTTCCACGACATGCCCTATGGGATTCAAATCGGAAGAGCGAGCAGGCCACGCCATGCATGCATTATCTTCCGTTTCCAAGAAAATATCGACCAATGAGGTCTAAGGACCTCGTCACGACACCTGACTGCAGTTAAACCATGTCGATTGACCCGTACAACTTCATGAAGAGTTGTTCGAGTGGTCAGTATAATCCCTGACCACACCATTAGGGATCCTCCTCGATATCGGTTTCTTTCCACGATATTTGGGTCCCGAAATCGTGTTCCACGTTCAATCCAGAGGCTTTTCACTCTCCAGACTGGATCGGGACACATCTGTGAGTAGAATATTCGCCCATTGTTCGATCGTCCATGTGGCATCTTGACGACACCACTGTAGACGTTCCCTTCTATGAAGATGCGTCAGAGGTAGACGAACAGCAGGTCTCCGACAATACAGGCCACTGTACGCCGTTTGCCTCTATACAACAGGTCCAGGCTGCGAGGTCAGATGCCTGCCGTGCCGTACTAAGGCGGTGGCGTCGTGTCCTTACAGCCCAATAACGGTCCTCTCTTTCTGATGTGACACGTGGTCGGTCCTGCCCTGGTCTTTGAGATGCAGTTTCGGTTTCTACAAACTGTTGCCACATCCGAGAAACAACATCACGATTCAAAGTAAGTCACAGGGCCACATAAGTTTGCGACTGGCCTGCATCCATTCTTCCTATGGTTCTCCACTGCAGAGAGATTGGTAGGCGTCTTCTCTGCGCCATACTGCATTGTCTCAGATTGTGTACACAGTGATTGTGGATGTGGGACCACACGAAAAATATGCACATCAAAAAAAGTTTTGCATCACCTCGGTTCCGAGAGTTCCGGAACCTGTACAGAAAATTAGGATAGAGAGCAACGTAACAATTATGTTCGCCCTTTTTATTGCTCATAAAACCCACACATTGCATGTCGTACCACCATACAGCGAGACCTTCAGAGGTGGTGGTCCAGATTGCTGTACACACCGGTACCTCTAATACCCACCAGTACGTCCTCTTGCATTGATGCATGTCTGTATTCGTCGTGGCATACTATTCACAGGTTGGTTGGTTGGTTGTTTCGGGGAAGGAGACCAGACAGCGAGGTCATCGGTCTCATCGGATTAGGGAAGGACGAGGAAGGAAGTCGGCCGTGCCCTTTGAAAGGAACCATCCCGGCATTTGCCTGGAGCGATTTAGGGAAATCACGGAAAACCTAAATCAGGATGGCTGGACGCGGGATTGAACCGTCGTCCTCCCGAATGCGAGTCCAGTGTCTAACCACTGCGCCACCTCGCTCGGTCTATTCACAGGTTCAAGGTACTGTTGGTCCAGAGTATCGCACTCTTCAACCGCGATTCGGCGCGGATCCCTCAGAGTGGTTTGTGGGTCACGTCGTCCATAAACAAACAAAAAATGTTCAAATGTGTGTGCCGGCCGGGGTGGCCGAGCGGTTCTAGGCGCTACAGTCTGGAACCGCGCGACCACTACGGTCGCAGGTTCGAATCCTGTCTCGGGCATGGCTGTGTGTGCTGTCCTTAGGTTAGTTAGGTTTAAGTAGTTCTACGTTCTAGGGGACTGATGACCTCAGATGTTAAGTCCCATAGTGCTCAGAGTCATTTGAACCATTTTTCAAATGTGTGTGAAATCTTATGGGACTTAACTACTAAGGTCGTCAGTCCCTAAGCTTACACACTACTTTACCTAAATTATCCTAAGGACGAACACACACATCCATGCCCGAGGGAGGACTCGAACCTCCGCCGGGACCAGCCGCACAGCCCATGTCTGCAGCGCCCCAGACCGCTCGGCTAACCCCGCGCGGCGTCCATAAACAGCCCTTTTCAATCTATCCCAGGCATGTCCGATAGGGTTCATGTCTGGAGAACATGCTGGCCACTCTAGTCGAGCGATGTCGTTATCCTGAAGAAAGACTTTCATAAGATATGCACGATGGGGGCGCGAATTATCGTCCATGAAGACGAATGCCTCGCCAATATGCCGACGATATGGTTGCACTATCGGTCGGATGGCATTCACGTATCGTACAGCCTTTACGGCGCCTTCCATAACCACTAGCGGTGTACGTCGGCCCCACATAATACCACACCAAAACAGCAGGGGACCTCCACCTTGCTGCACTCGCTGGAAATTGTGTTTACGGCGTTGAGCCTGACGGGGGTGCCTATAAAGACGTCGACGATTGTCTGGTTGAAGGCATATGCGACACATCGGTGAAGAGAACGTGATGCCAATCCTGAGCGGTCCATTCGGCAAGTTGTTGGGCCCATCTGTACCACGCTGCGTGGTGTCGTGTTTGCAAAGATGGACGTCGCCGTGGACGTTGGGAGTGAAGTTGCGCATCATGTAGTCTATTGCACACAGTTTGAGTCGTAACACGACGTCCTACGGCTGCACGAAAAGCATTATTCAAAATGGTGGCATTGCTGTCAGGGTTCCTCCGAGCCATAATCCGTAGGTAGCGATCATGCACTGCAGTAGTAGCCCTTGGTCCGCCTGAGCGAGGCATTTCATCGCCAGTTCCTGTCTCTCTGTATGTCCTCCATGTACGAACAACATCGCCTTGGTTCACTCGGAGACGCCTGGACACTTCCCTTGCTGAGAGCCCTTCGGGCACACAGTAAGGATGTGGACGCGATCGAACCGCGCATGGTTGAACTACAGACAACACAAGCCTTGTACCTCCTTCCTGGTCGAATGACTGGAACTGATCGGCTTTCGGACCCCTCCGTCTGATAGACACTGCTAATGCATGGTTGTTTTGGGCGGGTTTAATGACATCACTGAACAGTCAAAGCGACTGTATCTGTGATACAATATCCACAGTCAACGTCCATCTTCAGTAGTTCTGGGAACCGGAGTGATACAGTTTTTTTTCTGATGTGGGTACTACGCTGTTTGATGGGTGACGTAACGTTATCGTTCGCATAGTTGTCCGTTAACCTGAATGCCATCTTCCGTGCAGAAAACGATCGTACGGACATCTGTTGATAGTTGGTATGACTATATGTTTCTTAGACACAAAATGGCTCTGAGCACTATGCGACTTAACTTCTGAGGTCATCAGCCGCCTAGAACTTAGAACTAATTAAACCTAACTAACCTAAGGACATCACACACATCCATGTCCGAGGGAGGATTCGAACCTGCGACCGTAGCGGTCGCTCGGTTTAAGACTGTAGCGCCTAGAACCGCACGGTCTTAGACACAGGATAGGGAAATAGCGATTTGTTGTTTTAATTTTGGACACTTGTGCAGTTATACAAAAGTGAATTTTCATTGTGAGAAAGGTAAATAACTTACAAAAAAGTTTGATAAAGATCTGGAAGCAGTATATGTTCAAATTTTATTTATAAATGTTCACTGCGGCTACGTGCTGTAATTTGACAAATGTCTCGTGTGTAAACAGTTTCCTAGCAGATTATAGGAAAAAAAGTCTTGACGTATGGCGTCGATAGCTCCAGTTAGCCGGCCGCGGTGACCGTGAGGTTCTAGGCGCTTCAGTCCGGAACCGCGAGACTGCTACGGTCGCAGGTTCGAATCCTGCCTCGGGCATGGATGTGTGTGATGTCCTTAGGTTAGTTAGGTTTAAGTAGTTCTAAGTTCTAGGCGACTGATGACTCCAGTTTGTAGATTTTAAATGACACGCATTTCCGTAATAGATTGCACACTAGGTATATTCGATTCTAAGCTGGCACGTCTCGTTCATTTACCTGGGCCACGAATATAAGACTTCCGAATTAGTTCAACTGTTGGCCTACCGTGACCCGCAGTCCTGTGTGTTACACAGCCAGTTTCGGTTGAACGATTGTTACAGTTAATAAAAACTTGTCTCTAAAGAGGTGGCTTGTGATATTTGGTCCTGAATTGCCTCTAAACTGTAGTAGCGGATTTCGATTCATGAAACCTTAAACAACGGTGCGAACGCTCTGCACCGCTATACGACTCCATGGCTGTTGGAAAAACTCTTTCGCGCATGACACGTGTCGGGAAAGTCAAGAACGAACAGTGTTAGGCCTGAAGTTGAGACACAATGCATTTAATGCTGTATCAGATATATCTATAAGTTACTTTCCATTATCACAATTAAAGGTTACTTTTGTCTAACTAATTGATAAGCACCAAGTGTGTTAATGACCTAGTGGACAACGTTGTACACAGAGACGGCGCGAAGTAAGAACATTGTAGCGAAATACAGGAAGACCGGTAGATGATCGACTATTGATGCAGGGATTCGCAACTAACCCGCAACAATGTAACGCGTTGCATACAAATAGGCAGAAATACAGATTTTTGTATGATTACACGATTGCAGAACAACAGATCGCAGCAGTCACTTCCATAAAATACCAATGAGTATGCGTACGGAGCGATTTAAAGTGGGGCTATCGCGTAAAACTAATTGCAGGTGCGGCAGATGCCAGACTGCGATTCATCGGCTATGGAGTAACGGGATTATTGATATGAAACATTTTCTTTGAAAAACATAGATACACTACTGGCCATTAAAATGGCTACGCCAAGAAGAAATGCAGATGATAAACAGGTATTCATTGGACAAATATATAATACTAGAACTGACATGTGATTACATTTTTACGCAATTTGGGTGCATAGATCCTAAGAAATCAGTACCCAGAACAGCCACCTCTGGCCATAATAACGGCCTTGATACGCTTGGGCATTGAGTCAAACAGAGCTTGGATGGCGTGTACAGGTACAGCTGCCCATGCAGCTACAACACGATACCACAGTTCATCAAGAGTAGTGACTGGCGTGTTGTGACGAGCCAGTTGCTCGGCCACCACTGACCAGACGTTTTCAGTTGGTGAGAGATCTGGAGAAATGTGCTGGCCAGGGCAGCAGTCGAACATTTTCTGTATCCAGAAAGGCCCGTACAGGACCTGCAACGTACGGTCGTGCATTATCCTGCTGAAATGTAGGGTTTAGCAGGAATCGAATGAAGGGTAGAGCTACGGGTAGTACCACATCTGAAATGTAACGTCCACTGTTCAAAGTGCCGTCAATGCGAACAAGAGGTGACCGAGACGTGTAACCAATGGCACCACATACCGTCACCCCGGGTGATACGCCAGTATGGCGATGACGAATACACGCTTCCAATGTGCGTTCACCGCGATGTCGGCAAACACGAATGCGACCATCATGGTGCTATAAATAGAACCTGGATTCATCCGAAAAATGACGTTTTGCCATTCGTGCACCGAGGTTCGTCGTTGAGTACACCATCGCAGGCGCTCCTGTCTGTGATGCAGCGTCAAGGGTAACCGCAGTCACGGTCTCCGAGCTGATAGTCCATGCTGCTGCAAACGTCGTCGAAGTGTTCGTGCAGATGCTTGTTGTCTTGCAAATGTTCCCATCTGTTGACTCAGGGATCGAGACGTGGCTGCACGATCCGTTACAGCCATGCGTACAAGATGCTTGTCATCTCGACTGCTAGTGATACCAGGCCGTTGGGATCCAGCACGGCGTCCCGTACTACCCTCCTGAACCCACCGATTCCATATTCTGCTAACAGTCATTGGATCTCGACCAACGCGAGCAGCAGTGTCGCGATACGATAAATCGCAATCGCGATAGGCTACAATCCAACCTTTATCAAAGTCGGAAACGTGATGGTACGCATTTCTCCTCCTTACACGAGGCATCACAACAGCCGCCAAGTGCTGTTTGTGTATGAGAAATCGGTTGAAAACTTTCCTCATGTTAGCACGTTGTAGGTGTCGCCACCGGCGCCAGCCTTGTGTTAATGCTCTGAAAAGCTCATCATTTGCACATCACAGCATCTTCTTCCTGTCGGTTAAATTTCGCGTCTGTAGCACGTCATCTTCGTGGTGTAGCAATTTTAATGGCCAGTAGTGTATTTAGTTGTTGTCACCGTCAGTGTACTCCCCTCATCTATGTCTAAAATGTTCCATGTGAATTTTCCGATGCCTGATACGTGCTGGAAGTCTTCCTCTGTGAGCTCCTTGCCGAGCGGAGAGGCCGCGCCAAGTCACGGATTGCGAGTCCTCCCTAGGACACGGGTGTAAGTCTAGGGACCAATGACCTCAGCAGCTTGGTCCCTTAGGAGTTCACACACATCTGAACATTTGTGAGCTCCTTGATGACGCATGCCGCTTTTTTTTTCACGGATTCAGCAGACTGACATTCTGTTCCTTTCAAAGCAGATTTGACATTATGGAATAGATAAAAGATACTTGGTGCTACACTGAAGAGCCAAAGAAACTGGTACACCTGCATAAAATTGTCTAGGGTCCCCGCGAGCACGCAGAAGTGACGTATCACGGCTTGGAATAGAGTCGACTGATGTCTGAAGTAGTGCTGGAGGGAATTCACACCACGAATCCTGCAGGGCTGTCCGTAAAACCGTAAGAGTACGGAAGGGTGGAGATCTCTTTCGAACAGCACGTTGCAAGGCATCCCAGATATGCTCGATAATGTTCATACCTGGGGAGTTTGGTGGCCAGCGGAAGTGAACCCTCGCATTACCAAGCGGGGTATTCTGACTGCCTCAGGTTGATTTTTTCCCTATATGCCTGTGGTCTCATGACTTTGTACTAAAATCACTGACGTTGAATCCACACTCACGACTGTCTAATTTCTTTGGCTTTATCATTGTTATTCAAGTCATTTATTGGTGGGATTGTAAGACTACCCCGCTTGGTATGAAATGTCTTATTTTATTATTTTTAGAAAAGAAGATTTTGGGAAATATATCTGTCATTCATCTTCTTTGCTGAGTTTTGCCATAGATCAAATGTTTGTTATTGTTGCTGGTTACTATTGTCGAGTTCAATTTGACGTTCACTGTTGAGCTGGCAACACGAGTCAGTATTTCACCTGCAAGTAAGGATGTCCAAAGGATTTTCTAGCGAAGAGATCGTGGAAATTCTATACAATTCTGATGTCAGTGATGATGAAAATGAATGGGACATTGACAATGAACTGAATGAATATATGGAACCCCTTGACAAAGACCATATCATAGCATCAGATGAAGCTGATGATGAAATATCAGAAGACACTACACATTCACATGAACAAGTAGAAGAAGAAGTAGAGGATGATGATGAAGAAGAAGAAGAAGACGAAGACACTGGAGATTCGTTTGTTTCTAGAAGTGGATTACAATGTTCTAGTGAACCACCAAAAGGTGAGCGGCGTCGACGTCGCAACATTTTGAACACCTGACCCAGTGAATGATGGAAAAACAATCAAAACAATAACAGGGTCATTTTTATTATTTATCTCACCAGAAATCGTGAGCATCATTGTAGAAGAAACGAACAGGGAAGCCAAACGAGTAGTTTCTTTGTGGAATGCAGCTCATTCTTCGAACAAAACGACATGGAAAGATACAAATGCAACTGAAGTGTACGCTGTATTAGCAATTCTAATAGGAGCTGGTCGAACTCATGGACATCGCACATGTGCTTCCGATCCGTGGGGAGGTAATGTTGCTTTTCGGCAACCATTCTTTTCTGCTGCCATGTCAAGAAACCGATTTTTGTGTATACTGAAATTCTTGCGATTTAACAATAGAGACACAAGAGCACAGAGAATTGAAGAAACCAAGGACAAGCTACAAGCCATCAGGGTAGTGTTCGAGAACTTTCAGTCTAACTTGTGCAAGAACTTCTATTCTTATGAACACGTGACTATTGATGAACGATTAGCAACGTACCGAGGAAACTACCCTTTTAGGGTTTATATGAACAGCGAGCCTGGCAAGTATGGCATTAAAATTTGGGTTTGTGCTGATGTGAAGACATCTTACTTATTGCAGATCCAAATTTACACAGGAATGGTGGACAATACTCGGGAAGTGAAGCAAGGACAGAGAGTTGTTTTGGATCTGATGGAACCATTTCTGAATAACGGTCATGGTGTCACAACTGATAATTTTTTCACCAGTTTTCCATTGGCTGCTGAACTACTAAAATGAAACACGACATTGGTTGGTACCTTGTGTTGCAATAAGGAAAAGATTCCGAAGGATTTCTTGCCAAACAGAAAGAGAGAAGTTCACTCTTCAATGTTCGGTTTCACAAATAACTTGACCCTAGTTTCCTATGTTCCAAAGAAGGGAAAGGCTACTACTCTCCACTCAGCATAATGAGAGACAAGTGAGTGTTGAAGAAAGCGAACACAAACGCGAAATCATACTGCACTACAACAAAACCAAAGGTGCTGTAAATAATGGGGACAAAATGACATGAGAATACAGTTGTGTTAGAGGAACGAGGCGGTGGCCACTAAGAATCTTCATGGAAATGATAGATATTGCAGCACTGAATGCATATATTCAGTACACTCAAAGATTTCCTGAATGGCGGAAGAATAACCAAAGCCGACGTAAACTCTTCACGACTGAACTGGCATTGGAACTCAGCAAAGGCAACATGGAAGAAAGAGCCAAAAATATCAATGGTCTTCGTAAAGATGTACAAGATGCACTGAAAGTTTGTGGTATTGCAATCTACAGCAGTGATCCAGACCCAGTGTTCCAAGTTACCAACGCCACAACGATGTCAATATTGCAAGAGAAACGATGATCGGAAAACAAGATCCTGTTGTGTAACGTGCAAGAGACCCGTTTGTAATATACACAGAGAAGAAACTGTTACTGCGAAGTGCATTCAGTGCAGAAATGTACTTGACAGAAAAGTTGAAAAAAGTCTTGTGTTATTTTACAGCAGTGACTCAACAGTCACATAGTACATAGATTATTAATTTTCTGTTCGTTGAGTACTGAATTTAGTGAAAGATATAAAAATTTTTTTGTACTTTGTGTCTGGGTTCTGACTAAATACTTCTAATAACCTGAAAAGCTGTTTTACAATACTAAATAAACCCATTTAATGGAAATAACGCAATCTGAGAACAAATATTACAATAAAACACAAAAATCTTTTGAGGTAGTCCAAATATCCCGCTTGGTAAAATAGAGGCGTGAAAAAGCTTGGTTACGGGAGGGTTAAACTCAGAGGAGTGTTCCTGGAGCCATTCTGTAGCAACTCTGGTCGAGTGGGGTGTCGCATTGTTCTGCTGGAATTGCCCAAGTTAGTCGGAATGCACAATGGCCACGAATGGATGCAGGTGATAAGACAGGATACTTACGCGCGTGTCACCTGTCACAGTCGTATCTAGACGTATTAGGGGTCCTACATCACACCAACTGCACACGCCCCACACCATTACAGAGCCTCATTTTGAACAGTCCCTTGCTGATATGCAATGTCCATGGATTCATGAGGTTGTCTCCATACCCCTGCAAGTCCATCTGCTCTATACAATTTGAAACGAGACTCGTTGAAGCAGGCAACATGTTTCCAGTCATCAATAGTCCAATGTCGGTGTTGACGGGCCCAGGTGAGGCGTATAGCGTAGTGTCATGCAGTTATCAAAGGTCCACAACTGGGTCTTCGGCTCCAAAAGCCCATATCGATGGATTTTCGTTGAATGGTTCGCACGCTGACACTTGTTGATGGCCCAGCATTGAAATCTGCAGTAATTTGCGGAAGGGTTGCACTTCTGTCACGCAGAACGGTTTTCTTCAGTCGTCATTGGCCCCGTTCTTGCAGGATGTGTTTCCGGTACACTCGTGAAGTGATCGTACGGGAAAATCCACACTTCATCGCTACTTCGGAGGTACCGTGTCCCATCGCTCGTGCGCCGGCTATAACACCAAGTTCAAACTGTGTCCGATTCCACACGTCGGCTTTGAACAATGACGTCATACCTAAGGCAGAGAAGCTACATAGAGGTAATTCTGAAAGCGGCTGATCATATTCGTAAACAAATGAATGTAGCGTACGATAAAATTACACAGTTCACAGGATTAATTACTTAGCCAGAAACTGTGCCGACAACAATTAAAGGTAATGAAAATAAATAAGAATAGCAAAAGAGGAGTATACATGTCTGAAACAAAATAATTATCGTAATTTATGCGAGTAAGAAAAGCACAGAGAGTCTTTAAATCCAGTACAGTACAGCGCATGGTGAAATCATAATATTATGAATCAGCGTTAACTTTTAATACTAATTGTTAAATCTACACAAGTAATGAAATTTGACAAAAAGTAGGGTTTCACAAATACTAAAATCGTTAATTGGAACTGACGTATATAGATTAATTCTAGTTACTGATTCCAAACATACCACGGTTCGTTATTTAGATCTACATCTACATCTACATCCATACTACGCAAGCCACCTGACGGTGTGTGTCGGAGGGTGCCTTGAGTACCTCTATCGGTTCTCCCTTCTATTCCAGTCTCGTATTGTTCGTGGAAAGAAGGATTGTCGGTATGCCTCTGTGTGGGCTCCAATCTCTCTGATTTTATCCTCATGGTCTCTTCGCGACATATACGTAGGAGGGAGCAATATACTGCTTGACTCCTCGGTGAAGGTATGTTCTCGAAACTTCAACAAACGCCCGTACCGAGCTACTGAGCGTCTCTCCTGCAGAGTCTTCCACTGGAGTTTATCTATCATCTCCGTAACGCCTTCGCGATTACTAAATGATCCTGTAACGATGCGCGCTGCTCTCCGTTGGATCTTCTCTATCTTTTCTATCAATCCTATCTGGTACGGATCCCACACTGCTGAGCATTATTCAAGCAGTGGGTGAACAAGCGTACTGTAACCTACTTCCTTTGTTTACGGATTGCATTTCCTTAGGTTTCTTACAATGAAACTCAGTCTGGCATCTGCTTTACCGACGATCAACTTTATATGATCATTCCATTTTAAATCAATCCTAATGCGTACTCCCAGATAATTTATGGAATTAACTGCTTCCAGTTGCTGACCTACTATATTGTTGCTAAATGATAAGGGATCTTTCTTTGTATGTATTCGCAGCACATTACACTTGTCTACATTGAGATTCAACTGCAATTCCCTGCATCATGCGTCAGTTCGCTGCAGATCCTCCTGCATTTTAGTACAATTTTCCATTGTTACAGCCTCTCGATACACCACATCATCATCCGCAAAAAGCCTCAGTGAACTTACGATGTCATCCACAAGGTCATTTATGTATATTGTGAATAGCAACGGTCCTACGACACTCCCCTGCGGCACACCTGAAATCACTCTTACTTCGGAAGACTTCTCTCCATTGAGAATGACATGCTGCGTTCCGTTATCTAGAAACTCTTCAATCCACTCACACAATTGGTCTGATAGTCCATATGCTCTTACTTTGTTCATTAAACGACTGTAGGGAACTGTATCGAACGCCTTGCGGAAGTCAAGAAACACGGCATCTACCTGGGAACCCGTGTCAATGGCCCTCTGAGTCTCGTGGACGAATAGCGCGAGCTGGGTTTCACACGATCGTCTTTTTCGAAACCCATGCTGATTCCTACAGAGTAGATTTCTAGTCTCCATAAAAGTCATTATACTCGAACATAATACGTGTTCCAAAATTCTACAACTGATCGACGTTAGAGATATAGGTCTATAGTTCTGCACATCTATTCGACGTCCCTTCTTGAAAACGGGGATGACCAGTGCCCTTTTACAATCCGTTGGAACGCTACGCTCTTCTAAAGACCTACGGTACACCGCTGCGAGAAGGGGGGCAAGTTCCTTCGCGTACTCTGTGTAAAATCGAACTGGTATCCCATCAGGTCCAGCGGCCTTTCCTCTTTTGAGCGATTTTAATTGTTTCTCTATCCCTCTGTCGTCTATTTCGATATCTACCATTTTGTCATCTGTGTTACAATCTAGAGAAGGAACTACAGTGCAGTCTTCCTCTGTGAAACAGCCTTGGAAAAAGACATTTAGTATTTCGGCCTTTAGTCTGTCATCCTCTGTTTCAGTACCATTTTGGTCACAGAGTGTCTGGATATTTTGTTTTGATCCACCTACCGCTTTGACATAAGGCCAAAATTTCTTAGGATTTTCTGCCAAGTCAGTACATAGAACTTTACTTTCGAATTCATTGAACGCTTCTCGCATAGCTCGCCTCACACTACATTTCGCTTCGCGTAATTTTTGTTTGTCTGCAAGGCTTTGGCTATGTTTATGTTTGCTGTTAAGTTCCCTTTGCTTCCGTAGCAGTTTTCTAACTCAGTTGTTGTACCACGCTGGATCTTTTCAATCTCTTACGATCTTGCTTGGCACATACTCATCTAATGCATATTGTACGATGGTTTTGAACTTTGTCCACTGATCCTCAACACTATCTGTACTTGAGACAAAACTTTTGTGTTGAGCCGTCAGGTACTCTGTAATCTGCTTTTTGTCACTTTTGCTAAACAAAAAAATCTTCCTACCTTTTTTAATATTTCTATTTACGGCTGAAATCATCAATGCAGTAACCGCTTTATGATCGCTGATTCCCTGTTCTGCGTTAACTGTTTCAAATAGTTCGGGTCTGTTTGTCACCAGAAGGTCTAATATGTTATCGTCACGAGTCGGTTCTCTGTTTAACTGCTCAAGGTAGTTTTCAGATAAAGCACTTAAAAAAATTTCACTGGATTCTTTGTCCCTGCCATCCGTTATGAACGTTTGAGTCTCGCAGTCTATATCCGGCAAATTAAAATCTCCACCCAGAACTATAACATGGTGGGGAAATCTACTCGAAATATTTTCCAAATTGCCTTCAGGTGCTCAGCCACAACAGCTGCTGAGCCAGGGGGCCTATAGAGACATCCAATTACCATGTCTGAGCCTGCTTTAACTGTGACCTTAAGCCAAATTATTTCACATTTCGGATCTCCGTCAATTTCCTTCGATACTATTGCACTTCTTATTGCTATAAACACACCTCCCCCTTCACTGTCCAGCCTGTCTCTGCGATATACATTCCAATCTGAGTTTAGGATTTCATTACTGTTTACGTCTGGTTTCAGTCATCTTTCTGTTCCTTGTACTATATGTGCATTGTGACCGTTTATTAATGAGAGCAGTTCTGAGACCTTTCTATAGACGTTCCTGCAGTTTACTATTAGCACATTAATATTGTTATTCCCTGTTGCATTTTGCCTACTCCTACCTTTCCGCGTCCCAGGGGGCGTCTTGTCGAGCCTAGGGAGGGAATTCTCTAACCTAAAAGAACCCACATGTGCACTCCACACGTACTCCGCTACCCTTGTAGCCGCTTCCGGCGTGTAGTGCACGCCTGACCTATTCAGGGGGACCCTACATTTCTCAGCCCGATAGCGGAGATCGAGAAATTTGCACCCCAGATCTCCACAGAATCGTCTGAGCCTCTGGTTTAAGCCTTCCACTCGGCTCCAAACCAGAGGACCGCGATCGGTTCTGGGAACGATACTACAAATAGTTAGCTCTGATTCTACCCCGCGAGCGAGGCTTTCCGCCTTCACAAATTCCGCCAACCACCCGTACGAACTGAGGATCAAAGTGCGATTTGTGCTTTTACCAGTGGGGGGAATGTCTCAGGGGGTTAGTAGAATTATGTATGTTACTAGCTTGGATTATGGCGTTACGCATGGTTAAACAGCTATTTATAAATAGATGTTAATGCCGAAACTCACTATTCACGCGTATGCACTAACAGAAAGGCCATCCCTTGTTATATCTTTAAAAGTACATTATAGGTAAAGCTTATTTACAAAATCATCTATATACAGGTATACGAGAGGAATTCAAGAAGTAGAGGCACATTTGTGAAAAGCTGTACTTATTCTGATGATAGAAAACTGAAATATATTAATAGTATTAATAGTAAGACTTATTAAAAACTTTCAGTGTTCGGCTCCACAAATTTAAATTATATGTAAAGATTTACTCCAGTGCGTGGGAAATAAACATCCCAGGTTGGGATGCATAAACTAAAACCAGAGGAGGGGATGGTCTGATGCAGAGGGGGGTGGGGAATCCCCCCATCCCCCCCTGCAAATCGCACACTGCTGAGGATGACCTCTGAACCCAGACGGCAGGAGTCACTGGTGCCGACATGAGCAACAATTTGCAGTCGGGTGCACCCAGTGCTCTCTATCGCCGCCGGCAGGGCCTCCTCCACATCTCGGATGAGAACCCCCGGCAAGCAGACAGAGTGAACACTGGCCTTTTTCCCCGACCTTTCCGCTATTTCCCTAAGGGGCTCCATCACCCGCCTAACGTTGGAGCTCCCAATCACTAACAAACCCCTCCTCTCGTATGCCTGCTCGGACCTTGCTGAAGGAGCAGCCACATGTCCACTCACAGGCAGAGCGGGCGGTGCCACACGGCCAGCCTCCACATTGACCCTCCGCCTTGTGCGCCGCGAACGCCGCTGAACCCGCCACTCCCCTTGGGGAGAGGGTGGCCCAACCGCGCCCGGTACCCGCGAAGATGTCTCGACAGCAGGGACAGTGGGTGAAGCATGTAACACTTGGGGTGTACCACGCGACGCACCAGACTCCCCACTGCCGCTACACTCCGAGGCAGCAGCCTGAAGACGGCTGACCGCGCCCGTCAACACGCTCAGCTGTTCGCGAACAGTTGCCAGCTCCTCCTGCGTCCGTATACAGCAGAATATAAAATAAATAAAATAAATAAATAAATCAAAATATATTGTTATTTTGATATTGATTATTCTATCTGTATGATGGTGATTGTAATTGCAATTGTATTTGCTTATCTGGAACGTGGACGTTTAATTATTCGGTATCAGACGCTTGACAATGGCTTTTTCGTAAAGGCAATGTTACTCGTAGTTGACCGTGAAATAAAACTGAATAATCGGACTTCGTAATTAAATCGTTTCCAAAGACTGCTGCGGTAGGTGCGGACTCATGATCTAAATCTCAATATTACAATAATTTGCCAGCCATGCCAATACGTCGTACAGAGGTGATTGTCTACTAAACATAAAAAAGTTACACAGTTAGTTAAATCAGATATATTCAATGAATAAGCCTACAGTTCATAATCCTACTTACTTTTATAAATATAATTCTTTACAGAATCGAGTGCCTAGTGTGGTTGCAACTCGCAGTATTCTTCTATAACATGAAATATGGCGGTGTGCCAGACAATAAAATAAAATACGTGCTTCTCGCACCACTTCAACCAGAGCTCTCTCTTTCTTAATCAAACATAAGAGTAACGTAATTGTGCTTTTGTTTTATCAGCGTCACAGCGCTGCAGTTGTGTGCCATAGGCTTTATTTATTTGTCACTGATTATTTATCTAATTAATATTTCGCGTTTCCGAGGAAACTCACGCTCGGCATGCAAATGTGCCTTTATATTGCCCCCTGAATTGCGAGGCGAAAGGACACACCTGCAGGCGAGCAATTCACCTAAAGGCACAAGAAAATCCAAGTTATCTACAACTATTTACATGACTTACATTACACATTATACACATTATATACAAAATTTGAATGACGCGGGTGCGCCGTAAAAGTTCTTATGTTGGCAGATAGAGTGCGCGCATGCGCAGAAGCGTCTGTGTAACTGCGGCACTACCGTTATATCGTACAGTTAGATCACGCGGCACAGTATTGCAGTTCATATTGTTCGTGTGCGCGCGTTTTTCAGTCGTTGCACAAAGAAAATATTCAACCAAGATTAAATATGAAGACTACATTCTATGACAGGTAACTTAGTTTTAAATTTACAATATTTGTTATAACACAATACAACTTAGATTGTTGAATGTTCTTAGTTACATAGTATTGTTTTGAAATACTTCAAAGAAAAATGTCCGTATTTTTCAGGTGCGTTGACCTATACACATCGTGTCGTTATTACAGTTCATATTCATCCGCTGCACAATAATTTTTTACAGGTTAGTATCGTCGTGGTACAGTTTTTTTTGATCACAGTAACATCGTTGTATAACAACGTGATTAATACATAAGCGTGTCCATTTCTCATTTCAATTATAGTCGTAGTAATGCAGTTTGTTGTGACTAAAAGCATTGCTTATTACAGATCAGACGTGACCCGTCGAGTAATTGGTCCACGTGCAGTTCGTTTTTTACATTCCGTGGAAGCTTGGATGCAGAACCTCGGACGGCACATAGCTGGCGTCGATCCTTGGACAGTCCAGGTAAGAGTGTCCGTCACATTTCGAGAACATTTCATTCCCTGAAGTTCCAACCAAAATTCTTCCACCCGTCGTGTTGTTTTCTGGACGGGCACTTTGTGTCCATTTAATCCAGTTAACATCTTGAAGTTGGGTACTGTAGTAATATCACTAGACGATGCACGAATTATGCACTTCACATTTTCAGTTTTTTGCTGAATATAGCTCACCTAAATGTTCGTAGTTATTAATCAAGGAAATCGTTCATCCCGTTCACATAGATACGCTGCATAATGAATGGCATTAACAGTTTCTTTCACATAGGTTTCCACGTAGTTGCAGAGTTAGTAATGTTCGTTAATGTCCGTGAACAGTGGTTCACTATGCAATGTCTTTTTGGCACTCGTTTTGTTCAAATTTTTACATAGTAACAGTTACACTATACATCAGTTAAAAAAAAAAGTAGTTATACATACACACGTCACATATTTTCTTAGCATAAACATAATATAGTTGCACATAAACATGTTTACATCATCATTACATCGCTATAGGTTATTACATTGTGTCACATTTGATTACATGAATTGCAGATATTTACATCCTCTTTGGCGGTTTTGCTGGGATATTATCGATGTTTTTTGTGATGTCATCTGAAATTAAGATAGGTTAGACACAACATTCATTACATCAGTAGGCAAGACCAGGCGTTTTCACTACTCAATAAATATTCAAAATAGTAAGAGAGAGAAAATGTTCGATTCCTCGCGTTTTGTGCGTGTGTGTAGAGTGTCTGTGTGGCCTTGACTACTGATAGATGCTTTTCATGTTGAGAGATGTGCGTCTAATCTATTTCTCAAAGTAAAAGATCGCTTCACAGATGACGTCTGTCAGTTCGTCAGGTGTCTCACCAAGTCAGTGGTACCTTCAGTAACAAATGTTCCGTGAAAAATTAATATGTCATCCACTGCTACGTAATCATAAATTTTACTTTAATATTCCGTCTTTCAGGTGGAGGCGCGCGCTGAAAGAAGAGTTCTTCTGTCTTCAACTGCGTCACTGGAACCGCTGAAATGAACATTTCTATACTACTTATTATCTGTGTTGTAACAACAGAGTTTTTCGAGTTGCTTAGCAATATTTTGATGGGTATGACCTTGACATTATTCAGCATGAAATGCTCTAAGATCTCGGTGTGCGTATAGCCCAATAATTTTGTTAGTTCTAGGATGTTGTAACAGATACGCACCAGGATGCGGTATGTTAACAATTATATAAGGTCCTTCATATAGCAGACGCCACTTAGCGTTGCGTCGTTTGAGTGCTACAGATTTATGATGAGTACGAAGTAGTACAAGCATTCCTACCTCGAATTTTTGTTTTCTTTTTATTATGTTTCTGTGATGTTTGTTTCGTATTTGTGCGTGATGTGTCAATGTAGTCAATACTTCTTTTATTTTCTGTTCAGGTGTGATTTCCTTGTCTGACAACTTAGGTAATGGTTCTATCCACTGATCGTTCTGTTTGCAATTGAACATGATCTCGTTAGGTGTGTAATTCGTATCGTAAATATTTAAGTTATTGTGTATGTCTTCGAAAAGACTTAGGTAGGACACCCAATTAGTATGTTTTGATGAAATATAGGTCCTCATGAATCGATTTAATTCTCGGAAAAGTCTCTCAGTCGCGTTACATTGTGGACTAAACCTCGAAATAAATATACTTTTAATGTTATTGTCCTTCAAGAAATTTCTCCATTTGTACCCAGAGTAGTATGCTGCATTATCTGATAGAATTGCTTTAGGTTTTCCCACGTGCGTCAGGTAATCACTTGAGAATCTTCGTATTACAGCATTTGCAGTGGCGGATTTTAAAGCATAAAGTTTTACATGTTTAGAAAATATATCGTAAAAAGCTAAGATATATTTGACGCCTCCAGAGCTTGCTGGATGCGGTCCACTGATGTCAGTACACAGAATTTCCAGGGGTTTATTGGGTAAAATAGAATGTAAATCTGTTTTTGTGGATAAATTCTGAGGTTTTGATTTTTGACATATGACACATGTTTTTAGTTCCCTGTAAATTTTTCTTCTCATATTGCTAAAATAACAGTATGTGCTGAGCTTTGCCAAACACTTTTTCGTCCCATAATGACCCCAAACTAAGTGTGTGTGCCAAATTAGATTACGTTCAGACTCTTTGGGAATGCATACACACCAGTTAGTAGCATTTGGATGTCGGCGGTAAAATAACACATCATTGTGTAACTTGTAATACTTAGTCAAAGGATGATTGTGTTTTTCTACCAGTAATGTTATTATCTTATACCAGTGAGGATCAGATTTTTGTAGTTCAGCCATGTTTCTGCACATATCAATATAATATTGGTGATACTGCTTGTCTTGCATTAAGAGAATCCTGTAGTCATTTATATTTTCTAAGTCACTGTTTCTAGTTTGTTGGATTAGCATTTGTACTAGGTACTGACACAGATTGAGGTTGTGCATCAGGTGTCATTTCTATTATATTCACATTCGGATATTGCCTATTATGATCTCCAAACTTTTGCGGTTGTTGTTGCTGTTGCGCATTATAACTTACCTGTCGGTCGTAAGGTATGCTCCAATTTTGTCCTGGTGGCTGCTGTGGTAAAGCAGAGTTTGAATAAAAGTACTGATCGTTACGAGTCCAACCTTGATGCTGTCTTGGCTCGTAGTTATTATTATTTCTATTTCTGTTTGTGTTTTTGTTATTACCTTTGTATCCGTTGTTACCGTTGTAGTTATTACCGCGGTGCCTTTTGTATGGATTGCCGCATGAAATGTTATTACTGTTGTAATTATTGTTTGTATTGGAATACGCGTGTTGATTTTGATTTCCGTATTGAGACGGCATGTGAGTTTGGTGTTTTTGTTGTACCGCGTATCCAACTGTGGGCGCGCCAGAATTGTGTTGGCAAGCCTGCATGTTTTGCATACCACTAGTGTAAACATTGTGGCTGCTGTTTTGCCGCGCGAAGCGCTGATCTTCAAGTAACATGTCAACCGAATCTAAAGCTGTTAAAAAATAATCTGAATCGTCATCCGGGATATGTAGGAGTTTTTCTTTAATGTTGAAAGGCAATTTGGCCTTCAACGCACGGAGTATATCACGCGTTGCGACTGGTTCGTCTAAAAAATGTCCCATGTTCAAGTATTTTTCAAAATATCTGCGTAAGTTACCATTTTTACTGTTAAAAGTTTCAGGTTCTAAAATTTGTCTTCTGAGTCGCTCCTGGACGGATTGCGACCAGAATTTGTTCAGAAAAGCACGCTCAAACTCACTGTACGTGGTACATACGTCAGCTTGACTGTATGCCCAGACAGCTGCATCGCCTTGGATGTAACCGACAATATATGAAATCTTTTTCCGGTCACTCCAAGTGCGTGGAAATGCGTTACTAAAAGATTTAAGAAAAATCACCGGATGAATGGTTCGTTTTTCTGGGATAAAAATCTGAAATTGCCTGTGTTTCATTAAGCTTTCATCTTCCTTCGCATTGTGATATGGATTTATTCCACTGTAATTACTGGTATGTTCAGCTGGCGAGTAATTACGATAATGTTGCTGTGGTTTACCATGATAATAGCTTGTGTTTGTGTTTCCACATCGTGGTATGTGTTGTAGTCGTGGTGTGTTTTGTTCTTGTGTATTTGTCGTGTGCGGAATGTGTGTATCATACTCGAATGTATATTGGTTTCTGAACTGTACATTTTGACTGATATTTTCGTTACATTCAGACTGTAGTTGATCGGTGAATTGTCTCATGGGTGCAGTGACGGATTGTACTGCGTCACTGATCAGCTGTTTGTTATTAGTAATGTATTGCGCTACGGAGTCGTGCACAATTGTTGGTAAATTTTCACGTAAGCATCTATCAAAATGTTTGTCTTTGTTCTCAACCCAATCATGAAATTCTTTATTAATATTTTGAAAATGAGCTGTGGCATCTGATTGTAAGATGTCAGTCAGGTGTTGTTCAACATTGTCAAATTTATTCTGTACGACAGTAATTCGTTTTTCAAGGCTGTCATGTACTGAAGGATATGTTTGGATTTGTTCAGTAAGAACTTCACACGTGACATTAAGGTTTTTTACTTGTGTCTGTAAAAGTGCTACGTCAGTTGTAGTCTTTTCTTGTCTCGTATTGAGCTGGGAAAATTTAGTACTGAGTTCGGTCATCTGTTTGGTCAGTGTTGCGTCTATAAGTTCCACACGTTTACACAAAGTGTCATTACCTATCTTGATTGCTATGAGATCAGATTTGATTTCGTCATTTTGTGTTTTTAACTGTTCATTTTGTGTCTCTAATTGTGCCTTTAAGGTTGCCATGTTTTCGGCGTTCTGTTTCCTTATGGTTGCCATATTTTCTGCGTTTTGTTTCACTAGCATTTGTAACATGTCGGCAATGTTTACCGTTTGCAAGGTCTCTGCCCCCGCCGCGTCATTAGACGTGACATCATGCATTAACATGGGCTCTGATTGAGATTTTGAAATTTTTGTAGTGGACGGCCTATCGTCAAAATTTTCGTCAACACTTGCGTCAATGTTTGATGAATCGTCACTACCGGTTGCTGTCGTAAAGTCATTTTCTAACACTTGTCTCACGTCCGAGTCGAATTGCGTCTGAATAGTACGTCCTTGCTGTTCCATTTTTGCGTATTGTTTTCTAGTTATTACCATGCCACACGTGATATATGTTTCAAGAAAATTTTTGACACTGATTTTAAAATAAAATGTAGTTGAGCATGAATCGCTCGTAGCAACAATGGCTGTCTGTTAATTTAAAAATATAAACTGAATTTGAGATTATTGGTAATGGCTGCTGGCCATGTTACATGATATCGTACAGAAGTCGGCCATATTGTACACTCGTGTATTGGTATTGTTGCATACGTTATTGTTTAGGGAAAAGTACTGAGAATGAAATTTATCACTGAAACTGTTATGCGGAAAAGAAACACTACAGAATTTACTGAAAAGCTAATACACTGAATTATACGTCTGGTCAAGCCTGCTAATGCAAAGATGCTGCGTCTTACCTTATTTTGCTGGAAGTTTCATTGCGTCTTCCCGCAAAATTTCAGAATTGGAAAATATCTTCAGATTTTGTTATCTCTCATACATTGACGTCCAGGTCCAGAAAGTTGATTTTTTACATGAAACAAAGAGAACAATGTAACAAATGACAAAATAACAAGTCCGACACGCAGTCGCCAATATAAAATAAATAAATGAATCAAAATATATTGTTATTTTGATATTGATTATTCTATCTGTATGATGGTGATTGTGATTGCAATTGTATTTGCTTATCTGGAACGTGGACGTTTAATTATTCGGTATCAGACGCTTGACAATGGCTTTTTCGTAAAGGCAATGTTACTCGTAGTTGACCGTGAAATAAAACTGAATAATCGGACTTCGTAATTAAATCGTTACCAAAGACTGCTGCGGTAGGTGCGGACTCATGATCTAAATCTCAATATTACAATAATTTGCCAGCCATGCCAATACGTCGTACAGAGGTGATTGTCTACTAAACATAAAAAAGTTACACAGTTAGTTAAATCAGATATATTCAATGAATAAGCCTACAGTTCATAATCCTACTTACTTTTATAAATATAATTCTTTACAGAATCGAGTACCTAGTGTGGTTGCAACTCGCAGTATTCTTCTATAACATGAAATATGGCGGTGTGCCAGACAATAAAATAAAATACGTGCTTCTCGCACCACTTCAACCAGAGCTCTCTCTTTCTTAATCAAACATAAGAGTAACGTAATTGTGCTTTTGTTTTATCAGCGTCACAGCGCTGCAGTTGTGTGCCATAGGCTTTATTTATTTGTCACTGATTATTTATCTAATTAATATTTCGCGTTTCCGAGGAAACTCACGCTCGGCATGCAAATGTGCCTTTATAAGGAGTCACACATCCTATCCATCCTAAGGAATCAATTTACTGTAGAGAGTTAATCAACTTTTAACTAGACTGCTAATTCACTAAAGGCAGATGATAGTTGACTAAACTGTGGTTACTAGACACTTCTTGTAGAAAACAATGAAAATAGCACTACCTGTCTCTGGTCTGTATTGAAAACAAACACTAGCACTGCTGGCGCTATGGCTGACTAAAGGGACTATCTCTGACTGTATTCAAAACAAACACGAAATCTATCGAACGCTATTACTAGCACTCGACAATTAAAGCTTCCTAAAAGCAAAAACACACGGAAGAAGAAGTGACAAATAAGAAAAATACAGTTAACACTTAAATTAACGTAGCTCGCTGCGCAGCAGACGTGAAGCAGACAGCAGTTACGACGACACTGGCACTGATCGTTTTAGCATCAAGTGTGTACACTAAAATGTTACCGGATTTCTGCATATCGTATTACTATCTTCATTACTATGAAAAAGAGAAAAATTTGGAAGCTGTACCTACAAAAACGTAGGCCACATATCTACTGCAAAAATGTCCAAAATTATGAACCACTGAAAAGCTGGAATCGGTAACAAGAACTGACCTCCAATGAAGGCCAATTCTAATTATTGATTCCACCCGGTATATGATTCATTAATTAGATCGTTTTTCCAACACGTGTGTGTATTAAAATGTAGGCTAATATGATTTCTGCATTTGTATTTGCCCTCTGAACTACTACAAAAAAGTTACTAATATTGGAATAGGTAACTAGAATTGACCTATATAGAAGGTCAGTTTTAGTTACCTAGTGCAGTTTTTGTTATACACTGCAGTAGTTTCACAGAGCAATTACAAATGTAGAAATCGTATTACGTTTGAGTGCATATAACTGCAAAAATAATTTACATGTGAATCATGGAGGGGTGGGAATCTGTAAGTGGAATTTACCTACAGAGGTTAATTCTAGTTATCGTTTCCAATATTCTTTATTTTTTGTAGATATTCGTTTGTCATGTACTGGCTTTTCTTTTAGAATTTAGTGTGTAGGTTTCTCGACATTTTACGCTACTGTTTTGCATTTGTTGTGATTCGTTCGATTTTCCCGTTGCTCTGATACATTCTAGAGTCTCCCCACTCAGAACCCCAACTTTCCTGCGCTCCTCCCCTTACATTCAATAATTAATACAAAATACGCTATTTTATAACAGTATCACTTCACCATGCGCTTTACTGTAATGCAATTTAAAGGTTCTCCGTGCTTTTCTGGACGCATAAATTACGAGAATACTTCTTACAGAAATTAAAATTTGTTTTTAATTCTTGTTCTTAGTTGTTTTCGTTATCTTCAGTTCGTTTCGATGTAATTCATGACTAAATAAATAACTGTGTGAATGTGATTGTAATTTTATCGTATGCTATATTTGTTTGTTTACGAATATGACCCGTTGCTTTCATAGATTGATTATACGTAGAGTCTTTGCCTAAGGTATGACGTCATTGCTCAAAGCCGACGAGTGGAATCGGACACTATAATTTATCCCATTATTCCACAGAAATCTTGGCAGCTTGTAAAAATTTGAAAAGTGGTTTCCTATAGTTGAGTGTGAGAATATTTACGCAAAAGTGACCCATTATTTATTCCTTGGAACAGCTGTAAGTTCCGTGGGAGTGGTAATTTTAGAAATCGCAGCAGTCTACCCTGATCTTGAGAAACCAGATAACTGAAACATTTTAGGGCCTAATAGCTATCAATATGGCGATTGTTTGACGCCACGACTGTCATTGAGGATTTTTATTTTTCCAGGGCGCTTTCTGTAGCACTGTTCTCCCCTCTGACCTTAAAAACCGCTATTCTACAACCACTTTGTGTCTACTGTCTCGCCGGCCTGGGTGGCCGAACGGTTCTAGGCGCTACAGTCTGGAACCGCGCGACCGCTATGGTCGCAGGTTCGAATCCTGCCTCGGGCATGGATGTGTGTGATGTCCTTAGGTCAGTTAGGTTTAAGTAGTTCTAAGTTCTAGGGGACTGATGATCTCAGCAGTTAAGTCCCATAGTGCTCAGAGCCACTTGAACGTTCTACTGTCTCCTAGATAGGGCGATAATAGTGTCTGACCTCATTCAGACGCACGGACTTCACCCATGGCCTCCATCCTGTCACTCCTCGACAGAAATACTAACCTTTCTGTGCGAAAATGACAGTAGAACTTGTTCTTGATGGTAACTATGCAAATGTGGGCGTGGAGGGGCTGCACTGTGCGGAGCAATAATCAGGTACCACCTGAAGATGGCAGCAAGTCAATCTGCCGAAACGTCGTGGACAAGTCACGGGTGGACGCCTTAAAATACCATTAACTGGGAAAAAAGTGTTTGTATATGTGGGGTTTAATTTTAAATGATGCCACAATAAACGAGAAAACATAATTAAAAAATAAATAAAAAATGTTCAAATGTGTGTGAAATCTTATGGGACTTAACTGCTAAGGGCATCAGTCCCTAGGCTTACACCACTTCTTAACCTAAATTATCCTAAGGACAAACACACACATCCATGCCCGAGGGAGGACTCGAACCTCCACCGGGACCAGCCGCACAGTCCATGACTGCAGCGCCCAGACCGCTCTGCTAATCCCGCGCGGCTAATATATAAAACACGAACACTTACATTAGATTTTTACGAAAAATCCAGCGACCAGTCACAATGCGGACAAGTATTACTTCCTGCGAAACGTGGATTTATACACACTACGCTGTGAGTAGACGTTCTCCAAGTGATAGCGGACGAAGAGTGTGTCAGTGTTTGATTACAGAGCATCGAGGTATACATGTACGAGAGTCAGTGCTCCACTTTAAGAATGTCAGAGTGTACAGTGTTACCAACTCTGCTGTCTGTTCCTCGGGTGGAAACGCTACAGTGCTGCCATCCTGGCCAGGTCTACAGTTCGCTTTGCCGGTGTTCTAACGGAATTGTTCAAATGGCTCTAAGCACTATGGGACTTAACATTTGAGGTCATCAGTCCCTTAGACTTGTAACTACTTAAACCTAACTAACCTAAGGACATCATACACATCCATGCCCGAGGCAGGATTCGAACCTGCGACCGTAGTAGCAGCGCGGTTCCGGACTGAAGCGCCTAGAACCGTTTGGCCACAGCGGCCGGCTTTTTCCGGTGTAATACACTCAATCATCCCTCCTTAGCGAGTACGTGCGTGTGTCAGATATTTTCGGAACATGACATCGTGATTAAGTAAGGTGCTAAAAGTAATCTTATCACTTCTACATGCACGCAGTTGCACTCAATGTGCTCACAGATTTTTCGATAACCGTAAGATAAAGGCATCAAAGGCTGTGATACACTCCACATGTTTAGGTAATAACCAGCAGGAGATAACAGTTATCAGCTGTCGATGTCAGAAAACATGTTGCACAGTGGTTCTTATAGAGAGGGTAGCGGAGGTCACCATTAGGAACCAGAAGAAATAGTACCTGTAAGTCATCAATTCTTTTTGAAATGTGAATTAACTTCAATTACTAATATACACTCCTGGAAATTGAAATAAGAACACCGTGAATTCATTGTCCCAGGAAGGGGAAACTTTATTGACACATTCCTGGGGTCAGATACATCACATGATCACACTGACAGAACCACAGGCACATAGACACAGGCAACAGAGCATGCACAATGTACAGTGTATATCCACCTTTCGCAGCAATGCAGGCTGCTATTCTCCCATGGAGACGATCGTAGAGATGCTGGATGTAGTCCTGTGGAACGGCTTGCCATGCCATTTCCACCTGGCGCCTCAGTTGGACCAGCGTTCGTGCTGGACGTGCAGACCGCGTGAGACGACGCTTCATCCAGTCCCAAACATGCTCAATGGGGGACAGATCCGGAGATCTTGCTGGCCAGGGTAGTTGACTTACACCTTCTAGAGCACGTTGGGTGGCACGGGATACATGCGGACGTGCATTGTCCTGTTGGAACAGCAAGTTCCCTTGCCGGTCTAGGAATGGTAGAACGATGGGTTCGATGACGGTTTGGATGTACCGTGCACTCTTCAGTGTCCCCTCGACGATCACCAGTGGTGTACGGCCAGTGTAGGAGATCGCTCCCCACACCATGATGCCGGGTGTTGGCCCTGTGTGCCTCGGTCGTATGCAGTCCTGATTGTGGCGCTCACCTGCACGGCGCCAAACACGCGTACGACCATCATTGGCACCAAGGCAGAAGCGACTCTCATCGCTGAAGACGACACGTCTCCATTCGTCCCTCCATTCACGCCTGTCGCGACACCACTGGAGGCGGGCTGCACGATGTTGGGGCGTGAGCGGAAGACGGCCTAACGGTGTGCGGGACCGTAGCCCAGCTTCATGGAGACGGTTGCGAATGGTTCTCGCCGATACCCCAGGAGCAACAGTGTCCCTAATTTGCTGGGAAGTGGCGGTGCGGTCCCCTACGGCACTGCGTAGGATCCTACGGTCTTGGCGTGCATCCGTGCGTCGCTGCGGTCCGGTCCCAGGTCGACGGGCACGTGCACCTTCCGCCAACCACTGGCGACAACATCGATGTACTGTGGAGACCTCACGCCCCACGTGTTGAGCAATTCGGCGGTACGTCCACCCGGCCTCCCGCATGCCCACTATACGCCCTCGCTCAAAGTCCGTCAACTGCACATACGGTTCACGTCCACGCTGTCGCGGCATGCTACCAGTGTTAAAGACTGCGATGGAGCTCCGTATGCCACGGCAAACTGGCTGACACTGACGGCGGCGGTGCACAAATGCTGCGCAGCTAGCGCCATTCGACGGCCAACACCGCGGTTCCTGGTGTGTCCGCTGTGCCGAGGGTGTGATCATTGCTTGTACAGCCCTCTCGCAGTGCCCGGAGCAAGTATGGTGGGTCTGACACACCGGTGTCAATGTGTCCTTTTTTTCCATTTCCAGGAGTGTATTTTACCTTTTCATTACTTTTGAATACATTATGGGAGTGGCAATGATCAATGTGTTACAAATATTTACTATTAAAAACAGTCTTGATCACGATTTATTTATTAAGGTGACCGGTTTCGACCACTACCGTGGTCATCTTCAGACCTACAAGTTGTATACAAAGCTTTAATTAGAGGGCTACATATATTTAAAATAATACATAAAGTTATAAAGCTATAAAACGATGAATTACCATTGAGTAGGAACCTCTTTCTGTTGGAGAATCTCTACTGGAGAAACCAGTGCACGTCTTACTCTATATAATGGAGGCTCCGCCCATTTCTGACGGCATGATGTCATTTCTAATCAATGAGCTATCAGTCGAATAACAATGTAAAATGTCTTAGTTAAAAGAACATTGTCAAGAAATAAAATTAAATACACACTAAACTTAGCTTATTAAACAGCTATTGTCAATTAAGAAGCGTTAAAAATATTTAAAAATGTAGAATAAGTGAACTTCAGTTTGGCAGAACATGGGTTGCCCTCTCGAGGCATGTTAGTGAAACATTTGGAACCACTGGTTGCCATGGTAAAGTTGGACGCCGTTCCAAAGATGAGGCAGCAGGCGTCTTTCCACTGAAGTTGTTGTAAAGTCGATAGGCGAACTAGTGGTTGCCATGGTGAGGATAAACGCCAGTGCAAAGATGTGGAAGCAGGCTTCTTTCTAACGAAGTTGTTGCGAAAGTGGAATGGCAAAGACTGTCACGTCAGACGATGTATTATTGAGCAGCAACATGTCTTCATTGAAACGATTTTCAATGAGTAGGCTGCAATGATCTTTAGCTGACATGTGTACTACATGCTGCACAAATACGATACGAATTAGTTGTCCATATTTATGAAATATTGTCGATGAAGTTCGTATGTAGATTGCATTTTTTTTAATTACATGTGACAATTTTTAAGGCACTGATATTCCTTAAGTTGTATTCAGTCTTGTAAACAAATGAAAATAATGAAAATGGAAGGATTTTAAAATTATAATACTATGAGCCGTAATGTCAAAAATAAAACGATGTGAATTAGCAATATGCAGTCTAAAATCATATAAGCAAAAATTCTAAAACAGATAGCCATAAAATAATGTTTGGTGAAATAATATTACAATGTAAAGATAAAATATTTCCTAGATGTCTTAATAATTTAAAAAAAACAACAAAGGACAGAAGAGTGAACATTCTAAAGCAGATCATCGAAAAGCTCAAAGAAATGTTTGTCTTTGAATTGAAGTTGTTCGTTTAAAACAGATAATGGATTACTTTTGTGAAGTGAAAAGATTTCAATTTCTTCTAAATCGTGATCGAGACTGTTTTTAATAGTAAATATTTTATCTTTTCATTGTGCAGGAGTTAAGATATTCCATCTAAAATAAAAATTCTAGCTGCTTTACAAGTCATGTTGATGCCATGTACATAAGTCGCTCCTTATGGTTGAACAGTGTTCGAAATACATTGATGACGCACAGCATTACGACCCCAGCCCAACTTGACGTCGAATGCCACCTGGTGGCCTTGCGGGCAGGTGGCACGGTAAGGAAGAAGCCAGTTCGTTAAACAGAATGTGTTCCAAGTACTACAGTGCGCGCTGTGTACGCCACAGGACCCTGAAACGTCTTGGGGGTGTTAATTAATCGGGGCACTCGCGGAGTATGCAGGAAAAAATAATAGTTCCATTTTCTACCACCAGGTGAAAATATGGCACTGTAAGCAGTCAGAATGTTTACTGTTTTGACGTCAGTTCATTGTTTGTGACTTTACGACGTACGTCGACTTCTTTTGTGGCGTGATTGCTGATGTAAAGGGTTCAGAAGTTTTCTGTACGAAACGCAACGGCTAGACTGCTGGTAAAGTTTTTCTGTCAGAACAGAAGCAACAGCAGCGCTGCATTGTGGGAACATCGCCGACAGAAAAAGCTGTCGGCAAATGGGCTAATGAATATGATCAAGAAATTTTAAAAGTTGGTGTATTAATCGGTGCATCAGGGAGAGCAAGGTGGCCCACTCCATTGGCGACTGTTGATGCCATAGCTATAGCCTCAAACTCTGGAGACAGTGCTCGAGCTGTGTCACGGGAATTATCTCTCCCCTTGTCAACAGACCTTAGAGCGTATTTTGCACTGGTATTCCTACGAGATTCAGAATGTCCGCGAAAGAAAGCCCCAAGATGGCCTACTAAGCTGTGACTTCACCCTTCGTTCTCTGGCACACTTGGAAATGGATGACATGTGGGCAGGGAATATTCTTTGTACGGGCCAGGAGCATTTTAGTCTGCACAACGCCGCGAATACACAGACCGGTAGCGTATGGGGTTCTACTCCGCCATATGTTGTGCAAGAACATGCTCTGCACTCATCCTGTGTGACTATCTAGTCCGGTTTCACAAGCTCCTTCATTCTCGGTCCGATTTTCTGCATGGAGATGTCACCTAGTGGGCCCGTTAGGTGTACAGTGCCATCTGCGTGTTATAAGGATGTCCTGTGTCTTGAAAGGAGGACATAAGATGAACATCAACAAAAGCAAAACGAGGATAATGGAATGTAGTCGAATTAAGTCGGGTGATGCTGAAGGAATTAGATTAGGAAATGAGACACTTAAAGTAGTAAAGGAGTTTTGCTAATTGGGGAGCAAAATAACTGATGATGGTCGAAGTAGAGAGGATATAAAATGCAGACTGGTAATGGCAAGGAAAGCGTTTCTGAAGAAGAGAAATTTGTTAACATCGAGTTTAGATTTAAGTGTCAGGAAGTCGTTTCTGAAAGTATTTGTATGGAGTGTAGCCATGTAGGGAAGAGAAAGGTGGACGATAAATAGTTTGGACAAGAAGAGAATAGAAGCTTTTGAAATGTGGTGCTACAGAAGAATGCTGAAGATTAGATGGGTAGATCACGTAACTAATGAGGATATACTGAATAGGATTGGGGAGAAGAGGAGTTTGTGGCACAACTTGACAAGAAGAAGGGGCCGGTTGGTAGGACATGTTCTGAGGCATGAAGGGATCACCAATTTAGTATTGGAGGGCAGCCTGGAGGGTAAAAATCTTAGAGGGAGACCAAGAGATGAATACACTAAGCAGATTCAGAAGGATGTAGATTGCAGTAGGTACTGGGAGATGAAGAAGCTTGCACAGGATAGAGTAGCATGGAGAGTTCCATCAAATCAGTCTCAGGACTGAAGACCACAACAACAACAACAAGGATATCCTAGTGCGACACCCGATTCCACGTTTTCAAGAACGCAACTGTGTGCAAGCAAGATGGAGCGACACCACGTGTCGCTTGCCAGGTGAAAGATCTGCTTCGAGAAACCTCCGGTAACGACCACACTATCTCTAGGTAATTTCAAGATGTGCGGCCTTCCAGATCCCCCGACCTAATTCCATGTGACTTCTGGCTATGGGGATATCTGGAAGATCGTGTCTGTCAGAGATATATCCAAATTCTTCCTAATCTGAAAAAGAGCGTAAGACGGCATATTGCTGTGACTCGATCTGCTGCAGCAACTGTCGACGATGACGTGTTATGGATGCAGTATGTTGCTGAATCAGGAGCCTCTACTCAACACATGTTGTATCTTGAGACCATATCTTAACCCATGTGACAAAACTACTGTTTCATGTGTTTGATCCCTCCAGCCCTTTACCTACCCCTCACCCCATTCTGCCTGCTTACAGCGCCATATTTTCGCCTGGTGGCAGGAAGTTGAACTATTATTTTTTTCAGCATACTTCCCGAGCACACTAGGTAATGAACATGCATACAATGTTTCATCATCCTGCAATGTGTATAGCCTTGTAAAATGGCTTTTTTTTTAAATAATAAAATCATTATATACTAGAAACAGAAGACGTGTTAATGCTAATGAGAGAATTAATATTTGGTCTAAGATTGATGGTGTGTTGACCAAGTACATTCAAGTACAAGATGATATTACTGTATATTATCATTCTTAATAAAGTACCTTATCCTAAACAAAATCAGAATCAGCTACTGAAGCATCTATGTCTTCTAAAGGGTGCGGGAGTTCCGACTCCTGGGGAGGTGGGTGATTTTTGATTGAGATTTTTTGCTTTAAGTCGTAACTGGTTCCTGAATTTTTGGTTGCTGCCACCTTGAATGATCAGCTTCTGCACCAGTTGGTGGCGTATTGCAATTTGGAGGAAGTTATTGTTCTTTAAGGTTTAAAATACGACTCTGTTAGTTACTTGGCCGTATTGCGGATAGCTTTGAGCCCAAGTTTTCGTAGCTTTTCATACCTAAGGGACCACTATTGTAAGTAAGTAAGATCAAACAGCAATCTGTTTTTCGTGAGAAAAGGAGATTGCTTGGCACACAAACTTCCTTCAAACTACACGTCCTGCTACATCAAAATCGGTCAATGGAGTTCAGCACCATACTATTCTACAAGAACATAATCCAATTACTGTAATTAAGAAATTATGAGAGGTTGTTACTTATTGAATGAAAACTATAGAGAATGCATTTCTTTTCCGGTATTTTAGTGAACTTTGTACACTTACAATTCCGTCAATTGATAGACGGCGACAACAATGAAGTTCACCTCATTTCCCAAAAACAAGACATTTCTATTCTTCACTTGCAGAAAATTTGATACATAAATGTATGGCAACTCTTACACATACTTCACTCGGGTTTTATCACTAAGATATCAATTTTCATTAAATGTAACAACACGTTCTGAGCGACGGCCAAGCACCACGTCCTTTTTTCACAAGACACAGATTAACAGTCCTCTTCTTTTTTAATAAAATCAATTGTCTTTTTTTTTTTTTTAAAGTCCATACTCAAAGATTCTCTAATACTATCGTTGCGAGGATTGCGCGCTAAAGAGTTTCTTGCTGTCCAGCTGCGCTTCATTTCACTTCAAGTACTTTTTGAATCACATTTACATTTTCGGTATTTACATACATTACTGAGCTTCTCAGAATAAAATCGGGCACAAATCAGTTAAAGAAAAAAAAGCAGTGAGGCACACGTTACATTACAGCCTGCAATGCGACACACGGAATACCGGCAGTTTAATTACAACTACCCAATAGATACCGGTCAGCCATAACACGCTACCATCGATTTACAATAGATATAAACCAGTCCAGGCGATATCAGCGTCACCTGGCGAGGAAAGAATGCTAGTGAGGGCCACTTATGATCCATGCAGTGTCAGAGAGCATACTGTTCGTGTATAGAATGGGGAAGCCATGCGATCTATCTGAATTTGACTGAAGGTAGATTGTGATGGCCCAAGGCTTGGAATGAGCATTTCGGAAACTGCACGACTTGTTGGTTGTTCGAGGAATGCTATGGTGAGTGTCATCAAACTGCGGTGAAGCCATATCCAAACTTCGTGAGTTTGGACAGCCATCCCTCGTTACAGATGTCAGACACCGTAGGCTGGACAGACTGGACAGGGTGACTTGTGTGTGTACGTGTGGTGCTTACTTCCTCCAGCGACCTACGAAGGCCACATTGCTTAGACTTTAATGCTGGGCAGAGTACAAGTGTGGCTGAACACACAGTGTGCCGAACACACCTAACGATGGGCCTCTGCAGGCTACAACCCATGCATGTGCCGATGTTAACACCATAACATCGTCAACTGCTACTGAAATGGGTACGTGACCATCGGCACTTGGCATTGGCGCAGTGGCAGAGCGATGCATACAGAGGGGAGGGTGCGAATCCGTCGTCTCCCAAGGGAGCAGTGCCTTGACATCTCTACTGTGGGATGGAGACAATCCCATGGCCACTTCGTTATGCTCTGGGGAACATTCATATGGGCACCCATTGGTGCAGTGGAACTCGTGCAAGCACCATGACAGCCAAGGGGCATTGCACGCTGGTTGCAGACTACGTTCACCACTTCATGATGACAATGTTTAGTGGCAGCATCGACATTTTTCAACGAGATAATGCGCCAATTCACAAGGCCAGAAACGTAATGGGGTGTTTCGAGGAACACAGTGGCGAGTTCCAACTGATGTACTGGCCCTCCAGTTCGCCAGATCTGAATCCGATCGAACACATCCGGGATGCGGTTGAATGTAGCGTCAGAGCTCATCGTCCCCTCCACAGAAGTTATGGAAATTAGGTGACTTGTGTGTGCAAGAAAAATGATTCAAATGGCTCTGAGTACTATGGGACTTATCATCTGTGGTCATCAGTCCCCTAGAACTTAGAACTACTTAAACCTAAGTAACCTAAGGACAGCACACACATCCATGCCCGTGGCAGGATTCGAACCTGCGACCGTAGCGGTCACGCGCCTAGAACCGCACGGCCACAACGGCCGTCTGTGTGTGCAGATGTGGTGCCAGCTCTCTCCAGTGACCTGCCAAGGCCTCGTTGTTTCCGTGCCACGACGCATCGCCACAGTGATCCGTGCCAGAGGTGTACACGGCAGCTATTAGGTAGCTGGTCATAAGGTTCTGGCTGATCAGTGTATAAGTGAAGCAGAGACGAATGGACAATCATTCTAGCGACGATATTGGCCGCAAATGGGAAAATTCACTGACGTATACGACTTTGACAGTACCAAGATTGTTATAACCCGGAGTCTGCCCTTGGGCACTTCTAAAACAGCGAAACCTGTCGGTTCTTCGTCTATTAACTGTTGTCAGTATCAACCTTAAGAGGTTGCAGGACGGTGAGACCTCGAGCAAACGCCGAGCTGCCGGTCATGCAAGCCTCGTCACAGAACGTGGATGTAGGAGGATAAGCGGGAAGGGCGAACAACTGTGTCAGATCAGACGCAGACCACAATGTTTCTCCATCCAAATTAATTTGGACAAGCTCATAGTGTACAAGTAACTGAACTTGGTTAGCTGCATTCCGCCTAGTTATTGGACTCATGGCGGACCATTGTTGCTTTGGCTATGAACAACAATTGCAGGTCCCCTCCAGTTCTTTTGCGTGCTTGTACAGTGTGTGCAACAGCAGCATGCGTTATTTCTGTGTTCTCGACAGGAAAACTTTGTGTTTCTTTAAAACGGCCGACATTTCACCAAAGATGCCGGTGAAAATAGTTTCTCTTCGTGAATACGCATTTATAAGAGGCACTGCCCCTGTTGTTGGTGTGCGAAAAGCTAGTGTTTCGAGACTTATTTGAGCATATAGCGATACTGCCTCGTTTTATCCAAAGAGAAAAGGTAGATGTGGACGAAAACAAAAAAAAAAATTCATAGAACTGGCGAGGCGAAACTCTAGTTAGAAACAGAAGACTTCATCCTCACGACACAAGTAAGAATCTTCAGAGAGATTTATTGGTTATTAGAGTGAAATTGATACTTCAGTGGTATCACATAGGATTCTTGATAATGGCCGGAAGGCATGAACGCCAATAAAAGAACAGCTATTACCTCTTGCCAAGAAGGAAAAAACCGTTGGCATAAATCATACATAAATCTTGGACCTCTAATGACGGGAAACGTGTAGTTAACAGTGACGAGTCACATTCTATCGTTCAAGGATACAGAGCAAGGGTTGTCGGTTGAATTACCCAGGAGGCAGTGAGAGCTGAGCATCTGGAATAGACTGCAAAACAACCTATCAAAAATATGTTTTGAGTTTCCTTTACTCAAATGATCCTGAGGCACTAGCTCCAGTTGGTGACATCATTAAATCAACCAAATACATGGAAACCCTTAGGTGCAAGATTGTGCCATTCCTACAGATCTATGCAGATGGTGGACTAACATTTCAACGTGATCTGATCCTGCGTCACACATCTAAAGCAATCAAGACGTTCATGGAAAAAAGCAACATTAATGTGCTTCAGTGATCTGGTAACTCACCAAACGTATATCACACCGAGAATTTGTGGACTACTGGAAAAAGGTGTCTTGGTAAAATGGACTGTTCAACAAAAGAGTGCATAAGACTAAATTGGGTAAAGGTGTCTTTTCATGACAACAAACTACGAAACATATTCTCTAAACTGGTCGAATAAATTACACAACGTTCGCTAAAGATCATTAAAGCAAAGGAAAGACACATTAACTGTTAATAAAGACATCAAAAAAAGTTCTGCATCACCCCGGTTCTCAGAACTGCTGAAGATAGACATTGACCGTGGATATTGCATCACAGACACAGTCCCTTTGACTGTTCAGAGATTTCACTAAACCCGCTCAAAGATGTAAACAATCATGCATGAGCAGCGCCTTTTAGACGGATGGGGTCCGACAGCCGATCAGTTCCAGTCATTCCACCAGGAAGGAAGTATACGGCTCGTGTTGTCTGTAGTTCAACCGTGCCTGGACGGTCAATACCGCGGTTCGATCGCGTACGCATTGTTACTTTGCGAGGAAAGGTTCTCAACAAGGAAAGTGTCCAGGCGTCTCGGAGTAAACCAAAGCGATGTTGTTCGGACGTGGAGGAGATACAGAGAGACAGGAACTGTCCATGACATGCCTCGTTCAGGCCGTCTGCAATGGATGACGGCTACCTATGGATTGTGGCTCGGAGGAACCCTGACAGCAACGCTACCTTGTTGAATAATGCTTTTCGTGCAGCCACAGGACGTCGTGTTACGACGGAAACTGTGTGCAATAGGCTCCATGATGGGCAACTTCACTCCCGAGGTCCATAACGAAGTCTGTCTTGGCAACCACGTCACAACGCAGCACGCTACAAATAGGCCCAACAACATGCCGAATGGACCGCTCAAGATTGGCATCACGTTCTCTTCACCAATGAGTGTCGCATATGAATTCAACTGAACAATCATCAGAGACGTGTTTGGAGGCAACCCCGTAAGGGTGAACGCCTTAGACACACCGTCCAGCGAGGGCAGAAAGGTGGAGGTTCCCTGCTGTTTTGGGGTGGCATTATGTGGGGCCAACGTACGCTGCTGGTGGTCATGGAATCCGCCGTAACGGCTGTACGATATGTGAATGCCATCCTCCGACCGATAGTGCAACCATTTCGGCAGCATGTTGGCGAGGCATTCGTCTTCGTGGAGGTCAATCCGCGCCTCCATCATGCACATCTTGTGAATGACTTCCTTCAGGATAACGGCATCGCTCGACTAGAGTGGCCAGCATGTTCTCCAGACATGAACCCTATCGAACATGCCTGGGATAATTAAAAAGGTCTGTTTACGGACGACGTGACCCACCAACCAGTCTGAGGGATCTAGGCTGGACCGCCGTTGAGCAGTGGGACGCTCTGGACCAACAGTACCTCGATGAACCTGTGAATAGTATGCCACGACGAATAAAGGCGTGCATCAATCCAAGAGGACGTGCTACTGGGTATTAGAGGCACCGGTGTGTACAGCAATCTGAACCACCACCTCTGAAGGTCTCGCTGTACGGTGGTACAACAGTACAACATACAATGTGTGGTTCAAAATGGCTTGGCTCAAATGGCTGTGAGCACTATGCGACTTAACTTCTGAGGTCATCAGTCGCCTAGAACTTAGAACTAATTAAACCTAACTAACCTAAGGACATCACACACATTCATGCCCGAGGCAGGATTTGAACCTGCGGCCGGAGCGGTCGCTCAGCTCCAGACTGTAGCGCCTAGAACCGCACAGCCACTCCGGCCGGCAATGTGTGGTTTTCATGAGAAAAAAAAAGGTCGAAAATAATGTATATGTTGACCTCTATTCCAATTTTCTTTACAGGTTTCGGAAGTCTCGGAACCCAGATGATGCAAAACTTTTTTTGACTATATATATGTTAAGTAAGCTACTAACTGCATACAGAATGCATCACCTAAATTTGCGTCGCAAGTACTGTGCAAATCGAAAGTGTTATGGTTGTGCAATTTCCACAGAATGGACTGGTAATCACGGGCTCATATTGTTAGCCAATCAACAGATGGTAATAAGTGTTCTTTTTTAAATGGAGCAATGCCTATTGACATTAACCAACTAAAAGTAGGGTAAATTAGAATGTCAGTGGTGGTTGTTGCAGGATTCTAGAGCGAATCGTTTTGGAGCTATTGTATGTTGAAAATTTCCACACCGACACTTGTTTATGCCTTTTATCCTGCGTAGTCGCTAGGTACGGTGCTGTTATGTTTGCTTACAGTGTGCTTGTGTGTTCTTTGAGTGCAATGCGACTTGCTAATCAGTCAGTGTGTGACAGTCCAAACAGCAGGTCGTGAGTGGACGATAGGATTTACCACTGCAGAAAAAGCCGACGTGCTCGTGATGTATGGAGAGTGTGCAGTTCGTTCTTGTAAGCTGCACGCGGTAAGATATTCCAACAGACGTCAACGAACTCGGCAGTTATTTATCAACCTCTTTGACCAGTTACGTCAAAATTTTAGTGTAGTAACTAGACAACGTAAGAGCAGGAAATAAGTGACGACAAGGGAGGGGAAAATTAATGTTTTCGCTGCTGTTACAGTTGATCCGAACGCGGCATGAGTCAGGCGAGTGTCCCACGCATTCCCCAACGACATAGCTTCCATCTGTATCACATGTCTCTCCATCAAGAGCTGCATGGAAACTATTGTGAGAAGCGTGTTAATTCCTGTACACATGCATTAAGACAGGATATGCCAGATGTATCACGTATTTTGTTTAGTGATGAAGCCACATCTATCAATCATGGCCGATAAACCGCCGAAACATGTACTATTGGTCTGTTGACAATCGCCGATGGCTTCGTCAGGTGAAATGACAGTGTCCATGGATTGTGTAAAATGCTTATTTGAACCATCAGCTGTCTTTACTATAAACCCAAATATCTACCTGTTTCGGTCTTTGACCATCTTCACGGACGAAGGTTAAAAAGGCTTAAGCCACCACATTGCATTAGTTATTACTTAAAATATGTAGTACATGCCATGAAAGCAAATATACGACACAGGACTTTAAAAGCAAGAATACAGATACCAAATGTATACAGAGTAGTGGATTGTATGGTGTGGGATAGCGAACCATCAGCTCATAGGCCTATGCTTCACAAGGATCGCAGCCTCCTGCTGGACCATCTTGCATGGATGCTGGAAGACATTCCTCTGCAGACTAAGAGGAACCTTTGGTACCACCATGTTCCCTGTCAAGCCCATAGTGCACTAACTACTACATCGTCTCTTCACGAATTGTTTCAGAATCGTTGGATTGGATGCAGAGGACCTTTATCCAAACTGCCCTGTTCACCAAATTGGATGCATGTAGACTTCTATGGGAAAAGCTGCTTATAAGAACATGCTAGCTATACCGTGTTATATGGAACGACGTAACCTGCTCCGACGTCTCCACTGAAATACTAGCACACGTGCAGCAGTCATTCCATACCAGATTGGAAGAGTGTGTTGCCACTGCCAGTGGTCATTTTGAACACAATATGTGATGGTCAGTTGTCTCGTTACCGGTCACAATCCACACGACTATTGTATACACCTGTGTGGTTCATTAGTGTGAATAACCACAGGTATTGTGAAAAAAGTCAGTGTGGGAACTTTTCAAAGTATGATATCTTATAAACTACTTGCACTAAAATCCTGCTACGAACACCACTGACGTTTTAATTTACCCGGCTTTTTGTTAATGTCAATAGGCATCGTTCCATTTAAAAAGTGTAATTTTTCACAAAAAATACAGACTCTAAGTATTATTAAATACTGTTGATTGGCTAACAATACGAGTTCATGATTATCAATCAATTCTGTGAAAACCGCACAGCAATAACACTTTCCATTTCCGCAATTTTTGCAGTGCTAGTTTTAGGCGATTCATCCTGTATTACTTCAAAGTACGTTGTTTAATTCAAGGAGCATACCAATATGATTTTTCGACTCGAAATTGGCTGTTGTTGAATTTAAGAAGGAAAAAGGAGTGCAGGAACGAAAATCAGAACATCCCCGGAATGCATACTCTAACATCCACGAGATAAATTTTAGCTACAGTGCGACGAGAGGAAATTATGCCTGTAACAGTTATAAACATTATCTATTCGACATATTAAAAAAATAGTGAAAACGATGATAAATATTAATTATTTATATAATATTCTATAATGTAATTGGATATATCGATGTGTATCATACAAAGTTAATGATAATTGTAAATTCCTTTTATGATCTGCGTTTGTCTTCCTTTGTTTTTACCTTTTGTTGGTTGGCTTTTGTAGGTTGCGGATGCATATCAAACTGAGGTCTGTTAAGAGATTGTAATTATTTGTTAATTATTACTTGAGAATAGAGTTCATTATTATTATAAATATGAGTGAATAATTATTTGTAACTTTAATTCCTCTCTCAGTAAGCATTACCTGTGTTAATTATTTCTTTCCGCTGCAAGGAGGGCAGCCATTGGCGATAGCGATATGTATCGCGTTTTTGTCTGTGTTTTCCTTAGAAACAAATCAAATGTTTGCTTGATAAAATCTAAATAGTGCACAATACGAAAGTAGAGTTTATAGAGTTTAATAAGCATCTCAAATAGTTACTTATTTGGTCTAACAATAGAAAGTCTCTATCAATCGTCTGCTGCCATCTTAACAATTATCTCAGCGGCAAATTCAAATTACGCAACTCTGCACACGCAAATGCCGAACGTAATACAAATGTGTAAAAATAAATGTGCACCGGTGGTCCCGAACCCATTTTAATGAAAATGATTCGAATCAGATTGGTTCATTAAAAACAGTGCTCATAGCACGATCCTTACAACAAACGTTTCTAGCTGATGTATGGAGTCGAAATTAATTACGCACCAGTTGCGAAGAATATTGTTTCAGGTAACATACGTCAGTGTTGCGCACGGCTGATATTCGGTGGTTTTAATGATCATTTTGCTGAAGATAACTATTTCCATCATAATCAATAGTTGTATAGAATCTGTTGTATGAACTGTGATTTAGTGACACTTACACAACTTACAGACAACACTTTAACACAACGTTTGAACTTGGAGTTCTTTAGCAACTTGACTAATTTAGTAATTACTCAATGTAATGAAATAAGATTGTCATTTTCATTTACGAATTAGTTCAATACCAAACCACTGAATAACACAGCGAACGCCACAACACCTCGCATTTCAAGTGGATTTATTGCACTAAACATTTTAGTATGTCTTCAGCGCACAAAAAATAATTAAACAACATTGAAAATTTGGTTTGCTTTTATCTGTTTTGTTGAGATACATTAAATATAAAACCGAATCATATGCATTGTGACTGAACTGACTTTTAAATGAGGTGTGCCCCAAGTTTTCCCCCTCATCTTCCTCCTCATGCTCAGACAACATGGTGCGGTGGGGTGGATGGTGCCACCCTGGCCGAGTGCTGTTGCACTCATGCGAGGACATGGCTTGCGAACCATGTTCTTGGCCATCTCTGTTGTAGCACAATAACTACCTGTAATTTTCGTTGATGACAGCAATATTATAGTCACTGAGAAAACAAGAGAACTCCTTGCCCAGAAAGCAAATGAAACTCTCAAGGAAGTTTATGATTAGTCAATAAGCAATAAAGTGACACTGAACATAAAGTAAAGTAATACCATGAATTTCAGTCTCAAGAGGAAAAATGACACTATTAAATTAAATTTAGATGGGACCTCTATAGACTGTGTAACAAATGCAAAATTTCTAGGAATGTATATTGATTCTCAGTTGAAGTGGTGTGAACATACAAAGGTACTTGCAAACAGAATGTCATCAGCATGTTATGCCCTTAGAATCCTATCATCAGTGTGTAACATGCAGTGTCTTTTAGTTACATATTATTAATATGTACACTAAATTCTTAGCTATGGCATCCTTTTTTGGGTAACAAATATACAAAGTATGAACACAACCGCCGGCCGGAGTGGCCGAGCGGTTCTAGGCGCTACAGTCTGGAACCGCGCGACCACTACGATCACAGGTTCGAATCCTGCCTCACGCATGGATGTGTGTGACGTCCTTAGGTTAGTTAGGTTTAAGTAGTTCTAAGTTCTAGGGGACTGATGACCACAGAAGTTTAGTCCCATAGTGCGCAGAGCCATTTGAACCATTTTGAACACAATTTTCGAACTCCAGAAAAGAGCCATAAGAATAACAAACAAAAATACTAGTCGAGCTCATTGTAAAGATCTGTTCAAAACACTGGGGATTTTAACTGCTCCTTGTGAATACATTTATCAGTCAGTTGAACACATCAAAAATAACATTGTTAATTACTGCACAAACAGCTCTGTCCGTGACCATACAACAACAGATAGACTCAAGTTAAATTTACCAAGAAAAAATAAACATAAAACTCAAAACAGCATTTTCTACCAAGGAATTAAACTGTACAATAAATTACCAAAAGAGATTAAAGAAATTGCAAAAACACACTTATTTAAAAAGGCATTTAAAAAGTAACTGTTGGGCAATACATTTTATACATTGAAGGATTACTTAGCTAAAACAGAGTAAGGGTTTGATAAAAAAAGTTATACAAATAAATAATGATAATAATGATTATAAAGTATCCAACATTGCACATAACACTTCACTTTATGTTTTGTTCCTGTGTGGTGAGTGAAGTGTTATGAAACAATGTGTGTATAGTGTGCAGTGACTGATAGTGAGATATGAGTGATCAGTGTGGCATTACATTATTTAATAAGTTTATTTGTAAAAAAAGTATTGTATACCTGGAGTAAATCTAATAATTGTCTCTAACTAGAAGTCTGTAAATATATGTGTATACGAATCAGCTTATTTTAAATTGATCTAAATTTGTTAATACTTTGAATGTCCTACATCTTTTTAAAAAGAGATCTACAGATGAATAAAGCTGCTACTACTACTACTACTACTACTACTACCACTAATTTGAAGAGCACAATGGTGAAGAAACGATGTTTCTGTCACCAAATTCACCTCATATGAGCCTGCTGCAACACATTTGGCATGCGCTTGGGCACCAACTACATGTTTATGAACCACAGCCTTGCAATTTAGGTAATTTTTTGAGCTGTGCATACACATTTGGTGCCACAATCATCTCAAAAACCTACCAAGGACCTATCGATTCCATGCTGCACAGAATCACTGCTTTATTGCCTTTCAGCGATGCACCAAATCGCAATTAAGCAGGTCACAATGTTTTGGATGATCAGTGTATGATTGGGCCTGACATCAACCACCCCGGGCAGTCCAGTACTGTGGATTACAAACTAATATATTTTGTTTTCAATTAATTTTTTCATGTCATTCCTTCATAATGACATGTCACACTAAACACACTAACAGGCATTTCTCACCCAAACAGTACATACTTTCCATATAGTACATTATATATGTACTGAGCTTAGTTGTAAGTTCTCTGTGCATTCCAGAAATCTTCTCATATGTCACCACTTTTCCATCCCTGGTGCTGGTGAAACTTACATCTATAGTTATTCTATCTTGGTTCTAAGTCACTTATCTACCAAGTTCTGCTGCATTTGCGCTAGGCATTCCAGAGAGATATGCTGAAACACACACACTAATTGTTTGTCTTCTTTCTTGAATGTTTGTATCAATGTACAGTTTTCCTATCTTTGTTTCTGCGCATTTAATAAAGCACTTACTTCAGTACTTGATTTTGTATTTCCGAGGTACGATTTTCAAGCATGCACTCATCTATTCAGTTATTACATTCATTTACAATCATCTCTGAACTTGGACAACTAATCGGCAGTTACTAATTTTGCAATTAAAATTTTTAATTAGCTACATAGCAGTCTGTAGTATGTTAGGTTACAACTGCTGAAATTCAGAGCTGAATCTTCGGTCACGCACAGAGTTTGTTTTCTCCATAACATATTGGTTCTTTTACCTTTGGAGACGATTTATGCAGCCGGCCGGGGTGGCCGAGCGGTTCTAGGCGCTACAGTCTGGAACCGCATGATCGCTACAGTTGCAGGTTCGAATCCTGCCTCGGGCATGGATGTGTGTGATGTTCTTAGGTTCGTTAGGTTTATGTAGTTCTTAGTTCTAGGGGGCTGATGACCTCAGATGTTGAGTCCCATAGTACTAAGAGCCATTTGAACCATTTTTATTTTGAACAATTTGTGCCTGTGAGAAAAATGTTGAATTGGACCGTTGTTTGGACTTTACGTTGAACTGCAGAAACCTATGACTGGCTGAATAACTATGTAATTCAGAACAAATCATCAGCAAACCACCTCCAATAGCACCATCCCTAGTGAAGCACGGTTTTGTTCAAAACAACTTTTGGATTGGCAGCAGTTTTACCTTTGTCAATAATTAGATGTAAGTACTGATCTCTGAAATGTTGCCAAGTGGCTTAACATCTATGTTCATTGTTTTCTTGGATTAGAATGGAAGACAACACATTGTCGAGTTGATTTACATTGTCAAGTCGGCATTTACTACCTTTACTATTGCTTTGACATCATTGATGCAGTATATCAAGAGAGATTAATAAAATTATCTATATAACATGTAGTCTTTCATTATTTTGTAGTATTTGCAGTGTTTCCCATTATTTCGTTAGCATAGTAGCGTCTGGGTGTGTTTAAAGCATATGTTGTTTAGAGATTGTTTGGTGCTTTGTTAATATTTGCAACTGCACGTCTGAGAATGTTAACTACACATCTTTTATAGCTCGTAAGTATAGGAATGTGAGGTTTTCATGTGATGTTTGAAATTTTTATGGTGTCATTTGTGTGATACATGATATTCAGAACTTTTGTTTTCAAGGAACATATTTGCAGCTTATACATTTAATTCGATAATCCAAGTATGTGCAATTAATTCATCGTTTTTTCGCTTCAAGTTGCAAAAGAATGCATTTAGGTTACCATATTCAGCTTTTGGTGTCTTTCTAAGTAACACATGCACATAATAATGTACTACACATTTAGCTTTTTCGTATTTATTCACAAAGGAGAGAGTTATTACTGCAAAATGGATTCAATGAAAAACTATATATTTAATGACACAACATATTTTCAAAACACACGATTTTTGTTAGTACAAAATTTACAACTACACATTCATAACATGTGACGAAATTCTAGGTGCTCATTTCAACAAGTGTAATATGGGTTATTTACAGAAAGAATGTAATATTACCTTTTAATATACATATGTTTATCATACATGATATGATATATAAAAATGACATATAATTGATTATAATATAAATATATCTAATGTTAATCAATTATTAGTCTTTCCACAGCTGTGAATGATTTTGTTGGCCACCAAAAACAATGTTGATTATAACTTCTGAATATTAGTTACATGTGTTTTATATGCATAAACGTTATTCTCGTGCCAATAAATGACATACAATCCCAGTATATACACAATCCATTATATACAAATGTAAAAAAAAAAGAATGCTATGGAAGTAAAATGGAGTATGATGCTATACAAGCGTTCAGTAGATGAGGTATCAATGAGTCGTATATCTGCAAAAGCAGCTCCCCACATTCCAGTTATATCTCGAAATACGACGATATGCAATATCTTTTAAATCTGAGTCGCAATAATGCCCACTGTCACCACAAATTGCCTGAATGTCAATATTCTGGCACACTGTCATTGGAAGGATTAAAACAGTTCTTTATATTGCTTTCATTACTGCACAGTTTCGAATGAATTGCCATTTTCAAATGACTATTACCTCACAAACAACGAGGAATTGCTATACACTGCCCAGTGCGTTCTAATAGAGCTAAGTGGAATAATACGCGACTGCTGTTCAGGATACGCTTGGTATCACGTCTTTAATGGTAGAGACTGGCTAACCCTCTTCGCTTTTTTTTGCCATTCTGTGATGTTATGAGTGCTTGTACTCTAACCTAATTACAGTAAAAGCATTGCTATTCGGATTTTTCTAATTTTGAATTCGTGGTAACTCTGACTGGTTTTATATCGCAAAGTGAATCGCCACCTTACTGTAGCAGTCATTATTGGCGCCACACTCTTTATTTGTGAAATGTTGAACACAAATCCTCCCTTCCCGTTTACTTCACCTGAGACCGATAATGAATAGCGTCTGTATCTTTGCTGCTCATAAGCAGGCAACAGAGTCAAAGCTTGCTGACGCCCACATGACGAGCTGTGTTAAAGTACAGCTATGTGATCACTTAAAAGAGTGTTAAAGTACCGAACAGTAGAATACAGTAACCAGAACAAATGTTAAGAATATATAAATGGTTACGTTTAGATGATAAAATCAGAGTGCCAGAATGTAAAGATAGAATCTGAGATTGCTAACTCAAGTTTTTACGACATAAGGAAAAAATGCCATAAAGCTTTCGATTTTGTGATAAAACAAGATGCATTAGTCACAAAATTAAAAAGGACAACTGGATCAAAACTGACCGCCACGATGATGCTGTGCAAACCAGGAACAAATAACAATACTCTAGGAGAGGGGTCTAGGTTTTCAGATAAATTAGACCAAACGGGTTTCCAGAATAGTACTGAATGACTATTCAGATTCCAATATTGGCACAATATTTCTAACAGAAAAGTGTGTGGGGATAAGCTTAGGTTAAGATGATGTAAATGTTGAACCATTCCATAAATAACAAATATATGTTATAGTAGAGGGAAACTTGTCTTTGGCTCAGGTCCACAAGACAGATGACACTGGCTCAAGTCCATTCAACAGGTCAGCAGAAAACACAGTTAATCTTTTATTTCACCACAACCTCATTGTATATTCCGAAATGTAGCTACAAATAACTATTTTGGAGAAGAATTCTATAATACGGACTTTCATCACTATGGACTTTCAATAATACAGGCTTTCAGGTCAACAATACAGGCTTTCAGGTCAACAATACAGGATTTCAACTCAACAATACAGGATTTCAACTCAACAATACACACTTTCAACTCAACAATACACACTTTCAACTCAACAATACACACTTTCAACTCAACAATACACACTTTCAACTCAACAATACACACTTTCAACTCAACAATACACACTTTCAACTCAACAATACACACTTTCAACTCAACAATACACTGTAAATTTTATTTATTCTCTGTGAGTTTTGCTACTGGCTGCCATATTGACATATAGTACATTTAAATGGTCAAAATGTGATAACATGTACATGCTCCATCTTAATAGCAGATAACTACCACAAGCTTATTCAGAGCATGGAACCAGATCCTGGTATGACTGAGCATGTGGTGATTATTTGGTGTTAAGATCAAATGTGTACATATTGGCAAACTTTTGTTGTATAAATCTACTGCAGTGGATATTCAGTGAAATAAGCAATGTGATAATTTGCCACACGTTATACTTGATGTTGTTGTATTTAGAAAACATGTGTTTTTACCAATTGTTGTATATTATTACCTGCTTTGAAGATGGTAGCCAGTGCCAAAAACCTATAGAGAATAAATAAAATTGTATGGCTGTACCCACAAAAGAAGGATTTTTTCCAATATATCGGCTGTTGATAACCACCTGAAGAAAGCTTTATCAATAATGCAGATTTTCAACTCAACAAAAAGGACTTTCAGCTCATATCAGTTATGCTGTATGTCCTCTTGGAAATGTTCTTATATACAATCATATCAAATTGGCTTCATGGCCTAATCTGTGCAGTAACGGAAACAAAATAAAGTGCTATTTTAATACCTGAAATGTTGGTCAGAGCGGCAGTATGTTGTCATTCGGACATCTTTTAAGTTATCAGTACTTTTGTGAAGTAGGTAAGGAATTACCATGAAGAAATTTTTTTCTGGTGAGAAATGCTGTAGTGAAACGTCTTCCCAAGTAGGACTGGCGTCTAGACTACATGCCCACTGTTTGTGGAGTGTTGCTTTGGCTTTCCCTATCCCAAGCCATCCGGCACTGGGGGCCTACATGATCTGCGGCTTGTATCTGTGGCTGCTGATCTTCTTCTTCAGTACGGTGACCAAACCGCCGAGGCTGGGGAACTTGCGGTGCGAGCTCAGCTGGTAGGTGTCACGGGGCTTGGGCGCGCTGATGGCCTCTTCCAGGATCCTCATGGCGTGCGGCGTCAGCACCGAGAAGTCGCTCTCCTTGTACTTGTACTCTGCTGGCTGGATGTCCACCACCGTGTCTCCTTCCCGGCGAATCTGGCGAGGGAGGCTGTGGCATAGGACAGAGTCAGCTGATATGAAATTATTGAACAGTGGAATGGGTAATGTGACAAATAATACTGACAGGCTGTTATTGGGAACAACAGACCATACTGGCAGGAAGTTACTTGCGAGTGAAATGAATAAAATAACAAATCATACTGATGAAAAGTTATTAGGGAGTAAAATGGGTAAGCTAACAAACGATACTGATGGGATGTTTAATAAGTGAAGTAACAAATAACACTGAGAGGATGTTGTTAGGGAGTGAAATGGGTCAGGTAACAAATAAAACTGATAGGAGGTCACTAGAGAATGAAAAGGGTATGGAAACAAATCACACCCCTGATGCAATCAGATTCCATGCAAAAGATATCCCTATGGGAGATAAGAAAAGTATTTATATCAACCATTAACTTCCAATACATCTAGACTGCCAACCATACTGAAGAGATTGCTAATATGTAGATGACCACCAATGAGGAAGCCGAAACATTCATTGAACAGTCGCGTAACCAGTGGATTATGACTGCAGAATCTCATATGCAAGGGACACATGCAGGAGGAATTATCTTGCCAGGGCCAAAATTACTGCACACTGACAGAGTAATACTGAACACAATACAGACTAGTTATGGTAGATGCACAGATTCTCTACGTAGATGGGGCTTTATTCAGATACCTTCGTACAACTTTGTTGTACACTGATAAGACTATTCACGTTGAACACCTTCAGGAAACTGTGTAACATTATCTGTAGGATTCCTGATAGCCTGAATTCGCTGATGAAGATGGTCTCAAGATTCTTCAGTTATGCCACCTTCATCTGAAGCTACTCATTGAATACAGGAAACGTATTATCAGTTGCGAATACGAGGAACCCGCAACTATAGAATAGAATGATTACACTCAAAGTCTGTGTAGACCGGTACACAAACACGGATTTTCTGCTAGCTGCGAGCTGACGCCTTAAACATTTCGGCTATCTGTGCACGCTTCATGTCCCGCCCAAACTTCCATATGTCATCTTCCATGTGTCTTTAAGCTGCGCTTTTACACTTAATGTAATTCGAACATGCATGCATGCATGCATGCCTGAAGGAACCGTGCATTATACATCTTAACAAACACAGGCACTGCTTTCGTATCCTCATCATTGAGGATTATATTCCTTAGGGCTAACAAATCATCTTGATTGTCATGATTTACCCGCTGTTTCAAACTGTCGTAGACTTAATGATGAGACAGTCGAGACGTGATGGTGCCTGAGTTTTCGTGAGACCACGAACGCCCAATTACATCCCTGTTAAACGCGGTTCTTGTCATCTTGAAAGACAGGAGTGTGCACAGCATACTCATCATATAGATGTCTATGAAAAGGTAGCTCTTGACCATCGATAAAAATCCTGGCTGGTATTCCTGGTAAACTAAATAAGTGGACCCAACTATTACCTCGAAACACATACGCAAAACACCATAGAATCTCTTCTAGCCTAAACACACGCAACCTGTACACACTGTAGATTAAACGCCACGTTGGTGGACTCCATGCCATTAAAAGGGGGAAACACGAGACCCCCAGTTTCTGTGTTGTTTGACACACTGAAGAGGTGCAGTTTTATCTCTTTCTGTGAGAAACGGGCTTTGGTGAAATACCAAACTCTAAGTGTCCATTGCATGCAGTTCGCTTCTCGAAAACTGGTCGGGATTCAATGACAGCTGTAATTCATGTTGGGTTCGAAAGTGATTGTCTTTGACAAGGCGTGACGCTTTTCTCCACTCCCTGTCGGATATGATCTTTTTACGACCACCGGTCTTACGCCGTGTTATGTGGCCGTGAGTAGTATAACGTTCCCTGTAAACGTTTTGCACAGTCCTTGCTCATACTCCAACAAATCAGACAATTTCATTGATCGTGTGGTCATGTGCACAGCCAGACATTGCTAACTCGTGTGTACCATTCTGTCATAGCTCTAAGTCGACCTAACTTACTCCGCTAATATTGCGCAGCTGACACATACTCACCACTTCACTGCCACTTCTGACCTCATCAGTGGCAGGTCGCGTGACTTACCGGAAACAATTCTACACCATTTTTTTGCGGTGATAATACACCCGAAGACAAAGAAGCGACGTACTACGAAGGAGTTATGCAAACTGGTCACAAACTGATATTCAACGGGGAATGCAAAAGTGTAAACTTTGGTGGCTGGTGGATGAATGTGTGACGCTGCAGCGCAATTTCATCGCACAGCTAGCGAGGATAGTAAACCGAGGCACGTCGATACCAGGGCATAAAGTCGTTGTGAATTACATTCCATGTACTCAGTTGGATAGTAACTACGTCCCGCTTATAATCGCATGAACAGTATGCGCGGATGTCAGCATTTGAGAGAGGACATGTAGTTGGGGCCAAGGAAGTCAGTCGGAATAACGTGCTAATCGCTCGACGTTGTTGGCGGGAATGGGTGTACCACGGCCCAGCAGAGCGTCAAGAAGGAAACGGTCGACCTAGAGGGACGACACAACTAGAGATGGGTCGTCCGCGAACTAACGGGTCCAAAGGAACGGTTCATCAACATGAACGGAACGACTGAGGAATGCATTCTAAGGAACGGTCTTTCATAGTTCACTTCGGTCGCGGCTCTTTACTTACAGTTCCCGAGAACGGGAGACGGTCGGTCTCGTTCCCGCAACGGCACGTCGGCCGGTCTCGTTCCAGCCTCGGTCCCGTTCCCGCCTGTCTCGGTCTCGGTCTCGCTCGGCCGGACTCGTCCTTTTTCGCGTGGCCACTCGTTGCAGTTCAACTGCCGACTGCTCGGAGTTAGTTCAGTATCGAGTTGTTGTTTGTTTCGTTCGCTTCGGACGCCCATTGTTTCAAACCTTTTTCGAACTTTGAACTTCTGGTTCTTTTCGTATTCCGTTCAGCGTAATTAAAGTGTATTTTATAACTACGTAAATTACATAAAAATTAGGAGGTATGTAATACATACATCTTTTCAGGTAACAAAACGGCATATCAGCTTACTTCACTATTTCGATAAACAGCAGAAGAAATACTTGTAAAAAGGCAAGGTTTTTTTTTTTTTTTGTTATTACACATGCAAGGGAAGTCGGCAAGGCATACATTAGTGGCCATTTCCCGTCTCTTTTTGTGATCCAAGGTAAAACAGCATGTTCATTGTTACGGAAGGCAGACCGACTTACAACCGAATGAAGCCCGCGCTTCATAATCGAGCGCATGGTGTCACATTTTGTAAAGAGAATATAACAACTCCTACAATATTATTTCGGTGGTACAGGGTGGTTGTTGTTGTTGTTGTTGTGGTCTTCAGTCCTGAGACTGGTTTGATGCAGCTCTCCATGCTACTCTATTCTGTGCAAGCTTTTTCATCTCCCAGTACCTACTGCAACCTACATCCTTCTGAATCTGCTTAGTGTATTCATCTCTTGGCCTCCCTCTACGATTTTTACCTTCCACGCTGCCCTCCAATACTAAATTGGTGATCCCTTGATGCCTCAGAACATGTCCTACCAACCGATCCCTTCTTCTGGTCAAGTTGTGCCACAAACTTCTCTTCTCCCCAATCCTATTCAATACTTCCTCATTAGTTACGTGATCTACCCATCTAATCTTCAGCATTCTTCTGTAGCACCACATTTCGAAAGCTTCTATTCTCTTCTTGTCCAAACTATTTATCGTCCATGTTTCACTTCCATACATGGCTACACTCCATACGAATACTTTCAGAAATGACTTCCTGACACTTAAATCAATACTGGATGTTAACAAATTTCTCTTCTTCAGAAACGCTTTCCTTGCCATTGCCAGCCTACATTTTATATCCCCTCTACTTCGACCATCATCAGTTATTTTGCTCCCCAAATAGCAAAACTCCTTTACTACTTTAAGTGCCTCATTTCCTAATCTAATTCCCTCAGCATCACCCGACTTAATTAGACTACATTCCATTATCCTTGTTTTGCTTTTGTTGATGTTCATCTTATATCCTCCTTTCAAGACACTGTCCATTCCATTCAACTGCTCTTCCAAGTCCTTTGCTGTCTCTGACAGAATTACAATGTCATCGGCGAACCTCAAAGTTTTTATTTCTTCTCCATGAATTTTAATACCTACTCCGAATTTTTCTTTTGTTTCCTTTACTGCTTGCTCAATATACAGATTGAACAACATCGGGGAGAGGCTACAACCCTGTCTTACTCCCTTCCCAACCACTGCTTCCCTTTCACGTCCCTCGACTCTTATAACTGTCATCTGGTTTCTGTACAAATTGTAAATAGCCTTTCGCTCCCTGTATTTTACCCCTGCCACCTTTAGAATTTGAAAGAGAGTATTCCAGTCAACATTGTCAAAAGCTTTCTATAAGTCTACAAATGCTAGAAACGTAGGTTTGCCTTTCCTTAATCTTTCTTCTAAGATAAGTCGTAAGGTCAGTATTGCCTCACGTGTTGCAGTGTTTCTACGGAATCCAAACTGATCTTCCCCGAGGTTGGCTTCTACTAGTTTTTCCATTCGTCTGTAAAGAATTCGTGTTAGTATTTTGCAGCTGTGACTTATTAAGCTGATAGTTCGGTAATTTTCACATCTGTCAACACCTGCTTTCTTTGGGATTAGAATTATTATATTCTTCTTGAAGTCTGAGGGGATTTCGCCTGTTTCATACATCTTGCTCACCAGACGGTAGAGTTTTGTCAGGACTGGCTCTCCCACGGCCGTCAGTAGTTCCAATGGAATATTGTCTACTCCGGGGGCCTTGTTTCGACTCAGGTCTTTCAGTGCTCTGTCAAACTCTTCACGCAGTATCATATCTCCCATTTCATCTTCATCTACATCCTCTTCCATTTCCATAATATTGTCCTCAAGTACATCGCCCTTGTATAGACCCTCTATATACTCCTTCCACCTTTCTGCTTTCCCTTCTTTGCTTAGAACTGGGTTTCCATCTGAGCTCTTGATATTCATACAAGTCGTTCTCTTATCTCCAAAGGTCTCTTTAATTTTCCTGTAGGCGGTATCTATCTTACCCCTAGTGAGATAGGCCTCTACATCCTTACATTTGTCCTCTAGCCATCCCTGCTTAGCCATTTTGCACTTCCTGTCGATCTCATTTTTGAGACGTTTGTATTCCTTTTTGCCTGTTTCACTTACTGCATTTTTATATTTTCTCCTTTCATCAATTAAATTCAAAATTTCTTCTGCTACCCAAGGATTTCTACTAGCCCTCGTCTTTTTACCTACTTGATCCTCTGCTGCCTTCACTACTTCATCCCTCAAAGCTACCCATTCTTCTTCTACTGTATTTATTTCCCCCATTCCTGTCAATTGCTCCCTTATGCTCTCCCTGAATCTCTGTACACCCTCTGGTTCTTTTAGTTTATCCAGGTCCCATCTCCTTAAATTCCCACCTTTTTGCAGTTTCTTCAGTTTTAATCTACAGGTCATAACCAATAGATTGTGGTCAGAGTCCACATCTGCCCCTGGAAATGTCTTACAATTTAAGACCTGGTTCCTAAATCTCTGTCTTACCATTATATAATCTATCTGATACCTTTTAGTATCTCCAGGGTTCTTCCATGTATACAACCTTCTTTCATGATTCTTAAACCAAGTGTTAGTTATGATTATGTTGTGCTCTGTGCAAAATTCGACCAGGCGGCTTCCTCTTTCATTTCTGTCCCCCAATCCATATTCACCTACTATGTTTCCTTCTCTCCCTTTTCCTACACTCGAATTCCAGTCACCCATGACTATTAAATTTTCGTCTCCCTTCACAATGTGAATAATTTCTTTTATTTCATCATACATTTCTTCAATTTCTTCGTCATCTGCGGAGCTAGTTGGCATATAAACTTGTACTACTGTAGTAGGCGTGGGCTTCGTATCTATCTTGGCCACAATAATGCGTTCACTATGCTGTTTGTAGTAGCTTACCCGCATTCCTATTTTCCTATTCATTATTAAACCTACTCCTGCATTACCCCTATTTGATTTTGTGTTTATAACCCTGTAGTCACCTGACCAGAAGTCTTGTTCCTCCTGCCACCGAACTTCACTAATTCCCACTATATCTAACTTCAACCTATCCATTTCCCTTTTTAAATTTTCTAACCTACCTGCCCGATTAAGGGATCTGACATTCCACGCACCGATCCGTAGAACGCCAGTTTTCTTTCCCCTGATAACGACATCCTCTTGAGTAGTCCCCGCCCGGAGATCCGAATGGGGGACTATTTTACCTCCGGAATATTTTACCCAAGAGGACGCCATCATCATGTAATCATACAGTAAAGCTGCATGCCCTCGGGAAAAATTACGGCTGTAGTTTCCCCTTGCTTTCAGCCGTTCGCAGTACCAGCACAGCAAGGCCGTTTTGGTTATTGTTACAAGGCCAGATCAGTTAATCATCCAGACTGTTGCCCTTGCAACTACTGAAAAGGCTGCTGCCCCTCTTCAGGAACCACACGTTTGTCTGGCCTCTCAACAGATACCCCTCCGTTGTGGTTGCACCTACGGTACGGCTATCTGTATCGCTGGTACAGGATGGCGCACGAAAAATCTGCCCCGAGTACTAGACTGCTCATTGTCGCCCGCCAAACGTCGTCTATTGTTTCTAAGTTGTTTGCATTTGCTTATATGTTATTTCTTCACTGCCTAATTATTACATGTTTGTTTATTCTGCTCGCAGCGGTCAACAAATCGTGCGTAATTGGCGACCAGTCTGAACTCGGGGCCGGTTTTTCGTGCGCCGCCTTATATTTATTTCACTGCCATCAGCCACACAACGCTACAGTTGGCTAAACGAGAAGTTTTGCAGAATCATAAAAATTTCAAGTGTGTGAGAATTCTGTTATGAATACAAACTCTGTACTACAGGGGGGAGGCTGTTGCCCCTGTTGGCGCCTTCCATCTTCAGTCACCTACGCTACTAATTTTCAATTTTCATAAGAACCATATACGAAGCACAAACGAACGGTGAACGAGTAAAAATGAACGGTTACCAAGAAAGAGCGATCACCAGTGAACTAGTTCCCAAAGATGAACGAGATTGCCCATCTCTAGACAGAATGCGAGAACTGAGCAGTCGTCAGAGAGGCACTTGGTGACCTCGATTCATCATTTATTATCGATCCGACGTGCAGTTGGTGAATCAGTGACCAAAAGGATCATTAGCAGGCGGCTCATAGAATGGAGACTGAGCTCACGCTATCCCTTAAACCAACTACCATTGACTCCTGAGCACAAACAGGCCTGTTTGCAGTGATACCGGCTACATTCGGCCGGGAATCTTATTGGAGTAGAATTATCTTCAGTGATGAGTCCCACTTCGAATTGAACCCTGATAACAAGCGACAACTTGTCTAGAGACTCACTGGACATCGGTGGGGTAACAGCCTGACTGTCACCCTCCATACGGTACAGCTACCAAGAGTATTGGTCTGCGGTGGCATTTAATTTCATAAAAAGACCACTTCGGTTGTCATCCACGACACATATCCAGCACAGAAGTACACTGACGTTGTCCTACGCCCCATTTTGTTGGCCTTCGTGCCAAGACATGTTGGGTTTATATTTTAGGAAGATAATGCTCGCCCACAAACTCCGAGCGTTTCTACTGTCTACCTTCGTGCTTGCCATGCCCTGTCTTGGCCAGGAAGGTCACCGTGTGTCTCCCCAATTGATAATGGAGCTTTATGGGCAGAGACCTCCAACCATCTCGGGATTTTGACGATCTAACGCGCGAATTGGAGGGAATTTGGGTCGACATCCCTCAGGAAGACATCCAGCAACTGTGACAATCAATGCCAAGCTCAATAACTGCTTGCATAATGGTCAGAGGTGGACCAACCTGTTACCGACTAGCTCAGTTTGCGAATCTCTCTCTCTTGAATAAGTCATTTATTTTTCTGAAATCGCAATCATTTGTCTTTAAATGTACCTCACGTCTACCAATATCGTCCCTTCATGATAATTCCATCGTGATGCGTCGCTTTTCTTGTGTTAAAATGTATTTTTCCCCATTTGTTCCTACGACATATTCTATAACTGTGTGGATCCTCTGATTAAGATTCTATGGAACAAAAAGTATATCCAGCTGTAAGGTTATTCATAATTACCTCTAAGGTTTCAGGCAACGACAGCGCGAAAACTACGAGACCTACAGAAAGACATACGCTATCTGATCAAAATTATCAGTACAGCCCTACAAACTGCCGAATTGAGCACTCGATGTCACGAGAGGCATAAGTGAGGCATGGAGCATTATATTATGAGCAGAGAATCAGTAACATCGAATGGGTTACTGAAGAGACTTCAGTGACTTTGAACGTGACTTGCCATTGGATGCCACGTGAGTAACAGATCCATCAGGGACCGTTCAACCCTTCTAAAGTTGCCCAGGTCTACTGTTGGTGGTGTGACTGTGAAGTGGAAAAGCAAAGCAACAGCCCACAGCTAAACCAAGACTAGTTCTGGCTGGGTGCATCAAGCAAGACTCAGAGTGGTTGTAAAAAATGTCTTGCAATCACCGGAATGACCATTCCTGAATTCCGAAGTGCTACCAATAATCCAGCTAGCACAATGTCTTTTCATATGGGATTAAAAATTATGGTGTCCAATGATCAAGCAGCTCCTTATCATCCACAAGTTTCAGTAGTCGATGCTAAGTGACGCTTGAATTGATCTAAGGAACGACCCCATTGGACAGTGAATGACTGGAAACGGGAGATTCGGAGTGATGAATCACGCTATACCCTGTGGTAGTCCGATGGAAGCTCTGCTAGCTGCGAGCTGACGCCTTACATGTCCCGTCCAAACTTCCATATGTCATCGTCCATGTGTCTTTAAGCTGCGTTTTTACACTTACTGTAATTCGAACATGCATGCACGCCTGAAGGAACCGTGGTTGGCAAGAACCGCGTTTAACAGCGCTGTAATTGGGCGTTCATGGTTTCAAGAAAACTCACGCACCATCACGTCTCGACTGTCTCATTTTGGTTTGGCGAACGTCTGGAAAACTTTGGCTGCCATCATGTGTAGAGTCAACAGTTAAAAGTAGAGAGATGCTAGTGTTACGGTATGGGAGTGCTTTTCGTTGTTAGGGTGTGGTCCCCTAATTTCTCTTTAAAAAAACGCTAAATGCTGAATGCTGAAGAATAGGAACGCAATTTACACAACTGTGTATTGAGTACAGGAAATGGACGGTTTAGAGGCGATGATTGTAGCAGCATCATAGTGCACGCTGTCATAAAGGAACAACTGCAAGGCAGTGGTTTGTGGACAACAACATCCTTGAAGTGGACAGGCCTGACCAGAGTCCTGACCTGGACCCAATGGAACATCTTTGGGATGGGTTGGAAAGTTGACATCACTTCAGACCCCAGCGTCCAACATCAGTACCTCTTGTGCGTCTGTCTGTTGAGGAAAACTGGTATGACACTCCTGCACGGACATTCAGGCACATTGTGTCCCTAACAGAGTTGAAGCCATCATAAAGCCGAAGGGTGGACACATCTCATATTAATGTTCAGGAATAGGTGATTAGATAGTGTACATTGATTATATGTAATGCAAGTCAAGAACTTGGAGAGATGGTGTCTAAAACGGCATGTGGGTATTTTCTATATGCATTTTAGATTCCTTCTAAAATCCCAGAAGGTCACCATTTACGTGCGCACAGAATAACGTGGCCAGCAGATGCGCAGCTGGCTGGACAAGTGTGGACAGTCGCAGTGGTGAAGGTTTGTGGCCAGGCAGTTGGTGCAGTGTAGGGAAATGCCAAGCACTGGAGGGGAAGTGCCACTCTAAACTGGAGCCTGCACTCACATCTTTTGTAGATATTAAGCGGAGCCTCTCCATTCCCACACTTACATGGTGATGACCCACAAAGATCTACCATCATCACCACTTCGGTTAGTATCTAAAAAGAATTGCGCTGAAAGTACAACAGAAGCAATGATTTAATTTCGTCTAAATTGTTAACTACTTGTAACTTTCAGAGAAGTGTCAAGAGTGGCAAATTTTGAGTAAAATCTACATTTCTCTTGTCGCAGTGTTAAAATTTACTTCTCTTGCCAAAATACAGTGGAGTTTATAGACTGTCACCTCACTAACATGCTATGCAGATGCAACTGTACCAGAATTTTGAAACAGTAGTTTAATAAGTTTATTAAGTGAGGAACTCAGGACAAGTATGTTCGATAGCTTACGAAAACACACATTCTCAGCGCAATAAGAAATGTGTAATCAGTCTACTTATGTTGTTGCAAAACAGAGAGTATTTCTTGTTTCGCCAGTTATCAACGTCCCTTAAAAATTAGATTATTTCATCGAAAAAGTCTATAGTTAGCGGAGAAACACAGTAGATAAGGAAGTTTAGTATAATAACCATATGAAAAATATTCCCCTCTTTGCATGCTGTCATCTCGTTTCGATATCTCAAACCACTTATGAGCTATGATGAATGATATGGGCATTTCATTCGGGTTTCATCAGTGGCATGCAGAATCACAAATTAGTGTGACTCATAAACCAGTTTTCTTGAGATTGGTGGCAGATAGAGACAACCATCCACATCTAAAGAAAAGCTCAGTATGTTAACTAAATTTCATATGCAGTAACATATGATGAATTATGCATTATACACTACTGGCCATTAAAATTACTACACCACGAAGATGACGTGCTACAGACGCGAAGGAAGAAGACAGGAAGAAGATGCTGTGATATGCAAATGATTAGCATTTCAGAGCATTCACACAAGGTTGGCGCTGGTGGCGACACCTACAATGTGCTGACATGAGGAAAGTTTCCAATCGATTTCTCATACACAAACAGCCTGGTGAAACGTTGTTGTGATGCCTCGTGTAAGGAGGAGAAATGCGTACCATCACGATTCCGACTTTGGTAAATGTCGAATTGTAGCCGATCGCGATTGCGATTTATCGTGTCGCGACATTGCTGCTCGTGTTGGTCGAGATCCAATGACTGTTAGCAGAATAAGGAATCGGTGGGTTCAGGAGGGTAATACGCAGCGCCGTGCTGGATCCCAACATTCTCGTATCACTAGCAGTCGAGATGACAGGCATCTTATCCGCACTGCTGTAACGGATCGTGCAGCCACGTCTCGATGCCTGAGTCAGCGGATGGGGACGTTTGCAAGAAAACAACCACCTGCACGAACACTTCGACGACGTTTGCAGCAGCATGGACTATCAGCTCGGAGACCATGGTTGCTGTTACCCTTGACGCTGCATCACAGACAGCAGTGCCTGTGACGATGTACTCATCGATGAACCTGGGTGCACGAATGGCAAAACGTCATTTTTTCGAATGAATCCAGGTTCTGTTTGCAGCATCATGATGGTCGCATCCGTGTTTAGCGACATCGCGGTGAACGCACATTGGAAGCGTGTATTCGCCATCGTTAGCGTATCACCAGGCGTGATGGTATGGGGTGCCATCGGTTACACATCTCGGTCACCTCTTGTTCGCATTGACGGCACTTTGAACAGTGGACGTTACATTTCAGATGTGTTACGACCCGTGGCTCTACCCTTCATTCGATCCCCGCGAAACCCTACATTTCAGCAGGATAATGCACGACCGCATGTTGCAGGTCCTGTACGGGCCTTTCTGGATACAGAAAATGTTTGCCTGCTGCCCTGGCCAGCACATTCTCCAGATCTCTCACCATCTGAAAGCGTCTGGTCAATGGTGGCCGAGCAACTGGCTCATCACAATACGCCAGTAACTACTCTTGATGAACTGTGGTATCGTGTTGAAGCTGCATGGGCAGCTGTACCTGTATACGCCATCCGAGCTCTGCTAGACTCAATGCCCAGGCGTATCGAGGCCGTTATTATGGCCAGACCTGGTTGTTCTGGGTACTGATTTCTCAGGATCTATGTACCCAAACTGTGTGAAAATGTAATCACATGTCAGTTCTAGTATATTATATTTATCCAATGAATACCCGTTTATCATCTGCGTTTCTTCTTGGTGTAGCAATTGAAATGGTCAGTAGTGTACTTAAATCGTAGCAACCCCTATTTTTCATTGAAAACTTTTTCGAATTTCGCGCTGTGTCTTGGTTAAATGCAAATATCACAATAACTGTGACCATTAATGAAATGATGGGCATGCCGTCACAAAGCTGACATATGAAGATATCATAAAGGAAACACTGAAGTTCTGTCTGTACTATCGTTCGAGAATAGCTGCAGGGGGAGCGTCTCGATTCTGTGAGCACAACCGGCTGAAAACGGGCGAACAACGTCGGCCTCCCCTTCCGAACGAACGAATGAACTCGCCCAGCGCTCCGGGCGAAAACTGGTCGCTGCGCACCCGCCAGCGCACCCTGCGCGGACTATAGTCGCGAACAGCCGTGTCGGCACGGAGGCGGCGGCTGACCTGGGCGCGGCGAACAGCATCTCGGCGGGCAGGCCGGGCGCGCGCGGCTCGGGCCGCAGCGTTACCACGGCGACGCCCAGGGGGGCCAGCTCGCGGCGCAGGGCGGCGCTAGCACCCTCCACCGCGTACCGCGCCGCCGTCGTCGCCGCCAGCCCGGCTCCCGGCGGACTCGCCCCCACCGTCACCAGGCGACCTGTCGCACAACACGCACGACTTTCTGTAGAGGAGTCACATATGGCAAAATACACAGGTACATACAGGGTGTTACAAAAAGGTACGGCCAAACTTCCGGGAAACATTCCTAACACAGACATAAAGAAAAGATGTTATGTGGACATATGTCCGGAAACGCTTAATTTCCATGTTAGAGCTCATTTTAGTTTTGTCCACCTCCGCTCAATGAAGCACGTTATCCTGATTTCATACGGGATACTCTACCTGTACTGCTAGAACATGTGCCTTTACAAGTGCGACACAACATGTGGTTCATGCACGATGGAGCTCCTGCACATTTCAGTCGAAGTGTTCGTACGCTTCTCAACAACAGATTCGGTGACCGATGGATTGGTAGAGGCGGACCAATTCCGTGGCCTCCGCGCTCTCCTGACCTCAACCATCTTGACTTTCATTTATGGGGGCATTTGAAAGCTCTTGTCTACGCAACCCCGGTACCAAATGTAGAGACTCTTCGTGCTCGTATTGTGGACGGCTGTGATACAATACGCCATTCTCCAGGGCTGCATCAGCGCATCAGGGATTCCGCGCGACGGAGGGTGGATGCATGTATCCTCGCTAACGGAAGACATTTTGAATGTTTCCTGTAACAAAGTGAAGTTACACTGGTACGTTCTGTTGCTGTGTGTTTCCACTCCATGATTAATGTGATTTGAAGAGAAGTAATAAAATGAGCTCTAACATGGAAAGTAAGCGTTTCCGGACAAATGTCCACATAACATATTTTCTTTCTTTGTGTGTGAGGAATGTTTCCTGAAAGTTTGGCCGTACCTTTTTGTAACACCCTGTTTAAGTTAATGTAACTTTTACTATTTGAGAGATAATTAACCAAATTTTCTATCTGTTTTTATTGTTATTGGTTATAATCTGGTCTGTTTTCAATGTTTTTATCAAATAATATGATCAGAACATTGCTGGATACTCTAAAACACATTATATCACAAGAAGAACATTTCTGCACAAGTAAACCTACACTAGGGATACACTTCGATTATGATCAACTTTGAACAAGTGTAGAACAAAATAATACACACATTTTTCTGTACATGCCTATATAGTCGATAAGTCGGTGAAAGACCCATTGAAAGAAACTGAATTTAACATTTCTGAACAAATACCCTCAAATTGGTAACAGATATAAAAAAAGTCGAATAAAACTTCTATGGTTTTTGATGTATGTTGAAGGGGTGCACACAGATTTGTTGACGAAGCATTTTCCTGTAAACCTCCTCCCACCTGCCGAAATTTTGCTTTCCATTTAGACATTTGACTAATAATAAAACATATAGCATCATTAACCACATTCAACTGTATATGACAAATGGTATTCCAAAGATGCATTTCCCAGAAATAATCTAGAAATTATCTCGATAACAGTATGAGCATCTCATATGTGTCTGCTTCAATGACAATTGTTATGTTGGGTTATTTAGTAAGTATTTTCCAGATAAACGTATTCTAAACGTACATTCTACGCACACACACACACACACACACACACATACACACACACACACACACACACACACACACACACACACACGGGGTGTTCAAAAAGTCTCTCCGCAGTGCCGTATGATTGTTAGCCTCGCGTGCCGCATGTTTGTTCGCCTGCCTGGGTTACTTCCCTTCAAGTAGACTCTCCCAACGTTCCACTGTTTCGTTTATCTCAGCCAGTGTCAGTGGTATCGTTGGTGTGTGTCGTTACGTGTCGCCGTGAAATTTTAACTTTAGTTCCTTTGTTCGTTTTTGTCACTGTTAAGACGCTAACCATTGAAGAATGCGTGTTTTTAGTCGAACAAGTGTTCAAAGCTAGCAGTAAAGACACAGTTTCAGTTGGTCGAAGTTCGTCAAACATTTAATTCAGTTTCCCCGGAGACAACACTCCCACATCGCGATACTGTGCAAGATTTGATTAACAAATTTCGAAGTACAGATTCAGTGGCAGTTGCACCGAGAAGTGGTCGTCCTAGCGTTTTCTCTGAGGATAAACTACTCGATCTTTCCGATAAAATGTCCATGACTCCGAATAAGTCAGTGAGAAAACTCGACTAGGAAATCGATGTTAGTGTCGGAACGGCCCACACAGCTGTAATGTTGAAATGGCTCTAAGCACTATCGGACTTAACATCTGAGGTCACCACTCCCCTAGATTCAGAACTACTTAAACCTAACTAACCTAAGGACAACACACACATCCATGCCCGAGGCAGGATTCGAACCTGCGACCGTAGCAGCAGCGCGGTTCCGGACTGAAGCGCCTAGAACCGCTCGGCCACAGCCGCCGGCCAGCTGTGAGGAAAAAATTAGAACTTTTCCCATACAAAGTGACAGTCGTGCAAGAACTGAAAAATACTGATCATGGAAAGAGACTTCATCATTGTCAATGGTTCAAAAATTTCGTTCAACAAAATGGAAGGGATATTCTTAATGAAACGTTTTTCACTGATGAGGCGTGATTTCATTTATCCGTATACATGAACTCGCAAAATTCTCGTATGTGGAGTACTGCAAATCCATTGTGTATTCATGAGGAACCACTTCATTTTGTGAAAATAGGAGTTTGGATTGCAAATTTTAGACGTCGGATTGTGGGTCCCATATTTTTCAACGAAACAATAAACGCACAACGATACTGCAGTGATATTCTGTGCCCATTCATAGGAGAACTTGTGTTAAGTGAAATACTGAACGGTTATTTTCAACAAGATGGTGCAACCGCGCATACAGCTCGCGTTTCAATATCACTGCTTGCTGATGTTTTTGGTGATCGCACAATTTCACAGGGACTTTGGCCTCCACGATCTCCTGACTAACACCACCTGATTTTTCTTCTGGGGTGCAGCGAAAGCAACTGTGTATAAAAACCGTCCCAAATTCATCGATTAATTGAAAACTGCAATATCCATTTTCACTGCTTCTGTTACAGCTTGTGTTTGGAAACATGATTAGACGAATTGAATTGTGTATTCTACATACGTGTACACACACAAGCGCGCGCGCGCGTGTGCTTGTGCGTGCGTGTGTGTGTGTGTGTGTGTGTGTGTGTAGAATACACATTTATAATATGTTTATCTGGGGAAGACGTACTAAATAACCCAACATGACAGTTTAGAATTATATTAACACCTTCAGCTGCTAACTGGCGTTGATATATATCAACGCGGACAGGTGAAAATGTATGCCCCGACAGGGACTCGAACCCGGGGTCTTCTGCTTACACCGCAGACGCTCTATCCATCCGAGCCACAGAGGGCACAGAAGACAGTGTGACTGCAGGGACGTATCCCTTGTCGCTTCCCGTGAGACCCACATTCCCACCTTGTATGTCCACACACTACATTCATAGTGTTCCACCCCAACACACTCATTACTCGTGGAAGACATTCTTACCAAGCCTCGTACGAGTTCGGGGAATATGTGTGCATCCGCACAGATGAAGAAAGTCTTGGCCGGTGTTGCCAGAACTATATACTTATATCGATATGGTGTCTGTTCTTTCGGTTATGTCCGAAAGAACAGACACCATATCCATATAAGTACAACATGACAATTGTCATTGAAGCGGACACATATCAGATGCTCATACTGTGATATAGATACATTTCTAGATTATTTCTGATATATTTCTTAATTTTATGGAATATAAAATATCTTGTGTTGTATTTGCGTTTTCTCTTTTACATTCACTGTATATTTTTAATTTTTAAATTGCAACCTTTTCAGATTTAATTGCATTATGTTCAAAATTCTTTGTACATTATTGCGGATCTGTGTAATAATGAGAAATGCGCAGAACGGTTCAAATAAAAAAAATGCTGAATGCATTTTGTTATAGAGAGTTTCTAGCTCATTTCTGTCAAATACGTTTTGGAATACCACTTCATCATGTATCACTAAATGTGATATGAATGATGCTATATGCTTTGCTATTAGTCGATTGTCAAAATGAAAAACGAAATAATGGGGAGAGGGAATTTCGAAAAAAAATACTTTTGACAAATCTGGATACACTATCGTAATGTACATTAAAATCCATAGGAAGTTTTTTTCTTTCATCTGTGTTACCATTTCAACGTTAATCATTTAGGGATATTAAACTCAATTTTTTTCAAGGGGTTGTTTCACCTCCCTAGCAGCCGTATGGGCTCGTACAACACTCTCTACACTGTAACATCATATGCAAAGCCGATCACAATCGAAGTGTATCCATTGTGCAAGTTTGTCAGTGGTTACTTGTCACTTTTAAAATTATTCTTAGTAATTAGATAAACAAATCTGAGTTAGCAGTTTCTTAATATCAGTCTTATACCTTTCGCTACACTTTTTTTTAAATTTATGTGTATGATATGTAGCAAATTTTAGTTGACAAAAATTTAAATAAATTTGACTGTAATGCATTTTGAAAAAATTTATACCATAGAAAGTGTGTGCAAAGTCTGTAGCAAATTTCATCTTTATATCGGCAATTCCTCAGTAGAAAATGTTCCTTGCACACTGAAAAATGAAAATTGCAGGAAATGCAGAAAAATGTTTTATTAGTGGCTCGAACAGTCCACCGGTATACTTCCAGCGTCGATGTGCTTCCTACGTCCGCCCTGGTCGTCAGTTCGTACTTCTTGCCGAAAGTCTTCTTAACCCTTCATCGGCCGCCCGCCCTCAGGAGCTGAGTTCGTCAGCGCACCTCACGATGGCGACATGTCTGGTTGGCTCTGAGCACTATGGGACTTAACATCTTAGGTCATCAGTCCCCTAGGACTTAGAACTACTTAAACCTAACTAACCTAAGGACATCACACACATCCATGCCGGAGGCAGGATTCGAACCTGAGACCGTAGCAGTCCCGCGGTTCCGGACCGCAGCGCCTAGAACCGCACGACCACCCCGGACGGCGCGACATGTCTGATCGCCGAAATATTGTGCCCGTTGGACACTATGAACAGGCAGTATACACGTGGAGTGTTCGAACAACAAATACGCCGGGAGAAACTGAAGAATCACTTGAACTTTTTGCAGTATCCTTCACTGACATTCGAGAAGTAGCATTACATACATCATCAATCTTGAAACTTCCTGGCAGATTAAAACTGTGTGCCCCACCGAGACTCGAACTGGGAACCTTTGCCTTTCGCGGGCAAGTGCTCTACCATCTGAGCTACCGACGCACAACTCACGCCCGGTACTCACAGCTTTACTTCTGCCAGTATCTCGTCTCCTACCTTCCAAACTTTACAGAAGCTCTCCCGCGAACCTTGCAGAACTAGCACTCCCGAAAGAAAGGATACTGCGGAGACATGGCTTAGCCACAGCCTGGGGGATGTTTCCAGAATGAGATTTTCACTCTGCAGCGGAGTGTGCACTGATATGAAACTTCCTGGCAGATTAAAACTGTGTGCCCGACCGAGACTCGAACTCGGGAGCTTTGCCTTTCGCGGGCAAGTGCTCTACCATCTGAGAGTGAAAATCTCATTCTGGAAACATCCCCGAGGCTGCGGCTAAGCCATGTCTCCGCGGTATCCTTTCTTTCAGGAGTGCTAGTTCTGCAAGGTTCGCAGGAGAGCTTCTGTAAAGTTTGGAAGGTAGGAGACGAGATACAGGCAGAAGTACAGCTGTGAGTAGCGGGCGTGAGTCGTGCGTCGGTAGCTCAGATGGTAGAGCACTTGCCTGCGAAAGGCAAAGGTCCCGAGTTCGAGTCTCGGTCGGGCACACAGTTTTAATCTGCCAGGAAGTTTCATATCAGCGCACACTCCGCTGCAGAGTGAAAATCTCATTCTGGAAACATCCCCCAGGCTGTGGCTAAGCCATGTCTCCGCGGTATCCTTTCTTTCAGGAGTGCTAGTTCTGCAAGGTTCGCAGGAGAGCTTCTGTAAAGTTTGGAAGGTAGGAGACGAGATACTGGCAGAAGTACAGCTGTGAGTAGCGGGCGTGAGTCGTGCGTCGGTAGCTCAGATGGTAGAGCACTTGCCTGCGAAAGGCAAAGGTCCCGAGTTCGAGTCTCGGTCGGGCACACAGTTTTAATCTGCCAGGAAGTTTCATATCAGCGCACACTCCGCTGCAGAGTGAAAATCTCATTCTGGAAACATCAATCTTATTCAGTAGGTTTTCAGTGAAGCAAAATTAATCAAATCCTAGCGTCATGGCATCGGGCCCTGCAGACGAGCGCCGGTGCCCGCCACTCACCCTTGGCCTGCCTGAGCAGCGGCAGGAAGGCCCTGGCCGTCCTCAGGGCGCCGACGACGTTGAGCCGCAGCACCTGCTCCCACTGCGCCGAGCCCTGGGCGTCGAGGCGGCCCCGGCAGCACGACCCCGACGTGTTCACCACCGCCCACAGGCCTGCAACACCACACCACACACACACATCTCACAGCTGTACCCGCAAACCACAAGGTCCGGGTTGTCGATCTACACTGAGGCAACAAAAGTCACGGGATGGCGGTATGCACATTGTGGTGTGCGTACTGTAAGACCTTCGGTACACACACCGTCAGATTATTTGACTCGTCGCTCTAACGAAGTAGGCGAGTGTCAGCAATATGTCTCGTTGTCTTATCGTGGCGTGGTTATTTTCTGCCGTTAAGTCAGACCATAGAAATGCCACTTGCACGCTCAGAGTAGCAGATTGACGGTGACCAACTTTAAACAGAACTTGATTAATTTTCACACACATTTTTAAAAATAATAAAAAGCATAGAAATAACTTAACTTGGTTCTGGATGCTATTTACAATTGACAGTCTGAAGTTCCTTTGGTCTTGGTACGTTAATCTTATTCTCACATATCTCTGATACTTGGCAAAGTGTCTATACTTTTCTCTTCATGGCTATGTACAGGAATATGATAGTCTTATTAGGCGCAGACAGAAACTTGACTATAGACTGGTACAGACTAATGCAGACTGACGCAAACTGACTAATCGGAGGCCCGCATCTCGTGGTCGTGCGGTCGCGTTCTCGCTTCCCACGCCCGGGTTCCCGGGTTCGATTCCCGGCGGGGTCAGGGATTTTCTCTGCCTCGTGATGGCTGGGTGTTGTGTGCTGTCCTTAGGTTAGATAGGTTTAAGTAGTTATAAGTTCTAGGGGACTGATGACCATAGATGTTAAGTCCCATAGTGCTCAGAGCCATTTGATTTGACTAATCGGAGGTCTGTACACTCGTTATAATACCTTGCGCATTCAGGTATCACTGCGCGAGTGTGATCCGCGAGGAGAAAAGATTCTACGTTAGCAGCAATATCGTTGGCTGCGTTACATATTAATACGCGGATCAGTGGAAGCAGATTTTGGTCCGTCTCTATGGCAGCGCCATCTCGTAGTGCGGAGACGGCTGCACCTGCGCTGTTGTGCTTAGCGGGTCGCGCTCCAGTGGGAAAGTTCTGTATGCGCTGACTACGCGGAACTATGTACAGAACACACATATACAGGGTGACAAGTATTTAAACCGAGAAACTCATGGAGGTTGTAGGGGACATCAAAACAAATATTTTTCCCTAATGACATTTTTTCCTATGAGGAATATTTAAACCGGTAGAGGACGATTTCTCTGGTGGCAAATTAATTAAGGGAGGTAGGACGTCAAACGGGCCGACTTGGAGCAGGAGAGGCACCACAGGACATTTTAATTTCCACTGTCTATAATTTTACAAATAAATTCATAAAACTTTGTTAGCACAATCAGGAAGGATTCAGGATTCACACTCATAGCAGAGGGGACTGATGACCATAGATGTTAAGTCCCATAGTGCTCAGAGCCATTTGAACCTCTTAGCAGAGGAAGTTCAAACATAACAAAACAAATTTTTTTAAATGTGAAATTTCATCGTCTTTTTATTTGGTATTGGCTGCATTTGTTGCTGTAGGTACACTTTTCTTCATAAATAACATAGATTCTTCGATGAATTTTGCACCACATACAAACCATACTTACAGGTGTATGAAACTCTAGAATTTCCCAAATCTGTTAAAAACTGTGGTAAAAATTGAGATAATTAACTACAAAATTCGAGTTTTCTCTGAACACGAAGTTTAAAACGTAACAGCCCACTAATTTTTCAATAGATTAAATAAGTTCTGGAGTTTCATACACCTGTAAGTATGGTTTGTAAGCTGCGCAAAGTTCATCAAAGAATCTCTGTTACTTATGAGGAAAAGTGTACCTATAGCAACAAATGCAGCCAACAGTAAGTGAAAAAGTCATGAAATTTCACATTTAAAAAATATTATTTTTTAGTGTTTTTGAACTTCCACTGCTATGAGTGTGAATCCTGAATCCTTCCTGGTCATGCTGACAAAGTTCAATGAATTTATTTGTAAAAGTATAGACAGTGCAAATTAAAATGTCCTGTGGCGCCTCTCCTTCTCAAACTCGGCCCGTTTGACGTCCTACCCCCCTTAAACCAACAAACACTTTTCCATTTTTTATGACCAAGAGACAAGACATTAACACAACCCAATTTCAGCTACAGTAGATTTTCAAAAATGCCTCCATTGACCTCCATCGACGCGCACGACGACTGAAATGCGCCGGCGCCCCGTCATGTTGGAACCCCATGCGTTGTCTTGTAGGGAACGGGACGTCTTCCAGGAACTCCGGCAATGCTCTGGCGAGAAAATTGTAATAGTGCCTGCCATTTAATGGCCTAGGTAGCAGATACGGCCCAATTAAACAGTCCCCAACAACACCGACCCACACATTAACGAAGAACCGCATTTGATGAGCGCTAGTAACTGTAGCATGTGGGTTATCCTCACTCGAAACATGCCAATTGTGCTTGTTGAAGACTACATCACGCCAGAACGCTGCTTCATCGCTAAACAACACGTAGGATGGAAATGTAGGATGCATTTTACACTGTTCCAGGTACCACTGCGAAAACTGTGCTCTGGGTGGATAATCAGCTGCTTCCAGGTTGTTGACAAGTTGTAAGTGAAATGGACGTAACAATTGCTCTCGAAGAGCTGTTCATACATTCGTCTGATTCGTCCCCATGTTACGTGCAATTGCACGAGTGCTGATTGAAGGATCCCGCTCTACATGCTGCAAGACAGCTTCCTCAAATTGCAGTGTTCTTACCGTGCGACGGCGTCCCTGTCCAGGTAATCTGCTAAATGACCCGGTCTCGCGCAGACGTTGGTACACAGCAGCAAAGGTCGTATGATGCGGGATATGGCGATTAGGATATTGCTGTTGATAAACCCGCTGTGCAGCTCGTCCGTTGTGGTGCGCTACGTAGTACGCACCAACCATATCAGTGTACTCACTCCACATGTATCGCTCCATTAGTAAACAGAGACAATGCACTACTACACTGGTGGACAGCAGTTGCCTACAACTGAGAAGCGTAATATGCGCTCTATCAACTGAAGATCGTAATACGGCCTCTAACTACTGAAGAGCGTTATACAGCCTCCACCGGTTTAAATAATCCTCATAGGAAAAAGTGCCATTATGGAAAAATATTTGTTTTGATGTCCCCTACAACCTCCCAGAGTTTATCAGTTTAAATACTTTTCACCCTGTATACAAATGGCAGTAGAGTGGCGTACACGAGGTATGCAAGGGAAGTGCATCGGCGGACCCGTCATTCGTACTCAGGTGATTCGTGCGAAAAAGTTTCTGATGTGATTATGGCCACAAGGCGGGAATTAAAAGACTTTGAACGTGGAATGATTGGTAGTTCCAGACGCATGGGACATTCCGTTTCGAAAAACGTTATGGAATTCGGTATTCCTACATGTACAATATCAAGACTGTGCCGAGAATACTAGACTTCAGACATTACCTCTCATCACGGACCAAGCAATGGCCGACGGTCTTCACTTAACGACCGACACCAGCGACGTTTGCGTAAGGTTGTTAGTGTTAACAGACAAGCAACACTGCCTGAAATAACCGCAGAAACCCCTTAGGGCTGTGCCGTGAAATTTTGGCGTTAACAGGCTATGACATCAGACGACGGGCCGAGTGCCTTTGGCAACAGCACGACATCGCCTGCAGCGTCTCTTCTCGACTTGTGACCATATCAGTTGGACCCTAGACGTTTGGAGAATTGTGGCCGTGTCAGGTCAGTAACGGTTTCAGTTGGTAAGAGGTGACAGTAAGGTTCGAGAGTGGCGCAGACCCCACGCAGACATCGAGACAAGATGTCAACAAGGCACAGATGGTGGGCTGTGTTTGCATGGAATGGAATGGGTCCTCTGGTCCAGCTGAACCGACCATTGCCTGGAAATGTTTACGTTCGGCTACTTGGAGACCATTTGCAGCCCATGGTGGTCCTCAGGTTTGCAAAGAATGACGAAATTTTTATGGATGTCTATGCGCCATGTCATCGGGTCACCATTGTTCGCGGCTGGCTTGGAGAACATTCTGGAGAATTCGAGCGAATGATTTGGCCTCCCAGGTGGGGCGACGTGAATCCCATCGATTCTTTATGGGATGTAGCCTAGAGATGAGTTAGTGCGCAAAATGCTGCGCCGGTAACATTCGCGCAATTATGAACGGCTGTACAGACAGAATGACTCATTTCTGCGGGGGACTTCTAGCGACCTGTTGACTCTCTGTCAGGTCGAGCTGCCGCACTACGCCGGGAAAAGGAGGTCCGACACGAAATTGGGAGGTACCTCACGGCTTTTGTCACCTCACTGTACCGCCTCAGCCATGGTGTATCAGCTCTTATTGCATCTGTTTGTTGCTCTTTTCTGTAGACATTGTTATTAAAAAAGCACTTTTCCGTTATCCCATTTTGTATAATAACGCAATATTTCGAACTATGGCAAATTTTACCTTTTTTTTAAAAAAATGTTTATTTAAAAGCTAAAAATGTTGGCTCTGCTGCTATGGCTAACTGATATTTCCGCTATTAGTAAAATATGAAAAACACCTGCCATAACTGAGACCAAACAGATACCGGAAAATATCGCTTATTACGAATTGGTTTTAACCGGTCGGTTTTTCCCAGTTTTAGCTTGCCTGTGTAACAGCTTACACACACACACACACACACACACACACACACACACACACACATACACACACACTGAAACGTCCCCTTAGAAAAATTAAAGAATTACTGTGCTGATAAACCTCTTACGTTATTTGATTTTCAAACAGCTGAGCAGAACTGAACGTACTCAGACATTTCTCTCTTTACTTATTCTGACCAACACTAAACTGACACACAATATTTTTAGCGCAACGCAATCTCACTTTCAAAAATCCCTACAAAAGAATGGCCCTGACTAACAATAACCTGTACCTTTCATGAATCACTTACCTCACAAAAATGTTCGTTACTCGAACTACTGCAATACAGCGAGCGCCACTACTGCCAGCTAAATAAAAGATTCTAACTGCTGAAGGCACTAACTACTGATAGGCATAGTTAGCAAATGAAAGATTTTGATAGGGAACAAACAATGTCTTTACCTTAATAGTGTCATTAATAGTCATTATATATATCAACTCATGACATCTAGTCTTACAAATTTACTGTCTCTGATGGACACACGTCCAGATCATCCGCTCTCAAAACTCCGCCATCTCACTCCCCACATCCACCACTGCTGGCGGCTCACCTCCAACTGCGCAACGCTACGCGCTGTTAACAGCCAACTGCCCAACACTACAATAGCAAATTCCAAAACTGCAAACCAGCGACGGACTTCACACAGTACAGCCAGTGATTTTCATATAGAGCTCTACGTGGCATTACCAACATAAAAACCTAAACAGCCTACTTACAACACACACACACACACACACACATATATACACACACACACACACCGTCCAAACAGGTCTTGTAGGCCCAAGTGGACCGACCGGCCGCCGTGTCATCCTCAACCCGCAAGAGTCCCCGGATGCGGATGTGGAGGAGCATGTGGTCAGCTCACCGCTCTCCCGGTCGTTGTCAGTCATCGATCAGGTAGCTCCTCAATTGGCCTCACAAGGGCTGAGTGCACCCTACTTGCCCGACAGCAGATACAGTCGGTGACCCATCCAAGTGCTAGCCAAGCCCGACAGCGCTTAACTTCGGTGATCTGACGGGAACCGGTGCAACCATTGCGGCAAGGCCGTTGGCGTCTAACAGCTTTCGGGGATAATAAAAATCTGATTCTGATTAAACCATATATTTACTGATCGAATTTATAAATTCAAAATCTACTCATTAACACGTACAATCTTACGTTAGGGTTTAGCACAATCAGGGGTGCCAGTCTCTGATAGTGTTCGCAGAATATTTAGACTAGGGAAGGATTTTCGCTGCTAGGTACTATCTGATAATTACTTGCGAGCACTTTCTGTAAGCATCTGAGAATTTTCCGAGAGTAAGAGAGTCGGTGAATGCTCAGTAATCACTCTCCGAGAGAGTTTTTTAGTCGTAGTTCTGTGTGTGAAGGAAGAGATTGCAGTGGAAGAGCGTCGGGCTGCAGATGCGCTTTAATGGCTTTAGTGGAATGGAAAACAAATGTATATGACCACGTTCGTGATGTATAAGAGAGTGGAGCAAGCGGAGGAATGATTCTGGAGGCTAGAATCTTACTCCTCTAGGACACTGCCGGCAAGCTAACTCTCGGCGCTGTTCACATGGCACGTATTTCTCACAAAAGCCCTCTGCGAGTGAACAACCCTCTACGCAACACATTTTGCAGATAGTACGTCCACATACCATTCAATCTACCTACAAAATTATATCGTATGAAAAAAGGACCACCACTGGTGTATCCTGAGAATGTCTTTATCACACGACAAGTTTCGGAGGCACATTACTGTCATCCTCAGACCGACTAGCGAAAGCGTATTTCATTTCCTTGGCGCATTTACTGTGAGATAATTGTTAACCATCACACGTGGGGTAGCTGTCATCACGAGTCTATACTGTCTCAAACACCACGACACGGCGTCGAGTGCAGACTCCTCATGACAGATAGGCCACGTGTGATGGTTAACTAAACAATGATCCCACAGTAAATGCGCCAAGGAAATCAAATACTCTTTCGGCAATGCTGGGGCCTGAGAATGTCGATGGAAATGGAAATGTCGTGTGGCTAGGGCCTCCCGTCGGGTAGACCGTTCGCCTGGTGCAGGTCTTTCGATTTGACGCCACTTCGGCGACCTGCGCGTCGATGGGGATGAATGATGATGATTAGGACAACACAACACCCAGTCCCTGAGCGGAGAAAATCTCCGACCCAGCCGGGAATCGAACCCGGGCCCTTAGGATTGACAGTCTGTCACGCTGACCACTCAGCTACCGGGGCGGACTGAGAATGTCGATAATCGGCCGCCGAAACTAGTCGTGCTATACAATAAAGACATTCTTAGGAAACACCAGTGGTGGTACTTTTTCTCATATACGCTGTTTGTTCAAAAGTATCCGGATACCTGGCTGAATATGACTTACAAGTTCGTGGCGCCCTCCATCGGTAATGCTGGAATTCAGTATGATGTTGGCCCACGCATAGCCTTGATGACAGCTTCCACTCTGGCAGGCATACGTTCAATCAGGTGCTAGAAGTTTTCTTGGGGAATGGCAGCCCATTCTTCACGGAGTGCTGCACTGAGGAGAGGTATCGATATCGGTCGGTGAACCTTGGCACGAAGTCGGCGTTCCAAAACATCCCAGAGGTGTTCTATAGGATTCAGGTCAGGATTCTGTGTAGGCCAGTTCATTGCAGGGATGTTATTGTCGTGTAACCACTCCGCCACAGGCCGTGCATTATGAACAGATGCTCGATCGTGAGGGAAGATGCAATCGCTATCCCCGAATTGCTCTTCAACAGTTGGGAGCAAGAAGGTGCTTAAAACATCAGTGTAGGCCTATGCTGTGATAGTACTGTGGTGTCACCGCCAGACACCACACTTGCTAGGTGGTAGCCTTTAAATCGGCCGCGGTCCGCTAGTATACGTCGGACCCGCGTGTCGCCACTGTCAGTGATAGCAGACCGAGCGCCACCACACGGCAGGTCTAGAGAGACTTCCTAGCACTCGCCCCAGTTGTACAGTCAGTTGAGTCCCATAGTGCTCAGAGCCATTTGAACAGCCGACTTAGCCAGAGATGGATCACTGACAACTACGCTCTCATTTGCCGAGACGATAGTTAGCATAGCCTTCAGCTACGTCATTTACTACGACCTAGCAAGGCGCCATAGCATTTGATATTATTTTATATTGTGGTTATAACATGTACCGTCAAGAGAGATGTTCTACAATTGTGGATTAAAGTATTACATCAACTACGTACTTTATTTGCTACTATTAATTCCTTTAACTGTTCCAGACCTCACGCCAATCTGCGTGAGCTTAACGCGTGCCTTTCGGCTTCCTCTCATTGTGACTTGGCTGTCTTGCCAAGTCACAACAAGTACCACGCAGAACAGCAAGGGATGCAAGCCCCCTCCATGAAAAACACGACCACAGCATAACAACACCGCCTCCGAATATTACTTTTGGCACTACAGACGCTGGCAGATGACGTTCACCGGGCATTCGCCATACCCACACCCTGTCCTCGGATCGCCACATTGTGTACCGTAATTCGTCCCTCCACACAACGTTTTACCGCTAATCAGTCGTCTAATGTTTACGCTCCTCACACCAAGGGAGGCGTCGTTTGGCATTTACCGGCTTGTTGTGTGGCTTATGAGCAGCCGCTCGACCATGAAATCCTAGTTTTCTCATCTCCTGCCCAACTGTCACAGTAATTGCAGTGGATCCTGATGCAGTTTGGAATTCCCGTGTGATGGTCTGGATAGATGTCTGCCTATTACACATTACGACCCTCTTCAGCCGTCGGCGGTCTTTGTCAGTCAACAGACGAGGTCGGCCTGTACGCTTTTGTGCTGTACGCGGCCCTTCACGTTTCCACTTCACTATCGCATCGGAAACAGTGGACCTAAGGATGTTCAGGAGTGTGGAAATTTCGCGTACAGAGGTATGACACAACTGAGATAATAAAAATCAGAAAATAATGCAATGATGATGTTTGCTTTCCTTAAGTAAGGGGTAACGTCTTTGGTTCCTACACACAGCACGGTGTCTGATACAGTTGCTTCTGTTGTCACATGTGATATTACACTTCCAAATATGGTCACGAGAGGATACTGAACGGAAAACTGTTGCATAAAAAATGAAAAAACGCGATGGCCATTTATTGTCGTGACATTTATTGAGTCTGGGGAGGGGTTTGCTAGAAGCGGCAGGAGGAAGGAACGAAATATACGGAGAGAATTTAAATTTTTTTCGCTGAAAGTAAGCGAGTAGCTGAAAGGTGGAAGTGTGTTTATTAACGACACGTCGCCAAGCCGGTTTGCCGTGAAAGCTTGGAGACACCGACTGTCCGGCAACATACAGGTGCACGGGCCACGAAAGCGGTGTGGAGTGTCGCAGCCCAAATAACCAAACACCTGACACAAGATCTGGGTCGACATCTTCATCCATACCTGCAGACCAGTGTGAAGTACATGGCTTCGAATTAGGCGTTCTTCTCGTTCTGCTCGCCTACGGGGCACGCGAAGAATGATTTACTGTCTCTCGGCGCGCAGTAATTTAATATACTACGTACAGAAGATTGATGCAGTTTTAAGCTCTTGTAATCTACACTTATAACTAAGTGACCATTCCAGCGGAGACTTTCTGTACTACCAGCAAACCACAGATTATTTGAAGACTCGAATTCCCATGTATAAAACAGCTTCAACCGACTGATAACTTTATAAATAAGTTAATGTGTTAAATACACTGAAGAACCAAAGAAACTGGTACACCTGCCTAATATCGCGTTGGGCCCCCCTGAGCACGCAGAAGTGCCGCAACACGACGTGGCATGGACTCGACTAATGTATGAAGTAGTGCTGGAGGGAATTGACACAATGAGTCCTGCAGGACGATCCACAAATCCGTACCAGTACGAGGGGGTGGAGATCTCTTCTGAATAGCAAGGCATCCCAGATATGGTCAATAATGAAACTTCCTGGCAGATTAAAACTGTGTGCCCGACCGAGACTCGAACTCGGGACCTTTGCCTTTCGCGGGCAAGTGCTCTACCAACTGAGCTACCGAAGCACGACTCACTGCCGGTACTCACAACTTTACTTCTGCCAGTACCTCGTCTCCTGTCCGCGAAAGGCAAAGGTCCCGAGTTCGAGTCTCGGTCGGGCACACAGTTTTAATCTGCCCGGAAGTTTCATATCAGCGCACACTCCGCTGCAGAGTGAAAATCTCATTATGGTCAATAATGCTCATGTCTCGGAAGTTTGTTTGCCAGCGGAAGTATTTAAACTCAGAAGGATGTTCCCCGAGCCACTGTGTAGTCGACCAGTAGCGTGCTACCATGCGGGCATAAAGGCCCTTCCAGTAAGGTGGCGTAAGGGAGATTGTGTTGTATTGGCATCCTGAATAAAACCAAGTTACGTTCATAAAAGAAACGTCTTGCTGCTTTACTTACTGAACGTACCTCGTACGATTAACAACGTAGTGCTGAGAATCCCATCGACCTGCGCAGTTCGAATCTATAAAAACCGTAATTACGACCTTTCACAAGCTAGTACGTGCTCTGATTCTCGCTACAGAATGTTTCTTCAAATCATCGGATGCACCACTTAACTAATAATGTGCCACTTGGTTGGTATGTACACAAGATGTGAATAAAGAAATTAAAATTCCGGACCGCTAATGGTGAGGTCATATTTAGAAACCCAGCCAGATAAATAGAAGTTGCATACTCTTGGCAAATGTCAGCGTTTGTTACGTGAGAGGAATATTGGCTGTCTCAGGTGGCGAAGAAGGGCAAATATCGCCTCGCTAAAAGGAAGGAAGGAAGGGGAAAAAATAGTAGGAAAAGAAGGCGCAAGTCTAGATTCCAGCAGCCGGCAGAACTTGTTTGGGAAACCGCCGGCAGGTGATCGCGTATCCTATTAAAGCTAATGCGCGCCTGGCGCCGTTCCCGAAGGCCACGCGGTGCGTTAGGCAACCAACCACCGCCACCATTCTAATGCCTCAGCACGTCGATTTGACTTCGGTATTTCTGGCAGAGCGCGTTTAATGTTCGGAGGAAGGCGGATGCGGCACACTTTGCTACGCGCAGTTTTCATAATCGGACTTCTGAAAGCACGGTGCAGCTCAGTTGACTGCGGTTCTTAAATATCCAAGACGTTTCGGACTTCTCAGTCATTTTCGAGCGTAAAACACAGTAGTCTTCACCTGACAATGCCGAAGAGGAATTTGTCCGAAATCTCGTGGGTATTCAACCATTTGAGACTCCTGGAAGCTCGCGGTAATTTTATTAGTTTAGATCGCCGGCAGACCAGGTGTTGACTGTAAATTTTTTTATGTTATCAATCTTCCATTCTGATGCGTCGCTCCAAAATACCTGCTCTTTGTCAAAATCTTGTTTATTTATTTACTAATATAGAAACCTAGCAATGCTCAGGTATTTACTTACAGCTGTACGTCTACGCCCGTACCACGCAGTTTCTACCCTTGTGCTTGAAATTTATGACGTAATATCTGCTGGACTATGTGTCGTACAATGACATAATATTTTAAGTACATTAAGCGACAAATGTGCATTCCGTCTGCGAAAGTTATTGCAAACAGAGTTAAGTAGCAAAGAAGTATCAAATTTAAACGCCCTGCATGGTACGGCAGTTTTTCTAGCAACATATTATTTATGACGTCTTTTCCTGAACTATGAGGCGTACAATGACATAACTGTGCATTTTGATTCAATGCTATATCTCCATACTGTCTGCAAAGTGAATTGCGAATATAGTTGATAGTGGAGAAGTAATAACCCGGGGTGACAAATGTCATGGGATACCTCTTAACATCGCATCGGACCGCCTTTTGCGCTGCGTAGTGGAGATGGAAGACGATGTAGATGGAGATGAAATGGGAGTTGGGCGGTCACCCCCCATTACAGCTGTTGGACGTCGTAGGCTGGGCGGACTGGTAAAACAGTACAGGCGGCGCCTTGTGGCGGAACTAACACCTCACTGTAATGCAGAGTAGAGTACAAGTGTGCACTGAACACACGGTGCACCGAACAGTGCTAATAATGTGCCTCCCCAGCCTATGACCCAACCGTGTGCCAGTGTTAACAAAATGGTTGAAATGGCTCTGAGCACTATGGGACTTAACTTCTGAGGTCATCAGTCCCCAAGAACTTAGAACTATTTAAACCTAACTAACCTAAGGACGTCACACACATCCATGCCCGAGGCAGGATTCGAACCTGCGACCGTAGCGGTCGCGCGGTTCCAGACTGAAGCGCCTAGAACCGCTCGACCACAACAGCCGGCGCAGTATTAACACCACGACATCTGCCACTGAAATGGGCATGTGGCCATCGGCACTGGACGTTGGCGCAGTGGCAGAGCTTTGCATGGTCTGATTAATCCCGATACCTTCTTCATCATGCCGATGGGACGGCGCGGATCCGTCATCTCCCTGATGGGCAGCTCCTTTACACCTGTACTGTGGGGTGGAGGAAAGCTGGCAGTGGCTCTGTTACGATCTGGGGAACATTCACATGGGCACCCGTGGGTCCAGTGGAGCTAGTGAAAGGCACCATGACCGCCAAGATCATACACTAGTTGCAGACCACCCACACCGCTTCATCACCATCATGTTTCTGGACGGCCTGACATTTTTCAACAGGATAATGGGCCGTGTCACAAGGCCAGGAGTGTGGCGGAGAGGTTCGAGAAAGACAGTGCCGAGTTCCAGTTGATGTGCTGGCCCCCCAACTCGCCAAATATGAAGCCGATCGAACACATGCGGGATGTGATCGAACGTGGCGTCAGAGCTCACCGACCCCCACCGCGGAATTTACGGGAATTAGCTAACTTGTGTGCGCAAAAGTGATGCCATCTCCCTCCAGCTTCTTCCATGCGACGACGCTTGCCGCTGTTATCCGTGCCAAAAGTGGACATACCGGCTGGCTGTTAGATAGGTGCTCATAATGTTCTCGGTGATCAGTGTTTCTCAGACAGTATCCACATACGCCGCTGATCGTACAGGTGATAGGCAAAATAATGTGAACACCTGTACTTACTTGGGAAATGTTTACTAATATAGGGTTGGATCACCATTTGCCAGTAATAAAGCTGTGATTCTTCTTGGAAGACTGGCATGTAATGTTTATGTGGTGTCGCCACCAGACACCACACTTGCTAGGTGGTAGCCTTTAAATCGGTCGCGGTCCGTTAGTATACGTCGGACCCGCGTGTCGCCACTACCAGTGATTGCAGACCGAGCGCCGCCACACGGCAGGTCTAGAGAGACTTCCTAGCACTCGCCCAGTTGTACAGCCGACTTTGCTAGCGATGGTTCACTGACAAAATACGCTCTCATTTGCCGAGACGATAGTTAGCATAGCCTTCAGCTACGTCATTTGCTACGACCTAGCAAGGCGCCACTACCAGTTACTATTGATGCTGTAAAACATGTACCGTCAAGAGCGATGTTCACCAATTATGGATTAAAGTTAAGTATTCCAGCAGCTACGTACGTTTTTTGTTAGTCTCATTTCCTTGTCCTGTTCCAGACCTCACGCCAGCCTGCGTGAGCTAAAACGCGCGCCTTTCGGCTTCCTCTCATAGTGGGTTAGTTCTCTTGCCAATCCACAACAGTTTATATAGTCTGCAGTGGACTGTTATACCACTCTTCGATCAGAGCTAACTTCTGTAGTGACCAGGGAGGCGGAAATCTGCTCCGGAGTCTTCGCTCCAATATTTCCTACGAGAGTTCGATGATGTTCAAGTCCGGGGACAGAGCTGGCCAGGGAAGACGCTGTGGTTCAGTTGCATGCTCCTGATACCACGTCCTGGCTCTGAATTGGTGCATTATCGTCCTGAAATATGGCATGATTGTTGGGGAACAATATTTGATCATGTGGTGCAACTGATCGCCTAAAATGTTGGCTGTAACATGGCGTTTGAGAGTAACGATGGGACCAGCAGAATACCATGATATGGCTCCCCACACCATCCCACCTCCATGATTAACCGTTGGAATCAAGGCCCGATGTTGGAAATAACGAAAACCATAGGACGTGTTTCCGCTGATCAACAGTCCAGGATTTATGCTCCTGCCACCATGTTTCACGCTTCTTTGCATTGATTGTCGTCACTAAGGTTTTCGGTGTAGCAGCACGTCCATGAATATTCGCTTTATGGAGTTCCCTGTGGACAGTGTCGATAAATACGTGGTCTAGAAGATGGCTATTGAGCTCTGCAGGTACTTCCGCCGCCGTAGTTTTGTGTTCTTTTGAGACAGTTCTCGTTAGTGTACAACGAAATCTGCCATTTAGTTTCGATTTGCGCCCACTATTACGTTTACGTCTTTCTATGTTTTGTGTAGGCTGTCGTGAGTGTTGAAACTGTTGCTCTGTCTTGCTTACTGATGCTCCAGCTAATCGGATTCCCAAAATCTGCGGTCTTTGGAACTCTGTCAGATCTTTGGTTGTACATCGACCTCGGCCTCTGAATGCAAATACGAAGTGTGCGCTACTCGTAAACAACCTGCACTGACGCCTAGTCCGTACTGAAAAATCGCAGCCCAGCGCGATACGTGCCTTACCTGCGTTGTTGACCGTCAAACACAACCATCCCATTACTACCACTGTTCACATTATTTTACCAATCCCCTTTATCTACACAAAAATACCACTGTACGACATATAGTTCGAGGTATGATATCACGTGTACAAACGCGTGAAAAAATGCCGCATCGTGCTTGAAGTTTTCATACTTTTCCTCTTTACTACTAGAACACTCCTACATTCGGGTCAACTTCAGGAAAGCCCTGACACCTGGCAGTGCTTTCAACTGCGATGCGCAGACGGCTGTAGGCGAAACAATAGCCACCTGTAGAGCTATGAAGAGGTGTTGCCATAGAGACATTTGCAGATAGCGGAGTACACGCGCGAAGCAGATGCGTCTAGCATACACTAGTACTATGTTTAATGCGAATACTGTTACATATGTATTTGTACGCATACTTCGTGAGGCAATACTGACCTTACGACTTATCTTAGAAGAAAGATTAAGGAAAGGCAAACCTACGTTTCTAGCATTTGTAGACTTACAGAAAGCTTTTGACAATGTTGACTGGAATATTCTCTTTCAAATTCTAAAGGTGGCAGGGGTAAAATACAGGGAGCGAAAGGCTATTTACAATTTGTACAGAAACCAGATGGCAGTTACAAGAGTTGAGGGGCATGAAAAGGAAGCAGTGGTTGGGAAGGGAGTAAGACAGGGTTGTAGCCTCTCCCCGATGTTATTCAATCTGTATATTGAGCAAGCAATATAGGAAACAAAAGAAAAATTCGGAGTAGGTATTAAAATCCATGGAGAAGAAATAGAAACTTTGAGGTTCGCCGATGACATTGTAATTCTGTCAGAGACAGCAAAGGACTTGGAAGAGCAGTTGAACGGAACATCAACAAATGCAGAACGAGGATAATGGAATGTAGTCGAATTAAATCGAGTGATGCTGAGGGAATTAGATTAGGAAATGAGACACTTAAAGTAGTAAGGGAGTTTTGCTATTTGGGGAGCAAAATAACTGATTATGGTCGATGTAGAGAGGATATAAAATGTAGACTGGCAATAGCAACGAAAGCGTTTCTGAAGAAGAGAAATTTGTTAACATCGAGTATAAATTTAAGTGTCGGGAAGTCGTTTCTGAAAGTATTTGTATGGAGTGTAGCCATGTATCGAAGTGAAACATGGACGATAAACAGTGTAGACAGGAAAAGAATAGAAGCTTCTCCGACACGAGGTTCCCTACCTCAAATTGTTCAGTAGAGCATTCTCTACGTCCTGTTACCTTTGTGCAAGCTCTTACGGAAACACTCTGCATACGCATTTCCCAGCTGTAAGACATGTCTCACTCTGTTAAACGTTTAACATAAGATTACACTTTTTTTATTTTACAGGTCTAGTTCTGAAGGACCAAATTGAGGCGCAAATCTCCAAGGTCATGGAACGTGCCAGTACATAAAATAAAATGTTTATGAACCCAAAAAAGACAATCCGTAAGTATATATAAACGCAATAACAATACAGGGTGTCCCACTCTAATCTCCGTGATTTCAAGAACCTCGGAGAGAAAAACCACAGTAGATACAACAATTAAAAATGCAACTCATTGTAGAGTATCTCAAAGAATTTATATTCTCGCGTGAGAAGTGCCAAGTATCGTCGCCAGAGTGCAGCATGGTCGCATGAAGTGAAAATGCCGACTCCATAGCAGTCCGTGCAGGCAGTACTGTGGTTTGCAGAAACAAAATCGCCGATTACTGTCCAAAGAAATTATCGTCGTGCATTAATGTTATCCACCTGATGTGAAAACAATTAAGGAATGGTATAGGAAGTTTGTGACAACAGGAAGTGTTCTGAAACATTCTGGCGGTGCACGTTACGGAATTTCGGAAGAGGCAGTGGAGGACATGAGACAAACGTTTCTCAGAAGTCCACGTAAGTCAATTCGTCAAGCATCTAGGCAACTTGATGTACCTCGACCAATATTGCATAGTGTAGTTCACCAGCGTCTTCGTATGTGAGCTTACGAAGTGCAAATTCTGGAACATGTGACGCCGAACGACAAACCACGCCGACAACAATTTGCCGCGGATATGCTACAGCGTACTGAAATGGATGCCAGCTTCCTGTAAAGATGGTTATTCTCCGATGAGGCAACCTTTCGTTTATCAGGAGGGATTAATGTTCGGATATGGGGTTCGCAAAATCTGTATGTTGTCACTGAACATGGTCGTGATAGCCCTAAACTAAACATCTGGAGTGGGCTAATGCACGACAGAATTGTTGGACCGTTCTTCTTTGCGGAACAAACAGTGAATGGGTCAGTGTATCTGGACATGTTGGAGCAGTTTGTGCACCCTCAGATACAAGACTTGCAACCCAACATCATCTTTCAACAAGATGGAGATCCGCCGCATTGGTCAACGACTGTTCACAAGTTCCTGGATAGGAAATTTCCCAATCGTTGCCCCGACATTACGCAGCTTGATTTCTTCCTGTGGCTATTCGTGAAGGACCGCGTGTATGCGACCAAAGTGGACGATAGGCCTACGTTACATCTTATCACTAATGCGACTGCAACAATAACAGAGGAAATGTTACAAAGAACTTGGCAAGAAATTGAATGTAGATTCGATATTCTACGTGCTGCAAATGGTTCACATGTAGAGGTGTATTGACGATAAATAAAAAAATTCTTTGAGATGCTCTACAATGTGGTGCATTTTTCATTGTATCTACTGTGTTTTCTTCCTGGGTCTTTGAAATCAGAGACGTTTGAGTGGGACACACTGTATAACACAGAAACCAGCTTAATTTTTCAAGGAACTCCTCGACAGAATAGGAGTGTCCATGATTAAACTCCTGAGTTTCGATTTGAAAGCCCGTGTGTTACTGCTAAGATCTTTGAATTCTTGTGGTAACTTACTGAAAATGGATGCAGTGTTATACTGCACACTTTTCTGCACAAGAGTCAAGCAAGTGCGATCCAAATACAGATTGAGTTTATGCTTAGTGTTAACTGAGCGAAAGCTGCTAATTCTTGGGAATAAGTTCACACCGTTATCAAGAAACGATAGTAGATAATATATATAATGTCAGAAGACCCACACTAATGAACAGGGGTCGAGAAGAGGTTCGTCACTTACACCACCTATTGCCCGCCCGTCCGTTGCTGAGCCAAAAACATCCTTTGAGAATGGGAAGAGTTACCCCAAAATATAATACCATACGTCATAAGAGAATGAAAGTAAGCAAATGAGACTACTTTCCGTGTCGAACTATCACTCACTTCAGATACCATTCGAATTGTAAAAATGGCAACATTAAGTCTTCGAACAAGATCTTGTACGTGCACTTGTCACGACAGTTTACTACCTATATAAACACCTAGAAATTTGAACTGTTCAGTTTCACTAATCATATGGCCATTCTGTGAAATAAAAACGTGAAGTTTTGTGGAATTGTGCGCAGAAACTGTAGAAACTGAATCTTTATGTGAGTCAGCATTAGTTTCATTTTTTTTTTTTTTTTTTTTTTTTTTTTTTTTTTTTTTTTTTTACAAGCCATGAACTGCACTATTTGAAACAGAGCCGATATTGCAGACAACATCCTTTACTACCAAGCTAGTGACATCAGCAAACAGAAATGTTTTAGAAACACCCGTAATAACAGAGTGCATATCGTTTACGCTGAAGAGGCAAATAGACCGGTACACCTGCCTAATACCGCGTAGGCTCCCGCGAGCACGCAAAAGCGCCGTAACACAACTTGGCATGAACTTGACTAATGTATGAAGTAGTGCTGGATGTAACTGACACCATGAATCCTGTAGGGCTGTTCAAAAAATGGTTCAACTGGCTCTGAGCACTATGGGACTTAACTTCGGAGGTCGTACGGTTCCAGACTGTAGCGCCTAGAACCGCTCGGCCACCCCGACCGGCCCTGTAGGGCTATCCATAAATCCGTAAGAGTACGAGGGAGCGGAGATTTCTCCTGAACAGCACGTAGGAAAGCATCCCAGATATGCTCAGTAATGTTCATGTCTGGGGAGTTTGGTAGCCAGCGGAAGTGCTTAAACTGTGAGTGTTCCTGGAACCAGCCTGTATTCTGGACGTGTGTGGTGTTGCATTGTCCTGCCACCTGTCAGAGTCTTATCTAGACGTATCAAGGGCCCCATATCACTCCAGTTGCACACGTCCCACACCATTACAGAACCTCCAGCAGCTTGAACAGTCCCCTGCTGACATGTAGGGTTCATGGATTCATGAGGTTGTCTGTATACCCGTACCCTTAATCCGCTCAACACAATTTGAAGAGAGACTTTTCCGACCAGGCAACATGTTTCCAGTCAACACCAGTCCAATGTCGGTGTTGACGGGCCCAGGCGAGGCGTACAGTTTTTTGTCGTGTCGTGATCAAGGAGTTCATCCAACTGCCCTTCGGCTCCGAAAGCCCATATCGATGATGTTACGTTGAATGCTTCGCACGCTGACAGTTGTTGAAGGCCGAGCATTGAGATCTGCAACAATTTGCGGAAGGGTTGCACTTCTGTTACGTTGAATAATTCTCTTCACTCGTCGTTGGTCCCGTTCTTGCAGATCTTTTTCAGGCCGCAGCGATATCGGATATATGATTTTTTTTTCGAATTCCTGATATTCATGGTAAACCCGTGAAATGTGAAACGTCCCCTTAGAAAAATTAATGAATCACTGTGCTGATAAACCCCTTACGTTATTTGATTTTCAAACAGCTGAGCAAAACTGAATGTACTCAGACATTTTTCTCTTTACTTATGCTGATCGACACTAAAATGACACACAATATTTTTAGCGCAACGCAATCTGACTTTCAATAATCCCTACAAAAGAATGGCCCTGACTAACAATAACCTATACCTTTCATGAATCACTTACCTCACATAAATCTTCATTACTCGAACTAGTGCAATACAGCGAGCGCCACTACTGCCAGCTAAATAAAAGATTCTAACTACTGAAGTCACTAACTACTGATAGGCATACTTAGCAAATGAAAGATTTTGACAAAGAACAACAATGTATTTACCTTAATAGTGTTCAAATATAATCATATATACATCAGTTCATGACATACAGTCTTACAGATTTACTGTGTCTGATGGACACACGGGCCGGCCGGTGTGGCCGTGCGGTTAAAGGCGCTTCAGTCTGGAACCGCGTGACCGCTACGGTCGCAGGTTCGAATCCTGCCTCGGGCATGGATGTGTGTGATGTCCTTATGTTAGTTAGGTTTAAGTAGTTCTAAGTTCTAGGCGACTGATGACCTCAGAAGTTAAGTCGCATAGTGCTCAGAGCCATTTTTGATGGACACACGTCCAGATCATCCGCTCTCAAAACTCCGCCATCTCACTCCCCACATCCACCACTGCTGGCGGCTCACCTCCAGCTGCGCAATGCTACGCGCTGTTCACATCCAACTGCCCAACACTACAATAGCGACTATTCCAACAATGCCAACCAGCCACAGACTTCACGCAGCACAGTTAGTGATTTTCATATAGAGCGCTACGTGGCGTTACCAACATAAAAACATTAACAGCCTACTTACAAATGGTCGTATGGGAAAATCCCCATTTCATCGCTAACTCGGAGATGCTGTGCCCCATCGCTCGTGCGCCGACTGTAAGACCACGTTCAAACTCACGTAAATCTTGATGATCGGGCATTGTAACAGTAGTTGTCGACTGCAGCGCCGTATTCTACCTGTTTGTATCTCTCGGTATCTGAATACGCATGCCTGTATCAGTTTCTTTGGCGCTTCAATGTAACTGCTTTGGTAATATTCTCCACAGACATTAAATCATTTGGTAGAGCATTTCATAATAGGGCAGGTAAGTGCAAGGTATTAGAGGCATTTGGTAACTTGTGACTGTCTTGCCCCAGGCTGTGACGTAAGAGGTTTCTGGCTCGGGGAGTGGTTCGAGCAGCTCCGTCGGCGGCAGGTGCAGCCGTCCTTGTGCCTCGCGCCGCGGGAAATGAGCAGGAAAAGGAACAGGAAAAAAGGAAACCTCCGCGGCGGACGCGCCCTCGGCAAGGACGTCTCCCACCAGCGGACACCAGACACCTGCCAGCGCCGGCACTGAAGGCAGGGAGTCACAGCAGACGCCGCGAGAATCACCGACCGTGCTTATCTTTCTGAATTCGGCTGACCTCTCGTCGGTGGAATCTCTCGTGTGACCAAATACCGTGACGTTTTAATCCTTGATAACCACGAGACTAATAACGCATAAATTTCAATTATCGAACAAACGAAAGGATGGCTGACATAGTGTTTCGTGTATCTGGGATTGTATAACAGTTAAGCTCCTTAGACGCCAGGAAGGCATCTGGCCCAGACGGTATCCGTGTAAGATTTTATGTTGACTAAGCTAAAAATTTAGCACCATTCTTATTTGTCGTCTATCAGAGATCATTGGAACGGCAGATTGTTCCACGGGACTGGAAGAAGGTTCAGGTCATAGCAATCTATAAAAAGGGTAGAAAATCGGATGCACATAATCACGGCCATTTTCACTGACATCGATTTTTTGTAGAGTCTTGGAACATACTATGTGTTCAGACATAATGGCGTTTCTAGACTCTGAGAATCTCATCTGCAGAAACGAGCACGGTTTTAGGAGACAGTGGTCATGTGAGACATAGCTGGCCCTCATTGTGCACGATATACAACAGGCTCTAGATACCGGCTCCCAGGTTGATGCCATAATTCTCGACTTTCGAAAGGCGTTCGACTCAGTTCCGCACTGTCGCTTACTACAAAAAGTGCGCGCTTACGGTGTATCCAGTGACACATTCGATTGGATAGAAAGTTTTCTAACAGACGGGAAGCAGTATGTCGTCCTGAACGGGGTAACTTCAACAGAAACAAGCGTAACTTCAGGTGTGCCCAAGGGCAGCGTAATAGGTCCTCTGCTTTTTACGATTTACATAAACGATCTGGTTGATGGTATTGACAGCGACCTGAGACTGTTTGCCGATGATGCTGCAATCTACAGGAAAGTAGTATCACACGAAGGTTGTGAACAAATCAATGAGGATTTGCAGAAAATAAATGCGTGGTGTAATGACCGGCAGCTATCTCTCAATATTAGTAAGTGTAACCTACTGCGTATAACAAGGCGAAAATCCCCATTAATGTATGAGTACAAAATAAATGCCCAGTCTTTAGAAGCGGTAACATCAGTCAAGTATCTGGGTGTGACTATTCGAAATGATCTCAAATGGAATGATCAGATCACACAAGTAACGGGTAAGGTGAACTATAGATTGCGTTTTATTGGTAGAATCCTGAAGCGATGCAGTCCTTCAACAAAGGAATTAGTTTACAATACGTTAGTTCGTCCAGTCTTGGAGTACTGTTCGTCTGTATGGGACCCTAACCAGTTGCGTCTGATTCAAGAGATTGAGAAAGTCCAAAGAAGAGCGGCAAGATTCGTGACTGGTACATTTAGCCATCGCGAGAGCGTTACAAATCTCATAGAAAGTTTGAAGTGGGACACACTTGCAGATAGACGACGCGCTAAACGGAAGGGGCTGCTCACTAAATTCCGAAATCCAGTCTTCGCCGAAGATGTAGAGCATATATTATGACCAACAACTTCCAAATCGCGCAGTGATCACCATTCAAAGATAAGGGAAATTAGATCTCGTACTGAGGCGTTCAGACAATCGTTTTTCCCTCGCGCGATCCGAGATTGGAACAGAGGGGGGAAAATGACTTTCGCGCGTATTTTGCTCTCCGCCACACACCGCTTGGTGGCCAGCGGAGTATATATGTAGATGTAGAGCCCAGTTTAGGTAGATCACCGTTGTTCGCGTTTGTCGTGCCGTATTTGTTTTCCCTGTGACGTAATCGCACTAGTGCAGCCACATGCGCGACATTCTTACAGATTAAGTTTGTGTAAAATGATAAACTGCTGCAGCTTGGAAATGCGTTTAGATGGACAATGATTCGGGTGTGAGTGTGGAGAGCTTGTAGAGCACTACTAAGATCCGAAATGAGATAATAAAGTTGTCAAAATAAATGCAAACACAGAACGTAATACGAAACGAAGGTGATTTCGTTCTGTCAGATACAGTTATAAAATGAGCATTGTTTTTCTTGTGGCCTTAAGTCCTGAGACTGGTTTGATGCAGCTCTCCATGCTACTCTATCCTGTGCAAGCTTTTTCATCTCCCAGTACCTACTTCAACCTACATCCTTCTGAATCTGATTAGTGTATTCATCTCTTGGTCTCCCTCTACGATTTTTACCCTCCACGCTGCCCTCCAATACTAAATTGGTGATCTCTTGAGGCCTCAGAACATGTCCTACCAACCGATCCCTTCCTCTGGTCAAGTTGTGCCACAAACTTCTCTTCTCCCCAATCCTATTCAATACTTCCTTATTAGTTATGTGATCTACCCATCCAATCTTCAGCATTCTTCTGTAGCACCACATTTCGAAAGCTTCTATTCTCTTCTTGTCCAAACTATTTATCGTCCATGTTTCACTTCCATACATGGCTACACTCCATACAAATACTTTCAGAAATGACTTCCTGACACTTAAATCTATACTCTATGTTAAAAAATTTCTCTTCTTCACAAACGCTTTCCTTGCCATTGCCAGTCTACATTTTATATCCTCTCTACTTCGACCATCATCAGTTATTTTGCTCCCCTAATAGCAAAACTCCTTTACTAATTTAAGTGTCTCATTTCCTAATCTAATTCCCTCAGCATCACCCGACTTAATTCGACTCCATTCCATTATCCTCATTTTGCTTTTGTTGATGTTCATCTTATATCCTCCTTTCAAGACACTGTCCATTCCGTTCAACTGCTCTTCCAAGTCCTTTGCTGTCTCTGACAGAATTACAATGTCATCGGCGAACCTCAAAGTTTTTATTTCTTCTCCATGGATTTTAATACCTACTCCGAATTTTTCTTTTGTTTCCTTTACTGCTTGCTCAATATACAGATTGAATAACATCGGAGAGAGGCTACAACCCTGTCTTACTCCCTTCCCAACCACTGCTTCCCTTTCATGTCCCTCGACTCTTTATAACTGCCATCTGCTTTCTGTACAAATTGTAAATAGCCTTTCGCTCCCTGTATTTTACCCCTGCCACCTTCAGAATTTGAAAGAGAGTATTCCAGTCAACATTGTCAAAAGCTTTCTCTAAGTCTACAAATGCTAGAAACGTAGGTTTGCCTTTCCTTAATCTTTCTTCTAAGATAAGTCGTAGGGTCAGTATTGCCTCACGTGCTCCAGTGTTTCTACGGAATCCAAACTGATCTTCCCCGAGGTCGGCTTCTACTAGTTTTTGCATTCGTCTGTAAAGAATTCGTGTTAGGATTTTGCAGCTGTGGCTTATTAAACTGATTGTTCGGTAATTTTCACATCTGTCAACACCTGCTTTCTTTGGGATTGGGATTATTATATTCTTCTTGAAGTCTGAGGGTATTTCGCCTGTTTCATACATCTTGCTCACCAGATGGTAGAGTTTTGTCAGGGCTGGCTCTCCCAAGGCCGTCAGTAGTTGCAATGGAATGTTGTCTACTCCGGGGGCCTTGTTCCGACTCAGGTCTTTCAGTGCTCTGTCAAACTCTTCACGCAGTATCATATCTCCCATTTCATCTTCATCTACATCATCTCCCATTTCCATAATATTGTCCTCAAGTACATCGCCCTTGTATAGACCCTCTATATACTCCTTCCACCTTTCTGCTTTCCCTTCTTTGCTTAGAACTGGGTTTCCATCTGAGCTCTTGATGTTCATACAAGTGGTTCTCTTTTCTGCAAAGGTCTCTTTAATTTTCCTGTAGGCAGTATCTATCTTACCCGTAGTGAGATAAGCCTCGACATCCTTACATTTGTCCTCTAGCCATCCCTGCTTAGCCATTTCGCACTTCCTGTCGATCTCATTTTTGAGACGTTTGTATTCCTTTTTGCCTGCTTCATTTACTGCATTTTTATATTTTCTCCTTTCATCAATTAAATTCAATATTTCTTCTGTTACCCAAGGATTTCTACTAGCCCTCGTCTTTTTACCTACTTGATCCTCTGCTGCCTTCACTACTTCATCCCTCAAAGCTACCCATTCTTCTTCTACTGTATTTCTTTTCCCCATTCCTGTGAATTGTTCCCTTATGCTCTGTCTGAAACTCTGTACAACCTCTGGTTCTTTCAGTTTATCCAGGTCCCATCTCCTTAAATTCCCATCTTTTTGCAGTTTCTTCAGTTTTAATCTACAGGTCATAACCAATAGATTGTGGTCAGAGTCCACATCTGCCCCTGGAAATGTCCTACAATTTAAAATCTGGTTCCTAAATCTCTGTCTTACTATTATATAATCTATCTGATACCTTTTAGTATCTCCAGGGTTCTTCCATGTATACAACCTTCTTTCATGATTCTTAAACCAAGTGTTAAAACAAGCATAAACAAAAATAAAAAACAAAACCTTACAAAAGATTCCACTGCAAACATTATAGTGTCTTTCACTGTCATCTTGCATAACACATTACTTATGAACCAATTAGCCCTCCTCGTAACTGTGCCGTAAGTAGATAATCGAGATTGTGGCGTCATAGCGAAGCTCTAGGAGGCGTGGCTAAGCCAGCGTTTCTCATTCGTCGGTGCGGCATTCAGCGACTATACTCTTCCGTAGTTGGTCCCCAAGGCAAAATTTGGTTGCTGTGGCTTTTGACAGGTGGCTACATTAGTGCGCCTGGCCAGTGTACTAACCTTGTACTGTGAGGGAGACTCACGTGAGCTACTATGGGAACTGAGCCACTGGTCGAATGCTCCTTTACAGCTTTGGACTATCTTAACACTGATGACAACCATATGCAACTCAAACTTGATGTCTGCCAGCAGGACATCAGCTCGCATCACAAGACCAGAATCGTTTTACAGCGGTTTGACTGACATGGTAATCAACTAACGTTGATATCATGGTCGCCTGTTTGCAAGCGATAAAACGCATCTCGTGCGATATCAGGTGGGAGCTGCACTGGCCCGCAATTTACAGGAATTCCATCGCCTCTGCGTACTCAGCTGGTACCAAATGCTCCCAGAAACCTAGAAGAGCTTGTCGAATCGCGGCTGTGTTGAGTCCCCAGTGTGGGCCAGCACGCTGTTAAGTAGCGGGTGGTTATAATTAAAGTCTCGCTGCTCACAAAGCTCCAGTGTCGGCTGTAGTTGTAGCATGGCAGCGAAACTTGGTGGATATTCCAATGTTTACATGCGGAGCTGACTTATTCTGGGGAAAAAATAGTTCTAATTTTGGCCACCAGGTGCAAATCTGGCGCTGTGAATGAAGAAAAGACGTTCAGAATGGTTTCCATATGTAATGGATTAGGAACGGGATGTGGGCAGAAAAGGTCAAACACGTGACAAAGGCACAGTGCTGATTTTATTATTACCCGCCGCTTACACAATTCGGTCAATATGAGCACTGGAGACGTCTAAGAGATGCTGTATAGCACCAGCTTTGCCCCTGGTGGCCAAAATCGGAATTAAATTTTTTTCTTGCGTCAATCTGTTCCGCATTGAAGCATTAGCGTATCTATAAAATTTCGCTGCCACACGATTCTCTACAGCCCACATTGGACCTTTGTGAGTAGGTGCGCTTACTTATAACCATCCAGTATGTGTTCACAATGTTTCAGGTCATTGGCGTTTCTTCCACAGTAACCTTGCCTCCCCTCTTCCACCACACTTTGGGACAGCTGCTCATCTTTGTACATGCTTTCGATGTACTCTTCCGTACCTTCCTGAAATACACACATCAAAAAAAACTTTTGCGTCAAACCGGTTCGCAGAACTCCTGAAGACAGACGTTGACTGTGGATATTGTATCACAGACACAGTCCCTTTGACTGTTCATATGCCACTCAAGCCGCCCAAAGAAGTCAAAAACCATGCATTGAGCGGCGCCTATTAAACGGAGGCGGTCCAACAACCGATCAGTTCCACTCATCCCACCAGGAATGTAGTTCAACAATGCCTAGACGGTCAATACCGTGGTTCAATCGCGTCCGCATTGTTACTTTGTGCCACGAAGGGCTCTCAACAAGGAAAGTGCCCACGCGTCTCAGAGTGAACCAAAGCGATGATGTTCGGACAGGGAGAGGATACAGGGAGGCAGGAACTGTCGATGACATTCCTCATTCAGGCCACCCAAGGGCTACTACTACAGTGGACGACCGCTGTCTACGGAGGAACTCTGACAGCAACGCCACCATGTTGAATAATGCTTTTCGTGCAGCCAGAGGACGTCATGTTACGACTCACTGTGCGCAATAGGCTGCATGATGCGCAACTTCAATCCCGACATCCATGGCGAGGTCCATCTTTCCAATCACGAAACTATGCAGCGCGGTGCAGAAAGGCCCAACAACATGCCGAATGGACCGCTCAGGACTGGCATCACGTTCTATTCACCGACGAGTGTCGCATATGCCTTCAACTAGACAATCGTCGCGTTGGCAACTGGGTCAGGCTGAACGCCTTAGACACATTGTAGAGCGAGTGCAGCAAGGTGGAGGTTCCCTGCTGTTTTGCGGTGGCATTATGTGCGTCCGATGTACGCCGCTGGGAGTCACGGAAGGCGCCGTAACGGCTGTACGATACGTGAATGCCATCCTCCGACTGATAATGCAACCATGTTGTTGTTGTTGTTGTTGTTGTTGTGGTCTTCAGTCCTGAGACTGATTTGATGCAGCTCTCCATGCTGCTCTATTCTGTGCTAGCTGCTTCATCTCCCAGTACCTACTGCAAGCTACATCCTTCTGAATCTGCTTAGTGTATTCATCTGTTGGTCTGCCTCTACGATTTTTACCCTCCACGCTGCCCTCCAATACTAAATTGGTGATCCCTTGATGCCTCAGAACATGTCCTACCAATCGATGCCTTCTTCTAGTCAAGTTGTGCCAAAAACTCCTCCTCTCCGCCTTTCTGTTCAATACTTCCTCATTAGTTATGTGATCTACCCATCTAATCTTCAGTATTCTTCTGTAGCACCACATTTCTAAAGCATCTATTCTGTTCTTGTCCGAACTATTTATCGTCAATGTTTCACTTGCATGCATGGCTACACTCCATACAAATACTTTCAGAAACGACTTCCTGACACTTAAATCTATACTCGATGTTAAAAAATTTCTCTTCTTCAGAAACGCTTTCCTTGCCATTGCCAGTCTACATTTTATATCCTCTCTACATCGACCATCATCAGTTATTTTGCTCCCCAAATAACAAATCTCCTTTACTACTTTAAGTGTCTCATTTCCTAATCTAATTCCCTCAGCATCACCCGACTTAATTCGACTACATTCCATTATCCTCGTTTTGCTTTTTTTGACGTTCATCTTATATCCTCCTTTCAAGACACTGTCCATTCCGTTCAACTGCTCTTCCAAGTCCTTTGCTGTCTGTGACGGAATTACAATGTCATCGGCGAACCTCAAAGTTTTTATTTCTTCTCCATGGATTTTAATACCTACTCCGAATTTTTCTTTTGTTTCCTTTGCAACCATATCGGCAGCATATTGGCGAGGTATTTGTCTTCATCGTACACATCTTGTGAATGACTTCCTTCAGGATAACGACATCGCTCGACTGGAGTTGCCAGCATGTTTTCCAGACATGAACGCTATCTAACATGCCAGGAACAGATTGAAAAGGTCTCTTTTTGGACGACGTGACCCACCTACCACTCTGGGACATCTACGCCGAATCGCTGAACAATCTGGACTAACAGTGCCTTGATGAATTTGTGGATAGTATGCTACTACGAATACAGGCATGCATGAATGCAGGAGTAAGTGCTACTGAGTATTACAGGTACCGGTGTGTACAGCGGTCTTGACCACCACCTCCGAAGGTCTCGCTGTATCGTGGTACAATATGCAATGAGTGGTTTTCATGAGCAATGAAAAGGGTGAAAATGATGTTTATGTTGACCTCTACTCCAATTTCCTGTATAGCTTCCGGACTTCTCGGAACGGAGCTGACGTAAAACGTTTTTTGACGTGTGTACCAGGCTCCTCATGTACAAATGCGCTCTATTGTCGCCCGTTAATTGAAGTCACGACCCCACTGAAGCAGGATCAGGTCGTGTTCTTCCCGCACCACTGACGGCTGCGGCGTGCGAAGAGCGCCGCCCATACGCCTGCTACACGTAATTAACCTCGGCCCGCCGTCACGCCCGCTACGTGAGCCGACTGCTACCGGAGGCTGAACACTGACACATTCTTCGGCAGACGCTCTGCCTTGGAATGCTACCGCTCGGTAACCTACCTCCTTCTCTGGATATCCGGCTAGGTATTTCTACGAGACGCTTAGATGAGAACAACCAACACGTATCTGCCAGTGCGTCCGCCCTCGCAGACGTGCACATTTCTCGCGTTCCCAGAATGCATCTTTTACTCTCCAGCGAAGTGTGTGCGATGATATGAAACTTCTTGGCAGGTTAAAACTGTGTGCCGGACCGAGATTCGAACTCGGGACCTTTGACTTTCGCGGGCAAGTGATCTACCGACTCAGCTCCCCAAGCACGACTCACGACCCGTTCTCACAGCTTTAGTTTCGGCAATGTCTCGTCTTCTACCTTGCAAACTTCACAGAAGCTCTCCTGCGAACCTTGCAGAACTAACACTCCTTTCTTCCAGGCTGTGGCTAAGCCATGTCTCCACAATATCCTTTCTTCCCGGAGAGCAACAACCATGGTACGGTGAAAATTAAGTTTCTCTTGACACTTTATCTCCTCCAATTCACTCCTTTCTTCCGCCCCCCGCCCCCCTCTCCCCACGGCTCTCTCTCCAGCCACTTGACCCTTCTTCCTTTGCGGCTCGAGTTGTCGCGTACAATATCAATATTGTCTCTTAAGGAAAAAATTTGACGACCACTGCTTAGGCAGCTCTCAAAGTTTTTCTTCCCTTTGTCGTTGTTGCATATTTCACTAGGAGTGTATCAAAATGGCGACAGACCAGGAGAAGGCGCAATGCGTCACTTGGCATACAAGTATAGATCTGCGACGACAACACTGCGGAATTATCGACGCTAGTATGGTGGGGCACCACAGGCAAAATCCAGCACCACCAGATAGTTCAAAAGGTTTAAAGACACAGGTATTGTCAAATACCCATCGCATGCCTCCGCGCTCACCCAATGTCACGCCATTAGACTTATGTTCGTGGGGTTACGTCAAGGAACACAAACGCCCGTCACTGACATTGCTATCCTTTGCGCACGAAGCAATCAAGCAGTCAGAACTGCAGATTCTGCAACGCTTACCCGTACATGGACAGAACTCTTAATATCGCCTCGATGTCCTACGAGCGGCGAGTGTGGTACACATTGAAATTCGGGTATAACACACAAAAAGACCTTTCATCTACATCTACATCTACATTTATACTCCGCAAGCCACCCAACGGTGTGTGGCGGAGGGCACTTTACGTGCCACTGTCATTACCTCCCTTTCCTGTTCCAGTCGCGTATGGTTCGCGGGAAGAATGACTGTCTGAAAGCCTCCGTGCGCGCTCTAATCTCTCTAATTTTACATTCGTGATCTCCTCGGGAGGTATAAGTAGGGGGAAGCAATATATTCGATACCTCATCCAGAAACGTACCCTCTCGAAACCTGGCGAGCAAGCTACACCGCGATGCAGAGCGCCTCTCTTGCAGAGTCTGCCACTTGAGTTTGCTAAACATCTCCGTAACGCTATCACGGTTACCAAATAACCCTGTGACGAAACGCGCCGCTCTTCTTTGGATCTTCCCTATCTCCTCCGTCAAACCGATCTGGTACGGATCCCATACTGATGAGCAATACTCAAGTATAGGTCGGACGAGTGTTTTGTAAGCCACCTCCTTTGTTGATGGACTACATTTTCTAAGCACTCTCCCAATGAATCTCAACCTGGTACCCGCCTTACCAACAATTAATTTTATATGATCATTCCACTTCAAATCGTTCCGCACGCATCTCCCAGATATCTTACAGAAGTAAGTGCTACCAGTGTTTGTTCCGCTATCATATAATCATACAATAAAGGATCCTTCCTTTCAGAGCTACTAAACGTTTTACAACAAACCACGATGCTTTGTCTTTAATAGTTTTTAATAATTTTTTTAAATTATAGCGGGAATTTATGGACACCCTATACAACTGTTTCTAGTGTTTCCAAGTAGCAAGGACGGATACCCAAGACGATTTTATTAGAATTGACTCCAGTCGAGAAAATTAGCGCGTTTGACTCCCACAGTTATTCTGTAAGGCAGCCTCTTTGTAAACGAGCTATACACACTCGTCTATCTCCAGCACAACTCAAGACGGACAAAACAAGGAGGACTAGCACAGGTAAAAGAGGCAATTTCTGGGGGAAAAGTCCACATCGGCTTAATCTCAAGAATAAATTTCTGGCCCGCCGCTGTGGTCGAGCGGTTCCAGGCGCTTCAGTCCGGAACCACGTGGCTGCTACGGTCGCAGGTTCGAATCTTGTCTCAGGCATGGATGTGTGTGATGTCCTTAGGTTAGTTAGGTTTAAGTAGTTCTAAGTCTAGGGGTCTGATGACCTCAGATGTTAAGTGCCATAGTGCTTGGAGCCAATAAATTTCAGAGAATGTGCTTCGGTGCACAGCACTGTGTGGTAGTGAAAAACAGACTGTGGGAAAACCGGAAAAGAAGAGAATCAAACGGTTTGAGATGTGCCGCACCTGATATTGAATATTAGGGGGACTGATAAGATGAGTAAAGATGAGGTTCTCCGCAGAATAGGCAACGATAGGAACATGTGGTAGGACACCAAGGCAAAACTTTCATGGTATCGAAGGGGGCTGTAGAGAGTAAAAACTATAGGGTAAGATGGGAAGACAGAGACTGGAACACACTCAAAGGCCTAACTGAGGACATAAGGCGCAAGTGTGCTGTCTGAGATTAAGAGGTTGCACAAGAGAGGAAGACTGGTAAGACGTCTGCTCCCCTTCCCTCTCCACCACCATCAAGAAAAGGATAAAGGTGGTGTAACTTCGGTGATCCGTGCATCTCTAGTCGACTGCAGGCGTCGTCTTCCTGGTGTGATGAACGAAACAGCGAAAATTCGTTTTGCGAAGCACTTAATTAATTAATAGGATACAGCAGCTTCAACCTGGACAAAGCATAGGCTGCAGCGTTTTCTCTCATTATGTCGCAAAAACGCCTTTTAAGTGTAGCTCTGATTGGTGCATAGACACCCCAGCACGGACCGAGCGTCTAGCCAAGGATTCTGTTCATTCAGACGTGGGCACGGTAGTCTATGGTACAGCGCGCACCTGGAAACCGAGAGCCTGTGGGACTGAATCCTGGTCGAATCATGGAAATTTTTCGGGGTCCGCCGCTCAGTGATGACAGGTTCACCAGGAACAACCATTCGTGGCTGGGACTCCACATTAAGCTGCGGGTCCCCTTTTCTCGGTAGTATTGCTTGGGCAGGTTGGAGACACGCTAGTCACCGAAGTGGTGGCCAATAGAAAGACCTCCTTCCACCAGGCTATTGAGCCACACGAAATTATAATCAGTTCATGCAGAGCTCTATGCCGCCAGCAACACCTCTGGCCCTTCTGCATCCTGTTGACCCGAACCGCAGTGGTGCAGCCCTCGTGTTTAAAATAACCTATGAGATTTCTGTAGCTTTAGTCTCTCTGATTGCTCACTCGGAAACTGGGCGAGGTGTACGTCAAAGAAAAACATATTACACTACTGGCCATTAAAATTGCTACACCAAAAAGAAATGTAGATGATAAACGGGTATTCACTGGACAAATATATTATACTACAACTGACATGTGATTACATTTTCACGCAATTTGGGTGCATAGATCCTCAAAAATCAGTACCCAGAACAACCACCTCTGGCCGTAATAACGGCCTTCATACGCCTGGGCATTGAGTCAAACAGATCTTGGATGGCGTGTACAGGTACAGTTGCCCGTGCAGCTTCAACACGATACCACAGTTCATCAAGAGTAGTGACTGGCGCATTGTGACGAGCCAGTTGCTCGGCCAGCATTGACCAGACGTTTTCAATTGGTGAGAGATCTGGAGAATGTGCTGGCCAGGGCAACAGTCGAACATTTTCTGTATCCAGAAAGGCCCCTACAAGACCTGCAACATGCGGTCGTGCATTATCCTGCTGAAATGTAGGGTTTCGCAGGGATCGAATGGAGGGTAGAGCCACGGATCGTAACACATCTGATATGTAACGTCCACTGTTCAAAGTGCCGTCAATGCGAACAAGAGTTGACCGAGACGTGTAGCCAATGGCACCCCACACCATCACGCCGGGTGATACGCCAGTATGGCGATGACGAATACACGCTTCCAATGTGCGTTCACCGCGATGTCGCCAAACACGGATGCGACCATCATGATGCTGTAAACAGAACCTGTATTCATCCGGAAACATGACGTTTTGCCATTCGTGCACCGAGATTCGTCGTTGAGAACACTATTGCAGGCGCTCCTGTCTGTGATGCAGCGTCAAGGGTAACCGCAGCCATGGTCTCCGAGCTGATAGTGCATGCTGCTGCAAACGTCGTCGAACTGTTCGTGCAGATGGTTGTCTTTCAAACGCCCCCATCTGTTGACTCAGGGATCGAGACGTGGCTGCACGATCCGTTACAGCCATGCGGATAAGATCCCTGTCATCTCGACTGCTAGTGATACGAGGCCGTTGGGATCCAGCACGGCGTTCCGTATTACCCTCCTCAACCCACCGATTCGATATTCTGCTAACAGTCATTGGATCTCCACCAACGCGAGCAGCAATGTCACAATACGGTAAACCGCAATCGCGATAGGCTACAATCCGACCTTTATCAAAGTCGGAAACGTGATGGTACGCATTTCTCCTCCTTACAAGAGGCATCAGAACAACGTTTCACCAGGCAACGCGGGTCAACTGCTGTCTGTGTATGAGAAATCGGTTGGAAACTTTCCTCATGTCAGCACGTTGTAGGTGTCTCCACCGGCGCCAACCTTGTGTGAATGGAGGAGGAGGAGGAGGATATTAGTGTTTAACGTCCCGTCGACAACGAGGTCATTAGAGACGGAGCGCAAGCTCGTGTTAGGGAAGGATGGGGAAGGAAATGGGCCGTGCCCTTTCAAAGGAACCATCCCGGCATTTGCCTGAAGCGATTTAGGGAAATCACGGAAAACCTAAATCAGGATGGCCGGAGACGGGATTGAACCGTCGTCCTCCCGAATGCGAGTCCAGTGTGCTAACCACTGCGCCACCTCGCTCGGTCTTGTGTGAATGCTCTGAAAAGCTAATTAGTTGCATATCACAGCATCTTCTTCCTGTCGGTTAACTTTCGCGTCTGTAGCACGTCATCTTCGTGGTGTAGCAACTTTAATGGCCAGTAGTGTAAATAAACTCTAAAAAAGAAAATGAGGACCCTTTTGGTTTTCGTGCCCGGCACCCTTACAACACAGCGATATGCCGATATTCTGTGCCCGTTTTGTTGCCCTTGACGGCAAAGCCACTCTGGCAAGAAACGATTACAATATCAGACAAAACTGGATTATTTAATGAGAAGAAACAGGTTCACAAACTGAACGTGTCAATATCGCGCTGGTGCACCTATGACCGTTATGCAGGCAGTTACTCTTCTTGACACTGATTGATCGAGTTGTTGGAGTTGGTCCTGAGGGATATCACGCCAGATTCTGTCAATTTGAGCGCTAGATCGTCAAAATCTCGAGCTGCTTTGAGGTCTCTCTGTTTTTCCAGTTGGGGAGAGATCCGGCGACTTTGGCGGCTAAGGTAGATTTTGACAAGAAGGAAGACAAGCGGTGGAAACTCTCACCAGGTACAGAAACTTGCTGAAATGAAAGCCCGGGATGGCTTGCAATGAAGGGCAACAAACCGGGACACAGAAGGTCGTGTACGTATGGCTGTGCTGTAAGGGTGCCAGAGATGACAACCAAAAGAGTCCTGCTACGAAAAGGAATGGCACTCCAGACGACCACTCCTGGTTGTCAGGCCTTATGGTGAATGACAGATTGTTAGCCCGCAGCTGTCTGGTCCTCCCCAGACACGTCTGCGCTGCTCATCTGCGCTCCATAACTATTCCAGCCAATGAGATTCGAGGCTGACAACCAGGCGTGATGACGTCTGGCGCCATTCCTTTTCGTAGCAGGACTCTTTTGGTTGTCATCTCTGGCACCCTTACAGCACAGCCATGCGTAGACGATCTTCTATGCCCCGTTTTGTTGCCCTTGATGGCAAGTCATTCTAGCCCTATATTTCAGCAAGATAGTGCCTGCCCGCACATGGCAAGAGTTTCTAGTGCTTGTCTTGGTGCTTGCGGAACCCTACCTCGGCCAGCAAAGTCGCTGGTTCTCTCTCCAGTCGAGAAAGTTTGAGCGTTACGGGCAGGGCCCTCCAACCAGTTCGAGATTTTGACGATGTAACAGGCAAGTTGGGCAGAATTTGGCGCCTTGTTCTTCAGGAGGACATCCAAGTCTGTCAATGAATGCCGAGCCAAATAATTGGTTATATAAAGGCCAGTGGTTGTAATGGTTCTTGAATTACGTAACCATTACGGCACCTCACCTCAACCTCTCGATACCAGCAATATTCTACTGTGTTTCTGTAAAATAGTTAATATATTTCTGTGACAAGGTTCAGATTTGATTTCATTAATGTAGAGGTACTTTGATATACCGATATGTTTATATTGCAATGATATTATTCTTATGTGTATTCGTTCGTCACTATGATCTTTGACGTACATGTAACTCTGATTTTTGGGCGCGTAAGCGGTTATTAGAGAGTCAAGTCTTGGTCGTCATGTTGAAAAGATGGAAATTGTAGTCAGTTTATAAAATGTGAACTTTAACAGTGAGGAAGATATTTTCAAGTATGTTTTATATTGTGATGTTTTGTGAGTTAGGTGATATTGCAACAAAATTAATAAAAAAGAAGTGTAACTTAAATTCCGAGTGCTGATTACTTTTTTTACATCACCACTGTGCTAACTTGCAAAAGTTTAATCTTTAAGAATGGTTTATGAAACACGTCTATAAAACTTTTGAATATCGCAGAATAACACCTAGGCCTCTTTGCATCCGAGCTTGGAATCATCACCACCTAGATTTTCGACAATTGAGTCATGATTTCACAACGAGACCAGCGTGGGAAACACGAAAAGATGAGTGCCTTGTTTATCCATTATTTCATGAAATGACTTTATTAACTGAGCTCTAATGACACCTGCCTCATAATATAACTGTTGTTGCCCGAAAATGCAATATTTAGCAGCGTGAGCAACATCTCAATCATAATTAATTTTTGACCTTTGTTGTGGTAGGGTTGTTAGAAGGTGAACCAACGCATTACTGACTTGGTCAATTTGTGAAGCTCTTTCTCTGTAATAGATCATCCAATTTTTCTGAAATTGTAATCATTTGCTTTTCTGTACGTGTACATCACAATTGCCGATTTCTGTCCCATTCGGTAAATTCCTTCGCGGCGCCTTCTTTTGTATTAGAGTGTATATAGTTGCTCCGGTCACAGAAAACCATCGTAACGACCGGGAGAGCGGTGTGCTGACCACATGCCCCTCCTACAAGCATCCTCAGCTGAGGATGACACGGCGGTCGAATGGTCCCGATGGGCTACTTGTGGCCTGAAGACGCTTAATATACAGGGAGTTACAAAAAAGTACGGCCAAACTTTCAGGAAACATTCCTCACACACAAAGAAAGAAAATATGTTACGTGGACATGTGTCCGGAAACGCTTACTTTCCATGTTAGAACTAATTTTATTACTTCTCTTCAAATCACATTAATCATGGAATGGGAACACACAGCAACAGAACGTACCAGCGTGACTTCAAACACTTGGTTACAGGAAATGTTCAAAATGTCCTCCGTTAGCGAGGGTACATGCCTCCACCCTCCGTCGCATGGAATCCCTGATGCGCTGATGCAGCCCTGGAGAATGGCGTATTGTATCACAGCCGTCCACAATACGAGCACGAAGAGTCTCTACATTTGGTACCGGGGTTGCGTAGACAAGAGCTTTCAAATGCCCCCATAAATGTAAATCAAGAGGGTTGAGGTCAGGAGAGCGTGGAGGCCATGGAATTGGTCCGCCTCTACCAATCCATCGGTCACAGAATCTGTTGTTGAGAAGCGTACGAACACTTCGACTGAAATGTGCAGGAGCTCCGTCGTGCATGAACCACATGTTGTGTCGTACTTGTAAAGGCACATGTTCTAGCAGCACAGGTAGAGTATCCCGTATGAAATCATGATAACGTGCTCCATTGAGCGTAGGTGAAAGAACATGGGGCCCAATGAAGACAAAACGTTCACAGAAAATCTGTGTTGATGACGTAATTGCACAATTGCGTGCGGATTCTCGTCAGCCCACACATGTTCATTGTGAAAATTTACAATTTGATCACTTTGGAATGAAGCCTCATCCGTAAAGAGAACATTTGCACTGAAATGAGGATTGACACACTGTTGGATGAACCATTCGCAGAAGTTTACTCGTGGAGGCCAATCAGTTGCTGATAGTGCCTGCACACGCTGTACATGGTACAGAAACAACTGGTTCTCCCGTAGCACTCTCCATACTGTGACGTGGTCAACGTTACCTTGTACAGCACCAACTTTTCTGACGCTGACATTAGGGTTATCGTCAACTGCACGAAGAATTACCTCGTCCATTGCAGGTGTCCTCGTCGTTCTAGGTCTTCCCCAGTCGTGAGTCATAGGCTGGAATGTTCCGTGCTCCCTAAGACGCCGATCAATTGCTTCGAACGTCTTCCTGTCGGGACACCTTCGTTCTGGAAATCTGTCTCGATAGAAACGTACCGCGCCACGGCTATTGCCCCGTGCTAACCCATACATCAAATGGGCATCTGCCAACTCCGCATTTGTAAACATTGCACTGACTGCAAAACCACGTTCATGATGAACATTAACCTGTTGATACTACGTACAGATGTGCTTGTAGAGCAACGAGTCGCATGTCAACACAAGCAACGAAGTCAACATTACCTTCCTTCAATTGGACCAACTGGCGGTGAATCGAGGAAGTACAGTACATACTGACGAAACTAAAATGAGCTCTAATATGGAAATTGAGCGTTTCCGGACACATGTCGACATAACATCTTTATTTGTGCGTGATGAATGTTTCCTGAAAGATTGGCCGTATCTTTTTGTAACACCCTGTATAGTTGCTCCGGTCGCAGAAAACCATGGTAACGACCGGGAGAGCGGTGTGCTGACCACACGCCCCTCCTATCAGCATCATCATCTGAGGATGACACGGCAGTCGGATGGTCCCGATGGGCCACTTGTGGCCTGAATACGGAGTGCTTGGTATATAGCTGCATGTCAGTCATCGCTGTTACGTCAATGGCCGGAGGCTCCTTTCTGGTCTGTCGCACTGACTCCGCCTTGGGGTAGTGAACCAGCAGAATCGACCAGAAGGGAGGGTTGTCGATGGACGGACGCCGGCCGGCCGTGGGCGAGCGCTCCACGGGGTGGCTATCGGCAGGCGCGTGAGTGCGAGCAGGTGCGTGTGCGTGCGACGACGGCGCGGCCCGCTTTCTAACGACTCGCTCAGACGGGAAGCCAGGCTGGAGAAACTCGCCGGGCCGGCAGAGCACGCACTGCCCGCCGGGGCATGGGGGGCGTGGAGCGGCCAAGGCCGCGAGAGACGTTGCTGCAAGCTGGGGGGAGCGGGGGGGGGGGGGGGGGGGGCTACTGCCAAGCGTTCGGGGCGATGGCTGTGCAGGGTGTATGCTTCAGTCTGTTATTTCCTTAATTTGAATTAAGGACTCTCAAGTTCGAGGCTGTCTACCGTGCTGTTCCCAGCCAATCAGTGTGGGTGAAATGCAACACCTGCTTGACTTTACTATCAGTCAGACTCCATATCGGAAAAAATCATGTACAATGAATTCCTGTCACATGTTCTGATATACAGGGCAATTTTTTCCACCGTGTACAAACTCTAGGAACTTACCGATGGGGAGGTATGGGACAAAAAAAAAGTATCATGAACTTATGTGCAGAAATCCATGGCTTACATGCTAGAGACCATTTATTCACCTATACATTTTCACATAGACTGCGACCTAATACGCGCTGTACCATGCAGCCACAGTAACAGCATGTGTCGAAAATGGTTTCCATGAGCCTCACAGCATGCTTGTACGCGGTGTAGAATATTCTCTCTCACACGTTCACATCGGCCAGGCTACATCCGAACAGTGTCAAAAGGTAGCATGAATACGCTGCTCCAGTGTCTCCACTTCTGGAATGGGCTCTGCATACACCATAGTTTTGAGATGAGCCCACAGCCAGAAATCGCACGAGTTGAGATCCGGTGAACGAGCAGGCCGTGCAACTGGACCCCCTCGTTCGATCCATCGACCAGGGAAGACACGATTGAGATGGGTCTGGACGTTAACGGCGAAGTGGGCTGGAACGTCATCATGTCAGTGGCACTTCTTCCAGAAGGGGAATCAAGGTCACCAGGAAGAAACGCCGAGCCGGCCGAAGTGGCCGATCGGTTCTAGGCGCTTCAGTCTGGAACCGCGTGACTGCCACGGTCGCAGGTTCGAATCCTGCCTCGGGCATGGATGTGTATGATGTCCTTAGGTCAGTTAGGTTTAAGTAGTTCTAAGTTCTAGGGGACTGATGACCTCATATGTTTAGCGCTCAGAGCCATTTGAACCGTTTGAACCAAGAAACGCCGATTTTTCCGGCCTGTTAAGAGACGTGGAAGGAAGACTGGTCCCAAAATACAGTAACCAATTATCCCGGTCCACACAATGCGGCTGTGCCGATGCTGATGATTCGCTGTCGCCATACCATGCGGTTCTGCATACTGGCCCACTGATGACTGTTATCAAATTTAAAAATACCACTCCGCACAAAGGTGGCCTCATCTGTGAACAGGATAGAAGACACAAGTCCATGAACCGTGGTTGTCTTGTGAAGAAACCAGCAACAAAAGTGCAGACTGGGAAGTTCAAAATGGTTCAAATGGCTCTGAGCACTATGGGACTTAACATCTGAGGTCATCAGTCCCCTAGAACTTACAAGGGAACCTCCGCATCGCACCCCCCCCCACCCCCTCAGATTTAGTTATAAGTTGGCACAGTGGATAGGCCTTGAAAAACTGAACACAGATCAATTGAGAAAACGGGAAGAAGTTGTGTGGAACTGTGAAAAAATAAGCACAATATACAAACTGAGTAGTCCATGTGTCACATATGCAACATCATGAACAGTGCGAGCTCTGGAGCGCCGTGGTCCCGTGGTTAGCGTGAGCAGCTCCGGAACGAGAGGTCCTCGGTTCAAGTCTTCCCTCGAGTGAAAATTTTACTTTCTTTATTTTTGCATGGTTATTATCTGTCCGTTCGTTGATTGACGTCTCTGTTCACTGTAATAAGTTTAGTGTCTGTGTTTTGCGACCGCATCGCAAAACCGTGCGATTAGTAGACGAAAGGACGTGCCGCTCCAATGGGAACAGAAAACATTTGTCGCAAGGTCATAGGTCAACCGATTCCTCCACAGGAAAACACATCTGATATATTCTATACAACACTGGTGACGGCATGTGCGTCACATGACAGGAATATGTTGTCGACCCACCTAACTTGTACACTTGGCGAATGGGTAAAAAGATTCTTCTACCTTGCCCGATTTAGGTTTTCTTGTGGATCTGATAATCACTCCCAAAAAAGTGATGAAAACATAAGAGTTTGTCACATAAGCTGAAAATAAAAAATTAAACTTTTCACTCGATGGAAGATTTGAACCAAGGACCTCTGGTTCCGCAGCTGCTCACGTTACCACGAGACTACGCCGCCCCTACGTTCCCAGTGTCCTTGATGTTGCGTATCTTCCCATGAACTACTCAGTTTGTATATTTTGCTTATTTTTGTACAGTTCCACACAACTTCTTCCTGTTTTCTCAGTTGATCTGTGTTCAGTTTATCAGGGCCTATCCACTGTGCCAACTTACCCTCCTGGAAATGGAAAAAAGAACACATTGACACCGGTGTGTCAGACCCACCATACTTGCTCCGGACACTGCGAGAGGGCTGTACAAGCAATGATCACACGCACGGCACAGCGGACACACCAGGAACCGCGGTGTTGGCCGTCGAATGGCGCTAGCTGCGCAGCATTTGTGCACCGCCGCCGTCAGTGTCAGACAGTTTGCCGTGGCATACGGAGCTCCATCGCAGTCTTTAACACTGGTAGCATGCCGCGACAGCGTGGACGTGAACCGTATGTGCAGTTGACGGACTTTGAGCGAGGGCGTATAGTGGGCATGCGGGAGGCCAGGTGGACGTACCGCCGAATTGCTCAACACGTGGGGCGTGAGGTCTCCACAGTACATCGATGTTGTCGCCAGTGGTCGGCGGAAGGTGCACGTGCCCGTCGACCTGGGACCGGACCGCAGCGACGCACGGATGCACGCCAAGACCGTAGGATCCTACGCAGTGCCGTAGGGGACCGCACCGCCACTTCCCAGCCAATTAGGGACACTGTTGCTCCTGGGGTATCGGCGAGGACCATTCGCAACCGTCTCCATGAAGCTGGGCTACGGTCCCGCACACCGTTAGGCCGTCTTCCGCTCACGCCCCAACATCGTGCAGCCCGCCTCCAGTGGTGTCGCGACAGGCGTGAATGGAGGGACGAATGGAGACGTGTCGTCTTCAGCGATGAGAGTCGCTTCTGCCTTGGTGCCAATGATGGTCGTATGCGTGTTTGGCGCCGTGCAGGTGAGCGCCACAATTAGGACTGCATACGACCGAGGCACACAGGGCCAACACCCGGCATCATGGTGTGGGGAGCGATCTCCTACACTGGCCGTACACCACTGGTGATCGTCGAGGGGACACTGAATAGTGCACGGTACATCCAAACCGTCATCGAACCCATCGTTCTACCATTCCTAGACCGGCAAGGGAACTTGCTGTTCCAACAGGACAATGCACGTCCGCATGTATCCCGTGCCACCCAACGTGCTCTAGAAGGTGTAAGTCAACTACCCTGGCCAGCAAGATCTCCGGATCTGTCCCCCATTGAGCATGTTTGGGACTGGATGAAGCGTCGTCTCACGCGGTCTGCACGTCCAGCACGAACGCTGGTCCAACTGAGGCGCCAGGTGGAAATGGCATGGCAAGCCGTTCCACAGGACTACATCCAGCATCTCTACGATCGTCTCCATGGCAGAATAGCAGCCTGCATTGCTGCGAAAGGTGGATATACACTGTACTAGTGCCGACATTGTGCATGCTCTGTTGCCTGTGTCTATGTGCCTGTGGTTCTGTCAGTGTGATCATGTGATGTATCTGACCCCAGGAATGTGTCAATAAAGTTTCCCCTTCCTGGGACAATGAATTCACGGTGTTCTTATTTCAATTTACAGGAGTGTATAACTAAATCTGAGGGGGGTGCGATGGGGAGGTTCCCTTGTTAGAACTACTTAAAGCTAACTAACCTAAGGACATCACACACATCCATGCCCGAGGCAGGATTCGAACCTGCGACCGTAGCGGTCGCGCGGTTCCAGACTGCAGCGCCTAGAACCGCTCGGTCATCCTAGCCGGCAGACTGGGACGCCTGTCGTAAGTAAGCCCTGCACACGCTGTAAGTGACAAGGGTTGTGACAATTGTCGTAGAGAATGCTCCACACGGTCGTCTGGCTTAGCCTGTGCTGGCGGGCCAACTGCCTGGTACTGACACGGCAGTCGCCTTCCACAGTGTTAACCACATTTTACTCCTAGTCTGGTGTCCGAACATTTTGACTAAGTCCTTCATGGTTTCTATTTCCTGGAACGATCCTGTCTCAAACAAACGGCGAAACACTTTCGCAAACATTGAATGCTGTGGATGTTGTCGGTGGGGATAAGCTTCCTGACACAACCTTGCTGCCCGCCGCCCGTTGCCATTTGCCTTTCCGTAAGTAAGCACCATGTTGGCAAGCTCTCGCTTCGAATACGGAACCATTGTGTACAACGCTGTACCACACCCACTACAAGGTGAGTCACCAAGAGAAGCGAATCGGACACGAAATTACCAACTGCTATGGCAGGAGAGGGCGCTAGCACACAACGTATGAGGGACAGCACCACCCTCTAGGAGGAAACCATGCGTACTGTCCCTCTGGCTGCGTGGTACAGTGCGTATCCGACCGCAGACTCTATAACAAAGTGTCACTGAATAAATTGTCTCTAGCACAGAAACCACGTATTAGACCTTTTCTGTTCCGTGTCTTCTCAACGATCAATTCGCCGGCCGCTGTGGCCGAGCGGTTCTAGGCGCTTCAGTCATGAATCGCGCTGCTGCTGCTGCTGCTGCTGCGGTCGCATGTTCGAATCCTGCCTCGGGCATGGATGTGTGTGCTGTCATTAGGTTAGTTAGGTTTAAGTAGTTCTAAGGCCAGGGGACTGATGACCACAGATGTTAAGTCCCATAGTGCTCAGAGTCATTTGAACCATCATCCATCAATTCATACAGTCTGTACACAGTGGAAAATATCACCCTGTATACGCTATTTTGACAGTACCGTCACATATATCGCTTTGCGATAATAAGTAAAATTGGCAGCTTGATGTTGTTCTGTGTGCATGAGGGAAATACATCGTTAGTGGCTTCTGGTGTAAGATTCGCGAGTTTCCCTTTTTTTTTTTTTTTTTGTGGTTTTAGGGCGCACAACTTCAATGGTCATTAGCGCCCTGACTACTCTAAGAATGCACCGCGAGGCACAAGTTGACCACAACAACTAAAAGGGAAAACACGATAAAAGACAGACTGACAGGCATAGGATTAAAAAACTGCATCATCAAATGTCCTTAGCGAGGTTTGTCAAATTGATAAAACGAAGAACACGAGCAGCTGCTCGTGGGTCATCCGCTAAAATGGCATCGAAAGTATTTGGCAGGTTAAGATCGAGGCGCAGTGTGTTAAGATCTGGACAGGACATTAAAATGTGTCTAACCGTCAGCAAGTGCCCACATGGGCAGAACGGCGCCGGCGCAGCCGTCAGCAGATGGCGATGGCTGAACCGGCAGTGTCCAATCCTTAACCGGGCTAAAACGACCTCCTCCCGCCGAGAAGGGCGTGAGGAGGACGTCCAAGCCACGGGAAGAGGTTTTAAGGCCCGAAGCTTGTTGTCGGTAAGTGGAGTTTCCCTTTGCTGCGGTAGGTCTGAAGGAGCACAGTAACGGACGGGGGTTGTTGCAGCACTACGAATATGGGACGGCTATCGCTTTCGCCGATCGACTGCTGGCGAGGCAGAACGTCTTGGAAGTCATACCAAGGGGAGCACGCGACCCCACTGAGCATTTTTGGTGTGACGATTCTGCATTTCCTGTCGGTGGTTGCAAATGCGCGAAACCGACATTGTACCGTCTTCAGTGTGGGAAAATTTCAGAAACTAACTGTCCGGATGATGTCAGCCAATCAGAAGGATCATCGGCATAGGCGCTATAGCGTAAATCTCCGAACCAATGAGTGGTGACGCAGCATATGGTGTACCAACCTCTGGGCCAGTTACTGGCCGTACTATAAGCGAGACTGGAGACGTTCTGGCAGGCTTCCCCCTGCGTTTCACCATGTTAATACACTACTGGCCATTAAAATTGCTACACCACGAAGATGACGTGCTACAGACGCGAAATTTAACCGACAGCAAGAAGCCCATTATCAAACAACCTTGTTAAAAAGGAATGTGACAAACACATCATCATAGCTGTTAATAAAACCATAGAATATCGACTGCTATCCATCTTCTATGGTTTTATTAACAGATACATTGTGGTTGTCACAGTCTTGCTTTACGTGTTGGTTTGAAAATGGACTTTGGCCCGAAACTAGTCGCCACTTAAATAAATATCTTTTATCGCGATATGCAAATTATTTTCAGAGCATTCACACAAGGTTCGCGCCGGTGGAGACACCTACAACGTGCTGACATGAGGAAAGTTTCCAACCGATTCCTGATACACAAACAGCAGTTGACCGGCGCTGCCTGGTGAAACGTTGTTGTGATGCCTCGTGTAAGGAGGAGAAATGCGTACCATCACGTTTCCGCCTTTGATAAAGGTCGGATTGTAGCCTATCGCGATTGCGGTTTAAGGTATCGCGACATTGCTGCTCGCGTTGGTCGAGATCCAATAACTGTTAGCAGAATATGGAATCGGTGGGTTCAGGAGGGTAATACGAAACGCCGTGCTGGATCCCAACGGCCTCGTATAACTAGGAGTCGAGATGACAGGCATCTTAACCGCATGGCTGTAACGGATCGTGCAACCACATCTCAATCCCTGAGTCAACAGATGGGGACGTTTGCAAGACAACAACCATCTGTACGAACAGTTCGACGACGTTTGCAGCAGCATGGACTATCTTCTCGGAGACAGCATGGACTATCATCTCGGAGACCGTGACTGCGGTTACCCTTGACGCTGCATCACAGACGGGAGCGCCTGCGATGGTGTACTCAACGACGAACCTGGGTGCACGAATGGCAAAACGTCATTTTTTCGGACGAATCCAGGTTCTGTTTACAGCATCATGATGGTCGCAACAATGTTTGGCGACATCGCGGTGAACACACATTGGAAGTGTGTATTCATCATCGCCATACTGGCGTATCACCCGGCGTGATGGTATGGGGTGCCATTGGCTACACGTCTCGGTCACCTCTTGTTCGCATTGACGGCACTTTGAACAGTGGACATTACATTTCAGATGTGTTACGACCCGTGGCTCTACCCTTTATTTGATCCCTGCGAAACCCTACATTTCAGCAGGATAATGCACGACCGCATATTGCAGGTCCTGTACGGGCCTTTCTGTATACAGAAAATGTTCGACTGCTGCCCTGGCCAGCACATTCTCCAGATCTCTCACCAACTGAAAACGTCTGGTCAATGGTGGCCGAGCAACTGGCTTGTCACAATACGCCAGTCAATACTCTTGATGAACTGTGGTATCGTGTTGAAGCTGCATGGGCAGCTGTTCCTGTACATGCCATCCAAGCTCTGTTTGACTCAAAGCCCAGGCGTATGTAGGCAGTTATTACGGCCAGAGGTGGTTGTTCTGGGTACTGATTTCTCAGGATCTATGCACCCAAATTGCGTGAAAATGTAATCACATGTCAGTTGTAGTATAATATATTTGTCCAATGAATACCCGTTTATCATCTGCATTTCTTCCTGGTGTAGCAACTTTAATAGCCAGTAGTGTATGAATTCTTGACGTGACTGTAGTGAAAGTCGTAGATCCTTCCCTCTAAACCGTAGCTTTCTCGGAACGGAGAGGAATGTGGACCAGTCTGGGAGTCGGTGCGAGGATGGGGTGCCTGAGAGGTCACTTGGAGAGAGGGAGGCGCCTAGTCCCAGCCTGGCAGTTTACTCTGAGCTGGTCGAGTAAGCGCCGCCTCTTTAGCGCTGGTGCTGTTTCTTCTCTGCATAGTTCACGATTTCTGAGAATAGTTCCGCAACTTTTGTCACTTTCCATTGTCTTTACACTTTGGATGAGGTTTTTAACTTGTGTTTGCGCGCTGCACAGATTCTGGAAAGACAATCACGGTTTGTTAGCAATCTTCTGTTCAATTGGAAGTATCCACCACTTGTTAGCCGAATAATCTGTACCTACGTTAGCTTCGCACAAACGATCATTTATTGTACTTTTGGCCACATCTATGTGCATTTCTTTGTGGAGATTCTTTTTGCTGGATTTTAGAAGATACATTTCGTCTTTTATTTGATCATCAAATGAATAATGGTTCATAGATTCATTTCGAGAAACTATCCATTTGACTTGTGAAGCAATTTAGAAAAAAATAGATCGATTGTTTAAAGAACTAATTTGTTTTCCTCCTCGCTTCCTTGTTCCTACAGCAAATTAGGTTAAAAAATGGTTCAAATGGCTCTGAGCACTATGGGACTCAACATCTGAGGTCATCAGTCCCCTAGAACTTAGAACTAATTAAACCTAACTAACCTAAGGACATCACACACATCCATGCCCGAGGCAGGATTCGAACCTGCGATCGTAGCGGTTGCGCGGTAGCGCCTAGAACCGCTCGGCCACTCTGGTCGGCAGCAAATTAGGTCATGCGACCCCCATCAGTATAAATATGACTGATTTCTTCTACATAACCGAGTGAGATTTCGCAGTGGTTAGCACACTGGACTCGCATTCGTGAGGACGACGGTTCAAACCCGCGTCCGGCCATTCCGAATTAGGTTTTCCGTAATCTCCCTAAATTGCTTAAGAAAAATGACGGGATGGTTCCTCTGAACGGGTAGAGAGACAGCTTGAACCTGGTTCCTTTGAACACTCTGCCAGCCATTTTATTGTGAGTAGCAGAGTAATGACGTAGATGACGATGTATATAGGTTGCACTGAAAGTAGTGGCTATTGGACGTATATTTCATTAAAACAACATTCGAGATCGCAATAACGTTTGTTTATTATTATCGGTTTCGGCTTATGTGAAAGCCATCCTCAGCGGTTTTAGGGCCTGCAAGGGAAGAAACAACAAAGTTACAAACAGTACTACTGCATACGGCGTTAGTAGAAAACAGAGAAAATGCTGTAGCGTTCACCCCTGTGGTGGTGACGGCTCCTCGGTTTTTCACGCCATACCACAATCGTACTCTGCGACTAACGACTGTGGAGTCACTTGTTACATAGTGTGCAATTCCCGCGTCGACCATGAATTCCGTCGGCAACAGCTTCATAAGAATTGAAATGTCGTTGCCGCACGAAATTTGCAAAGTAAGTTCTAGTAAACCAAGTACGAGTACATAAGATGTTAAAACATTGTAAACCGTAAGGAAATAGTCATTTATGTTAAAATCAAATACACAAACTTAGGAAACAAGAGAATAAGAAGTGTCATCTAGTAACAAACACATCGTTCTTATTTTGTTGATAAACGAATAAACTAGCAGTAATGATATGCACATAATGATATTACATACAGACGTAATAGCAGGTAAAATTACAGTAAAGGATACAAACATTAAATCATGTACAGTCGTTGTATATGTACTAGTCAGTACCCCACGGTAAGAATTCAAAACAGTGCGGTTTTCTAGGCAACGCCATGAAATCAAAGAAGCCTGTACTCGAAGGGACGCTGTTGTCATGGTAACGTAACGGCCGAAGTGGCAACTAAGAAACCAGAGAAGTATACACTGAAGCTCCTACCAAACTTGTATAGGCGTGCGTATTAAAATGCAGAGATACGTAAACAGCCAGAATACGGCGCTGCGGGCGGCAACGCCTGTGTAAGACAGCAAGTGTCTGGCGCGGTTGTTAGATCGGTTACTGTTGCTACAACGGCAGGTTATGAAGATGTGAGCGAGTTTGAACGTAGTCGGCGCACGAAAGATGGGACACAGCATCTCCGAGTTAGCGATTAAGTGGGGATTTTCCTGTACGACCATTCCAAGGGTGTCCCGTGAATATCAGGAATCGGGTAAAATATCAAATCTCCGACATCGCTGCGGCCGGAAAAAACATGCTGCACGAACGGCGCCCATGACGACTGAAGAGAATCGTTCAACGTGACAGAAGTTCAAGCCTTTCGCAGATTGTTGCAGATTTCAGTGCTGGGTCACCGACAAGTGTCAGCGTGCGAACCATTCGACGAAACACCATCGATACGGACTCTCGAAACCTAAGCCCCACTCCTGTACACTTGATGATTGTACGACACAAAGCTTTTCGTCTCGCCTGGGTTCGTCAACAGCGACATTGGACAGTTGATGACTAGAAACATATTGCCTGGTCGGAGGAGTCTCCTTTCAGATTGTATCGAGCGGATGGACGTATACTGCTATGAGGACAATTTCATGAATCCACGGACCCTGCTTGTTAGCAGGGGACTGTTCAAGCTGGTGGAGGCTCTGTAATGGTGGAGTGATGTGAGACACCTGATACGTCTAGATACGATTCTGACATGTGAGACGTACGTAGGCATCTTGTCTGATCACGTGCATCCATTCATGTCCATTGTGCATTCCGTCGGACTTGGGCAATGCAGCAGGACAACGCGACACCCGACAAGTCGAAAATTGCTACAGAGTGGGTCCAGGAGCACTCTTCTGAGTTTAAACACTTCCGCTGACCACCAAACTTCCCAGACATGGACACTATTGAGCATATCTGGGATGCCCTGCAACGTGCTGTTGAGAAGAGATCTCCATGGATTCATGAAGTTGTCTCCTTTCTTGTACACGTGCATGGGCTCGATACAATCTGAAACGAGACTCGTCCGACGACGCATTATATTCCTAGTCATCCACAATCCAATGTCGTTGTTGAAGGGCTCAGGCGAGGCGTAAAGCTTTGTGTCGTGCAGTCATGAAGAGTACACGAGTGGGCCTTTAGCTCGGAAAAGCCATATCGATGATGTTTCGTTGAATGGTTCGCACGCTGAAACTTGTTGATGGCCCAGCACTGAAATCTGCAGCAATTTGTGGGTGCGCTTCTGTCACGTTGAACGGTTCTATTAAGTCGTCGTTGGTCCCGTTCTTGCAGGATTTTTTCCGGCTACAGCGACGTCAGAAATTTGATGTTTCACCGGATTGCTGATTTCACGGTACTCTCGTGAAAATGGCCTACGGGAAAATCCCCACTTCATCGCTACCTCGGAGATGCTGTGTCGTATCGTTCGTCCGCGGACTGTAACACCACGTTCAAACTCACTTAAATGTCGGTAACATTCCATTGTGGCAGCAGCAACCGATCTGACAACTGCGCCGGAAACTTGTGTTCTTGTATACACATTGCCGACCGCAGCGCCGTATTATACTGTCTCCCTAAATAAAGAGACTTATTTCCGACATTATCTTTCTTATGTCTATCCAAAAAATCCTCTGAACCTCCATTAAACGTCCAGATTTTTACGTAGTTCGTTTCGTCTGTTGCTACTACCTTCCCCTGTTCCTCCCTTACAGTCCTGTCACGGTCGCCACTTTATAATATAATAAAATAATGGAATAGATGATAATAAAATGTTGAAATGCGTGGCTTTTTAAAATGTATTGAATTAATGAGATTAATTTTTCAGCATGAATGACAAGCACAATAAGCTGACTATGCCTGGAAACAAGTTCGTATTAGTTCATATTATTTTACAGGGCGAAGTAGTTTCTTTCTCCACTGTACATTTGTGCTTACCATTCTTTATAATACTACGTTTGGTTGCCGTGTTCACCTTTGAAGTCTTGACTGTGTTCCCATTAAGCTTATCGGATCTTCGTAATTTTCCAAAGTACACAGGTGGGCCTCAGTCCTTGTAATTATTGTACTATTTGAAATAACAACTCACACGACCTTTCTGTTAATAAAACAATACTGTATTTTTCCAAACGGTGCACATAAGAAATACATACGCCTCACTTATTCATAGCGACCCCAATATGGCGGTCTACAATTACTCGCTAAAAGTGGCGTGCTGCTCACTCGTTCACTAGCTGAGCGCGAATCCTTCCTTCCTTCCTCCTACTGGAACAAGAAAAACTCCTCTCTTTTTTTAACAACTGAAAATCAAAAATACCTGACTGTAGCCATAGGTTCTATGATGGGCTACCGTTTCATCTTTTCTCTTTGCCTTTAAGGAAGGCGAAAACATAAAAGAAATGCAAAAGGTTCATCACAGTATTCAGCCCAGTACTGTTTGTAACATTACTGTTCCTACCCTTGCAGGACTGAGGATAGCTTTAACGTAAGCCGAAACTGGTAATAATAAAGAAGTGTTACCGCGGTCTCGACTGTTGTTTCAATCAAAGTGCTCCACAGACAACGTTGTCGACATATACGGACGTATGTTTGCCGTGGAGGCGACTACTGACCGTCCTCGCCGGCGGGCAGGTGGGCGCGCACCAGGTCGGTGGCCTCGTGCAGCAGGTCCTCCCTGGTCACGTCCAGCGGGATGGCCACCAGCCTTCCAGCTCCAGTCGCCTCGCGGGCCTTGGCCGCCGCTCGCAGCACTCCCAGCACGCCGCTCCAGCGACGGCTGCCCCTGGAACACAAGAATACTGTCAGCAGCACCAGGTCTGTACGTACAAGAATGTCCCAGTCTGCTTAGGCCGGTATTACACTATCAAATTTCTTTGTCAAAGATTTGATCAAAGATGTGGTCAAATATTCCGTCAAATATATTTGACAAAGATCTTTGACGTAGCGCTAGAAGGGGTATTACACTGTCATCAAATTTTTCGTCAAAGTTCAAGATGGCTGACAACAACTTGTTATTACCCGCAGCAGTTGCACGTAGGCCCCTACCGCAATTGCATTGTGTGCACATGCGGAAAAGAAGTGGGGGAAAAAATGGAACCATACATACGAGTTTGACAGTCTTAAATTGCTGGGATTACAACTTGATGATAAATTCAGTTGGGAGGAGCACACCACAGAACTGCAGAAACGCCTTAACAAATCTGTATTTGCAATTCGAGTGTTAGCAGACATAGGCAACATAAAAATGAAAAAGCTTGCATACTTTGCCTACTTCCATTCCATAATGTCATATGGTATAACATTTTGGGGTATCTCTTCAAGCCAAACAAAAGCTTTCAGAGTCCAAAAGCGTGTAATACGTATTATTTGTGGAGTAAATTCACGGACGTCCTGTAGAAACCTCTTCAAAGAACTGGATATACTAACTACTGCCTCTCAGTATATTTACTCCTTAATGAAATTTGTCCTAAATAATATATCTCTTTTTCCAACAAACAACTCAGTTCATACATACAATACCGGGAACAAAAATGATCTGCACAAGGACTTAAGAGCACTTACTTAATTTCAAAAAGGGGTCCACTACTCAGGAACACTCATCTTCAATAATTTGCCAGCAAACATAAAAAATTTAGTTACAAATACAGATCAGTTTAAAAGGAGCCTGAAAGACTTACTACTGGCCAATTCCTTCTACTCCATTGACGAAATTTTTTAATAGAAACAAATGATGTATTGTGTTTATTCATACTATTAGTACCGTATTGTTATTCCAGCTTTAAAAAAAATTGACACGTTACACATCCACGAGGATCTCCTCAGCACGGCTCTATGGAACGAAAAACTAATCTAATCTGGGTGAAGCCGTGGGTTTTATGACGACACGATAAAAGCATTCAACAAAACTTGTTACGTGAGCTTACAGTGGAAGACGTCAAAACGTACATCAATTACTTAAGAATGGATGAGCATACATTTCTGTATGTGCTCAGTGAAGTGTATCCTCATATCACAAAGCACAATATTCACTTAACAACTGCTACATCTGCAGAGGGCAGGCTCACTGTAGCACTCCGATTCCTTGCTACAGGAGAGGGTTATGTTAGGTTAGGTTACGTTAGATCAGATCAGGTCAGGTCAGGTCTCCAATCTTCTTAATCTATTTTTGTATTCAGAGTGCCTCACTTTGTAATGCGCCTCATCAGCTTCCTACATCTTTATTAATATTGTAGTTGTCGGCACACACCAATTGTATTTACCGGCAATGTTTATAAAAACACTACAGACGACAGAATGCTGCAGCGATGCTAGCGCTCCATGTGGTAACATGTCACATTGCAGTGAACAGAAGACAAGCGATTTCTTTGATCAAATCTACAGCGAGGCCCTATATTTGATCAAATATTGGACGACATTTGACAAAGTTCCTATTACACCATCAAATATCTTTGACAAAGACTTTTGACAAAGATATTTGACAAAGAAATTTGATAGTGTAACACCAGCCTTAGGGACAAATTTATACCGACGGGGAGCCCCTAATCGGGGCATATTGGAATAAGAAACCATGGTCAGAAAGGAATATCCGATGCTGTACGTTGTCTTCAATGAGATACACTTGGAAGACACTTTTTTGTCGTCATGCTTGTGACTGATTTGATACCGGCCAGCAGGACTTTCTCTCCCGTATAAATATCTCCATCTCACTAGGGAAGCATACAGTTAATTTACATGATGTACGTACTACTTTCTTTTGGTCTGCTATCTACACTCATGCTCATAAATTAAGGATAATTGCAGAATGTGGTGTCACACAACGTGGCACTACACAAAATTGGCGCTAATAGCATAGGCACATAGGGAGGACACACACGACACGACACAGATCTGTAAGTCCGTGGTGTTGCTGATAAGTTGAGAAAACCATCCCGAAACACATGTGCCCGTACTGTAGCGCCTGGACACGTTCCCTGTCTGCTGGAATCGTTGCCATAATCTTGAGGCTTGGGTTGTTTGGGGAAGGAGACCAGATAGCGAGGTCATCGGTCTCATCGGATTAGGGAAAGATTGGGAAGGAAGTTGGCCGTGCCCTTTCAGATAAACCATCCCAGCATTTGCCTGGAGTGATTTAGGGAAATCACGGAAAACCTAAATCAGGATGGCCGGACGCGGGATTGAACCGTCGTCCTCCCGAATGAGAGTCCAATGTCTAACCATTGCGCCACCTCGCTCGGTGTCATAATCTTGAGGTCATACTTTGTGCCACACGGAGGGCCCGTGCTACGACCTGCTGTGTTTGACCAGCCTCCAGTCGCCCTAGTATTCCACCCCTATAACGTCATTAAAATCTGTTCTTTGAGCCATTTTCAACGCAAAGTCACCATTAGCACGTCTGAAAAGGTGTGCACACTTACTCGCGGCACCGTACTCTGACATGCACCAACACACCTCTGCGTCTGTGGACTGCTGCCAGCGCCACCGTGCGGCCACCGCAGGTCACATGCACCGCATGGTCATACCCCGAGGTCATTTAAAGCCTCAAGCCGCCCACCAGAGCGTTGTTTCACCATGTATCAGCATTATCCTTAGTTTATGAGTATGCCGCGCAGGATTAGCCGAGCGGTCTAAGGCGCTGCAGTCATGGACTGTGCGCCTAGTCCTGGCGGATGTTCGAGTCCTCCCTCGGGCATGGGTGTATGTGTTTGTCCCTAGGATAATTTAAGTTCAGTAGTGTGTAAGCTTAGGGACCGATGACCTTCAGTCCCATAAGATTTAAAAAAAAAAAAATATATGAGTATGAGTGTAGGTACAAGAACAAACCAGATGTTGGACATGAATTGGCATGAATACAGCACATAATATCTTAACATAACTTCAAATGTGTTACCATAACTGAGCATTATCATATTTGAGGCAAAATCTACATAGAATATCTCAATAAAAAGAAAAAAAAAACAATTTTTAAATAAGAAAATTATTCAACATTGGGAGATAAGATACTGCGTGAAGAATTTGACAGAGCACTGAAAGACCTGAGTCGAAACAAGGCCCCGGGGGTAGACAACATTCCATTAGAACTACTGATGGCCTTGGGAGAGTCAGTCATGACAAAACTCTACCATCTGGTGAGCAAGATGTATGAGACAGGCGAAATACCCACAAACTTCAAGAAGAATATAATAATTCCAATCCCAAAGAAAGCAGGTGTTGACAGATGTGAAAATTACAGAACTATCAGTTTAATAAGTCACAGCTGCAAAATACTAACGCGAATTCTTTACAGACGAATGGAAAAACTGGTAGAAGCGGACCTCGGGGAAGATCAGTTTGGATTCCGTAGAAATGTTGGAACACGTGAGGCAATACTAACCTTACGACTTATCTTAGAAGAAAGATTAAGAAAAGGCAAACCTACGTTTCTAGCATTCGTAGACTTAGAGAAAGCTTTTGACAACGTTAACTGGAATACTCTCCTTCAAATTCTGAAGGTGGCAGGGGTAAAATACAGGGAGCGAAAGGCTATTTACAATTTGTACAGAAACCAGATGGCAGTTATAAGAGTCGAGGGCCATGAAAGGGAAGCAGTGGTTGGGAAAGCAGTGAGACAGGGTTGTAGCCTCTCCCCGATGTTATTCAATCTGTATATTGAGCAAGCAGTAAAGGAAACAAAAGAAAAATTCGGAGTAGGTATTAAAATTCATGGAGAAGAAGTAAGAACTTTGAGGTTTGCCGATGACATTGTCATTCTGTCAGAGACAGCAAAGGACTTGGAAGAGCAGTTGAACGGAATGGACAGTGTCTTGAAAGGAGGATATAAGATGAACATCAACAAAAGCAAAACGAGGATAATGGAATGTAGTCAAATTAAATCGGGTGATGCTGAGGGGATTAGATTAGGAAATGAGACACTTAAAGTAGTAAAAGAGTTTTCCTATTTAGGGAGTAAAATAACTGATGATGGTCGAAGTAGAGAGGATATAAAATGTAGACTGGCAATGGCAAGGAAATCGTTTCTGAAGAAGAGAAATTTGTTAACATCGAGTATAGATTTAAGTGTCAGGAAGTCGTTTCTGAAAGTATTTGTATGGAGTGTAGCCATGTACGGAAGTGAAACATGGACGATAACCAGTTTGGACAAGAAGAGAATAGAAGCTTTCGAAATGTGGTGCTACAGAAGAATGCTGAAGAAAAGGTGGGTAGATCACATAACTAATGAGGAGGTATTGAATAGGATTGGGGAGAAGAGAAGTTTGTGGCACAACTTGACTAGAAGAAGGGATCGGTTGGTGGGACATGTTTTGAGGCATCAAGGGATCACAAATTTAGCATTGGAGGGCAGCGTGGAGGGTAAAAATCGTAGAGGGAGACCAAGAGATCAATACACTAAGCAGATTCAGAAGGATGTAGGTTGCAGTAAGTACTGGGAGATGAAGAAGCTTGCACAGGATAGAGTAGCATGGAGAGCTGCATCAAAGCAGTCTCAGGACTGAAGACCACAACAATAACAACAACTCCATCCGGCGATCAGACGCACGGACATGTGTTCATCCGGAAAAGGCATATGCTACTGGTCTCCTTCAACATTATACATTGCTGGGTCACAAATTTTCTGATTCAAGATTTCGAATTACACTACAATACACTGAGTTCAATACTGTAATCGCCTCAGTACCATAGAAACGTCGGCTTAGACCCTATAGTATGCAATGGCGAAGCGATTTCTGTTCCCATCGTCAATGCGAGGGTGCCAAGGCTAGAGTAAATATGCAGAAGTGCATCGGTTACAAGTTATTTCTACTCAGGAGAGGTGTCATGCGTTTACCGAAATCGTCGGAGCTCCTTTTGCTCGGCGTAGAGCAGCACCTTCACGTGGCATGGACTCAACAAGTCGTTGGATGTACACTGGAGAAATAATGAGCGACGCTGCCTCCTTCAGGAACTGACCTCCGATTACGTCCCATACATGTTCGATGGGATTAATGTCGGGTGATGTGGGTGCTCAATAATTCGTACGAATTATCCAGAATGTTTTCGTCAAACCAATCGCGAATAGTTGTGGTGCAGTGACATGGCGCATTGTCATAAAAAAAATCTATCAATGAATGGCTGCAAACGGTATCCAATTGGTGAAAAATTACCGTTTTCAGTCAATGAGCGGTTCAGATTGATCACAGGATCCATCCCTTCCGTGTGAAAGCAATCCACACCATTATGGTCCCACCGCCAGCTTGCACAGTACCTTGTTGACAACCTGAGTCCATGGCTTCGTGGAGTCTTACAGTCAGCTCTCTCCAGGAAACGGTTTTCCAGTCGTCTAGGGTCCATCCAAAACGGTCACGAGCCCAGGACAGGCGCTGTAGACAATGTCGCATCCATAGCAAAGGCCCTCGCTCGCTGCCATAGCCCGTTAACGCCAGATTTCGTCGCACTGTCCCAACGCATGTGTTAGTCGTGGTCCCGCAATGACTTACGCGGTTACTTCACGCAGTGTTGTTTGTCTCTTGGCACTGTCAACTCAATGCAAAAGGCGCTGCTCTCGGTCGTTAAGTGAAAGCCACGGCTTTCTCCGTGGTGAAGGTAATGCATAAAATTTTATATTCTCGACACACTCTTGAGACTGTGGACCTTCTCGAAAATACATTACTGGCCATTAAAATTGCTACACCGCGAAGATGACGTGCTACAGACGCGAAATTTAACCGACAGGAAGAAGATGCTGTGATATGCAAATGATTAGCTTTTCAGAGCATTCACACAAGGTTGGCGCCGGTGGCGACACCTACAACGTGCTGACATGAGGAAACTTTTCCAACCGATTTCAGATACACAAACAACAGTTGACCGGCGTTGTCTGCTGAAACGTTGTTGTTCAAAAATGTTCAAATGTGTGTGAAATCATATGGGACTTAACTGCTAACGTCATCAGTCCCTAACCTTACACACTACTTAACCTAAATTATCCTAAGGACAAACACACACCCATGCCCGAGGGAGGACTCGAACCTAGGCCGGGACCATCCGCACAGTCCATCACTGCAGCGCCCTAGACCGCTCGGCTAATCCCGCGCGGCGAAACGTTGTTGTGATGCCTCGTGTAAGGAGGAGAAATGCGTACCATCACGTTTCCGCCTTTGATAAAGGTCGGATTGTAGCCTATCGCGATTGCGGTTTATCGTATCGCGACATTGCTGCTCGCGTTGGTCGAGATCCAGTAACTGTTAGCAGAATATGGAATCGGTGGGTTCAGGAGGGTAATACGGAACGCCGTGCTGGATTCCAACGGCCTCATATCACTAGCAGTCGAGATGACCGGCATCTTATCCGCATGGCTGTAATGGATCGTGCAGCCACGTCTCGATCCCTGAGTCAACAGATGGGGACGTTTGCAAGACAACAACCATCTGCACGAATAGTTCGACGACGTTTGCAGCAGCATGGACTATCAGCTCGGAGACCATGGCTGCGGTTACCCTTGACGCTACATCAAAGACAGGAGCGCCTGCTATGGTGTACTCAACGACGAACCTGGGTGCACGAATGGCAAAACGTCATTTTTTCGGATGAATCCAGGTTCTGTTTACAGCATCATGATGGTCTCATCAGTGTTTGGCGACATCGCGGTGAACGCACATTGGAAGCGTGTATTCGTCATCGCCGTACTGGCGTTACCACCTGGCGTGATGGTATGGGGTGCCATTGGCTACACGTCTCGGTCACCTCTTGTTCGCATTGATGGCATTTTGAATATTGGATGTTACATTTCAGATGTGTTACGACCCGTGGCTCCACCCTTCATTCTGTCTCTGCGAAACCCTACATTTCAGCAGGATAATGCACGTCCGCATGTTGCAGGTCCTGTAGGACTGCTACCCTGGCCAGCACATTCTCCAGGTCTCTCACCAATTGAAAACGTCTGGTCAATGGTGGCTGAGCAACTGGCTCGTCACAATACGCCAGTTACTACTCTTGATGGACTGTGGTATCGTGTTGAAGCTGCATGGGCAGCTGTACCTGTACACGCCATCCAAGCTCTGTTTGACTCAATGCCCAGGCGTGTCAAGGCCGTTATTACGGCCAGAGGTGGTTGTTCTGAGTACTGATTTCTCAGGATCAATGCACCCAAATTGCGTGAAAATGTAATCACATGTCAGTTCTAGTTTGTCCAATGAATACCCGTTCATCATTTGCATTTCTTTTTGGTGTAGCAATGGTAATGGCCAGTAGTGTAAACCACCTGATTTCAAACGACAACTGCGCCAATTCACTGCTCTATTACCCCTAGTTTACGAGACACTACCGACATCTGTATATTTGCATATCGCTATTTCATGACTTTTGTCGTCATATACACAAGAGGCTTCCTATAATGCTCATCTTCGGCAGTACTGCAGTAAATATTTAGATGTAAAAAAGTGATGGTCTCGGACGCTGCGCTTCTCAAACGTATTTCAGAAATGGAGGTTGTAAATTTTACGAAGTTGTTGAATGCCGTACGGCACCGCCAGCCGTCGAGCAGTGGCGGTAGCGCAACCGGCTAGCGTGGCGGACCAGATGTCTTCCGGAAATGCATTCGAGTCACATCCTTCTCCCCTCGTCTCCATTTTCCACCAGCAAATAATATTTATTCACCTGCTGTTAATCTTTTATCTGTGCATTCTTCCGGCTTTCTGCGCATTACATACCGCTACACGACACATCAAGTATGCTCTATCGTCGACATTAAGTCATTGCCTGTACACAGTGGTAAATCCAACCAGGAGTCTGTCACGAGTGACAGATAACGCCACCAAAGTAGATGTTGCAAGCCGTGGTTGTTTTTTTACGAAACATAAGAGAGTTAAGTATCAGAAGCGACATTCAATACCTCCTGACACCTCGTACCTCGTTTCAGACAAATGGTTTCTTATTTAAGAATAGTCAGTTTTGGACCCTCGAGCACCTGTAGAATTTCGACCCCACAAAGTTTGGGTCTCATAAAAAAAAATGTGAAGCTGTCGCTGATGACAGGGTATCACAAAACAATGTGAAGCTGTCGCTGATGACATTGCTACACTCAGTGAAACTGAACAAGACCTACACGACGTGGTGAACGGAATGAACAGCCGACTGAGCACAGAATATGGACCGAGAGTGAACCGAAGAAAGAAGAAAGTAACGAGGATTGGCGTAACTGAGGTTAGCGATGGGCTTAACATCAAAATTGGATACGACGAAGCGGATAAAATTAAGGAGCTCTGCTACTGTGGACGCTAATTAACGCGTGATGCACGAAGACAGGAGGAGACCAGAAGCACATTACCACAGGCAAAGAGGACATTCCTAACCAAGAGAAGTTAGTCTGTATCAAACTTCGGCCTTAATTTGGTGCAAAAATTTCTGAGAATGTACGTCTGGAGCACAGCATTGTATGGAAAGAACTGTGGGAAAACCAGAAAGAAACAAACAGTATCGAAGCGTCGGTGTGGTGTTATAGAGGGAAGTTCAAGATTAGGTGGACTGATAAGTTTAGGAAAATCGGCGAAGGGAGGAAGATATGGAAAACACCGTCTACAAGAAGGGGCACGGTAAAATGGCACGCGTTAAGACATCACGGAATAATTTATGTGGAGTGTAAAAGGTAAAAAGTATAGAGGAAGACAGGGATATAATAAAACAACCTGTCATTATTTTCAAGTTTGGTTTGTACACTACTGTGGTTTAGTAGGCATGGCCCCAGTGCTGAAAATGGTAATCCTCTTCCGTCCTCAGACCTTTGAACTGGGGAGATCTACATCTTTATGTGTATCCGAAACAAACTCGGAATTTTTCACAATGAAAACAAATTGCCGTAGGAGAAGCGATAAACGGCAGGTAAAACTCCTCGCACTCATCCCCACATCTTAATCTGTAGTCAGAACCACTGAGTCAACGAGCGTTTATCCGGTGTTGTCTTCTTAAAATAGCAACACCAAGAAGGGTAGCAAATTATGAAATTTTCTCTGTTTTGCATGAACATTACAGTAGTGTAAATAGATAAATTTATGGATGATTTGTAGGTATACCAGGTACGAAATGTAGCACACAGAGCTGCCTCTTCTGGCAGCAACGGCCGCTGAACCTCACTGACAGTTCGAGACGAACTGAGCCCCAATGACAGATCCATACTGCTTCAGCCCTATGCCAGAGTTCATCCATTAAGGTGGCTGTAAGGTGGTTGCATCCCTCGGCAACCAGTGACCAGATGTTTTCAGTGGCTGATACATCTGGAGGAGCTGGCCAGGGCAATGGTCGGACACCCTGTGTATCACAGCAGGTCAGGATAGCATGCCAACATGCGGTCTTCCATTATCTTGTAGACAGATAGTCTGGTGCTGTCTTGTTGGAAGATAGACCAGGGCCAACAACAGAAATATAACGACATTTCTAAATTACCGGTATGTGAACCTGAGGTGATGGCATTCGGTACATTATGGCGTTGCATACTGTGACACCAGGTAATGGGCTGGAATGACGGTGCTGAAAGCAGTTTGCAGGCTCCCATTCCTCTCATGGCCTCCATAGATGGATCTGTCCATTGTGATGCTGCACAAAGGAAGGGGCCTCGCCTGAAAAGACGACGTTCTGTCATTGCTATGTCCAGATTTGTGGGCGCCACTGTCATTTTACCTCTCTCTGTTGCCCTGTCAAGGAAGTCGCATCAGTGGTCACTGCACTGCCAGTCTGCTCTTCTCCAGACGTCGTCGAACTGTTTGGATACTTTTCTCTCGCAAAGCAGGACACTTCCTGACTCAAGGTACGAACGGAAGAAAGTGAAGAATACAGTGTGATTCAAAAAGAATACCACAACTTTAGGAATTTAAAACTCTGCAACGACAAAAGGCAGAGCTAAGCACTATCTGTCGGCGAATTAAGGAAGCTATAAAGTTTCATTTAGTTGTACATTTGTTCGCTTGAGGCGCTGTTGACTAGGCGTCAGCGTCAGTTGATGCTAAGATGGCGACCGCTCAACAGAAAGCTTTTTGTGTTATTGAGTACGGCAGAAGTGAATCGACGACAGTTGTTCAGCGTGCATTTCGAACGAAGTATGGTGTTAAACCTCCTGATAGGTGGTGTATTAAACGTTGGTATAAACAGTTTACAGAGAATGGGTGTTTGTGCAAAGGGAAAAGTTCTGGACGGCCGAGAACGAGTGATGAAAATGTAGCACGCATCCAGCAAGCATTTGTTCGCAGCCCAGGAAAATCGACTCGCAGAGCTAGCAGAGAGCTGCAAATTCCACAATCAACTGTATGGAGAGTCCTACGAAAAAGGTTAGTTATGAAACCTTATCGTCTGACATTGGTTCAAGCACTGTCTGCAGCTGATAAGATTAAAAGAATCGATTTCTGTGATTTTATCCTTGCTCAAATGGAAACAGATGAATCTTTCGTTTCAAAGATTGTGTTTAGTGATGAAGCAACTTTCCACACTAACGGGAAAGTCAACCGTCACAATGTCTGTATATGGGGCACTGAGAATCCGCGGGAAACGACTCAGTATGAACGTGACTCGCCTAAGGTGAACGTTTTCTGTGCCATTTCAGCCAATAAAGTTTTTGGTCCCTTTTTCTTCGAAGGTGCTACCGTAACTGGACTACAGTATCTGGAGATGTTAGAGAATTGGCTGTTCCCTCAGCTCGGACAAGAAGCACAACAATTCATATTTCAGCAGGATGGAGCGCCACCACATTGGCACTTATCTGTCCGTAACTACCTGAACGTCAACTACCCGAGGCGATGGATCGGCCGCCAGGCAGCCCGTGACAGAGCACTTCATCACTGGCCTCCAAGAAGCCCTGATCTTACCCCCTGCGATTTTTTCTTATGGGGGTATGTTAAGGATATGGTGTTTCGGCCACCTCTCCCAGCCACCATTGGTGATTTGAAACGAAAAATAACAGCAGCTATCCAAACTGTTACGCCTGATATGCTACAGAGAGTGTGGAACGAGTTGGAGTATCGGGTTTGATATTGCTCGTGTGTCTGGAGGGGGCCATATTGAACATCTCTGAACTTGTTTTTGAGTGAAAAAAACAACCTTTTTTAAATACTCTTTGTAATGATGTATAACAGAAGGTTATATTATGTTTCTTTCATTAAATACACATTTTTAAAGTTGTGGTATTCTTTTTGAATCACCCTGTATGTCTGTCCTCTCGGGCGCTAGTGACGTGTATCTGTTGAAATACCACTACGCACTGAGTATGATGCTTCTGAAAACATCGTATGAGGGTTGTGGATCCTGACCAACGTTAGCAGCAGTATTGTGGAATGATAAACCATAGTCTTGGCAGGTCTCGATCTTATCTCTGTCGAATCCCGACATATGCTCGTAGACGTTTCTGTCTTTTACATGAGGCATAACACGATCTTTTCAAGAACAACCAACATTCAAAAGTGATTTCTGACTGAGAACACCACGACAAATGCATGCTCCAACATAAATGCAGATACTACCCAATGTTGCAGATTGCATTGTTGGAATTGAACACTAACAGTATCTATGAAATTATATCAGTAGGTTACAAGTCTTAATCCTGGCCCGAGCAGTGTTTTGTGTAGTTCAAAAATGGTTCAAATGGCTCTGAGCGCTATGGGACTTAACTTCTGAGGTCATCAGTCCCCTAGAACTTAGAACCACTTAAACGTAACTAACCTAAGGACATCACACACATCCATGCCCGAGACAGGATTCGAACCTGCGACCGTAGCGGTCGCGCAGCTCCAGACTATAGTGCCTAGAGCCGCTCGGCCACTCCGGCCGACTTTTGTGTAGTTGCGTGTGCACAACACTATGTGATCAAAACTATCCCGACACTCCCAAACACATACGTTTTTCATATTAGGTGCATTGTGCTGCCATCTACTGCCAAGTACTCCACATCAGCGACCCCAGTAGTCATTAGACATCGTGAGAGAGCAGAATGGGGCGCTCCGCGGAACTCATGGACATCAAACGTGGTCAGGTGATTGGGTGTCACGTGTGTCATACATCTGTACGCGAGGTTTCCACACTCCTAAACACCCCTAGGTCCACTGCTTCCGATGTGATAGTGAAGTGGAAACGTGAAGGAGCACGTACAGCACAAAAGCATACAGGCCGAACTCGACTGACAAAGACCGCCGACAGTTGAAGAGGCTCGTAATGTGTGACAGGCACACATCTATCCAGACCATCACACAGGAATTCCAAACTGCATCAGGATCCAGTGCAAGTACTATGACAGTAAGGCGGGAGGTGAGAAAACTTGGACTGCATTGTAGGGCGGCTGCTCATAAGCCACTCGTCACGCCGGTAAATGCTAAACGACGCCTCGCTTGGTGTAAGGAGCGTAAACAGTGGACGACTGAACAGTGGAAAAACGTTGTGTGGAGTGGCGAATCACGGTACACAATGCGGCGATCCGACGGCATAGTGTGGGTTTGGCGAATGCCCAGTGAACGTCATCTGCCAGCGTGTGTAGTGCCAACATTAAAATTCGGAGGCGGTGGTGTTATGGCGTGGTCGTGTTCTTCATTGAAAAGGCTTGCACCCCTTGTTGTTTGGTGTGGCACTATCACAGCACAGGCCTACATTGATGTTTTAAGCACCTCCCACTGTTGAAGAGCAATTCAGGGATGGCTATTGCATCTTTCAACACGATCGAGCACCTGTTCATAATGCATGGCCTATGGCGGAGTGGTTACACCACCGTAACATCCCCGTAATCGACTGGCCTGCACAGAGTCCTGACGTGAATCCTATAGAACACCTTTGGAATGTTTTGGAACGCCGACTTCGCGCCAGGCCTCACCGACCGACATCGATATCTCTTCTCATAGCAGCACTCTGTGAAGAATGGGCTGCGATTCGCCAAGAAACCTTCCAGCACCTGACTGAACGTACGTCTGCGGGAGTGGAAGCCGTCATCAAGGCTAAGGGTGGGCCAACACCATATTGAATTCCAGCATTACCGATGGACGGCGCCACGACCTTGTGACCGAATAGTTTTGATCACATAGTGTAGATGGTCTATAGAAGCCAGATGTACTTGAAGGAAATATCATAGAAATGGAAGAGAACGTAAAGGAATATGAGGTGGAGGAAACACCGCCCCGGGAGTAGACGAAATTCCCACGGAACTACTGATAACCTTCGGAGAGCCGGTCATGACAAAACTCTTCCATCTAGTGTGCAAGATACGTGAGAAGAAGAATATAATAATTCCAGTTCCAAAGAAAGCACATAAGTCATTTTCAGCCACGTGTCCGGATACTTTTGATCACATAGTGTGTGTCGGAGCTAAGTGAATTCCAAAGTGGCCAAACTGTTCGTGCTGATATGGTGGATGCTTCTGGAACCACCGTAGCTGAAGTTCCAAGAGGCACTGTATGGAAGACTTATACCGCATACAGGAGCAAGCAGAAAAACATTACCAGTTACGTCACAACGCGTTCGAAATCATGTCTTGAGCGATAGTGACAGTTTGTCACTAAATAGATCGTGACGAAAAATAAGAATACGACACCTGCATGGGCCAATACAGAACTAAATGTGGCACTCGCAAACCCTGCCAGCGCCAAAGTAACAGGATGGGGGCTCCATAACCAGGGGATTTCAGAGCCAGCTGGAATTCCAACAGCACACACCACTGACGCGAATGTCTGGAACAGGAAAACACGGTGCCGAAGCCATAGAAGCTGGAATTAGGAGCAATGGAAGAGTGTCATTTTAGTCTTCTTGCACACTGTTTGCAGATTTTCGCCAAGATTGCATCCGAAGAGTGAAACATGGCGGGGGTTCAGTGATGGTTTGGACAGCCGTTTCGTGATATTCCAGAGGCCCCATGGGTACTCCTCTCCAAGATCAGATTACTACAAAGGATTACGTGACCGTTTTGGCTGATCAGATCCATCCTATGGTACAATGTTTGTTCCCCAATGGTGATGCTGTGAAAATGAGCGTACAGTATTGTGGGCCGGGAGTCCTCTATTGGAGGAAATTGTGCCGCCGAGGGCAGGTACTTATTGCATTCGACGCCACATTGGGCGACTTGCGCGTCGGAGATGGGGATGAAATGATGATGAAGACAACACCATTCTCTGAGCGGATAAAATCTCCTGCCCCAGCCGGGAATCGAACTCGGGCCCCTTGGCGTGGTGATGCTGTGTTCTAAGACGACAGGGCCCTTGTTCACGCTGCTCACATCCTCCAGGCCTGCCTTTGTGAGGACGAGGATGAATGATCACATTTTCCTTCGCCTTCATAGTTACCAGATCTCAGTATTTCTGAGCCTTTCTGGTCTACATTAAGAGAACGGTGTGTGATCGCTATCCATTTCCATCATTGTTACCTTCGCTTGCCACTATGTTGTAGCATGGCATAAGACTCCCTCGAGAGCGGTTTTTTGAGTCTCATGAGGCTTTGGCTTGATGCAGCCAGAGATGAATTCGTCTCATGTGCCAATCTACATCCTCAGTTATTTGCTGGTTGAATTGCAATCTCAGTCTTCCTCTACAGTTTTTTCCCTTACAGCTCCCTATTACTATGGAAGTTATTCCGTGATGTCTTAACAGATATTCTATGATTCTGTCGCTTCTTCTAGTCAATGTTTCCCCCCTTCCTTTCCTCACAGATTCTAAACAGAACGCCGGCCGCCGTGGCCGAGCGGTTCTAGGCGCTGCTGCCACGGTTGCAGGTTCAAATCCTGCCTCGGGCATGGATGTGTGTGATGTCCCTAGGTTAGTTAGGTTTAAGTAGTTCTAAGCTCTAGGGGACTGATTACCTCAGATGTTAAGTCTCATAGTGCTCAGAGCCATTTGAACCATTTCTAAAGAGAAATTCCTCATTTCTTACCTTATGTGCACCTTATCTGAAATCCTCCCATTATTCCCTCTTCCGATTTTTCCCACAGTGCATGTTTCACTACCAAGCAGTGCTGTGTTCCAAACGTGTGTTCTCAGAAATTTCTTCCTCGAAGTAAGACCTGTGTTCGATACGAGCAGATTTCTCTTGATCGGGAATGCCTTTTCGCCTGTGCTAGTCTGCTTTTAATATCCTCTTCGCTTTGTCCGTCATAGGTTTTTTCGCTGCCTAGGCAGCAGAATTTCTCAACGTCATCTCGTGTGAAGCTATTCTAGGAGCGCTCTCAACATACAACCTTCAGCAATAGGTTAGAAAACCAACTCGAGATGGGAACATATTAGATATCTTGGCGACAAACAGACGTGATCTTTTTGAGGAAGTTAATCTAGAAGAAGGTATTAGCGACCACAATGTCGTTGTGGCTTCTATGTCAGTGGAAGTTGCAAAAGAAAAACAGCGTAGAGTTTTCTTGTTTGGGAAAGCTGGAACATTTAGCCACCGCGAGAGCGTTACAAATCTCATTGAATGTTAGAAGTGGGATACACTTGCAGATAGAGGACGCGCTAAACGAAAGGGGGTGCTCATTAAATTCCGAAACCCTTTCTTCGTCGAAGATGTAGAGCATATATTATTGCCACCAACTTTCAAAACGCGCAATGATCACCATTCAAAGATAAGGGAAATCAGAGCTCGTACTGAGGCGTTCAGACAGTCGTATTTCCCTCGCGCGATCCGCGAGTGGAACAGAGGGGGGGAAATATGACTTTGGCGTGAATTGTGCCCTCCGCCACACACCACTTGGTGGCTAGCGGAGTATATATGCACATGAACTTCGTGTTCACCAAACCTGATGTTAAGTTTCTCGCTGTTCTCATTTCTGCTACTTCTGATTACTTTGCTTTCGTCAGGCCCTACACTACTGACCATTAAAATTGCTACCACGAAGATGACGTGCTACAGACGCGAAATTTAACCGACAGGAAGAAGATGCTGTGATATGCAACTGATTAGCTTTTCAGAGCATTCACACAAGGTTGGCGCCGGGGGCGACACCCAACGTGCTGACGTGAGGAAAGTTTCCAACCGATTTCTCATACACAAACAGCAGTTGACCGGCGTTGCCTGGTGAAACGTAATTGTGATGCCTCGTGTGAGGAGGAGAAATGCGTACCATCGCGTTTCCGACTTTGATAAAGGTCGGATTGTAGCCTATCGCGATTGCGCTTTAACGTATCTCGACATTGCTGCTCGCGTTGGTCGAGATCCAATGACTGTTAGCAGAATATAGAATCGGTGGGTTCAGGAGGGTAATACGGAACGCCGTGCTGGATCCCAAGGGCATCGTATCACTAGCAGTCGACATGACAGGCATCTTATCCGCATGGCTGTAACGGATCGTGCAGCCACGTCTCGATCCCTGAGTCAACAGATGGGGACGCTTGCGAGAGCCGGCCGGTGTGGACGAGCGGTTCTAGGCGCTATAGTCTGGAACCGCACGACCGCTACGGTCGCCGGTTCGAATCCTGCCTCGGGCATGGATGTCTGTGATGTCCTTAGGTTACTTAGATTTAACTAGTTCTAAGTTCTAGGGGACTGATGACCGCAGCAGTTAAGTCCCATAGTGCTCAGAGCCATTTGAACCATTTGAACGCTTACAAGACAACAACCATCTGCACGAACAGTTAGACGACGTTTGTAGCAGCATGGACTATCAGCTCGGAGACCAAGGCTCCGGTTACCCTTCACGCTGCATCACAGACAGGAGCGCCTGCGATGGTGTACTCAACTACGAACCTGGGTGCACAAATGGCAAAACGTCATTTTTTCGGATGAATGTAGGTTCTGTTTACAGCATCATGATGGTCGCATCCGTGTTTGGCGACATCGCGGTGAACGCACATTGGAAGCGTGTATTCGTCATAGCCATACTGGCGTATCACCCTGGCGTGATGGTATGGGGTGCCATCGGTTACACGTCTCGGTCACCTCTTGTTCACATTGACGGCACTTTGAACAGTGGATGTTACATTTCAGATGTGTTACGACCCGTGGCTCTACCCTTCATTCGATCCCCGCGAAATCCTGCATTTCAGCAGGATAATGCACGACTGCATGTTGCAGGTCCTGTACGGGCCTTTCTGGATACAGGAAATGTTCGACTGCTGCCCTGGCCAGCACATTCTCCAGATGTCTCACCAATTGAAAACGTCTGGTCAATGGTGGCCGAGCAACTGGCTCGTCACAATACGCCAGTCACTACTCTTGATGAACTGTGGTATCGTGTTGAAGCTGCATGGGCAGCTGTACCTGTACAGGCCATCCAAGCTCTGTTTGACTCAATGCCTAGGCGTATCAAGGACGTTATTACGGCAAAACGTCATTTTTTCGGATGAATCCAGGTTCTGTTTACAGCATCATGATGGTCGCATCCGTGTTTGGCGACATCGCGGTGAACGCACATTGGAAGCTTGTATTCGTCATCGCCATACTGGCGTATCACCCTGCGTGATGGTATGAGGTGCCATGGTTGCTCTGGGTACAGATTATTGAGGATCTATGCACCCAAATTGCGTGAAAATGTAATCACATGTCAGTTCTAGTATAATATATTACTCCAATGAATACCCGTTTATCATCTGCATTTCTTCTTGGTGTAGCAATTTTACTGACCAGTAGTGTATATTTATCCATCCCGAGACGACTGGAAGCTGCTTTCTACGCCAACAGTTTTTCTACACCGTATTGTTTCCACATTTTTGTCCACTCCCTGTATAAGGCGTTAGCCATATCTGCTTTGTGGAGTTGCGAGGAAGTGCTTATTATTCGAATGTCCAAGCACGTAGTTACAGCAGATGCCCCGTTTGACGTTTGCAGGATGCTGTCATTAAGGTAGTTTTAATGGCCAGTACTGTAGACAAGTAAACACGGCAAAATTTGTAACTTTCTCCGACTTAATGACTATCCGTATAGACGGGCGCAGAGCGGGCGCTGCTTGCTTACCGGGACGACGCCGGTCTGGTGGGGGGAGGCGTCGCGACGACTGGTGGCGTCGTGTGGAGCGGCGACGCTGGGTCTGAGGGCGGAGGCGTCGGGTCCGCCCCCTCGCCTGTGGGTGGAGTCCCCTCAGAGCCGGCGTCTGTAGGCGGCACCGTACCTGCAAACATCCCAGCGATAGACTGTGAGGCTAGCTCAGCTACCGGGGGCGGACGAAATACTAAAAATACAGTTTTAAACATGGCTGTTTCTTGGCAACCGTATACAATTTTCAAACATAGGAATTATACAGTCAGTCAGTTGCAAATAACTGTTGTCGGACAATTGACTTGGGTTTCGACACCTATTGAGGGTATCTTCATCAGAATGAAACTTTGAGGAATCGTAAAATTACATTGCGAGGAAGCAATGGTCAGAATTTATAGCAGCTATGTTCAAGTCAAAAATGAAATGAAGTACGTTTAAGCCTTATTACGTAAAAATTTCATTCTGATGACACTTTTAGCAGGTGTCGAATCCTAGGTGAATTGTACCAAAACAGTTATTTGCAATGGGTTGGCTATATAATTCCAACGTTTGAATCATAATGGTTTATTACAACTTAGAGCACACAATTTTTATCGACATAATTTTTCACTGGGTCCGCCGTTGCACACGTTTTCCAATAAACACTGAAAAGAGAGAAAGGTGTCTGGTAGCGTAGAAATGCAAGTCTGCTCCGCTTGCTTCACCTGCTGATCGGAGATGAATCGAAGGCCTTTTGAATAACACTAATGAAATGACATACACATAAAATCATATCTGTATGAGACCAGTAAAAGTCTCTGAAAATGTGTCATTTCATTTGTAGAAGTACCTGCAGCTGGATTTCAGGCTGGATCCCTCATTAACATTCGTTGCTGAGGCACTATTCCAGAATATGGCGAGCCTCGGCAATTATGTTCGTATGTAAGGGGAAATTTAAGTAGACCGTGGTGGAAGTGAGAATTTGGATCGAGGAGGGAGGTATGCCAGGGTAATTCGTCCAGTTGGGTGAACCGCTGGGCGAAGGTGGCTTAGTGGCTAACACACCTGCCTAGTAACCAGGAGACCCACGTTCGATTCCCGGGCTTGGTACAAATTTCCACTCGCTGCTTCAGTCTACAAACATGAAAACTTTTAAGTTATGTTCAAATGGACCGTCTCCAGTGATTATGTAATTACAGATCGTTCTTCATCGGGTTGTTTTGTAAACCATTTCGCGCACACATTGTGAAAATGGAGACTGTTTTGTATGATTTCGTATGGAAAACCACAACTAACCCGCATACAGTTTGCCGTATTATCAACAGTCACTCCATTCTTATTCCGAACCTACCAGCGAACTGTTCAACATAGGCGTCAGTTGCGGCTGTAGCTGCTCACCCCTCTCTTTCCTCGTCCTTAACGCCCGTTCCATCATTTCTGATCTGTTCAGTCCGCTGGTAAACACTGCACTGAGACAAATCTTTTGTGGCGGTGTTCGTAGCGACAAGCAATTCGCTGTAGAAACGGCTTACGAAGTCACCGCCACACTTTTAATAGCGGGCCGACCGGTCCGCTGGAACAGTGAACAGAAAGATGAAAACCCAAACACTCTGATTAAATAAAAGTCGGTACTTATCTTTATTAACGAAGATACAGCAACACAATAGTGAACTCCGTGTCTACAGAAATCTGTCTAGTTCGAGTCGGAGCGGCTAGGTCAGCGTCGGCTGACGACAAACAACAACTCTGCTGCGATGAACCCACAACTGACTCGCAAGTACACAATTCGGTGGCGAGTATACAACTGAGCGGCGAATACAGAACTGTGCTAGCGCTCGCAACTCCAGCGCTTAAGAACCCAGAAGCCAGCGGTGGCGCGCGCAGACTTGCGGCGATTTGCTGTCTCGCTGGCGCTGCTTATGCGGACGGCGTCCGGACTTTGATGCTGCCTACCTTTTGGCAGCGGGCTCGGGTGGCATTTCTGGCTAGGATATAACAAAATCTTTGTCCTCAAATCGTGCTGGAAGTCTTCTATGAATTTCCGCTCGTGGAAACGGATTACGGAACGCTGTTTTCCTAGGACGTAAACACTGAGTGGAGTGATTATCTTCCCGTCACCACAACGCAAAACGGAATTTCACGTTGAAGATGTCGTTCACACAGGAGAATCGTACAAACATACTGTCATTCGACCATCGAACAGACTCCCTTATGGACGGCATAGTAATAAGCACCCCTGGCGTAGATAAACAACTAAAAGATTTGAAAGCAAATAAATCACCGTGTCCAGACGGAATCCCAATTCGATTTTACAAAGACTACTTTATGGTGCTGGTCCATTACCAAGCTTGCATTTATCGTGAATCCGTCGCGCAAGTACCAAGAAACTGGGGAAAAGCGCGCGTGACTCCAGTATACAGGGTGATTCACGAAGATATGCAAATATTTTAATATATATTTTAATATTATAATAGAAGTATGAAAATCATTTTCACAGAATCGGGCACACCATACAAATGCTGCATTTTCACATTTGCCACTGTACCATTACAATATGAACCCAACAGAAGTGATCTGGAGCCAAGTTAAGGAATATGGACCGAGAAACACCAAGACTGTTAAGCTGCCAGACGTACCGGAACTAACGCACGCAGCCTTTTCACACGTCACAGCCGAACGTTGGCGGGATATAGAACGGCACGCCATAAAAGGGAAGAGAATGTGAGATCTGCAATGGTTTCGTGGATTCTGTTGTTGACCGACACGTAGTGAACGTAGCAGATGACAGTTCCAGTACTGAAATGTATTTCTCGGATTCGGATAAGAAAAGAGCTAAGAGATTACCAGACGACTCACTGTAGGCAATACCTTCAGTGGCTTCAGTATTCAACAGTACGGTGAAATCCCTGCAATATGCTCTTACATCACACATAGCTAGCTCAGAAAAATTACTCTGTGTTATATATATATATATATATACTTACTTACTTATCGCGAATGGACCCAGAAGGATCACGCAAAGCTTTCTGACGTCGTTTCTTCCATACTTCTTTCATTCGTTCTCCATGTTTTCTTTTTCTTTCTTCTGTCCATTTTGTTCCTGGTCTCTTTAGTGCTTCCTTCTCCGACAATACAATCCACTTTTCCACCTTATTTCTAAAAGTTTTTCTATCTTTGACATCTTTAAGTTCAATATTTGCTTTCTGTAAATCTAATTTTACTTGGCTAATCCATGGTGTTGTTGATTTGACTTTTTCTATGTAAGTGAGAATTCTGTTGGTGAGTCGTGTGGGGGGAAGTCTAGTGACATGTCCATAAAATTTTAATCTTCACCTTCTTATGTCTGCTGCCAGGTTTGATATAGTTTCTGTGGTTCTTCTTGATTGTATCCGGTATCCTTCTTCTGTTAATTTTGGACCTAAAATCTTTCTCATAATTTTGCGTTCTTCTTTTAGTATTTTTTCTAAATCACATTTTGTGTGGAGTGTGAGCGTTTCACTAGCATATAGTGCTGCTGGCTTAATTACTGCTCAGTAATGTCTGATTTTTGTGTTCGAGGAGATGCATTTTTTATTGTATATTTCATGTGTCATACCATATGCTCTCTTCATTTTCTGTTGTCTGATCTTCTGTGCAACTTTCTCTCCTCCGGTTGGCTCCAAAATTTCACCTAGGTATTTAAAATGTTTTACTCTATTTATTTTTCCATATTTTGTGTTCAAACTGTGTATATGGAATTTCGTACAGAAAAATTCTGTCTTTTGAAACGAAATTTGTAAACCTACTTTATCCGCGCATTCCTTAAGGATCTCTATTTGTTTGGTGGCGATTTCTTCATCATCTGCAAGTATGGCCAAGTCGTCCGCGAATGCTAAACAAGATATCTCCACGTTGTCTTTGGTTCTACCAAGATGGATTGGTTTCCAGTAGGATTGATTTTTTTAATTCTTTTTCCCATTCCTTAATGACTTTATCCAGGACTATATTAAACAGAAGTGGAGATAGCCCGTCACCTTGACGTACTCCAGTTTTTATGAGAAAAGGTTCAGAGATTTCTCTCCTGAATTTAACTTTAGATACAGTGTCTGTCAGTGATTCTTTGATAAGCCTTAGTGTTTTGGAGTCAAGTCCAAGTTCCTCTAAAATGTTAAACAAAGATTGCCGGTCAATTGAGTCATAGGCTTTCTTAAAATCTACAAATGTACAAATTATGGGGGCATTTCTAATTGCTTTGTGTTTTAATATTGTCTTTAAATTAAATATTTGTTCTATGCATGAGCGACCGGGGCGGAAGCCCGCTTGATAATCACCAATTTGGTGTTCCAGCTGCTCTTGTGTTCTTTTCAGCAGGCATGTTGAGAGAATTTTTTAGGTGACTTGTAAAAGTGAGATTCCCCTGTAGTTATTGACATTTGTTCTGTCTCCTTTTTTATGTAACGGGTGAATAAGGGCACATTTCCAATCCTCTGGTAATTTTTCTGTTTCCCATATTTTTGTTATTATTTTTGTGAGCTCTTGCAACGTCTTTGGTCCTAGGTTTTTTAATAGCTCTGCAACAATGCCATCTTCGCCAGATGTTCTATTATTTTTTAAGTTTTTAATGTGACATTTGATTTCTTCCTGTGTTGGTGGTAATGAATCCGGTTGAGCGTTGGCACAGATTTCTTTGGGAAACAAACTAGGTTCTGGGCAATTTAGTAGGTTAGAAAAATATTGAGCCAATACTTGACAGTTTTCCTGGTTTGTTAGGGCTAATTTACCATCTGGTTTTCTGAAACATAAATTTTGAGGGATATGTCCTCGTATTTTATCTGCGAAAGTTCTGTAGAAGTCTCTTGTGTTATAGTTTTGGAAATTTTCTTCTATGGCATCCAGTTGTGCATTTGTGTACTTCCTTTTTGCTTGCCTAATAGATTTTGAAACCTGTTTTCTAACCTCGTTAAATAAATGTAGACTTTCTTGTGATTTTTTACAGTTATATTCTTAAAATGCCTTTTTTCTCCTTTCCAATGCATTTTCACAGTCTGAATCCCACCAAGGGTGTTTGAATATCTTTTTCAAGGGAATAGTTTCCTTAGCTATATATATATATATAATGAGCGAGGTTTCTACGGCTGCCACCGCCTCTCGCATCTCAATCTCCATCGTTCACGGTCATTCCAGTCGCCTTCATTAAATCCTCTCGCCGCCATTGCTTCGTTGAATTCGTCTTTCCAGCATCTCGCAAGTCTACCGCGCTTTCTTCTTTGATGTGGAGTCCATTGCCGTACCCGTTTTGTCCATCTTGTGTCTGGCATGTATGTAGTCTAGGATTGTGCTTTTGACATTCATAACCTCTCTGATCCTATCATTTCTAATATGGTCAAGTCTGGAGTACCCACAACTCCGCCTCCAGAAATCCATCTCGACAGCCAGCAGGCGATCTTTCTGCCTCTGAGTTGGTTCCCACAACTCTGCACCATATATTGTGATACTTTCAATAATTGTGTGGTAGGTGGTATGTTTTGTTATGCGCGTTATGTTTTTGTTCCAGAGAATACCATTTAGTTGTTTTATGGCTCGCTTGCCCTGGCATATTTGATTGTTTATTGTTTACATCATCCATACTTCTACCATTGGACGACAGTGTCACTCCCAAGTACTTAAAATTATGACACCCTGTGTTTAAAATAGGAATTTTCATTACTCTTGTTTGTAATTAGAATACTGTGTCAGGAGAGAACGAGTGCATTTTACGCTTTCCATCTGGTCACCTAAAAAGCGCGCGGTAGTGCCGGAGTTTTTCCGAGTATTATTTCATTCTCTTTAAAAACTGAATGACATTCGAAGCTATATTGTTTTCTTGCCCGTCTCTTTTTACCTGTGAACTGCTCACATTATTGCAGGTTAGTTGAATTACTGGTTGGCCAGTGGTGTTCAAGTTTAAAGCTGTTGTCTTTCGCGTCATTGCTCACTCTATGTGCGTGTAACACAGCATAAAAGGTATCTCTGTGACCGCACGTGACTGATCTGGACACAAGTTGGCTTCCGCTCCAAGTGGCAAGGAAATCCAATGAGATTCAAGCAAACGCGGAAGAATACATGGCGTAATGGTTACATCAGGTTTATTCTTATGATGAACAGGGTATACCGTATTATTTCCACCAATAACCGAGCAGTGGCGCAGCCATCGGTACTTTTGACTTGATACTTTGTACTACGTATATTATTTTTGAAACAACCTGTATTTTTGTTTGTGTGAAAGAGAAACGAAAATTATTTCATAAGTAAGCCCCATAACTGTTAATAAATTTATACCACTATGAGACAAGATATTCAAAAATGACTGCGCTTGCCTATAGAACCATGATTGTCGCGAGGCGTGCACCTATTCGTTCGAATCTAGTGGCTAGCGTTGCTGCCTCTGCATCACGGAGTCCCACGTTCGATTCCCGGCCGGGTTGGGGATTTTCTCTGCCCGGGGACTGGGTGTTTGTGTTGTCCTCATCATTTCATCATCATCATCATCATCATCATCATCATTCGTGAAAGTTGTTAAGTTGGACTGAGTTAAACATTGGACTGTATAAAAATTGGGACTTCGTACAGGCGCTGATGACCACGCAGTTGAGCGCCCCACAAACCAATAATCATCAACACCACCACCACCACCACCACCACCACCACCACCACTTTCGTCCGAAGACAATCGACGGTCACAAATATCTTCTTTTTTCAGGGCCCAAAAAATGAGGAAATCGTGTGGGGAGAGGGAGAGGGGGAGAGGGGGAGAGAGAGAGAGAGAGAGAGAGAGAGAGAGAGAGAGAGAGAGGTCACGCGTCATCAAGGTGGTTCCGGGAACGCTGCGGAAGTTTCCCTGGGAAGTCCTTACACATCCTCCATAGAGTTACGATCTCTCTTCAAGCGATATACGTATTTTTGGAGCCCTAAGAGCGACATCCGTGGCCGTCAATTTGCTTCGGACGAATAGGTGCACCCCTCGATCCAGTCATGATTCCGTAGGCAACCACAAACATGTTTCCATGAAGGCATTGCCCATCTTCTCTTACAGTGGGATAAATGTATTAATAGTTACGAAGATTGCTTTTGAAATAATAAACAGTTTGGTTACTTTTTCCCAGCTGTATAGTTTTCATTTGATTGCCGCTGGTGCGTAAATGATGTCCGAACAGGTCTCGGTACTGACCGACCGCCGTGTCATCCTCAGCTCACAGGAGTCACCAGATGCAGATATGGAGGGTCATGTGGTCAGCACACCGCTGTCCCGGCCGTATGTCAGTTTTCGTGACCGTAGCCGCCACTTAATCAAGTAGCCCCTCAGTTTGCCTCACAAGGGCTGAGTGCACCCCGCTTGCCAACAGCGCTCGGCAGACCGGCCGGTCACCTTCAAAGTTCTAGCCAAACCGGACAGCGCTTAACTTCGGCGATCTGACGTAAATCAGTGTTACCAACTGCAACAAGGCCAATGGGACATAAATGATTTGTACACAAAAAAATAGTGAAGGTATTTTTTTCCAGCTGTTTCGTTTCATTTTACTACCTCTGGTACACAAATGTTTTGTATATAAAAAATTGAGAAGCGCTTCTGAAACGACTGAACTGAGTTTCTCCACAGATCACTGCAAAAAAATTATGCCAGAAATTAGAAAACAAATACTTTATTAAGAACGTTACAAGTGCCATACCCGAGAACTGGCTGATTGTAAGTCTCAATAGGGAAGTTTTTACGGGTTGATCCTTGCAAGCCGGCCGGTGTGGCCGAGCGGTTCTAGGCGCTTCAGTCTGAAACCGCGCGTCCGCTACGGTCGCAGGTTCGAATCCTGCCTCGGGCATGGATGTGTGTGCTGTCCTTAGGTTAGTTAGGTTTAAGTAGTTCTAAGTTCTAGGGGACTGATGACCTTAGATGTTAAGACCCATAGTGCTCAAAGCCATTTGAACCATTTGATCCTTGCAAAGAAGAAAACAGCAACCAGCCGGTGTTAACAATGCTACTTATTCACACAAATAGCGCTGTTACCAGTTTCCCCCCCCCCCCCCCCCCTACAGGTTCGTCTTCAGTTCACGCTTATATTAGATTCACTGTTGTTTACGTTAGTTGTTGACTGTTTTTTCTCCCAATAACTAATATAAACAACAAACAATGTAATATAAATGTGAACGGCCATATGAAGATAAACCTGTCTGTTCGAAACTGGTGTCGGTGTTATTTGTGTGAACAAATAGCATTGTTAACAGCCGCGCGGGGTAGCCGTGCGGTCTCAGGCGCCTTGCCACGGTTCGCGCGACTCCTCCCGTCGGAGGTTCGAATCCTCCCTTGGGCATGGGTGTGTGTGTTGTCCTTAGTGTAAGTTAGTTTAAGTTAGAGTAAGTTGTGTGTAAGCCTAGTGACAGATGGTCTCAGCAGTTTGGTCCCATAGAACTTACCACAAAGTTCCAAATTTTTCCATTGTTAACACCGTTTGGTTCCTATTTTCTTCTGCTGGATGCTGTTTTCTTTTTTGCAACGGTCAACTTGTAGTCCGTACAGCTCGCTATTCAATAAAATAAAGGTGTGCTTGACAGTGTAGTGGCAAAGTGCGCGCCTGGAGGCTCGCGATCGAATTCTGGTCAGAGGCTGGAATTTTCAAGTCTGCTGGCCTTTATCTCTCAATGATGTGATAATGTACGAGGAACGACACATGGTCCGCAATCTGCGCTAAACTGTGGGTGCCGTTTCGACGATTTGCTGCAGAATCCTTTAATATATACTCAGTTCGAATATAACAAACTTCTTGAGACTGACAATCTTATATCCAAGAATCAGCAGCGTTTATAAAAGGCATCGCTCGTGAGCAATGTAGAGTGCGCTTTTCTCACGTGATGCAGGGCGATGTATGGATGAAGGGCAACAGTCAGATTCAATATTTCTAGATTTCCGCCATGCGCTGTTGCCTTGTTTCGGGGCGCACTCAAGCCTCGTTATGCCAATTGAGGAGCTACTCGACCGAATTGTAGCGGCTCCGGTCAAAGAAAACCAGCATAACGACCGGGAGAGCGGTGTGTTGACCACACGCCCCTCCTATCCGCATCCTCAGTTGAGGGTGACACGGCGGTCGGATGGTCCCGATAGGCCATCTGTGGCCTGAAGTGAGAGTGTTTGTTTTTTACGCTGTAGGAGTCACGCTAGTCACTGGTAAAACTGTACAAATGTACTTTTTTTTTTGTAAGGCCAACATATTCATATCACGGAATATAAAGTAGTATGAGCATGACTATTCCTTTGTAGCCAAATAATACATACAGATACCACCTGCGTTCCATATCCTACCAACTGTATTCATAAACGAAAGTCAATTTCTTCAAATATAATGAATTAGAATTTATAGCCGGCCGCCGTGGCCGAGCGGTTCTAGGCGCTTCAGTCCGGAGCCACGCGACTGCTACGGACACAGGTTCGAATCCTACCTCGCGCATCGATGTGTGTGATGTCCTTTGGTTAGTTAAGGTTAAGTAGTTCTAAGTTCTAGGGGACTGATGACCTCAGATGTTAAGTCCCATAGTGCTCAGAGACATTTTAGAATTTATAAGTTGACACTGTGCCCCATTGCAGGCTGTCAACGAAGGTACCAACATATGGAACAAGTTCTCAGATATGTAAGTGGCTCTAAGACTTCTTAAATAATACAACCCAGTATGTTGTCCACGACGGCGAGTGTTCATCAGGGACAAGGGTATCGTCAGGAGTTCCCCAGAGAAATTGATAGGATTGCTGTTGTTCTCTCCCTCTCCCCCCCCCCCTCTCTCTCTCTCTCTCTCTCTCTCTCTCTCTCTATATATATATATATATATATATATATATATATATATATATATATATATATATATATATATATATATATACGAGGCCTGTTCAGAAAGTAAGCTCCGATTGATTGCCAAATTGAAACCACAGTGAACATCAGAAATGTTTTACTTGTAACAATTAGCTACACCTTTCAGCTACTTCTCTACGTAGTCGCCGTTCTGACTTAGACTTTTGTCATAGCGTTGTACCAACTTTTCAATAGCCTCATCATAGAAGGCAGCCGCCAGTGCTTTCCGCCACGCTGGCCTACACCTCGTTGTCTGTGTCAAAATGTTGTCTTCAAAGACAGCGGTTCATGTGACCAGAGATGAAACTCAGGGGCGACAATTGCGGACTGTATTGTGGGTAATCTAACATTTCCATTTGAAAACGATGCAGGAGCATCTTCATTGCCCCTGCAGAATGCGGCTGAGAATTGTCGTGAAGACGAAACAGCACGACAGTTATGTAATGTTAGCTGCATAGCTTCAGGCGAAATTTCTCACCAGGCCCTCGTACTTGGCGGCAGACACTATTTTCTAGACATCTTTACGCACTCACTGCGAGCTCAGAAATGAGAAGAGCGACGTGATGCTAACTGGGGTTATACTAGAGACACTACCCAACACATCTGTGCAAAGCTTTATCGGATTTTCATAGTCGTTTCCATTTCGTGACCGATCGGAGCTTACTTTCTGAACGCCCCTCGTATATATATGATTCGGCGGACAGGGTGGGCAGCAATCTGCGATTGTTTGCTGATGATGCCGTGATGTACCGTAAGGTGTCGAAGCTGAGTGACTGTAGAAAGATACAAGAGGACGTAGACAAAATTACTAGTTCTGATGAATCAGCTAGCTCTAAATGCGGAAAAATGTAAGTTAATGCGAATGAGTAGGAAGGTCAAACGTGTAACGTTCGGATACAGTATTACAAGTGTCCTGCCTGAGACAGTCAAGTCGTTTAAATATCCGGGCGTAACGTTGCAAAGCCATGTGAGATGGAACGAGCGTGTGGGTACTGTGGTAGGCAAGACGAACGGTCGAGTTCGGTTTAGTGAGAGAACTTCAGGAACGAGTTGTTCATCTGTAATAAAAACCGCATATAGGATGCTGGTGCAACCCATTCTTGGGTACTGCTCGAGTGTTTGGGACCCGTGCCAAGTCGAATTGAAAGAAAGACATTGAAGCAATTCATAGGCGGGCTACCAGATCTGTTGCCAAAAGGTTCAAACAACACGGAAATATTACCGAGATGCTTCGGGAACTCAAATGGGAATCCCTGGAGGGAAGACGACGGTCTTTTTCGAGAAACATTATTGGGAAAATTTAGAGAACCAGCATTTGAAACTGAATGGCGAACGATACTACTGCCGCCAGCATACATTGCGCGTAAGGACCACGAAGATATGATACGAGAAATTAGCGCTCATATTGAGGCATGTGCGCAGACGTTTTTCCCTCGCTCTGGTTGGTAGGGGAACAGGAAAGGAAATGACCAATAGTGGTGCAGAGTACCCTCCGCCGCGCACTGTACGGTAGCTTACGGAGTATCGATGTAGGTGTAGATTATTCGGGTAGGTTAAGTCACCAAAGTGGCGTCCGAATTGAAAGAACTTACCTAACAGCTAGCTGAACATGTCTATTGACGGATTCCCGTTTTGTCATGCCGTACGAGTTAACTTTTATAACAGAACGAACATCTTTTTCCCTCCTCTTAAACCAGTGGCGATTAGTGAAGTTGATACACGACATACTCTGTCAGCAATAACGCCGTTGCAGATTGCAACGTTGCTACTTTTTTTGGTATTCGAGGAAAGTGATGTAAGCTCTATTGTGATTCGACGTGTCATACTTCACATCTTTGTACTGGATATTTTTCACACGGAGTTTTCATTCAACACTCGGTATGTTACGCCACAGAGTTTCTGAGTGGAAGCAATGCGATCTTTGGTCGCTGGTAACATTGTCGTTGCTGTAGCTTTGTGAGAGAACGAAGTGGGTGATTTGGGTTTGGCAATGCTACAGAACGGACTGAAATAACTTCCAGAGGACAGAGATAAGTATACGGACGACGATGACGGATTTTGGAATATGGTTTGGTAAAGATGAATTTGACAAGTGAAGATTGGAGGTAATGATCTTACTTGTACGTAGTTATGATATGATTGAATAACGGAAGGTTTTAATGGAATTTTTCTTTATTGGTTTTTCAATGTTGACATCTGATTAAGTAAAGTTATGAGTTCACATGGGCAGCACTCAGAGATTGCGGACTTAGAACTTCTTTATACCAATCCAATAATTAATTTCCCGCCCGCATCTCGTGGTCGTGCTGTAGCGTTCTCGCTTCCCACGCCCGGGTTCCCGGGTTCGATTCCCGGCGAGGTCAGGGATTTTCTCTGCCTCGTGATGGCTGGGTGTTGTGTGATGTCCTTAGGTTAGTTAGGTTTAAGTAGTTCTAAGTTCTAGGGGACTGATGACCATAGATGTTAAGTCCCATAGTGCTCAGAGCCATTTGAACCATTTTTGAATTAATTTCCCGGCAGAGTAGTACGTTTTATAAAAAGTAATTTTTTTAAAGATCATTGTAATACTCAAAGGACGAGTTGCCGTTTTCGTGCTATAGTTTCTTAAAGTTAGATCCCGTTTCAAGCAATTAGCTAGTTGAAATACCACTACCGGCTCCTCACGAAAGAATTTCATTTTTCTGATTGTGTGTGTCGGCGCACTGCGCAAAAGTAGACTAAAACCTTTTTTTTTTTTTGAATCATCAATCTTCTGATTCGTTTGATGCGGCCCGCCACGAATTCCTCTTCTGTGCTAACCTCTTCATCCTACGTCCTCGATTATCTGATGAATGTATTGCAGTCTCTGTCTTCCTCTACAGTTTTTGCCCTCTACATCTCCCTCTAGTACCATGGAAGTCATTCCCTCATGTCTTAGCTGATGTCCTATCATCCTGTCCCTTCTCCTTGTCAGCGTTTTCCACATATTCCTCTCCTCTCCGATTCTGCGCAGAACCTACTCATTCCTTACCTTATCAGCCCACATAACGTTCAACATTCGTCTGTAACATCACGTCTCAATTGCTTCGATTCTCTTTTGTTCCGGTTTCCCACAGTCCATATTTCACCACCATACAATGCTGTACTCCAGATGTACATTCTAAGAAATTTCTTCCTTAAATTAAGGCTGATATCTGATTTTAGTAGACTTCTCTTAAACAGGAATGCCCTTTTTGCCAGTGCTAGTCTGCATTTAATGTCCTCCTTGCTCCGTCCATCATTGGTTTATTTTGCTGCTTGCGTAGAGAATTCCTTAACTTCGTCTACTTCGTGATCATCAATCCTAATGTTAAGTTTTCTCACTGTTCTCATCTCTGCTGCTTCTCATTACCTTCCTCTTTCTTCTATCTACTCTCAATCCGCATTCTACACTCATTACACTGTTCATACCATTCAGCAAATCATATAATTCTCCTTCCCTTTCACTCAGCATAGCAATGTCATCAGCGAATAGTATCATTGATATCCTTTCACCTCGAATTTTAATTCCAATCCTGAACCTTTTTTTTAATTTCCAACATTGCTTCTTCCACGTACAGACTGAACAGTAGGGGCGAAAGACTACATTCCCTACACCCTTTTTAAGCCGAGCATTTCGTTCTTGGTCGTCCACTTTTATTATTCCCTTTTGGTTCTTGTACATATCGTGTTACCCATCTCTCCCTATACCTTACCCCTATTTTTCTCAGAATTTAGAACGTCTCGCACCATTTCATTGTCAAATGCTTTCTCTAGGTCGACAAATCCTATGATCATGTGTTGATTTTCCTTTATTCTTGCTTCCATTATCAACCGCAACGTTAGAATTGCCTCTCTCGTGTCTTTACCTTTCCTAAAGCCAACCTGATCGTCATCTAATACAGCATTAATTTTCTTTTCCATTCTTCCGTACATTATTCTTGTCAGCAACTTGTATGCATGACCTGTTAAGCTAATTGTGCGATAATTCTCGCACTTGTCAGCTCTTGCCGTCTTCGGAATTGTGTGGATGATACTTTTCCGAAAGTCAAACGATATATTGCCTGACTCGTATAATCTACACAACAACGTGAATAGTCGTTTTGTTTCCACGTCCCCTAAATATTTTAGAAATACTGATGGAATGTTATCGATTCATTCTGCCTTATTTGATCCTAAGCCCTCCAAAGCTCTCTTAAATTCTAATACTGGATAGCAATCTCTTCTAAATCCACTCCTGTTTCTTCTTCTATCACATCAGACAAATCTTCCCCCCTCATAGAGGCCTTCTATGTTCTCTTTCCACCTATCCGCTCTCTCCTCTGGATTTAACAATAATTCCGGTTCCACTCTTAATGTTACCACCCTTGCTTTCAATTTCACCGAAGATTCTTTTGACTTTCCTATATGCTGGGTCAGTCCTTCCGACTATCATTTCTTTTTCGATTTCTCCACATTTTTCATAAAGCCATTTCGTCTTAGCTTCCCTTTACTTTTTATTTATTTCATTCCTCAGCGATCTGTATTCCCGAATTTTCGTGAACATTTTTGTACTTCCTTCTTTCATCGATCAGCTGAAGTATTTCTTCTGTTACCCATGGTTTCTGTGTAGTTACCTTCTTTGTACCTATATTTTTCTTTCTGTGATTGCTCTTTTCAGAGACGTCCATTCCTCTTCAACTGTACTGCCTACTGGACTATTCTTTACTGCTGCATCTACAATCCTAGATAACTTCGTATGTATCTCGTCATTCCTCAGCACTTCCGCATCCCACTTCTTTGCATATTGATTCTTCCTGACTAATGTCTTGCCCTTCAGCCTACTCTTCATCACTACTATATTGTGATCTGAGTCTATATCTGCTCCTGGATACGCCTTACAATCCAGCAAATGATTTCTGAATCTCTGTCTGACCATGATGTAATTTAACTGAAATCCTTGAGTATCACACAGTCTTTTCCAAGTATACCTCCTCTTGTGATTTTTGAAGAGAGTATTCGCTATTACTAGCTGAAACTTGTTGCAGAACTCAATTGGTATTTCTCCACTCTCATTCCTTTCCCAAGCCCGTATTGTCTTGTAACCTTTCCTTCTACTCCTTTGCCTACAACTGCAATCCAATCTCCCATGACTATTAGATTTTCATATCCGTATGCGTATTGTATTAGGCTTTCAATATTCTCATATAGTTTCTCTATCTCTTCATCTTCAGCTTGCGACGTCGGCATGTATACCTGAACTATCATTGTCGCTGTCGGTTTGCTGTCGATTCTGATAATAACCCTATCATTGAACTGTTCACAGTAACACATTCTGTGCCCTACCTCCCTATTCATAACGAATCCTATTCCTGTTATACCATTTTCTGTTGCTGTTGATATTACTCTATACTCTGACCAGAAATCCTTGTCTTCTTTTCACTTCGCTTCACATCACTGTCACCTACTATATCTAGATTGAGCCTTTGCAGTTCCATTTTCAGATCTTCTAGTTTCCCTACCTCGTTCAAGCATCTGATATTCCAATCCCCGACTCGTAGAACGTTATCCTTCCGTTGATTATTCAATCTTTTTCTCATTGTTACCTCCCCCTTGGCAGTCCCCTCCCGGAGATCCAAATGGGTGACTATTCCGGACTCTTTTGCCAATGGAGAGATCATCATGACACTTCTTCAATTACAGGCCATATGTCCTGTGGATACACGTTACGTGTCTTTAATGCAGTGGTTCAAATGGTTCAAATGGCTCTGAGCACTATGGGACTCAACATCTTAGGTCATCAGTCCCCTAGAACTTAGAACTACTTAAACCTAACTAACCTAAGGACATAACACCCATCCATGCCCGAGGCAGGATTCGAACCTGTAGTAGTCATCAGACTGTAGCTCCTAGAACCGCTCGGCCAACCTCGGCCGGCCTTTAATGCACTGGTTTCCATTGCCTTCTGCATCGTCATCCGCCTTTAGGGGCAGTTTCCAACCCCTAGGACAAGAGAGTGCCCTGAACCTCTGTCCACTCCCCTGCCCTCTTTGTCAAGGCTGTTGGCAGAATGAGGCTGACTTCTGCCGGAATTCTTCGGCCGCCAATGCTGATTATTTAACCGGTGGCGAATTTCGAACCCAGGACCGAGGACGGTTTGATTGTGAACCAAAGACACTAACCCCTTTTTTTTTTTTGGGTAGGGGGATCAGGGCACGGGCTGGCGGGGGCAGTGTGGGCAGGGGTCGCAATCCGAAACCTGGCAGACAGTTTGCTGCTGCGCTGCATTTTGTTATGTTCATCACTTCGAGCAGTACCGAGTTTCCATTGCCACAGGTAAGCCATGAAAATTATTTAGAGCCAGTTACATTACAGGCAAGATAATAAGAGCATTCTAGGTGTTGGCTGTCAAAATCAAATTCAGGGTCAGATTAGGTAAAGTTTATTTCAGATCTTATTTCTTATGCGGACAGTTTTATTCCGAGAGTGCAGTGTTATATTTGCGTGCATATCGAGCAGTGTGTGGAAATTTTGTAGTCAGCTTGTGCGAGTGAACTCACAGGGAATTTTAGCAGAAACATTCTGAATATCCATTCTTTGAAGGTTAGATTGTTAATTTTATGTAGCATTTTTATTCTTTGAGTCTTGTGTGTTGAAACTGCAAGTCACACAGTGTGACGTGATGCACTGCGGCAATGTACAATACAGAATTTCACAGGACGGCTTATTTAGAATACACTTTTACGTCTTCTAATTAATTTGGTTGGAGTTAGTTAAAAATAAATTTATACGATCTCAGTTTTGGAGACTCTTATAATCAGATAGCGTCGTGTAATAACAGCTCATACGCTGTCAGAGATGTACTTTACTTGTGTCTTACTGTCAGAGATGTACTTTACTTGTGTTGTCGCGGTAGGATTGTCTTTGGCCGTTGTGCAGAACTGTTGACAATCTACTGGATGATCAAAAAGTCAGTATAAATTTGAAAACTGAGTAAATCATGGAATAATGTAGATAGAGAGGTACAAGTTGACACACATGCTTGAAAAGACATGGGGTTTTATTAGAACAAAAAAAAAAGAAAAAGGTACAATAAATGTCCGACGGATGGCGCTTCATCTGATCAGAATAGCAGTAATTAGCATAACAAAGTAAGACAAAGCAAAGATGATGTTCTTTACAGGAAATGCTCAATATGTCCACCATCGTTCTTCAGCAATAGCTGTAGTCGAGGAATGATGTTGTGAACAGCACTGTAAAGCATGTCCGGAGTTATGGTGAGGCATTGCCGTCGGATGTTGTCTTTCAGCATCGTTATCGGTCGATCACGATACACTCGCGACTTCAGGTAACCCCAAAGCCAATAATCGCACGGACTGAGCTCTGGGAACTGAGAGGCCAAGACTGACGAAAGTGGCGGCTGAGCACACGATCATCACCAAACGACGCGCGCGAGAGATCTTTCACGCGTCTAGCAATATAGGTTTTTTTTTTTTTTTTGCTTCTAATAAAACCCGATGTCATTCCAAGCATCTGTGTCAATTTTTTACCTCACTATCTACATTATTCCGTGGTTTACTAAGTTTTCAAATTTATACTGACTTTTTGATCAACCGGTACATGGCACTTTCACTCCGAGTTGTGGCTTACCATACAAGTGGTGTAAACATGAAGAATTCCGGTACCGTTGAAATAATTTGTCCTTGGTTCAGAGGGCCAGCCTAGGCGGTTGTGAGTTAACGACTTTGTTTTTCGCGCCTCAACTCTGTTAGAGCGGACGAGAAACCAGGACGCTTAAGTTAAGGCATTCGTCTTGTGCCGAAGTCCGACCCGTGAATGGGAGGCGTTGTAACAGGGGCAAGGTCGCGCGCACTTCGTTAGGCCCTTGGGAGCCGACAGCCAACTAAACGCGTCAAAGCGTGACATTAACATACACACCCTGTAGGCCACGGTAAGGTGTGTGGCTCGTGGAACTTGGCTGTCTCTATCTCACACTCTACCCCGGCCCATCACACGTTACGTAGGGAGAACAATATAAAACTGCCCGGAAAACACACTCTTATTGAGACATGGTATTTACCGGTATTAAAGAAAACGTGGAAGGGGGGACCCGCAAATGTAACTTTCTTTTCACACAACCTGTTTATTTAACAATATATAATCATAAATTTGTTTTCTTTACAAATTAACAAAATTTGTGAAATGAATAAGCTGTTACAAGAGAAATCAAAAGAAGAAGAGCATGACATTACTTACAAGGGCCCGGACCTGCAGGCCACCCGTTATCTGGTGAAAGCGGTGTTTACTACCGCGCTGCAAACATATAAGTAATATTGATGACAAGATATTCATTGTTTGGATTTCCAGCTCCTTGTGTTTGCAGTTAAAACTGTACGATGTGAGGTCCAAATCTAAATGGCTCTGAGCACTACGGGACTTAACATCTGAGGTCATCAGTCCCCTAGACTTAGAACTACTTAAACCTAATTAACCTAAGGACATCACACACATCCATGCCCGAGGCAGGATTCGAACCTGCGACCGTAGCAGCAGCGCGGTTGCGGACTGAAGCGCCTAGAACCGCTCGGCCACAGCGGCCGGCGATGTGAGGTCCGCCAGTTATGCAAAACACCGTTGTTTCTCATTATCCAAACAAGTTTCAGCACCACTGTGCAATCATCAGTGGGTTTCCGTTTTATTTATTTTGTAATGTCAACATTTTTATTAAATGGTTACAAAATTATGTGGATTATTTAGGCGAGAAATAATGCGACAATCTAAATTACATTCTAGATGATAGGTTAACTCCCAACAAAATTTCTCATCAACATCGTTTGGCTGGAGATGACAATCTACCTGTAGTAAATAATACACAGGTGATCCGGAAAAGTCATGCACACCAAGTGTAAAGGTATTAACAAAAACAAACGAACTATTGATTGAACTAAACATTCACATAACTTTGTAATCATTTAATAAAAATGTTCGCATTACAAAATAAATAAAGCGGAAAACCACTGATTATGGCACAGTGATGCTGAAACATGTTCGGGTAATGAAAAAATACCGTATTTTTCGTATCTGGCGTACCTGACATGATACAATTGATGACAAGAGTGTTTCAATTATTCAAACAAATAACTTTTTTTTTGGGGGGGGGGGGGGGGTGGAACTGTATGTCGAAAGCTTCGGGGTTAAGATGCGCACCAGTGCTTAAAGGTTAAACAAATTAGGAGACAATTATGACAATGATAATGCTTGCTTCAAAGCGAGCAACCTTTTCATTTCAATCAGCAACAAGGTGCGACTGGATCCCAACCCATACCTTTTGACAAACTTATTCTGACCAAACCACTGGTGACAGTTAATACGTCAAAAGTTAAACTGCTACCCAGTTATAAAGGCCGCTCTGAAGGAACGTCTTAAGAGCTCTTACTACAAGAGAACTCACTCGGCGGAACGACAAGATCCAGTTAAAAAATACGCAATAATGACCCGGTCTTTCAAATACAGGAACGGACAGCTTAGTACAAGAGGTAGTTCAGATTATCTCAAGCACAATTACAATCAAGGAATTGATCCTGTTAACATCTAAATCTAAAGACAAGACCCGTGTTTATTCAACGGCAACCTGTGCCTCAGTACAATTGTTCGGACTGTATTTCCGACCAGGAGCTGATTCATTAAAACATTACTGATCGGGTATGATGTAGAAAGGAAGGGTAATATAATATCAGAACAAATTTTGAAACGACAACTAGTGTCTAGTACAATAATACGGACTACATTTAAGACCAAAGAGCCGACCGAATATAACTCTGTGGGTGGGGTACAAACGACAAAATAACAAAGAAAGGAAATATAGTAACGAGGCAAATTTTTAAACGACAGATAGTGTCTCAGTACAATACTATGGCCTACATTTACGACCAAAGAGCCGACCGAGTGAAACTCTCTGGGTAGGGTACAAACCAGAAAACATTTAGGAGGTAGGGTAGACAATGACACCAATCACCACGAGGATTACAGCTCCATGGATCCCCGGCGCGTCGCGGCAGTTACTGAGTGGTGCCGATGACAGCCAGGTAGAAGGGGGCAGCCAGGCCACGAGCGGTTGACCGACACGAATGTTGCCAACCAACTTACGGGGTGTCGGCCTGGTGCTTGTAGCCGACGCTGACCCCGGTGTCTTTACTCTGCGCAGGCCCTCCTTGCGGACCTCGTGACCGCCTCTCGTCGCGACGCTACCGCCAATCCCCAAACTTGGTGCCTCCATTCTCGGGCCAGCGAACCCGTGTATATATCGGCAAGCAAAGGCCTTCTGACTACCTGCTCTCCATCTCTCCACCCTCCTTACCAGCTCCCCCTCCCTGATGATGCCCTCCTGCCCTCGATCTACCCCTCCTACCAACTTTGATCCTCCCCTCCCACTTCCTGTGTTTGTTCCTATGGGCATCCTCTCTCCCTTCTCTCTCCTTTCCCTCCATCCTCCCTTCCTCCCCCCCTCCTCCCCCAGGCTTCCCCTACCCCTTCCTCCCTTCATTCCTCCCCCTATCGCCCCCCTGCCAATGGCATCCCTGCTCTCCCACCCCCACCACCTTCCCCCCTCTTGGCAGGTCCCCGGACTCGCACACACTCAGTGGACATTCACGCGCCGGAGATCATCGCCATCAGTTTATTGTGCGTGTGCCATCGTGTTTGTGCTTTAGTGTTTTTCGCCATTACGCTCCTTCGTTCACCTGTACCCTCTAATTCATCAGTGTCCGTGTGCAGTGCCAACAGTTTCTTTCGGTGTTTTCGCGTGTGAACGGCTCCGTATTCTTTGTTTGTGTGTCTACTTTCTTTTGCCCCACAATTTTGTTCTTTCTATTCTGTGTCTCCATTGTTTTTCAATTATTAAACTTGTGGCTAAAGAGCAGCGAAGTATGCTGCTGCCAGCCCACCTTATGTGAAGGTGTTTAAATGATAATAAAGAAAAAAAAAAAGAAGGCCTTCTGAGTACACAACTCACAGACACCAACTCTTCCTCAGATATTGGCAACGGGGCCAGAACAGGGGTAGTCGATACTACCCTTAGCTGGCCGCTGTGACTGAGCGGTTCTAGGCACTTCAGTCCGGAACCACGCTGCTGCTATGGTCACAAGTTCGAATCCTGCATCGGACATGGATGTGTGTGATGTCCTTAGGTTAGTTAGGTTTAAGTAGTTCTAAGTTCTAGGTGACTGATGACCTCAGATGTTAAGTCCCATAGTGCTCAGAGCCATTTGAACCTTTTTTTTTTTTTTTGAGCGTAAGGGACCAGGATGAGCTGAAAGCACCAGAAGTGGTTGGGGTTTCAAATGGAGCATTAGGAAAGGATTCAGTGAAATGAAGGAAAGAAGTACAGTAAAAGATGAACAGGTGGTTTAGAGAAAGCAAATAGGTAAAAAGACAAGACGTAGTAGAAATCTTTGGATAACAGGAGAGGTTCTGAATTTAACTAATGAAAGGAGGGAACATAAAAAATGCAGTAAAAGAAGCAGCGAAAGTGAATATAAATGTCTAAAAAATGAGATTGACTGTAAATGTAAAATGGCTAAGCGGAAATGGCCAGAGAACAAATGCAAGGATTTAGAAGCCTATATTACGATGGGAAAGATAGATACAGCCTACAGGAAAATTAACGAGGCCTTTGTAGAACAGAAGCAGCTGTATGAATATCATGAGCTCAGATGGAAAACCAGTCCAAAGGAAAGAAGCGAAAGCCGTAAGATAGAAGGAGTGTCGAGACTCTATAGAAGCGATATGAACTTGAGGGCAGTATTATAGAAATAGAAAATGACATAGATGAAGATGAGATGGGAGACATCATACTGCGTGAAGAGTTTGATAGAGTGCTGAAAGACCTGAGGCGAAACGAGGTTCCAGGAGTAGACAACATTCCGCCAGAACTACTGATAGACTTCGAACTGCCAGTCACTATAAAACTCTTCCACTTACTGCGCAAGAAGTATGAGACAGGTGAAATACCATCATTGCAAGGGAAAAAAAATGAGCGTTTGGCGTCATTGGCCGGCCCTTACGGGGCAGATCCGGCCGCCTTGGTGCAGGTCTTATTACATTCGACGCCACATTGGGCGCCCTGCGCGCCGGATTGGGATGAAATGATGATGAAGGCAACACAACACCCAGTCCTTGAGTGGAAAAAACTCTGACCCAGCCGGGAATCGAACCCGGGCCCGTAGGACGGCAATCCGTCAGGCTGACCACTCAGCTATCGGGGCGGACAGTTACAAGAAGAATATAATAATTCCAGTTCCAAAGTAAGGACATGCTGACAAGTGTATTACCGAACTATCAGTTTAATAAGTCATGGTTACAAAATGCCAACACGAATTCTTTATAGCAGAATGGAAAAACTGGCAGAAGCCGACTGCGCGAAAGATCAGTTTGGATTCCGAAGAGATGTGAGGCAAAACCAATCCTAAGACTTCTCTTGGAAGGGAGATTAAGGAGAGTCAAACCTATATTTATAGCAACCAGGCGCCTGCTGTGGAGGCCGTATGCAGCAACCTACGCTGAACGTTCGTTGAGGACACGCCGTTGATAAGCGTTTGGTTCCGTTGGGCGGTCAGTTGCTTAACAGTATAGTTCAAATGGCTCTGAGCACTATGGGGCTTAACATCTGAGGTCATCAGTCCCCTAGACTTAGAACTACTTAAACCTAACTAACCTAAGGACATCAAACACATCCATGCCCGAGGCAGGATTCGAACCTGCGACCGTAGCAGCAGCACGGTTCGGGACTGAAGCGCCTACAACCGCTCGGTCACAGCGGCCGGCAGTTGCTTAACAGTTTCATGTCTCTTCGCCCATACACATTTTTGCAGCCGTCGCTCCCTCCTATCACCTATGGTCCATGGTGCACCGCAGTTGACACGGTACTGGTTTTGGGTTGCGCCATTTTGCCATACACGGTATACTTTCACCAGGATGGCATACAAACAGCTTACAAACTTAGCCATTTCGGAAATGCTTCCAACCTTGGCCCGAAAGCCAAGGATCATGCTCTTTTGGACGTCAGACAAACTGCACAGTTTCAACGTTACAACAACTCCTCCCTTGTCCGCGTTCCACCGACACGCTTTATATATCCCCCACTGTGGCTGTGCCACGTGCCGTTTGTGAGTGGTTATTGCATTTTGACGTCGAACATAGAATGGTGGTCACATTAACGTGAGTGCACTGTGTATAAACTAATACTAAACCATCGTTTATATTGTTAACATTTACTGTAGTTTTCTGCCTATGGTACAGTGTCATATTGTAAGTAACAGCCAGTGGAGAAAAAAAAAAAAAAACACACACACAACGCACAACGTTTAGGCTACTGCAACTGTGATACTGGTTTCACCAGGAATTTATATATATATATATATATATATATATATATATATATATATATATATATATATATAAAATTTTTAATACACTGAAGAGCCAAAGAAACTGGTACAGCCGCCCGATGTAGCCGTGCGGTCTTAGGCGTCTTGCCACGGTTCGCGCGGCTGCCCCCATCGGAGGTTCGAGTCCTCCCTCGGGCATGAGTGTGTGTGTGTTGTCCTTAGTGTAAGTTCGTTTAAGTTAGATTAAGTAGTGCGTAAGCCTAGGGACCGATGACCTCAGCAGTTTGGTCCCATACTCCTTACCACAAATTTCCAAAAAAGTGGTACACCTGCGTGATGGCTGGTACACGTGGCGAGGACTCGACTAATATCTGAGGTACTGCTGGAGGGAACTGACACCATGAATTCTGCAGGGCTGTCCATAAATCCGTAAGAGTACGAGGGGGTGGAGATCTCCTCTGAACAACACATTGCAAGACATCCAAGATATGCTCAATAATGTTCATGTCTGGGGAGTTCGGTGGCCAGTGTTTAAATTAAGAGGAGTGTTCCTGGAGCCAGTCTGTAGCAATTCTGGACCTGTGGGTTGTCGCATTGTCCTTGTGGTACTGGCCAATGACTCTGAGCACTATGGAACTTAACATCTGAGGTCATCAGTCCCCTAAACTTAGAACTACTTAAACCTGACTAACCTTAAGACATCACTAACATCCATGCCCGAGGTAGGATTCGAACCTAAGACCGTACAGCAGCGCGGTTCCGGACTGAAGCGCCTAGAACCGCTCGGCCACAACGGCCGGCGAACTGGCCAAGTCCGTCGGAATGCACAGTGGACATGAATGGATGCAAGTGATCGGATAGGTTGCTTATGTACGTGTCACCTGTCAGAGTCATATCTAGACGTATTACTCTAACTGCACACACCCCACGCCATTACAGAGACTCCATTAGCTTGAACAGATCCCTGCTGACATGCGGGATTAATGGACTGCATACCCGTACACGTCCATCCGCTCGACAAATTTTCAAACCAGGCTCGTCCGACCAGGCAACATGTTTCGTGTCATCAGCAGTCCAATGTCGGTGCTGACGGGTCCAGGCAAGGTGTAAAGCAGTCATCAAGGGTACACGAGTGGGCGTCCTATTCCGAAAGGACAAATCGATGATGTTTCGTTGAATGGTTCGCACACCGACAGTTGTTTATGGCCCAGCATTGAAATCTGCAGCAATATGCGGAAGGGTTACACTTCCGCCACGTTGAACGATTCTCTTCAGTCGTCGTTGGTCCCGTTCTTGCAGGATCGTTTTCCGACCGCAGCGATGTCGGAAATTTGATGTTTTACCGGACTGCTGATTCCGCGGTACACTCGTGAAATGGTAGTACGGGAAAATCCCCACTTTGTCGCTATCTCGGAGATGCTGTCTCCAATCGCTCGTGCACCGGCTATAACACCCCGTTCAAACTCACTTAAATCTTGATAAACTGCCATTGTAGCAGCAACCGTGCCAGATACTTGTCGTTCATATAGGCGTTACCGTTCGCAGCGCCATGTTCTGCCTGTTTACATACCTCTGTATCTGAAAACGCATGGCTATACCAGTTTATTTGGCGCTTCAGTGTATACAACGCACTCATAGGTTCATGGTTTGACGAAACGTCTCTCAGGTCGACTCACCCACTTATTTACCATTTCTTAATCCCATAGGCAATAGTAGAAGCCAACCTCGGGGAAGATCAGTTTGGATTCCGTAGAAACACTGGAACACGTGAGGCAATACTGACCCTACTACTTATCTTAGAAGAAAGATTAAGGAAAGGCAAACCTACATTTCTAGAATTTGTAGACTTAGAGAAAGCTTTTGACAATGCTGACTGGAATACTCTCTTGCAAATTCTAAAGGTGGCAGGGGTAAAATACAGGGAGCGAAAGGCTATTTACAATTTGTACAGAAACACGATGGCAGTTATAAGAGTCGAGGGGCACGAAAGGGACGCAGTGGTTGGGAAGGGAGTAAGACAGGGTTGTAGCCTCTCCCCGATGTTGTACAATCTGTATATTGAGCAAGCAGTAAAGGAAACAAAAGAAAAATTCGGAGTAGGTATTAAAATTCATGGAAAAGAAATAAAAACTTTGAGTTTCGCCGATGACATTGTAATTCTGTCAGAGACAGCAAAGGACTTGGAAGAGCAGTTGAATGGAATGGACAGTGTCTTGAAAGGAGGATATAAGATGAACATCAACAAAAGCAAAACAAGGATAATGGAATGTAGTCTAATTAAGTCGGGTGATGCTGAGGGAATTAGATTAGGAAATGAGGCACTTAAAGTAGTAGAGGAGTCTTGCTATTTTGGGGAGCAAAATAACTGATGATGGTCGAAGTAGAGAGGATATAAAATGTAGACTGGCAATGGCCAGGAAAGCGTTTCTCAAGAAGAGAAATTTGTTAACATCGAGTATTAATTTAAGTGTCAGGGAGTCATTTCTGAAAGTATTCGTATGGAGTGTAGCAATGTATGGAAGTGAAACATGGACGATAAATAGTTTGGACAAGAAGAGAATAGAAGCTTTCGAAATGTGGTGCTACAGAAGAATGCTGAAGATTAGATGGGTAGATCACATAACTAATGAGGAAGTATTGAATAGGATTGGGGAGAAGAGAAGTTTGTGGCACAACTTGACCAGAAGAAGGGATCGGTTGGTAGGACATGATCTGAGGCATCAAGGGATCACCAATTTAGTATTGGAGGGCAGCGTGAAGGGTAAAAATCGTAGAGGGAGACCAAGAGATGAATACACTAAGCAGATTCAGAAGGATGTAGGTTGCAGTAAGTACTGGGAGATGAAAAAGCTTGCACAGGATAGAGTAGCATGGAGAGCTGCATCAAACCAGTCTCAGGACTGAAGACCACAACAACAACAATAGGCATTAGTTGGGGCTATCTGGAACAGCAGCTGGAACGTAGCAACCACTGTATCCGGATCGTGATAACTCTGCAGGGTCTAATCGTGTATGAGTGGTTTCAGACGAATATGACACACCCGAAAAATCTTGTTGACACGTTTCACCGTCGATTTGAGTCCATTATCAAGTCCAGTGGGGCTTGCGTGATGTCTCCTGTGGGTGAATATTTCTTCGTCCACTGGGTTCAGCTATTCCTACACTTAATTGCAGCACTACTTTTTGAAGACGAAAAGCCATTGTCGGGAATGGTTTTACGCTGATTAAATTACATGTTTAGGCCTGAAGCGGTATAACTGGTTCGGTCACATACCGGTTGTCTGATCGTTACTTGTTTTACACTAATGACTTCCAGAGTTCAGGTGATCCTGTTTCTTATTTAGTCAACATCATGGCTGTTTCTCTTCATCTAACTTGAAGAGATAAATAAACTCTTAGTCAGACCCATATTAAGTTTCCCTTCAACCTGCGCAAAAGTCAATCTGTCAAGATTCAACAAGGTATTTAGATACAAGTTGGAACCTGACAACACAACATTTTTGAAAACAAAAAAATTGTCCCAGTGTATATTTCAACTACCTTCTCTTTGCTTATCATTTGGTATCTTTTGCCTCTAGTGCAGAAAAGCTTCAACAAGGAAGAGGATACCCTAATAGGAAAATATTGGGAGTATAACTGAAAATCAGATATGATAAGAATATAATGTACATTAAGAATTAAGTCTTGGAAACAGTTGTCGAGTTCAAGTTTACGATCAGTCTGTATTACATCTTGACTAATGCTAGAGTGACGTGATCGTTTAGCGAGAAAAGACTCAAAACTGGAAGGCTGTTGCGCGAGTAATGGAGAGATTCCTGTGGGAAGACGGTAGGGGAAGCAGAAAAACGAATAATAATAAAGCGTCTTACAAGATGTTTCAACAGAAAGAGCCCTGGGGGTTACATTTTTAGCATTAAATGGCATACAAATTCTAAACAACAACAAGAAACAGTCAAGAAATTTAAAAACATACTGGCTTGTAAATTACATATGTGCAGTCTCTGGAGTGTTTGTCTTGTTGCTTTGTGTCTCAGTGTTCCTTCTCCTAGGAATCTTGTACGTAGCTTTATTGTTGATTAAAATTTATAATTTCAGTCCCATATTACGATAACAAGTGACAAATTATAGCTTTTTTTTTGTAGCGAAGTTATTAGACAACCGCTGACATTCAGCAAACAAAAATGTAATGCAATCCACATCACCTGAAGGTGAGGGTGTATCTCCTCGAGACGCATCATGGTAAACAGGAGGAATGACACTATACTCAACACTGATTGATCTTCAGAACAAATCTGATAGACCTACTAAGTAAGCTGTGGGCAGCAATGCAAAATTTTGACATCGGTAAGAAGTAAGTCAGGCAATACGGAACTTACACGAACACTGCTACAGGTGGTTAAAGTAGGTAACAAAATTTCGCAAGAATTCTGCGAAAATGTAATCTAAGACAAGAGTGCTCATTAGCGCTGACTTCATTTAAAGCACTGTTAGAAATTTTGCAAAACTGGATGATGCAGTGTCGTGGAATAGAGATTCCTGGTCGGCAGCTCGTGGTCGTGCGGTAGCGTTCTCGCTTCCCGCGCCCGGGTTCCCGGGTTCGATTCCCGGCGGGTTCAGGGATTTTCTCTGCCTCGTGGTGACTGGGTGTTGTGTGATGTCCTTAGGTTAGTTAGGTTTAAGTAGTTCTAAGTTCTAGGGGACTGATGACCATAGATGTTAAGTCCCATAGTGCTCAGAACCATTTGAACCATTTTTTAGAGATTCCTGTAGCACAAGAAATACTGTGTACTTTACTTTTCGCTGATGGCCGGGTCTTGATAGAAGAAGACAAAGACGACTCCAGTTACTTGTACAGGAAACTTCACGAAATATACTCAAAATGGCGCCTGACATTAACACACACACACACACACACACACACACACACACACACACACACACACACACACACAAAGCGAAATACATGGTAGTGGATGAAGACGAACGAAGAGAGTTGGATTCTGTAAAATTAAAAGTGTCTGTACATTTAAATACTTAGGCGTCATATTTACAACAAATGGAAGAACCACATAATGTATCTCAAGTACAACTGGACAAGAAAAAGAGTTATTGTCCAGCTTAAATCCTTGCTATGGAGCGAAAAAATTGCAAAGAAAAAGAACGATCTTATTGTACAAGACAATTGTAGAGAGTATCACCACATATGAAGCTGTAATATAGAAGCTAATAGGAGAAAAATAAATAGATGTTCCTTGAGGTGGTCTTTTTTGGCGGAAATGTTGGTGTATCTCAGACTGGAACATTTCAGACATTAAGAAATGGGAAAATATAGAGAAAAAGGCATTTTTCTCGATGCCATACAAAGCAAAAGATTAATTTGGCATTGCTACCTCCAGAGAATGGAAGATAATAGAGGGCCAAAAGTAATATATGAATGGGCACCAGCTGAGTGAAGAGAATGTAGAAGACCACCTAAAAGTTAGATTCGAGATGACTAAAAATGCTAAGAGTTCAAGGCGCCTTCAGGAAGAAGGCAGTAAATGTAGGAAAACTATGGAAGTTGACAAGCAGAAGACAATGACTGTAGCAAAAATGCTCCCATATCCTCCTAAACCACTGGATTGGTTCCAGCCAAATTTGGTTCACCTACTAGTTATTGTCTGGAAAGAAGTACTGTGGTGGTGGGATTCACCTGGCTCCCATAGGGGTGGGTTGGTGGGGGTGCAACATGTCAGTAATGCCTGATATCTAGGCTGCCTGCGCAAATGGCATGTTGTGTGGGTAGTATCAGAGCGCGTTCCAGAGACGGACAGACAAAGAAGGGACAATAAGACATGAACATACGAGGGGGGACCCAAAAGAAACCGGATTGATGTCATAAAAATTTATTGATGAACCTTTTTACAAAATTACTTCAGTCACCTTCAAAATACTCTCCATTACAGGCGATGCACTTGTCAAGTCTCTTTTCCCACTGTTGGAAGCATGTTTGGAACTCTTCAAGTTTGATATTGTCCAGTGCCCTTTGCGAAGCTGTTTTTACCGCCTCCACATCGTCATAACGCTCCCCTTTTAGCGTTTTTTTCATTCGTGGAAATAGGAAAAAGTCGCACTGGGCTAGGTCCGGCGAATACGGAGCGTGGGGAACGACAGACCACCTCTGACATGCCAAATAGTGGCTCACTCGTAAGGCCTGTGTGCTGGAGTGTTGTCGTGATGCAGAAACCAGTCACCTGATCGCCGAAGTTCCGGGCGTTTCCTCCTCACATCCTCTCGCAGACGCCTTAAAACATCCAAGTAAAAGTGCTGGTTAACAGTCTGGCCAGGGGGTACGAATTCCCGATGCACAATTCCACGATCAAAAAAGACAGTGATCATCGCCTTCACATTTGACCTCACTTGCCTCGCTTTTTTTCGTCTGGGAGAGTTGGGAGTCCTCCACTGGCTTGACGCGTGCTCCGTTTCTGGGTCATACCCGTAACACCAACTCTCATCCCCTGTAATGACTTTGTTCAAGAAGTTTGGATCACGTGCGATCTCTGTTTTCAAGTCCTGACACTCATTCATGCGGGTGGTTTTGTGCTCCTGTGTGAGAAGGCGCGGAACAAATTTAGCAGCAACACGTCTCTGCAGAAATTTGGTCGATCGTTTGGCGACGATCCTCGTTGATCTTTTGGCGGACCTTTTCAATGTTCTCCTCATTTCGCGATGTTGAAGGGCGTCCAGAACGAGCTCGGTATTCAACACACATCTCACCACGTTTAAAGCGCCCAAACCACTCGAAAACCTGTGCGCGGCTCATAGCGTCCTCCTGGAAAGCTTCCTGAAGCATTTATGTGTCTCCGTTGCAGTTTTTTTAAGCAGGAAACAAAATTTCACACACACTCTCTGTTCTTTTAAAGTTGCCATAACGACTTCGCAGAGGTAACCCGCCAACAGTCAGAGAAACACAATCCCACACTTGCACATTCAGCTCTACACTGACGCCGTCTGCACAGCTGTTTCATGAAGGTCTCTACTAACACCATCTAGCGTGAGAACCCTGCAGTACGTCTACGAGTGGCAGCGCCCTCGGAGTCCGGTTTCTTTTGGGTCTCTCCTCGTATGTGAATCGAGAGATGGGGAGGGAGTTGTGGGGCAGAAAGTGGGCAAAGGAAGATATAGACAGAGGATGGGAGGAGGAACAGTGGAATAAGAAAACACCTGGGCAACACTGGGTATTCGGCAAGTATATTATAGTGCTTTACGAAATTTTTACTGCCCCTACCTGTATGTGTCTCCGGCGAAACGCCGGCATCACTGTGCGCGTCAGTGGAGGAGTCTACGTCCTCGTCATCGTCGTCGTCGTCTTCCGACTCGGCGGCGAGCGCGATGCCTTTGGCGAGGGCGGCGCCGGGGCCGGCGTCGTAGGCGTCGTAGGCGTCCGGGGGCGGCGAGACGCCGGCGAAGACGCGGTAACCGAGGCGCGACAGCCGCAGCGCGCACTGCAGTCCCAGCGCCGTCTCGGCGCTCGTCACCAACACGGCGCGCGGCGCAGGCCCGGGGGCGGCGCACGCGGGGGCGGCGCCGGGGGCGGCGTCGGCGGGGGCGGCACGCAGGCGGCACACCAGGTAGAGCAGCAAGCCGAGCGCCACGGCGCACAGCGCCACCAGCTGCAGCGACAGCACCAGCGCCGTCTGCTCGTCCAGCGCCATCGCCGTCTCTCTGCTCACATTGCCGGCCGCGCCTGCGAAGACGAGTCGTGTTAGAGCACTGCTCCACAGCGCCAGGCAGTCTGAGAGACGGTCAACAACTCCCTCCCCATCTCTCGATTCACATATGTTCATGTCTTATTCTCCCTTCTCTGTCTGTCCGTCTCTCTGGAACGCGCTCTGATACTACCCACACAACGTGCCAGTTGTGCAGGCAGCATAGATATCAGGCATTACCGACATAGGTCGTCAGATATGTAAATGGCTCGAAGACATCTTAAGTAGGAGAGGCGTCCAGTAAGGAATGCAACGCTTTTTTTCTCTGACAGTTTCCGTTGAAAAATTGCTGAACTTGTTGCGGGACATTGAGGAATATTCCCGCTTTAGCCCCTATAGTTTCACAAATTTCCGACAGGTGACGTTGCTACATATAGCCTTCAAAATTGTGACTTTCCAAGCAGAGAGCTGTCATTTGGTTTCTTTTGGCGGGCAACCACAGCAATGCATATATCGATAGGCATAGAATGTCTACGGAGAACTGGCAGTCAACAAGAGCACGGTGAGTCATTGGTCGTGGCGTCTGCCCCCTTACAACGAGGTCGCGCAAACCCATTCGATCTCCCGCGTGTCGGCCAACCACACACAGGCGTGACTCCTGCAATGTTCGAACGTGCGGACACTCTCTCAGCCGGCCGGGGTGGCCGAGCGGTTATAGGCGCTACAGTCTGGAACCGCGCGACCACTACAGTCGCAGGTTCGAATCCTGCCTCGGGCATGGATATGTGTGATGTCCTTAGGTTAGTTAGGTTTAAGTAGTTCCAAGTTCTAGGGGACTGATGACCTCAGAAGTTAAGTCCCATTGTGCTCAGAGCCATTTGAACCATTTTTGAACTCTCACTCGAGGCGATCGACGGATGACAGTCAAACACCTCGCTGCTCAACTCGAAGTTGACGTACCGAAAGATGTATAACCCTGGGTGTAGTGTTGGCGGGAGAGCCAACACCGTGTTACTAGAGGAGGCCAAAATGCACGCGTTTTAGCTCACGCAGGCTGGCGTGAGGAGGGAAGAACTATACTGACGTGAGGTCTGGAACATGACAAGGAATTAGAATTCAGAAAGCGGACGTAGCTAGTTCTTACTTAACTTTAATCCATTAACGATGAACGTCGCTCTTGACAGTACATGATTCACAATATCAATATCAATAGTAACTGAATATGGCGCCTTGCTAGGTCGTAGCAAATGACGTAGCTGAAGGCTATGCTAAACTGTCGTCTCTGCAAATGAGAGCGTGTGTAGACAGTGAAACATCGCTAGCAAAGTCGGCTGTACAACTGGGGCGAGTGCTAGGGAGTCTCTCTAGATTAGACCTGCCATGTGGCGGCGCTCGGTCTGCAATCACGGATAGTGGCGACACGCGGGTCCGACGTATACTAGCGGATCGCGGCCGATTTAAAGGATAACACCTACCAAGTGTGGTGTCTGGCGGTGACATCACACTGGGTTCCTCGCCATCACACGGACCGTGCATCCGAACGTTGAACGTGCCGAGTTTCTGATGTCATAGCATGGAACAGCACGTTCCGGAGTCTTTCCGAACGTGCAGAGCAGTATCTAGCATCACATATTCTGAGCGTGCGTTTGAATGTTGACGAATAAGATGGCAGAACGCTATCTACGTCACATGCACGCCTACTCCATTCGATGCAGAGTTGTGAGGCGCTATATTGGCTTTCATTTGAAGCAAGTGTGGTATATATGCCATTGCTGAGCACAAGCAAACTGGAGAGCTCTCAAAAACCCTCCGTTAATTTTATCATTTGCTCTAATAAAATGACGAGAAACGTCATATGCGTGGTAAAAGAATTATTGTGGCGTATTATAAGAATATACGACTAGAAGGCAATGCCATGTTGAGGATGCATCAAAAACGCATTGCTGTTGGTACAATCGGTTATAATTAAATTTCAGTTAGTAATACAGCTACGACTAAAACTTTCAGGACACTATAAGATGCTAGATATATAGTCCGCCAAACTTCGTGTTCGGTTGAGCTCAGTGAGTGCCGGCACGGTAGCTCAGCGTGTTCGGTCAGAGAGCTGGTTGGCCTCTATAAGGGAAGGGATCGCCAACGAACTTCAAGGGATGTTATGTGACATCTGCTACGACCAAATTACGAAAATAATGCAAAAAGAGTAGTGGCATGGATTTGTAAGGAAAAGTCGAATGTGTTTGCAATTCGTGTCTGCAATTTTTTTTTCTAACTTTCGCGTTTTTAATACGTTCTGATACTTTCTTATTAACTTAATACAAATACGTACTTCAATATTCGCTGGCATGTAAATATAAGTGCGCTCTGTTTGTAGAGTGACTCAGTTCGATTGCCTTAATCTATAGCACAGCTTGCTCTATTTGTAAGATATTTTACCCTGTTTTCTTTTAAGTTTTGTAATTCAGATGTTGTAAAGATTTAGCTAATGAACAGGAAGAGTGATCAAGTATGAATACCGTAGGGTTTCACTAAAACTGAGAGTGATGAAATACACTCCTGGAAATGGAAAAAAGAACACATTGACACCGGTGTGTCAGACCCACCATACTTGCTCCGGACACTGCGAGAGGGCTGTACAAGCAATGATCACACGCACGGCACAGCGGACACACCAGGAACCGCGGTGTTGGCCGTCGAATGGCGCTAGCTGCGCAGCATTTGTGCGCCGCCGCCGTCAGTGTCAGCCAGTTTGCCGTGGCATACGGAGCTCCATCGCAGTCTTTAACACTGGTAGCATGCCGCGACAGCGTGGACGTGAACCGTATGTGCAGTTGACGGACTTTGAGCGAGGGCGTATAGTGGGCATGCGGGAGGCCGGGTGGACCTACCGCCGAATTGCTCAACACGTGGGGCGTGAGGTCTCCACAGTACGATGTTGTCGCCAGTGGTCGGCGGAAGGTGCACGTGCCCGTCGACCAGGGACCGGACCGCAGCGACGCACGGATGCACGCCAAGACCGTAGGATCCTACGCAGTGCCGTAGGGGACCGCACCGCCACTTCCCAGCAAATTAGGGACACTGTTGCTCCTGGGGTATCGGCGAGGACCATTCGCAACCGTCTCCATGAAGCTGGGCTACGGTCCCGCACACCGTTAGGCCGTCTTCCGCTCACGCCCCAACATCGTGCAGCCCGCCTCCAGTGGTGTCGCGACAGGCGTGAATGGAGGGACGAATGGAGACGTGTCGTCTTCAGCGATGAGAGTCGCTTCTGCCTTGGTGCCAATGATGGTCGTATGCGTGTTTGGCGCCGTGCAGGTGAGCGCCACAATCAGGACTGTATAAGACCGAGGCACACAGGGCCAACACCCGGCATCATGGTGTGGGGAGCGATCTCCTACACTGGCCGTACACCACTGGTGATCGTCGAGGGGACACTGAATAGTGCACGGTACATCCAAACCGTCATCGAACCCATCGTTCTACCATTCCTAGACCGGCAAGGGAACTTGCTGTTCCAACAGGACAATGCACGTCCGCATGTATCCCGTGCCACCCAACGTGCTCTAGAAGGTGTAAGTCAACTACCCTGGCCAGCAAGATCTCCGGATCTGTCCCCCATTGAGCATGTTTGGGACTGGATGAAGCGTCGTCTCACGCGGTCTGCACGTCCAGCACGAACGCTGGTCCAACTGAGGCGCCAGGTGGAAATGGCATGGCAAGCCGTTCCACAGGACTACATCCAGCATCTCTACGATCGTCTCCATGGGAGAATAGCAGCCTGCATTGCTGCGAAAGGTGGATATACACTGTACTAGTGCCGACATTGTGCATGCTCTGTTGCCTGTGTCTATGTGCCTGTGGTTCTGTCAGTGTGATCATGTGATGTATCTGACCCCAGGAATGTGTCAATAAAGTTTCCCCTTCCTGGGACAATGAATTCACGGTGTTCTTATTTCAATTTCCAGGAGTGTAATTTCTACCACATGTGGAGAACAATTCTAAATTTGTATCGCATTACTTATAACGCAACTTTGATAAGCCGATGTCCTCACTGACCGGATATGGTACTGTCCGTTTTGCCTTATAATATTTCACGGATATTGAAGTTTTTATTTATTTATATTACAGGCAGAACAACCTGACAAGCATATGGACAAGGAAGCGAAAAGTACGTTTTAATAAAGCTAATATGATAATTTTGCGTCTGTCGATTTTGTTAACAGTGTAATTTAAGAGCCAGGTACAGCCGACGACTGCCACTGGAGAGCGTTGCGATCGCGTATGCCATGTTGGGGCCCACGTACCGTGTGCACAGGTCGCGTCGTTTCTGAGCGTTTAGCAGCACGTTGAACTCGGGACGCTCAACATCGACGTTCGACGGCACGGTCCGTGTGCCGACGGCTTAAGGAACAACAACGGACTGTCTGTGCGGAATTGCTTTCCCGTTAAGAGTCCGATCGTGACAGTCTTTTGTCGAACATCGTCACAGGCGATGCAACAGGGTTGATCCCATCGAACCGGAAACAAAACGGCAGCCCATGGAGAGGTGTCACAGCGTCTGTCCTTCGAAGAAAAAGTTCAAAGTCACACCCTCAGGCGGTAAAGTTAATGCGATGATCTTTTAGGGATCTGAGAGGGTCATTCTGCTCGATGTCCTTTCTCATGATGCAAAGATCAACTCTAAAGTGTATTGTGCTCCCTCAGGAAACTGAAGAAACCCCTGCAGCGTGTTCGTCGCCATAAAGACGCAAACGAATTTCTACTTCTCCATGACAAAGCAGCGTCTCGCACCTGAGAGGCGGTCACAAACCTCCATTGAACTGTTCTTCCTCATCTACCCTACAGCCCGGGTCTCACACCTTCCAGCTTCCATCTGTTTAGCCCAATATAGTCCGCAGCTCGTGGTCTTGCAGTAGCGTTCTCGCTTCCGGCGCACGGTGTCCCGGGTTCGAATCCCGGCGGGGTCAGGGATTTTCTCTACCTAGTGATGACTGGGTGTTGTGTGTTCTTCATCATCATTGACTCGCAAATCACCGAAGTGGCGTCAACTAAAAAAGACTTGCAGGCCGAACTTCCCCGCATGGGGCCTCCAGGCCAACAATGCCATACGATCATTTCATTTCAGCCCAATACGGGACGCACTCCACAGGAATCAGTACGCAGATGATGTGGAGGTTATGCATGCAGGAAGACGTCGATTCCGAGATCGACCAGTAGAGTGGTACGATGCGGACATCCAGGCCCTCCCTGTAAGATAGCGTAAGGCCGTCGAACTGTTGTAGCCAAAGGATTGGGGAATGATATGGTGTATTTGAATCCTGAATAAAACCAACCTGCTTTCAGGAAAAAAAATGTGTTGCGTTACTTACTGAACAACCCTAGTACTTTTACGGTCGCTGTTCTGATGCCGTGTTACGTGACTGCTGGCGGTACCCCATGCGAGCGCTGCATCTTGTAGACAAGCTCGACACTCAGCGATGATACATTAACAGTTGGGGCATGTCCATCAACGATTTTATTTATTTATTTACACGTCAAGTTCCGTAGGACCAAATTGAGGAACAAATCTCCAAGGTCATGGAACGTGTCAGCACATGATATTACAACATAAAAGTAATAACAGATAAAAATAAATGTTTATGAACCTGAAAAAAGATAGTCCATAAGCTTAAGTAAACGCAATCAACAATACAATAACAATCAGCTTAATTTTTCAAGGGACTCCTCTACAGAATACAAAGGAGTGACCTACGAGGAAACTCTTCAGTTTCGATTTGAAAGCGCGTGGATTACTGCTACGATTTTTGAATTCGAGTGGTAGCTTATTGAATTTTTTTTCTTGTAGAACGATCAATCACTTCTGATACCGTTCGAATACTAAAAATGGCAACTTTAAGCCTTTGAACAAGATCCTGAACGTGGGCTTTCCACGACAGCTTACTATCTATCTGAACACCTAGAAATGTGAACTATGCAGTTTCACTAATCTTATGCCCATTCTGTGAAATTAAAACGTCGGGTTTTGTTGAATTGTGTGTTAGAAACTGTAAAAACTGAGTCTCCCTGTGATTTAGCGTTAGTTTATTTTCTACAAGCCATGAACTTATGTCACGTACTGCACTATTTGAAACCGATCCAATGTTGCACACAGCATCCTTTACCACCAAGCTAGTGTCATCAGCAAACAGAAATATTTTAGAGTTACCTGTAATAAGAGAGGGCATATCATTTATATAAATAAGGAACAGGAGTGGCCCCAACACTGATCCCTGGGGCACCGTCCACTTGACAGTACTCAGACCCCACATCACAGCCATTCTCAACACTGTGAATAATGACCTTTTGCTGCCTGTTGCTAAAGTAAGAGGTGAACCAATTATGAGCTGCTTCCTGTATCCCCTAACGGTCCAACTTCTGGAGCAATATTTTCTGATCAACACAATCAAATGCCTTAGTTAAATAAAAAAAAAAATATGCCAAGAGTTCGAAACCTTTTGTTTAGCCCATCCAGTACCTCACAGAGAAAAGAGAATACAGCATTTTCAGTTGTTAAACGACCTCTAAAGCCGAACTGCACATTCGATAGCAAATCGTGTGATATAAAATGATCAATTATCCTTACATACACAGCCTTTTCAATAACTTTTGCAAACACTGTTGGTATAGAAATAGGTCGTGTGTAGACATGATATCTCCTTTCTGTTGTTATGTTGCATCTCCAAATCGACCCATGTTACTGAACTGATTCTGTACACCCAACTGACACAAAAATACGGAAAAAGAAATGCATACTTGGACATAAATGCAGATGCTAGTCAATGCTGCTGGTTGTTCTGTTGGATTTGACCACAAACGGCACCTTTTCAATGTCCTCAACACGTTGCAAGCGTCAATCGTCGTCAGAACAGCGTTCTGGGGAGCTGTGACTGCATTATGCAGGAGCTAAATGAATTCGAACGTGGGCAATGTGCTGGTGCCTCTATGGTGTCTGCTTCCGTAACAAAGGGAGCCGAAGTGTTTGGTGTTTGAAGAGACACCTTAGTGAAGATTTATACCGCATTTAGGAAAGCAGAAAAACATCACCCGCCAAGTCACAATATGGGCGAAGGTGTGCACTGAGTCATCGTGACAGTCGGTCACTGAAGAGGGTTGTGACGAAAAGTGAGACGACGACAGCTGCAGAGGTCACTGTCGGCACTCGCGAACCCTGTCAACAGAGCGGGCTGGACTTTCAAAATCACACATCAACGACGCAAAAGCCCGTAACATAAAAATGTGGCGCCGAAGCCATAAAACATGGGCAATCGAGCAATGGAAGAATGTATTTGGTCGCATGAGTTTTGTCTGTCACTGTTTCCAACTTCTGGCCGATTTTGCTTCCCAAGAGTGAGACATGGTGGAAGATCGATGATGATTTGGGCAGCCATGTCGTGATTTCCCGTGGGCTTAAGGTCGCATTACTGCCAAAGATTGTGTGACCATACTAGCTGATCAGATCCATCCCATAGTACAATGTTTGTTCCCCAATGGTGATGCTGTGTTCCCAAGACGACAGGGATTCTGTTTACATAACTCGAACCGCCTAGCAGAGTCACTAGATCTCAATATTACTGAGCGTTTGATCTGCTTTGGAAAGATCGCTAACGACCTCTATCGTCGTTACCTGAATTTATTGCTATTAGGCTTTAGCACCTCAACTGACCAAAACAAAAATAAAGGAATCCTTACACACTGAAGCGCCGAGAAACTGGTATAGGTATGCATATTCAAATACAGAGATATGGAAACAAGCAGAATACGGGGCTGCGATCCGCAACGCCTATATAAGACAACAAGTGTGTGGCGCAGTTGTTAGATCGGCTACTGCTACTACAATGGCAGGTGATCAACGTTTAAATGGGTTTCAACGTAGTGTTACAGTCTGCGCACGAGCGATGGGACTCAGCATCTCCGAGGCAGCGATAAAGTGGCGATTTTCCCGTAGACTATTTCACGAGTGTACCTTGAATATCAGAATTCCGTTTAAACATCAAATGTCCGACATCGCTGCAGCTGGAAGAAGATCCTGCAAGAACGGGACCAACGACGACTGAAGATAATCGTTCAACGTGACAGCAGTGCAACCCTTCCACAAATTGCAGCGGATTTCAATGCTGGGTCATCAACAACTGCCAGCGCGCGGACCATTCAAGGAAATTTCATCCATATGGGCTTCTGGAGCCGAAGGCCCATACGGGTACCCTTGATGACTGCATGACACAAAGCTTTACTCGTCGTCTGGACCAGTCAACACCGATATCGACTGTTGATGACTGGAAACATGTTGCCTGGTCGGACGAGTCTTCATTCAAATTGTGTCGAGAGGATGTACATGTACGGGTATGGAGACAACCTCATGAATCCATGGACCCTGAATGTCAGCAGGGGACTGTTCAAGCTGGTGGAGGCTCTGTAATGGCGTGGGGCGGGTGCAGTGTGAGTGATATGGGACCCCTGATACGTCTAGATACGACTCTGACAGGTGACACCTACGTAAGCATCCTGTGTGATCACTTGCATCCACCCATGTCCATTGTGCATTCCGACGGACTTGGACAATTTCAGCAGGACAATGCGACACCCTACGCGTCCAAAACTGCTACAGAGTGACTCCGGGAACACAATTCTGAGATTAAACACTTCCGCTGGCCACCAAACTCCCCAGACATGAACATTATTGAGCATATCTGGGATGTCTTGCAACGTGCTTTTCAGAAGAGATCTCCACCCCCTCCTACTCTTACGGATTTATGGACGGCCCTGCAGGATTTGTGGTATCAGTTCCCTCCAGCACTACTTCAGACATTAATCGAGTCCATGCCACGTCGTGTCGCGGAATTTCTGCGTGCTCGCGGGGACTGTACGTGATATTAGACAGGTGTGCCAGTTTATTTGGCTCTGCAATGTATATGTATATATTTTCATCCATCCTTGAAACCGAGAAACTCAACAATTTTTGCTTGTTATCGACATTGATGCTGGCAATATATTCGTCTCAGGTTTCAGGAATTCCAAGACCGCATCAAAATTTCTACAGTAGTTCGTCAGTGTAACTCGCACATAAAAAAAAAGAAGCTTGCAGTGGACTTCAATTTACATATCTAGAGAGGAAAGTTTTGATAAAAATACTTATTTACTTGCTATAACATGACTGAAGCTTACATTTTATTTTTGCGTGCAGTAATATTCGTCTAGTATGCTTTTCACGTATCGTGACTGCAATGTATCTTCAAGTGGCAAAAAGATATTTCTTATGTACTGTAGTTACGATTTTAGATGTTCCAGAATTTTTACTTTACTTGTAGTGTGAAACTTTGTCTCTTGCCGAATTTCATGATTCTAGGTCAACGTGAAGTGCCTATAAGTTTTGATGAGTGAATGTGAGAGTTTCAAAATATGTGACATAAATGCGCGAATCTTTCCAGCACACCGACTTACAATTAGAAGCTTAAAATTTTTTCACTGCTAACCGACGCTAGATCTTAGTATGCGCAACAAATCTGAACCACATGCGCCAGAGTGTTCTGGGGAAAAAGGCTTAGACTTTTTACACCGCCAAGTAACCATAGACATTAGTATGTGACATAAATTTGAACTTGATACGTTGATTCCAGAGCAAAATGGGTCTTAACAGAGGAGCACACATACAGATGAAAAAATAAGACAAAAAATTTTTTCATGTGATGTAATAACAAATTAACAAATTTCTGATTTTTTGCTTCCCTTGTGCTGCGCAAGTTTTTTTCTTGCGAGGTTTCATGTTTCTGGGTCAACAGAAAATGTAGGTTTTAACAAGTGAGCTTTCGAGTAGGAAAATATCTGACATAAATGGTCGTATCTTTTGACTGCACCGACTTAGAAGCTTAAAACTTTTTGCTCTATCAAGGGACACTGAACCTTAGTGTGTGACATAAATTTTAACTTTATTCACCAGAGAAAGTTCCAGAGAAAAAGTATGTTAGCAGATGGGCAGAAAAAAAGACTTATAAAAAACATGAAAAAAATTATGTGTTATATATTTCCAAATTAACAATTTTCGAATTTTTTGCTTTACTTATACTGTGAAATCTTTGCTCCTTGCCAAATTTCATGATTCTAGGTCAACGGGAAATAGACTATAGATTTTGATGAGTGGGTCTTCTAGTATCAGAATATGTGACATAACTGGCCGCGTCTTTTGATTGAAATGACTTAGAAGCTTAAAATTTTTAGACCGTCAAGGGACCATAGACCTCAATAAGCCACATAAATTTGATAGGTTTTTTTCAGGCAATTTTTAGCAGTCGATATATGTTTCAAAATATTTATGACAACTGCATATACTGGATTTTATTAGTAAGACCGGTTTCGGCAGTAAGCCATCATATGCAGTCATTCATAGCACTTACAAGTGGAGCAATCGTCCTATTTTATGTAAATAAGATGATTGCTGCACTTGTAAATGCCATGAACGAGTTTTTGTAATACATGTTTCATGTGGCTTAAAATATTCAACGTTTTGTGTTTCAGAATTCATAACAAGTGAAATGTTTTTAGTGATTTTGGTGCCAGATGATAGCTTACGGCCGAAATCGGTTGTTGTTGTTGTGGTCTTCAGTCCTGAGACTGGTTTGTTGCGGCTCTCCATGCTACTCTATCCCGTGCAGGTTTCTCCATCTCCCAGTACCTACTGCAGCCTACATCCTTCTGAATCTGCTTAGTGTATTCATCTCTTGGTCTCCCTCTACGATTTTTATCCTCCACGCTGCCCTCCAGTACCAAATTGGTGTTCGCTTGATGCCTCAGAACATGTCCTACCAACCGATCCCTTCTTCTAGTCAAGTTGTGCCACAAACTCCTCCGCAAATTCTATTCAATACCTCCTCATTAGTTATGTGATCTACCCATCTAGTCTTCAGCATTCTTCTGTAGCACCACATTTCGAAAGCTTCTATTCTCTTCTTGTCTAAACTATTTCTCGTCCACGTTTCAGTTCCATACATGGCTACACTCCATACAAATACTTTCAGAAACGACTTCCTGACAAATCTGTACTCGATGTTAACAATTTCTGTTCTTCAGAAACGCTTTCCTTGCCATTGCCAGTCTACACTTTATATCCTCTCTACTTCGACCATCATCAGTTATTTTGCTCCCCAAATAGCAAAACTCCTTTACTACTTTGTCTCATTTCCTAATCTAATTCCCTCAGCATCACCCAACTTAATTCGACTACATTCCATTATCCTCGTTTTGCTTTTGTTGATGTTCATCTTATATCCTCCTTTCAAGACACTGTCCATTCCGTTCAACTGCTCTTCCAAGTCCTTTGCTGTTTCTGACAATTACAATGTCATCGACGAACCTCAAAGTTTTTATTTCTTCTCGATGGATTTTAATACCTATTCCAAATTTTTCTTTTGTTCTTTACTGCTTGCTCAATATACAGATTGAATAGCTGCTTCCCTTTCATGCCCCTGGACTCTTATAACTGCCATCTGGTTTCTGTAAAAATTGTAAATAGCCTTTCGCTCCCTGTATTTTACCCCTGCCAGCTTCAGAATTTGAAAGAGAGTATTCCAGTCAACATTGTCAAAAGCTTTCTCTAAGTCTACAAATGCTATAAACGTAGGTTTGCCTTTCCTTAATCTTTCTTCTATAAAAAAACAGTGTGTGCAGATCAATGTCGTGAGTTTTTTGAAACATAAATTTGAACCTGGTACATCTACCAAGTTTTAAGAAAAAGGGTTCTTAACAGTCAGACAACGAAGCGATCCTATAAGGATTCCTTTTTTTGCAGATTGATGCATGGAACCCTCAAAAGGGGGGGGGGGGGTGAGGGAAGTGGGCGCTACCTGCTACCTAGATCCAGGAGAAGAAAATCGGGATAGATCCTGCTCCCACCGTGTTTACGGCACACCTGCTGACACAGTGGGGACTTGGGGTGTACCGGAGAAAAGCTGACCCTAGCGGCGTGGCAGGAGAAAATCTGCCGAGGAGTAGGGGCAGCCGGCGGTGGTCGCTGACGCGGGGCAACCCTCCAAGCGAAACCCACCGCAGGAAAACAGCACCCACACTTTCTCCGGCGGCTCGCTGTGGGCCTGCATCGCACCGTGAACTGAAAGTAAGCGATCCTCAGTATGGTAGGCACTGTACACACGCGTTTTCGACTGCGGCCGATTCCTGATTATGGCAACAGGATTGTTTCTAATATTTTGGATCTGTCTGGTGAGTTAGTAAAAAGGTCCACTTATTTTACCGCACCAGTTTAATTGTAATAGATTAAAATGTCACCAGTAGCATCACCACCACTGGTTCTTTAAAGAATCAAACTCCCATGTTGTACATGCATCGATAAAACAGCTTCAAATTATGTTTCAAGGTTGTTGCAAGTCGCTTAGCGCTCTCATTATGAAACAACGGATGGGTGTAGGCTGAGTAGCTTGCGTCCCGTTTCAAGAAAACTGGTCTTCCACGCCTCTCAATGTTTATGACGTCACGTCTCCTGAACCGAGGCCCTTGGTGCGTGACACTGCAGGTTTTACTAGTGCAGCAGCCGCCTCGAGGGTGGAGCTATTGACTGTTTCAGACGACTTTATTATTTCTTAACTGCTCGTTTAAATGCATGCAAGCCCTCAATAGCACAGACAAAGTTAAAATCTTTAGTGGGCACCTTTTGAATTACACATTAATTTCCCGTGGGTCCTGCATGGAGCAGAGCTTTCGCGAAGTATGGCTAACAGGCCGACTGACGTCGTTGCGACGCCCGTATTTCTCTTGGGCCCCGTTCTTAACTATGGCTCGGAGAACGACACAATTTTGCAGGTACGTTCACTGATGTATATGGATACATCTACATCTACATTTATACTCCGCAAGCCACCCAACGGTGTGTGGCGGAGGGCACTTTACGTGCCACTGTCATTACCTCCCTTTCCTGTCCCAGTCGCGTATGGTTCGCGGGAAGAACGACTGCCGGAAAGCCTCCGTGCGCGCTCGAATCTCTCTAATTTTATATTCGTGATCTCCTCGGGAGGTATAAGTAGGGGGAAGCAATATACTCGATACCTCATCCAGAAACGCACCCTCTCGAAACCTGGCGAGCAAGCTACACCGCGACGCAGAGCGCCTCTCTTGCAGAGTCTGCCACTTGAGTTTGCTAAACATCTCCGTAACGCTATCACGCTTACCAAATAACCCTGTGACGAAACGCGCCGCTCTTCTTTGGATCTTCTCTATCTCCTCCGTCAACCCGATCTGGTACGGATCCCACACTGACGAGCAATACTCAAGTATAGGTCGAACGCGTGTTTTGTAAGCCACCTCCTTTGTTGATGGACTACATTTTCTAAGGACTCTCCCAATGAATCTCAACCTGGCACCCGCCTTACCAACAGTTAATTGTATATGATCATTCCACTTCAAATCGTTCCGCACGCATACTCCCAGATATTTTACAGAAGTAACTGCTACCAGTGTTTGTTCCGCTATCATATAATCATACAATAAAGGATCCTTCTTTCTATGTATTCGCAATACATTACATTTGTCTGTGTTAAGGGTCAGTTGCCACTCCCTGCACCAAGTGCCTATCCGCTGCAGATCTTCCTGCATTTCGCTACAATTTTCTAATGCTGCAACTTCCCTGTATACTACAGCATCATCCGCGAAAAGCCGCATGGAACTTCCGACACTATCTACTAGGTCATTTATATATATTGTGAAACTGCCAACAAAATACCGGGTGATCAAAAAGTCAGTATAAATTGGAAAACTTAATAAACCACGGAATAATGTAGATAGAGAGGTAAAAATTAATACACATGCTTGGAATGACATGGGGTTTTATTAGAAGAAAGAAAAAAAAAAAACAAAGTTTACAAAATGTCCGACAGATGGCGCTGGACAGCAAAACTGCTACCGTGATGGATGAGAGGTACGCCGATATGTTACAGAATCACATCACCCCCAGCCTGGCTGATAAACACCTGCTGGAACGTACGATGTTTATGCAGGATGGCGCTCCACCCCACATTGCTAGACACGTGAAAAATCTCTTGCGCGCGTCGTTTGGTGATGATCGTATGCTCAGCCGCCACTTTCGTCATGCTTGGCCTCCCAGGTCCCCAGACCTCAGTCCGTGCGATTATTGGCTTTGAGGTTACCTGAAGTCGCAAGTGTATCGTGATCGACCGACATCTCTAGGGATGCTGAAAGACAACATCCGACGCCAGTGCCTCACCATAACTCCGGACATGCTTTACAGTGCTGTTCACAACATTATTCCTCGACTACAGCTATTGTTGAGGAACGGCGGTGGACGTATTGAGCATTTCCTGTAAAGATCATCATCTTTGCTTTGTCTTACTTTGTTATGCTAATTATTACTCTTCTGATTAGATGAAGCACCATCTGTCGGGCATTTTTTGAACTCTTGTACTTTTTTGGTTCTAATAAGACCCCATGTCATTCCAAGAATGTGTGTCAATTTGTACCTCTCTATCTACATTATTCCGTGATTTATTCAGTTTTCAAATTTATACTGACTTTTTGATCACCCGGTATGTTGCGGATAGAATCAGTGGTAAAAGAGTAGTGCTTACAAACAGAAAATGTGTTTTAAGAGATAAATTTTATTCCTCCCATGAGTTGAAATTTTGGATGTTCGCCATTGTCAAGCATTTCATGGCAGAGTTATACAATACAAGGTCTGTTCAAAAAATTCCAGAACACTCGTAATTTCGTGCCAATGGTACGTTGCGGCATAATGCGGTTGGCATACTTGCACACGCCTTTGTTTAATCTATAACTGCCGGAAGTTTGATTGTTGCATGTCTTGTTTCTATTGTTCAGCGCTGTACTGAGTAGAATCTTGTGTCACACAGTTTGCGAATTTCGAGATGGCAGAGTTGTAGGAGCAACGCTTCTCCATTAAATTTTGCCTGAAACTCAAGGAAACCAAATGATGCAGGATGCCTACGGCTATGAGTGCTTAAATCGAACTCTGTTTTGGGAAAGTTTCACACGGTTTAAAAATGGCCAGTCAGCAGTCAAATATCGACCTCGTTCAAAACGCTCTCTGACTTTTCTCTGACTTTTACCGACGACGCCCTTGTCAGGAACGTCAACGAAATTTTGCATGCCAATCGCAGACCGACTGCCCGAGAGACTGCAGATGAATGTACCATTTTACGCGTAGTTGGATCATGTCATGGAATCCTGACAAGCATCTTGGAATTGATCGTGTTGCCGCCAAGCTGGTCCCGCGGCTCATGGGTTCAGGACCAGGAAGACCTTTGCCTGGCGATCTGTGAAGAGCTCTTGGATCGTGCAAATGAGGGCGGCTTGTTCCTTAAGAGAATCATAATTGGAAATGAGACGTGGGCAATAATGATGTTGACAGCACCGTTCAGTCTTAACGACGGGCCGGGAAGGGTTTTCAGAGACCCAAAAAATGTTGTTGAGACCACCGTTCAGTCTTAGCGACGGGTCAGGGAAGGTTTTCGGAGATCCCCCAAAAAAAAGCTAGTCTGGGCAGGTCGAAATTCGAAGCCATGCTGATAGGACTGGTTCATCATGAATTTGTGCCACACGCAAAACTGTTAATCGTGGTTACTATCGGCACGTGATGCGGCCCTTCGGGAAAATGTGAGAAAGAAACAGCCTGAAATGTGGCGAAACAAATGGTTCAAATGGTTCAGAGCACTATGGGATTTTACATCTCAGTTCATCAGTCCCCTAGACCTGTTGTCGTTGTTGTTGTTGTTGTTGTGGTCTTCAGTCCTGAGACTGGTTTGATGCAACTCTCCATGCTACTCTATCCTGTGCAAGCTTCTTCATCTCCCAGTACCTACTGCAGCCTACATCCTTCCGAATCTGCTTAGTGTATTCATCTCTTGGTCTCCCTCTACGGTTTTTACCCCCCACACTGCCCTCCAATACTGAATTGGTGATCCCTTGAAGCCTCAGATCATGTCCTACCAACCGATCCCTTCTTCTGGACAAGTTGTGCCGCAAACTCCTCCCCAATTCTATTCAATACCTCCTCATTAGTTATGTGATCTACCCATCTAATCATCAGTATTCTTCTGTAGCACCACATTCCGAAAGCTTCTATTCTCTTCTTCTCCAAACTATTTATCGTCCATGTTTCACTTTCATACATGGCTACACTCCATACAAATACTTTCAGAAACGACTTCCTGACACTTAAATCTATACCCGATGTTAACAAATTTCTCTTCTTCAGAAACGCTTTCCTTGCCATTGCCGGCCTACATTTTATATCCTCTCTACTTCGACCATCATCAGTTATTTTGCTCCCCAAATAGCAAAACTCCTTTACTACTTTAAGTGTCTCATTTCCTAATCTAATGCCCTCAGCACCACCCGACTTAATTCGACTGCATTCCATTATCCTCGTTTTGCTTTTGTTGATGTTCATCTTATATCCTCCTTTCAAGACACTATCCATTCCGTTCAACTGTTCTTCCAAGTCCTTTGCTATCTCTGACAGAATTACAATGTCATCGGCGAACCTCAAAGTTTTTACTTCTTCTCCATGGATTTTAATGCCTACTCCGAACTTTTCTTTTGTTTCCTTTACTGCTTGCTCAATATACAGATGGTGTAACATCGGGGAGAGGCTACAACCCTGTCTTACTCCCTTCCCAACCACTGCTTCCCTTTCATGTCCCTCGACTCTTATAACTGCCATCTGGTTTCTGTACAAATTGTAAATAGCCTTTCGCTTCCTGTATTTTACCCCTGCCACCTTCAGAATTTGAAAGAGAGCATTCCAGTCAACATTGTCAAAAGTTTTCTCTAAGTCTACAAATGCTAGAAACGTAGGTTCGCCTTCCTTTATCTTTGTTCTAAGATAATTCGTAGGGTCAGTATTGCCTCACGTGTTCCAACATTTCTACGGAATCCAAATTGATCTGCCCCGCAGTCGGCTTCTATCAGTTTTTACCCTAGACCTAGAACTACTTAAACCTAACCAACCAAAGGACATAACACACATCCATGCCCGAGGCAGGATTCGAACCTGCGACCGTAGCAGTCGCGCGGTTCCGGACTGAAGTGCCTAGAACCGCTAGGCCACCGGGCCGGCTGTGGCAAGACAGTTCATTGCTCTTGCATCACGATAACGCACCGGCACATTAATCCCTTTTGATGCGTAATTATTGCACAAAATACGAAATCACTGTCTCTCCCCATCCTTCGTGCTCTCCAAGCCTCGCCCCAGTAGACATTTTTTTTTTATTTCTAAAGGTGAAAACCCCGTTGAAAGGACGAAAATTTGCAACAGTAGACGAGATAAAAGAAAATTCGCAGACGGCGCTTCGTGCGATCCAGCTGGAGGTGTACCCAGAGTCCTTTCCGAAGTGAAAACGACGCAGGGAGCGGTGTATCAATCATGGAGGAGAGTATTTGGAAGGAGGCCACACACAATCAGTAAAAGGAAAGCGTAGAAAAGTTTTGTGGACGAAGTTCCCGAATTTTTTGAACAGACCACGTAAGTTTTAAGTTATGGTGTTGTGTCGAACATTATAGCAATGGAAGTAACAGTTGTGATCACTGACATAAGCATTGTAACATCTTAACTTTTGTTATTCGTACGCAAGCTAAAATACATGAATGTGGTTAGCACAGGTTTAGAGACCGCTTGTGGTAGTCGGTGATCACGAAAGTTATTTGCATTGCTATGAAGTGCGACACAACTCTACAACGGTACCATTATTAGAATCTGTGCCTTGAAACGGTATCGAATATTTGTGCTTGACAATAGCTTACCGCCGAAACAGCAAAAGTAAATTGAATACTTCTTTAGCTATAACTGGGGAATGGTGTTCTTTCAACAGTCTTTGTTTGAGTAGCGAAAATGTTACGCACTGTTGTCGAAAATGTGTGGTATATTTACCACAACATGATTCAGAACTACTTTATAACAATATCAAGTGCTATAAAACAAGGAAACTCAAATCATTACATGGTTAACAGTATGTGTAGTATTGCGATGTATTGATTTGTGTTGTCTTTTTTGTAGCACTTAATAATGGGATAATGTAGTCGCGAAACATTTGTAAATACAGGGCGAGGAAGTTGCGCGAGGAAATTCAAGCGGCCCGCCAGATACAATTAGTTTCAGTTGCTCTCATAGCATTGATGATAGCGCCGAAACTGGTCAGCCCTCAGCGTGGGTTCCATCCTTACTACGTCCTATGACTCATTTTTTGTATCGCTCTCTTATTCGGTTCTAGGAAACCAAACGAAGAACACATTTGTCAACACTGCTCTAACGGGCCGCTTGCATTTGCACGCGCAACGATCTGAGTGGCTAACTTCAACGACACCCCGAGGGAAATGGAAATAACGGAGGGAGAAATAGGGAAGGAGAAAAGTTCAGCGAAAGTGATGAAGACAGGTGCAGAAAGGACACAGGAAAGAACAACAGAGATAAAGAATAAAAACTACTGGAAAGAAATGGAAAAAAGTTATTTCATGTGGTTCTCAGTAGGCGAAACCAGTGAAAAAAGCTCGTATAGCAATGTTAGTAGGTGGGGAGAGCCGTGATTACAGAATCTCTCACCACCGTGGTTTTTCGAGTTTAGGTGATGGGAGACTTTTGCTCGACCTGGTTCTAGCGAAGTGCACGCCTTCCTCCTGCTAACTGCCATAATGCAGTTGACACGTTCGTGAGAGATTAGCGACCCTGGTGGTCTCTATACCCTTAGCGACGGATGCCGTCTTGGGACTGAAGTCCCGAACTACAACGGAGACATCCGATGAGTTACGAGTTCCCACGGGGCCACTGGTGGTCGGATGGCAGATGGAATTCAGGCGGGAAAAAGTGTTCGCGAACTTTCACACGGTATTCGAAATATAACTGGCCATTAAGACTGGAACATCAGGAAGGTGACATGGATGAAACCTGCAACTGACATGAGTTGTACTGTGTCCTTCGCGATATACAAATGATCAGCAGTACAGTGAGTGCAATGAAAGAGGTGGAATTAATGCCATCTATATTCCGTATAAAAGCGAAGATTGCAGAGTGAGTTATTCATTCAGAAACTTCATTTGAATGTTATCTGTTTGTGAGAACTTCGTTTTATGCTGCCTTTAATCAGAATAAAAAAATTGTTCAAATGGCTCTGAGGAGTATGGGACTTAACATCTGAGGCCATCAGTCCCCTAGAACTTAGAACTACTTAATCATAACTAACCGAAGGACATCACACACATCCATGCCCGAGGCATGATTCGAACCTGCGACGTTAGCGGTCGCGCGGTTCCAGACTGAAGCGCCTAGAACCGTTCGGCCACACCGGTCGGCTAATCAGAATAAATGGCTACCAATTGTTGTTGTTATGGTCGTCAGTCCACAGATTGGTTTTGATGTAGCTCTCCATGCTACTCTATCCTGTGCAAGCCGCTTCATCTCCTAATATCTACTGCAGCTTGCATCCCTGTGAATCTGCTTAGTATATTCATCTCTTGAGCTCCCTCTACGATTTTTACCCCCCTCATACACTTCATTCCAGTATTAAATTGGTGTTCCCTTGATGTCTCAAAATCTGTAATACCAACCTATCCCTTCCTCTAGTAGAGTGTGCCACAATTTTCTTTTCCTTCCAATTCTATTGTGTATCTCCTGATTAGTTACGTGATCTGCCGATCTAATATTCAGCATTCTTCTGTAACACTACAATTCTAAAGCTTCTGTTCTCTTCTTGTCTAAACTGTTTATCGTGCGTGCTTCACTTCCATACAAATACTTTGAAAAATACTTCCTAACAGTTAAATATATACTCGATGTTATCTTCAGAAATGCTTCCCTTGCCATTGCCAGTCTACATTTTATATCCTCTCTACTTCAAACCATCATCAGTTACTTTGGTGTTCAAATAGCAAAACTCCTACTACTTTGAAGTTTCGTTTCCTGATCTTATTCCCTCAACATCACCTGATTTAATTCAACTACATTTTATTACTTCGTTTTGCTTTTGTTAATGTTCACTTTACGCCTTTCTTTCAAGACGCTGTCCATTCCATCCCACCAGTACATGTTGGATTCGACAACAGCCTATTGTTGCTCGCTTTGTTCTGGATTCACGAGTACCATGTGAGTAAATGACGAGTTCAGGAGCGTCATATACAAAGCCATGCCTATCAACGGTCCCAAGCGACTAGTGCCATAGAGAACAGACGTTCACTGGGCCTTATCATATAGCCTCGTGCGTACATTCAGTCAGGAAACGAGTTTGCTTGCAGAAACACAAGTATCCAGTGGGTCGACGCCTGGTGCTCCACAGACATCTAACACGGAACCACCACTGTGGCTCCCGTTGACGCAGCATCTGAGAAAGGCGATCTGACAGTGGTGCGCCCAATACAGGAGTAGCACCACGTCGTTTCTTCAGACGAGTCCCAGTTCAACACACAGCATCTCAACAGAGGTGTCTGCGTGTGGAGACTGAGGAGAACTAACGATGTCAGATCCCATTCATCGTCAACACACGGGACCAACTACTGGCGTAATGGTGTAGTATGCCATTGGGTACACAACATGATCACCTGTGGTTTTCGTAGCTGGTGATTTTGTCAGTTACATTCTCGATGTTTTAAGATCAGTATCAGTATCCTACCTGCAAGATCTCTGTGACGTTATCTTTCAACAAAATAACTCAAGGCTACATGTTGCTCTTGCTGTCTTGACCTACCTCAGAATTGAGGGTGTCCGGATGTAGCCCCAGCCAGCACTTGGTCACTCTCTGAAAACACCTGAGAGTGGTTGCGAAGAGGTTACCATGTTACCACTTGCCAACTAGTTATATCTATTATCTCTGGGATAGAGCCGGAAAAGAAAGAAACAACATTCTTGTATTCGTCATCCAACCTCGATTCGAGTCATTGCCTAGTTAGGTTAGGCCAAAGGTGGCAGCTTTGTGTCCTAAATTTCGAACCAAGTATAACGCGGATGAAATAAAAGAATATGGCTCGTAAACTGTGGCACAATATTGATCTGACAGGAAATTTTAGATCAGTGCACACGCCACTCCAGAGTTAGAATTCTTTGTGGAGGAATGTTTTACTTATCACATATTTGATTAATTTTACATTTAAATCACATAGGTATTAGAATTTAAGGAAAAACAATGAAGCAAGAAAAAGTAATGACTGAAGTCAAACTCAGACGAGCAATCTAGCAGTTACCAATCTTGAGCGCTACCGATGAAGCCACGAGGCCCTTCGAAAATTGTCCTATCTTTAGCGAGTTAAACCCGCTCGGAAAACTTCAAGGTCGGTCTTCCCGAATTTTTTTTTTAGAACCGCGTTGTTATGGCTTTGTTATTCTGAACTTCACTTACCATAAATATAAAAATTAAAAGAATCCTATTGTCTCATGATACCCTAGTAATTCATTTCTCTGCAGTATGCTTTGTTCCAGGAGAGCTTCCGAAGTATTAGGCTTAATTAGAGGTACTTGCACGGCAAAGGGATAAGACTCGAAAAGCACAAAGCGTTGTTAGCTGCAATTTGCAGCTAGAACGATAAGTAACGAAGGCCAGTAACGGGAATGTGTCTGGACAGAAAACAACAGAGGCCACTTTCGACGAAAGAGAAGGAAGTTACTCAGTGAATTCTGCTCGGAAGGGCTTATCAACACGGTATCAAATAATAGAGGGGTGTTTCGTTACGTCAGAGCACAACATCAATAATCGGCATTATGTTCCAGGGAAAATGGTCAGTGGATAAAATAATATTGAGACGTAACAGCCATAAACAGAAACTAGTATAAGCATTACTACCAGTTTCTAGCGAAATCTACACTGTTGACAACTCTCCAGTTCGGCAGAATCGTGAAGTCAGTGCTGTTTACCATTCGCTATTTCTTCGTTGTATGAAGGACTATCACAAGTCCAGTGACTCTTTGCATAAAAAGAGGCAGTCTAGCGCTCTATCGTCACAGCCCTTTAAAGATGAATGGGAATGATAGAAGTGAGAGATCAGAATTCTCAAAATATATTATATATTCGCGTAACTGACGGGTACTTCAAATTTGCTACGAAACGATACTAAAATACCGTGCAAGAAAATTTAAAGATTTAGTCCACAATGAAAGAGCAAAGACCTACAAAGATCGATAGATAAACTTTATTGTTCCGTACATCAAGAAGCATTTTGTGCTAAATTTGCAGGCATGCAGCATGTTAAGAAATTAGTGGCAGAAAAAGTACAATTTCTCAAGTGGCACCATTATTCCAGTCAGTTGCACCAGTTTTCAATGGAAATGAATGAAAGTATGGACACTATGAGTATTACTGAAAAGTACGTTGGTTACGTCAAGAAGCGTGTCTCGAAAGATTTTTTTCGATTTAAACTAGCTATTTTGGAATTTATGAAGGAAAAAGGAGTGCAGGAACGAATATTAGAACAACCGGAATGGATTACAGACTTCGCGTTTTAAGTGGACTTGACTGCACACAGTAAGATATTGCAAGGTGAAAAATCACTTCTTTCCGATTTGATGGGGATGCATTTCAAAAGAAAATCGCGTTGTGGAAGGGACACATTATGACAAACACAGTCCAGTTCCCTAAGCTCACTGGCGTTAAAAGATACACGAGGTCTGAATTAATTGTGGCCTTGAAAGAATTACAAGGATAGCTCCTCGAAGACACAGCCAATCTTACACCTGTTTTCGACACTGCTTGCGTCACGGTTGAAAGCGCCCCTGTGCATGTGCAGGTGTAACTGATTGGCCCGCGAAGTAATTCCCATTTCAATTACAAATCCTTTTACTTTAAATCTGCCCAGCACTTCTATGTTTCATTCCTTAGGTGGAGTTTCCACGCCTTCACAGTGAGATTGCAAAAGTACTAAAGTATATCGATCGACATATTCGTAGAAAAGACTAAATAAGTGGCAACCTGAGTGCGAAAATATTAAAAATTTTCTGCGTCTGTCCATATGCCGACAGTTTGTGCCAGATAAAAATTGTTTTCAGCACAGACAAGGAAAAAAAACCAATTTAATAATACTGAAAATTTGTTTGGTCTGTGATCCGAGTTTCTGCGAAATGTGAAGTGTAAAACCAAGTCGTATGCAGTGCAACCGGACCGCCTTTTGAATGTGGTGCAGTCGCAGTTTGCCCTCTTCCTCGCACTCAGTGTGCCACGGCGGTGCGGCAAGTTTGCAGCGAGGCTGAGCACTATGACAGTGGGGCAGGGCACAATATTAATAACAAAAATGGTTCAAATGGCTCTAAGAACTATAGGACTTAACATCTGAGGTCATCAGTCCTCTAGGCGTAGAACTACATAAACCTAACTAACCTAAGGACATCACACACATCCATGCCCGAGGCAGGATTCGAACCTGCTACCGTAGCAGCAGCGCGGTTCCGGACTGAAGCGCTTAGAACCGCTCGGCCGCAACGGCCTGCTATTAATATCACCTGGAACCTTTATGACAAATGTTCCAGGTAAGAGTCTTGGTTCGGCACACAATGTTAAAAAATGCACATCTCCTTATTTTTAATGACATATCACACATAAAATTCCAGTTATCACTGGACATATAAACTCTTAGTTAAAGTCTTTTATAAGATACGTTAATTAAGATGGAAACAAAACATCGATTTCGACATTAAATACTCTTTAACTGGACTGTGCCCATTTTTTTATACTACTTATGTGGTCCCTCATGTGCCACCATGATAAGCGTTGTAAAAACACGGAGTGCAATAATTTCAACGGCTTCGAGTACACACTACAGGTAGTGTATCTTTACAGGATCAATTTTTTTCGGAATATTTCCAACGAAAACTCAAATTTTGTGTGCAATGTGTGTAACTAAAGCGTTCCTTAGAACAACGACTTAGTTGAAATCCATATGTCAGTAACTCTTACATATTACACTACAAGTCATATACTCTGAAACTGCAATGTTTTGTTTGTATTTTACTGAAATTTAGTCCTTGTATGAAACTTTGAAATGATAAACTATTGCAAACGTTTGATGCTATGTATCTCGATCTCAATGTGCTTCAGTTGAGTCTCTGTTCGAGAGAAAGCCTAAATTTTAAATACAAAGACGTGCATTTTTCATAGAAACGATATATTATTAATTTTTTATTAATTTTATGTTGAAATGACGTAGATATTCGAACTGAACGGGAAAAAAACAATAAAAGAAGAAATAATGACAGAAGTGAGTCTGGAACCAGTGATCCAGCAATTACCAGTCTCGAGCGCTGCCCATGGAGCCACACGGCCAACCAAAATTTTGCCCCACCTTTAGTGAATTAAAATCGCTCGGAGAATTTCAAAGCCGATTTCCTCGAGAACTTTTGAGACTCGCATTGAACTGCTATGGCTGACTGTTACATTTTGAGTTGAGAACTTCAGGTGCCATAAATACAAAAATTTACAAAAATCAGATTGACGAGTAGTCCTCCTCTTAGCCACAGCCTGCGGGAAAGTTTCCGAAATGGATTTTCATTCTGCAGAGGAGTGCTGCTCGTTCCTGAAGTGTCCCATCAAATTAAACCTGTTCGCCGGACCGGAGCTAGAAATCTGAACTCTTGCTGTTACCAACTGAGATAACCAGACACGAATCATAGGCCGCCATAACAGCTTCACTTCAGTCCAGTAACTCATCTCCTACTCTCTGAACTCGACGGAAGCAAGCTTCCGGTTCACAGTCACGATCCGACTCACGGTTTTCGTCTGACGGAAAATTTTATGTACATTCGTTCTAGATCGGAATCTGTCTCGCACTACGCCGACTGTAGCATGAAAAGGGGTTTTACTGCCGATATGAGCCGAGCTCGTAGCGACTAGATGCTACACTGGTTTTCCGCGCCGCTTCGTAAAGCGATTTTCTTGTCTCAATAAGCTACCTGTGGCAAGTGATTCCACGGCAACGCGCTGGCGTTTTATTCCTGCACCGAGTCTCGCCTGTCAACCGTGGTCCATTTCATTGACACGTCGGCGGCGATATTGCGTGTGTGGTGAGAACTGTCCGGAGTGCAGTGTGGCGCCTGAACGGTGAAAGTGGTGTTGCAGTGGACTACACTTTTTACGAAAAAAATCTAAATATATTAACAGACTTGGAGGGACAAGCGACGAGCACGGACTTCATTCTTTTCGACAGCAAAATTCGTAATGGATGTCCGTGTCGAAGGCTGTACGTTAAATTCTCCTCACTCCTGAGAACTGAAAGAATACGAACGAAACCTGTCATTTGAACAATGAAAAATATCTGTTAGGTTTGTGTGTTAAGTTCGTATGGTTTTTGTCTTGCATGTTGGTATTTCGGTTGCTATGGATTTATTTATAGATTGTCATCTTTCATTTGTAGTTCACTGTTGCTATTTGAGTTCACGGTAAACTGAAGAACGGGATACAACCCGTCGGCTTTGACCAATGACGTCATAGGTTGGTTCAAATGGTTCAAATGGCTCTGAGCACTATGGGACTCAACTGCTGTGGTCATCAGTTCCCTAGAACTTAGAACTACTTAAACCTAACTAACCTAAGGACATCACACACACCCATGCCCGAGGCAGGATTCGAACCTGTGACCGTAGCAGCAGCGCGGTTCCGGACTGGAGCGCCTAGAACCGCACGGCCACCGCGGCCAGCTGTCATAAGTTGCTCATAGATATTAATGTCCTTACTCTCGAGCCTTAGGTAATAAATCGGTTGTCTCCTGTGAATAACGGCCATCATTGTAAATTGAAATAAATGAATGTGCTTTTAAGACAGCGCTAGATTTTTTTCGTCTGAACTGATTTAAGTAATTGGTTCTTTCCAAGTCTTTCGGTACTTAATTTCATTCTTAGTGAGTTTGAGATAATTTGGAAGAAAAGCTTTTTATTTAGGAGAATGTTTAGTTTTTCATTTTCGTTTGTAGTTATAGATTTATCTATATAGGTCAACTGAGAAATAGCATATAAATGCTAACGAAAACGAAGAAGTCAACGTACGTTAAATTTGTATCCCGTACTGCAATTAAACTATACAGATCGACAGAAGTTCGAGTTACAACTCATATATATGTCAACTGAGATATTCCATGCTACCGGTACTTCTATCCCTTTTTTTCTTCAGTTTTTACAGAAGTACTAGAACTGAAACAAGCGATATCTTTAACATTATGCTCGAAATATTACTGGACGTGATACACGTCTATCATCTGTTTTCTCTCCTGCATTCCTTTGTTTATGAACACTCGTCTTTGCTGTTAAATCTGTGTAATAAATCATCTGTGGCAAATTATGACGTCACTAGTCAAAACCGACGGGTTGTATCCCGTTCTTCAGTTGTCCCGAGTTCACATATTGTCATTTTGTCATTTGAAGATAGTGAGTGGAGCTATGGACGTTAGAAAATGGAGTACCAAGTGGAGAAATCGCAACACTATCGACATAGTCTCCTGTTTGAGCTCAATAGGTGGGTGACAGTAGCAAAGTCAGCCAGAAACATTTGCTCCATGTACGGCGCAATGGACAGACGATGAGAAACAGAGCTAATGCATGTAAAACATAGTACTTGATTTGCTTTATTCACAGTATTTGATAGTTTCACGATAAACCGAGAAATCACAGCTCTACCTCTAATTTCAGGTTCTCATTAGTGGCACCTTTGTCCGATGTCAGCATGTAATCACTGTATGTGCAAAAATATACCTCCCACTTGTAGTAATGCGTGCGGTGTTCGTACCAGGAGAATATTTTTCAGGGACGTTTTGTACGAATTTGAGGATGATGTGGATAACTAAGACTCATATAAAGATCCTGAATTTGTTCCTAAACGCAAATGCGCTCCAAAAGATGTTGCTAATTAGGTAAATGTGAATAATTATTTAAGTAAGTAAACAATATGATGCGTTCCTTAGCATCGTTTACGTGAATTTATGTGACCTGTGATGGCAGATATCTTAAGCGACATACTTAAAATTCTTTGCGGGCTGTACTAAGGTGCCTACTAAAATTAATTTTATGATGTGGTGAACTATATATTAATTTTGGATTTGTTACACTTTGTTATTGCAAACATTGTTAAATGCAAATCTTAGAACCAAAATATGAAACAATTCGCTCTTTTCAATCATTATTTTTGAGAGGATTCGTAGTACCGTTTCTTTAATTCGTCCAGCTAGTAACAGTTTTAAGTGAGTTCTAACCAATGTTAAGTGAACTCAGTCTGCCAGTAAACAAAGTTAAGTGGCAACTGACGAATTTTTAAGGACAAGATTTTGCGTATGATTTACCGCTTTAAAAATATAGTAGTTGTAATATATTTGAATACAATGACTTTTCATAATTTTAAAAAATTCGTATGGGTATGAAATATACTATTTGGGAATTTTATTGAAACTTTATTGCGAAATTTCTCCAAAAAGGGCAACATTTTCCTCACCACATTTTCCAGTCGAGGCGTTCATAGAGAAAGTGAGACATTTATAATTTTTTTAAATATTTGTAAAACTACAAATCCGATTAAAAAAAAGATCGTAGTAAAAGTTGTTCGTCACGAAAGGAGTCATCCAATGATACCAAACTTGATCCCCCCACACACTCAAAGGGGGCGGGGCGGGAGGGGTGTCAACTTCTGAAATCTTACGGAGCTACCCACATTCTTAATTGCGAAGTCGGATTATCTGGGGGAAAAACCTGTAATTTTTTTCGCTGTGTGATAGATGGCGTTGCAATGGACAAAGATGAAAACGGGTTAAAAGCCGTAGGAAAATGATAATATCTCAGGAAATAGACATCATATTAGCATAGCAGGAGGTTATAAAGGCAATTATTCTAAAATCTTTAATGAGAAACAAGTTTTTATAGCAAAAAATTTGATTCTCCTGTACAAAGAATATTGTTGGTGTAATTTCTTTCACGGTTGAGGCATAACGCCAAAAGATTTTAAACTATTTACAAACAAACCCATGAACGTTCCATTTTAGTGACCCCTGTGAAAGAAATTACACCAATACTGAGGACAAATAAACGTATCATCTCCAGGACAATCAAATTTTTTTTCATATAAAAACTGGTTTCTCATTAAACATTTTACAATTGTTGCCTTTATAACCTCCTGGGATCCTAATCTGGCGTGTGTTTCTGAAGATGATATCATTTTTCAGCGGTTTTTGTCCCATTTTGATTTTTGTCGATTACAGTGCCTTCTATCAGGCACTGGGATAAATGTTAAATCCAAAAGTCACGTATTTTCTCCTGGATAATCTGATTGCACAAGAAAAAATTCCCTGAAGGTTGGGTAAGAGGTCGTATTTGGTGTCGTTGGTCGTTGGATATCCCTCATTCAAGATGAGCAATTTTTATTACAACCTTTTTTTATCCGATTTGCAGTTTTCCATATATTTCCAAAAAAATTTTAAATGCCTCACGCCGTATACTTACAAGCATGTCAAACAAAATGTAGTAAGAAACTGCGGCTCTGTCTTGAGCAAACACAGTTTTCCTTGTTTTACTACCCATAGGTATTTCAGAGAAGTTTTTCCATCTTCAGTGGGTTTTATGTATTATCTGTTCAGTAATATACAAAGAATTTTTGCGTTATGATATCTACCAGATTTGAGATTATGGTATTTACTTTACTATAAGCAGAATGAAGAACAAATATATACATTATTATTAATATTGCTGTTCACAAGTTTGTTTGGTATTTGCAGCACGGATATAATTATTGCCTTCCAGTACGTCATATGCAATTAATAAACGTTTATCAATGTTTTTAACATAATTTCTCAAAGTTTTTTAGAACTAAGGTGATATCGATTTTTTATTTTTACTTTATTCTGTTGCACTACTGTCGTTATACTACGTTGTTTTGTAAACAAATATTCACTATTTTACTCTTCGACCAGCGATTTCTAGATTATAGACTATTTTTTAAAAAAAGAGTGTTGGCATGCATGCTGATTGTGATTAGGCTTTGTGAGATGTTGATGGGAGAGGGCGAGCAGACTATGTATGTAAATGTGCGTACTTACCTGTCGTGTACCTCCCGTTTTCGTGCTTTTACAAGGTGTTTACGTAATGCTCCCCAACACACAATGTTCCACAGTTTGTTTGATGTTCACTTGTTCCGCCATTTTGTTGTGGGAGGGATTGTTGAATTTTGCAGTGACATGAGGCTGCGGGGGCTTGTGTTTCTGTCTCTCTCTCTCTCTCTCTCTCTCTCTCTCTCTCTCTCTCTCTCTCTCTCACTCTCAGAGTGTGTGTGTGTGGGGGGGGGGGGGGGGGGGGGCGGGAGGGGGGGGTTGGTAGTATACACGGGCAGTAAAGCAAGAAAAATTGCGTTTGCTCACAGCAGAACCACATTACCTTACTACATACACCCCTGGAAATTGAAATAAGAACACCGTGAATTCATTGTCCCAGGAAGGGGAAACTTTATTGACACATTCCTGGGGTCAGATACATCACATGATCACACTGACAGAACCACAGGCACATAGACACAGGCAACAGAGCATGCACAATGTCGGCACTAGTACAGTGTATATCCACCTTTCGCAGCAATGCAGGCTGCTATTCTCCCATGGAGACGATCGTAGAGATGCTGGATGTAGTCCTGTGGAACGGCTTGCCATGCCATTTCCACCTGGCGCCTCAGTTGGACCAGCGTTCGTGCTGGACGTGCAGACCGCGTGAGACGACGCTTCATCCAGTCCCAAACATGCTCAATGGGAGACAGATCCGGAGATCTTGCTGGCCAGGGTAGTTGACTTACACCTTCTAGAGCATGTTGGGTGGCACAGGATACATGCGGACGTGCATTGTCCTGTTCGAACAGCAAATTCCCTTGCCGGTCTAGGAATGGTAGAACGATGGGTTCGATGACGGTTTGGATGTACCGTGCACTATTCAGTGTCCCCTCGACGATCACCAGTGGTGTACGGCCAGTGTAGGAGATCGCTCCCCACACCATGATGCCGGGTGTTGGCCCTGTGTGCCTCGGTCGTATGCAGTCCTGATTGTGGCGCTCACCTGCACGGCGCCAAACACGCATACGACCATCATTTTCACCAAGGCAGAAGCGACTGTCATCGCTGAAGACGACACGTCTCCATTCGTCCCTCCATTCACGCCTGTCGCGACACCACTGGAGGCGGGCTGCACGATGTTGGGGCGTGAGCGGAAGACGGTCTAACGGTGTGCGGGACCGTAGCCCAGCTTCATGGAGACGGTTGCGAATGGTCCTCGCCGATACCCCAGGAGCAACAGTGTCCCTAATTTGCTGGGAAGTGGCGGTGCGGTCCCCTACGGCACTGCGTAGGATCCTACGGTCTTGGCGTGCATCCGTGCGTCGCTGCGGTCCGGTCCCAGGTCGACGGGCACGTGCACCTTCCGCCGACCACTGGCGACAACATCGATGTACTGTGGAGACCTCACGCCCCACGTGTTGAGCAATTCGGCGGTACGTCCACCCGGCCTCCCGCATGCCCACTATACGCCCTCGCTCAAAGTCCGTCAACTGCACATACGGTTCACGTCCACGCTGTCGCAGCATGCTACCAGTGTTAAAGACTGCGATGGAGCTCCGTATACCACGGCAAACTGGCTGACACTGACGGCGGCGGTGCACAAATGCTGCGCAGCTAGCGCCATGCGACGGCCACCACCGCGGTTCCTGGTGTGTCCGCTGTGCCGTGCGTGTGATCATTGCTTGTACAGCCCTCTCGCAGTGTCCGGAGCAAGTATGGTGGGTCTGACACACCGGTGTCAATGTGTTCTTTTTTCCATTTCCAGGAGTGTATTAGGAAGCAAATGTGGACCAGGAAGGCCCTTCAACCACAAATGATTACGCCAAACAATATTTATAAGACAGTAAACAGCGCCTTTTTACTTTATCCTTTGCATTTTGATTTCTTTCTGCATGCCACATAACATCAAAAACTATTTTCTCGTCAAATAATTCTGAAAGTTTTCACTGTTGCAACTGATTTCATTACAAAACTTTCACTTATTTACGTTATTATTTACACATAACGTAGGCTTCTTCTTCGGCCAGGTATTGCATAACGTAAATGTCGGTACCTTCTCGCTTGCAGATACTTCGTATCTGTTGCGGGAAAACACCAGTAGGAAACAATCAGATTCGGGTACAACCTTTACAGCAGTGTGGCATCGGAAAAAAGGAAGACACAAAAGCACAAATTGTAGTACTGTAACGGGAATGCGCGCGGCGACAAAAGGTCAACTAAAAACGTTAGCGGACGACGCAACAGTCCGCTCTTTCTGCGCATGCGCAGTGTGCTGCATACTTAGGATTTTTAAACTCCACTCTCGGCACAGTTAATTGATCACTGACGTCACTGACCCACTCGCAATGTGGTCGGCTGGCTGCTGATTTACACGCAGACCCATGACGCGCGCCCATAAGGGGTAGTGGCTTTTGACCAGAAAGTCGCTCAAAACGGGCTCAGAGTCAAGTCTGAGGCATGATCCGACGTCTGTCGCAGGCTGTTCGGCTTGTATAACGAGACGTCGGAGCTCCCTCACAGCCGTTCCCACACTTAAGCCTGCAGTAAGACTCGTTAGCCACACGCGATGGCTTTTGCCCGCAAAAGTCGGCGACCCGTGTTCTGCTTCCAAAAACACCTACATTCCTCTCACCTCCACTATCGCCGTCTCAGGCTTCATCACCCATCCCTATATACGACTTCTGAAGGAAAACCCTGCTGTGTAATCTTTCCTTATACACACAATGCCGTCACTCCTACCAACGCAGGTGTTCAGAACTTGAGGATGAACGTAACTTTCGTTGGCTTGACCCTGAAAAGTAACATACCTCGATGGAGCTTAGCCTCCACATACGCAACAGAAATGACACTTTTATTTAATGACTAGTTGGGAGATCTGGGTTTATTTATTTGCACTGGCTGGCTATAACCAAAGTCCACCTATTCACCGAGGTCCAGTGTGGGCTGTAATTATCGCACAGCAACTAAACTTGGTAGATACTCTAATGTGTTAATGCGGAATCGCTTTACGCTGCACGAAAATTAGTTCGAATTTTGGCCACGAGGTGGAAGTCTGATCATAGTAATGTAAAAGAGACGTATAGAAATGTCTCCGTACGTAATGGATTAGGATGGAAACAAGCGAGAAAGGCATAATGTTCATTTTATTACTAATCGCCTCTTACACAGTTTGTTCAATATGAGAGCCAGATTTGCACCTGGTGCCAAAATTGGATATTTTTTTTAAGCATAAATCTCTTCCACATTAACGCATTAGCGTATCTACCAAGTTTCGCTGCCGTGCGATAATTACAGCCCACACTGGACCACCACAAGTACCTGAACTTTAATTACAACCCCGCGGTAGCTGTGCCCGACACTTTACACACGTGGAATTGAATTTATTTTTGCCTTTTAAAGCTTTGTATGCAACGCTTGAAATATAGGGCGATTATAATTAAAGTTAAACTTTCAAAAAGCTGTAGAAATAACACCACTGGTCAGAATGACGTCAAATTACAACAGAATATTACCGTAGAAGAGGAAAAACGTATGGCAGAATAAGAAAAAATAGTGTGAAAATTGATCAATAGATGGCACTGTATGTGTCAGAATACGTAAATGAAAACACCTGTCATGCACACGACCCATTGAAATTGGTACTCGTATAAACACGCCGGGTACACGGCTTTTCCTCCTTTCGCGTCTGCGACGTTCGCCATGCCTGCCTCAATGCAGAATCGCGCTCCGCTTGTAAAACTGAATTACCAGAATGGTGACTGTGCACACGTCGCTCTGCAGAAATTCCGGACACTGAAGGGTCTGAAAAAAGGCGTTGATCCGATGACTGGCGGGAGTCTGGAGAAAACGATTCGGAAAGATGGGGTCTTTTGGTGTGCAACCTGATAGAGGGAGGAAACGAACAGATTCGACGTCAGTGGAAGCAGTGGCCACAGCAGTGCAAGACGAGATGAGTGGTGGTGTGCAAACGTGTTGTGCTCGGAGAATTGCCGTAACATTGAAGTCACCCGTGAGCACGGTGCGTAAAATCCCACGAATCATCTTTCTTTGCTATCCATTCAAAATTACCCATGTGCACGAGTTGCTTCCTGTTGACCTATCAGCAAGAGAGACCTTTGCTTTAGGATTTCTTGCTTGCATGGAAGTGGAAAATGATTGGCTGTGGAAGATTTTGTGAACAGACGAAGCCCACTTCCATCTAACAGGACATGTCAGTACACAGAACTGTCCAATATGGGCAATGGAAAATCCACACGCAGATCAGCCGGTACCACTTCATCTTGAAAAGGTCACTGTTGGTGGGGTTTACGGCATCATTTATCACAGGGCCATATTTTTTCGAAGAGACAGGTGCTTCCGGTCCTGCTAGCTGTACCGTCACTGGTAAGCGTTGTGAGTGCCTTTTGGGCAACCACGGCATTCCAGCTCTCCAACAGCGTGGTTGTGTGGATGGGATCATTTTTATGCACCTCTCACATTGCAAATCCAGTTAAGCAGCTTCTGTAGCGGCATTTCGGAAATGCTAGATTTATCAGCCACCATTGGCCGTCCCGATCACCTGATCTTAATCCGAGTGACTTCCGGCTGTGGGGCTAGGTGAAAGATGATGTGTTCAGGGTTCCGATTGCAATCTTAGCTGCATTGAAGGCACGCATTGCGCAACACATTTTGAACGTAACCCCGGAAACACTTCGATCAGTTGTGGAACATGCTAGTTCTCGATTTCAACTTGTTGCAGAAAACGGTGGACAGCATATTGAACATGTTTTGCGCGAGTCATGCGGAAATTAATAACCCGATTTGATTTTGATTGAGGCTTTTTAGGCTGTTTTTGGCCTCAGGACAATTAAAGACGATTTTTCCCAACCGATGTGATATGACCTTGCTGTGGTGGATGGGCTTACGTAACTAACAATATCACACCTGTACACCCATGCACACTGAGTAATACAGTTTGTTTAACGTCAAACGTACACCTAACGCTTTGTTGTAGGATTCATTTGTCGTTAGTAGTCGACCATCTATTGGTACGTTTTGTAACTATTTATTTTTCTTCTGCCTTGCATTTTCCCCCTTCTCCGTTAATATTCCGTTGCAATTTGTCGTTATTCTGACCAGCGGTCTTATTTCTACAGCGGTTTGAAAGTTTAACTTTATTTATAATCACCCTGTGGTGTTCGACATGAACAAAGAGCTTGTTTGATTCACTACCACAGGAGAGAGCCACATACAACTCGCCAAGCGAGAAACGTCCACTCCTGCGACACGCAGCGACTGACCTTGTTTATTGTCACGGAATAACGTAAGCTCGTCGGGAATTTTTCTATGGCTGCTACGTAACATCATATCACATAATAGGTTCTTATAAGCGCAAGCGAGAACATACAACTTTATTTCTCTTTCTCGTAAGACATAAAAGTGAATAATCAACAACGGAACATTTTAACACCGCTGAACAAAGGAAAAGAATAAACAGTATTTGTCTACCGTCCCACTGCCGTACACATTTAAAGCAAACTGGTAAGTTGTTAGCAATTAGCTGGATTCGAGGTGTAAAGCTCTCTGACCTGCACCACTACCCGTCAAAACTTCCGCTTCTATGAAAGGAGTAACTTTAAGGCTCTGTGAGTGAAGGGTTCTCAGAAGCGAGATAATGCGTGACGCTCTCTATCACAGTTACTTCGCACCTCACTTTCGGAAGTAGTTTCCAAAGAGCGAGTTAAAGACTAATGTTCTCGAGGAGCAGCAAGTCTCGCCTCAGTATCTTCACTGGACTCTTGAGACCGCACAGCCCTCTGTCTTTTAGCCATTCTGCTGCACCCAGAAACACTCAGCCGTCGTTTACGCATTTTTATTTACAAACAAAACGAAATCAGGATGTAATGAGTAAGCACAAAACCACATACCAAACTTAATAAATTCGGTTTTCCTAGCAAAGAAAGCAAAGCAATGTCAGTAAGGTTTTAATACAAACAGCGAAGTAAGTGCGTATATGTTCGCTATTAGTCTATAATTGTAAATACACTCCTGGAAATGGAAAAAAGAATACATTGACACCGGTGTGTCAGACCCACCATACTTGCTCCGGACACTGCGAGAGGGCTGTACAAGCAATGATCACACGCACGGCACAGCGGACACACCAGGAACCGCGGTGTTGGCCGTCGAATGGCGCTAGCTGCGCAGCATTTGTGCACCGCCGCCGTCAGTGTCAGCCAGTTTGCCGTGGCATACGGAGCTCCATCGCAGTCTTTAACACTGGTAGCATGCCGCGACAGCGTGGACGTGAACCGTATGTGCAGTTGACGGACTTTGAGCGAGGGCGTATAGTGGGCATGCGGGAGGCCGGGTGGACGTACCGCCGAATTGCTCAACACGTGGGGCGTGAGGTCTCCACAGTACATCGATGTTGTCGCCAGTGGTCGGCGGAAGGTGCACGTGCCCGTCGACCTGGGACCGGACCGCAGCGACGCACGGATGCACGCCTAGACCGTAGGATCCTACGCAGTGCCGTAGGGGACCGCACCGCCACTTCCCAGCAAATTAGGGACACTGTTGCTCCTGGGGTATCGGCGAGAACCATTCGCAACCGTCTCCATGAAGCTGGGCTATGGTCCCACACACCGTTAGGCCGTCTTCCGCTCACGCCCCAACATCGTGCAGCCCACCTCCAGTGGTGTCGCGACAGGCGTGAATGGAGGGACGAATGGAGACGTGTCGTCTTCAGCGATGAGAGTCGCTTCTGCCTTGGTGCCAATGATGGTCGTATGCGTGTTTGGCGCCGTGCAGGTGAGCGCCACAATCAGGACTGCATACGACCGAGGCACACAGGGCCAACACCCGGCATCATGGTGTGGGGAGCGATCTCCTACACTGGCCGTACACCACTGGTGATCGTCGAGGGGACACTGAATAGTGCACGGTACATACAAACCGTCATCGAACCCATCGTTCTACCACTCCTAGACCGGCAAGGGAACTTGCTGTTCCAACAGGACAATGCACGTCCGCATGTATCCCGTGCCACCCAACGTGCTCTAGAAGGTGTAAGTCAACTACCCTGGCCAGCAAGATCTCCGGATCTGTCCCCCATTGAGCATGTTTGGGAGTGGATGAAGCGTCGTCTCACGCGGTCTGCACGTCCAGCACGAACGCTGGTCCAACTGAGGCGCCAGGTGGAAATGGCATGGCAAGCCGTTCCACAGGACTACATCCAGCATCTCTACGATCGTCTCCATGGGAGAATAGCATCCTGCATTGCTGCGAAAGGTGGATATACACTGTACTAGTGCCGACGTTGTGCATGCTCTGTTGCCTGTGTCTATGTGCCTGTGGTTCTGTCAGTGTGATCATGTGATGTATCTGACCCCAGGAATGTGTCAATAAAGTTTCCCCTTCCTGGGACAATGAATTCACGGTGTTCTTATTTCAATTTCCAGGAATGTATAAGATTGCGGCGCTTAATTCTGTCACTGGTGTAAACTTCCGAAAACATGTCAGTCACTAGTTAAGAAAGTAAGAGTGACATCTACTGGTACTTCGTGTACTACACTCTGATGATTAAACATTCGAAGTACTAAGTTGAGCGGACGATTTTAGATAAAGCTTTAAATTCCCATAAGTGTTTTCCTGTGTTCCAATTTTGATGAAATAAAGCATATAACTTGCCCCAAGCTACTCTAAAATTATCCGAAAACCCAATGAAAATTCATCTACACTGAAACGCCAAAGATATGTAAACAGGCAGAATACGGCGCTGCGGTCGGCAACGTCTATTAAGGCAACAAGTGTCTGGCGCACCTGTTACATCGGTTACTGCTTTTACAATGGCAGGTTACCAAGATTTAAGTGAATCTGAACGTGGAGTTACAATCGGCGCGCGAGCGATGGGACACAGCGTCCCGAAGCAACGATGAAGTGGGAATTTTCCCCTACAACCATTTCAAGAGTATACCGCGAATATCAGGAACCTGGTAAAACATCAAATCTCAGACATCGCTGCGGCCGGAAAAAGATCCTGCAAGAATGGGCCCAACGACGGGCGAAGAGAATCGTGCAACCCGTCCGCAAATTGCTGCAGATTTCAGTGCTGGGCCATCAACGAGCGTCAGCGTGCAAACCATTCAACGGATTTCGGCCTTGATGACTGGGCCCGTCAACACCGACATTGGACTGTTGCTGACTGGAAACTTGATGCCTGGTGAGACGAGTCTCGTTTCAAATTGTATCGAGCGAATGGACGTGTGTGTGAATGGAGAGAACCTCATGAATCCACGGACCCTGCATGTCAGCAGGGGACTGTTCAAGCTGGTGGAGGGTATATAATAGAGTGGGCCGTGTGCAGTTGGAGTGATATGGGACACCTGATACGTCTAGATACGACTCTGACAGGTGACACGTACGTAAATATCCTGTCTGATCACCTGCATCCATTTCTGTCCATTGTGGATTCCGACTGACTTAGGCAATTCCAGCAGGGCAATGTGACACCTCACACGTCCAGAATTGCTACAGAGTGACTTCGGGAACACTCTTCCGTTGCCATCATACATGAACATTATTGAGCATATCTGAGTTGTCTTGCAACGTGCTTCGCAGAAGAGCAGTCCACTTACTTGTACGCGTTGCATTCAAGTTCTAAGGCCCCTGATTTTTTTTTCTAATTAACTACTCACCCGAAATCAATGAAGCAGGCGTTACTTCTCGACGTAGTCGCCCTGCAGACATACACATTTTTCACAACGCTGACACCATGATTTCATGGCAGCGGCGAAGGCTTCTTTAGGAGTCTGTTTTGACCACTGGAAAATCGCTGAGGCAATAGCAGCACGGCTGGTGAATGTGCGGCCACGGAGAGTGTCTTTCATTGTTGGAAAAAACCAAAAGTCACTAGGAGCCAGGTCAGATGAGTAGGGAGCATGAGGAATCACTTCAAAGTTGTTATCACGAAGAAACTGTTGCGTAACGTTAGCTCGATTTGCGGGTGCGTTGTCTTGGTGAAACAGCACACGCGCAGCCCTTCCCGGACGTTTTTCTTACAGTGCAGGAAGGAATTTGTTCTTCAAAACATTTTCGTAGGATGCAACTGTTACCGTAGTGCCCATTGGAACACAATGGGTAAGGATTACGCCCTCCCTGTCCCAGAACGTGGACACCATCATTTTTTCAGCACTGGCGGTTACCCGAAATTTATTTGGTGGCGGTGAATCTGTGTGCTTCCATTGAGCTGACTGGCGAATTGTTTCTGGATTGAAAAATGGCATCCACGTCTCATCCATTGTCAGAACAGACGAAAAGAAAGTCCCATTCATGCTGTCGTTGTGCGTCAACATTGCTCGGCAACATGCCACACGGGCAGCCATGTGGTCGTCCGTCAGCATTCGTGGCACCCACCTGGATGACACTTTTCGCATTTTCAGGTCGTCATGCATTATTGTGTGCACAGAACCCACAGATATGCCAACTCTGGAGGCGATGTGTTCAACAGTCATTCGGCGATCCCCCAAAACAATTGTCTCCACTTTCTCGATCATGTCGTCAGACTGGCTTGTGCGAGCCCGACGTTGTTTCGGTTTTTTTGTCACACGATGTTCTGCCTTCATTAAACTGTCGCACCCATGAACGCACTTTCGACACATCCATAACTCCATCACCACATGTCTCCTTCAACTGTCGATGAATTTCAGTTGGTTTCACACCACGCAAATTCAGAAAACGAATGATTGCACGATGTTCAAGTAAGGAAAACGTCGCCATTTTAAGTATTTAAAACAGTTCTCATTCTCGCCGCTGGCGGTAAAATTCCATCTGTCGTACGGTGCTGCCATCTCTGGGACGTATTGACAATGAATGCGGCCTCATTTTAAAACAATGCGCATGTTTCTATCTCTTTCCAGTCCGGAGAAAAAAAAATCGGAGGCCTTAGAACTTGAATGCACCTCGTATTGTTGCGGATTTATGAACAGCCCTGCAGGATGCATGGTGTCTATTCCCTCCAGCACTACCTCAGACATTAGTCGAGTCCATGCCACGTCGTGTGCTGCGACACTTCTGCGTGCTCGCAGGGGCCCTGCACGATATTAGGCAGGTGAACCAGTTTCTTTGGATTTTCAGTGTACGTGGCCTATGAAGCGCTTTAAAGAGTTTATGGTGGCACCATTTAGTTCATAGTAAAACAAGAAACCATGATTTTTGGGTATCAAAACCGAGCCGCGGACTCCAAGTCGGCTATGCACAGCAGATGCCTGAAATTTTTACAACATATTTCTAAGATCCCGATTTCAAAGAAACTTGGAAATTTTCTTGATATATTTATCCGTTTACGAGGTACTGAGATTGACAGTTACCCCACTTGTATCCGGTGTAAGGTAAAAACAAAATTTATAAAGCGACATAGCAGGCAGAAATAATTCTGTACAGTGTCTCCGTTATCATCAGAAGAGTTCTGGGAACCCCATATGGTAGTACTCAAGCATATGTAAAATCTTCGAGCACGTTAATTCCGATCTCCGCTGTGAAATTAGTTATTCGTTATTTCAATCTCACGTAAGTAAACTATCAAAATATTCCTGACACTTAAAGCCCTTTGCATATGAGTGACGTGCCCTGCTACTGCAGGGAAAAGAAGGGAACCGGCTGAAAAATGCTCCTATGGGAGAACAAAAAAAGGCTAATGTACTCTGACTGAAAAGTAGGTAGGCAGCTGCCTCATTCTCCCTTCTCCAGCACCTTTAAAATTTTTCGTAAACATTTTGGCATGCGAACATATTCGCGCTTTTTTATGCTGAGACAAGAGGAGACAATGGCAGCGAGAAACAGATGGAAAAGCACTATGAAATGGAAGATAATTAACATTATAAATTATAGAGTGCAGCAATCAGTCGTCTTTTTTCAGATTTTATTACGCAAATCACTATATATTACGCAATGCACTATTTTCTATTCTCGATGCATTTAAGTCCCTGGGACTTACATGCATCTAGAATAGAAAATAGTGCATTGAGAATGGTTAGCCACTAGCCGAAATCTGTATTTGCGTAATAAAATGTAAAAAAAGGACGACTGAGTGCTGCACTGTATAATTTATATGCCACATCAGAGTTGCTGAGTGCACCCACTTTCTGAATGGAAGGTAACCTGACGATAATTAACATTGCTTGTGGTATCGGAAGAGCAAAAGATACAATGGCATTGTGGTAGAAAGAGACAGGACACAGTGGCAGTGAAACATACTGACAGTGACAGAACAGTTCTAACAAAAGAGCGAAGGAGACAGTGCTGGGGTGATGAGGTGGGGGTGGGGGGGGGGGGGAGGAGGAGGACGATGAAGGAAGGGAAAATTGAAGAGAATGAGAGCCAGTGATAATGAGAGAGAGTAAATTTGGAAATTATATATACACTCCTGGAAATTGAAATAAGAACACCGTGAATTCATTGTCCCAGGAAGGGGAAACTTTATTGACACATTCCTGGGGTCAGATACATCACATGATCACACTGACAGAACCACAGGCACATAGACACAGGCAACAGAGCATGCACAATGTCGGCACTAGTACAGTGTATATCCACCTTTCGCAGCAATGCAGGCTGCTATTCTCCCGTGGAGACGATCGTAGAGATGCTGGATGTAGTCCTGTGGAACAGCTTGCCATGCCATTTCCACCTGGCGCCTCAGTTGGACCAGCGTTCGTGCTGGACGTGCAGACCGCGTGAAACGACGCTTCATCCAGTCCCAAACATGATCAATGGGGAACAGATCCGGAGATCTTGCTGGCCAGGGTAGTTGACTTACACCTTCTAGAGCACGTTGGGTGTCACGGGATACATGCGGACTTGCATTGTCCTGTTGGAACAGCAAGTTCCCTTGCTGGTCTAGGAATGGTAGAATGATGGGTTCGATGACGGTTTGGATGTACCGTGCACTATTCAGTGTCCCCTCGACGATCACCAGTGGTGTACGGCCAGTGTAGGAGATCGCTCCCCACACCATGATGCCGGGTGTTGGCCCTGTGTGCCTCGGTCGTATGCAATCCTGATTGTGGCGCTCACCTGCACGGCGCCAAACACGCATACGACCATCATTGGCACCAAGGCAGAAGCGACTCTCATCGCTGAAGACGACACGTCTCCATTCGTCCCTCCATTCACGCCTGTCGCGACACCACTGGAGGCGGGCTGCACGATGTTGGGGCGTGAGCGGAAGACGGCCTAACGGTGTGCGGGACCGTAGCCCAGCTTCATGGAGACGGTTGCGAATGGTCCTCGCCGATACCCTAGGAGCAACAGTGTCCCTAATTTGCTGGGAAGTGGCGGTGCGGTCCCCTACGGCACTGCGTAGGATCCTACGGTCTTGGCGTGCATCCGTGCGTCGCTGCGGTCCGGTCCCAGGTCGACGGGCACGTGCACCTTCCGCCGACCACTGGCGACAACATCGATGTACTGTGGAGACCTCACGCCCCACGTGTTGAGCAATTCGGCGGTACGTCCACCCAGCCTCCCGCATGCCCACTATACGCCCTCGCTCAAAGTCCGTCAACTGCCCATACGGTTCACGTCCACGCTGTCGCGGCATGCTACCAGTGTTAAAGACTGCGATGGAGCTCCGTATGCCTCGGCAAACTGGCTGACACTAACGGCGGCGGTGCACAAATGCTGCGCAGCTAGCGCCATTCGACGGCCAACACCGCGGTTCCTGGTGTGTCCGCTGTGCCGTGCGTGTGATCATTGCTTGTACAGCCCTCTCGCAGTGTCCGGAGCAAGTATGGTAGGTCTGACACACCGGTGTCAATGTGTTCTTTTTTCCATTTCCAGGAGTATATATATATATATATATATATATATATATATATATATATATATGGGACCAAACTGCTGAGGTCATCGGTCCCTCGGCTTATGCACAACTTAATCTAACTTAAACTAACTTAACGCTAAGGACAACACGCACACACACCCATGCCCGAGGGAGAACTCGAACCTCCGACGGGGGGAAGCCGCGCAAACCGTGTCATGGAGCCCTAGACCACGCGGCGGGAGAGAAGGTGTGTGTGACAAAGAGAAAGAGACAAATAGTGACAGTGAAAAGAGCAGCAGTAAGAAGAAGGATATATTAGCAGTAAGAGAGAGCAAGAGGGAGAGAGTGACAGCAAGAGGAGACTGTAGTAGTAGGGGAGAACGAAGGGGACGGTGGTTGTGATACGGGAGACAATCATAGAGACACAAAGAGGTAACGAGTGAGAAAGGGCACGTGTGAGTGGATGGGTATGAGCGACTTGCAGCAATGGACTAGTGGGTGTGAGTGAGTTACAGTCAGGAGAGTTGCAACGTAAACAGAGCGCGAATATGTTCGTATGCCAAAATTCTTGGCAAAAGCTGTGATGGTGCTGAGGAGGGTCGAATGAGGCAGCGGGTACCTTACTTTTCAGTCAGAGTCTTTTGATGAAGATGAACGCATTCGCCTTTTTTGTGCCTCGATAGGTACATTTTTAAGATGGTGGAAGAGACATTCTAGACCTGGAATGTCAGAAAATGTACTGACAAAGCCGGCCGGAGTGGCCGAGCGGTTCTAGGCGCTACAGTCTGGAACCGCGCGACCGCTACGGTCGCAGGTTCGAATCCTGCCTCGGACATGGATGTGTGTGATGTCCTTAGGTCAGTTAGGTTTAAGTAGTTCTTAGGGGACTGATGACCTCAGAAGTTAAGTCCCATAGTGCTCAGAGCCATTTGAACCATTTTTTGTACTGACAAAACAGAACATAGTGTTTTGATGCGATGAGACGGAGGAGGCATCAGAAGGGCAAGAGCAGAGGCCGACTGCGAGTGGCCCTCCGGAATACGTCCGCGGAAGAAGTTTTTATGCGCCATTTCTTGCGTAACCACCCGATTGGTCGTAAAGGCCAGTTGGGTCTGGCACGCTAGCGCCGCGACGTTCCAGCACGAGCGAGGGAGTGGTCTGTTGCGAGTGGAAACGAAGGACGCGGCGCGGGAACACGAGGAGAGAGAGAGAGAGAGAGAGAGAGAGAGAGAGAGCAGAGCTGTTTACGGCATTCCACCGAGAACCGAGCACGCGCCGTTGTCAGCGTCTTAGTAGAACCACTCTCTCTGCTCTGGCAAGTACGTGTGGAAGGTCCCGAACACAGACTTCGTTACGACTTTGGAGGCATCACTAGGAAACCAGTGCCCCGAGTAACGGTGAACCTCTGTTTATAACGCCCATAAGTCGGCAACCCTAATCCGAGAAACTCTGACACATACAGTCTCGAAAGCGAAATTTATGGCTGGGATATCTCGACCTTTCAAAATAAATACGGGGGGAAGGCTAGACTATGGTTCGTGTCCTAACGTTTTCAACTGTGTAATGGATAAAATTATAAAAATTTGGATTGAGAAATTGAAAGAATTTAAAATATCGGTATTCGAGCTAACAAGAACGAAAAACAGGTACTGCAATAAATTGCTTAGCATTTGCGGACGATTTTGCCACGCTTTCTGAAAGCCTGACAGATGCAACAGTGCAAGTGAATCTTCTGAAAGACACAACCGACATGATAATCTTACTAATCTCTGCAGTGAAAACAATATTTATGACAACTATAAAAAATTCTCCAAAATATTTAATGACAGACACTGGATAAAGTGAAAACGTAAAAACATTCAAATATCAGGGGGACACTAGGAAGCGGGTTAGAAACTGTGCTTTAGAGTAAAGGAAAGAATCGTACTGTAGAAGTTACAACAAAATGATCTTATTAAAAATAAGTTAAAACACTACAACACAGTAACGAAACCAAAATGTTTATTCGGTAAGGAATGTCTGGCATTAAAGTACAGGCTTGATAAATTAGAGATATAAGAAAGAAGAATTTTATGACAAACATTAGATCCTTAGAAAAATGCAGCATTTTGGCAATTAAGTAGTAACGAGCAGAGGATGGAAAACATTAGAAACAATGAGGAAGACCAGATTACTATTCTGCTCATTTTTTTTCGTTACAGTATGGATGAGACAGACTCACAAAGTAGATCATTAAATATCTTACGCACAAAACATTTTAAGACCCAAAAGAATTCAAGAATTTAAGAAAGACTTTGAAAGGATTAACGTAATAGAAGAACAGGTATCGGCAAGAGAGATTTCAAGGAAAAAGTTTTAAAATTTGAAGGATTACAAAACGGAAGGGAAAATAAAACTGCAAAAAGTGGTTTCAAAATAAGAAAAAAAAACATAGCGTAACAATGTGCAAAGATTGGAAAAAAAGGAAAGTACAGGTAATGATCAGGAACTGAAGTTGACACGTGGTCCACGGAAGACCTTAACGCAAGAAGAAGTGACTCTTCGGGTTGTTCCTATATTGAACTAGTATATCCCCGCATCTTGGCCACACTGTGGCGTTCCAAACAAAGCTACTCTCAGAGATTTTAAGTGACAGTGACATGGAAGAAATTTAGCTGCGGGTGCTTTAAAAAAAGAGCAAGTAAGCGGCAAATGCACGGCCAGGATGTAATACCAACCTCTGAGTTTATTTACACCGACGGACGACGGACTGAAAAGACGGTTCAACAAGGCTGCCCTACAGTTCGCGATAAGGAATTTTTTTCTGAAAATTAGCATTTATTTAATTCACGAACTATTTCTTTCGTACAGATCTTGTATATTGAAGCGCCAAAGAAAGTGGTATAAGCATGAGTATTCAAATACAGACATATGTAGACAGGCAGAATACGACGCTGCGGTCGGCAACGCCTGTGTAACACAACAAAAGTCTGGCGTAATTGTTGGATCGGTTACTGCTGCTACAATGACAGGTTATAAAGACTTAACTGAGTTTGAACGTGATGTTATAGTCGGCGCACGAGCGATGGGATACAGCATCTCCGAGGTACCGTTGAAGTGGGGATTTTCCCGTACGACCATTTCACGAGTGTACCGTGGATATCATGAATCCCATAGAACATCAAATCTCTGACACAACTGCGGCTGGAAAGAGATCCTGCAAGAACGGGACCAACGACGACTGAAGGGAATCGTTCAACGTGACAGGAGTGAAATCCTTATGTAAACTGCTGCAGATTTCAACGCTGAACGAACCATTCAACGAAACATCATCTGTATGGACTTTCGGAGCCGAAGGCCCACTGGTGTACTCTTGATGACCGCACGACACAAAGCGTTACACCTTGCCTGGGTCAGTCAACACCGACATTGGACTGTTGGCTGGAAACATGTTACCTGGTCGGACGAGTCTCGTTTCAAATTATATGGAACGGGCGAAGACGACCTCATGAATCCACAGACCCTGCATGTCAGCAGGGGACCGATCAAGTTGGTGGAGGCTCTGCAATGATGAGGGGCGTGTGAAGTTGGAATGATATGGAATCCCTGATACGTGTGGTTAGGAAGATGACAGGTGACACGTACGTAAGCACCGTGTCTGATCACCTCCATCCATTCACGTCCATTGTGCATTACGACGGACTTGGGCAATTCCAGCAGGTCAATGCGACACCGCACACGTCTAGAATTGCTGCAGAGTGGCTCCGGGAACACTCTTCTCAAGCCCTTCCATTGGCCACCAAACTCCCCAGAAATGAAGATTATTGGGCATATCTGGGATGCCTTGGAACGTACTGTTCAGAAGACAACTCCACCCCCTCGTACTCTTACGGATGTACGGGCAGCTCTGCAGGATTCATGGTGTCAGTTCCCTCCGGAACTACTTCAGACATTAGGCGAGTCCAGGCCGTGTCGTGTTCAGGCACTTCTGCGTGCATGCACGATATTAGGCGGTGTACCACTTTCTTTGGCTCTGCAGTGTAGTTTGGTAGTTTATCACAGTTAATGCAAAATACTTTCTAAACAATCTGCAAGTATATGAGCAATTTAGGATATGTTGATATCTTTTATCAACAGTAATTAAAAAATTATGCACAAGATTTTCTAAAACGCTTCTTTATATTGAGATACCGTTAAATATGCGTGTGAAGAAAACCAAATTTTCACCAGATATATATGGCATGTTGGTTGAGATACTAGACCTCTTTAATTCCACACGTAACGTTAGTAACCAGAATAAAATTATTTTATGTCATATTTTAATTTTTAGAATATTATTCCTAAATAAAAGATTTACTTCTTTACAATTTAGATGCATCTGCAATAAAGTTTATGTCTGCTGGATAGGTACAGATATTTTAAGGTATAGAATAGAAAGTAGTGCAATAAACTATAATTCAATCGGGGTGTGGCAGCGTACACGGTGGCCACTCTAAAATTCAGTATAGAGCGACGATTTTTCGTTCTAAACCGAATAAAGGGTTACCAATGTAATCAGGATAGGCTATAAGATTTGGTATGTATTGTATTGTATTGTATTGTATGTTAACCGGGGACCTAGAAACAACGGAGAGGCTCCGTCCTCGCCGCAGCCGCAGTGGTCCACAACCCCACGACGACTACCGCAGTCCACTTCACCCCTCCGCCGCCTCACACCGAACCCAAGGTTATTGTGCGGTTCGGCCCCCGTTGGAGCCCCCAGGGAACGTCTCACACCAGACATGTGTAACCCCTATGTTTGCGTAGTAGAGTAATGGTGATGTACGCGTACGTGGAGAAATTGTTTGCGCAGCAATCGCCGACATAGTGTAACTGAGGCGGAATAAGGGGAACCAGCCCGCATTCGCCGAGGCAGATGGAAAACCGCCTAAAAACCATCCACAGACTGGCCGGTTCACCGGACCTCGGCACAAATCCGCTGGGCGGCGCTCCTTCTCGCTGCGGGAAAGCCGTGCATTAGACCGCACGGCCAACCGGGCGGGCGGCTATAAGCTTTACTCAAGTAACAAAAAATTTTTGATTTTTGCGAAGCACACTGTGCCCTTCTGGTAAAAATTGTTTTACGGAAGTAGGACAGTTAAAGCCAAAAGAGAAACTGCGACCACAGAGCCTGTATGGGGTCGCCGCGATCAGGAACATGCCATTCTCAAATCCATTCGTTTCGATGCAGCTCATCGGTTTCATACGTATTTAACATCTCAAATTGCAACTTGCTAAGTGAAATCAGTTGAAGATACTATTTAGGATGGATCAATCTGCCGTAAACCAGTGGGGAGTCGAGGACTCGGACTACGGCGAAAGACTGACTTTTTCGTGTTAGAATCACAGTGGTCACCCTCTATCACTAACATTGCTAAATCCAATACTAACATGGCGACACCCTCGAGACATTTACCATTAAGGATAGATCGGCACGAAACGTGAATAACCAATGGAATTTGAGGTTAGCGAGGGCCAACAGGTTTGTTTCGTTTCGGATGAGCTTATGTGCGGTCCAGCGAAGACATTTTTATCTTTGGACATATCGACAGCTGAATGTCTACACGTGGAACAATTTCTCAGCAAATGATTCATGGACTGGTGTATTTTGTCATTACAGTCATTTTTCTGAAAAAGAAGAGGAAATATAACTTTGCCATATTTTCAATACGTGAGTGCTCTTGTCGCTATTTTCTGTTTCTGGAAAATAGACACATTGTAAAGATTCACCTAAAACTTTTTTTTGTAATTTGTAGAAGTCAGTGCATTCCTAACTGTGTTGCCCAGTACTGTTGAATTTCTTTAATTTCCGCCAATGATTACAAAACTTTTGGTCCATAGACTATCGTTTTTAGTCAATAACGATGTTCAGATCTGTTTTATAAATAGTCTTAAACAATAAAGCCGTTGTGACATCGTCACAAGATGTACACAAAATCAGCATAATATTATCGCACATCTTTAAATTTGATGCAAACTAGGCCTTTAGTTGCGGCAATCATATTGCCTCTGGCTACTGGCCATAAAACAGATCTGAAGGTGGTCATTGCTGACGGAAACCAGTAGTCTAAGTACTAAAAATTTTGTAATGATTGACGGAAAAAAAAATTCATTTTACACTCCCTGGATCATTGTTTAAATCCGCGAACATGTCGCAACTTGTGAACATATTGCTTGCTATAATAAAGTGTCTATTTCGGCTTTAAAGGAACATTTAACGTGACGTAAAAGTATGGAAATTATGGTACAAAACACACGAGTGTTACTGCGAACACCGTAACATCAGTGTTCATTTTCCATTTCGGATACGGTTCATTAACAATCAATGTGTACTGCCATCTTTCTGAATTTACGACAGTGTTAACGATTCGAAGGCAGCTAAATATTTGTGACAAGCAAGAACGTACACCATGTGATCAAAAGTACCCGGCTACTGTGCTGAAAATGACTCACAAATTCGTGGTGCCCTCCATTGGTAATGCTGGAATTCAATATGGTGTTGACCCGCCCACAGTCTTGATGAGAGATTCCATTCTCGCAGGCATACGTTCAATCAGGTGCTGGAAGGTTTCTCGGGGAATGGCAGCCGATTCTTCAAGGAGTGCTGCACTGAGGAGAGGTATCGATGTCGGTCGGTGAGGTCTGGCACGAAGTCGGCGTTCCAAAACATGCACAAAAGTGTTCTGTAGGATTCAGGTCAGGATCTGTGCAAGCCAGTCCATTACAGGGATGTTACTGTCGTGTAACCACTTCGCCACAGGCCGTGCATTATGAACAGGTGCTCGATCGTTTTGAAAGATGCATCCGCCAACCTCGAATTGCTCTTCAACAGTGGGAAGCAAGAATGTGCTTAAAACATCAGTGTAGGCCGTCGCTTAAACTTTCAAACCGCTGTAGAAATAAAACCACTGGTCAGAATGGTGTCAAATTGCAGCGGAATATTATCGGAGAAGGGGGAAAATGTACGGATGAAGAGAAATAAATAGTAACGAAATGTAGAAATAGATGGCGCTGTAAGCATCATCATACTTTAATAGTGGTCGACTACAAATGACAAATGAATTATACGAGTACAACAACGCCCAAGGTGGATGTCTGACGTTAAACAAGCTGTACTATTCAGTGTGCATGGGTGTACAAGTGTAATACCGTTAGTTACGCCTGTCCTGAGGCCAAAAACCGCCTAAAAAGCATCACTCACATTGGTTTTTAATTGTGCTGCATAAAAAGCATCAGCCAAAATCAAATCGGATTGTTAATTTCCGTGTGACCTGCGCTAAACACGTTCAATATGCTGTCCACCATTTTCTGCAACAGGTTGAAATCGAGAACTAGCATGTTCCACAACTGATCGAAATGTTTCCGGGGTCACGTTCAGCATGTATTAGCAATGCGTGCCTTCAATGCAGGTAAATTTTCAATCGGCACACTGAACACAACATCCTTCAGACAGCCTCACAGCCAGAAGACAAACGGATTAAGACCAGGTGATAGGGACGGCCAGGCAGGTAGGGAAATGGTGGCTGATAATTCTAGCATTTCCGAAATGCCGCTACAGAAGCTGCTTAACTGGGTTTGCAATGTGCGGAGGTGCACCGTCTTGCATAAAATTGGTATCGTCCACACAACCACGCTGTTGGAGAGCTGGAATGCCGTGGTTGCGCAAAAGACAATCTCAGCGCTTACCAGTGACGGTACAGGTAACAGGACGGGAAGCACCGTCCCTTCGAAAAAATATGGCCCTGTGATAAATGATGCCGTTAGCCCGCACCACAAGGTGACCGTGTGTGTGTGTGTGTGTGTGTGTGTGTGTGTGTGTGTGTAATAAACTGGAACGTCATGACTGATGAGGCAGTTTTACTGCATGAACAGGGAAAATTAAGTGACCGATACAATTTTTTTTTCCTTTCATAATCGTGTGTGACTGTGTGTGTGTGTGTGTGGGGGGGGGGGGGGGGGGAGCGCGCGCACGTACACGCAGGAGGGGGGCCAGGAACGAGTAATGAGGGTTTTAAATTGCGTGTAAAGCTTGTTGCAAGTCACTAAGCACCCTCATTCTCAAGCACTTGATGGATTTAGTGTGGCGATTTGCACATGGTGACTTATGCTCCTTTTCCACCCCCTGTCCCCTTTAAGAGGAATACTGTTCATCATTATGGGACTTGTTTCAGACAAAAAAAAATGGTTCAAATGGCTCTGAGCGCTATGGGACTTAACATCTGAGGTCATTAGTCCCCTAGAACTTAGAACTACTTAAACCTAACTAACCTAAGGAGATCACATACATCCATGCCCGAGGCAGGATTCGAACCTGCGACCGTAGCGATAGCGCGGTTCCAGACTGAAGCGCATAGAACCGCTCGGCCACCCCGACCGGCTGTTTCAGACAGATCTGATAAAGGGAGCAGAGAAGATCCTAAGAAGAGCGGCGCGTTTCGTCACATGTTCATGCAGTAAGCGCGAAAGCGTCACGGACATACTCAACTACGTGTAGTAGTAGACACTGCAAAAGGGGCGTTCTGCATCACGGCATAGTTAGTGTTAAAGGTGCAAGAGCGGACGTTCGTAGGAGAGCCAGGCAATATATATTGCTTCCTCCTACAAACATCTCGCAAAAGCATCATAAAGGAAAAATGAGAGAGATTCTTGCTCACACAGAAGATTACCGGCAATCGTTCTTTCCGCGGACCATTCATGACTGTAACGTGAAAAGGTGCTGCTGGGAGTGATACACCAAGTACTCTCCGCTACACAGCTTAGCGTGGATTGAAGAGTGTAGATATACCGGGCGACTGTGATGACGATGATGATGATGTTTCGTTTGTGGGGCGCTCAACTCCGCGGTCATCAGAGCCCGTACACAGTCCCAATTTTTACACAGTCCAATCTCGCTACTGTCATGAATGATGATTATAATGAAATCAGGAGAACAACACAAACACCCAGATACCGGGCAGAGAAAATCCCCAACCCGGCCGGGAATCGAACCCGGGACCCCGTGATCCACAGGCAGCAACGGTAGCCACTGGACCACGAGCTGTGGACCCAGGCGACGGTGCGCAACTGGTTCAAAATCGTTCAAATGGCTCTGAGCACTATGCGACTTAACTTCTAATGTCATCAGTCCCGTAGAACTTAGAACTACTTAAACCTAACTAACCTAAGTACATCACACACATCCATGCCCGAGGCAGGATTCGAACCTGCGACCGTAGCGGTCGCGCGGTTCCAGACTGTAGCGCCTAGAACCGCTCCGCCACCCCGGCCGTCGTGCGCAACTGTATGGAAGCCTTTCCGACAGTCCAGAGAGACACCTTTATCCAGAGCGGCGGTGCCCGCTATAGTGTGTCCTGATACCGAGTGTACAGGGATTTAAGTCGACAGCTGATGTTCCCGCACTACGTTGTTAATCCACCTGCTAGCTGCTACGCCTGCGTCTCTATGATTTCGGCTTAAGTGTTGCAGGTGTTTGCCCTGTAGCAAACCGTGCCGGACAAACGTTAACACGCAGCGAGCCTCGCCGTGGATCGTTCGCCACACAGAGGCGCTTTCTGCGGTTGTAAAACAGCGAGAACACGGCCTGTTACCGGCTGCGCTGCGTGCCGGCAAAAGCCTGTTGAGAAGCCGCGCGGCTCAAATACCGCGCTTTTCGTTCCCACACCGGCGTCGCGTTAAACGTCGTGGGAGAAGGAAAAGTCTCGTAACAATGGAACAACTAGCTACCTCTGTACATTCCACTCTTACATCGAGATCACCATCACTCAAGGCGAAAAAAATAGGATTTTGGCCATTCTTGTCAGAAACATCACACCTTAATACAAGGTGCTCAAAACAATTCACCTCAATTCAAAAGACTATCTTTTTCACGAAGAAGATAACAAGATGGAGTCAATTTTAGCTTACGTACGGGGCAATAGAGTTTAGGAGAGTTTGTGGCAGTTTAAAGCTGTGTGCCGGACAGGAACTCGAACATGTGTTTCTCGCAGGCAACTGCTCTACCGATTAAGGTACCCAAACACGACCCACGATCCACTCTCGCAGCTTGACTTCTGCCAGTCTCTTTCTTCGCACCTTCTACACTACTGGCCATTACATTTGCTTCACCAAGAAGACCTGCAGATGATAAACGGGTATTCATTGGACAAATATATTATGCTACAACTGACATGTGATTACATTTTCAAGCAATTTGGGTGCATAGATCCTGAGAAATCAGTACCCAGAACAACCACCTCTGGCCGTAATAACGGCCTTCGTACGCCTGGGCGTTGAGTCAAACACAGCTTGGATGGCGTGTACAGGTACAGCTGCCCATGTACCTTCAAGCTTCAACACGATACCACAATTCATCAAGAGTAGTGACTGGCGTATTGTGACGAGCCAGTTGCTCGGCCACCATTGACCAGACGTATTCAGTTGGTGAGAGATCTGGAGAATGTTCTGGCCAGGGCAGCAGTCGAACATTTTCTGTTTCCAGAAAGGCCCGTACAGGACCTGCAACATGAGGTCGTGCATTATCCTACTGAAATGTAGGGTTTTGCTGGGATCGAATGAAGGGTAGAGCCACGGGTCGTAACACATCTGAAATGTAACGTCCACTGTTCAAAGTGACGTCAATGGGAACAAGAGGTGACCGAAACGTGTAACCAATGGCACCCCACACCATCACGCCAATATGGCGATGACGAATACACGCTTCCAATGTGCGTTTACCCCGATGTTGCCAAACACTGATGCGACCATTATGATGCTGTAAACAGAACCTGGATTCATCCGAAATAATGACGTTTTGCCATTCGTGCACCCAGGTTCATCGTTGAGTACACCATCGCAGGCGCTCCTGTCTGTGATACAGTATCAAGGGTAACCGCAGCCATGGTCTCGGAGCTGATAGTCCATGCTGCTGCAAACGTCGTCGAACTGTTCGTGCAGATGGTTGTTGTCTTGCAAACGTCCCCATCTGTTGACTCAGGGATCGAGACGTGGCTGCACGATCCGTTACAGCCATGCGGATAAGATGCCTGTCATCTCGACTGCTAGTGATACGAGGCCGTTGGGATCCATCACGGCGTTCCGTATTACCCTCCTGAATCCACCGATTCCATATTCTGCTGACAGTCATTGGATCTCGGCCAACGCGAGCAGCAATGTCGCGATACCATAAACCACAATCGTGATAGGCTACAATCCGACCTTTATCAAAGTCGGAAACGTGATGGTACGCTTTTCTCCTCCTTACACGAGGCATCACAACAACGTTTCACCAGGCAAAGCCGATCAACTGCTGTTTGTGTATGAGAAATCGATTGGAAACTTTCCTCATGCCAGCACGTTATAGGTGTCGCCACCGGCGCCAACCTTGTGTGAATGTTCTGAAAAGCTAATCATTTGCATATCACAGCATCTTCTTCCTGCCGATTAAATTTCGCGTCTGTAGCACGTCATTTTCGTGGTGTAGCAATTTCAATGGGCAGTAGTGTAATTTCACAAATCACCTTCATTATCATCGTCGTCATCTCCCAAGGGTAAGATATTGAAGTCACCTGTTCAGGTCTGTGTCAACCACGCACCCATGCATCCACTGCGTACGCGGCCTACCTAGTTCTCTCTCTCTCTAGTCGGCCTACATTATCTTTTTTTTTAAATCTCTTTTCTGTCATTCTATCAACATGATTCTTCCAGTTCGTTCTGTTTTCTTCCGTCTTCCCATTAACTGAAAAGACTTTCAAATCTGATCCAATCCTTATCTGATCCATTTTATTATAACCCCTTACTAATCTCACTTTCTAACTGTATATAGGATTTTTCGTTTCTTGTTAGTGTCCGTGATTCGGAACCATGTACAAGAGTAGGTACAGCAATAACATTATAGAATTTTATTTGTATTTCCTTTCTTGTTTTTCTCTCCAGAGTTCTTCCAATTGTTCCACATAACGTCTTGGAACCTTTAAAGGACCCTCCGATTCTAATATATTTATGGATGTGCAACGTTAGGGTACCTTTTACAATTAACTTGGATCCTGAACTTTTCATCCACCTTTCTCAAATGTTGAATGTGCCCTCCACCGGACATACGACAAAAATGCAGATGTTACTCCAACTCGGTCCGTAGTTTTGCGAGAAAGTCAGGATTTACTGCATTCACTGGCTGTGCAGTGTCGTAGTCCATCCATAGTTGCCGGAAAGGAAGCAACGTAGAGGGATCCTTATCAAATTCTCCACACCCTCAGAATATACAGCGAGACCAGGTGACTTTAGAAGTCAATGTTGCAACATCAGATCCGGATGCCCCTCATTGCCGATCCATCATTCAGTCAAGAGGTATATAACGGGCACATGCTCGCACAGTCGAGCTGCACGTTGAACGACTTCCAGGAGCAACAAAAATCTGATGTTTCAATATTTAATATTGTCGCAGCAGAAGCTGAGTAGCACGTGGTGTAGTGATTATGATATTAAACTGTTGTATGGAGGTTCGTGAGTTCAAAACTCACTTGGAATGTACAGTTTTAATTTATATATTCGGTTCGAGTAAATTCTAGAAGTATCCACAAATGTAAAGAATCGTTCTACTGAAATGTTCTGTAGCTGTATATGTACTGTGTGTGTTCTGGCCGGAGGGAGTTCGCTCCGAGGTCTTGTATGTAAAGTGCTGAATAAACCTTCGCTTAGTGAAGTTAGTGTCCGTCATTCATCTAATTACACCTTCTTCTACGTGACAATATAATTATTGACCGAATTTAAAAATTTGAAATGATGTGGCAATATTCGCCTTAGGAGGTACAATCTTACAAGATCTATCTTCTGGTAAACCTTGCGGGATGTAAGGTCGTGGTCCATGAAACTCTTCAGCTCCTAACGTTTCGTCCAGTGCTTCGCTGGACATCTTCAGAGGGGTGTTTCTCCTCCGGTGAGTCTTGCCGACTGACGGGTCGGACGTCTGAGAGCGACTTATGTATCATAGAAAGTGGGCGTGACCAGAGTTACACGTGATATGCAGAGATAACCTTTGTCAGAGATAAAACTTAACTATCGATCGTAATCTTGTCACGGATAAAACTGTCCAGCAATTCTGTAGTGCTACTGTCCAAATATCACTAAGTTTCATGGTCTCTTCTTTCCGATTAAAATTACCCCTATGTTTATATATTTCAATTGCTTCTCTACAAAGCCGTGGGTAATAGTTCGTCGTCGTAGATAAAATTTTTGTTTCGGAAAACTTCACTTGATGATTTCCTGGCTGAAAAGCGTGTTCTGCTACAGCCGATTTATCTGTTTTTCCTAATCGGCAAAGACTTCTGTGTTCTTTTAACCGTGTATTTACGCTTCTTTTTGTTGTTCCAACATAAACTTTACCACATGTACACGGAATTTTATATACGCCACTGGCTCATAGAGGAGCGCGTTTATCTTTTACAAATTTTCTGGGTCGGTCTAAAAACAGGTCTAATATCATGTTTACTTAAAATCTTTCCAATCTGATCCGTTACTTTCTTTATAAAGATTTTGGAAAGATTTTAAGTAAACATGATATTAGACCTGTTTTTAGACCAACCCAGAAAATTTGTCATGTTCTTCGGTCTGTAAAAGATAAACGCGCTCCTCTATGAGCCAGTGGCGTATATAAAATTCCGTGTACATGTGGTAAAGTTTATGTTGGAACAACAAAAAGAAGCGTAAATACACGGTTAAAAGAACACAGAAGTCTTTGCCGATTAGGAAAAACAGATAAATCGGCTGTAGCAGAACACGCTTTTCAGCCAGGAAATCATCAAGTGAAGTTTTCCGAAACAAAAATTTTATCTACGACGACGAACTATTACCCACGGCTTTGTAGAGAAGCAATTGAAATATATAAACATAGGGGTAATTTTAATCGGAAAGAAGAGACCATGAAACTTAGTGATATTTGGACAGTAGCACTACAGAATTGCTAGACAGTTTTATCCGTGACAAGATTACGATCGATAGTTAAGTTTTATCTCTGACAAAGGTTATCTCTGCATATCACGTGTAACTTCGGTCACGCCCACTTTCTATGATACATAAGTCGCTCTCAGACGTCCGACCCGTCAGTCGGCAAGACTCACCGGAGGAGAAACACCCCTCTGAAGATGTCCAGCGAAGCACTGGACGAAACGTTAGGAGCTAAAGAGTTTCATGGACCACGACCTTACATCCCGCAAGGTTTACCAGAAGATATGTCATCCGGTCGTGAAAGCCTTCATACTACTTACAAGATCTCTTCAACAAATTCCGGAACATTCGTAATTTCGCGCCAGTGGTGAGTCGGAGCGAAATGCGGTTAGCATCCCTGCACACGCCTGTGTTTAATGTGTAACTACAGGGAGTTTCATTTTTGTATATCTGTTAATTACTGTTCAGTGCCGTATTGAGTAGAACATTGTGTTGCACAATTTGCGAATTTAGAGATGTCAGAGTTAGAGGAGCAACGCGTCTGCATTGAACTGTGCGGAAAACTCAAGAAAACCCTTACGGAGACACACAAAATGATGCAAGAAGCCAACGATAATGAGTGCTTAAGCCATACTCGATGCTACGAATGGTTCACACGGTTTCAAAATGACTGGACGGAAGTTAGAGGTGACCTTCGTTCAGGACGCCCCTCGTCTACCGACGACGCTCATGCCAGGAACCTCAACGAAATTGCGCGTGCCAATCGATGACTGATTGTCCGAAACACTGCAGAAGAACGTAAGATTTCAGTTGGATCATATCATGAAATGCGGTCACAGCAACTTGGAATGCATCGTGTTGCCGCCAAGTTCGCCCCATGGCCCATGAGCCAAGACCAGAAAGACCTTTGCGTCGCAATCTGCGAAGAGCTTTTGGATCGCGCAAATGAGGTGTTCCTGAAGAGAATCACAACTGGTGATGAGACGTCGATCCACGGTTATTATGTTGACACCAAAGTTCAATCTTCACAATGGGTTGGGAAAGGTTCTCCTAGACCAAAAGACGCTCGTCAGGTCAGATCGAATGTCAAACCCACGCTGATGGTTTTCGTTGTCTCTGAAGGATTAGTTCAATTATGGCGAGGGAATTAATGACTCCTGCATCACGATAATGCACCCGCAGATTTATGCTTCTTGGTGCGTCATTATAGTACCAAAAAAAAAAAAAAATGAAACCACTATGCTGCCTCAAGTTCCATGCTCTTCAAAAGTGGCCACCTGCGGACTTTTTTTTATTTCCACGATCCAGCAAGAGGCGTGCCAAGACTGCTTCAGGAACGGGAAACGGTGTTGGGAGCGGTGTGTCAATTGCGGCGGTGAGTATTTCGTAGGGGACCATGCACAATAACTAACAGGTAAGCGCAGAAAAATTTTGTGGACGACGTTCGGAAATTTTGGACAGACCTTGTATGTCAAATGTTCAACACGGTAAGTCAAGTATTAATGTTGGAAAGTGTTTACATGTCTGGATGTAGTGTAACTCGCTGCACACAAATTATCCATACTCTATTAATCCAGTATGAAAGCACTTGGAGCCTTCCAACATACTTTACACATAATTTCAAACCCTTGGAAACTTTTTTTTTCACTCACACTCGCCACAAAATAATGAAGAGAGTTAATTGCTTACCATACTTTCGCTACTCATGTAGTAAAACATCAGCAGCAGACATCACGTTTTAATTACCGGTACTTCGTTAGTACTATGTTCTCAGCACATTTTTCAGGCAGTATCCACACATACCGCGGATTATGCCGGAATAATTGTGTCATTATATGACACTTACTTCAGGAGGTATGACGTCATCAACATTGAGATGCTTTTTATACATGGGAGTTCAGTTCTTTGAAAATTGTGGATGGGCGTTACTGATTGTTAAGAAATGCTCTTATGTTTAGGCGCCACTGCGGTGGAGCTCCGCCCTGTTGGAAAGCGTAATTTTCGACATATTGTTGCAACTGTGGAAGAAAGTAGACCTCAAACATGTCCAGGTGCGCGATTCCTGCAACAGTCTTCTTCATCGGCGGTGTAAATATTCTCTGGGGAGATATCGCAAAACATGAAATTTTGCAGACTGTCTCGTGTGCGTCAATGGTGTGAGGCTGCTATGTTCTGTACGTTCTTACGTTTCCACTTTTGCACTCAACACGTCGCTCTTTACATAACGAAACAGACGGATGAAGCCGTAATTTCCGAGGTACCCCCAAGGACGTGTGATAGGATCGTTATTGTTCACAGTGTATATGAATGATATAGTAGAAAGAGTCGAAAGCTCCTTAACGCTGTTCGCAGATACCCGGCCGTTGTGACCGAGCGGTTCTATGCTCTTCAGTCTGGAACCGCGCGACCGCTACGGTCCCAGGTTCGAATCCTGCCTCGGGCATGGATGTGGGTGATGTCCTTAGGTTAGTTAGGCTTAAGTAGTTCTAAGTTCTAGGGGACTGATGACCACAGCAGTGAAGTCCCATAGTGCTCAGAGCCACTTGAACCATTTCTACATGAATATAGCAAAGCCAAAAGACAGTAACGATTCTAATAAGGACCTGCAGACCATTGATGACTGGTGCAGGCTTTGGCAGTTGTTGCTGACCGTAAATAAATGTAACATATTGCGCATACACAGGAAAAGAAATTCACTACTTTACAACTGCACTATTGATGACAAACTGCTGGAAAAGCTACCTCCATAAAGTATCTAGGAGCAACCATCCAGACCGACCCTAAGTGGAATCAACACATAAAACGAATAGTACGAAAAGCAGACGACAGATTGAGATTCATAGGAAGAATCTCAAGGATATGCAACTCTTCCACGGAGGAAGTGGCTTATAAGACAATTATTCGACCGATTCTTGAGTACTATTCATCGATATTGGATCTTTCAGGTAGGACTAATAGAAGGGATAGAGGAGATACAACGAAGAGTGGCACGTTTCGTCACGGGATAGTTTAGTCGGTGAGAGGGCGTTAGAGAGATGTTCAACAGACTCCAGTGGCGGATGCTAGAAGACAAGAGTTGTACATCACAGAGAGGTTTGCTATTGAAATTTCGAGAGAGCTCTTCCCCAGAATAGTCTGACAAAATATTACTTCTTCCCACACGAAATCAACATGACGAAATTCGAGAAATTCGAGCTAATGCAGTGGCTTACCGACAATCATTCTTCTCAAGCGCCATTAATGATTGCAAGAGGGAAAGGATGAAAGGAGGTGGGGGTGGGGGGGCGTCTAGTTGTACCAGAAGTACCCCACTACGTGAAAAATAGTTTCTCCAACAGCCGCGTCCAGAATGAATTCGCAAAACTCTACACGTTTTTTTTATCGCCGATGCGAAGGGCTGCTTGGTTTGAAACACAAACTTCCCGCCAATCACGCCAGATACGCACAAGAGGAATGGCTTCCATTTCCTCAGACACTCAGGCATCTCCGTAGCATTAACTCGTCACTCATTTCAGGTGGGAGTAGCCGTTGTGTGGATGACTTGTGGCTTCCTTCTCTGGAAGAGAAGGCGATCTGCAGAACGAAGACTGCTTTGTTGCAGCTCTCCGTGGCAGTCTATTCTGTGCAATCCACTTCACCTTTATGTTGCTATTGTACCCTCCATCCACTTGAAACCTGCCTAGTGTGCTCAATATTTGGTTAGCCTCTACAATTTTCACCCCCTCCCCCACACTTCAATCCATTACAAATTATTTCTTGGTGTCCCAAAATTTATTCCATTAACCAAATTCTTATTGTAGCCAAGTTGTTCCATAAATTTCTGTTCTCGCCCATTCGATCGATTCACTCTACCTCAGTGACTTAGCGATAAGCATTAAGGGGTCACCCGATAGATGCAAAGCTCTCGGGTTCGATCCCAGCTTGATCCGATGATTTTTATCTGTCACATACTTCCTTTTCCTCTGGCTATATATGTCGCTGCGAAAAATGCAGAGATGCACCGTATCTCGGAATTCAAGTCAACGTGCAAGTCCAACTGGAACTGGCGGGATGTCTCAGTTCAAAGGTTCGGTCTAGAAGACCACTGTGGTGTTCAATTGATTCAACTACACGTATGTCCTCATTAGTAATCCGATCTATCTATCGAATCTTCAGCGTCATTCCGTAACACATAGCACCACATATCGAAATCTACCACCCTTTTCTTGTCTGTACTGTTGCTCGTCCACGTTTCGCTGCCATATTAAAATATACTCCAGATAAATACTTTAAGAAAATTCTTCCTAACATTTAAATTAATTTTAGCGTCCTACCCACTGCAGCTTCTCGTGTGTGGCACTAAGTATCTACGGCTGGACCACTTCCCATCAAAATTTCCCATTCTATGATGTTGCTCAGAAGTAACTTTAAGTCTCCGTGAGTGAAGCGTTCTGAGGAGCGAGATAAAGCATGACGCTCACAAACAGAGTTACGTCGCACCTCACTTTCGGAAGGAGTTTCCAACGAGCGAGTTAAGGCCTGATGTTCTCGAGCTGCAGTAAGTCTCGCCACACGATCTTCGCTGGATCCTTGAGACCGCAAAGTCCTTTCGCTGTGCTGGTGTACTCAGAAAGGCTCGACCATTTGCTAGAAATTTTTTGTTTGTAAAAAGGAACGAAGTCAAAATGTAATGAGTAAGGACTCAAATTACAAAGCAAATAAATTCATTTATCCTACCAAAGAATATAAATACAAACAACTGAAAGAATCAAATCAGTAGGTTTTTAATACATAAAGCGAAATCAGTAAATCAATACATCCCGTTCTACCGTATCTTCCTTCGTCGTCGGCGTTGTCCTTGTTGCCGTGAGGCACCGTTATACTAAGTGGAACGGCGCGTCGATCTTAGAGCATGAGATATGGTAACCTTAAGTCATTGACAACACCCAACGGTCACGGTAGCACCTGATTCCAGAATAGCTGCTGTAGTTAGGATCTACGAACTACCCCCTCTTAACCAGGTCCCCAAAACTTAACTCGTAACGAGATCCCTTTGAAGCAAATTGTCATAAAAATCATCTATGAAGGATTCGTACAATGATAAGAAATGTTACAGTTTATGGAATAATAACAGATACGACCAAACTGTCTTGTTTCTTCTGTTTTATTTAACGTAACTTCGTTCACAGTTTTATTTTGCATTCACCATTCATTCACACCCTGATGTGGAGTATATGCGAGTGCCTGAACCCTAACTCCCAAGTTCCATCGAAACCCTTTGATGAACAGTTTTGGTCGCTCGATACCAACAGTCAATGATAATGATACAGCATTGTTATTGACTCTTCTAGTTTAGCCACCGCCCTCCATGAATGTTTCTCAGGTGTAAGATGATTACACACTTTTCTCACCGATCGGCTATTATGAAGAGCTCGCGTAAAACGTTAATTTTTTTTCTCCTTTTCATAAATTGGAGCCCGCTCTCCGCGATACAATTAAAAAAAAAAACGGTCTGAATACCTAGTCCCTCGTGAGATGCGTATAGATTTATCCCGGAATTGACCGCCCTGTAGGTGTACTCAATTTAATGACCACACTTCGCTATCAGCGATTTCGTGTAACTAATTGTCCTTTTGTTACTCTGATTGTATACCGTAGTTATTTAAAACTCGCCCCTATATTTTTTCACAATGTACAATTAGCACTTCCTTACTTGATTATTTCTAATAGTAAACGAAAAAAGGACGCCGTATCATCGGCTTCGTCGATATAAAGCAAAACACCTCAATATGCCCAATATTACCTCTTCTTATAGGATCGGCTACCTTACTCAATTTACTACATATTATTTCCAATAACACTAAACAGGTATCGCCGTTATATATTAATTGTATTCAAAAGCATGTTATTATTATTATGACCGACCAAATTGTAATAAATCGTACAACGTGCATTTTTAACGATAGCTTTACACTCGCCCAGCCTTTAGTCATGCAATATCTATAATATAAAAATGAATCGCAAAATGTGTTGGTAAGCGCATAACTCAACAACGCCTCGACCAATTTGGCCAAATCTTTTTTTAAAATGTTCGTTGAAGTTCAAGGATGGTTTTTACGGCGAGAAAAATTAGAATTATTGCTGGAAAAACCCTAAAAATAGCCCTTTTCTTTTTCCTATACAAATGATTTGTAACTAAAACGTAGTCAATTTGAGCTTTATTGCTATGGTATAAAGTTCATATTAAAATGAATCGCAAAATGTGTTGGTAAGCGCATAACTCAACAACGCCTCGACCAATTTGGCCAAATCTTTTTTTAAAATGTTCGTTGAAGTTCAAGGATGGTTTTTACGGCGAGAAAAATTAGAATTATTGCTGGAAAAACCCTAAAAATAGCCCTTTTCTTTTTCCTATACAAATGATTTGTAACTAAAACGTAGTCAATTTGAGCTTTATTGCTATGGTATAAAGTTCATATTAAATTACAAGCACTCACTGTTGTCTAAGCAATGTAGGTGTGTTCCTAACGTCAAAGATCATATCTATCAAAACAATGTGCGTGTGTGCGTTGGAGCACAGAATACATAGTTGGAGAAGTTTAATGTCGCGTTCCGAAACTCGCGTTTCTTTTGTATTAGTTTCGGCACGCGAGATAAAATGCATCAGTTTCCACGTCATTACATCAGTCAAACAAAAATCGCGTTACAATTCGTACGGATTAAAAGGATTTGACTTCAAGTCATATAAAATTTAAAAAAAAAAAAGTTGTCTGTGACCTAATCTACTGAGTTTGCTTTTGTCAACTGATACACGAAACAAATTCGTGTTTTGTGCAGAGTGTTTACTTAGTTAGTGTTTGTTTAGTTCGTGATTAGTGAAAAACTAATAACTATATAGTGAAAAACTAATTTATATTTGATATGCCTCCTATAAGACGAAGCAATTTAGGTAGAAGAACCAGAAATGCTACAAACCAAGCTAATTACCGATCTAATCGTACGGCACAAGAACGTGACGACGGAAATGAACGTGAAAGAATTCGGATATCACAAACGCGTGAAGCGCGAGCGCGACATTCAACTAATAATCGCGCAAGTTTGAATCGAGCTGCTTTCAGTTACGATGTGTCAATTGACTACAGTAACTACCAATGTGTTGTTATTGGTTCTATGAACTCGGTTTGCTCACACTGTAAGGCATTAAAATACAAAAACGAAGCCAATGGATTGTGTTGCGCAAATGGTAAAGTGAAATTGATACCATTGGACCCACCACCAGAACCATTGTACTCATTGGTTTCAGGAATAGGAACAGATTCTATACACTTTTTGACACATATCCAACAATATAACAATTGCTTTCAAATGACTTCATTTGGGGCAACAAATGCAGTTCGGGAAAATTTTATGCCGACTTTCAAGGTATGTATTATAGCAGTTACTCATAATTATTTTAGCGAACAAAATTTTCTGTCACAAAAGTTAAGATGTGTCACTAATCTTCAATTTCTTAATCACTTATATATCACTTAGTCATCATATTATATGGTGATTCAGTTTCAGTGACACTTTTATTATATTTTATATTTGATAGATATTAGTTCAAACTAAATATATACTTTTTAAGATCAAATATTATTTAAGTTTGATCACTGACAATCCATTAATTTATACCACACCATAATATTTTATTTTATTTACAGATACAAGGGCAAATATATCACAGAGCAGGTTCACTGTTACCAGTGTCAGATAGCGACAACAAATTCCTGCAAATTTATTTTATGGGCAATTCACCACAAGAAATTGATCTGCGTTGTGCACATAACAATTTAGTAAAGAGGTCTATTGTAGAACAATTACAAACTTTATTTCATCAACACAATCAATTGATTATATTGTTTAAAACTGCCCTGGATCTGATGCCATCCGGTAATCACAAAATTGTAATCAGAGCTGATAAAACACCTGCAGGTCAACATACAAGACGTTTTAATGCACCAACTATTGATGAAGTTGCTATCGTTGTAGTTGGAGAAAACTTGGAATCCCGTGATATTGTTTTACATCGTCGGAATGATCAGTTACAACGTATAAAGGAAACACACCGCTCATATGATGCACTGCAATATCCCATTATATTTTGGCAAGGTGAAGATGGCTACGATTTCTCAATAAAAATGACAAATCCCATTACAGGTAACTAAAATATTAATTTAGCTATGGCGATAATATCTCAGTCATTATATTATGTATTTTAATTTTATATTTGAATGTTATTAAAAGAAAATCTATTTACAGGTTCTGAAACCAACAAAAAAGTCAGTTCAATGAACTATTATTCATACCGCCTAATGATTCGGGAAAATGAAGAAAATCACATATTGAAATGTCGGCGATTATATCACAAATATGTTGTTGACATGTATGTAAAAATTGAAACGGAGAGATTAACATTCATCAGGTTGAATCAAACCAAACTCCGATCTGAAGAGTATATTCACCTTCGAGATGCGATTAATACTGATGGAAATGCACAGAATGTCGGTCGGATGACTATTCTTCCAGCAACATACATCGGAAGCCCTCGGCATATGCACGAATATGCTCAAGATGCCATGTCGTATGTTCGTCATTATGGTACAGCAGATTTGTTCATCACATTTACATGCAATCCGCAATGGATAGAAATCAAGCAGGAGTTATTCCCTGGGCAATCACCCATTGATCGTCATGATATTACAGCCAGAGTCTTTAGACAAAAGTTGAAATCTTTAATGGATTTCATCGTAAAACATAATGTGTTTGGTGAGACACGCTGCTGGATGTATTCTGTGGAGTGGCAGAAACGAGGATTGCCACATGCACACATTTTGATTTGGTTGGTTGAAAAGATAAGGCCAAATGAAGTTGATGCAGTGATATCAGCTGAAATCCCTAATGTACAAGTAGATCCTGGATTGCATGAGGTAGTTATCAAAAACATGATACATGGTCCCTGTGGAACTCTTAATCAAAATTCACCGTGTATGATGGATGGTAAATGTTCAAAACGATATCCACGGACATTAATATCGGAAACAATTACTGGTAATGACGGTTATCCATTGTATCGTCGCAGATCGACAGCAGACAATGGAAAATCAACAATTGTCAAATTAAATCAACAAGATATTGAAATAGATAATCGTTGGATTGTTCCATATTCACCCATTTTATCAAAGACATTCAAAGCACACATCAACGTTGAATCTTGCCATTCAGTGAAATCTATTAAATACATTTGCAAATATGTAACCAAAGGGAGTGATATGGCTGTGATTGGAATTGGTGCAGAGAATTCCAATGATGAAGTTACCCAATACCAAATGGGCCGCTATGTCAGTAGTAATGAAGCAGTTTGGCGAATATTTTCTTTTCCTATTCATGAGAGACACCCTTCTGTTGTTCACTTAGCTGTGCATTTAGAAAATGGACAAAGAGTGTATTTTACAGCACAGAACGCAGTACAAAGAGCTGCTCAGCCACCATCTACTACATTAACCAGTTTTTTTGAGACATGCCAAAACGATCATTTCGCACAAACATTGCTATATTCTGAAATGCCAAAATATTATACCTGGAATCAATCCTCAAGGAGATTTATACGACGGAAACAAGGAAAACCAGTTCCAGGATATACAGATGTATATTCCACCGATGCGATTGGCCGGATTTATTCAGTACATCCAAGCAATGATGAATGTTTTTATTTACGACTGCTATTAGTCAATGTACGTGGCCCAACATCATTCCAACAGTTACGAACTGTTCATGGTGAATTGTGTGGATCCTACAGAGAAGCCTGTCAACGTTTGCAATTGCTTGAAAATGACGCTCATTGGGAGCAAACTCTCAATGATGCTGTAATATCATCACACGCTCATCAAATACGAACATTGTTTTCTATAATCATATCTACATGCTTCCCATCAAACCCAATTGATTTGTGGATCAAGTACAAAGATCATATGTGTGATGATATTTTGTATCAAATACGGAATAGAATGGGAAATCCAAATATACAAATCAGTGAAGAAATTTACAATGAAGCATTGATTTCAATTGAGGACATGTGCTTGATAATGTCAAACAAACTATTAATTCAATTAGGCCTGACCGCGCCCAATCGTCCAATGCATGACGCTTTTAACCAAGAGTTGCATCGAGAAAAACTGTATGATCTCAACGCTTTGAAAGAATTAATTCAAACAAATCTTCCACTGTTAACTGAACAACAGAAGTATGTATTTGAAACTCTTATGAAAGTAACAAATGATGAAACTGGAGGGATTTACTTCTTAGATGCACCTGGTGGTACAGGAAAAACTTTTTTGATTTCATTAATATTAGCAACAATTCGCTCACAAAATAAAATTGCACTTGCACTCGCTTCGTCGGGAATCGCAGCAACTTTGCTTGAAGGTGGTCGAACAGCCCATTCAGCACTAAAATTGCCATTAAATATGCAAAGCAATGAAACTCCAACATGCAACGTTTCGAAGAACTCTGCAATGGCAAAGGTTTTGCAGCAATGTAAATTGATTGTTTGGGATGAATGCACGATGGCACATAAAAAATCTTTGGAGGCTTTAGACAGAACCTTAAAAGATCTACGGAGCAATAATAACCGATTTGGTGGTGCAATGATTTTATTAGCAGGAGATTTTCGTCAAACATTGCCAGTGATTCCACGATCAACGCCAGCTGATGAACTCAATGCATGTCTAAAGTCCTCCAATTTGTGGAAACATGTCAAAGTACTTCATTTAAGCAAGAATATGCGTGTCGAGTTGCGAAATGACCAATCTGGAAACATATTCTCTAAACAACTCATTGACATTGGTAATGGCAAATTTCCTATAGACATGTTGACTGGCTGCATTAACTTTCCTCAAAGTTTTTGTCAGTTAACTCTATCAAAAGATGAACTTATTCAGAAGGTGTTTCCAGATGTTTCTCAAAATTACAGAAACCATGATTGGTTGAGCGAACGAGCTATACTGGCTGCAAAAAACATAGATGTAAATGAATTAAATTTCAAAATTCAAGAACAAATTACAGGCGAATTGAGGATATATAAATCAGTTGATTCGGCTACTAATCAAGATGATGTAGTCAACTATCCACCGGAATTTTTAAACTCGCTGGATTTGCCAGGATTGCCACCTCACAATCTTCAATTAAAGGTTGGATCGGTGGTTATAATGTTGCGAAATATCAACCAACCGCGTCTTTGCAACGGTACACGGTTAGCGATAAAAAAATTACTAAACAATGTGATAGAAGCAACTATACTCAAAGGAAAGTATAAAGGAGAAGATGTTCTCATACCGCGCATCCCAATGATTCCGACTGATGTGCCATTTGAGTTTAAACGACTACAGTTTCCAGTGCGGCTTGCTTTTGCTATGACTATAAACAAGTCCCAGGGGCAATCATTACGTGTTTGTGGTATTAATCTAGAAAACCCATGTTTCTCACATGGTCAATTGTATGTTGCCTGTTCCCGTGTTGGAAAACCATCAGATTTGTTTATCTATGCGCCAGGTAATCAAACAAAAAACATCGTATACCACAAAGCACTACAATGATAATAATAATAATTATGATTCACATGATTAACAATAAAGCGATTACTTACTTTTAAATCCTTATATATGTTTTATTTAATTATTTTTTATTCACAACGCCCTATCACCAGGGTGACGGTTCTGTTCAGGAGAATTTTTTTAAATACGTAGGCAAAAAAACTGCCATATTACAAATCTTTTTGACAGGACGAAGTCTGTCGGGTCAGCTAGTTATGTATAAATATACAGACAGGCAAAAAGGAGTACAAACGTCTCAAAAATGATATCGACAGGAAGTGCAAAATGGCTAAGCAGGGATGGCTAGAGGACAAATGTAAGGATGTAGAGGCTTATCTCACTACGGGTAAGATAGATACTGCCTACAGGAAAATTAAAGAGACCTTTGCAGAAAAGAGAACCACTTGTATGAACATCAAGAGCTCAGATGGAAACCCAGTTCTAAGCAAAGAAGAGAAAGCAGAAAGGTGGAAGGAGTATATAGAGGGTCTATACAAGGGCGATGTACTTGAGGACAATATTATGCAAATGGGAGATGATGTAGATGAAGATGAAATGGGAGATATGATACTGCGTGAAGAGTCTGACAGAGCACTGAAAGACCTGAGTCGGAACAAGGCCCCCGGAGTAGACAACATTCCATTGGAACTACTGATGGCCTTGGGAGAGCCAGTCATGACAAAACTCTACCATCTGGTGAGCAAGATGTATGAGACAGGCGAAATACCCTCAGACTTCAAGAAGAATATAATAATTCCAATCCCAAAGAAAGCAGGCGTTGACAGATGTGAAAATTACCGAACTATCAGTTTAATAAGTCACAGCTGCAAAATACTAACGTGAATTCTTTACAGACGAATGGAAAAACTGGTAGAAGCCTACCTTGGGGAAGATCAGTTTGGATTCCGTAGAAATGTTGGAACACGTGAGGCAATACTGACCTTACGACTTATCTTAGAAGAAAGATTAAGAAAAGGCAAACCTACATTTCTAGCATTTGTAGACTTAGAGAAAGCTTCTGACAATGTTGACTGGAATACTCTCTTTCAAATTCTGAAGGTGGCAGAGGTAAAATACAGGGAACGGCAGGCTCTTTACAATTAGTACAGAAACCAGATGGCAGTTATAAGAGTCGAGGGGCATGAAAGGGAAGCAGTGGTTGCGAAAGGAGTGAGACAGGGTTGTAGCCTCTCCCCGATGTTATTCAATCTGTATATTGAGCAAGCAGTAAAGGAAACAAAAGAAAAATTCGGAGTAGGTATTAAAATTCATGGAGAAGAAGTAAAAACTTTGAGGTTCGCCGATGACATTGTAATTCTGTCAGAGACAGCAAAGGACTTGGAAGAGCAGTTGAACGGAATGGACAGTGTCTTGAAAGGAGGATATAAGATGAACATCAACAAAAGCAAAACGAGGATAATGGAATGTAGTCAAATTAAGTCGGGTGATGCTGAGGGAATTAGATTAGGAAATGAGACACTTAAAGTAGTAAAGGAGTTTTGCTATTTAGAGAGTAAAATAACCGATGATGGTCGAAGTAGAGAGGATATAAAATGTAGACTGGCAATGGCAAGGAAAGCGTTTCTCAAGAAGAGAAATTTGTTAACATCGAGTATAGATTTAAGTGTCAGGAAGTCGTTTCTGAAAGTATTTGTATGGAGTGTAGCCATGTATGGAAGTGAAACGTAAACGATAAATAATTTACACAAGAAGAGAATAGAAGCTTTCGAAATGTGGTACTACAGAAGAATGCTGAAGATAAGGTGGGTTGATCACGTAACTAATGAGGAGCTATTGAATAGGATTGGGGAGAAGAGGAGTTTGTGGCACAACTTGAGTAGAAGAAGGGATCGGTTGGTAGGACATGTTTTGAGGCATCAAGGGATCACAAATTTAGCATTGGAGGGCAGCGTGGAGGGTAAAAATCGTAGAGGGAGACCAAGAGATGAATACACTAAGCAGATTCAGAAGGATGTAGGCTGCAGTAGGTACTGGGAGATGAAGAAGCTTGCACAGGATATAGTAACATGGAGAGCTGCATCAAACCAGTCTCAGGACTGAAGACCACAACAACAACAACAACAACAACAACAATACAGACAGGACCGAAAGATCGATCTCTCTACCGTAACCAATAGAGTCAAATACGCTACTCAAGTTCCGTTACATCTACCTTGACTCGTATTGTTACACCGTCCAAGTAAATTCAGTGTTAGTTTCTATTCGAAAAGATAAGGCTGAGGCGTCTACTTCTACCACCGACGTAAACTTCTGAAAATACTTCTGTCGCTGAGTTAAAAAAGAAAAAGAACTTTCCTGGGAAAGAAGTCAAATGCCTCTGAGCACTATGGGACTTAACTTCTGAGGTCATCAGTCCCCTAGAACTTAGAACTACTTAAACCCAACTAACCTAAGGACATCACACCCACCCACGCCCGTGGAATGATTCGAACCTGCGACAGTAGTGGTCGCGCGGTTCCAGACTGTAGCGCCTAGAACCGCTTGGCCACCCCGGCCGGCAAAGAAGTCAAATATAAATAAAATGTATCGGAAGAGGTAAAACAATGTCGTTACGCTTTTAATACACAAAGCTAAATCAGTAAATCTGTATATCCTAGCCAAGTAAATTTGCTGTTTGTTTTCATAAAGGTAAGCTTGTTGTACTTAAATCTGTCGCTGAAGTAAACTTCCGAAAATACATGTGTCACAGAGGTCAGAAACACTAACTACGCCATCTATTTGTTGTTTTGTGTTCTACTAAACTAACAGAGGCATCTGTTGTTCCTTCGGTGAACTACTCCATGATGATTTAACTTTCGAACCACTAACACAAGCTGAGCAAACTATTTCAGATAAATTCGTCTAACAGTTGTGGAGATTAGTATTCAAATAGACAAACAGATGACACGACCATTTTTGAGTTTTATTGTTAAAATAGATGCGGTCAATTAATAACTGGTCCGTATTTACGAGACACGTTAGTCTGAACCTAGTGTTAGTAATCTTTCTCTGTTTAAGTGTTTCATAATGGGTATTTCGTTGCGGCGTCCAAAACCATGGATTACGTATCCTGCTGCGAGAGAGATATTCTGTAATTAGCTTCGCATGCTAGCAGAATTACATAAAAAAGTGATTTGCAACTTTTTCTTCGTAATTACAATTTGTCGTGCAACAGTTAGTATGCATAGAAAAATTATATTTTTACACTAATTAAAATTATTCATTGAGCTAAATAATTAAACTAGAGGACACCACAAGGATACATGGAGATTTTCAGAGTATTGTCGAATTTCCTCACGACGGTGTAAGTCCTCGGTCTTACACAGAAAAGTGCAAAGACATGAAAGAAACTTTAGTTCGCCAGTTTGTCGTTTCTGTAAATGATATCGTGTGTCCTTATAACTTGTGTACGTAGTGACATTTGTAGGAGATGTTACGAAACCAGCCAGTGCTCAAGGATTTAATTGCAAACTCGCCAAGCAGGTTAGCGAATGGAATGATGGGTGTGACTTGAATGTGAGATCCTGTGATTGTAACAGTAAATAAGAGTATTTTCTATGTATTATAGGGGTCGCTTGTCGTATCTAATACAATCAAAACGTCATATGTAAACCTGAAGGTTCTATTGCACTTCGTAGAAACTCTAATGAAGACTTATGGGGACTTGTCAGTTAATTGGAACCGCAAATGGTGTCATGATGAAACAGGGCAGCAAGGGAATTTTGGAATATTGGCGCAGGGGTCTGAAAGACGTTTGCTGACTGCAGCAGCCAGTGGGTAAATGGGAAACCGTGCTGTTTCAGGTAACGTTACAGGCAAGAGAGTTTTCCCATAGCCGTCTCACTGCTTTGTTTCCATCACCATAAGTACTCGCCAAGCACTGGTAGCATGGCAACAGCTGGGAATTCTACGTTCTGCGTTCATGATGTACAGGCGACGTGCGGAAGCTAAATGTGGAGCGTTACTCTCACTGGGCAGCAGTTAGCGAGGGACACAGCCAGCTCTGGTACCAGTTTCTGGACACTCACCAAAGTTGCCGTTTCTTGAGATCGACATCAAATGGTTCAAATGGCTCTGAGCACTATGGGACTCAATATCTTAGGTCATAAGTCCCCTAGAACTTAGAACTACTTAAACCTAACTAACCTAAGGACATCACACACATCCATGTCCGAGGCAGGATTCGAACCTGCAACCGTAGCAGTCCCGCGGTTCCGGACTGCAGCGCCAGAACCGCTCCGCCACCGCGGCCGGCCAGATCGAGATCAGATTGGCGACAGAGAGCGATGGGCTTGATTTGGGTTGCTATTACACTACTGGCCATTAAAATTGCTACACCAACAGGAAATGCAGATGATAAACGGGTATTCATTGCACATATATATTATACTAGAACTGACATGTGATTACATTTTCACTCAAGTTCGGTGCATAGATCTTGAGAAATCAGTACCCAGAACAACCACCTCTGGCCATAACGGCCTTGATACGCCTTGGCATTGAGTCAAACAGAGCTTGGATGGCGTGTACAGGTACAGCTGCCCATGTAACTTCAACACAATACCACAGTTCACCAGGAGTAGTGACGGGCGTATTGCGACGAGCCAGTTGCTCGGTCTCCACTGACCAGACGTTTTCAATTGGTGAGGGATCTGGAGAATGTGCTGGCCAGGGCAGCAGTCGAACATTTTCTGTATCCAGAAAGACCCATACAGGACCTTCAACATGCGGTCGTGCATTATCCTGCTGAAATGTAGGGGTTCTCAGGGATCGAATGAAGGGTAGAGCCGCGGGTCGTAACACATCTGAAATGTAACGTCCACTGTTCAAAGTGCCGTCAATGCGAACAAGAGGTGACCGAAACGTGTTACCAATGGCACCCCATAGCATCACTCCGGGTGATACGCCAATATGGCGATGACGAATACACGCCAATATGGCGATGACGAATACACGCTTCCAATGTGCGTTTACCCCGATGTCGCCAAACACTGATGCGACCATTATGATGCTGTAAATAGAACCTGGATTCATGCGAAAAAATGACGTTTTACCATTCGTGCACCCAGGTTCGTCGTTGAGTACACTATCGCAGGCGGTCCTGTCTGTGATGCAGCGTCAAGGGTAACCGCACCTATGGTGTCCGAGCTGATAGTCCATGCTGCTGCAAACGTCGTCGAACTGTTCGTGCAGATGGTTGTTGTCTTGCAAACGTCCCCATCTGTTGACTCAGGGATCGAGACGTGGCTGCACGATCCGTTACAGCCATGCGGATAAGATGCCTGTCATACCGACTGCTAGTGATACGAGGCCGTTGGGATCGAGCACGGCGTTCCGTATTACCCTCCTGAATCCACCGATTCGATATTCTGCTAACAGTGATTGGATCTCTTCCAACGCGAGCAGCAATGTCGCGATACGATAAACCGCAATCGCGATAGGCTACAATCCGACCTTTATCGAAGTCGGAAACGTGATGGTACGCATTTCTCCTCCTTACACGAGGCATCACAACAACGTTTCACCACGCAATGCCGGTCAACTGCAGTTTGTGTATGAGAAATCGGTTGGAAACTTTCCTCACGTCAGCACGTTGTAGGTGTCGCCACCGGCGCTAACCATGTGTGAATGCTCTGAAAAGGTAATCATTTACATATCACAGTATCTTCTTCCTGTCGGTTAAATTTCGCGTTTGTAGCACGTCATCTTCGTGGTGTAGCAATTTTAATGGCCAGTAGTGTACTTCAGGAATGTTACTGTCTATAAATCACTGTTTCACGACAGGGTGCAGTTACGCCCACACAAACAATCAGCGTCGTGGAAGTATACCTCTAGCGGACGCAGTACACAATGGTGTAAAATTTGTTCGTGTCCTTCCGCATTCATCGTCTTATTAAGACTAACAACCACGAAAAACGCACCTATAGTATAATAACATGATGGCAGGTAACGTTCTCGGGGCATTCGTCAAACCCAAACCCTTAGATCGCTTTGGCACAGGGTATAGCGTGATTCGTCACCACAACTGACTCCTTTCCAGTCACCCAATGTCCAGTGGCATCGCTTTTATACCATTCAAGCGCCGCTTACCATTCAGCACAGAAATGTGTGGCTAGTGAAAAGCTGCTTGACCACTGTACCCCATTCTTTCTCTCTGCGTACAGTCACTGTGCTGGCTGGAGAGCTAGCAGAACTTTGGAACTCCTGAGTTATTCCCTCCACTGATTTCATGCCATTTCTCCCAGCCACGCTCCGGAACACCCGACAGTCCCTGTCCGTCAGCACACGAGGTGTGCCAGGTCTTGGTTCTACTGTGGTCGTTCTTCGTCTTGGGCAGCTTTAGAAGAACTGAGGTGTTCCCGAAGAATTTGTTACTCAGGTGACACCCAATAACTAGTCCAAGCTCGAAGTCAGTGAGCTCTCCTCATCGATCCAAGCCGCTGTCACGACTTCTGTACTGACAACACGATACTCCCCACCTCCCTTTATACTGGCGGGTTCGGATTACATAGGCAGTCCGTACATTTTTAATCTGCTAATGCTATACGAGCTGTCCGTCAGCTACCTCCACGAACTGACAATGAACAGGTGTTTCAGGAATGGTAAAAACTTTCTCAGCAAGACATCTGGTCAATGTGTGCTTCCATGTCATCAACGACTGCTATGGTGTACTCTTGCCTACGGGGATGGTAACTTATACTGATAATAATCATGAATATCAGATCGGAATGGAATGAAAGCGTAATCATTTTAGACCCGTTATATGGTCAACGTCTCCACAATGACTGCTAAACATCGGACTGGTCTTCTGCGGTGGCCCCCTTTCCATTTCAGCGGCTATATTTATGCCGACTGCGGGTGGCCAGCTGAGGCGCCGGAGGAGGTGCGAGTGAAACTGAAGCCGAGCGATGCCTTCGCTTTCGTCTGCTCTGCGAACCAGCCAGACAGTCGCGCGCCCTCATTACGGCCAGCACTTTGCGCTAATGGCGTGAAAGTGCATCATACCCGCCACCAGGGCGCAATTATTTTCAAATCGCAGTGTCACTGCTGAGGAAGTGCTCCAACGTCTACCTGATCCGAGTAGAAAGACAATAAAACAAAGGAAATAAAAATAAACCTGTCAAATGTGTCAGAAAAGTAAGTAATAACAATGATTTCGTGACGCCCAATAACTGGTTGCAAGTCTTTCGGCTGGACGACACTTTGACGACTTCCGAGTCCCCAACTTACGACAGTTATACTCCAAGACGAAAAAAGAAACACCTACATCCATGCTCTTAAATTAACGGTAATAGCAGAACGTGGCGCCACACAACGTGGCACTACAAAAAACTAATAGCATAGGCACATATGGAACACACGCGACAAAGATCTCTAAGTCCACGGTAATGACGATAAGTTCAGAAAACCGTCCCGAAACACATGTGCTACAAAACGCCGCTGTTTCCTGCGCATGTACACCGACATCAATACGGGATATGATCACCGTGCACACGTACACAGCCCGCACAACGGGTTGGCATACTCTGGATCAGGTGGTCGAGCAGTTGCTGGGTTATAGCCATCCATTCTTGCACCAGTGCCTGTCGGAGCTCCTGAAGTGTCGTAGGGGGTTGAAGACGTGCAGCGATACGTCGACCGAGAGCATCCCAGACGTGCTCGATGGGGTTTAGGTCTGGAGAACGGGCAGGCCACTCCATTCGCCTGATATCTTCTGTTTCAAGGTACTCCTCCACGATGGCAGCTCGTTGAGGCTGTGCGTTATCACCCCTGAGAAGGCGGACATACTGGTGCAAAATGACGTCCCGATACACCTGACCTGTTACAGTTCCTCTGTCATAACATGCAGGGGTGTTCGTGCACCACTCATAATTCCACCCCACACCATCAAACCACGACCTCCATACAGGTCCCTTTCAAGGACCTTAAGGGGTTGGTATCTGGTTCCTGGTTCACGCCAGATGAAAACCCGGCGAGCATCACTGTTCAGACTGTACCTGGACTCGTCCGTTAACATAGCCTGGGACAACTGTTCCTATGACCATGTATTATGTTCTTGACACCAGGCTTTACGGACTCTCCTGTGACCAGGGGACAGTGGAATGCACCTTACAGGCCTCCGGGCGAATAAACCATGTCTGTTCAGTCGTCTGTAGACAACTGTTCGAGTGGCTGCGGTAAGGTCCCGAGCAAGGCTACCTGAGTACTCCGTGGCCGCCTGCGGGCACTGATGGTGAGATATCGGTCTTCTTGTGGTGTTGTACACTGTGGACGTCCCGTACTGTGGCGCCTGGACACGTTTCCTGTGTGCTGGAATCGTAGCCATAATCTTAAGATCACACTTTGTGGCACACGGAGGGCCTGTGCTACGACCTGCTGTGTTTGACCAGCCTCCAGTCGCCCTAGTATTCTACCCCTCATAACGTCATCAATATGTGTTCTTTGAGCCATTTACAACACACAGTCACCATTAGCACGTCTGAAAACGTCTGCACACTTACTCGCTGTACCGTACTCTGACATGCACCAACACACCTCTGCGTATGTGGACTGCTGCCATCGCTACCGTGCGACGATCGCAGGTCAGATACACCGCATGGTCATACCCCGAGGTCATTTAAAGCCGCAAACCGCCCACCAGAGCGTTGTTTCATCATGTATCAGCATTATCCTTAATTTATGAGCATGAGTATAGAAGGATTCATCCGAATGGGACGGACATTGGCAGATGTGATGCTCATGTACGAACAAGCAAATGATTTCAGAAGAATTGGATGATTTATTCAAAAGAAAGAGCTTCACGAATTGACCAAGTCAGTTACGCCTTGGTACACCTCTGGTCCTTACTCAAGAAGTTTTTCGGCTCGGCCTTCATTGAGAAAGTTGCTCGATGTCCTCCTGAGGAAATTCCCTCTGTGTCTGGGCTGACATTATCTTGCTGAAACGTAATCCCACGATGGCTTGCGTTGACAGGCAAAAAACCGAGCGGGGAATATCGTCGACGTACCGTCTCGCTGTAAGAGTGCCATGGATGGCAACCAAATGGGTCCTACTTTGAGCGCACAGCGTCACTCGTGGCTGTCGGCGCGGCGGGCGGCAGTCACGTTGGTATCCCAACGCTGTCCGAGGCGTTTCCGGGCAGGTCTTTGGCCACAACCCCGTTGACTGGGGCAGAGTTGTCTTCAGTGATGAGTCCCTCTTCGAACTGAGCCCCATCCACCAGCAAAGGTGTGTTGGAGATGCGCCGGACAACGCGATATCCAACTGTCTCTCGCGCGTCATACGGCCCAACGACCAAGAATAATGGTCTGGGGTGCCATCTTATTTTATAGCAGGAACCCTTTGGTTGTCATCTGCGCTCTCACAGCACAGCGGTACGTCGACGATATTCTACGCCCCGTTTTGTTACAGTTCTTGGTAAGCCATCCTGGATGTACATTTCGTCCACCTGCGCACGGTGAGAGTTTCTACTGCTAGTCTTTGTCCTCGTCAAACCCTACCTTGACGAGTAACGTCGCCGGATATCTACCCAACTGAGAAAGTTTAGAGCATTAGGGGTAGCGCGATTTAACCAGCTCGGGGTTTTGACGATCTAACGACCCAATTGGACATATCTTAGCATTGCATAAGCGTCACAGGAGGACCAACGCGTTACTGACTTCCTCAATTTGTGAAGATCTTCCTCTTGAATAAATCATCCAATTTTTGTGAAACTGTAACATTCGTGTACATCACGTCTGGCGATTTCCGTCCCATTCGGATAATTCCGTCGCGGTGCCTCGGACAACCAGGATTTGCAGCAGACTGAAGATCGATCCTACTACCTACAACGATCACCTCGCGTAAGACACCAAAGAGGAAATAAACGAGAACTGTGCTCTTACAAAGACGTATAGTCGAACAGGAAAGGGAGTGGCTACTAGTGGCTTAAATCACCTTCCACCATGGACTGTACAATGGACTGCGAAGTATGTAGATGGAGAGACTTGTCGTCGCCGGATATGAGTTGTCCACACGATCCAGAAGCTAGGGAAACAGACGCAGGTTAACACAAATATGAAACAGCCGCAGTTGGCAGCGCTCTCCCCGTTACGTCTGCTGGCGACCTCATTAATAATTCGCCGAGACCTCTGCGGAAGCGACGCGCCCGGGATTACCCTCACAGCAACAGGTTTCAGCCAGCGGGCGGTGGTGGTGGTGGTCGCCGCAGCAGAAAAAAACATCTCCTCCCTCCCGTGTTCCAGGAGCATTTACATCTGTTCCATATTTAAGACTCGGAATGTGTTTTACACTTCCCTGAACACGATTCGGCAATAAATTTTATACTAGGTGCCTTAACATTCTATACAAATAATTCATTCAGGTACTTAACCAGTAGATGTGCCGCAATCTGTTATGAGAAAACCGACTCGTATTATTCACGCAGTGTATCCTACGAACCACGGATGGAGATAACAGGGTGAATTCGACGTTTGCAGGTTGTGAAAAGGTAATTTCCAGGGTAACCCAGTAACGTGTTGTAGGACAACGATTCATCATCACCATCATCATCACCATCATCATCACCATCATCTTCACAGCCATTAGCGCCTTCATCGTCATCTGTATAGTCATAATCACCATCATTATCTACGTCGTCTACATTGCCTTCATCGTAACAAGTGTAATTATCATCTGCATCATCACCAGCGTCACCATCATCACCAGCATAATCATCATCACCGGCATCATCATGGTCGTCAGTGCCATCATGGGTACCAGCTATGTTACCATCACCAGCATCGTCATCACCAGCATCGTCATCACCAGCATCGTCATCACCAGCATCGTCATCACCAGCATCGTCATCACCAGCATCGTCATCACCAGCATCGTCATCACCAGCATCGTCATCACCAGCATCGTCATCACCAGCATCGTCATCACCAGCATCGTCATCACCAGCATCGTCATCACCAGCATCGTCATCACCAGCATCGTCATCACCAGCATCGTCATCACCAGCATCGTCATCACCAGCATCGTCATCACCAGCATCGTCATCACCAGCATCGTCATCACCAGCATCGTCATCACCAGCATCGTCATCACCAGCATCGTCATCACCAGCATCGTCATCACCAGCATCGTCATCACCAGCATCGTCATCAACATCATCATCGTCGTCATATTAGTATCCTCATCAGCATCATCAACATCGTCATCAAAATCAGTGCCGTCATCGTCACCAGTGCCATCATCAGCAACAGAGCCTTCATGTCATCAGTGCCTTCATTTTCATCAGTGCCCTCATCAGTGTGTCATCACCACCATCATCATCGTCATCAGTGGCACCAATCTGACATCCACTGGTAGATAAGGAACTTCTCAAAATTTTTTCACTCATTACAATCGTCAAAGACACATCCAGGTGGCTCCTGCATGTTTCCTACATCACCTACTCTGGTTCCATTGTGTAACTGACTCGCTATTTTCTTATGTTTCGGAATCCAGCAAGCAACATTCATGGTCCAGCTGTCGTCCACAAGCCTTGATACATGTCCCGCCCACTCTTTTATTATTATTATTTCTTTTCCTTCTCAGACGTTATGTCTGATTAAAAATGGAAAGTGACGCAGACCTTGATCAAGCGTGACTTCCTTTTAACTGTTATATTGCATTTATGAACTTTCGGGTAATTGAACATGTATCAATAATTACAGATATCTGTAGTTGTATATATACGTTTGGATGTAGCTGTATTGCATTGATGTACTGGTGGATATTGTGTGATATGACACCTGTAGTTGATAGTATAATTGGTATGTCAACTTTATCCTGATGCCACATGTCCTTGACTTCCTCAGCCAGTTGGATGTATTTTTCAATTTTTTCTCCTGTTTTCTTCTGTATATTTGTTGTATTGGGTATGGATATTTCAATTAGTTGTGTTAATTTCTTCTTTTTATTGGTGAGTATGATGTCAGGTTTGTTATGTGGTGTTGTTTTATCTGTTATAATGGTTCTGTTCCAGTATAATTTGTATTCATCGTTCTCCAGTACATTTTATGGTGCATACTTGTATGTGGGAACGTGTTGTTTTATTAGTTTATGTTGTATGGCAAGTTGTTGATTATTTATGCTACATTGTCATGTCTTCTGGGGTATTCTGTATTTGCTAGTATTGTACATCCGCTTGTGATGTGATCTACTGTTTCTATTTATCTGCATTTATCTGTTGTGGTATTGGGATCTTTAATAATATGCTTGCTGTAATATCTGGTGTTTATTGTTTGATCCTGTATTGCAATCATGAATCCTTCCGTCTCACTGTATATATTGCCTTTTCTTAGAAATGTGTTGGATGCGTCTTGATCAATGTGTGGCTGTGTTAGATGATTCGGGTGCTTGCCATGTAGTGTTTTCTTTTTCCAATTTACTTTCTTTATATCTGTTGATGTTATGTGATCTAAAGGGTTGTAGAAGTGGTTATGAAATTGCAGTGGTGTAGCCGATGTATTTATATGAGTGGTTGCTTTGTGTATTTTGCTAGTTTCTGCTCGTTCTATAAAGAATTTTCTTAAATTGTCTACCTGTCCATAATGTAGGTTTTTTTATGTCGATAAATCCCCTTCCTCCTTCCTTTCTGCTTAATGTGAATCTTTCTGTTGCTGAATGTATGTGATGTATTCTATATTTGTGGCATTGTGATCGTGTAAGTGTATTGAGTGCTTCTAGTTCTGTGTTACTCCATTTCACTACTCCAAATGAGTAGGTCAATATTGGTATAGCATAAGTATTTATAGCTTTTGTCTTGTTTCTGGCTGTCAATTCTGTTTTCAGTATTTTCGTTAGACTTTGTCTACATTTTTGTTTTAGTTCTTCTTTAAGATTTGTCTTATCTACTCCTATTTTTTGTCTGTATCCTAGATATTTATAGGCATCTGTTTTTCCCATCGCTTCTATGCAGTCGCTGTGGTTATCCAATACATAATCTTATTGTTTAGTGTGTTTTGCCTTGACTATGCTATTTTTCTTACATTTGTCTGTTCCAAAAGCCATATTTATATCATTGCTGAATAATTCTGTTATCTTTAGCAATTGGTTGAGTTGTTGATTTGTTGCTGCCAGTCGTAGTTTTAGATCATCCATGTATAGCAAATGTGTGATTTTGTGTTGGTATGTTCCAGTAATATTATATCCATAATTTGTATTATTTAGCATGTTGGATAGTGGGTTCAGAGCAAGGCAGAACCAGAAAGGACTTAATGAGTCTCCTTGGTATATTCCACGCTTAATCTGTATTGGCTGTGATGTTGAATTTGTTTGGATATTAAGTGTGTTTTTCCAATTTTTCATTACTATGTTTAGGAACTGTATCAATTTAGGGTCTACTTTGTATATTTCCAATATCTGTAGTAACTATGAGTGGAGTACACTATCAAAAGCTTTTTGGTAATCAATGTATGCATAGTGTAGCGACCTTTGTTTAGTTTTAGCTTGATATGTCACCTCTGCATCTATTATCAGCTGCTCTTTACATCCTCGTGCTCCTTTGCAGCAGCCTTTTTGTTCTTCATTTATAATTTTGTTTTGTGTTGCATGTGTCATTAATTTCTGTGTAATGACTGAAGTTAATATTTTGTATATTGTTGGTAGGCATGTTATGGGGCGATATTTTGCTTGGTTTGCTGTGTCTGCTTTATCTTTAGGTTTCAGATAAGTTATTCCTTCTGTAAGTGTATCAGGGACTGTGTATGGGTCTGCAATGTAATTGTTAAATAATTTAGTTAGATGTGAATGTGTTGAGGTGAACTTCTTTAGCCAGAAATTTGCTATTTTATCTTTTCCAGAGGCTTTCCAATTGTGTGCAGAATTAATTGCTCGGGTGACTTCATGTTGCAAAATTATCACTTCAGGCATTTTGTGGTATCAGCTTGTAAGTGTCTGTTTCTGCTTGTATCCACCGTGCATGTCTTATGTTGCACCGGGTTTGACCATATTTTGCTCCAGAACTGTTCCATGTCTGTTATGTTTGGTGGATTGTCTATTTTAATGTGTGTGTTATCTATTGTCTGGTAAAATTTCTTTTGGTTTTTGTTGAATGTTTGGTTTTGTTTCCATCTATTTTCACTTTTTTGTATCTTCTAAGTCGTTTGGCCAATGCTTGTAATTTCTGCTTCTTTTCATCTAATTGCTCTATCTCTCCCTGTTGTGAGATTTTACCTAACCTTTTTCTTTTTTTGTCTGATATTTCATTTCTTATAATTTGTGTTAGCTGTGCGATGTCTTTTCTCAGTTTTCTATTCCGGTATGTAGTCTGTGTTGCCATGCTGGTTTTGTGGGTTTCTTCTGGGTGTTGGTTGGTTCTCATCTCTGCCTAGTGTGTATATTTAGTATAGTGAGTGCTCCTATATAAACCAGAAGTTGTAACTCTTCCATAGTTGTATTTTCATTTATTTTGTTGTGTATGATTGTGTTGATAGTTGTACTTGTTGTTTCGACTTGTGGTTTATTTGGTGGTCTATGCAAGAATGGTCTAATGTCTGTATTTGTGTCTTTGTATTCTATATATGTCAGCTGAAATTTTTCTTCTATATCTAACATGTGTGTCACTTTGTGTTCTATTTGTGCTTGTTCTGGTGGCTGCCTTAAGATTTCGTTTTCCTCTGATTGTTTAATTGGTGCGTGTTGTTCTTTGTTTGTTTGATCTGGGATGTTTGAGTCCATTACTGTATTTTCTTCTTCTTCTGATTGCACATTATTTTGTTCCAGTATTTGTTGTACTTGTTGTTTGATGTTATCTAATTCTGACTGGGGTATCCTGTTATTTTTTATTATTACACGGATCTGATCAGCTAGTCGTTGTTTTGTTAAAAATTTTAATTCTGGGTATCTGGTAATAAATGTTGTGTATACTTGTGATCTGTATCCAGTTGTGTTGGTTCCTAGGTTTGTTGCTTGGTAATAACAGAGCATGAGGTGTCGGTTAACTTCATCTGACCATCTCATCCTCTGTCTTTGTTTTCCTTCTAGAGTGGTTGGAGGAAGCATATCCCGCAAAACACCTCTATTTGGATTTAAATCATTTTCCGTGTGGCTAGCAGTGTCGTTACCATTGTGGACGGGCATAGGGTTCAAGCGTCGTCCCCGAACATGACAGCGCTTGTCCTAGGCTTCATTAGTTCTGTCCTGAACCAAGTAATCACACTAAAAGGGGGGTTAGCCCTATTAGTGGTTTGTTCTTTTCGTCGCCTTTTACGACTGGCAGAACACAACCGGAGGCCTATTCTTTTCCCGGGCCTCCACGGGGTTTATTATTATTATTACTATTATTATTATTACAGTCACAATTATGAGTTCCACTCTAGTCAGTCCCACGATACATTCATCTGTTTTCTGTCTCTCCCAGTAATTCCCAACATGCATCTTTCATTTCTCACTGAGAAAGCGTCAGTTTTTGAGTGATAATTTATTTACAGACCACGTCTAGTCCCACGTGTGTAAAGCAAGCAGACACACTGATTGTAAATTTGCTATTTCAGTGCACACGCACTTTCAGTCCTTACCGACAGCTGCAGAGGCAACTGTCCAGTTGAGATGCTCCGGTGTTCACGAATAATGTCGTCCACCCGATTCACCATGTCGGGACCAACGGCCTTGCCTCGTTGATTATACTGGTTATCGTCAGAAGTTATGCAATGTCGGGCGTGACCAGTACTTGGGTGTCACCATCTGAGTACGACAAGTGCAGGGCTGCTCCCCCTTTGTCTTTGAGGCAGAGGGGAGGATGGTTGGTAGTGTAAAATTCCCTATCACGAGACTTTGAGCCAATGTACTGGATTAAATTCCGAACTTATCAGCAGTATCTCATCAAGTCAGAGGAGGTGACACTGTTTATGGTGATCCATCCGTTGGACAGGGATGTTGAGCTCGGCGGCACCCTTCGTGCTATTCGAGAGGAGTAGGTTGTGTGCTGGCACCAGGTTTCACCCTGTCCCTTCCCTCATAATCATCCAACACACACACACACACACACACACACACACACACACACACACACACACACACATTACAGTCACGTGGACTTATCACACACACTTAAACACACACCTCTCACACTTTGCGAGGGAAAGGTGCCATTGCGCACGATGAACAGAATGACCATCCAATTAGACGGCTGAACCTGGCCTAAAGGGTCTCCCAGCCAACAATGCCACATGACTTTACTTTTATCATGTTGGGAGCAGTGGCTCTGATAGAACGTCCAGAAAATGGCTGGCCATGAAGCTCAGTTTCTGCACTTCATGACGCTTTAATTCTATTATAACTAAGCGTAGAATACGGTACTTTTCCTAGCAGGCTGGTCCAATGAAGGTAGTAAAGGCGCTGCCTATACATTAGGTGTGTTGCATACCTGTCGCTCGTTACCTCATTTCGATTGATTGTTTTGTATATTTGATCGGTGTCTTTCTAGATTCCTACAGAAACCAAGAGCAGTGAATCACCTAGAAACTGAGTGAGAATATACACTAAACAGCCAAAGAAACTGGTACACCGGCATAATGTAGGTCCCCCCGAGCACGCAGAGGTGCCGCAACACGACGTGGCATGGACTCGACTAATGTCTGAAGTAGTGCTCGAGGGAATCCTGCAGGGCTGTCCATTAATCCGTAAGAGTACGAGGGCGTGGAGATCTCTTCTGAACAGCACGTTGCAAGGCATCCCAGATATGCTCACTAATGTTCATGTTTGGGGAGTATGGTGGCCAGCGGAAGTGTTTAAACTCTGAAGTGTGTTCCTGAATCCACTCTGAAGCAATTTTGGACGTGTGGCGTGTCGCATTGTCCTGTTGGAATTGCCCAAGTCCCCGGAATGCACAATGGACATGAATGGATGCAGGTAATCAGACAGGATGCTTACGCACGTGTCACCTGTCAGAGTCGTATCTACACGTATCAGGGGTCGCATATCACTCCAATTGCACACGCCCCACACCATTACAGAGCCTCCACCAGCTTGAACAGTCCCCTCCTCACTTGCAGAGTCCATGGATTCATGAGGTCGTCTCCACATCCATCTGCTCAATACAATTTGAAACGAGACTCGTCCAACCAGGCAACATGTTTCCGGTCATCAACAGTCCAATGTCGGTGTTGACTGGCCCAGACGACGCGTGAAGCTTTGTGTCATGCAGTCATCAAGAGTACACGTGTGGGCCTTCGGCTCCGGAAACCCATATCGATGATGTTGCGTTGCATGGTTCGCAAGCTGACACTTGTTGATGACCCAGCATAGAAATCTGCAGCAATTTGCTGTAGAGTTGTACTTCTGTCACGTTGAACGATTCTCTTCAGTTGTCGTTGGTCCCCTTCTTGCACGATCTTTTACCGGCCGCAGTGATGTAGGAGATATTCACGGTACACCCGTGAAATGGTCGTACGGAAGATCCCCACTTCATCGCTACCTCGGAGATGCTGTGTCCCATCGCTCGTGCGCCGCCTATAACACCACGTTCAAACTCACTTAAATCTTGATAACCCGCCAATTGTAGAAGCAGTAACGAATCTGACAAGACACTTGTTGTCTTATATAGGCGTTACCGACCGGAGCGCCGTATTCTGCCTGTTTAAATATCTCTGTATTTGAATACGCATGCCTAGACCAGTTTCTTTGGCTCTTCAGTGTAAAAAGGGCCGCGGAAGTTAGGAAAGGTTTTTGTTCTACATTGTTATTTTCATGCCTGTTACTTGAAAATAAATGTTATTTGTAACACAATTGATACAGTCAGTGTTTAATTCTGGTTTTATTCGCAAATTGTTGATTTGTAACGTGAAACAAAGGGGTGATTTAGTAGGAACAGAACCAAAAAAAAAAGTACAGGTTTATCATACATCGCTAGAAAACGCAAATTTGCTCAAAAAAGGCATTATTAAGAAAAACACAAAACAAAAATTGAGCTTATATAAAACAATTTTCTGTTACTCATAAACACCTTTTGCACTGATCAATAACAGGAGGCTCTCGCCTTTGATCGTGATGAACATATTACTGAGTGGAAAATAACGATAATAATTACACAGATTTTTATGTCTGTGCATGTAAACTGCACGTGCTTCAAAAGAAATAGATAAAATTGCAGAAGTTGGGCGATCAACTACTTTTTGCTACTTATATAATGGACTACATATTTTGTAAGGATATAAAATACACAAAGGACTGCAAGGAAGGATGTGCGATTCTAATCATATGCAGAACAAACAAACAAAATCAAAGAGAAGTCGTGGGCTCCCATTTTCACACACATTCATTCATGTTTCTTTCCCTGCCAATACTGCCGTGATCCTACCATTTACGTACTACTATTTATATACTGTACACAAATTACCGTAGCTTTGGCAGGGTACAACTCCACTCTTCACGCATCGCCCGGCACTACTCGTATCAACTGGCTCCTGTGAGAACAGACTTTCAAGTAACTTCTGGTCCAAGAGCTAAACGGTGATGAGCTGTGGAGTCAGTAGAGCGCAGACTGCCTCCGTTGGTAGTGTTAATCCTGGCTGTTGATACAGCATGAATGAGTGCGCAGCCTGGCACATTTTACGATTGGCGACGTAATTATATACTACGTGACAACTACACCGAATTCGTGGACTTTATTGTCTATTGTCACTGATGTTATGTTGCATAGGATAAGGATGTAAATGCTTTTATGATTATGATAATGGGCTATGGGAGGAAACTAATTCCTCAATAAACAAATTTTACAAGCAGCTCTTCGCGGTAAATCATGATGGTTTTCAGTTACTGTCATACACTTTACACAGATGTCTCTGGACGCCCAACTCGGCTGCTTTCTCCACAACAAAGAATTCGATTACAGCTGGTTGCTTATAACGAGTGTCTTGCTTAGACGCCATTTTAATGCTTCACTGCGGCTCTGCCAACTGTCGAAACTGTTCGAAACTTGCAGATGAAACATCGAATTTGAAGCAGCTAAAAGGACGTTTCCGTATATATACAGGGTGTTACAAAAAGGTACGGCCAAACTCTCAGGAAACATTCCTCACACACAAATAAAGAAAAGATGTTATGTGGACATGTGTCCGGAAACGCTTAATTTCCATGTTAGAGCTCATTTTAGTTTCGTCCACCTACGCTCAATGGAGCACGTTATCATGATTTCATACGGGATACTCTACCTGTGCTGCTAGAACACGTGCCTTTACAAGTACGACACAACATGTGGTTCATGCAAGATGGAGCTCCTGCGCATTTCAGTCGAAGTGTTCGTACGCTTCTCAACAACAGATTCGGTGACCGATGGATTGGCAGAGGCGGACCAATTCCATAACCTCCACGCTCTCCTGACCTCAACCCTCTTGACTTTCATTTATGGTGGCATTTGAAAGCTCTTGTCTACGCAACCCCGGTACCAAATGTAGAGACTCTTCGTGCTCCTATTGTGGACGGCTGTGATACAATACGCCATTCTCCAGGGCTGCATCAGCGCATCAGGGATTCCATGCGACGGAGGGTGGATGCATCATGTATCGTCGCTAACGGAGGACATTTTGAACATTTCCTGTAACAAAGTGTTTGAAGTCACGCTGGTACTTCCTGTTGCTGTGTGTTTCCATGCCATGATTAATGTGATTTGAAGAGAAGTAATAAAATGAGCTCTAACATGGAAAGTAAGCGTTTCCGGACAAATGTCCACATAACATATTTTCTTTCTTTGTGTGTGACGAATGTTTCCTGAAAGTTTTGCCGTACGTTTTTGTAATACCCTATATATATATATATATAGGAACTTACCACAAATTAAATTCATTCAGAGATCTGGAGGTCATAAAGAAACACCGGATTTCCCTATATATATATATATATATATATATATATATAGGGAAATCCGGTGTTTCTTTATGACGATGATCGTTCAATAAATAACGCACCAATATTTTTACAGCCGTTGCCTTATTTATTGAACGACCATCCTCATCAAGAAACACCGGATTCAGACTGTTGCATCCTGTAAACGCGGCACTGCACCTAGCAGGCGTTTGGCGCCAGAAGAGAAAGTCTGCGGCAGATGGGACGGGTTCGGAGGCGTCATTCCTATTTCTGTCAGCGTCTCGCTTCCTCCGATGTCTGAGACTACGCTTAACGGCGCTACTCCTTTCGAAGGAAGCATTAAAGGAAGACTGGAATCAAAGATTCGCGATGGTGCGGTTGTCACAGACGGACTGCAAGATTCGGTTCGGGAAGTGTGTGAAAAGAACTGTGGTATCACTAGCCCCAACTGGAGAAGAGAAACGTTGCCATGGCTTACTGAAAGGAACTGTCCCATCATTCACGTCAAATGATTCGCAGAAGCCTCAGCAAGCCAGAATATGAACTGCTCCACTGAAATTTGAATAGTTGTCCGCTGGTACGATACGTCTGCCCAACGCATCCATCATATGCTCAACGAGATTTAAATCGGGGGAATGAGCAGGCCAGACCATTCGCGCAATGTCCCTTCCTTCCAACAGGTTCTCCTGCTGCGCTACTGCGTACCATCGTGCGTTCTCCTCCATAAAAGTGAATTCAGGACCGAATGCATCGTTAAGAGGACGCTCATGCAGAAGGAGTACTGCGTCACATTTACGTTGACCGATGTGTGTACACCGTTCAAGGATCTGTGATGGTGCCATGAGCATAGTGACTGGACCAACGAGGTGTGGGTTTGGATGACAGCGGATTCAGTCTTCGTAGTGATTCTGGATGTACGCTCATAAGGCAGAAAATGGGAACAAATGGTTCAAATGGCTCTGAGCACTATGGAACTTAATATCTGAGGTCATCAGTCCCCTAGAACTTAGAATTACTGAAACCTAACAAACCTAAGTACAGCAGACACATCCATGCCCGAGGCAGGAATCGAACCTGCGACCGTAGCAGCAGCGCGGTTGCGGACTCAAGAGCCTTGAACCGCTCGGCCACAGCGGCCGGCAGTGGCAGTATGTTATACATCCGTGGACATTGTGAAACATGATTGCTTTAGTGGTCGAGGTGTTATGGTGTGGAGGGGTATGCTGACCTCCAGATCTCTGAATGAATTTAATTTAATTTGTGGTAAGTTCCTATTACAACGGTACTGGGCGCTACGCACTGTACATTGAATAGTTTGGCTCGAGCTGCCACGAACTGCATACAGGCGTTGGTATAAGTCAACGGGAACAGTAGAAAATGTGTGCCCCGACCGGGACTCGATCCCGGGATCTCCTGCTTACATGGCAGGCGCTCTATCTTATCTCTGGCACGCCTCCCGCGAGACCCACATTCGCAACTTATTGTCCTGCACTATATTCATAGTGCCCCTGCTCATTATATTCATTACTCGCGGCTTTACTGCCGACTCCCGTAAGAGTTCGGGCACAGTTTGTGCATCTGCAGAGAAAAACATGGTCAAATGGCCGGTGAGCCTTATATAATTTGTTACACTCAACACTCAGCTTAATTGAGCGGTCCAGAGATGTGGCTGGTCCCAATGTTTGGCTACGTTTTTCGTCCAGCTCACATCTGTCGTAAACGCAATTTTCAAGCTGAAATAAAATATGAAAAAGCAATGCATTCAGGTACTGCGGTGAAGTTCAAAAATATCGAGTCACTCAAGTTGATCTATAATTTGAACAAATAGTTTATTTCGATTTTTCGACGAATAGTCTTCAATATATTGACTAAACAAACGAAATGCAGTCTGAGGGGCTTTTACGTAAGGGCGGAAGTTAATAACTGATGCGACAACACTTCACTATAAAATACATATGTCGTGATCACGGCACTCCACAATCTGTTCACAGTTCACAAAATACACTGTTGTCTGCTATCCTAATCCACTATATTGCGCTCAACTTGGTCTTTTTCGAACGTCGCTACATACATACTTGTCTCCGATCGTGGCTACCAACCAATACCATCCCCAGACAGGCGGCACGCCAGGCCCTTAGCGTCGCTCAAACTCCACTGCCCTCAAACATGGCCACCCTATGCACCCTCGAATCGACTGCCTACCTCAAAACAATGTTAGCAAAAAAATTACGGATATTCTAAAACCAAACGCAGAAACATATATGATTCGTTGAAAAATATGGAAATTTTCCCGGCAATAACAATCCAAAGTTAATGTTTTGAACATGGCTGTGAATTTCAAGCCAACCGGTTGCAAATACACTCCTGGAAATGGAAAAAAGAACACATTGACACCGGTGTGTCAGACCCACCATACTTGCTCCGGACACTGCGAGAGGGCTGTACAAGCAATGATCACACGCACGGCACAGCGGACACACCAGGAACCGCGGTGTTGGCCGTCGAATGGCGCTAGCTGCGCAGCATTTGTGCACCGCCGCCGTCAGTGTCAGCCAGTTTGCCGTGGCATACGGAGCTCCATCGCAGTCTTTAACACTGGTAGCATGCCGCGACAGCGTGGACGTGAACCGTATGTGCAGTTGACGGACTTTGAGCGAGGGCGTATAGTGGGCATGCAGGAGGCCGGGTGGACGTACCGCCGAATTGCTCAACACGTGGGGCGTGAGGTCTCCACAGTACATCGATGTTGTCGCCAGTGGTCGGCGGAAGGTGCACGTGCCCGTCGACCTGGGACCGGACCGCAGTGACGCACGGATGCACGCCAAGACCGTAGGATCTACGCAGTGCCGTAGGGGACCGCACCGCCACTTCCCAGCAAATTAGGGACACTGTTGCTCCTGGGGTATCGGCGAGGACCATTCGCAACCGTCTCCATGAAGCTGGGCTACGGTCCCGCACACCATTGGGCCGTCTTCCGCTCACGCCCCAACATCGTGCAGCCCGCCTCCAGTGGTGTCGCGACAGGCGTGAATGGAGGGACGAATGGAGACGTGTCGTCTTCAGCGATGAGAGTCGCTTCTGCCTTGGTGCCAATGATGGTCGTATGCATGTTTGGCGCCGTGCAGGTGAGCGCCACAATCAGGACTGCATACGACCGAGGCACACAGGGCCAACACCCGGCATCATGGTGTGGGGAGCGATCTTCTACACTGGCCGTACACCACTGGTGATCATCGAGGGGACACTGAATAGTGCACGGTACATCCAAACCGTCATCGAACCCATCGTTCTACCATTCCTAGACCGGCAAGGGAACTTGCTGTTCCAACAGGACAATGCACGTCCGCATGTATCCCGTGCCACCCAACGTGCTCTAGAAGGTGTAAGTCAACTACCCTGGCCAGCAAGATCTCCGGATCTGTCCCCCATTGAGCATGTTTGGGACTGGATGAAGCGTCGTCTCACGCGGTCTGCACGTCCAGCACGAACGCTGGTCCAACTGAGGCGCCAGGTGGAAATGACATGGCAAGCCGTTCCACAGGACTACATCCAGCATCTCTACGATCGTCTCCATGGGAGAATAGCAGCCTGCATTGCTGCGAAAGGTGGATATACACTGTACTAGTGCCGACATTGTGCATGCTCTGTTGCCTGTGTCTATGTGCCTGTGGTTCTGTCAGTGTGATCATGTGATGTATCTGACCCCAGGAATGTGTCAATATAGTTTCCCCTTCCTGGGACAATGAATTCACGGTGTTCTTATTTCAATTTCCAGGAGTGTAGAATTAAAATTCTTCAACTAGTTTTCAACAACCAACTAGAAACTGTTACCTTACCTAACAATATCACAGGAAGGTAGAGTAATAGCAGGTAGGCATTAGAACAAACACTTAATTTTTGCAGGCCGGTGTGGCCGAGCGGTTCTCGGCGCTTCAGTCCGGAACCACGATAACTAGGTTAGTTAGGTTTAAGTAGTTCTAAGTCTAGGGGACTGATGACCTCAGATGTTAAGTCCCATACTGCTTAGAGCCATTTTGAACCAATAACCTGATAAAATTTCCTATGGAAATAAACAATGAAATAAATTTTCCTTAGCTCTAAAGTCGCAACGGATGTAATCTTGGTATTCTGTTCTCTCCTCAGCGGGCGGAGCAAATATTCAATCTTGGCACAGTGAGGTGCAGTGCCGGCCGTAAAATAGCTTCATACAAATAATATTAGTAGACTGGTTGATAAATGAATAACCTTGCAAATGTTCAGTGAAAATACTGGATACTGGCTCAGCGCTGCGCAATGCTGCCTGCATTGAAATTCTTACAAGCCGGCCGGGGTGGCCGAGCGGTTCTAGACGCTACAGTCTGGAACCGCGCGACCGCTACGGTCGTAGGTTCGAATCTTGCCTCGGGCATGGATGTGTGTGGCGTCCTTATGTTAGTTAGATTTAAGTAGTTCTAAGTTCTAGGGGACTGATGACCTTAGAAGTTAAGTCCCATAGTGCTCAGAGCCAAACTCTTACAAATATTGATACTTTTCTGATTCTGATACATTAATGCTTTTCTTATTCTGTTGTAAAAATGATTTCTTTTAAAACATATTCATTGGGTTCAAATAAACACGACGTGGAAGAGGATGAGGTACTGATAAGGGGATATCCTAAGGCCGAATGCTTCAGTTTGAAAATTGTGTTCAGAATAAGGTTTTACCTTCACAAAATGTGGTATGGGATGTTTAACATTAACTTCAAAATCAGTGAACTTCTCAACTGTTCTACAATTCTCACTTACTGTCGTAGTTAAAAATACTTGGATTATTAGATGACAAAAGGTCTGACATCGTTTGACAAAATAGATTCCAAAATTTAACTTCTCTGTATCAGGATTACAAAATACACAAAATATTACAAACCTATACATTAAATCTGATTGAAAATACTTGGTTACTGCATTCAAGGGTCAGTACTGTAAAAATTAGCGAAAGGCACATTGCGTTGCTGCATACTTAAAACTAAATATTTAAGGTGCAATATTTTGTGGTTTATTTGTTCTAGGATTGAAGACAACTGTGTAAGTTGAAATGACATGTTTAATGTCGCAATATTAGCACAAAATTACACGCTTTTACACAGTTTTCAATGTGAAAAAAAAATAAAATAAAAAATAAAAGAAAAACAGTTGTCAGGATAAAACATCTCTTCAACATCAAAAAGTGAAATAATCCTAAACACAACAATATTAAACATTAACTTTCAGAAGGTTAAATTATACTAAACACGGCAATATTAAAGTTTAACTAGAAGTTTCTTTACAAAATTGTTCATACGCTTACGTTATGATGTTGGTCAGTGCTACGAAAATCTTCCGATTCTGGTTCAAAGTTCGGTACTATTTTTTGGATTACAATCAAGTTTACAGTGGACGGTTGGTTATGTGATAAAGTGAGCAAAACATTACCCAAGGTCGCTCGAGTTTACAGTGGACGCAAGCTGCTGAACCAACAAGTTTACACCTCTGCACGCGGTATTTACCTTAAGCTGCGATGAGCTGTTGTCTGCTAGGCCACTCTCTTCCGCTGAAATTCCTATAAAACTAATTACACCTTTGCTGAATTTGCCAGCAGAAACTTTCCCTATGTTTCTCGTTATGCGAAAGGACATGTACTGATTCCTAATCTTAGAATACGGCAATATACACAGGCATGGTTGGAGCAGCATTCATATTATAATGCCCTCACAGTTCTTGCAAGGACAATTAACTAATTGGCTGGTTCATTTCTCCACAGTTGGAGCTAAACGATGCTACAGCTAATTCCTAGCTGGATGTCAGCCGCTGTGAACGCAGTGTTCACACAAATTACTCTCCTGCATAGTACAGAGCGTTATGCGCTCCATTCTGCACTTGACGCCAGTTCAGACAAGAGTCCCCAAAAATTTCTGTCTTGTCTTACTCACAGCCAAACTGTCTCCCCACCTAGGTTCTTTCGTTCTTCACGTCACGGCTTTTTTCGACCAATAGGAGCATTCCTCTTATTTTGTGGAAACTCTCTCTACCAATTGCAAGGTCCCTACCATTAAATTGCGTCGAAACTTTGACTATTTTCTCCTTCCTAGCGCGTTTCCGCCAATACGATGTTTTGTGCCTGTTCCAGACACCTGAATACGTACATTGACTCTCTCACTTGTGTACCGCTTGCTTGATACGTGATCGAAAATGCGTCACTGGTCTTGTTTCGTATCCATTTGGAATTCTGAAATGCAGTTTTCTGAAAGCTTTCTTTCCCGCCCTCCCTCAGATGGGCCATTATAGTCACTCTCCCCGTCTGAGTCACCTGGTCGGTCGTTGACTTTCCGCCTGGGACACCCCTTTAAGTGGTTTCTGTGGTACCCCTTGTAGCGCGGCCTTTCCTCTGCATTGTCCCTCTGAATCCCAAACGAAAAGACCTCTCGCTGCTTGTTTCACCTTCTGCTCAAACATGCATTATAGGAACGGTGTGTCAATTACCATTGATTGAATGTCATCCCTTTTTGCATTACATATTTCTAGGCAAATCTGCTCATTGTCCGCAGCTCGTGGTCGTGCGGTAGCGTTCTCGCTTCCCACGCCCGGGTTCCCGGGTTCGATTCCCGGCGGGGTCAGGGATTTTCTCTGCCTCGCGATGACTGGATGTTGCGTGATGTCCTTAGGTTAGTTAGGTATAAGTAGTTCTAAGTTCTAGGGGACTGATGACCATAGATGATAAGTCCCATAGTGCTCAGAGCCATTTCATCATAAAGTCTTTGTTGACCTGCTCTTGTAATACAGGGTCATTCAAAAAGAATACCACAACTTTAGGAATTTAAAACTCTGCAACGACAAAAGGCAGAGCTAAGCACTATCTGTCGGCGAATTAATGGAGCTATAAAGTTTCATTTAGTTGTACATTTGTTCGCTTGAGGCGCTGTTGACTAGGCTTCAGCGTCAGTTGATGCTAAGATGGCGACCGCTCAACAGAAAGCTTTTTGTGTTATTCAGTACGGCAGAAGTGAATCGACGACAGTTGTTCAGTGTGCATTTCGAACGAAGTATGGTGTTAAACCTCCTGATAGGTGGTGTATTAAACGTTGGTATAAACAGTTTACAGAGAATGGGTGTTTGTGCAAAGGGAAAAGTTCTGGACGGCCGAGAACGAGTGATGAAAATGTAGCACGCATCCAGCAAGCATTTGTTCGCAGCCAAGGAAAATCGACTCGCAGAGCTAGCAGAGAGCTGCAAATTCCACAATCAACTGTATGGAGAGTCCTACGAAAAAGGTTAGTTATGAAACCTTATTGTCTGAAATTGGTTCAAGCACTGTCTGCAGCTGATAAGTTTAAAAGAATCGATTTCTGTGATTTTATCCTTGCTCAAATGGAAACAGATGAATCTTTCGTTTCAAAGATTGTGTTTAGTGATGAAGCAACTTTCCACACTAACGGGAAAGTCAACCGCCACAATGTCTGTATATGGGGCACTGAGAATCCGCGGGAAACGACTCAGTATGAACGTGACTCGCCTAAGGTGAACGTTTTCTGTGCTATTTCAGCCAATAAAGTTTTTGGTCCCTTTTTCTTCGAAGGTGCTACTGTAACTGGACTACAGTCTCTGGAGATGTTAGAGAATTGGCTGTTCCCTCAGCTCGAACAAGAAGTACAACAATTCATATTTCAGCAGGATGGAGCGCCACCACATTGGCACTTATGTGTCCGTAACTACCCGAGGCGATGGATCGGCCGCCAGGCAGCCCGTGACAGAGCACTTCATCACTGGCCTCCAAGAAGCCCTGATCTTACCCCCTACGATTTTTTCTTATGGGGGTATGTTAAGGATATGGTGTTTCGGCCACCTCTCCCAGCCACCATTGGTGATTTGAAACGAAAAATAACAGCAGCTATCCAAACTGTTACGCCTGATATGCTACAGAGAGTGTGGAACGAGTTGGAGTATCGGGTTGATATTGCTCGTGTGTCTCGAGAGGACCATATTGAACATCTCTGAACTTGTTTTTGAGTGAAAAAAAACCTTTTTAAATACTCTTTGTAATGATGTATAACAGAAGGTTATATTATGTTTCTTTCATTAAATACACATTTTTAAAGTTGTGGTATTCTTTTTGAATCACCCTGTAGTTTATTAATGAAAGTTCCTGAACTATTATTTTAAAGATCAAAGAACAGCTCTCAGAATCAATTTATAACGCTTAAAACTCAAAATCCCTTTTTAACAAAGGAAAAAAATACAAATTGCATAATGTAAGGTTAAAGAGAAGATTCTAATGCCACATTGCAATACTAAAATTTTCCTAGATTTCACCTGTAATCTCTAAATGCAATAAAATATTCATCACAAAATTTTAATTAAAACAACAACTTAAATACAATAAAATCTGATTACTATCAATGTACACTCAAACCCCGTAGCCTCTACGATGTGCACCGTATCACAAAATATTTTCCCTGCTTTTAAACACTTTACACCATAAACCTCGCTACATGTGATGGATACTAAACCCAAGGAATTATGACAATTGAGCTCAGATGTTAATTATAACAGGTATTTAATCTTTTCCTTTCAAAATAAATAAAAAACACACAAACTATTAAGCTCAGTGGTTACATCGGTTAAAAAATATATATGTACAATACATATCTTTTGATTTCGTCGTGGTCATGGGCTGTTGTGCGCTGTGCTCTCCTTCAGGATCACACGCGGCACGAGAAAGATTTCCCACGATGTACAAAACGTTTACAGGGCGCAACCAACTTACAAATTGCGTATTGGGATTATACGTCGATATGGATACGGCTCGCAAATCTTCAAAGGGGCGACGAAATAGGTGCGGTACTACTGAACACTTCCACTTTGCCGGCCAAGGTGGCCGGGCGGTTCTAGGCACTACAGTCTGGAAGCGTGCGAACGCTACGGTCGCAGGTTCGAATCTTGCCTCGGGCAATGATGTGTGTGATGTCCTTAGGACAGTTGGGTTTAAAGAGTTCTAAGTTCCAGGCGACTGATGACCTCAGAAGTTAAGTCCCACAGTTCTCAGAGCCATTTTGAACTTTCACTTTACCACACCGCAGCGCACCAAACACCATTATAGTGGGGTAGATAAGAGACAAACCAACAACTGTTGCAAGGCAATCTCAGCTAGGCAGTAAGAAAATTTTCGTGATTTTAAACTCGTGGGATGGCCACACCAAACCACGGAATGACGTCCCAAGCTAAATTACGAAAATACACTACTGGCCATTAAAATTGCTACACTACGAAGATGACGTGCTACAGACGCGAAATTTAACCGACAGGAAGAAGATGCTCTGATATGCAAATGATTAGCTTTTCAGAGCATTCACACAAGGTTGGTGCCGATGGCGACACCTACAAGGTGCTGACATGAGGAAAGTTTCTAAACGATTTCTCATACACAAACAGCAGTTGACCGGCGTTGCCTGGTGAAAGTTGTTGTGATGCCTCGTGTAAGTAGGAGAAAAGCGTACCATCACGTTTCCAACTTTGATAAAGGTCGGATTGTAGCCTATCGCGATTGGGGATTATCGTATCGCGACATTGCTGCTCGCGTTGGTCGAGATCCAATGACAGTTAGCAAAACATGGAATCGGTGGGTTCAGGAGGGTAATACGGAACGCCGTGCTGGATCCCAACGGCCTCGTATCACTAGCCGTCGAGATAACACGCATCTTATCCGCATGGCTGTAACGGATCGTTCAGCCACGTCACGATCCCCGAGTCAACAGATGGGGACGTTTGCAAGACAACAACCATCTGCACGAACAGTTCGACGACGTTTGCAGCAGCATAGACTATCAGCTCGGAGACCACGACTGCGGTTACCCTTGACGCTGCGTCACAGACAGGAGCGCCTGCGATGGTGTACTCAACGATGCACTTGGGTGCACGAATGGCAAAACGTCATTTTTTCGGATGAATCCAGGTTCTGTTTACAGCATCATGATGGTCGCATCCGTGTTTGGCGACATCGCGGTAAACGCACATTGGAAGCGTGTATTCGTCATCGCCATACTGGCGTATCACCCGGCGTGATGGTATGGGGTGCCATTGGTTACACGTCTCGGTCACCTCTTGTTCGCATTGACGGCACTTTGAACAGTGGACGTTACATTTCAGATGTGTTACGACCCGTGGCTCTACCGCTCATTCGATCCTGCGAAACCCTACATTTCAGCAGGATAATGCGCGACCGCATGTTGCAGGTCCTGTACGGGCCTTTCTAGATACAGAAAATGTTCGACTGCTGCCCTGGCCAGCACATTCTCCAGATCTCTCACCAATTGAAAACGTCTGGTCAATGGTGGCAGAGCAACTGGCTCGTCACAATACGCCAGTCAATACTCATGATGAACTGTGGTATGGTGTTGAAGCTGCATGGGCAGCTGTACCTGTACACGCCATCCAAGCTCTGTTTGACTCAATGCCCAGGCGTATCAAGGACGTTATTACGGCCAGAGGTGGTTGTTCTGGGTACTGATTTCTCAGGATCTATGCTGCTAAATTGCTTGAAAATGTAATCACATGTCAGTTGTAGTATAATATATTTGTCCAATGAATACCCGTTTATCATCTGCATTTCTACTTGGTGTAGCAATTTTAATGGCCAGTAGTGTACTATCGGTGATTTCGTCACAACAAGTAGAGCCGTGAAATACCATAACAAGTGAACTGCAATTAACGATTCATATGAGTTCGACTGAAAAACTCCACAATCTCTCCCTTACTAAAAACACTTAACAGTACCTCCGAGGTTCAGTCGTGGACACTACCAGTGTCAATTACTCGTTATAACCGTAGATAACAGAGTTTAACACGCTGGGGACCGATTTAGGTTTCTTAGTAAGATAAGCAATGATTTTGTGCTTCACTTGGATCCACCGTCGACCCAAAACAGTCATTTACTTTAAAGCAGCTAAATAGATGACAGTGCCGATATCAACGCTCTCCGCGCAAGCTGCGCTCTAACTGGAGGCCGCAGTACCGAAGCAAAGCTTACACCACTCACAAGTCTGACATACGTGCCACCAGCGGGCACAATTTTAGAATGCTTACGTTCGCCTCATGCACCAAACTAGCCGTAATTCTTCGTCGGAATCCAAGTGCAGAACCAGGAAATCACTTCTCAGCCCTTGAATAACCACACGATGATCGACAGTGCAACAACTCCGGCCTTCCACGCTAGGATCTTCGAGTCCACGGCGTTCCGTCCCCGAACGACTGCTTCCGCGGCGCACACCGACCAAGCGGCCTTGCCCTCACAAATCGACGCCGCTCCTCACGCAAATTCCAGAGTTAACTCACAGCAAGCCTCTTCTGCAGCCTCGCGGCGCGCGGAAAGATATGCGGGAACCGGAGACTCCAACCCGTTCTCAATATTGTCATCGCGGAGAGTACTGAGACGGCGGGTGATTTCAAAACACACACACACAAAAAAAAACAAATAGCGAGTCTTATCGGCTCACTTACAAATCAATGATACGCACTTACACTTTCATACCAATAACTACGACCTAAGATTACCGGCTCTGTGTGAGCACAGACAATACCATTCATCACTTTATTTTATAAAAACTCTATTATTGACTTCCGGAAAGCGTTTGACTCGGTGCCCCACTGCAGACTCCTAGCTAAGGTACGAGCATATGGGATTGGTTCCCAAATATGTGAGTGGCTCGAAGACTTCTTAAGTTATAGAACCCAGTCCTTGATGGTGAGTGTTCATCGGAGGTGAGGGTATCATCTGGAGTGCCCCAGTGAAGTGTGGTAGGTCCGCTGTTGTTTTCTATCTACACAAATGATCTTTTGGATAGGGTGGATAGCAATGTGCGGCTGTTTGCTGATGAAGCTGTGGTGTGCGGGAAGGTGTCGTCGTTGAGCGACTGTAGGCGGATAGAAGATGACTTGGACAGGATTTGTGATTGGTGTAAAGAATGGCAGCTAACTCTAAATATAGATAAATGTAAATTGATGCAGATGAATAGGAAAAAGAATCCGGTAATGTTTGAATACTCCATTAGTAGTGTAGCGCTTGACACAGTCACGTCGGTTAAATATTTGGGAGTAACATTGCAGAGCGATATGAAGTGGGACAAGCATGTAATGGCAATTGTGGGGAAAGCGGATAGTCGTCTTCGGTTCATTGCTAGAATTCTGGGAAGATGTGGTTCATCTGTAAAGGAGACCTATTCGTGAGTACTGCTGAGCGTTTGGGATCCCTATCAGGTCGGATTGAGGGAGGGCATAGAAGCAATTCAGAGGCGGGCTGCTAGATTTGTTACTGGTAGGTTTGATTATCACGCGAGTGTCACGGAAATGCTTCAGGGAGTCTCTAGAGGAAAGGAGGCGTTCTTTTCGTGAATCGCTACTGAGGAAATTTAGAGAACCAGCATTTGAGGCTGACTGCAGTACAGTTTTACTGCCGCCAACTTACATTTCGCGGAAAGACCACAAAGATAAGAGAGTTTTGGGCTCGTACAGAGGCATATAGGCAGTCATTTTTCACTCGTTCTGTTTGGGAGTGGAGCAGGGAGAGAAGATGCGAGTTGTGGTACGAGGTACCCTCCGCCACGCACCGTATGGTATACATCCTATATATAACAGAATGGAATGGATACTGCTTACAATCGAATCTGCGACTCAGGCAACATCTTTGGTTCAGTGGTGGCAAAAATACAATCTCTTCTACGTATGACAATCATTTCAGGTCATTTTTCATGAATTATATTACAAAATCGGGTTCCACGTACAGGTGGACCCCTCACGCCCTGTGGTATCGTTAATGAGAGCCCGTGTTGTCCGTCGCTGATACGCGATTTGATCCACGCAAGAGTGTGCGACGAAGGTGTGCGGGTTCTGCGGCACTGAGTGCGCCGCCAGAGCGACGTTGAGCCTGGGTGAGCCGGCGGCAGAACGGCTGAGCCACTGAGGCCGACTTCCTGGCAGTTCAGCGCCCTGCGTCTATAACGAGGCGGCGGCGGCCCCAGGGTCGTGGGGCGTGTCGTGGGAAGCGAGGGGAAGGCAGGGCGCGGCACACAGCGCCAGGTGAGGAGGCTCCCGAGCACACCAGCTGGAGGGTCACTTCTCAGCTGAGTGCGACCGACACCTCTGCGGTGTACTGGCTGCCAGGGGGCGTCATATGTTGTTGGAGGCGGCTGTGTCGAAAGGTTCCTGCAAAAACATTGTGTTTCCTATAGGGATCTATGGAAAAACTTGTAGAAGCGGACCTCGGGGAAGATCAGTTTGGATTCCGTAGAAATGTTGGAACACGTGAGGCAATACTAACCTTACGACTTGTCTTAGAAGAAAGATCAAGAAAAGGCAAACCTACGTTTCTAGCATTTGTAGGCTTAGAGAAAGCTTTTGACAATGTTAACTGGAATACTCTCTTTCAAATTCGGAAGGTGGCAGGGGTAAAATACAGGGAGCGAAAGGCTATTTACAATTTCTACAGAAACCAGATGGCAGTTATAAGAGTCCAGGGGCATGAAAGGGAAGCAGTGGTTGGGAAAGGAGTGAGACAGGGCTGTAGCCTCTCCCCGATGTTATTCAATCTGTATATTGAGCAAGCAGTAAAGGAAACAAAAGAAAAATTCGGAGTAGGTATTAAAATTCATGGAGAAGAAGTAAGAACTTTGAGGTTTGCCGATGACATTGTAATTCTGTCAGAGACAGCAAAGGACTTGGAAGAGCAGTTGAACGGAATGGACAGTGTCTTGAAAGGAGGATATAAGATGAACATCAACAAAAGCAAAACGAGGATAATGGAATGTAGTCAAATTAAATCGGGTGATGCTGAGGGGATTAGATTAGGAAATGAGACACTTAAAGTAGTAAAGGAGTTTTGCTATTTGGGAGTAAAATAACTGATGATGGTCGAAGTAGAGAGGATATAAAATGTAGACTGGCAATGACAAGGAAATCGTTTCTGAAGAAGAGAAATTTGTTAACATCGAGTATAGATTTAAGTGTCAGGAAGTCATTTCTGAAAGTATTTGTATGGAGTGTAGCCATGTATGGAAGTGAAACATGGACGATAACCAGTTTGGACAAGAAGAGAAAAGAAGATTTCGAAATGTGGTGCTACAGAAGAATGCTGAAGATAAGGTGGGTAGATCACGTAACTAATGAGGAGGTATTGAATAGGATTGTGGAGAAGAGAAGTTTGTGGCACAACTTGACTAGAAGAAGGGATCGGTTGGTAGGACATGTTTTGAGGCATCAAGGGATCACCAATTTAGCATTGGAGGGCAGCGTGGAGGGTAAAAATCGTAGAGGGAGACCAAGAGATCAATACACTAAGCAGATTCAGAAGGATGTAGGTTGCAGTAGGTACTGGGAGATGAAGAAACTTGCACAGGATAGAGTAGCATGGAGAGCTGCATCAAACCAGTGTCAGGACTGAAGACCACAACAACAACAATAGGGATCGGATACGGAGCAAGTACGATTTTAATGTTGACTCCGTACTCTCCGTCCGGACAGGCCTTGGAAGGCCCAACGGTACCGACCGTCCGCCGTGTCACCCTCTGCCAACAGGCGTCACTGGTCGCTGATATGGAGGGTCATGTGGTCAGCACACCGCTCTCCCGGCCGTATGTCAGTTTACGAGACTGGGGTTCTCAATCAAGCAGCTCCTCAGTTTGCCTCAGAACGGCTGAGTGCACCCCGCTTGCCAACAGCGCTCGGCAGACCGGATGGTCACCCATCCAAGTGCTAGCCCAGCCCGACAGCGCTTAACATCGGTGATCTGACGGGAACCGGTGTTGCCACTGCGTCACGGCCGTTGGCAGTTCAGTGTTGAGGGTTGCATAAATTATAAATCGAGGCGCCGCCATCAATTCAGTGCTATAACGGCTTGCCTTGCCGCAGTACTTTGACGAGTCTGGCGAGGGAAACGCCCCATCGCACACCTCTCAGATTTAGTGGTAAGGAGATCAGTAGTGAACAGAGAATGAAACGTCCCCTCAGAAAAATTATAAATGACTGTGCTTAAACTGACACACAATATTTTTAGCGCAACGCAATCTGACTTTCAAAAATCCCTACAATAGAATGGCACTGACTAACAATAACCTATACCTTTCACAAATCACTTACCTCACAAAAATCTTCGTTACTCAAACTACTGCAATACAGCGAGCGCCAATATTGCCAGCTAAATAAAAGATTCAAACTACTGAAGTCACTAACTACTGGTAGGAATAGTTAGCAAATGAAAGATTTTGATAGAGAACAAACAATGCATTTACCTTAATAATGTTCAAAAGTCATAATATACATATCAGTTCATGATATACAGTCTTACAAATTTACTGTCTCTGATGCACACACGTCCAGATCATCCGCTCTCAAAACTCCGCCATCTCTCTCCCCACATCCACCACTGCTGGCGGCTCACCTCCAACTGCGCAACGCTACGCGCTGTTAACAGCCAACTGCCCAACACTACAATAGCAAATTCCAACAATGCAAATCAGCCACAGACTGAACACAGCACAGTCAGTTGGCGTTACTAACATAAAAACGTAAACAGCCTACTTACACATGGTCCAGATAATGTTCCTGTACCATTTCCACCTGGTGATGACCGTCCATGGCTTGCACAGCTTCAATGGTGTAGAAAATAAGTCGTATCAAAAATTTAGAAAAGCGAATGGGTGCATATTATAATCACATAAATCACGAATTTAAGCCACACTCACAGTTCGGCATCCAAAATAGATATAGCGTATTTACGAGCAGCGTTAAAGTAGTATTGCAACACTTTTTTTTGCTGAAAACAGGTTGGTTTATTTAGGATTCGAATACACCATATTATTCCCCAGTCTCCTCGCTACAAAACCATGTTTTACAACATAATCTCTGTTCAACGCGACGGCCTCACATCACCTTACTGGAAGGACCTGCATGCCCTCGTGGTACCACTCTACCGGTGAATGTCGTAGTAACGTACTGCTTCGTGGATCCTTGCACCACGAGGGAGAACGTAAAACAGAATAACCTCTACAGAGTCTCTAAAGACTCTCTCCGTAACCTTACTGGCTGAAAGCGCAGCTTTGAAGTTCTTCCTCGGAAGAGAGGTGATACGAAGCAACTCCATGAATTGCCGTTTCGTTTCTGTTTCATCGCCTGCGGCGATGTTCGACGAAGAATTATGACGATCAGCCTCGTAACGCGCAAGCAGCTCAGCAGAGGTGCTCTTTATAGTCTGCAGTGAGGCGGCGGGGAACACACAGCGGCCACACACGTTTGAGCAACCCAGCTGGTGCGGGAGTGCATCAGCACTGCCAAGAGACGTCCAGTTCTGCAGTGACACGTCTGCTTGCGATCCGCTGCTCACCTCGAACGAGAGTGTTCGCACGTTCCGACACCGCAGCATTCACAGGCCGGCCGGTACGCGGGAGATCGGACAAGTTTGCGCGACCTTGTTGCGATGATGACAGCCGCCTCGCCCAACGATTCGCCGTGCTTTTGTTCACTGCCAGGTCTCCGTAGACATTCTGCAAGTGTCTCTGAACACGTGTCACGCTACCCACTTGGATCGAGTCTCTGTTACACACACTGTATTAAGGGGTTCGGATAGCGCTGCCACCTATCTGAACTTCATGAAGTTATAAAATTGTGCAATGTTCCATTACAGGGCTATTACAAATGATTGAAGCGATTTCATAAATTCACTGTAGCTCCATTCATTGACATATGGTCACGACACACTACAGATACGTAGAAAAACTCATAAAGTTTTGTTCGGCTGAAGCCGCACTTCAGGTTTCTGCCGCCGGAGCGCTCGAGAGCGCAGTGAGACAAAATGGCGACAGGAGCCGAGAAAGAGTATGTCGTGCTGGAAATGCACTCACATCAGTCAGTCATAACAGTGCAACGACACTTCAGGACGAAGTTCAACAAAGATCGACCAACTGCTAACTCCATTCGGCGATGGTATGCGCAGTTTAAAGCTTCTGGATGCCTCTGTAAGGGGAAATCAACGGGTCGGCCTGCAGTCAGCGAAGAAACGCTTGAACGCGTGCGGGCAAGTTTCACGCGTAGCCCGCGGAAGTCGACGAATAAAGCAAGCAGGGAGCTAAACGTACCACAGCCGACGGTTTGGAAAATCTTACGGAAAAGGCTAAAGCGGAAGCCTTACCGTTTACAATTGCTACAAACCCTGACACCCGATGACAAAGTCAAACGCTTTGAATTTTCGGCGCGGTTGCAACAGCTCATGGAAGAGGATGCGTTCAGTGCGAAACTTGTTTTCAGTGACGAAGCAACATGTTTTCTTAATGGTGAAGTGAACAGACACAATGTGCGAATCTGGGCGGTAGAGAATCCTCACGCATTCGTGCAGCAAATTCGCAATTCACCAAAAGTTAACATGTTTTGTGCAATCTCACGGTTTAAAGTTTACGGCCCCTTTTTCTTCTGCGAAAAAAACGTTACAGGACACGTGTATCTGGACATGCTGGAAAATTGGGTCATGCCACAACTGGAGACCGACAGCGCCGACTTCATCTTTCAACAGGATGGTGCTCCACCGCACTTGATGTTCGGCATTTCTTAAACAGGAGATTGGAAAACCGATGGATCGGTCGTGGTGGAGATCATGATCAGCAATTCATGTCATGGCCTCCACGCTCTCCCGACTTAACCCCATGCGATTTCTTTCTGTGGGGTTATGTGAAAGATTCAGTGTTTAAACCTCCTCTGCCAAGAAACGTGCCAGAACTGCGAGCTCGCATCAACGATGCTTTCGAACTCATTGATGGGGACATGCTGCGCCGAGTGTGGGAGGAACTTGATTATCGGCTTGATGTCTGCCGAATCACTAAAGGGGCACATATCGAACATTTGTGAATGCCTGAAAAAACTTTTTGAGTTTTTGTATGTGTGTGCAAAGCATTGTGAAAATATCTCAAATAATAAAGTTATTGTAGAGCTGTGAAATCGCTTCAATCGTTTGTAATAACCCTGTACTTATTGAACGCCCCTCGTCCTTAACCATGTAGAAAGGAAGGGCAGAATTTGGGGAGGAGAGAGAAAGTATTCAGGGGAAGGCGTCGTTAATGAGCCGTGTCACGAAAGCGAGAGTAAGTGGAACAGGAAGGAGACGCATTAGGGGGACTCCTTTGCGGGCGGCGGCCTTGCGTCGCTGCCGGCCAGCTGAGGCGCACACGCACATAGCACGCACACGCACTTGCGGACATAAAAAGCTGCCGGCGATTGCAGATGCAGGGCGCGCTCGGTCGTGTCGCCACAGCCGCGTGCCGACGTGTGTTCTCCAGCGCGCGGCGGCTCGCTTTCCCTGCCAGCCTACTGCCGTGCCACTGACCGGCTGTGCGTGTTTGCGCAGCGACGGTGTACACCAAGCACAGACCGAAGATATAACTAGGCCGCGCAAGTCACTGTCTGTGTCGTGCTGCACTCCGAGGCCAAAGTCACGTGGCCCGGGAACCACGGCCAAGTTCTTGTCACATTACCTTAGACGCGAAGTGGAGCGGACGGTCACAATTTTTCTCGTTTATAGCTCAGAAACAAGCGAGCCGTTCTGGTGTTATCACATGTCTTACAAGATATCTATAATCCTAGGTGGATAACAAGAAGAGAATAGAAGCTTCCGAAATGTGGTGCTACAGAGGACTGCTGAAGATTAGATGGGTAGATCACATAACTAACGAGGAAGTATTGAATAGGATTGGGGAGAAGAGAAGTTTGTGGCACAACTTGACTAGAAGAAGGGATCGGTTTGTAGGACATGTTCTGAGGCATCGAGGGATCACCAATTTGGTATTGGAAGGCAGCGTGGAGGGTAAAAATCGTAGAGGGAGACCAAGAGGTGAATGCACTAAGCAGATTCAGAAGGATGTAGGTTGCAGTAGGTACTGGGAGATAAAGAAGCTTGCACAGGATAGAGTAGCATGGAGAGCTGCATCAAACCAGTCTCAGGACTGAAGACCACAACAACAACAACAACAACAACAGGTGGATAACCTGGGGAACAAACCCAACTGCAGATTATCTTACGACTTCCGAAAATTGCTCTGAGCACTATACGACTTAATTTTTGAGGTCAGCAGTCCCCTAGAACTTAAAACTACTTAAACCTAACTAACCTAAGGACATAATACACATCCATGCCCGAGGCAGCATTCGAACCTGCGACCGTAGCGGTCGCGCGGTTCCGGATTGAAGCGCCTAGAACCGCTTGGCCACTCTGGCCGGCTTACGACTTCCAAGGGCAACAAAAACTCAGTTATCCATATTTCATACCGTTAGTCATTAAACTTAAAAATTTATACCTTGCGATAATGTACTCAATTGGAGCTGCACTAAAGAGCGAAAATAACTGATACACCAGCCAAATATCGTGTAGGACCCTGCGAGCACGCAACGCGATGTGCCATAGACTCGACGAATTCTGAAGTAGTGGTGGAGGGAACTGACACAATGACCCTGCAGGGCTGCCCATAAATCCCTAAGACTGCGGGGGAGTAAGGATCTCTTCTGAACAGCACGTTGCACGGCATCCCAGATATGGTCAATAATGTTAATGCCTGGAGCCGCTCTGGAGCAATTCTGGACGTGTGGGGAGTCGCATTGTCCTGCTGGAACTGCGCAAGTCCGTCGGAATGCACAATGCACACGAATGGATGCAGGTGATGGGACAGGATGCTTACGTACGTGTCACCTGTCAGAGATGTATCTAGACGTATCAGGGGTCCCGTATCGCTCAAACTGCACACGACCCACACCATTACAGAGCCGTCACCACCTTGAACAGTCCCCTGCTCACATGCAGCGTCCATGGATTCGTGAGGTTGTCTCCATAACTGTACACGTCCATCCGCTCGATACAATTTGAAACGAAAATCGTCCGACGAGGGAACGTGTTTCCAGTCATCAACAGTCCAATGTCGGTATTGACAGGCCCAGGCGAGGCTAAAGGTTTGTGTCGTGCAGTCATCAAGGGTACATGAGTGGGCCTTGGGCTCCAAAAGCCCATATCGATGATGTTTCGTTGAATAGTTCGCACGCTGACACTTGATGACGGCCCGGCATTGAAATCTGCAGCAATTTGCGGAAGGGCTGCACTTCCGTCTTCAGTCGTCGTTGGTCCCGTTCTTGCAGGATCTTTCTCCGACAGCAGCGATGTCGAAGGTTTGATGTTTTACCAGATTCCTGATATTCACGATGCACTCGTGAAATGGTCGTACGGGAAAAACCTCACTTCCTCGCTTCCCCGCAGATGCTGTGTCCCATCGCTTGTGCGCCGACTTTAACTCCACTAAATTGTTGATAACGTGCAATAGTAGCAGCAGTAACAGATCTAACAACTGCACCAGACATTTGTCTTACATAGGCGTTGCCGACCGCAGCACCATATTCTGCCTGTTTACATATATGCATTTGTATACAAATGCCTATAGCAGTTTCTTTGCCACTTCAGTGTATATTAAGAAGTGGCTAACCCAGTTGTACGTTGTCTCTCTAACTGCTTTCATGACAATAAAAATTTGAGTTTTAATCGTTTACATAATAGTTGGCCGAATGTAAAAATTTAAAATGCTGTCATAATCTGAGTAAACCTCTCCCCGAGACGTTCTTGCAGCTCGCCCATTGCCTGGACACTAGTGTCTGCGATGACATCGATGGCCTTCCTTGCCCATCAGCATCACAAACGTATCTGCGACCTTGGTCAAATTGTTGGCACCATTTCAGTACAGCTGGATGCAAATTGCATTTGATCCACACACCGCCAGAATTTCACGGCGAATCTGTGTGCAGTTTAGACGCTTTTCCCCACGAGAATCGAACTGTCCCATATCACTTAAGTTGCTGAATGCGACGCACCTGTTATCCTTGTCACAGCAGAACACAGTTGTCATGGAGCGTGGAACATTCTTCCGACAATGTGCCACTCTTGTTACGCAATTGTGTCAGCGTGGGACGACATGTGTTACTTACTTTAAGAAGTGACAACGTACAACATGTGTCTCCGCTAAATTGTGGATCGTCGGGAAAAATGTTTCGCATTAAGTGTGAAGGCGCAGTCTAACAAGCACAGTCACGACACTCCTACTCATTTTTGTTATACGGGTGTTGTCCAGAATGTAAGTTCCGATCGGTCACGAAATGGACACCACAGTGAAAGTCCTACGAAGCTTTGCACAGATGTGTTGGGCAGTGTCTCTAGTACGACCGTCGTTCGCATCAAGACGCTCTTTTCAGTTGTGAGCGCACTGTGAGCGAGTGAAGGTGCCTACAACAACGATGTCTCCCGCCAAGTAGGAGGGCCAGCTGAGGGACTTCGCCTTAATGAATGCAGCCCGCCTAACACAACTGCCACGCACTTCCTTCTTCATGGCAATTCTCAGCCGCACTCTGCAGGGGCAGTGAAGACGCTCCTGCAGCCTTTTCGATGGGAAGTGTTCGATCGCCCACAACACAGCCCTAATTGGCTCGTCCTGAGTATCATCTCTGTTCACATCAAACGCTGGATACGAAGACAACACTTGGGCGCAGGCTACGCGCTACAGACCTGCATACAGAACAGGAAGGAACATGCGGCTCCCTTCTATGACGATGTTGTTGGAAATTTGGTATAACGCTCCGACAAATGTCTAAGTCGGAGCGGTGGCTATGCAGAGAAGTACCTGGAAAGTGTAGCAAACTCTTGCAAATAAAATGTTTCTGATTTTCACTGTGGTCGCCATTTAGCGGCCGATCGGAACTTGCTTTCTGGACTACCCTTGTACAATGCGACAGCAGCGCTCGAAGTGGACATAAAGCTACACTTCAGAATACGGTATCGGATGAGCGCCAACAATATCGTTTGTTTTGATTTGCAACGTGGTTTTTACAATAGAGGATGGTGCGTAGTGCCATAAAGAGCGGCACCAGCTAAAACATACAATGCCTCCTTATCAACGATGGAATTTTCATGGTGTTCCGCAGTTGTTCGTGACTGCTTTGAAGAACATTCTGCACAGTTAGAGCGAATAATTTGGCCACCCAGATCGCCCGACATGACTCAGATCGAACATCTATCGGATATAATCGAAAGGTCATTACGTGCATAAAATCCTGCACCGGCAACACTTCCGCAATTGCGGACGGCTATAGAAGGAGCGTGGTTCAGCATTGCTGCAGCGAACCTCCGACTTGTTGAGTCCGTCCCACGACGAGCTGCTGCAATATGCCGAGAAAGTTGAGGTCTGAACCGATAAAGGTTTACGTCCCATGACTTTTCTCACCTCAGTGCATGGTTGTCAGGCATGAAATAGGTGTTCGTATTGGCTTGCTTTCAACGGATTAAGCTGCAATTGTACTTTTATTCGAAAAACTTTCTTGACGATTAAGTTGTAGTTTACTTCACTGAATCAAATAGAAAAAATGTTTTTGATGAAATCTTCTCGGGCTTCCAACCGGGTAGCTGCGTCGAAAATCCGCGACGTTTCGATGAGTGTCATTTTCATCATCTTCTGGCGAAGTGACTTAGTCAGAAGATGATGGGAATGACACTCATCGAAACGTCGCGAATTTTCGACGCAGCTACCCTGATCGAAGCCCGACATGATTTCATCAGCAGTATCCAGCGGGAAAGCCTACATTTATATAAAAAGGATGTTTTTATATACGCATCAAAAAAGTATTGCATCACACTGGTTCCCAGAACTCCTGAAGATAGACGTTGACTGTGGAGATTGTATCACAGACACAGTCCCTTTGACTGTTCAGAGATGTCAGTAAATCAGCCCAAAGATGTAAACAACCTTGCATAAGTAGCTCCTATTAGATCGAGGGGGTCCGACAGCCGATCACTTCCACTCATTCCGCCAGGAAGGAGGTACACGGCTCGTGTTGTCTGTACTTCAACCATGCCTAGACGGTCAATACCGCGGTTCGATCGCGTCCACATTGTTACTTGGTGCCAGAAAGGGCTGTCAAGAAGGGAAGTGTCCAGGCGTCTCGGAGTGAACCAAAGCGATGTTGTTCGGAGATGGAGGAGACGCAGAGAGACAGGAACTGTAGATGACATGCCTCGCTCGGGCCACCCAAGAGCTACTACTGCAGTGGATGGCCGCTTCCTACGGATTATGGCTCGGAGGAACCCTGAAAGCAATGCCACCATGTTAAATAATGCTTTTCGAGCAGCCACAGGAAGTCGTGTTACGACTCAAACTGTGTGCAGGAGGTTGCATAATGCGAAACTCCACTCCTAACTTATATGGCGAGGTCCATCTATGCAACCACGACACCATACAGCGCGGTACTGATGGGCGCAACAACATTTCGAGTGGACCGCTCAGGATTGGCATCACGTTCTCTTCAGCGATGAGTGTGGCATATGCCGTGAACCAGGCAAACGTCGGAAACGTATGCGAACGCAACCCGGTCAGGCTGAACGCCTTAGACACACTGTCCAGCGACTGCAGCAAGGTGGAGGTTCCCTGCTGTTTTGGGGTAGAATTATGTGGGGCTGATTGTCATGGAAGGTGCCGTAACTGCTTTACGATACGTGAATGCCATCCTCCGACCGATAGTGGAACCATGTCTGCAGCATATTGGTGAGGCATTTGTGTTCATGGACGACAATTGGCGCCCCCATCGTGCACATCTTGTGAATGTCTTCCTTCAGGATAACGACATCGCTCGATTATAGTGGCCAGAATGTTCTCCGGACATGAGCCCTATGAACATGTGTGGGATAGACTGAAAAGGGCTGTTTATGGACGACGTGACCCACCAACCATTCTGAGGGATCTACGCCGAATCGCCGTTGAGAAGTGGGACAATGTGGGCCAACAGTGCCTTCATGAACTTTTGGATAGTATGCCACGACGAATAGAGGCATGCAATAATGCAAGAGTACGCGCTACTGGGTATTAGAGGTACCAATGTGTGGACCACCACCTCTGAAGGTCTCGCTGTACGGTGGTACATCATGCAATGTGTGGTTTTCATGAGCAATAAAAATAGCGGAAATGATGCTTATGTTGCCGGCCGGAGTGGCCGTGCGGTTCTAGGCGCTACAGTCTGGAGTCGAGTGACCGCTACGGTCACAGGTTCGAATCCTGCCTTGGGCATGGATGTGTGTGATGTCCTTAGGTTAGTTAGGTTTAATTAGTTCTAAGTTCTAGGCGACTGATGACCTCAGAAGTTAAGTCGCATAGTGCTCAGAGCCATTTGAACCATTTTGATGCTTATGTTGATCTGTATTCCAATTTTCTGTACAGGTTCCGGAATTCTCGGAACCGAGGTGATGTAGGACTTTTTTTGATGTGTCTATTTATTTCACTCGGAGGAAGGCAATGGCAAACCATCTCCGCTAGGACCTTGCCTAATACGGCGGTGCGGGTCTCCCGCATCGTCCCCTACGCCCCTCGGAGTATGGGACCTCATCGTCATTATTTATTTCACAATCATTCATGTTTTTTCAGAATTTACCAAAGGTTGGAACGCAAAAATGTATAATTATCAGGTTAATTAACGAGGAAAATAATTAAAAAGAAACATTAATCCTACGGTTAGTTTTGTCGCCGCTAGGGGTGCTAGTGTCGCTCCTACTGTCAGACGGTAACAATTTTCACAGCAGTGTGTGTCGTGACTTTATACTATGGTGAAGATGTAGACAGAAGGACTAACACCAAGATTCAAGGTTGCAGTGTCACTTTTTTCTATGTGATAGTCAGTACACGTGCTGGTTGATGAATACTGTGGAGTGCTCAGTGGAGCTACACTCACTCGGTAGCACGGATGCCAGTGCAGGGAAGCAGCCGTTTCGTGTGTAAAGTTTCGGAGTGTCAGCAACGTGGCGGTGCTCCGTAGGCCGGCGGGTAGCTGGTGGCTGCTGGAGTCTGAGATGCCGGCCGCACGCACAGTTAGCCGGCGCTGGGGGACGACACCGTTAGGCGGCGGTCGCAGGCGAGACGCGGCGCGGCCGGGCAAACACGCAAATATGTGCTCCGCAAATCACAGCGCCGTGAACGCCGCGTTAGCTGCTGCTGTTGACTGTCACGGCGCGCCGGCATGCATGCCAGGCACGCGTCCGCTAAAGCCGGCCAGCGTTGCGTCGATTCTCTCTCTCCCTCTCTCCCTGTACGTCTGTCGCCCTTGTTGTTGCCGGGTGACAAATCTACATCTGCAATCTGATAACCACTGTGAGATGAATGGCATAAGGTGCTTCCCATTCTGCTTGCATTAGGGATTATTCCAGTTCCATCCGCTTACAAAGAGCAGGAAGAGTAATTCAGACAACATCGGAAATCCAGATAATTTTAGTGACCGGAAAAAAAAATTTACAAAGGAAGTTCCACAAGGGTCAATTTTCGGTCCACCCCAATTCCTTATACAGACAGAATCACCTAAAACTTGCACCGCAAATAATGCGGAAATCGGAAGTACACTACTGGCCATTAAAATTGCTACACCACGAAGATGACGTGCTACAGACGCGTAATATAACCGACAGGAAGAAGATGCTGTAATATGCAAACAATTAGCTTTTCAGAGCATTCAAACAATGTTGGCGCCGGTGGTGACACCTACAACTTGCTGACACGAGGAAAGTTTCCAACCCATTTCTCATACACAAACAGCACTTGACCGGCGTTGCCTGGTGAAACGTTGTTGTGATGCCTCGTGTAAGGAGGAGAAATGCGTAACATCACGTTTCCGACTTTGATAAAGGTCGGATTGTGGCCTATCGCGATTGCGGTTTATCGTATCGCGACATTGCTGCTCGCGTTGGTCGAGATCCAATGACTGTTAGCAGAATATGGAATCGGTGGGTTCAGGAGGGTAATACGCAACGCCGTGCTTGATCCCAACGGCCTCGTATCACTAGCAGTCTAGATGAAAGGCATCTTATCCGCATGGCTGTAACGGATCGTGCAGCCACGTCTCGATCCCTGAGTCAACAGATGGGGGCGTTTGAAAGACAACAACCATCTGCACTAACAGTTCGACGACGTTTGCAGCAGCACGGACTATCAGCTCGGAGACCACGACTGTGGTTATCCTTGATGCAGCATCACAGACAGGAGCGCCTGCGGTGGAGTACTCGACCACGAACCTGGGTGCACGAATGGCAAAACGTCATTTTTTCGCATGAATTCAGGTTCTGTTTACAGCATCATGATGGTCGCATTCGTGTTTGGCGACATCGCGGTGAACGCACAGTGGAAGCGCGCATTCGTCATCGCCATACTGGCGTATTACCCGGCGTGATGGTATGGGGTGCCATTGGTTACACATCTCGGTCACCTCTTGTTCACATTGACGGCACTTTAAACAGCGGACGTTACACTTCAGATGTGTTACGACCCGTGGCTCTACCCTTCATTCGATCCCTGCGAAACCCTACATTTCAACAGGATAGTGCACCACCGCATGGCGCAGGTCCTGTAATTGAAAACGTCTGGACAATGGTGGCTGAGCAACTGGCTTGTCACAATACGCCAGTTACTACTCTTGATGAACTATGGTATCGTGCTGAAGCTGCATGTGCAGTTGTACCTGTACACGCTGTTTGACTCAATGCCCAGGCGTATCAGGGCCGTTATTACGGCCAGAGGTGGTTCTTCTGGGTACTGATTTCTCAGGATCTATCACCCAAGTTGCATGAAAATGTAATCACATGTCAGTTGTAGTATAATATATTTGTCCAATGAATACCCGTTTATCATCGGAATTTCTTCTTGGTGTAGCAATTTTAATGGCCAGTAGTGTATTATCGATGTGCGGTTTTCACAGAATGGATTGGTATTCAGAGGTTCGTGTTGTTAACCAATCAACATACTCAAATTTTTGTGAACTCTTGTCGCCTGTTTTGTAAAGTCCTCGTCGCTACTGCTGTGGAGGCCGAGTTGCTGAGTTCGTGAAACGGCTTCTGGTGCAGTACACCCCTAAGGCAGTTTCTCCCTCCCACTATTACACAGCTACGCCCCAGAATCAGGTAACAGAACGAAGATTCTACAACACTACAACAAATTAGTAACAAAGTCACACCAATGAGTTAAAAATGTTTACTTAATTTTGTGACTTGTTGAAATACGAGTCCGCATCACTGCTTGTAATATAATACAAAAATGTCCCCAAATGGCTAAATGCAAATAATCGTAGATAAACTTCACAGTACATAAGCATATGCAATTTACAACAACTGTCTGTTCACTTCTAAAAGTTGACTATACGGCGTTCCCAGTCTAAGTCAGCACTGGACGATGATCTACGAGGGTCCTCAATAAAATTCTTCAGGGTATCAGACCGCATCGTCATAATTTAAAATGCGCCAACGTTTCGGCCAGCGTTGCAGCTAGCCTTCATCAGGGCCTTACGTTAACTGCTAAATGAACACACTTGATTCCTTAAATAGCTGCACGAGAAAACCGTGTCGTTACTTGATTGGCTGTAAAGGGAGGAGGAGGAGGAGGAGGGGTGAAAGGTATGCTTTATTGGTGTTTCCTTTATTATCTGTCATTGGCTGAAATAGCTGTTTTCTATTGGTCTTTATATTAATCCACCCCATTGGAGGAGACGGACGAATAGCGAACAGGTGATGGCTGTGACGTCACACTGTTTCCATGCTGTCCAGAAGCCGGCTGCGGCGTGCCATTGCTTTGTGTGCTCGCGACCACTTATTGAGGAAGACAACGGCCGCGGAAGCCTACGCTTACATCTACGAGGGTCATTCAATAATTAAAGAGACAAATTGACTGGGGAAAAAACTGTTGGTCGTGCAAGTTTGGTACTTTTATGGCCTTAAGTTGGCATCACTGGGATGAGCCCTGATCAGCTGATGTATCAACGTCGTTTTGTTTACAACCTCAAAAATACATTTGGATGTAGCGAGTCAGCTTGAAACGTCCACATTACTTCAAAAACGTTGTGTTATTCGTTTTTTACTTGGTGAAGAGAAACCATTGAATATATAGTGTAGAATGTCTAAAGTTGATGGTGAAGCTTGTATGCATCGTGCAAATTTTTACAAATGGGTAGAGCAGTTAAAAAATGATCGCGACTCAGTGACTGATGAACACCGCTCTGGCCAACCAGTTGCAGTTTCAACGCCCTCACTTGAATTCATGGCATTATTCGTGCCGACCACCTTGTGACTGTGAAAATGATAGTTGATAAGGTTCAAGTTAGTACTGGTACATCTCATAACATTATTCGCAACAAGCTGAAGTACCGCAAAACATGTGGAAGTTGGGTCCCAGAGGAGTTGACGCGGCTACACACGGAAACGAAGTTGAGAGTGTGCACGGAGTTAAAGGAACGTTATGGAAGAGAAAGTGAGGACTTCCTCAACAAAATTTTAATCTGTGATGAAACTTGGGTTCACTATTATGAGCCAGAATCTAAAAGACAAAGCACGGAGTGGAAGCACACCAACTCACCTGTCAAGAAAAAATTCAAAACCTAAGCATCGGCAGGAACATTCAGGTTGACGGTGTTTTGGGATTCTGAAGGTCCAGTTTTTTGGATTATCTCGAACAGCAGCGTAGAATGAGCAGCCATTACTACTCCGATTTGCTTTGAAACAAAACATGAGAGCGAGACCTGGTGGACCTCAGAGGAGAGGTGTGATTCTCCAGCAAGACAACGCACGACCTCCTATTGCTCAACTAACGCTTGAAACCATCGACTAAATGGGCTGGGAAGTACAGGATGGCGTGAGAAGCACTGACGATAGCTTGTAGGCTGCTCAAGGAGTCAGCACACAGAAGAAACGATTCCCCGGGGCATGAGAGATGGCCACCAGCTCGGCAGTGAATACACTTCAGCCATCGGGCAAGGAATGCTGTTCAAAATGGCTTCTGTGGACGTAGGCGAAGCCAACATTACCATCAACCATCGAGCCGTCGGTGTGAACTACTTCAGAGCCCCGGAACACGTCAAGAAACGAGAGTAAGTGTCAGGTCAGCGGAGTCCTTAGGGTCATGCGAAAGGTCCAGATGAATCTGCGGCCTAGGTGAACACCATGGAGGTGTATGCGGACGGACTTGGATGGGATGTGGTAAAGGGAAGGACAATATCACAAAGGCTTCATGAATGGATTGAGGAGGCTCTATACAACGCAGCTTGTCATCCTTGACGGATAGAAATATTCGGACGCAAACTTACTCCATGGAGTACGTAACAGGACCAGTTTGCAATGTATATAAATTACCTAGCGGATAACGTCGAAAGAGCTCGACGCATTTCGCCGATGACGCTACTATACAGAGGGTAATTCCGACATCTTCCTAAACATTTCGTACAGAAATGAGCAGCCGTAAGTCACAGATCGATATCGAGAGAATAAGTTGACATTCATTAGTGGAATGATATGGATTCTCAGTAGCTGGGTGGCGAATACGTACGTAGATCTCCCACGAGTATTATAAACCTCGTGTTCGTAATTGATACAGCTCATGTTAATGTTCATAAGGTTGTCCGGCATACGGGTTGGCGGACTTATTTGTCAGGTCTGTTGGGACATGGTGCATAGACGTCATTTGAATGTTACTTGATAACTATAAATTCTAAATTAATGAACATCAACTGCAAATTCTACAGCGCCTAACGAACGAAAAATATACCGAGACTGCGGATCAATGTGCAATAATTTAATCGTGTTTAACATTTGCTGTAACGTTTCTTGTGTTTGGAATATGAATGAAGATACTGAAACTAAGTGTTCACATAGAGTGAAAAGTAGACCTCACACTCAATACAGATGTAATTTAATATCAACAATTTAAATAAACTGTAGCACTTAAGAAGGCACAATGGTGCTTTAACTCTTTCGGTGACAAACTATTAATAACAAATTAGTTCTGTGTTTGCTTCATTCGGAATACTTTGTGCATTATGTGACGGATCGATGGATTTTTGACTCGTAGAGTCCGCAGCTCGTGGTCGTGCGGTAGCGTTCTTGCTTCCCGCGCCCGGGTTCCGATTCCCGGCGGGATCAGGGATTTTCTCTGCCTCGTGATGACTGGGTGTTGTGTGATGTCCTTAGGTTAGTTAGGTTTAAGTAGTTCTCAGTTCTAGGGGACTGATGACCGTAGATGTTAAGTCCCATAGTGCTCAGAGCCATTTTGACTCGTAGAATCCAGTGTGCTATACTGGTCGCCGAATGCTGATCACAGACAGTCTGGCAGGAGAGGTTCCCCCCTCCCCCTCAGCCCCATGGCGCTGGTCAACCGCAGTAACCGATACCGACTGCGTTCCCTGTTAACTTCATATTCCTGGGACATTTTTGCGGAAAGTTGCAAGAGCTTTCCACTGCCATTAAAACAATAACATCGTTCCATTTTAAATACAAACTGTCTTCAGTTGATATAAAATTACCGACCCCTTTTCCGAAAACCTCGTTTCCATTATCTTGAACCTTTCACGAATTAAAAGCGGTGCTAGTTTTAGTCGATATAGTCTGTATTACCACTCTCCCATTCTGTGTGTGGACAGCTGTAATCTGTTTTTCTATTCCTCTCCCCCCACCTCAGCATTTCTAAAATCTCCTTCCGTCTTAAATTTTCAGCATCAAGTAACAAGAAAAACATTTATCATTCATCAAACGAATTAGAGCTTGAGCAATAACATGTGAATAACTAGTTACTTTTTAAAGACGCTTCTGGGTGCCTAATAAAGGACAGCAAGTGCGTGTGTAGCCGAGAACAAACAATTAGCCGTATGCGCCAGTGGCCTCTCTGCCCGTTCTCATGCTCGGTGCAAGACAGCGCCCTAGACGTGGCTCAGTTTTCGACAAATGGTGTCTGAATGTAGATTTCGTCATTTCCTTTGTCTTGTTAATTATTTTTTTATAATCTGTGTACATATAACTAAGATTGTCATGTAATCATGTATATATTTTATTCTGTGCATTTAGCTTGCTTCTGAAACATTCAAATAAAATCTCATCCTTTGCTATTTCTAACTCTAGGTGGTATCCCCCTGAATTACTAGCATCACGATTACTTGATAAATAATCAATAAAAGTTGTTGGAAATATGTGCTCACCTGATGAAAACTCTCCAGCAACTCCGGTGAGGACTGACAACCTGGAACAAAGGCAAAACGTAAACAGTAGATTAGATTAGATTAGATTAATACTACAATCCTGGAAATTGAAATAAGAACACCGTGAATTCATTGACCGTGAATTTATTGACACATTCCTGGGGGTCAGATACATCACATGATCACACTGACAGAACCACAGGCACATAGACACAGGCAACAGAGCATGCACAATGTCGGCACTAGTACAGTGTATATCCACCTTTCGCAGCAATGCAGGCTGCTATTCTCCCATGGAGACGATCGTAGAGATGCTGGATGTAGTCCTGTGGAACGGCTTGCCATGCCATTTCCACCTGGCGCCTCAGTTGGACCAGCGTTCGTGCTGGACGTGCAGACCGCGTGAGACGACGCTTCATCCAGTCCCAAACATGCTCAATGGGGGACAGATCCGGAGATCTTGCTGGCCAGGGTAGTTGACTTACACCTTCTAGAGCACGTTGGGTGGCACGGGATACATGCGGACGTGCATTGTCCTGTTGGAACAGCAAGTTCCCTTGCCGGTCTAGGAATGGTAGAACGATGGGTTCGATGACAGTTTGGATGTACCGTGCACTATTCAGTGTCCCCTCGACGATCACCAGTGGTGTACGGCCAGAGTAGGAGATCGCTCCCCACACCATGATGCCGGGTGTTGGCCCTGTGTGCCTCGGTCGTATGCAGTCCTGATTGTGGCGCTCACCTGCACGGCGCCAAACACGCATACGACCATCATTGGCACCAAGGCAGAAGCGACTCTCATCGCTGAAGACGACACGTCTCCATTCGTCCCTCCATTCACGCCTGCGCGACACCACTGGAGGCGGGCTGCACGATGTTGGGGCGTGAGCGGAAGACGGCCTAACGGTGTGCGGGACCGTAGCCCAGCTTCATGGAGACGGTTGCGAATGGTCCTCGCCGATACCCCAGGAGCAACAGTGTCCCTAATTTGCTGGGAAGTGGCGGTGCGGTCCCCTACGGCACTGCGTAGGATCCTACGGTCTTGGCGTGCATCCGTGCGTCACTGCGGTCCGGTCCCAGGTCGACGGGCACGTGCACCTTCCGCCGACCACTGGCGACAACATCGATGTACTGTGGAGACCTCACGCCCCACGTGTTGAGCAATTCGGCGGTACGTCCACCCGGCCTCCCGCATGCCCACTATACGCCCTCGCTCAAAGTCCGTCAACTGCACATACGGTTCACGTCCACGCTGTCGCGGCATGCTACCAGTGTTAAAGACTGCGATGGAGCTCCGTATGCCACGGCAAACTGGCTGACACTGACGGCGGCGGTGCACAAATGCTGCGCAGCTAGCGCCATTCGACGGCCACCACCGCGGTTCCTGGTGTGTCCGCTGTGTCGTGCGTGTGATCATTGCTTGTACAGCCATCTCGCAGTGTCCGGAGCAAGTATGGTGGGTCTGACACACCGGTGTCAATGTGTTCTTTTTTCCATTTCCAGGAGTGTAGTTCGATGGATCATGAATACGATATTTCGTAATGATGTGGAACGAGTCGAATTTTCTAATACATGAAATAATTAGGTTAATTTAACAACATACTTATGTTAATATAACAACTTTATTTTTTTGTGTTTTTTGTTTTTCTTTATTTTTTTATTTTTAAAATATTTTTTCTATTTTTTCTTAATTTATATCCAAAAATTCCTCTATGGAGTTAGTACATTCGCGGCATTGTGAAGTCATATTGTAATTTGCACGTCAGCATTTGCTGTTATCCGGTGTACACTTGTACTTGAAACGTGTTCTTAGTTTCTGTCACAAGCAGCGAATATTTTTTAATGCCTTATTCTCAGGCACTTGACTGATACTACCAGTTTTTTTAGCTGTACTAGATAAAAAAATGAAATTAAGTTAAAAAAGAAGGTAAACTGGTTTTCTCTCAACTGTAACCTGTATAATTATGCGGAGGCACACTACAAGGCGAAACATTACTTTTCTTGCAAGCCTGCAGACTACACAGGTTGATGGATATGAATGACAACCGACACACATACACAGGCTGGTTTTTACTGGACAGAGAAGATAAGCAGTTGTTAACATCCCACTTGCAAAATAAATGGACATGATTTAGTTCCAGTGTGATGGACGTAGAGGAAATACGGGCAAAGTTTTAACGGATGCTAGATCGCGTTCTGGTGATTTTAAGTCGAATAAATGGTTTAGGACACAAAAGAAACCATCGAAATGTGGAAACAGTATTCGGAAAGTGCTAAGGAAGCAGAGACTAAATGGTAACTTATCCAAATCCTCAGTTGCCGCAGGTGGTGTTGATACACCTCAATGGGGACATGCTGAAAATGTGTGCCCCGACCGGGACTCGAACCCGGGCTCTCCTGCTTACATGGCAGACGCTCTATCCATCTGAGCCACCGAGGACACAGATGAATAGCGCGACTGCAGGGACTTGTCCCTTGTACGCTCCCCGTGAGACCCACATTCCCAACTGTCCACAACCTACATTCCTAATGTTACTAATAGACATTTGCCTTTCCACTCATTACTCGCGCCAAATAAGGCGACGATTCCCATAATAGACTCCTGGAAATGGAAAAAAGAACACATTGACACCGGTGTGTCAGACGCACCATACTTGCTCCGGACACTGCGAGAGGTCTGTACAAGCAATGATCACACGCACGGCACAGCGGACACACCAGGAACCGCGGTGTTGGCCGTCGAATGGCGCTAGCTGCGCAGCATTTGTGCACCGCCGCCGTCAGTGTCAGCCAGTTTGCCGTGGCATACGGAGCTCCATCGCAGTCTTTAACACTGGTAGCATGCCGCGACAGCGTGGACCTGAACCATACGTGCAGTTGACGGACTTTGAGCGAGGGCGTATAGTGGGCATGCGGGAGGCCGGGTGGACGTACCGCCGAATTGCTCAACACGTGGGGCGTGAGGTCTCCACAGTACATCGATGTTGTCGCCAGTGGTCGGCGGAAGGTGCACGTGCCCGTCGACCTGGGACCGGACCGCAGCGACGCACGGATGCACGCCAAGACCGTAGGATCCTACGCAGTGCCGTAGGGGACCGCACCGCCACTTCCCAGCAAATTAGGGACACTGTTGCTCCTGGGGTATTGGCGAGGACCATTCGCAACCGTCTCCATGAAGCTGGGCTACGGTCCCGCACACCGTTAGGCCGTCTTCCGCTCACGCCCCAACATCGTGCAGCCCGCCTCCAGTGGTGTCGCGACAGGCGTGAATGGAGACGTGTCGTCTTCAGCGATGAGAGTCGCTTCTGCCTTGGTGCCAATGATGGTCGTATGCGTGTTTGGCGCCGTGCAGGTGAGCACCACAATCAGGACTGCATACGACCGAGGAACACAGGGCCAACACCCGGCATCATGGTGTGGGGAGCGATCTCCTCCACTGGCCGTACACCACTGGTGATCGTCGAGGGGACACTGAATAGTGCACGGTACATCCAAACCGTCATCGAACCCATCGTTCTACCATTCCTAGACCTGGCAAGGGAACTTGCTGTTCCAACAGGACAATGCACGTCCGCATGTATCCCGTGCCACCCAACGTGCTCTAGAAGGTGTAAGTCAACTAACCTGGCCAGCAAGATCTCCGGATCTGTCCCCCATTGAGCATGTTTGGGACTGGATGAAGCGTCGTCTCACGCGGTCTGCGCGTCCAGCACAAACGCTGGTCCAACTGAGGCGCCAGGTGGAAATGGCATGGCAAGCCGTTCCACATGACTACATCCAACATCTCTACGATCGTCTCCATGGGAGAATAGCAGCCTGCATTGCTGCGAAAGGTGGATATACACTGTACTAGTGCCGACATTGTGCATGCTCTGTTGCCTGTGTCTATGTGCCTGTGGTTCTGTCAGTGTGATCATGTGATGTATCTGACCCCAGGAATGTGTCAATAAAGTTTCCCCTTCCTGGGACAATGAATTCACGGTGTTCTTATTTCAATTTCCAGGAGTGTAGTTCGGGCAACCTGTGCGCATTCGCACAGATGAAGGTCAATGGCCGGGTAGCCTTTAACTACATATATGAAGATAGTAACTGCTCTCAAAGGAACAGATACCACTGATGACCGCGCAGCTTCTCTAGAATAAATAATAATCCAAACCCTCAGCTGCCGACAGGTGTGTCATTTATTCTATGGAAACTGCACGGTCATCAATGGTATCTGTTCTTTTGAGAACAGTTACTATCTTCATATTCAGGGTGAGTCACCTAACATTACCGCTGGATATATTTCTTAAACCACATCAAATACTGACGAACCGATTCCACAGACCGAACGTGAGGAGAGGGGCTAGTGGAATTGGTTAATACAAACCATACAAAAATGCACGGAAGTATGTTTTTTAGCACAAACCTGCGTTTTTTTAAAATTGAACCCCGTTAGTTTTGTTAGCACATCTGAACATATAAACAAATGCGTAATCAGTGCCGTTTGTTGCATTGTAAAATGTTAATTAGATCCGGAGATATTGTAACCTAAAGTTGACGCTTGAGTACCACTCCTCCGCTGTTCGATCGTGTGTATCGGAGAGCACCGAATTACGTAGGGATCCAAATGGAACGGTGATGGACCTTAGGTACAGAAGAGACTGGAACAGCACATTACGTCCACATGCTAACACCTTTTTATTGGTCTTTTTCACTGACGCACATGTACATTACCATGAGGGGTGAGGTACACGTTCGACGGGCGTTTCATAGGACGCGGAGGACGCATAAACTGGCCAGCCCGTTCTCCTGATCTTACACCTCTGGACTTCTTTCTGTGGGGTACGTTAAAGGAGAATGTGTACCGTGATGTGCCTACAATCCCAGAGGATATGAAACAACGTATTGTGGCAGCCTGCGGCGACATTACACCAAATGTACTGCGGCGTGTACGACATTCATTACGCCAGAGATTGCAATTCTGTGCAGCAAATGATGGCCACCACATTGAACATCTATTGGCCTGACATGTCGGGACACACTCTATTCCACTCCGTAATTGAAACCCCTCATGGTAATGTACATGTGCGTCAGTGAAAAAGACCAATAAAAAGGTGTTAGCATGTGGACGTAATGTGCTGTTCCAGTCTCTTCTGTACCTAAGGTCCATCACCGTTCCCTTTGGATCCCTACGTAATTCGGTGCTCTCCGATACACACGATCGAACAGCGGAGGGGCGGTACTCAAGCGTCAACTTTAGGTTACAATATCTCCGGATGTAATTAACATTTTACAATGCAACAAACGGCACTGATTACGCATTTGTTTATATGTTCAGATGTGCTAACAAAACTAACGGGGTTCCATTTTAAAAAACGCAGGTTTGTGTTAAAAAACATACTTTCGTGCATTTATTTATGGATTGTATTAACCAATTACACTAGCTTCCCTCCTCACGTTCGGTCTGTGGAATCGATTCGTCAGTATTTGATGTGGTTTACGAAATACATCCAGCGGTAACGTTAGATGACTCACCCTGTATAGTTAAAGGCTATTCGGTCATTGACCTTCATCTGTGGGAATGCGCACAGGTTGGCCGAACTATTACCGGAATCGTTGGCGCGAGTAATGTGTGGATGGGCAAATATTACGAATGTAAGTTGTGGGCAGTTGGGAATGCGGGTCTCACGGGAAGCGTGCAAGGTATAAGTCTCTGCAGTGACGCTATTCATCTGTGCACTCCGTGGTTCAGATCGATAGAGCGTCTTCCATGTAAGCAGGAGATCCTGGATTCGAGTTCCGGTCGGGGCACACATTTTCAGCTGTCCCCATTGAGGTAGTTCAACAACACCTATCGGCAGCTGAGGGTTTGGATTAATTATCAACTATTCTAGTAAAAGCTGCACGGTCACCAATGGTATCTGTTCCTTGGAGAAGACTTACTATCTTCATATGAGGCAGAGACTGCTGCACATTTCGTTAAATATAGCATGGGCAAATTTTGATACATCAACTTTATCAGCAATTCGTGTGACTGTAAAAAAATTGTGTGGCGGAACACACAACCGCAATCATACCTAAGCAAAAAATCTTTCCGGTAACCCGGGAAAATTCGGTACCTACGCAGAATCACTGAGTGGGTCGTAGGTTTCCACCTAGTCCGTCGTTGACCAGCCTGGTGTGAAAACAGAAGACAACAAAAGGAAAGCTTACGTTTTATGCAATTAGGTGACAAAAGCCGTTGTATAAGGATATGGACATACACAGATGGCAGTAGTATCGCTTGCACAAGGTATAAAAGGGTAGTGCGTTTGTGAAGCTATTATTTGCACTCAGGTGACGCATGTGGAAAGGTTTCGCACGTGACTATGGCCGCACTACGGGCATTAACAGTCTCGGAACGCGGAATCGTTCAAATGCCTCTGAGCACTATGGGACTTAACATCTGAGGTCATCAGTCCCCTAGAACTTAGAACTACTTAAACCTAACTAACCTACGGACATCACACATAGCCATGCCCGAGGCAGGATTCGAACCTGCGACCGTAGTGGTCGCGCGGTTGCAGACTGTGGTGCCTAGAACCGCTCGGCCACCCCGGCCGGCTTCGTTTTAAGTGCTCGCTGAACGGTCGTGAGCGCTAGTTACCTCAGACTGGACGTGCCGAGTTGATATTAACCAGGGATGCCGTTAAGGCGGCAAAGACGCCATTATCAACAACTCACCGTCCAAGATGCTACTCCAGGCTGGTGTAAAATCAATATGGCAGCGGAAAATAATAAACGGTAAAATGCAGATCTGGCCCTGTCTGACTACCCCCTGAAGCAGATCTTCGGATCTCATAATTTTATAAATTACAATCTGCACATAAATGAATAATGAAGGCAACTAATCCTGCTAAATGATAAACGTTGTTCCTGCTTATATATTTACTGCAAAATAAAAAAAATTTAGATTACAAAATTAACATTTCCTAAGTAAAATTACTAATCAGTTGCCCAACTCTGCCCCTTATTATGACTGTGCGATCTAATATCTATAACACGAAATGACTGACATATATATACCAAGCACAAGAAGACACTACTTTCAGAGATGATCTACGGTGGTGTGGAACCTCGGTGGAATTAAACTAACGTCATCACAGCTGTTTAGCTTTTATAGCACTAATAAGCCGAAGCAATTTACGATATCACCGTATGTACTGCGTCCGGTGCATCCAAGTGATGGTTCTAGTAATTGTCTGCGACGATGGAAGAACCCCAGCCACAAACAAACTCTTTCAAACACTAGGACGGCATAAGGCGGTCCTCTGACTGACACACTAATACTGCCTTCTCCTCTCGGTGTTCTACAGACGAGAAACGCGAACTCCCAACTACAAGGACGGAGTTCAGATAACGTCTCAACGTAAGTATAGGCGGAGGAAGTGCTCTCAATTACTGAACGCTGCCTAACTATAAACTCTCCTCAGAGCAAAGACAGCAAGTCCGTCCATATCAAAAAAGCTGATATCGAGCGACCGTCAGACACGGATGCTCACAACGGAAGACCACGTCTCTCCAGCGCTGGCGTCCAAGCAAGGCTTGGCTCCCCACCCTCGTAATTCCAAAAACGAATCATATTCCCGAAACCACGGAATATTCTCCCTCTCTACAGATTCTTCCGAACGCCGACCAACCATATTTTAGTCTTTTGTCGTCCACTTTGCAAGGAAAAACCTATACTCTTACAATGGTACGATTCTGGGTAGAAATCCTTGGAAATAACCCACCCTGCGTGGTTTTCGAGGTGTCGCTTCTTTGTTCCTCTCACCTGCGTCCAAGATTACCGTAGTTTCCGAAGTATAATCCTTCCGGTTCGGCTACAACACGGTCGGTCGCGACTCTACTATGCTTCAGTGCTTAGGTGCTAAGACGTCCTTCCCCTACTCCCTGTGTTTCAGCAGGACCAACACCTGTGCGGACCTTTCGCCCAGAGCTTGAGTTCTGCCTGCCGTTTCATCTCCACTGGCGTTCCAACCTCTACTAGCATAGGCAATCATTCATTACGCCGTGTTTATTATAAAGACACTGTCACCTTTCGTGCAATAAGCGTTAACATTTATTTACAAGACGTACGTGACAATGTCAGTCTCCTTTATATATTCATATATGCGATGTACAACCTATCACATGATTCCTAATTGTTTGTAGATCACGTACGTGACAATGTCAGTCTTCATTATATATATTCATATATACGATGTACAACCTATCACATGATACCTAATTGTTTGTAGATCACGTACGTGACAATGTCAGTCTCCTTTACATATTCATATATACGATGTACAACCTATCACATGATTCCTAATTGTTTGTAGATCACGTACGTGACAATGTCAGTCTCCTTTATATATTCATATATGCGATGTACAACCTATCACGATTCCGAATTGTTTGTAGATCACGTACGTGACAATGTCAGTCTCCTTTATAGATATTCATATATACGATGTACAACCTATCACATGATTCCTAATTGTTTGTAGATCACATACGTGACAATGTCAGTCTCCTTTATATATATTCATACATACGATGTACAACCTATCACATGATTCCTAATTGTTTGTAGATCACGTACGTGACAATGTCAGTCTCCTTTATATATATTCATATATACGATGTACAACCTATCACATGATACCTAATTGTTTGTAGATCACGTACGTGACAATGTCAGTCTCCTTTATATATTCATATATACGATGTACAACCTATCACGATTCCTAATTGTTTGTAGATCACGTACGTGACAATGTCAATCTCCATTATATATATTCATATATACGATGTACAACCTATCACATGATACCTAATTGTTTGTAGATCACATACGTGACAATGTCAGTCTCCTTTATATATATTCATATATACGATGTACAACCTATCACATGATTCCTAATTGTTTGTAGATCACGTACGTGACAATGTCAATCTCCATTATATATATTCATATATACGATGTACAACCTATCACATGATACCTAATTGTTTGTAGATCACGTACGTGACAATGTCAGTCGCCTTTACATATTCATATATACGATGTACAACCTATCACATGATTCCTAATTGTTTGTAGATCACGTACGTGACAATGTCAGTCTCCTTTATATATATTCATATATACGATGTACAACCTATCACATGATTCCTAATTGTTTGTAGATCACGTACGTGACAATGTCAGTCTCCTTTATATATATTCATATATACGATGTACAACCTATCACATGATACCTAATTGTTTGTAGATCACGGCAAAGTATGTGGGTGAGTTCTTGTAAGGTGCGAAATTATAGCCACCTTACAACTGAGTTTGGGCGAGGTCGTGTACCAGGGCTGCGAGAAGCTGGATGTTCCTTCTGCGATATTGCACAAAGAGCTGGCAGGAATGTAGCCACTGTGCATGATTGTTGACAGAGATGATCAAGAGAATGCATGACCCCAAGGACAGCGGGCTGCGGACGCCCACCTGGCACTGCAGAAATGGAAGACCAGCGTTTTCTGGTACTGCATCTCCAGCGGCAATTTGAGCACCACTTGGCACCACAGTGACGATTCCAATCAGTTTCAATTGAAATTGAATCCCAGTGAGACAACGAACTGTGTCAAATCAGTTACTTCAAGGACAGCGTGCATTCCACTAACCGCAAACCACAGCCATCTGCGACTTCAGTGGTGTCGAGTGAGAGCTCGTCGGAGGGCAGGGTGGAGGTCTGTCGTGCTTGTGTTGAAAGCTGGTTCTGCCTCGGTCATCGCTGCGTGTTGGTTAGAAGGGGACCAGTTTACTACCTGCACCCAATATGTCTGCGTGGTAGACACACTGGACTTACCCACTGCCGTGAGGGTCTGGGAACCATTTCGCGTGACAGAAAGAGAAATCTCGTGGTTTCCTCACGCAACACGACTACAGAACTGTACGTCAATCTCGTAATTCGACCTCTTGTACTGCCTTCATGAACAGCACTACAGGCGGTGTTTTCCAACAGGATAGCGCTCGCCCGAATTCCGCTGTTGTATCCCAACATGCTGTGCCGAGTGTCGACCTGTTACTTTGGCCTGCTCGATCACCAGACCTGCCTCCAATCGAGCACATATGGGACATCATCGGACAACAACTCCAGAGCCATCCACGAACAGCGTTATCCGTGCCTGTACTGCCCGACCAGATGCAATTCGCATGGAATTCCTTCCCACAAACTGACATCCGGCTCCCGTACAGCACAATGCATGCACGTTTACATGCTTGGATTCAACACCGGTTATTAATGTACTACCGTTTCACATTTGCAATGGCTTATCTGACGCTTACATTGACCGGTGTTCTTGGAATGTTAATCACTTAAATATGTTACCTAGACAATGTATTCTCGAAATTTTATTAGTCCACATTAACTAATTTTTTCCATAAAATTTAAAACTGCATACGTAAGTGTTTTTAGTAACGACGATCTAAATAACTGCATTAATGTGTGTGAATCTATCGTATTTTTAATGTACTGATGCTGTACATCTGTGACGAGAATCTGAAGTATGTAAAAGTTGTTCGATTATGTGCAAAAAAGTTTCGAAATTTTTGGATTCTTAAAACCAATTAAACTTGATATACAGTAGTTGTTGTTGTTGTTGTGGTCTTCAGTCCAGAGACTGGTTTGATGCAGCTCTCCATGCTACTCTATGCTGTGGAAGCTGCTTCATCTACCAGTACCTACTGCAACCTACATCCTTCTGAATCTGTTTAGTGTATTCATTTCTTGGTCTCCCTCTACGATTTTTACACTCGACGCTGCCCTCCAGTACTAAACTGGTGATCCCTTGATGCCTCACAATATGCCCTACCAACCGATCCCTTCTTCTAGTCAAGTTGTGCCACAAATTTCTCTTCTCTCCAATTCTATTCAATACCTCCTCATTAGTTATGTGATCTACCCATCTAATCTTCAGCATTCTTTTGTAACACCACATTTCGAAAGCTTCTATTCTCTTCTTGTCTAAACTATTTATCGTCCACGTTTCACTTCCATGCATGGCTACACTCCATACAAATACTTTCAGAAACGACTTCCTGACACTTAAATCTATACTCGATGTTAACAAATTTCTCTTCTTCAGAAACGCTTTCCTTGCCATTGCCAGTCTACATTTTACATCCTCTCTACTTCGACCATCCTCAGTTATTTTGCTCCCCAAATAGCAAAACTCCTTTACTACTTCAAGCGTCTCCTTTCCTAATCTAATTCCCGCAGCATCACCCGATTTAATTCGACTACATTCCATTATCCTCGTTTTGCTTTTGTTGATGTTCATCTTATATCCTCGTATCAAGACACTGTCCATTCCGTTCAGCTACTCTTCCAGGTCCTTTGGTGTCTCTGACAGAATTACAATGTCATCGGCGAACCTCAAAGTTTTTATTTCTTCTTCATGGATTTTAATTCATACTCCGAATTTTTCTTTTGTTTCCTCTACTGCTTGCTCAATATACACATTGAATAACTTCTGGGATAGACTATAACCCTGTCTCACTCCCTTCCCAACCACTGCTTCCCTTTCATGTCCCTCGACTCTTATAACTGCCATCTGGTTTCTGTACAAATTGTAAATAGCCTTTCGCTCCCTGTATTTTACCTCTGCCACCTTCAGAATTTGAAAGAGAGTTTTCTAGTCAACATTGTCAAAAACTTTCTCTAAGTCTACAAATGCTAGAGACGTAGGTTTGCCTTTCTTAAATCTATTTTCTAAGATAAGTCGTATGGTCAGTACTACCTCACGTGTTTTAACATTTCTACGGAATCCAAACTGATCTTCCCCGAGGTCGGCTTGTACCAGCTTTTCCATTCATCTGTAAAGCATTCCCGATAGTATTTTGCAGCCGTGGCTTATTAAGCTGATAGTTCGGTAATGTTCACATCTGTCAACACCTGCTTTCTTTGGGATTCGGATTATTATATTCTTCTTGAAGTCTGAGGGTATTTCGCCTGTCTCATACATCTTGCTCACCAGATGGTAGAGTTTTGTCAGGACTGGCTCTCCCAAGGCCGTCAGTAGTTCGAATGGAATATTGTCTACTCCTGGGGCCTTGTTTCGACTTAGGTCTTTCAGTGCTCTGTCAAACTCTTCACGCAGTATTATATCTCCCATTGCATCTTCGTCTACATTCTCTTCCATTTATATAATATTGTCCTCAAGAACATCGCTCTTCTATAGACCCTCTATATACTCATTCCACCTATCTGCTTTCCCTTCTTTGCTTAGAACTGGGTTTCCATCTGAGCTCTTAAAACCGATGCAAGTGGTTCTCGTTTCTCCAGAGGTGTCTTTAATTTTCATGTAGGCAGTATCTATCTTACCCCTAGTGATATGCGCCTCTACATCCTTACATTTGTTCTCTAGCCGTCCCTGCTTAGCCATTTTGCACTTCCTGTCGATCTCATTTTTGACACGTTTGTATTCCTTTTTGCCTGCTTCATTTACTGCATTTTTTATGTTTTCTCCTTTCATCAATTAAATTCAGTATCCCTTCTGTTACCCAAGAATATACAGTAAAATAACTAAATGAAATGCCATGTGACTAGTACTGTGAAAATTGATCCACGATGCCGCACTGTGTAAGAAAGAAATAAAGTTACAAACACATCCATAACGACTGAAAGGCTCTCGTTTTCAATATGTTAAACTTCTTGTACACATCTCAGATCAGGAGACTGCTTCTGAGTGGACGACATACAAAAATACAGAAAAAAAGCTGACACTGAGGTCATAGCAGACTGGGAGATGTTGAAACGAAAGAAACTTTCCACAAGACCACTGGCTGAAATGCACCTTTGCAGACTCACGGCTGTACATCTACGGCAAATTAGCAACGAGCACACGTGAGCGTGTGTGCTTTAAGCTGACTTGCTCCAGACACGCGAGGTTACTGCTTAAATTAGCTCAAGGTAAACGTTCAAACTGATAAAAAGAAGGCAAACTCTCAATTCACATCTACAGGATGGTTTCGCTTCATGAGATTTTTATTGGATGTTCACTGAGTAAAATTTCATTATTCTATCGCCTATGCTAGAAACACCATAATTTCATTATTTTTTAAGGCGATAAATTAACAACAGAAACAAAATTGCTGTGAGGCAGTGTACAGGCGATTCTGTAAGGTGAAATGTTTTTAACAATAATATCTGAAAGTCGCTTGTTTTTATTTTTCCTGATCATGGAGATCACAAATGGATTTTTATTCTAATAAACTGAGCAGTGACAGTAATCTAACACAACGACGAAAATGAAAACAGAAATTAAATTTTAAACGCTCCTGCCTAAGACCACATTTTGTGCAGCTAGTCATCAAATCTTCGCCGAGAAATTACACCATCGGAGAGATGATTGCTCACCTCCTCCCCTTGCCTTTTTAAACCCCTTGCGTGTTGCATATTATTGTCGTATGTCGTAAGCTCAAAAAATATTTTGGTCAATTCTTCCCGCGTGTTGACTTCTTGGCACTCGTTGCTTTTTTATTTATTTTGATTATAATTGCTTGATTACACATGAAACTGATATTAGATTAGAAAGAGCACAGTTTAAGGAAAGTTAGAAGACGATGCAAATTCAAATTTTTGCTGTCTATGAGCTGGCATATAAACCCAGAATTTTACGTTTGCCAAGAAGACACACTACCGCTTCTCCCCTCTCTCTCCCCCCCCCCCCCCTCACTATTCTTCCGAATAAGAAAATTTTTTGTTATTGTGAATTATGAAACATGCCCTACCCTTGTCTGACGATATCACCGGGTTCTCTTTCTGCACCCAGTTCATTTGCACTAAGAATTATCGCGATAAATAAAATATTATCCTTAACGCCCCTACGGAAACAGTAACAGCGATTTGGAGACGCTTCTACATTCGTTACTGAAACCGTTACTTAATATTTACCAGAAAATTTTACTCTGGGCAATGGGGCTCTGTTTCTGTGAGCCTGTCAGTTCAAAATTTTCATTATTTCTATGACTTTCTTGTCATGTGGGAAAGACCCTCTGCAATGAATTTCATACTTTTTTGCTTGTTTGTACTGTTCCACATCCATTCTTACTTTACATTTATAAAGAGCACATGAGCAGCAGAAAGCCAGAAGCAAAGGAAACTAGAGTTTAGCGGTCCGCCAAAGAGGAAGTGGAATTTAAGCTCTGTTTGGGCAGTTTTGGGGCACGAATTTGGACTGAATCTCTTCAGCGAACCATTTCATCTCTCATCAAGTTGAATGTTTATTTGTTTTTAGGGGAAAGGCAGTTAGTGTGCGCGGATGGGAAGTAGTGAACACTTTGTGTTTCTTGGGCTTACTGCTGGACAGCAGACGATTACAGTGCCTGGAATAACTTGACTGTTCGATAGAACTTGAGCTCTTGAGTTTCCATCATAGCTAAGATTCATTTGTTTCTGAACGTCGAAGTTGGTGAACGCTATAATTTTACTTACAGGTTTATTCTGTTAAAGATATTAGTATTCAATATGTAAGTAACCTTATGTAGCCGGCCGTTGTGGCCGAGGGGGTCTACGTGCTTCAGTCTGGAACCGCGCGACCGCTACGTTCGCTGGTTCGAATCCTGCCTCGGGCATGGATGTGTGTGATGTTCTTAGATTAATTAGGTTTAAGTAGTTCTAAGTTCTAGGGGACTGATGACCTCCCATGTTAAGTCCCGTAGTGCTCAGAGCCATCTGAACCAGTTTTATTGTATTGTAATAATGGAACTGTTCTCACTCAAACCAGTTTTTGTTTGCACCATGTTTTAATGTTCACTGTCAGCTGGGTAGTACTGGATATTAAAAAGTCGGATGGTATTGGCCACATAAACAAATGTTTCTTGTTCTTTGTGTCTAGGACACGACGTCAAGATTTAAGAAAAAACCTATCGCTGAGGATCGAGAGGGATGGTCCCAGACTACCACGATGCAAGCGGTTTCAGGTGTTTAGGAGGGTGAAGTGACCGAAACGGCTGCTACCGAACCTTAAGAGTTCCTACAACTACGTCGAAGGAGGATGAAACTTGTAGGAAATGAGCAACCTTCTATCAACATATACATCCACATAAACATAGATACTCCGCAAGCCACAGTACGAAGCGTGGCAGAACGTACCCTGCACCACTAATAGTCATTTGCTTTCCTGTTCCACTCGTAAAAACATCGAGGGAGAAACGACTGTATGAATGTCTCCCTATGAACCCTAATTTCTCGTTTCTTATCTTCGTGGTTCTTACGCACAATGTATGTTGGCGGCAGCAGAATGCTTCGGCAGTCATCTTCAAATGCAGGTTCTCTACATTTCATCAATAGGGTTTCTCGAAGAAAACGTCGCCTCCAGGGGTTCATATTTGAGTTCCCGAAGCATCTCCGTAATACCTACTTGCAAATCTAACATCCCGCCTCAGAATTGCTTCGATGTCTTCCTTCAATCCGACCTGCTACGGATCCTAAACACTCGAGCAGCACTCAAGAATATGTCGCACCAGCGTCCTGCATGCGGTCTCCTTTACAGGTGAACCACTCTCTCCTAAAATTCTTCCAATAAACCGATGTCGACCATTCGCCTTCTCTTCAACAATTCTCGTATGCTCTTTCCATTTCATACTGCTTTGCAATGTTATGCCTAGATATTCTAACGTTTTGGATGTGTGAAGTATGACACGACTAACATTGTATCCAGGCATCACAGGTTTCTTCTTCCTACTCATTCACATTAACTTACAGTTTTCCACAGTTACAGCTAGCTGACATTCATCACACCGACTAAAAAAGTCGTCTTGTATCTTTCCACAGTCACTCAGCATCGACACCTTACCGTACACCACAGCAAACAATCGCAGAATCTTGCCCTCCCTGGCCGCCAAATCAACAGCGAACAACGGCGATCCTATCACACTGCCTTGGGGCACTCCTGGATTATACGTCTATGATAAATACTCACCGTCAAGGCATTCTATTATTTAAGAAGTCTTCGAGTAACTCACACAGCCGCGCGGGATTAGCCGAGCAGTCTCAGGCGCTGCAGTCATGGACTGTGCGGCTGGTCCCGGCGGAGGTTCGAGTCCTCCCTCGGGCATGTGTGTGTGTGTTTGTCCTTAGGATAATTTAGGTTAAGTAGTGTGTAAGCTTAGGGACTGATGACCTGAGCAGTTAAGTCCCATCAGATTTCACACACGTTTGAACTCACATAGCTGTGAACGTATTCCATATGCTCGTACCTTCGCTAACGGCCTGCAATGGGGCGTAAATCTAGAAATATGGAATCAGGCTGTTGCCCTTCATTCATAGTTCACAGCGTACCATGCGAGAAAAGGGAAAGCTGTGTTTCGCACGAGCGATGCTTCCTAAAATCATGCTGATTCGTGGACATAAGCTTCTCAGTGTCAAGAAAGTGTATTATACTCTAACTGAGAATATGTTCATTGATTCTGCAACAAACCGAAGTTAGGGATAAGAGTCTTTAATATATTTAGAGTCGTCTGCGCCTTGTTCCCATTAGCATTTGTTTTCCACCTCGCCGGCTGGTGTGGCCGAGCGGTTGTAGGCGCTTCAGTATGGAACCCCGCGACAGCTACGGTCGCAGGTTCGAATCCTGCTTCGGGTATGGATGTGCGTGATGTCCTTAGGTTAGTTAGTTTTTAGTAGTTCTCAGTTCTAGGGGACTGATGACCTCAGATGTTAAGTCCCATAATGCTCAGAGCCATTTGAAGCATTTTTCCCCACCTCTCTTCATAGCAAAAAGGCAACCTGTTCTACAATGATAAACCAGTTTTTACGAAATACAACTCCCTACAAATGAGTGAGCAACCGAATCCACATGACTCACTAATATAGCGTCTCTTCCCACCAAGCTCGATGTAGTCTTCAAACGTACCACAGTTATAATCAAAGAGTCTACAGACTTATATAGATGATAAAATAGCAGCTAAAATTACATTAAACAGATATTTACATATACACTCCTGGAAATGGAAAAAAGAACACATTGACACCGGTGTGTCAGACCCACCATACTTGCTCCGGACACTGCGAGAGGGCTGTACAAGCAATGATCACACGCACGGCACAGCGGACACACCAGGAACCGCGGTGTTGGCCGTCGAATGGCGCTAGCTGCGCAGCATTTGTGCACCGCCGCCGTCAGTGTCAGCCAGTCTGCCGTGGCATACGGAGCTCCATCGCAGTCTTTAACACTGGTAGCATGCCGCGACAGCGTGGACGTGAACCGTATGTGCAGTTGACGGACTTTGAGCGAGGGCGTATAGTGGGCATGCGGGAGGCCGGGTGGACGTACCGCCGAATTGCTCAACACGTGGGGCGTGAGGTCTCCACAGTACATCGATGTTGTCGCCAGTGGTCGGCGGAAGGTGCACGTGCCCGTCGACCTGGGACCGGACCGCAGCGACGCACGGATGCACGCCAAGACCGTAGGATCCTACGCAGTGCCGTAGGGGACCGCACCGCCACTTCCCAGCAAATTAGGGACACTGTTGCTCCTGGGGTATTGGCGAGGACCATTCGCAACCGTCTCCATGAAGCTGGGCTACGGTCCCGCACACCGTTAGGCCGTCTTCCGCTCACGCCCCAACATCGTGCAGCCCGCCTCCAGTGGTGTCGCGACAGGCGTGAATGGAGACGTGTCGTCTTCAGCGATGAGAGTCGCTTCTGCCTTGGTGCCAATGATGGTCGTATGCGTGTTTGGCGCCGTGCAGATGAGCGCCACAATCAGGACTGCATACGACCGAGGCACACAGGGCCAACACCCGGCATCATGGTGTGGGGAGCGATCTCCTACACTGGCCGTACACCACTGGTGATCGTCGAGGGGACACTGAATAGTGCACGGTACATCCCGTGCCACCCAACGTGCTCTAGAAGGTGTAAGTCAACTACCCTGGCCAGCAAGATCTCCGGATCTGTCCCCCATTGAGCATGTTTGGGACTGGATGAAGCGTCGTCTCACGCGGTCTGCACGTCCAGCACGAACGCTGGTCCAACTGAGGCGCCAGGTGGAAATGGCATGGCAAGCCGTTCCACAGGACTACATCCAGCATCTCTACGATCGTCTCCATGGGAGAATAGCAGCCTGCATTGCTGCGAAAGGTGGATATACACTGTACTAGTGCCGACATTGTGCATGCTCTGTTGCCTGTGTCTATGTGCCTGTGGTTCTGTCAGTGTGATCATGTGATGTATCTGACCCCAGGAATGTGTCAATAAAGTTTCCCCTCCCTGGGACAATGAATTCACGGTGTTCTTATTTCAATTTCCAGGAGTGTATATTACAAAGATAGCTGTTACCTGCAGCTGTGGTCACATATCAGTAGCTCTGTTATGACGATTGACGGTCGGTAAGTAAGCTACTCTGTGTGCAATAACGCCAGCTTCCGTCACGTGTCTGCCTGTTTGGATAAGCATAGCTCGCGGTGTGTGCCCTGCTGCCCCCTGCCAAGCTGTCCCAACGCACGACGCAACAGCACACGCACCACCCCTGCCGTGAAGTGCGTACAGAGGGGTATGGCCAGGAACGCGCATCTATGCTGCGTGCTGTTGAAGCAGCTACTCGTATGCCTCATTACAACTTGTATATTATGCAACAAATTTAATGTTTTTGCAGTATGGTTTATGTTCACTACCGATCCTTGGCACTCTCTCCCTTCTTTCGCAACGAGTGAGGTGGCGCAGTGGTTGGCACACTGGGCTCGCATTCGGGAGGCCGACGGTTCAAACCCGCGTCCGGACATTCTGATTTAGGTTTTCCGTGATTTCAATATATCGCTTCAGGCAAAAGCTGGGATGGTTCCTTTGAAAGGGCATGGCTATCTTCACCATTGTTCCCTAATCCGATGGAAGCGATGACCTTGCTGCTTGGTCCGCTCCCCCGAATCAGTCAACCTTTATGTTCACTGACGTGAAAAAGAAAATTCCGTTTGCTACTTCACCCTCTTGCTCCCTAAAGTAGTCTCTGTTCTTCCTCAGGGTTCAATTTCCATACAAAACTTCACCCAGATCGGTTCAGCAGATCTACATCTATATGGATACTCTGCAAATCACATTTAAGTGCCTGGCAAAGGGTTCATCGAACCACCTTCACAATTCTCTATTATTCCAATCTCGTATAGCGCGCGGAAAGGATGAACACCTATGTCTTTCCGTAAGAGCTCTTATTTCCCTTATTTTATCGTGGTGATCGTTCCTCCCTATGTAGGTCGGCGCCAACAAAATGTTTTTGCATTCGGAGGAGAAAGTTGGTGACTGGCATTTCGTGAGAAGATTCCGTCGCAACGAAAAACGCCTTTCTTTTAACGATTTCCAGCCCAAATCCTGTATCATTTCTGTGACACGCTCTCCCATATTTCGCTATAATACAAAACTTGCTGCCTTTCTTTGAACTTTTTCGATGTACTCCGTCAGTCCTATCTGGTAAGGATCCCACACCGCGCAGCAGTATTCTAAAAGAGGACGGACAAGCGTAGTATAGGCAGTCTCCTTAGTAGGTCTGTTACATTTTCCAAGTGTCCTGCCAATAAAACGCAGTTTTTGGTTGGCCTTCCCCACAACATTTTCTATGTGTTTCTTTCAATTTAAGTTGTTCGTAATTGTAATACCTAGGTATTTAGCTGAATTTACGGCTTTTAGACTAGACTAATTTATCGTGTAACCGAAGTTTAATGAGTTCCTTTAGCACTCATGTCGATGACCTCACACCTTTCGTTATTCAGGGTCAACTGCCACTTTTAGCTCCATTCAGATATTTTTTCTAAATCGTTTCGCAGTTTGTTTTGATCTTCTGATGACTTTATTAGTCTATAAACGACAGCGTCATCTGCAAAAAACCGAAGACGGCTGCTCAGATTGTCTCCCAAATCGTTTATATAGATAAGGAAGAGCAAAGGGCCTATAACACTACCTTGGGGAACGCCAGAAAACACTTCTGTTTTACACGATGACTTTCCGTCAATTACTACGAACTGTTACCTCTCTGACAGGAAATCACAAATCCAGTCACATAACTGAGACGATATTCCATAAGCACGCAATTTCAATACGAGCCGCTTGTGTGGTACAGTGTCAAAAGCCTTCTGGAAATTCAGAAATACGGAATCGATCTGAACTCCCTTGTCAATAGCACTCAACACTTCATGTGAATAAAGAGCTAGTTGTGTTTCACAGGAACGACGTTTTCAAAACCCATGTTGACTGTGTGTCAATAGACAGTTTTCTTCGAGGTAATTGATAACGTTCGAACACAATATATGTTCCAAAATCCTGCTACATATCAACGTTAACGATATGGGCCTGTAATTTAGTGGATTACTCATACTGCCTTTCTTGAATATTGGTGTGACCTGTGCAACTTTCTAGTCTTTGGGTACGGATCTTTCGTCGAACAAACGGTTGTATATGATTGTTAAGCATTGAGCTAATGCATCAGCATACTCCGAAAGGAACCTAATTTACTCGTGATAATGTAACAGACAGAGTTCCTTTCAGATTTATAATATTAGTACGGATGAAACTTTAAAGTATGACATCTTTTATTCCGTGATCCGATTTTGATGAAATAAAGCCTGTATGTTGCCCCAAAGTATGCTCCAGTTATCGCTGAAAACCCTATGAAAATTCATCTATTAGTTTTCGAGATGAACATGTCCACACAGACAGACAGGCTGACACGATAGTTACGCAGATTTATTATTAGTGTAGATTTAGCGACAATGTTTTTCTAATAACTTTATAAAAGTAATATTTTTTGTTTTTTTCTAAATATCTTCATACATATATACTCCGCTAGCCACAAAGCGGTGTATGGCGGAGAGCACAATTCGCGCCAAAGTCATATTTCTCCCCCTCTGTTCCAGTCGCGGATCGCGCGAGGGAAAAACGACAGTCTGAATGCCTCAGTACGAGCTCTTATTTCCCCATCTTCGAATGATGATCATTGCGCGATATGAAAGTTGGTGGTAATAATATATGATCTACATCCTCGGTCAAGATCGGATTTCGGAGTTTAGTGAGCAGCCCCTTCTGTTTAGCGCGCCGTCTATCTGCAAGTGTGTCCCACTTCAAACTTTCTATGAGATCTGTCAAGCTCTCGCGATGGCTAAATGTACCAGTCACGAATCTTGCCTCTTTTCTTTGGACCTTCTCAATCTCTTGAATCAGACCCAACTGGTAAGGGTCCAATACGGACGAACAATACTGTAAGAGTGGACAAACTAACGTATTGTAAGCAATTTCCTTTGTTGAAGGACTGCATCGCTTCAGGATTCTACCAATAAATCGCAATCTAGAGTTCGCCTTACCCGTTACTTGTGTGATCTGATCATTCCATTTGAGATCATTTCGAATAGTCACACCCAGATACTTGACTGATGTTACCGCTTCTAAAGACTGGGCATTTATTTTGTACTCGTACGTTAATGGAGATTTTCGCCTTGTTATACGCAGTAGGTTACACTTACTAATATTGAGAGATAACTGCCAGTCATTACACCACGCATTTAATTTCTGCAAATCCTCATTGATTTGTTCACAACTTACGTGTGATACTACTTTCCTGCAGACGACAGCATCATCGGCAAACAGTCTAAGGCCGCTGTCAATACCATCAAGCAGATCGTTTATGTAACTCTTAAAAAGCAGAGGACCTATTACGCTGCCCTGAGGCGCACCTGAAGTTACGCTTGTTTCTGTTGAAGTTACCCCGTTCAGGACGACATACTGCTCCCTGTCTGTTAGAAAACTATCTATACAATCGCATGTGTCACTGGCTACACCGTAAGCGCGCACTTTTTGTAGTAAGCGACAGTGCGGAACTGAGTCGAACGCCTTTCGAAAGTCGAGAATTATGGCATCAACCTGGGAGCCGGTATCTAGAGCCTGTTGTATATCATGCACAAAGAGGGCCAGCTGTGTCTCGGATGACCGCTGTTTCCTAAAACCGTGCTGGTTTCTGCAGATGAGCTTCTCAGAGTCTAGAAAGGCCATTATGTCTGAACACAAAATATGTTCCATGATTCTACAACAAATCGATATCAGTGAAATTGGCCTGTAATTATGAGCATCCGATTTTCTACCCTTCTTATAGGTTGCTATGACCTGGGTCCTCTTCCAGTCCCGTGGAACTTTCCGCTGTTCCAATGATCTCTGATAGATGATGGATAAGAATGGTGCTTTATTGGTAGCATAGTCAACATAAAATCTTACGGGGATACCGTCTGGGCCAGATGCCTTCCTGGCGTCTACGGATCTTAATTGTTTTGCAATCCCAGATACACTAAACACTATGTCAGCCATCCTTGCGTTTGTTCGATAATTGAAAGGGTGAATGGTGCTGCAGTCCTCTACCGTAAACGAGTTTTTGAGAGCTAGGTTTAGAATTTTGGCCTTCTGTTTATCATCATCAGTTACATTGCCCGACCTATCAGCAAGAGAAGGAATTAATTTACTTGTAGCGTTCATAGGTTTTACGTACGACCAAAATTTTTTGGGGTTATTTTTAGTATCTGCAGATAAAATATTGCTTTCAAATTCGTTAAAAGAATCTCTCTGTTGTGTTGGCAGAAGAGCCAACACCGTGTTACTAGTGGAGGCCGAAATGCACGCGTTTTAGCTCACGCAGGCTGGCGTGAGGAGGGAAGGACTCTACAGACGTGGGGTCTGGAACATGACAAGGAATTAGAATTCAGAAAGCGGACGTAATTAGTTTGAAACTTAACTTTAATCCATTAATGATGAACGTCGCTCTTGACGGTACATGATTCACAATATTATCTGTTCAGAATACATTCATAGTAACTGAGCCTAGCGCCTTGCTAGGTCGTAGCAAATGACGTAGCTGAAGGTTATGCTAAACTATCGTCTCTGCAAATGAGAGCGTATGTAGGCAGTGAACCATCGCTAGCGAAGTCGGCTGTACAACTGGGGCGAGTGCTAGGGAGTCTCTAGACCTGCTGTGTGGCAGCGCTCGGTCTGCAATCACTGATAGAGGCGACACGCGGGTCCGACGTATACTAACGGACCGCGGCCGATTTAATGGCTACCACCTAGCAAGTGTGGTGTCTGGCGATGACACCACACTTTCCGTCAATTACTACGAACTGTGACCTCTCTGACAAGAAATCACAAATCCAGTCACATAACTGAGACGATATTCCATAAGCACGCAATTTCAATACGAGCCGCTTGGGTGGTACTGTGTTAAAAGCCTTCTGGAAATCCAGAAATACGGAATCGATCTGAAATCCCTTGTCAATAGCACTCAACAGTTCATGTGAATAAAGAGCTAGTTCTGCTTTACAGCAACGATGTTTTCTAAACCCATGTTGACTGTGTATCAATAGACCATTTTCTTCGAGGTAATTCAAAATGTTCGAACACAATATATGTTCCAAAATCCTTCTACATATCGACGTTAACGATATGGGCCTGTAATTTAGTGGATTACTCATACTACCTTTCTTGAATATTGGTGTGACCTGTGCAACTTTCCAGTCTTTGGGTAAGCATCTGTCGTCGAGCGAACAGTTGTATGTGATTGTTAAGTATGGAGCTAACGCATCAGCATACTCGGACGAAACTTTAAAGTATGACATCTTTTTTTTTTCGTGATCCTATTTTGATGAAATAAACCCTATATGTTGCCCCAAAGAATGCTCCAGTTATCGCTGAAAACCCCATGAAAATTCGTCTATTAGTTTTCGAGATCAACCTGTCCAAACAGACATACAGGCTGATACGATAGCTATACAGATTTATTAGTAGCATATATTTAGCGACAATATTTTTTCTAATCACTTTATAAAAGTGATATTTTTTACGTTTTTTTGTTAAATAACATTTTTTTTCAATTCATATCAGATGCAAACAGTAGTCAAAGTATTTCACTTAGATAAAAACAGATTTATATGAAGTTATTACATTTTGTAAGAGCAGTGATTGATAGCGAGTGGTATCGAAGGGTTCCTAATATGCATTAGGCTTGATTTTATTTCAGAACAGACTGACTAAACTTCGGTTGTTGTTATATTTTCATTTCTCAGGTTTTTTTCCCCCTTCATAAGGCTATTCTGATTCCTCGTTTCCCTTGAATCTAGTCCCAGACGCGCCTGCAGTCGAGGTGTGGGTACGCCCCGTTCAGTGCTGTTCTAGCAGCCTGGCTCACGCTTGCGGTGTGCCGCTCCAGACGTGAGCTCATCCCCGGCTGTGGTCTGCTCTGACGGTGAGTCACCGCCGACACGCGCCTCTTCGACAACATACATACACACAGGCATCCGTTTGTACGCCGTTTTTCTCCCGCCATTCATTCCAAACTCTCCGTCGTCAGCTCTCCAACTCAACTCTCCGTCTTTGTCTGGCCCTCGGCAACAGGTAAATCGTTACCGCCATCTGCCTCGAACAAACATCCCACGCCGACTGAACAAAGCACTTCCGACCGTGTGACCGCGTGATCCATACACAAACGGACGGGAAAAATTCGCAATCCCAAGCACGCGCTGTGAATGAAAGTTAATTTTGTTGTAAATGGTTTTCAGTCCACAGACTGGTTTGACGCAGCTCTTCATGCTACTCTATCCTGTGCAAGCTTCTTCACTTCCCAGTACCTACCTTCTGAATATGTTTAGTGTATTCATCTCTTGGTCTCCCTCTACGATTTTTAATCTCGACGCTGCCCTCCAATACTAAACTGGTGGTCCCTTGATGCCTCAGAACACGTCCTACCAACCGGTCCCTTCTTCTGGTCAAGTTGTGCCACAAACTTCTCTTCTCCCCAATTCTATTCAATACTTCCTTATTAGTTATGTGATCTACCCATCTAATCTTCAGCATTCTTCTGTAGCACCACATTTAGAAAGCTTCTATTCTCTTCTTGTCTAAACTATTTATCGTCCATGTTTCACTTCCATACATGGCTACACTCCATACAAATACTTTCAGAAGCGACTTCCTGACACTTAAATTTATACTCGATGTTAACAAATTCTTCTTCAGAAACGCTTTTCTTGCCATTGCCAGTGTACATTTTATATCTTGTCTACTTTGACCATCATCAGTTACTTTGCTGCCCAAATAGCAAAACTCATTTACTACTTTAAGCGTCTCATTTTCTAATCTAATTCCCTCAGTATCTCCCGATTTAATTCGACTACATTCCATTATCCTCGTTTTGCTTTTGTTGATATTCATTTTATATCCTCCTTTCAAGACACTGTCCATTACGTTCAGTTCCTCTTCCAGTTCCTTTGGTGCCTCTGACTGAATTACAATGTCATCGGCGAATCTCAAAGTTTTTATTTCTTCTCCATGGCCGACCGAAGTGGCATAGCGGTTCTAGACGCTTCAGTCTGGAACTTTGCGACCGCTACGGTCGCAGGTTCGAATCCTGCCTCGGTCATGTATGTATGTGATGTCCTTAGGTTAGTTAGGTTTAACTACTTCTACGTTCTAGGGGACTGATGACCTCAAATGTTAAGTCCCTTAGTGCTCAGAGCCATTTGAACATTTTTTTTTATTTCTACATGGATTTTAATTCCCACTCCGAATTTTTCTTTTGTCTCCTTTCTGCTTGATCAATATACAGATTGAATAACATCGGGGAGAGGCTACAACCTTGTCTCACACCCTTCCCAACCACTGCTTCCCTTTCATGCCCCTCAACTCTTATAACTGCCATCTGGTGTCTGTACAAATTGTAAATAGCCTTTCGCTCCCTGTATTTTACCCCTGCCACCTTCAGAATTTGAGAGAGAGTATTCCAGTCATTAATCTATCTTCTAAGATAAGTCAGTATTACCTCACGTGTTCTAACATTTCTACGGAATCGAAACTGATCTTCCCCGAGGTCGGCTTCAAGCAGGTTTTCCATTCGTCTGTAAAGAATTCGTGTTAGTAAACTACTGGCCATTAAAATTGCTACACCACGAAGATGACGTGCTACAGACGCCAAGTTTAACCGACAGAAAGAAGATGCTGCGATATGCAAATGATTAGCTTTTCAGAGCATTCACAGAAGGCTGGCGCCGCTGGCGACACCTACAACGTGCTGACATGAGGAAAGTTTCCAACCGGTTTCTCATACACAAACAGCAGTTGACGGCGTTGCCTGGTGAAACGTTGTTGTGGTGCCTCGTGTAAGAAGGAGAAATGCGTACCATCACGTTTCCGACTTTGATAAAGATCGGATTGTAGCCTATCGCGATTGCGATTTATCATATCGCGACATTGCTGCTCGCGTTGGTCGAGATCCAATGACTGTTAGCAGAATATCGAATCGGTGGATTGAGGAGGGTAATACGGAACGCCGTGCTGGATCCCAACGGCCTCGTATCACTAGCAGTTGAGATGACAGGGATCTTATCCGCATGGCTGTAACGGATCGTGCAGCCACGTCTCGATCCTTGGGTCAACAGATGCGGCCGTTTGGAAGACAACAACCATCTGAACGAACAGTTCGATGACGTTTGCTGCAGCATGGACTATCAGCTCGGAGACCGTGACTGCGGTTACCCTTGACGCTGCATCACAGCAGGAGCGCCTGCGATGGTGTACTCGACGACGAACCTGGGTGCACGAATGGCAAAACGTCATTTTTTCGGATGAATCCATCTTCTGTTTACAGCATCATGATGGTCGCATCCGTGTTTGGCGACATCGCGGTGAACGTACATTGGAAGCGTGTATTCGTCATCGCCATACTGGCGTATCACCCGGCGTTATGGTATGGGGTGCCATTGGTTACACGTCTCGGTCACCTCTTGCTCGCATTGACAGCACTTTGAACAGTGGACGTTACATTTCAGATGTGTTACGACCCGTGGCTCTACCCTTCATTCGATCCTTGCGAAACCCTACATTTCAGCAGGATAATGCACGACCGCATGTTGCAGGTCCTGTACGGGCCTTTCCGGATACAGAAAATGTTCGACTGCTGCCCTGGCCAGCACATTCTCCGGATCTCTCACTATTTGAAAACGCCAGTCACTACTCTTGATGGTATCGTGTTGAAGCTGCATGGGCAGCGGAACCTGTACACGCCATCCAAGCTCTGTTTGACCCAATGCCCAGGCGTATCAAGGCCGTTATTATGGCCGGAGGTGGTTGCTCCGGGTACTGATTTCTCAGGATCTATGCACCCAACTTGCGTGAAAATGTAATCGGGTTTGCTTTAAATACACGCTGTAACGGTAGTGAAACATGGACTGTGGGAAAACCGGAACAGAAGAGAATCGAAGTATTTGAGATGTGGTGCTATAGACGAATGTTGAAAATTAGTTGGACTGATAAGGTAAGGAATGAGGAGGTTCTACGCAGAATCGGAGAGGAAAGGAATATGTGGAAAACACTGATAAGGAGAAGGGACAGGATGATAGGTCATCTGCTAAGACTTGAGGGAATGACTTCCATGGTACTAGAGGGAGCTGTAGAGGGAAAAAACTGTAGAGGAAGACAGAGATTGGAATGCGTCAAGCAAATAATTGAGGACGTAGGTTGCAAGTGCTACTCTGAGATGAAGAGGTTAGCACAGGAAAGGAATTCGTGGCGGCCTCGAAGGAAGACCGCGCTCCGGACGGCCACGTGGCTCTAAAGACAGGGACGGCGGTCGTGTTCGGCTTATGGCTCTGGAGCGTCGTACTGCATGTGCAGCAGCAATCTGAGCAGCAGTTGGCACCACACTGACACAACTATCTGTTACAAATCGGTCACTTTAAGGACAGCTCCGAGCGAGACGCCCTGTAGCGCCATCTGCGACTTCAGTGTTGTCAAGCGAGAGCTCAGTGACCACTTTTGTGGAAGCTGGTTTTGAGAAGAAGTTGAAGAGCGTCTCTGTCTTCCTTGATCTCACGGCAGCTTACGACACCATTTGGAAGGAAGGTCTTTTATTAAAACTGATCAAGGTGGTCCCCCTGTGAGAAAATATCAACTTTAATGGAAAATATGATAAGTAACAGACTAATACAAGTGTACTCAGAAAACAGCAGAAGCCGATTCCGCAAATTGAGTAATAGTATGCCACAAAGTTCGGTCCTCTCTCTAGCACACTCATGATCTGCCTAACGCACTCTCCCGCAAATTCATATATGCGGATGATATCAACCTCACTGTTCAACGCACTAATTTTGCAGAAGCAGAGAGTGTCCTCGACCAAGACCTTGTACTCTTGGATGAAGACTTTAAGAAATGGCCTTTGAAACCGAAGCTTCAGAAAAGTGAGGTATCTACTTTTCACCTGGACAATAGGCTCTCAAATTACTAACCAAGAGTCAATTTTAGAGGGGAAGCATTGCGGTTCAATGGCACGCCTCCATACGTGGTGTAATATCCACGACAGTTTGTTCTAGCCACGAGATGTTAAACTGAACTAAATGTACAATCTTCAAGCAATATTATCGATACTACGTATAAAAAAGATCGCACTGTGTAAAAATGACGATAATTATTACATTATTTCTGTAATAATTTAATTTCTGTGCGAATTAAAACTATTATCAGAGAACTACACCCATGGACAACTACAATATTAATCTTTTTTTTGTTATCTGTGATAATTGTGGTTCAGTTGTTCTTCCTGTACTAACGGATGAAGTGTTCGGACGTGAGACGTTTGAGGTCTGTAAAGAGAAAACCTCTAACTATATATTGTCAATTATTATTTAAAAAATAGAGTCGCTATTGTCTAGACGTGGATTTGTATTTATTTCAATTGTAATCCAATCTAATTAATGTTTTTAAGTGTTAATTTTCAGCTCCGCAATAAGGAGCGCAGCCATTAGCGCTAGTAACTTACAGCGGAGTTTACTGGTAGCTGGTATAAAAATATGATGGAATTTATTATTGAAAACGATTTTAAATGCTAAAGAACAGAGATAAAAGGCTTAAAGAGTTTTATCTAAATATATTACCTCGATAACATAAATCGAGAATAACAATAGACGCCGGCCGGTGTGGCCGTGCGGTTCTAGGCGCTTCAGTCTGGAAACGCGCGACTGCTACGGCCGCAGGTTCGAATCCTGCCTCGGGCATGGATGTGTGTGATGTCCTTAGGTTAGTTAGGTTTAAGTAGTTCTAAGTTCTAGGGGACTGATGACCTCAGAAGTTAAGTCCCATAGTGCTCATGCTAAGTTGCTGTAATTTTGCGAGGCAAATGGAACAATTTGAAAAGCTGAGGTCTGCCATACAGTTCTGAAACTTTACGTGCTTTTAGTCTTCCTTGTTGGTTGATTGAAGGTTTGAAGCCGTCGATCGAGGAGGTGGCGACAGTCACTCATTGTCGGCCGTCGCTGTTGCAGAAGCTGGATGTTGGCGCGCCTTCTTCTCGACACGGTCACCAGGCGAAACGGGCTCTTGATGTGCGCCAGCTAATGCATCCCGTCCGCGACACCATGTCAGAAACTATCATCGCGAGTCGAGCGCAATTACATGCTGCCGAACCCCGAAAGCGCGGCAACTCGCGGGAGCATCACACAACACACCTGCTCCACTCGCTACTCCAGGCGGTTTTGAATCTAGAATTTTAACAAACATAAATGTTGTCAGAAATAAATGAATGGAAATATATGTGCACTGGTGGTCCCGAATCTACTTTAAAAGACAGAATTCTACTTAGATTGAATCTTTAAAAATAGTGTTCACAGCACGTTACGTAATAACAATTTCTTATTTGCTGACGTATGAAGCCTAATGATTTCGGACGATTTACATGAAATATTTTAATAGGAGACATACGTCAGTGTTGTGCGCGGGTAGTATTTTGCGACTAAATGTTCCCATTGCTAGAGAAAAGTGCTTCCATCTAAAGTAACAGTTGTATAAAATCTGAGAAATGATATGCAATTTAATGGCACTCACACGACTTTACAGACAACATTTCTATACAACGTCGAGTGGAGATTTCTTTAGCAGAGTGACAAATATTAGCCGGGACAATAATTTTTTAGATCAAACGAATTCTTACGCTGACAATATGTAACTAGTTTCATATTTTTTTGATCTACCTGAAATATCATTTATAATTATTTATACTATAAACCGGTTCCGCCTGACTGGGTATGACTCTGGAAGGTATCCTAACATATAAAGCCCAATTACGTAAATCTGCTGCAAAACTGAAGAGCCGTAATAACCTTCTTCAGCGTCTAGCTGGTACGTGATGTGGAGTTGACGCCAACACGTTGAGAACATCTGCTCTAGCACTCGCCTATTCCTCAGCACAGTGCTCTGCAGTATGGCGTAATAGCTGCCACACTCACCTTGTGGAGACTCATCTTCGTCACACTATGCGTATCATATCTGGAACATTACTTGCCACTCCAGTCCAATGGCTGCCGGTGTTGCGTAACATACCACCTCCTCACATCAGAAGACAAAAACATCTTGGTCATCTGTGGTCAAGAATACTGAATAACTCGTCACTCCCAATTCACGAAGATGTGAGACGGCTGGAAGCATCCAGGTTGAAGTCCCGTAAACCGGCATGTAAAACGGCCATGGAATTGTTAAGCAGCCATTCCGACCCCAAAGACAGCTCACAGGCTCCAATGGTTTGAGCTTGCCAAAATGCACTTGGAGCAGGCTTAACCGTTTGAGTTGTGGTGTGCGAAGATGTGATTCGATTCTTCGTAAATGGGGTTGGCTGGACACGCCATACTGTGACTGTGCTGACGTTCCACAAACAATGAAGCATATAGCAGTGGACTGCCCCCTCCATGCCTTCCCTGGAAATCAAGTGGATTCGGACCTGGTTACTGCCGAAGTGGTGGATTGCATCAGTGGCTTAGCTATAAAGATATAAACTGTATTTTAATATGTCTGTGGTACTGTATTTTATGTGTTATTGTGACTTTTATCTATCAGACGCTAAACAAATAAATAAATAAATAAAAACTGGAAGTTAGGGTGCACGCCTGTTGTGTTTTCTGATGACGGTTGGTTCTCCACCGATACCAGTTGCTATGTGTTGGTAAGCTGGAGGCCAGCTGAGGCACCTGTCTGCACGCTGGACACACTGAAGCTACACCTGGAATTATGGTATGGAGTGCGATTTCGTACGACAGCAGGATCAGTCTTGTGGTACGTCAATCTGGTGATTTTGACCTGTTGTGCTGCCATTCATCAACGACATTCAACTGGGTGTTTTCCAACAGGATAACGCTCGTCCACATACCGCTGTTGTAACGCAACATGCTGCACAGAGTGTCGACGTGTTGCCTCGCCCTGCTTGATCAGCATATCCGTCGGCAGTCGAGCACTTATGGGACACCATCGGACAACTCCCGAGTCATCCTTAAGCAGCATTAATCTTCGCTGTATTGAGCGACTAAGTTAAACATGCAAGGAACTCCTGTCCACAAACTTACATGTTGTGCCTGTACAACATAATGCATGCTTGCATTCAACATTCTGGCGGTTCCGCTGGTTATTAGTGTCCCAGCATTTCACATCTGCAATGGCTTATCTAGCACAACCTTAACCTGTAACGCTGGATTATTAATCAATTAAATGTTACCTAGAAAAATGTATTCGCGATATATCATCAATCTATATTAATCACTTTTTGGTGTTCCGATTTTTTCCGTCAGTGTATTATAAAAATATATACGTATGTATGTTCCCCATCACCTCCTAAACCACTCGACCGTTTTCATCCTAGCTTGGTACACGTGTCCCTTACTGTCAGGCAATAATTGCTACGGGAGCAAGAACCACCTACATATCATAGCTCAGACGATATGGCGTCATAAACAATGGCACGCGTGAATAAATGCCTCATCATGCATGACGTTTAAGTTCATTACTTCTTTTCTGCAAACTATTCGCAACAAATTATGCAAGAAGCATCCGCTTAAGCCGCTGAATCTACCTACACAAATATGTCATTGTACAATACGTACATAGTTCAAGAGACATGGCGTTATAAACACACAGATGCGTAATAAAATGCCTAATTATGCGCAACGTTTTAATACATTCATTCTTTATTAATAAGACACGAGACTACTGAAGAACGGGATACAACCCGTCGTCTTTGACAAATGACGTCAGAATTTGCCAGAGATGATTTATTACACAGATTTAACAGCAAAGACGAGTGTTCATAAACAAAGGAATGCCGGAGAGAATAGACCGAATAGACAGATGGTTGACATTTATCACGTCCATTAATATTTCGAACGTAATGTTAAGTGCATCGCTTTCTTGAATCCTAGTAACGGTGTAAAAAAAAAAAAAAGAAAAAAAAGGATAGAAGTTTGCATGGAATATCTCAGTTGACATAAATATGAGTTGAATTCCGAACTTCAGCCGATCTGTATAGGTTAACTGCAGTACGGGATACAAATTTAACGTACGTCTATTTCTTCGTTTTCGTTATCATTAGTATATTATGCTTCAGTTGATCTATATAGGTCAGCTGAAGCACGGGATATAAATTTTATAGATGTTGCTTCTTTCGCCTCCGCTACTACTAGCATTCTCTTCTTACGTAGATGCTATTACTAGCGAAGGCGAAAAGACCTATATACGTAACATTTGTAGCCCATATTTCAGTTCACCCATATAGATCAACTGAAGTAAGGTATACAATTTTCTTTTTTTTTGGCTTATACTAATAGTATCGACTGAAAAATGTCGTAGTCTTACTAGTGACGACAACAAAAACTGACAACAGTAAACTTTGTATCCCATTATTCAGTTGAGCTACATAGGTTAACTGGCGAATGGGATACTAGTAGCTGGCCACTGTTACCGAGCGTTTCTAGGCGTTTCAGTCTGGAACCGCGTGAACGCTACGGTCGCAGGTTCGAATCCTGCCTCGGGCATGGATGTGTGTGATGTCCTTAGGTTAGTTAGGTTTAAGTAGTTCTAAGTTCTAGGGGACTGATGATCTCAGAGGTTACGTCCCATAGTGCTCAGAGCCATGTGAACCTTTTGTTTGGATACTAGTACTAGCGAATGGAAAAATAACGATATTTATAACGTGTGTACCGTGTACTTCAATTGACCTATATAGGTCAAAAGAAGTCTACCTACTGTATTTAAGTCAACTAAAGTACCGGCGTGGGATACAAATTTTTTATTTCCCTTCGATAATAACGGTATCGACTGAAAATTATCATAGCAGTACTAGCGACAGCGAAAAAACCTACAAGAGTAAAATTTGTATTCCGTACTTCAGATGACCTACTATATTTAGATCAACTGAAGAATAGGATACAGTGGTAGCGAAGGCGAAAACCTCGACAGGGGTCAACTGAGGAACAGCATACATAATGTAATCAGCAAGAAGACCACACATTCGCAAAAATCGAATGGCTCCCATCACGTCTACGCTGCAAAGTCTTCGATATTCATGGTAACACGTGAATCCATACCTACCTATATAGGTCAACCGAAGTACGGGATACAAATTTTTGTACGTCGGTCTTTTCGCCTTCGATAGTACTACTATCGACTGAAAAACATCGTAGTAATAGTTGTTCTAGCGAGGACGAAAAAAAGCGACAAAGAACAGTCCCCCAAACCCATAATCCCCCAGTAGGTTCCCCCCTGTTGTACTTGATTTTGCCAAAATGAGACTCATCGATTTCGACTATAACACCTGGCTCCTCCAAAGACCCCCCCTATACTTTATATATTCCCCACAAACTTGCCAACAAAACGCATACGGGTCTAAAAAGGGTACGCTCTCTCACACGACGTTCATGCACACACAGGATACTGCAAACACCAACAGTGTGCAATTTTTATAATATCCCTCAAGGCCAGCTACGATGTCTCATGTTCTGTAATCTAGAGCCCTAGTCGATCCTTGTTACACCTCCACATGAATAAGTCGTGAGTACGGCGAACAGACACATTTATCAGGCGCTTATGTTCGCCACACTCACGACGTCGAATGTAATCAGCAAGAAAACCACACATTCGCAAAAATCGAATGGCTGCCATCATGTCTAAGCCCAAAGCCTGCTTTAAGTGGTTCAAATGGTTCAAACGGCTCTGAGCACTATGGGACTTAACTTCTGAGGTCATCAGTCCCCTAGAACTTAAAACTACTTAAACTTAACTAAGCTAAGGACATCACACACATCCATGCCTGAGGCAGGATTCGAACCTGCGACCGTAGCGGTCGCGCAGTTCCAGACTGTTGCGCCTAGAACCGCTCGGCCACCCCGGCCAGCCCTGCTATAAGTCTTTATATTCATGGGAATAGATAAATCCACAGCTACAAACGAAAGTCAAATAGTAAAAATTATTCTAAACGAAAAACCATTCTTCCAAATTATCTCAAACTCACAAAAAATGAAATTAAATACTAAATGATTTGGAAAGAACCAATTATTTAAATCAATTGAAACGAAAAAAAATCTTATGCAATGTCTAGCGGTATCTTTTAAAAACACATTCATTTTTTTGAATTTGCAATGATGGCGCTTATCCACAGCAGATAACAGATCTATTATCTATGACTCTAAAATAAAGACATTAATATCTATGAGTAAACTTTGAAGTCGTTGGTCAAAGCCGACGGGTTGTATCCCGTTCTTCAGTTGATCCTAAGACACTTCTATAGGCTAATCAGCTTTAGGAAATACCTGAGGTCTGGGGGCGCTTTTGACAGCTATCAGCCGTGGAGCGCAAACGTCTATAGGTCAAAACAACGTCCGTCTACAGAGCTACGAAAACGCATTGCCACAGAGACGTTTATAAAATTGCTTAGCAGACACGAGAAGCAGCTGCGTCTAGCGATCAGAATCTGTCCGGGATCATCTCACACACCGGGTCTACAGCAGCAGTACATACAAGGTAATACTAAACCAAAGTAAGATGATCGCCTTGGTCACAAGTGAAATTCGCAAAATGAATACTCGGGCAATTCCCGGTTTGTCAGCAAGTTATATGATAAAACTAGGGACGTTTCAGCTACTATTACAGGTCACCACCACATACCGCTTCATATACCATATATTATTTGGGAATAGCTGGGCGACCTACCATATTACAGTAAACGAAACCCACCTCCCCGATTCTTTCTATCAATTTCTCATGTATAAAACAGCTCCCAACGTCTGCATGCTTTACAAGCGAGTTAATTTATTAAATATTTGATATTTGCCATTAATCATGTAAATAATGAAAGCGTCAGACACTGAAGAGCTAATTTTTCCCTTAATCTATGGGTTGTATAACGAAAAAATTTTGTTGTTCTTTCGTGGTATCTGCGGATACTGCCTGCAAAATGAATGGCGAACTGAGTAAATAGTAAAGAAATAATAAACGTTGAAGTTTTTCTGCATCGACAGTGATAATGTACGAGGCGCATTCAAGTTCTAAGGCATCCGATTTTTTTTCTCCGGACTGGAAAGAGATAGAAACATGTGCATTGTTTTAAAATGAGGCCGCGTTCATTGTCAATACGTCCCAGAGATGGCAGCACCGTACGGCAGATGGAATTTTACCGCCAGCGGCAAGAATGAGAACTGTTTTAAATACTTAAAATGGCGACGTTTTCCTTACTTGAACAGCATGCAATCATTCGTTTTCTGAATTTTCGTGGTGTGAAACCAATTGAAATTCATCGACAGTTGAAGGAGACATGTGGTGATGGAGTTATGGATGTGTCGAAAGTGCGTTCGTGGGTGCAACAGTTTAATGAAGCCAGAACATTGTGTGATAACAAACCGAAACAACCTCGGGCTCGCACAAGCCGGTCTGACGACACGATCGAGAAAGTGGAGAGAATTGTTTTCGGGGATCGCCGAATGACTGTTGAACAGATCGCCTTCAGAGTTGGCATTTCTGTGGGTTCTGTGCACACAATCCTGCATAACGACCTGAAAATGCGAAAAGTGTCATCCAGGTGGGTGACACGAATGCTGACGGACGAACATGGCTGCCCGTGTGGCATGTTGCCAAGCAATGTTGACGCGCGATGACAGCATGAATGGGACTTTCTTTTCGTTGGTTCTGACAATGGATGAGACGTGGATGCCATTTTTCAATCCAGAAACAATGCGCCAGTCAGCTCAATGGAAGCACACAGATTCACCACCACCAAAAAAATTTCAGGTAACCGCCAGTGCTGAAAAATGATGGTGTCCATGTTCTGGGACAGCGAGGGCGTAATCCTTACCCATTGCGTTCCAAAGGGCACTACGGTAACAGGTGCATCCTACGAAAATGTTTTGAAGAACAAATTCCTTCCTTCACTGCAACAAAAACGGCCGGGAAGGGCTGCGCGTGTGCTGTTTCACCAAGACAACGCACCCGCACATCGAGCTAACGTTACGCAACAGTTTCTTCGTGATAACAACTTTGAAGTGATTCCTCATGCTCCCTATTCACCTGACCTGGCTCCTAGTGACTTTTGGCTTTTTCCAACAATGAAAGACACTCTCCGTGGCCATTCATTCACCAGCCGTGCTGCTATTGCCTCAGCGATTTTCAAGTGGTCAAAACAGACTCCTAAAGAAGCCTTCACCGCTGCCATGGAATCATGGCGTCAGCGTTGTGAAAAATGTGTACGTCTGCAGGGCGATTACGTCGAGAAGTAACGCCAGTTTCATCGATTTCGGGTGAGTAGTTAATTAGAAAAAAAATCGGAGGCCTTAGAACTTGAATGCACCTCGTAATAGGTGATAGCTCTTTTGCTTTGTTGAGTTTGTAGGGGAGTGTCAGCGAGAAAAAGTTTCAGAAAAGTTTGAAGTTATGTGGAAAGTTTGTTGCAAGTCGCTAAGTGCTCTGATACCCAAATACTGGTTGAATAAAGTCTGCGCAATTTGTGCGCCACGATTTGTATTGCTTCAAGACATATGCACAGTTTCTAAACTTAATACTTGCCTTGCTGTATTTAATCTTTAACGTAAGTCTACACCTCTTAATGAGTAATGAAGAAAACACACTAAATCTTTAAATTACATCAATGATTAGATTAAATATTAAAAATTAACTTTTCATTGCCCCCGGAAGGCTTTATATAGGCACCATGAAAATGTGACTGTGTGGGAAGATGATAGTTTTAGCCATTTAGCAATATATAGATAATCGTCTGCAGTTTATACCCTCTCTACTTCGGTTAATTAGATTATAAAATGAGGCACTTATAGTAGTGTATAAGTATCGCAATGTTGGCAGCAAATAACTGATGATGATGGAAGTAGAGCGGCCATAAAATACAGACCGGCAACATAAAAGCATTTTTAAAAAAAGCTGAATGGTTCAAATGGCTCTGAGCACTATGGGACATAACATTTGTGGTCATCAGTCCCCTAGAACTTAGAACTACTTAAACCTAACTAACCTAAGGACATCACACACATCCATGCCCGAGGCAGGATTCGAACCTGCAACCGTAGCGGTCGCGCGGTTCCAAACTGTAGCGCCTAGAACCGCTCGGCCACCCCGGCCGGCGCTGAATGGTGGACTTCGAATTTAAATGTTAGGATGTCATTTCAGGAAGAATTTGCCTGTAGTGGAGCCTCGTGTGGAAGTGAAATGTTTCAGAAAAGAACAGGATAAAATTTTTGAGGTGTAGTGCTACAAAAGAATATTGAAAACTAGCTGGGTGGAGAAACAACAGAATGATTTGAAAGCAAATAAGTTACCTGCTCCGGGTGGAGTACCAGTTTAATTTTTACAAGTGTACTGTACGGCATTGGCGTCTTAGCTAGCTTGTATTTATTGCGAATCTCTCGGCCAGCACAAAGTCCGAAGCGACTAGAAGAAAGCACAGGTGACTCCTTCACACATGAAGGGTAAAAAACGGACCCGCCAAATTACGCACCAAAATACGTAACTTCAGAATCCTTGAACATATTCTCAGTTCGAATATAATACACTCCTGGAAATGGAAAAAAGAACACATTGACACCGGTGTGTCAGACCCACCATACTTGCTCCGGACACTGCGAGAGGGCTGTACAAGCAATGATCACACGCACGGCACAGCGGACACACCAGGAACCGCGGTGTTGGCCGTCGAATGGCGCTAGCTGCGCAGCATTTGTGCACCGCCGCCGTCAGTGTCAGCCAGTTTGCCGTGGCATACGGAGCTCCATCGCAGTCTTTAACACTGGTAGCATGCCGCGACAGCGTGGACGTGAACCGTATGTGCAGTTGACGGACTTTGAGCGAGGGCGTATAGTGGGCATGCGGGAGGCCGGGTGGACGTACCGCCGAATTGCTCAACACGTGGGGCGTGAGGTCTCCACAGTACATCGATGTTGTCGCCAGTGGTCGGCGGAAGGTGCACGTGCCCGTCGACCTGGGACCGGACCGCAGCGACGCACGGATGCACGCCAAGACCGTAGGATCCTACGCAGTGCCGTAGGGGACCGCACCGCCACTTCCCAGCAAATTAGGGACACTGTTGCTCCTGGGGTATCGGCGAGGACCATTCGCAACCGTCTCCATGAAGCTGGGCTACGGTCCCGCACACCGTTAGGCCGTCTTCCGCTCACGCCCCAACATCGTGCAGCCCGCCTCCAGTGGTGTCGCGACAGGCGTGAATGGAGGGACGAATGGAGACGTGTCGTCTTCAGCGATGAGAGTCGCTTCTGCCTTGGTGCCAATGATGGTCGTATGCGTGTTTGGCGCCGTGCAGGTGAGCGCCACAATCAAGACTGCATACGACCGAGGCACACAGGGCCAACACCCGGCATCATGGTGTGGGGAGCGATCTCCTAGACTGGCCGTACACCACTGGTGATCGTCGAGGGGACACTGAATAGTGCACGGTACATCCAAACCGTCATCGAACCCATCGTTCTACCATTCCTAGACCGGCAAGGGAACTTGCTGTTCCAACAGGACAATGCACGTCCGCATGTATCCCGTGCCACCCAACGTGCTCTAGAAGATGTAAGTCAACTATCCTGGCCAGCAAGATCTCCGGATCTGTCCCCCATTGAGCATGTTTGGGACTGAATGAAGCGTCGTCTCACGCGGTCTGCACGTCCAGCACGAACGCTGGTCCAACTGAGGCGCCAGGTGGAAATGGCATGGCAAACCGTTCCACAGGACTACATCCAGCATCTCTACGATCATCTCCATGGGAGAATAGCAGCCTGCATTGCTGCGAAAGGTGGATATACACTGTACTAGTGCCGACATTGTGCATGCTCTGTTGCCTGTGTCTATGTGCCTGTGGTTCTGTCAGTGTGATCATGTGATGTATCTGACCCCAGGAATGTGTCAATAAAGTTTCCCCTTCCTGGGACAATGAATTCACGGTGTTCTTATTTCAATTTCCAGGAGTGTAAATTTTCTTCAGACTGAGAAGCTTATGTCCACGAATTAGCACGATTTTAGACAGTATCGCTCGTGCAAAACTCAGCTTGCCCTTTCCTCACAGAGCGAGGTGGCGCAGTGGTTAGCACACTGGCCAACCCGATTTAGGTTTTCCGTGATTTCCCTAAATCGCTTCAGGCTTTCTTTGAAAGGGCACGGCCCACTTCCTTCCCCATCCTTCCCTAACCCGATGGGACCGATGCCTTCGCTCTTTGCCCCCCCCCCCCCCACACACACACATATATATATCAACAACCCACCTTTACTCACACGATATACTGCGACCTATGGACAACAGGAAGATACACGGTGCCTCATTGCAGGCTGCTAACAAAGGTACGAGCATATGGAATAAATCCACAGATATGTGAGAGTCTCGAAGACTTCTTAAGTAATAGAACCCAGTATATTGTCCTCGACGGCTAATGTTCATCCGAGACAAGGGTATTGTTAGGAGCCGGCCGCTGTGACCGAGCGGTTCTAGGCGCTTCAGTCCGGAACCGGGCGACTGCTACGGTCGCAAGTTCGAATCCTGCCTCGGGCATGGATGTGTGTGATGTTCTTAGGTTAGTTAGGTTTAAGTAGTTCTAAGTTCTAGGGGACTGATGACCTCAGATGTTAGGTCCCATAGTGCTCAGAACCATTTGAACCATTTCTATTGTCACCAGTGCCCCAGGGAAGTGTTGAAGGACCGCTGTAGTCTATATACGAAATGATTTGGAGACTAGGTGGGCAGCAATGTGAGAATGTTTGTTGATGATGCTGTGGTGTACGGTAAGGTTTCGAAGTTGAGTGACTGTAGGAGGATGCAAGGCAGCTTAGACAAAATTTCCAGTTGGTGTCATGAATGGCAGCTAGCCCTAAATGTGGAAAAATGGAAAGTGAGTGGGAATAGTGTCCTGCTTGACGCAATGACTTGACTTACTTGATTTGACTTCTTTTACTTCGATGTGGAGCACAGGGCAGATATCAGAGTTCTCCATCTGTCCCTGTTCGTTGGCATTTCCTTGGTGTCACTCCAGGAGTGGCCAACGGCAGCCACCTTAGCTTCAACAGTCCTGCGTCAGGTCGACCTCGGTCTGCCTCTCCTCCTTGCTCCTTGTGAGTTCCATTCTACAGCCTGCTTTGGAATATGTTGCGGTCGTGTTCTCGGGGTGTGTCCAATCCGTCTCCATTTCCTGTCTTTTACGGTTATCTCGGCTTTCCGTTGTTGGGTGCGTTGCCATAGTTCTTGGTTTGAGATAACATTTGGCCAGCGTACTCTCAGTACAGCCTTCAAACATTTATTGATGAAGATTTGTACTCTTGTCTTAATTTTTGCTGTCACCTTCCACGTCTCACACCCGTAGAAGAGAGTAGATTTTACATCTGATTCAAAGATTTAAGCTTATCTTCAACAGTATGTCCAAAATGGTCGCAGCTGGGCAAAGGCCCTTTTGCCTTTTTGATCCTACTTTCTACGTCTTCTGCCGCTCCTCCAGTTTTGGAAACAATACTTCCCACATAACAAAAGCTCTCCACCTGCTCAATCTCCTCTTCTTTCACGGCTAGTGCATTCTTGTTCTTACTGTTCATCGTAAGCTCTTTAGTCTTTGTCGTGGTTATTTTTAATCCAACTCTCTGAGCTTCTTTTTACAATTCCTTAAGCTTCCACTCATATCCTAGAAAGTGTGGGACAGAAGACAGATGTCGTCTGCAAAGTCCACGTCCTCGAGGCGATCGTGCAGAGTCCACTGTATACCTCTCCTTTTCTCTCGGGTTACCTTCTTCACGACACCATCTAATGTCAGCAAAAACAGCGGTGGTGAAAGCAAACAACCCTGCCCTGCTCCAGAATTAAAAATGAACGGTTCAGAGAGTTCGATCATGTTACGCCTGGCAAGTACATTCTCTGTACATCATCTTCACGATACTGATGATCTTTGGAGGTACTCATGGCTTCACGCTGCACCCTATCAAAGGCTTTTCCAAAGTCAACAAAAGCCAGATACAAAGGTGACCAGCATTCCATGGACTGATCAATAACGATCCTCAAAGCGTTGATTTGGTCTGTGCATGATCTGCTTTCTCTGAAACCAGCCTGTTCTTTCCTGTGCTTACTATCAGCGAACACTCTCAGACTGTTTAAAGCAATCCTCGAAAATACTTTGACAAAAGTGTGATGCCACTTTGTCAGCTCTCCTTTCTTGGGCCACTTGATAAGGATTCCATTCCTCCAATCTTCCAGGATTGTTGCATATTCCTTGGAACAGGGGCAGTAACATATCTGCTGTTACTTCGTGGTCTACCTTGAGCATTTCCGCCACCACACTCTCTACACGAGGTGCCTTCTCATTCTTGCAGCTTTCAAGAGCCTTGATAATTTCTCTCTTGCTGGGAGGGTGAGCATTTATTTGCAGTGCAGGCGTCTTTTGTTGGTCTAGTTCCTCCTGCTCGTGTTCTTCTTGATGGATCAGGGTCATGTTGAATACCTCACTGAAATATTCCTTCCATCGCTTTAGGTGCTCCTCGCTGTTGGTCAACAGTTCACCCTCTTTTGACTTCACTGATTTACTTTCGTTAAAGCTTTTCTGGGAAAGCTGTTCGGTGATGTTACATAGCTCTTTCGAATCGCCCCTTGAGCCTCTTGAGCTCTTTCTGTAAGCTGTTCTACCCGATGTCTAGCGCTTCTCTTCACTTCCCGATGAACTTCATTATACCTTGCCCTAAGGCGTTGTTTTCTTCATCGTCCCTACACTTGTTGATCAAAGCCTTTATTTATCTTCTTTCTTCAATATTCTGCCACGTATGATCAGATATCCATGGCTTCCTTCTGGTGTCCTGGAATCCTAATACCTTCTCACTGGAATTTAGGAAGGTTTTCTTGAATTTATTCCATTTCCTCTCCATTTGTGTATTTGCCTCTTCCTCACTTCGATCCTCCACCTCCAACGGACTATATAGTTGTTTCAACTCCAGCACAAAGTCTTTTTTAATGTTCTTGTTTTGAAGTTTTCTAATATTGAATCTTTTCTGCCAGCAATCTTGCATCTTGATGACCAGTAGCAGCAATCTTTAACCGTACTTCAGCTACTAGACGATGGTGGTCATTTCCGCAGTCAGCACTGGACATCAAGAAGGGAACGCCTCCACATCTGGCGAATTGCAAAATGGTCGATCTGATTTTGTGTCTTGCCATCTGGTGAGAGCCATGTTATTTTATGGCAGAGTTTGTGTGGGAAGACCAAACCTCCGATAAACAGCCTATTGTTAAGGCACATATCAATAAAACGCTCTCCGTTGTCACTTTGGACTCCAGCACCGTGTTTTCCCATAACTGTCTCTAACCATTTTCACAACCAATCTTGGCATTGAGATCTCCCATCACAATTTTTATGTCTTTCTTTCTGATCCTGGCTAAAACGTCTCCCAATTGTTCATAGAAGTTGTCCTTCTCTTTGGTGTCTTAACACAGTGAAGTCGTTTAATACCTAGGCGTAACACTGCAAAGCGATATGAAATAGAACTAACATGTGAAAAATAGGGTAGGGAAAGCGAATGGTCTACTTCAGTTTATTGGGAGAATTTTAGGAAAGAGTGGTTCACACATGTAAAGGAGAACGCATATAGGACGCTGGTGCGGCCTATTCTTGAATACTGCTCGAGTGTTTGGGATCCGCACCAGGTCGGATTGAAGGAGGATGTCGAATCAATTCAGAGGCGGACTGCTAGATTTGGTACTGGTAGGTTCGAACAACACGTAAGTGTTACGGAGATGCTTCGCGAGCTCAAATAGGAATTCCTTGAGGGAAAGCGACTTTCTTTTCGAGGAACACTACTGAGAAGATTTAGAGAATCGTCATTTGAAGCTGACTGACAAATGATTCTACTGCCGTCAACATACATTGCGAGTAAGGATCACTAAGATGAAATACGAGATATTAGGGCTCATACGAAAGCAAGGCGGTGATTGGTAGTGGTACAGGGTGGCTTGCAGAGAGAGTATCGATGCAGCTGTAGAATGAGAGGTGCTGAATCGAAATGGGGAATAAAGAAGTTTGTGGTGCAACTAGACTACAAGAATAAAGCTGTTGATAGGATGCATTGGTTGGTTCGTTGATTTGGGAGGAGGGAACCGAATAGCGAGGTTTGGGGATTAGAGGAGGAAGTCATCCGTACCCTTTTAAAGGAATCAGCCCGGCATTTACCTGAAGCGATTTAGGTATACCACGGACAACCTAAATCAGGATGGCAGAACGCGGGATCAGACGTCGTCCTCCCAAAGACGAGTGCAGTGTGCTAACCTCTGCCCACCGCGCTCGATGTTGATTGGTCACGTCATGAGACATCAAGCAATCGTCATTTTGTAAGGGACCGAAGCCTGGGGTAGGAGGCGGGGGCGGGGGGATTCTAAAGAGAAACCTCAGCATGAATGCAGTGAGCACTTTCAGATGGATATGTGTTGTTGCAGTTATGTAGAGAGGGAGTCTTGCAAAGGTTAAACTAGCATGGATAGCTGCTTCAAACCGTTCTCTGGTCTGCAGGTCGTAACACCAGATCAGTTCCTTTCAACTGACCTATGTTCGATCTGACAGGACCACGGGATAGTGAGTAGTTAAGTAGAGCAGCCTTAGTGACAGGGCCGTGTTATCACCTGGTGATTAGCGTGCGCTGTGTGAATGGGCGCTTCGCCTACGCAGTGCCCGCTGCTAAGCTATCCGGCCGAGCCCCACTTCCCGTGTTTACGTACGGCACGACGCTTGCCCTCTCAAGGAGAAGAGAAACCACTTTCTACGCCGCAGCTGCGCGCGCATGAACTCACTAGCCGACACGCGCTGTCCCGTCTGCACAGTACAAGCCGATACCACAGTCACTAGCTCCACACAGTAAACATTCACGGAATCTCAAGTTATTCTAACAAGGCGAATGCGCCATATAGATGTAATCGAAACTTCGTTGGTGACAGAAGGATAAAAATATACGGACACCTATTTTGACTTATTGCCAAGACCCAATACTTTGCGAGTGACTGCCAAATAGTTTCAAAACTACCATAGGCTACGGTAGATTACCATTAGTAATCGAATACTACGTTAGTGTTCCTAGTAGCTTTCGTCAGTTAAAGTCGTACCTGCATTACCGGTACATTGGGTGTGTTGCATACCTAGCAGGCGTGACCCCATAACGGTCGCTTTCTTTACAAATGTGATTAATGTCTTACTAGATTCTCCAAAGAACTAGAAGCGAGAAACCGTTTAGAAACCGAGCGAGGGTATATAAAGGGCCATGTAACCTTCGGAACATTTTTGTTTTAATTAGTTATCCTTTTGCCATTACTTAAAAATAAAGTGTGTTTACAACAAAATTGAAATTTTCAGTCTTTAACTCAGGTTTTATTTGAAAATTGCTGATTTATAATGTGAAACAGAGGGACGTTGTAGTAGGAAGAAAGAAAACAATGCAGATTTATCACTCAGCGCTCGAAAACGCAATTTCTTCAACAAAAAGGTAAAATAAAAACACTGCAAAACAAAAATATATCAAACATTGTTTCAATACTTCGCCGAGCTTCTATAAATCTTGTTTCTATAAGTAGTAAACAACTGTCACACTTATAAATAATGGCATGAAACACTTGCCTCTGATAATAACGAAAATTCTATTGAGTCAAAATAACAACAATAATTATACATAATTTTTCATGTTTGAGTGTGTAAATTGTACTTTCAAGGAAAGAAATCGCTTTGGTTGCATAATCATCATCATTAGCGTCCTGCTGAAAGGCAGGTTTCCACATGGTAGTTCTCCAGGCAGTCTGGCCTTCTGCCATCCTCTTCAGGTCCGCATAATTTCCTCTTCCCTTTATGTCGTCTATCATCTTCTCTCTTCTTCTTCTTCCTCTCAGTCTTCTACCACAAACGAGTCGTTCCAAAGCATCTGCTAGCAAGCACTCCCTTCTCAATGAATGTCCCAAACAGTTATTTTTCCTTTCTCTTATAACCTTCAGCAGACATCTTCTCTCACCAATCCTTTCCAATACTCTTTCATTACTCACTCTTTCCATCCAGCTTATCCTCTCCATTCTCCTCTACATCTACATCTCAAATGCTTCTAACTTTTTTTCATCCTCTAGTCTCAGCGTCCATGTTTCTGCCCCATATAGTGCCACACTCCAGACAAAACATTTGCCAAGCCTTTTCCTTAGACCTGTATCTAATTTTCCACATAACACTCTCCTCTTTCTGTTGACTGCCTCCTTCGCTATGTCAGTTCGAGTTTTCGCCTCCTGGTGACATCTCAAGTCTACAGTTACTGTGCTTCCAATGCACTTACTTGGCTAATGGTAGCTTGTCCTATTTTAATATTGGACAGTCTGCATCTTGTACTGATGGCCATACTCTTTGTTTTTGCTGTGTTTATTTGCATCCCATATTCCAGCAAGCTTAATTCAGATCTTTCTGCATGTTATTCACTGTCCGCTCACTTTCTGCCACCAATACCATGTCATCAGCAAATATTACACATTCTATTCTCTTTCCACCAATACATATTCCTCTTTTACCATCTTAGCCTCTCGCAAAAAGTACAAAAATTACGCACTAAAGTACACAAATTACGCGTTCAACTAATTTTATTACTTACAAAATGCAATTAATATTCTGTAAGGATACAAAACACACAAAGTAAACAAAAAACAAAGAGATGTCGTCGGCTCCCATTCTCTCTCTCACGCATTTATTTGTGTTTCTTCCCCACCCAGTCTACCAATACAACCGGCAAACCTGCCACTCACTGCATCATTTTTTTAGTGCACCAAAACCACCGAACCGTAGTTTTAGCAGAGCGCATCACTAAGATTGAACTCGACTCGAATGGCCGTGTCGGTAGCGCAGTGTTTAACGTCACAGTTCCAAAACTTCGCACCATGTGGTAACATCCAGTTTATTTTTCTCTTTCTTGTCGCGGAAATATTTGAAATCATCATTTTTTGCTAGCTCGTCAAATAAAATGGAATTAATGACAATATAAACAAAGAATTCAAATCGCATTAAAAATAGATTCACATGGTTGAAGACCTTCCAGAAAAGATCTACCAACAGTTTTCGTTTGTCGTCAAGAAGTCAGTAAAGCAATTAATGAAACGACATCAAAACGTGCAAGCAACCGCCACAAATCTGGAAAGCTCACAAAAAGAAACAAGAAACCTATCATCAGTTTATCGTCAAAGTTTTGCGGCCTTACGAAAAAATGGAGCCGTTTCTGTACATTAGTAACTCGAGCAATGGACAAATCGTTCCCTCGTCATACGATGGGTTATTTGTCGATGAGATCGGTACACCGATGTGTTCACTTAAAGTAATGACCCTTACGTAGACCTGCGACGTATTGTTTTACTGAAAGTTGTAGAACTACAATACATTCGTCGATCACAGAAGTGCCCCTTTCGCATTGTACAGCAACGGGAAATCACTAATAGAAGCTACTGTGACCAGACAAAATTACTTTCTGCTCCTTTTTCGTTGCACAGCAAAGGGAAATCACAAGTAGAAGCTGTTGCAACGAAACCAAACTACTTCCCACCAGCCACAATGGCGGATTTGATTGCTCTGGGAGAAGGCTGATCACAGCTAGGACATTAAATATTAGTTCATTTTATTCGATAAATCAATAATAGACCTATGTAACTTTGCCACAGGAGTAATGAATAATTTACAACTGTCACTGACTATGAAGGTATCACAGTTGATACACTAAGCAACAAACTGTTGTATTGAGGCACAGTGTTCGACATTTGCAACAGTACAAGTTCTTCATAAACTTTTGACAACTGCCCTGTCCTACCCTATGATATTGACTGCTGTAGCTGAGGTCTCGAACTGGATCAAAGCTCTTGCTAGTTCGACCTATATTGACCTCTGTGTGAGGGCGCTGCTGTTGCCGAGAGGGAGGCGTGGTCGTTTGGAGCGCCTTCCATGCGTCGTTGCGGATTGCAGCGAGCACTGGCGAATGTCTCTCGTATCGATTCGTGTTGCTGATGTTTTTAATCTGGTGTCCCCTGGCTATTTTTTTATTTATGGTCTTATTAAAAGTTCGATGTGCTTACATGGCTTCTTTCTTGTTAAGTTTTAGCAGTAGCGTTTATTGTGAAATACGCATCGATGCATCTCAGGGACGCGGAAGAAGACGAAACTTCCCAGGATCCAGGTTAAATACAGTTTTATGGTGAAGTAAACGTCGTTGATTTACTTCTCTGATAGATATTAATCACAGATAAAAAATGTCTTTCGTTATCTCGTTTCATAGTCTCGGGCTTAGCAAACTGCAATCTGCTATGGTTATATTTTAAAACTACTTTTCCGTAGCAAAAATGATTTCAGTACTTGTTTTCTACAGTGACCAGAGATGCTAGGCTGATAGTTCATGTTGGCCAATTATTGAACAACGGACTATCGCTGCACTGCACTGCGAAGCGATTTAACAGTTATCTTTTGTCAATACAGTTTCAAAATGAATCATTCAATGTTAATTAAATTGTTCTTTCACAAAACTAGTCTTAAATCGCACTTTAAATAAAACTGAAACTCTTTATTAGTTAACTTTTCCCCATGCTACGTCTTCATAACATAGGTAGGGTATTTTTCAGAAATTAAAATTCCTAAATACCTTTGATCTCATATGTCTTCACAACTCAAGATACATATCGCTCCCACAAGCTAACACTGAACCAAAAGGAACAATCGGTGAGAAAACAAGATGATCGAACCAAAATGAGCAAACAGAATGATCTGAGCAAACGTAGAGCGAGACACTATTGTCTCTATTAGTTATAGATTAATAAAAAAAAACAAATAAGTTCTAATCTAGAGTATTCTCGCTCCTTTACTCGCTTAGAATTATATTGTACTCCTTTTTCTATAATTAAAGTTTATTTTTTACTAACATCACGGTTTAAGGCCGTCAAAGCGTTGTAAAGGTGCGTTTACACTGCGATTTGTATCGGCACATGTATGAGATACATGTATATGCGACTTAGCGACATGTATCGCGACTTGTATGAGTTGACAAGTATCAACCTCGTACATGTATGAGCGTGCGTTTACACTGGTTGATATGTATCACTGTGCGACAGCTTCCGACGACGATTTGGAAGATTTCACATTTTTATGTGCTGATACACTTGCTCTTTTGGAAGATGATAGGAAGAAAAGGCGGAGGAAGCGTAGATGGTGGCACAGAGAGTTTCTCGCGAATTAACGCTAGAAGATGGCGCATATTTTAGAAATTATGTTAGGATGAGTATGGAGGATTTCCGCGGTTTGTTATCACTTGTGGCTCCTCTTGTGTCCAAAACCAACACAAACTTTCGGGAAGCTATTCCACCAGAGGATCAGTTGGCTGTAACACTCCGTTTTTTAGCCACTGCGGATTCCTCGTAAAACGAAGATTTCATGACAAAACATTTGCATTGTCGCGCGATTGCTAATGCCAACGTCTCACACACGATTGTCGGCATCCGTTGTCAACATTATTACGCGAGGCCGCCGGAATAATAGCAAAACATTGATATACGTGTCAGATGCATGAAAAAATTATATAATGTATTACGTACTCTGATATATATATAAAACTTTTACCTTCACTTCTTGGGATCAAACTTACACAATGGCCTCGCAAACACGAAGAATAATGTTGCATATGGCACTTTTTGATATTCTATGCAGATACATTAACGTCGAAACGACAGTCGGCACCTTCAAAACTCAAACAGCCGCCAAAGAGCCTGGTACTACGCATGCGCTAATCGTCGAAATAAGCGGCAGTCGACAAGACGACAGGAAATGATAGTACTGCGCATGCACGAGTTCTTCAAATGTCGCTCATACATGTCGCGTATATGGCCAAAAAGCGATATACAAAATGTATACGCGACATGTATGAGGTCGAGGGTCTGCATACAAGTTCCGTGAATTTTTGTATGAGGTGATGTATCGCGACATATCAAATTGACATGTCGCTCATACATGTCGCGATACATGTATCCCAGTGTAAACGTACCTTCACCAACTTTGATGAGGCACCGCCATCTCGCGACGATACCACAGAAACGATGCAATTAAAATTCGCACCTTGATCCAAAATGAATTGCAACCTCCAGCTTTCGAGAAAATGCTTCGATATGCATGGTTTAACTCGAAATCAGAGGTCGTTTTCCTGATGGTATTCACAGAAACAATTCTGACTACGTTGCTGGAGGTGCTCCAAATTTTTCTCCTTTGGATGTTTCTTTTTATGAACGCATTTGTTCTCTTGGAGCATAAAACTAAAATACAAATAAAAATTTTAAATACTTCAATTTTATGCTTTTAATTTTCAATCACTGTTAATTACATAAGATTGTATAAGATCTGTGACGATACAATCTATTTTTGATAATATTTGAAATATTAAAGCCTTTCCTCAGTAATTCCATTGTATTTTACGATTTCACAAAAAAAATTGTGAGACTCACTCCCGCGACGTCGGAAGAAAACCGATATACTAAATTTGATTTGAACAGGGGGAGCAAAATTTCGGAAACGTGCGCTCTTAGCCACTGCGCTACCGACTAACATAGTTTTGTGATGTGCGAGTGGACATTTGCTGCCGCATCGAAATCTGACCGTCATTTTCTTGGAAATTATTGAATGTGGGCACGCTTAACGATGCCATGTTTCGAGAGTATTAGAGAGCGACCTATGGTTGATTCCCCTTGTGAAACTGACTTTTTCACCATGAGGTTTCAGTGCCGTCATTGAGATCATATTCGGTGACCGAATACTGCCAGTATGACATGGTTGGTTCGCATGGGCCGAGACTCATCTCTACAGACAAAGTTTCAGCATCTGATTATGCGTGACGAAGTCCATAAAGAGCTCTATGATCATTTTGCTGGGAGCACTAAATCAGTTACTTGCCTTGATTCCCAATAAATTCACTCTGATTCAGCCCTAATAAATGGTGCAATCGGAATTACTCTTTGATACACACTTATTAGTTATTTGCGAAGTTCTCCGTAATTGAAGACTTAACATCTGAGGGCACAGTGACCAATTTTAATATGATGAAACAAGACAGGTGCTGTGTCACTTTTTTGTTTATTCAGATTATCGGCTTCGACCTCTGTAACAGGTCACCTTCATATCCAAATCTAACAATCGCCAAGTGCAGTTCTTCAGGAGGGTGAGGATTCTGTTAAAACCAATATCTGCTTATAATTGCCATTCTACTTGCAACGGATGCTGTGTTCCAGCAAGAAGATATTATTTAAAGTGACAGAAGAGGTTTTGTGCGCGATGGGTTACATGAACTAATCCCGTAAAGCATAGCACTGTTTAACTCACTTTTTCACACACTTTATAAAGCATTCTACAGCAACTGAGGTATCACAGTCGATTCACTAGATCAAAATACATTGATATACACAATCTGCTTCAAGTAAAAGGCGGTATCGTTAATTTAAGAAATAGTTTGTCGAGTCCATATCTGTAATCCATGAATCAAACACAACTTTTTGATATCGTACGTTTTATAGGCATGGGTCCCATAAGAACCAAAATAGCGGAAAAGAATACAGTAGTAGAACAGTCCAGCCATTTTAATTGTCTGGACGTGATGTCACATATGAGTGTGATAAAGCTATAGATGACAAAATTGCAAAGTGTGGAATTTCACATGAAAATGGAAAAAAAAGTGTTACCGAAATGTATCTGTTACTGAAAGAAGTGTAGGCGAAGATTGTTTCTCACATACGCGAGTTTTTGAGTTTTTCAGGTGTCTCCAAGATGGCCGAGAAGACAATGAATATGAGTGATGATATGTGACGAATCTTGGTTTTTCACTTATGATGCAGAAACTAAGCGGTAATTCATGCACTGTAAGGGGCCAACGACACCGAGAGTGAATAAATAATGAGCAAATGAAGAATCCAAGCGATGATGATTGTGTTTTTCGATATTCATGTAACTGCGTATTCTTACTGGGTTTCTGAAGGTCAAACTATCAATCAACATTAATAACTTGACGTTCTTGCTCAACTCCGTGAGAAAATAAGAAGAAAACGATTCGAATTGTGGACGAACAAGTCGTGGGTGCTCCATTAAGACAACGTACTGGCCCATGCCGCGTTGTCTATTGAGAGGTTTCTATCGAAGTACAACATCCCAACGTTAGACCACACATTTTACGCGCCTGACGCAGCACCATCTGACTATAAACTATTTCCCAAGGTCAAATCGGCATTAAAAGGAAGAAGATATCAGTCCGTCAGAGTATTGAAAGAAAAAGCGCCACACGTCATGAAGGAGCTCACAGAGGAAGATTTCGAGCATTGTTTCCATCAATGGAAAACTCGCATGGAGCGTTGTAGACATAGAGGAGAGTATATTGAGAGTGACAGCAACTAAATATATATGCTTCTGAAATAAAACGTTTTACAGCAATAGTGCCATTATTTTATAGCCAAACTTCGCATATCACTAAAAATATTCGCTTGAAGTACAGTATTTCTATTTGATAATCGAAATTATTATAAAGTGTTCTAACAGTTTTCCATTGGTGACGTATGATTTTCGAAGGAACATAAGAAAAAAGATGAAGTCTAAGGAAACGATGGATGGGATACTTTAAACCAAAGTTTGTTGAAAGTATTGAGATGTGTGATGTATACGCTGTCTCTTCATTAAGTATGTGATTTGGTTACGTAGTAATGTATTTGAAAATTTCTAAATTTTCTTGGATGTCCTCGTTTCTGCTTTTGTTTTGTCCAGATAGGATCTTTAGGTAGTTTCGAAAACTTTCAAGGCACCCGGCCAACCTTCGCCACTAACATTGCGAAATCCTTAGTTAGGTGCCAACTCCATGAAGATGCGGGATAAAGCCTGCAAAACGGAGATTTCTGTCGCATCGCTGGTCACTCCCCACACTACACACCAGCGGTCATAATTTTTTACGTTTACGCAACAAAATAATCAGAATCAGAACTTGAAAGGGATCTGGAAGACTTAAGCTCAAATGAGGTGGAACGGATAGATAATATCCCATCAAAATTTTCAGGAGCGTTGGTGGAACTGTCAAGAAAGTTACTATTGATGTTCGTGTGCATAATGCATGAGATTGTCGATGTATCATAAGACTTGCGGAAAAACATCGTGGACTCCGGACTCCGAAGACTACAAGAGCTGACAACTGCGAGCATAATCGCACAAACAGCTTAACAACACATATTCCTTTACTTCCGGAAAGCGTTTGACTCGGTGCCCCACTGCAGACTCCTAACTAAGGTACGAGCATATGGGATTGGTTCCCAAGTATGTGAGTGGCTCGAATACTTCTTAAGTGATAGAACCCAGTACGTTGTCCTCGATGGTGAGTGTTCATCGGAGGCGAGGGTATCATCTGGAGTGCCCCAGGGAAGTGTGGTAGGTCCGCTGTTGTTTTCTATCTACATAAATGATCTTTTGGATAGGGTGGATAGCAATGTGCGGCTGTTTGCTGATGAAGCTGTGGTGTGCGGGAAGGTGTCGTCGTTGAGTGACTGTAGGAGGACACAAGATGACTTGGACAGGATTTGTGATTGATGTAAAGAATGGCAGCTAACTCTAAATATAGATAAATGTAAATTAATGCAGATGAATAGGAAAAAGAATCCCGCAATGTTTGAATACTCCATTAGTAGTGTAGCGCTTGACACAGTCACGTCGATTAAATATTTGGGCGTAGCATTGCAGAGCGATATGAAGTGGGACAAGCGTGTAATGGCAGTTGTGAGAAAGGCGGATAGTCGTCTTCGGTTCGTTGGTAGAATTTTGGGAAGATGTGGTTCATCTGTAAAGGAGACCGCTTATAAAACACCAATATGACCTATTCTTGAGTACTGCTCGAGCGTTTGGGATCCCTATCAAGTCGGATTGAGGGAGGACATAGAAGCAATTCAGAGGCGGGCTGCTAGATTTGTTACTGGTAGGTTTGATCATCACGCGAGTGTCACGGAAATGCTTCAGGGAGTCTCTAGAGGAAAGGAGGCGTTCTTTCCGTGAATCGCTACTGAGGAAATTTAGAGAACCAGCATTTGAGGCTGACTGCAGTACAATTTTACTGCCGCCAACTTACATTTCGCGGAAAGACCACAAAGATAAGAGAAATTAGGGCTCGTACAGAGGCATATAGGCAATCATTTTTCCCTCGTTCTGTTTGGGAGTGGAACAGGGAGAGAAGATGCTAGTTGTGGTACGAGGTAACCTCCGCCACGCACCGTATGGTGGATTGCGGAGTATGTATGTAGATGTAGATGTACGTTGCTGCCAAGAATAATATACAGAATGGAAAACAAAATTGAGGATCTGCTAAATGACTATGAGTTTCGCTTTTGCAAAGGTAAAGGCACCGGAGAGGCAGTTCTGATGTTGGCGTTGATAGTGGAAGTAAGACTGAAGAAAAGTCAAGATACGTTCAATGGATTTGTCGACCTGCAAAATGCGTTCGACGATGTATAACTGGTGCAAGATGTTCGTCATTCTGAGAAAAATACTGGAAAATCTATAGGCAAATACGGATCATATACAATATATTCAAGATGGTTAGGTTGTTGTGAGGCAGGAGACCAGACAGCAAGGTCGTCAATCTCTTCGGACTAGGGAAGGTCGGGGAAGGAAGTCGGCCGCGCCTTTCAAAGGAACCTTAGCGGCATTTGCCTGGGGCGATTTAGGGAAATCACAGAACACCTAAATCAGGCTGTCTGGACGCGGGATTGAACCGTCGTCCTCCCGAATGCGAGTCCAGTGTGCTAGCCACTGCGCCACCTCGCTCGGTATATTCAAGAACTTTGAAAAAGGAGCTGCACGGATTAAGAAGGGCGTGAGGCAAGAAGTAGTCTTTCGCCCCTATCGTTCTATCTCTAGGTCGAAGAATTATGACGCAAATGAAAGAACGGTTCAAGAGTGGAGTTAAATATCGAGGTGAGAGGATATCAATGATAAGATTCGCTGAAGAAATCAGTGTCCTCATTGAAAGTGAAGAAGAATTACAGGATCTGCTGAATGGAATGAACAGTCTAATGAATACAGAGTAAATCGAAGAAAGACGAAAGTAATGAGGGGTAGCAGAAATGAGAACAGCGAGAAACTTAACATCAGGATTGATGGTCACGAAGCAAACGGAGTTAAAGAACTCTGCTACCTAGACAGCAAAGTGACTCATGACGGGCCGGCCGCTGCGGACGGGCGGTTCTAGGCGCTTCAGTCCGGAACCGCGCGACTGCTACGGTCGCAGGTTCGAATCCTGCCTCGGGCATGGATGTGTGTCATGTCCATAGGTTTGTTAGGTTTAAGTAGTCTAGGGGACTGATGACCTCACATGTCGAGTCCCATAGCGCTCAGAGTCATCAGTGACTATGGCGGACGGAGGAAGGACATAAAAAGCATGCTAGCACTGGCAAAAATGGCATTCCTGGCCAAGGGGGAATCTACTGGTATCAAACACAGACCTCAATTTCAGGAAGAAATTTTTGGGAAAGTACGCTTGGAGGACAGCGCTGTGTGGCAGTAAGCCACGGACTGTAGGAAAAAAAAAGAGAATCGAAGCATTTCAGATGTGGTGCTACAGAAGAAAGTTGGTGAGGAATGAGGAGGTTCTCCAGAGAATCGGCGAGAAAAGGAATATGTGGGAAACACTGAGGAGAAAAAGAAGGGACAGGATGATAGGATATCTGGTAATAAATGTAAATGTCGTGTGGCTAGGGCCTCCCGTCGGGTAGGCCGTTCGCCTGGTGCAGGTCTTTCGATTTGACGCCACTTCGGCGACCTGCGCGTCGATGGAGATGAAATGATGATGATTAGGACAACACAACACCCAGTCCCTGAGCGAAGAAAATTTCCGACCCAGCCGGGAATCGAACCCGGCCGCTTAGGATTGACAGCCTGTCACGCTGACCGCTCAGCTACCGGGGCGGACTATATCTGCATATATCTACGACATCTGGTGAGGCACCTGGGAACAATTCCCTTGGTACTAGACGGAGCTATAGAGGGTAAAAACAGGAGAGAAAGACAGAGACTGGGAAGCATCCAGCAGATAATTCAGGACGTAGGCTGCAATTGCTAACCAGAGACGAAGAGGTTGGTACAGGACAGAAATTTGTGGCGGGCCGCATCAAACCACTTAAGACTGGCGAGGAAGAAAAAAGAGACCATTCCTTGCGTGCAATTGCCTGATCAGGTCGTGACGAAAAGCCTCGTCTCAATCAGTCTTGGGTACCTGAGAATGGAGCTTTCGCGGGGAACTAAAAGGCTGGAAAACACAGTCGATAGACGTTTATTAACGCAAGGAGACTTTTCAAGATGTCGCTGGTTACCCGCTACGAACGTACACAACTGGCCATTAAAACTGCTACACCACGAAGATGACGTGCTACAGGCGCGAAATTTAACCGACAGGAAGGAGATGCTGTGATGTGCAAATGATTAGCTTTTCAGAGCATTCACATAAGGTTGGCGACGGTGGCGACACCTACAACGTGCTGACATGAGGAAAGTTTCCAACCGATTTCTCATACACAAACAACAGGTGACCGGCGTTGCCTGGTGAAACGTTGTTGTGATGCCTCGTGTAAGGAGGAGAAATGCGTACCATCACGTTTCCGACTTTGATAAAGGTCGGATTGTAGCCTATCGCGATTGCGGTTTATCGTATCGCGGCATTCCTGCTCGCGTTGGTCGAGATCCAATGACTGTTAGCAGAATATGTAATCGGTGGGTTCAGGAGGGTAATACGGAACGCCGTGCCGGATCCCAACGGCCTCGTATCACTAGCAGTCGAGATGACAGGCATCTTATCCGCATGGCTGTAACGGATCGTTCAGCCACGTCACGATCCCCGAGTCAACAGATGGGGGCGTTTGCAAGACAACAACCATCTGCACGAACAGTTCGACGAAGTTTGAAGCAGCATGGACTATCAGCTCGGAGACCATGGCTGCGGTTACAGAAAATGTTCGACTGCTGCCCTGGCCAGGACAATCTCCAGATCTCTCACCAACTGAAAACGTCTGGTCAATGGTGGCCGAGCAACTGGCTCGTCACAATACGCCAGTCACTACTCTTGATGAACTGTGGTATCGTGCTGAAGCTGCATGGGCAGCTGTACCTGTACACGCCATCCAAGCTCTGTTTGACTCAATGCCGAGGCGTATCAGGGCCGTTACTACGGCCAGAGGTGGTTGTTCTGGGTACTGATTTCTCAGGATCTATGTACCCAAATTGCGTGAAAATGTAATCACATGTGAGTTGTAGTATAATATATTTGTCCAATGAATACCCGTTTATCATCTGCATTTCTTCTTCGTGTAGCAATTTTAATGGCCAGTAGTGTGTGCGGGGGAGTGATGCGTGGTGTACGCCTGCGGAGTCACGGGCAGTGGGCGTGGCCGCCGCCGGCAGACGAGGGCCCATTGTGGCCGGGATGAGGCCGCTCCCACGCCCACGCACCGCCTCATGAATACGGCCGCGCCGCCTCTCTGGCCGTGCCTCACTCCTGTTCGTGGGCGTGCCAGCCGGTAGACTGGACAGCACACGGTACGGCCCCAAAGCGGTACTCAGTCTATCCAGCAGCCAATGTTATCAACAGCACTCTCAGTTTATAAGGTTATCGAAGCATCAAGCCATCTCTTATACGTATGCGGGGATTCTACAGAGTGGGCGAAGAGTCCGCGTACCCCGTAGTATCGAATGCTAATTGACTTGAAATGTTTTGGTACAAGTTCTAACTTACGTATTAAATTCTTTGTTTGTGCGACCACATTGTTCGTAGCTTCTTTACACTTCCTTGGGGTATTTCCGTTCTGTCGTTGCAGTTACAAGGAAATGCGTGTTTTTTTTTTCCCACCAGAAGCGTTTCGTTTTATTGAGGTAATGCCTCATGAGTGGTCTGAAATTAAATATACGAGAGTTCGAACTTTAATAGTGGCAACTATTGATTTGCAGCTCGTACAAAATAGATATACGTTTCAAAGTTTTACTGACCTTCAGAGTAGTCACCTACATTGTGTACAACGCGTTGCCAGCGATGAGGAAGTCGTAGGATACTCTTAGTTGTGTTGACAGTTCGAGCGGCGCGGTCTATTGTCCGACGAATTTGTAGCAGTTCTGAAGCGAATGCCGTGAAGTGTTTCCTTCAGTTTATAAATCGAGTTGAACTCACGAGGGCTTAAGTCAGGCGAGTGCAGTAGATGGTATAGCACTTAGCAGCCCCATCAGTCAAACAAATCAGTGACAGCTTGCACTGTACTTGCTTGAGCATTGTCCTGCAAAATGATGGTCAGGTCCTGCAGAAAGTGTCATTACTTCTGTCTCTAAGCTGTTCATTTTTGGAACACAACCTACGGCCAGCTTAGAGACAGAAGCGATGACACTTTCTGCAGGACCTGACCATTATGTTACAGGACAATGCTCAAGCGCGTACAGTGTCGGCTGTTACTGATTTGTTTGGCTGATGGGGCTGCTAAGTGCTATACTACATACTGCACTCCTCTGACTTAAGCCCTCGTCAGTTCAATTCGATTTCTAAACTGAAGGAAACATTTCACGGCATTCGCTTCAGAACTGCTACAAATTCGTCGACCAGTAGACGACGCCGCTCGAACTGTCAACACGACTGGCATTGCTAAGAGTATCCTACGACTTCCACATCGCTGGCAACGGGTTATACACAATTATGGTCCCTACTTTGAAGGTCAGTAAAACTTTGAAACACCTATCTATTTTGTATGAGCTGTAAATAAATACACTCCTGGAAATTGAAATAAGAACACCGTGAATTCATTGTCCCAGGAAGGGGAAACTTTATTGACACATTCCTGGGGTCAGATACATCACATGATCACACTGACAGAACCACAGGCAGATAGACACAGGCAACAGAGCATGCACAATGTCGGCACTAGTACAGTGTATATCCACCTTTCGCAGCAATGCAGGCTGCTATTCTCCCATGGAAACGATCGTAGAGATGCTGGATGTAGTCCTGTGGAACGGCTTGCCATGCCATTTCCACCTGGCGCCTCAGTTGGACCAGCGTTCGTGCTGGACGTGCAGACCGCGTGAGACGACGCTTCATCCAGTCCCAAACATGCTCAATGGGGGACAGATCCGGAGATCTTGCTAGCCAGCGTGGTTGACTTACACCTTCTAGAGCACGTTGGGTGGCACGGGATACATGCGGACGTGCATTGTCCTGTTGGAACAGCAAGTTCCCTTGCCGGTCTAGGAATGGTAGAACGATGGGTTCGATGACGGTTTGGATGTACCGTGCACTATTCAGTGTCCCCTCGACGATCACCAGTGGTGTACGCCCAGTATAGGAGATCGCTCCCCACACCATGATGCCGGGTGTTGGCCCTGTGTGCCTCGGTCGTATGCAGTCCTGATTGTGGCGCTCACCTGCACGGCGCCAAACACGCATACGACCATCATTGGCACCAAGGCAGAAGCGACTCTCATCGCTGAAGACGACACGTCTCCATTCGTCCCTCCATTCACGCCTGTCGCGACACCACTGGAGGCGGGCTGCACGATGTTGGGGCGTGAGCGGAAGACGGCCTAACGGTGTGCGGGACCGTAGCCCAGCTTCATGGAGACGGTTGCGAATGGTCCTCGCCGATACCCCAGGAGCAACAGTGTCCCTAATTTGCTGGGAAGTGGCGGTGCGGTCCCCTACGGCACTGCGTAGGATCCTACGGTCTTGGCGTGCATCCGTGCGTCGCTGCGGTCCGGTCCCAGGTCGACGGGCACGTGCACCTTCCGCCGACCACTGGCGACAACATCGATGTACTGTGGAGACCTCACGCCCCACGTGTTGAGCAATTCGGCAGTACGTCCACCCGGCCTCCCGCATGCCCACTATACGCTCTCGCTCAAAGTCCGTCAACTGCACATACGGTTCACGTCCACGCTGTCGCGGCATGCTACCAGTGTTAAAGACTGCGATGGAGCTCCGTATGCCACGGCAAACTGGCTGACACTGACGGCGGCAGTGCACAAATGCTGCGCAGCTAGCGCCATTCGACGGCCAACACCGTGGTTCCTGGTGTGTCCGCTGTGCCCTGCGTGTGATCATTGCTTGTACAGCCCTCTCGCAGTGTCCGGAGCAAGTATGGTGGGTCTGACACACCGGTGTCAATGTGTTCTTTTTTCCATTTCCAGGAGTGTAGTTGCCACTATTAAAGTTCCATCCCTGGTATTTATAATTTCAGCTGCTACGGTCGCAGGTTCGAATCCTGCCTCGGTCATGGGTGTGTGTGATGTCCTTAGGTTAGTTAGGTTTAAGTAGTTCTAAGTTCTACGGGACTTATGACCTAAGATGTTGAGTCCCATAGTGCTCAGAGCCATTTGAACTATTTATAATTTCATTTGTTTTTAAGATTGAAAAACAGTTCGTTAACAATGTATTGCCTTTTGTTTACGATGATTTCGTCTTGGTTTCTCGCCTCCGTCGGGAAATGCCGTCTGCTACCACGTCTCTGGTGTATTCCTTAAATACTCGTAGTCTGATTTTTAGTTGCTCTGCAGAACTGCGCATTTATTACGTTTTAGAGCGGACACTTTGTCGCACACGACTGTTTCCTGTTTATTTTTATAATGTCACACAACATAACTCGAAGGTTCTATGCTTCAATCCCACTATCGTGGAACAAGGCTAAGATTATTTTGATACACAAGAAAGGAAGTATTCAAAATATTAAAAACTACCGTCCTATCAGCTTGCTCTCAATTTTGTACAAAATTTTCACAAAGATCTTGTTAAACCGAATTAGTTCCACCCTAGACTCAGCCCAACCTATAGAACAAGCTGGATTCCAAAGCAATTTTAGCACTATTGACCACATTCTGACCGTTAGTGAAGTGATAAGCAGAGCGAATGAATACCAGCTGCCTCTCTGCATTGCCTTTGTTGACTTTGAAAGGCATTTGACTCCGTTAGCCATGTAGCTGTCCTCCAAGCTTTGAGTGAGCAAGGAGTGGGAGCAGCATACATTGCAGTGCTCAGGAAAATCTACGAGAATTCTTCAACTTGTGTTAACATCGGCGAATCAACTCAAGAATTCCGCATCATGAGGGGTGTCAAGTAAGACGATCCCATCTCCCCAAAACTGTTCTCTGCTCTATTAGAAATGGCTGTGTCAAAGCTGAGCTGGGAAGGTAAGGGAATTAGAGTTAATGGAAGAAGGGTTACCATTGAGATTTGCTGCTGGAGATGTGAAAGTCAAGGACAGTCTACTAGAAGAGGTCAGTGAATATGTCTGCCTTGGCCAGATTATAAATATGAAGGGAGACGTAATGCCAGAAATCTATCGACGCATCAAGCTTGGCTGGCAAGCATTTAGGAAGAATTCAAAAGTATTCAGATCAAAAATGCCAGTAAATCTGAAGAAAGCAGTATTTGATCAATGCATTCTTCCTGTGATGACGTATGGCTGCGAGACATGGACACTGAACTCATTCACAAAAGGGAAACTTAGGACAGCACAGAGAGCCATGGAGAGATCAATGCTGGGCTATACAAGAAAGGACAGAAAAAGGGCAGATGACATCCGGTCTGTGACGAAGGTTAATGACATCTTAGAGAGAGTAGGTTCCTTGACATGGCAGTGGGCTGGCACCGTTGCAAGAAGAAAAGACAACAGATGGACGAAGCTAGTACTGGAGTGGAGTCCGAGGGAGCACCGGAGGCCTAGAGGAAGACCACCAGACAGACAGGTGGGACAAGGACATCAAGAAGATCGCTGGTGACACCTGGCAGAGAACTGCCCAAGACCGTCCCACTTGGAGGAGACTTCTGAAAGCCTACCTGAATCCACGACTCGAAGAGACCACATCATCTAATGATTGAATTGGCTGGTGATGATGATGATGAAGTGTGTATTGTGGTTTGTATATTGGTCGTGTGCGAGAAAGTGTCCTCTCTGAAACATAAGAAATGCATAGTTCTGCAGAGCAATTAAAAATCAGACTATAAGTGTTTTATAAATAAACCACAGACGTGGTAGCTGATGGTATTTCCCGATGGAGGCGAGAAACCAAGCGGAAATGATCGTAAATAAAAAGCTACAAATCGTTAACGTACAGTTTCTCGATCTTAAATGTTCAAATGTGTGTGTAATCTTATGGGACTTAACTGCTAAGGTCATCAGTCCCTAAGCTTACACACTACTTAACCTAAATTATCCTAAGGACAAACACACACATCCATGCCCGAGGGAGGACTCGAACCTCCGCCGGGACCTGCCGCACAGTCCAAGACGGCAGCGCCTCAGACCGTTCGGCTAATCCCGCGCGGCTCAACGGGTCAGTTTGTGGTGTGCAGTGTACAATTACGGGATAACTGGTGCGATTTTCCTTGATGGTACAGTGACTAGCGAACGGTAAGTGAAGGTTTTGGAAGATGATTTCATCCCTATTATCCAAAGTGACTCCGATTTCGATAACATGTGGTTCATTCAAGACGGAGCTCGACCCCATCGAAGCACGAGAGTGTTTCGTGTCCTGGAGGAGCAAACTGGGGACCGCATTCTGGCTCTGGAGTACCCAGAGGCCACTGCATGGGCCGCGATTGGCCGTCACATCCTCCGGATCGGAACACGAGCCACTCCTTTTCGTGGGGCTGTGTTGAAGTCAAGGAGTATAGAAATAGCCCGGAAACTGTTGCTGAGCTGAAAACAGCCATTCAGGAGGTCATCGACAGCATCAATGTTCCGGCATGCAGAATTTCGCTACTTGTCCGCACCACATCGTCGACAATGATGGCAAGCATATCGCACGTGTCACAACCTATATCCGAATATCAGTAGTGACGTTAACATGTTGAATAAAGTATGTGTAAGACGCAGTTTGTAACTAATACACGTTTTTTACACTACTGCCCATTAAAATTGCTACACCACGTGCTACAGACGCGAAATTTAACCAACAGAAAGAAGATGCTGTGATATGCAAACGATTAGCTTTTCAGAGCATTCACACAAGGTTGGCGCCGGTGGCGACACCTACAAACAGCTGACATGAGGAAAGTTTCCAACCGATTTCTCATACACAAACATCAATTGACTGGCGTTGCCTGGTGAAACGTTGTTGTGAAGCCTCGTGTAAGGAGGAGAAATGCGTACCATCACGTTTCCGACTTTGATAAAGGTCGGATTGCGCTTTAACGTATCTCGACATTGCTGCTCGCGTTGGTCGAGATCCAATGACTGTTAGCAGAATATGTAATCGGTGGGTTCAGGAGGGTAATACGGAAGGCCGTGCTGGATCCCAACGGCCTCGTATCACTAGCAGTCGAGATGACAGGCATCTTATCCGCATGGCTGTAACGGATCGTGCAACCACGTCTCGATACCTGAGTCAACAGATTGGGACGTTTGCAAGACAACAACCATCTGCACGAACAGTTGGACGACGTTTGCATCAGCATGGACTAACAGCTCGGAGACCATGTCTGCGGTTACCCTTGACGCTGCATCACAGACAGGAGCGGCTGCGATGGTGTACTCAACGACGAACCTGGGTGCACGAATGGCAAAACGTCATTTTTTCGGATGACTCCAGGTTCTGTTTACGGCATTGTGATTGTCGCATCCGCATTTGGCGACATCGTGGTGAACGCACATTACAAGCGTGTATTCGTCATCGCCATACTGGCGTATCACCCGGCGTGATCGTATGGGGTGCCATCGGTTACACGTCTCGGTCACCTCTTGTTCGCATTGACGGCACTTTAAACAGTGGACGTTACATTTCAGATTTGTTACGACCCATGGCTCTACCCTTCATTCGATTCCTGCGAAACCCTACACTTCAGCAAGATAATGCACGACCGCGTGTTGCAGGTCCTGTACGGGCCTTTCTGGTTACAGAAAATGTTCGACTGCTGCCGTGGCCAGCACATTCTCCAGTTCTCTCACCAATTGCAAACGTCTGGTCAATGGTGGCCGAGCAACTGGCTCGTCACAATACGCCAGTCACTACTCTTGATGAACTGTGGTATCGTGTTGAAGCTGCATGGGCAACTGAACCTGTACACGCCATCCAAGCTCTGTTTGACTCAATGCCCAGGCGTATCAAGGCCGTTATTACGGCCAGAGGTGGTTGTATTTCTCAGGATCTATGCACCCAAATCGCGTGAAAATGTAATGACATGTCAGTTCTAGTATAATATATTTGTTCAATGAATACCCGTTTATCATCTGCATTTCTTCTGGGTGTCCAATTTTTATGGTCAGTAGTTTATATAGTTCAATAATTGTCACAGTATATCTCTGCCTAACATAAATCTATGTGTCAAAATCTTGGAAGTCTTTTGACTCAACAAACTACATAATTGAATCGGCATACTGTTAATCCCACATTACATTGTTGTCGTTAAGTTGTTACGTTATGTTTCGTAGATGCTTGAAAACGGCCGAAACTGGAATCATAAAATAAAACACTAAACGCTGACAATAAGATGACATAATATAAAAAATTTATAGCAGCTGTGGACATATGTTGCAAGAAAGTAATATCGCGGATCGTTGTCACTGCGTTCGCAATGTGGCTGACATTAGCGAGGGTGTACGGGCACTGACCGGGTGACGTACCAACTCCATGAAGATACGGCGCGAGGCCAACAGAAAGAAGGTTGGTATCTCGGCGTTGGTCACTGCCCACACTAAACGCCAGCGCTCATCCGTTTCTTCCTTTACGTAACAAAATAATGAGAATCAGAATTTAAAAGAACTTCCGAAGATTTAAGATGAAATAAGGCAGAACGGATAGATAACTTTCCATCGGAATTTCTACATGACTTCTGTCGGTGAAAACAACGTTTTATTATAATTTTAAGATTACTGTACAACGCATTATTGAGTGGATGTTTGCTAAATATTTCAGAGCGTCAAACCGTTTGTTTCCAAGATTAGAAATTATACGTACAGCAAAAGTACATGAACTTAATTGTTTGAAACGCTCGGTGATATGTTTCACCCTGTTCAAGTTTCCACCAGTATCTTCATCCAAATGACTCCTGTTCGTCGGTTACATCAGTTGTTCGCGTAACTATTTGTTGTACAGAACTGAATAGAATGGTTTTTTTTTTTTTCAAAATTCCAGGGGAGTCCATTCGCAATGAACTAGCTGATGATTCTTCGCAAAACACCATTAATAGTCTCTTCTGCTGCATCCTTTCTAATTCGATTTGTTGTAACAGTACTATTTTCTGCAGAAAGTACAAATTCTTCTTGTTGAATGATAAGTGGAATGTTATACACATATATAAGTAATAGCGGTGGACGCAAAATGGGACCCTGTGGGACACCATTTGTGATTTCTCCCCACTCACTACAATTATCTGCGCCAACAACACTGAATTTTTAGCACAACTTTTTGTATTCTGTTTGTTAAGTGTGGGTCAAATCAGCTATGCATAAAGCCATCAATTAAACAAAACTTGAATTTTTTTTCTAAGACAGTAACGTGATCCACAAATTCAAACGCCTTGGAAATATCACAAGAAATACCAGCTGGCGATATTTTATCATTTAAGGCTAGTAATGTGCGACGAGTGAGTATATACACAGCATTGTCTGCCTAACAATCCTTCTGCAGTCCAAACTGTGGTATGTCAAGTAAATCGTTTCTCTTGAGATGTGACACGGTTAAGAGTGTTAACTTCTGGTGGAAGAGACCACGGGCGAGCGCTCTGAGGCCGGGGTGACAGGTGAGAGGAAAATGATTGGCGCGTTTATCTTAATGACGCTGACCACTAGCCGGCGCTTACGTAAGGCCCTGCTGGAGTGGGGAGGCGCTTTCACTGGACGCTGGCGCGAGCCGAGCGCGGGACAGCCTCCAGCGCCGCCGGACTCCAGTCCGCTGGAGAGGCCAAGCTTCAATCAGGCGTCCGCTGTCTGCGTATCACGGAGGTGGTCTGCCAGCATAAAACCTGAAGATCAACCAGTTTTACACACCTTGTCCCAGCATCTAGTGAATGTCAATTGGCCTTACTAATTACAAGCACGACTTGGAAGACAGAGAATTTGTAATACACTATCAGAGTCTAGTGAAGCAGAAATCGAATGATTCTTCCTCATCATGATAGCGGTGGTAATGAAATGATGGTATGGCATTATTGGCTAGGAGGCACATTCTGGGATTGCTAACGCCACCGCTTCCGCGACGGGAAGATATGCCGACCCCGGACCGAATACGTCGGTGGATTAAAGGTGAATGGTCGGTGCGTCCGCCAGGATGCGATTTTTAGGCGGTTTTCAAATCCCACTGGGTGAATACACGACTGGTTCCCGTGTTTCGTCCCAGACCTGTAGAACACTATCACACTTGCACACAAAATTCACTTTATACGTAGACACGTAGGTTACACTGCTTCTGTACTGAGGGGTGGGGATGGAGGGACAGTTGACTTATGATCTTAGCTGTTGGGTCTCTTTAAACACTATGTCAGCATCATATCCTGGTATCGATAAAAAAAGTAGTAAACATGTTATACACACGTCAAAAAAGTTTTGCATGACCCTGGTTCCCAGAGCTCCTGAAGACAGACGTTGACTGTGAATATTGTATCACAGACAAAGTCCCTTTGTCTGCTCAGAGATGTCACTAAACCCATCCAGACATTCAAATAATCATGCATGAGCAGCACCTGTTAGATGGAGGGGGTGCGACAGCCGAACAGTTCCAGTCATACCACCAGGAAGAAGGTAGACAGCTCATATTGTCGGTAGTTCAATCATGCCTAGACGGTCAATACCGCCGTTCGATCGCGTCCGCATTGTTACTTTGTGCCAGGAAGCGCTCTCGACAAGGGACGTGTCCAGGCGTCTCGGAGTGAAACAAAGCGATATTGCTCGGACATGGAGGAGATGCAGAGAGATAGGAACTGTCGATGACATGTCTGGCTCATGTCGCCCAAGGGCTACTACTGCAGTGAATGACCGCTACGTGCGGATTATGGCTCGGAGGAACCCTGACAGCAACGCCACCATGTTGAATAATGTTTTTTATGCAGCCACAGGACGTCGTCTTACGACTCAAACTGTGCGCAACAGGCTGCATGATGCGCAACTTCAGTCCCGACGTCCATGGCGAGGTCCATCTTTGCAACCACGACACCATGCAGCGCTGTACAGATGGGCCCAACAACATGCTGAACGGACCGCTCAGGATTGGCATCACGTTCTATCCACCGATGAGTGTCGTATATGCCTTCAACGAGACAACCGCCGTAGACGTGCATGGAGGCAACACGGTCAAGGTGTACGCCTTAGACACACTGTCCAGCGAGTATAGTAAGGTGCAGGTTCCCTGGTGTTTTGGGGTCGCATTATGTGGGGCCGACGTACGCCGCTGGTGGTCACGGAAGGCGCCGTAGCGGCTGTACGATACGTGAATGCTATCCTCCGACCGATAGTGCAACCATATCGGCAGCATATTGGCGAGGCATTCGTCTTCGTGGTCGACAATTCGCGCCCGCATCGTGCAAATCTTGTGAATGACTTCCTTCAGGGTAACGACATCGATCGACTAGAGTGGCCAGCACGTTCTCCAGACATGAACCCTATCGAAAATGTCAGGGATAGAAAGAAAAGGGCTGTTTATTGTCGACGTGGCCCACCAACCACACCGAATCGTCGTTGAGGAGTGGGACAATCTGGACCAACAGTGCCTTAATGCAGTTGTGGATAGTACGCCACGACGAATACATGATTGTACGAATGCAAGAGGATGTGCTACTGGGTATTAGAGGCATCGGCGTGTGCAGAAATCTGGACCACCACCTCTGAAGGTCTCGCTGTATGGTGGTAAAACACGCAATGTGTGGTTTTCATGATCAATAAAAAGGGGGGACATGATGTTTACGTTGATCTCTATTCCAGTATTCTGTACAGTTTCCGGAACTCTCGGAACCGAGGTGATGCAAAACTTTTTCTGATGTATGTATTTTACTGATACTTAAGTTGAGCGCGACGTCACAGACGGCTTTGCCCCTACACAATGTCTGGTATGGTATAAATTTAATCTGATTATTTTATTTTAGTAACACTGTAGTTTAAAGTAAACTACAAAGTGTTTTTTTTTTTCTTTTTACACCTGTACACGAGAAATGAAGTAGAACTAAGACCCCGAATTACAAGCCTATATCACTGGCGTCGATTTTCAGTACGATTTTGGAAGATTTACTGTGTTCGAACATAATGAAATACATCGAAGAATACGATGTTTTGATACGCAGCCAGCACAGTTTCAGAAAATAACGTTCTTGTGGAACAAATTATTCACATGAAGTAATCAGTGCTATCGACAGGTGATCTCAAACCGATTCCAGATCTCTAGAAGGCCTTTGACATCGCCCCTCAGAAAGGAACTCATAATCAAATTGCGTGCGTGTGGAGCATCGTCTCTGTTGTGTGACTTCATTCACCATTTCCCATCAGAAAGGTTGCAGTTCGTAGTAACTTAAGAGAGTTATCCAGTAAAACAGGAGTGATATCTGGCGTTCCCCAAGGTATGTCAGTGGTCCTCTGCGGTTCAATATCCTCATAACGATTTAGGAGACAATCTGAAAAGCAATGTTAGATTGTTTGCAGGTTATACTGTCTTTTACTGTCTAGTGAAGTCATCAGAAGATCAAAACCAATTGCAGAATAATTTGCACTACATATCTGTAGGGTACGAGAAGTGGCAATTGACTCTAAATAACTCGAAATGTGACGTCATGCACATGGATACTACAAGCGAGCCGCTAAATTTCAGTTACACGCTAAATCACACAAACCTGCAGGCTGTCAATTCAACTAAATACCTAGGGTTCACAGTTACGAAGAACTTGAACTGGAACGATCACATAGAAAATATTGTAGGAAAGGCGAACCAAAGACTGCATTTCATTGGGACTTGAGTAGGTGATAGGACAGTTCCGCTAAACAGAATGGCTACACTACGCTTGAACGCGATGTCAGATCCTTACCGCATATGACTGACTGAGGACATCGAAAACTTTCAGAGAAATGTAGCTCGTTTTATACTATCGCGAAATAGGGGTGAGAGTATCACGGACACGCGTTTCTCGTTTCTGCACACGTCATTCTAAAAACCAACTTTCTCCTCCGAATGATATGATACTCTGTTGACGCACGCCTACGTAGGGAGAAACGATTATCATAATAAAATAAGAGAAATCAGAGCTTGCACGGAAAGATTCAAATGCTCGTTTTTCTCGCGCGCTTTTCGAGAACAGAATGGTAAAGAAATAGTGTGAAAGCGGTTCGATGTTCCCTCTGCGTGGCACGTAATTGTGAATTGCAGAGTAATCATGTAGATGTCACATCACGCCGCGGAGTTCTGATTGCGTTGACGGTCCCTGTTCGTGTGACGTGAGTTTATCTCGTCACGACGTCAGCTAATCGACGGCCACCCAAAGCAACAAGGAACCTGAAAGGCTACGACGTATCCTGCGGCGATTATGATCTTGTAGTGAAATAAGTGAATCAACATTGACTTTTGTCTGTGTCTTTCAAAAGGTATACAGTCTCTTGCTGGGCACACCCGAATGAAGTTCATTTTCATGGAATGAGTCAAGACTTTTTCTTACATGGGCTGGCATTGTATATCTTTGGTGGAAAGAAGCGCAGTTTAAGCTTTTTTGTGAAGAATAACTAATAATAATTGCTTTTTGTTTGTTTGTGAGGCCATCTTCCGCAGCAGCTGTTAACATCTGTTATTACAGGTTGTCTGTCTTGAGCTGACTGTAATGTAATAAAAAAGAATTACACCAGACGCGTTTCGCTTTTATTTACTTAGCATCGTCTGTGGTATTGGTGATTCTTTACATGGTCTGCACTTTCTCCTCTTGCTAGCAGCGGTTGGTGTCTACAGGCTTCATTTCACATCTGCAGTTTTTGACATTTTGCGTCATTTCCTGCGCTGCGCTATTTATAATTGACTTTCTTAACTGTTTTTCATTCATCTGGTGTAATTCTTTTTAATTACATTGAAGTCAGCTCAAGACAGATAACCTATAATAACAGAATAATAACTGCATTTACATCTACATGACTACTCCGCAAGTCGCACTTAAGTGCCTGGTAGAGGCTTCATCCAATAACTTTCACACTATTTCTCTACCTTTTGACATGCTAACAGCGTGCGGGAAAAACGAACAACTTTCAGTGCAAGCTCTGATTTACCTTATTTTTTTGCGACGATCATTTCTCCCTGTGAAGGTGGGTGTCAACAAAATATTTTTTGCATTTGGAGGAGAACATTCGATATTGAAATATCGTGAAAAGATCTCGCTGCCGCAAAAATGCTTCTTTTAATGACTGCTACCCAAACCCGCGAATCTCATATCCTTGGTACTCTCTCCTTTCTTTCTCACCGACCGAGGTGGCGCAGTAGCTAGCACATTGGATTCGCATTCGGGAGGACGACGGTTCACACCCGCGTCCGGCCATCGTAATTTAGGTTTTCCGTGATGTCCCTAAATCACTTCAGGCAAATGCCGGGATGGTTCCTTTGAAAGGGCACGGCCGATTTCCTTCCCTGCCCTTCCCTCATCCGATGCGACCGACGACCTCGCTGTTTGCCCCCCCCCCCCCCCCTCCCAATCAACCAATCAGCCTTATTTCACGACAGTACAAAACGAGTTGCCCTCTGGATATTTTCCATGCCCTCCATCAATCCTATGTGGTAAGGATCTCATACTGCACAACTTCTGCTTTAATCATTATCGTACAAAAGAAGACGGACAAGCGTTATGGCGGCAGTCTCGTTAGTAGATCATTTGCATTTTCTTTAGTGTTCTGCCAATAAAACGCAGTCTTGGTTCGTCCACCCCACAACATATTCTGTATGATTGTTCCAATTTAAGTTGTTCGTAACTGTAATCTCTAATTACTTAGTTGCACTATCAATCTCGCGATTCGTATGATTAATCGTGTAACCGAAATTTAACTCGTTCCTTTTAGTACTCTTGTGGATGACATCACACTTTTCATTATTTAGATTCAGTTAACACTTTTCGCACGATACAGATAACTTGTCTAAATCGCATTGCAACTGATTCTGATCTCATGATGACTTTATTAGGCGGTAGATGTCAGCATCCTCTGCATACAATCTAAGATGGCTGCTCAAATCTGTGTGTTTCACACGAAGAGTTTCCGTCATTTACTAAGAACTGTGATCTTTCAGACAGGAAATCACGAACCGAGTCGCACAACACAAACGATACTCTGTAGATACGCAATGTAATTAGAAATCGCTTGTGAGGAAGGGCGTCGGAAGCTTTCTGCAAATCTGGAAATACTAAATTAATTTGAGATCCCCTGTCGACAGCATTCATTACTTCGTGAGAATAAAAGGCTAGTTAATTGAACGATGAATACTACCTCAGAGACGTAAAAATAATGTGCCTATTACTGACTTTTATTCAATTGGTTGCATGTATAAGAAAACGTTATTTAATTTAGAGAAGTGTTAAAAGTTACATATTTCGTTACACGATACTTCAACGACGTGCATTTAAAAGAGAGTATTTTCGTGTTTCAAAGTCGAAAAAGGTTTTAAACTGTATGTTGATGAAAATTACACATTCATATTACCTGGCAAATATTGATTTGTAGTGTGTGTCCTAGCGCACAAACCAACTATTTATTTGTTTACATTTATTTATTTATTACTTCTATTAGACACCACTCGAACAGTGTTGCGTAACAATAACGACTCTGTTCACTCAACATCCTCTTCTTTTGGTGTGTAGGTTCGTTTATATTCAATTGGTTGCGTGTATAAGAAAACGTTATTTAATTTATAGAACGGTTCGGTGACGTGCATTTAAAAAAGAGTATTTTCGTGTTTCCTACGGAACTTTATATCTTTATCTGTCCATTACATATACATTCGATTGTAAGTTTTAGCGTTGGGTTCAGATAGCAAGGACTTGACTGACACTTGCTGCGGAATTTCATTCCTGATAGCAAATACAACTTGTTCCTCGCCCCACTATGTTTTCTGCCTTGGAATAATATGCGGTTCCCATCTCACTGAGTGTTACCATCACGACCACCAGCAGGTGATCGGTTTATCTGCAGTTGGTTTAAGTTCAAAAACGTGTGTGAAATCTTATGCGACTTAACTGCTAAGGTCATCAGTCCCTAAGCTTACACACTACTTAACCTAAATTATCCTAAGAACAAACACACACACCCATACCCGAGGGAGGACTACAGCCTCCGCTAGGACCAGCCGTTGGTTTAAGCGCTCTGGAAACGTACCAAGATTGACCCTCATTCTGCTTAATGTGTACGTCGCTTGCCGGGATCCATAAACGTTCGCAAACTGAAGTCGTTTCGGAATTCGGATTAGTATTTGGGCATAGGCACCTGCTTTGTGTGATGAGCTTTGCGTCCATTCTTCCAGCCAAGATTCGACAATCTTTTCCGAATAGGTTATCCATATTCCGTATAGGGAAGCTTTATGGCTAGCGGTGTGCCGTTGCTCGCTGTCTGCTTTGAGAACTGATCTGCTTTTTCATTGAGAATCCATAACGTGTTGTCACCCACATAAAGGCTATTTGTTTCTTCTTCCTGAGACATTCATAGTATCAATAATAAACTCGGTGTTGATATCCATTTGTGGTTTTTCAGACTTCTGTTCTTGATATCACTTGAAGTACACGTTTGAAGTGGGGTAACACTGCGTAAGGTGTGTATAGAGAAAAATCGTACAGAAAAGAATTTCCCTTTCTTTATCATATTCTTCTTCAAATGTGGCGGACCTGTAGTTACGAAAGTAGCGCCACGGAGTCAAACTGTATCCAGCATCAGACGAAATTTTGGTCTTTATCTCAAAACCTGGCAGAAAACCCAAAGAGATTCTGGTAGTATGTAAGGGATGCTAGCGCAAGGCACAATCAAGGCCTTCTCCGCGCGATAGCTATGGAAATACTATCGACCACAATGCTGCACAGGCAAAATTATTAAGCACATCCTTCAGAAATTCCTTCACCAAAAAAGACGAAGTAAATATTCCAGAATTACAATCAAGAGCAGTTGACAATATGAGTAGCTTAGAAGCAGATATCCTCGGAGTAGTGAAGCAACTGAAATCGCTTACTAAAAGCAAGTCTTCTGGTCGAGACTGTATATCACTTAGTTTCCTTTCTGAGTACGCTGATGCAATAGCTCTATACTTAACAATCATACACAATCGCTCGCTGTATATAGATCCGTACCCAAAGATTGGAAAGTTGCACAGGTCACACCAACATTCAACAAAGGTATTACGAGTAATACACTAAACTGCAGGCCCACATCGTTAATGTATATATGCAACAGGATTTTGGAACATACATTGTGCTCAAATATTATGAATTATCTCGAAGAGAACGGTCTATTGACACACAGTCAACATGCATTTAGAAAACATCGTTCTTGTGAAATGCAACTATCTCTTTACACACACGAAGTGTTTAGTGTTACTGACAACGAGTTTCAAATTGTTCCGTATTTCTAGATTTGCAGAAGGATTTTGATACTGTACCACACACGCGGCTTCTAGTGAAATTGCGTGCTTACTGAATATCGTCTCAGTTATGCGACTGCATTCGTGATTTCCTTGCAGAGAGATCACAGTTCGTAGTAATTGACAAAAAGGCTTCGAGTAAAACACAAGCGATTTTTGGCGTTCCACAAGGTAATGCTATAGGCCCTCTGCTGTTCCTTATCTACATAAACGATTTAGGTTACAATCTGAGCAATCTGTCTGAGGTTATTTGCAGATGGTGTTGTCGTTTATCGCCTAGTAAACCCATCAGAATATCAAAACTAATTGCGAAACAATTTAAAGAAAGCTATCTGTATGGTCCGCTCGTGGTCTCGCAGTAGCCTTCTCGGTTCCCGGGCACGGGGTCCCGGATTCGATTCCCGGCGAGGTCAGGGATTTTCCCCTGCCTTGAGATGACTGGGTGTTGTGTCGTCTTCATCATCATCATTCATCCCAATTACGGTCGGAGGAAGGCAACGGCAAACCATCTCCATTGGGACCTTGCCTAGTACGGCGGTGCGGGTCTCCCGCATCGTTCCCCTACGCTCTGTCAAGAAGCATGGGACTTCCACCTGTATGGTGCGAAAATTGTCAACTGACCCTACATAACGAAAAGTGTGAGCTCATCCATGTGAGTGCTAAAAGAAATCCGTTAAGCTTCGGTTACACGATAAATCAGACCAATCTAAAGGGCGTAAATTCAGCTACATACCTACGAATTACAATTACGAACAAATTAAATTGGAAAGAACACATGGAATATGTTGTGTGGAAGCCAAACCAAAGACTGCGTTTCACTGGCATTTAAAAACAGATCTACTAAAGGGACTGCCTACACAACGCTAGTCCGCCCTCTTTTGGTGTACTGCTGCGTGGTCTGGGATCCTTACCACATAGGATTTACGGAGTACAGCGAAGTTCAAAGAAGGGCAGCAGGTTTTGTCTTATCGCGTAATACGTGAGAAAGTGTCACGGGCCTGATACAGGATTTGGGGTAGAAATCATTAAAATGAGACGTTTTCCTTTGCGGCGGAATCTTCCCAAGAAATTTGAATCACCAACTTTCTCCTCGGAATGCGAAAGTATCTCGCTGACGCCGACCTACATAGACAGAAACGATCATCGTAATGAAATAAGGGAAATCAGACCTCGCACGGAAAGATATATTTGTTGGTTTTTTTCCCCCACGCGCTGTTAGACAGAGGAATAATAGAGAATTATTGTGAAGGTGGTTCGATGAACGCTGTGGCAGGCTCTTAAATGTGATTTGCCGAGTGTCCATGTAGATGCTGATGTAGATGTGACGAGGCAGCACGCGGTCTGGACATCATAAACTAAACTGCCTGACAGAAAAAGAAGAAAAGAGAAGCACACAGAAGGCATAGCAAGTTGTCGCCGTTGCTGCGGACACGTTCACCATCTGCGAGTGTGTGAATGACTACAGCTGCAGTTCTCTCTGACTACTGGAACGGCCACCAGAGTGCGTTAGGTGTTCTTCGTGTTTAGTGATTTTACCAAGCGGGGCTGAGTGTACGGGTGTCCTCTGGTGTTCGCAATTTCTTTTTTCCACTGTGCAGTTGTAATGAGCGCAAACACTCACTGCTCATCACCATTTGCACGTGACGGTCACTGCCGACGAGAAGAGTTTTCCGTTACAAACAAAATGATTTTTTAAAAATACCTTTTCGAAAAATTGGTCCCAAACCGTATAGTGCGATTTTTGTTTTATCGGTAAGTGTTAAGCGGGACAGTAAAACACGAAGAGTAACCGGTACTCTGGCAGTGACGTCACAGCCTGGTCTCGCGTTTACTGCTACCGCCTCGCAGCAGGGCTGCTCAACCTCTACTGGAGTATTGGTTATTCTTCGAGTTTTACTGTCCCTGTTAACACATACCGATAAAACGAACATCGCACTAGACTAATCGGGGAGCACTTTGTCAAATGACCTCCATCGAATGGGCTCCATCGAATGGGCATATAAGAAACCGCTTAAAGAATAGTTTCGTTTGGAACGGGAAACGAACCGACGTATTCCGACGACACTGGGCATCGCACCAAACACGTGATTAGCAGTGTTCTGTTTCGGGTGACGCCAGCTACACGTTGCAAAAGCTAAACTACAAATACCTGCCGAAACATCAGGGAAAATGCGCCTGACGATTCTTAGAGGGGGAACCCTTTATGAGGGGCTCGAGCAGCATCACTATGGAGGATATAGAGATGGCAGATACTCGTGCGAGACAACGCTATCACCTTACAGATCAAGCGCGTTAGTGGAAACACCGGACAGGAATGCGAATGGAGCGATTCGACTGAGTTCAGTGACATGCCTCAAAATCAGTTTTATTACACAAGTGAGTTACCATGCACAGAAGCCACCAAAGACAACATATGACACTCTTCATATATGAATTCATGAGGAGGGATTCCCTTAATAATCTTAGTAACAGTTACTTCTGTTTCCACAAAGTAATGATTGGTGTTCCATCGGACCTCTTATCAATAATTACCACCAAAAAATAAACAAAGAAGAATATCAGGCCACACGCCTTAGAACAAACGTAAGATATAAAAAAAATATTAACCACTATGCTTCGTCCTGTTCAGTACAGAGATTTATCATAACACACAAGATATGATATCTGGGCCGGCCGGAGTGGCCGTGCGGTTCTAGGCGCTCCAGTCTGGAGCCGCGATACCGCTACGGTTGCAGGTTAGAATCCTGCCTCGGGCATGGATGTGTGTGACGTCCTTAGGTTAGTTAGGTTTAAGTAGTTCTAAGGTCTAGGGGACTGATGACCTCAGAAGTTAAGTCCCATAGTGCTCAGAGCCATATGATATCTTGAACCTATAATCGTCACATTTTCACTTTAAACTGAACCAACACAATACGTGAGAAACAAATACCTTCCAGGCACAGTAAAGTAACAGGGTCAGGATTACACAGAGGGGTAACAATCAGGGTGGAGAATAATTGCGTCACAAATTTTAACCCTGGATAGCTGATGTCAGTATGAACCAAAATTACTAATGTTGTGTAGCTCGACAACGCACCATTTTTTAACTGCGGAAGCTTGCACGCGCTCCGGTTGGCCGCGGGATTGCCCTGTTGCCGGACGTCCTGGACAACGCATGGCGGCAAATGGATTGCCTGCCGGAGATGGCGTCGTATCCAAGTGAGCCGCACGCTCGGAGGTAGCCCGCCAGCCTTACACTCTGGGGGTGAATCCGCCGGGGTCCCGACACATCCACTGTAGTTTCATGATAAGACGAACAGGGAACAAACCGTCAACAGCTGTTAGTTCGCGTACAGAAAGTCTTTTACAAACTGTGTCGGCCCTGAAAAGGGCCTCTTTTGTAGCTAGGACACTGTTTACTTAAAGCAGGTGATCGAACTGGCGACCCTCTCACGCGACACTATCTTGATAACGTCGGTGTTTTGCCGAACTCTTTCAAAGATTGACCTGATGTGATCGGCGGCGTATTGAATGCAATCCCTTAATACTTCTTCGTTTCTAGGTGGTTCGCGTCTGGGCGAACTAGCACCTTGAAGAATCCCCACAGGAAAAATTCCGGCGGCGTGAGGTCTAGCGGGGGCCATGTGCTACGAGCACCTATGCCAATTACCCCTTAGTCGAAGAGTTCATTTAAATATCCGCGCAGCACGACTGTTATGTGCGCGTGCCCCATCATGCTGCAACCACATGCTTAGCCGTATGTCCAGGGGAACATCTTCCAGCATGTCGGGTAGAGTTTCTTGTAGAAAGTGAAGGTAATTTGCCCCGGTAAGCCGAGGCGGTAGATGGACCGGCCCAACCAGATGTCACCCACAATGCCTGCGCAAATGTTAAGGGAAAATAGTTCCTTGTGTCCGTGGACGTACGTGGCATGAGAATTTCCCCTTGACCAGTGCTGAACCGTTTCGAGTGTTGTAAAGGCCATCCCGATGGAAGGTGGACTCGTCGGTAAACAACACAATGGCGTGGAAGTCGGAATCTCGTGCAACACGTCGCAGAACCCACCGGCAAAACCCTAGCCTGTGTTCATAGTCCGCCACAGGATTTAGGTATTGGACAGGGTGGAAACTAAATGTATGCTGGCTCCCTCAAAACTTCCCAGACTAAACGTGTAAGTAGGCTGTTTAGGTTTTTCTGTTGGTAACGCCACGTAGCGCTCTATATGAAAATCACTGACTGTGCTGTGTGAAGGCTGTGGTTGGTTTGCATTGTTGGAGTATATGCTATTGTAGTGTTGGGCAGTTGGCTGTTAACAGCGCGTAGCGTTGCACAGTTGGAGGTGAGCCGCCAGCAGTGGTGGATGTGGGGAGAGAAATGGCGGAGTTTTGAGACCGGATGATCTGGACGTGTGTTCATCAGAGACAGTAAATTTGTAAGATTGGATGCAATGAACTGCTATATATGTTATGACTTTTGAACACTATTAAGGTAAATACATTGTTTGTTCTCTATGACAATTTTTCATTTGCTAACTATGCCTATCAGTAGTTAGTGCCTTCAGTAGTTACAATCTTTTATTTAGCTGGCAGTAGTGGCGCTCGCTATATAACAGTAGTTCGAGTTGTTGTTGTTGTGGTCTTCAGTCCTGAGACTGGTTTGATGCAGCTCTCCATGCTACTCCATCCTGTGCAAGCTTCTTCATCTACCAGTACCTACTGCAACCTACATCCCTCTGAATCTGCTTAGTGTATTCATCTCTTGGTCTCCCCCTATGATTTTTACCCTCCACGCTGCCCTCCAATACTAAATTGGTGATCCCTTGATGCCTCAGAACATGTCCTACCAACCGATCCCTTCTTCTGGTCAAGTTGTGCCACAAACTTCTCTTCTCCCCAATCCTATTCAATACTTCCTCATTAGTTACGTGATCTACCCATCTAATCTTCAGCATTCTTCTGTAGCACCACATTTCAAAAGCTTCTATTCTCTTCTTGTCCAAACTATTTACCGTCCATGTTTCACTTCCATACATGGCTACACTCCATACGAATACTTTCAGAAATAACTTCCTGACACTTAAATCTATACTCGATGTTAACAAATTTCTCTTCTTTAGAAACGCTTTCCTTGCCATTGCCAGTCTACATTTTATATCCTCTCTACTTCGTCCATCATCAGTTATTTTGCTCCCCAAATAGCAAAACTCCTTTACTACTTTAAGTGTCTCATTTCCTAATCTAATACCATCAGCATCACCCGACTTAACTCGACTACATTCCATTATCCTCGTTTTGCTTTTGTTGATGTTCATCTTATATCCTCCCTTCAAGACACCATCCATTCCGTTCAACTGCTCTTCCAAGTCCTTTGCTGTCTCTGACAGAATTACAATGTCATCGGCGAACCTCAAAGTTTTTATTTCTTCTCCATGGATTTTAATACCTACTCCAAATTTTTCTTTTGTTTCCTTTACTGCTTGCTCAATATAGAGATTGAATAACATCGGGGAGAGGCTACAACCCTGTCTTACTCCCTTCCCAACCACTGCTTCCCTTTCATGTCCCTCAACTCTTATAACTGCCATCTGGTTTCTGTACAAGTTGTAAATAGTCTTTCGCTCCCTGTATTTTACCCCTGCCACCTTTAGAATTTGAAAGAGAGTATTCCAGTCAACATTGTCAAAAGCTTTCTCTAAGTCTACAAATGCTAGAAACGTAGGTTTGCCTTTCCTTAATCTTTCTTCTAAGATAAGTCGTAAGGTCAGTATTGCCTCACGTGTTCCAGTATTTCTACGGAATCCAAACTGATCTTCCCCGAGGTCGGCTTCTACTAGTTTTTCCATTCGTCTGTAAAGAATTCGTGTTAGTACTTTGCAGCTGTGGCTTATTAAACTGATTGTTCGGTAATTTTCACATCTGTCAACACCTGCTTTCTTTGGGATTGGAATTATTATATTCTTCTTGAAGTCTGAGGGTATTTCGCCTGTTTCATACATCTTACTCACCAGATGGTAGAGTTTTGTCAGGACTGGCTCTCCCAAGGCCGTCAGTAGTTCCAATGGAATGTTGTCTACTCCGGGGACCTTGTTTCGACTCAGGTCTTTCAGTGCTCTGACAAACTCTTCACGCCGTATCGTATCTCCCATTTCATGTTCATCTACATCCTCTTCCATTTCCATAATATTGTCCTCAAGTGCATCGCCCTTGTATAGACCCTCTATATACTCCTTCCACCTTTCTGCTTTCCCTTCTTTACTTAGAACTGGGTTTCCATCTGAGCTCTTGATGTTCATACATGTGGTTCTCTTATCTCCAAAGGTCTCTTTAATTTTCCTGTAGGCAGTATCTATCTTACCCCTAGTGAGATAAGCCTCTACATCCTTACATTTGTCATCTAGCCATCCCTTCGAGTAACGAAGATTTTTGTGAGGTAAGTGATTTGTGAAAGGTATAGGTTAATGTTACTCAGGGCCATTCTTTTGTAGGGATTATTGAAAGACAGATTGCGTTGCGCTAAAAATATTGTGTGTCAGTTTAGTGTTGATCAGAATAGGTAAAGAGCGAAATGTCTGAGTACGTTCAGTTCTGCACAGCTGTTTGAAAATCAAATAATGGAAGAGGCTTATCAGCACAGTAATTCATTAATTTTGGTAAGGGGACGTTTCAACCGACATGTGAGCCCCATATCGCGTCCAACTGCTCGAGTACTTCTCGTAGGTGCTTCCTCGAAGCGGTCGAGAACAGTCCCTTCAAATGCAGCATCCCGTCGTGTTCGGGGTCTTCCAGCATCACCATGACATCCCGCTAACGAGCCTGTTTCGCCAAGTCGCCGGTGAACTGCTGTAAACGTTTGCGGGTGTGGGTGGCGTGTTGCTTGGCTCCGTTTCTCATACAACCGTCGAGCTTCTTGTGCATTACCGTCGGCTGGTCCATAAACAAAAACCATATCTCGTTGTTCTTCAAACGAATACTGTGCCACCATGCTTACTGTAGGACTAAATCGCAGGTGACGTGTGTGTGTGTGTGTTCCGAAGCGAAGCTTACGGGTGAATGACTCTGACGTGAGGTGGAGACAAACGACACGTGTGCGTGTCATCTTGAGGCAGTGACGGGAAGAGGGCCGTTTGTATGTCTGAACCGACAACCATAGCGAACGGCAACAGGGCAATCCCACGGCCAATCGGAGCGCGTGGTGGCAAGTTTCCGTAGTTAAAAAATGGTGCGGTGTCGACCTGCACAATATTAGTAACTTTGGTTCCTGCTGCCATCAGCTATCCAGGGTTAAAATTTCGTGAGACGAGCGACGCACAACGCATAAACACGGCACTTCTTCTCCAAACAATAACAGGGCACGAAGCTGGTTTATGAATACTAGTTAGCATCAATATCCACACGCGACCTGCTCATACAGCGCGGCACACACAACCTAATTCTCGTTCGTTAATAAGCACCCTCAAAACCAGCCCGCCGTGTGGTACGTAATTCCAGTTCCACGAGAAACAAATCAATCATCCATAATGGGCGCGCTACGGACGAATGAGCAGAAAACAGGCCGGGTGGTAACGTTGGCCGAACACAGTACCCCAATGAGACTGCGTCATCCAGAAGCAATCTTCACGTCTAGGCGGCAGGTTAGGCTCATGTCCAGCATTACGGTACACCACTTGTTGGCCCACAACGTAATTCCACCGATCCGCTGCGTCCAACAATCACTTCCTCCTCCACCACCGCTAGGACTCTTATCTCCTACTAACGTCCCGCGACCCCACGAAAGGTCACCTCACTGCCGAAGGGAGGCGTGACCAAACTTTGCGGCTACAGCCAAGCTAAACACACAGTGCGGTACACGGCATACAGTGTTTCAGAGCGCTCTCACTGTGTGTTTCCACTTCGCCACTTGGTCTAATCGAGCAGTATGCGGACTTGTGGGGCATTCCGAAGTGTCTGTGGCCCGATGTTGGAGTGCATGCAAATGCGAGGGCAGGCTTACTCGTGGTCAGGGTTCCAGTCCACAACGATGATTGTGAGTTAGGGAACTTTGATTGTACAACGGTCCTCACGTGTTACCTCTCATGAGAGAGCATCGTGCTCCTCCACATATGACACGTGTCTGTATGAAGTGTCCGAGTAATGTTGAGGTACAACCGTTGCCAGCAAGATGCTGACATCTGTCCCCAATAGAATATGTATGGAACCATTTGTGGAGCATTCGGATGTCAAGCGGCCCGATATTGGGTCGCAGGGGCGACGTCTGGAGAGTTTTCTGGAAATCTAGGTTACGTCTTACGGGACCAAACTGCTGAGGTCGTCGGTCCCTAAGTTTACGCATTACTTGATCTTAAACTAACTTACGCTAAGGACAACACACACACCCATGCCCGAGGGAGGACTCGAACACCCAACGGGGGGAGCCGCGCTGACCTTGACGATGCGCCTCAGGCCGCTCGGCTACCCCGCGCGACCGTCTGGAGACGTAGCACTGTGATTTCGTTTTTTGTGCAGCAGTCGCGCACCAACGGGGATGAATGTGCAGGTACGTTATGGTGAGGCAAAAGACATGAATTGTCTCGCCACGTTTCAGATCATTTCCTTCTCACATTTTCTCGCAGGCGTAGCAACACGTCCCGATAGTACCATCGATTGACAGTTTGTTCCTGTGCCACGAATTCATGATGAACTAATCCTTCAAAGTCAAAGACAACTATCAGCATAGTTTTGACATTTGACCTGACATGACGAGCTTCTTTTGGTCTTGGAGAATCTTGGTCTCAACATCATAACCGTAGACTCACGTCTCATCACCGGTTATGATTCTCTTAAGCAACATATGTCACGGCTGCAAAATACTAACGCGAATTCATTACACACGAATCGAAAAACTGGCAGAAGCCTACCTTGGGGAAGATCAGTTTGGATTCCGTAGAAATATTGGAACACGTGAGGCAATACTAACCTTACGACTTGTCTTAGAAGAAAGATTAAGAAAAGGCAAACCTACGTTTATAGCATTTGTAGACTTGGAGAAAGCTTTTGACAATGTTGACTGGAATATTCTCTTTCAAATTCTAAAGGTCGCAGGGGTAAAGTACAGGGAGCGAAAGACTATTTACAATTTGTACAGAAACCAGACGGCAGTTATAAGAGTCGAGAGGCATGAAAGGGAAGCAGTGGTTGGGAAGGGAGTGAGACAGGGTTGTAGCCTCTCCCCGATGTTATTCAATCTGTATATTGAGCAAGCAGTAAAGGAAACAAAAGAAAAATTTGGAGTAGGTATTAAAATCCATGGAGAAGAAATAAAAACCTTGAGGTTCGCCGATGACATTGTAATTCTGCCAGAGACAGCAAAGGACTTGGAAGAGCAGTTGAACGGAATGGATAGCGTCTTGAAAGGAGGATATAAGATGAACATCAACAAAAGCAAAACGAGGATAATGGAATGTAGTCGAACTAAGTCGGGAGATGCTGAGGGTATTAGATTAGGAAATGAGACACTTAAAGTAGTAAAGGAGTTTTGCTATTTGGGGAGCAAAATAACTGATGATGGTCGAAGTAGAGAGGATATAAAGTGTAGACTGGCAATGGCAAGGAAAGCGTTTCTGAAGAAGAGAAATCTGTTGACATCGAGTATAGATTTAAGTGTCAGGAAGTCGTTTCTGAAAGTATTTGTATGGAGTGTAGCCATGTATGGAAGTGAAACATGGACGATAACCAGTTTGGACAAGAAGAGAATAGAAGCTTTCAAAATGTGGTGCTACCGTGTGAACCATTTGTAACGCCGAGTACGGCTTAAGAACTCATCGCCGAGGGGTTCTTGCGTCATTTTCCGTGTCTCCGTAAAGGTTTTCTTGAGTTTCACGCAAAATTTACCGCAGACGCGTTGCTCCTCTAACTCTGCCACCTCGAAATTCGCAAACTGTTAGAAATAACGTTCTACTCAATACAGCACTGAACAATAACTAACAGACAATCAGTGATGAAACTTGCGGCAGTTAGACATTAAACACAGGAGTGAGCAGGGACACCAACCGCATTTCGCTCCAGCACATCATTGGCGCGAATTTACGAATGTTGCGAAATTTTTTGAACAGACCTCGTATATACCGGAAGGATATTACGAGGCCTCGCCAAATACGTGCGGCGTGCGTATCGCCTCCCTCCGTAATGTGTGTCGAGCCTACTCGCATACACGACACAAGCAAAGATTTTAGAATGATCCAGAGGATTATCAAATAGAATCGCAACTTATACAAAAGTCCAGAAAATTCTCACGCTTCAAACTCCGTCAACCATGTCACCTCAGCGACACTTAGCATCGCAGCTACAACAAAATATCAGTGTGTCAATGCACGTTTGCGGCTAGAAACAGATGTCATTAAACAGTACCTTGATCCGCTACGTCAAATATCCGCTAGCTCCAGTCTTTGATGCTTACCTGCAACAGAAAAAGGAATTGCATCTCGTTACTAACAGATAAGCTTTAATTGCTGCATACACAAAGGGAATACTTATACGTTTTACTACCTGACGTTATGTTTAAGAGAATTCAAAAAGTATACAGCGATCAAAAAGGCTTTAACAAGTTAATGCATAGCGGTAGCTGAGTGGTCAGCGCGACAATGTCAATCCTAAGGGCCCGGGTTCGATTCCCGGTTGGGTCGGAGATTTTCTCCGCTCAGGCACTGGGTATTGCGTTGTCATCATCATCATCATCACCAATTTCATCCCCATCGACGAGCAAGTCGCCGAAGTGGCGTCATATCGAAAGACTTGCACCCGACAAACGGACTACCCGACGGTAGGCCCTAGTCACACGATATTTACATTTACCATGAAAGCTGGAAAGCCCCCTAGTGGGCGGCAGGGCCTAGGTTGACCACCACTGTAATACGTTATGTTCGTAAGGAGCAAACCGCCAGAGGACCGTACTACCTGAAATCTCCTGACGAGGATACGGCACGCTATCAAGACGAAACGTCGAGGGAAGATGTACAGGATGTGCTTCTACTCCATGTCGCAACTCCAAAATATAGTCACTCATGAGGTATCAAATTTTACGTCACTCCCATATTCTCCTTTCTCTAAAGGTTCCTTATGGACAAATAATAGTGTGGCAGGCATTTCGAGAAAGATGATGAGGTGACTGAGAAGCGTATGTCCACCAATCGCCGTGGTTTTAGGAAGCATCGCTCCTTGCCATATTCTCGCATGATACACTTAGAACTATGGACGAAGGGCAACAGGCTGATTCCATATTTCCAGATTTCAGGAAAGCATCTAACACGGTGCCCCATTGCAGGCTGTTAACGAAGGTACGAGTATATGGAATAAGTCCACAGATATGTGAGAAGTTCGAAGACTTCTTAAATAATAGATCCCAGTACGTTGTCCTCGACGGTGAGTGTTCATCAGAGACAGGGGTATCGTCAGGAGTGGCCCAGGGAAGTGTGACAGGATCGCCGTTGTTCGCTGATGATTCGGCGAACAGGGAGGGCAATATTCAGTGGTTGTTCGCTGAAGATGCTGTGATGTACAGGAAGGTCTCGAAGTTGAGTCACTGTAGCAAGATAAAAGACGACAAAATTTATAGTTGGTGTGATGTTGGCAGCTAGCTGTACAATGCAGAAAAATGCAAGGTAATGCAGATGAGTTGGAAAAACCAGGCCGTTATTTTCCAATACAGCATTAGTAGCATACTGCGTGTCACAGTCACGTCTTTTAAATGTCAGGGCGTAAAGTTGCAAAGCGATATGAAATGGAACGAACGTTTAAGCATTGTACTCCCCTGTTCGTCCTGTCTGGACCGGTGCTGGTCCTACACATTTTAGCAATATTCTAGGATGGGTTGCACGAGTGTTTTGTAAGCAGTCTCATTTATACACTCATGTCCATAAATTAAGGATAATTGCAGAATGTGGTGCCACACAACGAGGCACTACACAAAACTGGCGCTAACGGCATAGGCACGTAGGGAACACAGACGACACAGATCTGTTAAGTCCATGGTATTGGTCATAAGTTGAGAAAACGATCCCGAAAGACATGTCCTACAAAACACCACTGTTTCCTGCACATGTACCCGGACATCAATATGGGATATGATCACCATGCTCACGTACACAGAGCACACAACGGGTTGGCATACTCTGAATCAGGTGGTCGAGCAGCTGCTGGGGTATAGCCTCCCATTCTTGCACCAGTGCCTGTCGGATCTCCTGAACTGTCGTAGGGGTCTGAAGACGTGCAGCGATACGTCGACCGAGAGCATCGCAGACGTGCTCGATGGGGTTTAGGTCTGGAGAACAGGCAGGCCACTCCATTCGCCTGATATCTTCTGTTTCCAGGTGCTCCTCCACGATGGCAGCTCGGTGGGTTCGTGCGTTACCATCCATCAGGAGGAAGGTGGGACCCACTGCACCGCTGAAAAGGCGGACATATTGGTGCAAAATGACGTCCCTATACACCTGACCTCTTACATTTCCTCTGTCAAAGATATGCAGGGGTGTATGTGCACCAATCATAATCCCACCTCACACCATCAAACGACGACCTCCATAAAGGTCCCTTTCAAGGACATTAATAGGTTGGTATCTGGTTCCTGGTTCACCCCAGATGAAAACCCGGCGAGAATCACTGTTCAGACTACATCTACATCCATACTCCGCAAGCCACCTGACGGTGTGTGACGGAGGGTACCTTGAGTACCTCTATCGGTTCTCCCTTCTATTCCAGTCTCGTATTGTTCGTGGAAAGAAGGATTGTCGGTATGCCTCTGTGTGGGCTCTAATCTCTCTGATTTTATCCTCTTGGTCTCTTCGCGAGATATACGTAGGAGGGAGCAATATGTTGCTTGACTCTTCGGTGAAGGTATGTTCTCGAAACTTTAACAAAAGCCCATACCGAGCTACTGAGCGTCTCTCCTGCAGAGTCTTCCACTGGAGTTTATCTATCATCTCCGTAACGCTTTCGCGATTACTAAATGATCCTGTAACGAAGCGCGCTGCTCTCCTTTGGATCTTCTCTCTCTCTTCTATCAACCCTATCTGGTACGGATCCCACACTGCTGAGCAGTATTCAAGCAGTGGGCGAACAAGCGTACTATAACCTACTTCCTTTGTTTTCGGATTGCATTTCCTTAGCATTCTTCCAATAAATCTCAGTCTGGCATCTGCTTTACCGACGATCAACTTTATATGATCATTCCATTTTAAATCACTCCTAATGCGTGCTCCCAGATAATTTATGGAATTAACTGCTTCCAGTTGCTGACCTGCTATATTGTAGCTCAATGATAAGGGATCTTTCTTTCTATGTATTCGCAGCACATTACACTTGTCTACATTGAGATTCAACTGCAATTCCCTGCATCATGCGTCAGTTCGCTGCAGATCCTCCTGCATTTCAGTACAATTTTCCATTGTTACAACCTCTCAATATACCCCAGCATCATCCGCAAAAAGCCTCAGTGAACTTACGATGTCATCCACAAGGTCATTTACGTATATTGTGAATAGCAACGGTCCTATGACACTCCCCTGCGGCACACCTGAAATCACTCTTACTTCGGAAGACTTCTCTCCACTGAGAATGACATACTGCGTTCTGTTATATAGAAACTCTTCAATCCAATCACACAATTGGTCTGATAGTCCATATGCTCTTACTTTGTTCATTAAACGACTGTGGGGAACTGTATCGAACGCCTTGCGGAAGTCAAGAAACACGGCATCTACCTGGGAACCCGTGTCAATGGCTCTCTGAGTCTCGTGGACGAATAGCGCGAGCTGAGTTTCACACGATTGTCTGTTTTGAAACCCATGCTGATTCCTACAGAGTAGATTTCTAGTCTCCAGAAAAGTCATTATACTCGAACATAATACGTGTTCCAAAATTCTACAACTGATCGACGTTAGAGATATAGGTCTATAGTTCTGCACATCTGTTCGACGTCCCTTCTTGATAATGGGGATGACCTGTGCCCTTTTCCAATCCTTTGGAACGCTACGCTCTTCTAGAGACCTACGGTACACCGCTGCAAGAAGGGGGGCAAGTTTCTTCGCGTACTCTGTGTAAAATCGAACTGGTATCCCATCAGGTCCAGAGGCATTTCCTCTTTTGAGCGATTTTAATTATTTCTCTATCCCTCTGTCACCTATTTCGATATCTACTATTTTGTCATATGTGCGACAGTCTAGAGAAGGAACTACAGTGCAGTCTTCCTCTGTGAAACAGCTTTGGGAAAAGACATTTAGTATTTCGGCTTTTAATCTGTCATCCTCTGTTTCAGTACCATTTTGGTCACAGAGTGTCTGGACATTTTGTTTTGATCCACCTACCGCTTTGACATAAGGCCAAAATTTCTTAGGATTTTCTGCCAAGTCAGTACATGGAACTTTACTTTCAAATTCATTGAACGCCTCTCGCATAGCCCTCCTCACACTACATTTCGCTTCGGCTAATTTTTGTTTGTCTGCAAGCCTTTGGCTATGTTTATGTTTGCTGTGAAGTTCCCGTTGCTTCCGCAGCAGTTTTCTAACTCGGTTGTTGTACCACGGTGGATCTTTTCAATCTCTTACGATATTGCTTGGCACATACTCATCTAACGCATATTGTACGATCGTTTTGAACTTTGTCCACTGATCCTCAACACAATCTGTACTTGAGACAAAACTTTTGTGTTGAGCCGTCAGGTACTCTGTAATCTGCTTTTTGTCACTTTTGCTAAACAGAAAAATCTTCCTACCTCTTTTAATATTTCTATTTACGGCTGAAATCATCGATGCAGTAACCGCTTTATGATCGCTGATTCCCTGTTCTGCGTTAACTGTTTCAAACAGTTCGGGTCTGTTTGTCACCAGAAGGTCTAATATGTTATCGCCATGAGTCGGTTCTCTGTTTAACTGCTCAAGGTAGTTTTCAGATAAAGCACTTAAAAAAATTTCACTGGATTCTTTGTCCCTGCCACCTGTTATGAACGTTTGAGTCTCCCAGTCTATATCCGGCAAATTAAAATCTCCACCCACAACTATAGCATGGTGGGGACATCTACTCGAAATATTTACCAAATTATCCTTCAGGTGTTCAGCCACAACAGCTGCTGAGCCAGGGGACCTACAGAGACATCCAATTACCATGTCTGAGCCTGCTTTAACAGTGACCTTCACCCAAAGTATTTCACATTCCGGATCTCCGTCAATTTCATTCGATACTATTGCACTTCTTATCGCTATAAACACGCCTCCCCCTTCACTGCCCAGTCTGTCTCTGCGGTATACATTCCAATCTGAGTTTAGGATTTCATTACTGTTTACGTCTGGTTTCAGCCAACTTTCTGTCCCTAGTACTATATGGGCGTTGTTACCGTTTATTAATGAGAGCAGTTCTGGGATCTTTCTATAGACGTTCCTGCAGTTTACTATTAGCACATTAATATTGTTATTCCCTGTTGCATTTTGCCTACTCCTACCTTGCCGCGTCTCAGGAGGCGTCTTGTCGGGCCTAGGGAGGGAATTCTCTAACCTAAAAAACCCCCATGTGCACTCCACACGTACTCCGCTACCCTTGTAGCCGCTTCCCGCGTGTAGTGCACGCCTGACCTATTCAGGGGGACCCTACATCTCTCCACCCGATAGCGGAGGTCGAGAAATTTGCACCCCAGATCTCCGCAGAATCGTCTGAGCCTCTGGTTTAAGCCTTCCACTCGGCTCCAAACCAGAGGACCGCGATCGGTTCTGGGAACGATACTACAAATAGTTAGCTCTGATTCCACCCCGCGAGCGAGGCTTTCCTCCTTCACAAATTCCGCCAACCGCCTGCACGAACTGAGGATGACCTCTGAACCCAGACGGCAGGAGTCATTGGTGCCAACATGAGCAACAATTTGCAGTCGGTTGCACCGAGTGACCTCTATCGCCGCCGGCAGGACCTCCTCCACATCTCGGATGAGACCCCCCGGCAAGCAGAGTGAAGTACTGTGTTCTTGACACCAGGCTTTACGGGCTCTCCTGTGACCAGGGGTCAGTGGAATGCACCTTCCAGGTCTCTGGGCGAATAAACCATGTCTGTTCAGCGGTCTGTAGACTGTGCGTCAGGAGACAACTGTTCCAGTGGCTGCGGTAAGGTCCCGAGCAAGGCTACCTGCAGTACTCCGTGGCCGTCTGCGGGCACTGATGGTGATATATCGGTCGTCTTGGTGTGTTGTACACTGTGGACGTCCAGTACTGTAGCGCCTGGACACGTTTCCTGTCTGCTGGAATCGTAGCCATAATCTTGAGATGACACTTTGCGGCACACGGAGGGCCCGTGCTACGACCTGCTGTGTTTGACCAGCCTCAAGTCACTCTAGTATTCTACCCCTCATAACGTCGTCAATATGTGCTGCCAGCGCCACCGTGCGACGACCGCAGGTCACATGCACCGCATGGTCATACCACGAGGTGATTTAAACCCGCAAACCGCCCACCAGAGCGTTGTTTCACTATGTATCAGCATTATCCTTAATTTATGAGCGTGAGTGTGGATCGGTGTGATGAATTGCAGCTAGTCCTAAATGTGGAAAAACGTAAGTCAATGCGGATGAGTAGGAGGAACAAACCTGTAATGTTCGTTTACAGAATTACTAGTGTCCTACTTGACACAATGAAGTCCTTTAAATATCGGGCGTAACGTTGCAAAACGATATGAGATGGGACAAGCTTGTGAAAACTGTGGTAGGGAAGGCAAATGGTCGAGTTCGGTTTATTGGGAGAATTTTAGGAGAGAGTGGTTCACCTGGAGAGGAGACCGCACACAGGACCTATTCTTGAGTACTGCTAAAAAATCTGGGGTCCGTTTCAAATCAGATTGAAGAAAGATATCGAAGCAATTCCGTTGGGGCTGCTATATTTGTTGGTTCAAACAACACGTAAGTGCTACGAAAATGCTTCAGGAAGTCAAATGAGGGTCCCTGGAGATGGGGCGACGTTCTTTTCGAAAAACTCTATTGGGAAAATTTAGAGAACCGGCATTTTAAGCTGATTGCAGAACGGTTCCACAGCCGCCAACATACATACTACAAAGATATGATACGATAAATTAGGACTCTCCCTCGCTCTCTTTGCGAATGGTGCAGGAAAGAAAACGACAAGTAGTGGTATAGAGTACCCTCCGTCATGCACCGTGCAATGGCTTGTGTGGAGTATCGGTCTGAACAGCCAAAATGCAAATTTCTATAACCGAGATCTCCGCCACGTCAGCCATCCATTGTTGGAAGAAATGTATCACACTGAAGGATGAACATGTAGACAAGGGCTGATAGCATCACTAAGTTTTAAGATTACTATTTCACTGTTTCGAAATGATAATTAGGACTTACGATTATCCTTGCAGTCATTTTTCCCTTCGCTCATTACGCGAATGAGCTAGGACAGAAAATCGTTGATATTGTCACGAAGAACGATCCGCCACACACTGTAGACTGGCTTGCGAAATATTCATGCAGATGTGGATGTGGAGCAGCCAGTGACGGTAGCTGCCGGCTTTGGGCCGTTTGCATACGGTAACGCGGGGTGAGGCAGTAACGGTGCGTCTGGGGACTCCGTTCTCCAGAGGCGGGCGAAGCCAGAGCAGTGATAGAGAGGGAGGGGGGAGGGTGGGAAGGGGAGAGAGAGAGAGAGAGAGAGAGAGAGAGAGAGAGAGAGAGAGAGAGAAAGGGCAGGCACAACACAACAGGCACGACGCAGCTGCAGCAGGTTCGCCTGGCGCGAACACACCGTTACGCGCAGGAATGCCGGCTGCACCTGTCTCAACCTTCCCAACTCTACTGAACGGAGAATGCCAGCGTAACTGTAATACGGAATGTAAGTTGTGTTTACATTACATCCAGGTACCGAGCTAACTGCCCTCTAACCATGCACGTCCTCTACAAGGGTCAGTTGTATGGGAAGTCAAGCTATATAATTACACTACTCGCAATTAAAATTGCTACACCACGAAGATGAGATGCTACAGACGTGAAATTTAACCGACAGGAAGAAGATGCTGTGATATGCAAATGATTAGCTTTTCAGAGCATTCACACAAGGTTGGCGCCGGTGGCGACACCTACAACTTGCTGACATGAGGGAAGTTTCCAACCGATTTCTCGTACACAAACAGCAGTTGACCGGCGTTGCCTGGTGAAACGTTGTTGTGATGCATCGTGTGAGGAGGAGAAATGCGTACCATCACGTTCCCGACTCTGATAAGGGTCGCATTGTAGCCTATCGCGATTGCGGTTTATCGTATCGCGGCATTGCTGCTCGCGTTGGTCGAGCTCCAATGACTGTTAGCGGAATATGGAATCGGTGGGTTCAGGAGGGTAATACGGAACGCCGTGCTCGATCCCAACGACCTCGTATCACTAGCAGTCGAGATGACAGGCATCTTATCCGCATGGCCGTAACGGATCGTTCAGCCACGTCTCGAGCCCTGAGTCAAGAGATGGGGACGTCTGAAAGACAACAACCATCTGCAGGAACAGTTCGACAACGTTGCAGCAGCATGGACTATTAGCTCGGAGACCACGGCTGCGGTTACCCTTGACCCTGCATCACAGACAGGAGCGCCTGCGATGGTGTACTCAACGACGAACCTGGGTGCACGAATGGCAAAACGTCATTTTTCGGATGAATCCAGGTTCTCTTTACAGCATCATGATGGTCGCATCCGTGTTTGGCGACATCGCGGTGAACGCACATTGGAAGCGTGTATTCGTCATCGCCATACTGGCGTATCACCCGGCGTGATGGTATGGGGTGCCATTGGTTACACGTCCCGGTCACCTCTTGTTCGCCCTGAGGGCACTTTGAACAGTGGACGTTACATTTCAGATGTGTTGCGGCCCGGGGCTCTACCCTTCATTCGATCCCTGCGAAATCCTACATTTCAGCACGACCGCATGTTGCAGCTCCTGTACGGGCGTTTCTGGATACAGAAAATGTTCGACTGCTGCCCTGGCCAGCACATTCTCCAGATCTCTCACCAACTGAAAACGTCTGGTCAATGGTGGCCGAGCAACTGGCTCGTCACAATACGCCAGTCACTTCTCATGATGAACTGTGGTATCGTGTTGAAGCTGCATGAGCAGCTGTACCTGTACACGCCATCCAAGCTCTGTTTGACTCAGTGCCCAGGCGTATCACGGCCTTTATTACGGCCAGAGGTGGTTGTTCTGGGTACTGATTTCTCAGGGTCTATGCACCTAAATTGCTTGAAAATGTAATCACACGTCAGTTTTAGTATAATATATTTATCCAATGAATACCCGTTTATCATCTGCGTTTCTTCTTGGTGTAGTAATTTTAATGGCCATTAGTGTATGTACCCAGACAGGTGGAACCACGCCGTGTCACTCACGATGAGCCTTAGTGAGTCCGAGACACCACTGGCAACATTTCTCAACAGCGATGAACAGAAATTCTCTCTCTTCTGCAGGTCTGGCGCCTTCAGTTGTAGCACAACACTTATACAGTACGGTTTTAACTTGAGACCCCTTAAACAACGTCTGCAACTTCTCTCACTCTCTTCAACCTGTTGATACAGGTTCTCGGATGACTTACGAGAACGTCTAGTCATTATTTTCTGAACCTGCATCTTTAACTCAGGTGTGCAGACAGGTCGTGGTCTGTTCCTGGGAGCATTTCGAACCGATCCTGTACGCCGCCACTGATCGATCAATCCCTGTACGGTGCTTTTTGCTGCCTCCTGAAATAGATCCTTTGTTTTCACAAAAGATCCACTGTGAATGAACGCTTCAACAATGGCAACACGCTCGGGTGACGAGTACGGTATTAACGCACACTTACACTCATCCGGCTTCACGCAATAAAGTCTTTTTCTCAACTGGTTTCGACGAGTTTCACTGGCTGCGGCTGCAGCGGCCTCACGCAACAAGAAAGTTCCGCGTAGCTTCGGTACATCACAGGGAATGGTTAGTTCGTGCGCGACTGTTTGTGAGCGTTTCTGGTTTTCCATTATTGTTGGGCGCGCGACGCACTGGAACATTAGCGTTGTGGACGACTTGTCGGTTTTACGTGCCGCACTTTGTACTAATAGTACTAGTACTACTCAGCAATAATAATACACTCCTGGAAATGGAAAAAAGAACACATTGACACCGGTGTGTCAGACCCACCATACTTGCTCCGGACACTGCGAGAGGGCTGTACAAGCAATGATCACACGCACGGCACAGCGGACACACCAGGAACCGCGGTGTTGGCCGTCGAATGGCGCTAGCTGCGCAGCATTTGTGCACCGCCGCCGTCAGTGTCAGCCAGTTTGCCGTGGCATACGGAGCTCCATCGCAGTCTTTAACACTGGTAGCATGCCGCGACAGCGTGGACGTGAACCGTATGTGCAGTTGACGGACTTTGAGCGAGGGCGTATAGTGGGCATGCGGGAGGCCGGGTGGACGTACCGCCGAATTGCTCAACACGTGGGGCGTGAGGTCTCCACAGTACATCGATGTTGTCGCCAGTGGTCGGCGGAAGGTGCACGTGCCCGTCGACCTGGGACCGGACCGCAGCGACGCACGGATGCACGCCAAGACCGTAGGATCCTACGCAGTGCCGTAGGGGACCGCACCGCCACTTCCCAGCAAATTAGGGACACTGTTGCTCCTGGGGTATCGGCGAGGACCATTCGCAACCGTCTCCATGAAGCTGGGCTACGGTCCCGCACACCGTTAGGCCGTCTTCCGCTCACGCCCCAACATCGTGCAGCCCGCCTCCAGTGGTGTCGCGACAGGCGTGAATGGAGGGACGAATGGAGACGTGTCGTCTTCAGCGATGAGAGTCGCTTCTGCCTTGGTGCCAATGATGGTCGTATGCGTGTTTGGCGCCGTGCAGGTGAGCGCCACAATCAGGACTGCATACGACCGAGGCACACAGGGCCAACACCCGGCATCATGGTGTGGGGAGCGATCTCCTACACTGGCCGTACACCACTGGTGATCGTCGAGGGGACACTGAATAGTGCACGGTACATCCAAACCGTCATCGAACCCATCGTTCTACCATTCCTAGACCGGCAAGGGAACTTGCTGTTCCAGCAGGACAATGCACGTCCGCATGTATCCCGTGCCACCCAACGTGCTCTAGAAGGTGTAAGTCAACTACCCTGGCCAGCAAGATCTCCGAATCTGTCCCCCATTGAGCATGTTTGGGACTGGATGAAGCGTCGTCTCACACGGTCTGCACGTCCAGCACGAACGCTGGTCCAACTGAGGCGCCAGGTGGGAATGGCATGGCAAGCCGTTCCACAGGACTACATCCAGCATCTCTACGATCGTCTCCATGGGAGAATAGCAGCCTGCATTGCTGCGAAAGGTGGATAAACACTGTACTAGTGCCGACATTGTGCATGCTCTGTTGCCTGTGTCTATGTGCCTGTGGTTCTGTCAGTGTGATCATGTGATGTATCTGACCCCAGGAATGTGTCAATAAAGTTTCCCCTTCCTGGGACAATGAATTCACGGTGTTCTTATTTCAATTTCCAGGAGTGTAATAATAATAATCGTTTCTTCATCACACAAAATGGTTCAAATGGCTCTAAGCACTACGGGACTTAACATCTGAGGTCATCAGTCTCCTAGATCTAGAACTACTTAAACCTAACCAACCTAAGGAGATGACACATATCCATGCCCGAGGCAGGATTCGAACCTGTGACCGTAGCAGCAACGCGGTTCCGGACTGAAGTGCCTACAACCGCTCGGCCACAGCGGCCGGCTTCATCACACTATTTAATTATCCTATTTTTTAAATGTGGGTGGATGTGTCTGTACCAGCGTTGAAACTAAGATTGTTGGAGTGTTCTTTTCCAACCACCCCTACCATGGGGTACAGGCGTTGACCAAACACCACCACATCCGGGAACAGACAGGTTTCGATTTTAATTTCTTACTTTTACGTTAACCCTAAGGGCAGGGCTGCCATCCTTGCCATTCAGGACTTCATTGTAACCCTGGTAAGAGAGCGTTGCATGGTACAGCCACCCGGGCCAGCTGATCCATGTTTTTCCTTACCAGTTTCTTACTCGTCCCCCCCCCCCCTCCTTCTTCCCCATACTCGCGAGATGGCGCCTCGGGCTTGGGAGCGGCAATGACGGTGTATTCTTTCTTTCGCTTACGCCATAGTCCCACAGCGATCGCAGTGTCGGCATGGTTACAACTGATGTGGCAATGTTAGTGTTAGGGATGGCCAGATGACCTTCCTGCCGCCATTCCATACCCCCCGGGACAGTATCTGTATACCCCAAATGTCTGCGTCGAGTGTAAATCGTAGTGCGGACGTGTTTCAAATGTCTGTGACGCGTGTAACTGAGGAGGAACGTGGGGACCAGCCCGGTATTCACCTAGCGCGATGTGGAAAACCGCCTAAAAACCACATCCAGGCTGGCCGGCACGCCGGCCCTCGTCGTTAATCCGCCGACCGTATTCGATCCGGGGCCGGCGCGCCTACCCGAGTCCAGGAAGCAGCGCGTCAGCGCGCTCGGCTACCCTGGCGGGTTGGCAATGACGGTGTATCTAAAGCTAAATTTTTTGGAACAACGTCTAGTGCCTTCAAAATTCTGTCAGAAATCAGACAAGGAGACGGTTTGTTACTGTTACTGCTCAACTGTATGCTGGAAAAATTTATAAGAGAATGGAAAGTAGAGGGAAAAAAAAAAAAACAAAAACTTACTGAATAGATACAGCTGGGTAGATCGAAAGAAGCATTAAACCGTTTGGCCTTGCAGACTATGCCATAATAGATGGAACCTTAGAGAACGCAAAGAAAAGACTTGAACTTCTGAAAGAAACAGCAGAGAAGGCAGGCCTACAAATATTGTTCGTAAAGACAGAATGAAAATAATCTACAAATAATTTTAAAAACCAAGTACGGAAACACCAAGAAAACAGACAGCGTTAAATACGAGGGCAGTTCAATAAGTAATGCAACACATTTTTTTTCTCGGCTAATTTTGGTTGAAAAAACCGGAAATTTCTTGTGGAATATTTTCAAACATTCCCGCTTCGTCTCGTATAGTTTCATTGACTTCCGACAAGTGGCAGCACTTTACGGAGCTGTTAAAATGGCGTCTGTAATGGATGTGCGTTGCAAACAACGGGCAGTGATCGAGTTTCTTTTGGCCGAAAACCAGGGCATCTCAGATATTCATAGGCGCTTGCAGAATGTCTACGGTGATCTGGCAGTGGACAAAAGCACGGTGAGTCGTTGGGCAAAGCGTGTGTCATCATCGCCGCAAGGTCAAGCAAGACTGTCTGATCTCCCGCGTGCGGGCCGGCCGTGCGCAGCTGTGACTCCTGCAATGGCGGAGCGTGCGAACACACTCGTTCGAGATGATCGACGGATCACCATCAAACAACTCAGTGCTCAACTTGACATCTCTGTTGGTAGTGCTGTCACAATTGTTCACCAGTTGGGATATTCAAAGGTTTGTTCCCGCTGGGTCCCTCGTTGTCTAACCGAACACCATAAAGAGCAAAGGAGAACCATCTGTGCGGAATTGCTTGCTCGTCATGTGGCTGAGGGTGACAATTTCTTGTCAAAGATTGTTACAGGCGATGAAACATGGGTTCATCACTTCGAACCTGAAACAAAACGGCAATCAATGGAGTGGCGCCACACCCACTCCCCTACCAAGAAAAAGTTTAAAGCCATACCCTCAGCCGGTAAAGTCATGGTTACAGTCTTCCGGGACGCTGAAGAGGTTATTCTGTTCGATGTCCTTCCCCATGGTCAAACGATCAACTCTGAAGTGTATTGTGCTACTCTTCAGAAATTGAAGAAACGACTTCAGCGTGTTCGTAGGCACAAAAATCTGAACGAACTTCTCCTTCTTCATGGCAACGCAAGACCTCACACAAGTCTTCGCACCCGAGAGGAGCTCACAAAACTTCAGTGGACTGTTCTTCCTCATGCACCCTACAGCCCCGATCTCGCACCGTCGGATTTCCATACGTTTGGCCCAATGAAGGACGCAATCCGTGGGAGGCACTACGCGGATGATGAAGAAGTTATTGATGCAGTACGACGTTGGCTCCGACATCGACCAGTGGAATGGTACCGTGCAGGCATACAGGCCCTGATTTCAAGGTGGCGTAAGGCCGTAGCATTGAATGGAGATTACGTTGAAAAGTAGTGTTGTGTAGCTAAAAGATTGGGGAATAACCTGGTGTATTTCAATGCTGAATAAAACAACCCCTGATTCAGAAAAAAAATGTGTTGCATTACTTATTGAACTGCCCTCGTATATGGGTGAAAATATGAAAACAAGAAGTAAAGAACAGAAAAAAATGGTTAGGACAGAGATGAAAGAGAGGAAGCTCTGCAATAAAAAATAGTCTTCTCTTGGTTTTAAATCAGGGCATTATAAAATATGTTTATTTGACAATAAAACAGTGAAGCCAAAGCCACAGTACATAAAACTTTTCTTTAAAAAAGGAGATTACATTACCGGTTTCAACGACCTACGTCGTCCTTTTCAAATGTAAGACATCGGCTGGAGAATATGTAATGGGTATTATGACCATACATCTGACAACAATTTATCATAACTTTACATAAGGCCGGTATTACACTATCATATTTCGTTGACAAGGAAATATGGTCAAATATTCGTCAATTTTCTTTAACAGAAGTCTTTGACCTGGCGCTAAAAAGGGGTATAACACTGTCGTTAGGTTTTTCGTCAGATTTCAAGATGGCGGACAACAACTTGTTATTATGGGCTGCAGTTGCTAGTACCACAATTGCATTGTATGTCTATTTGGAAGAAAAGTGGCGGAAAAGAAGCCATAGGTTTTACGGCGAGATAATAAAAGCATTCAGCAAATTTTGTTACGAGAGCTGCAAGTGTAGGTTGTCAACCCTTACATATAAATTGTTTACGAGTGGATGAGAGTATGTTTCAGTATTTGCTCAGTATAGTGGCTTCTCATATTACAAAACAGAATACTCTCTTGAGGAATGCCATACCTGCAGAAGCCAGGCAAACTGTGGCACAGGGATTTCATGACGCAGGAGAGAGCTACTCTAGTTTACAACACAGCACTCGAATATCACATTACTTAATAACCAAAATAATTCCAGAAACGTGTGAAGCGATTTATAAAGCACTGAAGGGAAAATATACGAAAGTAAATAAATTTTAGTAAACTATATGGGCAATAAGGACTATTTTTGTTTTTGAATAATTTAATTAGTGAAATTAGTGTTCCAACAACTACAAAACTAATAAGAAGTACGAAACAGATGAAACGCTTTTTAACTTGTGGCATCCAGAGTTCAAAAATAGACAAAGTAGAATGGACAGCTAAGAAACATTTTTTTTTTAATTTTAGACTGTTATCACATCCTCTATTTTGGCATGCTGAAAAGCCGTCTCGATGTTTCCAGATGTAGAGGTGGATAGCCATAGCTGTGATTGTGGATATGAAATCACCTGCAGCATATTCCACCTGCCCATCAACACACAAGCAATAGCACGCACTGTGCCAGTTCCTCATTTCCCCCCCCCCCCTCCACTTGAAGCAAGTTTACTAAAAAATGGTCGAATGATCACACCGTTTTAGGCGATGTTTACAAATACGCTATAGACATGTCAGATAGCTGTAGCGACGCCAGCGCTCCAAGCGGTTACGTTTCACATTACAGTGAACACAAGACGAACGACCTTTATGATCAAATCTACGGCGAGGCCCTAGATTTGATCATACACTACATGATAAAAGTATCCGGACACCTGGCTGAAAGTGACTTACAAGTACGTGGCGCCCTCCATCGGTAATGCTGGAATTCAGTAGGGTGTTGGCCCACCCTTAGACTTAATGACAGCTTCCGCTATTCGCAGGCATACTTCAATGAGGTGCTGGAAGGTTCCCTGCGGAGTGGCTGCCCATTCTGCACGGAGTGCTGCACTGAGGAGAGGTATCGATGTCAGTCGGTGAGGCCTGGCACGAAGTCGCCGTTCCAAAACATCCCAGAGGTGTTCTATAGGATTGAGGCCAGGACTCTGCGCAGGCCAGTCCATTACAGGGATGTTATTGTCGTATAACCACTCTGCGACAAGCCGTCCAATGCGAACAGGTGCTCGATCGTGTTGAAAGATGCAATCGCCATCCCCGAATTGCTCTTCAACAGTGGGAAGCAAGAAGGTGCTTAAAACATCAATGTAGGCCTTTGCCGTGATATTGCCACGTAAAACAACAGGGAGGCAGCACAATGCGCCTCTCCATGGCCGGCCGGAGTGGCCGTGCGGTTCTAGGCACAACAGTTTGGAACCGAGCGACCGCTACGGTCGCAGGTTCGAATCCTGCCCCGGGCATGGATGTGTGTGCTGTCCTTAGGTTAGTTACGTTTAATTAGTTCTAAGTTCTAGGCGACTGGTGACCTCAGAAGTTATGTCGTATAGTGCTCAGAGCCATTTGAACCTCTCCATGAAAAACACGACCACACCATAACACCACCGCCTCCGATTGTTACCTGTTGGCCTTATACATGCTGGCAGATAACGTTCACCGAGCATTCGCCGTACCCACACCCTGCCATCGAATCGCCACATTCTGTACCGTAATTCGCCACTCCACACAATGTTTTTCCACTGTTCATTCATCCAATGTTTACGCTCGTTACACCAAGCGAGGCGTCGTTTGGCATTTACCGGCGTGATGTGTGGCTTATGAGCAGCCGCTCGACTATGAAATCCAAGTTTTCTCACCTCCCGCCTAACTGTTATAGTATTCGCAGTGGATCCTGATGCAGTTTGGAATTCCTGTGTGATGGTCTGGATAGATGTCTGTCTATTACACATTACGACTCCCTTTAACTGTCGGCAGTCTCTGTCAGTCAACAGACGAGGTCGGCCTGTACGCTTTGGTGCTGTACGTTTCCCTTCACGTTTCCACTTTGCAGTCACACTGTAAACAGTGAACCTAGGGATGTTTAGGAGTGTGGAAATCTCGCATACAGACGCTTGACCCAAGTGATACCTAATCAGCTAACCACGTTCGAAGTCCGTGACTTGCGCGCCATTCTGTTCTCTCACGATGTCTAATGACTACTGAGGTCATGGAGCACCTGGCAGTAGGTGGCAGCACAATGCACCTAATATGAAAAACGTATGTTTTTGGGCATGTCCGGATACTTTTGATCACATAGTGTATTTATTTGACGACAGGCGAGATTTGACGAAGTCCCCTATTATAGCATCAAATTTCTTTGATGTAAATATTTGACATATCAACTTTGACAAAGAAATACGATAGTGCAACGTCGGCCTAAGCGGTATTCTCCGATCGTGTGATAGATGCCCACTTCTTGAGCCGTACTGATAACTGCTTTGGGCCGCGGATTCGACACCCCTGATGTAGAGGTCCGCACGCAGCCCTGCTGAGCACACGGAAGTGTCGACGTGGTCAGCGACCGCGCCGTCAGCTGTCAGCAAGGGCGTCCGCTTCCCTGAGCCGCGCTGACGCTCACCTCTGCTCGGAATGCTGATGAGGCAGCACACCGTCTTGGGGTCCGTCGTCTTCGCAATGGACTGGACCTCCACGTGTCTGCACCTGCCCCTATCTTTAGCTTGGCGTAAACTCACACATCATCACGCTTCTTTCCCTCCACCAAGTCTCAGGTAATTACTCAGTCAAATCTTCCGAACAGCGTTTTCGCAGCGGCAAACATACTAGTAACGTTCTCCCATTGTAAGTCAAAGAGAACAATGGGTACTACTCAGTAGGGAAGTGTGTCGTCCCTTGGAATACTTTTAAGACTTAACAGACCTGTAAAAGAAGTGCAATATACGTTTTTCTTTTCTTATTCCATTTTGAAATAATAACATTCATTGTACAGGGTGAGCCAGGAGAAAAAAATACATGCTTCGAGGTATGATAGTGTAAGTGGCTCTGAACTAAAAACATCGTATGGACATTGAAGCCTTCCCGTCTCCTCTATATCTCTTTTTGTTACGCAAACTTCCCTTCTACAATAATCTATGAAACCTTCCCTGAGGATTTCTATCTCTTGCTTAATAATAATAATAAATGAAATCTTCCCTTTGAAATTAATTCTCTTTCTCAATCTTCGCATACAAATTTAAATGCTGCTTGTTAAAAGTTATTTTCTGATTATTTCGACGAAACATAGAATGTGGCCCTCAGTCATTACCTGCAATAACCCAAAACTGTTCCTTACCTTTTTTACTGTTACTGGATCGCCATCTGACTGCTACATCGAACTGCGACATGAATATACTTACTCTATTTTACTGTACTTTATTAGCTACTGGTGGGATGTCATAATAAATGGCTGTATTTATTACCAAAGCTGACGTTATTCTTTAATTAACTTGACTGAAGTTACGTAATTCATAGTTAAACTTTTTCTTGACAACAATAAAATTTTGCAGAGTTTTACGTTGCTGGTTTTTGGGTTGCATTATAATCAGCAATGCAATATTGCTGGCAAAAATTAATTATATTCTGAATGAAATGATTTTACAAACGCGCAAATGGGATTTACTTTTTACAATAATCTTACAACTAGCATTGCGCAAACATACATTGAGCAATCTTGAGTTTCTCAAAAAAAAATATTCCAATAATATTAGTTCCTCTTATGATAATAGTTAGCTGATGTCTCTGTACATCCGTTTATAATCTTTTGTAAATCATAGCTGGTGGCTGGCAGGCACACCGCTCCTCTCAACCTCTCGCTTCACACCTGCTACCGACTCGCTTCACATCTCGCTTACTACTGACTTGCTACGAACGCTGAAGTGCGGGCTCTTCTGCCAACAATGCCTTCTGGTGCACACAATCCCTGCTACCATTTCAAACTGTATCAATGCGCGGTCTTTCCCGCTCTTTTCTTAAAATCTATCCATACGCGGTCTCTCCCGCCCTTTTTTAAATTATTTCAATATGCGGTCTCTCCTGCCAGCAATGCTTTCTGGTGCAGACAATCCCTGCTACGACAACATCTACTAATAAAATATAAACATCATTCATAAATTGTGGTTTGACAATACACAATAGAAATATACGCGGCTTACAACATGTGCCCTATTTCGAATGCTTTCCGAGATACAACACATTTAATTCACATTGTTATTTATTTTCGTATTACTCAAACATCATCATTGTTTACAACGTACATCAGTGATGTAGAAGAAGCTGAGACGAACAGTTTGATGCAGGACGCTTGCGGTCTATCAACTTGGGAAACTACCTGAAATTGGCCTACAAAAATTACCTAATCGAAGCGCATGCGCATCGCTCGAGATTTTGATATTCTCGCGCTCTCTCCGCTCAGACCATTGCTCCTGGACAAAAAGTGAATAGAACTTCTCTTGTACGAAAATTAATCTTTAATTTTTTGACTGCCACATTTTGTCGTTGGAGGGTGTAGTTCTCGAGCTGATCGAGGGAAACGTACCAAACTGACACTGAATGTGTTCTGTCTCGCAAATCGTTCATCATATGTCCATAAGGCGTTCTTAGTTCGGAATCGCTAACATTAACACTCCTTAAAGCAGGTGCCGTACCTCCTGACTCACCCTTACATGTTCCGCATTCCTTTTCTGAAATTACTCCGGAAAAAGTAATGTTTTCGGCGCGTGAAAAACTGAAAAACTGTTCCAAGGTACCTAGGAACAAATATTCTATTCACTTTCTCAAGTGTTGTAGTTGAGAAAATCTAGGCAGCACGGTGTTTAACAGTACATGTGTTACATTATTACTCTACCACACATCAAAAATCAGTAACTGAAATTTAATTAAGGAAACCCAGTTCATTTGCAAACATCACGTGTTGCGCGCTAGAAGACTTTCTTACATTTCAAGGTACAAGATACTACACGATGAAGTATTACTTTTTCTGGGCGGGAAGGCGTTCCGGTCCCCGGCACGAATCCGCCCGGCGGATTAGTGTCGAGGTCCGGTGTGCCGGCCAGCCTGTGGATGGTTTCTAGGCAGTTTTCCCTCTGCCTCGGCGAATGCGGGCTGGTTCCCCTTATTCCGCCTCAGATACACTATGTCGGCGATTGCTGGGCAAACACTGTCTCCACGTACGCGTACACCATAATTACTCTACCACGCAAAAATTTGGGGTTACACTCGTCTGTGGGAGGCGAAGCGCACAATAACCCTGGGTTCGGTGTAGGGCGGCGGTGGGGTGAGTAGACTGCTGTAGCCGGTTGTGGGGTTGTGTACCACTGAGGACTACGGCGGGGACGAAGCCTCTCCGTCGTTTCTAGGTCCCCAGTTTAGTACAATACAATACAATTACTATCTTACGTAAAGGCCTTTTTTTTCTTGTAGCATTCAGCAGGAACCTGTGTTTCGCTCGTAGGTGCCCTTTATTTTATTTGAAGACATAAAAGTTTCTTGTAAATCTCTGTAACTCAGAACCATATAATGTAAAAGCACCCTCAAAGGAAATGAGAAATGTAAAATCCGACTGTGGCTGTAACAAAAATGATATTCAAAGTTCTGTTCCGTTTGTCTTAGAAGCGTAGCTCTGCATATTTTTCACATGTTGTCTTCCTCAGCATGCCTTCGTAAGTCGACTCATATCGTAAGTTCATTCAATGTGCACTGATTTTATTCTTGTAACTAAATATGAAGCAGGTCTAAAAAGCCTTTTGTTATAATTCTTATCCTAAGTTCTCCCAGTGTGGTCATTTATATGTTTTGTGTACAAATTAACCCTGTTTCAGATCGTTTTTGGGTGAAATAGCGAAGTCGGCAGATCACTGTGAAGACACGCAATGGCGGAACGTGCGTTGCACTAAGTCATTAATTTATTACTGCTCCTAGGAAATCGCGACCCCGAGATTAATGGCGATCATTTTAACGTGTCTTGCGTTTATTACGCTCAATAAATTTTTGTGAAAGATTCGGTGATTCTTCTCTGATAAAGGATTCCGTTCGGCGTCGATCATGTCACATACCAGCTCCACTAAACACTACTGAAAGATGGTGGTTGGCAGAAATTAGCTCAGGTATTTGTTAGTAACGTATCTGCAACCTTTACTGAGCATACTATGGAGGTCGTACCACACACACAATAGCGGTGCGTTAATAACACCATGTTCCTAGCATCTAAATTGTTTATAGATCTGCCTCCTCCTTCTGGTGTTAGTAACATTATAACTAAAGCATTTAATTAGTTTCAGTTACTGTTCAGTTCAACTGATCGCCACATTTACGAACTTTACGTTCAATCCAAGCTAAAACTAATTTCGAAAGACAGCAACGCGTCAACGACTGAGGAAGTTTGGCTTAACTTTCCACACATTATGTAACTACTTTTAAAAATACACTTATTTTACTCACCATAAATCTCTGTAACAGAAAAATTAACAATATTCTCCAAATATATTAAAAATACAGGGTATTTATGGATCTTTACCCTGATTTCAGGATTAAATATTAATTATATTTGTGACGGTAACGTCTGTTTTTTGTTCAGCTCTAAAGGGGAAACCACGAAATTTCTGTGCTATGCATATGTGTCTCATTTAACACTTACGCCACAAGGAGCGCTGTGTAGACTACATCGTAAAAATGGCTTCCGCCCAGGGAAAGGTCAATGAGTTGTACGGTGTGACTAGCAGAAATCAAATCACCGATTATTGTGCAGCGAAAGTTTGCGCCTCATTATGGAGAGAAAGCACCGCGTGTCAAATTTATCAGGCCATGAATAGAAACTGTTTTAGCAACACGGTCGGATCGGAAACGGATAAGCAGTCCTCCTGTTTAGGAGGAGGCCGTGCAGGCAAGTAAACAGCATTCACGAGGCCGCCACGAATATCGACTAGACCAACTGCGCGGGAACTTAGAGTGGCAAAGAGTGCATGAAGTGGTTCGCGAACGTTCCCACTGTTCAGGCATTACAAGCAGATGTTGTTGTTGTTGTTGTTGTTGTTGTGGTCTTCCGTCCTGAGACTGGTTTGATGCAACTCTCTATGCTACTCTATCCTCTGCAAGCTTCTTCGTCTCCCAGCACCTACTGCAACCTACATCCTTCTGAATCTGCTTAGTGTATTCATCTCTTGGTCTCCCTCTATGATTTTTACCCTCCACGCTGCCCTCCAGTACTAAATTGGTGATCCCTTGATGCCTCAGAATATGTCCTACCAACCGATCCCTTCTTCTCGTCAAGTTGTGCCACAAACTCCTCTTCTCCCCAATCATATTCAATACTTCCTCATTAGTTATGTCATCTACACATCTAATCTTCAGCATTCCTCTGTAGCACCACATTTCGAAAGCTTCTATTCTCTTCTTATCCAAACTATTTATCGTCCACGTTTCACTTCTATACATGGCAACACTCCATACAAATAGTTTCAGAAAAGACTTCCTGAAACTTAAATCTATACTCGATGTTAATAAATTTCTCTTCTTCAGAAACGCTTTCCTTGCCAGTCTACATTTTATATCCTCTCTACTTCGACCATCGTCAGTTATTTTGCTCCCCAAATAGCGAAACTCCTTTACTACTTTAAGTGTGTCATTTCCTAATCTAATTCCCCCAGCATCACCCTACTTAATTCGACTACATTCCATTATCCTCGTTTTGCTTTTGTTGATGTTCATCTTATATCCTCGTTTCAAGACACTATCCATTCCGTTCAACTGCTCTTCCAAGTCCTTTGCTGTCTCTGACAGAATTACAATGTCATCGGGGAACCCCAAACCTTTTTTATTTCTTCTGTATGAATTTTAATACCTACTCTGAATTTTTCTTTTGTTTCCTTCACTGCTTGCTCAATATGTAGATTGAATAACATCGGGGAGAGGCTACAACCCTGTCTCGCTCCCTTCCCAACCGCTGCTTCCCTTTCATGCCCCTCGACCCTTATAACTGCTATCTGGTTTCTGTAGAAATTGTAAATAGCCTTTCGCTCCCTGTATTATACCCCTGCCACAAGCAGATGATCGACGGAAACGTGAACAATTTGCAAGGGACATGCTAAACCGTTCGGATGAGATCAGTAATTTCTTGAAGTGCACGTGTTTTTCTGATGAGACTATATTTCATTTTTCTAGCTCAGTTAAATGTCATAATACCCAGTTCTGGGGATCAGAAAATGCTCATGTCGTACGAGAACATATTCGGGACAGTCCAAAGGTTGATGTCTGGTGAGGGTTAATGTGTGATCGAGTGATTGGCCCATTTTTTTTCCTTGAAAGCAGTGTAATTGGGTATGATTAGATGGACATGCTTGCGAATTATGCCGTACCCCAGCTACAGGACATACAAGAAACACCCATCTTTCAGCAAGATGGCGTTCCCCTCCCTCCCACCCCAACCCGACACCCCTATTGGACTCTAGATGTCTGCAACTCTCTTAATGAAACCCAAACAGATGACCCAATTCTATTGCCTCCGAGATCACCTGACATTACCCCCTTAGATTTCTTTCTTTGAGGGTAAGTGAAAGATATTGTGTTCAAAATAGCATTCTAACAACGCATCAGAGATTCCATTGCAACAATCACGCGAGACATGTTGCAGAAGGTATGGCAAGATATTGAATACCACTTAGATATTTTGCGTGCTACAAGAGAAGCATTTGTTGAAGTGAAAAAAATCGTTCAAATGGGTCTAAGCGCTATGGCACTTAACATCTGAGGTCATCAGTCCCCTAGACTTAGAACCACTTAAACCTATCTAACCTAAGGACATCACACACAGCCATGCCCGAGGTAGGATTCGAATGTGGACCGTAGCAGCAGCGTGATTCCGGACTGAAGCGCCTCGAACCGCTCGGCCACAGAGCCCGGCCTGTTGAAGTGAATTAATTGTCAAAGTCTATTACCTGTATTAATTGTTTGTGTAAGTTTCAAATGTTAATGGGTAGAGGCATACGTGGTATAACACATGTTCCATTTACTATATATCCAGTAAAGATATACATCGTTTGTTACCAGGGTAAAAGCTTACGGACAGCTTGTATTCTACAGTAGATAAATACGTATAATTCGTTATATTTACAAACGCTGCATAAAACAACAAAAACACTACAAATTGCCGGAAGCAAGTTACGGTGGTTTCCAGTGCTCACTCCATGTCATTGTCAGATAGGTTACTAGACAAGTAGCGACCAGGAAACATCAAGTGTTGCTAGGCACCTCCACTGACAACAATCTCACCTACGTAATAGAATAAAAAAGGAACGGTTTACATGCAAGACCGAGAGTGCTCGTATTAAATAGTGGGGAAGAGAGGGATGCAGTCTTTCTCAGTTATTGTTTAATCTCAACATCGAAGAAGTGTTGGCGGAAATCGAAAGAAAGGTTCGGGAATAGTATTTAAATTCAAAGTGAATGATTATCAGTGACGGTTCGTTTCAGAGTACGCTGATACGATAAGGGCATTGGGCGTACGTACCGCTTAGAGAGATAATCGTCGTGGGAGGCATCAAACTAGAGAACTAACGAAAAAGTTGTAGACTTAAAAGAAGGAATATTCTTCGACTGACAGGAAAAAATGATTCCACACCTTAAAAGAGTTTAGAGCTGACAAGAAATCAGTAGTAATTACACTTCTGGAAATGGAAATAAGAACACATTGACACCGGTGTGTCAGACCCACCATACTTGCTCCGGACACTGCGAGAGGGCTGTACAAGCAATGATCACACGCACGGCACAGCGGACACACCAGGAACCGCGGTGTTGGCCGTCGAATGGCGCTAGCTGCGCAGCATTTGTGCACCGCCGCCGTCAGTGTCAGCCAGTTTGCCGTGGCATACGGAGCTCCATCGCAGTCTTTAACACTGGTAGCATGCCGCGACAGCGTGGACGTGAACCGTATGTGCAGTTGACGGACTTTGAGCGAGGGCGTATAGTGGGCATGCGGGAGGCCGGGTGGACGTACCGCCGAATTGCTCAACACGTGGGGCGTGAGGTCTCCACAGTACATCGATGTTGTCGCCAGTGGTCGGCGGAAGGTGCACGTGCCCGTCGACCTGGGACCGGACCGCAGCGACGCACGGATGCACGCCAAGACCGTAGGATCCTACGCAGTGCCGTAGGGGTCCGCACCGCCACTTCCCAGCAAATTAGGGACACTGTTGCTCCTGGGGTATCGGCGAGGACCATTCGCAACCGTCTCCATGAAGCTGGGCTACGGTCCCGCACACCGTTAGGCCGTCTTCCGCTCACGCCCCAACATCGTGCAGCCCGCCTCGAGTGGTGTCGCGACAGGCGTGAATGGAGGGACGAATGGAGACGTGTCGTCTTCAGCGATGAGAGTCGCTTCTGCCTTGGTGCCAATGATGGTCGTATGCGTGTTTGGCGCCGTGCAGGTGAGCGCCACAATCAGGACTGCATACGACCGAGGCACACAGGGCCAACACCCGGCATCATGGTGTGGGGAGCGATCTCCTACACTGGCCGTACACCACTGGTGATCGTCGAGGGGACACTGAATAGTGCACGGTACATCCAAACCGTCATCGAACCCATCGTTCTACCATTCCTAGACCGGCAAGGGAACTTGCTGTTCCAACAGGACAATGCACGTCCGCATGTATCCCGTGCCACCCAACGTGCTCTAGAAGGTGTAAGTCAACTACCCTGGCCAGCAAGATCTCCGGATCTGTCCCCCATTGAGCATGTTTGGGACTGGATGAAGCGTCGTCTCACGCGGTCTGCACGTCCAGCACGAACGCTGGTCCAACTGAGGCGCCAGGTGGAAATGGCATGGCAAGCCGTTCCACAGGACTACACCCAGCATCTCTACGATCGTCTCCATGGGAGAATAGCAGCCTGCATTGCTGCTAAAGGTGGATATACACTGTACTAGTGCCGACATTGTGCATGCTCTGTTGCCTGTGTCTATGTGCCTGTGGTTCTGTCAGTGTGATCATGTGATGTATCTGACCCCAGGAATGTGTCAATAAAGTTTCCCCTTCCTGGGACAATGAATTCACGGTGTTCTTATTTCAATTTCCAGGAGTGTATAAATACACCACAGAGGTGAGACGTCTGCCGAGGAAGACTAGGGTCCAGTTCGGGACGTTTGTGCCTTCCAGAAATGACATCAGTGTTTGCTCACTGAGTTCAAAGCTACTTTGTGTACTGCGAAGACTGTCGTGCAGTGCGCTGTACGGGGTACTTCGCTGCGGACAAACATGTCAGCTGGACCGCCTCGCGGAAGAGAAGATCCGTGAGGTATGATGTGCAATCTCAGTCTCGCAGCAGCTCAATCTCCCGAGGACAACTCTGGAGTAGTGTTAAGGGCTGCAGCGACCAGAGAAAGCCCATTACGGAGGCGGTTGCGTTCGGGCCCACGGCTGAATACAATAAATCGGCTTTCACTGCCGCTTCTTCTTAATCTGCTAAGCTACAAAAGCATTTCCTTAGAGCGCTCAGAGAGTTGCTTTAGTGGAGAGGCCAAGAATCGACTCGGCACACACAACTGGTATACGACGCAGAACAATCAAATGACTCTAAATTATATAAAGTGTCCCGTATTCTTACGGGAAATAGTATACTTGTTGTCATATTGTTCTATATTTCTGCCCACGAACGCATCGCCCGCGCCAAATTGGGCTTGCAATTTTTTCATGCGAAATTGTGTTTAACGTCCCGCCTACAACGAGGTCATTAGAGTCAGAGCTAAAGTGCGGATTTGGGAAGGCTGGGGAAGGAAATCGGACGTGCCCTTTCAAAGGTACCACTCAGGCATCTGTCTGAAGTTATTTAAGGGAGTCATGGAAAACATGAATCAGGTTGGTCGGACGGGGGTTTGAACCGCCGTACTCGCGAAAGCGAGTCCAGTGTGCTAACCACTTCACCACCTCGCTCGGTCGAAGGACAACAGGTGCATTCCATATTCCTAGATTTCCGAAAAGCATTAAACACAGTGCACCACTGCAGGCTGTTAACGAAGGTAGAAGCATACGGAATAGGTTCCCAGATATGACAGTGACACGAAGACTTCTAAGTAATAGAACCTAGAACGTTGTACTAGATGGTGAGTGTTGATGAAAGAGAGGGGTTTCTTCAGGAGAGCCACAGTGAAGTGTGATACAGGGTGTTTCAAAAATGACCGGTATATTTAAAACGGCAATAAAAACTAAACGAGCAGCGATAGAAATACACCGTTTGTTGCAATATGCTTGGGACAACAGTACATTTTCAGGCGGACAAACTTTCGAAATTACAGTAGTTACAATTTTCAACAACAGATGGCGCTGCAAGTGATGTGAAAGATATAGAAGACAACGCAGCCTGTGGGTGCGCCATTCTGTACGTCGTCTTTCTGCTGTAAGCGTGTGCTGTTCACAACGTGCAAGTGTGCTGTAGATAACATGGTTTATTCCTTAGAACAGAGGATTTTTCTGGTGTTGGAATTCCACCGCCTAGAACACAGTGTTGTTGCAACAAGACGAAGTTTTCAACGGAGGTTTAATGTAACCAAAGGACCGAAAAGCGATACAATAAAGGATCTGTTTGAAAAATTTCAACGGACTGGGAACGTGACGGATGAACGTGCTGGAAAGGTAGGGCGACCGCGTACGGCAACCACAGAGGGCAACGCGCAGCTAGTGCAGCAGGTGATCCAACAGCGGCCTCGGGTTTCCGTTCGCCGTGTTGCAGCTGCGGTCCAAATGACACCAACGTCCACGTATCGTCTCATGCGCCAGAGTTTACACCTCTATCCATACAAAATTCAAACGCGGCAACCCCTCAGCGCCGCTACCATTGCTGCACGAGAGACATTCGCTAATGATATAGTGCACAGGATTGATGACGGCGATATGCATGTGGGCAGCATTTGGTTTACTGGCGAAGCTTATTTTTACCTGGACGGTTTCGTCAATAAACAGAACTGGCGCATATGGGGAACCGAAAAGCCCCATGTTGCAGTCCCATCGTCCCTGCATCCTCAAAAAGTACTGGTCTGGGCCGCCATTTCTTCCAAAGGAATCATTGGCCCATTTTTCAGATCCGAAACGATTACTGCATCACGCTATCTGGACATTCTTCGTGAATTGTGGCGGTACAAACTGCCTTAGACGACACTGCGAACACCTCGTGGTTTATGCAAGATGGTGCCCGGCCACATCGCACGGCCGACGTCTTTAATGTCCTGAATGAATATTTCGATGATCGTGTGATTGCTTTGGGCTATCCGAAACATACAGGAGGCGGCGTGGATTGCCTCCCTGTTCGCCAGACATAAACCCCTGTGACTTCTTTCTGTGGGGACACTTGAAAGACCAGGTGTACCGCCAGAATCCAGAAACAATTGAACAGCTGAAGCAGTACATGTCATCTGCATGTGAAGCCATTCCGCCAGGCACGTTGTCAAAGGTTTCGGGTAATTTCATTCAGAGACTATTCCATATTATTGCTACGCATGGTGGATATGTGGAAAATATCGTACTATAGAGTTTCCCAGACCGCAGCGCCATCTGTTGTTGAAAATTGTAACTACTGTAATTTCGAAAGTTTGTCTGCCTGAAAATGTACTGTTGTCCCAAGCATATTGCAACAAACGGTGTATTTCTATCGCTGCTCGTTTAGTTTTTATTGCCGTTTCAAATATACCGGTCATTTTTGAAACACCCTGTATGACCGCTGTTATTTTCTATATACACAAATCATCTGGCGGACAGGGTGAACAATAGCCTGCAGCTGTTCTCTGATGATCCTGTGTTGTGAGAAAAGGTGTCGTCATTGAGCGACTGTAGGAGGATGCAAAATGACCTATATAGACAAAATTTCTAGTTCTCTACAATGTGGAAAAACGTAAGTTAATGCAGGTGAGTTCGAAAAACAAAGCCGAAACTTTCGAATACAGCATTAGTATTCTGCTACTTGACAGTCAAATCGATTAGTTATTGAGACGCCCTGCTAAACCAGCAGGACAGGACAGATACAATAAATTGTGGAAAGGGGCCAAAATAAGGGGTGTCAGTTACGCTCGAACATACAACTTTATTGTTTGATCAAACATTATAAGAGCCCAATAAAATTTTTGTAAATACACAGCTTTAATATTTGGGACTTAATTACCGGCTGAAAGCCACTTTAATTTAAAAACAGCTAAAGGCCAATAACTTAAAACGCAAGCATAATCAGAAATTTAAAACGCAAGCCTCATCTTAAAACAGTTCTTTAGCTAGGCTGGAGTAAAGAAGTTAAATTCAAATCGATTAGTTATTGAGACGCCCTGCTAAACCAGCAGGACAGGACAGATACAATAAATTGTGGAAAGGGGCCAAAATAAGGGATATCAGACTTAAATATTCAATTTTTTTTAAACAGCTTACGTGAAACAGTACTTTAAACTAGGCTGAAGACCTTAAGAGTAAAACGCCGGCCGGAGTGGCCGAGCGGTTAAAGGCGCTACAGTCTGGAACTGCACGACCGCTACGGTCGCAGGTTCGAATCCTGCCTCGGGCATGGATGTGGGTGATGTCCTTAGGTTAGTTGGGTTTAAGTAGTTCTAAGTTCTAGGGGACTTATGACGACAGCAGTTGAGTTCCATAGTGCTCAGAGCCATTTGAATCATTTTTTAAAGAGTAAAACAACTCTAATTTGAAACACAAAACCGGCTAGAAGCCGTACAAGTGCCAACAACAATAACAAACTAAAAAAAATACGACAATATACACAAGGGCGCCCAGATGTTCCAGGGTCGGCCTGTAATTCAAACACTACGCTCGCTTAGGTGAGACAGGCAGTCGGGCCAACCATTCTCGATCCGATGACAACGCAACCGACCGGCAGTCAACGGACCCACCGAAAAGATAACTTCCACCTCACCCGACTAGAGCACAACAGGGACTTCAGTGGAACAACGTAGAAGATATTGGCGCCCACAATCAAGCATACATGGAGCTGTCAAACTACACACCGTGCTGGACAGCAAAAACACGATGAGGAAACTACACTGCCTGAAATTTACGTCAACGGCCAGGGCAGGGAACCAGAACATTAACGGCCATAAGGCAGACGATTCCGCTGGTGCACTTCAATTCTAACAACCAAATACAGTGAAACTTCACCGGAGGGTGGCTAGAATTTTCCAACTTGAAGTCCACGTTGTTGCTCGCGGGGATATCCCGACAGCCGACAACGAATTCCAAGTCTTGACTTGCTGGTAGATTATATCAAAACTCAACTGTCGTGTCCAGGGTCGGTGAGCCACGGACCTCGTAGCAATGGGAACAGTGCAACAGTCTCAGACAGCGCGTAGAGACCGCAGCGGGCCCCGGCCAAACTACGCCCCGCCGAGAATTCCTCAATGCTCCACCCCAACCGACCGACTCCTCAGAGCCACTACACCGACAAACATTTAAAATTTGTCAATCAAAATCACACACAGTTTCACGAACACTTACACGAAGAACCAGAAAATGCTAATGGCAGTGACTACAATAACAGGGGCGAATCACGAGTCGGAACACACAGCCAACCCATAAGCGGTCGCCGGCCAAATACACGTCGTCCGGCAAGACTATCGACCGACGACCAACCAAAGTCGTGGGCACTCCAGTCATGTGTTTCGGCACTGCTGCCGCGCTCCTACTGAACCTGGACCGCGGGTTAACTCAAACACTGCCAGGTCCGAACCAACTCTCAACACACGACGACCGGGAAGTAACAGCGATCTAGCAAAGATAATACGGCTGGGCCGCTATCGGTAAGCGCTGCTGCTGTCGCTCACACGCAGGCAAGGCAGCAACTCACAAAGGCACCTCCCCATCGCACCCCCCCCCCCCCCACATTTAGTTATAAGTTGGCACAGTGGATAGGCCTTGAAAAACTGAACACAGATCAATCGAGAAAACAGGAAGAAGTTGTGTGAAACTATGAAAAAATAAGCAAAATATACAAACTGAGTAGTCCATGCGCAACATATGCAACATCGAGGAGAGTGTGAGATCAGGAGCGCCGTGGTTCCGTGGTTAGTGTGAGCAGCAGTGGAACGAGAGATCCTTGGTTCAAGTCCTCCCTCGAGTGATAAATTTAATTTCTTTATTTTCGCAGTTATGATCTGTCCGTTCGTTCATTGACGTCATTGTTCACTGTAATAAGTTTAGTGTCTGTGTTTTGCGACCGCACCGCAAAACCGTGCGATTAGTAGACGAAAGGACGTGCCTCTCCAATGGGAACCGAAAACATTTGATCGCAAGGTCATAGGTCAACCGATTCCTCCACAGGAAAACACGTCTGATATATTCTACACGACACTGGTGACGGCATGTGCGTCTCATGACAGGAATATGTTGTCGACCCACCTAACTTGTACACTTGGCGAATAGGTAAAAAGATTCTTCTACCTTGCCCGATTTAGGTTTTCTTGTGGATGTGATAATCACTCCCAAAAAAGTGATGAAAACATAGGAGTTTGTCACATAAACTGCAACAAATGACTGCAACAGTCGCACAGTTTTCCCTGTGCTCTGTCAAAACATATGTTTTTAACGTTTTCAAATTTTTCCGTGTGTAGACCGTCAAATCCTGCATATGTCCAAGCAAATCTGAACATGTCCTGGAATTTTGGAGAACGAAGTTGATTGTGTGTGTGCCTGAACTTTGATAATTGTCTGAAAATAAAAAATTAAAATTTTCACTCGGGGGAAGATTCGAACCAAGGACCTCTGCTTCCACAGTTGCTCACGCTAACCACAGGACCACGCCACTACTAATGTAGTACTATCCTTAATGTTACATATCTTAAGCATGGACTACTCAGTTTGTATATTTTGCTTATTTTTTTCATAGTTCTACACAACTTCTTCCTGTTTTCTCGATTGATCTGTGTTCAGTTTTTCAAGGCCTATCCACTGTGCCAACTTATAACTAAATCTGAGGGGGGTGCGATGGGGAGGTTCCCTTGTCAGTGACACCAGTAATTGAAAATTAAGGTAACGAGGTGGCAGTACGGTAAAAACAAGATGTAAAATAAGAAATGGCACGAACACGAGCCACACACGGCTCTGTTACCGACATGTAACGTTGCACAGCGATATGAAATGAAACGAGTGTTTGAGGATTGTAGTAGGGAAGGCGAATGATCGACTTCGGTTTATTGGAAGAATTTTACAGAACTGTGGTTTATTTGTAAAGGAGACCGCATATGGGACAGTAGTACGACCCAGTTTTGAGTACTGCGCGAATGTCTGGGATCCGCACCAGATCAGATTATAGGAAGACATCGAAACAATTCAGAGCCGAGCTGGTAGATTTCTTACGAGTAAGTTCGAACAACACGCAAGTGTTAGGGAGATGCTTCGGGAGCTCAAATGGGAATCCTTGGGAGGAAGACGACGTTCTTTCCGAGAAACATTACTAAAAAAATTCAGGGGACCGGCATTTGAAGCTGACTGCAGAACGATTCCACTGTCGCCATCATACATTCCGCGTGAGGATCATGAAGATAAGGTAAGAGGAGTTACGGCTCGTTCGGGGGCATATAGACAATCGTTTTCCGTGCTCTGCGAATGGAACCGGAAAGGAAGTGATTATTAGTGGTAAAGGTAAAACGAGTTACCGCTCGTACGGAGGTATATAGACAATCATGTTCCGTGCTCTGCAAATGGAACAGGAAAGGAAGTGATTATTAGTAGTACAGAGTACCCACTGCCACGCACCGTACGGTGGCTTGCGGAGTATGTTATTAGATGAAGATATAGATCCAAAGCAGGCTAACAAACGGACCTGTAGTAAGTTCTGGACTTCATTACTTTATTTAAAGTAGCAGACAGGTAAAATTAGAGCCAACACCTTTGCTCATTTTCTGTATTAATTCCTATCTGATCGTGCAACTCAATTACATGCGCAGTCGGGCATTCCAAACTATACGTCTGCTTTCTGCCAGATTTCGGCGTATCTGCTTGGATATATGAAAACTGCAACCAGCGAAATCTGCGGCGGAGTATTCCTGAAAACAACCGTTCACATATTTTATATTTATTTTGATGTATGCTTGCCAAGCAGAGGAAGAATAATTTTTAAATTTCATGTTTGAAATTTGGTTTTATAGTTTTAAATTGTAATTTCTGAAGTCATAGGTAAAACTACGTGATTGCGTCCAACAGAAAATATACATCGTGACAAATGAAAACACCTACAGCCGTCCTTATGATTTTATTTTATTTTGTCGCTACCAGTTTCAACGCTTCAGCGCGTCATCTTCAGGCTGTTTTTGATGCGGTACAGGTTGACATGATCCCCATGCATAACATATCAGTTGCCAGCGTTATGGATACGGGGATAATCTGAAAACTTGCGTGTCAGCATTCCAAAGAGTTGACAGTTCATGGTTGGAATGCTGACACGTTAAGTTTTCAGCTTATCTCCGTATCCAGTAACGCTGGCAACTGATATGTTATGCATGGGGATCATATCAGCCTGTACCGCATCAAAAACAGCCTGAAGATGACGCGCTGAAGCGTTGAAACTGGTAGCGACAAAATAAAATAAAATCATAAGGACGGCTGTAGGTGTTTTTATTTGTCACGATAGTGAACGGCTGTCGTCCCAAAGACCTCCTGCTACATGGGTGGACATACAGAAAATATAAATTGTGATCTCTTCCGGTTGTGAAAATTTTGTCATTACAGTTCTTGTCCGAGCACCTCCAGTCATCTTCATCAGTAGTTATTATTAAGTAAAACTCCACGTAAGAGCCTTCGGCTCTTCTAACAAGGGAACCTCCCCATCGCACCCCCCTCAGATTTAGTTATAAGTTGGCACAGTGGACAGGCCTTGAAAAACTGAACACAGATCAATCGAGAAAACAGGAAGAAGTTGTGTGGAACTATGAAAAAAATAAGCAAAATATACAAACTGAGTAGTCCATGAGCAAGATAGGCAACATCAAGGATAATGTGAGCTCAGGAGTGCCGTGGTCCCGTGGTTAGCAAGCGGAGCTGCGGAACGAGAGGCTCTTGGTTCAAGTCTGCCCTCGAGTGCAAAAGTTTGTTTCTCTTTTTCGCAAAGTTATGATCTGTCCGTTCGTTCATCGACGTCTCTGTTCACTGTAATAAGTTTAGTGTCGACCGCACCGCAAAACCGTGCGATTAGTAGACGAAAGGACGTGCCTCTCCAATAGGGAACGGAAAACATTTGATCGCAAGTTCATAGGTCAACCGATTCCTCCACAGGAAAACACGTCTGATATATTCTACACGACACTGGTGACGGCATGTGCGTCTCATGACAGGAATATGTTGTCGACCCATCTAACTTGTACACTTGGCGAATGGGTAAAAAGATTCTTCTGCCTTGCCTAATTTAGGTTTTCTTGTGGATGTAATAATCACTCCAAAAAAAAGTGATGAAAACATAAGAGTTTGTCACATAAACTGCAACAAATGAATGCAACAGTTTCACAGTCGCACAGTTTTCCTTGTGCTCTGTCAAAACATATGTTTTTAACGTTTTCATACAACGTCCCCAAACTACGGCGCAGTTACCTCGCGTCGGACGGACGAACACACAATAATTGTCTGAAAATAAAAAATTAAACTTTTCAATCGAGGGAAGACTTGAAGGAAGGACCTCTCGTTCCGCAGCTGCTTACGCTAACCACGGGACCACAGCGCTCCTGAGCTCATACCATCCTTGATGTTACCTATCGTGCGCATGGACTACTCAGTTTGCATATTATGCTTAATTTTTTCATAGTTCCACACAACTTCTTCCTGTTTTCTCGATTGATCTGTGTTCAGTTTTTCAAGGCCTATCCACTGTGCCAACTTATAACTATATCTGAGGAGGGTGCGATGGGGAGGTTCCCTTGTAAGTAGTCCGCTAGTGCGAAAGTGTCAGCAGGGGAGAAGACTAATTATTCAACAATCAACTGTGATAATTACAGTCGTTTTTGTGGTTGGTGCGATAATCCATGCTGTGAAACAATGTTAAACGGCCCCTCTGAAAATTCGGAAGCCCACCCATGGTAGTCATGTAATGGGCGATGGGGAAGTTTCCGTCTGAAGCCGTTGTTACAGCGTACATACAGAGTAGCGGGTATATAAGCACCGATGTGTGAGCGTGGGATGAGCGTGGCATCCGTGTCTTTCCGACGTGTGTCCAGTAGGTGTGGGAACGTGTACTACAGCGACGTTCATACAAAATACATCCAAACAGGTCCCTTGTCATTGTTATTCTTTTCTTGGCTAGAGATCCATCGAAGAACGAAGAATGTGTGTGGGGGCTGCACGTCTGTCGAAAAGCATCGTTGTGGAATGGTGCGCCAAGCTCCATGCTGGTTGCTATTCGACACAAGACGCAAATGTCGTAACTATTAATTTACGCCAACTCAAGTTGGAGGCAGTCGAGACAACGACCTGGGGTCCTGGTCCATCCCCATGATTATGACGCCTCCCCTAAGGAAAGGTCGTGAAGAGTCCACGATTCTTATTGGACGAGGATGTGCAGCACGGACTTCTTCACGCAGCAGGACACGGAGTTTTCCCAAACGGGTGTCTTCAACCCGCTGCATCAGTGGCATCATTGCCTCAGTGCTTACGGCGACTACGCGTGATTGGCATACCGATTCTGGACCGTGCGGCCTTCGAACTGAAACTTTTAGATCGCCCATTATATAGTGCGTTAGAGGTAAAAACGCCGATGTTGTGTACATTGGTACATTAATATGTACAGGGTGTCAATTATTGAACTGTATGAAATAAAATCGTCATAACTTCTGAACGGTTTGCGTTAGGACGTTCGAACTGCACGTTTGGCCGCGTGGCATGCTGGAAATTAGTATGGTTTGGATTAGCGGTGAAGCCCACTTTCATTGGATGGGTTCGTCAGTAAGCAAAACTGGCGCATTTGGTGGACACAGAATCCGCATTTCCCGATCGGAAAGTCACTTCACCCTCAACGGTTTGTAACAACAACTGTACATATAATAATTTTTTCTTCTGATTTTCGATAAATTAGTGTAAGCGATGTTCTGATTTCATTTCTTTTTTCTTTTCATGTCATTATGTTAAAGAAACTGTAAACATTTTTCGATGTGAATATTAATGTTTATGTCAAATTGCAAGCAATATCATAACAAAATGGAAATGTAAGAAATGTTGAAACTGTTGTAAGATGTTAAAGTTGTAATTGTGCGTCTGGTCCATACGTAGGCAATGTGTTAGAATATGTAGAATGTAAAACCTCGGGTGAATACCCTGTCTGTAAGGGAGCGGTAAAAGGTGGAGGCAGGCGAGCGCGGGAAAATGCACGCGGGCGATGCACGGCACAACGGGCTCAGCAGTAGTAGTCGGAGTTTGGCATTGGTCTGAGCAACACGCTCTGGACCGAGGAGGCTCTCCTGGAAAACGTGATTTCATTGAGCCTCGGATGTGCCGTTTCCGACGCCTATACAGCATGGCAAAATTCCATAGGCACTAAATGGAAAAGTATTGCGACGCTATGAAGAAGTAAAGTGCCGGTACGTCAAGAGCCATAGCTGTGGTTGTATGTGTGCTCTGCGCCTCGCCATCTTGCCGCCCGCCAACCGCCGCATCGATACAAACAGGTTGAAAATTTTAGTACTGTATTCGTGTGGACCAGTGTTACTTTTGTTCCTGACTGTTCAATAACAACTTAACTTTTACCAGAACCGTCCTATCATTTAATTATCCTCATCACTAACCTAGACAGGGTCCTTTCCACATGTTGTGCAATCCGAGTGTCCCGAGATGAAGATTTAAAGTTTATGTTAATAATAATTACCTGGAGACCTATCTATGGAAGAATGATGTTTAAAGAACTTTGTTGTTAATGAAATAATAGACGAATAATATAGGTCTGGCAAAGTTGGAAGATAATGTTGAAATTGGTTTAGTAATGAAGTTTAATTAATTTGAGACAAAAATAATGGTTGTTAAATGAGCAGGAAATATGATAAAAAGAGTAGTAATACATATATTGGAAATCTTGAGTGCTTAATGCTTTCAATAGTTAATAGTTTCAATACAGTGATCATAACAGTTTCAGGGTCCCCCCCCCCCCTTTTTCTTTTCTATTCATTTAAATTCTGAAGTGTACTGAACTGATTTGACAAGCAAAGTTAAAGTCAATATAAAACCAAAATTTATTAGTGTTGTACCTTTTTCAAAATTGATATTGTATCTGTGTTTCGAAAGTGCTATTTCTAGGGTAACCTATGCCCGATTTTAATCAGATCAATAGACAGTACGAAGTTTGTAGTAAACATTATAGTGTATTGTTGTGTATTTACGGCTTGTCCATATTAGTACAGAAAGTGAAATCATTGGTTCAGTAAATTTTCTGGTTCTAAAATTTACCATAGTATGCAGTGTTATTACGTGCTGTTTTGTATGAACGTACTTCAACTTGTACTGGGAAGAAACTCAGTTAATGCCTAATTAGGCTGGCGACCGTATTATTAACAATTTGGTAGCATCAGATGTGTTGTTTCTTGTCCGTCCTCACTTGTAGTTGCACTTCAGACTTGCTTGACGTATCATTGTTGTTACTGAGTGGGTGAAAGTCTGATTTTGCCCCCATTCAGGTACACGCGGTCAACATATATACCAAAATCCTTTCTTATAAGGTGAAGCCCGTCAACTTACCATAGTACAGGCTTTAATAAGTATCGTGCGCAGCAGCGTAGTGTTACAGGTTGGCTGTGTGGCGTGCAACGGCCAGTCGCGAAATAATCAGTGCGATACTATTTGATGGCGCGGAGAGTACCGAACGATAGGTGAAGGTTTTGGAAGATGATTTCATTCTCATTATCCAAAGTACACCGATTTCGATAAGATTCGAAAGCAGGAGAGTGTTTAATGACCTAGATGAGCACTTTGGGGACAACATTCCGGCTCTGGGGTACTCAGAGGCTACAGACATGGCTCTCGATTGGCTGCCATATTCTCCGTATCTGAACACATGCGACTCCTTTTTCTGGTGCTATATTGAAGAAAAGGTGTACAGCAATAGCCCCCAAAACCTCTGCTGAGTTGAAAACAGCCATTCAGGACGTCATGTCGATGTTTCGACACTTCAGCGGGTCATGTAGAATTTCGGTATTTGTCGGCGCCACATCATTGCCAATGATGACACGTATGTCGAACATGTCATAACATAAATCCGAATATCTGTAGTGACGTTTACATGTTGAATAAAGTGTGTCTACGCCATAGTTTGTAACTAATTTCCGATTTTTTCATGTAGTTCAATAATTTGTCACCCTGAACTTACTTCATGTCTTAGTTGTTTCTTCACTGCGTCTCTTCCGGCAAACACGTCACATAATTTACTACCTGATGTCTCCTGCACAGATGTAACTGCACTACTAAGAGGACGACACCTGTCAGTGTAGACTAACCGTTTTGCGTCCGCGAGTCCACACTTGAACACCTGTCCTGCTGCCCAGGGGAAAATAAGCATTAATGGTCTGCTCTTGCCACCTATACAACTGCGTCCAAACAGGAAAAGTTATAATAATTAGTCCGCTAATGAGGTAAATACTGATACAGTGTTGCTGAGTACACTGTCCTCAGTTGCCAATAAAATATCTGCACTTATACGTCTATTCGATGATGACCTAGTAGACTGCGATATCAGTGACCATGAGGAATATGTAGAAACAAACATTAGTAAAGTAAAAAGGGCAGCTAAAGCAAAAAAAAGGTTTTTATGTTTAGTAAGCTAGATAATGAGGCAGGCGTGTTTTATGTCAACGATAAGTCCACCGTTAGTCCTACCAGGACCCGTGCTGGTCCTACACATTTTGACAATATTCTAGGATGGATTCCACGAGTGTTTGTATATTGACTGCATTTCATTAGTATTCTGCTCTCGAGCCGAAGTCTGCCACCTTCTTTCCCTACTACTGAGCCTATGTGATAGTTCCGTTTCATATTCTTAGAACTCTTCGCATCGTGGTATTTGTTAGACTTGACCGACTCCAATACTAACTGATCTTGGGGGTTAGGATACTGCATTGAAAGTACGACGTGCGTTCAAGTTCTAAGGCCTCCGATTTTTTTTCTAATTAACTACTCACCCGAAATCGATGAAACTGGCGTTACTTCTCGACGTAATCGCCCTGCAGACGTACACATTTTTCACAACGCCGACGCCATGATTCTATGGCAGCGGCGAAGGCTTCTTTAGGAGTCTGTTTTGACCACTGGAAAATAGCTGGGATAATAGCAGCACGGCTGGTGAATGTGCGGTCACGGAGAGTGTCTTTCATTGTTGGAAACAGCCAAAAGCCACTAGGAGCCAGGTCAGGTGACTAGGGAGCATGAGGAATCACTTCAAAGTTATCACGAAGAAACTGCTGTGTAACGTTAGCTCGATGTGCGGGTGCGTTGTCTTGGTGAAACAGCACACGCGCAGCCCTTCCCGGACGTTTTTGTTGCAGTGCAGGAAGGAATTTGTTCTTCAAAACATTTTCCTAGGATGCACCTGTTACCGTAGTGCCCTTTGAAACGCAATGGGTAAGGATTACACCCTCGCTGTCCCAGAACATGGACACCATCATTTTTTCAGTACTGGCGGTTACCCGAAAATTTTTTGGTTGCAGTGAATCTGTGTACTTCCATTGAGCTGACTGGCGCTTTGTTTCTGGATTGAAAAATGGCATCCACGTCTCATCCATTGTCACAACCGACGAAAAGAAAGTCTCATTCATACTGTCGTTGCGCGTCAACATTGCTTGGCAACATGCCACAGGGGCAGTCATGTGGTCGTCCGTCAATATTCGTGGCACCCACCTGGATGACACTTTACGCATTTTCAGGTCGTCATGCATGACAGAACCCACAGAAATGCCAACTCTGGAGGTGATCTGTTCAACAGTCATTCAGCAATCCCCCAAAACACTTTCTCGATCATGTCGTCAGACCGGCTTGTGCGAGCCCGAGGTTGTTTCGGTTTGTTGTCACACGATGTTCTGCCTTCATTAAACTGTTGCACCCACAAACGCACTTTCGACACATCCATAACTCCATCACCACATGTCTCCTTCAACTGTCGATGAATTTCAATTGGTTTCACACCATGCAAATTCAGAAAACGAATGATTGCACACTGTTCAAGTAAGGAAAACGTCGCCATTTTAAGTATTTAAAACAGTTCTCATTCTCGCCGCTGTCGGTAAAATTCCATCTGCCGTACGGTGCTGCCATCTCTGGGACATATTGACAATGAAAGCGGCCTCATTTTAAAACAATGCACATGTTTATCTCTTTCCAGTCCGGAGAAAAAAAATCGGAGGCCTTAGAACTTGAATGCACCTCGTATACAAAGAATTACTGCAACAACGTTACAAGTTTGTTTTACCCACGAGGAAGTATCACGGAGATCTGAGGAAGCTGTACTGGCAGAGGTTTGAAGACCGGTGAAAACTATCCCGAGGGAGGCCACTTACAAAGTTTGAAGAACCAAATTTTACTGAGTAATCTAGGAATGTACTAAAATAACTATCTGTTACTACTCTATGGATCGCGAAGAGGCAGCCACTCCTGAAGCGCTTCATACTTGAATGGGATGGGAAGAAACCCTCAGACTGGTTCGCAGTATATGGATGTGAATGGACATGTTTCAGATAGGGACGATGGCAAATCCCGCCCGCCGTACGGTTGCTACACCGCCGCCGCGCTCGGCCACACAGCTGATGCATTCCAATCTCCCCCACTTTCACTGCGTGCCAGGGACAGCCAGCAGGTGTGTGCGCCCGAGGATACACATGGCGCTGGCAGAACAGTTTCTCCCAACGGATGCTTTCTTCCCCGACGACTGCCAGCTGATGGCTTCGTTTCACGGTTTTCCCCTTGGTTCTAGCGGTATCGGGACACCTCGCACCAAGACTCCGTGGCCTCTGAAGCAACCCAAATTTAGGCCTGACTGACTTGTAAAGTTCCTCGGAAATAGAGCACAGCAAATCGGGCGCTACGCAAGGGAGTATTATAGGACAATTATCGTACACAATATCAACAGGGTGTTTCTTTAAGAACGACCAAACATGTAACAGGACGTCGAGGATGTTCAAAAATGGTTCAAATGGTTCTAAGCACTATGGGACTTATCATCTGAGGTCATCAGTCCCCTAGAACTTAGAACTACTTAAACCTAACTAACCGAAGGACATCACACACATCCATACCCGAGGCAGGATTCGAACCTGCGACCGTAGTGGTCACGCGGTTCCAGACTGTAGCGTCTAGAACCGCACGGCCACACCGGCCGGCGAGGATGTTCCACTGAATGATTTGAGTTAGGGAACCTGAGGCCGGAGAAGTCTGCTTAAGGAGGTATGAAAGTAAACTTATTTACCGCTTCGTCTAGCATTATTGTTTTCCAGCTTATTTACGACTAACATGACCGCGCCCGTTAGCTGAGTGGCCAGCGCGGCGGAATGCCACGCCAAGGGGCCCGGGTTCGATTTCCGGTTGGGTAGGAGATTTTCTCCGCTCAGGGACTGAGTGTTGTTTTGTCCTCACCATCCTTTCATCCCCATATCCGACGCGCAAGTCGCCCAATGTGGCGTCGACTGCAACAAGCACTTGCCCTCGGCGCCCGAACTTCCCCGAATGGGGGACTCCCGGCCTACAATGCCGTATGCTCATTTCCATACGACTAACATGCACACACGTTTACACGTACTTTGCTGTTTATTTATACATTCTTTATTTCCTGCAAGGGAACAAGGAGGACTAGCCTGATTACTAGGAAGTCATGCTGCAGGTTTTGTTTACTTTACTTCTCCATCAGGTGGCTCTGTTGCATCGTATTTACATTGTCCCATGACAGAACTTGCTATGAATCAGCGATAGACCCATTCATTACTCGGTGCGATTTAGAGACGTACAGTATAATATGAGGGGGCAGTACTAGTATAGTATTTGTTGGTCGCTGGATTGGAAGAGGTACTATTCCTTGGCCTGCGAGATCACCTGACCTGAATTTTGTGGATTATTTCCTATGGGGATATCTAAAGTCACTTGTACTTGAGACCCCAGTGGATATGGAGGTGAAATTAGATGCCAGAATTGTAGCTGCCTCTGATGTGATTCAAAGCACATCAGGGATATTTGTCAGGGCGTGTCTCAAACTTGGTCACCGATTTTATCAAATTCTGTAAGATTCGACACAAATGGTACGTTTATTGTGTCAATGATGGTATTTGTAGTTAACTACTGTAAATAAAAAAGTACTTAGTAATGTGATTTTATTCCTATTATCAGGTTAACATGGCTTCCCTGACCCCAGGTTCCCCACCTCAAATTGTTCAGTGGAGCATGTTAAACTTTTGCACGCTTTTACGGGAACACCCTGTATATTACTAAAAGGCTGACCCTGTTCATGACTTATGGTGCACAGTCCCACTTGCAGGTTGTCTATCTGACGGCTCCCAAGGGCAACAAAATGGTTCAAATGGCTCTGTGCGCTATGGGACTTAACAGCTGAGGTCATCAGTCCCCTAGAACTTAGAACTACTTAAACCTCACTAACCTAAGGACATCACACACATCCATGCCCAAGGCAGGATTCGAACCTGCGACCTAGCAGCCGCGTTGTTCCGAACTGAAGCGCCTAGAACCGCTCGGCCACCACGGCCAGCGGCAACAAAAATAAGAGTTTCAACATATAGGATGATCAGAAACAGTCTGAAAAGTCTGTAAGGGTGTTTCACGGTAGACTGTGCTGACAAATAAATGTTAAGGAAAAAATCCGATACGCTGCGTATTTTCAGTCATTTGGAAGTGAAGTTATCCAATCAGGACGTTGCGTCCCACCAGATACAATTAGTTTATTTATTTATTGTTCCGTGGAACCAAATTCAGGAGAAGTCTCCATGGTCATGGAACGAGTCAATACATGAAATTATAAGACGATAGTAGAAACAGATAAAATGAAATATAAAAAACATATTCAGGCGACAAGTCGTAAGTTTAAATAAAGAAAATCAACAATGTAACACTGGAATTTGCTTAATTTTTCAGCTCTTCCAGGAGCTCCTCGACAGAATAGAAGGAGTGAGCCATGAGGAAACTCTTCAGTTTAGACTTAAAAGAGTTTGGGCTACTGCTAAGATTTTTGAGTTCTTGCGGTAGTTTATTGAAAATGGATGCAGCAGAATACTGCACTCCTTTCTGCACAAGAGTCAAGGAAGTGCATTCCACATGCAGATTTGATTTCTGCCTAGTATTAACTGAGTGAAAGCTGCTAACTCTTGGGAATAGGCTAATATTGCTAACAACAAACGACATCAAAGAAAATATATACTGTGAGGGCAATGTCAGAAGCGCATAAAAATATGCGAAGTAGACTACTTTTCGTGTTGAAGTGTCACTTATTTCAGATACTGTTCTAAAGGTAAATAAAGCAGCATTTAGTTTCTGAACAAGATCCTGGACATGGGCTTTCCACAACAGCTTACTATCTATCCGAACGCCTAGGAACTTGAACTGTTTCGTCTCGCTTATAATATGCCCATTCTGTCTGATCAAAATACCGGTTCTTGTTGAATTGTGAGTTAGAAACTGTAAAAACTGAGTCTTACTGTGATTTAGCATCAAATTATTTTCCACAAGCCACGAACTTATATCATGAACTACATTATTTGATACTGTTTCAATACTACACACAAGATCCTTCACTACCAAGCTGATGTCATCAGGAAACAGAAATATTTTTGAATCACCTGTAATACTAGAAGGCATATCATTTATATAAATAAGAAACAGCAGTGGCCCCAGCACCGACCCTTGGGGAACGCCCCACTTAACAGTACCCAATTGGGACTGAACATCTCTACCACTCTCAATATTGCGGAGAATTACCTTCTGCTTTCTGTTCTTAAAGTAAGAGGCGAACCAATTGTAAGCTACTCCCCTTACTCCATAATGGTCCAACTTCTGCAGTAATATTTTGTGGTCAACACAGCCAAAAGTTACTCTCATAGGGTGGATGATAGCGCACGAGACGGCTCAGCCTGTGGCTCGGGTTCGATCTCCACAACCATCCTATGCCCAGTTTCGTGTATCACGCTGTCTTGTTCGCTCTTAGGAAACCAAACGAAGCGTAACGTCTGCCGACACTGTCTCTGGCGGGCCTCTGGAATTTGAGCGTGCAACGGCCCGATTGGTTAACTTCATTGCTAATTGCTAAACTCGGTAAACGCCGTGAAGCCTGCAATTTTTTCTTAACTATTATTTCTCAGCAACCTACCCTGCAACACCCTTACAAGCTTTTAAGACTGTTTCTGAGCACTCTGTATATCAAGGAGCGAATTTAAAGTAGTGTCGTAATCTAATAAAAGAGGTTTAATCTTATGTTAAACATTCAAACACGGTAGGACATTCAAACACGGTAGGACAAGAGTAACTGTTAGAAACTGTGAGCAAGTCTTCAGACGGTGTAACTCACAGCGCGAAAATTACCCAGACTATATTCATCCACATCTACATGATTACTCTGCTATTCACAATAAAGTGCCTGCGCGCGGGAAAAACGAGCACATAAATTTTGCCGTGAGAGCCCTGATTTCACTTATTTTACCGTGACGATCATTTCTCCCCATGTAGGTGGGTGCCAACAGAATGTTTTGGCAATCAGAGGAGAAAACTGGTGATTGACATTTCATGAGAAGATCCCGTCGCAATGAAAAACGCCTTTGCTTTAGTGATTGCCCCCCCCCCCCCCCCCCCCAATTCACGTATAATGTCTGTTGCACTATCTCCGCTGTTTCGCGATGATACAAAAAGATCCGCTCTTTGTATTTTTTCGATGTCATCCGTCAGTCCCCCCTGCTGCGGATCCCACACCGCACAGCAATACTCCAGAACAGGGCGGCCAAGCGTCGTGTAAGCAGTCTCTTTAGTAGTTCTGTTGCACCTTCTAAGTGTTCTGCCAATGAATCGCAGTCTTTGGTTTGCGCTACCCACAACATTACGTATGTGATCGTTCCAATCTAGGTTATTTATAATTGTAATCCCTATGTATTTAGTTGAATTTACAGCCTTCAGATTTGTGTGACTTATCGCGTAATTGAAATTTAGTGGTCTTCTTTTAGTACTCGTGTGAATAACTTGACACTTTCCTTTATACAGGGTCAATTGCCACTTTTCGCACGATACAGATATCTTATCTAAATCATTTTGCAATTCTTTTCGGCCATCTGATGACTTTACAAGACGGTAAATCACAGCATCATCTGCAAACAATCTAAGACGGCTACTAAGATTGTCCTATATTGTTAATCTACATCTACATATCGTTATTCTACATCTACATCTATACTTTGCAAACCACGGTGAGGTGCTTGGCAAAGGGTACATCCCACTGTACCAGCTATTACGGTTTCATTCTCTCCCATTCACGTATGGAGTGCGGGAAGAATGATAGTTTGAATGTCTCTGTGCTGCAGTAATTATTCTAATCTTATCCCTGGGTCAGCGATACGTAGGGAGCTGTAGTATATTCCTAGAGTAATCATTTAAAGCCGGTTCTTGAAACTTTGTTATTAGACTTTCTCGGGGTTGGTTACGTCTGTCTTCAAGAGACTGCCATTTCATTTCCTTCAGTACCTCTGTGACACTCTCCCCTGGATTAAACAAACCTGTGACCATTTGTGCTGGTCTTCTCCGCGTTCGTTCAGTACCCCCTATTAGTCCTATCTGGTAAGCGTCTCACTCACTTGAGCAATATTCATCCAATATTTGAGAGTATGAGCACTTAGCAACCTCCAACACACTTTACGCCCCATGACCCCCGCCACAAAATGATAAGAGAAAATTTCATTCTTGTCATCTCATTATAAAGCTGATAACTGTCCATAATCGCAAACGCGAATATACTGCGTTTACACTCCTGGAAATGGAAAAAAGAACACATTGACACCGGTGTGTCAGACCCACCATACTTGCTCCGGACACTGCGAGAGGGCTGTACAAGCAATGATCACACGCACGGCACAGCGGACACACCAGGAACCGCGGTGTTGGCCGTCGAATGGCGCTAGCTGCGCAGCATTTGTGCACCGCCGCCGTCAGTGTCAGCCAGTTTGCCGTGGCATACGGAGCTCCATCGCAGTCTTTAACACTGGTAGCATGCCGCGACAGCGTGGACGTGAACCGTATGTGCAGTTGACGGACTTTGAGCGAGGGCGTATAGTGGGCATGCGGGAGGCCGGGTGGACGTACCGCCGAATTGCTCAACACGTGGGGCGTGAGGTCTCCACAGTACATCGATGTTGTCGCCAGTGGTCGGCGGAAGGTGCACGTGCCCGTCGACCTGGGACCGGACCGCAGCGACACACGGATGCACGCCAAGACCGTAGGATCCTACACAGTGCCGTAGGGGACCGCACCGCCACTTCCCAGCAAATTAGGGACACTGTTACTCCTGGGGTATCGGCGAGGACCATTCGCAACCGTCTCCATGAAGCTGGGCTACGGTCCCGCACACAGTTAGGCCGTCTTCCGCTCACGCCCCAACATCGTGCAGCCCGCCTCCAGTGGTGTCGCGACAGGCGTGAATGGAGGGGCGAATGGAGACGTGTCGTCTTCAGCGATGAGAGTCGCTTCTGCCTTGGTGCCAATGATGGTCGTATGCGTGTTTGGCGCCGTGCAGGTGAGCGCCACAATCAGGACTGCATAAGACCGAGGCACACAGGGCCAACACCCGGCATCATGGTGTGGGGAGCGATCTCCTACACTGGCCGTACACTACTGGTGGTCGTCGAGGGGACACTGAATAGTGCATGGTACATCCAAACCGTCATCGAACCCATCGTTCTACCATTCCTAGACCGGCAAGGGAACTTGCTGTTCCAACAGGACAATGCACGTCCGCATGTATTCAGTGCTACCCAACGTGCTCTAGAAGGTGTAAGTCAACTACCCTGGCCAGCAAGATCTCCGGATCTGTCCCCCATTGAGCATGTTTGGGACTGGATGAAGCGTCGTCTCACGCGGTCTGCACGTCCAGCACGAACGCTGGTCCAACTGAGGCGCCAGGTGGAAATGGTATGGCAAGCCTTCCACAGGACTACATCCAGCATCTCTACGATCGTCTCCATGGGAGAATAGCAGCCTGCATTGCTGCGAAAGGTGGATGTACACTGTACTAGTGCCGACATTGTGCATGCTCTGTTGCCTGTGTGTATGTGCCTGTGGTTCTGTCAGTGTGATCATGTGATGTATCTGACCCCAGGAATGTGTCAATAAAGTTTCCCCTTCCTGGGACAATGAATTCACGGTGTTCTTATTTCAATTTCCAGGAGTGTATTTCGTAAACGGCTGTAGTCACTGCAATGCCTGTTCTTTTGGATGTACGAGCGGAACTCAAATAGTAAAGATACTTCTGAGAAAAGGAATATTTATTCTGATTATAGAAATTATTTTTCTACATAATCTCTCTGCACTTCAACGCACTTTGTCCAACATTTCACAAGTTTTCCGATTTACGTAGGAAAAAAAGTTTTTACGATATTGCAGTGCCTGCGTTATTCTGTTGACGATGCACTGCGGCAAGTTCTTTGGTTGCACCTGTAACCAGTTTAGCACCGCGTCAATGAGTTCTGCATCGGTTGCTAATCTTCTTCCACTGAGCGCTTCCTTCAATGGTCCAAAAATACAGAAATCGCCTGGAGCCATGTCTGAACTGTATGGCGCGTGTTCCAGTAATTCGAAAAAGTCAACACCTTTACTGTTTCGGGCATTAATTTGGCAGAATGTGGCCGAGCGTTATCTTGCTGGAAGATGACAGCTTTGCGCAGTTTTCCGCGACATTTGGATGTGACTGCAGATTTCGTTTAGTTCGCAACGTCACAATAGTTCTCACTGCTCACAATTTCGTCTCTTGGTGTGAATGAACGGCTACCATGCGTTCCATATCCGAGATTAGTGTTGGCACAATCTCACCAGCTGATGGTTGACGTTTAAATTTCTTAACTTGTGGTGACGATGGGCGTTTCCAAATCATGCTCGCAGCATTACTTTCCGTTTCGTGATGAGTCATCAAGCTCCGATTTGCTGTAAAAATCCATCTCCCTAGCGATGATAAAGGGGCCAAATGTTTGCGAGAGACGCTCATCCTTTGCCCCTAATGCTGCGCTGACAATTCTTTCGGTACCCGCCTTGCACACATTTTTCGGAAATTTAGGCTGTCATGTCAGATGTAATACGCTCAACCATGACTGCTACGTGAAGTATTGGCGATTTCGTCCTCTGTCATTAGTCTCCTTTCCCATGTATCGCTTAAGTACAAATGAGTGCTCCGCCAATGCAGTGCCCTTTCATACCTCGTGTACGCAATACTACCGCCCTCTGTAAAGCTGCATACCGTATTCCCGCGATTTCTGTCATCTCAGAGGCTACACTGAAGAGTCAAAGAAACAGGTACACGTGCCTAATAAAGTGTAGGGGTCCGGCGAGCACGCAGAAGTGCCGCAACACGACGTAGCATGAACTCGCTTAATATCTGACGTAGTGCTCGAGGGAATTGACACCACGAATCCTGCAGGGCTGTCCATAACTGCGTAAGAGTACCAGGGGGTGGGGATCTCTTCTGGAGAGCTCCTTGCAAAGCATCCCAGATATGCTTAATAACGGTCATGTCTGGGAAGTTTGGTGGCCAGCGTAAGTGTTTAAACTCCGAAGAGTTTTCCTGGAGACACTCTGTAGCAATTATGGACGTATTGGGTGTCGCATTGTCCCACTGGAATTGCCCAAGTCCGTCGGAATCCACAATGGACACAAATGAATGCAGATGATCACACAGGACGCTTACGTACATGTTACATGTCAGAGTCGTACCTAGAGTTATCAGGGGTCCCATATCACTCCATCTGCACACATCCCACACCATTACAGAGTCCCCACCAGCTTGAACAGTACCCTGTTGACATGCAGGGTCCATGGATTCATGAGGTTGTCTCCATACACGTACAGTCTGATACAATTTCAAATGAGACTCGTCAGACCAGGTCAACATGTTTCCAGCCATCAGCAGTCCGAAGTCGGTGTTGACGGGTCCAGGCGATGCGTAAAGCTTTGTGTCGTGCAGTCATCAAGGGTACACGAGTGGGCCGTCGCCTCCGAAAGCCCATATCGATGATGTTTCGTTGAATGGTTCGCACGCTGCGCTGACACTTGTTGATACCTCAGCACTGAAATCTGCACCAATTTGCGGAGGGGTTGCACTTCTGTGACGTTGAAAGATTGTCTTCAGTCGTCATTGGTCCCAATCTTGCGGATATTTCTCCAGCCGCGGCGATGTCGGAGATATAATGATTTACCGGATTCCTGGTATTGTCAGTTTACTGGTGGGATGGTCGAACGGGAAAATCCTCACTTCGTCGGTATCTCGGAGATGCTGTGTCGCATCGTTCGTGCGCCGACTATAATATCACGTTCAAGCTTATTTAAATCTTTATGATCTGGTATTGTAGCAGCAGTAACCGATCTAACAACTGCGCCAGAAACTTGTTGTCTTATACAGGGTGAAAAATATTTAAACCGACAAACTCTGGGAGGTTTTAGGGGATATCAAAACAAATATTTTTCCCTAATGTCATTTTTTCCTACGAGTAGTATTTAAACCGGCGGCGGTCGTATTACGCTCTTGAGTTGTTAGAGGCCGTATTATGATCTTCAATTGATAGAGCGCATATTACGCTTCTCAGTTGTAGACAACTGCTGTCCACCAGTGTAGTAGTGCATTATATCTGTTTACTAATGGAGCGATACACCTGGAGTGAGTACACTGACATGCTTGGTGCGTACTACGCAGCACACCACAACGGACGAGCTGCACAGCCGGTTTATCAACAGCAATATCCTAATCGGCGTGTCCCGCATCATACGACCTTTGCTGCTGTGTACCAACGTCTTCGTGAGTCCGGGTCATTTAGCAGATTACCTGGACAGGGACTCCGTCGCACGGTAAGAACGCTGCAATTTGAGGAAGCTGTCTTGCAGCATGTGGAGCGGGATTCTTCAATCAGCACTCGTGCAATTGCACGTAACATGGGGACGAATCAGACGAATGTATGAACAGCTCTTCGAGAGCAATTGTTACGTCCATTTCACTTACAACTTGTCCACAACCTGGAACCAGTTGATTATCCACCCAGAGCACAGATTTCGCAGTAGTACCTGGAACAGTGTGAAATGCATCCTACATTTCCATCCTCTGTGTTGTTTACCAATGAAGCAACGTTCGGGCGTGATGGAGTCTTCAACACGCACAATTCGCATCTTTGGAGTGAGGGTAACCCACATGCCACAGTTACTAACGCTCATCAAGTGCGGTGCTTCGTTAATGTGTGGGTCGGTGTTGTTGGGGACTGTTTAATTGGGCCGTATCTGCTACCTAGGCCATTAAATGTCAGGCACTATTACGATTTTCTCGCCAGAGCATTGCCAGAATTGCTGGAAGACGTCGCGTTCCCTACAAGACAACGCACGTGGTTCCAACATGACGGGGCGATTTCAGTCGTCGTGTGCGTCGATTCCTGGACCGACGGTTCCCGGAAACGTGGATTGGCAGAGGTAGTCCTGTACGATGGCCTGCTAGATCCCCAGATATGCTCCCTCTGGACTGTTTTGTGTGGGGAGAGATACGCAACCTTGTTTACGCAACTCCTGTTCCATCAGAAGAGGATCTGGTTTCCCGGATAGTAGCAGCAACAGCAGGGACAATTCAGAATCCTGCTGGGATTTTGCCCATGTCAGACAGAACATGATCCGACGGTGTAACCTTTGTTTACGTGTCAATGGAGGCATTTTTGAAATCTACTGTAACTGAAATTGGGTTGCCTTAATGTGTTGTCTCTTGGTCATAAAAAATATTTAAAATTGTTTGTTGGTTTAACTAATTTGCCGCCAAAGAAACTTTCTCTACCAGTTTAAATACTCCTCATAGGAAAAAATGACATTAGGGAAAAATATTTGTTTTGATGTCCCCTACAAGTTACCAGAGTCTGTCGGTTTAAATACTTTTCACCCTGTATAGGTGTTGCTGTCCGCATCGCCGTATTCTGCATGTTTACATATTTCTGTATTTGAATACGAATGCCTGTACCAGTTTCTTTGGCGCTTGACTGTGTATTAGCAAGTATAGCTGAACTTCTAAGAGTTCTGTCGAAACATGTGGACCACAGAGATAACACAATTCTGATGACAGTGTGTCGCTGTGACGGGCAGCTGGCTGTGACCGGTCGGTTCTCGGCTGCTGGACTGACCGCCTGGACTGTGCAGACTTTCTCCCGGTCTGGATCGCGGCCGGCGCTATCGGATTCCAGCCGCTTTCAGCTGCCGCAGCCGGTAGGCTTCCGGGCAGGGGGCGGAGAATGCTAGGAAAGCAGTGCGCCGCGCCGCACCGGTCAAGCGAGAATCGCCGCGCCACGAGACCGCCTTCTGACACCGCACCTCGCCCTCGTCATTCTTTCCGCGGCTTGTTCCGTGTGTGAAAACAGGAAAGTGCGAATTATGTAAAAGCTGGGCGAGGGCAGCCACACTGGCTCGGGCAGAGTACTATTTAATTAATTGTTTTTAATATAATACGCTTTAAAAGCGGATTTCAATTGTTTATTACACATAAACTATGTTGTTGTTGTTGTGGTCTTCAGTCCTGTGACTGGTTTGATGCAGCTCTCCACGCTACTCTATCCTGTGCAAGCTTCTTCATCTCCCACTACCTACTGCAACCTACATCCTTCCGAATCTGCTTAGTGTATTCATCTCTTGGTCTTCCTCTACGATTTTTACCCTCCACGCTGCCCTCAAATACTAAATTGGTGATGCCTCGATGTCTCAGAACATGTCCTACCAACCGATCCCTTCTAGTCAAGTTGAGCCACAAACTCCTCCCCAGTTCTATTCAATACCTCCTCATTAGTTATGTGATCTACCCATCTAATCTTCAGCATTCTTCTGTAGCACCAAATTTCGAAAGCTTCTATTCTCTTCTTGTCCAAACTATTTATCGTCCATGTTTCACTTCCATACATGGCTACACTCCATACAAATACTTTCAGAAACGACTTCCTGACACTTAAATCTATACTCGATGTTAACAAATTTCTCTTCTTCAGAAACGCTTTCCTTGCCATTGCCAGTCTACATTTTATATCCTCTCTACTTCGACCATCGTCAGTTATTTTTTTCCCCAAATAGCAAAACTCCTTTACTACTTTAAGTGTCTCATTTCCTAATCTAATTCCCTCAGCATCACCCGACTTAATTCAACTACATTCCATTATCCTCGTTTTGCTTTTCTTGATGTTCATCTTATGCCCTCCTTTCATGACACTGCTCTTCCATGTCCTTTGCTGTCTCTGACAGAATTATAATGTTATCGGCGAACCTCAAAGTTTTTATTTCTTCTCCATGGATTTTAATACCTACTCTGAATTTTTCTTTTGTTTCCTTTACTGCTTTCTAAACATACAGATTGAATAACATTGAGGAGAGGCTACAACCCTGTCTTACTCCGTTCCCAACCACTGCTTCCCTTTCGTACCCCTCGACTCCTATTACTGCCATCTGGTATCTGTACAAATTGTAAATAGCTATTCGCTCCCTGTATTTTACCCCTGCCACCTTTAGAATGTGAAAGAGAGTATTCCACTCAACATTGTCAAAAGCTATCTCTAAGTCTCGGAAGTCCGCAAGACGGGCAGACCAGGAATCTCGACCTATTTAAACGAAGGTGTGGCGTGTCCGGAAGCGACGTCTGCGTATGAAGCCTAACAGGTTTGCAGTTGGTGCAGTAATTGCGTCCCGACTACCGCAAAAGAAGGTATGATTTTTTCCAGGACATACCGAAGCACACTTTATCCGAACGACGTATCTTTTCAGACGAATCGGGGCTTCATCTATCGTATAAAGTAAATCACAATAATGTAAGAATTTGGGAGCCACAAAATCCTGGCGTCGTCGTCAAACATGAAAGAAACTCCCCGAAACTGAATATGTTTCGTGCCGTTTCTGTTCGCAACGTTTATCGATCTTTCATCTTTTCGGAGAAAACTGCGACAGGAATGTCATACCTGATACCTGGACATGCTACAAAATTAGATGTTTCCTCTACTTCACGAAGAATCGATTGATTTCATATTTATTCATGACGGCAACCATTCTCACTTTCACCTTGAGGTGCGGCGATATCTTAACACCACTATCCCACAATATTCGATTGGAAGAGGTGTACAACAAAATCTAGATCACTGTTTTTTTTTTTTTTTTTTAGGTAGATAAGAGACAGAGTCTTTGGCCCACTTGCCGCGCGGAGTAGCGGCGCGGTTTGAGGCCCCGTGTCACGGGTTTGCGCGGCCAGCCCCGCCGGAGGTTCGGGTCCTCCCTCGGGCGTTTGTGTGTGTGTGTGTGTGTGTGTGTGTGTGTGTGTGTGTGTGTGTGTGTGTGTGTGTGTGTTGTTGGTCCCTTAGGAACTCACGCATATTTGAACATTCTTTTTGTCCCACTTACGGCAGTTACTCTTCAAGAGCTGAGAAACTGAATTTTGTAAGCTATCGGTTCAACAAATCTGTTGATTCGTGTGTGGAGTAAAATGGACCAATAGTTCTCGAGCAACGCATGCTGCGCATGTTGAGTGTATGGTATAGCGTCTACGCGAATGTCAAACCTTGAGCCTTGCTCTATCCAGTAACGTGCGGAATGTGTTTCTATGTTTCATAGTTTGTCTATAATAAAGTAATGAAATCTGTTCTTTCGTTTTGAATCACACTTTATAAAATAATAGTAATAATAGTAAAATACAGATTCCTAACCTTATGTAGATAGTCCCGAGAATGCCTATGAAAGTACTTACAGAATTTAAAACGAAAAACATGGGGCGCATGCAATGGATAATTGTACGGAGCCGAACTATTTATGCATAAATTATATATTGCTTACAGCCCACGTTTTCGTTTTAGATACTACAAGTATTTTCATAGTTATTAACAATTCGCAAGCACAAATTTTCCAGATTATCTCTCTGAGGTTAGGAACCTGCGTGGGGCTAGGAGAAATTATTTCGAACTTTTTAGACTGTTTCAAAAACGTGTTATATAAAAAAGTTTTTTCAAACAATTATTTTCTCCTTTTTACACCTGCGTGTGTCAATTTTTCAATCAATTTCAAACGTTTTGAAGAGATTACAAGAGAGACATGTGGTAAATTTCAAGATTACTTCAGTCCCTGTCCACCTGAGGGAACTAATACATTGCTTTCTCCTGTGTCGACCTCAAGGTAAGAACTCGAAGCTAAAAATTAGAGAGGATGGGGTTTGATTGGGGACTTCCTACCAACCGTTCTTACCACGAAACATTCGGAAGTGGAACAGGAAAAGGGGGAACTAGCAGCGGTACACAAGTACCCTCCGCCACACACCAGACCGATGAGCGTCCTATCGTTCTTTTTAGAAGCATTGATTGTTGTTCATTATCATGGTGCAAAACTCGTTAACTCATCAACTACATTTCAGCTATGCCGTGGAAGTCTTTCGCTCGAGCCACGTCAGATTTCACCCAAAACTGGAGTTTTCGCAAATTTGCAATATTTTCATTGTCAGAAGTTGTTCCTTTCCACCCAAAACTACATGCTTTTGTACCCATAGCGTTAACTTCAATCGCGATTACTATTTATTCATTAATCTGCTGCATGAACATTATGCTCCGCACTCTAAACGCTATAACAGAGCGTACATTCCATTAATGACTCAACTAACAATCATATAATAATAAAATTATTTACAGTTATGGCATTCAGTCACATTTCATTTACACATGTGATTGAGGAGTAAGATGGTGATATGAAAAATAATGCTTATAAAAAATGCCTCTGAGCACTATGCGACTTAACTTCTGAGGTCATCAGTCGCCTAGAACATAGAACTAATTAAACTTAACTAACCTAAGGACATCACACACATCCATGCCCGAGGCAGGATTCGAACCTGCGACCGTAGCGGTCGCTCGGCTCCAGACTGTAGCGCCTAGAACCGCACGGCCACTCCGGCCGGCATAAGCTTATACTATTGGCTAATGCTGCCTATTACTATTTAATGTTGAAGATATAAACCATGCAGTAAATTGAAGAAATCTAACTAAAAAATAGCAAGAAAAAATAAACAATAAAATATAGGAACATACGCACAGTTGCTCGTATTTCCCTGATTGGATAGGAAATTAGGCATGGGAATAACAGTTTCGTGTGTGCACCAGTGCAAAAGGGAATGAGGATAACATCATGGAGCTGAAGGTTTGCATACCAAACTATGTATGACATGGTCTGTCTCCACCAGTTACATATAGGATGATATGTACAATTAACTTACAAATCTTAGAAGCGAGCAAGCTTTTGAATTTCAAAGTAGAGCCAGCTGAAGTTCGCAATCAAGCTAATCAACGTTCTGTCAAGTGAAGACGTCGGAAGCAGACTAATGAAAGGCTGGGAGACACTGCAGGACGTCCTGCCACGGTCGCTATTATGAGGAGCCTCTCTCTTATGGACGTCTGTGTCGCCCCAGCTGGAGGGGAATTACAGGGCGCTGCAGTCTCAACAAACTCTCCCCCAAATGGAAGATACGCAATATACACTGTCTGCGACGACACATCAAAAACTGTACTACTCCACTCCTAAAATAACGCAGCTTGTGTACATAGTAGGTGTATCATTCAAGACCAGATTAAAGCTCGGCAGCTTCTGTATTTTTAATTTGTAAAAGCAGAGAAGCGTTTTCTACAAAACTAGAAAGTCAAATTATTTTTCGGTTAGTGGAAAAAAGAGAAAACTCATACAAAGCTATAAAACTGGTAGAGCTCAGTTGGCATTTACAAACACAGAAATTTTAAAAAGCAAAACAAATGTGAAAAAAGGTATCAAAATTCGGATTAAATTGTTGGTGAAACTTTCATTTTTCGCATTACAGTCCAAAAAGGATTCATGAACCTCAGAACACGACCGCACACATTCTTCACGGATGAATTCCTTGCAAATCACGCAAATAGCAGCCTATCAAAAAATCAATCCTTTCTACAGGCTTTAGAATATCATGATTCCTTTGCCTGTTTACGTCCATAACACATCATTTTGATTTTTGCTTTGGGTCACGATTGTTTTTACGGGGTTCTTTTCCCCCCTCAGAAGTGTCATCACAGGTGCCAACTTTCGCATCCATCACGATTAATTATGCCAGAGGACAGTCTGCTGTGACACTCAGTAAAGAAAAATAATCAGTCTTATTATCACAACAAATACATTACACAAGACCCACTCGGGCCTTATGCGAGACCTATTTTTTCTCGTTCAGTTTTTCACTAACAATTCCGAGCATTTTCCTACAGCATCATATTCCAAGTCCACATCTCGTGGTCTAGTAGCTAGCGTTGCTGCCTCTGGATCACGGGGGCCCTAGTTCGATTCCCGGCCGTGTTGGGGATTTTCTCTGCACGGGGACTGGGTGTTTGTGTTATCCTCATCATTTCATCATAACCATCATTCTTGACAGTAGCTGGACTGGATTGTGTAAAAATTGGACTGTCTTAAAACTGGTACTTTGCACGGGCGCTGGTGACCGCGCAGTTGAGCGCCCCACAAACTAATCATCATCATCATCATGATTATCATCTTTCAAAAGCTTTTGTTCTCATCTTCATCATTATCATCGCCATCATCATCTTCTTCTATCTTAAGGAAAGGCAAGCCTACATTTAAAGACAGCTTCTGTCAATATTGACTGGATTGCTCTGTTTGTAATTATGAAGGAAGCAGGGGTCAAATACAGGGCCCAAAAGGCTATTTACAACTTGATCAGAAAACAGACGGCAGTTATAAGAATCGAGGCGCAAGAAAAGGAAGCAATAGTTGAGAAGGGACTGAGGCAGGGTTGTAGTCTATTCCCGATTTTATTAAAACTGTATATTAACCAAGCAATAAGAGAAGGCAAAGAAGAATTTGGAGTAGGAATTAAAGTTCAGGGAGAAGAAATAAAAACTTTGAGATTTGCTGATGACATAGTAATTGTCAGAGACAACAAAGGACTTGGAAGACCAGTTGAACGGAGTGGACAGTGTCTTGAAAGGAGGATATACACAATGTGATCAAAAGTATTCGGACATCTGGCTGAAAGTAATTTACAAGTTCCTGGCGCCCTCATCGGTAATGCACGAATTCAATATGGTGTTGGCTCACCCTTAGCCTTGCTGAGAGCTTCCATTCTCGCAGGCATACATTCAATCAGATGCTGGAAGGTTTCTTGGGGAATGGCAACCCATTCTTCACGGAGTGCTGCACTGAGGAGAGGTATCGATGTCGGTCGGTGAGACCTGGCACAAAGTCGGCGTTCCAAAACACGTCAAAGGCGTTATATACGATACAGGTCAGGACTCTGTGCAGGCCAGTCCATTACAGGGATGTATTTGTCGGGTAACGACTCCGCCGCATGCTGTGCATTATGAATAGGGGATCGATCGTGTCGGGAAGATGCAATCGCCATCCCCGAATTGCTCTTCAACAGTGGGAAGCAAGAAGGTGCTTGAAACATCAATGTAGGCCTGTGCTGTGATAGTGCCACGCAAAACAACAAGGGATGAAAACCGCCCTCCAGGAAAAAGACGACCACACTATAACACCACCGCCTCCGAATTTTACTGATGGCACTACACACGCTGGCAAATGACGTTCACCGAGCATTTGCCATGCCCACACCCTGCCATCGGATCGCCACATTGTATACCGTGAGTCGTCACTCCACACGACGTTTTTCCATTGTTCAATCGTCCAACGTTTACGCTCCTTATGCCAAGCGAGGCGTCGTTTCCATTTACCGGTGTGATGTGTGGCTTATGAGCAGCCGCTCGACTGTGAAACCCAAGTTTTCTCACCTCCCACCTAAGTGTCATAGTACTTGCAGTGGATCCTGATGCAGTGTGGAATTCCTGTGTGATGGTCTGGATAGATGTCTGCCTATTACACATTACGACCCTCTTCAACTGCCGGCGGTCTCTCTCAGTCAACAGACGAGGTCGGCCTGTACGCTTTAGTGCTGTACGTGTCCCTTCACGTTTGCACTTCACTATCACATCGGGAACAGTGGACCTAGGAGTGTTTAGGGGTATATAGGCGTATGACACAAGTGACTCCCAATCAGCTGACCACGTTCGAAGTCCGTGAGTTCCGCGGAGCACCTCATTCTGCTCTCTCACTCTGTCTAATGATTACTGAGGTTGCTGATACAGAGTACGTAGCAGCACTATGCACCTAATACGAAAAACGTATGTTTCTGGAGGTGTCCGGATACTTTTGATAATATAGTGTAAGATGAGCATCAAAGAAAGCAAAACAAGGGTAATGGAATGCAGGCGAATTAAATCAGGTGACGCCAAGGAAATTAGATTAGGAAATTAGGCAAGTAAAGTAGTAGATGAGTTTTACAATTAGGGCAGCAAAATAACTGATGATCGATTTTAGACTGGCAACGGCAACAAAAGCGTTTCCGTAGAAGAGAACTATGTTAAAATCGAATATAGATTTAAGTGTTAGGAAATCATTTCTGAAGGTATTTATCTGCCTCGTAGCCGTGTACGGATGTGAAATATTAATGATAAATAGTTTGGATAACAAGAGAATAGAAGCATAGGAAATTTGGTGTTACAGAAGAATGCTGGAGATTGGATGAGTAGATCACGTAACTAATGAGGAGGTACTGGATAGAATTGGGGAGAAAAGAAAGTTGTGGCGCAACCTAGCTAGAAGAAGGGATAGGTTGGTACTACACCTTTTGAGACAAGAAGGGAACACAAATTTGGTACTGAGAGGAAGTGTGAGTGTTAAAAATTGTAGAGGGAGATTAAGAGATGAATATACGAAGCAGATTCAGAAGGATGTACGTTGCAGTAGATATTTGGAGATGAAGAGGTTTGTACAGGATAGAGTCTTTGGACTGAAGACCACACCAACAACAAGCAATCTTTTCTCTTGTTGTCTGAACTGTTTATAGTCCGCTTTTCACACGAATACTGGGATACCCAAATAGCAAAACACATGTGCTACTTCTAGTATCTTATTTCCTAACCTAATTTCTTCAGCTTCGCCCGATGTGAGTACATTCTACTACTTGTATTATGTTTTCATTGATGTTCGACTTATATCCTCTTTTTAACACACCATTCTTTCGGTTCAACTGATCTTCCGCATCTTTTGCTATCTCTGATAGAATAGCAATACCCTCGGCAAAAATAGTTTTTACTTAATTTGTTTGAACTTTATTCCACTTTCCTAATTTCTATTTGCTTCACACGTAAATTGCACTCTAAGATGTGATTTCTCTGCTCGACGAGAAAACCCTTCGTTTTATGTTCTCCCACATAACGGCAGACGCCAGCCAGACAGGATCACTGTGAGGTGCGCCCATTGTTTGGAGTAACGCGACTCCAGCCAAAGGGCGCAGGTGCGCGTCAAGTACATTCCGCCTCAGTCAGCCGGGTTCTGGCTGATTTCTCCGTATAGCCGCCGCATTATCCCCTGACACGCACATTCCGGCGCCCGTAACTCGCCTGACGCCGAGAGAATACAGCACTCTCGTCTCGAACGGGGGGCGTCAGCAGGGACAAAACGACACGCCTGGGAAGAAGGCGCTCTGGAACAACCGCTGTCTATTGTCACTGCTTACCGCTGGGCGGACACCGTTAACTGCGACGCCAGATTCTCCGCAACGTGTGAAGCTGTCGATGGAAGAGTGAACACATACCGGGCCGTGTCCTCACAACGGTCGAACAGTTACCAGCTCGCTCCTTATACGGAAAAGTGTATATACAGCTCTTTGCCTGAAAAGTTTTTCTCTTTACTGAAATGATAATTAAATCAAGACCCTAAGTTGTCGACAGGCGTTGATATACATCAACGGGGACAGTTGAAAATGTATGCCCCGACCGGGACTCGAACCTGGGATCTCCTGCTTACATGGCAGACGCTCTATCCATCTGAGCCACTGAGGGCACAGAGGATAGTGCGACTGCAGGGATTTATCCCTTGCACGCTTCCCGTGAGACCGACATTACATTCGTAGTGCCCCTGCCCATTACACTCATTAATCGTAGCAGACAATCTTACCGAGTCCCGTAAGAGTTCGGGCAATGCGTGTGCATCCAGCAAAGAAGAAGGTCAATGGTCGGTTAGCCTTAACTATATGAAGATGGTATCGGTGCTTTCGGACATTTTCGGAAGAACAGACGCCATCTTCATACATCTTTTCTTTACGATGGTCATCCCTCCGATTCTTCTAATGTCTTTCCTCCTCTCGACAAGACAACCTGCAGCACTACCTTGGAAGTTATTCTTTCGAGGTAATGATTTACAAGAAGAGAAGCGTGCGATGTCGGAAACCGACATTATATACTTTGAAGTGCCAAAGAAACTGGTATAGACATGTGTATTCAAATACACAGATATGTAAACAGGCAGAACACGGCGCTGCGGTCGGCTACCCCTACACACGACACGTGTCTGGCGCAGTTTTCAGGGCGGTTACTGCTGCTACAATGACAAGTTGTCAAGATTTAAGTGAGTCTGAACGTGGTGTTGCAGTCGGCGCACGAGCGATGGGACACAGCACCTCCAAGGTAACGATGAAGTGGGGATTTTCCCCTACGACCATTACACGAGTGTACCGTGAATATCAGGAATGCGATAAAACAGCGAATCTCCGACATCACTGCGGCCGGGAAAATATCCTGCAAGAACGGGACCAACGACGACTGAGGAGAATCCTTCAACGTGACAGAAGTGCAACCCTTCCGCAAATTGGTGCAGATTTCAGTGCTGCGCCATCAACAAGTGTCAGCGTGCGAACAATTCAACTACACATCATCGATATGGGCTTCCGGAGCCGAAGACCCACTCGTGTACCCTTGATGACTGCACGACACAAAGCTTTACGCCTCGCCTGGGCCCGTTAACACAGACATTGGACTGTTGATTAGAAACACGTTGCCTGGACAGACGAGTCTTGTGTCAAATTGTATGGAGTGGATGGGCGCGTACGGGTATGGAGACAACGACATGAATCCATGGATCCTGCATGTCAGCAGAGGACTATTAAAGCTGGTGCTGGCTCTGTAATGGCGTCGGGCTGGTGCAGTTGGAGTGATATGGGACCCCTGATGCGTCTAGATACGACTCTGACAGGTGACACGTCCGTAAGCATCCTGTGTGCTCAGCTGCATCGATTCATGCCTATTGTGCATTACGACGGACGTGGGCAATTCCAGCAGGACAATGCGACACCATACACGTCCAGAATTGCTACAGAGTGGCTCCAGTGGTTTAAACACTTCCGCTGGCCACCAAACTCTGCGGGGGCACATCTGGGGTGCCTTGCAAAGTGCTATTTAGAAGAGATCTCGACCCCCTCGACCTCTTACTCATTTATACACAGCCATTCATGATTCATCGTGTCAATTCCCTCCAGCACTACTTCAGACATTAGTCGAGTGCATGCAACGTCGTGTTGCGGCACTTCTGCGTGCTCGTGGGGCCCTACATGAGATTAGGCAGGTGAACCAGATTCTTTGGCTCTTCTTCTGAGAGTGAATTTTGGAAGGTAGGAGATGAGATACTGGCGGAAGTAAAGTGGAAGAGGTCGAGGCGACCGTTCGCGTTATGCGGGAAATTCGTCTTCGAGTCCCGGTCCGACAGAAACTTTCATGTGTCACTAATAAAATGTGCAGCTGTCATCAGAACGTATTCGCAGTTTGCGAATCCATATCGTATTTTGTGAACGAACATAATTGAATTCTTGAGTTAACAGACTGTCCCACGTCCATTTTATGAGTCTCAAGAAAAACGCACCAAAGTACTTTTGTTTGTTCAGCGCAGTTAGCATAGATGAACACCGGTTTTCTAGAACATCAACATTAGAAAACTAGTTACTATGAAATTTACAATAAGTGGCTGCTTTAGCAAAATAAGTACTCAACTCTTATTTATTAGTGCGTGGTCTTCAGTTGTATGCCTGAGCAGGTTATCAGGGAATGGACTTGCTCACTATCATCATGAACTGCAATGTAGATTGGATACGGGAAAGTTAACCTCAATCTACCCCGCCCAACCTTTACATATGACTTTATCTTGTTATCCAACCACGTAGAGGAGACTAATGGGCACCACTGAGCCTCTATGGCACAGCAGCTAAGTCCATGGAGTCAAGTATTTAGAGAGTGGATGTCAACAAATAAGAGTGAGAATTGGCATAAATACCAGATGTGCCGAATTGGAGATGGTGTGCCACCCGGCAAGAGCATTTACGACTCTGAGTACCTTTCCAAAAACCTTCAACATTACAACTCAGTAGTAAGACCCTCCATGTTTTCCGCCTCGGAATAGCTCTTAATGAACATTAAGGATCAAGACAGGAAACTGGAGATCAAGGAACGGAAAATCCTTAGGAGAATACTGCGACCAATAAGAGAAGATGGCACTACTGGATCAGGCACAATAATACGTTGTACCATCTACAAGAAGACATAACCGCAGCTGTGAAGTAAAAGCTACTGATCGTCAATGGACATCTGGCCCGAATGAACCGCTGCAGACTCACGAACAGTATCTTCAACACGAGGGGTGGACGGAAAACATCCAAGAAAAAATGGATAACCACGGTTAAAATGGGACCTGGAGCAACATCAATTTTCATTATAAACCATACAGGACCAGTCAAAATTCCGGCATATTACTCTACGATTTCTGGTGTCACTACCACCAAAAGGGGCACAGGAACAATGTGGACAGAGGAGACGAAGCTTGTCCACGGCCAGAAAATGGAAGCTTTCTGGGATAAGAAGAGACAGAAGACTCTTGCAAAGAGACGAGCCCTCTCGTCCGAAGTAGGTTACAAGGAAAAGAAGAAGAAGAAAAGCAGCTGGACCTTTCAGGAAAATTGTACCATGTCCCAATTATACATTTCCGTGACAAGAGTTTTTGATGGAAACGCCTTATACGGACAGCACTTCCAAACATTTACCAAAACACAGCATTTAGTTCGTTACCAGAACAGAAGTTGCTGCTTTGCTCGTCATTTTCAGCGAGTTATCTCTCACCCTCGTCGTTAACTCCATCCTCTGATGTAAGATACATCTAAAGGGCGTGACGCGTAGTGGCCATCTAACAAGGGAACCTCCCCATCGCACCCCCCCCCCCCCCCCCTCAGCAGATTTAGTTATAAGTTGGCACAGTGGATAGGCCTTGAAAAACTAAACACAGATCAATCGAGGAAAGAGGAAGAAGTTGTGTAGAACTATGAAAAAAGTAAGCAAAATATACAAACTCAGTAGTCCATGTGCAAGATAGGCAAAATCAAGGAGAGTGTGAGATCAGGAGCGCCGTGGTTCCGTGGTTAGCGTGAGCCGCTGTGGAACGCGAAGTCTTTGGTTCAAGTCTTCCCTCGAGTGAAAATTTTATTTTCGCAAAGTTATGATTTGTCCGTTCGTTCATTGACGTCGCTGTTCACTGTAATAAGCTTAGCGCCTGTGTTTTGCGACCGCACCGCAAAACCGTGCGATTGTTATTGAAGTCGCGAGCTATATTTGCTGGATTCATATTGCCCACGGAATACATCTCACGTATTTAATGCACTCTCGTCCAAAGTAGCGAACAGTCAACTGCCAGCCAGGGAGCCTCGTTAGCGGGAATACTCTCTCTTCCGTGCGCTGTGGTCGACTGACGTCGTGTGCTTGGATGTTTGTTTAGGTGTAGCGTCCCCATACTACGGCGCAGTTACCTCGCATCGGTCGGACGGACGGACAGATAATAATTGTCTGAAAATAAAAACTTAAACTTTTCAGTCGATGGACGACTTGAACCAAGGACCTCTCGTTCGGCAGCTGCTCACGCTAACCACGGGACCACGGCGCTCTAGAACTCACATTGTCCTTGATGTTGCCTATGTTTCGCATTGACTACTCAGTTTGTATATTTTGCTTATTTTTTCATAGTTCCACACAACTTCTTCCTGTTTTCTCGGTTGATCTGGATTCAGTTTTTCAAGGCCTATCCACTGTGCCAACTTATAACTAAATCTGAGGGGGGTGCGATGGGGAGGTTCCCTTGTAAGAAAGAAGTTCCTTTGGGCAATTTATCTCCTGCGGCCTCTTCCTTCCATATGCATTTCTCAGTATTTATCTTCACTAGCATTATTGGTTACGAATTTTAAAACTTTCGTTTGTTAGGCAGGTGCCAGTTTTGGAATGTGGTGAGACATTAAAAATTTACTAAAGTATTACTGTAGGCCTGTTTGTTAATGTGCTTCACTTTTGTTTCACAGAAAAAATACGCAGTTCAACAGAAATGTGTAACTCCACTGAAAAGATGATGGATCAAGATGAAAGCGTAAACTTCCCATCAGAATTTCTAAATTCACTCAATATTCCCGAAAGAGAAAAGAATGGTAAGTCAGCATTGGTATGACGAATTCCGTTCATTTCAGTTAACTTTCAGCTTTAGAAGGCTCCAGTTTCCGATAACATTAGCACACTACGACTACCAATAAAACACAAGGCAAACACAGCAGAGTCGGGGGATGAATTTCAGATAATCTTGTGTCTTGCACGGTCAGCTATACGTAGCGTGTTCGTAGCGTGGACAACGACAGACCTGATTCGCCTTTGCACTCGAAAACAAAATACCATGGTCTCCAAACATAGCTCCATTAGATTTTTTTCCTTTCGGACTTTGTGGAGGACGAAGCCTACCAGAACTCGGTGTGGTACCTTCAGGTACTCAGAACTCGCTTCAGAGCACCAACTGCGCACGTCAATGAGGAAATGCTTCCCAGGACTTGGGAAGAACTGAAATATCGCTTAGATATCCTGCGTGCGACAGATGGCACAAGCTCTGAAACCATCTAAACGGCTGCTAAAAATTTAGGTGTGTGTGTGTGTGTGTGTGTGTGTGTGTGATAGAGAGAGAGAGAGAGAGAGAGAGAGAGAGAGAGAGAGAGAGAGAGAGAGAGAGAGAGAGCATCATCATGCCCGAAAATCTGCACATTTCTACCTGCAACAATTTCTGAAATGTACATCGAGGAAGCAATGATGGAAATAAAAGAAAGGTTCAGGAGTGGAATTAAAATACAAGATGAAAGGGTATCAATGATACGATTCGCTGATGACATTGCTATCCTGAGTGAAAGTGAAGAAGAATTAAATGATCTGCTGAACGGAATGAACAGTCTAATGAGTACACAGTATGGTTTGAGAGTAAATCGGAGAAAGACGAAGGTAATGAGAAGTAGTAGAAATGAGAACAGCGAAAAACTTAACATCAGGATTGAGGGTCACGAAGTCAATGAAATTAAGGAATTATGCTACCTAGGCAGTAAAATAACCAATGACGGACGGAGCAAGGAGGACATCAAAAGCAGACTCGCTATGGCAAAAAAGGCATTTCTGGCCAAGAGAAGTCTACTAATATCAAATACCGGCCTTAATTTGAGGAAGAAATTTGTGAGGATGTACGTCTGGAGTACAGCATTGTATGGTAGTGTAACATGGACTGTGGGAAAACCGGAACAGAAGAGAATCGAAGCATTTGAGATGCGCTATAGACGAATGTTGAAAATTAGGTGGACTGATAAGGTAAGGAATGAGGAGGTTCTACGCAGAATCGGAGAGAAAAGGAATATGTGGAAAACACTGATAAGGAGAAGGGACAGGATGATAGGACATCTGCTAAGACATGAGGGAATGACTTCCATGGTACTAGAGGGAGCTGTAGAGGGCAAAAACTGTAGAGGAAGACAGAGATTGGAATACGTCAAGCAAGTGCTACTCTGAGATGAAGAGGTTAGCACAAGAAAGGAAGGAATTCGTGGCGGGCCGCATCAAACCAGTCAGTAGACTGATGACCTTAAAAAAAAAAAAAAAAAAAAAAAAAAAAAAAAAAAAAAAAAAAAAACGTGATCGAAGTTGTACAATTTTGGAACAAATGGTTCAAATGGCTCTGAGGACTATGGGACTTAACATCTGAGGTCGTCAGTCCCCTAGAACTTGGAACTACCGAAACCTAACTAACCTAAGGGCATCACACACAGCCATGCCCGGGGCAGGATTCGAACCTGAGACGCGGTTCCGGACTGAAGGGCCTAGAACCGCTCGGCCACGCCGGTCGGCAAATTTTGAAACATCCTATACTGGGAATAAGTTAGGTACTACACAAATGCACTTTTTTCCAGTTCAGAAAACAGCCGGAAAAAGAGGATTAAGTACAGCGAGTAGTTGTTTCCAGCACGATGTATAATGTGTGAGATACCTTTCTAATCGACAAACCACCACCGCCCCGCCCCCCAAAAAAGGGAAACCATTTGGCAGGTTCCAGTAGGTTTCGCACTCTGAGGGTTGGAGGGTTCCATTCAAACTTAGTTACGTTTGTTGACAATTCAGCCACCCCGGGAGTCGAAAAACTCGACGATTTTTGCCTGTTACGGACACTGATAATGTGTCAAGGTATGGACCCCGATAATGTTTTCATGTTAAATTTAAAACTAGATAACAAATGATTAAAGAAATATTTCTTTCGTGTGATACAATCAAAAATTAACAGTTTTCTGATGTTTTTCCCTTTTACTTGCACTGTTAAACCTTACTTCTTGCCAAATTTATGATTCTAGGTAAACTGAAAGTAGCCTACACGTTGTAATGAGTGATTTTGCGAGTACGAAAATATATGTAATAAATGCTCGTATCTTTAGCATCGACTTAGATGTTTAAAATTTTTACACCACCAGGGTCCGTACACCTTAGTAGTTGTTGTGGTCTTCAGTCCTGAGACTGGTTTGATGCAGCTCTCCATGCTACTCTATCCTGTGCATGCTTCTTCATCTCCCAGTATGTACTGCAGCCTACATCCTTCTGAATCTGCTTAGTGTATTCATCTCTTGGCCTCCCTCTACGATTTTTACCCTCCACGCTGCCCTCCAGTACTAAATTGTTGATCCCTTGATGCCTCAGAACATGTCCTGCCAACCGATCCCTTCTTCTAGTCAAGTTGTGCCACAAACTCCTCTTCTCCCCAATTCTATTCAATATCTCCTCATTAGTTATGTGATCTACCCATCTAACCGTCAGCATTCTTCTGTAGCACCACATTTCGAAAGCTTCTATTCTCTTCTTGTCCGAACTATTTATCGTCCATGTTTCACTTAGTATGTGAAATAAATTTCAACTTGGCACGCCTACCCGTTCCTGAGAAAAAGGCATCTTTACAGACGGACGGACAGAGAGACACATTTGTGAAACAGTTACAAATTAACAGTTTCGGGTTTCTCCCTTTGCTTGTACTACGTACCCTTCCTTCCTGCCAAATTTCATGATTCTAGGCAATCAGTCAGTATCCTATAGATTTTGATCAATGAGCTTGCGAGCAATGAAAGATGTGACATAAATGGCAGTGTCTTTTGACTGCATTGACTTTTGAAGTTTAATTTTTTATACCACCAACGGTCCACATACCATAATACGCGATGTAAGGTTCAACTTGGTAAGCCTACTAGTTCCTGATAAAAAGGGTTCTTAACAGACGGATTGACAGTCGGACATCAAATGACTCAAAAATATTTTTCTCGTGTCATGTAATTACAAATTAACACACTTCAGATATTTGCCTTTACTTGTGTTGCGGAACCTCCCAACTTGTCAAATTTCTAGGTCAACAGCAAGTACCATATAGGTTTTGATGAGCGAGTTTTCGAGCATCAAAACATGTGACATAAATGGCGGTATCTTCTGATTTCAGTGACTTAGATGCTGTTTACACATCCACGAGACCGTAAGCCTTAGTACGTGATATAAATTTAAACTTGATACATCTGTCCATTCCTGAGAAACAGAGATTTCACCAGTAGAACGGACTGACACACGGACAGACAGACGGGCGGACAAGAAAGTGATCCTGTAAGGGATCCCCGGCTATCGTAGTGTGTGAGAAGGTGAGAAGTTGCGCATCACCAGTAGATGGAGGTGGGTGACCAGCGTTCCCCCTATGTTCGCGCACGACGCACTCCTGTGTGTATTCCTGGAACTGGGCCGGCGCGTAAACGAACCCACGCTGGAGTCTGCTGTATACACAGCCGTCAGAGCCAGCCTGTTCGCTGTACTATACAGAGCCGGTACATCACCGCAGTCTGCAGGCAAAGTTCGCCTGACTGTACCAGCACCAAAAGTGTCTGCAAGCAAAATGTTTATAGTGCAGGCGTGTGCAGTACAGGGAGCGGAAAGTGGTCTACGACTCTTACAGCAACCAGACTGCAGTTACAAGTGTCGCAACACATGAAAGCGAGGCAGTAGTTGCGAAGAGAGTAAGGTAGAGCTGTCAGTCACAGTGCACGCCGAGAAAATGAGATACTGTAATATTTCTGGCTTTGCAGCCATCATATTCAGACACAAGAAGCTCTTCTTACATTTGAAAAGGCAGCAGTGGGAAGACGACGTAATGTGGTGTGAGGTACTGATAACAGATGGCTGGTTCGGTACGGGAATCGCGAGAAAGACGGCTTAAATTGTTGACCTTCTCCGCGATTTGGTGATGCGTTTGATAGTTGCGCGCCAAAGTGATAATCTTCTGTTATTAATTTAAGAAAAATTAAACAGCGTATTACCTTGCATTTCTTATTAAACCATCTCTCGATAGCGTGCCATCGTTCCACTATTTGAGAAGTATTAGTAACCAGCAGAGTAATAAACAACTGCTAAATGAAATGGCAGACGAAGCATTTCGGAGATTTTCGGATCGCACCTAAATTGGATGGCGGGCGAAGTGGTTCGGTTGTAAGATCAGAGCTGGTTCGGAAGTGTCGAAGGACGGACATATCGTCTGCCGCAGTCGGTGTCAGCTAAAACTTTATTAGCAAACTCTAGTTATTTGGAAACGTATTTGAGACACTGTGATAGTAATTACTGAAATACGCAGTTCATTACTTTGTCGAAGAATGGAAATTATCTGTGACTCTAAAGTGGATGCAAATGTGGAGAAATACCAAGAAATGAACACAGTAAGCACATTCAAAAGGATGTAGGTTGCAGTGGTTACTCGGAGATGAAGAAGCTTGCACAAGATAGAGTAGCATGGAGAGCTGCATCAAACCAGTCTCTGGACTGAAGAGCACAACAACAGCTTAACTTTCATTTAATATATAACTTTCTAGTTTGAGTATGTCATGGAATTGTATTTGTGTACTCTGCCTGTGTCCATTTCGCATTTTATAGAATACCTAGATATTCTTTATATTTCATAGGAAAAGTATTAAATTAAAATTAAAAACCTCGCCAGAAAGGTCTAGCAATGCTACATATTGCCCAGGCATTCTACACACTGCTCTTATTAGATACTTTGTTGCTAACGTATAGACTCTGACTCTTGCTTCAATTAAAGCACACAGCAGTAATTTTCTGTGGGTAATAATTCATAAGGCAGTTAGAAACACAGCAATTGTTCCATTTGTTGCAGGTTCAAAAAATGGTTCAAATGGCTCTGAGCACTATGCGACTTAACTTCTGAGGTCATCAGTCGCCTTGAACTTAGAACTAATTAAACCTAACTAACCTAAGGGCATCACACACATCCATGCCCGAGGCAGGATTCGAACCTGCGGCCGTAGCGGTCGCTCGGTTCCAGACTGTAGCGCCTAGAACCGCACGGCCACTCCGGCCGGCTTTGTTGCAGGGCTGGAAATAAACATGGCGTTATCGTTTGAAGAACGGAAGTGCATATTGAAGGGTTACTGCAGAGCACGGAATGTGAGTGTGGTTCGACGACGTTGGATAGTCGAATTTGGAACACAGTCAACAATTACAAGAATCCGGGACAAGTTTGAAGTCGATGGAACGGTACACGAACCGAAGAAGGGACGTAGTGGAAGAAAGACGCATTCAACAGACGAAAAATGTGTTGATGCAGCCATTCAGGTATACACACAATCGTGAAACTGGCATCAGCAAAACCATTGTGAGCAGAATTTTGCAGATTCAAAGATGAAAGCCTAACATTTACACACTTCTCTATGCTCTGAACGAGAATAATCCAGATAGACGAATTGAATTTTATGAATGGTTAATCAGCATGTGTGATGCAGCTGAACGTTTCCAAGATCTAATTCTTTGATCGGATGAAGCGATATTTAAAAATACGGAGCAGTTAACTGCCATGATTTCGTGTGCTGGGCTTACGAAAATACATACGCAACTGAAGAAACGCATGTTAATGTACCACGTGTAATAGCCTCGTGTGCTCTGCCATCTAGAGGGTTAATCGAGTGTACTACTTTGAAGAACCTGTCGCAGGAGACTCTTATCTAGAAATGTAGCGCCGGTCGGTGTGACCGAGGGGTTCTAGGCGCTTCAGTCTGGAACCGCGCGACCGCTAAGATCGCAGGTTCGAATCCTGCCTCGGGCATGGATGTGTGTGATGTCCTTAGGTTAGTTAGGTTTAAGTAGTTCTGAGTTCTAGTGGACTGATGACCTCAGATGTTTCGTCCCATAGTGCTCAGAGCCATTTGAACCATTTTAGAAATGTAGCAGATGACAAATGTAAATCTTAATGACATTTCTGACAATGAAGATTATTACTTTCAACAGGGGGAGGGGGGCTGTAATCTCACTTTTAATGTGATGTAAAGGAATGTCACAATCGCAAATCTAGTTCGAAATGGGAAGGACGAAGTACTTTGCAGTACCCAACCTCGATCGCCCGACTTAAGCCCTTTACACTTCTATCTTTACCGAGCAAGGTGGCGCTGTGTTTAGCACACTGGGCTCGTAATCGGGAGGACAACGGTTCAACTGCGAGTCCGGCCATCCTGATTTAGGTTTTCCTTGATTTGCCTAAGTCGTTTCAGGCAAATGCCCGCATGGTTCCTTTGAAAGGGCACGGCCGACTTCCTTCCCCATCCAATGGGGCCGATGACCTCGCTGTTTAGTCCCTTCCCGCAAATAAACCGAATTCTACCTTTGGGGTACTGTCAAGAACGCTGTGTACACCGCAAAACCCAGTTGGATGTCTAAGAAAGAAATCTGAACAAGCTCGCGAGGCTTTTCCATTAGAAAGAATAAAATTCCTGTTTCTAAGTCGTTGTCGCCGATGCATTGCCGCAAAGATGTCCAGTTTGAGCTTATACTACGTTACGTAACACCATAATGTAAACGACGCAAAAAAACTTTTGTTTTCCATCTACTTTAATTAAACAGATATTATCAAAGAGTGTATACATTATTTTGAGCCAGCCTTTATATGAAGCCCTTTAGCCCTGGCGTGCCTTCATCCACTTAGCTGTGGCATTATAGTGATAAATAAAAGTGAAATTTCCTAATGAATTGGCAAGGGAGCCTTCAATAAATAAATGACATTGTAAAAGATGCATAAAAATAAAATCTAGTGTAAAGTATGGAATACAGAAAAACAACAGTAACACATAAAGAATGGAACATTACTGGCAGTAAAAAGCAGCCTTAGTGGCTGACTACTGGGATAAGGATGTCATGTAAAACAAAGCGGGAATTACATCGAAATACTAGAAGTAGTCACAATCAAGCACAAACAGTATTGTAAGGTGCTTTAAAGTGTTATTAGGAAGGCAAAGAGTATGTGGCGTGCAAATAGAATACCGAATTCACAGGATAAAATTAAAACCATGTGGTCAGTTGAGAAGGAAGTGTCTGATCAGCAGAACAAGGTCGACGATATAAAGTCAGTTAGTAGCAAAAATATTTCTTTTACTGATAAATCAGATATATGTAAAATATTTAACAATCATTTTCTGAGCGTTGCTGATGATTTAAATATAAATTTAGTTTCTCCAGGTAATCATATAACTCTCTTGGCAAATGTCTATCCGAGACTGATGTCTGAAGTGATCCCTTCAAGGGGCAGATTAAGTCAATAATTAATTCACTGAAGACTAAAGACTCTCATGATGGAGTGCCAAGAAGAATATTAGAGTACTATGCTACACATGTTAGCCCTGTACTTAGCCATATTTGTAATTTTTCCTTTAGGAATGGTCAGTTTCCTGAGCGATTAAAGTACCCAGTAGTAAAGCTGCTTTATAAAAAGGGAGAAAAGGCTAATGTAGGTAATTTTGGACCTATTTCTGTGCCATCAGTGTTTGCTAAAGTTACTGAAAAGGCTGTGTATGTAAGGATAATTGATCATTTTATATCACATAATTTGCTGTCAAATGTACAATCGGCTTTAGAAGTCGTTTAACAACTGGGAACGCTATATTCTCTTTTCTCTGTGAGGTACTGGATGGATTAAACAAAATCTTTCGAACGCTAGGCATATTTTTTGATTTAACTGAGGCGTTTGATTGTGTTGATCACAAAATATTGCTCCAGAAGTTGGATCATTATGGAATATGGGGAGTAGCTCACAACTGGTTCACCTCTTACTTTAACAACAGACAGCAAAAGGTCATTATTCACAATGTTGCGAATGGCTGTGATGTGGGTCTGAGTGGGGTGTGGTAAGGGGGGGCCACTGGGATCAGTGTTGGCGGTCACTCCTTATTTCTACATCTACATCTACATTGATACTCCGCAAGCCACCCAACAGTGTGTGGCGGAGGGCACTTTACGTGCCACTGTCATTACCTCCCTTTCCTGTTCCAGTCGCGTATGGTTCGCGGGAAGAACGACTGTCTGAAAGCCTCCGTGCGCGCTCGAATCTCTCTAATTTTATATTCGTGATCTCCTCGGGAGGTATAAGTAGGGGGAAGCAATATATTCGATACCTCATCCAGAAACGCACCCTCTCGAAACCTGGCGAGCAGGCTACACCGCGATGCAGAGCGCCTCTCTTGCAGAGTCTGCCACTTGAGTTTATTAAACATCTCCGTAACGCTATCACGGTTACCAAATAACCCTGTCACGAAACGCGCCGCTCTTCTTTGGATCTTCTCTATCTCCTCTGTCAGACCGATCTGGTACGGATCCCACACTGATGAGCAATACTCAAGTATAGGTCGAACGAGTGTTTTGTAAGCCACCTCCATTGTTGATGGACTACATTTTCGAAGCACTCTCCCAATGAATCTCAACCTGGTACCCGCCTTACCAACAATTAATTTTATATTATCATTCCACTTCAAATCGTTCCGCACGCATACTCCCAGATATTTTACAGAAGTAACTGCTACCAGTGTTTGTTCCGCTATCATATAATCATACAATAAAGGATCCTTCTTTCTATGTATTCGCAATACATTACATTTGTCTATGTTAAGGGTCAGTTGCCATTCCCTGCACCAAGTGTCTATCCGCTGCAGATCTTCCTGCATTTCGCTACAATTTTCTAATGCTGCAACTTCTCTGTATACTACAGCATCATCCGCGAAAAGCCGCATGGAACTTCCGACACTATCTACTAGGTCATTTATATATATTGTGAAAAGCAATGGTCCCATAACACTCCCCTGTGGCACGCCAGAGGTTACTTTAACGTCTGTAGACGTCTCCCCATTGATAACAACATGCTGTGTTCTGTTTGCTAAAAACTCTTCAATCCAGCCACACAGCTGGTCTGATATTCCGTAGCCTCTTACTTTGTTTATCAGGCGACAGTGCGGAACTGTATCGAACGCCTTCCGGAAGTCAAGAAAAATAGCATCTACCTGGGAGCCTGTATCTAATATTTTCTGGGTCTCATGAACAAATAAAGCGAGTTGAGTCTCACACGATCGCTGTTTCCGGAATCCATGTTGATTCCTACATAGTAGATTCTGGGTTTCCAGAAATGACATGATACGCGAGCAAAAAACATGTTCTAAAATTCTACAAGAGATCGACGTCAGAGATATAGGTCTATAGTTTTGCGCATCTGCTCGACGACACTTCTTGAAGACTGGGACTATCTGTGCTCTTTTCCAATCATTTGGAACCCTCCGTTCCTCTAGAGACTTGCGGTACACGGCTGTTAGAAGGGGGGCAAGTTCTTTCGCGTACTCTGTGTAGAATCGAATTGGTATCCTGTCAGGTCCAGTGAACTTTCCTCTATTGAGTGATTCCAGTTGCTTTTCTATTCCTTGGACACTTATTTCGATGTCAGCCATTTTTTCCTTTGTGCGAGGATTTAGAGAAGGAACTGCAGTGCGGTCTTCCTCTGTGAAACAGCTTTGGAAAAAGTTGTTTAGTATTTCAGCTTTACGCGTGTCATCCTCTGTTTCAATGCCATCATCATCCCGTAGTGTCTGGATATGCTGTTTCGAGCCACTTACTGATTTAACGTAAGACCAGAACTTCCTAGGATTTTCTGTCAAGTCGGTACATAGAATTTTACTTTCGAATTCAATGAACGCTTCACGCATAGCCCTCCTTACGCTAACTTTGACATCGTTTAGCTTCTGTTTGTCTGAGAGGTTTTGGCTGCGTTTAAACTTAGAGTGAAGCTCTCTTTGCTTTCGCAGTAGTTTCCTAACTTTGCTGTTGTACCACGGTGGGTTTTTCCCGTCCTTCACAGTTTTACTCGGCACGTACCTGTCTAAAACGAATTTTACGATTGCCTTGAACTTTTTCCATAAACACTCAACATTGTCAGTGTCGGAACAGAAATTTTCGTTTTGATCTGTTAGGTAGTCTGAAATCTGCCTTCTATTACTCTTGCTAAACGATATGCCCGCTAGTATTATGGGTAACTCTAAAATATATCTGTTTGCCGATTACACTAGCTTGATAGTGAAGGATGTTGTGTGCAACACTGGCTCGGTTTCAAATAGTGGAGTTCATGACATAAGTTCATGTCTCGTAGAAAATAAACTAACGCTAAATCACAGCAAGACTCAGTTTTTACAGTTTCTAAGACACAATTCAACAAAACCCGACGTTTTAATTTCACAGAATGGACTTATGACTAGTGAAACTAAAGAGTTCAGATTTCTAGGTGTTCAGGCAGATAGTAAACGTCGTGGAAAGCCCACGCTCAAGATCTTGTTCAAAGACTTAATGTTGCTATTTTTACTATTCGAACGGTATGTGAAGTAAGTGATTCTTTGACATGAAAATTAGTCTACTTTGCTTTTTTTCATTCGGTTATGTCGTATGGTATTATATTTTTGGGTAACTCTTCCCATTCTCTAAGGAAATTTTTGGTGTCATATTGTCTGTATAGCTTTTTCAATGTGTTAAAAATTCTGTGAAAACAGAAACACACGTCTACCTACAGCACAAAAAGTTATTTACGCTGACTCGGTCGTTCATTCTTTCGTGAGCATTAAAATGCTTGCCTCCTTTTTACTCAAAACTCATTGTACCACCCTTTGTTATAAAAAGGTTGAACTGGAATTACTATTGCGAACAACATGTATCACTGCATACACTTGCGCAAAGACAAAACTGACTGTCGCTGACAGTGCAGGAAATAAAATCAGAACTGTTATTCAACAGCCACAACCAAAACCGAACTGTGCACTGCCCGAGCACTCCAATTATGTAGCAAGACTATGAAACACACACTGTTCACTGGCCCATTAAAAATCTGAATTACATAGAAAATGCTTAGAATTTGCGCAGTGGAAACGTGAGATGAGAGACGAAAGAATCAACAAAATATGAAAACCTGAAAAATTACACCGTAATCAGCGGCAGCAGCACAGCACGAAGAAATTGCGCCAGCCAAAATATGCTAAACTAAGTTACTGGGAGAAAGGTTGGGATGATTTTCTCATACTAAAAAAAATTTGCTTGAAAAGAAAATTGTAATCCGTTCATTATAATGACAATGCTGTATTTTAAACACTTATTTCATAAGAACACAAAACTCACAGAAAATCGAAAACCTTACTCTTTTTACAAAAGTCTTACAAGTCAATGCTTTTACCATTATGTAAATTGAAATAAATTTAAGGGGCTCCGGAACGCCCTATACTTGCAATGTTAAAATAACGCTTATAAATTACATCTTTCCTCACAAAGTATTTGAGGTAGGAAGTTGAACTTTTTACAGATTATTTATTGGAATATGGGCTACAACTTAACACAGGGATTTTACAAAATTTTAGTTCAGTTATTAAAGATGATTTTTTTTTCAATTGTAATGAAAATTCACAACATTTTTTTGCAATTTTTTATTTATATATTCAAAAATATACAGTTTTTTGGAAAAAGGCTGTGTTAAATTATGCAGAAGGTACTGTGTAACATTTACTGAAAGTTTGAAACAAATATGTTTGGAAGATCCTTACAAAACATGTAATTAGTATGAGAAAATAAAAGTTTTGGGAATCGAGCGACAAAGATTAGATTAACTTTTTAGTGCATTCCAGGTCCATAGGATGGATTATCTTCATCCTCTGCAAACTCCTCCGCCAGCTTCCTCTTGTTCCTCCTCCTGTTTACTCTTGCTTGTATTTCTAGACTCTTTACAGCCCTGTCTGCAGCCCGAAGGCGTTCCTTGTCTAAAGCAAGCATCGCTCGTTGTTGTGTTCGTAGATTTTGCTACCATTTTCCTCAGTTGCAGTTACTGCAACACTGTTCCAAAAGGTGGTCATGTATGAACACTTATCACATTTCAGTTGTATTTCACTAGCAAGTCCTACGTGCTTTATTATGGAGAGTTCCAGACCAACTTCACTACAATGAATACATCTTACACAGTTTGAAAAAATTCCTTTGAGAACCGACATATCAAATATTTCATTCACATCCGATTCGCCCATAAAACATTCATTCATAGTTTTCACTCATTGAACCAAGCTTCTTCTGTGAAGTATTTTCTTTCCCACTTTGACTGCTATGGGCAGGTGTACTTGAGAGGTTAGGTTCACTCACTTGGTTATCGTCTTTATTGTTTACAGTAATAACACATACCTTTGGCTTTCCAACATTTCTCCTTTTCTTAAAAGCCTTCAGAGGATTTCTAATAACTTTACTTTTACTCATTATTATACTTCAACAAAACAGAGACTCAAGAAACAGAATTAATTACGAATATTTTCGAGATAACGACAGAGTAAATAAACATGAAACAATCGACAATCACACCAGCGATATATATTGAACCATCACAGGTTAGCCACAACACATACTTTATCTCACATCACTAAAATGTACCTGATGAACACGGACGTTAATAATAACACCATTTGACAGCAGTTTAACAGCGCCACAGTGGGTCACGCCCATGTAGAACACATTTCAAAAAAGATTTAAAAATAGTTGTAGTCTTCGGAATTGAATAAATTATATATCTATTAAAAGGTAATAGTCTGCAGATTCGGAAAACGCAAAAAAGTAAAAATTGAACTTTTCATGATTTTGAGCCTTTCCGGAGCCCCTTAACTTAATTATCTGAACTGAGGCGGTGAGGTGTACTGTTGCATTATAAGAATCGCTAACATTGTCAGTACGTGCCAGCAAAAATTATTACCTTAGAAACATATCCATAAAGCAGATCCAGTCTCTCTGTTCCATACATGCTGCGTCTGTAAGTCCTTTCGTCAGAATAATAATTCCTAACAATTTTCTACTGTCACTGCCCCAAGATGTCACACGCACCTGCTTCGCTCTCGTAACATGAAATTTCCTCTCATTCTGAAACCATTCGCACATAAATGTCCAGTCCATATACACTCCTGGAAATTGAAATAAGAACACCGTGAATTCATTGTCCCAGGAAGGGGAAACTTTATTGACACATTCCTGGGGTCAGATACATCACATGATCACACTGACAGAACCACAGGCACATAGACACAGGCAACAGAGCATGCACAATGTCGGCACTAGTACAGTGTATATCCACCTTTCGCAGCAATGCAGGCTGCTATTCTCCCATGGAGACGATCGTAGAGATGCTGGATGTAGTCCTGTGGAACGGCTTGCCATGCCATTTCCACCTGGCGCCTCAGTTGGACCAGCGTTCGTGCTGGACGTGCAGACCGCGTGAGACGACGCTTCATCCAGTCCCAAACATGCTCAATGGGGGACAGATCCGGAGATCTTGCTGGCCAGGGTAGTTGACTTACACCTTCTAGAGCACGTTGGGTGGCACGGGATACATGCGGACGTGCATTGTCCTGTTGGAACAGCAAGTTCCCTTGCCGGTCTAGGAATGGTAGAACGATGGGTTCGATGACGGTTTGGATGTACCGTGCACTATTCAGTGTCCCCTCGACGATCACCAGTGGTGTACGGCCAGTGTAGGAGATCGCTCCCCACACCATGATGCCGGGTGTTGGCCCTGTGTGCCTCGGTCGTATGCAGTCCTGATTGTGGCGCTCACCTGCACGGCGCCAAACACGCATACGACCATCATTGGCACCAAGGCAGAAGCGACTCTCATCGCTGAAGACGACACGTCTCCATTCGTCCCTCCATTCACGCCTGTCGCGACACCACTGGAGGCGTGAGCGGAAGACAGCCTAACGGTGTGCGGGACCGTAGTCCAGCTTCATGGAGACGGTTGCGAATGGTCCTCGCCGATACCCCAGGAGCAACAGTGTCCCTAATTTGCTGGGAAGTGGCGGTGCGGTCCCCTACGGCACTGCGTAGGATCCTACGGTCTTGGCGTGCATCCGTGCGTCGCTGCGGTCCGGTCCCAGGTCGACGGGCACGTGCACCTTCCGCCGACCACTGGCGACAACATCGATGTACTGTGGAGACCTCATGCCCCACGTGTTGAGCAATTCGGCGGTACATCCACCCGGCCTCCCGCATGCCCACTATACGCCCTCGCTCAAAGTCCGTCAACTGCACATACGGTTCACGTCCACGCTGTCGCGGCATGCTACCAGTGTTAAAGACTGCGATGGAGCTCCGTATGCCACGGCAAACTGGCTGACACTGACGGCGGCGGTGCACAAATGCTGCGCAGCTAGCGCCATTCGACGGCCAACACCGCGGTTCCTGGTGTGTCCGCTGTGCCGTGCGTGTGATCATTGCTTGTACAGCCCTCTCGCAGTGTCCGGAGCAAGTATGGTGGGTCTGACACACCGGTGTCAATGTGTTCTTTTTTCCATTTCCAGGAGTGTATATGTAGACCTTTCAACGTATGTTGGAATAATTTTAACTTAAAACAAATTTTGCGTTTTACACAACTGAATAAAACAATCCACTGCTGGTGGCACAAAGGCGATGAAACATATCTGGACCTTTACAAAGAACAGTTGTTTGTATAATTTAGTATGCAAACATGGCTACTGCTATAGCTACAAAATCAAACTGTGGTTATGGGAAAATAGGTTAATCAGAGAAATGGAACTTCCTGATTGGTCAGTTTGAAGCGCTTTTCTTGGAAGACACAGGAGGACATTTTCTAGCAGTTGACTCACAGAGATGTGGAAGGAGAAAGGCGTGTTTCAGACTGAGGATGAAAGCGTTTCGTATATGTTCCGGCTTAGACAGTTTTGGAAGTCAAAGCGTATAAGTTTGATCTGTGGTTTCACTGATATCACATTAATAGTTCGAACACTTAGGATGATTAAATATATCAGTTAGTTTCCGAGCATGTTAACCTCCACCCGTAACGATATGTTGCACGGTGGATTATGGTATGCCACAGTTACACGATCAGCTTCGACGTAATGAATGTAACTTTCTTTCAGTTCAGTGAAGTCAGTCTGGGAAGAAGCTCTGTGGCGATCTTGAAAAGGATGTAATATGACTACCTGACATGTTACAGCAGCACTTCCCACAATCTACCGCGAAACGTGCTTTCATTACAAGACCATATTTCGCATTATTAGAGCTCTTCCCGTTATTATAAACCATCGACCGCGCACCCAAAGCGCAGTGAATTTTCAACTGGTTGAGGCGTCAAATAGGATTAAGTGTCAATAATATGGAAGAAAAATGTATTGCATCAAATACTGAAAGCTTGCAGTTTTGTTAACCCGTTTCGTGTTTAACCACAGTAGCTGCTGTGGCTACAGGTGTGCAAGTAAGCAGGTGACTGTTTCCCTGTGCGAGAACGCCTGCTTCGTTTCTCTGGCGACGCACTAACTCCCCGGCCGGCTGCAGATTCAGGTTTCAGTAATCGCTTAACAGGTCCACGCTGCGCTAACAGTCCAAGGTAATAGCGGTCCAACTCTCTGTGGCGCAGTGGCTGAGATGCTGGGCTCACACTGGGGAGAGGCTGGGTTCGAATCCACGCTCTATCATTCTGATTCACGCGTGTCGCTGCGTCTCTACCTCAATCCAGACGATGGTCGCCATGTTTTCTTTCAATACTCCACTGCCTGTTTCCCGCCACACAAGAGTTCAGGTGGAGTAGCAATTCCGACCTTATAACGTAGATACACTCCTGGAAATGGAAAAAAGAACACATTGACACCGGTGTGTCAGACCCACCATACTTGCTCCGGACACTGCGAGAGGGCTGTACAAGCAATGATCACACGCACGGCACAGCGGACACACCAGGAACCGCGGTGTTGGCCGTCGAATGGCGCTAGCTGCGCAGCATTTGTGCACCGCCGCCGTCAGTGTCAGCCAGTTTGCCGTGGCATACGGAGCTCCATCGCAGTCTTTAACACTGGTAGCATGCCGCGACAGCGTGGACGTGAACCGTATGTGCAGTTGACGGACTTTGAGCGAGGGCGTACAGTGGGCATGCGGGAGGCCGGGTGGACGTACCGCCGAATTGCTCAACACGTGGGGCGTGAGGTCTCCACAGTACATCGATGTTGTCGCCAGTGGTCGGCGGAAGGTGCAAGTGCCCGTCGACCTGGGACCGGACCGCAGCGACGCACGGATGCACGCCAAGACCGTAGGATCCTACGCAGTGCCGTAGGGGACCGCACCGCCACTTCCCAGCAAATTAGGGACACTGTTGCTCCTGGGGTATCGGCGAGGACCATTCGCAACCGTCTCCATGAAGCTGGGCTACGGTCCCGCACACCGTTAGGCCGTCTTCCGCTCACGCCCCAACATCGTGCAGCCCGCCTCCAGTGGTGTCGCGACAGGCGTGAATGGAGGGACGAATGGAGACGTGTTGTCTTCAGCGATGAGAGTCGCTTCTGCCTTGGTGCCAATGATGGTCGTATGCGTGTTTGGCGCCGTGCAGGTGAGCGCCACAATCAGGACTGCATACGACCGAGGCACACAGGACCAACACCCGGCATCATGGTGTGGGGAGCGATCTCCTACACTGGGCGTACACCACTGGTGATCGTCGAGGGGACACTGAATAGTGCACGGTACATCCAAACCGTCATCGAACCCATCGTTCTACCATTCCTAGACCGGCAAGGGAACTTGCTGTTCCAACAGGACAATGCACGTCCGCATGTATCCCGTGCCACCCAACGTGCTCTAGAAGGTGTAAGTCAACTACCCTGGCCAGCAAGATCTCCGGATCTGTCCCCCATTGAGCATGTTTGGGACTGGATGAAGCGTCGTCTTACGCGGTCTGCACGTCCAGCACGAACGCTGGTCCAACTGAGGCGCCAGGTGGAAATGGCATGGCAAGCCGTTCCACAGGACTACATCCAGCATCTCTACGATCGTCTCCATGGGAGAATAGCAGCCTGCATTGCTGCGAAAGGTGGATATACACTGTACTAGTGCCGACATTGTGCATGCTCTGTTGCCTGTGTCTATGTGCCTGTGGTTCTGTCAGTGTGATCATGTGATGTATCTGACCCCAGGAATGTGTCAATAAAGTTTCCCCTTCCTGGGACAATGAATTCACGGTGTTCTTATTTCAATTTCCAGGAGTGTATAAACCGTCTAAGAAAAACACCCATAATACACGGTACAAAGACATTGTAACGTCGTACATATACACACCGTCATCGCATATGTAAGTCACGACAGTTGCAGGTCTCTCAGTCAGAATGGCCGACCGAGGCATGGTGTTGTTACCAGGCCTGGTAGGGTATATAAGGCACTAGAAGAGCATCACTGGTCACTATGAAGGACACAGAGATGCCGCACACTCCTCAAAGACAGCGTTATCGACACCTGGCAGTGTTTCAAAGGTGCCTCGCTGTGTGACTCCATTTGGCCAGCTGGCAGAATCGAGCAGTATCAAGATTTGTGGCGAATTTTAATATGACATGGGCCCGATATTGGACTGCCTGAGAACCTGACATATTTAATCATCTTAACTGTTAGCACTACTAATATGAAATGAATGAAACCACAGATCTAACCTATCAGCTTTGACTAAGAAATATGACTAAGTCGGAGCCTATACTATACTCTTTCGTCCTCAGTCTGAAACATGTCCTTCTCCCTCCATGTTACTTAACCACGTGGTAGGTATAAACTGTGCTTCTCTTATCTGCCGAAAAAAACCACAAATTCAAAACACTGATTGTTTACTTTTTGCCATTTTTGTTTGTATTCGTTGCTTACTATGACAATAAAAATAAATACTAAAAATAATAACATTAAAATAAATAATATCGAATGAAAAAACAAGTTTACTGCTACCAGTCGCTGTTTATTTATGTCCATGACGCGTTTCGAAGGATTAAATCTTCACCATGAGCTGGATTTACATGTGTTACTATGACATGTGTGTGTTTTGGACTACGATTTTGAGGTAATTTGTGGGATTGTCTCCGATGGTCACACATTCCTTTCTCTGCCGTAACACATCACATGTAAACTGCCATATTTTGTAAACAAAGAAGGTAAACCTTCGAAACGCGTCGTGGATATAGTGGCTGGTAACAGTAAACTTGGCCGGCCGGTGTGGCCGAGCGGTTCTAGCCGCTACAGTCTGGAACCGCGCAACCGCTACGGTCGCAGGTTCGAATCCTGCCTCGGGCATGGATGTGTGTGATGTCCTTAGGTTAGTCAGGTTTAAGTAGTTCTAAGTTCTAGGGGACTGATCACCTTAGGTGTTAAGTCCCACAGTGCTCAGAGTCATTTGAACCATTTGAACAGTAAACTTGTTGCTTCATTCGATATTAATAACATTTGGAAATTTGTGGTAAGGTCCTATGAGACCAAACTGCTGACGTCATCGTTTCCTAAGCTTACACACTATTTAATCTAACAAACTAACTTACACTAACGACAACACACCCATGTCCGAGGGGCGCGGAGATATCAATAACTGTCACTATTATGCCTAACCAAAAATGTTCGCATTTAAAAATAAAAAATATAAATAAATGTATAAAATAAAAATTAAATAATAATAACAATAGATAAATAAGAAATAAAAAATTGAGAAAATTTTTAAAATTATATTCCACAGTGAAACCACCTACTTAAAATAATTCGTTGTTTGCCTTTTTCCAGTTTCTTTTGAATTGTTGTATTCGTTGGTTACTAAAATAATATAGGTCAATTTGGCGAAAAATTTAAAAATTAAATTTTATATTGTTGGAGCTCAAAGGGTTAAGAACAGAAAAACGTCAGAAAATGTCTTCCTGATGCCGTGTTATTCACAAAAAAATGCAGTAACGTTTTATATTTAAAATGACAGTTGCATACAGAGAACAGAAATTTCGAACAAGAAGAAGTCGTAAACAGCAGTATGCTATTGTTTTGGGGCATCTTTTTTAAGATGTAGGCAGCGGCTTCAAAGCAACGTACAGCGTTGTCTTCAACACCTTCTCCCCTTCTTAGGCCTCTACGGTTTTAGCCGTAAAGTGCTACAGATCGCTGTTGTCACCTAACGGGACTAGTACGGGGCTTTGTTAATGTGCATTTATTGAGTTCAGTAAATTCACAGTAAACCGACAGTACATTAGGTGTTTCTGTAGGGTAAAGCATTATTCGCGCAGACTAAGTTGACACTCGGCGCGGTGGCTGGTGGAGTGGATCGTGAAGGCATTTCCCATTTACGGCGAACCCATCGGCCACGGCGCCGAGGTGTCAACCCAGTCTGTAACTGCCCGCTACATTCCACTGGCTGTTATCCCCGTGCCACTGCCATTTCTTCGACAGGAAGGTGACATGAGTTTTCAGCAGAACAATACTCGTCCACGTGCGATTTAACGTGCTCCCTGTGATGCAAAACAACAGCCCGGCCAGCAAGATCACCAGATCTCTCGACAATTAAACGTTCTGCAAAGCCAGAAAGAACCATTGCCGAATTGCAACAAAAGACGCAAGATGCTTGGGAGAGTCTCTAACGGGATGCCATCCGGCACCTTTACGATCGTCTGCACGCGAGAACGCAACCAGGGAGGGCTACACAGTGTATTGACCTGACTGTTTGGACACACTGTATTGGGACGTGCGTGTTTCATTTGGTCTGAACTTGTTACCATATACTTGCACATTGATGAACAACCTGTCACCAGGTCAACTGAAGAATGGGATACAACCTGTCGGCTTTGACCAATGACGTCTTAGCTTACTCATAGATATTAATATCTTTATTTTCGAGCCACAGATAATAAATCGGTTAGCTTCTGTAGCGACCCGTCATCACTGTAAACTGAAATAAGTAAACGTATTATTCAAAGACAGGACTAGACATTGTGTACGATTTCTGTCGCTTGTATTAATTTCAATCATTTGTTCGTTCCAATTGATTCAGTAGTTTTTTTTTTCATTCTTAATGAGTTTGAGATACTTTGGAAGAATTGTTTTTCATACTCGACAATGTTTACTTCTTGATTTTCGTTTGTACGTATGGATTTATCTACTCCTATCAATATGGAAGACTTGAAGCAGTGTTCCTCAACTGCGGTGCGGAATACAAAGTTTTGCAGTTGTCGCTTTTTTTTCGCCTTCGCTAGCACTAATATTACTACGATAGTTTTTAGTCGATACTAGTACTATCGAAGGCGACATACGAAAAATTTGTATCCCGTAGGTCAACTGAAGAATAGGATACTAGTGCTGGCAGAGACGAAGAAAGCGACGTACGTACCACTGACATCCCGTGTCTCAGTTGAGCTACGAAGGTAGTATTCTGTTCTTCAATTGACGAATCTAGGTCAACTGAAGTACGGGATACAAATCTTTATGTGTGTCGCTATTTCTCGCCTTCACTAGCACTAGGATCGTATACTCCAGTTGACCTACATAGGTCGGGATACAAATTTTACTGTTGTAGTTTTTTCGCCGTCGCTAGTACTGCTATGATAATTTTCTGCCTATACTGTTAGTATCAAAGCAGGAAAAAAATTTACATCAGGTATTTCAGTTGACCTACAAAGGGACACTAGTACTAACGAAGGCGAAAAGGTCGACATACCTTAGATTTGTATCCCGTACTACAGTTAACCTATCCAGGTCGGCTGAAGTTCGGGATACAACTTCTCTACGTCAAATGAGGTAGTCCATGCTAACGTTACTTCTGTCCCCTTTTTTTCTTTCTTTTTTGGACTGGCATCCCATTCTTCAGTTAGGCTACATAGGTCAACTGGAAGAATAGGACACTATGACTCAAAGAAGCGATACACTTCACACTATGTTCGAAATATGAACGTACGTGGTATATGTCTACCACCTGTTTTCTCTGTCCTGCATTCCTTTGCTTCTCAACAATTGTCTTTGTTGTTAAATCTATGCAATATATCATCTGCTGTAATTCCTGACGTCACTGGTGAAAGCCCACGAGTTGAATCACATTCTTCAGTAATCTTCTGTCACCTCACTTGTCAATGAAATGAGGGTGTCGCATATTTTTTTTGTCCGGCAGTGAGACAGACCTGGCGGCCTGGCGTTTCATAGGAAATGTTCGCGTGTAAACATGTGGTGTAGAATGTGTCGTAGATTCTGTAGCGCTCCGCACACCGACAACGGTTCGTAGATTCTGGCGTCTGCCGTGGATCAGACACCGCGGTAGTTCCGACGAACGAGGCGGGGTGAACGTTCCAAGAGAACCTCCGGTTAGATTAGATTCAGTTTTCATTCCATGGATCCAAAAATGAGATGATTCTCGTGGGAGTGGAACATGTCAGAAAGTGTAACTAAAAAATATAGAACATCTGAAAATAATACTCCCTTCCCTGATCAGTTGTTAGGGTATTGTCTAGATATGTGAATACATTACAGTAAACTGGAGCTGCTAATATCTACTGAATTAATACAGTGTCAAAATGCCCTTTTAATAAATTTATCATCTACAAAATACCTGATCTTTGGAGCTATAGTTCAATTTTCCTCAAGCATTTGAGTCTCATCTTTATCTACGACAATGATGGAGGCTGAAAAATAAATTAAAATTTGTGCCACGGCCAGGACTTAAACCCAGGTTTGCTTGCTTACTAGGCAGGCCACAATGGATAAAATTGCTTGACGGACTACCGAAGTCCAGTGCCCTCCCCAACACAGAAGATAACCGATTTATTATCTATGAATATGAATTATCTTCATCTTTTTTCCCTTTATTATATCGCCACTCTTGCCAAGGCTCTCCGGCATTGGAATAGCACCCCAGCGTTGGCTGTAATGGGGAAATCATGCACCTCAGGTGTAGCTGAACTATAGATATTATAATTAAATTTTCGTCGAGACGTTCGAGAGAAATAAGCTGAAGATATGAATTGAAGTTCGTGTTTGGGGAGAGTATTCGACTTGAGTAGTCCATGCAGCAGTGTTAGCAATAGTGCTGTGGTTGTGTAATGGCAGCCGGCACGGTAGCTCAGCGTTAGCACACTCACTGTAGTGCAGTGCTTATGTACTTGGGTAGCTCAGGTGATAGAGCACTTGCCCGCGAAAGGCAAAGGTCCCGAGTTCGAGTCTCGGTCCGGCACACAGTTTTAATCTGCCAGGAAAGTTTTAGCCGACACGGTAGCTGAGCGTGTTGAGCCAGAGGGTTAGCTGCCCTCTGTAATTAAAAAAAACTGAATTAATCGATCAACAACGAACTTAAAACGAGTGTCTTACGACGTCCGCCCCTAGCAGATGCAACGAACGAAAGCGAACAAAATGAGATTTAAAAAAAATAGAAATGAAAAAAGAGCGTGTTCGGTCAGAGGGTAGCTCGCCCTCTGTAAGAAAAAAACTGAGTAAAGTAATCAACGATCAACTTGAACAGATGTCTTCTGACGTCCGCCCAGACCAAACGCAACGAACAATACCGAACGAAAAAAAAAAAAGCTAGAGTCCTGCCTACTAAGCAAGGAGACCTGGGTTCAAGTCCCGGGTACGGCACAAAATTTAATTCATTTCTACAGCTTCCATCATACCTAATCTTGACTGCTGCGACCAGGCGCTGTCAAAAACTGAAAAATAGCAGACATTTTTACTTAAGCTGGTGTAACAGTCCATGTTAAGGGGGTAGGACGTCAAACGGGCCGACTTTGCGCAGGAGAGGCACCACAGGACATTTTAATTTCCACTGTCTATACTCTTACAAATAAATTCATAAAACTTTGTCAACACGACCAGGAAGGATTCAGGATTCACACTCATAGCAGTGGAAGTTCAAAAACACGAAAATATAATATTTTTTGAGTGTGAAATTTCATGATTTTTTTCACTTACTGTTGGCTGCATTTGTTGCTATAGGTACACTTTTCTTCATAATTAAAAGAGATTCTTCGATGAATTTTGCACAGCTTACAAACCATACTTACAGGTGTATGAAACTCTAGAATTTATTTAATGTATGGAAAAAATGAATGGGGTGTTACGTTTTAAACTTCGTGTTTAGAGAAAACTCGAATTTTATAGTTAATTATCTCAATTTTTACCACAGTTTTTAACAGATTTGGGAAATTCTGGAGTTTCATACTCCTGTAAGTACGGTTTGTATGCTGTGCAAAATTCATCGAAGAATCTATGTTATTTATGAAGAAAAGTGTACCTACACCAACAAATGCAGCCAATACCATGTGAAAAAAAGATGAAATTTCACATGTAAAAACAAATTGTTTTGTTATGTTTTTGAACTTTATCTGCTATGAGTGTGAATTCTGAATCCTTCCTGATCATGCTGACAATTTTTTATGAATTATTTGTAAAAGTATAGACAGTGCAAATTAAAATCTCCTGTGGAGCCTCTCCTGCTCAAAGTCGGCCCGTTTCACGTCCTACCCCCCCTTAACATATTCATCTATAGAGAAGAAGGAGATGGCCACCAAAATGTCGTTCAGACTCTGTTTACACTGTGCCTAACATACCCGCCATGCCTGTTCCTAGTCAACACTGGTCGCCCTGCGTGCACGCTTCGGTACCACCGCATCGTCCTGATCCGCTGCGGCCGATCATCGATCGTCAAGCGAGGCAGGTGCGATAATTGTTGTTGTGGTCTTCAGTCCTGAGACTGGTTTGATGCAGCTCTCCATGCTACTCTATCCTGTGCAAGCTCTTTCATCTCCCAGTACCTACTGCAACCTACATCCTTCTGAATCTGCTTAGTGTATTCATCTCTTGGTCTCCCTCTACGATTTTTACCCTCCATGCTGCCCTCCAATACTAAATTGGTGATCCCTTGATGCCTCAGAACATGTCCTACCAACCGATCCCTTCTTCTGGTCAAGTTGTGCCACAAACTTCTCTTCTCCTCAATCCTATTCAATACTTCCTCATTAGTTATGTGATCTACCCATCTAATCTTCAGCATTCTTCTGTAGCACCACATTTCGAAAGCTTCTATTCTCTTCTTGTCCAAACTATTTATCGTCCATGTTTCACTTCCATACATGGCTACACTCCATACAAATACTTTCAGAAATGACTTCCTGACACTTAAATCAATACTGGATGTTAACAAATTTCTCTTCCTCACAAACGCTTTCCTTGCCATTGCCAGCCTACATTTTATATCCTCTCTACTTCGACCATCATCAGTTATTTTGCTCCCCAAATAGCAAAACTTCTTTACTACTTTAAGTGCCTCATTTCCTAATCTAATTCCCTCAGCATCACCCGACTTAATTAGACTACATTCCATTATCCTTGTTTTGCTTTTGTTGATGTTCATCTTATATCCTCCTCTCAAGACACTGTCCATTCCATTCAACTGCTCTTCCAAGTCCTTTGCTGTCTCTGACAGGATTACAATGTCATCGGCGAACCTCAAAGTTTTTATTTCTTCTCCATGAATTTTAATACCTACTCCGAATTTTTCTTTTGTTTCCTTTACTGCTTGCTCAATATACAGATTGAACAACATCGGGGAGAGGCTACAACCCTGTCTTACTCCCTTCCCAACCAGTGCTTCCCTTTCATGTCCCTCGACTCTTATAACTGCCATCTGGTTTCTGTACAAATTGTAAATAGCCTTTCGCTCCCTGTATTTTACCCCTGCCACCTTTAGAATTTGAAAGAGAGTATTCCAGTCAACATTGCCAAAAGCTTTCTCTAAGTCTACAAATGCTAGAAACGTAGGTTTGCCTTTCCTTAATCTTTCTTCTAAGATTAGTCGTAAGGTCAGTATTGCCTCACGTGTTCCAGTGTTTCTACGGAATCCAAACTGATCTTCCCCGAGGTTGGCTTCTACTAGTTTTTCCATTCGTCTGTAAAGAATTCGTGTTAGTATTTTGCAGCTGGTGCGATAATCGCTGGCTGTAATTACGGGGGACCCGGACCGGTGAAGAGTGAGCGGTTTCTCTTTCGCCGGCGGAACGCAAAGCCACGCCACGCCGGCAGACGGGCGCCCTCCGAGTTGCCGCCGCTAACGAACTGCCCTCCGCTATGAGAGAAGAAACGCTGATTTTTCCTCCGATGAAAGTAAAGATAGTTGTTTCTGCTCGGAGAGAGACAGAAGAGCGGCGCTGGGGCCTAATGCTTTCTCTCCGGCAGTGATTCATCTGCCTCTTGGCTCATTCAGGACACTTAGAAAGGACCGCTCACCTTAATCGTCGTCTTCATTTGCCCTTCATCCAGCATCAGGAAGATTTGGCACATGTATTGCACTTCTCCAAATTTCCCCATCTTTCCATCATTTTTCTACTGCAACTGTTTCGTTCCATTGCAGATTCTTTCTTCTTAAACTGGCCTTGATCGAAACGATCCTTACTCTCGGTCGCCCTCTTGCCCTTAACCTTGGCCTCCAACGTTGATTTTGGTACTCTTCCATCTTCCAGCCTCATTAGACGTCCAGTCCGCTCCGATAGCTGAGTGGTCAGCGTGACGGATCAATCAGTGCGGATTGCCGTCCTACGGGCCCGGGTTCGATTCCCGACTGGGCTGAGTAATTTTCTCCGCTCAGGGACTGGGTGACTGGTTGTTGCGTTGCCTTCATCATCATTTCATCCCCGTCCGGCGCGCAAGTCTCCCAATGTGGCGTCGAATGTAGTAAGACCTGCACCCAGGCAGCCGGACCTGCCCCCCGCAAGGGACCTCCCAGCGAATGACGCCAAACGTTCATTTCCTTTTTTTTTTTTTTTTTTTTTAGACGTCCAAACCAGACTAAACTACTCTTCTCAGAACTACTGTGAGCTTTCAATAATCAAAGCAAAACATTTTTTTCTGAAAGCAAGTTAGTTTTATTCCCCATTTTTCTGACCACAGAACTCAATTTTTCAGCATAATCTCCGCTCATTGCGACGGCCTTACGTCGCTTTACTGGAAGAGCATGTATGCCCTGCCACACCTCTCTACTGATCGGCGTCGGAGCCAATGTCTCGTTGCATCAATAACCTCTCCACAAGCCACATACAGCTTCCCGCAGAGTGCATCCTGTATTGGGCCAAACAAGGGGAGGCAGAAGGTGCGAGAAACGGCTTCTGCAGTGGATGAGGTGCAACGCTCCAATGAAGTTTTGTGAGCTCCCCACTAGTGTGGTGGCCTTGTGTTCTCATGGAGAAGGAAAAGTTCAAGAATGGTTGAAATGGCTCTAAGCACTATGGGACTTAACATCTGAGGTCATCAGTCCCCTAGACTTACAACTACTTAAACCTAACTAACCTAAGGACAGCACACACATCTGTGCCCGAGGCAGGATCCTAACCTGCGACCGTAGCAGCAGCGCAGTTCCGGATTGAAGCGCTTAGAAACGCTCGGCCACAGCGGCCAGCTACGAAAAGTTCTTTTGCACTTTTGCGACGACAAACACGCAGAAGTCGTGTAGTAACCACAACCAACCGTGGGAATGCCTTCGGCTGCGGATCGGAGCCGCCAGGCGGGGAAGCCGCCGGCGGTGGAGCACGCACCACCGGGTAAACACAGGACGAGTGGGACGACAGACCGACGGCAACAGACAATGACCGACAGAACAAGGAAGAGATAACAACGGAGGCTTGTAGAAACCACAACATCAAACACCAACAGTAAATCCACTCGGAACCAGAGCCAGGCAAATGTCAACAACGAGCAACGACCAGAACGCAATACCGCCGAGATAGAGACACAATCCAGAGCGAGTACCAGACTGACTGGACTAGGCGCGTGTTCGACTTCCGCGGCGGGAGGTACTAGAAGTCGTTTGTTCAATTTCCTGACGGTAGCACTATACGCTCCAGATTTGATCGTTGCGCCATGAGCGAGGACATCACAGTAACAGATTCAGACTCCTAGAAGCCCGTCGCCATGACTTCACCGCCTGAGGGTGCGGCTTTGAACTTTTTTTTTCTCGGAGAAGAGATTGTGCGGCGCCACTCCATGGATTGTCGTTTTGTTTCCAGTTCGAAGTGATGAACCGATGTTTTATCAGCTGTCACGGCGTTTGGAAAATAATTTTCACGATCAGCAACTCCGCGTTGATGGTCCGCCGTTGCTCTCTGAGGTGTTCTGTTTGGTGGTGAGGAACCCCGGACAGGCACCTCTGAGTACTCCAGCTGGTGGATGCTGGTGACCCAGGTACAAACTACCAAATGGAAAGTCGGAATTAATCGCAACTTGGAAGATTTATTCTGAAAACGAGGCGAAACAGAACACAGCCTAAGCACTCGTGTCCAGCCAGGTCCGTAGCCAAAGTTCATCTCCCACAAACATTACCACGGTAACAGCGTCGCGACTTAGAGGAGACGCGCTCCGTGCTCCAGGAGGCCCACCAGCCGACTCCCCTTCCTCGCCGCGGCGACGCGACTTAGCCACGTGCGGCTGCATCCTGATTGGCTCCGCCGACTCCAACGGTATGACTGTTGCATCTTTTGCGGCGCCCCCACAGTGAGCACTTTGAAGTACGCCGCGCTGCAGCCACTGCAGCGTTGGCACACGGTGCTCGAGAAGACAGTGGCCGCGTCTTACGTGCGGCGACCGCTCTGTGCTTTGTATGGACGCACGGCACAACGCATGTCTCTGCGCTATCAACAGAGATGTCCAGTTGGGCAGCGAGGTGTTTCATTGCGATCTGTCGATCACCTCGAATGAGTGTGTCCGCACGTTTCAACACTGCAGGCGTCACAGCTGTTTGCTGCCGGCCGCATCGCCCAACGAATCACTGTGCTTTTGTTCACCGCCAGGCCTCCGCAGACATTCTACAAGCGTCTATGAATATCTCAAAAGCTCTAGTTTTCCGCCAACAGAACTGGTCGATTTTAAAAAAATGGTTCAAATGGCTCTGAGCACTATGGGACTTAACATCGGAGGTCATCAGTCCCCTGGAACTTAGAACTACTTAAACCTAACTAACCTAAGGGCATCACACACATCCATGCCCGAGGCCTGATTCCAACCTTCGACCGTAGCTGTCGCGCGGTTCCAGACTGAAGCGCCTATTTATTTATTATTTTTAAATTGTCGACTGCAATGGCGTTTTTGGTATGAATAAGCAAATTTTGAAATCAATTTGATGGTTCTGCTATCTGACAGTTGTGGTGTCACCGCCAGACACCACACTTGCTAGGTGGTAGCCTTTAAATAGGCCGCGGTCCGTTAGTATACGTCGGACCCGCGTGTCGCCACTATAAGTGATTGCAGACCGAGCGCCGCCACACGGCAGGTCTAGAGAGACGTCCTAGCTCTCGCCCCAGTTGTACAGCCGACTTTGCTAGCGATGGTTCACTGACAAATTACGCTCTCATTTGCCGATACGATAGTTAGCATAGCCTTCGGCTACGTCATTTGCTACGACCTGGCAAGGCGCCATTATCATTTGCTATTTATCTTGTGATGCCTGTACCGTCAGACCGATGTTCACCAATTATGGATTAAAGTTAAGTATTCCAGCAGCAACGTACCTTATTGGCTATATTAATTACATTGTCCTGTTCCAGGCCTCACGCCAGCCTGCGTGAGCTTAAACGCGTGCCTTTCGGCTACCGGTGATAGTGGCTTGGCTGTCTTGGCAAGTCACAACAGTTATATATATAAAATGGTTCAAATGGCTCTGAGCACTATGGGACTTAACATCTATGGTCATCAGTCCCCTAGAACTTAGAACTACTTAAACCTAACTAACCTAAGGACATCACACAACACCCAGTCATCACGAGGCAGAGAAAATCCCTGACCCCGCCGGGAATCGAACCCGGGAACCCGAGTTATATATATATATATATATATATATATATATATATATATATATATATAAAGGCGAAACGTTGTTACCGAAACTCTCGAAAAGTTCTTGAGTTCCTGGGCGGTAAACGTGCCTAACGTCGTGTGTGACCCCCCGCGAGCACGCAGAAATGCCGCAACACGACGTGCATGGATTCCAGTAATGTCTTTTGTGGGGTGCCGCATTGTCCTGCTGGAATTTCCCAAGTCCGTCGGAACGCACAGTGGACATGAATGGATACAGGTGGTCAGACAGTTTGCTTACGTACGTGTCACCTGTCAGAGTCGTATCTAGAAATAGCAGGGGTCCCATATCACTCCAAATGCACACCCCACACCATTACAGAGCGTCCACCAGCTTGAACAGCCCCCTACTGACATGCTGAATCCATGGATTCATGAAGTTATCTCCATACCCGTACACTTCCATCCGCTCGATACATTTTCAAACGACACTGCTTGTTTCCAGTCATCAACTGTCTAATATAGGTGTCGAAGGGGCCAGGCGAGGAGTAAAGCTTTGTGCCGTGCAGTCGCCAAGGGTACACGGTTACTGAGTTCGGTTCCGGGAGCCCATATCAATGCTGTTTCATTGAATGGTTCGCACTCTGACACTTGGTGATGGCCCGGCAGTGAAATCTTCAGCAATTTTTTGTTACGTTGAACGATTCTCTTCAGTCTTTGTTGGTCTCGTTCTTGCAGGATTCTTTCCGGTCGCAGCGACGTCGGAGATTTGATGTTCTACCGGATTCCTTATATTCACGGTGCACTCGTGAAATGGTCGTACGGAAGATCCCCACCCATTACTACCTCGGAGATGCTGTGTCCCACCGCTCGTGCGCCGACTATAACACCACGTTCAAACTCACTTAAATCTTGATAACCCGCCATTGTAGCAGCAGTAACCGATCTAACAAATGCGCCGTATTCTGCCTGTGTTACATATCTCTGTATTATAATATGCGTTCCTATACCAGTCACTTTGGCGCATCATTGTATATACGAGGGTTGAAACTTTAATAGTGGCAACTATTTATTTACAGCTCGTACAAAATAGATACGTTTTTCAGAGTTTTAATGACCTTCAGGTAGTGACCAGCATTGTGAGTAACCCGTTGCCAGCGATGTGGAAGTCGTAGGATACTCTTAAAAGTGCCAGTTACGTTGACAGTTCGGCCGGAGCGTCCTGCGAATTAGTAGCAGTTCTGAACCGAATGCCGTGAAGTGTTTCCTTCAGTTTAGACATCGAACCCACGAGGGCTTAAGTCAGGGGAGTGCAGTAGGTGGTACAGCACTTAGCAGCCCCATCGGTCAAACAAACCAGTAACAGCTTGCACTGTACGTGGTTGAGCATTCTCCTGCAAAATGATGGTCAGGTCCTGCAGAAAGTGTGATCACTTCTGTCTCTATGCCGTTCATTTTTGGAACACAACCTACGACCAGCTTAGAGACAGTGCAAGCTGATTTGTTTGACTGATGGGGCTGTTAAGTGCTACACCACCTACTACACTCCCCTGACTTAAGCCCTCGTCAGTTCAACTCGATTTCAAAACTGAAGGAAACACTTCACGGCATTCGCTTCAGAACTGCTACAAATTCATCGGGCAATAGACTGTGCCGCTCGAACTGTCAACGTAACTGGCACTTTTAAGAGTATCCTACGACTTCCACATCGCTGGCAACGGGTTACTCACAATGCTGGTCACTACCTGAAGGTCATTAAAACTCTGAAATACGTATCTATTTTGTACGAGCTGTAAATAAAAAGTTGCCTCTATTGAAGTTCCAACACTCGTATTTAATATATAAATGGGAAACGTAATTACCGCAAACCTCGAAAAGCTCTTGACCGATTTACTTCAAATTTTTGCATCATACTCTAATGAACATTCGGACAGACACGGGATATGTATCTTTGTAATATATTACACATATGATAATGTTCGTAATAATAGAGGGGACCTGCTGTTACCAAAATATGTCGAAAAGCGTACTTGAGATTTTTACCCAATACTCTAATGAACATTCGGAAGGAAATGTATATCAAGAGGGGGCAGCAGGCGATTGGCAGAGAGATGAGTAGGAAGTTATGCACAGAAGGATGGTGGAGGAGGAGATATACGGAGAACGAGGGGGGATGATAAGATGAGCAGAGAGTGGGGGAAGACAAGGAATTTAGAATGTATTTTCAATTGCTACATATACATACCAACTGTGAAGCATTGCTGGGTTCGCTAGTCTTAAATAATCAAAATCGCGAGGATTGAGGTGGTGGGATGCCGTGACGCCTCAGCAGTGACTGGTGATTCTGGGAGGAAAAGCAGGCGCCTCCACGTGTCGAAAGCGCGCTCCAGCTGCTCTGTGGCTGGTTTGATTCACACAGCGGTGCGCGTTGAGTCGTTATGCATTCCGCGGTTAATGACTTCCCGGGCAGCCACCAATTACCTCCACGCTAATGAGACATTACATAAAACGCGCACTCGAACGAAGCACGGAGGCAGAGAAGCGTGCGTAGAGAACTGCTAGACTTGTTCCAGTCTAGTCGGCCATCACTGTGCGATGTTCTAGTCCTCAGTTCGAAGGTTGATTTGTACGCCAATAAGTCCTGTGCAAGTTTACTGATACCTACATAACTACTGAACCCTACATCCACTGTAACATCTTTGCTGTATTCAAAACAGTGCTCTCCGTCTGTACTACCATTACCCTCAACATCTCGTTCCATCGCTAAATTTTTCAGTTCTTTAAGGCTTACGGCGCGTTTTAAAAACCTATCCCTCCATTTAATCTCCCAGTCAATGGTTCAAATGGTTCAAATGGCTCTGAGCACTATACGACTTAGCTTCTGAGGTCATCTGTCGCCTAGAACTTAGAACTACTTAAACCTAACTAACCTAAGGACGTCATACACATCCATGCTCGAGGCAGGATTCGAAGCTGCGACCGTAGCAGCAGCACAGTTCCGGACTGAAGCGCCTAGAACCGCACGGCCACTCCGGTCGGCTCAGTCAAACTTCGTCGATTCTTCTTTTCCCGACTAAATTCATTTCCTTTTGGGCGCTAATCCGATATACCCATCTATTAGGTTGGTGCATAAGTTCGTCGCGTTTTTGTTTCCCATTTTGGTATTCCAGTTGCTATGGGTTATTTATCGACTGTCATTTTCTAGTCGCAATTCACTGAGTTCACAAACTGTCATTTTGTCATTTGGAAATGTGAGTGAAGCTTTTCGACGCTAGCCGGCCGGGGTGGCCGAGCGGTTCTAGGCGCTACAGTCTGGAACCGCGCGACCGCTACGGTCGCAGATTCGAATCCTGCCTCGGGCATGGATGTGTGTGCGTTTATTGCGTGGACCACGTGGCCTGTTTTTTTAATGGTGTGCGATATTTTATTTCATTAAATAACTATGTAGTTGGATGCTGTTTCTGTCGCCTTCAGTTAGCAAAGGGAGGGAAGTCCTGTGCACACCCTGTCTGCGAACTGCGTAAACTGTTAACTTCGTTCTGCGTACTTTAACTTTGTGTGTCGTATTTTCTGAGGTGGAAATTGCCAAAACGAGAGCAAAACTGCCCAAAAGCCACACTCAGGCTGCTCTGTGTAGTACCAGACCACGGTCATTGTTCCGCCGCGTCTCGCTCACCCCCTTGTCCAGCAATCCAGCGCCGTGCGTTTTACGCCTTACGAGCGGGTGTTAGTTGTATGCACAGAGCATGGACAAGAACATGGAAACAGCGAGAAATGCTAGCGTCTACATAAAAGCAGATCTTAATGAATCCTGCAAGTTGCACTGTTCTTTTTGACCCCGCCGCCACCTGTGCATTGTCCTCAAAGGTGTTTTTTTTGGTGCTTTAAGCGGCACCGCTTGGAAGATTACTGCACATAGAGGGAAAGCAGAAGAACGTCCGCTCAGTCATACCGCGGACGGAAGAGTGTGTTGAGTCATCGGGGCACAAGGTCATTAAAGAGGACTGTGGCGAAAAGTAATAGGACGACTGCCGTGAAAGTCACGGTAGAACTGGCAGTTGTGAACCCTGACAGAAGCAAAGCAACATGGAGGGAGCTCCATAACCAGGAAAATCCAGAGCGAGCTGGACTTCCAGAATTACTCATCAGTGATGTAAATACTCATAACAGGAAAATGTGGCGCCTAAGTCATAAGATCTAGACTGTGGAGTAACGGAAGAAAGTCGTTCGGTCGGATCATTCTTGTTGCACACTGTTTCCATCTTCTGTCAGAGTTCACGTGCCAATAGTGAAACATGGCGGGGATTCGGTGATGCTTTGGGCAGCCATGTCGTGGTATTCCATGAAGCCCATGGTGCAGAGTGCAAGGTCGCATTACTGCCAAGAGTTAAGTAACCATCTACATCTACATGGATACTTTGGAGGTTAGTCGCCAGCAGTGATGGAAGTACTGTTGTGCAGTTGGAGGTGAACAGCCAGCAGTGATGGATGTTAGATGTGAGAGGTTAGCATTGACGGAGGGTAGAGGTCTGAAGTGTTAGCGTGTGCTAACGATCTGGAAGTATCCCACTCGGAGATTGCAAATTATTCATGATTACATATCTTTGTGCTAGATCTCAATGACGATTTATATTCGTGTCTGAACTGGATGTCACATTATTAAGTTAAAAAAATATAGTATTTGGTTTGCAACAAAATCTTTCCTTTCTAACCACATGCCTATTAGTAGTTGGTGGGTTTAATAGTTAGAATCTCTCATTTAGCTGGTAGTATTGACACTCGCTGTATTGCAGTAGTTCGCGTAATGAAGATTTTTGTGAGGTAAGTGCTTAATGAAATGTGTAAGTTATTATTAGGATTTCTTTTTAGGCAGGGCCATTCTTTTGAGTTAATTTGGTAGCAGTCAGATCGCGTTACCGTTGTGTATTGAGAGTAAATAATGAATACGAAAAGCTTGAGTTCTGTTTGCCAGGGCAAATTCAGTAGGTCAGTGTTGTAAGGATAAAGACTAGCAAAGAGACACTTGCATTCAATTTCACTCAGCAGTTTAAGCAAATATTTTATTAAGAATTTTCACTACATCTACAGCTACTTTGATACTCTTCAAATAACATTTAAGTGCCTGGCAGAGGGTTCATCGAACCACCTTCACATTCTCTATTATTCCAATCTCGTATAGCATGTGGAAAAAACGAACACCTATATCTTTCTGTACGAGCTCTGATTTCCCATATTTTATCGTGATGGTCGTTTCTCCCTATGTAGGTCGGTGTCAACAAAATATCTTCGCAATCGGAGGAGAAAGTTGGTGATTGGAATTTCGTGAGAAGATTGCCACGCAACCAAAAACGTCTTTCTTTTAATGATGTCCAGCCCAAATCCTGCATCATTTCATTGACACACTCTCCCATATTTTGCGATAATACAAAATGTGCTGCCCTTCTTTGAACTTTTTCGATTTACTCCGTCAGTCCTATCTGGTTAGGATCCCACACCGCGCAGCAATATTCTAAAAGAGGACGGACAAGCGTAACGTAGGCAGTCTCCTTAGTAGAACTGTTACATTTTCTAAGTTTCCTGCCAATAAAACGCAGTCTTTGGTTATCCTTCCCCATAACATTTTTTGTGTGTTCCTTCCAATTTACGTTTTTCGTAATTGTAATTCCTAGATGTTTAGTTGACTGTTTTATCGTGTAATCGAATTTTAATGGATTCCTTTTCGCACTCATGTGGACGACGTCACACTTTTCGTAATTTAGGGTCAACTGCCAATTTTCTCACCATTCAGATATCTTTTCTAAATCGTTTTGCAGTTTGTTTTGATCTTCTGAAGACTTTACTAGTCGATAAACGACAGCGTCATTTGCAAACAACCTAAGGGAGCTGCTCCCAAATCGTTTATATAGATAAGGAACAGCAATGGGCCTTGGGGAATGGCAGAAATCACTTCTGTTTTACTCCGATGACTTTCCGTCAATTACTACGAACTGTGACCTCTCTGACAGGAAATCACGAATCCAGTCACGTAACTGAGACGATATTCCATATGCACGCAATTTCACTACAAGCAGCTTGTGTGGTACAGCCTCAAAAGCCTTCCGGAAATTCAAAAATACGGAATCAATTTGAAATCCCTTGTCAATAGACTCAACATTTCATGCGAATAAAGAGCTAGTTGTGTTTCACAGTAACGATGTTTTCTAAACCCATGTTGACTGTGTGTCAATAGACAGTTTTGTGTGTTCAAATGTGTGTGAAATCTTATCGGACTTAACTGCTAATATCATCAGTCCCTAAGCTTACACACTACTTAACCTAAATTATCCTAAGGACGACACACACACCCATGCCCGAGGGAGGACTCGAATCTCCGACGGGATCAGCAACACAGTCAATGACTGCAGCGCCTGAGACCGCTCGGCTAATCCCGCGCGGCAATAGACCGTTTTCTTCGAGGTAATTCATAATGTTTGAACACAATATATTTTCCAAAACCCTGCTGCATATCGACGCTCACGATATGGGCCTGTAATTTAATGGATTGCTCCTACTACCTTTCTTGAATATTGGTGTGACCTGTGCAACTTCCCAGTTTTTGGGTATGGATTTTTCATCGAGCGTACGGTTGTAGCCGATTGCTAAGTATGGAGCTAATGCAAGAATGATGTAAAATTCCCTTGAAAATCATACGGGACCGATTGCAGATCTCTGGTACAGAGCCGAGTAGAGAGTCTGAATCAGAGGTGCAGACAATTATGCAAGTGTGTAGGCTGCAGATTCCTCGACTTGCGCCCAAGGGTGGTTGGGTTTCGGGCTCCGCTGAATAGGTCAGGTGTCCAGTATATGCAGGATGCTACACGGGTAGCAGGGGCTGTGTGGCGTGGAGTGGGCGGTTTCTTAGCTTAGAGGGTCTCGGGAAAACACAAGAAGGGCTTCAGTCACAAAGGGTGCACGCCGAACACAGGAAGAATGTAGGTACAGGAACAATCGGAATAACAGTTGTAAACTGCCGTAGCTGGGAAAGTACCAGAGCTCCAAGCGCTAATAGAAAGCATTGAAACTCATATCCTTAGAGGCCTTGAACGCTGACTAAAGCCGGATATAAGCTCAGCCAAAATATTTGCAAAGAACCTGACGGTGTTCCGAAAGGATAGCCTAAGGACCGTTGGCGGTGGCGTGTTAGTTGCTGTCAGAAGTGGTTTAACTTGTCGCGAAATGGAGGTAGATACATACTGCGAGTTAGTATGGGCAGAGGTCATTGTTGGCAACCGGAATAAAATAATAACTGGATCCTTTTAACGACCTTCCCATTCAGATGATACAGTTGCTGGAAGGTTCAAAGAAAACTTGAGTTTGATTTCAAACACGTACCCGACTCACACAATTATAGTTGGTGCTGGCTTTCACTTCCCCTCGATGTGTTCGCAAAATACATGTTTACTTCCGGAGTTGCGCATAAAATATTATCCGAAATAGTGCTAAACGCATTCTCTGAAAATTATTTCGAGCAGGTGGTTCACGAGCCCACACGAATAGCAAACGCTTGTGAAAACACACTTGACTTTTAGAAACAAACAATCCTGAGTTAATAACGAGCATCAAAACCGATACAGGGATTAGCGAACACAGGGTCGTTGTAGCGAGATTGAATATTGTAACCCCCAAATCCTCCAAAAAATAAACGAAAAATATAACTATTCAAAACAGCAGATAAAAATTCACTTGACGCTTTCCTTCTTGGTACACAAAACTGGTTATAACACTGTTGCAGAAGCAACGAAACAAACATGCCAAATTTAAACAGGGGCAAAATCTCTAAGATTGTCGATCTTTTACAGAAGCCCGAAATTTAGCGCGGACTTCAATGCGAAATAATTATAATAGTTTCCACAACGAAACTTTGTCTCGAAACCTGGAAGAAAATCCAAAGAAATTCTGGTCGTATGTGAAGTATGTTAGCGGCAAGAAACAATCAGTGCCTTCGCGATAGCAATGGAGATACTATCGAAGACAGTGCTGCCAAAGCACACAGCCTTCCGAAATTCCTTCACAAAAGATGTAAATATTCCAGAAATCGAATCAAGAACAGCTGCCAACATGAGTAACGTAGAAGTAAATATCTTAGAAGTAGTAAAATGTAAATGTCGTGTGACTAAGGCCTCCCGTCGGGTAGACCGTTCGCCTGGTGCAAGTCTTACGATTTGACACCACTTTGGCGACTTGCGAGTCGATGGAGAAGAAATCAAGGTGATTAGGACAACACAACACCCAGTCTATAAGCGGAGAAAATCTCCAATCCAGCCGGAAAGCGAACCCCGGCCGTTAGAATTGACATTCTCTCGCGCTGACCACTCAGCCACCGGGAACGGACTTCGGAGTAATGATACAACTTTAGTCACTTAATAAAAGCAAGTCTTCTGATCCACACTGTACACCAATTAGGTTCCTTTCAGTGTATGCTGATGCATTGGCTCCATACTTAACAAGCCATTCGCTCTATGAAAGATCCGTACCCAAAGACTGGAAAGTTGCACAGATCACACCAACATTCAAGAAAGGTAGTAGGAGTAACCCTCTAAATTACAGGACGTATCATTAACGTCGATGTGCGAAAGGATTTTGGAACATATATTGTGCTCGAACATTATGAATTACCTCGAAGAAAATGGCCTATTGAAACACAGTCAACATGGGTTTAGGAAACATAGTTCCTGTGAAACACAACTAGCTCTTTATTCACATGAAGTGCTGAGTGCTATTGACAAGGGATTTCAGATCGATTCCGTATTTCTGGATTTCCGGGAGGCTTTTGACACTGTACCACACAAGCGGCTTGTAGTGAAATAGCGTGGTTATGGAATATCGCCTCAGTTATGTGACTAGATTATTGATTTCCTGTCAGAGACGTCACAATTCGTAGTAATTGAAGGAAAGTCTTCGAGTAAGACAGAAGCGATTTATGGCGTTCCCCAAGGTAGTGTTATTGGCCCTTTGCTGTTTCTTATCTACATAAACGACAGGGGAGGCAATCTGAGGAGCCGTCTTACGTTGTTTGCAGATAACGCTGTCGATTATCGACTAGTAAAGTCATCAGAAGACCACAATAAATTGCAAAACGATTTAGAAAAGTTATCTGCTTGGTGAGAAAATTGGCAATTGACGCTAAATAACGAAAAGTGTGAAGTCATCCACATGCGTGCTGAAAGGAATCCGTTAAACTTGGGTTACACTATAAATCAGTCAAATCTTAAGGCCGTAAACTCAACTAAATATTTAGGAATTACAATTACGAACAACTTAAATTGGAAGGAACACAAAGAAAATGTTGTAGGGAAGGCTAACAAAAGACCGAGTTTTATTGGTAGGAAACCAGGAAAATGTAAAAGCTCTGCTAAGGAGACTTCCTACACTACGCTTGTCTGTCCTCTTTTAGAATACTGCCGGGAGGTGTGGGATCCTTACCAGATAGGACTGATGGAATACATCGAAAAGTCCAAAGAAAGACAGCACGTTTTGTATTATCGCGAAATATGCGAGAGAGTATCATAGAAATGATACAGGATTTGGGCTGCACATCTTTAAAAGAAAGACGTTTTTCGTTGCGACGTAATCTTCTCGCGAAATTACAATCATCAAAATTCTTCTCCGAAAGCGAAAATATTTTGTTGACACCGACCTACACAGGGAGAAATGATTACCATGGTAAAATAAGGGAAATCAGAGCTCGTACGAAAAGATGTAGGTTTTGGCTGCGAGTGAAGTACACTAAGAGAATAATAGAGAATTGTGAAGGTGGTTCGATGAACCCTCTGCCATGCACTTAAATGTGATTTGCAGAGTATCCATGTAGATGTAATTGTAGATATTTATCGCGTCCGAGACCACTGGAAGCTGCTTTACATCCTAATGGATTTACTGTATCGTTTATGTGTAGTATTGTGTTGTCATCAAAATGGATATACTGTACCGTTTTTTATGTAGTATTGTGTTGTTTTTCCATACATTTGTTCACTTCCTGTGTATAATGTTTCGTGACACGTTTCCGCTTTACAATTTTTTCGTTACTGTTAGATAAGAATCAATGTTTAGGAGCGCAGTTTGTCAAACTGAGATTAGTGTTTAGTTCAATTTACGATTTTTTGGGACCTTCTTATAGCGCATGTGTCGCCTTAGTTTCGTGTGATTACTGTTTTTGGCGTTGCATATTTTGGTGTGTGCTTTCCAGTCGCAGAAAGCAAATATGATTTTTGAGGTAGCTTCCCCAACTGCGGAATACTGATTTGAGCCAATCTGCGGCTGGGATGTTTTCTTTATTTGTCTACTACACTACATTTTCAATTTCGGACCTGTTTCAAGTATCTATACATAAATTCATCGGTTGTAAATTACGCCACACTAATCTAAGCACAAGTTATATTTGGATAGCGTCCTCTATCATTTTGGCTGCGAGTGAAGTACACTAAGAGCCACAGAAACTAGCAAAACTGACTAATAGCGTGTAGGGTTCCCATGAGGACGCAGAAGTGCCGCAGCACGACGAGGCATGTCTGAATTAGTGCTGGAGGGAACTGACATCATGAATCCTGCAGGGCTATCCGTGAATCCATAAGAGGAGGGTGGAGGTCTCTTCTGAACAGCACGTTGCAAGGAATATGGTCAATAATGTTCATATCTGGGGAATTTGGTGGGCAGCAGAAGTACTTAAACTCAGAAGAGTGTTTCTGGAGCCACTCTGTAGCAATTCTCGTTGCATGCGTTGTCCTGCTGGAATTGCCCAAGTCCGTCGAAATGCACAATGGACATTAATGGATGAAGGTGATCGGACAGGATGCTTACGTACGTATAACCTGTTAGAGTCGTATCCAGACCTATGTGGGGTCCCATATCACTCCAACTGCATACATCCCATACCATTACAGAGCCTCCACCAGCTCGAACAGTCGCCTGCTGACAGGCACAGTCGATGGGTTTATGAGGTTGTCTCCATACCCGTACACTTCCATCCGCTGGATACAATTTGAAATGAGACCCGTCCGACCAGGCAACATGTTTCCAGTCATTAACAGTCCAATATCGGTGTTGAAGGGCCCAGGCGAGGCATAAAGCTTTGTTTTGTGCAGCCGTCAAGGGTACACGAGAGGGCCTTCTGCTCCGGAAGCCCATATCGATGATGTTTCGTTCAATGGTTCGCATGCTGACTCTTGTTGATGGCCCAGCATTGAAATCTGGAACAATATGCGGAAGGGTTACCCTTCTGTCACGCTGTCGTTGTTGCCGTTCTTGAGGGACCTTTTTGCGGCTGCAGCGATGTAGGTGATTTGATGTTTAACCGGATTGCTGATACTCAGGGTACACTCGTGTAATGATTGGTTGGTTGGTTTTAGGGTTTGATGGGGGCTAAACATCGAGGTCATCAGTCCCCAAAACAGACGTACTTGTAAAAGGCCTATACAGTAAAAGTGTAACCTCTGCACCCAGAGGGAGGGAACACCGATGGGTACAGAGCTAAAATGAACACTGCAATAACACAAAATAGAGGACACTTAAAAGGAGCAGAGCAAATAGTTGACTAGAGTCAAACAGACTACAGCGGTTGATGGATCAGGTGAAAGGTGAACCACTCAACTACAAACGAAGGACCTCCACCTGGAAACCGTTGATAGAGGTACCAACACAACTCGTTACCATAAAAGACACTATTTTCGTATCCACGTCACAATTAACAGTCGCTGGAGTGGGTGTAGCCTGAGAAATCGTGCGAGAGCGCCCACACTAGGGCGAGTGATAAAACCCAGCTGCACGGATGAAACGTAAAACTGAGTCAGCTATAGACGCATCGTCACCGAGAATTAAAGGAAGTGGAGCTGGTAAATGAAAGGACTGCCGCAAGGGGGCTAAAAGGGGGCAGTCCATCAGAAGATGGACCACTGTCAGCCCTGCATCACAGCGACACTTGGGCAGGTTCTCACGGCGAAGGAGATAGCTGTGGGTCAACCGCGTGTGTCCGATTCGGAGACGGCAGAGAACCACTGAGTCCCTACGCGTGCTCCTCAAGTATGAGTTCCATACGGCCGTGGAGGACTTTACCACGTGGAGCTTATTTGGCGTTGTTTATATGAGGAGAAAACATTCACAATGACCCTCAGAAGAGAAGGCAAATTTGATCGTGATTTTGAGTGATATACCTATAAATTTAGACGTGCTATAAACTTGGAATAATAACTTATCCTTTAATTTTGTCGCTGCTTCAGGGTGAAACGTTGACAACATCCAAAAGTGAGGGTGCAGGAAAGTTGTCCACTCGTGAGCTTTCGCTCTCCCTTCGCCCGCTCGTCTCCTTCACCTCTGATGGAGACAGTGACACCGATTTCTGCCACAGTCTAAACCTGATATCAATCGAGATACTCCTTCCTCTCCAACGGAATTTTTCAATCTTTGTTCGAAGACTATCGTTTATTGTTGCAAATAATGACAACAAAAAAACCAGAGGTTCGGTTATTTCAGAAACCGGTTATTTTGGCCGGTTTTAACAGTCAGGTTAAGCTGGAGATGAAACTAAGCGGAACAGCCGAAAACCGGTTGTTTGAGGTATAACCGCCATCCCTAGTCTTCGTAAATTATCACACGTTCTTTAACTGTCCTCGCATTTAACTATCAGGCAAACACAGAACAAGATGGCGTAACGATAAGACACTGAACACCCATTGGGAAAGATGGAGATTGAAATTCGCTTCTGGACATCCAAAATTGTAGTCTTTCTACATAGAACGAATGCTCGGATGGTTCCTTTAGAAACGGGACGGTCGATTTCCCTCCGATCCATCTCCGTTCCAGCCTAGAATTCCGTCTCTAATCACCCTGTTGTCACCGGCCGGTTAACTTACTCTCGCTTTTCCTGAGAAAACATACTCATGATCGCACTTGATATATAAGTTACTATGCATGTTAATATTATGACAGTGAACTGTAGTAACTATTTCATCCATAGTACTATCCGCTACAACATATTTTCGTGTTTGTCCATGTACCTGTTGGTTCTAAATATCGGTGATATATTCATTACATAATTACTAAGCTGTAGGTTACAGCTCTTTAACAGCAACAACATTTTTTTTTCCAATTGAGTTCCACAATACAGTATTAAATACAGCCGAGCGGTTCTAGGCGCTACAGTCCGGAACGGCGCTGCTGCTACGGTCGCAGGTTCGAATCCCGCCTCGGGCATGGATGTGTGTGATGCCCTTAGGTTAGTTATGTTTAAGTAGTTCTAAGTGTAGGGGACTTATGACCTAAGATGTTAAGTCCCGTAGTGCTTGGACCCATTTGAATTTTTAAGTTCACGGACTAAATTTCAAAGATCGTCGGGGAATATTACCTGCGTAATTTGGCATCGCGTACCACTGGTTTCCAGCGGCTCGTTAAACAGTAATAATGTAATAGTGATTTATTCGATCTATTGTATCAGTTACCTCTCGAAAAATACCCTCACAATAGTGGGGAAAGTTTGTGATATCCAATCACCAAAACGTACAACGCAAACCACACAGTATACATAGATACTAAACTACTATGATATGTCTACTACCATCGCATCCGGAATATTTCGGCTTAGGGTCTTTGGGCCGGTCTTAATTCAGGTTCACACTGCCCAGCTCACCATCAGGAAACCTATCTGCACTGCTGTGTACCATTCTTAATGTACGACTACGCGCTCCAGTCACATTAACGTGGCCACCCTATGTTCTACGTCACTGTGCAATAACTACTTACAGATGGCAGCACTTTCAGCATCATCGTTCGTGAAAGTGGCTAGACTGGACTGTGTAAAGATTGGGACTTCGTGCCGCCGCTGATGACTCCGCAGTTGAGCCCCCCCTCAAACGAAACATCATCAGTTATCATCATCCAGCTGAACATCGGGGGACGCGGAAAACAGTGCAGCAGAGCGATTAATCTGACGTTCAAAAGGGCGCGATCAGTGGCTTCCGGGCTAAGGGTAAAAGCTTTTCCGAAACGGCTAAGTTTGTAAACTGTTCGCCTCCCAGCGTGCTTACAGCATATCGTGCAAGGCAAAATGGCGCTTTCCAAAATCGGCGCCGAGGGGGTTGGGTTGGGTTGTTTTGGTGGAGGAGACCAGACAGCTAGGTCATCGGTCTCATCGGATTACGGAAGGACGGGGAAGGAAGTCGGCCGGGCCCTTTGAAAGGAACCATCCCGGCATTTTCCTGGAGCGACTTACGGAAATCATGGCAATCCTAAATCAGGATTGCCGGATTCGGGATTGAACCGTCGACCTCCCGAATGTGAGCCCAATGTGCTAACCACTGCGCCCCCTCGCTCGGTCCGGCACCTAGGAAACTGTGGTACACTGAGGGCCATAGATGATAAGAGTGAACGACGGTTACGATGATGTGTCCTCGCGAACAACTGTTGAGCAGTTGACCATCCAGATGAGCCCAGGAGTAACCAATAGTGTCCTGTCAATGACCGTTCAGTGAACATTGGCTACGTACGAGCCTCCACAGATGGCGCATGGTTCATTCGCAGATGCTGACAGTCACTCGTCGGCGATGAAGGCTGGAATTTGAAGGCAAATAGAGAATTAAACGTCCATTGAGCGGCGGCAGGTTGCCTTTACAGATGAATCACTTTTCTCCTCCAACCCACAGATGGCCGTTAGCATGCATGGTCCTCCAGCAGTCATCGTAAGGTTTCAGGCCGGACGAGGGTGCGTTATGGTCTGGGAAATGTTTTCATGCCATTTCCTGGGTGATCCCGTCATTCTGAAAGCCACAGTGGTTCAACAGAAGTATGAATCTATGATTGCAGACCATTTCCACCCGTACATACAGTTTTCTTACCCTCGGCACGATGGCATCTACCAACAGGATGACGCAACGTGTCACACAGCTCGCAGTGTACTTGCGTGGTAGAAGAGCACCAGACTGAGTTCGCCTTACTGCCTTGGCCTCCACACTCCCAGGATTTAAAGCGAATCGAGACTCCGTGAGACCACCTCGATCGGGCTGTTCACACTGTGGATCCCCAACCGAGAAACCTAGCGCAGCTGCCCACAGCACTGGAGTTGGTACGGCTCCACATGCTTGTCAGTTCCTTCCAGAGCCTCACTGACGGGATTACCGAAGTGTCCGGTTCCACCTGTCTGCTTTCACTCACGACGTCATCAATATGACGGAAATAGCTATTCTAAGCGTCTCCAACATGGCGCCTATGACGTCACTACATACAGGCGGCAACAAACACGAAAATACGTACAAATAAGACAATAACATCTCCCTCCAAAAATACAGTCAAACTAATGGGGCAACCGCTTGAAATTTGGGGTTTTAGGAAGGGGACAAGCTAAATATAGCAGTAAAAAAAAGACACACCACGATCCCAAAACACAAAAATGACGAACAAAAAACATTACAGAATCTACAAGACTATTGATACGAAAAAACTTCCACCTACAACTAGGAAAAACGAAACCAAAACCACAACACCTCAAAAATTCAAGAGCCAAACATCCCTACGTAAATTAAAACACGTTCAATACACAATAAATACACAAAAAACACAACAAGACGACATCTGCAGACACATCCAACTCATAAACTCCACGTCGTCATGACGTCACACACAACACGACCCTTACGTCATGGTCAAAGCACACAGGTGGAATCGGTCGCTTCCGTTGACCCTTACTGACTTTTTGCCGCACGTCTACACTGCAAAAGCTGATTAATCAGGGTTTTCACAGGTGACTGGAAAGTACACTCCTGGAAATGGAAAAAAGAACACATTGACACCGGTGTGTCAGACCCACCATACTTGCTCCGGACACTGCGAGAGGGCTGTACAAGCAGTGATCACACGCACGGCACAGCGGACACACCAGGAACCGCGGTGTTGGCCGTCGAATGGCGCTAGCTGCGCAGCATTTGTGCACCGCCGCCGTCAGTGTCAGCCAGTTTGCCGTGACATACGGAGCTCCATCGCAGTCTTTAACACTGGTAGCATGCCGCGACAGCGTGGACGTGAACCGTATGTGCAGTTGACGGACTTTGAGCGAGGGCGTATAGTGGGCATGCGGGAGGCCGGGTGGACGTACCGCCGAATTGCTCAACACGTGGGGCCTGAGGTCTCCACAGTACATCGATGTTGTCGCCAGTGGTCGGCGGAAGGTGCACGTGCCCGTCGACCTGGGACCGGACCGCAGCGACGCACGGATGCACGCCAAGACCGTAGGATCCTACGCAGTGCCGTAGGGGACCGCACCGCCACTTCCCGGCAAATTAGGGACACTGTTGCTCCTGGGGTATCGGCGAGGACCATTCGCAACTGTCTCCATGAAGCTGGGCTACGGTCCCGCACACCGTTAGGCCGTCTTCCGCTCACGCCCCAACATCGTGCAGCCCGCCTCCAGTGGTGTCGCGACAGGCGTGAATGGAGGGACGAATGGAGACGTGTCGTGTTCAGCGATGAGAGTCGCTTCTGCCTTGGTGCCAATGATGGTCGTATGCGTGTTTGGCGCCGTGCAGGTGAGCGCCACAATCAGGACTGCATACGACCGAGGCACACAGGGCCAACACCCGGCATCATGGTGTGGGGAGCGATCTCCTACACTGGCCGTACACCACTGGTGATCGTCGAGGGGACACTGAATAGTACACGGTACATCCAAACCGTCATCGAACCCATCGTTCTACCATTCCTAGACCGGCAAGGGAACTTGCTGTTCCAACAGGACAATGCACGTCCGCATGTATCCCGTGCCACCCAACGTGCTCTAGAAGGTGTAAGTCAACTACCCTGGCCAGCAAGATCTCCGGATCTGTCCCCCATTGAGCATGTTTGGGACTGGATGAAGCGTCGTCTCACGCGGTCTGCACGTCCAGCACGAACGCTGGTCCAACTGAGGCGCCAGGTGGAAATGGCATGGCAAGCCGTTCCACAGGACTACATCCAGCATCTCTACGATCGTCTCCATGGGAGAATAGCAGCCTGCATTGCTGCGAAAGGTGGATATACACTGTACTAGTGCCGACATTGTGCATGCTCTGTTGCCTGTGTCTATGTGCCTGTGGTTCTGTCAGTGTGATCATGTGATGTATCTGACCCCAGGAATGTGTCAATAAAGTTTCCCCTTCCTGGGACAATGAATTCACGGTGTTCTTATTTCAATTTCCAGGAGTGTATAATACTGCCCCGAAGAAAACCCAACACAGAACCGAACAGTGCTGGATCCAAGCTCGAAAGCTAAGAATAAAGATGGTATTGCCATTGTCAACAGCACACGGCGTGAGCGAATGGCACAAATTTGTTCACAAACAAGACAGGGAGCGCACATCGTCGACAGATGGATTACTGTGCAGTTAGTTTCGATGCGGCACACTACAAAAATAAACGAAGGTAAGAAATCAAACGAAACGCAATTACTATGTAACGAACCTCTGGGAATCACCGGTCCCTTATACCGAAATACTCAAAAACCTCCGAAATTTTGTCAGAGTAGGGGTTCACCTTGTAGATTACGACTGCACTACAAAAGTTTATAGCTACTAAATTATAAGTGTAGAAAAAATTAATAGCACACAGATATCATATGTGGCGTCAAGTAAAATTTGTGACTGGATTGAGGACGTTTTGGTAGGAATGACACAGAATGTTATCTTGGATGGAGATTCATCGTCAGATGTAGAAGTAACTTCGGGTGTGCCTCAGGGAAGTTTGTTGGGGCCCTTGCTGTTCATGTTGTGCATTAGTTACATTGCGAACAATATTAATAGTAATCTCAGGCTTTTTGCAGGTGATGCAGTTATCTGAAACGAAGTACTGTCTGAAATGAACTGCATAAATATTCAGCCTGATCTTGATAAGTTTTCAAAGTGGTGTAAAGATTGACAACTTGCCTTAAATGTTTAGAAACGTAAAACTGTGCGCTTCACAAAAAGAAAAAGAAAGTAGTATCCTGTGACAGCAGTACCGAGTTCCTGTTGGAATCGGCCATCTCTTCCAAATAACTTGAGCATATCACGGAATCATCGTATAGTCTCAGTTGTGGGCAAAGTAGGAGGTAAACTTGCGTTTACGGGACTAGTGTAGCAGGGGATACAACCCGTCGGCTTTGGACATTGACGTCACAAGTCGCCAATCGAGAAGCGATTCTTCTTAGTGTTGTAGCTCCCTTCAGTGGCTGATAAGTGTTTTTTGGCTTTTAAAAAAAAAATCTCACGAGATAGAATAAACAGATCCACTTTATTAAGCAATCAGTAAAAAAACCAAACTGAAACATAACAGCAAAAGCGAAAATGGTAAACTGCTATCTGGCGACTTGTGACGTCATTGTCCAAAGCCGACGGGTTGTATCCCCTGCTACACTAGACCCGCGTTTACTGGTAGAATACTGGCGAAACACAATGAGAGACTGCTTAGAAATCACTCGTGCGACCAGTCGCAGAATGTTCAAATGTGTGGAACAGTCGCAGAATGTTCAAATGTGTGGAACGTGTACCAAACAAGGCTAACATGGGATATCGAGTGGTATACAGAGACGGGCAGCCCGGATTGCCACAAGTTTGATTCGTGGGAGAGGTCACAGAGATGCTGAAAAAACTGAATTGGCAGACTGTTTCAGCAGACGTAAACTATCCCGAGAAAATCTGCTAACAAAGTTTCAAGAACCGACTATAAATGACGGCTAGGAACATATTACAACCCCCTACGTATCGCTCACATGCAGTAATTATAGCAAGCACAGAGGAAGTCAAAGAATTATTCTTCCCGCGTTCTAGACGTGAGTGGAACCGAAAGAATTCCTAGTAACGGGTACAATTGTACGTACTGTCTGCTATGCACTTCACGGTGGTTTGCAGAGTACAGATATAGATGTCGAGATACGAAAGTGATCTAATTGGCACCTACCGAAAATAATGTCAAATTGCTATTGGGACAATAAAGCACGATTCATTTCACATAATAAGGCAACCGATTCCCACCAAACTATGTGAGTGTTTCTGAAAAACGAATTTCAGATTTGAGTAAAAGGTAGGCAATAAAATATGGTTCCCGGGCAGATATCTTCCATAAGACATCTTCAGAACTGAGCTTGGGCGCCTAGCGGTGCGAGCAAGTGGAGCGCAGACGAGGTACTCACGAGAAAAACTCCGTCGGCAGGCCGCGGCAGCGACTGAATCGGTCCTCTCAACACGGAAGTCACAGACAAACTGACGGGCAGGCGGCGGCGCGCTCACGACGCGACGGCAGCGCTCCTAGCGGCGGTCGCGAGAACCGCAGGGAAGCTGCGTGTGCCGGGCCGTGTCAACAAATGCACGGCGTAAGCGCGGACGGCCCGAGTGCCGTTACAGCGCCTACTGCCTTTACAGCTGCTCCGAATATTTTCGTTGCAATGGGTTCGACAGCCATGAGAAATTTTGTTAGTGATCTCAGTTTGCCGCACTGGCTGTTATTGTTGGCATTAAACCACCCTTTTATTACGACACGTCGCCAAGTTTATTTCGACTACGCGTCAGAAGGTTCCCCGGGAAGCTCTTGCACATCCTCCGCGATTACGCATGGTAAATGTGGGGGAAGACAGTAAGCATGGAAATGGTCCGAAGAAAACGAAAATGGCCTGAAGAAAGACTTTCGTGGTCGTCTATGTATTTCGGACGAAGAGGTGCATACCTCGGTTAAATCGTGGTTCCGTAGGCAACGTCAAACATTTGTCCCTGAGGCACTGACCGTCTTTTCTCAGAGTGGAATAAATCTATTAAAGTTATAGCGGTTGATTTTGAAATAATAAACAGTTTACTTACTTTTTTCCATCTGTCTCGTTTTCATTTGACTCCTCTTACACCTCGGGCATGGGTGTGTGTGTTTGTCCTTAGGATAATTTAGGTTAAGTAGTGTGTAAGCTTAGGGACTGATGACTTTAGCAGTTAAGTCCCATAAGATTTCACACACATTTGAACTCCCCTTACACAAACCATTTTTGTAGTTGTATCTCATGTTATGGCTTTTTTTATGCGACCCAATAGGAACTCTTCTCCTGCGCTAACCTTTTCATTTCAGTGTAGCATTTGCGCCATACGACCTCATTTATTCAAATATTCAAATCTCCGTCTTCCCCGACATTTTCCATCCTCATTTCGTTGTAGAACAGTGTAGGCTATTCCCTAATGCCTTCTTCTTCCCAGTGTTTTCCATATATTCCTTCAAAAAATGGCTCTGAGCACTATGGGACTTAACTTCTGAGGTCATCAGTCCTCTAGAACTTAGAACTACTTAAACCTAACTAACCTAGGGACATCACACACATCCATGCCCGAGGCAGGATTCGAACCTGCGACCGTAGCGGTCGCGTGGCTCCAGACTGTAGCGCCTAGAACTGCTCGGCCACTTCGGCCGGCTATATTCCTTCCATCGCCGGTACTGCGCAGAACGATCTCAATTCTTACCTTATCAGTCCACCTAATTTTCAACATTCTTCTGTAGCACCACGTCTCAAATGCTTCGATTCTTTTCTGTTTCGGTTTTCTCACAGTTCGTCGTTTCACTACCATACAATTCTGGGCTCCGAACGTACATATTCTGAAAGTTCGTCCTCTAATTAAGGTCTAAGTTTGACACTAGTCGACTCCTGTTGGTCGGAAATGCCCTTTTGACCCTGCTAGCTGCTCCACCCATCACGGGCTACTTTGCTGCCTAGGTAGCAGAATTCCTTAACATCGTGCTCCCTAATTTTGATGTTCGGTTAATCGCTGTTCTCATTTCTGATACTTCTCATTTCTTTCGTCTTTCTTTGATTTACTCTCAGCCCATATTCTGTACTCATTAGGCTGTTCATTACATTCAACAGATCCTGTAATTCTTCTTCACTTTCACTCAGGACAGCAATGTCATCAGCGAATCTTACCTCTGATATACTTTCACCTTGAATTTTAATCTCAATCATGAACCTTCCTTTTATTTCCGTCATTTCTCCTTCGATGTATAGGATGAACAGCAGGGGCGAAAGACTATATCCTTGTTTTGTACCACTTTTAGTCCTAGCACCTCGTTTTTGGTCTTCCTATCTTATTGCTCTCTCTTGGTTCTTTTATGTATTGGATATTACTAGTATTTCTTTACGGCATACCCCTATTTTCCTCAGACTTTCGAACATCTTGCACCACTTTACACTGTCGAACTCCTTTTCCAGGTAGACAAATCCTATGAATGTGTCTTGTTTTTCGTTCAGTCTTGCTTCCATTAGCAAGAGCAATGTCAGAACTGCCTCTCTGGTGACTATCTTTCCTAAAGGCAAACTTATCAATTTATTTTTCCATTCCGTTTTTCGTTATGAAAATCAGAAATTGTATTTTTCTATTTTTGAGTAACGGCTGAACATAGAAAGAACGTGTGGCGCCACTGATGACGGGCCGTGCTCTCACTAGTCGCATGCTATAGTTTGCCGAAGATCATCCTCCCTCAGAGCAATGTTCACATATTTTCCGTGTCTTTTTCGTGAGACTTTTATCACAGTCTAAAGCCGAATTCACAAATGCAATGAAAGTGTCGACACAGCTAGTGGCCTACTGCTATTACATTGCAGTTCCATGAGTGAACTCCCATAGTTTATTGACGCAGCTTAATGGACGCAACTTTTGTCACGCCACAAGAAGTCCAGCTTGATTGGATTTCGTTGCGCCACTTTCTTACCACCACTGCTCCCTGGTGGCAGTAATTCGAAACACGAGCATTCTCTCGCCGTTATCGTGAAGTAATTGTTGTCATACTCCATTTGATTTTTGTGTGTTTCTTTTTTATTTTTGAAAAAACGTGAAAAAATGGTCAGCAGGTACACTTTTGCAGCTTGTACAACTACAAGAGCAGCAACCTATATTTGATTTCTGATTTCTTGCAGCAAACAGTGTGTGTGTGTGTGTGTGTGTGTGTGTGTGTGTGTGTGAGCGCGCGCAGTATTTGGAAGGCAATGACATATCCCACAGTCTTAAAAGATTTTTGAATGAGTAAATGAATAAACTTAATATATGTAAGCAAAAAAGCGAGTCGTATAAGCTTCGTGATTTGTGAGACCAAGCACTGTATAAATTGTGGATTATACGCTGGACATAGCCCGAGAGTGTGATGTGGCAGCTGTTAAACCTAAAGTTAGTTATTCGGAATGTCTATATCAACGAATACAATAAGATTCTAAAATTTTGGAAGAGTGGCGTCTCTGCACGTTGGTTTGCTGTTGCAGACAGCATTTTCGTCTCTGCGTGCTATTTCCTTTATAAATGTGTTTGTTTCCCCTGGTTTATTCCTGTCCGAAATTTGTTTTCGGGTCCAGCGTTTGGGTTTCGTCTTCCTTGTACTTAACTCTTGTCACTGCTCGAAGGTTATAACATGCACCATAACGTCCGTAGCCGCCCATATGATTTCAGTTGATGCCTTATTGAAAGCTGCGCAATTACGTAGAATTTGTGACGTCCTGTGTGAACGATAGTACACAAAACCACTACAGTAAGCCACATCCTGTGGTGCCATATTAGATGAGTGTGCGAACCAGGCTTAACGGCCGCGACACTCCGTTTGGTTTTTGTTACCCCAGCGATAGCAGCGCCCCAAGCGTCCAGCAAGCGACACTTCTGAATGCGATGTCGGATGAGTGCGAATACTAACGTTTATATTTATTTGTAACATAGTTTTACAATAGGGAGTATGTAATGCCATAAAAGTCGACAATAACTAAAAAATTAACCACATTTGTGGTTATTTAGTTTCCTGAGGACCCTGGGAGATACAAAACGGTGCTTTAGACGACAGTTCATTTACGATTCTCCCGTAATATACAGACGTTTACTAAAATATATCGTTTTACTTTAAAAAAAATTGATAGTAAACAGCAGAAGACGTTACCTTTTGCAGAAAGACGTGGTATACCTATCCATCAAAGCAGAGTTTTGTTCGCTACACTTGCAGCCAAATCAGCGAATGTGGAACATAGTAAACATGTGTGGAATGTAAGGCATACATTATTTAACGTATCAAATAAGCCACACACTTGTAGCTAGCAGGAAAACCACACATACGTGATAATAAATCGTCAAAAGCAATAAAACTGTTTCGCAACACAAGAAAAACAAATTCTACAATTGTTGCCAAATCTGAGCGAGAAAAAGGTAAGAATCTTCAACACATTCGCTTTTGAAGTAAAGGTAATTGCATCTATAAAATATTGTGTTGTGTCGACTGAAGTGCAAAATTTTAAGTGTCAAAGAAAGTGCCTATGATAATAACAACAGACAACAACAGAAGTATATGCTTCTCATGTATTAAATATATTTACATGCTCTTTCTTTCAGCGGAATAAGCTGCAGATATAGACATACTCAAAAGTATTTTTCCAAGAGCGAGATGTAGCTTATGTTATTGAACTAGTGTGATTCGTCTGTTTTCACACGCATTTCACGATAATTCTTGTCTCTGGGTAACATATTAATGCATGGAACGCAAGAATATAACAATTATTCCGTTAATTAAGTAGAAAGTAATTAAAAACGAACATTATCCTTACGACGCATGCGATTATCTGCTTTTTCACCGCTTGGAGCGTTAATGTCGTTTGTAACCTCCCCACAATAATTTTACAAGAAAAAAGGACCATACTTAATAGAAATGGGAGCCGAGTGTAACCTCCCCACAATAATTTTACAAGAAAAAAGAAAGACAATACTTAATAGAAATGGGAGCCGAGTGTAACCTCCCCACAAAAATTTTAAAAGGACAGAATATTATCTAAGAATGCTAATGGTCATTGCTCTATGCGTAACCTGCCCACAATGAAATGTACTGACAATGGCAACAAAAATGTGAAATTCGCAATCTGACTCAAATATAAATTCTTCACAAAAATTAAAGTCCATTCAATGATAAGAAAATTCAATTAAACCGAAACATCGGTCTTTGGCCCTGTGTAAAACAATCATAATTAAAGTCTTACCTCAGAATAACTGGATGTCAAATTTCTGCTCTTATTTCTGCGCACGGCTTGGAGGAACTGCATTGCAAATAATAATATTCCTTTTTTTTTTTGTGAATTTACTGAAATTTTTCTTCAAAAGAAGTGGAATGAAATGGGAAGTGCAACGAAATCTTTAGTTCAATAAAAAATAAAATTTTTTGAAAAATGCTTTTGAAATCAAAATTATTATTGGGGGACTTGTTAGAGATTGATTACAATAAATAAGTTTTACATTGTCTAATGATTATATTAATTAACAGTGTACCTCATTCAGCATCTTGACCAGTGTTGCCGACCGCCTACATCACACAACCGCACTGGGCTGCTACTATTGACCGACCGCTCTGCATGACGACTACTAGCGTACTGCTCTGCACGACTACACAGAGCTACAGACTCGCAACGACTGCTAACAGACTGAGAACCGCTCGCAACACTCGCGCGGTCAAGCGCAAACTCTCCGGTCACAGATGCTACAATGCCTCGCCATCGCTGCTATGTTACATACGTGTTTCATAACCCTCCACTGGGGGGGCAAAAATTTGGCAGCGATGGTGAGTCATTTGGACTTGCCAAGCGCGGCAAAATTTTTCTTTAATTAACAAAATTCTACAACTTACTGAATATTTAAATGTTGTGCACACGCACTAAGTACAAAATATATCAGACAAAGACAAAATGTGAATACAAAACATAGTAGCAAATCAGAAAAAATGCATATACAAATTATTTGACAGATAACAAAGTGCACAGGCACTGAAAAAATTCTTTAGCATATCCAGAACAAATAAACAGACTGGTAAGAACAAATATCATGATGACAAGTGACATAAGTGTACTCGCATTGGAGTTCAGCGAATCGAAAAATGTATAACCTATGAACATAAATGATGTTAGCAAAAAATTTTTTTCTTTATGTGACAAGAATCAGGATAGGAAAGGGAAGGATTGCATCATGGTTGTAGCACTTTAGATTGCACACAGCTGTTCTGAAAGTCCATATCTTTCCACAGAAGTACAACACCAAGTGACACAACTTGAAGTTCTTTTCCCATCAGAATTTATCAGTGTAGCCAAGACACTGAACTGTCGTAGTAATGTTCCATGTTTTCATTTTGGCAGTACCTTACGTACACCAAACAGTGGGACCATAATAACGTCTTCATCGCTCACGGTGGTGGACAGCATGTCGTGTCAACACCACGCTCTTACAAGGCACACCAACGTAGAATTAGTGCAAAACCAAATATAGTGCTCCATGATCACTAGGATAAACAGGACAAATGGACGTTGCAATAATTCAGGGTAGTTAGCTCATGAGGTGAAGGACATTATGTCACATACCATTGACAATTACAGTCTTCATTAGTAGTTTGCGGCACTCATAGCCCAGTTATTGAACATTTCTGTACTAAGTATGCAGTATTACAGAAAAATGTTCATTAATTGTTTTACATAGAATCAGTAGCCTTCTTTTCCTGGTTACAAAGTATTATGATATAATCGCATTCTTTTCAGTTACAGAGTATAATTAAGAATCATTAACCTTCTCCTAATTACAGTTAATTAATCATTTGTCATTCCAATAATAATCATTAGCCTTTTCCTAATTACAGTTAATTAATCATTTGTTGTTAATTAATCATTTGTCTAATTACAGTTAATTAATCATTGGTCGTTAATTAATCATTTGTCATTCCAATAATAATCATTAGTCTTCTCCTAATTACAAAGCATTATTAAACAGTCACATTCCTTTCTGGTTACAAAGTATCAACATTGGAAACAAGAGCTAATCAATGGCATAATTAATAACAATTCGTGGAGTGACATTAATTATTGGCACTCAGTGGCCAGCAAGTATTGAATAGAATCATCATTCAGTATTATTCAGATTATTACGAAGTCATTATTAAAAATCAGCTAATTAGTCATAGCATTAATAATCATGGGCATTATAAGTACTCATTACAATAAACAGTGTTCCTCATTCAGTAGTATTCAGATCATTACAAAGTCATTATTAAAATCAGTTAATTACAGTCAAAGCATTAATAATCACAGGCACTATAAGTAGTCTCATTACAATAAACAGTGGCAGTTATTAGCTAGTGACAAAGCATTATCTTAAATATATACCCTTTTTTTTGTCTCATTAAGAAGTCATTACTCAAGTGACGTACTATTCAGAGCTAATCAGTATTATTCAGAATTGTCTCAAACTGGTGTCACTATTTGGGACTGGTAATACCTTTTTTTTTTTTTTTTTTTTTTGTTAGCAATGCATTGCGTTGGGATCGATAATTAATTGCTGAGGCATAACACTATTTGCTTTTGACCTATTGCTGCAAACGAGGATAGGTAACGTCATTCGTCATGAGTCAGCTGTAGCAAGGTTATGTAGCAAGGCAGTATATGTGATCACATTTATAAATGATAAACACAAATGGGTAAAAATACAAAAAAAATGCAAGTACTAGAACAGGTATAATAAGTAACAGGTTTAGCAAGTATCATGAAAAACTTCTCCTGAAAAAAAATACAAAATGGATTATTGACCTGAAAGAAGAAACGCATACTATGCTGAAAAGTAGTGAACGTCGAATTAACAGGTAGTGAAATGTGTATAAAAATGTGTTCCATAGCTGTCCTTTCCAAAACTTTCCGTCATCCTACTATGCAATATAACACCTGCTGTCAAAACAAACTGCAACAAATACTTAAATAACTACATAGCATAAATATAAAACTTCAACATTATCCTCATCTGTAAAGAAAAAACTTCATTATCAATCATCATAACTTCACTATTATCATCATCTGTAAAGAAAAACTTCATTATTCATAACATCATATCCTTCATCATTATTCATCAGTATTCATTATCATCTGCAAAAAATCACTTCATTACTCATTATACAACTATTCCTTATCTCTAGCATATTTCATCACTAAAACTAAGATGTGTAGTTCAGTCTGACAGCCTGCATCAATCACCTTGTATTCTGAAAGAAAAAATTAGTTAAGACTGCTATTCTGTGATGAGTATAGTATAGTCTTGTTAATGCTTGTTAATCCTGATCCATTTACTCTTCCTCATAAAGTTATTGCATCTCCTTTCGTTTATTCCGTAGGTGAAATTCCCATTTCTGTTGGATTTATTTCTTACATACATCATTTCTTTCTGAAATTGATGAACAGAGATTAATGTCTTGCATTTAAATCATATACCCACTAAATAATGACTGGTTTATGGTAACATACTTAAGCATACAGCATAACATGACAGAAAACGTAATATGTCAAAAACATTGACAGTGTTCAAATGCAAAAATATACACAGAATAATATAATGCAGCAGCAAAAAGAAAAATGTAAAACACTCACGATGTTGAGATATCATAGGGCAAAAAAAAAAAGTCAAAGTCGACTGGTGTGTGTTATATCTTAACTATTTCACAGTGCATATAAACAAAACTGGAGTACAATCATATACACAAAAAAGTGGAAAATGTGCACGGTCTGATGTGTAACGACAAGAAAAGCGACCTGCTAACCTTACCTTGCCGGGCACTTGCCAAGAAAAAATACGATAATCATCAGTAATTAGTCAGGTGAATTAATTGCATTAGTAAATGACATCATAGCGTGTTGAATCATACAGTGGTTTCACTCAATAAACGGTTTAATGTTTGAGATATGGTGATTGCCTTTCGATTTTCTAGTTCTCAAAGTTTCGACGTGTACAACATTGGGGTGAGGGATGCTGCGAATCCGATACGGACCTGCGTATAGAAGTTCAAATTTACGGCACTTACCTTTTAATTTGCTGGATAAATAGTGTGTACGTACTAGTATCTTCTGTCCAACGTGAAAGTCGCGGCGTGTACAAACCTGTTTTTGCTGTCTTCTCCGGCGCTCTGCGGCACGTTTGATGTTGTTCAGCGCAATGTCAATTATTTCGTGGTGTCGTAATCGACGAGATGTAGGAAATGTTATTAATTCTTTAATTTTGTTAGGTGGTTCAGCATTTTTCAGTATAACAGACGGAGATAGCATAGTGGATTCATTTGGAATGGAATTAATTACATCTTGGAATGAGAGTATGTGTGTATCCCAATCAATATGTCTTTTGTGGCAGTATATTCGGCACAGTTTACCAATTTCTTTCATTAATCTTTCACAAGGGTTCGAAGAAGCGTGGTACTTGGATATATAGATCGGAGAAATGTTTCTGGCTCGTAACATGCGTGTCCATACGCTACTACGAAATTGTGATCCATTATCAGAAATTACTTTCATTACATGCCCTACATGAGATAGAAAATGTTTTACAAATGCTTTCGAAACAGTTTTAGCAGTAGCTTTGCGTAACGGAGTGAAAGTAACAAATTTTGAAGTGAGCTCAACAGCGACAAAGATGTAGCAAAAACCTCTGTTAGTTCTCGGAATCGGACCAAAAATATCTACTGCGGCCATATGTCTTAATTTAACAGGTATAATGGGATATAAAGGAGGAATATGTGAAGTGGTGTCTGATTTAGCTTTCTGGCAAATTTTACAAGACGCTAAAACTCGTCGTATACGTTTTTCCATGTTAGTAAAATAACAGTTCTGTCTCAGTATAAGAAAACATTTTCGTGCTCCGTAATGTGCGTAGCTTAAATGAGTGTACCAAATTAATTTGTTGACCAGTTCGTCAGGAATGCATAATAACCAATTGTTGCTGTCAGGATGAGAGCGGCGAAACAGAATGTCATTGCGTACTGTGTAGTGGTTCCTAATCGTAACATTATTCTTATCTTGCCAAAGGTGTTTAATTTCTTTCCACACATTGTCTTTATTTTGTTCTTGTGCTATGTCCTGTAATGACGATGAAATAAAGTTTTCAAATGCAACTTGCTGAATGTACATGACACTGAAATTTGTTTTGCAGAAGTTGGTTGCTACGTCTTGCTGATTGTTGCCGAGAGAACGCGATAGTGCGTCTGCTATAACATTTTGCGTGCCGGGAATGTGGACAATCGTAAAATTAAATTCTTGTAAATATAGTTTCCATCTGCTTAACCTGTCGTGAGTGAGTTTAGCCGAAAGTAAAAATTGTATCGCTCTGTGGTCTGTGTAAACGGTGGTATGTCTGCCATAAAGAAAGTGCCTAAATCTCGTAAAAGCCCATACAACACATAATGTTTCCAATTCTGTAACGGAATAATTTCGTTCAGCAGGTGACAGAATGCGACTTGCAAATGCGATGTTTTTAATTACTGTAGAACCGTCTTCTTCAATTTCCTGGAACATGTGTACGCCTAAAGCGGTATTGGAACTGTCAGTGGCAATGGAAAAATTTCTAGTAAGATCTGGGTGCGATAATAGTGGTGCATTCAACAAAGCATGTTTCAGGTTCATGAATTCAGAGTGTGCTTGCTTATCCCAAGACCAAATACTGTTTTTACCTGTTAATTGGCATAGTCTAGGCGTGTCTAAAGCAGAATGGTGAATAAATTTACGAAAAAAGTTAATTAAGCCCAAAAAACTGCGTAATTGCTTCTTCGTCGTAGGAACGGTAATGTCACGTAGAGCTTGAAGTTTTTCCGGATCAGGTGCAATGCCTTCTGCTGAAATTACATGTCCAAGAAATTTTATGGAAGTTTTGCCAAAGTGCGATTTACTAAGATTAACTGTAAGTCCTTGTGCATGAAAAGTTTGTAACAGTTGTTCAAGAATCAGATTGTGTTCGGATCAGTTAGCTTCTGCGATAAGAATGTCGTCTACATACGTCGTAATTCTGTCTTTAAGTTCTGTCGGAAGTATTGTGTTCAAACCGCGAATAAAAGCTGCAGAAGAAATAGTTAAGCCGAACGGTAATTTGCAAAATTGATAACAGTCGCCGAAACAGAGAAAGGCTGTATATTTTCTGCAGTTCGGATGAAGTTGAATTTGCCAAAATCCCGATTTCAAATCTAGTGTAGAATAAATAGCTGTACCATGAAATTTCTGTAAAAGTTCCTCTAGTGTCTGTGGTCGATCTGTTTCGTTAATAATAATGTCATTAATGTGACGTGAATCAAGTACAAGGCGAAGTGAGCCATCTTTTTTCTTAACAATATGTAGCGGGTTTATGTACGGACTAACTGCTGGTTCAATAATTCCTTGATCAAGCATATCCTGCAATTCTTTTTTAACCTGTTCTCTGTGAATGTATGGAATAGGATAATGCTTTGCTTTAAATGTGTCGTGCGGTTTGACTTGAAATTCATACATAAAGCCGGACATAGTACCAGGAATGTTGTCAAAAACTGGAGCTTGCTGTAAAAGAATTTTGTGTAATTGCGTTCGTTCGTCGTCTGTAGTTGCACTGCTTTGTCTAACTTTATCGGAAATCATTTGTATTACTTCGTAGTCCATTTCGTCTGGAGTATTATAGTTGTGTACGTACGTATCCGTTAACAATGTGGGATTACAGTCTATGTCACGTGTTGCGGAAATGACCTCTGTGCGGTTGATTGTTTGTTCTTCCGCAGATAATGAGTGCTGAAATTCTAAAGCAAGTTGTACATTTTCATCCTTTAACATTAAATAAGAATTCTGAAAATCGATAACTGCGTCGTGTTGTACCAGAAAATTCGTGCCTAAAATAACGTCTGTTGTCAATAAAGGAACAATCCAAAAATTAGAGTGAAACGTGTGACCTGCGATACAAAATGATAAATGCGTCTGTAATTTAACGTCTACTCCTTTACTCGGTACTGCTCCTTTCACTTTTGTTTTGCCTAAAGGTAATGTCGGATAGGTATTCTCTTTGTTGCACTCATTGAAAGTCTCCTCATTTATTACTGATATTGGTGATCCGGAATCAATTACTGCTGAGAATTTCGATGAACCAATTTTAATTTCGATAACAGGATGTGAAATGGTTTTCTGAATAACTGGTCTTTCCTGTAAAAGAGTGTCTCTGATGTCGTCAAAAGTAATTACATTTTCATGAACAACATTTTGCGTGTCTAAAGTAGTGCTTGTATTATTGGAAGATGCGATCTGTGCAGTATCTAGTCAGATTCTATCTGACGCGTTATTATTATTAGGAGGATGTTGTGGCATTTCGACTATTTGAACTGTCCTATTACTTCTTCCAGACGTATTACGTTCTGGATGGTACCTACTGTCGGGTTCATTCATGAGAATAGGTCCTTGTTGATTATTTTGTTGCTGGTGAGACCGACTGTTATTATATGTACGCTGATAATTCTGCTCATCGTTTTTACGTCTGTCGTGATAGTCATTCCTATACGGTGCATTACGATAGGCATTGAAATACTGTCTTCTCTGTACGTAATTGTTTCCTTGTTGCCGCGCGTTACTATTTGTTGGATCTTGGGCTATATGCGCACGCGGCGGAACATTAAAGCCTGGTTGACCTTGTGCATTACATTGTTGGTTATGTATTCCAACCGGCTGACTTTCATACTGTTGTGGTGGAAAACGTCTATTGTTACCAAAATGTGTTTCCTGTTGCTGAAAATTTTGACGATATTGATAATCTGAATTCTGTCTGTTATTAAAGTTTTGGTAGTTGTCGTTCCTAAAACGTCTGTTATCTTTCCGATTGGAATTACGTCCCTGATCATAATTGCAGTACGGTTGTTGACCTTGGTTGTTACTCAAAAAGTTTTTGTTTACAAAAGAATAATCAGATTGCTGTACTTCCAAGAGCTGTAAAAGATCTCTGAATGCTGAAATGTTTTCTTTTTGCTGACCCGTTAGAAGTGACACTCGTAATGACCGTGGTAATTTGGAAATGCATAATTGTATAAGTGCGGATTCACTGTACGGTTCACTCAGGTATTGGTTTTGTTGTACCATGTGCTCAAAAAATTGCGTTACACTGGGAAAATTTGAGTTTTCATAGTTTGGCAAACTAATTAGTTGGTCTTTAATTCCGCGCTGTGTCGTCTTCGACCAGTACGCTGACAGTAAAGCATTCTGAAATTCCTCTACTGAATAGCATTGCCTCGCGATCGGTCTCATACGAGTTGCCGGTTCGCCTTCCAAAAAACTGCAAATAAATTCAAGTTTATGTGTTACAGGCCAAGTCGGTGGAAGAGCAAAGCTAAACTGTTGAATCCAATCCAGTGGGTGAATCTGCGTTCTATCGTTTTTGAAAACCTTAAACTTTCTCACTGACAGAAAATGTTTGTAGTCGAAATTATCATCTCTGTGTGATGGAACAGGTTCAGGATCGTAAGAGAATCTATTGAACTGTGGTTGATCGGAATCTAAGTCCCGTACTCTCTGTAGATTACCCAAATTATACGCGCTGCGTGAGTCTGACACGTGTTCATAAAGTGGCGTCTGTTGCGGTATGTTATTAACTGAAATGTTTTTGATCTCTGTTACTTCTTGTTGTAAATTTGACAACTTCCTACGTAACGTATTGTTAGATGAATCGATCTCATTAATTTTCTGCTGTAAATTTTGAAATTCGGGTGTTTGGTTAAATGAAACCGGTGCAGTATCGTCTGATTTATTGTCATTAGCACTTTCGATAGCATCAATACGACTGGCCAATTCATCATATTTTTCTGTCAGTATTTTTGCCTGATCATCGGTTTTAGAATCGGACGCATTAATCTGTTTTTGCAACTTACGCGTAGTTTCGCTCAGTTTTTTAACATCAGCTTTGATGACATCGCAATCCTGTGTTAGTTCTAATTGTTCGAATCTGTCTGTCACTGTTTGAATATTTACTGTGTGTGTATCTGTTTTTGATTTAAGATCAGAAATTTCATCCCGTAATTCCGCGTTCAACTGTTCTATGGTATTAATTTTGTCGGACACTGTAGTAATATTATTGTCTACATACGTCTTCGCTTTCGCGAACATTTTACGTTTGTCCTCTTGTCTTTGTGCAGTGATTGTTTCCATAACCTGACGTTTGACTTTATTTTGATCCTGAATAAATTTGCGGAAACGCGTATCACTGTTCTGTATGTGCTGATTAAAGCGCTCGTTAATCTGAGTGTTCTGCTGTTCAAATTTCGCGTCTATCTTTGCGTCCATTGTGCGCGAAAGTTCTACCGTCATTGCTTTAAACTCGTCCCGTAATTGTGCAGCTTTTTCAGAGCATTGTTTAGCGACTCCGCTAATTTCGTCTCTGAGTGTTTCTGTTGCGGCTGTTTGCATTTCCCTTAATTCTTGCGCAACAGACTTAATTTCTTCGCTATTTTTTTGTGAACAAGCCTCAATTTCCGTGCGCAACTGTTCCTTAGTGTCATGACACTGCGCGGCAACGGCTCTAATTTGTTCACTAAGCTGTCTGGAATTGTCGTCTAATTTTTCATTTAAGTGTTGTTTGAGATTTTCATTATCTTGTTTGTTCTGTTCTTTAAGTTGTCTGAAATTGTTGTCTGTTTTCTCACTCTGTTGTTTGTTTGATTCAAGAATTTGTAGCAACAATTCCTTAAGTGTATCCGACACAAAATTAGCATTTCTATTCTCCGTGCTATTTAATGGTGGATCTGAAATTGTCTTGTTTTGCGTGACCATTTGGTCATTCTGTAATTTACAGAAAGGTTTATCAGTCGGATGTACACTGTCAGACATTATTTCGGAATTAAATAGATCCATCGTACTTTGAGTATCCTGTTCATTTTCATTAGACAAATTTGTCTGTACATTACTTGAGTTTTCTAAATCGGGTGTGTTAAGCTCGGCAGCGCTCATTACAATAGAGCGTTCTGCGTCATCAATTGTCGTCAAGTTAACAGACGAGACAATTGAGTTCGTTTGTTCATCATTAAGGTGAAAGTCATCATTAGTGGTTGGAATGCACTGATTGTTAGTGGACGCAGGATTGTCATGATTACACTGCGTGTCACTAGTATTATTGGTGAAGTTATTTAATTCGCTTATTTCGTTCATAATACCTCGCGATACACTATTCACAGTCTTTCGCGGCATTTTAACAACAGTCACAATTATTCACAAAACAATAAGCACAAATGCAAAAGCAACACACAAATACAATAGAGCAACGAATTGCCGTTGACCTGTAGAAAGAAAGTCACAAGTTAATAAAAGCGTTGCGCCAAATCCTAATTATATCTAAGCAAATAAGAGCAGATATCTGATTGTTGTTCAAAAGACTCTCAACGAAATTCGATCCTGGACTGGGTGTCGCCAAGTGTAACCTCCCCACAATAATTTTACAAGAAAAAAGACAATACTTAATAGAAATGGGAGCCGAGTGTAACCTCCCCACAATAATTTTACAAGAAAAAAGAAAGACAATACTTAATAGAAATGGGAGCCGAGTGTAACCTCCCCACAAAAATTTTAAAAGGACAGAATATTATCTAAGAATGCTAATGGTCATTGCTCTATGCGTAACCTGCCCACAATGAAATGTACTGACAATGGCAACAAAAATGTGAAATTCGCAATCTGACTCAAATATAAATTCTTCACAAAAATTAAAGTCCATTCAGTGATAAGAAAATTCAATTAAACCGAAACATCGGTCTTTGGCCCTGTGTAAAACAATCATAATTAAAGTCTTACCTCAGAATAACTGGATGTCAAATTTCTGCTCTTATTTCTGCGCACGGCTTGGAGGAACTGCATTGCAAATAATAATATTCCTTTTTTTTTTTGTGAATTTACTGAAATTTTTCTTCAAAAGAAGTGGAATGAAATGGGAAGTGCAACGAAATCTTTAGTTCAATAAAAAATAAAATTTTTTGAAAAATGCTTTTGAAATCAAAATTATTATTGGGGGACTTGTTAGAGATTGATTACAATAAATAAGTTTTACATTGTCTAATGATTATATTAATTAACAGTGTACCTCATTCAGCATCTTGACCAGTGTTGCCGACCGCCTACATCACACAACCGCACTGGGCTGCTACTATTGACCGACCGCTCTGCATGACGACTACTAGCGTACTGCTCTGCACGACTACACAGAGCTACAGACTCGCAACGACTGCTAACAGACTGAGAACCGCTCGCAACACTCGCGCGGTCAAGCGCAAACTCTCTGGTCACAGATGCTACAATGCCTCGCCATCGCTGCTATGTTACATACGTGTTTCACGTTTCAGCTGTCAAACGATAACATCTTTCGCACCAGAGTGTGTTGTAACGGAATTATTAGACTGCTTTCTAACTCTGTGTTAATGGTACTGAACTGAGTGTATTTCATTTTATCAGATAATTTTGTTCGTTTTAATGTAGAAAGCTTACGACACCAATAAATGTTTACTGAAGCTCTGGATTTGAATATATTAACTTTTATAGAGGAGACGAAAACTTATTTTGCTGGAGGGGTTTATTCGACGTACACGAAAGGCAGGTGAATTATTTACGGATATGAAGTAGTAGAATTTGATTTAATATTTTTGAACGGTATGTAGAAGTTCTGTAAAAAATGGTTCAAACGGCTCTGAGCACTATGGGACTTAACAGCTGATGTCATCAGTCCCCTAGAACTTGGAACTACTTAAACCTAACTAACCTAAGGACGTCACACACATCCATGCCCGCTGCAGGATTCGAACCTGCGACCGTAACGGTCGCGCGGTTCCAGACTGAAGCGCCTAGAACCGCTCGGTCACACCGGCCGACGAAGTTCTGTACCGCTCAGGCAACTTAATGAGTGCAATAGACGACAGATATGGTAGAAGTTCACTTATCACACACTCCATCACTGCTCTACGGATATTATTACGTTTTCCTTCGCGTGCTGCACAGAGTCGAACCTGCAAATCTGTAAACTGAAATTAATGTTATCACTCAATCAACAATTTTTGTAGACAGCAGACAACATATAACTCTGATTGAGATTTTTTGCTGTCTGAATTGTGTGATGTTCGACTGACTTCGGGGAGATTAAATATGGGAAGTAAAAACTACGACATGACAATGCGACAGGTTACAGCCGATCTCATTAACTACGTCAAATAATTTTAGACAAAAAGCACGGTTGGGTAGTGTACAGTAAATTTAAACACAACTTAAGTAGATTTAAAAATTGTGTTCAAATTCAAATGGCTCTGAGCACTATGGGACTTAACAGCTGAGATCATAAGTCCCCTAGAACTTAGAACTATTTAAACCTAACTAACCTAAGGACATCACACACATCCATGTCCGAGGCAGGATTCGAACCTGCGACCGTAGCAGCCGCGCTGTTCCGGACTGAAGCGCCTAGAACCGATCGGCCACCGCGGCCGGCTTAAAAATTGTGTCTATAGCGAAAGTGGGACTTCGATACAGTACAATGTTTAACTGCATTTCTGGACTATAGCTCCAAAGTACTGTAGAGTAGTTAAACATTGTACTGTATCGTAGTCTCACTTTCCGTACACTTGCATTACTGGTGTTTAATTTTGTGGCATATCGGGCTAACTGCACTTAGAAGCAAAGATTGCGTGACGTAGACCAATACCCAAGTATGTGCGTTTAACGAGCTATATTTTGTAAACCTATTTTTTATTCTGTTGGTGAAACAACAAATGACTGCTTTATACATTTTTTTATTTTAATTACTGGCGACCCACCGCAGCTTTCAACGGGTAGCACTAAGCGCAGTGTATTCGTAATTCGAGTTTCAAAACGTTGTAGAAAGGGGACCATTGCTCAGAATGGCTGCAGCTTCACACGGTTAGCGCCACGTATTTAGGACCGAACGAGTTGCCTGGCGCAGCGAAAATCTGCGGTAATAATTTATACACTCCAACCTTTCCCTGAATTAGTTAGTGAAAACCGTATCAAAACGACGACGTACACTATGTGATCAAAAGTATCCGGGCACCTCGCTGAAAATGACTTACAAGTTCATGATGCAATCTATCGGTAATGCTGGATACAGTGTTGGCCCACCCTTAGCCTTGATGACAGCTTCCACTCTCGCAGGCAAACGTTCAGTCAGGTGCTGGAAGGTTTCTTGGGGAATGGCAGCCCATTCTTCACGGAATGCTGCGCTGAGGAGAGGTATCGATGTCGGTCGGTGAGGCCTGGCACGAAGTCAGCGTTCAACAGCATCCCAGAGGTGTCCTATAGGATTCAGGTCAGAATTCTGTGCAGGCCAGTCCATTAAAGGGATGTTAGTTTTGTGTAATCACTCCGCCACAGGCCGTGCATTATAAACAGGTGCTCGAACGTGTTGAAAGATGCAATCGCCATGCCCGAATTGCTCTTCAACAGAGGGAAGTAAGAAGGTGCTTAAAACATCAGTGTAGTCCTATGCTGTCATAGTGTCACGCAAAACAACAACGGGTGCCAGTCCATTAAAGGGATGTTAGTTTTGTGTAATCACTCCGCCACAGGCCGTGCATTATAAACAGGTGCTCGAACGTGTTGAAAGATGCAATCGCCATGCCCGAATTGCTCTTCAACAGAGGGAAGTAAGAAGGTGCTTAAAACATCAGTGTAGTCCTATGCTGTCATAGTGTCACGCAAAACAACAACGGGTGCCAGTCCATTAAAGGGATGTTAGTTTTGTGTAATCACTCCGCCACAGGCCGTGCATTATAAACAGGTGCTCGAACGTGTTGAAAGATGCAATCGCCATGCCCGAATTGCTCTTCAACAGAGGGAAGTAAGAAGGTGCTTAAAACATCAGTGTAGTCCTATGCTGTCATAGTGCCACGCAAAACAACAACGGGTGCCAGTCCATTAAAGGGATGTTAGTTTTGTGTAATCACTCCGCCACAGGCCGTGCATTATAAACAGGTGCTCGAACGTGTTGAAAGATGCAATCGCCATGCCCGAATTGCTCTTCAACAGAGGGAAGTAAGAAGGTGCTTAAAACATCAGTGTAGTCCTATGCTGTCATAGTGCCACGCAAAACAACAACGGGTGCCAGTCCATTAAAGGGATGTTAGTTTTGTGTAATCACTCCGCCACAGGCCGTGCATTATAAACAGGTGCTCGAACGTGTTGAAAGATGCAATCGCCATGCCCGAATTGCTCTTCAACAGAGGGAAGTAAGAAGGTGCTTAAAACATCAGTGTAGTCCTATGCTGTCATAGTGCCACGCAAAACAACAACGGGTGCCAGTCCATTAAAGGGATGTTAGTTTTGTGTAATCACTCCGCCACAGGCCGTGCATTATAAACAGGTGCTCGAACGTGTTGAAAGATGCAATCGCCATGCCCGAATTGCTCTTCAACAGAGGGAAGTAAGAAGGTGCTTAAAACATCAGTGTAGTCCTATGCTGTCATAGTGTCACGCAAAACAACAACGGGTGCCAGTCCATTAAAGGGATGTTAGTTTTGTGTAATCACTCCGCCACAGGCCGTGCATTATAAACAGGTGCTCGAACGTGTTGAAAGATGCAATCGCCATGCCCGAATTGCTCTTCAACAGAGGGAAGTAAGAAGGTGCTTAAAACATCAGTGTAGTCCTATGCTGTCATAGTGCCACGCAAAACAACAACGGGTGCAAGCCTCCTCCATGAAAAGCACGACTATACCATAACACCACCGCTTCCGAATTTTTCTGTTGGCACTACACACACTGGCAGAAGACGATCAGCGGGTATTCGGCATATACCCACACCCTGCCATCGGATCGCCACATTGTGTACCGTGATTCGCCACTCCACACAACGTTTCTCCACTGTTCAGTTGTCCAATGTTAACGCTCCTTACACCAAGTGAGGCGTCGTTTGGCATTCACCGGCGTGATGTGTGGCTTATTAGCAGCCGCTCGACCATGAAATCCAAGTTTTCTCACCTCCCGCCTTACTGTCATAGTACTTTCAATGGATCCTGATGCAGTTTGGAATTCCCGTGTGATGGTCTGGATAGATGTCTGCCTATTACACATTACGACCCTCTTCAACTGTCGGCGGCCTCTGTCAGTCAACAGACGAGGTCGGCCTGTACGCTTTTGTGTGTACGTGTCCCTCCACGTTTCCACTTCACTATCACATCGGTAACAGCGGACCTAGCGATGTTTAGAAGTTTGTAAATCTCGCGTACAGGCAGGCGTATGACACAAGTGACACCCAATCACCCGACCACGTTCGAAGTCCGTGAGCTCCGCAGAGCGCCCCATTCCGCTTTCTCACAGCGTCTGGTGACTACTGAGATCGCTGATACGGAGCACCTGGCAGTAGGTGGCAGCACAATGCATTTAATATGAAAACCGTATGTTTTTGGGGTGTCCGGATACTTTTGATCACATAGTGTACTTCCTGCGATTCGCAGTAACAAACAAATAGGAACACTTAGCTGGGGACCTTAATTTATAATATGTAGCGACGTTATATTTGATATGTATTAGAGACACATGAGAATGTCTCCATGACCGAGACCGCGTAACAGTGATGAGAATAAAATGAAATGATGGCTTAATGCTAAGAGTACCGGCAAGTACGGCAAACTGATTTTATTCAAGCCTTCTAAATACGCTTTGTGTTCTGGATTCGTATCCTGACATCTTCTAGTCAACCTAAAGACTCTGCCTGGTAATAGTTTAATTTTCACTGTTTTATTGTACACCAAGCCAACCGTGCCTTGCATCTAAAATTATGTGACGTGGGTAAGTACGTCGACTGTAGCCTCTCGTATTGTGCGGTCGCAGATTTTACTTCTAACACTTTATCTCCTACAAGTCTTTTGAAAACGCGCAATGACCTTTAAGGCTCTATTCACTGAGGTAATAATGTTAAAGTATTCGCATTTACCGAACCGTGTAAGTCAAATGAGACTAACAGAGAACTGCGTTCACAAGGGTGACATTAAGTTCTGACAACCAACCACTAGATACCGCTACTGAGAAGTGACATTATTGTTGTTTTAAAATTGGATATTTTTGCCGTCAAAACAACGGCAGCGTAAAAACTAGCCAAATAGTTTGTTTACATTAAGAGTTTAAAGAAACGATGATGTGAAAATTTGACGGGGAGATTTTATCTTATGATATTCGTAAAGGCGTAATCAACAAGAATGCCACGGATCGCTTCGTTCAACTTTTTATAGTCAGTCGGTCCCAGAAAAGGCTGTTTAGAAACGAACTGCAGAAACGCTGCACTCTAATGTTTATGAGACAACTTCTCTAATTTAATTGGGTCTAATTCTACACCCTCACACTGTCGTGCCACCTTGACAACGCGAGTAGCAATATCACGGGAAAGTAAACCACAGTTCTGCTAGGCAACATGCGACAAATACTGATATACTTTTCAGCTTCTCGCACAAGACCAGTGTTGTAACAACCACCACCCAGACGCAAGTTCTTAAAAAGAATCACTGTGTAATCTACCTCGCCTGCTCAATGTAGATGAGGTTACTCCTACATACTTTGGGCAGTAATTTTTTTCCAGTTGTTCTGATTATTTTTGTATTCCAGGTTTCTAAAATTCCGTGTCAGCGTAATGGCATTAGTGTAAGGAAAAAAATATTAATTTCAGCACATTGTAGATTTATTTGCTAACTCAGATACCCTCGATGTTTTGGGGGGCCCGTGAAAATAAATTTTCGACGTCTTCTACATCTACATCCATACTCCGCAAGCCACCTGACGGTGTGTGGCGGAGGGTACCTCTATCGGTTCTCCCTTCTATTCCATTCTCGTATTGTTCGTGGAAAGAAAGATTGTCGTATGCCTCTGTGTGGGCTCTAATCTCTCTGATTTTATCCTCACGTTCTCTTAGCGAGATATACGTAGGAGGGAGCAATATACTGCTCGACTCATCGGTGAAGGTATGTTCTCGAAACTTCAACAAAAGCCCGTAGTGAGCTACTGAGCGTCTCTCTTGCAGACTATTCCACTGGAGTTTATCATCTCCGTAACGCTTTCGCGATTACTAAATGATCCTGTAACGAAGCGCGCTGCTCTCCGTTGGATCTTCTCCCTCTCTTCTATCAACGCTATCTGGTACGGATCCCACACCGGTGAGCAGTATTCAAGCAGTGGGCGAACAAGTGTACTGTAACCTACTTCCTTTGTTTTCGGATTGCATTTCCTTAGGATTCTTCCAATGAATCTCAGTCTGGCATCTGCTTTACCGACGATCAACTTTATATGATGATTCCATTTTAAATCACTCCTAATGCGTACTCCCAGATAATTTATGGAATTAACTGCTTCCAGTTGCTGACCTGCTATATTGTAGCTAAATGATAAAGGATCTTTCTTTCTATGTATTCGCAGCACATTACACTTGTCTACATTGAGACTGAATTGCCATTCCCTGCACCATGCGTCAGTTCGCTGCAGATCCTCCTGCATTTCAGTACAATTTTCCATTGTTACAACCTCTCGATACACCACAGCATCATCTGCAAAAAGCCTCAGTGAATTTCCGATGTCATCCACAAGGTGATTTATGTATATAGTGAATAGCAAGGTCTTCTTTACTAATAAAACTTCAATGAAGAAATATGTAAACATTAGACAATCACACACATTAATTGAGATTAAATCGAAATAAAATGTTATGTATACAGTAGGTACAGGGGTAGAAAGAAAGGGAAAGGAACTAATGATATCAGCTGCATCGCGACTTTATGCAGAATCAGAAATGAGTGAAAATGTGTGCCAGGCCGGGACTCCAACCAGGAATCACCTGCTTACTAGGCAGTTGCGTTAAGCGTTATGTCATCTGGACACAGTGTCCGCCCCTGGTAGCTGAGCTGTCAGCGCGACGGGATGTCATACCTAACGGCTCGGGTTCGATTCCCGGCTGGGTCGGGCTTTTTCTCCGCTCAGGGACTGGGTGTTGTGTTGTCGTTATCATGATCATTCCATCCCCATCGACACGCAAGTCGCCGAAGTGGCGTCGATTCGAAAAACATGCACCAGGCGACCGGCTTATCCAAAAAAAAAAAAAAAAAAAAAAAAAAAAAAAAAAAAAAAAAAAAAAAAAAAAAATTGGTTCAAATGGCTCTGAGCACTATGGGACTTAACATCTTAGGTCATCAGTCCCCTAGAACTTAGAACTACGTAAACCTAACTAACCTAAGGACATCACACACATCCATGCCCGAGGCAGGATTCGAACCTGCGACCGTAGCAGTCCCGCGGTTCCGGACTGCAGTGCCTAGAACCGCAGGACCACCGCGGCCGGCCTGGCTTATCCAACGGGAGGCCCTAACCACACGGCATTTCCATTTCCAGCTGGACACAGTGTTTACTATAATTGCGCGGACTATCTCGGGACGTTCTGTGACGACCCACACTCCCAACTAGCGCCACGTATCACCAGTCGCCGACCATTTACTCTGTGCTCACTAATTTTAGATTACCGCTGGAGGTCGAACGTAAATGTCCAGCCGCACTGAAGGTTGTGCATTAATTGCCCATCGAGGCGAACAGTGATACAGCGTGATTTTTTTCCACCGACACGGAACAAAAAAGGTCTAATGAATTCACGCCGGAAGTGCTTGGTTTCCGTGCTAGAGAGAATGGATAGAAACATACATTGTTACAGAGACTGCGGTCAGACGCGCCATGTGCCACGCAGCCACAGTTGCAGTATGGGTTGAAAATGGTTTCCACGCGCCTCAACGCACGCACCTACACGCCGTAGTACGTTCTGTCTCACACGTTCACATTGGCCAGGCTACATACGAACAGTGTCAAAGGCTGCATGAATACGCTGCTCCGGTGTTCCACATCTGGAATGGGCTATGCTTAGATGATACTTTTGAGATGGCTCCATAACCAGAAATCGCACGGGTTGAGATCCGGTGAACTAGCAGGCCATGCAACTGGTACTACTTCACTTTTAATGGCAACATTTATAAACAACCAGATGGCCTAGTAATGGGATCATGTATATCTGGTACCATAGCTGACACATGCATAAATCACTTAGAGGAAAAGTTATTTAACAGCCAAGAACCTTGCCTAAAGAAAATTGAATTTTATGGGAGATATGTAAATGACACACTACGGTTAGTTAAAGAGGATGCCAAAGACTTCACAGACATTCTAAATTACTTCAGTAAGCTACATGAGAAAATCAAATTTACAGTGGAACATGAGAAAAATAAAATCATCAACTTCCTGGACCTACATAGTACAAGACACAACAACAAATGCACATTCAAAACTCATATGAAAAACACAATGACTGACACCACAATCCCTGCAACCTCATGTCACCCAAAATCCATAAACAGGCAACATATAGGTCAATGATACATAGGGTTACTAAAAACCATTGAACCAAGAAAATATGCAACAAGAAAGAAGCACAGTGAAAACGATTGCGGTTGCCAGTGGTTACAATGCTTCCATGGTTGACACAATCCTAGAAAAAGTGAAGAAAGACCAAGGTACAAACTGCAGCACAGAAGAAAAAGAGAAAAACAAATATACACTCCTGGAAATGGAAAAAAGAACACATTGACACCGGTGTGTCAGACCCACCATACTTGCTCCGGACACTGCGAGAGGGCTGTACAAGCAATGATCACACGCACGGCACAGCGGACACACCAGGAACCGCGGTGTTGGCCGTCGAATGGCGCTAGCTGCGCAGCATTTGTGCACCGCCGCCGTCAGTGTCAGCCAGTTTGCCGTGGCATACGGAGCTCCATCGCAGTCTTTAACACTGGTAGCATGCCGCGACAGCGTGGACGTGAACCGTATGTGCAGTTGACGCACTTTGAGCGAGAGCGTATAGTGGGCATGCGGGAGGCCGGGTGGACGTACCGCCGAATTGCTCAACACGTGGGGCGTGAGGTCTCCACAGTACATCGATGTTGTCGCCAGTGGTCGGCGGAAGGTGCACGTGCCCGTCGACCTGGGACCGGACCGCAGCGACGCACGGATGCACGCCAAGACCGTAGGATCCTACGCAGTGCCGTAGGGGACCGCACCGCCACTTCCCAGCAAATTAGGGACACTGTTGCTCCTGGGGTATCGGCGAGGACCATTCGCAACCGTCTCCATGAAGCTGGGCTACGGTCCCGCACACCGTTAGGCCGTCTTCCGCTCACGCCCCAACATCGTGCAGCCCGCCTCCAGTGGTGTCGCGACAGGCGTGAATGGAGGGACGAATGGAGACGTGTCGTCTTCAGCGATGAGAGTCGCTTCTGCCTTGGTGCCAATGATGGTCGTATGCGTGTTTGGCGCCGTGCAGGTGAGCGCCACAATCAGGACTGCATACGACTGAGGCACACAGGGCCAACACCCGGCATCATGGTGTGGGGAGCGATCTCCTACACTGGCCGTACACCACTGGTGATCGTCGAGGGGACACTGAATAGTGCACGGTACATCCAAACCGTCATCGAACCCATCGTTCTACCATTCCTAGACCGGCAAGGGAACTTGCTGTTCCAACAGGACAATGCACGTCCGCATGTATCCCGTGCCACCCAACGTGCTCTAGAAGGTGTAAGTCAACTACCCTGGCCAGCAAGATCTCCGGATCTGTCCCCCATTGAGCATGTTTGGGACTGGATGAAGCGTCGTCTCACGCGGTCTGCACGTCCAGCACGAACGCTGGTCCAACTGAGGCGCCAGGTGGAAATGGCATGGCAAGCCGTTCCACAGGACTACATCCAGCATCTCTACGATCGTATCCATGGGAGAATAGCAGCCTGCATTGCTGCGAAAGGTGGATATACACTGTACTAGTGCCGACATTGTGCATGCTCTGTTGCCTGTGTCTATGTGCCTGTCGTTCTGTCAATGTGATCATGTGATGTATCTGACCCCAGGAATGTGTCAATAAAGTTTCCCCTTCCTGGGACAATGAATTCACGGTGTTCTTATTTCAATTTCCAGGAGTGTATATCTAGAATCCCATACATTGGCAATGTATCACAGAGTACTGCAAATATTTTCAAAAATCACAAAGTAAAAATGGGGTTTTCTACATCTAATAAACTACAACAAAAACTAATACATAATATAAAGTGTACGCATGATCCATACTCTGACTCTGGAATATACAAGGTAACGTGGCAGGAGTGCTCCATGTTCTACCTGGGACAAACAGGCCAAAATTTCAATACCAGGTAGACAGAGCACTTAAAAGCGTACAAACACAACAAACACACTGCGTCAGCCATAGCAACACATATACATAATACTGGACACCCATTTGGAAAAATAGAGCAAAATGTCAACGTACTCCACCGACTAAATAAAGGACATAAAATGGATTTGCTAGAAGAACTGGATATATATTCACATTACAGATAATATGAAGATAAAATATTAAACCAAAAACTTGAAAGTGACTTAGTGAATTTCTTCAGATGTTTCGACAGTATACTTAAATAAAAATAACAACACATAGAAGTAAGCACAATTGTAAAATAGATACAAGCAAATTATGACGAAAACTGTTAAGGTTAATAACCTCTGTACAGAAGCATATCATACTCTGTCGAAGACCTCTAACGTCATCGCTTGTAGGAACATCTGTGTAACTGTTTTGTTTATGTAAAACATTTTCGATGTTTAAAATTGTACAACAAGTTGTGTGTGATGTTTAGTGTGTGTGAGACTCTGCATAAATGGACCATAAGGAAACTGTAGGTACAGATTCTTCTAAATTTCGCCACTAACTTCACAAAAAGATCGACAACCAAATAAAAATCGCGTGTTTTCTTATACAGGGTGAGTCACCTAACATTACCGCTGGATATATTTCGTAAACCACATCAAATACTGACGAACCGATTCCACAGACCGTACGTGAGGAGAGGGGCTAGTGTAATTGCTTAATACAAACCACAAAAAAATGCACGGAAGTATGTTTTTTAACACAAACCTACGTTTTTTATATGGATCCACATTAGTTTTGTTAGCACATCTGAAAATATAAACAAATATGTAATCAGTGTCGTTTGTTGCATTGTAAAATGTTAATTACATCCGGAGATATTGTAACCTAAAGTTGACGCTTGAAACCTCCGACGTTCAGTTGCGTGTTGTAACATACATCGCGTTTCTACAGAATGATCTGCCAACGTTGCTCGAAAATGTCCCACTGGAAACGCGTCGACGTATGTGGTATCAGCATGATGGTGCACCTGCACATTCCGCAATTAACACTAGGCTGACCCTTGACAGGATGTTCGACGGGCGTTTCATAGGACGTAGAGGACACATAAATTGGCCAGCCCGTTCTCCTAATCTTACACCTCTGGACTTCTTTCTGTGGGGTACGATAAAGGAGAATGTGTACCGTGATGTGCCTACAACCCCAGAGGATATGAAACAACGTATTGTGGCAGCCTGCGGCGACATTACACCAAATGTACTGCGGCGTGTACGACATTCATTACGCCAGAGATTGCAATTGTGTACAGCAAATGATGGCCACCACAATGAACATCTATTGGCCTGACATGTCGGGACACACTCTATTCCACTCCGTAATTGAAACCCCTCATGGTAATGTACATGTGCGTCAGTGAAAAAGACCAATAAAAAGGTGTTAGCATGTGGACGTAATGTGCTGTTCCAGTCTCTTCTGTACCTAAGGTCCATCACCGTTCCCTTTGGATCCCTACGTAATTCGGTGCTCTCCGATACACACGATCGAACAGCGGAGGAGTGGTACTCAAGCGTCAACTTTAGGTTACAATATCTCCGGATGTAATTAACATTTTACGATGCAACAAATTTGTTTATATGTTCAGATGTGCTAACAAAACTAATGTGGTTCCATATAAAAAAAAGTAGGATTGTGTTAAAAAACATACTTCCGTGCATTTTTTATGTTTGTATTAACAAATTACACTAGCCCCTCTCCTCACGTTGGGTCTGTGGAATCGATTCGTCAGTATTTGATGTGGTTTACGAAATATATCCAGCGGTATTGTTAGGTGACTCACCCTGTATATTGCAGTAAAGTCAACAAAATGGAGCAGACTCTTACACATTGACAACATCACATAGAAATGGCGTAACAAACACAAAAAACGCACTTGAAAATGGGAATCACTTCCCGAAACGCGTCGTGCGAAAAATAAAATAAAGAAAATCATGACTGGTAGCAGATGAGTTACTTATAAACAAAGCTATTGTTTTCACAGTCGCATGTTTTCAGGACCATTTATAATGGTTCAAATCAGAGCACTGCATTGGGTTCAGTGACGAATCGCGGTTCTGCACTACTCCGGAAGACAACTGTCAGTGTATGGAGGTGACCTGGAGAGAGTTCCCATTCTGCCAATGTTTTGGAGAGGCAAAGTACAATTATTCCTGTTGTCATAGTGTGAGGAGCAATCAAATATGACTTTAGGCAACAGCTCGTAGCGAATGAGGGAACTCTGGTGGCACACCAGTACGTCACGCACATCCTGCAGTCTTCCGTATCGTGTCTCATGTGACAGTTTCGTGGCGCCATTTTTCAACAGGACAATGGTCGTCCACATCTTGCACGTGTCTCTATAAATTGTTTGCATGATGTTAAGGTACTCCCATGGCCAGCAAGATTACCAGATCTTTCCCCAACAGAACACTTGCTGCACCAGCTAACACATCAACTTTGCCCAAGTGTCAGTATCCAGTACGTTAAAAACGACTTACAGTTGTAGTCGAGCTTGCCTCCGAGAGGATTCGGCGCCCTGTGACACTGTTCGTTATCGAATCATTGCGTGCTTCGAGGCCAGAGCGAGTGCAACATCATATTGATAAGTGGACTCATACTACCGACATGTTTCTAGATTCTACTCGATATTGTAATCACAGAAATAACATCAGACATACTTTCAATTCTTTTCTTCCTTCCCTTCTGATATTTCACTTTTCTGTAATTCGAAATATTAATCACTATGTTTATGGTCAAAATAGTTGGTTCCAATGGCTCTGAGCACTATGGGACTTAACTTTTGAGGTCATCAGTCCCCTAGAACTTAGAACTACTTAAACCTAACTAACCTAAGGACATCACACACATCCATGCCCGAGGCAGGATTCGAACCTGCGACCGTAGCGGTCACGCGGCTCCAGACTGAAGCGCCTAGAACCGCACGGCCACACCGGCCGGCGGTCACAATAGTTAATTACCATTAATAGGTCCTGTAGTATCGTCCAGAGATCACGGTGCCACACCAAATATAACAACACATATCGAAACCGGAGACGGTAGCGAGGTCTTGCTGGAATCTGCAGTGATGTGTGGGAGGCACTCCCAATGACCACACCTCCCCTCTCAGCACAGCGGCGCCCTCACACGGGAGGTCAATATAGAGCTGAGATTCAAAGAGCTTTGCTCCCAGTTCGAGACCTCAGCTACAGCAATCAGCATTACCGTGTAGGACCAAAGAGTTGTTAGAGTTTCGGATGAACTTGTACTTTCGTAAAGGTTGAACATTTTACCTCAAGAGAACTGTTTGTTAATTAGTGCATCAAGTGATGCTTTGCTAGTCTGTGACAGTTGTAAATTATCAACAAATAGCTAAGTAATCTTTTATTCATTTATGTAGTAAACTGCACTAATAGCTCATGTGTTGTAGTTTGGTGAACCTTCTCCCAGAGCACTCAAAGAACGCACAGTTATGACCAAACAAAAGTAGTTTCGTCTGTGCACAACAGGTCGGTGATTGGAGAACGGGATATGTGTCATTAATTTTTTTTCCCAATAAGGTGAACAAAGCTTCAACAGATGGCACGAGAAAATAAAAACGTAAGAATTTCGATCCTGTAGATATTTGGATGTGGAATAAATCGCTAATTTGTTGCTTTTTTTTTTTTTTGCTCTTATTTCAATGTTTTCCGAGACACTTTCACTTTTGCCCTCCGGGAAGCCATCTAGTCACGCAATGTCACCATATCATAATCTTTTACAGGAGTGATTTGACTGTACGAGCTATTTCAGTACAGATGGATGGATGGATTTAAAACTGTCGGGCTCTGAACATCTTGTGGTCATCAGCGCCTGCTACTGCAGTACAAACTCGAAAGAACCTATCGCAAGCAAATGAAATGCCATATCGTTTACCTGTTAAAAAGCTTCAAGACAAATTCCTCCCGTCTTTCAAATTGTTCAGCTGCCTCCGAAACGCAAGTATAGAATCCACAATACTTTTGGATCGATTACTTTGTTGTCCGTCTGTCTCTCTGTCCGATTGTTAGAAACCCTTTTTATCATGAACAGGTAGACGTAACACTTTGAAATTTATGTCACATACAAAGGCAACGGTCCCTTTGTGGCGTAAAAAAACTGTCAGTTCAATAAGTAATGCAACATAAGTAGGTTGGTTTTCTTCAGAAATCCAATAAACCATATTATTCCCCACTCTTTTAGTTACGAAACACTGTTTTTCAACATATTGTCCGTTCAGTGCGATGGTCTCACGCCATCTTACGGGGGAGGGGGGAGGTTCAAATGGTTCAAATGGCTCTGAGCACTATGCGACTTAACTTCTGAGGTCATCATTCGCCTAGAACTTAGAACTAATTAAACCTAACTAAACTAAGGACATCACAGACATCCGTGCCCGAGGCAGGATTCGAACCTGCGACCGTAGCGGTCGCTCGGCTCCAGACTGTAGCGCCTAGAACCGCACGGCCACTCCGGCCGGCGGGGTAGGTTGAAATGGCTCCGAGCACTATGGGACTTAACGTCTGAGTTCATCAGTCCCCTAGAACTTAGACCTACTTAAACCTAACTAACCTAAGGACATCACACACATCTATGCCCGAGGCAGGATTCGAACCTGCGACCGTAGCGGTCGCGCGGTTCCAGACTGTAGTGCCTAGAACCGCTCGGCCACCCCGGGCGGCGAGGGGGGGGGGGGCGGGGGCGGGGGCGTGTATGCCAGAAGTTTACCATTCTACTGGTCAAGGACGGAGCAAATCAAATCAATAAACTCTCCATCAACCACGTACTGCTTCCAGCGGATTCATTGGGCCAAACAGGTGGAAGTCGGAAAGTACGAGATCCAGGCTGTGGAGTGGACGAGGAAGCACGGTGCAGCGCAGTTTTTTTGACCTCCTCTCGGGTATGCAGCTTTGTGTGAGAGCTTGTGTTGTCATAGAGAAGTAGAAGTTGGTTTACATTTTTGTGGCGACGAACATGCTGAAGCCGTTTCTTCAGTTTCCTGGGGATAGCAGAATACACTTCAGAGTTGATCGTTGCACCACGAGGGAGGACATCAAGCAGAATAACCCATTCAGAGTCCCAGAAGACCGATGCCACGACTTTATCAACTGAGGTGTGGCTTTGAAAGTTTTGTTTGGAGGAGAGGTGGTGTGGGCACTCCGTAGATAGATAATTTTTTTCCTGTTTGAAGCGATGAACCCGTGTTTCATCGCCTGCGACGTTCTTTGACGAAAAAATTTCACGATGAGCCTCGGAACAGGCAAGCAGTTCCGCACAGATGGCCCTTCGCTATTCTTTACAGTCTTCTCTTAGGAGGCGAGGAACCTCCGAGTGCCGAAGCCGATGGAAGATCGTGCCAGCACTACCGACAGAGGAGTCCAGCTGAGCAGCGAGGCGTCTGACTGTGACCCATCGACGACCTGGAGTGAGAGTGTCCGCACGTTCCAGCATTGGAGGAGTCACAGCTGTGGCGGCCGGTTGGCACGTGGGAGGAGCTTGTTGCGACGATGACAGACGCCTCGCTCGACGACTGAGTGTGCTTTCGTTCACCGTCAGTGAGACCCCCTGCTATACCCGTAGGACAGGACAGAATGTTCGATTTGTGGAAAGGGTCCAAAATGAGTGGCTGTCAGTTACACTCGAATATACTACTTTATTCATTTGAAAAACATTACAAGAATAAAGATACATTAAAAACAGAACAAGCCAAACATTAAGTTTAGAACTCCATTCCCGGCTAAATGTGCCTTTGAATCTCACGCCTCAAGGGCAAAATAACTTTAATCACTTAAGACTCAAAAACAGGAATTTGAATTTTAAAAGGCAGAAGGCCTCATCTTAAAACATTTCTCTAAATTAGGCTGAAGGCCCAAACAATCTCACGCCTTAAGGGCAAAACAACTTTAATTTAAAGTCGACTAGAAGCCATAGAGAAACAAACAACAAGGACAAATAAGAAAAGGGAGCACATCAAACGGCGCTCAGAAGTTTCCAAGGGTCGGTCTGGAATTCAAACACTAACACTCGCTTGGGTGAGACAGGCAGACCGCCCAGTAACTCTCAACAATCTGGCGGCAACCCAAGCGACAGACAGTCAACAGACCAAGTGACAGCATAACTTCCACTCCACCCGACCAGCACACAACAGGGAGTTCAACGGAACAACACAGAAAGTATCGGCACCCACGACGAATTACACATTCAGCTGTCAAACTATACGCCATGCTGGACAACCACAACACGACGAGGAAAATACACTGCCTGAATTTACGTCAATGGCCAGGGCAGGTAACCACAACGCGGAAGATTCCGCTGGGGGGGGAGGGAGGGGGGGGGGGGTTGGCTAGAATTTCGCCAACTTAAAGACACACATTGTTCCTCGCGGGAATGTCCCAACAGCCCACAACGAAATTCAAACGACACAATGAGAAAGTTGGGGCTGGCTGGTAGATTAAGTAAAGACTCAACTTTCGTGTCCAAGATCGGTGAGCCACGGACCTCGTGGTAATGAGAACAGCCCCTCACACTCCGACCACACATGGACGCCGCCGGCGGTCCCGGCCAGACACGCACCACGGAGACGTCCTCGCTGCTCCACGCCAACTGACTAAACACCCGCACACGGCACAACCGGAAACTATAATCGCGATGCCAAAGATAGTACAAGGATGCGAATATCCATACGCGCTGCTGCTGAGACTCACGGAGAGAGAGGATAACAGCATAATCACCATAACGGCGTGAGACTAATCACAGAATGCCGGCCGCTGGTGGCCGAGCGGTTCTAGGCGCTTCAGTGTGCGACCGCTGCAGTCGCAGGTTCGAATCCGGCCTCGGGCATGGATGTGTGTGATATCCTTAGGTTAGTTAGGTTTAAGTAGTTCTAAGTTCTAGGGGACTGATGGCGTCAGATGTTAAGTCCCATAGTGTTCAGAGCCCTTTGAACTATTCATAGAGTAAATATCTCTGGAGTGAGCATTGCGTTCTGCGCATGTTGTCAACATTAAACCAGGATTGTCACGTGATCTCGGGACTTCGCTGTGCGTGTGTGCTTTCTGCAGCGTTTGAAGTTTATAATACCAAGAGTTTTTCTTGTGTTCCACCGTTTGTTGATAGTGTAATAGCGATGGTGAATTACTGTTGTTGCTACGGATGCAAAGAAAAATATGTGAATGGAGGGATAGTAACTTTTCATGGGTACATTCCATATAGCTCTAATTATAGTTTTCATTTTAGTAAGAGACACTGTATACGTTTAAAAATTTCGAGACGCATTATAATTAAGACTTGATTCTGTAGACCTATTTTTCTACGATTTTATGACTATATAATAGATATTACGGCTCGTACAAAAGCTTACAAACAATCGCTTCCTCTCGTAAATTTGCTAGTGGAACAGGAAAAGGAAAGGTTTGTTGTTTCAGTAAATACTATCCTCCATGCTTTTATCAGTGATTTGTCGATTATGTATATAGATTACTCAGTCTACTATTTATTTAATAAACTGGGAGCAAGTACGTAAAATGCGTTAAATAAATACTTCAAAGTGCCACCAGTAAGAAAAGTTGTAGTTTAGGTCGCAAAAACGAGAAAATAAATACGCAGATATACAAGAAAAAAGGACGAATTAGCAGGGATATAATCGCTAATGTGTGGCAAATTCGTGCGAAAGTACTAACGTACTGTCAAATCGTTTTGCAGGACTATCACTGCAAAAATGTACTTCAGGCTCTGTAATATTATAAAGTGCGGTATCATACCAAAAACTACCAAACATCGAGTGCATCTGAACTATGACACCTATTGCAAAGAAGCAATATGTAGTATCACTTGCCCTTAAAAGTTACGTAGCTGGTTTATTCCCGGTATCAAATGGATACGGTTAAAATGTCTGCGTAACATATGTAAATAATCCACGACGCGTACGAAAAGAATCCGTCTGTACTAGGGATGTAGTGACATTCTAAATATACAGGGCGCTATACGGACAAGCACACGACGTCCCGAGAACACGTGACCAGGCCGGCAATGTATGTTGACAACACAAAATCTGTTCTGCGCATGTGAGTGCTCACTCCAGAGTTACTTACTCTATGGAACTAATCACAGAATAGCAAGCAAGGTTCAATGCAGAGCTTAACACGAGCCAGCCACGGCTCAGTCAGCTGTCTCCAGACAGTCTGTGTGCGCCTATGAATATCTGTCACGTCTGGTTTTCCGCCAAAGGTTACTCAATGTCATCTCTCTGGTTGGAACATTCTTCCGTTTTAGGCGCCGTTCTGAAGGCTGTGAATAGCTCCGTCCCCTGCCGGAACTTCACGGAACTGAAGCGAGAATATTCCGCGATATCCCAGAACAACTGACGCATTTTTTCAGAGGAAATAAATGTGTTCCATTACTTATTGAACCACCCTCGTATACTGAAACGTCCCCTTAGAACAATTATACATGACTGTGCTTAAACTGACACACAATATTTTTAGCGCAACGCAATTTGACTTTCAAAAATCCCTACAAAAGAATGGCCCTGACTAACATTAACCTATACCTTTCACAAATCACTTACCTCACCAAAAATCTTCGTTACTCGAACTACTGCAATACAGCGAGCGCCACTACTGCCAGCTAAATAAAAGATTCAAACTACTGAAGGCACTAACTACTAATAGGCATAGTTAGCAAATGAAAGATTTTGATAAAGAACAAACAATGTACACTCCTGGAAATTGAAATAAGAACACCATGAATTCATTGTCCCAGGAAGGGGAAACTTTATTGACACATTCCTGGGGTCAGATACATCACATAATCACACTGACAGAACCACAGGCACATAGACACAGGCAACAGAGCATGCACAATGTCGGCACTAGTACAGTGTTTATCCACCTTTCGCAGCAATGCAGGCTGCTATTCTCCCATGGAGACGATCGTAGAGATGCTGGATGTAGTCCTGTGGAACGGCTTGCCATGCCATTTCCACCTGGCGCCTCAGTTGGACCAGCGTTCGTGCTGGACGTGCAGACCGCGTGAGACGACGCTTCATGCAGTCCCAAACATGCTCAATGGGGGACAGATCCGGAGATCTTGCTGGCCAGGGTAGTTGACTTACACCTTCTAGAGCACATTCGGTGGCACGGGATACAAGCGGACGTGCATTGTCCTGTTGGAACTGCAAGTTCCCTTGCCGGTCTAGGAATGGTAGAACGATGGGTTCAATGACGGTTTGGATGTACCGTGCACTATTCAGTGTCCCCTCGACGATCACCAGTGGTGTACGGCCAGTGTAGGAGATCGCTCCCCACACCATGATGCCGGGTGTTGGCCCTGTGTGCCTCGGTCGCATGCAGTCCTGATTGTGGCGCTCACCTGCACGGCGCCAAACACGCATACGACCATCATTGGCACCAAGGCAGAAGCGACTCTCATCGCTGAAGACGACACGTCTCCATTCGTCCCTCCATTCACGCCTGTCGCGACACCACTGGAGGCGGGCTGCACGATGTTGGGGCGTGAGCGGAAGACGGCCTAACGGTGTGCGGGACCGTAGCCCAGCTTCATGGAGACGGTTGCGAATGGTCCTCGCCGATACCCCAGGAGCAACAGTGTCCCTAATTTGCTGGGAAGTGGCGGTGCGGTCCCTTACGGCACTGCGTAGGATCCTACGGTCTTGGCGTGCATCCGTGCGTCGCTGCGGTCCGGTCCCAGGTCGACGGGCACGTGCACCTTCCGCCGACCACTGGCGACAACATCGATGTACTGTGGAGACCTCACGCCCCACGTGTTGAGCAATTCGGCGGTACGTCCACCCGGCCTCCCGCATGCCCACTATACGCCCTCGCTCAAAGTCCGTCAACTGCACATACGGTTCACGTCCACGCTGTCGTGGCATGCTACCAGTGTTAAAGACTGCGATGGAGCTCTGTATGCCACGGCAAACTGGCTGACACTGACGGTGGCGGTGCACAAATGCTGCGCAGCTAGCGCCATTCGACGGCCAACACTGCGGTTCCTGGTGTGTCCGCTGTGCCGTGCGTGTGATCATTGCTTGTACAGCCCTCTCGCAGTGTCCGGAGCAAGTATGGTGGGTCTGACACACCGGTGTCAATGTGTTCTTTTTTCCATTTCCAGGAGTGTATTTACCTCAATAGTGTTCAAAAGTCATAATGTATATAGCAGTTCATGACATCCAGTCTTACAAATTTCAAAACTCCGCCATCTCTCTCCCCACATCCACCACTGCTGGCGGCTCACCTCCAACTAGACTTGGCGACTGTTTCTATGTTTCGATACAGTGTATCCATACGTGGAACTGTTTCAGTGTTTCGGAACGGCTGTGGTTCACTGTTTCCAAACAGTGGTGTTTCATTCCGCCCCTGTCTCGGATAACCGGACCAGATTCGAACTCGGGCCACACACAGAAACTGTATCGTTGTTTCAAAATAAGGCTGTTTGATTCCACCTGTGCTTGGAACGGAGTAATTGTATCGAAACAGTGATGTTTCATTCCACTCTGTGTCGGACGAGATTCGGGCTCGGCACAGGTACTGAAACACAACATACCACTTCGTGAAACACTTTCAAGAGTGTCGAAATCTTTTTGACAACCAATAGCATGAAGCTTAAGATATCCGAAAATAAAGCTTCATTTGTAGCTGACTGTCCTATTCCGAAATGACGTAACATCTGCTTTATAAACACTAACCAAACAATAAAACAACGCATACTATTCACATTCAAAATAATAAATATGTGGAAATCATTCAGTTAAATTACACTTTTTTTATAACATACGCTTCTCTGTTCATGTACAGTAATCATATTAAGAAACGCAAGTAAGCCTACAACATTTTGAACAAAAAAAAAGGCGTAGAGTGACAGTTATTAGACATATATACAAATTTGATGTAGGTATAATTGCAAGCAATCTGTTTGACATATCACTGGTAGTGTAATGGTGAACAGGAAGGGATGGGAAGCATGGTGCATTTATAGTAACGTTTCGAAACACCTTGAAAGGCAAAAATTTTTTCTGTTATATTTTGTTATTTATTCGAATTATTTGGCATTATTTGTGAGTCTATAGTCAGTGCGCCTATTATCCACAATGATTCCCTTTGTGTGCATTAAAAATTAGCAGGAAGGGTATATTACCCATACTAACGGAATGTGGAAATCCCAGTAGCATGTCCGTTGTTTCTGCAGTTTGCTCCCACCTCCAGTTCCGTTCGTGGTGGTTCTTCTGTCTTCAGCTATGGCTGTCCTCAGCCAATTGCAAAGTATGAAAGTGACACGACACGAATGCAGCGCATTTGCTGCATGAAATACGGAACTGCTAAAACGCCTAAGTGATAGTTTCATACTTTCTGCCATATGATTAGCGCTCTCGCGCCTCATTTGTGTTTATATGGACATACTTATACAGTAGACATTCAAGATGATAAAATGTGTAGGTTTATTAAATTATAAAACACAAACTGTTTCACTGTTTCGAAACAGCGTAATGAAACATTACATTGTACTGTTTCATTTGTTTCGAAGCAGTTACGTGTTTCAGTTTGCCCATCTCTACCTCCAACTGCTCAACGCTACGCGCTGTTCACATCCATCTGCCCAACACTACAATGGCAGACAACAATGCAAACTAGCCACAGACTGCACACAGCACAGCCAGTGATTTTTCATACAGAGCGCTACGTGGCGTTACCAATAAGAAAACCTAAACAGCGTACTTACAATACGACTCCAGTATTGCGCAATGGCTGACGCGGTCTCTTGCCTGCCGCACATGAAACGAGCACTGGCGGTATACACAAGGTAGGCAGTGTCGTGCTGATAGCGATAACGCAAAGCGTGCGCGCGTCTGGCGCTGCCGGACTGTCGGTGTGCACAGATGCTTGTCGCCGCAACGGCCGGCGTGCCGCTAATCTCCAAGGTCCCCCGCTACCCGTCCTTAACTCATCCTGTCCCCTGCGCCGGACACAGCCTGCTCACCTTCTCATCGTACCGCGCCTTATGCTAATGCACGCGATAACGTGTCGTAACTTGCTGCCGTCACCGGTCACAAGGTCGTCACTTTGGTTCAAAATACTCCGTTACAGTATTCTTAATAACTCTGCCGTTACAAAACTGAACAGGACTCCCTCCTGTAAAAAAAACCAGTCTACATGCCGTCTGTATTATTACACTGGGCAACTGAATTAAAGGATCACTTTTTCGGAACGCCACAATTTTCTCCCAATACGACGCAGTTTTGAAAATTGGGTCCAAGGTCTTGTGGCTAGGACATCCCGTCGGCTAAACCGTTCGCTGGGTGCGAGTCCTTCGATTTGATGCCACTTCGGCGACTTGCGCGTCGACGGGGATGAAATGATGATGATCAGAACAACACAACACACAGTTCCTGAGCGGAAAAAATCTCCGACACAGCCGGGAATCGAACCGAAGACCTTACGATTGACATTCTGTAGCGCTGACCATTCTTTTTTTTTCTTTTTCCTCTCATTTTGTTCGATATACACTCCTGGAAATTGAAATAAGAACACCGTGAATTCATTGTCCCAGGAAGGGGAAACTTTATTGACACATTCCTGGGGTCAGATACATCACATGATCACACTGACAGAACCACAGGCACATAGACACAGGCAACAGAGCGTGCACAATGTCGGCACTAGTACAGTGTATATCCACCTTTCGCAGCAATGCAGGCTGCTATTCTCCCATGGAGACGATCGTAGAGATGCTGGATGTAGTCCTGTGGAACGGCATGCCATGCCATTTCCACCTGGCGCCTCAGTTGGACCAGCGTTCGTGCTGGACGTGCAGACCGCGTGAGACGACGCTTCATCCAGTCCCAAACATGCTCAATGAGGGACAGATCCGGAGATCTTGCTGGCCAGGGTAGTTGACTTACACCTTCTAGAGCACGTTGGGTGGCACGGGATACATGCGGACGTGCATTGTCCTGTTGGAACAGCAAGATCCCTTGCCGGTCTAGGAATGGTAGAACGATGGGTTCGATGACGGTTTGGATGTACCGTGCACTATTCAGTGTCCCCTCGACGATCACCAGTGGTATACGGCCAGTGTAGGAGATCGCTCCCCACACCATGATGCCGGGTGTTCGCCCTGTGTGCCTCGGTCGTATGCAGTCCTGATTGTGGCGCTCACCTGCACGGCGCCAAACACGCATACGACCATCATTGGCACCAAGGCAGAAGCGACTCTCATCGCTGAAGACGACACGTCTCCATTCGTCCCTCCATTCACGCCTGTCGCGACACCACTGGAGGCGGGCTGCACGATGTTGGGGCGTGAGCGGAAGACGGCCTAACGGTGTGCGGGACCGTAGCCCAGCTTCATGGAGACGGTTGCGAATGGTCCTCGCCGATACCCCAGGAGCAACAGTGTCCCTAATTTGCTGGGAAGTGGCGGTGCGGTCCCCTACGGCACTGCGTAGGATCCTACGGTCTTGGTGTGCATCCGTGCGTCGCTGCGGTCCGGTCCCAGGTCGACGGGCACGTGCACCTTCCGCCGACCACTGGCGACAACATCGATGTACTGTGGAGACCTCACGCCCCACGTGTTGAGCAATTCGGCGGTACGTCCACCCGGCCTCCCGCATGCCCACTATACGCCCTCGCTCAAAGTCCGTCAACTGCACATACGGTTCACGTCCACGCTGTCGCGGCATGCTACCAGTGTTAAAGACTGTGATGGAGCTCCGTATGCCACGGCAAACTGGCTGACACTGACGGCGGCGGTGCACAAATGCTGCGCAGCTAGCGCCATTCGACGGCCAACACCGCGGTTCCTGGTGTGTCCGCTGTGCCGTGCGTGTGATCATTGCTTGTACAGCCCTCTCGCAGTGTCCGGAGCAAGTATGGTGGGTCTGACACACCGGTGTCAATGTGTTCTTTTTTCCATTTCCAGGAGTGTAGTTCGTTGCGTTTCATCTATGCGGACGTCACAAGACATCCCTTCAAGTTTATCGTTGATTCCTTGACTCGGTTTTTTTTTTTTTTATTACAGAGAGCACGCAGCCCTCTGACCGAACACGCTGAGTTACCCTGCCGGCGGGGAACAGCCCCTTACACTCCGAATCCGTGCAAAATCTCGTCGCCCTGCGACGTCACTGTGGGGCTCGATGCCGCTTGTCTGCAGCTTGGGGGCTAGTTGTTAGCGCTGCTGCCTCTGGATCACAAGGTCCCGTGTTCGATTCCCAGCCGCGATGGGGATTTTCTCCGTCCTGGCATTGGGTGTTTGTGTTGTCTTCATCATTTCATTAATATTTTGGCAAGTGGCGAAACCGGACAGTGAAAAGATGCGGAATTTGTACGGACGCGCTGATAACCGCGCCGCACAAACCTAATTTCTTGTTCAATGACACTTCAAACAGCAAGATGCTGACACATGCGAAAAAAGGCCAAAGCTCAGATGAATATGTGAGCTATAAGGCGGGCTAATGATCTCACATTGGCATCAAATTTCCCCACAATCCTGTCCAGCACCACTATAGTTTTATCAGATGATACGAACGTCGTCACATCTGTATTTTACCCACGAATCACCCAGTCTTTTGACTTCCCTTGCACGGAGTGTGTCAGAACTCTCCATTGCATTGATTAAATATTACAATGAGTATCGAAAACAATACAGCAAACTTAAGGCTATTCTTTGCATTGTGTTTTATTTTTTTAATTTAATCGTATGGCTAGGGCCCCCCCACCGGGCAGACCCTTCGCCGGGTGCCGGTCTTTCAATTTGACGCCACTTGGGCGACCTGCAGTCGATGGAGGATGAAAGGATGATGACGAAAACAGCACAACACCCAGTCCCTGGGCGGAGAAAATTCCCCGACCCAGCCGGGAATCCAACCCGTGTCCAGAGGACTGACAATTCGTCACGTGGAGCACTCAGCTACCGGGGGCGCACAGCATTGTGTAATATTCTACGATTATCTATGGAAATAGATAGGCACTCAGATATCGATAGTAACAATCTGAGGGCGAAACATGGGAGCGCGATTCTAAGCATTGTTGTGAGACGAGGTGTGTCTGCGATCGTAAAATTTCAGTAGTGTCGTTCGAGAGCTCGGAGACAGAAGACGTGTCACGCTGCCTTCACGTCGGTGATGGCAGATCTTACCACACTCAACACCTAACATCCAAAACGATTTTATTCAAACTGGCATTGGCCGTAGGAGCCTCTATTTGATTCAAATTCACTGTTTTTCCAAATAACCGGCTATAAAATTCACATTTCAAATACTCTAATTCCCTAAATGTTCTGCTCGTCTTCTAACGTGGCTCGGAAGATGTTTTCTGTGCTCCACCTGTATGCGGTATACAGCTCCGATGCCTTGCCTCCTCAAACACCAAACACTTCCGCTCGCTTGGTTACAGAGGCAGCGATCATACGAGCACAAAAAATTAACCCACGATCGTTTCACGTAGCAATTGCAGGGTTGGGCTCGTGTTTGTTAGTCCGATTCAAAATGATTCAAATGGCTCTGAGCACTATGGGACTTAACATCTGAGATCATCAGTCCCCTAGAACTTAGAACTACTTAAACCTAATTAACCTAAGGACATCACACACATCCATGCCCGAGACAGGATTCGAACCAGCGACCGTAGTCGCAGCGCGGTTCCGGACTGAAGCGCCTAGAACCGCATGGCCACCGCGGCCGGCCCCGAGGGTGAAGTCGAGGGTCATTGCATAGGAAGCCTATAGGCATCTTTGAGCTAAGTTTCAAGCTTATGCGTCGTAATGGGAGGCACTTACTGAGTTAGGAAAAATTTGTCCATCAATTTTGTTGCGCAGTGTAGAAAGTAGCTGGCGAATACGAGGAGCCTTTACTTCTGATATCAGTTCACACCTCCCATATCTGTTTTCAATGTTAACGTTGGAAGCTGAAGAAGTGAATTAAAATTTCTGATGCGGCCAGAACTCGAACCCGGGTCTTCTTGCATAATAGGCAGATATGCTGACCATTACCACCACAGCACTATGGTCAACATAGGTGCACGGACTACCCAACACAAACTCCAATTCATGGTCAGCATATCTGCGTAGTAAGCAAGAAGACCCTTGTTCGAGTCCCGGCCGCAGCACAAATTTTAATTCACCTCTTTAGTTTCCAGCATTATCGTAGATAAATTAGAGACTTAGATGTCTCAGGGAAAACGTAATTTAAGATCTATTTTCAATGTCTTTAGTGCTGATGTACAGGCGTTCCAAAGAATTATGGATGCAGTGGGAGAACTGCAGACTCGAACATAAATGTAGATTTTGCATTTGATCACGAGAGTCACCTGTGATTGTCCAAAATATGCTGCAAGCGTCAGTTGTGGTCGAAGCGTCAGTAGTACAGCTGTGAGTGCATTACGTCGGAGCTACGTGAATCGATCGTTGGCTAATTGTTTGTGTTATTACGGTGGGTGCCAAAGTAGCCAACGGAGCTGAAGTGTGTGGTGTTTGAAGAGGGAATCCATCGAAGATTTATACCGCATACAGGGAGAGCAGAGAAAACATCATCCGAACCTCCGTGTCAAAAGAGGGCTGAACATTTTGGCTTCACTCAGTTCTGGAAGTCATATTTGAAAACACCTGAGCTACTACATGTACATCTACATCTACATATAAACTCCGCTAGCCACCAAGCGGAGTGTGACAGAGGGCACAATTCGCGTCAAAGTCATATTCCCCCCCCTCCCCCCCCCCCCCCCCCCCCCACTGTTCCACTCGCGGATCGCGTGAGGGAAAAACGACTGTCTGAACGCCTCAGTACGAGATCTAATTTCCCTTATCTTTGAATGGTGATCATTGCGCGATTTGGCAGTTGGTGGTCATAATATATGCTCTACATCCTCGGCGAAGATCGGATTTCGGAATTTAGTGAGCAGTCTCTTCCGTTCAGGGCGCCGTCTATCTGCAAGTGTGTCCCACTTCAAACTTTCTATGAGATTTGTAACTCTCTCGCGGTGGCTAAATGTACCAGTTACGAATCTTGCAGCTCTTCTTTGGACCTTCTCAATCTCTTGAATCAGACCCAACTGGTAAGGGTTTCATACAGACGAACAATAAGACTGGACGAACTAACGTATTGTAAGCAATTTCGTTGGCTGAAGGACTGCATCGCTTCAGGATTCTACCAATAAACCGCAATCTAGATTTCGCCTTGCCCGTTACTCGTGTGATCTGATCATTCCATTTGAGATCATTTCGAATAGTCACACCCAGATAGTTGACGGATGTTACTGCTTCCAAAGACTGGGCATTTATTTTGTACATTAATGGGGATTTTCGCCTTGTTATACGCAGCAGTTTACTCTTACTAATATTGAGAGATAACTGCCAGCCATTACACCACGCATTTATTTTCTGCAAATCCTCATAGATTTGTTCACAACTTTCGTGTGATACTACTTTCCTGTAGACTACAGCATCATCGGCAAATAGTCTAATGCCGCTGTCAATACCATCAACCAGATCGTTTATGTAAATAGTAAAAAGCAGCGGTCCTATCACGCTGCCCTGGGGCACACCTGAAGTTACGCTTGTTTCTGTTGAAGTCACCTTTTCAGGACGACATACTGCTCCCTGTCTGTTAGAAAACTTTCTATACAACCGCATATGTCATCGGATAGATCGTAAGCGAGCACTTTTTGGAACAAGCGACAGTGTGGAACTGAGATGAACGCTTTTCGCAAGTCGATGAATATGGCATCAACTTGGGAGTCGGTATCTAGAACCTGTTGTATATCATGCACAAAGAGGGCCAGCTGTGTCTCGCATGACCGCTGTTTCCTAAAACCATGCTGGTTTCTGCAGATGAGCTTCTCAGAGTCTAGAAAGGTCATTATGTCTGAAGGCAAAATATGTTCGATGATTCTACAACAAATCGAAGTCAGTGAAATTGGCCGGTAATTATGTGCATCCGATTTTCTACCCTTTTTTATAGATTGCTATGACCTGGGCCTTCTTCCGGTCCCGTGGAACTTTCCGTTGTTCCAATGATCTCTGATAGATGATGGATAAGAATGGTGCTATACTTGTAGCATAGTCAACATTTAAGATATGAAGATATGGCAAGTTGCTTCAGTAATATACAGTGTATGAGCAAATTAGTGTAGCCAATTAGATTATATAAATTTGAATTTTATAGCTGATTAACTAGAAACGTGTCCTCTCCCGGTAGCTGAGTGGTCAGCGCGATGGAAAAGCAATCCTAAGGGCCCGGGTTCGATTCCCGGCTGGGTTGGAGATTTTGTCCGCTCAGAGACTGGTTGTTGTGTTGTCCGAATTATCATCATTTCATCCCCGTCGACGCGCAAGTCGCCGAAGTGGCGGCAAATCGAAAGACTTGCACCCGGCGAACGGTCTACCCGACGGGAGGCCCAATTCACACGACATTTTAACTAGAAAAGTGTTGAGTTTTGAATCAGACAGAGGTGAAATGTAAGTTCTTGGGCTTCCACGGCCAATATCATTTCGAATGAAATTGTTTTGGCTGTTAGACGTACAGTTTAAAGTAAAGATTGCTGTGTTGGGGTGGCTGTAAGGTGGGCTACAGGCAGTGCCATCTTGGCAGCTGATTGGTAAGCAGTAGCGAATCTGCAGCTCGCACTCAGGGGTAATGTTTTCCTACAGCGAGACGTGGATGCCACACGGCAGTTCTCTTGTGGCCGCTTCGAGCTGTTGCCTGGCGACCACATGCAGCCCACTGAACGGGAATCCATTAGCAGTGACGTGTTGAAGCATGAAAGCTACCTTGCGACTGGAGCAATACAAATCAACTAGAGCTGATCTCCACCAGGACTCTGGCCGATTTTCAAAAACTGAAAGGTGGCTACACTGAGCCACTGCGCCAGAGATTGCGCCAAAGAGTATTATTGAGCCGCCTCCACAGTGCCTGTTAAGAACTCGTAGCAGACAGTGCTTGTCGAGAGCTCGTAGTGTCAGTGCCTGTTAAGAACTCGTAGTAGTCAGTGCCTGTCGAGGTCTCGTGGTAGTCTGTGTTGAGATGTGCTAGTGGGCAAGGCTTGTCGAGATGTTGTAGTTAGGAGTGCTTGTTCCATGTTTTATCCAGTTATTTGATGGGAGAGATAGCAGATGTTATTCTAATGAAGATATTGTAACGATCAGAGTGCATTTCGTCAATATATATGAAGGTAAAATATTGCGTGTTTTTTCATTATTTCCATGTTTAATGCGTTATTACAGGTTCAGTCAACAAAGCATCTGGCTTGTGTTCTTGTATTAGAGTGTAATTCTGGTTTTCTTGAGTAATTATGGTATTTTTATTTCCTTTAGTTACTTCAGTATAAATGGTATTTAAAATTTCTTGTCTTGTTGAAGAAGAACCGTGCCAGATGTGCGTTGAGTCATACTACCACATACAGAACAGCTACACTTGTGCTTTGTTGGCTTCGTAGATTTTATAGTTGCTGGGGACTTAATTAATTAATTGTGTTAACCAAAATTTTCATTTCATTATTTGTTGTGTTCTTTGCAGTCAGATAGCGTAATAATACTAGTCAGGGCCAACCGTTTACGAGACACAGCGTAATCGGACATAACAGCTACTAAAAACTAAAAAAATTATTTTCAATAATATTTAGTTAAGCCCCCATGCACGTGGCGACCGCTGCTTCGGATCGTCCCTTGAAATTCTTCTGATTGTAAAAATAGTAGACTGTAGTATTGTTGTAGTAATTTGTAGTTCAGTAATTGTAGTCTGTATTGAATGTGTAGATTTGGTAATTGGCATTCTTCTAATGGTATTTTTCAAATTTATTTTTTTTGTTGTCTTGTATACGCGTTTGACAATCTAGTGCAATTATTTCAATTGTTCGTTAATCGTGTTTGAGGGAAACATCTCGTGTGAATAGTATTGTTGGAGATAAAGAGTCATTGTGTGTAATTTTCGTACAGTGACGAGTTTTGTATATTTTGTAAATGATTACGCGATCGATGAAAAAGGCAAAAATGATGAATAGTGAGAATGACGAAATTGTTATCATGGCGAACTCGCCGACAGAGGAAAACAGTATGATGGATAATGAAGGGGAAAACAATGTAATAAGTCGGGAAAATAGCCCGGAACCATTTCAAAATTTTTCTCAATCAGAAAATTCACAGAATACGAGATTAACGATAGAAGATTCTGGAATAGTATCGAACATAGATAGCTTTACAGCTATGACGAAGGAAGTTAGTTTTGCGGGAAATGTTAGGGGCGAAAAGAATTTCGAACCGGCTGATATGGATCAGTTGATGGGTGTAATATTAAATTTGGGATCAGAATTAAAAACACGGTTAGACTCACAAAAGGGAACAATGGAAACACGGTTAGATTCACTTGGATCACAGTTACGATCTGAATTAAAAACAGGGTTAGACTCAGTGGAATCACAAATAGGAACAATTAAAACTGAGATGGGAACTTTACGATCTGAATTAAAAACTGATATGGGAACAATGGAAACACGGTTTGGATCTGAATTAAAAACAGAGATGGGAACTTTGGAAACACGGTTAGATTCACGAATAAGTACATGTTTCAAAAATATGAAAGATGAATTAAAGAAAGAAATCAAGGAAGAAGTACAACCGATTTTGAATTCTCACAATAATAGATTAATTGCAGTAGAGATTAGACAAAGGGAACAGGATAGAATACAGGAAGAAAGAGATCGCGTGATAGTACAAAAATTTTCAGAGTTAAATTTACAACGTGCACACGATAAGAAAGAAATATTTGAGAGAATCGAGGAATCCGTGCCAAATGACAGATTAAATAACCTAACACAACAATATGAACAGTTAACTACCAAATGTGTTAATACTGAAACCCGAGTCGCGACACTTACGGAAGACGTAAATAAACAGAAAGAACAAATAGGTGATTTATCGGAAAGAGTTGAGGAGATTTCAAATAAACTGACAAGTCTTAGTTTACATGGGGACAGAGATTCGGATGATACAGCTCCATTACCATTCGCAGAAACCGAAGAGTACCAGAACACAAAGAAACATGTTGAAAATCAGGGAAAATTTAATGAACGCGTGAAAAGGGAATTTGAGGCTTTAAAAAAGCAAGTCAAACAGATTGAGGGCGAAATCGTAGGAAAAGACAGCAAAAGAAATTTTGAATCACAGATAGCAGAGGGGTATGAAGAAAGTAATTTATTTCATTTACGAGAAGCAACAAGAGTGCGCCAGGCGCGCGAACTTGACAATAATCGACATTCGGACTGGGACAGACGCGGTAGGTCTTTGTCGCCACGAGGCGAAAACTTTGACTATAAACACTTTTTGACTGTTCGGAAATTTAAGATCTTCCGCAACTCTAAGAATGACATACATCCATGTGCATGGTTAGATCAATCTATGTACGCACTTCCACCAAATTGGCCACTAAGTCACAAACTGGAATTTATGTGTGGATATTTAGAAAACGAACCGGCGACGCGGATGCGCGCACTCATTAGAGATTGTAATAATCTAAATGATTTTTATCATGCATTTCTATCGGCATATTGGTCCGAAAACACACAAGACAGAGTCAAACATAGTCTGATTATGCAGCGTAATTTTAAACAGTCTGAGTTCCGCACGCCGGCAGAGTACTTTGAAGACATGATTCGAAAGAATCAGTTCCTGTCCAACCCTTATAGCCCGACTGAATTAATTCGTATTTGTTTAACTAAGCTGCCACAATCCATAAGACAAATTGCTTTAGCTGGAAGATGTAAAGACGACATCGAGACTTTTAAGACTTTGTTGCAAGAACTTGAGTATGACAATGACGACAAGACTTCCTGTAATTTTTTCAGTAACAGTAATTACAATAGATTTTCAGAGAAAAGGGATAGTGGTCGGAACGGACGTTATAGCGGTAATTTTGAGAATGACAGACGAAACAGACAGGACAATAGATACCAGCCCTATGACAATAACAGACGTTCTAACAGAAATTACACAGACAATTATAACAACGGTAATTCATACCGGAATGATCAATCATATGGAAACAGTAATTGGTATTATCAGGACAGAAATTATTCATACAGTAATAGAAATTCTTACTACAGAAATAACCAGGGTAGTAGATACAACAATAATTTCAGAAGTGACAGTCGAAATTATACAAGAAGTAGTTATGCAGACAGACAGGAAAATAGAAATTTTAATAACAGACACAACCCAGAATTTGCATCTAACAGACAGGAGGGACCTAATTGGCATCCTCCACGTGACAGAACTTCTGAGAGACAAGTGCAAATCGTAGAAATTGATCCGCGAAATGACGCGAATAATCAAAGACGTGACGCAAACAATCGACAATGACTTGTAGCTTCGGCTTCTGGCAGCAATATAGACGGTTCAGAAAGTAATGACACTACGACTTTACACTACGTACGCCTGGAAGACATGAGAGACATTTTGTTAGACGAAAAGGAAAATAATGTAGACGCGTTTTTACATCCTGTTATTGAAGTATGTGTGGGTAAGAATAAGTTCACTGCAGTTTTAGATTCTGGGAGCCCACTGAATGTCATTAGTGAATCAGTTTTTCGTATATGTGAAAGAACTATTGCCTGTCCTGTGTTACCTATTTCAAAAACTACAATTCGAGGAGCGATTACTGGAAAAAGTGTGGAAGTCAAACAACAGACCAACTTAAATTTCATTTGTCAAGGATACGAATTTTCTGCTAATTTTATTATTGTTCCATTACTCAGTACACAAATTATATTAGGTATGGAGTTTCTTAACGCACATAAAGCAATTTTGAACTTTAAAGAAGGAAGTGTGAATTTGACTGTTGCCGGAATGCCGAAATGTTTGAAATTTTTCGAGTGTTTAACAAGATCTGAGTCAGATACAAAATGTTTAAGGTTTCTTACTTCTGATGTTTTCGTTGAGCATTATGATGACAGTGTGTTTTTTCATGATAATGACAATAGATACAGAGACGCGATGGATGATATAATTAATAGCGAAGAATTAATTAATGAAAAGGTTAAGAAAGCTGAAGTGCCAGATGACGTTGCAAGAGAAGAGCTGCACCACATTTTGACTTCACATGCTACAGTGTTTAGTCATCACACAGGAACAATACAAGGCTTACAATATTTATTTAAAGTAAAAGAACACACACCATTTCGCGGGAAAACGTACGCTATTCCTTTGGCTTACAGAGACAAGGTTAAGAATGAACTTCAGTACATGTTATTTCAGGGCATTATTGAGCATGCAGTCAGTCCTTATACTAGCCCATTACACATTGTTCTTAAAAAGGATGGGTCAATTCGTTTGGTTCTGGATTCCAGACTGATAAATAATATCATCATTCCTGAAACTGACCGTCCACAAAATTTAGATGAACTTCTTCAACATTTTCATGGAATTAAAGTTTTATCCATGATTGACATGCGCGCAAGTTTTTGGCAAATAGAACTCCACCCTGATTGTAGAAAATATACTGCCTTTTTAGCCTTTGGTAACTGTTACCAGTTTCGGAAATTACCGTTTGGACTTACTGTATCTTCAGCAGCATTCATTTGTAGCTTAAATGAAATTTTACCTGTTTATCTTCGTGACAATATTACTTCTTACGTTGACGATATTCTTATTGCTAAACATTCTTGGAGTGAGCACAACAAAATTTTGGACTCATTATTACGTATCTTTGCAAGAGTTGGCATTACAGTGAACTTAGAAAAATCTGAATTTGGTCGTTCTCAGGTGAAATTTCTCGGTCACATTATTTCTACAGAAGGTATTCTTCCTGATACAGAAAAATTAGATGCTATTCGTAATTATGCTGTTCCTACTACAAAACGTGATGTTCGTAGTTTCCTTGGTATCTGTAATTTTCTTAGACGCTTTGTTAAATTGCACGATTTGGCCACACCTCGTTTATGTGAACTATCTGGAAAGAAATCTAATTGGTGTTGGGATGAGGAAGCTCAGTCAGAATTTTAACAGCTTCGTGATGCTTTAGTTGCTGCTCCACTTCTTTCACATCCGGATTTATCTAAAGAATTTTGTTTGGCGACGGACTCATCATACAAGGGCCTAGGTGCACATTTATTTCAAGAGATAGAAGAAAACGGCGTTGTAGTTGGAAGTCGTGTTCTTTCTAAATCAGAAAAGAATTATTCGATTACGGAACTTGAAGCTTTGGCTGTTGTTTGGGTTTTTACAAAATTTCGGACATTTTTGTTTGGTAGACATACGAAGGTTTACACCGATCATCGAGCTCTGGAATTTCTCATGTCGACAAAATTAACTCATGGCAGATTGTCACGATGGGCGTTGTACCTACAGGAATTTGATTTTAGTATTGTTTACATACAGGGTTCTTCAAATATTGTTGCTGATGCTTTATCACGTGCACCTATGGGTTTGAAACAAAGTGCTGAAGAGGATTGCATAGAAAACAATTATTGTTTGATGTATATTCAAGGTGTTGCGTTTGAGAACTTTATTTCGTCTTCGCTCCAGGACATCGCTAAGGAGCAAAATAAGGATCCAATCTGGAAGGACATTAAGAAGAAGTGGAGGAGAAAAGAAAGCGTAGCGATTAGACAGCATTATTTAGTCCGCAATGACATTCTTTTTAAACGAAAATCGGTCGACAACTCTGTTTGGTTAGTTTGTATTCCTGATGAGTGGGTTAATAAGCTGATTTGGTATACGCATTTCAGTTATGCACACTTTGGTCCCAGAAAATGTTTTCATAAATTACGAGAAAATTGCTACTTCAGTAATATGGAAAAACGTATTCGATCTGTTCTGGCCAAATGCAAATTATGTCAAAAGGCTAAGCCGCCAACAGTTTCTCACAGAGCACCGTTGTTTCCTATCATTCCAGCGAAATTAAAAGAGATGGCTGCAGTCGATTTGTTCGGTCCAGTGGTTCGTTCTACTAATGGTTTTGCGTACATTTTCGTAGCAGTGGAGTTGACGTCAAAATATGTATGTTTTACACCTTTACGCAAAGCAACAGCTCGTTCAGTATCTAATGCTTTCATCAAACATTTTCTTAAAGAAGTTGGTCATGTTGATAAGGTTATATAAGGTAATGGATCACAGTTTCGTTCTAAAATTTGGCTTCGTACTCTACAGCGTCGTAAAATTAAACCAATTTTCATTTCACTTTTTCATCCTCAATCTAACGCTTCAGAAAGATGGATGAAGGAAATCAATAAATTGTGTCGTCTTTATTGTCATCAGAATCACAGAACTTGGGATCAGTATCTTCATATTTTTCAAAACATTCTGAATGAACTCCCTAATGATTCAACTTCTTTACCGCCTATACTGACATTAAAAAACAAAGCACCGACAAATCGCATATCTGAAATCGTTCCTTTTCCGCCTTCACGGAAACTGCGGCATTCTGAAGTTGTCAACCTGGCTCTACGAAATATTGCATCTGCAGCTGCTAGAAGAGAAAAATCAGCTAAACATCCTGGTCGTTTAAAAATCTTGTCAGTTGGTCAGAAGGTGTTAATTAAGTCTCATCGTTTGTCGCACAAAGGAAAAGGCTTGTGTCGCAAATTTTTCTGCTTTATAACGGTCCATATAGAATTCGTAAAATTATACATGATAACACTGTCGAAGTAGAAACTCTTAAATCTCGACGCTCTAAAGGAATACATCATATATCTAACGTAAAAATTTTTGTGGAATGATATACTTTAAAAAAAAAAAATTGTGGAATGACATACATGTGAGAAACTAACAGCTACATGTAAACATGCGGAGAGTACAAGGATACCGCGCTGTGTTTTGGCGGCGGCACATACTCAAAGCAACAGTCAAGTCTGCGCGCCGCACAAGGCAGTCGTTGACCGCGAACAATTGCTTCCTACGTCACGCGCCTACAGCTGATCGAGCGCTCAGTGCGAACGCACTGACAGCCGTAAACAAATACACAGTCTAATTTCTCCGATTAAATTCAGTATAAAGCTATAGTGACTTGATGAATTATGTTATTAACATTCAGTATTTTTCAGGATACGGTTCTATAAGATATTTAAGAACTTCAGGTAAATTCTGTGTTTCCGACGTTAAGAGGACTTGCTATCGAGAAATTTTCAGGAAGAATGTAATTTCGAAGAATAAACTAATAAACTAAAAAAGGTAACTATTAATTGAGTTCATTTTTAAGGTAACATATTTCCACTTAGGTACGTACTTTAGACGTAATTTGCTGCTCGCAATTACGTGATTCATACTTTGTGCTAAATTTCATGTTCTATGAAATTACTTGTGAAGCGACGTGCTTGCGTACGTTAACTGATTTTGACAATGATTATTAATGAACTGGGTTGTAACTTGTGTATGTTATGCATCGCTTGGCTGCTATGCTTTTTCGCTGATGTCATATTTTTTTTATTATGTGCCTGCTGTGCTTATTTATTTAAATTATAATTGTCACCTGATTAATTGTGCTGATGTGGTTAGGTATGTAAGTTATACTTTGTGATTTATCTGCTTGCGCCTTCATGTTTACTTATTAGGATGACATATGAACATTTATTTGCTTATGCTGATATGATGCTAATGACATGTTTACTGCTTTGCGTATGGATTGCATATTTATACATATCTGTTGTTGTCATAACTACTCTTTAATTTGGTGTATAGAAATGCTGATGTACAGTGTACGAATATAGAGTTTAGGTTACACTATGGTATAGGTTACAGATTGTTCGCTTGGCAGAGCCTCGTTGTAAGGATTGTGCTGCATCCACTTTTTGACATTCTGTTCTCTACTGGTATATTTACTCGCTATTGCTTGTTTTGCTTACGCTCAGTACCTTATATTTTTTAAGATAAGAAAATGAACTGCTATAATTCGACGAACGACATTGGTACAAAGAACTTCGTTGAAGTCACATGAGCTGGAGGTTTTATGGAAGCTGTATAAATGTATGCTAATAGGAAGGAAGCTAACGACATGACATACCATTACTAGGTTTAGACCATTAACAGTTATTACACTGCATTTTTCGTGAGCAATTGAAATAGGAAGTGACACTTGACACAAGAAATACTCCACATGTTTGCTTCTGTTTGCCATAATTCTTGCAGTGGTGTACACACTGTGAAATATTATGATTATTCACACCCCGTAATCGTACTTAATTACTGAGAGTTATTCGAACTAAGCCTGTCAGAGGTCATGTATGCATTTCTTTGTTTATAATTCATAATGAGCAGAAGATTTGGGTCAGATGGATTACACAGAGGTTGTGTGTTGGCAATGTGTCTTCAGATTGTATGGGATGATGAACTGAAGTTTGCATTAGGATTTTATCTGTACTTGTTCGAGGAGACTGACTAGAGGAAAGAGTTGTTATGGAAGTGAAATGATATTGGCAATAAGGTTTATATGTATCGACGCATTGAAGAGGTATTATTGAGATTGTGTGAAGTTGATGATTATTGGAGTTTTGGTGGATAAGAGGTAAAGTAAGTGAGGAGCATATATTGGCAATAAGGTTTATATGTATCGACGTATTCAAGAGGTATTATTGAGGTATTATTGAGATTGTGTGAAGTTGATGATTATTGGAGTTTTGGTGGATAAGAGGTAAAGTAAGTGAAATGCATTTTTTTTTTTTTGTTGGTCTTATGGAACAAGGAGGATGAAGATAGCAGACTAGAACACTAAAGTAGAAGGAAGATAGTCTATACACACACTTTGTTAAATCACTAAGCAGTATATACTTTTTTTTGAAGAGAGGAAGTATTTGCATATCTTGGCTCACTGACAGTTGTTCAACAACAGTACATTTGATCTGGCTTCGCAAACATTGGTCTTGACATGATGACTATGACGTTGACTTAACTATTATTGACTGTGATACATTGCTGGCATTACTACTTGATACACATGATGCACATCAGATTTTGACAGAATTGCATTTACACAGTTAACACTATTCAATTACACAGTAGTACTTAATGTGGATGAAAGATGAGTGAGTGTGTTTTGTGTGTTTTCCTTTCCTAATCGTACCCACCTATCTCCTGAATATTATTGTATTTGTTTGTAGTGGCTTGCACTGACACCAATAAATATTATAGGTTTACTGATATTTGAGTATTTGTAATAGTTAATATGACAATTATATGAAATCATTTGTGTGTTTATTAGAATTTATATGTTTAGTGTAAAAGCATTTGTATGTGTATTCAAACTATTGTTCATGCCTGAACTGTCTGATTAGTGATGGTAAATATTATGAACTGTTACCTGCACTTTTCAACGTAATGTGTGACACTCAGGAATGATTAATTTCTGCTGATGAACTGAGTGATCAGTGATAGTGAATATTATGGACTGTTAATTGTACTTTATCTACATGATTGGTGTCACTAGGACATGTTTAGTTTCTGCTGATGAACAGTGTGATTAGTGATAGTGAATATCATGGACTGCTCTCTGGACCTGCTCATCATTGCTAGGTGCAACTGATGGACTACTTGTATGGAAATGAAGTCACTTCTTGCTGTCTGCACCTACTCAACATTGCTGAGTGCCACTGATGAACTGCTTCTACTGAACTAATGTGACTTGTTGCTGTGTGTACCTCTGCAACTTTACTGGGTGCCACAGTGTCGTGTCCTACTGACGTGTCCTGAGAGGGAGTGGAAGGACTGCGTTGGTGCGCGTCAGAGAACTTACTTGGCATGAGGTCTCGGTGGTGTGGGCCGCCAACTCCTCACTGCTCCGTTGTAGAGAAGGCTGCAAGGTGAGCTAGAGTACGGAACTCGGATAGGATCTTAGGGAAGCTTTCGTATATGAACACTCGATGTATAGAACGATTATACTGGAAGTACCCCTGGCACTTGTGATTTAAATAAGGTTCTATATACAGTCTCCAACGATTGTCTATCTGGCTATGCAGTTGCCATCCCTAACTTCCCAAACCTAAGTCCTAATACAGCAGAGGCGAGCGTACCAGACTAAGTGTCAGCTGTGTCGATTCAGCCTAAGTCCCTACTTGTTGCTGTGCTCAATACTCTCCTGCAACTCTTGCAGCATCCCGACGCAGACTGACGTGGACCGGCTTCCTAAGTACCTCGCTCCATCACTGTCTTTCGATCTAGCGGCTATCCGCTTTTATAGGGGTTAGTGCACCCGGCACCACTTGTTCTAGAAGGTTCTAGAAGGTTCTAGCACCCCGAACTTTGAGCCCTGAGTAGGCTAGTCACGCGGCAGCATGTGATGCCTACGTGATGAACTAGCCATTCTCCACTGTTTGCTGTGTCCACGGGTTGCCACTAACTGTGTTTGAGCCTCGTGATACTGCATACTCCGCTCTTGTTAGTCGAGTACACATTACACATTACACATGAGATAGTCTGGTCACGTCCGCCTCGCTTGATCTGTAGCAATAATTTTCTAGCCTACAGCCTACATGATTTTAATTCTATCTTCTACTATTCGCGACACCATCTTCTACTATTCGCGACACCTCCCCATCCCCAGGGGAAAATTTTGTAAGCTCGGTCCCTCGAGATTACAAAATTTTCGTTTTCTACTCGCGGTGCCAGTAAAACTTACCAGTCTTTATTGCCATCAAGACTTGACGTTATAAACATGAAAAATACATGGCACAAAAATAAAAAACACAAGAAGTTATAAGATACAGTTGAGTGCCGTCCATAATGTGCGTAGAACAAACAAAATTTATGTCACATATTCAAAAAAATGCTGCAAATTTTTACCAAGAGCATACAAAATAGTTACATACATAAGTACACATTTGAGTTTTATACACATACAAAAGATCTGATTTGTCATCAATTTAGGATACATCAGGAGGGTAAGATAATCAATAAACATACAATTGTGTTATCTCCTGTCTGTCTTGGGGCTTGACAGCTCCATTGCTCTGGCACGGGGCTCAGAGAGTTGTGGTGTTTGACTCTGTTCTCTCCATTGTACCCTATCGGAGAGAGGAGTGCGACGTGTACAACTTAATTCATACTCTCCACCTTCTGCTGCCGCTTCACAGTGCTCGGTTTGTCGGGCAGGGGTGTACCGAACACTTCGTTCCCAGCGGCCATCCGCTACCACTGTATTTGTCACACACACTTTAGCGCAACAATGTCCTCCGATTTCACACAATCTTTTGCCACACATACGGCAACACTTACAATAGATGCATAAACAACATGATATAATTAAGACAACTAACACTACTGAACCCGTATACCCCCATACGGAATATACGCTCTTAGACCATCCACTAAAGGTGGTTCGCTGCTGATATTCTATTTCACTCTGCAGTTCATCCACTTTGTGACTGGCTACCTTGAGGTCATCTAAGTGTCTAACAATATGTTCTAAGGGTAAATCTATAGGTATACGTGTGACCTCTTGCTTTGTTTCGTCTATGATACAGCAATCTATATTTAAGTTTAGCATAGGTACTATATCATTCTTACTTACATTAGTACTAATTATATGGTCAGCTTGTAACATGACCTGCGCACCGTATCCTTTACACTGACTCGTAAAGGTTAACTTTCCGGTACCCCTTACAATAAGGTCGTTTGGGGGTAATCCGTTACATAATATTGTCAGTCCTTCATCCTTGGGAGCGACATACAGCCACTCATTGTCCTGTATCTGCGTCCAGATACTTTCGTTCAGTATGACATACTTTTGATTGCAATCTTTCGGAATTTCCCTTATAGGCTGTAGCATTCGAGCTTCACATCGCTCGTGATCATAGGTCGACATCAGAACGAACCGTTGTTTACAAATTTGATTTCTCGCCGTAACCGTTTTACACTGCAATTGGTCCCGAGACAGTAGTGCGTACTGTCGTTTCGCATCGTCAATAAGTAGAAAGTTTCGTTCAGGCTCGATATACGCAAATAACTTCTTAGTTGCATCATATTCTGCGGGTAATGGCCATATTCTATATAAAGTGTATACACTACTATCTACTAAAGGTATATTTAGTACATAACTTAAGGTATTGCCGGCAAGAACTACATCTATATCTATTATACGAAGTAACAGATACCCTTGGTCCTTCGTGAGTTCAACGGGAAATTTCTTGTCTTTTAAGTCCTCCTTTATCAGTTCGAGATACGTGACTACTTGTACAGGGTTAATCAAGTGTGGTTCCAATAGCCCTTTCTGCGCATTAACTATGGCAGAGATCATTAGATCATATTCCCTTTCGAGCTCATTGAACATATTAGAGATTTGCATCAGTTGTTCCGTAATAGTCAAAACAATCAGGGTGTGTTGTATCTTCCTGTTGGTACTATTTTCGTAATCCTCGACATGTTTACTCAACTTCCTTATCCCATCCGCAATTATTTGAGTATTCCTGGTGACTGCATTAATTGTTTGGTTCACCCCCGTCAGTGACGCCCTCACAATGGTTACTTGTTCCTTGGACAATCGCAATAATTCCCTTTGCTGTTCCTCTAAAACATCTATCTTAGCTTTAAAGAATTCCGCATCATCTTCATCTAGTGTACCAAACAATACCTTGCTTGTTACCCCAATAAAGTTCAATATCCCCCTTTTGGTTCTGGGCCGTTCATGTCTAGCCAACTGGTCAATCAAGTCCTTTGATTTAGAAATCTCTCCCACCTGCCATTTTACAGTTTGTTGTACCTTTTCACATTCTCTGGCATCTAACTTTGCTTGATTCATCGTACTTATACAATGTCCTATCGCTCTATTGGCCCCCACCTGCGTCTCTTCAAATTTGTCATGCAATTCCTTGAGGTTGAAATAGGTCACCACTCTCCACGTTGTGCTGTATAGTTTCACACTGCCCTGGTTGTCGTAATACATTCCTGGTGCAGACTGGAATTTTTGCACTCTTACATCTTGTGGGTTTGCCTCGCGTCCTGCGAGTCCGATCTGCCATATACTCCCGAATATCGCTGTCATCCACAACGCCCTCATCAGTGGCATCTGTAATAGAAACGCACGTGCCACTCTCCTGTTTTGCTATCGCCTGCAATCTGTTCACTTCCTCTACCACGAACAACTAAAAGATATTCTTGCCTGCTTAGTAAAATTCCTTCAGTCTATTCGCGTGCACTTTTATACATTTATTTCCTTTCAGTCTAATTATCACGTTCGGTCCCTGTACATCTACTACAGTAAACGGTCCTCGCCACTGGCTGTCTAACTTCCTTGAGCGTCCCCGACGCACGCTTTCATCATACAGTAATACGCGATCGTCTTTTTTAAATTCCCTCGGGTTCTGTGTTTTATCGTAATCGCTTTTATTCCTGATTTTGCTTTCCTGTGTTGCCTTACGGGCCTCTTGGTGTACTAACTGCAGTCGCTGTCGGATTTCCGTCACGTAATCATCATAATTGTAGATCACGTTGGCTGGCTTCTTCTGTAACCACCCTGGCAGATTACACTTCCTGCCGAAGAATAACTGGAATGGAGTGTATCCCGTGGTACTGTGTGGTGTTGTGTTGTACACAAAACATGCGAACGATACCCATTCGTCCCAATCCGTCTGGTCCCGGTTCACGTAATGTCGTAACATCTCTGTTAGCGTGCGGTGCGTACGTTCTAATGCTCCGTTCGACTGCGGATGATACGCCGTTGTTTGTATCTTCTCTATTCTAAGTAATTTGCAGACTCGTCTCATCGTATCACGAATAAAATTACTCCCCATGTCACTTAATAGGGCGGTCGGAACGCCGAACTTCAAAATAATGTTTTCTACTAACTTTCGAGCTACTGTATCCGCGTCCTGTCGAGGTATCGGTTCAGCTATTACAAACTTCGTAAGAGAGTCTTGAAAGGTCAAAATATACTTGTGGCCAACTCGGGTAACTGGTAAGGGACCTACTATATCGATGTCACATCGCTCAAATACGAATTCGGGAGTCGGCGTTAGTTCCATCGGTTGCTTCGTTTTTGCTTGGGTTATCTTATTCTTTTGACAACTTTCACACATTCTTATGAATTTTTCTATATCGGCTTTCATACCCGGCCAGGTACAGTACTGCTTTATTCGCGCATATGTTCTTCCCATTCCCTGATGGCCTCCTATGGGAGATATGTGCATCTGTTTTAGGATTTCCAATTTGTCCTCTGCGCTTAGAACGTCTTCTTCGTTTATCGGCGGTGCGGCTCCGTCTTCACTTACCTCGGTCGCGTCAGCTGTTTCCTCGGGGTCTGTTATCTCAGCTGTCGCTACTGCTTCTGTCGCTGCCTCGTTATCTACTTCTCGGTTCTCGTCCCGCTGCGCGGCGTCCGCCTTTATTTCTCCTTGCCTCCCGCTATCCTGCGGTACTTCCTTATCGCTGTCTTGTACACTCCGAATCCGTGATAATGCATCAGCTACGCGGTTTTGTTTCCCTTCCTTGTACAGGATTTGGTAATCATATTCCTCCAATTTTAGCCGAAGTTTCATTAATCGAGACGATGGATCTGTGATACTGCCTAACCACATCAGGGGTTTGTGGTCCGTGAGTATTTTGAATTTCCTCCCAAACAGATAAGGACGAAAATATTTAACAGCCCACACTATAGCAGTTAACTCTCGCTCTATTGTACTATAGTTTACCTCTGCTTTATTGAGAGTGCGCGATATATACGCAACCGGTAAATCTTTTCCTATAGGACCTTGACTCAGATACGCTCCTACCGCGTATTTGCTGGCGTCTGTGGTTACCAAAAATTCCTTAGTGAAATCCGGGTACTGTAGTATTGGAGGTTTGGTTAACTTCTCTTTCAAGGTCTGGAAAGCTTCCTGTTGCACTTCGCCCCATTCGTACGGAACTCCCTTTTTTAGTAGTTCATGTAGAGGCTTGGCAATTTTACTAAAATTGCTCAGAAACCGTCGGTAATATCCGACCATTCCCAGGTAACATTTCAATTCCGTAGTTGTCTTTGGCGGCGGGTAATTTTCTATTGCCGTTACTTTCGTGGGATCGGGTTTCAAACCTTCTGCCGTTAAAACGTGTCCTAAGAACGTAACTTCTGTCCGCAAGAATTCGCATTTGTCGACCTGCAACTTCAGGTTCGCTTTTCTTAAATGTTCAAATACTTCTTCAAGGCGTGCGTTATGCTCCTCAAGCGACGCACCTACGATGACGATGTCATCTAGATAAATGAACACTTTATTCCCTTGCACGCCCGTCAGCACGGTGTTCATTAGCCGTTGAAATGTAGATGGGGCCGTTTTTAAGCCCATGGCCATTCTATTATATTCGTAATGTCCCGTCGGCGTACTAAATGCCGTTTTTTTTCGATCCTTCTCATCTATCAATACTTGGTAGTATCCCTTCGCGAGATCTAACGTTGAAAAATATTTTGCCTTTCCTAGACTATCTAGAATTTCGTCAATTCTAGGTAACGGGTAAACCATATTTATCGAGACATCATTTAGTTTCCTATAATCAACAACTACTCTCCATTTGGGTTTACCACTAGCATCAAGTTTCTTTGGCAATAATAACAAGGGGAAATTAAATGGACTGGTACTCGGCGAGATTATGCCGTCTCTCAACATGCCCTGAATTTCCGTTTGCAGTGCATCCTGCTGAGCTTGTGGGATGCGATACAGTCTTTGATTTATAACTGTCCCTTCAGCTTCCGGCGTTAGTGGGATCTGGTGCTTCACTACGGTAGTGTAGGTGAGCACGTCCCCTGGTAAGTGAAACACGTCGTTATACGCCAAGCACAATTCCCGTATGGCGTTGTGCTCCTCCCGATTTAAGTGGTCTATACGCATATTTTCCGTTAACAACTTTTGCCGCGTTTTTCTCTCGATCCTCCTGTTCTGGGGTGCACGTCTAACTTTGTAGCTACTGGGCGGTGGGACCTCTTCTGCTAGTACTTCCGGCACCCTAAACCGCACTTCTTGGGTTCGGGTATTCATTACGCTCGTTATACATGTTCCATCTTGGACGGCCACTATGGCTTCTGGTATATAGACCCCTGGCCTAATCTCTTGTTTGGGAATTACTGCCTCCCTACCTATTTTTCGCGTCACGCGGACTCTTATAAACCTCTCTTCCCGGGGTCCTATCCTGACTTCTTCCAGATCCTCCGGGGCTAGCGACTTGTCACGCCTACTCGTCATGATATTACAGGGCTTCTTTGCTCGTTCTGGCAGCTCTTCGTTTGGAATAACTTCACTGTCATCTGGCGTCGCACAATTCTTACAAGTTGGCGCAACCGGCACTCGGCTGTCTCGCCTCGTCGGGTATTTGGAGTAACCGCCACCCTTACTGTCTGTATAACTTGGACCGCTATCTCTTATTTGTTTCCCAGCGACTGCGCGCGCGCGCGTCGTAACCTCGACCGGCGCCTTATCTCCTCGCGCTACATCTGCGTAACTGGTTCTTACCTCCGTCCCAATCTTACCACTTTGCGCAACTAATCGATTTGCAGTGTCCTCTTCGCACGCTTCTCGTAATTCTACCCATTCGTCTTGCACATACATTCTCCGTCGCCCATAATCCAGCACGACTTTATGTTCGTCCAGGAACTCCCGTCCAAGTAACCCATCAAACGGCAGATCAATACATTCATTTACAACTTGAAACTGAGTAACCCATTTTCTTCCTATACCGCTACTTAATTCGATTAATACAGGACCCTCCGTCCTGACCTCTTCATTGACGATACTCTTTATTGTCACTGCCCTGTCGGTTTCCTTCTTTACACCATCCCTCAAAACCCTGGATTTAATGAGGTTAATGTGGGCCCCACTATCTATTAGTAATCTCGTCTCAGTTCCTTTTACATCTTTGCTCCTCACACATATATAGTCATTTTTGCCCGTGCATTCGGCAGCTCTTATTATTCCTGACGCAGCGTAATGGAACTGCGGCATTACGCCCTCTTCTCGTTTCCCTGCATATTCTTCCCACGGATGTTAACCCATTTACTTTCGTGGCAATCTCGAGCATAGTGTCCGTGTCGGTGACACGTGAAGCATGTCACTGGTTTGGCTTTGGTACACGGGGGTGTGTGTCCCGGTAGGTTACATGCTGTACACCGTACGGGTGGAGGACACTGAGCTCGTCCCCCATTTCCCCTAAATTCCCGCACGTCAATTTCCTTGACTGGTAATCGATTTCGGTCTGTCCCCTGGGGGCCGCCCTTTACCACGTCTGTTTTTCGGACGGTATACTTTGTTCTACATTCACGCGCTACATGCCCTTCTTTTCCGCAACTAAAGCATTTCATACTATTTTTCCGTCCTGTCCTGCTTGCAGTCGCCACTCGGCGTTTATCTCGCTCGGACGTTATCGCACATTCCTCCGTTGCGGATAAGTCAATAGCCTCTGACAGGGTTATCCGTTCGCCTTGTGCCCGTATTACTGTTTTTATTCTCTCGTCGTATAATCCCTGTATGAACACGGCCCGTCCTAGCTTCCCTATCAGCGCATTGCATCCTGCAATCTCGTCCTCATCCATGACCCTCTTCATTGCCTCTCGAAAGTGGAACTGCATAGAATCAACGCGAGAGCCCCATTGAGCCACACTTTCACCGTTTCCCTGCCTACTATTAAACATAGTACAAGCATAGTAGTCAATTGTGCGTTTGCTCTCATAATTTTCCAACAATATAGACCTCACGGCAGACCAAGTCTCTGTATGATCCCTAACCAATAGTTTACTGCGGGCTGAGCCCGTTATCTGACCAATAATGAACTTCAGAAACACTTGCTTATAACTAGGGTTCACTAAATGGTACGCATTATCGCAATTATCAATAAATTCGGACAATCTTTCTCTGTCCCCATCAAATTTATGGGGTACCAACTTGGTAGCCTCACTATAACTTAAATATAGCCTGCTTACACTGGAGAGTGTCTGCGGGCCTTCGCCCGAGTCTACTTCATTGGAGGTTGACATCTCCACTAACCTTGACTCCTGCTGGCTGGTGCTGAATGTGGCGCGTCGCGGTGGCGGCGCGTAGACCCGCTCGAGATGAGCGCGGTGCGAGACGGTGCAGCTGCTGGGACGGCGCGGACCGGCGCCTCTCTACCCCGGCGGCGGCGCGATGCGACGCTGGTGCTGCGTTGGCGTGAATCAGCACCTTCTGCTTAGACGTGCCGCGGCGACCCCCTGGACCCGCGACGGTGCGCTGCGTCGACCCTCTGGCTCCGCAGCTGCGCGGTGTGTCGACCCTCTCGTTCTGCGACGGCGCGATGTGTCGACCCTCTCGTTCTGCGACGGCGCGATGTGTCGACCCTCTCGTTCTGTGATGCTGGTGCTGCTTAACGCCCCTCTGCCTATTCCAGTACTCTATACTGTCGCTTCTTCACCCGTAGATACCTCACCTATACCCCACACCTGGCACCAGAAAAATGGTCTAAACCTCTGTCGTGTCCTACTGACGTGTCCTGAGAGGGAGTGGAAGGACTGCGTTGGTGCGCGTCAGAGAACTTACTTGGCATGAGGTCTCGGTGGTGTGGGCCGCCAACTCCTCACTGCTCCGTTGTAGAGAAGGCTGCAAGGTGAGCTAGAGTACGGAACTCGGATAGGATCTTAGGGAAGCTTTCGTATATGAACACTCGATGTATAGAACGATTATACTGGAAGTACCCCTGGCACTTGTGATTTAAATAAGGTTCTATATACAGTCTCCAACGATTGTCTATCTGGCTATGCAGTTGCCATCCCTAACTTCCCAAACCTAAGTCCTAATACAGCAGAGGCGAGCGTACCAGACTAAGTGTCAGCTGTGTCGATTCAGCCTAAGTCCCTACTTGTTGCTGTGCTCAATACTCTCCTGCAACTCTTGCAGCATCCCGACGCAGACTGACGTGGACCGGCTTCCTAAGTACCTCGCTCCATCACTGTCTTTCGATCTAGCGGCTATCCGCTTTTATAGGGGTTAGTGCACCCGGCACCACTTGTTCTAGAAGGTTCTAGAAGGTTCTAGCACCCCGAACTTTGAGCCCTGAGTAGGCTAGTCACGCGGCAGCATGTGATGCCTACGTGATGAACTAGCCATTCTCCACTGTTTGCTGTGTCCACGGGTTGCCACTAACTGTGTTTGAGCCTCGTGATACTGCATACTCCGCTCTTGTTAGTCGAGTACACATTACACATTACACATGAGATAGTCTGGTCACGTCCGCCTCGCTTGATCTGTAGCAATAATTTTCCAGCCTACAGCCTACATGATTTTAATTCTATCTTCTACTATTCGCGACACCATCTTCTACTATTCGCGACAACAGATGGAACTGCTTCTGCTGAAATGATGTCACTTGTTGGTGTCTGCACCTGCTCAGTATTGCTGGGTGCCACTAATGGAACTACTTCTACTGAAATGATGTCACTTGTTGGTGTCTGCACCTGCTCTCAACATTGCTGGGTGCAACTGATGGACTACTTGTATGGAAATGAAGTCACTTCTTGCTGTCTGCACCTGCTCAACGTTGCTGGGTGCAACTGATGAACTGTTTCTACTGAAATGAAGTCACTTGTTGCTGTCTGCACCTGCTCAACATTGCTGGGTGCCACTGATGGACTGCTTCTACTGAAATGAGGTCACTTGTTGCTGGGTGTACCTGCTAAACTTTACTGGGTGCCACTGATGGACTGCTTCTACTGAAATGATGTCACATGTTGGTGTCTTTTTTTGTATAAACTAATCATTGAAAGCATTTTATGTGAACATTTGTATAAACTGATTTTTTTGTGTATTGTGTAAACTATTATGTAAAGCCACATGTATGAAAAAATTTGTATTGCTTACTGTATTTCATATATTAGGTTATTGAAAGGTCAGTGCAAAGCCAAAATTTTAACTAATTATGTGATATTTAGGTATTAATATTATCTTTTATTTTTGTCTGTATTTTTGTGGACGAATTTGGTGGTATTTTCACCACCAATGCTGGCAAAAATACCATCAAATTCTGGCCTGTGGAGGAGGGGCATATGAAAGGTGGCTACACTGAGCCACTGCGCCAGAGATTGCGCCAAAGAGTATTATTAAGCCGCCTCCACAGTGCCTGTTAAGAACTCGTAGCAGACAGTGCTTGTCGAGAGCTCGTAGTGTCAGTGCCTGTTAAGAACTCGTAGTAGTCAGTGCCTGTCGAGGTCTCGTGGTAGTCTGTGTTGAGATGTGCTAGTGGGCAAGGCTTGTCGAGATGTTGTAGTTAGGAGTGCTTGTTCCATGTTTTATCCAGTTATTTGATGGGAGAGATAGCAGATGTTATTCTAATGAAGATATTGTAACGATCAGAGTGCATTTCGTCAATATATATGAAGGTAAAATATTGCGTGTTTTTTCATTATTTCCATGTTTTAAATAATGCGTTATTACAGGTTCAGTCAACAAAGCATCTGGCTTGTGTTCTTGTATTAGAGTGTAATTCTGGTTTTCTTGAGTAATTATGGTATTTTTATTTCCTTTAGTTACTTCAGTATAAATGGTATTTAAAATTTCTTGTCTTGTTGAAGAAGAACCGTGCCAGATGTGCGTTGAGTCATATTACCACATACAGAACAGCTACACTTGTGCTTTGTTGGCTTCGTAGATTTTATAGTTGCTGGGGACGAAAAATAAGAGGCTATGAAATACGAGGCAGTGCACAGTTTCCTGTAGCCCAGCCTTTCCAAAAGTGTCTCGTGTAAGAGAGTTCCGGAGAGCTGAGGAAACATCGCAGGAATGTCATCCACTGCCAACTGGCGGTCTTCAAGAACAGTTTCTTCGACTTTTTGCACCAACTTATCAGTCAAAATTGAACGTCTTCCTCTCCTCTGTTCGTCATGTACATTTGTTCTGCTCCACTGAACTCCCTACGCCACTCGTTCTGTTGATATGACCTTCACAGTAAACCGTTTTGATTTCGCCAGATGCTCTTTCTTTCGCGAGTTGAAAGTGGATCACAGCACGTGGCTTGCTCTTGACGGGATTTCTTACCAGCATCTTTCACACGACGGGACACTGCAACGTGACTTTACGTACTACTGTGTTCCAGTGATGTTCGGTGCGCTCAGCAGATCTCCCTCTTCCACTCACTGTTACCAACCATCAGAAAAAAAAGACAGCACGTTATGGTCACAGTAGCCTTACGTTCTGAACGTGCCTCGTAATCAGACGCACTGTTGGGGGTGGTAGGTGATCCCAACAGTGACAGAGGAAACGGCTGTGCGAAGATCAAGATGCAACACCGCTCTCTTCGTCTCGGATTGAGGAGGGTGGTGGTGGTGACTGGAATCGAGCGGCATACCTCCAGTAAGACATCCCAGAGTGAATTAGACCTCACGTCAGCTACCCGCCGCTTGAGACGAGGCCATTGGCCCTGGGAAGTACTGAGCCGTAGAAACTCAGAGAGCCGCCGCCAGCTAGACCGCATTGGTCAATAGCGTTCATGGTGAGCGTCACCTGCTGATGTTGGCAGGACGGCGGCGGCTGACACGGGCCGCGAGCCCTAACCGACGAATGGCAGCCACATCAAGACAGAAAAAGCGACTAGTGCGTAACAGGCGCAAAAGGTGGCTTAGGGCTATACACTGATGAGCCAAAACGTTAAGACCACCTGCTTAATAGCTTGTTTGTCCGTCTTTGGAACGAAATACGTCACTGATTTTGCTTATCAGCGATCCGACAGTTGGTAGGTTTGTGGAGGTATGTGGCAGTAGATGTCTACGCACAGGTCATGTAATTCGCGTAAATAACGGGCCGCTGATTTGTGTACGCGGTGGTGGCACACGATAGCGACCCAAATGGGTCCCAAAGGATTTACATCAGGCGAATTTGGTCGCCGACACATCAACTTCAGTTCATTATAATGCTACTCAAACCACTGTAGCACGGTTTTGGCTCCGAAAACGGTTCAAATGGCTCTGAGCACTATGGGACCCAACATCTGAGGCCATCAGTCCCGTAGAACTTAGAACTACTTAAACCTAACTAACCTAAGGACATCACACACATCCTTGCCCGAGGCAGGATTTGAACCTGCGACCGTAGCGGTCGCGCGGTTCCAGACTGAAGCCCTAGAACCGCTCGGTCACACCGTCCGGCCGTTCTGGCTCCGAGAAATGGACAATTGTACTGCTGAAAGATGACACCGCCGTCGGGGAAGACATCAAGCAGGAAAGGATGCTGGTGATTGGCAGCTATCAGCGTGTCTTCGTTTACTACCACAGGTCCCAAGCAAGCGCAGGAGGATGTCTCCCACAGCACAATACTACACCCACCAGCCCGCGTCCACGGCGCGCTGCACGTTTCGAGCCACCTGTCACCTCGATGACAGCGTTTGTGGAGACGTCCATCGACCTAGTGTAGCAAAAATGTGCTTCACCTAAACAGCCGACACGTTTCCATTGATCGACGGTAGAATTCCAATGGTCTCGTCCTTGACGATGTCGTTCGGTCAACATGTGAACATGTAGGGGTGGTCTGCTTCCGAACTACATGCTCAACAAAGCACAATGAAACATTTGTGAGCTCACCAGCATTGTACTGTTTCGGCAGAGCTGCCACAGTTAACCACCTATGCTACTTTACGGAGCAGACAAGCCTCAGGATGTCACTTTCTGCGAACACTCGTGGACGTCCAACCATTTAGTGCCCAGTGGTAGTTTCACTGTCCTTCTACCTCTTTCTGTAGATGCTCACAACAGTACCACGCGAACAATTAACCAGCACCGCCGTTTTCGAGATAGTCGTTCACAGGCTCTTTACAATAAATACGTGTCCTTTGTCAAATTCGCTTATCTCAATGGGTTTCTCCATTTGCAGCCCATATTATCGCTACAGTGACCCCTTGTTCGTGTCTGCTCTGCTTTCATACGAGCGAGTTAAATGAAAACCTTAAATTTGCAATAACAAATCGAAATTTCGCGCCGTTATCCTGTAAGCTGGTAACCGTGCAGAATGGCCTGTAGGTGGCAGCATAGTGCAGGTGCACACATACCGTCGCAGTATCAGTATAAAGATGGCCGCCCCACTTGCGACTTGCACCAGGGAAGAATAGCGTTCTGTTATTCGGTTTCTGCCTAGTGAAGGTGTGAAACCTATTGAAATACATCGACGAATGAAGATTCAGTACGGTGATGCATGTTTGTCACAGCAGCAAGTCTACGAATGGAGTAGGAAGTTCGCAAATGGTGTGACTTCAGTGGAAGTTGCCCCTCGTCCAGGTCAGGCACAACGAGTTGTGACTCCACAGAACATTGCAGCAGTTGAAAGAAACACCGCCTAGTGACATTGAATGACATTCCAGCGTGTTTACAGATTAGTCATGCGTCAGCACACCATATTGTGCACGATGTGCTCCAGTTTCACAAAGTGTCTCCGAGATGGGTGCCACGGCAGCTGACTCCTGAAATAAGAGAACGACGTGCTGATGCTTGTGAAGATCTTCTTCGGCGCTTTGAACGAGAAGGTGATGGCTTCCGTACAAGGATCGTTACTTGGAACGAAACCTGAGTTCACTTCCACCAACGGGAAACGAAGAGAGCGAGCAAGGAATGGCGCCATTCCTCATCACGAAAACCAAAGAAGTTTCGAACAGAGCCATCAGCAGGGAGGGTTATGCTGACTCTCTTTTGGGACGAAAAAGGCGTCATTTTGGAGCATTACATGCGTAGAGGGGCCACTGTCACCAGTGTATCGTACACAGATCTCCTAATAAAATCATCTGCGGCCTGCAATCAAATCAAAGCGACGTGGATTGCTGTCAGCAAGGGTCCTTTTGCAACATGACAATGCAAGGCCCCACACTGCCCGTACAACAAGTGCAACAATCACAGACCTGCATTTTGAGTGTCTTTCTCATCCACCATACTCACAAGACCTTGCCCCAAGTGATTTCGTATGTTTGGACCACTCAAAGACGCAATGGGAGGAAAGAAGTACCGTTCTGATGAAAAGGTACGCCACACGTTGCATGAGTTGTTGCGCGGACTACCGAAAGAATTTTTTTCTAAAGCAATTTATGCACTTTGTAAGCGCTGGAGGACTTGCATTGAGCGTGGGAGAGATTATGTTGAAAAGTGATACAGCTTTGTACCACTTCTGCACAATAAATAATATTTAAAAAATATTTAAGGTTTTTCGCCCTCGTAGTTTTCTTATTCCGTACGTGTTCGCAACGCCATTAGGCGGTATCCAACGTTATGGTGCGCAGTGCTCATAAAGTTTTGTCTGATCAGTATAGATACAGATGCTGAATGAAACGAGTTTGACATTCAAGAGAGCGATGTGTGAAGCCCTGAGTCACTACCGTAGCAGCCTATCGTCAACTAGTGCTTTGCAAAAGCCAAAGAAATCCTGTTCAGACGTAATGGCTGTTAGTGGCACCCGAGTCAGTGTCCAGTCACTCATGGACGGTGCTGGAACTGATGTTGAGAGCAGCAAAGCAAACGTAGAAACGGTTAATTCTGTTTTCCACTGTTCCTTTATACAGGAAAACTCAGGAGCATCGCCCCAAAATAATTCTCACACCACTGAAAAGATGAAGGACATAAACATTAGTATCAGTGACGGTGAGGAACAAATGAAAACTCCAGGACCCGATGGAATGCCTATCAGATTCTATACTCAAGTCGCGGCTGAATTAGCTCTTCTGTTTACTCTACCACAAATCCCTCGAACAAAAAACTTTGCCCAATAGCTGGAAGATAGCCCAGGTCTCACATGTATACAGAAAAGGTATCAGAAGCGATAAAGAAAACTATCATCTAATATCCTTGACATCAGTTTCTTGTAGAATAGCCGGCAACGGTGGCCGAGCGGTTCTAGGCGCTTCAGTCCGGAACCGCGCGACTGCTACGGTCGGAGGCTCGAATCCTGCCTCGTGCATGGATGTGTATTATGTCTTTAGGTTAGCTAGTTCTAAGTTCTAGAGGACTGATGACCTCAGATGTTAAGTCCCATAGTACTCAGAGCCATTTCAACCATTTGATCTTGTAGAATCTTAGAAAATTTTCTGAGCTCAGATGTCAAGAAATATCTCAAACAGAACGACGTCCTCTATGCTAACCAGCAAGGATTTAGAAAACATAGTCCCTGTTAAATCCAATCCCCATCGAGCTGGGTATCGCTTGGGTCAGCACGCTGGACTCGCTTTCCGGAGGACGACAATTCAAGCCATTGTCCGGCCATCCTGATATAGGTTTTCCACGATTTCTCCAAAACACTTGAAGCAAATGCCGGAATGGCTCCTTCGAAAGGGCACTGCCGAATTCCTTCTGTATCCTTCCCAAATCTGAGCTTCTGTTCCGTCTCTAATGACCTCGATGTTGCCGGGACTTTAAATAATAGTCCCCTCCTTCTCCCAACTTGCACTTTTCCCGCATCACATTCTGAAAGCCCTTTGTAGATGCAGTATTTCTCGATTTCCGAAAAGCATTTGACTCAGTACCACACTTATGCTCATTACCAAAAGTGTGGTCGAATGGGGTATCAAATGAAATACGTGAATGCGTTGAGGACATCTTAGTGGGCACAACTCCGTATGTTATCTTTGATGGAGACTCATCGACAGATGTGGATGTAACTTATGGTGCACCCCAGGGAAGCGTGTTGGGTCCAACCTTGCTCATGTTGTATATTAATTATCTAGTGCACAATATGAGTATTAATAGTAAACTCAGACTTTTGGCAGATGATGCATTTATGTACACTCCTGGAAATGGAAAAAAGAACACATTGACACCGGTGTGTCAGACCCACCATACTTGCTCCGGACACTGCGAGAGGGCTGTACAAGCAATGATCACACGCACGGCACAGCGGACACACCAGGAACCGCGGTGTTGGCCGTCGAATGGCGCTAGCTGCGCAGCATTTGTGCACCGCCGCCGTCAGTGTCAGCCAGTTTGCCGTGGCATACGGAGCTCCATCACAGTCTTTAACACTGGTAGCATGCCGCGACAGCGTGGACGTGAACCGTATGTGCAGTTGACGGACTTTGAGCGAGGGCGTATAGTGGGCATGCGGGAGGCCGGGTGGACGTACCGCCGAATTGGTCAACACATGGGGCGTGAGGTCTCCACAGTACATGCATGTTGTCGCCAGTGGTCGGCGGAAGGTGCACGTGCCCATCGACCTGGGACCGGACCGCAGCGACGCACGGACGCACGCCAAGACCGTAGGATCCTACGCAGTGCCGTAGGGGACCGCACCGCCACTTCCCAGCAAATTAGGGACACTGTTGCTCCTGGGGTATCGGCGAGGACCATTCGCAACCGTCTCCATGAAGCTGGGCTTAGGTCCCGCACACCGTTAGGCCGTCTTCCGCTCACGCCCCAACATCGTGCGGCCCGCCTCCAGTGGTGTCGCGACAGGCGTGAATGGAGGGACGAATGGAGACGTGTCGTCTTCAGCGATGAGAGTCGCTTCTGCCTTGGTGCCAATGATGGTCGTATGCGTGTTTGGCGCCGTGCAGGTGAGCGCCACAATCAGGACTGCATACGACCGAGGCACACAGGGCCAACACCCGGCATCATGGTGTGGAGAGCGATCTCCTACACTGGCCGTACACCACTGGTGATCGTCGAAGGGACACTGAATAGTGCACGGTACATCCAAACCGTCATCGAACCCATCGTTCTACCATTCCTAGACCGGCAAGGGAACTTGCTGTTCCAACAGGACAATGCACGTCCGCATGTATCCCGTGCCACCCAACGTGCTCTAGGAGGTTTAAGTCAACTACCCTGGCCAGCAAGATCTCCGGATCTGTCCCCCATTGAGCATGTTTGGGACTGGATGAAGCGTCGTCTCACGCGGTCTGCACGTCCAGCACGAACGCTGGTCCAACTGAGGCGCCAGGTGGAAATGGCATGGCAAGCCGTTCCACAGGACTATATCCAGCATCTCTACGATCGTCTCCATGGGAGAATAGCAGCCTGCATTGCTGCGAAAGGTGGATATACACCGTACTAGTGCCGACATTGTGCATGCTCTGTAGCCTGTGTCTATGTGCCTGTGGTTCTGTCAGTGTGATCATGTGATGTATCTGACCCCAGGAATGTGTCAATAAAGTTTCCCCTTCCTGGGACAATGAATTCACGGTGTTCTTATTTCAATTTCCAGGAGTGTATAACAGAAGACATTCTGGACAAAGTGGTACAAATAAGATATCAAAGAAGTGGTATGATTGGCAGCCTACTTTTAATGTTCAAAAACTTCACAAAACAAAAAAGAAAAAATATTGTATCCTATGGATATAATACACTGAACCGCCAAAGAAACAGGTAAAGGCATGCCTGTTCAAATATAGAGATATCTAAAGACGCAAAATACGGTGCTGCAGTCGGCAACGTCTATATAAGATAACACGCGTGTGGCGCAGTTGTTAGATCGGTTACTGCTGCTACAATGGCAGGTTATCAAGATTTAAGTGAATTTGAATGTGGTGTTATAGTAGGCGCACGAGCGATGGGACACAGCATCCCCGAGGTAGAGACGAGCTGGGGAATTTCCCGTACGACCATTTCACGAGTTTACCGTGGATATTAGGAATCCGGTAAAACATCAAATATCCGACACCGCTGCGGCCGGAAAAAGTTCCTGCAAGAACGGGACCAACGACGACTGAAGGGAATCGTTCAACGTGACAGAAGTGCAACCCTTCCGTAAATTGCTGCAGATTTCAATCCTGGACCAGGAACAAGGGTCAGCGTGCGAACCATTCAGCAAATGATCATCGACATGGGCTTTCGGAACCGGAGGCCCACTCGTGTACCCTTGATGACTGCACGACAAAGCTTTACGCCTCGCCTTGGCCCGTCAACGCCGACATTGGACTGTTGACTGGAAACATGTTGACCTGGTCGGACAAGTCTCGTTTCATATTGTATCGAGCGCATGGACGTTTGCAGGTATGAAGAGAACCTCATGTATCCATCGACCCTGCACGTCAGCAGGGGACTGTTCAAGCTGGTGGAGGCTCTGTAATGGTGTGGGGCGTGTGCAGTTGGAGTGATATGGGACCCCTGATACTTCTAGATATGACTCTGACAGGTGACACGTACGTTAGCATCCTTCACCTCCTTCCATTAGGTCCATTGTGCATTCCGACGGACTTGGTCAATTCCAGCAGTACAATGCGACACACCACACGTCCAGATGGCTCCAGGAACACTCTTCTGAGTGTAAACACTTTCGATGGCCACCAGACTCCCCAGACGTGAACGTTATTGATCATATCTGGGATGCCTTGCAACGTGCTACTCAGAAGACATCGCCAGTCCCTCGTGCTCTTGCAGATTTATGGACAGCCCTGCAGGATTCATGGTGTCAGTTCCCTCCAGCACCAGTTCTTCAGACATTAGTCGTGTCCGCGGCACTTCTACGTGCTCGCGTGGGCCCTACACGATATTAGGCAGGCACTTATACAGGGTGTAAATTTTAAGGTGACAAACCAGAATAACTCGAAAAATAACCTTCACACGTAAAAATGTGTAAAATTATTTTAGAGGGGGACATCTGCTGGTGCTACAATTAGCCCGTCATCCCCCCTCCCCCCCCCCCTGAGGGTGGGGCGGGCGGCAACTTTACAATTTCAAATGGGAACGCCTTTTTTTTGCAGAATCAGATTGTACATAAAAAATACGTACATTTTGTCTTAAACATTTGTTTTGATTCTTGGTGGTTGATGCTGTAATTCAAGAAAATCCATGTTCTCATTTTTGCGTGGAAAATGGGTACGGATAAATAAAAAATACTTATTTACTTTGTAAATTATGATTAGCTAAAACTAAAACTCTACGTCTCTCCCCCCATAGGGTGGGGTTTGAGAGAGAGGAATTAGAGTTTTACAAATGTTGACCAACATACTATATTAATTTTTTCTGCAGATTCGGATAAGTTTTGTTTGTTTCGTGGTCATGACGCCACACAACTTTTAACTATCAAACTCCACCCTATGGGGAGAGAGAGGGAGTGTTTTAGTTTTAGCGAATCAACATTTACGAAGTAAATAAGAATTTTTTATTTATCCGCAACTATTTTCCACGCAAAAATTAGAACATGAATTTTCTTAAATTACAGCGCCAACTACCAAGAATCAAAACAAATGTTTAAGACAAAATGTTCGTAGTTTTTTTTATGTACAATCCGATTCTGCAAAAAAAGGGGTTCCTATTTGAAATTTTAAGGTTGCCGTCCGCCCCAACCCCGAGGGGGGGGGGGGGTGACTGGCTAATTGTGGCACTAGCAGATGTCCCCCTCGAAAATAATCGACTTTTGATTCTACACATTTTTTCGTGTGAAGCATATTTTTCGAGTTATTTTGGTTTGTCAACTTAAAATTTACGTGTGTGTGTGTGTGAAGCAGTTGTGTGGCGAGTAAACGCGGTGTCGGAGCTACAGGAGGCAGCCAGACGACTAGGCAGCTTGTAGACAGGCTGAGGCTGCAGTGAGCCAGTTCTGCACGGCACGGCGGTGCGGCCAGTGCCGCTCTGATTGGCGGTCGTTCTCTCGCCCTGGTACGGCGGCGGCGGCTGCGGTAGCGCTCCGAAAGCGACGCCCGCAGCACGCAACGTCCGACAGGGTTTTCACCGCAGACGTTCTTTCACTTCCCCTCGTCCGCGCCGCACCGACCCATCGAGATCGGTTTCTCCCGTCATATCTGCAGCCGGCGCCGGCCACACAACTTCGTCTTCACGCACTGTGCAGCGGATCTTGCGCAGAGCATCCGAGTCCGCGGTAAAAGCCACGGCTGCCAGGCAAAAGGACGGGCTGGCTATAATTACGCTTACCTACTTCATCCAGGATAGACGGAAAACTGTTTACCGTATGGGATCCCAACTTTATATACCGGGTGATCAAAAAGTCATTATAAATTTGAAAACTGAATAAATCACGGAATAATGTAGATAGAGAGGTACAAATTGACACACATGCTTGGTATGACACCGGGTTTTATTAGAAACAAAAAAATACAAACGTTCAAAATATGTCCGACAGATGGCGCTTCATCTGATCAGAATAGCAATAATTAGCATAACAAAGTAAGACAAAGCAAACATGATGTTCTTTACAGGAAATGCTCAATATGTCCACCATCATTCCTCAACAATAGCTGTAGTCGAGGAATAATGTTGTGAACAGCACTGAAAAGCATGTCCGGAGTTATGGTGAGGCTTTGGCGTCGGATGTTGTCTTTCAGCATCCCTAGAGATGTCGGTAGATCACGATACAGTTGCGACTTCAGGTAACTCCAAAGCCAATAATCGCACGGACTGAGGTCTGGCAACCTGGGAGGCCAAGCATGACGAAAGTCGCGGCTGAGCACACGATCATCACCAAACGACGCGCGCAAGAGATCGTTCACGCGTGTAGCAATACTTTGTTTTAATTTTTAGTTCTAATAAGACCCCATGTCATTCCAAGCATGTGTGTCAATTTTTACCTCTCTATCTACATTATTCCGTGGTTTATTAAGTTTTCAAATTTATACTGAGTTTTTGATAACCCAGTAGATTTACATGGATACTCTGCAAATCGCACTTAAGTGCCTGGCAGAGGGGTTCGTCTAACCACCTTCACATTAATCCTCTGTTACTCCACTCTCGAACAGCGCGCGGATATATAAATAAAATAAACACCTATATCTCCCCGTGCGACCTCTGATTTCCCTTATTTTGATGGTCGTTTCTTCCTGTGTAGGTCGGACTCAACAAAATGTTTTCGTTTTCGTAGAAGAAAGTTGGTGATCGAAATTTCGTGAGAAGAATCCATCGCAACGAGAAGCGCCTTAGTTTTAATGATGTCCACCCCATACCGTGTATCATGTTAGTGACACTCTCTCCTCTATTTCTCGATAATGTAAAACGTGCTGCTCTTCTTTGAACTTTCTCGATGTATTAGTACTATCTGGTAAGCATCCCACGTCACGCATCAATGCTCCGGAAGAGGACGGACAGCGTAGCGCAACAAGTTTGTTCAGTAGATTTGTTCTCCCAATAAAATGCAGTCTTCGGTACGCCTTACCCACAACATTTTCTATGCGTTCTTTCTGTTTTAAGTTGCTCGTATTTCTAATTCTTAGGGATTTAGTTGAATTTATTGCCTGTGCGCTTGATTGATGTATCGTGAGACCGAAGATCAATGGATTCTTTTCAGGACTCATGTAGGTGACCTCACACTTTTCGTTATTTAGGGTCAACTGCCAATTTTTACACATTATTCCAAAACAAAAAAGAAATTAGCGCACTGCACATACAGAACAGCACTGACACATTACGAGAGTTGCTCGATGTGGCGACCACCAACGTTGTTACAGACATTGTACCTACGAAGCATATCTGGTACACACTCTCCCTCCCACGTGGTGTCTCTTCAGTTTCTAGTGCAGCGGCCACAACTCGTGCCAGCAGATTTTCCTCTGTCTCTAGATTGAAAAGGACTGTTGATGGACGACGTGACCCACCAACCACTCTGAGGGATCTATGCCGAATCGCCGTTGAGAAGTGGGACAATCTGGTCCAACAGTGCCTTGATGAACTTGAGGACAGTATGACACGACAAATACAAGCGTTCATCAATGGAAGAGAACCTGCTACTTGGTATTAGAGGTACCGGTGTGTACAGCAGTCTGGACCACCACCTCTGAAGATCTCTCTGTATGGTGGTACAACATGCAATGTGTGGTTTTCATGAGCAATAAAAAGAGCGGAAATGATGTTTATGTTGATCTCTATTCCAATTTTCTGTACAGGTTCCGGAACTTGTAACGCCTACGCTCTTGCGTACGTTAACTTTATAAGGCCTGTACTATAGTAAGTTGACGGGCCTCACCTTATAAGATAGGATTTTGGTAAATATGTTGACCGCGTGTACCTGAATGGAGGCAAAATCAGACTTACACTCACTCAGTAAATACAATGACACGTCAAGCAAGCCTAAAGTGCAACTACATATTAGGACGGACAAGAAACAACACAGCAGATGCTACCAATTGTTAATAATACGGTCGCCAGCCTAATTAGCCATTCACTGAGTTTCTTCCCTGTACAAGAGGGATTACGTACAAGCACAACAACACGTAGTAACACTGCATTATATGGTAAGTTTTAGAACCAAAAAATTTACTGAACTAATGTTTTCACTTTCTGTACTAATATGGACAAGCTATAAATATACAACAATACACTATAATGTTCACTACAAAATTCGTATTGTCTATTGATCTGATTGAAATCGGGCATAGGTTACCCTAGAAACAGCACTTTCGAAACACAGATACAATGTCAATTTTAGAAAGGTAAAACATTGATAAATTTAAGTTTTATATTGACTTTAACTTTGCTAGTCAAATCAGTTCAGTACACTTCAGAATTCAAATGAATAGAAAAGAAAAGGGGGGGGGGCCAGAAACTGTTATGATCACTGTACTGAAATTTTTGATTACCTAAATAGTTAAGCACTCAAGATTTCCAATATATGAGTTACTATTCTTTTTGTCTTACTTTCTGCTCATTTAACTACCATTATTTTTGTCTCAAATTAATTATACTTCATTACTAAACCAATGTCAACATTATCTTCCAACTTTGCCAAACCTATGTTCTTTACTTGTATATTCATTAACAATAAAGTTCCTTAAACATCATTCTAGCATAGATAGGTCTGCAGGTAATTCTTATTAACATGAACTTTAAATCTTCATTTCGGGACACTCGGATTGCACAACATGTGGAAAGGACCCTGTCTAGGTTAGTGATGAGGATAATTAAATGATAGGACAATCTGGTAAAAGTTAAGTTGTTATTGAACAGTCAGGAACAAAATTAACACTGGTCCACACCAATACAGTACTAAATGTTTCAACCTGTTCGTGTCGATGCGGCGGTTGGCGGGCGGCGAGATGGCGAGGCGCACAGCACACATACCTGTACAATCACAGCTATGGCTCTTGATGTATCGGCACTTTGCTTCTTCTTAGCGTCGCAATCCTTTTCCATTTAGTGCCTATGGAATATAGCCATGCTGTATAGTCGTCGGAAACAGCACATCCGAGGCTCAATGAAATCACGTTTTCCAGGAGAGCCTCCTCGATCCAGAGCGTGTTTCTCAGACCGATGCCCAACTCCGACTACTACTGCTGAGCCCGTTATGCCGTGCAGTGCCCGTGTGCATTTTCCCGCGCTCGCCTGCCATCCACCTTTTACCGCTCCCCTACAGACAGGGTATTCACCCTAGGTTTTGCATTCCACATATCCTAATACATTGCCTACGTATGGACCAGAAACACAAGTACAACTTTAACATCTTACAACAGTTTCAACATTTCTTACAGTTCTAATTTGTTATAATATTGCTTGAAATTTGACATAAATATTAATATTCACATCGAAAGTTGTTTATAGTTTCCTCAACACAATGACATGAAAAGAAAAGAAATGAATTCAGAACATCGATTACACTAATCTATCGAAAATCAGAAGCAAAATTATTATTTGTACAGTTGTTGTTACACATGTCCTTGTTTCCAGTAAATTTTACTAAGTAAAAATTTGATGGGAACACTAAATTTTATATTTATACAGTGGTTCTGAATCTTTATGTGAATTTCCCATCAAAAAAAAATTTTTTTTTACCACAAGCTTCCTTTCACTCACATTATATAGGTCTACACTTTTTTTAACATATCAAGAACATTTACTTATCATTTACGTAAGTGCCTTTCGCAGAGTCCAACCTGCTATCACAACATGATTTAAATGGTAAATTACTCATTATTATTAAATTTCTCAAAGAAATAGTTTCAAAATCTGGATCACAAACATTTAACTACAAAAGCAAATGCAAATATCTATATACACTATAAGACAATTTGTTGCTGCTTGCATTAAATGGCAGTCCATTTCCTTACTTACAAAAAAAAAAAAAAAAAAAAAAAAAAAAAGAAAAACACAATAATATTTAGAAAATTCACTACATAATTTTGCTGCCTATTATTCAGATTTGGGCAGACCTTTTCACATCATATTATCACATCACCAGTACCACACTTACAATTCTCCTCTGACTATTTATCTGCCCACTTTGGTGTTTGGCAGTCCTTTCTATTATGACTCATACACCGCCCATTTTCATTTTTGACAGTCCCATCTTTTACCTGGCTTACAGCATTTATCCTTTCTTTTCAGTCCTTTTCTCCATACCTCTCTACATATATAGTACATTTGGCAATCTGAAATTCACATAAGTACATTAACACTCTGATATTGGTCTACATATACACTCCTGGAAATGGAAAAAAGAACACATAGACACCGGTGTGTCAGATCCAGCATACTTGCTCCGGACACTGCGAGAGGGCTGTACAAGCAATGATCACACGCACGGCACAGCGGACACACCAGGAACCGCGGTGTTGGCCGTCGAATGGCGCTAACTGCGCAGCATTTGTGCACCGCCGCCGTCAGTGTCAGCCAGTTTGCCGTGGCATACGGAGCTCCATCGCAGTCTTTAACACTGGTAGCATGCCGCGACAGCGTGGACGTGAACCGTATGTGCAGTTGACGGACTTTGAGCGAGGGCGTATAGTGGGCATGCGGGAGGCCGGGTGGACGTACCGCCGAATTGCTCAACACGTGGGGCGTGAGGTCTCCACAGTACATCGTTATTGTCGCCAGTGGTCGGCGGAAGGTGCACGTGCCCGTCGACCTGGGACCGGACCGCAGCGACGCACGGATGCACGCCAAGACCGTAGGATCCTACGCAGTGCCGTAGGGGACCGCACCGCCACTTCCCAGCAAATTAGGGACACTGTTGCTCCTGGGGTATCGGCGAGGACCATTCGCAACCGTCTCCATGAAGCTGGGCTACGGTCCCGCACACCGTTAGGCCGTCTTCCGCTCACGCCCCAACATCGTGCAGCCCGCCTCCAGTGGTGTCGCGACAGGCGTGAATGGAGGGACGAATGGAGACGTGTCGTCTTCAGCGATGAGAGTCGCTTCTGCCTTGGTGCCAATGATGGTCGTATGCGTGTTTGGCGCCGTGCAGGTGAGCGCCACAATCAGGACTGCATACGACCGAGGCACACAGGGCCAACACCCGGCATCATGGTGTGGGGAGCGATCTCCTACACTGGCCGTACACCACTGGTGATCGTCGAGGGGACACTGAATAGTGCACGGTACATCCAAAGCGTCATCGAACCCATCGTTCTACCATTCCTAGACCGGCAAGGGAACTTGCTGTTCCAACAGGACAATGCACGTCCGCATGTATCCCGTGCCACCCAACGTGCTCTAGAAGGTGTAAGTCAACTACCCTGGCCAGCAAGATCTCCGGATCTGTCCCCCATTGAGCATGTTTGGGACTGGATGAAGCGTCGTCTCACGCGGTCTGCACGTCCAGCACGAACGCTGGTCCAACTGAGGCGCCAGGTGGAAATGGCATGGCAAGCCGTTCCACAGGACTACATCCAGCATCTCTACGATCGTCTCCATGGGAGAATAGCAGCCTGCATTGCTGCGAAAGGTGGATATACACTGTACTAGTGCCGACATTGTGCATGCTGTGTTGCCTGTGTCTATGTACCTGTGGTTCTGTCAGTGTGATCATGTGATGTATCTGACCCCAGGAATGTGTCAAAGTTTCCCCTTCCTGGGACAATGAATTCACGGTGTTCTTATTTCAATTTCCAGGAGTGTATTTACAATGATGTGTTACATTTGGCATAAGTTAGTTTCAGTATAAAATACAGCATATTTATTGCAAATTGCTTTCTGAGTGTACTTAGGTCACTCACTCCTAGGAACATACAATTTCAGGTCCACAACATTTCTTACACCTAAAGGTCTTTTGGATTTTGGGTAGATTAGGTGGTAAGCATTATCGTGTGGAATGTTCTGTATCAATACGGTCCATTATAAATATATTTAAATTAGGAAATTTCATGGTTCAGTTCACTAGATTTTTCGTGGGTTTTTAAAAGAACATAATCTCCAATTTTAAATTTTGAAACTTTCAGTTTTTTATCGTGACTTTTAGATCTAGATTCAACTTTTTGTTTTGCCCTTTTTCTGACTAATTCTTTCTTTTGACTCAACCCCAAGCTTGTACAAGTCGGAAACTCTAGTTTTTCCTCAATTAAACTTTTACTTCTGCTGCCTAACAAAATTTCTTCCGGTGGGAATCCAGTAGTTTCATGATGTACTGCGTTCATGACATTCTCAAAATCCGATATAAACTTGCCCCAGGCTCTATGGTTATGACTGAAGTACGTTCTGCACAATCTCCAGATTTCTCGCATGTACCTTACAACGGGGTTGCTAGCTGGGTGATATGCTGATATATATTTAACCTCCACACCATTTTGCTCCATTCCTTCTTTCAAAATTTTGGATATAAACTGGGGTCCATTATCAGATAGTACTGCCTTGGGTTTCCCAATGGTTCTGAAGTATTCAACCATCCTACTAAATATAGCTTTTGCTGTTGCTCTTTTCAAGGGGTATAATTTCACAAACTTTGAGAATACTTCCAAAATTACTAAAATATATGCACAATTTCCTGAAGTCTTTGGGAGGGGACCATATAAATCTACTGATAATAATTCTAGGGTGTCTTGAGGTAATGTACTTTGCATTGGACCTCTGTTAGTTCTGTTCAGTACTTTGGCCCTTTGACAGACATCGCACGACTTAATTCGTTCCTTTACCTTCTTACTGACACTACCAGTAATCACTACTACATTATTCAATTTATCCAAACACTTATTTGGCCCACTATGCCCCAATGCTAAATGAAAATAGTCTATGACCTCGGTATCAAACTGGTGTGGCCAACATACTCTCCATTCCTCAGTGGCTAAATCTTTCCTCCTATATAAAATGCCTTTAAAGATTTTGTAATGCTACTTAATTTGAGGATACTGCACACTGTCAAAATTAACCTTTACAGATTTCCATGTCGTATCCTCATTCTGATGGTATTTCATATTTTTATATATTTGTTCAATTTTCCTTTTTGCTGAAACCTCTTTCATATACCTTATCTGAAAAGTACCCTCTTCACCATTTTCATTGGGCACTTCACTCATACCATTAGGCAATCGAGATAACGCGTCTGCCACATAATTCTCAGTACCCTTAACATAGCAAATCTCGTAATCAAATTGTTGCAGGTACAAAGCCCAACGAGTTAGCCTGCTATTAAGTAAACGACAATCTTTAAGGAAAGTTAAAGCTTTATGGTCAGTATGTATGATGAGCTTATGGTCCCACAGATAATTTCTGAATTTCTTTAACCCCCATATTATGGCTAAATCTTCCTTTTCTGATATAGTGTAGTTTCTCTCGTATTTTGTTAGAGTTCTACTTGCAAATGCGATAGTCCTGTGTACGATTTCTTTGCTATCACAAATTTCTTGGAAAACTTCTATATCAATTCCATAAGCACTGCTGTCAGTACTCATGTGGAAAGGTTTTGACAGTATGGGGTGATGCAAAATAGTGTCATTCAAAAGTTCACTTTTTAAATTTTCGAAATCTCTCATACACCCTTCAGTCCACACAAAAGCACTATTTTTTTTAAGTAGATTATTCAAATGAGGACTATTAAAAACTTGCCCGTTGACGAATTTTCTATAGAACCCACATAAACCTAAAAAGGCTTTCAACTGTTTTCTATTTCTAGGAGCTGGACACCCTGCTATTGCACGTAATTTCTCCGGGTCCTTGCCAATACCGGTCGTAGTAATAATGTGCCCCAGAAACTTTATCTCCGATTTCACAAATTCACATTTCTTCCACTTAAGCGTCATGCCACCTGCTTGTAGAGCAACGAAAACTTTATGCAATAATTCACAATGCTCTTGCCATACTTCTGTAGCAATCAGTAAATCACCTACATAAATGGTTAGCCAGGAACTCAGTTCTCTCCCTAATACAAAGTCCAGTGCCCTAATAAATACTGCCACCGAAGTGCTAAGCCCAAATGGTACTACTTTATACTGATAGCATTTCCCGGCAAATAGAAAAGCGGTGTATTTACGGGATTCTTTACTCAAAGGAATTTGCCAGTATCCGGCGGTCATGTCCAGACTGGTTAAATACTTCACATTATAAAATTTTTGAAGCATTTCGTCTAGATTTTCAGGTCTGTCTATTTCCTTCTTTACAATTTTGTTCAAAGTCCTGGCGTCAATAACTACTCTTACTCCCCCATCCCTTTTGTTCACGACGATAAGGGGACTATTATATTCGCTGCTACTCCGTTCGATTACACCCCATTCTATCATTTTATCTATTTCCACTTGCACAGCCTGCCTCTTTGATATGGGTACCGAAAACGGTCTTACAAAGAAAGGTTTATGCTCTATTGTCTCAATATGGTATTCGAAATTCTTAACTAGGCCAGGTTTGTCCGAAAATACGGCGCTATTATTTTTTAAAATATCAAGCAATTCTGTTTTCTGATCAGGAGATATCTCCTTCAAATTTTCCACAATTTCTTCAAAATTATGCCCCTGCTTATCACTCTCATTTATTAATCTCTGGACGTGGTAGACCTCATATTTGTTTGTCAAACCATCATTCCCTTGGTCGATTTCCAACAATACAGAATCAATTTCTGAATCGGACACCTTCCCATATTCCTCAAATTTTAATTCCAAATTCCTAATGCACTATTAATTTTGATCACTTCTTGGCTACAATCAATAATAACCTTTTCTTTATCTAACCAATCTATTCCCAGAATCATTTCAGTACTCAAGTCTGGCACAACCAAAAAATCGTGTTCAAAGTTTTGTCCTTTTATACTAAATTCAACCAAAATCTGGTTCTTTACCGGCTTGCTAGTGTTGCCAGTAGCCCCAACAATTTTTACACCCGTCACTGACATAATTACTAGTCCAGGCTTATCACAAATGTGTTCGAAAATCGATTGGGAGATTGCACTTATCTGAGATCCAGTATCAAGAAGTACCTGCAATTTCACATTATAAATTTCAACTGGTATTACAGTTGGTTTCACCGTCCAATGTTTTTCATTATTGTGATCTTCTCTAAGCAAATCCGGGTCGACGATAACATCGTCCCAAGAGATGCTTTTAACATTTACCCCACCTATGTCTGGCGGTTTCTTTGGTTCCGGGAGTTCAAAGTCATTAATTATTTGAACTCTTTGTAAAATAGACCCTGAGTCGTCAGGTGATTCCTTCTTTCTTTGTTCAGTCTCAACATCTGGATTTTGTTTTGAAACTTCGTCATCATTAGGTACAATATCGCAATTAGCTGTATCCCCATTATTTTCACTAGTACCGAAACATTCGTCATCTGAACTATCGTCAGAATCCGACCATTCTGGATCGCTTTCAGGTTCTAACATAAAAGCTTTTCTGAGACAGGCACTAAGTTCTCCTTCTGCATTTTCGTCAGGCTTTGATTTTAACTCAATATCTTCTTTTGGCAAAACAGCCTCATTATCAGCTTTACTCACATCTGCTGTTACTTCATATCTAGTGTAATCCTCGTGGACTTCAATTACCTTTAGGTAATTACCTGCCTCTTCCTCACTGTGCCTTTCGGTAGCAGCTTGTACCGTTGGCGAATCGTTAACAGAAGTTCCTTCCTCGTCAATGCTTAGGATTTCATCCTCCACTTCCTTCCTATCTTTAATCATTGTCCTATCGGCAGCACGCGTACTCAGCGCGGCGCTGTTTACTCTCTCCTCTTCAACTTTGGGCCACGTCACCTTATCGACGTCCCTATTATCTCCTTTTTCACTATTCAACTTCCTTGCCTCATACTCCTTCTTAAAATTCTCCCACTCACATTGGTTTAGGTCCCTGTACAGATCGTCGATCTGCACACACCAATCAGTTACTTCTGCTAGATCATTCTCGCCATTTACTTTTTTGCTAACACTGCTAACCGCGCCTCTCTGTGTCTCCACCGTTTCATCTACGATTTCCTTCGCCACAGAATTACCACTCGTAATGTATGCACCAGTACTTACGGCTATGTTCGTACCTAATGCTGCTGCATTGCTAGCGGCTTCTCTCTGAACAGCTGTTCTGCTAGGCTGGGCCGTTGCCCTCTGATGCTCCACTCGCCTGTTAACATGTATCGCTCTGCGCGACGTAGATGACTCACCAGCGCTCGCACCTGGCGCTTGTTTTGCAACAACACTTTGCGTCGTTCCACGCCTGTCTCTAACCTGTCTCATCATTTTACTGTCAGTCCGGTAACTTTCCTTAATTCGGGGCCGGTATGTACTGTCCGCTTCCGTTTGGCCCGCAACGTTCGCGGAAATCAATTTCCCGCGTCGTTACTATTTTGCGCGGTATACCCTCTACCGCGACCTGGATAACTCCCTCTTCCTCTTCCTCTGCCTCTACCTCTTTGTATCACATTGACGTGAAACTCATCGCCGTCATTTCTCTCGTCACGATTACGGTTGTTTCTGTTACCAAAATTTTGATGATTGGCACGACTTTCGCGCCAGTGGTCTTCGTCTTCGACCCTTTCGAGAAACGCTTGGAAGCTGCGATGATTGCTTCCCACGTATCTCCTTGAATCTTCTGGAAGCTTTTTATATAGCTCCCATATTATTTCTGAATCGGATCTTCTCCCTCTTAAATGCGTCAACTTCCGGTACCAATACTCGCAGAAATCTTTCAAAGAATTCTCGCCCCTGTTATCATGAAGTTTGACCATGATAAACTCGCGCCACAAATGATCCTGTTTTTGTTCGGACCAATATTCTTCCGTAAACTTTCGCTTAAATTCTTCGAACGTCATTCGTTCGGTATTCAAATTAATTCCCCAGCGCTTAGCGTCACCTGCTAAGGCGCTAATTACTACGTTTATCTTTTCCTGATCAGACAAGTGTTCAGGAAATACCTCTCGCAATTTTTTATGAAATCTAACGGATGCCATCCGTTATGTTTTTTGGCGGGATCGAAGCGTTGCTCACCTTCTAACAGCTTCGTAATTGGTGTGCCATTATAGACAACACCAGGTCTATCTTTAATTTTACTCTCTAGATCGAAAATTTTCCCTTGAATTTTCGAAGTATTTTGTTCACACTTTTGTACATATCCGGTAAATTTTTCGCCTAAATCTCTTTCAGTGTCTGAAACTGACTTTTTCAACTGTGATATTCCATGTTGACATTCGTTTACGATCTCAGTTTTGAGACCGAAAACTTTTTCGTCTATTTTTGTTTCAATCAGACGCTCTACTTTCTCTTGGATGTTGATAATTTCAACATCAAACCTACTGTTAATGTTGTCAATTTCCCCCTGCATCGTATCCATATTCTTATTAATTATGTCAATTTCAAATTTCATAGTATTTACCACAGAACTCAAAGTACCCATTTTTTGTTCTACCTGTTCTATTTGTTTACTAATTTTAATTCCTTGTTCTTCGACCTGTGTTTTAAGCTCACCAACTTGTGTTTTAAACTGCTCGTCAACGTGTGTTTTAAGCTGACTAACCTGATTACTGACTTGTTTTTGAAGCTGATCATTCTGTCCTGCAATTTGTTTGGTTACTAGTTCAAATAAATCGTTCATGCTTAAAATTTTCACACTGTTTTGTTCAACGGAATCTGTGTGTTCCGATCCTACTTCAAAAGTTTCTTTCGGTTCTTTCTTTATCTGTGGTGAATCAAACATGTCAGTGGATTCATTCACATACCCACTATCATCTACAAAGTCACCCTCTACTTCTTGTTTTCTTCCTTGCTGTGTTCGAGGCGATCTCAACCTTTCAATCTGTTCGTTAACATGTTCGTGGTATTGTATGTACGCCAATTGTCTTTCGCTAACGCCATCTGTTGTCTGGCCGCGTAAACTCCCGCTATTGCTATGCGCCTCTTCCATTACGCTCGGCACATCTACTGTTTCTACGTTTTTGTCCATACTGAATGCAAATTACACCTCTCCACTGTATTTGACGTTCACTGCTATTTATTTTTACTAAATATTATTGCAATTCGTGCCACTGAACATCCACTGTTCGGTATTCACATTAATTTGTGACCGACAACAACTAGATGTCCTGTCACCGGGAAGCCACTTGTAACGTCTACGCTCTTGCGTACGTTAACTTTATAAGGCCTGTACTATAGTAAGTTGACAGACCTCACCTTATAAGAAAGGATATTGGTAAATATGTTGACCGCGTGTACCTGAATGGAGGCAAAATCAGACTTACACTCACTCAGTAAATACACTCCTGGAAATGGAAAAAAGAACACATTGACACCGGTGTGTCAGACCCACCATACTTGCTCCGGACACTGCGAGAGGGCTGTACAAGCAATGATCACACGCACGGCACAGCGGACACACCAGGAACCGCGGTGTTGGCCGTCGAATGGCGCTAGCTGCGCAGCATTTGTGCACCGCCGCCGTCAGTGTCAGCCAATTTGCCGTGGTATACGGACCTCCATCGCAGTCTTTAACACTGGTAGCATGCCGCGACAGCGTGGACGTGAACCGTATGTGCAGTTGACGGACTTTGAGCGAGGGCGTATAGTGGGCATGCGGGAGGCCGGGTGGACGTACCGCCGAATTGCTCAACACGTGGGGCGTGAGGTCTCCACAGTACATCGATGTTGTCGCCAGTGGTCGGCGGAAGGTGCAGGTGCCCGTCGACCTGGGACCGGACCGCAGCGACGCACGGATACACGCCAAGACCGTAGGATCCTACGCAGTGCCGTAGGGGACCGCACCGCCACTTCCCAGCAAATTAGGGACACTGTTGCTCCTGGGGTATCGGTGAGGACCATTCGCAACCGTCTCCATGAAGCTGGTCTACGGTCCCGCACACCGTTAGGCCGTCTTCCGCTCACACCCCAACATCGTGCAGCCCGCCTCCAGTGGTGTCGCGACAGGCGTGAATGGAGGGACGAATGGAGACGTGTCGTCTTCAGCGATGAGAGTCGCTTCTGCCTTGGTGCCAATGATGGTCGTATGCGTGTTTGGCGCCGTGCAGGTGAGCGCCACAATTAGGACTGCATACGACCGAGGCACACAGGGCGAACACCCGGCATCATGGTGTGGGGAGCGATCTCCTACACTGGCCGTACACCACTGGTGATCGTCGAGGGGACACTGAATAGTGCACGGTACATCCAAACCGTCATCGAACCCATCGTTCTACCATTCCTAGACCGGCAAGGGAACTTGCTGTTCCAACAGGACAATGCACGTCCGCATGTATCCCGTGCCACCCAACGTGCTCTAGAAGGTGTAAGTCAACTACACTGGCCAGCAAGATCTCCGGATCTGTCCCCCATTGAGCATGTTTGGGACTGGATGAAGCGTCGTCTCACGCGGTCTGCACGTCCAGCACGAACGCTGGTCCAACTGAGGCGCCAGGTGGAAATGGCATGGCAAACCGTTCCACAGGACTACATCCAGCATCTCTACGATCGTCTCCATGGGAGAATAGCAGCCTGCATTGCTGCGAAAGGTGGATATACACTGTACTAGTGCCGACATTGTGCATGCTCTGTTGCCTGTGTCTATGTGCCTGTGGTTCTGTCAGTGTGATCATGTGATGTATCTGACCCCAGGAATGTGTCAATAAAGTTTCCCCTTCCTGGGACAATGAATTCAAGGTGTTCTTATTTCAGTTTCCAGGAGTGTACAATGACACGTCAAGCAAGCCTAAAGTGCAACTATACATTAGGACGGACAAGAAACAACACAGCAGATGCTACCAATTGTTAATAATACGGTCGCCAGCCTAATTAGGCATTAACTGAGTTTCTTTCCTGTACAAGAGGGATTACGTTCAAGCACAACAACACGTAGTAACACTGCATTATATGGTAAGTTTTAGAATCAGAAAATTTACTGAACTAATATTTTCACTTTCTGTACTAATATGGACAAGCTATAAATACACAACAATGCACTATAATGTTCCCTACAAAATTCGTATTGTCTATTGGTCTGATTGAAATCGAGCATAGGTTACCCTAGAAACAGCACTTTCGAAACACACATACAATGTCAATTTTAAAAAGGTAAAACATTGATAAATTTAAGTTTTATATTGACTTTAACTTTGCTGGTCAAATCAGTTCAGTACACTTCAGAATTCCAATGAATAGAAAAGAAAAGGGGGGGGGGGCCTGAAACTGTTATCATCACTGTACTGAAATTTTTGATTACCTAAATAGTTAAGCACTCAAGATTTCCAATATATGAGTTACTATTCTTTTTGTCTTACTTTCTGCTCATTTAACTACCATTATTTTTGTCTCAAATTAATTATACTTCATTACTAAACCAATGTCAACATTATCTTCCAACTTTGCCAAACCTATGTTCTTTACTTGTATATTCATTAACAATAAAGTTCCTTAAACATCATTCTAGCATAGATAGGTCTGCAGGTAATTCTTATTAACATGAACTTTAAATCTTCATTTCGGGACACTCGGATTGCACAACATGTGGAAAGGACCCTGTCTAGGTTAGTGATGAGGATAATTAAATGATAGGACAATCTGGTAAAAGTTAAGTTGTTATTGAACAGTCAGGAACAAAATTAACACTGGTCCACACCAATACAGTACTAAATGTTTCAACCTGTTCGTGTCGATGCGGCGGTTGGCGGGCGGCGAGATGGCGAGGCGCACAGCACACGTACAATCACAGCTATGGCTCTTGATGTATCGGCACTTTGCTTCTTCTTAGCGTCGCAATCCTTTTCCATTTAGTGCCTATGGAATATAGCCATGCTGTATAGTCGTCGGAAACGGCACATCCGAGGCTCAATGAAATCACGTTTTCCAGGAGAGCCTCCTCGATCCAGAGCGTGTTTCTCAGACCGATGCCCAACTCCGACTACTACTGCTGAGCCCGTTATGCCGTGCAGTGCCCGTGTGCATTTTCCCGCGCTCGCCTGCCATCCACCTTTTACCGCTCCCCTACAGACAGGGTATTCACCCTAGGTTTTGCATTCCACATATCCTAATACATTGCCTACGTATGGACCAGAAACACAAGTACAACTTTAACATCTTACAACAGTTTCAACATTTCTTACAGTTCCAATTTGTTATAATATTGCTTGAAATTTGACATAAATATTAATATTCACATCGAAAGTTGTTTATAGTTTCCTCAACACAATGACATGAAAAGAAAAGAAATGAATTCAGAACATCGATTACACTAATTTATCGAAAATCAGAAGAAAAAATTATTATTTGTACAGTTGTTGTTACAAACTCTCCGAACCGAGGTGATGCAAAACTGTTTTTGATGTGTGTATGATGTACTCACAACCCTCTACGAGTAGTAGGAATGATGTTCAGACCCCGTGTTGAAAAATTTGCGTTGTTGATAGTGTTAGTGCAAGGAATTGCTGTTAGCCGCCGATACTGGTACGGCGATGTAGGGCTGATACACAGTGGTTCACAGCCCCACAACAGGCCACAGCAGTCCACCCACCCCACCGCCGCCGCACACCGAACCCAGGGTTATTGTGCGGTTCGGCCCCCAGTGGACCCTCCCCCCTCACCAGGGAACGTCTCATACCTGATGAGTGTAACCCCAGATGTTTGCGTGGTAGGTTGATTATGATCTACGCATATGTGGAGACAGTGTTTGCACAGCAATCGCCGACATAGTGTAACTGAGGCGGAATAAGGGGAACGAGCCTGCATTCGCCGAGGCAGATGGAAAACCGCCTAAAAAACCATCGACAGACTGACCGGTATACCGGACCTCGACACTAATCCGCCAGGTGGATTCGTGCCAGGGACCGCCACGCCTTCTCGCTCGGGAAGCAGCGCGTTAGCCGTTTGGGCTTCTCTAACGTTTTTGTGTTTTTAAAGTAAAATGACACGGAGAGAACTGATAAAGTAGCTTCTGTATAATATTACTGGAAGCTATAATTACCGCTATTTATATTTAATTGCAGATAGAACATGATGGTACCCTTCCCACCCCTCCGTTGATTAGTCAGCGCTGTCTCGACCAAGAATAATTCATCTTCTTTGGATATTGGCGATAGTTTGATCGGGTCTTGTCAGTGGTTACTGGAAAGTTTCCGTGCTGCTTCGCAGCTGCAGTGTACCAACGTACGGCGCTGCAGCAGTCACTACACAGTGCACCGTTTATTGTTGGTGTTGCCACTTTATTGTGCGTTAGGTTAAACAGAATCATGGTACGAAGCAAACTTGCGTCTGGAACCGAAGTGTGCGTATTATAACGAGTACGCTCCCCCCTCCCCCTTTCTGGGCTCTTTAAAAAGTGAACAGTCTGTAGTGGTAGGCAGAAATTTCTAAAAGTTGTGAAGTGGTACGCATTGAAAGAAAACGTAGAGGTCGTCTCTCCGCACCGTTGATGAAGAACTTGATTTCGAATTTCGAACTAACAGGCGAAATGGGAATTGCTCCTGGGAGAGGCCGACGGTCAGTCGCGCCACAAATTGTTGAAGAAGTTACTGTGTTGCCATGGATGAGAATGCTGGAAGCAAGGTGCGGTCTTCAAGCATTCCACGAGCTGTGTCACGTCAGCTGAACGTTCCGTAGCCACCACCTTCCGAAAAGTGCTCCGACCTGTTGTGAAATGGTATCTCGAGTGCGGCTCCGGACTGCCGTGGAAGCGAACGGTCATCACATTCAGCAACGCTTGTAGCCTAGAGCGTAAACATGGTACTTAATAAACAAATGTTACCTTTTATGCGGAAATTAAAATACGTTTCTTTCAGTGGTTTGCTGGTTACTTCTCTTCCGCATGTCATTACTAATGTTGACATGTAGTTTAATTGTCCCACGATCACTAGTTTTTGATGGGGGCACTCTCAAGTAGCGAAGATTTAATTGAGGAGGTGACACGTAACAGCGAACATGTCCACAATAAAAAAAAAGTAATACAGAATGTATAACACTCTTAACTGCTACTGCTATACCATAACCTTAAAGTTGGAGGCAGGTCGTAAAATATAACTATCTAGTTAGTACAATTATGGTATAAAGCAACAGAGCAATGTTACCCTCTGAGAGGAATTTTATGTTGACCGTGTTGTACCTAACGGATGTGGCTTATCGGAAGTGAAAGTCAGAATTACGTAAACATTTGAACAGTAACAAACAAAATTTTGCCTATCTGCACTGTTTAACGTATAAAGAAAACGGTCGCCAGCCTAACTAGGAAAGAGAATGATTAACATTCTCGTTCAAGAAAATAGTTATTAGTAACTTTAATGGATAAACACAACCTATACTTCGTCACACGCGAGTGCAATGAACTCTGACACATACATATGTTTACGTTAAGATTGAAGCTAACAACTGGAGCAGCACAAACTATTTGCAAAAATATAACAGATACCGAAACACCCTATTACTTTCAGGCTTTAAAGAAATTACGGTTTTTTGTAATTAGTGGTCTTTCCGTTACTAATTACCCAGCATTAATACAATAGACAAACTGTGGATCCTGTTATGTTATTAATATGCACTTCCTATACACAAGAGAAACATAAACTTAGCAAACATAAGTATATAACGTATCACAACTGCAGTTTTCCATTTTTACTACAGTGAAACACAAAATTAACGTATACGTAAGATACTGACTCACCTTCTGCGATTTACAACTGGCAGTAATGTGATCATTCACTAAGCAAAACTTTATAAGCCTCAATCTTAAGAACTTTTAATATTGAAGTTGGCAACAGCACTTTAATAAGCAGTTTTAATAGGAATATTTTCAGCAAACAACATTTACTTTAACTCACTCTCTTGCCACATTAACTTTAACTTTCTTTTTAGTATGTTGAAGAGGCATCAATTAGCAAAACTCTAGGCTTTAATTTCTTTCAGTAAGGACACTCGGAAATCACTTTAGTTCAAACGGAGAGGAACCTGAGAGGTGTTAAGATGAGGAGAAAAATCAAGGTAGGTATATAAATTCAGATATAAATTACCTTATATTTGAACACACTAACACATACATTAAGCTGATCCTTCACTGTACATCATTATAGCATTCCGATGCAATGATTGCGCAATGTGGTGGCAACTGCATGTTGGTAGGTGGAATTGCAGGCAGAATTGCTGGACTCTGTCATTTCTTGGTGGCGATGATAGATACAAATTCCAGAATAGTTCCAGCACACAATGGATAAATTATCCATCCATCCGAGGCATTGGAAAGAAGCAGAAAAAGCCTCTCTCGGAACCAGCACAATATGCATCTTTTACATGGCAGTGCACAGTTTGGTAGCTCGTCCCCGACTTGTAGCTCGTCCCCGACTGACTATCAGTTCCACCTTTTCCACCTAGGCCAACCACAATTTGCGCGCGCTACACAGTTCCGTTCCCGAGGGGAACCTCTACACCTTTTACATACAAACTAACTAAGAATCCTAAGTGAGGATCAGCAGTTTACATAACAGCAACCAAATGCATTAAATAAAACAAAACATTTACACATATTGACATCTCTACAAAAAATTATTCACACAAAATTACAATTATATACAGTAAGTTTTGTTCCCTCCAAATGGGACAAAGAGTTTAAATGAAAGATACAGTACTTTGCATTGAACCAAACCATGACATCAAAGTTTGTACAAAGAAAGGAGTATACAATTTGGTGTTATCTATTCAATCAAACACATTTACAGATACTCAATGTTATAACATTAAATAAAACAAAAGCAAAATAAATCCATACAGCAGAAGAGCTATGGTGTTACAAATGGAACGCTACATATAACATAAGCACAATATACAGGGTGATTATAATTAAAGTTAAAATTCAACCTGCTTTAGCAATAACGCCACTGGTCAGAATCACATCAAATTGCAAGGGTATATTAGCGGAGGAGGAGGAAACGTATGGCTGAAGAAAAATAAACAGTTACAAAATGTAGGAACAGACGGCGCTGTAAGCATTATAATTTAATAGTGGTCGACTACAAATGACAAATGAATCATACAACAATGCCTAAGGTGGATGTCTGACGTTAAACAAACTGTACTACTCAGTGCGCATGGGTGTACAGGTGTGATACTGTTAGTTACGTAAGCCCGTCCACTAAGGCAAGGTCATATCACATCGGACGGGAAACATGAGTCTCTAATTGTCCTGAGGCCAAACACCGCATAAAAAGCATCACTCACATCGGGTTTTAACTGTCCTGGGGTCAAACACTGCATAAAAAGCATCAATCAAAATCAAATCGATTATTAATTTCCGCGTGACTGGCGCTAAACATGTTCAATATGCTGTTCACCGTTTTCTGCAACAAGTTGAAATCGAGAAACATGTTCCACAGCTGATCGAAGTGTTTCCGGGGTCACGTTCAGAATGTGTTGCGCGATGCGTGCACTCAATGCAGCTAGGCTTGCAATCGGAACACTGAACGCAACGTCTTTCAGATAACCCCACAGCCAGTTGTCACACGGATTAAGGTGGGGTGATCGGGACGGCCAGGCTGTAGGGAAATGGTGGCTGATAATTCTAGCATTTCCGAAATGGCGCTTCAGCTGCTGCTTAACTGGGTTTGCAATGTGCGGAGGTGCGCCATGTTGCATACAAATGATCCCATCCACACACCCACGCTGTTGGAGAGCTGGAATGACGTGGTTGCGCAAAAGACACTCATAGCGCTTACCAGTAACGGTACAGGTAACAGGACGGGAAGCACCTGTCTCTTCGAAAAAACATGGCCCTATGATAAATGATGCCGTAAACTCGCACCACACAGCGATCTTTTCAGGATGAAATGGTACTGGTTGATTTGCGTGTGGGATTTTCCGTTGCTCTTATTCGACATATCCTGTCAAATGGAAATGGGCTTCGTCTGTCCACAAAATCATCCACCGCCAATCATTGTCCACGTCCATGTGAGCAATAAATTCTAAAGCAAAGGTCTCTCTTGCTGGTAGGTCCACAGGAAGCAACTCGTGCACATGGGTAATTTTGTATGGATAGCAAAGAAGGATGTTTCGTCGGACTTTACCCACCGTGATCACGCGTATGTCCAATGTTCGGGCAGTTCTCCGTGCACAACACGTTTGTGGCCACTGCTTCCAATGACGTCGAATCAATTCGTTTGCTCCCTCTAGCAGGTTGCACGTCAAAAGATCCCGTCTTTTCGAATTTCCGAATCGTTTTCTCCAGACCCGCGGCAGTCACCGGACCAACGCCTTTTTTGAAACCCTTCACTGTCCGGAACTTCTGCAGAGCGACGTGTGGACAGTCACCATTCTCGTAATACAACTCTACAAGCAGAGCGCGGTCCTGCATTGAGGCAGGCATGGCGAACGTCGCAGACGCGTAAGGAGGAAATGCTGTGAACCCGGCCTGTTTATACCAACTTCAATGGATCGTGCGCATGACAGGTGTTTTCATTTACGTATTCTGACACATACAGCGCCATATATTGATCAATTTTCACACTATTTTTTCTTCTGCTGTAAGTTTTCCCCCTTCTCCGATAATATTCCGTTGCAATTTGACGTCATTCTGACCTGTGGTGTTATTTCTACAGCGAATTGAATTTTTATCTTTAATTATAATCACACTGTAAATATGTCACACATATCAAGTCAAATCCAACATGTGCCATGATACGAACTGTGAAAATACGTGTTTCGAAGTAAACATGAACCCATCCACTTATACATTTCGTGCAATAAGTGTTGGTCCATTACAGCCAATAGGAGACGTTGATTTCAGTCACGTGATTTCCATTCCAGTAACGGCCAGACGTTGCCGCGCAAAGCAGCTGTTTGCATCAGTTAGTGTTGTGCATAGTTCTAATATTAATACTTATTACTACGAGAACACCTTCACTTACTTTCTGATCACATTTTCGACAGAGATACTTCTGCGGAAAAGGCCGACGATTGTAACAAAGAAAGAATGTTATGAGGTCTACCAGTCAGTGGGTGAAATAAGAAACCTTCATGAAGACTGGAGAGTGATAAACTCGAAATCCTTGTCTAACGGCCTACGAAATTTGGATCACATAAATGAAATGAAAGGAATTTTCACATACAAGTACGAAGCTATGGGAAACAGTCATGTTGATACGGAGGAAACTCCATTCTAGAGGTCCCAGCAGCACGAACAAGAGCAAATGGGTCATTACGAAACTCTTTTCTTATCCACGAACTGAAGCACATCTCAGTCATCCAATCTCAAATGACAAGAAGAAAGATGTTGATGGTTTACTGCAAACTGTTTTTGGTGAAGATTGGCAAATCCAAGAGGACTTAAAATAGGTATACATCCATCACTGACGATATATCCATGTTATTCAGCACAGAGGTGGATGAAATTGCTTGTGATTGTTTAAGAGATTCTTCTGGTTTATATGTTTGCGTGTAACAGTTAGTTCTAACAACAGTAGTATTAATAGGTAATAACTTTTTATATCATAGAGTTCTGTTATAGTGATTTGAAATATTGTAAATAATTGTGAGGCAACAGTGAAATCAGAACTTTCGGTAAAACAGTTCATAACTTCTACCCATGATATCACATACTAACTTGCTACAGATACGGAATAAGAGAAAATATAGCAAGTATTATACAATAAGCCGGCCGGAGTGGCCGAGTGGTTCTAGGCGCTACAGTGTGAAACCGCGCGACCGCTACGGTCGCAGGTTCGAATCCTGCCTCGGGCATGCATGTGTGTGATGTCCTTAGGTTAGTTAGGTTTAAGTAGGTCTAAGTCTAGGGGACTGATGACCTCAGATGTTAAGTCCCATAGTGCTTAGACCAATTTGAACCAAAGGAATAAGAATATTTTCATTACTGATTTAATTTATATCTATTAACTGCTTTTTGGCACAAAAGTAAAGGCGTTTGTATTGCAATGTGTTATTTTTGTTCATTTGTATGCCTGAAATATACTGACTGGGGAAAACTGTGTTTATTGGACGTTTTCGTTTTGGATGACACCTCCTCAGTTATAACTACCGTGTATTTATCATCAAGTAAACCACTAACGACTCTCTTCATCTACTAACAAGGAATAAAGAAAATTATTGTTTAACGGCCCTTCAACGTAGACCGTAAGGTACTGCGAGACCCTATGGGTTAGCCAGGCGCATCAATAAGCCGCTTCCGAGATCCGGGAAGGCGCATCCTCCCCGTATCCAATATGACCACCGAATTGATAACGAGGGTGGATATGCCGGGCAGGCTGGATGTCGTTTCCAGGCGGTTTCTCACATCACACTTGGTGAATACTGGGCTGCTTCCCCGTCGCAAACAAGCAATGAGCGAACATGTAGAAAACGAAGTCCAACTTGAACGTGTGCTTCACTCTAGATGCAGACACGAGGGGTTCCGTTCCAGCGGGAAGGCATGGAGTCAGGGAGGCATCCAACTGCGGACTGTCACTATCATTGCCTCAAGTAACAAAATTACGCCGACCTGGTATTCGAAAGGGACAAGCAAAGATGATGAAGAAGAAAACCGTAAGCGGCTCACATAGTTACTTTTTACAGTTACGGATCACAGTGTTGCCAGAGTCAACATGCCTTCTTGTATTGTTGCACGTGGTTCCCATATAAGTACATAAAAACGGTGGCATTATTTTGACTTATTATCTTCTAATCCTACCACATCTAACCATGGTAAACCAGAAATCCTCCGACCAGCTTTCTGAGATGTTAGTATGGACGAAGGAAAAAAGTCAAGTAAACATGGGATCTAAAATGCACACATGAAGAGTAGGAAGACAAGCAACGAAGTGCTCGGATTAAAAATGATGGACGACAAGGATGGAGTGTAGTGTCGGCAGACTCTAATAGAAAGAGGCGGCCAAGATGCACGCGCTAACTCACGCAGGGTGGCGTGAGGTCTGAAGCAGGATACGTAATGAATGCTATAAAGAAAAGTACGTAGCTGCTGGAATACTTAACTTTAATCCATCATTTGTATACAGCGTTCTTGATGATACAAGTGAGACTCTCTCTAGATAAATGCAATGTAATGCTAATGGCGCCTTGCTAGGTCGTAGTCATGGACTTAGCTGAAGGCTATTCTAACTAGCTGCTCTGCAAATGAGCGAGTCTTCGTCCGTGTAGTCGCTAGCAAAGTCGTCCGTACAACTGGGGCGAGTGCTAGTCCGTATCTCGAGACCTGCCTTGTGGTGGCGCTCGGTCTGCGATCACTGACAGTGGCGACACGCGGGTCCGACATGTACTAATGGACCGCGGCCGATTTAAAACTACCACCTAGCAAGTGTGGTGCCTGGCGGTGACACCACATGGAGCATGCAGACTGTTCAGTCTATGCATCTAAGACGCAATTGCAGAAACCAAAGAAAGGTTCAAGAGTGCAATTAAGATTTAAGGTAATGGAAATGATCGTTTGGCGTCATTGGCCGGGAGGCTCCTTGCGGGGCAGGTCCGGCCGCCTTGGAGCAGGTCTTATGACATTCGACGCCACACTGGGTGACCTGCGCGCCGGATGTAGATAAAATGGTGATAAAAGCAGCACAACACCCAGTCCCTGAGCGGAGAAAGTCCCCGACCCAGCCGGGAATCGAACCCGGGCCCGTAGGACGGCAATCCGTCACGCTGACCACTCAGCTATCGGGGCGGAAAAGATTCAAAGTGAAGGAATATCAGTGATGAGATAGGGTGGTGACATTGTTGTAACTCAAGATGAAAGCATATCAATTATAAGACAGTAAGATGATACTGGTATCCTCAGCGAAAGTGAAGAACAATTACGCGATCAGTTGAATGGGATGAACACTCTGCTGAGTACAGACTACGGATTGGGAGTAAATCGAAGAAAGGCGAAAGTAATGAGAAAGTAGAAGAAAAGAAAACAGAGAGAAACTTAACATCAGAATTGGTGACTACGAAATAGATAAAGTCAAGGAATTCTGTCACCTAAGCAGCAAAATAATCCATGACGGATGGAGAAAAGAGGACACAAAGAGCAAACTAGGACTGGCAAAAGGGCATCCCTGACCAAGAGCGGTATACATCAAACATAGGCCTTAAATCGAGGAAGAAATATCTGAGGATATTGGAGCGCAGCATTGCATGGTAGTGAAACACGGACAGTGAGAAAATCTGAGATGAAGGAAATCGAAGCCTTTCAGATGTGGTGCTACGGAAGAGAGTTGAAAATTAGGTCGACTAATAAAGTAAGCAATGCGGAGGTTCTCCGTAGAATCGGTGAGGAATGGAATATGTGGAATAGACTGACGAAGAAGAAGGGACAGAATGGTAGAACGTATGTAAAGACATAGCCTCCATGGTATTAGGGGGGAGCTGTAGGGGGTAAAACCTGTAGAGGAAGACAGAGACTGGAATACATCAACCGAGTAATTGAGCATGCAGTTTGCAAGTGCTACTCTGAGATGAAATGGATGGCACCGGAGAGGAATTCGTAGCGGGCAACATCAAACCAGTCAGAAGACCTATGACTGAAAAAGAAATAATTTTTGGAAGACGTAGTATGGACTAAAACAAGAAAAAATTTCGAACAAACGTAGACTGTAAAGTGCATACCTTAATAGCCATATGCACTTGTTCATCATTCCTAGTTTGAAACACAGTTCTTCTACTGACAAGTGCCCGTAGCTCTTGAAGTATGCATTTCAGAGCCTATATTAATTGGAAATATTTTCCTTGTTTTAGTCCGTACCCCCCTGTCTGAAAATATAGAAATCAAAGAGCTCGCATAGAAGAGATGTGTTTCACAGTGCCGAAGATGAAGAAGTGTTCATGCTTCTTGTTGTTGTTGTGGTCTTCAGTCCAGAGACTGGTTTGATGCAGCTCTCCATGCTACTCTATCCTATGCAAGCTTCTTCATCTCCCAGTACCTACTGCAACCTACATCCTTCTGTATCTGTTTAGTGTATTCATCTCTTGGTCTCACTCTACGATTTTTACCCTCCACGCTGCCCTCCAATATTAAATTGGTGATCCCTTGATGCCTCAGAACATATCCTACCAACCGATCCGTTCTTCTAGTCAAGTTGTGCCACAAATTTCTCTTCTCTCCAATTCTATTCAATACCTCCTCATTAGTTATGTGATCTATCCATCTAATCTTCAGCATTCTTCTGTAGCACCACATTTCGAAAGCTTCCATTCTCTTCTTGTCTAAACTATTTATCGTCCGTGTTTCACTTCCATACATGGCTACACTCCATACAAATACTTTCAGAAACGACTTCCTGACACTTACCGAGCGAGGTGGCGCAGTGGTTAGCACACTGGACTCGCATTCGGGAGGACGACGGTTCAATCCCGTCTCCAGCCATCCTGATTTAGGTTTTCCGTGATTTCCCTAAATCGTTTCAGGCAAATGCCGGGATGGTTCCTTTCAAACGGCACGGCCGATTTCCTTCCCCATCCTTCCCTCACCCGAGCTTGCGCTCCGTCTCTAATGACCTCGTTGTCGACGGGACGTTAAACGCTAACCTCCTCCTCCTCCTCCTCCTCCTGACACTCAAATCTATACTCGATGTTAACAAATTTCTCTTCTTCAGAAACGCTTTCATTGCCATTGCCAGACTACATTTTATATCCTCTCTACTTCGACCATCGTCAGTTATTTTGCTCTCCAAATAGCAAAACTCATTTCCTACTTTTCGCCCGACTTAATTCTAATATATACCATTATCCTCGTTATGCTTTTGTTGATGTTCATGTTATACGCTCCTTTCAAGATACTTTCCATTCCATTCAACTGCTCTTCCAGATCGTTTGCTGTCTCTGACAGAATTAGAATGTCATCGGCGAACCTCAAAGTTTTTATTTCTTCTCCATGGATTTTAATACTTACTCCGAATTTTTCTTTTGTTTCCTATACTGCTTGCTCAATATACAGATTGAATAACATCGGGAGTAGCCTATAACCCTGTCTCACTCCCTTCCCAACCACTGCTTCCCTTTCACGCCCCTCGACTCTTATAACTGCCATCTGGTTTCTGTACAAATTGCAAATGCTAGAAACGTAGGTTTTCCATTCCTTAATCTATTTTCTAAGATATCATGCTTCTAAAATTCAAAGTGACCCAGGAAAGATGTTTGTATTCATTCGAGTTACAGTCAACAACATTGTACACCAGGTAATTAATTCCACTCTATAATGACGTCTTCAGGACCTGAACATAGAAAATTTTTCAGTCACGCTGAGTCAATGCACACAGGGTGAACAAGAATTTCACCGACAAAATTGTACCAAAACAAGAAGAACAAGTCTAGGCAACGTACGCAGTAAAATGCTGCCTCATGCTTCTTAAGGCATGCATTTTACTGATTACGTTGTCTAGACCATTTTTTCTTGATTTGGTCCAATTTTGTCGGTGAAATTCTTGTTCACCCTGCGTGTATTGACTCAGCGTGACTGAAAAATTTTCTGTGTTCAGGTCTTGAAGACGTCGTCATAGAGTGGAATTAATTACCTGGTGTACAATGTTGTGGACTGTAACTCGAATGAATACAAACATCTTTCCTGGGTCACTGGGAATTGTGTTGCAACTGTAGTGTTGGCAGAAGAGCCAACACTGTGTTTCTAGAGGAGGCCGGAATGCAAGCGTTTAATTACACGCTGACTGGCGTGAGGTCTGGAACAGGACAATATCTTGAGAATTGCAAATAAAGTAAGTAGTTGATATAATACTTAACTTTAATCCACAATTGTAGAACATCGTTCTTGATGATACATGCTTCACATAATAAATACCAATTGAATACGGCGCCTTGCTAGGTCGTAGCAAAGGTAGCTGAAGGCTATGCTAACTATCGTCTCGGCAAATGAGAGCGTAGTTGTCAGTGAACCATTGCTATGAACGTCGGCTGTACTACTGGGTCGAGTGCTAGGAAGTCTCTCTAGACCTGCCGTGTGGTGGCGCTCGGTCTGCTATCACTGACAGTGGCGACACGCGGGTCCGACGTATACTACCGGACCGCGTCCGATTTAAAGGCTACCACCTAGCAAGTGTGGTGTCTGGCGGTGACACCACAGCAACTATGTCGCAAGTCATTCTCAGAGGAGGATTAGCCTTTGCCATTTCTAAATGAAACATTTCTCTCCTCCCCTTAAGCGAATTGGGAAATACTAGGCTGATGGCCATTAAAAATGCACACCAAGTTCAAGAGCAAGCTGATATAACACATGCCAACGAGAATAGCACACGAAAATACGTCAGGCGCACCATTAAATGGTTTCATTGCAAAGTATACGTCACACAGGTAATGCCACTTGCTCTATCGTAAGACAATCCATAACTTCCAAAGAAACAAAGTTAGGTCTTCTTGAAGTGAGTGAGCAACAACAGAAACATCTTAATACTTCCGTAAAGTTAAAGTTCATAAGTTTGACTAGATTGCAATCTGAAGTGTAACGTTAAGTTTTCCAGTTACTTGAACAAGTTAAATTGTGAAATAGCAACCAAAAGTTGAAGTCCGGAATATCAGGCAGACGTTAAAATCCAAAATTTGTAACAGGATCAAAACACTCGAAATTACTTGGGGTCGGACATCACTGATAAGCTCCCGACAACAACCAGAGAAATTGTTTACGTTTGTGCAAGTACTACGAGCGATAAGCCCGACACTGTCGAAGCGGTGAAGATGTAGTGAAGTAGGGCATATCAAGGGATCCATCGTTACATTGAGGAAATCCGGTCCCTCGCTAACGTGCGGAGAGGGGAGCCGTCGGCGTTGTAGCGACCGATGTCGCCGCAAAGTCTTTCCAGGACTGCGCGCTGCGCTGGAACTTGCATCTGGAGACGGAGCGCGAGCTTAAATATGCCTCATGCACGGACACCCCACATGTAGTGTTGTGCTCTTCCAAAACTACGGTTCGGTGGTTTTGGTCCAGTACATAAATGACGTAGTAAACGGTAGGATTCCCGGTAGTAATGACAGCATTGGTAGGTAAAGAAAAATGAATGAATGTGTGAGAGAGATACTGGGAGCAGGCGACTTCTCTTTGTTTGTTTGTTTCTTTCTTTCTTTCTTTCGCGCATAAAACACTATTCAGTGTTAGTCCATTGTGTATTTTATTTGCTTACAAAATGGAAACTGCATTTCATAAGCAGTAAGAATTAGTTGAACGCTTAACTTCAGCGCTTTTGCACTCAAAAGCCAAAGAAACTGGCACACAGTCCTAATATCGTGTAGGGTCCAGAGAGCTCGCAAAAGTGCCGCAACACCATGTGGCATGGACTCGACTAACGTCCGAAGTAGTGCTGGAGAAAGTCACTCCATAAACCAGTAAGATTACGAGGGGGCGGACATCTCTTCTGAACAGCACGTTGCAAGGCACCGCAGATATGCTCAATAATGTTGAATTCTGTAGAGTTTGGTGCCAGCGGAAAAGTTGAAATTCAGAGGAGTGTTCCTGGAGCCACTCTGTAACAATTCTGGACGTGTAGTGTGTCGCACTGTCCTGCTGGAATTGCCCAAGTCCGTCGGAATGCACAATGGACATGAATGGATGCGGGTGATACACAGAATGAGTATGTACGTGTCACCTGTCAGAATCGTATCTCGACGTATCGAGGGCCCCATATCACACCAACTGTACACGCCGCACTGACGAGCAGCCTCCGTGGATTCACGAGATTGTCTCCAAACCCATACACGTCCATCCGCTAGATACAATTTGAAACGAGATTCATCCGACCAAGCGAACATGTTTCCAGTCATCAACAGTCCAATGTCGGTGTTGACGGGCCGAGGCGAAGCGTAAAGGTCTGTGTTGCGCAGTCATCAAGGGTACACGAGTGGGCCTTCGGCTCCGACAGCCCATATCGATGATGTTTCGTTGAATGGTTCGCACGCTGATAATTGTTGATGGCCCAGCGTTGAAATCTGCAGCAACTTCCGGAAGCGATGCACTTCTGTCACGCTGAACGATTCTCTTCAGGTGTTGTTGGTCCCGTTCTTGCAGCATCTTTTTCCGGCTGCAGCGATGTTTTACCGGATTCCTGACATTCACGGTACACTCGTGAAGTGGTCGTACGGGAAAATCCCGTCATAGTTACCTCGGAGATGCTGTGTCGCATCGCTCGTGCGCCGATAATAACATCACGTTCAAACTCACTTTAATCATGGTAACCTGCCATTGTAGCAGCAGTAACTGATCTAACAACAGCGCCAGACACTTGTTGTCTTATACATGAGTTACCGACAGCAGTGCCGTAATATGCCTGTTTACATGTCTCTGCAATTGAACACGCATGTCTATACCAGTTTTTTTGGCGCTTCAGTGTATATAACCAATGAAATTACTTTTAATGCAAGTACAGTTTATAACCACAATCATAAAAAATCTACATAATTATTGTTGTCGTTTTGTCCTCAATAGAGCGTTCTTCGTCATGATCAGAGGCATTTACTCCTAAGTGTGAAAACTGTTTTTGAATAACACGGAAATGTTTTATATATGCTCGACGAAGTAGTGAAGCGAAGTTCGATATTTTTCGGTTTTGTGTGTTTTTTTTTTAATTTTATGTTTTCATTGAGGAAATTGCCTTTCCCTGCGCTATACGATAAATCTGTACAATTTTTTGTTTTTATTACAGCATTCCTGTGTATCACGTCAGAAATCAACAAATTTCGAATAAGACCTGAATTAAAAGTTGACAGTTTCTACAGGGTGGCGCAGATGGATCGGGTGGTTTTAAAATACTTGTCAAACTGTCAATTGTAAAGGTATTGGATTGAAATAAAGTGCAAAACGTGTAGTTACAATGGAAGTTTATTAACAAAAAAATAGTAATGTTAGTTTTTAAAAATTACATCCATCAAATGCCCTCCTTCTCGAGCGACGCATTCTTGGAGTCGGTCCTTAACGTTCCGCATTGCCCGCTCAAGCACATCACCAGGAATTGATGTGATTTCGGTGTGAATTGCTGCCTTCAACTCCTGAATGGTCCGGGGTTTGTTCATGTAGACCCTTGCTTTTAAATAGCCCCATAAGAAAAAGTCACATACCGTGAGGTCCGGCGAGCGAGGGGGCCAATGGACATCTCCATTACGGGAAATCAAACGGCCAGGGAACAGAGCGCGTACAGCTTGCATTGATATCCTAGCGGTATGTGCAGTTGCCCCGTCTTGTTGGAACCACATATTGCCCATGTCGTAATTGTTCTCTTCAAGTTGTGGGAGAAGAAAATCTTCAATCATGTTCACATAACGCTGCGAATTAACAGTAACCGCCTGCTCCCTTTCATTTTCAAAAAAGTAAGGACCAATTATCCCTACCTTAGAAACCCCACACCAAACCGTCACTTTGTCACTATGGAGAGGCCGTTGGTGTAGATCTCTTGGGTTAGTGTCGGCCCAGTAACGGCAATTTTGCTTGTTTACGTATCCGTTAATGTGAAAGTGAGCCTCGTCAGACATCATGATAATCAGGTTTACATCTTCCAATAACTCCAACATCTGTTGGCTAAACTGAAGCCTTTGAAGATGGTCTGTTGGGAGAATCTTCTGTACCAACAGGATTTTATAGGGGTGGAATTTCAGTTCTCCGTTAAGAATCCTTTGAAGGCTCCGACGTGACATTCCAAGAGCTTGAGCACGACGTCTCGTTGATCGACGTGGGCTCGCAGTGACATCGCGTCTCACACGCTCCACGTTCTCAGGCGTTGTTATTGTTGGCGGTCTAGGCGTCCATTTTGGAGCACATGAACCAGTAGTGCGGAAATTATGCACCCAACTCAATATCGTATCTCGCTTAGGAACACTACCGCGAGGTGGGATGTTGAAACGCCGGCGAAAGGCACGCGTCACAGCAACAATTGACTCGTTATTGCGTATGAACTCTTCCACTGCGAAAACACGATGCTCAACGGACCACGTAGCCATCGCGACTGACTGCCAGCCTGCAACTGAAACTTCCCGTCCCCCCCCACCACAGGACGAAGTCGCCGAACACCTGGCTCCCCCCCCTCCAGACGTACAGTCCACTTCAAAACCACCCGATCCATCTGCGCCACCCTGTATTTTCGTTATAAATACTGTTTACTTTTACGTAACAGGCAGGAAGATAACAGTGTAGAGCAAAAACGTTCAGCACGTGTAGTGGCTCTTTATCCATCCTGGCTCACTTTCTGTACGGGTCACTGCTCCTGGTTTCTAGGGGAATCTATTGAGACACTGATGGCATTAGCATATAAAACGATCGAAACGAGGCAACGCCCGATAAGTATGCAACACACGTAACGTACAGGTGACGCTGTTACGATCTCAACCGACCAAGGCTGCGAGGAAAGCTATTGTAGACTAGGATTGCTTATGACAGTCTACGCTGACCTACGGTGCTTTTACAACTCTACCCATGTGTGACTGGCTCCAGTCCTGTGGTAAATAGTTGGGCCTAAGCGCGCGTCTCGGTGTGCTACTCGGCCACTGCTGGTCTGCTGGCGCAGCTTGCCAGTTTGAGCTGCCCCGGCCTCTGGTCTGTCAGCGCGCGGGCCGAGCTACTGCCGCTGTGGTATGTGTGGTGCGGGTAGCCGTTGGCGCCTGCTGTTCGTGTCGCCACAGCACAAGCAACAAAATTTTATTCATTGATCAGCATACTGAATGGTAGGAAGAGCTCGTGATTAAATCAGTATTCGGTTTGGTGCCGGGCAGGATCCCACAGGTACGAGCGCCGTTCACTAAGCAGTGCAACACATTTTTTTCTCATCGGCATTTGTTGTGGGATGTCGTGGAGTATTCCCGTTTCAGCCTCTATAGTTTCATGACATTCCAGTAGGTGGCAGCGCTATACGCAGCCTCCAAAATGGCGTCTGTAACAGAGATACCTTCTAAGTAAGAGATCTGTCATTGAGTTTCTTTTGACAGGAAACCATAGCATCGCAGATATACGTAGGTCCTTGCAGAATGGCTACATATACCTGGCAGTGGACAAAAGCACGACGAGTCGTTGGGCAATACGGCTATCATCATCGGTAAAAGACCGTGCTGTCCTGTCCGAGTTCTTGCATGCCGACCAGCCGCACAAAGCTCTTTTAGTCTCAGGAAATGAAAGAAACTACTTCACAGTGTCCGACGCCACAAAAAAATGCAAACGAACTTCTCATTTTTACGTCGTAACTCGTCTTAGGTAAACCGCAGCAGTGGTATCCTTGTTGGCAGCCTGAAATCTTCCTGACAGCTCTGCGCTATCAGAGAATCTATTTATCTCACTGCCCATCTGCGGGCTCAAAACACGTGACAGGGCTATACAAACCTGAACAGCTTAGTGAACAATACACTGATCAGCCAAAACATTACATCATTGCGCACCGCTGCCCCCTCGTGGCGTTGCGAGCACGTGATGCGGTAACAGAAGTATGTAAGCGGAGAAGACAAGGACGGCGGTCACCTTAGCGAAGATATGGTCTGCAGATGGCGGAATCTATTGTCTTAACAATGGGCAGAGCCTGTGAATGAACATCTCGAAAATGACAAAGCTGGTTGGATGTTCACAGACGCAAAATCCCCAGGATTGGCGATCTCTAACAGAAGCTCGATATTTAGCGAGGACTTCAATGCGAGATGCTTATAATAGTTTCCACAACGAAACTTTGTCTCGAAACCTGGCAGAAAATCCAAAGGGATTCTGGTCGTATGTGAAGTATGTTAGCGGCGAGAAATAACCAATGCCTTCTCTGCGCGATAACAATGGAGACACTATGGAAGACAGTGCTGGCAAAGCAGAGTTACTAAATACAGCCTTCTGCAATGCCTCCACAAAAGGAGACGAAGTAAATATTCCAGAATTCGAATCGAGAACAGCTACCAACATGAATATCGTAGAAGTAAATATCCTCGGAGTAGTGAAGCAACTTAAATCACTTAATAAATGCAAGTCTTCTTATGCTCCTTTCCGAGTATGCTGACGCATTATCTCCATACTTAACAATCATATACAACTGTTCGCTCGAGGAAACATCCGTATCCAAAGACTGGAAAGTTGCACAGGTCACACGAATATTCAAGAAAGGTAGCAGGAGTAATTCACTAAATTACAGGCCCAAATCGTTAACGTCGATATGAAGCAGGATTTTGGAACATTTATTGTGTTCGAAGATTATGAAGTACCTCGAAGAAAACGGTCTATTGATACTGGTAGTGTTATAGGCCCTTTGCTGTTCCTTATCTATATAAACGATCTGGGAGAAAATTTGAGCAGCCGGCTTAGGTTGTTTGCAGATGACGCTGTCGTTTATCGACTAATAAAGGCATCAGAAGATAAGAACAAATTGTAAAACGCTGTAGAAAAGATATCTGAATGGTGCGAAAATTGACAGTTGATCATAAATAACGAAAAGTGTGTTCCTTCTAATCTAAGTTGTTCGTAATTGTAATACCTAGGTATCTAGCTGAATTTACTGCTTTTAGATTAGACTGATTTATCGTGTAACCGAAGTTTAACGAATTTCATTTAGCACCCATGTGGATGACCACACACTTTTCGTTATTTAGGATCAACTACCAATTTTCTCTCGATTCAGATATCTTTTCTAAATCGTTTTGCAGTTTGTTTTGATCTTCTGATGACTTTATTAGTCGATGAACGACAGTATCATCTGCAAACAAACGAAGACGGCTGCTCAGATTGTCTCCCAAATCGTTTATATAGATAAGGAACAGCAAAGGGCATATCACACTACCTTGGGGAACGTCAGAAATCACTTTTGTTACTTTCCGTCAGTTACTACGAACTGTGACCTCTCTGACAGAAAATCATAAATCCAGTATCATAACTGAGACTATACTCCATTAGCACGCAATTTCACTACGAGCCACTAGTGTGGTACAGTGTCAAAAGCCTTTCGGAAATCCAGAAATACGGAATCGATCTGAAATCCCCTGTCAGTAGCACTCAGCACTTCATGTGAATAAAGAGCTAGTTGTGTTTCACAGAAACGATGTTTTCTAAACCCATGTTGACTGTGTGTCAACATGAGCGGCAGACACATTGTAGTATGTACAATTTACACACACATTATATAAACCTTAATATAAACATATTACAAGTTAAAAGTTAACCAGTGATCAGAATTAAAGAGCTTAGGTTCCCTTCATCAAAAAAAAAAAAAAAAAAAAAAAAAAAAAAAAAAAAAATAATTACATACTAAGTGAAAAGATGTGTCAGTCCACACCCAATGACTTAAGGTCCACCTTACAAGATAATCTGTATTTGCTGAATGGCTGACACCACATAAATCAAACGTGCAGTACTTGACGTGACAATCAACCTTCAGATAGATATTTGAAACTGCTACAGAAAACTAATGTCACTTCAATTGGTCGCTAATGCAATAAGCACGGCCCCTACGGCCACAGACCAAAATACACACAGCCTCTATCCGACCGTAAAACACAATGTGACCTATATATTTATCATGGCCACTTGCCTTCCAGACACACAAGAAATTATTAAGAAAGAACAACTACCACTAATTCGCAAAACAAGAAAATTCTATAACTAAATTAAGAAATGACGTTCAAGTGAACCAGCAATCTTCAGCGTGCCACTAAGCACTAAATTCTAACTTACAAATGCGAGGCGATATTTCTAGCCACTGTAGTAACATAATTTCATGGCCGTTGAAGAAGATAACTCGCCTCGCCACCACTGCAGTGAATGTTTTGCTGGCCACTAGCACGAGCAACTGCAACAGTCAACAGTCCTTAAGTACACAATAATATGCACTATGTATATAAGGAGGAACCCACCAAGAAAGTTTGGCGATTAATTTTTTCTTCTTCATGTGAAATTCACACGTCATCCATCCACGTAGCTCTCGAGGTATCAGCAAATCCTGGTCGCCACTGGCCAGCCGTGTCAATACAACTTTAATACCCATGCTTCTTCGTTGCTCCAACTGAACTGCTCCTCACGGCATGCGGCCGTGCCACGTGACACGGTGTCGCCAACTCCCCAAAACGACAACATCGAAAGCACGTCACGTCACAGACTGCCTTGGCACATGCGCGGACCCACTCTCCTCGACTTGCGCACGCGCGACACCATAAACAGCCTGCCTCAAAGACGCAAAGAGAACAAGGCACAGGGAAATGGTTCAAATGGCTCTGAGCACTATGGGCCTTAACATCTATGGCCATCAGTCCCCTAGAACTTAGAACTACTTAAAGCTAACTAACCTGAGGACATCACACAACACCCAAGGCAGATTGACAACGATCATAGATGGAAGTAATAATCGATATCGCCTGGTTCCAGAAACCCACCGGCTCAATGAAAAGGCTCCTCTTCACACCGCTCTCATCGTCCAGATCTGGTTTTCTGGGCACGAGAATGGATTGCCTCATCTCTCCTGGCCATTACAGTCACCAGATCTCAAAATTTTGAGCGTTTGTTGTCTACTTTCGAGACAAAGGTGCAAGATCACTATCCACCTCCATCATCGTTACCTGATGGTTGAAATGGTTCAAATGGCTCTAAACACTACGGGACTTAACATCTGAGGTCATCTGTCCCCTAGACTTGAAAGTACTTAAACCTAACTGACCAAAGGACATCACACACATCCATGCCCGAGGCAGGATTCGAACCTGCGACCGTACCAGCAGCGCAGTTCCGGACTGAAGCGACTAGAACCGCTCCGCCACAGCGGCCGGCGATTGTTATCCGAATTTGCACTATTATGCAGTAACAATAGTGTTATATTCTTTTGAAAACAATATCCATTCCGAGACGACTGGAAGCTGCTTTGAATACCATCGGTTTTCCTGTACTGTATTAGGCACGGTGATGTGCTTTTGGTGTTTGCATAGTTTTGTCCACCATTCGTGTGTCTTCTCGGGCGTATGTAATGCACGGACGTCCTGAATCCATCTAATTGACATTTGCGTGGTAGTGGTGGTATCCCGAACACTAGCAACAAAGATCCGTATTGTGAGGGCTATGGTCTTTCCAGTTGTGATGTATGGATGTGAGACCTGGACCATTAGAAAGGCTGAACGGCGAAAATTGACTCCTTCGAATTGTGGTGTTGGAGGAAACTTCTTAGAGTTCCATGGACTGCAAAGAGAACCAACAGATCAATATTGGAGCAAATTAAACCAGATATCTCCCTGGAAGGTCTAATATTAAAACAAAAGCTGACCTACTTTGGACACACAATGCGAAGGCATGCCTCGCTGGAAAAAACATTAATGCTGGGGAAGATTGAAGGAACTAGAAGAAGTGGACGTCAGAGGATGAGATGGATCGATGGCATCACAGAAGCAATGTGTTCCAACCTGGAAGGTCTACGGGAGAAAGTGCAAGACAGGAAAAAGTGGCGTGATTTGGTTCAAGGGGTCACGAAAAGTCGGAACCGACTAAACGAATAGAGAGAGAGAGAGAGAGGTGGTATCCCGAAAAACGTGACCAGCAATATTGCCGGGCAACAAACCGCAGTCTACAATTCGAATTCCGACAACTCCTGAAAAAATTTTCTCCTTCTTGACACGAGCCATAACACGATTTTCTCACAAACACGTTTTAAATGCGCTACCTGGATGAGAAACCCATACGTAATTGCGCCACAGCGATGACTACAATATTTTGTCTATAACAAAGTAAACGAAATTTGTATTAAGGGAAAATACGCCACGGCATCTAGTTTTACGGCTCCAGCCTCGACCAAGTAGCAGACCGACATGCGGTCGCCTGGCCATTTCAAACGCGGGCACCTCAGCCGCCAAGACGAGTAGCCAACCAGGACTGCGGAAAACTGCCGGAAACGCTTGCCCGTTAACTTGGAGAAGGGTGGGAGGGGGTTGGGACGACAACACTGGCCGACAAATAGGACTCAACTACAACGGACTAAGATTCTAAATTAGCCATTTGTTAATTACAAGGTCGGACAATTTTAAGTGGGAAATAAAGACGAATCAAGCTCAAAGAAAGTGACAATTACGTTCCCATAGTTGTTCGTACGAACATCCCCCTTTTACAAATTAACAGTCTTTAGAATTAAAACTACAAGAGATGGAAAAATTGAAAGTGCAAAGCAGGAAATAAATTCTTTCGGGAATATATATATACATATATATAATAAATAAATTCTTTCGGAAATATATATATATATATATATATATATATATATATATATTGTTGTGGATTGGCAAGACAGCCAACCCACTATTAGAGGAAGCCGAAAGGCACGCGTTTTAGCTCACGCAGGCTGGCGTGAGGTCTGGAACAGGTCAAGGAAATGAGACTAACAAAAAACGTACGTAGCTGCTGGAATACTTAACTTTAATCCATAATTGGTGAACATCGCTCTTGACGGTACATGTTTTACAGCATCAATAGTAACTGGTAATGGCGCCTTGCTAGGTCGTAGCAAATGACGTAGCTGAAGGCAATGCTAACTATCGTCTCGGCAAATGAGAGTGTCTTTTGTCAGTGAACCATCGCTAGCAAAGTCGGCTGTACAACTGGGGCGAGTGCTAGGAAGTATCTCTAGACCTGCCGTGTGGCGGCGCTCGGTCTGCAATCACTGATAGTGGCGACACGCGGGTCCGACGTCTACTAACGGACCGCGGCCGATTTAAAGGCTACCACCTAGCAAGTGTGGTGTCTGGCGGTGACACCACACACACACACACACACACACACACACATATATATATATATATATATATATATATATATATATATATATATATATACAGATGGCAACCAGGAATTCGGATTCTGGGGAACCTGAACTTACACGATTACATCAGAGAAAGTCGGAGCTCTCTGGCAAACTTCCACTTAAAACACCTACATACATTGGAACCTTTAACATAAATACATTAATCCAACCAGGAAAACTTCTAAACCTTACAACAGAACTTGAAAAGCAAAAGATAGTAATACTAGCTTTACAGGAGACACGTTTTACAGATGAAGAAACATCAGATTATGGCAACTATCGCATCTTTAAGAGCAAGACGGATAAACGAATCGGAAGAGGAGCCCCCCATCTCGGGATGGCGTTTATCATACACAAGAGCGTGCTCAGCTCCATCAAGGAAGTTACTCCCGTAAATAATAGGATAATGACGATGCGCTTACAATGTGCCAACAAAACATACACAATGGTTAATGTTCATGCTCCCACAAACGGAGACAACAAGAAAAACCCCATAGAAACAGAAAAGTTCTGGGAAAATTTGGAGAATATAATGGCCAAGATTCCAAAAGATGATACAAAAGTTCTACTCGGCGATTTTAATGCCCAAATTGGTAGAGGGAAAATCCACCAAAAAACCGTAGGCAAATATCCTGCACATAAATTTACCAATAAAAATGGTACAAGGCTCGTCGAACTATGTAAGCAGAATAACCTGAAGATAATGCCAACATCTCTAAGAAAATGTCCAAGAAAACAAAAGACATGGAGATCTCCTATACAACAAATTGGTGAGTTTCAAATAGATCATGTGGCGATTTCATACCCAGTACAAAAAGAAATTTACGACGTCCAAGTACGCAGAGGAGCAAACATTGATTCAGACCATTACCTAACTAGAATTAAAATCAAGTTTACAGCACGAAGAAGTCATCAGAAGAAAACAGAAATACAGAAATATGACACCAAGAAGATTAAAGAATCTAAAGTAAAAGAAGAATGGGAGAAGGAAAAGGCAAACACATGGAAAGAATTTCATTCTAAAATCACGCGAATAGCTAAGGAAACTATTCCCTTGAAAAAGATATTCAAACACCCTTGGTGGGATTCAGACTGTGAAAATGCATTGGAAAGGAGAAAAAAGGCATTTCAAGAATATAACAGTAAAAAATCACAAGAAAGTCTACATTTATTTAACGAGGTTAGAAAACAGGTTTCAAAATCTATTAGGCAAGCAAAAAGGAAGTACACAAAGGTACAACTGGATGCCATAGAAGAAAATTTCCAAAACTATAATACAAGAGACTTCTACAGAACTTTCGCAGATAAAATACGAGGATATATCCCTCAAAATTTATGTTTCAGAAAACCAGATGGTAAATTAGCCCTAACAAACCAGGAAAACTGTCAAGTATTGGCTCAATATTTTTCTAACCTACTAAATTGCCCAGAACCTATTTTAAGGTTTCCCAAAGAAATCAGTGCCAACGCTCAACCGGATTCATTACCACCAACACAGGAAGAAATCAAATGTCACATTAAAAACTTAAAAAATAATAGAACATCTGGCGAAGATGGTATTGTTGCAGAGCTATTAAAAAACCTAGGACCAAAGACGTTGCAAGAGCTCACAAAAATAATAACAAAAATATGGGAAACAGAAAAATTACCAGAGGATTGGAAATGTGCCCTTATTCACCCGTTACATAAAAAAGGAGACAGAACAAATGTCAATAACTACAGGGGAATCTCACTTTTACAAGTCCCCTACAAAATTCTCTCAACATGCCTGCTGAAAAGAACACAAGAGCAGCTGGAACGCCAAATTGGTGATTATCAAGCAGGCTTCCGCCCCGGTCGCTCATGCATAGAACAAATATTTAATTTAAAGACAATATTAAAACACAAAGCAATTAGAAATGCCCCCATAATTTGTACATTTGTAGATTTTAAGAAAGCCTATGACTCAATTGACCGGCAATCTTTGTTTAATATTTTAGAGGAACTTGGACTTGACTCCAAAACAGTAAGGCTTGTCAAAGAATCACTGACAGACACTGTATCTAAAGTTAAATTCAGGGGAGAAATCTCTGAACCTTTTCTCATAAAAACTGGAGTACGTCAAGGTGACGGGCTACCTCCACTTCTGTTTAATATAGTCCTGGATAAAGTCATTAAGGAATGGGAAAAAGAATTAAAAAATCAATCCTACTGGAAACCAATCCATCTTGGTAGAACCAAAGACAACGTGGAGATATCTTGTTTAGCATTCGCGGACGACTTGGCCATACTTGCAGATGATGAAGAAATCGCCACCAAACAAATAGAGATCCTTAAGGAATGCGCGGATAAAGTAGGTTTACAAATTTCGTTTCAAAAGACAGAATTTTTCTGTACGAAATTCCATATACACAGTTTGAACACAAAATATGGAAAAATAAATAGAGTAAAACATTTTAAATACCTAGGTGAAATGTTGGAGCCAACCGGAGGAGAGAAAGTTGCACAGAAGATCAGACAACAGAAAATGAAGAGAGCATATGGTATGACACATGAAATATACAATAAAAAATGCATCTCCTCGAACACAAAAATCAGACACTACTGCGCAGTAATTAAGCCAGCAGCACTATATGCTAGTGAAAAACTCACACTCCACACAAAATGTGATTTAGAAAAAATACTAAAAGAAGAACGCAAAATTATGAGAAAGATTTTAGGTCCAAAATTAACAGAAGAAGGATACCGGATACAATCAAGAAGAACCACAGAAACTATATCAAACCTGGCAGCAGACATAAGAAGGCGAAGATTAAAATTTTATGGACATGTCACTAGACTTCCCCCCACACGACTCACCAACAGAATTCTCACTTACATAGAAAAAGTCAAATCAACAACACCATGGATTAGCCAAGTAAAATTAGATTTACAAAAAGCAAATATTGAACTTAAAGATGTCAAAGATAGAAAAACTTTTAGAAATAAGGTGGAAAAGTGGATTGTATTGTCGGAGAAGGAAGCACTAAAGAGACCAGGAACAAAATGGACAGAAGAAAGAAAAAGAAAACATGGAGAACGAATGAAAGAAGTATGGAGGAAACGACATCAGAAAGCTTTGCGTGATCCTTCTGGGTCCATTCGCGATAAGTAAGTAAGTATATATATATATATATATGAAGATGGTATCTGTTCTTTTGGACATGTCCGAAAGAACAGATACCATCGGTTACCATGCAGCTCGTTAGAATGAAATTACAATAAAATGAATACCCCTAGCTGCATATAGGCGTTGATATAAGTCAACGGGGGCAGTTGAAAATGTATACCCCGACCGGGCATACTAAATATTAGTTACGGCTCACCGACAATTTGACCATCTTCTTCTGTGTGGATGCACAAACAGTGACCGAACTCTTACGGGAATCGGCAAAAAGCCGCGAGTAATGAGTATAATGGGCGGGGGCACTATGAATGTATAGTGCGGAACAATAAGTTGCGAATGTGGGTCTCGCGGGAGGCGTGCCAGTCCCTGCAGTCGCACTATCCTCTGTGTCCTCGGTGGCTCATATGGATAGAGCGTCTGCCATGTAAGCAAGAGATCCCGGGTTCGAGTGCTGGTCGGAGCACGCATTTTCAACTGTCCCCGTTGACATATATCAACGCCTTTATGCAGCTAGGGTTCGTTGTAATATTTTTACAGGCATAAAACTGTAGCAGTAGACTAATAGGTTTATACACTCACTGCAAGCAGCGAAATGGTCATGATTATATAACATTTTCACTGGAAATATAGTACTACCTCTGAACAGTGCCTGTGTCAAGGGCTGGCTTATTACGCCACTACTCAATACTTGACATGTTCGTCCCTAAGCTCCACCAGAGCTTAAAGGAGTACAGGATGTTCTTCTCCTTTACTCATAAACTTGCTGTGATCAGAAAATGCTTCAGCAGATTCAGAAATCGGAATTGGTCACAGGTGATCCAAAAAAGTCCTGGATGGAAAGGCGGAGCCAGAAGCCCTTTGTCAAAACCGCATGTATCAGTAGACTGCCTAATTTGCGGCCCGTATCTTCACTATAATGACTGCCCATTCTTTTCTGTTCCGCTCAGATTCTTTCCTTACTGCGTCAACGTGCCCGCAACACCACTAGGAGGCATTCGTCGTCGCGGTAGGCAGTGGTCATGTTTTGGCCTATCAGTGTACGTCCAGATTACACGTGGCTTTACTTCTACAGCTTGCTAACCATTTGCGCGTAGTACAACCCATGCAAATTTGTCGTTTGTTCCATTCCTCCTTCAAAGTGCTGAAGCGTCCGCCTGCTTAGCTGGGTGCTAACGTGCTTGCCTCCCATGCACTGGGTTCGATTCCCAACAGGATTGGAGATTTTCTCCGCTCGTGCGCTGGGTGTTGTGTTGTCCTCATGATCATTTCATCCTCATCACCGGCCGCAAGTCGCCCAGTGTGGTGCCGACTGAAATTAAGACTTGCAGCTGGGGGTTGAACCCGCAAGGGGCATCCCGGCCAACAATGCCATACGATCATTTCATTTTCAGTGCTGAAGTTTTATTCGCCAGCAGAGCAACTGTAGATGCGCATTGCCACTACTCGTCAGTGGCGCGTCCACTACAGGCTGTTACAAAAAGGTACGGCCAAACTTTCAGGAAACATTCCTCACACACAAAGAAAGAAAATATGTTATGTGGACATGTGTCCGGAAACGCTTACTTTCCATGTTAGAGCTCATTTTATTACTTCTCTTCAATACACATTAATCATGGAACGGAAACATACAGCAACAGAACGTACCAGCGTGACTTCAAACACTTTGTTACAGGAAATGTTCAAAATGTCCTCCGTTAGCGAGGATACATGCATCCACCCTCCGTCGCATGGAATCCCTGATCCGCTGATGCAGCCCTGGAGAATGGCGTATTGTATCACAGCCGTCCACAATGCGAGCACGAAGAGTCTCTACATTTAGTACCGGGGTTGCGTAGACAAGAGCTTTCAAATGCCCCCATAAATGAAAGTCAAGAGGGTTGAGGTCAGGAGAGCGTGGAGGCCATGGAATTGGTCCGCCTCTACCAATCCATCGGTCACCGAATCTGTTGTTGAGAAGCGTACGAACACTTCGACTGAAATGTGCAGGAGCTCCATCGTGCACGAACCACATGTTGTGTCGTACTTGTAAAGGCACATGTTCTAGCAGCACACGTAGAGTATCCCGTACGAAATCGTGATAACGTGCTCCATTGAGCGTAGGTGGAAGAACATGGGGCCCAATCGAGACATCACCAACAATGCCTGCCCAAACGTTCACAGAAAATCTGTGTTGATGACGTGATTGCACAATTGCGTGCGGATTTTCGTCAGCCCACACATGTTGATCGTGAAAATTTACATTTTGATCACGTTGGAATGAAGCCTCATCCGTAAAGAGAACATTTGCACTGAAATGAGGATTGACACATTGTTGTATTAACCATTCACAGAAGTGTACCCGTGGAGGCCAATCAGTTGCTGATAGTGCCTGCACACGCTGTACACGGTACGGAAACAACTGGTTCTCCCGTAGCACTCTCCATACAGTGACGTGGTCAACGTTACCGTGTACAGCAGCAACTTCTCTGACGCTGACATTAGGGTTATCGTCAACTGCACGAAGAATTACCTCGTCCATTGCAGGTGTCCTCGTCGTTCTAGGTCTTCCCCAGTCGCGAGTCATAGGCTGGAATGTTCCGTGCTCCCTAAGACGCCGATCAATTGCTTCGAACGTCTTCCTGTCGGGACACCTTCGTTCTGGAAATCTGTCTCGATACAAACGTACCGCGCCACGGCTATTGCCCCGTGCTAATCCATACATCAAATGGGCATCTGCCAACTCCGCATTTGTAAACATTGCACTGACTGCAAAACCACGTTCGTGATGAACACTAAGCTGTTGATGCTACGTACTGATGTGCTTGATGCTAGTACTGTAGAGCAATGAGTCGCGTGTCAACACAAGCACCGAAGTCAACATTATCTTCCTTCAATTGGGCCAACTGGCGGTGAATCGAGGAAGAAAAGTACATACTGACGAAACTAAAATGAGCTCTAAAGTGGAAATTAAGCGTTTCCGGACACATGTCCACATAACATCTTTTCTTTATTTGTGTGTGAGGAATGTTTCCTGAAAGTTTGGCCGTACCTTTCTGTAACACCCTGTATATTTCTAAAGTCAGTTGATGTCGCTGCAGAGAAATATATATTTTATATCCCTGACTAATTACAAATGAAGGATCAGGATTCTCAATAAGCAATGTAGGTCTGAAACAGCCTGGGAGATTAAAACTGTGTGCCGGACCGAGACTCGAACTCGGGACCTTTGCCTTTCGCGGGCAAGTCGTCTACCGACTGAGTTACCCAAGCACGACTCACGACCCGTCCTCACAGCTGTACTTCTGCCAGTACCTCGTCTCCTACCTTCCTAACTTCACAGAAGCTCTTCTGCGAACCTTGCAGAACTAGCACTCCTGGAAGAAAGGATACTTCGGAGACGTGGTTTAGCCAGAGCCTGGTGGATGTTTCCAGAATGAGATTTTCACTCTGCAGCGGAGTGTGCGCTGATATGAAACTTCCTGGCAGATCAAAACTGTGTGCCGGGGCGAGACTCGAGTCTCTAACAGAACTGAAGCTGTGAAGACGGGTCGTGAGTCTCGTTTGGGTAGCTCAGATGGTTGTGGTTACAAAACCCTGCCGGCACGGTAGCTCAGCGTGTTCGGTCAGAGAGTTTAGCTACCCTCTGTAATAAAAAAAAACTGAGTGAACGGATTAACGAACACCTGAAGAACGATACAGAACAAAATGAGATCTAAAAAAAAAAAAAAAAAAAAAAAAAAAAAAAAAAAAAAAAAAAAAAAAATTGGTAGAGCGCTTGCCCTCGAAATGCAAAGGTCCCGAGTTCGAGTCTCGGTCCGGCACACAGTTTTAATCTGCCAGGAAGTTTCACATCAGCGCACACTCATGTGCAGAGTGAAAATCTTATTCTGGAATGTACCTCTGTTTGTACAAGGGACGTCCAATAAGTAAAGTATCACTTTTTTTCCTGAAAGGAGGTTAGTTTTATTCACGTTTACAATACACCATATTATTCCCCACTCTTTTGGGTACAAAACCCTATTTTTCAACATAGTCTCCGTTGAATGCGACCGCCTTACTGCACCTTAATGCGAGGGCCCGTATGCCGCACGGTACCACTCTACTGATCGACTTGGGAGCCAGCGTCTTGCTGCCTCAGTTACCTCCCCATCATCCGTCCAATGCCCGCGCGAAGTCCATCCTTCATTGGCCCGAACAGATGGAAGTCGGAAGGTGAGAGTTCCGGGCTGTAGGGTGGTTGAAGACGAACAGTCCAGTGAAGTTTTGTGAGCTCTTCTCGAGTTTGCAGACTTGTGGGAGGCCGCGTGTTGTCAAGGAGAAGGAGAAGTTCTATTGCATTCTCGTGGTGTCGAACTCGCTGAAACCGTTTCTTCAGTTTCCTGAGAGTGGCACAATACACTTCAGAGTTGACCGTTGCACCGTGAGGGAGGATATCAAACGGAATACCCTCTTCACAGTCCCGTAAGACCGTCGCCATGACTCTAGCAGCTGACGGTACGGCTTTAAACATTCCTTCGAAGGAGATGTGGTGTGGCGGCATTCCACGCATTGCCGTTTTGTTTCCGCTTCAAAGCGACGAACCAATGTTTCATTGGCTGTGGCGATTTTCGACAAAAAATTGTCACAAATTCCGCGCTTTTTCAACCGAAATTGACCGAGAGAAAAAAAGTGTTGCATTACGTGTCGAAAGCCCCGCCTACTTAACAATTTTTATCCATAAAGTTGAGGAAGTATTCTAATACCACTTAGTTACGCTGCTCACAGCATCACCATAAAAAAAAAAAACAATTGAGCCGTGTGTGGCTCGCGTTCTTGCTGTTCATAACTCGGCGTCTTGTAATGGCGCTGGTGGCGTCTCTTTTCCTTCTTGTGTTAATGGCGCCACTGAGTTTGCTAGTATCGTTTGTCCGCGAGTGGCAGCAGCAGCGGTTATCGATAGCCAGTACTGTGCTACCATCTTTGGTGCGACCCCTTGTATTTCCGGGTCGTCGTGTGTGTCAGGCAGTTCGGCTTCGGACGGAACAACGCAGTGGACTGTAGCTCGTCGACTGCCCGGGACTGCTGGCGGCGTGCAGGCACTGTCGCATCGAGGGACTGTAGCTGTTTGAGATCTCGCTGTTGTTTGCGTGTTGCTGCTCCCAGGGTCGGTGAGACAAACAGCAGCAAGTGGAGTGTGTCAAGCTGGCGGAAGCTATAAGCCCCCTTCTACTGCTTGATATTAGTTTGAATGTAGTGTTATTTTTGGTGAAGTGCAACCAGCCGTATCTTACTGCCTACTGGCCGCTAACGCCCCATTTACTTGCCCTGGAGGTTAGCGTAATTTGCGGCAGCGTACTTATCCTCGTCTTGCCGATGCTGGCTGGTTCATATGGCTCTGAGCACTATTCGACTTAACTTCTGAGGCCATCAGTCGCCTAGAACTTAGAACTACTCAAACATAACTAACCTAAGGACATCACACACATCCATGCCCGAGGCAGAATCCGAACCTGCGACCGCAGCGGTCGCTCGGCTCCAGACTGTAGCGCCCAGAACCGCACGGCCACGCCGGACGGCATGCCGATGCTGTCTGGCATGGAATGTAATTTGACAGCTTCCTTGATTGGGGTATGGATAATTGTTTTCCTTGTCTACCTTGGTTATAGTGCAGACGCAGTGCTGTCTGTCACTTCGTTCTCACCTGAATTATTCCATCGTTGGACTGGTTATCTGGCGTTAGGTGGATTTGGTAAGAAGGTTGATCGGCGTTTAAACCGTCTCTAGTTTGAGTTGTCCTTCTTAAGTGAACATTACTCTTGGCTGCCTGTCTCACTGCTTACACAGCTGTAGGCAGCTTCCTCAGGTCGATCCGTGCAGCACTGTTTGTGGATCATTCCCTCTTACTTGGTAAAATTGTCATAATTGTTTAAAAACGGCTCTGAGCACTATGGCACTTAACTTCTGAGGTCATCAGTCCCCTAGAACTTCGAACTACTTAAACTTAACTAACCTAAGGACATCACACACATCCATGACCGAGCCAGGATTCGAACCTGCGACCGTAGCGGTCGCGCGGTTCCAGACTGAAGCGCCTAGAACCGCTCGGCCACATCGGCCGGCAATTGTTTGAAATTTACGCTAATGTTTTAATGTGTAATTGCCTTCCTCACTTGTAATTCAGGCCTTCAGCAGTTAATTGTTTGTAACATTGCTTGTGGCCTTCAGCCGACGAATAATTTTCAATTCTGTCTTAATAAGGTCTTCAGCCATCACTATGACTTTAATTTAAAAAACCATATTGTATTGTACTCTATGTTAACTGGGGGCCTAGAACAGAAGGAGGGGCTCCGTCCCAACCGCAGCCGCAGTGGTCCACAACCCAACGACGGCTACCGCAGTCCACTTCACCCCACCGCCTCCCCACACCAGACCACTCTTTCAGGGTTATTGTGCGGTTCCGCCCCCGTTGGAACCCCCCCCCCCCCAGGGAACGTCTCAGCCGGCCGCTATGACCGAGAGTTCTAGGCGCTTCAGCCCAGAACCGCGCTGCTGGTACAGTCATGGGTTCGAATCCTGCCTCGAGTATGGATGTGTTGTAACGCCGGAAATACATATCCTCCTATTTCCATCTATTGTACAATAAATTCTTTCCTTATTTTGTTACCTGAAGATATGAAATTTCTGTGTCTTTATATATTGTAATTGTTTTACAATTTGTATATATATATATTTATGCATTTATGTCGATGTATAACTGGTTTGTTTTGTAAATATTATTTTTATTTTTACGCTGGATCTTGCCTTGGGAAAACTATGCTATCGAACGATTACATCGATAGGTCGTGTGGAGAACCAAAGTGTTTAGGATCTTTGGGAATGTTAACTCTGCCGCGTGGAGCGCTGGCAGAGCAGAGTCTGGATGGAGTAGGGCGGAGGAGCAGGTGTGTTGAGTGACGCTCCCGCGAGTTGCCGCGCTTCCGGGGTTTGGCAGCATGTAATTGCGCTCGACTTGCTATGATAGTTTCTGGCACGGTGTCGCGGACGGGAAGCATTAGCTGGCGCACATCAAGCGCCCGTTTCGCCTGGTGACCGTGTCGAGAAGAAGGCGCGCCAACATCCAGCTTCTGCAACAGCGACGGCCGCCAATGACTGATTGTCGTCGCCTCCTCGATCGACGACTTCAAACCTTCAATCAACCAACAAGTAAGATTGAAAGCACGTAAAGTTTTAGAACTGTATGGCAGACCTCAGCTTTTCAAACTGTTCCATTTGCATCACTAAAATACAGCAACTTAGCATGAACCTTTGTTGCCCATTGTCCCAATTGCATTACCAAGCAGGGTCCCTTCCTTTTCCGGAATGAACACGAGTGTCGTCGAAATTCAAACGCGAGCATTAAAGTAATATCATTCGATTTCACTGCTTGATTTCAAAGTTCAGTTAAGGTATTCATAGCTGGGTACAATATTTAGATTAAACAAGCACAAATTAAGAGTGCGAGTTTTGTTACCACATTTTAGCTTGCCTGTGACTGCAGCTCAGCTTGGTACGTACTAAATTTTACTATTGTTAATTATTCAGAATCATTTAATTCAAGTTCAAAGTTAAATCTCTTATTTCTAAACTGCGTAGATTCAAGTAGCTTTTGAAATGATTGTTGAGGTAGCCCAAGACTTACCTTATTTTATTGAATTTCGTAGTGCTTCAGAAACAAAGTTCACTATTAATTTCAGTCACTAAATTAACTTTCAATTTTCTGGTTTTATTAATTCTTTTGCTAAATTAAGTCAGTGTGTAGAGAAATTTATTACTTCTGACAAACATTCAATTTTCACACAACACGTATCTAATTAACGCAAGTTAGTTGTTAACGTAACGACCGCACATTTACTTTCTTTATTAACTTTACCCTTTTTCAAAATTAATTTCCACCAGTTTCATTTGCATTTTTCCTTTCATTTAGATGTAACCCATTCTTCCCTCTTTACTGACAGATTAACGTCGGTGACGATTGCTTTTCCCAAATTTCCATTAGGTACAAGCGGTTCAATTTTTACTGTCATTAAGGTCGATAAGTGAGCGGGAGGTTACAGTGTGTGATGTCCTTAGGTTAGTTAGGTTCAGGTAGCTCTAAGTCTAGGGGACTGATAACCTCAGATGTTAAGTCCCATATCGCTTGGAGCCATTTGAACCACTTGGAACGTCTCACAACAGACGGGAGTAACACCAACGTTTGCGTGGTAGAGTAATGGCGATGAACGCGTACGTGGAGAATGTGTTTGCGGAGTAATCGCCGAATAATGTAGCTGAGGCAGAATAAGGGGAACCAGCCCGCCTTCGCAAAATAAACGTACACGAATATCGTTGAAGAAAAGTTGGTAGTCAAAGAGTCAAAATTATGTTGCACCAGCTCGAGCTGGGAGCGAGTGAATACCTCTGGTGTGTTCTACATCTACATCCATACTCCACAAGCCACCTGACGGAGTGTGGCGGGGGGTACCTGAGTACCTCTATCGGTTCTCCCTTCTATTCCAGTCTCGTATTGTTCGTGGAAAGAATGATTGTCGGTATGCCTCTGTGTGGGCTCTAATCTCTCTGATTTTATCCTCATGGTCTCTTCGCGAGATGTACGAAGGAGGGAGCAATATACGGCTTGACTCCTCGGTGAAGGTATGTTCTCGAAACTTTACCGAGCCACTGAGCGTCTCTCCTGCAGAGTCTTCCACTGGAGTTCATCTAACATCTCCGTAGCGCTTTCGCGATTACTAAATGATCCTGTAACGAAGCGCGCTGCTCTCCGTTGGATCTTCTCTATCTCTTCTATCAATCCTATCTGGTACGGCTCCCACACTGCTGAGCAGTATTCAAGCAGTGGGCGAACAAGGGTACTGAAACCTACTTCCTTTGTTTTCGGATTGCATTTCCTTAGGATTCTTCCAATGAATCTCAGTCTGGCATCTGCTTTACCGGCGATCAACTTTATATGATCATTCAATTTTAAATCACTCCTAATGCGTACTCCCAGATAATTTATGGAATTAACTGCTTCCAGTTGCTGACCTGCTATATTGTAGCTAAATGATAAAGGATCTTTCTTTCTATGTATTCGCAGCACATTACACTTGTCTACATTGAGATTGAATTGCCATTCCCTGCACCATGCGTCAATTCGCTGCAGATCCTCCTGCATTTCAGTACAATTTTCCATTGTTACAACCTCTCGCTATACCACAGCATCATCCGCAAAAAGCCTCATTGAACTTCCGATCTCATCCACAAGGTCATTTATGTATATTGTGAATAGCAACGGTCCTACGACACTCCCCTGCGGCACAACTGAAATCACCCTTACTTCAGAAGACTTCTCTCCATTGAGAATGACATGCTACGTTCTGTTATCTAGGAACTCTTCAATCCAGTCACACAATTGGTCTGATAGTCCATATACTCTTACTTTGTTCATTAAACGACTGTGGGGAACTGTATCGAACGCCTTGCGGAAGTCGAAGAAACACGGCATCTACCTGGGAACCCGTGTCAATGGCTCTCTGAGTCTCGTGGACGAATAGCGCGAGCTGAGTTTCACACGATTGTCTGTTTTGAAACCCATGCTGATTCCTACAGAGTAGATTTCTAGTCTCCAGAAAAGTCATTATACTGGAACATAATACGTGTTCCAAAATTCTACAACTGATCGACGTTAGAGATATAGGTCTATAGTTCTGCACGTCTGTTCGAGGTCCCTTCTTGAAAACGGGGATGACCTGTGCCCTTTTCCAATCCTTTGGAACGCTACGCTCTTCTAGAGACCTACGGTACACCGCTGCAAGAAGGGGGGCAAGTTCCTTCGCGTACTCTGTGTAAAATCGAACTGGTATCCCATCAGGTCCAGCGGCCTTTCCTCTTTTGAGCGATTTTAATTGTTTCTCTATCCCTCTGTCGTCTACTTCGATATCTACCATTTTGTCATCTGTACGACAATCTAGAGAAGGAACTACAGTGCAATCTTCCTCTGTGAAACAGCTTCGGAAAAAGACATTTAGTATTTGGGCCTTTAGTCTGTCATCCTCTGTTTCAGTACCATTTTGGTCACGGAGTGTCTGGACTTTTGTTTTGATCCACCTTCCGCTTTGACATAAGACCAAAATTTCTTAGGATTTTCTGCCAAGTCAGTACATAGAACTTTACTTTCGAATTCATTGAACGCCTCTCGCACAGCCCTCCTCACACTACATTTCGCTTCGCGTAATTTTTGTTTGTCTGCAAGGCTTTTGCTGTATTTATGTTTGCTGTGAAGGTCCCTTTGCTTCCGCAGCAGTTTTCTAACTCGGTTGTTGTATCGCGGTGGCTCTTTTCCACCTCTTGCGATCTTGAGTTCATATCATCAGCTGCGGCCTGCGACGGCAGTCGAGACGCCGCCTCGAGTGGCCGTGCCCGCAGCGCGTGGGTCAGCCGCCACGGGAGGCGACACATGGAACGAGAACGTGCGCGTGAGCGGCGCGGAGTGGCGAGGCTGGTGCGAGTTGACCCCCGGCCGGTGTCGTGGGAGCGCCGGCTGGTGTCTGGGGACCGCTGGGCGGGCGGCGGCGGCCGTGGGAGCCACCGTGACGGCGGAGCGCCGCCGGCTGGCCGCTGGACGGGCGCCAGCAGCTCACACCACTACTGCACTGGCCGCGCCGCTCAAAACTCACCCACTACACTCCCACTTTCTCCTGGGGTAAAGTCGCGTTAAGAGCTGCTGATGTAGGTTGTAAGATGGCAAGAACTATGCCCCTTACATGAAGTCATTAAAGATCACCCAGCTCACGTTGAGCGAACAGTAGGGCTGAACAAAAATGACTGACAAGGCACAGTACATCTTGTAGAGGCTATAGTATGGACTTATTGGAATAATTAATGTTGGGTGATGGTTTTAAAGTAGTTTGTGGGAAAGCGTCGATTTATTGGAGGCCAGTTAATCCCAGAGAAGTATTTAGAGTTGACCGCGGCCAGGTGGCGGCGCGCGGCTGGGGAGCGGCGAAGGGAAGTGACAATAGGCAGCTTAGGGCGGCTCAAACTCCGAGAAATCAGTAACGGGGTGCGGCCTCCAGCTGCCTTAAGATGAGTGACAGTGAGGGGGCAGTTGACCCTATGCTGGTGTACCGGGAAGCAGACGGAGAACTTGTACACCTGTTGATAAATGTCCGTTGTCCCATTTTCAGTGAAACATGCGAGAAAGCTGCGCAAAGCTACAGTGGAGCGGTCAACAGAGGCCAAAATATGCATCTTCGTGACTATAGCAACTTCACTCAGAATTCACACCCCGCAGAGAAGTAAATCAGGTGAAGAGCGACAGAATGAAATACGCCGGCCTCCGATGGGAACGTAGGACCAAGAAATTTGAAGTACTCTCCTGGGAGTCAGAATTCCGGAAAAAATGGTGTTTTGTGCAGACGCTAACCTTAATGGGTGGCCTGGGAGGAACTAAATAGCAGAAGCTGAGAGGAAGGGAAACTTTATGGGAATTTGTTCACTTCCCAGAGTAGGCATTGGTCGGCGCTGGGAAGCGACACATAATTAATGCGACTTGCGCTGCAATTGGCGTAAGTGATTTTGCTGGAGAGGAAACCGAGGCGAAGAGTGGACTGGGAGGTCTCCATAGTGGTCTTCCATTCCCAGCTTGCCTAGAGTGCGGACGTGGCGTTCTTGACTCAGCTTTCCTGAGAAAGAGTGAGCATCTCTGCACTTTAGGACTTAGCAAATGGAACGATTGAGCTTGGAGATAGAAAGTTTTGGTACAGCTATATACTGAGCAAGATAGCTAGGAGTGAATAGATGAGCACAGCCTTGCAGCACCACGGGGCTGGCCAACATCCTCACAACAACGCCGCCACTCCACACTGAAGTCAGCCATATTGCACCCGCTTCAGCTTGAATTAGGCCACATTAATTTGTTGGATCACGTCGGCAAAGTTTCCACGAGGATTTCATGGGCTGTGTATTGGGGAATTCTTCTCGCACTTTGCATTACGCATGGGTCAGTCGATAGGAATTAATTTTGATTTATCGCACTTTACTCAACGTAAACGCAATTTATTACCACTGCCTGATAGGAGAGTCATGTAATGTGATGATCGAAGATCGGGAGTTAAAATGAATTTGTGCTAATCGACTGCATCTGTTTTCAATCAAGTAGTTGAAATCCGATTTTCTTAATTAATTTTATGTTCAACATTTGCATCTGGTGTTCAATAGCTGAATATAACATTAATGTGCACCCCTTTTCAATTAAAAGTGATCAATTCTGAATCAATTAATGTCAACATTGCCACCGCAGTTCAATAAGGAGTCACAGGGCCTCATTACTTTCTTTGAGTTATCCGATATTGCGGCAGTTTTGCACTCTCTGTTGATCTGTTAGTCAATTAGCTGGGATGAACACACGCCAAAACCAGATAAGTGATGGGTGGGGTGTTACAATCCTTAAAACAAACATCACAACTAAGGAATCAGGACAAGCGGTTCTCAGCAAGTGTTCCAAGGGTCGGCCTGGGAAAGTAACTGAAACATAAGGAAAGGTGAGACAGGCAGCCAAGAGCTGTACTCACGTAACAGGAAGGCAACTCGAACTAGGGGCAGCTTAAGTGTCGACCGACAGACTAACCAATTCGCCTAACGTCCGATCACCGGTTCAACGATGGAATATTTTTAGGCAAGGGCGAAGAGAAAGACAGCATTATGTGTTCAGAAAATTCCCAGGCCGAAGGAAACACTAGAACCAAGACAGACTTCCCAAAAAAATTTGCACATTACAATACAAGAGGCTGTCGAACTACACACCGTGTGGGACAGCATCAACACGACGAGGGAAGGTACACTGCCGGAAAAGTTCGCTAACCTCCAGAGCAGGTAACTGGGGCGTTAGCGACCACAAGGCAGAAAATATCGCTGGTTGCACTTCGCTAATAAGAATAATACTAAATTCAACAATGAATAACAAATAGAGAAAGACAGCTGCAATATTTCACCGCCTCGAAACACCTCACTCGTTTCCGCCAGGCTCAGCAGCCCTGGGAGCAACAACCCACCAACCAAAGGCGAGATCTCAGAATAGTCGGGGTTGCACTAGCATTCCGTGGGCAACGAAGTCGTCGCTCTCACAGATACCGGTCCTCGATCCGGCAGCGGCAGCACGCCGCCAGCGGCCCCGGCTTGCCCCCGCGTTGCTCGCTGCTGCGCCCCCAACCGAACTGATGTCCTTTCGCAACTCCCCACTCCACACAACGCGACCCGGAAATACTAGCGGTCGCTCCAAAGATAGTACCACAGTACTCGATAAGCGCTGCTGCTGCCACTCACGGGCAGGCAAGCCAGCAACTTAGTGATGCCAGTAAATCGAATAAGAAACGAGATCCGCAATGACAAGATGCCAAGCAGTAAACGGCATGAACACGAGTTGTGCACGGCTCAATGGTAACAGTGCAGTCATTACCGTAGTAATTTATGTGGCGTCCAAAAGGGCTTAATCATTGCCTTTCTGGCCAAGGACGGAAGCAAATCCGAAACTGTTCGCGTACCTCAAGGCTAAAATGTTCCGAGCATGGCAGAATGGCCCTTTCCAAAACCAGTTACGAGACAAGTGCGGTGCAAAAATGGTTCAAAATGGCTCTGAGCACTATGGGACTTAACATCTGAGGTCATCAGTCCCCTACAACTTAGAACTACTTAAACCTAACTAACCTAAGGACATCACACACATCCATGCCCGAGGCAGGATTCGAACGTGCGACCGTAGCAGTCCCGCGGTTCCGGACTGCAGCGCCTAGAACCGCAAGACCACCGCGGCCGGCTCTGGTGTTCAATAGCTGAATATAATATCAATGTGTACACCTTTTTAATTAAAAGTGATCAATCTGAATCAATTAATGTCAACACTGCCACCGCAGTTCAATCAGGAGTCACAGGGCCTTATTACTTTATCTTGCGTTATCCGATATTGCGGCAGTTTTGCACTCTCTGTTGATCTGTTAGTCAATTAGCTGGGGCGAACACACGGCAAAACCAGATAAGTGACGGGTGAGATGTTACAAGGTGTAGAATGCATTTGGCAAGAGTCGTTCCTAAACTCTAGCACTAAAGCTTTCTTAATCCATATACACTGAAGAGCCAAATCTCCGGCAGACGTTAAAATCCGAAGCGGCGAAGATGTAGTGAAGTGGGGCATATCAAGGGATCCCAGCAAGGCATCGTTACATTGAGGAAATCCGGTCCCTCGCTAACGTGCGGAGAGGGGAGCCGTCGGCGTTGTAGCGACCGATGTCGCCGCAAAGTCTTTCCAGGACTGTGCGCCGCGCTGGAACTAACATCTGGAGACGGAGCGTGAGCTTAAATACGCACGGATACCCCACATGTAGAGTTGTGCTTTACCAAAACTACGGTTCGGTAGTTTCACGTAGTAAACGGTAGGATTCCCGGTAGTACTGACAGCATTGGTAGGTAAAGAAAAATAAATGAATGTGCGAGAGAGATACTGAGAGCACGCGACTTCTCTTTGTTTGTTTGTTTCTTTTGCGCATAAAACACTGTTCAGTGTTAGTCCATTGTCTATTTTATACCCTTACAAAACGTAAACTGCATTTCATAGACAGAAGAAAGGAAGAAACTTCATGGGGAGAAAATGATGGAATACTGGAAAAATAAGAAACAATAACAAAGGAAGAAGAGGAACTGAAGTTGTTAACATGCTCCCACTTGGTCAATACGATTGTAAATTTAAAAAAATATTGAAAAAAAAAATTTGGTGAACGCTGAACTTCAGCGCATGTGCACTCAAAAACCAAAGAAATTGGTACACCTGCCCAATATCGTGCAGGGCGTCCTGGAGCACGCAGAAGGACCGCAACACGACGTGGCATGGACTCGACTACCGTCTGAAATAGTGCTGGAGGGACTGACACCGTTAATCCTGCAGGGCTGTCCATAACTCCAAAGGAGTACGAAAGGGGTGTAGACCTCCTCTGAACAGCACGTTGCAAGGCATCCCAGATGTGCTCAATAATGGAAGTTTGGTGGCCAGCGCAAGTGTTTAGACTAGAAGAGCGTTCCTGGAACCACTCTGTGTGCGGTATCACACTGTCTTGCTGTAATTGCCTAACTTGGCTTGTTTTTGGGTGAGGAGACAAAACAGTGAGGTCATCGGTCTCATCGTACTAGGGAAGGACGGGTAAGGAAGTCGGCCGTGCCTTTCAAAGCAACCATCCCGGCATTTGCCTGGAGCGATTTAGGGAACTTAAATCAGGATGGTCGCACGCGCGATTGAATCGTCATCCTCCCGAATGCGAGTCCAGTGTGCTAACCACTGCGCCACCTCGTTCGGTGGTGCCTAAGTCTGTCGGAATGCACAATGGACATGAATGGATGAATGGATGAATGATAAAGAAAGTAAGAGCGTACGGAATATCAGACCAGCTGTGTGGCTGGATTGAAGAGTTTTTAGCAAACAGAACACAGCATGTTGTTATCAATGGAGAGACGTCTACAGACGTTAAAGTAACCTCTGGCGTGCCACAGGGGAGTGTTATGGGACCATTGCTTTTCACAATATGTATAAATGACCTAGTAGGTAGTGTCGGAAGTTCCATGCGGCTTTTCGCGGATGATACTGTAGTATACAGAGAAGTTGCAGCATTAGAAAATTGTAGCGAAATGCAGGAAGATCTGCAGCGGATAGGCAGGGAGTGGCAACTGACCCTTAACACAGACAGATGTAATGTATTGCGAATACATAGAAAGAAGGATCCTTTATTGTATGATTATATGATAGCGGAACAAACACTGGCAGCAGTTACGTCTGTAAAATATCTGGGCGTATACGTGCGGAACGATTTGAAGTGGAATGATCATATAAAATTAATTGTTGGTAAGGCGGGTACCAGGTTGAGATTCATTGGGAGAGTCCTTAGAAAATGTAGTCCATCAACAAAGGAGGTGGCTTACAAAACACTCGTTCGACCTATACTTGAGTATTGCTCATCAGTGTGGGATCCGTACCAGATCGGGTTGACGGAGGAGATAGAGAAGATCCAAAGAAGAGCGGCGCGTTTCGTCACAGGTTTATTTGGTAACCGTGATAGCGTTACGGAGATGTTTAACAAAGTCAAGTGGCAGACTCTGCAAGAGAGGCGCTCTGCGTCGCGGTGTAGCTTGCTCGCCAGGTTTCGAGAGGGTGCGTTTCTGGATGAGGTATCGAATATATTGCTTCCCTCTACTTATACCTCCCGAGGAGATCACGAATGTAAAATTAGAGAGATTAGAGCGCGCACGGAGGCTTTCAGACAGTCGTTCTTCCCGCGAACCATACGCGACTGGAACAGGAAAGGGAGGTAATGACAGTGCCACGTAAAATGCCCTCCGCCACACACCGTTGGGTGGCTTGCGGAGTATAAATGTAGATGTAGATGTAGGTGATCAGACAGGATGTTTACGTACGTGTCACCTGTCAGAGTCGTATCTAGATGTATCAGCGGCCCCATACCACCACAACTGCACACGCCCCACGCCATTACAGAGTGTCCACCACCTTTAACAGTCTCCTGCTAACATGCAGAGTCCATGCATTCTTGAGGTTGTCTCTATACCTGTACGCGTCCATCCTCTCGATACAATTTGAAACGAGATTCGTCCGACCAAGCAACACGTTTCCTGTCATCAGCAGTCCAATGTCGGTGTTGAGGGGCCCAGGCGAGGCGTAAAGCTTTGTGTCGTGCAGCTGTCAAGGGTACACGATTGGGCACTCCGCTCCGAAAGCCCATATCGACGATGTTTCGTTAAATGGTTCGCACGCTGACACTTGTTCATCGCCCAGCACTGAAATCTGCAGCAATCTGCAGAAGGGTTGCACTTCGGCCACGTTGAACGATTCTCTTCAGTCGTCGTTGGTCCCGTTCTTGCAGGATCTTTTTCCGGCCGCAGCGATGTTGGAGATTTGATGCTGTACCGGACTGCTGATATTCACGACGCACTCATGAAATGGTCGTACGTGAAAATCCCCACTTCATCGCTACCTCGGAGATGCTGTGTCCCATCGCTCGTGCGCCGACTATAACACCACGTTGAAACTAATTTAAATCTTGATAACTTGCCATTGTAGCAGCAGTAGCCGATCGAAAAAGTGCAAAGAAGGGCAGCTCGTTTCGTGTTATCGCGCAATAGGGGTGAGTGTGTCACTGATATGGTGATTTGGGGTGGCAGTCACTGAAACAAAGGCGGTCTTCTTTTCGGCGAGATCTATTTACGAAATTTCAATCACCAACTTGCTCTTCCGAATGCGAAAATATTTTGTTGACACACACCTACGTAGGGAGAAGTGATCATCATAATAAAATAAGAGAAGTCAGAGATCGAACGGAAAGATTTAGGTGTTCCTTTTTCCCACGGGCCATTCGAGAGTGGAATGGTAGATAAGTAGTACGAAAATGGTTCGATGAACCCTCTGCCAGGCACTTAACTGTGAATTGCAGAGTAACCATGCAGATGTAGAATTAGTTGAGAAATGAAAGGTTTTTCGTTTCGTTTAACGTAAATTCGTGATTTATTTGATGAGATGTACAAATGAAATATTATAATTTCGTGTACTACCGACATTTTAGTTATTTGTACCTTAAACTCATTATTATAGTTCCTAATTTATGAAGCGGTATGAATCAAGAGCTGTACCACTCTTCTTATACACGTTCTGGTGAAGTTGAATACATGAGAAGGAATACGTTGTCTTGCCATCTCCATAACGGCTGTTTATTTATGAAACATAAACACAATGTCATGCAGTAAACGCGAGTCTGCAGTTATTGCTGCCATTATGCGTTTTTCTCTTACAAACTGTATTAAGGCAATTGAATTACTGTTGTTAATTACTTGAATGCTACCTACTGAGTCTTGTCTAATAGTTCAGCACTGCGTTCATCTAGGGATTATAAATAAATTGTTGTTTCTAAATGAAGTAATTTCTTAAGATGCTTGTCATGCTGATATTTCAAGAGGCTTTATAATGGAGCGTGTATGTTTACTCGATTTCACCGTCCACATCATCTTCCTCTGCCAAACGGTCAATATCTCCAGGTCCGGATTCCAGAGCCGGACTTGCAGTTGTCAGTTGATTGAAGAAAGCGTGGTGCACGGGAGGGGAGTGATTTACGGAAGAAGCGTCATCATGTCTTTCCTTTTTGAGTGCTATGGTTTGTGTATTTAATGTGAGACAAATGGTTCAAATGGCTCTGAGCACTATGGGACTTAATTGCTGAAGTCATCAGTCCCCTACAACTTAGAACTACTTAAACCTAACTAACCTAAGGAAATCACACACATCCATGCCCGAGGCAGGATTCAAACCTGCGACTGTAGCGGTCGCGCGGTTCCAGACTGTAGCGCCTAGAACCGCTTGGCCACTCCGGCCGGAAATGCGAGACATCACTGCTTGATTTCTGTAGGCTTTAACTACACTTCAACAAGGAATGCAAACTCCTCTTAAAAAGATAATTTCTGCTTTAATAACATCTGGAACAGAAGATTGAAATAGTAAAAGAATTCAAATATCTCGGAGAATGGATTACTTGGAATGCTGGGGAAAGCAAAGCAATGGAATCCAGAAAAAATAAACTTGAATTGGCCTTCCAACTAACAAAAAATACATACAACAAAAAATCCCTTTCATGGGGGTCCAAAATTACACATTACAAGACAGTAATTAAGCCAGAAGCACTGAATGCAGCAGAAACACTTAACATGAATTTCGAAGGCCAAATGGAGAAACTTGAGATAAAGGAAAGAAAAATTTTAAGAAAAATCATTGGGCCAAAATTTCAAGACAATAAGATTATATACATCAAAAATGAAACTCTCTACAAGAAAATTGAAAAACTTTCAGATTCTATGCGAAAAAGGAGAATAAATTTTTATGGTCATCTTCTCAGAATGGATTCCAAAGGATTAACTAAACAAATCTTTGACTTCTTCCGTAACCGAAAAACGAAGCCCAACTGGTTTAAAGAAACTGAGAAAGACCTAGTGGAATTAAATATTTCAGAAAATTCACTTATTGATCGAACTGCTAAATTAATTACTAAAGATGAAAACATAAGGTTCCAAGACAAATCCACACAAAAGTCCAAATCCTTCATCTCGGAAGAAGAGAGGAGAAGAAGATCAGAAATAATGAAGAAATACTGGGCCCTAAGAAAAGAACAACGCACAAAGAAATGATTGATCCAGCGTACCCCAAAGAGGCTGAAACGAAAGAAGAAGAAGAACATCTGGATATCAAAAACTGAAAGAAAGATAACAGTGCTTATACCTACTAGCTCTGTTACAATGTCTTTTTGATTTTAGAGCGTAACTAAAGATGCAAAACAACACAGAACAACAAGACCACGTGCCCTTGCCGCATGACTTACACCACTATTCCCAGGAACGGGCTTCACTGTGGCGTGGTGGGGGACTAATCCGGAAATTTTTGGCCGATGGGAAGATGGTTTGGTTTTCTTTTCTCAGGTCTACAAGCAAACTGATTGCATGTTTACAGTTGGGCAGAATCATGATATGCTTGTGATATGGTTGAAAGTTAATAAGAAGACGTATTTTGTAGCTTTCAAGATGGCGGTAAGTTCTGAAGTCATGAGAGGGGCGTCGTTACTCAACCTATATTGGGTTTTGGGTTTTATATGGTAGCTGTATGGAATTAGTGAAGTTCGCTGGCAGGAGGAACAAGACTTTTAGTCAGACGAATACAGGGTTATAAATAAAAAATCAAATAGGGGTAATGCAGGAGTCGGTTTAATAATGAATAAAAAAAATAGGAGTGCGGGTAAGCTACTACAAACTGCATAGTGAAAGCATTATTGTGGCCAAGATAGACACGAAGCCCACGCCTACTAGTAGTACAAGTTCATATGCCAACTAGCTCTGCAGATGATGAAGAAATTGAAGAAATGTATGATGAAATAAAAGAAATTATCAGATAGTGAAGGGAGACGAAAATTTAATAGTCATGGGTGACTGGAATTCGGTAGTAGGAAAAGGGAGAGAAGGAAACGTACTAGGTGAATATGGATTCAGGCTAAGAAATGAAAAAGGAAGCAGCCTGATAGAATTTTGCACAGAGCACAACTTAATTATAGCAAACACTTGGTTCAAGAATCATAAAAGAAGGTTGTATACATGGAAGAAGCCTGGAGATACTGACAGGTTTCAGATAGATTATATAATGGTAAGACAGAGATTTAGGAACCATGTTTTAAATTGTAAGACATTTCCAGGGCGGATGTGGCTGGCTCTGAACACTATGGGACTCAACTGCTGTGGTCATCAGTCCCCTAGAACTTAGAACTACTTAAACCTAAGTAACCTAAGGACAGCACACACATCCATGCCCGAGGCAGGATTCGAACCTGCGACCGCAGCAGTCGCACGGTTCCTGACTGCGCGCCTAGAACCGCGAGACCACCGCGGCCGGCGCGGATGTGGACTCTGTAGATTAAAACTGGAGAAACTGCAAAAAGGTGGGAATTTAATGTGATGGGACCTGAATAAACTGACTAAACCAGAGGTTGTACAGAGTTTCAGGGGGAGCATAAGGGAACAATTGACAGGAATGGGGGAAAGAAATACAGTAGAAGAAGACTGGGTAGCTTTGAGGGTTGAAGTAGTGAAGGCAGCAGACAATCAAGTACGTAAAAAGACGAGGGCTGGTAGAAATCCGTGAGTAACAGAAGAAATATTGAATTTAATTGAATAAAGGAGAAAATGTAAAAATGCAGTAAATAAAGCAGGCAAAAAGGAATACAAACGTCTCAAAAATGAGATCGACAGGAAGTGCAAAATGGCTAAGCAGGGATGGCTAGAGGACAAATGAAAGGATGTAGAGGCTTATCTCACTAGGGGTAAGATAGATACTGCGTAGAGGAAAATTAAAGAGACCTTTGGAGAAAAGAGAACCATTTGCATCAATATCAAGAGCTCAGATGGAAACCCAGTTCTAAGCAAAGAAGAGAAAGCAGAAAGGTGGAAGGAGTATATAGAGGGTCTATACAAGGGCGATGTACTTGCAGACAATATTATGGAAATGGAAGATAATCTAGATGAAGATGAAATGGGAGGTACGATACTGCGTGAAGAGTTTGACAGAGCACTGAAAGACCTGAGTCGAAACAAGGCCCCGGGAGTAGACAAAATTCCATTAGAACTACTGACAGCCTTGGGAGATCCTGTCCTGCCAAAACTCTACCATCTGGTGAACAAGATGTATGAGACAGGCGAAATACCCTCACACTTCAAGAAGAATATAATAATTCCAATCCCAAAGAAAGCAGGTGTTGACAGATGTGAAAATTACAGAACTATCAGTTTAATAAGTCACGGATGCAAAATACTAACGCGAATTCTTTACAGACGAATGGAAAAATTGGTCGAAGCCGACCTCGGCGATGATCAGCTTGGATTCCGTAGAAATATTGGAACACGTGAGGCAATACTGACACTACGACTTATCTTAGAACCTAGATTAAGGAAGGGCAAACCTACATTTCTAGCATTTGTAGACTTACAGAAAGCTTTTGACAATGTTGACTGGAATACTCTCTTTCAAATGCTGAAGGTGGCAGGCGTAAAATACAGGGAGCGAAAGGCTATTTACAATTTGTACAGAAACCAGATGGCAGTTATATGAGTCGAGGGATATGAAAGGGAAGAAGTGGTTGGGAAGGGAGTAAGACAGGGTTGTAGCCTCTCGCCGATGTTATTCAATCTGTATATTGAGCAAGCAGTGAAGGAAACAAAAGAAAAATTCGGAGTAGGTATTAAAATCCAGGGAAAAGAAATAAAAACTTTGAGGTTCGCCGATGACATTGTAATTCTGTCAGAGACAGCAAAGAACTTGGAACAGCAGTTGATCGGAATGGACAGTATCTTGAAAGGAGGGTATAAGATGAAGATCAACAAAAGCAAAACGAGGATAATGGAATGTAGTCGAATTAAGTCGGGTGATGCTGAGGGAATTAGATTAGGAAATGAGACACTTAAAGTAGTAAAGGAGTTTTGCTATTTGGGGGGCAAAATAACTGATGATGGTCGAAGTAGAGAGGATATAAAATGTAGACTGGCAATGGCAAGGAAAGCGTTTCTGAAGAAGAGATATTTGTTAATATCGAGTATAGATTTAAGTGTCAGGAAGTCGTTTCTGAAAGTATTTGTATGTAGCGTAGCGATGTATGGAAGTGAAACATGAACGATAACTAGTTTGGACAATAAGAGAATAGAAGCTTTCGAAATGTGGTGCTACAGAAGATTGTTGAAGATTAGATGGGTAGATCATATAACTAATGAGGAGGTATTGAATAGAATTGGGGAGAGGAGGAGTTTGTGGCACAACTTGATTAGAAAAAGGGACCGGTTGGTAGGGCATGTTATGAGGCATCAAGGGATCACCAGTATAGTATTGGAGGGCAGCATGGAGGGTAAAAATCGTAGAGGGAGAACAAGAGATGAATACACTAAACAGATTCAGAAGGATGTAGGTTGCAGTAGTTACTGGGAGATGAAGAAGCTTGCACAGGATAGAGTAGCATGGAGAGCTGCCTCAAATCAGTCTCAGGACTGAAGACCACAACAACAACAACAACAACAACAACAACATGGTAGCTTTAGGTCCCAGAATAGACATCAGTGCAATACGCGATCTTTGACTCATCCGAACATACCGTTTTAGCTTACGTATGCTCTGCTAGTTGGTCAGGGAACACAGCTCTGTAGTTGCCTTTTGTAGTACAAACAGCGTTACAATTATGTCTAGCTCAAAGGCGGTGCCACAGAAATCTTCGTCAAACAATGAAATCACTCAGGCGGCAGTAACCGTACACATATATCAGGAACAGCATGGCTATACTCTCTAGCAAAGAGCGCAATGTTCTTGTTAAAGCGATTGCGGAAGAAAGTGTCAGAAAGTTTCCTGATGTTATTCAGAAGGACCCCACTGGAGAAATGTGCCTATTAATAACATTTACTCTCTTTCTGCAAGGGTAATATTCTTCAATAGTGCGGGTAATTTGTCCCGTCAATTAGATATCATTCAAAGCAGCACTGCGCTCATTAGGAAACAACATAGAAACGATCACCCAAAAGTTTACAGTACAATTATAAATGTCAGCATGTTCCCAACTTGTTTCCTTTTACAGAGTATGGGCGAAACTCAAACCCAGCACCACTCACAGTATTGGACACGCCATTCTACAGGACGCTGGCCAAATAGCGCAGTCACTGGTACTTCTAAAACATACAAATAGAACGCGTTTGACAAATGCACAAAAATCACTTCGTAGAAGTGGGCTGGTCTTCAAAGGTACACAGGATTACACATTACATTGCTCACGTCCAAAAATATTGGTAAAATTTCACAATACTAAGGGATAATTAAATCCTACAAATAAGAATCAGATTCAGTTAAAACAATAGTGCTTGTATTAACTCTTGAATAACGGACCGACAATAAGTCCAGGAAAACCTACCACAAGCGTAATACAGCGAGGTTGAAACTGGAAAGAAACAGTGCTTATGATAGAGGCCTATCGAACAGAATTTTGGAAAAGTTACAGCATCGACTGTGACAAGTTACAGTGGCCGGGCTTTCTTTCTTTTAACTTATCAGACCAGTAATCCGAATGACTTTATGCTAACCGTAACCGCCCACGATTTCACGCGACCCGCCACGAATTTCTTTTCATCTCAAAGTAGCACTTGCAACTTACGTCTTCAGTTATTTGATGGAAATATTCCAACGTCTATGTTCCCCCACAGATTCTATCCCCTACAGCTCCGTCTAGTACCATGGAAGTTTCTCCCTCATACCTTAACAGATGTCCCATTATCCTGTCGCTTCTTCTTGTCAATGTTTTCCATATACTCCATTCCTCACCGACTCTGCGGAGAACCTCATCATTTCTTACATTATCAGTATACCAAATTTTCAACATTAGGCCGGCCGGAGTGGCCGTGCGGTTATAGGCGCTACAGTCTGGAACCGCATGACCGCTACGGTCGCAGGTTCGAATCCTGCCTCGGGCATGGATGTGTGTGACGTCCTTAGGTTAGTTAGGTTTAAGTAGTTCTAAGTTCTAGGGGACTGATGACCAAAGTAGTTAAGTCCCATAGTGCTCAGAGCCATTTCAGCATTATTTTGTAGCACCACATCTCAAATGCTCAGATTATTTTCTGTTCCAGTTTCCCAACAGCCCACGTTTCACTCCCATACGCACTCCAAAAGTATATTCACCGAAATTTCTTCCGTTTGACGCCAGCAGACTTCTCCTGGCAAGCAATGCTCTTTTTTCCAATGCTGGTCTCCTTTTTATGTCGTCCTTGCTCCGACCGTCATGTATTATTTTGCAACCTAGGTAGCAGAATTCCTTAGTTTCATCTACATCGCGATCAACAATTATGATAAGTTTCTCGGTAGTCTCTTTTCTGCTACGTCTCATTACTTTCGTCGTTATTCGATTTATTCTCATCTATATTACACTGTTCGTTTCAATCAATACATTCAATAACTGTTTTTTACTTTCAATGAGGATAGCAGTGTTGTCAGCGAATCTTATAACCGATAACTTTTCATCTTGAACTTTAATCCCACTCTTCAATCTTTCATTTATTTCAGCCTTTGCTTCTTCCAAATGTAGATTGAACAGGAGGGGCGAAAGGCTACATTCCTGTCTTACATCCTATTTTATCCGCGCACTTCCTTCTTGGTGTCCCATTCTTATTGTTCGCTTTTGGTTCTCCTACATATTGTATATTACCCGTATTTCTCTACACCTTTCCCATATTCTTCTCATAATTTCGAAACTGGTCGTCATCTAACGAATCCTCAATTTTCTTTTCGATTCTTCAGTATATTATTCTTGACAGCGACTTGGCTGAATGAGCTGTTAAGCAGGTGATAATTAAGAAACTTCTTGGCAGGTTAAACTGTGTGCAAGACCGAGACTCGAACTCGGGACCTTTGCCTTTCGCGGCAAGTGCTCTACCAACTGAGCTACCCAAGCACGACTCACGCCCCGTCCTTACAGCTTTACTTCTGTCAGTACCTCGCCTCCTACCTTCCAAAGCTGTGAGGACAGGGCGTGAGTCATGCTTGGGTAGCTCAGTTGGTAGAGCACTTGCCCGCGAAAGGCAAAGGTCCCGAGTTCGAGTCTCGGTCCGGCACACAGTTTTAATCTGCCAGGAAGTTTCATATCAGCGCACACTCCGCTGCAGAGTGAAAATCTCATTCAGGTGATAATCGTTGCACTTGTCGGCTCTTCCAGTCTTCGAAATTGTGTTGATGATGTTTTTTCGAAAGTATATTGGCAGTGGTATACATTCTTCGCAGCAACATAAATAGTGCCGGCCGAAGTGACCGTGCGGTTAAAGGCGCTGCAGTCTGGAACCACAAGACCGCTACGGTCGCAGGTTCGAATCCTGCCTCGGGCATGGATGTTTGTGATGTCCTTAGGTTAGTTAGGTTTAATTAGTTCTAAGTTCTAGGGGACTAATGACCTCAGCAGTTGAGTCCCATAGTGCTCAGAGCCATTTGAACATAAATAGTCGTTTAGTTGCCACCATCCTTAACGATTTTAGCAATTCCTCTGGAATCTTATCTATTCCTTCCACCTTATTCGATTTTAGGTCTTCCAAAGCCCTTTTAAATTCTGATTCTAATACTCGATCCTGTATCTCTTCCCTGTGGAATCCTGTTCCTTCTTCCACCAAGTCCCCCCCTCACAGAGGCCTTCAGTGCACACTTTCCACTTATCCGCTGTCTTCTATGCATTTAACAGCGGAATTTTCATCGCACTCTTAATGTTACCCCCCTTGCTTTTAATTTCACCGAAGACTATTTTGAATTTTCTATGTGCTGAGTCAGTCCTTCCGACAAACATTTGTTTCTCGATTTTTTTCAGGTATTACATACAGCCATTTCGACTTAGTTTCCCTCCTATTTATTTCATTCCTGACTGACTTGTATTTCTGTTCTGCACAATGTCCCTTCCTGCGTGAACCACATAATAATAATCTTAAAACCAGACCCACTGACTGACAGAGGCGGCGGCAAGGAGGGGTGGGGGTGGGGGGCAAGGGGGAAAACCTCCCCCCCCCCCCATGGAGTATCATATTACAATTGGATAAAATGACTTCAGAAAGCAGCGAATATATTACTTCACCAGATTCAATCTTTCTTTTTATAATTATGTAGCAATATAGATTGCAATGTATCTCAAACACATTTTGACAAAAGAATAAAAGCAGCAAATAGCTTACTATCTAAACCAATAAGTAAGTATCATTTGACTTAAAATTGGCGTCTTATTATTTATTAATACACATTGGATGTATATTAATGTAGGAGTACCACTTAGAATAATCAAGAAAACTATATATGCCGGGTATGCCTACCAACACTTAAATTGCTGACCCCAGACAAAAACTTCAAAATCGCAATACATCTGGGCCAAATCGTATTATTTTCCCGGGCACACACATTCTGTAGACACGTTTTTACTCTGAACAAAACAGTTACCAAAAATTACTTTAAGCAACACCAAATTTTACCAATTTGTCGGTGGAGAACACCAACTCTCCTTCTGTTAAGCGATATTCCATTCCCCCAAACCCTCAAACCCACTGTCCCCCCCTCCCTTCATTAGCCCGCACCCCTACCCCTTGACCGACTTCTAGAATCGCCTCTGCTGACTGACCAAGTTCAGGCCATCTGTACCACTCGAATCTATTCTGCCCGTTCGCCCCGGTACGAATAAACCTGCGGCAAATAACATTTAGTGCTGTCCCACGATAACAGAAAGAAGTTAATTTAACATTTCAAGTCTGTCGCCGTCAATAGCAAACACCAAGAAAGAAACCGACTGCAGACCAGCATGGAGTGAAGTTCCGGCAAAAGGCAGTAATACAAAATTGTTAAGGCTTCCGTGGCCACTTGTTGATAAACTGCCTATTGGCTTCTGTCTCGGGTTCTTCGGCAGACGTTCATCTAGTGATTTTACTGACGTTTCGTGCCTTCTTCTTCCGCCAGTAAAATCATTAGATGAACGTCGGCCGAAGAACCCGAGACAGAAGCCAATAGGCAGTTTGTAAACAGCACTAAGCCACGCTGGACTGTATATTAAGGTCACCTCCGCGGCGCAAGCACGCGATCACAGGAAATGTCCTACTGTAAAGTGCTCACCAAGCTCTGTGCTGTTTGGTCGAACCTGGGCTGTCCCACGTGGTAATGGGTGCACCAATCATCCCTCGGCGGTGCTCCGCGACCTGAAGATTCCCCCGCCTGATGTGCAGCCACGCACTTCGCCTCCTGTCCCCACGCACACATATGCACCACATCAGCGCCGTGGGGTTAACTGAAGAACCGGAAACAACTCGTCGGTTCTACATCTACATCTACATTTATACTCCGCAAGCCACCCAACGGTGTGTGGCGGAGGGCACTTTACGTGCCACTGTCATTACCTCCCTTTCCTGTTCCAGTCGCGTATGGTTCGTGGGAAGAACGACTGTCTGAAAGCCTCCGTGCGCGCTCTAATCTCTCTAATTTTACATTCGTGATCTCCTCGGGAGGTATAAGTAGGGGGAAGCAATATATTCGATACCTCATCCAGAAACGCACCCTCTCGAAACCTGGCGAGCAAGCTACACCGCGATGCAGAGCGCCTCTCTTGCAGAGTCTGCCACTTGAGTTTGTTAAACATCTCCGTAACGCTATCACGGTTACCAAATAACCCTGTGACGAAACGCGCCGCTCTTCTTTGGATTTTCTCTATCTCCTCCGTCAACCCGATCTGGTACGGATCCCACACTGATGAGCAATACTCAAGTATAGGTCGAACGAGTGTTTTGTAAGTGTTTTGATGAATGACGTCATATTTTCGTTGTAGAAATTAGTTTGTTTATTTTAGAGCCATAGATAATTAATTGGTTATCTTCTGTGGCAAATCATCATAACCCTTAATAGAAATAAATGAACGTATTATTAAGCGACAGATATTTATCACGGCTTTTGTCACTTATTGTAATTTTAAACCGTTTGTACACACATTTTGAATTATACTTTTGTCTGGTAATGAGTTGTTCCAACTGCTGTTTCCTCTGCAGCTGGTTCGTATCCTGCACTATGTAGGGCGCCTGAAGAATAGGATGCTAATATTATGTGAAGTAAAAAAAAGCGACACAGGTAACAATGGCATCTTGTACCGCAGATGAACTACGAAGATAGCATCCCAGGTCATCTGAAGTACGGGATACAAATTTTACGTTTGTCGCTTTCGTCGCGTTCGCTAGTAATAGAATCCTATTTTTCAGTAAACCTATATGAAGTACAGGATACAAATTTTATGTACATCGATTTTTTCGCCTTCGCTAGCACTATTATCCTATTTTTCAGTTGACTGATATAGGTGACCTGAAGTACAGGATACAAATTTTACTTTTGTTGCGTTTTTTTGCCTTCGCTAGTACTAGTATCCTAAACTTCAGTTGACCTATATAATTCAACTGAAGTGTCTGATACAAATTCTACGTTTGTCGCTTTTTTCACCTTTGTTAGTACTAGAATGCTATTCTTCAGCTGATTTTAGTACTAGCGAAGGTAAAGAACCGACATATGTAAGATTTGTATCCTGTACTTCAGCTCACCTACACAAGTAAACTGAAGTAAGGAATATAACCTACGGATACTAGCTGAGTTATTCCATGCCAACGTTACGTACGTCGCTTTTTTTCACTAGCACTAGTATCGTATTCTTCAGTTGGCCTACACAGGTCAACTGAAGAACAGGACGCTAGGCTTCCTACCGCGAAAAAAGCGATGCATATAATGTTACTTTCGAAATACAGATACACCTCGTATATGTCGACGATTTGTTTTCCCTGTACTACATTCCTTTGCTTCTCAACATTCGTCTATGTCCACAGTGCATCAACTGCGGAAATCTTGAAACTTCCCTTTTGAATGTAAAGAAAGACTGTGCTGGTAAACTTCTACCCTATTTGATACTTAAACAGCTGAGTAAAACTAAACGTACTCAAGACAGTTTTCTCTTTACTTGTTCTGATCATTTCTAAACTGACACACAATATTTTAGCGCAATGCAATCTGACTTTTAATAACCCCTACAAAAGAATAGCCCTGACTAACAATAACCTATACCCTTCATGAATCACTTACCTAACCAAAATCTTCGTTACTCGAACTACTGCAATACAGATAGCGCCAATACTGCCAGCTAAATAAAAGATTCTAACTACCGAAGGCACTAACTACCGATAGGCAAATAGTTAGCAAATGAAACATTTTGTTAGAGGACAAACAACGTATTTACCTTAATAGCATCCAGTTTGACAGATTTCCTTTTTTCTGACGGACACACGTCCAGATCGTCCGCTCATATTAACATCTCAAAACTCTGGCGTCTCTCTTCCCACATCCACCACTGCTGGTGGCTCACATCCAACAGCCCATCGCTATGCGCTCTTCACATCCAACTGCCCAACACTACACTATAGTGCGTGTCATTTACGATGGCGGCCGAGTGTAGGTTCGTTCTGCGCATCTGACGTCACAAAACACAGTCAGCCAATTAACGGAGAACGATGTTGCCAGAGCTCGACTGCAGTGCAGAGCACGGACGAATGTCTTCAGTTTTAGAAATGTTCAGTCATAAATAAAGCAACTGAACAAAAGCGATGTCTTAATAGCAGACTTTCTTTTATAGAAAGTTTGGAAAAAGCATTCTTTATACCAGTTGCTTCATATTCTATTAATTAATTAAACCAAACAAGCAATAAGCCTCCTAATTCATGCGATAGCAAGGAAAGGTGTTTGTATCATTCTCACGAACTGCTTTTTTGCAATAAAGAACAGAGATAATTGTTTTATTTCCTATTGTACTTCGACGAAACGTCAATAATTCATAGTCCCACCAAAAGTGTTTGTCGGTACTTTGCGTGATGTTTTATAGTCCTCCAGGAGCTCAGTTGAATGATGAGCTGCATTAGCGTAATGGTTAAGGTGTTTGGCTGCTAAGTGCAACGTTCAGAGTTCAAACCTTGTTCAGTGCTTAACAATTTCTTTATTGCCGGCCGGGGTGGCTGAGCGGTTCTAGGCGCTGCAGTCTGGAGCCGCGCGACCGCTGCAGTCGCAGGTTCGAGTCCTGCCTACGGCATGGATGTGTGTGATGTCCTTTGGTTGGTTAGGTTCAAGTAGTTCTAAGTTCTAGGGGACTGATGACCTCAGAAGTTAAGTCCCATAGTGCCCAGAGCCATTTCAATAATTTTTTTCTTTATTTAAAAACAATATCGAAGTATCTTACGTCATGAATTTTATTCGTTTGAATGTAATTTCTTGAAATTTCTAGTGCTTTGTCTCTTCATTTTGATTATAATAAGTTTTCGGTTTTTCTAATTTTGTCCTCCAATATTTCTTTCCACAGCAATTAAAAACAATAAAAGGCACACATACAATATTCATGTTATCTGTTTTGTTTGTATATCTTCTCTTCCGCAGTCGCTGTTTTAGTATTTCATATTGAGATATATTCTTTTGCGACAGTATTAGAAGTATTATGTAGAGTAGAATTTCGGCTCGTACGTTGCCGAGCTACTTGATTGTCTGACGCAATTCTTTGTTTCGCTGCTTTGGCAACGTCATATTCAATGTTTTCGTCTACCTATGTTTTGGCAAGTATTTGTTGTCTGTTGTGACAAACACAAATTGTTTGCGCACTGCGCCTCACTGACATTCTATTTTAGTTTCTATGTTTTATTACGTCCACAATTCAGTTTTGTGTACTTGTTTTAATCAGAACGTTTTAGAAAAAAGCGAAATGACTCTGGTATAAATAAAAGTTTTATTGCAGTCGCGAAAGCCGAAATATTTCTCAATATTACATACGACACCTATCTGGTACTTCAATTAAATGAGATATTGTTATACAGCAAATTTTATATGAAACTTAAGTATCTTCTCCATATTTCATTCTCAACATTGTGGCAACTAAAATGGACCATACGGAAAGTATACGCTATGGACTTTTACCTCTGCAAACTCTTCAGAATTTCGTGTAATGGTTTACTACATTTAATGCTGCACAATAACTGCGCTGAACATGAAACAAAATTAAGTCATTTATGGGGGGAAGGTATCAGTCAAGGTGATGTGTAAAAATCAAATTTTTGGTCCAAACAGTTTTTGTGAAATCGAATGATAAGTGTGTCAAAGCAGTCGGAACACAATGTGTCTGCACAGGCGAGCAGTGCAGTGATGACAAAATCGCCCACAGCGCGGAATGCAGGGAGCACATCTCTGTAGCAGCGCAAGGGTTAATGCGGCCGTGGTGGCTTTGCTTCATAAACTGCGCGTAAGTTTGCGAACTATACTATACTATGGTGCTGCTTCTCTTGGCCCGTGCGTCGTTAGCAACTGGCAACGCAGCAATCTCCCGCGTCTGGGCAGGCGTGCGCGAGCCGCCAAGATAAAAGAACTGAACTATAGCGAATAATCCAACAATGAGTCCAACCAGCCACAGACTGCAGTCAGCGATTTTAATACAGAGCGCTACGTGGCGTCATCAACATAAAAACCTAAACAGCCTACTTACAACCTGTGATGTCACATTTCAAAGGCCACGGGCCGTATTCCATGGTTCAGCATTCCCGAGACGTGCGCTCGGCTACGCACTGTTCCGGAGGTGAACGCCGCTCAGTTCATCCAGTCGGGACTGGCTCGGCGCTCCTGTCACCACCTGGGATCTTCCTTCTTCATCGTCAGGCAGAGAGGGTCGGAAGTCGTCGCGCACTCCCTTCTTGGGCCCCACGCGCGTAGCCGTTGCTAGGTAACAGCCAAGAGCGTAATCACACACAATATCGACAACAGTCTGCATGGCTCAGCCCCTTTCTCAACAAATAGCCGTTCACAAAACATTTTCTTTTTTAGGGTTCCCCTAGCGGAACCGTTGTATGTAGGATCATTCTGCTGTTTGTCAGTCTGTCGGACTGTTAAAAACCTATTTTCTCAGGATCGACTGAACGTATCCAGTTGAAATTTATGTCACACACTAAGGTGTTTGGTCCCATGGAGGAGTGAAAAATTGAAGCTTCTCTGTTAATGCAATCACAAGATACGGCCCTTTATGTCACATATTTTGATACTCGCAAACTCAGTCATCAGAATCTGAAGGGTGCTTCGTGTTGGCCTAGAATCATAAAATTTGGCAAGAAACAAGGTTTCACAGTACAACTAAAGGAAAAAATCCGAAAATTGTTATTTTGTAATTATATTGCAAGAAAAAAATTTTGTCCGCTGTTATCTATCTGTCCGTCCGTCTGTCAGTTAAGACCTGTTTTTCTCAGGAACGGATAGCATCCAACCTTGCGGTGGGCAGTTGTCGTAATTTTCTAGCTGATCACTGCACTTTAGTTGACACTGCATTAGCTGATGTGTGGCGTAAAAAGTTGAGCAGCTGCAGACAGCAGATGTTACAATGAGCGCCGATTCGGTGAGAAATAGCAACAATGTATAAGTCAGATAATGTGACTGGCTGCCACAACAGGAAATACAGGGATTAGCGTTTGGTCAACGAGTCAAATCTCCAATTTCAAATTATTAATATTTTTTTAAGTATAATTCAGATTTAAATGACAGTCATACTAACTATCCTCATAATAGTAAGGTATCATCCACTCACTCCAGATTTCATTTTAAGAACAACTTTTAGTAAAAGTAGAATAACGACATGCGGACGAAGCACTTCGTGCATCGCTGGTTCCCGCCATAGAGTAAATATCTCTGGAGTGAGCATTCACATGCGCAGAACAGATTCTGTGTTGTCAAAATACATTGCCGGCCTGGTCACATGTTCTCGGGACGTCGTGTGCTTGTCCGTATAGCGCCCTGTATATTTAGAATGTGGCTCTGAGCACTATGGGACTTAACTGCTGTGGTTATCAGTCCCCTAGAACGTAGAACTACTTAAACCTAATTAACCTAAGGACATCACACACATCCATGCCCGAGGCAGGATTCTAACCTGCGACCGTAGCGGTCACTGTAGCGCCTAGAACCGCACGGCCACTCCGGCCATTTAGAATGTCACTACATCCCTAGTACAGACGGATTCTTTTCGTACGTGTCGTGGATTATTTATATATGTTGCGCCGACATTTTAACCGTATCCATTTGATACCGGGAATAAACCAGCTACGTAACTTTTAAGGGCAAGTGATACTACATTCTGCTTCTTTGCAATAGGTGTCACAGTTCAGATGGACTCGATTTTTGGTAGTTTTCGGTGTGATACGGCACTTTATAGTATTACAGAGCCTGACGTACCTTTTTGCAGTGACAGTCTTGCAAAACGACTTGACAGTACGCTAGTACTTTTGCAAGTGTCCGACAAACACCGAATTTGCCACACATTAGCGATTATATCCCTGCTAATTCGTCCTTTTTTCCTGATATTTCTGCGTATTTATTTTCTCGTTTTTGCGACCTAAACCACAACTTTTCTTACTGATGACACTTTGAAGTATTTATTTAACGCATTTTACGTACTTGCTCCCAGTTTATTAAATAAATAGTAGACTGAGTAATCTATATACATAATCGACAAGTCACTGATAAAAGCATGGAGGATAGTATTTGCTGAAACAACTAACCATTTCCTTTCCTGTTCCACTAGCAAATTTACGAGAGGAAGCGATTGTTTGTAAGCTATTGTACAAGCAGTAATATCTATTATATAGTCATAAAATCGTAAAAAAATAGGTCTACAGAACCAAGCCTTAATTACAATGCGTCTCGAAATTTTTAACATATACAGTGTCTCTTACTAATATGATCACTATAATTAGAGCTAAATGGTATGTACCCATGAAAAATTACTATCCCTCCTTTCACATATTTTTCTTTGCATCCGTAGCAACAACAGTAATTCACAATCGCTATTACACTATCAACAAACGGTGAAACACAACAAAAACTCTTGATACTATAAACTTCAAACGCTGCGGAAAGCACACACGCACAGCGAAGTCCCGAGAACACATGACAATCGGTTTAATGTTGACAACATGCGCAGAACGCAATGCTCACTCCAGAGATATTTACTCTATGGTTCTCGCCAAAGATGCGCACCGAGCGAAGTGATTCCTGGTGATGAGTCAGTCGGTATGGGGGAGTGCACCCATACTGTGCTAGAGTTCAGTTTAGAGGCCGTACGCTTAACGACTGAGTTGCGTGCAGTATATAAAGATCCTAAGTACAGTTGCGCTCGACTAATACGACGCTTCGGTACTGTTGGTCCGGTACAGAAATGGTAGTAAATGGTTGTCTTACAGATAGTATTGGTAGCATCGGAAGTGAAATAAACTAAAATGAGTGTGTGAGAATGGGAACTTACGATTTCTTTTTATTTTCTGTTTGTTTGTTTTGCACGTAATCAAAACTGCATATCGTTCAGTGTTAGTCCATTGAGTACTTTATATCCTCAAAAAATATGAACTGCACTTTATGCGTAATAAAAATTAGTTCATGGAATAACTTCTGTGTTTTTATGTAACTGAAGTAGTTACTTTTGAGGCAAGTACATTTCATATGCCCAAAACATTAAAGAATCTACACACGTCAAATAAATTTTACATCAACCTCGGTTCCGAGAGTTCCGTAACCTGTACACAAAATTGCAATAGAGATCAACATAAACATCATTTCCCCCATTTTTATTCCTCATGAAAAACACACATTGCATGTTGTACCACCATACAGCGAGACCTTCAATGTTGTACCACCATACAGCGAGACCTTCAGACGTGGTGGTCCACATTGCTGTGTACACACCGGTACCTCTAATACCCAGTATCACGTCCTCTTGCACTGATGCATGCCTGTATTCGTCGTGGCATACTATCCTCAAGTTCATCAAGGCACTGTTGGTCCAGATTGTCCCACTCCTCAATGGCTATGCGGCGTAGATCTCTCAGAGTCATTGGCGTGTGACGTCGTCCAGAAACAGCCTTTTCAATCTATCCCAGGCATTCTCGATACGCGCTACGGTCGCAGGTTCGAATCCTGCCTCGGGCATCGATGTGTGTGATGTCCTTAGGTTAGTTCGGTTGAAGTAGCTCTAAGTTATAGGGGACTGATGACCTCAGATGTTAAGTCCCATAGTGCTCTGAGCCATTTGAACCATTCTCGATACTGTTCATGTCTGGGAAGCATGCTGGCCACTCTAGTCGAGCGATGTCGATATCCTGAACGAAGTCATTCGCAAGATGTGCACTATGGGGGTGCGATTTGTCGTCGATGAAGACGAATGCCTCGCCAATACGGTGCCGATATGGTTGCACTATCGGTCGGAGGATGGCACGTATCGTACAGCCATTATGGCACCTTCCACCATCACCAGCGGCGTACGTCGGCCCCACATAATGCCACCCCAAAACAGCAAGGAACGTCCACCTTGCTGCACTCGCTGGACAGTGTATATGAGGCGTTCAGCCTGACCGGGTTGCCTCCAAACACGTCTCCGACGATTGTCTGGTTGCAGGCATGTGCGACACTCATCGGTGAAGACAACGCGATGCCAATCCTGAGCGGTCCATTCGGCATCTTGTTGGGCCCATCTGTAACACGCTGCATGGTGTCACTGTTGCAAAGATGGACCTCGCCATTGTTATCGGGAGTGAAGTTCCGCATCATGCAGCCTATTGTGCACAGTATGTGTCGTAACACGACTTCCTCTGGCTGCACGAAAAGCATTATTCAACGTGGTGGTGTTGCTGTCAGGGTTGCTCCGAGTCATAATCTGTAGGAGGCGGTCATTCGCTGCGGTAGTAGCCCTAGGGCGACATGAGGCAGGCATGTCATCGACAGTTCTTGTCTCTCTGTATCTCCTGCGTGTCTGAACAACATCGCTTTGGTTCACTCCTAGACGCCTGGACACTTCCCTTGTTGAGAGCCCTTACTGGCTCAAAGTAACAATGTGGACGCGATCGAGCCGCGGTATTGACCGCCGAGGCATGGCTGAACTACAGACAACAAGAGCCGTGTACCTCCTTCCTGGTGGAATGTCTGGAACTGATCGGCTATCGGACCCCCTTCGTTTAATATGCGCTGCTCATGCACGGTTGTTTACATCTTTGGGTGGGTTTAGTGACATCTCTGAACAGTCGAAGGGACTGTGTTTGTGATGCAGTATCCACAGTCAACGTCTATCTTCAGGAGGTCTGGGAACCGGGGTGATACGAAACTTTTTTTGACCAATGTATTTTGAATAGGAACTCAATGTCCGGAAACGTACCGTTTCCGTTTCAGTACAGATGTGTATTGCTTCCACGTCTGCTTTGGCGAAGAAAATTGTCTCATAGTTGCTCGTCCTGGTACATGCAATAGAAGAGATATAACGACATGTACTACTACTTGTTGTGGGGTTGTGTGACAAGTTTAATGCGCAAGACGCGCCTAGAGACAGAGGAAAATCTGCTGGCACGACTTGTGGCCGCTGCACTAGAAATTGAAGAGACACCACGTGGGAGGGAGAGTGTGATCTGAGGTTTTCTCGGCGTGCAGCAATCTTGAAAATTTCTCGGGTATTCAGCCGGGTAGCGTCGTCCAAAAGGCGCAATATTTCGGCAAGCCGACTTCTTGCCATCTTCAGGCGTTCAAGATGTCAGCTTGCTGAAATATCGCACCTTTTGGACGACGCTACCTGGCTGAGTACCCGAGAAATTTTCAAGATATATAATTATTGTTGTTATTTTGTATTCACGATCAAGGGCAAGAGACAAGAGTTTCCTGTTATTATTGATAAGTGTGAAAGTTGTTTATGAGTAATACACTCCTGGAAATTGAAATAAGAACACCGTGAATTCATTGTCCCAGGAAGGGGAAACTTTATTGACACATTCCTGGGGTCAGATACATCACATGATCACACTGACAGAACCACAGGCACATAGACACAGGCAACAGAGCGTGCACAATGTCGGCACTAGTACAGTGTATATCCACCTTTCACAGCAATGCAGGCTGCTATTCTCCCATGGAGACGATCGTAGAGATGCTGGATGTAGTCCTGTGGAACGGCTTGCCATGCCATTTCCACCTGGCGCCTCAGTTGGACCAGCGTTCGTGCTGGACGTGCAGACCGCGTGAGACGACGCTTCATCCAGTCCCAAACATGCTCAATGGGGGACAGATCCGGAGATCTTGCTGGCCAGGGTAGTTGACTTACACCTTCTAGAGCACGTTGGGTGGCACGGGATACATGCGGACGTGCATTGTCCTGTTGGAACAGCAAGTTCCCTTGCCGGTCTAGGAATGGTAGATCGATGGGTTCGATGACGGTTTGGATGTACCGTGCACTATTCAGTGTCCCCTCGACGATCACCAGTGGTGTACGGCCAGTGTAGGACATCGCTCCCCACACCATGATGCCGAGTGTTGGCCCTGTGTGCCTCGGTCGTATGCAGTCCTGATTGTGGCGCTCACCTGCACGGCGCCAAACACGCTTACGGCCATCATTGGCACCAAGGCAGAAGCGACTCTCATCGCTGAAGACGACACGTCTCCATTCGTCCCTCCATTCACGCCTGTCGCGACATCACTGGAGGCGGGCTGCACGATGTTGGGGCGTGAGCGGAAGACGGCCTAACGGTGTGCGGGACCGTAGCCCAGCTTCATGGAGACGGTTGCGAATGGTCCTCGCCGATACCCCAGGAGCAACAGTGTCCCTAATTTGCTGGGAAGTGGCGGTGCGGTCCCCTACGGCACTGCGTAGGATCCTACGGTCTTGGCGTGCATCCGTGCGTCGCTGCGGTCCGGTCCCGGGTCGACGGGCACGTGCACCTTCCGCCGACCACTGGCGACAACATCGATGTACTGTGGAGACCTCACGCCCCACGTGTTGAGCAATTCGGCGGTACGTCCACCCGGCCTCCCGCATGCCCACTATACGCCCTCGCTCAAAGTCCGTCAACTGCACATATGTTTCACGTCCACGCTGTCGCGGCATGCTACCAGTGTTAAAGACTGCGATGGAGCTCCGTATGCCACGGCAAACTGGCTGACACTGACGGCGGCGGTGCACAAATGCTGCGCAGCTAGCGCCATTCGACGGCCAACACCGCGGTTCCTGGTGTGTCCGCTGTGCCGTGCGTGTGATCATTGCTTGCACAGCCCTCTCGCAGTGTCCGGAGCAAGTATGGAGGGTCTGACACACCGGTGTCAATGTGTTCTTTTTTCCATTTCCAGGAGTGTAGAAATATGTTTTACATAAGCTCGAGGAAGTATTGAGGTGATGCGTGCATTTCTTTATTTTATCTTTTTTTGAAGAAATTGTGTTATCTAGCTCTACATGATAAATCTATATTGCTTTCTTTTATTTTTACGAGAACATCCCTCTGGTCCACGTTACAAATTAACAGTTTCCGAATGAGATCAGAATAAAATACTGACAGTTTCTATTTGATTACAAATACTGTTTATTTTTAAGCAGCAGAGAGGAAGATAACTACGTAGAACGAAAATGATCCATAAGTTATGTAGCCCTTTATATATCCTTACTCAGTTTATAAATAGTTCACCACTGCGGGTTGGGCATGGATGTGTGTGATGTCCTTAGGTTAGTTAGTTTAAGTAGTTCTAAATTCTAGGGGACTGATGACGTCAGAAGTTAATTCCCATAGTGCTCAGAGCCATTTGAACTAACCACTGCGGGTTTCTAAGGGAACCTAGTAGGAGACTCATTGCATACGGAAACAAAGCTATAAAAAAACGAAGTAACGCCTCATAGGTTTGCAACACATCTACCACACAGGTAACATGATTTTCACTGACTAAAGCTATTAGGGAATCTATCGTAGTCTACGCTGACTTACGGTAGTCTGAGGTAGCCGACGATACTTCTAGTGAATTCCATCCCGTTCAGATAACTGCTTAGAGGTGCGTTGTTCTCTTTTTTTTTTACCTATTTCTTTTTCCTTAGTGTACAACACTAAGCTCGTACGCAACAATAGTGCGACCTATTCTTGGATACTTCTCTAGTTTTTAGGATCCCCACCAGGTGGGGCTAAAGGGAGACATCGAAGCAATTCAGAGGCGATGACGTTTTCTTAGCGAAACACTGCTGAGGAAATCCAGAGAAACGGCACTTGAAGCTGACTGGAAAACGATTCTACGGCCGCCAACGTACTTTTTCGCGCAAGGAGCACTAAGATGAGATAAATTAGCGTCTGTACTGAAGATGGCAGTTATAAGAGTCGAGGGACATGAAAGGGAAGCAGTGGTTGGGAAGGGAGTGAGACAGGGTTGTAGCCTCTGCCCGATGTTATTCAATCTGTATATTGAGCAAGCAGTAAAGGAAACAAAAGAAAAATTTGGAGTAGGTATTAAAATCCAGGGAGAAGAAATAGAAAGTTTGAGGTTCGCCGATGACATTGTAATTCTGTCAGAGACAGCAAACGACTTGGAAGAGCAGTTGAACGGAATGGACAGTGTCTTGAAACGAGGTTATAAGGTGAACATCAACAAAAGCAAAACGAGGATAATGGAATGTAGTCGAATTAAGTCGGGCGATGCTGAACAAATTAGATTAGGAAATGAGACACTTAAAGTAGCAAATGAGTTTTGCTATTTGGGGAGCAAAATAACTGAGGATGGTCGAAGTAGAGAGGATATAAAATGTAGACTGGCAATGGCAATGAAAGCGTTTCTGAAGAAGAGAAATTTGTTAACATCGAGTATAGATTTAAGTGTCAGGAAATCGTTTCTGAAAGTATTTGTATGGAGTGTAGCCATGTATGGAAGTGAAACATGGACAATAAATAGTTTGGAGAAGAAGAGAATAAAAGCTTTCGAAATGTGGTGCTACAGAAGAATGTTGAAGATTAGGTGGGTAGATCACGTAACTAATGAGGAGGTATTGAATAGGATTGGGGAGAAGAGAAGTTTGTGGCACAACTTGACTAGAAGAAGGGATCGGTTGGTAGGACATGTCCTGAGGCATCAAGGGATCACAAATTTAGCATTGGAGGGCAGCGAGAAGGGTAAAAATCGTAGAGGGAGACCAAGAGATGAATACACTAAACAGATTCAGAAGGATGTAGGCTGCAGTAGGTACTGGGAGATGAAGAAGCTTGCACAGGATAGATTAGCATGGAGAGCTGCATCAAACCAGTCTCAGGACTGAAGACCACAACAACAACAACAACAACAACTGAAGCATATAGGCAGTCGTTTCCCCCTCGCTCTATTTGCGAGTAGAACGGGGAAGGAAGTGACTAGTTGTTGCACAAGGCAGACTCGACGATGCACCATACGCTGGGTTGCAAAGTGTGTAGATACAGGTGTAGAGGAAAAGATTGCTCGCGACGAAGGAATCCCGCTCGCTAGCCCGGTAGCACCTGTGCTGAGCTGATTGATCTCGATGAATCACGCGCACCTGCGCTGGATGCCACTCCACGGCGACACACGGGAAGAGAAGCCTAACCACGCACGGGCTGCCCGCGGGCGCTACTGCTCACGTGCGCCGGGGCTCGGGGCGTGACCTTGAACGACGTGACGTCACGCTGAGGAATGCCGGGAGCCGCGGTGGTGGCGCGTGGCTGCCGCATTCTCGGCGCCCCCCTCTACACCTCTGCACGGCGAGCCGACGAAGCTCTGCGACGCCGTGCGCTCGCGTGTTCTGTCTGCAAACTGCGAGCGCTACTGCTGCGCTACACTCTACTATACACGGTCATCACAACCGGTTAAAGCGGTTTCAGTAACGTGCCCTGGCTACCGTTTCTTAACGTATAGGGGAAAGTAGGGTAAAACCGGTGTAGTTGTTAATAAAAAAGAAAAAAAAAGAGAAGAAAAGAAAAGGTTGAATATGTGGGAAGAAACAGTGAATAAAAAGGGGTTTTAATATCGTTAATGACCGTGAAAAAGGGAAAGAATGAAATGCAAATCGGACTTCGTATTACAGAAAAGATATCGGACTTCGTGATTCGGTGTTGTCCTTGTGGGGTTTCTGAGCAAAAGTCAAAACAATTTCCACTACAAAAAATATTTGAAAGAAAAAACGGTTCAAATGGCTCTGAGCACTATGGGACTTAACATCTGAGGTCATCAGTCCCCTAGAACTTAGAACTACTTAAATCTAACCAACCTAAAGACATCACACACATCCATGCCCGAGGCAGTATTCGAACCTGCGACCGTAGCAGTCGCGCGGTTCCGGACTGCGCGCCTAGAACCGCTAGACCTCCGCGGCCGGCTATTTGAAAGAGAACAGAGAATAACAAAATGTGATTAACAGGGGGAAATGGCGTAGATAGGAGTTCATTCATTACCTAGTTAATATGTCTTCTCTCGTGCGGCGTCAAGGTCTTGTTCTCCAATAATCTCCTGCTTCGCTTCTGCATGAAAAGTCGCAGCTGCCCCAAAATCTTGCAGTAAATTTCATCGTCCAGGAATTACTAATGTCTACAAATTAAAACCATCTTGGTGTTGAATGCACCGTATTTTACGGCTGCTTCCATCCTCCAAATTTCATACAAGCTTCCACAATACTATCTGTCTGCACACGAATAAGTTTGTACGTCTGAATCATAACAGGACTAGCAAATAAGTGAAGTTAAGCTTCCGCTCTCCAGAGACAAGAGCGGGAACAAACAGAAAGAGTTACAATTTTTGTACCTTCATTTTCTTATAAATATTTTCTTTGCCGTCGAGCGCTCATACAGCTGTGACGGTATAATTTATATCTGAGGGAACGAGTGTAGCGCGGCGAAATTCAAAGTCCCGCTACACCGGGTACCTTAGATTTTACTCCATATAGATTGTTTTCAGCAAGCAATAAGATTGAAAATCAAGGATATTCAGATCTTTTATACACTGCGAAGGAGTTATCCGAATGTGACGAAAATTGGTACATGTGATGTACAGTCGTGGACAATACGAGCGAGACCCCTCGCCTTTTCGTTATGCTCACCCGCACGGCTTTAAAGTCTGCTACACAGCATAACAGGCAAGGCGACCATGTGCTACCAACATACTATGCACAGGCGTGAAACTGACAAACTATCTGAACTTTGTCAGACTGTTTTCAATCATATGTATGACTATATTAATGCTGACTAGTATGTTACACACAACACGTATATACGTATAAGATATAAATATGAAACGTCCCCTTAGAAAAATTAATGAATTGCTGTGCTAATAAACCCCTTACGTTATTTGATTTTCAAACAGCTGAGCAAAACTGAACGTGCACAGACATTTGTCTCTTTACTTATTCAGATCATCAATAAACTGACACACAATATTTTTAGCACAACGCAATCTGACTTTCAATAATCCCTACAAAAGAATGGCCCTGACTAACAATAACCTATATCTTTCATGAATCACTTACCCCACAAAAATATTCGTTACTCGAACTACTGCAATACAGCGAGCGCCAATGCTGCCAGGTAAATAAAAGATTCTAACTACTGTAGTCACTAACTACTCATAGGCATAGTTAGCAAATGAGAGATTTTGATGGAGAACAAACAATGTATTTACCTTAATAGTGTTCAAAAGTCATCATATATACATCAGTTCATGACATCCAGTCTCTGATGGACACACGTCCAGATCGTCCGCTCTCAAAACTCTGCCATCTCTCTCCCCACATCCACCATTGCTGGCGGCTCACCTGCAACTGCGCAACGCTACACGCTGTTCAAATGGTTCAAATGGCTCTGAGCACTATGGGACTTAACATCTATGGTCATCAGTCCCCTAGAACTTAGAACTACTTAAACCTAACTAACCTAAGGACAGCACACAACACCCAGCCATCACGAGGCAGAGAAAATCCCTGACCCCGCCGGGAATCTAACCCGGGAACCCGGGCGTGGGAAGCGAGAACGCTACCGCACGACCACGAGATGCGGGCTACACGCTGTTCACATCCAATTGCCGAAGACTACAATAGCGAATATTACAACAATGCCAACCAGCCACAGACTGCACACAGCACAGCCAGTGATTTTCATACAGAGCGCTACGTGGTGTTACCAACATAAAAACCTAAACAGCCTTCTTACACCTAAACAGGCTACTTACAAATGGGAGAAGAAACGCTAATTAGTATGAACTGTACTAAAAAAAACGAATTTCAGCTTATCGAGACAACATAACTGTTTTACTAAGACAAAGTACCCCAGATCGTTACGAATTAGCAAAACGGGTTTTAAGGGCTGGGTAGACAGATCGACGGTGAAGAAAGTGAGACTAGTAGGGTTCCGTTTATACCGGTTTAGGTGACGAAATCCTAACAACGAAAATAGCTACGACAGCTAGTGAAGATGAGGGCCGAATAAATAACACCCCCTACTCTGTATTGGAAATGTTCTAGTTGCAGTTGATACCTCAGCATATTACTCGTAGCTATGCTTTCGATCCAAATCAAGTTTACAGGAATGCAAATAAAATCCATTTGCCCATACACGTCGTAATTCAGATCCCAGTATTAATGCCACCTCGTTTTAGAAGTGTGAGCATTCCCATTGCTAGATGGCTTGAGAAACACTTCGGCTAATGCACGTTTTCTGGGTGTGGCGAGTCTAATGGAGAATTCGAAACATTGTAGAATACGTTTGACAGCTATGCAGCCATTTATTTCCTGCGGTGGTGCAGAATTATCATACTAAATTTACTCGCTAATAACAGTATTTTGTTATTGCGATAAACATCCCGAATGATTGTCACATAAGCGCTGACATAAAGGTAGAAAATTCTTGTTTTTGAGTCCAGAAAGCTCTATGAAACAGAAATTGCAGATCATTTTGCCATTTTCATTGCGAAATTGCTGGCTTATTCAAGTCTACGGTAATAATAGAGGGCTGTTTGCCTGGGTTGTCTGCTAGCCTAGTGAAAGGCGTTTGCTACTGGAAGGGAGGTCTGGTTTGTTTTGGGTTCTACCCCCATGGAGGCAGATAGACTATCAGTAAAGCAATTTTAAGAAATTCTCGCACCCCCAATACGTTCTATTGCTACCTTTATTCTGTGCCGGCGCCCTGTGGATGTAAATACGAAGGTCTTGTAGAATTTCACACTCCTTACTGATTACTTTTTCCGCTTCTGTCAATAATTGAATTGATTTACGTATGGCATTGAATGATTTTTAACTGAATTTCGTTATGAATCTTCACGCATAGCCAAATTTGCACATTTTCATGGTAGGTCAGCAACGGTAATCCAGTATGACTGGTCTGAACGTTGACACAGACCGTTTCGCGGCCAAATACGCATAATATTTTGCTAATTCGTAACGATCTGGGGTACTTTGTCTTACTAAAACAGTTATGTTATCTCGATAAGCTGAAATTCGCTTTTATTAGTACAGTTCATACTAATTAGCGTTTCTTCTTCCATTTACATCTTATATTTATGTGTTGTGTGTAACACACTAGTCAGCATTAATATAGTCATACACATGACTGAAAACAGTCTGACAAAGTTCGGATAGTTTTTCAATTTCAAACCCTGTGCATAGTATGTTGGTAGCACTCCGTCGCCTTGCCTGTTATGCTGTGTAGCAGACTTTAAAGCCGTGCGGATCAGCACAACGAAAAGGCGAGGGTCTCGCTCGTCTTGTCCACGACTGTACATGTACAAACAACAAATCATTACAATTTCAGAAAAACTGGATTTCATTCAAGAGAGTGAAAGGTGGCTACATTGAGTCACAGCGCCAGAGATTGCGCCAAAGATGATTATTCCGCCGCCTCCACTGGTGCAGTAGTAGTTCAGAGGATGTCGAGGGCAGTTGTTGTTCTGTTGGGCGAGAGAGTAGATGCTGTTCGGTTGGTGTAATGTATAGATGGAAGATGTTGCAATTATCACAGAGTATTATTCGTCAATATATACTGAGGTAAAAAAAAGTATTACAGATTTCTTTAATGACAATGCCTCTTGGTCACAGGTTCAATCAACTAAGCATCTGGCTCGTGTTCATGTATTAGACTTGTAATTCTGGTTTCTATGTGCAATTATATTATTTCTGGTTTTTCAATTAGTTCATTGTAAATGATGTTTAAAATATCTTGTCGTATTGAGGAAGAACCGAGCCAGATACATGCACATTGAGTCACACTACCACAGACAGAACAGTTACACTTGTGCTTTGTTGTTTCGTAGCTTTTGTAGTTGCAGGGGACTTAATTAATCAATTGTGTTGACAGAAATTCCTTGTCATTCTTTATTTTTATTTTACGCATTCAGATTGCGTGCTGATACTAGCCAGGGCCAACCGGTTACGAGACTTCGTAACTGGCCACACAGCTACTAAAATTATTGCCAATCTGACTGCATAAAATAAAAATAAAGAATGACAAGAAATTTCCATCAACTACAAAAGCTACGAAACAACAAAGCACAAGTATAACTGTTCTGTCTGTGGTAGTGTGACTCAACGTACATGTATCTGGCTCGTTCTCCCTCAATACGACAAGATATTTTAAACACCATTTACAATGAACTAATTGAAAAACCAGAAATACTATAATTGCACATAGAAACCAGAATTACAAGTCTAATACATGAACACGAGCCAGATGCTTTGTTGACTGAACCTGTGACCAAGAGGCATTGTCATTAAAGAAATGTGCAATAATTTTTTTTACCTCAATATATATTGACGAAAAACACACTGTGATAATTGCAACTTCTTCCATCTATACATTACACCAACCGAACAGTATCTACTCTCTCGCCCAACAGAACAACAACTGCCCTGGACATCCTCTGAACTACTACTGCGCCAGTGGAGGCGGCGGAATAATAATCTTTGGCGCAATCTCTGGCGCTGTGACTCAGTGTAGCCACGTTTCAAGACACAGTTTCACAAGTTGAGAAAGTCAGTACTGCGTTCGTCTATCTCTGGCCGTTATGCAAGCAATGATTCGGGTTGCCACTGATAGACAGAGTTGTTGAATGTCATCCCTAGGAATATCGTGCCACGTTCTGTCCAGTTGACGCGTTGGATCGTCAGAATCCCGAGATGTTTGGAGGACTCTGTCCATAATTCTCCAAACGTTCACAACTGAGGAGAGCTGTGGCAGCGACCATGCTTGCCAAGGTAGGGTTTGGCATGCACGGAAACAAGCCGGCGGTGCTTACGGTAATTAGGCGTCTCGTCCACTCCACGTGCGCGTGATTCATCGAGATCAAACAGCCCAGTACAGGCGGGATTTCTTCCACACGCCCGCATCTCGTGGTCGTGCGGTAGCGTTCTCGCTTCCCACGCCCGGGTTCCCGGGTTCGATTCCCGGCGGGGTCAGGGATTTTCTCTGCCTCGTGATGGCTGGGTGTTGTGTGCTGTCCTTAGGTTAGTTAGGTTTAAGTAGTTCTAAGTTCTAGGGGACTGATGACCATGGATGTTAAGTCCCATAGTGCTCAGAGCCATTTGAACCATTTTCTTCCACACGAGCAATCTTCTTCTATACATCTGTATCCACACACTTCGCAACCCAACGTATGGTGCATCGGCGAGTGTTCGCTGTACAACGACTAATCATTTCCTTTCCTGTTCTACTCGCAAATAGAGCGAGGGGGAAACGACTTCCTATATGCTCCCGTACCGGCGCTGATTTTTTTTTTTTGCCTTCGTACACGTTACGCGAAAAAGTACATTGGCGGCCGTAGAATCGTTTTCCAGTCAGCTTCAAGTGCCGGTTCTCTGAATTTCCTCAGCAGTGTTTCGCTAAGAAAACGTCCTCGCCTCTGAATTGCTTCGATGTCTCCCTTTAGTCTGACCTGGTGTTCGCCCCCGGTAGCTGAGTGGTCAGCGTGACAGAATGTCAATCCTAAAGGTCCGGGTTTGATTCCCGGCGGTATCGGAGAATTTATCCGCTCAGGGACTGGATGTTGTGTTGTCCTAATCATCATCATTTCATCCTCATCGACGCGCAAGTCGCCGGAGTGGCGTCAAATTGAAAGACCTGGCGAACGGTCTACCAGACGGGAGGCCCTAGTCACACGACATTTATTTATTTATTTAGTCTCCGACCTGGTGAGGATCCCAAAAACCTGAGAAGTATCCAAGAATATGTCGCACTAGTGTTGCATACGCAGCCTGCGTTGAACACTAAGGAAAAAGAAAGAGGTAACGGAAGTCAGTACTTGTCACGCACACGTGTACAGACAGACAGACATCCCTGCGCAGTGGCATCGTACGTAGGCCGTGAATACGCGTTTCTTGATGTGAGGTTGTAAGAAACTACCTTGCGAGTAGGCTAAGGCTCTCAGTGCTATGAAATAAGCTGTCGGTCAAGGATTCCAACAGCTTGTTCAATGAAAATACAAAGCACGTAGTAGACAAAGGCAGCAACTGGTACAAGGGCGAGCTGAATAGTAGTACCTCACAATGTTTTCTATGCGAAAACTCTTAAAGCATTTTAAATAAGATAAAGGTCTTAACTGTCTACATTATTTCTCAATGTAGTCACCCCGGCGAAGAACACATTTCTCCCAACGAGTGACTAATTTGTTGATATAGGAACTGTACAGTGTTTATTGGCGAAGCCATAACATCGTATCTTGTGATATTTCTGGCTTTCGAACCATAAGATTCCTTCCGAGATTCACTCCACAGTTTGACTGAGTTTACAGCAGATGAGGCGTGTTAGCAAGAGAGGGGTGAGAGAAAGACGATGCTACAGTGAATACCGAATCCGTGAGAAATTGCACCAATGTAGTAGGAGGATAATCTGATACGCTGCCAGCACAGGAGACGGCACGCCAAATATTTAGACGCGCTTATTAATATATGATAAAGCATAGTTCTGATTATATTGTGCTGAATACACCCTCAACAGCAGGCTTTAATCCACTTATGTCAGATCACATTTTACAACCGTTTCATCAACATGAGAATAAATATATTTAGACGAAGCGCTTCGTGCGCCTTCGGCACCCGCTACGGAATGCGCTACGGAACGGAGTGATTCGGTCTATCTGGTTTAGTCTGAAGCGAGTGGTTGAACGGTAAGGTTCGCGTTAACGCCAGCACAATTAAGATCTCGAATGCGCGCCACGTAATATTGTACTCAAATGGTTCAAATGGCTCTGAGCACTATGGGACGTAACATCTGAGGTCATCAGTCCCCTAGAACTTAGAACTACTTAAACCTAACTAACCTAAGAACATCACACACATCCATGCGCAAGGCAGGATTCGAACCTGCGACCGTAGCGGTCGCGGCCGGCCGCGGTGGTCCCGCGGTTCTAGGCGCTCAGTCCGGAGCCGCGCGACTGCTACGTCGCAGGTTCGAATCCTGCCTCGGGCATGGATGTGTGTGATGTCCTTAGGTTAGTTAGGTTTAAGTAGTTCTAAGTTCTAGGGGACTGATGACCACAGATGTTAAGTCCCATAGTGCTCAGAGCCATTTGAACCATTTTTCGTAGCGGTCGCGCGGTTCCCGACTGCAGCGCCTAGAACCGCTCGGCCACTCCGGCCAACTACAGGAAATGTGTTTAGACATCAGGGAGATGTACTAGAGGGAGATGTAGAGGATAAAGACTGTAAGGGAAGACAGAGACTGGAATACATCCAGCAAACAATAGAGGCCGCGCGGAGTGGCCGTGCGGTTTGAGGTGTCATGTCACGGACTGCGCGGCCCCTCCCGCCGGAGGTTCGAGTCCTCCCTCGGGTATTGGTGTGTGGGTTGTTCTTAGCTTAGGTTAGTTTAAGTAGTGTGCAAGCCTAGGGGCCGATGACTTAAGCAGTTTCATCCCTTAGGAATTCACACACATTTGAACGCTTTGAAATAATAGAGAGCGTTGGGTGGAATTACTATTATGTGGTTAAGAGGTGGGACAGGAATGGAGTTCGTGTCGGTCCGTATCAAACCAGTCAGAAGACTGAAGACAAAAAACTAACAGTCACAGTTACTGAGGTATGCATTGAATCCACCCTCCACACTGCTTCCGTGAAAGCAACGGCATTAGCAAATATTACCGGGCTAAAATTCCGCCTTCTGCTCCTACGTGACATAAAGAGCAAATATGGGTACCTAAGATACGGCATACTTACGTTCCCCGTAATCCTACGTAATGTTTTGTTATGCCAGACACGTTTCATTACGATGTTACGCACGTCACCGCCAGATAAACACGTTTGTTGATAAAACGTTATCGTAGTCTGCATGACTTTGTGTATTCTCAGTGCAAGTTAGCCTCTCCCTGAGCATAAAGTGCTAGTCACGCGTAAACAGTCATACAGTTGTTGCTTTATCTAAGCAAATGTGTTACTAGCAAACACCTTCAGCGCATTCAAGACAGTATGGGAACCTCAGATGGATATTTTGCAGAGATTCTAAACCACATATATATCATCGTCACGAACCGTTACACAATCTTTTTTTCATGATACATCTGTCTTCCGACTTGTTTACTGCAGCCCGCAACGAATTCCTCTCCTGTGACAACCTCTTCATCACAGAGTACCACTTGTAACAAACGTCCTCAATTATCTGTTGACCGTATTCCAATCTGTTTTCCAATAGAGTTCTTGCTCTCAACAGATGCCTCTAGTACCGTGAAAGTTACTCCCTGATGGCTTAACCAACATCAAATCGTCGCTACCCTTCATCTCGTCAATATTGTCGATATGTTGATCGCTCCGATGGCTGAGTGGTTTGCCGGCACGGTAGCTCAGCGTGTTCGGACAGAGAGCTGGTTGGCCTCTGTAATAAAAAACTCAGTGGAAGGATCAACAAACGAACTTGAACGGATGTCATCTGACGTCCGCAACGACCAAACACAACGAACAACAACGAACAAAATGAAAAAAAAAGTGGTCAGCGTGACGGATTGCCGTCCTACGGGCCCGGGTTCGATTCCCGGCTGGGTCGGGGATTTTCTCCGCTCAGGGACTGGGTGTTGTGTTGTCTTCATCATAATTTCATCTACATCCGGCGCCCAGGTCGCCCAGTGTGGCGTCGAATGTAATAAGACCTGCACCAAGGCGGCCGGACCTGCCCCGCAAGAGGCCTCCCGGCCAATGACGCCAAACGCTCGTTTCATCTACATCTACATTGATACTCCGCAAGCCACTCAACGGTGTGTGGCGGAGGGCACTTTACGTGCCATTGTCATTACCTCCCTTTCCTGTTCCAGTCGCGTATGGTTCGCGGGAAGAACGACTGCCGGAAAGCCTCCGTGCGCGCTCTAATCTCTCTAATTTTACATTCGTGATCTCCTCGGGAGGTATAAGTAGAGGGAAGCAATATATTCGATACCTCATCCAGAAACGCACCCTCTAGAAACCTGGTGAGCAAGCTACACCGCGATGCAGAGCGCCTCTCTTGCAGAGTCTACCACTTGAGTTTGTTAAACACTTCCGTAACGCTATCACGGTTACCAAATAACCCTGTGACGAAACGCGCCGCTCTTCTTTGGATCTTCTCTATCTCCTCGGTCAACTCGATCTGGTACGGATCCCATTACCTTAAATCTTAATTGCACTGTTGGACCTTTCTATGATTTCTGTAATTGCGTCTTCGATGCATAGACTGAACATCCTTGTCGTCCATCCTTTTTAATCCGAGCACTTCGTTGCTGGTCTTCCTACTCTTCATGAATGCATTTTGGAGGCCATGTTTACTTGACTTTTTTTCTTGGTCCATACTACCTCCTCTGAAAGCTTATTGGAGGATTTCTGGTTTACCATTAGTAGAAGATGTAGGGTGAGTAAATAATAAGCTAAAATAATGTCGCCGTTTTTATGAACAAATATGGGAACCACGTTCAACAATACAAGAAGACATGTTGACTCTGTACAACACCGTGATCCGTAACCGTAAAAAGAAACTATGTGAGCCACTTACAGTTTTCTTCTTCATCATCATCTTTGCTTGTCCCTTTCGAATACCAGGTCGCCTTAAATTCTTCGTTGAGGCAATGTTAGAACGTAGTTGGATGCGTCCCTGACTCCATTCCTTCCCACTGGAATGGAACCCATTGTGTCTGCTTCTAGAGTCAAGTTGGACTTCGTGTTGTACATGTTTGCTCATCGCTTATTTGCGACGGGGAAGCAGCCCAGTATTCACCAAGTGTGATGTGAGAAATCGCCTCTAAACCACATCCATCCTGGCCGTCATATCCACCCTCGTTATTAATTCGGTGGTCGTATTGGATACGGGGAGGGTGCGCGTTTGCCTTGACGCGCCGCTAAACAATAACTTTCTTTATTCCTTGTTAGTAGATGAAGAGAGTCGTGAGTGGTTTGCTGGATGATAAATACATGGTGGTTATAACTGAGGAGGTGTCATGCAAAGACGAAAATTTCCTGTAAACGCAGATTTCTCCAACCAACATATTTCAGGTATACAAATGAACGAACATAACACATGGCAAGCGCCTTTACTTTTGTACCAAAAAGGAGTTAATAACTGTAAATTAAATCTGTAATTAAAATACTCGTATTCCTTTAAACAGTAAATTTAATTATGGGCATGTTCTCATTTGCATGAGCCATTTGGATATGTTGCCCTCAGAATGATTTTCAAAAATAAATATATTGTTGTAACTTTTTTTTCAAATAATTTACATCTTTCTCCTATAACGTATCTCTAGTAATTTAGTATGTGATATCATGGGAAAATATTGTAAACTGGGAATTGCAAGATTGATATTTAGTCTTTTACCGGTAGTTCTGGTTACACTGTTGCTTCACAATTATTTACAATATTTCAAATGACCATAACAGAAAAAAAAGATATAAAACGGCATTACCTAGAGGTAACTATTACACGCAAACATATAAACCAGAAGAATGCCTTAAACAATCACAAGCAATTTCCTCTACCTCTGTGCTTAATAATATGGGTATATCGTCAGTGATGGACGTATACCAATTTTAAGTCCGCTTTTGAGTTTGCCAATCGTCACCGAAAACAGTTTGCAGTAATGCATCAACATCTTTCTTCTATTCATTTGAGATTGGATGGCTGAGAAGTGCTTCACTTCGTGGTTAAGAAAAAGAGTTTCGTAATGACCCATTCGCTCTTGTTCGTGCTGCTGGGACCTCTAGAATGGAGTTTCCTCCGTATCAACATGACTGTTTCCTATAGCTTCGTACTTGTATGTGAAAATTCCTTTCATTTCATTCATGTGATCTAAATGTCGTAGGCCGTTAGGCAATGATTTCGCGTATATCACTCTCCAGTCTCCATGAAGGTTTCTTATTTCACCCACTGACTGGCAGACCTCATAACATTCCTTCTTTGTCCGCCCCGATAGCTGAGTGTTCAGGGTGACGGATTGCCGTCCTGTGGGCCAGGGTTCGATTCCCGGCTGGTTCGGGGATTTTCTCCGCTCAGGGACTGGGTGTTGTGTTGTCTTCATCATCATTACATCCCCATCCGGCGCGCAGGTCGCCCAATGTGGCGTCGAATGTAATTAAGACCTGCACCAAGGCGGCCGGACCTGCCCCGTAAGGGGTCTCCGGGCCAATGACGCCAAACGATCATTTCCTTCTTTTTTTGTCGATATGTTCCTCTCCTCACTTCTTATCAATCAGACCAATTTTCAACATCATTGTACAGCACTACTCAAACGGTTCAGTTCTCTTCTTTCCCGGTTTTCCGCACTCCACGACTCACTTCAAAGCAATGCTGGGCTCCAAACGTACATTCGTATTAATTTCTTCCTGAAAATAGAGCATATGTTCGATGCTAACAGAACTGTATACGAGGGCAGTTCAATAAGTAATGCAACACATTTTTTTTCTCGGCCAATTTTGGTTGAAAAAACCGGAAATTTCTTGTGGAATATTTTCAAACATTCCCGCTTCGTCTCGTATAGTTTCAGTGACTTCCGACAGGTGGCAGCGCTGTACGGAGCTGTTAAAATGGCGTCTGTAACGGATGTGCGTTGCAAACAACGGGCAGTGATCGAGTTTCTTTTGGCGGAAAACCAGGGCATCTCAGATATTCATAGGCGCTTGCAGAATGTCTACGGTGATCTGGCAGTGGACAAAAGCACGGTGAGTCGTTGGGCAAAGCGTGTGTCATCATCGCCGCAAGGTCAAGCAAGACTGTCTGATCTCCCGCGTGCGGGCCGGCCGTGCACAGCTGTGACTCCTGCAATGGCGGAGCGTGCGAACACACTCGTTCGAGATGATCGACAGATCACCATCAAACAACTCAGTGCTCAACTTGACATCTCTGTTGGTACTGCTGTCACAATTGTTCACCAGTTGGGATATTCAAAGGTTTGTTCCCGCTGGGTCCCTCGTTGTCTAACCGAACACCATAAAGAGCAAAGGAGAACCATCTGTGCGGAATTGCTTGCTCGTCATGTGGCTGAGGGTGACAATTTCTTGTCAAAGATTGTTACAGGCGATGAAACATGGGTTCATCACTTCGAACCTGAAACAAAACGGCAATCAATGGAGTGGCGCCACACCCTCCCCCCTACCAAGAAAAAGTTTAAAGTCATACCCTCAGCCGGTAAAGTCATGGTTACAGTCTTCTGGGACGCTGAAGGGGTTATTCTGTTCGATGTCCTTCCCCATGGTCTAACGATCAACTCTGAAGTGTATTGTGCTACTCTTCAGAAATTGAAGAAACGACTTCAGCGTGTTCGTAGGCACAAAAATCTGAACGAACTTCTCCTTCTTCATGACAACGCAAGACCTCACACAAGTCTTCGCACCCGAGAGGAGCTCACAAAACTTCAGTGGACTGTTCTTCCTCATGCACCCTACAGCCCCGATCTCGCACCGTCGGATTTCTATATGTTTGGCCCAATGAAGGACGCAATCAGTGGGAGGCACTACGCGGATGATGAAGAAGTTATTGATGCAGTACGACGTTGGCTCCGACATCGACCAGTGGAATGGTACCGTGCAGGCATAAAGGCCCTCATTTCAAGGTGGCGTAAGGGCGTACCATTGAATGGAGATTACGTTGAAAAATAGTGTTGTGTAGCTAAAAGGTTGGGGAATAACCTGGTGTATTTCAATGCTGAATAAAACAACCCCTGTTTCAGAAAAAAAATGTGTTGCATTACTTATTGAACTGCCCTCGTAAAATGTCCACTCTATGTGCATGGTGCAGCAACCGTGATATATTTCTACTGTGTGTTCCCGTAAGAGTGTGCAAAAATGTAACAGGACATAGAGAATGCTCCAGTGAACGATTTCAGGTAAGGAACGTGGAGCCGGAGAAGCCAGCTTAAACAGATACGAAAGTAGACTTGTCTACCGCTTTGTCTAGCATCACTGTTTTGCGGTCTATTTACAGCTAACATGTGTCCAAGTTTACAGGTACTGTGCTGTTTATTTACATGTACATTCTTCATTTCCTGCAAGGAAAACAAGAGGAGGACCCTTACTAGGAAGTAATGATGCAGGTTTTGTTTACTTTAATTGCCCATAAGTTGGTACTGTTGTATCGTATTTACATTGTCGCATGACAGAACGCGCTATGAATCAACGACAGACCCAATTATTACTCAGTGCTGTTCAGAGACATACAGTAAAATAGGATGGAGCAGTACCGGTACAGTTTCGCAGAACTAACTGACATGCACCTTGTGTATGGGGGAGTACGTTGCAGTGCTCTCGCTTCTGAATTGCTGTACGGGGATCGATTTCTTGACAGGCATCATGGGTTAGGACGAGTGTATATTTCTCTCGGTCAACGAATGCAGGTGACTGGTTCATTGGAAAGAAGAAACGAGGGATCTATCAACACGAGGACCACTCGCACACGCGATTCTTAAGAGAAAGTGCTGGAACGTGTTGCAGCGAATCCCACTACAAGTTCTCGACCTATTGTTTGAAATGGGCGCTGCTCATACTAGCGTGTGGCGAGTACTCCACAACAAAAAAAATGGTTCAAATGGCTCTGAGCACTATGGGACTCAACTGCTGAGGTCATTAGTCCCCTAGAACTTAGAACTAGTTAAACCTAACTAACCTAAGGACATCACAAACATCCATGCCCGAGGCAGGATTCGAACCTGCAACCGTAGCGGTCTTGCGGTTCCAGACTGCAGCGCCTTTAACCGCACGGCCACTTCGGCCGGCGTACTCCACAACAATTACACCCATATCACCCACAACGAGTCCATGCAATCCTTGTAACTGATTTTATACCAAGGGTCGAATTGTGTCAGTCGTTGCTCCAACAATGAATTGATCGACCAGATTTCCTCCAAATTGTACTCTTTACTGACGAGACTTCATCTCATCGTGATGGTATTTCGAACAGCAGGAATACCCAAGTGAGGGATGAGGGAAACCCTTACTCTGTAGTAGAGTCACAGCGTGAACTACGTTTTGCTGTGAATATCTGGGACGGCATTGCAGGCGACAATCTCATTGGATCTTCTACCTGGCTGTCTGAATGGCCACCTGTACTGGAGGATCGTGCAAAGAGTTCAACCTGAATTGCTGGAGAACGCACCCTTGGCTGTTCGTGAGAGCATGTGGATACAACATGATGGTGCACCGCCTCACTTCAGCGTGGATGTCCGCAACCCTGTCCATTCTGTATTTCCTGGTCTCTGGATTGGAATGGGACATCCTATTCCATGGCCTGCGAGGTCACCTGGCGTGAATCGCCTTGACTGTGTCCTCTGGGGATATCTAAAGTCACTTGTGTATGAGACCCCAGTGGATACGGAGATGGAATTATTTGCCAGAATTGTAACTGCCTGTGATGTGATTCGAAACACACCAGGGATATTTTGTCAGGGTGCCTCAGAATCTCGCTCGCCGATGTCATACTTGCATTTAAGTTGATGGCCGTGAGTTTAAGAACATTTTGTTCAAAATGGTTCAAATGGCTCTGAGCACTATGGGACTTAACATCTGAGGTCATCAGTCCCCTAGACTTAGAACTACTTAACCTAACTAACCTAAGGACATCACACACATCCACGTCCGAGGCAGGATTCGAACCTGCGACCGTAGCAGCGGCGTGGTTCGGGACTGAAGCGCCTAGAACCTCTCGGCCACAGCGGCCGGAAGCACATTTTGTAAGATACAGTACAAATGGTACGTTCATTGTGTCAATTATGGGACTTCCAGTTAACTGTAACTAATGCAAGCAAAGAAGCACACAGTAATGTGATTTTATTCCTATTACCTCCTTAAGCTGGCTTCTCCAACCTCAGGTTCCCTACTTCAAATGGTTCAGTGGAGCATCACTTGTGTCCTGTTAAATTTTTGCACTCTCTTACGGAAACATCCTTTATGCATGGTCCCAAGTTTCATCAAGCTATATTACTAGGTAGTGAGATATCGTCCTTATCCTTTACACGCCAGTGTACTAAGAAGGTACATAGAATACAACCGATCACTTAGACTCAATATTAGGGAAGTGCAGTGGTTCATTTCCTTTTTTTTTTGTATTGCCTCTATCAAACACAAGTAGTACACAGAAGACAGTGTATAAAGAGAAAACCTGTACAAAAAAAAAAAATAACTGTCTGCCACAAACTTAGTGCTATAAAATTACAGCCAGAGACTCCACTCATGTATGTCTTTTTTTTTATTCTTTCACTTTCCTTGAAGGCACATCGTTTGTTTTATCAATTGTTAAGTTTCCTTTCCTTGGCGCTCGACTGTCCAGATGTAAGAGACGTCCAACGAGTTTTATATTCGGAAAGTAAAGTCCGACCGGTCACAAAATGGAAACCACTGTTAGTACGTTTAATACGACCTTGCACAATCCATACCACAACTATTATCAGGACGGGAAACGGGATGGCGAACCACAGCTGGTAGCCATACTTTGATTTACGCAATTTATTAACATAAGATTCCTTCAGACAGTTTCCCCACAATCTTCAGTACAATGCAGCAGTTACTTAGTATAAGTTCCTCTTGAAACAAGACAGTTACCAGAACCCAACAAGTATAACCATAAAATGCACATGAAATCAGTTAAGAAACAACTAGCAAACACAGTATTGCCGTGGCTTCGCCACACTTAACGAAAGCTTACAACTAACAGTACAGTTCCTATCAGAGTGGGCCAGTCACTTCATTGCATTTGATTACTACACGGCCCAACACGGCCCAAACAACACTTAAAACTCACGTGGTTAACCACAATTCACTAGAACATGGATATGTAACAGAAGCAAGAAAGATTGCCATGAAACAAACCCAGAATACGCTCTACGTGACTACACACTGCAACTTAAATAGAGATGTGACATCGGTTCAACAAGCACTGCGGACTGTCTATTACTACAGAGACAGATCACTGCAATTAGCCGAAAATCACACGACAATGAATAGAGAGAATTTAATTACTTTACACCTGCTATATTTGCTAACGTTTACTTAGTTGCGGGTCTATCTTTGTATACCCCAAAAAACGTTTGTTTAAAGTCAGAAAATTACAATCAAATTACAAAACGAGTTTTACCCGCCTTGGCGGAAAGGAAAGATATACTAAACTTTTGGTATGGGGTCTTCGCCCAAAGCAATTCAGCCGTGGCAGAGTTACGTAAACACAGCACGACCTAGGCTGCGGGTTGGTACTTACAGCAGGTTTTGACAAACACAGGATAATTGCAACTCTCTGAAACACACACAAAAATACAGGGCAGAGTCCTTGCACCAGACATACGTGCATCAGTCTACAACATGTTCCGTCCACAGCAATCACTGAACTTTAAACTGAAACCATTTAAGGACGGTTAACCGATAGTAGTAATATCCACTTAGGTGCAGTTTTGAATCACTTAACACCCTTAATAATCAATTAGAGAACAAACAGTACAGTTATAACTAAGACTTTACTGCGAAGCCAACATTTAACCAACTCACACGGAGCTCATCCACATACTTTTAGATTAACTGCTGTGTAAGTTCCACAATCATCTAGCGAATGAAACGCCTCTTAACATGTCGTTCAGCCACATACACTAACGGCCAACTTACTTGATGGTTGCACACAGCATAACTCAGCGGCTCATGCAGCTTAACCACTTTACTTCAAGGACCTTTCCCTTAATCACGAAACTTGGATCTCCGAGCTGCCCCAACACAGACTTGCCGACCAATACAACTCCGCGGTATATCATGCTGATAGGGCACACCCGGTCGCAGTCGACACTCCTTTCTCCGGAGACGTCCCAAATCTCTCAGTGTTTTCCTTTCTAAAGCTGACGACCGACTCTCGAAGCCGGAAGAAAGCCACACGATATCCAAAGATCACATATAACCTCCAAAATCGATCGCAACGATATACTCAACTGTGAAACTCAAAAATGTTTTATTTGCAACAGTTAGTTACATCTTCCAGCTACTTCTCTACATAGTCGCCGCTCCAATTTAGAGATCTGTCGTAGCGTTGTACCAACTTTCCAATGCCCTCGTCACAGAAGGCAGTCGCCTGAGCTTCCTGCCAATTCTCTACACTGGTCTATAGCTCGTTGTCTGTGCCAGAACGTTGTCTTCATAGCTCGCAATTCATGTGAGCAGAGATGAAACTCAGGGAGAGTCAGTTACGCGTCGTGTTCTGGGTGATCGAACACTTCCCATCGAAAAGGCTGCAGGAGCATCTCCATTACCCCTGCAGAGTGCGGCCGAGAATCGTCGTGAAGAATGAAACGCATGACAGCTGTGTTATGTGGGTTGCATGACATCAGGCGAAATGTCACGCCAGGCCCTCGTACGTGGCGGAAGACACTACTGTTCCAAGCATCTTTATGCACTTGCTGTGCACTCAAAACTGAAAAGAGCGACGTGACGCAGTCAACGGGCGTACTAGAGGCGCAGCCCAGCACATCTGTGATAAAACTTCATCGGATGTTCACTGTGGTTTCCATTTCGCATCCCACCGTACCTCATCTAGGCGCTACAGTCTGAAACCGCGCGACCGCTACGGTCGCAGGTTCGAATCCTGCCTCGGGCATGGAAGTGTGTGGTATCCTTAGGTTAGTTAGGTTTAAGTTGTTCTAAGTTCTAGGGGACTGATGACCTCAGCAGTTAAGTCCCATAGTGCTCAGAGCCATCATACTTCACTTTCCGAATAGCCCTCCTATTAACGCCATTTTAATTCAACTGTGTTTAGATACAAGGTGTCAAACTTTGCTTTCACCGTTTGCCATTAGGTGGCGACAACGTTAAGTAGCGATCGAAAGAAACAGATTGTAGAAGGCCGCCAGTTAGCTTGGACCTCGGCCAACATAACCTCATTCAAACATTAGTCGATTTCTGTCTGCATCATAAAGTTGTTGTACATTGAAAATGTCAGTTTACGTGCCTAATTCTCGTCATTTGCGGGAGGTGTTACTGTTTTGCTTCAATATGAAGCAAACAGCGGCTGAATCTCATCGAATGCTCTCAACTACGTACGGTAAGGACGCTTTTAGTGAAAGAACGTGTCGTGAGTGGTTTCAGCGCTTCAATAACGGTAATTTTAACGTTGTTGACCGCCGTAGTGGTGGAAGAGAGAATGTTTTCGCAGATACAGAATTGGAGACATTGCTGAGTGAAGACTCGCGTCAAACTCGAGAGGAATTGGCACGATTAGTGGGAGTGACATAGCAAGCCATTTCAAAACGGCTCAAGGCTATGGGCATGATTGAGAAAGAAGAAACTTGGGTCCCGTGTGAGCTGAAACCAAGAGACGTGGAACGGCGTTTGTGTGTTTGTGAACAGTTGCTTCAGAGGGAAAAAAGGATTTCTGCATCGCATTGTGACCGGGGACGAAAAATGGGTTCATTGCGATAACCCTATACGCAAAAAGTCATGGGGATATCCCGGTCATACTTCCACGTCGACGGCCAAACTGGATATTGACGGGTCCAGTATCATGCTCTGCACTTGGTGGCACCAGCTCGGCGTCGTGTACTATGAGGTTTTAAAACCAAGTGAAACAATCGCATGTGCTCGTTATCGAAATCAATTAACGCGTTTGAGCAGAGCATTAAAAGACAAATGGCCGCAATACAGCGAGAGGCACGATAAAGTGATTTTGCAGCACGACAACGCTCGACACCACGTTGTAAAAGAGGTCAAAACGCACTTGGAAACGTTAAAGTGGGAAGTCCTACCCCACCCGCCGTAATCTCCAGACATTGCTCCCTCTGACTGCCACCTGTTTAGATCAATGGCGCATGGCCTGGCTGACCAACACTCCGATCTCATGGACAAGTCACAAATTGGATGGATTCGTGGATCTCTTCAAAAGATGAACAATTGTTTCAATGCGGGTTTCGTACACTGGCGGAAAGGGGGCAGAAAGTTGTGACCAGCGATGGAAAGTACCTTGAATGATACATGTGTAACCAATTTGTTTCATTAAAGCCTCAAATATTGGGGAAAAAACGGCGGAAGCGAAGTTGTACACCTTGTAAATTAATTCAAAAACTCATTCCTTTTAATACGTTAAGGATATCTATTCAAACTATTCGAAACTTATCGGTCGTATAAAAAGTTGGGTCGGGTTGTTTAGTGATTAATACGATCATACACCAGACGCACACTACCGTTAAATATTTTCCTATTTTTCACAAAGTGCCTGATTTCACAGAAAACCAATTCCGACTATCTGAATCGTGGGCTCCATGTTCAGCGACCGTAAACCATAAAATTACCAAATAAGCAGCAAAAAAATGGCTCTGAGCACTATGGGACTCAACTGCTGTGGTCATAAGTCCCCTAGAACTTAGAACTACTTAAACCTAACTAACCTAAGGACATCACACACATCCATGCCCGAGGCAGGATTCGAACCTGTGGCCGTAGCGGTCGTGCGGTTCCAGACTGTAGCGCCTTTAACCGCGCGGCCACTCCGGCCGGCCCAAATAAGCAGGAACCAGTCGCAAAATCATGTTTTCTTTGTTTACTTTTGCAAATCGGTTTCAACTGATTATGTTTGACCTCTGCTTAAGACAGTATTACTACCCAGGGCAGATATTCGTTGAAAGCACCGATGATGGCTGTTAATCAGTTGAAACCGATTTGCAAAAGTGAATAAATAAAACATGATTTTGCCACTGGTTGCTGCTTATTTGGTAATTCTGACTATATTTCAATTAACATGTCACAGTAACTTACGCGGTCAAATGCCGTTAAGCAATGACGGCAGCCAACATTCCACATTCGTCTGATTCAAATAACAGCTTACGATAGAATCTCTTCTTTTAGAGGTCATTTTAAATTAATCTTTATGCATTGGCATCAATTTGCAGTTCCACCGGTTTTGAAGTGTGCCTGCTCGACACGACGACTTACAGATACGATAGCTTTATGTAAATTGTTGTTCTTTACCGATGCATACTTTAGAGATCATTTCTAAGGTTACTATAAAATATAGGCGAGGATATACGTCTCAGAAGCCGAGTGGAAGTTTTAGATTTGTTGAGAGGGTTATGCGAAAATGCATTCTGTCCATAAAGGAAATAGTGGAGAAGACGTTAGTCCGACTTGTTGTAGAATACAGATCGCGTGTTAGGAGTTCCTGTCTACATCTACATACACTCCTGGAAATGGAAAAAAGAACACATTGACACCGGTGTGTCAGACCTACCATACTTGCTCCGGACACTGCGAGAGGGCTGTACAAGCAATGATCACACGCACGGCACAGCGGACACACCAGGAACCGCGGTGTTGGCAGTCGAATGGCGCTAGCTGCGCAGCATTTGTGCACCGCCGCCGTCAGTGTCAGCCAGTTTGCCGTGGCATACGGAGCTCCATCGCAGTCTTTAACACTGGTAGCATGCCGCGACAGCGTGGACGTGAACCGTATGTGCAGTTGACGCACTTTGAGCGAGGGCGTATAGTGGGCATGCGGGAGGCCGGGTGGACGTACCGCCGAATTGCTCAACACGTGGGGCGTGAGGTCTCCACAGTACATCGATGTTGTCGCCAGTGGTCGGCGGAAGGTGCACGTGCCCGTCGACCTGGGACCGGACCGCAGCGACGCACGGATGCACGCCAAGACCGTAGGATCCTACGCAGTGCCGTAGGGGACCGCACCGCCACTTCCCAGCAAATTAGGGACACTGTTGCTCCTGGGGTATCGGCGAGGACCATTCGTAGCCGTCTCCATGAAGCTGGGCTACGGTCCCGCACACCGTTAGGCCGTCTTCCGCTCACGCCCCAACATCGTGCAGCCCGCCTCCAGTGGTGTCGCGACAGGCGTGAATGGAGGGACGAATGGAGACGTGTCGTCTTCAGCGATGAGAGTCGCTTCTGCCTTGGTGCCAATGATGGTCGTATGCGTGTTTGGCGCCGTGCAGGTGAGCGCCACAATCAGGACTGCATACGACCGAGGCACACAGGGCCAACACCCGGCATCATGGTGTGGGGAGCGATCTCCTACACTGGCCGTACACCACTGGTGATCGTCGAGGGGACACTGAATAGTGCACGGTACATCCAAACCGTCATCGAACCCATCGTTCTACCATTCCTAGACCGGCAAGGGAACTTGCTGTTCCAACAGGGCAATGCACGTCCGCATGCATCCTGTGCCACCCAACGTGCTCTAGAAGGTGTAAGTCAACTACCCTGGCCAGCAAGATCTCCGGATCTGTCCCCCATTGAGCATGTTTGGGACTGGATGAAGCGTCGTCTCACGCGGTCTGCACGTCCAGCACGAACGCTAGTCCAACTGAGGCGCCAGGTGGAAATGGCATGGCAAGCCGTTCCACAGGACTACATCCAGCATCTCTACGATCGTCTCCATGGGAGAATAGCAGCCTGCATTGCTGCGAAAGGTGGATATACACTGTACAAGTGCCGACATTGTGCATGCTCTGTTGCCTGTGTCTATGTGCCTGTGGTTCTGTCAGTGTGATCATGTGATGTATCTGACCCCAGGAATGTGTCAATAAAGTTTCCCCTTCCTGGGACAATGAATTCACGGTGTTCTTATTTCAATTTCCAGGAGTGTATAAGCTCCGTAAGCCGCTACACCGTGCATGGTGGAGAGTAAGTACCACCTGTTAGTACTACTCATTTCCTTTCCACTCTTAAATAGAAACAGACTGTCTACGAGGACTATTCGGAAAGTAAGAAACGATAGGTCGCGAAATGGATACCTCAGTGAAAATCAAAACCGTGTTATTTGCAACAGTTAGCTACAACTACCAGCTACTTATCTTCACAGTCGCCAAGCCGACTTAGACGTTTGTCGTAGCGTTGTACCAACTTTCCAACGCCCTCGTCACAGAAGGCAGCCGCCAGTGCTTTCCGCCAATACTCTACGCCGGCCTACAGCTCGTTGTCTGTGCCAAAATGTTGTCTTCATAGTCAGCGGTTCATGTGCACAGAGACGAAACTCAGAGGGCGCAATTACGGCCTGTATTGCGGGTAATCAAACGTTTCAAAATGAAAACGATGTAGCAGCATCTTCATTGCCCCTGCAGAATGCGGCTGAGACTTGTTTTGAAAAAGAAACCGCACGACAGTTATGTAATGTTGGCTGCATAGCTTTAGGCGAAATTTCTCACCAGGCTCTCGTACTTGGCGGGAGACACTATTGTTCTAGGTATCTTTATGTGCTCCCTGTGTGCTCAGAACTGAAAAGAACGACGTAACGCGATCGACCGGCATCCTAGAGATACTGCCCAACACACCTGTGCAAAACATCGTCACTGATCGTTCCTTGCTTTCCAAATAACCCTCGTCTAAGCCTCCTTACGAAAACTAACTTCTCTCGTCTTATCTTCATGGTCCTTACGCGAAATGTTTGTTGGGGGCAATAAAATCGGTCCGCACTAGGCCTCTACAGTTTTTGCCCTGTGCAACTCCCTCTAGTACCATGGAAGTGAGTCCCTGATGTCTGCGTTTTCCACATATTCCTCTCCTCTCCGATTCCGCGCAGAACCTCAGTTCTCTAAATTTCCTCAACAATGTCTCGCAAAAAGACCGACATCTTCCCTCCAGGGATTCTCATTTGTGACCCCGAAGTATCTCCGTAATATCCGCTTGCTGATGGAACCTAACAGTAACAAATACAGCAGCATGCCTCTGAATTGCTTCGATGTCTCCCTTTAATCCGATCTGGTGCGGATCCCAGACACTCGAGCAGTATTCAAGAATGGGACGCTCTAACGTTCTACACGCCGTCTCCTTTACATGAGCCAAACTTTCCTAAAATTTTCCCAATGACACAAAGTCGAGCAATCGCCTTCTCTGCTACCATATGACGTACTCGTTCCAATTCATATCGCTTTGCAACGTTATCCCTGGATATTTAATCGACCTGACTGGGTCAATCAGTACAATACTAACGTTGTACTCGAACATGAAGGGATTGTTTTCCTAATCATCCGCATAAACTCACATTTTTCTACATCCTGAGCAAGCTGGTATTTATCATACCAAAGATAAATTTTGTCTAAGTCATCTTGTATCCTCCCACAGTCACTCAACGATGACACCTTCCGGTACACCACAGCGTCATCAGCAAACAGCCGTAAATTGCCGTTCGCGCTGTCTGTCAGATGATTCACGTATGAAGAGAATAATAGTGGTCCTACCACACTTCCATGGGGCAGTCCAGACGATACCGTTGTTTCTGACGAACACTCGCCATCGGGGACAAGGTATCAAGTAGGCACTACAAAAGGCCAGGAGAGAATTCACTGATGCGCTGCTAGAATGGAAATCCTAGGAAGAAAGACGGCGTTGTTCTCGCGAACACTGTGATGTAAATTTGGACAACCTGTATTCGAAAACGACTATGCGACAATTATGCTGCCAGCAATGTATATGTTGTACCAGCGGAAAAATGTTCCCGAAGGAGCACAAAAAAGGCGAATATGTTTCGGTTTAAGATATCCCGACCGAAAAGCGGGGTGCCGGCCGCTGTGGCCGAGGGGTTCTAGGCGCTTAAGTCTGGAACCGTGCTGCTGCTACGGTCGCAGGGAGCTCATGACCTCAGATGTTATGTCCCACAGTTCTTAGAGCCATTTGAACCGTTTTGAAAAGCTGGTTACAAGCTGTCTCAGCCTACCTTCCTCAGCATCTGGTATGCTAACATATTAGTGTTCTTTTTAGCATGTAACTCACCTCTCTCTCTCCCACTTGCTGCCCTAACGTAACTCGCACACACACCCAGTCCATGGCTGTAAGTCCCTCGTACCTATCCCCTTCTCACCTATCCCATTCTCACTCGCTCATGCAGCCCAACTCATTCTCATTATCTCTTTGTATTTCTCTGTCACTGTCTCGTCTCTCATTGCATTCGTTCAGTCCTATTACAGTCTCCTCCCTCTCTAACTGCCTCCCTCTTGCTCTCTCTTACTGCTACTGCCTTGTTCATTCCTATCTCTTCTCTCTCTGGCTACCACTCTCTCTCTTTCTCTCTTCACCGTTGTCACTGTCATAGCTTCTGCCTGCCATTATCACTGGCTATCACCCACTTCCTCTTTCTGCGTCTCTATATCCCTCTCCCACTGATACTGTCTCCTTCTACACTTCCACTGTGTCCCTCTCTTTCTCTCACACTGCCCCTGTGTCCTTCGCTCTTTCTATGCCACAACCACATTCTACTATCTTCCAGTATTTATTATCCGTCTATTCCCCAGTTCCACGGCCCTATCTCTCTCAGGACAAAATATCGTGTATATGCTTGCAAGCCAACATTTTTAGTTAAGTTTTTAAACGTGCGGAGGAATGCAGAATGACGTAGCAGATAGCCTACTATTCATTCACAGTCTTTTAAACAGGGCCATATTCGCCTTTCTTGTGCTCTGACAGGAGCATTTTTCCATCTGCTTCCGTTCTTTTCCCTGCCACAGAAGCGGATGCCGTTCATATGAAATGACTTTATGGGCCAGCAAAATTTTTATAGTTCACTTACGTAATAGTGAAATAACGCAAAACTAACTTTACAACTCGAGCTGGATTTCACGAGCACAAAAATTTTGCATGTGCGTCAGTACCATACTCCGAGAACCCTTCTGATGGTAATGGATACACTTCACAATATATTTCTCCGCGCAACTTCACTGTATAAACTACATTTTCGCCTCACACCGCATTTTACGTTTTGAACCTCTGTACCTCGGATACGGATAAAGATATCAAGAAAATATTCGAGATTGTTCGACATCGGGATCTTAGGTATATATCGTCAAAACTACATCCATTTCCTACGCGCAACTGTCTTTGGCCTTAGAATCTCCAGTTCGGGTTTGGTACCCAAAAACCATGTCGTTGTGCTGTTTCTCGACAACAGATCAATGTTTTTGAAAACGGGAAGACGGCACTTCTAGGTAAATGCGTAGAGAACCTAACGTAAAAATTTGAGCTATTTTCTGCGGTTATTTATTGTTTGGATTTCGCCACACCTTGGATTTTGCGTGCGCATTTTATGTATACATGCAACGTAAATTTGAACAGGTAAAGAAATCAAGAAAATTTTCAAACTTGTTCGAGGTCGGGATCTTAGAAATATACCATAAAAATTACACCCTGTGCTGCGCATAGCCATCAGGGATAGAGAAATACAAGTGGCTGAGGAACGAAATAAACAGGAAGTGCAGGGAAGCTAAGTTGAAATGGTTGCATGAAAATCGTGAAGAAATCGAAAAAGAAATGATAGTTGGAATGATTCGCTCGGCATATACGACAATCCAAACAATCGTCGGTAAATTTAAAAGCAAGGGTGAAAACATTAAGAGTGTAAGCGGAATTCTAGTGTTAAATATAGAAGAGAGAGTGGATAGGTGGAAAGAGTACATTGAAGGCCTCCATGAGGGGGCAGATTTGTGTGATGTGATAGAAGAAATAGGAGTTGATTTGGAAGGGATAGGAGATCCAGTATTAGAATCAGAATTTAAGAGCGATTTGGAGCACTTAACATCAAATGAGGCAGAAGGGATAGATAATATTCCATCAGAATTTCTAAAATCATTGGCGGAAGTTGCGAGAAAACGACTACTCACGTTGGCGTGTAGGATGTAAGAGTCTAGCAATATACCGACTGATTTTCGTAAAAAAATCATCCACACATTTCTGAAGCGCGAGCATTAACGCACAATCAGTTTAGCAGCTCATGCATCCAAGTTGCTGACAAGAGTAATATACAGAAGAATGGAAAAGAAAATTTATTATGTGTTAGATGACGATCAGTTTGGCTTTAGGAAAGGTGAAGCCACGACAGAGGCAATTCTGACGTTGCGGTTAATAATGGAAGCAAGTCTAAAGAAAAATCAAGACACGTTCATAGGATTTATCGACCTAGAAAAAGCCTTCGACAACGTAAAATGGTGCAAGATGTTTGAAATTCTGAGAAAAATAGGGGTAAACTGTAGGGAGAGACGGTAACATACAATATGTACAACAACTAACGGGGAATAATAAGAGTGGACGACCAAGAACGAAACGCTCGGATTTAGGTGTAAGACAGGGATGTAGTCTTTCTCCCCTGCTGTTCAATCTGTACATCGAGGAAGCAATGATGGAAATAAAAGAAAGGATCGGGAGTGGAATCAAAATTCAAGGAGAAAGGACATCAATGATACGATTCGCCGATGACATTGCTGTCCTGAGTGAAAGTGAAGAAGAATTACGTGATCTGCTGAATGGAATGGACCGTCTAATGAGTATAGAATATGGACTGAAAGTAAATCGAAGAAAGACGAAAGTAATCAGAAGTAGCAGAAATGAGAACAGCGAGAAACTTAACATCAGGACTGATGGTTACGAAGTAGATGAAGTTAAGAAATTCTAGGCAGCAAAATAACCAATGACGGACGGAGCAAGGAGGACATCAAAAGCATACTAGCACTGACAAAAAGGGCATTCCTGGCCAAGGGAAGTCTACTAGTATGCAACAAAGGGCTTAATTTGGTTAAGAAATTTCTGAGAACGTATGTCTGGAGTACAGCATTGTATGACAGTGAAACATGGACTGTGGGAAAACCGGAAAGAAGAGAATCGAAGCATTTGAGATGTGGTGCTACAGACGAATGTTGAAAATTAGGTAGAGTGGTAAGGTAAGGAATGAGGTTCTGCGCGGAATCAGAGAGGAGAGGAATATGTGGAAAACGCAGACAGGGGGAAGGGACAGGATGATAGGACATCTGTTCAGGCATTGGGGACTGACTTCCATGGTACTAGAGGGAGCTGTACAGGGTAAAAACTGTAGAGGAAGACAGAAATCGGAGTATATCCAACAAATAACTGAGGACGTAGGTTGCAAGTGCTACTCTGAGATGAAGAGGTTGGCATAGGAGAGGAATTCGTGGCGGGCCGCATCAAACTAGTCAGAAGACTGATTAAAAAAAAAAAAAAAAAGAAAGCCACCTTGGAATCCGTGATTCGGTTTTGACACCGAAAAAGATAAAAAACTTTTTTGGAGTTTCCTAAGGAACCATCCTTAACTAAAGACCTTTGAAGCCCATCGCAGACCACATTAAATGAAAAAGTATCAAACGATTTCCTCCATTTGTCTCAGCAGAAAATGGTACAAATGGCTCTAAGCACTAAGGGACTTAAGATCTGAGGTCATCAGCCCCTAGACTTACAACTACTTAAACCTAACTAACCTAAGGACATCACACACATCAATGCCCGATGCAGGATTCGAACCTGCGACCGTAGCAGTCGCGCGGTTCCGGACTGAAGAGCCTAGAACTGCTCGGCCACAGCGGCCGGCTGTCTAAGCAGGAGGAAGTATGTAATACTCATACTTTGACCCTGATCCTACCTTTCCACCAGCAACAGAACCGGAAGAATCCCGTATTTAAGCGCGGAGTTTTGGAACATATTTATAAGCATGCTGTCATTTCCGTACAGATTAGAGCCCGTAGGCGCCTAGAGGCTTGTGGAAAGTAATTATTCCCTCGCTCAATAAGCGAATGTATTTGAATTAAAATCGATATTATTGGTACGGTGTGGAAACATAGAATAATAGCCATATTTCACTTCGTCTTCTGAGCAAGTTTTTGACTTAACGAAAAGTTTAAAAATAAGTCAATAACTTTCGATAACTTCTTCACCGATACTTTTGTTCTGGCTTTCTCAATGTATTAGTATCAATGTTAAATTGCTAAGCGATACGTCAACTAGAAGTAAGTGACTTATTTGGCAACATAGTTATTGGCCACGTTTGAGTCGAAATTGGCGTAACGAACCAGAAACGTTTGAACACTGCAACCGACATTTCGAACGCGTCCCCTCCGCTGCCGTCACATTACACAGTCTAATCGCGCGCCGCAGTGCTAATCAGAGGTGACGGAAAATCGATTCCAATCGCGATAATCGACTTACTCGCAGAGTAGGGGGTTCCCCACCCCTTCCCCCTCCTCCTCCCGTCCCCTCTCATTCACAGTAATCAGTTGCGGAGCGAGAACCCCGAGTCCGTTTGATCCGCACCGCTGCCTTTCGGAGCCGTTCCTTCCACTCACGAAAAAGTAATTAGAGTTATGAAGCGTGGAGGGTAACAGACGCTATTTTGACAATCAAAGTAGACTCTCACTCAATTCGCACCATTCCCTTCTGAATAAAGGCACGAAGACTGGATTCGATATACTTTCTCTTGCAGATCCATGTGAGAAGATTTTCAAGGATGTAGAAGATGTTATAAGAAAATATCACACAATAGATACTTACGAAAAAAGATATATGCAAATGTACATCCCCCAGAAACTATGTACACTGGTCCTGATGTAAAACGTAAAAAAAAAACCTCCTTTCATTTGAGAGGTAGTAACAAACTTTTCACGAGTCATATGACCGATGAGCGTACAATAACTCTTAGGTTAGTGTATCAGGAAGTCAGTTTCCGGCACCAACTGACAGTGCTCAAATTACTAAACTTTAGATATGTAGAAGATATCTTTCATATAACAATCACTTTACTTCGTTATTATTATTATTATTATTATTATTAGCGAATGTCCCCATTGGGGAGATATAAGCAGGTGAGTTTCAGTCTTTCTTAGGGTTCTTCTTATTTTCCCAATACATCTTCATTGTCTCCCCGAAGTCCTTCTTTTTTTCTTCGGTCCCCTTTGGTCGGTATGGTTTTGGTTCCATCTCTGGAGCAAACTTCCACTTATCAATTTGTCTTCTGAATGTATCCCTGTCTAATGTGTTTGATACGTCAATTTTCGTTTCTGTCAAATCCTCCTTAATTTCAGTTGCCCAGGATATCGATGCTTTAAGTGATGTCACATATTCCAATAAGCGTTTTGTTAGTCTGTTTCCAGGTATTCTGTCTAGGTGTCCATAAAACTTCATTCGCCTCTTTCTGAGTGCAATTTCAATGTATGATACTTTTTCTGTTGACTCGATGGTTTGCAGTCTGTATCCATCTTGTGTGAATCGTGGTCCCAAATTTTTCTTATAATCTTTCTCACGATTTTCTCAATTTCTTGTAATTCTAGTTTTCGTTTCAGTGAGAGTGTTTCACTTGCAGATGTGACTGTCAGTTTGATTACTGTGCTGTAATGTCTGATTTTAGTGCCTTTTGACAGGCACTTTGTGTTATATATTACTTCATATTATTAATAATGTTCTGGCTATGCCCTCATGTAATGTTTTGTGGTTCCTGGCTGGACAAGAAGATGGTGGTATGTAGGTGGGTAGCCATTTTCCTCTCACTACTACACAAATTGCACACTTAATTAAAGTATGCTTTATTACAGGAACCAATTGAGTACTTAACTTCAGTGATGTCCAGTCTGAAGTCCTGTGGTTAACAACAATCAAATACGAGGGCTATTCGGAAAGTAAGGAACGATCTGTCGCGAAATGGAAACCACAGTGAAAATCCGATGAAGTTTTGCACTGGTGTTTTGGGCAGTGTCTCTGGTATGCCCGTCGATCGCATTACGTCGTTCTTTTTAGTTCTGAGCACACAGGGAGCACATAAAGATACCTAGAACAATAGTGTCTCCCATCAAGTACGGGGGCCTGGTGAGAAATTTCGCCTGAAGCTATGCAGCCAACATTACATAACTGCCGTGCGGTTTCTTCTTCAAGACAATTCTCAGCCGCACACAGCAGGGGCAATTAAAATGCTCCTGAATCGTTTTTAATTTGAAATGATTGATTACCCACAATACAGGCCGTAATTGTCTCCCACTGAGATTCATCTCTGCTCACATGAACCGCTGACTATGAAGACAACATTTTGGCACAGACAACGAGCTGTAGGCCAGCGTAGAGAATTGGCGGAAAGCACTGGCGGCTGCCTTCTATAACGAGGGTGTTGTAAAGTTGGTACAACGCTACGTCAAACGTCAAAGTCGGATCGGCGACTACGGAGATAAGTAGCTGGAAGTTGTATCTAACTGTTGCAAATAACACGGTTTTGAGTTTCACTGTGGTTTCCATTTCGCGACCTATCGTTCCTTACTTTCCGAATAGCCCTCGTTGTTGTTGTTGTGGTCTTCAGTCCTGAGACTGGTTTGATGCAGCTCTCCATGCTACTCTATCCTGTGCAAGCTTCTTCATCTCCCAGTACCTACTGCAACCTACATCCTTCTGAATCTGCTTGGTGTATTCATCTCTTGGTCTCCCTCTACGATTTTTACCCTCCACGCTGCCCTCCAATACTAAATTGGTGATCCCTTGATGCCTCAGAACATGTCCTACCAACCGATCTCTTCTCCTGGTCAAGTTGTGCCAAAAAACTCCTCTTCTCCCCAATCCTATTCAATACCTCCTCATTAGTTATGTGATCTATCCATCTAATCTTCAGCATTCTTCTGTAGCACCACATTTCGAAAGCTTCTATCCTCTTCTTGTCTAAACTATTTATCGTCCATGTTTCACTTCCATACATGGCTACACTCCATACAAATAGTTTGAGAAACGACTTCCTGACACTTAAATCTACACTCGATGTTAACAAATGTCTCTTCTTCAGAAATGCTTTCCTTGCCATTGCCAGTCTACATTTTATATCCTCTCTACCTCAACCATCATCAGTTATTTTGCTCCCCAAATAGCAAAACTCAGCCGGCCGGTGTGGCCGTGCGGTTAAAGGCGCTTCAGTCTGGAACCGCGTGACCGCTACGGTCGCAGGTTCGAATCCTGCCTCGGGCATGGATGTGTGTGATGTCCTTAGGTTAGTTAGGTTTAATTAGTTCTAAGTTCTAGGCGACTGATGACCTCGGAAGTTAAGTCGCATAGTCCTCAGAGCCATTTGAGCAAAACTCATGTATTACTTTAAGCGTCTCATTTCCTAATCTAATTCCTGCTGAATCACCCGATTTAATTCGACTACATTCCATTATTCTCGTTTTGCTTTTCTTGATGTTCATCTTACATCCTCCTTTCAAGACACCATCCATTCCGTTCAATTAGTCTTCCAAGTCCTTTGCTGTCTCTGACAGAATTACAATGTCATCGGTGAACCTCAAAATTTTTATTTCTTCTCCATGGATTTTAATACCTACTCCGAATTTTCCTATTGTTTCCTTCACTGCCTGTTTTCTTTGAGATTTTTATTATTTCGTTTGGCATCAAGGTTACATTACTTGAATTGAACAGCAATGATGTTACTCGTAACACAATATGCATATACTACAAATAAAATAGATTACATTCATTTATGGTAATAAAAGTCTTAGATTAGATCGATAAATCAATAATATACATATGAATAAAAACACTAGCAACAGTTACATGTAAAAGAGAAAATGTGGTTCTTATAAACAGTAATATTGACAAACAGAGCTTCAAGTTGTAATAAAAACTATAGGTTAATATCTAAAGTATCCAGCCAGGAGACTGCTTCCTCAGAGACCTCATGTATGCTGGTCAGAGTTCCAGCATATTTCCGTAGGGGACACTCAGTGACTATGTGGTGTATTGTTTGTCGTTGGTGTCCGCAGTCACACTTGGCACTTTCAGCGATTCCCCACTTATGCTTCAAGTCCTGGCATCTTCCGTGCTAGGTGCGTATGCGATTTAGGGTGGTCCACGACCTCCTAGGTAGGTGGAATCCAGGAGGGACTCGTGTAGGATCAGCAATGAGACCTGCAGAATCGGGATTGGCTGCGAACCATTCTTCCCGCCATGCTGTTTCTGGTTGGAATCCTTCAGAAGTAAGCCTTTTTCCAAGTCTCCAGGAGGGTTTCCTGGACTTAAGACGTTGCCTTTGAGTGGCATCACAATCCTGGTGTAGCGGTAACTCGGGATTCTTGGAGCATTTCTCCCATTCCCTTTTCAACGCTGCTTGACGTCGTAACTTCGGTGGTGCAATATTAGACAGAACAGGTAGCCATTCTGTGGGTGTGGATTTTATTGTTCCGGATACGCTTCTCATGGCTACATTCAGCTGCGTGTCTACCATGGCTGTACGAGCGCTGTTCAGCCATACTGGGCTGCAATATTCCCCAACAGAGTATACAAGTGAGAGGGCAGTTGTCTTGAGTACTGATGTCTTAGCTCCCCAGCTTGTTCCGGAGAGTTTGTGTAATATATTGTTTCTGGTTCTCATTTTTAAAGCAGTTTCAGTTAGGTGTTTTCTATATGTTAGCGAACGATCCAAGGTCACGCCGAGATATTTTGGGAATGGGTTATATAACAGCAACTGATTTCTAAAGGAAATTTGCGGTTTATAGCGAGCATGCCTATTACTCAGATGGAAGGTGGAGGATTCAGTTTTATTTCTGTTTACTTTGAGTCGGCATCCATTAAAAAATTCATCTAGAATTCGCAGATCCTGAGTGAGAGTCATTTCTGAAGTTGTAAAATCGTTAGCCTGCGTCACCAAGGCTATGTCGTCAGCATAGATAAATGTTCTTGCTTTCGTTTCTGGCAAGTCAGCGACATATAAATTGAAAAGTAGGAGGGCCAATACTGATCCTTGTGGTAGTCCGTCATTTAAATTGTATACCTTGCTTACTTGACCTTTTAGGTGAACTTGGAATTTCTTGTTGGACAGCATGTTATTGAGTAGTTGTGCAATTCTTTTACATGGAATTATTCTTAAGAACTTAAGAAGCATGCCTTTCCGCCACACTGTATCATATGCTGATGTTAGGTCAATAAACATGGCCATTGTTTTCTTCAGGTCTTCGAAGCCCTTCTCTATGTATGTTGCCAACGCTAGCACTTGATCGCTACAACTGCGGTCTCGTCTGAAGCCAGCCTGTTCTACAGGAATGTGTTTCAGGATAGTTGGTGCAATTCTATTATAGAGTACTCTCTCCAGCAGTTTATAGCAGACACTTAGAAGTGCAATGGGTCTATAGTCTTCAGGATTGTTACCAGATTTTGACGGTTTCAGGATGGCAATTATTTTAATTTTCTTAAAAAGATTTGGCAGTCTTCCTGTTGCGAGAATTTCATTAAACAGTGCAGTTAGCCACTGCACTGCACCTTGGCCAGCATGTTTAAGGAACTCCGGATATATATCATCACAACCAGCCGCTTTACTAGATTTCAGAGTATCTAGGGCTGAAACAACTTCGGCTGCAGAGATTTTCTGTGCAAATTTGGAAGGCTGTGCTTGAGACATTTTAGACTTTAGCTCATATTTTATTTCTTTGGCTTTCTGTTTGTTGTTGTTGCTTGTTCTTGTTATATTAACAATCCTGGCTGCTATTTTGTTAGGATTTATTTTGTCTGATAAGATATTAACTTTTGTGGCCCTGCCAAGCTTTCTTACTCGAGTGTTGGGAAGACATGTTTTCAGTTAGTTCCATCCATTTCTTTTGCCTAGCTGAATCTAGGGCCGAAATCAATTCATCTGCTACCTTGGTGTCTCGAGTCATTTTAAATTCGTCATACAATTCTTGACATCTAGGGCTCCATCCAGGAATGTAGTTCTCTATGTAGCCTCTTGGAATATGTCTTCTGGCAATGGAATGAATTAGTCTAACAAAGCGGTCGTAGTGCCTAACTTTAGGTGGAATAAACTGAATAATATGATCAACCGCTTCAGAGAATTTTTCCCATTTGGCTTTTTGGAAGTTCCATCGTGGCTTTGGTATAGACTTCACAACTGGGATTTCGAGTCCAGTTTTCACCAGTACAGGTCGGTTTTGGCTTCTAGGGAAATCACTGAGCACCTTCCTGCTGCTCTGCAAGGCTAACAGCCGTGTACCGCAAGTCTCTAGAGGAACGGAGGGTTCCAAATGATTGGAAAAGAGCACAGATAGTCCCAGTCTTCAAGAAGGGTCGTCGAGCAGATGCGCAAAACTATAGACCTATATCTCTTACGTCGATCTCTTGTAGAATTTTAGAACATGTTTTTTGCTCACGTATCATGTCATTTCTGGAAACCCAGAATCTACTATGTAGGAATCAACATGGATTCCGGAAACAGCGATCGTGTGAGACCCAACTCGCCTTATTTGTTCATGAGACCCAGAAAATATTAGATACAGGCTCCCAGGTAGATGCTATTTTTCTTGACTTCCGGAATGCGTTCGATACAGTTCCGCACTGTCGCCTGATAAACAAAGTAAGAGCCTACGGAATATCAGACCAGCTGTGTGGCTGGATTGAAGAGTTTTTAGCAAACAGAACACAGCATGTTGTTATCAATGGAGAGACGTCTACAGACGTTAAAGTAACCTCTGGCGTGCCACAGGGGAGTGTTATGGGACCATTGCTTTTCACAATATATATAAATGACTTAGTAGATAGTGTCGGAAGTTCCATGCGGCTTTTCGCGGATGATGCTGTAGTATACATTAGAAAATTGTAGCGAAATGCAGGAAGATCTGCAGCGGATAGGCACTTGGTGCAGGGAGTGGCAACTGACCCTTAACATAGACAAATGTAATGTATTGCGAATACATAGAAAGAAGGATCCTTTATTGTATGATTATATGATAGCGGAACAAACACTGGTAGCAGTTTCTTCTGTAAAATATCTGGGAGTATGCGTGCGGAACGATTTGAAGTGGAATGATCATATAAAATTAATTGTTGGTAAGGCGGGTACCAGGTTGAGATTCATTGGGAGAGTGCTTAGAAAATGTAGTCCATCAACAAAGGAGGTGGCTTACAGAACACTCGTTCGACCTATACTTGAGTATTGCTCATCAATGTGGGATCCGTACCAGGTCGGGTTGACGGAGGAGATAGAGAAGATCCAAAGAAGAGCGGCGCGTTTCGTCACCGGGTTATTTGGTAACCGTGATAGCGTTACGGAGATGTTTAATAAACTCAAGTGGCAGACTCTGCAAGAGAGGCGCTCTGTATCGCGGTGTAGCTTGCTCGCCAGGTTTCGAGAGGGTGCGTTTCTGGATGAGGTATCGAATATATTGCTTCCCCCTACTTATACCTCCCGAGGAGATCACGAATGTAAAATTAGAGAGATTAGAGCTGGCACGGAGGCTTTCAGACAGTCGTTCTTCCCGCGAACCATACGCGACTGGAACAGGAAAGGGAGGTAATGACAGTGGCACGTAAAGTGCCCTCCGCCACACACCGTTGGGTGGCTTGCGGAGTATCGATGTAGATGTAGATGTAGATGTAATCCTTTGTTGTTAGTGGTAACGAAACAGAGATCGGGAGTGTAGTCCTGAGCCCATCTAGCTGAGCGGAATGTCCCTTTGTCCTTCCCGTCAAATAGCAAGAAAAGGCGTTCCATTTCAGCCCATTCTGATACTCTCTCACCATCTTCATTCGTGGTTCTGTAGCCCCATTGTGTGTTATGGCTGTTGAAGTCTCCAATTACTATTCCTGGATGTGGAATATTTTGAGCAGCTTCATTTATCCATGGTTGTGCTGGGGGCTTATAGATGTTCACAATCTCTGTGTTGGCGACTTTCAGCCTGATGGTATGGATGTTATTTTCCGTTTTTGTTTGGACATCTGTTACCTCTTCAACATCATTCTTGATATATGTTGCAGATCCGTAACTTGCATGGTATGTCGCAGCAGCTAACGTGTAGCCAGGGAGCTTACACCTGGAATGAAGTTGGGTTTCGTCTGAGCAGTGGGTTTCCTGTAGTAGAACAACGTCCACCTTGTTTTCAATCAATATTTGAGTGAGATTGTAACGCCGGAAATGCATATCCTCCTATTTCCATCTATTGTACTATTATTTTTTTTCCTTGTTTTGTTACCTCAAGATATGACATTTCTGTCTCTTTATATATTGTAATTGTTTTACTGTTTGTATATATATATTTATGCATTCATGTCGATGTATAATTGGTTTGTTTCGTAAATATTATTTGTATTTTTACGCTGGGTCTTGCCTAGGGAAAACTGCTATCGAACGATTACATCGATGGGTCGTGTGAAGAATCAAAGTGTGTAGGATCTTTGGTAGTGTTAACTCTGTCGCGTGGAGCGCGAGCAGAGAGAGTCTGGCTGGAGTAGCGAGTGGAGCAGGTGTGTTGTGTGACGCTCCCGCGAGTTGCCGCGCTTTCGGGGTTTGGCAGCATGTAATTGCGCTCGACTCGCGATGATAGTTTCTGACATGGTGTCGCGGACGGGAAGCATTAGCTGGCGCACATCAAGAGCCCGTTTCGCCTGGTGACCGTGTCGAGAAGAAGGCGCGCCAACATCCAGCTTCTGCAACAGCGACGGCCGACAATGAGTGACTGTCGCCACCTCCTCGATCGACGGCTTCAAACCTTCAATCAACCAACAAGGAAGACTAAAAGCACGTAAAGTTTCAGAACTGTATGGCAGACCTCAGCTTTTCAAATTGTTCCATTTGCCTCGCAAAATTACAGCAACTTAGCATGAACCTTTGTTGCTCATTGTCCCAATTGCATTGCCAAGCAGGGTCCCTTCCTTTTCCGAAATGAGCCCGAGGGTCGTTGAAATTCAAACGCCAGCATCATTCGATTTCACTGCTTTAATTTCAAAGTTCAGCTGGCTACAATATTTAGATTGCACAAGCACAAATTAAGAGTGCGAGTTTTGATACCGTATTTTAGTTACCTGTGACTGCAGCTCAGCTTGGTACGTACTAAATTTTACTATTGTTAATTGTTCAGAATCATTTAATTCAAGTTCAAAGTTAATTCTCTTATTTCTAAATTGCGTAGATTCAAGTAGCTTTTGAAATGATTGTTGAGGTAGTCCAAGACTAACCTTACTTTACTGAATGTCGATGTGCTTCAGAAAGAAAACTCACTATTAACTTCAGTCACTAAATTAACTTTCGATTTTCCAGTTTTATTAATTCTTTTGCTAAATTAAGTCAGAGTGTAGCGAAATTTATTACTTCTGACAAACTTTCAGTTTTCACACTACACGTCAACCTTCAGTTGCCACGCTTCTAGTGCTAATTATATGTGTAATTACCTTTCTTTTTCAGTTACTATAGTAATTGTCCTTAGGACTGGCGACCGTAATTTCCCCCAAATCTCAAATATCTAATTACCGCTAGTTAATTGTTAACGTAACGGCCGCACATTTACTTTCTTCATTAACTTTACCCCTTTTCAAAATTAATTTCCACCAGTTTCATTTGCATTTTTCCTTTCATTTAGATGTAACCCTTTCCTCCCTCTTTACCGACAGATTAACTTCGGTGACGATTGCTTTTCCCAAATTTCCATTAGGTACACGCGGTTTAATTTTTCACTGTCATTAAGGTCGATAAGTGAGGGGGAGGTTACAAGATACTCACTTTTTGCTCTGCTTGTTCCCTCTATTTTTAGCTGTAAGAGCCGGAGGGTATTCCCTAAGTCCTTTGTCAGGTAGTTCTTGGCAGAACTATTTTGCTTCATTGCTATGTATCCTGTAACAGCTGGGATATCCTAAGGTAATTTGTAACCACCAGAGGTCCAGCAGCCTATATCTGCAGACTATTTAGCCGTAACTTAGTTACGTTGCCCGGGGTACACCACTTGGAGGCTAGTCTACTTTGGGATTTCTCTCCAGATGGTAGAGTTTTGTCAGGACTGGCTCTCCCAAGCCCTCGTAACAGGTACTAATTCTTTAAGCATGTCTGTGTCCATATCACAATTGTATACAACGACTAACGTTCCCTCACAGCTAAGACTAGAGCAAAATGCGAAGTATTGAGGTGCAATGCGAACTGAGTCCCGATGCGACTACTGAGGTACGGAGATTAAGGGATTGAGACAGCTCGGTCGGCGGTGACCGAGCGAGGTGGTGCAATGGTTAGCACACTGGACTCTGATTCGGGATGACGACGGTTTCACCCCGCGTCCGGCCATCCTGATTTAGGTTTTCCGTGATTTCCCTAAATCGCTTCAGGCAAATGCTGGGCTGGTTCCTTTGAAAGGGCACGGCCGCTTCCTTCCCCGTCCTTCCCTAATCCGATGAGACCGATGACCTCGCTGTTTGGTCTCTTCCCCCAAATCAAACCAACCCAACATCTTAAATAAGTAAGGTAAGGTCGGCGGTGGCGGCCTATATGCCGGCTGCCCAGGGGGCGTTATCGGTGCGTAGCCTCGGGCGTGTGTGGGTCGTCATAGGCTATACAATGTTTCCTAGTGCCGACCGGTGTGCTGTGTAGGAGTACGCCAGCACAAATAATATATACGTTAATCGGTTCTACTAAAAAATTTATTAATGGAGTGGGAACTGGCCGTCAATAAATCCCTTAAGTGTCTCCTAAAATGACCTTAAGCATTTTTTTTTTTTTTTTTTTTTTTTTTTTTTTTTTTTTTTTTTTTTTTAGGGCTACTAGCTTGCTGTTACGTGTACGTGTGTGTATAGTGGGCTCCTTTCTGAACCAAAGTGACTGGCTTTAAATAGTTATACAGATTATTTTTATTTCTAACTAGCTGACCCGGCGAACTCTGTTCCAATAAATAATCAGATTTTGGATGTTAAGTTCAATTTTTTATTAGGAAATACAAATAAAAAAATTAAGTATTCTAATGATCCTTTATTCTTTATGTTTTTTGGTGCATAGCTTCCACTCTTAAGTTAAGTACCCTTGATACACGACATTTTTTTGTTTTATTATCAGGTGCAAGAGCAAACGACGCAGATGGTCTTCCGACCAAACTTGTACCGTTGAACAGTTTTGGTTGTTTTATGTTTCGAAGCATGATTGCTACGGAGCCAACTTTTAGGCTTAAATTGTGCGGTGGTAAGCCAGGCACGAAGTCGAGCCATACTAACGCTGCGCTCTTCACGGGCAATTTGTTCTTCTTCTTTAGTCCTTTCATTCGCAGTGTTTTGTATCCTTCTTGCATTACGGCTTGGTCGAGAAATATTCGATCGTCTTGGGCGCGGCATTGTTAATCATGATTCAAAGAAAATACAAACTATTTCTTTAAATTTTTAATTAATGATGTATACTGATACTTAACCATAGACGTTTAGCTGTCATTTGCGTTTTGTTATTCCATATCAGATGCATTTTTGTTATACCGCGTTTTATACCACGCAGTGTTTGTGAAGGGAGTGAGACAGGGTTGTAGCCTCTCCCCGATGTTATTCAATCTGTATATTGAGCAAGCAGTAAAGGAAACAAAAGAAAAATTCGGAGTAGGTATTAAAGTCCATGGAGAAGAAATAACAACTTCGAGGTTCGCTGATGACATCGTAATTCTGTCAGAGACAGCAAAGGACTTGGAAGAGCAGTTGAACGGAATGGACATTGTCTTAAAAGGAGGATATAAGATTCTGCCGCAATGGGAAACACCTTTGTTTTAATGATATCCACCCCAAATCCTGTATCGTGTCCGTGACATTCCCTCCATTATTTTTCGATAATACAAAACGTGCTGCTCTTCTTTGAACTTTCTCTATGTGCTCCGTTAATCCTATCTGGTTTGGGTCGCAGACCACGTAGCACTATTCTAAAAGAGTACGGACAAACTTAGTGTAGGCTGTCTCTTTAGTAGACCTGTTACATTTTCTAAGTGTTCTACCCATAAAACGCAGTCTTCGTTTCGGTTCCCCATAACACTTTCTATATGCTCTCTCCAGTTTAAATTGTTTGTAAATGTAATTCCTATTTATTTAGTTGAATTTACGGCCTTTAGATTTGGCTGATTTATCGTGTAACCGAAGTTTAACGGAATCCTTTTAGCACTCATGTGGATGACCTCACACTTTTCATTATTCAGGATCAATTGCCAATTTATGCACTGTACAGATATCTTTCCTAAATTGTTTCGCAATTTGTTCTGATCTTTTGATGACTTTACTTGGTGGCAAACGACAGCATCATCTGCACACAACCTAATACGGCTGCTCATATTATCTCCGAAATCATTTATGTAGATAAGGAACAGCACGGGGCTTAAACCAATATCTTGCCGAACGTCAGAAAATCACTTGTTTTTTACTCGATGACATTCCGTCAGTTTCTACGAACTGTGACCCCTCTGATAGGAAATTACGAATCCAGTCACATAACTGAGACGATAACCATGCAATTTCATTACAGGCCACTTGTGTGGTACAGTGTCTAAAGCCTTCTGGAAATCTAGAAATACGGAATCAATTTGCAATCCCTTGTCAGTAGCACTCAAGACTTCGCGTGAGTGAAGAGCTAGTTGTGTCTCACAATAACGATATTTTCTAAATCCGTGTCGACTGTGTGCGAATAGACCGTACTCTTCTAGGTAATTCGTGATGCTCGAGCACATTATACGAGGTATGTCCACAAAGTAAGTTCCGTTTGGTTATATAAAAGAAACGTGTACAGATACAGAAAAAATATTTATTGTACAAAAATCTACAACTGTTAAACTACTTTTCTACATAGCTTCCGAAATTTTGTAGGCACTTGTCAAAGCGTGGCATAAGTTTTTGTATGCCATGTTCATAGAAGGTTGCCGCCTGTGTATTCAACCATGTGGCAACATGTTCTTCCAGCTTGTCATAATCGTTGAAGTGTTGACCACCAAGGACAGATCTGAGGTGTAACGAGAGATGAAAGTCGCTGGGAGCGAAGTCCGGGCTGTAAGGAGGATGTTCAAACGCGTCCCAGTGAAATTCCCGTAAGCGTTGTTTGGTGACATTCGCCGTGTGAGATCGGGCATTATCCTGGAGAAAACCAACACCTTCTGACAGTAATCCTCGGCGCTTGTTCTGTATTGCGCGGCGGAATTTGTTTATGGTCTGGCAGAAACCAAATGCCTTGATTGTTCGGACTCGTGTTAAGAAATCAATCACCAAAATGGCTTTTCTGCCCTAAAAAACGGTGCACATGAGTTTTCGAGGTGTCAAGATTTGCTTAGGCTTAACGTTCGTTGGAGATGAAGTGTGCCTGCATTCCATTGACTGCCCTTTTGTTTCAGCGGTGTCATACGATACCCAAGTTTCATCCCCGTGACTATCCGAGAAAGAAAAGCATTGCCTTCTACATTGTAGCGTGTCAAAAACTGAAGTGCACTGCCCATCCCTTGTTTTTTCTGTTGTTCAGTAAGAATTTTGGGTACCCAACGTGAGCAAAGTTTCCGAAATTTCGGTTTTTCATGAATCAGTGATCGTGAGATTTGCGGAAGTTCCATAGCAAGGCCACTAAGTGTAAACTTACGGTTGTGCTTGATCCTCTCTTCGATTGTGTGAACCAGTTCATCAGTAACCAGAAAGGCGTCCACTTCGTTCTTCATCGTGCACTTGATCACGTCCTTCATTGAACAGTCTGATCCATCTTCTAACTGCTGAATCACTCATAGCATTTTGTCCGTAAACCTCGCAGATTTGCAGAATGAATTTCTTGTGGTTTAACTTTCTTTGAATTTAGAAAACGAATCGCAGATCTGATTTCTCACGCGGCCAGCGTAGCCGAGCGTTTCTAGGCGCTTCACTCTGGAACCGCGCGACCGCTGTGGTCGCAGGTTCGAATCCTGCCTCGGGCATGGATGTGGATGATGTCCTTAGGTTAGTTAGGTTTAAGTAGTTCTCAGTTCTAGGGGACTGATGACCTCCGAAGTTAAGTCCCATAGTGCTCAGAGCCATTTGAATCATTTTGAACCATTTCACGCGCGGCGGCATTTTCAATTACGGCTGACATTATGAAGAAGCACTACAAAGCACACGTCGATAGCAGCGATCTGAAAATGGCGTACATGTCTTCTCCTTGAGCACAGAGTAACTGCCGCGGATGCTCGGTACTGCGATCGTAGCGCTGCCGCGGATAGAAATAGAAAACAGAACTTACTTTGTGGACGAGCCTCGTATGTTCCAAAATCCTGTCACACAACGTTAATGATATAGGCCTGTAATATGGCGCGTTATTACCTTTCCTGAATATTGGTGTGGCTCGATTTCCACACTTTGGGTACGGATCTTTCGTAGAGCAAGCAGTTGTATATGATTGTTAAGTATGTAGTTACTGCGTCAGCATACTCTGAAAGGAACTTGATCTCGACCGGGATACCTACTTCTATCACGGTGGCAGCTGTCCTTGATTCGAATTCTGGAATATTTAGTTCGTCTTCTTTGGAGAGGAACAGTGTTGCGAGATGCAACCGAGGTGCGCGCCAGCCCGGTTGCAGAGCACCCAGAATGGAGCGGTGTAGACGTGAAGCTTGGACGCGACCCTGTGGAAGCCCTCTGTCCACCAGCCTCACGTCCTCGAGCAGCTCACAGAAATCGCCACGCGCCGTCTATTAAAAGAACGGGCGTGCCGCAGACGACGAGATACGGCTTTCGGACCACGGCCGCCACTGGAGAAGACGCATCACATCGCCTGACCGGCCTTGCCAGCAGCTGCGGCGCGGGAGGTAAAGGACACACAGAAATATTCTCGCGAAGCAGTGTCCCACTGCTTCTGAATAAACTTACTGGACAAGGCATTAGACTGGCGCCTAAGTTCGTAGCGTTTTTGTTTTGCGTAGTGGTACTCCTGTTGCTAAGGGTTTATTTATCGATTGCCATTTTTATTTACAGTGTACTGTTGCTATCTGAGTTTACTTATTGCCATTTTGTCATTTGCAGGTAGCTGAGTGGAGCTGTGGACGCTAAAAAATGGAGTGCCAAGTGGAAAAATCGGAGCGTCTCCAACATAGTCTTCTGTTTGATTTCCGTAGGGGGATGACAGCAGCGGAGGCAGCCAGAAACATTTGCGCCGTGTATGGAGATAATACCACTGGACAGAGTTTTGTGACTTGGCGAGACAGCCAAGCCACTACGAGGTAGCCGAAAGGCACGCGTTTAAGCTCACGCAGGATGGCGTGAGGTCTGGAACAGGTAAAGTAATTGAGACTAGCAAATAAAGTACGAAGCTGCTGGAATACTTAACTTTAATCCATAAGTGGTGAACATACCTCTTGACGGTACATGCATCACAAGATAAATAGCAAATGATAATGGCGCCTTGCTAGGTCGTAGCAAATGACGTAGCTGAAGGCTATGCTAACTATCGTCTCGGCAAATGAGAGCGTAATTTGTCAGTGAACCATCGCTAGCAAAGTCGGTTGTACAACTGGGGCGAGTTCTAGGAAGTCTCTCTAGACCTGCCGTGTGGCGGCGCTCGGTCTGCAATCACTGATAGTGGCGACACGCAGGTCCGACGTATACTAACGGACCGCGGCCGATTTAAAGGCTACCACCTAGCAAGTGTGGTGTCTGGCGGTGACACCACACAGAGTACGGCAACAATTTTTTTTTCATTTTAAGGAAGATCGTTTTACACTAGTGACTCTGGACTTCCAGGAAGACCTTCAGGCTGTGATGAAGATCGTTTACAAGCATTAATTCACAAGGTTCCACATCAGAGTACTCGAGAACAGGCAAGTGTGAACAACTGTGATCATTCCGCCATCGTACGACACTTTCTTGCAATGGGGAAGGTTCAAAAATCGAGTGTACGAGTAGCGCATGCTCTAAGCCAAATTCACAAAAAGCAGCGAATGGCCGTAAGTGCACCTCTGCTTGCTCGTCATAGTCTGCTCGTGAACAACACCGACCACTACTAACCTGTATCCTTACTGGTGACAAAAAACCGAGCGAGGCGGCGCAGTGGTTAGCACGCTGGACTCGCATTCGGGAAGACGACGATTCAATCCCGCGTCCGGCCGTCCTGATTTAGGTTTTCCGTGATTTTCCTAAATCGCACCAGGCAAATGCCGGGATGGTTCCTTTGAGAGGGCACGGCCGACTTCCTTCCCTGTCCTTCCCTAATCCGATGAGACCGATGACCTCGCTGTTTGGTCTCTTTCCCCAAACAACCCAACAACCCAACCCAAACCCAGGGTGACAAGAAACGGTGTCTTTATCCTAACATGAGGAAAAGAAAGGAATGCCTTAGCACAAATAACCTGCGCGCGACCACAATGCTATGCATCTGGTTGAACAGCGACGATGTGGTGTGCTACCAATTGCTTCCCCGAGGCTTAACCATCACTGCTGACATAAAAAAACAGTCTAAAAGAGTTGGGATGTCATTCCGCACCCGCCTTATTCAGCTGATCTTGCGCCCTCACATTTTCACCTTTTCCCCTCCCTGTCGATCGACCTTCAACGAGTATGCCGTCCCGATAAGAATGCGCTTAGAGCGTGGCTGAACGAGTTCTTCGCCCCAAAAACACGTGATTTCTACAGTCGCGTGATCGAAAGTTGCTCCAGCTTTGGCAAACTGTTCTCAACAGTAAAGGAATATACACTACTGGCCATTAAAATTGCAGCACCACGAAGATGACGTGCTACAGACGCGAAATTTAACCGACAGGAAGAAGATGCTGTGATATGCAAATGATTAGCTTTTCAGAGCATTCACACGAGGTTAGCGCCGGTGGCGACACCTACAACGTGTTTACATGAGGAAAGTTTCCAACCGATTTCTCAAGCACACACAGCAGTTGACCGGCGTTGCCTGGTGAAACGTTGTTGCGATGACTCGTGTAAGGAGGAGAAATGCACACCATCACGTTCCGGTCTTAGATAAAGGTCGGATTGTAGCCTATCGCGATTGCGGTTTATCGTATCGCGACATTGCTGCTCGCGTTGGTCGAGATCCGATCACTGTTAGCAGAATATGGAATCGGTGGGTTCAGGAGGGTAATACGGAATGCCGTGCTGGTTCCCAACGGCCTCGTATCACTAGCAGTCGAGATGACAGGCATCTTATACGCGTGGCTGTAACGGATCCTTGAGTCCACAGATGGGGACGTTTGCAAGACAACAACCATCTGCACGAACAGTTCGACGACGTTTGGCAGCAGCAGGAACTATCAGCTCGCAGACCATGGCTGCGGTTACCTTTGACATTGCACGAATGGCAAAACGTCATTTTTACGGATGAATCCAGGTTCTGTTTACAGCATCATGATGGTCGCATCCGTGTTTGGCGACATCGCGGTGAACGCACATTGGAAGCGTGTATTCGTCATCGCCATACTGGCGTATCACCAGGCGTGACGCTATGAAGTGCCATTGGTTACACGTCTCGGTCACCTCTTGTTCACATTGACGGCACTTTGAACAGTGGACGTTACATTTCAGATGTGTTACGACCCGCGGCTCTACCCTTCATTCGACCCCTGCGAAACCCTACATTTCAGCAGGATAATGCACGAGCGGATGTTGCAGGTCCTGTGCGGGCCCTTCTGTATACAGAAAATGTTCGACTGCTGCCCTGGCCAGCACATTCTCCAGATCTTACACCAACTGAAAACGTCTGGTCAATGGTGGCCCAACTCTACCCTTGATGAACTGTGGTGTCGTGTTGAAGCTGCATTGGCAGTTGTACCTGTACACGCCATCCCAGCTCTGTTTGACACAATGTCCAGGCGTATCAAGGCCGTTATTACGGCCAGAGGTGGTTGTTCTGGATACTGATTTCTCAGGATATATGCACCCAAATTGCGTGAAAATGTAATCATATGTCAGTTCTAGTATAATATATTTGTCCAATGAATACCCGTTTTTCATCTGCATTTCTTCTTGGTGTAGCAATTTTAATGGCCAGTAGTGTATTATTGGTGACTAAAATATTTGTCATGTGTATCTGTTTAAACGGAAAACGCTACGAACTTATGCACCATCTAACATCAGTCACAACTATAAAACATTACTCGCTTTGGTGCGCAGTATAATAGTGCAAAATTGGTTTTGAAATAAGTCATGGCAGTGGACTCGTATCCATGTATTGGTGGGATGTATGGAATCAGCGCAGTAAGGTAGGACGTCGTCGATCCTTTAATCACTCCAGACCTTCCTTGCTGACGAAAATATCACCATCCCCGAGCACTTTGGATTTCGGGCCGGGCATGGTACCACACACCAAACCATATGTGTAGTGTTGCAGATATGTAAGACTAGGACAGAGCGACACAGCGCGGGTATGGTGTTCTTCAACATAGGTAAAGCCTTCGATCGTGTCTGACTTGGCGGACAAAAAAATGGCTCTGAGCATCTGAGGTCATTAGTCCCCTAGAACTTAGAACTACTTAAACCTAACTAACCTAAGGACATCACACACATCCATGCCCGAGGCAGGATTCGAACCTGTGACCGTAGCAGTCGCGCGGTTCCGGACTGAAGCGCCAAGAAACGCTCGGCCACAACGACCGTCACTTGGCGTACATATTTGAAAACTTCTTGCTTGCTTCTCTAGATGGCAGGATAGACAGATGTAAGAGTAGAAGCAAATTGAAGTTGGCGTTCCCCAAGATTCGGTCTTGCAACAAATCTGAAGCGTCGCGATACGCTGTTAGCTTTAGTTGCAGATGAAACTGCAGTTTACTCCATCCACCCAAACCTCAGTTACATCCCACTCCATCTCAAGAGGCATGTGGAGGAGACAACACAACGATGCAACATCTGGAAAATTAAAGTAAATGCTGCCAATTCCAACGCAATCAAGTTCATCACCAGAAGGAGACCTCACAACCACCAAATCTCCGTTCATAGAGGCGACTCGCAGTGGTGTGAAGCATAAAATATCACAGCCTAAAATTCCATTCACAACTGTTGTGAAACTTTCACATAACATACGCTATGTGATCAAAAGTATCCGTACACCTGGCAGACAATGATTTACAAGTTCGTGGAATGCTCCATCGGTAATGCTGGAATTCAGTATGGTGTTGGCCCACACTTAGCCTTGATGACAGCTTCCACTCTCGCAGGCATACGTTCAATCAGGTGTCGATAGGTTTCTTGGGGAATGGCAAGCCATTCTTCACGGAGTGCTGCACTGAGGAGAGGTATCGATGTAGGTCGGTGAGGCCTGGCAGGAATTCGACGTTCCAAAACATCCCAAAGACGTTCTTTAGGTTTCATGTCAGAACTCTGTGAAGGCTAGTTCATTACAAGGGATGTTATTGTCGTGTAACCACTCAGCCACAGACCGTGCATTGTGAACAGGTGCTAGATCGTATTGAAAAATGCAAACACCATCACCGAATTGCTTTTCAACAGTGGGAAGCAAGAAGATGCTTAAAACATCAATGTAGGCCTGTGCTGTGATAGTGCCACCCAAAACAATAAGGGGTGCAAGCCTCCTCCGTGAAAAACTCGACCACACCATAACACCACCGCCTCCGAATTTTACTGTTGGCACTACACACGCTGGCAGATGACGGTCACCGGGTATTCGCCACACCCAAACGCTGCTATCGGATCGCCACATTGTGATTCGTCACTCCGCGCAAAGTTTTTCCACTGTTCAATCGACCCATGTTTTGCGCTTCTTAACCAAGTGAGGCGTCGTTTGGCATTTACCGGCGTGATGTGTGGCTTATGAGCAGCCGCTCGACCATGAAATCTAAGTTGTCCCACGTCCCGCCTTACTGTCATAGTACTTGCAGTGGATCCTGATGCAGTTTGGAATTCCCGTGTGATGATCTGGATTGATGTCTGCCTATAACACATTACGACCCTCTTCAACTGTCGGCGGTCTACAGACCAGGTCGACCTGTACGCTTTTGTGCTGTACGTGTCTCTTCACGTTTCCACTTCACTATCACATCGGAAACAGTGGACCTAGAGATGTTTAGGAAGGTGGAAATCTCGCGTACAGACATAGCTCACAAACGACACCCAATCACCTGGCCACGTTCAAAGTCCGTGAGTTCCGCACAGCACCTCATTCTGCTTTCTCACAATATCTAATGACTACTGAGGTCGCTGATGTGGAGTACCTGGCAGCAGGTCACAGTACAATGCACCTAATATGAAAAACGTGTGTTTTTTGGGGTGTCCGTATAGTCGTACTTTCGATCACATCTAGATGCGGTTAGTGTTCATAATCTGTATCCATTGCTGAAAGGTAGTGGACTGACCACCAGGGAAAACTTACACATGCGGAAGATGTGGTTGGTAGATCAGGGGGAACGGCACCAGACACGCATTTGCAAAATATTCTGACCCTACAGAGCAGGACACTTATGATCATCGCTGACGTGGCCCAGTTCATCTGAAACGCAGTCGTCCGCCAAGACACAAACATGCCCGTCACCTCACTCGTCATAGGAATAAAACAATCATCCTACACACATTCTGAAAATTCTCCACAGCACTTGTTACTATGCCATTCCCTGCAAACTACAAAATACACTACCTCAAAATACGCTAACTTGGCACCTTGAAATATAAAAGAAATTTACACAAGAACCAAGACAAACTTAACACCTGAAATAAAACATGACTTCAAAACCCCTAGCTCAGAGAGAAGACATACCGGCCAACTCCACCGAACCTCCCACCGATGTGTGGGCAGAATAAAGATGACGGATTTGTTGATGCATGAACGCCGTCTGTCCAACTCGATGGGTAGACAAGGCGAACCGATTCGGCTCATTTCTGCAAGTCTCTTGTGTACAGCCTGAACTGAAAGAGTAAGATATTTTGGGTCACCCTTCTCCGTCTCCCTCCCCTCTATTGTTTTTTGAAGAAACTACCTATAACGTTCACAACATGCATTCGACATAGAATTGACGGCATCGACAGATACTTGAAAGCTGAGCATTTTTTGGCATTATGTATGTGCGACACAAACTCACATTTTTATTGAAATCGAGGAAAGAAACTTTTTCCTCCGTTATGTACCAATAAGGTATGCGCTGTTAAGCGAAAGTGCCGCTGGCGTAGCGACCAAGGCATCTGGCTCGGAACCAGACAACCGATTTTCGATTCACAGTTGCTTTTTTTCATTTGCATTTTTTCCGAATCAGAACTAGTAGGAATAGGAGGGTTAATAAGGTAAGTAAATCAGTAAGGAGTATTAACAAAGTAGGCAAAAAAGTTTCTCAAACTACTTGCATTAGTGATGAATTAAAAATTTAAGCCTCATTTTACGAAGACAGTTCAGAGTAAGATTACTGCGAAGAGGAGCATTTCGGGAACGTTATCCATCACTTAAGGGAGAAAAACTAACCATTGTCATGTTTGGTTCAAATGGTTCAAATGGCTCTGAGCACTATGGGACTTAGCTTCTAACGTCATCAGTCCCCTAGAACTTAGAACTACTTAAACCTAACTAACCTAAGGATAGCACACACATCCATGCCCGAGGCAGGTTCAAATGGCTCTGAGCACTATGGGACTCAACTGCTGAGGTCAGTAGTCCCCTAGAACTTAGAACTAGTTAAATCTAACTAACCTAAGGACATCACACACATCCATGCCCGAGGCAGGATTCGAACCTGCGACCGTAGCGGTCTTGCGGTTCCAGACTGCAGCGCCTTTAACCGCACGGCCACTTCGGCCGGCGCCCGAGGCAGGATTCGAACCTGCGACCGTAGCGGTTCCGCGGTTCCAGACTGTAGCGCCTTTAACCGGCTGTCGTGTTTGGTGATCCACATAAAATTATACAGGGTGTTACAAAAAGGTACGGCCAAACTTTCAGGAAACATTCCTCACACACAAAGAAAGAAAATGTGTTATGTGGACATGTGTCCGGAAACGCTTACTTTCCATGTTAGAGCTCATTTTATTACTTCTCTTCAAATCACATTAATCATGGAATGGAAACACAGAGCAACAAAACGTACCAGCGTGACTTCAAACACTTTGTTACAGGAAATGTTCAAAATGTCCTCCGTTAGCGAGGATACATGCATCCACCCTCCGTCGCATGGAATCCCTGATGCGCTGATGCAGCCCTGGAGAATGGCGTATTGTATCACAGCCGTCCGCAATACGAGCACGAAGAGTCTCTACATTTGGTACCGGGGTTGCGTAAACAAGAGCTTTCAAATGCACCCATAAACGAAAGTCAAGAGGGTTGAGGTCAGGAGAGCGTGGAGGCCATGGAATTGGTCCGCCTCTACCAATCCATCGGTCACCGGATCTGTTGTTGAGAAGCGTACGAACACTTCGACTGAAATGTGCAGGAGCTCCACCGTGCACGAACCACATGTTATGTCGTACTTGTAAAGGCACATGTTCTAGCAGCACAGGTAGGGTATCCCGTATGAAATCATGATAACGTGCTCCATTGAGCGTAGGTGGAAGAACAAACTAAAATGAGCTCTAACATGGAAATTAAGCGTTTCCGAACACATGTCCACATAACATCTTTTCTTTATTTGTGTGTGAGGAATGTTTCCTGAAAGTTTGGCCATACCTTTTTGTAACACCCTGCATGCATTAAAAAGGTGGGGCAATATTCCATCACAGAGTTTGGAAAATTTTTGCCCGAAGTTCAAAGTTTTCCCGTACACAGAAGGAAGTGATTAATTTGGTCCGAGGGGTATATAAAAGGTCAGCCGTTTAGCAGACTCCTTTAAAAATATTTACTTCAATTTCCGCGTATTCGGGAAATAAAGGAATTCAGTTTTCAAAACTTATTTGAGAACATTTTAAAATTATACGTTGCTGGTAAGTTTTGTGTGATACTGTTTTCCAGGGGTGGACAAACTAACACCGTCATGTTTATAAACGACGAGGATCAACCAACTCGCACAGCGGAAGTAATACCGACAAACTGCGCACCAAGTTAATAACTAAATTTCGAAGCTTTAAAATTACAATTTGCTTCTTGAAACCCATCGGAAATTGCACGATCGAGCGGATACAATACGATTCACAGCATAACTCGCCGTCAACTCTCAGCATCGCTTCTTCGGACGGTACTATCGTACGTGTCAAAATGAATTCCCGAATTTTTTTTTATGGTAAGCAAATTTGTTTCCCTTCGTATCTTCGGAAGGAACGATGTAGTTGAACGGAGATCGCGTTCGTTAGACACTCCTGATGGCGCAGGTTGCTTCGAACGTCTTTTTATGACAAGTGCCATCCATCTAGCTGTTCGAAGAAAATTGAGAATATGTAAAGGGTGGGTAAAGCACTCCAGTTTATTGGTAGGATACTAGAAGAATGAAATCAGTTTACAAAGAAAATAGCTTATAAATCACTCGTGATACGCATCCTTGAATACTGCTCAAGAGTGTGGGACCCTTGCCAGAAACCACTAACAGTGGATAGTGAACATATACAGAGAACAGCAGCACAAATGGTCGCAGATTTGTTTGTCCTTTGGGAGAGTGCCACTGAGACGCTGACAGAACTGAACTGGGAGATACTTGAAGATGGAGTCAAATGGCTAAATGATGACTCTAGAAATATACTACAACCCCCTATATATCACTCCATGGCGATCGTATGGACAAGGTTAGACTAATTATAGTACACACAAAGGCATTTAACCATTTATTCTTCCCATGCTCCATACGTGAATGCAACTGGAAAAAGCCTTAATAACAGGTACGGTTGTTGGCAGAGTATACACTATGTGAGCAAAAGTATCCGGACAACTGGCTAAAAATGACTTACAAGTTCGTGGCGCACTCCATCGGTAATGCTGGAATTCAATATGGTGTTGGCCCACCCATAGCCTTCATGACAGCTTCCTCTCTCAGTCAGGTGCTGGAAGGTTTCCTGGGGAATGGCAGCCCATTCTTCACGGAGTGCTGCACTGAGGAGAGGTATCGATGTCGGTCCGTAAGGCCTGCCACGAATACGGCGTTCCAAAATATCCAAAAGGTGTTCTATAGGATTCAGGTCAGGACTCAGTGTCGGCCAGTCCATTAGAGGGATGTTATTGTCGTGTAACCACTCCGCCACAGGACGTGCATTATGAACAGGTGCTCGATCGTGTTGAAAGATGCAATCGTCATCCCCGAATTGGTCTTGAACAATGGGAAGCAAGAAAGTGCTTAAAGCATCATTGTAGGCTTGTGCTGTGATAATACCATGCGAAACAACAAGGGGTGCAAGCCACTTCCATGGAAAACACGACCACACCATAACAGCACCGCCTCCGAATTTTACTGTTGGCATTACCAGCGCTGGCAGAAGTTCACCGGGCATTCGGCATACCCACACCCTGCCATCGGATCGCCACATTGTGTACCGTGATTCGTCACTCCACACATCGTTTTCCCACTATTCAATCGCCCAGTGTTTACTCTCCTTACTCCAAGCGAGACGTCGTTTGACATTTACTGGCGTGATGTGTGGCTTATGAGCAGCTGCTCGACCATGAAATCCAAGATTTCTGACCTCCCACCTAACTGTCATAGTACTCTCAGTGCATCCTGATGCAGTTTGGAATTGCTGTGTGATGGTCTGGATAAATGTATGGCTATTACACATTACGACTCTCTTCAACTGTCGGCAGTCTCTTTGAGTCAACGGACAAGATCGGCCTGTAGGCTTTTGTGCTGTACATGACCCTTCACTTTTTCACTTCACTATCACATCGGAAACAGTGGACCTAGGGATGATTAGAAGTGTCGAAATCTCACGTACAACGTATGACAAAAGTGACACCCAATCACCTGACCACGTTCGAAGTCAGTGAGTTTTGCGGAGCTCCCCATTCTGCTCTCTCACGGTGTCTAATGACCACTGAGGTCGCTAATATGGAGTACCTGGCAGTAGGTGGCAGCACAGTGCACGTAGTATGAAAAACGTACGTTTCTGGGGCTATCCGGATACTTTTAATCACATGGTGTATCTGTTGATCAGGGGCAGAGAAGATTTCGGCTTGTAGGCCGCGTCGGGGCACGACTGCCATAGAGAGCTCAGGCTCGCTGCCCATTTCCCCCACCACCACGCCATGCTGTCCGAGCGCGAGTATGAGGAAGAGGGGAAAATGTGAACATTCCACATTTAAATGGCAGCGCAGTCATACCGCATAGGACTTGGTTTTATATTTCACATTTCTCAAGAACATAGATCACAAAAAAAAAAAAATTCAGTAATATTTAATAATTTCTGGTGCACTGAAGACATATTGCAATTCTTATCTGGTACATACTGCCGGCATATGGACAGACGAAGACAATTTTACAGAGTATAGTAAAAAATTAGCTACGTAATCGTGACTTATTTAGTTTCGTAATGCAAAAATAGGTCTTTCAGACAAAAATGTCGATCGAAATAGTGTAGCACTCTCGCATCCTCATTGTGGATACTTGGCAATACTACCTGAGGAAAGCAATGTAGACACCTCAGACAGTTTTAAAGTAAAAAGATTTGTGATTAAAGCTGGAATTACCTTGCAGGGGACGCTTTCAGCTGAAACGGCAAACGGTCTAGAAAACAGATGTAAGGTTGACAGTGCTCTGGAAACGTTTAAAAACTATTGTTTGAATTGTTTCAAGGCCATAATGAATTCTTTAAGCCTCAAATTTTTCTAACGCCAGTAAGCTTAGGGACCTGGACTGCCTTTTTCATAATGTGTCCCTCCTATAACGCGATTTTCTTTTTAATGCATCCCCATCAAATTAGAAAGAAGTTTTCTTGCAATGTCTTACTGTGTGCAGTGTGCTGTAAGGTCCACTTAAAAAGCCAAGTCTGAAATCCAATCCAGGTAATCTAATTTTCGTTTCTGCATCCCTTTTCTCTTCACAATTACAGCAATAGCGAGTTGTAAATCGAAAAACTCGTTCCAGACATGCCCCTTCACTTAAAAAACTTGTTTTGCTGCGATACATGAATTGCCCATGCTCTTTGTTCAGTTCCATTGAAAACTGTCTCAAATGAAAATGGAATAATGCGTGGGACATCAGAAATTTTTATATTGGTACTAGCAATTTCTTCACATTCTCCATGCCTGCAAATTTAGCACAAAGTACTTCTTGATGTACGAAACTGAATCCCGACTGTCGATCGCAGCAATTTTTTGTTCTTCCATTGTCATGTAAATGATTAAATTATTTTTGTATGCAGTTTTGTCATATGATGACATGGTTGGAGACTGTGGCTGTTATTGGAAGACAAATGTTGGGGGTGTTGAGACGGCAACCAGCCACAATTTTATTTTCAGTTCCTTTATTCAAAAGGTGCCGTTACCGGTTTCGAATCATTACGATTCATCTTCAGACGGTTTTCATGCTTTCATTACATGTGGTGCGTTTTTTTTAATTAATTGTCCTAAAATATAAATAATACATAACTATAAGCTCGCCACATAGATGATTACGTTACAGGTTTGCAATGGATGTGACTTACGTGAAATGCCGTTTTGTAGTACAATTTTGGTAAACATTTTTGGAAACAGTGCTCAACAGAGTATTATATTTTAGCTAAAGTTCAGTCTTGATCACAACACTTATGTCTCAATTACATAGGTGACCGGTTTCGGTTATATTTATATAACCGTCTTCAGACCCATGGCTTCCTTGGACGATGGTAGGCTACGAAGCAGCTGAGGAGAGCTCCGCCCAAACGGTGACCCAAAACGGTCACCTATGTAATTGAGACATAAGTGTTGTGATCAAGACTGAACTTTCGTTTTGTAGTGTTTGTTTTCATGATCCAAGAGATGTGAATACATTCCCACTACATTCTTATCGCTGCACACGTGATTTTTTCTCACTGAACACTTTAGATGGTACTCCAATGTCGTTTCATAGCAAATAAACAGCACCCTTCGCTTGTGCGAATTGAGAATTCTCATCCCTCTCTTGTGTCATTCCAATTCATTTTAAAGGATTCTGACGACAGATCGCTAGCATGCCTCTTCTTGCGCAAAAAGCCACTGGACTTGTGAACGTCCTCCATACGACGAACAAGTAGCGAAGTATAAACAGTGCTGACAACATGATACTGCCGAACCCATAAAGTTGTGCCGACCGCGAAATGCCGCACAGTAATTCTAAATGAACTGCCACGCTGTGAGCAAAGCCGAGTGACAGGTCAGTCCCCGACCCGCACACACTGCACGAGTAACGTTTGGCACGCCATGGCCGGCCCTGGTGTAGACGTAGATTTCAATGCAATTTTAAAGCTAACAGAGGAGCAGAATTTAGGGGAGTACAAGGGAGCCACGTTTGCAGTAGTTCCAGGAGGTTGGGGTTGTTTTTTGGGGAAGGAGACCAGACAGCGAGGTCATCGGATTAGGGGAGGACGGGGAAGGAAGTAGGCCGTGCCCTTTTAAAGGAACCATCCGGGCATTGGCCTGGAACGATTTAGGGAAATCACGGAAAACCTAAATCAGCGTGGCCGGTCGCGGGATTGAACCGTCGTCCTCCCGAATGCGAGGCCAGTGTGCTCACCACTGCGCCACCTCGCTGGGCGTTACAGGAGGCACGAGGAGAAACGACCGCTAAAGTCGGCGGAAGATGTATCATGTGGAGGTGCCAACGTGGATTCTCGAACTTTCTACGATACTGGCGTATGGATACACTTCGTCGAAACGAAAGTGTTGTTTTAGCAGAGGGATAGTCCTTGAACCCAGGGGAACCGACTATTCCATGTTCCTAGAGGCAGGGAGACGCGAAATAGTGCATCCGAATAGGTACCCCTTGGATAATGAATATACACAGTGAGATTCATGTATCTGTTCGTCAAAGTCTGTGCTAGCAAAAGTAATCTTGAAACTTCCTGGCAGATTAAAATCGTGTGCTGGACCGAAATTCGAGCTCGGGATCGTTGCCTTTCGCTGGCAAGTGCTCTACCACCTGAGCTACCCAAGCACAACTCACGACCCGCTCTCACAGCTTTACTTCTGTCAGTATCTCGTCTCCCACCCTCCAAACTTCGCAGAATCTCTCCTGCGAACCTTGCAGAACTAGCACTCCTGGAAGAAAGGATATACTGGAGACCCAACTCGAACCAGAGGATTTTTGTCTTTCACTGTGAGGTAATCTGCAGCCAGAGGTTTTGCTTCCCTATATTTTTCCTAATTCATTTGTATATGAATTAATTAAATTAATTTTGATCTGCAGCTCATATTTTGTGACTTCAACATGTTCAGACAGCATATGACGGCCTCAAGTGGAGTAACAATTTGCTGCTTGTTTTTGTGGTGAACATAGCATTGATAACCTAAAAGTGAACGATTTCAGTTTGCTTACACTCTGCCGTCACAACTAACCTCAATGTAGACAAGTGTAATGTGCTGCGAATACATAGAAAGATAGATCCCTTATCATTTAGCTACAAAATAGCAGGTCAGCAACTGGAAGCAGTTAATTCCATAAATTATCTGGGAGTACGCATTAGGAGTGATTTAAAATGGAATGATCATATAAAGTTGATCGTCGGTAAAGCAGATGCCAGACTGAGATTCATTGGAAGAATCCTAAGGAAATGCAATCCGAAAACAAAGGAAGTAGGTTACAGTACACTTGTTCGCCCACTGCTTGAATACTGCTCACCGGTGTGGGATCCGTACCGCATAGGGTTGATAGGAGAGATAGAGAAGATCCAACGAAGAGCAGCGCGCTTCGTTACAGGATCATTTGGTAATCGCGAAAGCGTTACGGAGATGATAGACAAACTCCAGTGGAAGACTCTGCAGGAGAGACGCTCAGTGGCTCGGTACGGGCTTTTGTTGAAGTTTCGAGAACATACCTTCACCGAGGAGTCAAGCAGTATATTGCTCCCTCCTACTTACATCTCGCGAAGAGACCATGAGGATAAAATCAGAGAGATTAGAGCCCACACAGAAGCATACCGACAATCCTTCTTTCCACGAACAATACGAGACTGGAATAGAAGGGAGAACCCATAGAGGTACTCAGGTACCCTCCGCCACACACTGTCAGGTGGCTTGTGGAGTATGGATGTAGATGTAGATGTAGAATACATGTGTCGCCCAAGTTGGAAAAAGCCGAAAGAGTTTTCGCTTCACGAACGAGTTCCCCAATGCTCAGTGGCCGACAGCGCAATTACGTGCAAACCAGTGTCGGCATGTAAATTAGGCTTTACTCTGGATTAGTAGCTCCCGTGTGGACTGCTTCATTCCTGGTGCTGCGCACATATTGCTGTAGTTATGAGGACGATAAGCATGAGTGTCACTGAACTGGAGGACGTAGGATCCTCAATAATAAAGTCTGTATTTGCCAGAGCAGTTCAGTACCTATTTGCTAGCCAACATAGCCCCTGACCTATTATTTTATTCAGGGGACACGAATGTGTAACCAACAGTGCACAACTTCAGTCGAGCTTGTGGAGTGAAAGTGAAGATGGAGAGTATTACACGCTGCAGTGTTGCTCAACTTTATGTTCGACTGTTTGCAAACTACGAAAACAAGATGGCGGACACTTAAGCAGTTGAATCTGTTCTCCAGCAGAATTTTTAATCTTGGGGAGGTTTATCGAGCACTGTGTGTGCTTGTGCGTGTGGGTGAGTGAATGAATCTCTCTCTCTCTCTCTATTCTGTTAACAAACCATTAGTTATTTTATTATATAATTATTTACTACACTACTGGCCATTAAAATTGCTACACCAAGAAGAAATGCAGATGATAAACGGGTATTTATTAGTCAGATATAGTAGAACTGACATGTGATTACATTTTCACGCAATTTGGGTACATAGATCTTGAGAAATCAGTACTCAGAACAACAACCTCTGGCCGTAATAACGGCCTTGATACGCCTGGGCATTGAGTCAAACAGAGATTGGATGGCGTGTACAGCTACAGCTGCCCATGCAGCTTCAACACGATACCAGAGTTCATCAAGAGTAGTGACTGGCGTATTGTGACGAGCCAGTTGCTCGGTCACCATTGACCAGACGTTTTCAATTGGTGAGACATCTGGAGAATGTGCTGGCCACGGCAGCAGTCGAACATTTCCTCTATCCAGAATGGCCCGCCCAGGACCTGCAATATGCGGTCGTGCATTATCCTGCTGAAATGTTGGGTTTCGTAGGGATCGAATGAAGGGTAGAGCCACGCGTCGTAACACATCTGAAATGTAACGTCCACTGTTCAAAGTGCCGTCAGTGCGAACAAGGGGTGACCGAGGCGTGTAACCGATGGCACCCCATACCATCACGCCGGTTGATACGGCAGTATGGCGATGACGAATACACGGTTCCAATGTGCGTTCGCAGCGATGTCCACCGCGACCATCACGATGCTGTAAACGGAAACTGGATGGCGTTTTGCCATTCGTGCACCCAGGTTCGTCGTTGAGTACACCATCGCAGGCGCTCCTGTCTGTGATGCAGTGTCAAAGGTAACCATAGCCATGGGCTCCGAGCTGATAGTCCATGCTGCTGCAAACGTCATTGAACTGTTCGAGCAGATGGTTGTTGTCTTTCAGACGTCCCCATCTGTTCACTCAGGGACGGAGACGTGCCTGCACGATCCGTTACAGCCATGCGGATAAGATGCCTGTCATCTCGACTGCTAGTGATACGAGGCCGTTGGGATTCAGCACGGCGTTCCGTATTACCCTCCTGAACCCACCGATTCCATATTCTGCTAACGGTCATTGGATTTCGACCAACGCGAGCAGCAATGTCGCGATACGATAAACCGCAATCGCGATAGGCTACAATCCGACCTTTATGAAAGTCAGAAACGTGATGGTACGCATTTCTCCTCCTTACACGTGGCACCACAACAGCGTTTCACCAGGCAATGCCTGTCAACTGCTGTTTGTGTATGAGAAATCGTTTGGAAACTTTCCTCATGTCAGCACGTTGTAGGTGTCGCCAACGGCGCGAACCTTGCGTGAATGCTCTGAAAAGCTAATCATTTGCTTATCACAGCATCTTCTTCCTGTCGGTTAAATTTCGCGTCTGTAGCACGTCGTGTTCGTGGTGTAGCAATTTTAATCGCCAGTAGTGTATTATTTATAAAAGAACCTGATCCCTTCACTACAGAATGCGAACGATTAGACACAAGGCAGGAGTTTGAATTAATTTGTCATAATGAAATGTGAAGACCTATACTTAACATCAGGCAACTACTTACGAGCGGCGTTCATTAAGTAGTGCAACTCATCTTTCTTCTCTGCCAATTTCGGTTGAAAAAATGCGGGTGTTATTGTGGGACATTGTGGAATATTTCTGCTTCAGCCCCTGTACTTTCATGAAGTTCCGACAGAAGGTGGCGCTACGCGTAACGTTCAAAATTGCGTCTGTAACGGAGGTCCGATCCAAGCAGCCAGCTGCCATTGCGTTGAAGCGGAAAACCAGAGCGTCGCAGATTTTCATATGCCCTTGCAGAATGTCTACGGAGACCTGGCAGTGAACAAAAGCACGCTGAGTCGTTCGGCGAGGCGTCTGTCATATGGCAACGTGGTCGCGCAAACCTGTCCCATATCCCCGTGCCGGCCGGCCGCACACATCTGTGACTGAGGTTCAAATGGCTCTGAGCACTATGGGACTCAACTGCTGTGGTCATCAGTCCCCTAGAACTTAGAACTACTTAAACCTAACTAACCTAAGGACATCACACGTATCCATGCCCGAGGCAGGATTCGAACCTGCGACCGGAGCAGCAGCGCGGCTCCGGACTGGAGCGCCTAGAACCGCACGGTCACCGCGGCCGACCACATCTGTGACTGCTGCAGTGTTGGAACGTGCGGACACTCGTTCGAGGTGATCGTCAGTCAAACACCTCGCTGCTCGACTGGACACCTCTGTTGATAGTGTTGAGACACTTGTCCACCAGTTCCTCAGAGTTGTGCGCCGCCTGGGTTCCCCGCCACGTAACAGACGACCATAAAGAGCAACCAAGGGCCATCTGTGCGGAATTGCTTGCTCGTTAAGAGGCTGATAGGTTGCCATATTTGGGCAAACATCGTCACAGGCGAAAAAAATGGGTTCATCACTTCGAACCGGAAATAAAAGGACAATGAGCTGAGTGGCGCTACACTATCTCTCATCAGAAGTAAAAGTTCAAAGCCACACGCTTAGCGGGTAATGTCATGGTGATGGTTTTCTGGTGCCTCTGGAGGGGTTACTATCTTTGATGTCCTCCTTCGTAGTGCAACGATCAACTCTGAAGCGCTAGCCTCAGGAAATTGAAGAAACAGCTTCAGCGAGTTCGAGGTCACAAAAATACAAACGAACTTCTCCTTCTCCACGAAATCGCAAGGCCTCGTACAAGTCTGTACATGGAGAGGAGCTCAGGAAAGTTCATTAGATTGTTCTTCCCCATCCACCCTGCAGCACGCATCCCGCAACAACCTTAGATGATGGGGAGGTAATGACGTTCACCAGTAGAGGGGTACCCTGCGGGAACACACGTCCTCCAGTAAAGTGGCCCGATGCCATCGCTTCGAACGGAGATTATGTCGAAAAATCGGATTTTGTAGCCAAAAGAGTGGGAAATAATGTGGTGTACTGGAATCGAGAATAAAACCAAGCTGCTTTCGGGAAAAAACGTGTTGCACTACTTTTCGAACGCCCTTCGTACTTACAATATGCAGTTACATCTGCACTACACGCGTCTCTCCTACAAGAATGGACCTACTTCTGCGTCGGTTTACGGTAGGCAAACGTGTACTTTGGCCTATCCTACCATTTATGTGCCAGTTTTACAGCCACTCTCCCCATGATCCTCTCACACACCTAGAATGATCCCTATGTCCCGCGAGCAATGGTGCTCTACATTTACTAGCCAAGAGAGTCATGTTGCGATTGTCGGATGGCAGAATGGTGGTGGGGAGGGAAGGGAAGGGAAGTGAAGGAGCGATGGGACGGGAGAGGACGGGGAGAGATAGGGTGCTCCAGCTGTAATCAGACACTGGATGCAAATAGTGCTGACTTCATCGATTTTAGCCAGAACTGGCAGTGCCCCCTACTTTAATATTCACACCTGGATTATTGCTGCACTCTCCTACTATGTTGACGAGTTGTTGAAGATCATTTAAATTATAAGGAATAAATAATGGATCATCAGCATAGCAAATGTTCTTAATGAAGACTCCGTTATCCTCAATGTTTTTCTACGCATCAGTAAGTGCTTCCTGAAAAAAAATCTGAGTACAAATTGAAGCCAGCCACAGTGGACGAGCGGTTCTAGGGGCTACAGTCTGGAACCGGGTGACCGCTACGGTCGCAGGTTCGAATCCTGCCTCGGTCATGGATGTGTGTGATGTCCTTAGGTTAGTTAGGTTTAAGTAGTTCTAAGTTCTAGGGGACTGATGACCTCAGCAGCTAAGTCCCATAGTGCTCAGAGCCATTTGAACCATACAAATTGAATAACACAGATATTAACCACGTCGCGGACATTATCTAACTTATCTTGTGCTGTGTGACTCCTATATACAACCCTTACATTGCAGAGCGCTCTCTCTCTCTCTCTCTCTCTCTCTCTCTCTCTCTCTCTCTCTGAGCTACAGGGAGTTTCAGAATGACATGTTAAAAAATTGGGGGCAGATTCCTTAAATCAAAACGAGAAAAAAAGTTCTCAGTGTACGTGGGCTCTAAAATGCATACCTTAAGGTTTATGAACACTTGTTTATCCTGGATACTCTGAAAGACATCTCTTCTACTGCAAACTCTTTGCTTTCCATATTTTGTAAAGAGGTTCAAATGGCTCTGAGCCCTATGGGACTTAACATCTATGGTCATCAGTCCCCTAGATCTTAGAACTACTTAAACCTAATTAACCTAAGGACATCACACAACACGCAGTCATCACGAGGCAGAGAAAATCACTGACCCCGCCGGGAATCGAACCCGGGAACCTGGGCGTGGGAAGCGAGAACGCTACCGCACGACCACGAGCTGCGGACTTTTGTAAAGAGGTGGTATGGACAAAAACTAAGAAAAGTCCAGTGAACATGGGCGATAAAGTAAGTATCTTAAGGAAGGAAGAAGGAAGGTTAGGTTTACCGTCCACTCCACACGGTCATTAGACCGAGCGAGGTGGCGCAGTGGTTAGCACACTGGACTCGCATTCGGAAGGACGACGGTTCAATCCCGTCTCCGGCCATCCTGATTTAGGTTTTCCGTGATTTCCCTAAATCGTTTCAGGCGAATGCCGAGATGGTTCCTTTGAAAGGGCACGGCCGATTTCCTTCCCAATCCTTCCCTAACCCGAGCTTGCGCTCCGTCTCTAATGACCTCGTTGTCGACGGGACGTTAAACACTAACCACCACCACCACGGTCATTAGAGATAGCATATGTACCGTAAGTGCTATGAATACTTACTGAGTAGAAGAGCTTTGCTTCACAGTAGCGAAGATTTAAACACTGTAATTCCACACAAAAACATAATTAAAGTCAAATCTATAAAAATAACTGACAAAAACGTAATCAAAATCAAACCTACAAAAAAAATTAAAAAAAAAAAACAATCGAATTTCTACACATTGCTTATTTATATTGGAAACTATGTAAACGTGTATCATCGGCTGATCTATTGTCAACCAAGCTGTCAAGAGGAAATCAGCATACATAAATACCAACTGAAGCCACATATATATCCCCAGCGTACATCTAAGGTGAAACTAATAATTCTAAAAAAACGTCAGTACATGACAGCAACGATATTACATGTAAGGTAAAAACATCTAAGAATGCACTATAACTTTTCTGATAATAGTTACAGAGCATTATATTAAGGTCGTCACTTACTTCCGTAGGTATTTACAGAGGACCTGATGATGGCAAAATGCCGAAATGGGCTCATCGCGAATGATTTGTAAAATAAAAACCACTTAAAGAGCAGTGTAGCTATCTGATATTCGTAATAGTCGAGAGCTCAGACAGTGATCAGTACAGGTACCAAGCAACTAATGGAAAGTGGAAAGGAGGAAAGAAAGTAATACTTCAACGTACAGAAGGGCAGGCGCTGACAGCTGTGAACGTTACCTGATATTCAGTTTCATAAATCGCGGTTTCAAAATACTGAAGCGAACTGCTTGCAGAAGAATGCAAAAGCTGGCAGGGGTCGACGCCGATGAAGATCATTTTGCGTTTCAGGAAATATAGGATCCTTGAGGTAATACTGAACTGACGGCTTATCTTTAGAAAAATTAAAGAAAGATAAACTTACATTTACAGCATTTATAGATTTTCAGAAAGCTTTTGACAATGTTGAAGGGACTACGCCCTTTGAAACCCTGAAGGTATCAGGGATAAAATACAGGGATCGAAAGCTAATTGACAATTTGTACAGAATTTAGTCTGCAATTATAAAAGTTAAAGGGCATGAAAGGGAAATAGTAGCAGTAAAGATAGTGAGGTAACACTGTACATTGAGCAAGCAGTCAAAGCAGCCTAGGAAAAATTTGGAGAGGGAATTAAAAGTTCAGGTGAAAAAATAAAAACTGGGGTTTGCTTATGATATTGCAATTCAATCATAATTGCACTACAGCCTGTGCCCTGATCCGTCGGAATATTTTCAATCCCAATAATTTTCCCAATACGCATCTTTGAATGCTACCTGCGTTAAATAGTCTATGTCTCTCAGCCATAAGTAAAAAAATGGTAACATGCAGCAATAACTCTCGTTTAAAAAACTGTATTTGTTTTTACGAATGTCGGTTTTTCCACATGATCTCTGGAAGATCATTTAATAAAGATAACCGGCCCAATGAACTTGTTGCCGACTACACCGCTAGCTACGTTTACACAAACACAGTAGTCAAAACGTGACTCCGCAGCGTGATGTGATGTTTTTCCTGTCCGCCAATGTGAGTTAACAGGTGTTGTTAATAACGTCAAGCGTGAAGTAGCTCCATCAGTGAGCAGCATGAAGTGAATTACTTGGCGATTGGCAATTGTCCGTGGATAAAATCCCAATCGACGAGATACATTGCCAGCGTAAATGTGTTGGCACTCGCTGATAATCCGTAGAACTAAACAGCTACGGCCACAGACTTCCAGTTGCAAAAAAGCTTAGATGGACAACAAAAATTTATTTTCCAGTATTCAGATTGATTATTAACGGAATTTAAAAATTTATAATACTGTTTACTCATTGCCGGCCGGTGTGGCCGTGCGGTTAAAGGCGCTGCAGTCTGGAACCGCAAGACCGCTACGGTCGCAGGTTCGAATCCTGCCTCGGGCATGGATGTTTGTGATGTCCTTAGGTTAGTTAGGTTTAACTAGTTCTAAGTTCTAGGGGACTAATGACCTCAGCAGTTGAGTCCCATAGTGCTCAGAGCCATTTTTTTGTTTACTCATTAAGAGATATAATCTGATGTTAAAAGTTGAACAAAAATTAGTCAAGCATTAAAGCTAGAAACTGTGTCATTGAGACAGCTTAACTCACGGTGGGAAAATTACCCAGACTATATTCAACCACTATTTCAACAAACATTACAACTAATTTTAAAACTTTTCGAAATTTTTTCCCCTCATATACTCCCGAAAATAACGAAAGTAAGGAAGCTTATCGCCTACTAAAAATTCTCTGTTCATCCACTGATACTTCAGGATCCGGCATGACTTTTTAATTTATTACTTCCGTACACCTGTTCGCAACACATTTTACATACAGTATACATACATGCTACCTAGTTTAGCTGTTAAATTACACAATTGTACGACACATAATTCAGAACGTGTCGTACCACAAATGCAGCCCTAAGAGCACGTCTGTTCGGCGTCAACAATGAAGAGTTTGTCGCCAGCGATATACATTTATCAAAGCTCTTTGGTAAAATCTTTGACAGTGTAGCAAAGATATTTCGTAAAAGAGTGAAGGCCGTTGTTTACATTTCGCCTCGCTTGCTTTAATGCATTTAAACTATAAAATGACGACGTGTATTTACTGCGTCGCTACCACCACAGTGATCATTCCAAAGTCTCAAAAATACGAAATTCTTCATAACACTACAAAAACCGTAATTAGTGGATGAAATCATACAAAAAATAGCTGCAGCAATCAACGGCAATCGAAGTTGCTGCACTGTGGTTGATATTAAGCTCATATATAAAAAGAAAGGATGTGGAAGGGGATGGAAATACGAAAAGCCAAATGTGTTTAAAGTCTACATAAATGAAATAGAAATAAATGTATTTATTGGTACTCCAAATTCCTGCTTGGGTTATTTATATGTTGGTTCACATGTTTCTCCAATAATACTAAAATTATACGCTGAGGAATTCGATCAGTGTATTTCGAGCTAGAATAGCTACAAATCTTAACCTAACGACGAGAGAATCTTTAGTAGAAACAGTATTTATGATTTAAATAATTAAACTCTGAATCACTTACGTATTTTTTTCACGATTTGCAGAATTCTTTTCGAGAATTTATTCCCATGACCAAGTAAAAATATTTACGTAGGTGTGTTATGTGACACTTCGAAAAATGGACAAAAGAGGTCTGTCCGATTGCAACAAACCAAAAAAATAAAAATGCAAGGTAAGAGACCAGAACAAAACACATACAAACACCACTTAAAACACCTATGTTAATATTTCCTCTTGATAATAAATCCTCAAAAGGCGTCATATTAAGCGAGAAAAGGTACGTGACGGCCGGCCGGTGTGGCCGAGCGGTTCTAGGCGCTTCAGTCTGAAACCGCACGACTGCTACGGTCGCAGGTTCTAATCCTGCCTCGGGCATGGATGTGTGTGATGTCTTTAGGTTAGTTAGGTTTAAGTAGTTTTAAGTTCTAGGGGACTGATGACCTGAGATGTTAAGTCCCAGAGCCATTTGAACCAAGGTACGTGACTAGTGCAGTATTCCATTATTTAAATCGTTAATGACACAGCTGCAGGATATCCAGAAACATCGATTATGATGAATGAAAGTAAGAAACTGCATTTCCTAAATGAGTATCGCATTGCAAATATGAGCGAACACTTCCATGAGCGCAAATTGAAATGTTTGTTCGCCCATTCTCACATAATTTTCGTTGGTCTGTACGTCCTCGCACTGTGCCTCACGAAGAAAATTCTGCTGAATACTTCGAGCTTTTCTTCTCGCTGTGCACGGTTTCAACCAGAATCGTTTCGATTTCTCTTTGTTTCCAAGCAAAGCGCTTGCCAACAACATATGCTACTCTACGGGCGATTAACTTTCGGTTTCCGTTCCCAAACAACTGTAGTGACAAATTTTACAATCGTGTAATAGCTCCAGTGAAGAAGTTTGGTCAAAGAAGTTGGACGAAACCTTTGACATAAATCTTCTACAGTGCAGTACGGGCCTCTTATTTCAGGTGTTTGTGTCGACGGGCAGTAACAATGCTGACGTCACATAGACCTGCGCTCAGACCTGCATTTATCATAGGCCACGTTTCAGGAGATATGACGTCATAAACATTGAGATGCGTGAAAAACCAGCTTTTCTTGAAACGGGGTACAAATTACCCACACTATACTCAACCACTGTTTCATAGTGGGAGCAGTTACCGAGCTACATCAAACGTAATTTTAAATCATTTCTAATCTTCTTCTCGCTTACAACGCCAAAAACTGTTAGAGTTTTGTGTCTTCAGCTACAAAGGTTTAACACACAAACTCATTTGTAGAGTAATCAGATATCTGAAGCTGTTTTATATATGATAGTTCGAGTACTTAAAGAATTGGAACTCGGGGGATGGGGTTACTGGTCAAAGAATAAAAGATATGTTACAATCAAACTCAGAGAAAACAGAAGTTTCTTGTTGTCATATGTCCAGCAGATTGGCACACAGATCACTCGATGTCTATTTTCAAGGAGACAAAATTCATCATAATAAGCATCCAAAATACTTTGGGATCACGTTACGTAAGATACTTTCTTTTAAGGAGAACTTGACACTGTAAAAGTGCAATTTACAGGATCCACACCTATTTACAAGTCCCTTTGTGAAAGGGACACAGCGGTGCATGTCTGTCACCCTGAGATATCCTCTCACACAGAGGAACCAGAATGAGAATATACAAACAATATAGTTTCCTTTTAAGCTCAAAACCAGAAACAAAATTCTCCGTAAACTCTGCGGCTCTCGTTGAGGATCGTCAAGACACTCTCCGGTATCAGCACTCAGTTCGGTGTACTCAGCAGCAAAATACTGTGCGCCTGTCTGGCTTAATAGCCCGCACGTAAAAAAAAAAAAAAAAAAAAACAGACGTACAGCTTAACTTAAGAAAGGCAAGTCTTCCGGTCCACATGGTATACCAATCAGGTTCCTTTCAGAGTATGCAGACACAATAGCGTCTTTCTTAGCAATCATATACAACCGCTCTCTTGACGAAAGGTCTCTTCCTAAAGATTGGAGAGTAGCACAGGTCACACAAATATTCAAGAAAGGAAATAGGAGTAACCCCCTGAATTACAGACCCATATCACCGACCTCAATTTGCAGTAGATTTTGGAGCATTACTGTACTCGAACCTTGAAGAAAATAACTTATTGATACACAACCAACACGGATTCAGAAAATATCGTTCTTGTGCAACAGAGCTAGCTCTTTCTTTCCAAGAAGTGACGAGTGCTGTCGACAAGGGATCTCAGATCGATTCCATATTCCTAGATTTCCAGAAGGCTTTTGATACCGTTCGTCACAAGCTACTATTAATCAGAATCCGTGCATATGGAGTATCGTCTCAGTTGTGTGACTGGATTCGTGATTTCCTCTCAGAGAGGTCACAGATCGTAGTGATAGACGGTAAATCATCGAGTAGAACAGAAGTGATATCAGGCGTTCCGCAAGGTAGTGTCATAGGCCCTCTACTGTTCCTGATTTACATAAATGATCTAGGTGATAATCTGAGCAGCCCTCTTAGACTGTTTCCAGATGACGCTGTAATTTACCGTCTAGTAAAATCATCAGACGATCAATTCCAATTACAAAATGCTCTAGAGAGAATTTCTGTATGGTGCGAAAAGGGGCAATTGGCACTAAACAAAGAGAAGTGCGAGGTCATCCACATGGGTACTAAAAGAAGTCCGATAAATTTTGGGTATACGATAAATCGCACAAATCGAAGGGCTGTCAATACGACTAAACGCCTAGGAATTACAATTACGAGCAACTTAAATTGGAAAGACTGCATAGATAATATTGTGGGGAAGGCGAAACAAAGACTGCGCTTTGTTGGCATAAGACTTAGAAAATGCGACAAAACCACTAAAGAGACAGCCTACATTACACTTGCCCGTCCTTTGTTGGAATACTGCTGCATGGTGTGGGATCCTTACCACGTAGGACTGACGGAGGACATCGAAAAAGTGCAAAGAAGGGCAGCTCGTTTCGTGTTATCGCGCAACATAGGTGAGTGTGTCACTGATATGATGCGCGAGTTGGGGTGGCAGTCACTGAAACAAAGGCGGTCTTCTTTTCGGCGAGATCTATTTACGAAATTTCAATCACCAACTTGCTCTTCCGAATGCGAAAATATTTTGTTGTCACCCACCTACGTAGGGAGGAATGATCATCACAATACAGGGCTATTACAAATGGTTGAAGCGATTTCATAAATTCACTGTAGCTCCATTCATTCACATATGGTCACGACACACTACAGATACGTAGAAAAACTCATAAAGTTTTGTTCGGCTGAAGGCGCACTTCAGGTTTCTACCGCCAGAGCGCTCGAGAGCGCAGTGAGACAAAATGGCGACAGGAGCCGAGAAAGCGTATGTCGTGCATGAAATGCACTCACATCAGTCAGTCATAACAGTGCAACGACATTTCAGGACGAAGTTCAACAAAGATCCACCAACTGCTAACTCCATTCGGCGATGGTATGCGCAGTTTAAAGCTTCTGGATGCCTCTGTAAGGGGAAATCAACGGGTCGGCCTGCAGTGAGCGAAAAAAGAGTTGAACGCGTGCGGGCAAGTTTCACGCGTAGCCCGCGGAAGTCGACGAATAAAGCAAGCAGGGAGCTAAACGTACCGCAGCCGACGGTTTGGAAAATCTTACGGAAAAGGCTGAAGCAGAAGCCTTACCGTTTACAATTGCTACAAGCCCTGACACCCGATGACAAAGTCAAACGCTTTGAATTTTCGGCGCGGTTGCAACAGCTCACGGAAGAGGATGCGTAGAGTGCGAAACTTGTTTTCAGTGATGAAGCAACATTTTTTCTTAATGGTGAAGTGAACAGACACAATGTGCGAATCTGGGCAGTAGAGAATCCTCGCGCATTGGTGCAGCAAATTCTCAATTCACCAAAAGTTAACGTGTTTTGTGCAATATCACGGTTTAAAGTTTTCGGCCCCTTTTTCTTCTGCGAAAAAAACGTTACAGGACACGTGTATCTGGACATGCTGGAAAATTGGGTCATGCCACAACTGGAGACCGACAGCGCCGACTTCATCTTTCAACAGGATGGTGCTCCACCGCACTTCCATCATGATGTTTGGCATTTCTTAAACAGGAGATTGGAAAACCGATGGATCGGTCGTGGTGGAGATCATGAATTCATGTCATGGCCTCCACGCTCTCCCGACTTAACCCCATGCGATTTCTTTCTGTGGAGTTATGTGAAAGATTCAGTGTTTAAGCCTCCTCTACTAAGAAACGTGCCAGAACTGCGAGCTCGCATCAACGATGCTTTCGAACTCATTGATGGGGACATGCTGCGCCGAGTGTGGGAGGAACTTGATTATCGGCTTGATGTCTGCCGAATCACTAAAGGGGCACATATCGAACATTTGTGAATGCCTAAAAAAACTTTTTGAGCTTTTGTATGTGTGTGCAAAGCATTGTGAAAATATCTCAAATAATAAAGTTATTGTAGAGCTGTGAAATCGCTTCAATCATTTGTGATAACCCTGTATAATAAGAGAAATCAGAGCTCGAATGGAAAGATTTAGTTGTTCCTTTTTCCCATTCGCCATTCTAGAGTGGAATGGTAGAGGAGTAGTATGAAAATCGTTCGATGAACCCTTTGCCAGGCACTTCAGTGTTAATTGCAGAGTAGCCATGTAGATGTAGATGAGGCCATACGCATTGTTGGTGGGTCAATACGACCTACTCCTACATGCTTGCTAGCTATCTCGACCCACATTCGACCTCCCTTCAGACGGAAAAGCAGGTTACTGCGTGAATACCAGAAGATTGCTAATAACACCGACCTTCCAATAATGGACGTTGTATTCCCTGCGGAGCGAAAAAGTCCAAGATCAAGACATACCACTCTCATTACAACCAAGGCTCATGGAAACTGAATTCAATACCATCGATCAATGGAAACGCTCGTGGCAACAAAACTGTTCGCCGCTAAGCCTGAAGCTGTCTTGCATTCAGAAGAATCCCCCTGGATTCGACCAGCTTCGGCAATTCGGAATACCTTGAACGGCATCCGAACGGGCCACGGGCGATGTGCAGGCACTCTGTACAAGTGGGGACAAATCTTCGTCACCATCCTGTGACTGTGGTGTGGAACGACAGACAGACAGTTGCTCATGTTGTGTAGGTGCTCCGCACCTGCCTACAAGGATTCTTTCGAAGATTTCCTCAACAGCGACGAGTGATGTTATAAAATACATAAAAGACCTTGATATCCGTATATAGCTGTTGTCATTTGCGTTATTTTATGTTGGAGACCTCTGTTTAAATGTCGACGTGTAGTAGTTTTGTAATCTTCGTATATGTATAGCCATACGATAAATAAAATAGCATGTATGTCGCCGAGATGCCACCGTACATTGGTAAGTGGGTCGGTTACCAACAACAGTTGAAATCATGTCGCAGGACCCACTGAAGAATGCTCAGCTGCACATTGAGAAGAAATTCTAAGTCTCACAGAGTTTGCTGAAATAACAAGTAAGTGCTTAAGCGAATAAGTGCTTAAGAAAAAAATATCTGAATGGTGCGAAAAGTGGCAGTTGACCCTGAATAACGAAAAGTGAGAGGTCATCCACATGAGTGCTAAAAGGAACTCGTTAAACTTCGATTACACGATAAATCAGTCTAATCTAAAAGCCGTAAATTCAACTAAATACCTTGGTATTACAATTACGAGCAACTTAAATTGGAAGGAACACATAGAAAATGTTGTGGGGAAGGCTAACCAAAGGCTGCGTTTTATTGGCAGGACACTTAGAAAATGTAACAGACCTACTAAGGAGACTGCCTACACTACGCTTGTCTGTCCTCTTGTAGAATACTGCTGCGCGGTGTGGGATCCTTACGAGATAGGACTGACGGAATACATCGAAAAAGTGCAAAGAAGGGTAGCACGTTTTGTATTATCACGAAATATGGGAGAGAGTGTCACAGAAATGATACAGGATTTGGGCTAGAAATCGTTAAAAGAAAGTCGTTTTTCGTTGCGACGGAATCTTCTCACGAAATTCCAATCACCAATTTTCTCCTCCGAACGCGAAAATATTTTGTTGGCGCCGACCTACATAGCGAGGAACGATCACCACGATAAAATAAGGGAAATAAGATCTCGTACGGAAAGATATATGTGTTCGTTCTTTCCGTGCGCTAAACGAGATTGGAATAATAGAGAATTGTGAAGGTGGTTCGATGAATCCTCTGCCAGGCACTTAAATGTGATTTGCAGAGTATCCATATAGATGTAGATGCTTGGCGTGCAATATTAAAGTTCTTCTTAAATGTGGATAAATGAAAAGTAATGCCTTCAAACAAAAGAAAGAACCCGTAGTATCTGATTACACGATTCGTGTACATCTCCTGGGATGTATCGCATCGCTTGAATACTTGCTGTGTTGCAGCGGAGGGATACGAAAGGGAACAAACGCGTGAGTTTAGTAATACGCACGCAGCTGGGCGATGGGTTTGTTGGTATGAACTTCGTAAAATCCACTGCTTATGTCGAAAGTTGTCTGTAATATTACCAACTTCCATGAATTGAGTTTTAGGGGTGTATCACTAGCGCGATTTTCAAGCACTTTCAACCAGTATTACGAAAGCCACTGTGCCGAGAAGCTCCCTTACGTAAAGTGAGCTACTACGTTTAGCGGCAGTTACAGCTGATCTCTGTGCCCCCACGCATACTCGCAGAAAACAAAATTAGGGAAAAACGAGTTGCGGTTTATTAAATTTGTTTGGAAATGCCTTTCTTGGGGGTCTGTAGGCTACTTTACAGAATATATTAACATTTTTCACTGGCAACAAGTGGGTCCCAGGGACTCTCTGCCAAGTCCTGTTACTGTAATGGACTAGTAACGAGCAGCTTACATTATCAAGCAACTTTTTTTAAGATTTTGGCAAGATATTTACAAAGATTTATGAGCATTATGGTAATAATAGTGAAGATCGTAATAAAAAAGGAGTGGAACTACAAGAAAAGTATTTCAATTAATTCGCAGAAAAGCCTGGCCAATTCTGACGTATCTGAATGCAATTTTTCTGCCCCTAGACACTGACGCAGTAAAAATACAGGTTGAAATGTTCTTTTTTTTCTGTTTTGTAGCACTGTCACTGCTATATATTCCACACAGTTGCATTAATTGTGGTTTAACACGTAACACGCAATGTCAACAATACGACTCAATTCACCATTAATAACAGCTCTGTAGGTCTATAATAGATTTCCTCTGAACATTTAAATTAAAATACCCACTTATTACTCCGGTACGTCATTCTACAATTAAAAACTTTAACAATGTAATTGTTTCATAAATAACTCTAAATTGTCAGATGAAATCTAGTTTATCGTGACTATTAGTGTGAACTTCCCAACAATGCTATTTCTCATTTTACCAAGGTTTGAAGCTCCTGTTTTCGTTCTTACGTGTTTGCGATTTAAAAACTGGGTTGTTTTGGAAATCAGCCTTATGCAAACACAATTAGTTCAAGAAACTTCCTGGCAGATTAAAACTGTGTGCCCGACCGAGACTCGAACTCGGGACTTTTGCCTTTCGCGGGCAAGTGCTCTACCATCTGAGCTACCGAAGCACGACTCACGCCCGGTACTCACAGCTTTACTTCTGCCAGTACCTCGTCTCCTACCTTCCAAACTTTACAGAAGCTCTCCTGCGAACCAGAAGTAAAGCTGTGAGTACCGGCCATGAGTCGTGCTTCGGTAGCTCAGATGGTAGAGCACTTGCCCGCGAAAGGCAAAGGTCCCGAGTTCGAGTCTCGGTCGGGCACACAGTTTTAATCTGCCAGGAAGTTTCATATCAGCGCACACTCCGCTGCAGAGTGAAAATCTCATTCTGGGGACAATTAGTTCATTTTTATTTTTACCCAGGCATGTTCCGACATCAATGTGTCATCTTCTGTGGGTCAAATTTTTATTTCTGTAAACTACAATATCACATTTGTAATAATTTAACTCCTGTAGATTTAAGAAAAACAATATTTGTAATTTGCTTCGTTTTGTTGTAGACACTAACCTTAAATTATATCGCTAACTGAACTGTATTATTATACATCGATTTTAGTTCTCGTTTTCGTCGTTTTTTGACAGTATGTCGTTTGCAACTAGCCACGAAGAAAATTATTGTGTATTTGTGGAGAGCTGCTTCGAGGGTACATGTTATGTACGTTTCTGTACTTACCTTTTCAGTCTTGTTTCGTGTCCCTGGTTGTTGTCTCAAAATGGTTCAAATGGCTCTGAGCACTATGGGACTTAACATCTATGGTCATCAGTCCCCTAGAACTTAGAACTACATAAACCTAACTAACCTAAGGACATCACACAACACCCAGTCATCACGAGGCAGAGAAAATCCCTGACCCCGCCGGGAATCGAACCCGGGAACCCGGGTGCGGGAAGCGAGAACGCTACCGCACGACCACGAGCTGCGGACTGTTGTCTCAATCAGCTGCTATTTAGTGCACTGTTTTCACACAGTTTTTCACAGATTTCTGCTCACAGCTTCACCTCACATGCAGTTGCACAAAATGTGGCGAAACGTGATCTGAGCAGACACTTCTGATAATACACTCAGTGAGAGGTGCTACGTTATTGTCGTTGCTCACTTGTTCATCGTTGGCCTTGTGTTTGTTATGGCGCTGATTTTGAATGTGTGTGTGTGTGACAGAGAGAGAGAGATAGAGAGAGAGAGAGAGAGAGAGAGAGAGATGAAAAGGGGGGGTGGAGAGGGAACCAGGAAAACAGAAGTTTTTTTTTCTGTTATGTTTTTGGTGGGGAATCTCCTTTGTATAGTTCATTGACTGTTCCAAACTGTGTTTTGTTGCACAGAGTTGTATTTTCATTCACGACTGTCTTTCCCTGTATTATTGCTTTTTGTTTGTGGTAGTTCTGCTCTATCGTCTTTTTTTTTAGGCTATTGCTTTCTCTGACGATCTTAAGATCAGTCTCCATCTTTTCTGGGTGGTGGTTTTCTTGTATTAGATGATCTGCAAAAGTGGAGTGTGTACTATCACTTCTTAGGACTCTGAGGTGTTCGGAGTACCTCGTTTTGAAATTTCTGTATGTTTGGCCTATGAAGACAGACTGGCATGCATTGCAGGTTAACTGATATATTCTAGCTTCGGAGAATTTGTCTGCAGAGGTGTTCTTAGATCTTAGATTCTTCTGTACTGTGCTATTTGTGTGGAATGACATTTGTAGCCCTAGTTTCTTCAGTATGTTTCCCACCCTGTGTACGTTTTTGTTACTGTATGTTAGTGTGTGCCATGTTGTACTCATTGTAGCATGTTCCTGGTATCCTGTGTTTGTCTAGAGTTTGTGTTCTTGGTTCTCTGTTGTGGCTGGTGATTTTTTTATGGTTTGTTCTCTTTTAATTTGAATATGTTTTTTAATTTTGTTGTTCACTTTGTTTATCATTTGTGTGTTGTACCCATTCTCTCTGGCTATTTGGTGTATTGTATTTAGTTCCTGTGTGTAGTTGAGTCTGCCCAGTGTAGTTCTGTTGAGCCAGTGTAGCATGTGTCTAAAACTTGAGAGTTTGTGTGCTTGAGGGTGGTTGGAGTTGATTTGAATGGTTGTTCTTGTGGCTGCAGGTTTCCTGAAAATTCCAAAATTATGTTTGTTGTTGACTCTGTGTATGTTAATGTCTAAGAAATGAAGCTTCATTTCCTCTTCTGTGGACTGTATTTATGTCACTGTGTAACTGTTTTATTGGGGTATCTGTTTTGTCAATCAAGCAAATGATGTCATCTACATATCGGTATTCTATTTCTACAACACCAGCTTCAAAATGATAATTATTGCAAAATCGGATAGTGTAGTTTTTGCTATTTCTTAATGATAATGGCAACCCTGTCTTTAACTTTTCTTCTCATAGTGGTTTGTGGTCCCTGAATAATTGTAAACACTGACGTAAATTTCCTTCTCAACGTGTGTGAAGGGAAACGAGACAGAACTGTACAACAAAGCTTAACAACTAGGCAAACGAGTCGTAGCCATATTGCCACACATCGCTCCTAACCAGCCAGGCAATCATGTTGTGCTGGCGAATCACAAGTGCGAACCACCGGACTGCCTCCATGCAGTCAGAGATCAGCGATCGATCGCTGCTATTTGCCCACACAGACGCGATCTACCAAGCGGTCGATCACTCATGCGATGGATCGCATATCTGCACCCGCCAACTGATTATCTCTGAAGCCACCACTGTTGTGCTACACTGGTTTATCATAAGGTAGATCTTTGAGGTGAAGGGGCTCAGCCTATGAAACTGCAGGTAGGCTGTAGAGAAAGCGTGACCTGCTTGCCTTGTTCATTCTTGATGGTTCTGTCCTGCGCTTCGATAAGAAAGGAGGCTGCCGTGAAACATATTGATAAGGAAATACAGCGATGTGTAACTGCAGCGAGGGTTTGTGTCAGTCATAATAATAAGAGAACTGTAGTCGTATTTTCTCCGCAGACGCGCGGCTTAAACCAGGCAATATTGCAGCAAAAAAATGGCTCTGAGCACTATGCGACTTAACTTCTGAGGTCATCAGTCGCCTAGAACTTAGAACTAATTAAACCTAACTAACCTAAGGACATCACACACATCCATGCCCGAGGCAGGATTCGAACCTGCGACCGTAGCGGTCGCTCGGCTCCAGACTGTAGCGCCTAGAACCGCACGGCCACTCCGGCCGGCAATATTGCAGCAATTTGCAAGCCTAGCGAGCCATGTTTGAAATGTATGGTTCCTATTCGAATCGAGCCACGATTATTTATAGTGTGGAACTTCCAGTTTTAAACTGATGTGGCCTGGCCTCGTGATTTCTTTGCAGTAAATTGATTCATAGCCAAAATGAGTAGGGAAGGTTCCCATTCATCAACATTTTCCTGCTTCCTGATTGATTCAAAAATTATTTGTAAACATTTGTTATTTTTAAACGGCTGATAGTGGCCTTCTATGTAAACCCACGGTGTTCCCTGAACTTTAACAATTAGCGATTAATAACGTCTACAGTCTTTATTGACATTTCATTCCCTCATCACATTAAATGAAGTTACACATGCATCGATGAGTGCCACGCGGTAGCAGGAAGCGAATATGAGTCCTTAGCATAGAAGCTGGACAGTTTGACCTCCGAACTAACGAGGAGGATAGCCTCCTACCTTCAGAAAGACACTGCAGTGGGAGCCATTTACGAGGGTTGGAACTATTGTGGCAACCATTTATTCACAGCCGATGCAAAAGAGTTACATGTTTGCACCAGTTACTGACCTTCAAAGTAGTCACCAGCGTTGTGTAGAAGCGATGTGGAAGGCGTAGTATACCGTTAGCAGAGCCTGTTCTGTTGATGGAGCGAATGGAGCGGTCTAAAGTATGGTGATTCTCGCGTACGACTGTGATGGTGTTATCCTAACGCATTACGTTCCTCCACGGCATATCGTCAATGCACAGTATTACTGTTCGTTTTTGGAGGATCACCTGCGACCAGCTTTCCGAAAGAAACGGCGACACTTCCTGCGCAACCCACCCATCTATACGATTCTGGACTTCGGGTTGGAAGTCGTCGTTGAGTGCGCAGTGTTCAGTGATTGAGAGCACTTCTTCTGCCTATAGTTACGTTGAGACGTTATATGAATTCCATCCTTGTGGCTGGGAGTTCGCGTTTCTCGTCTGTAGAACACAGAGAGGAGAAGTCAAGAGTATAGAAGTCAGAGGACCGCCTTCTGCCGTCCTGATGTTTGAAAGAGTTTTATTTTGTGGCTGGAGTTCTTCCATCGGCGCAGACGTGTTCGAGAAACAGCCCGCCGACGCACCAGACGCAGTATATACGGTGGTATCGCAAATTGCTACGGCTTGTTAGGGCTATAAAAGCTAAACAGCTGTGATCACGTTAGTTTATTTCCACTGAGGTTGCACACCACTATAGATCATCTTTGAAAGTAGTGTCTTCTAGTGTGTGGTACGTAGGTGACGTCAGTCATTTCACGTTATTTATATCAGATCGCGTGGTCATGAAAGGGGGCAGGTTCGAACCTTGCCTCGAGCATGGATGTGTGTGATGTTCTTAGGTTAGTTAGATTTAAGCAGTACTGTGTTTGACTGGAATACTCTCTTTCAAATTCTAAAGGTGGCAGGGGTAAAATACAGGGAGCGAAGGGCTATTTACAATTTGTACAGAAACCAGATGGCAGTTATAAGAGTCGAGGGGCATGAAAGGGAAGCAGTGGTTGGGAAGGGAGTAAGACAGGGTTGTAGCTTCTCCCCGATGTTATTCAATCTGTATATTGAGCAAGCAGTAAACGAAACAAAAGAAAAATTCGGAGTAGGTATTAACATCCATGGAGAAGAAATAAAAACTTTGAGGTTCGCCGATGACATTGTAATTCTGTCAGAGACAGCAAAGGACTTGGAAGAACAGTTGAATGGAATGGACAGTGTCTTGAAAGGAGGATATAAGATGAACATCAACAAAAGCAAAACGAGGATAATGGAATGTAGTCGAACTAAGTCGGGTGAAGCTGAGGGAATTAGATTAGGAAATGAGACACTTAAAGTAGTAAAGGAGTTTTGCTATTTGGGGAGCAAAATAACTGATGATGGTCGAAGTAGAGAGGATATAAAATGTAGACTGGCAATGGCAAGGAAAGCGTTTCTGAAGAACAGAAATTTGTTAACATCGAGTATTGATTTAAGTGTCAGGAAGTAATTTCTGAAAGTATTTGTATGGAGTGTAGCCATGTATGGAAGTGAAACATGGACGATAAATAGTTTGGACAAGAATAGAATAGAAGCTTTCGAAATGTGGTGCTACAGAAGAATGCTGAAGATTAGATGGGTAGATCACATAACTAATGAGGAAGTATTGAATAGGATTGGGGAGAAGAGAAGTTTGTGGCACAACTTGACCAGAAGAAGGGAGCGGTTGGTAGGACATGTTCTGAGGCATCAAGGGATCACCAATTTAGTATTGGAGGGCAGCGTAGAGGGTAAAAATCGTAGAGGGAGACCAAGAGATGAATACACTAAGCAGATTCAAAAGGATGTAGGTTGCAGTAGGTACTGGGAGATGAAGAAGCTTGCACAGGATAGAGTAGCATGGAGAGCTGCATCAAACCAGTCTCAGGACTGAAGACCACAACAACAACAACATGTTTACGGGACTGATGACCTCAGATGTTAAGTCCCATAGTGCTTAGAGCCATTTGAACCATTTTTTGATCTGCTTCAGGGCCAAATCATTATTTTAGCGTTTATTATTTTCCGTTGGGCACATTCATTTTACACCCGCATGGAGTAGCATCTTGGACAAGATGCTCAGCTCTCACAATCTGCCAGGTGCTTCGCTTGGCAACCCTTGACCTGTATTCTTGAACAATAAAATATGACACCTCACTTAAAAATTACACGTTTCCAGTCACTGGACGTTCAAGATTTATATATTTTGGGCCTCATAGACCGCTTTTCTTCATGGCGCATTTTAACAGGTGCTCCTTTATCGCCTTTCGTACCTTTTGCCCACAATCAAGAATCGTACACCTTACTACTGAAGAGTCAATTTCAACACCAGTTGCCAATAAATCAGTCTGAAGGTTCTTAGTTGTCTTGTGTGGATGGATTCTACTAAGTAGAGTTACGTCAGTTGTGAGGGTGCTTTTTTTTTCTTTTCGTCCACGTCTAACTTTTCTCTTCAGAGACAATAATGCAGCATCACGATATGCCCTAATAAATGTTGAAACGCTATACTTCGTCACACTGACAACAGAGGCAATATCTCTTACAATCATAGAAGTGAGTTCACGAAGAGCAATTATGTTTGCCCGCTTCTTAGGTAAAATGTCTATTTTAACGCAATGTTTTCCTGTCGACAACATAGAAATAACACATGGTGTTGCTACACATACGGGCACTCAACAGCGCTACGAGGGGCCTACAATTGTTGTTCATAGTCAAGGCAACAACATCCCACCGAACGTCCAACAAATGGGCGTATAAAATTCGCTACATCTAACCAACTTCAATTACTTTTAAAATATGATCTTGTCCCAATTAATTTGCGCACTACTCTACAACATTTCACGGACGAGGCATATCTGCACTTCCTGCAGTTCGGCGTTGGTTTGCAAACTGATCCCGTATAAACCCTAAATACTACCCTGTTTCACGGGACAGGCTAACTGAAGGACCCCATACACGATCAGACATGCTGACAAAATCGCTTTTATCTAGCCACGGATTTTCCAAGCAAGGCCATACACGTTCAAACAAGGTTTTTGTAAGTTTGACCTCACTTTGAAGCACACGCTATTCGTGTTCGTGTATATTTTGAGCGTAGTGAGTACGGACACGAATGCAGAAAAAGCGGTCCTCGCATTAAGTTTGGCACTGTGTTTAAAAAAGGAGGAGAAAACAAGACGCTGGTCCAGGGAATTGCTTAAAATGAGAGATTTATCCATGAAAACATGCTAAACTAAAAATTAATCTCAGAACTTGATGATAACACCATCTTTTGTCGCATGGTCAATGAAACTTTCAAGAACTTATTCAGCCCCTCGTTAAAGAGCAAACTTGTCTGTCACGTAAGCTCTTGTCTAGACACGGATGTGTCAAACAAGCCCATACACGTACTAAGAATGTTTGTCAATTTAACCTTACGTTTGAGGCAGACACTTCTCATGTATGCTGTGTTTTGGCGCTAGTGGGAATGGCTACAGATGCAGATAAAGCATTTCTGCCTCTGGCACTGTGTTTAAAGAAGAAGGAAAGAAGACGCTGGTCCAGGGTATGGTTTAAAATGAGAAATATACAACTTGAACTTGTTAATAGAAATGTTTCGCCGGCCGTTGTGGCCGAGCGCTTCCAGGCGCTGAGAATGATGTGCTACCTCTAAATTTAAAATCGCTACACCAAGAAGAAATGCAGATGATAAACTGGTATTCATTGGACAAATATATTATACTAGAACTGACATGTGATTACATTTTCACGCAATTTGGGTGCATGGATCCTGAGAAATCAGTTCCCAGAACAACAACCTCTGGCCGTAATAATGGCCTTGATACGCCTGGGCATTGAGTCAAACAGAGCTTGAATGGCATGTACAGGTACAGTTGCCCATGTAGCTTCAACACGATACCACAGTTCATCGAGAGTACTGGCTGGCGTATTGTGACGAGCCAGTTGCTCGGCCACCATTGACCAGACGTTTTCAGTTGGTGAGAGATCTGGAGAATGTGCTGGCCAGGGCAGCAGTCGGACATTTTCTGTATCCAGAAAGGCGCGTACAGGACCTGCAACATGCGGTAGTGCATTATCCTGCTGAAATGTAGGGTTTCTCAGGGATCGAATGAGGGGTAGAGCCACGGGTCGTAACACATCTGAAATGTAACGTCCACTGTTCAAACTGCCGTCAATGCGAACAAGAGGTGACCGAGACGTGTAAGCGATGGCACCCCATACCATCACGCTGGGTGATACGCCAGTATGGCGATGACGAATATGCGCTTCGAATGTGCGTTCACCGCGATGGCGCCAAACACGGATGCGACGATCATGATGCTGCAGACAGAACCTGGATTCATCCGAAAAAATGACGTTTTGCCATTCGTGCACCCAGGTTCGTCGTCGAGTATACCATCGCAGGCGCTCCTGTCTGTGATGCAGCGTCAAGGGTAACAGCAGAAACGGTCTCCGAGCTGATAGTCCATGCTGGTGCAAACGCCGTCGAACTGTTCGTGCAGATAGTTGTTAACGTCCCCATCTGTTGACTCAGGGATCGCGACGTGGCTGCACGATCCGTTACAGCCATGCGCATAAGATGTCATCTCGACGAGGACGTTGGGGTCCAGCACGGCGTTCCGTATTACCCTCCTGAACCCACTGATTCCATATTCTGCTAACAGTCATTGGATCTCGACCAACGCGAGCAGCAATGTCGCGATAGGCTACAATCCGACCTTTATCAAAGTCGGAAACGTGATGGTACGCATTTCTCCTCCTTACGCGAGGCATCACAACAACGTTTCACCAGGCAACGCCGGTCGACTGCTGTTTGTGTATGGAAACTTTGCTCATGTCAGCACGTTGTAGGTGTCGCCACCGGCGCCAACCTTGTGTGAATGCTCTGAAAAGCTAATCATTTGCATATCACAGCATCTTCTTCCTGTCGGTTAAATTTCGCGTCTGTAGCACGTCATCTTCGTGGTGTAGCAATTTTAATGGCCAGTAGCGTAACATATTCATGCTTGATATATGACTGAGAATGATGCGCTACTTCTGTCATTTTGGTTATTGTCAGTACTATTTTGTTTTATACTTGATCGTAATTTTAGTAGCTGTGGAAACTCACGATAAAGTGAGATAAATCGTAATAAAATAACTTTTCTCTAAACATATGCGACGAATCGTCAATACAAACAACGCCCTGCATCTTGTCAAACATTCTGCCGATCAAAATTTCTCTCAAGTACGTGAAATGCGATATATGCTTGATAAATACGTCAAGCTGCACTGCACACGGTCAGATATTTGTCAAGCATAGTTAAATTACAATGAAATGAACACCCTTAGCTGCTTGCAGGCGTTGACATACGTGAACGGGGACAAATGAAAACGTGTGCCCCGACCGGAACTCGAACCCGGGATCTCCTGCTTACATGACAGACGCTCTATCCATCAGAGCCACCGAGGACACAGAGGATAGCGCGACTGCAGGGATTTATCTCTGGCACGCCTCCCGCGAAACCCACATTCTCAGCGTATTGTCCCGCACTTCATTCGTAGTGCCCCCGCCCATTATACTCATTACTCGCGGCGCGTTGCCGATTCCCGTAAGAGTTTGGTCACCGTTCGTGCATTTGCACAGAAGAAGAAGATGTTCAAGTGGCCGGTGAGCCTTAACTATATATATACTAAGATGGTATCTGTTCTTTCGGGCATGTCCGAAAGAACAGATACCATCTTACAAGGGGAGGGCCTCAGAGACGGCCAACCGATTCGGCTCAGATTTGGGTCGCTTGTGTGCAACCTAAAACGAAGGAATCTATTTTGGGTCAACACCCCCGCGTTTTTGAGAAAATCACCCCTAAAGGTTATGACGAGCGATCGACTCAAAATTGGCGGGATCGATAGATAATTGTAAACAGAGCATTTTTCATCATCAGGTATGGGGTCCGAAAACGCCTACTTTTCCAGAAATCGAGGTAAGAAACTTTTACAACTGCCGCTTCTGTAACCACATGGTCAACGCCCGTCGTCGCCAGCGACGATAGCGCAGCGGCCAAGGAATCGGCTGGGAATCGGAAAACCCGGGTTCGAATCCCGAAGAAAGCTAGCGGATGTTATTGTTTTCGTCTGTATTTTTCCATATCTCAATTGATAGGAATAGGAGGGTTAAAAGATAAGTAAACCAATAAGGAATGATAATAATAAGGTAGGCAAACTAATTTCCCAAACGCCGTGAGTTAGTAAAGTATCAAACTTTTAAGCCTTGTCACATGAAAAGAACTTCGAGCGAAAGTGGTGCGACTTCCTCACGAGGGATCACAGATAGCCGGCCGCGGTGGTCACGTGGTTCTAGGCTCGCAGTCCGGAACCGTGGGACTGCTACGGTCGCAGGTTCTAATCCTGCCTCGGGCATGGATGTGTGTGATGTCCTTAGGTTAGTTAGGTTTAAGTAGTTCTAAGTTCTAGGGGACTGATGACCTCAGAAGTTGAGTCCCATAGTGCTCAGAGCCATTTGAACCATTTTTTGATCACAGATAGCCAACCGTGCGACGCTTGTTTACAGCGAGGCACGGGATAGAATGCACGCTGGGAGAGTTATGTTGTCTCGGTTGCCTCTTCGTCATATCATAAAGAAGGAACAGTGTAGCTGTAGAAAGATTGCATTCATTAGATGCTCTTGGTGCCGTGAGTATATTTGTTCGGAATGTTTACATGACAAGTACCATCCATCTAGTTGTTCGAAGAAACGTGAGGACACGTAACAGTGACTGGAAGAGCCATTGTAAAGTGACCTCGAGTAACATTTCAGTTGTTTACTATCCCAAGAGGTTTGAGAAATTTATTTGCTCACCTTATTATTACCATTGCTGGTTGATTTACTTACCTTATTAACCGTCCTATCCCTATCAATTGAGATATGGAAAAATACAAACCAAAAGAATAACATCCACTACGTTTCTTCGAGATTCGCAGCCAGTTACCTTGGCCGTTGCGCTATCGGTGCTGTCGGCGAAAAGCGTTGACCATGTGGGTACAGAAGCGGCAGTTGTAAAAAGTTTCTTACCTCGATTTTTGGAAAAGCATGCTTTTTCGGACCCCATACCTGATGATGAAAAATGCTCTATTTACAATTATCTATCGCTCCCGCCAATTTTGAGTCGATCGCTGTCATAACCTTTAGGGGTGATTTTCTCAAAAACGCGGGGGTGTTGACCCAAAATAGATTCCTTCGTTTTAGGTTGTACACAAGCGACCTGCCAAATCTGAGCCGAATCGGTTGGCCGTGTCTGAGGCCTTCCCCTTGTTAGTATATATAAGCCTAGTTAAGTTTGACAAAATGGTTGATCGTTTACGGGGGCCTTAATATTCGGCCGCCGCTGAGGCATTTGACGCGCTGCCCCAGTTTCGGTTTAGCGGCGCCGCGCGGCCGAGACAATGCTGGAGGCAGGAGGCGGGAGCGTCCGGGGAGGGCCGCGTGCCGTGGGTGGGGGCGGGAGCGTCCACCGGCCGGCCGGGGGGAGGCGGCAGTCGGTGCTCGCTGCGCGCATCGATTTCCTATGCGCGTGACGCGCCGTGACGTCACGCCGGCACGTGCCGGCTCGCGCTGACGGCCCCCCTCCCCCGCGGGCGTCGCCGCCGCCTACACCGCAACAGGTAGAAGGCGGCGCGGCCCACCCGCTACCCGGCTTCCCGACCCGGCTCGGCGGGTGCCTGCTCAGGACTGCGCCAGGCCGAGACTGCGGCAGCTCGTGCAGTTTTACATTTACAAATTATACTGTGTTACACCCCCTCATGAACCATGGACCTTGCCGTTGGCGGGGAGGCTTGCGTGCCTCAACGATACAGATAGCCGTACCGTAGGTGTAACCACAACGGAGGGGTATCTGTTGAGAGGCCAGACAAACGTGTGGTTCCTGAAGAGGGGCAGCAGCCTTTTCAGTAGTTGCAGGGACAACAGTCCGGTTTATTCTCTGATTTGGCCTTGTAACACTAACCAAAACGGCCTTGCTGTCGTGGTACTGCGAACGGCTGAAAGCAACCGGAAACTAAAGCCGTCATTTTTCCCGAGGGCATGCAACTTTACTGTATGATTAAATGATGATGGCGTCCTCTTGGGTAAAATATTTCGGAGGTAAAATAGTCCACCATTCGGATCGCCGGGCGGGGACTACTCAAGAGGACTTTGTTATCAGGAGAAAGAAAACTGGCGTTCTACGGATCGGAGTGTGGAATGTCAGGTCCCTTTATCGGGCAGGTAGGTTAGAAAATTTAAAAAGGGAAATGGATAGGTTAAAGTTGGATATAGTGGGAATTAGTGAAGTTCGGTGGCAGGAGGAACAAGACTTCTGGTCAGGTCACTACAGGGTTATAAACGCAAAATCAAATAGGGGTAATGCAGCAGTAGGTTTAATAATAAATAGGAAAATAGAAATGCGGGTAAGCTACTACAAACAGTATAGTGAACGCATTATTCTGGCCAAGATAGACACAAAGCCCACGCCTACTACAGTAGTACAATTTTATTTGCCAACTAGCCCTGCACATGATGAAAAAATTGATGAAATTTATGATGAGGTAAAAGAAATTATTCAGGTAGTGAAGGGAGACGAAAATTTAATAGTCATGGGTGACTGGAATTCGACAGTAGGAAAAGAAAGAGAAGGAAACGTAGTGAGTGAATATGGATTGGGGCTAAGAAATGAAAGAGGAAGCCGCCTGGTAGAATTCTGCACAGAGCATAACTTAATCATAGCTAATACTTGGTTCAAGAATCATAAAAGATGGTAGTATGCATGGCAGAACCCTGGAGATACTAGAAGGTATCAGATAGATTATATAATTGTAACACAGAGATTTAGGAACCAGGTTTTAAATTGTAGGACATTTCCAGGGGCAGATGTGGACTCTGACCACAATCTATTCGTTATGAACTGTAGATTAAAACTGAAGAAACTGCAAAAAGGTGGGAATTTAAGGAGATGGGACCTGCATAAACTGAAAGAAACAGAGATTGTACAGAGTTTCAGCGACAGCATAAGGTAACAATTGACAGGAATGGGGGAAAGAAGTACAGTAGAAGACGAATGGGTAGCTCTGAGGGATGAAGTAGTGAAGGCAGGAGAAGATCAAGTAGGTAAAAAGACGTGGGCTAATAGAAATCCTTGGGTAACAGAAGAGATACTGAATTTAATTGATGAAAGGAGAAAATACAAAAATGCAGCAAGTGAAGCAGGCAAAAAGGAATACAAACGTCTCAAAAATTACATCGACAGGAAGTGCAAAATGGCTAAGTAGGGATGGCTAGAGGACAAATGTAAGGATGTAGAGGCTTATCTCATGATGGGTAAGACAGATACTGCCTACAGGAAAATTAAAGAGACCTTTGGAGAAAAGAGAACCACTTGCATGAATATTAAGAGCTCAGGTGGAAACCCAGTTCTAAGCAAAGAAGAGAAAGCAGAAAGGTGGAAGGAGTATATAGAGAGTCTATACAAGGGCGATGTACTTGAGGACAATATTATGGAAATGGAAGAGGATGTAGATGAAGATGAAATGGGAGATATGATACTCCATGAAGAGTTTTACAGAGCACTGAAAGACCTAAATCGAAACAAGGCCCCGGGAGTAGACAACATTCCATTAGAACTACTGACAGCCTTGGGAGAGCCAGTACTGACAAAACTCTACCATCTGGTGAGCAAACTGTATGAGACAGGCGAAATACCCTCGGACTTCAAGAAGAATATAATAATTCCATTGACAGATGTGAAAATTACCGAACTATCAGTTTAATAAGTCACGGCTGCAATATACTAACGCGAATTCTTTAGGGACGAATGGAAAAACTGGTAGAAGCCGACCTCGGGGAAGATCAGTTTGGATTCCGTAGAAATGTTGGAACACGTGAGGCAATACTGACCCTACGACTTATCTTAGAAGAAAGATTAAGGAAGGGCAAACCTACGTTTCTAGCATTTGTAGACTTGGAGAAAGCTTTTGACAATGTTGACTGGAATACTCTCTTTCAAATTCTGAAGGTGGTAGGGGTAAAATACAGGGAGCGAAAGGCTATTTACAATTTGTACAGAAACCAGATGGCAGTTATAAGAGTCGAGGGACATGAAAGGGAAGAAGTGGTTGGTAAGGGAGTGAGACAGGGTTGTAGCGTCTCGCCGATGTTATTCAATCTGTATATTGAGCAGCAGTAAAGGAAACAAAAGAAAAATTCGGAGTAGGTATTAAAATCCATGGAGAAGAAATAAAAACTTTGAGGTTCGCCGATGACATTGTAATTCTCTCAGAGACAGCCATTGACTTGGAAGAGCAGCTGAACGGAATGGACAGTGTCTTGAAAGGAGAATATAACAAGAACGTCAACAAAAGCAAAACGAGGATAATGGAATGTAGTCGAATTAAGTTGGGTGATGCTAAGGGAATTAGATTAGGAAATGAGACACTTCAAGTAGTAAAGGAGTTTTGCTATTTGGGGAGCAAAATAACTGATGATGGTCGAAGCAGAGAGGATATAAAATGTAGTCTGGCAATGTCGAGGACGGCGTTTCTGAAGAAGAGAAACTTGTTAACATCGAGTATAAATTTAAGTATCAGGAAGTCGTTTCTGAAAGTATTTGTATGGAAGTGAAACATGGACGATAAATAGTTTAGACAAGAAGAGAATAGAAGCTTCCGAAATGTGGCGCTACAGAAGAATGCTGAAGATTAGATGGGTAGATCACATAAATAATGAGGAGGTATTGAATAGGATTGGGGAGAAAAGAAGTCTGTGGCACAAATTGACTAGACGTAGGGATCGGTTGGTAGGACATGTTCTGAGACAACCATGGATCACCAGTTTAGTTTTCGACGGCAGCGTGGAGGGACACCAAGAGATGAATACACTAAACAGATTCAGAAGGATGTAGGTTGCAGTAGATACTGCGAGATGAAGACACTTGCACAGGATAGAGTAGCATGGAGAGCTGCATCAAACCAGTCTCAGGACTGAAGACCACAACAACAACACAAAATTAAAGGATCTAAGGATCTCCTTTTCGAAACCCTTTCATTCTCTCCCACTACGACGCTTCTTTTTCAAATCTGGATCAAAGCTGCCTACAGCCTTCCTCTCTAATGTTGCAAAACCGTGATGCCCTGCGACGTCACCCTCGGTGACGCTGACAGCTGCTACGTATCGACACATCAGATAAAGGGCCCGGGCACACGATCGTGTAAGGTAGGTTGATGATGTCACATTGGCACTGAATAACAGCACAATTCCGCTCAGCGCCAACGTGGACTTGCCACAGGATGGGAAGATCGTCACAGCCGCTCTTACCCATATTTCACCCCCGTCAGCACCTGGCGGCTGCTCTAACGCCTGTGCTGTAGGCAACCCATTCGACACACTGCGGTGGCGTTTGCCTACCTTCAGGCGCGAACAAGCTGCTAGGTTGAATTGGCATCGAAGTTTCTGACAGGTAGATTTGTAAAGTTCTCAACAAAGGTGCTTGAGTGGCATCGATAGTGTTGTGTTTAAGCACTCCCCCGTGATCACATCACAGGAGCGAGGAAAACAGGAGGGCAGAAAAAGCGTTTTTTTTATTTTATTTATTTATTTTTTTTTGGGAGGGGGTCATCAGTCTTCTGACTGCTTTGTTGCGGCCCGCCATGAAATCCTCTCCTGTGCCAGCCTCTCAGAGTACCACTTGCAACCTACGTCCTCAATTATTTGCTAGATGTATTCCAATGTTGTCTTCCTCTACAGATTTTGCCCTCTATAGGTCCCTCTACTACCATGGAAGTCATTGTCTCACGTCTTAATAGATGCCCTATCATCCTGTCTCTCCACATGTTCCTTCCCTCTCCGAATCTGGGCACAACCTCCTCATTCCTTACCTTATCACTCCACCTAATTTGCAACATTCGTCTGCAGCAACACATCACAAATTCTTCGATTCTCTTGTGTTCCGGTTTTCCCACAGTCCATGTTTCACTACCATACAATGCTGTGCTCCACACGTTCTCTGAAATTTCTTCTTCAAATCAAGGCCTATTTTTGGTACTAGTAGAGTTCTCTTGGCCAGGAATGCCATTGCTAGTCAGCTTTTGATGTCCTCCTTCCTCATCCGTCATGGCTTATTTTGCTGCCTAGGTAGGTGAATTACTTAACTTCATCTACTTCGTGACCACAATTTCTGATGTTACGTTTCTCGCTGTTCTCATTTCTGCTACTCCTCATTACTTTCGTCTTCCTTCGACTTACTCTCAATCCATATTCTGTTCTCATCAGATTGTTCATTCTTTCAGCAGATCATGTAATCTTCTTCACTTTGACTCAGGATAACAATGTCATCAGTGAATCGTATCATCGATATTCTTTCACCTTTAATTTTAATTCCACTCCTGAACCTTTCTTTTATTTCCATCATTGCTTCTTCGATGTACAGATTGAACAGTGGGGAGGAATCCGAGCACTTCGTTTTTGGCCGCCCACTGTTATTATTACCTCTTGGCTCTCGTATATACTGTGTATGACCCACCTCTCCCTATAGCTTACCCCTACTTTTTTCAGCAGCATCTCGCACCATTTTCCATTTTCGGAGGCTTTTACCAGGTCGATAAATCCCATGAACGTGTCTTGATTTTTCTTTAGTGATGCTTCCATTATCAACCGCAACGTCAGAATTGCCTCTCTGATAACGCTTCCTAAGGCCGAACTGATCGTCACCTAGCACATCCTCCATTTTAGTTTCAGTTCTTCTGTATATTATTCTTGTCAGCAACTTGGATTCATGAGCTGTTAAGCGGATTGTGCGACAATTCTCGCACTTATCAACTCTTGCATTCTCCGGAATAATGTGGATGTTATTTTTCCGAAAGTCAGATGCTATGTCTCCAGACTCATACATTCTACACACCAACGTGAATAGTCGATTTGTTGCCACCTCCCCCAACGATTTTAGAAATTCTGAGGGAATGTTATCCATCCCTTCTGCCTTATTTGATAAGTCCTCCAAAGGTCTCTTACATTTGCATTCTAATACTGGATCTCCTATTTCTTCTAAATCGACTCCTCTTTCCTCTTCTATCACAATATACAAATCCTCCCCCTCATAGTGGCTTTCATTGTATTCTCTCCACCTATCCACTCTCTCCATTGCAATTAGCAGTGGAATACCCTTTGAATTCTTAATGTTACCACTCTTGCTTTTAATGTCACTGAAGGTTGATTTGGCTTTCCTGTATGCTGAGTCAGTCCTCCCGATAATCATTTCTTTTTCGATTTCTTCAGATTTTTCATGCAGCCATTTCGTCTTAGTTTCCCTGAACTTCCTATTTATTTCATTCCTCAGTTTTCCGGAACATTTTTGTACTTCCTCCTTTCGTCAATTAAATGAATTATTTCTTCTGTTACCCATGGTTTCTTCGCAGTTACGTTCATTGTATCTATGTTTTCCTTTCCAGTATCTGTGATGGCCCTTTTCAGAGATGTCCATGCCTCTTAAACTGTACTGTCTACTGAGCTATTCCTTATTGCTGTATCTATAGCTTTAGAGAACAAGCGCAAAAAATGTTCAAATGGGCGTGAAATCTTATGGGACTTAACTGCTAAGGTGATCAGTCCTTAAGCTTACACACTACTTAACCTAAATTATCCTAAGGACAAACACACACACCCATGCCCGAAGGAGGACTCGAAACTCCGCCGGGACCAAACAAGCGCATCTCGTCATTCCTTAGTACTTCTGTATCCCACTCCATTGTGCATTGAATCAGCCTACTCTTCATCGCTACTATATTGTCATCTTAGTCTATATCTGCTCCTGGGTACGCCTCACAACCCAGTATACGATTTCGGAATCTGTCTGAAAATGATGTTGGTTGGTTGGTTGTTTTTGGGGAAGGAGACCAGACAGCGTGGTCATCGGTCTCATCGGATTAGGGAAGGATGGGGAAGGAAGTCGGCCGTGCCCTTTCAGAGGAACCATCCCGGCATTTGCCTGGAGTGATTTAGGGAAATCACGGAAAACCTAAATCAGGATGGCCGGACGCGGGATTGAACCGTCGTCCTCCCGAATGCGAGTCCAGTGTCTAACCACTGCACCACCTCGCTCGGTGAACATGATGTAATCCATCTGAAATCTTATCGTATCAGCCGGTGTTTTCTAAGTATACTTTCTCCTCTTGTCATTCTTGATCAGCGTATTTGCTGTTACGCGCTGAAATATACTGCAGAACTTAACAAGTCTTGCTCTTCTCTCATTCCTCGTCCCAAGCCCATAGTCTCCTCTAACCTTTTCTTCTACTTCTTCTTCTCAGTCTCTCATAACTATTAGATTTTCGTCTGCCTTTACGTACTGTATTACCCTTTCAACATCCTCATATACTTTCTCTATTTCTTCATCTTCAGCTTGCGACGTCGGAATGTATACGTAAACTATCGTACTCTATGGTGCTTCGAATTACGCTCAGATTTCGTCGAATGATTTTAAACGGACCTTGGTGGTTCCATCGTGTTCACGAGAGCAAAAACTACGGTCGCGCTGCACTCCAAAGGGGTGCCAGCATGTTCAATGAGGATGCAGCCCCGCTATGTCCTTATAAAAGGGTTGAAATTTCCGAGGGTGTGAGAGGAGTGTCAAAAATTGTGAAGAACATCTTATTGTTGCTCACTGCCCTGCAAACTGTCTTTTTTTACCGCGAAGTGTGAGGGAATGAACGCCCCAGGAAAGGGGTGTTTTCATAGACGCCCTTTATGTAACTCCTCAGGGCTTATCGTTTCGATTGTGAGCGGCGGTGCCTCTGAAACGTTTTCCTCGGCCAGTCATTAGGAAACAGAGCCGTTTGAACGCTGCGCCTCGCAGCTTTGCCCTCCATCGCATGGGCGTCAAAAAATGCGGAATCCATTAATCTTCGTTTACACGATAAATCGGTCAAATCTAAAAGCCGTATATTCAGCTAAATACCTGAAAATTACAATTACAAACAAAATGAGAAGAACAAACAGAAAATGTGAGGAGGGCAAACTCAAGACTGCGTTTTACTGGCAGAAAATGTCACAGATCGACTAAAGAGAGGGCCTACACTACGCTTGTCCGTCCTCTTTTGGAGTACAGCTATGCGGTGTGGGATCCTTACCAGATGGCATCAACGGAGTACATCGATAAAGTTCAAAGAAGAGCTGCACGTTTTGTGTTATCGAGAAATGGGGGGAGAGTGTAACGGACGTGATACAGGATTTGGGGTGGACTTAATTTTTTTTTTTTTTAAAGCGTTTTTCGTTGCGGCGATATCTTCTCACGAACTTTCTCTTCCGAATGCGAAAGTATTTTGTTGACGCCGACCTGCATTGGAAGAAACGATCATCATAATAAAATATGGGAAGTCAGAGCTCGCAGGGAAAGATATAGCTGATTGTTTTCTCCGCGTGCTGTTCGAGATCGGAATAACAGAGAATTATTGTGAAGGTGGTTCGATGAACCCTCTGCCTGGCACTTAAGTGTGATTTACAGTCCATGTAGATTTAGATGATGGGTTGAAATGAGAGTCAGGGAGGAGGGGTGTTGGTCTTCCCACTGTGTGACGTGCCCACAGTGGTGCTGGGCAAAACTGTGGTGAAATTTGGAGCCAACGTCACATCATTAACCCGCCTTACAGCTCACATGATCTTCTGAGCTGTAGGCTTCTCTTTTTGTTTCAAGTGCCGTCGAGCCAAGGGTGACGTCACACTGCTACCAAGCTATTGTACCATTACAGAGGAAAGCTGTAGTCTCCTTTCAGCCAAATTGTATTATTTGCAATGGGAGGTAACTACGACGTGTCGAAACAGCGATACTTTAATTCTATTGCAGAGGGTAGAACAGAATAATGTTAATATATTAGTTATGGTAGTTGGTGGCCAATTCTTCTACCAAGATCCATGTAAAACATGTAAATAGCTACATTAACACAGAGAAATTGTAACAGAAGTAATCTTGTAAGCACGCAAATGCCAAAACATCTGAACTGTGTTCTCAAGCCCAGGGTGTTAAACAGACATCCTAGACAAATATGAACCTGGCCCTGTAGTGCAGCTAATATTAGGTGCAATTGGAAATGCTGCTGTCACGTAACTAAAATGCATAAATCAATAAAATTGAAAGGTTGGATTCATTCTAGAAAGACAAAACAGCTATTCCCTTTTTCATTCTACATATAATTTATCACTCTGCTTTCAGGGGTCAAGTGATACACAACAGTCATGTTCAGTTACTTCCAACACTGAATACCAAAGTATTTAACTCTTGGATATTGAACTGGCGATTATTAAATTCGTTATCTCTACATAGGAAAATTTTTATCACAGGCAAGAATGATTAAAAATCTTCATCAGCTAACTTATATCTATGATGGCATAGCTGGTCAATGCACTGAGTTGGTGGAGAATAATTTTACTTTCTAAACCAATGAAAAACTCTCATGTGCTCAATGTGAGGGTAGGTTAGTATCCTAGCTTTTCCTGTTCAATGGTCAAAGCGTACGCAAGTCGGAGTGAGCAAAATCTCAACTCAACATTTACTGGGGCCTAATGCACGATGGTACTTTACCAAGCGGGATCTGCAACGGCGTGGTCCCTGCTGTGCTGGATCTGAAACTCTAATTCCGCACTCTGGGCTTGACTGAATTCACTCAGTCTCAATTTTCCTGCATTCCGTAGAATTTTAATGTTTACCTAGACAAAATAATGGCTATTGCACACTCGCTAGGGGTTGGGACAATGTGCGCAATTTCCCACAGGAATAATTAACTACCTCTTTGCTCTCTGTCACCACAATACGTGAAGCATATCATCCGCACTTCACAGAAGCAAAGCTCTCAACACCCTCGCTATTTTCCACAGACTTGTGTGGTCTGCCGCGAGACCAGAGAGAGTCTTTAGAAATTCTAGTTCCCAAAATGCTTTTATATAATGTGGATCTCCCCACAGTGACGTGTCTGTGTCGCCCAGTATGGCTTCAGCCAATCGCCATCACACTAGAGATGCATTTTATTTTTCTTGTTGTGTCGCCGCCTAGCCCTGTTAAAGCCATCGAGCCACTTACCCTCAGTGCCGGCCATATTTACATTAAAAGGAACAGTGTACTGTCCTGGCCTCACCCCTTTCTGCGCTCTTGTTAAGTGGGGTTTTCCAGCCATTAACCACCTGCTCGGTTCATCTCCAAAATGCGTTTCACTTTAACTTATTTATGCATGCCCCTGTCCCTATATTGGCAGATATTGTTTTGTTAGTTTTTGGTACATAAGATTACTGCAATTGCTTTTTGTTGATATAATATAATTATTATTTTCTGAGGATGTCATACTGCATCGTACTGCTGTTATGGGTCAAGCTCATGTGAGGTCCGAAAAATCTGGACATCTTACAACGTAGCTAATTAATATATGTACAATGGTGAGACGAAAATAATACTCAACAGGTACAACAACGAACACTAGATGTACAAACAGTAACACGTAGACAAAGTATAATAGAAACCTGTCAGTACATTAGGTAGGACAGATTGTAGCAGGTTTTTGTACCAGCCACCATGTCAAACCTGTAATTAGGCCACATCAACGTAGAAAATTTCCAACACGTGTAATCTAACTAATCAACACAAATACAGTATAAAAACACTAACAAAACACAGATAGTCCACTAGTTATGCGAGAGATGAATTAACACGAGACATCCGAGAGGTGGCTGACGTCACGTAATAAGCTAACAATGGGATACTCTGTTCAGGGATATCGAGATCCAGGACACATTCTGAGACCAGCTCCCTGAGCTGCGACGGTGAGTGGACAACTGTCTCCAACACATATTCCTACTTTTCTCTTTCTTTCTTTTCCTAAAACTAATACATTCTATACTGAAGCTCCAAAGAAACTGGTATGGGGGTATAGACATGCATATTCAAAGGCAGAGATACATAAACAGCCAGAATAGGGCGCTGCGCTCGGCAACACGAGCGATGGGACACAGCATCTCCAAGGTACCGATGAGTTTCGATTTTCCCGTACGACGATTTCACGAGTGTACTGCGAATGTCAGGAGTCCGGTAAGACATCAAATCTTCGACATTGCCACGGCCGGAAAAAGATCCTGCAAGAACGGGACCAACTGAAGAGAATCATTCTACGTGACAAGCGGAAACTGCTGCAGATTACAGTGATGCGCCATCAAAAAGTGTCAGCGTGTGAACAGTTTAAAGAAACAAAATCGATATGGATTTTCGGAGCCGAAGGCCCAGTCGTGTACCCTTGATGACTCACAACACAAAGCTTTATGCCTCGCCTGGACCCGTCAACACCGACACTGGACTGTTGATGACTGGAAACATGTTGCCTGGTCAAAGGTGTCTCGTTGCAAGTTGTATCGAACGAATGGACGTGTACAGGTATGGAGACAACCTCATGAACCCATGGACGCTGCATTCAGTAGGGGACTGTTCGAGCTGGTAGAGGTTCTGTAATGGTGTGGGGCGTGTGTATTTGGAGTGTTATGGGATCCCTGATACGTCTAGGTACGACTCTGACATGTGACATGCATCCTGTCTGATCACCTTCATTCATTTATGTCCATTGTGAATTTCGACGACTTGAGCAATTCCAGCAGGACAAGACGCGTCCAGAATTTGCTACAGAGTGGCTCCAGGATCACTCTTTTGAGTTTAAACACTTCCGCTGGGCACCAGACTCCCCAGACACGAACGTTATTGAGCATATCTGTGACGTCTTGTAACTTGCTTTTCAAAAGAGATCTGTGCCCACTCGTATTCTTACGGATTTATGGAAAGTCCTACAAGATTCATTGCTCTCAGCACTACTCCAAACATTAGTCGTGTCCACGCCTCGTCGTGTTGCGGCAGCTCTCAGTGCTCGCAGAGATCCTATATGATATCAGGCAGCTGTACCAGTTTCTTTGGCTCTTCAGTGTACTTTTCCATTCCGAAATTAGATGTATAATAATTTCAGGCAGTAATCACACCTGTATGTTAAACAAAAAAGGACACAATACCTCCACACAGCCTCATTTGCAGACCGTGCTGCATGGGCAACGGTGCCTACGATCAGGTTTCGTTGCGAGGTGGGGGCTGTAAGTATCAGCTAGATGGAGTGAATGGAGCATTACGGCCCAAAAAAAATTTATTAGATGGCGGGCCTTAATTGATAAAAGCAGCCTAGAAAAAAGTTTCTCATTACTGAAAAAAATGAAACGATCGTATGGTATTTTTAACTAGGAAGATCCCATCTGGGGTTGTCCGGCCACCTAGTTTAATTCCTCCTATTTGACATTACTTCGGCGACTTGCGTGTCGATGAAATTCAGACGAAATGAGTGGGAGAACACAGACACCCAGCCCCTGACCAGACTGAGAATCGAACCTAGGACCACACAATCCAGTCAGCGACGCTAAACACCTTTATTTTTTCACTTCTTTGATTACGCCTGCAGACCCCTCTCTTTCCTTCATTGTTTCATCAATCTTCTCGTCATCTGATCTGGGCGGACGCCACATGGCACCCCTTCAAATTCATCGTTAAGTACTTCACTCGGGCTTCTTATTACAGAGCTCGGCCAGCCCTCTGAGAGAACACCCTGTGCTACCATGCCGCTACTGCTAGAGCACGAACTGCGGACGTGGTTATTGATATCATCTGGTGACGACCGTGGATCCTAAAACAGTTTGAAATAAACTACTTTCCGGAACAAGGTCCCTCGACAATATTCTGTTAGAGTTACTGTAATCGCATTGACTGACTTGTGTTCTTGGTAGAATATTTTGTACATTATGAATGAATACGCACACGACACTTGTGTAGAATTCTACAGTATTTATTATTTATTTCGCAAACCAGTCTTCAGCTGTTATGCCATTATCAAGTACAATGGAATATTTGTAGGATTAAAGGTTTTAAACTACAGTCTGATTATAATTACTTGTCAATTGACGTCCGTCACTTGCCGCTCCAGTGTTGCCACATCGGCTGCCCGAAACAGCTCGATTACAGGCGGCACACAAACATGGCAGTCACCTCGCAAATGCTGTTAATGTGTAATGTGGAGCAATGTTTTAGCGACGACCGCGAGGTGTAACAGAAATGGGGATGCTCTACAGACAGCTGACTTCAAGTGACCAATGACAGAACTGCGGCAGACAATGCTTTTTGTAGCCCTGAATTTAAACCCACACACTATGTGATCAAAAGTATCCGAACACCTGGTTGAAAATGACTTACAAGTTCTTGGCGTCCTCCATCGGTAATGGTGTTGGCCCACCCTTAGCCTTGATGACAGCTACCACTATCGCAGGCATATGTTCAATCACGTGCTGGTAGGTTTCTTGGGGAATGGCAGCCCATTCTTCACGGAGTGCTGCACTGAGGAGAAGTATCGATGTCGGTCGGTGAGGCCTGGCACGAAGTCGGCGTTCCTAAACGTCCCAAACGTGTTCTGTAGGATTCAGATCAGGACTCCGTGCAGGCCAGTTCATTACAGGGATGTTATTGTCGTGTAACCACTCCGCCACAGGCCGTGCATTATGAACAGGTGCTCGATCGTGTTGAAAGATGCAATCGCCATCCCGAATAGATCTTCAACAGTGGGAAGCAAGAAGGTGCTTATTTAGGCCTGCGCAGTGACAGTGCGAAGAAAAACAACAAAGGGTGCAAGCCCCCTCCATGAAAAACACAACCACGCTATAACACCACCGCCTTCGAATTTTACTGTTGGCACTACACACGCTGGCAGATGACGTTCACCGGGAATTCGCCACACCCACACCCTGCCATCGGATCGTCACATTGTGTACCGTGATTCGTCACTCCACACAATGTTTTTCCACTGTTCAATCGTCCAATGTTTACTCTCCTTACACCAAGGGAGGCGTCGTTTGGTATTTACCGGCGTGATGTGTGGCTTATGAGCAGCCGCTCGAGCATGAAATCCAAGTTTTCTCACCTCCTGCCCAACAGCCATAGTACTTGCAGTGGATCCTGTTTAAGTTTGGAATTCCTGTGTGATGGTCTGGATAGATTGCCTATTACGCATTCAAGTGTCAGCGGTCTCTGTCAGTCAACAGACGAGATCGACCTGTACGCTTTTGTGCTGTACGGGTCCCTTCGCGTTTCTACCTCACTATCACATCGGAAACAGTGATCCTAGGGATGTTTAGGAGTGTGGAAATCTCTCGTACAGGCGTATGACACTAGTGACACCCAATCACCTGACCACATTCGAAGTCCGTGACTTCCGCAGAACGCCCCATTCTGTTCTCTCACGATGCCTAATGACTACTGAGGTCGCTGATATGGAGTGCCTGGGAGAAGGTGGCAACACAATGCACCTAATATGAAAACCGTATGTTTTTTGGGGGTGTCCGGATACTTTTGATCACATAGTGTATCATGAGCCAACCACAGCTTTGTGATGGGCAGCGTATCAGAGAGAAAGGCGGTCTGCGACCGTAGCGGTCGCGCGGTTCCAGACTGAAGCGCCCAGAACCGCTCATCGCTTTGTTCACAGCGATTAATGATAACTCCTTCGAGCAAACTCAAGACAGATAAATTTCATAATATTTTTGATCACAGCCACCTACAGCAGCCAAATCTCGGTTTTATCAGTATAAGCTAACTATAATTTTTTGCTGCCATTGGTTTCCTTAAACTATCCTTATACAGATTGCAAGGGATGCTCCTTCACCAGCCGATGACCGGTCCTCGATGGTACTTGGTTGCACAATATAGACGCCACAAAAAGATTCCGAATAAAAAGATGAATGATACGGAGAAAAGTACTGAATGATCAGTTCCCTTCTTCGCCACTTCTAACTGGCCTGTTGTATATTACCCCTCCTACTCATATGTCCCATTTTTCCTTTATTTCAATTACTATCATTTCTCTTGTCCTATCAAAAAAAATTACTTTGCAAAATGTGATACCTCCGCAGATGGCAACTTTCGCCGACTCACAGCGCCACCGGCCCAGCACGAAGGGAAAGTCGGACGCCATGAGCCGAGCGCCTTGTGCAAACACGCATACCGAGATTGGTGGACGCCCTACCCCCACTTAAGGCGAGACGGAAGGCAAACGGGCTCAAAAACTCAGTTTTTAGATTTCTGAGCATTTGAAATACCCGATATTTCCTGTGAAAATAGTTTTTGTTTCATATAAATACGACAGTTTTTCCGTGAGTTACGATAGTTTTCGTGAGGCTCTGGCCGATCTCGCATTTAACTGCCACGCCTTCTTTTTTGCGCTATGCGGAGCTAATGCACAGGTTTCTTTTATTCCTCATACGTTGTTTCCTGCTTCTATTGTTTTATCATGTCAAGCTTTGTTTCCCTGTATCTACTGTCAGTACTCATCGTTCCGATCGTGTTTCTTATTATATTCAGGCACTATGGGTTGTACTTAGTTATGTGAAGTGAAGTAACTGTTGGCTTATATTTTCTCTGGTTTCAGTAATTTCATACCGATACCGCGAATATAGAAACTCTCGCCTACATTTAAATACAGAGGAAGTACACTGAAGCGCCACAGAAACAGGTATATCAAAAAAAAAAAATGGCTCTGAGCACTATGGGACTTAACATCTATGGTCATCAGTCCCCTAGAACTTAGAACTACTTAAACCTAACTAATCTAAGGACATCACACAACACCCAGTCATCACGAGGCAGAGAAAATCCCTGACCCCGCCGGGAATCGAACCCAGGCGCGGGAGAAACAGGTATAGGCGTGCGCGTTTAAATACAGAGATAAGTGAACAGGCGGAGTACGGAGCTGCGGTCGGCAAGGCCTGTATACGACAGCAAGTGTCTGGCGCAATTGTTATATCGGTTACTGCTGCTATTATGGTGGGTCATCAATATTTAAGTGAGTTTCACCGTGGTGTTATAGTCGGCGCACGAGCGATGGGAGACGCCATCTCCGATGTAGCGATGAAGTGGGGATTTTCCCGTACGACCATTTCACGAGTGTACCGTAAATATCAGGAATCCAGTAAAACACCAAATCTCCGACATCGCTGTGACTGGAAAATGATCCTGCAAGAACGGGACCAACGACGACTGAAGGGAATCGTTCAGTGCGACAGAAGTGCAATACTTCCGCAAATTGTTGCAGATTTCAATTCTGGGTCATCAACAAGTGTCAGCACACGAACCATTCAACGAACGTCATTGCTATGGGCATTCGGATCCGAAGGCCCATTCGTGTACCCTTGATGACTGCACGACACAAAGCTTTGCCGCGCGGGGTATCCTCGCGGTCTGGGGCACCTTGTCACGGTCCGTGAGGCTCCCACCATCGGAGGTTCGAGTCCTCCCTCGGGCATGTGTGTGTGTGTGTGTGTGTGTGTGTGTGTTGTCCATAGTGTAAGTTAGTTTAAGTTGGATTAAATAGTGTGAAGCAGTGTGTAGGCCTAGGGACCCATGACCTCAGCTGTTTGGTCCCAAAAGACCTTACCACAAATTTCAATTTCACAAAGCTTCACGCCTCGCCTGGGCGTGAACACCGACATTAGATGACTGGAAACATGTTGCCTGGTCGGACGAGTCTCGTTTGAAATTGCATCGAGCGGATGGACGTGTACGAGTATGGAGACAACCTCATCAATCCATAGACGCTGCATGTCAGCAGGGAACTGTTCAAACTCCTGGAGGCTCTGTAATGGCGTGGGGCTTGTGCAGTTGGAGTGATATGGGACCGCTGATTCATCTAGATACTACTCTGACAGGTGACACGTGCTCACCTGCACCCATTCACGTCCATTGTGCATTCTGACGGACTTGGGCAATTCCAGCAGGACGATGCGATACGGCACACGTCCAGAATTGCTACAGAGTGGCCCCAGGAACACTCTCCTGAGTTTAAACATTTCCGCTGGCCACCAAACTCCCCCAACATGAACATTACTGAGCATAATGAGATTTTCACTCTGCAGCGGAGTGTGCGCTGATATGAAACTTCCTGGCAGATTAAAACCGTGTGCCGGACCGAAACTCGTACTCGGGACCTTTGCCTTTCGCAGGCAAGTGCACTACCAGCAGAAGTAAAGCTGTGAGAACGTGTCGCGAGTCGTGCTTGCGTAGCTCAGCTGGTAGAACACTTGCCCGTGAAAGGCAAAGGTCCCGAGTTCGAGTCTCGGTCCGGTACATAGTTTTAATCAAAATGGTTCAAATGGCTCTGAGCACTATGGGACTCAACTTCTGAGGTCATTAGTCCCCTAGAACTTAGAACTAGTTAAACCTAACTAACCTAAGCACATCACAAACATTCATGCCCGAGGCAGGATTCGAACCTGCGACAGTAGCGGTCTTGCGGTTCCAGACTGCAGCGCCTTTAACCGCTCGGCCACTTCGGCCGGCTAGTTTTAATCTGCCAGGAAGTTTCATTACTGAGCATGTCTGGGATGCCTTGCAATGTTCTGTTCAGAAGAGATCTCCACCCCTTCGTACTGTTACGGATTTATGGGCAGGTCAGCTGAATTCATGGTGTCAGTTCCCTCTAGCACTACTTCAGTCGAGTCCATGCCACGTCGTGTTGCGGCACTTCTGCGGGATCGCCGGTGACCTATACGATATTAGGTGTACCAGTTGCTTTGGCTCCTCAGTGTGGATGTGAAGCGACCGAGAGATGTCTCCGCAATCTCAAGCAGATGGCCTTATGCTAACGCACCATTTGTGTTCAGCTCTTTTGCGAGTTGTTGTTTGGAATCTTGTAAATTTGCTAACGTTGATTCTCTTGCTCTTTAACTTATCTCGCACTTTAAAGATTTTGATACATTTTGTGTCGCATTATTAGCGAGTTTGTAGCAGCTATTATAACTCCTCTTTTCATCTTTTTATTTTCTCAAGTTAAAAATGTCACTGAGGCACATAAATATTGAAAGGCTTCTTTTTCTCTGCAGCTTACCACTCCCAATTCTAAGTTCCCTACCATTTTTTTCCATGTGTAAAACAGCTTCTGATTACAAGTGAATTAATGTATTAAATACTCTACGTTAAGCATTATTTTGTGAATCTGTAATCTAGAAGCAGTTTACAAAAAGTTTGAAATTAGATATATAGCCTGCTGGAAGTCGCCAAGTACTATTATTACGACCGACTGGATGAGGGTGTGCTGGGTAATTTGCGCTCCGTTTTAAGCGAAAACTATATTTTCACATATCTCAATGATTATGATGTTACACTCCTGGAAATGGAAAAAAGAACACATTGACACCGGTGTGTCAGACCCACCATACTTGCTCCGGACACTGCGAGAGGGCTGTATAAACAATGATCACACGCACGGCACAGCGGACACACCAGGAACCGCGGTGTTGGCCGTCGAATGGCGCTAGCTGCGCAGCATTTGTGCACCGCCGCCGTCAGTGTCAGCCAGTTTGCCGTGGCATACGGAGCTCCATCGCAGTCTTTAACACTGGTAGCATGCCGCGACAGCGTGGACGTGAACCGTATGTGCAGTTGACGGACTTTGAGCGAGGGCGTATAGTGGGCATGCGGGAGGCCGGGTGGACGTACCGCCGAATTTCTCAACACGTGGGGCGTGAAGTCTCCACAGTACATCGATGTTGTCGCCAGTGGTCGGCGGAAGGTGCACGTGCCCGTCGACCTGGGACCGGACCGCAGCGACGCACGGATGCACGCCAAGACCGTAGGATCCTACGCAGTGCCGTAGGGGACCGCACCGCCACTTCCCAGCAAATTAGGGACACTGTTGCTCCTGGGGTATCGGCGAGGACCATTCGCAACCGTCTCCATGAAGCTGGGCTACGGTCCCGCACACCGTTAGGCCGTCTTCCGCTCACGCCCCAACATCGTGCAGCCCGCCTCCAGTGATGTCGCGAAGGGCGTGAATGGAGGGACGAATGGAGAAGTGTCGTCTTCAGCGATGAGAGTCGCTTCTGCCTTGGTGCCAATGATGGTCGTATGCGTGTTTGGCGCCGTGCAGGTGAGCGCCACAATCAGGACTGCATACGACCGAGGCACACAGGGCCAACACCCGGCATCATGGTGTGGGGAGCGATCTCCTACACTGGCCGTACACCACTGGTGATCGTCGAGGGGACGCTGAATAGTGCACGGTACATCCAAACCGTCATCGAACCCATCGTTCTACCATTCCTAGACCGGCAAGGGTACTTGCTGTTCCAACAGGACAATGCACGTCCGCATGTATCCCGTGCCACCCAACGTGCTCTAGAAGGTGTAAGTCAACTACCCTGGCCAGCAAGATCTCCGGATCTGTCCCCCATTGAGCATGTTTGGGACTGGATGAAGCGTCGTCTCACGCGGTCTGCACGTCCAGCACGAACGCTGGTCCAACTGAGGCGCCAGGTGGAAATGGCATGGCAAGCCGTTCCACAGGACTACATCCAGCATCTCTACGATCGTCTCCATGGGAGAATAGCAGCCTGCATTGCTGCGAAAGGTGGATATACACTGTACTAGTGCCGACATTGTGCATGCTCTGTTGCCTGTGTCTATGTGCCTGTGGTTCTGTCAGTGTGATCATGTGATGTATCTGACCCCATGAATGTGTCAATAAAGTTTCCCCTTCCTGGGACAATGAATTCACGGTGTTCTTATTTCAATTTGCAGGAGTGTATTTCCAGAGAACTATGTTGATATTAATTTATAGGTGCAGTCAGTGGTGCATGTGGAAACTGACTGCAAATATTGTTTTGAATACATTTGGTAGTGAAGGAATAAAAAATCCAAACGTCGTGCCTGATCCTGAAGTTTTACTCCATGCGGAACGAAAATGGAGCAAACGATGAATTTTTTCCCTTCCATCATTTTGGAGACGTTGTAATGATTTTGTAAAGATTGGAAATTATTTGTAAAGTTCGTTGAAAGTGACTAAGCGGCCTCATTGTCAAATACTGAGTCAATCCATTCTGAGTAATTTACGGGCGGTGAATTACGCAGTTCCTAAATGTAATACTTCTGTTATTGTGCTGAGCCTTTCGTATGAAATTACACGTCTTGACGAGTACATTATGACGGCATTTCAGTTTTTTTAAATACGGCCAGTAATTATGTGGAATATTTGAAGTTAATTTTTATGCCGCAGGAATCCATGCAACTGGGAGTCTGGACCATGACACATGAAAGGGGTTAGAAATGTAAATAACTTTCTCCCACAAGAATCATAATAACTATCAATAGAAATGCAGACAACACTCGTGTAATATTCTGCAATATTTATTAATTATTCCACAAACCGATTTCAGTTGTTACATCAGGTACAAACAGGAGTATATGGTGGAGTCGAATTTTTGTAGGATAAAAGATTTTAAACTAGTGCAGCTACAGGATATCTCTGTTACAAAACACGAAAATTGTTAATGTTAGATTTATTTCAATGCAAATGTTATTTACGATTATTTAACTAAGATAAAATATGTGACGCATTAACTAATGAAGTAAATAACAAATTACATAAATTATTCGTAGACGAAAATAGATTTAACAGGTGAACAAGGGAGCAGCTGAACAAAATAATCTTGCCGTTAACAGGTGCTACATTACAAACAAACGAGATATACTAGTGAGATTAAGCACGTAACTGATTGAGCTGAGATTAATCACTGAGAATTCTTCCATCGTTTATGAAGTCTTCACGGGTTGTCAGCCGAGTAGCATCGTCGTCTCGTAGCAACGTTTCGATGGAATGCATCTCCATCATCTTCAGTGTCGGAATATCGTCGGTGGCGGGCTATATCTCTGTTGGACCGCTCTCCGCTTCCCGCGGCTTCCCACAGCCGTTGCTACGAGACGACGATGCTACTCGGCTGACAACCCGTGAAGACTTCATGCATGAAATTCGCCGAGAAAGCCTGCACTCGCATTGTTTCATCGTTGCTTAGATCTGACATGCAGCTTACTAATTACATTGCGCCACGTTACGAACTCGTAATTAAGTAACATCAATAAATACGTGAAATCAAAAAGCAAAAGGCATTAGATTAACGGACTGATAGTTTAATGGAACAGATTATTTGGATTAATAAAATATAAAATAATTGCATTTACACTGAAGAGCGAAACAAAATTGGTACACCCGCCTAATATCGTGTAGCGCCCCCGCGAGCAGGCAGAAGAGCCGCAACCCGACGTGACATGGACTCGACTGATGTCTGTAGTAGTGATGGAGGGAATGGATACCACGAATCCTGCAGGGCTGACCATAAATCCGTAAGAGTAGGAGGGGGCGGATATCTCTTCTGAACAGCACGTTTCAAACCATCCCAGATATGCTCAAAAAATGGTTCAAATGGCTCTGACCAGTATGAGACTTAACTTCTGAGGTCATCAGTCCCCGAGACTTAGAACTACTTAAACCTAACTCACCTAAGGACATCAAACACATCCATGCCCAAGACAGGATTCGAACCTGCGACCGTAGCGGTCCCAGATATGCTAAGTAACGTTCATGTCTGGACAGTTTGCTGGCCAGCCGAGTGTTCTTGGAGTCATTCCGTAACAGTCCTGGACGTGTGGGGCGCCGCATTGTCCTGCTGGAACTGCCAGAGTCCGTCGGAATGCGCATGACATAAATGGATGCAGTTGATCAGACAGAATGCTTACGTACGTATCTAGACGTATCAGGGGTCCCATATCCTCCAACTGCTTACGCCCCAAACCATTATAGAGCCTACACCAGCTTGAACAGTCCTCTGCTGACATGCAGCGTCCTCAGATTCATGAAATTGTCTCCACACTCGTACACGTCCATCCGCCCGATACAGTTTTAATCGAGACTCGTCCGACAAGGGAAAATGTTCCAGTCATCAGTAGTCCAATGTCGGTGTTGACTGGCCCAGGCGAGGCGTAAAGCTTCGTGTCGTGCAGTCATCAAGGGTACGCGAGTTGGCCTTCGGCTCCGATGATGTATCGTTGAATGGTTCCCACGCTGAAACTTGTTAATTGGCCCAGCATTGAAATCTTCAACCCCGAGATGCTGTGTCCCTTCGCTCGTGTGCCGGCTACAACAACACGTTCAAACTCACTTGAATCTCGATTATCTGCAATTGTAGTAGCAGTAACCGATTTAAAAACTGCGCCAGACACTTGTTGTCTTACATAGGCGTTCGCGACCGCAGCGCCGTATTCTGCCTGTTTACATATCTCTGTATTTAAATACGTGTACCTATAGCAGTTTCTTTGGCGCTTAAGTGTATTTGCGAATGGAACAGGAAAGGAAATGATTAGTAGTGGTACACGGTACACTCCGCAACAGTGGCATGCAGAGAATGTATATACACTACTGGCCATTAAAATTGCTACACCACGAAGATGATGTGCTACAGACGCGAAATTTAACCGACAGGAAGAAGATGCTGTGATATGCAAATGATTAGCTTTTCAGAGCATTCACACGAGATTGGCGCCGGTGGCGACACCTACAACGTGCAAACATGAGGAAGCTTCCCATACACAAACAGCAGTTGACCGGCGTTGCCTGGTGAAACGTTATTGTGATGCCTCGTGTAAGAAGGAGAAATGCGTACCATCACGTTTCCAACTTTGATAAAGGTCGGATTGTAGCCTATCGAGATTGCGGTTTATCGTATCGCGACATTGCTGCTCGCGTTGGTCGAGATCCAATGACTGTTAGCAGAATATGGAATCGGTGGGTTCAGGAGGGTAATACGGAACGCCGTGCTGGATCCCAACGGCCTCGTATCACTAGCAGTCGAGATGATAGGCATCTTATCCACAGGGCTGTAACGGATCGTGTAGCCACGTCTCGATCCCTGAGGCAACACCTGGGGACGTTTGCAAGACAACAACCATCTGCACGAACAGTTCAATGACGTTTGCAGCAGCATGGACTATCAGCTCGGAGACCATGGCTGCAGTTACCTTTGACGCTGCATCACAGACAGGAGCGCCTGCGATGGTGTACTCAACAACGAACCCTTGTGCACGAATGGCAAAACGGCATTTTTTCGGATGAATCCAGGTTCTGTTTACAGCATCATGATGGTCGTATCCGTGTTTGGCGACATCACGGTGAATACACATTAGACGCGTGTATTGGTCATCGCCATACTGGCGTATCACCAGGCGTGATGGTATGGGGTGCCATTGGTTACACGTCCCGGTCACCTGCTGTTCGCTGACGACACTTTGAACAGCGGACGTTACATTTAAGATGTGCTACGACCCGTGGTACTACCCTTCATTTGATCCCTGCGAAACCCTACATTTCAGCAGGATAATGCACGACCGCATGTTGCAGGTCCTATATGGGCCTTTCTGGATACAGAAAATGTTCGACTGCTGCCCTGGCCAGCACATTCTCCAGAGGTCTCACCAGCTGAAAACGTCTGGTCAATGGTGGCCGAGCAACTGGCTCGTCACAATACGCCAGTCACTACTCTCGATGAACTGTGGTGTCGAGTTGAAGCTGCATGGGCAGCTGTACCTGTGCACGCCATCCAATCTCTGTTTGATTCAATGCCCAGGCCGTTATAAGGCCAGAGGTGTTTGTTCTGGGTACTGATTCGTCAGGATCTATGCACCCAAATTGCGTGAAAATGTAATCACGTGTCAGTTCTAGTGTAATATATTTGACCAATGAATGCCCGTCTATCATCTGCATTTCTTCTTGGTGTAGCAATTTTAATGGCCAGTAGTGTAGATGGCTTTTTTTAAGCGGGCAATGTTGGCGGACAGGCTTGGCTGTCTCTCTGGTGGCCCCATGACCTGGACGCTGGTCGTCGTCTGGCAAGCCGAGCGTCGGCGGGCGGCTAGCGGCTGGCGGCTAGCGGCACCGGGGTCTCGCCCACCGCGTGCCGCCTGCAGCTTCTCAATAGCCGGCCGTTAGTCGGCTCGCCTCGCGTCCAAACCTTGACCTCGCAGCCAACGGGTCTTCAAGTAGCGCCGTAGCATATGTGGGCGGTAACAGCGGGCTAACACTTACGCAATCTGCCAAAAGTGGGGACGGGCGGCATGGGTTCTTACGTAGGCATCTGTCTGTGATTGGTAATTACACTGAATCGCCAAAGTAACTGGTACACACATGCGTATTGAAATACAAGACAAATGTAAACAAGCGAAAGACCGCGCTCCGGTCGGCAAAGCCTTTATGAGACAACATGTGTCTGGCGCAGTTGTTAGATCGCTTACTGCCGCTACTATGGCAGGTTATCAACAGCCGGCCGCTGTGGCCGAGCGGTTCTAGGCGCTTCAGTCCGTAACCCCGCGACTGCTATGGTCGCAGGTTCGAATCCTGCCTCGGGCATGCATGTGTGTGATGTCCTTATTTATTTATTTACACGTCAAGTTCCGTAGGACCAAATTGAGGACAAATCTCCAAGGTCATGGAACGTGTCAGTACATAAACTTACAACATAAAAGTAATAACACATAAAAATAAATGTTCATGAACCTGATAAAAAGTCTGTCCATAAGTTTAAGTAAACGCTATCAGTAATACTATAAGAATCAGCTTAATTTTTCAAGGAACTCCTCGACAGAATGGAAGGAGTGACCCATGAGGAAACTCTTCAGTCTCGATTTGAAAGCTCGTGGATTACTGCTAAGATTTTTGAATTCGAGTGACAGCTTATTGAAAATGGATGCAGCAGTATACTTCACACCTTTTTGCACGAGAGTTACGGAAGTCCGATCCAAATGGAGGTTTGATTTCTGCCGAGTATTAACCGAGTGAAAGTTGCTTATTCTTGGGAATAAACTAGTATTGATAACAAGAAACGACAACAACGAATATACATATTGAGAGGCCAATGTCAAAATACCCAGACTCGTGAACAGAGGTCGACAAGAGGTTCGTGAACTCACACAACTTATTGCCCCAACCGCCCGTTTCTGAGCCAAAAATATTCTTTTAGAATGGGAAGAGTTACCCCAAAACATAATACCATATGACATAAGTGAATGAAAATAAGCAAAGTAGATTAATTTACGTGTCGAAGTATCACTCACTTTTGATACTGTTCGAATAGTAAAAAAGGCAGTATTAAATCTTTGAACAAGATCCTGAACGTGGGCTTTCCACGACAGCTTACTATCTATTTGAACACCTGGAAATTTGAACTGTTCAGTTTCACTAATCATATGCCCGTTCTGTGAGATTAAAACGTCAGGTTTTGTTGAATTGTGTGTTAGAAACTGTAAAAACTGAGTCTTACTGTGATTTAACGTTAGTTTATTTTCTACAAGCCATGAACTGATGTCATGTACTGCACTATTTGAAACCGAGCTAGTGTTACCAGCAAATAGAAATATTTTAGAGTTACCCATAATACTAGACGGCATATCATTTTTAGAAATAAGGAACATGAGTGGCCCCAATACTGATCCCTGGGGCACCCCCCACTTGACAGTACCCCACTCAGATCCCACATCACAACCGTTATCAACATTGAGAATAATGGCCTTTTGCTGCCTATTGCTAAAGTAAGACGTGAACCAATTGTGAGCTACTCCCCTTATTCCGTAATGGTCCAACTTCTGGAGCAATATTATGAGATCAACACAGTCAAATGGCTAGATCAACACAGTCAAATGCCTTAAGTTCTTTAGGTTTAAGTAGTTCTAAGTCTAGGGGACTGATGACCTCAGATGTTAAGTTCCATAGTGCTTAGAGCTACTTGAATCATTGTTGAGAAAATTATCAACATTTAAGTGCGTTTGAACGTGGTGTTATAGTCGGCGATGGGACACGATATCTTCGGGGTAGCGATGAGGTGGGGATTTACCCGAGTGCACTGTGAATATCAGGAAACCTGTAAAACATTAAATTCCAACGCTGCGGCGGGAAAAAGATCCTGCAACAACGGGACCGACGACAACTGAAGAGAATCGTTCAACGTGACAGGAGCGCAACCCCTTCGCAAATTTCTGCAGATTTCAATGCTGGGCCACCAACAAGTGTCAGCGTGCAAACGATTCAACGAAACATCATCAGAACCGAAGGCCCACTGGGAAACTTAGTCAGCCGGTGTCGTAATTTTGAAATGAGAGTTGTTATAGTGGTCCCATGATAAGTATCTCGCGTGAAGCGCCGTTGCGACACAGTCAAAGGTCAATTGTTCAAACTAAGCCACTGGATATTACAAGTAACGTTATTATAGAATACGCCCGACTGACTGCACAATGTAAGAGGGTACGTACATACGCGAGTGAGTGGTTCAAAATAAGAATTAATACCATAAAGGAACACACTCATTTGTATGCGAACGTACGATCAGGATAGAGGCACGTATCTTCTAAGAACTATCATTCCCCGTGGTCTAGATAAAAAGAATTGCGATTAAATTGCATTTATTCATCTAAGAAGGAAAATTATGGGACTTCCAAATTAAATGAAAAGAAAGACTGCAGGTTCTGAATGTCGCGGCAAGTACATCGAAATTGACACTGGCAACCACGAAGGGAAAGAGATGAACACATTCACGTACCTCTATTGTTGAACAGAGCCGTCTTGAATATCGTCACCTCCATCTAAATTCTCCATGTAAAATTAGAATAATAATCTCCCAGAGTTACAGGAGCTGGGATCCGTCGTACCGTAAATCAGAAAATCATATTGACCGTGAATTGCTTTCATAGTATAACACCATTTGACTTTAAAATTACACATCACGTCATATCACCAAGACAAGACAACAACGAAAGGTAACTAATAGTAAAACTAATAAACGAAGAGCGAAGAGCTTCTTTTGTCCATCAGTGTTAAATACTTTTCACATTAATCTATGGTATGAGAATCGAATAAATATTTGTTTATCAATAAGAAAAATTATTGAGTTCCTTTACATCGTATTCCCTTGATGACTGCGCTACACACAGCTTTACGCGTCCTTCAGTCCGGAACCGCGCTGCTGCTACGGTCGCAGGTTCGAATCCTGCTTCGGCTATGGATGTGTGTGATGTCCTTAGGTTAGTTAGGTTTAAGTAGTTCTAAGTCTAGGGGACTGATGACCTCAGATGTAAAGTCCTGTAGTGCTCAGAGCCATTTGAACCATTTTTTCTTTTACTCCTCGCCTGGTCCCGTTTACACCGACATTGCACTGTTGATGACTGGAAACATGCTGCCTGATCGGACGAGTCTCGTTTCAAATTGTATCGAGCGGATGGACGTGTATGAGTGTGGAGACAACCTTATAAATCCATGTCAGCAGGGACTGTTCAAGCTGGTGGATGCTCTGTAATAGTGTGGGGCGCGTGCAGTTCGAGTGTTATGGGAACCCTGATAGTCTAGATAGGACTCTAACAGGTGACACGTACGTAAGCATCCTGTCTGATCACCTGCATCTATTCACGTCCATTGAGCATTCCGACGGACTTGGTCAGTTCTAGCAGGACAATGCGACACCGCACACGTCCAGAATTGCTACGGAGTGGCTCCAAGAACACTGTATGAACCCTAATTTTTCGTATCTCATCTTCTCGGTCCTTACGCGCAATGTATGTTGGCCGCAGTGGAATCGTTCTGTAGTCAGCCTGAAAAGCCGGGTCTCTATTTTGTCAATAGTACTCCTCGAAAAGAACGCCACTTTGGCTCTAGTGTTGTTGCCCTAGCATCTTCGTAACACTTACTTTTTCTTCGAACCTACCGATAGCAAATGTAGCAGCCCGCTTCTGAATTTCTTCAATTTCTCTTTTTAGTCCGACCTGGTGCGGATGCCAAACATTCGAGCACTACTCAAGAACTAGTGGCGCTAGCGTCCTGAATGCGCTCTCCTTTACAGATGAACCACACTTTTCCAAAATTCTCCCAATGAACCGAAGTGGACTATTCTTCGCCTTCCCTACTACAGTTCTGACATGCTCGTTGCGTTTGATATTGTTTTGTAACGTTAGCCTAGATGTTCAATCGACGTGGCTGAGTCAAGCAGCACACATCCAAGATGCTACTGCAGGCGGGTGTAAAATGAAAGTGCGTCTGACTACCCTCTGAAGCAGATCTTAGGATCTCTTAGTGGTGATATTATTTTTTTCTTGCTCTTTAACATATAAATTACAACATAAACATAAATAAATGATTAAGGGAACTAGTAATCACCAAATGATAAATGCTGTTTCTGCTTAAACATTTATTGTAGATTAAAACCTCTTTTATTACAAATATTTATTTATCAATGTCCAGTGGACATAAAGAGATACAAATGAATTTCCTAACTAATACGATTGATCAGTTGCCCAAATCTGCCCCTTTTTATGGTTACGCGATCTAATATAAACAACGCGAGATGACTGACGTCACCTATGTACCACACACTAGAAGACACTACTTTCAAAGATGATCTATAGTGGTGTGCAACCTCAGTGGAAATGAAATTTACGTGATCACAGCTGTTTAGATTTATAGCTCTAACAATCCGAAGCAATTTGCAATTTCACCGTATGTACTGCGTCCGGTGCGTTGGAGTGATGATTCTCGTACACGTATTCGACGATGGAAGAACTCTACCCGCAAAATAAACTCTTTCAAACACCAGGATTGCAGTAAGCGGTCCTGTGACTAGTATAATCTAATACTGTCTTCTCCTCTCTGTTTTCTACAGACGAGGAACGCGAACTACCATCCACAAACACGGTTCAGATAACGTGTCAACGTGAGTATGGGCAGAAGAAGTGCTCCCAATTACTGAGCGCTACCCACTCAACGTCGACTCCCTACCCAGAGGCGAAGTCCAGAAGCGTATAAGTTTGCAACAGCACAGTGCCTAACCGTTATTAAATCTCCTGAGAGCAAAGACAGCAAGTCCGTCTGTACCAACAAAAACTGATACTGAGCGACCGTCAAACATGGGCGCTCAAAACGGAAGACCTCTCCACTGCTGGCTCCCCAGCAAAGTTTGGCTGCCCTGCCTTGTAACTCAGAAGGCGAATCATATTCTCGAAACCACGGAATATTCTGCCTATCTACAGATTCTTCTGAACGCCGACCAACCATATTTTAGTCTTTTGTCGTCCAGTGCGGAAAGGTTAGGTTAGGTTAGGTTAGTGGTGTTTAACGTCCCGTCGACAACGAGGTCATTAGAGACGGAGTGCAAGCTCGGGTTAGGGAAGGATGGGGAAAGAAATCGGCCGTGCCCTTTCAAAGGAACCATCCCGGCATTTGCCTGAAACGATTTAGGGAAATCACGGAAAACCTAAATCAGAATGGCCGGAGACGGGATTGAACCGTCGTCCTCCCGAATGCGAGTCCAGTGTGCTAACCACTGCGCCACCTCGCTCGGTTTCCAGCGCGGAAAGTTTGTGAGGAAATACCTACTCATACAATGGTACCCATCTCAGAGTAAAAATTCTCGGAAATAACCCAGCCTGATATTTTCGAGGTGGCCGAGCAGTTCTAGGCGCTTCAGTCTGGATCCGCGCGACCGCTACGGTCGCAGGTTCGAATCCTGCCTCGTGCATGGATGTGTGTCATGTCCTTAGGTTAGTTAGGTTTAAGTAGTTCTAACTTATAGGGGACTGATGACGTCATAAGTTATGTCCCATAGTGCTCAGAGCCATTTTTTGATGTTCGAGGTAGCGCTTCCTCGTTTCTCTCTGCTGCGTCCAAGCTTTCCAGAGTTTCCGAAGTATTATCCGGTTATCCTTCCGGCCCCGCTATAATACTGGCCAGCCGCCGCTGTACTGTGCTTCCGCACTCAACTGCCCAGACCGTCCGTCTTGGCACTTCCTGTGTGAAGCAGGACCATCACACCTGTGCGGGCTTTTCCACCCAGGGCTTGAGTTACGCCTGCCGTTTCATTTCCACTGGCGTTCCAACCTCTACTAGTATAGGCAATCATTCATTACGCTGTTTGAAAGAAACTTCGCCACCTTAGATGCAATAAGTGTTAATAATTATTTACAAGGTGTACGTGACAATGTCAGTCTTCTTTAAATATTCATATATGCGTTGTACAACCTACCAGATGATACCGAATTCGGGTTGTAAATCACGGCAAAGTTTGTAGATGAGTGCTTGTAAGGTGCGAAATTATAGCCACCTTACAAACTAATACCGGTACTCTATTAGAAAATTATGTGTTCGTTTTTCGTACTCATCGGCATTCATTTACATTTGTCAACATTTACAGCTAGCAGCCATTCGTCACACCAATTAGAAATTTTGTCTAAGTTATCCTGTATCCTCCTACAGGCACTCAACGACGACACGATCTTGCACACCACAGCATCATCAGCAAACAACCGCAGATTGCTGCCACGCTGTCCGCCAAATGATTTGTTCAAATGGCTCTGAGCACTATGGGACTTAACATCTATGGTCATCAGTCCCCTAGAACTTAGAACTACTTAAACCTAACTAACCTAAGGACATCACACAACACCCAGTGTATATAGACAACAACAGCAGTGTGTGTAATCTTATGGGACTTAACTGCTAAGGTCATCAGTCCCTAAGCTTACTCACTACTTAACCTAAATTATCCTAAGGACAAACACACACACCCATGCCCAAGGGAGGACTCGAACCTCCTCCGGGACCAGCCGCACAGTCCACGACTGCAGCGCCTTAGACCGCTCGCTAATCCCGCGCAACAACAGCGGTCCTATCATACTTCCCTGGGGCGCTCCTGACAGTACACTTGTCTCTAATGAACACTTCACATCGAGGGTGTGCTAGTTGCGAAGTCTTCGAGCCACTCATATGCCTCGGAACCCATTCCCTAAGCTAATACCTTCGTCAACAGTCAGCAGTGCGACATAGTGTCAAATGCTTTACGGATATCTAGTAATATGAAATCCACCTGCTGCCCTTCGTCTATAGTTTGCAGGATATCATGTGAGCTGTTTCTCGCACGGCCACTATGACCGAGCGGTTCTAGGCGCTTCAGTCCGGAACCGCGCTTCTGTTACGATCGCAGATTCGAATCCTGCCTCGGACATGGATGTGCGTGATGTCCTTAAATTAGTTAGGCTTAGGTAGATCTAAGTCTAGGGGACTGATGACCTCCGATGTTAAGTCCCATTGTGCTTAGAGCCATTTGAACCATTTTTGTTTCTCGCACGAGCGATGCTTCCTAAAACCATTGATTCGCGGATAGCAGCTTCTCAGTCTCGAGAAAATTTATTGTATTCGAACTGAGAATATTTTCCAAGATTCTACACAAAAGAAACGGATGTTAAGGTATCGGTCTGTAATTTTTCTATTTCGTTTTTTTTAGTCTTCTTATTTACAGGAGCCACGTGCGCTTTTATCTAGTCTCTCGGAACTTTGCGCTGGAAGAAAGATTCGCGATAAATGCTTTAGAGTACCCTCTGTAAAACCGAAATGCGATTCCACCCGGACCTGGCTAGTTATTTGCTTTTAATTCTTTCAGTTGTTTCTCTACGACAGGGATGCTTATTTCTACGCCGTGCACACGGAAATTTGTGCGATTTTCAAGCGACGGTATGTTTATACGATTCTCCTGCGTAAACGAATTCTTAAATGCGAAATTTAAATCTTCGGCTCTACATTTGTTATCTTACACTGCCACACCAGACTGATCAGCGAGTGACTGGATTGGAAGCCTTACCCTGTACAGGTCCCTCGACCGCAGAGCAGCACTCGCCTCCTACACCCTCACTTATTTGCTGGTCTACGCTGACGACCAGATAATTATACAAGAAACGGAACAATGTTTACAATGAGCAGCAGGTGTATTGAGCCAAAACGCAATACAATTTAACCGTATCTTCCAATAAGTCAAAGATAACGGCTTTCAAAGAAAAGAATCCAGTCAGATCGAAAATAATAAAAAATGGGTAAATTTTATAGCGGGTATCCCACTTCAGCTATGTAGGTTGTGATGTTAGTTTCAACTGTGACAAAGATATTTAAAATAATGTTAATAAATTTCAAGCTAACTGTGGAACAACTGGGAGTACTTTGGGAAGAAAAGCAATGAAAGAAACACAAACGAAATTCTATAAAGTTATGGCTGTATCTGCTCTTGTATGTAGTTCCTAAGCACGGACAGTAACAAAAACGAAAAATCAGATATGCAGGAAGCAGAGATGAAGTTCTTGAGATAAGTAAGGCGCTGTAAAAAAAATGGATAAAACAAGGAATGAAACAAGATCTTTTTAAAAATCTCTTGAGTTATTGGCAAGGCAGAAAATAGAATTTACTGGGAGAATGATGCTGACAGAATGATAGGAAATAGATTTCCAAAAAAAGTGACGAGTCGTCGGTCGACTAGAATGAGAGAACTCGGTAGACGGATGATGGAGAGACCGGAATACGTGACGGTAAACCTAGTTCTTAGAAGAAGATAATGACGACGACGAGGATGTTGTTGTTGTTGATGATGATGATGATGATGACGTATTCAAGTCTATGCCTTCCCCTTCAGTTTTCACTCCCTACAGCTATTTCCTGATGTCTTAACATATGTCCTATCATCCTCCCCCTCATTATTGGCGATTGTCTTCTCTCCTACTTCTGCCTGGCCTTATCCAGTTTCTCCAAGGAGTCGGCGTGTTATTTCGGATGTGGATACTTTCCCTGATGCCACCACTTCCCACCAGGACACACTTTCTGTGCTCCACTTGTCTGTGTGTAGTTTTATCACTCGTGCAAGTGCGGGAATGTTTTCTAAATGTTTGCGAATCGTGTAACTGACGTGCGCTTTGGGTACCAGCCCGACACTCACCTGGTCGGATGTGGGAGACCGCCTAAAAACCACATTCATACTGTCGAACGTATAGAGCCTCGTCGTTAAGCCTCCGGGCGGATTCGCTACAGGCCTAGTGAGCTTTCCTGTATCCCGAAAGCTGGCGTTTCAACGCGGTCTGATATGCAGGTGGATTCCCTTCTTATCCTCAATGTTTTCCAAAAATTTCTTTCCTCGCCGATTCTACGGAGAACATCCTTATTCCTTACCTTATCATTCCACGTTATTTTCAACATCCTCCCGTAGCAGCACATTTCGTATGCTACTATTCTCTCCCTGTTTTCCTACACTTCACCGGACAGTGCTGTACTCCAAACGCACATTCTCAGAAATTTTTTCCTCAAATTAAGGTTTATGTTTGATACTAGTAGACTTATTTTGTCCAGGAGAACCCTCCACGCCTGTGCTAGTTCACTTTTTATGTCCTCTTTGTTTAGTCTGTCATGGATGTCGCTTCGTAAATAGCACAATTCCCTTACTTCGTCTACTTAATGATCATCAGTTTTGATATTAACTTTGTTGGTAACCTCATTGCCGTTACTTTCCGAATAGTGATTTTATGTGATCGTGCCATTTCATATGCTTCCTAGTACAAACCCTAAATGTTTAAACGGTGTGACGTGTTACAGTTATTCTCATCTCAATGTCTCGCATCAAATATTATCGACCTTAAAAATTTATTCTATGGAATAGGTGAAAAACAACTCTATAGATGCTGAAGTAGAACCTCAAATCTGATTTATGAGTAGTTCTCCCTCCACTCTTCCCCCCAGTCGCCGATTTTTTTAGGGATTGGACACACATCTACAAAATAGCTCAAGCATCTGATTATTTTACAAATGAATTAATACGTGAAAACATCTTATATCAAGCACGTGAAACATTTATGCTGGTTTTATTAATTTGGGATTATTCACCCCTAGACTAATTAGAAAGTTAAACCCAATTTTTTACGCATGCCAATGTTTATGGCGTCATAATCCTATGTAGTACAATGATATAATTTTGCAGGTAGGCACTTTCATTCATATATGTGGACACTATCTTCAAAATGTGATGCAAGTAGAGTTAGTAGTAAAAAACCAATAAGTTAAAATGTCATGCCTGTACGAACAGAGAAAATGTAGAAAGGGATAAGGTTTTTTTCTTTCATTAATTCGTGGTGGGTGTAAACAAGAAAAAGTTCCGTAAATGTTACATTTGCAATTACGTGTTTGTTGAGAGTCGCTAAGTGGTCCCTTTCTCAAATACGGGCAATTTCCGCACCGTGAGGTTCTCTCTTTCAACACACATACGCAGATTCTAACTGTAATACTTGTCTTGTTGTGTTAAACCTCTAACTTAAGATAATACCTCTTAAGGGGGGACGTTGATGAAATTGACCAAAAATGTCAATTTTCGATTTATTTTTTATTTGTTAGTACAACTCATGGACAATACGTTACCAAAGTTTCAATGTTGAAATCGCATCCGGAGTGCCTGAAAATTAATTAAAAGAGTGACGCGGCCTCCCTGCCACGCCCACGTTTTGAAGCAGCACTTCAATACCAGCTCAGTGAACAACGATTCTGTGCATTACTTTCAACCAAACGTGTGCGGGATACATCTAGAAAGCCGTGATACATACTCTTTGGTTTTATAGATCATCTCTGACTCTGTTCCGTATCTTATAAACTCATATGGAAACGATGCCCTAAGAACACATTTGTATCTGCTACAGTTGTCAGAATTGCAACCTATGATGCAGTTATTGTGTTTAATGATGGGAACGTCGGGAGAATGAAGGTATTAGAAGGAATGGGCTTTAAGATAGGAAATTTTACTCAAAACATCCTGAGAAAAATAGATTTACAGCACGTCTCTGCAGCTGAAAAGTCAGTTGAAGAAGACAGACAACAAGAAACCGGAAGAGAAGCCTTGAAGGGAAAGATGACACGGAGTACAAATGTGGTGCCTGCTGAAGAAGTGACATAAGGAAAAAAGTTAGTTTGAACTTTAAATTGCGTTGCCTGAAAAGTTTGTTTTTTAGAGTTTATGTACCTTTTCCTCAGTTTCTATGAATACTAGAACTATGAAATTTTGTACACATTGTCCCAAGAGAAAATTTTGAAATTCTGATTGCAAGCTGAGATATGGGGCAAAGTGCTTGGAATTTTCCATGAATTTAAAATTGTACTTGTGGAATTATAATTAAAAAGTTATGAAAATTCTCCTATTTGACATATTCCAAAAACCTCATAAGCTTACAACATATAAAGAGATGAAACAGAGAAATTTTTGTAGCAATCTCTTGAATACTTTCTGAGGAAAAGGAACATACATTATTTATTGAAAATAAAATTACAAATTTCATTCAAAAAAAGTTGAATATATATAATCAAAGGATTTTATATGTAAATGTGTTACTTTCATATAAAGCGTGGTACAAAACTTCATTGCCATATCTCCAAAACTGTGGATTTGTTGCATTTTTGAAATAGTGTGTGTTTTTCATCAAAGTCCCTCCTTTGAGTCGATTGTGACAGTATTTAAATTTTTTGAATCCGTTCAATAGTTACACCAAATGCTAAAAATAACATTTTTGTTGCTCCTGGAATCCGTTAGATAGGCGACCACCAACTACAAACTGTCTATTTAGTTATAGAGATTTTCCTGGACAGTTTTCTTGGTAAGAATAATGCCCTGCCAAAAGCACACAGATTATTCAGGTGATTGATATAGTGTGTAAATGAAACTGCTAATGAAGGGTGTAAATCTTTTCGTGTCATCATTCTCGTCACTGCTTCCATGTGGCCGGCCACGACTACCTCCCCAGTGCCAATCACTTCATCTCAGAGTAGCATCTCCATACTTGGCTATCTCTGAGTTCCCCTAAAGTTTTTGCTCTGTACGGTTCTGGTCAGATGAGTATCGGGTAATATCAACAGCAGCAGAAAATGGTATAACAGGTGTATGATTCGTTATGAATAGGAAGGTAGGGCAGAGGGTGTGTTACTGTGAACAGTTCAGTGACCGGGTCGTTATAATCAGAATCGACAGCAGACCAACACCGACAACGATAGTTCAGGTATACATGCCGACGTCGCAAGCTGAAGATGAACACATAGAGAAAGTGTATGAGGATATTGAAAGGGTAAGGCAGTATGTAAAGGGGGACGAAAATCTAATAGTCATGGGCGACTGGAATGCAGTTGTAGGGGAAGGAGTAGAAGAAAAGGTTACAGGAGAATATGGGCTTAGGACAAGGAATGAAAGAGGAGAAAGACTAATTGAGTTCTGTAACAAGTTTCAGCTAGTAATAGCGAATACCCTGTTCAACAATCAGAAGAGGAGGAGGTATACTTGGAAAAGGCCGGGAGATACGGTAAGATTTCCATTAGATTACATCATGGTCAGACAGAGATTCCGAAATCAGATACTGGATTGTAAGGCCTACCCAGGAGCAGATATAGACTCAGATCACAATATAGTAGTGAAGAAGAGTAAACTGAAGTTCAAGACATTAGTCAGGAAGAATCAATAGGCAAAGAAGTGGGATACGGAAGTACTAAGGACAGACTCAGCATACAGGAAAGTCAAAACAACCTTTGGTGACATTAAAAGCAACGGTGGTAACATTAAGAGTGCAACGGGAATTCCACTGTTAAATGCAGAGGAGAGAGAGCAGATAGGTAGAAAGAATACATTGAAAGCGTCTATGAGGGTGAAGATTTGTCTGATGTGATAGAAGAAGAAACAGGAGTCGATTTAGAAGAGATAGGGGATCCAGTATTAGAATCGGAATTTAAAAGAGCTTTGGAGGACTTACGGTCAAATAAGGCAGAAGGGATGGATAATATTCCATCAGAATTTCTAAAATCATTGGGAGAAGTGGCAACAAAACGACTATTCACGTTGGTGTGTAGAATATATGAGTCTGGCGATATACCATCTGACTTTCGGAAGAGCATCATCTACACAATTCCGAAGACGGCAAGAGCTGATAAGTGCGAGAATTATCGCACAATCAGCTTAACAGCTCATCCATCGAAGCTGCTTACAAGAATAATATACAGAAGAATGGAAAATAAAATTGAGAATGCGCTAGGTGACGATCAGTTTTGCTTTAGGAAAAGTATAGGGACGAGAGAGGCAATTCTGACGTTACGGCTAATAATGGAAGCAAGGCTAAAGAAAAATCAAGACCCTTTCATAGGATTTGTCGACCTGGATAAAGCGTTCGACAATACAAAATGGTGCAAGCTGTTCGAGATTCTGAAAAAAGTAGGGGTAAGCTATAGGGAGAGACGGGTCGTATACAATATGTACAACAACCAAGAGGGAATAATAAGAGTGGACGATCAAGAACGAAGTGCTCGTATTAAGAACGGTGTAAGACAAGGCTGTAGCCTTTCGCCCCTACTCTTCAATCTGTACATCGAGAAAGCAATGATGGAAATAGAAGATTCAGGAGTGGAATTAAAATACAAGGTGAAAGGATATCAACGATACGATTCGCTGATGATATTGCTATCCTGAGTGAAAGTGAAGAAGAATTAAATGATCTGCTGAACGGAATGAACAGTCTAAGGAGTACACAGTATGGTTTGAGAGTAAATCGGAGAAAGACGAAGGTAATGAGTAGTAGAAATGAGAACAGCGAGAAACTTAACGTCAGGATTGATGGTCACGAAGTCAATGAAGTTAAGGAATTCTGCTACCTAGGCAGTAAAATAACCAATGACGGACGGAGCAAGCAGACTCGCTATGGCAAAAAGGCATTTCTGGCCAAGAGAAGTCTACTAATATCAAATACCGGCCTTAATTTGGGGAAGAAATTTCTGAGGATGTACGTCTGGAGTACAGCATTGTATGGTAGTGAAACATGGACTGTGGGAAAACCGGAACAGAAGAGAATCGAAGCATTTGAGATGTGGTGCTATAGACGAATGTTGAAAATTAGGTGGACTGATAAGGTAAGGAATGAGGAGGCTCTACGCAGAATCGGAGAGGAAAGGAATATGTGGAAAACACTGATAAGGAGAAGGGACAGGATGATAGGACATCTGCTAAGACATGAGGGAATGACTTCCATGGTACTAGATGGAGGTGTAGAGGGCAAAAACTGAAGAGGAAGACAGAGATTGGAATACGTCAAGCAAATAATTAAGGGCGTAGGTTGCAAGTGCTACTCTGAGATGAAGAGGTTAGCACAGGAAAGGTATTCATGGCGGGCCGTATCAAACCAGTCAGTAGACTGATGACCAAAAAAACAAAAAAAACAAAAAAAACGGTTCCTCCAGTACTGACGTATCTTAAGACATGTCCTATCATCCTATCCCTATTTATTTTAAAATCTTAAACATGACTGTTACTCCGTACCTGTATGACATCCTACTTGGAGAGATTGAAAAACTCTTCCAACACCAATGCAGACGTTACTCTGCAAAAACGAAGTCCTCTCGGCTGAGGCTTCACAATAAATACTGCTCGTCCAAATTGCCCGGAAGTCGTTATACAAAGAAGGAGTGCTTGTTTATAAGGAACGGAACGCATATGAAATCAACCGTTGAATCGTCCTAGCAATGCACCTGCTTGGAGTAGGGATAAATGGACCTCTAAAGTTTTGTGCTACATGGAATTCCCACGGCCGATATTTCTATCGTTTTGTAATAGAGTATGATTTCGATCTCAACGGGAAGAGTACGACAGGCCAATCGTGGGACAGCAGAGTAATGGTAAGAGATTTCTGAAAGTAGGATTTTTTCATTCGTTCATGTCTGTAACACATTTCAAGACTTCAAAGGCGTTTTTCTCGGCATATGATTTTTCGAAACGGCACGCAGTAAAACACCAACGACTTTAACTCTTTTTATTTCAAAATTTAACCATGAACTTGAAATAACATTTCGGAGTGAACTACACAGGGGATTTGAACAATAGTTATTAATAAATGACTGTTCTTTTTTGGTGAACGAATTTATACAGATCAGACCAAAATCAATATTTCTGAAACTCCCTACTTGGTTCACTACCCACACTCATGTAGATTGTACAAGTTTTTCTTCTTGTTAAAAATTCAGATCGGCACCAGTTACAATGCGTGCCACAGATAGCCTCAAGTTCAACATGCCTCGGGAGAATTACTGCTGTATCACCATTTTGTAATATTTTTTGACAAAAATGCTCAATATTTACCTCCCCCCCCCCCCCCCCCCCCAAGTATTATTTTCTACCACCTTTCCTTCCTTTTCCTTCTGCCCGAATAAAAATGCTCAAGAAAAGGTACTTTTAGATTGTTACAGTGGTGTCACCCCTTAAGAACACAAATAGTCACAAGCCACGACTCAGAGCTGCAGGGCTGTAGTATTACAGGTGAGCAGAGCAAATGCCAAGTGTAGTGGCCCATTAACATAAGGTTCTTGTCGACGTAAAAGTTGACTTGTATGCAGCAGAACACAATGATGGCATCAGAGTTGCAGCGGTATGTATAAGACAAATAGCAAAAATCAACTTGTTGCATACAGTAAACATACAAATTGAAAGTTGATAGTAACACAACACAATAACAGCAGGAGTTATAAATTGTATATGTGCTACAGCACTTAAACAAATTAAGAAAACGTTAAGAGAAAGTGATTAGCAACAATAGCAAATGAACGTTTAACACTTTGGTATAAATTAATCTGTGTAAAATTTATTAAATTTATTCCGTCCGCAAAATTGCCAACATTGACAGCACTGTCTTTGGAGAAATGCCGATCTTCCAGTGAACATACTGTCAGACATAGACAGCAGAAAAGATGCTAGATATGAAACTTTCTGGCAGATTTCAGTTGTGAGGCATATCGGGACTTGAAGCCGGGGCTTCTCCTTTCCGCAGGCAAGTGCTCCACCAATTGAGCTACCCGAGTACGATTGAAAACACAGTCTGGCCCACAGTTTTATTCTGGCAGGAAGTTTCACATCAGCGCACAGTCCGCTGCAGAGTGAAAATTCATTCTGGAATTGCTGTATATTCTGTGACTCTCTGCAGACTCAGAGGTAGATTTGGTCGCAAGGAGGTTCCATCTTACCATAGATAACTTGTTCTTCTTACTCCGCTTCTTAATCTACGAGGGTCACTCCAAAGGATATGCACACAATTTTTTTTAATACATCTTTTGTCCTACATGTTTGAAAGCTTTACAGTGTGTAGATACATCCTTTAGGAACAATATCTTCATCTCTCCACATAATTTCCATCCCTCTCAACTGCCTTACGCCATCTTGGAACCAGCGCCTGTATACCCGCACGGTACAATTCTAGACCATCCTGTTGGAGCCCCTGTTTGGCAGCGTGCACAAGGGACTCATCAGCTTCAAACCTTGTTCCACGAAGAGAGTCTTTCAGTTTCCCAAAGAGAAGATAATCACATGGAGCCAGGTCAGGACTGTAAGGCGGGTGTTTCAGTGTTGTCCACCCGAGTTTTGTGATCCCTTCCACGGTTTTTTGACTGACATGTCGGCGTGCATTGTCGTGCAACAGCAAAACATCCTGCTTTTGCCGATGTGGTCGAACACGACAGTCGAGCTTGAAGTTTCTTCAGTGTCGTCACATGTTGTTGTTGTTGTGGTCTTCAGTCCTGAGACTGGTTTGATGCAGCTCTCCATGCTACTCTATCCTGTGCAAGCTTTTTCATCTCCCAGTACCTACTGCAACCTACATCCTTCTGAATCTGCTTAGTGTATTCATCTCTTGGTCTCCCTCTACGATTTTTACCCTCCACGCTGCCCTCAAATACTAAATTGGTGATCCCTTGATGCCTCAGAACATGTCCTACCAACCGATCCCTTCTTCTGGTCAAGTTGTGCCACAAACTTCTCTTCTCCCCAATCCTATTCAATACTTCCTCATTAGTTATGTGATCTACCCATCTAATCTTCAGCATTCTTCTGTAGCACCACATTTCGAAAGCTTCTATTCTCTTCTTGTCCATACTATTTATCGTCCATGTTTCACTTCCATACATGGCTACACTCCATACGAATACTTTCAGAAATGACTTCCTGACACTTAAATCAATACTGGATGTTAACAAATTTCTCTTCTTCAGAAACGCTTTCCTTGCCATTGCCAGCCTACATTTTATATCCTCTCTACTTCGACCATCATCAGTTATTTTGCTCCCCAAATAGCAAAACTCCTTTACTACTTTAAGTGCCTCATTTCCTAATCTAATTCCCTCAGCATCACCCGACTTAATTAGACTACATTCCATTATCCTTGTTTTGCTTTTGTTGATGTTCATCTTATATCCTCCTTTCAAGACACTGTCCATTCCATTCAACTGCTCTTCCAAGTCCTTTGCTGTCTCTGACAGAATTACAATGTCATCGGCAAACCTCAAAGTTTTTATTTCTTCTCCATGAATTTTAATACCTACTCCGAATTTTTATTTTGTTTCCTTTACTGCTTGCTCAATATACAGATTGAACAACATCGGGGACAGGCTACAACCCTGTCTTACTCCCTTCCCAACCACTGCTTCCCTTTCATGTCCCTCGACTCTTATAACTGCCATCTGCTTTCTGTACAAATTGTAAATAGCCTTTCGCTCCCTGTATTTTACCCCTGCCACCTTTAGAATTTGAAAGAGAGTATTCCAGTCAACATTGTCAAAAGCTTTCTCTAAGTCTACAAATGCTAGAAACGTAGGTTTGCCTTTCCTTAATCTTTCTTCTAAGATAAGTCGTAAGGTCAGTATTGCCTCACGTGTTCCAGTGTTTCTACGGAATCCAAACTGATCTTCCCCGAGGTTGGCTTCTACTAGTTTTTCCATTCGTCTGTAAAGAATTCGTGTTAGTATTTTGCAGCTGTGACTTATTAAGCTGATAGTTCGGTAATTTTCACATCTGTCAACACCTGCTTTCTTTGGGATTGGAATTATTATATTCTTCTTGAAGTCTGAGGGTATTTCGCCTGTCTCATACATCTTGCTCACCAGATGGTAGAGTTTTGTCAGGACTGGCTCTCCCACGGCCGTCAGTAGTTCCAATGGAATATTGTCGTCACATATGCATCAGAATTTACGGTGGTTCCACTTGGCATGATGTCCACAAGCAAGAGTCCTTCGGAATCGAAAAACACCGTAGCCATACCTTTTCCAGCAGAAGGTATGGTTTTGAATTTTTTTTTTATTTTTTAATTGGGTGAACTTGCACGATGCCACTCCATTGATTGCCCCTTCGTCTCTGGTGAAAAATGATGGAGCCATGTTTCATCACCTGTCACAATTCTTCCAAGAAATTCATCTCCACCATTCTCGTACTGTTCCAAAATTTCGCTGCATACCGTTTTTCTCGTTTCTTTGTGAGCCACTGTCAACATCCTGGGAACCCACCTGGCACAAACCTTTTCTAATGCCAACACTTTCAGTATTCTGCAAACATTTCCTTCCCCTATCCCAGCGTGGGGTGACAATTCGTTCACTGTGATGCGTCTGTGAGCAGTCACCAATTCGTTAACTCTCTGCACATTGTCTGGAGTGTGTGCAGTACGAGGCCTGCCGCTGCGAGGACAGTCCTCAGTATCGCTGTGCCCGCTTTTATCACGTAACCTGCTTGCCCACCGACTAACTGTACTGCGATCAACAGCAGCATCTCCATACACCTTTTTCAACCTCTTGTGGATGTTTCCCACTGTCTCGTTTTCACAGCACAGGAATTCTATGATAGCACGTTGCTTCAGACGAACGTCAAGTGTAGCAGCCATCTTGAAGACATGCTGTGACGGCACCTGTCACGGGAACAGGTTGGACTAAATTTGAAATTAAGCGGGAAGGATGTATCTACACACTGTAAAACTTTCACTCATGCAGAATGAAAACTGTATTTTTACGAAAATAGTGTTGGAGTGACCCTCGTAACAAGGGGAGGTCAAGACGTTGCGATCACAAATTTACTTAAAACTTCGTACACCTTTAGTAGGCCATTAAAACAATATAATTTGCAAGTAGTAAGGTTCAAATGGCTCTGAGCACTATGGGACTTAACATCTGAGGTCACCAGTCCTCTAGATTTAGAATTACTTAAACCTAACTAACCTAAGGACATCACACACGTCCATGTGCGAGGCAGGATTCGAACCTGCGACCGTAGCAGTCGCGCAGTTCCAGACTGAAGCGGCTAGAAACACTCGGCCACTCCGGCCGGCTATGCAAGTAGTAAGGTGCACTACTCAAGTAATTACGAGAAAATCGCAGGAAAACTTTTAGGTTTCTGTTACGTGCTTATGTCTTACAGTCCAGACTGTATACCGGTTACGAACCTTTCAGAGTACGCTGATAAAATAGCTCCATACTTAACAATAATATACAAGCGTTCGCTCGACGAAAGATCCGTATCCAAAGACTCGAAACTTGCACAGGTCACACCAGTGTAATAGGAGTTATCCACTAAATTACATATCGTTAACGTCGATATGCAGCAGGATTTTGGAACATATACTGCGTTTGAACATTATAAATTACCTCGAAGAGAACGATCTATTGACACACAGTCAACATGGATTTAGAAAATATCGTTCTTGTGAAACACAGTTAGCTCTTTACTCACATGTACTGTTGACTGCTATTGACAAGGATTTCAAATAGATTGCATATTTCTATATTTCTAGAAGGCTTCTGACATTGTACCACACAAGCGGGTTGTAGTCAAATTGCGAGCTTATCGAATATCGTCTCAGTTATGTGACTGGATTCGTGATTGCCTGTCAGAGAGGTCACAGTTCGTAGTAATTGACGGAAAGTCATCGAGTAAAACAAAAGTGATTTCTGGCGTTCCCCAAGGTACTGTTATAGACCCTTTGCTATCCCTTATCTATACAGCGTGTTACAAAAAGGGTACGGCCAAACTTTCAGGAAACATTCCTCACACACAAATAAAGAAAAGATGTTATGTGGACATGTGTCCGGAAACGCTTAATTTCCATGTTAGAGCTCATTTTAGTTTCTTCCACCTACGCTCAATGGAGCACGTTATCATGATTTCATAGGAGATACTCTACCTGTGCTGCTAGAACATGTGCCTTTACATGTACGACACAACATGTGGTTCATGCACGATGGAGCTCCTGCACATTTCAGTCGAAGTGTTCGTACGCTTCTCAACAACAGATTCGGAGACCGATGGATTGGTAGAGGCGGACCAATTCCATGGCCTCCACGTTCTCCTGACCTCAACCCTCTTGACTTTCATTTATGGGGGCATTTGAAAGCTCTTGTCTACGCAACCCCGGTACCAAATGTAGAGACTCTTCGTGCTCGTATTGTGGACGGCTATGATACAATACGCCATTCTCCAGGGCTACATCAGCGCATCAGGGATTCCATGCGACGGAGGGTGGATGCATGTATCCTCGCTAACGGAGGACATTTTGAACATTTCCCGTAACAAAGTGTTTGAAGTCACGCTGGTACGTTCTGTTGCTGTGTGTTTCCATTCCATGACTAATGTGATTTGGAGAGAAGTAATAAAATGAGCTCTAACATGGAAAGTAAGCGTTTCCGGACACATGTCCACATAACATATTTTCTTTCTTTGTGTGTGAGGAATGTTTCCTGGAAGTTTGGCCGTACCTTTTTGTAACACCCTGTATAAACGATTTAAGGGACAATCTGAGCAGCCGTCTTAGGTTGTTTGTTGATGATGTTGTCGTTTATCGGAAAGTCATCAGACGATCAAAAGAAATTGCATAATGTTTTAGGAAAAATATCTGTATGGTGCAAAATTGGCAATCGACCCTAAGTAATAAAAGTGTGGGGCCATCCACATGAGTGCTAAAAGGAATCCGCTAAACGTCGGTTACACGATAAAGCAGTCAAATCTGAGGGCCGCAAATTCAACTAAATACCTAGAAATTACAATTACGAACAACTTATATTAGAAAGAATACATAGAAAATATTGTGAGGAAGACATACCAAAGACTGCCTCTTATTGGCAGAAGTCTTAGAAAATGTAACAGATCTACTAAAGAGACCGCCACACTACGTTTGTCTGTCCTCTTTCGAAGTACTGCTGCGCGGTGTCGAATCCCTACCAGGTAGGGGTAACGGAATACATCGAGGGAGTTCAAGTCGGGCAACATATTTTGTATTATCGAAAAGTAGGGGGCAGAGTGTTACCGACAAGATATAGGATTTGAGATGGACATAATTAAAACAAAGGCGTTTCTCGCCGTGGCGGAATCTTCCCACGAAATTTCAATCACCAATCTTCTCCTGCGAATGCGAAAATATTTTGTTGACGCTGACCGACACAGTGAGAAACGATCATCATAATAAAATAAGGGAAATCAGAGCTTGTACCGAAAGATACAAGTGTTCGTTTTTTTGGGCGTGCTGCTTCGACATTGGAAAAATAGAGAATTATTGTGAGGGTGGTTCGATGAACCCTCTACCAAGCACTTAAATGTGATTTGCAGAGTATCCACGTATATGTAATGTAGATCTGTGTGTAGGTACCAGAAGTCATAGTTCATGGTGGTCAATTGATCAGCGTTTGAGCTTCGTAAGATGAACATGTTTGAGGCTGTGGTACGGCTCGCGCTCAAACTTGATTATTAATCTGTTTTTTTCATCTCTGTTCATATGAAAAAATGAAAAAACACGTGTGTTTTTATGAAGTATTTGCTTGAAATTTGATGTCTGTATGACAAATACCATCCTGCAAAGTGAGAGAGCACTTCCGACGAGTAATTATACACTAATTACTCTTGTGGTCTAATACATTGTGACTTCTATATTACTGATTCTGAATAACGCCATTCGCATAATGATTTATCGATGTTTGACTTGGGCTTTCCAAGCCTGTGCCTCGTCCTTGAAAATTTAATTACAAATAGTAAATAGTCAAATAAAATATGAAATCCATTACAACTTCATGAAAATACACGTTTTTTTTCATTATATTACATTTCAAATGTCATACATTAAATAAAATGACTACTGATGAAAAAATATGGGTTAAAAAGTAGTGCTCGAGGAATTTGAACCTCCGCCTTGTCCAGACGTCTCTTGCTAAGCGCCAACGCTGGTTGCTTGACCACAATAACTTGTTACAGATGGCACCTTTCCACAAATACAGTTTCTCGGAATTACCAGAGTAGTGCGCCTTACTATTTCTACATCTAGGTCTACATCTACATGGATACTCTGCAAATCACATTTAAGTTCCTGGCAGAGGGTTCATCGAACCACCTTCACAATTCTCTACTATTCCAATCTCGTATAGCGTGCGGAAAGAATGAACATCTATATCTTTCCGTACGAGCTCTGCTTGCCCTTATTTTGTCGTGGTGATCGTTCCTCCCAATGTAAGTCGGTGTCAACAAAATATTTTCGCATTCGGAGGAGAAAGTTGGTGATTGGAATTTCGTGAGAAGATTCCGTCGCAACGAAAAACGACTTTCTTTTTAACGATTTCCAACCCAAATCCTGTATCATTTCTGTGACACTCTCTCCCATATTTCGCGATAATACAAAACGTGCTGCCTTTCTTTGAACTTTTTCGATGTAACCCGTCAGTCCTACCTGGTAAGTATCCCACATCGCGGAGCAGTATTCTAAAAGAGGACGGACAAGCGTAGTGTAGGCAGTCTCCTTAGTAGGTCTGTAACATTTTCTAAGTCTCCTGCAAATAAAACGCAGTCTTTGGTTAGCCTTCCACACAACATTTTCTACGTGTTCTTTCCAATTTAAGTTGTTTGTAATTGTAATATCTAGGTATTTAGTTGAATTTACGGCTTTTAGATTAGACTGATTTATCGTGTCACCGAAGTTTAACGAGTTCCTTCTAGCACTCATGTGGATGACATCACATTTTTCGTTACTTAGGGTCGACTGCCCTTTTCGCACCATTTAGATATATTTTCTAAATCGTTTTGCAGTTTTTTGATCTTCTGATGACTTTATTAGTCGATAAACGACAGCGTCATCTGCAAACAACCGAAGGCGGCTGCTCAGATTGTCTCCCAAATCAAGGAACTGCAAAAGACCTATAACACTACCTTGAGGAACGCCAGAAATCACTTCTGTTTTACTCGATGACTTTCCGTCAATTACTATGAACTGTGGCCTCTCTGATAGGAAATCGCAAATCCAGTCACATAAATGAGACGATATTCCATAAGCACGGAATTTTAGTACGAGCCGCTTGTGTGGTACAGTGTCAAAAGCCTTCCGGAAATTCAGGAATACGCAATCGATCTGAAATCCCTTGTGAATAGCACTCAGCACTTCATGTGAATAAAGAGCTAGTTGTGTTTCACAGGAACTACGTTTCCTAAACCCATGTTGACTGTGTGTCAATGGACAGTTTCCTTCGAGGTAATTCATAATGTTCGAACACAATATATGTTCTAAAATCGTGCTGTATATCGACGTTAAGGATATGGGCCTGTAATTCAGTGGATTACTCCTACTACCTTTCTTGAATATTAGTGTGAACAGTGCTACTTTCCAGTCTTTGGGTACGGACATTTCGTCGAACGAACGGTGTTATATACGATCGTTAAGTATGGAGCTAATGCATCAGAATACTCCGAAATGAACCTAATTGGTATACAGTCTGGACCAGAAGACTTGCTTTTATTAAGTGATTTGAGCTGCTTCACTACTCCAAGGATATTCACTTCTACGTTACTCATGTTGGCAGCTATTCTCTATTCGAATTCTGTAGTATTTACATCGTCTTGTTTTGTGAAGGCATTTCGGAAGGCTGTGTTTAGTAAATCTGCCTTGGGAGCACTGTCTTCGATAGTGTCTCCATTGTTATCGCGAAGAGAAGGCATTGACTGTTTCTTGCCGCTAACATACTTCACATACGACCAGAATCTCTTTGGATTTTCTGCCAGGTTTCGAGACAAAGTTTCGTTGTCGAAACTGTTATAGGCGTCTCGCATTGAACTCCGCTCTAAGTTTCGAGCTTCTGTAAAGGATCGCCAATCTTGGGGATTTTGTGTCTGTTTAAATTTGGCATGTTTGTTTCGTTGTTACTGCAACAGTGTTCTGACCCGTTTTGTGTACCAAGGAGGATCAGCTCCGTCGTTTGTTAGTTTATTTGGTGTAAACCTCTCAATTGCAGCCGATACTATTTCTTTCAATTTAAGCCACATCCGGTCTACACTTACAGTATTAATTTGGAAGGAGTGGAGATTGTCTCTCAGGAAGGCGTCAAGTGAATTTTTATCTGCTTTTTTGAATAGGTATATTTTTCGCTTATTTTTCAAGGATTTGGGGATGACAATATTCAATCTAGCTACGACAACCCTGTGTTCACTAATCCCTATATCGGTTTTTATGCTGGTTATTAACTCAGGATTATTTGTTGCTAAGAGCTCAAGTGTGTGTTTTCACAACCGTTTACTATTCGCGTGGGCTCATGAACTAACTGCTCGAAATAATTTTCAGAGAATGCGTTTAGCGCAATTTCGGATGATATTTTATGTTTACCACCAGAATTAAACATGTATTTTCGCCAACATATCGAGAGTACATTAAACTCACCACCAAATATTATCGTATGAGTCGGGTACGTGTTTGAAATCAAATCAAGTTTTACCACTTTATGTTGTTCTAATGGCCTACTAAAGGTTTACAAAGTTTGAAGTAAATCCGCGATCCCAGTGCCGTGGCCTCCCCTTGTAAGAGACTACATCAATTTTCCAAAACAGTTTCCCACTAGATGCATGCTAGTATCTACACTCCTGGAAATTGAAATAAGAACACCGTGAATTCATTGTCCCAGGAAGGGGAAACTTTATTGACACATTCCTGGGGTCAGATACATCACATGATCACACTGACAGAACCACAGGCACATAGACACAAGCAACAGAGCATGCACAATGTCGGCACTAGTACAGTGTATATCCACCTTTCGCAGCAATGCAGGCTGCTATTCTCCCATGGAGACGATCGCAGAGATGCTGGATGTAGTCCTGTGGAACGGCTTGCCATGCCATTTCCACCTGGCGCCTCAGTTGGACCAGCGTTCGTGCTGGACGTGCAGACCGCGTGAGACGACGCTTCATCCAGTCCCAAACATGCTCAATGGGGGACAGATCCGGAGATCTTGCTGGCCAGGGTAGTTGACTTACACCTTCTAGAGCACGTTGGGTGGCACGGGATACATGCGGACGTGCATTGTCCTGTTGGAACAGCAAGTTCCCTTGCCGGTCTAGGAATGGTAGAACGATGGGTTCGATGACGGTTTGGATGTACCGTGCACTATTCAGTGTCCCCTCGACGATCACCAGTGGTGTACGGCCAGTGTAGGAGATCGCTCCCCACACCATGATGCCGGGTGTTGGCCCTGTGTGCCTCGGTCGTATGCAGTCCTGATTGTGGCGCTCACCTGCACGGCGCCAAACACGCATACGACCATCATTGGCACCAAGGCAGAAGCGACTCTCATCGCTGAAGACGACACGTCTCCATTCGTCCCTCCATTCACGCCTGTCGCGACACCACTGGAGGCGGGCTGCATGATGTTGGGGCGTGAGCGGAAGACGGCCTAACGGTGTGCGGGACCATAGCCCAGCTTCATGGAGACGGTTGCGAATGGTCCTCGCCGATACCCCAGGAGCAACAGAGTCCCTAATTTGCTGGGAAGTGGCGGTGCGGTCCCCTACAGCACTGTGTAGGATCCTACGGTCTTGGCGTGCATCCGTGCGTCGCTGCGGTCCGGTCCCAGGTCGACGGGCACGTGCACCTTCCGCCGACCACTGGCGAAAACATCGATGTACTGTGGAGACCTCACGCCCCACGTGTTGAGCAATTCGGCGGTACGTCCACCCGGCCTCCCGCATGCCCACTATACACCCTCGCTGAAAGTCCGTCAACTACACATACGGTTCACGTCCACGCTGTCGCGGCATGCTACCAGTGTTAAAGACTGCGATGGAGCTCCGTATGTCACGGCAAACTGGCTGACACTGACGGCGGCGGTGCACAAATGCTGCGCAGCTAGCGCCATTCGACGCCAACACCGCGGTTCCTGGTGTGTCCGCTGTGCCGTGCGTGTGATCATTGCTTGTACAGCCCTCTCACAGTGTCCGGAGCAAGTATGGTGGGTCTGACACACCGGTGTCAATGTGTTCTTTTTTCCATTTCCAGGAGTGTATTTAGGACAGATCGTGGCCTGTAGGATGTCGAATCCAGCGCGCCACACATGGAGTACAGGTGAACTACATATTTATCTAAAGGATCTGTACTTCCCAGGAACGCCATATTTTTCCATATAAATTCTGCACATTGTAAGACAGAACTGAAGAAAATAATTGAGTTTGCGAAATATCTGTACAGGCCTTCAATGTTATCTCCATTCTTGCTCACGACAACTTCCCAACGTTTTTGCAACTTCTGTATTCCGGACAGAGCACCTCCATTATTGAGTTGTCTGGTTACTTGGGTCGCCTCACTGCAAGCGTCATCAACTGCATCAAAACCTTTTCCGTTGTAACGAGCGAGACGGCTCTGACTCGAAACCTGGTACAAAGGCAAATAAGGCTTATTAGGAACGATTCTTCTTCTGTTCGACAACGTTGAAGTAATTTTTATATGACTCTCTTGCGACATGCTTTTGCCCTTCACTGCAATTATGGGCAACCCATCTGGCAACAGCTTTTCTCATCTCTAACTTTTCAGTTGTTGTTGTTGTTGTTGTTGTGGTCTACAGTCTTGAGACTGGTTTGATGCAGCTCTCCATGCTACTCTATCCTGTGCAAGCTTCTTCATCCCCCAGTACCTACTGCAGCCTACATCCTTCTGAACCTGCTTACTGTATTCATCTCTTGGTCTCCCTCTACGATTTTTACCCTCCACACTGCCCTCCAATGCTTAATTTGTGAACCCTTGATGCCTCAGAACATGTAATACCAACCGATCGCTTCTTCTAGTCAAGTTGTGAAACAAACTCCTCCCCAATTCTATTCAGTACCTCCTCATTAGTTATGTGATCTACCCATCCAATCTTCAGCATTCTTCTGTAGCACCACATTTCAAAAGCTTCTATTCTCTTCTTCTCCAAACTTTTTATCGTCCATGTTTCACTTCCATACGTGGCTACAATCCATACAAATACTTTCAGAAACGACTTCCTGACACATCTATAATCGATGTTAACAAATTTCTCTTCTTCAGAAACTATTTCCTTGCCATTGCCAGTCTACATTTTATATCCTCTCTACTTCGACCAACATCAGTTATTTTGCTCCTCAAATAGCAAAACTCCTTTACTACTTTAAGTGTCTCATTTCCTAATCTAATTCCCTCAGCATCACCTGATTTAATTTGACTACATTCCATTATCCTCGTTTTGCTTTTGTTGATGTTCATCTTATATCCTCCTTTCAAGGCAATACCCATTCCGTTCAACTGCTCTTCCTAGTCCTTTGCTGTCTCTGACGGATTTACAATGTCATCGGCGAATCTTAAAGTTTTATTTCTTCTCCATGGATTTTAATAACTACTCCGAATTTTTCTTTTGTTTCCTTTACTGCTTGCTCAATATACAGATTGAATAACATCGGGGAGAGGCTACACCCCTGTCTCACTCCCTTCCCAACCACAGCTTCCCTTTCATGTCCCTCGACTCTTATAACTGCCATCTGGTTTCTGTGCAAATTGTAAATAGCCTTTCGCTCCCTGTATTTTACTCCTACCACCTTCAGAATTTGAAAGAGAGTATTCCAGTCAACATTGTCAAAAGCTTTCTCTATGTCTACAAATGCTAGAAACGAAGGTTTGCCTTTCCTTAATCTAGCTTCTAAGATAAGTCGTAGGGTCAGTATTGTCTCACGTGTTTCAATATTTCTACGGAATCCAAACTGATCTTCCCCGAGGCCGGCTTCTACCAGTTTTTCCATTCATCTGTAAAGAATTCGCGTTAGTATTTTGCAGCCATGGCTTATTAAACTGATAGTTCGGTAATTTTCACATCTGTCAACACCTGTTTATTTTGGGATTGGAATTATTATATTCTTCTTGAGGTCTGAGGGTATTTCGCCTGTCTCATACATCTTGCTCACCAGATGGTCGCACTGATGACAAAATGGTAGATGTCGAAGTGGACGACAGACTGATAGAGAAACAATTAAAATCGTTCAAAAGAGGAAAGGCCGCTGGACCTGATGGGATACCAGTTCGATTTTACACAGAGTACGCGAAGGAACTTGCCCCCCTTCTTGCAGCGGTGTAACGTAGGTCTCTAGAAGAGCGTAGCGTTCCAAAGGACTGGAAAAGGGCACAGGTCATCCCCGTTTTCGAGAAGGGACGTCGAATAGATGTGCAGAACTATAGACCTATATCTCTAACGTCGATCAATTGTAGAATTTTGGAACACGTATTACGTTCGAGTATAATGACTTTTCTGGAGACAAGAAATCTACTCTGTAGGAATCAGCATGGGTTTCGAAAAAGACGGTCATGTGAAACCCAGCTCGCGCTATTCGTCCACGAGACTCAGAGGGCCACAGACACCGGTTCACAGGTAGATGCCGTGTTTCTTGACTTCCGCAAGGCGTTCGATACAGTTTCTCACAGTCGTTTAATGAACAAAGTAAGAGTATATGGACTATCAGACCAATTGTGTAATTGGATTGAAGAGTTCCTAGATAACAGAACGCAGCATGTCATTCTCAATGGAGAGAAGCCTTCCGAAGTAAGAGTGATTTCAGGTGTGCCGCAGGGGAGTGTCGTAGGACCGTTGCTATTCACAATATACATAAATGACCTTGTGGATGACATCGGAAGTTCACTGAGGCTTTTTTCGGATGATGCTGTGGTATATCGAGAGGTTGTAACAATGGAAAATTGTACTGAAATGCAGGAGGATCTGCAGTGAATTGACGCATGGTGTAGGGAATGGCAATTGAATCTCAATGTAGACAAGTGTAATGTGCTGCGAATACATAGAAAGATAGTTCCCTTATCATTTAGCTACAGAGTAGCAGGTCAGCAACTGGAAGCAGTTAATTCCATAAATTATGTGGGAGGACGCATTAGGACTGATTTAAAAGTTGATCGTCGGTAAAGCAGATGCCAGACTGAGATTCACTGGAAGAATCCTAAGGAAATGCAATTCGAAAACAAAGGACGTAGGTTACAGTACGTTTGTTCGCCCACTGCTTGAATACTGCTCAGCAGTGTGGGATCCGTACCACATAGGGTTTATACAAGAGAGCCCACACAGAGGCATACCGACAATCCTTCTTTCCACGAACAATACGAGACTGGAATAGAAGGGAGAACCGATAGAAGTACTCAAGGTACCCTCCGCCACACAGCGTCAGGTGGCTTGCGGAGTATGGATGTAGATGTAGATGGTAGAGTTTTGTCGGGACTGGCTCTCCCAAGGCCGTCAGTAGTTCTAATGGAATGTTGTCTACTCCCGGGGCCTTGTTTCGACTCAGGTCTTTCAGTGCTCTGCCAAACTGTTCACTCAGTATCGCATCTCCCATTTCATCTTCATCTACATCCTCTTCCATTTCCACAGTATTGCCCTCAAGTACATCGCCCTTGTGTAGACCCTCTATATACTCCTTCCACCTTCCTGCTTTTCCTTCTTTGCTTAGAATTGGGTTTCCATCTGAGCTCTTGATATTCATACAAGTGGTTCTCTTTACTCCAAAGGTCTCTTTAATTTTACTATAGGAAACCTTTCAGTTATGATTCTGTAAATTAAAGTGACAGACATTCTGGCATCATATGTAATTTCTTCCCAAGTTTTTCGTCGATCCTTTCTCAAATGTCGTTAAGGGGCTCCGGAACGCCCTATACTTGCAATGTTAAAATAACGCTTATAAATTACATCTTTCCTCACAAAGTATTTGAGATAGGAAGTTGAAATTTTTACAGATTATTTATTGGAATATGGGCTACAACTTAACACAGGGATTTTACAAAATTTTAGTTCAGTTATTAAAGATGATTTTTTTTTCAATTGTAATGAAACTTCACAACATTTTTTTGCAATTTTTTATTTATATGTTCAAAAATATACAGTTTTTTGGAAAAAGGCTGTGTTAAATTATGCAGAAGGTACTGTGTAACATTTACTGAAAGTTTGAAACAAATATGTTTGGAAGATCCTTAGAAAACATGTAATTAATATGAGAAAATAAAAGTTTTGGGAATCGAGCGACAAAGATTGGATTAACTTTTTAGTGCATTCCAGGTCCATAGGATGGATTATCTTCATCCTCTGCAAACTCCTCCTCCAGCTTCCTCTTGTTCCTCCTCCTGTTTACTCTTGCTTGTATTTCTAGACTCTTTACAGCCCTGTCTGCAGCCCGAAGGCGTTCCTTGTCTAAAGCAAGCAGCGCTCGTTGTTGTGTTCGTAGATTTTGCTACCATTTTCTTCAGTCGCAGCTACTGCAACACTGTTCCAAAAGGTGGTCATGTATGAACACTTATCACATTTCAGTTGTATTTCACTAGCAAGTCCTACGTGCTTTATTATGGAGAGTTCCAGACCAACTTCACTACAATGAATACATCTTACACAGTTTGAAAAAATTCCTTTGAGAACCGACATATCAAATATTTCATTCACATCCGATTCGCCCATAAAACATTCATAGTTTTCACTCATTGAACCAAGCTTCTTCTGTGAAGTATTTTCTTTCCCAATTTGACTGCTATGGGCAGGTGTACTTGAGAGGTTAGGTTCACTCACTTGGTTATCGTCTTTATTGTATACAGTAATAACACATACCTTTGGCTTTCCAACATTTCTCCTTTTCTTAAAAGCCTTCAGAGGATTTCTAATAACTTTACTTTTACTCATTATTATACTTCAACAAAACAGAGACTCAAGAAACAGAATTAATTACGAACATTTTCGAGATAACGACAGAGTAAATAAACATGAAACAATCGACAATCACACCAGCGATATATATTGAACCATCACAGGTTAGCCACAACACATACTTTATCTCACATCACTAAAATATACCTGATGAACACGGACATTAATAATAACACCATTTGACAGCAGTTTAACAGCGCCACAGTGGGTCACGCCCATGTAGAACACATTTCAAAAAAAATTTAAAAATAGTTGTAGTCTTCGGAATTGAATAAATTATATATCTATTAAAAGGTAATACTCTGCAGATTCAGAAAACGCAAAAAAGTTAAATTTGAACTTTTCATGATTTTGAGCGTTTCCGGAGCCCCTTAAGAATAACCTGAAACATGTAGTCTGTTGCAGTTGACTGCCTTCCACTGCTTGGATTGTCCTCAGTGCTTACCCGACCTTCACAGAAGCGAGGGGACCACCGTGATACTGTGCTGCCATAGACTACACCATTAGCACACACCTCTCTCAAATAGCTCTCAGCACTATGGGACTTAACATCTGAGGTCATCAGTCCCCTATAACTTAGAAATACTTAAACCTAACTAACCTAAGGACATCACACACATCCATGCTCGAGGCAGCATCCGAACCTGCGATGTAGCAGTCTCGCGGTTCCGGACTGAAGCGCCTAGAATCGCTGGGCCACAGCGGCCGGCACACCTCTCTCAAAGCGCTGCAAATTTATATTGAGTTCTCGCTACATAGGGATTCGATTTTCATGTAGGAATGCTGGTCACTACGTGTAATCCGACCTGACTGTGTTTGTGCTTCCATTTTAAAAGCGACACAGCCAGACGAACCAGCAAATATATATACGGCCGTCACGCGTAAAGTTTCGCTCACAGCTGATATCAATTTCAACTTGATATTGCTACCGTAGCCGTCGGACATGCTCAGTGTGTACGAATTTTGAAATGACCCTCGTATTAGTTTTCTTGCCGATTTTGCGGAACAACTGCTCACTTTTTATCTGTCAATTCGTCTAATGTTCAACACTCTTCTCTAACACCACATCTGAAACTCTTAGATTTTTTTCTTTTCTGGATTTCACACTGCCGCTTATGTCTTTTCCACTGTTAACGTGCACACGTTACACGATCGTGTGCCCAAAGTAACCAGTTTTGTTTCCACGAGGTGGCGAGTGTTTGAGAAGGTGGGCTGAATGAGTAGTAATGACTTTAAGCACCTCCACTTGTCTCAAAATACAGACAAATTGTAACAGGACTGAGTGACACATATCTGAACAAGTACCTACCTCTGCAGATGTGTTCGTAGGATTTACTTTTCTAATTTCGACCAGCGACTCCAAATAATGCCTTCGGGAAGTCAGGGTGTCCATGGACATCCCGCCGCTGCTGTGTGTTCACCACTCTGTGCAGGCCGTACCTCAAAGGGCGACGCCTGAAATGTTGACTGACCCGCCTGACCGAACGGATGTGCGGGTAGCGTGCCAATTCAGGCGAGGCCTGCTCCAAACAACCGTCTATGGGAATGAATTCCAATTCTTTTCACTTTATTATTACTTCAACCCCACTCACCGCAGTATTCTACCAAACAGTACACCTGTAGTACAGGTGACAGAGACCGGAGGCAATCAGGTGCAGTTTTCATTCCTCCGTTGCAGAAACACACGACGTTACTCTCAGCTGTCAGTACCGGAGCCATTCATTAGAACAAACCCTTGCTTAATATCGGTACGTCAGTTTATCTGAAGTAGAAATAGTTTGAGAGGTCTTCTATTGCCTTCTTGCAGATAAACAGAAAACTTTGTGGATTTACCAACAAACATACTGTATGATAAATCGCTCCCTTAAAAACCGGAAAAGTAAGAAGGAAACCTGCATCTTGGTTAACTTAACAACTAAAACAGCTCATAAATGCCTGAAAACTATATTGCCTACAAGCAGAAGTGGAACAGAGCCGCGTCTTCTTGTTCTAAGCAAATTAAAACCTGCACGTGATCCTATTGTCCCAGCTGAAGGACTGGAATGATACTTCGCATTACCTACATGCACAGTTGAACTACAAACGAGACAGAGACCCATTGATTAGTTCACGATCGGCGAGGGGTTTGCGTGGGGGGAGGGGGGGGGGGGGGAAGCGTAAACGACTATAGCCAAGAAACATTGTATTTACAGCATGTTACTTGCAATACCGTCAAAAAAACTATCATGTATATCAGGTCATCATCTACTGGCCATGATAGCATCAAGGTCCGACACATTATTATTATTGACACACTACTCCACAGTACAACAGATATCTTCAACCACCCCTTAGCCACAAACTAACCTCGAAACAGCGACAGGTTCAGCCACAACTAAAACAGAACTTTGCCACAGCACCCTTTGATTACTGACCTATTTATTCTTCCTGCATTGTCTAAGGTCTTAGAATAAATAGTTCACGACGAGCTAACGAATTACCTAATTACCAGCAGCCTAGAAGTCGGATACCAATCAGATTTCAGTAAACATTGCAGCACAACATCTGCCTTAATAAACGTAACCAATGACCTGAAGTGTGGCACGGATGCACAAGAGACTACTATCATGTGCTTCTTACACTTCAGCAAAGCCTTTGATACTGTAGACTTCGACATTTTGCTTGACAAACTTCGCCGCCTAAATTTCTCGCCAAGTGCAGTGCAGTGGTTTCTCTCATACCTGACATCTCGCCAGCAGTACATCACGTCTGGCACCATAAAGTCACAATGGAGGTAGGTAGTGCCGGGTGTCACACAGGGTTCATTGTGTCGTATAATCTTTTAACCTTATGTCAATGATTTGTCATCAGTTTTGTCCTGTTCCAAACGCCACATGTACGCCGATGACCTGCAGTTGTGGCTAAGTGCAAGCCCAATAAACCTAAGAGAGCTATCGAGAATGTCACTGCCTACCTGTGAGCACTACCCAAATGGAGGTGTGATATAGTGCTGAAACTCAACCTAGCCAAAACACAAGCGGTACGGATTTGTCATTCTAGGCACAATAACTCGAAATATAGGGAATTCTTACTATTTTTAGCCCTAAATGCGACAAATATCAACTTCTATCCTTAACCAAAGGCTCTAGGAGTAATAATATATGAAAATCTCTATTGAACTGAGCACATAACTGCAATGTACAAGAAGGCATCAGAATCTCTTTTCTCCTAACCGGGAAAAGAAACTTGTACAAGCGCTTATATTTCCACTTAATGATTACAACGATATCATCCTGCAAGGCCTTTCTCTGGAAAGCCCATTGCGCCTAGAACTGCTTATGAGTGCCTGTCTTCGTTATATCTGTGATGTTCGACTCTTTCATCATATGTCATCATCATCTAGCTACCCTGGCTGCTTGCAGACAAGAGCAGAGACTTCCGTACCCTTAGTCTTCTCCACGGTCTTATCAACGCATACTGTCCCCATATCCCTCCTCAACCTTAACGCTCTTGTCTGAACAACAAGGCACAAACACCCATCCCAACAGAGTAAAATCCTTTCCTTCCCATTCCGTGGTTCAGATACATTCTTGGAATCCTCAAGAGCACCAATCCGATTCTGGAATACTCTCCGACATTATTATACTACAGAACTAAATAACATCTCCAACTTCAAGAGATAGTTGATGACTTATCTACTGAAACACCAATAATGATTATCATTGGCCCTGTACGCATTCGTTATGCCTGCACATCCTTTTTTCCAACCATATCTTCCTCATTTCTCACTGTTCTTAGCAGATACAATCTTCTTAATTTTCCTTTCCCCGGAACTCGCTATATCAGAAAACATCTATGTTGTACACCCATAAATCTTTTCATATCTGCCACTATCGGTGTTGTTATTATTGTCATTATTATTATTATTGTTATTATTATTATTATCTTTCCTTTCTCAGACGTTATGTCTGGTTAAAAATGGAAAGTGACGCAGACCTTGATCAAGCGTCACTTCCTTTTAACTCTACGGTATATGTTACATTGCATTTAGAAACTTTCGGGTAATTGAACATTTACCAATAATTACAGATTTCGTAGTTGTATATATATGTTTGGATGTAGCTGTATTGCGTTGATGTACTGGTGGATATTGTGTGGTATGACTCCTGTAGTTGATAGTATAATTGGTACAATGTCAACTTTATCCTGATGCCACATGTCCTTGACTTCCTCAGCCAGTTGGATGTATTTTTCAATTTTTTCTCCTGTTTTCTTCTGTATATTTGTTGAATTGGGTATGGATATTCCGATTAGTTGTGTTAATTTCTTCTTTTTATTGGTGAGTATGATGTTAGGTTTGTTATGTGGTGTTGTTTTATCTGTTATAATGGTTCTGTTCCAGTATAATTTGTATTCATCATTCTCCAGTACATTTTGTGGTGCATACTTGTATGTGGGTACGTGTTTTATTAGTTTATATTGTATGGCAAGTTGTTGATGTATTATTTTTGCTACGTTGTCGTGTCTTCTGGGGTATTCTGTATTTGCTAGTACTGTACATCCGCTTGTGATGTGATCTTATGTTTCTATTTGTTGTTTGCAAAATCTGCATTTATCTGTTGTGGTATTGGGATCTTTAATAATATGCTTGCTGTAATATCTGGTGTTTATTCTTTGATCCTGTATTGCAATCATGAATCCTTCCGTCTCACTGTATATATTGCCTTTTCTTAGCCATGTGTTGGATGCGTCTTGATCAATGTGTGGCTGTGTTAGATGATTCTGGTGCTTGCCATGTAGTGTTTTCTTTTTCCAATTTACTTTCTTTATATCTGTTGATGTTATGCGATCCAAAGGGTTGCAGAAGTGGTTATGAAATTGCAGTGGTGTAGCCGATGTATTTATATGAGTGATTGCTTTGTGTATTTTGCTAGTTTCTGCTCGTTCTATAAAGAATTTTCTTAAATTGTCTACCTGTCCATAATGTAGGTTTTTTATGTCGATAAATCCCCTTCCTCCTTCCTTTCTGCTTAATGTGAATCTTTCTGTTGCTGAATGTATGTGATGTATTCTATATTTGTGGCATTGCGATCGTGTAAGTGTATTGAGTGCTTCTAGGTCTGTGTTACTCCACTTCACTACTCCAAATGAATAGGTCAATATTGGTATAGCGTAAGTATTTATAGCTTTTGTCTTGTTTCGTGCTGTCAATTCTGTTTTCAGTATTTTTTGTTAGACTTTGTCTATATTTTTCTTTTAGTTCTTCTTTAATACTGGTATTATCTGTTCCAGTTTTTTGTCTGTATTCTAGATATTTATAGGTATCTGTTTTTTCCATCGCTTCTATGCAGTCGCTGTGGTTATCCAATACGTAATCTTCTTGTTTAGTCTGTTTTCCCTTGACTATGCTATTTTTCTTCTTCTTCTTCTTCTTCTTATTGATATTCTTACTATTATCACTACTAGTGGCAGCAGCTGCAGGATTATAAGTAGAGCCACCACTTACCTTATTAATTCATAATATTATTTACTCACATTTGCACTTTAGACACTCAAATCATTTTATTACTATTTGTCACACCAAAGCTGTTATTTCCTCAGGAAACTGCGATGTAGGAAAGGTGCTATATGCGTGAAATCCTGGTTCAATGTGAGAGAGGTCTAGATGGCCCTAATCAGATAAAGTGAATAAATAAATAAGAATAAATCAGAATGATATTTTCACCACTGCAGCGGAGTGTGCGCTGATATGAAACTTCCTGGAAGATTAAAACTGTGTGCCGGACTTTTTTTTCGTTTCTTTTTTGTTTGTTTTTGTTTTAAACAACATAAATTTTATAAAGCACATAGTAAAGGAAACATTGTTTTTTATGAGCAATGGGCACTTTTCCTTAAGTAGTGCTTGTATCTTAAACAATATAGTACAAATGATGAAGCATTCCTGGATGCTATGCAGCACCACATGACAGGAATAATTGTTGTCTTTTTTTAAACAGGCACGAGTTTAGAAACACAGGTAGTACTATTGGCCGTACTTTTGACACTGATTTGGATGTGAGCATGGCAGATGTTTAATGAGAAGCACTTTGTAGCACTGATTTCAGTGAGAAGAAACACTTTAGTATACTACACTCCTGGAAATTGAAATAAGAACAGCGTGAATTCATTGTCCCAGGAAGGGGAAACTTTATTGACACATTTCTGGGGTCAGATACATCACATGATCACACTGACAGAACCACAGGCACATAGACACAGGCAACAGAGCATGCACAATGTCGGCACTAGTACAGTGTATATCCACCTTTCGCAGCAATGCAAGCTGCTATTCTCCCATGGGGACGATCGTAGAGATGCTGGATGTAGTCCTGTGGAACGGCTTGCCATGACATTTCCACCTGGCGCCTCAGTTGGACCAGCGTTCGTGCTGGACGTGCAGACCGCGTGAGACGACGCTTCATCCAGTCCCAAACATGCTCAATGGGGGACAGATCCGGAGATCTTGCTGGCCAGGGTAGTTGACTTACACCTTCTAGAGCACGTTGGGTGGCACGGGATACATGCGGACGTGCATTGTCCTGTTAGAACAGCAAGTTCCCTTGCCGGTCTAGGAATGGTAGAACGATGGGTTCGATGACGGTTTGGATGTACCGTGCACTATTCAGTGTCCCCTCGACGATCACCAGTGGCGTACGGCCAGTGTAGGAGATCGCTCCCCACACCATGATGCCGGGTGTTGGCCCTGTGTGCCTCGGTCGTATGCAGTCCTGATTGTGGCGCTCACCTGGACGGCGCCAAACACGCATACGACCATCATTGGCACCAAGGCAGAAGCGACTCTCATCGCTGAAGACGACACGTCTCCATTCGTCCCTCTATTCACGCCTGTCGCGACACCACTGGAGGCGGGCTGCACGATGTTGGGGCGTGAGCGGAAGACGGCCTAACGGTGTGCGGACCCGTAGCCCAGCTTCATGGAGACGGTTGCGAATGGTCCTCGCCGATACCCCAGGAGCAACAGTGTCCCTAATTTGCTGGGAAGTGGCGGTGCGGTCCCCTACGGCTCTGCGTAGGATCCTACGGTCTTGGCGTGCATCCGTGCGTCGCTGCGGTCCGGTCCCAGGTCGACGGGCACGTGCACCTTCCGCCGACCACTGGCGACAACATCGATGTACTGTGGAGACCTCAGGCCCCACGTGTTGAGCAATTCGGCGGTACGTCCACCCGGCCTCCCGCATGCCCACTATACGCCCTCGCTCAAAGTCCGTCAACTGCACATACGGTTCACGTCCACGCTGTCGCGGCATGCTACCAGTGTTAAAGACTGCGATGGAGCTCCGTATGCCACGGCAAACTGGCTGACACTGACGGCGGCGGTGCACAAATGCTGCGCAGCTAGCGCCATTCGACGGCCAACACCGCGGTTCCTGGTGTGTCCGCTGTGCCGTGCGTGTGATCATTGCTTGTACAGCCCTCTCGCAGTGTCCGGAGCAAGTATGGTGGGTCTGACACACCGGTGTCAATGTGTTCTTTTTTCCATTTCCAGGAGTGTATTTGTCTCACCAAAGCTGTTATTTCCTCAGGAAACTGCGATGTAGGAAAGGTGCTATATGCGTGAAATCCTGGTTCAATGTGAGAGAGGTCTAGATGGCCCTAATCAGATAAAGTGAATAAATAAATAAGAATAAATCAGAATGATATTTTCACCCCTGCAGCGGAGTGTGCGCTGATATGAAACTTCCTGGAAGATTAAAACTGTGTGCCGGACTTTTTTTTCGTTTCTTTTTTGTTTGTTTTTGTTTTAAACAACATAAATTTTATAAAGCACATAGTAAAGGAAACATTGTTTTTTATGAGTAATGGGCACTTTTCCTTAAGTAGTGCTTGTATCTTAAACAATATAGTACAAATGATGAAGCATTCCTGGATGCTATGCAGCACCACATGACAGGAATAATTGTTGTCTTTTTTTAAACAGGCACGAGTTTAGAAACACAGGTAGTACTATTGGCCGTACTTTTGACACTGATTTGGATGTGAGCATGACAGATGTTTAATGAGAAGCACTTTGTAGCACTGATTTCACTGAGAAGAAACACTTTAGTATACTATACTTGACTTTTTGAGGCGAGAGAAGGAACACTTTATCTTTTCTGTTGCACTCATTCACCTTCACTGCACATTTTCATCTTGTGGTGGGGTGGCTTGTGGCGCTGCTGAGGGCCACAGGCTGGGGAGGACTCTACCCATTGCTATCTGCAGTGGAATCTTCAGGAAGTTTCTAAAGTTGTCGCGGTAGCGCCTGTGCTGCTGGGCCGTCTTGTTCTCCTCCCAGAGGTCCATCAGGAAGACCAGTTGGTCGGCCTGCCTCCTCGCTACGATGGCGTGTGCCGCCATGGCGAGGATCCAGAGAGTCGCCAGTCGCGTGGGTCGTGGAAGTGGGTTCGAGTCTGGGGCGGTGATTGCTTCCACTGCGATGCTTCCCGGCGCCGTTCTGTTGATGAGGGGCGCCATCTGCCGGCACGCTTCCCAGACGTTGGTGGCATTCCCGCAGCTGAATCGGTGCTCGAGGGGGTCGGTCACGGCACGTACGTCGCACTTGTCACTTGCGACGAGTTTTATCTCCGCCAGTCTTTGGTTGCTTGGTAACGTTCTGTTTACTATTTTGTACCATATCTTCTTTGCATCTTTAGGCAACACGTTTTACGAGATTTTTCCCATATTTGTTTCCAACTGTACTGCGGAAGTTTGTTTTCAATTTTTTTTCTCGCCGGTTTCCCCCTGAGGGCCCAGTATATTGTCTTGGCTCATCTGTAGCCAGGGTTCGCCACAGTGTCCAGAGAGTAACTTTTGTTGACGTAGAGTAGCCTGACGTGCCGCATTCTGAAGGGGATGTGCCTCGTGTCGACCGGCGCTTCTTCTGATGCGGGCATGTATCTTGCAATCACCGTAGCTGTGACGCTGTCAGGGTTTTTGTCCTGGATGGCGAGCGCTCGTTTTAATAGAAGTGCTGCACATTTAGTCTTTACATCAACTAGACCGAGACTCGACTTCGGGACCTTTCCTTTCGGAGACTACTGACTGAGATACTCAAGCACGACTCACGACCCTTCCTCACAGCTTCAGTTCTGCCAGTACCTCGTCTCCTACCTTCCAAACTTCGCAGAAGCACAGCTGAAGAAAGGATATTGCGGAGACATGGCTTAGCCACAGCCTGAGGGATGTACCCAGAAAGAGATTTTCACTCTGCTGCAGAGTGTGTGCTGATATGAAGTAGAGCTCTTTCCCGCGAGAGGCAAGGTCCGAGTTCCAGTCTCGGTCTGGCACACACTTTTAATCTGCCAGGAACTTTCAAGAATAGATCAGACGGTCAACGTTAGCAAATGTCTCGTATACACAACAAAAACATAACGCGTAGACAATCAACTATGAGGCTGACAATGTAGTATTCTTGACCGACAGTGATGGTGTTGCAGGAGGCACAAGCAGCTGTTGCCATGAGCGCGGTCTGACAGTGGTCGATATAGTGTGGCCAAGTTGAGCGTTATTGCAATCTGTCGAAAATGTTCCCGCGACCCACTAGTAGTTCGCTATCGGCGGTTTGGTGATCACCGCTTCAGTTTTTTTTCAGTTATAGTGCTTTCAGCTCAGGAACGTATTTTTCGTTTGGAACATGTGTTTCGACAATGCAATAAATACAGGGATTTTGTGCGGATGGCATTTGAAGTTCCTGGGAACTGCTGCACCTCATCGTAACGCCTTCGTCGACTTGTTGAGAGGTTTCGGGATACGGTCTGCATGTTAGATGGCGAATGACCTGGAAGACCATCTAAACTATGCGAACAGAAGTTGTTGCATATTCCTCACCCTATGCAGCAGAGCCTAGCAAAATCATTGCGCAAGTTGACACGGGAAAAACAAATCGGTCTTGCATAAAGCGGTTAGGTGAACGTTGAAACTGCTCCAGTATAAAGTGACAGCAATGCGTGAAGTGAAAGATACTGAACATGAAAAGCGAATCTGTTACTGCAGACGGATTACATCTTCTTTTGAGAGGAATACCGTTGATGTCCTTGATTTCAGCTTCTATACAAAATAAGCCTTGTTCAGTCTCTTTGATCATGTTAACACACACAACATGCACTTATGGTAGACGAAAAATCTTCGTGCTGTGCTTGAAACGCCATTGCATGATCGGAAAACTGGAGTGTTCGCGGCAATATCCAGGCGGCGTGATTCTGGACCTTCATTTTTATGAAGAACAGGGAATGTTATTGTTTAATGCTCCACGATTTCATTGGCCAGTTAAAGCAAGACGAAATCAACTCTTCACGGTTCAGCGAAAGCGTGGCACTGCGCACACAAGCAACAACACTGAGTGTCTTCGGGAAGAGTTTCTTGGGGAATGCGTCATCTCAAAAACCTACGGTCCCTTCGCTCACCGGACCTTACTCCACCAGACGTTTCTCTTTGGGGAGCAGCAGAACCTGTTGTGTGTCGCAGTCGCCCACGCAACCTTTGTGACTTTTTTTTTTCTTTTTTTTTGGTCATCAGTCTACTGACTGGTTTGATGCGGCCCGCCACGAATTCCTTTCCTGTGCTAACCTCTTCATCTCAGAGTAGCACTTGCAACCTACGTCCTCAATTATTTGCTTGACGTATTCCAATCTCTGTCTTCCTCTAGTTTTTGCCCTCTACAGCTCCCTCTAGTACCAGGGAAGTCATTTCCTCATGTCTTAGCAGATGTCCTATCATCCTGTCCCTTCTCCTTATCAGTGTTTTCAACATATTCCTTTCCTCTCCGATTCTGCATAGAACCTCCTCATTCCTTACCTTATCAGTCCACCTAATTTTCAACATTCGCCTATAGCACCACATCTCAAATGCTTCGATTCTCTTCTGTTCCGGTTTTCCCACACTCCATGTTTCACTACCATACAATGCTGAACTCCAGACGTACATCCTCAGAAATTTCTTCCCCAAATTAAGGCCGGTATTTGATATTAGTAGACTTCTCTTGGCCAGAAATGCCTTTTTTGCCATAGCGAGTCTGCTTTTGATGTCCTCCTTGCTCCGTCCGTCGTTGGTTATTTTACTGCCTAGGTAGCAGAATTCCTTAACTTCATTGACTTCGTGATCATCAATGCTGATGTTAAGTTTCTCGCTGTTCTCATTTCTACTACTTCTCATTACTTTCGTCTTTCTCCGATTTACTCTCAAACCATACTGTGTACTCATTAGACTGTTCATTCCGTTCAACAGATCATTTAATTCTTCTTCACTTTCACTCAGGATAGCAATGTCATCAGCGAATCGTATCATTGATATCCTTTCACCTTGTATTTTAATTCCACTCCTGAACCTTTCTTTTATTTCCATCATTGCTTCCTCCATGTACAGATTGAAGAGTAGGGGCCAAAGGCTACAGCCTTGTCTTACACCCTTCTTAATACGAGCACTTCGTTCTTGATCGTCCACTCTTATTATTCCCTCTTGGTTGTTGTACATATTGTATATGACCCGTCTCTCCCTATAGCTTACCCCTACTTTTTTCAGAATCTCGAACAGCTTGCACCATTTTATATTGTCGAACGCTTTTTCCAGGTCGACAAATACTATGAAAGTGTCTTGATTTTTCTTTAGCTTTGCTTCGATTATTAGCCGTAACGTCAGAATTGCCTCTCTCGTCCCTTTACTTTTCCTAAAGCCAAACTGATCGCCACCTAGCGCATTCTCAATTTTCTTTTCCATTCTTCTGTATATTATTCTTGTAAGCAGCTTCGATGTATGAGCTGTTAAGCTGATTGTGCGATAATTCTCGCACTTCTCAGCTCTTGCCGTCTTCGGAATTGTGTGGATGATGTTTTTCCGAAAGTCGGATGGTATATCGCCAGACTCATATATTCTACACACCAACGTGAATAGTCGTTTTGTTGCCACTTCCCCAGATAATTTTAGAAATTCTGATGGAATGTTATCTATCCCTTCTGCCTTATTTGACCGTAAGTCCTCCAAAGCTCTTTTAAATTCCGATTCTAATACTGGATCCCGTATCTCTTCTAAATCGACTCCTGTTTCTTCTTCTATCACATCAGACAAATCTTCACCCTCATAGAGGCTTTCAATGTATTCTTTCCACCTATCTGCTCTCTCCTCTGCATTTAACAGTGGATTTCCCGTTGCAGTCTTAATGTTACCACCGTTGCTTTTAATGTCACCAAAGGTTGTTTTGACTTTGCTGTATGCTGAGTCTGTCCTTCCGACAATCATATATTTTTCGACGTCTTCACATTTTTCCTGCAGCCATTTCGTCTTAGCTTCCCTGCACTTCCTATTTATTTCATTCCTCAGCGACTTGTATTTCTGTATTCCTGATTTTCCCGGAACATGTTTGTACTTCCTCCTTTCATCAATCAACTGAAGTATTTCTTCTGTTAGCCATGGTTTCTTCGCAGCTACCTTCTTTGTACCTATGTTTTCCTTCCCAACTTCTTGTGACTTAAAAATTGAAATAACTGCGCACGTGAGAAGCATATGACAATCGCCCGCCCGGTTTGCCGAGCGGTCTGACGCACGGCTTTCCCGCAGCGGGAAGGAGCGCCTGGTCCGCGGCACGAAGCCGCCCGGCGGACTTGTGTCGAGGTCCGGTGAGCCGGCCAGTCTGTGGATGGTTTTTAGCCGGTTTTCCATCTGCCTCGGCGAATGCAGGCTGGTTCTCCTTATTGCGCCTCAACTACACTATGTCGGCGATTGCTGCGCAAACAAGTTCTCCATATACCATAACTCTCCCACGCAAACATAGGGGTTACACTCGTCTGGTGTGGGACGTTCCCTGGTGCGGGGAGGGGGTTTCCACCGGGGGCCGAACTGCACAATAGCCGTGAAAGAGTGGTTCGGTGTGGGGCGGCGGAGGGGTGAAGTGGACTGCGGTAGTCGTCGTGGGGTTGCGGACCACTGCGGCTGCGGCGGGGACGGAGGCTCTCCGTCGTTTCCAGGTCCGCGGGTAACATACAATGCAATACAATACAATACAATATCACAATCAGATCTTTGGAAAGGTTTCTCCAATAAATTTAAGCAGCCTCAGACTTGTGTAGCCCCCTGTGGAGGTCGTTTCCAATAATCTTTACAAATTAAGTTATTGGCCAAGTTTACGGTGTTCATCTGATCAGTGTCGTGGAAACGGTATGGAGGCGGTGCATTACCGGAGAAGCTTCTGTTCATTGTTACCCACCCCAAGGAGAAGTCGTGATTTGCTGGTGCGTCGCGATCTTTTTGCGATCTACACCGTCATATATCTTCGTGAATAAACGCCTATTTCTGAGAATTTACGTAACTCGCTAGTTTCAGCATAGGAATCACGCAGCCAACCGGTTACAAATAACCGTTGGGTGCACTGGCCTAGGTTTCGACACCTCTAAGGACGTCATCATGAAAATGAAATTTTAAGGAACCGTTAAGTTCCATTGCGAGAAAGCAACAGAAATGGTTTCGAGCAGATAATTTAATTTTTGACTTGATCATATCTCCTCTAAACTTTGACCATTGATTTCTCTCAGTGTAACTTTCCGGTTTCTTAAAATGCCATTCTCATGAAGACATCCTTTGAGCTGTCGAATCCTAGGCAAATGTACCACACCTTTATTTGCAGCCGGATGGCTGTGCGATTCCTATGCTGAAACTTATATACGGTTGCTGAGGCAGCAATGTTTAAAACTGTAATTCGTTAGTCTTGTGCATAACTTATTTAGCAGTAAATCGACAAGTAAGATTTACAGTTAGTGTGGCCTATATTATAACTAACGTATCGTGTTACATTTAGTTCTCCCATTTAACATGAGTATATGTCATCTGCATTTATCGTAAATTATCACCATTTTCGACTTTGTTATTGACCATAATCCGAAAAACATCTCAGAGAATTAGTTTTTGTGTCATCACAGCATAAATCACTTTTCGGATGTTAACCGCTTCACTTCTTAAAAGCAACTGGTAACACTTGCAGCACATCAGATTCAGAAATTTGGAGAGAATCAGCAAGCTTAGTTTAAAGGTATTTGTTTCTGTTTCTGTAAAACGTTGCACCAGTAAGATCGCAACTTAGAGGTTAGTTGCCATTCGTTGTTGTTGTTGTTGTTGTTGTTGTTGTGGTCTTCAGTCCTGAGACTGGTTTGATGCAGCTCTCCATGCTACTCTATCCTGTGCAAGCTTCTTCAACTCCCAGTACTTACTGCAACCTACATCCTTATGAATATGCTTAGTGTATTCTTCTTTTGGTCTCCCTCTACGATTTTTACCCTCCACGCTGCCCTCCAATGCTAAATTTGTGATCCCTTGATGCCTCAAAACATGTCCTACTAACGGGTCCCTTCTTTTCGTCAAGTTGTGCCACAAACTCCTCTTCTCCCCAGTTCTGTTCAATACTTCATCATCAGTTATGTGATCTACCCATGTAATCTTCAGTATTCTTCTGTAGCATCACATTTCTCTTCTTGTCTAAACTATTTATCGTCCATGTTCCACTTCCATACATGGCTACACTCCATACAAATACTTTCAGAAACGACTTCCTGACACTTAAATCTATACTCGATGTTAACAAAATTCTCTTCTTCAGATATGATTTCTTTGCCTTTGCCAGTCTACATTTTATATCTTCTCTACTTCGACCAGTTATTTTGCTCCCCAAATAGCAAAACTCCTTTACTACTTTAAGTGTCTCATTTCCTAATCTAATTCCCTCAGCATCACCCGACTTAATTCGACTACATTCCATTATCCTCGTTTTGCTTTTGTTGATGTTCATCTTATATCCTCCTTTCAAGACACTGTCCATTCTGTTCAACTGCTCTTCCAAAGTCCTTTGCTGTCTCTGACAGAATTACAATGTCGTCGGCGAACCTCAAAGTTTTTATTTCTTCTCCATGGATTTTAATACCTACTCGGAATTTTTCTTTCGTTTCCTTTACTGCTTGCTCAATATACAGATTGAATAACATCGTAAGCGACTGGAAATCACCCTGACTTCTGATGATAATTCTGGGGCCAGTGTGCAATGATTAGGAGCAGACGGAAGGTGTGAGCCGACCTCCCGTTTGGGCGGGCGCTGCTTCACGGACAGCTGTCGTACTTGGAAGAGTGCGCAGATCGATGTATTGCTACGGATGGACGTCATGCTGAGCAACTCCGTTGAACGAGTGTCACTAAATGACATGATAAGAGCTTTCTATGAACAAGTGTTCAGATCCAAAACGAGCTATGCATTTCCGCATTTTTATTGAACTTGCTTCTATTGTTCTGATGAATACCTTGCTTCTATTGTTCTGATGAATACCAGCACCTCTCAAAACGACTACTTTAGTATCCTATACAGGGTGGTCAGCAACTGTGTTGCAGGGTAGGTTGTGCTGAGAAATAACTGTTACGAAAATAATTCGACACTTTGTGCCGTTGCCGAGTTAATTAAAACTGAAGTTAGTCAATCAGACCGTTGGGAGCGCAATTTCAAGCGCCCCGCCAGAGACGGTGTTGCTTTCCTAAAACCGAACAAGAGAGCGATACAAAAATTAGACATCGGGCGGTAATAAAGATCTAACTCCAGCCAAAGGCTGAGCAGTCTCGCGTGCCATCATCAGCGCATTGACAACAACTGACACTAATTGTATGTGGCGGGCCGCATTAATTTTTCGCGCGCCGGAGCCTGATTGGCTAAATTCAATGTTTATCAATTCGGAAACGTCGCAACGTATACAATTTTCTTCTGGACAATTACTTCTCGCCACCACCTACCCTACAATAGCCTTACGAGCTTTTCAGTCTACTTCTGCCCACCCTACGAACTTTTAATTTATTTCTCCTTACGTACAGTTGACATTCTAGACAAGCTTAGTTTTTAAATTTTTATCTACATGTTTGGAGATAGACTGATGAGGCAAATCGTTATGAGAGCTACCCCGCCCCCTCCCCTCTCTCCTCCTGCCCCTGCGAGAGTGAATGCCACCTTCATTTGTTGTGGGCACGTCACGCCATAAGGAAAGCGTTTAAACGAGAGACTAATGCGGAATCATTATAGCGACGTTAACGGCATAGGGAAATACACTGACCAAAGCGACTTCCACAAAGCGCAGACTGTCACGGCCCGGCCACTCGGAACGAAAATATCAGAAACGGGGAAACATGGCCGTTCGCATGCTACTGTTATCAGGATGTATGGAGAGTGGTTGGAGGAAACCACGCGTAGGCGTTTGATGAACCCACCCCTTCACAGAACGTGTAGGTCCTGACTTGGGCGCTCTGTAAAACAGGACAAGCGGGGAACTGTGGCAGTTCCTACGACTGGTTCCAGGGCTGCTGTGGGCGCAGGTGTTTCCAAGAACGCCATTCAGGGTACGTTGTTGACCATTGTGCCCCACAGCAGACCACGCCTACGTGTTCCTACGTTGGTCCAACGAAATATTCGCTTACGATTGCAGTATCCACAGGAGCATCGAGATTGGACTGTGGATGAATGTGTCATCCGGATGAACCGCGTTTCTTCTTACACCAGGTCTATTATAAGCGTAGTGTCCCAGTACACTGTCATCCACGCAAACGACTGCTGGAAATATGGACCAATCCTTCGACAAAGGCCGATGAGGCCTGCACTACACTATGGGGAGTTTCCATCTGGGCTTCTGTAGTACCAGTGGTCGTAATCAAAGGCACCATTTGAGCTGTGTACTACTGTGGGCCACCTGCATCCTTTCATTCTTGCAGTCTTTCCACTCTGAGAAAGCGTCTTCCAGCGGGATAACTGTCCGTGTCACATGGGTAGAATGGAGCTACAGTGATTTGAGAAGCATGATAGTGACCTCACGCTGAGCTCTTGACCACCAGATTCACTTGAGCTGAACCAAATGGAACACATCTGGGATGCTATTAGGCGTCTGATCCATTCCCAAAAGCAAGCGGCCGTAATTTATGGGTACTGCGTGACCTGGTGATACATATCTCTGAAAAATTGTCAAGGTCTTGCCGAATGCACACCACGTAAAACTGCTGCTGTGCTGTGCTTCAAAGGTTGTTCAACACGCTATTACGCAGGTCGTCATCATTGTTCGTTGTTTGCTACTACACTTGGACACCTAACAATTTGGTCGAAATTGGCCACTGGTGAAGAAATAACACTGGTGTACATTGCCCATTTCTCACACTAGATCCTCTCATTGGATGGCGTAAATCATTGGTGTCCCATGTTAGATCCTGCCATCGAGGCGCGTGTACCATCAGTGGCTCATGCTAGATCCTCCCATGGGGGAGAGGAGGCGGTGTGTGTCACCAGTGGCTCACGCTATATCCTCGCATTCCTCCCAATGGGTGATGTGATCCGCTGGTGGCTCATGCTACATCCTCCGACTGGTTGCCGAATATCAATGGTGGCTCACACTAGATCATCCCATTGGGGGTTTGCGTCACCGGTAGCTCATGCTGGATCTTCCCATGGAGGAGAGGAGGCGGTGTGTGTCACCAGTGGTTCACGATAGATCCTCCCATTCTTCCCATAAGGTGGTGTGATCCATTGGTGGCTCATGCTACATCCTCCCATTGGTTGCTGAATATCAGCGGTGGTTCACACTAGATCATCCCATTGGGGGTTCGTATCACTGGTGGCTGGCGCTATATCCGCCCATGGAGGAGAGGAGGCGGCATGTGTCACCAGTGGCTCACGCTAGATCCTCCCATTCCTCCCATCGGATAGTGTGATGGTGGCTCATGCTAGATCCTCCAATCGGTTGGTGAGCTTGTATCACCAGTCGCTCACGCTAGATCCTCCAATTGGATGGTGTGAATCACTGGTGGCTCACATTAGATCATCCTATCAGGTGGTGTAAACCTCCCGTGGCTCATCCTAGACCCTACTATCTGGTTGCGTGAACCACCGATGGCTCATGCTAGGTCTTACTATTGGGTGGCGTGAACCGCCAGTGACTCGAGCCAGATCCTCGCATCACATGGCATGTATTACTGGTAGCTCATACTAGATTCTCCCATTGTGAGGCGTGTACTACCGATGACTCACACTAGGTCCTCCGATGGGGTGGCGTGAACCACCAGTGGCTCACGCTAGATCGTTCCATCGGTTGCTCACCAGTGGCTCACACTCCAACCTACCAATTATGCTGCCAGCAATATAGTAACATATAATTTATTACCTGTCAGACAGGTACAACGAACAGCTGCGAATACGATTTTTGCAAGTTAGACACCTGAACGGCTAGCCGAAGATGGGCTTGAATCCCTTCCGCCGCTGTTTACGCGCACATCTTTGCGGTGAAGGTCGTCTGGTCTCCTAGCAACGGTCCAGATACTGTCCTTACAAGTGGCACATGTTACTGTATACACAGCCGGAAAAAAAGCAATACAATCAAGGACAATGTCATGTGATGGAACGGGTAGTTCATCACTGCAGGACTATATGACAATAAATTCAGATGAAATGAAACACAAGTCATAGTAAAGGGTACTGAGAAAGTAGTACCAATACACAGCAACGCAGGTGTGTATTCTCGCATGCGAAACATCATAAAGGTGCCGAATGGCATCCTGTGATAGACCGCCCCAAGCATCTTGCACCCTTTGTTGCAATTCGGCAATGATTCTTCCAGGCTCTGGAGAAGCAAGTAAGTTCCCACTTCATCATGTCTCATACGTGTTCAGTTGTCCAGAGCGCTTATGATCTTGCTGGCCAGGGCAGTTGATGTATCCCATGAAGAACATACTGAATCGCAGCTGACTTACGTAGACGTGCATTGTCCCACTGCAAATAACATCACCTTCCTGTCAAAGTGGCAGTAACACGGGCGTAAGCACTGGTGCAATGTAGCAGCCACTGATTACTTTACCCTGTAGAAACGCAAAATGCGACCGCTAATTTTAACTGAGGACCCCCACACAGTGAATCCTGGGGTGGGACCAGTGTGTACAGGGGGAATGCACGTTGGAATAGGGCGTTCCCCAAATCTACGCCATATGAGTGTTCAGCCATCACCTGCCTACGGACAGAACCTACGATAATCACTGAAGACAGAGGAGCGCCTTTCCACTTTCCATTCGATTCTTTCACGGCCTCAAGAGTACCTGTACTTCATTGTGTCGCTATGTCAAAGTCAGTCTGGGAAGACGCAGACGTGATCTTAATCCTGCAGCAGACAGACAGTTCCCAGGCAGAGCTTCCGACGGAGAAGGCCTCGCGAACAGTGGCAAGGCGTCTCAGACCGCGCGGCTACATGTGGCGACTCACTTCTACACTCAGGGCAGTTAATGCCTGCAAAGACAAAACAGAGGGCGCGCAGGCACGACACCAGACGGCCTTCTGATAGACGATGACAGAGGAAAACCAGTCACTAACACCACAACCACTCAGGCACACCGGTGCCACTTGAGAGTGCTCATTTATTTATGGCAGATTTGATTGGAAGTTGTATCTGGTATACTTGCATCCCTGGATAGAGGTTGTAGAGAGTTTCAGGGAGAACAGTAGGGAACGATTTACAGGAACGGGGGAAGAAATACAGCAGAAGAAGAATGGGTAGCTTTGACGGATAAAATAGTGAAGACAGCAGAGGATCAAGTAGGTAAAAAGGCGAGGGCTAGTAGAAATCTTTGAGTAACAGAAAATATATTGAATTTAACTGATGGAAGGAGAAAATATAAAAATGCATTAAATTAAGAAGGCCACCAAGGAATACAAAACTCTCAAAAATAAGATTGACAGGAAGTGCAAAATGGCTAAGTAGGGATGGCTAGAGGACAAATGAAGGATTCTGAGGTATATATCACAAGGGGTAAGATAGATACTGCCTTTGGAGAAAAGAGAACCACTTGTATGAATATCAAGAGCTGAGATGGAAACTCAGTTCTAAGCAAAGAAGAGAAAACAGAAAGGTGAAAGGAGCATATACAGGGTCATTAAAAGGGCGATGTACTTGAGGAAAATTTTATGGAAATGGAAGAGAATGTAGATGAATATGAAATGGGAGATATGATACTGCGTGAAGAGTTTGCCAGAGCACTGTAAGACCTAAGTTGAAACAAGGCCCCGGATGTAGACAAAATTCCATTAGAACTACTGACAGCCTTGGGAGAGCCAGCCCTGACAAAACTCTACCATCTGGTGAGCAAGATGTATGAGACAGGTGAAATGCCCTCAGACTTCAAGAAGAATATAATAATTCCAATCCCAAAGAAATCAGGTGTTGATACGTGTGAAAATTACCGAACTATCAGTTTAATAAGTCACGGCTGCAAAATACTAATGCGAATTATTTACAGACGAATGGAAAAACTGGTAGAAGCCGCCCTCGGGGAAGATCAGTTTGGATACCGTAGAAATGTTGGAACACTTGAGGCAACACTGACCGTACGGCCTATCTTAGAAGATAGGTTAAGGAAAGGCAAACCTACATTTCTAGCATTTGTAGACTTAGAGAAAGCTTTGGACAGTGTTGACTGGAATACTGTCTTTCAAATTCTGAAAGTGGTAGGGGTAAAAAACAGGGAGCGAAAGGCTATTTACAATTTGTACAGAAACCAGATGGCAGTTATAAGAGTCGAGAGGCATGAAAAGAAAGCCTACCCCCGATGTTATTCAATCTGTATATTGAGCATGCAATAAAGGAAACAAAAGAAAAATTGGCGGAGTAGGAATTTCAATCGATGGAGAAGAAATAAAAACTTTGAAGTTCGCCGATGACATTGCAATTCTGTCAGAGCCAGCAAAAGACTTGGAAGAGCAGTTGAACGGAATGGACAGTGTCCTGTAAGGAGGATATAAGATTTAACATCAACAAAAGCAAAACGAGGTTAATGGAATGTAGTCGAATTAAGTCGGGTGATGCTGAGGGAATTAGATTAGGAAATGAGACACTTAAAGTAGTAAAGAAGTTTTGCTATTTGGGGAGCAAAATAACTGATGATGGTCGAAGTAGAGAGGATATAAAATGTAGACCGGAAATGGCAAGAAAAGCGTTTCTGGAGAAGAGAAATTTGATAACATCGAGTATAAATTTAAGTGTCAGGAAGTCGTTTCTGAAAGTATTTGTATGGAGTGTAGCCATGAATGGAAATGAAACGTGGACGATAAATAGTTTGGACAAGAAGAGAATAGAATCTTTCGAAACGTGGTGCTACAGAAGAATGCTGAAGATTAGATGGGTAGATCACATAACTAATGAGGAGGTATTAAACAGAATTAGGGAGAAGAGAAATTTGTAGCAGAACTTGACTAGAAGAAGGGATCGGTTGGTAGGACATGTTCTGAGGCATCAAGGGATCACCAATTTAGTACTGGAGGTCAGCGTGGAGGGTAAAAATCGTAGAGGGAGGCTAAGGGATAAATACACTAAGCAGATTCAGAAGGATGTAGGTTTCAGTACGTACTGCGAGATGAGGAAGCTTGCACAGGATAGAGTAGCATGGAGAGCTGCATCAAACCAGTCTCTGGACTGAATACCACAACAACAACAACAATAACAACTTGCATCCCTTGTGAGACCTTCCTGCTGCGCATAAATTTTATTTTTATACGTGAAACAGCTTTACTTTAGTACTAATTCAAGCAGCTCTGTGACTTTAACACAAGTTGGATTAATATAAGACCTGTAATTAGCTGGTATATTTTCTTTAACGTTTCACGTTAATAAATTACAAGAAATAGTACTTAGCTGTCGTGAATAGGCTCGCTTCTTCCTCGCAGAGATGGTGTCTTTCGTTGTATGCACCATGAAACAGGAAAGTGTGAACAGATAGTTATAGCAGCAGCACCCTCCGCCACACACCGTAAAATGGCTGACGGGGTACGGGTGGGAAGTGCTGCAGACGTGTCCTGCTGGGACAGGATTCGGAACGGGACCAGTACCCGATAAGCTGTAGCGGACACAGCGGTGTGCGGCGGACGTAAATAAGCGAGCCGATCGGGCCGAAACAACGACCTGCCCGCAGCCTTAATGGTCTCACGGAGAGTACGGAAGCAGTTCCGGGAACCGCCGCCCACTTACAACAGCGGCTGCGCAGCTCCTCCAGATCCACGTACCACTCTCTGGCTCCCCACGTGTACGCCCTATCAGCACACAAGCTCACACAGTCCCCCGAGAGTAATCCCAGGACATGCACTAGTGTTAAAAGGCGCCATCTTTCTACTGGGAGTGTCTCATATTCAAATAAAAAGTTTTTAATGCAAAGATAATATATTTGTAAGTCGCTCGCCATGTTTATCTGTGTTTGCGACATTCAGTTGTCATCCAAAGATGGCCTGAGAAGCCGAAATCCGGTTCGTTACCAAATGAATATAATTTTGCAGAACATTACGAAGTTTTTTTCCTTTTCAATATTAATCATCAGTTCTTCCTGTTATAGTGGCTACGAACAATAACTATTTTTTTTATTTCCTGCCCTTCCCGATTTTGCAGTTTTAATGGCTAGTTATTTGTATAGAGGATTATTCAGCTACTCGTACCTACGGCTTTTATGCAGCCCACAACGCATGGAAAAACCAAGCGCGTGATTTCCATATTCTCTCTCTAACTAGGTGCAAACCTCTAGTCCTACAGAAGAAATGATTCTGACCTTTTGACAGGAATTTAGTTAAATTTTATACTGGTATACGTTTTGGATAGAGGCCGCAGTTTTCGAATTTTTCAAGAAAGCGTACAAACATGACCTTCAGATGCGTTTTCATTGAGTAACTCAGCAACTGTAGCCTCCAGCGAAAACGTAACAGAGTATAAAAATTAACGACATTAAATTGGCTGAAAAAGGGTCATGTTCATATCTCTGTAGGTCTGATAGTTTGCATGTAGTGAGCGAGAGAACATGAAACTCTCGGACGTGATTTTTCTAGGCGTTCCAGGTTGCGCAAAACCTATCGGTAGGGACATGGCTCTGAGCACTATGGGACTTAACTTCTGAGGTCATCAGTCCTGTAGAACCTAGAACTACTTAAACCTAACTAACCTAAGGCCATGACACACATCCGTGCCCGAGGCAGGATTCGAAACTGCGACCATAGCGGTCCCGCGGTTCCAGACTGTAGCGCCTAGAACCGCTCGGCCACTTCGGCCGGCTATCGATAGGGACAGCTGAATTGCCCTGTGTGTCTAGGCATTATCGTCTAACATGGTTTTTAACCTGTAAACACCCCCTTCTTTAAATACTCGAACTCCCATGTACTAGGAAGCTCAAATGTCTGATAACTTTACAAATGAGCTCATGAATCAAATACTTGACGTTAAGTACGTAAGCGAGGAAAAGTTAATAAGAGGTTTGAAATTATGCTTGAAATGTTTTCGAAGCTGCTAACTGCTGTCATCGTGAAACACTCGGTGAATATAGTCCACGTAATTAGCGCTACGTTTTAAGCAAAAGCTATTTTTTACGCATCTTCATCATCGTGACGTAGTATCTCCTGAACCACGTGTCGCACAGAGATATAATTTTGTAGGTACCTTCAGTGCTATAATTAGATAGTGCCTGCTAAGTTTGTTTGGAATTGAGTAAGTAGTAAAGAAATAATAAATTGAAACATCATGTTTGATGCTAAAGGTTTACTGCGCGAACTGCGATGAACTTTCCTCCTTTCAACATTTTGTTAGGGGGCCGCCAGCAGGGAATAGTTTCGTAAAGGTTTGAAACTTTGCTTAAAGTTTGCTGGAAGTGGCTAAGTGCTCTTACTCTCAAATAGCGGATGAATATAGTAGGGGTGTTTGTGGGGCGTCTTACCTCAAAATGGTTCAAATGGCTCTGAGCACTATGGGGCTTAACATCTGAGGTCATCAGTCGCCTAGAACTTAGAACTACTTAAACCTAACTAACCTAAGGACATCACACACATCCATGCCCGAGGCAGGATTCGAACCTGCGACCGTAGCGGTCGCTCGGTTCGAGACTGAAGCGCCTAGAACCGCTCGGCCACACCGGCCGGCTTACCTCAAGACACACACAAATTAACTGCAATACATGTATTATTGTGTTAAAATTTTAACATATTATACCTCTAAATGATTAGGGCAGAATTTTAAATTTTTAAAGTCGGTCGATAATTATGCGAAATATATAGGAACTAATCCTCCAAGCTGCGAAATACTGTAAAACAGTTTACACCCTTTGTGTGTACCTTGTAAGAATACCACCGGCGACGTAGCTGAATCTATACAAACATTCATGTCGTATAAAGATTCATATCGACCGCTATTGACTGATTTCTGCTCACTGCCAAATTTAGCTAATAGAAAATATTGTGTGCGTAAGATCGAACACATAAAGAAATAAGTTTATTTCGAACTCAACTGCACACACAATTTAACATATTCTTCCTCTTATAACTCTAGCGTGTTCGTCACTCTTCCCTAACAACCGAACCTTTAGTCCTGTCATGGAAAAAACCACACATAACACCAACGGTTATCACTCTAACGCCAAACATGCTAATGCTACCCTCGGAGAGGATTTCGAATTTTCACCGCGGACAAAGGTATCGGACTATAATTTTGAATATGGTGAAATTAACAGAAATAGTAAACGGACTGTAACCTTGTGAATTAATGAAAGTGGTAAAATCGTAAGTGAATGAAAAAAATGAACGATCGCCAGCCCAATTAGGCACATTAATTTGGAAATATATGTTTAAGAAAATTGAATATTGGTTATTGAAGTTACTTTCGTTGATATTTTCCTTTGAATAACACACAGGATACACAGCTGCACTCAAGATCATTACTTAATCAAATACTGAACTGTTACTGCATGAAGTGCAGAACTAAATTTGGACATGAGGGGCTTTTATCTTAACTGACATGAAAAAAAAAATTAAGATGAATAATGTCATTAATATACTGTCTAAACTCCTCTACATACATCAATCTTTCTTAGCAACAGCAATAGTTCAATTTTCTAATAGGTGGAGAATATGATCGGGACCCATAAACTATTATAGTTTCACTAGTCAACACTCTCTGATTATTACAGTAGAAAAGACTAATTCAAAAAGCTTATCATTTATTTCATTTGGAGTAGTTCATAATTTACTTTGCAAGACAATAACTTAAAAAAGGAACCATTCATGATAGAAGTCAAAACCACACTATTTTTAAAATGAGCTTATTTGCTCTTTTACCACCTGTGAAGCAGGTATTCTAAACAATAATATTTACACAATCTTTTACTGTAATCCTACAAAACTATTTTTTGTAGTAACTAAGGATAGTTTAGTAAAAGCCTCCCCAACTTCACTTTTGCGGTTTTAATTTTAACTTTTACTACTCCTTTTACATTAGCCAAAAAGTGACTTTTAAACGCTTGAATGCAAGAATTGTTCATTTAAATCAGGATACTCGGTTTTAGTAGCACTTAGGTGAGGACCCTGCATAGGTTCGTGATCAGGAATGAAAATATGGTTCCGGACACGGATTTATAATGCTGTGATTATTATTAAAACCACACACAAAATAACTGGTCCATGCCCATATCCATTACTGAATGTACGAAATTAGTGAATCAATGGCGAAGATTGGTAGCAAGCGACATGGCGGCTAACTGTACTCACAGCTCTTGATGTTCGAATGCCATATAAAGTCTCTTCTTAGCGTCGGATTTTTAACATATTAGAGATGTAACTCTATGCCGAGAATACCAAATAATAGCCAGATCCACATCCGAGGCAAATCCTTTGTAAAGCAGGTTCGAATTGTCTCTATTAGCACCGTCTAAGTGGACCGTGCTACGGCTAGCCGCATACTGCGTACCGTTCACACCAAGGAGCCGCTCTGTTCGACCGCCAAATCCACCTTCACATACGGCCATTCCACTTCCGTTGTGGGGGGACTTCCCTACAGCTTTTACATGTTACAACTGTGGTGTCACCGCCAGACACCACACTTGCTAGGTGGTAGCTTAAATCGGCCGCGGTCCATTTAGTACATGTCGGACCCGCTTGTCGCCACTGTGTGATCGCAGACTGAGCGCCACCACAAGGCAGGTCTCGAGATACGGAATAGCACTCGCCCCAGTTGTACGACGACTTTGCTAGCGACTACACTGACGAAGCCTTTCTCTCATTTGCCGAGAGACAGTTAGAATAGCCTTCAGCTAAGTCAATGGCTACGACCTAGCAAGGCGCCATTAACCATTTTAAGATAGAGTCTCACTTGTATCATCAAGGAATGCTGTATTCAAATGAAGGATTAAAAGTTAAGTATTATAGCAGCTACGTACTTTTCTTGCTACCATTCATTACGTATCCTGTTTCAGACTTCTATCTAGCCTACGTGAGATTACGCGTGCCTTTCGGCTACTTCAGTGTGGCGTAGCTGTCTTGTTACGCCACAACAACAACCACAAGCATGAACCAGCTTTCGACAAACATTTTCTTTTTATGAACACATTGAGACGTGCAAGGCTCGCGTTTATTCCATTTATTCTCTGTCATCTTCTATTACGGTACTGTCACCTCGTTTTCTTATTCCATGTACTGGCGTCACTAACTTCCTGCCTTACTTGCCCGTGAGCGGCAGCAGCAGCGCGTATCGATAAGTGCACTGTCGTAACATCTCTGGAGCGACCGATAGTACTTCCGGACCAGCAGTGCAGTCGGGACGCAGCAGCAGCAGTGGAGTCGGGGAGGCGCCGACAGCCAGTGCTCGCCAACACACATGGACTGTCCGACGGAGGGAGACTGGAGCGGGACGACCGCTGGTTGGTCGTTCGGTCGGTCCTCTCATCGGCCGACGTATATTTCGTCCTTTCACCGTTTCCGGGCCTGGGCAGTCGGTCGGTTGGCGTGGAGCAGCGAGAAATTCTCCGCGGGACGTAATTTGACCGTGGCCGCTGGCGGTCTCTACCCGGTGTCATAGTGTATGGGCGTGTTCCCATTGCTACGAGGTCCATGGCTCACCCACCCTGGACACGAAAGTTGAGTTTTGATTTAATCTACCAGCAAGTCAAGACTGTTCACATTGTGTCGTTTGGAGTTCGTTGTCGGCTGTTGGGATATTTCCGCGAACAACAACGTGGTTTTCAAGTTGAAAAATTCTAGCCACTCTCCGGTGGAGTTTAACTGTACTTGGTTATTTTGAAATGAAGTGCACCAGCGGGATCTTGTGCCTTGTGGCCGTTAACAATCCGGTTACCTGCCCTGGCCGTTGACGTAAATTTCAGGCAATGTAGTTTCCTCATCGTGTTTTTGCTGTCCAGCACGGTGTGTAGTTTGACAGCTCCATGTATGCTTGATTGTGGGCGCCAATATCTTCTACGTTGTTCCACTGAAGTCCCTGTTGTGCTCTAGTCGGGTGAGGTGGAAGTTATCTTGTCGGTGGGTCCGTTGACTGCCGGTCGGTTGGGTTGTCGTCGGATCGTGAATGGTTGGCCCGACTGCCTGTCTCACCTAAACGAGCGTGAGTGTTTGAATTCCAGCCCGACCCTCGAACATCTGGGCGCCCATGGGTGTACTGCCTTTTTTATTTTGTTTGTTCTTGTTGTTTGTACTTGTATGGCTTCTAGCCTTTTTTTTTAAATTAAGGTTGTTTTGCCCTTAAGGCGTAAGATTCTTTAGACCTATAGCCTAATTTAAAGAACTGTTGTAAGATAAGTATCGCCTTTTAAATTTCTGATTATGCTTGCGTTTTAAGTTACTGGCCTTCAGCCGTTTTTAAATTAAAGTGGCTTTCAGCCGGTGATTAAGTCCCAAGCCCGTTATTTTGGTCCCTTTCCACAATTTAAACTACCTGTCCTGTCCTGCGAGTCCAGCAGGGCGTCTCACTTATATTATTGAACCGTGAATTTACTTTCAAACCTTTTCCTTAAGAATTTACTTTATTTACTAGCGATTCATCAAGAGCATTAACATATTTAATCACACTATGTGAGCGTGGAAGTAGTTGCCAGTGGGTAACTGCTGAACACAAATCAAATTTCTTTCAACAAACGGAAATCTTATTCCTAAAAACAGATTTAAAATTATAATCAGAAAGCACCCTCTAAATATCAAGTTACAATTTATTCAGAGGCAGAAAGAACAAATTTTTGACAGTATGAGCTTTCGGGCTCAGAACCTTGCCGCTCCCTTTTGACACGGCCGTAGTCACGACCGCTCATAACAACCTCTGAAAGACTACACTGTTGAAAATCTGCCACACATCAGATTACTTTAAACTAAAAATTTTAACAACTCACACAAGCACATAAACTATGCACACCGTAGGAAGGATGGAAATAGTACAAAACTAACATTAAAAGATTAACTTGCCACCGAAGGTGCAACTTGATTTAAAAAGCAAAAGAACTCTTACGGTGGAAGGGTGGCAACTTTATATACTAAAATAACCATTTAAATAAAAACCCATGAAATGCAGTCTTACGCCGGTCGGTGTGGCCGAGCGGTTCTAGGCGCTTCAGTCTGGAACCGCATGACCGCTACGGTCGCAGGTTCAAATCCTGCCTCGGGCATGGATGTGTGCGATGCCCTTAGTTAGGTTTAAGTAGTTCTAAGTTCTAGGGGACTGATGACCTCAGATGTTAAGTCCCATAGTCCTCAGAGCCATTTTGCAGTCTTACATAAAATATACAAGGTTAGTCAAACATGCTCTACATTACACATATACCTCCTCTCAAGATGACAGGCAAGATAAAACATTTTTCAGAAATTAGGCCGGTACACTTTAAACAATAAATTCGTTAACACCGAATCCGACAAACATGACAGAAGCAGCTATTAACGGACGGCAGACCGACAGACAGACACTAACAAATGCAGACGAGAGACAGACGAGCAAGCTGGGGACGAGAGAGTGGCCAAGAAAACAAGTAGAATTTAACAAGTAAATGAAACAACATATCATGAATCACTTAACTTCTAATAAACTACGATGTCTGGCGAAGACCTGGCGTAGCATCTTGTTGTGGACTGGCAAGACAGCCAATCCACTAGGAGGAAGCCGAAAGGCACGCCTTTAAGCTCACGCAGGCTGGCGTGAGGTCTGGAACAGGACAAGTAATGTAGACTAGCAAATAAAGTACGTAGCTTCTGGAATACTTAACTTTAATCCATAATTGGTGAACATCGCTCTTGACGGTACATGTATTACAATCAATAGTAACTGGTAATGGCGCCTTGCTAGGTCGTAGCAAATGACGTAGCTGAAGGCTATGCTAACTATCGTCTCGGCAAATGAGAGCGTAATTTGTCAGTGAACCATCGCTAGCAAAGTCGGCTGTACAACTGGGCCGAGTGCTAGGAACTCTAGACCTGCCGTGTGGCGGCGCTCGGTCTACAATCACTGATAGTGGCGACACGCGGGTCCGACGTATACTAGCGGACCGCGGCCGATTTAAAGGCTACCACCTAGCAAGTGTGGTGTCTGGCGGTGACACCACATTCCTCCCCCGCAAATCGGCGTACGGTTGTGTTATAAGCCTTCCGCCCGCCGTGGGGAGGACCCCATGTTGACGTACGCGACGAGGTGGGGAGCCTAGCAACAGGCGAGCTGTGCCACCCGCACCCTGCCATTCGGTTCGAGGGCAGCTAGGAAACGCCTTAAAACCTACTCCAGGGTGCACGCCAACACATGCGGTGTATGCGCCCGTAGAGAGACAGGGGGGGGGGGGGGGCCGAAGGGTCGACCTCCATCGGGTGGGGGCACCCGACGGGCGAAGACGCCATGTGGTCCGGAGCGGGCAAGAAGTCCATGGCGGAGGACAACGGGTCACGGGAAGCGATCGGCGGCGCGTGACCCAGGGAGGCGCCCGGCGGTTGCAGCGATGCGTCCACTTCTGGCGTCGCCGGCGGGAGAACGGGCGGCGGCGGCGGCGCTTCGCCATGGGCCAAAATGGAAGGCAGCGTCGGTAACACCTGGGGCTGAGGCGAGCCAGTAGATGGGTCCCCAGGGCGCTGACCGGACGGCACCGTCGCTGAAAGCAGATGGGGAGCGGCAGAACCCGTGCGACGACAGAGGCGCAGCTGATTGAGATGCCGAGGCACCTCACCAGAGGCCCCCAAAACCAGATACATAGCGCGGCCGAGGCAGCGAAGAATGCTTTATAGTTCTTAGCGCAACCAAGGCCCGGTCCAAAAATGTCTGCAAATTCTTCACATAGACGAGAAACACTGTCTGAAGGCACAGTCTGGTTCACTGATAGGACCTGATTGACTATAGACAAGTTAAATAACTGAAATAAATCTAAACCAAACAAGTTCACTGCAGAAGAAGAACGAAGGACGTAAAATGACACAAGTTTTGTTTGTCCGTTGTATGTTGCAAGAGGGCTGCACTGTCCTAACACAGGGATCTCTTGACCTGAATAGCTAGTTAACAGTTGCGGCACGCAACGGAGGTGTGCCCAGCTGTTTGTACGTGTCCTGATTGATCAGTGAAACTGCAGCTCCAGTATCGAGCTGGAATGGTATCACTTTGCCGTTAATGTCCAAGTCTACAAAAAGTTTACTGTCCTGCTGACGACAAGAGCGACTGTCTCGTGCAACGTGAACTGACACTGGTACAGAATCACTTGCGACTTGACGGGATTTCCGGCGATGTCGACACACACTGTTTGTGGGACGAACACAGTCACTGTTAGAGAGAGTGGCACTGGGTGGAGTGGAATGAACTACATGAATTTTCATGGGCGAAGTTTCAAGAGCCTGAGTATCCTTGGTTCGATTTCGGCGTGAAGCAAAGGGCCTGGGTGATTGTGAGTGTCCGATCTGAGCTTTTTCTGGCAAACACTTTGAACATGTCCTTTTTTATTACAGAAAAAGCAAATATCCTGGCGTGACGGGCAATTCTAACGCGAATGTCTAGTAGCACACCGCGGGCATGGTTTCACTGCATTTGCTTGCTGGCGCGGAACACGTGGCTCAGAGCCAGGCGGCTTTGGCGCGGCCGGGCGCGAGGACTGTTTACCGTTCTGTGCAGCTCGCCCGGCGGGTCGGTTAACCTGACACACGGGGGGCGAAGTTTCAAATGATTCCTGAGCAAAGTCAAGTGTGTCCTGCCGATCCAATATGTCCATCACTTGTTGAAGGAAGGGATTCACTAGTTTCAAAATCTGTTCCTTTATACGAACATCAATAACATTCTGTGCAACTGCATCACGCACCATAGTATCTGAATAAGGGAGTCCACATGGAACTCAAAAGCACAATCCCTAGTAAGGCCTTGCAAAGTTGCAACCCACTCCCAATTACTCTGACCGGCCGTACGTTTTGTACAAAAGAAGGTATACCTTTTTGCAACTACATTGACTGATTCTTTGAAATATGCATCTAGTGCAGACAAAATTTCGTCGTAGGACAGAGTTGCTACGTCGCGTCGGGGAAATAATTTCACTATCACACGGTACGTGTGGACGCCTACGGTGGAAAGGAGAAAAGGCTGCCGCTCATTACCTTGAATTCTGTAGGCGGCGAGATGGAATCCAAATTGGCGTGACCACTCCGTCCAGCTTTCCAGTGCAGCATCAAAAGGACGAAAAGGTGGTGCAACTGCGTTTTGTGGCTGCGGTAGCGGCGGAGCGGCGGCTCCGCATCGTTTTGCATTGCACGTTGACCCTGGACGAGCTGTCCAAGGGCATCCAATAAGGCCTGCGTCTGCCGATTCTGTAAGCGATAAAATTCGGACAGCATCTGGAGATTGTGGCGAAGCCATGACACAAGTAAATTACAGCAATAGCAAGACGAACGCAAAATCCTCGGCGCCAATGTAGTGTTGGCAGAAGAGCCAACACCGTGTTACTACAGGAGGCCGAAATGCACGCACTTAAGCTCACGCAGGCTGGTGTGAGGTCTGGAACACGACAAGTAATGGAAACTAGCAAATAAAGTACGTAGCTTCTGGAATACTTAACTTTAATCCATAATTGGTGAACATCGCTCTTGATGGTACATGTATTACAATCAATAGTAACTGGTAATGGCGCCTTGCTAGGTCGTAGCAAATGACGTAGCTGAAGGCTATGCTAACTATCGTCTCGGCAAATGAGAGCGTATTTGTCAGTGAACCATCGCTAGCAAAGTCGGCTGTACAACTGGGCTGAGTGCTAGGAACTCTAGACCTGCCGTGTGGCGGCGCTCGGTCTGCAATCACTGACAGTGGCGACACGCGGGTCCGACGTCTACTAACGGACCGCGGCCGATTTCAAGGCTACCACCTAGCAAGTGTGGTGTCTGGCGGTGACACCACACATCTCCAAAACACTCTCCCGAACCGTCCGCTGAGAGCCGCTTCAACGGACGCAGGAAGACGCGCCGATCTCTCGTCTCACGGCGTCGCAGCTCGCACCAGCCTGGCCGACGTCGTGGGTTCACTCCTGTTGCTCTCGTGTCGACCGCGAAGTCACTACCGCTCGCTATACGCCGCGGCCCACAGGAATCATGTGGCGACCTCACATGCGCCGACGCTCAAGACGGACAAGTCATCTGGTGTCTCAGGGCGCGGCCGACCAACCGATCGATCCAACCGCCAATGACCATTGCCTGAGCAAACTCGAGCAGACTCGCGACCTAACGCGCAGACTCAGATACAGGAACTCAGCCCCGACAAGGCGACCACTCGCTGAGTTCTCTTACTGGCGGAGTGGCAAGACACTCAAATCATTTTTCTACTATTTGTCATGGTAAAGATATTATTACTTAGGGAACTATAATATAAATGAGGTGCTGTACGCATGAAACTCTGGTCCATTGTAGGATAGGATCTGAGTGCCCTAGTCAGAGCAAGTTAAATAAATAAATAAATAAACTACAAAAAGGTGGGAATTTAAGGAGATGGGACCTGGATAAACTGAAAGAAACAGAGGTTGTACAGAGTTTCAGGCAGAGCGTAAGAGAACAATTGACAGGAATGGGGGAAAGAAATACAGTAGAAGACGAATGGGTAGCTCTGAGGGATGAAGTAGTGACGGCACCAGAGTATCAAATAGGTAAAAAGACAAGGGCTAGTAGAAATCCTTGGGTAACAGGAGAAATATTGAATTTAATTGATGAAAGGAGAAAATATAAAAATGCAGTAAATGAATCAGGCAAAAAGGAATACAAACGTCTCAAAAATGAGATCGACAGGAAGAGCAAAATGGCTAAGCAGGCATGGCTAGAGGACAAATGTAAGTATGTTGAGGCTTGTCTCGCTAGCGGTAAGATAGATACAGACTACACGAAAATTAAAGAGACCTTTGTAGAAAAGAGAGCCACTTGTATGAATATCAAGAGCTCAGATGGAAACCCAGTTATAAGCAAAGAGGGGAAAGCAGAAAGGTGGAAGGAGTATATAGAGGGTCTATACAAGGGCGATGTTCTTGAGGACAATATTATGGAAATGGAAGAGGATGTAGATGAAGATGAAATGGGAGATACGATACTGCGTGAAGAGTTTGACAGAGCACTGAAAGACCTGAGTCGAAACAGGGCCCCCAGAGTAGACAACATTCCATTAGAATTACTGACGGCCTTGGGAGAGCCAGTCCTGACAAAACTCTACCATCTGGTGAGCAAGATGTACGAGACAGGCGAATTACCCTCAGACTTCAAGAAGAATATAATAATTCCAGTCCCAAAGAAAGCAGGTGTTGGCAGATGTGAAAATTACCGAACTATCAGTTTAATAAGTCACAGCTGCAAAATACTAACGCGAATTATTTACAGACGAATGGAAAAACTGGTAGAAGCCGACCTCGGGGAAGATCAGTTTCGATTCCGTACAAATGTTGGAACACGTGAGGCAATACTGACCTTACGACTTATCTTAGAAGGAAGATTAAGGAAAGGCAAACCTACGCGTCTAGCATTTGTAGACTTAGAGAAAGCTTTTGACAATGTTGACTGGAATACTCTCTTTCAAATTCTAAAGGTGGCAGGGGTAAAACACAGGGAGCGAAAGGCTATTTACAATTTGTACAGAAACCAGATGGCAGTTATAAGAGTCGAGGGGCATGAAAGGGAAGCAGTGGTTGGGAAGGGAGTGAGACAGGGTTGTAGCCTCTCCCCGATGTTATTCAATCTGTATATTCAACAAGCAGTAAAGGAAACAAAAGAAAAATTTGGAGTAGGTATTAAAATCCAGGGAAAAGAAATAACAACTTTGAGGTTCGCCAATGATATTGTAATTGTATCAGAGACAGCAAAGGACTTTTAAGAGCAGTTGAACGAAATGGACAGTGTCTTGAAAGGAGGATATAAGATGAACATCAACAAAAGCAAAACTAGGATAATGGAATGTAGTCGAAATAAGTCGGGTGATGCTGAGGGAATTAGATTAGGAAATGAGACACTTAAAGTAGTAAAGGAGTTTTGCTATTTGGAGAGCTAAATAACTGATGATGGTAGAAGTAGAGAGGATATAAAATGTAGATTGGCAATGGCAAGGACAGCGTTTCTGAAGAAGAGAAATTTGTTAACATCGAGTATAGATTTAAGTGTTAGGAAGTCGTTTCTGAAAGTATTTGTATGGATTGTAGCCATGTATGGAAGTGAAACATGTTCAATAATTAGTTTGGACAAGTAGAGAATAGAAGTTTTCGAAATGTGGTGCTACAGAAGAATGTTGAAGATTAGGTGGGTATATCACGTAGCTAATGAGGAGGTATTGAATAGGATTGGGGAGAAGAGAAGTTTGTGGCACAACTTGACTAGAAGAAGGGATCGGTTGGTAGGACTTGTCCTGAGGCATCAAGGGATCACAAATTTAGCATTGGAGGGCAGTGTGGAGGGTAAAAATCGTAGAGGGAGACCAAGAAATGAATACACTAAGCAGATTCAGAAGGATGTAGGTTGCAGTAGGTACTGGGAGATGAAAGAGCTTGCACAGGATAGAGTAGCATGGAGAGCTGTATCAAACCAGTCTCAGGACTGAAGACCACAACAAGAACAACAAATAAATAAAATTTACATTGCATCATCGTACAGAAAATCTGTATTCCAGCTTTTCACAAGTTGTGTTTTGTACTCTGATGATTCTGAGAGTGAAATGCGTTAGAAGGAGTAAAAAAATAAAAAAGGCTTTATGTCTACACATTCAAATACTAGATCTTATAATACGTTTGAGCATAATTTGGGATTGTTACGAGCTTAGTATCAAACTTTGTTGAATTTAACCTGCCAAGTGTTCCAGTTCTCCATATGAGTTCTCCACGTTGTCGAGACGTACACGTGTATAAGCTATACAGATAAATCTGTTTTGCTTTTGAACTTCGCGAACGAACCAGTTGGGACGGAGACTCTTTCAGGTGGTTATTAGCTGATATAGTGCGCAGATTGAAAACAAATTAAAAATTAAAAAAGATTTGCTCTTCACGGGTTTTTCTATAAGATCCAGTTCCTTTACGTGCACAGTCAGTAGCTCTACGAGACCCACGTTGAGGGTTTCAGTTTCAGTTTTGTCCTTGTTCGACCTGGTTAACGACCTCTTTAATTATTGTGTTGCGCTTTTCGAAGTCGTTGCTACTCCGAACTTTTATTCACGTATGGTCCAGATTTAATACAGAGGGGGCTACAACTCAGGTCATGAATACGAGTTCATAGCCTGTTATGAACTCTCAGGTTAAGGCAGAAATCGCAGAGCAGGCTTTCATCTAGTAACATATTCTCAAGAGGCCAACCGTTCCCTTGTGCTGACCTTCCAAAAACCTTTGCCATTTCTGACAAAATTACTGTGTCATTAACAAACGTTAATGTTTTTATTTATTTTTTTAATCCCATTTCCAAGTCTGTGTATTATCCCTTTCTCTACATTCTCTCTCACTGCAAATATCATGTACACGCTGACAACATTCAGTTATATCTGTGTACAAGCCCTAACAAACCTGTGCACAACCATCCCTCACGTAAATGCCGATTTACTTGCCCTAACAGCATGGGCGCAGAGCGTAGGTTTGAAACTCGGTACGTCTAAATCTCAAGCAGTCTTTGTCACGCACAAAAAAACTTATTACCCCTCAGCTCAGAGCATCTCTTCCACCATTAACACTGAACGTCACAGAATTTTTTTTTCTTCTGCAAAGAACTTGTGGATAATCCTGGACCATCATTTAGACTGGACTGAACACAACACAGCTGCAGTCTGTAAAAGGATGTCATAATCACATCACCCACTACAGAAATATAAAAAAGTATTTCTTACTGAGCTTAAAAATCATCTCGTAGAGTCACTAATACTCCCCATACTTGACAGTTGTGATCCCAGTCTCCAAGGACTTTCGAACGAAAGTTCACGCCGGCTGTAACTGGCGATGAATGACTGTCTACGATACATTTGTGACGTACGCTTTTTCGACCATATTACAAAGCCTGTGAACAGTTCTCACGGCTACGTACAGACTATAGTACTCTGCGTGTGCTCTATCATCTTCTAAATCACTGCACTCCGTCTCATCTGTCTTTCACTCTTACTCTACTATATGAACAGCAGGGTAAAAGTACTCGCTTTGAACAAAGTTAAATACACACCGTAGCATCACATAACGCTGTGATGTTCTCTGCATCATTTTCTCTATCAGGAACCTGATTTTCGAACCATTTTCCTAAAAAAAAAAATCATAAAAATTAAATTCCTTCCAAAAATTTAAAAGACAACTAATGATCCACCTTTTATCGCAATATCCATCTCTCTTACATTCCGTGAACCTCATTCTCGTTAATACCCACCTGCCCTCCCCCACACCCGGCCCACAGAACCTTTTCCCACCCCTTTTCGGAAGGGTTCTTTACTTTTATTTTTCCTAACAACCACTGTCAGTGTCACTTCTATTTTCTCCTCGTCCTTTAACCATTCCGCTTCTGATAATATTAAATATGGCTTAAAATGCGTCAAGCTAATTATTCATTCTAAATGCTCTTCGCTGTTATTATTATTCTCGATTATTCATCTTCAGGAAAGGATTCGGAATTGAACCATTCACAATTTCATCTCCTTTTCTTTTATTCCCAAACCTGATTAATTCACTGAGTTTTTACTTCCTTTCGCCTGTTCATTCTTTTTTCCTGCTGTTTCTTTCATAGAGACTTGTTCAAATACTATTATTATTGTTGGCAAATTTTTGTAACATCTTTTGAATGTGTTGCTGCTGGCCAGATGGAAGACAGAGTCTTAAGGCCCCTAGTCCGGCTAAATAAGCAATAAATAAATATACACTACTGGCCATTAAAATTGCTACACCACGAAGATGACGTGCTGCAGACGCGAAATTTAACCGACAGGAAGAAGGTGCTGTGATATGCAAATGATTAGCTTTTCAGAGCATTGACACAAGGTTGGCGCCGCTGGCGACACCTACAACGTGCTGACATGAGGGAAGTTTCCAGTCTATTTCTCATACACAAACAGCAGTTGACCGGCGTTACCTGGTGAAATGTTGTTGTGATGCGTCGTGTAAGGAGGAGAAATGCGTACCATCACGTTTCCGACTTTGATAAAGGTCGGATTGTAGCCTATCTCGTATCGCGACATTACTGCTCTCGTTGGTCGAGGTCCAATGACTGTTAGCAGAATATGGAATTGGTGGGTTCAGGAGGGTAATATGGAACGCCGTGCTGGATCCCAACGGCGTCGTATCACTAGCAGTCGACATGACAAGCATCTTATCCGGACGGCTGTAACGTATCGTGCAGCCACGTCTCGATCCCTGAGTCAACCGATGGGGACGTTTGCAAAACAACAACCATCTGCACGAACAGTTAGACGACGTTTGCAGCATCATGGACTATCAGCTCGGAGACCACAGATCCGCTTACCTTTGACGCTGCATCACAGACAGGAGCGCGATGGTGTACTCAACGACGGACCTGGGTGCACGAATGGCAAAACGTCATTTTTTCGGATGAATCCAGGTTCTGTTTACAGGAACATGATGGTCGCATCCGTGTTTGGCGACATGGCGGTGAACGCACATTGGAAGCGTGTATTCGTCATCGCCATACTGGCGTATCACCAGGCGTGATGGCATGGGGTGCCATTGGTTACTCGTCTCGGTCACCTCTTGTTCGCATTGACGACTCTTTGAACAGTGGACGTTACATTTCAGATGTGTTACGACCCGTGGCTCTACCCTTCATTCAATCCCTGCGAAACCCTACATTTCAGCAGGATAATGCACGACCGCATGTTGCAGGTCCTATACGGGCCCTTCTGGATACAGAAAATGTTCGACTGCTGCCCTGGCGAGCACATTCTACAGATCTCTCCAATTGAAAACGTCTGGTCAATGGTGGCCGAGCAACTGGCTTGTCACAATACGCCAGTCAATACTCTTGATGAACTGTGGTATCGTGTTGAAGCTGCATGGGCAGCTGTTCCTGTACACGCCATCCAAGCTCTGTTTGACTCAATGCCCAGGCGTATGTAGGCAGTTATTACGGCCAGAAGTGGTTGTTCTGGGTACTGATTTCTCAGGATCCATGCACCCAAATTGCGTGAAAATGTAATCACATGTCAGTTCTAGTATAATATATTTTTCCATTGAATACCCGTTTATCAGCTGCATTTCTTCTTGGTGTAGCAATTTTAATGGCCAGTAGTGCATTAAGAGAGAAGCTACAGACCACTCTCACTTCCTTCTCCATTCCCGCCTCTTACAGTCGCACTAGGGTTTCTGTATAAGTTGTAGATAACCTTTCCTTTCCGGTATTTTATATCCTATAAAAAGCCAGTGCAGCGCCTCAAGAGCCGGATGTTCCAGCAGAGGCGTTGGACAAAGTTCTTAATCCGCATTGTTTGCAGGAGACTCTGGAGATGAACGTCATCGGGCAGTGTAGTCCCCCCTCCCCTCCCCCACCAGTGCCATTCCCACCCCTCTCATGCGGCCCCTCCCCCTTCCCCCGCCACTGCAGTAGGAAATGAAGGATTGTTCGCCGGCGGGTTTAATCGGCGCCTACCCACCCCCCTCTCCCCCTCCTACCACCCCTCCGCTATCTCCCTTTTGCACTCATCAGCGCCAGCCGAGACCAACCAGGGCATTCGGACCTCCAGTCCTTGGACAGCAGAAGCGCGAACTCTCTCCTGCAAGCATACTTTAACTGTTACATTTTATTATATTCATTGCTATAGGGTCCGAAGCTGCGATGATTTTCTTAAAATTATTTCGTCATGCTTTCGCCTGCCATTGTCTTTATTTGTTGTTCGATTGTACAGTATGGGCCTTTGCCATTTTCAAGTACCTAAAACGTAACCAATATACATTGGATGCATTAGTGTTAGTTATGAATTTAACATAGAAACAAGTCATATCCCAGTATATACTAGGATAATCATAAATGACATCATGGACGATTCTTTAATGGTGTTTTAGGCTAAGTACGTCCTTGCTCCTACGACTGCATGTAATTCTCACAAAATAAATTAGAAGTAGTTTTTCACTATATTAGGAACACGCTACTTTTTAACATTCATTCCATAGCTCTTATATACAAGGTCGACGTTTTCAACGGACTTACACTAGGAAGATTACAATTAGTTTGCGGAAATTTCTCAATTAGTCTACATACGTCTTTCTTCTCTGTACGCAGTTTCATTAAAATAACTTTAAATATTTGTTCTATTCCTGTGGGAGGATGTCACTTTTGAATAGTTGTTACATAGATCTTATATATGTATATATATGTATATAAGATCTTTGTAACAACTATTCAAAAGTGAAATGCTAATCGAAAATTCCTAGACAGCTTTTTACCAATTCAACAACGAATCATTATAGAACCACAGAATGTATAATTATTGTTATACTCATTAACATATATAACAGTAATTATACATTCTGTGGTTCTATAATGATTCGTTGTTGAACTGATAAAAAGCTGTCTAAGAATTTTCGATTTTGCGGATCTTTCTATTCATTTAAAATAAAATGCCATTGGTCTTTTAGACAGAGGTAAATTTCAATTTCTCGCATCACATCCATGATTTTAACTTCCTGTAACTTATGTAATGTTTGTAGTGCTTCATCAGTGTTAGGTGTTTTGTGGTTAGTTTCTTTTAAGTGTGCAATCGTAGGAGCAAGGCCGTACATAACATAATATACCATTAAAGAATCGTCCATGAGGTAAGTTATGATCACCCTAGTGTATCTTGGGATATGTGTTGTTCCAGTGTTCATAACTGATACTAATGCATCCAATGCACAATGCTTTGCATTTTTTTCTGAGGGTGAAACTGTACATTTGTATGACAATGAAACAGCTTGGCAGCTGAAGGTATCACAAAATCATTCCGAAAAATTATATTTCAAATTTACGCGTTACTACGAAAAAAAGCACTATTTTTGCCACTGTTTCACTACCTAATACAGGGCTACTACACGGTCGAGTCTCATTAATGTGATCACCGCCCATGTTCGATGTCGAAGTGCAATAACCACTTACAGAGGGCAGATGGCAGCACTAGCAGTGGAGGGTATATAAAGCGTGTCCAGGGGACGCCCAAAGCTGTGCGGTTGCTGTCGTAATTGGGAAACGGGACGACTTATCTGACGTCCAAAAATCCATGATCATTGCCTTTTGGGCCAAAGGTGGAAGCTTTTCCTAAAAGGCTAAGTCTGTAAACAGTTCCCGTGCCGCTGTGGTTGAAGAATACCGTGCATGGCTAAATGGCGCTAACCAAAACCGGCACGGAGGTAAATGTGGTTCACCACAGGAAGCAGATCACAGGGGCGAACGACAGCCGCGGGAACATGTGTCTACATCTACATACATACTCCGCAACCCAGCATACGGTACGTGGCGGAGAGTACATCGTACCAGAACTAGCATCTTCTCTCCCTGTTCCAAACAGAACGAGAGAAAAATGACTGCCTATATGGCTCTGTACGAGCCCTAATCTCTCTTATCTTATCTTTGTGGTCTTTCCACGAAATGTAAGTTGGCGGCAGTAAAATTGTACTGCAGTCAGCCTCAAATGCTGGTTCTCTAAATTTCCTCAGTAGCGATTCACGAAAAGAACGCCTCCTTTCCTCTGGAGACTCCCAGCCGAGTTCCTGAAGCATTTCCGTAACACTCACGTGATGATCAAACCTACCAGTAAGAAATCTAGCAGCCTGACACCAGCTGATAGGGATCCCAAACGCTCGAGCAGTACTCAAGAATAGGTAGTATTAGTGTTTTATAAGCGGTCTCCTTTACAGATGAACCATACCTTCCCAAAATTCTACCAATGAACCGAGGACGACTATCCGCCTTCCCCACAACTGCCATTACATGCTTGTCCTACTTCATGTCGCTCTGCAATGTCACGCCGAAATATTTAATCGACGTGACTGTGTCAAGCGCTACACTACTAATGGAGTATTCAAACATTACAGAATCAGCATGGAACTGTCGAGATGAACCAAGGGGCTGCAAACAGTTTCTACTCAGACAGCGAACACTGCGTTTGGGCCTCCACAGCGGACACCTGATACGTGCACCTTCGATGACTGCTGCATCAGTGATGAAGGCTGCAACTTGGACATCCACTAAGTGCTGACAAGTGGCCCTTTCGGATTAGGGGTAGCGTCTTTGATTCACAATCAAAACGTCTTCGGTCCCGGGTTCGATCCCCGCCACTGCCTAAATTTTGATAAATAATCAGCATTGGCGGCTCAAGACTTCCGGCATAAGAAGTCAGCCTCATTCTGCCAACGGCCTTGTCAAAGAGAGCGGAGGAGCGGATAGAGGTTCAGGGCACTCTCTTGTCCTAGGGGTGGGAAATTGCCCCTAAAGGCGGAAGAATCAGCAATGATCAACGACATGAGGATGCAGAAGGCAATGGAAACCACTACATTAAAGATACGTAACGTGTATCCACAGGACACGTGACCTGTAATTGAAGAAGTGTCATGATGATCTCTCCATTGGCAAAAGATTCCGGAATAGTCCCCCATTCGGATTTCCGGGTGGGGACTGCCAAGGGGGAGGTTACCATGAGAAAAAGATTGAATAATCAACGAAAGGATAACGTTCTGCGAGTCGGGGCGTCGAATGTCAGAAGCTTGAACGTGGTAGGGAAACTAGAAAATCTGAAAAGGGAAATGCAAAGGCTCAATCGAGATATAGTAGGAGTCAGTGAAGTGAAGTGGAAGGAACGCAAGGATTTCTGGTCAGATGAGTATCGGGTAATATCAACAGCAGCAGAAAATGGTATAACAGGTGTAGGATTCGTTATGAATAGGAAGGTAGGGCAGAGGGTGTGAACAGTTTCGGTTCTAGGCGCTTCAGTCTGTAACCGCGTGACCGCTACGGTCGCGGGTTCGAATCCTGCATCGGGCATGGTTGTGTGTGGTATCCATAGGTTAGTTAGGTTTACGTAGTTCTAAGTTATAGGGGACTTATGACCACAGATGTTAAGTCCCATAGTTTTCAGAGCCACTTGAACCATTTTTTAACTGTGAACAGTTCAGTGACCGGGTTGTTCTAATCAGAATCGACAGCAGACCAACACCGACAACGATAGTTCAGGTATACATGCCGACGTCGCAAGCTGAAGATGAACACATAGAGAAAGTGTATGAGGATATTGAAAGGGTAATGCAGTATGTAAAGGGGGACGAAAATCTAATAGTCATGGGTGACTGGAATGCAGTTTAAGGGGAAGGAGTAGAACAAAAGGTTACAGGAGAATATGGGCTTGGGACGAGGAATGAAAGAGGAGAAAGACTAATTGAGTTCTGTAACATGTTTCAGCTAGTAATAGCGAATACCCTGTTCAATGTCCGCCCCAGTAGCTGAGTGGTCAGCGTGCCGGATTGCCGTCCTCTGGGCCCGGGTTCGATTCCCGGCTGGGTCGGAGATTTTCTCCGCTCAGGGACTGGGTGTTGTGTTGTGTTCATCATCATTTCATCCCCATCCGGCGTGCAGGTCGCCCAATGTGGCGCCGAATGTAATAAGACCTGCGATATGGCGGCCGGACCTGCCCCGCGAGGGGCCTCCCGGCCAATGACGCCAAACGCTCATCATCATCACCCTGTTCAATAATCACAAGAGGAGGAGGTATACTTGGAAAAGGCCGGGAGATACGGGAAGATTTCCATTAGATTACATCATGGTCAGACAGAGATTCCGAAATCAGATACTGGATTGTAAGGCGTACCAAGGAGCAGATATAGACTCAGATCACAATATAGTAGTGATGGAAAAAGCTTTCGACAATATAAAATGGTGCAAGCTGTTCGAGATTCTGAAAAAAGTAGGGGTAAGCTATAGGGAGAGACGGGTCGTATACAATATGTACAACAACCAAGAGGGAATAATAAGGGTGGACGATCAAGAACGAAGTGCTCGTATTAAGAAGGGTGTAAGACAAGGCTGTAGCCTTTCGCCCATACTCTTCAATCTGTACATCGAGGAAGCAATGATGGAAATAAAAGAAAGGTTCAGGAGTGGAATTAAAATACAAGGTGAAAGGATATCAATAATACGATTCGCTGATGACATTGCTATCCTGAGTGAAAGTGAAGAAGAATTAAATGATCTGCTGAACGGAATGAACAGTCTAACGAGTACACAGTATGGTTTGAGAGTAAATCGGAGAAAGACGAAGGTAATGAGAAGTAGTAGAAATGAGAACAGCGAGAAACTTAACATCAGGATTGATGGTCACGACGTCAATGAAGTTAAGGAACTCTGTACCTAGGCAGTAAAATAACCAATGACGGACGGAGCAAGGAGGACATCAAAAGCAGACTCGCTATGGCAAAAAAGGCATTTCTGGCCAAGAGAAGTCTACTAATATCAAATGGCTCTGAGCACTATGGGACTTAACATGTGTGGTCATCAGTCCCCTACAACTTAGAGCTACTTAAACCTAACTAACCTAAGGACATCACACACATCCATGCCCGAGGCAGGATTCGAACCTGCGACCGTAAATGTCGCGCGGTTCCGGACGGCGCGCCTAGAACCGCTAGACCACCGCGGCCGGCAACTAATATCAAATACCGGCCTTAATTCGAGGAAGAAATTTCTGATGATGTACGTCTGGAGTACAGCATTGTATGGTAGTGAAACATGGACTGTGGGAAAACCAGAACAGAAGAGAATCGAAGCATTTGAGATGTGGTGCTATAGACGAATGTTGAAAATTAGGTGGACTGATAAGGTAAGGAATGAGGAGGTTCTACGCAGAATTGGAGAGGAAAGGAATATGTGGAAAACACTGATAAGGAGAAGGGCCAGGATGATAGGACATCTGCTAAGACATGAGGGAGTGACTTCCGTGGTACTAGAGGGAGCTGTAGAGGGCAAAAACTGTAGAGGAAGACAGAGATTGGAATACGTCAAGCAAATAATTGAGGACGTAGGATGCAAGTGCTACTCTGAGATGAAGAGGTTAGCACAGGAAAGGAATTCGTGGCGGGCCGCATCAAACCAGTCAGTAGACTGATGAACAAAAAAAAAAAAAAAAAAAAAAAAAATTGCTCCATCAGACGGATGGTAATTGGCTTGTATGGCGTGAAACATGTGAAAGTAAACAGCCTGCAACAATCATTGGGAGGGTCCATTCTAGAGGAGGGAGTACTATGGTCAGGAGAATGTTTTCATGGCATTCTCTGGATAATTCCTTCATTCTGGAAGTCACAGTGGTTCAACACTAGTGAGCCGTGTGTGGCTCGTGTTCGTGGCATATCTCATTTACATCCTGTTTTTACTGTATGACCACCTGGTTATGTTCATTTCAATTACTCGTGTCACTGAGTCGCTGCCTTGCCTGTCTGTGAGCGGCAGCAGCGGTGCTTATCGATATAAGCCCTGGCGTATTATCTTTGCTGACTGCTATTATTTACTGGTTGACGTGTGTTCGGAGTTAGTTCGGATGAGCCAGTGAATTTTGAGGCGCTAGCAGTGCAGTTCGGACCTGGCAGTGTTTGACTTACGAAGCGGCTCAAGTTCAGTCGGGGAGCGTCTGCAGTGAGATCCGGGGAACCATGACTCGCCCGACGTTTGCCGATACACACCACTCGAGTGCGGACCACCTTGGTTGGTCGTCGGTCGGTCGTCTTGTCGGACGACGTGTACGTTGGACGGCGATCGCTTATGGGTTGCCTGCGTGTGCCGACTCGTGATTCGTGCTTGTTATTGCACAGTCGCTGTCGCTCAAGTCTTGTCCTTCGTGCAGGTGTTCGTGAAACTGTGTGTAGCTTGTGATGTCGACAGGTCATTTATTTTAGTCCTGTCTCCGGGCTGATGTTTGGGAATTGGTCGGTTGGCGTGGAGCAGTGAGGAGTTCTTGGCGGGGCGTAGTTTGGTCGGGTCCACTGGCGGTCTCTACGCGGTGTCAAAAATGGCTCTGAGCACTATGGGACTTCTTCTATGGTCATCAGTCCCCTAGAACTTAGAACTACTTAAACCTAACTAACCTAAGGACATCACACAACACCCAGTCATCACGAGGCAGTCTATGCGGTGTCGGAGTGTGTGGGGCTGTTCCCATTGCTACGAGGTCCGTGGCTCACCCACCGTGGACTTTGATTTAATCTACCAGCAAGTCAAGACTGTTCACATTGTGTCGTTTGGAGTTCGTTGTCGGCTGTTGGGATATTCCCGCAAGTAACAACGTGGTATTCAACATGGAAAATTCCAGCCACCCTCCGGTGGAGTTTCACTGTATTTGGTTGTTAGAATTGAAGTGTACTAGCGGAATCTTCTGCCTTGTGGCCGTTAACATTCCGATTACCTGCCCTGGCCGTTGACGTATGTTTCAGGCAGTGTAGTTCCCTCATCGTGTTTTTGCTGTCCAGCACGGTGTGTAGTTTGACAGCTCCGAGTATGATTGGTTGTGGGTGCCAATATCTTCTAGGTTGTTCTGTTGAACTCCCTGCTGTGCCCTGTTCGGGTGAGATGGAAGTTACTTTGACGGTGGGTCCGCAGACTGTCCGTCAGGTGGGCTGTCATTGGATCGTGAATGGTTGGCTCGACTTGCTGTCTCACGTAAGCGAGCGTTAGTGTTTGAATTACAGGCCGACCCTCGAACATCTGGGCGCCCTTGTGTGTACTGCCTTATTTTTTAAAATTTGTTTTTGTTGTTGGTACTTGTATGGCTTCTAGCCGGTTTTGTGTTTTAAATTAGAGTTGTTTTACTCATAAGGCCTTCAGTCTAGCTTAAAGTACTGTTTCACATAAGCTGTTTGGCCTTCAGCCGATTTGAATTTGACTTGTTTACTTCAACCTATTGAATTTTTAAGTCTTCGGCCTTAAGTCAGTTTGAGTTTCAGTTGTTGTTCTTAAGGCCTTCAGCCTAAATTAAAGAACTGTTTCACGTAAGGACTTCGGTACTTACAAAAAAATTAATGTTTTGGAGTGTAAAGTGTTCGGCCTTCAGCCGATTTGAATTTAACTTGTTTATTTCACCGTAACGGAAGAACTGTTTAAGATAAGGCTTCCCTTTTAAATTTCTGATTATGCTTGCGTTTTAAGTTATTGGCCTTCAGCCACTTTTAAATTAGCTTCCAGCCGGTAATTAAGTCCCAAAGATTAAAGCTGTGTGTTTCAAAAAATTTTTGGGGCTCTTGTAATTTTTGATCAAATAATAAAGTTGTATGTTCGAGTGTAACTGACAGCCCCTTATTTTGGCCCCTTTCCACAATTTATTCCATCTGTCCTGTCCTGCGGGCTAAGCAGGGCATTTCAACCAGTATGCATCTATCCTTGGGGGCCGAGTCCACCTCTCCATGTGGTTTGATTTTCCTTGGCACGATGGCATCTACCAGCAGAAAAAGGCAACATTTACCTCACTCCCCTGGCCACCACAGTCCCCGCATTTAAACCGAATTGAAAATCTTTGGGACCACCTTGATCGGTGTGTCGCTGCCATCGGTCTTCAATAGAGAAACGTAGCGCAGCTGGCGACGACACCGGAGTCGGCATCGCATCCCTTTCAGTACGTTCCAGGACCTCACCGACTCTCTACCTACACGTCTGGTGGCTGTTGAGGCTTCTGACGGATGATCATATTAACGTGACTGAATACTCCATAAATGATTCACTCCAATTTAATATTCCTTATTTTAAAAAGTATTACACGTACAAATATGATTGATGAACGAACGGAACCATAAACCCACGACTTTGTGTTGTGCACAACCAACTGGAGTTTCGAATACAGTGTCTTGACAAAATGGCGACAAATAAAGAAAAGAGTTTTTGTGTTTTGCAATTTGAGAATACTACAACAGGAGAACATTTGTAAGGTGGCTATAATTTCGGGAAACGGCCTTGCCGTGAGATCACCGAAGTTAAGCGCTGTCGGGCGTGGCCGGCACTTGGATGGGTGACCATCCGGCCGCCATGCGCTGTCGCCATTTTTCGGGGTGCACTCAGCCTCGTGATGCCAAATGAGGAGCTACTCGACGGAATAGTAGCGGCTCTGGTCAAAGAAAACCATCATAACAGCCGGGAGAGCGGTGTGCTGGCCACACGCCCCTCCTATCAGCATCCTCATCTGAGGATGACACGACGGTCGGATGGTCCTGATGGGCCACTTGTGGCCTGAAGACGGAGTGCTATAATTTCGCACCTTACAAGAACTCATCCGCATACTTTGCCGTGATCTACAACCACATTAGGTATCATAGGTTTTACATCGTATATACACTCCTGGAAATTGAAATAAGAACACCGTGAATTCATTGTCCCAGGAAGGGGAAACTTTATTGACACATTTCTGGGGTCAGATACATCACATGATCACACTGACAGAACCACAGGCACATAGACACAGGCAACAGAGCATGCACAATGTCGGCACTAGTACAGTGTATATCCACCTTTCGCAGCAATGCAGGCTGCTATTCTCCCATGGAGACGATCGTAGAGATGCTGGATGTAGTCCTGTGGAACGGCTTGCCATGCCATTTCCACCTGGCGCCTCAGTTGGACCAGCGTTCGTGCCGGACGTGCAGACCGCGTGAGACGACGCTTCATCCAGTCCGAAACATGCTCAATGGGGGACAGATCCGGAGATCTTGCTGGCCAGGGTAGTTGACTTACACCTTCTAGAGCACGTTGGGTGGCACGGGATACATGCGGACGTGCATTGTCCTGTTGGAACAGCAAGTTCCCTTGCCGGTCTAGGAATGGTAGAACGATGGGTTCGATGACGGTTTGGATGTACCGTGCACTATTCAGTGTCCCCTCGACGATCACCAGTGGTGTACGGCCAGTGTAGGAGATCGCTCCCCACACCATGATGCCGGGTGTTGGCCCTGTGTGCCTCGGTCGTATGCAGTCCTGATTGTGGCGCTCACCTGCACGGCGCCAAACACGCATACGACCATCATTGGCACCAAGGCAGAAGCGACTCTCATCGCTGAAGACGACACGTCTCCATTCGTCCCTCCATTCACGCCTGTCGCGACACCACTGGAGGCGGGCTGCACGATGTTGGGGCGTGAGCGGAAGACGGCCTAACGGTGTGCGGGACCGTAGCCCAGCTTCATGGAGACGGTTGCGAATGGTCCTCGGCGATACCCCAGGAGCAACAGTGTCCCTCATTTGCTGGGAAGTGGCGGTGCGGTCCCCTACGGCACTGCGTAGGATCCTACGGTCTTGGCGTGCATCCGTGCGTCACTGCGGTCCGGTCCCAGGTCGACGGGCACGTGCACGTTCCGCCGACCACTGGCGACAACATCGATGTACTGTGGAGACCTCACGGCCCACGTGTTGAGCAATTCGGCGGTACGTCCACCCGGCCTCCCGCATGCCCACTATACGCCCTCGCTCAAAGTCCGTCAACTGCACATACGGTTCACGTCCACGCTGTCGCGGCATGCTACCAGTGTTAAAGACTGCGATGGAGCTCCGTATGCCACGGCAAACTGACTGACACTGACGGCGGCGGTGCGCAAATGCTGCGCAGCTAGCGCCATTCGACGGCCAACACCGCGGTTCCTGGTGTGTCCGCTGTGCCGTGCGTGTGATCATTGCTTGTACAGCCCTCTCGCAGTGTCCGGAGCAAGTATGGTGGGTCTGACACACCGGTGTCAATGTGTTCTTTTTTCCATTTCCAGGAGTGTATGAAGGAGACTGACATTGTCACGTAAGTCTTCTAAATAATTGCTAACTCTTATTGCATGAAAAGTGACGTAGTGTCTTTATTACAAAAACGGCGTAATGAATGATTGCCTTTTTTAGTAGAGGTTGGAAAGCCAGTAGAAATGAAACGGCTGGTGGAACTGAAGCCCTGGGTGGACGGCCCACACAGGTGTGCTGGTCCTGCTCAAACACAGGAAATAGCAAGACGGACAACGTAGCACATAACCGCTGGAGCACAATAGAGTCGCGACCGGTCGGCTTGTAGCCGAACGAGGATTATACTTCAGAAACTACGAAAATCTTGGACGCAGGTGAAAGGAACTCGGAAACCAAGCAGGCTCGGTTATTTCCAAGGGTTTTTACTCAGGAGCGTACCATTGTACGAGTATACGTTTTTCCTCACAAACTTTCCGCGCTGGACGACAAAAGACTAAAGTATGGTTGGTCGGCGTTCGGAAAAATCTGCAGAGAGGGAGGATATACCGTTGTTTCGGAATTACGATGGTGGGGAGTTGAGCCTTGTTGGGAAGCTAGCAGTGGAGAGACGAGGTCTTCCATTGTGAGCGCCCGTGTGTGACTGTCGCTCGATATCAGCTTTTGTTGGCACAGACGGACTTGCTATATTTGCTCTCAGTAGAGTTTATAGTTAAAACAGTTAGGCGCTGTACTGTTGCTAACCTATACGATTCTGGACTTCACCTCCGGGCTGGAAGTCGTCGTTGAGTACGCAGCGTTCAGTAATTCAGAGCAATTCTTCTGCCTATACTTACGTCGAGACGTTATCTGAACTCCGTCCTTGTGGTTGGGAGTTCGCGCTTCTCGTCTGTAGAACACAGAGAGGAGAATACAGTATTAGAGTATATTAGTCAGAGGACCACCTTCTGCCGTCCTAGTGCTTGAAAGAGTTTATTTGTGGCTGGAGTTCTTCCATCGACGCAGGCGAGTACGAGAACCATCACTTCGACGCACTGGACGCAGTACATACGGGGATACCGCAAATTGCTTCGGCTTATTAGGGCAATAAAGCGAAACAGCTGTGATCACGTTAGTTTATTTCCACTGAGGTTCCACACCACCGTAGATCATCTCTGAAAGTAGTGTCTTCCAGTGTTTGGTGCGTAGATGATGTCAGTCATTTCGCGTCATTGATATTAGACCGCGCAGAGATGGGCAACTGATCACTAATTTACTTAGGAAATGTTAACTTTTGTAATATAAAGGTGTTTTTTTTACTCTACAATAATATATAAACAGGAAGAACGTCTATCATTTAGTAGGATTAGTTCTTTCATCATTCATTTATGTCTAGATTGTAATTTATAGAATTAAGTGATCCTAAGATCTGCTTCACGGAATAGTCAGACAGGGCCAAATCTTCATTTTAGCGTTTCTTATTTTCCGTTGCCCACATTCATTTTTACACCCGCCTGGAGTAGCGTCTTGGACATTGTTACAACAGCGAAGAATGCATTCAGAAGGAATTATTGGAAAGAATCGCCATGTAAACAGAACACTGTGTGTTGGTATTGACAATTTAGGGACACTGGTTGGAGTGTCGATGTTGTCGCTACATAAACGAGGAACTCCTGCATCACTAGATCGGGCGTAGTGGTGGACCTGACGTGGCGCTGTTCGCTTCGAGCCCCCCGGTAGGGTGACCTAACGCCTTGTGACTTTTTCGTGTGCGACCCCTTAAGAACTGTTCTTACATATCCCCACTGTCAACAACTCCGGAACAGCTCAGAAAGATGATGACCTCTGACAGGATATTGCTAATAAAACATGGAACGAACTTGACTACAGCTTGGATATGTGTCATGTGACCAGAGGGGCACTCATAGAACATTTGTAGAGTATGAAGTTCAAAATTGCTGATTTTACGGTTTGTGTCGCCGCTTATTTCTGCATTCTGGCACTTTCACGCTCAACGAAAGTGTAATGTCCTTTTTCTATGCCCAGCCAGTACTCTTCACCTCGTCGAGATACGTGAAAGCGAGGCAACACTATATACTAACCGCTATTACAGTCAATATTTCTAGTTGTTAACCTCCACCCTTTCCACTAATTTGAGCCTATAAGCGGCGTTACGCAAGTCTTTCTCTTTCGTTAATAAGCTTAGATTCAAATTATTACTGTCGGCTAGCTGCATTGTTTAGCGATTGCCACTAAAGATGCTCATTCACCGATTCCCGTCTCTAAATGAGTTGGTATCTTTGATTAGCATAGCTCATGTACACCGAATTTATTCCTTTAAAAGACACAGGGTTCATTTAACACAGCACGATCTTCTGTCGGTTGTAAACAATTTCCTTAAATATTAATTTTGAAAAAATATTATTATTATTACTATTATTATTATTATCATTCTGCAGAAATAATCCAATACACGATTCACTTCTCATGATACTCTGATCGAATTCATTAGACACTATGATTTTACTTTAACTTGGTTTTTATTAACAAAGTTTCTTTGATATGATTCACTACTATGAATGGTTACACTTTATCTCGATAACAAATCTCCAAACACGGTTTATAATCGAACGACAAGTTGCGACACAATGTTTGAACAGTAGCTTCTTAAATTGCAATTATTGATATCGATCTTTTATCATTGAGATGTCCGCTGGATGTTAGTGTTACCTCAGTTCTATCAGTTTTCGTGGTTTTGAGAGTAAATTAAACGAACAGAAATTTCCTTGAAGTAGCCCGGCTCCCAACGAAGTTAACTATTTCACACAGTGGCGCATGAACTTAAGAGAGTCGAATAGTCAGGACTCCAACGCTAGAAGCTCGGATACTAAAATCTCGAACACAAAGTCTTCTAGACGCTAAAGACATTAACAATACGTTCGCTGAGTTTATATAGTAGATGAGAAACAAAAGAGACGTTCGTTTGGAATTCCTTGAATTAAGCCCCTTACTACTTTGCATATACGCTCATCAAAAAAACTTTTGCATCACCCTGGTTCTCGGAACTCCTGAAGATAGATGTTGACTGTGGATATTCTACCGCAAACACAGTCCCTTTGACTGTTCAGAGATGTCACTAAACCTGCCCAAAGATGTAAACAACCATGCATGAGCAGTGCCCATTAGACGGATGGGGTGCGACAGCCGACCAGTTTCAGTCATTCCACCAGGAAGGAGGTACACGGCTCGCGTTGTCTGTAGTTCAGCCATGCCTTTGGAGACAGCCCAGTCAGGCTGTACGCCTTAGACGCACTGTCCAGCGGGTATAGTAAGGTGCAGGTTCCCTGGTGTTTTGGGATGGCATTGTGTGGGGCCGACGTACGCCGCTGGTGGTCATGGAAGGCGCCGTAACGGCTATACGATACGTGAATGCCATCCTCCGACAGATAGTGCAATCATACCGGCAGCATATTGGCGAGGCATTCGTCTTATGGACGAAATTCGCGCCCCCATCGTGCACATCTTGTGAATGACTTCCTTCAGGATAGCGATATCGCTCGACTAGAGTGGCCAGCATGTTCTTCAGACATGAACCCTATCGAACATCCCTGGGATACATTGTAAAGGGCTGTTTATGGACGCCGTGACAAAGTAACTACTCTGAGGGATCTACGCCGAATCGCCGTTGAGGAGTGGGACAATCTGGACCGACAGTACATTGACGAACTTGTGGTTAGTATGCCACAACGAATACAGGCATGCATCGATGGAAGAGGACGTGCTACTGGGTATTGGTTGTACTGGTGTGTACAGAAATCTGAACCACCACATCAGAATTTCTCGCTGTATTGTGGTGCAACATGCAATGTGTGGCTTTCATGGGCAATAAAAAGGGCGTAAATGATGTTTATGTGCCGGCCGGAGTGGCCGAGCGGTTCTAGGCCAGTCTGGCACCGCGCGACCGCTACGGTCGCAGGTTCGAAACCTGCCTCGGGCATGGATGTGTGTGATGTCCTTAGGTTAGTTAGGTTTAAGTAGTTCTAAGTTCTAGGGGACTGATGACCTCAGAAGTCCCATAGTGCTCAGAGCCATTTGAACCATTTTTTTAATGTTTATGTTGATCTCTATTCCGATTCGCTGTATAGATTTCGGAACTCTCGGAACCGAGGTGATGCAGAAGCTTTTTGGTGTGTGTATATTTGTGTGCTTGTGTGTGTGTGTGTGTGTGTGTGTGTGTGTGTGTGTGTGTGTGTGTGTGTGTGTGTGTGTGTGTGTGTGTTTGTGTGTGTGTGTGTGAGAGAGAGAGAGAGAGAGAGAGAGAGAGAGAGAGAGAGAGAGAGAGAGAGAGAGAGAAGACCTGACCCTCCTCACCAAAAAATGAAGAAAAAACCTCTGGTATTATAACTGAAAGAAAATCAGCCCACGGTGACTATTTTTAACAAATTAACCTAGTTTCGACACTGCTAGCAGTGTCTTCCTCAGAATTCAATACAAAGAATCGTCTACATTCTATAACATGGTCACAGAATTATGACTAAAAATTCTGTGACCATGTTATAGAATATAGACTTATATTTGTTTTCAATTCTGAGGAAGACACTCCTAGCAGTGTCAAAACCAGGTTACTTTGTTAAATATAGTGACGGAGGGATGATTTTCTTTCAGTTGTAATTATTCACGGTCTCCGAACGTGCAGCCATGTACAAGATTATGTGGTATTATAGTCCAGAGATCACAAATGGTTCAAATAGCACCATAGGACTTAACATCTGAGGTCATCAGTTCCCTAGAACTTAGAACTACTTAAACATAACTAACTTAAGGACATCACACACATTCATGCCCGAGGCAGGATTCGAACCGGCGACCGTAGCGGTCATGCGGTTCCAGACTGAAGCGCCTAGAACCGCTCGGCCACACCGGCGGGCCAGAGATCACAGAGGCACGCCGAAGTTCCCAACACATATCGATACCACAGATGTCATCGAGGGCTCGTTGCAATATACAGCGGTTGCAACGATGTACTGGAGGTGCTATGGAAGATTACACCTCCCCCACAGCACTGGAACGCCCTCACGCTGAGGTCAATATAGAGTCGATCATGCTAGCGCTGAGCCCTAGATCGTGACCTCAGCTGCAGCAGTCAACATCAACGTGTAGAACAGATACAGTTAAAGTTTGTGCTGATGAAACGAATTTTCATAAATGTTGGATTTTGTACTGCAAGAGAACAGTTTGTTAATCTCTGCATCAAGTGATGCTATAGTCACTGATAATTGTACATCAACAAGCAGTGCCGTGGCAAAAAACTGTGTCAAACTTAAGTAAATCTTTTATTCATTTATGTAACAAAATGAACTAATACTTCATGTTTTCTCGGAAGTACACTGATGGAAAAAAAAAGTCACAGCTCCAAAAGGAGTTGTGTAACACAAACGAAAGTTGGTAGGCGTGCTTCAACATCTGAAAGATGACGTCTATTCAAATTTCGCACCAGCCGCAAAAGGGTGGCGCGACTAGAGCCACTATGAGGTTGCAAATCAAGTTTGCTTTAAATATATGCTCTAACGGTCGTGAGCGTTAGTTACCTTTGAAATAGGACATGCTAACTTCTTATTAGTCAAGAAAGCCTTTAAGGCGACAAAGATACTACACTCCTGGAAATGGAAAAAAGAACACATTGACACCGGTGTGTCAGACCCACCATACTTGCTCCGGACACTGCGAGAGGGCTGTACAAGCAATGATCACACGCACGGCACAGCGGACACACCAGGAACCGCGGTGTTGGCCGTCGAATGGCGTTAGCTGCGCAGCATTTGTGCACCGCCGCCGTCAGTGTCAGCCAGTTTGCCGTGGCATACGGAGCTCCATCGCAGTCTTTAACACTGGTAGCATGCCGCGACAGCGTGGACGTGAACCGTATGTGCAGTTGACGGACTTTGAGCGAGGGCGTATAGTGGGCATGCGGGAGGCCGGGTGGACGTACCGCCGAATTGCTCAACACGTGGGGCGTGAGGTCTCCACAGTACATCGATGTTGTCGCCAGTGGTCGGCGGAAGGTGCACGTGCCCGTCGACCTGGGACCGGACCGCAGCGACGCACGGATGCACGCCAAGACCGTAGGATCCTACGCAGTGCCGTAGGGGACCGCACCGCCACTTCCCAGCAAATTAGGGACACTGTTGCTCCTGGGGTATCGGCGAGGACCATTCGCAACCGTCTCCATGAAGCTGGGCTACGGTCCCGCACACCGTTAGGCCGTCTTCCGCTCACGCCCCAACATCGTGCAGCCCGCCTCCAGTGGTGTCGCGAAAGGCGTGAATGGAGGGACGAATGGAGACGTGTCGTCTTCAGCGATGAGAGTCGCTTCTGCCTTGGTGCCAATGATGGTCGTATGCGTGTATGGCGCCGTGCAGGTGAGCGCCACAACCAGGACTGCATACGACCGAGGCACACAGGGCCAACACCCGGCATCATGGTGTGGGGAGCGATCTCCTACACTGGCCGTACACCACTGGTGATCGTCGAGGGGACACTGAATAGTGCACGGTACATCCAAACCGTCATCGAACCCATCGTTCTACCATTCCTAGACCGGCAAGGGAACTTGCTGTTCCAACAGGACAATGCACGTCCGCATGTATCCCGTGCCACCCAACGTGCTCTAGAAGGTGTAAGTCAACTACCCTGGCCAGCAAGATCTCCGGATCTGTCCCCCATTGAGCATGTTTGGGACTGGATGAAGCGTCGTCTCACGCGGTCTGCACGTCCAGCACGAACGCTGGTCCAACTGAGGCGCCAGGTGGAAATGGCATGGCAAGCCGTTCCACAGGACTACATCCAGCATCTCTACGATCGTCTCCATGGGAGAATAGCAGCCTGCATTGCTGCGAAAGGTGGATATACACTGTACTAGTGCCGACATTGTGCATGCTCTGTTGCCTGTGTCTATGTGCCTGTGGTTCTGTCAGTGTGATCATGTGATGTATCTGACCCCAGGAATGTGTCATTGTCCTGGGACAATGAATTCACGGTGTTCTTATTTCAGTTTCCAGGAGTGTATTATCAATACTTCACAGAATTTGAACGAGGTCTTCTAATACAACTACGAGAAGCTGGATGTTCAGTTCTGCGATACTTCAGAGAGACTTGGCAGGAACGTAGCCACTGTACGCGGTTGCTGGCAGCGGCGGTCACGACAATGAACGGTCGCAAGAAGACCGGGCTACAGGCGGCCACGTGGCACGGTGAAAGGGGAAGACCATCGTGTTCGGTCTATAGCTCTGTCGCATGGTACTGCACCTGCAGGAGCAATCTGAGCGGCAGTTGACACCATAGTGGCAGAAACAACTTTTATAAATTGGTTATTTCAAGAAGAGCTCCGAGCCAGATGCCCTGTAGCGGGCATTCCACTGACCCCAAACCACCGACATATGCGACTTCAGTGGTGTTAAGCGAGAGCTCACTGGGGGCAGGGCGGAGGTCTGTTGTGTTTCCTGATGAAAGATGGTCCTGCGTCGGTGTCAGAGATGGCCATGTGAAAGCTAGAAGAAAGCCAGTTGAGGGCCTCCAAAGAACCTGTCTGCATTCTAGACACACTGGATCTACACTCACAGTTATGGTGCGGCAAGCGACTTACTATGACAGCAGGAACACACTATTTGTTATCTCGTGCATCCTGACTGCAATTGTGTACGTCAATCTCGCCATTCGACCCGTTGTGCTGCTATTCACGAACGGCATTCGAGGTGGTGTTTTCCAACAGAATAACGCTCGCCCACATACCGCTGTTGTAACGCAACTTGCCCTACGGAGTGTCGACATACGGCCTCGGCCTGTTCGATTACCAGATCTGTGTCCAAGTGAACACATCAGGGACATCACCGGACGACAATTCCAGCGTCATTCACAACCAGCACTAACCGTCGCTTTATTGAGCGACCAAGTGAAACATTCAAGGACCTCCTGGCGAGAAACTGACATGCGGCACCTGTACAACAAAATGCATACACGTTTGCATGCTTGCGTACAACATTCTGGCGGTTACAACAGTTATTAATGTACCAACTTCTCATATTTGTAATGGCCTTCCTCGCACGTACATTACCCTGAGAGCTTGCAAAAGTAATCACTTAAATATGCTACCTAGACAAATGTATTGTTGAAATTTCTTTACTTTGCATTTTTATTGTTTGGTGTCGCGACTTTTTCCTTCAGCGTAGTTTCGTCCGGTAACAACAGAAACTGTCAAGGTAAGATCAGGAGTTCACATGTAGTCTCAACAACAATCGTTGTTGCTGCGGGACATATGCGGCTGGAAGAGGAAATGGGGAAGTAAGAGTCGTGTTAAAGGCACCATCCACCATGACGTGGCTAGTTCAGCATTGATGTCGCCATATACACTGAAGTGACAAAGAAACTGGTATAGCCATGCGTATTCAAATACGGAGATGTGTAAATAGAGAGAATACACCGCTGCTGTCGGCAACGCCTATGCAAGACAACAAGTGTCTGGCGCAGTTGTTAGATCGGTTACTGATGCTACAATAGGAGTCTACCAACACTTAAGTGAGTTTGAACGTGGTGCTACACACGGCGCACGAGCGATGGGACACAGCATCTCCAAGGTAGCGATGAAGTGGGGATTTTCCCGTACGACCATTTCACGACTGTAGCATGAATATCAGGAATCCGGCAAAACATCAAATCTCCGACATCGCTACGGCCGGAAAAAGACCTTGGAAGAACAGGACCAACAACAGTTAAAGAGAACCTTTCGCCGTGACAGGTGTAACCCTTCCGCAAATTGGTGCAGATTCCAGTGCTGGGACATCAGAAAGTGTGAGCGTGCGCTTTATTCAGCGAAACATCATCAAATGAGCTTTCGGAGCCGGAGGCCCACTCGTATACCCTTGATGACTGCACCACACAAAGCTTTACGCCTCGCCTGGGACCGTCTACACCGACATTGGACTGTTGATGACTTGAAACATGTTACCTGTGCAGACGAGTCTCGTTTCAAATTGATTCGTGCGGATGGACGACTACGGGTTATGGAGCAAACCTCATGAATCCATGGACTCTTCATGTCAGCAGGGGACTTCTCAAGCTGGTGGAGGCTCTGTAGTGGTGTGGGGCTTGTGCAGTTGGAGTGATACGAGACCCCTGATATGTCTAGATACGACTGTGACAGGTGACACGTATTGAAGCATCCTGTATGATCACCTGCATCCATTCATGTCCATTGTGCATTCCGACAGACTTGGGCAATTCCAGCAGGACAATGCGATACCGCACACGTCCAGAATTGGTACAGATTGGCTCCAGGAAATCTCTTCTGAGTTTAAACACTTCCGCTGGCCACCAAACTCCCCAGACACAAACATTATTGAGCATATCTGAGATGGTGTTCAGAAGAGATGTCACCCTCTCGTACTCTAAGGGATTTATGGACAGCCCTGCAGGATTCATCGCGTCAATTCCCTCCAGCACTACTTCAGACATTAGTCGAGTCCTTGCCAAGTCGTGTTGCGGCACTTCTGCGTGCTCATGGGGGTCCAATACTATATTAGGCAGGTGTGCCACTTTCTTTGGCTCTTGAATGTAAAACAAGCGTTGTCAAAGGATGCTTTGGCAGCGTCCTTCCCGCGTATCGATTTAGAGGGTTAAAGAGATTCGACATACAGATTCGCTTGCCTACATCAGGTAAGTATCTTATAGCGGGAGCATTTCAAGCTGGAGCAGCAGCTTCTGGTGGTGATTTAAGGCTCTGGCCGTGGAGCAGCGGCGCGCTAACAGGTGCGGCCGGCAAATCGAGTCCATCATCGCCTTTCGCCGCGATCCATCCCGCCCGGAAGAGAGAAGACAAGCAGCGGCGGGGTCCGCGGCTGTTAAACTTTTACAGCAGTTTAACGACTCGGGCCTGAGCGGCGGCAGGCTGCTGATTTATGAGGCGGGGCCAACAGTTCTGCTAAGCCGACGCGCGTCGCCCGCTACGTTTAGCGCCAATTCTGTACCACCTACCGTGACAAACGGACTCTGAAACGTGGCATCTAACGGTTAATTAAATTCCCTTGTCGCTGGGCTACAACTCGTAACTGCAGCACCGACTGGAATGAGGGACAGGGCGCACACAAATTTACGGAATAGAGCTGACGCGGAAAGTAGAACAGCGTTTCGAATTACATCGTAAACTGGCCTGGTACTGACAAGAAGAGGACCGCAGCGGTACCACCGAGTTTTTGAAACAGAGTGTACAGTGATATAGGTTAAGGCGCCGCGTGTTATACCGCTTAACCATTCACGCTGGTCTACCCTCCTTTGCAAGCAGCCGACCAAAATACACTACTGGCCATTAAAATTGCTACTCCAACATGAAATGCAAATGATAAACGGGTATTCATTGGACAAATATATTATACTAGAACTGACATGTGATTACATTTTTACGCAATTTGGGTGCATAGATCCTGAGAAATCGGTACCCAGAACAACCACCTCTGGCCGTAATAACGGCCTTGATACGCCTGGGCATTGAGTCAAACAGAGCTTGGATGGCGTGTACAGGTACAGTTGCCCGTGCAGCTTCAACACGATACCACAGTTCATCAAGAGTAGTGACTGGCGTATTGTGATGAGCCAGTTGCTCGGCCACAGTAGACCAGACGTTTTCAATTGGTGAGAGACCTGGAGAATGTGAAGGCCAGGGCAGCAGTCGAACATTTTCTGTATCCAGAAAGGCCCGTACACGACCTGCAACATGCGGTCGTGTTGAAATGTAGGGTTTCGCAGGGAATGAAGGGTAGAGCTACGGGTCGTAACACATCTGAAATTTAACGTCCCCTGTTCAAAGTGCCGTCAATGCGAACAACAGGTGACCGAGACGTGTAACCAGTGGCACCCCATCACGCCGGGTGATACGCCAGTATGACGATGACGAATACACGCTTCCAATGTGCGTTCACTGCGATGACGCCAAACACGGATGCGAGCATCATGATGCTGTAAGCAGAACCTGGATTCATCCGAAAAAATGACGTTTTGTCATTCGTGCACCCAGGTTCGTCGTTGAGTATACCATCGCAGGCGCTCCTGTCTGTGATGCAGCGTCAAGGGTAACCGCAGCCATGGTCTCTGAGCTGATAGTCGATGCTGCTGCGAATGTCGTCGAACTGTTCGTGCAGATGGTTGTTGTCTTGCAAACGTCCCCATCTGTTGACGCAGGGATCGAGACGTGGCTGCACGATCCGTTACAGCCATGCGGATAAGATGCCTATCATTTCGACCCCTAGTGATACGAGGCCGTTGCGATCCAGCACGGCGTTCCGTATTACCCTCCTGAACCCACCAATTCCACATTCTGCTAACAGTCATTGGATCTCGACCAACGCGAGCAGCAATGTCGCGATACCATAAACCACAATCGTGATAGGCTACAATCCGACCTTTATCAAAGTCGGAAACGTGATGGTACGCATTTCTCCTCCTTACACGAGGCATCATAACAACGTTTTACCAGGCAACGCCGGTCAACTACTGTTTGTGTATGAGAAATCGGGTGGAAACTTTCCTCATGTCAGCACGTTGTAGGTGTCGCCACCAGCGCCAACCTTGTGTGAATGCTCTGAAAAGCTAATCATTTGCACATCACAGCATCTTCTTCCTGGTGGTTAAATTTCGCGTCTGTAGCACGTCATCTTCGTGGTGTAGAATTTTAATGGCCAGTAGTGTAGTATTCCGAATTTTGCATGGTGCTCTAGTTTTATAAAAGAAGTATTTCATATCCTGGCTGGCTAGCGTAATGGTCATAGTATGAATCTGATATTTGAGAGGTTAGGCGTCCGAATTTCGGTATGTGCTTTGAAACTTTTTGTTTTTAAATCGTTATTGAAATGAGTTTGATCATTATTTTTGTTCAATTAATTGGTTGAAATGTATTTTTTAAAATTATATTGCTTTATCAAATCATTTTCATCACGGTATTAACTTTTTCAATTGCTCTCATTTCTAATTCGCATCACTCGTTTTACAGTGCGAATCTTTATGCATCTGATTTTAATGATTGCCATGTATTAAAACTGATTTAACTTCTGTTTCATTTAAATCTTCCTCCGCATAGTGCAATAAGAATGTAGTGCAATAAGAATGTATTTTAAATATTTTATGATGATTACCATCTATGAAATTGTAAATTTCGTAACGAAAATTACAGTTTTGACAGCACCGCTCATATAGATTATTCCGTCTTTTGTTTATTAACCAATAGATCGGTATTTTCAAATTTAAAAAAAAATAAATAGATGAATAAAAATATATAAAGACCGGTAATTAACTTAACAAACACAAAGATTTCGACTACAAAACGAGTGATGGGAATTAAAACAAGAACAATTGAAAACATTAACAAGGCGACTAAAATGGCGTGACAAAGGAACAGAAAAAAAATTACATTTAAACCAGTTAATTGAATAAAAATGATCAAAGTCATTTCGATTAAGATCTAAAAGCAAAAAAATTCATGTCACCTAGCAATATAGGATGCTCAGCTTCTTGCACAGCAAAAAAAAAAAAAAATGGTTCTGAGCACTATGGGACTTAACATCTGTGGTCATCAGTCCCCTAGAACTTAGAACTACTTAAACCTAACTAACCTAAGGACATCACACACATCCATGCCCGAGGCAGGATTCGAACCTGCGACCGTAGCAGTCGCGCGGTTCCGGACTGCGCGCCTAGAACCGCAAGACCACCGCGGCCGACTCTTGCACAGCAGATTAATACTACGACCGTTTCCCTGCCAACCAGTTTGTAGAGCACTATCTGTATCAAACTGTAGAGCATCACGCAAAATTCGGAAAGTTTTTTCTTCGACTACTCGCGAACGAGGGTCCAGCAGGGTGAAACGTGTGATAGGTGGGACCTTAGCCTACATCACCGTATAGTTGGTTTCAAACACACGATTTGTGAGTGTACATACGGAGCTATAGAAGGCTGAAGGGAACTTATTCGGCTGAATAAATGAAACTTTGTTTTTCTGCCACATCGGATTTGTTTGTGTAGCAACGCTCTGAATGACTTCGTAGGTCGCCATTGTCAGGGGTTTTGTAGTGACAGGCTGCGTTGTCCAGGACTGTCTGGGGCTTTCCAGTCGCATCAGCGGATACTCTCACTGTGGTTCTACAAGCCGGCCGCTGTGGCCGAGCGGTTGCAGGCGCTTCAGTCGGGAACCGCGCTGCTGCTACGGTCACTGTTTCGAATCCTGCCTCGGGCATGGATGTGTGTGATGTCATTAGGTTAGTTAGGTTTAAGTAGTTCTAAGCCTAGGGGACTGATGACCTCAGATGTTAAGTCCCATACTGCTCAGAGCCATTTGAAGTATTTGTGGTTCTACATCTACAATGCGCAACGCAATTAAATCATCACTTTTTTTTGAAACCCACTGCGGAGCAGAGGATTGAAAATTTGGCTCAAAAGTGTCTACAACTTGTAATGCTTCAAAAGTGTGGCACCTTTGCTACGTCGCCCTAGGGCGCGGCGTCTCTTCAAACAGCAAGAAGTCGACATTGGAGAATAAGAAACCAGAACTCACGAGAGATATGTGAGTTAATGATGTCACACCGAAACCAAAATTCTGCCCAGTGCCACTGTGGACATCTCGCTTGACACCTCCGCGATGGAGATCGGAAGCGGCGAAATTATTCGGGCTTTATAAGGGTGGCCGAGGAATTTCATGGACTGGAGTGGAGTTGTCTTCAGTGGTGAGCCCCGCCTGGCACTGAGCACCGATCAACAGCAAAGAAGTCTCTGGAGGCGGCCCGGACAGCGGTGGGATGACAGCCTCACTGTCGCCGGCCATACGCCACTTCGACCAGCAGTGATGGTTTGGCGTGCCGTTGTAAACCACGGCAGCCTTGCAGCTCACTCCGTTTTGTAGCCCCTCATGGCAAGCCATCCTGGACATATACACTCCTGGAAATGGAAAAAAGAACACATTGACACCGGTGTGTCAGACCCACCATACTTGCTCCGGACACTGCGAGAGGGCTGTACAAGCAATGATCACACGCACGGCACAGCGGACACACCAGGAACCGCGGTGTTGGCCGTCGAATGGCGCTAGCTGTGCAGCATTTGTGCACCGCCGCCGTCAGTGTTAGCCAGTTTGCCGTGGCATACGGAGCTCCTTCGCAGTCTTTAACACTGGTAGCATGCCGCGACAGCGTGGACGTGAACCGTATGTGCAGTTGACGGACTTTGAGCGAGGGCGTATAGTGGGCATGCGGGAGGCCGGGTGGACGTACCGCCGAATTGCTCAACACGTGGGGCGTGAGGTCTCCACAGTACATCGATGTTGTCGCCAGTGGTCGGCGGAAGGTGCACGTGCCCGTCGACCTGGGACCGGACCGCAGCGACGCACGGATGCACGGCAAGACCTTAGGATCCTACGCCGTGCCGTAGGGGATCGCACCGCCACTTCCCAGCAAATTAGGGACACTGTTGCTCCTGGGGTATCGGCGAGGACCATTCGCAACCGTCTCCATGAAGCTGGGCTACGGTCCCGCACACCGTTAGGCCGTCTTCCGCTCACGCCCCAACATCGTGCAGCCTGCCTCCAGTGGTGTCGCGACAGGCGTGAATGGAGGGACGAATGGAGACGTGTCGTCTTCAGCGATGAGAGTCGCTTCTGCCTTGGTGCCAATGATGGTCGTATGCGTGTTTGGCGCCGTGCAGGTGAGCGCCACAATCAGGACTGCATACGACCGAGGCACACAGGGCCAACACCCGGCATCATGGTGTGGGGAGCGATCTCCTACACTGGCCGTACACCACTGGTGATCGTCGAGGGGACACTGAATAGTGCACGGTACATCCAAACCGTCATCGAACCCATCGTTCTACCATTCCTAGACCGGCAAGGGAACTTGCTGTTCCAACAGGACAATGCACGTCCGCATGTATCCCGTGCCACCCAACGTGCTCTAGAAGGTGTACGTCAACTACCCGGTCCAGCAAGATCTCCGGATCTGTCCCCCATTGAGCATGTTTGGGACTGGATGAAGCGTCGTCTCACGCGGTCTGCACGTCCAGCACGAACGCTGGTCCAACTGAGGCGCCAGGTGGAAATGGCATGGCAAGCCGTTCCACAGGACTACATCCAGCATCTCTACGATCGTCTCCATGGGAGAATAGCAGCCTGCATTGCTGCGAAAGGTGGATATACACTGTACTAGTGCCGACATTGTGCATGCTCTGTTGCCTGTGTCTATGTGCCTGTGGTTCTGTCAGTGTGATCATGTGATGTATCTGACCCCAGGAATGTGTCAATAAAGTTTTCCCTTCCTGGGACAATGAATTCACGGTGTTCTTATTTCAATTTCCAGGAGTGTATTACAACAAGACAATACCCGCCTGTATACGGCTTGTTTTCGTGCTCGCCAAACCCCACCCTGGCCAGCAAGGCCGCCGCAACTGTCCTCGCTTAAGAACGTTTCGAACTGAGCCGTGGCTGGCTCATCTTATGCGTTGGGTTAAACCTTGGTTGCTACTCCGTGTTACGTCTCCCGCAGTTATCGCGATTATGCTGTTATCCTCTCTCTCCGCGAGTGGCAGCGGCGGTGTTATCGATATTCCTACCTTGTACTATCTTTGACCTTGTGCTTGTACACTACTGGCCATTAAAATTGCTACACCACGAAGATGACGTGCTACAGACGCGAAATTTAAGCGACAGGAAGAAGATGCTGTGATGTGCAAATGATTACCTTTTCAGAGCATTCACACCTACAACGTGCTGACATGAGGAAAGTTTCCAACCGATTTCTCGTACACAAACAGCAGTTGACCGGCGTTGCCTGGTAAAACGTTGTTATGATGCCTCGTGTAAGGAGGAGAAATGCGTACCATCACGTTTCCGACTTTGATAAAGGTCGGATTGTAGCCTATCACGATTGTGGTTTATGGTATCGCGACATTGCTGCTCGCGTTGGTCGAGATCCAATGACTGTTAGCAGAATATGGAATCGGTGGGTTCAGGAGGGTAATACGGAACGCCGTGCTGGATTCCAACGGCCTCGAATCACTAGCAGTCGACATGACAGGCATCTTATCCGCATGGCTGTAACGGATCGTGCAGCCACGTCTCGATCCCTGAGTCAACAGATGGGGAAGCTTGCAAGACAACAACCATCTACACGAACAGTTCGACGACGTTTGCAGCAGCATGGACTGTCAGCTCGGAGACCATGGTTGCGGTTACTCTTGACGCTGCATCACAGACAGGAGCGCCTGCGATGGCGTACTCAACGACGAACCTGGGTGCACGAATGGCAAGACGTCATTTTTTCGGATGAATCCAGGTTCTGTTTACAGTATCCTCATGGTCGCATCCGTCTTTGGCGACATCGCGGTGAACGCACATTGGAAGCGTGTATTCGTCATCGCCATACTGGCGTATCACCCTGGCGTGATAGTATGGGGTGCTGTTCCCATTGCTACGAGGTCCGTGGCTCACCGATCCTGAACACTAAAGTTGTGTTTTCAATTAATCTACGAGCAAGTCAAGACTGTTCACATTGTGTGGTTTGGATTTCGTTGTCGGCTGTTGGGACATTGAGCAACAAAGTGTGTTTTCAAGTTGCTAAATTCTAGCCACCCTCCGGTGGAGTTTAACTGTACTTGGTTGTTTTGAATTGAAGTGAACCAGCGAAATCTGCTGCCTTGTGGCCGTTCATGTTCCGGTCACCTGCCCCGGCCGTTGACGTAAATTCAGGCAGTGTATTTTCCTCATCGCGTGGTCGCTGTCCGGCACGGTGTGTAGTTTGACAGCTCCATATATAATTAGTTGTGGGCGCCAACACTTTCTAGTGGTTCAATTGGCTCTGAGCACTATGGGACTCAACATCTGTAGTCATAAGTCCCCTAGAACTTAGAACTACTTAAACCTAACTAACCTAAGGACGTCACACACATCCATGCCCGAGGCAGGATTCGAACCTGCGACCGTAGCGGTCGCGCGGTTCCAGACTGTAGCGCCTAGAACCGCACGGCCACACGGGCCGGCCGCCAATACTTTCTACGTTGTTCCACTGAAGTCCCTGTTGTGTGCTGGTCGGGTGGAGCGGAAGTTATCTTGTCAGTGGGTCCCTTGACTGTCTGTCGGTTGGGTTGTCGTCGGATCGTGAATGGTTGGGCCGACTGCCTGTCTCACATAAGCGAGCGTTAATGTTTGAATTCCAGGCCGACCCTCGAAAACTTTTTAGCGCCGTTGGGTGTATTGCCTTTTCTTATTTGAAGGGCTTATTTCAATAGTGGTACAAGTCCATCACCTCCATTTTTCCGATTATAGTGCTTCTGACATTAATGATCCAAACATACAGAAAGAACGGTTCATCTCTAGCAAGAAGCCATATGCTTGAATATCTCTGATATCTCAACTGCAGATTTTCAGCGTTCATTTAACTTTAGGACTCTGTATCTTAAAATGAATAAAAATGGACTCGTACCACTATTGAAAGAAGCCATTTGTTCTTGTTGTTTGTATTTGTATGGCTTCTAGCCGATTTTTAAGTTGCGTTTGTTTTGCCCTTAATGCGTAAGATGTTTGGACCTTCGGCTTAATTTAAAGGACAGTCTTACGCAAGGCCTTTGGCCTTTTTAAAAATTTAATTTTGTTGAGTCTTAAGTGATGGGTCTTCAGCCGATTTTGAATTAAAGTTGTTTTGCTCTTAAGGTGTTAGATTGTTTTGGCCTTCAGCCGAATTAAAGAATTGATTTAAGATAAGGCCTTCTGCCTTTTAAATTTTTGATTTTGGTTTGAGTTTTAAGTTATTAGCTTTCAACCGATTTGTATGGCATATTCAGCCGGTTATTAAGTTCCCAAAATTAATGCTGTGTTTTTTTTAATGTTTTTGGCTCTTGTAATGTTTGGTCAAATAAATAAAGTTGTATGTTCGAGTGTAACTGGCAGCCGCTTATTTTGGCCCCTTTGCAAAATGTAAACTACCTGTCCTGCGGGTTTAGCAGGGCGCCTCACGAACATTATGGGCAGGGCCTTCCAACAATCTCGGGGTTTTGACGATCTAACGCGCCAGTTACACAGAAATTGGTATGCTATACCTCAGGAGCCCATCCAACAACTACATCAACCAATGGCAAGTCGAATAACTGCTTGCATAACGGCCAGAGGTGGCCAACGCATTATTGATTTGCTCAGTTTGTAAAGTTCTTTCTCTTGAATAACTCTCCCTCCGAACAGGTCCACGAAAGCCCAACGGTACCGACAGACCGCCGTGTCATCCTCAGATGACACGCATCACTGGACGCAGACATGGCTGGGAATGTGATCAGCACACCGTTCTCTCGGCCGTTGTCGGTTTACGAGATCGGAGCCGCTACTTCTCAGTCAAGCAGCTCCTCAATAGGTCTCACAAGCGCTGAGTGCAGCCCACTCGCCAAAACCGCTGTACAGCTACGCAAAGTGCCGGCCGGAGTGGCCGAGCGGTTCTAGGCGCTTCAGTCTGGAACCGCGCGACCGCTACGCTCGCAGGTTCGAATCCTGCCTCGGGCAAGGATGTGTGTGATGTCCTTAGGTTAGTTAGGCTTACGTAATTCTAAGTTCTAGGAGACTGATGACCTCCGCTGTTAAGTTCCACAGTGCTCAGAGCCATTTGAACCATTTGAACCCAATCAAGTGCGGACCAAGCCCGACAGCGTTTAACTTCTGTAATCTGACGAGAACCGGTCTTACGACGGCGGCAAGGCCGTCGGCGCTTTCTCTTGAATAAATCATCCTGTTTTTCCGACACTGTATTGATTTGTTTGTCTGTGTATGTAAGTAACATCACCGGTTTCAGCCCCAGAGTGAAGTTAGCATGGAAGAAACTTCAGTGGTAAAAGACGAAGGCCGAGCAACTGGAGGTTAATAGAAGTAATAAATACACTATTTTCGAAACTGTATCTGGTAGATATCTTCTGGTAAACCTTCCGGGATGTATGTATCTGGTAGGTTAAGCCAGTCAGTTTCTAATGTGGGTATTCATATTTACCTCTGATGGAGACAGGGTCAACGAACAATGATGAACTTACACTGTGACAGTTATTTACAGTCCTCTGGGCTTTATACACCCAGGTACATTTCACAAGTCATTTAAGGGAAGATTTCCCTACCATTCGAGTGACTCTAAGAAAATTAGGCTCATTGTTGGATGTTTAAGGGGAGAGGCAGAAACATGGGCCACTGAACACATGAATAATTTTATGGCAGTACAGAAATTTCAAGAACCTTTTAAGAGAAAATTCATGTGACCTATTCAATATACACTAAAATATATGATATTTGTAAATCTAATTTCGAAAAATATTTAAGCTGTAAAGGGTATATAACTGAGAAACTGAGTGTTGACTTCACCACATGTAAAGTGAGTAGGCTTTCCAATAGAGATGATCATGTGTGCACTGGGTTTAAGCTTTATGGCAATAAGCATGTGAATATTAATGAAAATGAAAAAAGAGTTTTAAGCTATGGACGTGAATGTCCACATTATGTGAACTACTGTCTCTTAGAAGAGTTAAGTATGGTAGTACAGTATGCATATTACGATTAGTACATGCGACGTATTTATTAGTAAGAGGTGTATAGATTAGTGGCCAATGGCCTTGTCGCAGTGGTAACACCGGTTCCCGTCACATCACCGAAGTTAAGCGCTGTCGGTCTTGGCTAGCACTTGGATCGGTCACACTCCGAGTCTGCCAAACCGCTGTTGGCAAACAGGGTGCATTCAGCCCTCGTGAGGGCAATTGAAGAGCTGCTTGGCTGAGAAGTAGCGGCTCCGGTCACGAAAACTGACAACGGCCGGGAGAGCGGTACTCTGGCCACATGCCCCTCCGTGTTCTTATCCGGTGACGCCTACTGGCTGACGATGACATGACGGTGGGTCGGTACCGTTTCGCCTTCAAAGCCTGTTCGGACGGCGATGGCTTGTTTTGTATTAATTAGTACAAGGTAAAAAAAGAATAAGATGGGTCTAGCGTCCTAATCCAGGTGGAGGTTCGGTTGTTTTGCAGGGTACATCATAAATCGTAAGGGGTTTAATCTTGTCCATCCTGCCAGTTACGAAACTGTAGTAATGATGTCAGTTAGTTTTTTAAAATTTTATCTACTTACCTCACCCTAGGGCCTTCTATACAATTATTCATTTATTGTGAGAAAATAAGAATAGGGTTAAAATGCATTTCTGTCATTTCGTAACGCAAGAAATGCTGTCAGGTTTTCAACTGTTTGCTTGCTGTAGCTGATACCAACTACCTGGAAAGGCCGAACAACTCTGAGAACTCGAAGTTGTGACGTCAGTGAGAAGTCGTGAAAGTCAATAGCTGTCTTGAGCTGTGCCAACAACGTTTTGGGTGCAAAAACCTGTTTCTGCTGAGTGATAATTAGAAGATTGTTATTTACGTACAAAGATATCATACTGCGTGTTACTAAGATGTGCTTGCACATGCTTAACGCAACATGATACATGATTGGACAGTTTCATCTTAATTAGTGTTGTGAGGTGTCGAGGTGTTGCATGAGAAGGGATCGCTCATGCGAAACTCAGCTAGCCCTTTCCTCGCATGATATACTGAGAACTGTGGGTGAAGGGCAACAGGCAGGTTCCATATTTCTAGATTTTCGGAAAACATTTGACACGGTGCCCAATGGCAGGCTGTTAACTAAGGTACGAGCACATGGAATAAGTTCACAGATATGTGAGTGGCTCGATGACTTCTCAAGTAATGGAACCCAGTATGCTGTCGTCGAAGGCAAGTGTTCATCAGAGAGAAGAGTATCGTCAGGAGAGCCCCAGCGAAGTGTGATAGGACCGCTGTTGTTTGCTGTATACATAAATGATTTCGTGGACAGGGTGGGCAGCAATACGCCGTTGTTTCTTGATGACGCTGTGGTGTACGGTAAGGTGCCGAAGTTGAGTGGCTGTAGGAAGTGATTTTTATAAATAATCAGCATTGGCGGCCGAAGACTTCCGGCATAAGACGTCAGCCTCATTCTGCCAACGGCCTTGTCAAAGAGGGCGGATGAGCGGACAGAGGTTCAGGGCACTCTCTTGTCCTAGGGGTGGGAAATTGCCCCTAAAGGCGGAAGAATCAGCAATGATCAACGACATGAGGATGCAGAAGGCAATGGAAACCACTGCATCAAAGACACGTAACGTGTATCCACAGCACATGTGGCCTGTATTTGAAGAAGTGTCATGATGAACTCTCCATTGGCAAAAGATTCCGGAATAGTCCCCCATTCGGATCTCCGGGAGGGGACTGCCAAGGGGGAGGTTACCATGAGAAAAAGATTGAATAATCAACGAAAGGATAACGTTCTACGAGTCGGGGCGTGGAATGTCAGAAGCTTGAACGTGGTAGGGAAACTAGAAAATCTGAAAAGGGAAATGCAAAGGCTCAATCTAGATATAGTAGGGGTCAGTGAAGTGAAGTGGAAGGAAGACATGGATTTCTGGTCAGATGAGCATCGGGTAATATCAACAGCAGCAGAAAATGGTATAACAGGTGTAGGATTCGTTATGAATAGGAAGGTAGGGCAGAGGGTGTGTTACTGTGAACAGTTCAGTGACCGGGTTGTTCTAATCAGAATCGACAGCAGACCAACACCGACAACGATAGTTCAGGTATACATGCCGACGTCGCAAGCTGATGAACAGATAGAGAAAGTGTATGAGGATATTGAAAAGGTAATGCAGTATGTAAAGGGGGACGAAAATCTAATAGTCATGGGCGACTGGAATGCAGTTGTAGGGGAAGGAGTAGAAGAAAAGGTTACAGGAGAATATGGGCTTGGGACCAGGAATGAAAGAGGAGAAAGACTAATTGAGTTCTGTAACAAGTTTCAGCTAATAATAGCGAATACCCTGTTCAAGAATCACAAGAGGAGGAGGTATACTTGGAAAAGTCCGGGAGATACGGGAAGATTTCAATTAGATTACATCATGGTCAGACAGAGATTCCGAAATCATATACTGGATTGTAAGGCGTACCCAGGAGCAGATATAGACTCAGATCACAATATAGTAGTGATGAAGAGTAGGCTGAAGTTCAAGACATTAGTCAGGAAGAATCAATACGCAAAGAAGTGGGATACGGAAGTACTAAGGAATGACGAGATACGTTTGAAGTTCTCTAACGCTATAGATACAGCAATAAGGAATAGCGCAGTAGGCAGTACAGTTGAAGAGGAATGGACATCTCTAAAAAGGGCCATCACAGAAGTTGGGAAGGAAAACATAGGTACAAAGAAGGTAGCTGCGAACAAACCATGGGTAACAGAAGAAATACTTCAGTTGATTGATGAAAGGAGGAAGTACAAACATGTTCCGGGAAAATCAGGAATACAGAAATACAAGTCGCTGAGGAATGAAATAAATAGGAAGTGCAGGGAAGCTAAGACGAAATGGCTGCAGGAAAAATGTGAAGACATCGAAAAAGATATGATTGTCGGAAGGACAGACTCAGCATACAGCAAAGTCAAAACAACCTTTGGTGACATTAAAAGCAACGGTGGTAACATTAAGAGCGCAACGGGCATTCCACTGTTAAATGCAGAGGAGAGAGCAGATAGGTGGAAAGAATACATTGAAAGCCTCTATGAGGGTGAAGATTTGTCTGATGTGATAGAAGAAGAAACAGGAGTCGTTTTAGAAGAGATAGGGGATCCAGTATTAGAATCGAAATTTAAAAGAGTGTTGGAGGACTTACGGTCAAATAAGGCAGAATGGATAGATAACATTCCATCAGAATTACTAAAAACATTGGGGGAAGTGGCAACAAAACGACTATTCACGTTGGTGTGTAGAATATGTGAGTCTGGCGATATACCATCTGACTTTCGGAAAAGCATCATCCACACAATTCCGAAGACGGCAAGAGCTGACAAGTGCGAGAATTGTCGCACAATCAGCTTAACAGCTCATGCATCGAAGCTGCTTACAAAAATAATATACAGGAGAATGGAAAAGAAAATTGAGAATGCGCTAGGTGACGATCAGTTTGGCTTTAGGAAAAGTAGACGAGAGAGGCAATTCTGACGTTACGGCTAATAATGGAAGCAAGGCTAAAGAAAAATCAAGACACTTTCATAGGATTTGTCGACCTGGAAAAAGCGTTCGACAATATAAAATGGTGCAAGCTGTTCGAGATTCTGAAAAAAGTAGGGGTAAGCTATAGGGAGAGACGGGTCGTATACAATATGTACAACAACCAAGAGGGAATAATAAGAGTGGACGATCAAGAACGAAGTGCTCGTATTAAGAACGGTGTAAGACAAGGCTGTAGCCTTTCGCCCCTACTCTTCAATCTGTACATCGAGAAAGCAATGATGGAAATAGAAGATTCAGGAGTGGAATTAAAATACAAGGTGAAAGGATATCAACGATACGATTCGCTGATGATATTGCTATCCTGAGTGAAAGTGAAGAACAATTAAATGATCTGCTGTACGGAATGAACAGTCTAAGGAGTACACAGTACGGTTTGAGAGTAAATCGGAGAAAGACGAAGGTAATGAGAAGTAGTAGAAATGAGAACAGCGAGAAACTTAACGTCAGGATTGATGGTCACGAAGTCAATGAAGTTAAGGAATTCTGCTACCTAGGCAGTAAAATAACCAATGACGGACGGAGCAAGGAGGACATCAAAAGCAGACTCGTTATGGCAAAAAGGCATTTCTGGCCAAGAGAAGTCTACTAATATCAAATAGCGGCCTTCATTTGGCGAAGAAATTTCTGAGGATGTACGTCTGGAGTACAGCATTGTATGGTAGTGAAACATGGACTGTGGGAAAACCGGAACAGAAGAGAATCGAAGCATTTGAGATGTGGTGCTATAGACGAATGTTGAAAATTAGGTGGACTGATAAGGTAAGGAATGAGGAGGTTCTACGCAGAATCGGAGAGGAAAGGAATATGTGGAAAACACTGATAAGGAGAAGGGACAGGATGATAGGACATCTGCTAAGACATGAGGGAATGACTTCCATGGTACTAGAGGGAGGTGTAGAGTGCAAAAACTGTAGAGGAAGACAGAGATTGGAATACGTCAAGCAAATAATTGAGGACGTAGGTTGCAAGTGCTACTCTGAGATGAAGAGGTTAGCACAGGAAAGGTATTTGTGGCGGGCCGCATCAAACCAGTCAGTAGATCGATGACAAAAAAAAAAAAAAAAGAAAAAATGGAAGATAGGAAGATACAAAGATACAAGAAGACGATTTAGACAAAATTTTCAATTGGTGTGATGAATGGCAGCTAGCCCTAAATGTGAAAAATGTAAGCTAATGTGGTTGAGCAGAAACAAAAAAAACCTGTAATGTTCGGATACAATTTTACTAGTGTCCTGCTTGACACAGTCGTATAAATATCTGGTCGTAACGTTGCAAAGCGATATGAGATGGAACGAGTATATGACGACTGTGGCAGGGAAGGGAAATGGTCGACTTCGGTTTACTGGGACAATTTGAGGAAGGAGTGGTTCACTTGTAAAGGAGACACCATATAGGACGCTGGTGCAACCTGTTCTTGAGTACTGCTCGAGTGTTTTGGATCCGTGCCAGGTCGGATTGAAGGAAGACATCGAAGCTCTCCGCCACACACCGTAAGGTGACCTGCAGAGTATCTATCTAGATGTAGATGTGCCAAAAATTAGCGAAAATTGTACAGCAGGAAATAAGAATCATGTGTATTAAGCTATCTGAGGACGATATAATGAGACAGAAAAGGCAGGATTTCGTGGTTACTAATCATTGAGCGGTAAGTTTTTTTTTGAATGTGATTTAGTAATGCATGTTTTAGATTACTGTATGATATTGTTTGCCGGATCACTTGGCTTTCATATGTTATGACTAATGTACTTCACTAGCCTTTTTTCAGGTGTGTCACAGGCATTTCGAAGCTCTCTACGTTATCTGGGAACTACCGCCATAGGCAGAGAAACCATAACAGCCCCACTTTAAAAATCACAACTTGATTCTAAAGTCATGCTAGGCACTTTTACGATCTGTCCAGTCCACGTATTTTCAGCTGCAGGAACATCCAAAGAGAAACCAGAAGAAAAACCACGTCAGAGGCAGCAGTATTGAGGAAAGCATCAAGATTATTGTAGCCAGCCATAATGAGTATTTGAAAAGAATTTCATATAACAGCCTTCAGGAATTGAAAAATAAAGTTAATGTAATATCTTTATAGAAGAAGATGAAAATAGTGCAAGAAGACTGCATTACTGTTTATGTGTATCGATCTATCTGTATAGTCCCATTAATTAATTAATTAGTGTATATTTGTAATTGATAATCATTTAAAACGGGTTCAATTAAACAAATTTTAGTCACTGAATTCGTTCTTGAAGTTGTACTGTAACTGAATATTGTGTGGAATGCAACCGACTGGAATGTTCCTGCCTCAGCGTTTATATACGCAAATATTGTTTGAAAATGTTTGAATCGTCATTTTTTCGTTTCCCGTCGCTCTTAGTTGCTTTAAAATTCAACTCATGGAGGTGTGTTCTGTCTATACCACTAAATGAAAGTCAGTTTGTTTTACATATACGCGTTTCGCTTCTTTTATTCGTGAAGCACCTTCAGTGGCCTGATATTTGTTCGTTTCTGGGCATATAATAAATATATTATGTATTACTTGTAGCGTGTTACAATGTTACATTTTGTCATATTTTTCTCACATTTACAGATTAGATGCAACTTTCGTAGCACAAATATCGTGATTTTAAAGTATCGTTTGGTGTTTTTCCTGATTTCCAATGACGTTAGTCCATATGGGTGGTTCTGGAGATGTGATCATTCGATCCTCATGCTCCAGCTGACCGATTTCCGGCGTTTTTTCACCCACATTTATTAAATACATCACTTGCACTTTTCATTTTGTGGTCTATTTGTGTGTGTTCACAGAGTGTAGTGTTGCCAGCTGTCGCTGTGTGTTTATCCTCTGTCCGTCTCTTGTTTGTGTTCAGTGTATGGTTTGATATTTTTCATCTGTTTTGCGTGTGTGTGTGTGTGTGTAATTTTCTTAATAAGTGAATATTTCTGTGTGTGTTTGTGTGTGTGTGTGTGTGTGTGTGTGTGTGTGTGTGAGGGAGTGTAAAGAAATGAACTGCCTATATGTCATGAGGAATGTCTTTGGAGCTACAATTGTCCTATTATCGTTAAGAATAAAACGAGTATTATACACTCCTGGAAATGGAAAAAAGAACACATTGACACCGGTGTGTCAGACCCACCATACTTGCTCCGGACACTGCGAGAGGGCTGTACAAGCAATGATCACACGCACGGCACAGCGGACACACCAGGAACCGCGGTGTTGGCCGTCGAATGGCGCTAGCTGCGCAGCATTTGTGCACCGCCGCCGTCAGTGTCAGCCAGTTTGCCGTGGCATACGGAGCTCCATCGCAGTCTTTAACACTGGTAGCATGCCGCGACAGCGTGGACGTGAACCGTATGTCCAGTTGACGGACTTTGAGCGAGGGCGTATAGTGGGCATGCGGGAGGCCGGGTGGACGTACCGCCGAATTGCTCAACACGTGGGGCGTGAGGTCTCCACAGTACATCGATGTTGTCGCCAGTGGTCGGCGGAAGGTGCACGTGCCCGTCGACCTGGGACCGGACCGCAGCGACGCACGGATGCACGCCAAGACCGTAGGATCCTACGCAGTGCCGTAGGGGACCGCACCGCCACTTCCCAGCAAATTAGGGACCCTGTTGCTCCTGGGGTATCGGCGAGGACCATTCGCAACCGTCTCCATGAAGCTGGGCTACGGTCCCGCACACCGTTAGGCCGTCTTCCGCTCACGCCCCAACATCGTGCAGCCCGCCTCCAGTGGTGTCGCGACAGGCGTGAATGGAGGGACGAATGGAGACGTGTCGTCTTCAGCGATGAGAGTCGCTTCTGCCTTGGTGCCAATGATGGTCGTATGCGTGTTTGGCGCCGTGCAGGTGAGCGCCACAATCAGGACTGCATACGACCGAGGCACACAGGGCCAACACCCGGCATCATGGTGTGGGGAGCGATCTCCTACACTGGCCGTACACCACTGGTGATCGTCGAGGGGACACTGAATAGTGCACGGTACATCCAAACCGTCATCGAACCCATCGTTCTACCATTCCTAGACCGGCAAAGGAACTTGCTGTTCCAACAGGACAATGCACGTCCGCATGTATCCCGTGCCACCCAACGTGCTCTAGAAGGTGTAAATCAACTACCCTGGCCAGCAAGATCTCCGGATCTGTCCCCCATTGAGCATGTTTGGGACTGGCTGAAGCGTCGTCTCACGCGGTCTGCACGTCCAGCACGAACGCTGGTCCAACTGAGGCGCCAGGTGGAAATGGCATGGCAAGCCGTTCCACAGGACTACATCCAGCATCTCTACGATCGTCTCCATGGGAGAATAGCAGCCTGAATTGCTGCGAAAGGTGGATATACACTGTACTAGTGCCGACATTGTGCATGCTCTGTTGCCTGTGTCTATGTGCCTGTGGTTCTGTCAGTGTGATCATGTGATGTATCTGACCGCAGGAATGTGTCAATAAAGTTTCCCCTTCCTGGGACAATGAATTCACGGTGTTCTTATTTCAATTTCCAGGAGTGTATATACAGTAGAACTTGTAAGTACATGGAATGGAATTTTAGTGCCACTACCGACGTCCAAAAATAACTAAATAACAGACGGACATTAAATGTAATCTAAGGAACCATAAGTAACGAATTTATATAATCAGAGCGGAATATTTACTCCCTATACCGGCGTATAGTGTCAAGATAAACAAGAAAAAGACAATAGTACGGACACAGGAATAAGACTAAAAGGATCATGAAATACTTTAATTTAAAGAATGATATTTATTTACTTCGTATTAATTGAATCCTGTGTGAGTAATTAGATGCTGTGTTAGCTAACTATAGAGTGGGGCAGGAGCCCCAGTTATACTACAAGTCAGTAAGTTAACGTACTCACGACGTTCGTATGCAGGTCTGAAAGCGAACTTAGGTGTAGCATACAACGATACAAGCTGTAACATAATGTTAGTATAAATCCTGTTTGTGTTCATTTTACTGTACGATTTAGTTGAGATTCTAAGCTGATTACAGTCAGTTATGACAAATGAGACTATGAGGAAAGGATGAACAATAAGTGAATGTGAGCAGGTTCACGGGTTGAAACATGAATATTAGTTTTCATGCGTGTTACTAGTTCTTAGTAAGAAAACAAATATTTTGACCTTATGGCAGAGTGGACTGTTAACGGACTTAGAATGTCAGATATGGAAAGTCATGTAATGTGTTCGGTACAGGAAAAAAATGGATCTAACTTTTTAAAATATGAACATCGTGTAGTATTACGAATAAAAAACGATTAAGGAGAACTTTAAGTGGAGAAATAGAAAAGATTGATATCATTGGCACCATGGTCCGTTTATGTATAGACAAAGGAGAAACCAAGGGTTAAGCTGAGTATGCGGCAAGGGATATAAGAGCCCGCCTACTGGCTTTTCACGTAACATTCTAGAGAAGGAATCGGCTGAATGGTATACGTGGCAAATGGGCAGCCTAGTATATGCACATGGTCCAAGGTGGCAAATGCCTGGTTTTAATGTTATGAAAGATTTTACAGAGTGGTGGGATTGTTGTGGGTAGCGCGGTGAACCACGACCAGGGGATTGAATATCTGGCCACGGGCGGCGTAAAACCGCCGGCCGCTCGAGAATGCTAATGACGTCAGAGAGAAGACTGTCGATGGCCGTCGCTGAAAACGAATAAAAAAGTAGCAGAAAAGAAACAGTTCTGTTACGTCACTACTCATCGAATGACGGAACAGCGCCCAGTTTTCTTTAACTTAACTTTGATTGAATTTAATGAATTTCAAAGTTTTCAGGGATTTGACGGGCTACTTCAATATCATACTTGAAATATAACCGTATTACTATGACTTTGTACGTGATTTAGCAGTTTAAACTGTACTGGTATGACTGTATGAGCTTCATGATTTGTTACGTTGGGATTTTTTGGTGCTGTTCTTGTAAACTTACATACTACACTCACGCTCATAAATTAAGGATGATCCTGATACATGGTGAAACAACGCTCTGGTGGGCTGTTTGCGGGTTTAAATCGCCTCGGGGTATGACCATGCGGTGCATTCTACCTGCGGTCTTCGCACGGTGGCGCTGGAATCACATACGCAGAGGTGTGTTGGCGCATGTCAAAGTATGGTGCAGCGATTATGTGTGCAGACGTTTTCAGACGTGCTAGTGGTGGCTGTGTGTTGAGAATGGCTCAAAGAACACGTACTGATGACGTTATGAGGGGTAGAATACTAGGGCGACTGGAGGCTGGTAAAACACAGCAGGTCGTAGCACGGGCCCTCTGTGTGCCACAAAGTGTCATCTCAAGATTATGGCAACGATTCCAGCAGACAGGAAACGTGTCCAGGCGCTACAGTACGGGACGTCCACAGTGTACAACACCACAAGAACACCGATATCTCACCATCAGTGCCCGCAGACGGCCACGGAGTACTGCAGGTAGCCTTGCTCGGGACCTTACCGCAGCCACTGGAACAGTTGTCTCCAGACACACAGTCTACAGACGACTGAACAGACACGGTTTATTCGTCCGGAGACCGACAAGGTGCATTCCACTGACCCCTGGTCACAGGAGAGCCCGTAAAGCATGGTGTCAAGAACACAGTGCATGGTGATTGGAACAGTGGTCCCATGTTACGTTCACGGACGAGTTCAGGTATAGTCTGAACAGTGATCCTCGCCCGGTTTTCATATGGCGTTAACCAGGAACCAGATACCAGCCCCTTAATGTCCTTGAAAGGGTTCCGTATGGAGGTCGTGGTTTCATGGTGTGGGGTGGGATTATGAATGGTACACGTACAGGGTGTTTCAAAAATGACCGGTATATTTGAAACGGCAATAAAAACTAAACCAGCAGCGATAGAAGTATACCGTTTGTTGCAATATGCTTGGGACAACAGTACATTTTCCGGCAGACAAACTTTCGAAATTACAGTAGTTACAATTTTCAACAACAGATGGCGCTGCAAGTGATGTGAAAGATATAGAAGACAACGCAGTCTGTGGGTGCGCCATTCTGTACGTCGTCTTTCTGCTGTAAGCGTGTGCTGTTCACAACGTGCAAGTGTGCTGTAGACAACATGGTTTATTCCTTAGAACAGAGGATTTTTCTGGTGTTGGAATTCCACCGCCTAGAACACAGTGTTGTTGCAACAAGACCAAGTTTTCAACGGAGGTTTAATGTAACCAAAGGACCGAAAAGCCATACAATAAAGGATCTGTTTGAAAAATTTCAACGGACTGGGAACGTGACGGATGAACGTGCTGGAAAGGTAGGGCGACCGTGTACGGCAACCACAGAGGGCAACGCGCAGCTAGTGCAGCAGGTGATCCAAAAGCGGCCTTGGGTTTCCGTTCGCCGTGTTGCAGCTGCGGTCCAAATGACGCCAACGTCCACGTATCGTCTCATGCGCCAGAGTTTACACCTCTATCCATACAAAATTCAAATGCGGCAACCCCTCAGCGCCGCTACCATTGCTGCACGAGAGACATTCGCTAACGATATAGTGCACAGGATTGATGACGGCGATATGCATGTGGGCAGCATTTGGTTTACTGACGAAGCTTATTTTTACCTGGACGGCTTCGTCAATAAACAGAACTGGCGCATATGGGGAACCGAAAAGCCCCATGTTGCAGTCCCATCGTCCCTGCATCCTTAAAAAGTACTGGTCTGGGCCGCCATTTCTTCCAAAGGAATCATTGGCCCATTTTTCAGATCCGAAACGATTACTGCATCACGCTATCTGGACATTCTTCGTGAATTTGTGGCGGTACAAACTGCCTTAGACGACACTGCGAACACCTCGTGGTTTATGCAAGATGGTGCCCGGCCACATCGCACGGCCGACGTCTTTAATTTCCTGAATGAATATTTCGATGATCGCGTGATTGCTTTGGGCTATCCGAAACATACAGGAGGCGGCGTGGATTGGCCTCCCTATTCGCCAGACATGAACCCCTGTGACTTCTTTCTGTGGGGACACTTGAAAGACCAGGTGTACCGCCAGAATCCAGAAACAATTGAACAGCTGAAGCAGTACATCTCATCTGCATGTGAAGCCATTCCGCCAGACACGTTGTCAAAGGTTTCGGGTAATTTCATTCAGAGACTACGCCATATTATTGCTACGCATGGTGGATATGTGGAAAATATCGTACTATAGAGTTTCCCAGACCGCAGCGCCATCTGTTGTTGAAAATTGTAACTACTGTAGTTTCGAAAGTTTGTCTGCCTGAAAATGTACTGTTGTCCCAAGCATATTGCAACAAACGGTTTATTTCTATCGCTGCTCGTTTAGTTTTTATTGCCGTTTCAAATATACCGGTCATTTTTGAAACACCCTGTATATCCCTGCATCTCTTTGACAGAGGAACTGTAACAGGTCAGGTGTATCGGGACGTCATTTTGCACCAGTACGTCCGCCTTTTCAAGGGTGCAGTGGGTCCCACCTTCCTCCTGATAGATGATAATGCACGACCTCACCAAGCTGCCATCGTGGAGAAGTACATTGAAACAGAATATATCAGGCGAATAGAATGACCTGCCTGTTCTCCAGACCTAAACCCCATCGAGCATGCCTGGGATGCCCTCGGTCGACGTATCGCTGCACGTCTTCAGACCCCTACGACACTTCAGGAGATCCGACAGGCACTGGTGCAAAATGGGAGGCTATACCCCAACAGCTGCTCGACCATCTGATCTAGAGTATGACAACCCCGTTGTGCGGCCTGTGTACGTATGCATGGTGGTCATATCCCACATTGATGTGGGGGTACATGCGCAGGAAACAGTGCCGTTTTGTAGCACAAGTGTTTCGGAACGGTTTTCTCAACTTTTCACGAATACCGTGGACTTACAGATCTGTGCCGTGTGTGTTACCTATGTGCCTATGCTATTAGCGCCAGTTTTGTGTAGTGCCATGTTGTGTCGCACCACATTCTGCAATTATCCTTAATTTATGAGCACGAGTGTATAACTGAATTAGTGATTACTTTACGAATTTCACTGTGCAGCCACATTAATGTGACCGCCTGTCAAAAGCCTGAATAACCACATTTCGCACCGCGGACAGCTGTGAGCTGTGCAGGAAGAGACTCTGTCCATGAAGTTCTGGGAGGTACCGGTAGGGATGTGGGACTAAACTAAACTAAATAGAAACCTTATCCCAACAGCGAATCATATAGCGCTCTTAGAAAAAAGTGTTCCGAGACTGTTACCTGAAATGCTCCTACATGAAACTGACAAGAGAGAGATTGAGTTAATAATCAAATCACTAAAGACCAAGAACTCTCATGGATATTACGGGGTATCTAGCAGAATACTGAAGTATTTTTCTATGTATGTTAGCCCAGTACTTAGCCATATCTGTAACTTTTCCTTTAGGATTGGTCGGTTTCCTGACCGATTAAAGTACCCGGTAGTGAAGCCCCTTTATAAAAAGGAAGACAGGGATAATGTTGACAATTTTAGACCTATTTCTACGCCATCGGTGTTTGCTAAAGTTATCGAGAAGGTTGTATATACAAGGTTACTGGAGCATTTAAATTCACATAATTTGCTGTCAAATGTACAGTTTGGTTTTAGAAATGGTTTAACAACTGAAAATGCTATATTCTCTTTTCTCTGTGAGGTTTTGGACGGATTAAATAAAAGGTTGCGAACCCTAGGTGTTTTCTTTGATTTAACGAAGGCTTTTGACTGTGTTGACCCCAAAATATTACTGCAGAAGTTGGACCATTATGGAGTAAGGGGAGTAGCTTACAATTGGTTCGCCTCTTACTTTAAGAACAGAAAGCAGAAGGTAATTCTCCGCAATATTGAGAGTGGTAGTGATGTTCAGTCCCAATGGGGCACTGTTAAGTGGGGCGTTCCCCAAGGGTCGGTGCTGGGGCCACTGCTGTTTCTTATTTATATAAATGATATGCCTTCTAGTATTATAGGTGATTGAAAAATATTTCTGTTTGCTGATGACACCAGCTTGATAGTGAAGGATCTTATGCGTAATATTGAAACAGTATCAAATAATGTAGTTCATGAAATAAGTTCGTGGCTTGTGGAAAATAATTTGATACTAAATCACAGTAGGACTCAGTTTTTACAGTTTCTAACTCACAATTCAACAAGAACCGATATTTTGATCAGACAGAATGGGCATATTATAAGCGAGACGGAACAGTTCAAGTTCCTAGGCGTTCGGATAGATAGTAAGCTGTTGTGGAAAGCCCATGTCCAGGATCTTGTTCAGAAACTAAATGTTGCTTTATTTACCATTAGAACAGTATCTGAAATAAGTGACAGTTGAACACGAAAAGTAGTCTACTTCGCATATTTTCATTCGCTTATGTCATATGGTATTATTTTTTGGGGTAATTCTTCTGATTCAAAAAGGGTATTTTTGGCTCAAAAACGGGCTGTTCGAGCTATATGTGGTGTAAGTTCGAGAACGTCTTGTCGACCCCTATTCAATAGTCTGGGAATTTTGACATTGCCCTCACAGTATATAGCTTCTTTAATGTCGTTTGTTGTTAGCAATATTAGCCTATTCCCAAGAGTTAGCAACTTTCACTCAGTTAATACTAGGCAGAAATCAAATTTGCATGTGGAATGCACTTCCTTGACTCTTGTGCAGAAAGTAGTGCAGTATTCTGCTGCATCCGTTTTCAATAAGCTACCGCAAGAACTCAAAAATCTTAGCGGTAGCCCAAACTGTTTTAAGTCGAAACAGAAGAGTTTCCTCATGGGTCACTCCTTCTATTCTGTCGAGGAGCTCCTGGAAGAGCTGAAAAATTAAGCAAATTCCAGTGTTACATTGTTGATTTTCTTTATTTAAACTTACGACTTGTCGCCTGAATATGTTTTTTATATTTCATTTTATCTGTTTCTACTATCGTGTTATGATTTCATGTATTGACTCGTTCCATGACCATGGAGACTTCTCCTTGATTTGGTCCCACGGAACGATAAATAAATAAATAAAACAAATAAAACTAGGCCGACTCCAGTCCCGTGGCCAGCTGCGATGGGTTTCTCGCTTGAGGATCCATGGCGTGAACAGCATGAGCGAGGTGGTCCGCAGATTCTCGATTGGATTTAAATGCGGGCAGTTTTGTGTCGAAGGGAGTACGATAAACTCACTGTGGTGCTCTGCGAACCATGCGTGTATACTGTCCTGCTGGTAAATCCCATCGTAAATCTCAACATACTGTACTGAGAGGTGGACATGGTTCCCAGTGATAAATGCATACTTGTGCTGATCCATTGTGCCTTCCAAAATGATGAGATCGCCCAGGAAACGTTACGAAAATATTCCCCATCCCCAGAACATAGCACATGTAGGGCGTTTGCTTTCAGACGTTTCACATTGTACACACCAATCGGGCATCTATCCGAAGTAGCATAAACCGGGAGTAAATGACACCTGTCGCCGCTCATTGGACGTCAAGTTGCGGTGCTGTTGCACAGATTTAAGCCTTCGTCGGCGGTGAATGTTAGAATGGGTGCATGAACCAGGCACTAGGCCCATACTCTGCAACATTCACTGAAAGGTTGTTGAGGAGACACTGTTGGTAGCCCCTTGGTCCATGTGGGCGGTCAGTTACTGAACAGCAGCACGTCTCTACGTCTGTACACCTCCTCAACCGTCCTTCAGCCCTGTCATCTATGGCCCATGGTGCACCACAGTTGCCGGCCGGTGTGGCCGTGCGGTTCTAGGCGCTTCAGTCTGGAACCGCGTGACCGATACGGTCGCAGGTTCGAATCCTGCCTCGGGCATGGATGTGTGTGTTGTCCTTAGGTTAGTTAGGCTTAAGTAGGTCTAAGTTGTAGGAGACTGATGACCTCAGATGTTAAGTCCCATAGTGCTCGGAGCCATTTTGAACCATTTTTGCACCGCACTTGTCTCGTAACTGGTTTTGGAAAGGGCCATTTTGCCATGCTCGGAACATTTTAGCCTTGAGGCACGCGAACAGTTTCGGATTTGCTTCCGTCCTTGGCCAGAAAGGCGATGATTAAGCCCTTTTGGACGCCACATAAATTATTACGATAATGACTGTGAGAGGCACCCACATGCCTTGCTCATACTGTGGTATCAAGCAGTCAGGTCTGCAAGATGAGTGGTCTGTCAAGCGAGTGGATTCCTTCTTATTTATCGAGTAACATGAACTCTCGTACTCACAATTAAGTTACAAATTATCCTCCTATATGAATAATACGCAACTGAAACGCACTTCTGACTATCAGTAATTTACAGAACTCTGACTGTTCACTATGCACTGGCAATACCACATTTTCTTTTTTTATTTAACGGCTTTTATCAACACGTGGCCATCGCACTGAATATGAGTGGCGCACACATTATAAATTCTGGATATCATGACAACACGCAGTTCGAAGGAAAAGGCCACCAATCTTTTTCTTTTCACTATCTTATTTATTCCGATAAATTCTATAACCTAAACACACAAATTCTATAACCTACAACAATAACACATGAGAAATTCCGCCCAGTGGGCATGGCTTTAAATTGGTGATTCTCTATCTTATGGTCTCGTAATTATTTAACGCTACAGTGCACTTTCTGGATAGGATGGTGGATCTTTTTCTATATCTCACACTTCGACTCTCACAACCATCATCACGAAACTTTCCTCCAGACCGAGCGGTACAAAAGGAACACGCATAAGCCACTACCTCTGAAACTACCTTGCTACTCTCCCATGCAAACCACACATACTTAAATTACATGACATACACCACACTACAACATGAAATTCAACACAGGGAATAGTCACAACATTATCACTTTCAGATTTCCCACTTCAATTAATATTTGTCCCAGTTTCACACGACACTGCCCCACTTCGTAATTCTACTTTCCTACTATGAACTCTGGAGATATATGCACGTCTACCTGTGCAATGCAAGCCAAGTGGCGTTGTTGGATAGACGGCTGACTCACCTTGCTTCTCTCTCAGAGTATGAATCAAGCGTCACACGGAATCATATCACGCAAAGTAATATTAAGAACATATTCATCACACACGCGAGTCCTCAACTGATACCATGGACAAGTACTTCTCTTTATCCTTTGTCTCATACACAGATTGAGTCTCACACAGTACTCACCACGTGGAAGTACTCGTCTCTAATTTCAAGTCCTGCACACGCCATTTCTTAAATATTTCAACTTATAGTACACACGCTAGTGATTCAGCTTAACTTAAGCACACAGAAGTATTTCAGCTTATTGCTACACGTGGTTTCATTGTGACCGTTGGTCACGTCCGAAGATTACTACGATCCCATTAATATTACCTGCCTGACATTTAATTCTCCCCACAAAAGTTCCTGAAATATAGAAATCATTATTTCAAACTACTCTTAAGTATTCCACATGCATACCATGTCTCCACTCTTTTGTCTTTATGGAGCACACCTAAGACAGGTGTTAACAGCACAAGATCCAGCAGCAGAGTGCTGAAACATGGCTGTTCTTCAGGTCCTCTCACACCTCTGCCGAAGTGGGGGAGCACCTTGTTACCGTATTGGTCAGCCACATTTCAGGCGCTCAGAGCTCAGGTAAATTTCATCTCTTTGGTCCCACCAAAGGTGACCAAAGGGTCGTCTCAAAGTTGATCATATATTCACATTCACTATCTGCGGTTAGCAGACGACCATACATTCATTCATTTCACAGATCTCACCAAACTGGATGTAGGGATTTATTTTGTAGGAGTGCACATGTGATCAATTAAATAAATAAATTGTCATTCTTTCCTACACTGGTATCCGGCTTCGCTGTATTAATTGAAATTGAGTTATTTTTACAAAAAATGTGTTGTTCTGACAAGAATAATGAAGTATGTTGTACCTATTTTCAATGTCGGGCGGTACTGTACCCTTTCAACTGCACGGTTACCATTGAGCCGTGCACGGCTCGTGTTCATGCCGTTTATTGCTTGGCATCTTGTCATTGCGGATCTCGTTTCTTATTCGATTTACTGGCATCACTAAGTTTCTGGCTAGCCTGCCCGTGAGTGGCAGCAGCAGCGCTTATCGATACGAGTACTGTGGTACTATCTTCCGAATGACCGCTAGGATTTCCGGGTCGCGTTGTGTGGCGTGGGAGGTTGGAAGCAGACATCAGGTCGGTTGGGGGCACAGCAGCGAGCAACGCGAGGGCAAGCCGGGGCCGCTGGCGGCGTGCTGCCGCTGCCGGATCGAGGAGCGGTATCTGTGAGAGCGACGGCTTCGTTGCCCACGGAATGCTAGTGCAACCCTGACTATTCTGAGATCTCGCCTTTGGTTGGTGGGTTGTTGCTCCCAGGGCTGCTGAGCCTGGCGGAAACGAGTGAAGTGTTTCGAGGCGGTGAAACATTGCAGCTGTCTTTCTCTATTTGTTATTCATCGTTGAATTTAGTATTATTCTTATTAGCGAAGTGCAACAAGCGATATTTTCTGCCTTGTGGCCGCTAACGCCCCAGTTACCTGCTCTGGAGGTTAGCGTACTTTTCCGGCAGTGTACCTTCCCTCGTCGTGTTGATGCTGTCCCACACGGCGTGTAGTTCGACAGCCTCTTGTATTGTACTGTGCAAAATTTTTTGAGAAGTCTATCTTGGTTCTAGTTTTTCCTTCGGCCCTAGGAATTTTCTGAAGACATAGTGCTGTCATTCTCTTCGCCCTTGCCTAAAAATATTCCATCGTTGAACCGGTGATCGGACGTTAGGCGAATTGGTTAGTCGGTCGGTCGACACTTAAGCTGCCCCTAGTTCGAGTTGCATTCCTGTTACGTGAGTACAGCTCTTGGCTGCCTGTCTCACCTTTCCTTATGTTTCAGTTACTTTCCCAGGCCGACCCTTGGAACACTTGCTGAGAACCGCTTGTCCGGATTCCTTAGTTGTGATGTTTGTTTTAAGGATTGTAACACCCCACCCATCACTTATCTGGTTTTGGCGTGTGTTCACCCCAGCTAATTGACTAACAGATCAACAGGGAGTGCAAAACTGCCGCAATATCGGATAACTCAAAGAAAGTAATAAGGCCCTGTGACTCCTGATTGAACTGCGGTGGCAATGTTGACATTAATTGATTCAGAATTGATCACTTTTAATTGAAAAGGGGTGCACATTGATGTTATATTCAGCTATTGAACACCAGATGCAAATGTTGAACATAAAATTAATTAAGAAAATGACTTGGGTTTTCAACTACTTGATTGAAAACAGATGCAGTCGATTAGCACAAATTTATTTTAACTCCCGACCTTCCATCATCACATTACATGACTCTCCTATCAGGCGGTGGTAATAAATTGCGTTTACGTTGAGTAAAGTGCGATAAATCAAAATTAATTCCTATCGACTGACCCGGGTGTAATGCAAAGTGCGAGAAGAATTCCCCAATACACAGCCCATGAAATCCTCGTGGAAACTTTGCCGACGTGATCCAACAAATTAATGTGGCCTAATTCAAGTTGGAGCGGGTGCAATATCGCCGAATTCAGTGTGGAGGGGCGTCGTCGTTGTGAGGACGTCGGCCAGCCTCGTGGTGCTGCAAGGCTGCGCTCATCTATTCACTCCTAGCTATCTAGCTCAGTATATAGCTGTACCAAAACTTTCTATCTCCAAGCTCAATCGTTCCATTTGCTAAGTCCTAGAGTGCAGAGATGCTCACTCTTTCTCAGGCAAGCTGAGTCAAGAACGCCACGTCCACACTCTAGGCAAGCTGGGAATGGAAGACCACTACGGAGACCTCCCATTCCACTCTTCGCCTCGGTTTCCTCTCCAGCAAAATCACTTACGCCAATTGCAGCACAAGTCACGTTAATTATGCGTCGCTTCCCAGCGCCGACCAATGCCTGCTCTGGGAAGTGAACAAATTCCCACAAAATTTCCCTTCCTCTCAACTTCTGCTATTTAGTTCCTCCCAGGCCACCCATCAAGGTTAGCATCTGCACAAAACACCATTTTTTCCGGAATTCTGACTCCCAGGAGAGTACTTCAAATTTCTCGGTCCTACGTTCCCATCGGAGGCCGGCGTATTTCATTCTGTCGCTCTTCACCTGATTTACTTCTCTGTGGACTGTGAATTCTGTGTGAAGTTGCTATAGTCACGAAGATGCATATTTTGGCCTCTGTTGACCGCTCCACCGTAGCTTTGCACAGCTTTCTCGCATGTTTCACTGAAAACGGGACGACAGACATTTATCAACAGGCCTACAAGTTCTCCGTCTGCTTCCCGGTACACCAGCATGGAGTCAACCACCCACTCACTGTCACTCATCTTAAGGCGGCTGGAGGCCAGGCCACGCCCCGTTACCACTTTCTCAGAGCGTGAGCCGCCCTAAGCTGCCTATTGTCACTTCCCTTCGCCACTCCCCAGCTGGAGACGTTCAACTCTGAATACTTCCCTGGGATAAACTAGCCTCCAGTAAATCGACACGTTTCCACAAAGTTTTCATGTCGTGTGAATTACTTTACATCACCCGACATTAATAATTCCAATACGTCCATACTATACCCTCTGAATTGTGCCTTGTCAGTCATTTTTGTTCAGCCCTACTGTTCGCTCAGCGTGAGTTAGGTGATCTTTAATGACTTCATGTAAGGGGCATAGATCTTGCCATCTTACAGGATATTTGTAGTTTTCTAATTACTGATGTGTGCTATTTGGAATTGTTCTTCTGACTTCTAATTCAGGCCTTCAGCAGTTCGTGATTTGAAGTTGTGTGCGACCTTAAGCTGAGCAATAATTTCACTTCTTTCATATAAGGCCTCCAGCTGTGTTACAATAAGTTTTTTTTTTAAGCAAACTTGTTTTAAAAGCAAGGTATTTGTCGAGATGTGTGCTCTTTGGGATTGACTTCTAATTCAGGCCTTCATCCGTTTGTTGTTTGAAATCGTTTGTGACCTTCAGCCGAGTGATAATTTCACTTTATAATAAGGCCTTCAGCCGTGTTACAGTTTGTTTTAAAAAGAAGTATTTATCTTGATATGTGCTGTTTGGAATTGTTCTTCTGACTTCTAATTCAGGGCTTCAGCCGTTTGTTGTTTGAGGTTATTGTTGGTGCCCTTCAGCCGTAAAATTGTGGAATTTTCTTTCTGTGATAAGGCCTTCAGCAGCCATAGAGTCAATTGTGTTTTTTTAAAGGATTGTTTTAAAATTTTAATTTGATTAAATAAAGTTTACGTATTTGTTGTGCAACCCAGAATAACTGATTACGGCCTCATACACAATCGTAACCTTATCCTGCTCCATCCTGAGAAACTAGTTCTCAAGCATGTTCCCCCGACGCTGCTCGGGCTATTCCTATAAACAAGAAATCATCTATGCGCAAGGGACTACATTTTTATAGTTTAGCCCCTGTTTTGTGTGGATTTCCCCTAAGCCATTAACGACAACTAGAAGCCCTCAGGCTTCAGGTAGGTCGGACGATGGACAGAGTACCTACTCGAGAAGTAAACACGAGACCAACTTGACTGGAAATGCCATATCAAATCCAGCAGCACGCCTCTAAATTACTTCGATGTCTTCCTTTAATCCGAGCTGGCGGAGATTCCAAACAGTGGATCAAAACTCAAGACCGGGTCACTCTAGAGCTCTACAAGCCATCTCCTCTACAGATGAGCTAGACTTTCTTGAAATTTTCGTAATAATCCTAAATCAGCCATTTTCGCCTTCCGTACTACCGACATCCTCTTTGTTCCATTTCATGTCACTTTGCAACGTTACACTTAAGCATTTAACCGACATAACTGTGTCAAGTAGTACACCACTATTACATTACAAGACAGTTTCTCCAACTCATTTGTATTAAATTCAGTTTTCTACATTTCGAGCGAGCTAAAAGTCAAGTCGTCCTGTACCCTCTTTACAGTCACTCAACAGTCCGCCCCTGGTCGCTGAGTGGTCAGCGTGACAGAATGTCAATCCTAAGAGGCCGGGTTCGATTCCCGGCTGGGTCGGAGATTTTTCTCCGCTCAGGGACTGGGTGTTGTGTTGTCCTAATCCTCATCATTTCATCCCCATCGACGCGCAGGTCGCCGAACTGGCGTCAAATCGAAAGACTTGCACCTGCCGAACGGTCTACCCGACGGGAGGCCCTAGTCACACGACATTTTCAGTCACTCAACAGCGACACTTTCCCCTATACTACTGTGTCATCAGCAAACAGTCGCAGATTGCTGCTCACCTTATTCACCAGATCGTTTACGTGTGTACAGAACAAGAACTGTCCTGTCACACTTTCCTGGGGCACTCCTTACGATACGCTTGTCTCTGACGAACATTCGCCGTCCAGGACAACACACTCGGTTCAGTTACTTAAGAAGTCTTCAGCCCATCCACATATCTGGGAACATATTCCGTATGTTCGGACCACCGTCAACGGTATGCAGTAAGGCACTGCTTCAAACGCTTTCGGGAAATACAGTCTAAAATTAAAAGCCTACTTATCACGAAGGAGTTATCCGAATGGGACGGAAATCGGTAGGTGTGATGTACACGCAAATACAAACAAATGGTCACAATTTCAGAAAATTTGAACGGTATGATCAAGAGAAGGAGCTTCACAAATTGAGCAAGTCAATACTGTGTTGGTCTACCTTCGGCCCTTATGCATAAACTTATTCGACTTGGCAGTGATCGATAGAGTTCAATTTTCCAGAATGAGATTTTCACTCTGCCAGATTAAAACTGTGTGTCGGAGTGAGACTCGAACTCGGGACCTCTGCCTTTTGCGGGCATGTCCTCGGCCGACTGAGCTATCCAAGGACGACTCAGGAGTCGTCCTCACAGCTTTAATTCCGCCAGTAACTCTTCTCCTACTGTAAGTAGGCTATTTAGGTTTTTATGTTCGTAACGCCACGTAGCGCTCTGTATGAAAACCACTGGCTGTGCTGTGTGCAGTCTGTGGCTTATTGGCATTGTTGGAATATTCGCTATTGTAGTGTTGGGCAGTTGGATGTGAACAGCGCGTAGCGCTGCGCAGTTGGAGGTGAGCTGCCAGCAGTGGTGGATGTGGCGAGAGAGATGGCAGAGTTTTGAGAGCGGACGATCTGGACGTGTGTCCATCAGAAAGAGTAAATTTGTAATACTGGATATCATGAACTGATATATATATATATATATATATATATATATATATATATATATATATATATATGATGACTTTGGAACATTATTAAGGTAAATACATTGTTTGTTCTCTATCAAACTCTTTCATTTGCTAACTATGACTGTCAGTAGTTAGTGACTTCAGTAGTTAGAATCTTTTATTTAGCTGGCTGTAGTGGCGCTCGCTGTATTGCAGCAGTTCAAGTAACGAATATTTTTGTGAGGTAAGTGATTCATGATAGTTATAGGTTATTGTTAATCAGGGCCATTCTTTTGTAGGGATTTTTGAAAGTCAGATTGCGTTACGCTAAAAATATTGTGTGTCAGTTTAGTGTTAATCAGAATAAGTAGAGAGAGAGACATGTCTGAGTACGTTCAGTTCTGCTCAGCTGTTTGAAACTCAAATAATGTAAGAGGTTTATCAGCACAGTCATTCATAAATTTTTCTAAGGGGACGTTTCACTACGTTCAAGCTTCTGTGACGTTTGGAAGGTAGGGGCCGAGGTACTGGCGCAATTAAAGCTGTGAGGACGAGTCCTGAGTCGACATGGTATGTGGTGGTCAATAGGAAGTTCGCAACGAACAAACGGCAGCACGCGATTCGTTTGGCAGACACTCCACTATGTTTAGGCTGTGCAACAGTGGACACTGGTGAACATCGTTTGGCATGTAGTGGGACGGCTCCGGTGTGGCACTCCGCACGACGGATATCGGCGTTCCTGTTACGCACCGCCCCTCACACAACTTCATCGGACACACTCCTTTTCCCCCTAGAATCTTATTTTCCGGTACATAAAACAAATGCAGTGACACGGGTACGGGGAATGGTTGTAGGCTACGTCTACAACGAAGCGGTAAAGGACAAAATGGACTTTTGGCATTTTCTCTTGAGTGGGCACGCGAAGCTGCAACAGCATAAGAATGATAGGCAAGACTTCGCTAATTACCTGCGACTTACATTTACCGACCCGCCAGACAGATGGGGTGTGACGGATGAGAGGTAAGATAGACGAAGTAAGCCGAGACAGACATGGATCACACTTAACGGAACCTTAGCTATCTTCGAGAAGACGATCCAGTTTTACGCCACCATCTGGAGAACGGGTTGATAGATGGCTCTAATTGCTCTATCGACCGTCGGGTGGTGATCAGGTGTCGCCCCCGACTTGAATTTTATTTCATTGCTAGAGGAGCATGCTTCTTTTGTATTTGTACCATGCGCGATACCGTCCTGTCATTTTAATTTGGTCATTTTCAATTTTATTCATTTCTTTTACTTAATTAATTCCTAATTAGCCACTGTTTGTCAAAATTTGGAGATTGTAGAGAAAAAAAGTGGCTAACAAATAAAAAAAAAAAAAGTCGGTCGAGTACATGCGCGTGAAGGGCAGAGGTCCCGAGTTCGAGTCTCAGTGCGACACACCGTTTTAATCCGCCGGGATGTTTCAAAGTTCAAGTTGCGTTCCATTAAGAATGTGGATGCACTCAAGGACTGTGATATGACTTTCAAAATGACGGAGCTCAGCAATCAGTCGTCCTTTCCTTTCAGGTTTTATTAAGCAAATCTAGGTTTCGGCTAGTGGCCAAACTAGAGGGAGGCTGAAAATTAGCTTTGGGGAACACGTCTCGTTGCACAGAAAAGATGCTACGGAGAAATCGAGTATGGCTGCTCATTTACTTACAAAAAGGCGTAAGTTTCCGACTTTGACATCTAATGCGAGGTTGCATAAGAGTGAGAAGGGCAGGCTTCTCGGCGTCCTAGAAGCGCTAGAGATCGTTTGCCATCACAAAAATGTTAACTTCAACCCGATTATTGATCAGGTCCTTATGAAAACCATTTGCTGGTATAGTGTGAAGAGTTTTGGTAAAAACAGCGATACATCGACACTTTATCAACAGCCCTACTGTGTAGGCAGAGAACTGCACAACGTACATCACCTGCACAGAGGCCAACGCCGCAACGATCAGATCGTTGGTGCAATGCAACTGCTGTCCGTACCTCAACAGGTGACCATACGCACTCCGGTTTGGCAGATGGGGAGACAGTCACAGTAAATGTGTTGAGATCCGTTTGTTTGTCCACTTAGTTTTTCTGAAAAGTGCCAGTCAGGACGTACGTCTTCTGTTTCCCTCCGCTAATCGAAATGAGACAATTTTGTGTCCGTCTAATAACTGGGAGGGGGTGGGGGGCTCTAAGAAAAGTCAATCACAGATTCTGTTCTGCCAATCTCGAAATTACATTTAGGGTAGAATCCAACATCGTGTACTTCATATTTATACAATTTTTTGCGCTCAGCATTGTTTTTGAGAATAAATAGTTTACAGTGTCAAGTTGTGATTCATTCTAGTAACATCCTCACAGGAATGGTCGGTTTGATGTGCTAAACTAAAGTGAAGCAAAACCACAACACGAAACTTCGCTTTATGGAAATCCTTAGTTGTAGGCTGTTAATGACAGGGTCATTTTAATCACTTGCAGCTGTGAGAATTCCATTGCAGAGACAATTTTAGGCAACAACACAAACACACTCCATATGTTACACGCGACCTCGGGGGTTTACACTGTTATAAAACGGTGGGAAGCAGGTCCTAGAAAGAATGCAAATAAATCAATGAAAAGGAACAGTACGCATCGTATGTATTTGGCCGAACTGTAGATGTCACAGAATCACAGAACTTCAAAAATGATTCAAATGGCTCTGAGCACTATGGGACGTAACTGCTGTGGTCATCAGTCCCCTAGAACTTAGAATTACTTAAACCTAACTAACCTAAGGACATCACACAGATCCATGCCCTAGGCAGGATTCGACCGTAGCGGTCGCGCGGTTCCAGACTGTAGCGCCTAGAACCTAGTGGCCACTCCGGGCGGCAATCACAGAAGTTCCATAAGCAACCTGACATTATATCTGTGATGGAGCAGCGTTAATAGGGGTGTGCTTTCTTTTGGATGGTACATGACTCAGCTAATCTGTCTGTGGCCTTGTAGCACCCGAACGCCCGTTTCCATGCACTGTGAAGGTTATAGTCGCGGACACGACTTAAAGTTGTTGCTGCACATTCTGGTCTCAATGACTTCTTTGATAACAAAATTCCAGTAGGTAGATGCTTTAGATAATATTTTATAGAGTGTCGTAAATAGCGTAAGTTAATTTTGTGACAATATTATATAATTTAAATCCATACATACGATGTCTGTTCGAAAAATTCCTGAACTTTGTCCATAAAATTTTTCTGCGGTAATCTTTCACTTATTGTCCATGGTCACCTTCGAAATACTCTCCTCCACAACTGATACACCGCTCCCAACGACGTTTCCACTTCCGGAAGCAGTCTTGGTACGACTCCTGTTGGATCTGCGAATTTTCTTTTATCTCGTTCATCGTTGCAAATCTTGTCCTTTCAACGGTATTGTCAACTTTCGAAATAAAAGAAAGCCGGCAGGGGCCAGGTGTGAAGAATACGGAAGATGAGGCAGTATAGATATTTCGTTTTTTGTGTAGCAGTCACTCATCATTAGTGATTAATGTGTGGCTGCATTATCGTGATGCAAGAGCTATGAATTGTCTTGTCACATTTCAGGCCGTTTCCTTATCAAATTTTCTCCCAGGCGTCGAAACACGTCGCGATAGTACCATCGATTATCAGTTTGACCCTGTGGCACGAATGTATGATGAACTAATCCCTCAAAGTCAAAGAAAACAATCAGCATTGCTTTGACATGTGACCTGACCTGACGAGGTTTTTTTTTTTTTTTTTTTTTTTTTTTTTGGTCTTGGAGAACTTTTCCCGTCCCATTGTGAAGGGTGAACCTTGGTCTCAACGTCATAACCGTAGACCCACGTCTAGTCATGAGTTATGATTCTCTTAAGGAACATCTCGTTCTCATCTGCGCGATCCAAAAGCTCTTCACAGATTGCGAGGCGAAGGTTTCTTTTTTTGTCTTGACTCATGAACCGTGGGACGAACTTAGCGGCAACGCAATGCATTCCGAGAAGCTTTGAGAGGATTTCTAGACGTGACCCAACTGAAATGTTACACTCTTCTGCACTCTATTGGACAGTCTGTCTTCGATTGGCACGCACAATTTCGTTGACGTTCCTGATTTGAACGTCGTCGATAGATGTCGAAGGGGGTCCTGAACGAGGGTCGTCTTTAACTTCCGTCCGGCCATTTTTAAACCGTTGTAACCATTCGTACCACCGAGTACTGCTTAAGCACTCATCACCGTACGCTTCCTGCATTATTTGGTGTGTCTATAATGGTTTTCTTAAGCTTCACGCAAAATGTAGTTCTCACGCGTTGTTCCTCTACCCCTACCACCTCAAAATTCGCGAACTTTGCGACACTAAATACAGCACGGAGCAATAACTAACAGACATAAAACAATGAAAATTCCGCAGTTACTCATAAAACACTGGCGTATGCAGGGATGTCAACCGTATTTCACCCCAACACACTGTTGGCGTGAAATTACGAATGTTCCGGAATTTTTTGAACAGATATCGTACATGCCTGACAAAGGAAGCAAAGCACCCAAGAAGGAGAGGAAGCAACGAGTTGTAAACTCACAGGTTGAGAGGGTATGTGATGTTGGTTCAATAATTACAAAATCGAGTCACATTTACAGAGAACTTGGCACTATGATCCGACTTACCAGTATTACCATAGTTTAATAAATGCAGTCACGACAGTTTCTGGTGCGAAAAGTTTTTACCGTTTGACAGCTGTTTGTTTTTAATTATTGTTAATTTAATTAACTGAATAATTGTTATATTTTTGCGGTCAGTGCGTTAGTAAGGTACCAGGAAATATGAATTACTGTAAAATACGAGTAAAAACGGCCGAGTCACACTGATTCAGAAACATAAGCTACAACTCATTCACGAAGAAATACTTTCGAATATGTCTATATTTTCAGCCTACTCTTCTCAAAGCAAGTGAATGTAAACACGTTATCATTCATGAGACGCACATATTTCTGTTGTTATTATAACATGCACTTCCCTTGACACTTAAAAAAATTTTATGGAGTCTAATGATTCGCCCTTTCTTAGACTTCACTCGACTTTCTAATGCACGAATATTTTTTTAAATGTTGCTTCAAAAGCGAATGTGTTGACGTGTCATTTGTGGCTTAGATTTAGTAACAACTGAGTAAGTGGTTTTTCTATGTTGGGTAGAAGTTTTTTTTGCTTTCGGCGTTCTATTATCACGTCTGTGTGGTTCTCCCTTAAGCTACAGTTGTAGCGTCTTACTTGATACGTTACATAATGTAGGTATTACATTCCGTATAGGTTTCCTAAGTTCCACACTCACTGATTAATTGTTCTCGGATAGAAGGGCTGGTCTGAAGGGGTTAGGATCTGCTTGGTACACAATGAGGCGATCCTCAATTGTGATGATCATACGTTGTCGATCGGAACGTTGGCAGCGAATATGCCTGTCCTCATGTTCCCATGGATTCCAGCATCGAGGTCTGTTCAAGAAATTCCGGAACATCCGTAATTTCGCGCTAATGGTGTACTGTACCGAAATCCGGCTGGCATTCCTGCACACGTCTGTGTTTAATATGTAACTGCCGAAAGTTTCATTGTTGTATGTCTGTTATTTATTGTTCAGTGCCGTATTGAGCAGAATGTTGTGTCGCACAGTTTGAGAATTTCGAGATGGTAGATTTGCAGCAGCAATGCGTCTGCATTATATTTTGCGTGGAACTCAATTTGGAAATTTGTGTGCCACGCGGAGTGGCCGCGTGGTTTGAGGCGCCATGCCACGGACTGCGCGGTCCCTCCCGCCGGAGGTTCGAGTCCTCCCTCGGGCATGGGTGTGTGTGTTTGTCCTTAGCATAAGTTAGTTTAAGTAGTGTGTAAGTCTAGGGACCAATGACGTCGTAAGTTTGGCCCCTTAGGAATTCACACATTTTTTAATTTTTTTTAATTTGTGATAATGACTATGAGACGGAACTGCTGAGGTCATCGATCCCCAGGCTTACACACTAATTAATCTACCTTAACCTAAGCTACGCTAAGGACGACACACACACCCATGCCCGAGGGATGACTCGAACCTCCGACTGGGGGAGCCGCACGAACCACGACAATTTGCCTTGGACCCCGCGCGGCTGTGAAACTCGAGAAAACTTTTACAGAGACACACCAAATGGAACAGGAAGCCTACGGTGATGAATGATTAAGCCATACTCGAAGGTGCGAATGGTGTAAAAATGGCCGGTCGGAAGGTACAGACGACTCTCGTTCTGGACGCCCTTCGACGTCTGCCGACGACGCTAATGTCAGGAACGTCAACGAAATTGTGGGTTCCAGTCGAAGACTGACTGCCCGAGGGACTGCAGAACAATGTAACATTTTAGTTTGGACCATGTCTTGAAATACTGACACAGCATCTTGGAATGCATCGTGTTGCCGCCAAATTTGTCCAACGGCTCGTGAGTCAAGACCAGAAAAATCTTCGTTTCACGATCTGTGAAGAGCTTGTGCACAGCAGAAATGAGAACGAGATGTCCCTTAAGAGAATCACAACTAGTGATGAGACGTGGGTCTACGTTTATGATCTCGAGACAAGGATTCAAGCTTCACGATGGGTCGGGAAAGATCCTGTAAGACCAAAAGAAGCATTAGTTCATCATGAATTCGTGCCACAAGGACAACCTGTTAATCGATGGTACTATTGGGAAGTATTGTGACGCCAGCGAGAAAATGTGAGAAGGAAACGGCCTGAAATGTGACGAGACAATTCGTGACTCTTGCATCACGATAACGCATCCGCACATTCATTCTGTTGGTGCGTGACTGTTGTACGGAAATCGAGATCACTGTGCTGCCCCATCCTCCGTTCTCTGACCCCTGCCGACTTTCTCTTATTTCCAAAGTTGAAGACCCCGTTGAAACGACGAAGATTTGTAGCGACAGAAGAGATAGGAGAAAAATGGCGCGATCCAGGCGTACCAAGACCACTTCTGGCTGTCACACGATCCCATCAGATGGCTGAAAGGAGACCCACAATGAGGCCCCATTAAAACTCTGTCAGGTGCTGACAATGCTGTCTCACATGGGTACGCGCCGTCTCTGTGAGCTTCACAGTGATCAGTCAACAGCAGTCGCTGCTTCTCGCCCCTTACACGTTTACTGTTAGTAACTACTTAAATATCAAACGCAACTATTGCTAAATATCTGTACAGCAATCGCTGATGAGAATTATGTCATTATTTTGTACGTAAGAGAGGTACGATCCGCCTCCGATCTTTTGTTATCATTTCTTCTTGGTTAGTCATTTTGGTCGCAGCAGCTTAGCATGAAAGCACCCTTGTGCTAGCATTTAAGGAGCTGTAATCAATACGTTTGCCTACCCTTCATTTTAGAGCATAATTACTAACCCTATTCAGGACAATTATTTCCCAGTATAACTGAAGTTCGAAGGATATCATTTTGGTGACGTGTCGATCTGAGCGCCAACCATGCGCCATAATGCGCAGATTTGCACACCTCGGAAAAGTCGAACTTCTGCAATCTAAGTTTGCTACGCGAAGTAAGATCTATACTTCACCACGTTTAATACAAACAGGCTCTGCAGTCAGCAAACTTATCTGCTTGCCAACCACGTTTCGGCACCTGGTTACCAGCACATCCGGTAACCTAATAGACAAAACAGACCAACCGCAGTAGAAATTATAATACAGAGTTATTCTAAATGATGGACCTACACTCCTGGAAATGGAAAAAAGAACACATTGACACCGGTGTGTCAGACCCACCATACTTGCTCCGGACACTGCGAGAGGGCTGTACAAGCAATGATCACACGCACGGCACAGCGGACACACCAGGAACCGCGGTGTTGGCCGTCGAATGGCGCTAGCTGCGCAGCATATGTGCACCGCTGCCGTCAGTGTCAGCCAGTTTGCCATGGCATACGGAGCTCCATCGCAGTCTTTAACACTGGTAGCATGCCGCGACAGCGTGGACGTGAACCGCATGTGCAGTTGACGGACTTTGAGCGAGAGCGTATAGTGGGCATGCGGGAGGCCGGGTGGACGTACCGCCGAATTGCTGAACACGTCGGGCGTGAGGTCTCCACAGTACATCGATGTTGTCGCCAGTGGTCGGCGGAAGGTGCACGTGCCCGTCGACCTAGGACCGGACCGCAGCGACGCACGGATGCACGCCAAGACCGTAGGATCCTACGCAGTGCCGTAGGGGACCGCACCGCCACTTCCCAGCAAATTAGGGACACTGTTGCTCCTGGGGTATCGGCGAGGACCATTCGCAACCGTCTCCATGAAGCTGGGCTACGGTCCCGCACACCGTTAGGCCGTCTTCCGCTCACGCCCCAACATCGTGCAGCCCGCCTCCAGTGGTGTCGCGACAGGCGTGAATGGAGGGACGAATGGAGACGTGTCGTCTTCAGCGATGAGAGTCGCTTCTGCCTTGGTGCCAATGATGGTCGTATGCGTGTTTGGCGCCGTGCAGGTGAGCGCCACAATCAGGACTGCATACGACCGAGGCACACAGGGCCAACACCCGGCATCATGGTGTGGGGAGCGATCTACTACACTGGCCGTACACCACTGGTGATCGTCGAGGGGACACTGAATAGTGCACGGTACATCCAAACCGTCATCGAACCCATCGTACTACCATTCCTAGACCGGCAAGGGAACTTGCTGTTCCAACAGGACAATGCACGTCCGCATGTATCCCGTGCCACCCAACGTGCTCTAGAAGGTGTAAGTCAACTACCCTGGCCAGCAAGATCTCCGGATCTGTCCCCCATTTAGCATGTTTGGGACTGGATGAAGCGTCGTCTCACGCGGTCTGCACGTCCAGCACGAACGCTGGTCCAACTGAGGCGCCAGGTGGAAATGGCATGGCAAGCCGTTCCACAGGACTACATCCAGCATCTCTACGATCGTCTCCATGGGAGAATAGCAGCCTGCATTGCTGCGAAAGGTGGATATACACTGTACTAGTGCCGACATTGTGCATGCTCTGTTGCCTGTGTCTATGTGCCTGTGGTTCTGTCAGTGTGATCATGTGATGTATCTGACCCCAGGAATGTGTCAATAAAGTTTCCCCTTCCTGGGACAATAAATTCACGGTGTTCTTATTTCAATTTCCAGGAGTGTATTTTCAAAGCTTCCTATTCACTCAAGTACAAATCCAAAATGATCAAGTTTTATAGCAATGAAAAGAGGAAGTTGCGAAGTTTTTTTCATAATGTTTTATATCAATTTAATAATTTGTAATAATTTGTAATTAGTTAGTTTTTATAATTATTTAATAATTAGTAATGTTATAAATGTTCAATGTTGGCTGCATGGCAAACATCGACGTGGTAGCCAAACTCGTCCCACACACGCGAAAGCGGATCTGCTGTTACTGAGTGCACGGCAGCAGTGGTCCGGTTCCGCAGATCGTTCAGAGTGGTTGGTAGAGGCGGGACGGAAACTGCTTCCTCCACGTAACCCCATAAGACAGAGTCGCAGGGTGTGAGATCAGGAGGTCTCGGTGGCCAAAAGTGCAGAGCCAGGTCCTCAGGTCCCCTGCGACCGATCCAGCTCTGAGGAAGGGAGTCATTCAAAAAGCCTCGTACATCGCGATGCAAACAGGGCGGAGCTCCACCCTGTTCGAAAATGAAGCCCTGGGAATCTTCCATAACTTGCGGGAACAGCCATTGTTCCGACATGTCCATATACATGATTCCTGTTCTTTCCACAAAGAATGGTCCGTAAACCTTTGTACGGGATACGGCACAGAACACGTTGATCTTCGGTGAGTCTCTTTCGTGTTGCAATGGTGAAAGTGGATTTTCCAAACCCCATATGCTAACATTGTATCTGTTGATTTTTCTGTTAAGGAGGAATGTCCGTTCATCGCTAAAAATTACTTTGCTAGCACATAACCACAAAACGCGAGACGCTTCTCCTTGTCATTGGGGCTGAGACCCTGTACAAGTTGTAATTGGTAGGGCATGTAAAGCAAACGCCTTCTCATAACTTTCCATACAGTTGGTTGGGTTATTCCATGTTCTCGACTCGCTCTATTGGTAGACTTACTGGGACTGCACAAAACTGTCTTGAATCCATCGGACATCATCCTCTGACACACGCGGTGGTGTGGTTTAGATTCCCAGACAATCTACTGCCTCCAAACACAGCTTCGACATCACACGTGAACTGCATTCGCAGTCCACGAAAAACATTAGGGCTACCCATAAGCTGCTGCTTATTGAATTGACCAGCCAAGTCAATCTCTATTGCCCTCAGTGACTAGTACACAGGAAGACTGCGCCGCAAACGGCGACGATATCCACGTCGCACAGGCATTTAGGCACTTGGCAGCCCCATCGTTCAAACAAATCAGTAACAGCGTTCGCAGGAGAGCTTCTGTAAAGTTTGGAAGGTAGGAGACAAGGTACTGGCAGAAGTAAAGCTGTGAGGACGGGGCGCGAGTCGTGCTTGGGTAGCTCTGTGGTAGAGCACTTGCCCGCGAAAGGCAAAGGTCCGGCACACAGTTTTAATCTTCCAGGAAGTTTCATATGAGCGCACACTCCGCTGCAGAGTGAAAATCTCATTCTGAAATCAGTAACAGCTTGCACTGTACGTGCTTGAGCATTGTCCTGCAAAATGATGGTCAGGTCCTGCAGAAAGTGTTATCACTTCTGCCTCAAAGCTGGTCGTAGGTTGTGTTCCAAAAATGAACGGCATAGAGACAGAAGTGATGACACTTTCTGCAGCACCTGACCATCATTTTGCAGGACAATGCTCAAGCACGTACAGTGGAAGCTGTTGCTGATTTGTTTGACTGATGGGGCTGCTAAGTGCTATACCACCTACTGCAGTCCCCTGACGTAAGCCTCGTGAGTTCAACTCGATTTCTAAACTGAAGGAAACACTTCACGGCATTCGCTTCAGAACTGCTACAAATTCGTCGGGCAACAGACCGCGCCGCTTGAACTGTCAACACAACTGGCACTGCTAAGATTATCCTACGACTTCCACATCGCTGGCAACGGGTTATACACAATGCTGTTGAGTACTTTGAAGGTCAGTAAAACTTTGAAACACGTATCTATTTTGTACGAGCTGTAAATAAATAGTTGCCACTATTAAAGTTACAACCCTCGTACAACCGCTCGGTCACAGTAAGGTCCGTACTTAGACTGGAAACTTGCTCAAGTCACATCAACACCCAAAAAGGGAAGTAGGAATAATCCGCTGAATTACAGGCCCATTTCATTAACGCCGATTTGCAGTAGCGTTTTGGAACATTAACTGTATTCGAACATTATGAAGTATCTCGAAGAAAACGATTTATTGACACATAGTCAGCACGGATTCAGTAAAAATTGTTCTTGTGAAACACAACTAGCTCTTTATACTCATGAAGTAATGAGTGATATCGACAGGGGATGTCAAATTGATTCCAATTTTTTTAGATTTCCAGAAGGCTTTCGACGCCGTTCCTCACAAGCGTCTTCTAACCAAACTGCGTGCCTACAGGATATCGCCTAAGTTGTGCGTGTGCATTCGTAATTTCCTGTCAGAAAGGTCACAGTTCGTAGTAATAGGCGGAAAGTATTTGAGTAAAACAGAGGTAATATCCGGCGTTCCCCCAAAGTAGTGTTATAGGCCTTCTATTGTTCCTGATCCATATTAACTACGTAGCAGACAATCTGAGCAGCCGTCTTAGAATGGTTGCGGGCTGTCATTTACCGTTTTGTAAAGTCGTCAAATGACCAAAAGAATTGCAAAATAATTTAGTCAAGATATCTGCATGGTGCGAAAAGTGGCAATTGACACTGAATAAAGAAAAGTGTGAAGTTATTCACATGAGTATGAAAAGAAATCCTCTAAATTTCGATTACGCAATAAGTCACACAAATCTGAAGGCTGTAAATTCAGCTAAATACTTAGAGATTAAAATTAAAAATAACCTATATTGGAACGATCACATAGATAATGTTGTGGGTAGAGCAAACCAAAGACTGCGATTCATTGACAGAACACTTATAAGGTGCAACAGGTCTACTAAAGAGACTGCTTACACCACTCTTGTCCGCCCTATTCTGAAGTATTGCTGTGCGGTGGGACTGACGGATGACATCGAAAAAGTACAAAGAAGGGCGGCTCGTTTTGTATTATCACGAAATAGGGGAGATAGTGCCATAGACATGATACGCGAACTGGAGTGGCAATCATTAAGACAAAGGAGTTTTTCGTTGCGACGGGATCTTCTCATGAAATTTAAATTACCAGCTTCCTCCCCCGATTGCGAAAACATTCTGTTGGCAGGCACCTACATAGGGAGAAATGATCATCACGATAAAATAAGAGAAATCAGGGCTCGCACAGAAATATTTAAGTGCTCGTTTTTCCCGCACTCCGTTCGAGAGTGGAATGCTAGAGAGACAGCTTGAAGGTGGTTCATTGAATCCTCTGCCAGGCACTTTATTGTCAATAGCAGAGTAATCACGTAGATGTAGATGAGATGCTATTCCCACTATCTTTTTCGTATGGTCATTCCAGTTAAGGTCGCTCTGGATAGTTACGCCTAGATATTTTACTGCAGACGCTGTCTCCAGCTGTTTGTCACCAATAGTGTAGCTTTACAGTAGTGGATTTCTTTTCCTATGTATGCGCAATATATTACATTTATTCACGTTCAGGTCAACTGCCAGAGTCTGCACCATTCATCAATTCTCTGCAGGTCGTTCTGCAAATTCTTACTACCATCTGGGGTTGCAACTTTGCATCATCTGCGAATAGCTTTAAAGGGCATCCGACGCTATCTACTAGATCATTTATATAGGTTGTGAAGAGAAACGATCCTATCACACTTCCCTGTGATACTCCGCATATTACCTTTACATGTGTCGATATACACTCCTGGAAATGGAAAAAAGAACACATTGACACCGGTGTGTCAGACCCACCATACTTGCTCCGGACACTGCGAGAGGGCTGTACAAGCAATGATCACACGCACGGCACAGCGAACACACCAGGAACCGCGGTGTTGGCCGTCGAATGGCGCTAGCTGCGCAGCATTTGTGCACCGCCGCCGTCAGTGTCAGCCAGTTTGCCGTGGCATACGGAGCTCCATCGCAGTCTTTAACACTGGTAGCATGCCGCGACAGCGTGGACGTGAACCGTATGTGCAGTTGACGGACTTTGAGCGAGGGCGTATAGTGGGCATGCGGGAGGCCGGGTGGACGTACCGCCGAATTGCTCAACACGTGGGGCGTGAGGTCTCCACAGTACATCGATGTTGTCGCCAGTGGTCGGCGGAAGGTGCACGTGCCCGTCGACCTGGGACCGGACCGCAGCGACGCACGGATGCACGCCAAGACCGTAGGATCCTACGCAGTGCCGTAGGGGACCGCACCGCCACTTCCCAGCAAATTAGGGACACTGTTGCTCCTGGGTTATCGGCGAGGACCATTCGCAACCGTCTCCATGAAGCTGGGCTACGGTCCCGCACACCGTTAGGCCGTCTTCCGCTCACGCCCCAACATCGTGCAGCCCGCCTCCAGTGGTGTCGCGACAGGCGTGAATGGAGGGACGAATGGAGACGTGTCGTCTTCAGCGATGAGAGTCGCTTCTGCCTTGGTGCCAATGATGGTCGTATGCGTGTTTGGCGCCGTGCAGGTGAGCGCCACAACCAGGACTGCATACGACCGAGGCACACAGGGCCGACACCCGGCATCATGGTGTGGGGAGCGATCTCCTACACTGGCCGTACACCACTGGTGATCGTCGAGGGGACACTGAATAGTGCACGGTACATCCAAACCGTCATCGAACCCATCGTACTACCATTCCTAGACCGGCAAGGGAACTTGCTGTTCCAACAGGACAATGCACGTCCGCATGTATCCCGTGCCACCCAACGTGCTCTAGAAGGTGTAAGTCAACTACCCTGGCCAGCAAGATCTCCGGATCTGTCCCCCATGGAGCATGTTTGGGACTGGATGAAGCGTCGTCTCACGCGGTCTGCACGTTCAGCACGAACGCTGGTCCAACTGAGGCGCCAGGTGGAAATGGCATGGCAAGCCGTTCCACAGGACTACATCCAGCATCTCTACGATCGTCTCCATGGGACAATAGCAGCCTGCATTGCTGCGAAAGGTGGATATACACTGTACTAGTGCCGACATTGTGCATGCTCTGTTGTCTGTGTATGTGCCTGTGGTTCTGTCAGTGTGATCATGTGATGTATCTGACCCCAGGAATGTGTCAATAAAGTTTCCCCTTCCTGGGACAATGAATTCACGGTGTTCTTATTTCAATTTCCAGGAGTGTAGTTCCGTTAAGAGCGACGTGTCGTGTTCTATCTGCAAGAAAGTATTGAATCCAATGGCAGGTCTGCTCCGATACTCATTTTCATTAAACGGCAATGTGGGGACGGTGTCAAATGCCTCACTGAAATCAAGGAACACGGCATCAGCCTGAGCGCCGTTGTCCACTGCACTGAGGATCTCATGGAGGAACAGAGCGAACTGAGTTTCGCAGCATCTCTGTTTGCGGAGTCCATGTTGATTTTTATAGAGGAGATGTTCACTTTCCGAAAACGTCATAAATGGGGAAGTGATGGACAAAGAAAGGCTAGGAGGAGAGTATGGCCAAAGAGAGCGGGAGGAGAAGATGGACGGAGAGGGGAGGGAGAGAGATTAGTACGTACATCGAATCCCGATACATATTTAGCATTATGTGGCAAAGCATTGCTGGGCTCGCTAGCCGTTTACATACTTGCCGATGGCGCGTGGCAGTAGTGAGTTACGTTCACATCCGACCATGTCTTCTGGCTGCTTCACTTTCTTTTGACAGGCAGTGTATTTACTATCATTCAAGATCATCGTAATTCAAAAATACAAAATTTCAGAGAAAATTGCTGCTCCAACACATAATCTTTGAACATACTATAAGTCAAACTCTCTCTTTTGCTTATATCCTGTAAGGCACGCGAGAGTTTTTACCTGTGTCAGTGCTTGAGTAGTGTCGCGTAATTAACATGACTGGAGAACAGAAAAAAAAATCCAAACTCATTTCTTCACCAGGAACCAGATGACTCCAAGTGATGTCACCACGTATTTGGATTAAGGGCGAAAAACACCGCCGTTTCCACCTACAAACCGTAGCAAATGATCATGCCAAGAGCCCGATATATTCTGCCCTAATTGCTAAAAGGGTCGAAGACTTCTTTCCAAACACTCAGTCAGTCTGGTGTGGGAATAGAAAACATCAAAAGAAAAGAAGAGCTTTTAAATTCTGCGTTTAAGAAATCGTTCACGCAGGAGAATCGTACAGACATACCGTCATCTCTCCATCGCACAGACTCTCGTAAGGGGACATAGCAAAAGGCATTCCCGGCATAGAGAATCAACTGATAGAATTGATATCAAATAAGTTGCCAGGTCCCAATGTAAACCCGTTTCAGTTTCACAAAGAGCACTTCACAGCATTGGCCCCTTGCTTAGCTCGCATTTATCGCGTATCCCTCGCCCAGCGCTACGTCCCAAGCGACTGTGAAAAGCGCAATTGACTCCTGTACACAAGAAGAGTAAAAGAACGGACCCACAAAATTGCACACCAATATCCTTGACATGAGTTTTCTGCAGGATTCTTCAACAGATCATGAGTTCGAATGTAATACATTTCCTTGAGACTGAAAAGCTGATGTCTACAGTTCAGGACGGACTTGGAAAGTGTCGCTCGTATGACACTCAGCTTGCCCTTTTCTCACATGTTATCCTGCGAAACACAAATGAACGGCAACAGGCAGATTCTATATCCCTATTTTTCCGTAAAGCGTTTCACAGTGTGCTCCACAGCATACGACGAAGATATGAGCGTGTGGTTTAGATTCCCACATAACTGAGTGGCTCGAAGATTTCTTACGTAACAGAAGCCAGTACGTTCTCTTCGAAGGTGGGTCATCATCCAAGCCAGGGGCATCGTCAGGAGTGGCCCATGGAAGTGTGAAAGCACCGCTTTCATTCTCTGTATACATAAATGACCTGACCAATAGGGTTAGCAGCAACTTACGGCTGATGACGCTGTGGTACGGGGAGTGCTTGTACGAGGATACAAGATGACTTAGACAGAGTTTCTAATTGGTGTGATGAATGGTAGCCTTCTCTAAATGCAGAAAAATGTAGGTGGAGGCAGGTGAGTATGAAAAACATTCCCGTAAAATTCGAATACAGCATTGGCAGCGCGCTGCTTAACACGGACACATCGACTAAATATCTGGGTGTAACGTTGCAAAGTAATTTGAAAGAACGAGCGATGGTCGGCTTCGGTTTATTGGAAGAATGATAGGAAACCGCGTATAGAACACTTGTGAAAACCGTTCATGACTATTGTTCGAGTGTTTGAGATCCCCACCAAGCCGGAGTAAAGGAAGACATCGAAGCAATTCAGAAGCCGCCTGATTTATTACTGGTAGGTTCTATCAACACGCGAGTATTACGGAAATATATCATGAACTCGAATGAGAATCTCTAGAGCGAGGTCGACGTTCTTTTCGCGAAATACTATTGAGAATGTGAAGCTGACTACAGAACGATTCTACAGCCGCTAACGCACATTTCACTCAAGGACCACGAAGATAAGACAAGACATAACAAATTAGGGCTCGTACGGAAGCATGCAGACGATCGTTTTTTCTTCGGTCTATTTGCGAGTGGAACAGGAAAAGAAATGACTAGCAGTAATATAAGGTACTCTCCACCATGCACGATATGATGTGCTGCAGAGTATTTATATAGATGTGGATGCAGATACTGGCCTTATGATTTTATGATGTAAATAACGCCAGACATGTCGTCACAGTGTGGTTACTTGTTTCGGACTTTACCTTTATCTTTCTCTCTATATTCTTATCTGTTCTCCATATTTCTGCCCCATGTAGTAATAGTGGTCTGATAATAGTTTTATACGCCCTTATTTTGGTTCCTCTCGATAAAAGTTTTGATTACAATAGTTTTTTAGTGAATATGATGCTCTGGATGTCGTTTTTACCCTCGCTTCGATTTCTTGTTTCTCATCATTTCTTTTATTTACTCCAACCCGAGATATTTAAACTCTTATTCAAGCACGTGGTCATCAACCTTTACAGTTTTCCAACTTTTTTGTTTTGTAATTTCTTTCTACCGTCATGAATTTTGTTTCCTCGTCATCTAATGCGACTTCCTTTGCTTTTTGAGACGGCTTTCTCGCCAACCTATTTTCAGATCCTCCTGATTTTAAGTGATTAATGCTACATCAAACGCAAAGGCCAGTACATTCATTTTTATTCCTATGCTAATTCCCTTCTCTGCTTCAGCTGTTGTAGCCAGCGTTTCCTATATTACTACATTAAACAATATTCCATCTCCTTCCTGGACTCTTGGTTTTACGTCAAAAGTCATTTAATATTCTCCATCCCGCTTAAGCCTTCCTGTATAACTTTTACAAGATTTTTAATCTTTTCTGATATTCAAATTTCTGCAGTTTCTCCCGTCACTGTTCTCCGTTTATACTAGGACTGTTTTGCTGTATTCACAACATGTTGATACATCTTTCAATACAAATATTTGACCAGTGGTGGACCGATTCTCCCTAAATTCCGCTCGTTTCTCAGCTATTATCTCTTTCAAATTCAATGATTCTAATATTTTCTGGAGAACTTTGGAGAACACTTTCTAGCAGTGCTAATTAATGATGAGCCGGCCGAAGTAGCCGAACGGTTCTAGGCGCAGCAGTCTGGACCCACGTGATCGCTACGGTCGCAGGTTCGAATCCTGCCTCGGGCATGGATGTGTGTGATGTCCTTAGGTTAGTTAGGTTTAAGTAGTTCTAAGTTCTAGGGGACTGATGACCTCCGTAGTTAAGTCCCATAGTGCTCAGAGCCATTTGAACCATTTTTGCTAATTAATGAGATGGTTTTATAATTTTTGCATTCTTGTTAATCGTGTCTCTTTCAACTCAGATGGCATTTCCTCTTCATTCTAAATGCTGGTCACAAGTTAGTGCACTTATTTTGTAATTGCATTTGTACAGGTATACTGATTATGTCTATAGACTCTTTCAATGTCGGCGGTGCAATTAAGGGCTCAGATATTTATGTTGTTCCTCCATTTCTGTGCTTCCATCTTCAACATTTAAAAGCTCATTAAAATATTACTTTCAAATTTCCATACCTTCTGTTCTTTCCAAAACTGTATTGCCACTTTCATCTTTAATGCCATTATTGCGTGGTATGTATGCTTTTCTGAAGAACCTAACTGATCTGTAAAAATATCTTGCATTCTCTGCAGTTTTACCCTCTACTGCTCTTTTTACCAGACTTCCGACACGCACTCTCATTTTTTTTCCTTCTAATAAAATTTTTGGTTTCCCTGTTAGCATTTTCATAAGCTTCTTTGCTTTCGTTGGAATATTCCTGTAGGTGTTTCTCCTTTCTTTCAGTATTTGCTCAAACTCTCCCGAGAACCATGGATTTTTCTCCATCTTTCTCGTCTTCTACGCACTTCTACTGGTGCTGCATCAACAACCATTATTATTTCCTACTGGCCTTCAGGGTCGATATTATCTTCCATTGTTAGAACCCAAATCCGTTTTGAAGCTTATGACATATTCTCCTGCCTTTTCATTACATTTCGATTCATCCGCGTCAATAGTCCATTCTTTTATACCATTTTCTCCTCTTGGTTTTGCTACTGCTATTCGTTGTCGTAGCTCTGTCACAATTCACGTAATTATTAAAGTTCGGAAATGTCATACCCATAATGTATAGATGCAGCATTAGTCTTCTGAATGGTTTTAATGCGCCTGCCATGAATTTCTCTCCTGTGCCAAGCTTTCAATCTCAGAGTACCACTTACAACTTATTTGCTGGATATATTCCAGTATCTGTCTTCCTCTACAGTTTTTACTCTCGACAGCTCCCTATAGTACCATGCAAATTATTTCCTGATGTCTTAACCTTTGTCATCTCATCCTGTCCCTTCTTCAGTACTTTCCTCGGCGATTCTCCTGAGAAACCCCTCATTATTTACCTTATCAGTCCACCCAATTTTCAACATTCTTCTATAGCAAAAATATCTCAAATGCTTCAATTCTCTTCTGGTTTTTCCACAGCCCATGATACACTACCATACGATGCTGTGTTCCAAACATGCTTTCTGAGAAATTTCTTCCTCACAAAAAAAAAAGGTTTAAATGGCTCTGAGCACTATGGGACTTAACAGCTGAGGTCATCAGTCCCCTAGAACTTAGAACTACTTAAACCTAACCAACCTAAGGACATCACACACATCTATGCCCGAGGCAGGATTCGAACCTGCGACCGTAGCGGTCGCGCGGTTCCAGAAGCGCGTAGAACCGCTCGGCCACAACGGCCGGCATTTCTTCCTCAAATTAAGGCTTGTGTTTGGTACTTGTAGACTTTTATTGGTCAGGATTGCCCTCTTTGCCAATGCCGGTCTGCTTTTTATGTGCTTGCTCCGTCCGCCAGGGGCTATTTTGCTACATAGATAGAAGAATTCCATAACTTTGTAATCGCCAATTCTGATGTTGAGTTCGTCGCTGTTCTCATTTCTGTTACTTCTCATTAGTTTCGTCTTTCTTCTATTTACTCTCAGCCCATATTATGTACTCATTAGACCATTTTATCCAACAAATACTGTTATTCTTCTTAACGTCACTGAGGATGGCAATGTCATCAGCGAATCTTATCATTCATATCCTTTCACCATCAATTTTAAAACCACTTTTGAACCTTTCTTTTACTTCCGTCGCTGCTTCTTCGATGTATAGATTGTACAGTATGTGCGAAAGACTGCATCCCTCATGTAACCGTTTTTTAATCCGAGCACTTCGTACGTGAACTTCCGGTATTATTGTTCGATCTTGGTTCTTACATATATTGCATATTTCCTGTCTTTCCCTATGGCTTACCCCTATTTTTCTCATTATTTCTAAGATTTTTCACGATTTTAAATTGGCGAACGCCAAATCCTACGAACGTGTCTCGGTTTTTCTTCAGTCTTGATTCCATTACCAACCGAAACGTCATAACTGCCTCTACGGTGCCTTTACCTTACCTGTAGCCAAACTGATCGCCATCTAATACATTCTCAGTTGTTGTATTATTCTATATGTTAATCTTGTCAGCGAGTTGGATGTATGACCTGTTAAGCTGATTGTCGGGTCTTACTATCTTCGGCATTGTGTGGATGATGTTCTTCAGGAAGTCTAAGGGTATTAGTCTCATCCCACAAATGTTATGTACCCCATCCGCCTTATTTGATCTGAAGTCTTCCGAAGTTCTGTTAAATTCTCGTTCTAATACTTGATCCCCTATTTCTTCTATGTAGATTCGTCTTTCTTCTTCTCTCACGTCCTCAGACAAGTCTTTCTCTTCGAAAAGGCCAATGTCCCTTTCTCCACTCACCAGCTCTATCCTCTGCGCTTAAGAGTGGGATTCCCATGGATCCTTATTATTACCGCCTTTGCTTTTAATTTCACCGAAGGTTGTTTTGACTTTTCTATTTTAGCGCTTCCGACCACGTTTCCTTTTAGAATTATACACAATTTTTGTGTAGCCGTCTCTCCTTAGCGTCTATTCATTCCTAAGTGAATTGTATTTCTCTATTTCTGAATTTCTCTGAACATCATTGTGCTTCCTACTTTCGTCAACTGATTTTTGTGTAGCCATCTCTTCTTAGCGTCCATTCATTCCTAAGTGACTTGTATTTCTGTATCCCTGAATTTCTCTGAACATTAATGTACTTCCTTCTTTTGTCAACTGAAGATGTTTTATATGGGGATAGTCTTCTTCCCTTATGTATCTCTCCCACTGGGACCAAGAAGAGAAGATGACAGTAATTACAGGGCACACAGAGATCGTTTAGCAGTCTTTCTTACTACTTTCCGTATACGATTGGAGAGGGAAGAAACCATAACATGTGCTATAATGGAACGTACCTCCTCTCATGCATTTCGCAGTGTATCTATAGAATACCCGTAATTAAAGTTTCAGGTTCAAAACACCGTAGAAATACATCCAGTGCTCGGAATGTCGTCAAATTTGAACAGCAGTTTATTGACATAGGGGTAAAAGTAATAGAACAAAAAAAGTATCGGAAATTTTACCAGTAAACGTAAATGGGGTAGGCTACAAATGAAAGATGAATCGCAATACTACGGCTATGTTTTGAATCGCACATTACACCATCTGTGCTGCGCAAAGGACATGGGCGCTCCAGTTCAGTAGTCAACAGTCATGGCACGGTTAGTTCAAATGGTTCAGTTGGCTCTGAGCATTGTGGGACAACATCTGAGGTCATCAGTCGCCTATAACTTAGAACTACTTAAACCTAACTAACCTAAGGACATCACACACATCCATGCCCGAGGCAGGATTCAAACCCGCCACCGTTGCGGTTACGCGGTTCCAGATTGAAGCGACGACAACCGCTCGGCCACAGCGGCCGGCGCACGGTTAGTTAGGTAAGCCCATCCACCAAGGCAAGGTCGTACCACATCGGATGGGAAAAATCAGGTTTTAATTGTCCTGAGGCCAAAATCCGCATAAAAAGCAAAATTGCATCGGTTTTTAATTGTCCTGGGGCCAAAAACTGCATAAAAAGCAAAATAACGTCGGTTTCTGTCGTGATACAGGCGCAGGACACCTTCAGTATGTTCTCCACCGTCAAGCCGAAATCGAGAAACAGTGTGTTCGACAACAGATCGTATAGCCTTATGGGTCACGTTCAAATTGCGTTGCCCAGTGAGTACCTTCAGTTCAGCTGCGTTCGTAATTGGAGCTCCGAACACAACCTCTTCCTGCTAACTTCGCAGCCAGAAGTCGAACGGATTGAGATCAGATGGTCTGTACGGAGAGGCTATAGGGAAATGACAACTGATAATTCTAGCATTTCTGAAATGCCTCTGCAGCAACCGCTTCGTTGGCTGTGCAATACACGGAGGAGCGCCATCTTGCATCAAAATGATCCTACCCACACATCCATGCTGTTGTAGGACGACGCTGGTGCGCGGAAGACTCTCAAACGGTTTACCAGTAACGGTATAGTTAACAGAGTTAATCTCCTCGAAAAAATACATCCCTATGATAAACGATGCCACCAACCCGTAGAATGAAGTGGTACCAGCTGATTGTGCATGTGGATATTCCGTTGCCCATAATTTGTAATTCTACGTATTGACATGTCTTTAGAGAGGAAGACAAACAGCATCACTCGAGAGCTCAAACCGCGCACGTGAATGGTAGAAGATATAGATGGCACTATTATTACTGACAAGCAATTAGCAACAGCTAGGTGGAAACAACACTGTGAAACACTGTATTACAAAAGAAACAACATCGAAGAAGAGAACATTTGTATGAAATCAAATAAAGAACCTGATATCCTGTACAGTGAAATCGAAAATGCCACAAAGCACCTGAAAAACAACAAAGCCCCAGGTATAGACGGTATTTCAGAGAAATGCTGACTGCGATGGGAGAGGAAGGCATGCATGCCCTACATTTAATATGTAATAAGCTGTGGAAAACGGGTGAATGGCCTAAAGACGGGACTACATCTGTCCTAATTCCTCTGCACAAAAAAAAGATCAGTTAAGGACTGCTCCAGCCATAGGACCATAGCATTAATATCACATGCCAGTAAAGTCCTCCTGCATATAATAAATAAACGCCTAAAAATTTTTCTGCAGTCTCAGATTTCCGCAGAACAAGCGAGTTTCGTGTCAGGTAAAGGTACTCGAGAGGCAGTCTTGAATTTAAGGCAAATAACTGAAAAATGTTACGAGTTCTGTGTCTCTGGCTACATTTTCTTCCTAGATTATGAAAGGGTCTTTGATTGTGTCATGTGTGACAAGTTGTGGCATGTGTTCAACGAGTCTGGGGTTTCAAAACACCTGGTGTGCTTACCGAAAGGTCTTCATAATAACCGAGCGAAGTGGCGCGGTGGCTAACACACTGGACTCGCATTCGGGAGGACGACGGTTCAATCCCGCGTCCGGCCATTCGGATTTAGGTTTTCCGTGATTTCCCCAAATCCCTCCAGGCAAATGCCGGGATTGTTCCTTTGAAATGGCACGGCCTACTTCCTTCCCCGCCCTTCCCTAATCCGATGAGACCGATGACCTCGCTGTCTGGTCTCCTCCCCCAGACAACCCAACCCAACCATCTTAATAATAGCCATACTGCAACCATAAAAGTAGATTGTATTGTATTGTATTGTATGTTAACCGGGGTCCTAGAAACGACGGAGAGGCTCCGTCCCCGCCGCAGCCGCAGTGGTCCACAACCCCACGACGACTGCCGCAGTCCACTTCACCCCTCAGCCTCCCCACACCGAACGCAAGGTTATTGTTCGATTCGGCCACCGGTGGTTCCCCCAGGGAACGTCTCACACCAGACGAGTGTAGCCCCTATGTTTGCTTGGTAGAGTAATGATGGTGTATGCGTACGTGGAGACAGTGTTTGCGCAGCAATCGCCGACATAGTGTAACTGAGGCGGAGTAAGGGGAACCAGCCCGCACTCCCCGAGGCAGATGGAAAACAGCCTAAAAACCATCCACAGACTGGCCGGTTCACCGGACCTCGACACAAGTCCGCCGGGCGGATTCGTGCCGGGGACCAGGCGCTCCTTCCCGCCCGGAAAGTCGTGCGTCAGACCGCACGGCCAACCGGGCGGACTAAAAGTAAATAATGAATACTCGGAATTTTTCGATGTGACAAATGGCGTCAGACAAGGTTGCATACTGTCACCTCAGCTCTACAATATCTATGCAGAGTGTGTGATCAGGAAAGCGCTGGATGGCTGGGAAGGTGGGATTTCAATTGGCAGCACTCTTCGCAGATGATAGTACACTCATAGCAGGAAGTGAGAAGGAACTTAGTAATTTGTTCTCAAGGTGAGATGTTAGTCTAAACCTTGGCCTAGAGATAAACATGAAAAAAACCAAACTAATGGCTATAAACCGCCAAGGCATCGATCAAAACCAACTTTCACGATGCTTAAGGAATCTGGAGATAGTGAGTGATTATGTATATCTAGGCTCTCTGATCAATTGCAGAGGAAAGTGTGACAGAGAGATAAGACGACAATAAGACATGGCAGAATCGGGCAATATCCAAGACAATGAAGATGCGCTTGGTAGAAGCATTGGTGTTTCCTGTATTCTTATACGGATGCGAGACCTGGACCTTGAAAGGTACTCATAAGAGCCGCATTGATGCCTTCAAGATGTGGTGTTGGTGGTGTATGGCACATGTACTGTGGACACAAAAAAGAACAAATGTTTCAAAAATAGAAAAACTTAAAATCACAACAAGGTTATCTTCTCGTGTCAGTCAAAAATACCTTCAGTTCCTTGGGCACATCTTGAGAAGGAAAGAGAATAATTTAGAGGAGACCATCGTGCACGGAAAAATTGAGGACAGAAGACCACGTGGGAGAGCAGCAAACAGATGGGTGCATCAAGCGAAGAAGATTGCCAGCCTGCCACTTCACATCATCTTTAGGCCGAAGATCGCTGTGGATGGAGAGATCTCTCTGAAGTTTGAACTACGTAAGAATAAATGAGCTCACAACACTCAGCAATGAGTAAAACGACTAATGATGATGATAGAGAGGAAAATGGTCTTCTTTGTCCATGTACTGTTCCGTGGTCATTCATTTTCCACTTCCATTAGAGCAAGAAATTCCACAACAAAGGTTTGTCTTGCTGGCAGGTTAGCAAGAAATAACTCCTGAACATAGGTCACTGAGCGTGGATAGGAAAGCAGGCTGTTTCGTTGTATTTTGTGTACCGAGCTTGTAATGTTGATGCATTAATTTGTTCTGAAAGCGGTGCTGATATTCAACAATAAAAGCGGGTTAAAAGCTGTGAGCTATCTGAGGAAGTTAACCTTGAATTACTGAGCAACTGTTTCACCAGGTATCCAGTCTAGCTTACCAAATTCCCAATCAGACTAACATTAATTATAATCTTTTAATAATCATCTTACGACAACCGGTGATATATATTGTTGTGGATTGGCAAGACAGCCAACCCACTATGATAGGAAGCCGAAAGGCACGGGTTTTAGCTCACGCAGGCTGGCGTCAGGTCTGGAACAGGTCAAGGAAATGAGACTAACAAAAAACGTACGTAGCTGCTGGAATACTTAACTTTAATCCATAATTGGTGAACATCGCTCTTGACAGCACATGCTAGGTCGTAGCAAATGACGTAGCTGAAGGCTATGCTAACTATCGTCTCGGCAAATGACAGCGTATTTTGTCAGTGAACCATCGCTAGCAAAGTCGGCTGTACAACTGGGGCGAGTGCTAGGAAGTCTCTCTAGACCTGCCGTGTGGCGGTGCTCGGTCTGCAATCACTGATAGTGGCGACACGCGGGTCCGACGTATACCAACGGACCGCGGCCGATTTAAAGGCTACCACCTGGCAAGTGTGGTGTCTGGCGGTGACACCACACATATATATATATATATATATATAAAGAGAATTTAAATAAAAATAAATAAATCAGTTTATATTTGTACATTTATTTTAACATTGATAATTGAAATTTCAGCATATTAAACTTGATTCATAACGAAACTGGGGTTTTCTTGGATTGTGAAAATGTGAATTTGTAATCTTACGGTACACATCAAATATGGAGCCAAGATTGGGAGACTGCATACAACACTGCATTCATAAAATAACACACGAAGAACGTTGAAACATATGCAAGAAGAAATTAACCACAACCAACCGATTCAATTTTCACCCAAAGAAGTTACGTTCGTAGCGCAATCCTGTCCGTCACGTAATTACCACACACTGGTATACTAAATTCATGCTAACTCTCTGTGAAATATTCCCGAAAAGAATAGCTGAGGGCTGCTTTGATGATTACACCACAAGCTTCACGTGGTCACAATAATTTTGATAATTAAAATAGATTACATCCAAAGATTGTAACTCCACAATAATTTTGATAATTAAAATAGATTACTTCCAAAGATTGTAACTCCACAATAATTTTGATAATTAAAATAGATTACATCGAAACGCAATATACAAAAGAAAAACCTCGAACTGGTTACTATCTTCTTACTATTAACCTGATGGGTCAAACAATTGTATAAGCACGTGGTACTGTTCTCACAAAGTACGCCTCACGTGGGTTGAACATAAAGAAAAGTTGCTATACTGAAAAATATTGTCAAAACGAGACGTTATAATCTCACGCACATTCGCATTTAAGATTGATGATCTTGCCGGCCGTTGTAGCCGAGCGGTTGTAGGCGCTTCAGTCCGGAACCGCGCTGCTGCTACGCTCGCAGGTTCGAATCCTGCCTCGGGCATGGATGTGTGTGATGTCCTTAGGTTAGTTAGGTTTAAGTAGTTCTAAGTCTAGGGGGCTGATGACCTCAGATGTTAAGTCCCATAGTGCTTAGAGTCATTTGAAGCCATTGATGATCTTAGAGTTACGGATCATCCACACGTGGTTCCACTTTACTCACAAAGTAGTGACAAAGCAACTACTGGAAGATATTCTGAACTTCACACTCGAATTACACTGCATTGCAATTTAAGATAACAGTAGATATTTTAGATCTAAACCTGAAATAAAGGTGATTAAATTTTCAGTTAGGCTGAACTTAAGAAATCCATTGTGCTACGGACTTAGCAGACACGCGCTTAGCCAGAGATCTTACCACTTCAGACGCTCGCCGCAGACAGACTGCCGTGGGTCCCTACCGAGGGTGCTTCGCAGATACAAACGGAAGTGACCAGAGAGGCAACTTCCTATACCAACATGACAAGGGACGGACAGAACCATACTAAGAATAGAAACCTCTTTGCTTTTAGAAAGTGTAGCTACCTGTCCCGACGTTGGTTCTACTGTTCTCTAGCAGACAGGCTTGTCTGCTACCATCAAGCATGCAACTAGAAATACATATGCTGATTCATCCTTTCAAACAGAAGGGAAGGGAGATGACAGTATCTTATCATATACAGTACATAAAAGAAAGCGGATGTAGGTTTCGTATGAGACTGTCTGACATGAATTACATATAAACTGTGTTTTAAAGTGTAGTAGTGTGACAGATCGTTCTTGATTACGTGTAAAAGTAACACATTCCACTGCTCAGTCTCCTCCCAGATAGTCAGAAACACCACACTAAATTTAGAAGTGGAATGTATGCCGTAAATGACAACAGATTTAAGAAATTAACATGAAAGGAATCCAACAGAGACCTTTCAAGCTCTCAGGCATATCCAACGTTCGGGCAATACTTACAACACTGCATGTTTGCACTGCTCGACCCCTCCCGCAATGCTGTGGCCACAGCTTCGACAGACGTCAGATCAACTGCTTTCCTACCTCTGCCACATTGCACTTTGAAAGAACCTGTTTTTTCGAATTTTGTAATCATTTTCTCCACACCCTTAGCAGACATCGGACCAATGCCTTTTTCCACACCCTTGAGTGTCTGGAACTTCTGCAGGGCTACTGTCGCAGAGTCACTGTTCTCGTAAAAGCGCTTTACCAGCAGCGAACGATAACGATTCTTCACGTTGGGCTTACAGCGTCACCGTTGGGCAGTTTCCCCCTCCCCTTTACTTCTTTTGTATCGATGTCGTTGCACCTTGTCTCAGTCATGTTGTTGGTGTGGTCTTCGGTCCTGAGACTAGTTTGATGCAGCTCTCCATGCTACTCTATCCTGTGCAAGCTTCTTCATCTCCGCCGATCTGAGTGGCCGTGCGGTTCTAGGCGCTACAGTCTGGAGCCGCAAGACCGCTACGGTCGCAGGTTCGAATCCTGCCTCGGGCATGGATGTGTGTGATGTCCTTAGGTTAGTTAGGTTTAAGTAGTTCTAAGTTCCAGGGAACTGATGACCTCAGAAGTTGAGTCCCATAGTGCTCAGAGCCATTTTTTCTCATCATCTCCCAGTACCTACTGTAACCCACATCCTTCTGAATCTGCTTAGTGTATTCATCTCTTGGTCTCCCTCTACGATTTTTACCCTCCACGCTGCCCTCCAGTACTAAACTGGTGATCCCTTGATGCCTCAGAACAAGTCCTCGCAACCGATCCCCTCGTCTAGTCAAGTTGTGTCACAAATTTCTCTTCCCCCCCCAATTCTATTCAATACCTCCTCACTAGTTACGTGATCTGCCCATCTAATCTTCAGCATTCTTCTGTAGCACCACATTCCGAAAGCTTCTATTCTCTTCTTGTCTAAACTATTTATCGTCCATGTTTCACTTCCATACATGGCTACACTCCATACAAATACTTTTAGAAACGACTTCCTGACACTTAAATCTATACTCGATGTTAACAAATTTCTCTTCTTCAGAAACACTTTCCTTGCCATTGCCAGTCTACATTTTATATCCTCTCTACTTCGACCATCATCAGTTATTTTGCTCCCCAAATAGCAAAACTCCTTTACTACTTTAAGTGTCTCATTTCCTAATCTAATTCCCTCAGCATCACCCGAGTTAATTCGACTACATTCTATTATCCTCGTTTTGCTTTTGTTGATGTTCATCTTATATCCTCCTTTCAACACACTGTCCATTCCGTTCAACTGCTCTTCCAAGTCCTTTGCTGTCTCTGACATAATTACAATATTTTTATTTCTTCTCCATGGATTTTAATACCTACTCCGAATTTTTTGTTTTGTTTCCTTTACTGCTTGCTCAATATACAGATTGAATAACATTGGGGAGAGGCTACAATCCTGTCTCACTCCCTTCCCAACCACTGCTTCCCTTTCATGTCCCTCGACTGTACTGTTCAAATGACTCGTATTGAGCAATGTTTGTCTTTCAACACTTTTGAAACTGGAGCTGTAATTATACGCACCCTGTATGTAGAGGCTGCCAGTCTGACCAAGTCTCCAGTTCACTTTATAGCGTTAAATGCTGCTGTTCGCAGTCCGTGTTGCAAGTAACGTCGCTCTCGCTGGCCGTGCAGCTTTATCCCGACAGCCAGTGCGCGCGGCCGCCTGGTGGCAGTATTGCGAGAGACACCTGTTCGCCGCGGCTCGTGATGGACGCGCTGCGCCGCGACGGGTATAAATAGCCCGCTCTCACAGCCGGCTCGTTACGAAACGCGGCTCGCAATAAACGGCGTCGAGGCGGCGAGGGCGTGGGCGTGGGCGGGCCTTTCCGCCGGCCTTTGTGATGGCGCAGCGCACGTTGGGCCGGCGGGGGTGGCGTGGGCGCAACGGCGCGGTGAGCCGTCGTCCCCCTGGGTGACAGAAAACGTCACGTAGGCCGATAGTCCGACACACCGTGCGCGCTAGCGAGACAATCTGCAGTCGCTCGGGCTGCTTCGGATAATACCGCCGCTGCTCCGCCAGTCGTTGCCTCTAGTTCGCGACTCACTCCACAGGTGGTGCTGGCTAAATCTAGCCTAGCAACTCCTGTTTTTCCACCCTAATTGCTGCAAAACGACAATCAACATTTTCCGCACTTTACTAGTTTGTTTCGAATTCTTATTTGCCGTTCGAAAGCTCCCTGCTGTTCTCGTGAATGTGTTTATACAGGGTGGTCCATTGATCGTGACCGGGCCAAATATCTCCCAAAATAACTGTCAAACGGCAAAACTACAAAGAACGAATCCCGCCGCCCCTCCTATGTTACCATCCATAATGCCAATTCCCACACCTTCTACCCCTCTGCAGGTGTGCCCCAGGGGTCTGTCCTCTCCCCTCTCCTCTCTCCTCTACCTCCTGTACACGGCAGATACGCCCCAACCCCCCCCCCCCCCATTCCTCCAATACACCTCTTGCAATATGCCGATGACACTGCATTTCTCGCCCTCGCTCCTACCCTCCAACGGTCCCAACGCCTTCTCCAGAATCACCTTGACCTTTTTGCCGCATGGTGTAACCAGTGGCTTCTGAAAATCAATCCTTCCGAGACCCAGGCAATCATCGTAGCTCGTACCACTCGCTCCTTCCGGCTCCTGGTTTTCTCCCTTACTGTCTGCGCCCGTCCTGTCCGCCTCTCCCCCACCCTCACCTACCTTGGCCTCACCATTGACCATCACCTCACCTGGATCATTCATCTCCGCTGCATCCAATCCAAAGCCCACAACCGCCTCCGACTCCTCTCTGGCCGGACATGGCGGTTGCACCCCTCTACCATCCTCCACATCGACAAATCCTTAATTTGTCCCATCCTCTGTTATGCCAGTCCCACCTGGATATCTGCCCCCCCCAAATTCTATAAGTCCCTCCAGATCCTCGAGCATCATGCACTCCGCCTCGCCTTCCGTATCTGCCTCCCGTCCCCCACGTGGATCCTCTATGACCTCATTCCTTTCCCCTATCTGCCCCTATTCCTCGAACTTATCTGCATACTCTACACCTCCTGCCGCCTTGATCCCCCTCACCCCCTGGTTGCTCCTCTCCTCTCCCGTCCCCACCTCCTGCTGCGCCTTCACTGTTGTGTCCCCCCTACCCTCCATCTCTACACCATTCATCTCCTTTCCCAAGGCGGCTTCCATCAACTCCCCCTCCTGGATGACTCCCTCTCTCCCTCCTTTTATCCCTCCTATCTGGTCCTCACCCACCCTCCTTTCCTCTGTCCTTTCCCTGGGCTCCTTCCCTCCTTCCATCCTGTGCTTCTCCCCGCCTAACCTTCCCTACCTCCCTTCTCCCCCCCCCCCTACCGAGTCCTTTTGTAATCTTGTCCTCTGCCTTCCCCACTCCTTGTCGTGGTTGCCCAGCACCCCCCACCCCTCTTATGGGTCCTCATCCTCCATTGGCTCCTTTCCCCTCTCCCCCCTTCGCTTTTCCTCACCTTCCCCCCTTTTTTATTTTCCCATCATCTGTCCAGTTTCCCCCCATCTACTCTCGGCTGTGGTATGTCATATTTTAGTGAAGTATTCCAGTTACTGTTGAGTGTTGTTTCGTCTTTTCCCGTGTTGCGAACAGAAACCATGCTGTCGCTGGGTGTGAATTTTATGTTTTTTGCGAACAGAAACCAGACTGTCTCCATGTGTTTTAATTGTCTGTCTATTTTATTAGCATCATCATGCCTTTATTCTATGTTTTAAGCTCCACGCTTTTTTTCGCAATGTTACCCTTTGATTCCGATTTTATCGCCTGTTTTTTTATTATATATTATCTTTACCTTTTTAAAACAAAGGCTGTAGGATGAAGAGCGGCATGCTAAGCTGCTGCCAGCCCGCCCCCTTCGGGGGGAATCGAAACTCAATAAAGAAAAAAAATCAAATAACGAAACACGTCTAGCTTGAAGGGGAAAACCAGATGGCGCTATGGTTGACCCGCTAGATGGCGCTGCCATAGGTCAAACGGATATCAACTGCGGTTTTTAAAATAGGAACCCTCTTTTTTATTACATATTCGGGTAGTACGTAAAGAAATATGGATGTATTAGTTGGACCACTGTTTTCGCTTTGTGATAGATGGCGTTATAATAGTCACAAACATATGGCTCACAATTTTAGACGCACAGTTGGTAACAGGTAGGTTTTTTAAATTAAAATACAGAACGTAGGTACGTTTGAACCTTTTTCTTTCGGTTGTTCCAATGTGATACATGTACCTTTGTGCGCTTATTTCTGAGAACGCATGCTGTTACAGCGTGATTACCAGTAAATACCACATTAATGCAATAAATGCTCAAAATGATGTCCGTCAGCCTCAATGCATTTGGCAATACGTGTAACGACATTCCTCTCAACAGCGAGTAGTTCGTCTTCCGTAATGTTCGCACATACATTGACAATGCGCTGACGCATGTTGTCGGTGGATCACGATAGCAAATATCGTTCAACTTTCCCCACAGATAGAAATCCGGGGACGGCAGATCCGGTGAACGTGCGGGCCACGGTATGGTGCTTCGACGACCATTCCACCTGTCATGAAATATGCTATTCAATACCGCTTCAACCGCACGCGAGCTATGTGCCGGACATCCATCATGTTGGAAGTACATCGCCATTCTGTCATGCAGTGAAACATCTTGTAGTAACATCGGTAGAACATCACGTAGGAAATCAGCATACATTGCACCATTTAGATTGCCATCGATAAAATGGGGGCCAATTATCCTTCCTCCCATAATGCCGCACCATACATTAACCCGCCAAGGTCGCTGATGTTGCACTTGTCGCAGCCATCGTGGATTTTCCGTTGTCCAACAGTGCATATTATGCCGGTTTACGTTATCGCTCTTGGTGAATGATGCTTCATCGCTAAACAGAACGCGTGCAAAAAATCTGTTATCGTCCCGTAATTTGTCTTGTGCCCAGTGGCAGAACTGTACACGACGTTCAAAGTCGTCGCCATGCAATTCCTGGTGCATAGTAATACGGTAGGGTGCAATCGATGTTGATGTAGCATTCTCAACACCGACGTTTTTGAGATTTCCGATTCTTGCACAATTTGTCTGCTACTGATGTGCGGATTAGCCGCGAAAGCAGCTAAAACACCTACTTGGGCATCATCATTTGTTGCAGGTCGTGGATGACGTGTCACATGTGGCTGAACACTTCCTGTTTCTTTAAATAACGTAACTATCCGGCGAACGGTCCGGACACTTGGATGATGTCGTCCAGGATACCGAGCAGCATACATAGCACACGCCCGTTGGGCATTTTGATCACAATAGCCATACATCAACACGATGTCGACCTTTTCCGCAATTGGTAAACGGTCCATTTTAACAAGGGTAATGTATCACGAAGCAAATACCTTCCGCACTGGCGGAATGTTACATGATACCACGTACTTATACGTTTGTGACTATTACAGCGCCATCTATCACAAAGTGGTTCAACTAAAACATTCATATTTCTTTACGTACTACACGAATATGTAATAAAAATTGGGGTTCCTATTAAAAAAACGCAGGTGACATCCGTTTGACGTATGGCAGCGCCATCTAGCAGACCAACCATAGCGCCACCTGGTTTCTCCCTTCAAGCTAGACGAGTTTCGTTGTTTGTAGTGTTTTCGTTTGACGCTTATGTCGTGGGATATTTGGCCCGGTCACGATCAATGGACCACCCTGTATATCTGTCGCCCCATCTCCCTCTCTGTCTCTTAAACCTCATGATCCTGTGAGACGGCGATTATAGTGACCAAAGATAGGCACCCCTGTGCGGTGTCATTTTGACATCTAGACCTGTGTCTAATCTTTTTTTTTTTTTTTAAATTTCATTTGGCTGGCTTTCACTTCGTGCCTATGTTGCCATCTCAACAATGGAAAAAAACGATACGACAGTGTGTCTGAGGCGAATTTGTGTCAGCAGTGACGATACGAATGTAAGGACAATATAACACCCACTCGTCGTGCAGAAACAATCTCCGACACGAACGTGAATCTGCTACGGGCCCTTTGGTTAGCAATCTGCCGCGCCAACACGCAGCTACCGTCGCGGCCCAGATGCATCCACATTCTGCAAACTGCTGTCAAGTACGTGGAAGAGGGTACTTCCCATTACACACTACATTAAAGTTCTTTCACACTCCTCTAGTGTATGGAGCACTGGAAGAATGGCTTATGAAATGCCTCTGAGCACTCTGTAATTGGTCTGAATGTAATTTTTCTAATCTTCTATGTTGAAATCGCATTAATTCTACCAATTGTAATTACTTTAAAAACATCAGACACTATAATCTGAACAGTATCGACTCAAGTTAGATTCCTAGATTCCTCAGTTAATAAGTATTGGCAATTTTGCGCGTCATTTGTCAAACGTGTAATCTACTTCCATAACAACAGTTAATAACACGGGCCAACAAAAAATTTTTTTGAAAATCTTTTTTTTTTCTTTGATAGCTGATCTTCATAAATTTTTATGAGCTGAATCCAAATCTAGCCTTAGTTTTTTAGTATCACCCATAGTTTTCGAGCAATATGCTTTTTATTACATAGTATAAAAATCCTATGCAATACGGTAAATGGGGAAATTAATGAAACGATTTGTTACAACATAAGCATGGTTTGTATTTACAGTAAGCTACTTAAAACAATAATATGTGTTAACAGAGGTTTCACTTGTCAGCTGAAATTCGTTTGTATTTTCTTTCTCTTTTTTCCTTGAAGCTTCATGTGTAGCTCTTAATACGATGAGTCGCTTGCTGAACTTCTCGGTGAAGGGACCAACAGTAGTCCTCCATCATATTGGTGTTGCAGCGATGTTGGTAGCGTTTTTCCATCACTTTAATGTCATAGTGAAAACACTCTCCTTGCTCCTCACTGACATCTCGTATATTGTTCAGGAGGTAATCAAGGTGACTGTTCAAAAAGTGAACTTTCAGACAAGCTTTAAACTTCTTTAACATTGTAGCTGTAACAGAAACATATTCTGGTTCTTCATGTCCTAAGAACTTCGTAATGACTTGCTTGAATGATACCCATGCTTCTTTCCCATTTAAGATCATTGAAATTCAAAGTTAACATCAGACATCAATTTCCTAATGTCAGGTCCGAAAAAGACGCCTTTAGTTTAGCTTCTGAAAGGTGTGGAAACTTTTGGCAGAGATACTTAAAGCATGGTCCATCTTTAGCAAAGCCTTTACAAACTGTTTCATTAGGCCTAACTTTATATGTAGAGGTGGTAGGAGTACGTTTTTTGGATCTACGAGGTTTTTGCGTAGAATGTTCTTCTCACCAGGCTTTAAAGACTTCCTCAGAGGCCAATTTTTTCTGCACCTATTTTTGCCAGCAAATGTTTTTCAGGACTGGTGCATTCATTACACCTACTTTATAAATTATTTTAACTATATAAAAGCAGTGAAATTCTTTAAAAATTACTTAATTTAATAAATTTAACTGTAAAATGTCAAGAAATAGTGGGTGATACAGCTTTTTAAGTATCATATTTGGATTTCCCACCCTAAAAACATAAGAATAAGGTATTTTCAGCAAAGAAGTTTTTCCGTCGTTGGCCTGTGTTATCTGTAGCGTACATTGAAAGCCTCTGTTAGGGAGAGCACTTGTCTGATGACGTGATAAAAGACGAATGTGGAGTCGACATGAAAGACATAGACGATCCACTATTGAAGTCAGAATTTAAAACAGCTCTGGAAGACTCGAATATTCATGTTCGTGTGTAGATTATATGAGACAAGCGACATACCAACAGATTTTCGAGGGAAAAAAAAGAAACATGATCCACACTCCATACAGTTCAGAAGACAATTCCACAGTCTTATCACACAATCAGCTTAACAGCTCATGCATCCAAATTGCTGACAAGGATAATACACAGAAGAACGCAAAAAAAAATTGAGATAGTGTTAGTCGGCGGCCAGCTTGGCTTTAAGAAAAGTAAAAGGCACCAAAGAGACAGTTCTGACGTTGCGGTTGATAATGGAAGCAAGACTGAAGAAAAATCAAGACATGCTCGTGAGATGGATTTGTCGACCTGGAGAAAGCGTCAAATGGTGCAAGATGTTTGAAATGCTCAGAAAAATATGGGTAATACACAAAATGTACAAGAAATGAGAGGCAACAATAAGAGTGGAAGACCAAGAACGAAGTGCTCGGAAAACGAAGGGTGTAAGGCAGGGATGTAGTCTTTCGTCCTACGTTGAATCTATACATAGAAGAAGCAATGCCGGAAATAAAAGAAAAGTTGAAGTGTGGGATTAACATTCGGGGGTGAAAGGATTCACCGATAAGGTTTGCTGATGACATTGCTGTTCTCAGTGAAGATGAAGAAGAATTACAGGATCTGCTGAGAGGAATAAACAATCTAATAAGTATAGAATATGGACTGAGAATAAATCGAAGTAAGACGAAGGTAATGAGAAGTAGCAGAAATGAGAATAGAGAGAAAGTTAATATCTGAATTGGGAATCACGAAGTAGACGAAGTTATGGAATTCCGCTGCTTAGGCAGCAAAATAATCCATGATGTACGGAGCAAGGACATAAAAAGCAGACCAGCACTGGCAAAAAGGGCCTGCTAGCATCAAACATAGGCTAGTATCAAACATAGCCCTTAATTTGAGGAAAATATTTCTCAGAATGTAAGTTTGGAGCACAGCTTTGTGTGATAGTGAAACATGGACTGTGGGAAAACCGGAACAGAAGAGAATCTTAGTGTTTGAGATGTGGTGCTACAGACGAATGTTTATAATTAGGTGGGCCGATAATGAGGAGGTTCCCCGTAGATTCGGAGAGGAAATGAATATACAGAAAACAATGTCAAGGAGAAGCGACAGGATGATTGGAGATGTGTTAAGACATCAGGGAATAACTTCCATTGTACTAAACTGAGCTGTAGAAGGTAGAAACTGCAGGGGAAATAACTCAGTACTTAGGGTGTATTTGTTACTCTGATATGAAGAGGTAGGCGGAAGGAGAGTAATTCGTGGCGGGCCGCGTCAGACCAGTCAGGAGGCTGATGACTTAAAAAAAATATATGTTGGCGTCTAGCTCCAACCGCCTGCCAATTCAGGATTTTAAACACATCAAGAAATCCATGTTCTCCCACGACTCACGTAAGCCTGTGAGTATTCGTGCTGCCCGTCTTTGAATACGCCAGTATCACCTGTTAGTCGAATCTGGTATGCGTCACAATACTTTCGCAACCTTCTAGGGTGAGTCTCACGAGTGGTTTTATAAGCAATTCCCTTTGTAGACAACACATTTGTCCACTTTCCACCCACTGAACCAAGTACATCACCTGGTTTAAGTACGTCTAAGGCTGCGTGATTATTTACTTTTTTTCTACGACTGGTGCCTGTTTTTATTCCATATATTAAAATTTGGAGCCATGAAATTATATAATATCGATATATGACTGTCGATTGAAAACATAAAGTCTGAAAATGAGTAGTTGATCATGTCTTTGGCACTTCATTTTACAGGTCCGTCTGATCAAAAAAATTTTTTTTTACATTTCTCTATGGCCGGTTTCGGCTACTGCCATCTTCAGATCAAAAAGTATTATGATGTAGTATCAACGCCAAAATAAACATGTAGGTACATAGTAAGTGCACTCAGAAGACTGAAGATTTAAAAAAAATAGTTGGCGTCGAGCTCCAACCGCCAGCCAATTCAGCATTTTAAGCACATCAAGAAATCGATGACGTTCTCCCGCGACTCATGTAAGCCTGTGAGTATTCGTGCTGCCCGTCTTTGAATACGCCAGTATCACCTGTTAGTTGAATCTGGTATGCGTCACAATACTTACTATGTACGTACATGTGTAGTTTGACGTTGATACTAGACAAGAACATTTTATGTTCTGAAGATGGTAGCAGCCGAAACTGGTCATAGTGAAATGTAAAAAAATTCATGTGATCAAGAAGGACCTGTAAAATAAAGTAATATATGACTGTACTTTTAAAAAGAATAGAACAAGAGAAGAACAGTAGTACTGTACTTTGCGCAACGTAATGATAATGGGCATAAGTAGTCACTTGATTGAAATACATGAGCAGTTGTGATAAGCATCTGAACTAACGTCAATAACATTTAAGAAAACGAGTTTGTAGCCAAGTTACATGCAGTGGGCATGCTTGGCTAAGTCTTTTAACTTAACCTTTTTTGCTTAGAAATATGAAAATTCAAAGACACAAAGCAACCACGTCTTATAAAATTGTGATAAACTGCCAGTGTCTTCTGCAACTACACCTGCTGACATACCCTCAGCAATTTAAGGACATGCAAAGAAAACAGACGAGGCATACCGCTCTCTGCGATTTTGAAATATATATGTTGTTTGCAACAATAGTGTAGGAAAACTGGTATCTCTACTGAGGGCAGAAAGAACTTGACGTGAGATATTTCAACTCCAATTGGAAACCGTTCGTCACACAGTTAAAAAATGTCCCATAAGTACCTTTCGTGGTTTTTCTGACGATTTCCTGGCGGCGATGAACGACGCAGTTCTTTACACTAAAATTTTAGATGACTCTCTGTAAATTACACATGTTATAATTTGCATTTAGTATTGTGCTTAAAAACCATGATAAATAAATAAACATGTTTTCTTAATCAAAAATCTCAAAACTTATTCGTGATGCCTTGACATTATTTTAGAGTGCTGATATCTTTACAGTCGAGCTGCACTATGCAACTGAAATATCTCACATAAAGTTCTTTCTGCCCTCAGTAGAGATACCAGTTTTCCCACACTATTGTTGCAAACAACATATATATTTCAAAATCGCAGAGAGCGGTATGCCTCGTCTGTTTTCTTTGCATGTCCTTAAGTTGCTGACGGTACGTCAGCAGAAGTAACTGGCAATCGCAAGTTGGAGATGGAGCCTTCTTGCCTACATCTCTGCAGAGAGTCTATGCTTCTGTGATGGTTGGTATGTATTCTGTCAAACATTGTCCACGTTCTGTGCGATTAGTCAAAGGCAAAGGATTTCATTCTCCTGCAGGGCAAGTTATAACAATGTGAAGGGTAAGCCCCTGTCCAGTCTCGTTCCCAAGCATCTGGTAGGTCGAACTGAGATATGTGCATATGGATGGTTTCCTTGACTGAAGCTAGTTTCTTCCTTGAATAACCCCATCTTTATAGGTAGAGAGTTGTGTATTGCCTTGTATGCGTTTAAACTCATGGGGCAGAGTTGCTTTTCTTCAAAGCTCGGCTGCATGTGATGCACTCTGGATAATGCTAAAGACCTGACAACACTGGTTGCCAGACTATCATCGAATCTACAACTGCATATACATATACATAGATACTCCACAAGCCACCGAAAGTTGAGTGGCTGAGGGTACCATGCTTCACTACTAGTTAGTCATTAGTAGTATATTCGTGGGGTTTCTGACATAAAGGGCATTTTCGAGTAAAAATTCCAGCTTGCAAACCTGGAATTTTATTCTTAATAAATAAGATACAAAAAAATCTCATTTGCCTATACATAAAAAAAAACAAATTTTAATTTCCCCAATTAAAAATTTTCAAATCTAATAAATTTTATGCTTCATAAATACGAATCATCAAAACACATTTGCCTACAGCAAAAAGAAGCAAATTCTCATTTTCTCATTTAAAAACTTTAAAATCTAATAAGTTTTATTTTTTATAAATAAGAACCAAAAAATATCAAAGGTACATTTTAACCAAAAACGTTTTAATAAAAATAGAAAAACCAAATTTTAATTGTATATAAATAGAAGAAAAACATAAATGGCAAACAAAGTAGAACTATTTAAGGACTTAGAAAATTATAGTAAAGGGAAGTGTGAATTGAGTTACAAAAATTTAGAAAATTACTGTAAAGAAAATGGTTATTCAAAGAAAATGGTTATTCAAATGTATCTAGAGAAGATCTACTGGAATTTATTGATGCATAAAGAAATAAAGAAGAGGGAACTAAAATATAAAATTTTTAAAGATCTTTGATCAATTGCTAAAACAGAAAATTTGAGAATTATTCCAAACTTTTAAAGAAAAATTAATCAATCTTATTGCAAATCCTGTTGACAATATTAACAACAATGATAATAAATTGAATAAAAATCTTTATAAAAACTTCATCAAATCTGTAAAATGCAAAAAATAAAAGAATATTCTAAACTTATAAAAAACCAAATAACTGATCTTATCAAAAAATCTGAAGGTAAAATTACTAAAGACAACGATTTGAGTAAAAAATCTTTTTGTGAGGTTGGTAAAATCTGTAAAATGAACAATATTAATGTTAATCATAATAATAATAATGAAATGATGTTCAAATTTTCTAGCTGTTGAATATCAAGAATTTAAACAAAAAAGTATATGAAAAATTTAGTAGGTATCAATTTTCTAGATGATAAAGTTTTTTTTCAAATCACCTAAACGAATTTATACAAAATGTTCTGTTTTTAAATCAATAATAATAATTTATGGAATCAATAATAATGATAATTTTGTTGAACCACAAGAATTTTTTAATCAAATTAAAGAAGAAATAATTATCAAATTAAAGAATATTTTAATACAAAGAAGAACAATTACAGTTAATATGAAATTTTATTGTAATTGTAAAAGACAAGAAGAAATACAAGAATTAATTTTAAAATGACAATTAAGTTTTATTAAAAACAGCAGATTAAAAGGATTTTTATAAAAAAATCTATGAGTAAGCTATTCTGAAATGGAAGAAATTCAAAGTAAAAATTTGGTTAGGCTTTAATTTATATAGAAAATTTATAATGAAATATTAATATACACAATCCTATTTTTTATTCTTCTTATATTGATTTACCAATAGTAATTACAGGTAAAAAGCAGTAATTAATGTAAAAAGTACAGATCAAAAAGTCTTCTTTATACAATACAATCAGCATTATGTCCCACAGGACCTGAGGCAGGAAGAATCAGTAAATGTAAAAATATTGAATTAGAATTGGATGAAATTTTTGAAAAAGAGAAAATTAATTTTCCTGATCAGTTAACAGATATTCCAAAATTTGAAATGAAATTAAATAGCTGAATTAATGTTTACACATACAAAAACCATGAACAAGAAAATATTGCTGAATATCCTCTTTGCTATAAACAAAAAAGCAAGAAAAACATGTTAATCTTATTTTAATTCGAGAAGAAAATAATTCACATTATTGTTTGATAAAAGATTTATCCAGATTGTAAATCACAAGCAAATAAACACAAAATTTATTTTTGTGATCGATGTTTAAGATATTTTTAGTTACAAGAAAAATTAAACATTGAGGAAAACGATTGTAAAGAACATAAAGAATAAAAGGCCAAAAAATTGAATTTAAAAATTATAATAATTCATTATGTGTACCTTTTGTAATTTATGCAGATTTCGAATGCTTATTAAAAGATCTTCAAACTTAACAGCCAAATCCTGAAATATCTTACGTTCACAAATATCAAAAATGTTTACCAGTTTCATTCAGTTATTGGATTAAATATTCTAATGGAAATTATAGAAATCCAGTTACTTATACTGGTAGAGATGCATCAAAAAACTTGTTGAAATGTTAAAAGAAGAATCAAGAGAAATTACTAGAATATATGAATGAAATATTCCAATGAAAATGACCTAAGAAGATTTAATCAATTTTAAAAATCCAGAAACTTGTCATATTTGTGAAAGGGAATTTACTTTTGGTGAAAAGAAAGTAAGAGATCATTGTCATTTAACAGGAAGATACTGTGCAGTTTCATACAAAGATTGCATTCTTAATTATCAAAATCCTAAATTTATTCCAGTTTATATTCATAATTTATCAGGTTATGATGTTCATTTGTTTATCAAAGAATTAGCAACTGATAATAAAGATATTGATACAATTACAAATAACGAACAAAATATATTTCCTTTAGTAGACATGTTGAAGATGGATTAACTTTAAGATTTTTAGAAACATTTAAATTTATGGCTTCAAGTATTGATAAATTATCTTGCAAACTTACAAAAGAACAATTTAGAGAGACAGCAAAACATTTTGAGGGTGAACAATTAGATTTAATAATTAAAAAACGAGTTGTGGTGGATCATTTGATTACTCTGGGAGATGGCTCATTGGAACTACAACATATGAAATATCATTTCAGTTTGTTACATGAATGCATAAAAAGATTTAGTTAACGTGATACAAGTCTTTGCCACAGGAGTGTTTGATCATTTACAACTGTCACTGACTGTTGAAACATTGCTTGAGACACTAATCAAGGAACTGTTCAACATTTACAAAAGTTCATTTCCGTGTGACTCTTGAGTAACTGTTTATCCTGAATGCTTCAGTTGAGGTCACGAACTGGGACAGAGCAGTTCCATGCTTGGCTCTGTACTGACTTCCACGAGCAGGCGCTGCAGTGGAGAGAGAGAGGCGTGGTCGTCAGAAGCGTCTCCCGTTCTTCGTTGTGGATAGTAGCGAGACCTCGTTAACGTGTGTGGTTCGATGTGCGTTGCCGACTTCGATGTGGCACCACGATCTCTGGATAACACTACAAATATATATACTAAGATGGTATCTCTTCTTTCGGACATGTGCGAAAGAACAGATACCATCTTAGTATATATATAGTTAAGGTTCACCGGCCACTTGACCATCTTCTTATTCTGTGCGAATGCACAAACAGTGCCCGAACTCTTACGGGAATCGGCAACGCGCCGCGAGTAATGAGTATAATGGCGGAGGCACTACGAATGTAGTGCGGGAAAATACGTTGAGAATGTGGGTTTCGCGGGAGGCGTGCAAGAGATAAATCCCTGCAGTCGTTGCCGGCACGGTAGCTCAGCGTGTTCGGTCAGATGGTTACATGCCCTCTGTAATAAAAAACTGAGTCAATCGATCAACAACGAACATAAATGGATGTCTTACGACGTCCGCCCCGAGCAGATGCAACGAACAAAAGCGAACAAAATGATATTAAAAAAAAAGAAAAAAGAAAAAGATGGATAGAGCGTCTGCCATGTAAGAAAGAGATCCCGGGTTCGAGTCCCGGTCGGGGCACACATTTTCATCTGTCTCCGTTGACGTATATCAACGCCTGTAAGCAGCTAAGGGTGTTCATTGCACTGTAATTTAATACTACAAAAACTACTGGATTCAAATAATCATACTGGCAGGGGTTGTTATTTTGGTTATCGGTGTATGGTTCCCCCCCCCCCCTTTCTTTCTTGTAGTCATGTGTGTAGTCAGTTTGGCGGGAGGAAATGATTTGTTAAGTGCCAATAGTATGGTCCCTTGCTGACTCCTGATGAAGTAGAGACTGCCTTTGTATCAGCGCGTGCATTGGCTGACAAAAATAATCTGTTAGCCCCGTTTCTTAGTGTTAAGGACAATTAGTAGAGGATCAAGTTAGTTGCCCCGCTCGCGCATCCCACAGAAGGGATCCTACTTCACCACATGGTACATAAGCCAAGCGAAAAGGGTGCACTTCAGAATCCTCTAAACTTCCTACAGTTTCGGGTATGGCAACAGTTTTGATCTGCTAACGGCTTCTGCAGCTAATAGCTGACATCCTGTCACTGAACCTCATACTGTGTACTGAACTGTAAGCAACACTTCTCAAAGTAAAATCTAGAACTGGAGCATTATTATTATCATATACATTGGTTTCAACAGCAAATTGTTTTACACATTTAAGTCAAATTATGTATGTACCGGGTGATCAAAAAGTCAGTATAAATTTGAAAACTGAATAAACCACGGAATAATGTAGATATAGAGGTACAAATTGACACACATGCTTGGAATGACATGGGGTCTTATTAGAACAAAAAAAAAAATACAAAAGTTCAAAAAATGTCCGACAGATGGCTCTTGATCTGATCAGAATAGCAATAATTAGCATAACAAAGCAAAGATGATGTTCTTTACAGGAAATGCTCAATATGTCCACCATCATTCCTCAACAACAGCTGTGGTCGAGGAATAATGTTGTGAACAGCACTGTAAAGCATGTCCGGAGTTATGGTGAGGCATTGGCGTCGGATGCTGTCTTTCGGCATCCCTAGAGATGTCGGTCGATCACGATACACTTGCGACTTCAGGTAACCCCAAAGCCAATAATCGCACGGACTGAGGTCTGGGGACCTGGGAGGCCAAGCATAACGAATGTGGCGGCTGAGCACACGATCATCACCAAACGACGCGCGCAAGAGATCTTTCACGCGTCTAGCAATAAGGTTTTTTTTTTTTGGTTCTAATAAAACCCCATGTCATTCGAAGCATGTGTGTCAATTGTTACCTTTCTATCTACATTTTTCCGTGGTTTATTCAGTTTTCAAATTTATACTGACTTTTTGATCACCCACTGTAACTACATTGTGCAACACAGTTTAAGGGTCACTTTTTGAAACCCGTTATTTTCTCCCATCGCGACGCGAAATTTGGCTCGAAGCTGCGTACGGCCTTCCTTTCTAATGGTGGAATAGCGTGGTGCCCTCCGATATCACCGTCAGGGTCAGCGACACTTCAAACAGAAAGGAGTCGACACACGCAGAAAAAGATCAGAGGTCAGCAGTTGATACGAGTTGTTAGGTGGGTCGATGATGTTGATATCAAATTTCATCCACTCTGCCCGCCCTTCTCTTCACGCCTCTGCGCTGAACGTCAGAACCGCGGCGTGCAGCATTGAAAACTTTCGGTTTCCTTGAGGGTTGTCGAGGAGAACACGCACCGCCGCTTAGAATCGTCACGAAAAGGCATCAGTAGACGGCGTAGAGGGGAAACAATGAAACGACTCTTCCATTAGGATGTTCGTTTACACAAGTTTCGGAGCCGAAACTCTACCGATGCGACGTAAGATGTGTGTCGATAAAGCGCTGCTTCAGTACCTTCTGTTCTGGCCCCACGCGAAATCTGACGGATGTCGAAATTATTGCCTGTCGCGCCGGTGCTTAGTCGTAGGTGCAAGCGTGTCAGGGGCATTCTAAGAGCTGATTAAAGGTGCGTGGCTGGCACCGAGGGTGATGCCGGATTATTCACGCAGGTGTCAAAGTCTCAGCCCTCCGTGATCGTACCACAGCAGGGCGCGAAAAAGGAGGGCTGGAAAAGCATAAACACCCTCTGCTGCTTCGGACCACTTTCAAATTTCGTCAAATGGTTTTAAACGGTCCATAGCAGTTTCATCCCATATACCAGAACAAAAATAACGCTCGCGCTACACTCCGAAGGCTTCACACTGTAAGCATTTATTTTTTATACATAAGCATTTATTTTTACATTTATTTTATTTATTTTATACAAAAGCATTTATTTTTTATACAAAAAATTTTAATTTGGGAATATTTAGTGTGTCACGTGGAAAAGTAGCGCCTGAGTGATAGCAGACAACATCTCTGCCAAAGAGGTTGCGCTGGAAGAGACTGTTAGCAGAACCTTTGCTTGCGAGTGGAGTGCAGTCTTGTACAGAGAGAGATATGAGGAGTCGAATTGTATACTGGGATGGAGTAAGATGTGTTTAGGACATGTCGACTCTTCGAAGGATGCACTTGACAGTTCACGACATCGAGAAACAGAAGGCCCCAGTATGCCAATATTGATAGGTTTTTAGGGTTGCATATGGGGCTTGGAGATGGCATACAGAATTGCCGAAACTGGTAGCAAAAATAAAATGAAATAACTTCTCAATGTCGACCGCTGTTTGGCGAATTTCTCTGTTAAATATTACAGAGGCAGGATGTAGACATCTTAGAGATAAGTTTCGAACTTCCGCATCGCAATGTGAGAAAATGACGGTGTTTCAAAAAGTGACCCTTTAACTGCGTTTGTGCAGTGTACTTATGCTACATGCACATTTGACGGCCCAGACTACAGACGAATGTCGTAAGACTCAATCCAATGGAGTGCCATGTCGGATGCTCTTCGTGTAGGCTCTTTAACACCAATAGGGAATCAGTTGTGAGGGCGGTCATTTACAATGTGGCTCATTTTTTTTGTACATCAACCCAGTGACAAGCACTGTCAGTGCAAAATCCCCACTTCCGCTTATTATACTTGCACTTAATTGTCTGGCCCTAAAACTTTTAAAGACATACGCGGAAAACCGGCTAACCCTCATATGTCAAAGCTTAGAGATAAGTGTTGCCATCTGCTAAATTGACATTGGCCTCACTCCTAAATATCGCTTAGGGGAGAAACCAACGTCAATTTTGATAGTTCCCACACGCAGCAACAGACGTCAACACTTATCTCTAAGCTTTTACATGTGAGGATTAGCCCGTTTTTCCGCGCATGTATTCTATTGAGCCGTACCTCGACTTCCTAGGATGATGAAAGCTTCTTGTGTTGCTACTTGTTGCTCGCTTCTTATGTCAAGAGCGAAGGCGGGAGTAGAAATTTGCATTGCGAACCGGAATCGGAGAAGCTATTACTCCACTCTGGCAACCTTTCTTACATAAGGCGGCGAGCAATAACGCGATGCGGTCCTTTCTCTATTAGCCATTAATGGCCGAATGACAGCGACATCGTTATACAAGAAGAAAGACTAACTTCATAAAATAAAAAAAATAAATTACAGAATCTGTGCAAACAATCCCGAAAATCTGACGGCTACATCGGAATTAAATCCGACTGGTTTAGCACGTGCCGCATAACCAGTAGTGGTCTCTGCGCCTCGGCAGCATTTAAACCTGTCGTGAACTCAGTTCCTACTCGCCGCCCTGCACTCAGCGTTTGCAACATCACGTTCGTCTTTATCGCCGTTTTTCGAATCCATCGGTGACGGGCCAAATCGGACAGGAAAGTGGTCTCGAGCGGACTCGATACGATCGAAGCATAATAATGACCAATTCGCATCTTTATAAGTCGACGTAGCGCGCTAGTAAGGCTACAAATGGCTCCTGCGTTTTCTTAGTCACGTAGTACAAGCACGTGACTATCTGCCCCAATTATCTTCATTCCTTTCTACGTTACGTGTGAGTTAGATTACAGTGCTTCCAAAATTTCGTGGTCTGCTTTCGAAGTGACTCCTAGGCAGTTCTCGAGCGGTTAAAAAGAGTCAAAAGAAGCATTTATTGCAAAAAAAAAAAAAAAAAAGATAGCGCATCTGGGTAAGTTTGTATTTACAAGTACTTCATTTTAAAAAATTGTTCTTTCCAAGAAAAATGTAGCTTCATTCGTTAGTTCGCTTTCTGCTCAATACATGCAGCTGTCTGTCACAATAGTTTGTTGCAAAGAACAATTATCTCCTGGCTGATGTCTTTACACGGCTGATGTCTGTTTGCAGTAATTTTGCAAATGGTTCAAATGGCTCTGAGCACTATGGGGCTTAACATCTGAGGTCATCAGTCCCATACAACTTAGAACTACTTAAACCTAACTAACCTAAGGACGTCACACACACCCATGCCCGAGGCAGGATTCGAAAGTGCGACCGTATCGGTCGCGCGGTTCCGGACTGAAGCGCCTAGAACCGTTCGGCCGCACCGGCCGGCAGTAATTTTGCACAACAGTGCTATCAACAGCAGAGGGTGATTCAGTAGACATTGGTATTTTGATTTTACGAATCATAGTAAACAGTGTTGAAAAAATAATGAATGATTCGGAAGAGGAAAGAGCCGGTCGGAGCGGCCGTGCGGTTCTAGGCGCTGTAGTCTGGAACCGAGCAACGGCTACGGTCGCAGGTTCGAATCCTGCCTCGGGCATGGATGTGTGTGATGTCCTTAGGTTGGTTAGGTTTAATTAGTTCTAAGTTCTAGGCGACTGATGACCTCAGAAGTTAAGTCGCATAGTGCTCAGAGCCATTTGAACCATTTGAAGAGGAAAGCGTAGCTCTTGGTCTAGCGACTCATTCAAATCCGCAGGTGGGGCAAAAACCATTCCTGGTGACGAGGAAGCAAGTAACCATGACCTTGAAATGCCACGAAAGATCAAACTGTTTGCAAGACCGGGACTCGAAAGTGGGACCTATGCTTTCCTCGGGCGTGTGTCCTTCCGACTGAGCTATCCAAATACGACTCATAACGCGCGCCAAGTTATAGTGCACAATTTGGCGAATTTCCTCTTGTTCGCAAGTTATCGTTTGAAGCCACTGAATAACGACACCAACTTTTTTTAAAATTTCGTTTCTAATGCAGCTACTAGGTTGGGGCATAAGTTCGTAGCGCTTTTGTTTTGCTTCTTAGTATTTCTATGGTTGCGGTTTGCTTATCGATTGTCATTTTTCACTTGTAGTTAACTGCTATTTGAGTTCACATATTGTCATTTTGTCATTTGGAGATAGTGGAGACTAGAAAACGGAGTGCCAAGTGGTGAAATCGGGACATTTCCGACGTAATTTTTTGTTTGAGTTCGGTAGAGAAGTGACGGCAACGGAGGCAGCGAGAAACATTTCCTGCGTGTATGGGGATAATGCTGTTCGACAAAACACGGCAAGAAAAGGGTTTTCTCGTTTTAAGAAGGATCGTTTTGACATTAGTGACTCTCAGCGTTCAGGAGGACCTTCGGGGTTTGATGAAGATCCTTTAAACGCATTATTCCACAGTGATTCACGTCAGTGTTCTCGAGAACTAACAGCTGTGACGGCGAAATCACACGCTTTGAATTTTCGGCTCAGCTGCAACAGCTTGTGAAAGAGGCTGGACTTTGTGAGAAACTCATCTTCATTGATGAAGCGAGTTTTTCTGTGAATGGTACAGTGAACAGGTGGACTGCGCTAATCGGGGGAACAGAGAATCCCGGCGCTATTGTGCAGCAATATTCTAAGTCACCAAAACTTGATGCGTCCTGTTCAGTCCCACACTTTAAAGTTTACTATATTCTCTTTGGTGTCTGTGAAAAGACCATTGCAGGTCCCGTGTATCTGGACACGGTGGAAAATTGGCTCATGTCACAACTAGAGACCGACAGTGCGGCCTTGATCTAGCAACAGGACTGTGTTTCCAACCCACTACCATCATGAATTCTTGAACAGAAAACTGGGAAATCGATGAATCGGTCATGATGGTTTTTATAGTCAGAAATGCGTGTTACCGCCTCCACGATCTCTCGACCTGTTCCCATGAGAATTTTTTGTCTTCTTTCAGTGTTTACGCGTCCTCTGCCAACAAAACTACCAGAACTGCGAGCTTGCATCAAAAGTGCTTTTAAACAGATTGATAGGGACGTGTTGCACCGAACGCGGAAAGAACTTGTTTGGTCACTTGATATCTGCAGAGTCAGCAGAGGACACACATGGAGAGGTTGTAATATGTAAAACAAAATTTCTCAGTTAGATTTTATTCTAAACAAGCGATTTGTTATTCAAATTTATTATTCTCTGGAATTTTCGTTGATGGTGCAGACGGACGCAGTTGCATGGTCTAGTGCTAGGTGACATAATTTTATTGTGAAGAAGCTTTTATCCTCATTCAGATACAAAAGATTACTGTATAATTTTTTTTATTAATTTCAAATATGACAGATCATGACCCAACTGAAATTTTGTAGTCCCAATTAGTTAACAATTCTTTAACCAAAATGATTTGTAACAAGTCATTTTACAGCATATGTATACCTAGTTAGCGTTGACATTAATGAACGCATTTTTTTTAGGCCTACTTACGAAGCTACACAAGTTTCTTTTGTGGCTACCAGTTTTTAATTTGAAATTCATGCAAGCAATAGAAGTTTACCTGGAAAAATGGATTTTGGATTAGATTTAAAGCTTGCTTTGCCACCTGTCACACATTTTATATTACTGGGTAAATGATCAGGAACATTTATTTGCACTCCTTTCCACCAGTGAAGTCTTTTATAATTTTCCTCTAGTGTTGTAGGAGTGGATATCGCTGTTCCTCTCGGATTTCTGTGGGTATTTATGACGAATTTCATTGGTGAATGTGTGTATTTCGCGGCATAGTTAAAATGCTTAGCTCTTTAAAGAGGTACCTACATCAGATACTTGGGTGAACACGGCATAATACTTCTTAGTGCTCGATTTTGTTATTCCATAAGGCCACACTGAGCGGAAATACGTAAAATACACTACTAATTTAATTCGTTTATCTCCAAGACTAGCTTTTATACGAAGAGCAAAAGTAGCTGAACTTATCTGTCTGATAAGCGCAGTAATACGCCTCTTCCATTTCAAGTTCTCGCCAATATGTACACCAGGAATTTGGAGCATTCTGCCCTATTTACTGATTCATGTTCATGTGTTACATCAGTTGTTGGTATGACTCTGTTTGTTGCACGGAACTGAATGCAGTGTGTGTTTTCAAAATTCAGGGTGAGTCCCCTTTACAGTAAACTACTTCGTAATTCTTTGAAAAATATTGTTAAGAATCTGTTTTGTTGCTTTCTCTCTAATGGGATTTGTTATAACACTAGTGTCGTCTGCTAACAGTATCAATGTTTGTAGTTTGTTTCAATAAGGAACTGCGTGCTCCACGACCGTATTAGTGAGATTCAAGACAGGAAGGGCAGCATCGGTCGCAAACTTTTAACCTGTTTCACGCAGATCGATTTCAGCTACTGTTTAACAATCTCCAGTGCAATAATTACATCCATGACATGGTGACTCATCGCAAATAAAATCGCTGATGGTACCGCCTTGTCATTATACATAACAAACAGTGAAACTGTTAACTGTTTGTTATCTGTAATGGCAAAGTGGTACCACGTGTAATTTTATTTACTATGAATCATAATAGTGGTCATGAATGAATCATAGTAGTGGTTCATGGTGTGGGTTCCTGTAGTCATGTCCTAGTTCATGAACCACGGCCAACATATGAGTGGCCAAGTAAGTGGTCCCGACAGTCAGGATACCAGTTACTTTGGAATAAGGCTGGGCATCTCGGACATATTCTGAGTCGTGGTCACCTTTGTGCTCATACGGCAAAGACTACCAAATCCACCGGTTAGTCCCTCAGCCAATGGGACTCGGGGCAAGTAAGGCTAGCAACCTGCTTCCCTGGTACTTTAAATATGATGCTGGCAACAATCAGAGCAAAATGCCTCGGACCTTTGGAGGTGACGGAGTCCCACCTCTAACTGACAAACCAGGGACTCCTAAGATACGACTTGGCAAACAAATGGTAATGAGATGGGGAGCTATTAAGATCAATGGGGGCTACTCTGGGAAGAAGGTAGAGCTGGCAGAGGCTGCAAGTAAGATGGGGCTGGACGTTTTAGCTGTTAGTGACATTCGGGTAAGGGGTGAGAAAGAAGAGGAAGTGGGAGAATACAAGGTCTACCTGTCAGGAGTCAAAGCAGGAATAGCACAATGGGGTGTAGGGCTTTACATCAGGAAAGAAATGGAACCCAGCGTAGTTGCAATAAGGTATGTAAACGAACGACTGATGTGGATAGATTTGACAGTGTCTAGCAAGAAAATTAGGATTGTGTCAGTATATTCGCATTGTGAAGGGACAGATCAAGGTAAGATGGATAGTTTTTATGAGGCACTCAGTGATGTAGTTGTTAGAGTAAAGGACAAGGACAGTGTTCTGCTCATGGGTGATTTTAACGCCAGGATTGGAAATCGAACAGAAGGGTATGAAAAGGTTATGGGTAAATTTGGAGAAGATACGGAGGCCAACAGGAACGGGAAACAACTCTTGGATTTCTGTGCCAGTATGGGCTTGGTAATCAAAAACTCCTATTTTAAACATAAGAACATTCACCGGTATACTTGGGAAGGCAGGGGAACCAGATCTGTCATTGACTATATAATAACAGATCAGGAATTCAGGAAGGCTGTGAGGGACACACGTGTATTCAGGGGATTCTTTGATGACACTGATCATTATTTAATCTGCAGTGAAATTGGGATTGTGAGGCCGAAAGTGCAGGAGGTCAGGTCCATATGTATGAGGATAAGAGTGGAGAAACTTCAGGATAAGGAAATCAGGCACAAGTACATAACAGCGATCTCAGAAAGGTACCAGTTAGTTGAATGTAGTCAATTACAGTCATTGGAAAAGGAATGGACAAGTTACAGGGACACAGTACTAGAAGTGGCTAAAGAATGTCTTGGAACAGTAGTGTGTAAAAGTAGGATGAAGCAAACAGCTTGGTGGAATGATACAGTCAAGGCAGCCTGTAAAAGGAAAAAGAAGGCGTATCAAAAATGGCTACATACCAGAACCCAGGTAGACAGAGAAAGTTATGTTGAAGAAAGAAACAAAGCCAAACAGATAATTGCAGCATCCAAGAAGAAATCGTGGGAAGACTTTGGAAACAGGTTGGAGTCTACGGGTCAAGCTGCTGGAAAACCATTCTGGAGTGTAATTAGCAGTCTTCGAAAGGGAGGTAAGAAGGAAATGACAAGTGTTTTGGACAGGTCAGGAAAACTGCTGGTGAGTCCTGTGGATGCCTTGGGCAGATGGAGGGAATATTTTGAAGAGTTGCTCAATGTAGGTGAAAATGCGATCAGTAATGTTTCAGATTTCGAGGTAGAATGGGATAGGAATGAGGATGCAAATAGGATCACATTTGAGAAAGTGGAAAAAATGGTCAATAGATTGCAGTGCAATAAAGCGGCTGGGGTGGATGAAATTAAGTCGGAACTCATCAAATACAGTGGAATGTCAGGTCTTAAATGGCTACACAGGATAATTGAAATGGCCTAGGAGTCGGGACAGGTTCCATCAGACTGGACAAAAGCAGTAATCACACCAATCTTTAAACATGGAAACAGAAAAGATTGTAACAACTACAGAGGTATCTCTTTAATCAGTGTTGTGGGTAAAATCTTCTCAGGTATTGTTGAAAGGAAAGTGCGAGTATTAGTTGAGGACCAATTGGATGAAAATCAGTGTGGGTTTAGGCCTCTTAGAGGTTGTCAGGACCAGATCTTTAGCTTACGGCAAATAATGGAGAAGTGTTATGAGTGGAACAGGAAATTGTATCTATGCTTTATAGATCTAGAAAAGGCATATGACCGGGTTCCTAGGAGAAAGTTATTGTCTGTTCTACAAGATTATGGAATAGGAGGCAAACTTTTGCAAGCAATTAAAGGTCTTTACATGGATAGTCAGGCAGCAATTAGAGTTGACGGTAAATTGAGTTCATGGTTCAGAGTAGTTTCAGGGGTAAGACAAGGCTGCAACCTGTCTCCACTCTTGTTCATATTATTTATGGATCATATGTTGAAAACAATAGACTGGCTGGGTGAGATTAAGATATGTGAACACAAAATAAGCAGTCTTGCACATGCGGATGACTTAGTTGTGATGGCAGATTCGATTGAAAGTTTGCAAAGCAATATTTCAGAGCTAGATCAGAAATGTAAGGACTATGGTATGAAGATTAGCATCTCCAAAACGAAAGTAATGTCAGTGGGAAAGAAATATAAACGGATTGAGTGCCAAATAGGAGGACCAAAGTTAGAACTGGTGGACGGTTTCAAGTACTTAGGATGCATATTCTCACAGGATGGCAACATAGTGAAAGAACTGGAAGCGAGGTGTAGCAAAGCTAATGCAGTGAGCGCTCAGCTACGATCTACTCTCTTCTGCGAGAAGGAAGTCAGTACCAAGACTAAGTTATCTGTGCACCGTTCAATCTTTCGACCAACTTGTTGTACGGGAGCGAAAGCTGGGTGGATTCAGGTTACCTTATCAACAAGGTTGAGGTTACGGATATGAAAGTAGCTAGGATGATTGCAGGTACTAGTAGATGGGAACAATGGCAGGAGGGTGTGCACAATGAGGAAATCAAAGAAAAACTGGGAATGAACTCTATAGATGTAGCAGTCAGGGCGAACAGGCTTAGATGGTGGGGTCATGTTACACGCATGAGAGAAGCAAGGTTACCCAAGAGACTCATGGATTCAGCAGTAAAGGGTAGGAGGAGTCGGGGCAGACCGAGGAGAAGGTACCTGGATTCGGTTAAGAATGATTTTGAAGTAATAGGTTTAACATCAGAAGAGGCACCAATGTTAGCACTAAATAGGGGATCATGGAGGAACTGTATAAGGGGGGCTATGCTCCAGACTGAACGCTGAAAGGCATAATCAGTCTTAAACGATGATAATGATGATGATGACGAATCATAGTAACGTGGATACAAATGCGTTGAAGACAGCTATGTAGTAGCTGAAATCGATCTGCATTAAACAGATGAAAAATTTAGACTGATGGTGCCATTTCTGCTACCTTAGTACCAATTATACTTGTTGAACGTTTAGTGGAAGGTCATTAACTTGTATAAAGAATAAGAGTGGACCTAAAATTGAACCCTGTGGAACTCCATTTATGATTTCACCCCAGTCGCTGGAATTTTCTATCCTTCCAACACTGTCTAAATTGTTCAGCACAGCTGTTTGCATCTCGTTTCTTAAGTATGATTCAAACCAGCTGTGTGCGAAGCCATCAATTGAGTTTCTTCTAAACACTCTACACCTTGGGAAGATCACAACTTGTGATGTTTTGTTGTTTAAAGCTTGTAATATTTTATGAATGGTTGCACTCTGAGTTGAGTTTAAACACCAGCAAAGGGTAGAGCCTGACCGGTTATTTCATGCCAAGAAAAAATCGACGGCAACAAAACAAGATGAAACATATTAATTACTTGCCTTCATGCAGAATAGGAATCCAGAGACCACAGCATCGAGGAACGTAATAAGGTGTAATTACTCTGCAACGGGCCACCGGGAACCATGGACCCCTTTTACCAAAATACTAAGAAAATATTCCTGCAAAACCTGTAGTTTCCAAAACACATATAAAATTGCATTGCACTTAACCTTAACATGCGATCTTTTATGAGTTTACCAAAGTACCTGCCTCCTGAAAGTCCATTTGAATCCGCCTCCTAGGGTGCCCAAGCATCGTTTAAACCTGACACAGATGAGTTAGTGTCGGCAAAGACAATTCCTGTCACAACATTAAAGGGAGTAACGAAGTGAACTTGAAGTACTTCGGGGCACTATCAGTGTTAAAGGCCAGTCATTTCTCGGGGCCTGAAATTATTTACGACTTCATCCCTAGTCGCAGTGTCCGATCTTCAAGAGAGTTCCTGTGTCGATAGCAGTGCCATGGGCGCCAGACATAAACCGTTTTGTGTGGTCGTAAAACACCACATAGCTCTCCTAGCATTTCGCGCTTCTGTCTCCGTAGGTTCAAAGACAGACAATGCGAACAACGGGAATTCCAGCCACCCTAGTTTCAAGAGACTCTAGTCCTGTAGCTAACATTCTCTCTCTCGCTCATTTTCCTTCTTTTGCTGACTCTTTTGCTGAATATGTACACCGCTTGAGAGCTGAATAATTGAAGAATAAGAATGAAATTCACTTTCTGCGTGCCAGCCTTGAAAAATACAAAATATTTTTCTTCTTTTTCGTGCACTCACTTACATTCCGTCAGAGCACTTATTCAAAACGAAACAAGTACAGATATGAAGACGACATGTCTGGACGAACTAGAGAAGCAAAAATATTTTTGTTTGCAGAAGGCTGTTACATACAAATAAGACATATTTCACATACACAATATAAAGTAACTGCTACTACTACCATTTAGATGATTAGGAAATCATTTATAAAGTAAACAGTTTTGATATTGCTGAGCAACAGTAATACAATAATTTTTAAATGAATACACCGCCATTCGACTATACTGTTGTTTGTTTAATTACAACCCAGGTTTCGGCATTTTATGCCGTTTTCAAGTGACTGAGTTCATGTCATTAAGATATTTTGCAGGACATCAAGCTCAAAATTGAAAATAAATTGAGAAAAATATTCGCTTCCCACGAAATGCCAGATGTAAAAGCATCATATTCTAGAAAGATCAGTAAATAATAGTGGAAGCACGTCATATTAAATAAAATATGTGAGATGTAAAATTATCATCTTGTAACAAGATCACCGAATAATAATGGGAGAACACCAAGTCTAATAAAATATGACGTGCTCCCACTATTATTTTTGACAGCGTCGCTCGTGCGGAACTCAGTTTGCCCTTTTCTCACATGATATGCTGCGAACTATGGATAAAGGGCAACAGACAGATTCCATAGATTCCACATTTCTAGAGTTCCGGATAGCGCTTGACACGTTGTCCCACTGAAGATTATTGACGAAGGTTCGAGCATACGGTTTAGGTTCCCAGGTATGTGAGTGGCTCGAAGACTTTTTAAGCAGCTAATACAGCTCAGAACGTGTTCCTCAAAGGCTAGCGTTCATCCGAGACGAGGTTATCGTCAGCAGTGCTCGAGGGAACAGTGAAAGTACCGCTACTGTCCTCTGTGTCAGTTTACGGCTGTTTCCCGATGGCGCGGTGGTGTGTGGGGACGTGCCGTCATTGTGTGACTGTAGGAAGATACAAGACGACAGACAAAATTTACAGTTGGTGTGATGACTGGTAGCTAGCCCAAAATGTGGAAAAATGTAAGTTAATGCGGATGAGTAGGAAGAAAAATCTTGTAGTGTGTCCTGCTTGACACAGCCCAGTCGTTTAAATATCTGGGTGTAACGTTGTAAAGCGATATGAAATGAAGGTGAATGGTCGACTGGGGTTTATCGGGAGAATTTTAGGAAAGAGTGGTTCACCTGTAATGGAGATCGCATATGGGACGCTGGTGCAACCTATAATTGAGTACGGCCCGTCTGTTTGGGATGCGTACCGGACTGTACTGATGGAGGATATCGAAGATAGTATTGATGGAGGACATCGAAACAATCCAGAGGCAGCCTGCTAGATTTGTTCCCTGTAGGTTATAAGAACAAGTCAGTGTTACGTAGATGCTTCGGGAACTCAAATGGGAATAGCTGTGGCTAAGCCATGTCTCCGCAATATCCTTTCTTTCAGGAGTGCTAGTTCTGCAAGGTTCGCAGGAGAGCTTCTGTAGAGTTTGGAAGGTAGGAGATGAGGTACTGGCAGAATTGAAGCTGCAAGGGTGGGTCATGAGTCGTGCTTGGGTAGCTCAGTTGGTAGAGCACTTGCCCGCGAAAGGCAAAGGTCCCGAATTCGACTCTCGGTCCGGCACGCAGTTTTAATCTGCCAGGAAGTATCAAATGGGAATGTTTGGAGGGAAGGCGACGTTCTTTTCGAAAAACATTATTGAGAAAGTTTAGACAAACGGCGTCTGAATCTGACTGCCGAATGATTCTGCTGCCGCCACCATACATTGCGCGTAAGTACCAAGAACTTGAGATTGGAGAAACTAGGCCTCATACCGAATCAGTATAGACAGTCGTTTTTCTACCGCTCTGTTTGCGAGTGGAACAGGAAAGGGAATGAGAAGCAGTCGTATAAGGTACCCTCCGCCACACTGTGGCTTGCAGAGTATCTAAGTAGATGTAGACGTAGATGTAGATTCCGCACCCATCTTATTCGGCTGGTCTTGCAAGCTCAGATATTCACCTTTTCCGCTCTCTATCGAGTAACTTTCAAGGAACTTCCTTACCGGATGAAAGCGCTCCGAACGTGGTTCGACGAGTTCTTCGTCTGAAAACCTTGTGATTTCTACAGTCGCGAAATCTAAAAGTTATGCAAGCGTTGGTACTGTCCTAAATAGTGAAGGAGAATATATTATCGACGAGTAAAGTCTCTGTTATGTGTATCTGTTGTGTTTATTAAGCTTATGGAAAAACGCTACGAACTTTTGCACCAGCCTAATACTTGCTGTCATTGAGGTTTCTTACTAAGCACACAGCAACAGATCAGCTCCATCACGGTGCGAACCAGGAAGATGAGGCACGGAAAGATTCTTCGTTTATCGCAAGTATAACCTTGAACGCTCGTGTAGTTTCTGGTTCCAATGCACGATGACTAACTGACCTACTAGTATGTCTAGTCTGACTCTGCTGGAGATGACAGCACGCACAGGGGTTGGACAAAAATACGAACACACCGCGAGAAATGAGGTTCGAGCGTAAATGCAGATGCTAGACAAGCGCAGGTGGCACTGTAGTACAGGGTGGCGCACGAAATGTGTTACCATTTCGTTTTTGAATATAAATTTTATTCATAGCGTGTAGGCTATCACGGCCGGCGTCTTCAGTAATTAAAACTTCCAGGCTAAGAGGCCGTGGTCCAATATGGACAATATGGAGACAGAAAGTAATGGACAGATAAATTTTTTGGACGTCTCAGTAATTAAACGAGCAGATGGGACTCTGGGTCACAAAGTCTACAGAAAAGATACACATACCGATCATTATATTCATAAGGATTCAAACCATCATCCCAGGCAGAAGAGAGGTATTATCAAGACATTGGTGGACAGGGCTAATAAAATCTGTGAGCCAGCTTATTTGCAAGAGGAACTAAACCACTTGCGAACCGCTTTCCAGAAAAATGGGTACGCTGGCAAGGAGATAGATAGAGCACTCCATCCCAGAATAAAAATGTCCGAAAACGTGCAACAACAACAACCATCGGTGGGGAAAGTTTTTCTTCCATTCATCCACAATATTACGGACCGTATCGGGAAAGTGCTGGCCAAGTTCAGAGTTGAAACAATCTTCAGACCCACCAAGAAGATTAGTGAATGCTTAAGATCGGCGAAAGATGCACGACACCCTCTAACTACTCCTGGTGTCTATAAGATTCCGTATAGTTGTGGGAAGGTTTACATTGGAACCACAAAAAGAAGTATTAATACTCGCCTAACTGAACATAAAAGGAACTGTCGACTGGGACACACGGACAAATCGGCTGTAGCGGAACATGTTTTTGAAACGGGTGACCATGAAATAAAATTTAGTGAGACGAGCGTGCTAGCTAAGACATCGCATTATTATACACGTACGTATAGAGAGGCTGTAGAGATTTTTAAACACCACAATAATTTTAACAGGAAAGAAGAAGGCTTGAAGCTAGATAAGATATGGCGATCGACTCTGTATCAAAGATGTGACAATCGATTACCTTCGATCGAGAGTAATGACGCCAGCCAGAGATAGTTTTACTGTTGACAACACGTGACGAGTGTTGGCGCCCTCTACGCGCTCTATATAAACAGGACCCCCACGGCCTAGCAGCCAGTCGTAGACTCACCTCAGATGATGTTGCCCGCAGCTGGCAACGAAACGTCAGGGAGAAGTATTTCTACTATTGGACCACGGCCTCTTAGCCCGGAAGTTTTAATTACTGATAAATTTTATTGTCAATACAATCTGAAAGGAACATATACTACAATGAAGAGCCGTCCATGAAGATTTGTGCTAACTCAGCACATGCTCAATATGTCCACCATTTCGTTTCCTAACTTCCTTCAAACGAACACTGAAGTTAGTGATTACCATACGGCACATGTCTCCCGTAATTTCACTGCAAGCTTGAAGAATAAGTCTTCTGAGCTCAAAAAGAACCCCCGGACGTTTCGGGAAATTTTTTTCAAAATGTTCAAATGTGTGTGAAATCTTAAGGGACTTAACTGTTAAAGTCATCAGTCCCTAAGCTTACACACTGCTTAACCTAAAGTATTCTAAGGACAAACACACACGCCCATGCCCGATGGAGGACTCGAACCTCCGCCGGGACCAGCCACACAGTCCATGGCTACAGCGCCTTAGACCGCTCGGCTAATCCCGCACGGCGAAAATTTTTTCCTTTAGGCACCCCCAAAGAAAAAGAACACATGGATTGAGGTCTGGACTATTGGGGGGCCAATTTTGTCCGTCACTGAAGCGACCTGGAAACCTGAGTGAAATGATGTCGAAATGCTCGTGTAAAAACTCCAACACAGTGTTTGCAGTATGTGGCCTTGCTCCATCTTGCATGAATCACTGCGTGTTGAAGGGCAAGGCAGTAGCAAGAAGCTGTGGAATGAAGCTATTGCGAAGCATGCTCAATTAACGCTCGCTGTTCACAGTTTCTTCAAAGAAAAGTGGTCCAATAAGTCCGTGACTGGAAATTGCTGCCCACGCTGTAATCCTCGGAGCATAATGTTGTCGTTCATGAAGCACTTGTGGGTTTTCAGTGGCCCAAAAGCGTACATTTTGCTTGTTAACCACACCGTCTAAATGAAAATGCGCCTCGTCTGAAAACCAAACGTTGTTGAGAGTTTCTTCCCTATCCTCCGCCCACTGAGCAAACAATAGTCTCTGCTGCTTGTGCTCTTCAGTGAGCTTCAGTGCACAGGTCATCTTGTATGGGTACTTATGGAGGTCACTTTTAACAATGCGTTGAACGGAGCGTCTGGATATTCCTAGTTGCACTGCTGCCTTTCTACACGATTTCCCGGGACTTCTCTGTACAGCAACTCGTACCGCTTCAATATTCTCCGGCGAACAAACAGGCTTAGGCCGAGGTCGCTTCGCTCCCAATACAAATTTCTTGCAAGGGACCCAACGTGTGTTAAACTGTTGTCTAAAACGCCTCTGAGTCACAACAAGGTTTTTCGTTTCATGAAAAAGTAAGACAATTGCCGATCGTTGCTGTGTCGTCAGTCTTCCATTGTCAGCCATTGCTGCTTACTAGTCTCCTAGCGGCAGTATCGAGAATTACACTTCATTTCGTAACTCATTTGTTTTTCCAAGCTCTGCTGGTACTGCTGAAGGGATCCCAGCGGGATATCTAATGTGCGTAGTCAATTGTGAAAGAAACAATTGGTAACGCATTTCGTGCGCCACCCTGTATCTGACGAGGAACGGCACCTGCGCAATATCCTCAACGTCTTGCAAGTGTCATTCGTGGCCAGAGCAGTGTCCTGTGTCGCTGTGAGTGCGTTATGTCGGAGCCAGGTGAATCCGAACGTGCTGCTCGTATGTTGGGTGCTTACGTAACAAATGTAGCCGAGGTGCTTGCTGTTTTAACGGAAAAACATCACCCGTTATGTCACAACGTGGATCAAATTTTGTGTTGACTCACCGTGACTGACAGTCATTGAAGAGAATTATAAAGAAAAAAAATATGAAGACGGCAGCTACGGAGGGCGCTGCAGATCAGAATGTCGCACTCGCGAACCATTTCTGCACAAAAACAACACGAAGGGAGATCCGTGAGGAGGGAATTACCACAGTCGCCAGATCTCAGTGTTATCAAGCGTTTGGAGCCAACTTTGAAGAGAAGAGCGCGTCATCGCTGAGTTCGCCACTTTTTTGTAGGGATGAATGATAAGGCATTAAGTTTTTCTTTAACCTAATTTTTATGTTGTTCACAATTTGCAACACCTTCTAAACTTATCACGCTCTTTGAATGATCTTTTCCGAATGTAGGCCCTACTTCTGATCAAAAGACGATTCTGGTAGTCCAAGATTTTATTAATTATGTCCCGTTGTGTTCTTCTGGAGATATTTGCACAGAAACTTTTATCCCTAACACATATTTCTTTATATCTAACAGAGAACTGAAATACCAAATTTCAAAGATTTAGCTTTAAAAAGTTTTTTAACACCATGAAATATTTTCCTGAAAATTGTCATCTTCTGTTTCACCCTCTTAGGAGTTGAATTTCCAAAAACAGTGAAATAAATATTTTTTTGTTTCTAACATAGAAGCCAAATACAAATTTTCATAGATTCAGCTTAATATCTTAAAACTTTTCATCCCCTGTTTCACTCCCTTTGATTGAATTTTCAATAACAATCGATACGTATTTTTTTATTATTTATAACCGAAAAGTCAAATACCAGTTTTCATAGATCTAGGTTTAGAAATGCGTTAGTAGGTCTTTAATAATGATTCATCAAATAACTGCGCTGCCTTAATAGTTAGCTTTCCAAAAATGCCGAAACATGAATGCTTTCATTTCTGCCTGAGAAACCGAGTACAAGTTTTCATAATTCGAGCTTCAGAATTGTGAAATATTTTCAAAAAGCCTTTCGTCTCCTATTACACTCCCCACTCCACACCTTCTCCAAATTTCAAATTTTCGTCTTTAGCTGCTTGGACTGGGCGATGTTGAGTCGGTGAATCAGTCTGACTATTTCACTCCCCTAGTGGCTGAATTTGCAAAAACAATGAAACGCGTTTCTTTTTCATTTCCAGTCAGGAAGCGAAACACAAATTTTCAAATATTTTGCTCTATAAACGTTCTCGCAGAGAAATATTTTCATAAGACATGCCACCCCCTTAGGTGCCAATTTTCCAAAAACAGTGAAATGCGTATTATTTTCTTTTCCAACAGAGAGGCCAGATACCAGTTTTCACACATTTAGTGCCAAAAATGCTTGCTTAATGAAATATTTGCAAAAAAATTTCATCCCTCGTTGCACCTCCATAGAGGTTGAATTCCCAAAAGAGTAATGAACGTATTTTTTAATTTCTAACCGAGAAGTCAAATTTGAATTTTCATAGATTTAGCTTTATAAAGGTTTTCATAATGAAGTAGTTTCATAAAACATTTAATCCTCCATTTCCAAAAACACTGAAACATGTATTTTTTATTTGTAACCGAGAAGTCAAAAACCACTTTTTATAGCTTTAAAAATACTTCAGTACTTCTTCAATAACGATTTTTTTTATCGAAAATATCCTTTCATTCACTATTTCACTGGCACTGGGGCTAAGTTACCAAAAATGCTGAAACACGATTTTCTTTATTTCTGTCTGAGAGAAATTAAATATTATTTCCTTATTGTAGGATGAGGTCCGCCAGCCATGCAAAAAACAGTTTTTTCCAAGTACCCAAACATGTTTCAGCACCACTGTGCTATCATCAGTGGGTTTCCGTTTTATTTATTCTTTATACTTGGTGTGCATGATTTTTCCGGATCACTTGTGTATTAATTACTATAGGTAGCATGTTACGTTTTCGTGCGGCAAGCCTTTTTATTCTCCGCATCATGGTGATGTGTCGTGTTGCCCACGTAAATATAACACGTATTTTCCACAAACAAGGTCGTAAAGGCACTGCACCAAAGCACAGTGTGAGTGTGCACCAAGCCGCGGTTGTGTGGTCGCGGTAATGGACTGCGAACAGAGGAGAGTGCTTCCTTATGCGTCTGATCTTACAATACTACGCTGGTGGTCGCACCCACATCGGTTGTAACCAGAAGAAATCGTACCATTTGCACTATAGAGGCAAAAAAACTGGTACACCTGCCTAATATCGTGTACGCCCCCGCGAGCATGCAGAAGTGAAGCGACACGATGTGGCATGGACTCGACTATTGTCTGAAGTAGTGCTGCAATCCTGCAGGGCTGTCCATAAATCTGTAAGAGTGCCAGGGGGTGGAGATATCTTCTGAATAGCAAGTTGCAAGGCATCCCACATATGCTCAATAATGTTCATGTCTGGTGAGTTTGATGGCCAGCGGAACTGTTAAACCTCAAAAGAGTGTCCCCAGAACCACTCTGTAGCAATTCTGGACGTGTGGGCTGTCACATTGTCCTTCTGGAATTGCTCAAGTCCGTCAGAATGCACAATGGATGTGAGTGGATGCACGTGATCAGACAGGATGCTTACGTATGTGTCACGCTTCATAGTCGTATCTAGACATATCATGGGTCCCATTTCAGTCCAACTGCACACGCCCACACCATTACAGAGCCTCCATCAGCTTGAACAGTCCCCTGCTGACATGCAGGGTCCATGGATTCGTGAGTTTGTCTCCATACCCGTACACGTCCATCCGCTCGATACAAGTCATCAACAATCGAATATCGGTATTGATAGGCCCAGACGAGGCGTAAAACTTTGTATCGTGCAATCATTGAGGTTGTTTCGTTGAATGGTTCGCACGCTGACACTTGTTGATGGCCCAGCAATGTTCAAATGGTTCAAATGGTTCAAATGGCTCTGAGCACTATGGGACTTAACATCTGTGATCATCAGTCCCCTAGAACTTAGAACTACTTAAACCTAACTAACCTAAGGACATCACAAACATCCATGCCCGAGGCAGGATTCGAACCTGCGACCGTAGCAGTCGCGCGGTTCCGGACTGCGCGCCTAGAACCGCTAGACCACCGCGGCCGGCGCCCAGCAATGTGCAGCAATTTGTAGAAGGGTTGCACTTCTGTCACGTCGAACGAAAGATTCTCTTCAGTCGTTTTTGGTCCTGTTCTTGAAGCATCTTTTTTCGGCAACAGAGATGTCGGAGATTTGATGTTTTACCGGATTCATGATACACACGGCATACTCTTGAAGTGATCGTACGGGAAAATTCCCACTTCATCAGTATCTCGGAGACGTTGTGTCCCATCGCTTGTGCACCGCCTATAACACCACGTTCGAACTCACTTAAATTTTGATGACCTGCCATTGTAGCAGCAGCAACCGATCTAACAACTGCGCCAGACACGTGTTGTCTTATATAGACCGACCGCAGCGGCGTATTCTGCCTGTTTACATATCTCTGTATCTGAATACGCCTGCCTATACCAGTTGAAGTAGTTTGCAAAGATTGTATGTGGATGTAAAAGAGTACTCACTGAGCCGTGGCGGATCATTTCGCTACCGATAACTTCTAGCTGGCGTCTCACAAGGCAGCGCGGATTACTGCCTTGCGCTGTTATCTCTGCATCGCCTAGTCTTCAAAAGCGGCCGCTGGAGTCGCGTTTAGAGCGAGAGAGGCGTCCGAAGAGCGCGGCGCCGGCAACTGACGGCTTGTTTCAGCACAATGCGAGCTGGGGGGGGGGGGGCAGTACTTGGAGTAGTGGACACGCGGTGTGGACCAGGACGACGCCTTTTCCAGGTCGTCGTTCATCTTCTTCGCCAGGACTGGGAAAAAGGCAATGAACTGGTTCGCTTATGTTGTGCGCAACTAAAGTGCGTGTCATTTATGTTGGCGGCCGAGTTTAGGTTCGTTCTGCGCATCTGACGTCACAAAACACAGTCAGCCAATGAACAGAGAACGACGTTGCCACATCTCGACTGCAGTTGAGAAACGTTCAGTCATAAATAAAGCAATTGAACAAAAGCAATGTCTTGATAGCAGACTTTCTTTTATAGAAAGTTTGGAAAAAGCATTCTTTATACCAATTGCTTCATATTCTATTAATTAATTAAACCAAACAAGCAATAAGACTCCTAATTCAGGCGATAGCAAGGAAAGGTGTTTGTATCACTCTCACGAACCGCTTTTTCGCAATAAAGAACAGCGGTAATGGTTTATTTCCTATTGTACTTCGACGAATCGTGAGTAATTCATAGTCATACCAAGTGTTTGTCAGTATTTTGCGTGAGGTGTTATAGTCCTCATGGCATTAGGTAGTTAGACGAGGTTGTTAGTGTAACGGTTAAGGAGTTGGGCTGGTACTCGCAAGGTTATGAGTTCAAACCTTGTGTGGTGCTTAAAATTTTCATTATTTAAAAACAATATCGAAGTGCCTTACTTCACGAATTATATTCGTTTGAATGCAATTTTTTGAAATTTCTAGTGCTTTGTCTCTTCATTAACCCTTTCGTTGCTGCAGACACGTGCTCGCCGCATTCCGCGCTGTGCGCTATTCTGTCATCACTGCACTGCTCGCCTGTGCAGACCCATGTTGTTCCCACTGCTTTGACACACTTATCATTCGATTTCACAAAAACTATTTCGCCCAAAAATTTGATTTTTACACTTCATCTTGACTCATACCTTCCCCCCATAAATGACTTAATTTTGTTTCGATGTTCAACGCAGTTATTATGCAGCATTAAATGTAGTAAACCATTGCACGAAATTTTGAAGAGTTTGCAGAGGTAGAAGTCCATAGCGTATACTTTCCGTATGGTCGATTTTAGTTGCCACAATGTTGAGAATGAAATGTGGACAAGATACCTAAATTTCATATAAAATTTACTGTATAACAACATCTCATTTAATTTAAGTACGACATAGGTGTCGTATGTAATATTGAGAAATATTCCGTCTTTCGCGACTGTAATAAAAGTATTATTTACAACGGACGCGTTTGGCTTTATTTTAAAGCACTTCAATCAAGGAAAGGTATGGCACATACACAATGGTACTCATGTTCTCTTTCTTGTTTTTGTTCCACAGTCGCAGTTTTACCAATGGTATTGAAATATATTCCTCTTCTGCAACTGTAATAAGGGGCTTATTTAGACCAGACACATTTCTCTCTTTTGAAGCATCTTCAGTGGACAGTATTTTGTCTCCTCCACTGACAAGTCACCTTTCGTAGTTTTGTGCTGCGGTAACACAATATTCAACGTTTGTGTTGGCAGATCAGTGTTTTAGCAAATAAATGATGTTTGTGTGTGCCACACACAAAATTTATATTTGACATAGCTCAGAGCACTTCACTGATAGACGGTATATTCAAGTCCTAATGTTTTTGTAAGTCCACAGTTTTGTTTAATGTATTTTGTCTACTTCCTTTTGATTGATTGAAGTGCTTTAAAATAAAGCCAAACGTGCTTAGTGTAAATAAAACTTTTGTTACAGTCGCGAAAGACGGAATATTTCTCAATATTACATACACCTTTGTGGTACTTAAATGAGCTATTGTTATACAGTAAATTTTATATGAAATTTAGGTATCTTGTCCACATTTAATTCTCAACATTTGTAACCTCCCCACAAAAATTTTTACAAGACAGAAATATTATTTAGGAATGCCAATGGACATTGCGCTAAGTGTAACCTCTCCACTGAAATTTTAAAGACAGAAATAATAAATGAATAGGAGCCAAACGTAACCTCCCTAGCAATTACATTTAGTGACAATAATAATGAGAATCGCGATCTGACTCAAATATAAGTTCTTCATAAAAATTAAAGTCCATTCAGTGATAATGATAATTCAATTAAACCGAAATATCGGTCTTTGGCCCTGTGCAAAAATCAAAATTAAATTCTTACCTCATTGCAACACCTAGTCAAATTTCTGCTCTTGTTGTTGCGCACCGCTTGGAGGAACTGCATTGCAAATAATAATATTCCTTTTTTTTTTCTTTTGTAATCTAATTGAAAACTGAAACTTTTGTTTAGGGGAAGTGGAACGAAATAGTTACTTCAATTAAATGAAAATTTTATGTAAAATTGCTTTTGAAATCAAAGTTATTATTGGGGGCACTTGTTGAAAATTAGTTACAATAGTTAAACTTTACATTATCCGATGATTATCTTAATTAACAGTATACCTCATTCAGCATCTTGACCAGTGTTGTCGCCAGACCACATCACGCAACCCCACTGGACTGCTACCACTGACCGACCGCTCTGCATGACGACTACTAGCGTACCGCACGCCACTGAACAGAGCTACTGCTCGCGACGACTACTGACAGAGTACTGCCCTCAACTAGACAGAGCTACAGACTCGCAACGACTACTGACAGACTGAGAACCGCTCGCAACACTCGCGCGGTCAAGCGCATACTCTCTGGTCACAGATGCTGCAATGCCTCGCCATCGCTGCTATGTTACATACGTGTTTCACATTGTGGCAACTAAAATCGACCATACGGAAAGTATACTCTATGGACTTTTACCTCTGCAAACTTTTCAAAATTTCGTGCAATGGTTTACTACATTTAGTGCTGCATAATAACTGCGTTGAACATCGAAACAAAATTAAGTCATTTATGGGGGGAAGGTATCAGTCAAGAAGATGTGTAAAAATCTAATTTTTGGGCCAAATAGTTTTTGTGCAATCGATTGATAAGAGTGTCAAAGCAGTCGGAACACGATGTGTCTGCATAGGCGAGCAGTGCAGTGACAAAATCGCACACAGCGCGGAATGCAGGGAGCACGTCTTTGTAGCAGCGAAAGGGTTATTGCAGCCGTGGTGGCTTTACTTCATGAACTGCGCGCTCCCCCCTAAACGTAAGCTTGCGAACTATACTATACTATGGCGCTGCTTCTATTGGTTGGTTGGTTGGTTTGGGGAAGGAGACCAGACAGCGTGGTCATTGGTCTCATCGGATTAGGGAAGGATGGGGAAGGATGTCGGCCGTACCCTTTCAGAGGAACCATCCCGGCATTTGCCTGGAGTGATTTAGGGAAATCACGGAAAACCTAAATCAGCATGGCCGGACGCGGGATTGAACCGTCGTCCTCCCGTGCTTCTATTGGCGCGTGCGTCGTGTGCAACTGGCAACGCAGCAATCTCCCGCGTCTGGGCGGGCATGCGCGAGCCGCCAAGATAAAAGAATTGAACTATAGTTGTTCAGCTCTGTGCACCGATTTCCCGCTCCGCATGTTGTTTGAGCAGATTTTTGTGTTTATGTTCACCGAGTCGTCATGAACGCCTTATTATTTAGCTCTGCAATTCTAGGACTATACTGGTCTGTGTGTCAAGTAACTTGTTTTAATGTGCTGGCCAGCGTTCTCTCTCAAAACAATTTGTCAAGCTAAGTGGTGCTATGGTTATGTAATGTGCCGAGTTGCCCCGTATAGCTGCATCAGGCCGTGCGCTGTGGCCGAGCGGTACTAGGCGCTTCTGTCCGGAACCACGCGGCTGCTACGGTCGCAGGTTCGAATCCTGCCTTTGGCATGGATGTGTGTGATGTCCTTAGGTTAGTTAGGTTTAAGTGTAGGGGACTGATGACCTCAGATGTTAAGTCCCATAGTGTTCAAAAATGGCTCTGAGCACTATGGGACTTAACATCTGTAGTCATCAGTCCCCCAGAACTTAGAACTACTTAAACCTAACCTACCTAAGGACATTACACACATCCATGCTCGAGGCAGGATTTGAACCTGCGACCGTAGCGGTCACGCGGTTCCAGACTGAAGCGCCTAGAACCGCACGGCCACGCCGGCCGGCTAAGTCGCATAGTGCTTGGAGCCATTTGAACCATTTTGATCTACATCATGTGCCTGTGTCTTATCTAGTTTCTCTTTAATTGTTTTTGTTTTAAAATTCCTTAAACAAGGCAACCCGCTGTACTAAGTTCTAATATGTGTTTTCATGATATATTAGAAACTGTGGGACTAACTGGTATTACTATTATCCAGCCCTTCTAAGAGTGGTGTGAGCTCCGGCTACTGGTAAGACACTGGCGAGTAGTTTACTATACGTCTCCCTGGACGATCTCACAGCTCCATTTCTGTAGTTTTCTGCTAGCGAAGTTTATTTCCTACGGCGTACCGACTTATCGGAAACGCTCTATAAGTACAATCATGTGTAAACCATAATTTTACTTGTATAATCCAATCAGACACATATCTTTCTTGTTTGTAACAGCACTTAATAAGTTCCAGAATGAGATTTTCACTCCGCAGCGGAGTGTGCGCTGGTATGAAATTTTGTGGCAGGTTAAAACTATGGATTGGATCGAGACTCGAACTCGGGATCTTTGCCTTTCGCGGGCAAGTATTCTACCGACTGAGCTACCCAAGCACGACTCTCGACCCCTGCTCACAGCATCAGTCCAGGAGTGGTAGTTCTGTAAGTTTCGCGGAAGAGCTACTGTAAACTTTGGTGGGTAGGAGACAAGGTATTGGCAGAATTGATGCTGCGAGGACGGGGCGTGAGTCGTGCTTGGGTAGCTCAATCGGTAGAGCAGTTGCCCGCGGAAGGCAAAGGTCCCGAGTTCGAGTCTCGGTCCCGCCCACGGTTTTAATCTGACAGGAAGTTTCACTTGCTAAGTTGCTGGGAGAGTGTTCGGTGTCGGCAGCTTCTCGCCACGTGGGCCTGTCTTACTTGCGACCGTGTGCTCGGCTCTCGAGCATTTCCTAGTGCGGCTTACTGTTCGTTTGCAGTCGCGCGTCTTGTTTGTCCGTGCTCAGTCTGAACAGGCCTATCTTGTTTTATCTGACTTGCCCTGTAAACGAAAATTTGCTGTCGGCCAAGAAGCCTTTTATTAACACGCTTCGCACAGGAAATTTTATCTTTAATCTATTATTGTTCTAAGTTTTATTGTAAATCCTTTTGGGTAGTCTCTATGTTATCTTCGTCAATATTTATCTTTTGTGTGTCCGCCTAATGTCTTTTACGTGAATTCACTTCAAGAAATTTATCTAGAAATATTTTAATTAATTTAAAATTGTTTAATTAAAATTTTTTAAAAAGGCCAATAATGTTAAGGTCTTTTTTCTTTAATTTGTTGTTATTATTATAATAATTTAACGGCTGCCTTACTCACCATTTTGAGCTTCCGTAAAAGCAAATTATCTCCAATTTTTCTACCTGTTTTTCAAAGGGGGTCTGTTATCAAAGAAAATATATAAAAATAAATGTTTTTGTTATTGTTCAAGGTTAAAAAATGTTAGTTTAAGCGGCCTAGTCCTTTCATGTCATTCCCGTGAGCCTGGCAATTTCCGATTTCACTCACCCGCGTCAATTTTCGCTTTTCGTTATTATTATTATTATTATTTACTGGCCACATTCGATTACTCCCGTCGTTCCACTTTCAATTTTTAGTGTTCTGTAACTTAATCGGGTGAAACTGAACCCTTATAGAATCACTTTGGTATCTGTGTGTGTGTGTGTGTGTGTGTGTGTGTGTGTGTGTGTGTGTGTCTGCCCGACTGTTAAGAACTCCTTTTCTCAGGAACGAGTCGAAGCATCAAGATCAAATTTTTGTAACATACTAAGATCTACGATTGACGGTGTAAGAGATGTTAGCTTCTGAGTTAATGCAATGAAAGGATACGGCCATTTGCTTCACATATTGTGGTTCTCGCCAACGCACTCGTCTAAACCAAGCAGGAAGACTTCACAGTAAAAGTACAGGAAAAAATCCGAAAGTTGTTCTATCAACCGAAAAAAGATTTTTCTTGACAGTTGCTATCCGATTGACTGTCTGACTCTGTTTAGACCCATTTTTATCAGGAATGGGTGCACGTATTAAGCTCACATTTATGTCGCACAAGGTATATGATCCCTTCGTGATTTAAAAAATATGCGCTTCCAAGTCAATGAAATCAAAAAATGTAAACCCCAGTTTCCTTCATTCGTAAGAGTGAAAGAAATAATAGGTTGCATGGATTGACTATTCCGTCGGTTCTTGGTAGAATATACTTTTTTCATCTTCTTCACTTTGCTGGTGACTGAGTCAATTTCTCGTTACGCAGCTTCATTGGAAAGGGCTGTCCAGACTCTTTTGACCCAGTATTTGTTTACCCTTGCTGAAATAATGCTTGTTTCAGTTTTGAGGAGCCTGTCTTCTTTTATTTTTAATTTGGAACAGGATTTTGCGAGAATGGGTGGTTTTCGGGAGAGTTAGGTTTTATAGTGGCTGGTCCTGAGCACTATGTGACTTAACTTCTGAGGTCATCAGTCCCCTAGAACTTAGAACTACTTAAACCTAACTAACCTAAGGTCATCACACACATCCATGCCCGCGGCAGGATTCGAACCTGCGACCACAGTGGTCGCGCGGTTCTAGACTGTAGTGCCTAGAACCGCTCGGCCACTTCAGCCGGCCACGGTTTTATAGTGTTGGATCTTTAGTGCCTGTTGACCAGCTGTTAATCGTTATACGCTCTTTACTCTTTTACATTAGACGGGTTCTACATCTACATATATACTCCACAAACCACCTTACTGAAATGGAAATGAAATGATCGTTTGGCGTCATTGGCCAGGAGGCCCCTTGCGGGGCAGGTCCGGCCACCTAGGTGCAGGTCTTACTACATTCGACACCACACTGGGCGACCTGCGCGCCGGATGGTGATGAAATGATGAAGACAACACAACACCCAGTCCCTGAGTGGAGAAAATCTCCGACCCAGCCGGAAATCGAACCCGGGCCCGTAGGACGGCAATCCGTCACGCTGACCACTTAGCTATCGGGGCGGACACCTTACTGAAAAGGAATGTCGTGTGGCGAGGGCCTCCAGGAGGGTAGACCCGATCGCCTGGTGCAAGTCGTTTGAGAAAATCTCCAGCCCAGCCTGGAATCGAGCCCGGGCCACCAGGCACAAGGTAGTCCGCTGTCCACTCAGCTACGGTGGCGGATTAACCACCTTACCGTACATGGTGGAGGGCAGGTTGTACCACTACCAGTCATTTTCTCTTTTTTTCCACTCGCAAATAGAGCGAGGGAAGATGACTGTTTACAAGAAACCGTACGAGCCCTAATTTCTCGCACTTTATATACATTGTCCTTACGCAAAATGTAGCATGGCGCCAATCGAATCGTTCTGCAGTCGGCCTTAAATACTGGTTCTCCAAGTTTGTCCAGTAGTGAAACTTCCTGGCAGATTAAAACTGTGTGCCGGACCGAGACTCGAACTCGGGACCTTTGCCTTTCGCGGGCAAGTGCTCTACCAACTCAGCTACCCAAGCTGTGAGGACGGAGCGTGAGTCGTGCTTGGGTAGCTATGTTGGTAGAGCACTTGCCCGCAAAAGGCAAAGGTCCCGAGTTCGAGTCTCAGTCCGGCACACAGTTTTAATCTGCCAGGAAGTTTCGTATGAGCGCACACTCCGCTGCAGAGTGAAAATCTCATTCTTGCCCAGTAGTGTCCCCCTAGGGATTCCCATTTGAGCTCACCAAGTATCTCCGTAATGCTTGTTTGTTGATTATAACAAATGTAGCAGCCCGCCTCCAAATTACTTCCATGTGTTCGTTTAATCCGACTTGATGGGGCTCCAAGAATGGATCGCACTAGCGTTTTACATGGCGTCTGCATTATGAATGAGCTACACTTTCCTAAAATTCTCCCAATAAAAAAAAAAAAAGCCGAACATTCGCATTCTATACTGCCAACTCGGCGTGCGCATTCCATTTCGTATTGCTTTGCAACGTTACGTCTAGATATTTAACCCTTTCACGACGGCGCCGTGTTTGTTGCGTCGTCCGCTGTGGCCGAGCGCCAGTCCCGCCTGGCCGTGCCGGCTGTACAGTGCATTTTTTTGCACTCTCCGCGGCGCTACTCTGTCCTGCTTTCACACTCGTGGTGTTATCACATTTATTGGACTTAATTTTGAATAAAAACAGTTTTCTTCGATTTTCAGACGATTCCCGCCATTTTCTCGTACGTTCTATAAAATCTGTGTTTTGGATTCAGCTCTGGTGGGATGGGTGATTTATTATTTAAAACATATATTGTATAGGAAGCAGTAAAGGAGTTTTGCTATTTGGGGAGCAAAATAACTGATGATGATCGAAGCAGAGAGGATATAAAATGTAAACTGCCAATGGCATGGAAAGCGTTTCTGAAGAAGAGAAATTTGTTAACATCGAGTATAGATTTAAATGTCAGGAAGTCGTTTCTGAAAGTATTTGTATCGAGTGTAGCCATGTATGGAAGTGAAACGTGGACGATCTATAGTTTAGACAAGCAGAGAATAGAAGCTTTCGGAATGTGATGCTATAGAAGAATGCTGAAGACTGAGTGGGTAGATAACGAGGAGGTACTGAATAGAACTGGGTAGAAGAGGAATTTGTGGCACAACTTGACTAGAAGAAGGGATCAGTTGGTAGGACATGTTCTGAGACATCAAGGGATCACCAATTTGGAGGGAAGTGTGGAGGGTAACCAAGAAATGAATACACTAAGCAGATTCAGAAGGATGTAGGTTGCAGTAGTTATTCGGAGACGAAGGGGCTTGCACAGGATAGAGTAGCATGGAGAGCTACGTGAAAGCAGCCTCTGGACTGAAGTCAACAACAACAACAGAGCTAGCTGCTATTCATCACACCATCTAGGCAATTTGTGTAGGTCATTTTGTATATTCCGACAGTCACTCAACGACTACACCTTCCCATGCAGCACAACGTCGTCAGTAAAAAGCCATAAATTGCTGCTCAGCTTTTCCGTCAAGTCATTTATGTTTATAGAGGATAATAGCGGGACTTTCACGCTTCCCTGGAGCGCTCCTGACGGTATCCTTGTCTCAGGTGAACACTCGCCGTCGAGGACCGTGTACTGGGTTCTATTAGCTACGTGAAAAGTCTTCGAGTCACTCAAATGTCCGGGAACTTAGCCGTATGCTCGGACCTTCGTTGATAATCTTCAGTGGAGCTACGCGTCTAATGCATTCCGGAAATCTAGGAATATGGAACCTGCCTGTCGTCCTTCATCCATGGTTTGTAGCACACCACGTGAGAAAAGTGCAAACTGAGTTTCGCACGATTGATGCTTTCAAAATCATTGCTGATTTGTGGACAGAAGGTTCCCTGTCTCGAGAAAATGTACTGTATTCGAACGCAGAAGTGTTCAAGAAATCTGCAGCAGTTGCCATGTATTCCCATTCGCCATAATTCGCGATAATTGCAGTCCTCATCTTTCTTTCAATCCCCTCTTGCTCGCCATTCCAATTTCTGCCGCCCTTCACGTTACTCTCGGCTGTCCGCGCTTCCTCCTTCCCGACGACGTCCATTTCAGCCCTGCTTTTAGCCATTGACCTTGCTCCATTTGCCATATGTGGTCTTTCCATTGAAGAGGTCTTTTCTCAATTCTTTGTGCGACTGGTTGTACTATATATATTATCTCAAAAATGGTTCAAATGGCTCTAAGCACTGTGAGACTTAACATCCTCAGATGTCCCCTAGACTTAGAACTACTTAAACCTAACTAACCTAAGGACATCACACACATCCATACCCGAGGCAGGATTCGAACCTGCGACCGTAGCAGCAGCGCGGTTCCGGACTGAAGCGCCTAGAACCGTTCGGTCACAAGGGCCGGCATCCATTATCTCCCTAATTTCATCGTTTCTTCTCCTCTCCGTTCCAGAGCTGCCACCCTTATTTCATCTGTCTTTTCTACGTCTCTCCCACAGTCCACCCTTCTCCACAAAACGTTAGCATACTTTCAACTACTATATGCAGATGCCTCTTCTTTGTTTCTTTTGATATTGTCCTGCTCCACAGAATATTTAGCTTCTAATCTGCTCCTCTCGCCTTCTGAATCCTACCTTCCACATTCGGTTCACAACTTCCCGACGCATGCATAACCGATTCTATTTAAACTCGCCGGCTCGGTGGCCGTGCGGTTCTAGGCGCTTCAGTCCGGAACCGCGCTACTGCTACGGCCGCAGGTTCGAATCGTGCCTCGGGCATGGATGTGTGTGAAGTCCTTAGGTTAGTTAGGTTTAAGTAGTTCTAAGTTCTAGGGGACTGATGACCTCAGATGTTAAGTCCCATAGTGCTCAGAGCCATTTGAACCATTTTTGCTGTCAATACTTGAACAGCGGCAAACAATAGCGACTAGACTTCCACACTGCAAAGGAATTCCCATACCACTACGTGACTGATTCCATCATTCCAGTATACAGGGTGATTATAATTAAAGTTAAACTTTCAAAACGCTGTAGAAATAACACCACTGGTCAGAATGACGTCAAATTGCGACGGAATGTTATCGGAGAACGGGGAAAACGTATGGCAGAATAAGAAAAAATAGTGTAAAAATTGATCAATAGATGGCACTGTATGTGTCGGAATACGTAAATGAAAGCACCTGTCATGCGTACGATCCATTGAAGTAAGTATAAACACGTCGGGTTCACAGCATTTCCTCCTTACGCGTCTGCGACGTTCGCCATGCCTGCCTCAAAGCAGGACCGCGCTCTGCTTGTAGAGTTGTATTACGAGAATGGTGACTGTGCACACGTCGCTCCGCAGAAGTTCCGGACAGTGAAGGGTTTCAAAAAAGGCGTTGGTCCGATGACTGCCGTGGGTCTCCAGAAAATTATTCGGAAATTCGAAAAGACGGGTTCTTTTGGTGTGCAACCTGCTAGAGGGAGGAAAAGAATTGATTCGACGTCAGTGGAAGCAGTGGCCACAGAAATGCGCGAGGAGACGAGTGGTGGTGTGCAAACGTGTAGTGTGAGGAGAATAGCCCGAACATTGTACATACCCGTGAGCACGGTGGGTAAAATCCTACGAAACGAGTTCCTAGATAACAGAACGCAGCATGTCATTCTCAATGGAGAGAAGCCTTCCGAAGTAAGAGTGATCTCAGGCGTGCCGCAGGGGAGTGTCGTAGGACCGTTGCTATTCACAATATACATAAATGACCTTGTGGATGACATCGGAGGTTCACTGAGGCTTTATGCGGATGATGCTGTGGTATATCGAGAGGTTGTAACAATGGAAAATTGTAATGAAATGCCGGAGGATCTGCAGCGAATTGACGCATGGTGCAGGGAATGGCAATTGAATATCAATATAGACAAGTGTAATGTGCTGCGAATACATAGAAAGAAGGAAGCCTTATCATTTAGCTACAATATAGCAGGTCAGTAACTGGAAGCAGTTAATTCCATAAATTATCTGGGAGTACGCATTAGGAGTGATTTAAAATGGAATCATCATATAAAGTTGCTCGTCGGTAAAGCAGATGCCAGACTGAGATTCATTGGAAGAATCCCAAGGAAATGCAATCCGAAAAGAAAGGAAGTAGGTTACAGTACGCTTGTTCGCCCACTGCTTGAATACTGCTCACCAGTGTGGGATCCGTACTAGATAGGGTTGATAGAAGAGATAGAGAAGATCCAACGGAGAGCAGCGCGCTTCGTTACAGGATCAATTAGTAATCGCGAAAGCGTTACGGAGATGATAGATAAACTCCAGTGGAAGACTCTGCAGGAGAGACGCTCAGTAGCTCGGTACGGGCTTTTGTTGAAGTTTCGAGAACATACCTTCACCGAGGAGTCAAGCAGTATGTTGCTCCCTCCTACGTATATCTCGCGAAGAGACCATGAGGATAAAATCAGAGAGATCAGAGCCCACGCAGAAGCATACCGACAATACTTCTTTCCACGAACAATACGAGACTGGAACAGAAGGGAGGACAGATAGAGGTACTCAAGGTACCCTCCGCCACACACCGTTAGGTGGCTTGCGGAGTATGGATGTAGATGTAGAGAACATCCTTCTTTGCTATCCATTCAGAATTACCCATGTGCACAAGTTGCTTCCTGTTGCCCTGCCGGCAAGAGGGACGTTTGCTTTCGAATTTCTTGCCCGCATGGATGTGGACAATGAATGGTCGTGGAAGATTTTGTGGACAGAAGAAGCCTACCTCCATCTGACACTATATATCAATATACAGAATTGTCGAATATGGGAACGGAAAATCCACACGCAAATCAACCACTACCACTTCATCCTGAAAAGGTCACTGTTTGGTGCGGGTTTACGGCATCATTTATCATAGGGCCATATTTTTTCGAAGAGACAGGTGCTTCCCGTCCTGTTAGCTTTACCGTCACTGGTAAGCGCTATGAGTGTCTTTTGCGCAAGCACGTCATTCCAGCTCTGCAACAGCATGGATGTGTGGATGGGATAACTTTTATGCAAGATGGCGCACTTCCGCACATTGCAAATCCAGTCAAGCTGACGCTGAAGCGCCGTTTCGGAAACGCTAGAATTATCAGCCGCCATTTCCGTACATCGTGGTCGTCTCGATCATGTGATATTAATCCGTCTGGCTTCTGGCTGTGGGGCTATCTGAAAGATGTGTCCAGTGTTCCGATTGCAAACTTAGCTGCATTGAAGGTACGCATTGCACTACACCTTCTAAACGTGACCTTGGAGACATTTAGATCAGTTGTCCAACATGCTGTTCCTCGATTTCAACTTTTTGCAGAAAACGGTGGACAGAACATTGAACATGTTTTGCGCCAGTCAGACGGAAATTAATAATCCGATTTGATTTTGATTCATGCTTTTTATGCGATTTTAGACCTCAGTTAAAAACTGATGTGACGATGCTTTTTATGCGGTTTTTGGCCTCAGGACAATTAAAAGCCGATTGTTCTCACCCGATGTGATACGACCTTGCCGTGGTGGATGGGCTTACGTAACTAACAGTATCGCACCTATACACCCATGCACACTGAGCAGTACAATTTGTTTAACGTCTTAAACGTCAAACACACACCGTAGGCACTGTTGTATGATTCATTGTCATTTGTAGTCGACCACTATTAAATTATGACACTTCCAGCGCCATCTATTGCTACATTTTGTAACTGTTTATGTTTCTTCTTTCATACGTTTTCCTCCTTCTCCGATAATATTTTGTTGTAATTTGAAGGTCATTCTGACCAGTGGTGTTAGTTCTACAGCGGTATCAAAGTTTAATAATAATCACCATGTATGTTGGATGTACAGGGGGTCTTTCCTAAGACCGGAGTTCCGGCAGATATCTGCAATTTATTTATGGAATCTGTAGTTGTAGTCAGCCCAAACAAATACTGCCAATCTCGTCTCTCATGTGACGCCCAGCGCCGACGGACAAAATGATTTTTAAAGCGGAATTTTACTTGTCCATTCGATAGAGCGGTCGAAATTAGTCTAGTGCTATACTCGCTTTATCGATATGCAATAACAGGGATGGTAAAACTGGAAGAATAGCCAGTAAACCAGCAATGACAGCTCTGCCCCGGCTAGCGCTGACGGCTGATGGCAAGTGTGCAGCGCTACCCAGCCGCTGCTGCAGTACCCATTATTCTCCGTGTTTTGTTATTACGTATCGATAAGACGAATATCGCACTAGACTAATTTAGGACTGCTCTATCGATGGGCACTTCAGATCCATTTTAAAGGTCATTCTGTTCGTATTCGGAAACAAATTGATGCTTTCCGTCGATGCTGGACGTCGCACGAAAGACGTGATGAGAAATATTTGCTCTGGGCTGACTCCCGTTACACACTGCAAAAAATAAATTGCAAATATCTTCAGAATCGCCAGTGAAAATGCACCTCACAACTCTTAGAAGAGACACCCTGTATGTTTTAAACAGGGTCGGTGACATATTGCATTCGAAGTTTGGAATGGTTTATTCAACTTTATCCCTACTTTAACTATTGCATACTCTCCGAATAAGGTGTGTCTGCTGCGCTTCTGAACCTATACATTCCATCGCTTCCCATAGTGCGCCGATAACTACAGAAACAAATGCTTTTTCTAAAGCCACAAATATTATGTGTACTTGCTGACCTTTACAATACTCCTTCTCACGTATAACATGATCCATACAATATAGTTCAACAGTAAAGCTGCCTAGTATTCTCGCATCTCTCCCTGAATCTCATTCTCCAGCCTGTCTTTCAATATACCGGTTAGAAGTCTTCTGATAGACGCCAGTAATTCCTTGTGTCTTTCCTGTTTCTTTTTCATAGATAGCAGATACGTATGATGCACACCACTCTCTTCGTATTTCCTCTCCCCCCCCCCCCCCCCCCCGTAACATAACTGAACGATTCTTACCTTTTTTATCATCTCTTTCAGTTTGTCCTCTAATTTACCTGTATGACCTAATGTATCGTTTATGTCGCAGACTTCTATCACCTGGTCTCTTCCTGTTTCTGCCAGAAGTTCTCAAAAGTGCTTTTTCCACTGTCCAATAGATATATGTGTTGCGTAGCAAACTATTTTCATCTTTCTTACCATCCTCCATCCCTCCACCGAACCACTCTTTCCAAAAGTATGTTGCGAAATAGACCATTCGCTTGCATACATATATTTTTAATATGTGTTAAAAACATATTCACTGTAAGGAAAGATGAGATATACGGCGCCTAGTTTCAGTGTTCGCCTGTCTTTTAACACCTGACGATCCTAGGACCACTAGAACGTCGCGGTGGACGTCACGAACCCTCCCGAGTCGTCCCGCGGCACTGACCGCCAGGGGAGGCAGTTCTAGCGACCATGCGCGCCGACGCCTGGCGGCGCCGCTGCTGGCGCTGCGATCGGCCGCCATCTTGCCCCGGCGTGCAGCCGCGACCAACCAGCGCGCGCGGCCTGGTCGATCTGCTCCGTCCTGACAGCCAGTCAGTGCCAGAGCTCGCTGCGAGTGAGATCGCCCCCGCTAGTGCGTCGTGCGCGTGTCCTCGAATTGTGACAAAAGTGATCCTCGGGCCAGCGCGTTGGTTCCGTTTGTGTGTTCAGTGAGGCGTGGAGTGCTACCGGGATAAGGAAGGAAAACAACACGGCGGAGAGAGCAACGCCGGGCGTCCAGCGGAGGAGTAAATGGATATTTGCGGCGCCCTGGGTGAGTTTCGCACGAGATCCGACTAAGGCGCTGCTATGCAGTTGTGTGTATACATGTATCAGTCCGTGCTACGCTCGTTCGAAGGAAAATTTTGGATTATGAGACTCGTGGCCGTCGCTGCTGGGGTGAGCACGCTACTGTGGAGGATTTCTTTTTCTGTCTCGGTAAGGCGCTAAGGACGGGACGGGACAGAACGGAACTTCACGTACGTGTGCGTGGGTGTGTGCGTGCGATACAAGTATGCGTGCATGTGTGAGCGTAAGCCCATGCGCGCGCAGCCACACACACACACACTCACACATACAGTATGTGCGACGGGAGCCGGCAAGATGCGACGGTGCTCTAGCTTTGTGGAAGGGGGTGGGGGAAGAGGAGAGGGCGCGAGCGTTGGAAGGGGTGAGTGACTGACGCGCAGCGGGTGCAGGGGGAGTCGCTACAAGAGGCAGTGCGTATACAGCACAGGCCGAATCGATCAGGCCCCGTGGAGTACTGGCCAGGGGCGGGAGTGGGGGAGGAGGGGGCTGTTTTCAGCACACATTCACGACGCGGGATTTGTGGACTGCTGCCCCCTCCCCTAGGCTCACTTGTTTCGCCCTAAATGAACCGCGCCGCGCTGCGTCGGGCCGTGTGTTTTATAGCACAAACGGCGAAGCACCAGATCGAACTCCAGGCTCCAGCGCCTGCTCTCCTTAACCGTCAGACCGTTTCGTGCCGTAATAACACCACTTTTCAGCTCTCTGGCTGTGCGAATGGCCTCTCGTAAAAGAACAAGATCATCACCGAAGATTCTTTGTGTCTTCTTATAGTACGAAGTTTGTCTCTGCGGCTAAATAAAAAGTTCTCACTAAAATCGTTAGATGAGTACTCCCGCGTCATATTATAAAATACTAAAATTCGTGTTGCAGCGACCATTCTCAGGCTGTAGGTTAATTTAGCTGGCGAGTGGGTGTGTCAATATATTGTCTAGTATTGTCCATATTTTGCAGTTGTTAGCGTGACTGTATTCAATACATAGGAAGTATGAATAGCAACGCCTTCAGTCCTAATTTGTTCGTGTTTGTTGAGTCATACCACGCACAACAGCATATGTTGCAAACTAAGCGATTCATCAAAGCATAGAAAACAAGCTGGCAGTTATATACAACGAAGCCAGTAGTACTACCATAAATCCACTTGAGCAGCTGGAAATATATCTCCATAAAATCACAAAGACTTAATCCATGTTAAATGAACAGAGATTCCGCTAACCACAGTTATTTTAAAGGCTTGTTTTAAATTTATTTCCTTATATATAACAAATCATTTAAAGCTCTGATATCGGACGCTGCATAATAGACTTCATCTTTGATTATGTCATATTAAACGTCATCTGTGAAGTGTTTTGAAATATACAAATAAGTGTGCACTTTGAGTGACGTGAAGTGCAGTTAAATCAACGTCTGCTGATATTGAAAACATGGAACATGTTCTTTCTCGGTTTTTCGGTAAGTTTTCCCTGTTTCTCATCATATTTTCTGTTATTTAATCAGCGGATTTTTAAACATCTAACCTTCTCCCAACAAGAACATATATTTCTCATCACTTCACTCAACAGGTGAAGTAAATATTGTATTAAAACGATTTGCAGCTCATGATAGATCTACGGGGCCCGAAATGCATCGTGTGACGTAGTAAAACACAAAAAATTGTAATTGAAACCGTTAATAGTCATTATTCCTTTGTGTTCACTTTATTGTCTTTCTGTGGAATAATAAGACTACCAGTATCAAATTTCTTTAATTTTATTGACCGTGAAGCACTGGTCGTTGTTAGGAGAGAGGGACAGAATGTATGCCAAAAATATTTTAAGAGATTGTCACAAACTAAAGAAACTTATGTATATTTATTTATATAAATAAACAGGTGCTTAATTACCAGTCACATTTCCCTTCTTGTGTTTTGGAAGCATCGTCGGTGCACAGTGACAACTATTTTTCGTATTATTGTATTCAAAATAATAGCAACCGAATATAGTCGAATTAAATCAGGGGATGCTGAGGGAAGTGGATTACGAAAAGAGAAACCAATAGTGGTAAATGCTTTCTGTTATTTGAGCAGCAAGAAAGTGACTGTTGCGGAAATAGAGGTTATATAAATTGCAGACTAACAATAGCAGAAAAGAGCGGCTTTTAAGAACATATATTTGGTAAAGTCGAACATAAATTTAAGTGTTAAGAAGTATTTCCTTAAAGTCTGGCTTTTAACCTTGAACGGAAGTGAAATTTGTAATATAAGCAGTATAAACCAGAGGACTAGAAGCTTTTGAAATATGGTACAGAAGAATGCTGAAGATTAGGTGGGTGACTGGGAAAACAAACGGAAAAGTACCACATCGAATTGTGGAGAAACTAAATTTATGCTACAAAAGAACTAAAAGAAGAATCAAGGAGTAGGAAGTTGGCAAATGAAGTATAAAATATTGGTAGTAAAAACTGTAGAGGGAGGTGAAGGTATAACTACAGTAAGCAGAATCAGATGGAAGCTTTTTTTTATTTCGCCTTCAGTGTGGATTTAGGCATCAATTATTGTATTACACCTCTAGCCTTTGTCAGTTAAACTACTGAGTTTTAACAATTACAAAAACAAACTGATATATCTGATAAATATATAAACGTAGAAATTAACACTTAAAAACAAAAAACACACTGATTCTTCACTACTAGCAAAAAAAGGTAAACTTCTTAATGTCTGGTTACTGAAGTTTACAAACGCATTTGTACTGTCGCACCTCTTTGAGACACAAACATCTGAGTGAATTTGAATATGTGAGTTGTAAATTGATATTATTTAAGAAAATATTGTTAATTTATCACTAAAAATGTGGTTACACTTGCTGTTGTGGATTTTAAAATTGCCATATCTTTTCTCAAATGGCTATAGATTGCATTACTCATGATGAAGAGGTTTGCACATGATATAGCTCCATGGAGAGCTCCAACAAACTAATCTTCGTACCGAAAACCCCCAACAATACTGTATTTACATAATCTACACGTATCTAGATCCATATAATACAGTTTTGGGCGCTATTCTCCTGGTGTTGAGTTAAAGACAATTTTTTGACTCACACTCTGAGCTTTTAACAGTTTTTGGTGGCCCTTTCTTTAAATACATGCCACGATGGAGCTAGCAAGAGTTTTCCTGTGCGATACGGAATGTCCTATTCCCGACATTTGCGAGCACATTTCACAGAGACCGACGTCGTACACATAAAGGCACTAATTATTACTACTGGCTACAGAGTGACAGAAGATATAGTAATAAAATTATGATTTTCTGTAGCTATATGGGTACTGGGTCAGGGTATTTTCACTACTACATTCGCAATACATATTTTTTTCTGATTTAAGCCGAACACTTTTCGGAGCTACATTTTACGATACTACATTCACCTTTTTGAGCGTTTCATCTGTTTTTGTTTACCACATTCATTTGGGCACAAAATATTGGCTTCTGCATTGGTGAAAAGGCCTACTTTTGCGCTTATTTTAGAAACACAATGCAAAAAGTAATCTTAGGCTGTTTGAATAATACCACTAGGGACGTTACATCATATGCGAAGGGAGAAATTACAAACGGAGTCCCACAGGATTCAATCATTGGCCCACTGTTGTTCCTGCTTTATTATAATGATATGCTATTTTATTTGAATCAAGAATCAGAATTACTCTTATTTGCAAATGATACAATCATTGTGAAGCCAAGCAAAGAAGTATGAACGGAGAAAATAGCAGTGATGTCTTTGTGAAAGTTGCTGAATGGTTTTACACAAATGGGCTAGCAACTTTTAAAAAAGTAGTGCATCCAGTTTTATAGGACCGTCAAAAATATCCTATATCATATTAATCTAATGCACCAACAAGAAATAATAAGCAGGTTTGAAAATAAGAAGTTCTTGGGTGTCCATATCGACGAAAACTTAAACTCGTTACTCCATATAGTAGACCTGCTCAAACGTTTATGTACGGCTACTTTTGCCATAATAATAATTGCCACCTCTCGGGGTATCGAAGTCAGTACGTTAAAATACTGTGCGTATTTTCATATGTAGGTATCTCATTAAGCAGCTGGGAATATTACCCACAGCTTCACAGCACCTTTACTCAATTATGAAACTTGTTATCCACAATCCATCTAGGTTTGAGATTAAGAGAGATACACGCAAGTGCAATACTAGTAGGAAAAATGATCAGCATTACCCTTTAATGAATCTAACTTTGGAGCAGAAAGGAGTGAAATATAATATAAAACTCTTTAAAGATCTTCCTATGGAAATAAAATGTCCGAAAAATAGCAGAAGCGTTTTCAAACTAACCATTTTTCTCCTTGGCAAGTCCTTCCGTACCACAGAGAAATTCTTGAATCGAGTTGGTAATTTTTAAAGAAAAAAAGTAAATCGCCAGAATGTAGCCACACAGACATTATTCTTTTCATTCATTTTTTTAGTTGTATACAAGCGATCTATGTTTGCTCTGTTGATACGTTCCACTCATAGCATTTATCGTGAATTTGACTGGTGGAAAAAATAATTAACTTAGACAAGAGCGGATGTAACACTCTAAGACGTCACTGTACTTTTTGATAATGGCTTTTTAGCCCCGAAACGAATTGAATATTGACAGTAAAATACAATATTGTGATAAAAGGGACGTATTACTAGTAAAATATACCTAACAGAGAAGCCACAGTCGCAAACTTTCCATAGTGAAGTGCCTATCATTAACTTATGGGTACTGACTGCTTTGAAAAGTACGCTTCCGTGTTTTTTTTTTTTTTTTTTCACACTGAATCTTTCATACCTTACTCTCCTAATTAAAAAGGATTAATGCCTCCGACATTATTTCGTCGGTGATGGATTGCTAACTCCGCTGTTGTATATAAACGTAGCAGCGAAAAAAAGAACAAAAAACTCTGCAGTCATAATTTCGTAGAATGAAGCATTTATTTTTCTCGAAGTAGCTTTGGGCCTAAGCCTCTGAAGGCAGAATACATTTCTTATTCAAATCTTCCAACGTTCCCTTGTGGTTCTGCGCAGTAGTATTGTTTCTTACTATGGTGCACGTTGTGTATTTATTAATCACTTCATCTATCAGACATTTTTAACTGAAAGCAATGATTGTCTGAACAGAACTACGCACTTTCACTTGGGGCAGAGATGGTGGTTGGGAAGGAGATTATTTTGCTCATGACATCATGAGAACTCCGGAAAAAGAAATTGTTCATTTTCTTGATTCATTTGGTTTCATTCGCCAGATTTCAGTTATTTTGTTGCAGTTACACATATTTATGTCTATTGCACTATTGCATTCCCCTTTTTTTCTTAAGTCGCATTCCATTATTGTTTGCAGTAAAAATTATTGTCAACATTTTAAGCTTACTCACTAACAATAAAATTTTATAATAATTTTCAGTGCCAATATTTTAGATGGGGCCTAATCGTGACAGTATTGTATACCGACACGAAATACGCAAAACATCTGCAGCCAGAATGGATTTTTCTACAGTAGAGTGAATTTTGTTGGGAAATTATCTGGTCGGCTGTGCGTGTAAGGCTGAGAGTGAAATAGCTGGCCTGCTTTTTTCGTGCGATTCACTTACCATCTGAGCTATCCAGGTGTATGTCATGTCCCCACTCAAAGTGGAAATCTATCAGTACTTCTGATCTAAATACGAAATTTCATAAAACTTTCTTTAAGGACGTCTGCGCGCCAGTGTGTTCTGTTAGTATTCACAGGTCCCTTTTCATAATAGATTACAAATTAGATGACCCACTTGGATGTCAAAGCTTACATGTTGTCAGATAAGGAATTTATATTGTTTGTGTATAATTTGAATAACTCCAGCCCACAAAATAGTGGACAATGAAACAGGCACCCTAAAAAAAAATTCTGTTCACCTAGTGATGGAGATATAATAATTAAAAAAAGCGACGTGCAGATGGAAAACGAAATTTACTGATAACAAATATTTTGAGGATTTCATTAGATATCCTACAATTATTTTTCCTTTCTTCATTCCGAATAAAAATATGATAACTGATGTATTTCAGTGTACTGCATGATGACGTTTCAGCATTAACTTATGTTCTCCTCAAACCGCCTGTTTCCAAAATAAATATCTTCCAGGTGTAAAGCTCTTACAAAAACTGTAATTTTCTATAGCATTTGATTATTATCACTTCGCTGCTAATTATTGATTTTTTTTAAATTGAACGTTTGGAGGCGCAAACGTATCCGTGTTTTAAATCACTTTTTCGTTTCTATATATCGTCTACGCTCTGTTTTCCAGTATACAACGAATGATTTCAAACCAGTTCAAACGTGAAAACCAGTTGCACGTTTTCTTGTACGGTAATCCTCGAATGAACAATTTGTACCGTTCGTTAGGTAACAGTACGTTTAACATCAGCGATACTGAAATATTGCTAACTTCTGAAAGGACACAAACAATTATCACAATGAATAATTGTAACTGCATATCTTACAACGCGGGAGGAAGAGAATATATCGCTATGCGGTGCAGTTTGCACAAGCGTTACTTCTGCTTACAACAAGGTTGTGAAAAATATTCATAGAATTCCCAGATAGTAAAACATCACACATGTTTTATCTGCTAGTGCTCGAAGTTTTATGTGCTTTGTTTAAGTGATGTAGGTCATAGTTTTTGCTCACTATTTAGGCAGCTTTTAAATCTTCCATGCCTTCTGTCTTCTCCCCCCCTCCCACCGCCCCCCTTCTCTCTCTGCTCTTCTCTCTCTCTCTCTCTCTCTCTTTCTCTTTCTCTCTTTCTCTCTCTCTCTCTCTCTCTCTCTCTCTCTCTCTCTCTCTCTGTGTGTGTGTGTGTGTGTGTGTGTGTGTGTGTGTGTGTGTGTGTGTGTGTGTGCGCGCGTTTGTTGTGAAGCGTTTTTACTCGTAATACACCTTCTCTTTTGAAGTAGTAATATTATAGCTTACAAGTGACTCACGAATTTCTAAAATTGTTTCACAGAGACCTACCGGAAAAATAAAACCAGAAGTTTGATCTAGACCTAGATTTGATTCGATTCCAAAAACGTTTCGTGTAGTGCAGTGCTATGGCATACCATTGTAATGTACTCCAGGAAGCACACAGCATAGTTCACCGAGGGTCCAGGCTGTTCGTCTTAAAAACAGGGCAACAAATATCATATTTAATTTTCACCGCCCGGTAGCATTTTAGCCTCACCTGTTTACGTGATTCCCGGGTCCTGTGCGCCGAAATAGCGCCTCCTCGTTTCTGTTGACTACTCCAATAATGAAATGAAACATATATCAGAGTTCCTAATACCTACCTGTAATTAGCTTGTTAATCCAAAAAGTTTCAAGACTGGGTTGGTAAAAACTATAGAAAAGTTGAGAGAGTGGTTTTAATGGTTCACGTGTTGTACTGAAGAGGAGGAGGGACTGATTCCACTTGAGTGCAACACACAGAACGTTTATACAACCATGTGAACGTGTCAGAAAAGTCTTTCTTTAGGATGTTGTTCACCTCGCGCATCACGTCGGCTTGAATGTCGGTTATGTCGTCAGAGCGTCGCCCCTTCACGTGAATTTCTGCTGTGTAACGTTTTGTGGTAGTTTCGTATTGATAACACCACGTCTCGTCATCTGTGGTGGTTTTTTTCCAGAAAAGAAGTGACCGCGTGTTTCATTTCAATCAAGTCGTGGTAAGCGTCCATTCGAAAATCAAAGTGTGTGGGCCCAACATGTCTCTTCTTGAAAACATTCTGGAGAGTGCCGTGAACACGCGATTTAGAATGCTGCTCCACAAAGATGTGTGATAGAGCAACGTGGACACGCTATAGCCACAAGTCCAGCGCTTAACACTGTAATAAAGACCGTTAAATGGCGCGAAGAAACAAGGCTATGAAAATACAAAACCGTAAGTTTCTTTACATGGTTCTAAATTTATTTACTACGATGTACCAAAATAGAAAAATAAAAGTAGCGGATTACAGTATAGAGATCATTGTAGTCACATGGCCTATTACCTTCCGACCTCCAATACTTTCCCCGAGGCGTGTAACTTTTCTCAAACAGCTCGTGCTGATCGAGTGCGTATCTGAATTTTTCAGATCAACCCTCCTTTACCCTCTCCCCCCTCCCCCCCCCCCCAACCCCATTCTGGTGTCTTCCAGCTCCCAATTCATTCTTTGTCCTCACTCACTTAGGCTGTGACGTAACTCAGTGGTGGCAATTAGTGCTATCTTACTAACAACAGCGGCTATGATAAAATTAAGAAAGTCATGTTGCCAAGCGTCTGAATGCAAGACAAAAACTCAGCGTTCATATTAAGTGTATTTCACATGTAAACAATTCCCAATACAATACAGCGTTTAATTCTATTATTCACTTTATTACTTGCCCTTACCGTAGTCATTACGTTGATAACACTGCATAACTTTGCTTTTATAGCAAAATTTTAGATCATTGGTGTGATAACAGGTTTGTTCCGTTTTAAAGGTTAGTGATCTCACAAATTTGTGACGATCGTACAATTTTACATGCTCAAAACTACCTTCGCGTTGAGAAGACAGGCTTATGCGGTAAAGATATTTTAAATTATTATTACGAAGGCCGTTCAGAAAGTAACCTCCGGTTGATTTAAAAAAATACACCAAGTTAAATAAAAATATTTTAATATATACATCTTACAACTACATCTTTGCACTATTTTTCTACATAGTCTCCATAGCGATTGAGGCACTTATCGTATCTCTTCACAAGCTTTGAAATTCCTTCTGCATAAAAATCACCCGCTTGTGCCTGGAGCCAGCCTGTGACCGCATCTTTGAGCTCTTCGTCGTCATCAAACCGCTGTGACCCGAGCCATTTCTTCAAATGCATGAAGAGGTGATAATCACTTGGCGCCAGGTCTGGGCTGTAAGGTGGATGGTTGATAACGTCCCACTTGAAGGACTCAAGAAGGGCCGTTGTTCTGCGAGCAGAGTGAGGACGGGCGTTATCGTGCAAAAAAACGATACCGGAAGTCAGCATACCACGGCGTTTGTTCTGTATAGCCCGTCGTAACTTTTTTATTGTTTCACAGTACACGTCTTGATTAATGGTCGTACCACGTTCCATGAATTCAACCAACAACACCCCTTTGGCATCCCAAAACACCGTTGCCATCAGTTTTCTGGCAGAAAAATCTTGCGAGGCTTCTCTTGGTTTGGTAGGCGAATTTGAATGTGCCCACATCTTTGATTGTTCTTTTGTCTCAGGGTTCACGTACTTAATCCAGGTTTCGTCACCGGTCACGATTCTGTTTAACAATGGTTCTCCTTCGTCCTCATAACGTGACAGAAAGTCTAATGCAGAGGCTATTCTTTGAGTTTTGTGGTGGTCGGTAAGAATTTTGGGCACCCATCGTGCACAGAACTTACGGTAACCCAATCTTGCTGTCACTATCTCGTACAAGAGAGTCTTAGAAATCTGTGGAAAACCAGTAGACAACTCCGACATTGAGAAACGTCGATTTTCACGAACTTTTGCATCAACTGTCTGAACGAGTTCGTCAGTCACCAATGATGGTCTACCACTCCTCTCTTCATCATGAACGTTTTCTCGTCCACTTTTAAATAAACGTACCCATTCACGGACAACTCCTTCACTCATAACTCTTGGTCCGTACACGGCACAAAGCTCACGATGAATAGCTGCTGCAGAATATCCTTTGGCTGTAAAAAACCTTATGACAGCACGCACTTCACATTTGGCGGGGTTTTCTATTGCAGCACACATTTCAAACTGCCATAAAAACTAAACTAGCGCAGGTACGACGTTCACTCGACCACGGCTTGATGCCGACTGACCTGTTGAGTGCGTGAACGCACAGATGGCGTCGCTACTCCCCCAACAACCCGCACTGTGACCAATCGGAGGTTACTTTCTGAACCGCCCTCGTATCTTTGTGTAATCATGCTGATACAGCCTTGCGGAATAGTTACAGGGATATACAGTATACATACTTGGTTAATATAATTTTAGTGACAGCTTTTAGTTCTCAGCTGCTCAGGCTAACTGCGATCTTCGTCTGCAGGAAATGGAATGTGCGAAACCTTTTCTACAGTACAGTCCTTTTATGCAGAAAACAAAGGAGAGCCTATTCGGAGCTTACAGCCTTCGAGAATTAAGCGAGGTGACAGTACATGCTTACATTTTCACGTGTATTTAAGGCAACTCTTTTTCTCGCAACAGATTACCCCTATTACAATCGTTTAAATTTGCGTGGCACTTGTTAAGCGCGGGATCGGAGCTAGAGGTAAAGGCGGTTCTAAAGAAATTTTATGGGCTATTAATTTTACGCGAAATGGCTTTACAGTGTAATAATTACATTGGTTACAGGTGATTTGTTCGTAATCATCATTTCTAAGCTTTTTACCTACTATTCTGTGGCAACTTAATATCGGTTCACTGAGCCGAAGTAATCGTTGGATTTAAAAATCGTGCTGGGAATGGAAAACAGTTTCGTGTTCGGAATTATTAATGCCGCGCTTCCAGTGAAAAGCCGATAAGACTTCCGACCCGACGCTGTTTGCTTTATAAACATTCAATCCCGGCGTTTGACTGCAAATTATTATTCCATTGTAACTAAAGCTTAATTTGTAAACAGAATTTCATTCTCCAGCGAGCTATGACACTAATGAGTAGCTGAGCGAAGGTACGAGAGATGGGCTTAATGAGTGCGAGAATTGAAATATCCAGCACAAAATACATTAAAATGAATAACACACCTGTTGATCCATGTATTTATAACAGCCGCGCGCACGCATTTTGTGACTCATTTCGTTTCACATTAATCATAACAACAAAGGTAACATTCGAATCTCACGACAGCGTAATCAGTCAAAGAATGCGGTATTGGTAACAGATATTTCACACTACTGCGACCGCCAGCAGATCGACATTGAGTACGTATGTCAATAAACTATCTTTGAAGTGCAATGTTGTCGCTGGATGTACCACGGTCTGATGTTAGATTGTGGATGTACACATCGAGTAGAAATATTTCTACTCTGTGAATAGACACACAGATAATAATATCTATGCAATGAGCATAATGTATACTGCACATGTCGCTCAAATCAAACTGGAATTTTTTTTTTTCGTGACTTTCGTGTGGCAGTGTTTATTGGGGATTACTGGAGAATGCGATACAACCTGTCGGCTTTGACCAGTGACGTCAGAAATTACCAGAGATTATGTATTGTACAGATTTAACAGCAAAGACGAGTGTTGCCGGTCGCGGTGGCCGAGCGGTTCTAGGCGCTTCAAAAACTGGCTCTGAGCACTATGGGACTTAACTGCTGTGGTCATCAGTCCCCTAGAACGTAGAACTACTTAAACCTAACTAACCTAAGAACATCACACACATCCATGCCCGAGGCAGGATTCGAACCTGCGACCGTAGCAGTCGCGCGGTTCCGGACTGATGTGCCTAGAACCACTCGGCCACAACGGCCGGCCCTGGCGTTTCAGTCCGGAACCGCGCGACTGCCACGGTCGCAGGTTCTAATTCTGCCTCGGGCATGGATGTGTGTGGTGTCCTTAGGTTAGTTAGGTTTAAGTAGTTCTAAGTTCTAGGGGACTGATGACCTCAGATGTTAAGTCCCATGGTGTTCAGAGCCATTTGAACCATTTTGAACGAGTGTTGAGAAACAAAGGAATGCAGGACAGAGACAACAGATGGCAGACATAAAAATATATCGCGTACATTCATATTTAATACGTAATGTTAAGTATATCGCTTGTTTGAATCCTAATATCTTGTTCTCCAGTTGACCTATATAGCTCAACTGAGGAATAGGATACTAGTGCAAAAAAGAAAGAAATACAGGGACAGAAGTAACGTTAGCATGGAATACCTCAGTTGAAAAAAATGAGTTATATCCCGAACCTCAGTTGATCTGTATAGATTAACTGCAGTGCGGAATACAAAGTTAGCGTATGTCAACCTTTTCCCCTTCGCTAGCACTAGTATCCTATTCTTCAGTTTACCTATGTAGGTAGACTGACATACGTAAAATTTGTATCCCATACTTCGGCTGACTGAATACAGTACGTCAACTACAGAATAGGATAGTAATACTAGCGAAGACGAAAAAATCGACGTACGTAACATTGGCATCCTGCACCTGAGCTGAACTACGTGTAGGCGTAAAAAGCGATATACATAAAACTTGTATCCCATACTTCAGTCGAACTGTGTAGGTCAACTGAAGAATAGGATACTAGTGGTAGCGCAGGTGAAAAATAGCGACGTACGTAAGATTTGTATCCCGTGCTTTAGTTGACTTAACATAGATCAACTGAAGTGCCGGATACAAATTTTTCGTATGACGGTCTTTTCGTGTTCGATAGTTCTAGTGTCGACTGAAAAAGTTGTAGTAATTCTAGGGCTAGTGAAGTAAAACTTGTATTCCGCGCCGCAGTTGACGAATCCAGCTTCAGGTCTTCATAGGAATAGATAAATCCATACCTACAGACGGAAATCAAAAAGTAAAAGTGGTCTAGGATGAAGAAAAATTCAAAAATATCTCAAACTCAATAAGATAGAAAATAAGTACTGAGTGGACTGGAACGAGCAGATGATTTAAATTAATACAAGCGACGAAAGTCGTACACATTGCCTAGCACTGTCTTTTAAAAACACACTCATGTATTTCAATTTACAGTCATGACGCCTCGCCAAAGAAGATAACCGATTTATTATCTATGCCTCGTAAATAAAGACATCAATATCTATGAGTAAACTATGACGTCATTGGTCAAAGCCGGCGGGTTGTGTCCGATCCTTTAGTCGACGCGGAACTTTAATACTATACGTATTTGACCAATTTTTACATACTTATTTATTACTGAAAACCGTGATGAGTAATTGTTGCAGCTGCAGATGCCAATTCGAAATCGTCAATGGAAGAAAAGATACTTTTGATGGGTAAGCACCACAAATGTCGGGTCTAGTTTAGCAGGGGGTACAACCCGTCGGCTTTGACCAATGACGTCAGAATTCGCCAGAGAGCATGTATTACAAAGATGAAAGAGCTGAGAAGAATGTTCAGAAACAGAGGAATGCCAGAGAGAAAAACTGTACTTCACATATATAAGGGCCAGTAGTATTTTCACGTTAACGATATCGCGTGTTTGTACCTTAGTATTTCTCCGCAAAATACAATAGAAAGAAATGAATGAAATATGTTACTAGCAAAGAGTACATCACGTTACATGTATGTCAGTTGTATCTCGAAAGTCTTTCGAACTGTATTGCTTAAGTGCAGTACGGGATACAAGTTCAGCGTACGTCCATTTCTTAGTTTCAACTAGCATTTCTGTCCTGTTGTTCACTTGAACTATGTATCCCCTGCTTCACTAAACCGCAAATGAAACACCCGATACAAATTAAAAGCTCATTAGAAAGTGTGTTGCTTAAGTACAGTCCGGAATACGAGTTTGTCGTAAGGCGATTTCTTCGTTTTCACTAGCATTACTGTCCTGTTCTTCACCTGAACGATGTATCCTCCGCTTCAGTAAACCCTAAGTGGAACACGGGATACAAATTGTAGATGTGCTATTTCGTCTCCGCTATTACTAACAATCTTTTCTTACGTACATATCAGTATTACTGATGATAGAAGGACCTACGTATGTAATATATGTATACCAGACTTCCATTGACCTCGATATATATACACTGGTAACGAAAAGGTGGAAATACAAGTACGTTACATTTGCAACCTGTACCTCAATTGAACTACACGGAGACAAGAAGACGACACATGTACAATTTGCATCCCGTACTTCACTATGGGGTACAGTTTTCTTGTTGCCTTGGACGCTAATAGTATCCCATTCGTTACTTGAACTATATAGCTATACGCAACATTTGTATCTTGCTCGCCAATTGACATATATAGTGTCAGTGTAAAGGCGAAGTGAAGCACGGGATACAAATTTTAGTTGTGTCGGGGGTTTCGCCTGTAATATAGCAAGTACACATTCCAAAAATATCGCACTGATACTAGTGCTGGGAAACGAAAGAAGATCAACAGCTGAGAAATTTCTATTACGTTCTTCACAACACGAAAACACACATATTGGTGGAATAAAACTGTGAAATATGTCAAAATTGTGAAATACAGTGAAAGAAGCAAATGGAAAAGTGAGCTTACCACACGGAAATATCGAGGAATAGCCGAAGCTCGTCTAGACAGACAGTAACGAAAATTACATACCCACAAACAGGCAAATCCATTTCTATAAACGAAATTAAGACACTAAAAATTGTTCTACAATAACAAACTAATACTCCAAATTACCTCAATATCCTTACGAATAATTATTTTAATGTACAATGATAGCGCTTATCCGGAACACAGAACTGTTTTATTATCTATGCCACGAAGTGAAGACCTTACTATCTATGACTAATGTATGACGTCATTGGTCAAAGCCGACGGGTTGTATCCCCTGCTTCACTGGACCCCAAATGTCATAATGGCTAACACACTTGTAAGGGTCGCCTTATGCGTTGAAAAATATCGAGACACAGTGCAATAGGCAGTTAATACTGTGACTACATGGCCAGGTGTTTACGAAAGAAGTGCTAGATTAATTCGGTAGTATTTGTGTCTGCAGTCAGACAGCCTGTTGAATGTACAACATGCGCAATCAAAGTTGACACTCGGCGCTATGGCTGATGGGAACGTCTGTAAAGCCATTTCCCATTTACAGTTGCTCCCATCAGCTACCGCGACGAGCGTCAACTTTGTTTGCGCGATTAATATGCACATTACGAGCAATTGTCACTTTTGTATATGGCAGTCTTAAGTAATTACCTGCGCGTTACAGAGAGTTCCAAAACCACTATGCTTATTTGTAAGCAGTCACAGTAGAAAGGTATTATTGTTACGTGGAGACAGATTATGTACGATTAATATTTTAGTTTCCATAACAAGGAACGAATTTAAATACGTGCTAACAGAAACTAAAAGCGGAATAATTTCATCCCTAAAAATCTTTCAGTGTGCGGTAAATCGTTAATTTGCAGCATGTCATTAGCACGAAAATCAATATTGTTCGGGAGACAGCCTTATTGGCGTACTAGAAATTAAGTAATGCCGCAGCAGAATTCATGGAAACAGTGCTGGCAATATGACAAAGTGCAGTGCAAAACCTAAAAATAGAGGTGACGTATTTTCCTATCACAAACAAGAAAATGCCCTTGCATTTATCTCTTCAAAGCTTTAACCCATGTACATTCCAGGTACCGCATTCAGAGTATTCAAATGCCAATGAAAAGCTTGTACTTTCGAACTTGATTTGTGTGTGCTAGCGATATAACGAGACTGAAATTGTGCTGAGCGCTTACAGACAAACTGTAAGCCGTCCCAAAACCACGTGCCTGCGGAGGAAATTGAGGTTTCCAGCAATAAAGATTTATTAGAAATGACTCAGCCTATCTGCATTTCGTCATTCCATCTATTGCAGTTACTGAGCATAAATAAACGCTTTTGGGCGCCCCGTCGTTTCAGTAACGTTATGCATATTCGAAAACAAGTCATCGATTTGCAAATAGTTTACACAGTTCGAAGTGGTGTTTGTAGCAATATTTGCAGTAAAAACTTAGGATTGTTGCAGACAATCTGATCACACACTCAGGCGAAGTGGTAGTAAGAGCGGAATATTCCTGGCTCAGGATATTGCTACACGATAATTCGAGCACGTATTTTTTCTTTATCTGTACGGAATTATATCGCTTAGTGATTAGAACACCACAGCGGTATTCATACATTGTGATTTAGATTGTCCGCAATTTGCCTGTTTCTTGAGGCGAATAACGAAATAGTTCATCCCTAATTTCATTCATTGTAGTCGTTTTCCAAAAGCCTGCAGGTGTGTCATTAATGATTTAAATAATAAAACACTGCACCAATTACTTTTTTTCATGCATAGCACGACGCGTTTCAGAACTTTGTTCACATTTTCAAGTGCCTCTGTTTGCATTTGCATTGTGTGTGATGTATGCATGTGTGCTTCTCTCCCCCTCTTTCAGTGCAGTCGTCGTCTTATGACTTTACTGCAAACGGAAAATATAAATCTTGAAATTTATTTGAGACGTTAGTGTAAGAAAGAAGTATTTCGTGTCTATCTGCTTACAAGTATTGTACCTTCTTCAATGCATAGTCTTTTGAAGGTTTTCTTTGTGGGAATTTTGCGCAATGGGCTAGGCACAATACCTGTGAGAACATACACAAGAAATACTGCACTGACTAATTGCAACACCAGTAACTAATTGATGTATAGTATTGCAATTTCGGGACTGCATTTGTGTAGATAACATATTTAAGTGTTTAACATGGCAAGATCCAAGCGCGAGATAATCCATTGCAAGTGTGAAAAGCTGCTACATTAATGACCGTAGCGACCTTCATAATGTTGAATGCAAGCATGCAAACGTGCATGCATTATGTTACACCGGTGTCGGAGTCAGCTTCTTGGGCGAGTTCCATGCTTGTTGCACTTGGTCAGTCAATAAATGGACAGTTAATGCCGTTTATGATTGACGCTGGAATTGTCATCCGATGATGTTCTGTATGTTCTTGATTGGAGATAGATCTGGTGATAGAGAAGGCCAATGCAACATGTCGACTCTCTTTAGAGCATGTTGCGTTACAACAGCGGTATGTGGGCCAGCGTTATTTTGTTGGAAAACACCACCTGGAATGCTGCACAACAGGTCGAATTTGCAGTCAGAGTGCGTGGGATAATTACGAGAGTGCTCCTGCTGTCAAACGAAATCACATCCCAGACCTCAACTTCAGCTATAGGTTCAGTGAGTGTAGCACACAGGTCGGCTGCAGACTCTCAGCTAGCGTCCGGCTAACCAATACACGGCCGTCGTTGGCACCGAGGCGGAGCCAGATTTCATCATAAAACACAGCAGACCTCCACTTTGCCCTCCAACGAGCTCTTCCTTAACACCCCTGAAGTCGCAAATGGCGGTGGTTTGGGCTCAATGGAATGTACGCTGTTGCAGGGCGTCTGGCTCGGAACTGCCCTTGAAGTGATCGATTTGTAACAGTTCGATGCGTAAAATTTTTGAAAACATTATCAGCGGTCTTATATTAATATAATAATTTAATTTAATCGTATGGCTAGGGCCCCCCGTCGGGCAGACCATTCGCCGGGTACCGGTCTTTCAAGTTGGTTGGTTGTGTTGGGGAAGGAGACCAGACAGCGAGGTCATCGGTCTCATCGGATTAGGGAAGGACAGGGAAGGAAGTCGGCCGTGCCCTTTGAAGGGAACCATCCCGGCATTTGCCTGGAGCGATTTAGGGAAATCACGGAAAACCTAAATCAGGATGGCCGGACGCGGGATTGAACCGTCGTCCTCCCGACTGCGAGTCCAGTCCTTTCAAGTTGACGCCACTTCGGCGACCTGCAGTCGATGAGGATGATAGGATGATGATGACAACAGCACAACACCCAGTCCCTGGGCGGAGAAAATTCCCCGACACAGCCGGGAATCGAACTCGGGCCCAGAGGACTGACAATCCGTCACGCTGACTATTCAGCTAGCGGGGGCGGACAATATAATAATTAAAAAAAAGTCTTGATCGCAAATTTCTTTTAATCGCAGTGACCGGTTTCAATCCTTAAGGATCATCTTCAGACTGTGAAGTAACACACGTACAGATAGAGGGATCTGTACAGTAACGAATATACACGGAAATAAGATTACAAACTAGAAATACCCAGAACGGCAGGTGGACTTCGATGGAGCAGGCTGCGCCGATCCACGACGCTGAACTGACTGCTAAATGGATAGGCAGGGAGCGGTCTTAAATAGCGCTAGTCCCACCCACAGTTCTCTGTATGAGATCAGTGTTAACCAGTCAGAAGTGCAGAGTGTACTATTAGCATAAAATGTATTACAATAGTCTATATGACCAAGATTTGAAGAAGAGTTATAGGTAAAATAATCGTAAAATTGCTGTGAAATAGCTCTTCGTCAAAAAATATAAATTGTAGTAAATAATTAGCTTAAAGTAAAGTAGTCTAGGCTGCCCTCTGTTATCCGTTCCGTAACATACGTGCTGTTGGCAAAGATAAATGGAATAGCTGTCACAGGTTACTATAGCGGTAGAGAGAAGCTGCTAAGAAAGATAATCTATATGGACGTTGAGGGTTGCCGTAGAAACGGCGTCCTATGTCGATGCGACATTCTGAAAAGCTGCCACAGAGTGATGTAACGACAGCAAACACGATCTGTGTAAACGTTGAGGGTCCTCTATCGATGTGACACATCAGAAATAAGTAGAAAATGTGGTAGTGAATATAATAGTCGTTAGAGAGGTATTAAAATCCATGGAGACGTAATAAAAACTTTGAGGTTTGCCGATGACATTGTAATTCTGTCAGAGACAGCAAAGGACTTGGAAGAGCAGTTGAACGGAATGGATAGTGTCTTGAAAGGAGGGTATAAGATGAACATCAACAAAAGCAAAACGAGGATAATGGAATGTAGTCGAATTGTCTGGTGATGCTGAGGGAATTAGATTAGGAAATGAGACACTTAAAGTAGTAAAGGAGTTTTGCTATTTGGGGAGCAAAATAACTGATGATGGTCGAAGTAGGGAGGATATAAGATGTAGACTGGCAAGGAAAGCGTTTCTGAAGAAGAGAAATTTGTTAACATCGAGTATAGATTTAAGTATCAGGAAGTCGTTTCTGAAAGTATTTGTATGGAGTGTAGCCATGTATGGAAGTGAAACATGGACGATAAGTAGTTTAGACAAGAAGAGAATAGAAGCTTTCGAAATGTGGTGCTGCAGAAGAATGCTGAAGATTAGATGGGTAGATCACATAGCTAATGAGGAGGTATTGAATAGGATTGGGGTGAAGAGAAGTTTGTGGCACAACTTGACTAGAAGAAGGGATCGGTTGGTAGGTGGTGGTGGTGGTGGTGGTGGTGGTGGTGGTTAGTGTTTAACGTCCCGTCGACAACGAGGTCATTAGAGACGGAGCGAAGGCTCGGGGTAGGGAAGGATTGGGAAGGAAATCGGCCGTGCCCTTTCAAAGGAACCATCCCGGCATTTGCCTGAAACGATTTAGGGAAATCACGGAAAACCTAAATCAGGATGGCCGGAGACGGGATTGAACCGTCGTCCTCCCGAATGCGAGTCCAGTGTGCTAACCACTGCGCCACCTCGCTCGGTCCGGTTGGTAGGACATGTTCTGAGGCATCAAGGGATCACCAATGGTGAGGGTAGAAATCGTAGAGGGAGACCAACAGATGAATACGCTAAGCAGATTCAGAAGGATGTAGGTTGCAGTAGGTACTGGCAGATGAAGAAGCTTGCACAGGATAGGGTAGCATGGAGAGCTGCATCAAACCAGTCTCAGGACTGAAGACCACAACAACAACAGAGCACAGAATAGACGTAGGAGTACGACAAGAGGATGGACTGTCGCCAGTGCTCTTCAATTGTGCTCTTGAAAAAGTTGTTCGAGAATGGAGGAAAGCAGGTGCACCAGCACACAGACTGGGACCAAAACGTAAGGGCATAGAATTGGACTGTTAAGCATTTGCTGACGACATGACACTGATCGTCCCAGACATTACCGACGCACAGAGACAGCTAGCATTATTACAAGAGCAGGTAGCAAAAATAGGATTAGAAATTTCACTTGAAAAAACAAAATTTATGACTGACATCAAATATGCACCTTCTGATCTGAAAATTGGTAATAACTACACCTCTCGATTATAAGAATTTAAATATTTAGGTGAAAGGATTGCAGAAAATTGTAATGAAAAGAAATCTGTCAGATCAAGAGCCGAGAAAATGGAGACGGCGTTTCAGTTAACAAAAAACGTTTACAACGAAAAGAGTCTCTCCTGGTACTGCAAAATACGACATTACACAACAATAATTAATACCGAAGCTCTCTACGCATCTGAGACACTAAATCTTCAACACAGAACACTAAAAGGGGAACTGGAAGTGAAAGAACGTAAAATAATGAGGAAAATCCTAGGACCAAGAACTAAAGATGGTGTGCTTTATCCAAAACCCAATGCAGAAATTTAAAAACATATCACCAAAATAACAGACACAATGCGCATGAGAAGAATTCAGTTCATGGGGCATTTAGGAAGAATGGACTCAAACAGGTTAACGCACAAAATCCACACATTTTTAAAGAACAAAACTACAAGACCGAACTGGTACAAACAGACGGAAAAAGACCTGAGAGAATTAGGGTCTCCAAATCTACATGACAGAAATGAAATCGGAAAAATCACAAACACAGGGGGTTTTGAGGAAGAAGACAGAAAAAATAACCGACATATGTGTTCTACACAAGGAAAGCTAGCCCATTCGTTGCGCATGAAGGAATACTGGGCGAAAAGGAAGGCCAACAAATGTTGATTACGCGTGGTCCTAAGTGATCCATCCGCGAAGAAGAAGAAGCCGTTAGAGATTATTCACAGTAATATGAATGGCAGAACAGCGAAACATGGGGCGTTGGTTAATAAGCAGTCTTGCGTAATATTTAGGAAGGAAACATAGACACAAAGGGCTGCAAAAGGTTTTAGATATACAGAGCTCCATTACATCTCATGTGAGACACGAAATGGTTATAAATTCATATAATAGATAGTATTGTGTAAAGTAATGGTGCCGCGGAAATAACCCATGCAACATTAAAAGATACAAAATTCGTTACAAAGAGACTGTTAGTGAAAAAACCAGTTTGTGAAGAAAAATAAGGGGGGGGGGGGGGTTGGGAGCAGAACATTAAGAATATTAACATAACAGCAGTGTTAAATATAAAGAAACTATAACCTCATTTATTATAGAAAAATGCTAATGATAAAATCACGAGTCGGCATTATTTGTATATAAAGAAGGGAAACTAGAACACTGTGGCGGGCCATATGATATGGTTAACACGATGATCTTCCCTCTTGGTATTGTCACGTGGTCTCCTGAGTCCGGTCACGTGCCCCTTGGCAATCCCCTCGCGGAGATCCGAATGGGGGGACTATTCCAAAATCTTTTGCCAATGGAGAGACCTTCATGACACCTTTTCAGTTATAGGCCACCAGTCCTGTGTGTACACGTTGTGTGTCTTTGATGCGGTGGTTTCCATAGCCTTCTGCATCCTCATCTCGTCGATCATTACTGATTCTTCCGCCTTTTGTTTCTCACCCCAAGGACAAGAGTGTGCTCTGAACCCCTGTTCGTTTCTCCGCCCTCTTTGACAAGGCCGTTGGCAGAATGAGGAAGACTTCTTATGCCGGAAATCTTCGGCCGCTAATGCTGATTATTATTCAGAATTTAAGCTGTGGTGTGGTTCGAACCCGGGATTGCTAATCGAAGACGCTAGCCTAGACCACAGGTGCATACCCGCCACTGCCAGTAATCATGTACAGTGGCTAAATTCCTGTCAAGTCTTTCTGCTTTATGGCGGAAGGAACTTCCCCTTCGGTAGCCGTCTCACACGGCCTCGTTCGAACTCAGTGAGGTATTGATAATGGCTTTGTGGCCTTAACGGTATTCTTGACTAACATCACCTCACTGCGTCCAATCCCGAAGGTAACTGACTCTCACGACCGTTACAGCGTGTATTTAAAGCAAACCTGATTTGCATATTCATAGTTGTGCTACTAGCACCATTCCTATCGTCTGTCCCGAAATGTGAATTGACATCTACTTTAAGATGTACAAGCACGACAACTCATTTTTGGGTTGCGATTTTTTCCCGTCGATATATTTTCTAACTTAGCGTCTAAAGGAACTTCCAGGATATTTACAGGGTGTTTATAAAAGAATATCGGTATTTCAACGCTTTATAATATTTATTATATTAAACTTACAATTATAAATGATATGTCAAATGAAAGAGCAACTCAAACAGTTTTACCAAGAACCTTATAAATGTTCAATGTGAGTACCACTTGTCACACGGCTCACATCAAGTCTATAGCCGAGTTCTTCTCAAACGTTGATAAGAGTGTCTTCAGTGATTGTAGCAACAGCTGCTTCAATCCGGTTTCTTAATTCAGGGAGGTCTGCTGGTAGCGGAGGCACCTTCACACGATCCTTGAGGAAGCCCCAAAGGAAAAAACCGCACGGCGTTAGGTCGGGTGAACGTGGAGGCCATGCAAAGCAAGCCCAATCAACGTTTGGGAAGAACTCGGCTATAGACTTGACGTGTGCCGTGTGACAAGTGGTACTCACATTGACCATTTATAAGGTTCTTGGTAAAACTGTTTGAGTTGCTCTTTCATTTGACATATCATTTATAACTGTAAGTTTAATATAATAAATATTATAAAGCGCTAAAACACCGATATTCATTTATAAACACCCTGTATTTTCTGATTCAGTAAAACAATACAAAGACGACTGCAGGGCTACAAAAGTGGAAAAATACGCACGCAGACATCACACACAATTCTAACGTAAATTGCGACACTTGAAAATGGGAATAAATCCAGAAACCTGTCGCGCTACGCGTGCAAAAAATGTAACTGGTGTAGTTTTCTATTTTTAAAATCATCGAGCTATTTCCTTAGAAAAGACCTTTCCCGTCCGCAACTGAACTGGTTTTCCGTGGTTACGACTGCGCCATTGTATGTAACCTGTCTCTTCTTTATTAGCGTTTTTTTCCCTTGTACATCGCTATATATTGCTTAGGAGTGCTAATAGACGTAGTTAACTTTCTTCCCCATATCGCTTCGACTTCTCGCTGAATTTTCTACTGTCCAGGTTTCTTTGGTTCTAGCGATTGTTTTCTCTGTAAATTAACTGCTGTCAGTTAGTGTTCTGAATGTAGTTGTGTCGTATGTAATATCCTCTGCAATGACAAAGATTTCGTTCAATTTCAACTACCCGAAACTCCTCTTTAGCTTCGCCGAGGGGGACAAGTTGAGAATTCCTAAGGCTTGCTTGTCTGGAGTCGCTCATTCTGACAGTGGGGCCACAGAAGTTTAATCGCCCCTTTCTGGAAGAGTCGGAAATCTTTTCAGCGTGTTACCATAATTCGAGGGATTTTCTTTTCACGTGCACTCCCCCGGTGCAGATTGGGCCAAATACTTTTTCAGATTTTTCTTTCTTCCTTATTAATTTATTTTCTAGCTCCTGTTATAAAGTTTTCTCATGCGTACAATGTTTCAGAAGTAATTACCGTGATGTGATAATTTGTTTGGCATCACGAGATACAAGTCTTTTGTTTCACCTACTCATTAGGTCCAAAAGACGTTTTGTAGTTTATATATTGTCTCTGTATTAACTTTCCTATTTAATTCTCAAGGATGGTTGATGTCTCGTAGGTATTTGAATTTAAGCACTTTCATTCTATCGCTTGAGCCTTTTATCGCGGTAGGGTCGGCCACAGGTAATCGGATTTGGCATGTGGGCAGATGCCCTTCCTACTGCCACCCCTACCCCTGGGACGGAATTAGTGTACCCCAACTGTCTGCGTCTACTGTAATCCAGAGAATAGTGCGAACGTATTCAGATGTCTACGAGCCGTGTAACTGAGGTGGTATGTAGGCACCAGCTGAGTATTCACCTAGTGGGATGTGGAAAAGCGCCTAAAAACCACTTCCAGGCTGGACAACACAGCGGCCCTCGTTGTAAATCTGCTGGACTGATTCGATGCGGGTTCAGCGCCCCTACCCGAGTCCAGGAAGCAGCGCGTTAGCGGTCTCGGCTAACCTGGCGGGTAATTTAAGCACTTTTATTATTTTACTGATACCTGTTAGCGATGGTGGCCGTTGAAGTATCTTTGACATCTTTTCATATATTCGTATATTGTATCCCGGTTTCACCTGCAACTTCATAAAATTTTTGAAGGGAGCGGACCACTTCTCGTCTGTTGCTGAGGAAGGAAACTAGACCATCTACAAAGGCCAGAAATGGAACTGAATTTTACTGTCACGTGATCTTCCAATTTCCTTTCTTCTATTTCTTATGCGGAAGTCGTAACTAGATTTTTCTGCACGAGACTGAACAACGGGAGAAAATGTCCATCTCCTTGTTTTTTTTTTCCATTTCTAGGAGTGGAGTCGGCTGTTCAAGATCCGGCCCATTAAGAGTCGGGGTTTTTATTCAGCAGCTATCAGACAAGCTGATAGTGGAGTAAATTGGGGACCTCAATTGAAAATAAGTGCGAGGGGCTTATCAGTTCTAGGCACATGCCTTACAACCAAAGGAAACCTCCCGAAAACCCTGATTTGAACCAGGGGATTGGAACCATATTAATTGGTGAATGTAAATCCATCTTCTGGTGGAGTATGAGACTACGGCTGTTCAATGTTTTATAAAAACAATAATAATCGCTAGTGTATTGGTTTATTTCCAGGCAACCGGTTTCGACGTTACACTACGTCATCTTCAGGCCTAAACTGTGAAGGATATAACAGAACAATAATTACATATTGAAATACAGAGCAAATTGGCTAAAAGAATCAAGTGTTGCATATTACTTTACTGTAATGAGAATTATACAGTGAATGTTATATCGGAGCAATAAATCATATTGAAATACAGAGCGTATTGCTTAAAAGTTACAAGTGTTACATGTTGTTGTTGTTGTTGTGATCTTCAGTCCTGAGACTGATTTGATGCAGCTCTCCATGCTACTCTATCCTGTGCAAGCTTTTTCATCTCCCAGTACCTACTGCAACCTACATCCTTCTGAATTGTTACATGTAAATTTCCTTAATAAAAGAACTCAGTCGTAATAAAACTCCATACTACACCGTAATGGGAATGAAGCTCGTTTGTCGCTGTTTCTGATGTGCTATTAAGTGACAAGTAATTGTGACGAGTGCTTATGCAGTGTTGAATGAAAAGCAGGAATAGCGTGAAAACCACCTACTTCATCTCAGTGGCCGCATGGGAAAAGCCCTGCTCAACGCCCCCACCGCGCAATTCCTCGAAGGGCAGCAAAACCGTTTACTACGAAACTTCCTGAAATTAAAACTGTCCCTTCCAGCAAGTGCTGCTGTTTTATTATATCATGAAACTATTCAAATATACGGAACTAATTTTTTATTTTGTAAGAAATAGTAACTTGTGTGTATGAAACTTGTGGTTGCAATCTCTGTTCAATTCATTTGTATATACTACTAACTTTCCGCCCACAGCTTCGTTCGCGCACTTATTTTTCGCACATACACTGAACAGCCAGAAAATTATGCCCACCTACGTAATAGCCGGTATGCCCGCCTTTGGCACGGATAACAGCGGCGACACGTCGTGGCAGGGAAGGAATGAGGCCTCGGTAAGTCTCTGGAGGGAGACATCTGCGCACACAAATATTCTAACTCCCGTAAAGTCCGGCCTGGGGTGGGGGATGAGTTCTGACCTTACCTTCAGTCACATCCGGGATGTGTTCGATCGGGTTCAGATGTGGCGAGCTGGAGGGCCAACTGGAACCTTCCACTGTGTTCTTCGAACCAATCCCACTCACTCCTGTCTTTATGACATGGCGCATTATCTTGCTGAAAAATGCCACTGCTGTCGGGGAGCATGAGCGTCATGAATGGGTGATCGTAGTTTGCGACCAGTGTACCATACTCCTCGGCCCTCCTGGTGCCTTGAACGAGCTCCACTGGACCTATGGATGCCCGCGTCAATGTTCTCCAGACCATAATGGAGCCGCCGCCAGTTTGTCTCTGTCCCGGAGTACAGGTGTCAGGGAACTATTTCTCCGGAAGACGACGGATTCGCACCCTCGCATCGGCACAATGAAGGAGACATCGGGATCCATCAGGCCATACAACGCTCTTCCATTGCGTCAACGTCCACTGCCGACGGTCACATGTCCATTACAGTCATAGTGGACGATGTCGGGGTGTGCGTGGTTCATCGGCTGCGGAGGCCCGTCGTTGGCAGTGTTCGGTGCACTGTGTACATTTGTACTTTTCCCAGCAATAAAGTTTGATGTTAGTTCTTCTGTAGTTCGCCGCCGGTCCTGTTTTACCAGTGTGCTCAGCCAACGACGTCCGACATTTGTAATGAAGGGTGGCCGCCCAACCCCAACACGTCGGGACGTCGTTTCACTTAGGTTTCGCCACGTGCTGAAGACGCTCTCCACAACGATCCTCGAACACTCGACAAAAAAAAAAATGGTTCAAATGGCTGTGAGCACTATGGGACTCAACATCGGAGGTCATCAGTCACCTAGAACTTAGAACTACTTAAACCTAAGGACATCACACACACCCATGCCCGAGGCAGGATTCGAACCTGCGACCGTAGCAGTCCCGCGGTTCCGGACTGCAGCACCAGAACCGCACGGCCACCGCGGCCGGCGAACACTCGACAAGTCGAACTGTTTCCGTAATGCTCGTGCCGAGCACAAGCACAATCACAATCTGCCCGCGGTCAAACTCAGATAGATTGCGCGCCTTACCCATTCCACATACGGAGAGCACGCTCACTGATACTACATGCAACGTGCGTGTGTCTAACAGTCATTCCTCGTTAGGAGACGATGCTATCGCACAGACGGGTTTATATCGATAGTAGGCCGGTGTCCTAATGTTACGGCTGATCACTGTATATACATACACTGAAGCGCCAGAGAGACTGGTATAGGCATGCCTATTCAAATACAGATATGTGTAAACAGGCAGAACAGGGCGCTGCAGTAGCAACACCTATGTAAGACAGCAAGCGACTGGCGCAGTTGTTAGATCGGTTACTGCTGCTACGATGACAGGTCATCAAGATTTAAGTGAGTTTGACGGTGGTGTTAATAGTCGCCGTACGAGCGATGGGACACAGCATCTCCGAGGTAGGGATGAAGTGGTGTTTTCCCGCACGACCATTACACGAATGTACTGTGAGTATCAGGAATCCGGTAAAGCATCAAATCTCCGACGTCGTTGTGGCCGGAAAAAGCTCCTGCAAGAACGGGGCCAAAGACGACTGAAGAGAACCGTTCAACGTGACAGAAGTGCAACCCTTCCGCAAACTGCTGCAGATTGCAATGCTGGGCCATAAACAAGTGTCAGCGTGTGAACAATTCAACGAAACAACCTCGATGATTGCAGGAGACAGTGCCTTACGCCTCGCCTGGGCTCGTCAACACAGGTATTCGACTGTTGATGACTTGAAACATGTTGCCTGGTCCGTCGAGTCTCTCTTCAAATTGTATCGAGCGCATGCACGTGTATGGGTATGGAGACAAACTCATGAATCCATGGACCCTGCACGTCAGCAGGGGACTTCAAGCTGCTGGAGGCTCTGTAATAGTGTGTGGCGTGTGCAGTTGCAGTGATACGTCTAGATACGACTGTGCGACTGTGACACCCCCCCAGACATCCAGAATTGCTACAGAGCGGCTCCAGGAGCACTCTTCTGAGTTCTGAGTTTAAACACTTCCGCTTGCCGCCAAACTCATCAGACATGAACATTATTGAGCATATCTGGGGTGCCTTGCAACGTGTTGTTCAGAAGAGAGCTCCACCCCCTCGTACTCCTACTGATTTATGGACAGCTCTGCAGGATTCATGGTGTCAATTCTCTCCAGCACTACTGCAGACATTAGTCGAGTGCGTCCACATCGTGCCGCAGGGGCCCTACACGACAGTAGCAAGGTGCACCCGTTTCTGTCGCTCTTTAGTTGATATCATGTGTCATGAATTTCATCTACTATGTTGCTTGTATGCAAAGTGTTTAGTTACACGTGTCCCGTCCCAACAGCGGTGTAATGACCGCGGGATTGATATGCCTGTAAAGAGAGACGTGGACGAAGGCGCTGTACCCTCCACCTGGTAGCCAAGGCGACATTTGCATAAGCTGCTGTGGAAGCCCACCTGACCTGAAACATCGCCCTGGGTTCCGCTGGAGCGGGAACAACGGCGCTCGCTAATCCCGGCGCACGTAATTCGTACCATTACGTCTTACATCTTCCGCTTCGCAAGCTACAGCTCTACGTGTTGCGCAGCTACGAGCTAGGGGTAAAACAACAAAAGAGCACATAATTGCACGTAATTGCGCTACTGCGCGTTTTACAGGTAGAGACTTCCAACGGTATTGTCTTAACGTCAGCGATGTTGTTGTTGTTGTTGTTGTTGTTGTGGTCTTCAGTCCTGAGACTGGTTTGATGCAGCTCTCCATGCTACCCTATGCTGTGCAAGCTTCTTCATCTCCCAGTACCTACTGAAACCTACATCCTTCTGAATCTGCTTAGCGTATTCATCTGTTGGTCTCCCTCTACGATTTCTACCCTCACCATTGGTGATCCCTTGATGCCTCAGAACATGTCCTACCAACCGATCCCTTCTTCTAATCAAGTTGTGCCACAAACTTCTCTTCACCCCAATCCTATTCAATACCTCCTCATTCGCTATGTGATCTACCCATCTAATCTTCTGCATTCTTCTGTAGCACCCCATTTCGAAAGCTTCTATTCTCTTCTTGTCCAAACTATTTATCGTCCATGTTTCACTTCCATACATGGCTACAATCCATACAAACACTTTCAGAAACGACTTCCTGACACTTAAATCTATACTCGATGTTAACAAATTTCTCTTCTTGAGAAACGCTTTCCTTGCCATTGCCAGTCTACATTTTATATCCTCTCTACTTCGACCATCATCAGTTATTTTGCTCCCCAAATAGCAAAACTCCTTTACTACTTTAAGTGTCTCATTTCCTAATCTTATTCCCTCAGCATCACCCGACTTAATTCGATTACATTCCATTATCCTCGTTTTGCTTTTGTTGATGTTACTCTTACCTCCTCCTTTCAAGACACTATCCATTCCATTCAACTGCTCTTCCAAGTCCTTTGCTGTCTCTGACAGAATTACAATGTCATCGGCGAACCTCAAAGTCTTTATTTCTTCTCCATGGATTTTAATACCTACTCCGAATTTTTCTTTTGTTTCCTTCACTGCTTGGTCAATATTCAGATTGAATAACATCGGGGAGAGGCTACAATCCTGTCTCACTCCCTTCCCAACCGCTGCTTCCCTTTCATGTCCCTCGACTCTTATAACTGCCATCTGGTTTCTGTACAAATTGTAAATAGCCTTTCGCTCCCTGTATTTTTCCCCTGCCACCTTTAGAATTTGAAAGAGAGTATTCCAGTCAACATTGTCAAAAGCTTTCTTTAAGTCTACAAATGCTAGAAACGTAGCTTTGCCTTTCCTTAATCTAGCTTCTAAGATAAGTCGTAAGGTCAGTATTGCCTCACGTGTTCGAAAACTTCCACGGAATCCAAACTGACCTTCCCCGAGGTCGGCTTCTACCAGTTTTTCCAGCGATACCCTGTCAAAAACTCGTAGCAATATTCTCGTGTTGTTGTGAGGAGCAAAAGTGAGTCTCAGTTAAACCTGAATCCTTCTCAAGGTGTTTTCCACATACGTTGAGAGACCTTAAAACTAAAGCTGCCGGCACACGGACCGTGCTTCTGAGCGTCGCCGCTGAACGATCGGAAACGATTCGACTTGTGGATACGGTACGTGGGCTCCGGTGACAGCGCGCTACGGCGGCAGCTGTCGGGTACATCTCGCTCGCAGATCTCACAGTTTATTTACAAAATGGACGGCCGTAAAACTGCTACGTTAGCTCCATTAAGACGCACATTTCCTTCCTTGTTCACATGCTAGTCTTGTTGTTCTGTCTGTATTATACATAAATAAAAACTTCAGTATCTATGAAGATTCATGAGACGAAAAGTGCTGTGTTCAGTAAATAAGGACATCGGCTTATAAAATTTCTACACTACTGGCAATTAAAATTCCTACACCACGAAGATGACGTGCTACAGACGCGAAATTTAACCGACAGGAAGACGATCTGTGATATGCAAATGAGTAGCTTTTCAGAGCATTCACACATGGTTGACGCCGGTGGCGACACCTACAACGTTTCCAACCGATTTCTCATACACAAACAGCAGTTGACCGGCGTTGCCTGGTGAAACGTTGTTGTGATGCCTCGTGTAAGGAGGAGAAATGCGTGCCATCACGTTTCAGACTTTGATGAAGGTCGGATTGTAGCCTATCGCGATTGCGGTTTATCGTATCGCGGCATTGCTGCTGGCGTTGGTCGAGATCCAATGACTGTCAGCAGAATATGGAATCGGTGGGTTCAGGCGGGTAATACGGAACGCCGTGCTGGATCCCAATGTCCTCGTATCACTAGCAGTCGAGATGACAGGCATCTCACACGCATGGCTGTAACGGATCGTGCAGCCACGTCTCGGTCCCTGAGTCAACAGATGGGGACGCTTTCAAGTCAACAACCATCTGCACGGACAGTTCGACGACGTCTGCAGCAGCATGGACTATCAGCTCGGAGACCATGGCTGCGGTTACCTTTGACGCTGCATCACAGACAGGAGCGCCTGCGATGGTCTACTAGACGACGAACCTGGGTGCAAGAATGGCAGAACCTCATTTTTTCGGATGAATCCAGGTTCTGTTCACAGCATCATGATGGTCGCATCCGTGTTTGGCGACATCGCGGTGAACGCACATTGGAAGCATGTATTCGTCATCGCCATACTGGCGTATCTCCCGGTGTGATGGTGTGGGGCGTCATTGGTTACACGTCTCGGTCACCTCTTGTTCGCATTGGCGGCACTTTGAACAGTGGACGTTACATTTCTGATGTGTTACGACCCGTGGATCTACCCTTCATTTGATCCTTGCGAAACCCTACATTTCAGCAGGATAATGCACGACCGCATGTTGCAGATCCTGTACGGGCCTTTCTGGATAGAGAAAATGTTGGGCTGTTGCCCTGGCCAGCACATTGTCCAGATCTCTCACCAATTGAGAACGTCCGGTCAATGGTGGCCGAGTAACTGGCTCGTCACAATACGCCAGTCACTACTCTTGATGAACTGTGGTATCGTGTTGAAGCTGCATGGGCAGCTGTACCTGTACACGCCATCCAAGCTCTGTTTGACTCAATGCCCAGGCGTATCAAGGTCGTTATTACGGGCAGAGGTGGTTGTTCTGGGTACTAATTTCTCAGGATCTATGCACCCAAATTGCGTGAAAATGTAATCACATGTCAGTTCTAGTATAATATATTTGTCCAATGAATACCTGTTTATCATCTGCATTTCTTCTTGGTGTAGCAATTTTAATGCCCAGTAGTGTATTATAAATAATGCGCTACAAATTTACAATAGTGTGCCATATAACAAATTATTTCATCATTCTTATTTTTTAGCAAAACCTTAATGTCATTCTTACTTGATCGTTGTTCCTATTCATTAACAGAACCTTTACAACATGTGAAATACAAAATTTGAAACAAGAAAACACAGAATATATTACTGCAAGCAATGCAAGCTGTCTTGTAGATAAAGAGAATTGAACAAACTCTTTCCTCAGACAGAGCGCACTTAGATTTAAATATCATCGAATATTGTAGCATATGCTACTATTAAACTAAAAAGAAAGTATCATACCTATCAGACCACGCGAAGGTTGATAAAAAAATGTTTGGATTCAGTGAGACGCGAACAAGAGAAACATCACCTCTCATCTTACATTTCCCTTTTTTTCCCTCTCTCATTTTGTTCGTTACTGTCGGTTGTATTTGTTCGGGGTGGACGTGCGATGACGCCCATTGAAGTTCATCGTTGATCGTGTTACTTAGTTCTTTGATCAGATAAGGCAGATAACCCTCTGAGCGAACACCCAGAGTTACCGTGCCAGCCTCATCAAGCCGACGGAGATTGATTTACGACCATGCTGTGCGTCTTACCACCTCCTGAAAACTCTCATCGTAGATACGTTACTAACTGACATTTAATTACAACAAATTGTACCAAGAACAATGCGTCTTTGATAGATCCTCAATATTCCCTTGTCTCGAAACGGCATGTTTCCGTACTACCCAAGTTTCAGTAATTATTTAACCACCAATATGATGTTTCCCGTCATTTTATTGAAACTAATCATTCAATTAACGCAGAGTTCTCGAGATATCCTCAGTCTGCTGGCACTTAGAAACGTTATATATACACACACACACACACACACAAATATATATATATATATATTTGTGTGTGTGTGTGTGTGTGTGTGTGTGTGTGTGTGTGTGTATGCGCCGCAAGAGAAAGCCAATATGTCTTCTCCCAATTCTGTAATGAAGACACATGGCGTCATTTGACGTAGGTGGCATTCTTGCATTACACTGGTCAACATTAAAACGCTCGATCAGAACATCTACATCTACATTTATACTCCGCAAGCCACCTAACGGTGTGTGGCGGAGGGCATTTTACATGCCACTGTCATTACCTCCCTTTCCTGTTCCAGTCGCGTATGGTTCGCGGGAAGAACGACTGCCGGAAAGCCTCCGTGCGCCTTCGAATATCTCTAATTTTACATTCGTGATCTCCTCGGGAGGTATAAATAGGGGGAAGCAATATATTCGACACATCAACCAGAAACGCACCCTCTCGAAACCTGGACAGCAAGCTACACCGCGATGCAGGGCGCCTGTCCTGCAGAGTCTGCCACTTGATTTTGTTAAACATCTCCGTAACGCTATCACGCTTACCAAATAACCCTGTGACGAAACGCGCCGCTCTTCTTTGGATCTTCCCTATCTCCTCCGTCAACCCGATCTGGTACGGATCCCACACTGATGAGCAATACTCAAGTATAGGTCGAACGAGTGTTTTGTAAGCCACCTCCTTTGCTGATGGACTACATTTTCTAAGCATTCTCCCAATGAATCTCAACCTGGCACCCGCCTTACCAACAGTTAATTTTATATGATCATTCCACGTCAAATCGTTCCGCACGCATACTCCCAGATATTTTACAGAAGTAACTGCTACCAGTGTTTGTTCTGCTGTCATATAATCATGCAATAAAGGATCCTTCTTCCTATGCATTCGCAATACATTACATTTGTCTATGTTAAGAGTCAGTTGCCACTCCCTGCACCAAGTGCCTATCCGCTGCAGATCTTCCTGCATTTCGCTGCAATTTTCTAATGCCGCAACTTCTCTGTATACTACAGCATCATCCGCGAAAAGCCGCATGGAACTTCCTACAGGGTTATTACAAATGATTGAAGCGATTTCACAGCTCTACAATAACTTTATTATTTGAGATATTTTCACAATGCTTTGCACACACGTACAAAAACTCAAAAAGTTTTTTTTGGCATTCACAAATGTTCGATATGTGCCCCTTTAGTGATTCGGCAGACATCAAGCGGATAATCAAGTTTCTCCCACACTCGGCGCAGCATGTCCCCATCAATGAGTTCGAAAGCATCGTTGATGCGAGCTCGCAGTTCTGGCACGTTTCTTGGTAGAGGAGGTTTAAACACTGAATCTTTCACATAACCCCACAGAAAGAAATCGCATGTGGTTAAGTCGGGAGAGCGTGGAGGCCATGACATGAATTGCTGATCATGATCTCCACCACGACCGATCCATCGGTTTTCCACTTTCCTGTTTAAGAAATGCCGAACATCATGATGGAAGTGCGGTGGAGCACCATCCTGTTGAAAGATGAAGTCGGCGCTGTCGGTCTCCAGTTGTGGCATGAGCCAATTTTGCGCGGGCTACGCGTGAAACTTGCCCGCACGCGTTCAACCGTTTCTTCGCTCACTGCAGGCCGACCCGTTGATTTCCCCTTACAGAGGCATCCAGAAGCTTTAAACTGCGCATACCATCGCCGAATGGAGTTAGCAGTTGGTGGATCTTTGTTGAACTTCGTCCTGAAGTGTCTTTGCACTGTTATGACTAATGTGAGTGCATTTCAAGCACGACATACGCTTCCTCGGCTCCTGTCGCCATTTTGTCTCACTGCGCTCTCGAGCGCTCTGACGGCAGAAACATTATGAGTTTTTCTTCGTATCTGTAGTGTGTCGTGAGCATATGTCAATGAATGAAGCTACAGTGAATTTATGAAATCGCTTCAATCATTTGAAATAGCCCTGTATATATTGTGAAAAGCAATGGTCCCATAACACTCCCCTAAGGCACGCCAGAGGTTACTTTAACGTCTGTAGACGTCTCTCAATTGAGAAGAACGACATGCCGTGTTCTGTTTGCTAAAAACTCTTCAATACAGCCACAGAGCTGGTCTGATATTCCGTAAGCTCTTACTTTGTTTATCAGGCGACAGTGCGGAACTGTATCGAACGCCTTCCGGAAATCAAGGAAAATGGCATCTACCTGGGAGTCTGTATCTAATATTTTCTGGGTCTCATGAACAAATAAAGCGAGTTGGGTCTCACACGATCGCTGTTTGCGGAATCCATGTTGATTCCTACATAGTAGAGTCTGGGTTTCCAGAAATTACATGATACGCGAGCAAAAAACATGTTCTAAAATTCTGCAACAGATCGATGTCAGAGCTATAGGTTTATAGTTTTGCGCATCTGCTCGACGACCCTTCTTGAAAACTGGAACTACCTGTGCTCTTTTCCAATCATTTGGAACCTTCCGTTCCTCTAGAGACTTGCGGTACACGGCTGTTAGAAGGGGGGCAAGTTCTTTCAAATGGTTCAAATGTCTCTGAGCACTGTGGGACTCAACTGCTGAGGTCATTAGTCCCCTAGAACTTAGAACTAGTTAAACCTAACTAACCGAAGGACATCACACACATCCATGCCCGAGGCAGGATTCGAACCTGCGACCGTAGCGGTCTTGCGGTTCCAGACTGCAGCGCCTTTAACCGCACGGCCACTTCGGCCGGCGGCAAGTTCTTTCGCGTACTCTGTGTAGAATCGAATTGGTATCCCGTCAGGTCCGGTAAACGTGCTAGATATTACTCTACACATTCGGAAAGACTCCCCAACGTCCTTTTTTCCATGCTATGACATCAGAAACTCGGCAACGCTACGCGCTCAACGTTGGAATGCGAGGTCCGTCTGTCGACGGCTTCGTTGAACGTTTCGCCCAGAGCTTACAAAAGGAATACCGAGTTATGCTACTGATTTAAAATCCAATCATAGATCCCTACATGAGGAGATATTACGAATTCAGCGACGGGTATCACGAGTCGGCTGCGTGCATTTTAAAAATGGCTCTGAGCACTATGGGACTTAACTTCTAAGGTTATCAGTCCCCCAGAACTTAGAACTACTTAAACCTAACTAACCTAAGGACATCACAGACATCCATGCCCGAGGCAGGATTCGAACCTGCGACCGTAGCGGTCCCGCGGTTCCAGACTGTAGCGCCTTTAACCGCTTGGCCACACCGGCCGGCATGCATTTTAATGAGCTGCAAAATTTAATATGCAAATTTCCGCCATGGAATCAGATTTGCTCAAAATTTTGGACCGGCCGCTTTGGTGAAATGGAGAACCAGATAACCATCGGGCCAGAGGGTCAAAATAGAATGATGGTTTGATGGGCCAGCCACAAATTCCTCTCCTCTGCCAAACTCTTCATCAGCACTTGAAACCTGCCTCCTCAATTATTTGCTGGATGTATTCCAATCTCTGTCTTCCTCTACAGTTTTTGTCCACTACAGTTCCCGCTGGCACCATGGAAATCATTCCTTGATGTCTTCACAGATGTCCTATCATTCTGTCCCTTATCCTTGTCAGTGTTTTTCACATATTCATTTCCTCTCCGATTCTGTACAGAACCTCCTCATTCTGTACCTTACCAGTCCACCTAATTTTTAACATTCGTCTGTAGCACCACATCTCAAATGCTTCGATTCTCTTCTGTTCCGGTTTTTCCACAATCCACGTTTCACTACTTTACAGTGCTGTGCTCCAAACGTATATTCTCAGAAATTTCTTCGTCAAAACTAGTAGACGTCTCTTGGCCAGGAATGCCCTTTTTGGCGTAGCTAGTCTGCGTTTGACGTCCTCCTTGCTCCATCCGTCATTGGTTATTTTGCTGGGTAGGTTGCAGAATTCCTTAACTTCATCTCCGTCGTGACCATCAATCCTGATGTTACGTTTCTCGCTGTTCTCATTTCTGATACTTCTCATTACCTTCGTCTTTTTTCGATTTATTGTCAGTCCACATTCTGTGCTCATTAGGATGTTGATACCATTCAAGAGATCCTGTAATTCTTCTTCACATTCGCTGAGGTTAGCAGTGTCATGAGCTAATCTTATCATTGATATCCTTTCACCCTGAAATTTAATTCCACTCTTGAAACTTTCTTTTACTTCCATCATTGCTTCTTCGATGTATAGATCGAACAGTAGCGGCGAAAGACTGCATCCCTGTCTTTCACCCTTTTCAATCAGAGCGCTTCGTTATTGATCTTCCGCTCTTACTGTACCCTCTTGATTCTTGTTTACATTATATAGTGCCCGTGTTTCCCTATAGCTTACGCCTATTTTTATCGTAGAGGTCCTCATTGTTCTCTTTCCACCTATACGCTCTGTCCTCTGCACTCTTAATGTTACCACCTTTGCTTTTAAGGTTGTTTTGACTTTTCTTTATGCTGTGCCAGCCCTTCCGAAAATTATGCAGGAGGGAAATTACGAATCCCATGACAGGATCCACAGGCGATTGCATGCATTTTAATAAGTTGGAAAATTTAATAGGCAAATTTTCCCTGTAAAAATCAGTTTTGTATAGAATTCTCGACCCACCGATGTGTTGGTGAGATGTAGAACCATATAGTGCTAGGGTCAAACTAATTTTAATTCGCGCCAAGCGTATTGTTTTTAAAAATTACCAATATTGTTGACTGAGAAAGAGTCGTTTGCTTCAAATCCGTTTCATGGCCCCGCTGACGTGGAGGAAGGACTCTATTCGCGATGTGTCAGAGATTAGCGGCACATCACAAGAGCGTGGAAGGTGTCCCCTCTTCGCCGCGTAATAAGCGGTAGGAAAGATCAGCACAGCTTTTCCTGTGAGGTTGAATGCGGGGACTATGTTTTTACCGATGGAGACACGCTACCCGCAAGTGGACAGCACACCACGTGCCTTTTGCATTCGAGGAGGAGTAAGATGATATAAGTGATAACGTCTCGTCGACGACGAGGTCATTAGGGACGGAGCACAAGCTCCGATTACGGAAGGACGGAGAAGGAAATCTGCCGTACCCTATCAAAAGAACCATTGTGACACCTGGCTTAAGCGATTTAGGGAAATCACGGAAAACTTAAATCTGGGTGGCTGAACGCGAGTTTGAACCATTGTCCTCCCGAATGTGAGCCCATTGTGCTAACCATTGCGTTACGTCGTTCCGTTTTGCATTCGATCCCATTCACCCTGATGGACAATAATGTCTCCCCTCTTTTGCGCTCTTGTTACTAATTAGAACTGCTTATAGCTGGACGAGCTTTGTATTCACCTTTTGTATTTTCCCGTAGACAGTGACTCAATTCCGCACTCTATAAGGTGGTTCGCGGTGTGTATTTGTCGATGTAGAAAGTGCTGCGATGGGAGTTGACACCACTCCGCAATGGCGCAGGCGAACCCCCTGGCGGCGGCGGCGGCGGCGGCGGCTGCAGCTCGCCGCAATAAACGTGTAAGGAACTTACCGTGCACGCGGCCATCACTGCCAGCACAATGAGCGGAAGTTGTGAACGAGTTTCGCAATTGCAGCCAGCAATGTCCGTCCGTCACTGGCCTTAGCGGCGCTGCACAGCCAATTGGCTTCATTCCGCCGATTCTGATTCAGGCAGACTGCGAGAAACCCCGTCAGAGACTCGTCATATCTAAAGAGCTGTCATACCGCGCACGCGACGCAGCAGAGTTCGCGGTACCAACTGCGCTATCCCAGGCGGAGTTATTTCCATATACAACTTCACCTATACTGCGCAAGCCAACGTGCGGTGCATGATGGAGGGTACATCATGCCAATATTGTCAGACTTCTTTCCTACTCCATTCGCCCATTTACCGAGGACACAACACAATGTCCTGTCATATTAATGTGACCCGGTCTCGTTCTCGCTTCCCGAGCACGGGGTCCCGGATTCGATTCCCGGCGTGGTCAGGGATTTTCACCTGCCTCTAGATGACTGAGTGTTTGTGTTGTCCTCATCATTTCATCACCAGGTGACGTGACTGGACTGAACGACGGTTGGGAATTTGTACGGCCACTGATAACCGCGCAGTTGAGCTCCCCACAAAACCAAACATCATCAACATGATCATATTAATGCGACCAACGCCAATGTTCGACGACAACGTGCAACAATCACTCCCTCACTAACAGTGGAAGGCACATACAGGCTGTCGGGGGACGCGGAAAACAATGTAGTCTGTGTTGTTATGCGGAAACGGAGCGACTAACCTGACGTCCAAAAAGGCATGAGCATTGGCTTTCGGGCCAAGGGTGAAGCACTTCCGAAACGACAAACTACACTACTGGCCATTAAAATTGCTACACCACGAAGATGACGTGCTACAGACGCGAAATTTAACCGACTGGAAGAAGATGCTGTGGTATGCAAATGATTAGCTTTTCAGAGCATTCACACAAGGTTGGCGCCGGTGGCGACACCTACAACGTGCTGACATGAGGAAAGTTTTCAACCGATTTCTCATACACAAACAGCAGTTGACCGCCGTTGCCTGGTGAAACGTTGTTGTGATGCCTCGTGTAAGGAGGAGAAATGCGTACCGTCACGTTTCCGACTTTTATAAAGGTTGGATTGTAGCCTATTGCGATTGCGGTTTATCGTATCGCGATATTGCTGCTCGCGTTCATCGAGATCCAATGACTGTTAGCAGAATATGGAATCTGTGGATTAAGGAGGGTAATACGGAATGCCGTGCTGGATCCCAACGGCCTCGTATCACTAGCAGTCGAGATGACAGGCATCTCATCCACATGGCTGTAGCGGATCGTACAGCCACGTCTCGATCCCTGAGTCAACAGATGGGGACGTTTGCAACACAACAACCATCTGCACGAACAGTTCGACAACGTTTGCAGCAGCATGGATTATCAGCTCGGATACCACGGCTGCGGTTACCCCTGACGCTGCATCACAGACAGGAGCGCCTGCGATGGTGTACTCAACGACGAACCTAGGTGCACGAATGGCAAAACGTCATTTTTGCGGATGAATCCAGGTTCTCTTTACAGCATCATGATGGTCGCATCCGTGTTTGGTGACATCGCGGTAAACGCACATTGGAAGCGTGTATTCGTCATCGCCAAACTGGCGTTTCACCCGGCGTGATGGTATGGGGTGCCATCGGTTATACGTCTCTGTCACCCCTTGTTCGCATTGAGGGCACTTTGAACAGTTGACGTTACATTTCAGATGTGTTACGACCCGTGGATCTACCCTTCATTCGATCCCTGCGGAACCCTACATTTCAGCAGGATAATGCACGACTGCATGTTGCAGGTCCTGTACGGGCCTTTCTGGATACAGAAAATGTTGGACTGCTGCCCTGGCCAGCACATTGTGACTTAGTTCGGAGTTCACTTTGGCCTGTAGTCCCCATGTAACTGGCTGGGTGAGTCAGTAAAGCATAGTGGTGCTCTGGCCAACCACCAGATTCTGGATTACTTTAGTTTGCTGTTCTGCTCTTCTTAGAATTTAGTGTTTAGTCGTTGAGTTAGGTCTCTCTCTCGCACGTGATAACCTGTGAAGAGAGAAGTGAACACCAACAAAAAAAAAAACAAATAAGAAAAATATTAAGAGCACGGGAACATAACATTTATACTTGCAGTACACGTGGAAACACAACGAATGGAGCTGTAGAAACAGCGACTTTTAAGCCTGAGTGCTTGCTTCGCTCTCACAAATTTAGTTACGTAATTGAGGTAATTGCCAAGCAAATGCGACTTGTAGTGCAAGCGTTCTGTGTGTTTTGCGGACTTCGACATTACCGCTGGTACAGTTTGCAATAATCGTAAAGCCGCTATAAACTGAAGAAGCGTGACCTTCCTTGGAGCTGCACGGCTAACAGTTCTATGCTAAATTCATTTCTGTGTACCTCTTGCCGTATTAAACAGTGAGCAACTCCTGTTTACTGCCTGGGATGAAGCATTCAAAAACGTGACAGCCAGAATGTTTCGGTATTATGTCAAGTTCACCACTAATTACTACAAACGTTCATATGGTTGGTATCGTTTTATTAACTACCACATTCAGATGTGAGAATACTCCACAAACACTTCCGTCAGAACTAGGGACATGCGCATTGTTTAGTATTAAAATAACGTTTCGGTACAATTTACATCTACAGGCATTTGGCTTCGTTGGCATTGGAATAATTACATTCTTTATGAAGTCCGAGGCTTTTTCAACTGTTGTATTCATCTTGTCGAGTGCAATAGTTTTGTCATAGTATGTTCTCCCAAGAATATCAGGAGTTCCAAGGAAACGTCATCTGGGGCGTAGTTTCCTTCAGTGCTCTATCAGATTCTTCTCGCAGTGTCATATCTCATCTTTACCTACTTCTTCCTCCTTTCCGTAATGTAGCCTGTAAGACTTCTCTTGTACGGTCCTTCCATATATTCCTTCCACCTTTTAGTCTTCCCTTTTTCTCTTACTACTGGCTTGCCATGTAGACTCTTGATATTCGCGCACCTGCTTCTCTTTACTGCAAATTTTCCTATAGGCGGCATCTGTCTTTCCCTTAGGCATGTATGATGCTCCTACAGCCTTGTATTTTTCCTAGAGTGAAACCTGCTCCGCCATTATGCGTTTTCAGTCTCATGTTTTAAACGTCTGTATTCCATTTCGTCTGCTTTATTTGTTGGATTATTGTATTTTCTCCTTTCTTTATTTAAATTCAATATATTGCGTGTTATCCAAGGATTCCTACTGGATCTTGTCGCTTTGCCAGTTTATCCTCTGCTGCTTCACTATCTCTTCGCTCAAAGCAGCCCATTCTTCTTTCTTTCCCCTGTTTCCCTCAATCGTTGCCTTATGCCGCCTTTGAAACTAACAGCTAAATAAATGAGTCCTTCGCAAGGCTGATAAGTAAATGCACCACTACTAAGTCGAATATTGCTTTCGCGCAATAAATCTAGGCGTCAGTATGCCAACCGACAGTAGGAATGTGAACTGAGTCTGCCTCTTATCACTTGTGAAGCTCAAAAATGGTTCAAATGATTCTAAGCGCTATGGGACTTAACATGTGAGGTCATCAGTCCCCTAGAGTTAGAACTACTTAAACCAAACTAACCTAAGGATGTCAAACACATCCATGCCCGAGGCAGGATTCGCAACTGCGACCGTAGCAGCGGCGCTGTTCCGGACTGAAGATCAAAAGTAACCGGACACATGTTTTTCGTATTAAGTGGATTGTGCTGCCACCTATTGCGAGGTACTAGATATCAGTTACCTCAGTAGTCATTAGACATCTTGAGAGAGCACAATGGTGCGCTCCGCGGAACTCACGGATTTCGAATGTGGTCAGGTGATTGGGTGTCACTTGTGCCATACGTCTGTACGTGAGATTTCCACCCTCCTTAACATCCCTAGGTCAGCTGTTTCCTATTTGATAGTGAAATGGAAACGTGAAGGGACACGTACGGCACAAAAGCGTACAGGCTGACCTCGTCTGTTGACTGACGGAGACCGCCGAGCGGCTGCTCATAAGCCACACATCACGCCGCTAAATGCCAAACGACGCCTCGCTTGATTTAACGAGCGTAAACATTGGACGATTGAACAGTGGAAAAACGTTCTGTGGAGTAACGAATCGCGGCACACAATGTGGCGATCCAATGGCAGCGGACGGATATGGCGAATGGCCGGTGAACGTCATCTGCCAGCGTTTGTAGTGCCAACAATAAAATTCGGAGGCGGTGGTGTTATGGTGTGGTCGTGTTTTTCTTGGATAGGGCTCGCACCCATTGTTGTTATGCGTGGCACTATCACAGCACAGGCCTACATTGATGTTTTAAGTACCTTCTTGCTACCCACTGTTGAAGAGCAACTCGGGAATGGCATCTTTCAACTCCATCGAGCACCTATTCGTAAGGCACGGCCTGTGGCGGAGTGGTTATTCGACAGTAATATCCCTGAATGGATTGGCCTGTGCAGAGTACGGAGTGCTGACCTGAATCCTATAGAACACCTTTGGGATGTTTTGGAACGCCGTGCCAGGCCTCATCGACCGGCATCGATACCTCTCCTCAGTGCAGAAGTCCGTGAAGAATGGGCTGCCATTCCCCAAGAAACATTACAGCGCCTGATTGGACGTATGTCTGCGAGAGTGGAAGCTGTCATCAAGGCTAAGGGTGGGCCAACACCACACTGAATTCCAGCATTACCGATGGAGGGCGGCACGAACTTGTAAGTCATTTTCAGCCAGGTATCTGGATACTTTTGATCACATTGCGTATCATTACCTACACATACGGAGACACATGTCGTCATCACTATCATCAGTGTTCTGCCAATGGTTCGGTTTTCACGTCATAACTCTCCATGCTCTCCTATCTTCATCTTCAGGTCCACACTGATTTCCGCTTCCCTTGAGGTCGTACATCATCTTCCATTTATTCCCTCATCTCAGTCTCCTCCCACGAACTAGTCCTTCCAAAGTGTCTGTTGGCAGGCGCTCTTTTTTTCAACAAATGGCACATCCAGTTCTTCTTCCTTTGTCTTACAACCTGCAGCACTTCCTCTCTGTCCAAATCTTACCAACACTCTTTCACACCGGCTTATCCTCACCTTTCGTCTCGAGATCCACATTTACAGGGTGGTCAAAAACATTCTGAAAAGCTTGTTAAGGGTTGCAGGGTACGTTGGGCTGTGTGCCGTTTCCGAGGAAGCTGGCATTGAAGTTAGCCAATCAAACCGTTGTGCACGCATATTAAAGCGGCACGTCAGAGACGTTATCTTCGTTTGTGTTTCCTAAAACCGAAGAAGAGAAAGCTACAAAAATTGGACATGGGACGGTAGTAAGAATCGAACCTGAGCTGAGCAGTGTCGTGCGCTATCATCTACACTATGATACTAATTCTATCTGACGGGACGCTTGAATCTACGCGTGCGACGGCCTCAGTGGCTAACTTGAATCATAATTAATTAGGAAACGGCGGAACGTATCGAATTTTTTTAACAATTATTTATCAGCACAACCTACCCTGCTTCACCTTAACAAGCTTTTCAGACCGTTTCCGAACACATTGTATGCTGAGGAGCCAAAGCAACTGGTACAGCTGCCTAATATCGTGTAGGGCCCCGCGAGCATGCAGAAGTGCCGGAACATGTGGCATGGACTTTACTAATGTCTGCGATAGTTCTGGAGGGAACTGACACCATGAACTCTGCAGGGCTGTCCATAAATTCATAAGAGTACGAGCGAGTGGAGATCTCCTCTGAACAGCACGTTGCAAGGCATCCCAGATATGCTCAGTAACGTTGATGACTGGGGAGTTTGGTGGGCATTCTAAACTCATAAGTGTGTTCCTGGAGCCACTCTGTAGCAATTTTAGACATGTGGGGTGTCGCATTGCCCCGCTGGAATTGCCCAAGTCCGTCCGAATGCACGATGGACGTGAATGGGTGCACGTGATCAGAATGGTTGCCTACGTATGTGTCACCTCTCAATATCGTGTCCTGACGTATCATGGGTCCCATATCACTCCAACCACACGCACCCCACACCATTACAGAGCCTCCACCAGCTTGAACAGTCCCTTTGCGCTATGCAGAGTCCATGGATTTATCAGCTTGTCTCCATATCCGTACACGTCCATCCGCTCGCTACAATTTGATGCGAGACTCGTCCGACCAGGCAACATGTTTCCAGTCATCAACAGTCCAATGTCGGTGTTGACGGGCCCAGGCGAGGCGTAAAGCTTTGTGTCATGCAGTCATCAAAAGTACACGCGTGGGCCTTCTGCTCCGAAAGCTGTTTCGTTTAATGGTTCGCGGGCCGACACTTGTTGATGGCCCAGCACTGAAATCTGCACTGACCAATTGTCTTCAATCGTCGTTGGTCCCGTCCTTGCAGCATTTTTTCCGGCCGCAGCGGTGTTGGAGATTTGGTGTTTTACCGGATATGTGATACTCACGGAATACTCGTGAAAAGGTCGCACTGGAAAAATCCCCACTTCATCGCTACTTCGGAGATGCTGTGTGCCATCGCTCGTGTGCCGACTATCTAGACCATTTTCAAACTCACTTAAATCTTGATGACCTGCCATTGTAGCAGCAGTAACCGATCTAACAACTACTCCAGACACTTGTGTTGTACAGGCGTTGCCGACCGCAGCGCCGTATTCTGCCTGTTTGCGTATCTCTGTACTTGAATACGCTTTGTCGCTTCAGTGTGTACTGCCCTGTAGTGTTAAACCGCAAAGTTTACATGCCATTAGTTCAAATGGCTCTGAGCACTATGGGACTCAACATCTTAGGTCATACGTCCCCTAGAACTTAGAACTACTTAAACCTAAGGAACCTAAGGACATCATGCACACCCATGCCCGAGGCAGGATTCGAACCTGCGACCGTAGCAGCCTCGCGGTTCCGGACTGCAGCGCCAGAACCGCACGGCCACCGCGGCCACATGCCATTAGTCACTGTCAAAAGCAAAAAGGAAGCACCAAGCATCAATTGTCCAACGTATAAAACTCTTTCTTGTATATATCATGTTGGCGCATAACATTCACAAAACACAGTTACTAACGAAAGTTAACCGCTCTCTTCTGTGAAAGATCGTATGTGCTGACCAGCCAAAGATTGTACTGTCAAGTTACTTCTGTATCACAGTCTTAAGGATGCTACTGTCTTCAGAAAAATCTTCCATTGAGAATAATCTACAGGAAACATTAAAACTTAACGACCCCAAGGAGATTAGGTTGACGGCAGATCGTCAACGAAGACATCGCTTAAGTCTTCTCATTTAACGTGCTGAAGCATTCCTTCCTTAAAGTGCAAAAGAACTTTGTTTCCTTTAAATAGAGGCTATGGTGCCTAATGGCATATCAGCGTTAAGGTATGTAATACTGCAGGGCAATATACAGGGTGAACCAGAGCCCCACTGACAATCTTTCAAAGGTTGTTCAGGGATACCTTCTAAATATTTTGATGTAAATTGATCCACAGATTCCACCTCATTACAGAGTAGTTATTTATGCGGTCTGTTACCGCAATCGCCGGCCTCTGTGGCCGAGCGGTTCGAGGCGCTCTAGTCCGGAACCGCGCTGCTGCTACGGTCGCAGGTTCGAATCCTGCCTCGGGCGTGGATGTGTGTGATGTCCTTAGGTTAGTTAGGTTTAAGTAGTTCTAAGTCTAGGGGACTGATGACCTCAAATGTTAAGTCCCATATTGCTTAGAGCGATTTGAACCATTTTTTAACGCAATCACAACAGTGAAGAAGCGTAGTGGTATGTAACAACCAAAAGCACTACACACAACAGAGAGTAATGAAACAACCATCCGACAAAACACACACTTTCGTGACAGTGTGTTTCCTCTATTCTGTCTGTGAAGAGTCGAGTACTTTACAAATGCAGAACTGTTTCCTTGCCGGTACTGTTCAGAACATCGACCACCACGGTTACAGAAGAGTGTACAGCGACGCACCATCCACTGTCTTACAGGCTCAAGAGCTCCAGGCACTTGGCGCACTCCTCCTGCTGCCGTGACACTCCTATAAACTACGAGGGTCCTATTTTTATTCATGTAAACTACAGGAGGAAAATAAATCACAGCAGCACAGCTAAGTAGAGCAATATTTCATCTACAGGCTGTCATTTTTCCACATAGTCACCAGAATTCGAAACCAGAACAGCTGTTAGCATGAGTGACATAAAAGTAGATATCTTAGGTGTTGCGAAACAACTCAAATCACTTAAGAAAGGTAAGTCTTCCGGTGCAGATGGTATACCAATCAGGTTCCTTTCAGAGTATGCAGACAAAATAGCGCCTTTCTTAGCAATCATTTACAACCGCGCCGGCCGCTGATGGCCGAGCGGTTCTGGCGCTACAGTCTGGAACCGCGCGACCGCTACGGTCGCAGGTTCGAATCCTGCCTCGGACATGGATGTGTGTGTTGTCCTTAGGTTAGTTAGGTTTAAGTAGTTCTAAGTTCTAGGGGACTTATGACCTCAGCAGTTGAGTCCCATAGTGCTCAGAGCCATTTGAACCATTTACAACCGCTCACTTGACGAAAAGTCTGTTCCTAAAGACTGGAAAGTAGCGCAGGTCACACCAATATTCAAGAAAGGGAATATGAGTAACCCAATGAATTACAGATCCATATCACTGACCTCAATGTGCAATAGGATTTTGGAGCATGTACTGTACTCGAACATTATGAATCACCTTGGAAAATGACTTATTGATACTTCACCAACACGGATTATAAAAGTATCGTTCTTGTGCAACGCAGCTAGCTCTTTATTCCCATGAAGTAATGAGTGCTGTCAACAAGGGATCTCAGATCGATTCCATATTCCTAGATTCCCAGAAGGCTTTTGACACCATTCCACACAAGCGACTATTAATCAAATTGCGTGCATATCGAGTATCGTCTCAGTTGTGTGACTGGATTCGTGATTTCCTCTCAGAGAAGGTCACAGTTCGAGGTGATAGACGGTAAATCATCGATAAGAACAGAAGTGATATCTGGCGTTCCGCAAGGTAGTGTCATAGGCCCTCTGCTGTTCCTGATTTACATAAATGATCTAGGTGATAATCTGAGCAGCCCCCTTAGATTGTTTGCAGATGACGCTGTAATTTACAGTCGAGTAAATTTATCAGACGATCAATTCCAATCACAAAATGATCTAGAGAGAATTTCTGTATGGTGCGAAAAGTGTACTATTGCCCTATGTGTGCTTTTATCCCCACAGACCTTAACTGAGGCGGGAGGTGGATACCAGTACGATATTCACCTAGTCAGATGTGCGAAACAGCTTGAAAACCACATCCAAGCTGGTCGCCAAACCGGCTCTCGTCGTTAATCCGCCAAGTGTATTCTGTCCGGAGCCAGTTCGCCTATCCGTGTCCCGGAAGTGGACGCTTTACCACGGCCCGTCATCGAAGAGGGGGTGTTGTGTGATGTATCAAATGTATATATTTCAGTGGTGTCTTTTCTGTCGGACATGTCCGACAAAACAGATACCATTCAAATATATACGTTTCTGTAAGAGCGCGACGGTTCCTTGATATAGGTTTCTGTGCGGATGCACTAAAGTCGTCCGAACTTCTACCGGAATCAATAATTCGTGAGTAGTGTTTAATGGACGAGGGACTCTACATTACAGCATGCGATATATTGAGATTTGGGGTCGCCCGAGAAGCGTGACCGGATGGCCGAAGCCGTTAAGGCAACCGCTCTTCAACTTTTGCCATTTTATTCCCACAGTGCCGGTGCAGCAGCTGCAAGTCACGCATTCCTAACCTTCCTTTCCCATTCTTTCACCATCCTCCGTTCAATAGTAAATATAGCGTACATTTTTCGACTACTCAGTGCTACTCAGTACTGACGGGGAGAACACGGCTAGTGGCGTTACTCGATTTCCCTCAATTTCACTCAATGGAAGAGGGGCCAAAATGAGCGAACAGGTATCTCGGCTTATCCGTAGATACTCTATCGTTTCTGAGGAAACGACCGTCGACATATTCGACGTGCTTTAGATGTATTTTAGCGCGCGACAAGTTCAGCACACCTGGTGACGTAGTCGCCACCGTCGCGATCTCTCACTTCTGCGTCCCCTGTTCGAAACCCGATGATTGTTTGCATTTTATTTAAATTTTTTCACTATACCCATGTCCATAGAAGGTTACTACACGAATGTTTCTTCTCAAGTTGGCGGACACAAGGGCGTTGTACGAATTGTCAAATTACAACTCGCTTCTACAATAGGTTCAAATGGCTCCGAGCACCATGGGACTTAACTTCTGAGGTCATCAGTCCCCTAGAACTACTTAAACCTAAGGACATCACAAACATCCATGCCCGAGGCAGGATTCGAACCTGCGACCGTAGCGGTCGCGCGGTTCCAGACCGTAGCGCGTATAACCGCTCGGCCACATCGGCCGGCCTGGAGATTTCACGGTTTGGCAATAATTCGTCGGAAAACCACGTGTAACGGACCACTTTTCCAAAAACTGGAGTTTGCAGTTGATTATGAACAAAGATACACTACACGAATTTCGCCTAAAACAGTTTCCAAGAATTTTTCCATTGATTTTTTTTTTGCTGTTTCTTTTTTTTTTTTTTTTTTTTTTCATTATTCGCCTGATATGCAATTAGTAGACGAATAACGACTACATTATTCCAATATACAATGAGAAACATTCGAATAGTAATCTTCTACTGACGTGGGTAGATGAATATAAAAAATAATACTGGAGTTTCGAACATGGGACGCAAAAGTGTGAAGCCGCGAACCTAGCCACTGTGTCACCGCTGCGATTGGACTGTTTATTCGCTAAACGGCTTCTAAATTGCCTCGAAAACTTCGATCGTCGTTTTCTCAGAAACGGTCGTGTATCTATGGATAAGCCGAGATATGTGTTCATTATTTGGACCCCTCTGAGCGATGTTTCTGAGAAATACAGAAACCCTTGGGTAACAGGAGAAATATTGAATTTAATTGACGAAAGGAGAAAATATAAAAATGTAGTAAATGAAGCAGGCAAAAAGGAATACAAACTTCTCAAAAATGAGATCGACAGGAAGTGCAAAATGGCTAAGCAGAGATGGCTAGAAAACAAATGTAAGGATGTAGAGACTTATCTCGCTAGGGGTAAGGTAGATACAGCCTACAGGAAAATTAAAGAGACCTTTGTAGAAAAGAGAACCAGTTGCATGAATATCAAGAGCTCAGATGGAAACCCAGTTCTAAGCAAAGAAGGGAAAGGAGAAATGTGGAAGGAGTATATAGAGGGTCTATACAAGGGCGATGTACTTGAGGACAATATTATGGAAATGGAAGAGGATGTAGATGAAGTTGAAATGGGAGATACGATACTGCATGAAGAGTTTGACAGAGCACTGAAAGACCTAAGTCGAAACAAGGCCCCGGGAGTAGACAACATTCCATTAGAACTACTGACGGCCTTGGGAGAGCCAGTCCTGACAAAACTCTACCATCTGGTGAGCAAGATGTATGAGACAGGGGAAATTCCTTCAGACTTCAAGAAGAATATAATAATTCCAATCCCAAAGAAAGCAAGTGTTGACAGAGGTAAAAAATTCCCGAACTATCAGTTTAATAAGTCACAGCTGCAAAATACTAACGCGAATTCTTTACAGACGAATGAAAAAACTGGTAGAAGCCGACCGCGGTGAAAATCAGTTTGGATTCCGTAGAAATACTGGAACACGTGAGGCAATACTGACCTTACGACTTTTCTTAGAAGAAAGATTAAGGAAAGGCAAAGCTACGTTTCTAGCATTTGTAGACTTAGAGGAAGCTTTTGACAATGTTGACTGGAATACTCTCTTTCAAATTCTGAAGATGGCAGCGGTAAAATACAGGGAGCGAAAGGCTATTTACAATTTGTACAGAAACCAGATGGCAGTTATGAGAGTGGAGGGGCATGAAAGGGAAGCAGTGGTTGGGAAGGGAGTGAGACAGGGTTGTAGCCTCTCCCCGATGTTATTCAATCCGTATATTAAGGTATATTAAGCAAGCAGTAAAGGAAACAAAAGAAAAATTCGGAGTAGGTATTAAAATCCATGGAGAGGGAATAAAAACTTTGAGGTTCGCCGATGACATTGTAATTCTCTCAGAGACAGCAAAGCACTTGGAAGAGCAGCTGAACGGAATTGACAGGGTCTTGGAAGGAGGATATAACAAGAACGTCAGCAAAAGCAAAACGAGGATAATGGAATGTAGTCGAATTAAATCGGGTGATACTGAGGGAATTAGATTAGGAAATGAGACGCTTGAAGTAGTAAAGGAGTTTTGCTATTTGGGGAGCAAAATAACGGATGATGGTCGAAGTAGAGAGGATATAAAATGTAGACTGGCATTGGCAAGGAAAGCATTTCTGAAGAAAAGAAATTTGTTAACATCGAGTATAGATTTAAGTGTCAGGAAGTCGTTTCTCAAACTGTTTGTATGGAGTGTATCCATGTATGGAAGTGAAACATGGACGATAAATAGTTTGGACAAGAAGAGAATAGAAGCTTTCGGAATGTGGTGTCACAGAGGAATGCTGAAGATTAGATGGGTTGTCACATAACTAATGGGGAGGTATTGAATAGAATTGAGGAGAAGAGGAGTTTGTGGCACAACTTGACAAGAAGAAGGGACCGTTTGGTAGGACATGTTCTGAGGCATCAAGGGATCACAAATTTAGTATTGGAGGGCAGCGTGGAGTGTAAAAATCGTAGATGGAGACCAAGAGATGAATACACCAAGCAGATTCAAAAGGATGTAGGTTGAGTAAGTACTGGGAGATGATGAAGCTTGCACAGGATAGAGTAGCATGGAGAGCTGCATCAAACCAGTCTCAGGACTGAAGGCCACAACAACAACAACAACAACAACATGGCTACGACACTCGCCGTGTTCCCCTCGTGGGTCGACGTCATTCGCGGCCGCTTCTTGTTTGAGTGCCGCCGCACGGCCAGGTTTACGCCGGCTGGCGCAGCGCGGCGCGGCGCGCTCTGCTCTCTTCTGTTTACGCGGCGCGCGCCGCATTGAGCCGTCGCCCACGCGCTGACGCTATCAGCGCATCTGGCGCCGTAAGCGGGCGCTCATTCGTCATGATCACAGGCGCGGGCCGGCCTAATCGCAACAAACAGGCGATGCGCGGCTACCCGCCGCCGCTGAGGCGGGGCAGCGGAAGAAACGCGGCCCTTCTCGCCGCGGCGGACGACTTCGCCGAAAGAATCGGCGCACCTGGCGCCCGCCGACACCCACGCGTCTACGCGGAACCCTTCTGTCGAGGCCGTAAGGAATTTCTGGAACTGGCGCTACAAGCTAAACTCTCCTGCTTTCTGCAGCTGCTGTTTCCGGCTGTAGCAGTGATTCCAACCTTTCCGATACTTTTAGATTGACCGTAGCCGGCCGCTGTGGCCGAGCGGCTATAGGCGCCTCAGCCCGAAACCGCACTACTGCTACGGTCGCAGGTTCGAATCCTGCCTCTGCCATGAATGTGTGTGACGTCCTTAGGTTATTTACGCTTAAGTACACTAGTGGCCATTAAAATTGCTACACCAAGAAGAAATGCAGATGATAAACGGGTATTAATTGGACAAATATTATACTAGAACTGACATGTGATCACATTTTCACACAATTGGTGTGCAAAGATTCTGAGAAAACAGTACCCAGAACAACCACCTCTGGCCGTAATAACGGCTTAGATACCCCTGAGCATTGAGTCAAACAGAGCTTGGATGGCGTGGACAGGTACTGCTGCCAATGCAACTTCATCAAGAGTAGTGACTGGTGTATTCTGGCGAGTCAGTTGTTCGGCCACCATTGACCAGACGTTTTCAGTTGGTGAGAGATCTGGAGAATGTGCTGGCTAGGGCAGCAGTCCAACATTTTCTGTATACAGAAAGGCCCGTACAGGACCTGCAACATTCGGTCGTGCATTATCCTTCTGAAATGTAGTGTTTCGCAGAGGTCGAATGAAGGATAGAGCCACGGGTCGTAACACATCTGAAATGTAGCGTCCACTGTTCAAAGTGCCGTCAATGTGAACAAGAGATGACCGAGACGTGTAACCAATGGCACCCCATACCCACACGCCGGGTGATACGCCAGTATGGCGATGACGAATACACGCTTCCAATGTGCCTTCACCACGATGTCGCCAAACACGGATGCGACCATCACGATGCTGTAAACAGAACCTGGATTCATCCGAAAAAATGAAGTTTTGCCTTTCGTGCACCCAGATTCGTCGTTGAGTACACCACCGCAGGCGCTCCTGTTTGTGATACAGCGTCAAGGGTAACCGCAGCCATGGTCTCCGAGCTGATAGTCCATGCTGCTGCAAACGTCGTCGAACTGTTCGTGCTGATGGTTGTTGTCTTGCAAACGTTCCCATCAGTTGACTCAGGGATCGAGACGTGGCTGCAGGATAAGTTACAGCCATACGGATAAGACGCCTGTCATCTCGACTCCTAGTGATACGAGGCCGTTGGGATCCAGCACGGCCTTCCGTATTACCCTCCTGAACCCACTGAGTCCATATTCTGCTAACAGTCATTGGATCTCGACCAATGCGAGCAGGAACGTCGCGATATGATAAATCGCAATCGCGATAGGCTACAATCCGACCTTTATCAAAGTCGGAAACGTGATGATAGGCATTTCTCCTCCTTACACGAGGCATCACAACAACGTTTCACCAGGCAAGCCGGTCAACTGCTGTCTGTGTATGAGAAATCGGTTGGAAACTTTCCTCATGTCAGCACGTTGTAGGTGTCGTCACCGGCGCCAACCTTGTGTGAATGCTCTGAAAAGCTAATCATTTGCATATCACAGCTTCTTCTTCCTGTCAGTTAAATTTCGCGTTTGTAGCACGTCATCTTCGTTGGTCTAGCAGTTTTAATGGCCATTAGTGTAGTTCTAAGTGTAGGGGACTCATGACCTCGGATGTTAAGTCCCATAGTGCTTAGAGCCATTTGAGCCTTGAGTGTTCGCTGGTACAACCCCATCCCCAGACCGTGTACCACACTATCATCTTTAGTACCTAACTGAACTTAACAATGAAAAACAATTCACTTAGAACATTTCATTTTTAATACGACGAAAGATATGACACACTCTTAGAAAAAAAGGGAAAAAAAGGACGCACTGCAATGAAATTATCCGAATGGGACGGATTCGGCAGAATTTACGTTCATACACAGACAAGAAAATCATTATAAATTGAGAAAATTAGGATGATTTATTCAGTAGAAAGATAGTAGCAATTTGAGCAAGTCAGTAACGTGTTGGTCCTCCTCTGGCCCTTATGCAACCAGTTATTTGGCTTGGCATTGATTGATAGATTTCTTTGATGTCCTCCTCAAGGATATCGTGCCAAATTCTGTCCAATTGGCGCGTTAGATCGTCAAAATCCCGACCTGGTTGGACGGCCCTGCCCATGACGCTCAAAACTTTCTCAGTTCGGGAGAGATCCGGCAACCTTGCTGGCCGGTATAGGGTTTGGCAAACGCGAAGACAAGCAGTGGGAACACTCGCCGTGTGCGGACGGGCATTATCTTGCTGAAATGTAAGCCCAGGATGGCTTGCCGTGAAGGATAGCAAGACGGGGCAGTAGAATATCGTCGACGTACCGCTGTACTGTTAGGGCGCCGCGGATGATAACCAAAGTGGTCCTCCTATAAAATCCAATCGCACTCTATACCATCCACTCCTTTTTGTCCGGCTGTATGGCGGCCGGTCCGTCCCGATAGCTGAGTGGCCAGCGCGGTGGTCCACCACGCCAAGGGCCCGGGTTCGATTCCCTGCTGGGTCGGAGATTTTCTCCGCTCAGAGGTCATCATCAGTGGAAGGCAACGGATAACAACCACTGGAATCACTTCCCTAGACGCTCATGCGGTAAACCTCTCTGATGAGGCGTCCCCCATGACCAGACTTGCCGTAAGGTAGAACACAAAAGTTATTTATGAACCTTGAACATCGCAGCGCGTTGCTCAATATATTAAAAAACTAAAAACCCGCCTCGATTGCGAAAAAAGCTCCTAGTGTTAAGTGTTAACCCAGGTTTCGGCGTAGATAACTACACCTTCTTCAGGACAACAATCAAACCCACAAGTGCCTAAAAAGACCTTTGTCAATGATTTAAAGAAAACCATGGTTATACATTTATAAACGAAAAAGATGAGGAAAACACAAACAGTACATATGTACCAAGTCAAAACCACTAGTTAATGGTGTACGCTCCTCATCGTAAGGCCTATGTTCGATAGGCCATGACCCGCCATAAACTGCAGCTACAAACGGTCGCTCACTTACAAGCCTGATCCGCTATCTATGCACATGCGCAAGACAAGGGAAGTTACTTGAATGCGCATGCGCATCCGAATATGAGAAAGTTTATGCATGGGTCGGGGCTAAATAGCCCATATATTCCCAACCCTGCCTCGTGATGACTGGGTGTTGTGTGATGTCCTTAGGTTCGTTAGGTTTAAGTAGTTCTAAGTTCTAGGGGACTGATGACCATAGATGTTAAGTCCCATAGTGCTCAGAGCCATCTGAACCATTTATTCCCAACCGTGGATCAACGTATATCAAAAAATGAAATGGATAGAACAAGAGACGAGCTGAATAGGAGATGAAACCTAAAAATAACCGCACACGGTTTCTTATGCTAGTAAAGAAACTTATGTATGAAGCTACCTATGACAACAGGAGGAACACTTAAAAACTATACCTAAAGCCTGGGGGGGGGGGGGGGGGGGGAGGGGGGCTGAGGGGACGTAATCTAAAGACGTCGTGGTAATAAAGATATGGGGATAAAACGTGAGGTGTTCAACGGGCTAAAATCAGTTTCATCGTAAAAGGAAAATGTGGATAAAAAGAAAGAAGAAGAACAGCTTGACCAACCGCGCTCGCCAATCAGCGCGCGCACGTGATAATCCGCAGATCATCAGATTTACAAGTATGAAGAAGAAAGTAAAGGCGCGAAACCTTCAAAAAATTTTCTATTTCTTCGTAGGAGTTGGTCATTCAGGATATTGTCTTTAACATGTTGCAGATGCTTGAAGATCTGCATTTCTTCCAAAACATCCAGTTTTAAGCCCTTAACCTCGGCATGAAGTAACTCGATATTAACTGGAGGGCTCGGCGCATGAGCCGTTTGCACAAGGTGTTCCGCATAAGTAGAGCCCTTAGTACCGTCACCGCTTCTAGAAGGAATATGCTATTTATACCTGAGACCCAGAGCTCGCCCCGTTTGCCCGATGTAAAATTTTGAACAATCCCCGCATGTAATTTTATATACTCCTGATTGCGAAAGTTTATCGCTCTTACTCTGCAAGGAGTGTGTTAAATTCCTATGTAAACTATTATTAGGTGAATAGGCGACTCTGAAATTATGGGCTCTGAGTAAACGCCCAAATTTATAACTTATATTGCCTGTGTAAGGGATAGATACCGTTGCCACCTGTTTGTCATCTAACGCATCCCCTAGGGTGGAAAACGTAATATTATTTTTATTTATTTTCTTGTTATACATCTGTCTTACCGACTGAGGCCTATAGCCATTATTTTTAGCAATATTCTCCAGTGTGACCAGTTCAGTTTCTACCGCATCTGGTACAAGAGGGATAGCTGTTACTCGATGAATATTGGAGTGAAAAAAGCTGGAAGAATGTAGCCGTGAAGAATAAAGGTGTTCAATGTTACACGCTACATGTCGGACCGAACGTTGGGGACGGTCGGGATGGTATGCCACCTCTGTGCTGGCCGTCCCCACACACATCTTCGCTCTTCTTCCGAACTCATTTCGAAGCGGGACTCACCACTGAAGACAATCCTGCACCAGTCAATGAGATTCCAGGCCGAAGATGTGTCTGGAGACACCCCGGACTGCGGTGGGACACCAACGCGACTGTCGCCCGCAATACGGCCCCACAATCACGACTGAGAGCGCCGCGTGTCATTTCATTTCATAGCAGAGCCAGATGGGTTGTGACCCTTACAGCACAGTGCTGCGTCCACTATATTCTATGCCCCGTTTTGTTGCCCTTCATTGTAAGCCATCCTGTGCTTACATTTCAGCAAGACAAAACCCGCCCGCAGACGGCGAAAGTTTGTACTGCTTGTCTTCGGGCTTTACAAACCGTTATCCTGTGTGAAACTGCCTGGGAGATTAAAACTGCGTGGTGGACCGAGACACGAACTCGGGACCTTTGCTTTCCGCGAGCAAGTGCTCTACCAACTGCGCTACCCAAGCACGACTCTCGACCCATCCTCACAGCTTCAATTCCGCCAGTACCTCGTCTCCTACCTTCCAAACTTCACAGGAGCTCTTCTGCAAACCTTGCTGAACTAGCACTCCTGGAAGAAAGGATATTGTGGATACATGGCTTAGCCACAGCCTGGGGGTTGTTTCCATGATGGCATTTTCACTCTGCAGCGGAGTTTGCGCTGATATGGAACTTCCTGACATATTAAAACTGTGTGCCGGACCGAGACTGGAAGGTTTGCAAAAGAGCTTCTGTGAATTTTGGAAGGTCGGAGACGAGGTACTGGCAAAATTGAACCTGTCAGGATGAGTCGTGAGTCGTGCTTGTGTAGCTCAGATGGTAAGAGCACTTGCCCGCAAAAGGCAAAGGTCCCGAGTTCGAGTCTCGGTCCGGCATACAGTTTTAATCTGTCAGGAAGTTTCATATCAGCTCACACTCCGCTGCAGAGTGAAAATCTCATTCTCGTCACCCTTTATATTCTACCAGACCTGGTTACAGCACTAAACACTAACAACAAGAGTGCACTCTGGTGACCGTCCTAGCTGTCACACATAATTGACATACTCGCCGAGGGTGTGTACGTGTAAGGAGTTACATTAGGATCTACACATGTCTTCTGGCTGTTTAACGTTCTTCGTCAGACAGATAAACATTGAGCGAGTCACGGATTGTTTCTCGTATATTACTTACGTCGGACGTCAAACAGCAAGTCAGAACGTGGAGCGAACGCTGATAATGATAGAATGTCCTAGAGGAGCGTTCACGTCCGTTTGCGACAGCTTTCGGTGATTGCACGAGTGACAGCTGTTGCTGCAAACGAAACAGGAATGACTCAGACGGGAGGCAGCTGATGGCTCGACGGAAACAGGGTGTACGCGTAATTGAGCAGAGAAGCTGCTTATTTCATACCGGACGTGGGAAGCTAGTTTCAGCTCTTAATAAAGCCCGCACGAACAACAGATCTACCCTCTCTAGGCCACTGTGCATTTCAGCCAACACAGTGAGACGCTGTCCTGAGTAGATAATACGTTTGACTTCAAACAACAACAGTATGGGTCGACAAAAAAAATCTTTTGTTCAATTACAAGAATTTTAGGAGATAATTCACCCCCCCCCCCCCACCCCACCCATTCCACATTTAATTTCAGGATTGCTGTACCGGTCTCGGTTTTCATATAATAATTGTTTTTGTAAATGCCCAGAGCGGTCCTTGCCTCATAAGCGTCTGGCAAAATGGTACAGCGTATATTGTGGAGAGTAATGGTCCTGTAACACTCACTTGTAGTACGCCTTAAGTTAATTTAACATCTGATGATTTCTCTCCGTTTAGAAAACATACTGTGTTCTGTAAGCTAGGAACTCCTCAGTCCAGTCAAACAGCTGGTCTGATGTTTTGTACACTCGTATTTTATCCATTATGCCTTCTTCCATAATGAGTGAGATGTTGAGCTCAGAAAGGTGTGCAATGCATAGCTTAGGGATAAGTATTTCTAGAAAGTAAAAAAGAAGGGGGAAAACGTGAAGGTGTTACGTGTAATGTTGGATGTTTTATAATCATTATTATTATTTATTTGCATAACATATTTTTATTAAACCACTGCTCTGTTTTATCTAAGTAATCTTTCAATGTATAAAATGTATTGCATAACAGGTGCTTTTTAGCTACGTTTTTAAAATAAGTGTATTTTTGCAATGTCTTTAAACTCTTTTGGTAATTTATTGTACAGTTCTATAACTTGGAAGGAAATGCTGTTTCGAGTTTTATGTTTATCTTTCCTTCGTAAACGTAAGTTGAGTCTATCTTTTGTCCCGTGGTCATGGACAGAGCTGTTTGTGCAGTAATTACCAATCTCATATTTGATGTGTACAACTGACTGGTAAATGTATTCACATGGTGCAGTTAAAATCCCCAGTGTTTTGAACAGATCTTTACAATGAGCTCGACTACAATTTTTGGTTCAAAAGGTTCAAATGGCTCTGAGCACTATGGGACTCAACTGCTGAGCTCATTAGTCCCCTAGAACTTAGAACTAGTTAAACCTAACTAACCTAAGGACATTACAAACATCCATGCCCGAGGCAGGATTCGACCCTGCGACCGTAGCGGTCTTGCGGTTCCAGACTGCAGCGCCTTTAACCGCACGGCCACTTCGGCACAATTTTTGGTTATTATTCTTATGGCTCTCTTCTGGAGTTTGAAAATTGTGTTCATATTTTGTGAATTTGTTCCCCAAAAAAGAATGCCATAGCTAAGAATTGAGTGCACATATGAATAATTTGTAACTAAAAAATACTGCATGTTACACACTAATGATAGGAATCTAAGGACATAACTTGCTGATGACATTCTGTTTGCAAGTACCTTTGTGTGTTCACACCACTTCAACTCAGTATTCATTCCTAGAAATTTTGCATTTGTTACACAGTCTATAGAGGTGCCCTGTACATTTAATCTAACATCCTCGTTTTCCCTCTTCAAACTGAAATTCATGTCATTAATTTTCTTTATTTTTGAATGTCACTTTATTGCTTATTGGCCAATCGTAAACTCCCTTGAGAGCTTCATTTGCTTCTCTGCAAATAGTTCTTTTGTTTTCTCAGTGACTATAATATTGCTGTCATCAGCTAAGAGAATTTTTTCACCATGAGTAACACTACTGAGAAAGCCGTTGACGTATATCAGGAATACAATATACCTGATATACGTAACAAGTTGATATTTATGTCACATACTGACGTTTATGGTCCCCTGGCGGTGCAAAACATTGAAACTTCCAAGTCAATGAAATCAATAGATACGGCCTTTAATGTCACATATTTCGATACTCGCAAACATCACTCACCATAAAGTGTTGGGTACTTCATGTTGGCCTAGAATAATGACACTTGGCAAAAAGAAAGGTTTCAAAGTACAACCAAAGGAAAAAATTCGAGAACAGTAAATTTGTAATTTTATGACACGAAACACTTTATTTTTCGCGCTGCTGATAAACTTTTTTTTTGTCACTTCTTATCTCTGTGTCTCTCTGTTCGTCCGCATGTTAAGACTCCGTTTTCTTACAAACGGTTCTAGTTGCTTCAGTCCGGAACAGCGCTGCTGCTACGGTCGCAGGTTCGAATCCTGTCTCGGGCATGGATGTGTGCGACGTCCTTAGGTTAGTTAGGTTTAAGTGGTTCTTAAAGGGACTGGTGACCTCAGATGTTAATACCCTTAGTGCTTAGAGCCATTTGCACCATTTAGAAACGGGTAGACGTATCAAGCTGGAATTTATGTTACGTCTGATGGTGACGTAAAAAATTGAAGTCATTGTAGTCAAAGCATACGGCCATTTACGTCACATATTTTGATATGAGAAATGAGTAATGAGTAATGATATGAGTAACTAATGAGGAAGTATTGAATAGGATTGGGGAGAAGAGAAGTTTGTGGCACAACTTGACCAGAAGAAGGGATCGGTTGGTAGGACATGTTCTGAGGCATCAAGGGATCACCAATTTAGTATTGGAGGGCAGCGTGGAGGGTAAAAATCGTAGAGGGAGACGAAGAGATGAATACACTAAGCAGATTCAGAAGGATGTAGGTTGCAGTAGGTACTGGGAGATGAAAAAGCTTGCACAGGATAGAGTAGCATGGAGAGCTGCATCAAACCAGTCTCAGGACTGAAGACCACAAGAAGAAAGAGATTTTGATATTCGAAAACTCACTCATGAAAACGTACAGTGTGCTTGCGGTTGACGTAGAACCATGAAAATTGGGAAGAAAAGAGGCTGCACAGTAAAAGTTAAGGAAAAAATATCTGAAAATTGCTAATGTATACTTATATCACACAAATAGTCCGCCCGGTTGGCCGAGCGGTCTAACGCACGGCTTTCCGGGCGGGAAGGAGCGCCTGGTCCCCGGCACGAATCCACCCGGCGAACTTGTGTCGATGTCCGGTGAGCCGGCCAGTCTGTGGATGGTTTTTAGGCGGTTCTCCATCTGCCTCAGCGAATGAGGGCTGGTTCCCCTTATTCCGCCTCAGCTATACTATGTCGGCGATTACTGCGCAAACAAGTTCTCCACGTACGCGTACACCAGCATTACTCTCGTCTGGTGTGAGACGTTCCCTGGAGGGGGAGGGGGAGGGGGGGCACCTGGGGCCGAACCGCATAATAACGCTGAAAGAGTGGTTCGATGTGGGGGCGTCAGAGGGGTGAAGTGGACTGCGGTAGCCGTCGTGGGGTTGTGGACCACTGCGGCTGCGGCGGGGAGAGAGCCTCGAACCTGCGACCGTAGCAGTCGCGCGGTTCCAGACTGAAGCGCCTACAGCTGCCCGGCCACAACGGCCGGCTCCACTATTTTTCCATTTGTCTAGTTTACATACGTCTGCCCATTATACAACATTGGCAGCAGAATCGGTCAGACTTTTTCCTCGAAACCAGACTCTTTAAATGTACTTAACAGAGCTTCCACGAACAACGTCGTCATTCTTCTGGTACGATACGTTACAATAAAACAGATTCAAATTCTTGGTTAAGTCAGTATTAACGAATGTAATAAGCACGGCATGTTTAGCGAGCAAGCTGCTTTCGTTAGCATCGTGCTGTCTGAAAGAAAAAACTTTGTTTAGTTGATGTAGTACATTCGACAATTTTCACCTTCTTCTCTTAGCCCCAGATAAGTGGCACCTACCGTTGGGTCGAACGAGACTTTATTGCACTGTATGTCCTGTCGACATGTCACGGCAAGTGACGAGATAAGCTGTTTCCATAGCAAAACAAGTTGACAGTTAAGATAAAAGGAGGAGAAAACGATCGCTGTCACAAGAAAACGATAATTATGGATCCTAAAGCTGTTTTTAAGTTGATGTATATGCCTTTCGTTTCCTTTCACCACATAGTTGTAGAGATTTATGAATTGCCTTCACTGGTTCAGACGTCGCCAATGGCCTTGCCGCCGTGGTAACACTGGTTCCCGTCAGATCACCGAAGTTAAGCGCTGTCGGGCTGGGCTAGCACGCGGATGGGTGACCATCCGGTCTGCCAAGTGCTGTTGGCAAAGGGGGTGCACTCTGCCCCTGTGAGGCAAACTGAGGAGCTACTTGATTCAGAAATAGCGGCTCCGGTCTCGTAAACTGACATACGGCCGGGAGAGCGGTGTGCTGACCACGTGCCCCTCCATATCCGCATCCATTGACGCCTGTGGGCTGAGGATGACACGGCGGCCGGTCGATACCGTCGGGCCTTCATGGCCGGGAGGAGTTTAGTTTAGTTTTAGTTTAGACGTCAGTTTCGGGGTTAACAATGCTTTCATACAATTCTTCAACGTACGTTATACGAGGATCGTCCAGAAAGTAATTCACCTCTTTTTTGTATCAGCCGTTAACAAATTTTCGAATGTGAAACTTTAGGCATGAATTCTTTGAAGTTTCCTGAATGCACTCTCAAAACTTCTATTTCCTGCGACAGATACAGTAGATGCAGCAATGTTTTACAGTGGCGTTTGTGGGCGAAGTACGGTTGAACCAATGTGTTGTCTTTCAATTTCTCGTGGCGGAGAAATAAACAGTGGGGAGCATTCACAAACCGTTCTCGAGGCGTCTGTGGAGCATCTACAGTCGGCTGGAGTGCAGCCGGCCGCCGGGCACAGGGGTTGAAGCCACCGGAAGTCAGTTAGGCGGAGCTCCGCGATTTGCTGGGATCGGGGCTGTGACACCTTAACGTCTAGTAGCGCGGTATTATTCTTGTTTGCGAAGATACACACATTACAGCTCGGCAGCTGCCCACAGCAACCCAGGGCATGTTGTGTTTCAACACGATAACGCTTGGCCTCACACAAATTTTGAGGACTTCAGTACACATTACGAAACGGGCTCTGACAGTGTTACCCCGTCCACTCTACAGCCACGATCCAGCTCCCTCAGACTTCCACTTGTGTGGGCTATTAAAGTATAACATCCCTGGAAGACATTTTTAGGACGACGAGCAGGTGATTAACACTGTGGAGAAATGCATTCGTGTCCACACTAAGGACTGGTACCGACAGGGCATACACGCCCTTGTGTCTCCCTGTAGGAAGGCCATAGGAGTGGAAGGAGGTTACGTGGAGAAATAGCGGACGTAAATAAAACACCCATCTTTCATGGGTGTTAAGTTCATTGTGTGGAATAAATAACTGTTGAAGAAAAAATGGGGGGGGGGGGTATTTCTGGACAACCCTCGTATATTAGTACACTTGGCACAAACAGTGGGTTGGACGAAAATATGGGAACACCGCCAGAAATACACGCTGGATCATAAATGCAGATGATAGCAAAGCTTACATGTTACAGTGTTGTGTTTCACCGAGGAAGGCACTTGCGCAACGTCCTCAATACATTGCAGAGTGTGTAGAGGTTAGGATAGTGTTCTGTGTAGTTGTGAGTGCGCTCTGTCGGAGCTAAGTGACTTCGAACGTTGGCAAATTGCTGGTGGTCGTACGGCGAGTGCTTCCGTAACCCAGATAGCCGATGTGTTTGCCGTGTCGAGAGGCACCGTATCAAATACTTGTACCGCACACAGGGAACGAGGAACAGCATACGCTAAGCCACATGGCGGACGGAAGTATGTGTAGGCTGATGGTGGCGGACGGTCAACGAAGAAAATTGTGACGAAAAAGAGGTGACGACAGCTGCAAAAGTCACTGTAGATGTGAATGTCTACATCTACATCTACATTTATACTCCGCAAGCCACCCAACGGTGTGTGGCGGAGGGCATTTTACGTGCCACTGTCATTACCTCCCTTTCCTGTTCCAGTCGCGTATGGTTCGCGGGAAGAACGACTGTCTGAAAGCCTCCGTCCGCGCTCGAATATCTCTAATTTTACATTCGTAATCTCCTCGGGAGGTATAAGTAGGGGGAAGCAATATATTCGACACCTCATCCAGAAACGCTCCCTCTCGAAACCTGGACAGCAAGCTACACCGCGATGCAGGGCGCCTGTCTTGCAGAGTCTGCCACTTGAGCTTGCTAAACATCTCCGTAACGCTATCACGCTTACCAAATAACCCTGTGACGAAACGCGCCGCTCTTCTTTGGATGTTCTCTATCTCCTCCGTCAACTCGATCTGGTACGGATCCCACACTGATGAGCAATACTCAAGTACAGGTCGAACGAGTGTTTTGTAAGCCACCTCCTTTGTTGATGGACTACATTTTCTAAGGACTCTCCCAATGAATCTCAACCTGGTACCCGCCTTACCAACAATTAATTTTATATGATCATTCCACTTCAAATCGTTCCGCACGCATACTCCCAGATATTTTACAGAAGTAACTGCTACCGGTGTTTGTTCCGCTAACATATAATCATACAATAAAGGATCCTTCTTTCTATGTATTCGTAATACATTACATTTGTCTATCTTAAGGGTCAGTTGCCACTCCCTGCACCAAGTGCCTATCCGCTGCAGATCTTCCTGCATTTCGCTACAATTTTCTAATGCTGCAACTTCTCTGTATACTACAGTATCATCCGCGAAAAGCCGCATGGGACTTCCGACAGTATCCACTAGGTCATTTATATGTATTGTGAAAAGCAATGGTCCCATAACACTCCCCTGTGGCACGCCAGAGGTTACTTTAACGTCTGTAGACGTCTCTCCATTGATAACAACATGCTGTGATCTGTTTGCTAAAAACTCTTCAATCCAGCCACACAGCTGGTCTGATATTCCGTAGGCTCTTACTTTATCAGGCGACAGTGTGGAACTGTATCGAACGCCTTCCGGAAGTCAAGAAAAATAGCATCTACCTGGGAGCCTGTGTCTAATATTTAATATTTTCTGGGTCTCATGTACAAATAAAGCGAGTTGGGTCTCACACGATCGCTGTTTCCGGAATCCATGGTTTCCTACATAGTAGATTCTGGGTTTCCAAAAACGCCATGATACTCGAGCAAAAAACATGTTCTAAAATTCTACAACAGATCGACGTCAGAGATATAGGTCGCTCTCGTGGAAGCTGTCAGCACCAAAACGACGCCAAGACGCGGTAATGTGCCATGTTTGTCGTCTTTTCATAGTTTTGTCCACCCCTCTATCTCTATATTCGGACAAGGACTCCTAAAACAGTCGTTAAGATAGGAATAGTTTGGTTGTACGAGGGTGAGTCAAATGAAAACCTTCAATATTTTTTAAAATATTATTTATTGTGCAGAAGTGGTACAAAGCTGTATCACTTTTCAACATAATCTCCCCCACGCTCAATGCAAGTCCTCCAGCGCTTACAAAGTGCATAAATTCCTTTAGAAAAAAATTCTTTTACTAGTCGGCGCAACCATCCGTGCACCGCGTGGCGTACCTCTTCATCAGAACGGAACTTCTTTCCTCCCACTGCGTCTTTGAGTGGTCCAAACATATGGAAATCACTTGGCGTAAGGTCTGGTGAGTATGGTGGATGAAGAAGACACTCAAAATGCAGGTCTGTGATTGTTGCCAGTGTTGTACGGGCAGTGTTGGGCCTTGCATTGTCATGTTGCAAAAGGACACCTGCTGACAGCAATCCACGTCGCTTTGATTTGATTGCAGGCCGCAGATGAATTTTTTATTAGATCTGTGTACGATGCACTGGTGACAGTGGTCCCTCTACGCATGTAATGCTCCAAAATGACGCCTTTTTCGTCCCAAAAGAGAGTCAGCATAACCCTCCCTGCTGATGGCTCTGTTCGAAACTTCTTTGGTTTTGGTGATGAGGAATGGCGCCATTCCTTGCTTGCTCTCTTCGTTTCCCGTTGGTGGAAGTGAACTCAGGTTTCGTTCCGAGTAACGATTCTTGCAAGGAAGCCATCACCTTCTCGTTCAAAGCGCCGAAGAAGTTCTTCGCAAGCATCAACGCGTCGTTCTCTTATTTCAGGAGTCAGCTGCCGTGGCACCCATCTTGGAGACACTTCGTGAAACTGTAGCACATCATGCACAATGTGGTGTGCTGAGCCATGACTAATCTGTAAACACGCTGGAATGTCATTCAATGTCACTAGGCGGTGTTTCTTTCAACTGCTACAATGTTCTGTGGAGTCACAACTCGTTGTGCCTGACCTGGACGAGGAGCATCTTCCACCGAAGTCACACCATTTGCGAACTTCCTACTCCATTCGTAGACTTGCTGCTGTGACAAACATGCATCACCGTACTGAACCTTCATTAGTCGATGTATTTCAATAGGTTTCACACCTTCACTAGGCAGAAACCGAATAACAGAACGCTGTTCTTCTCTGGTGCAAGTCGCAAGTGGGGCGGCCATCTTTATACTGATACCGCACTATGCTGCCACCTACAGGCCATTCTGCACGCTGTTTGTAGGGAGCTTACCAACTTACAGGATAACGGCGCGAAATTTCGATTTGTTATTACAAATTTAAGGTTTTCATTTAACTCACCGTCGTACACTTCCTGGAGTATTTATGTTCTCGTCTGCTGGGACTAGTTACTGAATCTGTTGAATTTCTGACGCTACGTGTGCTTTTCTACAAACATATCTCGCAGGCTAATGTACATTGAATAGCGGGGTCTACCTTGCGCTAGTATTAGCCACCCCTGACTTATTCCACTCACGAGTGGAGCGACTGGAAATCAACTCTCTCTGTGCTTCCATACACGCACTGCCTCCAGGCAGTGCAATTGTTGTACTGCACAGTAGACCGTGTTCTCTCAATTTTGCCAGCAGCGGCGAGAGAACAAAATTGTCCTCCATCCACAGATTTGCATATAAGTTCTGTTAGCGTCTCTTTGCGTGTGTAAACAAGGCTCGGACCTCGTAAGCTACGTATCTTATCTTTGATAGCGATAGCTGCGCTGGCGCCGTTAGCGTGCATTGGTTTCGGAGCGCTGGCCGTGGCCGCTGGCGCCTGAACAGAAGACGGTCCGAATTCACTGTAGAAAGGTGTCGGCGGTGACGTCGCTTGTCGGAGCCATGCAGCGGCAAGTGGCGACAAAAGATTGAAGTTTATGTTACCGGTGGTGTGTGTGTACGCATGAGTACCGCGTAATAGTGCAGACGACTTGTGAAATGCAAAAGTTAGCGGAATCGTGCGTGATGTAAGTTCACATCCGCGAGTATCAGCCGCGCCCCGTGGAGGGAACTATTGTTGTTGTTGTGGTCTTCAGTCCTGAGACTGGTTTGATGCAGCTCTCCATGCTATTCTATCCTGTGCAAGCTTCTTCATCTCCCAGTACTCACTGCAACCTACATCCTTCTGAATCTGCTTGGTGTATTCATCTCTTGGTCTCCCTCTACAATTTTTACCCCCCCCCCCCAAGCTGCTCTCCAATGCTAAATTTGTGATCCCCTGATGCCTCAGAACATGTCCTACCAACCGCTCCCTTCTTCTTGTCAAGTTGTGCCACAAACTCCTCTTCTCCTCAATTCTATTCAATACCTCCTCATTAGTTATGTGACAACCAATCTAATCTTCAGCATTCTTCTGTGACACCACATTCCGAAAGCTTCTATTCCATTATTGTCCAAACTATTTATCGTCCATGTTTCACTTCCATACATGGATACACTCCATACAAACAGTTTGAGAAACGACTTCCTGACACTTAAATCTATACTCGATGTTAACAAATTTCTCTTCTTCAGAAATGCTTTCCTTGCCAATGCCAGTCTACATCGACTCTACTTCGACCATCATCAGTTATTTTGCTCCCCAGATAGCAAAACTCCTTTACTACTTTAAGCGTCTCATTTCCTAATCTAATTCCCTCAGTATCACCCGATTTAATTCGACTACATTCCATTATTCTCGTTTTGCTTTTGTTGATGTTCATCTTATATCCTCCTTTCAAGACACTGTCCATTCCGTTCAACTGCTCTTCCAAGTCCTTTGCTATCTCTGACAGAATTACAATGTCATCTGCGAACCTCAAAGTTTTTATTTCTTCTCCATGGATTTTAATACCTACTCCGAATTTTTCTTTTGTTTCCTTTACTGCTTGCTTAATATACGGATTGAATAACATCGGGGAGAGGCTACAGCCCTGTCTTACTCCCTTCCCAACCGTTGCTTCCCTTTCATGCCCCTCCAGTCTCATCTGTTTCTGTACAAATTGTAAATAGCCTTTCGCTCCCTGTATTTTACACCTGCACCTTTAGAATTTGAAAGAGAGTATTCCAGTCAAGATTGTCAAAAGCTTTCTCTAAGTCTACAAATGCTAGAAACGTAGGTTTACCTTTCCTTAATCTTTCTTTTAAGATAAGTCGTAAGATCAGTATTGCCTCACGTGTTCCAACATTTCTACGGAATCCAAACTTCCCCGAGGTCGGCTTCTATCAGTTTTTCCATTCGTCTGTAAAGAATTCGCGTTAGTATTTTGCAGCTGTGACTTATTAAACTGATAGTTCGGTAATTTTCACATCTGTCAACACCTGCTTTCTTTGGGATTGGGATTATTATATTCTTCTTAAAGTCTGAGGTTATTTCGCCTATCTCATACATCTTGCTCACCAGATGATAGAATTTTCTCAGGACTGGCTCTCCCAAGGCTGTCAGTAGTTCTAATGGAATGTTGTCTGCTCCAGGGGCCTTGTTTCGGCTCAGGTCTTTCAGTGCTCTGACAAACTCTTCACGCCGTATCGTATCTCCCATTTCATCTTCATCTACATCCTCTTCCATTTCCATAATATTGTCCTCAAGTACATCGCCCTTATATAGACCCTCTATATGCTCCTTCCACCTTTCTACTTTCCCTTCTTTGCTTAGAACTGGGTTTCCATCTGAGCTCTTGATATTCATACAAGTGACTCTCTTTTCTCCAAACGTCTCTTTAATTTTCCGGTAGGCAGTATCTACCTTGCCCGTAGTGAGATAAGCCTCTACATCCTTACATTTGTCCTGTAGCCATCCCTGCTTAGCCATTTTGCACTTCCTGTCGATCTCATTTTAGACGTTTGTATTCCTTTTTGCCTTCTTCATTTACCGCATTTTTGTATTTTCTCCTTTCATCAATTAAATTCAATGTTTCTTCTGCTACCTAAGGATTTCCACTAGTCCTCGTCTTTTTACCTACTTGATCCTCTGCTGCCTGTACTACTTCATCCCTCAGAGCTACCCATTAGTCTGATTTAAATTGCTTGATGGTTCAAATGGTTCAAATGGCTCTGAGCACTATGGGACTCAACTGCTGAGGTCATTAGTCCCCTAGAACTTAGAACTAGTTAAACCTAACTAACCTAAGGACATCACAAACATCCATGCCCGAGGCAGGATTCGAACCTGCGACCGTAGCGGTCTCGCAGTTCCAGACTGCAGCGCCTTTAACCGCACGGCCACTTCGGCCGGCTTTCGTATTTCGTTACACATGATAACCACAGTAGAAACAAAACACACACACACACACACACACACACACACACACACACACACACACACACACGCACACGACGACGCTAACAAACTACACACCTTTCCTATACAGCAGCCGGCCGTTGTGGCCGAACTGTTCTAGGCGCTTCAGTCCGGAACCGCGCTGCTGCTGCAGCCGCAGGTTCGAATCCTGCCTCGGCCATGGATGTGTGTGATGTCCTTAGGTTAGTTAGGTTTAAGTAGTTATAATTCTAGGGGACTGATGACCTCAGATATTAAGTCCCATTGTGTTTAGAGCCATTTGACCCATTTTAACCTACACATCAGTAACCAGACAGTACTGGATTCTTCCTCCAAAGACGCAGTTCGGCGACACAGAGTTCTTGTAGTCACAGAGATAGACTTGCAGTAGACAAGATTCGCATGACATTGCGTAAATTAGGATTTTAGGAGGCTGCGATTCATTGCTGCAACTATGTCATCGGGCCATAAACACAGCAGTCTAAGGCAATGTCTTGGCGTAGCTCAGTGGTAGCGAATAAACCCGACGAGTTGAACGACGTAGGTTCGAATCTCGTGAAATGTTGTGAAATATTTTTATTTCTAAATAAAAAGACTTAATTATTTTTGTTCAATTAATTGATTTAAATGTAATTTTTTATTAATAATAATTACTCGCTCTTTTTTTTTTGCATCGTGGTATTTGCTCTTGTTTTCTTCCTATCATTCTTTTTTTCGTATGAAATCTATGTTGCTTGTAATCTGCAACAAAGTTGCAACTAGGGACTGCTCATCGGTTGGTAACGCGGCCTCGTGTAGCCGGTATGGGGACAGTTTGGGCAACCAATGATAGTGAGAAATTACAGTTTGCATTTAGCATTGAACACGAAATTTTTTTGATGAGTTTTGTTCGTAGAGATTAGCTTTAATGGTCGTGAACAGAGCGATCGTGCTTGTAGTTCCGCGGCAGATTGTTGACCGCCATATTTCCTCTGACACGTTGCACATCACGAGGTTATGGTTAGGTTTGGACACGAGTTTAAGTTCGGGGCTACAAAACGCTTCGCCTGGCTTAGTTCAGTCACTGGTCGGTTAAAAGCAGCTGTTGACAGAGCATCTCCCATCGGCCGCTTCCAACATTGCTTCACGTTACACGTTAACAGCATTTGATGGGGCGTATTTGTGTGTCGCCTGTAACCGAGCAGTAGCCGGCAGCCGATGTGGCAACACTGTAACTGCAAGTGAAAATGTCAACTGTCAAATAATTTTAATCGGACTATAGTAAGGAAATAATTACGCTGACGAACAGACGTTTTGTAATTTGGAAGTGGTCTAAGTTCATGCGTAAAAGCAGTACTGTATGTGAACAGTCCATCGCTGAGAAGAAACTACGTGATAATACACAATAAAAAATTTTTTGCATCACCTCGGTTCCGAGAGTTCCGGAACCTGTATAGAAATTGGAATGGAGATCAACAAAACATCATTTCCGCCTTTTTATTGTTCATGAAACCCACACATTGCATGTTGTACGACCATACAGCGAGACCTTCAGAGGTGGTGATCGAGATTTCTGTACACACCGGTACCTCTAATGCCAAGTAGCACGTCCTCTTGCATTGACGCATGTCTGTATTCCTTGTGGCATACTATCCACAAGTTCATCAAGGCACTGTTGGACCAGATTGTCCTACTTCTCAACGGCGATTCGGCGTAGATCCCTCAGAGAGTGGTTGGTGGGTCACGTCGACCATAAACAGCCCTTTTCAGTCTATCCCACGCACTTTCGAAAACATGTCTGGAGAACATGCAGGCTACTCTAGTCGAGCGATGTCGTTATCCTGAAGGAAGTCATGCACAAGATGTGCACGATGGGGGCGCAAATTGTCGACCACGAACACGAATGCATCGCCAATATGCTGCCGATATGGTCGGAGGATGGCATTAACGTATCGTACAGTCGTTACGGCGCCTTCCATCACCACCAGCGGCATACGTCGGCCCCACATAATGCCCCCCCCCCCCCCAAAACATCAGGGAACCTCCACCTTGCTGCACTAGCTGGACAGTGTGCCTAAGGCGTTCAGCCTGACCGGGTTGCCTCCAAACACGTCACCGACGATTGTCTGGTTGAAGGCATATGCGACTCTCATCGGTGAAGAGAACGTGATGCCGATCCTGAGCGGTCCATTCGGCATGTTGTTGGGCCCATCTGTACCGTCCTGCATGGTGTCGTGGTTGCAAAGATGGACCTCGCCATGGACGTCGGAAGTGAAGTTGCTCATCATCTATCTTATTGCGCACAGTTGTAACACCACGTACTGTGGCGGCGTTGCTGTCAGGGTTCCTCCGAGCCACAATCCGTAGGTAGCGGTCATCCACTGCAGTAGTAGCCCTTGGGCGGTCTGAGCGAGTCAAGTCATCAACTGTTTCTGTCTCTCTGTATCTCTTCCATGTCCGAACAACATCGCTTTGGTTCACTCCGAGACGCCTGGACACTTCCCTTGTTGAGAGACGTCCCTGGCACAAAGTAACAATGCGGACGCGATCGAACCGCGGTATTGACCGTCCAGCATCATTGAACTACAAACAACATGAGCCGTGTACCTCCTAGAAGTATTTGAAGTGTGATGTCATCGTGATAGCGTTAAAAATTAAGCTGACAAATTATGATATAAATCCTGCGAGATCATTAGATATGGAGCTCACTTTGGGGAAGGAAATCGGCTGCGTCGTTTATAAGGGAACGGCAGTGGATCAGGGAAACGACAGAGAACGCAAAGAGGGGGATTTGAACTGGCATCCCTATCTCAACTACCGTGTAGACATTAGCGTAGGTGAGAAGGCAGCAGGGGAAGGGCAGGCTAGTGGGACATCCAGGAATGATTAACTAGGTATCGGAAGGAGCAGCAGAGGAAAAAGACTACGGGCAGACAGCGACCAAAATATGGGAAAAAATAGTTTGTACAGGGTGCTGGGCGTAGTAGTTACAGAAATGAAGTGCTTACTCCAACACAGGAAGAGTGGTACGTTAGGAAGGGCAGTAGCGTAGGCAGTAGGAGTGGAAATATATTTTGGCAGTCAAACAGATTCATTATCTGACATTTTCCTTACTGAATCGCTGTCACTAAAAATATTACGTAAATTAGTATCATAAGATTTTTATTAAAATGAGCACAGTAATCTTAAAAATGTCAACTAGTGCTCGTTTAATAAATTCTCAAATCAGTGGTGGAAAAATCTTGTGTGTTGAAATGCCAATACCTACAGTTCAAATAATAACGGAACTAAATCACACTTCAAATATCTATTACCAAAAATCTATGGCATAATTGACATATGTATCAAATTTAAGTCACACCGAACAAATAAAGTCCAAGATGCTGGACAGAATAACCAGTAAGAGAACTTAAATTAATTATCATTCTGCACACATGTGTCGAGTAACTTTCTGAAATAATGTCAGACAGCAGGCTTGTAACAAACTAAAATACTTAGACACAAAAACAGAACAAAGATAATGCAATCACTAGTCCTAAATAAGACTTGCAAATTTTGTAAATGATGTTTTGTGTGTGGAACTGGCTAGTATGAGCTACATAACTCTGTGTTGCTTCCTGTGATAAAGCCATCACCATTATAGCGCACAGGCTTAAACTTGTACGGGTTTCACTAGAATACCAGTGTGACGCCAAGAGAATGCATAAATAGCGCTAAACACCTTGTACTGGACACTGCAAGGATTCAGAAGACTTTTGATAGAGTAAAATTGACGGAGAGTCTGAGAAATATTCGAATGGAGAAAAGAGATCTGCGAATCATCAACAATTGGAGTCAAACAGCGGTGTTGCGTGTTGATGGAGAACACACTGAAGCAGTGAAAATTCTCAGGGTAGTAAGGCAGGAATGTATCTTGTCACCCATACCATTTAAGGTATACTCACAATTCGTATTTAGAGAAGGCCTGGAAGAAGAAGAAGAAGAAGAAGGATTTTTGATAAATGGGATAAGATTAAACAGCATTTGACACGCTGGTGATACTATTGTATTTTCTGACGCTATTCAAGCGTTACAGTTATTAATGGACAGAACAGTAATAATCAGCAGTGAGTATGGGCTTGAGATGAGCACCACAGAGACAAAACTCGTGGTCGTAAGTAAGGAAAATATTACAGGAGTAAACTTACTTATAAACCGAAGAACTGTAGAAAGGATAAGGAAAGAAGATTGGGTTTAACGTCCCATAGACATCTAGGTCATTACAGACGGAGCGCTAGCTCGTATTGTGCCAAAGATTGGGAAGGAAATCGGCCGTGTCCTTTCAGAGGAACCATGCCGGCATTTGCCTGGAGCGATTTAAGGAAATCACGGAAACCCTAAATCAGGATGACCTGACACGGGTTCTGAACCGTCGTCCTCTCGACTGCACGTTCAGTGTGCTAACCACTGCGCGTAGAAAGGGTGAAACTGCTGTGTATATTCTGTCCTCTTATATGCCGTAGAGGTATGTATCTTACAACGCGGAGAAGAAACTGGAGGCATTTGAAATTTGGCTTTATAGGCGGATCCTGGGAATGCTTTGGACTCAGAGAGTGTCAAACGCAGAGGTTTTGAGAACAATGAAGACAATAAGCACCTAAATTAATCCAGATAGTGAAGTACCCAAACTTTCAATATCAAGGACGTTGCTGTTGTTGTGGCCTTCAGTCCAGAGACTGGTTTCATGCAGCTCTCCATTCTACTCTATCCCGTGCAAGCTTCTTCATCTCCCAGTACCTACTACAACCTACATCCTTCTGAATCTGTTTAGTGTATTCATCTCTTGGTCTCCATCAACGATTTTTACCCTCCACGCTGCCCTCCAATACTAAATTGGTGATCCTTTGCTGCCTAAGAATATGCCCTACCAACCGAACCCTTCTTCTAGTCAAGTTATGCCACAAATTTCTCTTCATCTACATCTACATCTATACTCCGCGAGCCACCTTACGGTGTGTGGCGGAGTGTACTTATTGTACCACTATCTGATCCCCCCTTCCCTGTTCCATTCACGAATTGTGCGTGGGAAGAACGACTGCTTGTAAGTCTCCGTATTTGCTCTAATTTCTCGGATCTTTTCGTTGTGATCATTACGCGAGATATATGTGGGCGGTAGTAATATGTTGCCCATCTCTTCCCGGAATGTGCTCTCTCGTAATTTCGATAATAAACCTCTCCGTATTGCGTAACGCCTTTCTTGAAGTGTCCGCCACTGGAGCTTGTTCAGCATCTCCGTAACGCTCTCGCGCTGACTAAATGTCCCCATGACGAATCGCGCTGCTTTTCGCTGGATCATGTCTATCTCTTCTATTAATCCAACCTGGTAAGGGTCCCATACTGATGAGCAATACTCAAGAATCGGACGAACAAGCGTTTTGTAAGCTACTTCTTTCGTCGATGAGTCACATTTTCTTAGAATTCTTCCTATGAATCTCAACCTGGCGCCTGCTTTTCCCACTATTTGTTTTATGTGATCATTCCACTTCAGATCGCTCCGGATAGTAACTCCTAAGTATTTTACGGTCGTTACCGCTTCCAATGATTCACCACCTATGGCATAATCGTACTGGAATGGATTTCTGCCCCTATGTATGCGCATTATATTACATTTATCTACGTTTAGGGAAAGCTGCCAGCTGTCGCACCATGCATTAATCCTCTGCAGGTCCTCCTGGAGTACGTACGAGTCTTCTGATGTTGCTACTTTCTTGTAGACAACCGTGTCATCTGCAAATAGCCTCACGGAGCTACCGATGTTGTCAACTAAGTCATTTATGTATATTGTAAACAATAAAGGTCCTATCACGCTTCCCTGCGGTACTCCTGAAATTACCTCTACATCTGCAGATTTTGAACCGTTAAGAATGACATGTTGTGTTCTTTCTTCTAGGAAATCCTGAATCCAATCACAAACCTGGTCCGATATTCCGTAAGCTCGTATTTTTTTCACTAAACGTAAGTGCGGAACCGTATCAAATGCCTTCCTGAAGTCCAGGAATACGGCATCAATCTGCTCGCCAGTGTCTACGGCATTGTGAATTTCTTGGGCAAATAGGGCGAGCTGAGTTTCACATGATCTCTGTTTGCGGAATCCATGTTGGTTATGATGAAGGAGATTTGTATTATCTAAGAACGTCATAATACGAGAACACAAAACATGTTCCATTATTCTACAACAGATTGACGTAAGCGAAATAGGCCTATAATTATTCGCATCTGATTTATGACCCTTCTTGAAAATGGGAACGACCTGCGCTTTCTTCCAGTCGCTAGGTACTTTACGTTCTTCCAGCGATCTACGATAAATTGCTGATAGAAAGGGGGCAAGTTCTTTAGCATAATCACTGTAGAATCTTAAGGGTATCTCGTCTGGTCCGGATGCTTTTCCGCTACTAAGTGATAGCAGTTGTTTTTCAATTCCGATATCGTTTATTTCAATATTTTCCATTTTGGCGTCCGTGCGACGGCTGAAGTCAGGGACCGTGTTACGATTTTCCGCAGTGAAACAGTTTCGGAACACTGAATTCAGTATTTCTGCCTTTCTTCGGTCGTCCTCTGTTTCGGTGCCATCGTGGTCAACGAGTGACTGAATAGGGGATTTAGATCCGCTTACCGATTTTACATATGACCAAAACTTTTTAGGGTTCTTGTTTAGATTGTTTGCCAATGTTTTATGTTCGAATTCGTTGAATGCTTCTCTCATTGCTCTCTTTACGCTCTTTTTCGCTTCGTTCAGCTTTTCCTTATCAGCTATGATTCGACTACTCTTAAACCTATGATGAAGCTTTCTTTGTTTCCGTAGTACCTTTCGTACATGATTGTTATACCACGGTGGATCTTTCCCCTCGCTTTGGACCTTAGTCGGTACGAACTTATCTAAGGCGTACTGGACGATGTTTCTGAATTTTTTCCATTTTTGTTCCACATCCTCTTCCTCAGAAATGAACGTTTGATGGTGGTCACTCAGATATTCTGCGATTTGTGCCCTATCACTCTTGTTAAGCAAATATATTTTCCTTCCTTTCTTGGCATTTCTTATTACACTTGTAGTCATTGATGCAACCACTGACTTATGATCACTGATACCCTCTTCTACATTCACGGAGTCGAAAAGTTCCGGTCTATTTGTTGCTATGAGGTCTAAAACGTTAGCTTCACGAGTTGGTTCTCTAACTATCTGCTCGAAGTAATTCTCGGACAAGGCAGTCAGGATAATGTCACAAGAGTCTCTGTCCCTGGCTCCAGTTCTGATTGTGTGACTATCCCATTCTATACCTGGTAGATTGAAGTCTCCCCCTATTACAATAGTATGATCACGAAACTTTTTCACGACGTTCTGCAGGTTCTCTCTGAGGCGCTCAACTACTACGGTTGCTGATGCAGGTGGTCTATAGGAGCATCCGACTATCATATCTGACCCACCTTTGATACTTAACTTAACCCAGATTATTTCACATTCGCATTCGCTAATAACTTCACTGGATATTATTGAATTCTTTACTGCTATAAATACTCCTCCACCATTGGCGTTTATCCTATCCTTGCGGTATATATTCCATTCTGTGTCTAGGATTTCGTTACTGTTCACTTCCGGTTTTAACCAACTTTCCGTTCCTAATACTATATGCGCACTATTTCCTTCAATAAGAGATACTAATTCAGGAACCTTGCCCTGGATACTCCAGCAGTTTACCAATATTACGTTAACTTTTCCTGTTTTTGGTCTCTGAGGACGGACGTTCTTTATCAACGATGATAATGTCCTCTCTGGTAAGCCGTCAGGTATTTTATCGTTTCGCCCAAGGGGGGCTCCCTCTAACCTAAAAAAACCCCCGTGTGCACGCCACACGTACTCTGCTACCCTAGTAGCTGCTTCCGGTGTGTAGTGCACGCCTGACCTGTCTAGGGGGGCCCTACAGTTCTCCACCCAATAACGGAGGTCGATGAATTTGCAACCATTATAGTCGCAGAGTCGTCTGAGCCTCTGGTTTAGACCCTCCACACGGCTCCAAACCAGAGGACCGCGATCGACTCTGGGCACTATGCTGCAGATATTAAGCTCAGCTTGCACTCCGCGTGCGATGCTGGTTGTCTTCACCAAATCAGCCAGCCGCCGGAAGGAACCAAGGATGGCCTCAGAACCCAAGCGGCAGGCGTCATTCGTTCCGACATGTGCTACTATCTGCAGCCGGTCACACCCAGTGCGTTCAATAGCTGCCGGAAGGGCCTCCTCCACATTACGGACGAGACCCCCCGGCAAGCACACCGAGTGCACACTGGCATTCTTCCCCGACCTACCCGCTATTTTCCTGAGGGGCTCCATAACCCGCCTAACGTTGGAGCTCCCTATAACTAATAGGCCCGCCCTCTGTGACTGTCGGGACCTTGCCGGAGAATCGGCCACTGGCCCAACAGGCGAGGCACCCTGTGGTGGCTCGGAAACGATGTCATCACCACTAGGAAGCACCCCGTACCTGTTGGAAAGGGGTAAGGCAGCTGCCACGCGGCCAGATCCCACCTTCGCCTTTCGGCCAGGCACGCGCGAGCCCACCACTGTCCGCCATTCACCCTGGAGTGATGGCTGACCGGTAAGATGCTCACTGCTGGAAGACGCAGCGACATCAGGGGTTCCATGTGATTCCAAGGCCATCGAAGTAGGCATAGGTCTCACCACAGTTGCCCCAACGCCACTACGAGCCGACGCCTGCGCCTCGAGCTCGATGAGCCTAACAGACAAAGCCTCCTCCACCTGCCCCCGAAGAGTGGCCAATTCTCCTTGCGTCCGCTCACAACAACCACAGCCCCTACACATGACTATGTTTACCCTACTCTATACGGTGACAAATTCCCAAGATAATCTTCTGATGAGCTACTCTGATTCAGTGATCCTGAATGCTTCAGTTGAGGTCACGAACTGGGACAGAGCAGTTCCATGCTTGGCTCTGTACTGACTTCCACGAGCAGGCGCTGCAGTGGATAGAGAGAGGCGTGGTCGTCAGAAGCGTCTCCCGTTCTTCGTTGTGGATAGTAGCGAGACCTCGTTAACGTGTGTGGTTCGATGTGCGTTGCCGACTTCGATGTGGCACCACGATCTCTGGATAACACTACAAATATACACTCCTGGAAATTGAAATAAGAACACCGTGAATCATTGTCCCAGGAAGGGGAAACTTTATTGACACATTCCTGGGGTCAGATACATCACATGATCACACTGACAGAACCACAGGCACATAGACACAGGCAACAGAGCATGCACAATGTCGGCACTAGTACAGTGTATATCCACCTTTCGCAGCAATGCAGGCTGCTATTCTCCCATGGAGACGATCGTAGAGATGCTGGATGTAGTCCCGTGGAACGGCTTGCCATGCCATTTCCACCTGGCGCCTCAGTTGGACCAGCGTTCGTGCTGGACGTGCAGACCGCGTGAGACGACGCTTCATCCAGTCCCAAACATGCTCAATGGGGGACAGATCCGGAGATCTTGCTGGCCAGGGTAGTTGACTTACACCTTCTAGAGCACGTTGGGTGGCACGGGATACATGCGGACGTGCATTGTCCTGTTGGAACAGCAAGTTCCCTTGCCGGTCTAGGAATGGTAGAACGATGGGTTCGATGACGGTTTGGATGTACCGTGCACTATTCAGTGTCCCCTCGACGATCACCAGTGGTGTACGGCCAGTGTAGGAGATCGCTCCCCACACCATGATGCCGGGTGTTGGCCCTGTGTGCCTCGGTCGTATGCAGTCCTGATTGTGGCGCTCACCTGCACGGCGCCAAACACGCATACGACCATCATTGGCACCAAGGCAGAAGCGACTCTCATCGCTGAAGACGACACGTCTCCATTCGTCCCTCCATTCACGCCTGTCGCGACACCACAGGAGGCGGGCTGCACGATGTTGGGGCGTGAGCGGAAGACGGCCTAACGGTGTGCGGGACCGTAGCCCAGCTTCATGGAGACGGTTGCGAATGGTCCTCGCCGATACCCCAGGAGCAACAGTGTCCCTAATTTGCTGGGAAGTGGCGGTGCGGTCCCCTACGGCATTGCGTAGGAATCTACGGTCTTGGCGTGCATCCGTGCGTCGCTGCGGTCCGGTCCCAGGTCGACGGGCACGTGCACCTTCCGCCGACCACTGGCGACAACATCGATGTACTGTGGAGACCTCACGCCCCACGTGTTGAGCAATTCGGCGGTACGTCCACCCGGCCTCCCGCATGCCCACTATACGCCCTGGCTCAAAGTCCGTCAACTGCACATACGGTTCACGTCCACGCTGTCGCGGCATGCTACCAGTGTTAAAGACTGCGATGGAGCTCCGTATGCCACGGCAAACTGGCTGACACTGACGGCGGCGGTGCACAAATGCTGCGCAGCTAGCGCCATTCGACGGCCAACACCGCGGTTCCTGGTGTGTCCGCTGTGCCGTGCGTGTGATCATTGCTTGTACAGCCCTCTCGCAGTGTCCGGAGCAAGTATGGTGGGTCTGACACACCGGTGTCAATGCGTTCTTTTTTCCATTTCCAGGAGTGTATAATTAGAATTGCTTCTCTGACCAATTTAGCCACCTCATGTGTCTCACTTGTAGTACACTCTAAGATAAAAAATAAACGACGCACCACGAAATAATTATCAATGCGACGGAAATCGGTAGATAGTATATACATGTACAAGAAAGCAAATGATTTGAATTTCGTAAAAATTGGGTAGTTTATTCAAGGGAACTAGCTTCACAATTTGAGCAAGTCAATAATGTGTTGGTCCATCTCTGACCTTTTTGCAAGCAGTTATTCGACTCGGCTGTACTGGTACAGTCTTTGGATGTCGTCGTGAAGGATATCGTGCCAGATTCTCTCGCAGTAGATCGTCAGATCCCCCCGTTGATCTCGCCCCCCCTCACAGCGGCCTCCGTAGCTGCGTCGGATTGCTATCCGAAGGGGCCGGGTCTTGATTCCCGGCCTGCTCGGAGGCTTTCTACTCTCGGGCGCTGGGCGTGGGTTGTCCTTACGTCCGCAACCTCATAATTGACATTCCACAGTTGAGATGGGTGCTTGGCCCGTCCTGAAAGCCACAAAAAAAAGGCCGTTTAACCATAGAGAGACCATCTGTGCCTTACAGTCCTCTGCGATTCAGCAGCAAGCAACACTGCCCGCCACATTTTTCAACATCAGGCACACCAAAGGTGCAACAGGTGGTGGAAAATCGTAGGTTTTTGTGATCGAAATCCTTCCACACTATAAAAACGGATGCACGCGTACGTACATATATAAGGTAAGAGCGTGCAAAAATTTAACAGGACATAGAGGACGCTCTACTTCAAACTTCTGAATATTTTACTTAAGTTGAAATAACTGGGAAGATGAAACTTCCTAATTTAATTCTGAAACTGCTGAGTGAAACTGAATGCAAGTGAATCTGCTTAAGGGGGGCAGGACGTCAAACGGGCCGACTTGGAGCAGGAGAGGCACCACAGGACATTTTAATTTCCACTGTCTATACTTTTACGAATAAATTCATAAAACTTTGTCAGCATGACCAGGAAGGATTAAGGATTCACAATCATAGCAATGGAAGTTAAAAAAAATAATAAAATATTTTTTTTTACATGTGAAAGTTCATCATTTTTTCACTTCTATTGGCTGTGTTTGTTGCTATAGGCACACGTTTCTTCATAAGTAAGAGAGATTCTTCGATGAATTTTGTTTAGCATACAAACCATACTTACAGGTGTATGAAACTCTAGAAATTACTTAATTTATGAAAAAGTGAATGTGCTGTTACATTTTAAACTTCATGTTTAGAAAAAACTCAAATTGTATAGTTAATTATCTCAATTTTTACCACAGTTTTTATTAGATTTGGAAAATTCTAGATTTTCATACACCTGTACGTATGGTTTGTATGCTGTGTAAAATTCATCGAAGAATCTCTCTTACTTATGAAGAAACGTGTACCTATAGCAACAAACGCAGCCAATAGAAGTGAAGAAAAGTGTACCTATAGCAACAAATGCAGCCAATGGTAAGTGAAAGAAAGGTGAAATACAAATGTAAAAAAATAAATTATTTTCTTATATTTTTGAACTTCCACCACTATAAGTGTAAATCCTGAATCCTTTCTGGTCGTTCTAACAAAATTTTATGAATTTATTTTTAGAAGTATAGACAGTGGAAATTAAAAATTCCTGTGGTGTCTCTCCTGCTCCAAGTCGTCCCGTTTGACGTCCTACCCCCCTTAAACTGCTGAGTGAAACTGGACGTACTGTCTCTTTGCTTTATCATTTCATATCTGACCTAAGGAATTACTCCTGACAAACACAACTCAAAGTTATTACATTCATTTATGACCCGCAATATACAACGATACGCAGTGAGTCTACTTAAATAATTGACACTAAAGAATGGCCTTCAATTAGAAGAAATCCCAACAATACCCCATTCGTTTCATAAGACACTTACCTCACAAAACATCTTCATTACACGAACTACAGCGATACAGCAAGCACCAATACACCCAGATAAATAAAATATTCTAACTACTGAAGGCTCTAACAACGAATAGGTATGACCTTAGCAAAGGAAAGACTTTGCTGCACAGCAAACAATGTATTTAGGAGATTTAACCTTAATCATGTGACAACCAGTTCAAAAATTATACAGTCGTCCGTGACATCCGGTTCCAAAAAATAATACAATCGTCAATAATTGCAAATCTATGTAACGGACACGCCCAGACCGTCCGCTCGCGCCAACACCTCAGACCTCTAACCTCCATTTCTGTTAACTATAAACTTCCCACCTCCACCACTGCTGGCTATTCACCTCCAACTGCGAGTCCGACCAGCCACACAGTCTCTTACTGAGGGCGCACAGCGCTGTCAGAGATATTAATGCAGTCTATCGCGCTGCCAACATATAAACAGAATGAGATTTTCTCTGATATGAAACTTCCTGGCAGATTAAAACTGTGTGTCGGACCGAGAGTTGAACTCGGGGCCTTCGCCTTTCGCGGGCAAATGGGCAAATGGTAGAGCAGAAAGACTGAGTACTCAAATAAGGCCTATTGAATATTATGTGTGTTTTAATGTGGCGTTTCTGTTTTGTTTTGTAGGAAACGCTGAGTTGGTCATCGTGTGCTGGGAGCAGACGACCCGTTGCTTCTCGTTCGAAGGAGAGCACAGGATGACCAACTTAGGTTTCCGATACCTGAACAGAGAGGTTTACCCATCTTAGTCGAAGGCTGTTTTTGTGTGTGAGGTTGGTAGCTTCCGCAGCACGGGGAGCTAGGTAATCTGGAAGGAGAAAGGGGCACTCTTCGGTGAACGCTTGGTGAGTACGGATCGTAGCTCTTAAGGGGGGTTTCAGGTGATAGGAATCAGGTTAAGTTAGGACTTCATTATGTTTAACTGGTGAAATACTTAAGAACTTTAGCTTATCTGAAGCGTGTGAAGCGAGTTATTTTTTTTAATGATTTTTAATCTTATATTTTGTGGAAATTGCTTTTGTCTTTATGTGTCGATTTTGTGCCACGTATCTGGTAGTCAATGACCCTTCTGGTCCACCACGGCACCGCAATAGGCTTTATTTTAACAGTTTGCTTGTTTAATGAGCTACAATTTCTGCAAGAATATCTGTTCTTTCGTGCGCTTTCTACAAGCAGCACAACAGTCAGAATGGACCACGTGCTCTAGTTCGGCCGTTTGCAAGCAGCAGACGCAGTTAGTACGTTAAATAATTATCGGACAGCCTTGTGTATTGGTTAAACCTCTGCCCAGAATAGAGCATGCCTAGAATCGTAATGCAAATCTCACTTAGATATTTTTATGATACTAATGCAAGGGAGTTGATAGTATAACTGTCTCCCACCTCCGTCTTCTGTGTTTCTTCTTGCTGTAGTTAAATTGTGCTCTGTTTCATTCTCACGTAATTCTTACTTAAATATTTCAAGTCAGGCACCAGTTATGTGTAGTTTAGGATGTGCAACCAAATATTTAGTTACAATAAATAATTTACGTGAAAGTTAAATTTTTTGCTGTCGATCTTACCCCCTTACTCTGATTTCCATTTCTCAATTAATCAAGTTGCTTCATGCACGACATGGAGTGCTATTTATCTGGCTGCTTAAAGAAATTTGCGTACTTGTAATTAAATTATTAAAGTAATTAAACTACACTCCTGGAAATTGAAATAAGAACACCGTGAATTCATTGTCCCAGGAAGGGGAAACTTTATTGACACATTCCTGGGGTCAGATACATCACATGATCACACTGACAGAACCACAGGCACATACACACAGGCAACAGAGCATGCACAATGTCGGCACTAGTACAGTGTATATCCACCTTTCGCAGCAATGCAGGCCGCTATTCTCCCATGCAGATCCGGAGATCTTGCTGGCCAGAGTAGTTGACTTACACCTTCTAGAGCACGTTGGGTGGCACGGGATACATGCGGACGTGCATTGTCCTGTTGGAACAGCAAGTTCCCTTGCCGGTCTACGAATGGTAGAACGATGGGTTCGATGACGGTTTGGATGTACCGTGCACTATTCAGTGTCCCCTCGACGATCACCAGTGGTGTACGGCCAGTGTAGGAGATCGCTCCCCACACCATGATGCCGGGTGTTGGCCCTGTGTGCCTCGGTCGTATGCAGTCCTGATTGTGGCGCTCACCTGCACGGCGCCAAACACGCATACGACCATCATTGGCACCAAGGCAGAAGCGACTCTCATCGCTGAAGACGACACGTCTCCATTCGTCCCTCCATTCACGCTTGTCGCGACACCACTGGAGGCGGGCTGCACGATGTTGGGGCGTGAGCGGAAGACGGCCTAACGGTGTGCGGGACCGTAGCCCAGCTTCATGGAGACGGTTGCGAATGGTCCTCGCCGATACCCCAGGAGCAACAGTGTCCCTAATTTGCTGGGAAGTGGCGGTGCGGTCCCCTACGGCACTGCGTAGGATCCTACGGTCTTGGCGTGCATCCGTGCGTCGCTGCGGTCCGGTCCCAGGTCGACGGGCACGTGCACCTTCCGCCAACCACTGGCGACAACATCGATGTACTGTGGAGATCTCACGCCCCACGTGTTGAGCAATTCGGCGGTACGTCCACCCGGCCTCCCGCATGCCCACTATACGCCCTCGCTCAGAGTCCGTCAACTGCACATACGGTTCACGTCCACGCTATCGCGGCATGCTACCAGTGTTAAAGACTGCGATGGAGCTCCGTATGCCACGGCAAACTGGCTGACACTGGCGGCGGCGGTGCACAAATGCTGCGCAGCTAGCGCCATTCGACGGCCAACACCGCGGTTCCTGGTGTGTCCGCCGTGCCGTGCGTGTGATCATTGCTTGTACAGCCCTCTCGCAGTGTCCGGAGCAAGTATGGTGGGTCTGACACACCGGTGTCAATGTGTTCTTTTTTCCATTTCCAGGAGTGTATAAATTTTCCAGCTCCGTTTTTTCTAAATGGTTAGAAAGGGCTTGGGCTGGTGGCGACACTGAATTTCTGAATTTTTATCATTACTTGTGTGAGAGAAGCAGCTAGAAATGCGAGATAACGCATATGGCTCGATGAGAAACGTCGTCAACATAGTAATACGTTACAATATATAAACAGGCCACTTACATACTGAACAATTTCAGGTAGGGAACCTGGGGTCGGAGAAGCCAGATATAATAGGAATAAAATCATATCAGTGTGTACTTTTTTATTTACATTAGTTACAGTCCACTGCAAGTACCATCACTGACACAATGAACGTACCATTTGTACTGTATCTTACGGCCATCAGCCTCATTGTAAGCATGACGTCGGCGAACAAGATTCTGATGCACCCTGACAAATATCCCTGCCGTGTTTCGAATCACATCACAGGCAGCTACAATTCTGGCGACTAATTCCATCTCCGTATGCACTGGGGTCTCATACACAAGTGACTTTAGACATAGGAAATAATCAAAGGGATTCGAGTCAGGTGACCTCACACGCCATGGAATAGGACTCCCCCTACGTTATCCTATGACAAAACGTGCTATGAACAACGATGCAACAATGCCACCTGAGGACAAGTAAAGTAAACAAGACATGCGTGATGACTTCCTAGTAAACAGGCTCGTCCTCTTTGTTTCGTTGCAGGAAATAAAGAATGAACATTTAAATAAACAGCGCAGTACTTGTAAACTTGTACACCCGTTTGTTGTTAAAAGGCGATGGGGCTGTAAAAGCAGTGTAACCAACGACGTGCCAGTGCCCAGATTTTATTCAGCCAGTATTTCAGAAGGAGAGCACTTAGAGACTTTGAACAAACTGGTGTCATAATTTCAAACCTATACGAAACTTTTTTTCGTTTAGGACCACACGAAATGATCAAAGAAAAAAAAGTTTATCCTTAGAACATTTTCACTATTCATTCAGTAAAACTGCTACAACAGGCATGACGTTTTACACTGAAGAGCCAAAGAAACTGAGACACCTGCCTCATATCGTGTAGGGCCCACGCGAGCACGCCGAAATGCCGCCACACGACGTGGCATGGACTTGATTAATGAGTGAAGTAGTGCTGGAGGGAATTAACAGGATGAATCCTGCAAGGCTGTCCATAAATCCATAAGACTATGAGGGGGTGGAGATCTCTTCCGAACAGCACGTTGCAAGGCATTCCAGATATGCTCAATAATGTTTATGTCTGGGGAGTTTGGTGGCCAGCGGAAGTGTTTAAACTCAGGAAAGTCTTCCTGGAGCAACTCTACAGCAATTCTGGACGTGTGGCTTGTCGTATTGTCCTTCTGGAATTTCTCAAGTCCGTCGGAATGCACAACGGACATGAATGGATGTAGCTGATCAGGCAGTATGCTTACGTACGTCCCACCTTCAGAGTCGTATCTAGACGTATCAGGGGTCCCATACCACTGCAAGTGCTCACGGCCCCCACACCATTACAGAACCTCCATCAGCTTGAACAGTCCCCTGCTGACATGCAGGGTCCGTGGATTCATGGGATTGTCTCCGTACCCGCACACGTCCATCCGCTCGATACTATTTGAAACGAGACTCGTCCAACCAGGCAACATGTTTCCAGTCATCATCATTCCAATGTCGGTGTTGACGGGCCCAGGGGAGGCGTAGAGGTTTGTGTCGTACAGTCGTCAAGGGTGCACGAGTGGGCCTTCGATGATGTTTCGTTGAATGGTTCACCCGCTGACACTTGATGACTCAGCATTGAAATCCGTATCAATTTTCGGAAGAGTTGCACTTCTGTCACATTGAACTATTCTGTTCAGTCTTCGGTGGTCCCGTTCTTGCAAGATCATTTTCCGGCCGCAGCAATGTCGGAGATTTCATATTTTACCGGATTCCAGATATTCAGGGTACAGCCGTGAAATGGTTCAATAAAATGGCTCTGCGCACTATGGGACTTAACATCTATGGTCATCAGTCCCCTAGAACTTAGAACTACTTAAACCTAACTAACCTAAGGACATCACGAGGCAGAGAAAATCCCTGACCCCGCCGGGAATCGAACCCGGGAACCCGGCGTGAAATGGTCGTACGGGAAAATACCCACTTCATCGCTACCTCCGAGAAGCTGTGTCCCATCCCTCGTGCGCTGACTATAACACCACGTTCAAACTCACTTAAATCTTGATAACCTGCCATTGTAGCAGCAGTAATCGATCTAACAGCTGCGCCAGACACGTGTTGTCTTATAAAGGTGTTGCCGGATGCAGTGTCGTATTCTGTCTGTTTACGTATATCTGTATTCGGATACGCATTCCTACACCAGTTTCTTTGGCGGTTCAGCGTAATTTAACTAGGACATCTGCCCCTACAAATAAGAGGGACCATGTGGTTCATACAAGATGGAGCCCAACACGTTTCAGTCTCAGGTTTCGAAAGGCACAGCGTGGTATCGGTCATAACAGATGGAGAGGTAGAGGAGAACCAGTTCGGTGTCCCGCACGTCCCCCCCCCCCCCCCAATTCAATCGTTTGGATTATTATCTCTGGGAGCACCACAAACAGTTGCTGTACGCATCAGAGTACCCGGATGCAGAAACTCTCCATTTAACGTGTCATGGAATCTGGCGTTTCCATTGGAAAACATTAAGCAATATTTGAAAGGGCGAGGCAGTCCATGATTCGACGAGTGCATGCGTGTTTACAAGCAAGAGGAGGACATTTCGTGCATTTATTGTGAGTTTATGTATTGATAAGCTCCAGTCACCTGAATTGTAAACTTTCATTAACAACTCGAACACGAAGGATTTTCGGACACATGTTTACATTAACTTTTTTTCTTCTTTTGATGCAAGGCACGTCTCCTCAATGATTGTAAACATATTTTTGAAACACCCTGTACAAAGTCTAATTAAGCTAGACTTAATTTTTTTGTACAGATTTTCTTTAAAAAAGAAAGAGCTAACACAACGGTAGTTAACCAATATAAGTCTGTAAGAACTGGAGGCCTACTCGGCTCATCTTATCGGCTGTGGTAATTGCTCTTTTTCAAGAAACAGCAGTCCTAATCCAGTGTGACATGAAACATGATAGCGCTGCCTTCCATGCTGAAAGTCACAAAAAAAGCATGACGATGGAACAAAAAACTATAGCTCACATTTCCGGAATTCTTCTCAAAAGCAAGAATAACTGAGTATTCGAATCACGCATTACAATGTGTACTTAAATATACGTTAGTTTACTTTCTCTATAAGTATCAACGACCTATGTAAATATTTCTCTTTGATAAATACGCAAGACAGAACTTCCTAGCGCAAAAGGCACGAAATGTCGTTCAAATAAAAGGTGTAATAACTGTAAGTAAAAGTTATAAAGATATTCGGCAGCCTCTATGGGGTAGAGTACATTCGTAACTACACAAATGCGCGTGCTAACGTTATAGTAAAGCCACCAGAATGATGCAGCAGCTCGCACATCGCAAACATCATAATGGAGATGCCATAGCGCACGAAAACGCGCTTCATATTGGGAATTATTTCCCAAAACCGACAAACACTGTTGGTATGACTATGAATTAGTCACGTTTCGTCGAAGTACAATAGGAAATAAACAATTACCACTGTTCTTCATTGCGAAAAAGCAGTTCATGAGTATGATACAAACACCTTTCTCAGTATTACATACGACACCTATCTGCTACTTACATTAATTGAGATATTGTTATACAGTAAATTTTATATGAAATTTAGGTATGATGTCCACATTTCATTCTCAACATTGTAGCAACTAAAATCGACCATACGGAAAGTATACGCTATGGACTTTTACCTCTGCAAAGTCTTCAAAATTTCGTGCAACGGTTTACTGCATTTAATGCTGCATAATAACTGCCTTGACCAGTGTGAGCTGTTTAGCCCATATAGGTTGTTGGACAAAAACGCCCCGTCATTGGAGCAATCTGCTCAGTGGGGCGGGACCGTGCTGCGGAATGACGGCACGAGAGGAAGCATCAGACAGAAATGCAGCCACTAGCATGGTGACCAACACACAAAGTCCTGCTGTCACCTCTGCCAAAAACAGTTAGTACGCTGACAGTGGAGTCATAGGATGCCGGTCTGTGACGTCCGAATGTATGTGTGCGATCACACGCTGAAGCGGTCCCGTCGAGGAGGTAGTAGACAGAAAGCGATTAAAGGTTGGCGATTGTAAGGGCAGGGGTAGCGAAAGTTCATGCGTGGGAGTTGGGAAATGTTAGTAGGTGGCCGTACTATTGTAGTTGGGTACCTACACATTATCCTGAGCCAGCTGCAGCGTCGGCGTACCTGTAACATGCCACAGTCGTCATCTGTAAGGTCAATTTGATTACAAAATGGGCCGCGGGTTGTGTAGAGTCGAGAGCGGTTTGTTTGTGCTTCGACGTGTTTGGCTTGCTTGTTTGTGTCGATTATTTGGCTAGCGGTGCCACTTAGAGGTAATACAGGAGTTCGCCTATACGCACTGGGCGTTTGCTTAGTTTAAACCTACCATAGGAGGTCTGGTATACCTAAGGAAAAGTTTTTGGGTGGTTATGCTTCCGCCTGTGGTTATGATCGCAGTTTCACGTAATTTAGGACGATGGGGCTGTTGAAGTGAACGAGTTCTTGTTCAGTCGTGCGGCGAGTTCTTTTTTTTTTATTATTATTTTTCGTACTTCTCCGAGCATATTGAGGCGTAATTCATCATGTAAGTCTGCGGTACGACGAGTGCATCTTAGAGTATTGCTTGCGGTTCGTAACAGCTTGTTATGTATGATTTGCAGGCTGACGTGTTGGTGCTTCGTAATCCCAGACTGGTGCAGCGTATGTCATCAATGGGGTCTAGCAAATGTCATCTGCATGGACATCGACATCCTCCTATTCAGAGTGCTTTACCTCCTTAGCGTAGGGCACAGTTATTTGAGCTTCGTGTGTGCTCTGTTGGCGACGTGTTGTATGTACCGGGTGATCAAAAAGTCAGTATAAATTTGAAAACTGAATAAATCACGGAATAATGTAGATAGAGAGATACAAATTGACACATATGGTTGGAATGACATGAGGTTTTATTATAACCAAAAAAATACAAAAGTTCAAAAAATGTCCGACAGATGGTGCTTCATCTGATCAGAATAGCAATAATTAGCATAGCAATGTAAGACAAAGCAAAGATGATGTTCTTTACAGGAAATGCTCAATATGTCCACCATCATTCCTCAACAATAGCTGTAGTCGAGGAATAATGTTGTGAATAGCACTGTAAAGCATGTCCGGAGTTATGGTGAGGCATTGGCGTCGGATGTTGTCTTTCAGCATCCCTAGAGATGTCGGTCACTCACGATACACTTGCGACTTCAGATCGTGCCAGTAATCGCACGGACTGAGGTCTGGGGACCTGCGAGGCCAAGCATGACGGAAGTGGCGGCTGAGTACACGATCATTACCAAACGCCGCGCATCTGTCGGACATTTTGTGAACTTTTTTTTCCTAATAAAACCCCATGTCATTCCAAGCATCTCTGTCAATTTTTATCTCTCTATCTACATTATTCCGTGGTTTATTAAGTTTTCAAATTTATACTGACTTTTTGATCACCCGGTAGTCCCATGCCACCATGTGAGTTTCCAATCCACGCAGACACTGATGTGTCTCACTTTGTCGCGGGAGCGTGTCGGGCGTCCGTTTAGGGTAATTAGTCTGCAATGTTGGTATTTGTGCAGCTGCTGCGGTCTACGTGTAAACAGAACTGCCTCGCACTTGTCGACCTTAATCTTCATGTGCCATTTCTCCAATCATGACTCGGAGATTCTGATCTGTCATGAGTTCTGTCTGTAGTCGAGAGTTAATATTCGGTTTCCAGTCTAGGACGGCAACTATCGTGTTGAGGAAGCATCACATGAGACGATGTCGTAACGAGCAACATACACCAGTCAGACGGCTGCAACCGTCCCCCCCCCCCCCCCCCGCCGCCCCCCCCCCCCCCCCCAATAAAGAAAAAAAGGGAATAACACCGACTGCGACACCGATTCGCAGAGTTTTTAGATGTTGATGTAATGTCCTCCACCGTTTGTATGCAACTCCAGCTCGCGGGACAGTGAAACAAACAGCACGTAACGAATGTCACGTTAGAAGAGAAGCATGTTATCAGTGGGCTTAAGTGTTTTGCGACAGAATAAATTAAACACACACTTTCCTATCTAAAGCCTTTATTAAGATAAGAGCCCAAGCTGGCCTTCCGCACCCAGAATGAGGTAACAAGTTACCAACAAACCCACCAAAAGCCTGCGCCCGTGCGGACATGCGCAATAATAATTCGTTTGTGACTGAACGTTTCATCTATCTGGGTCGCATGCGATCGGCAGTAACAATTACACTTGCCAATAAACTTTTTGTTGCAAAGAATGGTATGGTGTTCTTTGCCAAGTCGTGAGTGCTGAATTCGAAATTAAAATCAGTTGTTGGCTGTCAGGCTGGCCATCCTACTCTCTGTTTATCGAAAATAAATAGTGCAGACAAGAAGAGAATTGAAGCTTTTGAAATGTGGTGCTACAGAAGAATGCTAAAGATTCGATGGATGGATCTCGTAACTAATTAGGAGGTACTGAACAGAACTCGAGAGAAAAGGAATTTATGACGTAACTTGACCAAAAGAAGGGATCGATTGGTAGGACACATTCTGAGACGGCAAGGAATCGTCAGGAAATGTGAGGGAGGTAAACCGGCCGCTGTGGCCGAGCAGTTCTAGGCGCTACAGTCTGGAAGCGCGCGACCGCTCCGGTCGCAGGTTCGAATCCTGCCTCGGGCATGGATGTTTGTGATGTCCTTAGGTTAGTTAGGTTTAAGTAGTTCTAAGTTCTAGGGGACTGATGACCTCAGAAGTTAAGTCCCATAGTGCTCAGAGCCATTTGCCATTTGAGGGAGGTAAAAATTGCAGTGAGAGACAACCAGGCGAGGAGAATAAGCAGATTCAAATGGATGTAGGTTGCATTAGTTATTCGGAGCTGAAGAGTCTCGCACGGGACGGAGTAAAGTGGAGAGCTGCTACATACTAGGCTTCACACTGAAAACTTCAACAACAACATTTACGAAAATCCTTTAATGAGTATTGGACATCTTTCCGGATATCCTCAGCGCCGTTAGTGAGAGGCGGTTCCACCAGGACATTTCTCAAATGTAAAACCGTTGCCATGACGTACTGAGACGTTCAACTGCTCCTAGTACTTGTGAAGGCACTTTCCTCAAGTATCACAACAAATCGGGAAGGAAATATTGTGAATATGATTAGTTTTTGATTTTGATTCTTTTGTGTACTAGCTGTTTGTATTTGGAGATCTTGTTGAGAGAGCGTATTGTTTTGCCAGACGGTTATGAAGCACATACCGTCGTAAGCATTTACAGAAACCGTTTGTAAGTAGGCTGTTTAGGGTTTTATGTTGGTAATGCCACGCAGTGCTGTGTATGAAAATCACTGGCTTTGCTTTGTGCAGTCTGTGGCTGGTTGGACTCATTGTTGGAATATTCGCTTGTGTAGTGTTGGGCAGTTGGATGTGAACAGCGCGTAGCGTTGGGCAGTTGAAGGTGAGCCGCCAGCAGTGGTGGATGTGGGGAGAGAGATTCCAGAGTTCTGAGAAGTTACTATAATCGAACGATCTGGACGTGTGTCCGCCAGAAAAAAGAAATTTGTAAAATTTGTATTTGTATCTTTTGAACACTATTAAGGTAAATACATTGTTTGTTCTCTATCAAAATCTTTCATTTCTAACTATGCCTATCTGTAGTCAGTGCCTTCAATAGTTAGAATCTTTTATTTAACTGGCAGTATTGGCACTCGCTGTATTGCAGTAGTTCGAGTAACGAAGATTTTTGTGAGGTAAGTGATTCATGAAAGGTATAGGTTATTGGTAGTCAGGGCCATTCTTTTATAGGGATTATTAAAAGTCAGATTGCGTTGCGCTAAAAATATTGTGTGTCAGTTTAGTGACGATCAGAGTAAGTAAAGAGAAAACTGAGTACGTTGAGTTTTGCTCAGCTGTTCGAAAATCAAATAACGTAGAAGTTTACGAGCACATTCATTCTTAATTTTTCTAAGGTTACGTTTCATACGTTATTAGGTGAAAACGGAGACCAGTACAGAAATTTTAATATTATTTATTGATTATCTTATGGAAATAGATTCTATCGTTTTTGTAACTGAGAATAAAAGATTTTTTTGGTTGACGCGTGTTATTGTTTGAATTCAAAGGTATTATCCATTCGGCCGGCCGGAGTGGCCGAGCGGTTCTAGGAGCTAGAGTCTGGAACCGCGTGACCGCTACGATCGCAGGTTCGAATCCTGCCTCGGGCATGGATGTGTGTGATGTCCTTAGGTTTAAGTAGTTCTAAGTTCTAGAGGACTGATGACCGTAGCAGTTAAGTCCCATAGTGCTCAGAGCCATTTATTATCCATTCGGCACGGCATCTCACTGTGTTCGCTGAAATGCACAGTGTCCTGAAGAGGTTAGATCTGTTGTTGGTACGCGCTTTATTAAGATAAGGGTCCAAACTAACCTTCCATGTCCGGTATGAAATCACCGGCTTCTCTGCACAATTACGCGTACATCCTGTTTCCTTCGAACCATCACTTGCCTCGCGTCTGAGTCATTCCTGTTTTGTCTGGTGTAACTGCTGTCACTTGTGCAATCAGCTGAAGGTGTCGCAAACTGACGTGAACGCTTCTCTAGGACATCCCCTCATTTTCAACCTCGCTTCCTGTTCTGACTTCCTGTTTCACGTCCGGCATATACGAGACAATATAAGCGAATCTTTCAACACGTCTCTTAAATAAAATTTCACTGCCTGCCAAAAAAGTGAAGTAGTCCAGAAGACATGGTCGAATGTTAGTGAAATGCCTGGTCTAGCAGGATAGAGCGGATTAGGGTGTGGAAAGGGGCCAAAATGACTTCCTGTCAGTTGCACTCAACATGCAAACTTCATTTATCAACACATAATATTAAAAACGGTTCAAATGGCTCTGAGCACTATGGAACTCAACTGCTTAGGTCATAAGTCCCCTAGAACTTAGAACTACTTAAACCTAACTAACCTAAGGACATCACACACATCCATGCCCGAGGCAGGATTCGAACCTGCGACCGTAGCGGTCACGCGGTTCCGGACTGAAGCGCCTAGAACCGCACGGCCACTCCGGCCGGCCACACAATATTACAAAACTTTAGTTGACCTTCTTTTATTAACTTTAGATCGGCTGAAGGCGACACTCAACATCCAAGACGCAAGGCCTAAGCAAGAAATACAAGGTGATTCTGGAGGTTTCACCCAAAATATTTTCTAAATCTTTAATCAAACAGGCTGAAGGCCTTAGCAATTTAATTTAAATGGATCTAGGCTGGAGCCGTATATTAAGCAGTACGAAAAGTTTAAACCCAAAGGCAGAAGGGCGTAACTTAAAACTTTTAATGCAAAATTGGGCTGAAGGGCCATAGGAAAGCATCACAATCTTATGCCAAAAGGGCAAGATAAGAACATTAATTTAAGAGATATTAAAACTCGGCTGAAGGCCACACACCAACAAATAATTTAACGGCTTAATCCCTAAAAGATTTGATGTAAAATTGGGCTGAAAGCCCCATAAAAGGAATAACAATCTTATGCCTGAAGAGCAAGACAGGAACATTAATTCAGAATATATAAAAACTTGACTGAAGGTTGAACCAAATAACTAAAACTGAAACAGGGAATTTACTATGTAACAGACACGGAACGGCGCTCAGAAGTTTCCAAGAGTCGGCCTGGAATTGTAACACTAACGTCCGTTTAGGCGAGACGGGCAGCCTGACCAACAATCTCTAAATCGGAAGTCAACCCAACCGACAGACAGCCAACGAAGCAACCAACTACCCGAGTTTAATTGCGCGAGTATCTCGCCTCCTACCTTCCAAATTCACAGAAGCTCTCCTGCGAACCTTGCAGAATTAGCACTCCTCGAAGAAAGGATTTGTGGAGAACAGCGGAGTGTGCGCTAATATTAAACTTCCTGGCGGATTAAAACTGTGTGCTGGACCGAGACTCGAACTGCAAAGTTCGCAGGAGAGCTTCTGTGAAGTTGGGAAGGAAGGAGACGAGGTACTGGCGGCATTAAAGCTGTGAGGACGGGGCGTGAGTCGTGCTTGGGTAGCTCAGTTGGTAAAGAACTTGCCCACGAAAGGCAAAGGTCCCGAGTTCGAGTCTCGGTCCGGCACACAGTTTTAATCTGCCAGGAAGTTTCATATCAGCACACACTCCGATGTAGAGTGAAAATTTCATTCTATGATCACACTGTCTCATACTCATCCATCTCAAACAGAAGAATGGAAAGACTAAGGTTTTCAAAAGAGGAGAGACCATGACTGATGTATGTCACGCCGTACTTGATTTGAAAGACCACTCACGTTTATTAGTTGCAAAACGGAGATATCTATTGACGATATTGCCATTTCCTTCTCAACAGCAAATGGAATTTTACCATAAACTGTATCACATAAGGTTTCTAGAATTAAACAACTCACACTGAAAAATTTTATATTGTATTTCATTTTGTTATTCTCTTTAAAAATTTTAAAACATGTGAGAAATGATTTTTGTAGCCTGCAGTCTTACTGTTTAAAACATCACTGCGTTACTCCTGCGCTTGTATTATCACAAAAAAAAACTTAGTGCCTCAGTATTACGGCACTTGAAACAAAAATTGCCTTATTGACATTTAACAGATTATTCAGCATCGTCAAGCACACTGTTCAGGTTAAACGTTTTTGCCTGTTCCGAAACCAAGCAATTGAAAGCTGTCGAAATATTTCACGGGTGAACTGCCGGATGTGTGTCCACCGCGCACAATATTTCTCCAAAAGGCCACATTACCACCATCGTGTGCGCTGATGAACTGACTGACGGGCGGCCGGGGCCGCGCTTTTATCTCCCGGCCCCCCCGCCCCCCGCCCTTTCTCACCACCTGATCGGCTGCTCCACCGGCAGTCCGCGCCCAGCAACCCTAGCCGTACTGCCCCCATTGACACAGTGTTCCGTTCTACGTTCGCGTCCAGGTGCGCCCGATGGCGGCACCTCTGCTGTTCCTCTGCCTCCCTCCGAAGTCATTTCGCTGTCTGGTATCTCATTCCTCTTCCTCACCATTCTAATAGCGGGGTCCCAGCCTTGATAAGTACGTACCCGCTATCACGTATGGGGAATTCCCTTACTCGAATCTCAATAGGTTCCTTAATTACACACTCGCAGAATTTGGACGTCCGTCCCAGAACCTTGGTGCGATTATCATCCATTCCATGCAGTTCAGTCAGGCGATGTCCAGCGACTGCCGACTTGTTAGGCTGCTGCAATCTGGTTTGGGGTTGGTGTTCTCAGCAGTGATCTTTCACAGTACTTTCGGAATAATATCATCCAAAGGTAGACACGTATGAAACGTATAATACAGTCAGCTTAACATCTCATGCATCCAAGTTGGTGAGAAGAGTAATATACAAAAAATGGTTCAAATGGCTCTGAGCACTATGGGACTCAACAGCTGTCGTGATCATTCCTCTATAACTTAGAACTACTTAAACCTAGCTATCCTAAGGACATCACACACATCCATGCCCGAGGCAGGATTCGAACCTGCGACCGTAGCAGTCGCGCGGTTCCGGACTGCGCGCCTAGAACCGCGAGACCACCGCGGCTGGCTAGTAATATACAGAAGAACGGAAAAGAAAACTGGGGATCTGTTAGATGATGGTCAGTTTGGCTTTGCGAAAGGTAAAGGGGCCAGAAAGGCACTTTTGACGATGCGATTGATAATGGAAGGAAGAATGAAGAAAAATCTAAATATGCTGATAGGAACTGTCGACCTGGAAAAAGCGTTCGACTATGTGAAACGGTGCGAAAAGTATGAGAAAGATACAGGGAAAGTTGGGTGGTACGCAATATACACTCCTGGAAATGGAAAAAAGAACACATTGACACCGGTGTGTCAGACCCACCATACTTGCTCCGGACACTGCGAGAGGGCAGTACAAGCAATGATCACACGCACGGCACAGCGGACACACCAGGAACCGCGGTGTTGGCCGTCGAATGGCGCTAGCTGCGCAGCATTTGTGCACCGCCGCCGTCAGTGTCAGCCAGTTTGCCGTGGCATACGGAGCTCCATCGCAGTCTTTAACTCTGGTAGCATGCCGCGACAGCGTGGACGTGAACCGTATGTGCAATTGACGGACTTTGAGCGAGGGCGTATAGTGGGCATGCGGGAGGCCGGGTGGACGTACCGCCGAATTGCTCAACACGTGGGGCGTGAGGTCTCCACAGTACATCGATGTTGTCGCCAGTGGTCGGCGGAAGGTGCACGTGCCCGTCGACCTGGGACCGGACCGCAGCGACGCACGGATGCACGCCAAGACCGTAGGATCCTACGCAGTGCCATAGGGGACCGCACCGCCACTTCCCAGCAAATTAGGGACACTGTTGCTCCTGGGGTATCGGTGAGGACCATTCGCAACCGTCTCCATGAAGCTGGGCTACGGTCCCGCACACCGTTAGGCCGTCTTCCGCTCACGCCCCAACATCGTGCAGCCCGCCTCCAGTGGTGTCGCGACAGGCGTGAATGGAGGGACGAATGGAGACGTGTCGTCTTCAGCGATGAGAGTCGCTTCTGCCTTGGTGCCAATGATGGTCGTATGCGTGTTTGGCGCCGTGCAGGTGAGCGCCACAATCAGGACTGCATACGACCGAGGCACACAGGGCCAACACCAGGCATCATGGTGTGGGGAGCGATCTCCTACACTGGCCGTACACCACTGGTGATCGTCGAGGGGACACTGTATAGTGCACGGTACATCCAAACCGTCATCGAACCCATCGTTCTACCATTCCTAGACCGGCAAGGGAACTTGCTGTTGCAACAGGACAATGCACGTCCGCATGTATCCCGTGCCACCCAACGTGCTCTAGAAGGTGTAAGTCAACTACCCTGGCCAGCAAGATCTCCGGATCTGTCCCCCATTGAGCATGTTTGGGACTGGATGAAGCGTCGTCTCAAGCGGTCTGCACGTCCAGCACGAACGCTGGTCCAACTGAGGCGCCAGGTGGAAATGGCATGGCAAGCCGTTCCACAGGACTACATCCAGCATCTCTACGATCGTCTCCATGGGAGAATAGCAGCCTGCATTGCTGCGAAAGGTGGATATACACTGTACTAGTGCCGACATTGTGCATGCTCTGTTGCCTGTGTGTATGTGCCTGTGGTTCTGTCAGTGTGATCATGTGATGTATCTGACCCCAGGAATGTGTCAATAAAGTTTCCCCTTCCTGGGACAATGAATTCACGGTGTTCTTATTTCAATTTCCAGGAGTGTATACAACAACCAAGGGGGAACAAAAAGATTGGAATAACAAGAACGAAGTGCTGAGACTAAGAAGGGAGTAAGACAGGTATGCAGTCTTTCGCTCATATTGCTCAATCTATACGTCGAGGAATCAAGGACGGAATTAGAAGAGACTTTCAAGAGTGCGATTAAAACTCAGGGTGAAAGAACATCAGTGATAAGATTAGTTAATGACATTGCTGTCCTCAGTGAAAGTCAAGAAGAGTTACAGGATCTGCTGAATGGCATGAACAGTCTAATGAGTAATGAATGTGGTTTGAGAATGAACCGAAAAAAGACAAAAGTAATGAGAAGTGCCAGAAATTACAGTAGCAAGAAACTTATTATAATTGGGAATCACGAAGCAGAATAAGGTAAAGAACTGTGGTACCTACGCAGCGAAATAATTCATGGCGCACGGATCATTAACGACATAAAAAACAGTAAAGTACTGACAAAAATAGCGTTCCTGGCGAAGAGAAGTCTACTGCCATCCAACATAGGCCTTAATTTGGGGAAGGAATTTCAGAGAATGTTCACTACTGGCCATTAAAATTGCTACACCAAGAAGAAACGCAGATGATAAACGGGTATTCATTGGACAAATATATTATACTAGAACTGACATGTGATTTAATTTCACGCAATTTGGGTGCATAGATCCTGAGAAATCAGTACCCAGAACAACCTCCTCTGGGCATTGAGTCAAACAGAAGTTGGATGGCGTGTACAGGTACAGCTGCCCTTGCAGCTTCAACACGATACCACAGTTCATCAAGAGTAGTGACTGGCGTATTATGACGAGCCAGTTGCTCGACCACCATTGACCAGACGTTTTCAGTTGGTGAGACATCAGGAGAATGTGCTGACCAGGGCAGCAGTCGAACATTTTCTGAATCCAGAAAGGCTCGTACAGGACCTGCAACATGCAGTCGTACATTATCCTGCTGAAATGTAGGTTTTCGCAGGGATCGAATGAAGGGTAGAACCACGGGTCGTAACACATCTGAAATGTAACGTCCACTGTTCAAAGTGCCGTCAATGCGAACAAGAGGTGACCGAGACGTGTAACCAGTTGCACCCCATAACATGACGCTGGGTGATACGCCAGTGTGGTGATGCCGAATACACGCTTCCAATGTGCGTTCACCGCGATGTCGCCAAACACGGATGCGACCATCACGATGCTGTAAACAGAACCTGGATTCATCCGAAAAAATGACGTTTTGCCATTCGTGCACCCAGGTTCGTCGTTGAGTAAACCATCGCAGGCACTCCTGTCTGTGATGCAGCGTCAAGGGTAACCGCAGCCATGGTCTCCGAGCTGATAGTCAATGCTGCTGCGAACGTCTTCGAACTGTTCGTGCAGATGGTTGTTGTCTTGCAAACGTCCCCATCTGTTGACTCAGGGATCGAGACGTGGCTGCACGATCCGTTATAGCCATGCGGATAAGATGCCTGTCATCTCGACTGCTAGTGATACGAGGCCGTTGGGATCCAGCACGGCGTTCCGTATTACCCTGCTGAATCGGTCGATTCCATATTCTGCTAACAGTCATTGGACCTCGACCAACGTGACCAGCAATGTCGCGATACGATAAACCGCAATCGCGATAGGCTACGGTCCGACTTTTATCAAAGTCGGAAACGTGATGGTACGCATTTCTCCTCCTTACACGAGGCATTACAACAACGTTTCACCAGGCAACGCCGGTCAACTGCTGTTAGTGTACGAGAAATCGGTCGGAAACTTTCCTCGTGTCAGCACGTTGTAGGTGTCGCCACCGGGGCCAACCTTGTGTGAATGCTCTGAAAAGCTAATCATTTGCATAACACTGCATCTTCTTCCTGTCGGTTAAATTTCGCGCCTGTAGCACGTCATCTTCGTGGTGTAGCAAATTTAATGGCCAGTAGTGTGCGTTTAGAGTACAGCATTGTATGATAGTGAAACATGGACTTTGGGAAAACCAGAACAGAAGGGGATCGAAGCGTTTGAGATGTGGAGCTTCGGAAGATTGTTGAAAATTAGGTGGACGGAAAAGATAGGGAAGGAGGATGCTCTCTGGAAATCGGCTATGACAAGAATATATGGAAAACACTGACAAGAAGGACAGACATGATGATAGGACCTGTGTCAAGGCATCAGGGATTAACCTCCGTGGTCGTGCAGGGGAGCGTAGAGGGTAAAAACTGTTGGGGACGGAAGAGATTGGAATACAGCCAGCAAGTAATTGAGGACGATGGGTGGAAGTGGTACTCTGAAATGAAGGGATTGGAGCACGAGGAGAGTGCGTCGCAGGCCGCATCGAACCAATCACAAGGCTGGTGACTCGTGGGCGCCTAAGTGTTCGTCAGACCAAGAACGTATGCGTGCACCCTGTGAACGCGGCCTTTGTCATCGACAGTGTTGAAATAAAAGTGATGGTTCGTGTCCACGGTAAGGAGAACGTTTTGGCCTGAGTTGTACGAAAAACACACTGAAACATCACAGAAGCACCTGTGGCATGAACTGGCCTGAACTGTGGCTTAAACGTCTCACTGTGACTTCGATGCACTCATAATCGCGAATCGCCGAACAGTGCTACAGGCCTCCACTCATCTGCGTTGTTTGGCCAGTTCAGGACGTGCAGTTTCATGTGCCGCAGTGAGCAATGGTCGTCTGCCAAGTACCCGACTCCAAATGTCCATTGCATATAGGTCCCTTCGCAGTGTTCGCTCTGTAGCTGGTTGAGATGGGCGTGCGTCTACTGGCAGCAGCAATTTCTGCCGGGTTAGAAAGAGATTGTCATAGGCGAGGCGTGATCCTCTATGGGTTAGAATCTTTTTACGACCAGTGTTTCTACGACATGTTGAATGGCTCCAAGTGGTACACCATTCCTTGTAGACACGTTGGACAATCCACGTTCATACGGCAACAAATCATAGAATTTACACTGGAAAGCCAAGAAACTGGTACACCTCCCTAATATGGTGTAGGGCCCCCGCGAACACGCAGAAGTGCCGCAACGTGTCATGGCATGGACTCGACTAATGTCTGAAGTAGCGCTGGAGGGAATTTACACCATGAATCCTGCACGGCTATCCATAAATCCGTGAGAGTACGAAAAGGTGGAGAAGTCTTCTGAACAGCACGTTGCAAGGAGTTCCATACGTGCTCAATAATGTTCATGTGTGGGGAGTTTGGTGGCCAGCGGAAATGTTTAAACTCGGAAGAATCTTCCTGGAGCCACTCTGTAGCAAGTCTGGAGGTGTGGGGTACCGCGTTGACATGTTGGAATTGCCCAAGTCCATCGGAATGCACAATGGATGCAGGTGATCAGACAGGGTGCATACGTACGTGTCACGTGTCTGAGTCGTATCTAGACGTATCAGGGGTCCCGTATCACTCCAACGTTACAAGCTCCGCACCATTACAGAGCCTCCACCATCTTGAACACTCCCCTGTTGACATGCTGGTTGCATGGATTCATGAATTCGTCTCCATAGCCGCGCGGTGTGGCCGCGCAGTTTCAGGCGCCATGTCACGGACTGCGCGGCCTCTGCCGCCGGAGGTTCGACTCCTCCCTCGGGCGTGGGTGTGTGTGTTATTCTCAGCATAAGTTAGTTTAAGTAGTGTGTAAGTCTAGGAACCGATGACCCCAGCAGTTTCGTTCCTTAGGAATTCACACACATTTGAAGATTTCGTCTCCATATCCGTACACGACTATCCGCGCGATGCAATTTGAAACGAGACTCGTCAAACCAAGCAACATGTTTCCAGTCATCAACAGTCCATTGTTGGTGTTGACGAACCGAGGCGAAGCGCAAAGCTGTGTGTCGTGCAGTCATCAAACGTACACGAGTGGGCCTTAGGCCCCGAAAGCCCATATCAATTATCTTTCATTGAATGGTTGGCACACTGACACTTGTTGATGGCCCAGCATTGAAATCTGCAGCAATTTGCGGAAGGGCTGCACTTATGTCACGATGAACGAGTCTCTTCAGTCGTCGCTGGTCCCGTTCTAGCAGGATCTTTTTCCGGCGGCAGCGATGTCGGACATTTAATGTTTTACCGGATTCCTGATATTATCGGTAAACTCATGAAATGGTCGTACAGATGAATCCCCACTTCATCGCTACCTCGGAGATGCTGTGTCGCATCGCTCGTGAGCCGATTATAACACCACATTCAAACTAACTTAAATCTTGATAACCTGCCAGTGTAGCAGCAGTAACTCATCTAACAACTCCGTCACACACTTCTCGTCTTATACAGGCAGTGCCAACCTCATAGTCGATTTCTGCCTGTTTTCATATCTCTGTATTTGAATATGCATACCTACATCCAAAGAAAGGAGGTGTTGACAGATATGAAAATTACATAACGATCAGTTTAATAAGTCACGGCTGCAAAATACTCACGCAAATTCTTTGCAGACGAATGGAAAAACTAGTAGAAGCCGACCTCGGGGAAGATCAGTTTGGATTCCGTAGAAATATCGGAACACATTAGGCAATACTGACCCTACGACTTATCTTAGAAGCTAGATTAAGGAAAGGCAAACCTACGTTTCTAGAATTTGTAGACTTAGAGAAAGCTTTTGACAATGTTGAGTGGAATACTCTCTTTCAAATTCTGAAGGTGGCAGGGGTAAAATACAGGGAGCGAAAAGCTATTTACAATTTGTACAGAAACCAGATGGCAGTTATAAGAGTGGAGGGGCATGAAAGGGAAGCAGTGTTTGGGAAGGGAGTGAGACAGGGTTGTAGCCTCTCCCCGATGTTATTCAATCTGTATACTGAGCAAGCAGTGAAGGAAACAAAAGAAAAATTCGGAGTAAGTATTAAAATCCATGGAGAAGAAATAAAAACTTTGAGGTTCGCCGATGACATTGTAATTCTGTCAGAGAAAGCAAAGGACTTGGAAGAGCAGTTGAAAGGAATGGACAGTGTCTTGAAAGGAGGATATAAGATGAACATCAACAAAAGCAAAACGAGGATAATGGAATGTAGTCGAATGAAGTCGGGTGATGCTGAGGGAATTAGATTAGGAAATGAGACACTTAAAATAGTCAAGGAGTTTTGCTATTTGGGGAGCAAAGTAACTGATGATGGTCGAAGTAGAGAGGATATAAAAAGAGAATAGAATCTTTCGAAATGCGGTGCTACAGTAGAATGCTGAAGATTAAATGGGTAGATCACATAACTAATGAGGAAGTATTGAATAGGATGGGGGAGAAGAGAAGTTTGTGGCACAACTTGACTAGAAGAAGGGACCAGTTCGTAGGATATGTTCTGAGGCATCAAGAGATCACCAATTTAGTATTGGAGGGCAGCGTGGAGGGTAAAAATTGTAGAGGGAGACCAAGAGATGAATACACTAAGCAGATTCAGAAGGATGTAGGTTGCAGTAGGTACTGGGAGATGAAGAAGCTTGTACAGGATAGAGTAGCATGGAGAGTGTGGTGTCACCGCCAGGCACCACACTTGCTAGATGGTAGCCTTTAAATCGGCCGCGGTCCGTTAGTATACGTCGGACCCACGTGTCGCCACTATCAGTGATTGCAGACCGAGCGCCGCCACACGGCAGGTCCAGAGAGACTTCCTAGCACTCGCCCCAGTTGTACAGCCGACTTTGCTAGCGATGGTTCACTGACAAAATACGCTCTCATTTGCCGAGACGAGAGTTAGCATAGCCTTCAGGTACGTCATTTGCTACGACCTAGCAAGGCGCCATTACCAGTTACTATTGATACTGTAGTCATGTACTGTCAAGAGCGACGCTCATCATTAATGGATTAAAGTTAAGTATTCCACCAGCTACGTCCGTTTTTTCTAAAGTCTAATTTCGTTGTTCCGTTCCAGACCTCACGCCAGCCTGCGTGAGCTAAAACGCGTGCCTTTCGGCTTCCTCTAATAATACGGTGTTGGCTCTCTTGCCGACCCACAACAGAGAGCTGCATCAAACCAGTCTCAGGACTGAAGACCACCACAACAACAACAACCTACACCAGTTTCTTTGACGCTTCAGTGTAATTCACATTGTTGTCATAGTCACGTTTAAACACGATAGTTTTCACCTGCCATTCTGTAACGTTTCTACGTCTACACTCCGCTGTTAGAATATAAACGACTGGTGTACACACACCACTTCACCATCTTCATATAATTCAGGACCTGGTATCAGATGCAGACCCACCAAAGCGACCACGGTGCCCCTATAAAATAGTTACTACTATTTTATCCCGCGAGCTTTCTCCTGGTTCGCTAAGTACCAGTTACGGTATCACGCCGAGAACAGACGTGGATGTGAAAATGTGCTACAGTAGAATCCAGATTTCCGCCATCTGCAACACTGCGCAGACGTATATTTAGAACCTTACCACATCTAGAGGTCCCTCGGACAGTTATGGCTTCATGAATCTTCTCACGAGAATATTTCTCTGGGAGCAGCTGCACCTCTGAAGGACGTCTTTTGGACCTTACCGGTGTCTAGTAAACACGACGTGGGATCTTCATTCGGGGACGCACTCGTTTCTAATCAACGCACTCCGCCCGGAGACATTGCGTTGTGCGCTACTGGTTTATCCGCTCACGTATCTCGCCAGATAAGACACACTGAGTGTTCTCAGTTTATCTCGAAGCTTGTTGCAGCCTTATCGGAGCTCTCGAAAAAAGAGGAAATAACCGGCGATTACGTATCTTGAAATCACGGAATTTTGGACACGTCCACGATACTCAGAGGGCGATAGACACGGGTTCGCCGGCCGCGGTGATCTAGCGGTTCTGGCTCTGCAGTCCGGAACCGCGAGACTGCTACGGTTGCAGGTTCGAATCCTGCCTCGGGCATGGGTGTGTGTGATGTACTTAGGTTAGTTAGGTTTAAGTAGTTCTAAGTTCTAGGGGACTTATGACCTATGATGTTGAGTCCCATAGTGCTCAGAGCCATTTGAATTTGACACGGGTTCCCAGGCAGATGCCGCAAGGCGTTCGATACAGTTCCCCACAGTTGTTTAATGAACAAAGTAAGAGCATATGATGTCCATTATAATTATCCGGGCTGTTATGCCGTGGTCGGTTGATGAATTCTGAGGTGATTCCCAACGTTTCGTCTCCGACTGCGGGAGACATCTTCAAGGAGGTCCGTAGCTCGATGGAAGGTCCAACACACACACACTGGCTCGCTACTGACTGACTGAAACGTTGGGAATCACCTCAGAATTCATCAACCGACCACGGCATAACAGCCCGGATAATTATAATGGACATGATATTTCCGGCCGTGAAAGTTTACATTTTAGTATAAGAGCATATGGACTATCAGACCAATTGTGTGATTGGATTGAAGGATTCCTAGATAACAGAACGCAGCATGTCATTCTCAATGGAGAGAAGTCTTCCGAAGTAAGGGTGATTTCAGGTGTGCCGCAGGGGAGTGTCGTAGGACCGTTGCTATTCACAATATACGTAAATGACCTTGTGGATGACATCGGAAATTCACTGACGCTTTTTGCAGATGTTGCTGTGGTGTATCGAGAGGTTGTAACAATAGAAAATTGTACTGAAATGCAGGAGGATCTGCAGCGAATTGACGCATGGTGCAGGGAATGACAATTGAATCTCAATGTAGACAAGTGTAATGTGCTGCGAATACATAGAAAGATAGATCCCTTATCATTTAGCTACAATATAACAGGTCAGCAACTGGAAGCAGTTAATTCCACAAATTATCTGGGAGTACGCATTAGGAGTGATTTAAAATGGAATGATCATATAAAGTTGATCGTCGGTAAAGCAGATGCCAGACCGAGATTCATTGGAAGAATCCTAAGGAAATGCAGTCCGAAAACGAAGGAAGTAGGTTACAGTACACTTGTTTGCCCACTGCTTGAATACTGCTCAGCAGTGTGGAATCCGTACCAGATAGGGTTGATAGAAGATATAGAGAAGATCCAACGGAGAGCAGCGCGCTTCGTTACAGGATCATTTAGTAATCGCGAAAGCGTTGCGGATATTGTTGTGACTTGGCAAGAGAGCCAAGCCACTAGGAGAGGAAGCCGAAAGGCACGCGTTTAAGCTCACGGAGGCTGGCGTGAGGTCTGGAACAGTTAAAGAATAGAGACTAGCAAATAAAGTACGTAGCTTCTGGAATACTTAACTTTAATCCATAATTGGTGAACATCGGTCTGACGGTACATGCATCACAAGATTAATAGCAAATGATAATGGCGCCTTGCTAGGTCGCAGGAAATGACGTAGCTGAAGGCTATGCTAAACTGTCGTCTCTGCAAATGAGAGCGTATGTAGACAGTGAACCATCGCTAGCAAAGTCGGCTGTACAACTGGGGCGAGTGCTAGGGAGCCTCTCTAGACTAGACCTGCCGTGTGGCGGCGCTCGGTCTGCAATCACTGATAGTGGCGACACGCGGGTCCGACGTATACTACCGGACCGCGGCCGATTTAAAGGCTACCACCTAGCAAGTGTGGTGTCTGGCGGTGACACCACAGAGATGATAGGAAAACTCCAGTGGAACACTCTGCAGGAGAGACGCTCAGTAGCTCGGTACGGGCTTTTGTTGAAGTTTCGAGAACATACCTTCACCGAGGAGTCAAGCAGTATTTCTCGCGAAGAGACCATGAGGATAAAATCAGAGAGATTAGAGCCCACACAGAAGCATACCGACAATCCTTCTTTCCACGAACAATACGAGACTGGAATAGAAGGGAGAACCGATAGAGGTACTCAAGGTACCCTCCGCCACACACCGCCAGGTGGCCTGCGGAGTATGGGTGCAGATGTAGAAAGAGAGCATGCGCAGTAATCTCTGGTCTACGAACAACTTCCCGGGAATGATGGAACAACAAAACGTATGTGTGCCGTCTTATGACGGCGGAACAGTGGTTTGCGGCGCTGTTATCTTGTTACTAATCTCCACACATGCTGCGCCGCTGAAGGCGATTTCGGATACCACACAAGTCACAGTCGGTGTCAGAATTCAGCACCTGTCGTCGTTTAAACTACCTGCCTACGTTAGAAAACTGGCCACTTTGTCTGCTGTAAGCTGTCAGCTTGTCAGCTGTAACGCGTTCAAAGTGGACCAACACGCTGCTAATCGGGTGGTCTCATACACAGGGAGAAAAGTATTTAAACCGACAAACTCTGCGAGGTTGTAGGGGACATCAAAACAAATATTCTTCCCTAATGTCATTTTTTCCTATGAGGATTATTTAAACCGGTAGAGGAAGATTTCTCTGGCAACAAATTAATTAAACCAACAAAACAGTCCAGAGGGGACATATCTGGGGATCGAGCAGGCCACGGTACAGGACCACCTCTGCCAATCCATGTTTCTGGGAACCGTCGGTCCAGGAATCGACGCACACGACGACTGAAATGTGCCGGCGCCCCGTCATGTTGGAACCACATGCGTTGTCTTGTAGGGAACGCGACGTCTTCCAGCAATTCTGGCAATGCTCTGGCGAGAAAATTGTACTGGTGCCTGCCATTTAATGGCCTAGGTAGCAGATACGGCCCAGTTATACAGTCCCCAACAACACCGACCCACACATTAACGAAGAACCGCACTTAATGAACGCTAGTAACTGTGGCATGTAGGTTATCCTCACTCCAAACATGCGAATTGTGCATGTTGAACACCCCATCACGCCCGAACGTCGCTTCATCGGTAAACAACACAGAGGATGGAAATGTAGGAAGCATTTGACAGTCTCCCAAGTACCACTGCGAAAACTGTGCTGTGGGTGGATAATCAACTGGTTCCAGGTTGTGAACATGCTGTAAGTGAAATGGATGTAACAATTGCTCTTGAAGGACTGTTCTTACATTCGTCGGGTTCGTTCCCATGTTACGTGCAATTGCACGAGTGCTGACTGAAGGATCCCGCTCCACATGCTGCAAGACAGCTTCCTCAAATTGCAGCGTTCTCACCGTGCGACGGCGTCTCTGTCCAGGTAATCTGCTAAATGACCCGGTCTCACGCAGACGTTGGTACACAGCAGCAAAGGTCGTATGATGGATACGGCGATTAGGATATTGTTGTTGATAAACCCGCTGTGCAGCTCGTCCGTTGTGGTGCGCTACGTATTACGCACCAAGCATGTCAGTGTACTCACTCCAGGTGTATCGCTCCATTAGTAAACAGACACAGTGCACTACTACACTGGTGGACAGCAGCTGCCTACAACTGAAGAGCGTAATACTTCCTCTAACAGCTGAAGAGCGTAATACGGCCTCCACCGGTTTAAATAATCCTCATAGGAAAAAATGACACTAGGGAAAAATATTTGTTCTGATGTCTCCTAGAACCTCCCAGAGTTTGTCGGTTTAAATACTTTTAACCCTGTATATCCCGTAATTTTTCATTGTTTTAGTTTTCAGTTTGGCTGGTAAGAGCTATTACTTTAAAAATAATTTTACTTTATCCAATCTCCTATAATACTGCACCAAACACGAGAATAGCATCAAAATAAAACTGTAGTTGCAAATAAATGCGCAATTTACAACAACAAAACACAGTGCCCACGCAATCATCGGCAACGAAATGTGTGAAAAGCTTCAGGACGAAGACTGTGCAATATTTCGTAACTAACAACAACGTGCTTTCAGTGTGCGTGACGTCACACCTGTTCACATTTCTAACGGGTCGCGGGAATATATTGCGAATCGTGTTTTCAAAGCACATTTCCTTTTACGCAATCTGAATAGTTTACGTGCGAGAACGTGGGATTAATTTCTTTACTCAGAGACCGTTTGACTCTCGTTCAAACTTAACACTCTGATGACCAGCTGCTTAGAAAAATTTCGTGCCCAGAAGACTAGCCATTTATGCCAATACTTAAAATGTAACTGGCACATTTGTGTTTGAAGTATCTTGAAGGGTAATACAAGCTTAGAAAAGATTAGCTTCTATATTTATTTTAGTTTTTATGGTTTTAAATTACGCAATAACGATGGCAAAAAGTATAATTATCCTTTAAGAAGTGAGAGGTGAGTTCTTGAGCAATTTCAAACGTAACTGGCTTTTCTATGGAAAAGTGAAAGTGCTCGACGGAAAATGTATTCAGTCAGCTAATCACGAAAAATGTTCGCTGCACAGCAATGAAATTTATAATCTTGCTTGTCGGAAATATTCAACTGCTGCAGTGTAAACTGTGCTCTTTGGACCTTCCTTAACCACATCCTCCGAAAAAAAAAAAGTGAAATTTTTTGACGCCCAATATTACATGTGAAAGCTTATTTTTTCCTATTTAATACGTTCGTGCTACTTAACAGTGATGTTGCTATTGGCTGAGTGCAGCACGTGTACTATCATAGACCATTTATAACATAGACCGCTTATGTCCCTATCACTGCCGTGTTAACGCTTGAAACCAACATCTAAGTTCAACGAGCTGTATTACTAGTCTTATACATGCAGTAGTGAAGTTGACATACTTTCTCCAAAATTCCTCATAATAAAGCAATAGTTATCGTTTTTACATGTGGTCAAGCTAAAACGTATTGACAGTTCTTTTAACAAGCGACAGAATGACTGTTCTTTAGTGAATATTTTCATTTTTTTCCACTGTGAATTCTTGTAGTTCGCCGCTTCCACAGGAGTGGAAGACAAAATAACTTCGAACTCTGCGTTAGTTTTCTAACGTTTCCACAAGAATATGTGTGAAATGCTACAGTAAGCTTTTATAAGAAAGGAAATTCGTTTATGTGAATAATGTCAGGTCTTTACACAAAATAAGGACGTATGTTTTCTGAGTTTTGCTTACTCCATTATAGATACCGGAACGACATCAAGATACGAAGCGAAATATATTACAAAACGTTGATTACACTGGTGTAGTGGCCTAGAAATTAACGATATATCGTCTCAAAATCTTAGTTATTCACCAAGTTTTACATCCAACCACCACATCGTAACTTTCAACTTAAGGAAATACCTCTACAAGTACACTCCTGGAAATTGAAATAAGAACACCGTGAATTCATTGTCCCAGGAAGGGGAAACTTTATTGACACATTCCTGGGGTCAGATACATCACATGATCACACTGACAGAACCACAGGCACATAGACACAGGCAACAGAGCATGCACAATGTCGGCACTAGTACAGTGTATATCCACCTTTCGCAGCAATACAGGTTGCTATTATCCCATGGAGACGATCGTAGAGATGCTGGATGTAGTCCTGTGGAACGGCTTGCCATGCCATTTCCACCTGGCGCCTCAGTTGGACCAGCGTTCGTGCTGGACGTGCAGACCGCGTGAGACGACGCTTCATCCAGTCCCAAACATGCTCAATGGGGGACACATCCGGAGATCTTGCTGGCCAGGGTAGTTGACTTACACCTTCTAGAGCACGTTGGGTGGCACGGGATACATGCGGACGTGCATTGTCCTGTTGGAACAGCAAGTTCCCTTGCCGGTCTAGGAATGGTAGAACGATGGGTTTGGATGTACCGTGCACTATTCAGTGTCCCCTCGACGATCACCAGTGGTGTACGGCCAGTGTAGGAGATCGCTCCCCACACCATGATGCCGGGTGTTGGCCCTGTGTGCCTCGGTCGTATGCAGTCCTGATTGTGGCGCTCACCTGCACGGCGCCAAACACGCATACGACCATCATTGGCACCAAGGCAGAAGCGACTCTCATCGCTGAAGACGACACGTCTCCATTCGTCCCTCCATTCACGCCTGTCGGGACACCACTGGAGGCGGGCTGCACGATGTTGGGGCGTGAGCGGAAGACGGCCTAACGGTGTGCGGGACCGTAGCCCAGCTTCATGGAGACGGTTGCGAATGGTCCTCGCCGATACCCCAGGAGCAACAGTGTCCCTAATTTACTTGGAAGTGGCGGTGCGGTCCCCCACGGCACTGCGTAGGATCCTACGGTCTTGGCGTGCATCCGTGCGTCGCTGCGGTCCGGTCCCTGGTCGACGGGCACGTGCACCTTCCGCCGACCACTGGCGACAACATCGATGTACTGTGGAGACCTCACGCCCCACGTGTTGAGCAATTCGGCGGTACGTCCACCCGGCCTCCCGCATGCCCACTATACGCCCTCGCTGAAAGTCCGTCAACTGCACATACGGTTCACGTCCACGCTGTCGCGGCATGCTACCAGTGTTAAAGACTGCGATGGAGCTCCGTATGCCACGGCAAACTGGCTGACACTGACGGCGGCGGTGCACAAATGCTGCGCAGCTAGCGCCATTCGACGGCCAACACCGCGGTTCCTGGTGTGTCCGCTGTGCCGTGCGTGTGATCATTGCTTGTACAGCCCTCTCGCAGTGTCCGGAGCAAGTATGGTGGGTCTGACACACCGGTGTCAATGTGTTCTTTTTTCCATTTCCAGGAGTGTATTTTAAAGTAATTCACTTACACAGCTAAGGTTTTCATCACTTTACATAATCTGTAGGATACAAATGAAAACTTATCTGAGCATATGTGAAGATCTTTATTTCTGCATCTAGTAAAAAGCACGACATTTGACCCGTAACAAAAATGTCATAAATTGTACACTATAAATGCATAATGGCATGCTCGGCTTCGTGCCCCGAGTCACACGACTTAGATGTTGGTTTCAGGAAAATTACGTTATCCGCAGTCTATGTTATCTTTGGTCTATATATACTACGCTCTGAATATTTGCTGTCTTTGGTTGGAGTGATAACGTGGCATGAGCTTACCTGACAAAAGAGCATCACGCAGCGAAATCTCGATTTCAATGTTTCCGGAGCTACAATACTGTATTTGATGCAATTCGTATTTATACTTTCCTAATGTTAACATGCAGTGTAGCTACATGTTGCAGCTCATTAAAGATCTCTGCATTAAACCTCTACCGTTCGAAGGATTGATAAGTTTTACATCGCCTAGGGAGAGTATATTGTCACTTAACAAGGAAAAATGTCCTTTCACTCGGAAGAAAAGTGTAATTTTAGCAGGGAAATTGGGGAATGTCTTTCCCTATTTGACGAGCCCAACATTTTTCGGAGATATATGGAACCAGATGTCTACTTAAAGGTCGCGTAAGGCCGGTATTACACTATCATATTTCTCTGACAAGGATTTGATCAAAGATTTGATCAAATATTCGTCAAATTTGTTTGACGAAGATATTTGACTTCGAGCTAAAAAGGGGTATTACACTTCGTCATATTTTTCATCAAAATTCAAAAAATGGTTCAAATGGCTCTGAGCACTATGGGACTTAACATCTGAGGTCATCAGTCCCCTATAACTTAGAACTACTTAAACCTAATTAATTAAGGACATCACACACATCCATGCCCGAGGCAGGGTTCGAACCTGCGACCGTAGTGGTCGCTAGTGCCACAGTTGCACTGTGTGTGTGTGTGTGTGTGTGTGTGTGTGTGTGTGTGTGTTTGGATGAAAAGCGGAAAAAAAGGAAACATACTTGGATGAAGTCATAGGTATTACGTCGAGATAGCAAAAGCATTCAGCAAAATGTGTTAGGAGAGTAGCTACTGGAGGACGTAAGTTACTTACGAATGGGTGAGAGTGTATGTCAGTATTTGCTCACTAAAGTGGCTTCTCATATTACAAAAGAGATTACTCTGTTGAGAAATGCTATATGTGCAGAAGACAGGCAAACTGTGGCACGGATTTCTTGACACAGGAGAGAGCTACTCTAGTTCACAACACAGCACTCGAATATCACATTGCACGTTAACCAAAATAATTCCAGAAAGGTTGAAGCGATTTTTAAAGCATTGAAGGAGCAATATGTGAATGTAAAATAATGTTTAGTACACTACATAGAAAATAAGAAATATTTTTATTTCTGAATACTGGAATTAGTGTTCCAACAACCACAAAATTAACAAGTACGAAACAGATGTAGCGCTTTTTAACTTGTGGCATCTAGAGTTCAAGGATAAACAAAGTAGAATAGAAAGCTAAGAAAGAATTTTTTATTTTCTATTTTCTATTCAGCTTGCTGAAAAGTTGCCTGGATGTTTCCAGATGTAGAGGTGGATGGCTGTAGCTGTGATTGTGGACATGAAGTCGTCTGCAGCATATTCCACTTGCCCACCAACACACAATTAATAGCATGCACTGTGCCCCTTGCTCAGCCTCAACCTTGTCGAGGCAAGTTTATTAAAAAATATAAAAAAAGAATTGAAGGCACACCCCAACTTTTAAGCCATTTTTTACAAACACGCTACAGAGGCGTGAAATAGCTGTAGCGACACCAGCGCTCCAATCGGTTACATTTCACATTGCAGTGAACAGAAAACAAACGACTTTCATGATCAAATCTACGGCGAGACCCTAGATTTGATCATATTTATTTGACGACAGGTGAGATTTGACAAAGTTTCCTGTTACACTGTGAAATTTCTTTGACATAAATGTTTGACATATCAACTTTGACAAAGAAATTTGATGGTATAATACCGGCCTAAGCTATGGGCGGGTGGTTTGTGGCGCAGAGCTGACTTTCGATACCGACCCAGATGTTTTCCAAAGGGTTCAAATCAGGTGAAGTTTGTGGTCAAGACACCAATGTGAGCTCATATCATGCTCCTCAGACCACTGTAGCTGGATACTGGCCTTGTGACGCAGACAGTTATCTTGCTGGAAAACGCTGTCACCCTCAGAGAAGACATTAAGTGCGAACGGATTTACGTGGTCCGCAGTAATGTTCTCATTGTCCACAGCTTTGTCGTGGTGCCTCAGATTACTGTCACAGGCCCCTTGGAAGGGAGGATGAATGTCGCTCATAGCATAACACTGAGCACATCGGACTGCGTCCGTCGTTCAGTGTTGTTTCTAGCAATCCTTCGCTTGGATGAGAGCGTATCGTGACACGACCATCGATCTGGTGTAACAAGAAAAGCGATCCATCCGACAAGGCGGCACTTTTCCACTGATCCTCGGTCCAGTCTCGATGATTCCGTCATCACTAAAATCGCAATTGACGATGTCGGTGGGATCAGCATGGTAATACATAGTGGACGTATGATGCGAAGACCCGTGTTGAATAATGTGCGGTGAATGGGACGCCTCAAAACAGTCGTGTCTGCACCAGCATTCACCTCTGTCGTCATGTGCCACAGGTCGCCACCCACCCTCTTTAAGGCGCGTTTACACCTGTGCGTTTTCAGACTAGTCCCAGTGCGGTTGTAGGCTGTCCCGCAGGCAGGTAGAGGCGTCCAGTGTGAATACAGACGCTGGGGAAGACGCACGCAAGCTACACGCGTACCTCTGCTTATGTATGAGGCAAGCACAGTTGCACGGCAACTGGATGCAAGCCGCACAGGTGTAAACACATCTTTCCAAAGCAGGCAACCCTCCATGTTCCGTGACGAGACGTGGGCGTCCAGCACCTCCTGGCCTACTCGTAATTCCACCGTTCTTCAATCACTTTCGATGTATGCTGAAAGGAACCGAAATGTTGTGTACCATTTTTCAAATGGTTCAAATGGCTCTGAGCACTATGGGACTTAACTTCTGAGGTCATCAGTCCCCTACAACTTAGAACTACTTAAACCTAATTAATTAAGGACATCACACACATCCATGCCAGAGGTAGGGTTCGAACCTGCGACCGTAGCGGTCGCGCGGTTCCAGACTGTAGCGTCTAGATCCGCTCGGCTACCCCGGCCGGCTGTGTACCATTTTTCACGCTAGCCAAAATTTATGGAGCTGTGACTACTTTTGTACAGCCCACAAACAATGAGTCGGAAGAAGATAAAACTAGTCAATTCGTACGTGGATGATGACATTCTAATGATACCATGCAGCTGCTTCGTCTAAATGAAACACGTTATTCGCAAAAATGCGCGAACGGTTTCAGTCTTGAACAAAGAGAAAGATGCTTCTAACTATGGAGTCACCGCATGTCCTCGGAAGTTCACGACGACATGTACCGACTTCCGTGTGTGGCTGCCTGATGCAGACTCAGGCAGTTTGGGGAGGTCTTTAGTATAAACGAAAAAACTTTGTCGTTAAACTATTGTCTACATCGTTGAGCAAACAACAAATGTACGAGAGAATTTCATGTCACGTTGTCTGTGCTATTCTAGAGGCAACATATCCGCACCCATAAATCAATCACATTGGACCACCCACAAACTGCGTAGGTCTCCCATCGGATTACCGCAGGATATAGCGTGTTTCATATCACTCGTTTAGCACCCATACACTGCTCAGTGGCGTTGCTTCTTGCACCGCCTCAGTCGTCGCTCGAGGCTGGTTCACAGAATTTAGCCATATGGCGAGTTATTTATGAACTTAAAGTGTCTGAAGGACATTGTTTAGTAAAATAGGTAAGCGAAACGGTTTAATCGTGAAGTTGGTAAGTGCAACGATTTAGTCAGCTCGATCTACACTATTGGCCATTAAAATTGCTACACCACGAAGATGACGTGCTACAGACGCGTAATTTAACCGACAGGAAGAAAATGCTGTGATATGCAAATGATTAGCTTTTCAGAGCATTCACACAAGGTTGGCGTGGCAACATCTACAACGTGCTGACATGAGGAAAGTTTCCAACCGATTTCTTATACACATACAGCAGTTGACCGTCGTTGCTTGGTGAAACGTTGATGTGATGTCTCGTGTAAGGAGGAGAAATGCGTACCATCACGTTTCCGACTTTGATAAAGGTCGGATTGTAGCCTATCGGGATTGTAGTTTATAGTATCGCGACATTGCTGCTCGCGTTGGTCGAGATCCAATGACAGTTAGCACAAATGGAATCGGTGGGTTCAGGAGGGTAATACGGAACCCCGTGCTAGATCCCAACGGCCTCGTATCACTAGCGTGACAGGCATCTTATCCGCATGGTTGTAACGGATCGTGTAGCCACGTCTCGATCCCTGAGTCAACAGATGGGCACGTTTGCAAGACAACAACCATCTGCACGAACACTTCGACGACGTTTGCAGCAGCATGGACTATCAGCTCGGAGACGCTGCATCACAGACGGGAGCGCCTGCGATGGTGTACTCGACGACGAACCTGGGTGCACGAAAGGCAAAACGTCCTTTTTTCGGACGAATCCAGGTTCTGTTTACAGCATCATGATGGTCGCAACCATGTTTGGCGACATCGCGGTGAACGCACATTGGAAGCGTGTATTCGTCATCACCATACTGGCGTATCACCCGGCGTGATGGTATGGGGTGCCATTGGTTACACGTCTCGGTCACCTCTTGTTCGCATTGACGGCACTTTGACCAGTGGGCCGGCCGCGGTGGTCTCGCGGTTCTAGGCGCTCAGCCCGGAACCGCGCGACTGCTGCCGTCGCAGGTTCGAATCCTGCCTCGGGGATGGATGTGTGTGGTGTCCTTAGGTTAGTTAGGTTTAAGTAGTTCTAAGTTCTAGGGGACTGATGACCACAGATGTTGAGTCCCATAGTGCTCAGAGCCATTTGAACGATTTTGTTACTCCATCTCTTCCAATACATCCACTGCTGCAAGAAGTATGTTTGGTCAGTACACTAAACAGCCAACACTTGACTGCCAACTACGAGGGTCGCTTTCAAAGTAAGAACCGATAGCGCGTCGGTCCACGCAGGTTGTTACGTGACGTCCCTTAACGTCTCGTAACTCTTGGCCAGTCTTTCATTACACCGCCATTACGTTTGACGTCTCTGCCGGCGTTGGCTCTACGGTTATATTGCTTCGTTTATCGCTGTGTCAGTCAGTAATCATCCTGATGTGAAGTGCGCCCCGTTATTCGGCTCTTAAATGCAAAAGAAGTCCCTGCCGCTGAAACTCACCAGCAGCTTGTGGAATTTTATGGTACAGGTGTAATGAATGATGCAAGTGTGCGTCAATGTTGTTGGCTGTTTAATGAAGGAAGGACAAACGTTCGCGATGAAGAACGATCTGCACGCCCTACTGTCATGAATCAAGACTTGACACAAGAAACTGATGAGGCAGTTCGCCAGAACAGGGGCTTCAGTATTGGCAAGCAGCATCAGAAATTTCCACAAGTTTCAAGATCAGTAGTTTTTCACATTGTTACTGATGAAGTTCAGAACAACAAAAAATGTGTTCGAGATGGATGCCGAAAATGTTGACAGAAGAACACAAAACAAAGTGAATGGAACAAAAATGTTCAAATGTGTGTGAAATCTTATGGGACTTAACTGCTAAAGTCATCAGTCCCTAAGCTTACACACTACCTAACCTAAATTATCCTAAGGACAAACACACACACCCATGACACCCATGCCCGAGGGAGGACTCGAACCTCCGCCGGAACCAGCTGAATGGAACATTCTTTACCAGTTTTGGAGCGCTACCGCAAGGGTGGTCACAGTGACCGGTGATAAAAACGTAGATTGCGCAGTGTCTCCAGAGAATAAACGTCAATCCAGTGAGTGGCATCATTAGAACTCCCCGACCAAACCACGAAAATTCAGACAAGAGCGTTCAACACGGAAAATCATGACCGTGTTTTTTTTGGAACCGGAAAGACATTCTGTTAGACTTTTTGCCAAGAGGAATGACAATAAATGCTGCGATGTACTGTCAAACATTATTAACGCTTAGGAGAGCTGTTGAAAATCGCCGGCGGGGGACTGCTCTCCACCGACGCTGTTCTGCTTCACGACAATGTTGAGCCTCACGTTTGTAATGGTTCTTTATTTACGTGACCATTACGACACTCCAACCCCAGTTCTCGATACCAGTAATATCGTACTACTTGTCTGCGAAGTAACAGACATATTTTTGTGACAATATTCACTTTTGGTTTTATTAATGTATAGGTACTCCGATGTATCTATATATTACAGTGATATGGTTGTTGTGTGTATTCATTTCTGTGAGACTGTCATAAACTTTGACTTACTTGTATCCGTTTTGGCGCGAATGCGCACAGAGCAGTCTTTGTTTCACTTTGCAGAAGTTGTTATTTCGCTTTGTAAAAGAACAGTCAAGTCTTGTGTTTGGTTAAAGTGGAAATTAAATATATGAAGATTGATGCAAAACTGTTTTCTTGATGATGTGGCTCTTAAGAAGAAGTATATGTGTATTTACAAGAAGTTTAATAAAAAATGTGGATCGTGAACACCAAGTCAAAAATTATTTCTACCATACCATCTGAGATTGCTTGATCGTTAAGAATTTCCTGAAAAACGCTTTTGTTAGGTCTTCAAATATTGCTAAAATAGAGATCTGGACCTTCTAGTCAAAGTGGAATCACCGTAGAATCAACAAGATGAGCTATATCAACTTCGACGAAATCTACGTGGGAATCTCTTCAAGATAAGTGCCAAAATTAATGACTTTTTTACAGTGACTTCATTATTTCCATTCTGACGATACCATCCACAGTCAATAACTTTGTTGTTGCCCGATAAAGCGAACATATGCTGCGTGAGCAACATTATTAATCTGATTTCTAACCTACTTTGCAAGTGGTGGTATTGTTAGACGTTGCAGCAAGAACAAAGATGCAACTGGACGTGTTTCATTGGGAATTACTGGATCATCCACCATACAGCCCTGACTTTCATCTGCTTCCAAAACTGAAGGAATTTCTTGGTGGAAAGCGCTTGGAAAATGATGACTGTTACTATAATTCGTCCATCGTAAGAATAAATCTGATGTAAACAAACACAAGCGCGAAGACTGGTCAGCAGCCTGTAACCCTAGTACACCGGTGTTGTTCTGCTGTACGAAGTAGGTCCAACTTATGTACTAGGTATGTTATTACTATGACATTGTAAATAAAATTTGAAGCCGTTCTGATGTATTAACAGCCATCAACGTTTTTCTTAATCATATTTTAGCTACGTAATTTTTATTTAAAAAAAGCGTACAGTCACAGTTTCCGTAAACACTACTTGTGCTCTGATTGTCTCGCTGTTAACACGAACCGCGAAACTGGATGACACTGCTTGATTGCAGGTACTAGTAGATGGAAACAATGGCAGGAGGGTATCCACAATGAGGAAATCAAGGAAAAACTGGGAATGAACTCTATAGATGTAGCAGTCAGAGCGAACAGGCTTAGACGGTGGGGTCATGTTACACGCATGGAAGAAGCCAGGTTACCCAAGAGATGGGTTCAGCAGTAGAGGGTAGGAGGAGTCGGGGTAGACCAAGGAGAAGGTACCTGGATTCGGTTAAGAATGATTTTGAAGTAACAGGCTTAACATCAGAAGAGGCACCAATGTTAGCACTGAATAGGGGATCATGGAGGAATTTTATAAGGGGGACTATGCTCCAGACTGAACGCTGAAAGGCATAATCAGTCTTAAATGATGATGATGATGATGATGATGATGATTTCTCCTTCGTATTGAAACACGGAAGCGGAACATCGTTAATGGCGAGAAACAAGCTGTTCATAGTGTTCTGACATATTAGCAGCCAATATAATATGTCACGAGCGTATAGAGAAAAATCAGTCCTGACGTTTTTCAAGAAAGAATATGTAATAAATGGAACGTGATAACCAAATTAAATGCGTGGCGTAATCTGCAGCGTTGTAGAACGATACTCGTGTATGCTTTGAGGCAGCAGTTCGAATCTCGTTGTCATCGATAATTTTTTTTCGGTTTGAATACCTAAATCAATTAAATATGGGATTCAGCAAATAGATCTTCATTAACTCATACTTAACTATCATTTTTAAAGATAAATGCACGTCTTCTACTTTCTAATTACGTATCGGACGCAAAATACTGGTTTTCATAGCAAATATAAATTTTATAAGTGAGTGCTGAAGTTAGTAAAACAGTACACAATGATATTTTGGAGAAAAATGAAAAATAAAATACTCTGTATTTGAATATGACCACTGTTTTGTAGGACAGATGTCGTCGACCACGAGCCAAAGAGAAAAACGTCTTAGAAACACAGAGGGCCATAATTTTAACGGCGCCGAGCACACTGTACATTTGCCGCGTTTTTACTGTTGTCGCCGTACCCCTAGTATCTGAATGAAATAGAACTGATCCAAAGCCAAATTAAGGGATTTGTCGCGAGAAACAACAAGACATTTAAGCTGCCAAACGCACTGGAACTAATGCACGAGGATTTCTGACACGTCACAGACGAACGATGGTGAATGCAGAACAAGAGTGGGAGGAAATGTGGACGTTTTGGTAGCTTGGAATTCTGTTGCTGATGGTCTCGTTACCAACGTAGCAGGTTTGAAATATATTCCTCGGAGTCCTATAGGGAAGTAGTTCAGAGGTTATCAGATGACTGTCTGAAATAACTTGACTGGCTTCAATATTTTAACTACGTGGGAAAAGAGCAGTGCGCTTTTACGCGACGCTTAGCTCATGCAAAAAAAAAAGTAAAATACCCTTGTTAAAGTGAGAAATTTTCACCATTCTTGTTTGTGGCCTGGCCACTGCTGTCAAAGTTAAATGCGCCGATAAAGCTGTTGTTCCCGATCGCCACTGAGTCTATGTACGCGGCACGGCTTGGTTTCTGTTCACGTGAAATGAATTTGAATGAGGGTCTAGGTAACGCGCTAAATTACATACTGTATACTTGAGGTATATTCTTATGATCAACGGAGTTAAATGGTTTAAAGCTCTGGCGGCTGAGTTCTTTGATGCTGGGACACAGAAGCTGGTGCCAAGACTTGATAAATGTTTAAATGTTGATGGTGACTGTGTTGAAAAGTGAAATAAATGTGCATAATGTAGTTTGTGGTACAATTTACGTTCATAACTAATGTTTCTCTTACTCCATTACAAATTGCTTCTTGCTTCGAAAATGACCCTCGTAAATCATGTGTAAACGCGCATTTGCTCACCTGCCGTTTAGCAGCTACTAAATCACTTGCTAATTGCCTTAAATTACTGGCCTGGTATGAACCAGCATTTAGATCTGACTGCAGCTGCATGCCTGGTGTACCCCATTCTTTTCATCTCTCTACGCACACTCATTGTGCCGTCTGGCGCTTTGGAACTCACAAGTGTTTCCTTCCGCTGATTTCAAACGATTTTTGTACGAGCACCCTCGTCAATGCACGACGGTTCCTGTCCCTCAGTCTTTATTTAGGTTTGTTTGTTCCACCATGTTTCCACTTCATAATCACATCACCTACAGTTTTCTTGGCCAGCTTTAGAAGGGCTCAGATATTTCTGATGGATTTGTTACTCAAGTGACATCGAGTGACTAGTCTGCGTTCGGCAGGAGACCTTCTGTGAAGTTTGGATGGTAGGAGACGAGGTACTGGCGGAAGTAGAGATGTGAGGAAGCGTCGTGAGTCGTGCTTGGGTTGCTCAGTTGGTAGAGCACTTGCCCACGAAAGCCAAAGGTCCCGAGTTCGAGTCTCAGTCCGGAACACAGTTTTAATCCGCCAGAAAGTTTTATATGAGTGCACACTCCGCTGCAGAGTGAAAATTTCTGGATTGGGACAGTTCAACTATATATGGAGAAGCACTAACAGGAGAATGGGTCGTTCAGGACAGCTCAGTGACTTCGAACGTGGGGTATTGCGGAGACATGGCTTAGCCACAGCCTGGGGATGTTTCCAGAATGAGATTTTCACTCTGCAGCGGAGTGTGCGCTCATATGAAACTTCCTGGCAGATTAAAACTGTGTGCCGGACCGAGACTCGAACTCGGGACCTTTGCCTTTCGCGGGCAAGTGCTCTACCAACTGAGCTACCGAAGCACGACTCACGCCCGGTACTCACAGCTTTACTTCTGCGAGTACCTCGCCTCCTACCATCCGAACTTCACAGAAGCTCTCCTGCGAACCTTCCAATCTAGCTGCCGTGAGGCGGTCTTTCAGGCCTCCGGACGCACTACGCACGGCGTTAGGTGACAATACCTCAACGGCAAATATAGTTTCAAGTTTTATTCGAGAGGGGGTTTCTATCACCCAGTCTGACGGCGGTCGCCTGGCCTTCTCTCCCCGGCCTTCACCCTACCTTCATTCTAACCCTTCCTCGCTCCCTCTAATACCGACTCTTCGACTCCCTGTTCGTCTTTTCACCATCGGTGTTCCTCTTGCCTCGTAGTTTTAGGCTGGAAATTTTCAGAGTGGCTGGCTCATCCTTTTTCCTTCTGGCGATTAGCCAGACCAGGCGCTCTGCTATTTTGTATTTTCTACTTCTTTATTCCTTTTAGTTAACGTTTTCGCTTTTGGCTTGCTTCTTTCCTTTTCTCCGTCTCTGTGTTTACACAGTTCTTTTTACGCATTTTGTTCCTTTCGCAGATTTTAGGCGACCGGGTTCTTTTGGGATATGTTTTTCACCCGAGACCTGTGTGACTAAGGCAAAAAGGGACTGATAGGCAAGCAGTGTAATCCCTTTACTCCGCAAACAAAGCAACCAACCACAGTGCTCCCCGCCTTCTTTTATACTGGCGTGTCCGCCTCTCGCTCGCATCTTGTGGTCAGTTCCACATTACAAAGGGGTGTCCGGATACTTTTGATCGGTTACCGTAGATGCACAACAAGCGTCTACGGAAAGTAAAGCGGAAAACCAGGAGTAGTAGTGAACGCTGAGCTTCCAGTGACGGACCCGTCGTGTGCGGCAGATCACACAGTCATCATATGTTTAATGTTCTTGCCCAGACGCTCTGTGTACGCTGCCTGGTGTGACTCAGACGCACACAGTGTGTTAGCAGCGTGTGGCACGCAGCCAAGCTCGTCCCCGGCTCGTAAAAGCAAGCGACCTTCACGAGACGGGCAGCGAAGCCCTAAACGGGTTATCGCTAGACTCCAAATATTCCCGACCACAAACGCACTGTCTCCATCGAGAAGACGTATCCATGTAGTTATTTCCACTTACAGCGCAACTAACGTGCGAGGGCGTACTCCGAATTTATGTGAAAAGTCTTAAAGCTTGTTAAATACAATAAGTCAAGTTTTGCAGTATGAAACTGTGTATTTCACGAGAGAGCGTAACTTACGACTCGCAAATTATACACTGAAGCGCCAAAGGAAATGATATAGGCATGCGTATTCAAATATGGAGATACATAAAGAGGCAGAATAAGGCGCTGCGGTCGGCAACGCCTATATAAGAAAACAAGTGTCTGGAGCAGTTGTTAGATCGGTTACTGCTGCTACAATGGCAGCTCATCAAGATTTAAATGAGTTTGAAAGTGGTGTCATAGTTGGCGCACGAGCGATGGGACAGAGAATATCCGAGATAGCGATGAAGTGGGGATTTTCCCGTACGACCATTACACTAGTGCATCGTGAACATCAGGAATCCGATAAAACATCAAATCTCCGATATCCTGCAAGAATGGGGCAAACAACGACTGCAAAGAAACGTTCAACGTTCCGCAAATTGCTGCAGATTCCAATACTGGACCATCAACAAGTGTCAGCGTGCGAACCATTCAACGAAACATCATCGATATGCGCTTTCAGGGCCGAAGACCCTCTCGTGTATCCTTGAAGACTGCGCTACACAAAGTTTTACTTCTGGCCAGGACTGGTCAAGACAGACATTGGACTGTTTATGACTGGAAACATGTTGCCTGGTTGGAGAAGTCTCGTTTCAAATTGTATCGAGCGGATGGACGTGTACGGCTACGGAGACAACCTCATGAATCTATGGACCCTGCAAATCTGTAGGGGACTGTTCAAGCTGGTGGGGGTTCTGTAATGCCGTGGGGGCGTGTGCAGTTGGACTTATAAGGGGCTCTGGATACGTCTGGATACGAGTCTGACAGGTGACACGTTCGTAAGCATCCTGTCTGATCTCCTGCATCCCTTCATGTCCACTGTGCGTTCCGACGGACTTGGGCAGTACCAGCAGGACAATGCAACACCCCACACGTCCCGAATTGCTAAAGAGTGTCTCGAGGAACACTCTTGTGAGTTTAAATACCTCCGCAGGCCTCCAGACTCCCCAGACAGGAACATCATTGAGCATATCTGGGATGCCTTGCAACGTGCTGTTGAGAAGAGATCTCTACCCCTCGCACTCTTATGGATTTATGGATAGCCGTGCAGAACTGATGGTGTCAGTTCTCTCCAGCACTACGTCAGACATTAGTCGAGTCCATGCCATGTCGTGTTGCGGCACTTCCGTGTGCTCTCGGGGGCCCCACACGACATTGGATCAAAATGTTCAAATGTGTGTGAAATCTTATGGGACTTAACTACTAAGGTCATCAGTCCCTAAGCTTACACACTACTTAACCTACATTATCCTAAGAACAAACACACACACCCATGTCCGAGGGACGACTCGAACCTCCGCCGGACGATATTAGACAGGTGTACCAGTTTCTTTGGCTTTTCATTGTAAAGCAGAGTTTATTAACAGTCTACGTTTATATTCTTCCTGTGTAGATATTTATTTCTCAATATAGTCATTCTGGCGACGAACACGTTTTCCAAACGAGAACCTGTTTGGTGATACTCTCACCGTAGAATGTTTGACGTTCTTGAGGGAGTCACAATCTTGCCACAGCGTCATCACTATCAAAGCTATGTCCTCGAAGGTGTTCTTTAAGGTTTAGAACTAGGTGAAAATAGCATGTGGCAAGTTGGGACTGTATGGCTGGCTCTGAGCACTATGGGACTTAACATCTATGGTCATCAGTCCCCTAGAACTTAGAACTACTTAAACCTAACTAACTTAAGGACAGCACACAACACCCAGCCATCACGAGGTAGAGAAAATCCCTGACCCCGCCGGGAATCGAACCCGGGAACCCGGGTTGGGACTGTATGGAGGATGATCGATGACAGCGAACCCAAGACGTCGGATTGTTGCAGATGTCGCAGCGCTCATGTGTAGTCTGGAATTGTTATGCTGAAGGAACGGGCTTAGCCTGTAGGAAGCACTCCACCTGTTTCTAAGTGGGCAAATCCCCACTTTTGAGCTCCACTTGATGCAATCAACCAGCCAAATACCCGCAGGCCGCCACAATGACACATAGTGCTTCACAAAATTAAAACACAATATAATTTCCTATTCGTCACCTTGCCTCCCCCATTAACTTCAACAACATGAATTGTAATACTTTTATAATGTGTAATTGTAATACTTTAATAATGTGTACCCACTGCATGAAATATAATTTACAATGTTACACACGCTTGTTGTTCAGTTAGACAGTTCTCAACCAATGTCACTGTATTTTAATTATTGTGTGTAATATCGTCGACAGCCAAAGACTAATTGACAGTGTTAAAATGTATGTTTTTGGCACTACCTAAATGAATAAAGCTCAGATTTAACAGTTTCATATCCAATGTTAAGATCTCACAAACTTTAGCATTATAATCATTTCACTTGTAATTAGTTATTGTGCTCAATAGTGTCCTTTGGGTTAGCTATAATGTCAACGTTAAGAAACGAGTTTGACGCACAAACACTCTATGCAAATGGATTGTATCTCTGCTTATAATGTTTGGTTACCTCAGAACTAGTGTTCCTTCCAGATTCTAGTTAGTCGTTTCCTGACGATGGCCAATAAGCCGGAAACTTGTCTGAGATAAAAAAAGAAATCAGTACAACAAAAACAGTGTACTTGTTATTCAACCATAAAAACGTTTTGATTTATTTAAAAAGCTTTAAGAGTTTTCAAATAAAAAATTCGCAGGCATTACTTTTCAGCACGGCCTCGTACTTTTGCTACTATTGCCTCGTAGAAAACGAAACGAGGGCGACCGTTTTCCCGTGCGTAATTGGATAGATATGCGACCGGTTTGAGAAACACCTGATGATGCCAAATTTGCGAATACTGTCGTGCGCGTGCAGTGAAACGAGGTAGCGAAGCAGTGGAACCGTTTTCAAGCTGAGTTGCAGCGACGCGCGAGTTTTTGCACACAGGGTATCTAGGTAGCAACACATGGGCGCCGCACAGAACAGGGGGGGCGGGGGGGGGACGCTTGTGCGGATTGATACTTCCGCGGAGAAACATTTCCGCGGAGCCTGGGGCTCTTGCTGGGATAAGCGGCCTTTCACAGCTTCGTGGTGACACCTGTAACTTAGGTGGAGGTGTCTATTAGGTTACAATATGGCAGTCTGGTTGCGAGTGGGTGAAACCGCCGAATGTGAAAACAAACATCAGCACATTCCATCTCTTCACAAGTGTCACGGCGCAGAACCGACAAAACCTCCCAAAAATGGACCGCCACCACAAAAATTTTAAATGCAAGGGTTGGGAGAAAATTCATTGCAGCTACGAGGGGCGTTCAGTAAGTAATTCAATAGGTGCAATGATTTTTGCTTGTTACGTTTATAACAAAAGAAAAATTCGGAGTAGGTATTAAAATTCATGGAGAAGAAATAAAAACTTTGAGGTTCGCCGATGACATTGTAATTCTGTCAGAGACAGCAAAGGACTTGGAAGAGCAGTTGAATGGAATGGACAGTGTCTTGAAAGGAGGATATAAGATGAACATCAACAAAAGCAAAACAAGGATAATGGAATGTAGTCTAATTAAGTCGGGTGATGCTGAGGGAATTAGATTAGGAAATGAGACACTTAAAGTAGTAAAGGAGTTTTGCTATATGGGGAGAAAAATAACTGATGATGGTCGAAGTAGAGAAGATATAAAATTAGACTGGCAATGGCAAGGAAAGCGTTTCTGAAGAAGAGAAATTTGTTAACATCCAGTATTGATTTAAGTGTCAGGAAGTCATTTCTGAAAGTATTCGTATGGAGTGTAGCCATGTATGGAAGTGAAACATGGACGATAAATAGTTCGGACAAGAAGAGAATAGAAGCTTTCGAAATGTGGTGCTACAGAAGAATGCTGAAGATTAGATGGGTAGATCACATAACTAATGAGGAAGTATTGAATAGGATTGGGGAGAAGAGAAGTTTGTGGCACAACTTGACCAGAAGAAGGGATCGGTTGGTAGGACATGTTCTGAGGCATCAAGGGATCACCAATTTAGTAATGGAGGGGAGCGTGGAGGGTAAAAATCGTAGAGGGAGACCAAGAGATGAATACACTAAGCAGATTCAGAAGGATGTAGGTTGCAGTAGGTACTGGGAGATGAAAAAGCTTGCACAGGATAGAGTAGCATGGAGAGCTGCATCAAACCAGTCTCAGGACTGAAGACCACAACAACAACAACAACAACGTTTATAACCGTAAGAGCTGTAGACGCATGGGCTTAGTGATCCCCGGCGGGGTTGGGGATTTTCTCAGCCCGGGGACTGGGTGTATGTGTTGTCCTCTTCATTTCGTCATCATCATCATTCGTGACAGTAGCTAGATTGGATGATTGTGAACAAGTTGAGCTGTGTAAGAGTTGGGACTTTGTACGGACGCTGATGACCGCACAGTTGAGCGCCCAACAAACGTGTGGGCTTAGTCGCCTGAATTTTCCAGCGGACAGCTGGGTCAACATGCACCTGTCAAAACAAGCGGTCGATTGAGTCAAATTTTCAGTGTCCCCCGTACCACTTCAGCTGAGAACACCGCTAACGCTTTTAAAAAGGACTGATAGATCTTTGGCAGCTTGAAATCAATTCGATTCCGCGGAAATCGGTTTCCTGCATAACCCTTAAAACGTCAGTGATTTATTCGTAATACCGAGTCTAAGAGAGCACCAGCTACTTACGGTCACAAACACCAGCAGAAAAATGTCACTTTTTTTTTTTACAACGAAGTGTAGAAGATATGACAAAGTAGCTTCATTAGTATGAAACTAGTGACCCATCCGGGCTTCGAACGGGTACCACTAAGTGTCTACGGTCTACGACCTAAAGTCTGGCGTAGCGGGAATACACTGTTAACAAGGATAAGGGAGACGCGTGTATCAACGTTCGATATCTTAAATCTGTTTTCACACAGGCGATGCCGGTGGCCTTATTGCAGAGCCCCAGATCTTCGCCTTCAATGTAAGTAACAATTAAAATCATTCGCCGTCTATCGGCTGCGTCACGCGTTACAATGTCAGCTGACCCTTCAGCAGCGGCGTCCCACTGTTTTCTAATGAGGTACACAGACTGCAGCTTGTAGGCATTGTATTCGGCCAAGCAGATGCAAAGCGACGTCTTATTGCGGTGCAAGTTGCAAGGCGACCTGTTTGATTCAAAAGGAATGTACTTTTCGTCGTGTTGCTGCAGATGCCACTGTTTTCCCATCTGTCATCCGTAGTTTGTGGACACGATACAGGGAGACAGGTCAGTACACAGGGCGTGTTGCAGAAGGTCGCCGAAACATTACAACCCCACGTGAAGACTCATACCTGGCCGTCTCCGCGTTGGGGCGTAGTACGGATACAACAAGAGAACTGCAGGACGATCTCACAGGGCCACTGGAGCCGCTGTGTTCGATCAGACTGCAATGTACCTTACGGGCCAGACTTAGTCGAGTATCCCGCGCCGGCTGCTGTGGCCGAGCGGTTCTAGGCGCTTCAGTCTGCAACCGGGCGACCGCTACGGTCGCAGGTTCGAATCCTGCCTCGGGCAATGGATGCGTGTGATGTCCTGAGGTTAGTTAGGTTTAAGTAGTTCTAAGTTCTAGGGGACTGATGACCTCAGATGTTAACTCCCATAGTGCTCGGAGCCATTTGAGTACCCCGCTTGGCACGACATAATCTCGCAGCTCGCCTTTGGATCGGCCGTTCCCATGTTAATTCACAACTTCTCACTGGCGAAACGTGTTACTCTCATACGATTCCAGATATGGCCGTGTTCCTGTGTGCAGACTTGTGGTGAGCAATAGTTGAGAAATTTTGTCCACGAAATAGACTTCCAAGGTTCTGTGATGGCGTGGGGAGGTATTAGTGTTGACAGTTACACGGAGGACGTTGATGTCCACGGCCGCCTTACTGGCGAACAGTACATCCACCAGATCCTGTTGGATCATTTGGTAGCTGCTGCTTAGGGTGGCAACCCTGAATTTCTTGTAACGCCAGGGCCCAGGGCCCTGGTAGCGGACGTCAGCAGGGACGTCTTGCGAAGCCCGGACATTGGACTAATGGAATGGTTGGCGGCGAGTGCGGACCTAAACCCCACTGTGCATACGTGCCCCATGCTCGACAGACGTGTTCGTGGTCATCGTGTTTCATCACAGACTCTCCAAGAACACTCACGGGCTGTCGTTGAAGAACGGAAACGGATACCACGGACTTACCTCTGTAGACGTACACTCCTGGAAATGGAAAAAAGAACACATTGACACCGGTGTGTCAGACCCACCATACTTGCTCCGGACACTGCGAGAGGGCTGTACAAGCAATGATCACACCCGCGGCACAGCGGACACACCAGGAACCGCGGTGTTGGCCGTCGAATGGCGCTAACTGCGCAGCATTTGTGCACCGCCGCCGTCAGTGTCAGCCAGTTTGCCGTGGCATACGGAGCTCCATCGCAGTCTTTAACACTGGTAGCATGCCGCGACAGCGTGGACGTGAACCGTATGTGCAGTTGACGGACTTTGAGCGAGGGCATATAGTGGGCATGTGGGAGGCCGGGTGGACGTACCGCCGAATTGCTCAACACGTGGGGCGTGAGGTCTCCACAGTACATCGATGTTGTCGCCAGTGGTCGGCGGAAGGTGCACGTGCCCGTCGACCTGGGACCGGACCGGAGCGACGCACGGATGCACGCCAAGGCCGTAGGATCCTACGCAGTGCCGTAGGGGACCGCACCGCCACTTCCCAGCAAATTAGGGACACTGTTGCTCCTGGGGTATCGGCGAGGACCATTCGCAACCGTCTCCATGAAGCTGGGCTACGGTCCCGCACACCGTTAGGCCGTCTTCCGCTCACGCCCCAACATCGTGCAGCCCGCCTCCAGTGGTGTCGCGACAGGCGTGAATGGAGGGACGAATGGAGACGTGTCGTCTTCAGCGATGAGAGTCGCTTCTGCCTTGGTGCCAATGATGGTCGTATGCGTGTTTGGCGCCGTGCAGGTGAGCGCCACAATCAGGACTGCATACGACCGAGGCACACAGGGCCAACACCCGGCATCATGGTGTGGGGAGCGATCTCCTACACTGGCCGTACACCACTGGTGATCGTCGAGGGGACACTGAATAGTGCACGGTACATCCAAACCGTCATCGAACCCATCGTTCTACCATTCCTAGACCGGCAAGGGAACTTGCTCTTCCAACAGGACAATGCACGTCCGCATGTATCCCGTGCCACCCAACGTGCTCTAGAAGGTGTAAGTCAACTACCCTGGCCAGCAAGATCTCCGGATCTGTCCCCCATTGAGCATGTTTGGGACTGGATGAAGCGTCGTCTCACGCGGTCTGCACGTCCAGCACGAACGCTGGTCCAACTGAGGCGCCAGGTGGAAATGGCATGGCAAGCCGTTCCACAGGACTACATCCAGCATCTCTACGATCGTCTCCATGGGAGAATAGCAGCCTGCATTGCTGCGAAAGGTGGATATACACTGTACTAGTGCCGACATTGTGCATGCTCTGTTGCCTGTGTCTATGTGCCTGTGGTTCTGTCAGTGTGATCATGTGATGTATCTGACCCCAGGAATGTGTCAATAAAGTTTCCCCTTCCTGGGACAATGAATTCACGGTGTTCTTATTTCAATTTCCAGGAGTGTATATGGAGCGTACCACATTGGCGGCAGGCAGTGATAAACGTCCACAGAGGGCACATGCGTCGTTGAAGCTCTCAGAGAACACGAAAAACATCCAGGATGACGGGATGAATGATTGTTCCCACTTTGTTTTCGACACCTGTCAGATATTTCAGTTCTTTTTCATGTAAACACTCGAGGATGTAATGAGGTTTTGTTGTGTACTTAATTTGTGAAAGACAGAGATATAATTTGGTAACATACCTAGTCCAGAATTGATTCTCAGTGGAGTATGACAGACGTGCAACGTCATCTTACCCCAGATCTGTCGAATAGTGTAAATTATACACAAAAACCTTCCTCATGAATGAGTCTGTCTGTTGGTAAAAACCGTCTCACAATCCCTAGAGTAGTTCCTGCGGTTAGCATTCACTTACAGTCAGAAAAACTCATCGGGGAACTTACATTCGCCGAAGCTCAGCCAATCTGCACGAAATATTTATAAAATACGAGGGCTATTCAGAAAGTTTCCGTCCGAGGCCGCTAGGTGCGCGCCGATCGCGTATATTTTGGTATGTGTGTGCTCGGCAGCTCTGTCGGCATCCATCCGTGGCAGCGAGAACGTCTGGGTTTTTCGATATTCGAATTTAAAATGTGCGCTGCAATCGAAAATCCCGCCATTTGTGCGGTGCGGTCTGTTATACGGTTTTTGTTGGCAAAAAACCTAAAACCTATAGAAATTTAGCGTGAACTGTGCGAAGTGTACGCAAACAACGTAATGGGCTACTGTTGCTTCCAGAAATGGTGCATTCGGTTTAAAAATGGCCGAACCAACGTTCATGATGTAGAGAAGAGTGGACGCCCGGGCATTGTGACTGACGATCTTGTCGCTAAAGTTGATGAAACGATTCGCGAAAACCGCCGCTTCACGACAACGGAGCTTTCGCTTTCTTTTCCAAAAGTTTCACGGACTTTGTTGTTTGAAATTGTCATTCAAAAGGTAAGCTACCACAAATTTTGTGCACGATGGGTGCGCAAAATGCTTACAGAGCTCCATAAAGAACACCGAATGGGGGCAACGTTGATATTTCTGGATGCCTACCACAAACATGGTGATCCATTACTGGATCGAATCGTAACTGGTGACGACTCTTGGGTGAAGCACGTCAATTGCGAGACAAAGTACTGTCCATGGAGTGGGGGCACACAAGCCCCCCTCCCAAAAAAAAAAAAAAAAAAAAAGGAAAAGCAACCAAGAATATGTTTTCAAACTTTGTCAGCAAGGAAGTTGATGGCGACAGTGTCTTGGGATATGGAGGTTGTGCTTCTTTTGATTTTTTTCGAACGTGGAGCAACCATAAATTGTGCCCGGTACTGTCAAACTTTGCACAGCCTCAGAAGAGCAGTTCAAAAGAAACGCCGAGGAAAGCTGACGTCCAAAATTTTGTTTTTACACGACAATGCCCGACCTCACACGGCAAACCGCATTAAAGAACTCCTTAATTCATTCAAATGGGAAATTTTCTCCCGTCCGCCCTACAGCCCCGATCTTGCACCAAGCGACTACCACTTGTTTCCTAAGATGAAGAACTGGGTTGCTACGCAGCGCTTTGATGACGACGCGGAAATCCAGGCGGGCGTGAGTCATTGGCTGAAGTCTCAGGCGGCAGAATTTTACGACGAAAGTCTTTCAAAGCTTGTCCACTGCTATGATGAGTGCCTCAATGTGTTTGGTGACTGTGTAGAAAAGTAGTCGCTCTTTCAGATGTACCGGGTGATCAAAAAGTCAGTATAAATTTGAAAACTTAATAAACCACGGAATAATGTAGATAGAAAGGTAAAATTTGAGACACATGCTTGGAATGACATGGTGTTTTATTAGAACTAAGAAAAAACAACGTTCACAAAATGTCCGACAGATGGCGCCGGGCAGCTACCGTGACGGGTGAGAGGTACTCCGATATGTTACAGAACCGCATCATCGCCAGTCTGGCTGATAAACACCTGTTGGAACGTACGATGTTTATGCAGGATGGCGCTCCACCCCCTATTGCTAGACGCGTGAAAGGTCTCTTGCGCGCGTCGTTTGGTGATGATCGTGTGCTCAGCCACCTATTTCGTCATGCTTGGCCTCCAAGGTCCCCAGACCTCAGTCCGTGCGATTATTGGCTTTGGGTTTACCTGAAGTCGCAAGTGTATCGTGATCGATCGACATCTCTAGGGATGCCGAAAGACAAAATGCAATCACAATGCCTCACCATAACTCCGGACATACTTTACAGTGTTGTTCACAACATTATTCCTCGAGTAGAGGTATTGTTGAGGAATGATGGTGGGCATATTGAGTCTTTCCTGTAAAGAACATCATCTTTGCTTTGGCTTACTTTGTTATGCTAATTATTGCTGTTCTGATCAGATGAAGCGCCATCTGTCGGCCATTTTTTCAACTTTTGTATTTTTTTTTTTGTTTGTTTGTTCTAATAAAACCCCATGTCATTCCAAGCACGTGTGTCAATTTGTACCTCTCTATCTACATTATTCCGTGCTTTATTCAGTTTTCAAATTTATACTGACTTTTTGAACACCCGGTATATAATAAAACTTATTTCTTGTACTTAGTTTTTGTTTAATGCTACAACGTTTCCTTCTTTCAGAATAGCCCTCGTACACGGACGAGAAGAAAAATCGCACAACCAACAAGGAACTGTTCGACATAAACGAAAGATGATGTCTATTCAAATTTCGTGTCAGTCGCAAATCATATTAGCTTTAAATAGATGCTCTAACGGTCGTGAGCGATAGTTACTTTTGAGGTTGGACGTGTGTAGTTGATGTTTGTGAAGAAGTCTTTAAGCCGACACAGATTCCGTTATCAATACCTCACTGAGTTTGGACGAGGCCGTGTAATAGGGACATGAGAAGCTTGATGTTCGTTATATGATATTTCAGAAAGACTCGACAGGACTGTAGCCACTGAACGTGGTTGTTGCCACCGCTGCTCACAGGGATGTACAGTCGCAAGACGACCCGGCTCCGGACGCCCACGTGGCACCACCGTGAGAGAAGACAATCGCGTTTGGCGTACGGCTCTGTCGCATCGCCCTGCGTCTGCAGCAGCAATTTGGCCAACAGTTGGCGCCACAGTGACGCAACGAAGTGTTACAAATCGGTTACGACAGCTCTGAGACAGGTGACTTGTCGCGTGCATTCCACTGACCCTAAACTACCATCATTTGCGACTTCGGTGGAGTCAAGTGGAATCTCTTTGGAGGCAGGGTGGAGGCGTGTTGTCTTTTCTGATGAAGGCTGGATCTGCCTCGGCAGTATTGATGGCCATGTGATGATTATAAGGAGACTAGTTGAGGCCCTGCAACCAATCTGTCTTCGTGCTAGACTCGTTGGACCTACTCCTGTTGTTATGGTCTGGGGTACGATTTGATATGACAGCAGGAGCACTCTCCTGGTTATCCCGCGTACCATGACTGCAAATTTGTCACTCTGGTGGTTCGGTCTGTTGTGCTGCCATTCGAGAAGGGGTGATTTCCAACAGGATAACGGTTGCCCACATACTGCTATTGTAACCCAGCATTCCCTCCGGAGTCGAAATGTTGACTTGGCCCACACATGGGACATGGGGACATCATCCGGTGAAAACCCCAGCGTCGACTGCAAACAGCATTAACCGTCTCTGTATTGACCGCCCAAGTGCAACAGGCAGGCATGGAACTTAATCACACAAACTGACATCCGGCATCCACACAGCACAATGCATGCACGTCTGCACGCCTGCATTCAACATTCCGGCGATTACACCCGTTGTTAGTGTACAAGAACCTCACATTTGCAGTGGCATATCTCGCTCTTACATTACCCTGTGATCTCGCAACATTAATCCCTTTAACATGTTAGCTAGCTAAACGTATACCCAAAATTTTATTAGTCTACATTAAATACTTTCTGGAGTTGCGATTTTCTCCCACCAGTGTCTATAAAGAAGCCTTCCTCGCGGATCAGTGCATCTATTAGTGAAAACCATAGCAAAAATCTCTACAGCAGTTCCTGAGGTTAGCCTTCATATACAGACAGGGGACTTAAAGTTGGCGATATGTATAGATATGTACAGACATAGGCGCAAATCATTTAGCCATTTAGTAATATGTATAGGTACTTCCAGACAGGACGCAAATCATTCAGTGAGTAAGGCTATTTCGGAAGAATATTTTATTTTAGTTCAACAGAGGTGAAGTTTGCTTGTTTCACGTATCCGTTTTGTTCTTTTGTATTTGTATAACAACTGTGCTTTCTTGTAGTTACAAGAAGTTGTTTTTAAAACTGAGTTACTGACGTTTGCATGAGCATGAACCTAAATCTCTAGTTCCTTTTTAATATTTTTATAGACAGCGATGTTAATAAATCGCTTTCAAAACCTAAATGATTTGAGTTTATTGCATTTTTTTTAGTGTCGTGTATTCGGTTTATTTCTTGCTAGCGGAGACACCCACTGTTGCCCAGGTATTTATTTATATGTCTGCGTCCACGCATCGTGCTTAATGTTTATGACGTGATACAATGTTGTAGGTACATTCAGTGGCATATGTGGATACTGTCTCGGAAATTTATTGCGAATAGCATAAGTAGCAAAGACTTCATGCATGACGCGGTAGGCTGTCACGCATGTCACTGTTTACGACGTCATATCTCCAGAACTACATCTTGTAAAATGATATAGTTTTGCTGTCACATTCAGCGATATATGTGAATACTGCGTGAAAAAAAAATATGTCGCTAATACAGTTAGTAGTAAAGCAGTAATAAAACGTCATGCTTCATGGCACAGTTTTGCTGTATGAAACCTTTTTCGTTTCATCATTTTGTACGGGCTGTCAGCGAAGAAAAATGTCGCAAAGGTTTGAAATGATGTTTATCGTTCGCTTCAAATTGCTAAGAGCTGTCCGTTTTAAATATTGGGGGAATAAAGTATGCGAATTGACGGTTCGCTAGCTGCGCTGCTTTTTCACCCTCACCGCCCCCTGCTCTGATAGGCAGGTGTTTCTTACCCACACAGCAAGGAATATGTGTACCAAGTTTGGTGGAAATCGGTCCAGTGGTTTTGGAGGAGGCGGGGAACACACACACACACACACACACACACACACACACACACACATACGTACATACATACGTTTTTATAATATGTATGGATTCCTCGTCTGTAGTCATAGGAGTATTGGCTTCTACACTGAAGACCGTATAAAATATGCTAGCAATGTACGTAACGCGACGAGAACCAGTTGACCTTAATTAAATCTTGTCCGGCGAGGCGTAGGCAACCGGCACACGATGGAATGGTTGTTCCCGGAGGGCAGAGATAAAGCATGCACGGAATTCAAGACGTCGATGCGGCTCTCCCGCATCTCCGTGAGATATGATGCCTTTGGCTGGTAAGCAAAGCACATTCGTGACTAGGAACATGGCGTATCTTTTGCGGCCTACATTTTCCACTGCAAATTGATTTCTCACTAAACTCTTTCCACATTCTTCGAAGTTCGTTAAGAAAGAAGAGACTAGTCAGAAAATGTCAGCCCTTTTTTTTTTTTTTTAAAAAAAAAGCCACAATTATCAGTCATCGTTGGGACTACATGGGAACGCTACACTCGGGTCCTGGTAAAGACGCTGCTGGACGAGATTTGTCTTTCCCTAGCTCAGAACTATAAATTAAAAGTGTGCCCAAGTCTCGTGTGAATAGTTGTGCTGAGTGCTTGTGCGGTATTGCTTTGAAGGATGGGAAGCAGAGACACCCAGCGTCTGCACAGAATGTCCATCGTATTGTCCATCTCAGTTGCTGTTGGGTCGACGCATACGATATACGATATCAGCTTCGAGTGTTCAGCGTAAATGGCAAGCAGAGGATCTGGGTTCGAGTCTTGGTACTGCCGAGGATTTTTTTTTTTTCTGTAAGACGATCGGTACGGAATACGCTGTGCCTCGTGATGCTAAACATTCAGGAGCCACTTGAATGAAAGCAGCGGCTCCACGGTCTGGAAATTCGGCAAAACGGGCGGGAGAAATGGTTCAAATGGCTCTGAGCACTATGGGACTTAAACAGCTGAGGTCATCAGTCCCCTAGAACTTAGAACTACTTAAGCCTAACTAACCTAAGGACATCACACACATCCATGCCCGAGGCAGGATTCGAACCTGCGACCGTAGCGGTCACGTGGTTCCATACTGAAGCGCCTAGAACCGCACGGCCACAACGGCCGGCCGGGTGGGAGAGCATACGCGTGACGTCACAAGGCGGAGCATGACAAGGGGGCCGGTCGATCATCCATTCTGGCTTCAGCGGCCTGGACAAGGCGCTCGTTAAACTTATCTCGAAACTTGGCAGAAAATCCGAAGAGATTCCGGTCGCATCTAACGCATGCTAGCGGCAAGTCACAGTCGATGCCTTCTCTGCGCGATAGCAGTGGAAATACTATTGACGACAGTGCTGCGAAAGCAGAGTCACTAAATATAGACTTTCAAAATCCCCTCACCAAAGAAGACTACATTAATCTTCCAGAATACGAATCAAGAACAGCTGCCAACATTAACTTAGAAGCAGATATCCTCGGAATAGTGAAGCAACTTAGCAAGTTTTCTGGTCCAGACTGCGAACCAATTAGGTTCTTATCACAGTATGCTGATGAAACAGCTCCTTTCTTAACAATCATATCTAACCGCTCATTCGGCGAAAGATCTGTACCCAAAGACTGGAAAGTTGCGCAGGTCACACCAATATTCAAGGCCCATTATCATTAATGTCGATATGCAGCAGGATTTTGGAACATACATTGTGTACGAACATTATGAATTACCTCGAAGAGAACAGTCTATTGACTCACAATCACCGGCCGCTGTGGCCGAGCTGTTCTAGGCGCTTCAGTCCGGAACCGCGTTGCTGGTACGGTTGCAGGTTCGAATCCTGCCTCGGTCATGGATGTGTGTGATGTCCTTAGGCTAGCCAGGTTTAAGTAGTTCTAAGTCTAGGGGACTCATGACCTCAGATGTTAAGTCCCATAGTGCTTAGAGCCATTTCAATTTTTGATTCACAGTCAGCGCGGACTTAAAAAACATCATTTTTGTGAAACACAACTATCTGTTTACTCACACGAGGTGTTGAGTGCTATCGACAAGGGATTACAGATTGATTACGTATTTCTAGATTTCCAAAAGGCATTGGACACTGTACCACACAAGGGGCTTGTAGTGAATTTCCTGCTAATGGAATATCGTCTCAGTTATGTGACTGGATTCGTGATTTCCTGTCAGAGAGGTCGCAGTTCGTAGTAATCGACGGAAAGTCATAGAGTAAAACAGATGTGATATCTGCCGTTCCCCAAGGTAGTGTATAGGCCCTTTGCTGTTCCTTATCTATATAAACGATTTGGGAGACAATCTGAGTAGCCGTCTTACGTTATTTGCAGATGAAAGTGTCGTTTATCATGTAGTAAAATCATCAGAAAACAAAACAAATTGAAAAACGATTTATAAAAGATATCTGTATGGTGCGAAAATTGGCAGTTGATCCTAGATTATGAAAAGTGTGAGGTCACCACAAGAGTGCTAAAAGAAATCCGTTGATCTTCGGTTACACCATAAATCAGTCAAATCGAAAAGCCGTAAACTCAACGAAGTACTTAGGAATTACAATTAGGAACAATTTAAATTGGAAAGAACACATAGAAAATGTTGTGGAGAAGGCAAACCAAAGATTGCGTTTTCTGGCATAATATTTAGAAAATGTGACAGATCTACTAAAGAGACTGCCTGCACTACGTTTGTTCGTCCTCTTTTGGAGTACTGCGCGGTCTGGGATCCAAACCAGATAGGATTAATCGAGTACATCGAGAAAGTTCAAAGAAGAGCAGCAAGTTTTGTATTATAATGAGACAGGAAGAGAGTGTTACGGATATGCTACAGGATTTGGGATGGACACCATTAAAAGAAAGGCGTTTTTCGTTGCGGCGGAGTCTTCTCACGAAATTTCAGTCACTAACTTTCCTCTCCGAATGCGAAAATATTTTGCCGACATACGCAGGGAGAAACGATCGTCATAATAAAATGAGGGAAATCAGAGGTCTGACGGAAAGATACAGGTGTGCGTGTTTTCTGCGTGCTGATCGGGAGTGGAATAATAGAGAATTATTGTGGCGGCGGTTCGATGAACCCTCTGCCAGGCACTTAAGTGCGATTTGCAGAGCATCCATGTAGATGCAGATGTCAAAAACTATACATTTAATATGTGAAAACATTACGTACTCCGTGGACCAAGATGAAGCCAACTGGTCCAAGACAAAAGCTGACTGGCAAAGGAAAAGAAATCTTCCTTCAGCGAAAGCAATCCACTGGTTTCAAGTAATGTACAGGGTGCCCATAAAGTCCCTTTACAACTTCAAAATTTTATTACAACGGCAGTTGTTGAAATATTTTAACAACATTTCTTTTATTGTAATCAGTGTTTATAAAAGTTTTTTGACAGTGTTTAATAGACCTCTATATGAGCGCCTTTAGTTGCACGAAGCACATCAAGACGGTACTCGATTTCTTGCCATTTTCGCTGTAGCATAGCGTCATCAGCGGTGGCAATGGCATTACGAATCCTTTGCTTCACGTCAGCAATGTCCCGTGTCTGTGTTTGATACACGATACCTTTTACATACCTCCATAAAAAGAAGTCCAAGGGAGTGATATCTGGCGAACGCGGTGGCCGAGGAATTGGTGCATCACTCCCAATCCGTGTGCCTGGAAATGTTTCATTGAGGAACCGACGAACATGCAGTCCCCAATGTGGTGGTGCACCATCTTGCTGGAAAACGATAGTTGGTTGTAAGTCACTCAATTGTGGTGCTACATATTTGATCAGAAGGTCGAGGTAAACATCTGCAGTAACTGTTGACTCGTTGAAGAAGAATGGACCAATTATTCGGTTGCACATGATTACACAGCACTCATTCACTTTTGGACTATCCCGGTGAAGCTCCCTAGTCACATGGGGGTGTTCAGATCCCCCAGATTCTCACATTGTGTCTGCTTAATGCCCAAGAAACATGAAAAGTTCCCTCGTTACTGAAACAAACTCGCTTGAGGAATGCTTCGTTCTCCGAAAGGCGTTCCAGCATGATGAGTGCAAACTCTGTCCATTTTGGCTCGTCATTTGGCTCAAGTGTCTGTAAGAGTTGCACTTTGTAAGCGTACAACTGTAAGTTCTTGTGGAGGACCTAATGGGCAGTTGAATGTAGTAGTTGCAATTGTCTGGCAGCAGTGCGGATGGAGTTCGTAGGTGAACGAGTGAAGACGTTTGAAACGCGATCAATGTTTTCCTCGGATGTTGTTGGTCGCCCGCTCCCCCCTTTATCCAACACTGTCCCTGTCTCCATAAATTTTTTGTGCCATGCACGGATTGAAGGGCGCGATGGTGGCTCTCTTCCATACCTCATTCTGAAGTTTCGTTGAGTCTGAACATCCGATTTTGTCTCAATAAACCAGGACAAAACCTTGTGCCTCCTCTTGAGGAATTGCCATTATATAGAGGTTCAGTTCATTCCATCAACAGAGTATCTGAAACACAAAATTTTAGTATATGTAAAAACTTTAGTAAACAGTGATAACAATAAAAGAAGTTTTGTTAAAATATTTCAACAACTGCCGTTGTAATAAAATTTTGAAGTTATAAAGGGACTTTATGGACACCCTGTATACTGGTACATCTATACTGCACGTCTACAGGCCACTAACCACCTCACATTGATGTGTTGCGGAGAGAACTTTGAGTACCGCTTCAACTTTCACCCTTTCCTCATTCACTCGAGAACAATGCACGGGAAGAATTATTGTTAGAAAGCTTCCGTGTAGGTTCAGATCTCTCTGATTCTGCCGTCATAGTCTCTTCGCGAGATACACGTTGGAGGTAGCAGTGTATTGGCTGACTCTTCTAGGAACATATGCTCACGGAATTTTAATAGGAAAGGACACCGTGATGTACAAAATGAGCGCAAGATACTGTGTTAAAGCTCAACGCATCCAAAATCTGAGCGGTTTTGGTTGGCCATTCTAGGCTCATTGGCTCGAAATATCGGAAATCCATACCGTCTTTGACCCTAAATGGGACAAACATCAACTTCAGCAAAGAATCTAGGAGTAATAATAAATGAAAATCTAAACTGGACTGAGCAGGTAACTGCAGTACGAAAGACGGCGTCAGCATCTCTGCACGCCCTGCAAAAATATAAAAAGCTCTTCCCTTCTGACCTGAAAAAGAAATTTCCACAAACAGTTATACTTGGAACTGTTAATTACAATGATACTATCCTGGCAGCCTTTCTCAGGAAAGCTCACCCCGCCTGGAACTGGTTATGAGTGACTCTATTCCTTATATCTGTGGTTTTCGATTCTTTAACCATATTTCACACTCACACACACAGCCATCCTGGCTGCGTGCAGACAGGCGCAGAGATTTCCATACCCTCTGTCTTCTCTATTGTCTTATCAACGTACACCGTCCCTGTTATCTCTCCTTGTCCTTAACACACCTGTGTGAACAACACGGCAGAAACATCCGTTCCCATCAAGGCCAAAATCCTTTCTGCCTCACTCCATCGTTCAACCGCCTTCTCAGTAGCAGGAACCCGACTCTGGAATAACCTCCCGGCATATATTAGAGAACTGAATAACATCTCCAGCTTCAAAAGACAGTTAATGACATGTCTACGAAAGCAGCAATAATTATCGCCATTGTTCGTGAACGCACTCTTTAACTTTGTACATCCTTCTTTACAACCAGATCGTCCTCATTTCTCAGTGCTGTTAACTGGTGCACACTCCTCAAATTTCTAATATTTACTATCAAAAACAGTCTTCATCACAAAGTATTTATTCCGGTGACCGGTTTCGACCACAACTGTGGTCATCTTCAGACCTACAAGTTAAGTAGAAGTTTGATCAGAAGGCTACATACATTAATGGTCGAGCGGTTCTACGCCCTTCAGTCTGGAATGGCACGACCGCTACGGTCGCAGGTTCGAATCCTGCCTCGGGCATGGCGTGTGATGTCCTTAGGTTGGTTAGGTTTAAATAGGTCTAAGTTGTAGGGGACTCATGACCTCAGATGTTAAGTCCCATAGTGCTTAGAGCCATTTTTTTGTAACATTAAAACTCTAAACATACGCAAATTCGCATATACACAAGGTTACGATACGCTCGACAGCGTGGTTATTGTGAAAACCTAGGTTTCCATACGATGCCACAGCTCTGCTCACGGTATAGTTACGCGCAATTCTGGGCTGGCGGTCAGGTGAGCATTTTTATTTATGATAGTCCATAAATTTCACAGTTCTGACGTCAGTTGTGTAAGATAACAAGCTCCGTGCGTCTGACGTCATGTAACACTCTAATGTAACGTCTGCGCCTAGAAATCAGAGCGTAAGTCTGGTAATTTTGCTAAATCACGATATATTTTCTTTAGTGTAAGCAGTTCGAACTACCGAGACAAACATCCATTAGTTATTCCATTAAAACACGTCAAGAAAGCCGAAGTGTGCTAATTCGATGGCGGACGACCTGCAGACACCACGTTGCAAGTCTGCCGGTGGATGTACCTTTCTCCTGTAGCTCATACAGTATTTAAGCAAGCAGCATTTGCCTACTGCAACGCCCATCACTCCACTGGTCTTTCATGACATCTTCTGCCCTCAGGATTCACTGTTTCGCAATAGGCATACAGCAGAAAAAAATTGTCACCTAGTGGACATACCGCTAAACCGTCTAATATCAAGGAAGTTTATTCAGGCATGCTGCGTGGTCCACTCACATTAATGTGAGCACCCCTTATGTTCGACGTCAACGTGCAATAACCAATAACAGACTACAGGTGGCAACACTAGCAGTGGAGGGCATCTACATCTACATCCATACTCCGCAAGCCACCTGACGGTGTGTGGCGGCGGGTACCTTGAGTACCTCTATCGGTTCTCCCTTCTATTCCAGTCTCGTATTGTTCGTGGAAAGAAGGATTGTCGGTATGCCTCTGTGTGGGCTCTAATCTCTCTGATTTTATCCTCATGGACTCTTCGCGAGATTTACGTAGGAGGGAGCAATATACTGCTTGACTGCTCGGTGAAGGTATCTTCTCGAAACTTCAACAAAAGCCCGTACCGAGCTACTGAGCGTCTCTCATGCAGAGTCTTCCACTGGGGTTTATCTATCATCTCCGTAACGCTTTCGCGATTACTAAGTGATCCTGTAACGAAGCGCGCTGCTCTCCGTTGGATCTTGTCTATCTCTTCTGTCAACCCTATCTGGTACGGATCCCTCACTGGTGAGCAGTATTCAAGCAGTGGGCGAACAGGTGTACTGTAACCTACTTCCTTTGTTTTCGGATTGCATTTCCTTAGGATTCTTCCAATGAATCTCAGTCTGGCATCTGCTTTACCGACGATCAACTTTATATGATCATTCCATTTTAAATCACTCCTAATGCGTACTCCCAGATAATTTATGGAATTAACTGCTTCCAGTTGCTGACCTGCTATATTGTAGCTAAATGATATGGGATCTTTCTTTCTATGTATTCGCAGCACCGTACACTTGTCTACATTGAGATTCAATTGCCACTCCCTGCACCATGCGTCAATTCGCTGCAGATCCTCCTGCATTTCAGCACAATCTTCCATTGTTACAACCTCTCGATATACCACAGAATCATCCGCAAAAAGCATCAGTGAACTTCCGATGTTATCCACGAGGTCATTTACGTATATTGTGAATAGCAACGGTCCTACGACACTCCCCTGCGGCACACCTGAAATCACTCTTACTTCGGAAGACTTCTCTCCATTGAGAATGACGTGCTCCGTATGTAAAGCTTGTCGGGCGGACGCGGAAACAGTGGAACTGTTGTCGTAATGCGGAAACGGGGTGATGTATCTGACGTCCAAAAGGGCATGAGCATTGAATTTAGATCCAAAGGGCGAAGTATTTCCGAAACGGCAAAGTTTGTAAACCGTTCGCGTGCCGCCGTGTTTAATGTACACCGTGGTTGGCAGAATGGGGCATCTAAAACCGGTGCCGAGGTGATTGTGGTGTACAGTGGGTCATAGATGCCAGGGACGAACGGCGGATGCGGAGATGTGTACGGGAGAATAAAGGTGTAACTGTTACGCAACTGACCGCCAAGATAAACCTACGGGGCTACGAACAGAGTCTCCTAAACGACCGTTCAGCGAACGCTGCTGCAGGCGTCTGGTTAATGAACACACGCTGACTGCTTTTCATCGGTGACGATGGCTGGAATTAGCACGCCATTACACCATTACAGCAACGATGCCTTCACTAAGTGGTGACAGGTGGTCTTTCCAGATGAATCACGTATTTTGCGCCATCGGACAAATGGGCGTTGGAATGTAAGGAAGGCCCTGCAAGAGTCGTCTGGATGATACAAGCCGAAGGAGAAAGAATTGTGGTCCTACGAATGTTTTTGTGGCATTCCCTGGATGGTCTCGTCAGTCTGGAAGGCACAGCGGATCAATGCAAGTACGCGTCCATTCTTGGGGACCATGTCCACCTCTGTACAGAGTTTGTCTTTCCTGGGAAGGATGGCACCTACCAGCAGGACAATGCAATGTGTCACACAGCTCGCAGTATACATATATGATTCGAAGGTCACCAGGATGAGTTTACCATATTCCGCCGGCTGCCAAACTCCCCTGATCGACAGTCTGTGGGACCACCTCGATCGGGCTCTTCGCGCCCATTGATCCTCAACCGAGAAACGTGGCGCAGTTGGCCGCCGCACTGGAGTCAAGATGGCTCCCCATCCATGTCGCTACCTTGCAGGTCCTCACTGGTTCTTCTTCCTGCACGTCCCGCAGCGGCCCGCACTGCAAAAGCTGATTATTCAGGCTTTTGACAGGCGGTCAGAATAATTTGACTGGACAGTGTATATCCAGCTGAAGCCACTTACTGATCACTGATATGTTCATATCAAATTGCAAGGATTATGTTTGCTACATTTCGTGCGCCGTTTCTATGGGAATAAGATCGAGTGATTTAGCGGGTCAGTCGAGATGCAGTAGTCCACCAGTGTGTTCGTCAAATCAGGAACGTATGCGTGATCCGGCCGTTGTGATCTGACAAGATGGCGTTGTCCACAGTATGTAGAACGAATCGCAACACATGATCACCAAGAGTGCTGAAATAAACATCTTGCTTTCATATCTGTTCGTAGGCTACCACTTCCAGTGTCAGATTCATTAAAATCCTTTTCTTGTATAGTTGCTTTTGCGTTCCATCAGTCAAAGAACTCCGTGTGTAGGACAGCTACAAATGTCCTGATTACAAGTGAGTGAATGTGTTGACTCAGGGATCGAGACGCGGCTGCACGATCCGTTACAGCCATACGGATAAGATGCCTGTCATCTCGACTGCTAGTGATACGAAGCCGTTGGGCTCCAGCACGGCGCTCCGTATTATCCTCCTGAACCCACCGACTCCGTATTCTGCTAACAGTCATTGGGTCTCGACCAACGCGAGCAGCAGTGTCACGATACTATAAACCGCAATCGCGATAGGCTACAATCCGACCTTTATCAAAGTCGGAAACGTGATGGTACGCATTTCTCCTCCTTACACGAGGCATCACAACAACGTTTCACCAGGCAACGCCGGTCAACTGCTGTGTGTGTGTGTGAGAAATCGGTTGGAAACTTTCCTCATATCAGCACGTTGTAGGTGTCGCCACCGGCGCCAACCTTGTGTGAATGCACTGAAAAGCTAATCATTTGCATATCACAGCATCTTCTTCCTGTCGGTTAAATTTCGCGTCTGTCGCACGTCATCTTCGTGGTGTAGCAATTTTAATGGCCAGTAGTGTATTTACTTCCATATCTCCATGGACAGACATTAAGGACGATTGAGAGTCATCCAAAATTAGTTCGCAGACTGTAAACATCTTGCCATGAGCTCTGGTAGATATTAAACGAGCTCCACTCCAGGCTGTGAAGGCCCAAAGGATGTCTACCGGCCGTTGTGTTATCCTCTGCCTTATTGGGTCATGCTGATGCGGTATCGAGTGGCACGTGGTCATAAAACCTCTGTCCTGGACGTTGTGCATACTTTCCAGACTATGGAACCGCAACTGCTCGGTCAAGGAGCTCCTCTATTGAAATCACGACGCTGAACGCACCCCATGCCTGTCCTCCCACAAAGGAAAAATTCCTGGCTGTACAGGGAATCGAACCGGGTCCTCCGAATGGCAGCCATGTACGCTGACAACTCACAACGGTAGGTCCCAAGTGGTGCGGTCGACTATTTGAAACCAAACATATGTTGATGTTGATGTAGGATCCCAGTTATCACACTCTGCAGCACTTCACCCTGGCGGACGCTCTTTCGTGAACAATTGATGAAAAATATTTGGAATCTTGCGTAGTGTTCAACAGCACTGAAATACAGCGTAATTTTCAACAGCATTAAAATACAGGTGTATTGTGTAGATTGGCTATGTCATATAATGGATAGGGTAAGGGTTTCACATGCTGGAGGTTGTGGGTTTGAATCTCGACAGATGTATTTACTTTTATTTATTTTTAAATCTTTATCAAAATGACTGTGATCATTATTTTTATCCGATTAATTGCCTTCAATATAATTTTTTTTATTGAAATTCCTTTGTCACATAATTTTAATCACTGTGTTAAGCTTTTCATTTATTTCATTTATTCTGTATATCATTCTTTTTAGACTTTGAATTTTTTTTAATGTGAATTTAATTGTATTTATCTGTTATGATATTCAATAATTTGAAAGTTGTGATCTGTCAGTTAAAAAAACAAAAGAATAAATAATCTTCTTCTTTTCTGTGGTCATAGTGTCCGTAGTTGCTCTATAATTCTTGAGGTTATTTTTGTTCTGTCGTTGCAATTAGTGATTTTTTTCACCAGACGCGTTTCGCTTTATTCAGGTAAAGCATCATCAGTGGTCTGTAAGTAAGTTACTTACATTTCGATTTGCTTTTTAGATCGAAAAACAATTCGTTAAGAATTAGTACTTAGTTGCCCAGCGGATAGCCCATCAAAAACTGAACACAGATCAAGCACGAAAACAGGAAGAAGATGTACTGAACTATGAAGAAAGAAGCAAAACAGAAACAATGAACGCTCCCAGCTCAAGATGTGCACCAACTCGTGGTTGTGTGGTCACGGTGATGGACTGCGATCCGGGAGCTCCGTGTTCAAATCTCCCTCGTGGGACCTTTTTTTCACAAAATTGATGGGTGATTGACGTGTCTGTTCTTCTGAAGTCTTGGAAATTGTCATACTATACATTGGTTATAGAGTATGAGTCAAGTGGTAAAACCATATTAAAACTTCCTGGCAGATTAAAACTGTGTGCCGAACCGAGACTCGAACTCGGGACCTTTGCCTTTCGCGGGCAAGTGCTCTACCAACTGAGCTAGCCAAGCACGACTCACGCCCCGTTCTCACAGCTTTACTTCTGCCAGTACCTCGTCTGCTACCTTCCAAACTTTACAGAAGCTCTCCTGCGAACCTTGCAGAACTAGCACTCCTGAAAGAAAGGATGTTACGGAGACAAAGCTTAGCCACAGCCTGGGGGATGTTTCCAGAATGAGATTTTCACTCTGCAGCGGAGTGTGCGCTGATATGAAACTTCCTGGCAGATTAAAACTGTGTGCCAGGCCGAGACTCGACTCCGCTGCAGAGTGAAAATCTCATTCTGGAAACATCCCCCAGGCTGTGGCTAAGCCATGTCTCCGCAATATCCTTTCTTTCAGGAGTGCTAGTTCTGCAAGGTTCTGTAAAGTTTGGAAGGTAGGAGACGAGGTACTGGCAGAAGTAAAGCTGTAAGGACGGGGCGTGAGTCGTGCTTGGGTAGTTCAGATGGCAAAGGCACGGGCGTTATTCATTAGTACGATTTTGCGACAGTGGCGCGGTCAATTTTGCGATAACTCGGGTGCGTTGGCCGATGTACTGGCGCCCACTTCAATGCTGCCCCCAGTCAATGTGGGCCATATTTCACCGAAGATGTCACATTTCAAGTTTTTTTTTTAATTTTCTATTTATTTATTTATTGATTTTATTTTTTTTTATAGTTTAGCTATATCAGAGAATCCTTCCCAACAACACGACTACCGACGACGCGAGATGTATACCAACTCTTACTGCGCCGGTGCCCCAGGAATACCCTGGAAAAGACGTACCCAGACAAGAACTGGCGACAGATATGGCGCGTAATACGGAACGTTTACCTCCCAACGTCGGTACGCTCACCATGGTATGTGATGGTAAATAGTGTGGTGTCACCGCCAGACACCACACTTGCTAGGTGGTAGCTTTTAAATCGGTCGCGGTCCGCTAGTATAGGACGGACCCGCGTGTCGCCACTGTCAGTAATTGCAGACCGAGCGCCGCCACACGGCAGGTCTAGAGAGACGTCCTAGCACTCGCCCCAGTTGTACAGCCGACTTTGCTAGCGATGGTTCACTGACAAATTACGCTCTCATTTGCCGAGACGATAGTTAGCGTAGCCTTCAGCTATGTCATTTGCTACGACCTAGCAAGGCGCCATTATCATTTGCTATTTATCTTGTGATGCATGTACCGTCAGACCGATGTTCACCAATTATGAATTAAAGTTAAGTATTCCAGTATTACTTACGTTCTTTACTACTATGAATTCCCTTCACTGTTCCAGACCTCACGCCAGCCTGCGTGAGCTTAACGCGTGTCTTTCGGCTACCAATCATAGTGGCTTGGCTGTCTTGCCAAGTCACAACAAATAGGAAGTTCGTCGCAACGAATCAACGGCGGCACGCGATTCATTTGGGAGACACTCCACTATGTTTAGGCTGTGCAACAGTGGACACTGATGAACATCGTTTAGCATGTAGTGGGACGGCTCCGGTGTGGCACTTGGCACAACAGATATTGGCGTTCCTGTTACGCTCCGCCCCTCACACAACTTCATCAGACACACTTTTTTTTCCCCCCAAGAATCTTATTTTCCGGTCCAAAAAGCCAATGCAGTGACGTGGGTACGGAGAATGGTGGTGGGCTACGTGGATAACGAATCGGAGAAGGACAAAGTGGATTTTTGGCATTTTCTCCTGGATGGACACACGAAGCTGCAACAGCATAAGAAAAATAGGCAAGATTTCACTAATTACCTGCGACTTACATTTACCGACCCGCCGGCCAGATGGGGTGTGACGGGTGAGAGATGAGATAGACATCGATCATACTTACGGACCCTTAGTTAATTTCGAGAAGACGACCCAGTCTTACACCAACGTCTGGAGAACGAGTCGATAGATGGCTCTCTTGCTCTATCGAACATCGGGTCGTGAGCAGGTGTCGCCCCCGACAAGAATTTCATTTCATTGCTGCAGGAACATGTTTCTTTTGTATTTGTACTATCCACGATGTCTTCATGTCTTTCATTCGGACATTTTCAGTTTTATTCATTTCCTTACTTAATTAATTTTCTAATTAGCCACTATTTGTTAACATTTGGATATTGTAGACACTATTTATGCGGTAGTACAACAAAATGTATGTCAGCAAAGGTTGTAAGCCTGACATTTAAAAAAATAAATAAAATTTTTTTAAAAAAATAAAATAAATGAGTAGCGTTGAAGTCTCTGTCTGAGGTTCACACCACCTTTACCCCATAAAAAAAGATGTTGGTAGAGCACTTGAAAAAAAAAAGGTGGTAGAGCGCTTGCGCGCGGAAGGCAAAGGTCCCGAGGGCGAGTCTCGGTCCAGCACACAGTTTTAATCTGCCAGGAAATTTCATATCAGCGCACACTCCTTTGCAGAGTGAAAATCTCATTCTGAGAAGAACATATTGCTCTCGCAAGAGAATGTGATGCATAGTGACAGCAGCCGAGATGCCGCACATATGTCTCACAGAAGTGAAAACAACAAATAAATGGGTGTGAACTATATTACAACAAGGAAATTTAAGAGTCAAAATTTCCGAAACTGAACGCAAGAGTCACAACATGCAGTAGAAGAAATAGGAGGAATGCAGGTGTGAAATTCCCTTACTTACACCTCGCTGTTGCGAAAGGACTTTACATCACGACACAGACACTTCAATGGCTGGACGGACGGTTCATAATATTGGGTACGAGAGAGACTGGAACGTGGAACTCCCCCTTCGTAGTCAACACCGTGACCACATGACCACGGCGACGCGGCTATTGAAATTCACTCGGTGTTGCACATGCTTGATCTGTGTTCAGTTTTCGACGTGCTATCCACCGGGCCAACTCGCCGCTATATCTGAGGGGTTGTAACATTATGTGATTGCCTTATCATTTTAAATCATTCACTAATCGAGCAGTCGCTCGGCAACAGCTACAATTAGCAAATAATGTTGCGAGAATGGAAAAGTTGAACGACCTGTGACGTAACTTGTTTATTGTCGAAGCGCCGTCAGAGAAGCAGTGAGTTATTGACTTTGAAAACTGCGGCGCGGAAAACGGACAGAAGAAGAACGCTTTTACACTTTCTTTTGGTGTACGAGATATTCTGGATGAACAGTTACTCATTTTTCTCTTGTCTCTTGTAACTTGTGTCGGACGCGCAGGTCTTGCCGCCGTCTTATTATTGTTAAAAATAATATTATTTTAGTGTAAAGTAAAAGTGCAATACTAAAAATGCAGTACTGCAGAGCAGTAGATTTATTGTGCGACGTGTATGTGAAAACGTCAAAGGAATTATTTTCATTACGAGAAGAGAAGTGCCAGTCAAAACGGCGTCCATGTTAAATCCTTCATTGCAGTGTAAGTTCATCTATTAATTGCCATAAATTCAGAGTTAAATGGAACTGGTGTATGGACTATTTATTTATTATAGAATCTGTGTCTCACTCTTTCATGAATTTATTTAATTTTCTTTATGTTCCTGCCAAATAGAGAGTTCACAGTCATGAATTCTTTCGTCGAGATCGGACGGAAGTTGCATGCGGCGAAATATTTTCTCCGCGCCATATTCTACTGGTAAATGCATCCATGATAAACTACGGTCCCTTAGGAAATTCATGTTGAGCTATCCAAAAATAATTATATTTTGAATAGGCATTTACTCTCCTCTGCAATGCAACTTCCGACTGATCAGACGATCCAACAAGAGACAGCCGCACACGGTCTGCGTTCGCAAATATGTTTCCACCGCTGATTATAGCTATATGTTACAGCGCAAAAGTGAACATATTGTTATAATTAGCGACTACGAACGGGGACATTTATAACTGTAAGTTTATGTATACATATTACGTAAACATATCGTTATAGGGTATGCGATGGGGAGTTTCTCTTGTTAGATGTTATTTCGGTGTATTTTGTAACATTACCTACTACCACCTCACACGACTGCCTTTTATTTAAGACTACTGTTGTGTACATAGTTCCGCGTAGTCAGCGCGTACACAACTTTCCCACTAGAGCGCGCCCCGCTAAGCACAACAGTGCAGGCGCAGCGATCGTCCGTCTCCGCACTACGAGATGGCGCTGCCATAGAGACGGACCAAATTCTGCTTCCGCCGATCCGCGTATTAATGTGTCACGCAGCCAATGAGATTGCTGCTAACGTAGAACCTTTTCTCCTCGCGGATCACACTCGCGCAGTGATACCTGAATGCGCGAGGTATTATAACGAGTGTACAGACCTCCAATTAGTCAGTCTGCATTAGTCTGCATTTGTCTATAGTCAAGTTTCAGTCTGCGCCTAATAAGACTACCATATTCCTGTACATAGCCATGAAGATAAATGTATAGGCACTTTTGTCAAGTATGAGAGGTATACGTGAGAATAAGATTAACGTACCAATACCAAAGGAACTTCAGATTGTCAATTGTAAATAGCATCCCGAACCAAGTTAAGTAATTTTTATGCTTGTTATTATTTTAATAAATGTGTGTGAAAAATAAATCAAGTTCTGTTTAAAGTTGGTCACCATCAATCTGCTGCTCTAAGCGTGCAAGTGGCATTTCTATCGTCTGACCTAATGGCAGAAGATAAACACACCACGATAAGACCACGAGACATATTGCTGACACTCGCCTACCTCGTTAGAGCGACAAGTCAAATAATCTGATGGTGTGTGTACCGAAGGTCTTACAGTACGCACACCACAGCCCTAGACTGTTCGTCTAATCGCGGGCGGCTCTGAAGGTCCCTTTCCTGACACCTCGCTGTTGCGAAAGGACTTTACATCACGACACAGATAGTTCAATGGCTGGACGGACAGTTCATAACATTGGGTACGAGACAGATTGGAGCACGGAACCCTCCCTCCGTAGTCAACACCGTGAGTACATGACCACGACGACTATTCAGATTCACTTGATGTTGCATATCTTGAGCTGGGACCGTTCGCTGTTCCCGTTTGGTTGGCTTCTTTTTTCACAGTTCAATAGACCTTCTTCCCGTTTACATGCTTGATCTGTATTGAGTTTTTTACATGCTATCCACTGGACCACCTCGCCACTATATCTGAGGAGTATGCGATGGGGAGTTCCCCTTGTCAGATGTTATTTCGGAGTATTGTGCCACATTACCTACTACCACCTCGCACCGCGGCCTTTTATTTGAGACTACAAAACTTTGCCGCGCTGCCATCGCGGCGCCGCCCCTCTGTGGCATCGCAAACGCTTTTGTTTGGGCCCCGCACCGCTGCGGCAGAGCCGCGGCTGCCGCGTGTTTGCCGCCGCGCGGCGCGGCGCTGCGCCGGCGCCACCTGACCTGAGGTGTGGCTCGTGGCGGGGGATTTCCCTTGCAGATGGGCGGCGGTTTGTTGATCAGCCCCGCCAGCCGTCGCTCTGAAACCCCACCCTGCTGTTTGCCCGCCGGGGCTGCGCGATGCGCGTGGCGAACCGTAGAGGTGGCGGATGTTCCCCAGTGCCGACACCAGCTTAACCCTCGTAAATAACACGGGCCGTCTGAAACACTCACGATCGAGGTCGTAAAAATGGTAGGGGGCCCTAAATTGAGTTCAGTGGGGAAAAGAATCCATTATTACAACAGAATGTTTTCTTAAACAGTTTCCACCCGCTAGTAGACATTTCATGAATACCGTGTAGCCTAGAAATCGGCCTGAGTTCGGCGAGAGTGATGGTCCACGATATATTTTTTTTTTCTCATTTGACACATTTACCGGAGCCATTGATCTAAATGAGGGGTCTCCAAACTTTTTAGTCCGTGGACCACATTGACTCCTCCACTAAGTCATAAGGGCCGAGATCTACCTAGTGGGATTAAAGCACCCTAGCACTTGTAACACCTCCGTTTTTATTATCCCGACCCGATCTGATCGAATAGCAGTCCAATATTTATTATTAACACGACCGTGAACCTAATGGGGCTGGGCCCGCATCTCGTGGTCGTGCGGTAGCGTTCTCGCTTCCCACGCCCGGGTTCCCGGGTTCGATTCCCGGCGGGGTCAGGGATTTTCTCTGCCTCGTGATGGCTGGGTGTTGTGTGATGTCCTTAGGTTAGTTAGGTTTAAGTAGTTCTAAGTTCTAGGGGACTGATGACCATAGATGTTAAGTCCCATAGTGCTCAGAGCCATTTTGAACCTAATGGGGCTGGTAATCGGAATTGACTGCTACAGAAGTTGTTGCTTTCCAGTTCGTTCTGCTCAATACTATAATACTGAATGTCTGGTAATGAGGAACACCAACACAGTTTTACTAATTACGAACTTATATTCTTCTCAAAACACAAAAAAGGAGATAGCCACTGCCTTCGTCATACATATCTTCATTTGCCATTATCGTCACACGCTAATCCATCACTGCATCCAACACTGTAATCCAAGGTTAGGCCGGCGCGGTAGACGCGAAACTAAATATCGGCACTAGTAACGTCACAGATCACTTTTATAAAGATACTTCATCACTTTCCCGGTATTTATTTATTATTTAGGGGTCTAACAACGGCGATGGCGACACCCTTCTCAGTTAAAGACCCTGTATTTCAACAAATGACCTTCACACACATCCAACACCAGCCAACCACACTGGCGCATCTCCACACTCGATCTCTCAACACGTCACAATCGATTGTTCGTCCTATCGACCTGTTCCAAGTGCAAAGTTATAGTAAGGGCCTATGGACCCCTTACACACTCCATGATCACCGTAATGTAAGGCTAAAGGAAAGATGAAATCCCAAAAATCTAAGGTTTTGGGAATAGCTAGCACTGAAACGAAGTACGATTTTTATTTAATTACATAATTTTGATTGGTGGACGTACCTGACCGAAATTCTGGCGTATTTTATTCTGGCGAATTTCACCGGCAAAAAAGTATGTCACTGCACATTCTTCACGAAAGCGTCCTGCAAAGTTTACGAAATCTCACCATCATTGTTAACAGCACTATTACTGCAAGACGTAACACAGGTAGAGTATGTCAACGCATTGTTATTTCAAGCGGCGCAACAATAAGTTTAGTTATGTAGTCTTGTAGCTAGTAGCAGAGCCAATGTCGCGGTGTATTGGTCGCGATAGGCCTCGAAACTCAATTGTTGGCAATATAGGTACCACCTCAGATATTTGGCGGGCCGGATACCGGGGGTGTCCGGCCACCTAACGCGGGCCGGTTTGCCGGCTCCCGCGGGCCGTAGTTTGGAGACCCCTTGTCTAAATTATAAATTACTAAACACCTTCGCCGAGTGATTGGCGCCGTGGTTAGCACACTGAGACGCGGATTCGGGAGGACGACGGTTCAAATCCGCGTCCGGCCACCCTGATTTAGGTTTTCCGTGATTTCCCTAAAATTACTTCAGCCAAATGCCAGGATGGTTACTTTGAAAGGGCACGGCTAACTTCCTTCTAAGCCCTCCTCTATTGCGATGGGACCGATGACCTCTCTCTTTGGTCACCTCCCCCGAATCAACCAACCAAGCAACCAATAAAAGCCCTTCCGGAAAACGTTTGCAAAAAAAAAAAAAAATGGTTCAAATGGCTCTGAGCACTATGGGACTTAACACACATCCATGCCCGAAACAGGATTCGAACGTGCGACCGTAACGGTCGCGCGGTTCCAGACTGTAGCGCCTAGAACCGCTCGGCCACTCCGGCCGGCTCAAAACGTTTGCAGTTAGAGCTTCCCTATCTAACGGCGTCCAAGTACAACTATGATTTTCAATATTTCGCGTAATTATTGGTCGAATTTTAAAAAATTAAAATACTGTTACGGTGTATTCATTAAGTACACGTTAAATGTTCAACACAATAAGGCGTATATTACAGTTAGAAACTGTGTCTTTGTCTTTAACCAGAGTAACTGATGGTGCGCAAATTCCCGTATTTTATTTGTCCAGTATTTGAGAGTGAGATCGTTTAGCGACTTCCAACGAACTGTACACGTAATTTCAAACCTTTTCTCGCTAACACTGTCACAAAATGATCACATGAAAAAAGTTTATCTGTCACTATATTTTCGCTGTTTGTGCAGTGAAACTTCGTAATCACGGATGAAGTTTTAATTTATTAGTTCTTCAGTAGTAATGGTATTCGCAACACATTTTACAGAGTCTCCAAATATATCATTGAACATACGTCCAAAATTATATCACTGTACGACACACAGTTCAGGACATATAACGTCATAAAACTGAGATGCATTACAAGCTAGCTTCTGCTTAAAAAGGAGCGCTAATTACGCACACAGTACTCATCCAGTGTTTCATAATGAGAGCAGTGACTTGCAAAAAAACTTTACACATACAGGTAATTACAAACCTTAACTAAACTCTTTCTCCCTTACATGCTTAACGTCAAATGTTTAACAAGTTAACTCATTTCTAAAATAATGAGAGTTTTGAAACTTTTTTCATATGAACACACTGCCACTTGACTGTATTGTGATATATGTGATTACGACCAGGTTTCGGCCTTTTATGCCAATTTCCAGTGACTGAATTTATGTCATTATCGCGTATTCCAGGACATGTGTTAATGACATTAAAAAAATGGCTCTAAGGACTATGCGACTTAACATCTGAGGTCATCAGTCCCCTAGACTTAGAAGTGCTTAAACCTAACTAACCTAAGGACACACATCCACGCCGGAGGGAGGATTCGAACCTGCGACCGTAGCACCAGCGCGGTTTCGGACTGAAGCGCCTAGAACCCCTTGGCCATGTTAATGACATAAACTCAATCACTTGAAAATAGCATAAAAGGCCGAAACCTGGGTCGTAATTAAAAAAAAAAACACAATACAGTCAAATGATGGTGTGTTCCTTTAAAAATTATGGGTGTCGTTCATCAACATCAAAAGTTCGAAATGTTTTATGCATTGGAGTTCGATTCTTTAAAGAATAGAGGGTTTAGCGGTTGATGATTAGATCCCGAAGAAGTAGCAAACTGCTCAGATATTGGCTGATATGTTGGACCCGCTGTTCCAAATCGTCCCTGGCATTACCTGGGGTCAGGCTCGGGTGGTTTAGCGGCCCAATGCAGTTGCGATACCGTCCCTGAGCGTTCCTGAAGCCGGAGCCTGTGCTAGCAGTGAAACAGCTGCTGTCATCCTGGAAGGTGGAAATGTCCACAGCAAACGTATTATGGAAATCAAATGAAATTATATGGTCCCAAAGATCTTTTCAACTCAACCTAAAATCCGTAATGCAGAATGAAGCAGCGAATAAAAATTTGTACTAAGGTCAGGGTTCGGACCCGGGTCTTCTGCTCACGAGGCAGATGCCCTAGCCACTACACCACCCTGGCACAGTGGCTTTTCGGAACGGCACAGATTACCCCAAAACGCCTGCCTCCTCAATGCAAATTTCCGTTCACGCCTCAGCCCACAAAATAGGTGTTCCACCTAAACCCGAACAGCATTCCAGAGGCTCTCCAGCTGTATTGGATAGCATCGAACGAAACGCTGCATCCTCCCTGAAATCCAGGCGTAGATGTTTTAATCAAATGGAACTATATTGTTCCAGAGGTCTTTTCAAGTGTCACACATCTGTGGTGAATGTATCCGCTCGTTAGATGCTGAGGTGCTTTTACAACCCAGTTGGAGAGCAGTTCGATTTTAGGGGGAATACGAAGTAGGCTGGGCGTGAATGGGAATTTGGATTGACGACAGAGGTGTGCTAGGGTAGTCCGTGCAGTTGTGCAAAGCCAGTGGGCCAGGGTGGCGTAGTGGTTAGCACATCTGTCTAGTGAGCGAGAGAACTGGGTTTGAATCCGGGTATTGCCATAAATTTTCATTCGTCGCTTCAGATTGCATGCAGGGTGTTGAAAAGAAAGTGTTGAATACTTTGAGAGGTTGTGGTACTCATCGAAATGACAAAAATGTGTCCACTGAATATGGGTTCGGAAATGGATATTTTCTGAGATAAGTCCAGTAAACATGAGTCCAGAAATGCATACGTTCTGCGATTAACACGTTGTAGGAGGTCCATGACTAAGGAATTTGTTACTAGCGCACTCGAGCAGATGTAACTTTGATGGACTGCTCACGCGCTGCCTGCCATATGAAAGCTATAAGATAATGGCAGACCAGAGAGCAGTGTCGGTAGCAGCAGCAGTAGTGGTAGCAGCTCGCAGTCGGGCGGTTGGGTCAGGTCGCTCTTAGAGAGCAGTTGTCTAGTTGCATGGCTCACAGAGGGCACTTGTTGCCTGGATGGAATTACAAGGCCAGTCGTAGAGAACGATGGCGGTGCCCGAGCGGCGAAGTATAAGGTAAAAGCAAAAATTATTATTATTTATTGCTGCGTGCATATAAAAACAACTGAATTTATTTACGATAATTGGCAGGATTATGGATAGGAGAAATCAGTAAAAACTCTAAATTCAGATGAATGACTGTCAAAAGCTATCTTCATAAGAAAGATTATTATTGAAAAATTGTTGAAAATTATCTACAAGTGAGTTTGATATAACAATAGTACTAAATGAAATGATGCAAATTACATGTGCTATTACAGCGCCATCTATCACAAAGCAAAAAAGTCGTCCAACTAAAACGTTCATATTTCTTTACGTACTACACGAATATTTCAAAAAACGCGGTTGATATCCGTTTGAACTATGGCAGCCCCATCTAGCGGGCCAACCATTGCTCCATCTGGTTTCCCCCTTCAAGCTAGACGAGTTTCGTTCCTTGTAGTTTTTTCGTTTGATGCTTATTTCGTGAGATATTTGGCCCGCTCACTATCAGTGGACCACCATGTATATTATTACGGACATGCACAAGAAAGAGCAGCACTTAGTCATCGAGAATGTTGAAATAACCGCTTAGATTCATGTTCACGATTACCTGACCTAGGAGGCCTCACCTACACCCTCCACGCACTCCGCCTTAAACGTCTCATTGTGCGGCGCTACTCTCAGCGCCTTCCATCATTTTAGAAGAGACAAAATGCCTACTCGTCGCACATCACTACACAGCTCAAGCCATCTACTGTCCAGTTTCTGTGTTGGCAGCTCATTGAAGATGTGCGGCTTGGTGTGCCTCTCCTTATATGAAGTACCCGACACCAGATCTCCATTGGAAGCTCTTCTCCTCGCAGTGTTCGCTGAAAAACTGGTCGGGATGGACCTGCGTTTACTGTCAGCAGCAATTCCTGTCGGATTTGAAACAGATTCTCATTGGCAAGGCGGGACAGTCATGTCCGATAGCTGTCGGTTCCGATCTTTTTGCGCCCGCTGTTCTGTCTGCGAGTTATACAGCTGTAAGTAGTACACCATTCTTTGTAGACACGTCGGATGGTTCGCATTGATACACCGACTACATGGTCAACTTCATTGACGGTGTGGTCACGTGTATGTCCAAACACGGCGACCCGTCTTAGTGGTCTGATTCAAATGGCTCTGAGCACTATGGGATTTAACATCTGAGTTCATCAGCTCTTGATATTCATACAAGTGGTTCTCTTTTCTCCAAAGGTCTCTTTAATTTTCCTGTAGGTAGTATCTATCTTACCCCTGGTGAGACAAGCCTCTATATCCTTACATTTGTCCTCTAGCCATCCCTGCTTAGCCATTTTGCACTTCCTGTCGATCTCACTTTTGAGACGTTTGTATTCCTTTTTGCCTGCTTCATTTACTGCATTTTTATATTTTCTCCTTTCATCAATTGAGTTCAATATTTCTTCTGTTACCATAGAATTTCTAGCAGTCCTCGTCTTTTTACCTACTTTATTCTCTGCTGCATTCACTACTTCATCCCTCAAAGCTACCCATTCTTCTTCTACTGTATTTCTTTCCCCCATTCCTGTCAATTGTTCCCTTATGCTCTCCCTGAAACTCTGCACAACCTCTGGTTTAGTCAGTTTATCCAGGTCCCATCTCCTTAAATTCCCACCTTTTTGCAGTTTCTTCAGTTTTAATCTACACAACCAATAGGTTGTGATCAGAGTCCACACCTGCCCCTGGAAATGTCTTACAATTTAAAACCTGATTCCTAAATCTCAGTCTTACCATTACATAATCTATCTGAAACCTGTCAGTATCTCTAGGCTTCTTCCATGTATACAGCCTTCTTTTATGACTCTTGAACCAAGTGTTAGCTATGATTAAGTTGTGCTCTGCGCAAAACTCTACCAGGCGGCTTCCTCTTTCATTTCTTCCCCCCAATCCATATTCAACTACTACGTTTCCTTCTCTCCCTTTTCCTACTACCGAATTCCAGTCAGCCATGACTATTAAATTTTCGTCTCCCTTCACTATCTGAATAATTTCTTTTATTTTATCATACATTTCTTCAATTTCTTCATCATCCGCAGAAATGGTTGGCATATAAACTTGTACTACTGTGGTAGCCGTGGGCTTCGTGTCTATCTTGGCCACAATAATGCGTTCACTATGCTCTTTGTAATAGCTTTCCTGCACTCCTATTTTTTTATTCATTATTAAACCTACTCCTGCATTACCCCTATTTAATTTTGTATTTATAACCCTGTATTCGCCTGACCAAAAGTCTTGTTCTTCCTGCCACCGAACTTCACTAATTCCCACTATATCTAACTTTAACCAATCCATTTCCCTTCTTAGATTTTCTAATCTACCTGCCCGATTAAGGGATCTGACATTCCACGCTCCGATCCGTAGAATGCCAGTTTTCATTCTCCTCATAACGACTTCCTCTTGAGTAGTCCCCGCCCGGAGATCCGAATGGGGGACTATTTTACCTCCGGAATATTTTACCCAAGAGGACGCCATCATCATTTATCCATACAGTAAAGCTGCATGCCCTCGGGAAAAATTACGGCCGTAGTTTCCCCTTGCTTTCAGCCGTTCGCAGTACCAGCACAGCAAGGCCGTTTTGGTTAGTGTTACAAGGCCAGGTCAGTCAATCATCCAGACTGTTGCCCCTGCAACTACTGAAAAGGCTGCTGGACCTCTTCAGGAACCACACGTTTGTCTGGCCTCTCAACAGATACCCCTCCGTTGTGGTTGCACCTACGGCACGGCTATCTGTATCGCTGAGGCACGCAAGCCTCCCTACCAACGGCAAGGTCCATGGTTCATGGGAGGGAACTACTTAAACCTAACTAACCTAAGGACATCACACACATCCATGCCCGAGGCAGGATTCGAACCTGCGACCGTAGCGGACGCGCGGTGCCAGACTGAAGCGCCTAGAACCGCTCGGCCACCCCAGCCGGCTGCTCTGATTCCATGCCACAGACTTGCACATAACACCCACCCCACCACCGTAAGTTACTTCAGCGGTGAAGGTCAGTCACTGCTGAAGTGGTTCATTTCATATAAGGCGATGAAGTTTCCTCTTAGCGTCTGTTATAAAGTCTCACGCAAAAGGATCCAACTCAGAAAGGGACACGAGCTATTATTCTCATTTACAACTGAAAGTGTTGTTAATATTGATTATTTTCAAGTACCTTAGCGCTCTCTGCTTCGCCCTCGTAGACTATATGGCCTTGAGAGATTTTTTTGTTTTTATTTAATGGAATTTTTATGTTGTTCAGAAAATCCAATATCTCCTAAGCTTTTCACAGTAATTAAGGCTATGAACAGAAAGCAGTTCTGGTAGATGGAGTCCAGAGTTTTTGTTACTCACACCTTTTGTGTTCTTATGGGGATATTTCCATAGCAGCTTTCATCCCCTAACAATATTGGTTTATTCCAACTGAGAATTGAAATACCAATTTTTATAAATTTAGCTTTAATTTTTTTAATCTAACGAAATAATTTATTAAAGAGTTTCATCGCATTTACACTCCCTTAGGGGCAGAATTTCCAGACGTAATGATATACGTGTTTTTTTTTATATTTCCTACCGAGAAGTAAAATACCAATTGTCATAGATTCAGCCTTAAAAATCCTTTGGTAGCTCTTTAGTTGTTATTTATTTAGTTTTTATTTATTTTCAAATTTCCAGAAATGCTGAAACATGTATTTTTTATTTTCTGAGTTACAAACGAAATACTAGATTCAGTAGTTCTAGCTTCAAAATTCCGTTAATAGCGAGATACTTTCAAAAAGCCTTTCGTCCCCTATCTCAACCTCTTAGGAGTGTAATTTCGGACAATCCGATCTTAAACGATGCCTACAGTATAAAATCCATACCCTCTATCCTCAGAGGTTTGGGCTGGGCGATGATCAGTTTGTGAATCAGTCTCACCCTATTTCGCCCCTTTAGGAATTCAGTTTCCAAAAACAGTGAAACACGTAGTTTCTTGTTTGTAACCGAGAAATCAAATACCAGTGTTCATAGATGTAGCTTTAGAAATACGTTAGTAGTTATTAAATAATGATAAATTTTCGAAAAAGGTTTCACCCACTATTTCACCCCTTAAGATTAAATTTCCAAAAATGCTGACACACGCAGTTCTTTCTTTCTGAGCGAGAAACCAGATACCGATTGTCGTAGGCCTAGCTTCAAACTGCGTTAATAGCGAAATTTTTCAGAAAAATTCTTGATCCCCTATTTCAGTTCCTTAGGGCTGCAATTCCGAAAAATTCCTTCTTAAACGACACGTACAGAAAAAGATCCACACCTTCTCCATGTTTGAAAAAATGGTTCAAATGGCTCTGAGCAATATGGGACTTAACATCTGAGGTCATCAGTCCCCTACGCTTAGAACTACTTAAACCTAACTAACCTAAGGACATCACACACATCCATGCCCCAGGCAGGATTCGAACCTGCGATCGTAGTATTTCATTTTGTCGCCTGTTTCGTCGAATACAGTTCTGCTATTGATTCCACTGTCTAATGCAATCAGTAAACATCTCTCGTTACCAACTATTATATTTCGCATAGTTTTTTCTGAAAATATCGTTTTCAGCTCACATTATGGCAAATTTTATGATTTATAGTAACTGGAACACGTGAGGCAATACTGACCTTACGACTTATCTTAGAAGAAAGATTGAGGAAAGGCAAACCTACGTTTCTAGCATTTGTAGACTTGGAGAAAGCTTTTGACAATGTTGACTGGAATACTCTCTTTCAAATTCTAAAGGTGGCAGGGGTAAAATACAGGGAACGAAAGGCTATTTACAACTTGTACAGAAACCAGATGGCAGTTATAAGAGTTGAGGGACATGAAAGGGAAGCAGTGGTTGGGAAGGGAGTGAGACAGGGTTGTAGCCTCTCCTCGATGTTATTCAATGTGTATATTGAGCAAGCAGTAAAGGAAACAAAAGAAAAATTCGGAGTAGGAATTAAAATCCATGGAGAAGAAATAAAAACTTTGAGGTTCGCCGATGACATTGTAATTCTGTCAGAGACAGCAAAGGACTTGGAAGAGCAGTTGAACGGAATGGATGGTGTCTTGAAGGGAGGATATAAGATGAACATCAACAAAAGCAAAACGAGGATAATGGAATGTAGTCGAATTAAATCGGGTGATGCTGAGGGTATTAGATTAGGAAATGAGACACTTAAAGTAGTAAAGGAGTTTTGCTATTTGGGGAGCAAAATAACTGATGATGGTCGAAGTAGAGAGGATATAAAATGTAGACTGGCAATGGCAAGGAAAGCGTTTCTGAAGAAGAGAAATTTGTTAACATCGAGTATAGATTTAAGTGTCAGGAAGTTATTTCTGAAAGTATTCGTATGGAGTGTAGCCATGTATGGAAGTGAAACATGGACGGTAAATAGTTTGGACAAGAAGAGAATAGAAGCTTTTGAAATGTGGTGCTACAGAAGAATGCTGAAGATTAGATGGGTAGATCACATAACTAATGAGAAAGTATTGAATAGGATTGGGGAGAAGAGAAGTTTGTGGCACAACTTGACCAGAAGAAGGGATCGGTTGGTAGGACATGTTCTGAGGCATCAAGGGATCACCAATTTAGTATTGGAGGGCAGCGTGGAGGGTAAAAATCATAGGGGGAGACCACGAGACGAATACACTAAGCAGATTCAGAAGGATGTAGGTTGCAGTAGGTACTGGGAGATGAAGAAGCTTTCACAGGATAGAGTAGCATGGAGAGCTGCATCAAACCAGTCTCAGGACTGAAGACCACAACAACAACAACAGTAACAGATATGGCTCAGTATCATGGATGTAAATGTGACGTATGCCAGTCTCTTTTCATTGCTTCCGAACGTCTTCAGAACTTTTTTATCAGGAGGATATTACCAGTTCCGTCATTTTTCTTGCAAACAAGGGAAACACCCGAATACTGTGGCCAGAAAAAGAATTACTGCAAGTATTGTAATTAATTTCCAGAAGGTCGTTGTCCATTGTTTCTGATAAAAATCAGTATGTTGTGTGTGTGGATGAGTGTTTCGCGTAAATATGAACAAGTAGTTTGTGAAATTTTGTGAGCAGTATGTATTAAAAGAGGAGGGAAAAAGGAGCGAAACAGAAGGGCCAGGAAATTTCGTATATTACTCTAGGAGATAGAAAAATCCTCAATTCTGTTTCTGTATAGCATTTTCATGTGTGCTCTTATGCGTTTCGACTGGCGACGTGAAGCTCGTGGTAACGGTCTCAGAACGACTCGCGTGTGGCCATCGCACTGACACGTCAGCTGTAGTACAACGATACTCGCTGGCCGGAAACAATCCCTTTAATCTGGGCTTCAGGAAACAGGTTTTCGTCTTTTGCTACGTGGCATAAACGATGGCGTGCCTGACTGAACGAGATGTGTGTGTGTGTGTGTGTGTGTGTGTGTGTGTGTGTGTGTGTGTGTGTGTGTGTGTGTGTGTGCGCGCGCGGGCTTGCGTGTTGGCACGCTTTCACACATACACGTGTCTGCGCGAGCGGTGTTCGCGTAATCACTGACAATTAATTTTAATTTTGTAAATGTATTTGCAGGAATGGGTGAAGTACAGAAGTAATTCGAGCGGAAGTAATGGCAGTTTGTCTGAAATGAGCACTTTTCCCCCACTTTGTTAGATTTTCATTCTTCAATGGAGATTCTTTATGGAACGTTTTTACTTAACACGTGCTTTGTTTAACCTTCAAATCTAAAGGAAGTGGAAGGGGACTCACCAAATAAGTGAACATTTCAATTTCAATGTGTTTATTAACTATCAAAAACAATCTCACATAACAATTGACAGGCGCCATTCAGGCAAGATTATTTACGAAACACTCATTACATAAAATCATAAGCCAGTTAATAAATCATTAGCCAACGGTCTCCCATAAACATTAAGAAACGCCACTCTGGCAAAATACTTAAGGAACTCTCTCATTCCATAAAATCATTAATAAACTAATGAACCATTAGCAACGATCTCATATAAATATTGACAGAAGCTACTAAGGCTGAATTTGACCATAACTTTAACAAAACAACTCTAGTTAAGACACGTTATTTAAGACCCTTTCAATTGCAATACTTTAACATTACATGTAAAATAACAGTGGACACACAGCCTCAATTTTCACTCGAATACTTAGAACATATTTGTTAAAACGTAACTTGGTCAATCTTGCAAATTACTAGACTAGAGAACCTTGCAGAGCGAACCACGAAATTATTCAAATGCCCATTGGCTTGTAAGATGGGCTTTAATGGCATAGAAAGTTACAACTTTGTACAATCACAAATGTGTAACAATAGAAGTAAGGCCCAAGCTATCATGGAGGAAGCTTAACCTCGAACGGTGGAGCCGACTGAGAGAAGTAATGCTTAACTTGGAACCAAGACGTGGCTCCGTTTGCAGTCGAGTAGGTCACCAAATGTGAACCCAGCAGACGCTACCGAAGAGGAACGCACGAGCTCAGGCCAAGTCCACCGCCCGTAAGCCAAACTTGTAATCTAAAGGGAAGCTCTGCGCTTCGGTTGCCCGCTGCCTCAGCTCAGTGAAACACAGACCACACCCGACAACGGGAAGCAAAAAAAACTTTTCTTATCTTTTAACATTCAAGATTGATCAGTAAATTAACACTATAAAATCAAGGCTAAACAATAACTAATTTCACTCGCAAGTCCTCTCTTTAAGTGAAACAGTACCTGATAAAACAAACGCTAGGAGTGGGCAATGAACTGGCTCACGAGAACCGACACTCACTAGAACTTAACGAATCACATATTGGCCACCTTAAGTGGGCCTGCGAAGTTCAACACGGTAACCTTTATAAATGAAAACTTAGATTGCCCGCAGAGGACATGTTGACATGGATTAACCGTAAGCAAATGAAACACTCGCTAATAATAGCTAATGAACTGACATTCTGCAAGTGCATCAATATTACGCGGAAGCAGAGCACACGCTTAGTAAGAGGCATCAAATGAAATCGAACACACATAACATCACGCTTTCGGCAACGTCTTACTGTACCAAGAGCGATCACAGTGACAGTTAACTAAGCGCTCTTAGTAATTACAGTACTTAACTGTGTATCTTGACGCTGGGACGATTTTGCGAAGGTGTCAGACCATCACTTCGCGAGACCGCAACAGCGTGTCCCCCCAAGGAAGCGGGCACTTCCACAGCTCACGAGGCTGCCGGAGAATGCAGAGCGCCGGCCAACCCCCGCCGCCTCCAGTACAACCACGTGACAACCGCCGCCTCCAGTATAACCACGTGACAACCGCCGCCCGGCCTCAGGCACGCCGTCTTCGCTTCTGCCCGCCAGCCAATCGCCGACTCGCGCACCGCCGCCTTCCGTTCGCAAAGCGTTGCCCCTTTTCCTCCTTACTCGCGGTCGGCACTCGCTTATATCCCGAGCCGACCAAAGCCCCAAGACAAACCTCTGTACTAGGAAACCGATAGTATTCATTTCAGAGATATTACTGGCGCCGGTCCCGACACGGCTCATTGTACTTCACGTGCCATTGTCGAATTCTGAGAGTCATATGTTTCTTAACTTCCCGTCATCTTTTTGTGAACTTTTAATTCACATGCTTTTTTTGTTATTCCCCAGCTATTCTTTTCTTCGTCGAATTTTTGCAAGAATCGAACACATACATCCATTGATAAAACACTGTATGCTGATTTCCCTTCAAGTAACCTCTGCGGAATACTACTGGAATATTCACTATACGCCTTTCAACAGACAGCTAAGATGTATCTGCATTACCGCCATACGCCGTACCTAGCACCGCAACATTCCGGCCACTCAGTTCATCTCTCCTGACAAGAGTAGAAGCACCGCGAGAAAAGCGTATTAGCCAAGTCAGGGTTGCGCTGTTGTATTTTACTCAACTGTCAATTCAGCTATGTGGTAACGTCACTACTTCATAAACTTACATTATGGGAAAAGTTTAGAATTAACTGCTCCAGCTACAGTTTAACACCTACTATAGCTCCGCGAGCAGCAAAAGAGGAAAATTATACAGTTTTGACAACAACTAAGACAGCGGTATCATTTGGATATCAAGACCACCTGGTAAAACCTGAAGATGGCAATCACGCAGAAACAAGCCTGTCGTAACAGAAAATATGTAATCGAACACGGCAGCGTCTTGGTCTCATAGCATAATATGCACTGAAGCGGTAAAGAAACTGGTATAGGCATGCGTGTTCAGATACAGATATATGTAAACTGGCAAATGTGACAACAAGTGTTTGGCGCAGTTGTTATATCGGTTACTGCTGCTACAATGGTAGGTTATCGACATTTAAGTGAGACTGAAAGTGGCGTTAAACTCGGCGCACGAGCGATGGGACACGGCATCTCCGAGGTAGTGATGGAGGGGGATTTTCCCGTACGACCATTTCACGAATATCAGGAATCCGGTAAAGCATCGGATCTCCGACATCGCTGCGGCCGGAAAAAGATCCTGCAAGAACGGGACGAACGTCGACTGAATAGAATCGTTCATCGTGACAGAAGTGCAACCCTACCGCAAATTGCTCCAAAATACAGTGCTGGGCCATCAACAAGTGTCAGCGTGCAAATCATTCAACGAAACATCATAGATATGCGCTTTCGGAGCTGAAGGTCCACTCGTGTCCACTTGGTGACTGCACAACACCTCGCCTGGGCCCGTCAACATCGACATTGGACTGTTGATGAGTGTAAACATGTTGCCTGGTCGGACGAGTCTCGTTTCAAATTGTATCGAGCGGATCGACGCGTACGGGTATGTAGACAACCTTATGAATCCATGGATCCTCAAAGTCAGCAGGGGACTGTTCAAGCTGGTGGAGGGTCTGTTATGGTCTGGGGCGTGTGCAGTTGGAGTAATACGTCTAGGTACGATTGTGACACGTGACACGTACATAAGCATCCTGTCTGATCACCTACAACCATTCATGTCCATTGTATTGGGCAAATCCAGGAGGACAATGCTACACCCCACACCTCTAGAATTGTTACAGAGTGGCTCCAGGAACTCTCTTCTGAGTTTAAAAATTTCCGATGGCCACCAGACACTCAAGACATGAACATGATTGAACATATCTGGGACGTCTTACAACGTGCTCCACCCCATCGTACTGTTACGGATTTATGGACAACGCTGCAGGATTTATGGTGTCAGTTCCCTCCAGTGTTACTTCAGTCATTAGTCGAGTCCAGCCACGTCATGTTGCGGCACTTCTGCGTGCGCGCGGGGACCCAGTATGTACCAGTTTCTTTGGCTCTTCAGTGTACATGACCGCACAAGAGTTGCGCTCCGTTGCATATACACTGCAGAAACGCCCTCAAACGGAAACTTTTTGATCGATCCTAACAATAATTCCAATTCCAAACCGGAAAGTTGCTGACAGTTATGAATACCACCAAACCATGTTTGAAAGCCGGCTGGAGTGGCCGAGCGGTTCTAGGAGCTACAGTCTGGAACCGCGCGACCGCTACGGTCGCAGGTTGGAATCCTGCCTCGGGCATGAATGTGTGTGATGTCCTTAGGTTGGTTTAAGTAGTTCTAAATTCTAGGAGACTGATGACCTCAGAAGTTAAGTCCCATAGTGCCGAGAGTCGTGTCTGACAAGGTATGGTTATGCAATAATGTCGAGCATTATTTACGAAAGAGTGGAAAACTGGTAGAAGGCCGGCCGCGGTGGCCGTGCGGTTCTGGCGCTGCAGTCCGGAACCGCGGGACCGCTACGGTCGCAGGTTCGAATTCTGCCTCGGGCATGGGTGTGTGTGATGTCCTTAGGTTAGTTATGTTTTAGTAGTTCTAAGTTCTAGGGGACTTATGACCTAAGATGTTGAGTCCCATAGTGCTCAGAGCCATTTGAACCATTTTGAACTGGTAGGAGCCGACAAGATGTGTTTGGTCTCCGGAGAAATGTATAAACAAGCGAGGCAATGAAGTCCGGTGACTTTTTTGATGGGTAGAAGAAATGTCATTTCTAGAAATGTCATTTCTAGATTTAGAGAACGGTTTTATCAATGCTGAGTGGAATAAATTCAGAGTGTGGCAACAAAAACTAAAGAGCACGAAAAATTGCTTACAATTTCTTCAGGTTCCGGCCGGCGGTTACAAGAGTCTAATGAGGCAGGTAGAGCGAAGTTCTAATAAGAACGTACTGAATCCAATGGGAAAAAAATTACGGCGTAACTTGGGATTAGTTCTAAGGGTACATCCTGAGCAATCACGATATAGTTAATCTGATAATGGAGGGAAGTACGATGGATAAAAATCTTTGCTGCTCGGGATAGCCGTGCGGTATGAGGCGCCCCGCCACGATTTGCGCTCCTTCTCCCCCCTTCCTTCCTCCCCCCCCCCCCCCCAACCATCCCCTGTCGGAAGTTCGAGTCCTCCCTCGGGCATGGGTGTGTGTGTTGTCCTGAGCGTAAGTTAGATTAAGCACTTTATAAACCTACGGACCGATGACCTCAGCAGTTTGGTCCCATTGAAGCTTACCGCAAATTTCCAAATAAAAATTTTATATGGAGAGTTGGACATCTATACACGAATACAGTAAAAAGTTTTAAATGGATGAAGAGGTTTCTTCGGACAACAGCAACCAAAAGTAAGCTTGGGAAGAAATTTTGTGCAAGAAGTCTATTGTGTAAAATTAGAAAGAATGGAGCTTTTTTTCCAAACCGGTGCTAGTATTGTGTGCACTTCACCCGTATATGTTTAACGAGGCCGTGTGAGTATTAAATGACACGGCGTTATACCGAATGTAGCAGAATATTTGTGTTCGCGCCTGTGTGACCGAGGTTTCCGCGCCTCTGTTGTGGAAAACGCTCGGGTGTATTCCCCCGCCGCTTCGCCTTGTGGTGAAAACAAGCTCGATGTTCATTTGTTTTGCCCCGTTGTTTACCAGGGCGTCAGCTGCGGGCTTAAATGTTTACCGATGTGAGGACCCGACTGGGAACATTGTGTTTGCTTGCACGCGCTTGTATTTTCGTGTTTGTTCGCGCGCTCTCTTTATTGGGGGTGTTTGTTGCGTTTTAGGTCAAGCTCTCGCTGTGGAGGGCTGAAGACAACGTCCCATCAGTTCATAGCGCAGCTGTCACTGCCTGCGGCCTTCCTTAATAGCGACGCACTCCCCGGCCTCGACCTTATGTTTTGGCCTTCATCGTGGACACACTATTTTGCTGTCACCAGTTACACGGTTTAGCCTTCAAAAATTGCCCTATTCAGCCGTCAACAAGTACCAAAAAAATCACTTTTTGGGAAAAATATAAATATACAAACTACTTAAAAATGACAAAACAGTATTTCTTCAGTATCTGCAAAAAGAGAGAGCTTCTCAATTTCTGACTATAGAAATAATACTGTTTTCGTATTTTTACAAAAAATGCTTACAAAGAGCTTCGTACAATCACAGTCCTTTGAGATCGAAGGAGTTTTGTTAATTCGAGTATGTTAGTTGCAAACTGTTATCATTCAAGAAAACTTGTCGAGTAGTCACTAAAATGGTGGTTACACCTTCTCTATAGGGTCGTGGTCAGATTTTAAAACTGCTAACTAAAACATTATTAAGATATTAGGGTATGCAGATGATCTAAACATCATTAGCGATAGGAAAGAATCTGTAACAGCAAATGCGAATGCGTTAATCAAGGCTAGTGAAGATGTAGGTCTAAGGATAAGTGAAGACAAAACTAAATATCTGGTTACTACTAGAATGCCAACAGCAGTAGAATGTTAAGAGTTGGAGACATGCAGTTTGAAAAAGTGAACACATTTAAGTATCTAGACGAGGACATCAATTCGAGAAATGAGATTGAATCCGAACTGAAGAAGAGATTATGGGCGGCAAATGCGTGCTACTTCTCACTGAATAGATTACTTTCATCACGGATATTGTCTAGGAATTTAAAGATTAGAATATACAAAACTATTATCCTACCAGTTATGCTGTATGGGTGTGAGACTTGGTCTCTCACTGTGCAAAATGAAAAGCCGTTTCGAGTACTTGAAAACAAAATTTTGAGGAAAATTTTCGGAGCCAAAAGGGACGACATTTGCGGAGAGTGGCGAAAAATGCATAACGAAAAGGTTCACGAACTCTATTCAAGCCCTGACATAATCAGTATTATTAAATCACGTAGGCTGCGATGGGCGGGTCCCGTAGCTCGAATGGATGAGGGCAGGGCAGCGCGCAGAGTACTGGTAGGGCACTTAGAGAGAAAACGTCCTGTGGGGAGGCCGAGGCGTAGATGAGAGGACAATGTGAAGGCTGATTTGAGGAGCCTAGGTATTGAAGGTGAATCGAAGGAAATAGCCCAAGACAGGGACAGATGGCGAAAATATCGAGTTCGGTATGACAAGTGAGTAAGTAAGTAACTAAAACATATTGAAATCGGAAATTACCAGGATCAGGCAAATGACATGGAAGGACTAGGCACCTTTAACTAACATCATCTATCCTTGGACAACAATATTTATTTTTATACTTTTCTTTGAAAACAGGAGGTCCTCCTTGAAACCTATATAGAAAAAAAACTGAAATTAATGTGCCATTACAGGCGTACAAGGTGGTGAATGAGACAGCCATTAAATTACAATAATAATAACATCAAAGAAACTCAAGAAATAACACCTTAACAATACCGGACTTTTTAAAAATTTTGAATTAAACAGTTTAAAATAAACTAGCCAATTAAAATAATTAAAACAGTTCAATACAGATATATTTTAAGCGAATTCCAGTCCAAGGAATTAAACAGACCCCCAAAAAATAAATATAAAAAAAGGTAACACACGGATTACCCAAGAGGTTTACACCAAAAAAGATTCACAACAAAACTTAAAACAAGAATACAGTATGTATTGAACATTAAAGAGAAAATATCCTTTGCGAAACCAGTTAATCAAAGGCCTTTTGACAGACAGCAAAATTGCGTCAGGTAACACAAGATACTCAGACTGAGCACAGAGATACAAGACGCGCGACTGCAAACGAACAGTAAGCTGCTCTAGGAAATGCTCTCCATCAACATAGTAAGTGAAACTTCCTGGCAGATTAAAAGTGCGTGCCGGACCGACTCGAACTCGGGACCTTTGCCTTTCGCGGGGAACTGCTCTACACATTGAGCTACCCAAGCACGACTCACACCCCATCCTCACAGCATCAATTCTGCCAATACCTCGTCTCCTACGTACCAGACTTGACAGAAACTCTTCCGCGAAACTAGGACTCCTGGACTAATGCTGTGAGCCGGGGTAGAGGTGCTTAGGTAGCTCAGTCGATAGAGCACTTGCCCATGACAGGTAAAGGTCCCGAGTTCGAGTCTCGCTCCGGCCCACGGTTCTAATCTGCCACGAAATGTCATATCAGTGCACACTCCGCTGCGGAGTAAAATCTCATTCTGGAACTTATTAAGTGCTGTTACAAACAAGGAAAACAAGTGTTCGACTGGATTATACAAGTAAAATTATGGTTTACACATGATTGTACTTATAGAGCGTTTCCGATAAGTTGGTACGCCGTAGGAAATAAACTTCGCTAGCAGAAAACTACAGAAATGGAGCTGTGCGTTCGTCCAGGGAGACGTATAGTAAACTACTCGCCAGTGTCTTACCAGTAGCCGGAACTCACACCACTCTTAGAAGGGCTGGAAAATAGTAATACCAGTTAGTCCCACAGTTTCTAATATATCATGAAAACACATATTAGAACTTAGTACAGCTGGTTGCCTTGCTTAAAGAATTTTAAAACAAAAACAATTAAAGAGAAACTAGATAAGACACAGGCACATGCTGTAGATCAAAATGGTTCAAATGGCTCCAAGCACTATGCGACTTAGCCGGCCGGTGTGGCCGTGCGGTTCTAGGCGCTTCAGTCTGGAACCGCGTGACCGCTGCGGTAATACGGCGTTCATGACGACTCAGTAAACATAAACACGAAAATCAGCTCAAACAGCTTGCGGATGAGGAAATGCGTGCACAGAGGTGAACAACTAGTTACGCACAACATAAGCGAACCACATCATCGCCTTTTTCCAGTCCTGGCGAAGGAGATGAACGACGACTTGGAAAAGACGACGAACACCGCAGCAGACTTATTATCGACATGGCGCACAAAGTAAAGAGATGATTTCGAAGAGATAACTACAGTTCTGTGCTTTAGATAAAAGTCATGCAGGCATTCTATGTAACGAAATAACGCACCAGCAAGCCAAGAGAGCTGCTACATGCGGAGCTTACTATAATATCCACCGAATTCTACATCATTAAAAATTCGGAGTCAGATCCCAGAGCGAAGAGAAATGGGAAACATCAAGTGTAAACAAAAGAAAATAAAACGGTCGGGTTGGCTCTACATGCCTCGCCACCTCGCCTTCGTAACATGTCAGCACTCCGCAGAAATCTCTCTAGAAGCACTCTAGTGAGAGTCAATCACGACAGCTTCCCTTCTCATTTGTATCGCCCGCAACAAAGAAATTCACGACACTAGCGATTGCAGTAACTGACATAGCGGAGATACACTGAAGTGCCAAAGAAACTGGTAGAGGCATGCGTATTCAAATACAGACATATGTAAACAGGCAGAATACTGCGCTGCGAGCGGCAATACCTGTATGAGACAACAAGTGTCTGGCACAGCTGTCAGATTGGTTACTGCTGCTACAAATCTAGGTTATCAAGATTCAAGTGAGTTTCAAAGTGGTGCACGACCGATGGGACACAGCATCTCCGAGGTAGCGATGAAGTGACGATTTTCCCCTACGACCATTTCACGAATGTGTCGTGAATATCAGGAATGCGGTAAAACATGTAACATCAAATCCACTACATCACTGCGGCCGGAAAAGGATCTTGCAACAACGGGACCAACGACGGCTGAAGAGAATCGTTCAGCGTCACAAAAGTGCAACCCTACCGCAAATTGCTGCAGATTTCAGTGCTGGGCCATCAACAAGTGTCAGCGTGCGAACTATTCAACGAAACATCATCGATATGGGCTTTCGGAGCTAAAAGTCCACTCGCGTAACCTTGACGACTGCACGACACGAAGCTTTACGCCTCGCCTGGGCCCGTCAACATCGACATTGGACTATTGATAAGTGGGCCCTCCACGATATTAAGTAGGTGTAACAGTTTCTTTAGCTCTTCAGTGTATGTCGAGAATGATGTCACCCAAAGTACAAGGCGCAATGCAGGGTACAAATTTTAATCTTGGAAATATGCTCCATTTGCCTGATATGTCATAGGTATAGGTAATCGTTGAAAAACTGGAAGAGATTCTCATATAACTGTGTCGCCGTTTTCAGTGTGCGTGCGAAGTACTTCTAACAAATGGTTCAAATGGCTCTGATAACAAATGGTTCAAATGGCTCTGAGCACTGTGGGACTTAACATCTGAGGTCATCAGTCCCCTAGAACGTAGAACTACTTAAACCTAACTAACCTAAGGACATCACACACATCCATGCCCGAGGCAGGATTCGAACCTCCGGCCGTAGCGGTCGCGCGGTTCCAGACTGTAAGGCCTAGAACCACTCGGCCAGTCCGGCCGGCTCGCAAGTAGTGACAGATTTGTTAGATCGATGAGGCAGGGAAGCATTGTGCCCATCCATGACATTCCCCGGACAAGCTCTTGAGAGGTCAACTTGGTTTCTAAATTCGCAGAGGCACAGAATGGGATTCGCTTCAGAACTGTTACAAGGATTCGTCAGACAATAGGTCGCCCCACTGCAACCACCAACTCAACTCGAGCTGCTAACGGTATCCTACGACTTCCGTATCGCTGGCAACGGGATGTAAATACTCCTTTGAAGAATGTAAAACTTCGAAACGTGTGTCAGTTTTGTGTAAGTTATAAATAAGTAGTTGCCACTATTAAAGTTGGAAATCTCGTGCACAGCACTTAAACGTAACATTTTCTTAATGACATGGAATTTCTTTTTGTGTTACAGGTAAGCATCAAGGACTGAATCCTAGCAGATATTTGAAGTAGCGGATCAAGGTATCGTATACGTGTCAATTCTCTTTGTAGCAGAAAGTGTGCAGCGACACATTATAAATACGAGGTTAAGAGTCCTGACATTTGGCTGTGAGCGCGTCATTCAGCCAATACCTACAACACTACTGGCCATTAAAATTGCTACACCAAGAAGAAATGCAGATGATAAACGGGTATTCATTGGACAAATATATTATACTAGAACTGATGACATGTGATTACATTTTCACCCAATCTGGGTGCATAGATAGTGAGAAATCCGTACCCAGAACAACCACCTCCGCCCGTAATAACGACCTTGATAGCCTGGGCATTGAGTCAAACAAGAGCTTGGATGGCGTGTACAGGTACAGCTGCCCATGCAGCTTCAAAACAATGCCACAGTTCATCAAGAGTAGTGACTGGCGTATTGTGACGAGACAGTTGCTCGGCCACCGTAGACCAGACGTTTTCAATTGGTGAGACACCACGAGAATGTGCTGGCCAGGTCAGAAGTCGAACATTTTCTGTATCCAGAAAGGCCCGTACAGGACCGGAAACCTGCGGTCGTGCATTATCCTGCTGAAATGTAGGGTTTCGCAGGGATCGAATGAAAAGTAGAGCCACGCGTCGTAACACATCTGAAATGTAACGTCCACTGTTCAAAGTGCCGTCAATGCGAACGAGAGGTGACCGACACGTGTAACCAATGGCACACCATACCATCACGCCGGGTGATACGCCAGTATGGCGATGACGAATACACGCTTCCAATGTGCGTTCACCGCGATGTCGCCAAACACGGATGCGACCATCACGATGCTGTAAACAGAACCTGGATTCATCCGAAAAAATGACGTTTTGCCATTCGTGCACCCAAGTTCGTCGTTGAGTACACCATCGCAGGCGGTCCTTGGTTCAAAATGGTTCAAATGGCTCTGAGCACTATGGGACTCAACTGCTGAGGTCATTAGTCCCCTAGAACTTAGAACTAGTTAAACCTAACTAACCTAAGGACATCACAAACATCCATGCCCGAGGCAGGATTCGAACCTGCGACCGTAGCGGTCTTGCAGTTCCAGACTGCAGCGCCTTTAACCGCACGGCCACTTCGGCCGGCGCAGGCGGTCCTGTCTGTGATGCAGCGTCAAGGGTAACCGCAACCACGGTCTCCGAGCTGATAGTCCATGCTGCTGCAAACGTAGTGGAACTGTTAGTGCAGATGGTTGTTGTCTTGAAAACGTCCCCATATGTTGACTCAGGGATCGAGACGTGGCTGCACGATCCGTTACAGCCATGCGGATAAGATGCCTGTTATCTCGACTGCTAGTGATACGAGGCCGTTGGGATCCAGCACGACGTTCCGTATTACCCTCCTGAACCCACCGATTCCATATTCTGCTAACAGTGATTGGATCTCGACCAACGCGAGCAACAATGTCGCGATACGATAAACCGCAATCGCGATAGGCTACAATCCGACCTTTATCAAAGTCGGAAACGTGACGGTACGCTTTTCTCCTCCTTACACGAGGCATCACAACAACGTTTAACCAGGCAACGGCGGCCAACTGCTGTGTGTGTGTGTGAGAAATCGGTTGGAAACTTTCCTCATGTCAGCACGTTGTAGGTGTCGGCACCGGCGCCCACCTTGTGTGAATGCTCTGAAAAGCTAATCATTGGCATATCACAGCATCTTCTTCCTGTCGGTTAAATTTCGCGTCTGTAGCACGTCATCTTTGTGGTGTAGCAATTTTAATGGTCAATAGTGTACATCTTCTGATGTTGCAAACATTTATGAAGGGCGTTCAGGAAGTAATGCAACACGATTTTTTTTCTGAAAGCAGTTTTTTTTAAAATTCAGAATTCCAATACACCATATTACTGCCCTCTCTTTTGGCTACGAAACTCTATTATTCAACATAGTCTCTTTCAGTGCCTGGCCCTTATGCCACGTAGGTGGGAGGGCTGGTGTGCCCGACCAGTGTCACTCTGCTGTTGAATGTCGGAGCGAACGTCTTCCTGCTTCCCATGAACTGCATCCCTTAATTCGGCCAAACGCATGGCCAGAAGGTGCGAGATCCAGGCTGTAAGGTGGAAGAGGAATAAGAGTCCAATGAAATTTTGTGAGCACCACGAACCTAGACACCCAGATGAGCAGCGAGGTGTTTGATTGTGATACGTCGATCACCTCGAATGAAAGTGTCCGCACGTTCCAACACTGCAGGAGTCGCAGCCAGACCGGGCAAGTTAGCGCGACCTTGTTGCGATGGCGACAGACGCCTTGCCCAACGACTCGTCATGCTTTTATTCACCGTCAGGGATCCGTAGACGTTCTGCAGTATTGCTGATGCCCAGGTTTTCCACCAAAAGAAACTCAGTGACAGCCCTCTGCCTGGAACTCAGCTCCTTTACAGACGCCATTTTCAAGGCTACATATAGCACCGCCACCTGTCGGTATATAACGAAATAATAGGAGCTGAATCGGGAATATTCCACCATGTCCCACAACAAATTCCCCGTTTATTTAACCCAAAACGGCCGAGGAAAAAATGTGTTGCAGTAATTATTGAATGTCCCTAGTAACAGGTAACAAATACTTGAATAATTTCTTCCATTCCCCAATAGAAAATAAGAACATTTTGTTTACGGAAGAGCTATGGAAAAAGATTAACCGATAGGAATATATCAATAACGAGCAACAAAAAAAAGCAACGTTTTCTTGACGTAAGGCACGGCTCAAAAATGGTGAGTGTGTGTCAATCGGTTCCGTGGAATCAGCGTAGTGTGTCAGTGTGGAGACGTGATACACTGGCACATAGGAGCTACTATGTTTGAACGTGTCCATTAATAGGCTCACACGGCCAAACAAAACGTCATAACAGTTTTAGAAATAAGGCGAAGGAAACGTGGGACGGCTAGGCAAGGTTCAGGGAAAACATCTTTCACCCTTGGTTCACACACGTTATTGAAACAAAGCCAAAATCTTTTAATAAGAAAACATTCCTGGTGTTTTAAGAAATATAATTAAAAAGAGACCTGTAGCATAAAGTACAGTCCGTCCCAAGCCCTTGAGAAACCTTCACAGATGCTCAATGCTTAACAGAAGTGTTAACGACTGAAAAGGAAGGAAAACAATTTAGGAGACTCTCTACCCCCCCCCCCCCCCCCCAATAAAAAGGGTGCTTTCCTTTCAGTGTAGCAAATATGTACAAAATCCTTAAGATTTTAAACTGCCAACCAGTCCAGAATGTTTATCAAAACTTACAATTTTTCTCTCAGTTTAAACTCAACAGCAATTTTTTTTAAACTAAGGTATTAACCATTTAAGAAAACAACCATTTACGGACGCGTCCAATATATACAGGGTCAGTCACCTAACGTTACCGCTGGATATATTTCGTAAACCACATCAAATACTGACGAATCGAGTCCACAGACCGAACGTGAGGAGAGGGGCTAGTGTAATTGGTTAATACAAACCATAAAAAAATGCACGGAAGTATGTTTTTTAGCACAAACCTACGTTTTTTTAAATGGAACCCCGTTAGTTTTGTTAGCACATCTGAACATATAAACAAATACGTAATCAGTGCCGTTTGTTGCATTGTAAAATGTTAATTACATCCAGAGATATTGTAACCTAAAGTTGACGCTTGAAACCTCCGACGTTCAGTTGCGTGTTGTAACAAACACGGGCCACGGTCGGCGAGCAGCATCTGCAGGGACATGTTTACGATGACGACCGTGTTTACGAGTGTTGCTGTAGTGCACTGTTGTGGTTTGGTCCAGCTGTCGCAGTGTCCGCATGTAGCGCTTGCTAATATTGTTATTCTGCATTCGTCTCCGCACGCAGACCAACTGTAGTACACCATGTTACCAGACGTCTGTGATAGTGTAGTGTTGTAGGAACTGTGACCATGGTGTATTCGAACTCTGAAAAGGCGGAGATGATACTCATCTATGGCGAGTGTCGACGAAATGCAGCTGAAGCCTGCAGGGTGTATGCAGAACGGTACCCGGACAGAGAGCATCCAACGTGCCGCACATTGCAAAACATCTACCGCCAACTGTATGCAACAGGTATGGTCGTAGCACGCAAACGGGTCCGTAACAGACCCGTCACAGGAGAAGCGGGTGCAGTTGGTGTGTTAGCTGCTGTTGCCATGAACCCACACATGAGTACACGGGACATTGCGAGAGCCGGTGGACTGAGTCAAAGTAGTGTCATGCGCATACTGCATCGTCACCGCTTTCACCCGCTTCATGTCTCGCTACATCAGCAATTACATGGTGATGACTTTAATTATCGAGTGCAATTCTGTCAATGGGCATTAACAGAGAATGCGTTACAGTCCTACCTGTTTACCGATGAAGCGGGTTTCACAAACCACGGGGTAGTGAATCTACGGAACATGCATTACTGGTCCGTGGACAGTCCTCGCTGGCTCAGACAGGTAGAGCGACAGCGACCGTGGACTGTAAATGTATGGTGCGGAATCATTGGCGACCACCTCATTGGTCCTCACTTCATTGCAGGGGCCCAAACAGCTGCAACATACATCGCGTTTCTACAGAATGATCTGCCAACGTTGCTCGAAAATGTCCCGCTGGAAACGCGTTGAGGTATGTGGTATCAGCATGATGGTGCACCTGCACATTCCGCAATTAACACTAGGCTGACCCTTGACAGGATGTTCGACGGGCGTTTCATAGGACGTGGAGGACGCATAAATTGGCCAGCCCGTTCTCCTGATCTTACACCTCTGGACTTCTTTCTGTGGGGTACGTTAAAGGAGAACGTGTACCGTGATGTGCCTACAACCCCAGAGGATATGAAACAACGTATTGTGGCAGCCGGCGGCGACATTACTCCAGATGTACTGCGGCGTGTACGACATTCATTACGCCAGAGATTGCAATTGTGTGCAGCAAATGATGGCCACCACATTGAACATCTATTGGGCTGACATGTCGGGACACACTCTATTCCACTCCGTAATTGAAAACGGAAACCACGTGTGTACGTGTACCTCACACCTCATGGTAATGTACATGTGCGTCAGTGAAAAAGACCAATAAAAAGGTGTTAGCATGTGGACGTAATGTGCTGTTCCAGTCTCTTCTGTACCTAAGGTCCATCACCGTTCCCTTTGGATCCCTACGTAATTCGGTGCTCTCCGATACACACGATCGAACAGCGGAGGAGTGGTACTCAAGCGTCAACTTTAGGTTACAATACCTCCGGAAGTAATTAACATTTTACAATGCAACAAACGGCACTGATTACGTATTTGTTTATATGTTCAGATGTGCTAACAAAACTTACGGGGTTCCATTTAAAAAAACGTAGGTTTGTGTTAAAAAACATACTTCCGTGCATTTTTTTTATGATTTGTATTAACCAATTACACTAGCCCCTCTCCTCACGTTCGGTCTGTGGAATCGATTCGTCAGTATTTGATGTGGTTTACGAAATACAGAGTTATTACAAATGATTGAAGCGATTTCACAGCTCTACAATAACTTTATTATTTGAGATATTTTCACAATGCTTTGCACACACATACAAAAACTCAAAAAGTTTTTTTAGGCATTCACAAATGTTCGATATGTGCCCCTTTAGTGATTCGGCAGCTCCCTGCTTTCTTTATTCGTCGACTTCCGCTGGCTACGCGTGAAACTTGCCCGCACGCGTTCAACCGTTTCTTCGCTCACTGCAGGCCGACCCGTTGATTTCCCCTTACAGAGGCATCCAGAAGCTTTAAACTGCGCATACCATCGCCGAATGGAGTTAGCAGTTGGTGGATCTTTGTTGAACTTTGTCCTGAAGTTTCGTTGCACTGTTATGACTGACTGATGTGAGTGCATTTCAAGCACGACATACGCTTTCTCGGCTCCTGTCGCCATTTTGTCTCACTGCGCTCTCGAGCGCTCTGGCGGCAGAAACCTGAAGTGCGGCTTCAGCCGAACAAAACTTTATGAGTTTTTCTACGTATCTGTAGTGTGTCGTGACCATATGTTAATTAGTGGAGCTACAGTGAATTTATGAAATCGCTTCAATCATTTGTAATAGCCCTGTATATCCAGCGGTAATGTTAGGTGACTCACCCTGTATACTTTCAAGACAAGCATTCAGTTACGTATAACCGATTTAAAATATTAAAGTCAGTGATTGCACCATAATTAATAAAATCTTACAATTTCTTTAAGTTAAACAAAAAGGAAAACTTTTAAGCTATGAACCCATTAAGAAAATAACCAACTATTTTAGAGATACCCCAAAACACTCCTTCAAGGCATACTTTCACTTATGTGTAACTGCTTTACGTAACTCTTGATTTGGCAAACCATTTGCAGAGCTGTCGTCCCCTGGTTGTCGCAGATTCGGACGTCCAGACACCCTTCAGAAAGGCGTCGTCTTTTGCAAGGCGTGTCCCTCACGGCGACAATACTAGAACAGCTGACTTTATACCACTTGTCCGGAAGTAGTTTCAATAAACATACACTGAAGGAGAAAGTAAGTCCAGCGCGAAATAGTTGAGTGCCTTTGTGACACCACACGCAATGTGGAAGCACGGAGCTACCAGGGGCTCGAGAGGCAACGGGCAGAAAACGGGGGCCGCAACCTCACGCGGCCGTATCGAACCAAAACACAAGAGGGAAGTTACGGAGACCCGGAACAACTCAAGAGCTGGCCGACAGACTCCAAGGTTAAACCAAACAGTCGCCCAGCTCAGATCGGCTCCAGAGAAGACAGCAGCTTGCACAGTTCAAGGGATGGGGTTAATGATACACACCCGCTACCCCGAAGATATCAGAAAATACACTGAAGCTCCAAAGAAACTGGTATACGCATGCGTGTTGAAATACAGAGATATGTAAACAGGCAGAATACGACGATGTAGTCGGCAACGCCTATGTGAGACAACAAAAGTCTCGAGCAGCTATTACATCGGTTACTGCTGCTACAGCGGTAGGTTATCAAGATTTTAGTGAATTTGAACGTGGTGCTATAGACGGCGCACGAGCGATGGGAACCAGCAGTCCGAGGAAGCGATGAAGTGGGGAAGACCATTTCACGAGGTTACCCTGAATATCACGAATCCTGTAAAACATCTCATCTCCGACATCTCTGCGGCCGGGAAAAGATCCTGCGAGAACTGGACCAACGGCGACAGAAGAGAATCGTTCAACGTGACAGAAGTGCAACCCTTTCGCAGATTGCTGCAGATTTCAAGGCTGAATCATCAACAAGCGTCAGCGTGCGAATCATTCAACGAAACATCATCGATATGGGCTTTCGGAAGCGAAGGCCGACTCGTGTACCCTTGATGACTGCACGATACTAAGCTTTACGCCTCACATCGGTCCGTCAACAACGACATTGGACTGTTGATGACTGGTAACATGTTGCCTGGTCGGACAAGTCTCGTTTGAAATTGTATCGAGAGGATGGATGTATACTGCTATGGAGACAACCCCATGAATCCTGCATGTGAGCATGGGACTGTTCAAGCTCGCGGAGGCTCTGTAACGGTGTGGGACATGTGCGGTTGGAGTGACATGAGAGCCCTGATACGTCTAGATGCGACTCTGACAGGCGGCACATACGTAAGCATCCTGTCTGATCACCTACATCCATTGATCTCCGTTGTGGATTCCTACGCACTTGGGCAATTCCAAGAGGTCAGCGCGACACCCCACACGTCCAGAATTTGTACAGAGTGGCTCCAGGAACACTCTTCACAGTTCAAACACTTCCGCTGGCCGCCAAACTCCCCAGACGTGAACATTATCGAGCATATCTGGGATTCTTTGCAACGTTCCGTTCAGGAGAGATACCGTCCCACTCTTACTCTTGGGACGGGCTTATGAACAGCCCTTGGAGGATTCAAGGTGTCAGTTGCCTCCAGCACTACTTCAGGCATTAGTCGAGTCCATATCTACATCTACATCCATACTCCAGAAGCCACCTGACGGTGTGTGGTGGAGGGTACTTTGAGTACCTTTATCGGTTCTTCCTTCTATTCCAGTCTCGTACTGTTCGTGGGAAGAAGGATTGTCGGTATGCCTCTGTGTGGGCTCAAATCTCTCTGATTTTCTCCTCATGGTCTCTTCGCGAGATATACGTAGGAGGGAGCAATATACTGCTTGACTCCTCGGTGAAGGTATGTTCTCGAAACTTCAACAAAAGCCCGTACCGAGCTACTGACTCCTGCAGAGTCTTCCACTGGAGTTTATCTATCATCTCCATAACGCTTTCGCGATTACTAAATGATTCTGTAACGAAGCGCGCTGCTCTCCGTTGGATCTTCTCTATCTCTTCTATCAACGCTATCTGGTACGCATCCCACACCGGTGAGCAGTGTCCAATCAATGGGCGAACAAGTGTACTGTAACCTACTTCCTTTGTTTTCGGATTGCATTTCCTTGGGAATCTTCCAATGAATCTCAGTCTGGCATCTGCTTTACCGACGATCAACTTTATATGATCATTCCATTTTAAATCACTCCTAATGTGTACTCCCAGATAATTTATGGAATTAACTGCTTCCAGTTGCTGACCTGCTATTTACCACCCTCACTGAAATCCAGCTGCCGCCGCGAGGCGAGCGCTTCCACCGGAACAAGAAGATCTCAGAAGCGAACAAGCAAAGGACAGACAAAACCCGGGATTTCTAGGGCAGCACGGCTCGTATGCCATGAATTAAGTTGTCCCATTTGTTGGTGTACCACCGAAAACCGGCCAACGGGACTTCAAGGACTGCTGTAGCCGTCGCAGCCACCTAACAAGGAGTAGAGTCTTGTGGTGGCCGGTATCCTGTTTCTACAACCCAAATGCACATGTAGATTAATACGCTTCTTTATTTACATGAACTAGAACATTTACGTAACTTGAATAGAGTCCACGTTTTGTGACACAAGCTCATTACTAATAGTCCTCTTATAGAGTGATGTAAAGTAAAATTCTGGTCGCTATGTACTGTCGTAGCCTGTGACAAACTAAACCCGCTCTGTGTGTATACTGACAGACGCCAAGTGGATAATTGAGTGATTCAGTGAGTGAGCGAGCGAGCGAGTGAGACCCTCTGGTCAGCGGCGGTTGGCCGAAATAGATGCTGCCGAGAGGGCGTTGGCGGCCTGTTGCTTGTGGGTGTGTCTCTGGCTTTAATATTTTTTTTGGTGGTATTCAAAAAATTTAAAATCCTCTCTCACAGCGGCCTGATTTAGCTTCACTGATCAGGATAGTAAAAACATCCGTATGTTAAGGGAATTTTTATTCACAAAGCATGCTTACCACATTCACACAGTTCAATACTGTTCTATCCTGATTACATTGAGCTTAACTTAAATTCCATAAGGCAGTGAAGCAATTTCGAAGTCTCGGTGCGACGAAAATTGTCAGTCGATCTCCGGAAAACATTTGTAATAATTATTAACTTTCGGTGATCACATGGGGAAGACCGGAGATCTGCTGGTAAGACCGTGTTAGCCTGTTTATTTGAAATAACTGGATATCTTGAGCATACAAAACGGCAGGTTCGTCCAGTGTAAATCAGACGTTCCCCACTGATCCCGTGCAACACAGCGTAGTAAGCAGACACTGTCAATAATAATCAGTTAAATAATAAGCGAACACACTTTAGTTTAGTTCATGTATTAAATTCCTTCTCATTCAGAATCTCATCAAGATGGCGACTAGCTCAACGATACATACATATACATCCTCGTTCTTTCACGGCTAATCGGCAACATCTGAATCATTCTTTTCATAAGAGAAAACATAGATAGCAGAGAAGCTATTCCATGGAGTAAATGCACGCTACAAGGAATAATAGGGCTTGAAACTACTTTGCATTGATAATCATCGTATATTAAAGTTTAGGAATCGGTAAGATAAGAAGAGATATTTCGAGATATGTACTGAGTTATATAATTTATAAAATTTCTGAAAATATCGCGGAGAGACTGCTGCAAGAGACATTACATGGCCTCTGTTGTGATAGGCGCACTTGATCCAGTGTCTGCTAATCGATCTTTGTGGTTCATCTTTGCCGACTGGTGTCCTGGCTACAACTTACAGCAGCACGGATCTTAACAACACACTAACAGTTAGGGGCTGAAGACGAGTCACACCTTGTCAAGAACAGTGGGTTTCAAACCCAACAGGAATTGCTGCTGTCAGTGAATGCAGGTCCATATCAACAAGTTTCCTACTGTACATTGCGAAGAGAACTTCTGTGCAATGGATGCTTGTCATCGAGCACTTCGAAAAAGGCCATTGCTGACAACAGCAGTTCAAACTGTACACCTTCAGTGGACCAAACAGCACAGAAACTGGACAGTGGTGGACTGGACGCGTGTAGTGTTGACATTTCTTCTTCTTGTTGATGATTACCATGTACTGCATGTACTCCATTCTTCCAAGATGTTACAGCTATATTCACAGAGCTGAAAATATATGTTCCTGGTTTGATGTATGTTCGGTATCCTTTTGTTCTGAGTCATCAGTCTCCTGTCTCATTTGATGCGGCCCCCCACGGATTGCTTTCCTGTGCCAACCTCTTCATCAGAGAGTAGCCCTTGCAACCTACATCCTCAATGATTTGCTGGATGTGTTCCAATCTCAGTCTTTTTCTGCAGTTTTTGCCCTCCACAGCTCCATCTAGTACCCATCGGATGTCCTATCAACCGTCCCATTTCGTCACCAGTCTTTCCTTTCCTATCTGATACTGCACAGAACCTCCTCACTTCTCACTATCAGTCCACCTAATTTTCAACATTCTTCTGTAGAAGCACCTCTTAAGTGCTTCGACTGTTTTCTTTACTGGTTTTCCCACAGTCCATGTTTCCATACCACACAATGCTGTACTCCAATTGCACATTCTCAGAAATTTCCTCCTCACATTAAGCCCATGTCTGACATAGTAGGCTTTTCTTGGCCAGGCATGCCCTTTTTGCCATTGCTAGTCTGCTTCTATGTCACTCTTGCTCCAACGACATCAGTGTTTTGCCGCCTAGGTAGCAGAACTATCAAGGCTAGATGCGGTGTTAGATAGTATGAGCGTGATGGGTTCTGGGGCCGAGTAATTTTTGACCGGTGTGCCTCGTTGCTAATTTCTCTAATTCCTAATGTTGTTTTCGTCATAAGTATACAGTTCTATGTGGAAACTGTAGGATTCAATTTACAGCGATAGTAACAAATAAATAAGGATTTATTACGTTGCAGTGCCTGTGTTGCTTCGATATGCCCTGCAATGACCTTCAGTCATGCATGCATGTCTGAAGAACTGGCACTGCTACGATCGTCACCTGTATGAATGGTTCAAATGGCTCTGAGCACTATGGGACTCAACTGCTGAGGTCATTAGTCCCCTAGAACTTAGAACTACTTAAACCTAACTAACCTAAGGACATCACACACATCCATGCCCGAGGCAGGATTCGAACCTGCGACCGTAGCGGTCGCTCGGTTCCGGACTGAGCGCCTAGAACCGCTCGGCCACCCCGGCCGGCAGCTGTATGAAATACAAGAATTATATTCGCATTTTCGAGTATGATGAAACTCCAGATGCAGAACTGATTGGCAGTTGCCATGCCTAAAAACTGGGCCGCGACTTCAATCATACGTCTCTTTCTCCACGGGTTCACAGCATCCGTGCGAGCATAGGATTTAAGGCATATGGAAGTTTGGGTCTATACAGCGAGCGTGTACGGATAGCCGAAGTGCTTAAAGCGATTTCTCACATACAGTGCGGTATCCGGGTTACAGACCTGGTCCGGCACGTATTTTCATTCTCACCGATCACGTGTGCAGCTAGAGTAAACAAAGTCTGTAGGTTTCTTATGCAGAATAAACTATCGTTACCCGCATAACTCGATGCACTTCATAAGTCGATATTTCCTATGCTCTTTATTTTGTAAGTAAGGAATATCTGTCACGCGTCTTTTGCAGCCATAGTTTCGTGATTGTTGTGCCAAACATAATTTAGTTCATTATTTGTACGGGCGCTGAAAACCGCGCAGTTGAGCGCCCCACAAACCAATCATCATCATCATCTTAAAAACCGATGACGTTCCTCTTCCGAAACAGCTGTAGCAGAAGCTGTACCATTACACGAATCCAACGAGTGCAACAAATTTTTTCAGTATCAGGTTAACTGAGCACTTGAGTGAAAGGTAGTTTGCGAGTGAAAACTTCGATATGTTGGTACTTGCTTGGTACAAAAACACTGCCAAGCCCGCCCTAATCTTAAGTTAAAGTTTAAACAGTCACACGAAATGATAGTCACTCGTAACAGCTAGTTTATGCTAATCACCCGAACCCCTTACCAACCGGATCAACTGTGACAGAATACTCGTTCAAATATTATACAATGTGACCAACATGGATGTTCAGTCTGCGGCCACGGCTTGTGTAACATGCTTCTCGGATTTTGGTTCCTCAAGAGTCCCAGTTTACTCAGTAAAATCGGAGTTTCACATGGTCGCTGTCCTCAAACGTTCGCGTCCACTTTGCAGCATTCCACGGTCAAGTTTTAATCATTATTCTGCAGTATCATTGTGGTGTCACCGTCAGACACCACACTTGCTAGGTGGTAGCCTTTAAATCGGCCGCGATCCGTTAGTATACGTCGGACCCGCGTGTCGCCACTGTCGGTGATTGCAGACCGAGAGCCGCCACACGGCAGGTCTAGAGAGACTTCCTAGCACTCGCCCCAGTTGTACAGCCGACTTTGTTAGCGATGGTTCACTGACAAATTACGCTCTCATTTGCCGAGACGATAGACATAGCCTTCAGCCACGCTATTTGCTACGACCTAGCAAGGCGCCATTATCAGTTGCTATTGATCTTGTAATTCATGTATCATCAAGAGCGATGTTCACCAATTATGGATTAAAGTTAAGTATTCCAGAAGCCACGTACCTTTGTTTTTACTAGTCTCACCTGCTTTAACTGTTCCAGACCTCACGCCAGCCTGCGTGATCTTAAACGCGTGCCTTTCGGCTACCCGTCACACTGGATTCGTTGTCTTGCCAGTCCACAACAATTATCACATATATTCGGAGGTCCCTATATATGCACCGAACATCATGATGGCTGAGCTCCGATCTTTGGACTTCCCAAAGCAATTTCTTAGGCCACAAATTACGCGTGAACGTACTGTCTTCATATGGGGTGATAAACATCATAGTCAATCGTGTATTAGTATTAAACCACGCAATCCCACGTCCTTTACCTTTGACCAATCACGGCTTAATAGCTTTTTTTTTGAGCAATTTACGAAATGAAAAAATTTAGAAATCCATAAATATCGAAATAACCCTCTTTAAATAACAGAATTACCGTGAAATGTCTCTTTTTCTCAGTTCCACAAACTGGCTAGTTGTGCATTACAAAGTCTCCTGAAAGTATAATTGAGTTCCTCTCTGTACAATCACAGTTCTTACGCTAACGCCTACTCGGTCAATACACATAACGATATTCATTAGATATCTTACTTTCCATCCACGCCATCATTCACAATAGCAAAAAAAAAAAAAAATTACAATAATTGGTGAAAGTCGCAATAATAATCATTACAGCTATGTTTCCAAAATATGTTCAACTACTTGATAATTTCCCAGTCCGTAAGAAGCTGACACCTCTCGGCGACAGTCTTAACTACTTGCAGCTAGCTGCTGGATCGGAGCGCATCTGTCATGCGGTAACCATGACTCAGTGTCTGGAGCTGTCTGCCCGCTACCGTGTCTGGGATTTAGGCGCGATATCAAGCGCTGCGCCTCAGCACCAGAGACAGACAGACAGACAGACGAGGAACACAAATTCCATCGCTGAGAAGGAGGCAGAGCCGCTCATGCAAGTTCCGAGACCCAGTGCACTCCGTTTTGCCCGTTCCAGTCCTCAACACCGAGGACCCCCCTGCGGGTCCGGGGATTAGAATAGGCCCGCGGTATTCCTGCCTGTCGTAAGAGGCGACTAAAAGGAGTCCATCCCCCTCACGGGGGTAGTTCGCGCCTGCGTCCGGAGACGGACGGTTCCACGACCTATCATCGTGGTCCTTTTGGTTTTTTCACTTCTCGTTTCTTCCTTCCTTTTGTTGGTTCCTTTCTTTGCTCTTCTCCACCTCACTGTCTTCCTTACTCTTTCCCTTGCCTTCTCCTTGCCTTCTCATTGCCTTTTTCTCCTTGCCTTCTCATTGCCTTTTTCTCCTTGCCTTCTCATTGCCTTCTTCTCCTTGCCTTCTTATTGCCTTCTTCCCCTTGCTTTCTCATTGCCTTCTTCTCCTTGCCTTCTCTGGTCTCCGCCTCGGCGTTTGAGACAGTCTGTCCTCTTTCTCCCTCTCTCTCTTCTTTTTCCTCTTCTTCCTTCCTCCCTGTGCGTGTCTGAAGGCCGACCCACGCGTTCGCACGCGTAGCCGGTGACGGGGTAACGCGTAAGTCCCCGCCCTGGGTAGACATGTAAGGCACGCGCGTACCCCCTGGTAAAGGCCAGGCCCGGGGAGGGGTGATTGCCTGAGCTGATACCTTCTGACCATGCCGATTGGTCCCTCCGTCTGTTTCTCGGGAGGTGTGACCTGAGGTGTAAACATTCACCTAAGGCGGGAGTGCCCTCTGAGAGGGTCCCCACAAGGAAGGAGCGCGCCATCGGAGACGCTGGCAATCATGGGGGATTCCTCCGCAATGGATTCTACTCCATCTCTTTCGACTTCGACCCAAAAACGGAAACGTGACCAGCCAACAGTGACAAAAGTACTACCGCCTGCCCCACAGTTCCTCGTAGTTTCTCGAACTGAGGACGGAAAGGATTTTTCCTCTGTCAACCCTTTCGTTATTCAGAAGGGCGTAGATGCCATAGCCGGATCTGTCAAATCCTGTACCAGGTTGCGTAACGGCACCTTATTACTGGAAACTGAGAATGCCTTTCAGGCACAAAAACTGCTTCGGGCCACCCTCCTGTACACGTTCCCTGTCCGGGTGGAGGCCCACCGAACTTTGAATTCGTCTCGTGGTGTGGTCTATACTGACTCCCTCGACGGATTGACTGACGAGGAGCTTCAATCATTCCTCGCTGAGCAGGGCGTGACGGCTGTCCATAGGGTCATGAAAAAGGTCAACAATGACCTTGTACCGACCCGGACAATTTTCTTGACCTTCGATAGTGTTAAGCTGCCATCGCGCATCAAGGCGGGCTACGAGGTTATTTCTGTTCGCCCCTATATCCCGACACCTACGCGCTGCTACCAGTGTCAGCGTTTCAATCACACTCGACAGTCTTGTTCCAATGCGGCTAAATGTGTCACCTGTGGCAGGGATGCCCATGAGGGTGACTGTCCACCTCCGTCTCCTCGTTGTGTGAACTGTCAGGGTGACCATGCAGCATCCTCCCGCGATTGTCCTGTCTATAAGGAAGAACGCTGTATCCAGGAAATTCGGGTCAAAGAGAAAGTGTCCACCTCGGCTGCTCGCAAGCTATTGGCTAGTAGGAAGCCCACGCTGCTCCCAGCGGGGAAATACAGTACTGTCCTCGCCTCTCCTCGGACTACCCGGGAGGTAGCAACCCAGACATGCGATCTGACCTTCAGCACCACGGTCGTCCGTTCGGCCAGTGCTAAGATCGCGCGGTCGACGTCTCCTCTTCCTCCCATCACCCCACAGACACGAGCACCTTCTTCAGCTTCTGCTAAAACGAAGACACCGAAGTCAGATGCACGGGCCTTCAAGAAGGAACCATCCCGTGCAGACTTCCTCCGTACCTCGACCTCACAGCCTTCGACCGGTACTTCCACTACACGTCCTTCCAAAAAGGCGCATAGGAAGCACAGTTCTCCTTCCCCGCCACGGCGCATTTCTTCTCTTGCGCCACCCAGCGGCTGCCGCCCCAGGCCGTCATCCGTTTCGCCTGGCCGCACCGCTGGTCGCCGTACATCTGGCCGTTCACTGGCGGAGGAAGCTCCCCCTCCCGGCCATCCTCCCGAGATGGCCGATGACCCTATAGACCCAATGGACGATGACTGTCCGCCTACTGATAGCGGCGGCAGTGCTCGCTCGAAGCCAGGCCCTAAGCGGCCTTCGAGGTGACCACTTCTCTCATCTTTCTTTTCTTACGATGGCACTTATTCACTGGAATATTCGCAGCATTCGCTCCAACCGAGAGGACTTGAAGTTGCTGCTCCGCTTGCACCGTCCGCTTGTCGTAGCCCTCCAGGAAACGAAGCTACGCCCATGCGATCAAATTGCCTTGGCACACTACACCTCTGTGCGTTTTGACCTACCCCCTGTGGTAGGTATCCCAGCTCATGGAGGGGTTATGTTGCTGGTCCGGGATGATATTTACTACGATCCCATCACGTTGCACACCGGCCTGCAGGCAGTTGCCATCCGCATTACTCTCCCCACTTTTACGTTTTCCTTTTGTACCGTTTACACTCCATCGTCATCTGCCGTTACCAGGGCAGACGTGATGCAACTTATTGCTCAGCTACCTGCACCATTTTTGTTAACTGGAGACTTCAATGCCCACCATCCCCTTTGGGGCTCTCCAGCATCCTGCCCGAGGGGCTCCTTGTTAGCAGACCTTTTCAACCAGCTCGATCTTGTCTGCCTCAATACTGGCGCCCCTACTTTTCTTTCGGACACATCTCACACCTATTCCCATTTAGACCTCTCTATATGTACTCCCCAACTTGCACGCCGGTTTGAGTGGTATGCACTTTCTGATACATATTCGAGCGACCATTTCCCGTGTGTTATCCATCTCCTGCAGCATACTCCCTCTCCGTGCTCCTCTCGTTGGACCATCTCCAAGGCAGACTGGGAGCTCTTCTCTTCCAGGGCTACCTTTCAGGATCAAACCTTCACAAGCTGCGATCGTCAGGTCGCACACCTCACGGAAGTCATTCTCGCTGCTGCTGAATATTCCATCCCTCACCCTACTTCTTCTCCACGTCGCGTACCGGTCCCCTGGTGGACCGCAGCATGTAGAGATGCTTTACGTGCTCGTCGACGTGCTTTACGCACCTTTAAGCGCCACCCTACAGTGGCGAATTGTATTAATTATAAACGATTACGTGCTCAGTGTCGTCGTATTATTAAAGAAAGCAAGAAAGCCAGCTGGGCTGCTTTCACAAGCACCTTCAACAGTTCTACCCCTTCTTCTGTTGTCTGGGGTAGCCTGCGCCGGCTATCTGGCACTAAGGTCCACTCCCCAGTTTCTGGCTTGAAGGTCGCGAATGAAGTCCTTGTGGCCCCTGAGGCTGTCTCCAATGCCTTCGGCCGCTTTTTCGCCGAGGTTTCGAGCTCCGCTCATTACCACCCTGCCTTCCTCCCCCGAAAACAGGCAGAGGAGGCTAGGCCACCTAACTTCCGCTCCTCGAATTGTGAAAGTTATAATGCCCCATTCACCATGCGGGAACTCGAAACCGCACTTGGCCGATCACGGTCCTCCGCTCCAGGGCCTGATTCTATTCATATTCAGATGCTGAAGAACCTTTCTCCTGCGGGTAAAGGTTTTCTTCTTCGTACATACAATCGCATCTGGATTGAGGGACATGTTCCCGCATGCTGGCGCGAGTCTATTGTTGTCCCGATTCCTAAGCCGGGGAAGGACAAGCACTTGCCTTCCAGTTATCGACCTATCTCGCTTACCAGCTGTGTCTGTAAAGTGATGGAGCGAATGGTTAACTCTCGATTGGTTTGGCTGCTCGAGTCTCGACGCCTACTTACCAATGTACAATGTGGATTTCGAAGGCGCCGCTCTGCTGTTGACCATCTGGTTACCTTGTCGACCTTCATTATGAATAACTTCTTGCGGAAGCGCCCGACCGCGGCTGTGTTCTTTGATTTGGAGAAGGCTTATGACACCTGTTGGAGGGCGGGCATTCTCCGCACCATGCATACATGGGGCTTTCGCGGTCGCCTCCCTCTTTTTATTCATTCCTTTTTAATGGATCGACAGTTTCGGGTACGTGTGGGTTCTGTCCTGTCCGACACCTTTCGCCAGGAGAATGGGGTGCCACAGGGCTCAGTTTTGAGCGTCGCTCTCTTCGCCATCGCGATCAATCCAATAATGGATTGCCTCCCAGCTGATGTATCAGGCTCCCTTTTCGTGGACGATTTTACCATCTATTGCAGCGCGCAGTGTGCACGTGTCCTGGAGCGCTGTCTTCAGCGTTCTCTTGACCGTCTTTACTCCTGGAGTGTCGCCAATGGCTTCCGTTTTTCTGCCGAGAAGACGGTCTGTATTAACTTCTGGCGCTACAAAGAGTTTCTCCCACCGTCCTTACGACTCGGTCCCGTTGCTCTCCCACTCGTGGAGACAATCAAATTTTTAGGCCTTACCTTTGACAGGAAACTTAGCTGGTCTCCACATGTGTCATATTTGGCCGCCCGTTGTACCCGTTCTTTAAATGTCCTCCGTGTTCTCAGTGGTATGTCGTGGGGAGCGGATCGAACCGTCCTACTTCGTCTATATCGGTCGATCGTCCGCTCCAAGCTGGATTATGGGAGCTTCGTATACTCCTCTGCACGGCCATCCATCTTACGCCGCCTCAACTCCATACAACATCGGGGTTTACGACTTGCGATCGGAGCATTTTATACCAGTCCCGTAGAGAGTCTTCATGCTGACGCTGGCGAATTGCCACTCACCTACCGGCGCGATATACTGCTTTGTCGGTATGCCTGTCGGCTACTGTCAATGCCCGACCATCCGTCTTATCGTTCCTTTTTTGACGACTCTCTTGACCGTCAATACGGGTTGTATGTCTCTGCCCTGCTACCCCCTGGAGTTCGCTTTCGTCGCCTCCTTCAACACCTGAATTTTTCACTCCCTGCAACCTTTCGAGTGGGCGAGAGCCGCACGCCACCTTGGCTCCAGGCTCAGGTCCGCGTTCACCTCGACCTCAGCTCGCTCCCAAAAGAGGTCACCCCCGGTTCGGTCTACCACTCCCGTTTTTTGGAACTTCGTTCGAAGTTCAACAACATGACTTTCATTTATACAGATGGCTCTAAGACCAATGACGGGGTCGGGTGTTCCTTTATTGTCGGGGCACAAAGTTTCCAATACCGGCTCCATGGCCATTGTTCGGTCTTCACAGCTGAGCTCTTTGCCCTCTACCAGGCTGTTCTTTACATCTGCCGCCACCGACATTCTGCTTATGTCATCTGCTCAGATTCCCTGAGCGCCATCCAGAGCCTCAGTGATCCGTACCCGGTTCACCCTTTCGTACACCGGATCCAACGCTCTCTTCAGCAGCTGGTGGACGTCGGTACGCCGGTTAGCTTTATGTGGGTTCCTGGCCATGTCGGTATCCCTGGGAACGAAGCTGCAGATGCCGCGGCCAAGGCTGCGGTCCTCCAGCCTCGGACAGCTTCTTGTTGTGTCCCTTCGTCCGATTTTAGCAGGGTCATTTGTCGGCGCGTTGTGTCGCTGTGGCATGCCGATTGGGCTGCACTTACCGACAACAAGCTTCGGGCCTTAAAACCTCTTCCCGTGGCTTGGACGTCCTCCTCACGCCCTTCTCGGCGGGAGGAGGTCGTTTTAGCAAGGTTAAGAATTGGACACTGCCGGTTCAGCCATCGCCATCTGCTGACGGCTGCGCCGGCGCCGTTCTGCCCATGTGGGCACTTGCTGACGGTTAGACACATTTTAATGTCCTGTCCTGATCTTAACACACTGCGCCTCGATCTTAACCTGCCTAATACTTTCGATGCCATTTTAGCGGATGACCCACGAGCAGCTGCTCGTGTTCTTTGTTTTATCAATTTGACACACCTCGCTAAGGACATTTGATGATGCTGTTTTTTAATCCTATGCCTGTCAGTCTGTCTTTTATTGTGTTTTCCCTTTTAGTTGTTGTTGTCAACTTGTGCCTCGCGGTGCATTCTTAGAGTAGTCAGGGCGCTAATGACCATTGAAGTTGTGCGCCCGAAAACCACAAAAAAAAAAAAAAAAACACCGAGGAAAGGTCCGCGTCGGTGCCGGGAATAGAACCCGAGTACCCCGCATAGCTCCCACCACGTGGCTAAAGAGACGAACAGAAAGCATTTACCCTCTGTGTTACGCTGTGGAGCGCATAGGAATAAGAAACACCGGGCTGCAGCTGGTTCAGTGGAATGTAAATTTATATAATGCAGTGGGTCGTAAATTCAGACCCTGCAGTGGAACGAGACAGCTACGGTCGCTCCAGATTACGGGCGTAATCGTGTTGCCGGTGGTCGTACCTTGCTGCTCCAAGGCAGCGAGCGGGCACTAAAACTTTACCAGAGCGTTAATCAATACTCAAGACCGCATAAATTCTGTTACAACCTCCAGTTCATCGCGGCGTAAAAGTGTGTTAAGTAAATTCTGAATAGCTACGCATTTTGCGAATTTATCCTCATATTATGGGTTCAGGGGCTGTTTCACGAGCCAGCGTGGAGACATGGACCTGAACAAGACACGTGGAAATTCTTTACTTGGGTTTCTTTTATTCTTTTATTGGCTTTTGTATGCTATTCAGCCACCTACACTGAAGGCCCAAAGAAATATTGTGTAGGACCCCCGCGAGCACGCAAAAGTGCCGCAACATGACCTAGCATCGACTCGACTAACGTCTGAAGTAGTGCTGGAGGAAATTGACACACGAATCCTGCAGGGTTGTCCACACGACGCACCCGTTGCAATCACAGCTTTCAGCTTTAGTCTACCAGAAAGTTTCAGATCTGTATGCACTTCGCTGCAGAGTGTAAGATTAGTTCTGGAAACAATCCCCTTGGCTCTGTGTGAGTTATCGCTCTGGAGTATCCTTTCCTCCAGGTATTTCCGTGAGGTATGCAGCAGAGCCCCCCATGAACCATGGACCTTGCTGTTGGTGGGGAGGCTTTCGTGCCTCAGCGATACAGATGGCCGTACCGTAGGTGCAACCACAGCTGAGGGGTATCTGTTGAGAGGCCAGACAAACGTGTGGTTCCTGAAGAGGGGCAGCAGCCTTTTCAGTAGTTGCAGGGGCAACAGTCTGGATGATTGGCTGATCTGGCCTTGTAACATTAACCAAAATGGCCTTGCTGTGCTGGTACTGCGAACGGCTGAAAGCAAGGGGAAACTACAGCCGTAATTTTTCCCGAGGACATGCAGCTTTACTGTATGGCATGGAGAGCTGCATCAAACCAGTCTCAGGACTGAAGACCACAACAAATGCAGCAGAGCTCTTGGGTAGTTTGGAAGGTAGGAGATGGGGTACTGGCGGAAGTTATCTGTTAGGGCGAGACATAAGTCGTACTCGGGTAGTTGGGTCGGTAAGGGCGGCGCGCTTGCCGCAAAGGACAAGGACTCCACATCTGAGTCCCAGTCTGGCACACAGTTTCATACTGCCAGGAATGCTCAGAGTGCTCTACAGTCGTTTTATGTCCACAAAATATTCTTTTTTTTTTACTAGAGCTAAGTTTATTGCAGTTACACTTAGTAACAGGTAACACCTTTCTGTGACTCACTGACAAGGGAACATTTCCAAGTGTCAGTAAACGACCTTGATGAAACTCGATGGGCGTGTAGAGGGGGCAGTTGTGCCCATTTTCAGTTTTAAGGGGTAAAACACACCCTGAAAGGTAATTTGCAGTTCTAGGTTTAGAGGGAATATCTTCGAAATGATGATGTATAAAAATATGTTTCTCATATAAAAAGCTGATATGCAGTCAATGTTCTTGAAAACTGTGCAATCGAATTTTGTAATAATTTGAAATTTTGCAGAATACCCACCATTCTTAATTATTTTTCAAAAATGAAAACTTTTGTTACGCCATAAATTAAAAGAAGCATTCCAGCTACATACGTCTATGTGTAATGACGCTAGTTTCTGAAATACTATTTTTGGAGAATAGGCTGTACACAGTGTGCTTCAGTATATCTAATTGATATATCTAAACATTCGTAATTAGTATTTTTTATTTTGATTATATTTGTTTAAAGTTTAAAATTGTTATTTTACGCGCCGGCCGAAGTGACCGAGCGGTTCTAGGCGCTTCAGTCTGGAACCGCGCGACCGCTACGGTCGCAGGTTCGAATCCTGCCTCGGGCATGGATGTGTGTGATGTCCTTAGGTTGGTTAGGTTTAAGTAGTTCTAAGTTCTAGGGGACTGATGACCTCAGATGTTAAGTCCCATAGTGCTCAGAGCCATTTGAACCATTTTAAGCTTTTCCTATCTCACTTCGGCACCTAAGCAGAACGAGCTGGTGAATCATTATGCCGAAACCACAAGCCACGACTAGAGCTCAGAAACGGAGAGAGTACAGTGCTGAGTGTTTTAAACGTTAGAAATCGGGGCGCTGCTTTCGCGTCAGAGCTATGCTGGCTGCCTTCCTTCCCACAGCACTTGCGCGAGTATGGCGAGTCTGGGAACGGTGGCGCCACCTTTGTCTCCGACCAGTCGCCTCATTCTCTCTCTCCTGCTGGAGCTTGCTGGAGTGTGACGCTGGTCGTGATTCAGTGGTCTGGTACAGAGAGGGAGTGTGCGATGTTGCTGTTGCGGTGTAACACTCACAGGGGACCGGCGGTCGGCATCAGACGGTCTCTAATGAAGCTTCGTTTGGTGAGACAGTGCAACGTGCAAGGTGAAAATTAAGTGACGCACTGTGTGTGACTGGAAATGCGCCCCATAATGGGAAGAGTGATGCCTGGAAATGTCTCAATGCTGTAGCCTACACTTCATACGAAAAACATACAATGCTCGTTCAATGCAAACAAAATACCATGCTCTTGTTTATTCCACCTCCATAATAACGAAACATACGTGCTCTGTGAAACGAAAAGAGTATGAAACGTCCCCTTAGAAAAATTTATGAGTGACTGTGCTGGTAAACCCCTTACGTTATTAGATTTCCAAACAGCTGAGCAAAACTGAACGTACTCAGAAAGTTCTCTCTTTACTTATCCTGTCATCACTAAACTGACACACGATATTTTTACCGCAACGCAATCTGACTTTCAATAATCCCTACAAAAGAATGGCCCTGACTGACAATAACCTATACCTTTCATGAATCACTTACCTCACAAAAATCTTTATTACTCGAACTACTGCAATACAGCGAGCGCCACTACTGCCAGCTAAATAAATGATTCCAACTACTGAAGGCACTAACTACTGATAGGCATAGTTAGCAAATGAAAGACCTTGATAGAGAACAAACAATGTACACTCCTGGAAATTGAAATAAGAACACCGTGAATTCATTGTCCCAGGAAGGGGAAACTTTATTGACACATTCCTGGGGTCAGATACATCACATGATCACACTGACAGAACCACAGGCACATAGACACAGGCAACAGAGCATGCACAATGTCGGCACTAGTACAGTGTATATCCACCTTTCGCAGCAATGCAGGCTGCTATTCTCCCATGGAGACGATCGTAGAGATGCTGGATGTAGTCCTGTGGAACGGCTTGCCATGCCATTTCCACCTGGCGCCTCAGTTGGACCAGCGTTCGTGCTGGACGTGCAGACCGCGTGAGACGATTCTTCATCCAGTCCCAAACATGCTCAATGGGGGACAGATCCGGAGATCTTGCTGGCCAGGGTAGTTGACTTACACCTTCTAGAGCACGTTGGGTGGCACGGGATACATGCGGAGGTGCATTGTCCTGTTGGAACAGCAAGTTCCCTTGCCGGTCTAGGAATGGTAGAACGATGGGTTCGATGACGGTTTGGTTGTACCGTGCACTATTCAGTGTCCCCTCGACGATCACCAGTGGTGTACGGCCAGTGTAGGAGATCGCTCCCCACACCATGATGCCGGGTGTTGGCCCTGTGTGCCTCGGTCGTATGCAGTCCTGATTGTGGCGCTCACCTGCACGGCCCCAAACACGCATACGACCATCAACGGCACCAAGGCAGAAGCGACTCTCATCGCTGAAGACGACACGTCTCCATTCGTCCCTCCATTCACGCCTGTCGCGACACCACTGGAGGCGGGCTGCACGATGTTGGGGCGTGAGCGGAAGACGGCCTAACGGTGTGCGGGACCGTAGCCCAGCTTCATGGAGACGGTTGCGAATGGTCCTCGCCGATACCCCAGGAGCAACAGTGTCCCTAATTTGCTGGGAAGTGGCGGTGCGATCCCCTACGGCACTGCGTAGGATCCTACGGTCTTGGCGTGCATCCGTGCGTCGCTGCGGTCCGGTCCCAGGTCGACGGGCACGTGCACCTTTCGCCGACCACTGGCGACAACATCGATGTACTGTGGAGACCTCACGCCCCACGTGTTGAGCAATTCGGCGGTACGTCCACCCGGCTTCCCGCATGCCCACTATACGCCCTCGCTCAAAGTCCGTCAACTGCACATACGGTTCACGTCCACGCTGTCGCGGCATGCTACCAGTGTTAAAGACTGCGATGGAGCTCCGTATGCCACGGCAAACTGGCTGACACTGACGGCGGCGGTGCACAAATGCTGCGCAGCTAGCGCCATTCGACGGCCAACACCGCGGTTCCTGGTGTGTCCGCTGTGCCGTGCGTGTGATCATTGCTTGTACAGCCCTCTCGCAGTGTCCGGAGCAAGTATGGTGGGTCTGACACACCGGTGTCAATGTGTTCTTTTTTCCATTTCCAGGAGTGTATTTACCTTAATAGTGTTCAAAAGTCATTATATATATCAACTCATGACATCCAGTCTTACAAATTTACTCTCTCTGATGGACACACGTCCAGATCATCCGCTCTCAAAACTCCGCCATCTCTCTCCCCACATCCACCAGTGCTGGCGGCTCACCTCCAACTGCGCAACGCTACGCGCTGTTCACATCCAACAGCCCAACACTACAATAGCGAATATTACAACAATGCCAACCAGCCACAGACTGCACACAGCACGGTCAGCGATTTTTATACAGAGCGCTAGGTCACGTGAGCAACATAAAAACCTAAACAGCCTACTTACAAGAGGTACAGAGCAACGTCTCTGTTATGTGCATACAACCAAAAATCGCGCTACTTGTTTATTCTTTTGGGTATGGCAACTTGCTTTGATAGGTAATAGCGAGTTGTAGAGGTTGTCATTCGTTTCTGTAACTTTTTCAAAAACAGCTCTGAATTTATTTTAATAATTAACCACCATTTATACTATAAGCTTCATCCTCGTGTCCTCTTTTCCGATGCTGGTAGGGTGTCGAAAGTGTGTGTACGCCAGTGTAATTGTTAGAAACTCCCTAACCACGGATTCAAATGGTTGAAATGGCTCTGAGTACTATGGGACCTAACATCTGAGGTCATCAGTCCCCTAAACTTAGAACTAATTAAACCTAACTAACCTAAGGACATCACACACATCCATAGCCGAGGCAGGATTCGAACCTGCGACCATAGCGGTCGCGCGGTTCCAGACTGAAGCGCCTAGAACCGCTCGGCCACCGCGGCCGGCTAAATAGGGATTAAATATTAAAATAAATTTACAGCAGTCTCTGAAACAGTCTTACACATATACATACAAATTAACACACACACACACACACACATACACACACACACATATATAATATATATAAAGGGACCAAACTGCTGAGGTGATCGGTCCCTAGGCTTACGCTCTAGTTAATCTAACTTAAACCAACTTACGCTAAGGACAACACACACACACCCATGCCGGAGGGAGGACGCGAACCAACAACGGGGGAAGTCGCGCCAACCGTGGCAAGGCGGCTGAGACCACTCGGCTACTGTTAATTTATCGCGCATTGTATTGATATGTAACAATCGTCATGGATACCAGTTTGTATGTAGACCTACCGTGCAATGCCACGAGTCCTCGGTTATACAGAGCTCATTCCTGATCTATAGCCACGACGTGTGACGAGCGGCATTTCTCTCATAAATGTTTGTAACACCTCTGCAGAAAGGAGCTGCTGAGGAGTCGTCGGAATAAGGTGTGGCCTCAAGACGAAGATCGCAACGGTTCCGCACAAAACGTTTAAGTTCCACTGTTCCTGACGGTCGGAGGGCCAAACCCAACGGCATTTCTCTGTCGCCCCGTAACCAAACGAGTTCTGCTCAAAAGATTCTGCGCAGATTTTTCTGCGCTTATCTTCTACTTGTTGTGCATGCTCTCCTTCGAAATACTCTCCTCCACAATCGATACACCGCTCCCACGGACTTTTCTATTTATGGACGTACTCTTGATATGACTCTCTCTGGATCGCGCGAAACGCCGTCTGCGAATTTTGTTTTATCTCGCCTGTCGTTTCAAATGTTCGTCCTTTCAAATGGATTATCAACAACTGAAATAAAAAAAGTTCCGCAGGGGCCAGGTCTGGAGAGTACAGAGGATGAGGCAGCAAAGTGACTATTTGTGCAGTAGTGACGGAGCAACAGGGATTGGCGCGCGGGTGCCTTATCGTGGTTCAAGTGTCATGAATTGTTTCGCCACATTTCGGGCCGTTGCGTACTCACATTTTCTCGCAGGCGTCGCAACACGACCCGATAGTATCGTCGAATAACAGTTTGTCCCTGTGGCACGAACTCGTGATGAACTAATCCTTCAAAGTCGCAGGCCGTTGTGGCCGACCGCTTCTAGGAGCTTCAGAATGGAACCGCGCTGCTGCTACGGTCGCAGGATCGAATCCTGCCTCGCGCATGGATGTGTGTGCTGTCCTTAGGGTAGTTAGGTGTAACTAGTTCTAAGTCTAGGGGATGTCTCAGATGTTAAGGGCCATAGTTCTTAGAGCCATTTCAACCTTCAAAGCCGCGTGGGATTAGCCGAGCGGTATAGGCGCTGCAGTCATGGACTGTGCGGCTGGTCCCGGCGGAGATTCGAATCCTCCCTCGGGCATGGGTGTGTGTGTTTGTCCTTAGGATAATTTAGGTTAAGTAGTGTGTAAGCTTAGGGACTGATGACCTTACCAGTTAAGTTCCATAAGCTTTCACACACACTTGAACATTTTTTTTTTTTTTTTTTTTTTTTTGAACCTTCAAAGTCAAAAGAAACCTGTCAGCGTGGCTTTGTCATTTGACTTGATCTGACGAGCTCTTTTTTAGTCTTGGAGAACCTTTCCCCAGCCGTTGTAAAGACTAAACCGTGGACTCAATGTCACAACCGTAGACCCACGTCTCACCACCGGTTATGATTCTCTTAAGCAACATCTCGTTCTCATTTGCGCGATCCAAAAGCTCTTCACAGATTGCGAGGCGAAGGTCATTCTCGTCTTGACTGACAAGTCGTGGGACGAACTTGGCGGCAATACGATTCATTCCAAGATGCTGTGTCAGGATTTCATTACATGACCCAACTGAAATACTACATTTTTCTGCAATCTCTCGGACAGTCAGTCTTTGCTGGCACGCTCAATATCGTTGACGTTCCTGACATGAGCGACGTCGGTAGACGTCCTGAATCAGGTCATCTTTAGCTTCGGTCCGGCCATTTTTAAATCGTCTGAACCATTCGTAACACAGAGTACAGCTAAGGGGACCACACTCTGCCTATCTAACCCATGTTAATTTAGTCAAGTATTTGACCCATTTCTGAAAAAACTATTTGAGGCAGGACCTTAATATTGTTACTGTATGTTACATGATGCTAATAGTGTCAAGTGTACTAAAAATCTAAAATCTACTTTATCCATTGTATAGTTTTTAAGAAATACTTTTTTAAATTTATTAACAAAAAATATTAAGTTCTTTTCTGCAGAAAATATTTTTTTGTGAACTTCCTCATGGGGGAATATTAATGAAAGTGGTACCAGAGATCGTTTTTTATGTTATGCAGAGTCTCTGAAATTTTCATTCATTTATCTATTTTAGTTTCTGATATAATAGGGCATATGTACTGAAAATTTTAGTTTGCAGGAAATTGACTTAAAAGAAAAAACTTTTGAAATTTGTTACTTACAGTTAATTAAAACTGTGCTGCTGATATGATGGCCCTTCTTTGGCCTTTAGCAGGTCTTCCAGCTTTTATTCATCTTCTTGGATGTTTGGGTTTGTCTTGCTTCCTTGGCCATATTAGATGAAGACCTGTCTGCATCGGCTATCCTCATTTTATCGCGATGTGGCAGTCCAGTGATCATATTTTCGCCAGGATTAATTCCCAGCTTTTTCAGTACCCATCACTTTCCAATATTACCACAATTGAACGTAATAACAGCATCATGAACTCCTAGTTTCATTGTATGCATGCCTACAAATACAGTTTCAGGAAGGCAGTTCCAAATTATGCTGTTGAATCATTCATTTGGGTTCTGTGTCTGCCCATGCAGACATTTCCTTAGAAGGTCAGGATGAACCAAGTCTCTGAAAATAGGTTTAATTGCTATAATAATAGCAGCAGGAAGAGAATGCTGGTGAGGATAGGATTCTCCAGTTGCCTGACCCCTATTGTACGAGGTGCATTCAAGTTCTAAGGCCTCCAATTTTTTTTCTCCGGACTGGAAAGAGATAGAAACATGCGCATTGTTTTAAAATGAGGCCGCGTTCATTGTCAATACGTCCCAGAGATGGCAGCACCGTACGGCAGATGGAATTTTACCGCCAGCGGTGAGAATGAGAACTGTTTTAAATACTTAAAATGGCGACGTTTTCCTTACTTGAACAGCGTGCAATCATTCGTTTTCTGAATTTGCATGGTGTGAAACCAATTGAAATTCATCGACAGTTGAAGGAGACATGTGGTGATGGAGTTATGGATGTGTCGAAAGTGCGTTCGTGGGTGCGACAGTTTAATGAAGGCACAACATCGTGTGACAACAAACCGAAACAACCTCGGGCTCGCACAAGCCGGTCTGACGACACGATCGAGAAAGTGGAGAGAATTGTTTTGGGGGATCGCCGAATGACTGTTGAACAGATCGCCTCCAGAGTTGGCATTTCTGTGGATTCTGTGCACACAATCCTGCATGACGACCTGAAAATGCGAAAAGTGTCATCCAGGTGGGTGCCACAAATGCTGACGACCACACGGCTGCCCATGTGGCATGTTGCCAAGCAATGTTGACGAGCAACGACAGCACAAATGGGACTTTCTTTTTGTCGGTTGTGATGATGAGACGTGGAAGCCATTTTTCAATCCAGAAACAAAGCGCCAGTCAGCTCAATGGAAGCACACAGATTCACCGCCACCAAAAAAATTTCGGGTAACTGCCAGTGCTGAAAAAATGATGGTGTCCATGTTCTGGGACAGCGAAGGCCTAATCCTTACCCATTGCGTTCCAAAGGCACTACGGTAACAGGTGCATCCTACGAAAATGTTTTGAAGAACAAATTCCTTCCTGCACTGCAACAAAAACGTCCGGGAAGGGCTGCATGTGTGCTGTTTCACCAAGACAACGCATCCGCACATCGAGGTAACGTTACACAACAGTTTCTTCGTGATAACAAGTTTGAAGTGATTCCTCATTCTCCCTACTCACCTGACCTGGCGCCTAGTGACTTTTGGCTGTTTCCAACAATGAAAGACACTCTCTGTGGCCGCACATTCACCAGCCGTGCTGCTATTGCCTCAGCGATTTTCCAGTGGTCAAAACAGACTCCTAAAGAAGCCTTCGCCGCTGCCATGGAATCATGGCGTCAGCATTATGAAAAATGTGTACGTCTGCAGGGCGATTACGTCGAGAATTAACGCCAGTTTCATCGATTTCGGGTGAGTAGTTAATTAGAAAAAAAATCGGAGGCCTTAGAACGTGAATGCACCTCGTATTTGCACCACGAATTTTCTCCTGATGGACACAATCCATAACATGGCTTATCATCAGTAGAGGACTTACGGAAGAATATGGCCCAAACTTCTCTCTTCATTGCCTCCAGATTTTCTTTATTTCTCCTAATTGCCTGCCCATAGTACACCTGCAAGTTTTCTATTTCAGTTTTAGTGAACCGACCCTGTCCTGTCAACAATTTTCTATCTGCTAGTTTTTTTCCTCTCATATCAAGTTTTCTCAGCCTTGTTCCCAAAGGTTTTTGAACATGGCGTACACCTTTTAATTTGCTAATAATGGCATCTCCATATGGCTTAGAGTTGACAGTGGGTGGGTTGACAACGGCTGACAGGAAAGTGGGCGTGGCACATAAACACACGTGATAAGAAAATGCTCTTTAAATGCTCGAAAAAAATTCTTTTCAGCAAAATTCTTTTCAGAGTACTTAAATAAAACCATAATCTATCGAAATTTGATGAAAACCGAAAATCGATTTTTGTCGACCAGAACCACGGCGTGGTTCATCACCGTAGGGACCCTGCATCCTTTGGTGCGTCTCTGTAAAGGTTTCTCGAGTTTCACGCGTTGCTCCTTTAACTTTGCCATCTCTAAATTCGAAAACTGTGCTATACAACGTTCTGCTCAATACAGCACTGAAGAATGACTACCAGACGTACGAAATGAAAATTGCGGCAGTTACACATTGAACAGAGCCATGTGTAGGGATGGCAACCGCATTTCGCTCCATTGGCGCAAAATTACGAATGCTCCGGATTTTTTTGAACAGACCCCGTATGTCGTAAATTTACAGCTACATGGGGGTACCCCCTTTGGTGATGCTTCCACATCTACACCTACATCCATACTCCGCAAGCCACCTGACGGTGTGTGGCGGAGGATACCTGAGTACCTCTATCGGTTCTCCCTTCTATTCCAGTCTCGTGTTGTTCGTGGAAAGGAGGATTGTCGGTATGCTACTGTGTGGGCTCTAATCTCTCTGATTTTATCCTCATGGTCTCTTGGCGAGATATACGTAGGAGGGAGCAATATACTGCTCGACTCTTCGGTGGAGGTATGTTCTCGAAAGTTCAACAAGGTGGCGAAGTAAGATAGGAAAAGCTTACCAGTGATGTGGGCAGAGTACATGGGTATTGTAAGAATAATACTTCGCTCTTCTGACCTTTGTCAGTCGGCAAGACTCACTGGAGGAGAAACAGCCCTCTGAAGATGTCCAGCGCAGCTCTGGACGAAACGTTAGGAGCTGAAGAGTTTCATGGACCACGACCTTACATCCAGGAAGGTTTACCAGAAGATAGTTCAACAAAAGCCCGTACCGAGCTACTGAGCGTCTCTCCTGCAGAGTTTTCCACTGGGGTTTATCTATCATCTTCGTAACACTTTCGCGATTACTAAATGATCCTGTAACGAAGCGCGCTGCTCTCCGTTGGCTCTTCTCTATACCTTCTATCAACCCTATCTGGTACGGATCCCACACTGCTGAGCAGTATTCAAGCAGTGGGCGAACAAACGTACTGTAACCTACGTCCTGTGTTTTCGGATTGCATTTCCTTAGGATTCTTCCAGTGAATCTCAGTCTGGCATCTGCTTTACCGACGATCAACTTTTAAATCAGTCCTAATGCGTACTCCCAGATAATTTATGGAATTAACTGCTTCCAGTTGCTGACCTGCTATTTTGTAGCTCAATGATAAGGGAACTATCTTTCTATGTATTCGCAGCACATTACACTTGTCTACATTGAGATTCAATTGCCATTCCCTACAGCATGCGTCAATTCACTGCAGATCCTCCTGCATTTCAGTACAATTTTCCATTGTTACAACCTCTCGATATACCACAGCATCATCCGCAAAAAGCCTCAGTGAACTTCCGATGTCATCCACAAGGTCATTTACGTATATTGTGAATAGCAACGGTCCTACGACACTCCCCTGTGGCACACCTGAAATCACTCTTACTTCGGAAGACTTCTCTCCATTGAGAATGACGTGCTGCGTCCTGTGTGAGGTTGGCTGTCGAAGCGGCAGTCGGAGTGATTGCAGCGGCGTCAGCAGCGCTGTTGACTGGGCTAGCGGGACGGGACGGCTCCCTCTGCGGCCAGTGACAGCCGACACGCGGCCACTCAGCTGCTGCTGTCCCCGGCAGCGCGATCGTTAAGCGGACGCGTCAGTCCAACTGCACATTTAGGCGGCCGCTAACCGCTCACCCTGATATCCGCGCAACAGGACTGCTAGTCCCACGACAAATTATCTCGTGCTCTGTGCGAATACACAACGCGAATCGTGCACAACGACATAAATAAAGTGACAAACCTATGTGATCAAAAGTATTCGGACAGCCATATGTAATGCGGAATTGACGACTATATACCACATCAGCAAAAGCATCCGGACACCTGGCTGAAAATGACTCGGCGCCCTACAACGGTAATGCTGGAATTCAGTATGGTGCTGACACCACCCTTGATGACAGCTTCCACTCCCGCAGGCATACGTTCAATCAGGTGCTGGACGATTTCTTCGGGAATGGCACTCCATTCTGCGCGGAGTGCTGCACTGAGGAGGCGTACCGCTGTCGGTCGGTGAGGCCCGGCACGAACTCGGCGGTATAAAACATCCCAAAGGTGTCCTATAGGATTCAGGTCAGGACTCTGTGCAGGCCAGTCCAACACAGGGATGTTATTGTCGTGTGACCACAGGTCGTGTATTATGAACAGGTGCTCGATCGTGTTGAAAGATTCAGTCGCCATCCCCGAATTGTTCTTCGCCAGTGGGAAGCAAGAGGGTGCTTAAAACAACAATGTAGGCATGTGCTGTGATAATGCCACGCAAAACAAAAAGCGCGTGCAAGCCCCCTCCATGAAAAACACGACCACACCATAACACCACCGCCTCCGAATTTTACTGTCGGCACTACACACGCTGGCAGATGACGTTCACACCCTGCCATCGGATCGCCACATTGTGTACCGTGATTGGTCACTCCACACAACGTTTTCCCACTGTTCAATCGTACAATCTTTACGCTCCTTACACCAAGCGAGGCGTCGTTTGGCATTTATCGGCGTGATGTGCCGCTTATGAGCAGCCGCTCGAGCATGAAATCCAAGTTTTCTCACCTTCCAAATAACTGTAATAGTACTGGCAGTGGATCCTGATGCAGTTTGCAATTCCTGTGTGACGGTTTGGAAAGATGAAAATGTGTGTGAAATCTTATGGGACTTAACTGCTAAGCTCATCAGTCCCTAAGCTTACACACTACTTAACCTAAATCATCTTAAGGACAAACACACACACCCATGTCCGAGGGAGGACTCGAACCTCCGCCGGGACCAGCCGCACAGTCCATGACCGCAGCGCCCTTAAACCGCTCGGCTAATCCCGCGCGGCGGTTTGGATAGATGTCCGCCTATTACACATTACGACCCTCTTCAACTGTCGGCAGTCTCTGTCAGTCAACAGACGAGGGTGGCCTCTACGGTTTTGTGCTGTACGTGTCCCTCCACGTTTCCACTTCACTATGACATCGGAAACAGTGGACCTAGGGATGTTTGAAAGTTTGGAAATGTCAAGTAGAGAAGCATGACAGAAGCGACACCCAATCACGTGACCATGTTCGAAGTTCGTGAATTCCGCGAAGCGCTAGATTCTGTTCTCTCACGACGTCTAATGACTACTCATTCGCTGATATCGAGTACCTGGCAATAGGTGGCAGGACAATGCACCTGATATGAAAAACGTATGTTTATGGGGGTGTCCGGATACTTCAAATCACATAGTGTACCTCACGACCCACCAGTAAAAAATAAGGGGGGGGGGAGTATTGTGATGTCAGTAGAGAAGGAGAAGGTAGACTAATCATTTCACATCACCTGAGTAACAGATCCGTCAGGGAAATTTGTTGTTGTTTTTGTGGTCTTCAGTCCTGAGACTGGTTTGATGCAGCTCTCCATGCTACTCTATCCTGTGCAAGCTTCTTCATCTCCCAGTACTTACTGCAACCTACATCCTTCTGAATCTGCTTAGTGTATTCATCTCTTGGTCTCCCTCTACGATTTTTACCCACCACGCTGCCCTCCAATACTAAATTGGTGATCTCTTGATGCCTCAGAACATGTCCTACCAGCCGGTCCCTTCTTCTAGTCAAGCTGTGCCACAAACTCCTCTTCTCCCCAATTCTATTCAATACCTCCTCATTAGTTATGCGATCTACCCGTCTAATCTTCAGCATTCTTCTGTAAACCATTCTAAAGCTGCCCGATCCGTTGTTGGTCACGTGATTGAAACGTGCAAACATGGAGTAGCAATCACAGCTAATCCAAGACCAGGCAGAACTCATGTAGTGGTGGACAGATGCCGTCGAGCTTTCCCGAAGGGGCCTTTAATGAATGACACGAAATGAGCAGAAGGAATGACTCGTGACTTGCAAAAGCGGTATCAGTACACAATGACTGCGATCGGGGATACAATGGTCGAGGAGCTCCTTATGAGGCACACATTTTTGTAGTCAGTGCTATGCGACGCTTCAGGTGGAAGTCAGCGTGGCTGGACAGTGGATGAGTAGAGTGATATGCAGTGATGAATCACGCTGTACCCTGTGGCAATCCAGTGGAAGAGTTTGGTATTCGCGAATGCGTGAAGATCATTACCTGCCATCATTTATGGTGGCAGCATTGAAGTATGGAGGAGCTAATTTTGCATTATGGAGGTGTTTTTCGTGATTGGGGCATAGTCCCCTTATTTAAGAAAACGATAAATTCGTAAGGAAATTAATATATTTTATAGCATTGTTTACTACGTGTAGTTCAGGACTAATTCGGAGGTAACGATTCTTTGTATCAGCCTGACAACGTACCCTGTCATAAACCACCACATGTGAGGCAATGGTGCCGGCCGCGGTGGCCGTGCGGTTCTAGGCGCTGCAGTCTGGAACCGCGGGACTGCTACGGTCGCAGGTTCGAATCCTGCCTCGGGCATGGATGTGTCTGATGTCCTTAGGTTAGTTAGGTTTAAGTAGTTCTAAGTTCTAGGGGACTGATGACCAAAGATGTTAAGTCCCATAGTGCTCAGAGCCATTTGAACCATTTTGAGGCAATGGTTTTGGGACAAAAATATTCCTGAAATGGACTGGACCGCCGAGAGTCCCGACTTGAACCAAATGGAACGCCTTTCGTACGACTTAAAACGTGGAGATCGCTCCTGATCCGAGTGTTCAACATCACATCTTTCTCTTCTTTTGGTTCTTGAGGGTGAATGGTTGCTGACAGACATTCAGACACCTCATTGTACCTAGCAAAGTTCAAACCGTCATCAACGTGAAGGTTTTACGGGATTTTTAGTTTTGATATTGACTCAGTAAAGGCAAAACTACACTGGAGCGCCAAATAAACTGGTATAGGCATGCGGATTCAAATACAGAGATATATAAAGAGGCAGAATACGGCGCCGCTGTCGACAACGCCTGTATAAGACAACAAGTGTCTGACGCAAGTGTTGGATCGATTACTGCTGCAACTATGGTAGGTTATCAACATGTGAATGAGTTTGAACGTGTTGTTATAGTCGCGCTCGAGCGATGGGACACAGCATTCCTGGGTGGAGATGAAATGGGTGCTTCCCTGTACGGTCATTTCACGAGTGTACCATGAATATCAGGAATCCGGTAAAACATCAAAAGATCTTGCAAGTAAGGGATCAACGACGACTGAAGAGAAACGTTCAAAGTAACAGAAGTGCAACCCTTCCGCAGATTGGTGAAGATTTCAATGCTGGGCCATCAACAAGTGTCACCGTGCAAACCATTCAACGAAACATCATTTATACTCGCTTTCGGGGCTGAACGCCCACTCGTGTACCCTTGATGACTGCACGAGACACAGCTTTACCCCTCGCCAGGGCCCGTCAACATTGACATTGGACTGTTGATGAGTGGAAACATGTTGCCTGGTCGGACGAGTCTCGTTTCAAATTGTATCGAGCGGAGAGACACGTACGGGTATGGAGACCACTTCATGAATGCATGGACCCTGCATGTCAGCAGGGGATTTTTCAACATGATGGAAGCTCTGTAATGTTACGTTGAGTGTGCAGTTCGAGTGATATGGGACCCCTGATACGTCTATATACGACTCAGACAGGTGACATATACGAAGCATCCTGTGTGACCACCTGCATCCATTCATGTCCATTGTGGGTTCCAGAAGGGCAATGCGACATCCCACACGTCCAGAATTGCTACAGAGTTGCTCGAAGAACTCTTCCGAGTTTAAACACTTCCGCTGGCCACCTGACTACCCAGGGATGAACATTATTGAACATATCTGGGATACCTTGCAACATGCCATTCTGAAGAAATCTGCACCCTCTCGTACTCTACGGATATATGGACAGCCCCGCAGGATTCATGGCGTCTGTTCCCTCCCTCAGTATTTCAGACATTAGTCGAGTCCATGCCACGTCGTGTTGCGGCACTTCTGCATGCTCGCAGGAGCCCTACACGATATTAAGGAAGTGTACCAGTTTCTTTGACTCTTGTGTGTAGTTACCTGTAGTTTATCTGTCAAATTCAATGAAGACTTTTATGAATAAAACAGTGTATTTCAGACATACTGCCCGAGAAGAGAGTGAGCCGCGTACCATAAGAGGAGGAAATAAATGAAACGTAACGGGTTGAGAGGGCATGTGATGTTATTTCTGTGATTACAAAATCGAGTCAAATTTATAAAGAACTTGGCCGCATGAGCCGACTTACCAGTATGAATCCCTCTAGCCTGAATAACTGCATTGATTCCGTTGGATATGATGCCATACAGCCATTGCATCCTCTCCTGAGCCAAGTTGGTCCGTAGCTATTGTACCTGGTCCTTGAAATACTGGATGCCTCAAAGGGGCGGAGTTGACGTCCGTGGTGTTCCAGACATGTTCTGATTGGAGACAGATCTGGTGACCTTGCTGGCACAGTAGTGTCTCGACGTCACGCATAGAGACTCGCGCCATATGTGGACGAGCGTTGTCCTGTTGGAAAAACTACACTAAAGAGGACCAGCATTACTGCACAACGGTGGCCGTTCCAATGTCACAGGACACTGCAACTCAGATCATTTACGTACCAGCCGTCAGCCTGCGTAGCTGAGTGGTAACGTGTTTCCATACCATGCAGCCGGCCCGGGTTCGATTCCTGGCTAGGTTGGAGATTTTCTCCGCTCGTGGACTGGGTGTTCTGCTGTCCTCATCGTCACCCATCACCAACAACGCGCAAGTCACCCACTGTGGCCTCACGTGAAGTATGACTTGCAACCCGGCGGCCCAACTTCCCCGGATGTGGCCTCCCGGCCAACAATGCCGCAATGCATTGTGATGAGATGCAATTGTTTAAAAAGGAGGACAAATGGCTTCAAAAAGGAGGACAAAGGAAGAAAAAAGAGGACACATCAAACAGGTCAGCTGCAGCTGAAGTTACCACCCGTCAGCTTTGGACAAATCAAGTGACTTCCGGGAATTACCGGTAAAACTAGTAGTTAATTGTTACTGATGGTCAGGCGGTGGTTTACTGAGCAATATAAAAAAATTAAAAACATTGATGGTGGTGACAGCGTGGCGTCAATTGCTCTGTTATGTCAAAACCACGGAATTGTTTACGAAGTGAAGACCGTAGAACCATTCACATCCCTTCATTCGACGCACCGCTACCAATATCTACAATTCAAATAGCAGCTGACGGCATGTAAACTCCACTTTAACCTTCCGGATACAAATAAATTGAGTGACTACGAAACAATGAAATAAAACCATGACAGTTAACCTGCCGAGTTATTTCTTACCTTTATTGGCCACTGAGACGTACGTTCCAGCTCCACATATCTTAAATGGTTCAAATGGCTCTGAGCACTATGGGACTTAACAGCTGTGGTCATCAGTCCCCTAGAACTTAGAACTACTTAAACCTAACTAACCTAAGGACAGCACACACATCCATGCCCGAGGCAGGATTCGAACCTGCGACCGTAGCAGTCGCGCGGTTCCGGACTGCGCGCCTAGAACCGCGAGACTACCGCGGCCGGCTCCACGTATCTTACATTCCGCTTCAAATTCATTTCTCCTTTTCTTGAAAGCTGGATATTTGCAGGAAAGGACATCAGAAAATGTACACGTTCGTTTAGGCATAGCCAAATATTTTACGTAACTCACTCGGTTAAAAATTGCACTCACAAATCACAGGTGCACTACAGGAAGCCAAGCCTACAAAGCGAAGATATGAAACGAAAATTTTAAATAATCGATATTTGCATTCTCTTATAGTTAGCTCAACGAAAACATCGACGATCCTGGTGCCACCTACTAACACCGCCTTCGCGCGTGTTTATCACGAAGGCTGTGCCAATAGTTAAAGTATTTAGGAAAAGAGCAATAGAACGGGACGAATTGTAAATTTAACTGTACTACGCTCGACTTTGCGAAAAAGCCGGGCACTGTAAAAATCCGCCCGGACCCCGGACAAAGAGCTAAAAAGGAGGACATGTCCGGATTAATCCGGACGTCTGGTCACCTCTGCCGCACGATCATTTCATTTCTTTACTTGATGAGTAAGTTTACGAAGTTAAAATGACGCCCTGCAGTTTCTTGCGGGTGCTTCAATTTTTTTGACCGAGAAGTGTAGATCTCCTGCCCCAGTTTGAAAGTTAAAATTTCACAGAAAAACTGACCCAGAAGCAAGAAAAGTAATCGCCTGCGGACGCGGAACCGTGGCACAATTTCTCGTGCACCACAGCCACCACATATCGACTGCCGCGATTCTTTTCCGAGTAGTGCCTTACTGGAACGCATAGCAGCTCGAGTTCATTCGCTTTGATTAACAGCGGCTCGTGAATGTATCCCGCTGCGCCCGCGGTTATTTCATTCGCCCCATACACAATTCGCCCCCCCCCCCCTACCCCACTCTCCTTCCAGCGGCGCTAAATAGCGTTTCGATATCGCTTTTAATTCACTCTCCAATCGACGCATTGTGCAAATAGTTACTGGCAGCAACTTGTTTGCCGCTGGCGTTCAAAAGCTGCGGATTAATTTAATGAAGCTCTCCGCCATGTTGACTCCTCGTTCCACAGGCGGGATATCGACCGTAGGGCTTCTCCGCCAAGCTGCCGGCGTAGCGACGTGGGTAGTGGGGTGACCTGTTTCCACGACACGTGTTTGTCGGGGCCGACACCGGAAAGCGTAATTCTCTGGAATAACAGCTGGTGTACTAAGTAATTTGAAAGGGACTTTGTAACCTCCCAACAGTAAAATTCCGTAAGCTCCCAACAGTAAAAAACATAATTGTTCATATCATTCACATTCAGCGTAACACAGTTACAAATACCTCCCAACAGTAAAAAATAAGTATGTTGCATTCACATTTTAGCGTAACCTACCAACATATAAATTTCGTAATTTCGCAATAAGAACGTAACTAATCTCTCAATAAAATTGTGGCTCACTTATAATCTTTCAATAATTACCTGACTGTGAATCTAAACTGATAAATTTGGACGTCAGTAGTTCTGCGTCATGGCCCTGAAAGATCATACTGAATAAATTGAAAATTCTCACCTCAATAAGGTCGCCGGATAGAGCATATGTATCTGCTCCTATAAGAAATTTTTCTGGCACAGCCCAGTGCAATGCTGGTCGATAGATTTGTCATGTATAAAAAGAAACATAATCGCGATGACCATGGATTGGAGAAATTAGTAAATTCTTTAAATTGGGATGAATGATTGTCAGAAGTTAATTTTTATAAGAAAGATTATTATTAAGAGATTTTTTTTAAAAACATTTACATGGGAGTTGATATAACAAAAGTACATAATGCGCGAGGCTGCTTTTACCTTATACTACATCGCTCAGGCACCGCCATCGCTCCCCACGACCGGCCCAGCCAACTCGATACACCAGACTGCTCGCTACTGCTTACTCCCAATGCCATAAAATTCCTACTGCATACAACATTGCTCTCTGGTCTGAGATTCACTTATAGCTTACATATCGCAGGCAGCGCGTGAGCGATCCATCGAAATTACATCTGCTCGAGTGCGCTAGCAACAAATTCCTTAATCATGGACCTCTTACAACTTCTACGCTTATGTAACTGCGTTAGCAAACTTCAAACGTACACAATTAAAAGCTAAAGTTGATGTTTTGAGAACACATACGAGGGTGGTTTCAGCCGACTGGTAAAAAAGCAAGAAAAAATGTTTTATCGTATACATCTCACCTTACTTCTCGACATAACCTGCTTTGAAGGGTATACACTCAGTGGTACAGTGAACCTCCGGCTTTTTCATCCCTCTGGAAAAATAGGATCTGTCAGACTCAGCAAAATATTCGTCGACTGCAACTATTACTTCCTCATTTCACGAAAAAGCCAAAGTTTCAAATTAGGGAACAGGAAGAAGTCATTTGGGGCTAAGTCTGGTGAATAGGGTGGATAAGGAACCAATTCAAAGCCCGGTTCATGCGTTTTGGCCATTATTGTTGGTGATGTGTGTGGTGTATTACACTCCTGGAAATGGAAAAAAGAACACATTGACACCGGTGTGTCAGACCCACCATACTTGCTCCGGACACTGCGAGAGGGCTGTACAAGCAATGATCACACGCACGGCACAGCGGACACACCAGGAACCGCGGTGTTGGCCGTCGAATGGCGCTAGCTGCGCAGCATTTGTGCACCGCCGCCGTCAGTGTCAGCCAGTTTGCCGTGGCATACGGAGCTCCATCGCAGTCTTTAACACTGGTAGCATGCCGCGACAGCGTGGACGTGAACCGTATGTGCAGTTGACGGACTTTGAGCGAGGGCGTATAGTGGGCATGCGGGAGGCCGGGTGGACGTACCGCCGAATTGCTCAACACGTGGGGCGTGAGGTCTCCACAGTACATCGATGTTGTCGCCAGTGGTCGGCGGAAGGTGCACGTGCCCGTCGACCTGGGACCGGACCGCAGCGACGCACGGATGCACGCCAAGACCGTAGGATCCTACGCAGTGCCGTAGGGGACCGCACCGCCACTTCCCAGCAAATTAGGGACACTGTTGCTCCTGGGGTATCGGCGAGGACCATTCGCAACCGTCTCCATGAAGCTGGGCTACGGTCCCGCACACCGTTAGGCCGTCTTCCGCTCACGCCCCAACATCGTGCAGCCCGCCTCCAGTGATGTCGCGACAGGCGTGAATGGAGGGACGAATGGAGACGTGTCGTCTTCAGCGATGAGAGTCGCTTCTGCCTTGGTGCCAATGATGGTCGTATGCGTGTTTGGCGCCGTGCAGGTGAGCGCCACAATCAGGACTGCATACGACCGAGGCACACAGGGCCAACACCCGGCATCATGGTGTGGGGAGCGATCTCCTACACTGGCCGTACACCACTGGTGATCGTCGAGGGGACACTGAATAGTGCACGGTACATCCAAACCGTCATCGAACCCATCGTTCTACCATTCCTAGACCGGCAAAGGAACTTGCTGTTCCAACAGGACAACGCACGTCCGCATGTATCCCTTGCCACCCAACGTGCTCTAGAAGGTGTAAGTCAACTACCCTGGCCAGCAAGATCTCCGGATCTGTCCCCCATTGAGCATGTTTGGGACTGGATGAAGCGTCGTTTCACGCGGTCTGCACGTCCAGCACGAACGCTGGTCCAACTGAGGCGCCAGGTGGAAATGGCATGGCAAGCCGTTCCACAGGACTACATCCAGCATCTCTACGATCGTCTCCATGGGAGAATAGCAGCATGCATTGCTGCGAAAGGTGGATATACACTGTACTAGTGCCGACATTGTGCATGCTCTGTTGCCTGTGTCTATGTGCCTGTGGTTCTGTCAGTGTGATCATGTGATGTATCTGACCCCAGGAATGTGTCAATAAAGTTTTCCCTTCGTGGGATAATGAATTCACGGTGTTCTTATTTCAATTTCCAGGAGTGTATATTGGTGAAAGAGCACTTGCTTGCGTGCCAACAATAATCTTTTTTCACTGTTGTTGTTGTTGTGGTCTTCAGTCCTGAGACTGGTTTGATGCAGCTCTCCATGCTACTCTATCCTGTGCAAGCTTCATCTCCCAGTACCTACTGCAACCTACATCCTTTTGAATCTGCTTAGTGTATTCATCTCTTGGTCTCCCTCTACGATTTTTACCCTCCACGCTGCCCTCCAATACTAAATTGGTGATCCCTTGATGCCTCAGAACATGTCCTACCAACCGATCCCTTCTTCTGGTCAAGTTGTGCCACAAACTTCTCTCCTCCCCAATCCTATTCAATACCTCCTCATTAGTTATGTTATCTACCCATCTAATCTTCAGCATTCTTCTGTAGCACCACATTTCGAAAGCTTCTATTCTCTTCTTGTCCAAACTAGTTATCGTCCATGTTTCACTTCCATACATGGCTACACTCCATACAAATACTTTCAGAAACGACTTCCTGACACTTAAATCTATACTCGATGTTAACAAATTTCTCTTCTTCAGAAACGATTTCCGTGCCATTGCCAGTCTACATTTTATATCCTCTCTACTTCGACCATCATCAGTTATTTTACTCCCTAAATAGCAAAACTCCCTTACTACTTTAAGTGTCTCATTTCCTAATCTAATTCCCTCAGCATCACCAGATTTAATTTGACTACATTCCATTATCCTCGTTTTGGTTTTGTTGATGTTCATCTTGTATCCTCCTTTCAAGACACTGTCCATTCCGTTGAACTGCTCTTCCAAGTCCTTTGCTGTCTCTGATAGAATTACAATGTCATCGGCAAACCTCAAAGTTTTTACTTTTTCTCCATGAATTTTAATACCTACTCCGAATTTTTCTTTTGTTTCGTTTACTGCTTGCTCAATATACAGATTGAACAACATCGGGGAGAGGCTACAACCCTGTCTCACTCCTTTCCCAACCACTGCTTCCCTTTCATGCCCCTCGACTCTTATAACTGCCATCTGATTTCTGTACAAATTGTAAATAGCCTTTCGCTCCCTGTATTTAATACCTGCCACCTTCAGAATTTGAAAGAGAGTATTCCAGTTAACATTGTCAAAAGCTTTCTCTAAGTCTACAAATGCTAGAAACGTAGGTTTGCCTTTTCTTAATCTTTCTTCTAAGATAAGTCGTAAGGTTAGTATTGCCTCACGTGTTCCAGCATTTCTACGGAATCCAAACTGATCTTCCCCGAGGTCCGCTTCTACCAGTTTTTCCATTCGTCTGTAAAGAATTCGCGTTAGTATTTTGCAACTGTGACTTATTAAACTGATAGTTCGGTAATTTTCACATCTGTCAACACCTGCTTTCTTTGGGATTGGAATTATTATATTCTTCTTGAAGTCTGAGGGTATTTCGCCTGTCTCATACATCTTGCTCACCAGATGGTAGAGTTTTGTCATGACTGGCTCTCCCAAGGCCATCAGTAGTTCTAATGGAATGTTGTCTACTCCCGGGGCCTTGTTTCGACTCAGGTCTTTCAGTGCTCTGTCAAACTCTTCACGCAGTATCTTATCTCCCATTTCGTCTTCATCTACATCCTCTTCCATTTCCATAATATTGTCCTCAAGTACATCACCCTTGTATAGACCCTCTATATACTCCTTCCACCTTTCTGCTTTCCCTTCTTTGCTTAGAACTGGGTTTCCATCTGAGCTCTTGATGTTCATACAAGTGGTTCTCTTATCTCCAAAGGTCTCTCTAATTTTCCTGTAGGCAGTATCTATCTTACCCCTAGTGAGACAGGCCTCTACATCCTTACATTTGTCCTCTAGCCATCCCTGCTTAGCCATTTTGCACTTCCTGTCGATCTCATTTTTGAGACGTTTGTATTCCTTTTTGCCCGCTTCATTTACTGCATTTTTTCACTAAAGCAAGTTAAAAACGAGCCAACAGTGAAGGATAATGGAGTCCAGCTATTGTTCAGCCTTTTCGAAGTAATCTGTGAGGATTATTCCTTGCGAACCCCCCCCCCCCCCCCCCGCTCCTCCTCCTCCTCCCTCCCCCCAGAAAAACAGAGGTCATCACCTTACCAGCTGACAAAATGGTCTTTCCCTTCTTTTCTTCGGTGCACTTTCACCAGCCTTTGTCCATTGTTGACGCTTGTGTGGTTTTATCATAGTCACAAATCGGTGCAAAAAGTCTTGTGGATTGCGACTGAACATTGCCAGACACTGTGGTGAAATGTTGCGGTGGATGCGCCTCTGGCCGGCCGTCAGCAATCGCGTCACCCGCGTCTCGCACGCTTCAGTCTGGAACCGCGCGACCGCTACGGTCGCAGGTTCGAATCCTACCTCGGGCATGGATGTGTGTGATGTTCTTAGGTTAGTTAGGTTTAAGTAGTACTAAGTTCTAGGGGACTGAACCGCGTAGTATATTATGCACTCGCTCAGGTAAGATGCCTACAGTCTCAGAAATCTCACAAATTTTTATTCGGCGGTCATTCATTACTACATTATGGATTTTCTCAATGATTTCCTTTGTGGTGCCCTCAGTTACACGGCCCGAGTGCGTTTCGTCTTCGATGCTTGTCCGACTACGTTTAAATTCATTAGACCAAACGTAAATTGTCTTCAGTGGTGGTTCGGAGTCCTCGCAACCTTCATCCAATTCCGTTTTGATTTGTGCGGCAGTCCAACTCTTCAAACTTAAATGTTTATAACAGCACAGAGCTCTATATTCTAGGTTTTCAATCGCAGTCGAACACTGACCAGTTCAGAATGGCTATCAACAGTGTACTGTACGCTGTACGTTGTTGAAATTCTTTACACGATCCTTGGAATAATCAAGCTTATCAACTGTGAAGGTGCAAACTGATCCAAGCTTATAAGATCACCTGGGAGAACTGCAGAAAAAGTTAATATTACAGATCACAAAACCAGGACATTGTCGTCGTCGTCGTTGTTGTTGTTGTTATTGTGGTCTTCAGTCTGAACGCTGGTTTGACACGCTCTCCACCCTACTCTGTCCTGTGCGTAATTACTGCACCCCTAAATCAATTTGATAACGTATACTCTAATTAAATTTTGGTCTCTCCATACAATTTTTAGACCACGTCTTTCCCACCCGTCCTCCCTTACGTACCCATCTAATTTTCATCGTTGTTTCGTAATACTAAATTTCAAGTTCTTCTATTTCTCTGTGTGTCTCTGTAGTACATCGTTCATTTTAAACTTCCATATGAAGCTACTCTCCAGACAAATACTTCCAGAGAAAAACGCCCTGACACTTACATTCACGGTCAACGTTTATGTTTGTGTGCTGTGGCCCATCACGTCATCTCCGACTTCTGGTACCGTGTCCCTCCATTTACTCCTGGATGTCGTTTTGGTCGTTAGTTGTTCCAGGCCCATTCCGTTGCTTTCTTTGATGTCCTTTACCCACCTTCTCATTGATTTTCCTTTATATGTGTGATCTTTTGTTCTCCCGGGCATAGCAGGTTTTGCTAGCGTCTCTTTTGCCCTCATGATACTCCCGAAGTACTAAAATTCCATCTGCAATGTTTCAGCCAACAAAGATATTTTTATTTCCTTGTCTGTTTTATTGTTTACTTTTTCAGTCCATGAAATACTCAAGTTTCCTCTCCACGTGTAATACTCAGGTTTCTTCTCCATCCGATTCAAAAGATTGGATTTTTTGCAATTCTACACTATACAGGATGAAAAGTATTTAAACCGACAAACTCTGGGAGGTTGTAGGGGATATCAAAACAAATATTTTTCCCTAATGTTATTTTTTCCTACGAGTAGTATTTAAACCGGCGGCGGTCGTATTACGCTCTTGAGTTGTTAGAGGCCGTATTACTATCTTCAGTTGTTAGAGGGCGTATTACGATCTTCAGTTGTAGGCAGCTGCTGTCCACCAGTGTAGTAGTGCATTGTCTCTGTTTACTAATGGATTGATCCTCCTGGAGTGAGTACACTGATAATGTTGGTGCGTACTACGTAGCGCACCACAACGGACGAACTGCACAGCGGGTTTATCAACAACAATATCCTAATCGCCGTATCCCGCATCATACGACCTTTCCTGCTGTGTACCAATGTCTGCGTGAGGCCGGGTCATTTAGCAGATTACCTGGACAGGGACGCTGTCGCACGGTAAGAACGCTGCAATTTGAGGAAGCTGTCTTGCAGCATGTGGAGCGGGATCCTTCAATCAGCACTCGTGCAATTGCACGTAACATGGGGACGAACCCGACGAATGTAAGAACAGTGCTTAGAGAGGAATTGTTACGTCCATTTCACTTACAGCGTGTCCACAACCTGGAAGCAGCTGATTATCCACCCAGAGCACAGTTTTCGCAGTGGTACCTGGAACAGTGTGAAATGCATCCTACATTTCCATCCTCTGTGTTGTTTACCGATGAAGCGACGTTCGGGCGTGATGGGGTGTTCAACATGCACAATTCGCATGTTTGGAGTGAGGATAACCTACATGCCACAGTTACTGGCGTTCATTAAGTGCGGTTCTTCGTTAATGTGTGGGTCGGTGTTGTTGGGGACTGTATAACTGGGCCGTATCTGCTACCTAGGCCATTAAATGGCAGGCACCAGTACAATTTTCTCGCCAGAGCATTGCCAGAATTGCTGGAAGACGTCGCGTTCCCTACAAGACAACGCATGTGGTTCCAACATGACGGGTCGCCGGCACATTTCAGTCGTCGTGTGCGTCGATTCCTGGACCGACGGTTCCCAGAAACGTGGATTGGCAGAGTTGATTCTGTACCATGGCCTGCTGGATCCCCAGATATGTCCCGTCTGGACTTTTTTGTTGGTTTAATTAATTTGTTGCCAGAGAAATCTTCCTCTACCGGTTTAAATATTCCTCATAGGAAAAAATGACATTAGGGAAGAATATTTGTTTTGATGGCCCCTACAACCTCCCAGAGTTTGTCGGTTTAAATACTTTTCACCCTGTAGACGACGCACGTTAGTATAATGTTGTGAGAAAGCTTCAGATACTTTTATTTTAGTCGCTAGTATGAGTTTCAATGCCTTAAGCACCCTGCTTAATTTAACTGTAGCGGCTTTTCCGAATTGTACCCATCTGCTTACTTCCTCAGTGCAGGAGCTGCTTTTTGGTGTTTCAGATCGCATATATAGTAGTACATAAGTATCAAACTATAGCACTCCCTTTAAAAAAAAATGCAAAGTCGACCTTCATTCTGTGAGGCGACTACACCTAGCAACAGAAAACCAACGTCATATTATAGCCCCCGTTGTCCCATGCAACTTTCGTCCCACAAACTTTTCAGCTACTGTCATACTTTCGGAGTTATTCTGGTGGCAATAGTTAGTGAGTCACCCTGTATACGGCCCACTCACATTCGTGTGACCATCACCCATGTTCGATGTCAACGTGCAATAACCACTCACAGAGTGGAAGGAGGGGGGGGGGGGGGGCGTCGCGGAAAACAGTGCGGTCGTTGTGGTATTACGAAAACGGGCATTTCCGAGATGGCTACGTTTTTAAACTACTCGCGAGACGCCATGCTTAAAGTATACCATGCGTGGCAAAATGGCGCTACCCAAAATCGGCGCTGAGGCAAGCGTGTTGCACCACGGGCCACAGATGACAAAGGTGAACGCCGGCTGCGGAGATGTGTGTGGGCGAATAGAGGTGCAACTGCTGCAACATCAGAGCGCCCAGATAAACCAAGGGGTTACCAACAGTCTCTCCTCAACATCCGTTCAGGGAACGTTGCTGCGTATGGTTCTCGGTAGCAGGCGCATGGTTCACGCACCCATTCTGACTGGTGTCCATCGCCGACGCAGGCTGGAATTTACACACCAATACTGCAATTCCACTGGGTGGTGGCAGGTGACCTTTTCTGGTGGATCACGTTTTATGCACCATCGGGCAGATGACCGGTGGTGTGTGGTGCCGTGTAACAATCGTAAGAAGGGTCCAGATCGGAGGAAGGAACGTTATGGTCTGGAGAATGTTTACACGGCACGCCGTGGGTGGTCCCTATCAGCAGGACAGCCCAACGTGTCACACAGCTCGTAAGTGTACGTGCGAGGTTCGAACAGCACCAGGTTGAGGTTACCGTACTTCCCTGGCCACCAGACTCCCAGGATGTAATCCAGATCGACAATCTGTGAGACCACCTCGATCGCGCTCTCCGCGCCATCTTCAACCGAGAAACCTGGCGCAGCTGACCACAGCACTGCCGGCCGGAGTGGCCGAGCGGTTCTAGGCGCTTCAGTCTGGAACCGCGTGACCACTACGGTCGCAGGTTCGAATCCTGCCTCGGGCATGGATGTGTGTGATATCCTTAGGTTAGTTAGGTTTAAGTAGTTCTAAGTTATAGGGGACCACAGAAGTTAAGTCCCATGGTGCTCAGAGCCATTTGAACCATTTTGAACCACAGCACTGGAGTCGGTATGACTCCACATCGCCTTCGGTACCTTTGACAACCTCACTGAGACTCCTCCTGCACGTCTGTACTGCAGAAGGCGGTTCTTCAGGATTTTGACAGGCGGTCACGTCAATGAGACGGGACTGTGTACTTCGAAGCGTGAGCCAGAATTCCTATGTGTTGAAACACAATCTTGTTTTTATTTAAGGAGCTGTGCTCGGCCGACTCTGATTTTTCAAAATTCCTGTGCTTAAGCTGACGTTGATGCCCAGCACAGCGACTGACAAGGCCGCGCGGTTTAGCCACGCGGTCTGGGGCGCGTTGCCACGGTTCGCGCGGCTGCCCCCGTCGGAGGTTCGAGTCCTCCCTCGCGCATGTTTGTGTGTGTGTGTGTGTGTGTGTGTGTGTGTGTGTGTGTGTGTGTGTAGTCCTTAGCGTTAACTTAGTTTCAGTTAGATTAAGTTGTGTGTAAGCCTAGGGACCGATGACCTCAGCCGTTTGGTCCCATAGGAACTTACCATAAATTTCCAAATATCCGATCGACAATACAATCCCTTCAGATTGCCCCACGGAACTGCTGCCGCACTTGCAAGTAATATTATAAATCGCCGCCCTGTTGGCCGTGCGATCTAACGGATGGCTTTCCAGATTGGGAAGGATCGCCTGGTCCCCGGCACAAATCCGCCCGGCGGATTTGTGTCGAGGTCCGCTGTTGATCGTTTTCAGGCGGTTTTCCATCTGTCTCGCCGAATGCGGGCCGGTTCCCCTAATTCCGCCTCAGCTAAACTATGTCGGCGATTGCTGCGCAAACAAGTTCTCCACGTACACGTACATCACCATTACTCTACCACGCAAACATGGGGGTTACACTCGTCTGGCGTGTGACGTTCCCAGAGGGGGTGGGGGGGGGGGGGGGGTCCACGGGGGCCGAACCGCACAATAACCCTGAAAGAGTGGTTCTGTGTGGGGCGGCAGAGCCGTGGACTGCGGTAGTAGTCGTGGGGTTGTGGACCACTGCGGCTGCGGCGGGGACGGAGCCTCTCCCCCGGTTAACGTACAATACAATATTGTAAGTGCAAGGTACTCTCAAGCTGAAACTAATTGTAATAGGTCGCAATGTTTCATTAGTTTTCCTGAGTAGACGGAAGCGTAGTCATATTACTTGTGTGTTTAGAACTCTACCTATCTTACTAGTTGTTGCATTAAATCTCTTTGGTAAAGATTTTTTTTTTTCGGGAAAAAAGATTACTGCCTTAAGCTACATCGATCCATTGGGGAAATAGATTCGAACAAATTGCACAAGTGATGAGGTTCTTCACGAAACCTAGAGGGAGGAAGACGTAGACGATCGCTCTGTAAAACAGACGGCGAAGATTCGGTGGTAGAGTGTTGGAAATGTTATCCTGTTGTTTGCTGACACACAGACTCGATTATTAATGTCGTAGCTATGCCGTGATACTTTTTCTGCTCTTACTATAGTGTCGTCATTAGCACTACTGCGTACTGATGTACTCTCCTGGCTGCAGCAAGTACCGAGCTGAAATTAGGTATCGTGTGTTATCTTTGCTGCGATAACGTATTTCACACCACCTGGTCATATTGTGCATTCGCAAGATAATCCACGCGATCGATCTCTCGAGGTATTAGTGCTGGCGTGTTGAATTACTGGCGCCTTGACACACTGACGTACTAAAATGCGGTTTATTTTACTTGGAAACAAAGCAGCCCCATTCGTCCCACTCACCATACAGATCTTATCGTGAGAAGGGGATCGGACCAGTATTTATAAGGTATTACTTATCCAGTGTTTATCACGCATACATCTACATCGATACTTCGCAATCAATTGTGCGGTGCGGGGCGGAGGGTACCCTATACCACTACTTGTCATTTCCCCTCCTGTTCCACTCTCAAACAGAGCGAGGGAAACACGACTGTCTATATGCGTCCGTATGAGCCGTGATTTCTCCTATCTTATTTTCGTGCTCCTTACACGATATGTATGTTGGTGGCAGTAGAATGGTTCGGTGGCGGGCTTCAAATTCCGGTTCTCTAAACTTTCTCAGGAGTTTTACTGGAAAAGAACGTCGCCTGTCCTCCAGGAATTCCCATTTGATTTACCGAAGCCTCTCCATAACACTTGGAAGTAGGCTGTTTAGGTTTTTATGTTGGTAACGTCACGTAGCGCTCTGTGTGAAAATCACTGGCTGTGCTGTGTGCAGTCTGTGGCTAGTTCACATTGTTGTAATATTCGCTACTGTAGTGTTGGGCAGTTGGATGTGAAAAGCGCGTAACGTTGCGCAGTTGGAGGTGAGCCGCCAGCAGTGGTGGATGTGGGGAGAGAGATGGCGGAGTTTTGAGAGTGGATGACCTGGACGTGTGTCCATCAGAGACAGTAAATTTGTAAGACTGGATGTCACGAACTGATGACATTTGAACACTATTAAGGTAAATACATTGTTTGTTATCTATCAAAATCTTTCATTTGCTAACTATGCCCATCAGTAGTTAGTGACTTCAGTAGCTTTTATTTAGCTGGCAGTATTGGCGCTCGCTGTATTGCAGTAGTTCGAGTAACGAAAATTTTTGTGACGTAAGTGATTCATGAAAGGTATAGGTTATTGTTAGTCAGGGCCATTCTTTTGTAGGGATTATTGAAAGTCAGATTGCGTTGTGCTAAAAATATTGTGTGTCAATTTATTGATGATCTGAATACGTAAAGAGAGAAATGTCTGTGCACGTTCAGTTTTGCTCAGCTGTTTGAAAATCAAATAATGTAAGGGGTTTACCACCACAGTAATTCATTAAATTTTCTAAGTGGACAGTTCACACTTACATGTTGTTCGAAAGTACCGTTAATAAATCTAGCAACCCTCCTCTGAAGTGCTTCGATGTCGCCCCTCAAATCAGCTTGGTACGCATCCCAAACACTCGAGCAGTACTCAATAATATGTCGCACTAGCTTCCTATATGCGGTGTCTTGTACAGGTGAACCACTCTTTCCTAAAATTCTCCCAATAAACGGAATTGGAACATTCGCCTTCCCTATCACAGTTCTAACAAGCGCGTTCCACTTCATATCGCTTTGCAATATTACGCGCGGATATCTAAACGACTTGAATGTGTCTAGCAGGACACTAGTAATACTGTATCCGAAAATTGCAGGTTTGTCTTCCTACTCATCCACATTAAGGTACATTGTTCCAAATTTAGAACTAGCTGCTATTCACCTCACCAACCAGAAATTTAGACCAAGTCGTCTTGTATCTTCCTGCAGTCACTCAACTTCGAATCACTCATCTTTGACACCTTACCGTACACCACGGCATCATCAGCAATCAACCGCAGATTACTGCCCACCATGTCCGACAAATAATTTACGTATGTAAAGACCAATAGCGATCCTATCACACTTCCCAGGGGCAATGCTGATGATAGGCTTGTCTATGATGAACAATCGCCGTTGCAGGCAACATACTGGGTTCTTTTAATTAAGAAGTCTTCGAGCCACTCACATATTTGTGAAATTATTCCTCGTACCTTCGTTAACAGTCTGTAATTTGGCACCGTGTGAAAAGCTTTCAGGAAATCTATAAATAGGGAATCTGCCTGTAGCCCTTTTGGCACCGTGTGAAAAGCTTTCAGGAAATCTATAAATAGGGAATCTGCCTGTAGCCCTTCGTCCATACTTCAGTTGCACAACACCTTATACCGACGTAAACCACATGCAATAGATAAACTGTTTATTTTATAGTGTCAGTACTTGTGCAGTGGCAAAGGCCATGCCGCAGTGATTACACCGGGTCCCGTGAGATCACCGAAGTTAAGCGCTGTCGGGCATGGTCGGCACTTGGATGGGTGACCATCCAGGCCGCCATGCGCTGTTGCCATTTTTCGGGGTGCACCCAGCCTCGTGATGCTTATTGAGGAGCTACTCGACCGAATAGTAGCGGCTTCGGTCAAGAATACCGACCGGGAGAGCGGTGTGCTGCCCCCACCCCCCTCCTGTCCGCATCCTCCACTGAGGATGTCACGGCGGTCGGATGGTCCCGGTAGACCACTCGTGGCCTGAAGACGGAGTGAGTACTTGTGCAGTGCCAGTATTAAGTGATTCATTTGGTGTTCTCAATAATGGTTCTGAGGAACGATAACCTAAATGCCGATTTTATAATTATATTTTTCGCTGAGTCTCTTCTTTATCTGTGACAATGATTGAAGCAGAAGAAATGGATTAAAATTTGCACTGCGGCCGGGACTCGAACCCGCGTCCTCTTGCTTGCTAGGCAGAATTGCTAACCATTACTCCACCACAGAATGATGGGTAATATTGCTGCACGAACTACCCAAGTTGAATGCCCTCCCCAACACAAACTTCAGTTCATATCTTTCGTTTATTTTCCCTTATATCGTCACTACTTCCAAGGCCCTCAGGCATTGCAATAGCACCCCAGCGTCGGGCATAATGGGAAAGTCCTGTACCGTACATGATCTTACAGATCTTATATTTTTCCCTGAGACATTTAAGCAGAAGATACGAGTTGAAGTTTGTGTTGCGGAGAGCAGGCAACTTGGGTAGTTCGTGCTGTGGTGGTGAAATGCTTGGCATTTCTGCCTAGTAAGCAAGAAGACCCGGGTTCGAGTCCCGGCCGAAGCACAAATTTTAATCAATTTCTTCTGCTTCAATCATTATCGCAGATAAATGCCGATTGTTATGAGAAAAGGACATACTCATCACCTAATGTCAACAGTAGAACGGAGCACACTGACAAGTGCAGTTATTGAACGACTACATCCCGCCTGCAAATGCAAGTTCAATTTCGACCTCAGGCGATGTTGGAGAACCTAAATACATCTTCTGATAGCATTTTATTCATCAGCTGCGATGCCAAATGTTGCCACATCAGTCTCTTGCAAGCTTTGTACATCAGTCATGTCTATAGACCAGCGTGGGAACATCACAGCTGTAGATAATCTAAGAGGCGGTCAGAAAGCCGTACAGTCCAGAATCGGTATGCTAGTAAGGCAAAATCGCCGTGAGCAGTGAGGTCATCATCCCAGGTTGGAGATACCCGTTTGGTAATACACCGTGTCCTGGTGCCTGATCAATCTCTCTAACTGCCTGCTGCACATCCTCGTTCGACACGAATCGTCGGTCCTTCGATGCTTTTCTTGAGGGACCGAAGCCGTGATAATCGCATGGGAAGAGATCAGCGCAATAGGGCGGGCTCTCGAGTGTCTCCCACGAGTTGGCATGACTTCTTCATTGCGACATTTACGATATGGGGACTTGCGTTACCATGAGGCAGGAACACCTCTTGTCGCAGTTTTCCCGGACGTTGCGCTTTAATTGCACGCCACAAGTTCTGCAGCGTTGGCCAGTGATGCAGACACCAGGTTTCGTAATGGATGACGCTGGCCTCCCAGATCACCTGGCGCATCGTGTCGAATGGGGACCAAGACGGAACTTGGCGCACCATTGAACAAAGGTCATTTTCGACAAATCGATAAACATTCTTCATCCCCCAACGGATAGAGGTTAGGTTAGGTTAGATTAGTTTTTCGTTCCATAGATCCGTGGTGAGGAGATCCTCGTGGATGTGGAACATGTCATTTTTCTTTTTTCTTTTTTAAGCTGAAATAACAATACTAATAGTATGAGTATATACAATACATCATTTGTTTCTATTAAAAAATTCGTCAATGGAGTAGAAGGAGTTGGCCACTAGTAAGTCTTTCAGGCTCCTTTTTAACTGATCTTTATTTGTAACTAAATTTTTTATGTTTGCTGGCAAATTATTTAGTAGTGGACCCCTTTTTGAACTAAAGTAAGTGCTTTTAAGTCCTTGTGCACATCATTTTTGTTCCTGGTATTGTATGTATGAACTGAGCTTTTTGTTGGAAAAAGAGATATATTATTTAGGACAAATTTCATTAAGAAGTAAATATACTGAGAGGCAGTAGTTAGTATACCCAGTTCTTTGAAAAGGTCTCTACAGCACGTCCGTGAATTTACTCCACAAATAATACGTATTACACGCTTTTGGACTCTGAAAACTTTTGTTTGACTTGAAGAGTTACCCCAAAATATACCATATGACATTATGGAATGCAAGCTTTTTCATTTTTATGTCGCCTATGTCTGCTAACACTCGAATTGCAAATACAGATTTGTTAAGGCGTTTCTGCAGTTCTGTGGTGTGCTCCTCCCAACTGAATTTATTGTCAAGTTTAATCCCAGGAATTTAAGACTGTCCTTCTATCTGCTCTACTTCACACTTTATGCATATGCTGGGTGGAAACCTCTTACAGGTTCTGAATTGCATATAGTGAGCCTGCTGGTATTTGTCCTTCGGCAGCCAAGAGAAGAAACAGGACGTCGGTTTGATGCTTTTTGGACGCATTTAGAAATAGCGTCGTCATTGATCTCATTGCCTCCCACACATCGAAAAGACACGTATGTCGCACTAACTCGTTGCCTACATTTCGGTGCTTATACAGGACGCTTTGAAATTCCTTTTACAAACTTCTAGGTGTTGCAGAGGGGAGTGTGTACATAATATTTAAGTCAAGTCCGGAAACGTACCGTTTCCGTACTACAGCCGTTTGAAAACATGTATGCTAGGTAAGCTTGCAACAGGTTAGTCGTGATGGGGATCGTCTGATATCATTTGACGTCTGCGCTGCCTCTCAGGCCTGGTTCGAGCCTCGTTCACCGGCCTGTGAGCTGCGAGTGTTAGAGATACGTGGCTCAGTACACGTTTGCAATACCCTGACATGGTCCTCCTGATTGGCGAAGCTCACGGTAGTGGACGAGCTGCTCGTCGCCTTTATCAAGACCGTTCTCTACAATGCCCGAGCCGGCCGGAGTGGCCGAGCGGTTCTAGGCGCTACAGTCTGGAACCGCGCGGCCGCTACGGTCACAGGTTCGAATCCTGCCTCAGGCATGGACGTGTGTGATGTCCTTATGTTAATTAGGTTTAAGTAGTTCTAACTAGGGGACTGATGACATCAGCCGTTAAGTCCCATAGTGCTTAGAGCCATTTGAACCATTTGGATGGCAGCCAATTCTGCACGGAGTGCTGCACTGAGGAGAGGTCTCGATGTCGGTCGGTGAGGCCTGGCACGAAGTCGGTGTTCCAAAACATCTCAGAGGTGTTTTATAAGATTCAAGTCAGGGCTCTGTGCAGGCCAGTCCATTACAGGGATCTTATGGTCGTGCAACCACTCCGCCACAGGCCGTGCATTATGAACAGGTGCTCGATCGTATTGAAAGATGCAATCGCCATCCCCGAATTGCTCTTCAAAAGTAGAAAGCAAGAAGGTGCTTAAAACATCAATGTAGGCCTGTGCTATGATGGCACCATACAAAACAAGAAGGGGTGCGAGGCCCCTCCATTAAAAACACGACCACACCATGACACCACCGCCTCCCAATTTTGCTGTTGGCACTACACACGCTGGCAGATGACGTGCGCAGGGCATTCGCCATACCCACACCCTGCCATCGGATCGCCACATTGTGTCCCGTGAGTCGTCACTCCACACAACGTTTTTCCACTCTTGAATCGTCCAATGTTTATGCTCCTTACACCAAGCGAAGCGTCGTTTGGCATTTACGGCGTGATGTGTGGTTTATGAGCAGCCGCTGGAACATGAAACCCAAGTTTTCTCACCTCCCGCCTAACTGTCGTAGTACTTGCAGTGGATCCTGATGCTGTTCGGAATTCCTGTGTGATGGTGTGGATAGATGTCTGCCTATTACACATTACGACCCTCTTTAACTGTTGGCGTTCTCTGTTAGTCACCAGACGAGGTCCGGCTGTACGCTTCTGTGCTGTACTTGTCCCTTCACGTTTCCACTTCTTTACCACATCGGAAACAGTGAGCCTAGGGATGTTTAGAAGAGTGGAAATCTCGCGTACAGACATATGACACATCTGACACCCAATCACCACGTTCGTAGTCCGTGAGTTCCGCGAAGCGCGCCATTCTGCTCTCTCACGATGTCTAATGATTACTGAGGTCGCTGATATGGAGTACCTGGCAGTAGGTAGCAGCACAATGCACCTAATATTAAAAACTATGTTATTGGTGGTGTCCAGATACTTTTGATCACATAGTGTATGTACTGTGCAGCATCGCCCTCAAACGGGAACTTTTTTATTGGCTCTTATACTTAAGCTCAAATTTTGAATTTTGAACGCATGTCTTTACTAGCTGTATTAATTCGTCTGGGTTCCGAAATTCTTTTCACGGTCATTCGTAGATAGTTTCTGTTAATACTGTCAGATGCTTTCGTAAAGTCTTTGTAAAGCATATGCGCATCCTGTCAGCAATTGTATTTAGGTACTAAAAAAGACTTACGGTGGAAACTGTACGATAGTACAGAAATTAAATCAAAAGCCGGAAGTTGCAGGCGAAATGGAATCATCTAAAAATTTTCTCAGCAACTGACCAGACTTCAGAGAACTGCCTTTTTTATCCTCGGCCCAAAGTGGGATTAAATTTCTCAAAAGTAATGATTTCGCTGACTGAGGGTATTTTCTGTTTGAAACAAACACCTTATCTCGTTGGCGGTGAAGTGTTTATGGAGGCGCAGTTGCCTGTGAGACGCACGGCAGCCGCCTGTCACTTCGCTATTCCGCGACTCGGCCTATCGCGGTTTGACGACGTCGTTTCGCCGGCCTGTGTTCTGAGGCAGTCCCAGTACCGCGTTGCCCACCTGCATTTCCTCTGCGCGGCCCCTACAAAGCCATTCTGGTTTCCTTCAGCGGCCAGTCAGCAGCTGCACTACTCACGGAGTAGCAGCGACAACAGTCAGGATGACTGGCTGATCTGGCGTCGTAGCCTTAGTCAACGTGGCCGTGCTGTGGTGGAACCGCGAAGGGCTGAGAGCAGTGGGAAACAACAGACGTTATTTTCCTTTGAGAAGCATGAGATATACAGGAAAGAGACTTGGGGATGCTGCAGTGTTTCATATTAACCATGTAATGGTTGCATGAATATCAAGAGCTCAGATGGAAACCCAGTTCTAAGCAAAGAAGGGAAAGCAGAAAGGTGGAAGGAGTATATAGAGGGTCTATACAGGGGCGACGTTCTTGAAGACAATATAATGGAAATGGAAGAGGAGGTAGATGAAGATGAAATGGGAGATATGATACTGCGTGAAGAGTTTGACAGAGAACGGAAAGACCTGAGTCGAAACAAGGCCCCTGGAGTAGAGAGCATTCCATTAGAACTACTGACGGCCTTGGGAGAGCCAGTCCTGACAAAACTCTACCATCTGGTGAGCAAGATGTATGAGACAGGTGAAACACCCTCAGACTTCAAGAAGAATATAATAATCCCAATGCCAAAGAAAGCAGGTGTTGACAGATGTGTAAATTACCGAACTATCAGTTTAATAAGTCACGGCTGCAAGATATTAAGGCGAATTCTTTACAGACGAATGGAAAAACTGGTAGAAACCGACCTCGGGGAAGATCAGTTTGGATTCCGTAGAAATGTTGGAACACGTGAGGCAATACTGACCTTACGACTTATCTTAGAAGCTAGATTAAGGAAAGGCAAACCTACGTTTCTAGCATTTGTAGACTTAGAGAAAGCTTTTGACAATGTTGACTGTAATACTCTTTCAAATTCTAAAGATGGCAGGGGTAAAATACAGAGAGCGAAAGGCTATTTACAATTTGTTCAGAAGCCAGATGGCAGTTATAAGAGTCGAGGGGCATTAAAGGGAAGCAATGGTTGGAAAGAGAGTGAGACTGTGTTGCAACCTATCCCCGATGTTATTCAATCTGCCTTTTGTGCAAGCAGTAAAGGAAACAAAAGAAAAATTTGCGGAGTAGGAATTTAAATCCATGGAGAAGAAATAAAAACGAAGTTCGCCGATGACATTGTAATTCTATCAGAGACAGCAAAGGAGTTGGAAGAGCAGTTGAACGGAATGGACAGTGTCTTGAAAGGAGGGTATAAGATGAACATCAACAAAAGCAAAACTAGGATAATGGAATGTAGTCGAATAAAGTCGGGTGATGCTGAGGGAATTAGATTAGGAAATGAGACACTTACAGTAGTAAAGGAGTTTTGCTATTTGGGGAGCAAAGTAACTGATGATGGTCGAAGTAGAGAAGATATAAAATGTAGGCTAGCAATGGCAAGCAAAGCGTTTCTGAAGAAGAGAAATTTGTTAACATCGAGTATAGATTTAAGTGTCAGGAAGTCGTTTCTGAAAGTATTTGTAGGGAGAGTAGCCATGTAAGGAAGTGAAACATGGATTATAAATAGTTTACACAAGAAGAGAATAGAAACTTTCGAAATGTGGTGCTACAGAAGAATGCGGAAGATTAGATGGGTAGATCACATAACTAATGAGGAGGTATTGAATAGGATTGGTGAGAAGTTTGTGGCACAACTTGACGAGAAGAAGGGATCGGTTGGTAGGGCATATTCTAAGGCATCAAGGGATCACCAATTTAGTATTGTAGGGCAGCGTGGAGGGTAAAAATCGTAGAGGGAGACCAAAAGATGAATACACTAAACAGATTCAGAAGGATGTAGGTTGCGGTAAGTACTGGGAGATGAAGAAGCTTGCACAGGATAGAGTAGGATGGAGAGCTGCATCAAACCAGTCTCAGGACTGAAGACCACAACAACAACATAGGTAAAACAGATTTAGAAACTACTTTTACGCTGTAAGACATTTCCAGAACTAGACGAATTCTCCGACCGTAATTTATTGCCTACATTACCTTCGTGTGTCCTGGGGCTTTGATGTGTGGTATGGCATTCTTACCACATAGGACTTGGTGGAGGACATCCAAAAAGTTCAGAGAAGCGCAGCTCGCTTTGTACTATCATGGAATACGGGAAGAGAATGTCACGGTTATGGTAAACGAATTGGGGTGGCAATAATTAAAAGAACGACGTTTTCATTGTGGCGTGATCTTTTGACGAAACTTCACTCAACATCTTTCTGCTCCGAATGCGAAATTTCACTCAACGGCTTTCTCCTCCGAATGCGAAATTTCACTCAACGGCTTTCTCCTTCGAATGCGACAATCTATTATTGATTCCCGCCTATATGGGAAGAAGTGGCCATGGGAATGAAAAAGGAGTTGACACGGGAAGGTTTAGGTGTTCCTTTTTTCACCACCGGCTTTTCGAGATTGGAATGAGCGATGAATTGAAGGTGGTTCTGTGAACACTGTGCCAAAGACTTAAATGTGAATTACAGAATAGTGACGTAGATGTGGTCTGTGTGTTGTGGATAGAGCTGCTGTATAATTGGCTAAATTGTCGGCCGTCTTGTCCCCAAATCTGTTAAACTTGTAGGTGGTTAACATATTCACGGAAAATTTTACAATATTTCTTATTATTCTCATAAAATATTTGCATGTATGAAGCGTACTCAATAATTAAACTGTATAGACATGTTTAGAATGCCTTTTTCATATAGCAGAAAAACTGAAATACAAGGATTTTGAAATGTAACCTCATATCGCTGTGAAGCCTCTAGACTTCTACCATGCATGAAATCAACCCTAGAAGCGCACTCATTTAGATCTAGTACGGAAAACTAACATTTTATGTTAGCTTTTGTTTATTTTTTGTTCTTTAGATTTAATTAGTTCTTGGCCAACAGGGAGGTCTGAGTAACCACATGCCCCCCCCCCCCTCCCAATACCAAACGTAAATTTTTTTGTATCTGGAACTCGTGCTGTTAGTAAATGTCTTTATCATTAATACAAAAATAAGACAGAAAATTTATTACTAGTTGACTTGCGGTCAAAACATTATTTGAAGGCTATGTTACTTGTCCAGGTTTCCTCAGAATGACCAATCCGCTTTAAAACTGTCTTAATTATCACGCGTCCTAATGTACCTATATAAACAAATGGGGTTAAGTGTTATTCAGTTTGTTCGTGTATGTTTGTGATAATGACCTGTAAATACACTCACGTTCAGAAAAAAAAAAACGCAATACCTTGAACAGCTAGACATAGGACGTTCACATTCGCAGGACATGTACATTACTATGCACCTAGGTTCAGCACGTACCCTGTTGGCTAGTAAACACAGGGTCCGCCCTGGGCCCTGAACACTTGTTCCATGCCTGATGGCATGGAGGCACGAATGACGTCCTGTGGTATAGCCATCCATGCTGCATTCACCTGGTTTCAAAGTTCTTCCGTGGCGGTTGGCATTGGGTCACAGCACTGCACCCGTCATTTTACCACATCCCACACATTTTCGGTTGGCGAGGAGTCTGGTGGCCTGGCGGGCCAGGGCAAAAGGTTGACATCCTGTGACACCAAGGAGGCACGTGTTCGTGCAGCAACGTGTGGTCGTGCATTGTCTTGCTGGAAAATGGCCTCTGGGGTGTTGTGCAGAAAAGGTATGGCTACAGGTCTCAGGATGTCACTCACGTAGGTCACACTGCTCGCAGAGCCCTGGACACGCACCAACTCTGATTTCTGGTTGTATGCAATGGCACCCAGCACCATGAGGCCTTGAGTTTGTACTGTATGCCTCTGGATAATGTAGTCACTGTGATGCCACTCCCCCTGTCTGCTGCGAACCAAAATGCGGCCATCATTTTCAAACGAGCAGAACCTCGACCCGTCCAAAAGCACTATCTACGCTATTCCTGCACCCAGCGACGTCGTTCCATTCACCATTGCAGTCTGTCAAGTTTCTGCACATTCGTCAAGTACAGCTGGAGCAGTGGAGGACGCGCTAGTAACCCATGCCGCACAGTAAACGGCAACGCACTGTCACACCTGACAGTGTACGATGTGTTCCACAGTGCCAGAGCCGAGGAGGACGCAGATCTGTCCTGCAGTGACATTCGTCCGAGGTGTCGATCTTCTCGGGGATGGCATGGGTGGCGCGATCTCACCCATCTCGTCGTGTTCTACGGCCTTCGGTGAACAATCTACACACACTCGAAACACTTCGTCCCACACGAGCAGCAATTTCCCGGATGGATACGTCACATTTTATGCCAATAATGCGCACTCTTTCAAACTTTGACGATACGGTTCGCGCATACGCCTGCGAGGCATTCTGTACATGTCGCACTGATCCATTACGTTCGTTTTGTAGCAACAACGAGAACCACAGACTGATTTTACCGGCAGGTGGTGTTGCGCCTTGATACCGATGTTGACCTTGAACCCGTGGCCGGCTTGTTTCAAATAGTAATTATTTCTGCAGAACATGCTAATTTACATGTACTGTGAATATGAACGTCCTATCTCAGGTCGTCCACGATGTCGTGTTTCTTTGTGAACATGTGTCCATCACATCTGAGCAGCCGTCTTCGGTTGTTTGCAGATGACGCTGTTGTTTATCGACTAGTAAAGTCATCAGAAGATCAAAACAAACTGCAAAACGATTTAAAAGAAATATCAGAATGGTGTGAAGAGTGGCAGTTGACCTTAAATAACGAAAAGTGTGAGGTCATCCACACGAGTGCTGAAAAGAACGCGTTAAACACGATAAATCAGTCTAATCTAAAAGCCGTAAATTCAACTAAATACCTAGATATTACAATTACGAACAACTTAAATTGGAAGGAACACATAGAACATGTTGTGGGGAAGGCTAGCGAAAGACTGCGTTTCATTGGCAGGACACTTAGAAAATGTAACACACTTACTAAGGAGACTGCCTACACTACGCTTGTCCGTCCTCTTTTAGTGTACTGTTGCGCGGTGTGGGATCCTTACCAGATAGGACTAACTGAGTAGATCGAAAGAGTTCAAGGAAAGGCAGCACATTTTGTATTATCACGAAATATGGGAGAGAGTGTCACAGAAATGATACAGAATATGGTATGGACATCATTAAAAGAAAGGCGCTTTTCGTTGCGACGGAATCTTCTCACGAAATTCCAATCACCAACATTCTCCTCCGAATGCGAAAATATTTTGTTGACACCGACTTACATAGGGAGGAACGATCACCAAGATAAAATAAGGGAAATCAGGGCTCGCCGGAAACATACAGGTGTTCATTCCTCCCGCGCGCTATACGAGATTGGAATAATAGAGAATTGTGAAGGTGGTTCGATGAACCCTCTGCCAGGCTCTTAAATGTGATTTGCAGAGTATCCATGTAGATGTAGATGTAGAGTATTCCTCTCCGCTTTGTCAGTTGTGAAAACATGAATCGAAAAATTTTGAGACGAATTGCTGCATTATTCTTGTGGAATGGGAAAAGAAACACAGTCGTATACGATTACTTTCATGTTTGTAACTACTTTTATTAACATGTACTGACAAAACACGACAGCGTGCCACGTCCCGGTTCTCTGCTGCCTTTGTGGCAACTTAATGCCAGTCTTTGTCTTCGGTTCGGGTGACTTAAAATCTAAACATTTTTGCAATGACATCTTGGGTTGTCGGGTGTTCTGCCGGATATCAGCGTCGTACTTGCACGATATTTCGGTCACGTAGCTCGAGACCTTCATCAGGTGCGACCTGAGACTCAGGTCGCACCTGATGAAGGTCTCGAGCTACGTGACCGAAATATCGTGCAAGTACGACGCTGATATCCGGCAGAACACCCGACAACCCAAGATGTCATTAGATCGCCGGGAAAGCCTGAAGAGTTACATTTTTGCAATGGTTAGTCGAGTTGACAGGTGAATAGCCACCCATATTTACGACGAATTCTTCGGTACGTTTAATTAGCAATCTCCGCTCGCAGCGTGACTCGTATCCAGACGAGTACGAATATCCTGCACTTTGGGGAAAACGTGGCGGACATTTGAGCTCAGATTCCCGTATGGGGGACATAGTGATAGACATCCCTGGGGTTGTGAAGCAGCTGAATGGATTGAAAATAAATAAATCGCCAGGTCCTGATGGGATTCCAATTCGCTTTTACAGAGAGTATTCTACTGCATTCGCTCCTTACTTATCGCGAATCTCTTGCTCAATGTCAAGTCCCGAGCGACTGGAAAAAAGCGCAAGTGACGGCTGTATATAAGGTTAGAAGGACGGATCCTCAAAATTACAGACCAATATCCTTAACATCGGTTTGTTGCAGGATTCTCGATCATATTCTCATTTCGAATATAATGAATTTCCTTGAGACAGAGAAGTTGCTGTCCATGCATCAGCACGACTTTAGAAAGTATCGCTCCTGCGAAACGCAACTCGCCCTTTTTTCACATGATATCTTGCGAACCATGGATGAAGGGTATCAGACGGATGCCATATTCCTTGACTTCCGGAAAGCGTTTGACTCGGTGCCCCACTGCAAACTCCCAACTGAGGTACGAGCATATGGGATTGGTTCCCAAGTATGTGAGTGGCTCGTAGACTTCTTAAGTGATAGAACCCAGTACGTTGTCTTCGTTGGTGAGTGTTCATCGGAGGTGAGGGTATCATCTGGAGTGCCCCAGGGAAGTGTGGTAGGTCCGCTGTTGTTTTCTATCTACATAAACGATCTTTTGGATAGGGTGGATAGCAATGAGCGGCTGTTTGCTGATGGTGCTGTGGTGTACGGGAAGGTGTCGTCGTTGAGTGACTGTAGGGGGATACAAGATGACTTGGACAGGATTTGTGATTGGTGTAAAGAATAGCAGCTAACTCTAAATAAAGATAAATGTAAATTAATGCAGATGAATGGGGAAAAGAATCCCGTAGTTTGAATACTCCATTAGTAGTGTAGCGCTTGACACAGTCGCGTCGATTAAATATTTTGGCGTAACATTGCAGAGCGATATGAAGTGGGACAAGCATGTATTGGCAGTTGTGGGCAAGGCGGATAGTCGTCTTCCGTTCATTGGTAGAATTTTGGGAAGATGTGGTTCATCTGTAAAGGAGACCGCTTATAAAACACTAATACGACCTGTTCTTGAGTACTGCTCGAGCGTTTGGGATCCCTATCAGGTCGAATTGAGGGAGAACATAGAAGCAATTCAGAGGCGGGCTGCTAGATTTGTTACTGGTAGGTTTGATCATCACGCGAGTGTTACGGAAATGCTTCAGGAACTCGGGCGGGAGTCTCTGGAGGAAAGGAAGCGTTCTTTTCGTGAATCGCTACTGAGGAAATTTAGAGAACCAGCATTTGAGGCTGACTGCAGTACAATTTTACTGCCGCCAACTTAACATTTCGCGGAAAGACCACAGAGATAAGATAAGAGAGATTAGGACTCGTACAGAGGCATGTAGGCGGTCATTTTTCCCTAGTTCTGTTTGGGAGTGGAACAGGGAGAGAAGATGCTAGTTGTGGTACGAGGTACCCTCCGCCACGCACCGTATGGTGGATTGCGGAGTATGTATGTAGACGTGGATTTAGGTTGTAGGAGTGTTAGTCGTGGTGCGCTGGCGACTGGCTGGCTGTGAAGGCGGCGGACAGCTGGGAGCCGGCCGCCGGGCTCTTCCGCCGCCACCTGCCGCGCGCCGCCTCGCCCGCTTCCGGCCCCCGGTGGTCCGTGCAGCCACGCGCCGCCTCCCTTCCCCGCCACGTTGCCTCCGGTGCTAGGCTGCGGCCTGCCTCTCGTGGCAGATTTCCAGCGCAAACGGAAGTGTCAAGCCGCCTCTACACGGACCATACATGGAGCGTGGGGGTCTTTACAAACGTCCACAGCAATATCTAGCATGTCAGATATTCTGAACGTAGACCAGTCACACGGAAGAACGCCAACTACGTCACACGCACGCCACCTCTCTTCGGTACCGAGTTGGGAGACGCCATATTGGCTTTCAGTTTAGTGAAAGTAATTAACTCCGACACTTGCTGTAATAAACTCACAAAGACGTCGTCACAGTGCAGCTCACAATGATACATCGATATGCCAACAGAGATCGACTGCGGAGTCATAGATACAACTCGCGCATTATGCACGTCTCTGCCGCCGACCAACGTCTCTGGCGCATTTGCATCTGTGGCCGCATGCGCAGTCGCTCGGGACACGAGTATAAAGGGACGAAGGGAGGGAGCACTGGAGCGGCAGTCTTGCGGCTCACTCTGAAGATGGCTGAACGTTATACGGCAGAAATATTAGAAGAAAAAGAAGAAGAAGAAGAAGAAGAAGAAGAAGAAGATTTCTTGCGGCTGCACACCCGCAGTCATTGCGCCGCCAAAACCTGGAGATTCACAATAAACTCACTGCTTGCTCTCCGCCGCGACACGGCGAACTGTGATGAAGAAGGTCGTAGGTTTTGAGGAAGAGGAGACGAAGACCAAACAACATATCAAGAGTAGAATTTGAATAGGTAGTAAGTTCCAAATCTCACATTTGTCACAGAAACATATCTCTCTTTGCACATAACTTACTAATATGCAAAAAACTGAGAAGGTAGTCTGATACCGCAGAATTAACCACAACTTCACTGCAAAACACAATGTAAGAAATTAGAACTAAATAGGTTATTAAGAACGTTCTAAGAGCCACACCAGGGAACTTATTGGTTGTTATTGTGTGTGCCATTAACGCTGAGACACAACGTTTTATTTGTGATGGTACATACATACTGCAGTAATGTTTTAGCTATTAGAACTGTAGTCAACAACAACTCTTTCTTGAGCCTTTTATTTTTTTATAAGAGAATAGCAAAATAAAGTTCAAGAAACAAACCTTTCATTATTGACTTCTGTCACTTACACAATTCCATTCTTCGGATCGGATGCTGGAAAGTTTACTGTATGATTCCCCGTGTTGTAGAGGAATAAATGGCAATATCGTCAACTGATAGCGTAGCTGGTCCTTCAGATGTATTGCGTCATACGACACATCACCCATGGTCTCTCCTGTTATGAATTCGTTCACACATATTCGTTCTTTTGTTTTACGGTAAAAAAGGTTAAATAGTTATTTGAAATGAACAAGTACGAGACGCTTTAAGCATACTGCGTTTGCAGATTCTATACGCGCGTAGTTACAACAGTACAGCAACAGCGTCCCTAAATCAGGGCTCCCCAAACTGTGTTCCGCAGAATACTGGTGTTCCTCTGAAAGTGAATAGGTGCTCCCCGAAAAACTATATTAATAACACAAACTTTTATACATGGTTGCACGTTCAGAGACCGTTTCTAGGTTACAATTGCAAGAAATAAGCCCTCGGTCAGTATTTTTAGACTTAATTAACCTGGTTTCGACACTTCTAGGAGTGCCTTCGTCAGAATTGAAAACGATTAAAGTGGCCTGTAACATAGTCACAGAGTTATAGGACAAGACATTTTTATATAAAGAGTGTAAGTACTGATTAACAGTAAAAGACATAAGCAGTACTTACATGTCACATATAAAGTAATTAAGACGCCAAACCGGCTATAGTCACACAATATTTAAGATGCAATAAATGAAGGCAAGACACTATGGGCTGCTCATACCTGTATGGCGACATGATGCCACTGTAATCGTTTTCAATTCTGATGAAGGCACTCCTAGTAGTGTCGAAACCAGGTTAATGAAGTCTAAAAATAGTGACCGAGGGCTTATTTCTTGCAGTTGTATTAATAACACGCTCAGCTGCGACCGAACAGGCCTCACAAGGCACAACGATACCGGCCGACCGCCGTGCCATCATCAGTCGGTAGGCGCCACGAGATGCCGATACGGAGGGGCATGTGGTCGGTACCCGGCCGCTGTCAGTTTTCGCGACCGGAGCCGCTACCTCTCAATCAAGCAACTTCTCAATTATCCTCTCAAGGGCTGAGTCCATTATACTTGCCAACAGCTATTGCCAGACAGACGGTCGCCCATCCAAGTGGTAGCCAAGCCCGACAGCGCTTCTAGGTGATGTGACACGAACCAGTGTTACCGCTGCGGCCTTGCTGTTGACACTTATTTTTTTAAATTTTTTTTTTTTTACGGGGCGTTGGGTTGGGGTTGGTTGGTTTGGGGAAGGAGACCAGACAGCGAGGTCATCGGTCTCATCGGATTAGGGAAGGATGGGGAAGGAAGTCGGCCATGCCCTTTCACAAAGGAACCATTTGCCTGGAGCGATTTAGGAAAATCACGGAAAACCTAAATCGTCCTCCCGAATGTTTTTTTTTACGGTTTCTGTGTATTGTTTATTATATAAAAATGAAGTAATCACTGAATAAAACAAATTTTTCACATTTTTAGAAGTTTTTACTAGTTTTATTAACCTTGGAAACAAACAGTGTGGTCCATCAAAGTACCAGGATTCTCAGACTGCCATCAGAAGAAAAGTATGGAAACTGTTGTTCTAAAAAAACAAAAATGTCATTTGTGTGCTTTGGGATTACAGGAAATGGGTTCGTAGCCTTTGCTGACTCGATGGTACTGTGTAAATCTTCCAGAACAAATACCTTGATTAACTTTCTTCATATCAGTATAACTGCAAAATCTCTGTCTCTAAGTCATCTCGTCAAAGCATCCTAGAGTAAATAGAGGGTGCCTTGACACATGGTACTTGGAACTAGAGAGGGAAGCACTGCTTGGCACATAGACCATGTGCCCTGTACTAACGAATGTATTAAACACTTTAGCTATGATTTGGCTCCTGGATGAAAACCAGAGCACCGAGAACGCTTTAGCAGTGAAAAAACTTGTATGAAAAAATAGCGTGTAGAACGTTTTCCAATGGTTCCAATGGCTCTGAAGCAGTCGACAACATCGAGTGCGACCAAAGTTTTATTCAAGCCCCAGATGGAAATATATGTTTGTACAAGTTGAACACTGTACTTAAAGAGAAGTGTTCCTTAATTAGTACATCAAGTAATGCTTTAATGGCCCGCCCGGTTGGCCGAGCGGTCTAACGCACGGCTTTCCGGGTCGGGAAGGAGCGCCTGGTCCCCGGCACGAATCCGCCCGGCGGATTTGTGTCGAGGTCCGGTGAACCGGCCAGTCTGTGGATGGTTTTTAGGCGGTTTTCCATCTGCCTCGGCGAATGCGGGCTGGTTCCCCTTATTCCGCCTCAGTTACACTATGTCGGCGACTGCTGCGCAAACAAGTTCTCCACGTACGCGTACACCATCATTACCCTACCACGCAAACATAGGGGTTACACACGTCTGGTGTGAGACGTTCCCTGGTGGGTCCTCCGGGGGCCGGACCACACAATAACCCTGGGTTCGGTGTGGGGCGGCGGAGGGGGGAAGTGGACTGCGGTAGTCGTCGTGGGGTTGTGGACCACTGCGGCTGCGGCGGGGACGGAGCCTCTCCGTCGTTTCTAGGTCCCCGGTTAACAAACAATACAATACAATGCTTTAATAGTCAATAACAGCTGTAAACTATCATGCATCCCTAAGGACTGTATCAAGCTTAGTAAATCTTTCATCATTCATGTAATAATATTTCGTATGCTCTAGTTCCGATAAGCCATCTCCCTGCGGTAGCAAAGAACCTACAGCTGTGGCCAGATGATTGTAGTTACATCGTGTCAAAACATTCTACATATATTGTCTGAACTTTAAAACACTTCTAGTCTGTGAACGTGAAAAGGAGACCAACAAGTGTCGATTTCAAGCGTTTTGCCTGACGTATGAGTGAAATCTGATCAGTGTTTCAATCCCAGAAATTGAAAGGGTCATTTGATCGCGGTGGACAGAGTGCGACAGCAAGAATAACAACAAAATGCGTGTGCGTTGCGGCGCCGGGGCAGCCATGAATGCGGGTCGGGGAAACCCCCTGGCGGTGCCGCCACAGAGCGCATTACTTTTTCAAAGCGGCCGCGGATCGCGTTACATATGGATGAGGCGCGGAGCTGCGGCCTCGCCTGCCGCTTACCTCGCACTCCTGAAATCCTGCAGCCGAGGTGTTAAATAAGCGCCGCGGCAGCGCGACGCGACGGAAACTGCGAGCCGCGAGGCGCCGACACTGCCGTAACAGGTAGGCCCAAAACAAAACAGGGGGGGGGGGGGGGGGTAGCACTTGCGCCATTTCTCTGGCGCGTTGCGTGTCCGGCACTATCGACAGCGACTTGTATTTCTGTTTCCGTCTGATTCGGCCTGCGCAGGCGCTGAGGCGGCCTGCGCGGGGGGCCGCGCGCGCTCGGCTCGGCAGTTGGATTCGCACCGAGCTGGCGGTATTTTGCCTTCTGCCCCGGCACAGAGGTGTGGTCTTGTTGTTGGCGGGCCTCGTCGATTTGGCCGTTGGGCGGTGTGGCGTGTTGGTGACGTGCTGTAGTGGACAACTGGTGGATCCCCGCACGCGATCCCTCGAGGTTCTCCGCCTCTGAAAAGGGTGCCACGATATCGCTTGAGTTTCCGCACCCAGGAGTTGTACGGACTGCAGGGCAGGCTTTCTGTGTGTTTGCTCTGTCCGGTCTGCGTGGCGGGGTTCGTTTCACCTTACTTCAGCTGTTGTTTATATTTTCTGCGTGATTCCGTTTTGGCCGGAGTCTAGGTGTCGAGTTTTCTGCTGGTGTGTGCCCGGTCGTCGTCGCCCCCGTATTCCCGCCCGGGGGCCAGCTGTATCTGTTGGTGGGAATTATTTGGCAGCGTGTGTTTTGGGTGGACCCGGTGTGCTCACGCGCCCTGATTCTGAGTTGAAATTACTGTGGTCAGGCTGGCTCGGCTGCTGGAGTGTGTGTGTTACTGGTTTTCTGGCTTGCTGGGGACTGCGCGCGCGCCTGTTCCGTTTTGTGATGGGGCAGCAGTCTGATATTTTTGTGTGTGCTTGTTAAGTTGCTAGCAATTGCTTTTAGCCTTGTGCTTACTTATTTTTATTTAAATTGCTGGGCATTATCATTGGCCTGTTCTTTTACCTTTATTTATTTGTAGTGCCAATTAAGACTAAGACGATGTCCAAGGTGCTAGCAATTGATTGTAGCTTCGTGTGTACTTAATCCTATTTAAATTCTTGGGCATTGCCATTTTCTTGTTCTTTTACTCTTATTTATTTGTTGTGCCAGTTAGCCCTAAGATGATGTCAGACCTTGCTATCTGTCAACCTTATTTTGGCTACTAGCGTTCAGGTCCTATCCCGGATTTTGTCATTAATTGAGATCGTTTTATACTGTATTTTTAGAAGTAGGTTTGGCAAGTGGACTTACGTATGGTATTTATTACGTCCCCCTCCCCCCCTCTTCTTCCTTCGTGTAAACTGATTTTGGTAAGATTGCTAGGTGGCCTGTGTTCTTTTATTACCTATGTAAGTTTGCTCGCTGCCGCACAGTCGTAACATGTTTTGACCGGCAAGCGACCCATGTTGGCAAGAGTTTGAATGTGGCCTGCGCTATTGAAATCAGCAAACTTTCTGTAAGGAAGCAAATGTTGGGCTTTGGCGTACATATATTTATTATTCGAGCTAGTCATGTGTGTTGTTGTGTTAGGGGTTTTAGGGCATTTTTAATTGAGATACCTTTTGTAAATTTTATCACTCTTTTAAAGAAGGTATAGGAAGGAGTAACTTCAACTGAAAATTTAATTGTAAATTACACATTTGTGCCTCACATTATAAAATTTAACTGTATTAGGTGAAAGTATGTAGTTTAATGCACAATGATTATTTGCTAATGTATCAAATTGTAAACAGTTTTGTTTGTCAGTGATTCAAACGACACAAATAAGTTTCTCTGTTCACCTGTGGCATATAACATTTTTATTACTTCATATTGTAAGCAGCTTGATTTGTTTGTGTCACTGTAAAAGCCACATTGTAATTTATTACAATTAATTAATTGTTTTGGGGAAATAAACCCTGAATTGTATGTCCCCTTTTCATTAACCGAATCCCATCCAAATCGCCCGTTCAGCACTGAAACTAATGAAACGTTTTCGAGAAGTAATTACTCAACGTTCGTGGTGTTTGTGTAGAAAAAAACACACAGCCGCTCAGTGAATCTCTGTTTTACTCCCAGATTCGATTTGCAAGATCAACAACAGGCCACAGTAGATCACCATGTACTTGGGGCGTTAAAAAGTGAGTGACACTACAATTTCTTTTTGTATTCACGGCAACATTTTCCTAACAAACGAATACAGATTCCATTACAGATATTCCCGTCAATGTCTATGCACTTGCACCATAGTTCCGGCAGCTACCGTACCTGCATAACATACCATTCTGTGGAGGTATCCGGACCCTGGCCGACGATGTTCGCCATTGGTGGTGAGCTTCTCACCCCACGTGGCCTCTTTCATTGTGTCGGAAAGGGGCTTAGTCGCCAGGAGCCAGATCCGGTGCACATGGATGACATGGCAGCACAGTTGAACCGTGATTTATTCTCAAAGAATATTCTTAAGAATTTATTTTCTTTACTAGCGATTCATCAAGAACATTAACACATTTAATCACACAATGTAAGCATGGAAGTAGTTGCCAGGGAGTAACTGATGAAATCATAACCAAATTCCTTTTAACAAATGGGAATTTTATTCACTTTAATAGTGCCTAAAAGCATTTTTTAATCAGAAAGCACCCTCTAAATATCAAAGTTACAATTTATTCAGAGGCGGAAAGAAACAAGTTTTGTCTGTATGGGCTTTTGGGCAGAGAACATTGCCGCTCCCTTTTGACACGGCCGTAGTTACGACCGCTCACAACACCCTCTGGAAGACCACACTGGTACAGATCTGCAACACACCGGATAACTTTAAACTAAGAGTTTTAACAATTTACACAAGCACACAAACTATGCACCCCATGTAGAAGGATGCATATGGTAAAAAACACTAAGAATTAAAATATTAACCTTGCCATCGAAGGTGCAACTTGATTTTCACTTCTGAGAAAAGTCTTACAGTGAAAGGGTGGCAACTTTATATACTAAAATGATCATTTAAATAAAAGCCCATGAAATGCAATCTTGTATAAAACTCTACAAGGTTGGCCAAACAATAGTTAAGATGCTTTACAGTACAAAGATACCGCCTCTCAAGATCATAGGCAATAATATCAAAGCTTCCAAAGATAAAAACATATATCAGGTATTAGGCCGTTACACTCCAAGCAATAAATTCGTTAACACACCAAATCCGACAAACATGACAGAGGCAGCTACTAACGTACGGTAGATTGATAGGGAGATTACCGAACAACCCGAACCGCAGGCTGCTCTAACCCGCCCCTACTCCACAAGGGAAAAACGGACCACCCAATTTATAAACAGCCCCTTCCCCGCGGGTGGGTAAACGGAGAAGAATGGTGGGACGACCCCAAAGCAAAACGACTGGTGACCTCACCAAGAAAACAAGTAGAATTTAACAAGAGTAAATCAAACAACATATCTCCAATCACTTAACTTCTAATAAACTGCGATTTCTCGAGAAGACTTGGGGCAGCACCCCCAAATCGATCTCCCGAACCGTCCGCTGCCAGCCGCTTCAACGGACGCAGGAAGGCGCGCCGATCTCCCGTCTCACGGCGTCGCAGCTCGCACCGGCCAGACCGATGTCGTGGGTTCACTCCTCTTGCTCTCGTGTTGACCGCGAAGCCACTACCCCTCGCTATACGCCGCGGCCCACTGGACTCACGTGGCGACCTCACATGCGCCGACGCTCAAGACGGACCAGTCATCTTGTGCCTCAGTGCGCGACCGACCAACCGATCGATCCAACCGCCAATGAACATTGCCTGAGCAAACTCGAGCAAACTGGCGGCCTAACGCGCAGACTCAGATGCAGGAACTAAGCCCCGACTGGGCGACCACTCGCTGAGTTCTCTTACTGGCGGAGTGGAAAGTGTGGTGTCACCGCCAGACACCACACTTGCTAGGTGGTAGCTTAAATCGGCCGCGGTCCATTTAGTACATGTCGGACCCGCGTGTCGCCACTGTGTGATCGCAGACCGAGCGCCACCACAAGGCTGGTCTCGAGGTACGGAAGAGCACTCGCCCCAGTTGTACGACGACTTTGCTAGCGACTACACTGACGAAGCCTTTCTCTCATTTGCCGAGAGACAGTTAGAATAGCCTTCAGCTAAGTCCATGGCTACGACCTAGCAAGGCGCCATTAGCCTTACATAGTTTGATAGTTATCGTATGAAATGTCTCATCAAGAACGTTGTAAACCAACAAGGATAGATAAAAGTTAAGTATTCGAGGAGCTGCATACTTTTCTTATTAGTATTCACTACTTATCCTGTTCCAGAATTCACGCCCGTCTGCGTTAGATAGCGTGCATTTCGGCCTCCTCTATCTACAAGGTGTTGGCACATTTGCCAACACATCAGAAAGACTCTCATTTTCTGGCTTTAAAGGTTGATCCAAAGGACAGACATACTAGCACTCCGAACGACAGACAGACACTACTGCCTAACAAATGCGGACGAGAGACAGAGTAGCAAGCTGGGGACGAGAGACTGACCCCCAGACTGAGGAGCTCATAGCGCCCCTTGAATGCACGTGAACAGGCAACTTTTCCCCTTTCCCACCGGAGGGAGACACCAAAGCTGCGATTGCCACAGTGGCGCCACCGCCAGAAACGGAGGGCGACTGCTTCACACTACGCGCTGCGGCGTGCTCTTCAAAACAGCAAATTTTACCACGGCCCAACAGTAAACCCTAGTTGACACTAGTGATGGGGAGCTCGTGGATGAGTCGTTCAAATGAACGCTTCACTCCAGTGAAGTGTGAACTAACCACTCAATTTCAATGAACTGGTACTTCAAACTCTTCACTGATAGCACACTCCACACTTTTTTGTAGTTCGTTCACTCACTCTCTTCCCCTCTCCCTCATCCCATTGAATCGGCGCTACGTCAATCATTCTCCCTTCACTTCAGTCCTCCCTCTACTGCCCGTCGACGAATCGCGCGGTGTTTGTGGAAAACGATAGGTTTGCGAGGGGTTGGGGAGATGAGGGGCGAGGGGAAGGCAGCGTCACCTGCTTCCTGCAGTGCTGACATCATTACCCGTGACTATTTGTGCAGTTAAACTTCGCGTCTACGGGTAGCCTATCGTTGGCAGCGCTTGCAGACAACTGCATATTAAAGATACAAACGAAGAAGCTGGCTGTGTGAGCACGCACAGCCAACATGAAAATAAAGGGTTTGTTAATAACACTGAAAGAGGGATTTTACCTGAAATCGTACCAATGACTACAGGTGACAGTTTACGTTTTGAATCTGGAGGGTTACATTATTCTCAACAAAAATAAAATCTACAGGAAAACTTCTGAATAATTACTTAACGTAGATATATAGACTTTGTGACAGTGGTAAACATAGTCATTCTATTTTGGATTAAATTTTAAAAGGAACATAAAATTGGACTGCATTTCGTTGGCAGCCCTAGTTTTCAGTCCATGAATACAACAAATAATGTTTCATTTGGCAGATAAAGACTTTTTTGGGCGTTTCATGAGAAAATGTCGAGCAAGATTAAACGTAATACCTTCTTTATATGTGACAGGCTTCTCTGTTTATCTTTCCTTCGTCCCCTTCGACCATGCTCTGTTCAAGTTAACTGAGGCGCTGTAAGAGCGTAAAACGTTGCGTGCACGTTACTGCATAGTTCGGCCATCTGTTGGTAAAATTATGAAGTATTACGAAGCTTTATTGTACGAACGAGGCGAAGCGAGCGTAGCCGCGGCCGAGCGGCGAACTGGGCAACTTCACAAGGCTTCCCTACTTCATGAATGAACTACTTCATTTGAACGCTTCACGGCAAAGAGTGAAATGAATGAAGTAGTTCATGGGAGTGAACGAGTTCGACCCATCTCTAGTTGATACAGAGTGACAGTGCTCTGATGACTAGCATATGACCGCGCATTGTCGTGTTGGAACGGAACGCCACGGCCCCATTATCCGTGACGGCATTCTTGACTGCGCTGGGGAAGTTGGTACACTGAACTGCAGCACCAGCCACTATTGACGGTCGTATTGGGAGGAAGCCAGTCCACCAGCAATATCCCTTCCTGATCCCAGAACACAGTCGCCATTTGTTTCTGCGCGGATAGTCCCTGCCGTAGCTTCTTGGTACGAGCGAGGGCTCCCGGTATGCTTCCACTCCATAGTGAACCGTGGTAAAAATTTGCTGTTTTAAAGAGCGCGCCGCAGCGCGTAGTGTAAAGCAGTCGCCCTCCGTTTCTGGCGGTGGCGCCACTGTGGCAATCGCAGCTTTGGTGTCCCCCTCTGGTGGGAAAGGGGAAAAGTTGCCTGTTCACGTTGATTTAAGGGGCGCTATGAGCTCGGCGGATTCAGTCTGTCAGTCTCGGCGAGTCTGGTCAGTTGGTCAACCGGCTTAGTGTGGGGCAGTCAGTGTCTGTCTGTCGTCCGGAGTGCTAGTATTAGGCCGCCAGTCTGCCCGAGTTTGTTCTGGCAACGGTCATTGGCGGTGGGATCGATCGGTTGGTCGGTCGCGCACTGAGACACGACTTGGCCCTCTCGAGCGTCGGCGCATGTGAGGTCGCAACGTTAGTACAGTGGCCTGGGCTGTATAGCCAGGGGTAGTGGCTTCGCGGCCGACACGAGAGCAACAGGAGTCAACCCACGACGTCGGTCTGGCCGGGGCGAGCTGCGATGCCGTGAGACGGGAGATCGGCGCGTCTTCCTGCGTCCGTTGAAGCGGCTGGCAGCGGACGGTTCGGGAGAGCGTTTTGGGGGTGCTGCGCCAGGTCTTCGCCAGACATCGCAGTGTATTAGAAGTTAAGTGATTCGTGATATGTTGTTTCATTTACTTGTTCAATTCTACTTGTGTTCTTGGTCAGTCTCTCGTCCCGAGTTTGCTCGTCTGTCTCTCGTCCGCATTGTTAGGCAGTTACTATCTGTCTGTCTGTCTGTCGGTCTGCGGTACGTTAATAGCTGCCTCTGTCATGTTTGTCGGATTCGGTATTAACGAATTTATAGAATTAAGGTGTAAAGGCCGAATTCCTGAAATATGTTTTTATCTTGCCTATCATCTTGCGAGGCGGTTTTTTTTTGTAATGTAGAGCATGTTGTACATTTTATGTAAGTCTGAATTTCATGGGTTTTATTTTAAGTCATTTTTTATAAAGTTGCCACCCTTCCACCGTGAGAGTTCTTTAAAAAAACAATTTCGGTGGCAAATAATTTCTTAGTGTGAGTGTTTGCACCATTTCCATCCCTCTTAAGGGGTGCATAGTTAATGTGTTTGTGTGAGTTGTTAAAATTTTTAGTTTAAAGTAATCTGGTGTGTTGCAGATTTGCACCAGTGTAGTCTTTCAGAGGTTGTTCTGAGCGGTCGTGACTACCGGCCGTGTTGAAAGGGAGCGGCAAGGTTCTCAGCCCGAAGGATCATACTGTCAATATTGTTCTTTCTGCCTCTAAATAAAATTGTAACTTGATATTTCGAGGGTGCTTTTCTGCTTATAAATTTTAAATCTGTTTTGGAAAGTCTTTCATCCCTGGCAATTACTTCCACGCTCGCCTAGTGTGATTAAATGTGTTAATGTTCTTGATGAATCGCTAGTAAGTAAATTCTTCAAGAAAAGATTTTGAAAGTAAAGCCACGGTTCACATATACTGGTCTTTCTTTTCGGGAGTCCCGTGGAGGAACCACACCATGTCGACTGTGACCGGACGTCCAGAGAACTCCGCTGGATCTGCACTGTAGTGTTGCGCCAGCTGTTGGCGTATCTGCACACGCTTCTGTTTCTGCGCAGTGGGGAGGGAACGTGGAGGCCATTGTGCAAACACCTTCTTCAGCTTAAAATGCTCATGCACGGTAGTGCGGCAAGCTCCCTGTTGCCTTCTTCTCTAGTTCATCAAAAGAGTTTTCCCTGTGCTCCATTATCAAGTCATTGGCACGTTGGGGTTTTGTTTGCCTTGCATGCAGTTACTGGACGCCCATTGCTTTTGCGTTTTTCACCACAGTCCCTGCCGGCTCTGAACTCTGACAGCCAACGAAACACGGATCTGCGAATTGGTGCTGTTTCCCCGCATCTACTGACCTCTTACATATGTCTGAACCAGTTAGTCCTTCCGTTCAGAGAAGCCGCTCTGCCCACCGTTGCCCATGCGTGTCTGCTCGTGTCCCCCTGCGTACTCGCAAGTCGTAACAAGAAATGCTGCTGCGATGCCCCACCTGTGCTAAGCAGTGACACCATCTGGTGGTAGTGGGCTGTACTATAGTCGTGACTTCGCGCATACATCGACACACAGTTCAACATTTCAAACTGGTGCTTTGCAGGAGTTATAGGAGAATTACGAATCAATATTGAACGAACGAAATATAAATTGCATCATGATCATTATTCTGCTTCATGTTTAAAAACATATAAGGTCAAACATGCTTCTAAGCTCCGGTCTTCGAAGTATAGCCTAAGATAACGAACGAAATCACAGGTTCGACATGTGAGATAGATGATAATGAATTAAAGACGTTGCGCAGTCTCGCAAGAACACAATTTTTGTTTCGTTGAATCCTAAAACATGTTTCAACACAGTTTTGGCATCTTCAGGTTTTTTTCCTTTTGTTATTTCTGAAATATGTTCATATCAATTTTATGTAGATTAGGAATACGTCGACATCAGATTTTGTTGTTGAGATTACATTGCTGGAAACATAGTCCCGTAAAACAGTAGCATATGACCGTTTTTCACGATTACCATTACTGTACTTGACCTGTCCTGTTTTATGGTGTAAAGGTTATATTTTAAGCAAAAATCTATTCAGATGTTGGCCTGGCATCCGTTGGTGCACATGACATGACATGCTGTACTAATTGAGATCTGTGGCTGATTTCTGTTGACAGCAATGAAATACACACAATGTAAAAAAAAGGTGAATTACATATGTGATCTAAACAGCTACAAAATGTGATATATAGAAACAATAAAAAAAACCATTGAAGGTGCCACAACTATGGTGAAACATATTTAGGGATTAAACAAAACAAAAACTGTGTTCTTGCAGCAAGGTGGGCCCTCTTTAATTCATTATTATTTTCCTTAGCCATGGGAACAGGGCTTAATATTCCGTTATACAAGATAGATGTCAGTTATTATGAAGAGAATAGTTGCTACTCACCACATAGCGGAGATGCTAAGTCGCAGATAGGCTCAACAAAAACACTGTCAAACTAGGTGACCTTGGCAGCTAGAGACTGTGGTCATGCGTTTGTGCGTGTGCGTGTGCGTGTGTGTATGTTTCTGTGTGTGTGTGTGTGTGTGTGTGTGTGTGTGTGTGTGTGTGTGTGTGTGTGTAATGTCTAATTCTGATGAAGGCCTGTTTGGCCGAAAGCTTACTTGTTGACACTCTTTTTTTATGTGTCTATCTGCGACTCACCATCACCGCTATATGGTGAGCAGCAACTTTTCATAATATTGTCATTATTTCAACTTGCATTTTCCATTGTTTGATAGCTGTTAGGCCTACTTAATTTTCGCTGGTAAACAAACTTTTTCACAGCAGAAGCAAGTGTTCCACATTGACAGTAACTAATAACACTCAACTAGTGCAAAACAAGAATGCAAACCTAATCTCCTTTTTCGATGTAATTAAAATTCAGGGTAAAAGCATTACAGTCGTTGAGCCGCGCGATCTGAGGCGCCCGCGCGGCTTCCCACCCGCCCCCACCCCCACCCCACCCCACTCCGCCCCCTGTTGGAGGTTCGAGTCCTCCCTCGGGCATGGGTGTGTGTGTGTGTGTCGTCCATAGCGTAAGTTAGTTTAAGCTAGATTAAGTAGTGCGTAAGCTTAGGGACCGATTACCTCAGCAGTTTGGTCCCATAATACCTTACCACAAATTACATTCGTTGATGACATTGCTATTCTTAGCCAGACTAAGGAAGAACTGCAGGATATAAGGGTACTATGTACCGAATATGAACTGAGACCAGAGAAAGATGAAGCTATTGAGGAGTACCAGAAATCAGAAGCGCGATAAACTATCAAAACTGAGCACCACGTAGGAGATCAAGTGAAGGAATTCTTCTACCTTGCAAGCAAAACACAGCATGGCGGACGAGAAAAGGAGGATATAAAGAACAGACTAGCACAGGTAAAAAGAGGACATTCCTTGCGAAAACGAGTCTGCTCGTATCGACACAATTGAACTTCATATGAGGAATAATTTCTCAGAATGTACGTCTAGGATCCATCGAGTGAATCAAAGATTGCGGGAATATCGGAAAAAAGACAATCAGATCGTTTGAGATGTGCTGTTAGAGAACTATGCTGAAAATTAGGTGAACTGCTATGATGAGAAATGAGGAAATTAAGATTAAGATGGCCGTGGAAATAAGTTCGTGGAAGGGAAGACACTGACAAGAGGGAGGGACAGGATGTCAGCACGTTTGTTAAGGCATCAGGCAGTAACGCCCACGGTATCAGAGGTGAGCTGCAGAGGGAAAAAAATGTTGGAGAGAGAGAGCGGAGTACATCCAGCAAATAAATGAGGACGTGGCGTGCAGCTTCTGCTAGGGGATGAAGAGGCTGGGAAAAGAGAGGAAGTCGTGTAGGTATGCGTCAAACCAGTCAGAACATTGGTGATGCCCTTTCCAAAAAAAGTTTTAATGTCGAAATACCCCAGTCTGGCTTACAGAAAGGTAAGAAGTTAACGTGATGGGACCTGAATAAACTAAAAAAGTTGGAGGTTCCTGAAAAGTTTCAAAGTGAGCCGAAAAGAACCGGAGTCTTTCTAGGAACTATCTCATTTTGACTATTGCCGACATATAGGAAACACGCCCTTGTATTAAGAGCTCGTTATTTTCTTTATTTGTGACTGTTCTGATGTATTTCGCAGTAATATATTAATCCGTGTGTGTGTGTGTAAAATCGTCACTGTTTTTTATATATATATATATATATATATATATATATATATATATATATATATATATATGTTTCTTGTGGACTCGCCCGCAGCAGATACACGTTTTCAGCAGCATTATAACTTTCTCGATGATCCGCACCATCAGATGGCGAACCTGTTGAAGCTGATCAAAGCTGGATGATGGAAAATAAACATTCCACAGGAAAAGAGCTCGGGACTGAGAGCTACATCTTGTAGAGTCGCCATCTGTTTATTCGACAACCGCAGAGTTCGGCGGCCTCTGGAATTAAGATGCCGTTTTGCAGCCCGCCTCCTCACCAGCTCATTTTTCCTCCTGTCTCTCTCGCTGCCCAGTTTAATTGCAGCGTTCATTACTTTGTGTGACATTTTATGTGACGCGAACAATAGAGCGAGCAGTTCTCCGGGCGAGTCACAGTCTCGAAATTAAGGCCAGAGCGCGCAGCTCCCTACTCAGCGGCGTTTGTCGATAAGACCCATTGTTCCAGTGAACTCGAGCGTTACCCAGAAAGTCCTCCTCCGTTTTTACTCTCAGGTATTCGAGCGACGTAACTTAATTTCCACTTATGGGCCGTTAACGATTATAACGCTTTATTAAAGCGTAGCTTGTTTTGTGCGTAAAACTGAAGTGCAGTTTTCTTTTCACTTGCGTCCGCAGCCCTACGCTATCTTACAAATGACGTCAGCAGCTCGTGGTCTTGTGGTTAGCATTACTGACTCTCGCTCACCTGTACCTGGGTTCGATTCCCGGCCGAGTGGGGGATTTTCTCCACTTGGGACTGTCTGTGTTTGTCTTCTCATAATCATTTCATCATCGGTGCGTAAGTCGGCAAAGTGGCGGCAAATAACGAGACACAAAGCGGCCAGACTCCCCAGAAGCGGACTCTGGCCAAAAAATGCCATCCGCATATTTCATTTTAGAAATGACATTTGCCGCTGTAGCTTATACTGAATGTAGTTTTAGGATTCGGTACCACAGCCGCTATAAACGGAAACCCCTTCGTTGTCAGTCTGTCTGCCTGTCTGTCTGCCCGTCTCTTAACACCCCATTCTCCCAGCAACACGTATTAAGCATCTAAGTCAATGCAGTCGAAAAATGCGCCCATTTATGTCACATATTTTGATGCTCGCAGACTCCATCAAAATATACAGGTGAACTATCTACGAGACATGTCCGGAAAGAAAGTACCATTTTGGAAAAGGAACCGCCGGCCGCTGTGGACGAACGGTTCTAGGCGCTACAGTCCGGAACGGCGCGACCGCTACGGTAGCAGGTTCGAATCCTGCCTCGGGCAAGGATGTGTTTGATGTCTGTAGGTTAGTTAGGTTTAAGTAGTTCTAAGTTCTAGGGGACTGATGACCTCAGAAGTTAAGTCCCATAGTGCTCAGAGCCATTTTTTGAACCTGCCTCGGGCATGGATGTGTGTACTGTCCTTAGGTTAGTTGGGTTTCAGTAGTTCTAAGTTCTAGGGGACTGATGACCTCAGAAGTTAAGTCCCATAGTGCTCAGAGCCATTTTGAACCATTTGGACAACCGAGGATGCTAATAGAGCAAACATCATAGCACTGCGGCAGTGCACCCGATGTACTAATAGATGTAGCCAGATCAGAATCTAAAACATAACTAACTGAGCACATTAATCACACATGTTCGTGACAGAGCCGGTAATATCTGCGACTGCCGTTACACTCCCACCGCTTGCACTGTGCAAATATTGGGCATCATTGGGCAAACAATAAAAAAACTATCATCACAATCATCACTCTTGGGCATCACAACTGAGTTCCTTTTCAGGAAAGCAACACATGGCGCTCTGCGAACACAGGTGAGCAGGGTCAGACAATTTCCAGAAGCGATACAGACCACGCTAACGGCGGATCAAAACTTCCCCGAAAGCACAAATTCAGAGCTCGGCGAAGAATCACATAGGGCAGAACCCGCTGACGCCGCCAGACTAGGTCACACAGCACGGCCCGACGACATGAAGTAGGTGTCCTTTCATAGTACCGTAATCAGCTAATCGTATAATCGTTCCCACTTAAACGGTTCTCTCACAGCGGATCGGTCAAGACATCGATCACCGGCGTGTGACAGACGATTGCCCCGACCAACTTCCTTCCTTCTCATTCCCCTGTCACTGTCCGTTCCACCACACCCTGACTCCTCGATATTTCGAACTGGAGGATGAGGCGCCAAAGCGCCGCCCGGCGACCAGAGGCAAAACCAACCAGAGATACGATCTGCAGACCGCAATCTATACGAGCCGACAACACTCACACGTAGTGCGGTTTAGGAAATAATTATAACTGTGGTGAAGACATCTGAATGTTGTGAAAGTGCATCCAAATGGCCGCTTCGTCTCATAGCAGTTTTTAGTATGTTCTTCCTCTCTGGTGTACACGTTTAGGACAGTTGACCTATACAGGGTGAGTCACCTGACGTTACCGCTGGATATATTTCGTAAACCACATCAAATACTGACGAACCGATTCCACAGACCGAACGTGAGGAGAGGGGCTAGTGTAACTGGTTAGTACAAACCATAAAAAAAACGCACGGAAGTATGTTTTTAACGCAAACCTACATTTTTTTAAATGGAATCCCGTTAGTTTTGTTAGCACATCCGAACATATAAACAAATACGTAATCAGTGCCGTTTGTTGCATTGTAAAATGTTAATTACATCCGGAGATATTGGAACCTTAAAGTTGACGCTGGAGTACCACTCCTCCGCTGTTCGATCGTGTGTATCGGAGAGCACCGAATTTCGTAGGGATCCTAAAGTGAACGGTGATGGACCTTAGGTACAGAAGAGACTGGAACAGCACATTACGTCCACATGCTAACACCTTTTTATTGGTCTTTTTCACTGACGCACATGTACATTACCAATAGGGGTGAGGTACACGTACACACGTGCTTTCTGTTTTCAATTACGGAGTGGAATAGAGTGTGTCCCGACATGTCAGGCCAATAGATGTTCAATGTGGTGGCCATCATTTGCTGCACACAATTGCAATCTCTGGCGTAATGAATGTCGTACACGCCGCAGTACATCTGGTGAAATGCCGCCGCAGGCTGCCACAATACGTTGTTTCATATCCTCTGGGGTTGTAGGCACATCACGGTACACATTCTCCTTTAACGTACCCCACAGAAAGAAGTGCAGAGGTGTAAGATCAGGAGAATGGGCTGGCCAATTTATGCGTCCTCCACGTCCTATGAAACGCCCGTCGAACATCCTGTCAAGGGTCAGCCTAGTGTTAATTGCGGAATGTGCAGATGCACCATCATGCTGATACCACATACGTCGACGCGTTTCCAGTGGGACATTTTCGAGCAACGTTGGCAGATCATTCTGTAGAAACGCGATGTATGTTGCAGTGCTCTCCGATACACACGATCGAACAGCGGAGGAGTGGTACTCAAGCGTCAACTTTAGGTTACAATATCTCCGGATGTAATTAACATTTTACAATGCAACAAACGGCACTGATTACGTATTTGTTTATATGTTCAGATGTGCTAACAAAACTAACGGGGTTCCATTTAAAAAAACGTAGGTTTGTGCTAAAAAACATACTTCCGTGCATTTTTTTATGGTTTGTATTAACCAATTCCACTAGCCCCTCTCCTCACGTTCGGTCTGTGGAATCGATTCGTCAGTATTTGATGTGGTTTACGAAATATACCCAGCGGTAACGTTAGGTGACTCACCCCGTATACTGAGCTGGGGATTTACTACACATGATCAGAGGATGAAAATTAATTTTGACTCTTTTTTTAAAAAAAAAATATTTTGAGGTCTGTAGCATTTCAGCGACATTGACAATTTTTGGGGAAATATTGCTGTTGAACATCCCCTACCTCTCTGCCTACAGTCTTAGTCTTAATGCACGTTCAAAATTATACAATAAATAGATATTCTCTCTCCGTATCTTTTTTGAGTTAAGATTCTTCTGGATGGTTTCATGCGACCCGCCACGAGTTCCTCTCCTGTGCCAACCTCTTCATCTGCAACCTGCGTCTTTGCTGGATGTATTCCAATCTCTGTCTTCCTCTACAGCTTTTGCCCTCTACAGCTCCCTCTAGTACGATGAAAGTCGTTCCCTGATGTCTTAACAAATGTCCTGTCATCCTGTCCCTTCTCCTTGTCAGTGTCTTCCATGTACTTCTTTTGTCTCCGACTGTGCGCAGAACCTCCTCATTCCTTACCTTATCAGTCCACTTAATTTTCAACATTCGTCTGTAGCACCACATCTCAAACGCTTTCATTCTCTTCTGTTCGGGTTTTCCCGCCGTCCATGTTTCACCACCATACAGTGCAGTGCACCAAACACAAAATCTCAGAAATTTCTTTGTCAAATTAAGGCCCATGTTTGAAACTAGCAGACTTCTCTCGGCCACAAATGCCCTTTTTGCCAGAGCTAGTCTGTTTTGATGTCCTTCTTTCCCCTTCCGTCATCGGTTACTTTGCTCCCTAGTTAGCAGAATTCCTTAACTTCATCTGCTTCGTGGCCATCAATCCTGATGTTTAGTTTGTTACTGTTCTCATTTGTGGTGCTTCTCATTACTTTTGTCTTTCTTCGATTTGCTCTCAATCCATATTCTGTACTCATTATATTGTTCATTCGACTCACCAGATTTTGTAATTCTTTATCAGTTCACTGAGGGTAGCAATCTCATCACTGATATCATTTCACGTTAAATTGTAATCCCATTTCTGACACTTTCTTTTATTTCCATCATTGCTTCTTCGATGTCAAGATGGGACAGTAGGGGCGAAAGATTACATCTCTGTCTTACACCCTTTTTAATTCGACCACTTCGTTCTTGGTCTTCCACTTTTATTTTGCCTCTTGGCTTTTGTACGTATTGTGTATTACCCGTCTCTCGCTATAGTTACCCCTATTTTCCTGAAAATTTCAAAAATATTACATCACTTGACATTGTCAAACGCTTTTTCCTGATCGACAAATCCTATGAGCGTGGCTTTATTTTTCTTCAGTAGTGCTTCTATTACCATCCTGAGTGTCAGAATTGCCTCTCTGGTGGTTCAAAAATGGCTCTGAGCACTATGGGACTTAACTTCTGAGGTCATCAGTCCCCTAGAACTTATAACTACTTAAACCTAACTAACCTAAGGACATCACACACATCCATGCCCGAGGCAGGATTCGAACCTGCGACCGTAGCGGTCGCGCGGCTCCAGACTGTAGCGCCCAGAACCGCTCGGCCACCTCGGCCGGCCTCTCTCTGGTGGCTTTACCTTTCCTAAAGCCATACTGATCGTAATCTAACACTTCCTCAATTTTCTTTTCCCATCTTGTGCATATTATTCTTGTCAGTAATTTGGGTGCAAGAGCTTTTAACCAGACTGTGCCATAATTCTTGCACTTCTCAGCTCTTCGAGTCTTCGGAATCGTGTGGATGGCAAAAGTCAAATGGTATATGGCGAGACTCCTACATTCGACGCATCGACGTAATAGTCGTTTTGTTGCCACTTTCCCCATTGATTTGCAATGTTGTGTATCCGGTCCGCCTTATTTGATTTTAACTTCTCCAAAGCTCTCTTAAATTCTGATTCTGATAATGGATCCCCATTTTTTCCCTATCGACTATTGTTAGTTCTTCCATCACATCATCAGACAAATCCTCCGCCGTATAGAGGCCTTCAGTGTAACGTTCCCACATGTCCGCTCTCTCCTCTGCATTTAACAGTTGAATTCGCACTGCACTCTTAATGTTACTACCATTGTTCTTAATTTAACCGAAAGTTGTTTTGACTTTTCTGTATGCTGAGTCATTCCTTCCGACAATCTTGTGTTGCCGGCCGCGGTGGTCTCGCGGTCCTAGGCGCTACAGTCTGGAACCGCGCGACCGCTACGGTCGCAGGTTCGAATCCTGCCTCGGGCATGGATGTGTGTGATGTCCTTAGGTTAGTTAGGTTTAAGTAGTTCTAAGTTCTAGGGGACTGATGACCACAGATGTTAAGTCCCATAGTGCTCAGAGCCAATCATTTGTTTTTCGATTTCTTCACTTTTACTTTAGAACATTGCGTTTAAACGTGATTTCTTGCTAATGAGCTGGAATTCTTTTCTGTGTTGCAGGTAAGCATCAAACACGGCAGCCTAGCGGATATCTGACGTAATGTATCAAGGTACTGTGTACGCGGCAAGTGTCTTGAGCTGACACACAACCGTTTTACTGTAACGACAACTTTAAGAGTCTTACTTCGTTGTCAATCTCTGAATCAGTTCTTCAGCTGCCTCAAGTAAAATGAGGTCATTTTGCTTATGAAAGAGATAAGAGAAAAGATTAGCGATGATGGTCACGACAATTACAGATGTTGTTTGCTGTTGAAGATGTTCAAAATGTCCTGTGTCGGCAGCAGCCCAGTGTATGCAACGCTGCGGAACAGATCGACCCACATGTGGGTTGTGGTTGACATTGGAATGGATTAACAAGCACACACAGTCGCCTCTGTCATGCCATACAGCGTACGCGGTTTTGCGGCTTAGACGGTGACAACCAAGATTTCCCCTTAGAAAGAAGCCCAACGGCGTTAGATTGGGGGGTGTGGGTGGAAACTCAAGACTTCCTCGTCGGCCTATCCACCTCTCAAAAAATGCTTCATCCAGGAATTGCCACACTTCACGATAGTAACCTGAGGGTGCACCGTCTTGTAGCGTTCTCGCTTCCCACGCCTGGGTTCCCGGGTTCGATTCCCGGCGGGGTCAGGGATTTTCTCTGCCTCGTGATGACTGGGTGTTGTGTGATGTCCTTAGGTTAGTTAGGTTTAAGTAGTTCTAAGTTATAGGGGACTGATGACCATAGATGTTAAGTCCCATAGTGCTCAGAGCCATTTGACCATTTTTTTTTTTTTTGCGCCGTCTTGCTGGCGGGAAAAAAAGAAGAAAAAAAAGAAGAAGAATCACCTCGGTAAAGTCCGTGAGCACGTGGTTCAATTGGTCCGTGCACCCGTCACTATTGCTTCAAAATAAATGACCCTGCAGCTCCTTTGACAGCTCTCTCTTCCGTAACACGCAGTTATCTGTTACTCAGCACACACAATTATGGCGGTTGATGGTTCCATTCAATTTGACTGTAGAATACTGTACAAGGCATAATGCAGCCCCACTGTGTTAGCTGTGCTCAGGCAGGGGATGAGCAGGTAGCAGCTGGAAATCGGCCTGACGATTGTCAAGCGATTGGAAGCTGCTGCGAATAGGTGTGTTGGCAAGGCTGCCCTGAGTTGTGTACCAGAGGTGCCAAAGATATCTCAAGTACTAACTTAGCCTCTACAGTGCACACTGGCTCTCCTGCACGAAATATAAGCCTCGTCATTACCCGTCCACTCTGAGCGGCGTAGCACGAGCGTCGTGTACAGGGTAGGCAGGGACCAAAGAGGACTCTGGCAGTTGTACCGATCCCTCTAACAAGTAGGCTCGAGGTGCTGTCTTTCACTGAAACTGAAACTGAGCCAGTGGGACTCACTTCGCCCGTTTTGTGGAAACCTGCTTTGTTCCGTGTCAAGAGGAGGCAAATACAGAAGGGTACGGGGTCAATTAATCTTCGGCGGCTCGAACATACGCCTGATAATGGTATCACATAGGGAAACGGCAGCAAGTGATGGAGAGGTGCACGAGGTACGCTCAGTGTATATGCTTGGAGGTCTTATTGAGCATGTTGAAGACGCTGTCCCGGAACCAACTGAGGGAACAGGGTGCAACCAACTACAGATTGTACTGCACGTTGGAACGAACGATGCCTCTCGTCTAGGCTCCAAGGTCATTCATGGATCATTCTAGCGACCAGCTAATGCCACCCTTGCACACGGAGTTTCAACGAAGCTCACAAGCTGTAGCATTGTCTCTGGAACAGACCTTGGCCCCCTAGTTCTTAGTCGTGTGGAAGGCTTGAACCAGACTCCGAGGGTTCTGTGACAAGCTAGGATGTGACTTCTAAGACTTACGCCTTAGGATTGAGAATTGTACGGTCCCTCTAGGTGGGCCAGCTAAGAAAGTAGCTAACTGTGTGTGTTATATTAGGCAACACTCCGTCAGTTCCAGATAACGATGATAAGGTCCAAAGTAATGCCTCCTGTAGATGAGAGTATCAAAATCTTGCCGAAGCGCTCGCAACAAAGAGCCAGGGTTTGAAGCGTTCCTAAAAAGGGCTGTAGCTCGCATAATATTAGTGAAGTTGACAGTAATGAGGTCTTTGGGGAAAAAATTTATGCGTATACCGAAATGATAGCGAAACGGGAAGTGGGGGTAGTATATGTGTCATGATAGACAAGAAACTCAGATCCACGAGGATAGAAATTGAAGCTCCATGTGAGATTGTTTGCACAAAACTCCGTATCAAGAGTAGACAAAAAATTATAAAAGGATCCTTCTATCGACCATCAGATTCTCCCCCTGACGTAAGTGAAACATTACGCTTGTGCATAAGATCTCTAACGATAGTGTAATAATTGGAGAAGACTTCATTCAACAATCAGTTGGGATAGGTACAGTTTTGTTAGCGGTGGGCGTGAAAAGACATCCTGTGAAACGTTACTAAATGCCTTGACTGAAAACTACCTAGAACAGGTAGTACAGAACCCCATTCATGATGGATATATGTTAGATCTAGTGGCAACGCAGACCTAACCTCTTCAAAGAAGTTCACATCGAAACTGGGAATAGTGACAAAGAGACAGGTTAGCAACATCTACATCTACATCTATACTCCGCGAGCCACCTTACGGTGTGTGGCGGAGGGTACTTATTGTACCACTATCTGATCCCCCCCTTCCCTGTTCCATTCACGAATTGTGCGTGGAAAGAACGACTGCTTGTAAGTCTCCGTATTTGCTCTAATTTCTCGGATCTTTTCGTTGTGATCATTACGCGAGATATATGTGGGCGGTAGTAATATGTTGCCCATCTCTTCCCGGAATGTGCTCTCTCGTAATTTCGATAATAAACCTCTCCGTATTGCGTAACGCCTTTCTTGAAGTGTCCGCCACTGGAGCTTGTTCAGCATCTCCGTAACGCTCTCGCGCTGACTAAATGTCCCCATGACGAATCGCGCTGCTTTTCGCTGGATCATGTCTATCTCTTCTATTAATCCAACCTGGTAAGGGTCCCATACTGATGAGCAATACTCAAGAATCGGACGAACAAGCGTTTTGTAAGCTACTTCTTTCGTCGATGAGTCACATTTTCTTAGAATTCTTCCTATGAATCTCAACCTGGCGCCTGCTTTTCCCACTATTTGTTTTATGTGATCATTCCACTTCAGATCGCTCCGGATAGTAACTCCTAAGTATTTTACGGTCGTTACCGCTTCCAATGATTTACCACCTATGGCATAATCGTACTGGAATGGATTTCTGCCCCTATGTATGCGCATTATATTACATTTATCTACGTTTAGGGAAAGCTGCCAGCTGTCGCACCATGCATTAATCCTCTGCAGGTCCTCCTGGAGTACGTACGAGTCTTCTGATGTTGCTACTTTCTTGTAGACAACCGTGTCATCTGCAAATAGCCTCACGGAGCTACCGATGTTGTCAACTAAGTCATTTATGTATATTGTAAACAATAAAGGTCCTATCACGCTTCCCTGCGGTACTCCCGAAATTACCTCTACATCTGCAGATTTTGAACCGTTAAGAATGACATGTTGTGTTCTTTCTTCTAGGAAATCCTGAATACCAAAACACTAAGGACAACTAAAAGAAGCAGAAAAATTTATATGATCAGCAAACCAGACAGAGAATAGTGTCATACCTTAATGAGGAACCTGAAACCTATATATCAGGACAGGCTCAAGTTTAAAAGAATAGTTGAGCACGCACTGGATAGGTATGTACCCAGTGGGGTAGTTCATAATGAGAAAGACCCTCTATGGTAAAACGTCGCTGTAAAGAAACCCCTAAAGAAACAATCTACTTGATAATAGGTGTAAGATAAAGCATAGGACTGTAGTCAGAGAGATGGGAATGAACCACGTTCAGCAGTCAAGAGAGCAATACCTGAAGCCAAGAATGACTACCGTAGCAGAATACTGTCAAACGATCTTTTAAATTCTCGTCATATGTAAAGGCTGTTAGTGGCACCAAAGTTAGCGTCCAATCCCTAGCGAATGAAATAGGAACTGAAGCTGAAAGAAGCAAAGCGAAAGCAGAAATGTTAACTCTGCTTTCAAATGGTCCCTTACAAAGAAAATCCCAGGAGTATTTCCCGAGTCAGTGGCGTTGAGAAAGAGCTGAAATCATTAACACTGAAGGAAATCCTGGACATAAGTATCGGATTCTGTATCGAGTCGCGGCTGAGTTAGCCCCTCCGTCAACTGTAATACATCGCAGATCTCTCCAATAAAATACTGTGCCCAATAATTGGTGGAAAACGCAGATCACACCTGTCTACAGTCTACAAGAAGGGTACCAGAAATGATCAATAATACTACCGTCCAGTATCCTTGACATAGATTTTTTGTAGAATCTTAGAACATACTCTGAGCTCAAACATAATGAAGTATCTCTAACAGAAGCCGTCCTTCATGTCAATCAGCATGGATTTCGAAAACACAGGTCATGAAAAACCCAACTGGTACTTTTCTCACATTACATCGTGAAAGCCACGGATCGAGGCAGTCTGGTGGATGCAGTATTTCTCGATTTCCGAAAAGCATGAAAAGCATTTGACTCAGTAGCACACCTAAGCTTACTAACAAAAGTACGATCATATGGGGAATCAGACGGAATATGTGACTGGACTGAGGATTTATTGGTAGGGAATACGCACGTCATATTGGATGGAGAGTCGTCGACAGGTGTAAATGCGGGTGTACCCTAAGGAAGTGCGTTGGGCCCCTTGCTCTACATGTTATATGTTAATGATCTTGCGGGCAATATTAATAATAAGCTCAGACGTTTCGCAGATGATGCACTTATCTAGAGTGAAGTCAGTGTTAACGAAACTGTACAAATATTCTCAGTTAGACCTTGATAAGATTTGAAAGTGGTTCAGTGATTGGCAACTTACTTTAAATGTTCAAATATCTGAAATTTTGCACTTGAAAAAAACAGAACAAAAATATAGTATCCTGCGAATATAATATTAGTGAGCCGCAGGTGGAATCTGTAAACTCATACAAACACCTGAGTTTAACAATTTCTAAGGAAACGTAAAAGCTCTGATGTGTCTAAAGCAGGTGCTAGACTTCGGTTTATGGCAGACATTGGGGCAATGCAATCAGTCTGCAAAGGATATTACTTACAAATCACTTGTTCTGTGTGTTGTGTATAACTTTGTGCACAACGGTGGGGAAAGGTGGGTTACACACTGGTGCTACAACTGTCGTTGTAGGGAAGCTGGACAGGAGCAGGAGCAGAAACGATTAGGGAACACGCTAACTTGTATTTCGCCAAAAGTACAAAGTTTCATTGCAATTATCACAATAATAAAAGCGATGGAGTTGGAGCAGCGACGAGGTGTGCGGTGTCCCGAATCGAAGCGGCTCCAAGCGCGAGCAGGCTGCGACTCTGCCTCCGGCCCTCTTTTATTGCGGTGACAGAGGGCGCCAATGATACCGCGTTGCTGGCGATGTGGCGCAGCGGGGGGCGTGCATCATTGGGTCCCCCAGATCACTCGCGATCGCTGTAGGCGTTGGACGGAAACTTGCCGTTCCATTCGCAAACTGTGGAACACCAGTGGGGTGGTATCGATGCATGACACCACACTTCCCAACCTAGGATATTGCTCAAGTGTGTGGGACCCATACCGAATAGGACTAGAAGGAGATACTGGACACATACAGGGTGGTCGGAAATTCCCGTTACAGATTTCGAGGACTTGTAGAGGGGAGTGAGTACATCGTATTTTGAATAGGAACCCATGTCCGGAAACGTCATCCAAGGAAACTACAGAGCGTCAGAGTTATAGTCGCGGACCTCTGTAAATGTACGTATACACGGGGTGATTCCGTGATGGTGTTACAGACTTTCTAGGATGACGGAGAACGATAAATGTATTAATTGGAAGTAAGGATCTGTGGTGTGCGTACTGTAAGACCTTCGATACACACACCATCACAGTATTTGACTTGTCGCTCTAACGAAGTAGGCGAGTGTCAGCAATATGTCTCATGGTCTTATCGTGGCGTGTTTATCTTCTGCCGTTAGGGCAGATGATAGAAATGCCACTTGCACGCTTACAGCAGCAGATTGACGGTGACCACTTTAAACAGAACTTGATTAATTTTCACACACATTTATTAAAATAATAACAAGCATAAAAATTACTTACAATTGACAATCTGAAGTTCCTTTGGTATTGGTACGTTAATCTTATTCTCGCATATCTTTGACACTTGACAAAAGTGTCTATACATTTATCTTCATGGCTATGTACAGGAATATGATAATCTTATTAGGCGCAGACTGAAACTTGACTATAGACTAATGCAGATTGACTAATCGGAGGTCTGTACACTCGTTATAATACCTCGCGCGTTCAGGTATCACTGCGCGAGTGTGGTCCGCGAGGAGAAAAGGTTCTACGTTAGCAGCAATCTCATTGACTGCGTGACATATTAATACATGGATCGGCGGAAGCAGAATTTGGTCCGTCTCTAAGGCAGCGCCATCTCGTAGTGCGGAGACGGACGAGCGCTGCGCCTGCGCTGTTCTGCTTAGCGGGGCGCGCTCTAGTGGGAAAGTTGTGTACGCGCTGACTACGCGGAACTATGCACACAACAGGATCCCTGTACTGGAAACGAACGAGTCGAAAGCTATGAACGAAAACTGTTCTGATACTTCTGACAGTTGAATCATGTACCGGTTCATGTGTTGCGAACAGTGTAGGGCTGGTAACTTTCAGTGGTAGTAGTGTGGACAGAAACGAGAAAACATGTCCAATAAACGTGGGCTCTAAAGTGCATACCTTAACAGCTATGAACACTTGCTCAGTAGAGGAGTGTGTTTCACATTAGCGAAGATGAGCGAATCGTCATAACTCTTCAGGTATGCTATTTGGAGCCCATGTTTATTGGACATGTTTTCTCATTTTTGTCCACACTACCACCACTGAAAGTTACCAGTCCTACACTCTTCGCAACACAAGAACCGATACATGTACTCAACTGTCAGAGGTATAAGAACGGTTTTCGTTTATAACTTTCGACTCGTTCGTTTCCGGTACAGGGATCCTTACTTCAAATTAATACGAGGGCCGTTCAGAAAGTAACCTCCGGTTGATTTAAAAAAATACACCAAGTTAAATAAAAATATTTTAATATATACATCTTACAACTACATCTTTGCACTATTTTTCTACATAGTCTCCATAGCGATTGAGGCACTTATCGTATCTCTTCACAAGCTTTGAAATTCCTTCTGCATAAAAATCACCCGCTTGTGCCTGGAGCCAGCCTGTGACCGCATCTTTGAGCTCTTCGTCGTCATCAAACCGCTGTGACCCGAGCCATTTCTTCAAATGCATGAAGAGGTGATAATCACTTGGCGCCAGGTCTGGGCTGTAAGGTGCATGGTTGATAACGTCTCACTTGAAGGACTCAAGAAGGGCCGTTGTTCTGCGAGCAGAGTGAGGACGGGCGTTATCGTGCAAAAAAACGATACCGGAAGTCAGCATACCACGGCGTTTGTTCTGTATAGCCCGTCGTAACTTTTTTATTGTTTCACAGTACACGTCTTGATTAATCGTCGTACCACGTTCCATGAATTCAACCAACAACACCCCTTTGGCATCCCAAAACACCGTTGCCATCAGTTTTCTGGCAGAAAAATCTTGCGAGGCTTTTCTTGGTTTGGTAGGCGAATTTGAATGTGCCCACATCTTTGATTGTTCTTTTGTCTTAGGGTTCACGTACTTAATCCAGGTTTCGTCACCGGTCACGATTCTGTTTAACAATGGTTCTCCTTCGTCCTCATAACGTGACAGAAAGTCTAATGCAGAGGCCATTCTTTGAGTTTTGTGGTGGTCGGTAAGAATTTTGGGCACCCATCGTGCACAGAACTTACGGTAACCCAATCTTGCTGTCACTATCTCATACAAGAGAGTCTTAGAAATCTGTGGAAAACCAGTAGACAACTCCGACATTGAGAAACGTCGATTTTCACGAACTTTTGCATCAACTGTCTGAACGAGTTCGTCAGTCACCAATGATGGTCTACAACTCCTCCTCTCTTCATCATGAAGGTTTTCTCGTCCACTTTTAAATAAACGTACCCATTCACGGACAACTCCTTCACTCGTAACTCTTGGTCCGTATACGGCACAAAGCTCACGATGAATAGCTGCTGCAGAATATCCTTTGGCTGTAAAAAACCTTATGACAGCACGCACTTCACATTTGGCGGGGTTTTCTATTGCAGCACACATTTCAAACTGCCTCAAAAACTAAACTAGCGCAGGTACGACGTTCACTCGACCACGGCTTGATGCCGACTGACCTGTTGAGTGCGTGAACGCACAGATGGCGTCGCTACTCCCCCCACAACCCGCACTGTGACCAATCGGAGGTTACTTTCTGAACCGCCCTCGTACATTTATCGTTCTCCATCATCCTTGAAAGTCTGTAACATCATCACGGTATCACCCCGTGTATACGTACATTTACAGACGCCCGCGCCTATAACTTTGACGCGCGCGTCAATAACAACGGACAACGAGAAACGTCGTCCAGTCACCCACGAACTAACCATTTACTCTGATGTACCGACACTTCTCGAAAGCAGTTGAGAAAAAGGCCTCGTTGTGTGTAGTTGGGTGAGGGTGTGCCAATGTCGTATTCGTTATCCGGGTGTATTGCCATTCTTAAAGCGTTCATTCATATTGTACCTTTTGTGAAAACAAAGAACTCGTTTCAGGAGAAATTACCAGGTCATTCTGTGCCAGCAAAAAGCACCCTACAGGAGTTGATGAAAAAATGGCGGCGTAGAGGATCGGTGGAAAATCCTCCCAGAAACAGAGCGCCGCTTGTCCGGATAGCTGAGTTAAAGAGGCAGGTGCAGAAAGTAATTACAAGCCGTCCCCGTAAGTCAACCAGGAGGTTAATGCCACTGAGAGAAGCTGCAGTTGTGTTGTGCAAGAAATGGAAGGAGCCTGACCTGCAGGAGAGAGTGCATTTCTGTTCGTGGCTGTTTAGCAATGTTGCCAGTGGTGTCTCGGACTCACTAGGGCTCATCATGAGCGACGAGGCGTGGTTCCACCCGTCTAGGTACATAAATTCCAAAAACATCTGGTACTGGTCGACAGAAAATCCATACGAGATACGCTTACACGACAAGCAGATAAGTGTTTGGTGTGCCATTTCCGTCACACACGCAGTGGCGCCGATATTCTTTGAGGCGACAGTGAGCAGTGACGTGTATTTTGGAATGCTGGAGGACTTTTATTCAAACTTGACAGAAGAGGAGCGTCGCTCAGCTCAGCAGACAAACTACGTTTCTACACCTGTTAACTCGTAACTAGGTGTGTACGTAGAAACGAGAACTGCATCTTCTACTGTAAACCGCTATTATGGAGTCTAGTCCTACAATGATCGGAAGTGAATAGCACTCCGTCTCCAGGCCACAAGTGGCCCATCGGGACCATCCGACCGCCGAGTCATCCTGAGATGAGGATGCGGATAGGAGGGGCGTGTGGTGAGCACACGGCTCTCCCAGTCGTTATGCTGGTTTTCTTTGACCGGAGCCGCTACTATTCGGTCGTGTAGCTCCTCAATTCGCATCACGAGGCTCAGTGCACCCCGAAAAATGGCAGCAGCGCATGACGGCCCGGATGGTCACCCATCCAAGTGCCGACCAGGCCCGACAGCACTTTACTTCGGTGATCTGACGGGAACCGGTGTATCCACTGCTGCAAGGTTCAAATGGCTCTGAGCACTATGGGACTGAACATCTGTGGTCATCAGTCCCCTAGAACTTAGAACTACTTAAACCTAACTAACCTAAGGACATCACACACATCCATGCCCGAGGCAGGATTCGAACCTGCGACCGTAGCGGTCGCGCGGTTCCAGACTGAAGCTCCTGGAACCACTCGGCCACAACGGCCGGCGCTGCTGCAAGGCCGTTGCCTGCAAGTCCATAGGTGTAGTTATAATTTGTCATGGCTGTACTGGGGTACAATGAACTAAAAATCATGCCAAAATGATTATCAGTTGCATAAGGCACCCCTTTTTTATGAAATGAGGGCTGTTAAGCTGAAGAGACTAAATGTTATACCCGGCCGGTGTGGCCGTGCGGTTCTAAGCGCTTCAGTTTGGAACCGCGTGACCGCTACGGTCGCAGGTTCGAATCCTACCTCGGGCATGGATGTGTCTGATGTTCTTAGGTTAGTTAGGTTCAAGTAGTTCTAAGTTCTAGGGGACTGATGACCACAGAAGTTAAGTCCCATAGTGCTCAGAGTCATTTGAACCATTTTTGAACTAAATGCTATAAACAAGCCGTCGTACCATTTATATCGAGTATTGATCTTAAATTAAATTTCGTTGTAGTACTGTTAATCAGTAAGACTTCATAATAGATTCCAGTAGAAGATTCAATTCTCGTTAGTACATACACGACCAGCTGTGAGTTAACAGGTTTAGAAACGCATTTTGCGTGCTGAGTTGAGCGGGCGAGCGAGTTCGGGCCTACCTTCTCGACATGGCCACGGCCAGTCGCTCTCGTGGGCCTCTTTACGGGCCGGTTTTACGAGCCGCACCCTTTATTTAAAGCATTAGCACACGCTGTATCAGAAATTAAACTTCCTGGCAGATTAAAACACTGTGCCGGACCGAGACTCGAACTCGGGTCTTTTGCCTTTCGCGGGCAATGCTCTACCATCTGATCTGCTCAAGCACGACTCACGCCCCGTCCTCACAGCTTCACTTCTGCCACTACCTCGTCTCCTACTTTCCAAAGTTTACAGAAACTCCTTTCAAGAGTGCTAGTGCTGCAAAGTTCGCAGGAGAGCTTCTGTAAAGTCTGGAAGGTAGGAGACGAGGTACTAGGAGAACTGAAGTTGAGGAAGGGGCGTGAGTCCTGCTTGGGTAGCTGAGCTGGTAGAGCACCTGCCCGCAAAAGGCAAAGGTCCCGAGTTCGAGTCTCGGTCCGGCACACAGTTTTAATCTGCCAGGAAGTTTCGTATCAGCGCACACTCCGCTGAAAAGTGAAAATCTCAGAAATGTTTTCGTTCGAAATCTGTAGCCCTTTGCTTATCAAAGTTCGTTCGCGAGTATTATGGACACAGCCTCCTTTAACCCGGAATAGCGGACCTTAACGCTGTCGCGCACAGTATCCGCAGAATAAATACACTACTGGCCATTAAAATTGCTACACCACGAAGATGACGTGCTACAGACGCGAAATTTAACCGACAGGTAGACGATGCTGTGATATGCAAATGATTAGCTTTTCAGAGCATTCACACAAGGTTGGCGCCGGTGGCGACACCTGCAACGTGATGACATGAGGAAAGTTTCCAACCGATTTCTCGTACACAAACAGCAGTTGACCGGCATTGTTTGGTGAAACGTTGATGTGATGCCTCGTGTAAGGAGGAGAAATGCGTACCATCACGTTTCCGACTTTGATAAAGGTCGGATTGTAGCCTATCGTGATTGCGGTTTATCGTATCGCAGCATTGTTGCTCGCGTTGGTCGAGATCCAGTGTTAGCAGAATATGGAATCGGTGGGTTCAGGAGGGTAATACGGAATGCCGTGCTGGATCCCAACGGCCTCGTATCACTAGCAGTCGAGATGACAGGCATCTTATCCGCATGGCTGTAACGGATCGTGCAGCCACGTCTCGATCCCTGCGTCAACAGATGGGGACGTTTGCAAGACAACAACCATCTGCACGAACAGTTCAATGACGTTTGCAGTAGCATCGACTATTATCAGCTCGGAGACAATGGCTGCGGTTACCCTTGACGCTGCATCACAGACAGGAGCGACTGCGATGGTGTACTCAACGACGAACCTGGGTGCACGAATGGCAAAACGTCATTTTTTCGGATGAATCCAGCTTCTGTTTACAGCATCGTGATGGTCACATCCGTGTTTGGCGACATCGCGGTGAACGCACATTGGAAGCGTGTATTCGTCATCGCCATGCTAACGTATCACCCGGAGTGATGGTATGGGGTGCCATTGGTTCTCGGTCATGTTCGCATTGACGGCACTTTGAACAGTGGACGTTACATTTCAGAAGTGTTACGACCCGTGGCTAAACCTTCGTTCGATCCCTGCGAAACCCTACATTTCAGCAGGATAATGCACGACCGCATGTTGCAGGTCCTTTACAGGCCTTTCTGGATACAGAAAATGTTCGACTGCTGCCGTGGCCAGCACATTCTCCAGATCTGTCACCAACTGAAAACGTCTGGTCAATGGCGGCCGAGCAACTGGCTCGTCACAATACGCCAGTCACTACTCTTGATGAACTGTGGTAGCGTGTTGAAGCTGCATGGGCAGCTGTACCTGTACAGGCCATCCAAGCTCTTGTTTGACTCAATGCCCAGGCGTATCAAGGCCGTTATTACGGCCAGAGTTGGTTGTTCTGGGTACTGATTTCTCAGGATCTATGCACCCAAATTGCGTGAAAATGTAATCAAATGTCAGTTCTAGTATAATATATTTGTCCAATGAATACCCGTTTCTCATCTGCATTTGTTCTCGGTGTAGCACTTTTAATGGCCAGTAGTGTAGTACACGGTCGCGGCCGACAAACGCCGCGCTACATTCCTTGCGGTGCGCACACGGCGGCGTCTGGTCCCGCTCGGCTGACGCGCTGCGAGTTGCTCGGCTGGCCTGGGGCCTGGGAGACACCTCCTCGGCTGCCGACGGCCAGGAGCTCCGCTGCGCGCTGAATGAGGCCGCGGGAGCCGCCCAGGGCTGTCCAAGGCGGCGCGACCTTCACGGCCGCGACGTGACTCCGCTGGCGATGCGGCCGGCCGCAGGCTGTGCGCGCCGCCGAGCGCGTCCTCACACCGCACCAGTCAAGCCGTCGGCACACGGGACGAGTTAGCTAACGTGGCGCTACGCGAGTTTTGTCACGTCACTTCCTGCTGTGTCTCGATGAGACGCCATTTCGTCGCGTGAAACACAAAATAAGTTCTGCGACATTTCGGCAACGTGCCACGTGAAGGACAACCAATTGGAAACAAGAACTGTCGCTACGTCACAAGCAGGCAGCAGTTCGCCAAACTGTATTTGTCGTGTTCAACACAAGCACATATTCGATGCGTTTTATGCTATATGTTACACCCTACAAATATATGCCGTTTCTAACTACCAGCACGTTGACTGTATCGAGAACGAATCGTTATTGGCACGATTTGTGGTAATAAAGTGACGGGAAGCGTCAGAATGGTGGGTAAAAAAATTTTCGCATCTATTTATTTTCGCATTATAACAAGCGTGCAATGAGAGTAAGCAGTGTGGCTAGGGCCTCCCGTCGGGTAGACCGTTCGCCGGGTGCAAGTCTTCCGAGTTGACGCCACTTCGGCGACTTGCGTGTCGATGGGGAAGAAATGATGATTATAAGGACAACACAACACCCAGTCCCTGAGCGGAGAAAATCTCCGACCCAGCCGGGAATCGAACCCGGGCCGATAGGTGTGACAATCCGTCACGCTGACCACAGTAAGCTGTTGTATGGCAACGATCCATTTGAAATTCGTGAAAACGTGTCGTCCATATTAGGATTTGTCGTGTGATGAAATGTGATTAATATTTCGACGACGAAAGAGTAGAAAACGAGGCTGCTAACAAGCGAGTTGCAGCATGGCGTCTGAGACACCGCGACATGGGACCGAGAATGGATCGCGTGACGGTTCGTGTGACACTACACACATACTTTTTTTTTCACCTTCGCGTCTTGTGAAAAGTTGTGGGAGTTCTGTATGAAATACTTCAGTTTCTGTAATATTTGATGTTAAGTAAATATAAGTCCGCAGCCTGTCAGGAGTGAGTTTCATTTGGTAAACTTTTACACTGAAGTGCCAAAGAAACTGGTATAGAAGTTCGTATCCGTCGCGCGGAGTAGCTGCACGGTATTAGGCGCATTGCACGGTTCGCGCGGCTTCCCAGTCGGAGGTACGAGTCCTCCCTCGGGCATAGCTGTATGTGTTGTCTGTAGCCACACTTAGTATAAGTTAGATTAAGTAGTGTGTAAGCTTAGGGACCGATGACGTCAGCAGTTTGGTCCCAAAGGAATTTCCATGCGTATTCAAATACTATGTCAGTTTCCGAGACCGAAGCCGCTACTTCTCAGTCAAGTAGCTCCCCAGTTTGTTTCCTGTAAGATACGACCCTATCGGTCATCTTGTAAGGGGTCCGTAGGCCCTCACTATAACTTTGCACTCGGCACAGGTCGATAGGACGAACAATCGATTGTGACGTGTTGAGTGAGCGAGTGTCGAGATGCGCCAGTTGTGGTTGGCGGGTACATGTGTGTGAAGGCCATTTGTTGAAATACAGGGTCTTTAACGGAGAAGAGTGTCGCCATCGCCGTGGTTAGACCCCTATGTAATGGATTAATACCGGGAAAGTGATGAAGTATCACTACGAAAGTGATCAGTGACGTTACCATTGCCGATATTTGGTTTCGCGTCTACCGCGCCGGCCTAACCTTGGATTGCAGTGTTGGATTCAGTGATGGATTAGCGTGTGACGATAATGGCAAATGGAGAAAGCCTGTGCTGAGATTAGCCGTAATTAGATATGTATGGCGAAGGCAGTGGCTATCTCCTTTTTGTGTTTTGAGAAGAATATAAGTTCGTAATTAGTAAAACTGTGTTGGTGTTCCTCATTACCAGACATTCAGTATTACAGTATTGAGCAGAACGAACTGGAAAGTAACAACTTCCGTAGCAGTCAATTCCGATTGCCAGCCCCATTAGGTTCACGGTGGTGTTAATAATAAATATTGGACTGCTATTCGATCAGACCAGGTCGGGATAAAAAACGGAGGTGTTACAATCTTCACAACAACAACATGCGATTGCCTCCCGCGATATACACTGAGTCGGCAACCTTATATGAGACACCAAGTGTTTGGTGCAGTTTTTCCATCGCTTACTGCTGCTATAATAGCAGGTTATCAAGATTTAAGTGTCGTGTTATAATCGGCGCGCGAGCGACGGGACACAGCAGCTCGTAGTTAGCGAAGTGGAGATTTTCCCTTGCGACCATTTCACGAGCGTACCGGGAGTATCAGGAATCCGGTAAAACATCAACTCTCCGACATCGCTGCGGCCAGAAGCGGGACCAACGACGACTGAAGAGAATCGTTCAACGTGACAGAAGCGCAACCGTCCCGCAAGTTGCTGCAGATTTCAGTGCTGGGCGATGAACAAGTATCGGCGTGCGAACCGTTGAACGAAACATTATCGATATGGGTTTTCGGAGCCGAAGGCCCACTCGTGTTCCCTCGATGACTGCACTGCTCCCTTCAACGCCGATATTGGACTATTGGTGATTGGAAACATGTTGCCTGGTCTCGTTTCAAATGGATGTGTACGGGTACGCAGACAACCTCATGAATGCACGGACCCTGCATCTCAGCAGGGGACTGTTGAAGCTGGAGGCTATTTGCTGATGACGCTATAGTGTACGAGGAAGTCTCGCCTTTGAGGGACTAGGCGGATAGAAATTTAGACACAGTTTCTACATGGTATGATGAATGTTGCTCTATGTGTAAAAAATGTAAGTTAACGGAGATGAGTAGAAAACCAATACCGTGATGTTCGAATACAGCATCGATAGCGTGCTACTTGATTACATATCTAGGCGTAAAGTTGGAAAGCGAGCGCGCAAGGTCGATAGTAGAGAAGGCGAATGGCTTACTTCAGCTTATTGGGAGAATTCCACAGAACTGTACCTTATCTATAAAGGAGAGCGAATACAGAACGCTAGTGCGATCGATTCTTGAGTACTGTTCGAGTGTTTGGTATCCTGACCACATAGTGTTGGTTAAATCGTTCAGTGGCTTCCTGCTAAATTGGTTACCAAATCGGGAACGCAAACCGGAATCCCTTGAGGACGACGTTCTTTCCGCGAAGCAATAATGAGAAAATTCAGAGAAGCGGCATTCGGGGCTGCCTGCAGTACGGTTTTACAGTCGCGGAGGTAGATTTCGCGGAGACATTTCCCTCGCTCCATTTGCGAGCGGACACAGCAAAGGAATGCACCGTACGCGGCTTAGGGAGTATGTATATAGGATGTAGATGAAATCGGAAATTTACGTATTATCGTGTTGCGCTCGCATGTTGCAGTAGTAGAAACATTAATTTTATGGAGCGGGTTCTACGCTTATTTTACGCGTCATGATTAAGCCATGTTTTAAGCGGTGTTTTGCTCGCTCGATGACATTACAACCGTTGTCGCCTGCCGACAGAACCCACCCGCCACACAAGAGAAGCTGCCACAGGGCGTTTCGCTGTTGCGTCGTGTGATTAATTGTCCCCTCCAACATCTGCCGCACGCCCGTAGTAATAAAGAAAAGGCCGTGCTGGATCTGATTCACGCGGCGCTTTGTAAACGTCGCGAGTTCCTACACGGGCAGCCGGAGCGCTTTCATCTGCTTGCGGTGTGTTCATTTTCCGTTCACGTACATCTACATGTGTACTCCTTACGACTTGTAGTGGAGGGTACTTTGTGAACCACTCACCCTTGTTGAAAACGGAAAAAAACCTTAGCTGTTCTTTCCAGTCACTAGGAACGCTCCACTCCTCCTGTGACATGTTGTACTGCTGCTAGAAGAGGAACAATTTATTTTGCATACTCTGTACAGAATAACAGTAATAACAGAGATTGAGTCCGCCTTGGTGCAAAACACCTTGTTATTCTTAAGGTTGACCGCAGCTTTCGTAATTTTTGGTACGTTATGCTGTAACATTTAGTTTTAATTTTGTCCGAATAAGGTGTCCCTTGTGACACCGAAACCTAGGTTACAAATTAATTGTGTTCGCGACTGAGGGCTGTGTTTTTCAAAATTTTGTACCTTGTTATTCTTTGATTTGTTATCCCAAACTAGTTTCGGTGACAAATATCACCGTCATCAGTGGGGTTTTTTAATCTAAAACATGCAGAAAATGGTATGGCTGTACAAAGACAGTAAAACATTATTACATTTTTACAACTGGTCTTTTGAAATATAGTTTCCTATTGATACTTTCATACTACCTTATTTATTGCATGTCACAGCATGTTTTAGGCAATTATTGGCGCTATTTGCGACATATTTTCTGTGCTCTTATTTCTGTTACCGTCTTTTTAGTTAATGTCATCTGCAACCATGTGAGCGGCTGCTGTTTACTAACAACGTGCTGTAACATACAATAAATAAGGCAGTATGGAAGTATCAATAGAAAACTATATTTCAAAAGACGAATTCTAAAAATGTAACATTGTTTTACTGTGTTTGTACAACCATGCCGTTTTCTGCATGTTTTACATTAAAAAACCCCACTGATGATGGTGATATTTGTCGCCGAAACTAGTTTGGGATAATAAAGAAATAAACGAATAACAAGGTGTTTTGCATCAAGGCGGACTCAGTCTCTGATATTACTATTTTTCTACGCAAACACGGACCAAATGGAAGAGTTCGAAGATAATATTATTATTCTGTATAGAATATTACTAGTACCCGTCAGATCCAGTGGGCTTTCCTCTGTCAGTTGCTTTTCTATCCCATGATCACTTAATTCTACAGGGTGGCTTTTTCCACCGTGTACAAAATCTAGGGATTGATCGTTGAGAGGATACGAGTCGAAAAAAGTCTAAAGAACCTGTGTCCGGAAAGCATGGACCGTTTATTCAATCATACTTTGATGTAGAGACTGCGGTCTAATACGCGCTGTACCATGCAGCCAGTTTCCTTCTAGGACGGTGGTAGTCTTCCTCATACGTCATGCCATAGCGCCATCTCCTGCCATAGTAATAGGTAATGTTGTGTCCGACCCACTTCTCTCGCTGACTCACCTTGTAGTGGATGTGCCACACTGTAGTACACTGTGGTCCGTATTCGAATCGAGAGCTTGCCGACATGGCTTTCCTTACGGAAAGGCAAATGGCAACGGGCGGCGGGCACAAGATTGTACCAAGAGACCTATTCCCGCCGACAACAGCCACAGCGTCCCATGTTTGCAACAGTGTTTCGCCGTTTGTCTGAGACAAGGTCGTTTCAGGAAGTAGAAAATCATGAAGGACATGCTCGAAATGTTCGGACACCAGACTTGGAGGGAAATGTGATTAACACTGTGGAAGGCGACCGCCGTGTCAGTACCAGGCAGTTGGGCCGCCAGTACGGGATAAGCAAGTCGACCGTGTGGAACATTCTCCTTGACAATTGTTAGCACTCCTGTCACTTACAGCGAGTGCAGGGATTACTAGCGACAGACTTTCCACATGAGGAGCAGTTTTGTCACCGCCTTTTTCACCATGCAACCACGATTGCGGGGTTTGTGTCAGCCATCCTATTCACAGACGAGGCCACCTTTTCTCGCATTGGTATCTTACAACTTTTGTGACAGTCATCTGTGGGATTGTATGCCGACTCCCCATGGTACGGTGACAACGAATCATCAGCATCGTGCGCCCAGAGTGTACGGGCCGGGAAAATAGGCGACCGTATTTTGGGATCAGTCTTCCTTCCACGTCGCCTAACAGGCTACAGTACCGTGTAGGTTTTGATGCGTGAGTTTGCATGTATCAAAATGTGTGAAATAAATGACCGTATCTTTTGACTGCATTGACTTAGAAGCTTCAATTTTTTGCATCACCAAGGGACCGTAGACCTCAGTATAAGGCACAAGCCGGCCGCGGTGGCAGAGTGGTTCTGGGCGCTACAGTCTGGAACCACGCGACTGCTACGGTCGCAGGTTCGAATCCTGCCTCGTGATGACTGGGTGTGTGTGATGTCCTTAGGTTGGTTAGGTTTAAATAGTTCTAACTTATAGCGGACTGATGACCTCAGAAGTTAAGTCCCATAGTGCTCAGAGCCATTTGAACCATATACGGCGCGAATTTAACTTGACACGTTTTCCTGTTACTGGGAAAAAGGGTTTTAAACAGTCGGACAGCCAAACAGCAAAGTTAGGTTGGCGTACGGAACCAAGAAAAGGAAAATCTTAACGTTAATTGATTATGAAAAATTGACACGATGACAACGGTCTTGCCTCAGTTGTAACACCGGCTCCCGTCAGATCACCCAAATGAAATGCTGTCGGGCTTGGCTAACAAAAACGTGGTTCAAATGGCTCTCAGCACTATTGGTCTTAACATCTATGGTCATCAGTCCCCTAGAACTTAGAACTAATTAAACCTAACTAACCTAAGGACATCACACACATCCATGCCCGAGGCAGGATTCGAACCTGCGACCGTAGTGGTCGCGCGGTTACAGACTGTAGCGCCTAGAACCGCTCGGCCACAGCGGCCGGCCTTGGCTAACACCTGGATGGGTGACTGTCGGGGTCTGGTGAGCGCTGTTGGCAAGCTGGGTGCACTCAGCCGTTGTGGGGCCAATTGAGGAGCTCCATGACTGAGAAGTAGCGGCTAAAGCCGTCGGCACACGGACCGTGCATCCGAACGTTGAGCGCCGAGCGTGCCGAGTTTCTGACGTCTTAGCGTGGAATAGCACGTTCGGGAGTCTTTCCGAACGCGCAGAGCAATATCTGGCATGTCAGATATTCTGAGCGTGCGCCTGAGCGTTGACCAATGAGATGGCACAACGCCACCTACGTCACACGCACGCCGTCTCCCTTCAGTACAGAGTTGTAAGGCGCCATATTGGCATTCATTTCAAGCTTACGTGTAAATATGCCGTGTCTGAGCACCAGCAAATTCAGAATCATTGGAAAATACGTTGTAAATGTGTGACTCGTTCCAATAAAATAATGAGAAACATCATATTCGTGGCAAAAGAATTATTGTAACTTGCGTATTATGAGAGCAGGCTATTTGAAGGCAGCGACACACTGAAGATCCACCCAAAACGCATTGTTCTTCGTACAATTTGTTACAATTAAATTTCAATTAGTAATATAACTACGATGTTTTCTGCAACGGGTAACATAGTTTGATTACTTGTGAGGCGTGTCTGTGTGTTTTTGGATTAACGTAATGAGTAGCGTCACTGTTTTGTATTGTTTTGATAGATGGAGTGGAGGTTCGCGTCTTGACACTCCTAAATTTTATTTCCTAACATTAGCGTTTTTATTACTTCTGGTACTTTATTATTAGTTTAATATAAGTGTATACTATGATATTTGATGTTATGTAAATATAAGTTCACCTTTTTTTGAGGGGTGTCTTCGTTCGATTGGCTTAATATACAGGACAGCTTGCGCTACTTGTATAAAGATATTTTGCTCCTTTTTCTTTCACGCTTCGTAATTCACATGTTGCAAAGATTCTGCTATTGGGTAGGAACAGTGATCAAGTAAGACTGACCTTGGGGTTTTAATAAATGTGGGAATGATGAAATAATGTTTATCTTATGCGAAGAAGTATTCCAAATTTATACCGCACTGTTTGTAATGGAACTTTTATATGTCTCTGTCCTTATTGACTGGACATGGCACTTTGATTTTCGTGGACGCTGGAGCTAACGTGGGAATTTTACGCGCGCCCGTTGAGTAAGCAGTGTGATTTACGAACTAGAAACATCCCTCGACTGCCGCTGGAGTGCGTTGCGATCGCGCATACCACGCTGGGGCCCACGTACCGTATGCACAAGACGGATCGTTCCTGAGCGTTCAGCAGCGCGTTGAACTTGCCACGCTCAACGTTGACGTTCGACAGCACGGTCCGTGTGACGACGGCTTAAGGGTCGCGAAAACTGACAACGGCCGGGAGAGCGGTGTGCTGGCCACATGTCGCTCCATACACGTATCCAGTTACGCCCATCGTCTGAGGATGACACGGCGGTCGGTCGGTACCGTTGGGCCTTCCGGGGTCTCTCCGGATGGAGTTTGTTAACTGACAAGATAGAAAGACTGGTACCGTCCTAACAGATTACCGTAATTATTACGATTACTCTATTAATGGCAATTAATCGTGTAACCCTACGCCAAGAGATGTTGCAGTAGACTCACTTGCTAGCTGTAGTCGACTGAGACGATGGAGTCGCCCGTGCTAAAGGGCTCAAGGCTAGTGTGGCCTTTACTGTCGCCGAGGGGAGGACGTTCGCAGAAGCAGTGTTTAGAGAGCACCTGCTAACGCGGTGGCAGCCGGGCCCGGCGTCGCACCGCACCACGCCGCCTCGGCCGGGGATCAGCAGCTAGCGGCATCTGCTGCTCCGCCCTCATGTAAAACCCCTGTCCGGTATAAAAGAGCGCCGGCCGGAGTGGCCGAGCGGTTCTAGGCGCTACAGTCTGGAACCGCGCGACCGCTACGGTCGCAGGTTCGAATCCTGCCTCGGGCATGGATGTGTGTGATGTCCTTAGGTTAGTTAGGTTTCAGTAGTTCTAAGTTCTAGGGGACTGATGATCTCAGAAGTTAAGTCCCATAGTGCTCAGAGCCATTTGAACCATTTTTTTTTTTTTTTACTGTAGCAGCCACGGGAGATGCAAAAATTCATCCTCGTGCTCACAAAACCAGCGAGCTGTGTGAACGGGAGGCCTTGAAACACAGCATCACCGTTGTGGAACATACAATGTACTATGAGACCGAGCTAGTCACCCAAAATGGTCTCATAATCCTTGGCAGCAATACGACCTTGCAGAGGAACCGTGCAGCCCGTGGAGACCGTCATATGCCTGCCCAAATCACCACCGAACCCCGCCGTGTTTCAGTCATGGGGCGTAAACTTGGTCAAAAGTTGGAAACCGTGTGAAACAAAACTCTTCCGACCAGATTTCTGTCATTGTTCCATAACCAAGCTTTTATGGCTTCGGAACCATTCGAATCACGGATAAGTGGTATTGGGATTTCAGCTCGCTCTACAGTTCCCAGCTTATGGAGTTCCCTTCGTGTTGTTTTCTTGCTGACAGGGGCCCGCATCTCGTGGTCGTGCGGTAGCGTTCTCGCTTCCCACGCCCGGGTTCCCGGGTTCGATTCCCGGCGGGGTCAAGGATTTTCTCTGCCTCGTGATGGCTGGGTGTTGTGTGATGTCCTTAGGTTAGTTAGGTTTAAGTAGTTCTAAGTTCTAGGGGACTGATGACCATAGATGTTAAGTCCCATACTGCTCAGAGCCATTTGAACCATTTTGCTGACAGGGTTCGCGAGTGTGACATTCAGGTCTGCAGTGACATTTGCAGTTGTAGTCTCCATGTTTTTCGTGATACGCCTCTTCAATGAGAGTCTGTGATGGTGACTCAACATGTGCTATCGTCCGCGTTGTGGCTTACCGGATGATGTTTTTCCGCATCCCTGTAAGGACTATAAATCTCCGATTCGGAGCCTCCTGAAACACCAAACACTTCGCCTATCACCATAAGAGCATAAACAATTCGCCCGCTTTCGAATTCACTTAAGGTACTAGACGCAACTCTGTTCTGTCTACGACTGAGAATTGCGCTCGGATGGCCGTCTCTTAGCCATGGTGTCGTTTTAGATTTCACATGCTTCATTCGTGGAAAAAAACTGTTCACAGACGTACGTGCTTCCAAATAAGGACACCTGTTGAAATGCAAATTTGGATAGGTTGGTATACTGATCGTGTTTCATGCATTTCTTATACAATTTTATCAGTGCATTCTGCAGGCGACTATGCTAGGCTGTTTTAAGGCCTTCATTACCTTTAAGACCAATCAACTTCATCTATAGGTGTAACATGGCGTCTTCAATCTTAAAGTCAGAAGGATTTTGGAGCACTTATTGGACTCTTGATCTTTAAAATGTGCTAATCTTTCCTCAAATTCATTTCCTTTTTTTTTTTTTTTTAGCGAAATTACGTACTTATCGAAATCTGGTGTGTCTTGATTTTGGGCAGAAAAACCCTCCGAATGACCTAACTGTCTTTCCCCGATCTGTTTCTTGAAAGAATTAATATTTTTAATAAATACTTGAATATGCCCATACATTTCTACGCACACGATTGATTTTTACCTTGGAGTTTTAGATTTAGGTCGGCGAGATACTTAGTTATGTCAGCTAGATAAACGAGATCATCAACCACTGATCTTTCTCCAAAAATCTGATATTTTGTTCTTTTCCAGTCATAAGGGTTTTTATTTCTCCCAGCACTGAAAAAAATGATGTGTGCATGGCTTATCTGCTGCGCCAGCGACTCGGCTATAGTATGTGACATCACCATGCCCTGGGCCTGCTTCACGCAGCAAGGTCCGATGTTGTCTGTGATTTAGTTCTCTTGTGCGAATGAAATTGACCTTCACATTACCTTTTCCATCACATTCTTCAAATGGAGAACTTCGGTACACAGGTGTTCTTAGTGAATAATGCAGTGGTCCCTACTCATCAAAGTTATAAATCCCTTTGTTCTCCCCGCCATCACTGTAGCACCATCTATTGTCAAGTCGGAAAGATTTTCTACTTGAAGATCAAACTTTTCTATACAACTTCTCACTTCTTCTTATATGTCTTGTCCTGTTGTACTTTTCATGAAACACAGGTCAAGCGATTACTCGATTTCAGTGCAGTTCTGTCATACCTCTCACAGAGACTGCCAGCTGATGTTGTATCTGCATCATCAGCACTTTCAACGAGCACTAAACTGTAAAATACAAATTCATTTAATTGTGCTTTGAGTGAAATAAATATCTTTCGCCATGCCATCAACTCGTCGTGTTGTGGTTTGATATGAAAAACTCGTATTGGTAGATACACGTAATCACTGCAAGACAAACAAATGATTACAATTTCAGAAAAAAATGTATGATTTTATCAAGAGAAAGAGCTTCTCACATCGAGCAAGTCAATAACGTGTTGGTTCACCACTGACTCGTATGCTACAAGCGATTAGGCCTGGCACTGATTAATACAATGCCGTGCCGTATATCGGACAGCCCTGGCGTAATCGATGCCTACGGACGTCAAGTAAGAAACAGAACATACCTTTGTTTCCTGGTGTCCATTGTAAGCGGCTCACTTGCCGCTTCGGAGCGCTGCAGATTGCACGAGATGGTCACGTGATTCTCCATCTGTCTGATCCAAGTCATATCAGTGAAGTTGTGTGTGTCTGCCAATCGCCAGTGCAGTAATATGGATCAGTATAACAGAAAGGAGCTGTCGTATTTGGACCCATTGTACTGCTGCCTAATGTACCGGTTTCCATGGCACCTATTCTAAAGGTGGGAAAATTATATTGCAGTGAGTCCGCAGCTCGTGGTCGTGCGTTAGCGTTCTCACTTCCCGCGCCCGGGTTCCCGGGGTCGATTCCCGGTGGGGTCAGGGATTTTCTCTTCCTCGTGATGACTGGGTGTTGTGTGATGTCCTTAGGTTAGTTAGTTTTAAGCAGTTCTAAGTTCTAGGGGACTGATGACCATAGATGTTAAGTCCCATAGTGCTCAGAGCCATTTGAACCATTTATACTGCAGTGAAATGTATATACTACTTAAAAGGATACAATTCCAGCTACAAACGGGGGACAATATACTCAAATGTGCTCTGGTTCTTTAACTAAAATAACTTTTTTAAAAAATAACCGCGCACAGCATTGCTACGGATGCCCGTGAGGCGCCTGAAAATGCTGCACCTAAAGTATTTACGTGATCCATCGAAAAGGGTATCTTTGATAAACTTAAGCGCGAGAAAATATCATTATTCGTGCGGGTCACTTGGCGAAATATTGTTCTCTCTTCGTAAGGACACGTAAATTATTTATTATTTTTTACCTCAAAATGTTGCCCTTGAAATGTTGATCGATAGTCGTGAAGCGGCCTATTTGAATCACACAAGTGATAGTCCACATAGACTTTAACTGGCACCATTTTTCCGCGCTGCTGCAGTCACTGAAAATCAGAAAAATTACCACTTCCTACATGGGAAAGAACTGTCTACCTAAATGAAACAGTAATATCTCTTTCTGTAATATATTTTAACAAGCATTAAATTATTACAGACTTACATTTTTCATTGGCCAACTGTTGCGCGCATTCCAGAACAAAAGAAACCTAATAGTGAAATCTTTGACCTTGTGCAATGATTAACAAATAAAATATTTTCATTCTAATTACACAGAAAAAGAGTTTAGTATTATATAATTTTTATGCCGACCTTCTCAACGTTATTCTTAAATTAATTTTATTTCTTTTTATTTATACACGCCTCTATCAGAGTCTTTGCGTATGGTCAAAAATATTTCCGCAAATATTGTTCACTTTTTGTCGTCAGCAGGTAGCGATGTAATGTCCATGATGATGATGATGATGATGATGATGATGTCCCATCCTCCGAGGAGCGTACGGGACGATACGGGAGACCCCCACCGCCGTACTAGGCAGGGTCCTGGCGGAGTTGGTTTGCCGTTGCCTTCCTGATGATGATGAAGACGACGCACCAACACCCAGTCTTCTCGAGGCACGAAAAATCCCTGACCCCGCCGGAAATCGAACCCGGAACCCAGTGCACGGGACGCTACAACGCTACCGCAAGACCGCCAGCTGCTGAATGTCCGTGACCACACGTTGAATTAAGTTCCCGAATGATTTCTTGCGGAAGTAATTGCCTGTTGTCTTGGCATTAAACCATCCTTTTGTTTCATGCTGTTCAGTATTACGTATTTGCGGCTGTGTGAAGTATGACCAGAAGTTAAACCAGCAACGCGCAAATACTGTAGTTACAGTCAACGTAATTGTTGGGTTGGGTTGTTTTTGGGGAAGGAGACCAAACAGCGAGGTCATCGGATTAGGGAAGGACGGGGAAGGAAGTCGGCCGTGCTCTTTCAGAGGAACCATCCCGGCATTTTGCCTGGAGCGATTTAGGGAAATCACGGAAAACCTAAATCAGGATGAACCGTCGTCCTCCCAACGTAATTGTCTAATTTTAGAAGCAGACGGTGGTAGGCGGGACTTCAGAATTATAGGCATAACTAGTGCTGTTGGGAAATTAGTGGTTACAGGAGAGTATAAGGAGATGCAAAGTGGAAAGTCCGCTGCGTCTACAAGGAATGTTGCAGCCAGCCGCAACCATCTAACATGACGTAATCACTGTGGATACGAGAACATCCTGACCGACAGCGACTGGAGACGTGTTATACGCCTTGTCAATGAAAATCTGTCTGCAAAGCCGACAGTAATTGCTGCAGTCAGTGAATGCAGTTATATCTCAACCAGTTCCTGAATAAACGTTGCGAAGGCAACTGCATGTAATGGACGTTAGCAGTCGGGTACTTTAAAGAAGGCCATTGTCCACAGATGCGCATAAAGATGTGCCTCTTCAACAACTCTGAAGTAACAGGTGTGTAGTGTGGTCTGACGAGCGACGATTTTGTCCCTTTGTTCGACTGTTTCAAGGCACGATTTTTCCTCTTCGTTCAGTTTATTCAAGCCGTGGTGTACACCGACGGCCGAAAGAGCTGTCTATCCCACGGTGTATGGAGACTGTAGTTACGGCGGAAAGTGACTCTGTGATGTTTTGGGAGTGTTTATAGTGCAGTGAGTTGGGGTCACTCATTCAGATTATAGTGAAACTGAGTCAGGATGTTTATGCGAACTTTGCCGGTGATCAAGTGTTCCCCTTCTTGTGTAGCTTCATGATGACACTGCCGTCTTCCAAGATGACAACAGCCGTATCCGCAAGAGCTGCGCGCACACGTTCTGGGTTTGACGGTCACAGATGCCCGACCTCACCTCAACTGGCCCGATAAATAAACGGATTGCTGTCCCACAGAAAACCGCAGCTGAAGCGCAGCAAACATCCTCCTCACAGGAACCTAATCATAAATGAGAGGCTGCTTCTCGATGTGGCCTTTCTGAAGAAAATCGTGGACTCTCTTCTTCACAAAACTGAGACCATCAAGGCGAAAACGATAACGTGAAAAATTACGAGAAACTGGCGCTTTGTAGAGAAATAACATAAAGCCAGTAGTTTTTACTAAATATTGCAAAATCGGCGGTTTTCCGAAATTTGTCATTTACCTTTATATTAAAAGGTTATAAATGTGAGGTTGGCAGTATACCAGTAATCGTGACTGGCTAATCGTAACTGGCATTTACTGAATGCTGAAATTACATTCCGACTTCTTATTGCCTCAAATTGGAAAAAATAACACCAAAAGTATAAAAAACAACCTGAATTGGGAAAAACAACATAAAAATTGGCAAAAAACAAGCGAAATTGGCAAAAAGAACAGAAAATTAGTAAAAATAGCGAATAGGCATTAACAACAACAAAATTTGAAAAAAAAACAGCAAAAGTGGCAAACAACAGCGAAACTGACAAAAAGACAGTGAAATCGGCAAAAAAACTGGGAAAACAACCAAATAAAAGCGAAGTTGGCAAAAAATAACAGTGAAATAAATAAAAAATTACCTCGAATTTGACAAAAAACATTTCGCAAAAAATAGCACCGATTTTGGCAAAAGTATCGAATTAGGCAAAAAAGGTCCAAATTTTGCAATAAAAGTGTCATACAATGTGGCAAAAAATTTACATCACATTTGACCTAAAATACACCGAATTTTGAGAAAAACAAACACCGATTTCAGCAGGAAAGAGCTCCGGATTTTTCAAAAAATAGAACTGAATTTGACCAAAAAAAAAGGACCGACGTCGGAAAGAAATAACCCCCAACTTGCTGAAAAATAGCACTAATATTGGCATAAGATTGGCACTGATCACGTGTAATACCGACACTCAAATACAGAGGAGGTGTTACAGCTTCGGTGTGTTTCTCGTGGTTAAGGTGTGGTCCCCTTTACTGCGCTCATGGAGACGCTAAATGCTAAAGGATTCAATCATGGTTTTACTGTGTAATGTGTCGATGACAAAATGTTCGTGCTTTACATAGAATGGTACAATACTCATTTTTGTAGGTCTGAAGATGGCAGTGTAGCTTGTCGAAACTGGTTGCCTATATGTATACAGGGTATATCAAAAAGAATCATAGGAGTTAAAAAAATCATAATTATTATGTTATTTGAGATATGTGCGTGAACAACGTGCTATTGGAAAGAGCACACTCTCCAGTTTTACACGGTTCCCGATAGGTAGCAGCAGCGTGCACCCTCTTTAGTTCTAGTAAAAATTGACAACAGAAAGCGGTTTGTGTTCTACATTTTGTGCAGCGCGGGTCAGTGATGACTGTTCAGCGTGACTTTCGTACTGGATATGGTGTGGATTCTCCGACAGCACAGAGCGTTAGACGATGGCATGAACAATTCCGAGAAACAGGTTGTTTGTGTAAAGGCAAATCGCCGGCACGTCCCCGAGTGTCTGACACAGACGTCGAAAGCATTCGCCACAGTTTCACAAGGAGTCCGCAGAAATCCGTTCGCGGTGCAGCTCGACAGCTCAACAGGCCCCCGATGTCAGTCTGCGAGTGTTGCGTCGACGTTTGCACATGAGACCACACAAAATTCAGCTACTGCTTCGTGAAGGTGACAAAGTGTGGAGTTCTGTAATTTCATTCTTGGCAAGATGGAGGATGACAGTTTTCTTCCACGCTAAGTTTTTAGTGACGAGGCAACATTCCATTTCAATTGAAAGACGAACCGTCATAATGCGAGAATATGGGGTACGGAACTACCACATGAAGTTGTACAACATGAGAGGGACTCTCCAAAATTTAATGTGTTTTGTGCAAGTTTCAGGGGAAAAGGTGTATGGTCCATTTTTCTTTGCCGAGAATACTGTTACAGGAAGCACATATCTCGATATGCTTGAGAACTTTCTCTTCCCAAAGCTGGCGACTGATTCGAAAGACTTATCAACAGGATGGGGCACCGCCACACAGACAATTGGAAGGGCGGGAATTTTTAACTCGAAGGATTACTGAATGATATGCAAATAGATGGTCCAATTCTACGAACCTGTACGTCCTGAGATGGACATTTTGATTGTTTACTCTGTATTCTACGACGGGGAGGCCTTTTCGGACAGTTAGATCTCATCCTGTTGTTGTTATTCATTTAGCACCACCCAGGAGGCACGTGTAACTTAGGGTACGTCACAGACGCGAGTAAACTTGCCCTTGCAATTTTTTTTACACCTGGCTGGAATGAGGGGCGGTAAAAAATTGCTTGAAGAATATGAAGAAATTCCAACAGTTAGCAAAGCTACGGATCTTCTGCAGTCACTTGATGAGAATAGGAAGAAGATGTGGCATGAAAGCGTAGAATCATTCGACCACACACATTCAAGTCGAAAAGCTTGGTCTGTTATCAGAAAACTGGATGCAACAAACTCAGCACCGGTGAGACCTAAAACTGCCATCAAGCTGAATGATTTCTCCAAACACCTAATCTCAAATTCCAAGAGCCCAAAGGATAAGCAGACAAGAAGGGAAATCAAAATCCAGCTCAACGCCAAGAAAAGAGCAGCCCCAAATTCCTGTAAATATTCCAATCCATTCAATGAAGAAGAAGTAAGAGATGCCATCACTAACATGAAAGTTGGGAAGGCAGCTGGATTCGATGGGATGTACCCTGAATTTCTCACACACTGTGGACCAGCAACTATCAAATGACTTTCAACTTCTTCTCAGACATTCTCTCCACTGGAAATCTCCCACTAGTGTTCAAGAAAAGCAAGCTAATAGCAACTCGTAAACCGAACGAAGACCCAACAAAAGTTGAAAGTTACCGCCCAATAGCCCTGTTAAGCGTTACTTGCAAACTACTTGAACGACTCATCTACAACAGGATCTATGAAACGATTAATAAACAAATACCCATAGAGCAAGCTGGATTCCGGCCTGGTAGAAGCTGTAATGACCAAGTGTTCGCATTAACAACCCATATTGAAAATGGAATTGAGAAGAAATGCGTAAGCATAGCTGCTTTCTTCGATCTATCCGCCGCCTACGACACCGTATGGCGAGAAGGCCTTCTCTTAAAATTTCTGAGCATCATTCTGTGTCGGAAACTCACAAACCTACTTAGCAACATGCTAAGCAACGGACTTTTCCACATTTACTCTGATAACGACAGAAGCAAAATCTTCAAAGTAAGTGACGGACTGCCTCAAGGATCTGCATTGGCCCCTCTCCTTTTCAGTTTATGCATTTATGACCTGCGAGCCACAACCTCAAGGAAATTCATACACGCTGATGACATCTGTTTGGTAACCCAGAGCTCCAGTTTCACCACTGCTGAAATCACATTAACTGCCGACATGGAAATCCAGGACACATACTTCAGGAAATGGTGCCTCCGCCTAAACCCTCAGAAAACTGTTACTTCAGCATTACACGTACGGAACAGACACTCTGACTATAAACCGGAAGTTAAACTCCTAGTCCAAACCTTGAAGTACTGCAGCACACCGAAGTACCTCGGAGTAACACTCGATAGGTCCCTAACTTTCCGACAACATCTCTCCAACGTGGCCGCAAGAGTGAAGACCCTTAATAATACCATTCAGAAGCTTGCTGGTACGTCCTGGGGTTGCGGTGCTCACACCCTAAGATCAACTGCTTTGGCACTATCATACTCTGTCGCTGAATACTGTTGTCCGACTTGGATGAGCAGTGCTCACTGTGGCAAGGTAGATGCGCCACTCAACCAGACAATGCGACTCATCACAGGCTGCATATGTAGCACTCAAACTGCATGGCTACCAGTTTTAAGTAACATCCAACCTCCAGTTCTACGAAGATCAGATGCTCTCCTGAAGATCTGGAGAAACATTCAGAAGAACCCCCAGCTACCCGTACAGAGCGATATATTAATAACAGAATATCAGCGTCTGAAGTCAAGAAAACCACCATGGCGAACTGCACAACATCTCGAAGCCTCCGAATTTAACATCAACGAAGTATGGAGAAGTCAGTGGGAAGAACCGTCAGTGTTCAACGGTCATCTGGTTGAAAAGCCCGAGTTCCAGGTTTCACACTCCCCAGACGCCAGTGGAGAACCGTCAACTGCATCCGAACAGGACAAGGGAACTGCGGATTCCAACCACAAATTTTGCTGGGCAACATCTCCAGATTGTGACTGTGGAGCTGCCCTGCAAACAATTAATCACATTTTTGGTGAATGCCCGAAACGAGCCTTTGGGGGATCAGTAAATGACATCCACCATGGGTAACCTGAAGGCCTCAAGTGGATCAACAGATTGGACTTAGAAATCTAAGAACTTGTGTCATGTGTAGATAATTTAGCATAATACTTTGAACATTTGATTTTGTACATGTATTTTGCAAGTCATTTCTTACACTGTATACTCTTAAAATCATGTATTTGATCCAAGCTCTGTATCATCATACGATAAATAAATAAATAAATAAATAACTGAATGATGGATCGATCACAATGGACCAATTGATTCAGCTTTACACTTCTGGCATCCAATGTTACCGGACCTGACTGTATGTGATTATTCGTTGTAAGGGTTTATAAAAGACTCTGTTCACGTGCCTCCATTACCAACAACAATGAATGAACTGAAACACCGCATAACAGCAGCTATAGAAGCTGTAACTCAAGACATGCATGTTGCAGTGTGGGAACATTGTTAATACCGCATTGACATGCCATCCGTGTCATCGGAGGCATATAGAACACCTAAGAAAATGTATGAAAAGAAAATCTCTTTGAGATTCGCGTTCATCAAAAGAAATAAATTGATCATATATGCTTATTAGTTTCAAAAATATAGACGTGCCAAATCGGATGATTCTTTTTGATACATCCCTGAATCATGAAAGAAGGTTGTATACATGGAAGAACCCTGGAGATACTAAAAGGTATCAGATAGATTATATAATGGTAAGACAGAGATTTAGGAACCAGGTTTTAAATTGTAAGACATTTCCAGGGGCAGATGTGGACTCTGACCACAATCTATTGGTTATGACCTGTAGTTTAAAACTGAAGAAACTGCAAAAAGGTGGGAATTTAAGGAGATGGGACCTGGATAAACTAAAAGAACCAGAGGTAGTACAGGGATTCAGGGAGAGCATAAGGGAGCAATTGACAGGAATGGGGGAAATAAATACAGTAGAAGAAGAATGGGTAGCTTTGAGGGATGAAGTAGTGAAGGCAGCAGAGGATCAAGTAGGTAAAAAGACGAGGGCTAGTAGAAATCCTTGGGTAACAGAAGAAATATTGTATTTAATTGATGAAAGGAGAAAATATAAAAATGCAGTAAGTGAAACAGGCAAAAAGGAATACAAACGTCTCAAAAATGAGATCGACAGGAAGTGCAAAATGGCTAAGCAGGGATGGCTAGAGGACAAATGTAAGGATGTAGAGGCCTATCTCACTAGGGGTAAGATAGATACCGCCTACAGGAAAATTAAAGAGACCTTTGGAGATAAGAGAACGACTTGTATGAATATCAAGAGCTCAGATGGAAACCCAGTTCTAAGCAAAGAAGGGAAAGCAGAAAGGTGGAAGGAGTATATAGAGGGTCTATACAAGGGCGATGTACTTGAGGACAATATTATGGAAATGGAAGAGGATGTAGATGAAGATGAAATGGGAGATATGATACTGCGTGAAGAGTTTGACAGAGCACTGAAAGACCTGAGTCGAAACAAGGCCCCCGGAGTAGACAATATTCCATTGGAACTACTGACGGCCGTGGGAGAGCCAGTCCTGACAAAACTCTACCATCTGGTGAGCAAGATGTATGAAACAGGCGAAATACCCTCAGACTTCAAGAAGAATATAATAATTCCAATCCCAAAGAAAGCAGGTGTTGACAGATGTGAAAATTACCGAACTATCAGCTTAATAAGTCACAGCTGCAAAATACTAACACGAATTGTTTACAGACGAATGGAAAAACTAGTAGAAGCCAACCTCGGGGAAGATCAGTTTGGATTCCGTAGAAACACTGGAACACGTGAGGCAATACTGACCTTACGACTTATCTTAGAAGAAAGATTAAGGAAAGGCAAACCTACGTTTCTAGCATTTGTAGACTTAGAGAAAGCTTTTGACAATGTTGACTGGAATACTCTCTTTCAAATTCTAAAGGTGGCAGGGGTAAAATACAGGGAGCGAAAGGCTATTTACAATTTGTACAGAAACCAGATGGCAGTTATAAGAGTCGAGGGACATGAAAGGGAAGCAGTGGTTGGGAAGGGAGTAAGACAGGGTTGTAGCCTCTCCCCGATGTTGTTCAATCTGTACATTGAGCAAGCAGTAAAGGAAACAAAAGAAAAATTCGGAGTAGGTATTAAAATTCATGGAGAAGAAATAAAAACTTTGAGGTTCGCCGATGACATTGTAATTCTGTCAGAGACAGCAAAGGACTTGGAAGAGCAGTTGAATGGAATGGACAGTGTCTTGAAAGGAGGATATAAGATGAACATCAACAAAAGCAAAACAAGGATAATGGAATGTAGTCTAATTAAGTCAGGTGATGCTGAGGGAATTAGATTAGGAAATGAGGCACTTAAAGTAGTAAAGGAGTTTTGCTATTTGGGGAGCAAAATAACTGATGATGGTCGAAGTAGAGAGGATATAAAATGTAGGCTGGCAATGGCAAGGAAAGTGTTTCTGAAGAAGAGAAATTTGTTAACATCCAGTATAGATTTAAGTGTCAGGAAGTCATTTCTGAAAGTATTCGTATGGAGTATAGCCATGTATGGAAGTGAAACATGGACGATAAATAGTTTGGACAAGAAGAGAATAGAAGCTTTCGAAATGTGGTGCTACAGAAGAATGCTGAAGATTAGATGGGTAGATCACATAACTAATGAGGAAGTATTGAATAGGATTGGGGAGAAGAGAAGTTTGTGGCACAACTTGACCAGAAGAAGGGATCGGTTGGTAGGACATGTTCTGAGGCATCAAGGGATCACCAATTTAGTATTGGAGGGCAGCGTGGAGGGTAAAAATCGTAGAGGGAGACCAAGAGATGAATACACTAAGCAGATTCAGAAGGATGTAGGTTGCAGTAGGTACTGGGAGATGAAAAAGCTTGCACAGGATAGAGTAGCATGGAGAGCTGCATCAAACCAGTCTCAGGACTGAAGACCACAACAACAACAACAACCTGTATATTTATTGCGATCTGGGCAGATGAACTACTGTAGTAAGAATATTTCATTATTCAATCTGAGAAACCTCTTTCCTGCTGACAATGTCAGGTAAATATAAATTTTACAAGATTGCGCACTGTGTACAGTAGCTGAACAGCTTAGACATGTGAATGTATGGACATGACAATGTACCGTGTCACTCAATGGTTTGTGGACAGTAACAGTCCTGAATTGGACTGGCTTGCCCAGCATCCAGACCTGAACCCAGTGAAACAACTTTGGGATGAGTTAGAACGCCGGCTTCGCTCCAGATCCCAACGTCCAACGTAGCACCTTGTCTGGTATCGTCTCTTCAGGAAGAATGGACTGTCATTCCTCCACAAATATTCTGATACCTCACTAAAAGTTTTCTCAGCAGAGACCGGGCCGTGATAAAGTTTAAGAGTGAACACACACTGTATTAATATCCACTAATTGGCATTCGGATGCATTTTATCAGTTGATCAGTAGCGCAATGGACTAAAATTTTGAGATGTGTCTATGCGACCCGCACACTTGTGGGTGTACTGTAGCGAGGGGCAGGGTGTTCACACAGGAGGGGCTGGTAATATGCAGACCGCTGCGGTCTCCGGGACCGTTTGGAAGTGTGCGCATTTTTGTGTCAGCTTACACGTGGTTACATCTCGGGATAATGGAGCGGTAGTAATTAGCCAGCCATGATTTACGCTGTAGGTGTTTATCGGGCGGTGACGGGCTGTTTTAATAACGGCGCGGCGCGGCTGGGGGAGCGAGCGTCAAGGTAATTAAAGCGGCGTGTTTACGAGGGTGGGCGTCAAAAACCACGTGGGGGAGGGGGCGACGCCACGCGACGGCCGGGGGCGGAACTCGCCGGCGAGTAACTGCCCAGTTTGGAGGCGGGGGGCGGGTCACTGCCCGCTCGCTGCCCTCTGGGGTGGATAACTGCCAGCTATACGGTGCGGCAGATTATAGCCAATCATCTCCGCCCTGCCGCTTAACGGGCTCCGTGTGACGTCAAGCTGTGCGTTCGGGCGTATACAGCACATCCTGTGGGGGAGAGGTCAAAGACAAATGGGAAAAATTCCAAGTGCCAAATGTCGCATTTGTGAGGAAAATAAAAAAAACCATGTTTTACTTTTCGTATTCAACTTATTTGCATCCAGAATATCGAGAAGGTGTCTGGATAGCACAGAATTGTGCTGCCCGCCTCAACACTGGAAAAGTAAATAAATACAAGGGGTCTTCAATAAGTAACGCAGCACATTTGTTCTCTCGCCCAGTACGACTGCAAAGAATGCGCATTTTGCAGTGAGGCATCGTGAAATATTCCCGCTTCAGCCATTACAGTTTCACGAAGTTCATACGTAGCCTTCAAAGTGACGGCTACAAAGCAGAGTTTCTTTTGGCGAAAAACCAGAGCATCGCATTCCTAGGCATTTCGAAAATGTCTACAGAGACCTGGCGGTGAACAAAAGCACGGCGAGCCGTTGGGCGAGGCGTCTGCCATCATGGCAACAAGGTCGGGCAAACCTCTCCGATCTCCCAATTGCCGGCCGGCCTCACGGAGCTGGAACTCCTGCATTGCTGTCGAGATGATCGACGCGTCACAGTCAACTCGACGTCGCCGCTCAATTCGACGTCGCTGTTGGTAGTGGTGACACACTCGTCTACCAGTAGGGGTACTCACAGGAACCCGCTGAGTCGCTCGTCGCCAGACAAGACCATAAAGAGCAACGAAGGAGCACACCGCGGGAAGCAGTAAATGGACGAAGGGGAGGTTTCTGGTGCAGCAAGTCGTCGACCGGTAGTGCGGTAGCATGCAGGCGTAGGGGCCCTCCCAGTGAGGTGGCCTAAGGCCTTCTCATTGGACCGATATTATGTTGAAAAATAGAGTTTTTTAGCCAATAGAGTGCGGAGTAATGTGATTGACACACAAAGTGGCTACGGTTACTACAAGCCGCACCACAAGTTGGGAAACGGGGCCAAATTTCTATTAGTTTACTGTCGAGTTGTGATTTTCACACACAAATGTTTTATTCATATCTTACAGAAACTAACAGTACGGCAATAAACAACCTTTCAAAACACGCCGCTAACGGCAATCAAATCATTTACAGCAATGCAACAGTTTGAAAATTTCTTTTAAAAAACGGCAATCCAGTCATTTATAGCAATAGAACAGTTTAAATTTAAAAAAAAAAAACACAGAAGCTACCAGTAAGGCAATAACAGCCTTTCAAAACACACCGCTAACGGCAAATAAGTAATTTATACCAATACCACAATTTAAAAATTTCTTTTTTTAAAAAGCACACAAGCTATCAGTACGGCAATAACAGCCTTTCAAAACACGCCGCTAACGGCAATCAAGTAATTTATAGCAATACAACAGTTTAAAAATATTTAAAGAACATTAGTAAACAGGCTACTAAAGTAAATACAGAACTTTGTTAATAAAGTACGGTGGGGTAGTGAAGCTACCAACACCGCCATTAAAAAAAGACAAATGTCTCAGCAAACACACGATTACTGGCAATAAAGGAATGGAGGAATTTAAAAAAAGATTTTAAACAAAAGTGTCCTGGAATATCATTAGAACATAACAAATATGACGGACGTGTAGCGCGGCCACAAATCACCCACTCAGGGATGCTCAGGCTAGGCAGAATACTGAACAATTTAAATACGCCCGTAAACACATTTGCCACTCTCAGGTTGGTCACTGCACCGACTTTTGGCCAGCGAAAACTTGTAATAAGATGGCTTAACTTGCTGACAGAATTAGAGCTAACCTCGTGCAAGGAAACATTACACCACACAGTCCTGAATGAGCGACCACATGATCAACCAACAAGAAGCACGAATTTACTCATAACCCACGACAGAATAGCGAAACAATTAAACTGCCAAAACTACACCTCCCATCGGGCAGTAACGAGAGGAGGAGGAAAGATCACTGTCTTCAACTACACCAGTGCCGGGGACAGGAAACCCGGTCGCCGGAGGCCACAAGGGAGAAGAGACGCTGGTTACACAAAATTATTACTTAATGATTAAACCTTCCACTAACTTAACTTGCAATTAAGCTCGAACAGGCAGTACACGACCTCCGAGGGCAAGGATCCACACATCCGACCGCGCACGCGTCGCCAATGTACCCAACACGCCACGGTCACGCGACAACAAGCTCTGTCACCAGAGTTCACGTCTCCTCTGCAACGTTGACGGGTAGTGACCGCTCCTTCATGTTAGGTGTCTCCTTTTTAAACTCCAGTGTTGAAACGGAGGATTTAAAGAAGCTTGTTAACGTCCCACCAAAGCGAAATGAACAGCAACTACTCGTGGGGCGATTCTGTATACAACCAACCCGCTGGGAGCTCTTCCGTCAACTCGACCCGCTCGTTACACACAACCGACGTACATGACGTGGCGACTCGGTACAACCGACCACGTCTGCTTCGCGCTGCAGAGCCACACTGCCCTCCCGTCTCCACCACACTCTCTGAGCGCCAAGCCCCTACTTCCGCGCCACCACACGAAGTTACCACCGGTCAGAGATCTCACTTTCTCCACAGCAGTTTCCCGGAAGCAAAACGCCGATATCGACAGCAGAGGGAAAAGACAACCAAGCAGCCGCTTAATGACAGACAACATATCAAACAAACATGTCAGGGGAAGAAAACGAAAACCAATGCAGTTCAAACACAAGGTGTAGCACGAGTCGATACACGGCTCAGTGATGTATTGAAATCATTAATAAAACCAATCCGCTTTCAGAAAAAAAAGAGTAAGTCTCACACTCTGCGGGTTCCGTAACAAACTTATGTAAGTTTTGATGAGTGTGTTGTGTATATAAAATTATAAGACATAAATGGCCGTATTTTTGAAAGCATTGACTTGGAAGCTCACATTTACTACACTGTGAAGGAATTATAGTCCTTAGTATGCGGCCGGCCGCGGTGGTCTCGCGGTTCTAGGCGCGCAGTCCGGAACCGCGCGACTGCTACGGTCGCAGGTTCGAATCCTGCCTCGGGCATGGATGTGTGTGATGTCCTTAGGTTAGTTAGGTTTAAGTAGTTCTAAGTTCTAGGGGACTGATGGCCACAGCTGTTAAGTCCCATAGTGCTCAGAGCCATTTGAAGCATTTGAACCTTAGTATGCGACGTAAATTTGAACTTGATACGTGTACCAGTTCCTTAGACAAGAAAAAGGAGTATTAACAGTCGGACGGGCAACAAACGGCAGAAAGGAAATTTCCTGCGATATAATTACAATTTCTGGTTTTTTTTCCCTTGCCTTGTGCTGTGAAACCTCGCTTCTTGCCGAAATGCTTGATTCTAGGTCAACCGGAAGTACATTATATGAATCTGATGAGTGAGCTTTAGAGTGTCAAAATACGTGACGTAAATGGCCGTATCTTTTAATTTCATTGACTTGGAAGTTAAATTTAATACACCGCCAACAATATAAGTTAGTATTTGGCATAAATTTGAACTTGATATCTCCACCCCTTCCTGAGGAAAAGTTGTGTTAACAGACGGACAAACAGACAAAGAACAAAATGACCCTATAAGGGTTCCGTTTTTCCCGAGTGAGGTACACAACCATAAAAATCGAGAATGTATTTCGATACCACACAGAATTCTGCTCGTCTTACCACTGCAAAAAAGTAGTGAGACAAATCAGAATGCAAATAATTGATTAAGGAAATGGTAGGAGCCAGACTGGGGAACTGTCTGGTTGATGGTGCCAATGAGAGAGTTTTTCTTTAAAGTTAATGCAGAAGTACTACATGTTATTTGTGATAATACAGGTACAGAAATACTGCAGTAATGTGTTAAATAGTAAACTTTAGTCAACAAAAACCGTTTCTCATATCTTTTAAATTCAATTAAATTTAAAAAGTAAGAGAATGTGTCTCAAACAACACCAACTTGGGATCATATTTTGCAAATTTTACGGTAAAATTCCATGTGCCGTTGAGGAGGAAATGGTGACATCGTCAATAAGTCTTTCCATTTTCCAGCTGACAAACATGGCTGGTGTTACAGATAAAGTGCGGCATCACGTACTTCAGCCACGGTCTTTCCTCTGTTGAATACACCGACATGTTTTACATTCTTCTGTTTCACAGTAAAACATTGTAATAGCTGTTTGAGATGAAAGAGTATGAGGGATTTTGAGCGTACTGCATTTGGAGATCTTACGTGCCTGCATTGACAACAGTGTTTCAGTAACATGTTTAATATTTAAAACAAGAGGAATCAGCTGTGTGCATTGGAATTACTTGGAATGGGTTCGTAGTTTTAGGTGGCTCAGCATTTCTGTGTTAATCTTGCGGAGCAAAGAAACTGCTTACCTTTCTTCTGTCACGCGCCATCGTGTTATGTGTGTGTGTGAAGGTTTTCGCACTTGAGCACGTAACGGAGTAGGGAGAACACGTTTTGTGGCAAATGGCACTTAGGACTTTTGACATGTTATTATCTAAATAAAAAACATTTTCATATAAAGACCTATAAACCAGTTTCTCGTAGATTACAGATTCGTAACTCCATGCAGATAGTCCTGAACACTTGTGAATTTTTAATAGCAACGAGAATAGAAGAGAAAGTGAAAGTCCAAAGAAGAGACGCGTTTCGTCACAAGATCGTTTAGTCCGCGCTAGAGCGTTGCAGAGATGATCAACAAACTGCACTGGCAGACGCTACAGGAGAGGCGTTGTGAACCACGGATAGGTCTCGGGCTGAAATTTCGAGGAAGCGCTTTCCGGGAAGAGTCGAACAATATATTGCTTCCCCCGCATACTTCTCACGAAATGACCACGAACACAATCATTTTTCCCACGCGCCATTCGCAAGTGGAAGAGGGAAGGGGTGATCAGATAGTGGCGCCAGAAGTGCCCTCCTCCACGCATGGTTAGGATGGTAGGTGGCTTGCGGAGTATGGTGTAGATGTACGTATAAAATGTAAAACGAAAGACGTGGGCACTTGCAATAGATAATCGATGCATGAAGTCAGTAACAATTTTATTACTCTGCAAATGCGAATTGTGTGATTTTTTTTCTCTGTGACAGTTACTACCCACACTCTTTACTACATGTGCATGTGCTCCACGCTTTTCGTTTTAAATTTTACAAGTATTTTTCTGCTTTTTAAAAATTCACAACCACTCATTTTCATGACTATCTGTATGGCATTAGGAATCTGTACAGACTAGGAGAAATTATTTTATACCCTTTCCTCCGTTTTAAAAACGTCTTGTATTAAAAAAAATTATCTAAACAATTATTTCCTGCATTTTAGATGCGTTTCTGAAATTTTCAATCGATTTCTAACATTTTTATAAGATTACAGTCCTGTGGTAAGTTTCAAGTGTATTTCAGTTTCTCGTCACCTAAGCCAACCAATACATTGCATCCTGCTACGTACGAGCCTCGTAGAGAATGTTTAAGCGGCCCAAAGAGATGGGAGTCCGACGGTGCCAGATCTGCACTGTAGGGTGGATGAGGCAATGTGTCCAGCCCGGGTTCTCAGACTTGTGTGTGGCCGTGCATTACAGTGTTGGAGCAAGATTTGTGCTGGATTCTTGTCCGATCGAACACGTCGCAAACGGCTCTTGAGTTTAGTCAGAGTCTTCACGTATGCCTCTGAATCGATGATTGACCCTTTTGGCATCACATCCACGAGAATGACGCCATCACAGTCCCAGAAGGCTGTCACCATGACTTTTCCGGCAGAGATGGTTGTCTCGCATTTCTTCTTTTGTGGTGAATGAGGATGATGCCACTCCATGGACTGCCTTTTTGTTTTCGGCCCAAAGTGGTGCACCCAACTTTCGTCCCCCGTAAAGATCGGTGACAGAAAGGCCTCTCCGTCGGTCTCAAAAGGCTCCAACAATTCAGATGAAATGGCCTTTCTTTGAATCTTGTGGTCCGCTGTCAGCATTCGTGGAACCCATGGTGAGCACCTCTTTGAATATCCGAGAGTCTCGATCATTGCAGGCGCACTTCCAATGCTGACCGTCAACTGTAGTGCGAACTGTCGAGTCGTTTTGCGCCGGTCGGCACGAATAATGACATCCGCACGATTCAGCACTTCTGGAGCAGTGGCTGAGACAGGACGTCCCGAGCGTGGCTGGTCGTGGAGCTCTGTTTCTGCACTTCCTGAGGCTGTGACTTTGCGGTCTCCGAGTAAGAGTGTCCACACGTTCTAACATTGCTGGAGTCACAGCCGTGTGAGGTCGGCCGGCACGCGGCAGACAAGCAGGTTTGCACGGCATTGCTGTGATTGTGACGGACGCCTCGCCCGACCATTCACCGCGCTTTTTGTCGCTGCCGGTTCTACGTAGTAATTCTACAAACGCCTCTGAACATCTGCGGTGCCCTGGTTTCCCGCCATAGGAACCCAATGACAGCCCTGTGCTTCAAACGCACCTCCGTAAGACACGCGATTTTAAAAGATACGTATAGCGCTACCACTTATTGAAAATTCATGAAACTATAGCGGACGAAGCGGGAAAATTCCGCAATCTCTCACATCAAATCCCGCATTTTTCAAGCGAAATTGGCCGAGAAAAATAACATGTTGCGTTACTTATTCAACGCCCTTCGTATAAAGGGAAAACAGTTCGACGCAGGCAGATCGAGAGATTTTGTACGCGAGTAACGCCCGTTTTTCTCGACTACCCTCTTCCGTGCATCGGTGGGGTGCGCCAGGGCAACAAGTAGCTGGTGTGGGTGGGCGGCCCGGCAGAGGCCGGGGAGGGGCTTTTAACGCAGGCTGGCCGCTCGCGGGAGCTTAATTACCCCAGCGTGCTGCGCCAGTTAACTGTGGAGCAGTGGACCAGGACAGCACGGCCGCCGTTTATTTTCATTTGTACACCGCTGCTCGCTTTCGGGCTGTCACATCTTTCTCCCACTCACAGGCGGCCCATACAGTAAGGAATGTCTAAAGAGCAGTGGCGGCTCGTAGGTATACATTGTGGGTGTTCACAAATTTTTAACTTCAGGTAAACATGAGAGTTCTAAATTAATAGTGTCTTTACAGACGAATGGAAAAACTGGTAGAAGCCGACCTCGGAGAAGATCAGTTTGGATTCCGTAGAAATATTGGAACACGTGAGACAATACTGACCTTACGACTTATCTTAGAAGAAAGATTAAGGAAATGCAAACCTACGTTTCTAGCATTTGTAGACTTAGAGGAAGCTTTTGACAATGTTGACTGGAATACTCTCTTTCAAATACTAAAGGTAGCAGGGGTAAAATACAGGGAGCGAAAGGCTATTTACAATTTGTACAGAAACCAGATGGCAGTTATAAGAGTCGAGGGGCATGAAAGGGAAGCAGTGGTTGGGAAAGCAGTGAGACAGGGCTGTAGCCTCTCCCCGATGTTATTCAATCTGTATATTGAGCAAGCAGCAAAGGAAACAAAAGAAAAATTCGGAGTAGGTATTAAAATTCATGGAGAAGAAATAAAAACTTTGAGATTCGCCGATGACAGTGTAATTCTGTCAGAGACAGCAAAGGACTTGGAAGAGCAGTTGAACGGAATGGACAGTGTCATGAAAGGAGGGTATAAGATGAACATCAACAAAAGCAAAACGAGGATTATGGAATGTAGTCGAATTAAGTCGGGTGATGCTGAGGGAATTAGATTAGGAAATGAGACACTTAAAGTAGTAAAGGAGTTTTGCTATTTGGGGAGCAAAATAACTGATGATGGTCGAAGTAGAGAAGATATAAAATGTAGACTGGCAATGGCAAGGAAAGCGTTTCTGAAGAAGAGAAATTTGTTAACATCGAGTATAGATTTAAGTGTCAGGAAGTCGTTTCTGAAAGTATTTGTATGGAGTGGAGCCATTTATGGAAGTGAATCGTGGATGATAAATAGTTTGGACAAGAAGAGAATAGAAACTATCGAAATGTGGTGCTACAGAAGAATGCTGAAGATTAGATGGGTAGATCACGTAACTAATGAGGTGGTATTCAATAGAATTGGAGATAGGAGTAGTTTGTGGCACAACTTGACAAGAAGAAGGGACCGGCTGGTAGGACATGCTCTGAGGCATCAAGGGATCACAAATTTAGCATTGGAGGGCAGCTTGGAGGGTAAAAATCGTAGAGGGAGACCAAGAGATGAATACACTAAGCAAATTCAGAAGGATGTAGGTTGCAGTAGGTACTGGGAGATGAAGAAGCTTGCACAGGGTAGGGTAGCATGGAGAGCTGCATCAAACCAGTCTCAGGACTGAAGACCACAACAATAACAACTGCGTCTGCTGTATAACGTTTATGCGCATGAACATATTTATACAACTTCAGCCACTGTCAATAATAATAATAATAATAATAATAATAACAGATATAGTGGTAACACCATGTGTTGGAGTATGAAACTGGAATTTCCCTGTAGATGGTGCTAGCCGTGAGTGTAGGGCCCGTGAGACTGCGTCTGCAGCGCCGCCTGCTTCCTGCAACGGCTGACGACGCTTGTCAACACACAGTGACCCAAGCTCCAGGCATCGGTATCTGTTACAAACCTGTGCCTACGAACTACGATTTGCGGACACCATTGGTTTTCTGTTATCACTTGAAGAAAACCGCTGCTGAATCGCATCGAATGCTTATCGAACCTTTCGGCGAACGAGCTCTCGGGAAAATACAGTGTTCCGAGTGGTTCAAAAAATTCAAAAGTTGTGATTTTGACGTGAGTAGCGACGAGCGCGAGAAACCACCGAAAAAGTTCGAAGAGAACGAATTGCAGGCCTTATTGGATGAAAATGATACTCAAACTCAACAGGAAGTCGTGGAACAATTGAATGTGACGCAGAAAGCCGTTTCTCTTCGGTTGAAAGCGATGCAAAAGGTGCAGAAATGGAAAATGGGTGCCCATGAACTGAATGGAAGACAGAAAAGCAAATCGAAAGACCCCTTGTGAAATGCTGCTCGCCAGATACAAAAGAAAGTCGTTTCTCCACCGAATAGTGACAGGTGATGAAAAGTGGATATATTTTAGGAATCCTAAGCGTCGTAAATCATGGGTAAATCCAGGCAAACGATCGGCATCCACTGCAAGACCATATCGCTTTGGAAAGAAGACAATGCTCTTTGATGAGATCAGAAGGGTGTCATCTACTATGAGCTGCTAAAACCTGGTGAAACCGTTAACGCTGGTCGCTACCAACAGCAAATGATCGATTTAAATAGAGAATTACGCGAAAAACGACTGGAATATGGAAAAAGGCAACACAGAATCATATTGCTCAATGATAGCGCCCCATCACACACAGCAAAACGGGGGAGGGAAACGATCAAGGCGTTCAGATGTGAAATACTAGGGCATGTGGCTTGTTCTCCAGACTTGGCTCCGTCCGATCATCATCTGGTTGCATCACTGGGACACGCTCTCACTGAATGACGCTTCAGTTCTCATCACAATGTACGAAAATGGCTCGCTGGCTGGTTCGTTTCAAAAGAAGAACTGTTTTTTCGCGTGGCATTCATAGCCTGCCGGAGAGGTGGGAGAATCGTGTAAATAGCAATGGAAATTATTTTGAATAAAATATTATCAGTTTCAAAATACAGACGCGTAATTTATAGCAACCAAATTCTGGTTTCATACTTCTGCACCTGGTAATAATAATATGTCTAAAAAAAAGAAAAGGAAGAATTGTTTTTGTGAAATTTTGTTGGTTTGTTCATAAGTACAGTTTATGGCATTTTTGTGTAAGTGGGAGTTTTCGTATTTTTCTATCTTATCGGGCAAATGTACGAGATTTCTAAATCATGTATTAGTTAACGAATTAATTTCTGGGCTGAAAATCAGGCCTTGTTACGTTCCACTCACGAAAAACCTTACGCGTATTATTCACTTCTTTGTTAAATGTTCGCTTGTAATCACGCTTATTTGATTTTCTCACTTTCTCAGATAACGGATCTGGTCTGGAATGCCCTAATTTCTTTGCGGCTAAACTTTCCTGGTAATTTTTCTTTCCTGTTGGCGCTTAATACAGGTTCAGCAGACTTTGTGTTGACACTCCACAGGAAAGCCGATTCCTGCACAGTAGCCAACAAACTCCAAACACAAACTGCTGTACTATCTACCAAAAAGGTCACATGACTATAGTACAAATGAGGCGCTGAGAACCATAATGGCCAAAAGCACACCGTCTTCGACACCCCCCCCCCTCCCCCCAATATTTAAATGAATATCAGAGAAACCAGCGACACAGTTTTTCGTGAATGTTCAGATGTACATGATGTGTTGGCAAATGTGCCAACACCTTGTAGATAGAGGAGGCCGAAATGCACGCTATCTAACGCAGACGGGCGTGAATTCTGGAACAGGATAAGTAGTGAATGGTAGCAAGAAAAGTACGTTGCTTTGGGAATACTTAACTTTTATATAGTCCTTTGGTTTACAACGTTCTTGATGAGACATTTCATACGATAACTATCAAACTATGTAAGGCTAATGGCGCCTTGCTAGGTCGTAGCCATGGACTTAGCTGAAGGCTATTCTAACTGTCTCTCGGCAAATGAGAGAAGTCTTCGTCTGTGTAGTCGCTAGCAAAGTCGTCGTACAACTGGGGCGAGTGCTCTTCCGTATCTCGAGACCTGCCTTGTGGTGGCGCTCGGTCTGCGATCACACAGTGGCGACACGCGGGTCCGACATGTACTAAATGGACCGCGGCCGATTTAAGCTACCACCTAGCAAGTGTGGTGTCTGGCGGTGACACCACAGTACATACAATGTGAGCCTACAGTACAGATTTTAAACCTGACTCACCATAAGATCAACAGATGAATAAATGCTACAGTCTCACAAGTGACGATGTGCTTTATGTTTCTCAGCGCCTCAAAACGATTCCTCTATGATAAAATCTAAAACTCAATACTACATGTCATTCAGAATAGATAAAAGTCTGCTGCAGTGCGCTACCGCCTGGTCGCATTGACTTATAGTTGAGTGTATGGGGTTAGCAGTGCACACCGTGACTCGTGCACAATATTTATCAAATCTTTATGTATTTTGCCCATAAGGCAATTACGTCACGCCACTTGCGCATGTGCAGAAGCTCCTTAATACGTGCACAAGTAAAAGTGTGCTCGCGACCTTGATTCCAAGTTTCACCGAGTGTAGACAAGCAATATCTAGAACAGCGCTGTAATTTAGTAATTTTAGTAATTTCAGATTATTGCAGCTGCATTACGTTTAACAGCATATAAGAAAAATAATCACTAAATCTGCAAGGTGTCAAAAGTTTGGGTGTTACTGTGCTCTAATGCTCTTACACATCAGCTGTCAGTGCTAAGGAGTGAGCAGACAGATCCGTAGAACTCAGTGTTTCTCCCCAGTATACAGATGTTGTGCAAAGAATACGGAAAAACCGCGCGAAATACGTGCTTTATCATAAATAAAGATGCTAGCCAAACCTGCGTATTGCGCTGTTGTATGGGGCAGTTATTATCACAGCCATTCACAGAGTTCCAGAGTGGGCTCGGTTATCGTATGGCAGACAAACGTTGTAGGTATTATAATGCGTTAAGCCGGGACAGATTTACGCAGGAAAAATAAGTTCAAATTTTGGTCACCAGGTGCAAATCTGGCGCTGTGACTGCAGGGGAAGACGTATAGAAGTGTTTCCATATGTAATGGAACGGGACGTGGGCAAAAAGGCGTGAAATAATGAGACGAGTGTAATGCTGACTTCGTTATTCACAGTCGCTTATACAGTTTATTTAATATGAGTACCGGAGGTGCCGACAGCGCTAAACTTGCATCTGATGACCAAATTTGGAACTAATTTTTTTTTCTGGTGAAAACTTGTTCTGCATTAACGGATTAACACATCTTCCCCGTTTCGCTGCCATACGATGATTACAGACCACAATGGACCTCCTTGAGTAGCTGCACATCAGTTACACTGAAGCGACAAAGAAACTGCAATATGCATGCGTATTCAAATACAGAGAGATGTAAACAGACAGAATACGCCTCTGTGGTCGGCAACGCCTGTATAAGACAACAAGTGTCTGGCGTAGTTATTAGACCGGTTACTGCTACTACAATGGCAGGTTATCAAGATTTAAGTGAGTCTGAATGCGGTGTTATAGTCGGTGCACCAGTGATGGAGATTTTCCCGTACGACCATTTCACAAGTGTATCGTGCATATCAGGAATACGGTAAGACACAGTCTCCAACATCGCTGCGGCGGGGAAAACATCCTACAAGAACGGGACCAAGAACGACTGAAGCGAATCTTTCAACGTGACAGGAGTGCAACCCTTCCGCAAATTGCTACAGATTTCAGTACTGGACCATCAACAAGTGTCGCCGTGCGAACTATTCAACGAAACATCATCGATATGGGCTTTCTGAGTCAAAGGGCTCCTCGTGTAGCCTTGACGACTGCACGAGGGAAAGTTTTATGTCTCGCGTCGGCTCGTCAACACCGACATTGGACTGTTGATGAATGGAAACGTTGCCTGGTCTGACGATTCTCCTTTCAAATTGTATCGCGCGGATGGCCGTGTAAGGGTATGCAGACAACATCATGAGTCCACGGACCCTGCATGTCAGCAGGGAACTGTTCAAGCTGGTGGAGGCTCTGTAATGGTGTGGGGCGTGTGCAGTTGGAGTGATACGGGACCCCTGATACGTCTGGATACGATTCTGACAGGTGACACGTGGGTAAGCATCCTGTCTGATGACCTGCATCCATTTATGTGCATTGTGCATTCAGACGGACTTGGGTAATTCCAGCACGACAATGCGACAACCCACACGTCCAGAATTTAGACAGAGTGGCTCCAGGAACGCTCTTCCGCTGGCCACCAATCTCCCCAGATATGAACATTACGGAGCATATCGGGGATGCTGTTCAGTATAGATTTCCACCCCCTTGTACGAGGTGCATTCAAGTTCCAAGGACTCCGATTTTTTTTCTAATTAACTACTCACCCGAAATAGATGAAACTGGCGTTACTTCTCGACGTAATCGCCCTGCAGACGTACACATTTTTCACAACGCTGACGCCATGATTCCATTGCAGCGGCGAAGGCTTCTTTAGGAGTCTGTTTTGACCACTGGAAAATCGCTGAGGCAATAGCAGCACGGCTGGTGAATGTGTGGCCACGGAGAGTGTCTTTCATTGTTGGAAAAAAACCAGAAGCCACTAGGAGCCAGGTCAGGTGAGTAGAGAGCATGAGGAATCACTTCAAAGTTGTTTTCACGAAGAAACTGTTGCGTAACGTTAGCTCGATGTGCGGGTGCGTTGTCTTGGTGAAACAGCACACGCGCAGCCCTTCCCGGACGTTTTTGTTGCAGTGCAGGAAGGAATTTGTTCTTCAAAACATTTTCGTATGATGCACCTGTTACCGTAGTGCCCTTTGGAACGCAATGGGTAAGGATTACGCCCTCGCTGGCCCAGAACATGGACACCATCATTTTTTCAGCACTGGCGGTTACCCGAAATTTTTTTGGTCGCGGTGAATCTGTGTGCTTCCATTGAGCTGACTGGCGCTTTGTTTCTGGATTGAAAAATGGCATCCACGTCTCATCCACTGTCACAACCGACGAAAAGAAAGTCCCATTCGTGCTGTCGTTGTGCGTCAACATTGCTCGGCAACATGCCACACGGGCAGCCGTGTGGTCGTCCGTCAGCATTCGTGGCACCCACCTGGATGACACTTTTCGCATTTTCAGACAGAAATGCCAACTCTGGAGGCGATCTGTTCAACAGTCATTCGGCGATCCCCCAAAACAATTCTCTCCACTTTCTCTATCATGTCGTCAGACCGGCTTGTGCGGGCCCGAGGTTGTTTCGGTTTGTTGTCACACGATGTTCTGACTTCATTAAACTGTCGCACCCACGAACGCACTTTCGACACATCCATAACCCCATCACCACATGTCTCCTTCAACTGTCGATGAATTTCAATTGGTTTCACACCACGCAAATTCAGAAAACGAATGATTGCACACTGTTCAAGTAAGGAAAACGTCGCCATTTTAAGTATTTAAAACAGTTCTCATTCTCACCGCTGGCGGTAAAATTCCATCTGCCATACGGTGCTGCCATCTCTGGGACGTATTGAAAATGAAGGCGGCCTCATTTTAAAGCAATGCGCATGTTTTTATCTCTTTCCAGTCCGGAGACAAAAAATCGGAGGCCTTAGAACTTGAATGCACCTAGGATTTAAGGACAGCCCTCCTGCATACAAGTTGTCAATTCCCTGCAGCACAGTTCCGAGTACGCGGGGCTCTGAGCACTATGGGACTTAACATCTATGGTCATCAGTCCCCTAGAACTTAGAACTACTTAAACCTAACTAACCTAAGGACATCACACAACACCCAGTCATCACGAGTACTCGGGGGTGGCTATACGATATTAGGGAGGTTTGGCTCTTCAGTGTAGTTGGACTATTCGAAAATAAACACAATGGCGTCAAGAATTGTATAGTACGGAGGAAGCGACTAACCTTGTCATGTACAGGAGAGGCGCCTCAAATTACTTTCGACCCGTTGAAGACTGTAGAAGAATATTGAACATTATAGTAATCTGTTGTGACGAGGAAGAACTGTGACCAGGGCCTCGTGAGAGAAACAAAAGTCGTTAATAATCGCGTTGCAGAAATAACCTATGCTATTTTTTGTCGCCAAAATAGCAGGCCTCGATGGGACAGATTCAGCGCTGTAATTCTTTTGTTGCTGTAACAGCAAATCGCCGAGTAAACATACAAGGTTATTCATAAGCACTGCGCGATAACTGTAAGACATTCAGCAAAATGTCCGATGTGGTTGGTCAGAGGATCTACCCCACTTTCGATGTGTAATGCGCGCCGTGCCGTTGTTGCAGTAGAGGGCAGGCGTGTAGAAGCGTCCACTCCGTATTGTCGTCTGATTAGTTCTCGCCTGCGAACCGGCAAGCGAGTGAACCGATTTACAAAGCGGTGTGCCGCTGGCCCGTGCCAGGCAATTCACGTCAGCGACTTGCGTTAATTGCTCGCACGTATTGACATTCGCCGTGTCACAATTGGTGTCTCAGTAGAGCGTCTGTAATGTGAGATAGTCCGGTGAGCGGTCAGCGCTGCTCACTGTCATGCAGAGGACCCGGGTTCGATTCCCGGTAGTGATACCGATTTTTCCTTGGTGGGTGGACTGGTTTGGGGTACACTCTGGCTAGTGAAGGCAACTGAGGAGCTGCTTGAGTGAGAAGTAGAGGCTCCAGATGGCGAAAACCGCGACGGCTAGGAGAGCGGTGAGCTGTATGACACGACAGTCGGCTGTTACTGCTCCATTCGCCGTGGCCTGTTGGCGGAGTTTACGTGTATGTAGTGTGACTTTAAAACAAAGAGAGTTCTGCCAATTGATGTCTACTTTTTCTGCGCCCTCTATTTTTCATGTGTTTTCTTCTGAAACGCTGAACTAACTTATGAGCCGGCCGGTGTGGCCGAGCGGTTCTAGCCGCTTCAGTCCGGAACTGCGCTGCTGCTACGGTCGCAGGTTCGAATCCTGCCTTGGGCATGGATGTGTGTGATGTCCTTAGGTTAGTTCGGTTTAAGTAGTTCTGAGTTCTAGGGGACTGATGACCTGAGATGTTAAGTCCCATAGTGCTCAGAGCCATTTGAACAATTTTTTAACTTATGAATTATCGTGAACATAACAGGGATAAAAATCGCAACACCAAAAAGGAGTTGTGCGACATAAATGAAATTTGATAGGCACCTTTTTACATTAGAAAGACGATGCCTATTCAGATTTCGCGCCAGTCACCTAATAGCGCCGCTATGATGATGCAAAACACGTTTGTTCTAAATACGCGCTGTAACTGTCGTGGTCGTTATTTACCTATGGCATTGGACGTGGTGAGTTGATGTCCGTCAACGATGCCTTTAAGGCGACAAAGCCGCCTTTACCTCCACCCGAGTTTGAACGAGGTCGTGTTACACGGCTACGGGAAGCTGGATGTTCCTTCTGCGATACTGCAGAAAGACTTGTCACGAACGTATCCACAATAAGTGACTGCCGGCAGCGGTGATCACGAGAATATCCTCGGAGTAGTGAAGCAATTTAAATCACTTAATAAAAGCAAGTCTTCTTGTGCAGACTGTATACCAATTAGGTTCCTTTCAGAGTATGCTGATGCGTTAGCTCCGTACTTGACAATCATATAGAACCGTTCGCTCGACGAAAGATCCGTACCCAAAGACTGCAAAGTTGCACAGGTCACACCAATACTCAAGAAAGGTAGTAGGAGTAATCCACTAAATTACAGACACATGTCATTAACGTCGATATGCAGGAAAATTCTGGAACACGTATTGTGTTGGAACATTATTAATCACCTCGAAGAAAAGGGTCTATTGAAACAACATGGATATAGAAAACATCGTTCTTGTGAAAACAACTAGCTTTTTACTCGCACTAAATGTCGAGTGCTATTGACAAGGGATTTCATATTGATTCCGTAGTTCTGGATTTCCGGAAGGCTTTTGACACTGTACCACACAAGCGGCTTGTAGTGAAATTGAGTGCTTATGGAATATCGTCCCAGTTATGTGACTGGATTTGTGACTTCCTGTCAGAGAGATCACAGTTCGTAGTAACTCACGGAAAGTCATCGAATAAAACAGAAGTGATTTATAGCGCTCCCCAAGGTAGTGTTCTAGGCCCTTTGCTGTTCCTTATCTACATAAACGATTTGGGAGACAATCTGAGCAGCCGTCTTAGATTGTTTGCAGATGACGCTGTCGTTTATTCACTAATAAATCACCAGATGATCAAAACACTGCAAAACGATTTAGAAACGATATCTGTATGGTGCGTAAATTGGCAGTTGACCCTAAATAACGAGAAGTGTGAGGTCATCCACATGAGTGCTGAAAGGAATCCGTTAAACTTCGGTTGCACGATAAATCAGTCTATACAAAGGCTGTAAATTCAACTAAATACCTACAACAACTTAACAACTTAAATTTAAGGAACACATAGAAACTGTCGTGGGGAAAGCTAACCAAAGACTGCGTTTTATTGGCAGGACACTTAGAAAATGTAACAGAGCTACCAAGGAGACTGCCTACACTACGCTTGTCCGTCCGCTTTTAGAATACTGCTGCCTTACAAGATAGGACTGACGGAGTATATCGAAAAAGTTCAATGAAGGGCAGCACGTTTTGTCTTATCGCGAAATTTGGGAGAGAGTGTCACAGAAATGATACAGGATTTGGCCTGGACATCATTTTAAAAAAAGGCGTTTTTCGTTGCGACGGAATCTTCTCACGAAATTCCAATCACCAATATTCTCCTCCTAATACGAAAATATTTTGTTGACAGCGACCTGCATAGGGAGAAACGATCACCAGGGAAATGAGAGCTCGTACGGAAAGATATAGGTGTTCGTTCTTTCTGCGCGCTATACGAGATTGGAATAATAGAGAATTGTAAACTTGGAGAGGTTGAAAAAAATCAGTAACCAGTTACAACTAAAGGTTTATTGAAACTCTTGACGTATTCGATAATTATAAAATTATCATCTTCAGAAGGCGTAAACGACCCTAAAACTTTCATTAGCGGCTAGAATAATATTTAAGGCAACGCTGAACGTAATCACTTGTTACACACACACACACACACACACACACACACACACACACACACACACACACACATATATATATATATATATATATATATATATATATATATATATATATATGGTGAGTCACCTAACATTACCGCTGGATATATTTCGTAAACCACATCAAATACTGACGAATCGATTCCACAGACCGAACGACCACCTCATTGGTCCTCACTTCATTGCAGGGGCCCAAACAGCTGCAACATACATCGCGTTTCTACCGAATGATCTGCCAACGTTGCTCGAAAATGTCCCACTGGAAACGCGTCGACGTATGTGGTATCAGCATGATGGTGCACCTGCACATTCCGCAATTAACACTAGGCTGACCCCTGACAGAATGTTCGACGGGCGTTTCATAGGACGTGGGGGACGCATAAATTGGCCAGCCCGTTCTCCTGATCTTACACCTCTGGACTTCTTTCTGTGGGGTACGTTAAAGGAGAATGTGTACCGTGATGTGCCTACAACCCCAGAGGATATGAAACAACGTATTGTGGCAGTCTGCGGCGACATTACACTAGATGTACTGCGGCGTGTACGACATTCATTACGCCAGAGATTGCAATTGTGTGCAGCAAATGATGGCCACCACATTGAACATCTATTGGGCTGACATGTCGGGACACACTCTATTCCACTCCGTAATTGAAAACGGAAACCACGTGTGTACGTGTACCTCACCCCTAATGGTAATGTACATGTGCGTCAGTGAAAAAGACCAATAAAAAGGTGTTAGCATGTGGACGTAATGTGCTGTTCCAGTCTCTTCTGTACCTAAGGTCCATCACCGTTCCCTTTGGATCCCTACGTAATTCGGTGCTCTCCGATACGCACGATCGAACAGCGGAGGAGTGGTACTCAAGCGTCAACTTTAGGTTAGAATATCTCCAGATGTAATTAACATTTTACAATGCAACAAACGGCACTGATTACGTATTTGTTTATATGTTCAGATGTGCTAACAAAACTAACGGGGTTCCATTTAAAAAAACGTAGGTTTGCGTTAAAAAACATACTTCCGTGCATTTTTTTATGGTTTGTATTAACCAATTACACTAGCCCCTCTCCTCACGTTCGGTCTGTGGAATCGATTCTTCAGTATTTGATGTGGTTTACGAAATATATCCAGCGGTAATGTTAGGTGACTCACCCTGTAAATATTGATAAAATACAGTAAGTAAACTATAGGGCTGTTTTGGCATGAGACATTCATCTTAAGTAGAAAAAGTCACAATCCGTGGCTTTAAGATGGAAGCAACGCAACATCTGAGTCGTGAAGGTTAAATGGCAAGTGTTATAAGACTTTTATTTTCGATTTAATGCATATAAGATACTCAATACAGTCAAGGCGCATTCTTATGAGCGCACATTTAGCGCCCTCAGCACGTAGCGTTTCTTAGCTCTAGCTAGCCTGTACATTTGGGCAGTTTACTCTTGCTATTTGCCATATGAATCCTGCTACAATCTAGATGGTATCATTGTGCTCTGGTGCATGTAAGTCAACTTTTACTTCGACCACTACTACACTTGCCATTTAACCTACGCACCTGTACCTACGGTCTTGGGCAATGGCTTGTGATTTTCTTTTCTTAAGATAATGTGAAAAATTTGTTAACATCGAGTATAGATTTAAGTGTCAGAAAGTCGTTGTATGGAGTGTAGCCATGTATGGAAGTGAAACGTGGATGATAAATAGTTTCGGCAAGAAGAGAGTAGAAGCTTTCGAAATGTGGTGCTACAGAAAAATGCTGAAGATTAGGTGGGTAGATCACATAACTAATGAGGAGGTGTTGAATAGGATTGGGGGGAAGAGAAGTTTGTGGCACAACTTGACTAGAAGAAGGGATCGGTTGGTAGGGCATATTCATAGGCATCAAGATATCACCAATTTAGTATTGGAGGGCAGCGTGGAGGGTAAAAATCATGGAGGGAGACCAAGAGATGAATACACTAAACAAATTCAGAAGGATATAGGTTGCAGTAGGTACTGGGAGATGAAGAAGTTTGCAGAGGATAGAGTAGCATGGAGAGCTGCATCAAACCAGTCTCTGGACTGAAGACCACAACAACAACAACAGCAACGAGATAAATGTCTCACATGTGTTTTATCAGGTTATGAAGTAACACGTGAGTACACTTATCTTACAAATTTCCGTTTACAGTTGTTACTTCTTTGCTTTGGTTAAGTATTTTTGTAACCACTGATATAATGTGTACGGTCTGTTAAATCTTCAGAAGATGATAATTTTAATATTATCGAAACCTAGATTAAGGGTTCCAGTAAACTTTTATTTGAAACTGGTTGACTGATTTTTTCGACGTCTCCAAGTGCACTGTCGTACAGTTGCTGAATTATAGCTATGTTTAAGACGTTGTTGTTGTTGTTGCCGTTGTTGCGGTCGTTGAAGCATCTACAAGTTTTATGCCACTTTCCAAGAAAACTTTCGTCACTCGCAGCTGCTATTGCGCTACCTCCCTCGCGACCAGTGAAACCGAGAACATGCTTGCATAAAACTGATGAACACGTGCAGTTGACAAGAGTAATAAAGCCAGCGAGTTTTCTTCAGTCAAAGACATGGTGATGACCGCAGTTGAAAACATGTCAGGTTTCTTTTTTTCATTGGTTTTCGGGACGGGTCTATACAGCTATCTGAATAGTGGAATGACAATTATGATGATACGAACGTAGCGCCAACACAACAGCCAGTCCCCGCGAGAGGAGAAAATCCTCGACGCGTTCGGGAAACGAATCCAACCCCCAACGGTTAGCAATCAGCCACGCTGACATTGCAGCTACCAAGGCGGACAGACATGTCAGGTTCACAGTTTGAGGGGGGGGGGGGGGGTGTGAGTGAGGCGGGATTGGATGTGGGTGTGCCACACCTGTTCGGGTAGATAAACATGTAGAGGTTCAGCGGAATGTGTGCGTGGCGGAATGTGTGCGTGAGCAGAGAACGGCAGGTCCCATTCTGCGCGCGCCGCTCGGCCAGTGTTTTGTAACGGCGGTGGGAGTGGAGTGAGTCAGTGCGGCGCTGCGTCTGGCTGCTGGGAACAGGTTGCGAAAATGGGTTGGCCGGCGCGCGGCGGTGGAGCGGCAGCAGCGGCGGCGCGCGGCAAGTGGTGTTACGTCACTCCCGCGCCTTATACGCACAGTCTCTTTGGAGGACGTCTCTAGCGGACTAGCTACACTCGTAGGCACGACTTTCGCTACGAGGTGCTGAATTAGACTCTACCCGTAATCCCTGCTGTCCCAATACCCGACTCTTTGACGCAGTGGTCGTCAAAGTTTTTTGCTCAGGAGCCAATACTGACATTTTGGTGCTGCACTTCGGGCCTTATTATTTATTTGTAACCTGAATACTGGAGGTGGACGAAAGTATGCAAACAACACATTACCACGCCCATTACAGTATAGGAGAACAGTTGGCAAATTCCAGTCGTCTCGGATAAATACATGTACTGATTTGTTTTCAAGGAAACCTTTTACCATTCTTCCTGCACAATAGTGGGAAGTTCAGGTAACAAAAATGGTTCAAATGGCTCTGAGCAATATGGGACTTAACTTCTGAGGTCATCAGTCCCCTAGAACTTAGAACTACTTAAACCTAACTAACCTAAGGACATAACACACATCCATGCCCGAGGCAGGATTCGAACCTGCGACCGTAGCGGTCGCGTGGTTCCAGACTGTAGCGCCTAGAACCGCTCGGCCACTCCGGTCGGCGTTCAGGTAACGATAATGGAGGTGGATAGCTATCACGCGCCCTTCTCTCCAAAGTGGAATGCAAAGGCTTAATAATATTGAGATGCGGCGACTGTCGCTACCAAGTGAGATGGGACAATCCATCCTCGTGCTCACAAAACGTATCCTGGACGATGGGAGCTGTTTGAATAGCTGTCCTGGGGAATAAACATTGTAGGGTTGGATAGATGTGATCAGCCAGAACCCGTGCTGACTATGTCAATAAATCGTTTTCTTCGAGATACTTCATAATGTTCGAATACAGTATATGTTCCAAAACCCTGCTGCAGATCGACGTTAGTGATATGGGGCTGTAATTCTGCGGATTACTACTATTTCCCATTTTGGGTGTTGGTGTGACTTGAGCAACTTTCCAGTCTTTAGCTACGGGAGTTTCTGTGAGCGAGCAGTTGTGTATAATTGCTAAATATGGAGCTACGAGGAAAAACCGCTCCGCTAGGCGCTTCCCAAATGCTCATTTGCCTGGCAAATTCGTTGGAAAAAAATTTGGAAATTTGTAGCGAGATCTTATGGGACCAAACTGCTGAGGTCATCGGTCCCTAGGCTTACAAACTACTTAACCTAATTTCAACTAACTTCCGCTAAGAACAAAACACACAGCAATGCCCGAGGGAGGACTCGAACCTCCGAACCGTGTCAAGGCGCCCAAGACCTCACGGCTACCCCGCGCGACTCTACGCAGGTCACCCTATGGTATCCGTTCCCATTCTTTACTGATAGCCCATAGGAATTCTTTGAGAGTCTGTTGTGGAATAGGACGCCCGCAAACACCTCCATCAAACATGTCCCACGTGTGCACGATCGGGTTTCGGTCGAGACTGACCGCCGATCATTCCATTACTTCAGTGTCCAGTCTTCGTATGACACCCCTGCTGACGCCTCCGACATGGGCCGAGGCATTAGAAGGAATTCAGAGTCGCCACCATACAGCGGCCACCACATGGTGTTCGATTGCCTGCGAGGCACCGTGGACGCCAAGATCCCAATGGCTGTCAACAATGAGTTCTCCCCGCAATATCACAGACCCTTGGAAATTTGTCCATTTCCTGGACAACATCTTCGGCGGCACTGCTCACGACTGGTCCTTACACGCGAACACGGCCACCATGTTGCGTCAGAGGAGATCTGGGCCCGCGTGCGAATAGCATGTTTCGCCAGCGACGAAGTAGCCCGTTGACATGGGAACGGCAGAACTGAAGGCGAGCCGCAAGATGTCGTCGTCTCAAGTGGGGGACTCCAACAGGACATCTGGGTCATAAGGTCCTTTCTCGTAAACTGTTCCTTACAGTCTGATCGTACACAGCGGCTCGAGTGGCCCTTCGGAGATCGTCTTCCAGTGCTCTGGGGGTATCCGTACGACGCCGCAACGATGAGATGGCCAGATACGGTCTTCACGTGAGTGTATGATGGGTCGGCGGCCTTCTCCAACTCACCTTGTATACTGACCTGTCTCCCTGTAGTGCGTCCCCAACCTATGAATGTCACATGGAGAGGCATTGGCATCCACAGCAATACGGCGGAAAGTCTTTTCAAACGATATTACACTACTGGCCATTAAAATTGCTACACCACGAAGATGACGTTCCACAGGCGCAAAATTTAACCGACAGGAAGAAGATGCTGTGATATGCAAATGATTGGCTTTTCAGAGCATTCACACAAGGTTGGCGCCGGTGGCGACACCTACAACGTGCTGACATAAGGAAAGTTTCCAACCGATTTCTCATACACAAATAGCAGTTGACCGGCGTTGCCTGGTGAAACGTCGTTGTGATGCCTCGTGTAAGGAGGAGAAATGCGTACCATCACATTCCGACTTTGATGAAGGTCGGATTGTAGCCTATCGCGACTGCGGTTTATCGTATTCCGACATTGCTGCCCGCGTTGGTCGAGATCCAATGACTGTTAGCGGAATATGGGATTGGTGGGTTCAGGAGGGTAATACGGAACGCCGTGCTGCATCCCAACGGCCTCGTATCACTAGCAGTAGAGATGACAGGCATGGCTGTAACGCACTTGCCACGTCTCGATCCCTGCGTCAACAGATGGGGACGTTTGCACGACAACAACCAACTGCACGAATAGTTCGACGACGTTTGCAGCAGCACGGACTATCAGCTCGGAGACCATGGCTGCGGTTACCCTTGACGGTGCATCAGAGACAGGAGCGTCTGCGATGGTGTTCTCAACGACGAACCTGGGTGCATGAATGGCAAAACGTCATTTTTTCGCATGAATCCAGGTTCTGTTTACGCACACTGGAAGCGTGTATTCGTCATCGCCGTACTGGCGTATCACCCGCCGTGATGGTATCGGGTGCCATTGGTTACACGTTTCGGTCACCTCTTGTTTGCATTGACGGCACTTTGAACTGTGGACGTTATGTTTCAGATGTGTTACGACTCGTGGCTCTACCCCCGTGGCTCTACCCTTCATTCGATCCCTGCGAAACCCTACATTTCAGCAGGATAATGTACGACCACATGTCGCAGGTCCTGTACGGGCCTTTCTGGTTACAGAAAATGTTCGACTGCTGCCCTGGCCAGCACATTCTCCAGATCTCTCACCAACTGAAGTCGTCTGGTCAATGGTGGCCGAGCAACTGGTTCGTTACAATAAGCCAGTCACCACTCTTGATGAACTGTCGTATCGTGTTGAAGCTGCATGGGCTGCTGTACCTGTACACGCCATCTAAGCTCTGTTTGACTCAATACCCAGGCGTATCAGGGGCGTTATTACGGCCAGAGGTGGTTGTTCTGGTTACTGATTTCTCGGGATTTACGCACCCAAATTGCGTGAAAATGTAGCCGCATGTCAGGTCTAGTATAATATATTTGTCCAATGAATACGCGTTTATCATCCGCATTTCTGCTTGGTGTAGCAATTTAAATGGCCAGTAGTGTACATTGCCAGTGTCATTCCCAGTTTCAGTGCTTACAGTGCCCAATTGTATCGTCATTCGGAATAACGCAGGCTCTGCAGTATGGTATTTATCCGCCCACACCAGGCAAGCGACTTGCAAGTGAAACGTCTCTCCTGTACGGGAATATACATCAGGGTTGTACGAGTATAGGTTGTAGAAACATGGTTCACGACATAAAGACGATTGGGTCTGGCCGTGAGTCGTGCACGGATAGCCAAATGGTAAGGCGACCGCTCGTGAAACGCGGAATATACAGCTTCGAGCCCCGATTGGCCAAATTTTCAATGTCGGCATTCCATAGTCAAGTAAATACTTCGAGATTTCAATGACAAAAACCTAAATTGGAAGGATCACATAGGTAATGTTGCGGGTGGATCAAAACAAAGATGCGATGCATTGGTAGTTCACTTAGAAGGTGCAACATTGCAGTATTTCTGTGGAGTGTGGCATCTGCATCAGGTGGGACTGACGGATGACATCGAAAAAATACAAGGAAGAGCAGCTCGTTTTGTAAAATGTGTAGAACTTTGCTTCCGCAGTTTTTTCCCCAACATCTGAGGCTTTAATCAAACAAATTGGTTATACATGTATCATTCAAAGTATTTTCCATCGCTGGTCACAACTTTCTGCCACCTTTCCGGCAGTTTACGAAGCCCGCATTGAAACAATTGTTCATCTTTTGAAGAGATCCACGAATCGATCCAATTTGTGACTTGTTCATGAGATCGGAGTGTTGGTCAGCCAGGCCATGCGCCAGTGATCTAAACAGGTGGTAGTCAGGGGGAGCAATGTCTGGAGAATACGGCTGGTGGGGTAGGACTTCCCATTTCAACGTTTCCAAGTGCGTTTCGACCTCTTTTGCGACGTGGGGTCGAGCGTTGTCGTGCTGCAAAATCACTTTATCGTGCCTCTCGCTGTATTGCGGCCGTTTGTCTTTTAATGCTCTGCTCAAACGCGTTAATTGATTTCGATAACGAGCACATGCGATTGTTTCAATTGGTTCTAAAACCTCATAGTACACGACGCCGAGCTGGTGCCACCAAGTGCAGAGCATGATGCTGGACCCGTCAATATCCAGTTTGGCCGTCGACGTGGAAGCATGGCCGGGATATCCCCATGATTTTTTGCGTATAGGGTTATCGTAATGAACTCATTTTTCGTCCCCGATACAGAAATACCTTCCGTTTTTGCCTATCAAGCAACTGTTCACAAACACACAAATGCGATTGAACGTCTTTTGGTTTTAGCTCACACAGGACCCAAGTTCCTTCTATCTGTATCATGCCCATGGCCTTGAGACGTTTTGAAATGGCTTGCTGTGTCACTCCCACTAATTGTGCCAATTCCTCTCGAGTTTGACGCGAGTCTTCACTCAGCAATGTCTCCAATTCTGCATCTTCGAAAACATTCTCTCTTGCACCTCTACGACGTTAAAATCACCGTTCTTGAAACTATGAAACCACTCACGACACGTTCTTTCACTAATAGCGTCCTTACCGTACGTACTTGAGAGCATTCGATGAGACTCAGGCGCTGTTTTCTTCATATTGCCGGCCGGTGTGGCCGTGCGGTTCTAAGCGCGTCAGTTTGGAACCGCGTGACCGCTACGGTCGCAGGTTCGAATCCTGCCTCGGGCATGGATGTGTGTGATGTCCTTAGGTTAGTTAGGTTTAAGTAGTTCTAAGTTCTAGGGGACTGATGACCTCAGTAGTTAAGTCCCATAGTGCTCAGAGCCATTTCAACCATTTTTCTTCATATTGAAACAAAACAGTAACACCTCCCGCAAATGACGAGAATTAGGCTCGTTAACTGACATTTTCAATCAAGAACGACTTTATGATGCTGACACAAATCGACTTATGTTTCAATGAGGTTATGTTGACCGAGGTCCAAGCTAACTGCCTGACGTCTGTGATCTCTTTCTTTCGACCGGTACTTACTGTTGTCGCCACCTATCCGCAAATGGCGGAAGCAAAGTTGTACACCTTGTATTATCGCGAAATAGGGGAGATAGTGCCACAGACATGATACGTGAATTGGAGTCGCAGTCTTTAAAACAAACGCGTTTTTCTTTGCGACGGGATCTCGTCATGAAATTTCAATCACCAGTTTTCTCCTCCGATCGCGAAATCATTCTGTTGGTACCCTCCTTCATAGGGAGAAATGATCATCACGATAAAGTCAGAGCTCGCACAGAAAAATTTATGTGCTCGTTTTCCCCGCTTCCCGCTGGAGACTGGAACGGTAGAGAGACAGCTTGAAGGTGGTTCATTGAACCATTTGCCAGGAAGTCTCTCCTTTTGGGATCAAACAGACTGCCTTTGCAACTTGCACTGCATTAAGATGTCGCATTGCATGTGCCTGGTTGAATACAACGTCCACAAATGGCAACTGCCGTCTATGTAGGTCACTAGAGAACACTGGGACACCGGTACTCAGTTCCTTCTGAGAGATCGTCTGGTACTGTAGCGCACAAAACAGCCGACAGATGGCGAATTACTTCAGTTGTTACATACACTGTGTGATCAAAAGTATCCGGACACCTGGCTGAAAATGACTTACAAATTTGTGGCGCCCTACATCGGTAATGCAGGAATTCAATACGGTGTTGGCCCACTCTTACTCTTTATGACAGTTTCCACTCTCACAGGCATACGTTAAATCAGGCGCTGGAAGGATTCTTGGGGAATGACATCCCATTCTTCACGGAGTGCTGCACTGAGGAGTGATATCGATGTCGGTCGGTAAGGCCTGGCACGAAGTCGGCGTTCCAAAACATCCACAAAGGTGTTCTATAGGATTCAGGTCAGGACTCTGTACAGGCCAGTCCACTACAGGGATGTTATTGTCCTGTAACCACTCCGCCACAGGCAGTGCGTTATGAACAGGTGCTCGATCGTGTTGAAAGATGCAGTCGCCATCCCCAAATTGCTCTTCGACAGTTGGAAGCAAGAAGGTGCTTAAAACATCAATGTAGGCCTGTGCTGTGATAGTGTCACGCAAACCAACAAGGGGTGCAAGCCCCCTCCATGAAAAACACGACCACACCATGGCACTACCGCCTCCGAATATTACTGTTGGCACTACCCACGCTGCCAGACGACGTTCGCCAGGTATTCGCCACACCCACACCCTGACATCAGATCGTCACTCCATATAACGTTTATCCACTTTTCAGTCGTCCAATGTTTACGCTCCTTATGCGGAGCGAGGCGTCATTTGGGATTTACCGGAGTGTGGCTTACGAGCAGCCGCTCGAGGATGAAATCCGAGTTTTCTCACTTTCGGCCTAAGTGTCATAGTAGTTGCAGTGGGTCCTGATGGAGTTTGGAATTCCTGTACGATGGTGATGTCTGCCTATTACACATTTTGAATTGTAAGCAGTCTCTGTCAGTCAACAGACGAGTTCGGTCTGTACGCTTTTGTGCTGTACGTAGCCCCGAAACGTTTCCACGTCACTATCACATCAGAAACAGTGGACCTGGGGATGTTTAGCGGTGTGGAAATCCTGCGTACAGACGTATGGCACAAGTGACACCCAATCACCTGCCACGTTTGTAGGCCGTGAGTTCCGCGGAGCGCCCCATTCTGCTCTCTCACAATGTCTAATGACTACTGAGGTCGGTGATATGGAGTACCTGGCAGTAGGTGGCAGCACAATGGACCTAATATGAAAAACGTATGTTTTTGGCGGTGTCCGGATACTTTTGATCACATAGTGTATGTTGAAAGTGTAGCGCTCAGACTGTGCAATGAAAACCACACGTATCGCTTGTATCAAAATAGATTTAACGTACTGGCTGTTAGGTAATCTTTTGAACGGCGTATTTCTCACTGACGATTTGTTCATCAACATCAGTCATTCAAATGCAAACTTAGTGGCTAGGCACCATCGTCTCGTTCCTTAGCAGACGCCACGAATCATTAATGTCGCAAATACTTGTTCTGAAGCAGTGTCGCATCCAGTATGGGACGACTAAAGACAGGGACAAGCACTCATCGTCTAGTGTCTTCATTTTTTCTCGTGAACGCCACAAATGTCTCGTTAAACTTTGAGTGTGCTGAGTTTTTACAGCCTGAAGGTAAGAACAGTGTTTCTCTAAATGTGTGTTGATTTGTGATACGCGCGATTTTAGTGGCTCATCTCTACGAATTGTTGTTAACATAAAAAATTTGAGTGAGCGCTGGCTCTCTTCAAATTAAGATGCAGCGATGTCCTCACACGACCGCAATTTTTCCGCCGAGTGCAAACACAACGATGTTGGAGTTCCTACAAGGCTGCATGGAAAACGGATGAACAGAAATGACTGAGCACTAGATAACTGGAAGTAGCAGTGTCCTTTATCCCATGCGCGGAGGACCTTCAAGGTCCTGTGCTTTAGAAGTAGTGACGTGAGTTAACCACCATCCAAGTTACAAACATTATTCAGGACACTGTGGGTGCAGTTTGCGGCTGCATGAGGCGCCTGTCTCAACTGCCTCTCCCTTGACGTCTGTTATAGTGGTGAGTTATTACGCTGTATACAGACGACTACTGTATTTATTGTGCTGTTTACCTACTCAGCTGTTTCTCCATCTTGTTTTCCGTCTCGTAAGCAGATGGAGGAAGGACGGGGGGGGGGGGGGGGGGGGGAGCGGAGTGGGCGTGTTTCGAAATGTCTCGAGAACTGAGCTGAATGTAAATGAGCGCTTTATATGTTTGTGTGTGTCTTTGTAACACGTGCGTCTGCTGTTTGCTGTTCAAATACGCTTTGTAATTTACGAATGGTGGCCGTGAGCATATCAGATCCCCAACGCCGTTCTATAAGCACACATAGAAAAAGTAGTTTAACTTCCCAGATAGCCGAGCGCCTTAAAGCGGCTCTTCCGGGATACGGGAAGAAGAGCCTGCCCTGGATCTAATCCGCCTCGCTGACGCTGGTGAGCCAGACAGCCTGTATGGGGTTTCCACGCGGTTTCCCACATCCAGTTAGGCAAATACCCTCACCTCCGATGAACACTCACCATCGAGGACAACGTACTGGGTTCTATTGCTTAAGAAGTCTTTGAGCCACTCACATACACTGCTGGCCACCGTAAATGCAACACCCTGAAGGAAGCATCCGAATCAAGTGAAATTTACACCATGGGTTTGTAGCGATGAGATATGCAACTGATTAGAATTTCAGCGCAGACGCACATCACGCGCGCCTGTGGCGCCACCTCATAGCGCCATTTAAGGCTTGGCGATTTCGACGAGTGTACGTTCGGCACGTGTGTTTACCTTGTGGTTGTTTCACAAGACGATCAGTTATGCCTCGTAGACAACAGCGAACATCTTTTGATCAAGTATCCGAGTTCGACAGAGGAAGGATAGTGGCGTACTGAGATTGTGGATTATCATACAGAGAAATCGCTAGTCGTGTTGGACGAAACCAAACAACTGTAATGCGGATATGTGACCGTTGGATGCAGGAGGGTACGACGGACCGACGTGGTCGATCGCATTCACCTCGGTGCACCACTGCACGTGCTGATAGGCAAATTGTGCGCATGGCAGTGAAGGATCGCTCAGTGACATCCCGAACCATAGCACAGCACATTGCGTCTGTAACCCATCATCCAGTGTCTGCGCGTACCATTCGACGCCGTTTACAGCAGAGTGGTCTGTCCGCAAGACGTCCATTGCTTAGTCTACCATTGACGCAGAACCACAGACGTCTCCGTCGCCAATGGTGTGATGACAGACGGATGTGGACGGCAGAATGGAATGACGTTGTCTTTACTGACGAGGCACGCTTCTGTCTGCAGCACCACGATGGTCGGATTCGAGTGTGGAGACACCGTGGAGAGAGGATGCTGGACAGCTGCATTATGCACCGCCACACTGGTCTTGCACCGGGTATTATGGCATGGGGCGGTATTGGATATTACTCTCGCACGCCTCTAGTACGCATTGCCGGTACTTTAAATAGGCGGCGCTACATATCCGAGGTGCTGGAGCCAGTTGTCCTTCCTTACCTTCAGTGCTCGGCCACAGCCATATTTCAACAGGATAATGTGCGACCACACGTGGCACGCATTGTCCAAAGGTTCTTCGTCAATAACCAGATTGAAGTGCTTCCCTGGCCGGCTCGCTCTCCGGATCTTTCGCCGATAGATAACATGTGGTCCATGGTTGCTCAACGAGTGACCCAGATTACATCCCCAGCTGCCACACCAGATGATCTTTGGCAACGTGTGGAAGCTGCTTGGGCTGCTGTACCCCAGGAACACATCCAACGTCTCTTTGACTCAATGCCGAGACGTGTGGCAGCGGTGATCTCCAACAATGGCGGCTACTCTGGCTACTGATTCTGGCAGGAACCACATGTCACAAACGTCTGTAAACGTAATCATTTGATACTTGGTCAACATGTTATCTGCAAAATAAATTTTGTTGTGCTACCTCTTGTCTTTCTTGGTGTTGCATTTGCGGTGGCCAGCAGTGTATTTGAGAACCAATCCCTTATGCTCGTACCTTAGTTAGGAGTCTGCAGTGGGGCACCGAGTCAAACGCTTTCCGGAAGTCAAGGAATATGGCATCCGTCTGATACCCTTCATCCATGGTTCGCAAGATATCATGTAGAAAAAGGGCGAGTTGCGTTTCGCAGGAGCGATTCTTTCTAAAGCCGTGCGGATGCATGGACAGCAACTTCTCTGTCTCAAGGAAATTCATTATATTCGAACTAAGAATATGTTCGAGAATCCTGCAACAAACCGATGTTAAGGATATTGGTCTGTAATTTTGAGGATCCGTCCTTCTACTCTTCTTATAAAGGCGTCACCTGCGCTTTTTTCCAGTCGCTCGGGACTTCACGTTGGCAAGAATTCGCAGTAAATGCAAGCTAAGTAAGGAGCCAATGCAGTAGAGTACTCTCTGTAAAACCGAACTGGAATCCCATCAGGACCTGGCGATTTATTTATTTTCAACGCATTCAGCTGCTTCACAACCCCAGGGATGTCTACCTATATGTCCTCCATACGGGAATCTGTAGGAGGCTCAAACGGCGGTATGTTTGTACGATCCTCCTGCGTGAAAGATTTCTCAAATGCTAAATTTAAAATTTCAGCTTTCGTTTTGCCGTCTTCCGTTGCCAGGCCAGACTGATCAGTGAGTGACTGGATGGAAGCCTTCGACCCGCTTACCGATTTTACGTAAGACCAGAATTTCTTTTGCTAAGGTATGACGGTGGTAGTGGTTGTATGCTTCGCGCACCGCTCTTTTTACAGCAGCACGAATCTCTTACTAACTTTTGCCTGTCCTCATTCTCCCGATCTTTCTTGTACCGCGAGTGCAACTGTCTTTGCTTCCTGAGCATTCTCCGAATTGCGCTGTTAAACCCCGGTGGGTCCTTTCCGTCCGTAACCCACTTTTTCGGCACATACTTGTCCAATGCGTAATTTACAAAGTGTTTAAAATTTGCTTATAATTCTTCCACGTTCATCGTACCGGAAGTAAATGAAGTCGATTCATTTACTAAGTGGGATGCTAACAACTGCTTATGTGCTCTTTCTAGTAAGAATACTCTCCTAGCCTTCTTGACCGACTTTTTAACTTTCGTAACCATAGTCGTAATGACAACGTAATGATCACTAATCCCTGTCTCAACACTGACACCGTCGATGAGATCTGGTCTGTTCGTGGCTACCAGGTCTAACATATTTCCATTACGCGTTGGCTGTCGATTTAGCTGCTAAGACAGTAATATGAATATACGGTTCTGTTTGCGTAGAGTGTAAGCTGTTATCAGGAACTTACTAATTCGTTCCTTCAATTGTGTCACTTTTCTTGCTTGTCTAAAAACTTTTGTTTTTGTTACGACCTCTCATGTAATACTTTTGCCACATCTCCACCCCAAATAATAATTTTTTTTACTAACTGTAATATAATACGATATTCGAACTTCTGTGAGGCAAAATTAGTACTTAAGCTAGAATAAAAAATGAAAAACGTGTTGATAGTTTCGTTGAAAAAAAATTATAATTTATGAAAATTAGTAGAACAATTAGATACGATTTAAGGAACAGAATTTATGAAAACACAGAATCATAAATGCCCGTATGTAATGTACGGATATCTTTCGTCGAGGAAAGAGATTCAATGTGAACTTCTTTCTAGCAGAAATTTTCACTTTTCTCCCTTATATGCTGCAACGCACGAACTTTCGTAATATTTATAACTGTAATAGACATAACGATATCTGAAGGACATTGTAATGTAAGATATAAGCAGTGTATAAACACAGAAATTATAATAATGGTATTAAAAATTACATTCATCTTACCTTACACATTAAAAGTATCACGACTGAGAACGTGTCGTTCTTCCTGCTTGACCGACGCGCGCTTGCCAGTAGCAACGCTGAAGCGACACAGTGCTCGCCGTGACGAATCGTGAAGCAGCCCACAACAACACTGACTCAGCTTCCCTGAACTGCATAAATTGCGAGGTAGGGGTGTGATGTTTTTCCTGCACATTGGCGCAGTTCGCACGTATTTTTGAGTGACATAAACTAAAAACTACTATTTTTTATTTGGACATGTCACAGGACGCCCCAGTACACAACAACTTAACGGGAGAGACGAAGGTGCAGACTCAGTTTACGGAAAGCCATTTGTTGCTTCGAAATAGTTCATAATCCTTTATTTAACGAGATTTGCTTAAAACAAGTATAACATAATCTGAAGCGTCGAAAATAATAGTATAGGCGTGCGTAATTCATGTACAGTGGTCCGAATACGACACTGCGGTCGGCAACGCCTATATAGGACAAGTGTCTGACGCAGTTGTTAGATCTGTTACTGCTGCTACAATGGCAGGTTATCAAGATTTAAGTGAGTTTGAACGTGGTGTTATAGTCGGCGCTCGAGCGATCGGACACAGCATCTCCGAGGTAGCGATGAAGTGGGGATTTTCCCGTACAAGCATTTCACAAGTGTACCGTGTATTTCAGGAATCCGGTAAAACATCAAATCTCCTACATCGCTGCGGTCGGAAAAAGGTCGTGCAAGAACGGGACCAACGACGACTGAACAGAATCGTTCAACGTGACAGAAGTGCAACCCTTCTGCAAACTGCTGCAGATTTCAATGCTGGGCTACCAACAAGTGTCAGCGTGCGAACCATTCAACGAAACATCATCCATACAGGCTTTCAGAGACGAAGGCCCACTAGTGTACCCTAGATGACTGCATGACACAAAGAGCCGGCCGAAGTGGCCGTGCGGTTAAAGGCGCTGCAGTCTGGAACCGCAAGACCGCTACGGTCGCAGGTTCGAATCCTGCCTCGGGCATAGATGTGTGTGATGTCCTTAGGTTAATTAGGTTTAACTAGTTCTAAGTTCTAGGGGACTAATGACCTCAGCAGTTGAGTCCCATAGTGCTCAGAGCCATTTGAACCATGACACAAAGATTTATTGCCGCGCGGGATTGGTCGAGCGGTCTGGGGCGCTGCGGTCACGGACAGTGCGGCTGGTCCCGGCGGAGGTTCGAGACTTCCCTCGGGCATGGGTGTGAGTGTTTGTCCTTAGGATAATTTAGGTTAAGTAGTGTGTAAGCTTAGGGACTGATGACCTTAGCAGTTACGTCCCATAAGATTTCACCCACATCTGAACATCAACATCTCTCGTCACGGAAATGGAACCACATAATATTGTGCAACGGTATGCCATTTCTTTTTGCGTTAAATTGGGTCAAAACGCGACGACAACTTACGGCAAGCTCAAGATGGCTTTTGGAGAGGAGGTTATATCAAGAGCTCAAGTTTTTCGTTGGCAAAAGTGAAGGCAGAACGAATGTTGAAGATGAAGACTGCAGTGGAACACCATCAACCTCACGGACGGATGTCAACTTGGCCAGGGTGCGTGAACTCGTACGATCTGATCGAAGATTATCCATGAAAGTGATTGCAGAGGAATTGAACATCAATCGAGAAACGGTTCGTCTAATAATAACTGAAGATCTTGGTATGAGAAAGATTGGATTCTGCATCACGATAATGCGCCATACCATACTGCTCTGTCATTACAGCAATTTTTAACCTCAAAACAAATTTCAGTACCACCACAGCCACCTTATTCACCAGATGTCGCTGCGTGCGACCTTTTTCTATTTCCAAGAGTCAAAACGGCGGTCAAGGGACACCATTTTCAAATGTCCAAATAGCTGTGACGAGGGTCTTGGAGGATATTACAGAAGATGAATTCCAGAAATGTTACCATCAATGGCAGAAGCGCTGGAAAAACTGTGTGCAATCAGAAGGGAACTACTTTGAAGGAGACAACGCAAAACTTGACTAAAACGGTAAGCAACATTTTGTTTCACATCAGACTCATTACTTTATTGTCGCACCTCGTATATTTCCACTGTTGAACACTAGACAAGCACCGCATGCAGCTATCTTCACAACAAGTTAGAACATAAATACTGTTTTTGGGTAACGCATCCATATAAGGCGATTTAGCTCACATTTGTCTGTGTTTTCACTTGTACACATTTTTTCAGCTGTCAGGGTTGGCTAGGTACCTGAAAGTTGGTTTTATAACATCTAAAGCAGCGTGTGACAAACCATGGCAGACACAACATTATCAATTCCTTCACTAATTTTCTTCTGCGATGAACTAAGTGACTTTGTCGAAAAGTGTTCTTCACACTTAGGAGCAGCATTTCTAATACTTTTATTTAAATTTCTCCTGTGCGTTTTACACGTGAAATTCGATATTTCCTCTCTTTTTGATTATGCGTCCACTGTTATGACCCATTTCGAACAAAACTGGTTGATACATTCAAAACTAAAAAATGAAATAAGTTTGTAGCATTTACTATTAAAAAAACGCTTTGTAAACAAAGCAACAAGCAAAGATAATATTTCTCACAGCCTTCTAGACTCATCTGCAGTTCGTTTCGATTGTTTGCATGAAAAATTAACGCACAAAAAATTTCTAGCATAGAAAAGGTGTAGAGGCGTGTATCACAGCGTACAAAGGGGGGGGGGGGGGGGGGAGTGCCAGGCGCAGATGCCCAAACAAACTTTTTAAAACCTATTTCTAGCCAGGATTCGATTACGAAACTTTGCTGTGCTATTCTTTAAGAATAGCAATCTAATAAATAACGCAATAAAAAAAATTCGAACTTTTTCTCAGTTTTGTCCTGCATCTGACCTTAAGAAGTCTTCGATCCCTCTGAACCTATTCCGCATCCTCGAACCTTCGTTAACAGTCTGCAGTGGGGCGCTGCGTCAAACGCTTTCCGGAACTCTAGGAATCAGGCTGTTGCTCCTCATACGTGGTTCGCAGGACGTCGTGCGAGAAATGAATAAACTGAGTTCCGCACGAATGAAGATTTCTAAATCTGTGCTGATCGGTGTGATGTGCTGGTCTGTGCGATTTTTTTACCCTCTGTGCAGCTGTAAGGCACGAGGCAGAACAGCACATTTGCGACTTTTGCTGCTGGAGTACTCTCAGTCCGAGTTCGTAGACAACGCAGAGAGAGTTTGAGGTGTGTGGTCGGCAGCCACGGCTTCTAGGCGGCGGCAGCCGAGGCTCGCAGCAGGATGGCATCATCAGCGGGCTGAAGCTGTGGGCGGAAACCAGTGCTCGCCGACAATTCGGTGTGGGTGTCGCTCGCCCGTGGAGGAGGCAGCGCAGCACTTCACAAGCATCTCTCTTGGAAGCAAAATCTGAAACATGGCTGCGATTCTGCAACAATATAAATTTGAAGAGGCTGAAAAAACCAGCCAACCAGTTGCAAACCAAAGTTTTATTTAGCCCTAGACGTAGCTTTCGATATTTGTAAAAGTATCTTTCCCACTAAGAGTGAGCCCTAAAAATACATATAAACATTTACAATCTAGTTTCATTTACATGACAAAATATTAATAATATAAAAATATTTGCGAGGTAAACGTACTCACTTGTTACACCATGTGGTGGTAAACATCGCCGAATGTGCCGTTTTGCTCCAATTACGTCTTCTCTACTGTGGAGCTACTTACATTTGATATCACTGGGTTCATTATTTGTGGCCTTTTTAGCAGATGTTCCTGCACTTGGTATTCCAAAAAATGTATACTGTATTATTGCATACTGAAGGGAGACGAAAATTTAATAGTCATGAGGCACTGAAATTCGATAGTAGGAACAGGAATAGAAGGAAAAATAGTGGGCGAATATGGAATAGGGTTAAATAATGAAAGAGAAAGCCGCCTGATAGAACTTTGTGCAGAGCATAACTTAATCATAGCTAACACTTGGTTTAAGAAACATGAAATAATGTTATATACGTGGAAGACGCCTGGAGACACTGGAAGGTTTCAGAAGGTGTATATAATGGTAAGACAGAGATTTAGGAACCAGGTTTAAAATTGTAAGATATTTCCAAGGGCAGATGTGGGCACTGACCACAATCTATTGGTTATGAACTGTAGATTACAACTGAAGAAATTGCGAAAAGTAAGGAGATGGGACCTGTAGAAACTGAAAGAACCAGTGGGCGTAGAGAGTTTAAGAGAGAGCATTAGGGGACGATCGCCAATACGGGGCAAAGAAATACAATAGAAGAAGAATGAGATGAAATAGTGAAGGAAGCAGAGGATCAAGCAGGTCAAAAGACGAGGGCTGGTAGAAATCCGTTGTTAACAGAAGAGTTATTGAAAGGAGAAAATATGAAAATGCATTCCAAGCAGAGAGCTGTTATTCAGTTTCGTTTGCCGAAAAACTAGAGCATCGTAGATATTCATAGGCGCTTGCAGAATGTCTACGGAGACCAGGCAGGGAACAAAAGCACGGTGAGTCGTTGGGCGAGGCGTCTGTCGTCATTGGAACAAAGTCGCGCAAAACTGTCCGATCTCCTACGTGCTGGCAGCGCGCACACAGTTGCAACTCCTGTAATGTTGGTACGTGCGGACACTCTCATTCGATTTGATCGACAGATCACAATCAAAAATAAAAACAAAGTTCTCCGTTGTTGTAATGGGCTCATACAAGTCTGCGCATCCAAGAGGAGCTCACAAAACTTCATTCTACTGTTCTTTCTCACCCAACCTACAGCCGAGATATAGCATCTTCTGACATCCACCTGTTTGGCCCAATGAACGACTCACTCCACTGGCAGTAATTCGTGGATATGGGCGTGTTGTTGATGCAGCAAGACTTTGGCTCCGACGTCGACTAGGAGTTGTAACAGGCGAGCATAGAGGCCCCCCCAGTAACGTGGAGTTAGGCCGTCGCACTGAATAGGGAGAATGTTGAAAAATAGTGTTTTGTAGCCAAAAGGGTGGGGAATAATATGATTTATTGGAATCCTCAATAAAGCCAACCAGCTTTCAGGGAAAAAAAGTTGCATTACGTATTGAGCGCTACTCATAAAAGATTCCGTGATTAAACTCAACTCTCTTCCTTGGACCTTCTCTATGTCTTCTACAAGGGTTGTCCAGAAAGTAAGTTCCGATCGGTCACGAAATGGACACCACAGTGAAAACCCGATGAAGCTTTGCACAGATGTGTTGGGTAGTGTCTCTAGTATGACTGTCGATCGCATCAAGACGTTCTTTTCATTTGTGAGCGCCCTGCGAGCGAGTGAAGGTGCCTAGAACAACGATGCCTCCCGCCAAGTAGGAGGGCCCGCTGAGAAGCTTCGCCTTAATGAATGCAGCCCGCCTAACACAACTGCCACGAAATTCTCAGCCGCGCTCTGCAGGGGCAGTGAAGACGCTCTTGCGGCCTTTTCGATGGGAAGTGTTCGATCACCCACAACACAGCCCTAATTGGCTCGTCCTGAGTATCGTCTCTGTTCACAGGAAACGCTGGATACGAAGACCACACTTGGGGGCAGGCTACGCGCTATAGACCAGCGTAGGGAACTATCGGAAAGCACAGGCAGCTGCCTTCTATGACGATGGTGTTGGAAATTTGGTATAACGCTCCGACAAATGTCTAAGTCGGAGCGGCGACTATGTAGAGAAGTACCTGGAAAGTGTAGCTAACTCTTGCAAATAAAATGTTTGTGAATTTCACTGTGGTTTCCATTAAGCGACCGATCGGGACTTACTTTCTGGACAACCCTTGTATTAGTAAGGGTACCAGACTGATGAACAGTACTCAAGAATTAGTCGAATGAGCGTTTTGTAAGACATTTCTTTTATGAATAACTTACATTTCCTTAAGATTTTTCCCATGAATATGCATCTGCTTTTCCTAATATTTTTTCGTGTGGTCATTCGACTTAAGGTCACTCTGGATAGTTAGTCCTCGCTATTTCACGGTGTTACTGTATCCAACAGCTCCTCATCAGTTGTGCAGTTGTACAGTAGTGGCTTTCTTTTTCTATGTATGCACAATATGTTACATTTATATACTATTCAGAATGAGATTTTCACTCTGCAGCGGAGTGTGCGCTGATATGAAACTTCCTGGCAGATTAAAACTGTGTGCCCGACCGAGACTCGAACTCGGGACCTTTGCCTTTCGCGGGCAAGTGCTCTACCAACTGAGCTACCGAAGCACGACTCACGCCCGGTACTCACAGCTTTACTTCTGCCAGTACCTCGTCTCCTACATTCCAAACTTTACAAAAGCTCTCCTGCGAACCTTGCAGAACTAGCACTCCTGAAAGAAAGGATATTGTGGAGACATGGCTTAGCCACAGCCTAGGGGATGTTTCCAGAATGAGATTTTCACTTTGCAGCGGAGTGTGCGCTGATGGTAGAGCACTTGCCCGCGAAAGGCAAAGGTCCCGAGTTCGAGTCTCGGTCGGGCACACAGTTTTAATCTGCCAGGAAGTTTCATATACTATTCAGTTATATACTGCTCATCAATCCTCTGCAGGTCATTTTGCAAATTGATACTGTCTTCTGGCGCTGCTACTTTCTTGTAGACAACCATATGATTTACGAACGATCTTAAAGATCATCCCACGCTTCCCACTAGACTGATGAGGAAGCCAGGCTGCAGTTTTGGAGGGCTGAGACATCCCACCCTCCTGGTTGGAAAAGATTCTCGGAATCTTAACCCCCTGGTCACGAGATGAGAATCGGTCAGTCTAGAAGTCCTTGAAAAGACTGAGGTCCCTAGTGGTCAGATCACGGGTTAATCTGGCAAAGTGTGGATACATGAAGAAAACAAAACCCAGTGTGACTGCGGGGAAGAACAGACTCTTCAACATATGCTTCAGTGTTGACTGTACGCAGCCACCTGCACGGAAGATGACCTTGATCCGGCAACGGGAAATGCACTGGAAGTGGCCAGATTTTGGTCAAAGACTATATAAACCATGTTGATATGTTTTTATATATGTTTCTGACACGTGCCAATAATATTACACCGTTTATATGCAGAGTAAACAGTAACGGACTTATCACACTTCGTTGGAGTACTCCCTGAAATTACCTTCTACATCTACATTTACATACATACTCCGCAATCCACCATACGGTGCGTGGCGGAGGGTACCTCGTACCAGAACTAGCATCTTCTCTCCGTGTTCCACTCCCAAACAGAACGAGGGAAACATGACTGCCTGTATGCCTCTGTACGAGCCCTAATCTCTCTTATCTTATCTTTGTGGTCTTTCCGCGAAATGTAAGTTGGCGGCAGTAAAATTGTACTGCAGTCAGCCTCAAACTCTGGTTCTCTAAAACAAAACCCAGTCAACCTTCACATCTCTCGACTTCTTTTCCACTAAGGGCGACGTGTTGAGATCTGTCTGCAGGGAATTCTTGAATGCAGTCACAAATCTCGTCCGATAGTTGGTAAGGCCGTATTTTGTTTCCGCTAAACTACCTTCCAGAACTACACTCCTGGAAATTGAAATAAGAACACCGTGAATTCATTGTCCCAGGAAGGGGAAACTTTATTGACACATTCCTGGGGTCAGATACATCACATGATCACACTGACAGAACCACAGGCACATAGACACAGGCAACAGAGCATGCACAATGTCGGCACTAGTACAGTGTATATCCACCTTTCGCAGCAATGCAGGCTGCTATTCTCCCATGGAGACGATCGTAGAGATGCTGGATGTAGTCCTGTGGAACGGCTTGCCATGCCATTTCCACCTGGCGCCTCAGTTGGACCAGCGTTCGTGCTGGACGTGCAGACCGCGTGAAACGACGCTTCATCCAGTCCCAAACATGCTCAATGGGGGACAGATCCGGAGATCTTGCTGGCCAGGGTAGTTGACTTACACCTTCTAGAGCACGTTGGGTGGCACGGGATACATGCGGACGTGCATTGTCCTGTTGGAACAGCAAGTTCCCTTGCCGGTCTAGGAATGGTAGAACGATGGGTTCGATGACGGTTTGGATGTACCGTGCACTATTCAGTGTCCCCTCGACGATCACCAGTGGTGTACGGCCAGTGTAAGAGATCGCTCCCCACACCATGATGCCGGGTGTTGGCCCTGTGTGCCTCGGTCGTATGCAGTCCTGATTGTGGCGCTCACCTGCACGGCGCCAAACACGCATACGACCATCATTGGCACCAAGGCAGAAGCGACTCTCATCGCTGAAGACGACACGTCTCCATTTGTCCCTCCATTCACGCCTGTCGCGACACCACTGGAGGCGGGCTGCACGATGTTGAGGCGTGAGCGGAAGACGGCCTAACGGTGTGCGGGACCGTAGCCCAGCTTCATGGAGACGGTTGCGAATGGTCCTCGCCGATACCCCAGGAGCAACAGTGTCCCTAATTTGCTGGGAAGTGGCGGTGCGGTCCCCTACGGCACTGCGTAGGATCCTACGGTCTTGGCGTGCATCCGTGCGTCGCTGCGATCCGGTCCCAGGTCGACGGGCACGTGCACCTTCCGCCGACCACTGGCGACAACATCGATGTACTGTGGAGACCTCACGCCCCACGTGTTGAGCAATTCGGCGGTACGTCCACCCGGCCTCCCGCATGCTCACTATACGCCCTCGCTCAAAGTCCGTCAACTGCACATACGGTTCACGTCCACGCTGTCGCGGCATACTACCAGTGTTAAAGACTGCGATGGAGCTCCGTATGCCACGGCAAACTGGCTGACACTGACGGCGGCGGTGCACAAATGCTGCGCAGCTAGCGCCATTCGACGGCCAACACCGCGGTTCCTGGAGTGTCCGCTGTGCCGTGCGTGTGATCATTGCTTGTACAGCCCTCTCGCAGTGTCCGGAGCAAGTATGGTGGGTCTGACACACCGGTGTCAATGTGTTCTTTTTTCCATTTCCAGGAGTGTATATCAGATGCCTTTCTGAAGTCAAGGATCATGGCATCAACCTGACGGCCGTCGTCTACGGCGCTGTGGATGTTATGGACGGGCAGAGCGAGCTGAGTTTCGCAAGATCTCCGTTTGCCTAATGTTGCGGATCAGCAAAACAGAGGTCTAGGATAGGTTTTCATTTGCCCTGGAACGTTTATTACGGACAAAACTGAAGCTTGCTTTTACTGTGGCAACACCAGGATGAGTTGGGTGGGTTGCCACTGCCACGGCACAGGTTGTTCACGCATTAGCTCCTAGTTCGCAGCTGCTCTCCGTGGAGGCTTCGCTTTTGCTCCTCCTCACAGTCGCAGTACTGAGAAGCCAGTGCGGCGCCGCTATCAGATTACCGCGTAAGCCCGGCGCCCGTCTGTTATTCCGCGAATGACAAGCGGCGAGAGATTTTACATGAGCAGGTGGCCTTCCTAAGGTCTTTACTGCCAAAATCCGGTCCACTTGTCTATAGAAGGACCAAAACGCCCTTCCGCCGGTTCATGCGAAATACTTCACATTTATTTACAAGGGCAAATCAGAAAACTGTGGCCCCATTTTTAAAGCCAAATTATGGCTATAAATACATAGTTAACATATCCATTCCCACCGTTGGACCTTTGTTTGTTAGTGTCAGTTGTTGAAGGTGGCGGTTGTGGTTGACACGTCCATGGCGTTAGAGCAACGAAGTGCGATTCATTTTCTATGGCGCAAGGGACGAACACCCATCGAGATGTACAGGGAAATGCAGCTCATGTGTGGGGAAAACTGTATCGCTTGCGAGTTTGACAAAGGCCGTGAAGTCTTGCATGACGGGGGTTGCGGAGGCAGCGTTCGTCGCAGACTGATGAAAACATTACACGCGTGGATGAAATGGTGGACGCAGATCGGGGTGTGCAATCACGTCTGAGGGCTGCAATCAAGCGAAAGCGTCGAGGGATTCTCGGTATAGACTAACCGATGAGAATATGATACCGCATGTGCCAATCAGAACTGTCGAATAGCTTTGGGCAGTTCACTGGGAGATACTGGGCCACCCACCGTACAATCCACACCTCGCGGCCAGTGACTTCCACGTTTTCGGACCGCTGGAGAAGTTCCTGGTAGGACGGCGATTCACAAGTAACGATGAAGCCAAGACAGCAGCCCGGCTGTGGTGCCATAGTCAGCCGGACGAATTCTACCGAATGCCGGACACTTGCCACGCAGGACATACGCCACACTACCCCCTTCGCCAGGCAGCGATCCGTCAGGCAAGGGACGCCCTCCCTCGTACTTCTTCTGTCCGGTTTCAAACCGCCGTCTCTACATCTGACTCGATACAACCATTACATAAGCAGCCTTCTTCTTCGACATCTTCGCCAAATACAGAGCTTCTTTTTCGAAATCGAAATATTTATATCTTTTGGAAATCAAAAGCAATTCCGACGATTATGTCAGTATGTAATTAGTTCTGCCAAGTATAAATGTAGATGCCTCTGTCTGCACGGTAGCTTCCTTTCACGCTTACTGATTGCGGTACAAACAGTCCATCGGCATGGGAGCAACAAGAAAGGAACGCTGTAAACAGAGTGCGAATGTACGCTAATCATTTCTTTTTGATCGCTGCATTGTGCCTCCTTTCATTACTACAACTGCATGCCCAAAAGACAATAAGGAAAGAAGAAATGGGTATGTGAATGTTTGAAAAGAAGAACGACATACTCCATATTAGTTTACTCTCTAAAATCCCATATCCCTTGTGGCGAAACACTAGTTAATAAAGTGTAGCGGGACAATGTTCAAAACATGACTGAAAGTACGTTCATAAACAGAGATAAGAACATCTATGACTGACATGCCATCTAAAGTCGACGTACAACTTTAAAATGTTAGAAATAAGGAAATGAAATAATACAGAATGCTATGCTTGTAACATACGTTGTTGTTCTACTTTGTTTAGCTCTCGTATTTACAGGGTCATAGAGAAACCATCCTACGTTTTCGAGGGAAAAGCCGTAATTTCAATAATCTTCACTACAACGGAAATAAGAAGCACAACTTAAGGAAAACTAATGTAATGTGTGTTCTAGCTCACAAGCGACGTTGAAGCAGGTAGTTCCTGTGACTTATTACGGACAGAGGTTATATTCGACAACTGGAATAAACTAATAACTGGCTCCTTTTACCGACCCTCGGTCTCAGATAAACAGTTGCTGAACATTTCAAAGAAAACTCAAGTCTCATCGCAAATAGGTAGCCTACTCATACAATTATAGTTGGCAGTGACTTCAATCTACCTTCCGTATGTTGACAAAAATACATTTTCAGACCCTATTCTAGATAGAAAACAACTTCCATAATTGTTCTAAATGCTTTTTATAAAATTATTTTGAACAATTAGTTCACGAGGCAATTCAAATTCTAAATGGTTACGAAAACACAAAAATGGTTCAAATGGCTCTGAGCACTATGGAACTCAACATCTGAGGTCATCGGTCCCCTAGAACTTAGAACTACGAGTACTTAAACCTAAGGTTTAAGTAGTTCTAAGTTCTAGGGGACTGATGACCTCAGCAGTTAAGTCCCATAGTGCTCAGAGCCATTTGAACCATTTTGCATATCACAATTCTTTTGCGAAGATGCTGTTTGGCTTGATGGTACGTGTTCCAGTGTTTTCCTTAATGATTCAAAACAACGAGTAACAGAGCTCTTTGACAATCTATAAAGGGTTTTTGCTGGTTATGCGTGCTAACTATTTTGTTAGCATACGTTTGTCCAGACTATTTACGTAAGAATTACTGTTCTCATTAACTCAATTGTCCCAAATATTGGTGGTACGTTTCGTTGTCTTTGGCGTGTTTCATTTGCGCTATTTTCAAACGATAATTAAAAATTTACGTAAGTAGAGAGTGGAATAAGCGATTTGTAAAAATACCTTGTTGTATATTGTTCCCCACTAATCAGTTATTATATCAGAAACGCTGTAACTTTCAGGCCCGATCATGCTTACGCGCTGACTTTTTTTTTTTTTTTTTTTTGTATAGCCTATTAGAGAAGGGGTAGGCTACAATGTGATACGAAAGCGGAATTACGCAGAAGACACGGTTTTGGTTACTGGCACAGCACCGACTGAGACTGGCACGCTGTCTGTGAAATGGCGTCAGATGAAACTATTTGCAAAAAGCTCTGTCACATTTTAGTAATAATTTTGTTATTTTGTAGAGACTGGTGTGCAAAACTTCGGCACGAAAGTAACTTTCCCATGAAGTGCCACTACCAACAAACACACCTCGATGAAAGTTTGGAAGAACTGCTAGTGAATGATATAGCAGGTAACTGAAAGAAACACGCAATGACACGAACAGGGGGAACACTTTTATTCAAAGACAATAATTACTCTGAAGTCACCGCGATTTATGTTTGCGCCTGGACATTACAAAAGGCAGGATGTTATGTACAGGCGTGGCGAAACAAATGATTACAATTTCAAAAGAAAAAAAAAAGGATGATTTATTCTAGAGAAAGAGCGTCACAAATTGAGCAAGTCGATAACGCTTTGGTTCACTTCTGGCCCTTATGCAAGCAGCTAATCGTCTTGGCATTGATTCATAAAGTTGTTGGATGTCCTCCTGAGAGATATCGTGCCAAAATTCTCTCCAATTGGCGCGTTATATCGTCAAAATCCCGAGATAGTCGCAAGTCCCTGCCCGTAGTGTAGAAAGCGATCTCAAGTGGGGAGACATCCAGTGACCTTCCTGGCCAAGGTGGGGTTTGGAAAGCATAAACATAAGTGTGCTGTGTGGCGGCGGGCGTTATCTTGTTGAGCACGTTGACCTTCACAGGCAGTGTGTGAGCGAGCGTTATCCTGTTGGAATTACACATCACCTTCCTGTTGTATGAACGGCATAAGAACGAGTGTAACAACTTTCTGCATTTACCGAGCGCTGGTTAGTGTCCCATTCAGAAACACCGGACACGAGCGACAGTTGTATCTTGTACCACCCGCGACCAGGGGACATAAGGTAGACCCAGTGTGTCTCGGACGAATGCACTCTACAAGACATCGCTCACCAGGTCTACGTCGTAGGCGCAGACGACCATCACTTGCATGCAGGCAGAATCTGATTTCATCGCTGAAGACCACGTTCGCCATTTCATCTTCCAAGTGATCCCCTGACGGCACCCGTCGAGCCTTGCACGTCGGTGCTGTGGCCTGAGTGGAAGGTGGGGCAGAAGTATGGCTGCCCGCAGTCCCACTGCTAACAACCGGTTCGCAACAGTTCGTGTTGACACGTCTGGTCTCACAGTCCCTCTCACCTGCCATGTGGTCGCTGTACGATTTGCCACTGCTGCGCATTACGACGATCGTGGCGGGCGTGGTGCGTGGTCGTCCAGAACCTCGTCTGCAGGTGTCAGAGTGTTCACGTGACCACCGGTACCAGCATCGTAGCAAAACTGACGCATCGCGCACAGCCTGTGAAGCAATTCTCCGAGAGGACCATCCCGTCACTCGGAGGGCCACAATTTGACCCCTTTTAAACTGGCTCAGTTGGCTGTAGGAAGCACCGGGGCGTCTCCGTGGCATTGTTGCCTGCTTGCTTCACAAGTCTTCACCACCGAGAGCCTTCCGGCTGTGAACATTCCCTATTAAAGGTAGACAGAGATGGCACTCTGGCAGCTATGACAGTGCGCGAACCATTGGCGGACGACGCTGAAACCACTATCACTACACATACAGGGTTATTACAAATGATTGAACGATTTCACAGCTCTACAATAACTTTATTATTTGAGATATTGTCACAATGCTTTGCACACACATACAAAAACTCAAAAAGTTTTTTTAGACATTCACAAATGTTCGATATGTGCCCCTTTAGTGATTCGGCACACATCAAGCCGATAATCAAGTTCCTCCCATACTCGGCGCAGCATCTCCCCATCAATGAGTTCGAAAGCATCGTTGATGCGAGCTCGCAGTTCTGGCACGTTGCTTGCTAGAGGAGGTTTAAACACTGAATCTTTCACATAACCCCACAGAAAGAAATCGCATGCAGTTAAGTCGGGAGAGCGTGGAGGCCAAGACATGAATTGCTGATCATGATCTCCACCACGACCGATCCATCGGTTTTCCAATGTCCTGTTTAAGAAATGCCGAACATCATGATGGAAGTGCGGTGGGGCACCATCCTGTTGAAAGACGAAGTCGGCGCTGTCGGTCTCCAGTTGTGGCATGAGCCAATTTTCCAGCATGCCCAGATACACGTGTCCCGTAACGTTTTTTTCGCAGAAGAAAAAGGGGCCGTAAACTTTAAACCGTTAGATTGCACAAAACTCGTTAACTTTTGGTGAATTGCGAATTTGCTGCACGAATGCGTGAGGATTCTCTACCGCCCAGATTCGCACATTGTGTCTGTTCACTTCACCATTAAGAAAAAATGTTGCTTCATCACTGAAAACAAGTTTCGCACTGAACGCATCCTCTTCCATGAGCTGTTGCAACCGCGCCGAAAATACAAAGTGTTTGACTTTGTCATCGGGTGTCAGGGCTTGTAGCAATTGTAAACGGTAAGGCTTCTGCTTTAGCCTTTTCCGTAAGATTTTCCAAACCGTCGGCTGTGGTACGTTTAGCTCCCTGCTTGCTTTATTCGTCGACTTCCGCGGGCTATGCGTGAAACTTGCCCGCATGCGTTCAACCGTTTCTTCGCTCACTGCAGGCCGACCCGTTGATTTCCCCTTACAGAGGCATCCAGAAGCTTTAAACTGCGCATGCCATCGCCAAATGGAGTTAGCACTTGGTGGATCTTCTTTGAACTTCGTCCTGAAGTGTCGTTGCACTGTTATGACTGACTGATGTGAGTGCATTTCAAGCACGACATACGCTTTCTCGGCTGCTGTCGCCATTTTGTCTCACTGCGCTCTCGAGCGCTCTGGCGGCAGAAACCTGAAGTGCCGCTTCAGCCGAACAAAACTTTGAGCTTTTCTACGTATCTGTAGTGTGTCGTGACCATATGTCAATGAATGGAGCTACAGTGAATTTATGAAATCCCTTCAATCATTTGTAATAGCCCTGTACTGTTATCGCCCAGGGGGCATATGTCGTCATCGGATGAAAATCAACGTGTTCTTTCGAGGTGTACTATTTTTTTCCGTCACTATATTTTCTTATTTCAGTTTTAACTGTGGCATTCATTTTTGATGTACTTCAGTCGGCCGGCCGGAATGGCAGAGCGGTTCTAGGCGTTTCAGTCTGGAACCGCGTGACCGCTACGGTCGCAGGTTCGAATCCTGCCTCGGGCATGGATGTGTGTGATGTCCTTAGGTTAGTTAGGTTTAAGTAGTTCTAAGTTCTAGGGGACTGATGACCTCAGATGTTAGGTCCCATAGCGAACAGAGCCATTTGAACCATTTTTTTTTTGCGCTTCAGTCTTTTTCTGACATGTTCCAAGGTGCAACATAACATGGACTTGTACGGAGGAACAAACATTCCATAGAAATTTAAAAGCACTGAAATCGAGAACATCTTGTGAGCATTGTATTTAATCAGCTTACTGTTACATTATTACTCTACTACATACCATTAATCAGTAACCGAAATGAAATTAGGCGTAAATTTTATGAAAAACAAGTTACAGTTCAGTACATTTTGAAATAGAAGCTGCTGGAAGCTACCACAGATTTAAATTTTCTGTAAAATTGTTAAGATATTCATAAAAACTCAGCTCATTTATAAGTATCATATGTTCCATGGCGAAATACCTTGTTCTGTTTCAAGATAAAATATGGCGCACGAGCAATGACGTGTGGCTTAACTGTCCACATGTTATAGAAATACTTCTAAAAGTATATAGCATTTTACTGACCATAAAATTACGTGCCTGATGAATTGACAATGTATTTCAAATAGGTATATTATACGACACTTAAATTTGTTGAACGCGAAATGTGTACAAACGTTGGGAAAAACACAATCTCATGCCTAAGAACAATAGGTATTGTAGAAAGTGGCGAAAACTGTTTATGGCGATCTATAATGCGTGTTGCTTCATGTCATTCTAAAATGAGTCTCTAGACTGCAGCACCGACCGAAGAACTGTTCGTGGGTAGACTGTCTAGGCGCAACTCTCTCCCCTACTGCCTCTGATTTTTAAATAGAATAAACTGACTGACTCTCTGAGGCGTCAGTACTTCCACCGAAAGAAAAACTAGCATAAATTATGTTTTATATTTTCTCTTGAACAGATTAAAAACACGTAGTTTTATTAAATTAGGAAACGTACAGGCTTCTCTCTAGGTGACAAAGACTGTTGTTTCCGTGGGAAGGGACCAAGCTGCAGAGGTCGTCGCTCCCTAGACTTACACACTACTTAAACCAACTTACGTTAAGAACAACACACACACCCATGTCCGAGGGAGGACTCGAACCTCCGGCGGGAGGGGCCGCGCAATCCGTGACACGGCGCCTCAAACCGCGCGGCCACTTCGCGCGGCACAATGACTGCAATTAGTGACAATATCGGGAAGCTAGAACGCTACAGACGGTCTCGTAGACTAACATAAGGCCGGGAGAGCGGTGTGCTGACCACATGCTCCTCCATATCCGCTTCCAGCGACACTTGTGCGTTGAGGATGACACGGTAGACGGTCGGTACCGTTGGGCCTTCATGGTCTGTTCCGACGGAGTTTACTTTTAGCACAAAAGTAACGTTATTATTTAAATGCGGTAAGAGTCACATCAGTTCACTGGTTATGCCTTACAAAATTTGTTTTAAGCTAATCTGACGTGAATCGCCTGACGTGTTGCCGATACTACTGAGACGACAATGTTGGCATCTGCGAAAGTGCTCCATTGTCTTCAGTTATTAAGAGGGCATTCTGATCACTTGCAGAGGATTACGGGCTAGGGTGTTGACGTCATCTGGAGCGTCACTGATCTCGCCAGAAATGATGCTGCCACTGGGCCTCGTAAAGTGTGTTTTGAACTCACGCGGATCAACGTCTCGTCTTGCACGACATATTAACTTCCGTAAACTTTGGTACTGGAGTGCCTAGTGCGAGCGCTCTTGACCTAACCTACGCAGTGTCCAAATGCTCTGCTACCACTACAATTTACTCTCATCCAAATATACAAAACACTGAACTTTCCCCGTAGTTTCCCTACCGTTTCCCTACCGTTTCCCTAAAGACAGTAGGAATTCAGTATAATAATTATTTACACATCCATATCCTTACTTCCTCTAATACATCACCTCCTACTTTACAAACAGCCACGTAAAGGTCCTAGGTTCGAGTCCGACACAAAGTATTAACCTGGCAATGAGTTTAAAATTACCGCGCACTACGCTACAGAGTGAACATTCGTTTCCTAATTATATTTTCACCAAGTTTTGATAAGGATTCCTTTCGTCTTCATACATCCGTGCAAGTGGGCGGTCTCATGTTCTTTGTCATTGGCAGTCATAAAAATTTCGCTTCACTGATGCCTGTTACATTAAAGTTTTGTATTTATGATGGAGTTATTGACCTACACGTCTATCATTAGCGACGGGCTGTAACCTTTGAAAAGGTGGGGAATGTCAGTCTATAGCATGAAGCCAATCACTGGGAAGACGACGTTCGTGATACTTTTCGTCTGAAACGAATTCTTGCAAAATCATGGGCGTAACATAGTTATGGGTAACACAACAACGAACGCAACGCATATTCACTCTGCAGCGGAGGGTGCGCTGATATGAAACTTCCTGTCAGATTAAAAGGGTCGGACGGTCGTGAGTAGTCTTCTGGTAGCTCGGTCGCTACGACAATTGTCGCCGAAAGCCAAAGGTTCCGATTTTGAGTCTCGATGCGGCACACCGTTTTAATCTGCGAAGATCTTTCGGTTACAAAAGTTACTACAATTCGTTTTACAAGACATATTTCAAATACAGGGAGCGAAAGGCTATTTACAATTTGTACAGAAACCAGATGGCAGTTATAAGAGTCGAGGGACATGAAAGGGAAGCAGTGGTTGGGAAGGGAGTAAGACAGGGTTGTAGCCTCTCCCCGATGTTGTTCAATCTGTATATTGAGCAAGCAGTAAAGGAAACAAAAGAAAAATTCGGAGTAGGTATTAAAATTCAGGGAGAAGAAATAAAAACTTTGAGGTTCGCCGATGACATTGTAATTCTGTCAGAGACAGCAAAGGACTTGGAAGAGCAGTTGAATGGAATGGACAGTGTCTTGAAAGGAGGATATAAGATGAACATCAACAAAAGCAAAACAAGGATAATGGAATGTAGTCTAATTAAGTCGGGTGATGCTGAGGGAATTAGATTAGGAAATGAGGCACTTAAAGTAGTAAAGGAGTTTTGCTATTTGGGGAGCAAAATAACTGATGATGGTCGAAGTAGAGAGGATATAAAATGTAGGCTGGCAATGGCAAGGAAAGCGTTTCTGAAGAAGAGAAATTTGTTAACATCCAGTATTGATTTAAGTGTCAGGAAGTCATTTCTGAAAGTATTCGTATGGAGTGTAGCCATGTATGGAAGTGAAACATGGACGATAAATAGTTTGGACAAGAAGAGAATAGAAGCTTTCGAAATGTGGTGCTACAGAAGAATGCTGAAGATTAGATGGGTAGATCACATAACTAATGAGGAAGTATTGAATAGGATTGGGGAGAAGAGAAGTTTGTGGCACAACTTGACCAGAAGAAGGGATCGGTTGGTAGGACATGTTCTGAGGCATCAAGGGATCACCAATTTAGTATTGGAGGGCAGTGTGGAGGGTAAAAATCGTAGAGGGAGACCAAGAGGTGAATACACTAAGCAGATTCAGAAGGATGTAGGTTGCAGTAGGTACTGGGAGATGAAAAAGCTTGCACAGGATAGAGTAGCATGGAGAGCTGCATCAAACCAGTCTCAGGACTGAAGACCACAACAACAACAACAACATTTCAAATAAGAAGAACATACTGTGATTTCAACTGCAGATGTAATTTCACAGTTCTAGAATAAATCAACAGTCATACTAGATTTGAAAAGTTATTGGAAACAAATTGATATCACATCTGTACTGTAGTGTTTTCCTTAAGAACATCTACGTGAGTACTCTGCAATTGACAAATAACTGCATGACAGAAAGTTCATAGAACCACATAGACTGTTTTTCTACCGTCCCACTCCCGTGGAGCGCGCGAAAAAAAACGAACACTTAAATCTCTCCGATCAAGTTCTGATTTATTTCATTACGATCATTAATTTGCACTTCGTAGGTTGACGTCAACGAATACTTCCGCATTCGGAGGAGAACATGGGTGATTGAAATTTTGTGGCAAGGTGTGGCCGCAACGAAAACGCCTTTGTTTTAGTGATCGCCACGCCAACTCGCTTATCACATCCGTGCCTTTCTCCTGTTTCGCGATAAACGAACTGCCCTTCTTTCCTTCCATCCTATCTGATAAGTATACCACACTGCACAGCGACACTCACACAGTGTGGTCAGCCCGTTTAGTGGATTTGTTGCACTTTCTATTCTATCAATAAAATGTCGTCTTTCACTCCCTTTCCTCACAACGTACCTACGTGATCGGGTAGGTCGAGCGCAGAGACTCCGGACTCTCCTTGTCTATAGCTTCTCACAATGGTCCACGATAAAGTTGTTCCAACCCCTTATCTGACAGTAACACTTGCACCCTACGTCTTCAATTATTTGTCGGATGTATTCCAGTTTCTGTCTTCCTTTACAATTTTCTCTCTACTGCTCCTTCTAGTACCATAGATGCTATTCCTTAATTTCTTAACACATGTCCTATCGTCCAGTGAGTTCAACTTGTCAGTGTTTTTTGTATGATCCTTCCTTCGCTGATTCTGCAGACAACCTCTTCATTTTTCACCATATCAGTCCACCTAATGTTCAGGATTCTTCTGTAAGACCACTTCTGGAATGCTTCGATTCTCTTCCGTTTTTTTCCACAGCCCATGTTTCACTACTGTACAGTGCTGTGCTCCAGACGCAAAGAGTGCTGACACTTTCTCATCCCCCTTGTTTCATGATATCCTGTGTCGAGATGATGGGGAGGGGTGCGACATTGGCACATACGTGAATAGAACTGAGAAAGATACTTATAAGACCAGCAGTTCAGCAAATCCCTCAGTGACTTTGTTGAGTATATTAAAAATGTACCTCTGTTGACAGAACCTGTGACGGGAGCCCCGGGCGCCTGCAGGCGGGCTACACGGGTGCTCTTCCGCTGCTAGACCGCCGCTCTTGCGCCTGGTATTAGGCCATCCGGAATCGGAGGTTGTCGAATTGGTTGCCGGTGTGCAAGCGCCTATCTGTACAGGTACATTTTAAAATTCTGGGTAAAGGTGAGGTTTTTGCCGAAATGGAACGTCTTAGTGACCCCTTGCCATTTTATTATTCAAGCATGTATCAATGGTGCATCCCTGGGTGATCACCCCACAAAGTATAAACGTCCTTAACTGTTTCGTATCACTTCAGATTTCGTAGAATGGTTTTGACGGGTCCCTAGTGGTTCCGACCTGTATACAACAGCAAAAATTGCGGTCGCGCTGCGGTGTGATGGCCTTCGACGGAGATGGAGCCTCACAATCTCGTTAAGGAAGGATCGAAACGCCCAAGGGTGTCAACAAAGATTGTGAAGAACGACTTCCTATCGCCATCACCTTGCTCACCGCCTTTTTTTCCGATAAATGTGTGGGAACTAACGCCCCAAGGAAAAGGATGGTTTCATTAACGCCCTTTATGCCTAATTCCTGCGGCCTTTTCGTAGCGGTTCTGAGCGGCCAGGTGTCTGAAAACCGCCTGACCTCAACGCTAGGCTCTTCACCTTAGAGGCGTCAAAAGAAAGTGAGTAAGAGAGAGTGTGACAACTATTCGATCTTGCGACGCTTCCACAGTGGCGTTAGGCAGATTTGTTGTCAACTTTGGTGCAAATGTGACAATATTAACCCACCTCACACGTCACTTGGACATCTGAGCTGTGGCCTTTTTTTGACGTGTGTTGACACTTTACTGTTTGAAGCGTCGCGGACCCGAGGATGACGTCACAGGGCGCTATGCTTTTGCATCATTGCCAGGAGAGGTTGTACGTACCTGTGAGCCAAATTTCAATGTTCAATGGGAGGTAGTCACGGGGTTTCGAAAGATTGAACCATTCAATAATTTTATCTTGGAACTCTTCCATTTGGTCCGTGTTTGCATACACCTTGTTATTCGTTTATTTCTTTATTTTCCCAAACTAGTTTCGGCGACAGACATCATCATGATCATCAGTGAGTTTTTTAATCTAAAGCATGCAGAAAATAGCGTGTTTGTACAAAGACAGTGGCACGTTATTACATTTTTTTCTATTCGTTTTTTGAAATATAGTTTTCTGTGGATTCCAGTAAGGTAATATGAAAGTATAGTTTTCTATGGATACTACTAAGGTAGTAGAAAAGTATCCATAGAAAACTATATTTCAAAAAAGTTATAGTAAAAAATGTAATAATGCGCCTCTGTGTTTGTATAACCATGCTTTTTTATTGCATGTTTCAGATTTAAAAAAAGAAACACTGATGATGGTGATATTTGTCGCCGAAACTAGTTAGGGAAATAAAGCAATAAACGAATAACAAGGTGTTTTCCATCAAAGCGGACTCAGTTTGTGATATTGTTGACTGAACCTTTAGTTGTGTTGCGCAGTTTAATAGGGAACGAGACTGGACCCACAATGGAACCCTGTGGAAACCCGTAATTCGTCGCCGTATTCAGCGTGAAACTTGGTGATCCACTCAGTGAGTGATGAACAGAGTGGCGACCTTACGGACGACGCTGAGACGGGACGGTATGGAGTGCGCCCACCGGACGAGAGATAATTTTACAGTGCATTCTGCCGCGGGACGGCTCGGCGGCAGCGGCGATCTAATTTGGCGCGGACAATGGCTGGGCTCCGGCGCAAGGCCACCGTGTCAGCGGCTATCGCGGAGATTAGCGCTAACGACCGCCGCCGGACGGGGCTGCGCCCGACCTACCTCGTAAACGTTTTTAAAGCGCCGTCGCTGTGCCAGAGGTCCGCGGTTCGCCGCGCTGGCAACAAAGTGCTCCACTGTAGCACCTTCTTTTCTCTTTATCCAGAAGACGTCATTCCTTTGAGAATTAAATTCCATTTAAAGCATCCCAATTCCATACATTGCACTGTAGCAACACAACCGTTCAATGCTAACACTTGTCGCCAAATGGAGCTGTATACAGGGTGTTACAAAAAGGTACGGCCAAACTTTCAGGAAACATTCCTCACACACAAGGAAAGAAAATATGTTATGTTGACATGTGTCCGGGAACGCTTACTTTCCATGTTAGAGCTCATTTTATTACTTCTCTTCAAATCACATTAATCGTGGAATGGAAACACATAGCAACAGAACGTACCAGCGTGACTTCAAACACTTTGTTACAGGAAATGTTCAAAATGTCCTCCGTTAGCGAGGATACGTGCATCCACCGTCCGTCGCATGGAATCCCTGATCCGCTGATGCAGCCCTGGAGAATGGCGTATTGTATCACAGCCGTCCACAATGCGAGCACGAAGAGTCTCTACATTTGGTACCGGGGTTGCTTAGACAAAAGCTTTCAAATGCCCCCATAAATGAAAGTCAAGAGGGTTGAGGTCAGGAGAGCGTGGAGGCCATGGAATTGGTCCACCTCCACCAATCCATCGGTCACCGAATCTGTTGTTGAGAATCGTACGAACACTTCGACTGAAATGTGCAGGAGCTCCATCGTGCATGAACCACATGTTGTGTCGTACTTGTAAAGGCACATGTTCTAGCAGCACAGGTAGAGTATCCCGTATGAAATCATGATAACGTGCTCCATTGAGCGTAGGCGGAAGAACGTGGGGCCCAATCGAGACACCACCAACAACGCCTGCCCAAACGTTCACAGAAAATCTGTGTTGATGACGTGATTGCACAATTGCGTGCGGATTCTCGTCAGCCCACACATGTTGATTGTGAAAATTTACAATTTGATCACGTTGGAATGAAGCCTCATCCGTAAAGAGAACATTTGCAGTGAAATGAGGATTGACACTTGGTTGTATTAACCATTCGCAGAAGTGTACCCGTGGAGGCCAATCAGTTGCTGATAGTGCCTGCACACGCTGGACATCGTACGGAAACAACTGGTTCCCCCGTAGCACTCTCCATACAGTGAAGTGGTCAACGTTACCTTGTACAGCAGCAACTTCTCTGACGCTGACATTAGGGTTATCGTCAACTGCACGAAGAATTGCCTCGTCCATTGCAGGTGTCCTCGTCGTTCTAGGTCTTACCCAGTAGTGAGTCATAGGCTGGAATGTTCCGTGCTCCCTAAGACGCCGATCAATTGCTTCGAACGTCTTCCTGTCGGGACACCTTCGTTCTGGAAATCTGTCTAGATACAAATGTACCGCGCCACGGCTATTGCCCCGTGCTAATCCATACATCATATGGGCATCTGCCAACTCCACGTTTGTAAACATTGCACTGACTGCAAAACCACGTTCGTGATGAACACTAACCTGTTGATGCTACGTACTGATGTGCTTGATGCTAGTACTGTAGAGCAATGAGTCGCACGTCAATACAAGCACCGGAGTCAACATTACCTTCCTTCAATTGGGCCAACTGGCGGTGAATCGAAGAAGTACAGTACATACTGACGAAACTGAAATGAGCTCTAACATGGAAATTAAGCGTTTCCGGACACATGTCCACATAACATCTTTTCTTTATTTCTGTGTGAGGAATGTTTCCTGAAAGTTTGGCCGTACCTTTTTGTAACACCCTGTAGAAGAGGCTACGGAACAAGCTAGTACCTGCCGCATACCAATGCTGCCAACTGTTGAAGAGTTACGAAGGTGAAGGCATTACTTTGCAGTCAACTCTCGTAACATGCGAAACACGTCGCGCTGGCAACAAAGTGCTCCACTGCAGTACCACGTTGCTGTTCTGTCGTGATGGGCGCCTGCGAACTGTGGCTGGATGGTGTCTGAGTTCTTGTTGAAAAGCATCGCATCCTGTCTGTGGAGATCTACCAGTTAGTTTTCTTTTACTCTTTGTATTGTTTCCCAATCTAGATTTCCAGAAAGCTTATGACACTGCACCACACAAGCGGCTTGTAATCGTGTGTTTACGGAATATAGATCATATATGCGAGTGGATTCGTGATTTCCTGCCAGAGATGTCACAGTTCGTAGTAGTTGACAGAAACTCATGGAGTAAAACAGAAGTTGAACCCTCTCTAGCATAGATGCTTGCGCTGGTTCAGTAGGGAACAGTCATTAAGCCGTTGTATCCTCTGCTGAAGCCGGCCGGAGTGGCCGAGCGGTTCTAGGCGCTACAGTCTGGAACCGCGTGACCGCTACGGTCGCAGGTTCGAATCCTGCCTCGGGCATGGATGTGTGTGATGTCCTTAGGTTAGTTAGGTTTAACTAGTTCTAAGTTCTAGGGGACTGATGACCATAGCAGTTACTTTCCATAGTGCTCAGAGCCATTTGAACCATTAGAACTATGCACGAGCAACACTCTCCCTGTTGCAGAGAATTGCAGTTCTAATTTATTTACTTCCTTCCTAGTGTGTGGACGTGTATGAACTTAGGCTAACATTCGAGTGTGTCTTCTGAGTGCTTCACTCATTTTATTAGGCAGTGTATCTTAGCAGTGTAGGCTCATCTTCTTGCTATGTGTAATGATACAGCCTGGCTTACTACCAATTCCATTTGCAAAATTGTGTCATTGTACGACAAAGACTTCAGGAGATACAGCGCCACAAACATTAGCTTTCCTTAAAATGACGATCATCATCAAATATTCAACACACCAATACAGCAATTCATCTGTAAAGTAATCAGACGTTTGCAAGTGTTTTATATGAGGGAATTCGATTGCTTAAGGAATTAAGATTTTGGGGTTACTGGTAAATCAGTGAAACTGCTTTATAGTACGGGGTGTTCAATAACTCTCTCCGCAGTGCCGTTTGATTGTTAGCCGCGCGTGCCGTATGATTTTTCGCCCGCCTGGGTTACTTCCCTTCAAGTGGACTCTCCCAACATTCCACTGTTTCGTTTATCTCAACCAGCGTCAGTAGTATCGTTGGTGTGTGTCGTTACGTGTTGACGTCAACGTTTAAGTTTAGTTCCTTTGTTCGTCTGTTTTGTTTTTGTCAATGTTAAAATGCTAGTCATTGAAGAACGTGTGTTTTTAGTCGAACAAGTGTTCAAAGCTGGCAGTAAATACACAGTTTCAGTTCGTCAAACATTTAATTCAGTTTCCCCGGAGACATCCCACATCGCAATGCTGTGCGAGATATGAGTAACAAATTTCGAAATACGGGTTCAGTGACAGATGCACCAAGAAGTGGTCGTCCTAGCGTTTTGTCTGAGGACAAACTACTCGATATTTCCGATAAAATGTCCACGAGTCCGAACATGCCAGTAAGAAAACTCGCCCAGGAAATCGATGTTAGTGTCGGAACGGCCCGCACACAGGTGTAAGGAAAACATTAGAACTTTTCCCGTACTAAGTGACAGTCGTGCAGGAACTGAAAAATACTGATCATGGCAAGAGAGTGCATTATTGTCAATGGTTCAAAAACTTCGTTCAACAAAATGGAAGGGCTATTCTTAATGAAATGTTTTTCACTGATGAGGCGTGGTTTCATTTCATTTATCCGGGTGCATGAACTCGGAAAATTCTCGTATGTGGAGTACTGCAAACCCATTGTGTATTCATGAGGAATCACTTCATTCTGTGAAAATAGGAGTTTGGAATGCAATTTCTAGACGTCGGATTGTGGATCCCATATTTTTCAATGAAACAATAAACGCATGACATACTGCAGTGATATTCTGTACCCATTCATAAGAGAACTTGTGTTAAGTGAAATACTGAACGGTTATTTTCAGCAAGATGGTGTAACCGCGCTTACAGCTCGCGTTTCAATATCACTGCTTGCTGATGTTTTTGGTGATGGCATAATTTCACAGGGACTTTAGCCTCCACGATCGCCTGACCTAACACCACCTGACTTTTTCTTCTGGGGTGCAGCGAAATCAACTGTGTATAAAAACCGTCCAAAATCCAGCGATGAATTGAAAACTGCAATATCCACTTTCACTGCTTCTGTTACAGAAGAAATGTTACAGCTTGTGTTTGGAAACGTGATTAGACGAATTGAATTGTGTGTCCAACAACAGGGGGCACACTTCCGACATTTAATGTGAAAATTTATAAGTAAAAATGAATATTCAATAAATTAATAACTTGTATTTCACTGAGTTTCATTTCGGTATATTCACTGCGGCATACGTCACGCGCGGCTAACAATCATACGGCACTGCGGAGAGACTTTTTGAACACCCCGTATAATCTCATGCGAAGATGGAATGTTGGTCAGCTTCGAAAAAGATATATTTTCAGGAGGTGATGCCCCTAAAGCTGCTGATAAAATTCTTTATTTAACAACAAGTTGTGGTCGACGGACCGTCATCAGACGCTTAAAACCATTTACAGCGATGTATTAGACGATTACAAAATTATTGAGGCCAGATAATAAAACCACGAGTTTCTCACTGTTGTCACATCGTAATATAAATTACGTTAACCCCGACTGCTGATGTGTTTTTTTCTTTCTTTTTTTTAGTGTTAATTGCTGATGTGGCGTATAGCGCAGTTTATATGCTGACAGTGTGATCTGCTTTACGACTAGCGACTCTTCCAGGCTTCGCGCTTGTAGCACTAATTATCTCGGTAAGATGACTTGTCTGGCGCAGCGGTAATTTTGTTTAAGGGTCGCTACGCAGAGCTGTGATTAAACACCAGGGAACAACGTCACTTCCATATACTGTAAATTAAACGATTTAAGCAGCACACGCCACCTGCCAGCGTACTGCCGCACCTGAAGGCGTAAGGCGACTGCCTCCAACGGAACCTGCAACCAGTAAAGGCCATACATCAAAGGCGCCGCACATTTGTTTGAGGGGCGGTCGCTTCAGTATCAAAATCCCTACAGGAGGTCTTTGATACATAGGATGAAAAAGGTGGCGGTAGTCTTTAATTTATAACATGTATAGAAAGAGAATGTGTATACCGAACGGTTATAATTAAAGTGAAGGGATTCATAGACGTCCAATGTTGGCTGTAATTATCCCATACAGCGAAACTTGGTACATATCCTAATGCGTTAATGCAGAACCAATGTAGGCTGGAAAAAAATTAGTTCCAATTTTGGTCACCAGGTGCTAATTTGGCGCTATGAATAGAAGAAAGGCGTACAGAAATGTTTCCATATGTAATGGACTGGGAATGGGGCCTGGACAAAGAAAGTCAAACAGCTGAGAAAGATATAATGTTGATTTTATTATTGACCACCACTTACACAATTTGTTCAGTATGAGCGCCAGAGACGTCGACGAAACGATGTACAGCGCTGGGTTTGCACCTGGTAGGCAAAATTGGAACTAATTTTTTCCACATTAAATTGGATCCTCATTAGCACATTACCATATCTATGAACTTTCTCTGCCATATGATAATTACAGTTCACACTCGTCCTTTGTCAGTAGCTTCACTTCAGTTAAAATCACCCCGTACATTCGTAGAGATTCTTTCGTGCGGCTCAATGTGCTGGTGCAAGTGTTTGAACTGGACGTCATTTCTGCGAACAGTCTCTCCCTGTCCATTTGTCCAACCGGGAAAAGGCGATCTACAGTTTAACGTGGAATCCGAAACACGTTTCCTCTGTGGCAGATCTACATTTCACTGAGAGATGATTGCTAGGTTAAAAAAGTTCGTGGTTCAGCCAGAATCGTTTCCGTTATCCATCACGGACTAAACCGCTAGACCACCACTCTTGAAAATGACACGGCCAGTTTAACGTAGAATTAGAACCACTTTCTGCTCCTGCCGAATGTGTACATCATTGAGACATGAAGGCCAGGTTAAAAGACAGTGCAAACTTCTGTGGTGGTCTGACTGGGACTTGATCCCGCAACCTCGCAGTTTCCAGGCATGAGCCGCAGCGTTAGGCCACCAGGCCCAACTCAGATTCTGTTCAAGCTTCTCTGTTGTTCGGAGTTGTGGTGGATGTACCACTAGGTCGCAACACCATCGTTTCGGCAGTGCCAGCGGACTTAAATACACCACAGTTCGGCCAATTTCGACAAAATGTTTACATTAATACGCGACCTTCCTCATGAATATATCTATGAGTCAAAACTGGATCACATTCCCTACAGTAGTTCCTGAAATGAGCCTGAACATACAGACAGAAGCGAACATGGAACTACAGTTGATATAAAGGGTGATCCAGCTGCCCTTACATCTGGGATTTATGCAACCCACAACACTTTCAAATGCGACACACAAGATTTTCATAAATTCTCACTCACTGTGTGTTGTACAGAAAACAGGAACGGTATCTTTTCGTAGGAAATTTAAATTTTCTACTGGGATGCACCTTCGCTAGAGGTTATAGTTTTCGAATTATTCAAGAAAAGATACAAAAGTGATCTTCAATTGCGGTTTCTTGAATAAGGCGGTGAACATGTACGAGGCGTGTTTTTTAAGTATGTACCGTTTTGGAACTAAAAAAAGACGTGCTAAGATATCTCAATAATTTTATTTTTACATGAAAGCCCGCACCTTAATCTACGCACTGACGCCATTACAGTCTGATTCTTCCTTGTTTACGTTGTGTACTGACAAGGGAACCTCCCCATTGCACCCCCCTCAGATTTAGTTATAAGTTTTCACAGTGGATCGGCCTTGAAAAACTGAACACAGATCAATCGAGAAAACAGGAAGAAGTTGCGTGGAAGTACGAAAAAAGAAACAAAATATACAAACTGAGTAGTCCATGTGTAACATAGGCAACCTCTAGGCTAACGTGAGCTCAGGAGTGCCGTGGTCCCGTGGTTAGCGTGAGCAGCTGCGGAGCGAAAGGTCTTTGGTTCAAGTCTTCCCTCTAGTAAAAAGTTTAATTTTTTATTTTCAGTTTATGTGACAAACTCTTATGTTTTCATCACTTTTTGGGAGTGATTATCACATCCACAAGAAAACCGAAATCGGGTAACGTAAAAGAATCTTTTTACCCATTCGCCAAGTGTACAAGTTAGGTGGGTCGACAACATATTCCTGTCATGTGACGCACATGCCGTCATCTCTGTCGTATAGAATATATCAGACGCGTTTTCCTGTGGAGGAATCGGTTGACCTATGACCTTGCGATCAAATGTTTTCGGTTCCCATTGGAGAGGCACGTCCTTTCGTCTGCTAATCGCACGGTTTACCGGTGCGGTCGCAAAACACAGACACTAAACTTATTACGGTGAACAGAGACGTCAATGAACGAACGGACAGATCATAACTTTGCGAAAATAAAGAAATTAAACTTTTCACTGGAGGGAGACTTGAACCAAGGACCTCTCGCTCCGCAGCTGCTCACGCTAACCACGGGACCACGGCACTCCTGAGCTCACGTTAGCCTAGATGTTGCCTATCTTACACATGGACTACTCAGTTTGTATATTTTGATTATTTTTTCATAGTTCCACGCAACTTCTTCCTGTTTCCTCGATTGATCTGTGTTCAGTTTTTCAAGGCCTATCCAGTGTGCCAACTAATATCTAAATCTGAGGGGGGTGCAATGGGGAGGTTCCCTTGTGAGTGTTTAAGATGCCTCCGATAATCGTGAATCCCGCCGACTGTGAAGTACGGCCTGTTATAAGATTTCTTAGTGCTAAAGGCCTAAAAGCGATCGATATTCATCGTGAGATCTGTGCAGTTTACGGAGAAAACATTATGGGTGATGGAATGGTAAGAAAGTGGGTGAGAGCATTTAAAGATGGCCGCACAAATGTGCATTATGAACAACGGAGTGGGCGTCCTTCGGTCGTTAATGAAAGTTTGGTGCAGGATGTGGACAACAATAAGGTCAGAGAAAACAGACGCTTTACGATTTCCTCCTTGCGGGATATCTTTCCTAATGTTTGTCGTAGTGTTTGGTTCAAATGGCTCTGAGCATTATGGGACTTAACTTCTGAGGTCATCAGTCCCCTAGAACTTAGAACTAATTAAACCTAACTAACCTAAGGACATCACACACAACCATGTCCGAGGCAGGATTCGAACGTGTGACCGTAGCGGTCGCGCGGTTCCAGACTGTAGCACCTAGAACAGCTTGGCCACGCCGGCCGGCCTTTGTGTTTTGTATGGCATTGTGACCGAGCACTTGAATTACCGAAAATTCTGCGCACATTGGGTACCGACAATGTTGACGGATGTGCACAAAACCAAACGTTCAGACAGTGCATTGACTTTCCTTGAGCGGTACCACAACGACGGTGATGATTTCTTAAGCCAAATTCTTACGGGCGATGAAACATGGGTGGCCTACGTCACTCCAGAATCAAAGCAACAGTCCACGGAAATTGAGCAAGGGGATCGATTTGCTGCAAGACAATGCCCGTCCGCATGTGGCGAATCAGACCAAAGATCTCATCAAATCTTTTCGATGGGTAACTCCGTACGACCCCCAATCTTGCGCCCAGTGACTACCATCTGTTCCTGCACTTCAAGAAACACTTGGGCGGTCGGCGTCTTCAAGACGATGACAAAGTCAAAACAGTGGTGATGCAGTGGTTAACACGTCAGGCGACAGACTTCTATGAGGAGGGTATTCAAAAACTGGTACAACGTTATGACAAGTGCCTCAATATTGACGGAAATTATGTAGACAAGTAGATTAAGGTACTGTATTTTCTAAAAAAAAAAAATGGTCCTGTGCATTTTTTCTGAAGAACTGAGAGTTGGTGCATAGCGAGTACATGAAAATCTTGTGCACGGTATTTGAAGGCCTTGTGGGTTGTATGAATCCCACCGCTAGGGGCGACTGAATCACCTTGTATATAGAGATGACAAGAGTGAAAAATTCATGGCTTCATTATCTGACGTCAGTGATTTTATATTCGCATAATATGATGCTGTAAATGCTTTTAAGAACGTTGGTCTGTCGATCGCATCTGATTGTTAAATAAACCAATTTATCAGCAGCTTGAGATAGTTGTTGTTGTGGTCTCCGGAGACTGGTTTGATGCAGCTCTCTATGCTACTCTGTCCTGTGCAAGCTTCTTCATCTCCCAGTACCTACTGCAACCTACATCCTTCTGAATCTGCTTGGTGTATTCATCTCTTGGTCTCCCTCTACGATTTTTACAATCCACGCTGCCCTCCAATGCTAAATTGGTGATCCCTTGATGCCTAAGAACATGTCCTACCAACCGGTCCCTTGTTCTTGTCAAGCTGCGTCACAAACTCTTCTTCTCCCCAATTCTATTCAATACCACCTCATTAGTTATGTGATCTACCCATCTAATCTTCAGCATTCTTCTGTAGCTTCTATTCTCTTCTTGTCCAAACTATTTATCTTCCATGATTCAAATGGTTCAAATGGCTCTGAGCATTATGGGACTTAACTTCTGAGGTCATCAGTCCCCTAGAACTTAGAGCTACTTAATCCTAACTAACCTAAGGACATTACACACATCCATGCCCGAGGCAGGATTCGAACCTGCGACCGTAGCAGTCCCGCGGTTCCGGACTGCAGCGCTTAGAACCGCACGGCCACCGCGGCCGGCTTATCGTCCATGTTTCACTTCCATACATGGCTACACTCCATACTAACACTTTCAGAAACGATTTCCTGACACTCAAATCAAAACCCGATATTAACAAATTTCTCTTCTTCAGAAACGCTTTCCTTGCCATTGCCAGTCTGCATTTTATATCCTCTCTGGTTCGACCATCATCAGTTATTTTGCTCCCCAAACAGCAAAACTCCTTTACTACTTTAAGTTTCTCATTTCCTAATCTAATTCCCGCAGCATCACCCGACTTCATTCGGCTACATTCCATTATCCTCGTTTTGCTTTTGTTGATGTTCATCTTATATCCTCCCTTCAAGACACTATCCATTCCGTTCAACTGCTGTTCCAAGTCCTTTGCTGTCTCTGATAGAATTACAATGTCATAGGCGAACCTCAAAGTTTTTATTTCTTCTCCACGGATTTTAATACCTACTCCGAATTTTTATTTTGTTTCCTTTACTTCTTGCTCAATATACAGATTGAATAACATCGGGGAGAGGCTACACTCCTGTCTCACTCCCTTCCCAACCACTGCTTCCCTTTCGTGCCCCTCGAGTCTTCTAACTGCCATCTGGTTTCTGTACAAATAGTAAATAGCCTTTCGCTCTCTGTATTTTATTCCTGCCACCTTTAGAATTTGAAAGAGGGTATTGCAGTGAATATTATGAAAAGCTTTCTCTAAATCTACAAATGCCAGAAACGTAGGTTGGCCTTTCTTTAATGTAGCTTCTAAGATAAGTCGTATGGTCAGTATTGTCTCACGTGTTCCAATAGTTCTACGGAATCCAAACTGATCTTTCCCGAGGTCGGCTTCTACCAGTTTTTCCATTGGTCTGTAAAGAATTCGCGTTAGTATTTTGCAGCTGTGACTTATTAAACTGATAGTTCGGTAATTTTCCCACCTGTCAACACCTGCTTTTATTTGGGACTGGAATTATTATATTCTTGAGATAGTAATCATGAAAAAAATTCAAGTTTTGAAAAAATAACCTGAATAGTTCTAGTAGACCTAATCCGTTTCGTGGTCGTGGATTATGATTTTTTTGAGATCGTCCACGGTGGCTCCGGGTAGAAATCTGTGTACGCTTAACAGTTCTTAGGACAGCAAAAGCATTTAAGACCGCGGCGTGTGGGGGAGGACCGGGGGCTGTCTTCGTTTGCTGTGGGTTTTATGTGGAGCGCTGTGATCGCTGTGTTGGAATCTGTTCGCGGCGGAAGTAGCTTTGGCTGTCGGTAAAAATTTTCTAACCGCGAGACCCGGTCCACGTGTACTGCGACCAGGCGCAGAGGGGCGCACATTTCCGGATCGTTACTCCGCGAAGGGTGCTCGGGCCGAGTGGCGCGTGCCCGCTTAGCCGCCGCCACGCGCTCGGATATTCATCACCACGGCCGCGCCGCGCCGGCCGCCTGGCTGCAGTGCTTGGCTCTCAAGTGGCCTGCGGAGGCGACGGTGGCGCTCCTGGCGGGTGGCTGCCGCGATCGATAGGCGTGTGCGCCGCGGGGAAGCCCCGCTCCGCTCCGGCTGTCCCCTACCGTCCCGCAGCAAATAACACACCCTGTCCTGCCCCTCCTGTGGCGAATTCCCTGCTTTCTTTTCAAGTGGGACTACCTCCCGCGATGATTTCGAAGCCCTGCGATCGTAAGCAGATAGTGTCGAAATCTTCCACGCGCCGCGACGGCCGTTGCTCATCGCAGTGTCAGTGCGAAGCTGGTGGTTCCCAACGTCACCGAGAGGTGGCAGAGCCGACACCTCCACAGCTCGGAGCACCCCTGCGCCAGTTAATGCGCACGCAGTGTTCAGGGAAATGAAAGGCCAGGGGAAGGAAAATTATTACTTCGAGGAAGTTAACAGTTTCTTGTTCCTGAGCAGTTTTGCTGGTGACCGCAAGATACACTTTTCAGAAGTCAAATTACTGTCTCGTGGGAGATCGCATCTTAAGGCTGCTCTATTATACGACCACTTCCTATTCAATACCTCCACACCTATAAAACCTTTATCCAACCACTCCATGTTGTATCTGACAATTAGTAATTTTTCGCAACACAACTTTTATTGATGCAAGTTCACAAGGTTGATGGTTGAATATACAAACGAAAGGTAACAATAATGAAAAAAGTCTTCTAATTGAGGCAAACAAAAGTTCACTCTCTCACACTAGTAAAAGTCCAATTCCCAGACGAAAACGTAATCTTCGACGGCTGCAGTACACGAGGTCGGCATCCAGCGTGAACTTAACTTTCGGCCTGGTTCTAGCCCCTAAATAACTGTCTCCAGCCAATGTTTTGGCGTAGTGATACTAACTGCAGGCTGTCGCTTGAGCTCCCCCTGCAGGAAGCAGTGCTCAGAATGTCTGTTTCCATTATCTTGTTTGTAAATAGCCGGTGTTTACCATGGTGCTTTTGGTACGCCTTGGGTTAGGCAACGTCGTCCGGTGTGGTGTTATATGGGTTGCTGGCCCTCAGGGGCTACTTTGGCTCCGGTATAACACTCCTCTCTCCTAAATTCGTGCTCCAACAAAATTTTTGCATTCCCTGCAAATCTGCAAACTGCATGCAGTCCACCTGGCCTTACGCACCCCTTTAACATCCCCCCCTAACACCCTGTATGAACTTCTTAATTTTATCTTTCTTGCCTCCCAAGCTGAACAGCTTCCGATTTCTTGTACTTTCCATGAACACAAAAGCAATCACACTATCATTCTATCTCCGATTATGAACCCTCGTTCAAATGGTTCAAATCGTTCTGAACACTATGGGACTTAACATCATCAGTACCCTAGAACATAGAACTACTTAAATCTAAATAACCTAGCGACATCACACACATCCATGCCCGAGACAGGATTCGAACCTGCGACCGTAGTGGTCGCGCGGTTCCAGACTGAAGTCTAGAACCGCTCGGCCACAACGGCCGTCTTGAACCCTCGTCCTCTGCCGGAGTTGTACGAGGGTTATTCGGAAAGTAAGGAACGATCAGTCGCGAAATGGAAACCACAGTGAAAATCCGATGAAGTTTCTGCACTGGTGTTTTGGGCAGTACACTCTGGTATGCCCGTCGATCGTGTTCCGTCGTTCTTTTTAGTTCTGAGCACACAGGGAGCACATAAAGATACCTAGAACAATGGTGTCTCCCGCCAAGTACAGGGGCCTGGTGAGAAATTTCGCCTGAAGCTATGCAGCCAACATCACATAACTGTCGTGCGTTGTTTTCTTCAAGACAATATTCTCAGCCGCATTCTGCATGGGCCAATGAAGATACTCCTGCATCGTCTCCAATTGGAAATGTTTGATTACTCACAATACAGCCTGTAATGTCTCCCTCTGAGTTTGATCTCTGTGCACATGAACCGCTGGCTATGAAGACAACGAGCTGTAGGCCAGCGTAGAGAATTGGCGGAAAGCTCTGGCGGCTGCCTTCTATAACGAGGGTGTTGGAAAGTTGGTACAACGCTACGACAAATGTCTAAGTCCGATCGGCGACTATGGAGATAAGTAGCTGGAAGTCGTAGCTAACTGTTGAAAATAAAACAGTTTCGATTTTCACTGTGGTTTCCATTTCGCGACCTATCATTCCTTACTTTCCGAATAGCTCTCGTATTAACACGTCGAGTCAACTTCGCATCTACACAGTCTCAATGCTTATTCCTCGAAAACCTTAACTGCCTCCACCTATATGACTGCAGAATCAGCCAGCGTTAAAACAACTGTCGTCGTCCTCTTCAAGGCTATCCCCTATGCCCCTGCCCACGCTCCCACATTCCTCCATCCGAACCCAGCCAAACGCTTGATTCCGGAACCCCCTCTCCTACTTTACCATTCCTCGCCCCTTCCAAACAACCCTCTTTATCTACTAGTCCTACGCCATTCCCTCGTTTTTATGAAGACTGCCATCAAATGAGTCTATTTTAAAAAAGACAGCAATATTTTACTTGGAATCTCTAATGTACAGCCGTCTGTTTTAACAATTTTAAGACCTCAATACTTTCACTGCGTGACGAAAAAATGCATCTCCCAGAAAGTGAGGAGAAAACGAAATGAAACTTTTCAGCAATAACAAAATCGAGTCGAACCGACAAAGAACGTGACAATTTGAACCCATTTATCAATATGATGTGCCGCACCCTCTGTCCTGGATGCATTCATTGATTCCTTGGGGGAAGTGTGTGACAAAGGCGTTGTATCTGCTGCCGAAGCAATCTCACCCACAGATGTTGTAACTGGTTCCTACTATACTAGATACTGGCACAGCTAGTTCCACAACCTATTCTGTCGGACCTAGTCCCAGAAGCTATGTTATCAGGAACACATATGGGGATCTAGCTGCACATGGGAGTACTTCAATGTTTGCAGTTAGTAGACACATGGCCCATTTGTGGATAAGCGTTGCCCTGTACAAAACTGGCACCACTATACTGCCACATGAGAGGTGACTATAGTTGTAAAACTACCATATGCTGCTGTAGACTATCACAAGTAAGAACAGACTACACTAGTAGCTTTGGTCAGTTAAGATTGTAACTGCATTACACATATGTTAGATGTGTTGCATACCTATCAGGCGTTACCTCATTTCGATAACTTTGCCCATGTATAGATGACTGTCTTATTAGGTTCCTGTTGTACACAGAACTGGTGATATGCCTAGAAAGTAACTGAGAATGTATAAAGGGCCATGTCACTTGTGGAACGTTTTTATTGAACGTAGTTATTCACCTGTCTGTTACTTAAAAATAAAGAATATTTAGAGCAAAATTGAAATTCTCAATATTTAATTCAGGTGTTGTTCGAAAATTGTTGCTTTGTAACGAGAAACAGACGGATGTTGTAAAAAAAAATTTAAAAATTCATATTTATCATAGAGTGCTATGAAACGCATTTTTCACAAAAAAAGTAAAATTAGGAAGAACTGAAACAAAAAACATGGCTTCAATAGGTCATCGAGCTTATATAAAGCATTCTTCCGTTATTCATAAACAACTTTCGTATTTATCAGTTATATCAGGGAACCCTTGCCTTTGATCAAGATGAAGAGCATCCTACTGAGAACAAAGACAACAGTAATGATATAAATTTTTTTATGTTGGTGCATGCAAATTGCACTTGCATCAATAGTAATTGCCTCTGTTACATAAAAACGCTGACGTTACCGGTATTCATTTTCGCTCGTCGCCACAGATTCCACGTAATGTCCCGCTCCAGCTGTCTTCCCCTTAATTAACGAGCGTCGTTCAATAAGTGGCAGTCTAAAGGCGGTGCAGTCATGCACTGTGCGGCTGGTCGCGGCGGAGGTTGCAGTCCTCCCTCGGGCATGGGTGTGTGTGTTTGTCCTTCGGATAATTTAGGTTAAGTAGTGTGTAAGCTTAGGGACTGATGACCTTTGCGGTTAAGTCCCATAAGATTTCACACACATTTCAACATTTTCAGTAAGTAATGCACCAAATTGTTTTTCTCAGATGGGCTCTTAACTTATTGTTAAGAGTCAGAATGGTGACAACACACATCAACATGTCTTGTCCATGACCTATTTTTCTACGTAGTCTCCATCACGTCCTGTGATCGTACGCCAACGTCGAGGAAGAGCATGTAACGCCTGCTGGTGAAAGCTCTTGTCCTGCAGGTGTAGTCATGTTTTCATTCGTGACTGACATTCTCGTCATCTTCAAAGTGTGTTCCACGTTGAGAATCTTTAAGCGGCCCAAAGGGATGGAAGTCCGAGGGTGCCAGGTCTGCACTGTAGGGCGGATGAGGCAGTGATGTCCAACCCAATTTGGCGATGTGTTCCCGGGTTCTCAGACTTGTGTGTGGCCGTGCATCACAGTGTTGGAGCAAGATTTGTGCTGGATTCTTGTCCGATCGAACACGTCGGAAACGGTTCTAGAGTTTATTCAGAGTCCTCACGTATGCCTCTGAATTGACGGTTGACCCTTTTGGCATCACATCCACGAGAACGACGCCATCACAGTCCCGGAAGACTGTCACCGTGACGTTTACGGCAGAGAGGGTTTTCTCGCATTTCTTCTTTTCAATGGACTGCCTATTTGTTCTCGGCCCAAAGTGGTGCACCCAACTTTCGTCCCCCGTAACGATGTAACGATCCGTGACAGAAAGGGCTCTCCGTCGGTCTCAAAACGCTCCAACAATTCAGATGAAATGGCCTTTCTTGGAATCTTGTGGTCGGCTGTGACCATTCGTGGAACCCATCGTGAGCACCTCTTTGAATATCGGACAGTCTCGGTTACTGCAGACGCACTTCCAATGCTCACCGACAACAGTGGAGCCAATTGTCGAGTTGTGATGCGCCGGTCGGCACGAATAATGGCATCCGCACTATTCAGCATGTCTGGAGCAGTGGCTGTGACAGAACGTCCCGAGCGTGGTTGATCAAGGAGCTCTGTTTCTGCATTTCCTGAGTCTGTAACTTTCTTTACCCATCGCCCAACTGCGCTTCTATCAACTGCAGCAGCGCCATACACTGCACACAAACGTTTATGGATGTTCACCAAGGTTTCTTTTTCTGCACACGAGAATTCAATAACAGCACGCTGCTTGTAACGCGAGCCGAACGTAGACGCCATCTTGACGCTGTACTGCGCCTCTGCCGTCTGCCAGAACGGTTCATAGGCGCACAGAACAAACAACAAATGTGAAGCACCAAAAAGGACGTTTGTCTGTGTATGTTAATGGCTGTTTTAGAAAATGTGGGGCGTTACTTATTGAAGGAGCGTCGTACATTCACTTATGTCTCGTTCCCTACCAATGCTACTTGTAATCCTACCGTGTACTACGTTATTTGTGTACCGTACCAAAACAACCGAACCGTAGTTTTCGTGGAGCGCATCTCTGGCTTAACAGATGAGGACGTAGGATGCCCGTCACGTAGCGTTGTTCGTCAGGGTTTGCTCAGACTTGAAGCCTGTCGCGATGGCTCCCCCCCAATCCGTGATACCAGGAGTAGCCCCGATGTGCTTCTCCAGAACATTGGAACAGTGGGACCTCTCGCACCGGATCACCGACGATGCTTATCCTGGGGAGTGCAGAGCCGCGATTCATCGCTGAATACAATGCGGCGCCATTCATTCGTCACGTAGCGTTGTTCGTCAGAGTTTGCTCAGTCACTGCAAGTCCTGACTTGAAGCCTGTCGCGATGGCTCCCCAATCTTGCTTGCAGGCCACGGCGCCACTGCGAGCGCAAGGTCAGTGTTGTGGTGTTATCGGCAGCCTGTGCGTGGGACGGTAATTCCCCAGTCCGGCTGCCGGCACTCTCCAACCAGTGGTGCAGGATGATGCAGGTGGTTACGATGTGCTTGGCGTACGAGGCGGCGGTTCTACCTTTTGGTGGTCTGGCGTGGTTGACCGGATCCCCACATCAGACGACTGTCACATCCGAATGCTCCATAAATTTGGATGATGCACGATTCTACCAGATGGCCAAATGTAGTCCGACAGCGAGGGCCCTTCCAAACCCTGTCAGGTGCTGATAACGCTGTCTCGTAGGAGTTGTACGGCGTGTATATTTCTATTGTCTGTTGTCAAATCACAATTTATGAAAGATGTTTATATTTTATTAATAAGATTAAGTATGAATAATTAATATTTGTCATGTTGGAAATAATTGCGGTAGCAGGGAATGTCTGCACCAAAGTATTGCTGGCAAGAGAGACCGCACATTGATATAATTTTGAAAGGGGCGGTAGAGACAGCGTATGGATACATTTTAACAAAAGAGCGGGAAAGACCGCGCATTGATACATTTTGTAATGGTAGCAGGGATTGTCTGCACCAGAAAGCATTCTTGGCTGGAGAAACCGTACTTCAGCGTTCGTAGGAGGTCAGTAGTAAGCGAGATGTGAAGCGAGAGGTTGAGAGGAGCGGTGTACCTACCAGCCACCAGCTATGATTTACGAGAGATTGTAAACGGATGTACAGAGTCATCAGCTAACTATTATAATAAGCGGAACTAATATTATTGATTTTTTTCTTTTTTTTTTTTTTTTTTTTTTTTAGAAACTCAAGACTACTGAAGGTATGTTTGCGCAATGCTAGTTGTAAGATTATTGTAAAAAGTAAGTCCCATTTGAACGTTTGTAAAATCATTTCATTACCAACAGTAAATATTTGAAGCGTTTTCAGAATATAATTAATTTTTGCCAGCAATGTTGCATTATTGATTATAATCCATCCCAAAAACCATCAACATAAAACTTTGCAAAAATTTTATTGTTGTCAAGAAAAAGTTTAACAATGAATTGCGTAACTTCAGTCAAATTAATTAAAGAATAACGTCAGCTTTGCTAATAAAGAATACCGTCAGCTTTGGTAATAAATACAGCCACTTATTATGGCAGCCCACCAGCGGCTAATAGAGTATAGTAAACCAGAGTAAGTATATTCATGTCGCAGTTCGATGTAGCATGCAGATGGCGATCCAGTAACAGTAAAATAGGTAAGGAACAGTTTTGGGTTATTGCAGATAACGACTAAGGGCCACACGACGACGACACATTCTATGTTTCGTCCAAATAATCCGAAAATCACTTTTAAAAAGCAGCAATTAAATTTGTATGCGAAGATTGAGAAAGAGAATAAATTTCAAAGGAAAGATTTCATTTGTTATTATTAAGCAAGAGATAGAAATCCTAAGGAAAGGTTACATAGGTTATTGTAAAAGGGAAGGTTATCATTAACAAAAGAGGTATAGAGGAGACGGAAAGGTTGCAGAGTACGCGGCATCTCTGCGTCCTTCACAGTGGTCACTCAACACCTGACGCTGTTCAGGCCTTGTAACAACACTGCCAAGTGTAGAAATGTGAAAACGGAATTTAATTGCAATAATTAAACGTCTGTTCTTTGAAACTGATAAACAATTTGGAAATTTGTGATAAGGTCTTATGGTACCAAACTGCTGAGGTCATCGGTCCCTAAGCTTACACACTACTTAATCTAAATTAAACTAACTTACGCCAAGGACAACAAACACACACCCATGCCCGAGGGAGGACTCGAACCTCCGACGGGGCGAGCCGCGCGGACCATCACAAGGCGCCTCAGACAGCTGGGCTACCTCGCGCGGCTGATAATATTTTATTCAGTATAACCGCCATCGCTATTTACACATTTCTCCTAATTCTCTGGCAGGCTATGAAGGCCACACCAAAGAAACAGTTCTTCATTTGAAGCGAACCAGTCAGCGAGCCATTTTCGTACATTGTCACGCGAATTGAACCGCTGTTCAGCGACAGCGTGTCCCGCTGATACAAATGGATGATAATCGTGTAGGGCCAAGTCTGCAGAATAAGCCGCATGTCCTAGTATTTCCCAACTGAATGCCTCGATCGTTTCCCAGACCCGTTTTGCTGTGTGTGACGGGGCGTTATCGTGGATCAATATGACTCTATGTTGCCTTTCTCCATATTCCGCTCATTTTTCACGTAATGCTCGATTTAAATCGATTATTTTCTGTTGGTAGAGATCAGTATTAATGTTTCACCAAGTTTTAACAGCTCGTAATAGATGTCACCCTTCTGATGCCACCAAACACAGAGCATTGTCTTCTTTCCATAACGATTGGGTCTTACAGTGGATTTCGATGGTTTGCCTGTATTCACCCATGATTTACGATGCTTAGGATTCTCAAAATATATTCATTTTTCGTGATCTGTCGCTATTCGATGGTAAAAACGACTTTCTTTTGTATCTGGCGAGCAGCATTTCACAAGCGATTTGCTTACTGACTTCCATTCAGTTCATGCGGAACCCATTTTCCCACTTTCTGCACCTTCCCCGTAGCTTTCAACCGAAGAGAAAGGGCTTTCTGTGCCACATTCAATTGTTACACGAGTTCCTGTTGAGTTTGAGTATGGTTTTCATCCAATAAGGCGTTCAATTCGTTGTCTTACAACTTTTTCGGTGGTTTCCCGCACGCGTTGTTTCTCACGTCAGAATCACCACTTAAGAATTTTTTTTAACGCTCGAAACACCGTGTTTTTCCAAGAGCATCATCGCCGAAAGCTTCGACAAGCATTCGATGCGATTCTGCAGCGGTTTTCTTCAAATCATAAAAGAAAATCAATGCTGTCCGAAAATCGTAGTTCGTAGGCACAAAACTGGACGTGTTTACGGGTTTGAAACAGATACCGATGTATGAAATTTTTATTACTGTGTGTCGACGTTCATAGTCAGGCGTTACAGGAAGCAGGTGGCGCTGAAGACACAGTCTCAGGGGCTCTGCGCTGGCGGCTAGCACCGTCTGTAGGGAAACTCCGATTTCATACGTCTATACCTTGTAAACACTAACGAACCTTGAGGCCTTTCTGCCTGTCACAGATATTTGAAACTCGAATAATTTTCATGTCCGTCAATGCGGTGTACGTGTATGAAGTTATGCTGAAATCCGACAATGTTTCGTGCGTATTTCACTTTTTTTGTCGGCCAGTGTATTATATGTTGTTGTTTTTTTTACGGTTAAAAACGTCCTCCTCGTTTGCTCTTAAGTTTTTCGTGTTTATTCCCAGTGTTTCTCTCATATTTCCGGGCTCAATTTACGAAATACGAAACCTAATGTCTAATCTTCTCAAACGCATTTCACCTCACTCAGGAACAAATACATACAGTGGAATGTATTGCAGTGTGAAACGAGTATGGACGCTTAAGCTATTTGCTTGAAAACGATCCACCGTTGAACCCCTCCAATTACACTGATAATAAAAAGAATACAGCCTAGTTGCCCATGTTCTCATTCTCAAAATACGCTGTGGCTATGGACTCCCACAAAAATAATATTTTAAATATATGGTTCAAATGTCTGTGAGCATTATGGGACTTAACATCTGTGGTCATCAGTCCCCTAGAACTTAGAACTACTTACACCTAACTAACCTAAGGACATCACACACATCCATGCCCGAGGCAGGATTCGAACCGGCGACCGTAGCAGTCTCGAGGTTCCGGACTGATGCGCCTAGAACCGCTCGGCAACCAAGGCCGGCATAATATTTTGAAATCTATATTATGCATCAGATGCTTTTGAGCTGAAGATGGACTCAGTGTCCGAAATGCATCGCGTAATTTAATAAAACACGAAAAAATTGTGACTCGAGGCAATTATATTCAAACTATCAGCGTATTTGTTTTAGAATTATGATTCTTTAATCTGCGAATGCTCTCGCTTGAACAACAGCATTGTACCGCTAGCAGCCCACCTTTGCCCTGATGTAAACTTAAAAACAAATATTTAAGAATTAAACATTAGACAAAAATTTTCACGTCTGACGCGATAGAAGTACTCTATACTACTATACAAGAAACACTCCATCAACCTCAGCTCCACCGTCTGTCGCTTTGCCTTCAGAACGAAGCTGTGCTTCGTACAGCCGGTGTTCACACGAACCGTGTTGATTCCTATACAGGAGTTGTTCCGTCTCCACAAAATTCAAGATACGTTAGCTCATCGTATGATGCAACTTCCATTGGCCTGTTACTAAACTACCAATAAATTCCTGATTCTTTCAGGAATCAAAATCCAGTATGTAAACTAGTTTTGAACTTCTGATTATGCACTTCACAAATGATTTAATGTGTTGAATATTTGACACTAAGAGTGTTACCGAGGAAAAGCTTGGTTTTTAATTATGCTCAAAGTTTTTGCAAGTCGCTCACAATATGGAAGTCTGGATGAATATATTCTGGTTAATCTGCACTTCATTTCAAGCAAAAGCAAATTTTCATGTATCCTGAATTGTGTGTCGTACAATATCATTGTGCGGCCACATTCAGTGATGTATGTGGATATTGTCTGGAACGTGTGTTACGAATAGAGTTAGTAGTGAAGAAGTAATATATTCAGATGTCATGTCTGATGTTTAAGTTTTACTGCGCGCCATTCTAACCAGAGGTTAGCTTTTCACGCGTCCCACTCTGTATGACGTGATGCTTCCTGAACTAAGTGTCGTACAACGATATAATTTTGCAGGTGCATTCAATGGAATGCGAGGATACAATCTCCGAACTGTGTTGGGAATAGAGTCGGTAGTAAAGAACAAGTAAATTAAACGTCGAGCCTAAAGTTCAAGTTTTAGAGCACGAACAGCGAAAATATAATAAGCGATAAGCTTATTCTCACATACTGGACGAACAGAAAAAAATGGTTCAAATGGCTCTGAGCACTATGGGACTTAACTTCTGAGGTCATCAGTCCCCTAGAACTTAGAACTACTTAAACGTAACTAACCTAAGGACATCACACACATCTATGCCCGAGGCAGGATTCGAACCTGCGACCGTAGCGGTCACGCGGTTCCAGACTGTAGCGCCTAGGGCCGCTCGGCCACTCAGGCCGGGGCGGACGAATAGAGTCCGGGTATTTGCACACCGTCAGTTACTCTGACTCGATACAAACACACAATATCTAACTGTAACACTTCTAAAAGTGTGTTAAACTTTTAACATAAGATTACACCTCTTAATAAGTAGATTATGACAGCATTTAAAATTTTTAAACTCGGTCAGTAATCACGCGAAATATTGAAAATTAGGTGTCTGTTGACTGTGGAAGCCATTGGATAGACAACTTGCAACTGGTACTTGTTTCCATGTTCCTGGGTAGCTGTGTATAGAGGTGCTCTGAAATTCCGCTTACGAACTAATAGGATTTGTAGAAGGGATTGAGTAGATAATATTTTTAATTGGACCGGTTATAACCATTTGAAAACACGTTGATAACGCGACCACTTATACGAGTAATTTATTCGGTGTGACCCAGTACATCACTTGTTTTAAAGTTCCACTCATCAATAATCAAAGAAACAAAAGAGAAACTTAATTAGTTACGACAAACACTGATGTTTACGATACAGCGTTTCCAATTCGGGTCTGCGGCGTCTCCTTGGAGCACAACGACAAGAGACCACAACTTCTGGAAGTTGTTCCGTAATTGCGGCGAGAAGGGTATGCTATGTTGTCGGACATTGTGGATAACAATCTTGATAAAGACGACGAGGAGCTCATTCATTACCGCGAGATTTGCGATGCAGAAGCATCACGTCGATGTATTCAGCAAACGCGTGTTCAGCCATGTTGCTCTAATTCTCAGCGACGCCACAGTGAGGATCGAACCAGGTCAGAGAAGCAGGGCAGACGCCAAATTACATCAGCCGACCCCGACGCAAGCATCCCTCACCGTGGCTACCGTGTTGCATACCAACCTAGCAAACGCGTTCTCAAGCCGCTGTACGACGGAAACGGTACGCTTCCGGACATAGGTTCCTGTTCAGAATCTTATGTACTCACACCTCTCTACAAGTACGAAAGGTTTATAAGGGGAATTTTAGACTAACCTGTAGTAGTAAAGATCTGACACGAACATTTTGTTTGTCATAACCTTCTAAAATCAGTTTTACTGAGTCTTATGCCGGCCGCGGTGGTCTAGCGTTTCTAGGCGCTCAGTCCGGAACCGCGCGACTGCTACGGTCGCAGGTTCGAATCCTGCCTCGGGCATGGATGTGTGTGATGTCCTTAGGTTAGTTAGGTTTAAGTAGTTCTAAGTTCTAGGGGACTGATGACCACAGATGATAAGTCCCATAGTGCTCAGAGCCATTTTACTGAGTCTTATGAGGGGAAAGTGCAAGGGGACTCAGATTGGTGTTAAGCTGTCCACACAATTACATTACCCATCTGCGTGAGACAAATCTGCAGTAACAGGAGCCAATTATTTACAGAGCTTAACGTGACAGCTCTACATAGATTTCGCCCAACTGTACTGTGCTGGTATGGAGTTTCATTCATTCATCGACCTCCGTTTCTTTTTTTTAATGTAACTGTCCTTCGAAAAAAGATACTTTAAGACAAATTCTAGATTCATCACTGTTTATTTTAATTTAATCTTGTCAAAGCATCAGTTTTCAGCATACAAGATACGAGGGCAGTTCAATAAGTAATGCAACACATTTTTTTTCAGAAACAGGGGTTGTTTTATTCAGCATTGAAATACACCAGGTTATTCCCCAATCTTTTAGCTACACAACACTATTTTTCAACGTAATCTCCATTCAATGCTACGGCCTTACGCCACCTCGAAATGAGGGCCTGTATGCCTGCACGGTACCATTCCACTGGTCGATGTCGGAGCCAACGTCGTACTGCATCAATAACTTCTTCATCATCCACGTAGTGCCTCCCACGGATTGCGTCCTTCATTGGGGCGAACATATGAAAATCCGACGGTGCGAGATCGGGGCTGTAGGGTGCATGAGGAAGAACAGTCCACTGAAGTTTTGTGAGCTCCTCTCGGGTGCGAAGACTTGTGTGAGGTCTTGCGTTGTCATGAAGAAGGAGAAGTTCGTTCAGATTTTTGTGCTGACGAACACGCTGAAGTCGTTTCTTCAATTTCTGAAGAGTAGCACAATACACTTCAGAGTTGATCGTTTGACCATGGGGAAGGACATCGAACAGAATAACCCCTTCAGCGTCCCAGAAGACTGTAACCATGACTTTACCGGCTGAGGGTATGGCTTTAAACTTTTTCTTGCTAGGGGAGTGGGTGTGGCGCCACTCCATTGATTGCCGTTTTGTTTCAGGTTCGAAGTGATGAACCCATGTTCCATCGCCTGTAACAATCTTTGACAAGAAATTGTCACCCTCAGCCACATGACGAGCAAGCAATTCCGCACAGATGGTTCTCCTTTGCTCTTTATGGTGTTCGGTTAGACAACGAGGGACCCAGCGGGTACAAACCTTTGAATATCCCAACTGGTGAACAATTGTGACAGCACTACCAATAGAGATGTCAAGTTGAGCACTGAGTTGTTTGATGGTGATCCGTCGATCATCTCGAACGAGTGTGTTCGCACGCTCCGCCATTGCAGGAGTCACAGCTGTGCACGGCCGGCCCGCACGCGGGAGATCAGACAGTCTTGCTTGACCTTGCGGCGATGATGACACACGCTTTGCCCAACGACTCACCGTGCTTTTGTCCACTGCCAGATCACCGTAGACATTCTGCAAGCGCCTATGAATATCTGAGATGCCCTGGTTTTCCGCCAAAAGAAACTCGATCACTGCCCGTTGTTTGCAACGCACATCCGTTACAGACGCCATTTTAACAGCTCCGTACAGCGCTGCCACCTGTCGGAAGTCAATGAAACTATACGAGACGAAGCGGGAATGTTTGAAAATATTCCACAAGAAATTTCCGGTTTTTTCAACCAAAATTGGCCGAGAAAAAAAATGTGTTGCATTACTTATTGAACTGCCCTCGTACATGCATAATTCGTAAACTAAATACTAATTTAATAAACACCCTCGAAACACCTGCTTTATCCATCAGGTTTTGAAATTAACAGGAAGAGCAAAAATAAAATTGGTTACTTTTACATCCGTCGAATTCTTTTTTCTTGTGTAGCATCATTCTAAACGGTGGAAAATTAGAAAGTAACCCTCACATTTCATTTTTCATCCAGTGCTTACTGAATTTGCCCATGCATTTACTACTGCTGCATAACAAGTTGCATAGTCTTAGGATATGATGTTCCGAAACAGTTATTTTCATGGGGAACTTTGCGGAATAATTGTAGACCTCCAGGAAAAAAAACAAAACGTGAAAATCTGATATTTTATGGAGAAAAGATTTAACGCGAGTGTGGATCTGGGGCTAGTGTTACAGCTGTCACACTAGAGCCGACTGCTGTGTACTGACAGGATACGCTTGCAGTGGAACGTCGCTCTGATCACAGTACTGAAGTGCATGGGGACGAAGCTGTAGCAGTTTTGAAACCGAAAGCAAAGAAATTAAAAACGGTAGACGTTGCTTACTGGAAGAAAAGTACTAAGAGAAGTAGTCTCTGTTCTCCGTGTCAAGATATGGCGGTTCGACAAGAATACGGAAATACCGCGAGGAATCCATGCTTGAAGATACATTCAGATAGCAAGCCTTCAGGTCGTGCCATTGTGTTTGACGACGAACGCCACCTGTTCAGTGCCCAGAATACGTTGAAAGTGTCAGCCGTGGTCACAACAGTGTTTTCTGTAGATGTGAGTCCATTATATCTGAGCTAAGTGAAATCGAACGTGGGTAAATTTATGGTGGGAGCATGGTGTTTCAAGAGGCATGCTATCGATGATTTAAACCGCGTGGAAATAATGCTGTTGCTTGGAACAACTGTCAAATGTCCCGACGGTAAGAAAACTTACTTCTTCATACAGGATCTTCGCTTCTACAGAACCGAATGCTAGGATTTTTTCTCAGAAGCACAACCAGCGTCAATTTTGAAAAAAAAACACGCATTACTTTCAGTTAATTTCAATACGTCTTAGTCGAATGTCTGACTAGTAACAGGGTTGTGGATCGTCCCAATAACATCCCTCCTCGCTTTACCTGACACAGTCATGGAGTTGTCAATATCTTAAATGTTTGCGACGAAATCTCTAGCAATCCAATCGTTAACTCCTCTTTAAAAATTTGGAAAACGACGCTGTCTCTTCTTCGTGGACTCCTTTTTTGGTGTCACCGCCAGACACCACACTTGCTAGGTGGTAGCCTTTAAATCGGCCGCGGTCCGTTAGTATACGTCGGACCCGCGTGCCGCCACTGTCAGTGATTGCAGACCGAGCGCCGCCACACGGCAGGTCTAGAGAGACTTCCTAGCACTCGCCCCAGTTGTACAGCCGACTTTGCTAGCGATGGTTCACTGACAAATTACGCTCTCATTTGCCGAGACGATAGTTAGCATAGCCTTCAGCTACGTCATTTGCTACGACCTAGCAAGGCGCCATTACCAGTACTATTGAGATTATGAAACATGTACCGTCAAGAGCGACGTTCACCATTTATGGATTAAAGTTAAGTATTCCACCTGCTACGTCAGTTTTTTCTAAAGTCTAATTTCCTAGACCTGTTCCAGACCTCACGCCAGCCTGCGTGAGCTAAAACGCGTGCCTTTCGGTTTCCTCTAGTATACCGGATTGACTCTCTTGCCAACCCACAACACTTTTTTTCCCGGATTGGTACACTGAAGAGTCAAAGAAACAGGCATAATATTGTCTAGGGTTCCCGCGAGCACGCAGAAATGCCGGAACACGACTTGCCATGGACTCGACTAATGTCTGAAGTAGTGCTGGAGGGAACTGACACAATAAATCCTTAAGAGTACGAGAAGGTGGACGTCTCTTCCGCCAGCGGAAGTGTTTAAACTCAGAAGCGTGTTCCTGGAGTCACTGTATAGCAATTCTGGACATGTGGGGTGTTGCATTGTCCTGCTGGAATTCCGCAAGTCCGTGGCAATACGCAATGAACATCAGTGGATGCATGTGATCAGACAGGATGTTTACGTACGTGTCACCTGTTAGAGTAATATCTAGACGGATCAGGGGTCCCACATCGCTCCAACTGCACACACCCCACACCGTTACAGAGCGTCCCCAGCTTAAACAGTCCCCTGCTGACATGCAGGGTCCATGGATTCATGAGGTCGTCTCCATACCCGCAAAGTTCTATTCGCTCGATGCAATTTGAAACGAGATTCTTCCGACCACACATTTCCAATCATGAACAGTCCAATGTCGGTGTTGACGGGCCCAGGCGAGGCGTAAAGACTCGCGTCGTGCAGTCGCCAAGGGTACGTCAGTGGGCCTTCGGCTCCGAAAGCCCTTAGGAATGATGGTTGGTTGAATGGTTCGCAAGCTGACACTTGTTCATCGCCCAGTACTGAAATCTGCAGCAACTTGCGGAAGGGTTGCATTTCCGTCGAGTGATTCTTTTCAGTCGTCGTTGATGCCGTTCTTGCAGGATCATTTTCCGGCCGCAGCAATGTCGGAGATTTGATGTTTTACCGGGTTCCTGATATTCACATTACACTCGTGAAAAATGGTCATACCGGAAAATCCCCATTTCATCGCTACCCCGCAGATGCTCCTTTCAGTCGCTCGTGCGCCGACCATAACACCACGTCCAAACTCACTTAAATCTCGATAACCTTCAGTCCGGAACCGTGCTGCTGCTACGGTCGTAGGTTCGAATCCTGCCTCGGGCATGGATGTGTTTGATGGCCTTAGTTAGGTTTAAGGAGTTCTAAGAGACTGATGACCTCAGATGTTAAGTCCCATTGTGCTTAGAACTAAGTAACCGATCTAACAACTGCGCCAGACACTTGTTGTCTTATATAGACGTTGCCGACCGCGGCGCCGTACTCTGACTGTTTACATATCTCTGTGTTTGAATACGCGTGCCTATACCAGTTTGGCGCTCCAGTGTGCATTCGTTTCTGAACTTCCACATCTACATCTCAGGTGTGCAAGAATGTTGCTGTTCGCCTTCAATTTTGCAATTAAACGGGCTCGACTCCGTTTGGGATTAACGCCACTCTGTTCGTACACTCATGATATTTTCTGTGCACGCGAAAAGACACAGCTTCGCTTTCGTTGTAATTTTTTCCAGTACTGACGCTGTGGAGAGCTGTAGCAGCTTAGGGAAACGACGCAGCCTGAGTGGCAGTGACAACACATCCGCCGCCGGGGAACGAGAGTCGTAAATCGGGGCGGTGCTGCTGTTGCCGCGCGGCTCGGCGCTCTGCGGCTTTTCCCAGCCGGTCCCCTTTGTGCACCTACTGTGCGGCGCACTTGTTCACCGCCGGCGAGCGAACCTCGTAAAAGGAAAGATCTGCATTCCTGGGCAGCTGCCGCGGCGGCGCGAACGCTGCCGCAACCGCGCCGTGATTCTCCGCGAGGCTAATGGGCGGCTTCCTGCGTCGCCGAGCGCGCGTTTTCCTCGAACTCCGCCCGCCGGCGCTTGTCGCTTGCCCACCGCTTTTCCTCAAAGCTCTGCCGCTGCCACTGCTCGCGGAGGACTGCCGCTGCTTCGATCGCCCCCTCGCGCCGCTTTATGGCGCGTCAGCTGTTGTGCTTTCGTCCGCTGGACTGGTGCCAAACCTCGCAGCCCCGACAAGTCTTTCCGTTTCGATTTTCCAGTCTCTGGACTGAAACTGGTACAGCACAGTGTTGTTGGTAAGCACGCCTGCACTGCACAAAACGGTTTACAAGTTCTCTGAAAGGAGATGTCATCACCTAACGCGTCCGCCCCGATAGCTGAGTGGTCGGCGCGGCGGTCTGTCACTGCAAGGGGCCCGGGTTCGATTCCCGGCTGGGTCGGATATTTTCTCCGCTCAGGGACTGAGTGTTGTGTTGTCCTCATCGTCATTTCATCAGTGGAAGGCAACGGGAAACCACCACTGGCGGACCTCTCTGACGAGGCTGCCACCAAGACCAGACCTGCCGTAAGGTAGAACACAAAGTTCTTTTTTCACATAACGTACCGAGGAAGATGGAGCAGTTCTCAAGCGCTGCGCTGCAAGTGGAACGGTCCAAAGTTTGGTATTCGTTACTTTTCTCAGATCCTAAAAGTCGACACCGTTCGGTCCTGCCTACTCATCGAATATGGGGTGCAAGGAAACCTACTTCTTGGATCGGTGCCGGCCGGAGTGGCCGAGCGGTTGTAGGCGCTACAGACTGGAACCGCGCGACCGCTACGGTCGCAGTTTCGAATCCTCCCTCCGGCGTGGATGTGTGTTATGTCCTTAGGTTAATTAGGTTTCAGTAGTTCTAAGTTCTAGCGGACTGATGACCTCAGAAGTTAAGTCCCATAGTGCTCAGAGCCACTTGAACCATTCTTGACAGTAGGAAACTTGTTGAATTGTTGTCGCGGAACGACGCCTTTACTCAGTTGGAAACCCAAGAAGACTTCATCGTAGAGATTCGCCGAGAAAATCGAAATTCGCATATCAATGTAGTTGTTTATACAATTTATAAATATGGTCTGGAATGTGTGTATTAATTGCATGCACATGGCCTGCCAGGGAATCAATTCCTGTATCAGTTTTATACAAACTTAGGTCAGAATGTTAATAAACACAGTCGTAGTCGCATATAAGGTGTTAATTTTTATGGTTGGCTGACCGGTTTCGATATGCTAAAGTGATCATCATCACATCAAAATTCCTAGATGACGGTGGGAATCGCTGTCGTGGAGCAGACCCGTCCGTGCTGCCGTGGAGAAACTGCTCAGTAGTAATAACGACAACAAAACATGTCATTTCACATAACACATTCACATTATTTTAAACATAGCTGCACAACAGCAACGGTTCCACGTAATAAAATTACAAGCAGCCGACCAGTTGCAATGAGTAAAGATTTCTTTACCTAGGTTTCAACAAATTTAAATTTGTCTTCTTCAGAAGGTGGCAAATTTACATTAGTAAGGACTAATGTACCATCGCCGTTTTTAGAAAAGTCGGCATAGATCCATTTGTCAAAATTAAAATATAGCCCTAGAAATAGGGCTTGTCACGTAAATATAAATTAGTACATGGATCTTGGAGAGCTCACAACCGACTCAACCGACCAGCCCTCGGTTGTGAGCTCTCCAGGATCCATGTACTAATTTATATTTACGTGACAAGCCCTATTTCTAGGGCTATATTTTAATTTTGACAAATGGATCTATGCCGACTTTTCTAAAAACGGCGATGGTACATTAGTCCTTACTAATGTAAATTTGCCACCTTCTGAAGAAGACAAATTTAAATTTGTTGAAACCTAGGTAAAGAATTCTTTACCCATTGCCACTGGTCGGCTGTTCATAATTTTATTACATTCACATTATGTTTTTTACTATTTTTTATTTTTTTGTCTGAAAACCCTTACTCCCAAAGTTATGCAACGTATGAGGGTTGGAACTCTATCATTGGCAACTATATATTTAGAACTTCTACAAAATACATGCATGATTCGAAGATTTAATATCCTTCAGAGGAGTCATCAGCAGTGTGTGTACGAGCTACCAGCGACGTCTAAATCGTAAGATAAGCTTAACCTCGCCAGTTGCGCTAATAGTTCGAATGGGGCGTTCCATACGCCTGCTAATTTATATAACAGTTATGAAGCGAACTGAAGTGCTTCCATCAATCTAAGAGTCAAGTTGAAGTCTCAAGAGCTTAATTAAGGCTGGGGAGTGTGGTGGGTGGTGCACTTTCCAGCCCCATCGATCGAATAAATAAGTCTCAGCTTGGGTGTCATACACGCCCAACCACTATCCTGCAAAACGATGGACGGGTTCTGCAGAACGTATTGCCGCTTTTTCCTCTAACCTGGTCGCAGGCTGTGTTCCGAAAATGAACAGCTTAGAGAAAGAAGCGGTGACACTTTCTGCATGAACCGCCCATCACTGTGAGCAACAATGCTCGGACGGTTCAGGCGGAAGTTGAGACTGATTTGTTAGATCTATGTAGCTGGGAAGTACTGTACCACCCACGATCCTCCCTGGACTTAAGCCCTTGCGAGTTCCGCATTCGGCAGGACGACGGTTCAATCCCGCGTCCGGCCATCCTGATTTAGGTTTTCCGTGATTTCCCTAAATCGCTCCAGGCAAATACCCTAATCCGATGAGACCGATGACCTCGTAGTGTGGTCTCTTCCCCCAAACAACCCAACCCAACCCTTGCGAGTTCAACTTGATTCCTAAATTGATGCAAGCACTTCATGACATTCGCTTCAGAACTGTTAGGTTCGTACAGTAACAGGCCGCTACATTCGAACTATCAACACAACTAGCGGTGCCAAGGGTATCCTACGACTTCCACATCGCTGGCAGTGAGTTGTACACAAAGTGGGTAAGCACTCTGAAACACAGTAAAACTTTGTAATATGTACACGTAACTATTTTGCATAAGTTATAAATACATATTTACCACTATTAAAATTATAACCCCCGTCGAAGGCACTTAAACGTGATTCTTTCTTAATGACATGCAATTTCTTTTTGTGTTACAGGTAAGCAACAAAGACTGGAGCCTAGCAGATGATTGACCTGGCGGATCAAGGTATTTGTACGTGGCAGTTCTGTTTCTGGCAGCAAGTGTGCGATGGCAACTATTTTATTCTAAATATCAGGTTGGTCACTGACCCAATACCTACTAAGAGTTCTGATGCACTAAACATTTAAAACATCGTTTTCAATCCTTGAATCAGTTCTTCCATTGCTCCACGGAAAATAAGTTTCGTTTACGAAGGAGTTATGTAACAAAATTAACCATTATGAATGTACACTACTTGCCATTAAAATTGCAACACCACGGAGACGACGTGCTACAGACGCGAAATTTAAGCCACAGGAAGAAGATGCTGTGATATGCAAATGATAAGCTTTTCAGAGCATTCACACAAGGTTGGCAACACCTACAACGTGCTGACATGAGGAAAGTTTCCAACCGATTTCTCATACACAAGCAGCAGTTGACCGGCGTTGCCTGGTGAAACGTTGTTGTCATGCCTAGTGTAAGCAGGAGAAATGCGTGCCATCACTAAACGTGACTTTGATAAAGGTCGGACTGTAGCCTATCGCGAATGCGGTTTATCGTATCGCGACATTGCTGCTCGCGTTGCTCGAGAACCAATGACTGTTAGCAGAATATGGAATCGATGGGTTCAGGAGGGTAATACGGAACGCCGTGCGGGCTCCCAACGGCCTCGTATCACTAGGAGTCGAGATGACATCTTATCCGCATGGCTGTAACGCATCGTGCAGCCACGTCTCGATCCCTGAGTCAACAGATGGGGACGTTTGCAAGACAACAACCATCTGCACGAACAGTTCGACGACGTTTGCAGCAGCATGGACTATCAGCTCGGAGACAATGGCTGCGGTTACCCTTGACGCTGCATCACAGACAGGAGCACATGCGATGGTGTACTCGACGACGAACCTGGGTGCAAGAATGGCAAAAGGTCGTTTTTCGGATGAATCCAGGTTCTGTTTACAGCATCATGATGGTCGCATCCGTGTTTGGCGACATCGCGGTGAACGCGCTTCGTCATCGCCATACTGGCGTATCACCCGGCGTAATGGTATGGGGTGCCATTGGTTACACGTCTCGGTCACCTCTTGCTCGCATTGACGGCACTTTCAACAGTGGACGTTACATTTCAGATGTGTTACGACCCGTGGCTGTAGCCTTCATTCGATCCCTGCGAAACCCTACATTTCAGCAGGATAATGCACGACCGCATGTTGCAGGTCCCGTACGCGCCTTTTTGGATACAGAAAATGTTCTACTGCTGCCCTGGCCAGCAGATTGTGCAGATCTCTCACCAACTGAAAACGTCTGGTCAATGGCGGCCGAGCAACTGGCTCGTCACAATACGCCAGTCACTACTCTTGATGAACTGTGGCTTTGTTTTGAAGCTGCATGGGCAGCTGTACCTGTACACGCCATCGAAAGTCTGTTTGACGCAATGCCCAGGCGTATCAAAGGCCGTTATTACGGCCAGAGGTGGTTGTTCTGGGTACTGATTTTTCAGGATGTATATACCCAAATTGCGTGAAAATGTAATCACATGTCAGTTCTAGTATAATAGTATATTTGTCCAATGAATACCCGTTTATCATCTGCACTTCTTCTTGGTTTAGCAATTTTAATGGCCAGTAGTGTGTATATCACGAGCAGGACAATGAAGCGTTTTAAAAGTAATGTTTTCTTGACGTAGGGCATGGCTGTAAAATGGTTTGTATGCGTCAGTCGGTTGCATGGATTTAGCTGGGTAAGATGGGTTGACGTGCAGACGGTGCCAGAAAGAAGAAACTGTGTTTGTGTGTTTGGACGTGCCCATGATAACACCGTGCATAGAGTTCCTCGGTTTGTTGCTGCACCAATGCAGACTCTCCAACGTGTCTAGAAGGAGTGCTGAACCAACTATAGTGCAACCTGTAGAACAATTTACTGAGTTTATTAAAACGAAATTCCTATTGTGATAGCATTGACAACTTTAGGGGAGATACTGCTTCTGAACTTGCAGCATATCTGTGTTGCTTGACTACTGTCTTACTCTTAATAGACATTTGAGGTAGTTAAAATATGTAGGTATTCCCTTTATGTACGAGGGTTAGAACTTTAATAGTGGCAACTGTTTCTTTACAGCTTATGCAAAATAGGTACATATTTCGAAGTTCTACTGTCTTTCAAAGTAGTCTCTAGCATTGAGTATAACCCGTTGCCATCAACGTGGAAGTCGAAGGATACCCTCGGCAGCGCCAGCTGTGTACACAGTGCGAGTAGAGCGGTGTACTGCCCGACGAATCCCTGTGACGATTCTGAAGCGAATGCCATGAAGTGCTTCCTTCATCGTAGGCTCAAGCTGAAGTCCGGGCAGTGTGTTGGATGGTACACTACGCCCCTGCTCCATCTTTAGTGGATGGCTGGAGAGACAACGTCGCGGGTACAGGTAGTCTGCGGGTACCAGTTACATATGTTAGCCATCGATACAAGCATCATTATTAATCCAGTAAGAGAAACTCCATTTGAAAATGGTACAAATAAGGTCTTTGGAAAAGTCATCAATTGGTTTCTTGCAAATGGGCTTGCTCTAAACTTTGAAAAAACACCGTACATTCAATTTTCCGTTGCAAAAAGTACAGTTCCTCCAATAAATATAACACATCAACAGAAGTCAGTAGAGCAGGTAGAGCATACTTTTTGGCTGTACACATAGATGAGAATCGTAATTGGAAAATTCATATTTTGGATCTTCTAAAGCGACTAGGTTCAGCAACGTTTGCAATCTGAATAATTGCCAATTTTGAGGATTTAGAAATTAGTAAGCTAATATAATTTGCATACTTTCACTCTCTGATGTCATACGGAAAAATATTTTTGGATAACTCGACACTTAGACAAAAAGTATTCACTGCTCAACAGAAAGTGGTTAGAATAATGTGTGCGGTTCGTAGTCGCACATCTTATAGGCTTCTTTTTAAAAGATTGGGAATTCTTACAAAAGCGTCACAGTACATTTACTCACTAAAGAAATTTGTTCTCAGCAGCTTGGACCATGTTAAAAACAACAGTGACATTCACGATTACACCAGAAAAAAGAAAGACTTACGCTATCCTTTACTCAACCTATCTTTGGCACAGAAAGGGGTAAAATATGCTGCTGTAAAAAGTTTTGACAAATTACCAGATGAAATAAAACGTCTGACAGACAGCAGTAATAGCTTCAAAAATAAATTGAAATCATATCTCCTTGACAACTCCTTCTATACCATAGATGAATTCTTGAATAGGAATAAATAAATCTGTAAATAAAGTATATGCATGTTGTGCCATTTAAAGGAATGGGGTAAATAACAGAAATATTAATCTTTAACAGTATATTGCAATATATGTGGATTTCTTGTGCAGTTGACACGTTCCACATCATAACGGCTACCGTACCGTGCGATTGATCAGTGGAACACGCAACTAAGTAACTAACTACATCGTGTATACGGATGGTGTTAGCACCCTCTGCAACAGCTAAGACCTGAAGATGGTGCACTGAAGCACCGAAACTGGTAGCCATACAATAATTGACATCACAAGGACAGCTGTAGGTATTTCATTTCCTTACAAGAGTGAATGGCCGTAGTCCCCCGTGACCTTCACAAGGAAGGTCATATAAAAAAATCGAACAGGTCAGTCACATATGAAACATCTTTGTAAACTGTGGACCGGACCGAGACTCGAATTATGGAACTTTGCCTTCGCGAGCAAGTGTGCCACCGACTGAGCTACCCAAGCACGACTCACGACCCCACAGCTTTAGTTCCGCCCGTGGCTCATCTCCTATGTTCCAAATTTCACACAAGCTCTGCTGCGGAACTTGCAGGACTAGCACTCTTGGAAGAAAGTACGATGCGGAGACGTGCCTGGGGGATGTTCCCGGAATGAATTTTTTACCCTGCAGCGGAGTGTGTGCTGTGATACGAAACTTCCTGGCAGATTAAAACTGTGTAGCGGACCGAGACTCGAACTCGGGACCTTTGCTACCCCAGCTAGAATTTCTGTAAAATTTGAAAAGTACCGGCGGAAGTAAGGCTTTGAGGAGGCGACCTGAATTGTGCTTGGGTAGCTTAGTCGCCGACTGGCCGCCAAAGTGAAAGGTCCTGTGTTCGTGTCTCCGTCCGGCACACAGTTTTAATCTGTCAGGAAGTTTCGTATTGGCGCACATTGCGCCGCAGGGTACAAAATTCATTCCGGAAATCAATCACAACTTGCGCCTTATGCGTCCGAGCATTGTTCTGCGATGGGCGGTTCATGCAGGAAGTAGCGGCAATAGTTTTTGTAAGCCGTGCATTTTAGCAAAATGTCTGCGACCAGATTAGATAAAGAAGCGGCGACGCTGTTGCAGACCGCGCCCGCCATTTTGCAGGACAATGAATGGCCGCATATGACGCAATTTGAAACTTATTTATTCGATCGATGGGGCTGGAAACTGCTGCGCCTCCCACAACGCTCCCTAGTGAGGTCAACTTCATTCATAAATTCAAAGAAGAACATCGTACCATTTGCTGCGGAACTCTTAGGGAGATTCGCCGGGCAATGGACCGCTCCACTCGAACAATCAACACAACCGGCGCGGGTAAGCGTGTTCTACGATTTCCACATCTCTGGCAACGGGTTATACACAGCGCTGGTGACTACTTTGACGGACAGTAAAACTTTCAAACATTCATCTGTTTCGTTTAAGTTGTGGACAAAGAGCTGCCAGTATTAAACTTCCAACACTCGTGTACTCTTCATACGAGGGCAGTCCAATAAGTAATGCAACACATTTTTTTTCTGAAACAGGGGTTGTTTTATTCAGCATTGAAATACACCAGGTTATTCCCCAATCTTTTAGCTACACAACACTGTTTTTCAACGTAATCTCCATTCAATGCTACGGCCTTACGCCACCTTGAAATGAGGGCCTGTATGCCTGCACGGTACCATTCCACTGGTCGATGTCGGAGCCAACGTCGTACTGCATCAATAACTTCTTCATCATCCGCGTAGTGCCTCCCACGGATTGCGTCCTTCATTGGGCCAAACATATGGAAATCCGATGGTGCGAGATCGGGGCTGTAGGGTGCATGAGGAAGAACAGTCCACTGAAGTTTTGTGAGCTTCTCTCGGGTGCGAAGACTTGTGTGAGGTCTTGCGTTGTCATGAAGAAGGAGAAGTTCGTTCAGATTTTTGTGCCTACGAACACGCTGAAGTCGTTTCTTCAATTTCTGAAGAGTAGCACAATACACTTCAGAGTTGATCGTTTGACCATGGGGAAGGACATCGAACAGAATAACCCCTTCAGCGTCCCAGAAGACTGTAACCATGACTTTACCGGCTGAGGGTATGGCTTTAAACTTTTTCTTGCTAGGGGAGTGGGTGTGGCGCCACTCCATTGATTGCCGTTTTGTTTCAGGTTCGAAGTGATGAACCCATGTTTCATCGCCTGTAAAAATCTTTGACAAGAAATTGTCACCCTCAGCCACATGACGAGCAAGCAATTCCGCACAGATGGTTCTCCTTTGCTCTTTATGGTGTTCGGTTAGACAACGAGGGACCCAGCGGGAACAAACCTTTGAATATACCAACTGGTGAACAATTGTGACAGCACTACCAACAGAGATGTCAAGTTGAGCACTGAGTTGTTTGATGGTGATCCGTCGATCATCTCGAACGAGTGTGTTCGCACGCTCCGCCATTGCAGGAGTCACAGCTGTGCACGGCCGGCCCGCACGCGGGAGATCAGACAGTCTTGCTTGACCTTGCGGCGATGATGACACACGCTTTGCCCAACGACTCACCGTGCTTTTGTCCACTGCCAGATCACCGTAGATATTCTGCAAGCGCCTATGAATATCTGAGGTGCCCTGGTTTTCCGCCAAAACAAACTCGATCACTGCCTGTTGTTTGCAACGCACATCCGTTACAGACGCCATTTTAACAGCTCCGTACAGCGCTGCCACCTGTCGGAAGTCAATGAAACTATACGAGACGAAGCGGGAATGTTTGAAAATATTCCACAAGAAATTTCCGGTTTTTTCAACCAAAATTGGCCGACAAAAAAAATGTGTTGCATTGCTTATTGAACTGCCCTCGTACCTTATCCTCTTTCTCAGTTCTACAAATCACTCGTTACCGAGGACACTGAGTTAATTTTTCAGGTTAGCAAATGAGAAGTTGCGGTACGCAAAATGGAAACCAAACTTCATCGCTATGGTCCTGACGGCAGCCAGTTGTGTTTGTAGTGGCTAATGTGTGTGTAATGTGGGCGTTCACTGGTAGTGGAAACGAATTAACATAGTTTATTAACTAACTCTTTACAAAACCGAATTGTACACTACGGATAAACCAAATGAGGTTGTTCAGTTCTGAACAGACTGGCTTTGCCACTCAGTGAATTGTGGAAGGTATTGATCGTAAATTAATTTATTGACGCCATCGAAGCATCATCATCAGGGAGAGAATGAAGTAGAAAGACAACCCACACAAATAAGGAAGGATAGGAGCACAGCAATCAGTTTTTATTATTGTTGCACATACGGACTTTAGATGTAAATAGCCATCTTCAGTGCTAAAATACAAGGAAATTACGAAATCAGAATTTATTTACATAAAACTGTAAGTGAAACACCACGTTATTAATAGGAATGGACCATTTTTGTCAGCATACCATCTAAGTGAGTTATAATCCAACGTACTCCCAGCAGTACATACGACTTTGTTGGAGTTCAGACAGAAGAAAACTGAGGTGCTTGTTTACAACAAGTAGAGCAGTTTCAGTTTGCGTCATGTAGTGTTAACGAACGACCTCTATATTCCAAAAACTAACATAGTGATATATTAGTTAAATGTCCATTTGTATTCAATAAAATCAGCACGTGTAGTTTTATTATCATCTTTAAAATACATCAGGAAAGGACGATTTACGATGTTTTCATTCATATTGTTTTCGTGAAGTTATCCAGCAAATGTTATGCGTAAAATCGTTAACGGCTTCATACAGTTGTCCCTTACAGAATTGTTACATCACATTCGAAATAAAAATTCAAGAAACGTTTCTTGGAGATCGTCTTGATGATACATGGTTACATACCAATCGGAATTCGTCAAAAGCCAAATCTAGCGTAGTCAGTAGTATCAGAGTGGTAAATGTGTAAATGTCGGCCGGCCGGAGTGGCCAAGCGGTTCTAGGCGCTTCGGGTTCGAATCCTGCCTCGGGCAGGGATCTGTGTGATGTCCTTAGGTTAGTTAGGTTTAAGTAGTTCTAAGTTCTAGGGGGCTGATGACCCCAGATGTCCCATAGTGCTCACAGCCATTTTGTGACTAGGGCCTCCCGTCGGGTAGACCGTTCGCCGGGTGCAAGTCTTTAGATGTGACGCCACTTCGCCGACTTGCGCGTCGATGGGGATGACATGATGATGATCAGGACAACGCAACACCCAGTTCCTGAGCGGAGAAAATCTCCACCCAGCCGGGAATCGAACACTGCCCTTAGGACTGACATGCTGTCTCGCTGACCTTTTTTTTATTGTTCTCATTTTGTTCGATTTTGTTCGTTGCATTTGTTCGGTGCGGATGTCCCCTGACACCCGTCCAAGTGCAGTGTTCAGCCGTTGACTCAGTTTTTTTTTTTTATTACAGAGGGCAGCTGACCCTCTGACCGGACACGCTGAGCTGCCGCGCCGGCAACCATTCAGCTATCGGGGGCGGACATCAGAGTCATTAATGATCCACTAAATAATAAACTGAAAATAAATAAAAAAGTTGATACTATTCGTTTTGAGGAGCTCAACACCACAGTAAAATACAGGAGATGAGCGTGTACTTTCTTTAACCAGCTACAGTTAATAAAACCGTACTAACGCCTATGATCTGCAACAATAAAAAAAAGAAACAATGGGATTGCGACTGACTGCTGTGTTCCTGTCCTTCATTACAGTAATTTACAGTCGCTGTGCACAGACGTTCCGTATCGAATCAAAGCTGGTGAAACCACACAAAAGCGGGCGCGAAGGTACTAGAAATGTATGTCTCACATACGTGGAGCTAGGTGCGACGCACCACAGCTACCTCGCTCCGCGTATATGAGAACTACACTTCAACCACCTTATGCGTCCGCCTTTGTGTGGTTTGTTTTTATACCTGATTCAATGTCCGATGATGGTGTACCAAAGTCGTCAAAAAATTAATCCCCATCAAACACTTTCCACAGTTCATTGTTTGCCAATTCTGAATGGTCGGCTGCCTCGCAGAAGGGGCATTTCTCTACCAGGTGAAGCAGCCTGGCCTTGTGTTCGAGAGGATGGAGGTTTCGGTCATCGTGATTTAGGTTTTCGCTGAATTACTTCAGGCAAATCCCGGGATTACTGTAAGGCAATGGACGAATACCTGTTCCACCGTTATCAAAGCAGGTTAATGTGCAGACAGTCTCCGCCAACACGCAGCGGTTTGGAGCAGTGATGTGCAGCTCTCGCACTGACGGCCCCATCGCATGTTAACTGTTACAAATACAGTAATTTCATACACCTGAAGATGCGATTTTAAATTCCCGAAACAGGTCGTGATTTAGATAAATAATTGGTACAGTGATGCACATCTCTCTAAAGTAATTATGTCAATGTGTATGAATAATGTACTGTTTTCGTAAATTGCAATGCCTTTGACGCCTCAAATAAGCTTGTAAAAGTAATGCTACAATTGGAAATTTGTGGTTAGCACTGTGGGACCAAACTGCTGAAGTCATCGGTCCTGGGCTTATTTGTTACAATATAATTCTGGCACGGCCACTGAACCTTAGCAGCTATGTTCAAAGTGATATATATATATTATGACTTTTGAAAACTATTAAGGTAAATACATCGTTTGTTCTCTATCAAAATCTTTCATTTGCCAAGTATCCCTATCAATAGTTAGTGCCTTCAGTGGTTAGAATCCTTTATTCAGCTGGCAGTATTGGCGTTCGCTGTATTGCAGTAGTTCGAGTAACGAAGATTTTTGTGAGGTAAGTGATTTGTGAAAGGTATAGGTTAATGTTAGTCAGGGCCATTCTTTTGTAGGGATTTTTTGAAAGTCAGATTGCGTTGCGCTAAAAATATTGTATGTCAGTTTAGTGTTGATCAGAATAAGTAAAGACAGTAATGTCTGAGTACGTTCTGTTTTGCTCAGCTGTTTGAAAACTAAATAACGTAGAGGTTTATCAGCACAGTAAATCATTAATTTTTCTAAGGGGACGTTTCATAGTTGTTTTTTTTTTGTCATCAGTCTACTGAATGGTTTGATGCGGCCCGCCACGAATTCCTTTCCTGTGCTAACCTCTTCATCTCAGAGTAGCACTTGCAAACTACGTCCTCAATTGTTTGCTTGACGTATTCCAATCTCTGTCTTCCTCTACAGTTTTTGCCCTCTACAGCTCCCTCTAGTACCATGGAAGTCATTCCTTCATGTCTTAGCAGATGACCTATCATCCTGCTTTTGATGTCCTCCTTGCTCCGTCCGTCATTGGTTATTTTACTGCCTAGGTAGCAGAATTCCTTAAATTCATTGACTTCGTGACCCTCAATCCTGATGTTAAGTTTCTCGCTGTTCTCATTTCTACTACTTCTCATTACCTTCGTCTTTCTCCGATTTACTCTCAAACCATACTGTGTACTCATTAGACTGTTCATTCCGTTCAGCAGATCATTTAATTCTTCTTCACTTTCACTCAGGATAGCAATGTCATCAGCGAATCGTATCATTGATATCCTTTCACCTTGTATTTTAATTCCACTCCTGAACCTTTCTTTTATTTCCATCATTGCTCCCTCGATGCACAGATTGAAGAGTAGGGGCGAAAGGCTACAGCCTTGTCTTACACCCTTCTTAACACGAGCACTTCGTTCTTCATCGTCCACTCTTATTATTCCCTCTTGGTTGTTGTACATATTGTATATGACCTGTCTCTCCCTATAGCTTACCCCTACTTTTTTCAGAATCTCCAATAGCTTGCACCATTTTATATTGTCGAACGCTTTTTCCAGGTCGACAAATCCTATGAAAGTGTCTTGATTTTTCTTTAGCCTTGCTTCCATTATTAACCGTAACGTCAGAATTGCCTCTCTCGTCCCTTTACTTTTCCTAAAGCCAAACTGATCGTCACCTAGCGCATTCTCAATTTTCTTTTCCACTCTTCTGTATATTATTCTTGTAAGCAGCTTCGATGCATGAGCTGTTAAGCCGATTGTGCGATAATTCTCGCACTTGTCAGCTCTTGCCGTCTTCGGAATTGTGTGGATGATGCTTTTCCGAAAGTCAGATGGTATATGGCCATACTCATATATTCTACACACCAACGTGAATATTCGTTTTGTTGCCACTTCCCCCAATGATTTTAGAAATTATGATGGAATGTTATCTATCCCTTCTGCCTTATTTGACCGTAAGTCCTCCAAAGCTCTTTTAAATTCCGATTCTGATACTGGATCCCCTATCTCTTCTAAATCGACTCCTGTTTCTTCTTCTATCACATCAGACAAATCTTCACCCTCATAGAGGCTTTCAGTGTATTCTTTCCACCTATCTGCTCTCTCTCCTCTGCATTTAACAGTGGAATTCCCGTTGCACTCTTAATGTTACCACCGTTGCTTTTAATGTCACCAAAGATTGTTTTGACTTTCCTGTATGCTGAGTCTGTCCTTCCGACAATCATATCTTTTTCGATGTCTTCACATTTTTCCTGCAGCCATTTCGCCTTAGCTTCCCTGCACTTCCTATTTATTTCATTCCTCAGCGACTTGTATTTCTGTATTCCTGATTTTCCCGGAACATGTTTGTACTTCCTCCTTTCATCAATCAACTGAAGTATTTCTTCTGTTACCCATGGTTACTTCGCAGCTACCTTCTTTGTACCTATGTTTCCCTTCCCAACTTCTGTGATGGCCCTTTTTAGAGATGTCCATTCCTCTTCAACTGTACTGCCTACTGCGCTATTCCTTAGGCGCTCAACTGCGCTGTCATCAGCGCCCGTACAAAGTACCAATTTTATCACAATCCAATTTTGTACACAGTCCAATCCATTCACTGTCACGAATGATGATGGTGATTATGAAATGATAGTCTGCCCCAGTAGGTGAATGGTCAGCGTGACAAAATGACACTCCTAAGGGCTCGGGTTCGATTTCAGGCTGGGTCCGAGATTTTCTCCGCTCAGGGACTGGGTGTTATGTTGTCCCAATCATCATCATTTCATCCCATCGAAGCGCAAGTCGCCGAAGTGGCACCTGGCGTTAGAGAAGTTCAAACGTATCTCGTCATTCCTTAGTACTTCCGTATCGCACTTCTTTGCGTATTGATTCTTCCTGACTAATGTCTTGAAATTCAGCCTACTCTTCATCACTACAATATTGTGATCTGAGTCTATATCTGCTCCTGGGTACGCCTTACAATCCAGTATCTGATTTCGGAATCTCTGTCTGACCATGATGTAATCTAAATGAAATCTTCCCGTATCTCCCGGCCTTTTCCAAGCATACCTCATCAACATACCGTAGTAATACCTCCTCCTCTTGTGATTCTTGAACAGGGTATTCGCTATTACTAGCTGAAACTTGTTACAGAACTCAATTAGTCTTTCTTCTCTTTCATTCCTACCAACATCTACAATTCAAGCAGCAGCTGACGACATCTCAACTGCACTTTAACCTTCCGAATACAAATAAATTGAATGACTACGAAACAATGAAATAAAACCATGAGAATTAATCTGTCGAGTTATTTCATACCTTTATTAGCCACCGAGACGTTCGCTGCAACACCACATATCTTACATTCCGCTTCAAATTCACTTCTCCTTTTCTTGAAAGCTGGATATTTGCAGGAAAGGACATCAGAAAATGTACACTTTCGTTTAGGCATAGCCAAATATTTTACGTAACTCACTCGGTTAAAAATTACACCCACAAATCACACGTGCACTACAGGAAGCTAAACCAATACACAGCGAAGATACGAAACGAAAAATTTAAATAATCGATATTTGCGTTCTCTTATAGGTAGACCAACGATAACATCGACGATCATGGTGCCACCTACGGCGGCAATTTTTTTTTTGGTGCCACCTACTAACACCGCCTTCGCGCGTGTTTATCACGAAGGCTGTGCCAATAGTTATAGTATTTAAGAAAAGAGCAGTATAACGGGACGAATTGTAAATTTAACTGTATGACGCTCAACTTTGCGAAAAAGCCGGGCACTGTAAAAATCCGCCCGGATCCCGGACAAAGAGCTAAAAAGGAGATGTCCGGATTAAAAAATGGCTCTGAGCACTATGGGACTTAACTACTGAGGTCATCAGTCCCCTAGAACTTTGAACTACTTAAACCTAACTAACCTAAGGACATCAGACACATCTATGCCCGAGGCAGGATTCGAACCTGCGACCGTTGCGGTCGCGCGGCTGCAGACTGTAGCGCCTAGAACCGCGACCCCAGCCGGCTGTCCGGATTAATCCTGACGTCTGGTCACCCTAAGCATGCGTGGCATAGCGTATCCCAGGACAGAAATGGTCGCATGTACGATCGGCTGGATGCCAGAACGAGCACCTGCATTGCCGCTCGTCGGGGCTACACCACGTATATGGGTGTTTCAGCATGAGTAGACACCCGGTACCACAAAACCGCTTGCACTAGTGGTCCACAAATGTAATCATTTCATGTGCTTCATATGCACTGTTGCAACAGTAAATCTTGAATGAATTAAGAAACGCCAAACGGGTGCACTTTTTTCCGGCAGCGCATAATGCCGGGTCCGGCTCCCGTTTTCGGACCTGGCGACCCAGTCTGTGAAAGCTGGGCGGCCGAGTGTGACAGCCGCGGGCTCGCAGGAGGTGTGGCAGGGTGAAGCGCGGGAGCTGCAGCCGCTCGGCCGTCTGTGGCAGGCAGTCCAGAATAGCCCGGCCGGCGCAGGGAGCAGGCAAGGCCGCGGCGCGCCAGCCGGTCGACCTTGCGCGCCCCGCCGCAGGTGACTGACCAACGCCCTCCCCTCTGCGCGCCTCGGCCGCCGCACAGTACGGTACAGCCAGCGCGGTACATGCTGCCTCACCCCCCCCCCCCCCCCCGCAGCCACCGCTGTCCCTGTGGTAGACTGCGCGCTCATCCTTAAATGTTCTTGGCAGAGATAATCTAGCAAAAGTGAACTACAGGGCAGCTACTCACGCACGTCCAGTAATCATCGTAAGGCAGCGAAAGTTGGTCGGTAAGTTAATGCGGAACCGATTTACGCTGAAAAAAAAATAGATGCAATTTTGGCCACCAGGTGCAGATATGGCGCTGCACACTATATGACGATAGAGAGCCTGTATAGGGTTAGAGTGGCCAACCGGACGGTACGGCGGCCATTTTTCTACCAAACTGTGGGCGGGACTTCTGAATGGCCAGTAGTGGAGTACACACTCACAGAATCAAAAGCACAAGACAACATACCGAAATCATCCGTTAAATGCCTTTGTTTATAAGAATAATTTTCACACACCCAATTTACAGGTCTGTTTTCAAATTTAACTATGTATGTTGCAAGTTGTTTTATATGTAATATAAAGCAAAAACGACTTACTTAGCATAGATAAGAGTACTTGGTTGGTTTCCACAAGGCTCCTGTGTGATTTATGTCAGCCCTGTTGACTGCGACTGCCCACTGCTTTCGTCGTTCTTCATTAGGTGGAAATGCTAACACGCGAAATCCACCTCCGCGTCTGTAGGAACAACCAAATGCAGCACAACCTGGCATCGTTTACGAACGTCTGCAGAACGAATTACAGATATCAAAAACAATACTGTACAATTACTAACGTGTTTACTTCAAACATGTAGGCCTACCGACTTCATCACAAAACGCTTCATTATTTCAACTCGTATTTAAGATCGCAAACGCCAATTACGTACTAAAAACGATATGCAACTAAATCGAACATGCATGCACAACGCATAACAAGTCTCTCAATAATTCAGATACCTTTTAATCGTTTCCACAAGTCCTCTGAAGTTCAATTCAGCTCAAAAGCACGGCGAACATAGGAAGCGCGAGAGACGTTTGGCGCCATTTTTCTGCCAAAGCTAATCAACGAATCACGGGCAACTTCACCTATGGCCACTCACTCTGTATACAGGCTCTCTATATGACGGTATCTACACTGCCATTTGACTAGCCGTAGCGTCAGTGAACACTATGGCTGTCGAGAAGAGGGACAGTTTTATGTGAGCAGCAGAATTACACTGCTGCATTTAGAGAGTATTATCGACTGAAATGTACGATGTCATTAAGTGGTTTAATGAAAATTGAAACCACAGTTGAGCTTGATGTGCCACGTGTATGTGGAAGGCGTCGTATCCTGGCGGACCATATTGACGTGCTTTCTGTTGCTGTAATTCAACATGCTGTAGCGTTCATGCACTGTCACGAAAACTGCTAATCCCATGGTCAACAGCGCGGCAAGTTTAGTGGTCTATCTTACATTGGTTCCCATACAAGATCCAGATGCTGCAGCAAGTGAAACCTCTTCATCCATTGGCTAGGGCCTCCCATCTGGTAGACCATTCGCTAGGTGCCACTTCGGCGACTTGCGCTTCGATGGGATGAAATGATGATGATTGGGACAACACAACACCCAGTCCCTGAGCGGAGAAAATCTCGGACCCAGCCTGAAATCGAACCCGAGCCCTTAGGAGTGTCATTTTGTCGCGCTGACCATTCACCTACTGGGGGCAGACTATCATTTCATAATCACCATCATCATTCGTGACAGTGAATGGATTGGACTGTGTACAAAATTGGATTGTGATAAAATTGGTACTTTGTACGGGCGCTGATGACAGCGCAGTTGAGCGCCTCACAAACCAAACATCATCATCATCATCATCATCATCATCTTGATCCGTAGCAGTACTTCCTCCTTGGTTTCCGGCACAATTCGAAGTTGGTGACACATGGCTGGGCATTATTTTGTGGAGGGACAAGGTGTAGGGAATATAGAGAACTGCCATATTTGGGGTACTGTTAAACCATGTCCTGTCAATGAAGAGTCAATGCCCTCCCCATGTGGGACTGTGTGGTGAGAAATCACAAATATCTTTACGCTCAGTCTGTTCGTCTCCGAACAGAAACGATAAACTTAGATGGCCTGTCAGGTGCACTGTGACGCCTGCACGTTATCGAGACTTTCTTCTGCAGCATGTGATTCCTGCTTTGGAAGAGCGCAACTGTTTGGAAACATGCAAAATGAGGCAACACCACATGTCGCTCGCTCAGAGAAAGACCTGCTTAATGCAACCTTCCACAAAAGTGTTATCTCCAGAGGTTTTCCAGATATGTGACCTGCAAGATCACCTGATCTGAACCCATGCGACTTTTGGCTCCGGCAGTATCTAAAAGACCGCATTTACCAGGGACGCATTCGGTTTCTACCTGATCTGAAGGCCAGTACACAGCATCACGTCGCTCAGATTCCACTGTAAATGCTCGACCAACTGTTGACATCTTTTTAGGTCGGCATCTCGTCAACTTCTCCGGTGCGCATGTTTGAACAAATTGTGTCAGCGGCGGTTAAAAATGAAATCAACATCATGGCTTTCTCATCTGTTTCATCTTTTATGCCCACGTCCCGTTCGTAATCCATTACACAGCAAAAAATTGCTGTTCGTCTTTCTTGCATTCACAGAGCCAGACTTGCTCCTGGTGGCCAAAATGGGAACTAATTTTTCCAGTGAAAATTGGTTCCGCGTTAACGCATTAGAGTATCTTCAATTTTTATAGCCCTGTCTTCCTGACTTGCGTCTATTACGAGTGTTATTCGGAAAGTAAGGAACGATCGGACGCGAAATGGAAACCACAGTGAAAAATCCGATGAAGTTTTGCACAGGTGTGTTGGGCAGTGTCTCTGGTATGCCCAATCGATCGCATCACGTCGCTCATTTTAGTTCTGAGCACACAGGGAGCACATAAAGATACCTATAACAATAGTGTCTTCTGCCAAGTATGTGGGCCTGGTGAGAAATTTCGCCTGAAGCTATGCAGCCAACATCACATAACTGTCGTGCGTTTTCTTCTTCAAGACAATTCTCAGCCGCATTCTGCAGGGGCAATGAAGACGCTCCTGCATCGTTTTCAATTGGAAATGTTTGATTACCCACAATACAGCCCGTAATGTCTCCCTCTGAGTTTGATCTCTGCTCACATGAACCGCTGGCTTTGAAGACAACTTTTTGTCGCAGACAACGAGCTGTAGGCCAGCGTAGAGAATTTGCGAAAGCACTGGCGGCTGCCTTCTATAATGAGGGTATTAGAAAGTTGGTACAACGCTACGACAAATTTCTAAGTCGGATCGGCGACTACAGAGATCAGTAGCTGGAAGTTGTAGCTAACTATTGCAAATAAAACAGTTTTGATTTTCACTGTGATTTCCATTTCGTGACCTATCGTTACTTACTTTCCCAATAGCCCTCGTATTACAGTATACTGATAATTTTTACTTTATGGACCATCTGACTGCAACTGAAAAAACACAATTTTCGTGCCATATGCGTTTCATCTTTATTTTCTGCAAGGCATCTTCAGTGGCAGATTGCGTGGACGATTTTCTACATATTACGTTTCTCTTGCATTTATGGTGTTGTACCTCTTCTTATAAATGCCAATTTGCAGTTTTTTTTTCCTTATCCCGCATTACACGGCGCTAGGAACTGAACACTTGTTTGGATGCAATATTTTGGTTTGTGTTGCCTTGCAGAAAATAATGGCGTATGGCACGAAAACTGTGCTTCACTCAGTTGTAGTGAGACGGTCCATAAAGTAAAAATCATCAGTATACCGTAGCTTTTGTGGTCTAGTCGTACTTTGGAAGTTGGTGATCGCTATTCACCTCCATCATCTTACCTGAATTTCCGTTGAAAGGCATACGGGACCTGTATTTACCCCTTCCAAAACGACTGTCAGCGGCTTTGAATGCCAACGGTTTTCCTGCACCGTATTAGGCAAAGATAATGTGTTGTGTTTTGATCTTTCCACATCTTTCTCCATTCCCCTACTTCTACATCTATGAACGCAAAAGACGACTCGCGCAGGAAGTAACACTCCCTCTATTTATGAAACGGTTCAAGATACACTGAAGCGCCAAAGAAACTGGTATAGGCAGGCCTATTCAAATACAGAGAAATGCAAACAGGCAGAATACGGCGCTGCGGCCGGCAACAAAAATTGGTTCAGATGGCTCTGAGCACTATGGCAGGTTGTGTACGACCCGGGACAACCGGGAAATCCGGGAAAAACCCGGGAATTTTTTCATCCGGGAGAAAACTGGGAAAAACCCGGTAATTTTTTGGAATTCCGGGAATTTTTCGTTGTTTTAGCTTTTAGTTAAATTTTTGTAATTTTGACTGCAGAATAGATTCTCTAGCAATGAATGTTATTATATCCTGCTACTGGAGAATGATACTGCAGCAATAAAATATAAACGAGAGGGAAAAAAATAAAAGTTTAGTGGCAAAGGAAATGTGCAATTTACAACAACAAAAAACCGTGCAGGCACAAGCGTCTGCAAATAGCAAAAATATGTCAAAGGCCGTAGGGCGCAGACTGTAATTCTTCGTAACAATAAACTGCTTGCTATGACCATGACGTCACAACTGTTCACATTAGGTTCGTTTGACCAATTGCCATCGGTCTGTTGCGCATGCGCATTTGACTCGCGTGTAAGCAGTAGCTTCTCCCGCTACTCGTAGTTTGGCTGTTAGCTGTTAGTAGCAGGAAGCAGCCAGATGCAAACGAGAAAAACGAGAAAAATTTTTCTCGCGCGCCCTAGCTGCCAGATTCACGATTGCACAGAGTTGTTGTGGGGAGGGGGTTAACCTCCACGTTAGCCGTATTTACGTTAAGTGATTTCGCTGCTTCTCTTCGTGTACAGCTCCCATGTCAAATGAAAACAAAACGGATTTCTGTGGCCGGGAGCTATCAAGCGAATTAAAATACATTCACATAATTACGGAGGGCAAAAATATATTATTAATTTCAGTTTTCTGATTTTATTTTGTTTCCAAGTTAGTAGCAGTCAAGCATTTGCAGAACAGTGACGTTATTTTTGCAAGTTTGCTAAAGAAATTTGGCTTTATTAATCTTTCCGCCGAGGCAATCATTCTATTTGAAACGAAGTGTTTCATTCTACAGTATTGGCTAGTTCCAACTGTTCGCTGAATTTCAAGTGCACATTATCATCTTCTGCCATATATGGCATTATGCCGTAACAAAGAACCGAAAATGAGATCGTAGAGTACCGGTACTCCAAGAAAATTTACATCCCAAAAACCACACTGAAAAACATAATATCAGATGGGACCTACTTCATTGTGAATCTCGAAAACGCCAATTTGCACTTCAAGCCGAATTATGCATTTTAGTATGGTTTACGAAATTCCGATGCTCTTTGGAGTATCCTCTGATGCCCTGTTTCTTTTATGGTGTAATGTAAAGTCTCTTAGTGCTTTATACACACGAACATGCGGGCTTCCTACACCACTGCAGTTGCACACGCACAATAATGCCTGTTTTCTGGCGCTCTTTGGCAGCTGGTAAATCGAACCTATTTCTAACAGTCTCCGGATAGTATTACGAACGGTAGTTAGAAAAGCGTTACTTTCAAAGTAAATTTCTTTTTACGCAAGATGAATTGTGTTACGTGTGAGAAAGTGGGATGGATATCTGAATCACAGAGCGTTCGAAACTGAACAGATTGAGGACCAGCCACTTACAAAAATTTCGAGCCGCGAGACATTTATGTCATAATTTTAAATTTTTCTAGCACATTTGTGTGATGTATCTTAAAGTATAACACACGCAAAAAAAGATCAATATTACATGTGAAAGCTTAGGTTCTGTTGTAGCGTGTTAATCTTAGAGACCAATATTATATGTGAAAGCTTAGTTTTTCTTGTAGATATACGGTACTGTGTACATTAATGTAAACCGTTAACTTTTCCTCTTGCGTGTTCGCGCCAGGTAACCAGTCATTTTGCTATTGGCTGACTATAACACGTGTCATATGCTCTGAATAGCTGCTGTCATCGGCTGACGAGTTCTCGTGGCTTGAGATATGACTCGCTTACAAAAGGACGTGGCAACCTCGGTTTCAACGCTCCGGAAACTAACGCGCTGTGTTTGGTGCAATTCGCATTTATACTTTCGTAATACGAAAATATGCAACGTATATTTTGCTGCAAATCAAAGGTCTTTCCAAAACTTCTCTCCTTTTTTTTGTATTAAAAGTCTCTCCAAAACTTCTTTGCCCCGTCTTTTCTTTTTTTTCCGGGAAGTTCTATGCGATTGTATAAAACGTTAACCATTCAAAGGATTGATAAGTTTTACAGTTCCGAGGGAAAATCTACGGAAAACCTACTGTGACTTAGAACAGAAAAAGTGTATTTTCGCCCGGGAAAAAGCATATTTTTTAAACGGGATATCCGGGAGAAACCCGGGAATAATCCGGGAATTTCTTTCCTTGTCCCCGTATACACGCTGTATGCGACTTAACTGCTGAGGTCATCAGTCCCCTATAACTTAGAACTACTTAAACCTAACTAACCTAAGGACATCACACACATCCATGTCCGAGGCAGGATTCGAACCTGCGACCGTAGCGGTCGCGCGGTTCCAGACTGAAGCGCCTAGAACTGCTGGTCCACAAAAGGCCGGCCAGCTTTAGAACATCCGAATTACAAAACGTAAAAGAAAGCAGCGCAAAATGTCTTACAAGTAGCGCAAGCTGTCCTGCAGATTAAGCCAATCTAACGAATTTACTCTTCAAACAGAGCGCACTTATAATTACATAACAGCGAATATCGAAATATATGTTTGTGTTAAATTAATAAGGTAGTACCTGAACGTATTAAAAACGCGAAAGTTAGAAAAAAAATTGCAGACACGAATTACAAACACATTCGACTCTTCCTTATAAATTTATGACGCTACTCTTTTCTTTGCATTTTGTTCGTTATTTCGCCCTAGCGGACATCACATGACATGCCTTGAAGCTCGTTGGCGATCCCTTTTATTCCAGAGACCAGCCAGGTTTCTGACCGAACACGCTGAGCTACTGTGCCGGCACCCATTGAGCTCAAGTGGTGGTGGTGGTGATTAGTGTTTAACGTCCCGTCGACAACGAGGTCATTAGAGACGGAGCGCAAGCTCGGGTTACGGAAGGATGTGGAAGGAAATCGGCCGTGCCCTTTCAAAGAACCATCTCGGCATTTGCCTGAAACGATTTAGGGAAATCACGGAAAACCTAAATCAAGATGGCCAGAGACGGGATTGAACCGTCGTCCTCCCGAATGCGAGTCCAGTGTGCTAACCACTGCGCCACCTCGCTCGGTGACCACGAAGTTTGGCGGACTATATACACTACTGGCCATTAAAATTGCTACACCAAGAAGAATGCAGATGATAAACGGGTATTCATTGGAGAAATATATTATACTACAACTGACATGTGATTACATTTTCACGCAATTTGGGTGCATGGATCCTGAGAAATCAGTACACAGAACAACCACCTCTGCCCGTAATAATGGCCTTCATCCTCCTGGGCATTGAGTCAAACAGAGGTTGGATGGCGTGTACATGCTGCTTCAACACGATACCATAGTTCATCAAGAGTAGTGACTGGCATATTGTGACGAGCCAATTGCTCGGCCACCATCGAAACGAGGTTTTCAATTGGTGAGGGATCTGGAGAATATGCTGGCCAGCGCAGCAGTGGAACATTTTCTGCATCCAGAAAGGCGCGTACAGGACCTGCATCATGCGGTCGTGCATTATCCTGCTGAAATGTAGGGTTTCGCAGGTATCGAATGAAGGGTAGAGCCACGGGTCGTAAAATATCTGAAAGGTAACGTCCACTGTTCAAAGTGCCATCAATGCGAACAAGAGGTGACCGAGACGTGTAACCAATGGCACCCCATACCCACACGCCGGGTGATACGCCAGTATGGCAATGACGAATATACGCTTCCAATGTGCGTTCACCGCGATGTCGCCAAATACGGATGCGAGCGTCATGATGCTGTAAACAGAACCTGGATTCATCCGAAAAAATGACGTTTTGCCATTCGTGCACCCAGGTTCGTCGTTGATTACACCATCGCAGGCGTTCCTGTCTGTGATGCAGCGTCAAGGGTAACCGCAGTCCATGCTGCTGCAAACGTCGTCCAACTGTTTGTGCAGATGGTTGTTGTCTTGCAAACGTCCCCATCTGTTGACTCAGGGATCGAGACGTGGCTACACGATCCGTTACAGCCATACGGACAAGATGCCTCTCATCTCGACTGCTAATGATACGAGGCCGTTGAGATCCAGCACGGCGTTCCATATTACCCTCCCGAACCCACCGATTCCATATTCTGCTAACAGTCATTGGATCTCGACCAAGGCGAGCACCAATGTCGTGATACGATAAACTGCAATCGCGATATGCTGCAATCCGACCTTTATCAAAGTCGGGAACGTGATGGTACGCATTTATCCTCCTTACGCGAGGCATGACAACAACGTTTCACCAGGCAACGCCGGTCAACTGCTGTTGGTGTACGAGAAATCGGTTGGAAAATTTTCCTCATGTCAGCACGTTGTAGGTGTCGCCACCGGCGCCAACCGTGTGTGAATGCTCTGAAAAGCTAATCAGTTGCATATCACAACATCTTCTTCCTGTCGGTTAACTTTCGTGTCTGTAGCACGTCATCTTCGTGGTGTTGCAATTTTAATGGCCAGTAGTGTATCTAGCATCTTATCGTGTCCTGAAAGTTTTAGTCGTACCTGTATTACTAACTGGAATTTGATTACAACAAATTGTACCAACAGCAATGCGTTTTTGATGGATGCTCAACATGGCGTTGCCTTCAAATGATATACTCTCATAATACGCAAGTTACAATAGTTCTTTTACCATCAGTATTATTTTTCTCGTCATTTTAGTGCAACGAGTCGTACAGTTAAGGGAAAGTTTTCGAGAGATACGGGATTTCCTGGTGCTCAGCTGTTTCAGCTGGAAGCCAATAGGGTGCCTCGCAGCTCTGTACTGAAGGGAGATGACGTAGATGGCGTCCTGGCACCCCACTGGTCAACGTTCAGAATATCTGACATGTCAGATACTGGTCTGCACGTCCGGAAAGACTCCGCAACGCGCTTCTTCATTCTCTGGCGTCACAAACTCGGACCGCTCAATGTTCGGATGCACGGTCCGTGGGCCGACGGCTTTAGGAGGAGCTCGTCTCGCCTGCGTGGCTGGAAGGACGTCGCCACGGCCGCGCAATGGGCTTTACGAGACGCAGCTTATTTTGTGTCACTTCCAGCCGGTCATCCACCCATCGACATATGACTGTCGTCAACAGCGAGCGACAGCATGCAAGGGAGACGCCGGCCGCGGTGGTCTAGCGGTTCTAGGCGCTACAGTGTGGAACCGCGCGACCGGTACGGTCGCAGGTTCGAATCCTGCCTCGGGCATGGATGTGTGTGATGTCCTTAGGTTAGGTTAGGTTTAAGTAGTTCTAAGTTCTAGGGGACTGATGACCTCAGATGTTAAGCCCCATAGTGCTCAGAGCCATTTTTTGCAAGGGAGACGGCACACTGAAGTAACTGAGGATTACGACACGCTGCCTTGTTTTAATTTTCTCTTTCTGTGTGAGTGATTTTAATACCTATCTTCGCAGTTCAAACACCTACCACTGGACAGTCAAAGAAACTGGTTATCTGCGTAATATCGTGCAGGGACCCGCTAGCACGCAGAAGTGCCGCAACAGGACGTGGCATGGACTCGACTAATGTCAGAAGTAGTGCTGGAGGGAATTGACACCATGAATCCTAAAGGGCTGTCCATAAATCTGTAAGAGTAGGAGGGGGTGGAGACGTCTTGTGAACAGCACGTTGCAAGGCATCCCAGAGATGCTCAGTAGTGTCCATCTCTGGCGACTCTGGTCGGCAGCGGAAGTGTTTAAATTCAGAAAAGTGTTCCCGCAGCCACTCTGTAGCAATTCTGTACGTCTGGGGTGTCGCATTGTCCTGCTGGATTTGCCCAAGTCCGTCGGACTGCACAGTGGACTGAATGGATGCAAGTGATCAGGCAGGATGCTTACGTATGTGTCACGTGTCACAGTCTTATCTAGACGTTGTCAGGGGTCTCACATCACTCAACTGCACACGCCCAACACCGTTACGCAGTCTCCACCAGCTTCAACACTTCCCTGCTGGCATGCAGGATCCATCTACCACGAGCTTGTCTCTATATCCATACACGTCCATCCGCTCGGTACAATTTGAAACGAGACTCATCCTACCAGGCAAAATGTTTCCAGTCATCAACAATCCACTGTCGGTGTTAGCAGGCAAGGCGTAAAGCTTTGTGTCGTGCAGTCATAAGGGGTACGCAAGTGCGCCTTCGGCTCCAGAAGCCCATATCGACGACTTTTCGTTGATTGGTTCGCACCCTGACACTTATTAATGGCCTAGCATTGGAATTTGCAGCAGTTTGCGGAAGGGTTGCACTTCTGTCACCTTCAGTCATCGTTGGTCCAGTTCTTGAAGGATCTTTCTCCGGCCGCAGCGATGTCGGAGATCTGATGTTTTACCGGGTTCCTGATATTCACGTTGCACTCGTGAAATGGTCGTACAGGAAAATCCCCACTTCATCGGTACCTCGGAAATGCTGTGTCCGATCGCTCGTGCGCCGTCTACAACACCACGTTCAAACTCACTTACATCTTGATGACCTGCCATTGTAGCAGCAGCAACCGATGGAACAACTGCGCCAGACACTTGTTGTCTTACATAGATGTTGCCGACCGTGCATGCCTATTCCAGTTACGTTGGCTCTCCGTGTATATCAACAGACTATCTGCAACGTTCAGCATATGGCTGTACCTATACGTAAGGCCAACTCTTTCTCTATCTTCTCCTTTACTTCAGTCATACGACTCTTGAAGAAACTACCTCTTAATCTGTGTTTTGTCCCAAACCACTTTGTGTTGAAGAGGTGATTAAATTTCTCTCTGTTAGCAGTGCCCTGTCGGCATTTGCCACATCTGTCTTCATTCTGTCCAGCAGTGAAACCGCTATCTCTCTCACACTGTCAACACTATGCATCCTTTCCGCGTTACTGTGCATCTCCGTTTTTTTAACCGCTGTCTCACCTGGTAACTTATCTTTTTTTTTTTCTCTCCCTCTCTTACGGCAACCAGTCCACATCTTCGCCAGAGTTGATTCGTTTTGTACTGTTGCCGTGTATTTCTGTTGTTGTTGTGTTCTTCAGTACGAAAAGTGGTGTGATGCAACTGTCTTCGGTTGTCTGTTCCTTGTGAAGCTGCCGTCACACCGAACGTCAGTGTTCAGCGAGTCGAGATTCTGACGTCGCAGCTTGGAAAAGAAAACACATTGTGGAGTCTTTTCAAACGTGTATTGCAACAACTAGCGTGTCAGATAATCTGAACGTTTCTTTGAACTTGGAGCATTGAGATGGAAGAACGCCACCTACATCAAATGGCACCATCTCTCTTCAATACAAATTGTCTTTGAGTTGAAATCTTCTTCTCGTGCATTATATACGAATGTTTGCTGTTTCAAAGTACCACTGAACTTAATTGTACGATGTGTTGTAATAAAATTACGGGAATGGTCATACAGGTGGTTGAAGAATTTTCCATCTGTAACTTGCGTGTTATGAAAGCATGCCATGTTAAGGCATCGGCACGTTGAGGCGCCATCAAAAACGCATAGTTCTTGGTGCAATGTGTTGTAATTAAAGGACAGTCAATATCATATCTACGATTAAGGCTCCGAAGCGATGTAAGATGCAAAGCATTCCCGTTCATCTTCTAAGGTCGGTGTTGCGTAATGAGCGGAGATGCGGACTTGTAAGATAATGTGTGATGGTTCTGTTTATAAATAACATATAAATAACATTTCTGCTACCAGTCACGATTTTAATTTATTCATATTGTACACGACGCGTTTCGGGAACTGATTCCTATTTTCAAGTGTATTTTCTGTTTGTACTACGAAACGTCCCCTTAGAAAAATTAATGAATTACTGTGCGGATAAACCTCTACGTTATTTGATTTTCAAACTGTTGAGCAAAACAGAACGTACTCAGACATTACTCTCTTTACTTATTCTGATCAACACTAAACTGACATACAATATTTTTAGCGCAACGCAATCTGACTTTCAAAAATCCCTACAAAAGAATGCCCCTGACTAACAATAACCTGTACCTTTCATGAATCACTTACCTCACCAAAATCTTCGTTACTCGAACTACTGCAATACAGCGAACGTCAATACTGCCAGCTGAATAAAGGATTCTAACTACTGAAGGCACTAACTATTGATAGGGATGAAAGATTTTGATAGAGAACAAACAATGTATTTACCTTAATAGTGTTCAAAAGTAATAATATATATATATATCACTTTGAACATAGCTGCTAAGGTTCAGTGACCGTGTCAGAATTATATTGTAACAAATAAGCCCTCGGTCACAAATATTAAGTCAAAAATTGACCTGGTTTCGACGCTACTATGAGCGTCGTCTGCAGAATTAGACTAACCGTTCTAAAACAGCCCTTAGCGGCTCGCCATCTGACAAGTGTTCATGACGTCGCCTTTCCGGCTTAGATCTTTTTTAATATGTAACTTGTAAGTACTGCATGTTTTCGAGTCAGTACAAACTTTAATTTTATTAATGTACTATATACCTAATGTTTTATATATATATATATATATATATATATATATATATATATATATATATATACAGGGTGTTTCAAAAATGACCGGTATATTTGAAACGGCAATAAAAACTAAACGAGCAGCGATAGAAATACACCGTTTGTTGCAATATGCTTGGGACAACAGTACATTTTCAGGCGGACAAACTTTCGAAATTACAGTACTTACAATTTTCAACAACAGATGGCGCTGCAAGTGATGTGAAAGAGAGAGAAGACAACGCAGTCTGTGGGTGCGCCATTCTGTACGTCGTCTTTCTGCTGTAAGCGTGTGCTGTTCACAACGTGCAAGTGTGCTGTAGACAACATGGTTTATTCCTTAGAACAGAGGATTTTTCTGGTGTTGGAATTCCACCGCCTAGAACACAGTGTTGTTGCAACAAGACGAAGTTTTCAACGGAGGTTTAATGTAACCAAAGGACCGAAAAGCGATACAATAAAGGATCTGTTTGAAAAATTTCAACGGACTGGGAACGTGATGGATGAACGTGCTGGAAAGGTAGGGCGACCGCGTACGGCAACCACAGAGGGCAACGCGCAGCTAGTGCAGCAGGTGATCCAACAGCGGCCTCGGGTTTCCGTTCGCCGTGTTGCAGCTGCGGTCCAAATGACGCCAACGTCCACGTATCGTCTCATGCTCCAGAGTTTACACCTCTATCCATACAAAATTCAAACGCGGCAACCCCTCAGCGCCGCTACCATTGCTGTACGAGAGACATTCGCTAACGATATAGTGCACAGGATTGATGACGGCGATATGCATCACGCTATCTGGACATTCTTCGTGAATTTGTGGCGGTACAAACTGCCTTAGACGACACTGCGAACACCTCGTGGTTTATGCAAGATGGTGCCCAGCCACATCGCACGGCCGACGTCTTTAATTTCCTGAATGAATATTTCGATGATCGTGTGATTGCTTTGGGCTATCCGAAACATACAGGAGGCGGCGTGGATTGGCCTCCCTATTCGCCAGACATGAACCCCTGTGACTTCTTTCTGTGGGGACACTTGAAAGACCAGGTGTACCGCCAGAATCCAGAAACAATTGAACAGCTGAAGCAGTACATCTCATCTGCATGTGAAGCCATTCCGCCAGACACGTTGTCAAAGGTTTCGGGTAATTTCATTCAGAGACTACGCCATATTATTGCTACACATGGTGGATATGTGGAAAATATCGTACTATAGAGTTTCCCAGATCGCAGCGCCATCTGTTGTTGAAAATTGTAACTACTGTAATTTCGAAAGTTTGTCTGCCTGAAAATGTACTGTTGTCCCAAGCATATTGCAACAAACGGTTTATTTCTATCGCTGCTCGTTTAGTTTTTATTGCCGTTTCAAATATACCGGTCATTTTTGAAACACCCTGTATACATTGTAACAAATAAGCCCTTGGTCACAAATATTAAGTCAAAAATATCAGTTCATGACATCCAGTCTTACAAATTTACTCTTTCTGATGGACACACGTCCAGATCATCCGCTCTCAAAACTCCGCGATCTCTCTCCCCACATCCACCACTGCTGGCGGCTCACCTCCAACTGCTCAACGCTACGCGCTGTTCACATCCAACCGCCCAACACTACAATAGCAAATATTCCAACAATGCCAACCAGCCACAGACTGCACACAGCACAGCCAGTGATTTTCATATAGAGCGCTACGTGACGTTACCAACATAAAAACCTAAACAGCCTACTTGTAGTACTATGCCATATTTACGTAATGTTTTCATCTGTAAGGTTCCACTTTGTTTTGTAGACATTATTGCAATACATAAAACACGTGCAATTTTTAGTTAGTTATTGATTTTTATATATAGTTATTTGCTAAATTTGGAGGAACTTGTACTTACAGTTTCCTTACGGTCCATCTGTACGGGGCCTCACACGTTAAACATCACACACAAATTTATCGTGTGTGAGACTTTGCACAGTTGGAGCGTAAAGAAACCGTAAGAACAATTTCTACCAAACTTGGCCGGTAACTCCACACAAAAAATCGATAACTAACTGAAAATTGTACATTTTTTATATATTGCAGTAAAGTCAACAAAATGAAACAGAACGTCACACATCGAAAAATTACGTAAAAATGGCATAGTACAAAGAGGACAAAAACTTGAAAATGAAAATCAGTTCGGGTACGATACGAATAAAAGAAAATCCTCACTGGTAGCAGAGAAGTTAATTATAGACAAACACATTGTTTTCACAGTCGCAGGCTTTCGCAAAACTATTTCTAATGGACAAAATCAGTAATGCGTGATGTTTTGCGGGTTCGCGCCTCGCTACATCGTAATTTGTTGTTACTCATCTTCGCGTTTCCTAATAGGTTGTGATACTCTCTTATTAATTTAATAGACTTAATTAATTCTGTAATTTTCGACGTTATGTAAATGTAAGTGCCCTCTCCTGGAGGAGTGAATTTGTTCAACTGGCTCGGTCTACAAGACTTGCATTACTTGCAGAAAGATATTTTGCAGTTTGTTGGTTCAAAGCCTGTATTTCACACGTTATAAAGATTCTGTTACTGAATAGGAAGAGTAATCAAGTCAGAATGGCCTTAGAGGTTTACTAAAAAGGGAGAACGATGAGGTAATTTTTATGTTATGCGGAGAACTGCTTTAAATTTGCACCTCATTATTTGCAATGGAAGTTTTAAAAGCTGATGTCCTTATTGACTGGATATACTCGTAGTACTTTATTCTTCGCTTGATAACGTGTTCATGGATATCGGAGTTTTTATTCATGTCTACTACAGTCAGAACAACGCGATTAGCGTATGGGCAAGCGAGGAAAAGTGTGTGCTTAACAGAGCTAGCACAGGGATTTTGCGCCAGTGCTTGTAGTAAACAGTGTGATTTGCGAGCCAGATATAGCCGATAAGTGACGCTGCGATCTCGTATATCGCGTTGAGAGACACGAACTCTGCGCCGTATTCGCTTCTTTTTTGTGTGTTCAGCAGCAATGTGAACTCGGCACGATCAAAGTCGACGAACGGTCCGTGTGCCGACAGCGTAAGGCTGTTCGTCTGTGCATAAATGCCGCAACACACGCCCATTGAGCCTGCTTGATGTGAACACGTCTTGATCTCCCTGCACAGTTTTAACCTCCCACTCCCCCCCCCCCCCCAGTACCACGTCCCATACACACATACACGCACACAAACACACACACACCCAAAAATTGTTCAAATGGCTCTGAGCACTACGCGACTTAACTTCTGAGGTCATCAGTCGCCTAGAACTTAGAACTAAGTAAACCTAACTAACCTAAGGACATCACACACATCCATGCCCGAGGCAGGATTCGAACCTGCGATCGTAGCGGTCGCTCGGCTCCAGACTGTAGCGCCTAGAACCGCACAGCCACTCCGGCCGGCACACACACACACACACACACACACACACACACACACACACACACACACATTTCCCTCCAGTATCAAACCGCTGACTCCTCACTGCCTCACTAAGTGTCCCAGCAAGCTATCCCTTCTTTTAGTGAAGTTGTTCATTAAATTTCTTTTGCCGCCAATTCGATTCAGTGCGTGTTCATCACTCACGGGTTCTACCCAACTAATCTTTAGGGATCTTTCAAAAGCTACTATTCTCTTTTGGTCTGAAGTGTTCATCGTCCACGTCTCACTTCCTTACTGGGCTCCACTCCAACCAAATACCTTCAAAAAAGTGCTTCTCAAATCATAAATTTATATTCACCTCCGCGCGGGATAGCCGCGCGGTCTAGGGCGACTTGTCACGGTGCATCCGACTTGTTACGGTCCGCCCAACTTGTTGCGGTCCACCCGGCTGCCCCCGTCTGAGGTTCGTGTCATCCCTTGGGCATGGCTGTGTGTCTTGTCCATACCATAAGTTAGTTTAAATAAAGTTAGATTAAGCAGTGTGTAAGATTAGGGACCGATGACCTCACCAGTTTGGTCCCATAACATCTTACCACAAATCTCGAAAATCTGTATTCATCGTTAACAATTTTTTCTTTTTCGTAAGCGGTCCCATGTTATTCCCACTCGTCGTTTTACGTCTTCTCTGCTTTGGCCAACGTTAGTTGTTTTCTTACCCAAAGATCAGAACTCACGTGCTACTTTTAATGATTCATTCACCAGTCTAATTTCTTCAGCAGCGCCTGATTTAATTCGACTATTCTCTGTTACCATGGTTTTCATTTCATTGATATTCATCCTATACGATCTTTCCAAGACAAATGCTTCAGATGACTATGAGCACTATGGGACTTAACATCTGACGTCATCAGTCCCTTAGAACTTAGAACAATTTAAACCTAACTAACCTAAGGACATCACACACATCCATGCCCGAGGCACGATTCGAACCTGCGACCGCAGCACTCACATGGTTTCGGACTGAAGCACCTAGAACCGCTCGGCCACAGCGGCCGGCTCTTTTCAAGACACTGTCCGTTTTTCTGATATGTCTTTTTAACCATCTCGGACAGTTAAACATTTAAATTGTGTATGTGCGAATACGAACATGACTTACATAAAGAGGCCTTCCAGAAAGAATAGGCAGTTCCGGTTGCAAAATTGTTATTTATTTATTTAAGCCTTCATTGTTGAGTAATGCTTGTGAAAATGTAAACAGGTGTCGAATAAACAAAGCCGAAAACAAAGCAGTTGCTGGTCCTATTGAGGGATTATCACAAGGGAGCAATATTCAAGTTAAAACACAAATAAGACAGTTAAAACGAAAAATGTAAAGTGTGCTGGAAATTGTAATGAGCTCGTTATAAGAATGAATAGCTAAGTATTACGTACAAAAACTAAGAAATTATCCATTAACTCTGAGAACAGGGCTTAGACCATTTCTTCCCAACCTGGGGTAATTACCCCTGAAGAGTAAAATGTAATTTTCTGAGGGGTGAAAACAAAAGCGCTCAGTTGTATTTCAGTCACAAAATTGAATTAGTTTTAAAAGCTCATTACTATTATCACTGTTACGTAAGATTGCGATATTGATTACGTAAGTTACAAGAAAGTACCTGTTTGCTTGCATTGTTCTGTAACATAATGGGGTGGAGATTACAGCTTGCAAAACGAACGTATGAACAATATCTTCCTCACATAGTGCATCCACTACACACGTACTTTGTACGATGCGTCTATGACACTGAAATTGAGACGTATGTATCACATCGAGTATGCTTAAGTATCTGATGTCAATGCCTTCCACAACTTGTAGGAGGTTCCCGCAATAGATCAGGATTTGCTACATTAGTCACTTCACAAAAATAAATTAATTGGCAGCATAACAGCCGGCTGCTGTGACCGAGCGGTTCTAGGCGCTTCAGTTCGGAACCGCGCTGCTGCTACGGTCGCAGGTTAGAATCCTGCCTCTGGCATGGATGTGTTTGATGTCCTTAGGTTAGTTAGGTTTAAGTAGTTCTAAGTTCTAGGGGACTGATGACCTCGGATGTTAAGTCCCATAGTGCTTTGAGCCAATTGAACCATTTGACAGCATAACACAACACAGACCACCACAGGGTATTGTTATTATTAGTGGCAGTAGTCAGACACAAAAGATTGACAGCCTGAAGTCTTCCAGTTTCAGACAGGCAAGCGATTTACAAACAGTAGGTCAAAGTACGAGGTGCATTCAAGTTCTAAGGCCTCCGATTTCTTTTCGAATTAACTACTCACCCGAAATCGATGAAACTGGCGTTACTTCTCGACGTAATCGCCCTGCAGACGTACACATTTTTCACAACGCTGACGCCATGATTCCATGGGAGCGGCGAAGGCTTCTTTAGGAGTCTGTCTTGACCACTGGAAAATCGCTGAGGCAATAGCAGCACGGCTGGTGAATGTGCAGCCACGGTGAGTGTCTTTCATTGTTGGAAAAAAACCAAAAGTCACTAGGAGCCAGTTCAGGTGAGTAGGGAGCATGAGGAATCACTTCAAACTTGTTATCACGAAGAAACTGTTGCGTAACGTTAGCTCGATGTGCGGGTGCGTTGTCTTGGTGAAACAGCACACGCGCAGCCCTTCCCGGAGGTTTTTGTTGCAGTGCAGGAAGGAATTTGTTCTTCAAAACATTTTCGGAGGATGTACCTGTTAGCGTAGTGCCCTTTGGAACGCAATGGGTAGGGATTACGCCCTCGCTGTCCCAGAACATGGACACCATCAAATTTTCAGCACTGGTGGTTACCCGAAATGTTTTTGGTGGCGGTGAATCTGTTGCTTCCATTGAGCTGACTGGCGCTTTGTTTCTGGATTGAAGAATGGCATCCACGACTCATCCATTGTCACAACCGACGAAAAGAAAGTCCCATTCATGCTGTCGTTGCGCGTCAACATTGCTTGTCAACATGCCACACGGGCAGCCGTGTGGTCGTCCGTCAGCATTTGTGGCACCCACCTGGATGACACTTTTCGCATTTTCAGGTCGTCATGCAGGATTGTGTGCACAGAACCCACAGAAATGCCAACTCTGGAGGCGATCTGTTCAACAGTCATTCGGCGATCCCCCAAAACACTTCTCTCCACTTTCTCGATCGTGTAGTCAGACCGGCTTGTGCGAGCCCGAGGTTGTTTCGGTTTGTTGTCACACGATGTTCTGCCTTCATTAAACTGTCGCACCCACGAACGCACTTTCGACACATCCATAACTCCATCACCACATGTCTCCTTCAACTGTCGATGAATTTCAATTGGTTTCACACCACGCAAATTCAGAAACCGAATGATTGCACGCTGTTCAAGTAAGGAAAACGTCGCCATTTTAAGTATTTAAAACAGTTCTCATTCTCGCCGCTGGCGGTAAAATTCCATCTGCCGTACGGTGCTGCCATCTCTGGGACGTATTGACAATGAACGCGGCCTCATTTTAAAACAATGCGGATGTTTCTATCTCTTTCCAGTCCGAAGGAAAAAAATCGGAGGCCTTAGAACTTGAATGCACCTCATACAGTAGGCACCTTTTAATTTGGTTGATATTAAATGGGGTACAGGGAGTAGGCGAAGCAAGTGTCTGCAAGAAGAGGACTTGTACAGAGGAAGCACGTTCTGTAACCAGATGTATACTCTCAGCGCGGATGCGTAGCTTTCTTTTCTGAGATTACTTTGACCAGTCTATAAAGAGGTTCTTAGAAATAAACAGTAGCAGTTACTTCATTGATTCATCAGTACCAGGTTTAATAAAACATCTTGGGGGGGGGGGGAGGGGGGGGTAGGGTTCTAGTTAATATCTTATTGCACTGCAGGGAAATGGTCTCCGAAAGGTTGGGAACCACTGGCTAAGAACAAAGAAATTGTTTTTACGGATCTAATTCCGTAGTCTTGTGCTCGTGCCCTTACGGTCTGTTCGTGATTCCAGTAGTGCGTGCACTGCGAGACGAGAGGGCTTCGCTACCCCATACTGGTGCGGGCCCACGTTGAGCTCGTTTGCGTCGTAAGAATTTCAGGACCGCCTGCAGTGCGGTCGCTGTGGTCGGGCCGATGTATCACTTTTCCCGCGGTTGGAGCGAGCGCAAGTCGCCAGCCATCTTGTCCGAAACTCAACCCTGACTCTCGCCTCGTAATGTTTAGGAAATTCAGAAGAGTCAGCCAGAAACTCGCATCCATTCCTTTCCTGACAGCAGTTTCAAATGGTTCAAATAGCTGTAAGCACTACAGGACTTAACATCTGAGGTCATCAGTCCCCTGGACTTAGAACTACTTAAAACTAACTAACCTAAGGACATCACACACATCCATGCCCGAGGCAGGATTCGAACCTGCGACCGTAGCAGCAACGCGGTTCCGGACTGAAGCGCCTAGACCCACTGCGGCCGGCTACAGAAGTTTCGCGTTGCACGATAAATCGCCACCGTATCCGCTGGCAGTGGCCAATAAAGTTCGTTGGCGGTAGAGTCGGAAGTAGGCAGTTCGAATAGCGATCGTGACTTAGCTCTCAATGATACTATTTGGCCGGCAAGTAGAGAAGAAATGTTTGGCGTCCAGTTTCTGGACAACCTACGTAAATACGGCCGCTCCCCTCGAAGATTCGATACAGTACTTGGTATCAGGTCCGATACCTAAATAATGCAGCCTACTGCGCACAGTTTGAGTCGCAACACGACGTCCCGTGGCTGCACGAAAAGCATTATTCAACATGGTGGCGTTGCTCTCAGGGTTCCTCCGAGCCATAATCCGTAGGTAGCGGTCATCCAACGCAGTAGCAGCCCTTGGGCGGCCTGAACGAGGCATGTCATCGACTGTTCCTGTCTCTTTGTACCTTCCTCACGTCCAAACAACATCGCTTTGCAGAATGAGATTTTCACTCTGCAGCGGAGTGTGCGCTGATATCAAACTTCCTGGCAGATTAAAACTGTGTGACCGACCGAGACTCGAACTCGGGACCTTTGCCCTTCGCGGACAAGTGCTCTACCATCTGAGCTACCGAAGCACTAGCCCCTCTCCTCACGTTCGGTCTGTGGAATCGATTCGTCAGTATTTGATGTGGTTTACGAAATATATCCGGCGGTAATGTTAGGTGACTCACCCAGTATAATTACGGAAACAGGTTATGACTTGAGCAAAAAGAATTTTTTTTAAGAACTGACGTGCTTCGGTATGTTCCACCACAGTGAGTAGGTTCGTTTCATTTTCTTTATTTACGTACTGGTGTTCATGTAGCTGTCTGTGTCAGTCTGGTATTTGGTACTATTTGCAGTTATTATTGCTTCTGTGTTGTCACGCAGATAACAAACTGAACTCCGAAACACCTGCACTAGCACTGTGTCCCATCGTCACATCTCGCGCAGATCGCACCTTATCCTGTTCTACAGCACGGGCAGGCGTCTTACGTCCACGTTATGTGAGGGGACGTGGCCGCTGCAACGCGGCTCTTCAGTGCTGCATTGTCCTCCGAGAGCACACCGGTCACTATTTTGAAACGAGTAGCATCGCAGTGTATGTCCAGATACAAGCTATAGAGTTTTCTGTCACTGTTGACTCCGTTATCTACTTTAGACCCATGGTAGCCTCCGCAGACTGGCGTAGTACGTGGAAAATTAAATCATGAAAACACTATGGAAGGCTAGTAATTCTCAAATTATGAAATGAAGTAAAGTATCGACATTTTTAAGCGTTTGTTTTCCGTAACTTTTCACACATTTTAATTCCACAGTTTGGACAAACGCTTCACGCAAAGAGTTGATCACCATTCAACGACTTCGACACATTACATGTTGTAAAAGAAAAGATAGAGCAAACAATTTGTATCTTTCTCCGAGACAGGTGCTGGTACATATTTAGAAAAACTTAATAGAATTTTGTAATGAAGGCTTTCACGACTGGATATTTCAGCTGCCGAGAATTCAAAATGGTTCAAATGGTTCTGAGCACTATGGGACTCAACTGCTGAGGCCATTAGTCCCCTAAAACTTAGAACTAGTTAAAGCTAACTAACCTAAGGACATCACAAACATCCATGCCCGAGGCAGGATTCGAACCTGCGACCGTAGCGGACTTTCGGTTCCAGACTGCAGCGCCTTTAACCGCACGGCCACTTCGGCCGGCGCCGAGAATTCTTCCGGGTTGTATGGCCGTGGTCCATGGAACTCTTCTATCCCTGACGTTTCGTCCAAAGCTACGTTGGATATCTTCGGAGGTGCTCCAGGTTGTGCTGAGTCTTGACGACTGACGTTTGGGACGTCGAAGAACGGCCTAAATACCGTGGAAAGTGGGCGTGGTATGGATTTCACGTGATAGAAGAGATAAACCTTGTCGAGGATAAAATATAACTACTGGTCATGGTACGTTAAAGATAAAAATTCTCACCGAGTCTGTAGCGCCACTGTCCATATATCGCTGAGTTTCATAGCTTCTTCTTTCCTGTTAAAATTGTCCCCATGTTTATATATGTGGATGGCTTCTCTATATAGCCGTGGATAATAGTTCGTCATAGTACATAAAACTGCAGTTTCCTAAAATTTCAGTACGTGATCACCCGACTAAAGAGCATGTTCCTCCACGGCTAACTTGTCTGTTTTCCCTAGTGGGCAATGACTTTCATGTTCCTTCAGCCGCGTATTCACACTTCTCTTTGTAGTTCCAATGTAGACCCTACCACCGTTACACGGAAGCTATGAAACTTGGTGATATATGGACAGTGGCGCTTCAGAATCGATGAGAAGTTTTTATCTTTGGCGTACTATGATCGTTAGTTATATTTTATCCTTGACAAGGTTTATCTCTGCTATCACGTGAAATCCAGACCACGCCCACTTTCCGCGGTATTTAGGCCATTCTTCGGCGTCCGACTCGTCAGTTGACAAGACTCAGCACAAACAGGAGCACCTCCGAAGATGTCCAACGTAGTTTTGGACGAAACGTCAGGGATAGAAGAGTTCCATCGACCACGTATATACAGCCCGGAAGAGTTCTCGGCAGATTAATAGGATTTACAATTTTTTTTATGTTAAAACCTCAACAATGATTTAAATATATGGAAACTAAATAAGTAAGCAAGAAAAAATTAATTTTTATGAGCTTTTCCTTGGAATGAAACAACATTTTGCCAGTCACTTCTTAGCTCCTTGGCACGTTTCGCAGGTTTAAACCTCCATCACCAGGTGGATTTACATTTGTTAGTATGACGTATGTGTGTGTCGTGTTACGAGTTTTGGAGGGACTTGTGGCACTGTCTCCTGTGGTCCCAGGTTCCTTTCACTGTCGTAACACATCGCATGTAGACTGTTATATTTTGCAAAAATAGGAGTAAGCTATAGGTAAAGACGGGTAACATACAGTATGTACAAGAACTAACAGGGAACAATGACAGTGTAAGACAAAAAACGAAGTGCTCGGATTAGAAAGTGTGTAAGACAGGGATGTATTTTTCGGCCCTACTTTTCAATCTGTACGTCGAAGAAACAATGAAGGAAATAAAATAAAGGTTCAGGAGTGGAATTAAAATTCAGGGTGAAAGAATATCTATGTTAAGATTCGCTGATGACATTGTTATCTTCAGTGAAAGTGAAGAAGAGTTACAGGTACCTGTGTGTGGAATGGGTCGAACCCTCTCAAGCGTAAAAAATATGGGTTGATAGTACATCAGAAAAATAGAAAAGTAATGAGAAGTAGCAGAAATGAGAACAGCGTGAAATTTAAAATCAAAATTGATGGTCACGAAGTAGACGAACGGACGGAATTCTACTGCTTTGGAAGTAAAATGACAGACGAAGCAAGGAAGGGATGAAGAGCAGACTACCACAGGCAAAGAGGATCTTAAACATCAAACACAGGCCTTACTTTGAGGTATAAATTTTTGACAGTGTAGTGCAACACTGTATGTGAGTGAATCATGGACTGTCGGAATACTGGAAAAGAAGAAAACCGAAGCGGTTCAGATGTGATGCTAGAAAAAAAATGTTGAACATAAGGTGGACTGAGAAGATACGGAATGAGGAGGTTCCACGCAGAATCGCCAAAGAAAGGAACGTATGGAACACACTGGCAAGAAGAAGGGATAGGATGATACTGCGTGTGTTGAAGCATCAGGGAATATCCTCCATGATACGAGAGGCAGCTGCAGAAGTTAAAAACTGTAGCGGCAGAGAGAGCTTTGACCGTCCAGCAACTAATGAGGAGGTAGGGTACGGAATGAAGAGATCATCGCAGGAGAAGCTTGATCAGAAAAAATGATGCTAACGATGGTAGAATGAAATATTTTAGTACTTATCTGATTACGGCATCAGTAGTCCAGGGGCTGCAATAATATATTCTAACATTCCTTTCAGGTCCAGGTTTTAAATTTTTACAACTGGGATACAGTTTTAGTTTTTATAACCTCACAAAATATTCCGTTGAACTTCATCTAAGCTCTTGCGAATTTAACCAATGTGTCACAACCAAAATTTTCACTAATATCAAACTTCATTCTCAAGAATTTTTTATTGTTACAGTTCTTAACAGTCTGAGTTAAATACGTCAGTCTTCTCTAACAACAGATAACCAGCTACAAATACACACATCACGTTGGTTCAGAGAGTTCCGGAACATCTACAGAAAACTCGAATAGAGATCAACATTAACATCATTTCCGCTCTTTTTATTGCTCATGGAAACCACACATTACATGTTGTACCACCATACAGCGAGACCTTCAGAAGTGGTGGTCCACATTTCTGTACACACCGGTACCTCTAATACCCAGCAGCACGTCCTCTTGCGTGCCTGTATTCCTCGTGGCATACCATCCACAAGTTCATGAAGGCACTGTTGGTCCAGGTTGTCCCACTCCTCAACCCCAATTCGGCGTAGATCCTTCAAAAATGGTTCAAATGGCTCTGAGCACTGTGGCACTTAACTTCTGAGGTCATCAGTCCCCTAGAACTTAGAACTACTTAAACCTAACTAACCTAAGGACATCACACACATCCATGCCCGAGGCAGGATTCGAACCTGCGACCGTAGCCGTCGCGCGGTTCCACACCGTAGCGCCTAGAACCGCTCGGCCACCGCGGCCGGCGTAGATCCTTCAGAGTGGTTGATGGGTCACGGCCATAAACAGCCCTTTCCAATCTATCCCAGGCATGTTCGATAGGGTTCATGTCTGGAGAACATGCTGGCCACTCTAGTCGAGCGATGTCGTTATCCTGAAGGAAGTCATTCACAAGATGTGCATGATGGGGGCGCGAATCGTCGTCCATGAAGACGAATGCCTCACCAATATGCTGTCGATATGGTTGCACTATCGGTCGGAGGATGGCATTCAGGTATCTTACAGCCGTTACGGCGCCTTCCACGACCACCAGCGGCGTACTTTGGCCCCACATAATGCCACCCCAAAACTTCAGAGAACCTCCACCCTGCTGCACTCGCTAGACAGCGTGTCTAAGGCGCTCAACCTGACCGCGTTGCCTCCAAGCACGTCTCCGATGATTGTCTGATTGAAGGCATATGCGACTCTCATCGGTGAAGCCAATCCTGAGCGATCCATTCGGCATGTTGCTGGGTCTATCTATACCGCGTTGCATGGTGTCGTGCTTGCAAAAATGGACGTCGCCGTGGACGTCGGAGTAAAGTTGCACATCATGCGGCCTATTGCGCACAGTTTGAGTCGTAACAGGACGTCCTATGGCTGCACGAAAAGCATTATTCAACATAGTGGCGTTGCTGTCAGGGTTCCTCCGAGCGATAATCCGTAGGCAGCGGTCATTCACTGCCCTTGGGCGGCCTGAGCGAGGCATCCCATCAACAGTTCCTGTCTCTCTGTATATGCCCCACGTCCAAACAACATCGCTTTGGTTCAGTCCGAGACGCCTGGACACTTCGCTTGTTGAGAACCCTTCCTCGCACGAAGTAACAATGCGGACGCGATCGAACCGCGGTGTAGACCGTCTAGGCATGGTTGAACTACAGACAACACGAGCCGTGTACCTGTTTCCTGGTGGAATGAGTGGAACTGATCGCCTTCGGACCCCTTTGTCTAATAGGCGCTGCTCATGCATGGTTATTTACATCTTTGGGGCCGGCGGGAGTGGCCGTGCGGTTCTAGGCGCTACAGTCTGGAACCGGGCTGCCGCTACGGTCGCAGGTTCGAATCTTGCCTCGGGCATGGATGTGTGTGATGTCGTTAGTTAGGTTTAATTAGTTCTAAGTTCTAGGCGACTGATGACCTCAGAAGTTAAGCCGCATAGTGCTCAGAGCCATTTGAATCATTTGCCACATCTTTGGGCGGGTTTAGTGACATCTCTGAACAGTCAAAGGGACTGTGTCTGCGATACAGTATGCACAATCAACGTCTGTTCTTGGAACCGCGGTGATGCAAAACGTTTTTTGACGTGTCTACGATACATAACTGACAGATACAAGGATGCCAGTTTGGCGGGATCACGAATTCAAAGAGATCGTTATACCAAAGATACATATTTTAATATTTAGATCGAAATAAATGTTCTTTATTTATGACAAAGTTGTCTACCAAATTTGTATTTATGCAATAAATTCTTTCGTCCAATTCTTTTTTACTTTACAAAATTTGAGGCTTCATTTGCTTTTATTTAAGTGTATGTAAATAAATATCACGATGACTAGCTTTCTGGGGTACACATATTCTCGCGTGAATACCGTACCAAATATTTTCAGATATCAAGAGGGATGAAGAAATAGCAATGACAGATAAATGCGGTAAGAAACGAAACTTTCCAGTAAACGCCACAAACCGCGCAATTACCACCAGAAATGTTATCGGGCGTTCATAAATAATGAAACCGACGTCAGTCGATTCAGTTGGGAAGAAGAATATCAGCCTAGGATTGTTACAAGTATCTTCTTGCCTTGTCTTCTCCACTGATGACTGTCCTTTTCCTGCATGCTTCTCTCTCGTTGACCTCTGGCATATTGGTCTGTGTGTAATTGGCTTCTCCTAATTCCTTTCGCTTCGACCTCGATCCTCAGTTCAGAACAATCCCTCCTGAGTTCAACAACCCACTCGGTTCCTCTCTTTCCTCTTGTCTTCCTCGTTGTTTCCCATACTTATTTCGTTTTTGTCCGTATTCATCCCTATAAAACGTCCCGCAAATTTATCCTTTTTAGTCTCATTTAACACCTATGTAAATTTCAAGTCCCCAGGAGCGATGGTGTGCGCTGCTCTTTGATGTGCCCGTGACAGAGCTCCTCCTCTCACAGGTGTAGACAGCTGACTTGTTGGTGGCAGGCGTTGCGTTGCTACGCACTGACGCCAGTGCGTCGGCTGGCTCCGGGCGTTATTGCGCCTCACTGCCCGCCTTCGTAACAGCCTGCGGCTGCAGGCAATACGCCTTGAAGCCGCGTACCTGTAGCTTGCCTGCCTGCCCGGCGCCACTAACTACCTCTGAACCCGGCCAGATCTGCTCTGCTGTCAGAGCCTAAACTGTGACTTTCCGATGTGAGCGCTACTTTTCTGCAACTGCGGTTTTTGGTTGACATTCGTCACAGTTTAAAATCGCAGTCCACGAATTCACAACCTGTATCCCTCCGCAATGCTTAAATGCTATTTCTGCCATTTATCACCGTAGATGTTACGCTGTGATTAGTCGCGATTAGAAACTACGGTAATATATCGCAGAAATATTACCGTAGTAATACGAGGATACGTGCTGACTGGTATTTCCGGTCAGATGAACTGTGTCAGTGCAACGGAAGTGATATATTCTCGGCTGTGAAGTATGCAAATTACGTTTTTTGACAGCGTGTCTCTAAAGTAACAGTTGAAAGTTGTCATCGCGAATAGTTTAAGTGGAATATCAGAAGATACCCAAACAAAGTTTACCCATGTATTGTAGTGTTGAAAAAAATATCCGTATATTACCTAATGGACACAGCCGTACATTTTTCGTAGTTTAAGTACGATATATGTTAATAATAGCCGGCCGGTGTGGCCGAGCGGTTCTAGGCGCTACAGTCTGGAACCGCGCGACCGCTACGGTCGCAGGTTCGAATCCTGCGTCGGGCATGGATGTGTGTGACCTCCTTAGGTTAGTTACGTTTAAGTAGTTCCAAGTTCTAGGGGACTGATGACCTCAGAAGTTAAGTCCCATAGTGCTCAGAGCCATTTGAACCATTTTGCCGCGCGGGGTTAGCCGAGCGGTCTCAGGCGCTGCAGTCATGGACTGTGCCGCTAGTCCCGGCGGAGGTTCGAGTCCTCTATCGGGCATGGGTGTGTGTGTCTGTCCTTAGGATAATTTAGGATAAGTAGTGTGTAAGCTTAGGGACTGATAAGTTTAGTCGTTAAGTCCCATAAGATTTCACACACATTTCAACATTTTTGAACCATTTTTTTGTTAATAATAAGCGTCAAAAATACTCTTCACAACCTAATTACGTTTTATGAATTGACTTGGAGTGTTAGTTTTTCTAATGAAAAGTGCGTTGGCTGTGTTTAAATATGACGCGAACGTAAACATTACGTTACATTGTTGGTCAAGCTGTTACTACGGTCTCTATTTGGCAGTCACATTCGTTGTCTTTCACCTTTCAATGTAACCTGGACCTCGGCTGCATTACATAACCAAGATTTCAGTTGAGAAGGTTGGGAGAGGCGGGGGGGGGGGGGGGGGGTGCAGTACCAGACTCTAACCACATATATCAGTGCTGCTGGCAGATAAAACACCAAATTTAAAATTTTCGTCAGAGCAAATTAACTTCTTTGTTCATTTCCTCGACCATAGTTAAGTTACACATCCAAAGCACGAAACACGAGATTCTTACGACGAATTAGGGACGTTGGTCAGCAGATGGCACATGTCAATGAATTTTAAGTGCTACTTGCAGTTGTTATATGCGACTTGTCACTGAAATCACAGTCAGACTCGATAGCGTGATTTAAGGTTCTTAGAAAGAAGTACGAACTTCTGCCAACAGATGACACACGGGACTGAATGTTAAATACTACTTTTGGTTGCTACTTGCGACTTCCAGTTGTGACTGAATTTGCCGCTAGATGCTGTAAAATTATTGGGAAAACTGCGACTTCTTAGTCACTGTTATTTGTAATAGCTACGTGATTGCTTGCCCACCCCTAATCTGTTCCTTACGACTGGCGGTGGGGAGACCGTTGTGAAATCTGTGCCCCGTGTCTTACAGGGTTCCACACACAAACGCTCTGATCCGAAGGGGCGAAGTCTTTAGAGGCTAATCAAAGACTCTGCTTGAGCGAGACTGCTGGAGCGGTGCAGCGGTCAGCGGTGCACATTTCACGAAAAACGACATCTGTATCTCTTTAAAAACACAACAACATTGTACTAGTCGGAGCGCGGAATTTCAGAAGTTTGAACGGAAAATGCAAAGGTTCAATCCAGATCTAATGGTGGTAAGTGAAGTGAGAAGGAGGTAAGGATTTCTGATCAGGAAAATATAGTGTAATATTAACAGCAGCAGAAAATGGTGTAATGGGAGTAGGATTCACTATAAATGGGAAAATGGGGCAGGTAGTGAGTTACTGTGAGCCGTTCAATGAGAAGATTAATCCCGTCATAATCGACACCAAACCAACGCTGACAACAATAGTTCAGGTATACATGTCATGTCACAAGCAGAGGATGCAAACGTAATGCGGGTATCCGACTTGTAATGAATTATCTAAAGCGAGATGAAAATTTAATAATCATGGATAAATGAAAGGCGGTATTAGGGAAAGGAATAGAAGAAAAAATTACGGCAGATTGTGGGCTCGACAGTTGAATTTAGGGATTAGACAGAGTTCTTGAGTTCTGCAACAAATTTGCCTAGTAATTCGAATATAGCGTTAAAAATAAAAAAAGAAAGAGGTGCGCGTGGAAAAGAGAAGATGTCAACTGGATTGCATCACTAAGTAACAGAGAGTAAGAAATCAGATACTGAGTTGTAAGACGTACCGAGGAACAAGTAGAGACTGAGTTTAGAATTTACTAATGATGAAGTGAGTGGTAAGGAAGAATCATCGTCTAAATAAGTGGGATACTGAGATGTTGAAGAATGAAGAGAGGCATTTGGAGTAGGACTGTTGATATTTTTAAAAATGTCGGCGATCCGATACACCGATTTCTTAAGAGAAAATCATTATCGGCTCTGGACATGTCGAAAAAAGTATGGATACACCTACATATCGACGGAAGAAATATCGACGTAACGGCCTACAAAAATATCGGTTTCACATTGTGAATATACTGCCGGTTTTAGAGCTAACGTGTTGTTAGATATTTTGTACATCAGCAAGCTTGCAGCCTGCTTATCCTCCTTAGGGCAAGAACTGAAATGTAAACGATGCACGTCCTCGCTTTGCTACCCCTGGTAACTGCAGGTAAGGGACCGTCGAACGATTTCATCACATATCGCACTTGTCCGGAATACTTGATGTCGACTTGCCTGTTTTTTTTCGTTTCTGCAAACGCCGGCGGCCCGGCAGCTGTAGTGGCAGCATTGCGTGGTGAAGCTGAACGATGCAGTTTCTGTTGGTAGCGCCGATTACGTCAGCAATTCCCCTCACGTTTCCGCACCAAACGCAAAGACCAGTCTTGTCGTTTAGATTTTCGTTCATCATTTTCAGTAACTATTTTTGAGGAATGTCGATGTGAAGAAGTAGCACACTAATTGCGCCAAAAATTGTTTTCTAACACAATTGTGGTGCTATTTCTTCACATCGGAAGTTTTTTTATTCCATTCACACTGCCTGCCCGCACCCCTCAGAGCAGTCCGGCTTCTTCTTTGTGCCGCTATTGCTTCACACAGTTAAAGAGAGAGGCTGGACGTGATGAGGATTCAAAAAGTAGCAACACTCCTTCACACAGTGAACGTAAAATTATTTCTGCTACAGTTTCAAAAGAATAATTTCAGATTTTTTACCGAAGATTGTAAAAATACATAATATGAAATAAAAATACCGGCAATCGATATTGCCGTTTCGCTATCGATATATCAGTATATTGGGGGAAGGACACCGCCGATAAACATATATATCGATGTTTCCTGGAAAAAGCATCGATGTATAGATGTATCGGTATTTTATCAACAGCCCTGATTTGGAGTTCTCTAAAGCTGTAGATACTGCGATAGCGAAACCGCATTAGTCTGTGCAGTTGAAGAGGAATGGCCATCTCTAAAGAGGGATAACGCCTGACTTGGACAGCAAACATATACTTCCGTTAGTTATGACCAACTGATAAGAACACTGTTATCGCCAACTGTTCGCCGATGACATTGTAATTCTGTCACAGACAGCAAAGGACCTGGAAGAGCAGCTGAACGGAATGGACAGTGTCTTGAAAGGAGGATATAAGGTGAACATCAACAAAAGCAAAACGAGGATAATGGAATGTAGACGAATTAAGTCGGGTGATGCTGAGGGAATTAGATTGGGAAGTGAGACGCTTAAAGTAGTAGATGAGTTTTGCTATTTGGGGAGCAAAATAACTGATGATAGTCGAAGTATATAGGATGTAAAATGTAGACTGGCAATGGCAAGGAAAGCGTTTCTGAAGAAGAGAAATTTGTTAACATCGCGTATAGATTTAAGTGTCAGGAAGTCGTTTCTGAAAGTATTTGTATGGAGTGTAGCCATGTGTGGAAATGAAACGTGGACGGTAAGTCGTTTAGACAAGAAGACAATAGAAGCTTTCGAAATGTGGTGCTACAGAAGAGTGCTGACCACATAACCAATGAGGAGGTATTGAACAGAATTGGGGGGAACAGAAATTTGTGGCACAACTTGACTGGAAGAAGGGATCGGTTGGTAGGACATGTTCTGAGGCATCAAGGGATCACCAATTTAGTATTGGAGGGTACCCGTGTTCTAGGGGTAGCGTCTTTGATTCATAATCAAACGTCTTCGGTCCCGGGTTCGATCCCCGCCACTGCCTAATTTTGATAAATTATCAGCATTGGCGGCCGAAGATTTCCGGCATAAGACGTCAGTCTCATTCTGCCAACGGCCTTGTCAAAGAGGGCGGAGGAGCTGATAGAGGTTCAGGGCACTCTCTTGTCCTAGGGGTGGGAAATTGCCCCTAAAGGCGGAAGAATCACCAATGATCAACGACATGAGGATGCAGAAGGCAATGGAAACCACTGCGTTAAAGACACGTAACATGTATCCACAGGACATGTGGCCTGTAATTGAAGAAGTGTCATGATGATCTCTCCATTGGCAAAAGATTCCGGAATAGTCCCCCATTCGGATCTCCGGAAGGGGACTGCCAAGGGGGAGGTTACCATGAGGAAAAGACTGAATAATCTACGAAAGGATAACGTTCTACGAGTCGGGGCGTGGAATGTCAGAAGCTTGAACGTGGTAGGGAAACTAGAAAATCTGAAAAGGGAAATGCAAAGGCTCAATCTAGATATAGTACGGGTCAGTGAAGTGAAGTGGAAGGAAGACAAGGATTTCTGGTCAGATGAGTATCGGGTAATATCAACAGCAGCAGAAAATGGTATAACAGGTGTAGGATTCGTTATGAATAGGAAGGTAGGGCAGAGGGTGTGTTACTGTGAACAGTTCAGTGACCGGGTTGTTCTAATCAGAATCGACAGCAGACCAACACCGACAACGATAGTTCAGGTATACATGCCGACGTCGCAAGCTGAAGATGAACAGATAGAGAAAGTGTATGAGGATATTGAAAGGGTAATGCAGTATGTAAAGGGGGACGAAAATCTAATAGTCATGGGCGACTGGAATGCAGTTGTAGGGGAAGGAGTAGAAGAAAAGGTTACAGGAGAATATGGGCTTGGGACAAGGAATGAAAGAGGAGAAAGACTAATTGAGTTCTGTAACAAGTTTCAGCTAGTAATAGCGAATATCCTGTTCAAGAATCACAAGAGGAGGAGGTATACTTGGAAAAGGCCGGGAGATACGGAAAGATTTCAATTAGATTACATCATGGTCAGACAGAGATTCCGAAATCAGATACTGGATTGTAAGGCGTACCCAGGAGCAGATATAGACTCAGATCACAATATAGTAGTGATGAAGAGTAGGCTGAAGTTCAAGACATTAGTCAGGAAGAATCAATACGCAAAGAAGTGGGGTACGGAAGTACTAAGGAATGACGAGATACGTTTGAAGTTCTCTAACGCTACAGATACAGCAATAAGGAATAGCGCAATAGGCAGTACAGTTGAAGAGGAATGGACATCTCTAAAAAGGGCCATCACAGAAGTTGGGAAGGGAAACATAGGTACAAAGAAGGTAGCTGCGAAGAAACCATGGGTAACAGAAGAAATACTTCAGTTGATTGATGAAAGGGGGAAGTACAGACATGTTCCGGGAAAATCAGGAATACAGAAATACAAGTCGCTGAGGAATGAAATAAATAGCAAGTGCAGGGAAGCTAAGACGAAATGGCTGCAGGAAAAATGTGAAGACATCGAAAAAGATATGATTGTCGGAAGGACAGACTCAACATACAGGAAAGTCCTAACAACCTTTGGTGACATTAAAAGCAACGGTGGTAACATTAAGAGTGCAACGGGAATTCCACTGTTAAATGCAGAGGAGAGAGCAGATAGGTGGAAAGAATACATTGAAAGCCTCTATGAGGGTGAATATTTGTCTGATGTGATAGAAGAAGAAACAGGAGTCGATTTAGAAGAGATAGGGGATCCAGTATTAGAATCGGAATTTAAAAGAGCTTTGGAGGACTTACGGTCAAATAAGGCAGAAGGGATAGATAACATTCCATCAGAATTTCTAAAATCGTTGGGGGAAGTGGCAACAAAACGACTATTCACGTTGGTGTGTAGAATATATGAGTCTGGCGATATACCGTTTGACTTTCGGAAAAGCATCATCCATACAATTCCGAAGACGGCAAGAGCTGACAAGTGCGAGAATTATCGCACAATCAGCTTAACAGCTCATGCATCGAAGCTGTTTACAAGAATAATATGCAGAAGAATGGAAAAGAAAATTGAGAATGCGCTAGGTGACGATCAGTTTGGCTTTAGGAAAAGTAGACGAGAGAGGCAATTCTGACGTTACGGCTAATAATGGAAGCAAGGCTAAAGAAAAGTCAAGACACTTTCATAGGATTTGTCGACCTGGAAAAAGCGTTCGACAATATAAAATGGTGCGAGCTGTTCGAGATTCTGAAAAAAGTAGGGGTAAGCTATAGGGAGAGACGTGTCATATACAATATGTACAACAACCAAGAGGGAATAATAAGAGTGGACGATCAAGAACGAAGTGCTCGTATTAAGAAGGGTGTAAGACAAGGCTGTAGCCTTTCGCCCCTACTCTTCAATCTGTACATCGAGGAAGCAATGATGGAAATAAAAGAAAGGGTCAGGAGTGGAATTAAAATACAAGGTGAAAGGATATCAGTGATAGCATTCGCTGATGACATTGCTATCTTGAGTGAAAGTGAAGAAGAATTAAATGATCTGCTGAACGGAATGAGTACACAGTATGGTTTGAGAGTAAATCGGAGAAAGACGAAGGTAACGAGAAGTAGTAGAAATGAGAACAGCGAGAAACTTAACATCAGGATTGATGGTCACCAAGTCAATGAAGTTAAGGAATTCTGCTACCTAGGCATAATTGAGGACGTAGGTTGCAAGTGCTACTCTGAGATGAAGAGGTTAGCACAGGAAAGGAATTCGTGGCGGGCCGCATCAAACCAGTCAGTAGACCGATGACCAAAAAAAAAGGGGGCAGTGTGGAGGGTAAAAATCGTAGAGGGAGACCAAGAGATGAATACACCAATCAGATTCAGAAGGATGTAGGCTGCAGTAGGTACTGGGAGATGAAGAAGCTTGCACAGGATAGAGTAGTATGGAGAGCTGCATCAAACCAGTCTCTGGACTGAAGACCGCAACAACAACATCGCCAACTGAGTCCGAGTTCACATTAAGTTCTCAGAAGTAATCACACAAAGGAAATCACTCTCACCGTCTGCGTTATGACTGATGCAGTACTGTGGCAGAGTACTTTGCACCACTATTTCTCTTATCAGCGAATCCTTAACTTCCCTTACGCCGATTAACAAGCATATATTTCTGTTGCAGATAAGTAGAAAGTTTAATTAGAAAACGTAATCAGGGGTCTATTATGAAACTAGCGGTCTGTTTCTCGCAGTGAAACCAAACGGGCGACCGCTGAGGTTCTGACGTGCGAGCATAGCACAATGCGTCACATTTGACGCGTAATATCTCGTGTTGCAGTTCGGCAGGTTTCCTCTATGGAGCACATGATGCATCTTAAGATTTCGTTCGCGTGATGTGTTCACATACATTCAACAACAAAAAAGTTTTCCCACATGCCGAAAATTCGGCAACGTCGTCAAGACACAGATTTTCGTAGACTTTCCGTACACCCGTATGCTCTTAAAAATTTGTTACCGCAAATTAAACTCAAATGAAAACTCAGTGCAGTTGTTACCGAAAACGCTGACGACAGTTCCGTCTTTGTACTGTGAATATTGTATTAGTTAAGTGAGATGTTAACATGACACGTGTGTTCTGAGGTAGACGTGGCAACTCTGCTCCACGCTACCATGTGCTCCTGCCGAATGTCAGAACTAAAGTAAGAACTTGGACAGACTGTACAGACTGTAGCTGTTCACCATGACGCTATGAATGTGGCAGGGGTGAAGCATGCTCGCTGTGTGCGGTGCAGGCGTACTCTTCGCCGACACGGCACGTGCAGTCGAGGTTATCCGCAGCGATCCCGAGGGACAACTTGTAGAATCCCCTTCCGGGCGGAGAGGGTAATCCCCGCTACTGTAACAAGTGGTCGGGGGAGACGCTCCGAGAACCTCCTGGCGGCGTTACACGCGCGCGGGAATTGCCCTGTGCTCAACAGGTGAAGGGGGCCGAGTTTTTCCTGTTATAACAACGAGTAAACTTTCATCTAAATCTGCAAGTACGCTATACAAGCCACTCTACATTGCATGGGGTAGGTTACAACGTAGCGCTAGTGGTTATTTTCTGTCCTATTCCCATCGCGTATTCAGCGAGGGGAAAACGACTCAGCATGTGCCTCTGTACGCCCAGTATCTCTCTCACCTTAGGCCGTCGCACACGGACCGTGCTTTCGAATATCCACGTTGAGTGTGCCGAGTTCAACGTGCGGCAGAAACGCTGAGGGACGCTGCGACTTGGGCCAACGGTCCGTGCGTCTCAACGTGGTGTACACAATAGCAGCGCGCTCTAGCGTCAGGCGTCGGCTGTATCTGGCCCGCAGATCACACCGTTTACGAAATGGACGGCCGGAGAATTCCTCCGTTATCTATATTGAAACGCACATTTCCTCCCTTGTCCATATGCTAGACACGTTGTTTCGTATGCAGTAGGGCCTGGGCTCCATCCTTGGCCACTAGCTCACTTACGACCACTTTGATGTAATTAGTGAATTTTCAAGCTTCTGCTGAATACCAGCCAATCTTACAACACTGTACTCTAAACAACATGAAATGTGGTAGGGAGCCGCGCGTGGTAGCCGAGCGGTCTCAGGCGTTTTGTCACGGTCCGCTCAGCTCCCTCGTCGGAGGTTCGAGTCGTCCCTCGGACATGGATGTGTGTGTTGTCCTTAGCGTAAGTTAGTTTAAGTAGTGTGTAAGTCTAGGGACCGATGACCTCAGCAAATGGTTCAAATGGCTCTGAGCACTATGGGACTTAACTTCTTAGGTCATCAGCCCCTTAGAACGTAGAACTACCTAAAACCTAACTAACCTAAGGACATCACACACATCCATGCCCGAGGCAGGATTCGAACCTGCGACCGCTGCGCGGTTCCAGACTGTAGCGCCTAGAAGCGCCTGGCCACCCCGGCCGGCTGACCTCACCAGTTTCGTTCCATGAGACCTAACCACAAATTCCCAATTTTCCAAATGTGCTACTTAATTAACAAAGAGTGCAAGAATAATGAAGTACACTCCTGGAAATTGAAATAAGAACACCGTGAATTCATTGTCCCAGGAAGGGGAAACTTTATTGACACATTCCTGGGGTCAGATACATCACATGATCACACTGACAGAACCACAGGCACATAGACACAGGCAACAGAGCATGCACAATGTCGGCACTAGTACAGTGTATATCCACCTTTCGCAGCAATGCAGGTTGCTATTCTCCCATGGAGACGATCGTAGAGATGGGTTCGATGACGGTTTGGATGTACCGTGCACTATTCAGTGTGGAACGGCTTGCCATGCCATTTCCACCTGGCGCCTGAGTTGGACCAGCGTTCGTGCTGGACGTGCAGACCGCGTGAGACGACGCTTCATCCAGTCCCAAACATGCTCAATGGGGGACAGATCCGGAGATCTTGCTGACCAGGGTAGTTGACTTACACCTTCTTGAGCACGTTGGGTGGCATGGGATACATGCGGACGTGCATTGTCCTGTTGGAACAGCAAGTTCCCTTGCCGGTCTAGGAATGGTAGAACGATGGGTTCGATGACGGTTTGGATGTACCGTGCACTATTCAGTGTCCCCTCGACGATCACCAGTGGTGTACGGCCAGTGTAGGAGATCGCTCCCCACACCATGATGCCGGGTGTTGGCCCTGTGTGCCTCGGTCGTATGCAGTCCTGATTGTGGCGCTCACCTGCACGGCGCCAAACACGCATACGACCATCATTGGCACCAAGGCAGAAGCGACTCTCATCGCTGAAGACGACACGTCTCCATTCGTCCCTCCATTCACGCCTGTCGCGACACCACTGGAGGCGGGCTGCACGATGTTGGGGCGTGAGCGGAAGACGGCCTAACGGTGTGCGGGACCGTAGCCCAGCTTCATGGAGAAGGTTGCGAATGGTCCTCGCTGATACCCCAGGAGCAACAGTGTCCCTAATTTGCTGACAAGTGGCGGTGCGGTCCCCTACGGCACTGCGTAGGATCCTACGGTCTTGGCGTGCATCCGTGCGTCGCTGCGGTCCGGTCCCAGGTCGACGGGCACGTGCACCTTCCGCCGACCACTGGCGACAACATCGATGTACTGTGGAGACCTCACGCCCCACGTGTTGAGCAATTCGGCGGTACGTCCACCCGGCCTCCCGCATGCCCACTATACGCCCTCGCTCAAAGTCCGTCAACTACACATACGGTTCACGTCCACGCTGTCGCGGCATGCTACCAGTGTTAAAGACTGCGATGGAGCTCCGTATGCCACGGCAAACTGGCTGACACTGACGGCGGCGGTGCACAAATGCTGCGCAGCTAGCGCCATTCGACGGCCAACACCGCGGTTCCTGGTGTGTCCGCTGTTCCGTGCGTGTGATCATTGCTTGTACAGCCCTCTCGCAGTGTCCGGAGCAAGTATGGTGGGTCTGACACACCGGTGTCAATGTGTTCTTTTTTCCATTTCCAGGAGTGTATTTCCAAAATCCACCAACGTGAAAATTAAAGCTTCCTCCACGGCAGCAAAACGAGCTAAAAAGCTGCACTTGATAATGGCCTAAGGCCGAAATTGCAATAGTGGAAATAAAAAGTTTAATAGTCTCTGGCGTAAACATGATGTCTTTCACCAAATTCGTCGAGTTGAGGTAACAGCTAGCGGGATAACATCTGGGGGGGGGGGGGAGGGGGGGAGGGGGTACGATGCGCCTGTCACATTCCAAGAGAAGAAATTGGCTCGATGATAAGGTCACTGTTAACACCGACCCATATCACAGCATGAGTGGGTTGCTGGTTAATTTCTTCGCAATAAGGAAGCTAGTCTTTTCGCCCAAATACAAATATTTCGAGACCGCAAGCTAAGATACACTGCACATTCAGCTGTCATCACAACCTTACTGCGAGCCGACAAATTTGGAAAAGCTGCAAGTAATTGTTCGCAAGAATCACGTCGCATATTCGTATCGTGATCACTTAATTTACTGATGCAGCCGGATCGAAATGAACGGTAACCTTCTTCTTTCATCCAGTGACGCATGCAGCTCCTGGGAATGTTCACGTCTGCCGACCTCTTAATTGTCGATTTTGCTAGCCAACGAAGCTGTGATGCATTTAAGCCTTCAGTGGCGTCATTATCGTTGGCACTTTGCTCGGGTGTTCCACAGCATGGTGCATCTGTCGCAGGCCCAGTTGCAAAGGCCATTTGTTGCACATTCCGAAGAATACCCACCGTTGGGACTTATCGTATGTTCTACCCGTTCGTTACTTTGCATCCACCCATACGCTAAGAAAAAAATGTTTGTGAATCTGCTTGTACGCGCCAGTACAACACAAATGTTTACAACAATATCACTGGCCATAGCATTCCCCTGCGTTGTTGTAATTTGTGTGATCTCTACCAGAAGACAGATGTACCAAGGGCAGGTACATTGTTTTCAACCCACAGTACATCTGCAGACCCAAGTTACCGCGAGATTATATGTTAAGTTACCTGAATGCTTTTCGATCGTGACAGCCTTCACAGGGTCGTAAGTAAAATTTCTTTTAATTACTGTCGCTGCTGGTTTTGCAATTTAGACGACGAACAGCGCGTATAAGCGTTGTGATTTTCATTTAACCGCACACAAATTTGTGTCAGTGTGCCGCAAGGAGTTCACAAATGGGATCAGTCACGTCATCTACGAACCTTGCGTTTCAGATAAAAATAAATCCATGTTACGGCTATAAGCGTTGCCACTTTGTTGTGCGTTTATGCTCTCTGAATTACTTTAATCAAAGGACTATAGCAGGTACGTCTTTCGTGCAGCTCTTTAACGTAGTTAGTTCCTGCATGCTACCCTACCAGACTTTCGCTGCTGTGGCACTGATAATGTTTTTGTGCGTTGAGTCTGCCACGGATTTCAGCGATCCTAAGTACATAAATTTTGTGTGTGTGTGTGTGTGTGTGTGTGTGTGTGTGTGTGTGTGTGTGTGTGTACAGAGAGTGACAGACGGTCATATGAATACAATGCTGTTATATTGTCGCAAAAGCCCGTTTCACACAATGTATTGTGTTGTAAACGATTAGTTATCTTCTTGTTGCTAAGTTTCTTATGTAAAGCCCAGAAGCTAATAATATAACAGGCCCATTTTAAGAAATAACAGCTCTGAATTTACGAGCTACGGTGAGGTTCCAAAGTCTCCGTTCTTCTTTTTCGCGAAATAGCTGCACAAAAAATTTGACAGTTGCATCGTTTCTCAGAGCCACGGCGAACGCTTCTTTAGGAGTTTGTTTTGATCACTAGAAAATCGCAGACCAACAGCGGCTGGTAAACTTGCAACCATGGAGTGTGTCTTTCATCGTTTGAAAAATCCAGAAATCGTTTAGGAGCCAGATGATGTAGGGAAGGGGCATGGCAAATCGCTTCATCTACATCCCTACGTATACATATATACGAGGGCAGTTCAATAAGTTATGCAACACTTTTTTTTCTGAAACAGGGGTTGTTTTATTCAGCATTGAAATACACCAGGTTATTCCCCAATCTTTTAGCTACACAACACTATTTTTCAACGTAATCTCCATTCAATGCTACGGCCTTACGCCACCTTGAAATGAGGGCCTGTATGCCTGCACGGTACCATTCCACTGGTCGATGTCGGAGCCAACGTCGTACTGCATCAATAACTTCTTCATCATCCACGTAGTGCCTCCCACGGATTGCGTCCTTCATTGGCCAAACATATGGAAATCCGACGGTGCGAGATCGGGGCTGTAGGGTGCATGAGGAAGAACAGTCCACTGAAGTTTTGTGAGCTCCTCTCGGGTGCGAAGACTTGTGTGAGGTCTTGCGTTGTCATGAAGAAGGAGAAGTTCGTTCAGATTTTTGTGCCTACGAACACGCTGAAGTCGTTTCTTCAATTTCTGAAGAGTAGCACAATACACTTCAGAGTTGGTCGTTTGACCATGGGGAAGGACATCGAACAGAATAACCCCTTCAGCGTCCCAGAAGACTGTAACCATGACTTTACCGGCTGAGGGTATGGCTTTAAACTTTTTCTTGGTAGGGGAGTCGGTGTGGCGCTACTCCATTGATTGCCGTTTTGTTTCAGGTTCGAAGTGATGAACCCATGTTTCATCGCCTGTAACAATCTTTGACAAGAAATTGTCACCCTCAGCCACATGACGAGCAAGCAATTCCGCACAGATGGTTCTCCTTTGCTCTTTATGGTGTTCGGTTAGACAACGAGGGACCCAGCGGGTACAAACCTTTGAATATCCCAACTGGTGAACAATTGTGACAGCACTACCAACAGAGATGTCAAGTTGAGCACTGAGTTGTTTGATGGTGATCCGTCGATCATCTCGAACGAGTGTGTTCGCACGCTCCGCCATTGCAGGAGCCACAGCTGTGCACGGCCGGGCCGCACGCGGGAAATCAGACAGTCTTGCTTGACCTTGCGGCGATGATGACACACGCTTTGCCCAACGACTCACCGTGCTTTTGTCCACTGCCAGATCACCGTAGACATTCTGCAAGCGCCTATGAATATCTTAGATGCCCTGGTTTTCCGCCAAAAGAAACTCGATCACTGCCCGTTGTTTGCAACGCACATCCGTTACAGACGCCATTTTAACAGCTCCGTACAGCGCTGCCACCTGTCGGAAGTCAATGAAACTATACGAGACGAAGCGGGAATGTTTGAAAATATTCCACAAGAAATTTCCGGTTTTTTCAACCAAAATTGGCCGAGAAAAAAAATGTGTTGCATTACTTATTGAACTGCCCTCGTAATCTGCGAACCAGAGTGTGTCTGTCCCCCTTGCACCAGTTATTAGAGTTTCTTCCCACTGGCGTATTGAGGAAAAAAAATGTGTGTGAATTTCTAAGGGACAAAACTGCTGAGGTCATCGGTCCCTAGACCTACACACTACTTATACTAACTTATGCTAAGAACAACACACACACACCCGTGCCTGAGGGTGGACTGGAACCTCCGGCGGGAAAGGCCCCTCAATCCGTGACATGGCGCCTCAAACCACTTATTGAGGACGAGATGAATTCCTCTTTGCGCGATGCAATCAATTAAATCTTCTCGCGATCCCTGTGTGAGTGATACGTAGGGAGTTGTAGTGTATTTCTAGATTCATCATTTAAAGCCGGTTCTTGAAACTTTTCAGTAGACTTTCTCGGGATAGTGAACGCGTGCCTTCAAGAGTCTGCTATTTCAATTCTCTGTGACGCTCTCCCATGGGTCAAGCAAACCTGTGGCCATCCACGCCGCCCTACTCTGTACGCGTTCAGTATCCCCTGTTAGTCCTGTTTGGTGTGGGTCCCACAATATTCTGAAATAGGTCACACGAGTGATTTGTAAACAATGCCCTTTGTAGACTGATTGCATTTCCCTAGCATTCTACCAATAAACTGAAGTCTACCCACGACTGAACCTATGTGATCATTCTATTTCTTATTCCTACAATGTGCTACACCCAGGGATTTGTGTGAGTTGGACGATTCCAACAGTGATTCAGTGATATTATCATTGAATCTTTTTTTTCCTTTATTGATTTTCAATTTCCCCGCACCTGGGGAGGGGCAGGCTTGACAGTAGCTTAATACGCTGCTCTACAGCCGAGAGAAAAGTTATACAAACAATGGTTAGAGAACAAACAATATAAAAAAGGCGATACAACGGTGACTTTGTTAATAACAGTAAAATGGCGGAAAGTTGCGCAACTTAAAATACAAAAACACGACGTTGATGATGCGGATGAAGACACACAGGAAGGAGAAATGCACAATTAAAGAAATCGGCGACAGTCTGGTTTCTGTTCGCACGAGATAAAAACACAACTAGCGACAATATGGTGGCTGTTCGCAACACTGACAGGGGACGCACAATGCTGAACACTCACCAAAACAGCACTGTAGAGGCGACACGGCGGCAGATTGGGTGGGGGGGGGGGGGAATTGTTGAGTCCTGCCTTGTCGTGAAATATGTGGGGCCTCGGAAGCCTTCCTCCTCGGACTGCTAGTCAACACTCAAACAAATCGTATTAATGAGTTTTATTTCGAAATGAGCAATGACAATACTTGACTTTGACAATAACACAGGAGCATCGCAAGCAAACGGCGACATGCAAATAAGAAATCTCTTCAATATACAGTTTGGATTCCGTAGAAATGTTGGAAGACGTGAGGCAATAATGACCCTACCATTTATCTTAGAAGAAAGATTAAGGAGAGGCAAACCTACGTTTCTAGCATTTGTAGACTTAGAGAAAGCTTTTAACAATGTTGGTTGCAATACTCTCTTTCAATTTCTGAAGGTGGCAGGGGTAAAATACTGGGAGCGAAAGGCTATTTACAATTTGCACAGAAAGCAGATGGCAGTCATACTAGTCGAGGGGTATGAAAAGGAAGCAGTGGTTGGGAAGGGAGTGAGACAGGGTTGTAGCCTATCCCCGATGTTATTCAATCTGTATATTGAGCAAGCAATAAAGGAAATAAAGGAAAAGTCCGGAGTAGGTATTAAAATCCATGGAGAAGAAATAAAAACTTTGAGGTTCGCCGATGACATTGTAATTCTGTCAGAGACTGCAAAGGACGTGGAAGACCAGTTGGACGGAATGGATAGTGTCTCGAAAGGAGGATATAAGATGAACATCAACAAAAGCAAAACGAGGATAATAGAATGTAGTCGAATTATGTCGGGTGATGGTGAGGGTATTAGATTAGGAAATTTGACACTTAAAGTAGCAAAGGAGTTTTGCTATTTGGGGAGCAAAATAACTGATGATGGTCGAAGTAGAGAGGATATAAAATGTAGACTGGCAATGGCAAGGAAAGCGTTTCTGAAGAAGAGAAATTTGTTAACATCGAGTATAGATTTAAGTGTCAGGAAGTCTTTTCTGAAAGTATTTGTATGGAGTGTAGCCATGTACGGAAGTGAAACATGGACGATAAATAGTTAAGACAAGAAGAGAATAGAAGCTTTCGAAATGCGCTGCTACAGAAGAATGCTGAAGATTAGATAGCTAGATTACGACGTAATTAATGATGAGATACTGAATAGAATTGGGGAGAAGAGGACTAAAAGAAGGGATCGGTTAGTACGACACGTTCTGAGGCATCACCAGTTTAGTATAGGTGGAAAGGGTGGAGGGTAAAAATCGTGGAGGGAGACCAAGAGATCAATACAATAAGCAGATTCAGAAGGATGTAGATTCTAGTAGGTACTGGGAGATGCAGCTTGCACAGGATTGAGTAGCATGGACAGCTGCATCAAACCAGTCTCAGGACTGAAGACCACAACAACATGCAGTAATCTCTGTGTCTTTAGAAGTTTCTTTACACTGACTCTGTACCACAAAGGATCTCTCCCATTATGAAATGTTCTGTTGGGTACATATCTATCATGTGCATGGTCGAGAATTCTTGTAATAATGAGCCATAGTTTCTGTACGTGATCCTGTCCATTGCCGAAAGTTTCAGGTTCCTCCTGGAGACACAACACTGCTGCTTTTTTAATCTAGTTTTCTGGACGTATATATCTTTGTACTTGTTGCAGTTGTCCTGTGTACTTCGTCAATCATTGTTGCCACAATCGCGTCATGGTGACATACCAGATTCGATAGCAACGTCCTCAAAGAGGTCAGGTCTAATTGTTTTGCCATTACATCCAATATATTTCCATAACGAGTGGTGTTCCGAACACTCTCTCCTAGGTAGTTTTCAAGGAAGGCATTTACTAATGTTTCACAGGATGTTTTGTTACGCCCACGAAGCTGTAATTTACTGAGTTGTTGTAGGATTGGATAAGTATGTACCCAGTAGAAAAGTTCAAAAAATGGTTCGAATGGCTCTGAGCACTATGGAACTTAACATCTGAGGTCGTCAGACCCCTGGACTTAGAACTACTTAAACCTAACTAACCTAAGAGGCAGGATTAGAACCCGCGACCGTAGCAGCCGGGTGGTTCCGGACTAAAGCGCCTAGAAGAGTTCATAACGGTAGTGATCTTCCATGCTATACAGTTACTGTAAAGAAATTTCTAAGGAAACAGAGACTACCGAATAATCTACATCTACATCTATACTCCGCAAGCCACCCAACGGTGTGTGGCGGAGGGCACTTTACGTGCCACTGTCATTACCTCCCTTTCCTGTTCCAGTCGCGTATGGTTCGGGGGAAGAACGACTGTCTGAAAGCCTCCGTGCGCGCTCTAATCTCTCTAATTTTACATTCGTGATCTCCTCGGGAGGTATAGGTAGGGGGAAGCAATATATTCGATACCTCATCCAGAAACGCACCCTCTCGAAACCTGGACAGCAAGCTACACCGCGATGCAGAGCACCTCTCTTGCAGAGTCTGCCACTTGAGTTTGCTAAACATCTCCGAAACGCTATCACGGTTACCAAATAACCCTGTGACGAAACGCGCCGCTCTTCTTTGGATCTTCTCTATCTCCTCCGTCAGACCGATCTGGTACGGATCCCACACTGATGAGCAATACTCAAGTATAGGTCGAACGAGTGTTTTGTAAGCCACCTCCTTTGTTGATGGACTACATTTTCTAAGCACTCTCCCAATGAATCTCAACCTGGTACCCGCCTTACCAACAATTAATTTTATATGATCATTCCACTTCAAATCGTTCCGCACGCATGCTCCCAGATATTTTACAGAAGTAACTGCTACCAGTGTTTGTTCCGCTATCATATAATCATACAATAAAGGATCCTTCTTTCTATGTATTCGCGATACATTACATTTGTCTATGTTAAGGGTCAGTTGCCACTCCCTGCACCAAGTGCCTATCCGTTGCAGATCTTCCTGCATTTCGCTACAATTTTCTAATGCTGCAACTTCTCTGTATACTACAGCATCATCCGCGAAAAGCCGCATGGAACTTCCGACACTATCTACTAAGTCATTTATATATATTGTGAAAAGCAATGTTCCCATGACACTCCCCTGTGGCACGCCAGAGGTTACTTTAACGTCTGTAGACGTCTCTCCATTGATAACAACATGCTGTGTTCTGTTTGCTAAAAACTCTTCAATCCAGCCACACAGCTGGTCTGATATTCCGTAGGCTCTTACTTTGTTTATCAGGCGACAGTGCGGAACTGTATCGAACGCCTTCCGGAAGTCAAGAAAAATAGCATCTACCTGGGAGCCTGTATCTAATATTTTCTGGGTCTCATGAACAAATAAAGCGAGTTGGGTCTCACACGATCGCTGTTTCCGGAGTCCATGTTGATTCCTACATAGTAGATTCTGGGTTTCCAAAAACGACATGATACCCGAGCAAAAAACATGTTCTAAGGTGTAAAACGAAGCATAGGACTATAGAGAGAGATACATTGAAGGTAACGCGTTTACCTTCCAAGATGTTTTTACAAAGAAGCCGTGCGTCGAGCTGCCTGACGCATTGCTGCTTCGTTTTGCTGAGAGAGCCGACGTTCAGCCTATTCCGTCCGCTCTGACGCAAAGCTGGAAGGACTACAGTACATCTTGGTAGCTTACACCTGTCACCGTAGTGACTTTTGGAACACGGTGAGTGTAGGTTACTCTATCGCTGTCGCAACACATGGCCACGGTCAGAAACGGCAACTGTAGAGGAGATTTTTCACACTCATTACGCGTCACTCCAAACCAACCGTCTCCACTCGCGCGACCATGGTAATAGACGATCTCGTGCGAGACCTAGGCTGTTTTGATTCGTTTCTCACACGTGGCGTTCGGTCTCGTTTGAATTGTCGCGACACTGTCACCTCATTTAGCTGGCGATGAATCTCAGGTCGTGTGACACCAGGAAAGTGGAAAAAACCGAATGCTTTTGTAATGAAAACGTCGTCATCTTATTAAAACCACTCATTCTTCGCTGCAACCACTAGAGTTGTGTGTGGCGTAAAGTGCTGCCATCTGGTCACGAAAGAACGAAGAGTGCCTCAGTATTATTAACGAAACAGCATGTTACTAACCTACGCCCACCCCAGAAAGATAAAATCCGAAGTATTAGAACTCGAAGGCGCTTGCAGACGACTGATAACTGTGCAAGGAGATCTTTTGTGCACTGTAAAAACTTTGGGTACCGGTAGCTAAATATTTATAATCTACATTTACTCACTCTAGTTTTTTTTCGTGTAGTTCTTTAACTTTTTTTTGTTTCTTCCTTCCGCAATTCTAGGAAGACGGAAGCTACCTGATCTCACGCTTCTACTGGTATGGATCAAACAATCCTTTCGCACGATGAAAATATTTACAAGCACGGTGATTTTTGTTATGTAGGCGTTAGGCTGTAGTTTAAAGCATATATCCGTGCCTATCGTTTCGTTCCTAATGCTGGAGACATCATCGAAGGCTATGTAGATAAAATTTTCAAACCTGCTTAGCAAGCCGAAGTGTTTATACGACTGCACGCAATGATCTGCCCGTGACTCTTGGCAGACCGTTGACTTATTTAAGGTCGCGGAGCCAGGTCGACCCGTATTATAGAGCTTGTACTGTGGAAGAGTTCAAATGGCTCTGAGCACTATGCGACTTAGTTTCTGAGGTCATCAGTCGCGTAGAACTTAGAACTAATTAAACCTAACTAATCTAAGGACATCGCACACATCCATGCACGAGGCAGGATTCGAACCTGGGCCGTAGCGGTCGCTCGGCTCCAGACTGTAGCGCCTAGAACCGCACGGCCACTCCGGCCGGCGTGGAAGAGTTGGCGCTGTTTGCTTTACTTGGCACCGAGGCCTACGGCTTGTCTAATATCAGTCGTCATTGTGCTCATTCAAAGTTTTTGTGTTCTTAAATTTATGCGGCTTCTCTGTACCTCCTACCATAGTAATGACCAGTAACCCTACCCGTATGTGTCACAAAACAGCTTCAGGCTTGTAATTACTTTTCAAATGCTAATGTGTTTCAAGAAAAGATTTTTGACGCATTCAGCGTTTATGACGTCATCTCCTAAAACATGCGTCACACAGTGGTATAATTTTGCACGCGGCTACTCTCAGTAGAATACAGGGATACTGCGTGCAAGATGCGTTGCGAAGAGAGTTAGTAGGAAAGAAGTAATGAATTAAAGCGCTATGTCTGATGCGGAAGTTTTACTGAGTGAATGACAAAAATGCAGATAAACGCTTTTCCTTTCATTATTCTATGGGGAGGTGTTAGAGAGAAAAAGTTTCAAAAGGTTTGAAGTTCCGTGTAAAGTTCATTGGAAGTCGCTAAGTGTTCTCAGTCTCAAATGGTGGATCAGTGAAGTCTGGTAATTGGCGGGCCGTGAGTTGCACTGCCTTACGGTACACTTATATACATTGAAGAGCCAACGAAACTGGTACACCTGCCTAATATCGTGTAAGGTAACTGCGTGCCCGCAAAAGTGCCGCAACGTTCGCATGGACTCGACTAATGTCTGAAGTAGTGCTGCGGGGAACTGACACCATGAATCCTGCAACGCTGTCCATAAATCCCAAACAGCACTACCGGATGGGGATCTCTTCTGCATAGCACGTTGCAAGGCATCGCAGGTATGCTGAATAATGTTAATGTCTGGGGAGTTTCGAGGCCAGCGGAAGCGTTTAAACTCAGAATAGTGTTTCTGAAGCCACTGCGTAGCAGTTCTGCACTTGTGGAGTGTCGCATTGTCCTGCTGGAATCGCCCAAGTCCGTCGGAATGCGCACTGGAGCTGAATGCACGCAGGTGATCAGACGGGATGCTTATACAGGGTGTTACAAAAAGGTACGGCCAAACTTTCAGGAAACATTCCTCACACACAAATAAAGAAAAGATGTTATGTGGACATGTGACCGGAAACGCTTAATATCCATGTTAGAGCTCATTTTAGTATCGTCAGTATGTACTGTACTTCCTCGATTCACCGCCATGATTTCATACGGGATACTCTACCTGTGCTGCTAGAATATGTGCCTTTAAAAGTACGACACAACATGTGCTTCATGGACGATGGAGCTCCTGCACATTTCAGTCGAAGTGTTCGTACGATTCTCAACAACAGATTCGGCGACCGATGGATTGGTAGAGGCGGACCAATTCCATGGCCTCCACGCTCTCCTGACCTCAACCCTCTTGACTCTCATTTATGGGGGAATTTGAAACCTATTGTCTATGCAACTCCGGTACCAAATATAGAGACTCTTCGTGCTTGTGTTGTGGACGGCTGTGATACAATACGCCATTCTCCAGGGCTGCATCAGCGCATCAGGGATTCCATGCGACGGCGGGTAGATGCATGTATCCTCGCTAACGGAGGACATTTTGAACATTTCCTGTAACAAAGTCTTTTAAGTCACGCTGGTACGTTCTGTTGCTGTGTGTTTCCATTCCATGACTAATGTGATTTGAAGAGAAGTAATAAAATGAGCTCTAACATGGAAAGTAAGCGTTTCCGGACACATGTCCACATAACATATTTTCTTTCTTTGTGTGTGAGGAATGTTTCCTGAAAGTTTGGCCGTACCTTTTTGTAACACCTTGTATACGTGTCGTTTCCAGTCAGCAACAGTTAAATGACGGTGTTTAGGGGCCCACGCGAGGTGTAAAGCTTTGTGTCGTGCAGTCATAAAGAGTACACGAGTGGAACTTTGGCTCCGAAACCCCATATCGATGATATTTCGTTGAATGGTTCGTACGCTGACACTTGTTGATGGCCCATGATTGCAATCTGCAGCAGTTTGCGGAAAGGTTGAACTTTTGTCCCATTCTTGTAGGGTCTTTTTCCGGCCACAGCGATGGAGATTTGTTGTTTTATCGCATTTCTGATACTCATGGCACATTCGCGAAATGGTCGTTCGGGAAAATCTCCACTACATTCCTGCCTCGGAGATGCTGTGTCCCATCGCTCGTGCGCCGACTATTAACACCACGTTCAGTCTCAGTTGAATCTTGATAACCTGCCACTGTAGCAGCAGTAACCGATCTAACAACTGCGCCAGACAGTTGTTGTCGCCGGCCGGTACGGCCGAGAGGTTCTGGGCGCTTCAGTCTGGAACCGCGCGACCGCTACGGTCGCAGGTTCGAATCCTGCCTCGGGCATGGATGTGTGTGATGTCCTTAGGTTAGTTAGGTTTAAGTAGTTCTAAGTTCTAGGGGACTGATGACCTCAGATGTTAAGTCCCATAGTGCTCAGAGCCATTTGAACCATTTTTAACTTGTTGTCGTATATGGGCGTTGCCGACCGCAGCGCCGTATTCTGCTTGTGTACATTTCCCTGAATTTGAATACACATACCTGTAGCAGTTTCTTTGGCGCTTCAGTATGTATAGTTCTCATTGTAATACTTGACCTGTTGTGTTATACATCTTAATGAGTAGATTATGGCTGGATGTTACGTTACTAAATGCTATCAGTAACTACACGAAATACTGAAACTCAAATTCTTGTTGCTCCTGCAAGCTATTAGGCAGGGAATCTACCACGGACCAAGTGGCCGGGTGACCGTCTTAGGCATTTAGTTCTACAGACTGGACCTTGATGAGACTAATTTGATGTTTCACTTGTACCACTGCTTGATGTGCTACTGGCTATTTATCTGTGTTGACCAGACGACACTTGCTGTTGGTAACTTTTCATAACTGGGATTCATAGTCATGTGAAATTTCTTGAAAGACATCACGTTTACGCCAGTGACTGTTAAACATTTTATTTCTACTATTGCAATTTCGGACTTAGGCCATTATCAAGTGCAGATGTTTAGGCTTTAAGCCATGTCTACTTTATACAAGCTGACACATTTATATGTCGTTGACATTTGCCGTTATACACATATACATTAGCAGTGATACGAAGGTATATAACAGCAAACATGTATATAACATCTGCACTTGAAAAATCGCCTAAAGCCGAAATTGCAATGTTGTTGTTGTGGTCTTCAGTCCTGAGACTGGTTTGATGCAGCTCTCCATGCTACTCTATCCTGTGCAAACTTCTTCATCTCCCAGTACCTACTGCAGCCTACATCCTTCTGAATCAGCTTAGTGTATTCATCTCTTGGTCTCCCTCTACGATTTTTACCTTCCACACTGCCCTCCAATACTAAATTGGTGACCCCTCGATGTCTCAGAACATGTCCTACCAACCGATCCCTTCTAGTCAAGTTGAGCCACAAACTCCTCCCCAATTCTATTCAATACCTCCTCATTAGTTATGTGATCTACCCAGCTAATCTTCAGCATTCTTCTGTAGCACCACATTTCGAAAGCTTCTATTCTCTTCTTGTCTAAACTATTTATCGTCCACGTTTCACTTCCATACATGGATACACTCCATACAAATACTTTCAGAAATGACTTCCTGACACTTAAATCAATACTGGATGTTAACAAATTTCTCTTCTTCAGAAACGCTTTCCTTGCCATTGCCAGTCTACATTTTATATCCTCTCTACTTCGACCATCATCAGTTACTTTGCTCCCCAAATAGCAAAATTCCTTTACTACTTCAAGTGTCTCATTTCCTAATCTAATTCTCTCAGCATCATCTGATTTAATTACACTACATTCCATTATCCTTGTTTTGCCTTTGGTTATGCTCATCTTATATCCTCCTTTCAAGACACTGTCCGTTCCGTTCAACTGTTCTTCCAAGTCCTTTGCTGTCTCTGACAGAATTACAATTCTCCATGAATTGTAATACCTACTCCGAATTTTTCTTTTGTTTCCTTTACTGCTTGCTCAATATACAGACTGAATAACATCGGAGATAGGTTACAACACTGTCTCACTCCCTTCCCAACCACTGCTTCCCTTTGATACCCCTCGAGTCTTATAACTGCCATCTGCTTTCTGTACAAATTGCAGTAGTGGAAATAAAAAGTTTAACAGTCAGTGGCGTACACATGATGTCTTTCAAGGAATTGCTGTTGTATTTTTTAAGCCTCTGGCGATGCGTCCAAAATACGACACGTTGTGCACAGAATCGTGCCTTAGACTACGGCCTAATCCCAGTATAATAAAAAACAACAAGAATGTAAAATGTATATATGAAGACAGTAACTGTTCTCTATAGAACAGATACATTTGATGACCGTGCAGCTTCTCTAGAATAAATGATAATTAATTGAAATCAGCTGGCGACAGGTGTTGTTGATATACCTCGATGTGGGCAGCTGAAAATGTGTGCCCCGACTGGGACTCGAACCGGGGGTCTCGTGTTTACATGGCAGACGCTCTATCCATCTGAGCCACCGAGGACACAGATGAATAGCGCGAGCCAGGGACATATCCCTTGCACGCTTCCCATGAGACTCACATTCCCAACTGTACATAATTTCTCTTACGGGAATCGCCAAAGCGTGCGCGAGTAATGTGTGGATGGGCAAATGTCTATAAGGTAAATTACATAGGTAGAATTGTGGACAGTTGGGAATGTGAGTCTCACGGGAAGCGTGCAAGGGATAAGTCCCTGCAGACGCGCTATTCATCTGTGTCCTCGGTTGCTCAGATGGATAGAGCGTCTGCCATGTAAGCAGGAGATCCCGGGTTCGAGTCCCGGTCGGGGCACACATTTTCAACTGTCCACATCGAGGTATATCAACAACACTTGTCGGCAGCTGAGGGTTTCAGTTAGTCATCAATTAATGTAAAATGTATTTCGTACGAGGGGCTTTTCCCGAGTCTTGTCGTGTTCGCGCCTCTACGGAAGAACGCTGACGCAGCTCCCGCTCTCCTCTCGTGCAGGATCCTCCGGCGGAGACGTCGGCGTCGTCCGGGGCGTCGCGGCGGCTGCGCTGAGAGGGCGACGGCGCGGGCGGGCGCCGGCGCCAGGCGCGCCAACCCGTCCGCTGTGAGGCGACGCCGCCATGCCACGGCGGGCCGCGCCGTCCGCAGTTGGCAGCCCTGCCCCTGCCGGCGCCGACCGCGGCTTGCTCGCCTGACGGGGGAACCACCCCGCCGCTCCGCCGCTACTGTGACTCTTCACCGCTCCGCTACATATCTACCGAGAGCTACTCGCTCGCTCTCTCTTTCACACACACACTCTCTTTTTAACCTTACTCTCCGCGACAAGCTCCTGCTACCGGCATTCCGCGGCTGACATTCTTCACATCTTCGTACACTGGGATTGTACTACAGACAACAGTGAGCCGAAAACTCGAAAGTGTGGCTTACGAAACGGTACGTGTCGACGGATGTATAAGACTGCCACTGTGAAAGTAGATCACAGTTGTATGTAGTCTAGTAAACTTCATGCGCACAATACTTCTTTGTGCCAGACGAAACCAAAGTTGCTACGTTTTTTTTTGAAAACGTATCTGTAAACATTGTAAACTGACAGACTGTCACTTTATTGTAAGTCGTTTGGGTTGGTGTTCGATCTGTGAGCACATTTCTGGCACTGCAGTGAGGCAGTTTATGCGGTGCAGAGATTGACCAAGCGATCATAAATCACTCGCTGTGTTATCTGATCGTAGCAAGTAACTGGCGTCTTGTGCATCACAAACAAGTTGGCACAGTTGTACAAGACATCTAGAACGAATCTGAAGTAAAAGTGTTTACGTTGTGGTGTTTTGAACTGCTGCAGCGTTTATGTTGCGAGTGGCGCGAGTAGTGATATAATTCGTGCCTAGCTGTGAGATCGCCAAAGCTGACCAAAGATCGTGCTGTAGAACCGTTGGGCCGATTTGCGAAGAGCTTTGGGCCTTTCAGTGCCGAGGCAAGTGCGACCACGTGTAGTTGGAAGTAGTGTGTTTATCTGTGGTGTCGGAAGCAGTATCGAAGTACTGCAGCGCTTGTGTGGTGAGGATTCGAAGCAGGCGTGTGTGACACAGGCTTTAGTGCTGCGTTTGAAAGAAATTTACACTGAGTGTGAAGTCGTGTTTGTGAGCGACGTCTACTCCGGGAAGAAGTGACGAGTGTTTACTGTTGGTGTTAAGTGAGTGTGCAGTGAGGGCACTGAGTGGCGTTTAGTATCTGTTTAGGGTGAAGCTGTGTCGTTCAGTGCGTGCTGTGGTGACGCAGGCGAGATGCGTTCCCCGGCGCCACGTAGTGCTCGCGCCGCCCCCGGCGGCTCGGGCGCCGCCTCCACGGCCCCCGGCGCCGCCCCCGGGTCTGGAGCCGGCGGCTCAGCGGCATCGGGAGGCGCTGCGACGCCACCTCCGCCCCCAGCGTCTTCATCCACCGGCGCCGCTGCGTCCGCGGCGGCCGGAGGCGGCAAGAGGGGCCCAGGGGCGGCTCTGCCCCCACCGCCCCCCAGCAAAAAGAGGAAAGTGGTGAGTACCATCTTATCCGCGATATACACGTCACGGTGTCGTTAATTACGGAATACTACGATACGACGAGTCAACTTTTAACGATGACACTGCGAGCCCGAATGGCGGCCATGTTGTCATACAAACACGGTATATTATCAAGTATTGGGACGTCCTCAGACATACTAAAAGTTACGTATTGTCCTCTGTCCCCTGTAGTGTCAATATTTGTCCGTATTGCCTGACGACTGATAAATGAAATATAAATGATTACGCTGTAAGTTCAAATTAAAATAATCTTGATCATTTTCTTCATGTGGGGCACCACAGTGCACCACAGTGGCTTATTTGTTAAAGGACATTTTGTATTCTTCACTTCCGCTGTTTCTCACAGGTATTAAGTTCATGTTACCTTGCACGATTCGGGCTTACATGCTTAAAATTTACACCCTGTATAACGTGCAAGTGTCTGAATTAAAAACGGAAATCTTACTGTGTGAAGTAACAGTAATTATTGTAACTGCCACTTTATAGGAAACTGTATGTGCTCGCTTTCATTGTCGAACAGGAAATTGTTGGAATATATACAATATAACGATCAAATATATATCAGTATATTCTCTTTAGGAATAACAATGAATGAAAGCGCTCAGTTTGTCCGTCTATTGTGCCATCAGGTGTGGTGTGGTAAATATTCTTATCAGTAAACCAGGCCAAAAAGTTATACATGGTAATTCCATTTGTTAACCAGTGTTGTGTTTATCTGTGTCACTTAAATAGTTTAAGTACAGTATATACTGGTCAGACAATGGGAAAACACCGCATAATTCAGAGTCAATGTAATGATAGGTGTCGCTGCTCGTTGTGACAAAAGATGTAATTGTCTTAGGCGCACTGTTGTGTAATTTATCCGCATTATTCCGTGCATCCGGTATTATTCGTTTGACATGTTTCACTACTCTTTACCCGTCTTCTGGTGTCGCGTTTACAATTGCCTCCTTCAAAAGTCTTTCCACGTCAGTCATATTATGGCTTGTGTTGCGAAACAAATTCTAATAATTGCCCCCCCCCCCCCCCCACACCGCTGTCAAGTTATAGTCAACCGGTATGTTACAGTTCTTTTTTTCCCTTGTTACCTTTGTGGGCGCCTTGTCTTGTGTAGCTGAACGATGGGGAGCGCTATCCATAAAAATCATACCTTTTTTGGGTAAGGTTCGAAGCACATAGTCTTCGAACCATTTCAGAAAATTATTGTGGTTCACCTCCTCGTGGTACTCGTCTGCATGCGCCACAATTATTCTCTTCCGACTGCCTATCGGAGCTGCCATATTCTCTTCGAATTTTCTGTTTCTGTTTATTTTCTTTTTACCGGAGTCCACATTCTCGCGGCTGCTCTCTTAATAAACGTACTTGACAGTCGCGATTTCGCTGTAATATTACCAGTCGGCAACCAACTGTGAAACGCACCCATGCGTCATCTTCTGAGAAGACACTGTTCTCCCGTCAACCATGTTTACATCTTTCATATGCATAATAAGTCACGCGTCTCTGCCATCTGTTACGCATAGAAAATATGAAGACACGGTTGACACGAGTGTCCTCGTAGTTGCTTGAGAATGGTACAATAGCCCGAATTCAAAATACTCGTTCCAATCTTGGGCACCATGCAGTTCTACTTTTCTTAACGAAAAGTTGATTATCACACGAACGTGAACAGTCCGGCTCTGTTACTGGTCAATATGTTACCAGAAACCTTATTTCGAACTGACGTTCGTTGCTTTCGTTAACTTTCAACCAAAGTTTTAGCTTCCAACATAACCTAGACGTCGGACATTTGCAGATGAGTGTGACTCAGCAACATACTTTTCGAAGGGGGTGGGGGAGGCTGTAGGTTGCACTGTCAAACTCTATCCGAAATGCTGTCATTTCTAAAATGCGTTACGTAGTTGACATCTTGGCTGTTTTCGTTTCTTTCAGTCGCATTTTTAATATACGTCTGTCGTATGTTTTGTGGATAATGTGTTTCTTTAAAATGGGGGCGTAAGTCATGTTGTTCGCTAGCATTCATACGTCCTAGTAAACTGTTTTTAAAGCTAACATCGCATAATTATTTATTTACAACAACCGGTGTTTGCTGTCATCTTCGTTTTCAGAAATTTTTGTTATAAAATGAACTCATATGCCAAGTTGTTATGTAGATGAAATGTTGCACCTTATGAAAGATTTGCCACAAATAAAATATTGAAAATGAAAAGGCGCCTTCTGTTCATGGCCGTGTCTATATATGTAGATGTAGATGATCGTTACGTCATGAAAAACAGTACACAATAAAATGTGCAGTAGCACACTGTGTTGTGTGATGTAATAGTCATGTTTGAGCGCTACGTAGACGGACATGGCCATGTACACATGGAGCTTTTTGGTTTTAAATGTTTATGCATGACAAAGCTTTGCATAATGTGCTACGTCTTATCTGCATGTCAAGTTGGCGTGAGGTTCCAACTCAAAATGAACACATTTTATAACAAAAATTTTTGAAAACGTGTAGATGACAGCAAAGTCTGTCGGAACTCGTTGTTGTAAATAAAGAAATAATTATGCGATCTTTGCTTTAGAAAATTTTTACCAAGTTTTTACCAAGTAAAACAGATCCCTGCTTCTGATTTCTCAACATGAGACAACTCAAGTCTTCATACGTCTGGTGCAAATAGCAATTCATTTACGGGAACGATGTTTTGGTTTGTTGTAAGTTACACACCGATAAAAGTTTTATAAATTAAGCTGTGGTCAAAGGGTGATCTGTAGCCTATTCCGGTCGAGATTACGTTGCAATCCGACACTCTGGGTCAGTGTTGACAAAGTCAAAAAACACGATTTCCCAGCAATTTTATTGAAATACATTGTACGTTTCGTGGTTGAGACACGCTTTCCTGATGAAAACCATTATATCGTGCCACTGTTCTGGTATATTCCAGTTCAGTATGTTCCAACCCGTTAGTCACTGCAGACTCTCGCATATATGTGACGTCATCGGTCGCCCAGCGCCGTTTACCGTTCTTAACTAGTGGGTTGGGTTGTTTGGGGAAGGAGACCAGACAGCGAGGCCATCGGTCTCATCGGATTAGGGGGGGACGGGGAAGGAAGTCGGCCGTGCCCTTTCAGAGGAACCATCCCGGCATTTGCCTGGAGCGATGTAGGGAAATGACGGAAAACGTAAATCAGGATGGCCGGACGTGGGATTGAACCATCGTCCTCCCGAATGAGAGTCCAGTGTGCTAACCACTGCGCCACCACGCTCGGTGAACTAGTCCTACATTTTTCATCCAGTATACAGTGTGTATAAAATTACGTTTATCAAATTTTAGTTTTAGAATAGTAGGTGAAAAGAAACAATTTCCTTATGTGACAAAAATATCGCAGGTACATTGTTTCCCCACTAGGACTTCATGAAAGTTTTGATGCTATGGCTGTTCGGGGAAAGAGTTCAAACTTCCTTGTGATGCATATTGTCTTGTATTTGTCGCTAACATATGGATTTCCGACTGAAATTGCAACCATTATATATGAGACACCTGGTTGTTTTGAGCGGGTTACACATTCATTAGAACGCAACTGTCATTTGTGCGTTAATGTAAGCGTACGGCATTTTCAGCAACATTTCTACAGCAATGTGTCTCACAAGACAGTTCGAACATCATCTCAACATCACTAGCTTGAAACCCTCCCTGCACCCCTAGCGGGGGAACAGTGCACCTGCGACATTTTTTGTCGCTAAAAGCATTGTTTCTTTTTATGTCCTCTAAACACTCAAAAATTTTGTGAACATAATTTTTTTACACCCTGTATATGCACATAATATATACCATAATACACGGTGAACATTTGCCTTATTATTACCATTATTAGTATTACTATACGTATTACTTAATAGTAATGCGTTTTTTCCGAATTTACCTTGCAGTTTTTATGGTTTATAACGGGAAGTCCGTCAAATATTTAGCGGACGAGATCTTATGAAGATAGCGATATTGGCTTAGTGCCGTTAACCATGACATCGCGGTCGGCAGTATTTCTTAATGGAGGCAGTTGTGTCTGGTCTGTTGCTTTAGCCGAGATCCGGGTCAGGTTCGAAGAAAGTTTGTTAGCTGGCGAAGGGAGCGAATTTTTAATCTTTTCCTTCCTCCGTACATTATGCATTCCATCGTAAGATTTACGTCCTATCTGGAAACGACAGTTTCTCTTATGTGGTCAGATATTTTCAGATGTCGAACATACACCGGTTCCCGTGAGATCACCGAAGTTAAGCGCTGTCGGGCGTGGTCGGCAATTGGATGGGTGACCATCCAGGCCGTCATGCGCTGTTGCCATTTTTCGGGGTGCACTCAGCCTCGTGATGCCAACTGAGGAGCTACTCGACCGAATAGTAGCGGCTTCGGTCAAGAATACCATCATAGCGACAGGGAGAGCCGCGTGCTGACCCCACACCCCTCCTATCCGCATCCTCCACTGAGGATGACACGGCGGTCGGATGGTCCCGGTAGGCCACTCGTGGCCTGAAGACGGAGTGTTTTTTTTAAACATTTTCGAAGATGTTACCTATACAATTATTCCCGCTCGACAGCTCTGTAATGTGATTTATCACATCGGAGGCTCAATGGCTACGTGAGCTGTGTGGAGAGCGAGTCGGGTATTCATAACGTTTAGTAAAGTGACTTTTTTGAGCTGCTTGACTTGATTTAACTGATAAAAGATGGCCAGTTGTATCGTATCCTTCACTATTTCGCCTCTACCGCTCTTAATCCGTAGATCATGTCCACAATAAATATTGCGTTAGGGAACGTATCATAGAGGTGGCGGATGGTTTACTCTACTTGAGCCAGTACAGACGGAAAAGTACGTCTCGTATGGGTTCCCCACTTTATAGAAATGATGTGCATAGCATGATCTGCGTTGTTAGAAGTGTCATTGCCGTGACTTGCTGTTCGGCGCCGCTACTGGTATCGTGACGTAGGGTTCAAACATTAGCGTCAGTGTGCACCCAAAGTTGCAGGCAGACAACGTGGGCGTGGACGAGTTGAGGAGGTCTGTACTCTTAAAGCAGCTTTATCAAAACAGCAGCATTAACAGAATACGGAGACGTTCTTTTTCTGCACGGGGATGGAGGAAAATGATTCGTAATTTCTAATTAATTCACGATATGGGAATTGTTCCTGGGAGAGACCGACGGCCAGATGCGACACAAATTTCTGAAGAAGTTGCCATTGCCATGGGTGAGATTGTTGGTCCTAATGTGCGATCTTCAAGCAGTGCACGAACTGCGTCACGAAAGCTGAACGATCCATGGTCCACCGTCCGGAAAGTGCTGAGAGCAATTGTGAAATTGTATCCTTTCTTGAAAGGGCTGAAGTTGACGACATGGGACTGTTGAGCATTTTGTGGAGAGATGAGGCGCACTTTATTCTCTCTGGGACAGTGAACAGTCAAAACTGTCGATTTTGGGTGATAGTCACCGCCAGCGAACATTCACGAACTTCGCCTGCATAGTGAACGCGTCTCTGTGTCGTGTGGCTTCACGTGACAGTTCGTGATTGGCCCATTTTTTTCTTTAAGGAACACGGACTGCAAGGACCAAGGATAAGCAGCGTGAACGACAGACAGAACTGTGATATGCTACGCTGACGTTTACTGGAGAGAGAAGCCGCGGACTCAACTGTTTTGATGCACGATGGAGCTTCACCTGACATTGCTCGTGAGGTCACTCGGTTACTCGTAAAATGTTTGGAAAAAATAATTATCGGCCTATCGGTCCAAGCTGCGTGGTCACCAAGGTCACCAGATTTGAACCCGTGTGGTTTTTGGCAGTTGGGTTACCTGGAGGACGGGAAGTATCTGAGAGACACTAACACACGTTGGAGGTTGAAGGCGAGGATGGCGAGAGCGTTAGCGAACATGGCTTCTGTGATGTTTCGCGCAGCAGTGGGGCACTCGCTAGTGCGGTTCCAGGCTGTCGTGGGTGTAGATGTCACTTTTTTTAATGCTTTCTAAGCATAAACAAGTCCCCTAGAACTTAGAACTACTTAAACCTAACCAACCTAAGAACATCACACACATCCATGCCCCAGGCAGGATTCGAACCTGCAACCGTAGCAGCAGCGCGGTTCCGGACAGAAGCGCCTAGCCGGCCGAAGTGGCCGCGCGGTTCTGGCGCTGCAGTCTGGAACCGCGAGACCGCTACGGTCGCAGGTTCGAATCCTGCCTCGGGCATGGATGTGTGTGATGTCCTTAGGTTAGTTAGGTTTAACTAGTTCTAAGTTCTAGGGGACTAATGACCTCAGCAGTTGAGTCCCGTAGTACTCAGAGCCATTTGAACCATTTCAGAAGCGCCTAGAACCGCTCGGCCACAGCGGCCGGCGATGGTCACTTTGAACGTCGTTTGTGACCGGGAACGTAATAATGGCATCCAACTAACAAAATGTTACCGTCTCATGTGGTAATTAAAATGTGTTTGTTTGAATGGTTTATTCGCTATTTCTCTTCCGAAAGTCCTTACGAATGTTTCCACGAAGTTTCATTGTCTCACGATCACTCGTTTTTCATGAGGCACTTTCATATATCGAAAATATAAGTATAACCGCTCTGTACGTGTGCGTGGGTACGTAATAGCTGTTCAAGGAATCCTAACTCACTACCGACGTCTATTAAAGAATTTGTCAATGATATAGCAGCTCTGTGGGAGAGACATGTTTAATCTGATTTTAATGACATTATTAATGACATAACGCAAAAAATCATTCGTAGGGCTGTTCGATCACCATTTGTTCAGCGCCCTGTGATAAATCAGGGCAACTTAAGTTCACTTTCCTTAATCCTGACATATTTCAGTAATCATTATCTGTAAAATGAAACCAGTACAGGAAGTCCAACAGCTCCAAAGAGCCACTTGAAAAATCGTTAATACCCGAGATGAATGGAAACAGTCATGTACGAGGGTAATCACAAAAGTAAGGTCTCTTTTTTTTATAAGTACATAGACCTGTTTATTTCTACACTGGCGTACGTCAGTTTACAGCTTGAACATTTAGCTATTTTTCGACATAATCATCATTTCTGTCGATGCATTTTTGTAGATTCTGTGGCAGTTTTTGTATGCTCATATCATATTAGCTCGCCGCCATGCTGTTCAGAAAGTTATGAACCTCTTCTTTCACCTCTTCGTCGGAGCTGAATCGCTGGGACCACAATTAACGCTGACAGGTACTGTGAGACTCTGAAAAAACTCAAACTGGCAATTCAGATCCGGAGAAGAGGAATGTTGATCAACGGCGTAGACATTCTCCATGACAACGCTCGCCCACACGTCAGTCGGCAAACCGTTGCTCTCCCGCAACAGTTTCAGTGGAACATAATCACCCACCCACCCCATAGTCCTGACTTGGCGCCCAATATCACCTGTTCCCTAGGTTAAAAGAACATTTGGCCGGAAAGCGATTCACCTCCAAAGACAAGGTGAAAGAAGAGTTTCATAACCTTCTGAACAGCATGGCGGCGAGGTGGTACGACATGGGCGTACAAAAACTGCCGGAGCGTCTACAAAAATGCATCAACAGAAATGGTGATTATGTCGAAAAATAGCTAAATGTTCAAGATGTAAACTGATGTAAACCATTGTAGAAATAAACAGGTCTATGTACCGGGTGATCAAAAAGTCAGTATAAATTTGAAAACTGAATAAATCACGGAATAATATAGATAGAGAGGTAAAAATTGACACACATGCTTGGAATGACATGAGGTTTTATTAGAACCAAAAACAAACAAACAAAGTTCAAAAATGTGCGACAGATGACGCTGGACAGCAAAACGTCAGTGACTGCGCATTACAATCGTGTTACAGAATCGCATCATCCCCAGCCTGGCTGATAAACACCTGCTGGAACGTACTATGTTTATGCAGGATGGTGCTCCACCCCATATTGCTAGACGCGTGAAAGATCTCTTGCGCGCGTCGTTTGGTGATGATCGTGTGCTCAGCCGCCACTTTCGTCATGCTTGGCCTCCCATGTCCCCAGACCTCAGTCCGTGCGATTATTGGCTTTGGGGTTACCTGAAGTCGCAAGTGTATCGTGATCGACCGACATCTCTAGGGATGCTGAAAGACAACATGCGACACCAGTGCCTCAGCATAACTCCGGACATGCTTTACAGTGCTGTTCGCAACATTATTCGTCGACTACAGCTATTGTTGAGGAATGATGGTGGACATATTGAGCATTTCCTGTAAAGAACATCATCTTTGCTTTGTCTTACTTTGTTATGCTAATTATTGCTATTCTGATCAGATGAAGCGCCATCTGTCGGACATTTTTGAACTTTTGTATTTTTTGGTTCTAATAAAACCTCATGTTATTCCAAGCATGTGTGTCAATTTGTACCTCTCTATCTACATTATTCCGTAATTTATTCAATTTTCAAATTTATACTGACTTTTTGATCGCCCGGTACTTCTAAAGAAATAGGAGACCTTACTTTTGAGATTACCCTCGTATTAAAGATTTTTCTCAAGTGACTCTTTTGAATCGATGGCCTTGTTGTAGGTTAATAGTCCGATTATGCGGATAATCTGCAGATACTGAAAGTCGCATCTGAGCAAAACATAGCAGAGTAGCCGTCAACCCTTCTGTTTATCACTGGGTGCTTTAATACATTATTTCGCGTCTAGCTTTGCAACAGTGATAAGCAGGGGGGGTCCGCAGGAGCTGATAAGCCACGTAGGCTTAAACTACAATATGAGTCAAAGAAAAACAGCAGCTGCTTGATTCTGTCATCCCTTCTCTTTAAGACATATGATTACGTGGTGTGCTTATCTGCATTTAAAGTAAACTCCATACACAGGCCCTGGTGGGCTCATCTGTACCGACCGAGCGCCGTGTCTTCCTCCGGCAGTGGTGACATTGGGTGCGGTACGGATGGGGGTGGACTCGGCGCGCCGCTCTCCCGCGGTTTATGAGGTTTCACGACCTGGAGCAGCTGCTACTCGGTCAAGTAGCTCCTCAGTTGGCATTCGGGCATGAACTCATTATAGCGAAACCAGCGTTCTAGTTCTGTGTCGTCAACGTTTAAATGACAGCGTTCCTTTCATCTAACAAAATTATTATTCTTGATTCGTTACGTGTTTCGACTCATGCCATCTTGTGTTGGAGACCATTGAACTCAAGCACACAGATGTCACAACAGACCTCTTCGATTTTTACCATAGTTGAAGCTCAGGGCGGTGTCGTCAATTTCCTAAAGCAGTCTGACGGAAAAAAAAACTTGAAAAAATTGTCTTCGAAAATTACTGTTAAATGGAAAACACCTGCAAAAAACTAACGCTGTAGCCAGTAGTTGAGTATACACTGTGGAATCTGACAATTGTACACTACCTGATCCAAAGAATATGGGCCCCTCTTAGTGGACATCAATTCAGGGTCCGTCCACACTGTGCCTTTGTGACGGCTTGAACTGTGCTGGGGCGCTCTGTGAGGTGTCTGAGTGTTTGAGGCTCTGTGCAGTGTGGTGCATTTCTGGAGAGTTGTTCACAAACTGTTGACTCATAGCTGCCGCTTCGTTACATGGTACTTACACAGTCAGTCTGTCTTCGTGTCCGAAATTTTCCTCTAATGTACTAAGTTTGTTAAAAAAATCCTACAACTTAGACCATAAAATTTTTGCGTAATTACCTTTTACTTATTGGCATTGTCTCTTTCGAAACACTCTCCTTCAAAATTGATAAACGGTTTCCAACGTCGTTTCCACTTCCGGAAGCAGTCTTTGGTACGGCTCTTGCTGGGTCGCGCAAAGCGCCGCCTGCGAATTTTCGTTTAGCTCGTCTACCGTTGCAAATCTTCGTCCTTTCAACGGGGTTTTCCACTTTCGAAATCACAAAAGTCCGCAAGGGCCAGGACTGGAAAGTACGAAGTATGAGGCAGCACAGTGATTTCGTTTTTTGTGCAGTAGTCACGCACCAACAGGGGTGAATGTGGGGGTGCGTTACCGTGAGGCAGGACCCACGAATTGTCTCGCCACATTTCAGGCCGTCTCCTTCTCACATTTTGTCACAGACGTCGCAACACGTCCCGATAGTACCATCGATTAGCAGTTTGTCCCTGTGGCATGAACTCGTGATGAACTAACCCTTCAAAGTCAAATAAAACTATCAGCATGACTTTGACATTTGACCTGACCTGACCTTTTTTGGTCTCTGTTTAGCTGTGGTCCTTCCTTCGCATTTCAGCTTCACAATATCACCACCAACAGACGACTTAGTGGGCTTTAAATGGGTCTAAATGTCGCTGGTGCATTTGCTACTCACGTGACATCAAATCCCGCGTTCGAACTCACTCAGTTCCGCTAGCGTAGAGTATCCATATACAGAGAGAAACAGTGACCACTGGCGAAACCGCACGTGATCCGCTGATCAGCTGCGTCTCTTTTCTTTGTTTATTTATTTATTTATTGTTCCGTGGGACCAAATTAAGAAGTCTCCATGGTCATGGAACGAGTCAATACATGAAATTATAACACGATATTAGAAACAGATAAAATGAAATATAAAAAAACATATTCAGGCGACAAGTCGTAAGTTTAAATGAAGAAAATCAACAATGTAACACTGGAATTTGCTTAATTTTTCAGCTCTTCCAGGAGCTCCTCGACAGAATAGGAGTGAGCCATGAGGAAACTCTTCAGTTTCGACTTAAAACAGTTTGGGCTACTGCTAAGATTTTTGAGTTCTTGTGGTAGCTTATAGTAAATGGATGCAGCAGAATACTGCACTCCCTTCTGCACAAGAGTCAAGGAAGTGCATTCCGCATGCAGATTTGATTTCTGCCTAATATTAAATGAGAGAAAGCTGCTAACTCTTGGGAATAAGCTAATATTGCTAACAACAAACGACATTAAAGAAAATATATACTGTGTGGGCAATGTCAAAATTCCCAGATTTTTGAATAAGGGTCGACAAGAGGTTCTCGAACTTAACACCACATATAGCTCGAACAGCCCGTTTTTGAGCCAAAAATACCCTTTTTGAATCAGAAAAATTACCCCACAAAATAATACCATACGACATAAGCGTATGAAAATATGCGAAGTAGACTACTTTTCGTGTGGAACTCACTTATTTCAGATACTGTTCTAATGGTAAATAAAGCAGCATTTAGTTTCTGAACAAGATCCTGAACATGGGCTTTCCACAACAGCTTACTATCTATCCGAACGCCTAGGAACTTCAATTGTTCCGTCTCGCTTATAACATGCCCATTCTGTCTGATTAAAATATCAGTTCTTGTTGAATTGTGAGTTAGAAACTGTAAAAACTGAGTCTTACTGTGATTTAGCCTCAAATTATTTTCCACAAGCCACGAACTTATTTCATGAACTACATTATTTGATAATGTTTCAATATTACACACAAGATCCTTCACTACCAACGTGGTGTCATCAGCAAACAGAAATATTTTTGAGTCGCCTGTAATACTAGAAGGCTTATCATTTATATAAATAAGAAACAGCAGTGGCCCCAGCACCGACTCTTGGGGAACGCCCCACTTAACAGTGACCCATTGGGACTGAACATCACTACCACTCTCAATATTGCGGAGAATTACCCTCTGCTTTCTGTTGTTAAAGTAAGAGGCGAACCAATTGTAAGCTAAAACCATGGATCTCTCTCGATTCGTACGTTCGCAGTGTTATCTGGAGCTGGATTATTGTTTTAAGGACTTTTGGAAAACTGTTTCGGCCGGGTAGCATACCACGTCTACATGTTTGTTGTCAAGGGAAGAAAAAAATCAACTTGATAATTTCTGGGCCCTATCGTCAACAAAGCATTTCGCCTGTCTGTCGTAATGTCGCGTATATTTCAGCACGCAGCATTCAATATCGCAAATCTTGTTGTCCCCCGTTCTCTCCTCGCTGCTACAAATTACTTTTCTTTTATTTGAATTGCAAGTTATCGAATTAAAATGTGAATAAACAAGTGCTGGATCATAATCTTTTTGTATCTGATTGCTAATTGCGTGAAAATGCGAATGTCCGTAGTAACAGGAATTTCGTTCTCGAAATCAGCTGCCGATACTGTGAAATTGTTTTACCACTCTTTAATTCTTTAGCCCTTCTGAGCATAATAACTGAAATATGTCTTCTGGGTTTCCAGTTCAAGATAGTCTCCAGATCCACAATGATCGCATTTAAAATATATTATCTGCTAAGGAAGAAAAACTGTATAAAGCTTAGAGGCTACTAACTTCGATAACGAATATCCAAGCAGGAAACTCTGAAATCGCTTCAGGTTGTCTAAAATAATGCAAATGAAACACTTTTCTCCGGGTCGATCCCTTTATGTTTCTGGAAGGTAGTAATAAACGGCTAATAAAGTGCATCACGAGACTCTTAAACTTACTCCACATCAAATTTATAGCAGTCATATACAAAATAACAAGCTAGAATTTCTGCTATAATGTGAGAGTCCAATCCATGTCTTGTGATAGTCAACAGGCGACAGTTTTCCCGAGCGAATTCCACGGAAAAATAAAAAAAACCGGCTGCCGCCTATGCATATTACCTGACGTCTAAACTGCATTGGCTACGCTGTGTCTGTATATAGGCTCACCATCCCGACCGTCCCAGTCAGCTGTTACTGCTACTTTTCCTTACAACCCAATACTCCAAGCCTCCTTTTGTACTGGCGGGGCCGCCTATTTGTGACCTTGTGATCAACTGGAAATTTTAGAAATTTGTGGTAAGGTCTTATGGGACCAAACTGCTGAGGTCATCGGTCCCTAAACTTACACACTGCGTAATCTGTGATCAGTTTCGCATGACATAAGGGTATCTGGTTACTTTTGATTGGATAGTGTGTAGTCGGTCGTTGGAATCTCGTTAGTAAAAACATTTCGTTCACTTTTTTTTAAAAAAAATCCATATTCTAATAAGTGTGGAATTTAAATAAAAGTAAAAAAGAAATACTAGCTAGATTGGAACGAGTAGCTTTAGGATTACAAAACTTTCACGCATTACATTCAACTACTGGCGCCAACATTGCTATGACGTAAATGTTTGTATTTAACTGTGATCGGAAGTCTTCTAATCCTCAAAGACACTTTTCTGAGAATTACATCGTTCTGGTTTAGGAACATGCTGTCAGGGCACTGAATTTCAAATACTATAAGTATCAGGAAAGATCCCCCCCTTAGCCACCGAAACACAGGACTCGCATTCGGGAGGACGACGGTTCAAACCCGCGTCCTGCCATCCTGATCTAGGTTTTCCGTGATTTCCCTAAATCGCTTCAGGCAAGTGCCGGGATGGTTTCTTTGACAGGGCACGGCCGACTTCGCTCCCCGTACTTCCCTAATCCGATGGGACTGATGACCTCGCTGTTTGGTCCCGTCCCCCTAATCAATCAATCAATTAATCAACTAACCAACCACCCAACAAACCAACCGTCCAATCCACTTATCAGAGATAAGTGCGTGACCATGCAAAGTATAACGAAGGAAGTGTCGTGTGTGGCAATGATTCAGGCCTGTATATGAGTTCCAAGGTTTGCAACAGAAAATGCTATCAGTAACATGTTCTCAAAAGGAAAGTGTTAAATTTTCAGAATGAATACTCATCTTGGGGTAGAAGCTCTTTTTTCCGTGTTTGCTTTAACGATACATACACTCCTGGAAATGGAAAAAAGAACACATTGACACCGGTGTGTCAGACCCACCATACTTGCTCCGGACACTGCGAGAGGGCTGTACAAGCAATGATCACACGCACGGAACAGCGGACACACCAGGAACCGCGGTGTTGGCCGTCGAATGGCGCTAGCTGCGCAGCATTTGTGCACCGCCGCCGTCAGTGTCAGCCAGTTTGCCGTGGCATACGGAGCTCCATCGCAGTCTTTAACACTGGTAGCATGCCGCGACAGCGTGGACGTGAACCGTATGTGCAGTTGACGGACTTTGAGCGACGGCGTATAGTGGGCATGCGGGAGACCGGTTGGACGTACCGCCGAATTGCTCAACACGTGGGGCGTGAGGTCTCCACAGTACATCGATGTTGTCGCCAGTGGTCGGCGGAAGGTGCACGTGCCCGTCGACCTGGGACCGGACCGCAGCGACGCACGGATGCACGCCAAGACCGTAAGATCCTACGCAGTGCCGTAGGGGACCGCACCGCCACTTCCCAGCAAATTAGGGACACTGTTGCTCCTGGGGTATCGGCGAGGACCATTCGCAACCGTCTCCATGAAGCTGGGCTACGGTCCCGCACACCGTTAGGCCGTCTTCCGCTCACGCCCCAACATCGTGCAGCCCGCCTCCAGTGGTGTCGCGACAGGCGTGAATGGAGGGACGAATGGAGACGTGTCGTCTTCAGCGATGAGAGTCGCTTCTGCCTTGGTGCCAATGATGGTCGTATGCGTGTTTGGCGCCGTGCAGGTGAGCGTCACAATCAGGACTGCATACGACAGAGGCACACAGGGCCAACACCCGGCATCATGGTGTGGGGAGTGATCTCCTACACTGGCCGTACACCACTGGTGATCGTCGAGGGGACACTGAATAGTGCACGGTACATCCAAACCGTCATCGAACCCATCGTTCTACCATTCCTAGACCGACAAGGGAACTTGCTGTTCCAACAGGACAATGCACGTCCGCATGTATCCCGTGCCACCCAACGTGCTCTAGAAGGTGTACGTCAACTACCCTGTCCAGCAAGATCTCCGGATCTGTCCCCCATTGAGCATGTTTGGGACTGGATGAAGCGTCGTCTCACGCGGTCTGCACGTCCAGCACGAACGCTGGTCCAACTGAGGCGCCAGGTGGAAATGGCATGGCAAGCCGTTCCACAGGACTACATCCAGCATCTCTACGATCGTCTCCATGGGAGAATAGCAGCCTGCATTGCTGCGAAAGGTGGATATACACTGTACTAGTGCCGACATTGTGCATGCTCTGTTGCCTGTGTCTATGTGCCTGTGGTTCTGTCAGTGTGATCATGTGATGTATCTGACCCCAGGAATGTGTCAATAAAGTTTCCCCTTCCTGGGACAATGAATTCACGGCGTTCTTATTTCAATTTCCAGGAGTGTATGTTTCGACGTCCTGCCAGGCATTTCCGAGCAAGATCTACAAAAAGAAAAGAAAAAAGTATTTTATTAAAAGCAGACCCCACCCAAAAACATATTTATTTCAGAATCAATTTTTCACCCCACAGTGGACTGTGTACTGGTTTGAAACTTTCAGATTAAAACTACGATGGATGGAGATTCGAATTCCGCAAGTTTCCATTTCAGGGATAATACTCTTATCGACAGGCCTATCCAGGCCAAGGTTCTTGGCTCGAGTCAGTCTGTTACACAGTTTCAATCTATGAGGAAGTTTGAGGTAAGTGTAAGTCAGCTAAAGAATGAGAACATTCGTTCTGAAAATAAGACCCAAGGTTGTAGCAACCTATTTGTTCTGCAACCTTTTTCTCTTCGATAACAGGTTATACAGAATAACTTGTGGGAAGACTGGAAGGTATGACAGTGGTGTTGTCCGAACTAAAGGTGTGGGGGTGGGTTCTGAGGCCGTATTCGAAAAATAATAAACACCAAAATCTGTAAAGCATTTGTGCTCTGAAGACAAAGGTTCAGGGTAGGAGACCCGGTCCGTCATACAAAATTAATCTGTCAAGAAGTTTCAGCAATAAATTTATTTTTCCATTTATTCTAAACGGCCACATAAACTGGTATAGAACTCTGGCTGTTGGTTTGAAATAAGGTATATCCGTATAAAACCTTCACGCGGACGTGTGGTTTGGTGTAAATGACAAAACGACTCAAAGCAAGAAAAGATTTTCAAAGACTTACAAATAGAGATATTAAACAAAAGTGTGGTACGGGCCATTCAATAAAATAGTTTTTTTTTAAAAAAAAAGGGTGTTTGTGGTTGACAAACAAGTAAATTTTTATATACATGAAAAGTTCAAAATAATAAACTGTTGGTTAAAAATCGTTTCAATATGTGGTGTATTGAGTCTGACACAAGACACTAAGCTTCTGAACGGATGCTTTCTGTGAGACAGTTCTGGCAGTTTATTCAGAAGGTTTTGATAGAAAACTATAGCTGTCAGTTTATTTTGTCTGTTAAATCTGTCAGGCAGCTTTAACTCTTCAGCCAGTTCGTCAGCCAACTTTTGAAACTGAATCTTAGCTAGCTGCGTTAACCTGCACTCTAAATATCTCATGCGTAGTACAAGATTTACTCGTAATTTTCTTCCAATGCTGATTCGAAAAACCCCGTTTGAGGTTTTATAGACGTCTGCTGATTCCCTACAATGATTTCAGTTTTCTTCGCAGTGTAGCTCTAGGAATAATACAGCGATCGCCGGCAGGCCTTTAGGTCATTTCGCCTTCCAAGAAACTTCAAACCGCTCGCTCCACTGCTGTCTCGGACAAGGCCCATCGATCCTCACCGGCACTCTTCTTATTAGAGCTTGACATCGTGCCCTAAATTTCCTGGGGTAACTCATGACTTAGAAAGTGTTGATTGCACAAAAGCGAGCAGTAAGAATAATATGTGGTTTCCACGGACGGATGTCATGTAGGTACCTCTGAAAGGAGCTAGGCATTTTAACTGCGCCGTTACAATACATGCATTCGGTAATGAAATTCGTCACAAATAATCAATCTCAATTTGAGAAGGACGCTGATGTGGATACCTACAACACTAGAGGGAAAAATAACCTTTATTATGTATTATTTAAGCTGTCAGTGGCTGAGAAAGAAGTTCTGTATGTTGCAACAAAAATATTTGCTCCTTTGTCCAGTAACATAAACTGTACAGGTAACGAGGAAAGTTTTAAATCTAATTAAAAATAATTTCTCCAGGACAACTCTTCCTGTTCCATTGACGAATTTCTATTTAAAAACTGGTAGCCAGTATAACAAAAACAAAAAAGATAACAAAAATAATAGTGTAGCTGCATGAGAATGACAAAAAAGTAATGCGGCCAGAGACTGCTTTGAAGGATGCTGGTGTTTTGTCTGCGGGCCCCTCAACTGCGCCGTCATCAGTGCCCGTACAAAGTCACTATTTTACAGAGTCCAATTTTTTCTCAATCCAATCTGTCACGAACCATGATGATGAAATGATGAGGACAACACAAACACCCAGTCCCTGGGCACAGAAAATCCCCAACCCGGACGGTAATCGAACTTCGGACGCCGTCATCCAGAGGCAGCAACGCTAGCCACTAGACCACGAGCTGGGGACTGGTTTGATGCAGCTCTCCATGCTACTCTATCCTGTGTAAGCCTCTTCATCTCCGAGTAACTCCACAACTTACATCCTTCTGAATCTCCTTAATGTATTGATCGCTTGGTCTCCCTGTACTATTTTCATCTCCACGCTTCCCTCCAGTACTAAACTGGTAATCCCTTTATGCCTGAGAACGTGTCCTATCAACCGATCCCTTCTTCTAGTCAAGGTGTGCCACAAATTCCTCCTCTCCCCAATACTATTCAGTACCTCATTAGTTACGTGATCTACCCATCTAATCTTCAGCATTCTTCTGTAGCACCACATTTCAAAAGCTTCTATTCTTTTCTGGTCTAAACTAGTTATCGTCCATGTTTCACAGCTATACATGGATACACTCTATACAAATATTTTCAGAAACGACTTCCTGACACTTAAATCAATACTCGATGTTAACAAATTTCTCTTCTTCAGAAACGCTTTCCTTCCCGTTGCCAGTCTACATTTTATATCTTCTCTACTTCGACCATCATCAGTTATTTTTCTCCCCAAATAGCAAAATTCCTTTACTACTTCAAGTGTCTCATTTCCTAATCTAATTCTCTCAGCATCATCTGATTTAATTACACTACATTCCATTATCCTTGTTTTGCCTTTGTTTATGCTCATCTTATATCCTCCTTTCAAGACACTGTCCATTCCGTTCAACTGTTCTTCCAAGTCCTTTGCTGTCTCTGACAGAATTACAATGTCATCAGGAAACCTCAAGTTTTTTATTTCTTCCCCCTGGATTTTAATTCCTACTGCAAATTTTTCTTTTGTTTCCTTTACTGCTTGCTCGATATACAGATTGAATAACGTGGGGGATAGGCTAAAACCCTGTCTCACTCCCTTCGGAATCGCTGCCTCCCTTTCATGCCCCTCGACTCTTCATAACTGCCATCTGGCTTTTGCACAATTTGTAAATAGCCTTTCGTTCCCTGTATTTTACCCCTTCAACCTTCAGAATAAAGTAATAATGTGTTCATTGATGTTAACAATAACCGTGGGTATACATATCGTGAAAACTGACTCGTTCTACAGCCATTTCGATAAGTGTCGTTCAGATGACATATGTAACATATCATTATCAGTTTTCTGCTATATTAGAAGGTCCTTCGCCTCTCCATTTTCTGCGATCCATTGCTTCCTTCTCAAGGCTGCTGTATGTTGTACCGTCCATCAAGTCATCCAGTATCTGAAGTCTCTTCCTTTCTCGCTTCCTTTTCCCTTCTACATAACCTTCTAAAACTGTTTTGATTAGTCCGTCATTCTTTCTTAATATATGCCCAATCCAATTTCTTTTTCTTGTTTTTATTACTTCTATCCCACTATCCCACTCTTCGCAGTACCTCTTCATTTTTTACTCTGTCGATCAACTTATTCTTTCCATCCTCCGCCATGTCCAGATTTCAAAAGCCTCCAGCCTTTCTCTGCCTTTCTTCCTCATAGTCCATGTTTCAGCGCCATATAGAAGAACACTCCATACAAGGCATTTTATGAGTCTCTTCCTGAATTCTCTGTCCAAACCGCTGCAGAAAATTCTCCTTTTCTTATAAAATGACTCTTTTTGCCATTTGCTATCCTCGTTTTAATTTCTGTGGTGCGCTTCCAGTCGGCGTCTATCCTGCTTCCAAGGTACTTTTGTTTACTCCTGTTCTAGTATTTCTCCATTCAGCATAATTTTTATTTGTGTATTGCCCCCTAGTGCCAATACTTTTGTTTTCTTTGTGTTAATTTTCATCCCATAATTTTTTCCCGTTTGCTTCAATGGTGTCCACTAAATCCTGTAATTCTTTTTCCCTTGTGGCGAGAAGGACCACGTCATCAGCAAACCTCAAACACCCTACTCTTCTTCCTCCAATTTCTACTCCTTTGTCATGTAATGATCATTGGTCAGTCATATTTTCCAAGTAGAGGTTGAGAATTATTTACGTGGTTTATACTGCCCGGCTGACATTACAAGTCAAAACATGGCGGAAAGAGAAAGCGGCATGAGCAGAATTTCATTATTTTGATACAATGACAGAATTTCATTAGTACAATACTATGTACCTGAGGCGATTTAAATACTTCACATTACTGCATGTTACCTTTAAAAATAAAATCTGATGGTGAAAATTAGACGATTCACCTACACTGACGCTTAAAAAAAAAAAAAGAAAAAAAAATTGTGACGCAAACTCTTAACTACATAACTCAAGTTGTAGCAAGTGGTGGAGTAAAGTCTGTGCCGCACTCAAAGCACTGCCTGCGTGCGCTGTTTTGCGGCAAACCCTCGTATGAGAACACAAAGAGAAGAGCCGGTAATCCGCGCACCGCGCTGTCCGACGGCGCTTTAACGGGCGTGCGAGTGCGCACGCACACACGCACACACGCACACACGCACACACGCACACACGCACACACGCACACACGCACACACGCACACACGCACACACGCACACACGCACACACGCACACACGCACACACGCACACACGCACACACGCACACACGCACACACGCACACACGCACACACGCACACACGCACACACGCACACACGCACACACGCACACACGCACACACGCACACACGCACACACGCACACACACACACACACACACACACACACACACACACACACACACACACACGACGCTGCTTAGCCTCCAGGAATGCCATTACGAACAGAACGTCTCGCGCGCTCAGTTAGCACTCCAGATTTTGCTGAAACTATTCACCAAAAATTTTCATTTTTGCGTTACTTACAGCTTCGTATGTCAGCTTCATGGTGAAGTACACATCATTTCGTTACTGGTCTTACACTCATTCTCATAAATTAAGGATAATTGCAGAATGTGGCGCCACACGACGTGGCACTACACAAAACTGGCGCTGATACCATAGGCACATAGGGAACACACGCGACACAGATTTGTAAGTCCACGGTATTGGTGGTAAGTTGAGAAAACCGCCTCGAAACACATGTGCTACAAAATGCCACTGTTTCCTGCGCATGTACCCCGACATCAATATGGGATATGATCACCATGCACACGTACACAGGCCGCCCAACGCGTTGGCATACTTTGGATCAGATGGTCGAGCATCTGCTGGGGTATAGCCTCCCATCCTTGCACCAGTGCCTGTCGGAGCTCCTGAAGTGTCGTAGGGGTTTGAAGACGTGCAGCGATACGTCGACAGAGAGCATCCCAGACGTGCTCGATGGGGTTTAGGTCTGGAGAACAGGCAGACTACTCCATTCGCCTGATGTCTTCTGTTTCAAGGTACTCCTCCACGATGGCAGCTCGGTGGGGCCGTGCTTTGTTATGCATCAGGAGGAAGGTGGGACTCACTGCACCCCTGAAAAGGCGGACATACTGGTGCAAAATGACGTTCCGATACACCTGACCTTGTTACAGTTCCTCTGTCAGACATGCAGGGGTGTACGTGCACCAATCATCATCCCTTTCACGGACATTAAGGGATTGGTTCCTGGTTCACACCAGATGAGAGCCGGCAAGTGTCACCGTTCAGACTATTCCTGGACTCGACCGTGAACATAACCTGGGACCACTGTTCCAATGACCATGTACTGTGTTCTTGACACCAGGCTTTACGTGCTCTCTTGTGACCAGGGGTCAGTGGAATGCACCTTGCAGGTCTCCGGGCGGATAAACCATGTCTGTTCAGTCGCCTGTAGACTGTGTGTCTGGAGACAACTGTTCCAGTGGCTGCGGTAAGGTCCCGAGCAGGGCTACCTGCAGTACTCCATGGCCGTCTGCGGGCACTGATGGTGAGGTATCGGTCTTCTTGTAGTGTTGTACGCTGTGGACGTCCAGTACTGTAGCGCCTGGACACGTTTTCTGTCTGCTGGAATCGTCGCCATAATCTTGAGATCACACTTTGTGGCACACGGAGGGCCCGTGCTACGACCTGCTGTGTTTGACCAGCCGCCAGTCGCCCTAGTATTCTACCCCTCATAACGTCATCAATATGTGTCCTTAGAGCCGTTCTCAACACACATTAACCATTAGCACGTCTGGAAACGTCTGCACACTTACTCGCTGCACCGTACTCTGACATGCACCAACACACCTCTACGTATTTGGACTGCTGCCAGCGCCACCGTGCGACGCATGGTCTTAACCCGATGTGATTTAAACCCGCAAACCGCCCACCAGAGCGTTGGTTCACCATGTATCAGCATTATACTTAATTTATGAGCATGAGTGTAGTTACTGTCATAGTGTGCATTTAGGCAACAGACTGCACGAAGTTCCAAGTATTTGTGATGAAAAATAGGAGTCGCTATGATTTCGCGTTTGACGTGTATTACATCATACATTGCTGCGTGTCAAATTTGGATAATGAATTTTTCTTGAGATTTGGAAGGAGGCCGTATCTCTCTCACCAGTCGCGAGAAAGACTGATTTTATGCAGCGCAACTCTTGCGATCTCGCGCACCAGCGACAAAGCCGGAATGAAATATCAATAACACCCCTCATATCAGATAAACGGTTTGGTGTATATACGCGAGATTTTGGGAAATGACAGCAAGGAAACAGGAGAGTATCTTGCCATATGGTTAATATGCGAAACTTCATTATCTACCGCGTTATTCAGCTAACTACAAGCCGGCTGTTATGACCGAGCGGTTCTAGGCACTTCAGTCTGGCTTCGGTCGCAGGTTCGAATCCTGCCTCGGGCGTGGATGTGCGTGATAGTTTGGTAAGGTTTAAGTAGTTCTAAGTTCTAGGGGACTGATGGCCTCAGATGTTAAGTCCGATAGTGCTCAGAGTCATTTGAGCTAACTACATATTTTTTTCAATTAAAGAATGTATTTAAGGGCAAAATCAAAATAGTGGAAAATCCAGGATGGAATAGCGAGAATATTATGGATAGACAGACTACTATTCACCATCTATGGAGTTGCAGACAGGCACGACAAAAAGATTCCTATACATTTAAGCTTCCAACTACAAGACCTGCTAAAGTAGAAAACACACCCACATATAATACCAAAATCTCGCGCAGATACACCAAACCGTTTATCTGATATGAGGGGTGTTCTTAATCTTTCATTCCGGCTTTTTGGCTGCTGTAGTAGTTGCCTCACCTCAGCAGCCAGACAGTGGTCGTCTCTCTCTCTCTCTCTCTCTCTCTCTCTCTCTCTCTCTCTCTCTGTGTGTGTGTGTGTGTGTGTGTGTGTGTGTGTGTGTGTGTGTGTGTGTGTGTTTAGAAGAAGGCGTTGCGGCCACAAGTTCTAAGGTAAAGCAGTCCTCCTGATATGCTTGTCTCCAATTCAACGTCTCCTCCGTATACAGGGCTATTACAAATGATTGAAGCGATTTCATAAATTCACTGTAGCTCCATTCATTGACATATGGTCACGACACACTACAGATACGTAGAAAAACTCAGTTTTGTTCGGCTGAAGCCGCACTTCAGGTTTCTGCCGCCAGAGCGCTCGAGAGCGCAGTGAGACAAAGTGGCGACAGGAGCCGAGAAAGCGTATGTCGTGCTTGAAATGCACTCACATCAGTCAGTCATAACAGTGCAACGACACTTCAGGACGAAGTTCAACAAAGATCCACCAGCTGCTAACTCCATTCGGCAATGGTATGCGCAGTTTAAACCCTCTGGATGCCTCTGTAAGGGGAAATCAACGGGTCGGCCTGCAGTGAGCGAAGAAACGGTTGAACGCGTGCGGGCAAGTTTCACGCGTAGCCCGCGGAAGTCGACGAATAAAGCAAGCAGGGAGCTAAACGTTCCACAGCCGACGGTTTGGAAAATCTTACGGAAAAGGCTAAAGCAGAAGCATTTCTTAAACAGGAGATTGGAAAACCGATGGATCGGTCGTGGTGATCACGATCAGCAATTCATGTCATGGCCTCCACGCTCTCCCGACTTAACCCCATGCGATTTCTTTCTGTGGGGTTATGTGAAAGATTCAGTGTTTAAACCTCCTCTACCAAGAAACGTGCCAGAACTGCGAGCTCGCATCAACGATGCTTTCGAACTCATTGATGGGGACATGCTGCGCCGAGTGTGGGAGGAACTTGATTATCGGCTCGATGTCTGCCGAATCACTAAAGGGGCACATATCGAACATTTGTGAATGGCTAAAAAAACTTTTTGAGTTTTTGTATGTGTGTGCAAAGCATTGTGAAAATATCTCAAATAATAAAGTTATTGTAGAGCTGTGAAATCGCTTCAATCATTCGTATTAACCGTGTATAATATACGATATTGCAGCGCCTGTGTTATTCTGATCATCGTATTTACACTGCAGTATCGTATTTATCTGCCGATACAGGGCAAGCGACTTTAAAGTACATCGTCTGACTTACACGGGACTATACATAACGTGTGTAAGAGCACAGGTCTTAGACGCACGGTTGACCACATACAGAAGTTTGGGTCTCGCCGTGAGTAGTGCACGGATAGCCAAATGTGTCGCCGGCACGGTAGCTCAGCGTGTTCGGTCAGAGGGCTGCGTGCTCTCTGTAATAAAAAAAAAAAAAACTGAGTCAAGGAATCAACGATCAACTTGAACGGACGTCTTGTGTCGTCCGCCCAGACCAAACGCAATGAACTATATTAAAAAAAAAAAAAAAAAAAAATTAGGCGACCGCTCGCGATAAGCGGGAAATCTGGGTTCGAGTCCCGGTCCGCCACAAATTTTCACTGCCGTCATTCCATTCTACAGCTGACGGTTGTCATCATTTGCAATTGCGAATACATTTAATGTACACTCCTGGAAATTGAAATATGAACACCGTGAATTCATTGTCCCAGGAAGGGGAAACTTTATTGACACATTCCTGGGGTCAGATACATCACATGATCAGACTGACAGAACCACAGGCACATAGACACAGGCAACAGAGCATGCACAATGTCGGCACTAGTACACTGTATATCCACCTTTCGCAGCAATGCAGGCTGCTATTCTCCCATGGAGACGATCGTAGAGATGCTGGATGTAGTCCTGTGGAACGGCTTGCCATGCCATTTCCACCTGGCGCCTCAGTTGGACCAGCGTTCGTGCTGGACGTGCAGACCGCGTGAGACGACGCTTCATCCAGTCCCAAACATGCTCAATGGGGGACAGATCCGGAGATCTTGCTGGCCAGGGTAGTTGACTTACACCTTCTAGAGCACGTTGGGTGGCACGGGATACATGCGGACGTGCATTGTCCTGTTGGAACAGCAAGTTCCCTTGCCGGTCTAGGAATGGTAGAACGATGGGTTCGATGACGGTTTGGATGTACCGTGCACTATTCAGTGTCCCCTCGACGATCACCAGTGGTGTACGGCCAGTGTAGGAGATCGTTCCCCACACCATGATGCCGGGTGTTGGCCCTGTGTGCCTCGGTCGTATGCAGTCCTCATTGTGGCGCTCACCTGCACGGCGCCAAACACGCATACGACCATCATTGGCACCAAGGCAGAAGCGACTCTCATCGCTGAAGACGACACGTCTCCATTCGTCCCTCCATTCACGCCTGTCGCGACACCACTGGAGGCGGGCTGCACGATGTTGGGGCGTGAGCGGAAGACGGCCTAACGGTGTGCGGGACCGTAGCCCAGCTTCATGGAGACGGTTGCGAATGGTCCTCGCCGATACCCCAGGAGCAACAGTGTCCCTAATTTGCTGGGAAGTGGCGGTGCGGTCCCCTACGGCACTGCGTAGGATCCTACGGTCTTGGCGTGCATCCGTGCGTCGCTGCGGTCCGGTCCCAGGTCGACGGGCACGTGCGCCTTCCGCCGACCACTGGCGACAACATCGATGTACTGTGGAGACCTCACGCCCCACGTGTTGAGCAATTCGGCGGTACGTCCACCCGGCCTCCCGCATGCCCACTATACGCCCTCGCTCAAAGTCCGTCAACTGCACATACGGTTCACGTCCACGCTGTCGCGGCATGCTACCAGTGTTAAAGACTGCGATGGAGCTCCGTATGCCACGGCAAACTGGCTGACACTGACGGCGGCGGTGCACAAATGCTGCGCAGCTAGCGCCATTCGACGGCCAACACCGCGGTTCCTGGTGTGTCCGCTGTGCCGTGCGTGTGATCATTGCTTGTACAGCCCTCTCGCAGTGTCCGGAGCAAGTATGGTGGGTCTGACACACCGGTGTCAATGTGTTCTTTTTTCCATTTCCAGGAGTGTATGTTCTCTATATGGTGAGCAGCCCTTGCTCCAGTAAACGTTGACTTTTAAATATACTGCGCTTCTGTTCTGTTTACGTTCTCACAGCGGTTCTTTCAGTCTTCGTTTGTTCATCTATAAGTTCTAATAACGCGACCATTACGTTTAGAAACAACTTCCTTGACTCTTGCCCATACGTCTCTATAGGACCAATTCTGTGTCGTTCGAACGAAGTACCGCATTCGGGTAAAATACTGTCTACTTTATAAGTAATGTGGCCTGGTGAATTCATTTTGATCAGTGAATACAATTTGGGTGTCGGCATGTGCTCGTGGAAAGGAAATACCTTTTCTGTTAACCAGGATATCATTTCTCTCCTCATGAATTCGATGTTGGAGCACGAGTCACTTGTTTATTGTGGTAAGGGGCGTTATCTGTAACGAGGTAAGTAGAGGTTATTAATCTCTTCCTGAGCAGCTTTTCATAATTTGAGAAGTGTATGTCGTTGTGGCAATTCCGTGTTTCCTTGCCCAATGTAAACCATACGTAACCATTCGGTTCAAAACGGTTCCCCTCACCAGCATGCATGACCACCAGCGTCGATGATATTTGTGCTTCCTTTCGAAACAGATTTGTCAGTCCATCCGTACGATGCTGTGTGACAAGCGTGAACGCATGTCTCGTCCATATAAACAGTTGGATCACACTCACGTCTGTACTCTCGGACGATAGGGTATCTGGCTTCGTAATCGTTGTAGAGCAATTACAGCATATGTTATCCCTCTGCAGTTACTTAATATTAACACAAAGAAGACTTCAGTCGATTTTGATATTCCACTTATAAATTCAATTCAGTCATTGAAGTTTTCTCTGTTCTTCTCCGCCCACTACCAGCTCCCACGTTCTCCTGCTCATTGCCGTAAATGTTTCCCACTTCTTCAGTTATACCTCTTCCCAGGAAACAAGAACCTGGCCGTTCTAGCTGAATATAGATTATATGTTTCAGCACCTCCACATTGACAACTTCTCTTGTTACTTCATATCACAACCAATTTATTTATTTGATTATGAATATTTCTGGCCGATAATTGTGTTGACCATCAACAAAAACTGTTCTTCTAGGACTTGTATTGTTGAAGAAACAGAGTATTCAACAGCATTATTGGGCAGATCAGAAATAGAAAATTAAAAAAAAATGAATCTAGACCCAGAATCGAACTCGAATATTCTAACGCAAAGCTCTACCCAAGGCACTAATTCGCCATCCCACCTGCGGACAATTAAATGAACATATGCAGCGTGCTTGTGGGTACAGTGTACCTACATCGTCTCTGTTTAACGTCCATCTACCGGAAATACGTAACTACTGTCCCCGTCTGAACATGTTTCCAAAGACCCATACGTTTCATCTTCAGTCGACAGGCGTCACTGGATATGGTCGGCATACTTCCCTCCCGGCCGTTGTCAGTTTTCGTGGCCGGAGCAGCCACTTCCCAGCCAGGTAACTCCACAAAGCACCTCACCAGCACTGAGAGCCCACTTGCTAGCAGCGCCCTGCAGCCCGGCAGCCGCCCATCCAGGTGCTAGCCAAGCCCGACAGCGCTTAACTCCAGTGATCAGACGGGATACTGTGTTACAACTGCAGCAAGGCCACTGGCTTTCCGGAAACGTGTACGGTAAGGAGTCAAATTTTATTACAGACATTTTTGTACTGGTATACTCTACTCACTGTATGAACGACCTTGATGTAAAGAAACACAGCGATTGGTCAACGGTCGTTCCACACGTTCGCAGGTGTTGTTACGACATTGGAAGTAGACTGTATATATCTATTTTTTTTTTATCAGTCTACTGACTGGTCTCATGCGGCCCGCCACGAATTCCTTTCCTGTGCTAACCTCTTCATCTCAGAGTAGCACTTGCAACCTACGTCCTCAATTATTTGCTTGACGTATTCCAATCTCTGTCTTCCTCTACAGTTTTTGCCCTCTACAGCTCCCTCTAGTACCATGGAAGTCATTCCCTCATGTCTTACCAGATGTCCTATCATCCTGTCCCTTCTCCTTATCAGTGTTTTCCACATATTCCTTTCCTCTCCAATTCTGCGTAGAACCTCCTCATTCCTTACCTTATCAGTCCACCTAATTTTCAACATTCGTCTATAGCACCACATCTCAAATGCTTCGATTCTCTTCTGTTTCGGTTTTCCCACAGTCCATGTTTCACTACCATACAATGCTGTACTCCAGACGTACATCTTCAGAAATTTCTTCCTCAAATTAAGGCCGGTATTTGATATTAGTAGACTTCTCTTGGCCAGAAATGCCTTTTTTGCCATAACGAGTCTGCTTTTGATGTCCTCCTTGCTCCGTCCGTCATTGGTTATTTTACTGCCTAGGTAGCAGAATTCCTTAACTTCATTGACTTCGTGACCATCAGTCCTGATGTTAAGTTTCTCGCTGTTTTCATTTCTACTACTTCTTACCTTCGTCTTTCTCCGATTTACTCTCAAACCATACTGTGTACTCATTAGACTGTTCATTCCATTCAGCAGATCATTTAATTCTTCTTCACTTTCACTCAGGATAGCAATGTCATCAGCGAATCGTATCATTGATATCCTTTCACCGTGTATTTTAATTCCACTCCTGAACCTTTCTTTTATTTCCGTCATTGCTTCCTCGATGTACAGATTGAAGAGTAGGGGCGAAAGGCTACAGCCTTGTCTTACACCCTTCTTAATACGAGCACTTCGTTCTTGATCGTCCACTCTTATTATTCCCTCTTGGTTGTTGTACATATTGTATATGACCCGTCTCTCCCTATAGCTTACCCCTACTTTTTTCAGAATCTCGAACAGCTTGCACCATTTTATATTGTCGAACGCTTTTTCCAGGTCGACAAATCACATGAAAGTGTCTTGATTTTTCTTTAGCCTGCTTCCATTATTCGCCGTAACGTCAGAATTGCCTCTCTCGTCCCTTTGCTTTTCCTAAAGCCAAACTGATCGTCACGTAGTGCAGTCTCAATTTTCTTTTCCATTCTTCTGTAAATTATTCTTGTAAGCAGCTTCGATGCATGAGCTGTTAAGCTGATTGTGCGATAGTTCTCGCACTTGTCAGCACTTGCCGTCTTCGGAATTGTGTGGATGATGCTTTTCCGAAAGTCAGATGGTATATCGCCAGACTCATATATTCTACACACCAACGTGAATAGTCGTTTTGTTGCCATTTCCCCCAATGATTTTAGAAATTCTGATGGAATGTTATCTATCCCTTCTGCCTTATTCGACTGTAAGTCCTCCAAAGCTCTTTTAAATTCCGATTCTAATACTGGATCCCCTATCTCTTCTTCTATCACATCAGACAAATATTCACCCTCATAGAGGCTTTCAATGTATTCTTCCCACCTATCTGCTCTCTCCTCTGCATTTAACAGTGGAATTCCCGCTGCACTCTTAATGTTACCACCGTTGCTTTTAATGTCACCAAAGGTTGTTTTGACTTTCCTGTATGCTGAGTCTGTCCTTCCGACAATCATATCTTTTTCGATGTCTTCACATTTTTCCTGCAGCCATTTCGTCTTAGCTTCCCTGCACTTCCTATGTATTTCATTCCTCAGCGACTTGAATTTCTGTATTCCTGATTTTCCCGGAACATGTTTGTACTTCCTCCTTTCATCAATCAACTGAAGTATTTCTTCTGTTACCCATGGTTTCTTCGCAGCTACCTTCTTTGTACCTATGTTTTCATTCCCAACTTCTGTGATGGCCCTTTTTAGGGATGTCCATTCCTCTTCAACTGTATTGCCTACTGCGCTATTCCTTATTGCTGTATCTATAGCGTTAGAGAAGTTCAAACGTATCTCGTCATTCCTTAGTACTTCCGTACCCCACTTCTTTGCGTATTGATTCTTCCTGACTAATGTCTTGAACTTCAGCCTACTCTTCATCACTACTATATTGTGATCTGAGTCTATATCTGCTCCTGGGTACGCCTTACAATCCAGTATCTGATTTCGGAATCTCTGTCTGACCATGATGTAATCTGATTGAAATCTTCCCGTATCTCCCGGCCTTTTCCAAGTATACCTCCTCCTCTTGTGATTCTTGAACAGGGTATTCGCTATTACTAGCTGAACCTTGTTACAGAACTCAATTAGTCTTTCTCCTCTTTCATTCCTTGTCCCAAGCCCAAATTCTCCTGTAACCTTTTCTTCTACTCCTTCCCCTCCAACTGCATTCCAGTCGCCCATGACTATTAGATTTTCGTCCCCCTTTACATACTGCATTACCCTTTCAATATCCTCATACACTTTCTCTATCTGTCCTTCAGCTTGCGACGTCGGCATGTATACCTGAACTATCGTTGTCGGTGTTGGTCTGCTGTCTATTCTGATTAGAACAACCCGGTCACTGAACTGTTCACAGTAACACACCCTCTGCCCTACCTTCCTATTCATAACGAATCCTACACCTATTATACCATTTTCTGCTGCTGTTGATATTACCCGATACTCATCTGACCAGAAATCCTTGTCTTCCTTCCACTTCACTTCACTGACCCGTACTATATCTAGATTGAGCCTTTGCATTTCCCTTTTCAGATTTTCTAGTTTTCCTACCACGTTCAAGCTTCGGACATTCCACACCCCGACTCGTAGAACGTTATCCTTTCGTCGATTATTCAATCTTTTTCTTATGGTAACCTCCCCCTTGGCAGTCCCCTCCCGGAGATCCGAATGGGGGACTATTCCGGAATCTTTTTCCAATGGAGAGATCATCGTGACACTTCTTCAATTACAGGCCACATGTCCTGTGGATACACGTTACGTGTCTTTAATGCAGTGGTTTCCATTGCCTTCTGCATCCTCATGTCGTTGATCATTGGTGATTCTTCCGCCTTTAGGGGCAATTTCCCACCCCTAGGACAAGAGAGTGCCCTGAACCTCTATCCGCTCCTCCGCCCTCTTTGACAAGGCCGGTGGCAGAATGAGGCTGACTTCTTATGCCGGAGTCTTCGGCCGCCAATGCTGATTATTTATCAAAATTTAGGCAGTGGCGGTTATCGAATCCGGGACCGGAGACGTTTTGATTATGAATCAAAGACGCTACCCCTATTAGATACATGCTAAATACTTACCTCACGTCTTTCTTATTTCAAATCTGTGTACAGTCGCTTTCTCTGAACAATTCTGTGCACGATGTTATGACTAGTCCTGATCGGTATTTTAGGTCATGCCTGCTTGGTTTGTAAATACTCTTTCAGTTTCTCCTTTGAAGATAAAATGCCGTTACGCTGCAGTTTTCACCGTCTTTTTAATAAATTCGAGAAACATTGTACAGTATCACTATGAAAATATAAGCAAATTGGCACGGTTCTGGTAGCATGCTGACATCTATATGCAAGGTTGTTGGTTTGAACCCACTCTGTCAGTTGTTTTAGATGTTTATCGAAATGGCGTCCTATGTCGTGTACTTGAGAGTAAATGTAGTGTACGGAGGAAAATCAGCCTTTCCATGTGACAAAATGCAGTGCTTACCATTCCTTAGTTTATAAGTGGTGATCTTCCTGTACCGCAGCATTAACTTGCGTACGTCGTTCTGAGAAAACATCCGGGGGGTGGTATGGTGCAAAGAACCTCTCCCTTTGTAAATAGGGACGAAAATGGAGGGAAATCTCTCCCTCCCTCCCTCCCTCCCCTCTCCCCTCCCAGTCTCTTCTCAACAGTCATGCAGGCAACCATTGTGGCGCTTCTTACTTGTTCGTGTTACCCATGCGTATGGTGAAAATGCATGAAACTGCGTCGTGTTCTTTTGTGGAACATAGAAAACGAGCACCGTTAAAAAGCGGTGAAAAACTAATAGTTCTCATTATTTTTGAGAGTTTATCGGAAAAACATCTGTCGCTAGCGGTAAAGTGGCTTCAGTATTTCATTACATAGCAAAATCTGTGCCATACGCTTTTAAAATCACGCGTTGCTCTCAGACGTAAATCATATTGTGTTTGCGCAAGTATTTTCGATGCTCTTTTTATAAGCTAAAATATGGTTTCCGCCTGGGCCATTAAAAAGCGTATTACCGGAGTATTACGCCTTTTAAAATCTTAATGACATTTCAGTATTTATTGTCTGCTGTTTATCGATTTTATTAATTATTTTAAAATACTATACCTATCTGTGAGAAGTGTTTAAATAAAGCAAATGGAAACAGAATAAACGAAACATGATTAACAGTCAGCTGTTGAATGTCACGCAGAAACAGACAAGCTCCACACGATAATCTGCAGTTGTTCAAGATCAGTGCGGACTCGATGGACCGAGTTTCCTTTTTAAAGCCAGTAAATCGTTGTGCTACGCTGCCCCATAAAAGGCAAGATTGTTTCCTTACCCGACTTTACACGGCTGAAGCTCCACGGGAAATAAAATCCAGTGACGTAATAGCAAACGCGGGAGAATGCGCAGCGTAATGTTTACATCAGGATTGTTGTTATGATCAGTAATGGAATGCAACGAAGGCTGTGCGGCAGAGTGCACGAATCTTGGGTCTCCCAGTATCATCTCTATTCATTAAAAATGTTTTTGTTCATTTTTCTTCCCTCAATTAGGGTATTTAAGATAATAATTTACCTTTTTCTTAAATTTGTAATATAAATGCAGCAGTACTCTGTAGTTTAACATTGCTACATTCCTGCAATACGACTCAGAGAATTGTTGTGGAAAGTAGCCAACCAAAAGAATCACAAGTGTGCTAGTTACTGCAGAGTTCTTTCGCTGGCGGAGGGGTTGGTGACGGCGACTTGCGAAGTTATGTTGGGGTTATAAATGTTGCATAGTTAGTGAGAGCCGATTTTCAGGAACAGAAGTGGTATGTGACCACTATTTCGCTAATGTTGTCGTTCGTAGCACGCACACGGAGTGCCCCGTGGCAGTGTGTTTCATTTACTTTCTTGTTCGAACATGTAGCCACTTATAAACGGCCTTTACTTCCTACTCTGCTGTCGTGTTCCATGAGTTCCAGAACGCGTTCGATGCAGTTCCACATTGCCGTCTAATGAACAAAATACGAGCCCACGGAATATAAAAGCAACAGTGTGAATTGAAGATTTCCCAGCAAACAGAACATAACATGTCCTTCTGGACGGCGTAACAGTAACTTCGGGCGTACCGCGAGGGAGTGTTAACTGCACTATTACTTTCGCAGTGTATACACTGAAGAGGTAGAGGAACAGATACACCAGCCTAATATCGTGTAGAGCACCCATGGGCACGCAGAAGGGCCGAAACACGACGTGGCATGGACTCGATTAATATCTGAAGTAGTGCTGGAGGGAATTGACACCATGAATGCTACAGGGCTGTACATTAATCCGCAAGTGATGGTGGAGATCTCTTCTGAACAGCATGTTGCTAGGCATTCCAGATATGCTCAATAATGTTCGTGTCTGGGGAGTTTCGCGGCCAGCGGAAGTGTTTAAACTTAGAAGAGTGTTCCTGGAGCCACTCTGTAGTAATCCTGGACGTGTGGGGTGTCGCACTGTCCTGCTGGAATTGCCCAAGACGGTCGGAATGCACCATCGACACGAATTGATGCAAGTGATCGGACAGGATGCTTACGTGTGTGTCATCTGTCATAGTCGTTTCTAGATGTATCAGGGGTCCCATATCACTCCAGCTGCACACGCCCCACACCATTACAGAGCCTCCACCAGCTTGAACAGTCCCCTGTTGACATGCATGGTCCGTGGATTCACGAGGTTGTCTCTATACCCGTACACGTCCATCGGCTCGACACAATTTGAAAAGAGAAGTGTCCGACCTGGTAACACGTTTCCAGTCATCAACAGTTGCACGTCGGTTCTGACAGGCTCAGGCGAGGCGTACAGCTTTGCATCGTGTGGCCATCAAGGTTACACGAGTGGGCCTCCGGCTCCGGAAAGCCCATTTCGATGATTTTTCGTTAAATGGTTCGCACACTGACACTTTTTGATGGTCCAACATTCAAATCTGCAGCAATGCGGAAGGGTTGCACTTCTGTCACGTTGAACGAGTCTCTTCAGTCGTCGATCGTCCCGTTCTTGCAGGATCTTTCTGCGGCCGCAGTGATGTCGTAGATTTGATGTTTTAGCGTGAAATAGTCGCACGGGAAAATCCCCACTTCATTGCCACCTCTGAGATGCTGCGTCGTGTCGCTCGTGCATCGACTATAATACCACGTTCGAGCTCAATGACGTTTTCATAAACTACTAATGCAGCAGCAGTAACCTATCTAACAACTGCTCCGAGCACTCATTGACTTATATAGACGTTGTCGACCGCATCGCCGTATTCTGTCTGTTTAAATATCTCCGTATTTGAATACGCATGCGTATGCCAGTTTCTTTGGCGCTTCAGTGTATATGAACCTAGAACGAGACGTACTGCTCTTCTTTGAACCTTCTCCATTTGCTATATCAGTGCTGCGTGGAACGCATCCCAGAGTGACGGGCAATATGCAACTATAGACGAAACGAGGTGCTTTTGAGCGCAGCGTCCTTTGTTGAACGACTACATTTCTTGAGCATTTTTCCAATGAGTCTCAGTCTCGCACCTGTTTTACCTGCTATTAATTTTATATGGTCATTGACTTCGAACCGCTCCATATGCGTACTCATAGATATTTTCTGTATGTCACTACTTCCCGCGTTTTTTGTGCAATCATGTAATCACACAGAAAGAGATTTTCACTCTGCAGCGGAGTGAGCGCTGATATGAAACTTTCTGGCAGATTAAAACTGTGTGCTAGGCCGAGACTCGAAGTCGTGCACGGCTAGCTCAGTTGGTAGAGCACCTGCCCGCGAAAGCCAAAGGTCCCGAGATCGAGTCTCGGCCTGGCACACAGTTTTAATCTGCCAGAAAGTTTCATGTAATCACACAATAATCTGATTTTGTTTCATATTTGTGCATAATATGTCAAATTTATTTATATGTAGGGTCAACTGCCGTTCCCGGCACCAAGCGTTGATAGTCTGCAGGTGTTCCTGCGTTGCGCTACAGTTTTCTATCGTCTGTATACAACAGCATCATCCGCGAAAAGCCTCCTGGAAATTCCTACACCATCTACTGCGTCATTTGTACACTGACGCGCCGGAGAAACTGGTATAGGCAATGCGTATTCAAATACAGATACATGTCAACAGGTAGAATACGGTACTGCGGTCGGCAACGCCTACATAAGACAACATTTGTTTGATCACTTACTGCTGCTACAGTGGCAGGTTATGAAGATTTAAGTGAGTTTGAACGTGGTGTTACATTCAGCACACGAGCGATGGGACACAGCATCTCAGAGGTAGCGATGAAGGTGAGGATTTTCCCGTACGACCATTTCACGAGTGTTTAAAAAATGGCTCTGAGCACTATGGGACTTCTGAGGTCATCAGTCCCCTAGAACTTAGAACTACTTAAACCTAACTAACCTAAGGACATCACACACATCCATGCCCGAGGCAGGATGCGAACCTGCGACGTGGCGGTCGCGCAGTTCCACACTGCAGCGCCTAGAACCGCTCGGCCACTCCGGCCGGCCTTCACGAGTGTTCCGTGAATATCAGGAATCCGGTAAAACATCAAATCTCCGACATTGCTGGGGCCGGAAAAAGTCCTCCGGAAACGGGACGAACGACGACTGATGAGCATCGTTCAGCGTGACAGAACTGCAACGCTTCCCAAGATTGGTGTAGATTTCAATGCTGGGCCATCAACAAGTGTCAGTGCGCGATTCATTCAACGAAACATCATCGATATGAGCTTTCGGAGCCGAATGTCCACTCGTGTACTCTTGATGACTGCACTAGACGAAGCTTCACGCCTCACCTGGTCCCGTCAACATCGGCAGTGGACTGTGGACTACTGGAAACATGTTGCCTGGTCGGACCAGTCTCGTTTCAAATTGCATCGAGCGGATGGACGTGTACGGGTATGAAGACATCATGAATCCATGGACGCTGCATGTCAGCAGGGGACTCTTCAAGCTGGTGGAGGCTCTGTAATGGTGTGGGGGCATGTGCAGTTGGAGTGACATGGGACCCCTGGTACATCTAGGTACGACCGTGACAGGTGACAGGTACGTAAGCATCCTGTCTGACCACCTGCATCGATTCATGTCCATTGTGCATTCCGTCGGACTTGGGCAATTGGAGGAGGACATTGCGACACTCCACACTTCCAGACTTGCTACAGAGTGGCTCCAGGAACACTCTTCTGAGTTTAAACACTTCCGCTGGCGACAAAACTCCCGAGACACGAAGATTATTGAGCTTATCTGGGACGCCTTGCAACGTGCTCTTCAGAAGAGCTCTCCATCCTCTCGTTCTCTTACGTAATTACGGACAGTCCTGCAGGATTCATGGTGTGAGTTCCCTTCTGCACTACTTCAGACATTAGTTTAGTCCATGCCACGTCGCGGTGCCGCACTTCTGCGTGGTCACGGGGGCCCTACACGATATCAGGGGGGTGTACAAGTTTCTTTGGCTCTACAGTGTAGTAAGCGCGAAAGCACCACGGAAGTGCTCCAGTGGCAGACGGTGCAAGAAAGCGTTTTGCGTGACGATCTGGTTTACTGTTGAACTTCCGAGAGCCTATGTTCGTAGAAGAGTCTACAAATATAATGGTTTGCACTACGTTCATCTCGCAAAAATGCAATGAATATACAATTACAAGGATCAGAGTCCGCATGGAGTGTTACAAGCAATCGTCTCCTTCCCGCGAACCGTACGCGGGGCTGGGACAGTAACAGGAGGAAGTGAAACTGTTGCACAAAGTACCCTCCGCCAAATACCGTAAAGCGGCTTCCGAAGTATAGACACAGATGTTGTAAAAGCGAAATTTTATTGTTTCGATGTGGCCAGTCATTGACGCCAATCAGCGTAACTTAGGACTTGAGCTCAGACGGAAAGTTTTGTTGTCTCTGTCTCCAAGCTCTCTACCCTGTCCACCCTCTGGTCCACCGGATTCGCGACTGCCTCCACTTGCTCCACTTGGGGGGCGTCTCTGTGGCGTTCCTCTGGCTCCCGGGACACGTTGGTATCTGTGGCAATGAGGCGGCCGATATAGCGGCCAAGGCTGCAGTCTCTCTTCTTCGGCCAGCTATTCGCACGATTCCCTTCGCCGATCTACGGAGCGTTTTATGTCGTCGTGTTGTTCTTTTATGGCACACGCATTGGTCGACACTTACCCATAATAAATTGCGGGATGTGAAAGCTCTTCCTTGTGCTCGGACCCCTTCCTCATGAACGCGTCGTCGGGAGGAGGTAATTTTAACTAGACTCCGGATAGGGCACTGTCTTTTTAGCCATCGACATCTTTTAAGCGGCGATCCTCCCCCACTGCTCTCAACTGTGGACGGTGAGACGCCTTTTACTTGAGTGCCCCTGTTTTACTCCGTTACGCGCCCGTCTGCAGCTGTCGCCTGATATATCTTCCATTTTAGCAGATGACACGCACTCAGCCGATCGCGTTCTCGGGTTCATTAGTGCCAGTGAGATGACGTCAGTCATTTGAAGCTCTTTTTGGGGACCAACAACCCCCCTTCTATAGTGGTTTTTTAAGCGTTCCTTCTGTTTTTGGTTTCCCCACTTTTTTAGTTTTGCTCCCATTGCTGCTGGTTTCCAGTTTCGTTTTTTTACCTTTTCCTACGTCACAGACCGGGCGCTAATGACCGTAGCAGTTTTGCGCCCTAAAACCATAACAAAAAAGGGAAGTTTTGTTGAAAGTATCAAGCTGAAAATCATGCGCAGAAACTGAATGCTGCCATCTTGACTATATGAATCATCTCCACCGTCTGACACTGCGAGGCGAGGGCCTGTTTACTTTCTTTACTTCCATTCACGTAAGTGGTACGGTGTTGCATTTTGGGGGAACTCTGTGCCAACACAAGAATATTCTTAACTCTGAAAGGGGCGGTCGGCGACGTGTGCCCGCTCTTCAGGTCCCTCGTACTTCTGTCTTTGCCCCCGCTGTACATGGAATCCCCTCAGGGGATTTGCTGTTGACAATAGTGACTCACTCGGAGGGAAGTGCGACATTCATTCACTGAACGTTAGGCCGCAAAACGATTTGCACTTGGGTAACAGATCCCTATGCATTGTACAGATAGGCCTGTACTCTTCAGTAGGTTTCATTAACCATGTGGTAAACCCCGAGTCTTCAAATCTAAGTGGAAAGGTTTCATTGCCGCGGACTTCTTCTATTCTATACAGAAGTTGTTGGCCGTAGTTCAGAACTTTTCTCTTTAAAGTGTTACTTATTCGTATATTCTGCCATAATTAGTTTCGTGTTTTTTTTTTTTAGTTCTTCAAATCCTTTTCTATCAATTTTCTAGTCCATATTCTGTTAGCTATGAACTGACTGATGACATTCTCTCGGGCTTCTTGCTTTCGGTCGATTACTACTTGGCTATTGTCAAGTGACTGTCGTCAGCACCTCACAATGTCCGCAGAGCACTCAAACGAAGACACGTGGACGTTTAAGCACTTGACGCGGATGTACTGTAAACCCGAGAGAATTGTACCAGTATACATCGCCGATAAACGATGCATTTGAATATTACGTACTGATTCGTCCCAGGACCAAGTAACTTTTACTTGCACGATCGCTCACAGTCTGAACATAATTTTTTCTTTTAAAAAATAAAAATAACCGGAATCTTCGTATGTACTTGCCACCTTTCCTTCCGTCGGGACTAATACTTGAGATGATGTGCACTGCTGCGTTGTCTCCTCCTTGTTAAGAGTGCAAGTGGCCTACTCATCTTGCAGCCACGTCACCATTTCCTTGACGTCAGCCGCAGCATGCTGTGATGACGCACGCGTCACGTTGTGATTAGCAGTGTGGTCCACTGCCGAAGCTGTTACTGCGCTTCCAAGCACTGCTGGCGTTCCAGTGACGTCACCGGCACTCGTTACTGAATATTCATAACGAAGCGTGGCGTCTAACACTGCCCGACACAAGGGAAGACTGGCGCAGCGATTTCGACGAGATTCGACTCACCAGTAAGGGGTTCCGAAGTACATATCTCTTTTGAAAGTGTTTAGGTGGCAGACTAGTGTAGAAATTCTTTTAGCGTAATATTTCATTAGCGTAAAATATTACGTAGAGAGTCTATTTTAAAAAAAATGATTCATCCATATAAAGTCTCTGCAAAAAATGTTAAATCCGCAATTTAATTCATCGTGGTCGGGCGCAGCTTAGCTCTCAATGCAGGCGATTTAATACTATATCAGTTTCCGGTGGAATAGGGATCCTGTTACTTTCGGATAGTATCACAGGGAGCAATTACTAACAACTAAAATACTATTGTTAACAAAAGTTCTCTTCATAAAATGATTCATTTGTGGTAAACAGTCTGAAAGCACGTGTTTGTCTCGTGTCTACTTAACTAGTCATTTCGCTTGTGTTTTTTACGAAATTAAACGTGCTTGAAAATTGAAAATGACAGATTAGATTAGATTAGATTAGATTAATACTAGTTCCATGGATCATGAATACGATATTTCGTAGTGATGTGGAACGAGTCGAATTTTCCAATACATGATATAATTAGGTTAATTTAACAACATACTTAAGTTAATATAACAACTTTATTTTTTTTTGTGTTTTTTATTTTTATTTTTTTATTTTTTTTATTTTTTAATATTTTTTTTTCTTAATTTATATCTAAAAATTCCTCTATGGAGTAGAAGGAGTTGTCATTCAGAAATTCTTTTAATTTCTTCTTAAATACTTGTTGGTTATCTGTCAGACTTTTGATACTATTTGGTAAGTGACCAAAGACTTTAGTGCCAGTATAATTCACCCCTTTCTGTGCCAAAGTTAGATTTAATCTTGAATAGTGAAGATCGTCCTTTCTCCTAGTATTGTAGTTATGCACACTGCTATTACTTTTGAATTGGGTTTGGTTGTTAATAACAAATTTCATAAGAGAGTATATATACTGAGAAGCTACTGTGAATATCCCTAGATCCTTAAATAAATGTCTGCAGGATGATCTTGGGTGGACTCCAGCTATTATTCTGATTACACGCTTCTGTGCAATGAATACTTTATTCCTCAGTGATGAATTACCCCAAAATATGATGCCATATGAAAGCAATGAGTGAAAATAGGCGTAGTAAGCTAATTTACTAAGATGTTTATCACCAAAATTTGCAATGACCCTTATTGCATAAGTAGCTGAACTCAAACGTTTCAGCAGATCATCAGTGTGTTTCTTCCAATTTAATCTCTCATCAATGGACATACCTAAAAATTTGGAATATTCTACCTTAGCTATATGCTTCTGATTAAGGTCTATATTTATTAATGGCGTCATACCATTCACTGTACGGAACTGTATGTACTGTGTCTTATCAAAATTCAGTGAGAGTCCGTTTACAAGGAACCACTTAGTAATTTTCTGAAAGACAGTATTGACAATTTCATCAGTTAATTCTTGTTTCTCAGGTGTGATTACTACACTTGTATCATCAGCAAAGAGAACTAACTTTGCCTCTTCATGAATATAGAATGGCAAGTCATTAATATATAATAAGAACAACAAAGGACCCAAGACTGACCCTTGTGGAACCCCATTCTTGATAGTTCCCCAGTTTGAGGAATGTGCTGATCTTTGCATGTTACGAGAACTACTCATTTCAACTTTCTGCACTCTTCCAGTTAGGTACGAATTAAACCATTTGTGCACTGTCCCACTCATGCCACAATACTTGAGCTTGTCTAGCAGAATTTCATGATTTACACAATCAAAAGCCTTTGAGAGATCACAAAAAATCCCAATGGGAGGTGTTCGGTTATTCAGATCATTCAAAATTTGACTGGTGAAAGCATATATGGCATTTTCTGTTGAAAAACCTTTCTGGAAACCAAACTGACATTTTGTTAGTACTTCATTTTTACAGATATGTGAAGCTACTCTTGAATACATTACTTTCTCAAAAATTTCGGATAAAGCTGTTAGAAGGGAGATTGGACGGTAATTGTTGACATCAGATCTATCCCCCTTTTTATGCAAAGGTATTTATACGAAGAGAAAGGATAGAAAGGGTTTGAAATCGTGCAAAAAGTGCTTCGGTTGCTAAGCGGAAGGAAGTCAATCAAAATGAGTGTGTTTCGTAATCTGCGGAGAAAAGACCAGCGATTATAGATTTGTTATATTTCAAAATTTAAAAAATGCAAGTTGAGACTTTAAATGCTTGTTTCTTCAAAACAACATTTTCCAACGTGACTGGAGTTATAGCTCATGAAATATATACGAAATTACTTGATACCTTGTTGTAACTTCTTAATGTGTTTTTTCTGCTTTATTACGCAGGATTTTTGTTATTTATTTTTATTTCGATATTTGGTGCACGTTTTTATAACGACTATTTGTCGAAAATATGATCTTTTATTTCAGTGTGCCGACATTTGCTTGAAAACAGTTTTTGAAAATATACATACGTACTACGTTAGACAGTGTTATTATTTCCAAAGATTTTGAAATTTTGTTATAGGCTGAAAATTGTGGCGTTCAGAGTCTCACGAACCACCCTCGCCCTCTGCGAAGACCTTTCGTCGATGACGTCTAGTGTCCTCTGTGTGCAAGTTTTTTACTTAAAAAAAATATGTATTACAATCTCAATGATGTACGATATAGATGTAAAGTTAATTTTGTAATTTGTTTGTTATTTTATTCAAAAAATTGTTAATACCGGTTCCAAAAAATGGCTCTGAGCACTATGGGACTCAACTGCTGTGGTCATAAGTCACCTAGAACTTACAACTACTTAAACCTAATTAACCTAAGGACAGCACACAACACCCAGCCATCACGAGTCAGAGAAAATCCCTGACCCTGCCGGGAATCGAACCCGGGAACCCGGGCGTGGGAAGCGAGAACGCTACCGCACGACCACGAGATGCGGGCAGTAACGGTTCCAAAATCAAGAGTCACCCTGTTCCACCTTTTTAAGGTCACGACACTTCTGTTTACGGAAAAAAAAAAATTCTATCAAACGTCACGGCGCAGCATCCGTTTCGGTCGACAGAGAGTCACTAACATATTTGAAAATCGGGAAATTTCATACATAAAATTCAGGAACGAATAGGTGTCCACATATGGAAGAGCTTGCCATTTCGATCGGTTGTGGATAAATTTAAACAGCAATGCCCTTGTTGAAACTACTTCCGAGAATGCAGCCGGGTGACATTTCGACAGGTGTATACCGTGTCATTTTCAAGGCAATTACGCAACCAGATAGCTCTGCGCAAGGAAAGTTGAAATCCCCGTATGCGGGGCATATGCCGAAAGACAACACACACACACACACACACACACACACACGCGCGCGCGTAGCCGCTCTTCAGGTCCCTCGTACTTCTGTCTTTGCCGCCGCTGTACATGGAATCCCATCAGGGGATTTGTTGTTGACAGTAGTGACTCACTCGGAGGGAAGTGCGACGCCGCAAGCACCACCGGCCATCACATACGCTCTACGTCAGAAATTGGTGAATATTAATTACCAAAGGGTGAGGAAGTAGCATTAACTGAGTCCATCTCTTGTGTGATATGGGAGACAGCAGGATTCCAAGCAGTAATTTCAGCGAAAACCTCCATCTCTCAGTTTTAAGGTGACTTTCTAATCCCGGTGTTGCTATACTGTTTAGGATGGCGGGTGCCAAGGAAGTGTTCTGCAGTATCAGATTTGATAAGCCTCTGGGACGGTTTCCCGTAAGTTACTTCAACATTTTACACTGGAAAAACTCAAGTTTCAGTAACGCTCTTGTCGGCTTGGGCGAAGATGCTGAAGCAGTGCAAGGTGCGTGCATTCAGATCAGAGTGAACTTACATGTGTGTGTGAATTTGAACGTGACATAAGTCATTGTAATAATCAGTAGTTCTGTATTGAGGCTGAGAGGGGTCGCAGTGGTGAAAGTCAAACGTCAGGCAAGCTATGAATGTATTGCTCGTATGACGCGTTTCAAAATTTATGCATAATTAGATATCTATAAAAAACCACATAAAAAGATTTCATAAAACACAGTATAGCATTCCGCTTTGATTCAAACCACCTGCGCCAAACTATGCTACAACTACTCAAGTGCCGCACGTACACTATGTGATCAACAGTACCCGGACACCCCCAAAAACATAGGTTTATCATATTAGGTGCATTGTGCTGCCACCTACTGCCAGATAATCCATATCATTGACATCCGTAGTCATTAGACATCATGAGAGAGCAGAATTGGGCGCTCTGTGGAACTCACGGACTTCGAACGTGGTCAGGTGATTCAAATGGTTCAAATGGCTCTGGGACTTAACTTCTGAGGTCATCAGTCCCTTAGAACTACTTAAACCTAACTAACCTAAGGACATCACACACATCCATGCCTGAGGCAGGATTCGAACCTGCGACTGTAGCGGTCGCGCGGTTCCGGACTGTAGCGCCTAGAACTGCTCGGCCATCCGGCCGGCCGTGGTCAGGTGATTGGATGTCACTTGTCATACGTCTGTACGCGAAATTTCCAGACTCCTGAACTTCCCTAAGTCCACTGTTTCCCAAGTGATGGTGAAGTGGAAACGTTAAGGGACACGTGCAGCACAAAAGCGTACAGGCCGACCTCATCTGTTGACTGACAGAGACCGCCAACATTTCAGGAGGATCGTAATGTGTAATAGACAGACATCTATCCAGACCATCACACGGGAGTTCGAAACTGCATCAGGATCCCCTGCAAGTACTATGACAGTTAGGCGGGAGGTGAGGAAACTTGGATATCATGGTCCAGCGGCTGCTAATAAACCACACATCACGCCGATAAATGCCAAACGACGCCTCGCTTGCTGTAAGAAGCGTAAACATTGGACAACTGAACAGTGGAGAAACGTTGTGTGGAGTGACGAATCGCGGCAGACAATGTGGCGTTCCGATGGGAGGGTGAGGGTATGGCGAATGCCCGGTGAACGTCATCTGCTAGCGTGTGTAGTGCCAACAGTAAAATTCGGAGGCGGTATTGTTATGGTTTGGTGGTGTTTTTCATGGAGGGGGCTTGCACCCCTTTTTGTTTTGCATGGAACTATCACATCACAGGCCAACATTGATGTTTTAAGCACCTTCTTGCTTCCCACTGTTGAAGAGCAATTCGCGGATGGCGATTGCATCTTTCAACACGATCGAGCACCTGTTCATAATGCACGGCCTGTGGCGGAGTGGTTACACGACAGTAACATCCCTGTAATGGACTTACCTACGCAGAGTCCTGACCTGAATCCTATAGAATACGTTTAGGATGTTTTGGAACGCCGACTTCGTGCCAGGCCTCACCGACCCACATCGATACCTCTCCTCGGTGCAGCACTCCGTGAAGAATAGGTTGCCATTCCCCAAGAAACCTTCCAGCATCTGATTGAACGTATGATTGCGAGAGTGGAAGTTGTCATCAAGGCTAAGGGTGAGACAACACCATATTGAATTCGAGCATTACCGATGGAGGGCGCCACGAACTTTTAAGTCTTTTCAGCCAGGTGTCCGGATACTTCTGGCCACATATTGTAAACATGACGTTTGTTCGCAGAGGATACACACATTTCTGCACAGAGCGGACCAAGAAGATAGTTTTGTCACCAAGTGCCATTTCAAAATGTTTAGTGGCGCCAAGGCGCATGAACTCCATTCATTTATTACACAGTGCGGTTGATAGATTTTCTTTGTACAAATGGTAATGACTTTACAGTGATAAGAAGTTATACAAAATATTTGTTAAACTCGGGGTTATTTCGTGGCGCCATACATCATCAAAAACTACAGTCACAACTACTGAGAGTTATGACAATGGACACGCAGTTAAAACATGCGACAGCAGTTCAAACATATCCCACAAATATAAATACAGGTAATAAGAAGGAGAATACAAAATTTTCTTTCGAACTTTGACAGTCAATCTTTCAGGCTCTAACCCGATACGTGAAAGTACCCAATATGCTCTAGATCGCTTACTTCAAATAGAATAACCATTTTCTGTTAATGAGCACAACCAGTTTCTGTGAAACAGAAAATACTACAGTATAAGCAAAAATCATACAGAAGTTATAAACTCAAAGTATCAAACACACAGTGTAAGCATACAATCGTACATTTCAATCAAAGTAGAATATTATAGATATACATTACTTCATAAAATGTTTTTGTCCCTTACTTTTTGTAGATTCTGATCATGAATAAATTCCGATGTACGTCATATGAGCAAACTGATTACTTGCCTGATGTTTGACTTCTGCCATTGTGAGCCAGCCAGCATGAGTGCGGAATTAGTGTTTATTATGTATGTGTGGTTTCGAATCACACTTCAAGCGATGATATCTGGTTTTTAGCACGAGAATATACATTGTGATGATGTTTATACGTTGTTGTATTAAATAAAATAAAACTGGTGCATGCTATATGACGTACTGTGAAGGTTTGCCAAAACCGTTTTCTAGTTGTTCTAATTTAAGGTGGGGCATACTTGATTGAGGTTCGCACAGATTTACCCAAAAGGATTTCTTGAGAACGTTGACTTCCTTCCAGCGATTCCCATTTAAATTCCCGGATCGTGTGAGCTAAACTTTTTTATGGGCTGTATTGACTGCTCGCGATCGTAGCACCTCGTTTCCGAATGTCTGTTTTCTTGCCTACTAGCTACGACTCCAGACGTTTCCAGCATCTGCAGGATGGTCAGAAACAGTCTGAAAAACTTGTAAGGGGGTTGTAGGTTAGGTTGTGTTAAGACAAAATGTTCGATACGTTACGCTGTTTCCAAGTTAATTAGATCTGAAGTTAGGCAATCGGGCCTTTGCGCGCGCAGACTCCAACGGCCCGCCAGGTACAATTAGTGTCAGTTGTTTCCATAGCGTAGATGACAGCGCTCGAGACCGCTCAGTTGTTGACTCGGGTTCGATCCTTACCACTGTCCCATGTCTTTTGTATCGCTTTCTTGTTTGGTTTTAAGAAAAAAAACGAAAAACACGTTTGGCACCACGTTTGTGACAGAAGAGCTGGAATTGCCTTCACCACGAGCAGATTGGCTATCTCCAATGGTAGTTAACTCGTAAACGGCGCAACGTATAGAATTTTTTCGTAACAATTATTTCTCAACGCAGCCTACCCCGCGACACCGTTATGGGCTTTTGACACAGTTTCTCAGCACCCTGTACAAAAGGCCTATTCCATGGCGAAGACAGTCACCACGTCAGGGTAGGAGTCAGCCTACCCAGGAGCAACAAAAATTTGATTGCCGGTATTTATTGCAGACCCAGTCTAAAAATTTGATATGCTGTCGTAATCTACTCATTAAGAGGTACAACCTTCCATCAAAGCATTAACACCATGTCATAACCTTAAAGTCAGAAACTAAATAAATCTTGAGGCAACGTTAAGTAACGGCGTGCGACTTGCACAGACTGTGTTCGTCAACTGTTCAAGAATGACGGCACTTACCGACGTCCAACAAACATTACACGTAATTTAAAACCTGCTTGTAAATATTTCTCTCTGACACACAAATGTAGATTAGGCTAATTTTACTAGTAGCCTTGGTTAGTTATGGTGCTACCCGCCCTACACGTAAGTTCGGTGTGTTGAATACCTCTCCGGCGTTACCTCATAACGATCGCTTTCGGTACGCATGCAGTCGGTGTCCTACTAGATTCCCGCTAGAAACCGGAAATGGTAAACCGTCCTGAAAGTGAGTGAGGATGTATAAAGTGCTGCGTAATCTACGGAACATTTTTGTTCAACAGAGTTATCCTCCTGTTTGTTACTTAAAAATAAACTGTATTTATAGCAAAATTGAAACTGTCGCTGTTTCAATTAGATTTTCTTCGAATATTGTTGATCTGTAATATGAAACAGAGGGCTGATGTTGTGAAAATAAGAAAACAATACAGATTTATTACATGGAGATAGAAAATGCAATGTCCTCAACAAGAAAGTAAAAAACTCATAAGAAAATACATCAAACATCGTTTTAAAACTTCGTCCTAATTACATAAAACATTTTTCTGTTATTCATAAACACTGTTCTCATTTATCAATTTTACCAGGTAACTCTTGGCTTTGATCATGTTGAAGAACATTCTATTGACTACAAAATAATTGTAACAATTACTTTTTTATGTTTGTGCGAGTAAACTGTACTACACCCCCACGATATTATTGCCCTTGGCCTCCCGTGCCCTTTACCAGAAACAGGAGATGAAGTTACAATAAATTGGTGCAGTTGTGACTAGAAAGCGCATTGCACTGTGAATGACTTACAGGCAACTGTGCAGATACCATGAATTACAGCGCGTCCTCGAAAAATATCGCGGTAAAAACTTCATCCCAGGCGAAATAATTCTGAAGTCGACTAACATTTACATCAGTAGTAATTTCTTCGATTACATAAAAGCGCAGAAGTTAGGCGATCAACTAATTTTATTATTTATAGAATGCAATTTATATCCTGTAAGGACATGAAAAGGGCTATGGACTATCGCTGAATGATGTCCTGAAACAACCAAAGAAACAAAGAAAGGTGGTGAAATCGTGGGATCTCAGTTTCTCTTTTACGCGTTTATTTATGTTTCTTTGTCTGCCCACTACCACCCGTAATCCTACCATTTACTAGGTCCTATATGTAGTGCAGCAAAACTGCCGAACCCTGATTTCGTTAGAGCAGCTCTATCTACCCTGAAGCTCCAAAGAAACTGGTATAACCATGCGTATTGAAATACAGAGATATGTAAACAGGCAGAAGACGGCGCTGCGGTCGCAACGCCTATATAAGACAAGTGTCTCGCGCTGTTTTTAGATCGGTTACTGCTGCTACAATGGCAAGATATAGGTGAGTTTGAACGTGGTGTTAAAGTCGGCACACGAGCGATGGGACGCAACATCTTCCAGGTAGCGATGCAGTGGGGATTTTCCCGTACGGCCATTTCACGAGTGTACGGTGAATACCTGGAATCCGGTAAAACATCAAATCACCGACATCGCTGCGTCCGGAAAAAGTTCTGCAAGAACGGGACCAACGACGACTGAAGAGAATCGTTCAACGTCACAGAAGTGCAACCCTTCCGCAAATTGCTGCAGATTTCAATGCTGGATCATCAACAACTGTCAGCGTGCGACCCATTCAACGAAACATCACCGATATGGGCTTTCGGAGACGAAGACTCACTCGTGTACCCTTGATGACTGCACAACATAGAGCTTTATGCCTCGCCTCAGTCCGTCAACGCCGACACTGGACTGTTGATGACTGGAAACATGTTGCCTTGTCGGACGAGTCTCGATTCAAATTTTATCGAGCGACTGGACGTGTACGGGTCTTTAGACAACTTCATGAATGCATGTACCCTGCATGTCATTAGAGGACTGTTCAAGATGGTGGGGGCTCTGTAATGGTGTGGAGCGTGTGCAGTTGGAGTGATATGGGGTGCGTGATACGTCTAGATACGACTCTTGACAGGTGACACGTACGTAAGCATCCTGTCTGATCACCTGCACCCATTCATGTCCAATGTGCGTTCCGACGGACTTTGGAAAATTGCAGCGCGAGAATGCGACACTTCAAACGTGCAGAATTGGTACAGGGTAACTCCAGGAACACTCTCTTGAGTTTAAACACTTCCGTTGGCGACCAAACTCCCCACATTAATGAGCATATCTGGGATGCCTTGCAACATGGTGTTCGGAAGAGATCTCCACCCCCTCGCACTCTTACGGATTTTTAAGAGCCGTGCAGGATTCATGGTGTCAGTTCCCTCCAGCCCTACTTCAGACATTAGTCGAGTCCATGCCATGCCGTGTTGCGGCACTTATGCGTGCCTCGGGGTGGCCGTACACGATATTAGGCAGGTGTACCAGTTTCTTCGACTCTTCAGTGTACGACACACAGTTTAAGATATACGACGTGATAAACATCGCGATTCGTGAATGACACACACAGTGGCTACGGTTACTATAAGCCACACCACAAGTTGGGAAACGGGGCCAAATTTCTAGTAGTTTACTGTGGAGTTGAGATTTTCACAAATGTTTTATTCGTATCTTATATAAACTAGCAGTACGGCAATAAACAGGCTTTTAAACACGCCGCTAATGGCAATCAAATAATTTATAGCAATACAACAATTTTAAAAAAATTTAAAGAACATTAGTAAACAGGCTACTAAAGTAAATACAGAACTTTGTTAATAAGGTATGGTGAAGTAGTGAAGCTACCAAACCGCCATTAAAAGAATTAAACAGGTCTCAGCAAACACACGATTAATGGCAATAAAAGGAATTTACAAACTTGGAGGAATTTAAAAAAAAATTTAAACAAAAGTATCCTGGAATATCATTAGAACATAATAGATATGGCGGACCCGTGTAAAGTGGCCACAAATCACCCACTCAAGGATGCTCTGGCTAGACAGAATACTGACCCGTTTAAATACGCCCGTCAACACAATTGCCACTCTCAGGCTGGTCACTGCACCGACTTTTAGCCAGCGAAAACTTGTAATAAGATGGCTTAACTTGCTGACAGAATTAGAGCTAACCTCGTGCAAGGAAACATTACACCACACAGTCCTGAATGAGCGACGCATGATCAACCAACAAGAAGCATGAATTTACTCATAACCCACTACAGAATAGCGAAACAATTAAACTGCCAAAACTACACCTCCCACCGGACAGTAACGAGAGGAGGAGGAAAGATCACTGTCTTCAATTACACCGGTGCCAGAGACAGGAAAACCGGTCGCCCGAGGCCACAAGGCAGAAGAGACGCTGGTTACACAAAATTATTACTTAATGATTAAACCTTCCACGAACTTAACTTGCAGTTATGCTCGAACAGGCTGTACACGACCTCCGATGGCAAGGATCCACACACCCGACCGCGCACGCGTCGCCAGCGTACCCAACACGCCACGGTCACGCGACAACACGCTCTGTCACCGGAGTTCACGTCTTCTCTGGAACGTTGACGGGTAGTGACCGCTCCTTCATGTTAGGTGTCTCCTTTTAAACTCCAGTGTTGAAACGGAGGACTTAAGGAAGCTTGTTAACGTCCCACCAAGACGAAATGAACAGCAACTACTCGTGGGGTGATTCTGTATACAACCAACACGCGGGGAGCTCTTCCGTCAACTCGACCCGCTCGTTACACACAACCGACATACATCACGTGGCGACTCCGTACAAACGACGACGCCTGGTCCGCGCTGGCGAGCCACACTCTCTGCGTGCAACTCCCAACTTCAGCGCCACCACACGAGCTTACAACCGGTCAAAGATCTCACTTCCTCCATAGCAGTTTCCCGGAAGCAAAACGCAGATATCGATAGCCGAGGGGAAAAAGACAACCAAGCAGCCACTTAATCACAGACAACATATCAAACAAACATGTAAGGGGATGGAAAGGAAAACCAATGCAATCTAAACACATGGTGTAGCACGAGTCGATACACGGCTCAGTGAACTATTATAAGGTTGTCGTGAAAAGCAATGCCTCCGAATTTTTTATGTGAGAAATATACAACTTTTTAAATAAAATAAACGTTATTAGCATTGTTCATCTGTGTACTTCATGTCTATATATTTCTGTACATAGTCACACTGGCGTCGAACACGTTTCTCTCAACGAGAGACCATTCACTTCAGAGTGTTTGACTTTGTTGACCTCTGCCTGCACCGCTTCGTCGCTATCGAAGTGAAGTCCTCGAAGGTGTTCTTTAAACTTTTGAAACAGATGAAAATCGTGAAAGTGGCCAAGTCGGGACTGTATGGAGGACGACCGACGGCTGTGAACCCAAGACGTCGGACTGTGGCAGGTGTCGCAGCGCTGGTGTGCGGTCTGTCTCTGACAGGCTGGAGGAGAGCGTGCTCCATGTGTGTGGAGGAACTCTTCGAATTCGAAACTAGATTACAGCGAGGCTGTTTCTCTCCCACCGACGTAGTTACAGTACGTTACGCACCTCATATATCACAAGCTACAATTCGGAGCCTTCTAAACGAAGAGGGCTGCAGATATGCAGACTTGAAGAATAACGATGTGGAATGATCATAACGTTTGTTTTATTTAAAAAGCTTTAAGAGTTTCCGCATAAAAATTCGGAGGCATTACTTCTCAGCACGCCGTGGTAGATGTTCCTTAAAACGGCGGCCAATTTAGCCTGAGTACATTCTTCCAGTATTTAATAATGAGAGCCCTTAGCGGCTTCTAACAAACTTTAAACGTAATTTGTAAGCTTTGTTAAACTTTTATACACGGGAGCTGGACTCTTAATAGAATCATTAGTGGCAATTACTGGTACTCTAGAACTTGTCGTTCTGGAGTCTTACAGGCAGCTTCCTTCACAGAAGTGTTGTACGCCTGAAGAGTACTTCCAACAAATGTAGGTATCGTATTTGCCTTTCCTACTACAGGTTTTACGATTTCGCATAACTTGTTAGTATTATCCGTAAACAACATATGGCATGTTGGTCTCATTACTCTTTTAATCAATCATTGTCTTGCTTATAAGCGTTATGTTGTATTTGTCGACATTTAAAAAGAGGTGCCATTCATTGCATCGAGTGGAAAATTTGTACTGTCCAAGTTTTTTTCCCCCGAATATTCTCAATCCAATGTAGTGGACTGAGTCGTATTAGTCGAAGATGCATTGAGATAAAATACCTCGGAAGCTAATCTGTGCTGTTTTTAGTCGACGCTGTGATAGTGTTGGACGGCTTTCGTAAATCTACGGCAAGGGTTGCTACCTGTTATCTGCAGCTGTCTGCCAGGTTTCGTGTATGAATAAAGGAAACTGGGCTTCACTTGAGGAGATTTGCGTGGACTTGTGTGTTTTCTGCGACGTAATGTTTCAGCTTGGAATTTCCTATGACAAGTCCCTTACGTAGTATTACCCATCGGCGCTATACTTTTATCGAATGGTCGTAAAGCCTCATTCAAACAGGTAGTTCTGTGCGTAGCAGGGTTACCTGCTCTGTTTCCTAAACCACAAGGAGAGCAAGATAATGTCGTTACATTGTTGGAAGAGGTAGATGGTGGAGACAGGATGAGGCTAATATGTGAGTAGGTTTCCAGTTTTGTACGTGCACGCTTGTTGTTTCCATTTTCTGCACTGGACCACACAGCCCCATAAACCTCCCTCCCCCCCCCCCCCCCAAACGGCCTCCCTATTTTCCTGTTGAATTCGCATATGGAGCTCTAAAGCTCTAATTTCACCCATTTCTTCGTCGTGGTCATTTCGAAAGACACTAGTCGGTCTCCAAGAGACCAATGCCGCCCTCAGGAGTTGTCTCACCATTAGGCGGGTGCTGAGCTGTTGCATAAGCCTCGAGGACGTTGTCGGAGTCATTCTGCTGGTGCACTTACTGGCACAGCTACGGTCACTTCCTGTGTGATGGTCTGCATAGATGTCTGCCTACTACACATTACGACCCTCTTCAACTGTTAGCGGTCTGTGTCAGTCAACAGACGAGGTCGGCCTGTACGCTTTTGTGCTGTAATGTTCCTAATAGATAGTTGCCCATCCACTCATTACTGGCGCACACTAAGGTGACGAATCCCGTAAGAGTTCGGGCAACCTGTGCGCATTCGCACAGACGAAGGCCAATGACCGGGTAGCCATTTAACTATATATGAAGATAGTAACTGTTCTCGAAGGAACAGATACCATTGATGACCGTACAGCTTCTCTAGAATAAATGGTACTTGACTGATACCCTCAGCTGCCGACAGGTGTTGCTGATATACCTCTTACGGGAATCGTCACCTTAGTGCGCGCGAGTAATGAGTGGATGGGCAAAATATCTATCAGGTACATTACGTATGTATATTATGGACAGTTGGGAATGCGGGCCTCCGGGAGGCGTGCAAGGGACGCTATTCATCTGTGTCCTCGGTGGCTCAGATGGATAGTGTGTCTGCCATGTAAGCAGGAGATCCCGGGTTCGAGTCCCGGTCGGGCACACATTTTCAGCTGTCCCCGTCGAGGTACATCAACAACATATGTCGGCAGCTGAGGGCTTCAATTGATTGTCATTTAGATACATGAAATACTGAAAAATCATTTTTGAAAGAAATTTCCACCATTTTACTGTTAATTGTTCATTTATTTTACACCCCCACGATTTTGGTTTTCCAGCCATTTCAAGTGCATGTTAACATTTGTCTCACGTGTCTTTGACATGTCATCATCGACATACTTCTGACTTTATAGACCGGTTGTCGTTGTCTAAAAGATCAGAAATATGTTTCGTCGACGATGGCATGTCAGAGACAGGACAGACATATTTCAACATGGACTTGAAAATAGCTACGAAGCCTAAATGATGATTGCATAAAATAAATGAACAATTAACAGCAAAAATGTGGAAATTTCTTTTAAAAAGACCTGTATGACTATAGTCCACAACGAAGGAAAAATTGCATTGAAAAACAGATCTTTGTTGCCCCTGCAAGCCGTTAGGTAGGCAACGTGCAACAAGTTACTTGTTTCGTGTTAAAATTGTTTACTTTCACCCGGGAGTTTTTATTATTTAGAAATGATCATCGTAATTTGTCACGTTTGAAGTTCAAACCATTGTTCTGGATTGACTTCCTTGCGCTAATTGACGTGTCACATGGTACGCACCTAACGGGACGGCTACACTCGGACGATAACATTTCGACATAATGCGGGGGCCGACCGCTGTGTGGGAATCACCAATCCGGCTGATAGGACGCGCGCGCTGTGAGCGCTAACCGACGAGTCATTCAGAATATTCCCACCCCACCCACGCCGCGCCTGGCCGCTAGTAAATACACGACACTGTGGCGTAACCCCCGACATAATTCACAGATTCATTGAACGCGGAACAGAGTAATAAAGGACGCTCTGGGAAAATTTAACGTACCACCGATTAATGTTTTCATAGCTCATCTCCTCCCTCCAACATCGCTCAGCAACATTGTGCGGAAACGCCGCTTAATGACTGCCTGATGGTCTAACGGAGAAAATAGCCCGATAGAGGTTGTAATGATCGCTCGACCGTTGCCGTGTTTAAAACGCTGTCAGCGCAGAGTAATGCAGCTGCCAATTGACGTACGAGCATCGGATGCAATGAGTTTTGGCTTTGCTTGGAGCCGGTAAAAATGACAGGCACGAAATAGAAGAAAAAGAAGTTTGTTCAATAGGACAAATACACGGCGTGATTGAGTTGCCCCTACAGATCCCATTTTATGCAACCCGCAGTTTTATATCTGGACTTCAAAAATCACGATCGATATTTTCATATTCTTTAGCTCGCTACGCTCAAACTATTAGGCTACAGAAAAAAAATAGCAACTTTTTGTAGGAAATTTAATGTACTTAAGTTTTGTACTGGGTTTTGTTTTTTCTGGAAACAGTAGTTTGAGATGTTGAAGAAAAGCTACGGAAGTGTCATTTAAACGCACTCCTCCTCCCCTGCGCACACACGCGCACAGCCAGACAGACACAGAGAGACACAGAGACACACACAGAGAGAGAGAGAGAGAGAGAGAGAGAGAGAGTGAGAGTGTCACTCACTCACTCACTCACTCATTCACTCTCACCCCACCGGTCAGGGTTTCTAGTACGTTGTTCATGCCATTTCCTCCGACGCCAGTACAAAAATTTGCTGCTGGAGGAATTATTTCCCACATTAGACGAATTTTGGTCTTCAGTGGCTTGACCTCATCACGCCATCGGCTTGGTCAAACACATACAGATTGGAAAACTGGCGTTTGCTAAATTTTACCTAACACTTTTGTGCATCTTAACGGTATAAAATAAACAATTGCATGGTCGTATTCGCCAGGCCTTCTGACTACGAAACTACTGTGCTTGTTAGAGTTGAGTTAGGATCGAATTGTCACCGTAATTATAGTCAGCGTAACGTTTACAAAAGTCGCTTAAAAAAGAAGTAGCCAACTATTCTGGTGGCGTAATAGCCCAGTCAACAGAGACCAAAAGAGGTCTACTATCGGGAATAGTTGTAGTCGAAAAAATCTCTACAGTGGTAGGACAAAGTGCCATGAACACTATACTAGAAATCCTAACTGGTGAGGGATGAGTGTGGGTTGGAGGTGCGTTTGAAGGTAATTTTTGCTCGTTTTTCTTGAACAACTGCAAAGCTGTGGCCTCCAGCGAAACTGCATTAAATTTCCTACCAAGAGGTCTTGTTCATTTTATCTGTAGGAGTGATAGTTTTTGCGATGGAGGGTAACCTGATTAAAGAAGGATGGGAACACAGCAGTGAGTCGCAATCCCACCGGAGTTTTATTAGTCTCGCATATCCACATTACAGCTATAGACAGCCATCTTCAGTGCATGTAACTTAGTAACCGTCCAACAAATTCGCATCAGCACATGTCACCATACGTCGTGTGCATAGGCCTACGCTACGTGAAGCGTTTGCTGCCAGTTTCCAAAGGCTTTACAAATCGAAGTCTGAGGTGTATTGTAGCCGATCACAATTACAATGAAGGCAAGTGAAGGTATTTTGTTTGTAACTCCTGTCTCCTTGATCTTGATTTTCTGAGACATTCACCAAACTTTTAAGACGCACCTTTTACGAGCTGAACATACGACGATTATTCCCAGAATGAGATTTTCACTCTGCAGCGGAGTGTGCGCTGATATGAAACTTCCTGGCAGATTAAAACTGAGTGCCCGACCGAGACTCGAACTCGGGACCTTTGCCTTTCGCGGGCAAGTGCCCTACCTTCTGAGCTACCGCAGCACGACTCACGCCCGGTACTCACAGCTTCTACCAGTATCTCGTCTCCTCTGCAAGGTTCGCAGGAGAGCTTCTGTAAAGTTTGGAAGGTATGAATAGACTAACTAATATACAGGGTATTACAAAAAGGTACGGCCAAACTTTCAGGAAACATTCCTCACACACAAAGAAAGAAAATATGTTATGTGGACATGTGTCCGGAAACGCTTACTTTCCATGTTGGAGCTCATTTTATTACTTCTCTTCAAATCACATTAATCATGGGATGGAAACACACAGCAACAGAACGTACCAGCGTGACTTAAAACACTTTGTTACAGGAAATGTTCAAAATGTCCTCCGTTAGCGAGGATACATGCATCCACCCGCCGTCTCACGGAATCCCTGATGCGCTGATGCAGCCCTGGAGAATGGCGTATTGTATTACAGCCGTCCACAGTACGAGCACGAAGAGTCTCTATATTTGGTACCGGGGTTGCGTAGACAAGAGCTTTCAAATGCCCCCATAAATGAAAGTCAAGAGGGTTGAGGTCAGGAGAGCGTGAAGGCCATGGAATTGGTCCGCCTCTACCAATCCATCGGTCACCGAATCTGTTGTTGAGAAGCGTACGAACACTTCGACTGAAATGTGCAGGAGCTCCATCGTGCACGAACCACATGTTGTGTCGTACTTGTAAAGGCACATGTTCTAGCAGCACAGGTAGAGTATCCCGTATGAAATCATGATAACGTGGTCCATTGAGCGTAGGTGAAAGAACATGGGGCCCAATGAAGACAAAACGTTCACAGAAAATCTGTGTTGATGACGTAATTGCACAACTGCGTGCGGATTCTCGTCAGCCCACACATGTTCATTGTGAAAATTTACAATTTGATCACTTTGGAATGAAGCCTCATCCGTAAAGAGAACATTTGCACTGAAATGAGGATTGACACACTGTTGGATGAACCATTCGCAGAAGTGTACTCGTAGAGGCCAATCAGTTGCTGATAGTGCCTGCACACGCTGTACATGGTACAGAAACAACTGGTTCTCCCGTAGCACTCTCCATACTGTGACGTGGTCAACGTTACATTGTACAGCAGCAACTTCTCTGACGCTGACATTAGGGCTATCGTCAACTGCACGAAGAATTGCCTTGTCCATTGCAGGTGTCCTCGTCGTTCTAGGTCTTCCCCAGTCGCGAGTCATAGGCTGGAATGTTCCGTGCTCCCTAAGACGCCGATCAATTGCTTCGAACGTCTTCCTGTCGGGACACCATCGTTCTGGAAATCTGTCTCGATAGAAACGTACAACGCCACGGCTATTGCCCCGTGCTAATCCATACATCAAATGGGCATCTGCCAACTCCGCATTTGTAAACATTGCACTGACTGCAAAACCACGTTCATGATGAACATTAACCTGTTGATGCTACGTACTGATGTGCTTGTAGAGCAACGAGTCGCATGTCAACACAAGCACCGAAGTCAACATTACCTTCCTTCAATTGGACCAACTGGCGGTGAATCGAGGAAGTACAGTACATACTGACGAAACTAAAATGAGCTCTAACATGGAAATTAAGCGTTTCCGGACACATGTCCACATAACATCTTTTCTTTATTTGTGTAGTAGTTAGTGATGAGATGGGCGTGTTCTATGCGGAAGGCGGGTACTACCTAGTGTTAGACACACAAAGTTACTGCAACAAGTATGGGCCTGAAGATGATGTAACAACATCGGAACTAGTTGCCAATAAAACCAACACCTGAATACAGCTGGAGGAATTACGTCATTTTTTTTAACATATATTATACTAGCTGTCGTCGCAAGTCGCCCGCTTTATTATGGATATACGGTGATTGGTTCAAATGGCTCTGACCACTGTGGGACTTCACATCTGAGGTCATCATTCCCCTATTCATTATAGGGGACTTAGAACTACTTAAACCTAACTAACCTAAGGACATCACACACATCCATGCCCGAGGCAGGATTCGAACCTGCGACCGTAGTAGTCGCGCGGTTCCGGACTGAGCGCCTGAACCGCTAGACCACCGCGGCCGCCTATACGGTGATTCATTATGGTCCCCTGCACATTACAATCGGCACAACATAGTTGTTGGCAGGGTGTGTTACCACCACGGATGGTAGGGTCCTCCCTTACTGTCCACGAAGTTGGTGAGGAGTGTGTGTGTTACGGTGTTCTAATTCTCCCCCATTGTGTTTGACAATTGCTGGATGGCGTTTCTTGCAATTGGACGTGCTACATCACGTTTCCCTAATGGATCTCACACGTGTTTGGCGGGACTTGAGTCGGGTAACTAGCAGGCAAGTCCTTTCGCCTAATGTCCTCTCGTTGCAAGAGCTGCTCCACCTGCGCTGTTCGACGCAGTCGCGCATTGTGATCCACAAAAATGAAGTCACGGCCGAATGCACCCATTAAAAAGTCTGGAGGTCAGTGCTCTCACGCAACACTATGCCTGCCGGCACTATAGCAGCTGGACCACCAAAACCATCATGTGACATGGTGACAGTGAGAACACGTAATGCACCCACGAACGTTGTGGCACATGATCGTCCTAGCGGTCCAGGTTTATGACGCGACGGCATAATGTTGCATGCCCGTTCTGACCTCGAAATCTTCCAACGCGGTACACTAATCAGACAACAATATTATGACAAGTACTCCTTAATTTTTTCTTTCTTGGGTCCATTCGGCCCTGACTTCATTTTTATTGTGGACAATTCACGACTATCAAACAGCGCAGGGGGAGCAGCTCTTGCAACGGGAGGAGATTCGGGGAATGGACTGCTCTGTCCGTTCCCCCGATTTAAATCCCTTAGAACCCGTGTGGGATGCCCTGGGGACACGTACAGCACGCCCACATGCCGCAGTTTCCAAACGCGCAGGTGGACGAATGGGATGTCCGCCACAAGGAGTCCTTACCAACCCTCCGGCCACCACTGGACGAAGTTAAAGAGGATGCATTGCCGACCATGTTGATTACACACCCTGTTAACAACAGTCTTCACGCCTTTTTTTAATGTCCAGGGGGTCATCCTGCACCGCAGACTCCGCTGTAATAATTGTCTTCTAATAAGAACATCATTTCCGTTCGTTTGCAGTTACAGTATATACAAACCACACACGCTGTGCACAATTTCATTCTGCAGTATAACAGATACATCACAGTGGTACAAACAAGATGTCAACAGACGAGTTGGAGCCTTTTCCTGTGGCATAATACCACCATGATGTATCTGTTACTCTCAGAATCAAATTGGTTCAAATGGCTCTGAGCACTACGGGACCTAACATCTGAGGTCATCAGTCCTCTAGAACTTAGAACTACTTAAACCTAACTAACCTAAGGACATCACACACATCCATGTCCGAGGCAGGATTCGAACCTGCGACCGTAGCGTTCGCGCTGTTCCAGACTGAAGCGCCTAGCACCGCTCGGCCACTCCGGCCGGCCAGAATGAAATTGTGTATCTCATATTTATATAGTCAAGGTGTAATTTCTGAAACATGCGTTATTCCAAATATGTTTTTGTACATAATGTTTTGCTGATGACTATGGATTATTTTCATAAATTTTTATTCGACTCTGTCTTACACTTCGGAAATGTAAACATTATTGTGGCGTAGTCGCTTGCTCCAGTAGTAGGTGCAGACATAGCTTTCTGTTATATGGTAGGCACCGTTATAACTACATTAAAGAGCCAAAGAAACTTCACCATCTGCCTAATATCGTGTAGGACCTCCGCGAGCAGGTACAAGTGCAGCAACACGGTGTGGCATGGACTCCACTAATGTCTGAAGTAGTGCTGGAGGGAGCTGACACAGTGAATCCTGTTGGGCTGTCCATAAATCCGTAAGAGTACGAGGGGGTGGAGGTCTCTCCTGAACAGCACGTTGCAAGGCATCCCAGATATGCTCAGTAATGTTCATATCTGGGGAGTTTGGTGCACAACGGAAGTGTATAACTCATATGAGTGTTTCTGGACCCACTGTGTACCAATTATGGACCTGTGGGGTGTCGCATTGTCCTGCTGCAATTGCCCAAATCCGTCGGAATGCACAATGGACATGAATGGATGCAGGTGATCAGACAGGATGCTTACGTACATGCCACGTGTCACAGTCGACTCTAGACGTATCAGGGGTCAAATATCACTGCAACTGCACACGCTCCACACCATTACAGAGCCTCCACCAGCTTGAACAGTCCCTTGCTGACATGTAGGCGCCATGGATTCATGAGGTTGTCTCCATACCTGTCCACGTCCATCAGCTCGATGTAATTTAATACGAGACTCGTCCGACCAGACAACATGTTTCCAGTCATCAACAGTCCATTGTCGGTGTTGAGGGGCCTAGGCGAGGGATAAAGCCTCGTATCGTGTAGTCATCACGGGTACACGAGTGGGCCTTCGACTCGAAAGGGCCATATCGATGATGTTTCGTTGAATGGTTCGCACGCTGACAGTTGTTCATGGCCCAGCATTGAAATCTGCAGCAATTTGCTGAAGAGTGCACTTGTGTCACGTTCTGCCTTCGTTGGTTACGTTCTTGTAGTATCTATTTCCGGCAGCAGCGATGTCGTAGAGTTCATGTTTTAGCGGATGCCTGATATTCACGATACACTCGTGAAATTGTCGTACGGGAAAATCTCCATTTCATCGCTACGTCGGAGATGCTGTGTCCCGTCGCTCGTGCGCCGTCTATAAAACCAGGGACAGACTCACTTAAGTCTTGATAAGCTGCCACTGTAGAAGCAGGAGCCGATCTAACAACTGCACATTTGTCTTATATAGGCGCTGCTGACTACAGCGCGATATTCTGCGTATTTACATATCTCCCTATTTGAATGCCCATGCCTATATCAGTTTCTTTGGCGCTTCAGTGTATTATGGAACCAGTATTTTCGTGTACTCTTTGTGTTTTGAATATTGGTGTTAAGCCTTCCTAACTTGGAGGTATGAAAGTCGCCATTCATCTGGTCAAAACTAGTGATCGATGTATCCCTCTTTGGAGTCTAGTGAAGTAAAACATATTGCTACGATCAAAACCCTATATTTAAAGATCACCTCCTTCAGCACTGACAGTGACATGTAATTATAAAACCGCCTGTTTATTATACGTGATTAAAAAAAGTATTGTGTACTTTTCTTTTCTTTTTGCAACTAGGGAGTTAAACCACGTGTAGCGCTGTTGTGAAAGTTCCCAAATGCACTGTCGCGTGCCCCAGAGGGCAAAAAGGTTGAGAAACGCGTGGTTATAGCACTATCCGGAGTATACAAGTTCTCAGGTTCGACTCCCGATCTGGCGCTAGGAAGTTTCAAGGTCAGACTTTCAGCGGTATTTCCTCTTTGAGCCTTCTCCACACTGGCTACACTTACTTTTTTTCATCAGAGCTCCCCGTCTAAGCTCCGGTGCCTTCCAGCTAGGGTAAGCGTAGGGACTCCGGCGCCGGCTCCCGCATCAGCGGGAAATCCTGCGTGGCGCGGTCGATAGCCGGACGCACTGCCGGCAAATCCTGCCCCCGTGGCCGGTCGCGGTAATCAGAGCGCGCCCTATCAAATAAATCGGCGCGCACAGTCGCGCCGGCCGCCCAGGGCTCCTAAACTATCCGCGAGACTGGGCGCCGATCAATGCCGAGCACCGCAATTAAACGCGCACCGGTACCACACGGAGCTCCGAGCGCGAAACACTAGTCCCAGGCCTGAACCAGCCACCGGAAAGAAAATGTTCTCTGGACTGACTGTTCTCCTTCGCAGTACAGCATTTTCCCTTTTTACTGTTGCTTATCTCAATCGATAACAAGGGACTCGTTATAGAATCTTCTCATTGTCCGTTCGACCGTCCGTCAGTCTGTATGTCTGTCCGTCAATGAAGATCAATTTTTCTCACAAGGGAAACTCCCTATCAGACCCGTCTCTGATTTAGTGGCCTACTGGATTTTTTTGTCATCAGTCTACTGACTGGTTTGATGCGGCCCGCCACGAATTCCTTTCCTGTGCTAACCTCTTCATCTCAGAGTAGCACTTGCAACCTACGTCCTCAATTACTTGCTTGACGTATTCCAATCTCTGTCTTCCTCTACAGTTTTTGCCCTCTACAGCTCCCTCTAGTACCAGGGAAGTCATTTCCTCATGTCTTAGCAGATGTCCTATCATCCTGTCCCTTCTCCTTATCAGTGTTTTCAACATATTCCTTTCCTCTCCGATTCTGCGTAGAACCTCCTCATTCCTTACCTTATCAGTCCACCTAATTTTCAACATTCGTCTATAGCACCACATCTCAAATGCTTCGATTCTCTTCTGTTCCGGTTTTCCCACACTCCATGTTTCACTACCATACAATGCTGTACTCCAGACGTACATCCTCAGAAATTTCTTCCTCAAATTAAGGCCGGTATTTGATATTAGTAGTCTTCTCTTGGCCAGAAATGCCTTTTTTGCCATAGCGAGTCTGCTTTTGATGTCCTCTTTGCTCCTTCCGTCATTGGTTATTTTACTGCCTAGGTAGCAGAATTACTTAACTTCATTGACTTCCTGACCATCAATCCTGATGTTAAGTTTCTCGTTGTTCTCATTTCTACTACTTCTCATTACCTTCGTCTTTCTCCGATTTACTCTCAAACCATACTGTGTACTCATTAGACTGTTCATTCCGTTCAGCTGATCATTTAATTCTTCTTCGCTTTCACTCAGGATAGCAATGTCATCAGCGAATCGTATCATTGATATCCTTTCACCGTGTATTTTAATTCCACTCCTGAACCTTTCTTTTATTTCCGTCATTGCTTCCTCGATGTACAGATTGAAGAGTAGGGGCGAAAGGCTACAGCCTTGTCTTACACCCTTCTTAATACGAGCACTTCGTTCTTGATCGTCCACTCTTATTATTCCCTCTTGGTTGTTGTACGTATTGTATATGACTCGTCTCTCCCTATAGCTTACCTCTACTTCTTTTTTTCAGAAACTCCAACAGCTTGCACCATTTTATATTGTCGAACGCTTTTTCCAGGTCGACAAATCCTATGAAAGTGTCTTGATTTTTCTTTAGCCTTGCTTCCATTATTAGCCGTAACGTCAGAATTGCCTCTCTCGTCCCTTTACTTTTCCTAAAGCCAAACCGATCGTCACCTAGCGCATTCTCAATTTTCATTTCCATTCTTCTGTATATTATTCCTGTAAGCAGCTTCGATGCATGAGCTGTTAAGCTGATTGTGCGATAATTCTCGCTTTCTCAGCTCTTGCCGGCTTCGGAATTGTGTGGATGATGCTTTTCGGAAAGTCAGACGGTATATCGCCAGACTCACATATTCTACACACCAACGTGAATAGTCGTTTTGTTGCCACTTCCCCCAATGTTTTTAGTAATTCTGATGGAATATTATCTATCCCTTCTGTCTTATTTGACCGTAAGTCCTCCAAAGCTCTTTTAAATTCCGATTCTAATACTGGATCCCCTATCTCTTCTAAATCGACTCCTGTTTCCTCTTCTATCACATCAGACAAATCTTCACCCTCATAGAGGCTTTCAATGTATTCTTTCCACCTATCTGCTCTCTCCTCTGCATTTAACAGTGGAATTCCCGTTGCAGTCTTAATGTTACCACCGTTGCTTTTAATGTCACCAAAGGTTGTTTTGACTTTGCTGTATGCTGAGTCTGTCCTTCCGACAATCATATCTTTTTCGATGTCTGCACATTTTTCCTGCAGCCATTTCGTCTTAGCTTCCCTGCACTTCCTATTTATTTCATTCCTCAGCGACTTGTATTTCTGTATTTCTGTATTCCTGATTTTCCCGGAACATGTTTGTCCTTCCTCCTTTCATCAATCAACTGAAGTATTTCTTCTGTTACCCATGGTTTCTTCGCAGCTACCTTCTTTGTACCTATGTTTTCCTTCCCAACTTCTGTGATGGCCCTTTTTAGAGATGTCCATTCCTCTTCAACTGTACTGGCTACTGCGCTATTCCTTATTGCTGTATCTATAGCGTTAGAGAAGTTCAAACGTATCTCGTCATTCCTTAGTACTTCCGTATCCCACTTCTTTGCGTATTGATTCTTCCTGACTAATGTCTTGAACTTCAGCCTACTCTTCATCACTACCATATTGTGATTTGAGTCAATATCTGCTCCTGGGTACGCTTTACAATCCAGTATCTGATTTCGGAATCTCTTTCTGACCATGATGTAATCTAATTGAAATCTTCCCGTATCTCCCGGCCTTTTCCAAGTATACCTCCTCCTCTTGTAATTCTTGAACAGGGTATTCGCTATTACTAGCTGAAACTTGTTACCGAACTCAATTAGTCTTTCTCCTCTTTCATTCCTTGTCCCAAGCCCATATTCTCCTGTAACCTTTTGTACTACTCCTTCCTCTACAACTGCATTCCAGTCGCCCATGACTATTAGATTTTCGTCTCCCTTTACATACTGCATTACCCTTTCAATATCCTCATACACTTTTCTCTATCTGTTCATCTTCAGCTTGCGACGTCGGCATGTATGCCTGAACTATCGTTGTCGGTGTTGGTCTGCTGTCGATTCTGATTAGAACAACCCGGTCACTGAACTGTTCACAGTAACACACCCTCTGCCCTACCTTCCTATTCATAACGAATCCTACACCTGTTATACCATTTTCTGCTGCTGTTGATATTACCCGATACTCATCTGACCACTTCACTGACCCCTACTATATCTAGATTGAGCCTTTGCATTTCCCTTTTCAGATTTTCTAGTTTCGCTACCACGTTCAAGCTTCTGACATTCCACGCCCCGACTCGTAGAACGTTATCCTTTCGTTGATTATTCAATCCTTTTCTCATGGTAACCTCCCCCTTGGCAGTCCCCTCCCGGAGATCCGAATGGGGAACTATTTCGGAATCTTTTGCCAATGGAGAGATCATCATGACACTTCTTCAATTACAGGCCACATGTCCTGTGGATACACGTTACGTGTCTTTAATGCAGTGGTTTCCATTGCCTTCTGCATCCTCATGTCGTTGATCATTGGTGATTCTTCCGCCTTTAGGGGCAATTTCCCACCCCTAGGACAAGAGAGTGCCCTGAACCTCTATCCGCTCCTCCGCCCTCTTTGACAAGGCCGTTGGCAGTCTTATGCCGGAAGTCTTCGGCCGCGAATGGTGATTATTTATCAAAATTTAGGCAGTGGCGGGGTTCGAACCCGGGTCCGAAGACGTTTTTTGATTATGAATCAAAGACGCTACCCCGAGACCACGGATAGCCCGTCAAAAACTGAGCAGAAATGAAGCATGGAAACAGGAGGAAGGTGTACTGAATTGTGGAAGAAAGGAGCAAAACACAGTGAACGGTAGAAGTTGTGAGCGTGTGGGTGCTATTGTCATTCTGCGCAATGGATGAATCTGATATGTACCCTTTACCCTGTGGCTCCTGAAAGATGCAATTTCCACTCCCACTCTACTACAGAAGTCAGACAGACGCTCCTAACGTTCTAAAGAGAAATGCCTGAAAAACTTTCAGCAGTAAATATCTTCTGGAGTCGTCTGCTATAAGAAAATGACACAAAAATTCACAAAATTTATTATGTAACTAGTGGGATACTTGGGTACTGGAGTAGTCCTAGTTAGTGTAAGAAAAACATGAAACTAACGAAAATTATTATTTATTTTGCAAAAAATCTGAGAAATCACAATGGCACATTTAGTCATGAACTGAACAAGTTATTTCTGGGTTCTTTTCGGAATGTGAAGTTACCGCTGAAGGATAGGATTCGCTAATGAAATTTCTATACATAGTTTAAGATTTTTATTGACTTGCCAGAATGGCTGAGAGCTGCGCCTACTCAACTTGAATAATTATCCATTAGAATGTTGCTAGGTACGGTCGAGGCTGTCGCGTGTGAAATGCAGTGAAGTGAACTGTTTTGGAGGAAGTATGGGGCTCACAAGAGCTGTAGCGCACAATACCGTAAGCTGCAATGACTGCTGTCTGTGCCACTCGCTGCTGACAAATAAGATAAATCTCGTTCTATCTGGATTGACCTTCGCCAATCAAACTCTCCCTATGCCTTGATGAAGTCAAGGACTCCTATTCGCCCCTAGTCTAACTATTGGCGTGGTACACCGGTCAGGTAACCAGTCCACCGCGATGCCACTCAAAAATTCGCTCGCAGGCGTTTAACTATAACTCTGTCCGTTCACACCGCACAATAAGTGTGGCGGCCAACACACTGAACAACGCTTAATTGCAAGGACTCAATATAGAGTTGCACTCTGATTTGCTCTCGACAGAGGTGCTCTCCCAGTGAAGTACTGAGGAGAAACTTGTTCCTCGCTCTCTGAGTACACGTACGAACGCACACGCTCTCGTTACGTGTTCTCACTCCAATAGCGACAACGGAATGGCCCCTCTCCACGCCAGACGTGAAAGGGTATATTTTTCGGTCTCTTCCATTACTCCTTCAGATCAAGGCGTCAGGAATATCGTCTGCCAATCAGCATTGCTCTTCTAAAACGGGAGAATGACGTTACGTTTAATGCGACCAATCTGGAAATCTGTAGCATCGGTGTTTGGCGTTTGCTGTCTCCCTGTGAAAACCTCTGAAACTGCGTGCTGTGTTTGTAAAGAAAGCATAGGCTGGGCGCTCCCACACAATGTAGCGGAATTTGCTTTTAAGCCGAACATGGGGTCGTTCTCCCTTTCACTCGGCAAACACTGTCTGCTCTACAGGCGGTCGCCGGCCGACAGAGATAGGTTGACTCGTCCTCTGAAGTGACCGCCCCCCCCCCCCCCCCCTGGCGTGTGGTTTGCCTCTCCCGAACTAAAAGCCCCTGTGCAACCGTCGTGTCTTGAATATGTGTGTGTGTGTGTGTGCGCGTGTGTGTGTGTGTGTGTGTGTGTGTGTGTGTGTGTGTGTGTGTGTACGCCAGCTTCGAGTATTTCAATCTTGGTGTGCACTTGTGATTTACTAGTTATTTGCATATCGTTTTGGTGTACATAGTTCCACGTAGTCAGCACGTACACAACTTTCCCAGTAGAGCGTGCCCCACTAAGCACAACAGCACAGGCGCACCGCTCTAGTCTGTCTCCGCAATACGAGATGGCGCTGCCTTAGAGACGGACCAAATTCTGCTTCCGCCGATCCGCGTATTAATATGTAACGCAGACAATGAGATTGCTGCTAACGTAGAACCTTTTCTCCTCGCGGATCACACTCATGCAGTGATACATGAATACGCCAGGTATTATAACGAGTGTACAGACCTCCGATTAGTCAGTCTGCATTTGTCTGCACCAGTCTGTACGAGTCTGCATTAGTCTGTAGCAGTCTATAGCCAAGTTTCTGTCTGCGCCTAATAAGATTATCATATTCCTGTACATAGCCATGAAGATAAATGTACAGACACTTTTTCAAGTATCAGAGATATGTGAGAATAAGATTAACGTACCAAGACCAAAGGAACTTCAGACTGTCAATTGTAAATAGCATCCAGAACCAAGTTAAGCAATTTTATGCTTGTTATTATTTTAATAAATGTGTGTGAAAATTAATCAAGTTCTGTTTGAAGTTGGTCATTGTCAATCTGCTACTCTAAGCGTGCAAGTGGCATTTCTATCGTCTGACCTAACGGCAGAATATAAACACGCCACGATAAGACCACGAGACATATTGCTGACACTCGCCTACTTCGTTAAAGCGACAAGTCAAATAATCTGATGGTGTGTGTACTGAAGGTCTTACAGTACGCACACCACACGTTTACATGAATTCATACAACATTGACTTTATCTTATTTTGTTTGGTTTCGAATGAAGCGTCTTGATGTGAGGAATATGATTGTGAGGGCGGAATACGTAAGCAATAAAGGTCAGGAGACCACGACGTCTTACAAAGTTCGAGATGTGCCACATCGGGCCACCTTGAATGAGTGTGGCGTCGCGGTCCTGTGGTCACGGTGTTAAACCGCTATGGCGAGATCATGTTTCGAATCTTCCGCATAAGTACTTTTTTTTCCGCCAAATTATTTTGTGTGCGTCCGATGATTGACGTGTCTGTTCGCTGAGTTCAAATTTCGTATATATCGTGGTTCATGTCTGGGGAGTTTCGTGCCCAACGGAAGTGTATAAACTCACCCGAGTCTTCCTGGAGCCACACTGTAGCAATTCTGGAGGTGTGGGTGGCGCATTGTCCTGTTGGAACCGTCCAAGTCCGTCAGTGTAACGTCCGTTTGCGATAGCGACGTGTAAGGAAAGGACCTACAGACGAACGTAGCTTCTGTTTGTTCCACACAAGTACCACAAGTTACGACTTTTGAGTTCCGTTTTGGAAGCTTTGACTTGAATTCTTTCGTTGTAACGTAGTTCACTCCCATTTATTTGTTTTTATTTCTGCGAGAAATCTGTGAGGTATCTCGTCTACTTCGACTATTCGTCTCATTTACACTCCTGGAAGTTGAAATAAGAACACCGTGAATTCATTGTCCCAGGAAGGGGAAACTTTATTGACACATTCCTGGGGTCAGATACATCACATGATCACACTGACAGAACCACAGGCACATAGACACAGGCAACAGAGCATGCACAATGTCGGCACTAGTACAGTGTATATCCACCTTTCGCAGCAATGCAAGCTGCTATTCTCCCATGGAGACGATCGTAGAGATACTGGATGTAGTCCTGTGGAACGGCTTGCCATGCCATTTCCATCTGGCGCCTCAGTTGGACCAGCGTTCGTGCTGGACGTGCAGACCGCGTGAGACGACGCTTCATCCAGTCCCAAACATGCTCAATGGGGGACAGATCCGGAGATCTTGCTGGCCAGGGTAGTTGACTTACACCTTCTAGAGCACGTTGGGTGGCACGGGATACATGCGGACGTGCATTGTCCTGTTGGAACAGCAAGTTCCCTTGCCGGTCTAGGAATGGTAGAACGATGGGTTCGATGACGGTTTGGATGTACCGTGCACTATTCAGTGTCCCCTCGACGATCACCAGTGGTGTACGGCCAGTGTAGGAGATCGCTCCCCACACCATGATGCCGGGTGTTGGCCCTGTGTGCCTCGGTCGTATGCAGTCCTGATTGTGGCGCTCACCTGCACGGCGCCAAACACGCAAAGGACCATCATTGGCACCAAGGCAGAAGCGACTCTCATCGCTGAAGACGACACGTCTCCATTCGTCCCTCCATTCACGCCTGTCGCGACACCACTGGAGGCGGGCTGCACGATGTTGGGGCGTGAGCGGAAGACGGCCTAACGGTGTGCGGGACCGTAGCCCAGCTTCATGGAGACGGTTGCGAATGGTCCTCGCCGATACCCCAGGAGCAACAGTGTCCCTAATTTGCTGGGAAGTGGCTGTGCGGTCCCCTACGGCACTGCGTAGGATCCTACGGTCTTGGCGTGCATCCGTGCGTCGCTGCGGTCCGGTCCCAGGTCGACGGGCACGTGCACCTTCCGCCGACCACTGGCGACAACATCGATGTACTGTGGAGACCTCACGCCCCACGTGTTGAGCAATTCGGCGGTACGTCCAGCCGGCCTCCCGCATGCCCACTATACGCCCTCGCTCAAAGTCCGTCAACTGCACATACGGTTCACGTCCACGCTGTCGCGGCGTGCTACCAGTGTTAAAGACTGCGATGGAGCTCCGTATGCCACGGCAAACTGGCTGACACTGACGGCGGCGGTGCGCAGCTAGCGCCATTCGACGGACAACACCGCGGTTCCTGGTGTGTCCGCTGTGCCGTGCGTGTGATCATTGCTTGTACAGCCCTCTCCGAATGCTGTCCGAAGCAAGTATGGTGGGTCTGACACACCGGTGTCAATGTGTTCTTTTTTCCATTTCCAGGAGTGTATTTGCGTCGGTAGTATTTACTTACCACATTACTCATATTCTGTAGCCAATGTATAGTGTGACAATTGCTAATTCTATAGGATAACAGGTATGTCAATGTCCGGACGGACAGTTCATAAATTTGTGAAAAAAAAAAGGCCACGATGAAGGTTTGAAAAGGAATCTGCCGTTTTGCAGTCCCATACCGTGGTTACACAGCCACGACGTAGCGGTTCTTGAAAGCCGCTCGATGTTGCACATCATCAGATTGGACTGTTCACTGTTTGTATTTTGCTTCTTTTTTTACTGTTTAGTACACCTTCTTCTTGCTTTCATGCTTGATGTGTGTTCAGTTTTATGACGCGCTGTCCATGGGGCCGGTTTACCACTAAAGCTGATTGCGCTGTGATGGGGAACTTCACAGGTCAGTAACGGGTAGACGTCTCCAGGAAATTTATGTCAAATACTAGAGTCTACCGTCGATTCGTGGTGCAAAAACTTTAACCTCCTAGGGGCAATTCAATCAAAGTTACAGCTGTTAATCGCATATTTTGACATTCGCAAATTTACAACGTGTGTGAGAAAATTAATGAGACTGATTTTTTTTATCCATCAAATTTTTTATTTATTTATTTTTATTTTCAATCAACAATATTATCCCCTTCAAAGTAGTTTCCTTCTGTAGCGATCCACCGTCGGAGTCGCCGTTCACAGTCTTCGTAGCTGCGCTGAAAGGTTTCAACTGATAGGGCCTTCAACCCTCGCAGTACCAAAGAACGTGGGGGCGGGAGGGTACTTTATGCCCACCTTTTGAAAATATTGAAATCTACTCAGCTACTTTATTTTTTAAAAATTTTGTAATAATAATTTATTGCCACCTCTGGTTGTTTTTCGTTTTTAGTTTTAAGCTTAATCGGAAAATTTAAGTTTTAGGGAGGTGGTCATAAAGTCTTCCCTCCCCCCCCTCCCCCCCCCCCTCCGCCACCCCTCGATAATAGTTGCGACTTCCCATAACGGTCGTCTTATTCCACGAAAAAGAGCATTCCGTGACCTTAGAACACCTGGACATTATATTTCTCTGGTTTGACAGCAATAATGGTCTCAACAATGATTTGCTTCCCTTTGGTTCTTTATTTTTTCCTGTTCAGTGGCACTTAGTCCAATCCTAGATACAGCTGTGACTAAAAATGTATCAGCCGGCCGCGGTGGTCTCGCGGTTCTAGGCGCGCAGTCCGGAACCGTGCGACTGCTACGGTCGCAGGTTCGAATCCTGCCTCGGGCATGGATGTGTGTGATGTCCTTAGGTTAGTCAGGTTTAAGTAGTTCTAAGTTCTAGGGGACTGATGACCACAGCAGTTGAGTCCTATAGTGCTCAGAGCCATTTGAACCATTTTTTGAACTAAAAACGTATCGACAATCACTTACTGAGAGAGAAATATCACAAATTTTGGAAGAATCTACAGATTCTCAAATTGAAGTTGATGAAACTGACTATGCACTGAGTGAAGCTGACGAGGAATGTGTTGTGCGCGAGGATGTGGACAGTGATAGAGTGCCTACAGACGCTGAAGATGAACTCTGCGCACCTGAAACAGATGACGCAGCGTGCGAGGTTAGTGACAAGTATGTCACAAGCACTGGAATAATTTCTACCTCCAAACCTCGTCACATCAGAAGGCGAGTAGCACAAAGACAAGGCATAAGAGACCAAGGTAACGTAGGAACAATAAGAGAATCATTTGAAAAGTTTTTGTCTTCAGAAATTGTCAACATTGTGTACCAATGAAGAGGCATTGAGGCAGAAAATACCGAAGAAAGACTGACTTGAATTCATGGCATATATAGGGCTACTTACTATTATTATTATTATTATTATTATTATTATTACAGATTTATGGTCCAACACTTCAGGAAGGTTTGTTTATGCTGCTACCATGAGCTGAACCAGATACCAGCAGCTTACTAAAATACTAAAATTTGACGACAGAGTCACGAAGCGATCGCAGGAATCGTGACGAGTTTGCTGAAATACGAGAAGTTTTTGATAAAATGAATGAATTACTGCCAAAATATTATTCTGTTGGGATGCATACTGTTATTGATGAAATGTCATTGTTCCGTGGCAGGTGTCCCTTCAAGATCTTAATGAAGGAAAAACCCGGTAAATACGGTCTACTTATAAGCATGTTCACAGACGCTAAAACCAGATAGTCCCTTATACTGGGAAAAGAAGTGATGGTACACAACAATCAGATTCCGCTGCAGCTGTGGTTAAACGCCTGGTGGTTCCTATAGATAATTCAGGGCGAAATGTCACTACACACATTGCACTTGATTCGGCGGAACACCTATGGAAGAATCACAAGCTAACTGTCGTGGGAACGTTACAAGCTACTAGGAAACACATACCTCAGGAACTGGAAGGCATCTCAAGACGGGAATTATATTCTAGGAAATTTGCTTTCAGTGATACTGGTATTGGAAATATTCCAATCATAGTTCTTTCTTATCTCCCCCGAGAAAAACCCAAACGAAATCTGCTGTTTCTGTGACGCCGCAATTGGTTCACCTACTGACACTAAGAAGAAAACAGTTATAAATTTATATTGTAATGAGGCTAAAGGTGACGTTGAAACGATATATCAAATAGTGAGGAAATAATCAAGTAACAGGGCTACAAGAAGGTGGCCGCTGTCTGTTTTCTATACTCTTGTAGACACAGCAGCGGTAAATAGTCACACACTGTTTTTGTTGAACTTCCTGGACTGGAATGAGAAAAAAACGTAATAAGCGACTACTTTTTCTTCAAGATCTGGGACTGCAGCTCACGAAATCATACATGGAAGAAAGGGCTACAAATATTGCAGGACTGCCAAAGCCTGTAGTTTCAAGTCTGGAGGGTATTCTTGGACGGAAAATCAAGCAGAACTACGGTGCAAAGGAAAACTATTTTATGTTCCAAGTGAGAAGCAGATTCCGAAGAAAGTGGTGCATAAAATCTTCTCACAAAACGGTGTTGTGTACCTAAGGTATTTGTATATACCTCACGCTTTTGTAGGATTTTTAATTATAGTAATGTGTACTTAAATAGTACTGTAAGAATTTTTACTACTAATTTTTCTCAAGATAATTAGACTTAGTAAACTTAAATGACGAAGTAAGTGAAAGATAGAAAATGCATTTTTGGAAACATTTTTAAAAGAAATATTCAGGTTCTGGATCCTGATTATGTATCACTAGATCTTTCAAGAGTATGTTATTAATGTAATTCGAGAACAATTAATTTTATTTGGTTTTAAATTTTTTATGGTGGGCGAAAAGTACGCCCCCCCCCCCTCCCCGTTGGTAATCTACGTTACTGAAAATAGTTTACCATTGCGAGGGTTAAACATGACGGTCACATTCTTTCTTTTCAAGATATTTTTCAATTCCGGGAAAAGTAACAGAGATTGAGATCAGGGGAATAGGGGACGGGGGGGTGGGGGATGGAAGAATAGGACTATCTTTCGAGGTCAAAAATTCCGCGATAGAAGCGGCTGTGTGATGCGGGGCGTTATAATGATGCAGCACCCACTTGTCTGCATGTGCAGAACTTAACATGTCGGCCATCATTCTTATCGCTAAACGTCGGCTTGATCTCACAAGACCACACACATCTAAGTTTTCGTCGGTTTTTGAAGTTCAAGGTCTCCTTGAGCGAGGTTCATCTATGTGTTCTGCGCCTTGCAAGAATGATTTGTGCTAGCGAAAAACTTGTGCTATTACGAAACGTTCTCCGGATAGGTATGTTCCAACTTTTTAATGGTCACACTCGCCGATTCCGCAAGTTTAACACCAAATTTGATGTCATAACGTTGCTTTAGTGTTCCGTTTTCGTAACACGCAACAGAAAAACAATTTCATTGATGTGCTCTCAAAAATCACATGATGGCTGTACGGAGCTGAAAGTCGGACTGAGCATCTGGATTTGATGAATGCACCGGTCTACAGAAGTAGGCTCACTGCTTTTCTCACATATCTCGTACTCCTGTAAACCTATAGATGAACCATGTACATACATAAACAAGTTTATACGGGTCCCTCAGAATGCGCGCACTACTCACACTTGATGTCCAGTTTCAATTGGCACTTTTCGCCCCCATGCACGTGTCTAAATAATTTTGCAGCTGGTTTTGATCATCTCCAAACGCTCTAAGACGCTGCTCAGATACTCCCCAAAACCGTTTATATAGATTAAGAACAGCAAAGGGCTAATAACACTTCCATGAGGAACGCCAGATATGACTTTCGCTTGTTTTCGATCACTATCCGTCAGTTGCTACGATCCACAGGAAATGACGAATCCAGTCGCACAACTCAGACGATACGCCATAGTGCAGCAGGAAATTGATATCGGGCCCTGGCCATCATGTCTTACAAGGATGCAGAAAACTGGAGAGGCCGACTCCATAAGCTCAGAGTAGCTGTTATACGCGAGGTCCTCCAGTATTTGCTGAATGTATTCCAGCCTTACCCTACATTTATTCCCTGACGTCTCAACATATATCATACCGATTTGTTAAATATTTTAGCCACTGTTTCCGTTTGACATTCGGTGTTCAGTACAATGTACTGCATTCTATTAGGCAATGTTCATTGAGAAATTCGGGTGTCTGTGACGATGTTGCACGGTACTGTACGCCTTAACGAAATATAGGAAGACGGAATGCCGGCCGCGGTGGTCTAGCGGTTCTAGGCGCTCAGTCCGGAGCCGCGCGACTGCTACGGTCACAGGTTCGAATCCTGTCTCGGGCATGGATGTGTGTGATGTCCTTAGGTTAGTTAGGTTTAAGTAGTTCTCAGTTCTAGGGGACTGATGACCATAGATGTCAAGTCCCATAGTGCTCAGAGCCATTTTTGAAGACTGAATGTATAGTATCTGATGAAAAGTATCCAGGCATCTGTTAGTGGACATTAATTTAGTACATGTCCAACTCGGCTTCAGCTCACGTAGGGACATTGTCAGTGGGTTGTCTGAATATCTGTGGCAGTCCATTCTTCCTCAAGAGGCGAAACCAGAAAAGGCAATGGCGGTGGACGCTGCGGTCTGCAACGAAGTCAACATCGTACCTAATCGCAAAGGTGTTCCATTGAGTATAGATCGGGAATCTGGACAGACTTGTGCAGTCCAGGAATGTTGCTATTCCTGAACTGTTTCCCCTATTCGTTGTCGATTTTTACTAATCTGTCTCGCATGTAAGCGAGTGTGTGCGTGTGGGTGCGTATTTACGAAACAAGCTGCTGCGCCGGCAGTAGCGCTGGGGCGCTGCCAAGGCCGCGCCGGCGCGCAGTAGCAATGCCGTAGCGGCTGTTGGCTGTCGCTCCGCGCGCCGCGAGTTAACGGCCCGTCAACCTAAGCTCCCCCTGGCGTTACCGAGGCGTCACTTCGTGTCTGCAGCAGCTGACTTCTCATCTCGCGCGTCCTCACCTGAGACACACTCGTGGCTTTAGCGACACTGTTAAGCCTGATCTACAACAAAGCGAATAAGAGCGAACCAGCAACAGCGAGCGAGAATTCTCTCCTACGTTGTAAAGGGTAGTCGAGCGCATTCCCTAGTGTTCGGTCTGCGTTCGCTGGTGTTCGGTCTGCGTTCGCTGGTGTTCGGTCTGCGTTCGCTGGTGTTCGGTCTGCGTTCGCTGGTGTTCGGTCTGCGTTCGCTGGTGTTCGGTCTGCGTTCGCTGGTGTTCGGTCTGCGTTCGCTGGTGTTCGGTCTGCGTTCGCTGGTGTTCGGTCTGCGTTCGCTGGTGTTCGGTCTGCGTTCGCTGGTGTTCGGTCTGCGTTCGCTGGTGTTCGGTCTGCGTTCGCTGGTGTTCGGTCTGCGTTCGCTGGTGTTCGGTCCGCGTAGTCTGCTGGCTTTCCACAGGTCCCACGCTAGTAATAGAAGGCACCACGACAACTGTGCCTTTCGTGAACATTATTGCCGACCACCTGCGTCCCATCACGCCTGACACCTTCCTCGACGGCTGTGGCACCTTGCAGCGTATCATGCACAGCGTATCGTGCACAGTGGTTTAATGACCGTAGTAGTGAGTTTACGTTGATATCCAGGCAGCCGAATTCGCCTGATTTGAACCCGATTGAAAACACAGTAGGGTGTCAGCTACACACCAACAACCACCGGCCCATAATGTACTGGATTTGCATGACCTGTGCAACGGCACCTTGTGCAACACTGGAAACGTACCAAGGACTGGTCTAACCCATACCACGCAGAATCTGTGCTGAATTGCATTGTGAAGCGGGACCAACACGCCAGTAACCAGGTCATCATGTTTCGACTCGTCATTGTATTTCTAATGGTACCGGTTTCGATTTCATCGAGTCATTATATAACCTAAGATCCGTACCTAAGGTGCCTAAAGACTGGAAAGTTCGGTCACTCACACCAGTACCCAAGAAAGGAAAGAGTACTCAGCTGAATTACAGACCCATATCACTAACGGCGATCTGCAGTAGGATTTTAGAAGATGCACCGTATTCGAACATTCTGAATTACCTCGAAGGACATGATTTATTGACAAAAAGCCAACACGGACTCGCAAAATATCTTTCTTCAGAAACACTATTTCTTTATTCTCAGAAAGTAATGAGTTCTATCGACAGGGGATGTCAAATTGATTACATACATTTATATTTCCAGAACACTTTTGATACTGGTCCACACAAGCGACTTCCAATCAGATTGCGCACCTATGCAGTATCCTCTGTGCGACCGAATTCGTGATTTCGTATCAGAAAGGGCACAGTTCGTAGTAAAAATTATTCAAATGGCTCTAAGCACTATGGGACTTAACATCTGAGGTCATCAGTCCCCTAGACTTAGAACTAATTAAACCCAACTAACGTAAGGACATCACACACATCCATGCCCGAGACAGGATTCGAACCTGCGACCGTAGCAGCAGCGCGGTTCCGAACTGAAGCGCCTAGAAGCGCTCGGCCACAGCAGCCGGCACAGTTCGTATTAACTAACGGAAAGTCGTCGACTCAAACAGAAGCCATATCTGGCGTTTCCTAAGGGAAGTCATAGGCCGTCTGCTCTTTCTTATCTAGGAGTATATAAATGATTTAGCAGGCAATCTGAGCAGCTGTCTTACGCTGTTTGGAACTCCAGTACAGCACTAGTGGCTGCCGCATCGCGATCGCGATCGCGATCGCGAAGTGGGGCCGAGGCAGTTCCAGATAAGTTTTATACTATGAAGATAATTTATGGATTTGTAGTATTAGCTTCACGATGTCCACTGTAGACAAACGGTAGCTACTGTTATTCTGAAGAACCTAGGTAAATTCTAGGCAAACGGTGCAATCGAGGCTGTTAATTATTAAAATTAAAACCTATGATGAACTCATGAAGCTGTCTGCACGGGTGCTTTTCGATCTCCAAAACCGTCAGGATGCGTCAGCATGAAATTTGTTGCAAAATTCTACACCAGAGATCGGCGTATAGGGGGTTATTTACTCGAATCTCTCGGATACACTTCTTGAAAATGGGAAGGACGAGAGATCTTTTTTTAATTTTTTTTTTGTATCGTTTGGCACCCTTTCTTACTTCAGCGACCTACGATAAACTACAGCCAGAAGTGGACCAAGTTCCTTCGTAATATTATTGCCTTTCTAACATAGCTCGCCCGTCCTTGTTGGTGCGTGATTAGCATAACGCAACGGGTCTTTTTTTCTCCGTGCCATTTCTGGCCATGTATCTTAATCCGCTGTCTCCTTCAGCATCTGACCGAGAAGTGATGGTCGCATTGCATGTCCCTACGTCCGTGGCGCGGTCATATTTTTAACTCCTTTTATGACAGTCTCGTATATTTCGCTTCCCCATTGTGTTCCCTGTAGATGCTTTTACGATACCGCGCAGCCCTGCCGACATTTCCATCTCTCTTTATCGCTTACTCCGTATTCTGTTTGCCAGTGGCGTGCTGGGTCTTGTCCAGAGCGGTGCAAAACTTCGTCGCGTTTCTTCGTTGTGTACTCATTGTTTCAGGTTTATGATTTATCAAAAAAAAGAACTCAGCACAATTATCAGCTCTCATATTGCGCCATTTATTTTAGTTTGCTTTGGCGAATACAAGTCTCCCTTTCGTCAGGATCCTTGTGATGTTCAGCCTGTTCTGTTCATATGTTACAAAATTTTGTATGCCTTTTGAAAGGTCTTACGAGTTAAGAATGGGCGGATCAGTTGTAATGAGCCAGAATACAGATCCAAAGGTGAAGGAGTCGATCGCTTGTCACTCAGGGATATATACACTGATCAGCCAGACCATTATGAGCACCTATCTAATAGCCCGTATGTCCACCTTTGGCACGAATAACAACGGCGACGCATCGTGGATGGAAGCAATGAAGCCTTGGTAGGTCGCTGGAGGAAGTTAGAACCAGCTCTGCACACAAGTAACGTAAATCCCATAAATTCCGGGGGGGGGGGGGGGGCGGCAGCGGCACGAGCTCAGACGCCACGTTCGATCACATCCCAGATGTGTTGGATCGGGATCAGATCTGGCTGATTGGAGATGGGTGGGGGGGGGGGGAGGCAGCACATCAATTGGCACTCGCCACTGTGTTCCTCGAACCACTCCTCGTCTTGTGACATGGTGCATTATCCTGCTGAAAAATGCCATTGCCTTCGGGAAACATGATGGTTATGAAGGGGTGTACGTGGTCTGCAGCCAGTGTACGAAGTCCTTGGCCGTCTCGGTACCTTGCACGAGCTCAATTGAACCCATGGATGCCCACGTGAATGTTGGCTAGAGCATAATGGTGCTACTGCCAGCTTGTTTTCCGTCCCGCAGTACAGGTATCAAGGAGCTGTTTCCGTGGAAGGAGACGGCTTGACGCCCTCCCATCGGTATGATGAAGGTATGTGTATTCTTGAGACAATACAACGCTCTGCCACTGTGCCTCCGTTCAGTGTCGATGGCCACGTGCCCTCTCCAGTCCTAATGTTAAAACTGTCACGTGCTTGTGTTGTCGGCTGTGGATAGAGTATCGTTAGGAGTATTCGCGGAATTTGTGTTCAGACACATTTGTACTCTGCCCATCATTAAAGTGTGACGTTAATCCTGTTTGACCAGTCGCCTAGCCTACGACGAGGGGTGGTCGCCATGTCTCGACGTGGTTTCATCCGGCTTTCGCCACGCGTCGAAGACACTCACCACGGCAGTCCTCCAACACCAAACAAGTCGTGCAGTTGCGGAAACTGTCGTGCCGAGCCTCCGGGCCACCTCAATCCACACTCGGTGAAACCAGACAGATCGCGCGCCTTGCCCATTCCACACACGGAGAGCATTCTCACCCATACTGCACGCACCACCAACAGTCATTCCTCGCCAGGTGACGCTGCTATCGCCTGGACTGGTTCGTATCGACAGTAGGTCTTTGGTGATAATGTTCTGGCTGATCAGAGTATTCGTCGTTCACCACTTCGTACACCTCTGGCAATATTTGTTGATTTTGAAAAAAATTGTGAGTTGTACCGTGGTTCGGAATCCACGTCAAAATATAGGTTTAACTGGGTGAGTGAGTCAGTTCAGAGGTCGGAGGAACGCAACGGCACACTCTCTCCAAAAGGATCGTACCTAGTGTGGCTCTGTGGTGTCAACTGCCCCTCGGATTGACGACAGCTTTATCTTCTAAATGTGACATAATCCGGGAAGTTCAGAATTTGTTTCTTTAATTCCATTCAACGTTCACAAAAAATTGTAGTCGAACTGTAATTTCGATCAGTAACGCGTATCTTCAGATCCATCAGGTAAAGAGAAACAAAGCACAATTGGTCAGCAATATATATTTTGTAAGCAATAAATTAATAAACAGTGAATTTGATTTATATGAATAAATCGTCATCGGCTGATACTCGTATCAGAGTTTTCATTTCTCTCTCTGAATAAATTGCCTATTCAATAAAAAAAACACACACTCCCCTGCCTAAACAGCTTCAAACGTCTAATTACCTTAGAAATGAGTTAACGTGTTACATATGTTCTGTTAAGCATGTAACTGGCAAAAAGTTTAGAGAAGGTTTGAAATTGTGTGTTAAGCTTGTTGAAAAATCGCGAAATGCCATCATTATGAAACTCTGGATGATTACAGTCTGGGTAATTTGTGCTCTACTGTGAGAAAAAATTAGTTTTTTACTCAACTCCGTGTATGACGCGATATCTCCTACACTGTGTCTCGTACAGTGATGTACTTTTGAAAGTACATCCAGTGGAGTCACTGATAAACTTAGGTACTGTGTACAAAATGTGTTGCGAGTACAGTCGGTAGAAAATGAGAAATAAATGAAAACCTCTTGAGTCTAATTCGTTATCGGAATTAACCAGACAAGTCGCTCCACCAGCTAATTACGGCCTTGCATCATCATCCACCGAATCAAGAAAGAGCTATCAATCCGTCGATACTTCCGGTTTCCGAGTATGCTGAGGTTTCTCGTGTTGAGTCAAATTAAACCCTTGCCCTACAGACAATTCCTTTAAGTTGCTGCTTAGCAACCATACTTCGCCCGGAACCCAAAAGCTTTGGTTTCCCGGAGACTGCTCGTCGAGTCATCGTAGGCACTGCTGCGGGTCAGTGGCCGGCATCGTTTATGGTCTGAACTAGGGCGGTATCTCATAGCCTTCGAACCTCTAACTTTCGTTCTTCATTAATGAAAACGTACTTGGCAACTGCTTTCGCTTCTCTTCGTCTTGCGACGGCCCAACTTCTAACATCGCAATACGAACGCCCCTGCCTGTTGCATAAACAGAAAAAAAGCAGTAATAAACTTTTGTCCTTTGATCATTTTGTAGGATTTATCAGCAATAAAAGTTTCGTAAAAGCTTGAATTGTGTGTTAAGTTTATTGGAACCCACTAAGAACTCTCATTCTCAAATACTGGGTGAATGAAGTTAGGGTTGCGCGCCGCCAGTTAACGGTGCCTCAAGACAAAGACAGCTTGTAACTGTAATACCTGTCTCTGCGAAATATTTAACATAAGATTACCCCTCTTAACGGGTAGAAAACGACAACGTATTAAATTCGTACAACAATCACGTAAAATATTGAAAATAAATTTTTTAGCCCTGGATAGGGAACTTCGAAATGATATCGGGTTCCCGGATAGTCGCTTAATAATATAGGTACATCATCCCTCCAAAAAATTCCGAGGCAGCACAGCAAACTACCACGATACGCACGTGTGGCCAGCTGCAAATCTTCGAGCAATCATGGAGGGGACGTCATGTTCGGTTCAGTATCTATGTATTTCGATGGCAAAGTGGAGCGGCCATACACTTTACTAAACAGATTGCTAGGTGCTGTGCGTACAGAATTATCAGTGTTACTGAAGAACGTTGCCCTTGTAGAAAGACAGCGACTGTGGTTTGTGACTACGCGGCGCCAGCCCTTTGTCTGCAGGTCATGCGGCACTATTATAGCTTACCGTAACGTTTCGTGGCCGATGGATTAGCCCAACAGATCCGGTGCCATGGTCACTCCGTTCACGGGACATGATTCCGTTGGATTTCCGGCTAAGGGAACATCTAAAGACTTTGTCGTATGCTCAAGTCCTTGCCAGTTTGCGGGTTTTAGTAGCCTGTGACACAATCCTAATAGAGCCAGGAATATTTGGAACAGTGAGTGATTCACTGCGAAGGAGGACTGAAGGGTGTGTCCGGATACGTGGTAACCACATGCAGCACTTCCCACAGTGTCTGCTTCTACGTAAGAAAAATGGTTCAAATGGCTCTAAGCACTATGGGACTTAACAGCTAATGTCACCAGTCCCCTAGAACTTAGAACTACTTAAACCTGACTAACCTAATGACATCACACACATCCATGCCCGAGGCAGGATTCGAACCTGCGACCGTAGCAGCAGCGCCGTTCCGGACTGAAGCGCCTAGAACCGCTCGGCCACAACTGGCCGGCCTCTACGTAACAGATGGGTACGAGAGGATAGAGTGGTCCATATCTCAAGAGGTACTCGGTTCCAGACATGTCATTATAACTTTTCTCCTAGTTTCGTCCAACACTAAACCCTGTAAGAATATGTGTCACGTTTCTAGTCACCTTGTTTACAGAAATCAGGCCAAAGTGGCATAGTCATAAGACGTACACAAAGTTGCTTGACATCGTCGAACAGGTGCAGCATCACAGTCCGTCCCAGGAACTGCGAACGGCGATGCTAAAGATAAAAGGAAATAAGTTGTGTGCTGCACGGTAAAACACCACTGCATCGCTGTCTCGATCGACCGATATACGCACGTGTGCAAACCTTGCAAACGAAAATAACACTGCCAAATAACGTAGCTCTATGAATCCTGGCGCATATATGCGAAGAATCGCTATAGTGTAGTACAGAAGGTTAGTGACAGAATTAGGCCATGAGTCGAACAGAAATGACAGCTCTATTACAAGAAAGTAATTATATTGAGGTCACCGCTATTCACGATGGCCAGTTACACATTACAAAAGGCAAGGCTTGGTTCTTAATGGGGTCTGTGATCACCGCGGATGCCGAAGCATGCTCTGTGCAACGTGCTCCCACAGTGGCCACGAGGTTGGTAGACAGCTCTTGTGGCAGGGCGTTCCATTCCACCACCAGCGCGGTTCACAAACGCTGGATGTTCGTTGGTGCATGTGCACGTGTTCCAGTACGTCTCCCCAACGTATCCTGCACGTGCTCGATGTGATTTATTTATTTATTTAACCTGATGAGATTAGTGCCATAAAGCCCTCTTACATAGGACCAGTTTTCCACACATGCAGCATTTCACACAGCAGAGTTACATCATGACAATAGTTTAAATAAGAAAATTAGATTACTCTAGTGAGAGTATGAATAAAGACTAATGACTAAGACCTAAGAAAGTAAATGTTATACATACAAATTATGATAAAAGGAATAACAATAACAGTAAAAAAATCAAATAATAATGATAAACATCAGAAAAATTGGCAATAGTAATGAAGATTTATGCAGATGTACGTTAATATCTTGGTGTGTAAAGTAGACGTTTACTAGTATAGCGAGTTTTGGGGAAGGGAGATTTAAGGAGGGGGAAAGAGGGAACTAATGAGTTGAAGTGCATTCATGTTCAGAGGAAGGCATTACTGTTGCTTAAGTAGATACGTCATTAACTGTTTTTTGAAGCCGGACATGTTTTTAAGTTCTCTAACATAGGGAGGTTATTCCAGAGTCGGGTTCCCGCTACTGTAAAGGACTTGGAGAAGGTGACTGCGCGATGCAGTGGAACGGAGAGGATTTTATTATGATGGGAACGTGTGTTTCTGTCATGTTGTTCCGACATAAGCGTTAAGGAGGAGGGGAGATACGAGGGACAGTGTACATTTATAAGGCAGTAGATGAGACAGAGTGTATGGAAATCTCCGCGTTTGTCTGCACGCAGCCAGGACAATTTTGCATATGCTGGTGAAATGAAATGTGATCAAAAAATCGAACGTCGCAGATGTATCGGACGCAGGCATTCATAACCAGTTCCAGACGTCGCGAATTTCCCTGAGAGAGGCCTTGTAGGAAAATATCGCTGTAGTCAATGATTGGGAGTATAAGCGTTTGTACTAATTTCTTTTTCAGATCGAAAGGGAGTAGTTTTTTATATTTTTGTAGGACATGAAGGAATGCTGATGCTTTTTTGCACACGTTGCAGTTACGTGCTCTGTCCAATTTAGATTTTCATCTATTATTAACTCCCAAACTCTTTGCTGCGGGAGAGAAGTTCATATTTGTTCCATTTAGGATAAGAGATGGTACGGATTCCCGATGTTTTGGGCTGATGAGCTTAGAGTGACCAACAAGTACCGCTTGGGTTTTAGATGGGTTTAGTTTTAGTCCTATGTCCTGTGCCCATTTTGATAGTGCATCGAGGTCAGTATTGAAATTTTCAATAGCTTTCTTAAGATTACTTGGTTTCGCAGATGCAACTGAAGGTCATCAGCATACATATGATATTTGCAATAGGTCAGAATCGATGACACATCATTGACATACAGAGAGAAGAGTATAGGACTCAATACTGAACCTTGGGGAACACCTGACACTACCTGCCGCCATTGTGATTTTATATTCCCGGACAGGACGCGTTGCTGACGAGACGTCATGTATGAGCGAAACCATTGCACTGCACTTGGTGAGAAATTTAGACCGCTAAGTTTGGCTATTAAGAAGTCGACAGTATCAAGATTTTAAGACGTGGGAACGGCCAGACCAGTCCATTCGCCAGATATCCTCACCTTCCAAGAGCTCCTCGATTTGGCCAGTTCGATGTGGTCGCTCGTTGTCGTCCAATCAAACGTTGCAAGGCATCCCAGATAAGCTCAGCAATGTTCATGTCTGAGGAGTTGGGTGAGCAACGTCCATGGAGCCACTCTGTAGCAATTTTGGACGTGTGCGATGTCGCATTGTCCTGCTGGAATCGTCCAAGTCCGCCGGAATGCACAGTGGACGTGAATGAATGCAGGTGATCAGATAGGCTCCTGTCAGAGTCGTATCTAGACGTATGAAGGGTCTCGTATCACTCCAACTGCACACGCCCCACACCATTACAAAGCCCCCACTAGCTTGAACAATTCCCTGGTTACATGCAGGGTCCATGGATTCATGACGTTTAACTCCATACCCAAACACTCCCATACGCTCGATACAATTCGAAACGAGAAGCGTCCGACCAGGCGACATTTTTCCAGTATCAACAGTCCAATGTCGATGTTGACGGGCCCAGGTTTGGCATAAAGGTTTGTGTCCTGCAGTTGTCAAGGGTACGCGAGTGGCCCTTCGGTTCCGAAAGCCCTTTGGAATGATGGTTCATTGAATGGTTCTCACGATGATACTATTAATGGCCCAGCACTGAAATCTGCATCAATTTGCGAAAGTGTTGCACTTCTGTCACGTTGAACGATTCACTTCAGACGTCGTTGGTCCCTTTCTTCCATGATCTTTTTCCGGCCGCAGCGATGTCGGAGATTTGACGTTTTACGGGATTGCTGATATTGAAGGTACTCTCGTGAAATGGTCGTACGGGAAAGTCCCCACTTCATCGTCACCGCGGAGATGCTGTGCCCCACCGCTCTTGCGCCGACTACAACACCACGTGCAAACTCACTTACATCTTGATAACCTGCTGTCGTAGCAGGAGTAATAGATCTAACAACTGCGCCAGACACTTGCTGTCTTATATAGTCGTTGTCGACAGCAGCGCCGTATTTTCCCTTTTTACACATCTCTGTATTTCAATACGCATGAAAATACCAGTTTCTTTGGCGCTTCAGTGTTTGTGTACATAATATGTAAAGGGGAAAGATTATTACCACAAATTTCTAAAAGTTCTTGGCCGATTTACTTTACATTTCTACACGATTCCCTGATGAACATTTCGGTTGACATAGACTACATATTTTTTAATATATACGATGTATAAATTATGCATTACAGATACATTCCTCCAATTTGTGATTTAAAAAGGAATCAAAGGATAATCTACGATTGTCCTCGATGGTGAGTGTTCATCGGAGGTGAGGGTATCATCTGGAGTGCCCCAGGGACGTGTGGTAGATCCGCTGTTGTTTTCTATCTACATAAATGATCTTCTGGATAGGGTGGATAGCAATGTGCGGCTGTTTGCTGATGATGCTGTGGTGTACGGGAAGGTGTCATCGTTGAGTGACTGTAGGAGGATAAAAGATGACTTGCACAGGATTTGTGATTGGTGTAAAGAATGGCAACTAACTCTAAATATAGATACATGTAAATTAATGCAGATGAATAGGAAAAAGAATCCCGTAATGTTTGAATACTCCATTAGTAGTGTAGCGCTTGACACAGTCACGTCGATTAAATATTTGGGCGTAACATTGCAGAGCTATATGAAGTGGGACAAGCACGTAATGGCAGTTTTGGGGAAGGCAGATGGTCGTCTTCGGTTCATTGGTAGAATTTTGGAAAGATGTGGATCATCTGTAAAGGAGACCGCTTATAAAACACTAATACGACCTATTCTTGAGCACTGCTCGAGCGTTTGGGATCCCTATCAGGCCGGATTGAGGGAGGACATAGAAGCAATTCAGAGGCAGGCTGCTAGATTTGTTGCTGGTAGGTTTGATCATCACGCGAGTGTTATGGAAATTCTTCAGCAACTCGGGTGGGAGTCTCTAGAGGAAAGGAGGCGTTATTTTCGTGAATCGCTAGTGAGGAAATTTAGAGAACCAGCATTTGAGGTTGACTGCAGTACAATTTTACTGCCGCCAACTTATGTTTCGCGGAAAGACCACAAAGATAAGATAAGAGAGATTAGGGCCCGTACAGAGGCATATAGGCAGTCATTTTCCCCTCGTTTTTTTGGGAGTGGAACAGGGAGAGAAGATGCTAGTTGTGGTACGAGGTACCCCCCGCCACGCACCGTATGGTGGATTGCGGAGTATGTATGTAGATGTAGGTGTAATTGTTATTATTAAACTTTTGGTTTTCTATTGTTATGTGTTTGCAAAAGTCAGAACCGGAAGTGTAGAATGTGATTTTTATGAATGCCACACGTGAAGACGGAGTCATTCGTTGCATTCCGTTGACAGCCAGAGACTCAGATGCGCCCTTCCATTTAAATCGATTGCAGTTTTCCACGCGGCTTGCATTCGTTATGTGAACTCACTTTGTGTGGCAGATAATAAACATCGCGTCCAGCGCCGGGCACTGCAGCTAGTCTTATATAAACGTTGTTTTGAAATGACCACCGCGTCGCGCTCTTTAATTTGAGACGTCGTGCATGTCTGTAAGTTCGTTAGTGTCCACAGAAGGTGCATTTATTAAAAACACAATAGCGCTGCCGCCATCTTCCTCGGTGGAAACGCCGGAAGTGCAGGACACCGGACTTCCGGTGCGAGCCGGTTTGAGGGAGAGTTGAACTCTACTGTGGGGACCCATTTCCGCAGTGTCTGGGGGTCTCGCTGCGATAAACGGCTTTCCACAGCTAGCGTACACTCACAGTAGGAACTTGTTTCCTGTCCAGCAGTCTAGTACAGCGTGCAGTAATGTGCGACGCGTGTTACTAGGACTACTTAGATTGAAGATATGTTTAATGGTCAAATAACTTCGATCAGTTGCTTTATTTTGGTGATTTATTTCGTCTTTATCAGTTACAGGTTGCTTTGCCCATCACGAGACGATATCTAGGTAGTTTGCAATGTGACAGATTTGGTTGTAGGTTTTGTCAAAACGAAAAACTACCTTGAGTGTCAGGGGCTCCGCATAATTGTGAACACATTTCTTCTCCGCGCATCTGTCACAAACTTGTCTGACAGACCGACGTCCGCTGGTGGTCTCGCTCAGAGATTCACAGACCTCGGACCACGCCCACGTCAAGACGCGATCGTTCTGCGTGTAGTGTTACAAATCTCGCCTCTTAGTGTCAGAAGGCTTCAGTAAGTGCGTGACCAATATTTTTGGTTTCGTTGGTGTGTAGGGTATGTCCACACGCCACCCGCGTTACCCTGTTATTGTACTGTTAACTTCTTATAGCTTAACTAAACTACAGGCAGGACTGTGGCTAGCGATATGAGTAAAATTCGTTAACACAAGCTCGGCACAGTTCAATAATTAACAACCCTTACTAAGTGTTGTTAATGCAGTGACTGATTCGCGAGCTCGATCAATAATGAATTAAGTGTGGTTCTTCCCGCTATTGTTAAAAGTTCGATAAATCCGTTGTAGATAACTTCTCAAGACGTCATAGACCTAGACTTATGGCCCGAAAAAAAAAAAAACACTTTCTCTCTCCAAAGCGCCGCTTTCCGCGTCTTCAAAGCAAATTTTGAACTGAGTTTTCTGTGTTGTTAGTCGGAATTTAACATTACCGACTGCTTCGAATATATGAAATGGCCAAATTCTAGACAGTTATTAGTAAATGTGACTACATAGACACAGTTTTGCAGATACTCAAAGTTAGGAAAAATATTTTTAAAAAAAGAAAGCAGTGAAATGTTTTATAAAATATTTTCCCTGTATTCCTTTACCAGTCGTGCACATGAAAATACACACATCCAAAAAAGTTTTGCATCACCTCGGTTCCGAGAGTTCAGGAACCTGTACAGAAAATTGGAATAGAGATCAACATAAACATCATTTCCGCTCTTTTTATTGCTCATGAAAACCACGCATTGCATGTTGTACCACCATACAGCGAGACCTTCATAGGTGGTGGTTCAGATAGCTGTACACTCCGGTACCTCTAATACCCAGTAGCACGTCCTCTTGGATTGATGCATACCTGTATTCATCGTGGCATACTATCCACAAGTTGATCACAGCACTTTTCGTCCAGATTGTTCCACTCCTCAACGGCGATTCGGCGTAGATGCCTCAGAGTGGTTTTTGGGTCGCGGAGTCTGTAAACAGCCCTGTTCAACCTATCCCAGGCATGTTCGATAGGGTTCATGTCTGGAGAACATGCTGGTCACTCTAGTCGAGCGATGTCGTTATCCTGAAGGAAGTCACTCACAAGATATGCACAATCGGGGCGCGAATTGTCGTCCATGCACACGAATGCCTCGGCAATATGCTGCCGATATGGTTGCACTATCGGTCGGAGAATGGCAGTCATGTATCGTATAGCCGTTACGGCGCCTTCCACGACCACCAGCGGCGTACGTCGGCCTCACATAATGCCACCCCAAAACAGCAGGGAACCTCCACCTTGCTGCTCTCGCTGGACAGTGTGCCTAAGGCGTTCAGCCTGACCGGGCTGTCACCAAACACGTCCCGACGATTGTCTGGTTGAAGGCTTATGCGACACTAATCGGTGAAGAGAACATGATGCCAAATTCTGAGTAGTCCATTCCGCATGTTGATGGGCCCATCTGTATAGCGCTGCATGGTGTCGTGGTTGCAAAGATGGACCTAGCCATGGACTTCGGGAGTGAAGTTGCGCACCATGCAGCCTATTGCGCACAGTTTGAGTCGTAACACGATGTCCTGTGGCTGCACGAAAAGCGTTATTCAACATAGTGGCGTTGCTGTCAGGGTTCCTCCGAGCCATAATCCGTAGGTAGCGGTCATCCACTGCAGTAGTAGCCCTTGGACGGCCTGAGCGAGGCATGTCATCGACAGTTTCTGTCTCTCTGTATCTCCTCCACGTCCGAACAACATCGCTTTGGTTTACTCCGAGACGCCTGGACACTTCGCTTGTTGAGAACCCTTCCTGGCACAAAGTAACAATGCGAACACGGTCGAACCGCGGTATTGATCGTCTAGGCGTGGTAGCACTGCAGACAACACGAGCCGTGTACCTCCTTTCTGGTGGAATGACTGGAACTGTCAGAACCCCTCCGTCTAATTCCGTCTCATAGGCGCTGCTCATGCATGGTTGTTTACATCTTTGACCAGGTTTCGTGACATCTCTGAACAATCAAAGGGACTGCGTGTGTGATACAGTATTCATAGTCAACGTTCTGCGTTCTGGGAACCGTGGTTATGCGAAACTTTTTTTGATGTGTATTTATTAATGGTCATTTATAAAAGTTCGGAGAAAAGAATTATTAGCAACTGAGAGCCGTTCATCAGCGCACGCCTCGACTCACCGAACTCGCAAAGCCAACGAACTCTTTATATATTAAAGATCCTGGCACTCCATCCTTTAAGTCTTATTGTAGACTCTTGGTTCTTGTATATATTGTATAGTACCCGTCGTTCCCCATAGCTTATTCCTTTTTTCTCAGGATTTCGAACATTTTGCCCATTTTACATTGCAGAACGCGTTTTCTAGGCGGAAAAATCCTACGAACGTGTCTTTATTTTTCTTCAGTCTTGATTGCATTATCAACCGCAACGTCAGAACTGCCTTTCTTTACCTTTCCTAAAACCAAACAGATAGACATCTAACAGATCATCAGTTTTCTTTTACATTCTTGTCAACGACTTGGATGCAAGAGGTATCAAGCTGATAGTGCGTTAGTACTCGCGTTTTTATTTTTATTATTATTATTATTATTATTATTATTATTATTATTTTACCTGTTGTCATTTTCGGGATTGTATGGATGATATTTTTCCTGTGTCTGATGATATGTCGCCAGACTAATATATTGTACACACCACTGTAAATTGTCGTTATATTGCCATTTCGCCCAACCGTTCTAGAAATTCTGACTGAATGTTATGTATCCCTTCTACCTTGTTTGGCCTTAAGTTGTCGAAACCTCTTAAATTTTAATTCTAATGCTGGATCCCATATCTCTTTCTTATCCACCCCAGTTTGTTCCTCTGTCAGATCATCAAGTTAGTTCTCCGTTTCATAGGGACCTTCATTGTATTCTTTCCACCTATCCGCTCTTTTACCTGCGTTTCGTAGTGGAATTCCCGTTGCACGCCTGCAGAAGACCTGGGCTCGAATCACGGACTTGGTACAAATTTTCATTCGTCACTTCAGTCTGCGCATATACACACCTTTGGTTTTAATTTCACCAAAGGTTGTGTGAACTTTTCTATATTCAGAGCCAGCCCTTCCGACGTGCATTTCGTTTTTGATTACTTCACGCTTTTAATGCACCATTATGCCTTGACTGCCCTGCGTTTGCTATTTATTACATTCCTTAGTGATATAGATTGGTGTTCTCCTGTCTTTCCTTGAACATTCCTGAACTGTTTCACCTGTTACCCAAGGATTTTCTGCAGCTTCCTACCTTGTTATGTTTCTATGGAACACCTGTGGTTGTTGATTTTAGAGATGCCTCCTACTCTCAACTCAACTTGCTATTGTGATACGCCTTATCGCTGTATCCACATCCTTAGCGAACTTCAAATGCGTCTGATGATTCCCCAGTACATCAGTATCCCACTTCCTTCCTCACTGATTCTTGCACACAATTCTATTAAATTTCAGTTTACGCTCCATAATTACTAGACTGTGTTCTGACAATGAGTCTGTATTTGCTTGTGCATACGCCTTATAATTCGATGTCTGATTTCGGAATCTGTTGATTAATTGTGTCTGGGGATTGGTCTGCATCTTTAAAATTGCTGTTTCCTGTTGCCTGGGAAGGGTACCACCAACCTTGACATTCATCTTAATGTTGAGGGAAAATCTCCCTAACAATCCCACTACCGTCAAGGAAGGTTTAATTTAGCCTTTCGCCTCCCTCTTAAGGGCATTATCATCTTCCAGAATGCCCTCGAAGATTTATATGCTTGGAAATATTATGTCGATTCCTAGAATGATTCATTATGTCTATTGTCTGTCCTGTGGTGGTATGTGGGTACGGATATTTAAAACTAGGGAATTTCAGTCTGGCTGTTAAAGTAAGTTTCTTGTCAAGGTGTCTGTTGATAACCTGCACCCTCTATACCGACACAGCTTTAACTTCGTGTTTTACTTTCTGCCTTTCATTGCGATATAATTAATTCAGATGTCAATGGGTACGTAAAATACCATTGCGTGGTACTTACTTCACTTGCGATAACTGGAGCTCAAAAAAATCTTTCATTTACTCACCGAATTCTGTCTTCAATAACATGGTCAAATTATTGATAAATCCGAAGCACTTCTTTACTTTCACTTACGTTCAGTATAGCAACGGCGAATAGTTAGCTTGGAAGTAATTACTTTTATTTCATTCTCAAGTGCGTTAATGTTGATTTTAACTGTATGAATCCTAAAAGTTCGAAAAGACAATCGGACTACTGAACGATTGAAACTGATCGCAGGTTCGGTCGCATTTAATAAATGGAAGTTAATACTGCTGTAATTGGCAATTGGGATTAAACACTACACACAAACGAAAACATTCCGCATTTAACTATGTTACATTTTGTGGTTGTTCTGAATTTGATCTTCAAATAATTGGAAAGGAAATTGTGAAGGATAACATCAGGTTAAAATTAAATTCTCTCACTTTCATTGTTCCACATAAGAGTCTATAGAACACAGTTCGATAACACATCTGATCAGCGAATATAAATGAAAATGGAATGGTCGATTTAGCCATTGTATGTTCCTTTTGTAATGGAGTACACAGGATCTTTGTCCTCTTTCTTTTGCTTCAAAGTGGTCGTACTGCAATGTTTGACGGTCGCTTCTTTTTACACTCCAACGGCCCCTACCGCAGTGGTAACACCGGTTCCCGTCAGATCACCGATGTTAAGCGCTGTCGGGCTGGGCTAGCACTTGGATGGGTGACCACGCTGTCTGCCGAGCGCTGTTGGCAAGCGGGGTGCACTCAGCCCTTGTGAGACAAAGTGAGGAGCTGCTTGATTCAGAAGTAGCGGCTCCGGACTCGTAAAGTGGCATACGGCCGGGAGAGCGGTGTGCTGGTCACACGCCCCTCCATATCCGCATCCAGTGATGCGTGTTGGCTCAGGATGACACGGCGGCCGGTCGGTACCGTTAGGCCTTCATGGCCTATTGGGGAGGAGTTCTTTCTTTTTACGCAGACGTATTATTTAACATCGTTTTATTAGGGTTTAGTGACGACTTGAACAAAAAGAAAGGGGGGGGGGGGGCAGCGGAAATGTCTTCAAATATGGCTGTGGCGCCATAACGTCGTAGTCAGCTGTCGGTCTTAGACGTATTTTCCCTAGTGGCTCACCAGGTCGCTCATACAACTCTTCTACTGCCTCTTCGGCCACTTCTGGCCGCTGTGTGTAATATTCATTTTTCAGGGTTAAAAGTGTTTGCCGCATGTGCTAACGCTGTTAGCCAGGCAGTAGTTACGTACTCCAGTACAGGTGTCATAAAACTGCAGTACATGACACTGGCCAAAATGGCCACTGCCTTTACATAGCCTCGCTATGTCCTTGAAAGACAAAATTCACACGTATCACTGTACAAAGTACACAGCTAAACATGTTACATTACTGGCGCCTGAGCTCTGAGATCTTCGAGATGTTAAAAATGATCGTCTTTTAATCAGAAAATCAAACATGTTTGTCGTTGGTTCCGCGTCAACCTTAAAACGAATAAAAATTACAGTTTTAAACACTGCTGCCAACAGAAACCGTGAATAAACTTTCAATAACTGCCTGTGTACATAATATATTAAATAAGAATTACAACAGCTTTACCATCGTGATTTTACTTTTTTGCTGCGATCCTTGGTTTTTGTGGGATGTCTATCTTACTCAGTCTTATTGACGAAATTAGTGTTATTTACAATTGCCTCTTTTAAACCAAAGAGAATCAAAGCTCTACAGAAAATCGGTGATCTCTACTATCTAATAATGCCGCAACACCGATTGTCTTCCAATTTATTTGGTTCCAAAATTCAACTCTCAGATTCAAGATTCCGGCTCAAAACTAAAATTTTATTGCGTTAATAGACATTCTGAAGCTATCTGCTGCTAGTGCTGTACAAGTGCTGTCAGTTGACACTCTGTCTATAGACATTACTTGAGGCATTTAGAAGTTTTAAATTTTAAAGATAGTAGATACACTCCTGGAAATGGAAAAAAGAACACATTGACACCGGTGTGTCAGACCCACCATACTTGCTCCGGACACTGCGAGAGGGCTGTACAAGCAATGATCACACGCACGGCACAGCGGACACACCAGGAACCGCGGTGTTGGCCGTCGAATGGCGCTAGCTGCGCAGCATTTGTGCACCGCCGCCGTCAGTGTCAGCCAGTTTGCCGTGGCATACGGAGCTCCATCGCAGTCTTCAACACTGGTAGCATGCCGCGACAGCGTGGACGTGAACCGTATGTGCAGTTGACGGACTTTGAGCGAGGGCGTATAGTGGGCATGCAGGAGGCCGGGTGGACGTACCGCCGAATTGCTCAACACGTGGGGCGTGAGGTCTCCACAGTACATCGATGTTGTCGTCAGTGGTCGGCGGAAGGTGCACGTGCCCGTCGACCTGGGACCGGACCGCAGCGACGCACGGATGCACGCCAAGACCGTAGGATCCTACGCAGTGCCCTAGGGGACCGCACCGCCACTTCCCAGCAAATTAGGGACACTGTTGCTCCTGGGGTATCGGCGAGGACCATTCGCAACCGTCTCCATGAAGCTGGGCTACGGTCCCGCACACCGTTAGGCCGCCTTCCGCTCACGCCCCAACATCGTGCAGCCCGCCTCCAGTGGTGTCGCGACAGGCGTGAATGGAGGGACGAATGCAGACGTGTCGTCTTCAGCGATGAGAGTCGCTTCTGCCTTGGTGCCAATGATGGTCGTATGCGTGTTTGGCGCCGTGCAGGTGAGCGCCACAATCAGAACTGCATACGACCGAGGCACACAGGGCCAACACCCGGCATCATGGTGTGGGGAGTGATCTCCTACACTGGCCGTACACCACTGGTGATCGTCGAGGGGACACTGAATAGTGCACGGTACATCCAAACCGTCATCGAACCCATCGTTCTACCATTCGTAGACCGGCAAGGGAACTTGCTGTTCCAACAGGACAATGCACGTCCGCATGTATCCCGTGCCACCCAACGTGCTCTAGAAGGTGTAAGTCAACTACCCTGGCCAGCAAGATCTCCGGATCTGTCCCCCATTGAGCATGTTTGGGACTGGATGAAGCGTCGTCTCACGCGGTCTGCACGTCCAGCACGAACGCTGGTCCAACTGAGGCGCCAGGTGGAAATGGCATGGCAAGCCGTTCCACAGAACTATATCCAGCATCTCTACGATCGTCTCCATGGGAGAATAGCAGCCTGCATTGCTGCGAAAGGTGGATATACACTGTACTAGTGCCGACATTGTGCATGCTCTGTTGCCTGTGTCTATGTGCCTGTGGTTCCGTCAGTGTGATCATGTGATGTATCTGACCCCAGGAATGTGTCAATAAAGTTTCCCCTTCCTGGGACAATGAATTCACGGTGTTCTTATTTCAATTTCCAGGAGTGTAGATTCGTATCTTTCATTGTTAGCACCTAAAGTACTATTATTGTACAGGGTGGCCAGAAACAGTGTGAGAAGCTTGTGAGTGTGTTTCGGGGGGTGTTGCACTGAAAAATAATTGTCAAGGAAAAAATTCCATACGTTGCGCCCTTTTCGAGTTACTTAGCACTGAAGTTAGCCAATCAGCTCCTTGCGCGGGGAAATTCAAGCAGTTTCACGGGGTAAAATGCGGTAATGCACAGACATTTGAGGGTCCGTGAGTTACTACTAGTGCAAACCCTCATTAACAGTTAAAATGTCTTTTTTTCGGAGGTGATTTAAGGTGCTGTTGTTAGCTTTGAGGAAACCAGACGAAGATCAAGTTAGTCACCGCTGTCTCTGGCGGGCGCTTGAATTTGCCTGCGCAACGACTTGTCTGGCTAATTTCAATATTAAATAAATCGGAAGCGAAGCAAAGTATGCAATATTTTTCTTCACAACTATTTCTCAGCACAACCTACCGTGCAGCACTGTTACAATTTTTTCAGACTGTTTCTGGCCACTCTGTATTACAAAGCGACTACCATGGATCCTGTAAAACACACCAGTTGCGGATTGCCTATCTTATCGCTTCCAGAGCAACAAAACTTAACGTTTTCAATATTTCACGTAATCGCTAGTCGAATTTAAAAATTTAAAGTACCGTCATAATATACCCATTAAGAGGTATAATCTTACGTTAGACGTTTAACACAATAAGACAGGCATTACAATTAGATGACTGTGTGTTTGAATGGAGACAGCATAACTCGTGGCTCGCAAATTACCCAGACTATATCTATCCAGTATTTGTGAATGAGAGCACTCTGCGACTTCCAACAAACTCTACACATAATTTCAAACTTTTTTCACTGACAATACACAAAATAATGAAAGGAAAAAAAGTTTATCGCTTAGTAGATTTTCGCTGTTCATGCAGTGAAACTTCAGTACCACACATGACGTTTTAATTTATTATTTCTATTTATTATTTACTAACGTCTCCATTCGCATCATAGTTTGCAGACAGTATCCACACACACTACTGAATGTGCCTGCAAAATTGCGCCGTATGTTTTGCTTAGAATCCGGCGCGAATTACCCAGACCACATTTATCCAGTGTTTCATAATGAGAGCACTTAGGTTCTTAAAACGAACATTAATCATAATATCAAACTCTCTCTAAACGTTTTGTCTCTTTCATGCTTAATGTTAAATATTTAACGCATTAACTCACTTCTTCATCTTCATCTTCATCTTCCTCTTCATCTTCCGTTACGGCCTCTATAGGAGCACGGGCAGCCCCTTCGTGGACTGTATTTTCCTCTTCTTCTCCCACAACCTCTTCATTCTTTCTCTTCTTCTCTCCCGCTCTTCTTCAGAGATCTTCAGTGTCCGTTTCTCCTGTCGGCTCCACTGGTGACATTCTAATCTTTTCCTGTACTATTTTCTGTCATTGATCTCCGGCATATTGGTCGGTGTGTATTTGTTCCTCCAATTTTCCTTTCCTTCGACCTTGATCCCCAGTTCCAACCAGTCCTTCCGAAGTTCAACAACGCACTTGGTTCCTGTCTTTCCCCTTGTCCTCCCTGTTGTTTCCCACGCTCCCGTCGTCATTCTGTCCATACTCATTCTAAATACATATCCAGCAAACCTTGCCCTTTTGAGTCTGATTTCCCCGAATATTGTTCTCATTTTCTGGTACAATGCTTCCCTAGGTCTTGGCATCCACCTCTCTCCACCTGTTTTGGGACTTAGTATTTTTCTCAGTATTTTTCTCTCTTCTTCCTCTAGTTATTCTGCCCTATTTCTTCCTAGTATTATCGTCTCAGCTGCATATAATACTGCATTCCTCACTGTTGCCTTGTAGTGGCTTATCCTTGCCTCTGTGGATATATTTTTATTGTATACCTCTCTCGTCATGCAGAAGGCTGACGTCACCTTCTTTATCCTCTCTGTTATTCCCTCCTTGCTCCTGTTCCTTCCTGTTATAAATTCTCCCAGGTAATCAAATTTGTCCACCATTTACACAGTGCCCTCCGGTGTTTCCCAGACGTTTGAATCTGTTTGACAATTAGGATTCGATTTCTTTACAGAATCTGGTGTGCAACAGGATCTAACCCCCCAGGGGATCCACAACTCTTTTGTGGATACGTGTGTAGCGAGCACGGGACCCCGAGCTAATGTGGCCTTCCTTCCTTTCCGGGCTGCATACCTTCCCTTTCCGTATCCTTCCCCATCCCCCATCTTGGCCCCCCCCCCTCACCTCTGTCTCTTTCCTTCCCTTTCTCCCCCTCTGGGGAGTATGGTTTGTGCCTACGTCCGGAGACGGACGCTTGTAAATGTACCGCACTCTTCGCCTTCCTTGCTTGTATGTCTTCATCTTTCTTCGTCTTTCTCTATTCCTTACCTCTTCTCTTTACCTCTTCTCTTTACCCTTTTCTCCGCTGCGGCGTTTGAGACCTCTCTTCTTTCCTTTCCCTGTCTCTTTCTTCCTCCCTGTGCGTGTCTGAAGGCCGACCCACGCACTTCCATGCGTAGCCGGTGACGGGGTAACGCGTAATTCCCCGCCCCGGGTAGACAGGTAGGACACGTACGTACCCCCTGGTAAAGGCCAGGCCCAGGGAGGGGTGATTACCCGAGCTGATACCTTCCGAAAGTGCCGATTGGTCCCTCCGTCCGTTTGTCGGGAGGTGTGACCTGAGGTGTGAACAATCACCTAAGGCGGGTGTGCCCTCGGTGAGGGCCCCCACAAGGGAGGAGCGCGCCATCGGAGACGCCGGTAATCATGGGGGATTCTTCCGCAATGGTTTCCTCACCTTCCACTATGTCTGCTCACAAACGTAAGTTCACTGAGTCTCAGCCACAGACGGTTCTTCCATCGTTGCCACAGTTCCTTGTTGTTTCTCGGTCTGACGAAGGTCACGACTTTTCCACGGTCAACCCTTTCATTATTCAGAAAGGTGTCGACGCAATTGCGGGTCCTGTAAAGTCTTGTTCCAGATTACGGAATGGCACCCTGTTGTTAGAAACACACAGTGCCCTCCAGGCTCAAAAATTGCTGCGTACTTCTCTGCTCCACACCTTCCCTGTCCGGGTGGAACCGCACCGTACCTTAAATTCCTCGCGTGGAGTCGTTTATACGCGCTCCCTCGATGGATTGTCTGACGAAGAAATTCAGCACTATCTGTCTGACCAAGGCGTCACGGCTGTTCATCGGGTTATGAAAAGGGTTGACTCGAACATCATTCCAACCCGCACTGTCTTCTTGACATTTGACAAAGTTCAACTGCCATCAAAAATCAAAGCAGGCTATGAGATAATTTCCGTTCGCCCTTATGTCCCAAACCCTACGCGTTGCTATCGATGTCAGCGGTTCAACCACACCAGCCAGTCCTGTTCCAATCCGGCCAAATGTGTTACGTGTGGCAGGGATGCCCATGAGGGTGCTTGTCCACCTCCATCCCCTCGCTGCATCAACTGTATGGGTGACCACGCTGCTTCCTCTCGAGATTGCCCTGTTTTCAAGGACGAAAAGCTGATCCAGGAAATAAGAGTGAAGGAAAAGGTGTCGACCTTTGCTGCTCGAAAGTTACTCGCCAGTCGACAGCCCACCGTGCCTCAGAAAGGAAAATACAGCGCTGTCCTTGCTTCTCCTCGGCCAACAAAGGAGGCGGCCACGCAGACTTGCGACCTCACATTTAGTACCACGGTCGTCAGATCGGCCAGCGCAAAGATCGCCCGTTCAACCTCACCTCTTTCACCTGCCCACTCTATGGCTCACCCTTCGTCGGGTTCTGCTAAATCTAGAGCCCAAAAGTCAGACGCCAAGTCTTCAAAAAAAGAGCATTCTCGTGAAGAGTTTTTACGTACTGCAACTTCACAACCATCGGTTCCTCCTTCATCTAAACATACCTCCAAGAAGACTACGAAGAAACACAGTTCCTCTCCTTCTCCGCCAAGGCGTGTCCCATCTACAGCACCACCTGGCGGAAATCGCCCTCGGCCATCTTCTGTGTCGCCGAGGCGCACTGTTGGTGGCCGGTCAACTGGCCGATCGTTGGTGGCAGGAGCTGCTCCTGACCAACCTATGGATCAGGATCTTCTGCCTTCGACTGAATGCCATTCCATCCTGTCTGTCGCAAGCTCTGAGCAGTCGTTGAGTTGACAGCACCCTTGGTGACGTTCCTCCATTTCTGTTCACCCTATGTCCATTATCCACTGGAATATCCGCGGCATTCGCGCCAATCGGGAGGAATTGTCGATCCTCTTACGATCCTACTCGCTGGTCATCTTCTGTCTTCAGGAAACAAAGCTGCGTCCCCATGACCGCTTTGTTCTCCCTCATTTTCAGTCCGTCCGATATGACCTCCCCTCTGTTGAAGGCACTCCAGCCCATGGAGGACTCATGATTCTGCTCCATGATACTCTCCATTATCACCCAATCCCCTTAAACACTTCCTTCCAAGCTGTCGCCGTCCGTCTTTCCCTTTCTGGATACACGTTCTCTCTTTGTACGGTATACATTCCATCGTCTACACCAATGGCACGAGCTGATCTCCTTCATCTTCTTGATCAGCTTCCACCCCCCTATTTGCTGGTTGGGGACTTCAATGCCCACCACCCGCTTTGGGGATCTCCACATCCTTGTCCACGTGGCTCACTATTGCTAGACGTCTTCCACCAAGCGGATCTAGTCTGCCTCAACACTGGGGTCCCCACATTTTTGTCTGCCTCCACGGCAAATTTATCCCATTTGGACCTTGCGGTCGGTACTGTTCCGCTAGCTCGGCGCTTCGAATGGTTCGCCCTTGATGATACACACTCGAGTGACCACTTTCCATGTGTTCTTCGACTGCAGCCTCAACTGCCATATATACGCTCGCGACGCTGGAAGTTTGCGCAAGCCGATTGGACACTTTTTTCGTCTCTAGCGACATTCGATGACCGTCGCTTTCCCAGCGTCGACGATGAGGTCACACATTTTACCGACGTTATTCTCACAGCTGCGGAACGTTCAATACCACGCACCTCCGAATTGCCCCGGCGCCCTCAAGTTCCTTGGTGGAACGAGGCATGCCGTGACGCAATACGTGAGCGGCGACGTGCTCTTCGCATTTTCCGTCACCATCCAACTTTGTCCAACTGTATCCGATATAAGCAGCTCCGTGCGCGATGCCGTCGCGTCATCCGCGATAGCAAGAAGGCAAGCTGGAAATTCTTTACTAGCTCATTCAACAACTTCACTCCCTCCTCGGAAGTTTGGAGTCGGCTTCGACGGTTCTCAGGCGCGCCTAGTTTCTCCCCGGTCTCTGGGCTCACTGTCGCGCATGATACCTTAGTGGACCCCGTCGCAATTTCTAACTCATTGGGTCAGCACTTTGCTGAGATTTCGAGCTCTTCAAATTACCCGCCAGCGTTTCTCCCGAAGAAACGTGCAGCGGAAGTGCGACATCTTGCTTTCTCCTCTCAAAATCGCGAAAGCTACAATACTGTTTTCTCCATGCGCGAACTCCAACATGCACTCTCTTCTTCTCGCTCCTCCGCCCCAGGACCGGATGGTATCCATGTCCAAATGTTGCTGCATTTATCAACCCATAGCCTGCGTTACCTCCTTCGCCTTTATAATCGAATTTGGACCGACAGTACCTTTCCCAGGCGATGGCGGGAAGCTATTGTCGTTCCCGTTCCGAAACCTGGAAAGGACAAACATCTCCCCTCTAGCTATCGCCCCATTTCTCTCACGAGTAGTGTCTGTAAGGTTTTGGAGCGTATGGTGAATTACCGTTTAGCTTGGTGGCTGGAGTCCCGCAGTCTTTTAACACCAGCCCAATGCGGATTCCGAAAGCATCGTTCTGCTGTTGACCATCTCGTTGCTCTCTCCACTTATATCATGAACAATTTTCTCCGGAAACGCCAAACGGTAGCAATATTTTTTGATCTGGAGAGAGCGTACGATACCTGTTGGAGGACAGGCATCCTCCGCACACTGTTCTCTTGGGGCTTTCGAGGCCGGCTGCCCCTTTTTCTTCGCGAATTTATGGCAGAGCGCACATTTAGGGTGCGGGTGAACACTACTCTCTCCCGTACTTTCTCCCAAGAAAACGGGGTACCCCAGGGCTCCGTGCTGAGTGTTGTACTGTTTGCCATCGCCATTAATCCAATAATGGATTGTCTCCTTCCTGATGTCTCGGGCTCCCTCTTTGTGGACGATTTTGCGATCTACTACAGCTCTCAACGGACCAGCCTTCTTGAAAGACGTCTTCAAGGATGTCTCGATCGCCTCCACTCGTGGAGCATCGACACCGGCTTCCGTTTCTCACCCAGTAAGACCGTTTGTGTTAATTTTTGGCGACGTAAGGAGTTTCTTCCGCCCTCCTTACATCTAGGTCCTGTCAACCTTCCGTTTTCCGACGTCGCAAAATTCTTGGGTCTTATGTTTGACAGAAAACTGTGCTGGTCCTCCCACGTTTCCTATCTTTCGGCTCGCTGTCTGCGTTCCCTTAACACCCTCCGTGTCCTGAATGGTACCTCTTGGGGAGCGGACCGGGTGGTCCTTCTCCGCCTCTATCGCGCCTTAGTGCGCTCGAAATTGGATTATGGAAGCATAGTCTACTCCTCTGCTCGGCCGTCTATTCTTCGGCGTCTCGACTCTATCCACCACCGTGGATTACGTGTAGTGTCTGGAGCCTTTTACACCAGCCCTGTGGAAAGCCTTTATGCTGAGACTGCTGAACCTCCGCTGTCCAATCGGTGGGCAGTCCTTCTGAGTCGTTATGCTAGCCATCTGTCTTCCATGCCTGCTAATCCAGCCCATAACCTTTTTTTCGACGCCTCCTTTGATGTAAGGTATGCAGGCCGCTCCTCCTCCCTACTACCCCCGGGAGTAAGCTTCCGTCAACTGCTCCATTCTCTTTCCTTCCGCTTTCCTAAAACCTTCTTGACAACTTGGGGTACAGCACCGCCTTGGCACCGTCCCCGGATCGACTTGCTCAGAGACCTATGTCAATTTCCCAAGGATGGTACCCCTACACTTGTTTACCGACGGGCATTTGCTGCTCTATGTGCACAAATGACGGAAGCCACATTTATTTACACCGATGGCTCTAAAACATCGTTAGGTGTAGGGAGTGCCTATATTGTCGGCGACACCCCAAATCACTTTCGGCTTCCCGACCAGTGTTCGGTTTATACTGCGGAGCTTTACGCTGTTGTCCAGGCTGTCCACTACATCCGCCGCCATCAGCGGATACAGTACGTAATCTGCTCAGATTCTCTCAGCTCTCTCCTCAGTCTCCAAGCTCTTTACCCTGTGCACCCTCTGGTCCACCGGATTCAGGACTGTCTGCGCTTGCTCCACCTGGGGGGCGTGTCAGTGGCGTTCCTCTGGCTCCCGGGACACGCTGGTATCTGTGGAAATGAGGCGGCCGATATAGCGGCCAAGGCTGCAGTCTCTCTTCCTCGGCCAGCTCTTCAGTCTCTTCCGTTTACCGATCTACGGAGCGGTTTATGTCGCCAAGTTGCTCATTTATGGCATGCGCATTGGTGAACACTTCCCCATAATAAATTGCGCTTGGACCTCTTCCTCCCGAACGCGTCGTCGGGAGGAGGTAATTTTAGCCCGACTCCGGATAGGGCACTGTCTTTTTAGTCATCGACATCTTTTAAGCGGTGATCCTCCCCCACTCTGTCCCCACTGCTCTCAGCTGTGGACGGTCAGACACCTTTTAATTGAATGCCCCTATTTTAATCCGTTACGCTCCCGTCTACAGCTATCGCCTGATCTATCGTCGATTTTAGCAGATGACACGCGCTCAGCTGACCGCGTTCTCCAGTTTATTAGAGACAGCGAAATGACGTCAGTCATTTGAAGCTTTTTTTTGCGGGACAACCAACCCCTTTCTATAGTGGACTTTTAAGCATTCCTTCTGCCTTTAGTTTCTCAAATTTTCTGACTTTGTTTCCATTGCTGCTGATTTTAAATTTCGTTTTTTTCCTGTTTTCTACGTCAGGGGCTGGGCGCTAATGACCATAGAAGTTTTGCGCCCCAAAACCACAAAAAAAAAAAAAAAAAAAAACAGGATCTAAAGAGTGGGTGTTTGGATGCACTCACCGTTTCTCTCTTTCTCGTGGTACCATTGCCTATTCTGTATCTTTATGTGGTTGTATTTCGCTTATGCGGTGGCCTGAATTAATTTTCCAACATTGCGGCATCCTTGTACAGTGCGGGAGCCAGGAACGCCAACATCAGAGGTGAGGATTGTTTTCTGCTGCGCCGGTGAATGTGCGATGAGAACACTACCCTGGTAAACAGTGTAGAACGATTTCATTGATAAGTACATAAGCAAAAGTCTCGTTTGTGGAGTCTGTTACAAACAAATGAAAGCCCGGTTGCTGCTTGGAGTCCCAACAAGAAAAGGTTCAAGTCCGGTTATACTTGGAGTGTTCTGGAGTTAATAATACAATTGAGGCACTGGGAATCATAAGGGCCGTCATCGATTTTGAGATCATAGCGTGAACCAGTTTTATGTATATCTGTAACCCCATACTGGACCTTTGGACACTCACGAAAAGCGGTCTCTCGGATTTCTCGGATATTCATTTCCATCCGAGCACAAATCATAATTCTGTTGTTCTGTGCTGCTCGATTGTTATCCAGAGTTCACAATATAATTTGGTGTCTACATCGTGGACATAGTAGTAATGCTTCATAATGAGAAGTGTATCGGCAATTTTATCTGAAGCTCTAGCCTCAGTAGGTGCTTAATGAAAATAAGAATAACAACGGCCGTGAAGTGTTGGAGGAGGTCATAACCGTGTGTGTTGTGCTCGTTCTGATTCTAGCGCCATATTGATTTCAAACATAACTGTAAATAGGCAATATATATGGAAATTTTGTTGATTAACGTTGATCACAAATATAATCTTAAATATTAATTAATATTTCATAACTGAAAGTGGGTAAATTACATTTTAAATATACGATGTTGAGACTAGATTAAAAAACAGTTCAGACCTAGAAGAGTAATCGCTTGTCTTTAAATTAAATTTTCACAAACATCTATTTATGTTTCTGTGCATTGGGTCGTTACACTTCTCAGTGCCTCGTTTAGCCTTGGTCGCGGCATTGGGAAACAATATGTACTAAGTTGGTGTAAGTCCAAATCTGATGAAGTAAAGTCCCTGCCCTAAGCTCGGTACTAATTAGAAGTCAAACTCAGCACATGGTCCGTCCAGAGATGGTTCCTAGTGAGAGCTCTGACTGACGGGCCGTGCAGGCACTTGGCGCAGGGCACACAGGATTCGGTGTAGAAATGGTTCAAATGGCTTTGAGCACTATGGGACTTACCATCGGAGGTCATCAGTCTCTAGACTTAGAAGTGTTCTTGTTGTGGTCTTCAGTCCAGAGACTGGTTTGATGCAGCTCTCCATGCTACCCTATCCTGTGCAAGCTTCATCATCTCCCAGTACCTACTGCAACCTACATCCTTCTGAATCTGCTTAATGTATTCAGCTCTTGGTCTCCCTCTACGATTTTTACCCTCCACACTGCCCTCCAATGCTAAATTTGTGATCCCTTGTCAGAACATGTCCTACCAACCGATCCCTTCTTCTTGTCAAGTTGTGCCACAAACTCCTCCCCAATTCTATTCAATACCTCCTCATTAGTTATGTTATCTACCCATCTAATCTTCAGCATTCTTCTGTAGCACCACATTTCGAAAGATTCTATTCTATTGTCCAACCTATTTATCGTCCATGTTTCACTTCCATACATGGCTACACTTCATTCAAATACTTTCAGAAATGACTTCCTGACACTTAAATCAATACTCGATGTTAACAAATTTCTCTTCTTCAGAAACGCTTTCCTTGCCATTGCCAGTCCATATTTTATATCCTCTCTACTTCGACCATCATCAGTTATTTTGCTCCCCAAATAGCAAAACTCCTTTACTGCTTTAAGTGTCAAATTTCCTAATCTAATACCCTCAGCATCACCCGACTTAATTTGACTACATTCCATTATCCTCGTTTTGCTTTTGTTGATGTTCATCTTATATCCTCCTTTCAAGACACTGTCCATTTCGTTCGACTGCTCTTCCCAGTCATTTTCTGTCTCTGACAGAATTATAGTATCATCGGCGAACCTCAAAGTTTTTATTTCTTCTCCATGGATTTTAATACCTACTCCGAATTTTTCTTTTGTTTCCTTTACTGCTTGCTCAATATACAGATTGCAGAACATCGGGGAGAGGCTACAACCTTGTCTCACTCCCTTCCAAACCACTCCTTCCCTTTCATGCCCCTCGACTCTTATAACTGCCATCTGGTTTCTGTACAAATTGTAAATAGCCTTTCGCTCCCTGCATTTTACCCCTGCCACCTTTAGAATTTGAAAGAGAGCATTCCATTCAACATTGTCAAAAGCTTTCTCTAAATCTACAAATGCTAGAAACGTAGGTTCGCCTTTCCTTAATCTCTCTTCTAAGATACGTCGTAAGGTTAGTATTGCCTCACGTGTTCCAATATTTCTACGAAATCCAAACCGATCTTTCCCGAGGTCGGCTTTTACGTTTATCCATTCGTCTGTACAGAATTCGTGTTAGTATTTTGCGGCTGTGACTTATTAAACTGATAGTTCGGTAATTTACACATCTGTCAGCACCTGCTGTCTTTGGGATTGGAATTATTATATTCTTCTTGAAGTCTGATGGTATTTCGCCTGTCTCATACATCTTGCTCACCAAATGGTAGAGTTTTGTCAGTGCTGGCTCTCCCAAGGCCGTCAGTAGTTCTAATGGAATGTTGTCTACTCCCGGGACCTTGTTTCGACTCAGGTCTTTCAGTGCTCTGTCAAACTCTCCACGCAGTATCTTATCACCCATTTCATCTTCATCTACATCCTCTTCCATTTCCATAATATTGTCCTCAAGTACATCGCCCTTGTATAGGCCCTCTATATACTCCTTCCACCTTTCTGCCTTCCCTTCTTTGCTTAGAACTGGGTTTCCATCTGAGCTCTTGACATTCATAAGTATTTCTCTTCTCTCCAAAGGCCTCTTTAATTTTCCTGTGGGCAGTATCTATCTTACCCCTAGTGAGATAAGCCTCTACAGCCTTACATTTGTCCTCTAACCATCCCTGCTTAGCCATTTTGCACTTCCTGTCTATCTCATTTTTGAGACGTTTGTATTTCTTTTCACCTGCTTCATTTACTGCATTTTTATATTTTCTTCTTTCATCAATTAAATTCAAAATTTCTTCTGTTACCCAAGGATTTCCACTAGCCCTCGTCTTTCCACCTACTTGATCCTCTGCTGCCTTTACACTACTTCATCCCTCAGAGCTACCCATTCTTCTTCTACTCTATTTCTTTCCCCCATTCCTGCCAATTGTTCCCTCATGCTCTCCCTGAAACTCTGTACAACCTCTGGTCTAGTCAGTTTATCCAGGTCCCATCTCTTTAAATTCCCACTTTTTTGCAGGATCTTCAGTTTTAATCTACAGTTCATAACCGATAGGTTGTGGCCAGAGTCCACATCTGCTCCTGGAAATGTCTTACAATTTAAAACCTGGTTCCTGAATCTCTGTCTTTCCATTATATAATCTATCGAATACCTTCTAGTATCTCCAGGATTATTCCATGTATACAACCTTCTTTTATGATTCCTGAACCAAGTGTTAGCTATGATTAAGTACTTAGAAGTAGTTAAATCTAACTAACCTAAGGACATCACAAACATCCAGGCCCGAAGCAGGATTCGAACCTGCGACCGTAGCAGCAGCGTGGTTCCAGACTGAAGCGCCTAGAACCGCTCGGCCACAGCGGCCGGCTAATTCGGAGTAGACGAGTTAGGCAGCTGAGACCGAAACGCCAACCAGACATTGAGTGCCAGCCTAGATATTGTCGCGGCGCATGAATGCAGCGCGAACTGCAGCCAGGCATGGGACATGGAGAAGGAAAATAGAGCCCCTGGTCGCGGGGCGGTAGTTGTGTAAGTGCCCTCTGCTGACAGCGGACTTGGAGCCTGTAGTTGCAGCTGACAGACCTCTATGGACAACAAATCAGTGTGGTGTTGTTTTTGTTGCTGTTGTCTTTGTTTGACCGGACCATTTACCAACATGCGGGACGAGGGCGAATATTTATTTAGCTTCAAGCCGGTGGTGCCTGTAGTGGCATCTGACGCCTGAAGCGTGGCCACCCGCAGGACGTGCTTGTGTTGCAGGTTTGGAGGGTGATGTGTACTAGGAGCCACACAGCAAGAGTTACAGTTCACGCCAATTCAGGCGAAAGCGACGTCATTGTGATTGTCGAAGATGGCGGAAATTGTGGTTTGACTTTCGTGACCCATTCGAGATGCTAAACTGCTATAGACATTTTGGCAGTGGAATTGAAGTAGCATCTCATTATATCATCAGTTGCTACATTCTTTGCAGTTGTGAAAGCTGCTGCTGTCTTTTCTTTCTTTAAAAGGTAGAACCTGGCGACTTCCAGAAATGTATATACCAACATGGTTTGCTGTCTTTTCATTCTTTGGAAGAGAGAACCTGGCAACTTTTTGAAATGAACATTGTGATTCATTCGTGTAACTGCTGATGTACAATGACAGAGATTCCCTGTTCGAACCTAAGAGGAGTTCCGAATTTTTTTGTGTGAAATACAGCGAGATGCACCTTCCCACTCAGGCCACGTAAAACAGGATAAAGTTACTTCTAAGATTGGAAGAAGAAAGCACGTCCTCTGTAGCGGTAATATTCAAAAATGGATATCGTACGTAAGCTTGAGATCTGTTGAAAGGGCTTCACAAGTTTTCCAAAACACGCATATCATTTTTTAGATCCATTAGAAGGCCAACCCCTGTGAACGAATTAACTTGTGTCCCATTTGCGAATACAAATCACACAAGAAAAACATTCCAGAACATTTCCAGTAACACTCTGTTACTATGTAGCGGAATGTCAAGTGCAAGTTTAGAAAAAAGAGAAGACCATTCCGAAAAGAGAACCAATTCTAGATTTGTGAAGCAGTATGTTCCATACACCACTCTGGTGTGTAAAACTTACGGACGAAAGTAACTCTCTGAGCATGAGTCGCTGTCAAGTAACGCAATTCGATCGTACGTAGAAAACAACTGCTACAAATTAATGTACAGGGTAAGTGAAGGAAATACGCAACGACACGAATAGAAATGACATATTCGAAGACAATAATCGCAATTAAGTCACCGCGACTCATTATGTCCCCTGGATGTGAAAGAAGCGGAACACTGCAGCGCCAAAGAAACTGGTATAGGGGTGCGTATTCAAATACAGATACGTAAACGGGCAGAATACGGCGCTGCGGTCGACAACGCGTATGTAAGACAACAAGTGTCTGGCGCAGTTGTAAGATTCGTTGCTGTTGTTACAAAGCAGATTATCAAGATTTAAGTAAGTTTGAACGTAGTGTTACAGTCGGCTCACGAGCGAGGGGCCACAGCGTCTTTGAGGCAGCAGTGAAGTGGGGATTTCCTCGTACGACCATTTCACGAGTGTACCGTCAATATCAGGAATCCGGTAAAACATCAAATCTCCGACATCGTTGCGGCCGGAAGAAGATCCTGCAAGAACGGCACCAACGACGAGTAAAGAGTCTCGCTCAACGTGAGAGAAGTGCAACCCTTCTGCAAATTGCTGCAGATTTCAATGCTCAGCAATCAACAAGTGTCAGCGTGCGAACTCTATTTAACGAAGTATCATCGATATGGGCTTTCGGAGCCGAAGGCCCACTGGTGTACTCTTGATGACTGCACGACACAAAGCTTTACGCCTCGCCTGTTGATGACTGGAAACATGTCACCTGGTCAGACGAGTCTCGTTTCAAATTGTATCGAGCGGATGGACGTGTACGGGTGTGGAGACGACCTCACGAATCCATGGACCCTGCATGTCAGCAGGGGACTGTTCAAGCTGGCGGAGTCTCTGTAATGCTGTGGGGTACGTACAGTTGTAGTGATATGGGACTCCTCATGCGTGTAGATACGAATTCTGACAGGCGACTCGTATGTAATCATCCTGTCTGATCAACTACATCCGTTGGTCTTCATTGTGTGTTCCGACGTGTCGTCTGTAGACTGTGTGTCCGGAGACAACTGTTCCAGTGGCTGCGGTAAGGTCCCGAGCAGGGCTACCTGCAGTACTCCATGTCCTTCTGCGGGCACTGATGGTGAGATATCGGTTTTCTTGTGGTGTTGTACACTGTGGACGTCCCGTACTGTAGCGCCTGGACTCGTTTCCTGTCTGCTGGAATCGTCGCCATAATCTTGATCACACTTCGTGGCACACGGGGGGCCAGTGCTACGACCTGCTGTGTCTGATCAGCATCATAGCGTCATCAACACGTGTTCTTTGGGCCATTTTCGACACGCAGTCACCCTTAGCACGTCTGAAAACGTCTGCACACTTACTCGCGGCACCGTACTCTGACATGCACCAACACACCTCTGCGTCTGTGGACTGCTGCCAGCGCCACCGTGCGACGCCGGTCAAATCCACCGGATGGTCATACCTCGAGGTGATTTAAACACGCAAACCACCCACCAGAGCGTTGTTTCACCATGTATCAGCATTATCCTTAATTTGTGAGCACGAGTGTAGTAGTGACACTTGCTCACCATTCACAAACTGTGCTGGTAAGTCCTTACAGTACTTTAGGCAAGATCTCGCCTTCAAAGAAAGAAAGGACAGCAAGACCTTCCAAAATTGCAATGAATATACCAACTGAAGATGTACTGAGCTGCTCCATTTATTCGTCTACTAGAATGACTGCCGAAGTTTAACATTACGATCACAAAAGTCTTAGGTACACAGTGTACGCGCGATTAGTGACGTCAAGTCCGCCTGAATCGGTGTGAACTGAGTATTACCCCAGAAGTTAGCGTGTAGCCAGACAGACAGTCCCACACGTCAACACTTCCCTAGCTACGCCCCCCTGTGCCTTGAAATCGCTCTATGCCGCGCCACCTGTGCACACGACCGCCAGTTCTAAACCAAGTACAGTACTTCAAAGCTACCGGTGTGCTCTGTTCAGAGGACGACTAATTTCGAGTCCCGCCATGTAGCAAACACCTGCTGTACCGTTGTGTTGTTCTGACCTCCACGTGCTCCTACAGACAGACAGAACTGACAGTTGGGACCACAGCTTTGAGGCTGGGCATTTTACAAGTAAAGGCACAGCACAGCACGGCTGTAATTCTGCGCCTGGGTGCGACAGCTGCGTAGCGATCCCCACCTGTTGCGCTACTCAATTTCCGGCAGTGGCCCCGCGTTTAACAAGAGCCGTTGACAAGGCAGGGCGCAGGAAATGGCTCGCTCTTCGCTGGCGCCAACCCAGCCGGAAGGCGTGTCGTGTCGTGTGGTGTGGTGTGCTGTGCTGTGGTGCGCTCGAGAAACCCGTGAGCGGAAGGACCCTAAGCTTGGTGCAACGACTGCCAGTTGGCTCTCAGTGTTAACAAATGTAACTTTTGCATAAATAAGACAACAAAACCCAATAGTGTTTCCATAAGTTTGTAGGATATTTAACACGGGTAGTACACAACATAATTTTATCATTAGATTTAAAGAGCACACCAGACTGACTGATACCAATAATTTCACAGTGGTGACACATGTGAAAGAGACCGACCACACCGTTCCAGAGGCCTCCGAAGTCCTATAAGTACTACACACAAGCAAGAAAAGTACAGTTACGGACGGACTAGAGGAAAAATAAATACACATACATGCAAAAAGGGAGCGGGCAAATAATTACAAATAAACCGACAAAATACGAGGGATATTCGGAAAGTAAGTTCCAATCGGTCAAGAAATGAAACCACTGTCAAAATCTGATAAAGCTTTGCACATGTGTGTTGCGCAGTGTCTCTAGCATGCCTGTCGGTTACATCACTTCGCTCTTTTCAGTTCTGAGAGCGTGGTGAGCTCATAAAGGTGCGTAGGAAATAGTGTCTCCCGCCAAGTCTGAGGTCCTGGTGAGAGATTTCGCCTGACGTTATGCAGCCCACATTACAGAACTGTCATACGGTTCCTACTTCGTGACCATCCTCGATCAAAGTCTGCAGCGGCAATGAAAATTTTCCTGCAGCGTTTTCGATATCAAGTGTTTGATCACCCACACTACAGCTCGTAATTGGCTCTCTCTGTGTTTCATCTCTGCTCACATTAACTACTGCTTATGAAGACAACATTTTCACACAGACAACGAGCTATAATGAGCGTAGAGAAATGGCGGAAAGCACCGGCGGCTGCCTTCTATGACGAGGGTATTGGAAAGTTGGTACAACGCTACGACAAATGTCTAAGTCCGAGTGGTGACTATGTACAGCAGTGGCTGGAAGCTGTCGCTAACTGTTGCAGATAAAATATTTCTGATTATCGCAGTGGTTTCCATTTCGCGATCAATCGGAACTTACTTTCCGGTTAGCCCTAGTACATATAATACTGAGAGGCACCATGTACGCAGGACATATCGACAGGTCTGGGCGGTAGCGGCTCTTTCTTCTTATATCTTCGAATAGTTGTTTACGATAAACTAGAGAGTGTGGAATCAACCTGAGTAGGGCAATGCTCCACGCGATACATTACGAATTTTTTTTATGTTTATTTGCGAATGCCACTACAGCAGTGGTTATTTTAAATCGTTGACGGCTAAAACGCGTTCTTCTCGCCCGTCTTTCTTTTTTAATTTTTGTTGAATGGAGGAGTATACACTTCAAAATGAGTAACGGCCGAAATGAGCTGACGTCATGTAAATAATAATGATTCATAACAGCCTGGCTCGAAAAATCAGATTGTCCGTCATCGTACCGCGTGAACATCGACAGAAATACCCATTATTCTATGACTACACGGCTGCAGATCGGTTTCTGGAAGCAGTTCGTTGTATAAAATATCTAGGGGTATCAGTACAGAGTGGTTTAAAGTACAACGACCACATAAAAGTAATCGGATGCGGAACTGAGATTCATTGGGAGAACCCTTGGGGAGTATACGCCACCCAAAACTGCGATATTACTAGTCAGCCTGGAAATACAGAAGATCCAAAGAAGAGTAGCACATTTCGTAATGGATTCATTTTCTAAGCGCGAAAGCGTCTCGGAGATGATCAATCAACTCCCTTGGCAGATGCTGCAAGAGAGGCATTCTCGCACAACGGTGTGGTCGACTGTAAAACTATCCACCACCAAAATGTGGTTGTGGAGCCAGACTACAGTATCTCATATATTCGTGGAATTTCCCCTTCCCTCGGCCCTTCATGTTAAATATAGTTTTGCTGATTCCTTAAATTTAATATTAGCAGGCTATCCACAGATGATTCAACTGGTCACCAGTTTCCTCCGTGAAAGTGGTTTTTATTTCCAGATACAAGGTTCTACATTAGTCTTGGAGAAGAAGCAGGTTGGTTGTCGCTGTCACTTCTTCTACGGTCTTCTCGACCTGTGACCCCGTGAACACACCTCTTTTTCCAGTTTTTAAACCCCCTGCGGGCCCAGGGGTTAGAATAGGCCCGAGGTATTCTTGCCTGTCGTAAGAGCCGACTAATAAGAGTCTCACATCTTCCGCCCATTGTGATGGTTTGACCTACATTTTTCAAAATGTTCTCCGAAGAGGGAGCCAATTGGGAAGGGAGCCGCCTTGCATAGTGCATCGTGTCTATCGTGCATGGAAATCTTTAGCCCACTTTCTCGTCGTGGCATTGCAGTCCCGCTCATCCTCCATTTCTTGAGCGAGAACACCTTTCTGGGTGCATTTTCGTCCACCCACTATGCAGTGTCGTTTTCTGCACCGACGAGGACCAAGGAATTCCGTTGTGGTGGGGCCGCTATGTATCATGTTGGTTGTAGCCCCCTGACTACACAGGGATCAGAGACGAACTGTACACATTGTGGCCAAAGATATCTGTACACTCATTTGTTGACATTAATGTGAGATGTGCCGACTGTTCACCGCTATGAAAACTTCAACTCTGCTGGGGACACTTTCAGCAACATGCCTGAATGTCTGTTGAGGAATCGCAGCCCGTTCTCCCTCCAGAGCCGAAATCAAAGAAGGTAGTGATGTTCGACGCTGGATGCTCGAGCTAAATGCACGTTCCAGCTGATCCCTAAGCTGTTCGATTGATTCCAAGTAGAGACTCGGGGCAGGGCAGTTCATCTCAGGAACGTCATGGCCCACACACCAGTCACTCACATACGCTGCGTTACGACATCGTATCCGAACTGTCCCTCTGCTGTAAGTCATACACAATGCCGCAAAATGTGTTGATATCCTTCCGCATTCAGAATTTTCTCGAGCGCAATGAGGGGACCACATCCACTGCGCATCGGTGCCGCTGTTTACACCACCCCACGTGTTGCTTGGGATGGACTACACAGATGTTTGCCCCCCCCCCCCCAGGGGATCCACAACTCTTTTGTGGCTACGTGCGTAGCGAGCACGAGACCCCGAGCTAATGTGGCCCTCCTTCCTTTCCGGGCTGCATACCTTCCCTTTCCGCATCCTTCCCCATCCCCCATCTTCGCCCCCCCCCCGTCACCTCTGGCTCTTTCCTTCCCTTTCTCCCCCTCTGGGAGTATGGTTTGTGCCTACGTCCGGAGACGGACGCTTGTAAATGTACCGCATTCTTCGCCTTCCTTGCTTGTATGTCTTCATCCTTCCTTTGTCCTTCTCTTTTCCTTACCTCTTCTCTTTACCCTTTTCTCCACTGCGGCGTTTGAGACCTCTGTTCTTTCCTTTCCCTTTCTCTTTCTTCCTCCCTGTGCGTGTCTGAAGGCCGACCCACGCACTTCCATGCGTAGCCGGTGACGGGATAACGCGTAATTCCCCGCCCCGGGTAGACAGGTAGGACACGTACGTACCCCCTGGTAACGGCCAGGCCCAGGGAGGGGTGATTACCCGAGCTGATACCTTCCGAAAGTGCCGATTGGTCCCTCCGTCCGTTTGTCGGGAGGTGTGACCTGATGTGTGAACAATCAACTAAGGTGGGAGTGCCCTCAGAGAGGGCCCCCACAAGGGAGGAGCGCGCCATCGGAGACGCCAGTAATCATGGGGGATTCTTCCGCAATGGTTTCCTCACCTTCCACTATGTCTGCTCACAAACGTAAGTTCACTGAGTCTCAGCCACAGTCAGTTCTTGCATCGTTGCCACAGTTCCTTGTTGTTTCTCGGTCTGACGAAGGTCACGACTTCTCCACGCGCAATTGCAGGTCCTGTAAAGTCTTGTTCCAGATTACGGAATGGTACCCTGTTGTTAGAAACAGTCAGTGCCCTCCAGGCACAAAAATTGCTGCATACCTCACTACTACACACCTTCCCTGTACGGGTGGAACCGCACCGTACTTTAAATTCCTCGCGTGGAGTCGTTTATACACGCTCCTTCGATGGATTGTCTGACGAAGAAATTCTGCACTACCTGTCTGACCAGGGCGTAACGGCTGTACACAGAGTTATGAAAAGGGTTGACACAAACATCATTCCAACCCGCACTGTCTTCTTGACATTTGACAAAGTTCAACTCCCATCGAAAATCAAAGCAGGCTATGAGATAATTTCCGTTCGCCCTTACGTCCCAAACCCTACGCGTTGCTATCGGTGTCAGCGGTTCAATCACACCAGCCAGTCCTGTTCCAATCCGGCCAAATGTGTTACGTGTGGCAAGGATGCCCATGAGGGTGCTTGTCCACCTCCATCCCCTCGCTGCATCAACTGTATGGGTGACCACGCTGCTTCCTCTCGAGATTGTCCCGTTTTTAAGGACGAAAAGCTGATCCAGGACATTAGAGTAAAGGAAAAGGTGTCGACCTTTGCTGCTCGAAAATTATTCGCCAGTCGACAGCCCACCGTGCCTCAGAAAGGAAAATACAGCACTGTCTTTGCTTCTCCTCGGCCAACAAAGGAGGTGGCCACGCAGACTTGCGACCTCACCTTTAGTGCCACGGTCGTCAGATCGGCCAGCGCAAAGATCGCCCGTTCAACCTCACCTCTTTCGCCTGCCCACTCTCTGGCTCACCCTTCATCGAGTTCTGCTAACTCTCGAGCGCAAAAGTCAGACACCAAGACTTCGAAAAAAGAGCATACTCGTGAAGAGTTTTTACGTACGACAACTTCCCAACCATCGGTTCCTCCTTCCTCTAAACATCATACTTCCAAGAAGGCTACAAAGAAACCCAGTTCCTCTCCTTCTCCGCCAAGGCGTGTCCCATCTACAGCACCACCTGGCGGAAATCGCCCTCGACCGTCTTCTGTGTCGCCAAGGCGCACTGCTGGCGGCCGATCAACCGGCCGATCGCTGGTGGCAGGAGCTGCTCCTGACCAACCTATGGATCGGGATCTTCTGCCTTCGGCTGAATGCCATTCCATTCTGTCGGTCGCACGCTCAGAGCAGTCGTTGAGTTGACAGCGACCTTGGTCACATTCCTCCATTTTCTGTTCACCCTATGTCCATTATCCACTGGAATATCCGCGGTATTCGAGCCAATCGGGATGAATTGTTGATCCTCTTACGATCCTACTCGCTGGTCATCTTCTGTCTCCAGGAAACAAAGCTACGTCCCCATGACCGCTTTGTTCTGCCTCATTTTCACTCCGTCCGATATGATCTCCCCTCTGTTGAAGGCACTCCAGCGCATGGAGGACTCATGATTCTTCTCCATGAAACTCTCCATTATCACCCAATCCATTTAAACACTTCCTTCCAAGCTGTCGCCGTCCGTCTTTCCCTTTCTGGATACACGTTCTCTCTTTGTACTGTATACATTCCATCGTCCACACCAATGGCACGAGCTGATCTCCTTCATCTTCTAGGTCTGCTTCCACCCCCATATTTGCTGGTTGGGGACTTCAATGCCCACCACCCGCTTTGGAGATCTCCACATCCTTGTCCACGTGGCTCACTATTGCTAGACGTCTTCCACCAAGCAGATCTAGTTTGCCTCAACACTGGGGTCCCTACATTTTTGTCTGCCTCCACGACAAATTTATCTCATTTGGACCTTGCGGTCGGTACTGTTCCGCTAGCTCGGCGCTTCGAATGGTTCGCCCTTGATGATACACACTCGAGTGACCACTTTCCGTGTGTCCTTAGAGTGCAGCCTCAACTGCCCTACATGCGCCCGCGACGCTGGAAGTTTGCCCAAGCCGATTGGACACTTTTTTCGTCTCTAGCGACATTCGATGACCGTCACTTTCCCAGCGTCGACGATGAGGTCGCACATATCACCGACGTTATTCTTACAGCTGCGGAACATTCAATACCACGCACCTCCGAATTGCCCCGGCGCCCCCCAGTTCCTTGGTGGAACGAGGCATGCCGTGATGCAATACGTGAGCGGCGACGTGCTCTCCGCGTTTTCCGCCACCATCCTTCTTTGGCCAACTGTATCCGCTATAAGCAGTTCCGAGCGCGATGCCGTCGTGTCATCCGCGATAGCAAGAAGGCAAGCTGGAAATTCTTTATTAGCTCATTTAACACCTTCACTCCCTCCTCGGAAGTTTGGAGTCGGCTTCGACGGTTCTCAGGCGCACCTAGTTTCTCCCCGGTCTCTGGGCTCACTGTCGCGCATGACACATTAGTGGACCCCGTCGCAATTTCTAACTCGTTGGGTCAGCACTTTGCTGAGATTTCGAGCTCTTCAAATTACCCGCCAGCGTTTCTCCCGAAGAAACGTGCAGCGGAAGTGCGACCTCTTGCTTTCTCCTCTCAAAATCGCGAAAGCTACAATACTGTTTTCTCCTTGCGGGAACTCCAACATGCACTCTCTTCTTCTCGCTCCTCCGCCCCAGGACCGGATGGTATCCACGTCCAAATGTTGCTGCATTTATCAACCCATAGTCTGCGTTACCTCATTCGCCTTTATAATCGAATTTGGACCGACAGTACTTTTCCCAGACGATGGCGGGAAGCTATCGTCGTTCCTGTTCCGAAACCTGGAAAGGACAAACATCTCCCCTCTAGCTATCGCCCCATTTCTCTCACGAGTAATGTCTGTAAGGTTTTGGAGCGTATGGTGAATTACCGTTTAGCGTGGTGGCTGGAATCCCGCAGTCTTTTAACACCTGCCCAATGCGGATTCCGAAAGCATCGTTCTGCAGTTGACCATCTTGTTGCTCTCTCCACTTATATCATGAACAATTTTCTCCGCAAACGCCAAACAGCAGCAATATTTTTTGATCTGGAGAGAGCATACGATACCTGTTGGAGGACAGGCATCCTCCGCACACTGTTCTCTTGGGGCTTTCGAGGTCGGCTGCCCCTTTTTCTTCGCGAATTTATGGCAGAGCGCACATTTAGGGTGCGGGTGAACACCACTCTCTCCCGTACTTTCTCCCAAGAAAACGGGGTACCCCAGGGCTCTGTGCTGAGTGTTGTACTGTTTGCCATTGCCATAAATCCAATTATGGATTGTCTCCTTCCTGATGTCTCGGGCTCCCTCTTTGTGGACGATTTTGCGATCTACTACAGCTCTCAACGGACCAGCCTTCTTGAACGACGTCTTCAAGGATGTCTCGATCGCCTCCACTCTTGGAGCATCGAAACCGGCTTCCGTTTTTCTCCCAGTAAGACCGTTTGCGTTAATTTTTGGCGACGTAAGGAGTTTCTTCCGCCCTCCTTACATCTAGGTCTTGTCAACCTTCCGTTTTCAGACGTCGCTAAATTCTTGGGTCTTATGTTTGACAGAAAACTGTGCTATCTTTCGGCTCACTGTCTGCGATCCCTCAACACCCTCCGTGTCCTGAATGATGCCTCCTGGGGAGCGGACCGAGTGGTCCTTCTCCGCCTCTATCGCGCCTTAGTGCGCTCGAAATTGGACTATGGAAGCATAGTCTACTCCTCTGCTCGGCCGTCTATTCTTCGGCGTCTCGACTCTATCCACCACCGTGGATTACGTTTAGTGTCTGGAGCTTTTTACACCAGCCCTGTGGAAAGCCTTTATGCTGAGACTGCTGAACCTCCGCTGTCCAATCGGCGAGCTGTCCTTCTGAGTCGTTATGCTAGCCATTTGTCTTCCGTACCTGCTAATCCGGCCCATAACATTTTTTTCGACGCCTCCTTGGATTTAGGGTATGCAGGCCGCCCTTCCTCCCTGCTACCACCGGGAGTCCGTTTCCGTCAACTGCTCCATTCTCTTTCCTTCCGCTTTCCTAAAACCTTCTTGACAACTTGGGGTACAGCACCGCCTTGGCTCCGTCCCCGGACCTGCCTGCTCCGTGACCTTTGTCGGTTTCCCAAGGATAGTACCCCTTCACTTGTTTATCGTCGGTCATTTGCTGCTCTGTGTGCACAAATGAAGGAAGCCACATTTATTTACACTGATGGCTCGAAAACATCGTTAGGTGTAGGGATTGCCTATATTGTTGGCGACACCCCAAATCGATTTCGGCTTTCCGACCAGTGTTCGGTTTATACCGCGGAGCTTTACGCTGTTCTCCAGGCTGTCCACTACATCCGCCGCCATCAGCGGATACAGTACGTTATCTGCTCAGATTCTCTCAGCTCTCTCCTCAGTCTCCAAGCTCTTTATCCTGTGCACCCTGTGGTCCACCGGATTCAGGACTGTCTGCGCTTGCTCCACCTGGGGGCGTCTCGGTGGCGTTCCTCTGGCTCCCGGGACACGTTGGTATCTGTGGAAATGAGGCGGCCGATATTGCAGCCAAGGCTGCAGTCTCTCTTCCTCGGCCAGCTATTCAATCGATTCCCTTCGCCGATCTACGGAACGTTCTATGTCGACGTGTTGTTCATTTATGGCACTCGCATTAGTCGACACTTACCCATAATAAATTGCGGGACATGAAAGCTCTTCCTTGTGCTTGGACCTCTTCCTCCCGAACGCGTCATCGGGAGGAGGTAATTTTAACTAGACTCCGGATAGGGCACTGTCTTTTTAGTCATCGAAATCTTTTAAGCGGCGATCCTCCACCACTCTGACCCCACTGCTCTCAGCTGTGGACGGTAAGACACCTTTTAATTGAGTGCCCCTATTTTAATCCGTTACGCTCCCGTCTACAGCTTTTGCCTGATATATCGTCGATTTTAGCAGATGACACGCGCTCAGCCGACCGCGTTCTCAAGTTTATTAGTGCCAGTGAAATGACGTCAGTCATTTGAAGCTTTTTTTGGGGACAACCAACCCCTTTCTGTAGTGGATTTTTAAGCCTTCCTTCTGCTTTTAGTTTCTCCAATTTTATGACTTTCGTTCCCGTTGTTGCTGGTTTTCAATTTCGGATTTTTACTGTTTCCTAAGTCACGGACCGGGCGCTAATGACCATAGAAGTTTTGCGCCCTAAAACCAAAACCAAACAAAAAAAACAGATGTTTGGCGTGCTGTATGAGCTTGACCACCACTGTACTCCACCGTTTTTAACTCGCGACGCACAGTCACTGGGTCAGCTGGACTGCTGGTAGCGCCTTGGAACTCACGACTAATTCGTTCCGCTGCTTTCATGCGATTCTTTACACCCTCAGTCCGCAATGCTCAACTGTCCCTGTCCTTCAGTACATGGAGTCTGGCTGGTCTTCGTTTAGATGGAGTCGTTCCTTCCGATTTCAACTCCACAGTCATATAACCAGTGGATGACTTGGCCAGTTTTAGACGGGTAGGAATATCGCTGGTAGATTGGTTACTGAGGTTGCACCCAGCGACTGTTCCACGTTCTACGCTTCCCTGACCGACCCATTCTGCTGACACTGCGTCCCTGCTGACAACTCAGTACTGCCCCACCTCCTTTTATTCAGACGCGTCGGTCTCTAGTGTCATCTAGTGGGTAGTTATATATTGGTGTCTGTGTACTTCTGTTCAGATACTGTATTCTCTCACACCGCTGGAAGGGCTGCCTGTTCGGGGCGCGTTTACGATTCATCCGTTCATTCAGTCAGTGTTCCATAGCGTTATATGAAATCTTTAATGAATTTTAAAACGTGAATTTAGAGTTATTAAAATCGTAATTACAAAGCCATCAGTGAGGATAGAGTCATCAGCACAGTTGGAATTCTGCTCAGACGTGGAAACAATAAATACAAGTAATGAAACTGTTGTACTTGGCGCTAAACCAAATGACACCCCACCCCTTTTCGCGTCCGCCCTGCCCCCCCCCCCCATTTTCTGCATCCTCTCCCCCCCCCATCGGCTCCCCCCTTTCTTGCTTCTCCTCCCCCTCTTTTCCCCCTCCTCTGTCTGGTCCTTCCCCCCCCCCCCCGCCCCCCACCATACGCCTTCGTACTACTCTAGTGTTTCCGTGAGTGCCCCTTTTTAACTGTTGCGAACAGCCACCATACTGTCGCTAGGTTTGTTTTTAACTGTTGCGAACAGAAACCAGACTATCGCCGTGTTTTTTAAATTGTGCCTGTCCATTCGCTATGTGTTTTAATCAGCATCACCGACCCTTTGTTTTTATATTTTTTACGCAACTTATTCGCCATGTTTCAGTTTTTAACAGTCACCGTTTTATCACCTGCTTTTATTGTTATGATATCTCCTAGTTCCAATTTTTTTTAACTTCCTGTAGGCTGCAGACCGGCGTATTATGCTGCTGCCAGCCCGCCCCCCTCTTGGGCAATCGAAATCCAATAAAGAAAAAAGAAAACAAATGACACTGCTTCTGCTCCCACCATCTGCCGCTTTCTAGGATGGATATGTCTACCGAACTTGCCGGCCGGTGTCACCGAGCGGTTCTAGGCGCTACAGTCTGGAACCGCGCGACCGCTACGGTTGCAGGTTCGAATCCTGCCTCGGGCATGGATGTGTGTGATGTCCTTAGGTTAGTTACCTTTAAGTAGTTCTAAGTTCTAGGGGACTGATGACCTCAGAAGTTGAGTCCCATAGTGCTCAGAGCCATTTGAACCATTTCTACCGACCTTGACTGCTTCCTTACGTACGGCAGTGTGAGTTGTCTATGATCTGTGATGAAACGTGGGCAGAAATACGGCATAGATGCTACACTGTCTGCGTTACGAACATGAAAAGGCTGTTTTTGGACAGCCCGATACTATTTAGACAAACGATTGAATTTGGCCAAAAATTATCGCGAAGTACGTAACAGATTGTATCGAAAAGTAAATATGAAAAGTGGTATCGAACACTTCATAAATAATAGTTTAGGCTACCCCCAAGTGGTGGTTTCACACTGCATCAGTTTGAAGCCTTCAGGAGGTCAAGAATGTTTTCGCCTGGGTGCCCATTACTTGCGTTTATACATTGAAGAGCCAAAGAAAATTTTACACCGACCTAATATCGTCTACGCCTCCCGGCAGCATCCAGGTCGCCGCAGTGCGACGCGGCATAAACTCGACTAATGCCTGACTAATGCTCCAAGGGACAGACAACACGAACAGCACTTTGCAAGGTATCCCAGATACGCTCAATAATCTGCATGTGTGGGGAGTTTGGTGAAGAGAGTTCCTGGGGCCACACTGTAACAATTTTGGACCTTTGGGGTGTCGGGTTATCCTGCTGGAATTGCCCAAGTCCGTCTGAATGCACAATGGATATGAATGGATGCAGGTGATGAGACCGGATGATTACGTACGTGACACCTATCAAGTCGTATCTAGACGTATCAGGGACCCCATCTCACGCCAACTGCACACTCTCCACACCATTACAGAGCCTCTACCAGCTCGAACAGTCCCCTGCTGACATGCGCGGTCCATGGATTCATGATGTTCTCCGTACCCGTACACGTCCAGCGGTCGGTACAATTTGAAACGAGAGTCCTCCGACCAGGCAACATGTTTCCAGTCAACAACAGTCCGAAGTGGGTGTTGACGGGCCCAGGGGAAGCGTAAAGGTTTGTGTCGTGCAGTCATCAAGGTTACACGAGTGGGCCTTCGGCTCCGAAAGCCCATATCGATGATGTACCGTTGAACGGACACTTGCTGATGGCCGAGCATTGAAATCTGCAGCAATTTGCGGTTGGGTTGCAGTTTTGTCGTGTTGAACTCTGTTCAGTCGTCTTTGGTCCCGTTCTTGCAGCATCTTTTCCAGCCGCAGCAGTGTCGGAGACTGGATGTTTCAGCGGATTCCTGATATTCACGGTACACTCGTGAAATGGTCGTACGGGAAAATCCCCACTTCATCGCTACCTCGGAGATGCAGTGTCCCGTCGCTCGTGCGCCGACTACAACACCACGTTCAAATCCTGTTAAATCTTGATAACCTGCCGTTGTAGCAACACTAACCGATCTAGGTACTACGACAGACACTTGTTGTCTCTATCTGAATACGCCTACCTATAGGAGTTGCTTTGGCGCCTCAGTGTATATACATCGTAATTCCTCTACAAACGCTCTACTTTCCACAGAGGCAATGTATGTGACGTGGAGTTTTCTTTTTTTCTTCAGACTGTGGAGGCAGCGAAGAAGAAAGCGGCCGCCCCCGCGGTGCGGAAGCTGATAGCCAAGGTGGCGGCCACCGCAGCCGCCAAGGGCGCTCGCAAGGCCAAGCCGCCCCCGCCGCCACCGGCCAAGAGGCAGGACCGCCAGAGGACGGCCGCCGCCCCCAGCAAGCAGCAGCAGCAGCAGTCCAAGAGCCCCACCAGGAAGCAGGTACGCGTCGGCCCAGCAACTAGCTCCAACTATACCTCTGCATACAAATCACGGAAGTCGCAATATCTTTTATCATTTGGACACGTCTGGCTTGGGACCATGTTCGACTCAGAAATACGCTCTTGGCTTGGTCTACATGTACATTATTACTCGGCAGTTCACGGTTAAGTGCCTGGCAGAAGTTTCATCGAACTACCTTCAAGTTATTTCTCTACTGTTCCACTCCGTAACAGCGCGCGAGAAGAACGAGCAGTTAAGTCTTTCTGTGCGAGCTCTAATTTCTCTTATTTTATCATGATAATCGCTTCTCCCTATGCGCGTGTTCGGCAACAGAATATTTTCGCAATCGGAGGAGAGCGTTGGTGATCGAAATTTGACAAGAAGGTCCTCCCGTAAAGAGGAACGGCTTTGTTCTACGATTGCCACGGCAATTAACGTATCATTTCCGTAGCACTCTTTGCCCTTTACTGCCGTAATAAAAAATCAATTCCTCTTCATTTGAAGAGGTTGAAAAATCAGCCAATCAGTTGGAAGTAAACGTTTACTAGCCCTTGACCTAGATTTCGCCGTGCGACTGCTACGGTCGCAGGTTCGAATCCTGCCTCGGGCATGGATGTGTGTGATGTCCTTAGGTTAGTTAGGTTTAAGTAGTTCTAAGTTCTAGGGGACTGATGACCACAGCTGTTAAGTCCCATAGTGCTCAGAGCCATTTGAACCAACCAACCTAGATTTCGATATTTGTAAAAATATCTTCTTCGGAAGTAGTGCGCCCTGTTTTTAAAATGTAAAATTAATGCCAATATACTTGTTGACAACCTTCGATACCTGGGCAGGCACGTACTTCAAAATCTTAAACATGGCTGCGAAGTATGTGGACATACATTTTTACAAATATCGAAACATAGGTCGAAACCTGGCTCAAGGGCAAATAAACCTTTACTTGCAACTAGTTGTTTGATTTTTCAAGCTTTTCAGTTTTCCACAGTGGCTGTTTCGCAGCCATGTTTAAGGTTTTCTTCTGAACTTCTTCAGTATCCTCCGTCAGTCCCATCTGCTGCAGATCGCTCACCGTACAGCAATACTCTAGAAGAGGGCTGACACGCGTGGTGTTAGCGGTCATTCTAGTAGCATTGTTGAATTTTTTAAGTGTTCTGCCCAGATAAACGGCTGTCTGTGATTTGATTTTTCTCAACATTACCCATTTATTAGTAATTGTAATCCCTTAGTATTTAGTTGAATTTTCAGGCTTTCGTTTTGTATGATTTGTCGAGTAACCGAAATTTGGCCGCCCGGCTAGCCACGCGGTCTAACGCGCTGCTTCCCGAGTGGGAAGGCATGCCAGTCCCCGGCACGAATCCGCCCGGCGGATTAGTGTCGAGGTCCGGTGAGCCGGCCAGCCTGTGGATGGTTTTTAAGGCGGTTTTCCATCTGCCTCAGCGAATGCGGTTTGCTTCCCCTTATTCCGTTCAAGTTACACTGTCTCCGCATACGCTTACACCATAATCACTCTACCATGCAAACATCTGGGGTTACACTCGTCTGGTATGAGACGTTCCCGGGTGGGAGGGGTGAGGATATTAGAGGAGGGTGAAGGAAGGGTGGGGGTCCAATGGGGGCTGAACCGCACAATACTCTACGGTTCCGTGTAGGGCGGCGGTGGGGTGGGTGGACTGCTGTGTCCTGTTGTGGGGTTGTGGACCACTGAGGGCTGCCACGGGATGAAGCCTCTCCGTCGTTTCTAGGTCCGCAGTTTAAATACACAATACAAATACAAAACCGAAATTTAGCAGATCGCTTTTAGTATGTGGATGACCTCATATTTTTCATTATTTAGAGTCAGTCGCTGCTTTTCGCATCATACAGATGTCGTGTCTAACTCATTTTGCAATAGGTTTTGGTCATCTGATGAGTTCACAAGACGGTAAATGACTGAATCATCTTCAAACAATCTAACGAGGGGAGGCCGCCAATTGTGAAATTCAGATTCGATTCACACTGCGCATAATTAAAGCCCATGGCCAGAGGTGTAATGTGGCAAAGCACCAAGATGCACTTCTCAGCCGTTGTCGAGAAAATCTACAGTTAAAAGAAACCGTTGCGGTGAAATATATATATAATTCCCGGCAATCAGTTGCAACAATTATGCATATAGTAAGCTGTTGAAAGTCGTTTGTCGTGGAAAAACTGGCGACTTTGAACATCATTATGTTTTCCGCAAACAAATTTGTATTTCACAAATGTTATTAATTATCTTCATAATGTTAACCACGTATAGTTAACGGAAGACGTAGAAACGGTATTCCGAAACGAATACGTATAGCGTAAGTCAAACGTTCGAATTAGAATAGAGACCCCACGAACACACATTTGCTGCGGCATGTATGAAATATAAACTCCGTTACTCGCTCGTTACAATTGAAGGACAGATGTTGAATGGGCCGAAACGAGCCGCCGCATAACAGCGTAGTTGCCTGCTAACTTCGAAAGAAGGTAGATGCGGTCCCTAGCGCAACTTATAACATCGTCAAAAATCAGTGCGGACGGAAGAGCTTTGGTACACCCTCTTAAAAAAACGGAAAAATGGAGGCGGTACAATTGGAGAGCGATCCGCCTTCACCAACATGCATAAGCAATTCATTAATAGTATATATATATATATATATATATATATATATATATATATATATATATATATATATATATATATAAAATAAAAAAATTGCATGCCGCGAGATTTGATCCGGCGACCTTCGGATTACGAACCCGAGCGCTTACCGCTGCGCCACGACGCTGTAGAAAATTATTAATCGTAGAGAGTATTTCACCGCAACGGTTTCTTTTAACTGTCGATTTTCTCGACAACGGCTGAGAAGTGCATCTTGGTGCTTTGCCACATTACACCTCTGGCCATGAACTTTTCTTATGCGCAGTATGAATCGAATCTGAATTTCACAATTGGCGGCTTCCCCTTGTAAGAGGTCTGCTCAGATTGTCTTTCATGTCGTTCAAGTAGAGCAGGAGCTGCAGAGGGCCTGTAAAACCGCCTTGAGTTACGCCAGGTATTACTTCCGTTTTACTCGATGACTTTCCGTCAGTTACTGCAAACTTGACTTTTATGACACGAACTCACTAATCCAGTCGCACAACTGAGGCGATACTCAATAGGCACGTAATTTGATTGGAAGTCGCTTGTGCATAACGGTGACAAAATCCTTCCGGAAATCTAAAAATATGGAATCAATCTGTCATCCTCTGTCGATAGGACTCGGTACTCCGTGACAGTAAAAAGCTAATTGCGGTCTCCGAGTTCTTTTTCTCACTAATGATTATAACGCGTTGTGCTGTTACATCATCAGCTCTGTGATACAAAGAACTAGCATCGGAGCAGATGGAACAGTCTTTCATAAAATAACAATATTTATAGTAGTTGTGGAGACGCATAAGTTGAGTTCAGTAAGTTACGGATACAGAGTGATTAGTAAACTGAAACATCTTTAGACTGAACATCAGAGGCCAAACTGGTTCTCGCCGTGCGGCACAGTTCAGAATAGACGTGTCCGGCCAACACGCTTAACAGTTTATGACGAACGTGATCTCCCATATAGTTTTAATGTGAAACAAATATTTACCTCCACAAATATTAAAATTGCAGCGTAACATATTACATTGTAAAACACTCTATTACTTGAAGTAAACGTTATTGTGTGTCAGAAACGTGTAGGTTACCACATGAGGATACATTTACAACATTTTTAAAAATAACCGCGCTCCAATTGATACATGTGCAGAAGGGGGGGGGGGGGAATAGCAGCAGCGTAATATGCTGCTCTACAGCCTACAGAAAAGTTAAAAAAACGCAATGAGAATATATGTTGTTGTTGTGGTCTTCAGTCCTGCGACTGGTTTGATGCAGCTCTCCATGCTACTCTATCCTGTGCAAGCTTTTTCATCTCCCAGTACCTACTGCAACCTACATCCTTCTGAATCTGTTTAGTGTATTCATCTCTTGGTCTCCCTCTACAATTTTTACCCTCCACACTGTCCTCCAATACTAAATTGGTGATCTCTTGATGCCTTAGAATATGCCCTACCAACCGATCCCTTCTTCTCCTCAAGTTGTGTCACAAACTGCTATTCTCCCCAATTCTATTCAATACCTCCTCATTAGTTATGTGATCTACCCATCTAATCTTCAGCATTCTTCTGTAGCACCACATTTCGAAAGCTTCTATTCTCTTCTTGTCCAAACTATTTATCATTCATGTTTCACTTCCACACATGGCTACACTCCATACAAATACTTTCAGAAACGACTTCCTGACACTTAAATCTATACTCGATGTTAACAAATTTCTCTTCTTCAGAAACGCTTTCCTTGCCATTGCCAGTCTACATTTTATATCCTCTCTACTTCGACCATCATCAGTTATTTTGCTCCCCAAATAGCAAAACTCCTTTACTACTTTAAGTGTCTCATTTCCTAATCTAATCCCCTCAGCATCACCCGATTTAATTTGATTACATTCCATTATCCTCGTTTTGTTTTTGTTGATGTTCATCTTACATCCTCCTTTCGAGACACTATCCATTCCGTTCAACTGCTCTTCCAAGTCCTTTTCTGTCTCTGACAGAATTACAATGTCGTCGGCGAACCTCAAAGTTTTTATTTCTTCTCCATGGATTTTAATACCTACTCCGAATTTTTCGGTTGTTTCCTTCACTGCTTGCTCAATATACAGATTGAATAACTATGCTGCTTGTAGTAGCTTACCCGCACTCCTATTTTTTTATTGATTATTAAACTTACTCCTGCATTATCCCTATTTGATTTTGTATTTATAACCCTGTATTCGCCGGACCAAAAGTCTTGTTCCTCCTGCCACTGAACTTCACTAATTCCCTCTATATCTAACTTTAACCTATCCATTTCCCTTTTTAAATTTTCTAACCTACCTGCCCGATTAAGGGATCCGACATTCCATTCTCCGATAACGACGTCCTCTTGAGTAGTCCCCACCCGGAGATTCGAATGGGGGACTATTTTACCTCCGGAATATTTTATCCAAGAGGACGCCATCATCATTTATCCATACAGTAAAGCTACATGCCCTCGGGAAAAATTACGGCCGTAGTTTCCCCTTGCTTTCAGCCGTTCGCAGTACCAGCACAGCAAGGCCGTTTTGGTTAGTGTTACAAGGCCAGATCAGTTAATCATCCAGACTGTTGCCCCTGCAACTACTGCAGAGGTTGCTGCCCCTCTTCAGGAACCACACGTTTGTCTGGCTTCTCAACAGACGTCCCTCCATTGTGGTTGCACCTACGGTACGGCTATCTGAATGAGAATATAAACAAACAAGAAAAAAGACGATAAATGGTGATATTATAAAAAGTGTAAAATGGCAGTAAGTTATGGAACTTAAAGTATAAAAACACTGCGGTAACGATGCGGATGAAGACACACAATAAGCAGACAGGCACAGTAAAAAAAAGGCGACTGTCTGGTTTCTGTTAGCACGAGATAAAAAACACAACTGGTGACAGTACAGTAGCTGTTCGCAACACTGAGTGGGGACGCACAACACTGAACACTCGATTAAAACAACACAGTACAGGCGACATGGCGGCAAATGGGGGGGGGGCGGATAGGGGGGGAGGAAAGGAAAAAAAGGGGGAGCTGATGGAGGGAGGGGACATAGAAAACGGGGTCTTGGCAGACGCGACAGACAGTGGGGAAAGGCAGAGGAGGGGAATGCAAAAGGACTCGGGGATGGGGGGAGGGAGGTAGAGAGAGGTCAGGCGGAGAGAAAACAGGATGGAAGGGGGGGGGGGGGAGAGGGAGACCGGGGAAAAGAGAGAGGAAACGAGGGGGAGATAAGGATCAGAGTTGATCGGAGGGATAAATGGAGGGAGAGAGGGCACCATCCAGGAGGGGGAGTCGACGAAAGCCACTTCGGGAAAGGAGATGAAGGGTACAGAGGTGAAAGCTTGGGGGGACACAATGGTGAAGGCGCAGCAGGGGGCGGGGTTTGGAGAGGAGAGGAGAGGAGCAGCCAGGGGATGAGTCGTACACACATACGGGAGAAAGAACTATTCTGACAGAAGGAGAGGAAAGAAATCCTACACATGACGGTCTAAATAGAGAATCACAGAAAAATAGTTCTCGACAGTAAACAGTATTGACAATGATTACACACGACGTGAGAGTGCTGTACTAGATAACCCCAGTGCTACTGCGCTTGTTGTGCGAGGGCTGGATTAGGTAACCCCGATATTATTGCGTTTGCTCTCTGGTGGCCGTTTTCGGAAACACAAGTGCGGTGACTGCCAAGTAAAGCGCATCGAATTGCGAAAAATTTAAAAACAGCTGTGCATATACTGTCAGGTTGAAATATCGCGATTAAAACTCTCGGTAGGCCGACAGAAGGGCTCTCACTCCCAATATCAATAATACTGTGGTCGACTAGTGGGGATTGTCTGTATTCTAACGTACTTGTGTGGCATTTGTGTGCATTAAATATAACATTCTTAAAACAAATTTATACACAGGAAAAACTGTTCCTCATACAGTTTACATAACTCTTTAAAATAATTTTTATTACGCCTTTATTAACATCAAATTGCCACTGGCTCTCTAACTGTAATGTATTTCGCCCACCAACATCACAGATGCGTCAGGAAAATGTGCAGAAGTCAGCACAAGTGTCAGCACCAGGATCGGCACATCGGTAGTTAATCGAAATAAGCCTTGCCAGCTGGGGTGGCCGAGCGGTTTTAGACGTTACAGTCTGGAACCGCGTGACTGCTACGGTCGCACGTTCGAATCCTGCCTCGGGCATGGATGTGTGTGATGTCCTTAGGTTGGTTAGTTTTAAGCAGTGCTCAGAGCCATTTGAAATAAGCTTTTCTTTTACCGCCGTGTTCTTTCTGTTGCACAAAAGAGTTGATAGTGATAACGTGTCCAAGTGTCTTAAGCAAGTTTATAAACAGTGGTTGACAAGATGCAAGGGCGTGGCAGGAGATGCCAGAAGAGGGCAGCCATTTCGTTTCAACAAAGTCAGCGATTATTATATTTTTTGTATTTGTGAACACTGGACCAGCAAACGCACAGGAAGGTCACAGCACATTCTAAGGCTGTAAAGGACAAGGTTCGTACCTCCAAACCTGTTGCTTCGTTAAGCAACTGAAGGAGGACAACAAAAATTTCCGACTGGTAGTGGTAACTGATAAATATTTAACAGACCTTCGCACTAGGCATGTGTGTACAAAGTTCAGGAAAAACTGCGTCACATGAGCCATACCCCTGCCGCCGTTGGATAAGCAGCTGCAGCAGCAAGTCGTATACTCCTAGCTCACTCATTTGTTACATAGTTTAATTCTTAATTTCTTTGCGTGTTTTTGGTACTTGCATTGTTTAATTCATAAATTTCGGGCGTGTTATAGTATTTGAGAGTTGTAGCATCGCCTTTTAGTACCTGAATAGTGTAATTTCGCGTAGTCTCCTTCCGCCGCCGAGCAGTGTCAGCAGTGCGCAAGTAGCAGCATTACTGCATTTACTAGGCAATCTTGTATTTTAATAACCGTTTAAATTTTGTTGATTTGTTTGCGCTCTCTGTAGATTAGTTCAGACGTTCTTTGCAAAACAGTTTTTAGCATGGATAGGGACTGCAACTGCTGTGTTCGGATGCAGGCTGAGTTGGCATCCCTTCGCTCCCAGCTTCAGGCAGTGTTGGCTTCGGTCACACAGCTTGAGGCTGTTGCCAATGGGCATCACTGTGGGGGTCCGGATGGGGGTTTGACGGGGACGGCCAGCTCGTCCCACGCATCCCCTGATCGGACTACGACTGTGGTTGCCCGGGATACTGCCCGCATTGAGGCTGATCCCTCACCTGTGGTAGTGGGAAGTCGTCTCAAGGTGTGGCAGGGGGCTAAAGACATTCCGGAGGGCTGAACGGAAAGCCTCTCCAGTTTGTCTGACGAACCGGTTTCAGGCTCTGTCTCAGGCTGATACTGATCTTCGGCCTGACATGGCTGCTTGTCCTGTTCCAGAGGTTGCCCCTCAGTCTGCAAGATCCGGGTGGTCGCAGAGGGTGGGCTTACTAGTAGTTGGGAGCTCCAACGTCAGCCGCGTAATGGGGCCCCTTAGAGATATGGCACCAAGAGAGGGGAAGAAAACCAATGTGCACTCCGTGTGCATACCGGGGAGAGTCATTCCAGATGTGGAAAGGGTCCTTCCGGATGCCGTGAAGGGTACAGGGTGCACCCATCTGCAGGTGGTCGCTCATGTCGGCACCAATGATGTGTGTCGCTATGGATCGGAGGAAATCCTCTCTGGCTTCCGGCGGCTATCTGATTTGGTGAAGACTGCCAGTCTCGCTAGCGGGATGAAAGCAGAGCTCACCATCTGCAGCATCGTCGACAGGACTGACTGCGGACCTTTGGTACAGAGCCGAGTGGAGGGTCTGAATCAGAGGCTGAGACGGTTCTGCGACCATGTGGGCTGCAGATTCCTCGACTTGCGCCATAGGGTGGTGGGGTTTCGGGTTCCGCTGGATAGGTCAGGAGTCCACTACACGCAACAAGCGGCTACACGGGTAGCAGGGGTTGTGTGGCGTGGGCTGGGCGGTTTTTTAGGTTAGATGGCCTTGGGCAAGTACAGAAAGGGCAACAGCCTCAACGGGTGCGGGGCAAAGTCAGGACATGCGGGGACCAAGCAGCAGTCGGTATTGTAATTGTCAACTGTCGAAGCTGCGTTGGCAAAGTACCGGAACTTCAAGCGCTGATAGAAAGCACCGAAGCTGAAATCGTTATAGGTACAGAAAGCTGGCTTAAGCCAGAGATAAATTCTGCCGAAATTTTTACAAAGGTACAGACGGTGTTTAGAAAGGATAGATTGCATGCAACCGGTGGTGGCGTGTTTGTCGCTGTTAGTAGTGGTTTATCCTGTAGTGAAATAGAAGTGGATAGTTCCTGTGAATTATTATGGGTGGAGGTTACACTAAACAACCAAACTAGGTTAATAATTGGCTCCTTTTACCGACCTCCCGACTCAGCAGCATTAGTGGCAGAACAACTGAGAGAAAATTTGGAATACATTTCACATAAATTTTCTCAGCATGTTATAGTCTTAGGTGGAGATTTCAATTTACCAGATATAGACTGGGACACTCAGATGTTTAGGACGGGTGGTAGGGACAGAGCATCGAGTGACATTATACTGAGTGCACTATCCGAAAATTACCTCGAGCAATTAAACAGAGAACCGACTCGTGGAGATAACATCTTGGACCTACTGATAACAAACAGACCCGAACTTTTCGACTCTGTATGTACAGAACAGGGAATCAGTGATCATAAGGCCGTTGCAGCATCCCTGAATATGGAAGTTAATAGGAATATAAAAAAAGGGAGAAAGGTTTATCCGTTTAGCAAGAGTAATAGAAGGCAGATTTCAGACTACCTAACAGATCAAAACGAAAATTTCTGTTCCGACACTGACAATGTTGAGTGTTTATGGAAAAAGTTCAAGGCAATCCTAAAATGCGTTTTAGACAGGTACGTGCCGAGTAAAACTGTGAGGGACGGGAAAAACCCACCGTGGTACAACAACAAAGTTAGGAAACTACTGCGAAAGCAAAGCGAGCTCCACTCCAAGTTTAAACGCAACCAAAACCTCTCAGACAAACAGAAGCTAAACGATGTCAAAGTTAGCGTAAGGAGGGCTATGCGTGAAGCATTCATTGAATTCGAAAGTAAAATTCTATGTACCGACTTGACAGAAAATCCTAGGAAGTTCTGGTCTTACGTTAAATCAGCAAGTGGATCGAAACAGCATATCCAGACAATCTGGGATGATGATGACATTGAAACAGAGGATGACACGCGTAAAGCTGAAATACTAAACACCTTTTTCCAAAGCTGTTTCACAGAGGAAGACCGCACTACAGTTCCTTCTCTAAATTCTCGCACAAACGAAAAAATGGCTGACATCGAAATAAGTGTCCAAGGAATAGAAAAGCAACTGGAATCACTCAACGGAGGAAAGTCCACTGGACCTGACGGGATACCAATTCGATTCTACACAGAGTTCGCGAAAGAACTTGCCCCCCTTCGAACAGCCGTGTACCGCAAGTCTCTAGAGGAACGGAAGGTTCCAAATGATTGGAAAAGAGCACAGGTAGTCCCAGTCTTCAAGAAGTGTCGTCGAGCAGATGCGCAAAACTATAGACCTATATCTCTGACGTCGATCTGTTGTAGAATTTTAGAACATGTTTTTTGCTCGAGTATCATGTCGTTTTTGGAAACCCAGAATCTATCATGTAGGAATCAACATGGATTCCGGAAACAGCGATCGTGTGAGACCCAACTCGCTTTATTTGTTCATGAGACCCAGAAAATATTACATACAGGCTCCCAGGTAGATGCTATTTTCCTTGACTTCCGGAAGGCGTTCGATACAGTTCCGCACTGTCGCCTGATAAACAAAGTAAGAGCCTACGGAATATCAGACGAGCTGTGTGGCTGGATTGAAGAGTTTTTGGCAAACAGAACACAGCATGTTATTATCAATGGAGAGACGTCTACAGACGTTAAAGTAACCTCTGGCGTGCCACAGGGAAGTGTTATGGGACCATTGCTTTTCACAATATATATAAATGACCTAATAGATAGTGTCGGAAGTTCCATGCGGCTTTTCGCGGATGATGCTGTAGTATACAGAGAAGTTGCAGCATTAGAAAATTGTAGCGAAATGCAGGAAGATCTGCAGCGGATAGGCACTTGGTGCAGGGAGTGGCAACTGACCCTTAACATAGACAAATGTAATGTATTGCGAATACATAGAAAGAAGGATCCTTTATTGTATGATTATATGATAGCGGAACAAACACTGGTAGCAGTTACTTCTGTAAAATATCTGGGAATATGCGTGCGGAACGATTTGAAGTGCAATGATCATATAAAATTAATTGTTGGTAAGGCGGGTACCAGGTTGAGATTCATTGGGAGACTGCTTAGAAAATGTAGTCCATCAACAAAGGAGGTGGCTTACAAAACACTCGTTCGACCTATACTTGAGTATTGCTCATCAGTGTGGGATCCGTACCAGATCGGGTTGACGGAGGAGATAGAGAAGATACAAAGAAGAGCGGCGCGTTTCATCACAGGGTTATTTGGTAACCGTGATAGCGTTACGGAGATGTTTAATAAACTCAGGTGGCAGACTCTGCAAGAGAGGCGCTCTGCATCGCGGTGTAACTTGCTCGCCAGGTTTAGAGAGGGTGCGTTTCTGGATGAGGTATCGAATATATTGCTTCCCCCTACTTATACCTCCCGAGGAGATCACGAATGTAAAATTAGAGAGATTAGAGCGCGCACGGAGGCTTTCAGGCAGTCGTTCTTCCCGCGAACCATACGCGACTGGAACAGGAAAGGGAGGTAATGACAGTGGCACGTAAAGTGCCCTCCGCCACACACCGTTGGGTGGCTTGCGGAGTATCAATGTAGATGTAGATGTAGATACCACACAACTGCATCTCACCTGGTGAGAGCACGCAGAGCTATACCAACCCCATGGCTTACCAGTTTGCCCTCCCCACAGTGCGATTTTATATAGTTAGTAGAGGCTGTTGCTGCGTATAGTTACGACGAGATACTTCTTACCTTCACGAACTGCTGGCGCCGAAATAATTCGTGACTTTGAAGGACGTTTTTAGTTTTTATTGACAAGCTATTTTACCCCCTTATCACTTAGTGATAAACAAGCTAATATTTGATACAAATACATGGTCTTCCGCGACCTGTGCCGGGCTCATTAAAATCCTTCCGAATGACTGCCGCGTCATCTTGCAAAACACTTAAAATACTAAAATAAGCCGACGTTTCGGCCGTCGTGTTCCGAGGAAGGCCACTGTATGTGCGCCAGACTGTCGGCTGATTTTAGTATTTCCAGGATTTTATAAGACGACGCAGCAGTACAGCCAGAAGCAATTCTTGTTTTTAGTTTATGCTTCTATCTATTTTTGTAATCGAATTGCAGCAGTTTTAATCACCAAATTCAGGAGCACGATTGAGGGCGTTAAAGGTAGTATTGTCTATGATAATCTGAAAGAATACGTGATTGGTGTGGGAATGTATAGTAGAGGAGTCCGATTGGTTCGGTGGGTGAGTAAGAGACAGAACTGCTGAGTGAATGAATGCATGCATGATTATGGATGACAGAATGTAAATGAATGATTAAACGGATTTAAAAGAATTAGGATGAATCATGGACTGAATGAACTTGAATGATGGCATGAACGAGCTCCAATGAAGAAATGAATGGACAATGTAAATAAGAGAATAACGATTTACGAAGGAATGTGAATAAGAGACTAACAAGTAATAAACAAATGTGAACGACAGAAAGACGGAAAGATAGAATGAACAAACATCTATACCAGATTGAATTAATATACGAACATGAGTGATGGAGTAAATTAATGAACAAGAGTGTGTGATAGAAAGAAAGAACGTGAATGAATGCATGATCGTGAGTATCGAGTAGTGTTTGGGGACATAACTGACTGTGAATAAATGAACATCAATTGCAGAACGTGAGTAAATTTCTATGAACAAAAGAATATGTAAATCAGAGAGTCTTACCATGTTTGTGGCAATATTGAAATTTATTTATTTCATTAACAGTACAGAATAACCCACTGCCTTGAAATTTAAGGTGGGTCGGATGCTTCTGAAGCTAGTAGCAAATACTTCTCATTGTTAGTCTTATTGGATTACAGTTGCTAATGCTTTTTTAAAAATAATATAGAGATCATAATATATAAAGATTTCTCTGAGGTTACAGCGAATTGAATGCTTAACAATTGTTAAAATGGTTTCATATAATTTGTTACTACCTAGTCGATAAGAATATAATTTAATCTATACAATGCAAATGTCAAAGAAAAATTTAAAAAAATAAAAAAAATGTAACACAATGAGTGTGGTTAAGAATAATTTGTAATATATAGAGGGAAGTGATATGGTGTTTTTGGATGGGTAATGCAGTCTAAGTAGAATGTTGGTTAGTAATAGCCTATTTCTATTTCAGGTCAGAAAGTGTCGGTACAACCTCGAGCTATTCTCATCTGAAATGATTTGAAAATAAGCGTAAACCATGTGTCCACAGGCGCCGAAGAAGCAGGCCCCCGGGGTGAAGAAGCCAGCAAAGGCAACGAAGGTGGTGTCGGCGGTGGCGCGCGCCAAGCCGGCGGCGGCCGCGAAGCGCCCGGCGACGCCCGCGCCGCCGCTGCGCAGCAAGAAGCACCTGCTGCGCGCCGGCGCCGGCGCCGCCTCCGCGGCCACCCCGCGCCAGAGGGCGGTCGCCGCCGCCGCAGCCGCCGCCAAGAGGCGCGGCCCGCCGGCCAAGCGGGGCCCGGCCGGCGCCGCCGCCGCCCCCGTCAGGAAGCCGCAGCAGCAGGCTGCCAAGGCGACCGCCAAGCCGGGCGGACCCAAGAAGAAGAAGCAGGCGGCCGCTTCCAAGGAGGAGCCGCGGCCGGACGCTGCGGACCAGCACGTCCCCGAGGCGCCTCCGGCCCCAGAGGCCAAGCCTACAGGGCCAGAAGTGACCGCCCCCGCCACCGCCACAGCCACTGCCGTACCGGAACCGCCGCCGCGTTCTCCGGCGTCTCCCGCGTCGACAAAATCGCCATCCAGTCCGCACCAGGCTGTTCTGGAAGGCTGCCCCGTACCCTCTGACGGAGCGGCTTCTCCCAAATCGCCTCCCCTCTTTTTACCCCCGCCGGCCAGCCCCGGTGACACTTCGAAGGCTAAAGGGAAGGACAGCTCTGAAGCGAGAACCACTCAGACTGTCCCTTCAGGGAAATCGGCTCCAAAAAACGCCGCCTCCGCTAAAGATAGCGCCTCGAGAGTCGAAAAAGTCTCTTCCCTGTCCAAGACTTCGGCAGCAGACAAGGCTGCCCCACCGAAGTCGCCGGCTCCGGAGCGGTCTGCCCCGCAGAAGGGCTCCGGTGACAAACTGAGTTCTTCCTCCAAAGTCGCAGAGAAGATTAGCAGTCAGTTGCGGAGCTCGACGCAAGACAAGACCAAAGTACCGCCCGCGGAGAAGTCGGGGAAGAGCTCCCCTTCGGATAAGCCGGGGACCAAATCCCCCACGGCGGATAGAACAGTGTCGCCTCGAGTGTCCCCCACGACAGGTGTCGCGTCCCCGAGATCGCCAGCCGCTTCTTCCAATAGTCCACCTTCGCCGGCTAGCGACGCCGGCAGTAAGAATGCGAAAGAGCCGCCTCGTGAGGATCCGGCGAGGCGGTCCGCAGCTGCGGAGACGGGTGCGGCTCCGGCCTCGCCGTCCGGTGCCACCTCCGTCGATAAGTCGAAAGAGCAGCAGTGGGCAGACACCGTCCACCTTCCAGAGTCACCGAACAGGACCAAGAAGTCCGGCGAGAGTGACGGGAACGCGCCCAAGACTACGGCTACCGTGGCGACCAACACCTCACCGACGACCTCGAGGAAGTCCACTAAGGAGTCCGCGGAGACTGTCGGCGGCAAGAACAGCGGCGGGTCCTCGCCCAGGACGGTGGCGTCGACCAACACGGCGACTGGAAAGAGGTCGCCCACAGAGGAGCCGACTGCCGCCACTGCGAAGTCGACAGCCAATGCCGCCACTAACACGGTGCCGAAGAAGAAGTCCCTCTCGTCGGCGACGAGTGTGGCGGTGCTGGCGAAGAAGGTGAAGGGCCGCGCGGACGTGGGTACGCTGGCGCGGTCACAGCTTCCCGACACGGCGCCCTGCATCCAGGAGCTGCTGCTCATGGCCACGCAGGCCATCAGCGCCTACACCGAAGGCGACGACGAGGACGACGACGCTGCCGCCAGGCGCGGCTCCAAATCGTCGTCCAGTGAAGCCGGCGGCAGGGCGAAGAGGTCGGACAGCAGCGCCAGTGACGGGGAGAGGAAGAAGCAGAAGAAGAAGACCAGGAGGAAGAAGATGCTGCTGCTCGCCTCGGACTCGAAGAACTCCGCCGGCGGAGTGGGCGGCAGTGCTGCCGCCGGTGCAGAGTCGCGTTCGCAGTCGTCGTCCCCCACCGGCAGCTCCTTCGGGAGTCCCGGCGGCGGCTACAAGCCCGCCTCCAAGAAGACCGAGCTCAAGGACAAGATCATCGCCAAGATGGTGGCCGAGAAGGCAGCGTCGCTGCTGGGCGCGGCGTTCGCCAGCAGCATCAAGAAGGGCCGGCAGGAGGAGAGTGACGGCGCGCCGGAGCAGGCCGAGCCTCTAGAATACTCCGTGGCTGCGTACCCCGTGATGGAGGAGGAGGCGGCGGCGGGCCCCAAGTCGTCCTCACCTGCCCACCCGGTGGACGCCAGCCCAGCATCACAGGCTACCGACCCTCAGCCTCCTGCAGAGCCTGAGGACCGCAAGCCCACAGCTGCCGAGGTGAGGTCCACTACATTACGTCAGCCATAATCCGTGAGTACCAGGACACGGATCGCTGACATTTCGATAAGAGTCAGCGATATACATTTTCAACAGTGTACTTCATGCTGGGGTCCACATTCCTAATTAAAAGGTAAAAAGAAGTCATTGTTCCGGAGAGGCTGTATGTTTGTAATATACTATGCAAACGATAACCGTTCTCAATGTAACACAGTGGTATACAGGAAGTCTAGACGAACAATTTGATATGACACTTGTGGTCCATCAAGCTGAGAAACGACGTCAAATCGACCCACAATACGTACTTGACCTACTCGCTGCACGAGATTTCGGTAAAAGTCCTCCTCGAATATTGAAACCCTCTTGTTATTGCACCTACAGAATGTAAAATTGACATTTATGTTAATTTTACCTCACTATTTTGTCAATTTTAACAGGGTAAAGTTGACAGTTAAATCTCTATCTTTCTCTGGCCCCCTGACTACGAGACCACTGTGCTTGTAAGGTTTGAGTTTGGCTTGAGTTGGGAATGTAATTACACTTTTCAAAATTCGTTGAAGAGTGTTATTTTAACCACCCTCACAGGAAAGGCTAACTTACTGACACTAACCACAGCTGGTGCCGTAAGAGGGCTATACCATGTTAAAAATCCAGCACAACGTGCATACGCCGCAGTTTAGGTGGCTTTCATAGGCCAATTTCAGGTTGTTTCCTGTTTTCCGACTTCGTAGATCACAAGTGTACTGGGTGATCAAAAAGTCAGTATAAAATTGAAAACTTAATAAACCACGGAATAATGTAGATAGAGAGGTAAAAATTGACACACATGCTTGGAATGACATGGGGTCTTATTAGAACTAAAAATTAAAACAAAGTATTGCTAGACGCGTGAAAGATCTCTTGCGCGCGTCGTTTGGTGATGATCGTGTGCTCAGCCGCCACTTTCGTCATGCTTGGCCTCCCAGGTCCCCAGACCTCAGTCCGTCCGATTATTGGCTTTGGGGTTACCTGAAGTCGCAAGTGTATCGTGATCGACCGACATCTCTAGGGATCCTGAAAGAAAACATCCGACGCCAATGCCTCACCATAACTCCGGAGATGCTTTACCGTGCTGTTCACAACAATATTCCTCGACTACAGCTATTGTTGAGGAATGATGGTGGACATATTGAGCATTTCCTGCAAAGAATATCATCTTTGCTTTGTTATGTTAATTATTGCTATTCTGATCAGATGAAGCGCCATCTGTCGGACATTTTTTGAACGTATGTATGTTTTTGTTCTAATAAAACCCCATGTCATTCCAAGCACGTGTGTCAATTTGTACCTCTCTATCTACATTATTCCGTGATTTATTCAGTTTTCAAATTTATACTGACTTTTTGATCACCCAGTATATCAAATTGTTGACATTGTGGTACGCTGTAAACAGTTACGGTTTACGCTTAGTGTTTTAGTTTCCACCATTGGCGAGTTTCAACCGTGACATATTATGTCCGATCACATGCGTGAGCACGTGTTAGCTTGAGAAACGCAATCTGGTCATAATTGACCAACGGCATAAAATGAAATGCAATACAGGAATACAACTTCTACGGGACTAGGTCTTCCTTTAAGGTCTGTATTTCATTTAAGTGCAATAGAATTAAATACCTAAATTAGTAAAATGTACTTCTATTACAGTGCTAACTTGTATGCAGTTGTTGTTGTGGTCTTCAGTCCTGAGACTGGTTTGATGCAGCTCTCCATGCTACTCTATCCTGTGCAAGCTTTTTCATCTCCCAGTACCTACTGCAACCTACATCCTTCTGAATCTGCTTAGTGTATTGATCTCTTGGTCTTCCTCTACGATTTTTACCCTCCACGCTGCCCTCCAATGCTAAATTTGTGATCCCTTGATGCCTCAAAACATGTCCTACCAACCGATCCCTTCTTCTAGTCAAGTTGTGCCACAAACTTCTCTTCTCCCCAATCCTATTCAATACCTCCTCATTAGTTACGTGATCTACCCACCTTATCTTCAGCATTCTTCTGTAGCACCACATTTCGAAAGCTTCTATTCTCTTCTTTTCCAAACTGGTTATCGTCCATGTTTCACTTCCATACATGGCTACACTCCATACAATTACTTTCAGAAACGACTTCCTGACACTTAAATCTATACTCGATGTTAACAAATTTCTCTTCTTCAGAAACGATTTCCTTGCCATTGCCAGTCTACATTTTATATTCTCTCTACTTCGACCATCATCACTTATTTCACTCCCTAAATAGCAAAACTCCTTTACTACTTTAAGTGTCTCATTTCCTAATCTAATACCCTCAGCATCACCCGATTTAATTTGACTACATTCCATTATCCTCGTTTTGCTTTTGTTGATGTTCATCTTATATCCTCCTTTCAAGACACTGTCCATTCCGTTCAACTGCTCTTCCAAGTCCTTTGCTGTCTCTGACAGAATTACAATGTCACCGGCGAACCTCAAAGTTTTTACTACTTCTCCATGAATTTTAATACCTACTCCCACTTTTTCTTTTGTTTCCTTTACTGCTTGCTCAATATACAGATTGAATAACATCGGGGAGAGGCTACAACCCTGTCTCACTCCTTTCCCAACCACTGCTTCCCTTTCATGCCCCTCGACTCTTATAACTGCCATCTGGTTTCTGTACAAATTGTAAATAGCCTTTCGCTCCCTGTATTTTACCCCTGCCACCTTCAGAATTTGAAAGAGAGTATTCCAGTTAACGTTGTCAAATGCTTTCACTAAGTCTACAAATGCTAGAAACGTAGGTTTGCCTTTTCTTAATCTTTCTTCTAAGATAAGTCGTAAGGTTAGTATTGCCTCACGTGTTCCACCATTTCTACGGAATCCAAACTGATCTTCCCCGAGGTCCGCTTCTACCAGTTTTTTCCATTCGTCTGTAAAGAATTCGCGTTAGTATTTTGCAGCTGTGACTTATTAAACTGATAGTTCGGTAATTTTCACATCTGTCAACACCTGCTTTCTTTGGGATTGGAATTATATTCTTCTTGAAGTCTGTGGGTATTTCGCCTGTCTCATACATCTTGCTCACCAGATGGTAGAGTTTTGTCATGACTGGCTTTCCCAAGGCCATCAGTAGTTCTAATGGAATGTTGTCTACTCCCGGGGCCTTGTTTCGACTCAGGTCTTTCAGTGCTCTGTCAAACTCTTCACGCAGTATCTTATCTCCCATTTCATCTTCATCTACATCCTCTTCCATTTCCATAATATTGTCCTCAAGTACATCGCCCTTGTATAAACCCTCTATATACTCCTTCCACTTTCTGCCTTCCCTTCTTTGCTTAGAACTGGGTTGCCATCTGAGCTCTTGATATTCATACAAGTGGTTCTCTTCTCTCCAAAGGTCTCTTTAATTTTCCTGTAGGCAGTATCTATCTTACCCCTAGTGAGACAGGCCTCTACATGCTTGCATTTGTCCTCTAGCCATCCCTGCTTAGCCATTTTGCACTTCCTGTCGATCTCATTTTTGAGACGTTTGTATTCCTTTTTGCCTGCTTTATTTACTGCATTTTTATATTTTCTCCTTTTATCAATTAAATTCAATATTTATTCTGTTGCCCAAGGATTTCTATTAGCCCTCGTCTTTTTACCTACTTGATCCTCTGCTGCCTTCCCTACTTCATCCCTCAGAGCTACCCATTCTTCTTCTACTGTATTTCTTTCCCCCATTCCTGTCAATTGTTCCCTTATGCTCTCCCTGAAACTCTGTACAACCTCTGGTTCTTTCAGTTTATCCAGGTCCCATGTCCTTAAATTCCTGCCTTTTTGCAGTTTCTTCAGTTTCAATCTGCAGTTCATAACCAATAGAATGTGGTCAGAATCCACATCTGCCCCTGGAAATGTCTTACAATTTAAAACCTGGTTCCTAAATCTCTGTCTTACCATTATGTAATCTATCTGATTCCTTTTAATATCTTCAGGATTATTCCAGGTATACAACCTTCTTTCATGATTCTTGAACCAAGTGTTAGCTATGATTAAGTTATGCTCTGTGCAAAATTCTACCAGGCGGCTTCCTCTTTCATTTCTTCCCCCCAATCCATATTCACCTACTATGTTTCCTTCTCTCCCTTTTCCTACTGACGAATTCCAGTCACCCATGACTATTAAATTTTCGTCTCCCTTCACTACCTGAATAATTTCTTTTATCTCGTCATATATTTCATCAATTTCTTCATCATCTGCAGAGCTAGTTGGCATATAAACTTGTACTACTGTAGTAGGCATGGGCTTTGTGTCTATCTTGACCACAATAATGCGTTCACTATGCTGTTTGTAGTAGCTAACCCGCACTCCTATTTTTTTATTCATTATTAAACCTACTCCTGCATTACCCCTATTTGATTTTGTATTTATAACCCTGTAATCACCCGACCAAAAGTCTTGTTCCTCCAGCCAACGAACTTCACTAATTCCCACTATATCTGACTTTAACCTATCCATTTCCGTTTTTAAATTTTCTAACCTACCTGCCCGATTAAGGGATCTGACATTCCACGCTCCGATCCGTAGAATGCCAGTTTTCTTTCTCCTGATAACGACGTCCTCTTGAGTAGTCCCCGCCCGGAGATCCGAATGGGGGACTATTTTACCTCCGGAATATTTTACCCAAGAGGACGCCATCATCATTTAATCATACAGTAAAGCAGCATGTCCTCGGGAGAAATTACGGCTGTAGTTTCCCCTTGCTTTCAGCCGTTCGCAGTACCAGCACAGCTAGGCCGTTTTGGTTAATGTTACAAGGCCAGATCAGTCAATCATCCAGACTGTTGCCCCTGCAACTACTGAAAAGGCTGCTGCAGTGCCAACCAAAATTCGCGGTCTCCGGTGCGACAGCGCTCTCCCTTGGATCCTGCCTGCCCAAAGATGTTTGTAACAAATTCTGCTTCATGCATATTTTAGGTAGAAAATATTTTATTTAATCATCCAACACGAACAGATAAGTGTCATCGCGTCCTCTCTTACATCGAACCAGGGTTTGATGCACAGAGTACCTTTTGACAACCCAGTTATCTAGAATAGGACAATTTTAATATACTACATAATAGCACTGAAAATTTGTTAACATCGAGTATAGATTTATGTGTCAGGAAGTCGTTTCTGAAAGTATTTGTATGGAGTGTAGCCATGTATGGAAGTGAAACATGGACAATAAATAGTTTGGACAAGAAGAGAATAGAAGCTTTCGAAATGTGGTGCTACAGAAGAATGCTGAAGATTAGATGGGTAGATCACGTAACTAATGAGGAGGTATTGAATAGAACTGGGGAGAATAGGAGTTTGTGACACAACTTTACTAGAAGAAGGGATCGGTTGGTAGGTCATGTTCTGAGGCATCAGGGGATCATAAATTTAGCATTGGAGGGCAGTGTGGAGGGTAAAAATCGTAGAGGGAGACCAAGAGATGAATACACGAAGCAGATTCAGAAGGATGTAGGTTGCAGTACGTACTGGGAGATGAAGAAGCTTGCACAGGATAGAGTAGCATGGAGAGCTGCATCAAACCAGTTTCAGGACTGAAGACCACAACAACAGCAACAACAACATAAACTAATGAAGGTAATACTGGCAGTACTTGTACTACTGCAGCTGCTGGCATAAATGATAATGATGATGACAATGATGACTATGATGGTAATGACGACGATGACGACAAACAATAACAACAATAAAGATAGTGGCAGATGCGAGAATGTATAGGTATACAAAATGGATGTTTTCTGGTGCACCGAATTCAGGAGAGAGGATATATAAGGGGATTGCATTGGCCAAGAATACAGAGAAGTAAGGGATGTGCAAAGCTAACGAGTACATTCAGGTACAATCCTTAATGTTGCTTTAGTAGATATGTCATTAACTGTCTTCTGAAGGTGCAGAGGTTATGCAGTTTCCTAATACAGTGCGGGAGCCGGTCGCTGTGACCGAGCGGTTCAGGGGCTTTAGTCCGGAACCGGACTGCTACGGTCGCAGGTTCGAATCCTGCCTCGGGCATGGATGTGTGTGATGTCCTGAGGTTGGTTGGGTTTAAGTAGTTCTAACTTCTAGGGGAGTGATGACCTCAGATGTTAAGTCCAATAGTGCTCAGAGCCATTTGAACAGTGCGGGAGGGTATTCCAGAGTCGGGCTCGTGCTACTGAGGAGGACTTCGACAAAGCTGCTGACCAGTAGAGTGGGACAGAAAGAATTTTGCTCTGACGAGAGCGGCTCTTTCTGCCCTGTTGTTCAGACAGGAGCGTTAAGGTTAAGGCCAGAAATGGCGGACAGCGCACCTTGATAAGACAACAGGGAAGACAGATGATACGGAAATCTCTGCACTTGTATGCACGCAGCCATGATAGCTGTGCATATGATGACGGAATATGGTCAAAGAATCGAACTTCACAGATATAACGAACCCAGACACGTATAACAAGGTCCTGGCACCACGAGCTTCCCTGAGAAAGGCCTTGTAGGATAACATCTCCGTAATCAGTGATGGCAAGTGTGTGTGTTTGTTCAAGTTTCTCTTTCAGGTCAGTTGGGGAGAGCTTTTCATGTTTTTGTAGCACACGAAGAGAGGCTGATGCCCTCTTGCGCATTGCAGTTACGTCCTCAGTCCAATTTAAGTTTTCATCTGTTACTACTCCTAGACTCTTTGGCGAAAGAGAGACATTTATATTTGTCGCGTTTAGGATTAAACAACGTAGGGATTCCTGATATTTCGCTCCAATGAGCGTAGAATGACCAACCAGTACCACTTGGGTCCATTTGGATAGTGCACATTGGTCGATGTTAAGATTCTCGGTAGATGTCACTTTCATACAGTTGGCGCGTATCGGTGTACATGTGGTATTTTCAGTAGGAGAATCTGATGTCTTTTTTTTTTCCTCCCTCCATCAGTCTACTGACTGGTTTGATGCGGCCCGCCACGAATTCCTTTCCTGTGCTAACCTCTTTTTTGCCTTACTGAATCTGCTTTTGATGTCCTCCTTGCTCCGTCCGTCATTGGTTATTTTACTGCCTAGGTAGCAGAATTCCTTAATTTCATTGACTTCGTGACCCTCAATCCTGATGTTAAGTTTCTCGCTGTGCTCATTTCTACTACTTCTCATTACGTTCGTCTTTCTCCGATTTACTCTCAAACCAACTCTGTACTCATTAGACTGTTCATTCCGTTCACCAGATCATTTAATTCTTCTTCACTTTCACTTAGGATACAATGTCATCAGCGAATCGTATCATTGATATCCTTTCACCTTGTGTTTTAATTCCACTCCTGAACCTTTCTTTTATATCCATAATTGCTTCCTCGACGTACAGATTGAAGAGTAGGGGCGAAAGGCTACAGCCTTGTCTTACACCCTTCTTAATACGAGCACTTCGTTCTTGATCGTCCACTCTCATTATTCCCTCTTGGTTGTTGTACATATTGTATATGAGCCGTCTATCCCTATAGCTTACCCCTACTTTTTTCAGAATCTCGAACAGCTTGCACCATTTTATATTGTCGAACGCTTTTTCCAGGTCGACAAATCCTATGAAAGTGTCTTGATTTTTCTTTAGCCTTGCTTCCATTATTAGCCGTAACGTCAGAATTGCCTCTCTCGTCCCTTTGCTTTTCCTAAAACCAAACTGATCGTCACCTAGCGCATTCTCAATTTCCTTTTCCATTCTTCTGTATATTATTCTTGTAAGCAGCTTCGATGCATGAGCTGTTAAGCTGATTGTGCGATAATTCTCGCACTTGTCAGCTCTTGCCGTCTTCGGAATTGTGTGGATGATGCTTTTCCGAAAGTCAGATGGTATATCGCCAGACTCATATTCTACACACCAACGTGAATAGTCGTTTTGTTGCCACTTTCCCCAATGATTTTAGAAATTCTGATGGAATGTTATCTATCCCTTCTGCCTTATTTCACCGTAAGTCCTTCAAAGCTCTTTTAAATTCCGATTCCAATACTGGATCCCCTATCTCTTTTAAATCGACTCCTGTTTCTTCTTCTATCACATCAGACAAATCTTCACCCTCATAGAGGCTTTCAATGTATTCTTTCCACCTATCTGCTCTCTCCTCTGCATTTAACAGTGGAATTCCAGTTGCACTCTTAATGTTACCACCGTTGCTTTTAATGTCACCAAAGGTTGTTTTGACTTTCCTGTATGCTGAGTCTGTCCTTCCGACAATCATATCTTTTTCGATGTCTTCACATTTTTCCTGCAGCCATTTCGTCTCAGCTTCCCTGCACTTCCTATTTATTTCATTCCTCAGCAACTTGTATTTCTGTATTTCTGATTTTCCCGGAACATGTTTGTACTTCCTCCTTTCATCAATCAACTGAAGAACTTCTTCTGTTACACATGGTTTGTTCGCAGCTACCTTCTTTGTACCTATGTTTCCCTTCCCAACTTCTGTGATGGCCCTTTTTAGAGATGTCCATTCCTCTTAAACTGTACTGCCTACTGCGCTATTCCTTATTGCTGTATCTATAGCGTTAGAGAACTTCAAACGTATCTCGTCATTCCTTAGTACTTCCGTATCCCACTTCTTTGCGTATTGATTCTTCCTGACTAATGTCTTGAACTTCAGCCTACTCTTCATCACTACTATATTGTGATCTGAGTCTATATCTGCTCCTGGGTACGCCTTCCAATCCAGTATCTGATTTCGGAATCTCTGTCTGACCATGATGTAATCTAATTGAAATCTTCCCGTATCTCCCGGCCTTTTCCAAGTATTCCTCCTCCTCTTGTGATTCTTGAACAGGGTATTCGCTATTACCAACTGAAACTTGTTACAGAACTCAATTAGTCTTTCTCCTGTTTCATTCCTTGTCCCAAGCCCATATTCTCCTGTAACCTTTTCTTCTACTCCTTCCCCTACAACTGCATTCCAGTCGCCCATGACTATTAGCTTTTCGTCCCCCTTTACATACTGCATTACCCTTTCAATATCCTCATACACTTTCTCTATCTGTTCATCTTCAGCTTTCGACGTCGGCATGTATACCTGAACTATCGTTGTCGGTGTTGGTCTGCTGTCGATTCTGATTAGAACAACCCGGTCACTGAATTGTTCACAGTAACACACCCTCTGCCCTACCTTCCTATTCATAACGAATCCTACACCTGTTATACCATTTTCTGCTGCTGTTGATATTACCCGATACTCATCTGACCAGAAATCCTTGTCTTCCTTCCACTTCACTTCACTGACCCGTACTATATCTAGATTGAGCCTTTGCATTTCCCTTTTCAGATTTTCTAGTTTCCCTACCACCTTCAAGGTTCTGACATTCCACGCCCCGACTCGTAGAACGTTATCCTTTCGTTGATTATTCAATCTTTTTCTCATGGTAACCTCCCTCTTGGCAGTCCCCTCCCGGAGATCCGAATGGGGGACTATTCTGGAATCTTTTGCTGGTGGAGAGATCATCATGACACTTCTTCAATTGCAGGCCACATGTCCTGTGGATACACGTTACGTGTCTTTAATGCAGTGGTTTCCATTGCCTTCTGCATCCTCATGTTGTTGATGATTGCTGATTCTTCCGCCTTTAGGGGCAATTTCCCACCCCTAGGACAAGAGAGTGCCCTGAACCTCTATCCGCTCCTCCGCCCTCTTTGACAAGGCCGTTGGCAGAATGAGGCTGACTTCTTATGCCGGAAGTCTTCGGCCAGAACATCACACACATCCATGCCCGAGGCAGGATTCGAACTTGCTACCGTTGCGGTCGCGCCGTTCCAGACTGTAGCGCCTAGAACCACGCGGCCACTCCGGCCGGCGAACTCAACTCACCGTGTGGTCAGGTGGAGTCTGCCGACTGTGGTCCACGATACCGGTTCGTGTGAACACAAGGCTCTGCTCATCTTCCACGGATAGGTCGAGACGACAGCAGACGATGACAAGTCGGACCAGGAGGCTGTGCAGACGCGTCACGCCAGCCCGGTGTGGAGACGCAAGCTTGCAGATCGTTTACGATGACCTACAGTGGCTCGCTGCACACCAGTATTCTCACGTGCGGTGGCCCCGTAGGCTGCAGCGGCAGACCACGGCTGTGGTATGCGTCAGGTTGGCTGCATATCGGTGTTGAAGACAGCAAGCAGGTAGCAGGGTGGCGGTCATCATCGATAAACTTGTCATGGTTTTTCTGCAACTCAAACACTGTCGTGCTTTGTGGTTCTAGCGAGACGGTCAGAATTTCAGCATGACTGAATGTATCATTGAGCTCCGAAAGTCTCGTTTTTTAAAGGATCATGTCCGCGACTTAAGACGCGGTGGGTCCGTGTGTAAGAGGGCATTTGACGTTTCGGGGCTCCTTGCCTCACTGTGGTAATTCAGTGATTATTCCGGGTCTCCGAGCCCTGTTCAAATGGCTCTAAGAACTATCGGACTTACGTTCTGAGGTCATCAGTCCCCTAGAACTTAGAACCACTTAAACCCAACTAACCTAAGGACATTGCACACGTCCATGCCCGAGGCAGGATTCGAACCTGCGACCATAGTGGTCGCTCGGTTCCAGACTGAAGCGCCTAGAACCGCTCAGCCACCTCGGCCGGCCCGAGCCCTGTTCTTTCTGCCTACATTTGACTTTGGAATGGCGTTGGGGCGGCGAAGTTTCGTAAAGCTCTCTGACAGTGCCTTTTAATGTAGCACGGCAATACTTGTCTTTCACCTTCCTCGCTCGGAGGTCTGTTGCATAGGCCGTACGTCTTCTTACCATTCCGATTGGCACACTGGTCCAGAGCTAACCTTCTCTGGTCTGAGATCACGTGGTAAAACTTTTAAAATAAATTAAACTTGTATCACAAAATTACTCTGTTGCGCAACACAACTTAGATTTCAGCGTTAGTACAGGGTGACACAGAATAACGGGAATGTTTGAAATGATTAGTAGCAGCCATGGCCAAGTGCCAACGCTGCGGGTTTGTGACAGCGACATTTCCCTAGTCATGAAACAGTGGAACGGGCAATAGCGTGCGTGAGCCATAAAAATGTTTTATAAAACAATGATAGTTTGGTAGCGGTGCGGAGGGAGTTTCGACGGTTTTATAATTTAGGACGTCATGATGCCGTTCCGTCGAAACACGCGATAAAATGTTGGATTAATAACTTTGAATAGAATGAATGTGCCTTCAGGAAGAAACCAACAGGACGACCAAGAAGTGTGCGTTCTCCAGCCAACATTGTTGTAGTTCGCGAGTCTGTCGTACGGAGCCCGGGTCAATTCGTAAGCAAGCAGCAGTGGCTGGAATGTCCCGGGAGTGTGTTCGCAGAATTCATCTTGAATTAAAATTTGATCCGTACAAACTACAGATGGTGTAACAATTGAAGGGCAACGATTACCGGTTACGATTAGGATTGTCAACAAATGGTAACAAAAACAATTACGATGAATTTCCAAACAAGTTGTGGATCTCAGATGAGGCACATTTTCATCTCACAGGTTACGTGTATCAACAGAACTACCGTTAATGGGTAAACACACATCCTAATGACATTCATGAGCGTCCTCTAATCGCTAGTAAAGTTTCAGCATGGTGTCCTGTTCCATCACATGGGATTGTTGTTGTTGTTGTGGTCTTCAGTCCTGAGACTGGTTTGATGCAGCTCTCCATGCTACTCTATCCTGTGCAAGCTTTTTCATCTCCCAGTACCTACTGCAACCTACATCCTTCTGAATCTGCTTAGTGTATTCATCTCTTGGTCTGCCTCTACGATTTTTACCCTCCACGCTGCCCTCCAGTACTAAATTGTTGATCCCTTGATGCCTCAGAACATGTCCTACTAACCGATCCCTTCTTCTGGTCAAGTTGTGCCACAAACTTCTGTTCTCCCCAATCCTATTCAATACCTCCTCATTAGTTATGTGATCTACCTATCTAATCTTTAGCATTCTTCTGTAGCACCACATTTCGAAAGCTTCTATTCTCTTCTTATCCAAACTATTTATCGTCCATGCTTCACTTCCATACATGGCTCCACTCCATACGAATACGTTCAGAAATGACTTCCTGACACTTAAATCAGTACTGGATGTTAACAAATTTCTCTTCTTCAGAAACGCTTTCCTTGCCATTGCCAGCCTACATTTTATATCCTCTCTACTTCGACCATCATCAGTTATTTTGCTCCCCAAATAGCAAAACTCCTTTACTACTTTAAGTGCCTCATTTCCTAATCTAATTCCCTCTAATTCACCCGACTTAATTAGACTACATTCCATTATCCTTGTTTTGCTTTTGTTGATGTTTATCTTATATCCTCCTTTCAAGACACTGTCCATTCCATTCAACTGCTCTTCCAAGTCCTTTGCTGTCTCTGACAGGATTACAATATCATCAGCGAACCTCAAAGTTTTTATTTCTTCTCCATGAATTTTAATACCTACTCCGAATTTTTCTTTTGTTTCCTTTACTGCTTGCTCAATATACAGATTGAACAACATCAGGGAGAGGCTACAACCCTGTCTTACTCCCTTCCCAACCACTGCTTCCCTTTCATGCCCCTCGACTCTTATAACTGCCATCTGGTTTCTGTTCAAATTGTAAATAGCCTTTCGCTCCCTGTATTTTACCCCTGCCACCTTTAGAATTTGAAAGAGAGTATTCCAGTCAACATTGTCAGAAGCTTTCTCTAAGTCTACAAATGCTAGAAACGTAGGTTTGCCTTTCCTTAATCTTTCTTCTAAGATAAGTCGTAAGGTCAGTATTGCCTCACGTGTTGCAGTGTTTCTACGGAATCCAAACTGATCTTCCCCGAGGTTGGCTTCTACTAGTTTTTCCATTCGTCTGTAAAGAATTCGTGTTAATATTTTGCAGCTGTGACTTATTAAGCTGATAGTTCGGTAATTTTCACATCTGTCAACACCTGCTTTCTTTGGGATTGGAATTATTATATTCTTCTTGAAGTCTGAGGGTATTTCGCCTGTTTCATGCATCTTGCTCACCAGATGGTAGAGTTTTGTCAGGACTGGCTCTCCCACGGCCGTCAGTATTTCCAATGGAATATTGTCTACTCCGGGGGCCTTGTTTCGACTCAGGTCTTTCATTGCTCTGTCAAACTCTTCACGCAGTATCATATCTCCCATTTCATCTTCATCTACATCCTCTTCCATTTCCATAATATTGTCCTTAAGTACATCGCCCTTGTATAGACCCTCTATATACTCCTTCCACCTTTCTGCACATGGGATTATCGGACCGTATTTTTTCGCAAATGTATAGGGAAACACAACTACGGTCAATGCCGATCGTTATGTGGAGATGTTACGAACTTTCCGTACACCTGAGTTGAACTACGTTCCAAACGTTCAAGAAGCACTGTTTCAACAGGACGAAGCGAAATCGCACACTGCACGACAATCAATGGAATATGTGCGAGAATTGTTTGGCAGCCGTATGATCTTACAATTCGGTAACATTCCCTGGCTCCCTAGATCGCTAGATTTATCCGTTTGTGATTATGTTTTTCTTGTGGGGCTACCTCAAGAACAAAGTATACACAACTCGACCAAGAACGCTGGATGAGTTTAAACAGAGAATTCGGGATGCAATTCGCAGCATCGCAGCTGAGGTGGTGCAGCGGTCAATGAGGAATCTGAACAGCGGATTTCCCGAATGTATTCGTACAGGACGCCGCCATCTGAAGGATGTAATTTTTAAAAAACGATAAATGCCATCCGTGTTTCGTAAATGGCAAAGTTGTCAGGTTTCAGTTACTGTGAATGTAGTTACTTTCCTTCATCCCTTCTAGTTTCGTTGGTTTATGGAAATGTTCCCGTTTTTCTGTGTCCCACTGTATTAAATAATCGCACGTGTTTTGTATAAGACCTGCTGCAATTGCTGTCTAATGGTTACAAATCCAGATACTGTTTCACTCTGCCAAAAATTATAAAAAAAATGTTACACCTAGTCACGGACTCGAACACTGTAACTGGGGGAGTATGCCCTCTGCACTAACTGGGTAACACACTTACAGAGTATTGAATGTAACTACTGTCGTGCTTGCGTTTTCCTTTTCTTTGACATTAAATTTATATACGATAATGATGGAAACTGGAGAAATGAATTAAAATTTGTGCCACGGCCAGGACTTGAACTAGGGTCGCCTTGCTTATTAGGCACGAACGCTAGCCATTACGCTAAATTTACATACGAGACAAAATTTTGTCAAAGACATTTTTGTGCTGTTGGCACACGAAGATTCGCATTGTAATGTCCGAATGCGGAAATTTTAGTCCACCGTATGTACGGGGTATTAAAAAGAAACTACAGGGTGACCCAAAAGTCTGTTAACAATAGAAAATGCTCTAATTCATGGAATAACGTTGGGGGAGAGGTAAAACTTTACGCACATGTGCAATATTCTATAGTATGTGTGTGTGTGTGTGTGTGTGTGTGTGTGTGTGTGTGTGTGTGTGTGTGTGTGTGTCAGACGCAGAGAGACAGAGGGGGTCAGATGCGCCAGAAATCGTGACACATTGACTTCACCAGAAAAAAAACAGTTACTGGAAATTTGCTACTGCAACTTTACGAGCTTATCGCCATAATAAGGCTATTTGAGCGGTTAATGTTCTTGTGACAAGTGTTACTGTTAAGATAATGAAGCTGGAAGCCACAGATTGTTCAGACGATAGGCCCCATAGTGGATGATCAGACAAGAGTGCTTGCTCGGAAACTTCAGAAAGAAATGGAGACAGTAGCGGATTCACATCCACACGGCGAAGTCAGCGCTTGTCAGGACGCACTTGCAGTGGCACTCCACGCACCACCTGTGTTGGAGAGGACTCAAGCGTACTCTGCAGTGTTACGAGGGTCGTTCAGTAAGTAACGCCCCACATTTTTTTTAAAGCCATTAATACACATAGACAAACATCCTTGGTGCTTCACATTTCATGTTTGCTCTGTGCGCCGATGAAGTTTCGAACCTTTCTGGCAGATGGCAGAGCCCTAGTACAGCTTAAAATGGCGTCTGCATAGGAGTCACGTTACAAGCTGCGTGCTTCTTGTGTACATAGTTCCGCGTAGTCAGCGCGTACACAACTTTCCCACTAGAGCGCGCCCCGCTAAGCACAACAGCGCGGGCGCAGCGCTCGTCCGTCTCCGCACTACGAGATGGCGCTGTCTTAGAGGCGGACCAAACTCTGCTTCCGCCGATCCGCGTATTAATGTGTCACGCAGCCAATGAGATTGCTGCTAACGTAGAACCTCTTCTCGCGGGTCACACTCACGCAGTGATACCTGAATGCGCGAGGTATTATAACGAGTGTACAGACCTCCGATTAGTCAGTCTGCATTAGTCTGCGGTCAAGTTTCAGTCTGCGCCTAATACGATACCATATTCCTGTACATAGCCATGAAGATAAATGAATAGACACTTTGTCAAGTATCAGAGATATGTGAGAATAAGATTAACATACCAAGACCAAAGGAACTTCAGACTGTCAATTGTAAACAGCATCCACAATCAAGTTAAGCAAGGTTTATGCTTGTTATTATTTTAGTAAATGTGTGTGAAAATTAATCAAGTTCTGTTTAAAGTTGGTCAACGTCAATCTGCTACTCTAAGCGTGCAGGTGGCATTTCTATCGTCTAACCTAACGGCAGAAGATAAACACGCCACGATAAGACCACGAGACATATTGCTGACACTCGCCTACTTCGTTGGAGCGACAAGTCATATAGTCTGATGGTGTGTGTACCGAAGGTCTTACAGTATGCACACCACAGTGCTCTTATTGAATTCTTGTGTACAGAATGAGATACCGCGGTGAACATCCATAAACGTTTGTGTACAGTGTATGGCGATGGTGCAGCTGATAGGGGTACAGGTGGGCGATGGGTAAAGAAAGTCACAGACTCAGGAAATGCAGAAACAGAGTTCCTTGATCAACCACGCTCGGGACGTCCTGTCACAGCCACTGCTCCAGACGTGCTGAATCGTGCGGATGCCATTATTCGTACCGACCGGCGCATCACAACTCGACAATTGGCTTTAGAGTTGTCTGTCAGCATTGGAAGCGCGTCTGCAGTGATAGAGACTCTCGGATATTCAAAGAGGTGCTCACCATGGGTTCCACGAAAAATCACAGCGTACCACCAGATTAAGAGAGAGGCCATTTCATCTGAATTGTTGGAGCGTTTTGAGACCGGCGGAGAAGCCTTTCTGTCACGGACCGTTACGGGGGACGAAAGCGGAAACAAAAAGGCAGTCCATGGTGTGGCATCATTCTCATTTACCACAAAAGAAGAAATTCAAGACAACGCCCTCTGCCGGAAAAGTCATGGTTGCAATCTTCCGGGATTGTGATGGCGTCATTGTCGTGTATGTGATGCCAAGAGGGTCAACCATAAATTCAGAGGCATACGTGAAGACAGAATAAACCCAAGAACCATTTCCGACGTGTTCAATCGGACAAGAATCCAGCAGGAATCTTGCTCCAACACGATAATGCACGCCCACACACAACTCTGAGAACCCGGAAATATTATGCCAGATTATGTTGGACGCCATTGCCTCGTCCACCCCACAGTCCAGAAATGGAACCCTCGGACTTCCATCTCTTTGGGCCGCTTAAACATTCTCCACGGGGGACACACTTTGAAAAGAAAATGGTTCAAATGGCTCTGAGCACTATGGGACTTAACTACTGAGGTCATCAGTCCCCTAGAACTTAGAACTACTTAAACCTAACTAACCTAATGACCTAACACACATCCATGCCCAAGGCAGGATTCAAACCTGCGACCGTAGCGGCCGCGCGGTTCCAGACTGTAGCGCCTAGAAACGCTCGGCCACTTCGGCCGGCACACACTTTGAAGATGAGGACAGTGTTAGTCATTACTTATTGAGTGACCCTAGTATTTGTACAAAATCCAGCTTCATCATGCACTGTTACTCGTCAATTACGTGACGCTGTGAGCATTTTGAATGTGGGGTGTTCAAAAAATGGAGGAAGGTGACAATTGATTGTTCAACGTATTCTGGACCGTCAAAGCCCTTTCCACACTCCGTAGGTCTGTCAGCACGTACTACTGCAGAATTCGGGTTACCGTAAATCCTAGAACTGTCATCGATACCTCAATGTATGACGGGAAAGCCATGGTGTGGTGCGGATTTACCACATCAATCATTATCGGACCCTGTTTTCTTCGAGGAAATTCGAGGTGCTGTTTTGGCGACTGTCAGCGTGACTGGTGCGAGGTACACAGGTATGTTACAGAATCGCATCATCGCTAGCCAGCCTGATAAACACCGGCTGGAAGGCGCGACTCTTACGAAGGATGCCGCTCCACTCCATGTTGCGACGAGTGTGAAAGTTCTCTTGCGCACATCGTTCGGTGAGTAAGGCGTCCCTAGCCACCAGTTCCCTCACGTTTGGCGTCCCAGGTCCCAAGAACTCAGTCCGTGTGTTTACTGCTTGTGGGGCTTTCTTAAGTCGCAAGTTCACCGCGGTCGTCCGGGCTCTTTAGGGATGCTAAAACACAACATCAGAATCACACTAAGATTTCTCACCTACCGGTACCATTGTGCAGTTCTGTTAACAACATTGTCCCTCGAGTACAGGTATTGTTGATGAATGTCGGCCGACATGTTGAGAGCACTTCTTATAAAGAACATTTTCATTTCTAAAAAATTAATTATACTGTTTTTTTTTGTACCACCATTTTTTTGCACCTTTTTAGTTTACAATAAAACCCTGTGTCAATTCAAGCATGTGTGTCAATGTTTAACGCTCTACCTACATTATTCCGTGACGTAATGAACTTTCAAATGTTAACGGACTTTCTGGTCACCATGTACACCATATTCTGAGAGGTGGTGAGGCGATCAAAACAAAAAAAAGTCCAGGAAACATGGGCTCTAAATGCATACCTTGTGTTGAATCCCGCCTGGGCGTCAAATGTGGGGTGTCCGGGAAACCTATTTTCTCTGTTCGCTAGACAACAGTTTGAACAAATCGTATTAATCCGTTTTATTACAAAATGAAAAAATACAATATTTAACTATGTGTTAAACAGATGTGTTGCACGCAAAGGGCGACAGACAAAATAAGAAATCTTTTCAGTGCAATTCCAAGTTTGAGCTACATAGAATGTACAAGCAAAGTAACGGGTGCTTACGCTTCTGTCCTAGTTGCTAGTCTTGACACTGCTGTAGAACTGTACAGCGACCATTTTTCTTTTTGTGGGAGCTTGGAATACAGCTTCACCGGTTGCTCACGGTCTTAAAGTGTTAGTGGATGGTACAACTGGTCCATTCGACAGTGACGCATGCCAAAGAAATCACTGGAGTGCAGTTTGAAGGTGTCACGGTGGGACTTGAAGTTCCATACCAACCTCCGATGGTGGAAGGTCAGGTTGCAGGCAAGAGGTACATAACGACGAAAAACATTAGGTATCAATGTCGGTGGCCGACGATGGTTGACATCCATCGAGTGGCCGTAGGAAGGCTAACGTTGTGGTCGGAATCGGAGTCCTCAAGGATGGTGAGAGGAACAGGGTTTTGGTGCCAGTGCCGGGGAGGCGTAGTGCAAATATCTTGTAAACCAGCGACCGTAAGCTTCTACTTTGGCATAGGGACGCCTTGCCTTCTCTCCCATGGACGTCTTGAGAGTGGCTATGCCCGTGTCCTCGTGGAAGGTAACGACCCTCGTTATTCTACAGGCGCTGGAGGGTCCGCATCCGGGTGGAAGTAATCAAAGCCCACGCAGTGGAGCCGTAGGTGAGGAAAGGGTGGACAGCCATCCGGTATAGCCGGAGCTTGGTGTCGAGGTTCAGTCCCCTGCCGGTGAACATTGGGTACGACGCTTTTCTCGTCCTGGAGGGGATCGGCCAGCGTGCAGTTGGCTGACGCCTTCTTCACAGCACCCTCCGCTCTATCGTTCCCGACTGGTGTGCCGGCGCTTCACTTAACACCGTAACACCTTGCGAGTTGTGAGCGTATGTTCGTCTTCGGTACTGAGGAACATCTCTTCAGTTGAAAACTCTTTGCTATTACAAACGACCTACAGAATTCGGTCAGTGTTGCAAATCAAATTCCTGGTTAGAATTAAAAACTCGAAAATTAACTTAAGTTCTGTAGAAAAAAGAATTAGACCTTCAACTCAACTAGTCACGTTACACATATATGCTTCACGAAGAAGTAATCCGAACGGAGGAATATTTTACAGGTTCGAAATGTGAACTTGGTGCGAATTTTTTTCTCACGACATTCTTCCTGATTCATAGTTCATCACTTTGGATCGCGTACAGCATTTCCGTCTTCCTACATTTTCCACCCCCAGGGTGTGCGCTATACTGCCACCGTTTCGGGCGTCCGTGCTCTGGCTTTTGTTAACGATCACGCCCACACAAGTGGGGAACGCGCGCATCGAGGAATGTAAAAAGAAAGTGTAGAGCCCTCTCCGCCTCATAAGTGGTAAACGATAAAGAAAGCAGCTCCTTTTAACAGCCGTTTTACAAGCTGTCCGTCGGCCAAAGGCGGAACCAGTAAAGTAAATATGTTTCTCAGCTGTTAACTGCCCACGTCACAATCTTATCTGTAATAGCTGTCAGCTGCGGCGAACTCGCGCCTTGCATTATCTACAGAATTTACTGCACTTCTGTACGGACTATGTATTTGTTTGTAAAGCAGCATACAGGAATTTAATCTTCGGCGTTGTACGGGTAGTGTTGACCTCCAGTTTTTCTGTAGCGCTTTGGGCGATTCTTGTTAGAAGGTGCTATATATTTTATTCTCATACCTATTCAGATATTCATAACGATACAGACGACTGTTAGGGGTGAATCTGGTTAATTTCATAAGGAAAAAAAATCTTAAGAGCGGTAATAATGTTTCACGTTCTTTGCGAACAAGTAACGGAGTTACTGGGTCTGATGTGATTTGAAACAAATATTAGTGACCTTCGTCACTGAAAAGATGTGATTAACTCTTAGTTGTCAAAAAAGGTTAGTTTTATTGAAATGAGAACGACCTTTTCATGTGCATGTTTTGTGCAAACGAATAATTTTAAAGAACTCATAATGTCAAGTGAGTAGATTCGAATACCCCGTAGGAAACTGAATTAAGAGGAGTAATTTGTTCCATATTATTTGCAGTAAAAGAAAAATTGTCAGAGAGAAATGATGTAGTTGTTTTACTAGCGGAAAAATGCTACTGTCGGAATACAAAAAAAGCAACCATGTTCTTCTGTAAAAGACTCTGCCAGAAAAGTGGAGAATCAGCTGTCTCTACTTTCCTCCTTCCTCACGAAAAATTTTGTCATGCGAACGTATTCGCGCTCTTTTTAACACACAACATTTTAAATCCTTTTACCCAGTCTCTCCTTGCAGTTGAGCTTCGGTACTCAGTGCCTCCCTCTCACTGCTGCTGTCTGCATATGACTCTTTCCCATTGTCTTCCTCTTCTCCCATTGATTCACAGTACATCCCACTACCACTGTCTCCTGTCGCACTTACTCTTTCTTTGCCGGCCGGTGTGGCCGAGCGTTTCTAGGCGCTACAGTCTGGAACCGAGCGACCGCTACGGTCGCAGGTTAGAATCCTGCCTCGGGCATGGATGTGTGTGATGTCCTTAGGTTAGTTAGGTTTAAGTAGTTCTAAGTTCTAGGCGACTGATGACCTCAGATGTTAAGTCCCATAGTGCTCAGAGCCATTTGAACCATTTTTGAACTCTTTCTTTACTATTGCCATTGTCTCCACCATACCTCGGCAACCCAAAAATTCTGGGATCCAACTTTTTTTTTGCCCTTATACCCACGTGTTTGAAATGTAAGCCCAAAATGCGCTCTGCCCCATACTTACGTGTAAAATTTCGCCAGTGTGGGAGTGTCCAGACCCTCTAGCCTACTTAGTCTCCACTCATCTGTATTTTTGATTTCCTCTGTCTCCTCACTCATTTGCTCCCACTGGTTCTGTCTCCATTCGTCCCTCATGCTCTTTTAGTGCTATTATGTGTCACTGACCAGCAATACCTCCTCTCTCTCTTTGGCTCCCATCGCTGTTGTCTTCATCCATCTCTCTCCCTTTTCCCCACCATCGCTGTCTTCTCTCTTACTCTCCCACAGGCACGCACTGTCTGCCCACTCTCCCAACATCACTGTCTCTCTCTGCTACTCTGTTTCATCACTAAAACTGTTGGTGAGAAAGACGGAATGAGGACTTAGGGTGCCGTTCCCCCACTTGGTCAGAGTCTTTAATAGAGGAACATATCCCCTGGTACGCTTTTGTTCCCTGCTACAGTAAGGAGTAGTGCTCCTACATAAAACGTATTGTACAAGTCAGTAAGGTTTTGGCAGTTAATTATATACTTTGACCCTTTTATATACTTTGGCGCACGTAAACAACAAATAAGTAACTATAATGTAAGCTTAACACAATATCGTTTGCTTCACGTAATCTCTCGATGCTTCGGACGTGCTCGATCGTGTTGAAAGATGCAATCGTCATCCCCAAATTGCTCTTCAACAGTGGGAATCAAGAAGGTGCTTAAAACATCAATGTAGGCCCGTGCTGTGATAACGCCACGCAAAACAAGAACGGGTGCAAGCTCCCTCCATGAAAAACACGACCACAGCATAACACCACCGTCTCCGAATTTTACTGTTGGCACTACACACGCTGGCAGATGACGTTCGCCGGACGTTCGCCAGACCCACAACCTGTCATTGTGTACCGTGATTCATCACTACACACAACGTTTTGCCACTGTTCAATCGTCCAGTGTTCACGCTCCTTACACCAAGCGAGGTGTCTTTTGGCCTTTACCGGCGTGATGTGTGGCTTATGAGCAGCCGCTCGACCATGAAACCCAAGTTTTCTCGCCTCCCGCCTAATTGTCGTAGTACTTGCAGTGGATCCTGATGCGGTTTGGAATTCCTGTGTAATGGTCTGGATAGATGTCTATTTACACTTTACGACCGTCTTCAACTGTCGGCGGTCTCTGTCAACAGATGAGTTAAGCCTGTACGCTTTTGTGCTGTACGTGTCCCTTCACGTTTCCACTTCACTATCACATAGGAAACAGTGGACCTTTGTTTAGGAGTGTGGAAATCTCGCGTACAGACGTATGACGCAAGTGACACCCAATCAGCTGACCACGTTCGAAGTCCGTGAGTTCCGCGGAGCGCCCCATTCACACGATGTCTAATTACTACTAAGATCGCTGATATGGAGTACCTGGCAGTAGGTGACAGTAAAATGCAGCTAATATGAAAAACGTATGTTTTTTTTGGTGGCCGGATACTTTCGATCACATAGTGTACCTACGAGAAACGTCGTAGCCATTCTAGTCATCTCGATACGTTATTCTGTCTGGCATTTGTATGAGAAAAGTCGCGAATATTCTACTGTTTTCTTGTACAGAGAACCTTCGATAGTTATCGTTATGAATACGAAGTTTCTTAAACTTTGCATGTGACTTGATTATTTTTTATTACGGTAAAAGTATAGGTAGCTCAAGATATCTTTAGCGCTCCGTCATTAAGGCTTTTCTATATCCGCCACTGGTTTAAAGACTGTATAACAGTAAGTCAGTACTCACTCGAAAAACTGAAATACACGTTATTGATGTACTACAATTACATTTATTATGAAAGGAGTTGGAGACTGAAAACTGGAGATTCAACCTTTGCAGAACATGATCTAAATCAGTTTTATTCTTATGAGATTAAATGTGTTATTCTTCATAGACGAGCTAAAGACGGAAAAACATCACTCGAAATTCCGGCTCTCAGTGAACACCAATGACAGAATCATGTCGTAATCCTTAGAGATCGAATGCAGTTCTATTATTCATTCTTGCCAATTTCGCAGAAATAAGTTCTTAATTTTCTCACCGTCTAACAATATGCTTGTAAACAGTACAACTTTTCTCCAACCGATTTCAGCTAAAGCTAACTCCATCGTCTTTCGCCCCCCCCCCCTTTTTTACTCCATCACGTGCACCAATTACCTCGTCCATGTAACATAGTAGTCTGGGGCAGTATTCACTTGTTTACTGTTTTACCACGTGCTGTTTGTTTGTTCGTGGCTTCTTTGAGTATTTCATTATGCCACTGTTTTCGTATAGGTAATGTAGTCGTAAGACGTTATATATCTTCGGAAAAACATTTTTTGTACAGATATGAAGTCCCGCTGAAGTGGTCAGAAGCAGGCCTAGAAAAGCGAATGCCGGTTCACAGTGAACCATAAAACACTTGCCGGACTGTGGAGTAGGGATGTAGGCAGCGGAAGAGCTGTGAGAGACACATGTGGAAAGACTGCGCGGCGCACTGTACCTGGCGCCCAAACAAATTGCGCGAATCGATTAATTCCTTTTACAAAAGATTTTAATTGGGCTGAAGTTATTGCTCAGCTAATGGCACCATTTGTACGTGCGCCTTTCGGATTATACGTGCTAAAACAGCCACTGTCAAATAACTCTGCACTGTAGAGAGAGTCATTGTTCAAATTTTGTCTACCAGTGTATCAGACCTTGCCATAAGATAAGTTACAACCGTTTGTAAACATCTACATCTACATGATTACTCTGCAATTCACATTTAAGTGCTTGGCAGAGGGTTCATCGAACCACAATCATACTATCTCTCTACCATTCCACTCCCGAACAGCGCGCGGGAAAAACGAATACCTAAACCTTTCTGTTCGAGCTCTGATTTCTCTTATTTTATTTTGATGATCATTCCTACCTACAAAATATTTTCGCATTCGGAAGAGAAAGTTGGTGACTGAAATTTCGTAAATAGATCTCTCCGCGACGAAAAACGTCTTTGCTTTAATGACTTCCATCCCAACTCGCGTATCATATCTGCAACACTCTCTCCCCTAGTACGTGATAATACAAAACGAGCTGTCCTTTTTTGCACCCTTTCGATGTCCTCCGTCAATCCCACCTGGTAAGGATCCCACACTGCGCGGCAATATTCTAACAGAGGACGAACGAGTGTAGCGTAAGCCGTCTCTTTAGTGGACTTCTTGCATCTTCTAAGTGTCCTGCCAATGAAACGCAACCTTTGGCTCGCCTTCCCCACAATATTATCTATGTGGTCTTTCCAACTGAAGTTGTTCGTGATTTTTACACCCAGGTATTTAGTTGAATTGACAGACTTGAGAAATGTACTATTTATCGGGTAATCGAATTCCAACGGATTTCTTTTGGAACTCATGTGGATCACCTCACGCTTTCCGTTATTTAGCGTCAACTGCCACCTGTCACACCATATAGCAAACGTATCTAAATCGCTTTGCAACTGATACTGGTCTTCGGATGACCTTACTAGACGGTAAATTACAGCATCATCTGCGAACAACCTAAGAGAACTGCTCGCTCAGATTGTCACCCAGGTCATTTATATAGATCAGGAACAGCAGAGGTCGCATCACGCTTCCCTGGGGAACACCTGATATCACTTCAGTTTTACTCGGTGATTTGCCGTCCATTACTACGAACTGCGACCTTCCTGACAGGAAATCACGAATCCAGTCGCTCAACTGAGACGATATCCCATAGGCCCGCAGCTTGATTAGAAGTCGCTTGTGAGGAACGGTGTCAAAAGCTTTCCGGAAATCTAGAAATACGGAATCAACTTGAGATCCCCTGCCGGTAGCGGCCATTACTTCGTACTAATAAAGAGCTAGCTGCGTTGCACAAGAACGATGTTTTCTGAAACCATGCGGATTACGTATCAATACATCGTTCCCTTCGAGGTGATTCTTAATGTTTGAATACAGTATATGCTCCAAAACCCTACTGCAAACCGACGTCAATGACATAGGTCTGTAGTTCGATGGATTACTCCTACTACCCTTCTTAAACATGTTGCTTCGTTAAGACTTTACGTGTAAAAAAAAAAAGAAAAAAGAAAAGAAACACGTTTTTCTGGGAGGTTTTTGAAGCGCGCCGCATCTGTACTTCAAACTTGTACGAATAGGTTAAAATTTTATAAGAAGATAGACAAATACAGGTAATTTGATGGTCGTACTGTTGTTTTGTGAAAGCTTTATCCGTTATCGCCATATAAAGAAACATTGGTCGATATAAAATTTTAAAAAATTTATACCTGAACGTATCGCGGTATTCGGGATTGGAAGTTTTGGTAATTTTTTTTATGTAGTGATTAATCAAAATATAAATACTGAATACTGCAGTATTATTTGCTCTGTTGAATATTGTGGGCTAGCATGAGACTCTGAAATAACCCAATACCACGATGACATACGTACGGACATCGGCTATTCCGAAATACGCACGAAATAATATATTTCTACACACTGCGCGACTCACCGCCTTCTAACAGATAGTTCGCGTGAGCGCTGCTATTATGGAGAGAATATATGCGTGCTTTTACGAAAAGTGTAATGATAAATTTGGTTCTCAGGGCTACTGGTCATTTACGTACCAACTTGCACACAGAAACTGAGATGTTTTTTGTGCTTATTAAACCTAATATTTTTCTGTATTTACTATTTGTTATCTGCAAGGCAAAAACTGAGGAGAATCTCATCTGCCGTTAAGCGGCCAATCTTAAACATACTGAACTCATTCAGTACGAAAACATTAATGAATGGAATTTGTCTTTACTAGGTTTGAAACTATTAAAAGATCAAAATACACAAGTCTTCCGCATTTACATTTAATATTACGGACTGAATTTCTACCTAAAAAATATCGTCAGCGTAATGGCCGACCAAATGCTGCTAGGGAAAGAAAGCTCCCCACAACACGAAATTCTGAAATAGAGTTACTAATTACAGTTAATGGTGGTTATTATGGAAGGTGCTCACTACTTCAATAACCAACAGTTTCTGAAAACAATTGGACATATATTCTGATAAATTATACACAGACTTACATTGAATATCAGACTGTGAGACAATGGCGGCCTTCCGCTAGACGAAACAAGGTAGGAAAAAAAAAATCTAACCCAAAAACTTTATATCTGTTCTTCTTGATCTACATTACACACATACTATAAACAAAAGACTATCCGTTAAACGCATCGCTGTTCGCAAGCATAAAGTAAATATCTCTGGAGTAAGCATTGCATTTTGCGCATGTTCTCAACATCAAACCAGGATTGTCACGTGTTTTCGGGACTTCGCTAGGCGTGTGTGCTTTCCGCAGAGTTTGAAGTTTATAATATCAAGAGTTTCTGTTGTTTTTTCACCGTTTGTTGATAGTGTAATAGCGATGGTGAATTACTGTTGTTGCTACGGATGCAAAGAAAAATATGTGAACGGAGGGATAGTAACTTTTCATGGGTACATACCATATAGCTCTAATTATAGTTTTCACATTAGTAAGAGACACTGTACGTGTATGTTTAAAAATTTCGAGACGCATTATAATTAAGGCTTGATTCTGTAGACCTACTTTCCTACAATTTTATGACTATATAATAGATATTACGGCTGGTACCAAAGCTTACAAAAAATCGCTTCCTCTCGTAAATTAGCTAGTGGAAAAGGAAAGGGAGTGGTTAGTTGTTTCAGCAGATACTATCCTCCATGCATTTATCAGTGACTTGTCGATTATGTATATAGATATGAAAGACGGGAGACAAATTCAATAGGGCGGGACTCTGTAATTGTCTTCGTATAATATCTGTGGCCAAACCTTTTTGTTTACTACCATATAAAGTTACAGTAGGAGACCATGTTAAGTGTGTCTAGGGCATGGAGAATGATTATGTGTGATTTATATTTTAGTTTCCCGAAGGATGAACAAGGAGTAAAGATGTGGCTCCAGAAAATGACTAATTTTGTCCCCACAAAATATTCCAAAGTATGTTCAAAACACTTTGAAGAGGAATGTTTAGACAGAGAAAAATTAAGACGTGTGTGGCTGAAGGTAGCTAATCAAAGTACACATTCATCTTCTTTGGTGTATTTTACCTTCAAATTATTTTCTTCACCATTTGATTAAGAAGCGTAAAATATTACTGAACACGTCCCCAAACTCTTTCATTTGTGTCACTTTCCACTTCCCTTAATGGTGTTATATGGGTTGACTGTTACATGACCAACTGTATTTGCTTTACAGTACATTTATTCTCCGATCGCCTTTATGCCCCCTTCTTACTCAGTCTATTATTTATTTAATAAACTGGGAGCAAGTGCGTACAATGCATTAAAATAATACTTCAAAGTGTCACCAGTAAGAAAAATTGTGCTTTAGGTCGCAAAAACGAGAAAATAAATACGCAGAAATAGCAGAAAAAAGGAGAATTAGCAGGGATATAGTCGCTAATGTGTGGCAAATTCGGTGTTTTTCGGACACATGCAAAAGTACTCGCGTACTGTCAAGTCGTTTTGCGAGACTGTCACTGCAAAAATGTATGTCAGGCTCTGTAATACTATAAAGTGCCGTATCATACCGAAAACTACCAAAAATCGAGTGCATCTGAACTGTGACACCTGTCGCAAAGAACCAGAATGCAGTATCACTTGCCCTTAAAAGTTACGTAGCTGGTTTATTCCCGGTATCAAATGAATACGGTTAAAATGTCGGCGCAACATATATAAATAATCCACGACACGTACGAAAAGAATCCGTCTGTACTAGGGATGTAGTGACATTCTAAATGGCCGGAGTGGCCGTGCGGTTCTAGGCGCTACAGTGACCGCTACGGTCGCAGGTTCGAATCCTGCCTCGGGCATGGATGTGTGTGATGTCCTTAGGTTATTTAGGTTTAAGTAGTTCTACGCTCTAGGGGACTGATAACCACAGCAGTTAAGTCCCATAGTGCTCAGAGCCACATTCTAAATATACAGGGCGCTATACGGACAAGCACACGACGTCCCGAGAACACGTGACCAGGCCGGCCATGTATGTTGACAACACAAAATCTGTTCTGCGCATTTGAATGCTCATTCCAGAGATATTTACTCTATGTTCGCAAGCTTTACAGATAATATACTACACTTTTTAATATTTGATATTCATCGCGCACACAGACGGAGCATTCCAATAATTTGTAGTTCACGCGTCACTATCTTTTAACACACAAAAAACCCTTTTCATTTTTCTCGAAATGTCGATTTATGTGACGTTCCGTCACAGACGAGGAGTCGCCTGAGTGAACAAAAATCTACATCGATTGCGAAGTTATGGCGGTCTATGTCAAAATATGGCAAAGTAAGATATGGGAACCAGTATGGAAAAAGCTCCTAACGTAGCACAAAAAAGTGAATATGAACTGGGAGAAGTTAGGGATGTATAAGAAGGGAACTAGCATTTCAACTTACCTTGCAGCTTAAGAGACACTTAAATCAGAGCATCTTGACATGTTACCGAATTTGGTAGTTTTGGTATCCAAAAATCATGGTATTTCGTTTTCTGTTTTGCATCGTAACGGTGACAAGAAATAATGCCTTTATGCTAGCATAAGGGAAGAAAAACGGCAACTCGCCGTATAAGGCCTGTGCGCATCCACGTAAGATAATGTTCTGCACGTGGAACTGCGACGGTGTGGTGTTCTAGGAACTGCGTGAGCGAGGTTTAGCCGTCGCTGCTGACATTCATTGTCAGTGACTGAGACGTCTGGCAGACGCAGTCCGAGAACAACGACCAAGAGGACAGCGTGAAGTGACGGCACTCCACGGTAACGGCCACCCGCGTTCTGGTGTACTAAGAAAAAACACTGTGCAGGAGCTGCGTTCAGAAGTCACTCCATACTCACCTAGTCACCTCATCTTGCACCCTCGGTTTTCGCCTTTTGCGCTCTCTGTCGTTCAGCATCCAAGGAATTTCCTTTCGGGATGGGCTTGCGCTCCGAACATGGCTCAGAGTTCTACGCCTCAAAACGTGGTTTCTACAGTCGCGGATTCGAAAATTTGCCCCACTGTTGACAGACTGTTGTAAGTAGTGAAGGAGAGAGTCTGTTGTTGTTGTTGTTGTTGTTGTTGTTGTGGTCTTCAGTCCTGAGACTGTTTTGATGCAGCTCTCCATGCTACTCTATACTGTGCAGGCTCCTTCATCTCCCAGTACCTACTGCAACCTACATCCTTCTGAATCTGTTTAGTGTATTCGTCTATTGATCTCCTTCTACGATTTTTACCCCCCCGCGTTGCCCTCCAATACTAAATTTGTAATCCCTTGATGCCTCAGAATATGCCCCACCAACCGATCCCTTCTCCTATTCAAGTTGTGCCACAAATTTCTCTTCTCCCCAATTCTATTAAACACCACCTCATTAGTTATGTGAGCTATCCATCTAATCTTCAGCATTCTTCTGTAGCACCACATCTCGAAAGCTTCTATTCTCTTCTTGTCTAAACTATTTATCGTCAATGTTTCACTTCCATACACGGCTACACTCCATACAAATACTTTCAGAAACGACTCCATGACACATCTACACTCGATGTTAACAAATTTCTCTTCTTCAGAAACTCTTTCCTTGCCATTCCCAGTATACATTTTAAATCCTCTCTACTTCGACCATCATCAGTTATTTTGCTCCCCAAATAGCAAAACTCATTTACTACTTTAAGCGTCTCATTTCCTAATCTGATTCCCTCAGCATCACCCAATTTAATTTGACTACATTCCATTATCCTCGTTTTGCTTTTTTTGATGTTCTTGTTATATCCTCCTTTCAAGAAACTGTCCATTCCGTTCAACTGCTCTTCCAAGTCCTTTGCTCTCTCTGACAGAATTACAATGTCATCGGCGAACTTCAAAGTTTTTATTTCTTCTCCATGGATTTTAATACCTACAATGAATTTTTCTTTTGTATCCTTTACTGCTTGCTCAATAAATAGATTGAATAACATCGGGGAGAGGCTACAACCCTGTCTCACTCCCTTCAAAAAAATGGTTCAAATGGCTCTGAGCAGTATGGGACATCTGAGGTCATCAGTCCTCTAGAACTTAGAACTACTTAAACCTAACTAACCTAAGGACATCACACACATCCATGCCCGAGGCAGGATTCGAACCTGCGACCGCAGCGGTGGCGCGGTTCCAGACTGTAGCGCCTAGAACCGCTCGGCCACTCTGGCCGGCTCATTCGCTTCCCAACCACTGCTTCCCTTTGATGTCCCTCGACTGTTATAACTGCCATCTGGTTTCTGTACAAATTATAAATAGCCTTTCGCTCCCTGTATTTTACCCCTGCCACCATTAGAATTTGAAAGAGAGTATTACAGTCAACATTGTCAAAAGCTTTCTCTAAGTCTACAAATGCTTAAGAAACGTAGATTTGCCTTTCCATCATCTGTCTTCTAAGATAAGTCGTACGGTCAGTATTGCCTCACGTGTTCCAATATTTTTACGGAATCCAAACTGATCTTCCCCGAGATCGGCTTCTATCAGTGTTTCCATTCGTCTGTAAAGAATTCACGTTAGTATTTTGCAGCCGTGACTTATTAAACTATTAGTTCGGTAATTTTCACATCTGTCAACACCTGCTTTCTTTGGGATTAACTTCTTGAAATTTAGAAATCATAAGCTTGAATTGTAGCTACTGCTGATTCTAGGATTAATAGAAGTATTTGTCCAATAATTAGTAGTGAAATTAAATTTACTGTTATAGATGGAATTATTATATTCTTCCTGAAGTCTGAGGGTATTTCGCCTGTCTCATGTTATGTGGGGGCTATTAAACTAGCGGGAAAACGCTACGTAGCGGTCCACTAAGCCAGTACATGAAGGACGGCAATTTTTGAATTTTGCTGCCTCCTTTATGAATTTGAGCAGATGCCCGTGGGTGTCGGTGGTGTGTTCACGTTGTGTGTGCCTGGCAGCTGGCCGCGGCCACGCCCTCGCCCGCGGACTCCGCGGTGGAGGTGTCTGCGGCGGCCCCCGGCGACCAGAAGGGCGGCGAGGCGGCCGGCAGCCAGCCGGAGGAAGACTCCTCCACGTCGGACGAGATCACGCTGGACCTGCTGCTGCTGCGCCAGCAGGAGTTCCGCCGCAACCAGCAGCAGCAGGAGGAGGCCGCCGACTCGGGCAGCACGACGCCCGCGCCCGCCACGCCCGCCGCCCCCGCGGCCGCCCCCGCCGCCGCCCCCGCCACGCCGGCCGCCGTCAAGACGGAGGCGGTCGCCACGTCCGACGAGGAGAGCCTCAAGACGCTCAAGACGCGCATCCGCGAGAAGCTGGCCGCCGTCAGCGCCGCCGCCGCCGCCTCGTCGCCGTCTTCCGCCAACGACGAGTCCTCGGCGGCGTCCTCGCCTCTGGCTCTCCACGGCAGGAAGTCCGTCAAGAAGGTGCGCACTTTGCATGTCCACAGCTGACTGCTTCTCTACTAGCACTGCTGTGTGCGCAGAGACTCCATCTCCCTAATTCCTCTTTCCACCCCTCTCACTTTCCTATCGGTCCTCGATGCCTTTTGAATTTTCCTACTCCTCCTCCTCCTCCTCGTCTTCTAGTCGTTTTTCTCCTCTATGATGCTTCCTTCTTCTTTCTCCTCCTATTCCTTCATCCCCTATGTTTCTTCCGACTCAGGCTCCTTGTTTCTACTCCCCCTCTTCCTGTTCATTCTCCTTTTCCCTGCTCCTCTTTCTCCTACTCCTTTCTCGTCCTACATCAGTACCACTTTCTCGTCCTCGTCATCCTCCTCTATCTTCTCTCTCAACCTCACCCTCCACCTCTTTCTCCTGGTCTGCGTTTATGGTGCTCCTTCTCCTTCTTCTTTTTCTTTTTCTTCTTCTTCTTCTTCTTCTTCTTCTTCTTATTCTCCTCCTCCTCCTCCTCCTCCTCCTCCTCTTCGTGCTTTTCTTCCTTCCTCCCTTTCTTCTCCTACTTTTCCCTCTTCCTACTCCTTCTTTCTTAAATTCTTGATTCAGAACACCTCTTCCTCATTCTTACTTTCCTCTCTTCATCTTATATCTTGTTCTCTTATCTCTCGCTTTCACTCCCTAGTCCTCCTCCTACTCTTCCGTCTGTTATTTCTTCTCCTATTCTACTGAGGCATAATTTCTCTCTCTTACCCTCCTCTTCTTACTGACTGATGCGGCGCAAACTTGAGCCAGTTCACTGGTGACCAAAGTTTTTTTATATATAAGAACGTAGGCTTCCGCGGCTGATGTCATAGTAATTAAAATTCTTCTCTGTATTATGCCGCGTCATTGCTAAAAGCTAACAACAATAATAAATAATTGTTTATTATTGTTGTTAGTTTTTAGCAATGACGCGGCATAATACCCAGAAGAATTTTAATCAATATGTTTTTTTTTACTCTGCATTTTTATAAATCACTTAATGCCAGTGCTGCAGCACTACCTTTCACGCTACGTATCACGTATTCCTTGCACACCCGTCGCCACTTCCACCAGTTGTGGAGCTATTCGGGTAATCCCTTCTCTGTGTTGCACTTTTCACAAACGGCAGTAAATATATATACATATATATATTGTGTGTGTGTGTGTGTGTGTGTGTGTGTGTGTGTGTGTGTGTGTGTGTGGATCGAATTCAACCAAATGTGCCGCACAAACAGCAAACTTCAGTAGAGTGAGCTGCTTGGGGTTTATCATCGCCTAGCTCCAATAGGACCAGAGATATCGCGAGAAACGTTTCTTTTTCAGTCCTTGCCATGCAGGCTGCTCTGCCCTACGAGCATGGTGGGGGACTGGAAGGGCATACTTTATCAACTTGTTTTCCAGGAGCTACATTTGCAGATAGTCGCCAGATGGATGGCTGATAGTGATGGGGGAGGGTATGAACAGGGAGAGGGGACACGAGGAGATGGATAAGGGGAGAGAGGGGCAGAAGGGGACGGAGAGAGATGGGGCAGAAGGGGATGGACAGAGATAGAGCGTTGTCCTGCTCGTACAATCATCGTCTCCAAGTTAGACATCGACACAGAGGAGACGCATGGAGAGCGGCGGGACGAAGAGTCGGACACACTGAGGGAGCAGAAGCAGGAAGTTGTTTGATATCCCCGTTTCCCCTTTGGCACAGCAGCTGGCTGCGGTGAAGAAAGAAGACCCGGATGGCGCAAAGGCGCTCCCCAAGAAGGAAGGTGTTTCTTCAGACGACGGCGGCGCCGACGCCGAGGACGAATACGCCGACTTCGGCGATGACGACGACGACGTGGACGACGGCGCCACCGGCAGCTCCTCCAGCGCCGGCCGCGTCAAGCAGGTGCGTGGTTGCGATGTGCGTGTGCGTGTGCGTGTGCGTGTGCGTGTGCGTGTGCGTGTGCGTGTGCGTGTGCGTGTGCGCGTGCGCGTGCGTGTGCGTGTGCGTGTGCGCGTGCGCGTGCGCGTGCGCGTGCGCGTGCGCGTGCGCGTGTGCGTGTGCGTGCGCGAGCGCGTGTGCGCGTGCGGAATACTGCGCCAGCCCATGTCACCTTTACTTGCTTTGCTAACTGTCAGAAATGCCACATTACATTAACAATACAAAAAGATCTGTTCAAACTGTACGATATTTGCGATTGTTTAACGGACGGTCAAAAATCTTCCATTCGAGGGCTGCAGGGTATGTGCAGTGTAGCGCGAATCTGGTGCGGGTATACAACCACCGACAGCTAGGCAAATGATTAGCGTGGCAATCGCATCCTTCCGAAGGCTTGTAAGTTTCTTGCAGCTCCCAGATCGCCTGCTCACCATCTTGTTGCCCATCCACCTCTGGACCGCCTTTTTTCCCGCCGTCCCCGGGCTACGTTGCCGTTTGGGATCCGTGTGCAACGTGTACTAGAGTCCCTCGGTGTGGAGTCTGTACAACCCCAAATCAAAGGTTTTAACCGCCTGCCACCCTGGTTACTGAAGAGGCCCGGAGTGATTTTCGATTTATTGCAGTACAAGAGAGATTGCACTCCTGCCACCGTTTTTAATGCAGCATTTTCTGCCATTTTATCTGAGCACCACGACTATGTAGCTGTTTTTACGGATGGGTCGAAACAAGGGGATTCTGTTGGTTGCTCAGTTGTTTTTCCATATCGTGTCCTCAAGGTCCGACTGCCTCAGACTTTTACTGTCTTTGATGCAGAATTGTTTGCGATCTTGCGGGCACTGGAGCTCATGAGACATTCTTCCTGTCCTAAATTTCTTGTCTGTTCCGATTCACTAAGTGCCCTTCACTCATTGCAACGTTTGTATCCGGCAGACAAAATTGTCCAGACCATCCAGGATGCCCTCCTCCGACTACAGCGACTGGGGAAGGTTGTAGCTTTCTGCTGGGTTCCGGGGCATGTCGGCATTGCTGGGAATGAAAGGGCAGATCTCGCAGCCAAGGAGGCGTGTCTCGTCCCACAAGTATCTCAGTGTGCTATCCCCTTGCACGCACTCACCTCGCTGTTGAGCTCACGGGTCATGCGTCGGTGGGAGGATGAGTGGCTGGAAGTGACTGACAATAAGCTCCGTATAGTCAAGCCCACAACGCGTGTGTGGTGTACTTCCTTTCAGCCCCATCGACGGGACGAGGTTCTCCTCACTCGGCTTCGAATAGGCCACAGCCCTATGACGCACGGCTTCCTGCTCCGGCGAGAGGACCCTCCAATGTGTGGTGCTTGCGGCGTCCAGGTCACTGTGCGCCACGTTTTATTGGATTGCGTTTTATTTTCTGACCAGCGGGTCGCGGCTTACTTGCCAGCGGACCTGCCATCTCTTTTAGGCAACACTCGGACGAATGTGGCTAAAGTTTTAAAGTTCTGTTTTTACAAAGATTTTACGGAGAGGATTTTAATTTGCTCACTGTGTGACAAGCTCGCCCATATTTTATGTAAGTGGCCAGCCAATAACAATTTCCTGTGATATTCTTGTTGCTATGTTTCCCCTTTCCTTAGGTTTTACTTTCTTATGTAGCATTTTCCTCCTTTTCCTGCTTTCTTTGAGTGTGTGCTTTAGTTTTCTTAGGTCTGTCCACATTCGTTCCTTTTAATGTGTGTCAGGGCTCTGATGACCTCGATGTTGAGCGCCCATAAGCCCCAACACACCACCACCACCACTTCCGACTTTACAGAATGGGGAAAGGTGAACTATGGGGACGTTTTTAGTAAATGCCCACCGACCGAGGTGGCGCGCTGGACTCGCATTCGGGAGAACGACTATTGATACCTGCGTCCGGCCATCCAAATTTACGTTTTCCGTGATTTCCCTAACTAACTACAGGCAAATCCTGGGATGGCTCCTTCGAAAGGGCTCGGCCGGTTTCCTTCCCTAATCAGAGCTTGCGCTCCGTCTCTAATGAGCCCGCTGTCGACAGGACGTTGAACACTGATCTGCTCCTCCTCGCCAAATGTGTCCAAACACGACCAACGTGCTACTTTTCTTTTCTTGGCTGCCGAAGGATAAACAGCGGTAGACACCCATCGAAGAATGAATAATATGTATGAAGCAGCATATCTGTCGAAAACCACCGTTGAGTCAATGGGTGCTGCTGCCTCATGATAACGCATTTCCCCATAACGCAAATGTTGTTACCAAGTGGGAGACACTCGCGCACACTCCGTATAGTCCTGATCTCTCCGCATTGTATTATCACGCCTTCGGCCCCTTAGTTAACCTTTTAAGCGTGGACGACTTCTGTCGGACGAGGATGTGCCCCAGATAGTTACCAAATCCTTCACGCATCAGGACGGAGTCTTGAACCTCGTGCGTCAGTGGAATGATTGCCTCAATTCTCATGGCGATTTTCCATGATTGTTACAGGGAATCTGGACTGTACGGCCTTAGAAAGTAATGTTTTTGACCGTCTCTTACACGTTTAGTTTACTCCATGTATCTGTATACGTATCTATATATCTGCATAGCAGGGCAAATATCGAGGGCATTCTGTCTGTATCTTATTTGGAAACTAAGTACTTGCTGTCGACGGTAGTAATAGCCACTTTAGTCTTTGCTCACAGACTTGTGTTCATAAGCTATAGTCATGGTGATACATTAAAGTGTGCCCCATCTTTCTGCCATAGAACCAGCATCCAGCATTATGCTACTACCAGTAATGATGTAACTTCCCTGATCCTCCCGAAACCATCCGGAGATGAAAACCGGTTCATGGAATAAAGCATTATTATTCAAAAAAGTGACTGGTTGCAGTTGTGTATAACGTACTTACATTCAATATAGTCACGGTACTAAAATAGCCGCAATGGATAAGCATAAGATTCTGTAATCTGTTCCGTAAGAAATGGAATCTGTATTTGAAGAAAGTTAGCTGTAGTTACGATTCAATAATGAAATTATTACGGCGAAAGTGGCAGTTTTTGAATAATTTTTGCATGACATACACTGTTTAATGACATTCTGTAAGAAGAAATTTGAAAAAAAGTACAAAGACTGGATCTGCATCTGTACGTTAGCCGCTGCGCTACCTTCACTTGGCCGTAACGTGTCTCACTTTGCAGGTATAGGAGTAAACATAAGAGTTCATGATCGATTTTGTCGGAAACTAGAGGCTGCCACTGTCTAGGTACTTGGGACAGGTCCCTCTACAACATACGTACGACTTATATATGTGGCGTCTGCTCTTTCGAACATGTCCGAAAGAACACACACCATTTTGATCCAGCAGCCACTGTGAATTCAGGCACGAATGAATAATTACAAAGATTGGCTGCGAGTGACCATTGATTTGATTTAAATCAATGGCGGAGATTGAAAATTTGTGCTGGACTGGGATTCGAAACCGGGTCTCGTGCTTACTGGGAAGACGCACCCTGACCACTGCGCCATCCGGACACAGTGGCCACCGCAATTGCACGCACAACCGGGGCACGCCTCCCGTCACACTCAAATCCTAAACTTGTCCACACACTACTAATGCAGTGCTGTTTGCCCACTGTCCTCATTACTTGCGGCACTTCGAACCTGGCATGCTTCTGCACTGAACAAATCATTATTACATATATATAAGTGGTGCGTACTCTTTCGGACTTGACCGAAAGAACAGACACCACATAGATACAGGATGTTCGAAACGAAGAGACGAATACTCTGAGCCATCTGGAAATGGTTCAAGGCAATGCCTTGCTTCTGAGCAATGCCTCTGCGACGAGCATGGCGTCGTCGCTGGCGGCGCAGCGTTCCTGTGTATCGCAGTTTGAAGGCGATTGATATTGACTTGGCTGGCCAGTTTAATAAGCAGCAATTGATTGGAGGTCCAAATGTTTATCGTGGACTCCATCTGAACTTTACCTGTGATGTACAAGCAGTCTTTGGAGGTAGTACCTGGCTGACACTGGCTGTAGTATGGGGCAATCATGCAGATTATGGTGGCCTTGAAGCATTTCCAGATGCAAACACTTTGGCTTGGAAGACATGGAGTATAGCTGAGACTACAGGACCCTTGGCTAAACAGCCTTATGGTACACTGGTGGTGGTAGTACTCATCGAAGTAAAAATGAGTCCAGTACACAAGGGTCCGTAAATGCATACTTTCTGCCATAAACACGTGTTAGCAGGTGGTGGTCAACGTGGCGTCCACTCGTGACTATGCGCCCCTCTGCCCTCCAGCGTACGGTACGACGCATCCCTTGAAGTGTACATGGTTGTTGTTGTTGTTGTTCTACCTGCCGGCACGCATTGAAGTGTCCGCACTTGGTTGATGGCAGTGGCGTACACAAAATCCTTAAAGTGTCCTCACAATAAAAGGTGTAGAGGGTTGACGTCTGGGGAACGAGTATGCCAAGATGTGCCGCCCCCCCCCCCTCCCCCCACTGCTCACGGCCAATGCAGCGATCCTGAAATGTCTGCGTCAACGTTCGCGCACATGGTGACGAAAGTGTGCTGGTGCGCCATCATGCATGAACCACATATGTATTCGTTGCTGGAATGGCACATTTTCCACCAAGGTAGGCAATAAAATAATGGAAAAGCCCAAGTAATGCGCTCCACTTAAACTTTGTGGTAGCAGGTATGTACCAGTTAATCTGTCACCAAGTAAGCCTCTCCATACGTTGAATGAAAACCGCTATTGATGCTCGCTTTCCTCAACTGCTTAGAGATTTCCATCTGTCCATACATACTGCTTATGGACAATCACAACACCGTCTCTTGTGGACCCTGCCTCATCGGTAGACAAAATATTAGGTGTGAACAGTGCATCTGCGGCACACTTCTGCAACGGCCATCGACAGAATCGTCGCCTGCGGCCTTAGGGACTGGACGCGCTGTAGATAATACGGGTACAGCAATTGTTCGTGAAGTACACCCCGAGGTAGGGTACAGACACACACTTTTCGGTGCTGCTAATCATCGTACACTGGTACTAGGAGTTTCTTCCACCGAACGTAGCACACGCTCCTGAATGGCGGGCGTGCGGACTGTTAGGGGCATTCTCTGTCCGTAGTGCAAGGCTACCTGTGTCCCTCAGACGCTGGAAAAGTCTGCCAAACAGCTTATCACAGGGCACTCTGCGCTGTAGGTATCTTTCAGCGTTGAGGGCACGGGTTCGCAGGCTATGTCCATTACCACAGCGGCATATCGTATCCGCCAACTCTCTTGTCGAGTAAACCGAGCGAGGTGGCGCAGTGGTTAGACAATGGACTCGCATTCATCTTGATCTACATCTACATTTATACTCCGCAAGCCACCCAACGGTGTGTGGCGGAGGGCACTTTACGTGCCACTGTCATTACCTCCCTTTCCTGTTCCAGTCGCGTATGGTTCGCGGGAAGAACGACTGTCTGAAAGCCTCCGTGCGCGCTCTAATCTCTCTAATTTTACATTCGTGATTTCCTCGGGAGGTATAAGTAGGGGGAAGCAATATATTCGATACCTCATCCAGAAACGCACCCTCTCGAAACCTGGCGAGCAAGCTACACCGCGATGCAGAGCGCCTCTCTTGCAGAGTCTGCCACTTGAGTTTATTAAACATCTCCGTAACGCTATCACGGTTACTAAATAACCCTGTCACGAAACGCGCCGCTCTTCTTTGGATCTTCTCTATCTCCTCCGTCAACCCGATCTGGTACGGATCCCACACTGATGAGCAATACTCAAGTATAGGTCGAACAAGTGTTTTGTAAGCCACCTCCTGTGTTGATGGACTACATTTTCTAAGCACTCTCCCAATGAATCTCAACCTGGTACCCGCCTTACCAACAATTAATTTTATATGATATTCCACTTCAAATCGTTCCGCACGCATACGCCCAGATATTTTACAGAAGTAACTGCTACCAGTGTTTGTTCCGCTATCATATAATCATACAATAAACGATCCTTCTTTCTATGTACTCCAAATACATTACATTTGTCTGTGTTAAGGGTCAGTTGCCACTCCCTGCACCAAGTGCTTATCCGCTGCAGATCTTCCGGCATTTCGCTACAATTTTCTAATGCTGCAACTTCTCTGTATACTACAGCATCATCCGCGAAAAGCCGCATGGAACTTCCGACACTATCTACTAGGTCATTTATATATATTGTGAAAAGCAATGGTCCCATAACACTACCCTGTGGCACGCCAGAGGTTACTTTAACGTCTGTAGACGTCTCTCGATTGATAACAACATGCTGTGTTCTGTTTGCTAAAAACTCTTCAATCCAGCCACACAGCTGGTCTGATATTCCGTAGGCTCTTACTTTGTTTATCAGGCGACAGTGCGGAACTGTATCGAACGCCTTCCGGAAGTCAAGAAAAATAGCATCTACCTGGGAGCCTGTATCTAATATTTTCTGGGTCTCATGAACAAATAAAGCGAGTTGGGTCTCACACGATCGCTGTTTCCGGAATCCATGTTGATTCCTACATAGTAGATTCTGGGATTCCAAAAACGACATGATACTCCAGCAAAAAACATGTTCTAAAATTCTACAACAGATCGACGTCAGAGATATAAGTCTATAGTTTTGCGCATCTGCTCGACGACCCTTCTTGAAGACTGGGACTACCTGTGCTCTTTTCCAATCATTTGGAACCTTCCGTTCCTCTAGAGACTTGCGGTACACGGCTGTTCGAAGGGGGGCAAGTTCTTTCGCGTACTCTGTGTGGAATCGAACTGGTATCCCGTCAGGTCCAGTGGACTGTCCTCCGTTGAGTGATTCCAGTTGCTTTTCTATTCCTTGGACACTTATTTCGATGTCAGCCATTTTTTCGTTTGTGCGAGGATTTAGAGAAGGAACTGCAGTGCGGTCTTCCTCTGTGAAACAGCTTTGGAAAAAGGTGTTTAGTATTTCAGCTTTACGCGTGTCATCCTCTGTTTCAGTGCCATCATCATCCCGGAGTGTCTGGATATGCTGTTTCGAGCCACTTACTGATTTAACGTAAGACCAGAACTTCCTAGGATTTTCTGTCAAGTCGGTACATAGAATTTTACTTTCGAATTCACTGAACGCTTCACGCATAGCCCTCCGTACGCTAACTTTTACATCGTTTAGCTTCTGTTTGTCTGAGAGGTTTTGGCTGCGTTTAAACTTGCAGTGAAGCTCTCTTTGCTTTCGCAGTAGTTTCCTAACTTTGTTGTTGTACCACGGTGGGTTTTTCCCGTCCCTCACAGTTTTACTCGGCACTTACCTGTCTAAAACGCATTTTACGATTGCCTTGAACTTTTTCCATAAACACTCAACATTCTCAGTGTCGGAACAGAAATTTTCGTTTTGATCTGTTAGGTAGTCTGAAATCTGCCTTCTATTACTCTTGCTAAACAGATAAACCTTCCTCCCTTTTTTTATATTCCTACTAACTTCCATATTCAGGGATGCTGCAACGGCCTTATGATCACTGATTCCCTGTTCTGTACATACAGAGTCGAAAAGTTCGGGTCTGTTTGTTATCAGTAGGTCCAAGATGTTATCTCCACGAGTCGGTTCTCTGTTTAATTGCTCGAGGTAATTTTTGGATAGTGCACTCAGTATAATGTCACTCGATGCTCTGTCCCTACCCCCGTCCTAAACATCTGAGTGTCCCAGTCTATATCCGGTAAATTGAAATCTCCACCTAAGACTATAACATGCTGAGAAAATTTATGTGAAATGTATTCCAAATTTTCTCTCAGTTGTTCTGCCACTAATGCTGCTGAGTCGGGATGTCGGTAAAATGAGCCAATTATTAACCTAGCTCGGTTGTTGAGTGTAATCTCCACCCATAATAATTCACAGGAACTATCCACTTCTATTTCACTACAGGATAAACTACTACTAACAGCGACGAACACTCCACCACCGGTTGCATGCAATCTATCCTTTCTAATCACCGTCTGTACCTTTGTAAAAATTTCGGCAGAATTTATCTCTGGCTTCAACCAGCTTTCTGTACCTATAACGATTTCGGCTTCGGTGCTTTCTATCAGCGCTTGAAGTTCCGGTACTTTACCAACGCAGCTTCGACAGTTTACAATTACAATACCGATTGCTGCTTGGTCCCCGCATGTCCTGACTTTGCCCTGCACCCGTTGAGGCTGTTGCCCTTTCTGTACTTGCCCAAGGCCATCTAACCTAAAAAACCGCCCAGCCCACGCCACACAACCCCTGCTACCCGTGTAGCCGCTTGTTTGCGTGTAGTGGACTCCTGACCTATCCAGCGGAACCCGAAACCCCACCACCCTATGGCGCAAGTCGAGGAATCTGCAGCCCACACGGTCGCAGAACCGTCTCAGCCTCTGATTCAGACCCTCCACTCGGCTCTGTACCAAAGGGAGGACGACGGTTGAATCCCGCGTCCGGCCGTCCTGATTTAGGTTTTCCGTGATTTCCCTAAATCGCTCCAGGCAAATGCCGGGATGGTTCCTTTGAAAGGGCACGGCCGACTTCCTTCCCTAATCCGATGAGACCGATGACCTCGCTGTCTGGTCTCCTTCCCCAAACAACCCAACTCTTGTCGAGTAACTGGCTTCCATTTCTAACAAGTGGTGGGAGAGAGAAAACGTAAATGTATTGCAGCATTTGTACGTACAGACAGCGCAATAACAGCAGACACATGCACTATGTGATCAAAAGTATCCCGACATGACCAGAGCCATGGGTTTTTCATATTAGGTGCACTGTGCGGCCACCTGCAGCCAGGTACTCAATGTCAGTGACCTCAGTCGTCATTAGACATCGTGAGAGAGAGCAGAATAGGGCCCTCCGCGGAACTCACGGACTTCGAATGTGGCAGCTCATTGGGTGTCACTTGTGTCATACGTCTGTACGCGACATTTCCACACTCCTAAACATCCCTAGCTCCACTGTTTCCGAGGTGATCGTGAAATGGAAACTTGGAGGGACACGTACAGCAGAAAAACCTTCACGCCGACCTCGTCCGTTGACTAACAGAGACCGCCGACAGTTGAAGAGGGTCCTAATGTGTAATAGGCAGACATCTATCCAGACCATCACACAGGAATTCCAAACTGCATCAGGATCCACTGCAATTACTATAAGATGTAGGGAGGACGTGAGAAAACAGTAAAATTCGGAGGCGGTGGTGTTATGGTGTGGTGGTGGTTTTCGTGGATGGGGCTTACACCCCCTTGTTGTTTTACGTGGCATTATCATAGCACAGGCCTACATTGATGTTTTAAGCACCTTCTTGCTTCCCACTGTTAGAGAGCAATTCGGGGGTGGCTTGCACCTTTCAACACGATCGAGCACCTGTTCATAATGGACGGCCAGTGGCCGTGTGGTTACACGATAGTAACATCCCTGTAATGGAGTGACCTGCACAGAGTTCTGAATCCTATAGAACACCTTCCCGATGTTTGGGAACGCCGACTTCGTGCCAGGCCTCAGCCTCAGTGCAGCTTTCCATGAAGAATGGGCTGCCATTCCCCAAGAAACCTTCCAGCACCTGATTGAGCGTGTACTTGCGACAATGGAAGCTGACATCAAAGCTAAGGATGGGCCTATCCGATACTGAATTCTAGCATTACCGATGGGGGGCGCAAGGAACTTGTAATCATTTTCAGCCAGGTGTCCGGATACTTCTGATCTCATAGTGTAAGTGAATCCGCGTTTGGAAGAAGGTAACACACCCGGTGTTCACAGTAAGGCACGCAAACACAACGAAAATTAACGCAGCCTACAATACGACTCGAACCAGACAAGTGACTGCAGACCACCTAATGGTAGGTAATGTGAGTAAGGCATCATTGTACTCTGCCGACGCATTAGACGGAGCGCCAAATGCAACGACTGTACCAGTAGACGCAGCCAAGCGTCGCACAGGCCTTGCTATAAACACGTGTTTATATCAGAAAGTATGCGTTCCCGGTGGTAGGTTCCTGTGGGACCTTGCAGGCCACGGCGCCACTGCGAGCGCAAGGTCAGTGTTGTGGTGTTATCGGCAGCCTGTGCGTGGGACGGTAATTCCCCATTCCGGCTGCCGGCACTCTCCAACCGGTGGTGCAGGATGATGCAGTGTCTTGCAACCGGTTACGATGTGCTTGGCGCTCGATGCGGCGGTTCTCACTTTTGGTTGTCTAGCATGGTCGACCGGATCCCCACATCAGGCGACTGTCACATCGGAATGCTCCATAAATTTGGATTATGCACGATTCTACCAGATGGCCAAATGTAGGCCGACAGCGAGGGCCCTTCCAAACCCTGTCAGGTGCTGATAGCGCGGCATCTGGACGTGCTTCACAGTGGCCACTCAACCTCTGATCTGTTCATGCCCTGTAACAACACTGCCGTGTGTAGAAATATGAAACCGGACTTTGACTGCAATAATTACACGTCCGTCCTTTGAAACTGAAAATCAGTTTGCAAATTTGTGGTAAGGTCTTACGGGACCAAACTGCTGAGGTCATCGGTCCCTAGGCTTAAACACTAGTTAATCTAACTAAAAATAAGTTAGGGTAAGAACAACACAGACACCCATACCCGAGGGAGGACTCGAACCTCCGACGGGGGGAGTCTGAGACCGCGCGGCAGCCCCCTCGCGGCATGTTTATTGCACTAGTTTTACTTGTTTCTATGAGTACTGTGAGTTACTGTCAGTAACGTTTGACAACGTTAACTGGAATACTCTCTTTCAAATTCTGAAGGTGGAAGAGGTAAAATACAGGGAGCGAAAGGCTATTTACAATTTGTACAGAAACCAGATGGCAGTTATAAGAGTCGAGGGGCATGAAAGGGAAGCAGTGGTTGGGAAAGGAGTGAGACAGGGTTGTAGCCTCTCCCCGATGTTATTCAATCTGTATATTGAGCAAGCAGTAAAGGAAACAAAAGAAAAATTCGGAGTAGGTATTAAAATCCATGGAGAAGAAATAAAAACTTTGAGGTTTGCCGATGACATTGTAATTCTGTCAGAGACAGCAAAGGACTTGGAAGAGCAGTTGAACGGAATGGACAGTGTCTTGAAAGGAGGATATAAGATGAACATCAAACAAAAGCAAAACGAGGATAATGGAATGTAGTCAAATTAAATCGGGTGATGCTGAGGGGATTAAATTAGGAAATGAGACACTTAAAGTAGTAAAGGAGTTTTGCTATTTAGGGAGTAAAATAACTGATGATGGTCGAAGTAGAGAGGATATAAAATGTAGACTGGCAATGGCAAGGAAATCGTTTCTGAAGAAGAGAAATTTGTTAACATCGAGTATAGATTTAAGTGTCAGGAAGTCGTTTCTGAAAGTATTTGTATGGAGTGTAGCCATGTATGGAAGTGAAACATGGGCGATAACCAGTTTGGACAAGAAGAGAATAGAAGCTTTCGAAATGTGGTGCTACAGAAGAATGCTGAAGATAAGGTGGGTAGATCACGTAACTAATGAGGAGGTATTGAATAGGATTGGGGAGAAGAGAAGGTTGTGGCACAACTTGACTAGAAGAAGGGATCGGTTGGTAGGACATATTTTGAGGCATCAAGGGATCACAAATTTAGCATTGGAGGGCAGCGTGGAGGGTAAAAATCGTAGAGGGAGACCAAGAGATCAATACACTAAGCAGATTCAGAAGGATGTAGGTTGCAGTAGGTACTGGGAGATGAAGAAGCTTGCACAGGATAGAGTAGCATGGAGAGCTGCATCAAACCAGCCTCAGGACTGAAGACCACAACAACAACATGATTACTACCACTTCTCGAAGAATTCGACACGCTTTTGTGAACACCGTGCATAGGGCGAGTTTGGCGGATGGACACGACGCTCGAACTTCCTTTCTTAATAGCCAAGACTCATCAAAATCGGTGATGAACAGGTCCGATGCTCCCACTGTGAGAATCATTGGCCAACTCTTGTGAGGCTACTCCCCTGTCTAATAAACTTCGTGCGATTAAGGTGACACCAGGCCCGTGACGTTCTTCCTTTCCCCCGAAAGGACTCGACCGCACTGTGTGGTCTCCGCATTGGCCGTAGCAGGCTGACCCATGGTTTTGTTTTGCGTGATGAGCCACTCCCACTTTGTGGTTGTGGAGCCTTCCAGTCAGTAGCCCACATTTTGGTTGAATGCCCCCCTTCTTTTGCCTCTGCCTGCTAAGTACAGACTCCGCCGCATTTTACCTTCGATGTTGGCTGACGATTCCCGGATGGTCGCCGGCCGAAGTGGCCGTGCGGTTAAAGGCGCTGCAGTCTGGAACCGCAAGACCGCTACGGTCGCAGGTTCGAATCCTGCCTCGGGCATGGATGTTTGTGATGTCCTTAGGTTAGTTAGGTTTAACTAGTTCTAAGTTCTAGGGGACTAATGACCTCAGCAGTTGAGTCCCATAGTGCTCAGAGCCATTTTGAACCCGGATGGTCGACCTGGTTCTCGGTTTCCTCCGGGAAAGTGGTTTTTATTCTCAGTTTTAAGGTTTTTAATCTCTGTCTGGTGTTGGGGCAGGGCGGTGAGTGTTGGGAGCCGTGTTTGGAGATCCCCGACTCCCCTCCTTGGCAGACATCCTCTTTTCTTCCCCTTTTACTCTGTTTTTATCATTTTTTAGGATTGGTTAGTCTCCTTTTCCCATACGCACTTCTACATTTTAGCGGTTGCACCTTTTAAGTCGCAGGTGGTCTTGCCTCTTCTGCTTCAGAGGTGGGATATTTCCTGCCTCTAGCATAGTGTTGGGTTTGCTCTCTTGCTGACTTACCTCATTTTGTTTTTACCATTGGCAATATGAATGCCCTTTTACATTTTTTAGCCTTTTCCCTTTTATCGTTCTGACTTTTGTGATATGTCACACTATCGGAACGGACCACATTTGAAACAAGGGACTGATGACCTTGCTGTTTGGTCCCTTCAACCGCAACCAACCAACCAACCAACCATCCCACTGTGAGCTGTCCGCGCACCGAAGGCAACCACATCTTGTTACTGCTCTCCGCTTACACGGACGTGCCTGTCTCTTGACGTCACTCAGCCAGCCCAGTGCTGTACTACTGTACTGTCGTTTTGTGTACGTCCATTGTTGTGCGGCCTGCTGCAGTGTAGTAGTTCCGGCGTGACGAGCGATGTGGCGTGTTGTGTTGTGGTGCGCAGGTGAAGAAGAAGCGCCGCCTGCTGAAGAAGGCGAGCTCGACGGCGGCGTCGCGGCGCAAGCAGGCGCCGGCCGACAGCGGCAGCGACTCGGAGCAGCGCGCGCGCCGCATCCGGCTGTTCGGCTTCTGGTCCGGGCCCAAGCGCCACCGCGTCGCCTCGCTCAACGCCCTCGCCAAGGTACGTGCAGCCACCAACCACCACTGCTGACTGCCACCACCACCACCACGGCTGCCACTGTGACGGTGTGCGCTGGACACCTGCACTTCGGGCGTCCATTCCAGTCACCCTGCCTGTTCCATAGCTCTCTACCTTAAGCCGTCTCGCACACCGACCGTGCTGCCGAACGCTCAGAAACGATGGGGCTACTGTAGGCGGTATGTGTGCCCCATGTGGTATAAGCCAGGGGTCTCCAAATGTTTTAGTCCGCGGGCCACATTGACTCCTGCACGAAGTCATAAGGGCCAAGATCTACCTAGTGGGATTAAAGCACCCTAGCACTCCATGATCACCGTAATGTAAGGCGAAAGGAAAGATGAAATCGCAAAAATCTAAAGTTGTGGGAGTAGCTAGCACTGAAACGAACTACGATTTTTATTTAATTACATAATTTTGATTAGTGGACGTACCCGACCGAAATCCTGACGTATATTATTCTGGCGAATTTCACCGAAAAAAAAGTATGTCACTGCACATTCTTCACGAAAGCGTCCTGCAAAGTTAACGAAATCTCAAAATTATTGTTAGCAACACTATTACTGCAAGACGTAACAAAGGTAGAGTATGTCAACGCATTGTTATTTCAAGCGGCGCAACAATAAGTGTAGTTATGTAGTCTTGTAGCGAACAGCAGAGCCAATGTCGCGGTGTATTGGTCGCGATAGGCCTCGAAAGTCAGTTGTTGGCAGTACAGGTACCACCTCAAATGTTTGGCGGGCCGGATACCGGGGGTGTCCGGCCAGCTAACGGGGGCCGGTTTGCCGGACCTCGCGGGCCGTAGTTTGGAGACCCCTGGTATAAGCGATCGCAACTCGCTCCAGCGGCAGTTGTTGACTGTATCTCGCTCGTAAATCACCATGTTCGTTTACGAAATGGCCAGAAAACTCCCGCATTAGCTCTACTACAACGTACTTTTTCCCTTGTCAGTATTCTGGTCAGCTTGTTCTCTCCATAGTACCGGGTGATCAAAAAGTCAGTATAAATTTGAAAGCTTCATAAACCACGAAGTAATGTAGATAGAGAGGTAAAAATTTACACACATGCTTGGAATGACATGGGGTTTTATTAGAAAGTATTCCTAGACGCGTGAAAGATCTCTTGCGCACGTCGTTTGGTGATGATCGTGTGCTCAGCCGCCCCTTTAATCATGCTTGGCCTCCCAGGTCCCCAGACCTCAGTCCGTGCGATTATTGGCTTTGGGGTTACCTGAAGTCGCAAGTGTATCGTGATCGACCGACATCTCTAGGGATGCCGAAAGACAGCATCCGACGCCAATGCCTGACCATAACTCCGGACATGCTTTACAGTGCTGTTCACAACATTATTCCTCGACTACAGCTATTGTTGAGGGATGATGGTGGACATATTGAGCATTTCCTGTAAAGAACATCATCTTTGCTTTGTGTTACTTTATTATGCTAATTATTGCTATTCTGATCAGATGAAGCGCCATCTGTCGGACATTTTTCGAACTTTTGTATTTTTTTTGGTTCGAATAAAACCCCATGTCATTCCAAGCATGTGCGTCAGTTTGTACCTCTCTATCTACATTATTCCGTGATTTATTCAGTTTTCAAATTTATTCTGACTTTTTGATCACCCAGTATACGTAAGTAAAAACTGCAATACCTGTGAAAATATTAAAGGGCAAAAAGGAAAGTACTGGGTCTAGCGAGTGAGGACATCATCTGAAGAAACTTCCATTACAAATAGTGCGATACAAATTTACGATAATTCTCCACATATCAAACATTTTTTCATCATTCTCACCTTTTAGTAAAATCGTAAGGTCACTCTTAATTGATCACTGTTCCTACTGAGTAGCAGAATCCCTACACTTCAATTACAAAACTTGAAAAAAGGGCAAAATATCTTTCTGTAAGTAGTACAAGGTCTTCTGCAGATTAAGTTAATAAGACAAACTCACATCCCCAAAAATAGCGCACTTGTATTTACCTAACATCGAAGATTATGGTATACACATGAAACGTGGTTGGTAGGAACTCGGAGAACGCACAGGATAAGGTTACGATTGTGGATGGGGCCGTAAACAGTAACTGAGAGTTGCACAATCACACACACAACTTTATTTTCCAAAGAACCACTTATTTACACATTCCTTTAAAGGATCACAATTAGACAATACGGCTGAAGGCCCAGTTAAAGAAAACTTTAGATGCTTTCTGGGCTGAAGGCCCCAAAACCACATCAAAACAAGAATGGATGAAGGCCTGGCTTAGAAACCAAAAGCAATTAAAAATAGAAGGTAATTTAAAAAAAAAGACATGCAATTGACAACAATTAGCGGCTGAAGGCCTACACTGAAAGACAGCTATAATTAAAACACATCAGTAAACATTTTTTTTTCTAACCAAGACATTTCTTTTTAAACTTACAATAGAACGGCCGAAAGTCTAATTCATGAAATATTAACTTATTGCACGGCTGAAGGCCACAAACAAATTTGAAACAACGGCTAAAGGCCTGACCACCAAGTCAGACAAAGAATTTAAAATTAACACCTTCCTTCAAAGCATTAGAAGCTACTAAAAACGCGAAGGTTAATTTTTTTTTTTTGATGGAATGGGACGCGACTATCATCATACCAAATTGTCACTGCGAATCTGTGACGTTATTCACTGCGCTAAAGGGACCGCCACTGAAGCATACGATATATAGGCTTGTTACCGCACACTCAAAGCTATAATTGTAGCTATATTACTGCAGTGAAGCGCCAAAGAAACTCCTACAGGCATGCGTCTTCAAATACAGAGATGCGCAAACAGGCAGAATACGGCGCTGCGGTCGGCAACGCCTATAAAAGACAAGAAGTGTCTGGCGCAGTTGTCAGATCGGTTACTGCTGCTACGATGGCAGGTCATCAAGATATAAGTGAGTTTGAACGTGGTGTTACAGACGGCGCCAGAGCGATGGGACACAGCATCTCCGAGGTAGCAATGACCCGTACGACCATTTCACGAGTGAACCGTGAATATCACAAATCCGTTAAAACATAAAATCTCAGACATGACTGCGGCTGGAAAAAGATCCTGCAAGAACAGGACCAACGACGACCGAAGGGAATCGTACATCGTGACTGAACTATAGCCTTTCCGCAAATTGCAGCAGATTTCAATGCTGGGCCAACAGCAAGTGCCAGCATGCGAACCATTCAGCGCAACATCATCGATATGGGCTTTCGGAGCCGAAGGCCCACTCGTGTTGCGATGCCACTACCCGAATTTACTGTATTGTTATTAGACCATGCGGCATCGGACTTCAGGAAAGCGGCTCTCGCGTGTAATAGGTTTGAATAGACGTCCTATGGTGATCCAACTACGACATGGAATTTTTGGAATAAATAATGATAATGGCGCGTAACCAACTTATTTTTACGTCTGTATTTGATTGTTAGTAGCACTGATAATCTCTTTGAAGTGACTGAACAGGGAGCACTTAATTCTGTATGTTTGATATTGCCTAGCAGGAAGACATTATTCATTTAAAATACTAACACAGCCTGAAATCGTTTCACAATACATAAACAGACATGATAAACACTTGAACTTGCTTTAGGTTAATGTAAACTAAACAATTTGTAATTACTGAATTTAATGTTATTGAGCTTGCATTGTGCTGAAGGCACAATGTGTACTGTGGTGGCAGCAATTTCCTTGAACGTTTACCGAGCGAGGTGGCGCAGTGGTTAGCACACTGGACTCGCATTCGGAAGGACGACGGTTCAATCCCGCGTCCGGCCATCCTGATTTAGGTTTTCCGTGATTTCCCTAAATCGCTCCAGGCAAATGCCGGGATGGTTCCTTTCAAAGGGCACGGCCGACTTCCTTCCCTAATCCGATGAGACCGATGACCTCGCTGTCTGGTCTCCTTCCCCCCAAAAACAACCAACCAACCTTGAACGTTTATTAAATAACAATGTAGATCTGCTTGTCAATATAGTTACTGAAAACACTAATTGAGAATTACGTTGCTCGGACGGAACCGACTACGGCAATGTACTGAAAAGCCACCACATCGAGCTGGATAGTAATTAAGGTGGCACAGTACCTGGCATCTTGCATCCGTTGCATGAAGCGGCGTCTGGTGGCAATTTCGGCGTTACCTCCGACTATTTTCTCTTTCAATATAGCTACGCCGACACTCACGCACCATAACTTTTCACTGATGTTGCAGCACATAGAAATCACTGGATATGGGGTAATAATGAGCTATTTCCTTTATGTAATTGATTACACTCGGGGAATGCAATTTAAACCACAAAATTATTATTTCCTCCAAACTTAACACACTGTAGAGAACTTGGTTTTGACTACTACACGAACTGATTCACAGAATATAAATGTACTAGTAATGGCGTCGGTATAGCAACCACTGTTCATAATCATACTCCTGTAAGATAACTTCTAGTTCGTTGCTACCGAAGTGAGCTCACCAATGGACCTTATCAGTTATTGAGATCGCGATACGCTGTTGGACGCGGCTACTGGTCCCCTCACACCCCGCCGTTGGCACAAGCAACTCGTCGCAGCATTGCACCATGCACTGCCATGTACCTCAGAGCGGGAAACCGTACCATTTTGCCGCTCACAGCCCATCTCCGTCGAAATACCGCGTCTTACAAGCCTTAGTGTCCATTTACCTTGTAGCCATACGTTAAACGAAGTCCATATCTGTTTTCAGCTCACTTGTAAATGGTCTGTTAGCAACGTTACCGTAGCACACACCGGCAGGCACTTTTACGCCACTTAACATCTGCTCTGCCTCAGAGCTGCGCCAACTTACTTCTACCGCCAATGTTACGCGCCAACCTGTACACTGTTCTCATTCTCGGGGATTCCCCCCCACATCTAAACATTATTTTACATTACGCCAAGTTCTCTATCTACAATTAAACGTAGCATAGCATTACAATATTCAATTACAGTCATTTTCATATATTAAAGTAATATTACATTTATATTTTTACTACACATAACAATATTATTTAGTTTAATTCTTTTGTTATTTCGCTGTCAGAGTGCAGCACAAGCCAGACACGTGTCTCCCGCATAGGGTTCTTTAATTTAGCTGCTACCAGGCGGAAGCACTTCCGCTTTGCCTTCGATTCTGGCCCACAGATGGCATAAGCGTCCACTTTCTCTGCCGTTGCGCCTTGACTATGCCTGGCCTTCACTAAATGGCACGTAGTCACATTACAGTGTACCCTTGATGACTGGACGACACAAAGCTTTGTGCCTCGCCTGACCGCTCGACACCGACATTGGACTGTTGATAACTGGAAACGTGTTGCCTGGTTTCTGACGAAAAAAAAAACACTGTCCATTTCCCTAAGCCCACTGGCGTTAAACAAACCGTGAATTTTGGAGAATTCATTGTGGCGTTGAAAGAATTAGGATAGATTTCTAAAGTGTTTGACATCACTGGTAGTCAAACGTGTGGTTTGGAGGTGTTTTCCAGGCCGTGTGGCGGTGTGCTATTCCAGTTGATAACGCCCCTCTCCATGTGCAGATAGAACTGGCGGATTTACAGTGTATTTCCTGTTTAAAAGACAAATGCTTTTACGTTAAAACTGTCCAGGAAGTCTGCATTGTTTGCCTCGTGAAGTGTTTCAAAGCCCCCATTATGAAATTTCAAACGTGATGCAGTTTATATATCGGCAGATGATGGTTGAAGTTATCGCTGTAGCAAAAATGTACCAATACCAGTATTGCTGTTCCCTGCTTTGATCAGAGCCCAGGTGTAGAATCATCTTACACGTCGGTCAGGGGCCCGTAGATGGCGTAATAAAACGCTGATACTGACATCCAAATAAAATAAATTTGAAAACTAGACGGCTGAAAGGTTTTTTATTTGATACATAACACCAAATGTGTGTGAACGGCCTTTTTCCGAAACTAAATAAGTCATAATTACATGGCACCATGACGAAAATCTGCGAAACTGCCTGCATCTGACCGTATGCCGACAGTTTCTACCAGATAAAAATTTTATTGTGTTCAGTTCCATGCATATTATAGAAGGGCTGTCTTGCGTGCCACACTTAGAGCACAGCGGTTTGTCAGTGATACTCTGTGCCCCGCTTTTTTTGGCCTTAGTAGCAAGCCATCCTGCGCTTGCATTTCAGCAAGATAATGCCCACCCGCACATGGGGAGACTGCTTGGTTTGGTGCTTGCCAAGCCCTACCTGAGAACGTTTCGAGCAATATGGGCAGACCCCTCCAACCACCTCACGATTTTGACGATCTAACACGCCAGTTGGACAGAATTTACACATACATACGACAACTGTGTCAGTGAAGGCCAAGGCAAACAACAGGCTGCAACATGGCCACAGATGGACCGACACGTTACTGACGTACTCGGTTTGCCAAGCTCTTCCGTCTCGAATAAATCATACATTTTTCCTAGAATTTGTTACGATTTGGTTGTCTGCACATGTACATCACATCTGTCGATTTCCGTCCCATTCTGATAAATCCTTCATGGTGTGTCGTTTGTTTTGTCTTGGTGCATATCATGGTACGACACACAGCATCTCGCATGAACTTTTAGTGCAGTTATTAATTACTACCAAGGTACTCCTACAGTCGAGTCAGCTTACTGAAATCATCACGATCTGGCAGCGGTTTTTACAGTTTTCAACTGCGAAGTGCTAAGAGCTGTAGGCAGAAACAATAGCCGGCTATAGAGCTGTGAAGAAGCGTTGCCGTAGAGACGCTTATAAAATAGATTCATGGAGACGCGAAGGAGCTTACAATGCAAAATGAATAGCCAGGCAGTCCCAGGTTTGTCAGCTAGTAGTAAATTAAAACATACTGAAAATTTATTTTGCCCGTGATATATGTTGTTCGTGTTCGTCAGAAACAAGGGCATCGTCAGAAGTGGCCCAGGGAAGTATGATAGCACGGCTGTTTTCTGTACACATGATTTGGCAGACGGCAATGTGCGGTCGTTTCCTGATGATGCTGTGGTGTACGGTAAAGTGACGAAATTGAGTCACTGTACGCCGATACTAGACAACTTACAAGAGGAGGCCGCCAATTGTGAAATTCAGATTCGATTCATACTACGCATAATAAAAGCTCATGGCCAGAGGTGTAATGTGGCAAAGCACCAAGATGCACTTCTCAGCCGTTGTCGAGAAAATCGACAGTTAAAAGAAACCGTTGCAGTGAAATACTCTCTACGGTTAATAATTTTCCACAGCGTCGTGGCGCAGCGGTAAGCGCTCGGGTTCGTAATCCGAAGGTCGCCGGATCGAATCTCGCGCTCTACAACCTTTTTTCTTATTATTAGTTTTTTGTAATTCAAATATATATATATATGCACTACGTGATATTCAGCAGCTGTTTGTTTGTCCTATTGTTGGTAGTTACGGTATGTTTTATGTGATACCTACACCTGGTATTGTACAGATTAAATACTGACTGAGCATTTGATACATGTAATACATTAATTTTAGCTTTACATAAGGAATACACTTATGTTTGTAAATTTGTTACTAGGTATAGAATGTAGTTCATCGCTACTTAATGCATTATTCCTTAAATAACTAAGTACAATACATTTTTAGTTTTATACATACTTTATGCAGAAAATACATTTGATATATAAAATTAATTCATTTAGTTTTAATTAGAGAAAGGAATACTCTTCTATTTACACACAATAAGTCGGACAATACATTACTGCTTGTCTGCAGTATACTTTAAACGCTATGCAATATGTCGTTGGGAAGTAGGAGCCTCGGAATAAAAGTTCTTCGAGCCATCCCTTCGTAAGTGAAGTTATGCTGTTGCTAGAGGCTTACTATGTGGTGTCTGTGTTTGTCTTATGATTGTTACTCCCTGTTGTGTTGTTTGTGACTGTGTTGTGGCATGCAATGGCATGCGGTGTTGGTTTGGGTCCCTTACGTGTTGGTCCCTTCCGAGTCGTGTTCACTTAGTGTGTTGGTTCCTTCCTCGGATTCGGAACTTGGGGTCATGCTTGTGTCCTACCATGTGGTTTGTTCTGTTGTTTGTGCTTGTCAGCACCTCCTTCCGTAGGGGTTTGGCGCTTGTATTTTTCATGCAGTGTGTGATACAATAACGGCTACGCTATTTATTGTGTTCCAATCATCGGGATTACATATTTGTGGCGATGTCACTGTCGTTGTGCTAGCGTGTTGCATAGCAGTTCGACATGTTCTGGTGTCCAAGTTTCTCCGCAAACGCATATTTCATCGCCAGTCGCATGCAGTTTCAGTGTAGAAATATGAAACAAATCCGAATTCAAGCCATTTGTAGTTCTCCGTCTTTCATCCCATACTGCTCAGACAGCATGGCACGTTGCCGGGGGCGTCCACACACATGCGGGAGCACGCTTGAAGAGTTCTACAGCGTTTCTGGGTTAGACGTATTGCGGAAAATCCAGCCCGTCCTCTTCAGGCCGAACAAAACCCCCTTCCCCGGGCGCCGGAAACTAAGAGGGCTATTGGGAGAGTGAGGAACGATAAGTTGCGAAATGGAAACCAGTGTGAAAATGAGACGAGGCTTCTCACAGTCATTTTTAGCGGTCTCTCAAGTATTCCCGTCGATCGCTTCAAGACCCTCTTTTCAGATGTGAGCGCACTGTGAGAGAGTAAGGTGCCTACAACAACGATGTCTCCCGCCAAGTAGGAGGTCCCGCTGAGAGGCTTCGCCTTAAGGGGGGCAGGACGTCAAACGGGCCGACGTGGAGCAGGAGACACACCACACGGCGTTTTAATTTCCACTGTCTATACTTTTACAAATAAATTCATAAAACTTCGTCAACACGACCAGGACGGACTCAGGATTCAGACTCGTAGCAATGTAAATTCTAAAGTATAACAAAATAAATTTTTTTACGTCTGAAATTTCATCACTTTTTCACTTACTATTGGCTGCATTTGTTGCTATAAGTACACTTTTCTTCATAAGTAAGGGAGATTCTTCGATGAATTTTGCACAGCATACAAACCATACTTACAGGTGTATGAAACTCTAGAATTTGTTTAATTAATGAAGAAATGAATGAGCTGTTACATTTTAAACTTAATTTTTAGAAAAAACTCAAATTTTGTGGTTAATTATCTCAGTTTTTAGTACAGTTTTTAATAGATTCGGAAAATTCTAGAGTTTCATACACCTCTAACTACTGTTTGTATGCTTTGAAAAATTCATCGAGGAATCTCTCGTACTTACGAAGAAAAATGTACCTATAGCAACGAATGCAGCCAATAGTAAGTGAAAAAATGAAATTTCACGTGTAAAAATAATATATTTTATTATATTTTTGAACTTCCATTGCTATGAGCGTGAATCCTGAACCCTTCCTGGTCATGCTGACAAAGTTTTATGCATTTATTTGTAAAAGTGTATACAGTGGAAATAAAAATGTCCTGTGGTGCCTCTCCTGCTCCAAGTCGGCCAGTTCGATGTCCTACCCCTCCCCCCGCCCCTTAATGAATGCAGCCCGCCTAACACAACTGCCACGCACTTCCTTCTTCACGGCAATTCTCAGCCGCACTCTGCAGGGGCAGTGAAGACGCTCCTGCAGCCTTTTCGATGGGAAGTGTCCGATCACCCACAACACAGCACTAATTGGCTCGTCCTGAGCATCATCTCTGTTCACATGAAACGCTGGATACGAAGACAACACTTGGGCGCAGGCGTAGAGAACTATCAGAAAACTGCCTTCTATAACGATGCTGTTGGAAATTTGGTATAACACTTCAACAAATGTCTTCGTCGGAGCGGCGAGTATGTAGAGAAGTACCTGGAAGGTGTAGCTAAATGTACATATAAAACAGTTCTACATCCACATCCATACTCCGAAAGCCACCTGACGGTGTGTGGGGAAGGGTACTTTGAGTGCCTCTATCGGTTCTCCCTTCTATTGCAGTCTCGTAATGTTCGTGGAAAGGAGGATTGTCGGTATTCCTCTGTGTGGGCTCTAATCTCTCTGATTTTATCCTCATGGTCTCTTCGTGAGATATACGTCGGAGGGAGCAATATACTGCTTGACTCCTCGGTGAAGGTATGTTCTGGAAACTTCAACAAAGGCCCGTACCGAGCTACTGAGCGTCTCTCCTGCAGAGTGTTCCATTGGAGTTTATCTATCATCTCCGTAACGCTTTCGCGATTACTAAATGATCATGTAACGAAGCGCGCTGCTCTCCGTTGGATCTTCTCTATCTCTTCTATCGACCCTATCTGGTACGGATCCCACACTGCTGAGCAGTATTCAAGCAGTGGGCGAACAAGTGTACTGTAACCTACTTCCTTTGTTTTCGGATTGCATTTCCTTGGGACTCTTCCAATGAATCTCAGTCTAGCATCTGCTTTACCGACGATCAACTTTATATGATCATTCCATTTTAAATCACTCCTAATGCGTAGTCCCAGATAATTTGTGGAATTAACTGCTTCCAGTTGCTGACCTGGTATATTGTAGCTAAATGATAAGGGATCTATCTTTCTATGTATTCGCAGCACATTACACTTGTCTACATTGAGATTCAATTGCCATTCCCTGCACCATGCGTCAATTCGCTGCAGATCCTCCTGCATTTCAGTACAATTTTCCATTGCTACAACCTCTCGATACACCACAGCATCATCTGCAAAAAGCCTCAGTGAATTTCCGATGTCATCCACAAGGTCATTTACGTATATTGTGAATAGCAACGGTCCTACGACACTCCCCTGCGGCACACCTGAAATCACCCTTACTTCCGAAGACTTCTCTGCATTGAGAATGACATGCTGCGTTCTGTTATCTAGGAACTCTTCAATCCAATCACACAATTGGTCTGATAGTCCATATGCTCTTACTTTGTTCATTAAACAACTGTGGGGATCTGTATCGAACGCCTTGCGGAAGTCAAGAACCACGGCATCTACCTGGGAACCCGTGTCTATGGCCCTCTGAGTCTCATACAATGAAGGCTTTCACGACCGGATGGTACTGTTGTTGATAATTCTTCCGGGTTATATGGCCGTGGTCCATGTAATTCTTCTATTCCTGACGTTTTGTCCAATACTACGTTGGACATCTTCAGAGGTATCGCTGGTCCTGCGGAGTCCTGCCGGCAGGCCCATGGAATTCCTCTATTCCTGACGTTTCGTCCAATACTACGTTGGACATCTTCAGAGGTATGGCTGGTCCTGCGGAGTCCTGCCGGCAGGTCCATGGAATTCTTCTATTCCTGACGTTTCGTCCAATACTACGTTGGACATCTTCAGAGGTATGGCTGGTCCTGCGGAGTCCTGCCGGCAGGTCCATGGAATTCTTCTATTCCTGACGTTTCGTCCAATACTACGTTGGACATCTTCAGAGGAATGGCTGGTCCTGCGGAGTCCTGCCGGCAGGTCCATGGAATTCTTCTATTGCTGACGTTTCGTCCAATACTACGTTGGACATCTTCAGAGGTATGGCTGGTCCTGCGGAGTCCTGCCGGCAGGTCCATGGAATTCTTCTATTCCTGACGTTTCGTCCGATAGTACGTAGGACATCTTCAGAGGTATGGCTGGTCCTGCGGAGTCCTGCCGGCAGGTCCATGGAACTCATCTGTTCCTGACGTTTCGTCCAATACTACGTTGGACATCTTCAGAGGTATGGCTGATCCTGCGCAGTCCTGCCGGCAGGTCCATGGAATTCTTCTATTCCTGACGTTTCGTCCAATACTACGTTGGACATCTTCAGAGGAATGGCTGGTCCTGCGGAGTCCTGCCGGCAGGTCCATGGAATTCTTCTATTGCTGACGTTTCGTCCAATACTACGTTGGACATCTTCAGAGGTATGGCTGGTCCTGCGGAGTCCTGCCGGCAGGTCCATGGAATTCTTCTATTCCTGACGTTTCGTCCGATAGTACGTAGGACATCTTCAGAGGTATGGCTGGTCCTGCGGAGTCCTGCCGGCAGGTCCATGGAACTCATCTGTTCCTGACGTTTCGTCCAATACTACGTTGGACATCTTCAGAGGTATGGCTGATCCTGCGCAGTCCTGCCGGCAGGTCCATGGAATTCTTATATTCCTGACGTTTCGTCCAATACTACGTTGGACATCTTCAGAGGTATGGCTGGTCCTGCGCAGTCCTGACGGCAGGACTGCGCAGGACCAGCCATACCTCTGAAGATGTCCAACGTAGTATTGGACGAAACATTAGGAATAGAATAATTCCATGGACCACGGCCATATAATCTCTGAGTCTCGTTTTGGTTTTCACTGTGGTTTCCATTTCCGAACAACCCTCGCAGCTGACGCATCTGCCACGTCGAAACAGGGCCGCGACACGTGGGCGGCTTTGGGAACGACGCGTCCAGCCCTGAGTGACGGAGCCGTGTGTCCGCAGGTGCACTGCCTGTACGAGAACGAGAGCCGCAGCGCGCTGCTGGGGGTGTGCGCCCTGCCGTCCCCCGGCAGCGACGGCGCCCGTAGCGGAGGCGGCGGCGGCGGAGGCAAGTCGGCGCCCACGTCGGCGGCGCCTGCGGCGTCGCGGCGCTCGGCGGCGGCCGCCCCCAAGAAGGCGCCTCGCGCCGCGGCGCCCGTCCCGCCGTCCACGCGGACGCTGCGCTCGGTGCCCGGGCTGCGGCAGCCGGGCCGCCACTGGGACATGCACAACGCCTCCTCCACCACCACCAGCACCTCCACCAGCTCCCCCAGTCCCAGGTAACACACAGCAGCCGCCCGGGCACGTTCACTGTCATCAGACGAAACTGTACGGTTCCGGAGACATTCTCAAGTCTCGCACATAAAAACGAACTAGTATCCTATGACTATAACATCAGTCACTGTTGGAATCAGCCAACTCATAGAAACTTCGTAGGGATCACATACGCTCTGTCGTCGGTAAAGCAAGTGGTTGACTTTGGTGTAATCCGACAATACCGAGGAATTGCTATAGACTATAAATCACCCGTGCGACCCATTCTAGGATATTGCTCAAGTGTGAGAGATCTGTACCTAATATTGTAACGTGCGCGTGGGGCACACGATACTCATTAAAACCTGTACTATAGTAAGTGAGTGGGGTTCACCTTAAGAGACAGGATTTTTGTATATATATTGACCGCGTGTACCTGAATGGTGGCAAATCAGACTCTTTAATAACAATGATACGTCAAATAAGTCCGAAATGCAATTACACGTCAGGACGGACAAAAAGCAACACAGAAGATGCTATCAGTTGTTAATAATACGGTCGCCAGCCTAATTAGGCATTAACTGAGTTTCTTCCCTGTACTAGTTGGGCTCGCATCTCGTGGTCGTGCGGTAGCGTTCTCGCTTCCCACGCCCGGGTTCCCGGGTTCGATTCCCGGCGGGGTCAGGGATTTTCTCTGCCTCGTGATGGCTGGGTGTTGTGTGCTGTCCTTAGGTTAGTTAGGTTTAAGTAGTTCTAAGTTCTAGGGGACTGATGACCATAGATGTTAAGTCCCATAGTGCTCAGAGCCATTTGTACTAGTTGGCAGATATTCGTGCAAAGCAACAAGTAGTAACACTGCATAATATAGTAGAATTTTAGAACCAGAAAATCTACTGAACTGATAGTTTCACGTTCTGTACTAATATGGAAAAACCATAAATACATAACACTACACTATAATGTATACTACAAAACTTCGTACTGTCTATTGATCTGATTAAAATCGGGCATAGGTTACCCTAGAAATAGCACTTTCGAATCACACACACAATGTCAATTTTGATAAAGGTAAAACACTAATAAATTTTGGTTTTATATTGACTTTAACTTTGCTGGTCAAATCAGTTTAAAACACTTCAGAATTCAAATGAATTAAAAGGGGGGTGGGCCCTGAAACTGTTATGATCACTGTATTAAAAAAAATTGATTATTGAATTCATTATGCGCTCAAGGTTTCCAGTATATGAGTTACTACTCTTTTTATCTTATTTCCTGCTTATTTAAATACCTTTTTATCTGTCTCGAAATAATTAAACTTCATTACTAAATCAATATTAAAGTTATCTTCCAACTTTGTCAGACCTTCGTTATTCATTTACTGGTTCATTAACAAAATAGTTCTTTAAACACCATTCTAACATAGTTAGGTCTGCAGGTAATTATTATTAACACAAACTTTAATTTTTCATCTCGGGACACTCGGATTGCACAACATTTGGAAAGGACCCTGTCTAGGTTAGTTGTGAGGATAATTAAATGATAGGAAAGTTCTGGTAAAATTTAAGTGGTTATTAAGTTGTTATTGAACAGTATGGAACAAAAGTAACACTGGTCCACACGAATACAGTACTAAATGTTTCAACCTGTTCGTGTCGATGCGGCGGTTGGCGGGCGGCGAGATGGCGAGGCGCACAGCACACGTACAATCACAGCTATGGCTCTTGACGTACCGGCACTTTGCTTCTTCTTAGCGTCGCAATACTTTTCCATTTAGTGCCTATGTAATTTTGCCATGCTGTATGGGCGTTGGAACGGCATACCCGAGGCTCAATGAAACTACGTCTTCCAGGAGAGCCTCCTCGATCCAGAACGTGTTGCTCAGACCAATGCCCAACTCCGACTACTACTGCTGAGCCCGTTGTGCCGTGCAGCGCCCGCGTGCATTTTCCCGCGCTCGCCTGCCATCCACCTTTTACCGCTCCCTTTCAGACAGGGTATTCACCCGAGGTTTTACATTCTACATATTCTAACACATTGCCTACGTGTGGACCAGACACATAGTTACAATTTTAAACATCTTACAATAGTTTCAACATTTGTTACATTTCAATTATATTACAATATTGCTTGACATTTGACATAAACATTAATATTCACATTGAAAATTGTTTACAGTTTCCTTAACATAATGGTATGAAACAAAAAAGAAATGACATCAGAACATCAATTACACTAATTTATCGAAAAATCAGGTGGAAAAAAATTTACTTATATATACAATAGTACAGCGTCGTTGTTGTTACAATATGACTGACAGGACATACTGAATGTACATCCAAAGGGCAGCACGAATGTTCACATGTTTGTTTGATCCGTGGGAGAGTGTCGCAGAGTCACTGAAGTAACTGAAACGGACGACTCTTGAAGATACAACGCAAACTATCTCGAGAAAATCTTTTAGAAAGTTTCAAGAAACGCCTTTAAGTGACGACTCTAGGTACACACAGGAGTACGAGGGCTGGAACTTTAATAGTGACAATTACTTATTTACAGCTCGTGCAAAATAAGACACGTGTTTCAAAGATTTACTGACCTTCAAAGTAGTCACCAGCATTGTATATAACCCGTTGCCAGCAATGTGGAAGTCGTCGGATACTCTTAGCAGTGCCAGTTGTGTTGACAGTTCGAGCGGCGCGGTCTATTGCCCGACGAATTTATAGCAGTTCTCAATCGAATGCCGTGAAGTGATTCCTTCAGTTTGGAAATAGAGTTAAATTCACTAGGGCTTCAATCAGTGGAGTGCTTACCACACCCATCAGTCAAACAAATCAGTAACAGCTTGCACCGTGCGTGCTTGAGCATTGTCCTGTGAAATGGTGGTCAGGTCCTGCAGAAGTGTCATCATTTCTGTCTCCAAGCTGGTCGTAGGTTGTGTTCCAAAAATAAACAGCACAGAGACAGAAGTGATGGCAGTTTCTGCAGGACCTGACCACCATTTTCTAGACAATGCTTTGACAGGAGACCGCGTCCCCTCACAACACGGCCGACCGATCACTGACCTTGGTTCTCACCGACTTCAGTTTGGAGCCAACAGCGATTCAGTACTGTTCCTTAATGTTCAGCTTCGCCGCTTTATAATGTGTGGAAAAAACTGAAGATCGAGCCGAGTGCAGCTGCGCAGTGTCATCCGCTTTTCAAAAAGCGCAAAATGTTCGACCCATCGAAATATACAGACAAACGACACAGGTTTACGGTGATACGATGTACGAAGCGTCAGTTCTGGAGTGTTCTATCAAGTTTAATGGCGGACGGAAGAAAGTTCAGGACGAAGATCGCTCTGGTCGGCCCTCTGTGGTGACTGACGGACTCAAACCAAGGATTGAAATAAAAAACCAAGTAGATAGGTGTTTTACAGTTACTGGAATAAACTCATTCTTTCCAGTCATTTCAGGAACTGTGTCATACGAGATTTAGTTGTAGGTCTGGGCTGTAATGAAGTGTGTGTGGCATGTGCGTTCCACGAATTTTGCCAGACGAACACAAAACAAACGAATGCCAACTGCATTAACATTTCTCATTCGCTATCAAAAGCACGGTGATGAATTTTTCAGTGAGATTGTCACTGGTGGAGAGGCTTGGGTACCACATTTGGAACCAGAAACGAAGCGTCAGTCAGTGGAATGGCATCTTTCGCAGTCCCCAACGAAACCGAAAAAAGAAGAATTAATTTTGAGCACCAGAAATATACTGGTTACGGTGTCTTGGGATCGTAAGGGGGTCCTACTTATCGAGTACATGGCTAGAGGTGAGACGATAAATGCAGCGGACTATCGTAAGACGCTTCAATGACTTCGTCGCACAATTAAAAACAAGCGACGCAGAATGCTAACCATTGGAACCATCCTACTTCACGATGATGCACGTCCGCACGCAGGGAGTGTGACACGGGACTTGATTGAGCCATACAGTCCGGACTTAGCCTCAACTGATTTTCACTTATTTTCCTAATTGAAAGATTTTTCGAGTGCACAACGCTACCGAATTGATGGTGAACTTAAAAAAGCCGTTAATCTGTGGTTCAATAGCTTGGCGGCCTGGGTATGCAGAAGGCACATGAAAGCTGATAATATGGTACGTCATGTGCCTGAATTTGAACGGTAACTACGTAGAAAAGTAGCTTGGGAATGATATTTTTTGTAAAATACAGCTTCGTTTAATTGTTTTTAATAAAAGTTTCTGTAGAAACAAACAGTAGCTGTTTTCCACGGGGTGGCCGAGCGGTTCTAGGCGCTGAAGTCTGGAACCGCGCGACCGCTGCGGTTTAAGTGGTTCTGAGTTCTAGGGGACTGATGACCTCAGAAGTTAAGTCCCATACTGCTCAGAGCCATTTGAAGCCTGTTTTCCAAATGCCCTCGCATTGTTTTCCGCGGTCCGATTTTGATGAAATGTCGCCTATACAGTGTCCCTAGCTGCACTGAAGTTACTGGAAAATACCTTTGAAAATTCCTGAAGTAGTTTTGGAGATTTGTGTGTTGAATGATAGGTAGGGAAACATACGCAGACACCACGATTTTACAGGTTTATTATTAGTGCACATAAAAAATCGGACCTTACTTTTCAAATAACCCCCGTTGATGCTGTTAACATGTCTTGTTATATAATCATTTTAGCCAGGACGTCTTTGAGATTATCTGGCTGTCTCTGCTTCTCGGCTTTAGATATTTGCTTTTGAAGTGACTATTCTTTAGCACCATCCACAGAATACGTGTGATCTACTATATGACACGGACATAATAATATACATCCAAAATATCTTTGGATGACGTTAGATACGACACTTTCTTTCAAGGAGCACTTGACACGAACATCGGCGAAGATCAAAACCAGAAACAACATTCGGCATACACTCTGAGGCTCCCGTTGGGGATCGCCAGCAGACGCTCTCCGGTATCAACACTCAGTTCGGTGTACTCAGCAGCAGAGTAGTGTCCGCCTGTCTGGCTTAATAGTCCACACGTAAAAAAAGACAGACGTACAGCTTAAAGAGGCCCTGCACATTGTTAGTGGGTCAATACTGGCTACTTATCTCTAGCCACATTCCACCTCCTCATATCAAACGCGAGAGCGCGCTACTGCATGAATACCAGAAGATTGCTAATAACACCGTCCTTCTAGGTAATGGACGACGTATTCCCTGCGGAGCGAGAAAGACTAACAAGGGAACCTCCCCATCACACCCCCCTCAGATTTAGTTATAACTTGGCACAGTGGATAGGCCTTGAAAAACTGAACACAGATCAATCGAGAAAGCGGGAAGAAGTTGTGTGGAACTACGAAAAAAATAAGCAAAATATACAAACTGAGTAGTCCATGCGCAAGATATGCAACATCAAGGATAATGTAAGCATATGTGCGCCGTGGTCTCGTGGTTAGCGTGAGCAGCTGCGGAACGAGAGGTCCTTGGTTCAGGTCTTCCCTCGAGTAATAAGTTTACTACCTTTATTTTCGTAAAGTTATGATCTGTCAGTTCGTTCATTGACGTCTCTGTTCACTGTAATAAGTTTAGTGTCTTTGTTTTGCGACCGCACCGCAAAATCGTGCGATTAGTCGACGAAAGGACGTGCCTCTTCAGTGGGAACCGAAAAAATTTGATCGCAAGGTCATAGGTCAATCGATTCCTCCACAGGAAAACACGTCTGATATATTCTATACGACACTGGTGACGGCATGTGCGTCTCATGACAGGAATATGTTGTCGACCCACCTAACTTGTACACTTGGCGAATGGGTAAAAAGATTCTTCTACCTTTCTCGATTTAGGTTTTCTTGTGGATGTGATAATCACTCCCAAAAAAGTGATGAAAACATAAGAGTTTGTCACATAAACTGAAAACAAAAAATTAAAATTTCCACTCAAGGGAAGACTTGAACCAAGGACCTCTGGTTCCGCATCTGCTCACGCTAGCCACACGACCACAGCGCTCCTGAGCTCACCTTGCCCTTTATGTTGCTTATATTCCACATGGACTACTCAGTTTGTATATTTTGCTTATTTTTTCATAGTTCCACACAACTTCTTCCTGTTTTCTCGATTGATCTGTGTTCAGTTTTTCAAGACCTATCCACTGTGCCAACTTATAACTAAATCTGAGGGGGGTGCGATGGGGAGGTTCCCTTGTAAGATCAAGACATCCCACTCTAATCACAGGTAGTATTCATGGAAACTAAATTCAATCCCATCGATGAATTGAAACGTTTTTGGCAAGAAAACAGTTCCTCACAATGCCTAAAGCTGCCTCACATCCAGAAGAAACAAGAGGATTGGACCAGCGTCGGACAATTTAGACTACCCTGGACCGCACCCGAACGGGCCACGGACGATGTCCAGACACACTCTACAAGTGGGGGGCAAACCTTCATCGCCATCCTGGAACTGTGATGTGGAACGACAGACAGTTGCTCGTGTTGTCTGCACATGTCCTGTACGTTGCTACAAGGGTCCTGTCAAAGCGACGGGTGATGATATAAAATACATACAAGACCTTGATATCCATATATAGCTGTTGTTATTTTAAGCTGCAGATCTGTGCTTAAATGTTGATGTGTAGTAGTTCTGTAATGATTGTATATGTATTGGCATACGATAAATAAATAAATAAGATGCTACTAATGGTCGCCTGAAAAAATGTAGAAAATGCGTAAAGTAACTCCCCCTCACCCCCCCCCCCCCTGTCTGGGACCAAGATCCATTCGCCAATTACGGGCCTGACAGTAGCAGACGATGTTATTGTGGGCCCTATTGCTATCTCCAATACCTTGGACCGCCATTTCGCGGAAGTTTCGAGCTCTTCCGCCTTCCTCCATCGGAAACGAGTGGGGGAGGCTCGGGCGATTCCTTCTCTTCTCTGAATCGTGAGTGCTACAAAGCCGCCTTTGCTATGACGGAGCTGGATCATGCTCTCAGTTCATCCCGATCCCTCCGTCCCAGGGCCAGACGCCATCCACATTCAGATGTTGCAGCACCTTTCTCTCGCGGGCAAGCACTTTCTGCTTAACACGTACAACCGCATGTGGGCAGAGGGCACATTTCCCAGACTTTCGCTTGAAGCCACCGTCATATCCATAGCTAAGGCCGGTAAGGACAAAAACCTTCCTTCTAGCTACCGCCTCCATCTCTCTCACCAGCTGCGTTTGCAAGGTGATGGAACGTATGATTTCTGCCCGGCTGCTGTGGTGGCTCGAGTCTCGCCATTTACACTACTGGCCATTAAAATTGCTACACCAACAAGAAATGCAGATGATAAACGGGTATTCATTCGACGAATATATTATACTAGAACTGACATGCAATTACATTTTCACGCAACTTGGGTGCATAGATGCTCAGACATCAGTACCCAGAACAACCACCTCTGGCCATAATAACGGCCTTGATAAGCCTGGGCATTGAGTCAAACAGAGCTTGGATGGCGTGTACAGGTACAGCCGCCCATGCAGCTTCAACACGATACCACAGTTCATCAGCAGTAGTGACTGGCGTATTGTGACGAGCCAGTTGCTCGACCACCATTGACCAGACGTTTTCAGTTGGTGAGAGATCTCGAGAACGTGCTGGCCAGGGCAGCAGTCGAACATTTTCTGTACCCATAAAGGCCCGTACAGGACCTGCAACATGCGGTCGTGCATTATCCTGCTGAAATATAGGGTTTCGCAGGGATCGAATGAAGGGTAGAGCCACGGGTCGTAACACATCTGAAATGCAACGTCCACTGTTAAAAGTGCCGTCAATGCGAACAAGAGGGGACCGAGACGTGTAACCAAAGGCACCCCATACCATCACGCCAGGTGATATAACAGTATGGCGATGACGAATACACGCTTCCAATGTGCGTTGACCGCGATGTAGCCAAAAACGGATACGACCATCGTGATGCTGTAAACAGAACCTGGATTCATCCGAAAAAGGACGTTTTGCCATTGGGGCACCCAGGTTCGTCGTCGAGTACATCGCAGGCGCTCCTGTCTGTGATGCAGCGTCAAGGGTAACCGCAGCCATGGTCTCCGAGCTGAATATAACAGTATGGCGATGACGAATACACGCTTCCAATGTGCGTTGACCGCGATGTAGCCAAAAACGGATACGACCATCGTGATGCTGTAAACAGAACCTGGATTCATCCGAAAAAGGACGTTTTGCCATTGGGGCACCCAGGTTCGTCGTCGAGTACATCGCAGGCGCTCCTGTCTGTGATGCAGCGTCAAGGGTAACCGCAGCCATGGTCTCCGAGCTGATAGTACATGCTGCTGCAAACGTCGTCGAACTGTTGGTGCAGATGGTTGTTGTCTTGCAAACGGCCCCATCTGTTGACTCAGGGATCGAGACGTGGCTGCAGGATCCGTTACAGCCATTAGGATAAAATGCCTGTCATCTCGACTGCTAGTGATACGAGGCCGTTGGGATCCAGCAGGGCGTTCCGTATTACCCTCCTGAACCCACCGATTCATATCCTGCTAACAGTCATTGGATCTCGACCAACGCGAGCAGCAATGTCGCGATACGATAAACCGCAATCGCGATAAGCTACAATCTGACCTTTATTAAAGTCGGAAACGTGATGGTACGCATTTCTCCTCCTTACACGAGGCATCACAACAACGTTTCACCAGGCAAGGCCGGTCAACTGCTATTTGTGTATGAGAAATCGGTTGAAAACTTTCCTCATGTCGGCACGTTATAGGTGTCGCCACCGGCGCCAACGTTGTGTGAATGCTCTGAAAAGCTAATAATTTGCATATCACAGCATCTTCTTCCTGTCGGTTAAATTTCGCGTCTGTAGCACGTCATCTTCGTGGTGTAGCAATTTTAATGGACAGTAGTGTACTAACGGATGCACAGTGTGGCTTTCGAGCGCGGAGTTTTGCAGTTGACCATCTCGTTACTATGTCCACACACGTCATGAATGGTTTTCTGCGGAAATCCCAGACCGCGGCCGTGCTTCTCGATTTGGAGAAGGCCTAGGACACCTACTGGGGCGCTGATATCCTCCGTACTCTTTAGACGTGGGGCTTCCGTGGCCGCCTGCCCTATTTCGTTCAGGAATTTTTAAAAGACAGTTTTGAAGGTGCGTGTGGCTTCTGCCTTGTGTGACACCTTTATCCAGGAAAACGGTGTGCCTCAGGGCTCCTTCCTGAGCCTCGTCCTCTTTTGCTACCGCCATTAACCCTGTAATGGTCTGTCTCTCCGGTTGCCTGTTTGTTAACGATTTTGCCATGTATTGCCGTTCTCCACGTCCCTGTTTTCAGCTGTCTTCTCTTATGCCAGTTGGTACTGACGTGTAGTCCTTTTTTAACTCCTTTCCGTGTTCTATAGTTCTGTCTTGGGCGCGTATGGCCCCAGTCTTTTCTCGCCCTAAAGCAAAACAAAACCAAACCAAATCCCCTGTCGGTAGTACACGCGTTGACATTGTTAGCGTTGACCTGTTGGGCGGTGCCGCACTAACGCCCCGGCACGGTTCGCGCTGTTACAGCGGCGGAGAGTCCAGCTCGGGCGCCAACTCGTCGGCGGAGGAGAACGCGGCAGAGGCCCCCCGCGACGGCGGCTGCCCGCTGGCGGGCAAGAAGCGCGGGCTGCAGCGCCGCCCCCAGCAGCAGCCGGCCAGGGCGGACGCCCCCGCCGCCCCCGACGGCGCCCAGGAGCAGCCTCAGCAGCAAGCCAACTCCTCGGACGGGTCCGCCAGGTCGCCCACCGAGCAGGACAGCAAGAAGGTGAGCCAGCTCGCGCCGGCAGCCCGCTCTCGTACGGCTCGCGGGCACGCAAGTCACCAGTCATTTCTACTTTGTTCACTCGCTGCTCTGACGCCACGTACTCCTCACCTGTAACAATCCCTTCGCTTCAGAGTTTGTAACACGCCCGGGAGTACGAATCGGTGGGGTACTACCTTTTAAACTGGTTTCTCGTTTCGTGGCCGTGCGCCCTGTCCACACCACGTACCTGGTAATACCGCGGCGGTCGTATTGTTCTGCTCCACACTGCTGCTGGCTGGCCTGGAATTATCTATCGAAATATGCGAGCGAATAAGGGGAGCCACACAAACTTAAAACACAACACTGTTCGACGTCTGGCATGAACCAACTATATTCTGAGACGATTAAAGGAAACTCGCAGGTTGCACTGTTTACATTCCAATTCAGAAGTGTTATCCCAATTTCTTTTCTTTCAAATTCTGAAGGTGGCAGGGGTAAAATACGCGGAGCGAAAGGCTGTTTACAATTTGTACAGAAACCAAATGGCGGTTATAAGAGTCGAGGGACATGAAAGGGAAGCAGTGGTTGGGAAGGGAGTGAGACAGGGTTGTAGTCTCTCCCCGATGTTATTCAATCTGTATATTGATCAAGCAATAAAGGAAACAAAAGAAAAATTCGGAGTAGGTATTAAAATCCATGGAGAAGAAATAAAAACTTTGAGGTTTGCCGATGACATTGTAATTCTGTCAGAGACAGCAAAGGACTTGGAAGAGAAGTTGAACGGAATGGACAGTGTCTTGAAAGGAGGATATAAGATGAACATCAACAAAAGCAAAACGAATTAAGTCGGGTGATGCTGAGGGAATTAGATTAGGAAATGAGACACTTAAAGTAGTAAAGGAGTTTTGCTATTTGGGGAGCAAAACAACTGACGATGGTCGAAGTAGAGAGGATATAAAATGTAGACTGGCAATGGCAAGGAAAGTGTTTCTGAAGAAGAGAAATTTGTTAACATCGAGTATTGATTTAAGTGTCAGGAAGTCGTTTCTCAAAGTATTTGTATGGAGTGCAGCCATGTATGGAAGTGAAACATGGACGATAAATAGTTTGGACAAGAAGAGAATAGAATCTATCTAAATGTGGTGCTACAGAAGAATGATGAAGATTAGATAGGTAGATCACATAACTAATGAGGTGTTGAATAGGATTCACGAGAAGAGAAGTTTGTGGCACAACTTGACTAGAAGAAGGGATCGGTTGGTAGCACATGTTCTGAGGCATCAAGGGATCACCAATTTTGTACTGGAGGGCAGCGTGCAGGGTAAAAATCGAAGAGGGAGACCAAGAGATGAATACACGAAGCGGATTCAGAAGGATGTAGGTTGCAGTAGGTACTGGGAGACGAAGAGTCTTGCACAGGATAGAGTAGCATGGAGAGCTGCATCAAACCAGTCTCAGGACTGAAGACCACAACAACAACATCCCAATTAATGGATGATTAACAGTCTACAAAAAATATCATTTAGACCAGCGTGCGCGTAACCGTCGCGGCGCTGCTGATTGTTGATAATGCGGAAACGCGATGACCCAACGCACGTCCTCACGCTCGCTACAACACACTGGCACTTGACTGCACTCTCTTATGGTAACTACTTTTTGTTCATTCACATCAGTTAATTCTGGGAGACCGAACACGGCGCGGATGATCGATACTGTGCGACACGCAACGAGAGGAAACACGCTCATTTTTAAATTGCTTCTTGACGGGCTTTCCTCTGAATCGCTTCCATATTTCATCACCTTACTGTAACGGCACTTGTAGCAACACTTCAACCCGAATACTAAAAAGGCCTCTCACACGCAGAGCTGCTCACTACACAACATAACAGTACCGTGTCCCGCGCTCGACTCCCTCCAGACGCGGCTGCCCGCAAAGATACAACTAAGCCAGCGATATGACAGTACGCTTACAAGTTGCCCTACACCCGTTGTCCTCAATTATCTCATGAATACATTTCCATCTCTGCAGTCTGTCGTACATACCATAGGGAATTTCATGTATAAGGCGCAGTCAAATGAAAACTGACCTCCCGCTACTACGGGACGTGGAATGGTTCCATTCAAAAGTAATCGCCGCACACGTTAAGACACTTATCACACAGAGAGACACTTACGAATTCCTGTTTCGTAGAACACGGTCGGCTGTTGACGGGTTCTTAACTACACTCCTGGAAATGGAAAAAAGAACACATTGACACCGGTGTGTCAGACCCACCATACTTGCTCCGGACACTGCGAGAGGGCTGTACAAGCAATGATCACGCGCACGGCACAGCGGACACACCAGGAACCGCGGTGTTGGCCGTCGAATGGCGCTAGCTGCGCAGCATTTGTGCACCGCCGCTGTCAGTGTCAGCCAGTTTGCCGTGGCATACGGAGCTCCATCGCAGTCTTTAACACTGGTAGCAGGCCGCGACAGCGTGGACGTGAACCGTATGTGCAGTTGACGGACTTTGAGCGAGGGCGTATAGTGGGCATGCGGGAGGCCGGGTGGACGTACCGCCGAATTGCTCAACACGTGGGGCGTGAGGTCTCCACAGTACATCGATGTTGTCGCCAGTGGTCGGCGGAAGGTGCACGTGCCCGTCGACCTGGGACCGGACCGCAGCGACGCACGGATGCACGCCAAGACCGTAGGATCCTACGCAGTGCCGTAGGGGACCGCACCGCCACTTCCCAGCAAATTAGGGACACTGTTGCTCCTGTGGTATCGGCGAGGACCATTCGCAACCGTCTCCATGAAGCTGGGCTACGGTCCCGCACACCGTTAGGCCGTCTTCCGCTCACGCCCCAACATCGTGCAGCCCGCCTCCAGTGGTGTCGCGACAGACGTGAATGGAGGGACGAATGGAGACGTGTCGTCTTCAGCGATGAGAGTCGCTTCTGCCTTGGTGCCAATGATGGTCGTATGCGTGTTTGGCGCCGTGCAGGTGAGCGCCACAATCAGGACTGCATACGACCGAGGCACACAGGGCCAACACCCGGCATCATGGTGTGGGGAGCGATCTCCTACACTGGCCGTACACCACTGGTGATCGTCGAGGGGACACTGAATAGTGCACGGTACATCCAAACCGTCATCGAACCCATCGTTCTACCATTCCTAGACCGGCAAGGGAACTTGCTGTTCCAACAGGACAATGCACGTCCGCATGTATCCCGTGCCACCCAACGTGCTCTAGAAGGTGTAAGTCAACTACCCTGGCCAGCAAGATCTCCGGATCTGTCCCCCATTGAGCATGTTAGGGACTGGATGAAGCGTCGTCTCACGCGGTCTGCACGTCCAGCACGAACACTGGTCCAACTGAGGCGCCAGGTGGAAATGGCATGGCAAGCCGTTCCACAGGACTACATCCAGCATCTCTACGATCGTCTCCATGGGAGAATAGCAGCCTGCATTGCTGCGAAAGGTGGATATACTCTGTACTAGTGCCGACATTGTGCATGCTCTGTTGCCTGTGTCTGTGTGCCTGTGGTTCTGTCAGTGTGATCATGTGATGTATCTGACCCCAGGAATGTGTCAATAAAGTTTCCCGTTCCTGGGACAATGAATTCACGGTGTTCTTATTTCAATTTCCAGGAGTGTACATCCACTGTTACGCTTCCTCGTCCGAATGAAACCAATGTTCACGCGTGCCTTTCTTCCGGTCGCCAATGACCTCAGAACCACGCGGTGAAAGATCCAGATTGTACACAGGATGTCGCAGTGTTTCCCAACCGAATCGCTAAAGCGCATACTTCGTCCGAATGGCAGTGTATCGTTATCGTGCAACAGGATGATCCGTCAGTCGACATCCCAGTGCATTTTGACATCATGGTGCGTCGCAGCTTTTCCAAAGTGTCTTCATAGCGCTGAGCGTTCATTGTCGTTCCACGATCGAGGAACTCGACGAGCAGAAGACCCCTGCACTCGCACGAGGTCATGATGACCTCAACCCGAGTGAAGGTGGCGCAGTGGTTGCACACTGGACTCGCATTCGGGAGGACGACGGTTCAATCCCGTCTCCGGCCATCCTGATTCAGGTTTTCCTTGATTTCCCTAAATCGCTTCAGGCAAATTGCGGGATGCTACCTTTGAAAGGCCACGGCCGACTTCCTTGTCCATCCTTCTGTAATCTGATTGGACCTATGACCTCGGTGTTTGGTCCCCTCCCCCAAATCAACCAACCATGACCTTAAAGCGACTTGAAGTTTTTGTATGTCCATCCTATTGTCTGGAGGTTTGAGTGAAATTTGGCCGTTCACTTAGGTAATAAAACGGAACACCTACAGCCGTCCTTACGATGTTATTTATTATGTGGATACCACTTTTGGTGCTTAAGTACACAATCGTCAGGTCTTGACTGACGCTGAGGGGGTAACTCAAATCGTATACACGACTTCATCAGTGGTGAACATCTGTGCACTGGTTTCCGCAAACTACTGCTGGTGTGTGTTGATGGTTGCGGACAGAACATCGTTGTTACAGGTAGTCGGTGGACAAAAAAATGGTTCAAATGGCTCTGAGCACTATGGGACTTAACTACTGTGGTCATCAGTCCCCTAGAACTTAGAACTACTTAAACCTAACTGACCTAAGGACATCACACACATCCATGCCCGAGGCAGGATTCGAACCTGCGACCGTAGCAGTCGCGCGGTTCCGGACTGCGCGCCTAGAACCGCTAGACCAGTAGTCGGTGGGCACAAGTACACAGATGTTCGCCACTGATGGAGTCGTGTGTACGATTTCAGGTAACCCCCTCAGTGTCAATTATGGCCTGAAGATGGTGTACCGAACCACCAAAACAGGTATCCATATGATAAATAATATCATAAGGACGAATGTAGGTGTTCCATGTTATTGCATTATCGGAGATTAACTGAACAGCTTTAAATTTCGTGGCTGTCAGACAGGATCATCTTCCTGCACGATAACGGCCGGCCCCACACTGCCAATCGGACGGAGGCTACACTTGAGCGATTGCCTTGGGAAGCACTGCAGCGTCCTCCATACCGCCCGGATCCTTCACCGTGTGGCTTTCACGTGCTCGACGACCTGAATAAAGACGTGCAAGGACGTCGGTTTCAGTTTGACAAGGAACAGAAAGAGTGAGAACGAGGGGTGGTAGTTCTGCAAGCTTCGCAGAAGAGTTTCTGTGAGCTTTGGGAGGTAGGAGACGAGGTACTGGCGGAATTGTAGCTGTGAGGATGGGTCTTGAGTCGTGCTTGGTAGAGCGTTTGCCCACGAAAGGCAAAGGTCCCGAGTTCGAGGCTCTGGCAGGAAGTTACATATCAGCGCACACTCCGCTGCAGAGTGAAAATCTCATTCTGGAAGAGTGAGAACGGTAGTGGATATGCCAGCCGCCGGCCGTATTCTGCAGGACAGGAACTGATAGTCTCGTCTTAACGTATACGCTGATTGCTTTCGCATGGAACCAATCCATCGTGTACTGCAGATGAAATGTTTTCACTTGACTGCCCCTCAAATTTAGCTAAATAAAAACACGTAACAGGAAGTCTGAGAGACTGCGGCCGCCGTTTCATGCGGCGGTGTAATGCGACCACTGTGACCGGCGGTTATCGCTTTGAAAAAACGCTGTAGCCGTAAATTTTCTGAATAAAGCCATCTGTATCGCTTAGAGCAAATGTCGGAGTAAGCCAACGGCGTACTATCCGGAGTAGCGCTATGCCTAGCAAAGCATTGCGGTTTTCAAACGAACCTGTAGTTTCCTGCCAGATTTTCTTTTAACTTTTTCCAACGTGAGATTTTTAGAGAAATTTGAGATGGTAATTAGTCCTATAGATAACAGCCATTTAAAAATTAATCAGTCCCCAGGAGCCAGACGAGGAAATACAGTAGAAGCACACTGGACTCGGATTCGGGCCAGCGGCGGTTCAAATACCCTGATCCAGCTGTCCCGATTTAGATTTTGAATCATTTCTTTAAATCGCCGAACGTGAAACCTTAATTTTTTTTCCTTCCTACGAAGAACCGGACTAACGTACTTTTGTACAACGTACTTATTGCTTACAGAAGTTGACTATCTATTGTAGCAGGCATACTCTCTCCAGTGTAAGATATTCTTCTGAAAATGTCTGGGTGGCTGTGAGCTGAAATATCGTGGTAAGATTTCGACGTCATCCGGCTGCAATCTCGACAAACCATAGAATTCTCACTAAGCTGAGAAAACGCCTACCTATAGGTAGACATCAGTATTGTAGGCTGTGGGGCTGGTGGAGTACTTTCACCATAACATGTCGGGTTGCCAACATGCTAGGGATAATGGCGTCATTAACATGGTGCAAATTTAAAAATGCAGAATTCCACTGATGGAAATCCAAAAACGCATGATGGGATGTTAAAAAATATATCCAGGACTCGGCAGAAATGCTGGGAATAAGTTCAGGGATTGTAGAGGATGTCTTGAACAAATCGAGGATAGGAGCCCGTGTCCGGAAACGTTGTGCAAAGACGCTACCGAGCGTCAGAGTTATATGTGCCGGCGCCTGCCACTAGGCAACCCCTTCGCCAACAAACGTGGTTTTGTACGCTGATGTACCGTAGCCAGAACATCTCGCGATGTTGTTTGTTATTCGGTGTTAGCTACTGATTACCACGACTGTCACTGGGGAAGAAGGAGCTAGCCACTAGGTAGAAGGGCCTTACCTCCTATGAACGTTCCCTTGGTGGATCAGACACGGCTTTCCTTCTGCAGTTTATTTTTTTCTTATGTACCGAAACACACTGAACATTTTGGAGGGTTCCAGGAGATAAATATACAGCGCACTGAAACTTACTCCGAGAGGATCATTCACCGCATTCGTATGAGACTGGGCCGTTCTACGCAGCAACCAGCTCAGTCTTCTCCAGTGGCGATCGTGGCAGTCAGTCGCCATCACTGAGTAACAAACAACACCGCGAGGCGTTCCGGCTACGGTATGTCAGCGTAGAAAGGCACGTTTTCTGCCGAAGGGACGACTAAGTGGCAGGCGCCGGTGAAACGCCCCGCTTATTACGCAGGACAGGACAGGTAGCTTAAATTGTGGAAAGGGGCCAAAATAAGGGGCTGTCAGTTACACTCGAACATACAACTTTATTATTTGATCAAACATAACAAGAGGCCAAAAAAAAATTTTTTTTAAACACACACCCATAATCTTTGGGACTTAATTATCGGCTGAAAGCCACTTTAATTTTAAAACGGCTCAAGGCCAATAACTTAAAACGCAACCACAGTCATAAATTTAAAAGGTAAGCCTTATCTTCAAACAGTTCTTTAGTTAGGCTGAAATAAACAAGTTAAATTCAAATCGGCTGAAGGTCTAACACTTAAAACTCCATAACTTTAATATTTTTTTAATATCAAAGGCCTTACGTGAAACAGTTCTTTTATTTAGGCTGAAAGCCTTAAGAGCAAAAGAACTCAAACTCCAAATCAGCTGAAGGCCAAAGACTTAAAAACAAATGCAACAACATTAAAAATTTTTAAATTCTAAAGGCCTTACGTGACACAGTTCTTTGAACTAGGCTGAAGGCCTTAAGAGCAAAACAAGTCGGCTAGAAGCCATACAAGTGCAAACAAGAAGAACAAATAAAAAAAAATAGGGCACTACACTCAAGAGCGCTCAGATGTTAGAGGGTCGGCCTGGAATTCCACTAATGCTTGCTTAGGTGAGACAGGCAGTCGGGCCAACCATTCACGATCCGGTGACAACCCAACCGATCGTCAGTCAATGGACTCATGATCAAGATCAGTTCCGCTCCACACTTGCACCAAAACACTAACGGTGCTAACAGCGGAGACCGGAACAACAATCAGAATGGATCCCAGACAACACATAAGTGGTGGACGACTCGAATACACATCGTCTAATCAGATGACCGACCAAACGGCCAAGCAAGGTCGTTGCCACTCAAATCATGTGTGTCGGCAACCGTCGGGCGAGTGACGGCTATTCGCGCCTCGCTGGCGCTGCATGCCCCGCTGGTGCTACAACGTGACTGCTCCAACGGACCAACTGCTACGCATCAGCACGGAGACAGCACTAAAATAACTGGGCAGTGAACATCACAGGCAACACACAATATCACAAACACTTGGACAAAGAACACGACCAATGCTAAAAGCAGCTACTGTGCAATCACCAGGACGAACCACGAGTTGAGACACACACCGCAAACCATAAGCGATCGGCGAGCAAATACACGTCTTCCGGTAAGACGACCAACCGACGATCAACCAAGACCATTCCCAGCCATGTGTGCCCGCAACGGTCGGGCGAGTCATAGCTATCCGAACCTCACTGCCGCTCCAGCCCGACCGATCTTCTGCTGCGTCCCAACTGTCCGACTGCCCGGTCCGAACTGTATTGCTGGCGCCTTCCAATTCACTTCATTGCCCGGTCCGAACTGCATTGCTGGCGCGTTCCAACTCACTTCATTGCCCGGTCCGAACTGCATTGCTGGCGCGTTCCAACTCACTTCATTGCCCGGTCCGAACTGCATTGCTGGCGCGTTCCAACTCACTTCATTGCCCGGTCCGAACTGTATTGCTGGCGCATTGCAACTCACTTCATTGCCCGGTCCGAACTGTATTGCTGGCGCGTTCCAACTCACTTCATTGCCCGGTCCGAACTGCATTGCTGGCGCGTTCCAACTCACTTCATTGCCCGGTCCGAACTGTATTGCTGGCGCGTTCCAACTCACTTCATTGCTTGGTCCGAACTGCATTGCTGGCGCGTTCCAACTCACTTCATTGCCCGGTCCGAACTGTATTGCTGGCGCGTTCCAACTCACTTCATTGCTTGGTCCGAACTGCATTGCTGGCGCGTTCCAACTCACTTCATTGCCCGGTCCGAACTGTATTGCTGGCGCGTTCCAACTCACTTCATTGCCCGGTCCGAACTGCATTGCTGGCGTGTTCCAACTCACTTCATTGCCCGGTCCAAACTCTATTGCTGGCGCGTTCCAACTCACTTCATTGCCCGGTCCAAACTCTATTGCTGGCGCGTTCCAACTCACTTCATTGCTTGGTCCGAACTGCATTGCTGGCGCGTTCCAACTCACTTCATTGCCCGGTCCGAACTGTATTGCTGGCGCGTTCCAACTCACTTCATTGCCCGGTCCGAACTGCATTGCTGGCGCGTTCCAACTCACTTCATTGCCCGGTCCGAACTGTATTGCTGGCGCGTTCCAACTCACTTCATTGCTTGGTCCGAACTGCATTGCTGGCGCGTTCCAACTCACTTCATTGCCCGGTCCGAACTGTATTGACGGCGCGTTCCAACTCACTTCATTGCCCAGTCCGAACTGCATTGCTGGCGCGTTCCAACTCACTTCATTGCCCGGTCCGAACTGTATTGCTGGCGCATTGCAACTCACTTCATTGCCCGGTCCGAACTGCATTGTTGGCGCGTTCCAACTCACTTCATTGCCCGGTCCGAACTGCATTGCTGGCGCGTTCCAACTCACTTCATTGCTTGGTCCGAACTGCATTGCTGGCGCGTTCCAACTCACTTCATTGCCCGGTCCGAACTGCATTGCTGGCGCGTTCCAACTCACTTCATTGCCCGGTCCAAACTCTATTGCTGGCGCGTTGCAACTCGTTGGACGATACACGACGACTAGGAACTAATAGCAGTCCGGCAAAGATAATACGGCAGGGCCTATATCGATAAGCGCTGCTGCTGCCGCTCACGGGCAGGCAAGGTAGCAACTCAGTGACACCAGTAATTGAAAATTAAAATAACGAGGTGGCACTTACGGTAAAAACAGGGTGTTAAATAACAGATGGCACGAACACGAGCCACGCACGCCTCAGCTTGCAACTTCCGACTCTGTAGCGCCGCTGGGTGACGCTTCGAGACACACGTTCCTGTCTTCGATTGGTTCCTCAAGACACCCTCTACAACGATATTGCAGTGCCTGTGTCGCTGAAGAAAATAATGCAGCGTCTTATTTATCCACCGATACTGGGCAGCAATTTTCAGTTAAAATGTCCTCCCCTCTGATGTGTGTGTAAATACAGGTTGTGACGCAGAAGCAACAGCATACGGAAGTTCGGGTCTGGCCGTGACTCGCGCAGAGGATAGCCAAACGGTTAAGGCGACCGCTGCCGTAAATTTGGAAATCCGGATTCGGGTTACGATCCGGCACAAATGTTAACTGTCATAATTCCTTTATACAGCTGATAGTTGTTCGTATTCGCTACTGTGAATACATTTGATATACCCTCTACAGTCCCTCGAAGTTTGTCGCAACTTTTCTGGGACACCCTGCATAAGGCCAATATGGCGGAAGTAACACAGTTGTGCATTCTACCCTGTTCTCTTCCTCTCTCCGACCAATCCCAGTGTAGGAGGGAGCCAATCAGCATGTAGTTCCAATAAATAAATACATTTTTTTAAAACTCGAACAGTCCACGGGTGTACTGCCGGCCCATAGTGTACAGCAGACGACCAGAGGGGGCGAGACAATTACACCGACGCCACCACAGACGCAGACGCCAGCGTCTCATGCCCGCCGACGCCCGGCCGCGGCCGCGGACCGCGGAGAGAACGCCTCGCAGGGGGAGGGGATTTAAGACGGCCGCCCGTCCTCAGGAGCTCACTTCGTCAGCGCACCTGACGATGGCCACATGTCTGATAGCCGAAATATTGTGCTTGTCGGACACTATCGAACGGCTGTACACCCGTGGACTGTTCGAGCAAGAAATACGTCGGGAGAAACTGAAGAGTTACACATTTTTAAAAATCCAACTAGCCAGCTTATGCTTGTAGCGCTTTCCCCTCCCAGTCTCCGGAAGTTATTAAAATGCTGCCTCAAAATTGCGTCAAGTTCGAAGATATTTAACATAAAATTATCAGGACGGTGCATAAGTTCGGAGCGCTTTAGTTTGTATACATGTATTCTGCTTGCTAAGAGTTTATTTATCGAGTGTCATTTTTTTATTTGGAGTTCACTGTTGCTGTCTGAGTACATATATTGTCATTTTGTCGTTTGGAGGTTGCTAGTGGAGCTGTGGACGCCGGAAAATGGAATGCCAAGTGGACATATCGATACCTTTGCGACATATTCTTCTGTTTGAGTTCAGTGGAGTGGTGGCAGCAGCGGAGCCATCCAGAAACATTTGCGCCGTGGATGGGGATAGTGCCATATTAGACAGGTGGATCGTTTTGACATTAGTGACTCTCCACGTTCAGAAAGACCTTCGGGGGTTGCTGAAGATCGTTTAAACACATTAATCCACAATGATGCACGTCAGTACACTCAAGAGCTGGCAAATGTCATGAGATACTTTCATGCAATAGGGACGGTTCAAAAATTCAATTTTTGAGGCCGCATGCTCCAAGCCACAATCATAAAAAATCGGTGGGTGGCCGTTTGTGCATCTCTGCTTGCTCGTTACCTATTGGCTCGTGAACAACTCCGACCGTTCCTATACTGTACCATTACTGGTGACGCGAAATGGTGTCTTTATGCTGACATAAGGAAAAGAAGGGGATGGTTCAGCCCATACAAAGCAGCAGCGCCCCGTACAATGACCTGCGCGCATCCACAAAAGACAACATTATGCATATGGTGGAACAGTGACGGTGTGGTGTAGTACGAGTTGCTCCCTCGAGGTGTGAACTTCGCCGCTGACATTTATTGTCAACAGCGTGAAGTGACGCTACGCCTCGATAACGCCGGCCCGCATTCTTCTAGGCTCAGAGAGAAGCACTACACAGCAGTTGGGTTGGCCTGTCACTCCGCAGCCACCTTGTTCGCCTGATCTTGCGCCCTCAGATTTTCACCTTTTCCGCTCTCTATCGAACAGCTTTCAAGGAAATTCCTTCGGCGAGTTCTTCGCCTCAAAACCACGTGATTTCTACAGTCGCCGAATCTAAAAGTTACCCAGCGATGGCAAACTGTTGTAACTAGTGGAGAACACATTTTTATAACTCAAGTAACTGTTGCGTTTATCTGTTGTGTTCATTAAACGTACGGAAAAACGTTACGAACTCGCGCACCAACCCAATACGCAGCCTTGTTGCGCATTATTTCCGTGAAGTTCAGTGATTGTCACGTTCACATACAAACCTGTGTTCTTAATCAGCCTAAAATAGGTTCAAAGATATGCATTCTTTATGTAAAATAGCTTAAAATGTTTGCCTCTGTATTACATACACACGCACTCTCCCGGCGTGCTCCTGTAATTATCCAGAAACTACGTAAAGGGTGTAGCTTGCAATATGTCATACTACTACACGAGAGTAAATAGTGTTCGTACCGCGTAAAAAACACGTCTGGTATCGAAGCCAGTCAAACATTATAATGACCCACTCAAGTTAATTTTTTTCCACGTCTGTGACGCTTAGCAAGTATCAGAATATTCTTTCCACGTCTAGGAAACCTGCAAAAACACGTCAGCAACCCCAAGAAGTGCAATTTTTACGCAATTTTGGTGTCGGAAACGTGACTGCGATGTCTAAAGTAAGTATCCGAATGATATTTTCATGCCTAACCACATATGGCCTACTAAAAAGGTACCTAAGCGCCTTGTGGAATATGAAAATGAGTATAAAACACACACTCCATAAATACTTAAAAACTAACTTTTGCTTATGCAGTGTGATTGACTAATTAGTAATATGTCACTATTGAAGATGTGTTTTGCTGTAAATACTATTCTTTAAAACTTCAAAATGGCTAAGTAAGATCAGCTGCTGCCTTAAGCTGATGTTGCCTGCCTCCACCAACAGGTGGCAGCTTTCAAACTTCGCTCCGCGCCCACACTTGGTTTAACTAACGGCAGCACTTCACTTCAAATTAATCATTTTCCGTATCTGTGATGCTCGTCACGTATCACAGTGTTCTTTCCAAGTTTAAAATGTCTGCAAAAATGCGCCCGCAATGTAAAAAAGTGTAATATTTACATCAAATGTCGGTATGTAATTTTCTACGTACACAAAATACGTCTGATTGATGCCTAAAACATTATTGTGAACTCTAAAGTAAGTATTCCAGTGTAATTCATTAGGTTTGATTTGGTGTAAAGTCACAGCACATCTTCTACAATTAAATATTTCCGTATATAATTGTTCTCAAGCTTTATTGTAGAAGGGACGGAGGTATGGGATCATGTTGTACGCTGGAAAAACGTAATTTATAATACTGATTGAGAATAATTCCTTATATTACAAATGAAACAACCCTACTAGAGATTAAGTACAATAATAACCTTTGGCAAAGGTGTCAAAATTTACTATCGGAGCCATGATGCCAAGGGTCTCTAAAACGTTTCTAGACTTATTTCATACAATCACGTACTAAATACCACCAACCTCGAGTAGAATACATGATGTGAAAATACGAGGCCTGTTCAGAAAGTAAGCTCCGATTGATTGCCAAATTGAAACCACAGTGAACATCAGAAATGTTTTACTTGTAACAATTAGCTACACCTTTCAGCTACTTCTCTACGTAGTCGCCGTTCTGACTTAGACTTTTGTCATAGCGTTGTACCAACTTTTCAATAGCCTCATCATAGAAGGCAGCCGCCAGTGCTTTCCGCCAATTCTCCACGCTGGCCTACACCTCGTTGTCTGTGTCAAAATGTTGTCTTCAAAGACAGCGGTTCATGTGACCAGAGATGAAACTCAGGGGGAGACAATTGCGGACTGTATTGTGGGTAATCTAACATTTCCATTTGAAAACGATGCAGGAGCATCTTCATTGCCCCTGCAGAATGCGGCTGAGAATTGTCGTGAAGACGAAACAGCACGACAGTTATGTAATGTTAGCTGCATAGCTTCAGGCGAAATTTCTCACCAGGCCCTCGTACTTGGCGGCAGACACTATTTTCTAGACATCTTTACGCACTCACTGCGAGCTCAGAAATGAGAAGAGCGACGTGATGCTAACTGGGGTTATACTAGAGACACTACCCAACACATCTGTGCAAAGCTTTATCGGATTTTCATAGTCGTTTCCATTTCGCGACCGATCGGAGCTTACTTTCTGAACGCCCCTCGTATATATGTCATATAGCCAAAAGACAAACAAACTGAGGAAAAAACATAAAAGGAAGGACGGTTTTATTGCCTTGTAGGACTTGAACTGCATATTTTTAGTAATGCACAACGAGGACTTCTATGTTTAAAAGCATCGTAACTGAAGACTGACGGAAGTGAAACACCTCGAAATAATATGCTGCAACAAGACAGTCAGTATGTCGAAAGCAAACTGTTTGTTTGTTTGATTGGTTGATTGAACTGCTTATCACTTTTAGAGCGCAAAAAAAGTATTGTGGGCGGCTTATCGTTTGTCATGATGAATTTCAGGCGTCACCACAAGCACATAATACAATTTGTGGTATTTTATTCATCTCGTGTCTGGAGCAACTTGATACATTTTTGAGACAAGCTGATAACACGTTCTATTTTTGAAATAAAATTTTGCCCTCCTCCATCTTTTTTTTTAAATTAGCCTCCATCTCATGATGTCACACATTCAGAATAATTGACCTCACTTGACATCACCGTGGCTGAGGATCATCGATGACATAATAGCAAAAATGCCATTATTGGGACATGAAGCGCGACATCTATATGCGAATCCATTGCTATGGGGTAAACGGGCGAATGGACGAGGGGGCGCCTTTCACTTTTTGCCGTTGGCCGTTTGCATTCGCCGTTGGCCACTGGCCGTTACTCATTCGCCATTTGCCCATACACCTCTCAGCACGAGTTTCGGGTCTACATCATGAACTACTGATAGCATTTTTCTACGACGCCATCATTAACCTTCAGCGTTGGTGACGGCACGTGAGGTGAATGATCTTGATCATGTGACATCATCAAAATAACGGAGACATCATCAAAATAACTGATAATTTATAAAATAAAAGATGGAGGTGGTCGAAATTATGCTTCATCGAGAGAAAATGTATTAGCTTGCCCCAAACATGTCCCAACTATGAGATTCAAATTACAAACTTTGCTATGTGCTTGTGGTGACATCTGGAATTCATCACAGAACACGATAAGCTACCTTCATATACTTTTTGTACTCGATAAGTCATTTTACCAAAAACTTTACTTTCGATATATCGACTCCGTCTTGTGCCACCATCTTCTTTGGAGCTGTTTCATATGCCATTATCTTTGCTTGTGCTGCGTGTAAAAATATGAGAACCTTTCGTTGTGTACTTGAAAAATCAGCAGTGTAAGCCGTACGGTAGAAGAGAATCGCCAAATCACTTTCCTCATTCCTTCTTTCCTGTATGTTGTTCACGCAGTTTGTCTTTTGGCTAGAGAGTGTATATATATATATATATATATATATATATGTGTGTGTGTGTGTGTGTGTGTGTGTGTGTGTGTGTGTGTGTGTGTGTGTGTGTGTTTTCCTTGTCAAACCGCTACGTACTACCGCGGGTTTGGGAGAAACCGTCCGATTTCGACGCGCCTGGTATTATGCTGTACGTATATTGATCGGTTGATAAAAGTTTTAATGAAGAACTTATCTTTACTGTGTGTGTGGTATCTCGCCCGATTCCACAATTTCTCTGAGCAGCGTACGTATCTAAGTGTGTCATTTGTTACGAGCTGATCGTATCGTTGGAGATAGCTATCTTCGCTGCGAAATTCGGATAAGGCTGTTACAACGGATTAAAAAGACGAGTATCTTTTCTATGCCACCGACGTTGGCGTGCTATTGCGGCAGTTGTTGACGGAAGCCACGCTCTGCTCGAGCTGGGAAGTGCGCCATCAAGTCGCGAACGATCAGTTACTGAAACATTACTTAGCTCTGTTCGTCGAGTCTTAACTGGGCGGTTGCCGCTGTGAAAAATCGTGAGACAGGTCTCTTTCTCTTGTTGACATCACTGAATTTGGAGGGGAAGTCAGTTGTTATCTATTGTCGTTACACCCCCGTGCGCATAGCATGCGAAACCGTACGCGTCTTGTGAGCGTCGGCTTAGGATCATGTTACGAGTCACGTGGTCTGAGGTGAGGCGAAGCAGTGATGGAAGGAGGCACAGTCACCTAGAGGCAGTTCAAGATCTTACTGCCGACAGTACGCGAGCCGTAACCGCCGAGGTAAAACTAATTATCCACTCACAATCGGACTTTCCTGCTATGCAACTACTGATATGGGCAGTCGGACAAGAACTGAATAAGTATGAGGTGTAGAAGAGGACATTAGTAAACCTTGCTCACTCTTGTGTTCTTGTTGGGCTAACCGCCAGAAGCCAGTCGTTGGCAGAGTATAGTGTTTAAGTTCAGATTTGAGGAAGTGGTGTGTGGTTGTTGTGCGGCAGCCGAAGAAGGTGGTGCGGCGCAAGCGGAACCGCGGCGAGCTGACAATGGACCTGAAGGACATGGTGGTGCGCAAGCGCATGGCCTCGCTGAACGCGTCAGCCATCCTGGCCGCCAGCTACTCCGTCGAGAAGCGGCCGCCGCGGCTGCCCGCGCCCGACGGCCGCAAGAAGCAGTACCGGAAGCCGGCCAAGCACAAGGTGCGTACTGCTCCACACCGACCACTAACCGACACCATCTGTCCTACTACTTTTATAAAACATATTAATTACGCCACCAGTTTCGACACTACATCAGTGTCACCTTAGGCCCCTATGCAAACTGAACTCTCGGTGCATTAGGACAAGCACCATGTATACTCACTGCTCTCAAGGATTTCTGCAAATTTATGACGACCTGTACTCCCACATGCACTTCAGTGATGGATCAGTTCTTCCCCCCTAACTCTCACCCCTTCACCCATTTCTCCCTCCCCCCCATCCTTCACACCCTTTTGTCTACCTCTCCGCCCCTCTGTCTCTACCTCCCCGCCCCTCTGTCTCTACCTCCCCGCCCCTCTGTCTCTACCTCTCTTTGTCGGTTATAAATTTCTTATATTAATATAGGAGCGTTTTCAGTGCCATACACACGTTCATTTGATGTAAAATACACGCTACGAATAACATATCATTGAGAACTGCATCAGTATCATAAGCAGTAGTTCGCGTCTTTTAATAATTCAGTTCATACGTGTTATTTGTAACCACACATTTTGTAACTGATAACACATGTAGAGAAGGCAAAATAGCGTGGTGCAGGCCACTGATAAATTAAGCGAGTAACTTTGTTTTCTTAGTGACAGTATGTACTGTTCCTCGCATACTGTTAGCGTAATACGACTGGAACAAACGGATGGTCCCACTGGTTACTTTCTAGGGCGGAGCGCAAGAGAAGGAGAAGAGCGCAGAAGACAGCGGCCCAGGGGAAGGAGAGGCCGCCCTCGCAGCCGCCTCCGCGGCGCCCACCGCCCCCTCGGCACCCGGTGCCACCCCCGAAGGTGGGTCGCCAGTGGTGGCGCAGACGGAGGTCGTGGCGCCGCCGCCCGCCCCCGCTCCCGCCCCCGCAGCGGAGCCGGTGCTGCCGATGCCGCAGCCGCTGCCGCCTCCGACGCCGCCGCCGTCGGTGCCGCACTACCACCACCAGCCGCCCCCGCCGCAGCACGGCGCTCCGCCCCCGGCGCCGCCTCCGCAACAGCCCCCGGGCCTTGACGTGGTCGGCAGCGGCGGCGTCATCGAGCTGCGAACCACGTCCTCCACCACTTCGCCCAGCAAGAAGGTAACTCGACTGCTCTTCCTTCTCCTCTTCTGACATGTCTACTCCAAGACGAGATGCGACTGCGGCTGCCTTAGAGGAAATGGGTAGAGAAGGGGCAACTTGTCTCAGGCGTTGCCATAGGGCTAACACCGAAACAACTGGAGGTACACGTAAAACATCGTCCGAAATTGTGCTAAACGCATTCTCTGAAAATTATTTCGATCAGTTAGTTCATGGGCCGACAGGAATAGTAAACGGTTGTCAAGACACTTGACCTCTTAGCAACAAATAATCCTGAGCTAATAACGAGCATCAAAACTGATACTGGGAGCAGTGAACACAGGATTGCTGTAGCGAGATTGAATATTGTAACCCTCCAATTCCTCCCAAAACAAATAAAAATTCGAAACTTCCTGGCAGATTAAAACTGTGTGCCGGACCGAGACTCGAACTGGGGACCTTTGCCTTGCTGGCAAGTGCTTTGGAAGGTAGGAGGCGAGGTACTGGCAGAAGTAAAGCTGTGAGGACGGGGCTTAAGTCGTGCTTGGGTAGCTCAGTTGGTAGAACACTTGCTCGCGAAAAGCAGAGGTACCGATTTCGAGACTCGGTCCGGCACACAGTTTCAATCTGCCAGGAAGTCTCATATCAGCGCACACTCCGCTGCAGAGTGAAAATCTCATTCTGGAAACATCCACCAGGCTGTGGCTAAGCCATGTCTCCTCAATATCCTTTCTTCCAGGAGTACTAGTTCTGCAAGGTTCGCAGGAGAGCTTCTGTAAAGTTTGGAAGGTAGGAGACGAGGTACTGGCAGAAGTAAAGCTGTGAGGACGGGGCGTGAGTCGTGCTTCGGTAGCTCAGATGGTAGAGCACTTGCCCGCGAAAGGCAGAGGTCCCGAGTTCGAGTCTAGGTCCGGCACACAGTTTTAATCTGCCAGGAAGTTTCATATCAGCGCACACTCCGCTGCAGAGTGAAAATCTCATTCTGGAAATAAAGGTTCATTTAACACCGTCCTCAGAGACAATCTCCACTCCTTCCAAATTAAGAGTGTAAGTGTAGACCAGATGTGGCTTATATTCAAAGAAATAGTATCGACAACAATTGAGATATCTGTACCAAAAACAAACGACGGAGCTCATCCCCATTGGTACAAAAAGCGGGTCAGAACACAGTTGAAGGAAGAACGAAGTAAGCATGCCAAATTTGAATGAACTCAGAATCTCTAAGACTGGTGATCTTTTCGCCGGCCGCGGTGGTCTCGCGGTTCTAGGCGCGCAGTCCGGAACCGTGTGACTGCTACGGTCGCAGGTTCGAATCCTGCCTCGGGCATGGATGTGTGTGATGTCCTTAGGTTAGTTAGGTTTAAGTAGTTCTAAGTTCTAGGGGACTGATGACCACAGCTGTTAAGTCCCATAGTGCTCAGAGCCATTTGAACCATTTGGTGATCTTTTACAGAAGCTCGAAATTCATCGTGGACATCAATGCGAGATACTTATAACAGGTTTCACAACAGAACTTTGTCTCGAAACATGGCAGAAAATCCAAAGCGATTCTGGTCGTATGTGAAGTATGCTGGCAGCAAGACGCAATCAATGCCTTGTCTGCGTAGCAATCGAGATACTATCGAAGACAGTGCTGCCAAAGCAGAGTTACTAAACACAGCCTTCCGCGAAATGTCTTCACAAAAGAACAGGAAGTAAATATGCAAGAATTCGAATCAAGAACAGCTGTCAACATGAGTAACGTAGACGTAGAAGGTGAAGGAACTTAAATCACTTAACAAAAGCGAGTCTTCCGGTCCAGACTGTATACGTGTTACGTTTCTTTCAAAGTATGCTGATGCAATAGCTCCATACTTACAAATCATGTACAACAGCTCGCTCGACGAAAGATCCGTACCCAAAGACCGGAAAGTTGCACAGATCTAGTAAACTCATCAGAAGATCAAAATAAACTGCAAAACGATTTATAGAAGATATGTGAATGGTGCGAATTGTTGGCAGTTGACCCTAAATAACGGAAAGTATGAGGTCATCTACACGAGTGCTAAAAGGAATACGTCAAACTTCGGTTACATGATCCATCAATCAAATCTAAAGGCCGTAAATGTAACGAAATACCTAGAGTTTAGAATTATGAACAACTTAAATCGGAATGAATACTTAGAAATTGTTGTGGGAAAGCGAACCAAAGACGGTGTTTTATTGGCAGAGCACTTAGAAAATGTAACAGATCTACTAAAGAGACTGCCTACACTACGCTTGTCCGTCCTCTTTCAGAATACTGCTGCACGGTGTGGGATCCTTATCAGGTAGGATTAACGGAGTACATCGAGAAAGTTCAAAGAAGAGCAGCACGTTTTGTATTATCGAGTAAAAGGGGAGAGTGTGTTACTGACACGATACAGTATTTGGCGTGGACACAGTTAAAACAAAGACGTTTTTCGTTGCGGAGGGATCTTCTCACGAAATTTCAATCACCAACTTTCTCCTCCGAATACGAAAATATTTTGGTGACGCCAAACTACATAGGGAGAAACAATCATCGTAATAAAATAAGGGAAATCAAAGCTCGCACGGAAAGATATAAGAGATTCGTTTCTTTTTCCGTGAGCTGTTCGAGAGTGGAATAATAGAGAAATATTGTGAGGGTGGTTCGATGTACCCTCTGCCGGGCACTTAAGTGTGATTTGCGGAGTATCCATGCAGATGTAGGTGAGGTTCCCGGTTACACAGATTCTTATCGTCTTCATTTTAACCTGACTAATCAAACCGCTCAAATTAACAAGTTTCTGAAGTAACCGAATTTCAGTATTGTACTGCTGTTACCTCCAGTAATAAATGTAGAACTCGAACAGGTATCGAAAAATTGTTATGAAGCTGAAGGAGTAGAAGATCACTATCGATACTGGGCTGAGGCTGACGCAGAAATTGGTTTCTTGTCTCCAGGAAAGGTTGCGAAGGTGAAGGAGACGGGACGGCAACAGAGAGAGGGAAAGGTCAGAAGCTGATCACCTCCCTGTATCGTCACTTTTGGATGCTAGCAGTTTCTCGTCCTGAAACAACCATAAACACAAATTATCCCACGTTTTCAGCACGTCAATAAAATTATAGGCATATCCATCAGATTCACGCTCTCTTCCGAGGAACACTGTGGATGTTTCTTGTGGCTCCTCCCGTGTTTAATCTTCTAAAGCGTCTGGAGCACAGTACGTCATTACTAACGTACGTTTTAAAATACTTCCGAACTAGGGATGCTGCCATGTAGGGGTACAACCGCATAGACGAGGTGGGAGCAAGCCTCATACACTGTACTTACACGCGTACCGTCTAATACGCCACTGCACGCGGCAACAGGTACAGACATGGAAATAAGTATTCATACAGTAGGTGGTGGAAACGGAAATGCCGTGTGACTAGGGCCGCCCGTCGGGTAGACCGTTCGCCTGGTGCAAGTCTTTCGAATTGACGCCACTTCGGCGACTTGCGTGTCGATGGGGATGAAACGATGACCATAAGGACGACACAACACCCAGTCCCTGAGCCGAGAAAATCTCCGACCCAGCCGGGAATCGAACCCGGGCCATTAGGCATGACATTTCGTCGCATGACCAGTCAGCTAATGACCAGTCAGCTACCAGGGGCGGACACAGTAGGTATTGACAAGCTACGACGGTGTGTTGCTACAGTAAATAACCCACAGCGCCGATACGAATAAGTACGATGGCGTAGCGTCAGATAACCATGTTCTTGGTAATGAAGCTTCCCGTATGCCATGAATCTATTCTGGGAAAATAAAATGTTACACTCCGCACGGTCTACGACAGGGCAAAATGTATTCATACAGCGGACTACTTTCAGCCAAACAAACGGCTGACGCAGCCCCGGAGTGCATGCCGCACTTGTGTAGTCGTGTGGCGGCCGTGAAGCAGCAGCATGTCGGACGTGGGTACCGTGGAACAGCGGGCTGGGCCGCAAGGCGAAGGAAACGACCATGGAGGAACGAAACACCGTTGTCCCCCAGTATCTTCAACACGAGGCGTATGCCGACATTGCGAACATCATAGGACGAAGCCGGGCGACTGCGCAATCTATCATTAAGCGATATAAGGACAGACGTTTAGTAATAAACAGTGAACGACACGGTCGTATTGTTTCGTGATGAAAGCAAATTTAATATCTTGCACAATGATGGTAGGATCTTGGTCTCGAAAAGACCGAATACGGAACTCGTGCGAAACAACATTCAACCTGCGGTGAAGCACGGAGGTGGTGGAGTGATGGTATGGGGCCGTATGTCAGCCTCCGGTGTCGGAAAATTAGTGTTTGTGGGAGGTACCGGGGACAGATTCGTGTATATGAACATTCTCAAACAGAACTTACAACAGAGTGCTGACGCCTTGGGTCTTCCTAGAAATTATTACTTCCAACAGGACAATGGTCCCAAACATAGGGCGCAAATTGTCCGGCTGTGGTTGCTCTACAACACCCCACACGCTCTTAAAACACCAGCTCAGAGTCCGGACCTGAATCCCATCGAACACTTGCGGAGTGAGCTGGAAACACGAGTGAGAAAACAAGACATCCGTAGTAAGGCCTCTTTGAAAGAGGCTCTCCTTCAAGAATGGGAAGGTGCCACGTCGGAAACTACAAGAAAATTAGTCCATTCCATACCACGGAGGTTGCGAGAAGTAATACATCGGAAGGGTATGCGTACGAAGTATTAAACATGTTCTGGCTTTGTTAGAAGTGTCATTTTCTGTTGGTGTATGAATTCCCAGCGCAGTAGAGAATTTGGCAGACGTTTTTGTATTTTGCTTTGTAAAGGCTTGTTCATTCTCGTTCTATATGCCTGCATAGCTGCATTAGCGACTGGCCAGTGTGTATAGTGCATATCCAATTAGTGTTTTTGGTTTCGTATTATCAATAAAGGCAGTTTGCTTTTCCACGCTGTAGCGTATGAATAGTTATTTCCATTACTGTACGTTATTCTCTCTGTAATGTACCGATTCTGACGTCACGGATTTGTTGCTATTTTCCTAACTATTTTTTTGGTGGTCAGTCTACTGACTGGTTTGATGCGGCCCGCCACGAATTCCTTTCCTGTGCTAACCTCTTCATCTCAGAGTAGCACTTGCAACCTACGTCCTCAGTTATTTGCTTGATGTATTCCAATCTCTGTCTTCCTCTACAGTTTTTGCCCTCTACAGCTCCCTCTTGTATCATGGAAGTCATTCCCTCATGTCTTAGCAGATGTCCCATCATCCTGTCCCTTCTCCTTATCAGTGTTTTCCACATATTCCTTTCCTCTCCGAATCTGCGTAGAACCTCCTCATTCCTTACCTTATCAGTCCACCTAATTTTCAACATTCGTCTATAGCACCACATCTCAAATGCTTCGATTCTCTTCTGTTCCGGTTTTCCCACAGTCCATATTTCACTACCATACAATGTTGTGCTCCAGACGTATATCCTCAGAAATTTCTTCCTCAAATTAAGGCCGGTATTTGATATTAGTAGACTTCTCTTGGCCCGAAATGCCTTTTTTGCCATAGCTAGTCTGCTTTTGATGTCCTCCTTGCTCCGTCCGTCATTGGTTATTTTATTGCCTAGGTAGCAGAATTCCTTAACTTCATTGACTTCGTGACCATCAATCCTGATGTTAAGTTTCTCGCTGATCTCATTTCTACTACTTCTCATTACCTTCGTATTTCTCCGATTTACTCTCAAACCATACTGTGTACTTTTTAGACTGTTCATTCCGTTCAGCAGATCATTTAATTCTTCTTCACTTTCACTCAGGATAGCAATGTCATCAGCGAATCGTATCATTGATATCCTTTCACCTTGTATTTTAATTCCACTCCTGAACTTTTCTTTTATTTCCATCATTGCTTCCTCGATGTACAGATTGAAGAGTAGGGGCGAAAAGCTACAGCCTTGTCTTACACCCTTCTTAATACGAGCACTTCGTTCTTGATCGTCCACTCTTATTTTTCCCTCTTGGTTGTTGTACATATTGTATATGACCCGTCTCTCCCTATAGCTTACCCCTACTTTTTTCAGAATCTCGAACAGCTTGCACCATTTTATATTGTCGAACGCTTTTTCCAGGTCGACAAATCCTATGAAAGTGTCTTGATTTTTCTTTAGCCTTGCTTCCATTATTAGCCGTAACGTCAGAATTGCCTCTCTCGTCCCTTTGCTTTTCCTAAAGCCAAACCGATCGTCACCTAGCGCATTCTCAATTTTCATTTCCATTCTTCTGTATATTATTCCTGTAACCAGCTTCGATGCATCAGCTGTTAAGCTGATTGTGCGATAATTCTCGCACTTGTCAGCTCTTGCCGTCTTCGGAATTGTGTGGATGATGCTTTTCCGAAAGTCAGATGGTATATCGCCAGACTCATATATTCTACACACCAACGTGAATAGTCGTTTTGTTGCCACTTCCCCCAATGATTTTAGAAATTCGGATGGAATGTTATCTATCCCTTCTGCCTTATTTAATCGTAAGTCCTCCAAAGCTCTTTTAAATTCCGATTCTAATACTGGATCCCCTATCTCTTCTAAATCGACTCCTGTTTCTTCTTCTATCACATCAGACAAATCTTCACCCTCATAGAGGCTTTCAATGTATTCTTTCCACCTATCTGCTCTCTCCTCTGCATTTAACAGTGGAATTCCCGTTGCCCTCTTAATGTTACCACCGTTGCTTTTAATGTGACCAAAGGTTGTTTTGACTTTCCTGTATTCTGAGTCTGTCCTTCCGACAATCATATCTTTTTCGATGTCTTCACATTTTTCCTGCAGCCATTTCGTCTTAGCTTCCCTGCACTTCCTATTTATTTCATTCCTCAGCGACTTGTATTTGTGTATTGCTGATTTTCCCGGAACATGTTTGTACTTCCTCCTTTCATCAATCAACTGAAGTATTTCTTCTGTTACCCATGGTTTCTTCGCAGCTACCTTCTTTGTACCTATGTTTTCCTTCCCAACTTCTGTGATGGCCCTTTTTAGAGATGTCCATTCCTCTTCAACTGTACTGCCTACTGCGCTATTCCTTATTGCTGTATCTATAGCGTTAGAAAACTTCAAACGTATCTCGTCATTCCTTAGTACTTCCGTATCCCACTTCTTTGCGTATTGATTCTTCCTGACTAATGTCTTGAACTTCAGCCTACTCTTCATCACTACTATATTGTGATCTGAGTCTATATCTGCTCCTGGGTACGCCTTACAATCCAGTATCTGATTTCGGAATCTCTGTCTGACCATGATGTAATCTAATTGAAATCTTCGCGTATCTCCCGGCCTTTTCCAAGTATACCTCCTCCACTTGGGATTCTTGAACAGGGTATTCGCTGTTACTAGCTGAAACTGTTACAGAACTCAATTAGTCTTTCTCCTCTTTCATTCCTTGTCCCAAGCCCATTTTCTCCTGTAACCTTTTCTTCTACTCCTTCCCCTACAACTGCATTCCAGTCGCCCATGACTATTAGATTTTCGTCCCCCTTTACATACTGCATTACCCTTTCAATATTTTATTTTTATTTCGTGAAATGCAGGGCGATAGAAAAGTCACGTACGCTCAGCAAAAAGTGTGTGCATATATGTGTTTATTGTATGAATTTTATTTCATAATCCAATGGTTCCCAATCTTTCTTAGACCATTACTTCTGAGTGCAATCAGACATTAGCTAGTAACCACCCCTCCCCCCTCCCCTCTGACGCCCCCATTATCACCAACTTTAGCACCTAAGTAAATTGTAGAATGAAAGGTTTTTCTTGGAACACTTTTATTTTCAAAATAATGAAAGATTAATGACCCTGTGTGTGTGTGTGTGTGTGTGTGTGTGTGTGTGTGTGTGTGTGTGTGTGTGCGTGCGTGCGTGCGTGCGAGAGAGAGAGAGAGAGAGAGAGAGAGAGAGAGAGAGACAACTCCTTCTCAGATAAGAAAGTTAACTATCCACAGTCAGGGTAGGCACTTGTTACAAAACATGTTTCCCCTGCATTACTCCTCTCCATTGCTGCACTTGCTTGACCTGCACAGTGCAACCCCATTTAAGGTCAACCAAGTTCAGACATGTGCACTACACTTACAGTTCGTGGATCACTTGATTGCTGGACTCTGTACTTCTGAACTGGCACAAATTGAACAGCTTCAGGCTATTAATGCTTTGTGTCTAACCAGTCAAGTAATAACAATAATAATACTGTGTACAGTCTTAAGTAGTTGTTACTTTGACATGTTCTCAATTAATCCATTCATCTGTCTCAAAGCGAGCAATGAAGCAGTTTCAGAATTACTCCAGGTAGTATCTCCAACTTGGGGAAGACATTTTCTTGAGATATTTATCATTTGTTACGTATATGTCTCACTTTTATCATCAGCAGTGTATGGGACAAAGCGCAACATGCGTGTGTGCGTTGTGGGTGGACTTTGTGATGAACTTATGACTACCACATGAGTGCTTCTAATTGAGAGAAAGTAATTATTGATGACTTACATAATCAATGTTAGAGTCTTACAAAACTGTGATAATAGTAACGATCTTTTGAAAATAATTTAATTTTGTGACTGACACAGAATCGAATCGGTTAGTTTTTGCCCTTCAGGAAATTTCGTTTTACCCCTTAGGGGGTGATTAAACCCATGCTGCGAACCACTCCTATAACCCCACCCGCATTGTTCATAAAACATGCTCAAAATGGTTGCTCTGTTGAGTAAAACATGCACGAACTCGTTTTTACCGAGTTTGAGATCTCTTTGTACAGCACATTGGCAACCTCCACTGTAAGAGGTGTGTGAATAAAGTAATGAGGCTTATTTTTTCTCCTCTTTCAATGCAGTAACACTACAATTGAACATTGTCCCCTTCAAAGTACTTTCCATGGGAAGCCATAGAGCTCTGGGAACGGTTCTTCCACTCCACATAGCAGTGCCGGACCTCTGATACTGGAATAACCTTCAGCTGGTCGGTTACAGCAATCGGAATGTTCTCCACGGCAACCAAAGCGACATTGCTTGAGGCGTGGTTTCTGTCTCGTCACCGGTAATGACACGTTCGAGAAAACGCAAATCATTTTCAGTCGATTTCGAAAAGTCAACGAGCCTTTCCATCCCCACGTGCTGTTGGTCTTGGGCGATAGGTTTCACAGAACCAGTTCAGAGCAGATTTTTCTCAAGTCCAATTCATTGGACAATATCTGATTAACGGTGTTGTGATTCAAATTACACTTTGCCCTGCTCACTCTGTCGGCCGATGATTTGCACGCACGAGATCCCGGACTCCGTCGACATTCGCATCAGTCCTTGAAAGGGAAGGTCTTCCATTGTTACTCCGTTCGTCTTCAGTTGACTGGGCCCTTGTCAAAACACTGTCTCCGTAGGGCTGCCGAAGTTTCGCAAACGTTTCCGTTGCACTGTGAGCGAAATACGATCTCACACCATTGCTCGACCTCCCTGTCACGCTTTCGCAGGGCGCATAAGCAAAAAAAAAAAGCCCTGTGGACAACCGACTCGTCACTAGCGCACTGGTGGCCTGTCACGTGTTCACCTGCCTTCAATGCAAGTCCAGCTCCACTAGCGTTGCCGGATTGAACAGTATCTTGTCAGTCTTCTTTCTTTATTTGCACTCCTTGTATGTAAAACGTAAGTTCCGTCAGTGCCTCCGGCCTGTATTATAGACTCTTCCTTAAAGTTAGCCCCACGGGAAGAAATTTGAAGACCTTACTATCGGCAGAACATGCAGGCCATAATCCCTTGGAGATAATTCGATCACCAAAAATTTCTCTTATGAAATGAATTGTTTCGTTACATGCGTGACGAGTAGCACCGTTCTGGAAGAACTTACAATAACGTTGATCTGCCTCAAGAGGCGAAATAAACTGCCTAATGATGTTTTGCTACACCACACAGTTCACAGAGGAAATACGGCCCCGCTACTCGACGACGCGATACGGTTCACCACACTCCAGTTTTGTGACAGTGTACGATATTTTATGAAAAAACATGTGTATTTTTGCTTGAGCAAATTCTCTGTTCTTATTGCCGACGCACCCACCAACGTGAAAACACTGCTCGTCAGTGAAGAAAACCCTGCCCCATTCCGCGATTCCATGCATGGTACAAATGACCGAAAGCATGCACAATATGGTAGCAGTATTCCATTAAGACACCATAATATGCAAGTAGCAAGCCGATTTCGAGAAAATAGCAAGAGACTTCTTACGCGTCCGTGATGTACCGGTGCGTTGCGACCCTGAGTACGAGCTAGCGGCGGTCATGTGTTTAGCATGCAAGCTTTGTAATCGGTGGATCGCTGGATCGAGTCTCGCTGTTGTTCTTTTTAATTCATATTTGACCAGATGTTTTACAATTGGTGAGAGATCTGCAGAATGTGCTGGCCATGGCAGCAGTCGAACATTTTCTGTATCCAGAATGGCCCGTACAGAACCTGCAACATGCGGTCCTGCATTATCCTGCTGAAATGTAGGATTTCGCAGGGATCGAATGAAGGGTAGAGCCGCAGGTCGTAACACATCTGTAATGTAACGTCCACTGTTCAAAGTGTCGTCAATGCGAACAAGAGGTGACGGAGACGTCTAACCAATGGCACCCCATACCATCGCGCCGTGTGATACGCTAGTATGGTGATGACGAATACACGCTTCCAATGTGCGTTAACCGTGATGTCGCCAAACACGGATGCGACCATCACGATGCTGTAAACAGAACCTGGATTCATCCGAAAAAAATGACGTTTTTCCATTCGTTCACCCAGGTTCGTCGTTGAGTACACCATCGCAGGCGCTCCTGTCTGTGATGCAGCGTCCAGGGTAACCGCGGCCATGGTCAACTTTATGACAGTTAGGCGGGAGGTGAGAAAACTTGGATTTCATGGTCGAGCGCACCCCGCTTGCCAACAGCGCTCGGCAGACCGGATGGTCACCCATCCAGCCTGTCAGCGCTTAACTACGGTTATCTGGCTGGAACCGGTGTTACCATTGCAGCGACGTCGCTGGCCTAAGTCCTGGTAGTTGCGTGCCAAGAGTTGCGCTGTCTAAACACACACACACACACACACACACACACACACACACACACACACACACACACACACACACACACGCGCTCCTGTCTGTGATGCAGCGTCCAGGGTAACCGCGGCCATGGTCTCCGAGCTGATAGTCCATGCTGCTGCAAACGTCGTCGAACTGTTCGTGCAGATGCTTGTTGTCTTGCAAACGTCCCCATCTGTTGACTCAGCGATCGAGACGTGGCTGAATCCGTTACAGCCATCCGGATAAGATGCCTGTCATGTCGACTGCTGGTGATATGAGGCCGTTGGGATCCAGCACGGAGTTCCGCATTACCCTCCTGAACCCACCGTTCCGTATTCTGCTAACAGTCATTGGATCTCGACCAACGCTAGCAGCAGTGTCGCGATACGATAAACCGCAATCGCGATAGGCTACAATCCGACCTTTATCAAACTCGGAAACGTTTTGGTACGCATTTCTCCTCCTCACACGAGGCATCATAACAACGTTTCACCAGGCAACGCCGGTCAACTGCTGTTTGTGTATGAGAAATCGGTTGGAAACTTTCCTCATGTCAGCACGTTGTAAGTGTCGCCACTGGCACCAAACTTGTTCATTTGCATATCACAGCATGTTCTTCCTGTTGGTTAAATTTCTCGTCTGTAGCAGGACATCTTCGTGGTGCAGCAATTTTAATGGCCAGTAGTGTAAACAAGCATCAAGCATGGAAACAGGAAAGAGGTGTACTGAACCGTGAAAAATGAAGAAAAATAGGAACAGTGAATGGTCCAATCTGAAGATATGGAACATCGAACGAATTTGAAGAGCTATGGCGTCGTCTTTATGTGGTCACCGTATTGGACTCCAAAGTGGGAGGCTTGTGTTCAAGTCTCCATCGTCTACCTTTTTTTTCCTTCGCACAATTACGCACTGTCCGTCCACTCATTGTGTCTTTGCCGTAGTGTAATGCCCATCTGCAACAGCGAGGTGTAAGGAAGGGAGCTACAATGGAAGTTGATGCCGCACAGCCGCGCGGGATTAGCCGAGCGGTCTAAGGCGCTGCAGTCATGTATTGCGCGGCTGGTCCCGGCGGAGGTTCGAGTCCTCCCTCGGGCATGGGTGTGTGTGTTTGTTCTTAGGATAATTTAGGTTAAGTAGTGTGTAATCTTAGGGACTGATGACCTTAGCAGTTAAGTCCCATAAGATCTCACACACATTTGAACATTTTTTTATATTCCGCACAACATACCAAAGCACGGTTTTCTCCCGTAAGACCTACTACTTACTCCGAGGCATTTGCTGGTTTGTCTCCGAAATCTGGTGCGTTTCCCCTGGTATTCGACAGTCGGATCTCGTAATAACACGGCGATGAGCTCCAGACGTGCGTACCGCCTATTTGTTCTACATAAGTACCACGTGTTACGACTCTCGCGTTAGAATATTTTTCTTGTAACACGGTTCACTGGTTCACAACCGTTTATTTGGTTTCATTTCTGTGGGAGGTCTATGTGGCATCTCGCCCGCTGTCACTATTCATCACATTTACTTGCGACGGGAATAGATTTTTACCTCATGACTCATATTCTATAACTAATGTATAGTATGACAATTGCTAGGAGTGCAGAAAGAGAACTCACTGGGCGGACAGTTCAAAATTTTCTGAAAAAAAAAAGAGGCACGAGCGAGATTTGACCACGTATCTCCCACTTCGCAGTCCAGTACCGTGACCACGTAACCACAACGCCGTAGCTCTTCAAATTGGCTCCATGTTCTACAACTTGAGCTTGCACCATTCACCATTTTTTTACACAGTTCAGTACACCTTCTTCCTGTTTTCATGTTTGATCTGCGTTCAGTGTTCGACGGGCTGTCCACCGTGCCAACTTACCACTAAATCCGAGGGCGGTGCGGTGAGCAATTTCCATTGTCAGTTACATCTACACTACGTGACCAAAAGTATCCGGACACCTGGCCGAAAATGACTTAGAAGTTCGTGGCGCCCTCCATCGGTGATGCTAGAATTCAGTGTAATGGTGGCCCACCCTTAGCCTTGATGACAGCTTCCACTCTCGCAGGCACACGATCAATCAGGTGCTGGAAGGTTTCTTGGGGAATGGCAGCCCATTCTTCACGGACTCCTGCACTGAGGGTAGGTATCGATGTCGGTCCAAAATATCCCAAAGGTATTCTATAGGGTCCAGGTCAAGACTCTGTACAGACCATGTTATAGGGATGTTATTGTCGTGTAACCACTCCGCCACAGGCCGTGGATTATGGAGCTCGATCAACACGATCGCCACCCCTGAAATCCTCTTCAACAGTGCGAAGCAAGAAGGTGCTTAAAACATCATTGTAGGCCTATGCTTTGGTAGTGTCACGCAAACCAACAAGGGGTGCAAGCCCCCTCCATGAAAAACACAACAGCACGACAACACCATAACACCACCGCTTCCCAATTTCACTTTTAGCACTAAACACGCTGGCAGGTGACGTTCACCGGGAATTCGCCATCGGATCGCGACATTATGTACAGTCATTCGTCACTCCACACAACTTTTTCCCCAACTCCATACAACATCGGGGTTTGCGTCTTGCGATCGGAGCGTTTTATACTAGTCCCGTCGAGAATCTTCATGCTGAAGCCGGTGAATTGCCACTCACCTACCGGCGCGATATACTGCTTTGTCGGTATGCCTGTCGGCTACTGTCAATGCCCGACCACCCGTCTTATCGTTCCTTTTTTTGACGACTCTCTTGACCGTCAATACGGGTTGTATGTCTCTGCCCTGCTACCCCCTGGAGTTGGCTTTCGTCACCTCCTTCAACACCTAGATTTTTCACTCCCTGCAACCTTTAGAGTGGGCGAGAGGCACATGCAACCTTGGCTCCAGGCTCAGGTTCGCGTCCACCTTGACCTCTGCTCGCTCCCAAAGGAGGTTACCCCCGGTTCGGTATACCGCTCCCGTTTTGTCGAACTTCGTTCGAAGTTCACTAATATGACCTTCATTTATACAGATGGCTCTAAGACCAATGACGGGGTCGGGTGTTCTTTTATTGTTGGGGCACAAAGTTTCAAATACCGGCTCCATGGCCATTGTTCGGTCTTCACAGCTGAACTATTTGCCCTCTACCAGGCTGTTCTTTACATCTGCCGCCACCGACATTCTGCTTATGTCATCTGCTCCGATTCCCTGAGCGCCATCCAGAGCCTCAGTGATCCGTATCCGGTTCACCCTTTCGTGCACCGGATCCAACGCTCTCTTCAGCAGCTGGTGGACGACGGTTCTCCGGTTAGCTTTATGTGGGTTCCTGGCCATGTCGGTATCCCTGGGAACGAAGCTGCAGATGCCGCGGCCAAGGCTGCGGTCCTCCAGCCTCGGACAGCTTCTTGTTGTGTCCCTTCATCAGATTGTAGCAGGGTCATTTGTCGGCGCATTTTATCGCTGTGGCATGCCGATTGGGCTGCACTTACGGACAACAAGCTTCGGGCCTTGAAACCTCTTCCCGCGGCTTGGACGTCCTCCTCACGCCCTTCTCGGCGGGAGGACGTCGTTTTGGCCCGGTTACGAATTGGACACTGCCGGTTCAGCCATCGCCATCTGCTGACGGCTGCACCGGCGCCGTTCTGCCCATGTGGGCAATTGCTGACGGTCCGCCACATTTTAACGTCCTGTCCGGATTTTAATACACTGCGTCTTGATCTTGGCCAGCCATGTACTCTAGATGCCATTTTAGCGGATGACCCAGGAGCAGCTGCTCGCGTTCTTCGTTTTATCAACTTGACAAACCTGTCTAAGGACATTTGATTATGCTGTTTTTTTAATCCCATGCCTGTCAATCTGTCTTTTATCGTTTTTCCCTTTTAGTTGCTGTTTTAAACTCGTGCCTCGCTGTGCATTCCTAATGTAGTCTGGGCGCTAATGACCATTGAAGTTGTGCGCCCTAAAACAAAAAAAAACTTTTTCCCACTGTTCAATCGTCCAATGTTAACGCTCCTTGCACCAAGCGAGGCGTCGTTTGGCATTTACCGTCGTGTTGTGTGGCTTATGAGCAGCCGCTCGACCATGAAATCCAAGTTTTCTCACCTCCCGCCTAACTGTCATAAAGTACTTGCAGTGGATCCTGATGCAGTTTGGAATTCCCGTGTGATGGTCTGGATAGATGCCTGCCTATTACACATTACGGCCCTCTCAATAGTCGGAGGTCTCTGCACGCTTTTGTGCTGTACGTGTCCCTTCATGTTTTCACTTCACTACCACATCGGAAAGAGTGAACCCAGGGATGTTTAGAAGTGTGCAAATCTCGCGTACAGACGTATGACACAAGTGACACCGCGTCACCTCACCACATTCGAAGTCCGTGAGTTCCACGGAGCGCCCCATTCTGCTCTCTCACGATGTCTAATGACTACTGAGGTCACTGATGTGGAGTACCTGACAGTAGGTGGCAGCACAATGCACGTAATATGAATAGCGTATGTTTTTGGGGTGTCCTGATGCTTTTGATCACATAGTGTATATTACTAAAGTGGGTTGCCTATCTAATGGCCTCAAGACAATAAGTAGTTTATTTTCAGTATTTCGCGTAATTATTGACCGAATTTAATGTACTCTATTATAATGTTATGTTAAAATTTTAACATAATAAGACAGTACATTTAGAGTATGCACGCGCGCGCGCATATGTGTGTGTGTGTGTGTGTGTGTGTGTGTGTGTGTGTGTGTGTGTGTGTGTGTGTGCGCGCGCGCGCGCGCGCGCGCGCGCGCGCGCGCGCGCGCGCGCGCGCGCGCTTAGACAGCGCAACTCTTGGCACGCAACTACCAGGACTTAAGCCAGCGGCGTCGCCGCAATGGTAACACCGGTTCCAGCCAGATAACCGTAGTTAAGCGCTGACAGGCTGGCTGGGTGAACATCCGGTCTGCCGAGCGCTGTTGGCAAGCGGGGTGCACTCAGCCCTTGTGAGGCAAACTGAGGAGCTACTGGACTGAGAAGTAGCGGCTCCGGTCCCGTAAAGTGACATACGGCCGGGAGAGCGGTGTGCCGACCACATGCTAGTCCATATCCCAATCCAGTGACGTCTGTGGTCCGAGGATGACGCGGCGGCCGGTCGGTGCCGTTGGGCCATGCAGGGCCTGGTCGGGCGGAGTTTAGTTAGTTTCACTATTCGAGAATGAGAACAGTTAGTGACTTCTAACAAACTTAACGCGTAATTGCTAAGCTGTGAGAGACTTTTTTTCTTGCTGATAGCCTCCCTCCGCCCACACTCCCAAATAGATGAAAGGAAAGAAACGTTTATCGCTTATATTTAGACTGTTCATGCAGTTAAACTTCAGCATCAGACAAGACGTTTTAATTTATCACTTCTTATCTGCTAATACTATTCACAACACAGCTTGCAGGCAGCACCCACATCCACCACTGAAAATACCTGCAAATGTATGTTATCATACGGCACGTAGTTCAGAAGATAGGACGTCGTAAACATTGAGATGCGTGCAAAACTTTCTTTTGTTTAAAATGGACTCCGGAGTACGCAGATTATTGTTGGAATAGTTGCACCGTATCAGCTGCTTTTAATGACAGATCTTTATTCAGGACAGACTGTTCGGCAGTTATTGTCAAGTACGTCTGACATGACGTCAATATTACGTCGTTACCGAATTGTCTTTTAACTGTCACTGTTTTAATAAGTATAATAAAAATAAAACAATAATTACGGTGCTACTGTAGTCTGACGGCTCAACTCTTACGACGCTGTCGGAAGTTAACATTACTCTCGCCCCGTTCACTGCTATTGTAGTAATGCATTTTGTGCTTTTGTGTCTTCTCTTCGTATTATTTGCTTTGTTTTCGTGACACTGTGCAAAAGCTACTCTGTGCCCTGGTGCATTTCGTACTAGTGTTCTCCCACAAAACAGACAAATTATCTGAAAGCAAAAACGTATTAATGTTTCACTAACGTGGTTAAAAAGCCGACTCTGTGCATAGTTAAGAACGTAAATAGATCATCGACTTTTTCAAAAAATGTTCAGATTTGTGTGAATTCCTAAGGGACCAAACTGCTAAGGTTATCGGTCCCTAGGTTTATACACTATTTTAAACTAAGAACAAAACACACACACACACACACACACACACACACACACACACACACACACACACACACACCAGGGAGGACCCGAACCTCCGGGGTGAGGGCCCGCGCAATCCGTGACATGGCGCCTCAAACCGTGCGGCCATCTTTTTTCTTTTTTTAATGAAAATTTTTTAAACAGTGAAAAAGTCAAGTCTATGTAACGAGGAAGATGGTTTTCGATGTTATTTGGCCCATAGAAAAAAAAAAAAACATACAAGATGCCATTTACTGCCTTCCGCATATCGTTTGTCGCGTTTGTGAGTATACCCCCGTCAGTCCAAAAAGTTTCCATGCTGATTATTAAAATATAAAGAAAGTTTAAGATGGTCGTTTTAATGCTTCGCGTGTTCTACACTAGACCTTAACTGTACCGTAGTATGAACCTGTATGGTACGAGAAACGGTTGTACCAGTGTCTGAACGGCAAACTGATCTCTCAGTCAATTTTACCAGCACTTTAGCAGCTCAGTATATTTTAATACGTCTGAGTACAACGCACAGATCGTCCGTATAACCACGTGACACTGTCAGAAAAGTTCTTCTGTCGGTTGTTCAACTCGCGTATCTCATTGACATGAATGAGGTCAAGAAGTTGACCCTTCATGTGAATTTCTGCACGTTGTCGATTCTTGATAGGTTCGTATCGATAACACGTAGCATTGTCATCCGTTACGATTTTTTCCAGATAGCTGAGGTGTGCGGGACAGACTCACTGTTTTGTTCAGAACATTCTGCAGAATTTCACAAGCTGCGACATGGTCACAAATGCAACAGTGAACCAAAATGTAGAACAAATTTCTTTATTTCACATCAATGACCACAAGTGTTGTAGGTCCTCAGACTACCGGTTTCGGTCAGCAGTGCCCATTTTCAGATCTGTACTATAAAAGCATGTCCTAATATACTGGGTGACCCTACGGCTCTAGTATATTAGGACACGTTTTTTATAGAACAGGTCTGAAGATCGTCATTGCTGACTGAAACCGGTAGTCTGAGGAGCTAAAATATTTGTGGCCATAGACACGAAATAAAGAAATTTACGCTGCAGAATGTCTTGAAAACCTGACATGGGGATTTTCAGTTCTATGACCTTTTGCTGATTGTGACGCATAGCGTTGATACGCTATGATTGTACGTCCTTTCCCTACGGCTGCCTGCTTTCAATTGACTGCTCAAAAACACAGCTGTTGTTTCCAGTTCTTAGTTGAAGCCGCCACCGTTGTACCACGCTGACGTCGCTTAAACGCAAGGAATACTCGTCAAATCAGTCTCCGAGCTTTTTGGACGGACGGTGTAATATTTTCTCCATAAATGTTTGCACGAGACTTCTCCTATTCTTTCAGTTCTCAGCAATGTGAAGAATTTACCGCAGACCTTCGTTAAGAAAATACACTAAGCAGTTTGCTTTGGTCATCTATAAATTCCAATATCTATTATTTGTTCCTTCATTCTATTAGTACGTTTCTATTTTCTAGTTAAAGGGGTGGTCCCTCGTAACCTCACTTTCACCGTTCAGATTCCAAACCGCACGGCAGACAACTCTCACAAAACAAACAGCTTTGGCGCCGGCGAGTAACGAAAACGACTACTGGTGAGGGATTCGGGCCAGGAATAAAACACGCGCAGCGCTACGGCAGACCCGCGTGCCAGAAGTCGATTGAGACGAGTCGCCCTTGTAAGAGCGGCTCACGTGGTCAAGCCAAGATAAGCGCCTTGTGTGCCGTAGGATGACATCAAGAATCTGTTTCCCGCGTAACGGAGTAGTATAGCGTGGGATGATTCACGTAGGTTCTATTCCCGTGCGTTCCTTGACTTACACTGACGCGCCAAAGAAACTGGTATAGGCATGCGTCTTTAAATAGAAAGAAATGTAAACAGGCAGACTACGGCACTGCGGTCGGCAACGCCTATATAAGACAAAAAGCGTCTGGCGTAGTTATTAGGTCGGTTACTGCTGCTACAACGACAGGTTATCAAGATTTAAGTGAATCTGAATGAATTATAGTCGGCGCACGAGCGATGGGACATAGCATCTCCGAGGTAGGGCATTTTCCCGTACGACCATTTCACTATTGTTTCGTGAATATCAGAACTCCGTAAAAACATGGAATCTCATACATCGCTGCGGCCGGAAAAAGATTCTGCAAGAACAGGACCAACGACGACTGAAGAGAATCTTTCAACGTGACACAAGTGCAGCCCTTCCGAAAATTGCTGCAGGTTTCAGTGCTGGGCCATCAACAAGTGAGAGCGTGCGAACCATCCAACGAAATATCATCGATATGGGCTTTCGGAGCCGAAGGCCCACTCGTGTAACCTTGATGACTGCACGACACGAAGCTTTACGCCTCGCCTATGCCCGTCAACACCAACATTGGACTGTTGGTGACTGGAAACATGTTGCCTGGTCAGACGAGTCTCGTTCGAAATTGTATCGAGTAGATGGCCGTATACGGGTATGGAGACAACCTCATTAATCCATGGACCTTGCATGTCAGTAGGGGACTGTTCAAGCTGGTGGAGGATCTGTAATGAGGTGTTGGGCGTGTGCAATAGTAGTGATATGGGACCCCTGATACGTCTAGATACGACTCTGACAGGTGACACGTGCGAAAGCATCCTGTCTGATCACCTGCATCCATTCATGTCCATTGTGTCTTTAGACGGACTCGGACAATTCCAGCAGGGCAATCCGACACCCCACACCTCCAGAATCGCTACGGAGTGGCTCCAGGAACACTCCTCTGAGTTTAAACACTTCCACCGTCCCCCCAAACTCCGCAGATATGACCATTATTGAGCATATCTGGGATGCCTTGCAACGTGCTGTTCAGAAGATATCTCAGCCTCCTCGTACTCTTACGGATTTATGGACAGCGCTGCAGGATTCATGGTGTCAGTTCCCTCCAGCACTACTTCATACATTAGTCGAGTCCATGTCACGTCGTGTTGCGGCGCTTACGCGTGATCGCGGGGCGCCTACACGATATTAGGCAGGTGTACCAGATTCTTTGGTGCTTCAGATTAGTTACATTACAATCAAGCCTGTAAGTAGGGCATCCACAGCTACAACAATTTGCACATATTAAAAGGAAGACTCACACGTATTAGAATATACTGAGCTGCTGAAATCCTGGTAAAACTGACTGAGGGTTCAGTTTGCCGTTCAGAGACTGGTACAACCGTATTTCGTACAATGCAGGTTCATCCTCCGGTACATTTAAGGCCTCATGTCCCATATTATATAAATGCCTTAATGCGTGTTCCAGGGAGCAGTGAGGACAGCTGACTGACTTCGAACCCCAGACGTCTATGTGGTAGCGTGAAACTGTCTTACTGTTGAACATTTGAGATGAAAGCGTGGTATACACTTGTGTCTACCGCTTCCATTTTAACATCACATATGTTCATCAGAAATGCCAGTATGTTCCAGAAAGTCGTCCTCTAATCCAGGAAGCCAAAGAGCCGTACTGCTATGCGGAATGAATGTCCATTCGGTACACTTACGTATAGCATCACTCTCTGGAACACACACACCAATTCTGATGAATATATCACACCCCGGCAAGAACAATAGCACAATTTAAAAAAGTTATATTTGAGAAAAATCGATTGAAAGAATCCTATGAAACATACATTGAAATAGTATAAGCTTCCTTTAAGTTTCAAGTAAGTATTTTTGTCAGTGAATTGAATTACATTCTCTGCAACACTAATGTGGCAATATAGTTTTATTCTCGTCGAATGTGATGTGTTATCAGGTAATTATTAATTAGTTGCCCCAGCCCAGATTATATATATATATATATATATATATACAGATGATGATGTCCCGTACTCCAAGGAGCGTAGGGGACGGTGCGGGAGACCTTTACCGCTGTACTAGGCAAGGTCGTAGTGGTGGTGGTTGGCCATTGCCTTCCTCCGACCTTAAAGGGGATGAATGACGATGGTGACGAAGACGACACAACAACACCAACTCTTCTTGAAGCATGAAAAGTCCCTGACCCCGCCGGGAATCGAACCCGGGACCCCGTGCTTGGGAAGCGTGAACGCTACCGCGAGACCACGAGCTGCGGACTATACATATATGTACCAGTATATATAGCGTATATTCGAACCGCCATCAGGCAATATCAGTACTTACGTTAGGATAAAAAATGAGAAACAACATGTTGAGATTGTTTTATCAGAAAAATAGGAAATGCAGTATTACAATCTAAGACAGTTAATACAATTTACTACGGAATATCTGTTGGGTACAATTAAAGGAACACAGTTTACGAAAGCATGGAATCATAGATGGCCTTGGATTATGTAGGACTACTTTTCGCTGAGAGAAGGGATTCAATATCAGCTAAGGAAACAAAAGAAAAATTCGGAGTAGGTATTAAAATCCATGGAGAAGAAATAAAAACTTTGAGGTTCGCCGACGACATTGTAATTCTGTCAGAGACAGAAAAGGACTTGGAAGAGCAGCTGAACGGAATGGATAGTGTCTCGAAAGGAGAATATAAGATGAACATCAACAGAAGCCAAACGAGGATAATGGAATGTAGTCGAATTAAGTCGGGTGATGCTGCGGGAATTAGATTAGGAAATGGGACACTTAAAGTAGTAAAGGAGTTTTGCTATTTGGGGAGCAAAATAACTGATTATGGTCAAAGTAGAGAGGATATAAAATGCAGACTAGCAATGGCAAGGAAATAGAAATTTGTTAACATCGAGTATAGATTTAAGTGTCAGGAAGTCGTTTCTGAAAGTATTTGTGTGGAGTGTAGCCATGTATGGAAGTGAAGCATGGACGATAAATAGTTTGGACAAGAAGAGAATAGGCGCTTTCGAAATGTGGTGCTACAGAAGAATGCTGAAGATTAGATGGGTAGATCAGATAACTAATGAGGAGGTATTGAATAGAATTGGGGAGAAGAGGAATTTGTGGCACAACTTGACAGGAAGAACGGACCGGGTGGTAGGACATGTTCTGAGGCATCAAGCGATCACAAATTTAGCATTGGAGGGCTGCGTGGAGAGTAAAAATAGTAGAGGGAGACCAAGAGATGAATACACTAAGCAGATTCAGAAGGATGTAGGTTGCAGTAGGTACTGGGAGATGAAGAAGCTTGCACAGGATAGGATAGCATGGAGAGCTGCATCAAACCATTCTCAGGACTGAAGACCACAACAACAACAACAACAATCAGCTTTCTTTATAGCAGAAATTTCCAATTTTTTTTGTTTGTTCGCTGCAACGAACGAAATTTCGTAAGATTTATAACAGCTGTAATCGTCAAAACAGTCTATGTTCCTTCAGAAATGCATGCGTGTCTGAAGAAGATTGTAATGTGAGGTAGAGACACTGTACAAACATACAGATTGTAATAATCAATGACATTTGAACATGGTACACTCGCAGTTCGGCTTCATTGTGACACTGTACTTCGTGACGCGCGTCTTTTGAGGGGTACTTTCGGTCCTGGCTTCTTTTTTACGCATTGCAATGAACGCGAGCATCGGATACCCTAGGTAGAGGAGCTCTTGGAACGAGAGGATTTTCGGCGAAGGGACTGGATGCCCGTTGCCCCGCCTTCAATCCCACAGCGAAGACGGGTTGGGTAGAAATACTGCAGCACGTCCACATGAACGAACGCCCGTCCAGCAGCTGTAAACCGCACTCGTGAAGGACTTCAAAAATGGTTCAAATGGTTCTAAACAGTATGGGACTTAACAGCTGAGGTCATCAGTCCCCTAGACTTAGAACTACTTAAACCTAACTAACCTTAGGACATCACACACAGCCATGTCCGAGGCACGATTCGAACGTGCGAGCGTAGCAGCAGTGCGGTTCCCGACTGAAGCGCCTACAACCGCTCAGCCACAGCGGTCGGCTCCTCAGTACTGACAGAGTGTTTGAAATGCCTACAAAGTCGGTTTTAAGGAAGATATCGAAGTCATTTACAGGCGTACTGCTAGATTTGTTACCTATATGTACGATCAACTTGCAAGTATTGCGGAGATGCTTTGTGGATTCAGATGGAACTTCCTCAAAGGAAGACGACACTCATTCCGCGAAACACTGTTCAGAAAGTTTAGAGAAGCGGCGATTGCGGCTCACTCTGCAGAACGATTGTACTGCCGTCGACGTACATTTCGCGAGGGACTGCGGAAACAAGATGTGAGAAAATCAGGGCTCGTAAGGAGAGGTGTAGACAGTCGTTTTTCTCCCACTCGATTTGCGAGTGCAATAGGAAAGCAATTGACTCGCAGTGGTTCTAGGTGACCTCTGCCACGCACCACGTCATGGCTTGCTGAGTCTGTGTGTAAATGTAAATGTAAATGCAGGCGTAGAAGACCTTACGTGCTGGCCGCCGACGTCTCTTGACCGCGCCCCTTGTTACTTCTGTTTGTGGAGGAAGAGGGTGGAGAGAGAGAGAGAGAGTGTGTGTGAGAGAGAGAGAGCGAGAGAGAGAGAGAGAGAGAGAGAGAGAGAGAGAGAGAGAGGGGGGGGGGGGAGTGTTTACGTTCCACCTCTAGCAGCATCTCTGGCCGACCTGCGAAGCCGATCACAGTTACGGTGAACTGGGTAAGACCGGACACGATTCCGGTTACAGCTTCGATATTTTTCTGTGCAACAGGAGGCAGACGTAATGAATATCTATAACCTGTGTGTGCAAACTCTAAAATTTCCTGTTTCCGTATTTTTAGGGGAGGCCGGGACACTCTTACGTGGATATCTTCTCTGAATTTAAATCTTGTTGATTAGATTTATACTGTTCAAAAGTGTGTAGTCTTACAACATGGTTGTGAAAGTATAACTTGGTAGCCGGCCGGAATGGTCGGGCGGTTCTAGGCGCTACAGTCTGGAACCGCGCGACCGCTACGGTCGCAGGTTCGAATCCTGCCTCGGGCATGGATGTGTGTGATGTCCTTAGGTTAGTTAGGTTTAAGTAGTTCTAAGTTCTAGGGGACTGATGACCTCAGATGTTAAGTCCCATAGTGCTCAGACCCATAACTTGGCATACACGATGTTTCCGTAAGAGCGTGCAGAAAATTAACGGGACATATAGGATTCTCCACTGAACAATTCGTAGAAGGGAGCCGGCATTGGAGAAGCCAGCTCAAGGAGTACACATTACTGTGTACTTTTTTCATTTACATCAATTACAGCTAACTGTAAATACCATCGGTAACACACTGAACTTACCATTTGTACTGTATCTTACAAAACGTGCTGAAACTGACGGCGATCAACTTCAGTGCAAGCATGACATCGGCGAGCGAGATCCCGAGGCACCATTACAAATATCCCTGGTGTGTTTCGAATCTCATCACAGGCAGCTACAATTGCGGCAACTAATTCCATCTCATTATCCACTGGGGTATCATACACAAGTGACTTTAGATATCCCTGTAGGAAATAATCAAGGGGATTCGAGTCAGGCTATAGAATAGGGCCTCCCCTTCCAGTCCAGCGACCAGGAAATGCAGCAGTGAGATGGTTGCGGACATTCACAGCACCTTCTGTCATGGGACAATGTAAATACGGCACGGCGGAGCCACCTTATGGACAAGTAAAGTGAACAAAACCTGCTTCATGACTTCCTAGGAATCAGGTTCACGCTCCTTCTCTCCTCGCAAGGAAGAAAGAAGGTACGTCGAAATAAACAGCACAGTGCGTATAAACTTGTACGCACGTTACTTGTCAATACGCTGTAAAAGAGTAATGATAGAGAAAGCGATAGACAAGGTTATCTCGTTAAGCTGCCTTCTCCGACCCCAGGTTCCCTACCTCAAATTGTTCAGTGGAGCATCCTCTATGTCCTGTTACATTTTTGCACGCTCTTACGGAAACATCCTCAATGTAAGTACTCCAGTATACAGGGTGAACAGTATTTAAACCCGACAAACTCTGGGAGGTTGTAGGGGACATCAAAACGAATATTTTTCCCTAATGTCATTTTTTCCTATGAGGAGTATTTAAACCGGTAGAGGAAGATTTCTCTGGCGGCAAATTAATTAAACCGACAAACACTTTTCCATTTCTTATGACTAAGAGACGACACATTAACGCAACCCAATTTCAATTACAGTAGATTTTCAAAAATGCCTCCATTGACACGTAATTAAAGGTTACACCGTCGGATCATGTTCTGTCTGACACGGGCAAAAACCCCAGGAGTATCCCGAATTGTTCCTGCTACTGCTACTATCCGGGCAATCAGATCCTCTTCTGATGCAACAGGAGTTGCGTAAACAAGGTTGCGCATCTCTCCCCACACAAAAAAGTCCAGAGGGGACATATCTGGGGATTGAGCAGGCCATGGTACAGGACAACCTCTGCCAATCCACGTTTCTGGGAACCGTCGATCCAGGAATCGACGCACTCGACTGAAATGTGCCGGCGCCCCGTCATGTGGCAACCACATGCGTTGTCTTGTAGGAAGCGGGATGTCTTCCAGCAATTATGGCAATGCTCTGGCGAGAAAATTGTAATAGTACCTGCCATTTAATGGCCTAAGTAGCAGATACGGCCCAATTAAACAGTTCACAACAACACCTACCCACACATTAATGAAGATCCGCACTTGATGAGCGTTAGTAACTGTGGCATGTGGGTTATCCTCACTCCAAACATGCGAATTGTGCATGTTGAAGACTCCATCACGCCCGAACGTTGCTTCATCGGTAAACAACACACAGAATGGAAATGTACGATGCATTTCACACTGTTCCAGGTACCACTGCGAAAACAGTGCTCTGGGTTGGATAATCAACTGGTTCCAGGTTGTGGACACGCTGTAATTGAAATGGACGTAACAATTGCTCTCGAAGGAATGTTCATACATTCGACATCTTCGTCTCCATGTACGTGCAATTGCATGAGTGCTGATTGAAGGATCCCGCTCCACATGCTGCAAGACAGCTTCCTCAAATTGCCGCGTTCTTATCGTGCGACGGCGTCCCTGTCCAAGTAATCTGCTAAATGACCCGGTCTCACGCAGATGTTGGTACACAACAGCGAAGGTCGTATGATGCGGGATACGGCGATTAGGATATTGTTGTTGATAAACCCGCTGTGCAGATCTTCCGTTGCGGTGCGCACCAACCGTATCAGTGTACTTACTCCAGGTGTATCGCTCCATTAGTAAACAGAGACAATGCACTACTACACTGGTGGACAGCAGTTGTTTACAACTGAAGAGCGTAATACGCCCTCTAACAACTGAAGAGCGTAATACGGCCTCCTCCAGTTTAAATAATCCTCATAGGAAAAAATGACATTATGGAAAAATATTTGTTTTGATGTCCCCTACAACCTCCCAGAGTTTGCCGGTTTAAGTACTTTTCACCCTATATAAGGGAACGATCAACAAGTTTCCGTTTGAGGGGCTGATGCGGCGTTCATGCAACGTATGGCGACTCCATTGCGGATATGTAAGCACCGACACGTAGGCAGAGGATTAGTATAGCATTTGTGCGTGCGGTAAATGTGAAGTCGTGAACTATTGCGGCGTTATTAAGAAGTGGAACTACGTGCTGTTATTTCGTCCTTGGCTGCCAAAGGACAAACACCTGTAGTCCATCCGTCGGAGAATGAGGAATGTGTATGGGGCAGCATGTTTGTCGGAAAACACCGTTGTGGAACGGTGTGCAAATTTCCATGCTGGTCGCGATTCGACAGAAGACACCCCTATACCGCAAATGTCGTAATGCAGAAGTTACGCCAAGTCTAATTGGAGAGACTCGATCACCCACCCTGTAGTCCTGATCTCTCCCTATGCCATTATCTCGCCTTCGGTCCCTTAAAAAAAGGCTTTGAAGGGTCGGCGATTCCTATCGGACGAGGCTGTGCAGCCGGCAGTTACGGTACGTTTTGCTAGGTGCGGAAATTTATCGCAGCCTCCTGCGGAATACGGTTCCGCCTTTCTCTGTCAGATGCGGGCCGCAAGACGCGCTGCGTGTGGCGTTTCCCTAGACACCGGACGGTGCGCGTCAGAATGTAAAAAAAAACAACAACAAAAGTACTGTTTTTTTATAAATTGACAAGTGTTCGTTACAGAGTGATACAAGAGCTACCTTCTGAAACCGGATTTTAGTTCAATGAAAATTTTGTACTATTAAACTGGTGAAATTTGCGCTACTCGATATTTATCGAGCCATGTCTCCTAAACTTAACTCTGCGTCGTATAGCAACAAAATTTCACAGTTGGCTTCAGTATTACATGTCGGTAACGTGTGCAAACTTCCTGACCAATGAATTCAGTAAAAGTAATAATGTAGTAAGTGACAAACTTTCTCTGTACACTTTTTGTGGGGAGTCAAAGCGAGAAAAAGTTTCAAAAAGGTTTCAATGTATTTTTACAATTAGTTGCAAGCCGGTGTGTGCGGCAGTTCCCATAGACGAGGCCAGTGCTGTGCGGTCCATTGGCGCGTGCGAGTTGGAGTGCGCTGCGGGGGGAACGTTTTGCCACTACAGGCGCCGTGCAGCGCGGCTCCACAGTAGTAGCAGAGGCAAAACACGCGGCGCAGTGATCGACCTGAAAACCTGTTCATTTTGGCCCTCCGGAAGTACGTGGAAGTGACGGAAGAGGAGGAAGGCTGTTTATTGTAGGGAAGAGTATTCAGAAAGCGCAAAGCAATCACACAAATCGTGAATAAGAGCGAGCATAAAACATTTAGGTAACAAAAGATTTGCTCGACGATGTGGAGGAATGCCAATTCCCACTGCCTCGAAAGGCAGACGTATCGGAAATTAGTGGACTGCCTAAGTTCAATCCGATATCCTTGATAGGTGTCGGCGGTTACGCCAAAGCTGAGGGATTTACTGTGAGGAGCGGATCCACTGATTACTTCAACGGGCCCAATTTTAATCGTCGTTCCCAGTACTGCCCACAATAACACAAAGAGCCAGCTCATCATAACTGTGGTTAAAGGCGCAGCAGGAATGTATTTACAAATTTGTTCCGTTGGACATAATCAAACATATTACTTCTTACAAGTTTCATTAATTTTCCTTCCGATTTCTGCCCAGATTCACATCTTTTGCATGCAATTTTTCAACTCGGCGTCAGCCATGTTCCACAAAATATACTGTTTGGGTAGCAGTTCGATAAGATCCTCTGAGACAGAGAAGCGATCAGCCGACGTTTCTGGTGAGCGTTTCAGTAATTAGATCGGAACAATTACCTATTCTATTGTTGGTCATGTGCGCCATACAAATATTGCAGCTGCCGCCCAGTAGTTTGCTGCTGCTGACAAGGGAAACTCCCCAACCCTCAGATTTACTGCTAAGATGGGCCAGAGAATACCCCGTCAAAAACTGAAGACACATTAAGCATGTAAATAGGAAGAAAGTGTACTGTACTGTGAAAAAAAAGAAAATGAAAACAGCGAAGGGTCATTGAAATGTTTGTTCTTTGTCTGCAGTTGCCACACTACGCATTGGTTATAAAATATTAGTCATATGGTACGTTAATGTCGCAAGTAAGTGTGGTGAACAGTGAGAGCAGGCGAGATTCCAGATAGACGTGTCGCAGAAATGAAAACCACGAATAAACGCGTGTGAACTTCGTTACAGCAAAGGAATTAAAGAGCCAAAACTTCCAAAACGAACGTATCTAAAAGAAACGTTTAAAAACATATGTTTTAAAAGAGCACAGAGAAACTGTGTGATTGTGAAACTGTTGCGTTCATTTGTTGCATATTAGGTGACAAACTATTATGCTTTCATCATTTCCTTGGGAGTCATCACATTCACATTCATACGGACACGTAAATTGGGCATACAAATTAGGTCCGTCGATAAGAGATTGGTATCATATGACACACGTACTGTGACTACTGCCGTGTATGACACACCAGATGTGTTTTCCGGTGGAGGATTCGGTTGACTTGTCGGCTTGTTACCATTCCTTTCGGCTGTTAATAGAGTACCTGCACAGAATCAACGGTCATTATAGGTCCATTCCTTAAACCTCGCTGTTGCAACTGGACGTTACACCACGACACAGACACAAATTTTAATACAGCGAACAACGAAAAAAGAAAAAACAATATTGGCACGAGGCAGATTTGAACAAGGATCGTCGGCTTGGCAGTCCAACACAGTGACCACTTTACCACGACGCAGTTGCTATTTCGATCTGCCCTATATTGCAGTCCTCGTCCCTGGACAGTTCTATTTTGCTTTTTTTTCATAGTTCAGTACATCTTTTTCCCGTTTTCATGCTTGATCTGCGTTAGATTTTTGACGTACTGTCCACAGAGCTCTTTTACCACTAAATCTGAGGGGATTGGGGTGCGATAGGAAGTCCGCTTGTCAGTTCGACTTGCCCCACTCCTCCAACCAAAGGCTAAGCTCGATTATTTATACCCTTATAGCTACGCTTCTGACGTAATCCTACTAGAGGGGGGACGAGTAAGTTTGCTTGCTATTACTCGCCCTATCAGCTTTTCCCAGTTGGCTCTGCTCACGAGCGCATGTTGCTAGGCCCTGTTAAATTTGCAGCGTGTGTGTTTCACGGTGGCACGCAAGTGCCGGACTTACGAAATATTACTTCACTCTTACTCACTCTGTGTTAGTTGTTTCACGTGGTCGACCGCTGACCAGTGTTGCAAATCCCCGTCTGCCGGGAATGTTTTTGTCGTAATGTCGGCAATACTGTCCAGTGGCTAGTACACCAGCCTCTCTACTGCCTGCCCGCAGTGGGAATAAAACTTTGAAAATACCCAGTTCGCGCGTCGAACTTTTCTGGGGCACAGCAAAGCACTCATAAGTGGTTAACTGCCGCAGACTGCAGACACTCCTGTAACTTTATTTCAAGAAGAGGACTCTTAGTAGTTGGCTGCTTGACCAGAGCAACCGTCTGTAACAGAGGTGGCGAAACTGTGTCCCATGAGCCACATACACCCCTAGTTATTCAGGCCTGTGGTACTCAGCCCCATTTTATAACAACACTAGCTGGCAAACCCGGCATTGCCCGGATGTGCATTTTGCCAATTTTCTATTGTACGCGAAAACAAAAAATAAACTATGGTTGTAGTGAAGCATCGAAAAAATATCTTTCCCATGTATTCATGCCGGCCGATGTGACCGAGCGGTTCTAGGCGCATCAGTCAGGAACCGCGCGACCGCTACGGTCGCAGGTTCGAATCCTGCCTCGGGCGTGGATGTGTGTGGTGTCCTTAGGTTAGTAAGTTTTAAGTAGTTCTGAGTTCTAGGGGACTGATGACCTCAGATGTTAAGTTCCATAGTGCTTCGAGCCATGTGAACCATTTGTGTTCATGAAAACACCTTCGAAATTACGAAACAGTCGTACAAAGCAATTACTTACAAAGACAATAATATATTAAGATGTACTCAGTTTTGATTGCGATTGGTAAATTCGGATGTGAGCTAAGTAAAGTTGGTTCCTTCAGGGACATAAGGCTGCGTAGCGTGGTCACTGAGGAGTTATAGGATGTCAGAGGGGGAATGCTTTATTGTCTTCCATTACTAAAAAATCATGGCGTGAGCGACTCGTACCAATCAGATGCTATGATATAAATATTGACAAAAAAGTAACACGGGTTCATGAATGGGGATTACAGAGAAGATCTTCTTCAAATGTGGTATTTACTTGCAACAAAACACTTCAAATTAATTAAAGCTGTTGTAATACAAAATTGGCCTTTAAATCCTTTATCACATTTCAGTGTCGTGTCTCGTATTCAGAGGTGCGGTGAAATATAAGTGCAAATACTATCAATATTCAAAATAATCCACACACATAGTAAAATTAACAACACATCACCATGCAAATACAGTGTCGCAACTGTTAGATCGCTGAGGTGGGCACCAATTTGAAACAGATCATAGTCAACTCGAAGTGCTCCGAATAATGCCGACTTTTAACGATTAGTTATTGGGGGCGGCAGCCAACTTATCCCTCTCTTACTTTACCTACGTATTGTAGGCAATATTGACCTTGCGACTTACCTTAGAAGATAGGTTAAGGGACTTACCGTAGAAAATAGCTTAAGGAAATGCAAATATCAATTTATAGGATTTGTAGATTCAGAGAAAGCTTTTGATAATATTGACTGAAATACTATCTGTGAAATTCTGAAGGTAGCACGGGTAAAATACAGGGAGCGAACGACTATTTACGACTTCTACAGAAAGCACTTGGCGGTGGTAAGAATCGAGGGGCAGGAATGGGAGGCATGGTCCACAAGGGAGTGAGACAAGTTGTATCCTATGACCGACGTTACTCAATCTGTAAAAGAAACCATACAAAAATTTGGAATAGAAATTAAATTTCAGGTAGAAGAAATGAAAACATTGAGGTTTGCCGATGACATTGGAATTCTGTCAGACAGCAAAGGACCTGGAAGAGCAGCTGAACGGACAGCGGCTTGAAAAATGGCTCTGAACACTATGGGACTCAACATCGGAGGTTGTCTGTTCCCTAGGCCGGCCGGAGTGGCCGTGCGGTTCTACGCGCTACAGTCTGGAACCGAGCGGTTGCAGAGTCGGCGTAGTTAGGTACATATTTGGCAATGTTAATGTTAAGGGGTGGCCGGAAGCCTTTTCCGCCGCCACCCCGTACCTCTGGGACAGAATTAGTGTACCCCAACTGTCTGCGTCTGGTGTAATCCATGGAATATTGCGAACGTTTTTCAGCTGTCTGCGAGTCGTGTAACTGAGGCGGGACGAGGGGGCCAGCCTCGGGCATGGATGTGTGTGCTGTCCTTAGGTTAGGTTAGGTTTAATTAGTTCTAAGTTCTAGGCGACTGATGACCTCAGAAGTTAAGTCCAATAGTGCTCAGAGCCATTTGAACCATTTCCCCTAGAACTTAGAATTACTTAAACCTAACTAACTCAAGGACATCACACACATCCATGCTCGAGGCAGGATTCGAACCTGCGACCGTAGCGGTCGCGCGGTTCCAGACTGAAGCGCCTAGAACCGCTCGGAGCGGCTTGAAAGTAGGATATAAGATGGACATCAACAAAAGTAAAACAAGGATAATGGAATCAAGTCCAATTGAATCAGGTGATGCTAAAGGAATCAGATTAGGAAACGACACACTTCAAATGGTATATGATTTTTGCTGTGCAGGCAGCAAAATAGCTCATGATGACCAAAGTAGAGAGGATATAAAATATAGCTTGGAAATGGCAAGAAAAAATTTCTGAAGGAGATAAGTTAATTATCGTCTAATATAGATTTGTGTGTTCGGACCCGCCAGGTTAGCCGAGAGCGCTAATGCGCTGCTTCCTGGATTCGGGTAGGCGCGTCGACCCCGGATCGAATCCGCCCGGCGGATTAACGACGAGGGCCGGTATGTCGGCCAGCCTGGATGTGGTTTTTAGACGGTTTTCCACAGCCCACTAGGTGAATACCGGGCTGGCCCCCTCGTCCCGCCTCCGTTACATGACTCGCAGACAGCTGAAAAACGTTCGCAATATTCCATGGATTACACCAGACGCAGACAGTTGGGGTACACTAATTCTGTCCCAGGGGTACGGGGTGGCGGCAGAAAAGGCTTCCGGCCACCCCTTAACATTAACATTGCCAAATCTGTACCTAACTACGCCGACTCTGCAACCGCTGGATAAAGGCGCCAGTGAAAGAACAATAGATAGATTTATGTGTTACGAAGTTTTCCTGAAGGTATTTGTTTGGAGTGTAGCCTTGTACGTAGGTGAAATTCGGGCGATAAACAGTTCAGGCAAAAAGAGAACAGAAGCTTTTGAAATGTGTGGCTACAGAAGTATTTTGAATATTATATGGGTCGATCACGTAACTAATTAGGAGGTACTGAATAGAATTGTGGAGACAAGTAATTTGTGGCACAGCTTGACCAAAAGAAGGGACCGGGTGATAGGACACATTCTAAGACATCAAGACATCACCAGTTTAGTACTGGAGGGAAGCGTTGGGGAGGGGGCGAGGGTAAAAATCTGAGAGGGAACCCAAGAGATGAAGACAGTAGGCAGATTCAGAGGGATGTAGGTTCCAGTAGTAATGCAGAGATTAAGAGGCTAGCACAGGACAGAGTAGCATGGAGAGCGGCATCAAACCTGTCTTCGAACTGAAGACAACAACAACAACAACAACAACAACTACTACTACTACTACTACTACTACTACTACTACAGCTACTCTATTAGGAGCTCACAACATAGTAACTTTTGTTAGCTAGCAATTAATAAGAAGTTCCGGACATATGCGGACCGAGATGCCACCCCAGAATGTCAATATTACTTCTTGAAGAAAAAAGTTTGACATCCACTGCTGTAGAATATCACTCGAAATATCTTGTGGCCTTCAACAACCTACAGTGCCATCCTATGTTGCCACTTGACACTTGGGCGTGTTTCTAAAGTTAAGGATGCAATGAAACGAAGGATGTTTTGCAATTGGATGTGTTATGTGGTCTGACTGCCTTAACCACTCTCAGCGCAAAAAAAGACTTTTGTTCCATCGAGCTACGAAATCCACACCATGAAACGGAAAATACTTGGTAGAAGTAAATGCGATTGTGTTGTATACTTCGACCATAGATACTAGTAGACTGGCCTTGCTGTGCAGAAGCTATAGGGCTGGTGTGGCTCCAACATAAACCACGTGACTGTTGGCAAAACGTGGCGGGATTTCAAATCAGCCGTCTGCCATCCTATGTTTGTATCGTATTTTCTCCACATTTCTCAGTTGACTGCCAAACGCTTCCAACAAAAATTACTTTTTTATTTGCGAAAAAGTATGTCAGAACTACATTTCACCTGGATTTGTTCACAGTAACATTTATAAAATCTAACAAATACATCGAACGCCCCTCTGGTGGGCAGCGGGACGAAATTACTATAAACTATCAATTAAAGTAAAATGTCGTTAAAATTCTTTTAAACAGTAAGAGTGGGCTCGTGTCAAAACTTTAAACGTTGGATTCGCCGCGTTTTGAGCTCTAGTCACTTATAAAAGAAAATGGGATATGGAAATTACGTCAACTAGGTGCCAAAATTGTCGACTTTAGGAGCAGGTCCATTTTAGAGTATCAATTTTAGGTGCACTTCAAAGATTCAGTTCCTACTATTTTTACAAAAGTTTAAACTATCAGTTTTAAAAAAAATATTTTAGATGAAAGGTGAGACTTTGAATGTTTCAGAAAATAATTTTGGAACCTACATTTATTTAATAGTATTAGAAGGTAGAAAAGAATTTTCATGTGTCGACTATAGGTGCTCTTACCTTATTATAATCTCACTTGTGTATACAAAAAGGCGCGTATGTGCAGATGGCTTAAAGTTTTTTCCGTTTCAGGGCCTGTATCCAAAGGTGCCTTCGGTTTTCATCCTTAGGGAACCAATGAGTAGGAACGAGAAACATTTATACTTACTTCTGTAACCGAATTATCACAGATACTTTCCAAAATGTAATATGAGTCTGACTTTACAGACATGACTTTCAACACTTTAATTTAAGTGATACTCCATTTCAAGTGTAAAAATCATATAAAAGTCACTTCAGCAGATTTCAATAAACGCATCTGCACTATCATAGAAACACACGTGGAATATAATGCCATTTCCACCGACAAAACGCTGAATACAGCCATAAGCGCAACACGAAACAACCATATTTTGCAAACATTCACGTGACGTTAGCCCAGAGATGTTGGAGCCACGGAAATGACGTCAGGGCCAGTCAATTATATTTATGGTCGAAGGTTGTATACCGTAGACGGCGCCCTTTATACTCTTAGAGTACTAACGCTGTCTTCTAGCCAACATCAGAATACTTTTAGTAGTCATATGAAATCAACTGGGCGACCCTGCAAATTGACATCGCAAAGGGCGTTCAGTTTTACACTGAAATAGATTCCGAATTTTTCACTTCTACGACGAAGAAAATTGACAGAGGAGAAAGGAACAGAAATCACAGAGAAAATCCTAGTTCCAATCTACGATCATTTTTCTGACTCCTCCACGCTCACCCACGGATTTGGTGTTCCGGTCATCAGCCCTGAAGCCGGCTGTGTACAGCTCTTCATACTAGTTGTACGCCAAACTTCTTCTCCGTAGCTGCTGCGTCCCACGTCATCGACGGTCTGCTTGTCATTCTCATATCTAGACCTGCCCCTGTGATTCTAGACCTCTAACATCATTTCAATTACAGTTTTCATTCAGATTCACGAATTAATATGTGGCCGAAATATTCTGTATCTTGAATTCACGATGTTCTTCGTTGGACACTGTTTTCTCGCTAACTCACTGCTTGACATTTCCATCTCTTACAGTCCGTCTCTATCCAGTTATTTACAGTGTTTATGTTGCTGGTTTTTGTGGTGTTCAGTCCGAAGACTAGTTCCTCCCACGCTAGCCTGTCGCGTCAAGGCTACATCATTTCTACGTAACTACTTCAACCTATATCAGTTTGATCCGAGTTACTGTGTTCTAGCCCAAGTCCTTATTGTATAGACCATATGTCTACATGTGCTGCCACCTGCTGCCAGGTACTCCGTATCAGAGACCTCAGTAGTCACTAGACATCGTGAGAGAGCAGAATGGGGCGCTCCGCAGAATTCACGGACTTCGAACGACGTCAGGTGATTGGGTGTCACTTGTGTCATACTACTGTACGCGAGATGTCCACACTCTTGAACATACCTAGGTCCACTGTTTCCGATGTGATAGTGAAGTGGAAAGGTGAAGGGGGGACACGTACAGCACAAAAGCCTACAGGGAAACCTCGTCTGTTGACTGACAAAGACCGCCGACAACTGAAGACGGTCGTAATGTGTAATAGGCAGGCATCTATCCAGTCCGTCACACAGGAATTCCAAACTGCATCAGGATGCACTGCAAGTACTATGAAAGTTAGGCGGGAGGTGAGAAAACTTGGATTTCATGGTCGAGCGGCTGCTCATAAGTCACACATCGCTCCGGTAAATACTAAACGACACCTCGCTTGGTGTAAGGAGCGTAAACATCGGACGATTGAACAGTGGACAAACGGTTTGTGGAGTGACGAATCACGGTACAAAATGTCGCAATCTGATTGCAGGGTGCAGGTGTGGCGAATGCCCGGTGAACGTCATCTGCCAGCATGTGTAGTGCCACTTTATCGCTACGTCGGAGAGGCTGCATCCCATCGCTCGTTCGCCAGCTATAACACCACGTTCAAACGCACTTAAATCTTGATAACGTGCCATTGTAGCAGCAATAACCGATCTAACAAATGCGCCAGACACTTGTCTTATATAGTCTAGGCATTCCGACCGCATCGCAGCGCCGTGTTCTACCTGTTTACATATCTCTGTATTTTAATAGGCATGCCTATACCAGTTTCTTTTTGACGCTTCAGTGTAAAAGACTGCGTGCGTGTGTGTGTGTGTGTGTGTGTGTGTGTGTGTGTGTGTGTGTGTACACACCTAACGTACTTCAGGATACATGACGTCAGCAACACCTGATACGTTTGAAAAACTGCCACATTGTGTATGAAGTTTTAATACGTTTGTTCTTTCCTTCCTAAGACACCCCTGCAGTAGAGTCACCATACGGGAGTCGCAGACACCTGCCAGCGTTTTTGACAGCTTTCATCTGCGAAGCGCAAACGGCTGTAGGCGAAAACGACAGCTGTCTGTAGATCTACAAAGAGGCGTTGCCATTGAGACGCTGTAGACACGCGGAGCAGCTGCGTCCTCCGTACAGAAACTGTCCAGGATTATATTTCTTAATTTGGATTCTGTACTTACTGATTTGTTCGACTGTTTCCTAATTTCAAAGGTGTTTTCACAAGTATATGGAAATTAAATTTTTTTGACGCTTCATTAAAACACAGTTCATTTTTTGGTTTCGTGTCTAATAGAAAATTGGCGAAATGAATCCTCAGACAATGCCGAGTTTCTTGGTTAATATTCATATATCAATCTTCTATTTGAATAACATTGTTCAATAGCAGATCCTTTTCGCTCGCAGGGAGCAGGCTCATGGATAATCTTGAAATCGTAGGAAAAGTTGCCGATATTGCGAAAGTAACGAAGACTCCATACCTCGGTGTTCCCATACGGACGTTCCCGCAACACGTTATTCTCTGGTGTCAATGTCCTCTTTCACACAGTTCTGTAATGAAAGTATTTAACGATAACGCTTTTCTTGAGCACGTAAGCTTTTGAATTGCTAACTTCAAGTGATATCATTAGCTGCTCATCGCTATTAGAGTTTAAATGTCTGTGTTCACCTCAGCTATGAATCGCAGTCAGAGATAACACGCTTACTGATTATCGGAATAATGTGTGACAGAAGATAACTCCGATATTAATTACAACTGTCTTGCAAGACAGCAATAACTTAATATTACATCGTGTACGTTCTTCTACAAAGCCAAATGCCGTTAGTAGCTCTACTCTAGTCTTTCAGCGTAACTCAAATGCACTAAATTCACAACCGTCATAAAATAGTTAACTCATTTCCATTTAATTATTCATCACTATTACAGCTGAAGATAAGATGGGTTGCTGCCGCGCGGAGTGGCAGCGCGGTTTGAGGCGCCATGTCATGAACTGTGCGGCCCCTCCCGCCGGAGGTTCGAGTCCTCCCTTGGGCATGGGTGTGTGTGTTGTTCTTAGCATAAGTTAATTTAAGTAGTGTGTAGAAACCGATGACCTAAACAGTTTGGTCCTTAGGAATTCATACAGATTTGAACATTTAGATGGGTTGGTCATGTGACTCATGAGGAGTTGCTGAGTAGACTTGGGGAGATAAGAAATTTGTGCCACAAACTGCCTAGAAGAAGGGATCGGTTGACAGGACACAATGTGAGACATAAACGGATCACCAGTTTAGTAGTGGAGGGAAGTGGGAGGGGTGGAGGTAAAAATCGTTGAAGGAGACGAGAATACAGTAAGGATATTCAGGACGATGTAGGTTGCAGCAGTTATCCGGATATAAAGTGGCTTGCACAGGACAGAGTAGCATGGAGAGCTGCATCAAACCAGTCTTCGGACTGAAGGCGGTGACAACAACAACAAAAACAAAAACAACAAGACTATGATGCTGGTTAAACAACCATTAACAGTTCGTAGAGCTTCCTTAAAGTTCCCTATACTCTGATTATTGTAAATCCTCGCAGTATTAACTGACCAAGATATTGCTACACTTCCGATCCTATACAATGCGTAAGAACATTTACTGTCGTTTAAATTTCTATTTACTTCTTGTGAGCTATAAGAATCTCCGTTTAAAATTGCTTGGCTAATATTGCTTGGCCAATCTTCCTTCAACTCGAAATTCTCAGACTTAACAATTGTCCTGTTAAGTGATTCTCACAACGTCACAACTGAGATATCTTAATGTGTCTTCTGGGCACTTATTACGCACAATCACCTACATACATGTATCTGATGTATCGTAACTTTTTAATGTTCGCAGCCAGGTACATCAGAGAATACAATTCATCATTTCAGTCACTTGCAAGAAATTTTTAATAATTAAATTCAGTCTCGAGAAAGTCTTCCAGGTCGATTGCCACTCGATGGATGCCGGTTGGACTTCAGCAGCGCTCGGTACACCCGCTGCCGCATCGTCAGAACTACACGGAACACCTTGCCGAGCTGGATCGTGCATCATGATACAAATACAAAACAAAAACATTTTTATATATTAAGTCTTCACGGGTTGTCAGCCGAGTAGCATCGTCGTCTCGTAGCAAAGTTTCGATGGAATGCGTCTCCATCATCTTCAAGCGAAGATGATGGACTTCGTCTGAAGATGATGGAGACGCATTCCATCGAAACGTTGCTTCGAGACGACGACGCTACTCGGCTGACAACCCGTGAAGACTTCATATATGAAATTCGCCGAGAAAGCCTGCACTCACATAAAACATTTTTAGTACATCAGTTCATATGAAATGTATAATACAAAAATTACTGCACACATTCCTACTTCCTTGAGTCGCTCAGCAGAACCTGTTGGTGTTTCCACGATTAATCGGAAACACTATAGTTCTAATTCATTTCGTCGTTTCAGCATTTCGTTCCATCAACAGCTTCGTGCCAGTAACTTTCAAAAGCGGTTACAGATCTTCAGATGATGTATGCATAAAATGGAATGTGGTGTGGCGTTTCTGTGCGACATTTTATTTACATGTGAAGCATTGTTTACGAACCACGATCAAATTAGTCTTCTGAGTATCCACTACTGGTCAATTGTAAACCCACGATAGCTGAGAGCAGTGCATAAACAATGGCGTTGGCCTGTCAACGTGACGCTCACGTTCTTAAAGAACTGCATCGTTGGTCCCTTTTTCGTTATGAGACACTAAGTAATCAGAAGTATGTACAGTCCCAAGAGGTACAGTACATTAGTTCCGCTGGCTTCTGTGACCGAGCGGTTCCAAGCGCTTCAGTCCGGAACCGCGCTGCTGCTACGGTCGCAGGTTCGAATCCTGTCTCCTGCATGGATGTGTGTGATGTCCTTAGGTTAGTTAGGTTTAAGTAGTTCTAGGGGACTGATGACCTCAGAGCCACTTGAACGATTTGAACCTCCGTTCCTGAAAGGCATCCCACTGGAAATAAGATTATTCATTTTTTTGAGTCAGAAACAAATGCAGTACATAGTTATTACCGTTAAAAGCAGACGAAAGAAAAGAATCAAATTGCACTATTGGCTGACAAACTCTTGCAACTGCGTCCGGAGCGGCAAGCAGATCAACTACTGTGTTAAGTCAAGGACACAATAGTCCGTTAGGTGCTCCATCGTCTGTGGTCCACTGCAGTCACAGTTGGAGGCATGAACAGGGGAGTGGCATTTCTGGAGGCTACTTCTTCATCTTCCAGAGCGAAGTTGGTAAGTCTGGACAGTATGCTCCACAGGACCAGTTTCCCGTAGCAGTTTACGGTCGTGTTGCCACGTGAGCATCCGAGAAGCCGCCGGCAGCAGTCAGATAGGGCTAGCGCTCATTTTCTGTCTGAAGATGACTTGTGCGTGTAGTCGAAACGGGTCATTAATAAAGTATTACTGCGATCTTGCCTGTTGCTTTAACCCAGTCCAGATCGAAGACTGGTAATCATGCAATTAAGGTTTTCACGGCCGGAGGTATCAGCTGCCGAGAATCCTTCCGGGTTGTATGGCCGTGGTCCATGGAACTCTCCTATCCCTGACGTTTCGTCCAAAGCTACGTTGGACATCTTCGGAGGTGCTCCTGGTTGTGCTGAGTCAGTCGGCACCTCCGAAGACGTCCAACGTAGCTTTGGACGAAACGTCAGGGATAGGAGAGTTCCATGGACCACGGCCATACAACCCGGAAGGATTCTCGGCAGCTGAAGACTGCTAAGCGATGTCCACACGAATCATTTTGTTCATGCCGAGTTGGGTTTCCGAAGGGTCGGGCCAGGTAGAGTTATACTCTCAGGTAGAGAAATCTACAGTCGTTTCTTTGCTGTAGCTGCTATTCGCAAGACTAGAGTGGTCTTGAGGAAACTTCTACTGGACAATAAAGCAGTGCGCGTAGTACCATTCGACACAGATACCTGTTGACTTCCTTAACAGTACATTTGGACATTGTTGCATCGGCGGTTTAGGAAATACATAACGGCGTGCTCCCTCTCGAGATTTATTACCTGTGAACTCGTGTCTGTGGAGAAAATTAAAACAAGAGGTCTTCAAGAAAGCAACGACAACTCGTCGAGACACGAAAGCCCCTGTAAAACGGGAGGTCTACATGAAAGTCAGTGGGGATTCGTTTTATAATAAGGGGTTTTCAAAAAGTCTCTCCGCAGTGCCGTATGATCGTTAGCCGCGCGTGCCGTATGCCGCAGTGAATGAGTACACCGAAATGAAACTCAATGAAATACAAGTTATTAATTTATTGAATATTCATTTTTACTTACAGATTTGCACATCAAACGTTGAAAGTGTCTCCCCTATTGTTGAATACACAATTCAATTCGACTAATCATGTTTCCAAACACAAGCTATAACATTTCTTCTGTAACAGAATCAGTGAAAGTGGATATTGCAGTTTTCAATTCATCGATGGATTTTGGACGGTTTTTATAGACACTTTCGCTGCACCCCAGAAGAAAAATTCAGGTGGTGTTAGGTCAGGCGATCGTGGAGGCCAAAGTCCCTGTGAAATTACGCGATCACCAAAAACATCAGCAAGCAGTGACATTGAAACGCGAGCTGTATGCGCGGCTACACCATCTTGTTGAAAATAACCGTTTAGTATTTCACTTAACACAAGGTCTCCTATGAATGGGTATAGAATATCACTGCGGTATAGTTGTGCGTTAATTGTTTCGTTGAAAAACCCAGGCAGGCGAACAATGATACGGAACGCGTGGCTAACAATCATACGGCACAGCGGAGAGAGATTTCTTGAACTCCACGTATATATCAATGCTCAGGATTTGAATTTTTAGCATTTGATATCATATTATTAATAGTAAGCACACGAACAGTACCTGAGTTACGTCTTTACTTGTTTCTGCTGCAGCGAGACTTAAGTTTGTCGAGTCTCTCTTCCTGGCAGTGGGGTAGTGTTGTAAGCAATGTTAAGTTATTTTTTAAATCGTGTTGCTCGCATAGTATGTCGTTGAATTCCTCTTCAGAGACACTTTCCAATGATATAGGAGAGATTATATTATCAATATCGTGTTCTTTTTCATCATCATCTTCACTTCCAGGGACTGGACTAACTGCCTGTTCCATCCAAAAGTTTATTGTTGGGCCCATCTCATTTTGGGCCAACCAGACCTTAGTCTTCCTCTCGGACTATATCTGTTTCGTCAGTCTTTATGCTCTCTTGCTCTTTCCACCTGTTTCGACATTTCTCTGTTGTATTTTTACCCTTTCGACATTCAGTTGTTCTGTAATGTATTCATTCTTAATACGGTCTTGACGGGTGCAGTTCCTACTGTTTTTAGAAATCTCATTTCACCTGCCCTTTATTATTCTCATCTCTCAGACTCAAGAACAACTGCCATTCAGCAAGCGGTCATTTTGTTATATTTGACGTTGTAAAGGAATCACAATGTGACGTACATAAGTTGCATCTACTGGGCAAAGAATGTGGAAAATCTCAATTAATGAAATGAAGATGATAGTTCTTCAACATGTTGTGCTAATCACACAAAAATTATCAGTAAGAGAATAAGTGAACAAGTTACAGTGTATGTAAGGCGCTATTAATAAAACCTTAAACAACAGAGTTTGAAAGGAAACAAAGATAAAAAGTGCATCGTTTCATTTAAAAACAAGAGCAAAGTCGGTACCATAAATCGGCGTCTACCTTGACCAGAAAGTTCGCCGGATCTCTTCCCAACTGAGAACTTTTGTAGCACTATAAGCAGGGCCCTCCATCCGGCTCCGGGCGTGGACTATCCAACGCTCCAGCTGGACAGTATTAGACACGATATCCCTCAGGAGGACATCCAGCAACTCTGTAAATCAACATTGAGCGGAATAACTTGCTTGCATGGGGCCAGAGATGGGCCAACGCTTTATTGAACTGCTTAATTTGTGACACACTTCCTCTTGAATAAATCGTCTAATTTTTCTAAAATTTTAGTCGTTTGTTTGTCTGTATGTGTACCTCACACCTACCGATTTCCGTCCCATTCGGATAATTCCTTCGTTGTATTTGTTGGAATGTGTTTTTTCGTAATGGATACATTTGGAGTGACTTAAGGTGCGACGTGAAGTCGCGGCGGAGACGACTTGTGCCAATGTTGAATATGTCACTAGAATTAACTGGTGACTTGCTGCGAGTTGCGTTGTTGATCACAGACCCATGTGACACCATACTTTGAGTGAAGACTTTACTTTTTGATGTTCGAAACGCGTCCGTCTAATGAATAAATTTTGAACAAGTGACCAGTTAATTATACAGGGTGAAAAGTATTTAAACCGACAAACTCTGGGAGGTTGTAGAGGGGACATCAAAACGGTTATTTTCCCCTAATGTCGTTTTTTCCTATGAGGATTATTTAAACCAGTGGAGGCCGTATTACGCTCTTTAGTTGTAGGCCACTCCTGTCCACCAGTGTAGTAGTGCATTGTATCTGTTTACTAATGTAGCGATACGCCTGGAGTGAGTACACTGATACGGTTCGTGCGTACTACGTAGCGCACCACAACGGACGAGCTGCACAGCGGATTTATCAACAACAATGTCCTAATTGCCGTATCGCGCATCATACGTCTGCGTGAAACGGGTCATTTAGCAGATTACGGTAAGAACGCTGCAATTTGAGGAAGCTGTCTTGTAGCATGTAGAGCGGGATCCTTCAATCAGCACTCGTGCAATTGCACGTAACATGGGGACGAATCAGACGAATGTAAGAACAGTCCTTCTAGAGCAATTCTTACGTCCATTTCACTTACAGCGTGTCCACAACCTGGAACCAGTTGATTATCCACCCAGAGCACAGTTTTCGCAGTGGTACCTGGAACAGTGCGAAATGCATCCTACATTTCCATCCTCTGTGTTGTTTACCGATGAAGCAACGTTCAGGCCTGATGGAGTCTTCAACATGCACAATTCGCTTGTTTGGAGTGAGTATAACCCACATGCCACAGTTACTAGCGCTCATCAAGTGCGGATCTTCATTAATATGTGGGTCGGTGTTGTTGTGAACTGTTTAATTGGGCCGTACCTGCTACCTAAGCCATTAAATGGCAGGTACTATTACAATTTTCTCGCCAGAGCATTGCCAGAATTCCTGGAAGACGTCCCGCTCCCTACAAGACAACACATGTGGTTCCAACATGACGGGGCGCCGGCACATTTCAGTCGTCGTGTGTGTCGATTCCTGGACCGACGGTTCCCAGAAACGTAGATTAGCAGAGGTGGTGCTGTGCCGTGGCCTGCTCGATCCCCAGATACGTCCCCTCTGGACTTTTTTGTGTGAGAAGAGATGCGCGACCCTGTTTACGCAACTCCTGTTGCATCAGAAGAGGATCTGGTTGCCCGGATAGTAGCAGCAGCAGGAACAATTCAGGATACTCCTGGGGTTTTTCCCCGTGTCAGACAGAACCTGATGCGACAGTGTAACCTTTGTTTACGTGTCAATGGAGGCATTTTTGAAAATCTACTGTAATTGAAATTGGGTTGCGTTAATGTGTCGTCTCTTGGTCATAAGAAATGGAAAAGTGTTTGTTGGTTTAATTAATTTGACGCCAGAGAAATCTTCCTCCACCGGTTTAAATAATCCCCATAGGAAAAAATGACGTTAGGGGAAAATATTTGTTTTGATGTCCCCCTACAACCTCCCAGAGTTTGTTGCTTTGAATACTTTTCACCCTGTAGAGACGTGTTGATCATTTACAGAAGTGTCCTCACGTATTTGGAGTCGTCGCTCTGACTGCCTTACCCAATGTTTTACTGGGACACTATCATAAAAGGTTAAACGACTGAACATTTCTGGTGAAACGCAACCTTTGTAATGTGCCCTGCACGGTCGCCTCCAGTTGTCAGAGTGCGATGTGAGCGGCAGTAGGGGAAAGGTGCCTAATATGAGACACACTTTTGTAAACCCATTTGAAAGACCTAAAACTAAGTGCAATTGTATTTTTTATGATGGTAATAATATATTGCATTATTTAATTTTATCATACAATTATCGTATTTGCAATAATAAACAATCTTTCAGCGTAGTTATTAAATCTTTACAAACTAGGCATTTCGTAGAAATGACATCAAGGTTTCCTAATATGAGACAGTAATAATATTTAATTATTTTATTACAGAATAATGACATATGAATATACAATTTTTACATGTTCATTCAATTCTATTTTCCTTCACTCATTTCACACTACTTAGGTTTATATTTACGACATCCGGGGCAAACAAAATTGTCTTCTGTGACACCGCGCTCTTCATGAGCCCAGCGACAACATTCCGTGCGCTGTGCCCACTTCTCTCCGTGTCTGCCTTCAGAAGAGCGCCCAGTACAGAACAGACACTCTGCGTCATCGTCATCACTGCTGTCTGAAACCCCACTGTCATCAAGATGGACATCGGATGCCGAGTCAATAGACGATTCTTCTGCTTTAGGTCTACGATTGGAAGATTTTCCACTCAGCTCCGCAAATAACTTTCTCCCTGCTTTCTTAGCTTCAGCCTCTTATTTCTTCTGTTTAGATTCTTGCAATTGCTTCACATACGGAGTTGAAGTTAGTAACGCAGCAGAGCACGAACGCGATGTTCGACATATTTGACTGTCTCCAGGTGGTTTTGCGATGTGTGGGGGAGGTCTGATGTCTGCCGGGCTGACAGCTTGACCATCACCATCAGTAGTTTCATTTTCGTTTTTGGCATCTCTTTCTTGAAGAGCGTCAGCATTACGATGAATTGAAAATTCATGTTCCCTAAAGATGTTTCTGTTGCATGGGATGAGACCTGTTTTTCTGAAGGCATTCACAGACGCTTCCATTGTTGTTGCTCGGTTGTAAGCTGCCCCAAATAATTTGGCTATTAATAACGGGGTGATAACACGACCTGGGTTACTTGCCAACCACGTTTCTATCCCTTGGGCATAGTAAGTTTTCAAAGGCCCCATAAATCCGACGTCTAGTGGCTGTATTTTATGCGTTGAGTGAGGTGACAAACATAAGATATGAACATTGTTTTCACGTGCTTTATCTAACACATCGAAATTCTTTGTGTGAGAATAAATTTCCCTCAATATGCGATAGGTATCGTAATATGCGACACTGTCGCGTATTTGGATCCCCATACTATCGCATATTAGGAATTTCGCCATCTTACACAAAGCATTGTCAATAATTATAGGTAATACCGTCACAAATAACAACAACAAAAGAGTGCAGTAATATCCACTCACCTTCAAGCTGAAATATTGTCTTAACACCGATGTCGCAAAAACTCCAAACATAAGAAATTCTATATCAGCGTCTACGTACTGTGTCCGGCTCAACTATGGTGTCCTACTCGCTGTGTTGTCGTCTGGCACGCAATAGACGTGTTTAAGAAAGTCTTCACCAGAGTGCAAACTCTAACATGAGAACAGTTGGGGCGTCTCATATTAGGGAACTATCGCATAATAGGCACCTTTCCTCTATTTGTGCTGTGTTCGTTAACGCTCCACGGTGGTCGCCGTGTTAGTACGATCCGTGACTGGAGCCAGCGGGTGACTGAGGCGTGGGCGGCGGCTGTCGGCAGGTGGCGATGATCCAGCTGAACCAGGACACGGACGTGTGCATCACGGGCGTCTACGTGAACAGCACGACGCGCTCGACGCGCCACGAGGGCTACTGCAGCATCGCCGGCATGCAGTACCGCATCTCCAGCACCAGCCACACGCAGTCCGAGGCCACGACGGTCGCCACCGAGACGACGCTGCAGGTGCACGCCTCGGACCACGTGAGTACCCCGCCTCCCCCCTCACTACACTAAACAACACCGCAGCCAGCCGGCTTTGCAGTTTTTGTGTGTGTTTCCTGCGAGTGGTACCCCCACAGCTTGTAAGTGCACTATAGGTGTCAAAAGTTTTCCATCACCCACGATAAAAGCTACACATTGTGTAAATTGATGGTGGTACAGGGGGGGGGGGGGGAGAGAAAGGAAAGGGGAAGGAAGGGCATGGAAGGCAAGGAACTAACATCTGCTGCGTCGGCATACTACACAGAATCAGCGGTGACGAGTGAAAATGTGTGGCGGAACAGCACTCGAACCCGGGACCTCCTGCTTACTAGGCACTTGCGTTAACCACTGCTCCACCCGGACACACTGTTTATCGGACTATCTCGGCCCACTCCCCGGCCGTACGTCATTACTTACCGTACTTTTAATGCGGGTCAAGTTCTTAATAAGGATACTGAGGAGTTTTGCTATTTGGGGAGCAAAATAACTGATGATGGTCGAAGTAGAGACGATCTAAAATGCATACTGGCAATGGCAAGGAAAGGGTATCTGAAGAAGAGAAATTTGTTATCATCGAGTATAGATTTAAGTGTCAGGAAGTCGTTTCTGAAAGTATTTGTATGGAGTATAGCCATGTATGGAAGCGAAAAATGGACGATAAATAGTTTGGACAAGAAGAGAATAGAAGCTTTCGAAATGTGGTGCTACAGAAGAATGCTGAAAATTAGATGGGTAGATCACATAACTAATGAGGAGGTATTGAATAGAATTGGGGAGAATAGGAGTTTGTGACACAACTTGACTAGAAGAAGGGACCGGTTGGTAGGACATGTTCTTAGGCATCAAGGGATCACAAATTTAACATTGGAGGGCAACGTGGAGGTTAAAAATCGTAGAGGGAGACCTAGAGATGAATACACTAAGCAGATTCAGAAGGATGTAGGTTCCAGTAGGTACTGGGAGATGAAGCAGCTTGCACAGGATAGAGTACCATGGAGAGCTGCATCAAACCAGTCTCAGGACTGAAGACCACAACAACAACAACATTGAGACGTCTTATTTTTATTGTAGAATGCCTGTTTAATGAGGACTTGCGGCCGTCGTAAGATAGATCAAGATGAAGCTATTTATGTGTGGTGTAAAGGATCTTTTTGTGTTAGCAGAAGAGCCAACACCGTGTTACGAGTGGAGGCTGAAATGCACGTGTTTTTTAGCTCACGCAGGCTGGCGTGACGAGTGGAGAACTATACTCACGAGAGGTCTGGAATATGACAAGGAATTAGAATTCAGAAAGTGGACGTAATTAGTTTGATACATAACTTTAATCCATTAATGATGAACGTCGCTCTTGACGGTACAGGATTCACAATATTATCTCTTCAAAATACATTCTTGAAGATAGTAATTATAGTAACTGAATAGGGCGCCTTGCTAGGTCTTAGCAAATGACGTAGCTGAAGGCTATGTTAATCTGTAGTCTCTGCAAATGAGAGCGTATGTAGACAGTGAACCATCGCTAGCAAAGTCGGCTGTACAACTGGGGCGAGTGCTAGGGAGTCTCTCTAGACTAGACCTACCGTGTGGCGGCGCTCGGTCTGCAATCACTGATAGTGGCGACACGCGGGTGCGACGAATACTAATGAACCGCGGCCGATTTAAGTGTGGTGTCTGGCGGTGACACCACAGATCTGGTGTTTGTGAAGCTGGAAAACTTTTTTTTGGTGGTTGAACTGTATATTACCATAAATAAAGACCCCTGACAAAAAAAAAGCTACACGTTGACCTTGCCAAGAGGCGAGAAGCGATTCTTTGTGTCGTAGTTTCCAGGAGTACTCTGGGATGCTTAGCTCTGTAAGTCGCATCTCGATTGCGTACCACAAAAGCGAGCTATATGCCGAAGCTTCGTCGTGCGGGTTGCCTATGTGGGAAAGAGCAGACACCACGCAATCATATGAAAACTATACACTTTATTTTAATGTAGAAACCGAATAAAGCAACAAAATAAGTAGTTTCTCAATCATTAAGTAACATACAATATGATTTAGATTTAGGCCTGTTCCTTTCAGTAGAGCTGCACAAACTATAGGCAATCTGGAGATAAGAATTTTATAGTGTTTTTGGAAATATCGCAGTCCAACGCGCGTATAAATTAATCAGTAAATCTCCAACATTAGACGGCCTCACTTTTCTGACCTTGTCTAGTTTATCCCATAAGTTAGGTGACTGACTTGGCCAAATGATTTTCTTCACATTTCTCATTTCTATTGACATAACCTCTGCACAGCTTGGAAGCATGTTCGGGATGATTGTCGTGGTGCAAAACAAACCCACGACCAGTAAGTATCTTGCCAGATGGACCCCATTGTTGATCACTTTCCTTCCCCTAGCAATACCATTTTCCATAACTAATTTTACCAATGGGACACAATTTATGCCCTCTGCAAAAAAATTTAAAAGAAAGCAAAATTTTTAATTGATGGTGACGGAAGTCAACAACTACTTTTTAAACAGGTAATGATATGTTAGTAAGATCCAAAGCATTATAATATCTTTCTCATTTTTATCATCATAAACGCACTTTAATAAATTGTACTACCGGGAGTGCGGGTGGGGAGAGTAATTTATGCCCAACTTCAAAAAATTAAAAACATGCGGATTTCTGTAATTGTTGTTGACTTTTATACACAACTTTTTAAAGAGATCTTGATCTGTAAGTAACGACCTGACCCTGAAAATATTGAAGAGGGAATAAATAAATATGCACTTATATAAATTGTATCTAAGCCAGCAGTTAAGAAGTATGCTGAAAATAAAAAGTAAAAATAGAAATTAGGGGGAGAATTTTTTTGGCCGAGTAAAGTGTTTAGCAACGACGAACATACCCTTAAGTCTGGAGAGAAGATTTTCGGTAAAAGCATGTCGGGCATAAGAAAACGCTTTCTACACTGAAGACCTATGCGGATTGCTTCATAATTTCAATGTAGAAGACGCCCTGTCAGGTGAAAAGCGGGCTAACGGTGTCCATCCAAAAAATGTCTTAGAATCATAGGAAAATGAAGAAAGCTCCAAGTAAAACTTCTACCCAAGGAGCTGCAAAGCAGCCCAAGAAGATAAAAGTGGGTTAACCAAAGCAAGAGGGAAGATGTCTTCAACAGCAGAACTACAGCTATACCTATGAAATGGAAGAGTTTTATAGACTCTACAGGGAAATAGCCACAGAAACTCAGCCGTAAAACAGGCGATTGGAATTACGAGTTGTGTAGGGAAGACCGAATAGAAAAAAATTACCAGACGCACGATACGCAAAATGTAGATTCATGCAAAGTGTACAGCGGTTTGGAAAGGAGAGAAAATGTTACATTTCAGTGCCTGCAAAAACTAGTATAAGAACTAAAATCTTAAGTTAAGCGACCACCTATCTTCAGGAACTTAGTTTATGAGAGTGGTGCGGTTTATGCACCCAGCAGTACAAATTAGGGAACCAGATTCCTATGTTTCACCACTTGCAGAAGTTTAAAATGTATTTTTCTTACAGTTTCCGTTCTTTAAATCAGATACCAAGAACAGCATCCTACAGATCACGCTGGGACAATTTAAATAGTTTATAAGATACTGTTTCGACTATAATAAATAAGATCTCAAAAGTGGTGCAATTTAGCAAACTCCTCCTTTGCGTGTATGAAACAGTGGATGTACCTGTTTTGTATTCTATATGTGTCTGCGTATGTTTGTGCACTATGTGATCAAAAGTATCCGGACACCCCAAAAACAACGGGTTTCGTATTCGGTGCATTGCGCTGCCACCTACTCCAAGGTACGCTATATCAGCTACCTCAGTAGTCATTAGACATCGTGAGAGCAGAATGGGGCGCTCCGCGGAACTCACGGACTCCTAACGTGGTCAGGTTATTGAGTGTCACTTGAGTCATACGTGTGTACGTGACATTCCCGCACTCCTAAACATCCCTAGGTCCACTGTTTCCGATGTGACACTGAAGTGGAAATGTGAAGGGACACGTATAGCACAAAAGCGTACAGACCGACGTCGTTTGTTGAGTGACAGAGACCGCCGAAAGTTGAAGAGGGTCGTAATGTGTAATAGGCAGACATCTATCCAGACCATCACACAGGAAATCGAAACTGCATCAGGATCCACGATGACTGTTAGGCGGGATGTGAGAAAACTTGGATTTCATGGTCGAGCGGCTGCTCATAAGCCACACATCACTCCGGTAAATGCTAAAACGGCGCCTTGCTTTGTGTAAGGAGCGTAAACATTGGACGATTGAACAGTGGAAAAACGTTGTGTGGAGTGACGAATCACGGAACAGAATGTGGCGATCCGATGGTAGATTGTGGGTATGGCGAATGCCCGGTGAATATCATCTGCCAGCGTGTGTAGTGCCAACAGTAAAATTCGGAGGCGGTGGTGTTATGGCGTGGTCGTATTTTTCATGGAGGAGGCTTGCACCCCTTGTTGTTTTGCATGTCACTATCAGAGCACAGGCCTATTTTGATGTTTAAGCACTGTCGAAGAGCAATTTGGGGATGCCGATCGCTCTTTCAACACGATCGAGCACCTGTTCATAAGGCACAGTCTGTGGCGGAGTGTTTACACGACAATAACATCCTCGTAACGGACTGGCCTGCACAGAGTCCTGACCTGACTCCTGTAGAACACCTTTGTAATGTTTTGGAACGCCGACTTAGTGTGAGGCCTCTCCTACCTATCTCAATTCCTCTCCTCAGTGGAGCACTCCGTGAAGAATGGGCTGCGAAGGGTGGGCCCACACCATATTGAACTCCAGCATTACCGTTGGAGGGCGCCACGAACTTGTAAGTCATTTTCAGCCAGGTGTCCGGATACTTTTGATCACATAGTGTATGTATAAATACATGTGTACGTATAATGGGCAGTCAAGTGAAAACTGAACATCCGCCACAGGGGAACCTTAGAATGGTTCCATTCAAAAGTAATCATGACACGCTTTAAGACATTTATCCCACTGGGAGACGAGACGATCAATTCCTGTTTCATGGAAAGCGGTAAGATCCACAGCCGTCCACAATCTTGCATTTCCTCCTATGACTGAAAACGACGTCGGGTCGGCAGGCGTGTGAAAATGACACGATGAAATATCCGGGCTGTACAAGAGGATGTTGCAGTATTTCCCACCCAAATCACTGAAGCGTACGTAACCTTCGTCCGATTGGCAGTGTGTGGGCGGGCTTTAAGACGTTACCGAAACCTGTGTGAACAGCTCTGAAATTATTTGGCAGAGGAGATGTGGGATGTTTCCACTGTTGGATTTGCTGTTTGCCCTCGTGCTCGAAATGGTGGCACCATGCAAGGTTACGATGACCTCCTTGTCCGACTGCACTGGATTTCCGCTCGTCGAGTTCCTCGAGCGTGGAGCTGCAATCAGTGCACACCACCGTGAAGACACTTTGCTGAAAGTCCGAACGCCTAGGAAAGCTGTAACACGGAATAGTCCTGTTACACGATAACGCCCGCACCCACACGCTTCAGCCATTTGATTGGCAAATACTGCATCATCGTCTATACAGCCCGGACCTTTCACCGAGTGATTTTCACATTATTGTCTACCTAACGAAAGACACGCGTGGACGTCCTTTTCACTCGGACGAGGAAGTGCAAGAGTGGATGCGGTTGTGGAACCATCAGCGGCCGACCTCATTCTACCAAACAGGAACTGACTGTCTCGTCTTCCAGTTGGATAAATATCTTAATGCGTGTGGTAATCACTTTTTAATGGAACCATTCCAAGGTTCCCTTGTGGCGGATCTTCAGTAGACTGTCCCTCATGTCTGTGTAATCATGTAGAGTTGCCCCATTGCCTACAAGCAAATGACAGGTGGTTGTGAGTGGCAGGGCAATGTACACAAACAGACTGCACCCGGCTAACAGCAGAGTGCAGCGGCTTGTTGCGGGCTGAGTGTTTGTTTGCTGAGTCTAGCAGTGCTGGGACTGGGCGTCAGCTGGCGCTAACACGTGTTGCACGCAGGCGGCGGAGGCCGCGCCCGCGCCTGTGAAGTCTTACACGCCGCTGGGGGCGCTGTCTTCCATGCAGCCGCCGGGGCACCCCTCGCAGCCGGCGGCGGCGCCGCCCCCGCAGCAGCCACCCCCGCAGCAGCCGCCCCCGGCGCCGGGCCAGCCTCCGGCCGCCGCCCACGCGCAGTCGCACCCCGCCTACCATCTGCCGGCGCACCACCGACCGGTACGTGTACGTACTCTTCCTCTTCCTTTCTACCTGTTGACCACTGTAACTGGTCCCCACTACAGATAGATGAGCTCTGTGTACTCGCCCGTAACTACCCAGTGGCTCTTATGACGTCATCTCCGAGCTATCTGCCTGCCTTGCTGCTCATTTCATTGCAGAATCGTCGCTTGAATCTGTTGTGGGGTTCAGATGGACTATACCAGCGAAAGGAGGGCGAGTACACGAGACCGGAAGTATAACCGAGGGCTCCTTGCATTGTCGTTACGTATACATCTCTTAGGCATGACAACTATTAAACAATACACTGGCAGCTAAGGCAGCAGCAATTCTTTTTATTCGAATACGACTGTCTTTCAAATTCTGAACGTGGCAGGGGTAAAATACAGAGAGCGAAAGGCTATTTACAATTTGTACAGAAACCAGATGGCAGTTATAAGAAGCGAGGGCCATGAAAGGGAAGCAGCGGTTGGGAAGGGAGTGAGACAGGGTTGTAGCCTCTCCCCGACGTTATTGGCTGGTTCAAATGGCTCTGAGCACTATGGGACTCAACTGCTGAGGTCATTAGTCCCCTAGAACTTAGAAGTAGTTAAACTAACCTAAGGACATCACAAACATCCATGCCCGAGGCAGGATTCGAACCTGCGACCGTAGCGGTCTTGCGGTTCCAGACTGCAGCGCCTTTAACCGCACGGCCACTTCGGCCGGCCCCGACGTTATTCAATCTGTATATTGAGCAAGCAGTAAAGGAAAATTCGGAGTAGGTATTAAAATTCATGGAGAAGAAATAAAAACTTTGAGGTTCGCCGACAACATTGTAATTCTGTCAGAGACTGCAAAGGCCTTGGAAGAGCAGTTGAACGGAATGGACAGTGTCTTGAAAGGAGGGTATAAGATGAACATCAACAAAAACAAAACGAGGATAATGGAATGCAGTAGAATTTTGTCGGGTGATGCTGAGGGAATTAGATTAGGAAATGAGACACTTAAAGTAGTAAAGGAGTTATGCTATTTGGGGAACAAAATAACTGACGATGGTCGAAGTAGAGAGGATATAAAATGTAGACTGGCAATGGCAGGGAAAGCGTTTCTGAAGAAGAGAAATTTGTTAAGATCGAGTATAGATTTAACTGACACGAAGTCGTTTCCGAAAGTATTTGTATAGAGTGCAGCCATTTATGGAAGTGAAACATGGACAATAAATAGTTTGGACAAGAAGAGAATAAAAGCCTTCGAAATGTGTTGCTACAGAAGAATGCTGAAAATTAAATGGGTAGATCACATAACTAATGAGGAGGTATTGAATAAAATTGGGGAGAAGAGGAGTTTGTGGCACAACTTGGGAAGAAGAAGGGACCGGTTGGTAGGACATCACAAATTTAGCATTGGAGGGCAACGTGGAGGTTAAAAATCGTCGAGGGAGACCAAGAGATGAATACACTAAGCAGATAAAGAAGGATGTAGGTTGCAGTAGGTACTGGGAGATGAAGCAGCTTGCACAGGGTAGAGTAGCATGGAGAGCTGCATCAAACCAGTCTCAGGACTGAAGACCACAGCAACAACAACACGACAGTTATTTAAGGCCTGCGTGTTGTAGGCAACTATTAAAAAAAATGGTTCAAATGGCTCTGAGCACTATGGGACTCAACGTCTAAGGTCATTAGGCCCCTAGAACTAAGAAATAGTTAGACCTAACTAACCTAAGGACATCACAAACATCCATGCCCGAGGCAGGATTCGAACCTGCGACCGTAGCGTAGGCAACTATTAATATCATCATTGTTCCCCTCGATGTTGTAACCTGTATATGTCCTACGATCCGATTATGGCGGCTTTAGTGTCGCCGAAACCGGTAATCATGGAATAAAAATAATTCCTGCGATCTTGGCTACCAGTTTATTGTTTTACAAGCATCTAGATCGCTCGCACATGAGCACAATGTGCTCCCTACAGAATGACAACTATTATTTGACAATACAGTGACTTATCGCTTAGCAGAGAATATTGCTTTGCTTATACGTACACACAGTGATGAGCCAAACATTACGAACATTATGGCCACTGCCCACCGCGAGGTGCAACACCGTGTGGTGGTGTTGCGGGCTCATCATGCAGTAAGTAAAAACTGTAAGCGGAAGAGAGACGAAAGGGCAGCCATTATAGCGAAGATAGAGATCGCAAATGCGGAGATCTTCTGATACAAGCGGTTTTGACAAAGGGCACATTGTTGCGGCGCTCCATCTGGAAACGAGAATCTCTGAAACGGTGAAACTGGTCGCCTGTTTGCCTACTACTGTCGTGAGTGCCTATGGAGAGTGCTTCAAGGATGGTGGAGTAACGCGAACGGTACTGGACGTCCACCTACAGGTCGGAGGAACCCCCGTTGTATGAACCAGGATAGGCAGATCTGACGACAAAGTACGAGGATTGTTCGGAAAGTAAGGAACGATCGGTCGCGAAATGGAAGCCACAGTGGAAATCAAACCTATTTTCTTTGCACATTTAGCTACACTTTCCAGGTACTTCTCTACGTAGTCGCCGCTCCAACTTAGACATTTGTCGCAGCGTTATACCAAATTTCCAACACCATCGCCTGTGCTTTCCGATAATTCTCTACGCTGGTCCATAGCGCGTAGCCTAAGTTTTGTCTTCGTATCAGCGTTTCATGTGAACAAATATGATACTCAGGAAGATTCAATTAGGGCTGAGTTGTGGGTGATCGAACACTTTCCGTCGAGAAGGCTGCAGGAGCGTCTTCACTGCCCCTGCTGAGTGCGGCTGAGAATTGCCACGAAGAAGGAAGTGCGTAGCAGTTGCGTTAGGCGGGCTGCATTCATTAAGGCGAAGCCTCTCTGCAGGACCTCCTACTTGGCGGGAGACATTGTTGTTCTAGGCACCTTTACCCGCTCACAACTGAAAAGAGCGTCTTGAAGCGATCGACGGTCATACTAGAGGTACTGTCCAAAACGTCTGTGTAAAGCCTCGTCGGATTTTCACAGCGGTTTCCATTTCGTGACCGATCGTTCCTCACTTTCCGAATAGCCCTCGTACAATGCTGGTGCAGGCACAAGTGTTTCGGATCACACCAATCAAAGGCCATAAAGGGCACAGCATCATTTAGCTGTCACACCCTCGATCAGTAAAAACGCATTTATGGTTACACCAGGTCAATGGTTGGGTCCTATCATGCCGCCATCGAGGCTAATGTCTGCTTGAAATGTGCACCGCACCACAGATGCAGCCCGGTGAGAGCAGAATTATGCTATGGGCTACACTGAGTTAGGCTCCTATGGGACCTACGGTAGTACTCGAAGACACCATGACTGCGGTGAACTACATGAACATTATTCTGGACCGACTGAATTCCTTCATGGTTGAATTTTTCTCTGATGACATTCACATCTCCCAGCAGAATAACTGTCCGCGACACAAGGCCTGAATCGTGCTGTAGCGGTGGAAGGAGCGTGGCAGTGAACTCACGTTGATGTCTTGACCAGCAAATGTCTTTGATCTTTACCCTTTGGAAAACACATTGGGTGCCAGCTGTGTGCCCACAAACGACCGTCCCCATAATTTGCTAGAATTTAGTGGCCTGTGAGTATAGATCTGGTGCCGCATATTTCTGCAGAAAACTATCAAGAACTTGAGAATCTTTGGCAAGCACAGTCGCTGCTGTATTGTGTTTGAAAAATGGACCAAGACGCTATCAAACAGGCGGTCATAATGTTTTGGCTAATCGGTGTGTATGTACTGTGTTGCAGGGTAGGTTGTGCTGGAAAATAATTGTTAAGAAAATTAGATTCGTGCAACATTTCCAAGTTAGTTAGCACTGAAGTTAGGGAACAGACCAACACGTGGATAATGCCAAGCAGCCCACCAGACACGAGTAGTGTCTGTTGTTCTCATATCATAGATGATACTGCACGAAACTGCTCAACCTTTGGTTGGAGTTGGATCCTTACTGCCGTCCCATGTCCAATTTTTGTGTCCCTCTCTTATTCGGTTTTTCGAAACCAAACACAGAACACATGTGGCGACACTTCATCTGGCAGTCAGCTTGAATTTACGCACTCAACGGTCAGGTTGACTTACTTCAAAACTAATTCGGAAACGGAGGAACACATCGAATTTTTTTCTTAACAATTATTTATCACACAACCGATCCTGCAACATCGTTGCAAGCTTTTCAGACTGTTTCTGACCACCATCTGCATGGTGGTTCAGCTACCGCTACAAATTCGTGTCATGCAACCCGCACTCTGTCTGTATCAGGAAAGGTATCCAGACAGGTGACATACACTACACGTAACTGTTGTCAGTTCCCTCTCTTAGCTTTGGGCCACTTTTAGCAAACGAAATCATACTGTAAAAAACACAGGTGACCAAGATGACCTTACTTCTGCCATACTCATCCAAGTTTCTCGAATACTTCTTCATGGAATTGGTGGTGTAGTCATACAGGCTTTGGATGTCTCTTTAAGTTTGTAGTACTTAATCTTCCATAAATAGTTCAGAAACATTGCCTTATGAAGTGTGTTTCGCCATCGGAAACAGCAAAGTTAACACGAGATATCAGAATGGTAAATATGAAAGTAACAACTTTCCAGTATACAAGGTGTGATTGGGAAGTTTTAAGAATGGATCCGCTACTGCTTACTGGTTTGACGGGCAGGTACACAGAGGGCGAGGAGTGAGTCATTGCCTTGTCCTTGAACTCCCTCTGACGGAAACTACGTTTCTTTTATTGAGTTCGTTGTGGCAGCTGGTTGAGTGCAGGTCTGTTAGGGCTTGTTGCCGAATTCTGTCTCCATGAATAAAAACAGAGGAACGGGTTTGTGTGAAATTTTATTTTAAAACTGGGAAATCAAGTTCTCAGACTTATGAACTGTTAAAAATAGCTTTTGGAGATAATTTTATGAGCCAGTCAAAAGTTTTTGTCTGGTTCAACAGACTTAAAAATGGCCGCTAATCGTTTGAAGATGAACCACGGTCCGGCCATCCTTCCACCTCAAAAACGAATAAAAATGTTGTGAAAGTTCGCGACTTGGTGCACTCTGATTGTAGATGTACAATTAGGGAGATGGCTGATGAACTTAATTTAAGTTTCTATACAATTCAGTCAATTTTAACTGAAGATATGAGTTGGGTGCTACACCATGACAATGCTCCGGCTCATCGTGCCTTCTCCATCGTTGAATTTTTGGCCAAATTCAAAATCCGTGTGCTTCCGCAACCGCCATATTCCCCTGAATTGGGCCCTGCGGACTTCTGCCTGTTTCCTATAATGAACTTTTCACTGTAAGGGAAGCGATTTGACTCTAATGAAATCCAGGCAAATATGGAGAGTGTCCTTAACATGCTTCAGGAAAAAAATTTCGAGGAATATTTCCAAAATTGGAAACCCCGTTAAAATCGATGTGTTCTATCATAATGGAACTATTTTGAAGTAGATGCATCACAGTAACATGTAAATACCGCCATTATGTAATTACAAGCCCATTCTTAAAACCTTCCAATCACACCTCGTATAACCTCTGTACAATTTACGAAAGCTTATGTACCATAAATGGAATAAACTACAGAGACATCCAAAACCTACACCGCTAATTACACAGAGAAAGACTGCAGACATCTGGAGAAGTATAGCAGAGGTAAGGTATATCTTGGTCCAACAATACGCTGTAACCCACGGCCAGTCCTGACAGGTGCTTTTTACAGTATGATCCCATTTGATTACTTTTGCTGTCGCCTGTCTGGATACCGTTCCTGACAGAGATGTAGTGTTTGTTGCATAAAACGAATCGATAGGGGCATCCGAATCGTCCTGTATATGGTGTCCCGGGAACAATGGTCTGCATTCGGAGGTATGACAGGAACTCTTATTTGAAGTAAAAGCTGCATATAGACATATGTCCTATTCCGAATGGTTTCAGAGATATGTCCTATTTCAGAGATAGAACACATTTTCTGTACATTTGCTTTTCAGGCGAGTTATGCGCGTTTGCATGTCTTACGCACCCAACCTCTCTGATGTTTTATTCTACCAAGCTACCGCGTTGCTGTCAACCTCTTTGTTCTGGATGTCTTTGTGGCATTAAGCCAGTGCAATGAAAGTGCCGTTGTCGGCGGTGTGTTTTGAGTGAAGCAATGCGAGGGATTGCGTGTGTTTCAGAGAGAAGCATAGGCTAATTGTGTGTACACGCTCTGGCTAAAACCTCACATTCTTAAACTGAAGTTGAATTTACAGATGCAGTGTATGTTTACGGGTTCTGCGATGGTAGCGCTCCTGGTGCTGTCGAAGAATACCTTCTGAGCACTCCCACGCGTTGAATTCCTGATCGTAGAGTGTATACCCGAGTTTTCAGCACACTGCAGGAAACATCTATTCTTCCTAGTTCCCATTTTTCTTGTGAACAACCTCCGTGGGAAGATCAACAAACTGTTGGAAAGGTGCTGCATAGTCCTAGTACAAGCACGCAGCGACTTTTTGCGAGTACCAGTGCTGAATGAACACGTGTATGGCAAACATTACGTGCGGAAAACTTGTACCCATTTCACATACAGCGTGTCAACAATCTTCGCATTGGCGACAATGCCACAGGGCTTGGGGTTTTTCACTGGTTACATGACAATTATTTGCTTCCATTAATACCATTCGCTGACGAAATCACGTTCACACTGAACGGAATCAGCAGCACTTGTAATAATCATCGATGGTCGTCGGAAAACCCACACGCTACAGTGGAGACTGTTATTGTTAACTGTGTGTTATTGTGAACTGTACAACAGCTGAAACGTGGCGCATACGATAATGCTCAGAGGTGAACGTGTTCAGAACACGCATTTTTCGGCTGGTACTTTGTAACATGCATGTTGTAATTTTTACTAACTGTTGAACAAGTATAATCGTGTCAATGTATTGAATAATAGAGTAAAGAACAATACACTTTAAATGTGCTATGTCTTGGGAACTCTGCATATGGCCATACGTAGCTTTTTACGTTCGATGGTCGTTTCTCTTGACCATTCTAAATAACTGTTTGTCCAGATGCAAATTACAGGATGTTTCAAGCAAATGTTCTTTAGCCGTCAGGGGGACATCAATCAGCATGATTGCCTTCGTTGTAGCTTTGTTTTTTTACAAAGACATGAACAGCGGTATGACTTTTTTAAATGTCACCCTGTATTTTTTATTCGGTAATTCATTTCCTCTCCTAAAGACCTATTCAAAAATGTATCACAGTGCATCATTTACTGAAACACAACGTTATTAATTACATAACACAACACTGACTTTGATTCCGGGATCAAAAACTCGTCCACTTGCAGGAGTTGTCAGAAAACAAATGAAAACCAACTAAAAAACATGACACAAATGACACTCCTGTGCCATTTCCCAGCAGAAGAAAATGTGCTCAAGGTGCACTCGTTGAATGAAAGAATTATTTACTGCTTCCAGTGTTGCCTGCTGAAGAGAATTAAAAGCAAGCACGATACATTCCTGCATGTCCTCTGGAGTTGTTGGAATATCGCGATAGACAACGTCTTAAATACGTCCCCAAAGAAAAAATCCCAGGGCATTTAAATCAGGAGACCTAGCAGGCCAAGTAACTGTTCCACCTCGGCCAATCCATCCGACAGAATACCCTCGGTTCAGAACACGACGCGCACGCAAGGCATTTTGTGCTGGACATCGATCGTGTTGATACCACATAAGCATTCTGGTTCTTAGCGGCACTTCATTCAGAAGAGGAGGAAGAATTCGACTAAGGAAGTTGGCATACGCTGTGCCGTTTAGACTACCATTGATGAAATAAGGGCCAATAATTGTGGTACCAAGCATCCTACACCAGACGTTAACTCTCCATTGACTCTGATGTTCCACCTGTCTAAGCCATCGTGGGTTGGCGCTGCACTAAGCGCTGGGAGCGTCAACGTCAGTGTTGTTTCTTGTACTTACCTGTCCTTTGGTTGAGAAGGAACATTCATCAGTAAACAGAACATTGGAGAAGTAGTTCGGGTTGGCGAGGATTTGCTGCTGTGCCCACTGACAGAACTGTACGCGATTCTGGAAATCATTCCCTTGCAATTCTTGATGTAGGAGTACAAGGTAAGGATGGAACCGATGACGTGCAAGAATACGATGTACACTGGTTTTAGGAATGCCAATTTCGCGTTTAAACTGTCGTGTGCTCGCATGTGGATTCATTGAACAGTAATTTCGGCAGCTTCGTCTGTGCGAGTGCTACGACGATTGCGTTGTCGTGGGTTGAAACTTCCCGTTTCCTGAAGCGTCGCAACAAGACGAGAAAACATCCGTCGTGAAGGTGGGTTCTTGTCAGGATATCGCTCTCTGTACAGTTCCGCTGCCTGCGTAGCGTTTCGCCTAACTTCAACAACAACAAGAATGAAAGAAATGTTATGTCGATGCAGTTTGTTGGAAGGACAGCCTTTACTGTATGCCTACTCTACACAACAGTATTTAAAAGGACTAAACTACTGTACTAAATGTTCCCGTACATAAAAAACAGTATTGCAGTTGCTGTTCGCTAACTTACCTTCCCCACAGATGAGTAGCATTTCCACCTTCTCTTCGTTGGTGTACATTCTACTCACACAACTGTTCAACTGACTATGGTTGACGGAATGTCGGCTGTGCATTCTGCTTATGTTTACATTTGTCTTCTGTCAAAGTCAGCACGTGGATGTGTTCCGTTACCCCGAGTACCTGCACTAAGCGCTGGGAGCGTCAACGTCAGTGTTAATGTTGTGTTATGTAATTAATAACGTTGTGTTTCAGTGAATTGTATGCTGTGATACATTTTGCAATAGGTCTTCAGGAGAGGAAATGAATTACCGAATAAAAAATACAGGGTGCCATTTAAAAAGGTCATGCTGCTGTTCATATCTTTGTAAAAAACAAGTCCACAACGAAGGCAATCATGTTGATTGATGTCCCCCTGACAGCTAGAGAACATTTGCTTGAAACATTCTGTAATTTGCATCTGGACAAACAATTATTTAGGGTGGTGACACCCTGTATATATTACTTTGGCGGAGCGCAACTGTTTTGTCATCGTGAATGTGAAATCAACAAGAATACAGTCGCTGATGCTGATACTTGTTTTATGGGCCTTCTCACAGAATTACCCTCTTATGCAGCAAATTTACAACTGAATACAGTTCAACACTTAATGTTTGCCTTATACCCCTCGCAGTCTCATAAGAGGAAGCTTCGTTACGGCCATCTGATCATTGGAGTCGGTCGTTTCCTCACATTTAGTGCTGCACTATAAAAGGAAGACCGCTGATTCAGCTTTCGTACTACGCCACGGCTGGTCCTGAACTGCAGGCTTCACTTCAGGGACTAAGTCGACGAGAATGAAGTGGGTGCAGCGCCGAGCTTCTGACACTCGCCACACTGCGGAAATACAGCGGGAAAGAAGGAAGCCAGTGTAGCACCGACGTTACAGCCGTGCCGTTATTTCTAATGTGTGTGACTCTTGACAGCGGACTCGTACTCGCTACGTTTCTTACCTCTAGTCCCTACTAGAAGTATACTCCTCGTTAAATACGATACCTGTCTCATGAGGAAGAAACGTTTTAATTGAAAATGTGTTAGACCGCGATCAGTTTGGATCTAGGAAAGGTAAGGGCTCCAGGGCGCAGTTCTGACGTTGCCCTTGTTAACGGATGCAAGTCCTGTAGGAAGACCTACACACGTTCACAGGGGTTGTCGACTAGAAAAAAGGTTTGACAGTGTTAAAAGGCGCAGCACGTTCGAAATTCTTAGGAAAATAAGTAAAAAAAAATTGAAGACGAGCCATATACGTGACGTACAAACCTAAGAGCGAAAAATAAGAAGACCAAGAATGAAATTCCCTGATTAAAATGTAAGATAGGTATGGAGACAAAGTGAAAATATTCTGTTATCTCGAAAGAAAAATAATTCATTACAGACGAATCAAGGAGGACGTAAAACGCTGTCTTGTGCTGGCAAAGAGAGCATTCCTGGTCAAAAAGAAGCCAACCAGTATCAAACACATCCATAATTTGAGCAATAACGTTTGGAAGACAGCGTTATGTGGAAGTGAATTACGGGCTGTGACAAAACTGGAAAACAAGAAATTTAGAGCTTTTGAGATGTGGTGTTACAGAAGAATGTTGGAAATTAGGTGGAATAATGAGGAATTATGAGTTTCTCCGTAGAATCGGCGGGGAGAGGAACTTAGGAGGAGGACAGGATGATACGACATGTGTTAAGACATCAGGGAATATTTTCCACGGTACTAGAGATAGCTGTAGGAGGTCAGAACTGTAGAGGAAGGCAGGGGATTGGAGTACATCCAGCAGATAATTGAGGATGTAGGGTGCAGTTGTTACTCCGAGATAGAGCTTAGGGCAGGAGAAGATTTCGTAGCGGGCCGCTTCAAACGACGTACTGGTATTACTATGTCTTACATACGGCAACATGCGCAGTGGTCAAACGACGGTATGCTCATACGATCCTCCCGCGTGAGCGATTTTTTAAATGCGAAATTTAAAACTTCACCTCTCATGTCGCTATCTCCTGTTGCCACACCTGACTGGTCGAAGAATGACTGGATAGGAACTCTGGACCCGATTACTGATTTTACGTAGGACCAGAATTTTCTCGGGTACTCGGCAAGATCTTTTGCTCAGTAATGATGGTAGTTGTTGAATGCTACGTGCGTAAAACAGACGCACGAACCTGTTCAAACTTCTGCGTATCAATATGTGTGTGTTTTCTTTTAAACCGAGAGCGCATCAGGTTTTGCTTCCTCAGAATTTTCTGAAATTTGTTGTTAAACCACAGTGGGTATTTTCCATCCTTAATCCACTAATTTGGCACATACTTTTCCAGAACGCGACTTACTGTCTGTCGTAAACTTAACCCCCTGCATTGAATCCACAGACCTCCCAGTCTGTACTTGGTAGCTTAAAGTCACCTCCAACTGATGTTGCATACTGCATGTCGGAATGCGGACCCGCGGAGTTGAAATTCAGATGTGAAATTAATAAAATTAGCTGTCCCTAGAAGTGTCATCAGGAGTAAAGCGTTTTCTCGCCAAAGATATTAAAGAAATCACCGAATCCAGCAAAGAACCGCCATCCCGATTAATGAGATCTTCCGGCAGTCGTAATTCCACAGAGTGCTTAATAACAAATCCTAGACGAGTCTCGTGCACCTGCACAGGAAATTCCATGGATTTTTCTGCCACGGAAATCTGCGCCTCGTCTCTCGATGAATGTGGCAATAATACTTTGCTCTTAAACCACGTTACGTGTATGGAAACATGTGATACCAGGTGAGGGTGAAGTGTAAAAGGTGTAAGAAAATGTATGTTACTACAGGCAGCAAAACACACCAACGATGCACAACAGGACGGAAAACGTTGAAGTGCTGGACTAGTAGCTGGTGGACAGAAATACTGAAACACCCCAAGCACAACACATTACCGTACCTAATAGGGTGCAGGAAAACCGTTGCCATTGAAAACAGCTTCCTGTGTCTCGGACTGGGTGAATACTGGTCCTGTATGGTTTTCATGGGAATCTTATACCCCTGGTCCTGCAAGATAGTGGCCAGTTCAGGTAAGGACGATGGAAGTGTATAGGGATCACGCATATATCTCTCCAAAGTACACAACGAAAGCTCAATAATATTGAGATGTGGTGACTTTCGTGACCAGGGGAGACGGGGTAGTCCATCCTGATCCTCACAAAACGAGTCCAGGACGATGCAAGATGTATGGAGAAGGGCACTGTCGACTTGGAACACAGCATCACCACGGAGGAATCAATATTCCACCATAGGATGAACCTCATCACCCAGGATGGTCACGTGATCTTAGGCAGTAACACGGCGTTGCAGATAAACCCATGGGGCCTGTGGAATACCATGACATGGCTGCCCAAATCATCACCGAATGGCCGCCACGTTTCACTGTTGGAACGTAAACTCGTCCAGAAACTGTATGAAACAAGACTCATCCGACCTATCGACTTCCTTCCGTCACTCCACACTCTAGTTTTTATGGCTTAGAGCCGCGTTTATCTGTTAGAGGCAATTGCATTACTGATGAGTGGTTTTAGAGTTCCAGCTTGCCCTGCAATTCCCAACTTCTGGAACTTCCTTCGTGTTGTTGTGATAGCTGACCGGGTTCGCGAGTGCGACATTTAGCTCTGCAGTGATTTGTGCAACTGTCATACTCGTTGTTCGTCACGATCTTTGTCGGTGACTGTTTGTCACGGTCACAAAAAAAGACTCTGAGCACTATGGGACTTAACATCTGAGGTCATCAGTCCCCTAGAACTTAGAACTACTTAAACCTAACTAACCTAACGACATCACACACATCCATGCCCGAGGCAGGATTCGAACCTGCGACCGTAGCGATCGCGCGGTTCCAAATTGAAGCGCCTAGAACCGCTCGGCCACTCCGGCCGGCTGTCACGGTCACACTTTCGCCCGAGTTGTGACTTAGCGGATGATATTTTTCTGCTTCATATTTCGTCGAATGCTCTGTAGTGGTTCCAACCTGTACACGAGAGCAAAAATTGTGGTCGAGTTTCTAGCAGTACCACCACTGGCAAAGTAGTTTAGAAATCACATTAATAATGTTGCTCACGCAGCATATGTTCGCTTTATCGGGCAAAAACAAAGTTTTTGACTGTGGATGGTATCGTCAGAATGGAAATAATGAAGTCACTGTAAAAAAGACGCTAATTTTGGCACTTATCTTGAATGGATTCCCTCGTAGACTTCGTCGAAGTTGTTATGGCTCATCTTGTTGATTCTAGGGTGATTCCACTTTGACTGCTAGAAGGTCCACATCTGTATTTTAGCAATATTTGAAGACCTAACAAATGCGTTCTTCAGGAAATTCTTAATCATCAAACAATCCCAGGTCAGAACAATGGTATGGTAGAAATAAGTTTTGACTTGGTATTCACGATCCACGTTTTTATTAAACTTCTTGTAAATTCACATATACTTCTTAATTGTCACATCATCAGGAAAACAGTTTTGTATCAGTCTCCACATATTTAATTTCCACTTTAACCAAACACAAGACTTGACGGTTCTTTTACAGAGCGAAATAACAACTTAACTTCTGCAAAGTGAAACAAATACTGTTCTGTGCGCTTTCGCGCCAAAACGGTTACAAGTAAGTCAAAGATTATGACAGTCTCACAGAAATGAATACTCACAAGAACCATATCACTGTAATATATCGATACATCGGAGTACCTATACATTAATAAAACCAAATGTGAATATTGTCACGAAAATATGTCTGTTGCTTCGCAGAAAAGTAGTATGATATTACTGGTATCGATTATTGGGGCTGGAGTGCCGTAATGGTCACGTAAATAAAGAACCATTACAAGTTGCACTCAAAAGTGATGCAGTCACGGTAGGTGGGGATGGAGCGAAGGATTGAAACTCTCGGGGGTGTCAGCGGTGTGGCAGGTAATCAAGAATATGTACTGTTGCCCATTGCACTGCGAACTGCCATTTTTGATAGCGAAATGTGTGGCAGTCAACGCTACAAGAAGAGGAGTGGTTTAATTGACGTCCTTCTTGCCACCTCCTGAAGCCTTTTCGTGTTGATTCTGGGCGGTGGTGTGTCTGAAATGGTTTTCCTTGGCCACCCATAACAAAACCCCGACGGCGCCGCGGCTTTCACCTCCAACGGAAAGTCGTCAAAAGAAGGGGTGAAATATTGGATAGAGGGGTTGTGACGACCTTCGCATCACGTGGCACATCCACGGTGGCGCTCGGGAGAATTTCGGTGAAATGTGGTACTAATGTGACATCATCAACCCACCTTACACCTCACACGAACTTCAGAGACCAGAACATTTTTTGCTTGTGTCGGCACACTGCTGTTGAAGCTTCGTTGAGCTCGAGGGTGAAGTCGCAGTGCGCCGCGCTTTTGCACCGTTGCATTCGAAGGTTTTAAGCACATTTGAACCAAATTCCAAACTACTACGTCGCAATGGCAGGCAATTATGGATTTCGAGATAATGAGGGGGGTTGGGTTCTTCCGGGGAGGAGACCAAACAGCGAGGTCATCGGTCTCATCGGATTAGGAAAGGGCAGGGAAGGAAGTCGACCGTGCTCTTTCAAAGGAACCATCCCGGCATTTGCCTGGAGCGGTTTAGGGAAATCACGGGAAAGCTAAATCAGGGTGGCCCGACGCGAGATTGAACCGTCGTCCTCCCGAATGCGAGTCCGGTGTGCTAACCATTGCGCCACCTCGCTCGGTCGAGAAAATGACTCTTCAGTTATGATGCGCAGTATTTTTCTATTTAGGATATCGCCGCGCGGGTTTAGCCGAGCGGTCTACGGGCGCTACAGTCATAGACTGTGCGGCTGGTCCCGGCGGAGGTTCGAGTCCTCCCTCGTGCATGGATGTGTGTGTTCGTCCTTAGGATAATTTAGGTTAAGTAGTGTGTAAGCTTAGGGACTGGTGACCTTAGCAGTTATGTCCCATAAGATTTCACACACATTTGGACATTTTTTATTTACGATATTAGCTTTCTTCCCGCACTTCAGGTTTCCATCTTGTGTTTCTTTTCAAGAAATTATCACCAGCTCTACTCACATGTATTGGACATCTGACCCACTTCTTAGGTGACGTAACACACTAGGTCTTTTGTGGGACTCGCATTCGGGAGGACGACGGTTCAATCCCGCGTCCGGCCATCGTGATTTAGGTTTTCCGTGATTTCCCTAAAGCGCTCCAGGAAAATGCCGGGATCGTTCATTTGAAAGGGCACGGCCGACTTCCTTCCTCGTCCTTCCCTAATCTGATGAGACCGATAACCTTGCTGTCTGGTCTCCTTCCCCAAACAACCTAACCCAACTCTTTTTTGGGACAGTTCCATCAAATAAATTCATATTAAAATTAATTTTATTGATGAGGCCCATAGTAACTCTAACTTACGCCTTGTCTGACAGCATGAGAATTGACCAATTCTGTGCCGATTGACACACAAATGAGGAGCCCAGGTAAACAATGCGGGACAAGCTTATTACATATTCAAGAATATTTGTCTCCATTGTGCAGTTTTAAGTCGTATACAGATTTAATTTCGGGTGGTGCCTTGAGTCCCAACAAATAATTATTAACTGGCTGAAGCCCATAGTGAGTAACAAAAAAACTTAAAGTTCACATTCACATAAATGTCAGTAGTTAATAACAAAAGTATTATACATAGTTGGTGTAAGGCCAAAGTCTGAGGAAGTAAAGTTACTGCCCTAAGGTCGGTAGGGATTAGAAGTTACACACAGCACGGCGACTGTCCAACGACAGTTTCTTAGCGAGAGCTCTAGTTGATAGACCAGTACTGTGCTTGGCGCCTGGCCCAGAGAACACGAAGGAATAACAGGTTCGTTAGCGGAGATCGAACTACCGTTCCGTGGTTGTGTGACGGCGTAAGTGTGACGGCATAATTACTGCCCCTGCGGTAGCTGCTAGCGGACAAGTGACGTTGTGTAGGAAAATAGTGCCGCGATCCCAGCAGAGCCGATATGCAGGAAGCGCGCAATGTTGGCAGCGGACTGGACGCCTCTCGTGGCAGCTGCCAGAGACCCCGAAGACAGCGTGTTGGCGTGTTGTTGTTGTTGTTGTTGTTGTTATCTGAAATATTAACCAACATACCAGCTATTGCGGATCGTTGTTTGGCTTCCAGACGCTCGTGCCTGTTGTGGCAGACGATGCCTGATGCGTGGCTGCCCGCGGGGCGCCGGTGTGTTGGGGGTTGCCGTCTTCTAGGAGGGACACTGCAGTTATGACGTCACAAGCGACCAAAATAAGTTCGGCAGAATCAGTTGAAAGTGGGCGGTTGTGGGGAGAGTTTTACGGAGTGTAGAGGTCATCTCACGATGCTGGTTTTCATGGCCGGTATTTATTTCCTTAGTGATTTTTGTTTTACAGCAGTCTGCAGTGCAGAAATACCCAGATCGTGAAATTTTGATTGGAGACACTTTAGCCTACCGAGTGTAGAATGGAGCGTCTATGGATTCATTGCTGGGGCAAAGACAGTCTTGCAAAGTACTTTTGAACAAGCCCACCGGCGAGCCGCGCGGTCTAACGCGCTGCTACCCGAGCGGTAAGACGTGCCGGTCCCCAGCACTAATCCGCCCGGCGGATCACAATCACAGTAAGCTCTAAAGTTTTGTCTTCTAATGCTAGTCATCGTCAAAGACTATAAAGATACAGACAGATGCGAGTAGCAAATTTAAGCAAGCTCAGCAAGCCGAATTGTTTATGTGTATCCACGCGACTGTCAGTTCGTGACGTCATTACACCGCTGCCAGGTCACGTGTGTTCCGCAACTTCTGGTGGGCGGGAGCTGGTGTTGCCTTTTTTTATCCAGCACTAAGGCCCGCAACTTGTCTAATTTCACTCCTCCTCCTTTTCTATTAAAGTTAGTGCTTTTGAATCTCTTTGGCCTCTGCGTATGTCCTAGCATAGTAATGATAGGATCTAAATAAAACCATCGTATCCAAGAAAAGAATTTAGGCTTCCACAGCCCTAGTGGATATTCCGCTAGTGCCGATTTATCCCCATTTCCCAGCAGTTGCTCTGGTGCCCTTCATTCTGGTGTTAATGCTTCTTTTTGTACTTCCTATGGCGCAAGGGATTTTATACGGAGTGATTCGGTGGTGATGTTAAAAGCTTTCAGCGATAATGTTGTAGCAATCTGAGGTATGTGACCCTAGTCCGGAAATGAGAGTCGAAAGCTATAAGCCAAAATCTACTCCGCTTCAGCCTAAGGGCCCCAACTTGCGAATGCTAATGATGTTTGTAGTTCCCGCTGAATATTCCCCAGTACCCTGAGTAATTCCTCCTGTTGATGGACTCCTAACGGTGCACGTAACTTGATGTCAGACAGACCGAAAATCCTAAGTCTACGGTACACTAATGAAGAACTCCATTTACCTACACAAGTGTCACACAAGTTGCTGCATTAACAACAGTTGTTCAAAAGGTCGTCCCCGCCAGCGTCAATTCATTCACGGCATCGTGGTACATAGTCCTGTCGTACCCTTTGAAATAGACCCTCTGTCGCTTGAACAGTGTTGCAGGCAGCTTGGCTTCTTGCCAGGAGGTGCTCTTCAGTCCCAACAAGCGTCTGGTACACAAGACTTTTCACATGCACCCACGACAAGAAATCAAGTGGGGAGAGCTGAAGTGAACGTGCCTGCCGCGAAACAGGAGATCCTCTGCCCTCCACTTTTCAGGGAATGTCTTGTCCAGGTGTCTGGGAACCCTCCGTTCAAAGTGAGGCGCAGCTCAGTCATGTTAGAAACACATCCGCTGACGAGTAACAGGTGGGATGGTGCATTCAGAGCTGCATCAAACCGATCTCTGGACTGAAGACCACAACAACAATAACATGTTCCAGGAACCTTGAGGGGGGGGGGGGGTGTCGGTGTGGCCGAGCGGTTCTAAGCACTTCAGTCTGGAACCGCGCGACAGCTAAGATCGCAGGTACGAATCCTGCCTCGGGCATGGATGTGTGTGATGTCCTTAGGTTAGTTAGGTTTAAGTAGTTCTACGTTCTAGGGGACTGATGACCATTGAACCTTTTTTTTTTACCTTGGTGGTATGTCTGTGATAAACAACAGTACCGGTACATGTATTCCATTGCCAGAGCTATCGGAATGACTTTCGCTTTTAACTTTCGACTCAGTCGTTTCCGCACCAAGATCCCTTACCTCAAATTGCTACATTTAGCCTATTCCATCACACTTGAAGGATTGTAACATCATCACTCCTGTGTGGCGAGCAGCGGGAGGTTATTTGCAGTGCTCAAATATTCTTGTGGATTTAAAACCTGTGTCAGTACCGTGTCTTCTGTGATCTGTTACTTCTTTTTCACGAATGGGGACGAAACTTTTTCTATGGTTAATTCTGATTCACAAAACGTTGCAGAACTTTAAAGATATAGTGGCGCGTGGGAAGAACGATTATTGACAAGCCCTTTAATACCAGAATGAAATTTTAACTCTAAAGCGGAGTGTGCGCTGATCCGAAACTTCCTGGCAGGTTTAAAACTATGCTTCAAGCCGAGGCTTGAACTCGGGACCATTGCCTTTCGAGGGCAAGAGCCCTGCCATCTGAACTGCCCGAGCACGATTCACGGCCTGTGTTGTTGGAGTTGTGTGTCTGAAATCTTATGGGACTTAACTGCTAAGGTCATCAGTCCGTAAGCTTACACACTAATTAATCTAAATTATCCTAAGGACAAACACACACGCCCATACCCGAGGGAAGACTCGAACCTCCGCCGGGACCATCTGCACATTCCATGACTGCAGCGCCCATGACCGCTCGGCTAATCCCGCGTGGCCCACGACCTGTCCTCACAGCTTTAAATTCTGGCTGTACCTCAGCTCATACCTCCCAAACTGAAGCTCTCCTGCGAACCTTGCAGAACTAGCGCTCCCGGAAGAATGCCCCGAGTTCGAGTTTCGGTTCGGCACACAGTTCTAATCTGCCACGAAGTTTCAGCCTCTTAATTTCTTGAAATTTCTCGCCGTGGTCATTTCGGAAGACGTATGTGGGAGGAAGCAATGTGTTGCCCGACTGGATCTGGAAAGTGCTCACCCGAAATTTCAATATGTAACGTCAGCCAGTGGAGTTCGGCGTACATCTCTGTAACGCTCTCGGGCCGACGGAACAATCCCGTGACGAAATGCAGTTTGTTGGATCTTCTCCCTCTCCTCTATCAGTCTTACGTGGTGAGCATCCCTACTCATGAACAGTACTCAAGAATCGGTCGAATAAGCGCCTTGTAAGCCGCTTCTTTCGTGGATGAGTTATTTTTTTACGTTAGGTTCATACCTATGAATCTGTCTGGCATCTCCTTCTCGTACTATTTGTTTTATGTCCTCAATCCACTTAAGATAATTCTTGAACAGTTACTCGTAGAAACTTAGCGGTAGATACTGTTTCCAGAACTTTTTCATCGATAGTGTAGTTGTACATTAGTGGATTTGTTTTCCTGTGTATGCGCAATGTTATTATTTTATTTAAGTTTAGGGTCAAACTGCCGTAGCTTGCACAATTCATCAGTCCTCTGCAGGTCATTCTGCACATCGATATTGTCCTCTGGCGTTGCTACTTTGTTATAGATAACCTTTCAGTTGCTAACACTCTCAAAGAGGCTCCGATGCTTTCTGCTAGATCGTTTACTTACGTTGTAGACGGTAACGGCCCTATTACATTTCCCTGGGATACTCCAGAAATTACCTTTACATCTGTCAATTTTGTTCCGTTAAGAGCGACGTGTTAATTTCTATCTGCAATGACATCTTGAATCCAGTCGCTGATTTTGTCCAGTACGACGTAACCTCGTTTTTTTCCACACTTAACAGCAGATGTTAAATGCCGACCTGAAGTTCAAGACGTATGAGCACTTCTTCAGTATGAAAGGTGTGTTTCACAGTGTCGACGATAAAGAACTGCTCATAGGTTACAAGATAAGCATTTTAGTACGAATGTGCACTAGACTTTTTTGCTTCGAATGATCGTCCCTGTCCTAAGACGCTGCAGTCATGGACTGTGCAGCTGGTCCCGGCGGAGGTTCGAGTCCTCCCTCGGGCATGGTTGTGTGTGTTTGTCCTTAGGGTAATTTAGGTTACGTAGTGTGTAAGCTTAGGGACTGATGACCTTAGCAGTTAAGTCCCATAAGATTTCACACACTTTTGAACATTTGATCGTCCCTGTCATATCTCTGAATACTGACCATTCCCCCTGGAGACAGTGTACATCAGTGGTACTCAACGTGGTCCCTACCACCCACTAGAGGCCCCTCCAGCTGTCATGGTTGACGACAACGGTATTGGTTTTAAAAACATTTTCGTAATATTTTGACATAAACTATTTTGAAACTTCTTGGAAGATTAAAACTGTGTGCCGGACCGAGACTCGAACTCGGGAGCTTTGCCTTTCGCGGGCAAGTGCTCTACCACCTGAGCTACCCAAGCACGACTCACGCCCCGTCCTCACAGCTTTACTTCTGCCAGTACCTCATCTCCTACCTTCCGAACATTACAGAAGCTCTCCTGAGCTAGAGCACTTGCCCGCGAAAGGCAAACGTCCCGAGTTCGAGTCTCGGTCCGGCACACAGTTTTAATCTGCCAGGAAGTTTCATATCAGCGCACACTCCGCTGCAGAGTGCAAATCTCATTCTATAAACTATTTTGTAAGTAATTATTATTCTGTGGTTGAAGGGGGGGTAGGACGTCAAACGGTCCGACTTGGAGCAGGAGAGGCATCTCAGGACATTTTAATTTCCAGTGTCTATACTTTTAGAAATAAATTCATAAGACTTTGTCAGCATCACCAGGAATGATTCAGGATTCACACTCATTGCAGTGGAAGTTCAAAAACGTAGCAAAATTAAATTTTTTTACGTGCGAAATTTCATGGTTTTTTCACTTACTAATGGCTGCATTTGTTGCTATAGGTACACTTTTCTTCATAAGTTAGAGAGATTCTTCGATGAATTTTGCACAGCATACAAACCATACTTAGAGATGTATGAAACTCTAGAATTTATTTAATTTATGAAAAAACGAATGAGCTGTTATATTTTAAATTTCATGTTTAGAAAAAACACTAATTTTCTAGTTAATTACCTCAATTTTTACCACAGTTTTTAATAGATTTGGAAAATTCTAGAGTTTCATACACCCTTCAGTATGGTTTGTATGCTGTGTAAAATTCATCGAAGAATCTCTCTTACTTATGAAGAAATGTGTACCTATAGCTACAAATGCTGACATTAATAAGTGAAAAAATGATGAAATTTGACACGTAAAAAAAATCACTTCGTTATGTTTTAGAACTTCCACTGCTATAAGCGTAAATTCTAAATCCTTCCTGGTCATGCTGACAAAGTTTTATAAATTTATTTGTAAAAGTATAGACAGTGGAAATTGAAATGTCCAGTGGTGCCTCTCGTGCTCCAAGTCGCCCCGTTTGACGTCCTACCCCTCCCTTAAGATGCTGTAATTCTGCTTTATAGACTTTATAAACTAGAGTTACTGTTTTACTTTATAAGTCATCAGTATCGTGGAAGTGGTGGGCGGTTAGAACATTTACCACTGTATCATGCAGAAGTGGGCAATAGGTAAAAAAGATTGCATATTGTGAGCGCCGTTTAAATAAGACTTGTAGGGCTAGTAGAACGCTCTGCTGCCTGTGCCTGGCCTTAATTTGACGGATGACGGACGGGGGTGTCGCGGTGGCAGGTGGTGTCGCCGCTGCGGCGCTCGCACTACGGGCAGCACGCGGCGCCGCCCCCCGCCCCCCAGCCGCCGGCGTCGCAGCAGCACGGGCACGGCCCCCAGCCCCCGCACGGCTACCAGCAGCCCGGCTGCGGCTCCGGCGCCTCCGCCTTCTCCGCGCCGCCCTCCTACGGCCCGCCGCCCCCGCACCACCACCAGCAGCCGCAGCCGCAGGACTACATGCACGGTGAGTACCGCCTCCACTCTCTCACTCTGTCCGGCCAGGGACCGGCCTTCAACGTAAAGGTGAAACTTAACTTCGCCCACAAGAGGCGTTGTATATCTGGCTTACAGCTCATTCGGTGTAAATTACAAGCTACTTTCTCTCCTGGATCAGCTGTCTTCACACTTGTAGCCTGAAGCATGATAAAGACCGCGCTGCACTGCAGTGATTCAGCTAATTCGTATGATTTTATTTTCTGTGGGGCAATAACTTCAACGTATTTTGAGATTGAAAACATGGTCCGAATAGGCTGTATTCCTCTTATCACCTGTGCAATGGGTAAATTGCAGCCGGGGATATTTTCAAGCACCTTTAATTCGTTCCAAAATTTTATACACTCTATAACCCAAGTTACTTCCAAATTTCAATGTTCACGCTTCATTTCACTATCTAATACGTCGCTGGTACATAAGGGCGGGTATACATTGTACTTCTGTGCGTATGTGCCACAAAAACAATACAGCAGCGTACACGATTGTGTACATTTAGCCGATTGAAATAGAAAGCTGCCACACCTTAGTATAGGTACACCTATTATGATATGACCAGAGATGTTTACAATCCTGTCTCTTGATGGTTGATAACATAAAGCAAGCTACTGACGCTGTATTCACTGGTATTTTATCTTCGTTATTCTCGCATGAGGTATCTTACTGAAAACAGAGGATGGAAACTCATACATCATACGTCATGCTGCCACATATAATACTGAAAACTACGTCAGGTCTTTTAATGAGCTGTGCCAATCGATCTATAAAATAAAATAATAGCGTTGTTGTAAGAACCAGTAACAGACTATACAGAGTGTACGTAAACAGGCAGAATACGGCGCTGCCATCGGCAACGGCTATACACGGTGTTCCAAAAAGGTACGGCCAAACTTGCAGGAAACATTCCTCACACACAAATAAGGAAAAGATGTTATGTGGACATGTGTCCGGGAACGCTTACTTTCCATGTTAGAGCTCATTTTATTACTTCTCTTCAAATCACATTAATCATGGAATGGAAACACACGGCAACAGAACGTACCAGCGTGACTTCAAACACTTTGTTACAGGAAATGTTCAAAATGTCCTCCGTTAGCGAGGATACATGCATCCACCCTCCGTCGCATGGAATCCCTGATGCGCTGATGCAGCCCTGGAGAATGGCGTATTGTATCACAGCCGTCCACAATACGAGCACGAAGAGTCTCTACATTTGGTACCGGGGTTGCGTAGACAAGAGCATTCAAATGCCCCCATAAATGAAAGTCAAGAGGGTTGTGGTCAGGAGAGCGTGGAGGCCACGGAATTTGTCCGCCTCTACCAATCCATCGGTCACCGAATCTGTTGTTGAGAAGCGTACGAACACTTCGACTGAAATGTGCAGGAGCTCCATCGTGCATGAACCACATGTTGTGTCGTACTTGTAACGGCACATGTTCGGGCAGCACAGGTAGAGTATCCCGTATGAAATCATGATAACGTGCTCCATTGAGCGTAGGTGGAAGAACATGGGGCCCAATCGAGACATCACCAACAATGCCTGCCCAAAGGTTCACAGAAAATCTGTGTTGATGACGTGATTGCACAATTGCGTGCGGATTCTCATCGGCCCACACACGTTGATTGTGAAAATTTACAATTTGATCACGTTGGAATGAAGCCTCATCCGTAAAGAGAACATTTGCACTGAAATGAGGATTGACACATTGTTCGATGAACCATTCGCAGAAATGTACCCGTGGAGGCCAATCAGTTGCTGATAGTGCCTGCACACGCTGTACATGGTACGGAAACAACTGGTTCTCCCTTAGCACTCTCCATACAGTGACGTGGTCAACGTTACCTTGTACAACAGCAACTTCTCTGACGCTGACATTAGGGTTATCGTCAACTGCACGAAGAATTGCCTCGTCCATTGCAGGTGTCCTCGTCGTTCTAATTCTTCCCCAGTCGCGAGTCATAGGCTGGAATGCTCCGTACTCCCTAAGACGCCGATCAATTGCTTCGAACGTCGTCCTGTCGGGACACCTTCGTTCTGGAAATCCGTCTGTATACAAACGTACCGCGCCAAGGCTATTGCCCCGTGCTAATCCATACATCGAATGGGCATCTGCCAACTCCGCGTTTGTAAACATTGCACTGACTGCAAAAGCACGTTCGTGATCAACACTAACTTGTTGATCCTACGTACTGATGTGCTTGATGCTAGTGTTGTAGAGCGATGAGTCGCATGTCAACACAAGCACCGAAGTCAACATTACCTTCCTTCAGTTGGGCCAACTGGCGGTGAATCGAGGAACTACAGTACATACTGACGAAATTAAAATGATCTCTAACATGGAAATTAAGCGTTTCCGGACACATGTCCACATAACATCTTTTCTTTATTTGTGTATGAGGAATATTTCCTGAAAGTTTGGCCGTACCTTTTTGTAACACCCTGTATAAGACAACAAGTGTCTGGCGCAGTTGATAGATCAGTTACTGCTGCTACAATGGTAGGTTATCCAGATCTAAGTGAGGTTGAACGTGGTGTTACAGTTCGCACACGAGCGATTAAACACAACATCTTCGAGGTAGCAATGAAATGGGGATTTTCCCGCTTGACCATTTTACGAGTGTACCGTGAATATCAGGAATCCGGTAAAACATCAAATCTCAGACACCGCTGCGGCCGGAAAAAGATCCTGCACGAACGGGCCCAATGACACGGGACTTGTGCAGTTAGAGTGATATGGGACCCCTGATACGTCTAGATACGACTCTGATGATGGGTAACACGTACGGAAGTACCCTCTCTGATGACCTGCATCCATTCATGTCCATTGTGCATTCTGAGGGACTGAGGGAGTTGGGCAACTCCAGCAGGACAATGCGACGCCCCACACGTCCAGAAATGCTACAGAGTGGCTCCAGGCACACGCTTTTGAGTTTAAACATTTCCGCAGACATGAACATTATTGAGCGTATCTGGATGCCTTGCAACGTGATGTCTAGAACAGACCTGCACTCCCTCGTACTATTACGGATTTATGGACAGCGCTGCAGGATTCATGGTGTCAATTCCCTACATTCGAGTCTATCCCATGTCGTGTTGCGTCATTTCTGCGTTCCCCCGCGGGGGCCCTATACGATATCGGGCAGGTGTACCAGTTTTTTTGGCTCTTCAGTGTGTCTTTCTCGTCTGCTTTGACTCCATGACGCAATAGACCACTCATGAAATACATTCAGCAGACAGAGTGCTCCGAAGTGTGCAGGACACAGTTAAGAAACAACAACGTCAAGGTAAGAACACACAACTCTGCTAGGCACCGGGCCATGTGGGAATCCTGAGAAATGAGCGACGATACCGCAGCGAGGAACTCGCGCGAGGGAAGTGAAGTTCCGCCCCATGCCGTCCACTTGAGTGAGTGCTGTTACTTCGTAGCAAGAGTGGAGAGTTGTGTGCCAGTGGGAGAACGTGCGCGTGGGGCACGAAGTAACACACGAAGACAGGTGAACCCTGAAGTTGAGCTGTAACGCGTGTCGATCCAGTTACACAGAGGGAGAGAAGTGGCACTAACCTGAGTGACTGTGAGAGCAGAGATAACCAGCGTGCAGTGTTTTTGGGGTACAAATGTCGGCGCGCCACCTCTTACTTCACTGCATTCTACATTCCGAAAAGACAGTAGTTTCTGCTGATAATAATTTATCCACTGATAGAAATTAGACGAGTGTGGAAAAGGTTTCTATTTTCAGGGTTCCGTACTTCAGTCTGTAAAAACGCAACTCTGAGTGGATCACTTTGTTGTCTTCATTTTTTTTAAACGGCATCATATTCGCCGTTCACTGTACAAATTATTTATTTCACAACTGCAATTTCGGCCTTCGTGCGTTTTTCAGGTGATACTGCAAAAGCCAAGACAATACAAAAATGAAGCACGCGGTGTTCTCGTATATACAGAACTGCACAAACATGTCATATAGACATTACAAAAAAGCTGAAAATAATACATCGTTTAGATTTTGCTTCAGCACCTGTTAGACCTCAATATCCTCAGAGAGCTACACTACTGGCCATTAAAATTGCGACACCACGAAGATGACGTGCTACAGACGCGAAATTTAACCGACAGGAAGAAGAGGCAATGATATGCAAATTATCAGCTTTTCAGAGCATCCACACAAGGTTGGCGCCGGTGGCGACACCTACAACGTGCTGACATGAGAAAAGTTTCCAACCGATTTCTCATACACAAACAGCAGTTGACCGGCCTTGCCTGGTGAAACGTGGTTGTGATGCCTCGTGTAAGGAGGAGAAATGCGTACCATCACGTTTCCGACTTCGATAAAGGTCGGATTGCAGCATATCGCGATTGCAGTTTATCGTATCACGACATTGGTGCTCGCCTTGGTCGAGATCCAATGACTGTTAGCAGAATATGGAGTCTGTGAGTTCAGGAGGGTAATGCGGAACGCCGTGCTGGATCCCAACGGCCTCGTATCACTAGCAGTCGATATGACAGGCATCTTATCCGCATGCCTGTAACGGATCGTGCAGCCACGTCTCGATCCCTGAGTCAACAGATGGGGACGTTTGTAAGACAACAACCATCTGCACGAACAGTTCGACGACGTTTGCAGCAGCATGGACTGTCAGCTCGGAGACCGTGTCTGCGGTTACCCTTGACGCCGCATCACAGACAGGAGCGCCTGCGATGGTGTACTTAACGACGAACCTGGGTGCACGAATAGCAAAACGTCATTTTTTCGGATGAAGCCAGGTTCTGTTTACAGCATCGTGATGGTCGCATCCGTGTTTGGCGACATCGCGGTGAACTCGCATTGGAAGCGTGTATTCGTCATCGCCATACTGGCGTGTCACCCGGCGTAATAGTATGGTGTGCCATTGGTTACACGTCTCAGTCACCTCTTGTTCGCATTGACGGCACTTTGAACAGTGGACGTTACATTTCAGATGTGTTACGACCCGTGGCTCTACCCTCCATTCGATCCCTGCGAAACCCTACATTTCACCAGGATAATGCACGATCGCGTGTTGCAGGTCCTGTACGGGCTTTTCTGGATACAGAAAATGTTCGACTGCTGCCCTGGCCAGCACATTCTCCAGATCTCTCACCAATTGAAAACCCCTGGTCAATGGTGGCAGAGCAACTCTTGATGAACTGTGGTATCGTGTACCTGTAAACGCCATCCAAGCTCTGTTTGACTCAATGCCCAGGCGTATCAAGGCCGTTATTACGGCCAGAGGTGGTTGTTGTGGGTACTGATTTCTCAGGATGTATGCACCCAAATTGCGTGAAAATGTAATCACATGTCAGTTCTAGTGTAATATATTTGTCCAATGAATACCCGTTTATCATTTGCATTTCTTCTTGGTGTAGCAGTTTTAATGGACAGTAGTGTATTTTCTTTGTTATTACCGTATAATAATAATGACGTTCGTAACGTGTCTTCCTCCACTACTTGACTACATCACTGACATACGAGGTGTGGCTAGAAAAAAACCGGACTAGTACTGGTGAAGCAATAAAACGAATGCAATAAGGCTGAAAGTCGCGTGGCCTGTCACGTGACTCTCGCTCCGCCTACTGCTCGAATTGCATCTGCCTCCTGCACTCAGTCTGCCCGTGGCGTCTGTTTTAAGTAGTTGACGTTTTGTCTGTGCGTCGGAAAAGTTGAGTGTACAGAAAGAACAGCGTGTTAACATCAAATTTTGTTTCAAACTAGGAAAATCTGCAAGTGAAACGTTTGTAATGTTACAACAAGTGTACGGCGATGATTATTCAAGTGTTTTAGTGGTTTAAACGATTTAAAGATGGCCGCGAAGACACCAGTGATGACACTCGCACTGGCAGACCATTGTCAGCAAAAACTGATGCAAACATTGAAAAAATCGGTAAACTTGTTCGACAAGATCGCCGTTTCACAATCAGAGCAGCGTCTGAGTTAACAGGAGTTGACAAGGAACAAGTTCACCGATTTCTTCAATGTTTGCATCAGTTTTTGCTGACAATGGTCTGCCAGTGCGAGTGTCATCACTGGTGTCTTCGCGGCCATCTTTAAATCGTTTAAACCACTCAAACACTTGTGATCCCGATAAATAATCATCGCCGTACACTTGTTGTAACATTACAAACGTTTCACTTGCAGATTTTCCTAGTTTGAAACAAAATTTGATGTTAACACGCTGTTCTTTCTGTACACTCGACATTTTCCGACGCACAGACAAAACGTCAACTACTTAAAACAGACGCCACGGGCACACTGAGTGCAGGAGGCGGATGAAACTCGAGCAGTAGGCGGAGCGAGAGTCACGTGACAGGCCACGCGACTTTCAGCCTTATTGCATTCGTTTTATTGTTTCACCAGTAATAGTCCGGTTTTTTTCTAGCCACACCTCGTATTCGCTTGCTTCGCGTACATCTGAAAGGGTACCGTGCAAGGGAGAAGGAAGAGTCTGCCTTGGATCTGATCGCAGCCACAGACCGTGCCTTCCTAAGTCAGTCTACGCAGGCGCGACTCCCCCTGGTACGCTACCCTCTAAAAGTTTTCGGAAGTTTATTGCCAATACGCTAATGCTCGTCAAGTGGTTACCAGCTTACACTTAGAAGTTGTGCACTGAGTTGAGAAGTGAGACTCATCCTTAGTTTTGGACGTGACAGTACACCGAACGTGTCTTCTGCTCCATACATGGTGCTGTTGCATATCGTGTGGATTCGTTAGTGAGCAACGAATATTCTAGCCGGCCGTGGCGGCTGAGCGGTTCTAGGCGCTACAGTCTGGAACCCCGCGACCGCTACGGTCGCAGGTTCGAATCCGGCCGCGGGCATGGATGTGTGTGATGTCCTTAGGTTCGTTAGGTTTAAGTAGTTCTAAGTTCTAGGGGACTGATGATTTCAGACGGTAAGTCGCATAGTGCTCTAAGCCATTTGAACACATACATTGTATAGTAAGTGTGTGACACCGACAGAGAAACGTAGCTGTAATTTTATAATTAATATAACGCCCTTGTGTTACCTAACTTAATAATAAATATTCGCATACTAACATTCTACGACCATGGATAGGAAAGTGGAAAAAAAATGAAACTTATAAATGAATGAGTAGTGTCAGTGTCGTCGTAACTGCTGTCTGCTTCACGTCTGCTGCGCAGCGAGCTACGTTAATTTAAGTGTTAACTGTATTTTTCTTACTTGTCACTTCTTCTTCCGTGTGTTTTTGCTTTTAGGAAGCTTTAATTGTCCAGTGCTATTAATAGTGTTCCATAGATTTCGTGTTTGTTTTGAATACAGTCAGAGAGAGTCCCTTTAGTCAGCCATAGCGCCAGCAGTGCTAGTGTTTGTTTTCAATACAGACCAGAGACAGGTAGTGCTATTTTCATTGTTTTCTACAAGAAGTGTCTAGTAACCACAGTTTAGTCAACTATCAGCCGCCTTTAGTGAATTAGCAGTCTAGGTAAAAGTTGACTAACTCTCTACAGTAAATTGATTCCTTAGGATGGATAGGATGTGCGACTGCTGTGTATGGACGCAGGAGGAGCTGGCCACTGTTCGCGAACAGCTGAGCGTGCTGATGGCCGCGGTCAGCCGTCTTCAGGCTGCTACCTCGGAGTGTAGCGGCAGTGGGGAGTCTGGTGCGTCGCGTGGTACACCCCAAGTGTTACATGCTTCACCCACTGTCCCTGCTGTCGAGACATCTTCGCGGGTACCGGGCGCGGTTGGGCCACCCTCTCCCCAAGGGGAGTGGCGGGTTCAGCGGCGTTCGCGGCGCACGAGGCGGAGGGTCAATGTGGACGCTGGCCGTGTGGCATCGCCCGCTCTGCCTGTGAGTGGACATGTGGCTGCTCCTTCAGCAAGGTCCGAGCAGGCACACGGGGGGAGGGGTTTGTTAGTGATTGGGAGCTCCAACGTTAGGCAGGTGATGGAGCCCCTTAGGGAAACAGCGGAAAGGTCGGGGAAGAAGGCCAGTGTTCACTCTGTCTACTTGCCGGGGGGTCTCATCCGAGATGTGGAGGAGGCCCTGCCGGCGGCGATAGAGAGCACTGGGTGCACCCGACTGCAAATTGTTGCTCATGACGGCACCAATGACTCCTGCCGTCTGGGTTCAGAGGTCATCCTCAGTTCGTACAGGCGGTTGGCTGAATTTGTGAAGGCGGAAAGCCTCGCTCGCGGGGTGGAATCTGAGAAAACTATTTGTAGTATCGTTCCGAGAACCGATCGCGGTCCTCTGGTTTGGAGCCGAGTAGAAGGCTTAAACCAGAGGCTCAGACGATACTGCGGACATCTGGGGTGCAAACTTCTCAATCTCCGCTATCGGGCTGAGAAATGTAGGGTCCCCCTGAATAGGTCAGGCGTGCACTACACGCCGGAAGCGGCTACAAGGGTAGCGGAGTACGTGTGGAGTGCACATGTGGGTTTTTTAGGTTAGAGAATTCCCTCTCTAGGCTCGACAAGACGCCCCTGAGACGCGGAAAGGTAGGAGTAGGCAAAATGCAACAGGGAATAACAATATTAATGTGCTAATAGTAAACTGCAGGAACGTCTATAGAAAGGTCTCAGAACTGCTCTCATTAATAAACGGTCACAATGCCCATATAGTACTAGGGACAGAAAGATGGCTGAAACCAGATGTAAACAGTAATGAAATCCTAAACTCAGATTGGAATGTGTACCGCAGAGACAGGCTGGACAGTGAAGGGGGAGGCGTGTTTATAGCGATAAGAAGTGCAATAGTATCGAAGGAAATTGACGGAGATCCGAAATGTGAAATAATTTGGGTGAAGGTCACGGTTAAAGCAGGCTCAGACATGGTTATTGGATGTCTCTATAGGTCCCCTGGGTCAGCAGCTGTTGTGGCTGAACACCTGAAGGATAATTTGGAAAATATTTCGAGTAGATTTCCCCAACATGTTATAGTTCTTGGTGGAGATTTTAATTTGCCGGATATAGACTGGGAGACTCAAACGTTCATAACGGGTGGCAGGGACAAAGAATCCAGAGAAATTTTTTTAAGTGCTTTATCTGAAAACTACCTTGACTAGTTAAACAGAGAACCGACTCGTGGCGATAACATATTAGACCTTCTGGTGACAAACAGACCCGAACTATTTGAAACAGTTAACGCAGAACAGGGAATCAGCGATCATAAAGCGGTTACTGCATCGATGATTTCAACCGTAAGTAGAGATATTAAGAAAGGTAGGAAGATTTTTCTGTTTAGCAAAAGTGGCAAAAAGCAGATTACAGAGTACCTGACGGCTCAACACAAAAGTTTTGTCTCAAGTACACATACTGTTGAGGATCAGTGGACAAAGTTCAAAACGATCGTACAATATGCGTTAGATGAGTATGTGCCAAGCAAGATCGTAAGAGATGGAAAAGAGCCACCATGGTACAACAACCGAGTTAGAAAACTGCTGCGGAAGCAAAGGGAACTTCACAGCAAACATAAACATAGCCAAAGCCTTGCAGACAAACAAAAATTACGGCAGGCGAAATGTGTAGTGTGAGGAGGGCTATGCGAGAGGCGTTCAATGAATTCGAAAGTAAAGTTCTATGTACTGACTTGGCAGAAAATCCTAAGAAATTTTTGTCTTATGTCAAAGCGATAGGTGGATCAAAACAAAATGTCCAGTCACTCTGTGACCAAAATGGTACTGGAACAGAGGATGACAGACTAAAAGGCCGAAATACTAAATGTCTTTTTCCAAAGCTGTTTCACAGAGGAAGATTGCACTGTAGTTCCTTTTCTAGATTGTCGCACAGATGACAAAATGGTAGATATCGAAATAGACGACAGAGGGATAGGGAAACAATTAAAATCGCTCAAAAGAGGAAAGGCCGCTGGACCTGATGGGATACCAGTTCGATTTCACACAGAGTACGCGAAGGAACTTGCCCCCCTTCTTGCAGTGGTGTACCGTAGGTCTCTAGAAGAGCGTAGCGTTCCAAAGGATTGGAAAAGGGCACAGGTCATCCCCGTTTCCAAGAGGGGACGTCGAACAGATGTGCAGAACTGTATACCTATATCTCCAACGTCGATCAGTTGTAGAATTTTGGAACACGTATTATGCTCGAGTATAATGACTTTTCTGGAGACTAGAAATCTACTCTGTAGGAATCAGGATGGGTTTCGAAAAAGACGGTCGTGTGAAACCCAGCTCGCGCTATTCGTCCACGAGACTCAGAGGGCCATAGACAAGGGTTCCCAGATAGATGCCGTGTTTCTTGACTTCCGCAAGGCGCTCGATACAGTTCCCCACAGTCTTTTAATGAACAAAGTAAGAGCATATGGACTATCAGACCAATTGTGTGATTGGATTCAAGAGTTCCTAGATAACAGAACGCAGCATGTCATTCTCAATGAAGAGAAGCCTTCCCAAATAAGGGCGATTTCAGCTGTGCCGCAGGGGAGTGTCGCAAGACCGTTGCTATTCACAATATACGTAAATGACCTTGTGGATGACATCGGAAATTCACTGAGGCTTGTTGCGGATGATGCTGTGGTATATCGAGAGGTTGTAACAATGGAAAATTGTACTGAAATGCAGGAGGATCTGCAGCGAATTAACGCATGGTGCAGGGAATGGCAATTGAATCTCAATGTAGACAAGTGTAATGTGCTGCGAATACATAGAAAGATAGATCGCTTATCATTTAGCTACAAAATAGCAGGTCAGCAACTGGAAGCAGTTAATTCCATAAATTATCTGGGAGTAGGCATTAGGAGTGATTTAAAATGGAATGACCATATAAAGTTGATCGTCGGTAAAGCAGACGCTAGACTGAGATTCATTGGAAGAATCCTAAGGAAACGCAGTCCGAAAACGAAGTAGGTTACAGTACACTTGTTCGCCCATTGCTTGAATACTGCTCAGCAGTGTGGGATCCGTACCAGATAGGGTTGACAGAAGAGATGGAGAAGATCCAACGGAGAGCAGCGCGCTTCGTTACAGGATCATTTAGTAATCGCGAAAGCGTTACGGAGATGATAGATAAACTCCAGTGGAAGACTCTGCAGGAGAGACGCTCTGTAGCTCGGTACGGGCTTTTGTTGAAGTTCCGAGAACATACCTTCACCGAGGAGTCAAGCAGTATATTGCTCCCTCCTACGTATATCTCGCGAAGAGACCATGAGGATAAAATCAGAGAGATTAGATCCCACACAGAGCCATACCGACAATCCTTCTTTCCACGAACAATACGAGACAGGAATAGAAGGGAGAACCGATAGAGGTACTCAAGGTACCCTCCTCCACATACCGTCGGGTGGCTTGCGGAGTATGGATATAGATGTAAATTCGAAATTTTGAAGCTGTCGTTTCAGTAAACATACACTTGTTTATTCGTGTGCGGAATGAAATGCGCTGCCGTTTCGATGTTTCTCGAGCAACGCAAGGTGCTCATGTTACCTTCTCTATATACGGCTACCCTATGTTATCATTCCATTTCGTATATCAGATTGTTTCACCTAGCTTTTTGTATGAGTTGATCGCTTTCAACTGTGACTCATTGGTACTGTATAAAAAGGATACTGCGTTCTTTCGTTTTGTGAAGCGGAAAAATTTACATTTCTGAACATTTAAAACAGGTAGCCAATCTCTACTTTCAGATTTTGTCAAGATATTACTCAGTACTTGAATACCTTCATTATTTGCAGCCTCTCACCTTTAGAATGACTATGTTGGGAAGAAAATTGAAAACTTCAACGGAACGTTTGATGCAATAGGTATAACCCAAACTAACAAACTGATGAAGCAAACAGTGTTCGAGACTACGGGGCTGAAGCGTGTCGCCTCACTATCAAGGACAAAAGTAGAGCCCAAGCTTCCGAAATTCTTATTTCTTCGTTCAGTCACGAGTGTGACAGGAGGACGGGAAGAGAAATGGAGAGTTACGTTAGACTGTCAACATTTACAGCTTATAATCGTGCAATACAGTCAAAATCGGAGATTTCATACGGAACGGGTGACCCACAAGCAGTTTGCAGGTGTAAATCTACAGGGATCTGTAGAGTGGGCAGATCGAAGAGGAGATGGAAAGAACGAGTCTGAAGTTCGCGACAGGTGGAAGAGCCTAATGTTTATTGATGAGGATGATGATGATGATGATGATGATGATGATTCGTGTGGTGGATCGTGGCACATGGCAATTCTGTTCAGTTTTTCCGATGGCTCATTTGCTCGACGGAAACAATGTTGGTGGCTCGTAACATGATGTTTATTCCTGGCGTTGTTGATGAGGAACTCGTTTTCTATTTCTGCTGGCCAGTTTTTATCGAGAGCTCGTTTTTTTTTTTTTTTTATTTTCAGAACGAATTGTTTTGGAGGTCATTTATCACATTTTTAAGAACGAATGTTGCAATTTAATATGTTAATGTTCGTTCCGTCCATTCCACGCTTCTATTCGGTCGTCTGCAGACTGACATAGGTTGTTCTCAACTGTCCACATTAGTGTTGTGTCGGAGACTGCCCGAATTTCGATGCTGATAAGTGTTGCGTTTTGCCGAGCCCTGCCCATTCATTCTGATCTTGAATGCGCGTCACCCCAAAGAAAATGTTGTTCCATGTATAATCTGTTCTTGGTTATGGAAGGCTTTAGGTCCGGATCTGTTTGGATTCCAACGTTATTCTTTTTATGCAGAGGTCATGCTGATTGCTTGGTAGTGAATTTAGATATAAGACGTCACAGAAATCAGAGGTATTTAATGAGTTGCTCTCCCCGCACTACATACGTGAATGAAAAGGGAAAAAGCCCCAGCAACTGATCCGATGTGAAATAGCCTCTGCCATGCTCTTCTCAGAGCTTTGCAGAGTTTACAGTTAGATGAAGAATTAGGTCTCCATTTATGTTCGTGCTTCGAGATCCGACCTGTTACCCATCTGCGTTTTTCACTCTGCACGTTCGTGCATTAGACTCATCAAACAAAATTTTTGTGTTACGTCTAATAGTTTCACAACGATCAAGGCGTTTTACTTTTATCACATGGTGAAGCGATGGAATCAATCTGTCGTCTTGGAATTTTTTTTTATTTATTAGCCAACGTACATTTTAAAATAGTTTCATTTTGGGGCCTCTCCTGGTTTTGGATTACCGCCAGCGCTACACCAACGCGTCGGAAACACCTTTTCCTTTTACTGCTGCTTTGAGTATGGAATTACCTTGCAGCTCCTCCCTCGTCTGATATAAACCGATGGCGTCCTCCAAAATCAGAACAAATGTGAAATTTAAGTATAAATCGCCTTCTATACCAAGAATTGTACTGTGCCTTTCTGTCCGGATGCATTAGTTATGGGTGAAATTTTTTTTGTGTAGTTTCTTTTGTTTGTGACTTATGTCGGTGTTCATTTAAACTCTCACGTACGAACTAGCACCGGGCAAGGTGACGCAGTAGTAAACACACTGGCCTGTATTCGAGCAACTGGATTCAAATCCCCACAACCAATTATCTTTCCAATCCTTGTCCAAGCCGAGCACCTTGATAGTTACGAATCAAAAACGGCGTTTCGTAAAATCGATAATTTTACTGTTTTGAGTCATTACTGTGCTCAATATCTAGCTAGTTTCCGATCTACAAAATTCCTAAATCTTATCGTGGCAGAACAGTACCGTACAAAATTTTATAGTTTACTCATCATCAACACTGTTTAGTGGGCAGTATTTCACAGTTCAGTTTTCGCAGTATTTTAATTATCAACTCTTCACGTGCGACGAAACTAGATGTGTGTGCCAAAGGAATAACAAGAGGCGTCAATGCCACTCAGTTTGGGCAGCGGTGAAGGAAGGTCATGGCGGACAAGTCCGATACGGGTTTCTCCGAGCGGCTCCTAGGTGGCAGCACGGCGGTGCCGGGATCTGCGCCGCATGCTCCGAGTTTGTTTCGCGGCAGTCATTTTATTCCCGCTTCCCGCGCACTGCGGCAGTTGTGCCTTATTGCTGGCCATATTGTGCGGTTTCGCGACGATTTTCCGCGCATTCGAGCACGCACACAATGTGCGTGTGGATCTCTCCTCACTGGCCAGCGTTCGAAGCGGCGGTGGTGGGGGTTGAGGCGCGTGCCGAAATGGCGCGCGTGCGAGAGGGATAGGCCGAGCCGAGCGACGGAGACGGAGACAGCCGAAGCTTGGCTCCGCCCACAGCCGAGCTTCCACCGCCTTCTCGATCGGCTGGCCGGCCGTTCGTGCGGCGGCAGAGAACCAAGGAAGCTGTGGTGGTACTGCGTCGCAGTCTTGGGAGAGCTAGCCCGCTCGTTGAAAGGTTTCTCTCTCACCCGCGTGTGTGTACGTGACTCGCGAGTGTGTTTGTGTTCACCCGCGCGCCGGTTGCAGAGCGTGTTTCTGATTTCGCCGGCCGGCAGCACATCTGCGTCTTAACGTGTGCTTATATATAAATTATCCTTGCGCCCCTCCATCGACTACAGCGTACGTGGATGCGTCTGTGGATGTGTGTGAGTGCGTGCTCATCGTGCCGGGACACCGGACTGCTTGTTAATGGTGAATTCTCGCACAATCAGACTGAACCGTAGATAGCAGTCGCCGAAAAGTGGTGAACCACCTGAAGTGGAGTGTGTCAGTGGAAAATTTTGTGAGTGCCGTGCTCCCTGGCCATGGCTCGGATGAAAATAAGCTACTGACCTTTGAACGTCCCAAAATGAAAGTGTCGTTTGCCTGCTGTGTTACGTAAACAGTGTTACCCTAAAATGCGTGTCGGTGGCGTCCCGTACCCGCGTATATGTGCGTGTCGGTGTGTATTAATCGCGTTTTAAACTGGAAACAACGATCGTGTTGTGCATAACCGTGGTGATGTTGCTGCAGTAAAAACAGCAGTGCCTCAAGGATAACAGGCCTTGTTTAGTGTTCGCCGACAGAAGCTGCAATAATTGACCGGTGAATGCTGGCAGCCTCCTGTTTCGGTTAGTACCATACCGTACTTCATTCTTAATTAAAATTATAATTAATTTGCGCTCATTGTGTTTGCGTCATCATTTCAAAAATCTCATGTGACAGGCGAACTGCCTGAAGCAGAAACTGTTTCAGACGGTTGTCAGCAGTTTTTGAATTGTCTTACACATTAATAACTTGTTAATCTGAAAAATATGTTTTGTGATCTTCATGTACTTCGGTTCGAATGACGCGCTGTGTTAAGCCAGCAGGATACGCGAGCAAGTTTCGCGAAATAAATATCGAGAAAGACAGTTAAAAGATACTGAAAGTAGTTTGTGGAGAAAACTGAATATTGTAAATTTTCGTTAAAACTTCTGGTGGAAAAGTTGACACGGAAAATGAATAAAATGGAATATGTGCACGTATGAAAAATACAAATTCTGGCTTCTGTATTCTAGCACATGGGCTGCTCTGACATCACGCGAACTGGCAGTTAGTGAGCTGACAACATCGGGGAGACAATATCTCCTGTTTCATTGCATAGAGTGAAATGCCGTGGTTAAAAAGCTGCCGTTTGTTTTCAGAATACATACTTCCGCAGCCATGTGACAAGTCTAAACCTAGAATAGCCGTACTTCATGTATCCAGCTTGTACATAGTGTGGGAACAACCTGTTTGCTAAATGTTCGAAAATATCGAAGAGCTCGGGTGTTTTAAAAAATGTTATGAAGTGGTGTACGAATAAGAAAGACATGAATTGCTCTTTCAGATCGTTGTAAAGTTTAAGTCATTCTCCGATTAATAAATGAATTTTTCAACTGTACTAATAGTAAAGTACTTTGATTTTATCAGGTTTTATTGGATTAATTGTCGTGGTAATATCAAAATTTTTGATGTATTCTGTGAGCTACAGTGTTCAATAATGCTAATGACATAACACACACAATGGGTTCCGAAAGGTCATTCTCCTATCATCAGATAAATCCCACAAAAAAACCTTTTTTTCGTTTTTGTCCACATTTTGTAAACTTGTAAAATTCTTGTGTATGTTTTGCCTGATAATGGCGGCATGATCTGTTCAGCAACACATCGCATGTATTTATGTATTTATCGAGCATTCTTGTTGGCGCTGAAAAATAGCTTTCAGAAAACTGCTCAGTAGCATACGAAACATGTTTCAAAGTTTAAAGTGTCTTAAAAAGAAAGAAAAAATCGCTGTCTTGTGTATCTAACGTATGCGTGCTAATTGCAGACAAGATTTACAGCAGAGAGCATCTTGTTCACACATAAAAACATAATTAATTAATTACTATTACTATTAGATTAGTTCTTTCTACTTCGAACAATCTTGTTGTGTAAGCTGAACGTAACACTGAATGAGTGAAAAGAAAATTATTTTATTCGTTGTAGAATATCTTGACGCTTCCATTGCATAAAACATCCATGATTGCTTGTAGTTATACTCTGGATGTTTCCTCCTGTTTCCTATAAATCCAGCTACTGAAACTAGTATAAATTATTCCGCGAAAATGCCTGCCGCCATCAGTGTTGGCCTAGACGCAGTGCGTCATGCGCGAGGCCTCGTGTTCGATTACCGACTCTGCTTGCCTTTCGCTGTCCGGAAGTTTAATAACAAGTTTCAGTACGACGTGGAACTGCCACGGTTAGTACTTTATGCGATATGCTAAACTCTCCTAAAGTTGTATTAGAGCTGGGTGACATTTACTTAAGCTTATTTCGACACTTCCTGTCGAGAGTGTATTAACTTGACAAACAGTAAATGTTATCGCATCCGGACCCGATACGAAAGGTTCCCAGCGTTTCGCTCTTTGAGCTGGCAGCACACATTTGTATAGCTCCGGTAACAAAGACTGAGAAGTAGCTGTGTAGGCCAAAAAAACAATCCATGTTGGATTGTACGTCTTTTGTTATGACAGTGGCTAGATGCGGAAGTAATGGAAACTGTAACTACGTACTTCGCTTTCCCTGCCCTGGCAAGAATATCTAAACTCTCTTCTTCCAAAACTCTACAGCTTAAATAGTCTTCTCATTGCATAAAAATGGATCTTCCGGTGTGCAAGCAAACTCCATCCTCGGGCACTTGAACAAATGTTCAACCGTCCGTGTTTACTCCGCTTTCACACTGGTCGTCTTCAGAGTAGCTTCACGGAACCATGTTTAGCTGCATTTTGCGACTCCTGCTCCTAATATATTCAGTGCTGTCCATGTACTGTACTGTAGTTGCAGCGTGTCCAAGCATAAAAATTTGCGGCGGTTCTTAGGTCGGCCTTTTAGCGATACCGTCCGTTAGATAAGACTGTTCGATGACGTACGAGGAGTTAGTACTATTTGCTGGTTATACATTAAGTAAGTTCGATGTTTTTTCCCTCATTATGCCTCAGCTACTTTGCGTCTGATATCTGGTGGCGTCATGGTCGCAAGTGAGTAAATTTTGTGGGCAGACGTAGGCTTCAGGCATTCGGTAACAATCTCATTCAAGAGCGGTCAAAGACGCCTCCCATACTTTGGCTGCAAAACAGAGTCCCATTGCTGACAATCGCAGAACGTCATGTTCACGTATAGCTAATACTATTTTTTACATATATATTTCCTGTAAGATCGGTGCAGTGTTTCTTGAGTGACAATGTGCGATTTGGGCTGACTCCAAAGTATTTTGGGTTGGTGCAGTGGTCAGTCTAAACGATACAATTCTGTTTCAAGAAGTCTTGTGGCTGCGTTATTAAGGCGGCTTCATACGCACCTGCATGCTTGATAAGCACCTTTGAGCAAGCGTGCCTGCTCAAGGCATGCGCGAGAGTGTGTAGGATAAATCTGCGCAACCATCAGGACTGTACAAGCAGCTTGATGCTTGATCGAATTTAGATTATTCATGCTTGTGCGTGTGCGCCTAGTATAGGGATGCTTGTGCAAGCATTCACCATTTGATCTGATTTTTATTTGGTCCTGTTACATTACATTCTGTACAAAGATTGCAAGTTGTAGGAGAAGTCAAAGAACATAACATAAAATCGAAACAAGATGTGGAAAACAGCAATACTGTGAGACTGTTTTCGCAGTGTGTCTGCAGCGAATAATTAATATGAGCATAATGTTTTGTTTCTTTAACCACTCTTCACTCCACAAATCATGTTCCCTCCTTTGTTCTTTTCGTAACAAATGCAAAAAATGTTGCCAAAGCCAGCGCGTCGTCGTGTGAGTTCGCGCGTGCTTTTCAAGCATGCAGTTCCGTGTGTAGCCCACCTTCACGCATGTGGAATGCGGATGCTAGAGCTTTTGCTGGATTAGGTCTGAAATGATTTTCTTCGCAATAGTTTCCAAACACACTGTCGTTTTCTTTCAACCTCCTCAAATGTCCATTTTTGACCAGTAATGGCGGTGTCGTCTGCATATATGTGAATCTCTTTATTTCCAGTTGGTGTGTCCGATCATGTGTGTACATATTCTACAGAATAGGGGGATTGGACGATCGCTTATCATAATCCATTGTTTTAGTTTCGTCCAGTTTTCTGCTGCGTAGAGTCTTCCATTCTGCAGCAGGCTTCTTAACATGAGAGTCAATCGAATGTTCTTTGTTATTTCATAGACTTTCTTGAAGAATCGTCTCGCATGCTGCAGAAAGGTCAGCAAATATAGCAGCAGTTCCTAATTTCGTTTCGAAACCGTCTTGAGTGTGGAGTCAGTATAACCAGGGACAAGTTTTGTATCGATTTTGGTTGCTATTCTTAACAGAATCACGCTTTCAAGTAGCTTATATAGGCGGGAGGTTAAGCAATAGGACGGACTGCCCTTTTTTTCCCTCTGTGTGTGCGACTATAAGTCGTCGACGCTCCTGCCACGTATCCCAGTAATAAGTAATGGCAAGTTAAATATGTTGCCTAAACAATGCTATACTTATTTACTGTATTGAAACAACGGCATCACAAAACCACAAAAGCTGCAGTAACGCGAATTTAGTTACGGACAACCCGTTTAGGTAAAGCGACCATCTTTAGTACATCAGGTTAAAAAAAAGGTTCAAATGGCTCTGAGCACTATGGGACTTAACAGCGGAGGTCACCAGTCCCCTAGAACTTAGAACTACTTAAACCTAACTAACCTAAGGACATCACACACATCCATGCCCGAGGCAGGATTCGAACCTGCGACCGTAGCAGTCCCGCGGTTACGGACTGCAGCGCCTAGAACCGCACGACCACCGCGGCCGGCTTACATCAGGTTAAAGGAAGGTTCCTTGGCGTATTCTGCATAATGTACTGACACTCATGACCTGAAGGTGGTCATTTGACCGACGATGTTTCGTCTTTTTTATTGCGTCTGTCATTTGACAGTTTTCAACTGGAGGTCCTCTTTCGTGTCCTGTTCTGAGCAGCGTCCGCCACCTATTTGTATGTCCTTCTCCTTCTAGCCTCGTCCATCAGTCAATTCTCTCCTTACCTCTTCCTCCATTCCTTCCAATTTTCTCCGCCATTCTAAGTTGCAGACGATCGCTACATACTATACGTACCAGCCAAGATTTTCTTTCTCTCTCTGTCACTTCCAATAATATAGTTTCTTCCCTGTTTTTTCATTAATTCTGTTTTCTTAAGTCTGTCAGCCCACTTTACCTAAAGTACCTTTCTCCATAGCCATATTTCAAACATTTCTGAATATCTTTCTCGCTTCTTTTTAATTATCTATCACTGACTACTGCATATCACTACACGTCAGACCTACCGTTTAGCAAAACTTATCCTCTGCTCCATTACTGTTCGTCTAGCTGTAACATCTTTACCCTTTCAAATGCTCTATTTTTTCATAAATATCTTCCTTGTCTCTTCTGTACAGCTTTCGTTCCATATCATTAACCAAGTTTATAAAGGATTGTACTTGTTCTATCGTTTTTCCATCCAAAAATACGTTATCTGGCCCTTTCTTCTGACTTATTCTCGTCGCATTTGCCTTCCTATATTTGTCCTAATTATATACCCGCCGGCCGGTGTGGCCTTGCGGTTCTAGGCGCTTCAGTCTGGGACCGCGTGACCGCTACGGTCGCAGGTTCGAATCCTGCCTCGGGCATGGATGTGTGTGATGTCCGTAGGTTAGTTAGGCTTAAGTAGTTCTAAGTTCTAGGGGACTGATGACCAAAGATCTTAAGTCCCATAGTGCTCAAAAAAAAAAATTATATACCCGCCAGGTTAGCCGAGAGCGCTAATGTGCTGCTTCCTGGTCTCGGTTGGAGCGCCGGCCTGGCACTGAATCCGCCCGGTGTGCTGGCCAGCCTGGATGTGGCTTTTAGGCGGTTTTCCACATCCCGATAGGTAAACACCAAGCTGGTCTCCACCTTCTGCCCCAGCTACACGACTCGCAGACGTCTGAATATGTTCACACTCTTCCATTGATTACACTAGACGCAGACAGCTGGGGTACAATAATTCCATCTGGCCACGCATTGAAACTAAACTTGCCAAATCCGTTCCTACCCGTGCCGACCCTGTGAAACTGCAGGACAAGGCACCAGTACAAGAAGAAGAAGAAGAAGAAGAAGAAGAAGAAGAAGAAGAAGAAGAAGAATTTGTCTTCATTATATACTCCACAGCCCTTCTTGCAATACTCTTCAGCATCTGTTGTGGGTCCTCCTGATTCTACCAGTATTTCGATATAATCTGCGTATTTTATAGCCTTTCTCCTCCAATGACAATGCCTCTTGAGTCCCTTGTGGTCTTACCTGTAAGTTCGGTCCCGCATATGTTGAACAACTTTGGTGACACTGAGCACCCTTGCCTTACACCATTCCAGTGCTCTTTCTCTTTCGTCATTTCATTCCCTACTCTGTCACTTTTTTCTGTACATTTCCTTTATTAGCCTTCGATCTATCCATTCTATACCATCACCTTTTAATATTCGCAGGTGCATGTTCCAGTTGACTCTGTCGGACTTGCTTCTCCCAGTCAAAACAGAAAATACATTTCTTGTTTATGTCTATCATTCTTTCTCCAATCGTCCTTAAACCACCTGCATCTTTTGCTCCTTTACCTTTTCTGAACATGAACTTGTCTTCGCCAACATTTTTGTTTTCCAGTTTTCTTTTCATTCCACCTAAGTATGACTCTCGTTACAGCCTTTGTAACATGACTGTAAAACTAATTGTCCTATAGTCTTAGTATTCTTTTGCATTGCACTTTTTGGTGGAGTTACTAGAACTGCCTTAAGTAGATCTTGTTATCAAATTCCGTAACTCAAGTTGCTTTTAGGTTTGATGCAGTTTTTGTGTCGAAATGGTTCTTCTGTCCAGGCTTTGTACAATAGCTCGCCCACAACTGTGGCCTGCAGCACTTCAAGTCAAATGATTCAAATGACTCTGAACACTATTGGACTTAACATCTGAGGTCATCAGTCCCCTAGAACTTAGAACTACTTAAACCTACTTAAACCTAACATCATACACATCCATGCCCGAGGCATGATTCGAACCTGCGACCGTAGTGTAGTACAAGATATTCCAAAGTTATCTTGCACTTCTAGTTATTTAAAAGGAACATGTGCTAAATGCAGAGTGAGTGTTGGCTAAGACGTATTGATATGGTACGTAAATTGGAAGTGGCCCTACAAATCACAAAGCAGAGGTCACATGTCTTCATGATGATGTGTATTAAATAGGGAGCAAGTGTTTCCAATGACTATCGAAGACCTCGGATTTCTTGACAGTTGCCACAATCTACACTTAGTCATTCGTTGGCTTCGCCAACTCAGAGTCATATTTTCACTTTCATTGAATTAGTTCTATTGTAATTGATTTTCTGTTCAAATGGTTCAAATGGCTCTGAGCACTATGGGACGTAACATCTATGGTCATCAGTCCCCTAGAACTTAGAACTACTTAAACCTAACTAACCTAAGGACAGCACACAACACCCAGCCATCACGAGGCAGAGAAAATCCCTGACCCCGCCGGGAATCGAACCCGGGAACCCGGGCGTGGGAAGCGAGAACGCTCCCGCACGACCACGAGATGCGGGCTGATTTTCTGTCATACCGGCAAATACTTCCTATATTAATAATTTGTTCCACCAACTATTGAAGTTATCGGCACAATGAGGAAAGAGCACAATTTCATCACCACCACGAATATGGTTCAGGTCAACTGGACCTATGGATACCCGATGTCGGATTCGTCCTGTGACGTAATGATGATGTGGCGTGTGGCGCCATACATCCGCAAATAGGAAGAGAACATGACATAGGTAACTTTTTTTCGTCTACATTATTTTTTTGGAATGCAGATTGTGCGAACATACTGATCTGTTCCAAAGGTCTAGAGCCCTATTAGGTTAAAAGTTTACCGTTTGTGAGTTACTGAAGTGATATCGAAGGCATCAGTGAATAGTTCTCATGTACTCCATTAACCTGCATTCAGTCTTAGTTTTCATGGACTCAGGATTTGAAAACTTTCCCCATGATTGTTGGAAATAGCTTTTGGTGATAAGGAATCTGCTCTTGCTAGACTCCTGTTTCAAATTCTGAGTTTTTGAGCCTTGACGAGATTAGAATCACAGTTTGAAATTCTAATTAGTTTGCATTCACTCTTCAGTGTGTATGTCCTTTGCAGTATTGTTGATATTAACACCTCGTCCTGACAGACTAATCTGCGCCAGAGCAGCACATACACTCATGCTATGAAACTGATTCCAGATGTTTGCAACTTAAGGCGGCGGCATCCACGGGTACGAATACAAGCGGCTCCATCCGATTATACAGCAGATTCATTGCTTTAGCGCGCTTCAAGTCACTTCGTCGCCGAATGGAACAACTTTCCCCAACATAGCATTTTAAAGTGGAAACGTAAATCTTGTACTGCTGCTGTGAAGTAGCCGTCATTTCAAATGTTAATGGAAGTACCAGCACCAAGAACTACCGGCAGTATTACATTAAGTACGATTACAGATCATACTAAAAGTAATAGAGCGCGAATTAAGGTTTTGGAGAAAGAAATGTCGTATACAGACGTACGGATGAGGCCGGTTGCGTTTCTAGGGTGTGTAGTGTAGAAAATGATACGTGTTGTCGTATTTTTATTCTTGTACAGTATATACACACTTGGAAACAGTATTGAAGCGACGTCCATTTTGGTCGATCAGCCGCATCCACGCGGTCGGTAGTGAATAGCCCGACAGAGCCAACAGACGAAGCTTCAGCTGTCACCAATTGCGAATGGTGCTCGGGTAGAAAGGCTTTAGAAAAACCTCCGTCTGAATTATGGTCTTTTCGGAACGTGCGCACTTCCTGACCAGAAGTATCAGGACACCTATCAGTGGACTAATATGCGGTTCGTCCGCTCTTCGCCTTCATGACACTACTGGGGACACTCTCAATAAGGTGTCTGAATGTCTGTGGAGGAATGGCAGCCCATTCTTCCTGAAGAGCCGAAGCTACAGAAGGAACGGATGTTTGATGCAGGGGTCTGGAGCGAAGTCTACGTTCTAACTCATCCCAAAAGTGTTCCATTTGGCCATTGGCGTCAGGTCTGGGTCTCTGGGCAGGCCTCCTCCTTGCTTCACTGTAGACTTCACACACGATTGCAGGTAGAGTTCTCTAGGCATTTGACAAACCCAAACCCTACCATCGGATTACTACAGGGTATAGAGTGATCCGTCATTCCAAATCACTCGTTTCCAGTTACCCACTGTCCAGTACTGTCGCTCCACGCAGCACCTCAAGCAACACTTAGCACTGACTATAGAAATGTGTCATTTCGGTGTGTGTTTCGAGTGAGTAGGTTCGAAGATGTGCTTCACTCGTCATTTAAATGTAAACATTGGTATGAATGTCCACTTATAATATGTATTCTGTATTTTAATATCTGACAAGCATCAAAGGGGTGCTATAGATATATAGACATGCCAAGTTCGACAACAGGCATTTTAGCTATGTATATTTTTACTTGCGGCGAGTCTGTTTGTAATTTTATTTTTGACAAATATGTGTGGAATGTGCGATATACACACATGTTAATATGGCATAAGTGATGAATGCACCCCATTCTTTTTCAACTCTTTACGCACAGTCATTGTGCTAGCCAGACTGACGGTAGCAACTTGGAAGTCACAAGTGATTTATTTCGCTGATTTCATACCATGTTTTACGACCCTCATCAATGTTAGACAGTCCCTGTCCGTCAATACTTGCGGTCAGCCTGTAGGCGTGGACTTCGGCGGCCGTTGTCACTGTCAATAAAATTCTCCTGGGCTTTTCACCGCATCGTCAATATATAAAATGGTCCGACGTTTCGACCACTGTTGCGAGTGTCTTCCAGCTCAGCACAAAGCCCTGAAGAAGGCCATTTGCAACAGTGGCCGAAACATCGGACAATTTTATGTATTTGACTGTGCGGTCAACAGCGCAGAAGAATTTTATTGATCACGAGGTGTGCCTGGTTGTTGTTCAGGTGTGGTTGGACCTCAGTCACATCACCAACAGTGGACCTGAGCAGGTTCACAAGAGTTGAAATGTCTGATGGATTTGTTATTCAGGTGACATCCAATGATATCTCCTGACCGACCAGTCCTGCTGTTACCGCACCTCTACCTACAACACATTACTTCCTTCCTCCTCTTACACGAGCAACGACCTCTCGTGGCAAATTCCAGATATTTTATTTTTATGTTCAGATGGTTGAAATGGCTCTGAGCACTATGGGACTTAACATCGGAGGTCATCAGTCCCCTATAACTTAGAAGTACTAAAACCCAACTAACCTAATGACATCACACACATCCATGCACGAGGCAGGATTCGAACCTGCGACCGTAGCAGTCGCGCGGTCCCGGACTGAAGCGCCTAGAACCGCTTGGTCACCGCGGCCGACTTATTTTTATGTCCGATATGTGTGTGGGAGGAAGTAATATGTTGCCTGATGGGTCAAAACTACTCGGTTCATTTTAACTGTAAACACTCCTTCATGAATCATGACACCTCTCTCCTAGCTTCTGCCACTGGAGTTTGTTGAACATCTCCATAACGCTCTCGCGCCGACTAAACTATTCCGTGACGAAACGCGTCGCTCTTCCATGGATCTTCATCTCTTCTAATCAAGAGGCCCAGACACGAGTAATACACACATCAAAAAGAGTTTTGCATCACCTCGGTTCCGAAAGTTCCGGAATCTGTACAGAAAATTGGAATAGAGATCGACATAAACATCGTTTCTGCCCTTTTTATTGCTCATGAAAACCACACATTGTATGTTGTACCACCGTACAGCGAGCCCTTTAGAGGTGGTGGTCCAGGAGCACGTCCTCTTGCATTGATGCATGCCTGTATTCGTCGTGGCATGCTGTCAACAAGTTCATCAAGGCACTATTGGTCAAGATTGTGCCACTCCTCAATGACGATTCGGTGTAGATCCCTCAGAGCGGTTGGTGGGTCACGTCATCCTTAAACGGCCCTTTTCAGTCTATCCTAGGCATGTTCGGCAAGGTTCATGTCTGGATAACATGCTGGCTCCTCTAGTCGACCGATGTCGTTATCCTCAAGGAAGCCATTCGCAAGATGTGCACGTTGGGGGCGCGAATTGTCCATGAAGACGAATGCCACGCCAATATGCTGCCCATATGGTTGCACTATCGGTCGGAGAATGGCATTCACGTATCGTACAGACGTTACGGCGCCTTCCATGACCACCAGTGGCGTTCGTCGGCCCCACACAATGCCACCGCAAAATATCAGGGAACCTCCACCTTTCTGCACTCGCTGGACTGTGTGTCTAAGGCGTTCAGCCTGACGGGGTTGCCTCCAAACACGTCTCCGACGATTGTCTGGCATAACTGCAGTAGTAGCCCTTGGGCGGCCTGAGCGAGGCATGTCATCGACAGTTCCTGTCTCTCTGTATCGCCTCCATGTACGAACAACATCGCTTTGGTTCACTCCGAGACGTCTGGACACTTCCCTTACTGAGAGCCCTTCCTGGCACAAAGTAACAATGCGGACGCGATCGAACCACTGTATTGACCGTCTAGGCATGGTTGAACTACGGTCAACACGAACCGTGTACCTCCTTCCTGGTGGAATGACTGGAACTGATCGGCTGTCAAACTACCGCCGCCTAATAGGCGCTGCTCGTGCATGGTTGTTTACATCGTTGGGCGGGTTTAGTGACATCTCTGAACAGTCAAAGGGACTGTGTGTGTGTGATACAATATCCACAGTCAACGTCTATCTTCAGGAGTTCTGGGAGCCGGGGTGATGCAAAACATTTTTTTATGTGTGTACCAGACAATTTGTCAGCGAAGTTTTCTGTGTACCACTCCGTTCTTTGATGATTTACCCTTTTTTAGGATTCTTCAAATGACTGTTAGTATGGCATCTGCTTTTCCCGTAATTAGTTTTATGCGATCATTTCACTTTAGGTTGCTCCGTGCAGACATTCCGAGGTTTCTTCCCGTTGTTGCTGATTCAACTGGTTTAATGTCCGTATCGTAATGGAACAGTAATGGCGCTCTTCGTCTGTTTAAGCCGAAAACTTTAAATTTATTTACGCTCAGGGTCAGCCACAAGCCACTGCACCAATAACCGATCCTCCGCAGCCTGCCGGAGTGGCCGAGTGGTTCTAGGCGCTACAGTCTGGACCCGCGCAACCGCTACGGTCGCAGGTTCGAATCCTGCTTCGGGCATGGATGTGTGTGATGTCCTTAGGTTAGTTAGGTTTAAGTAGTTCTAAGTATATGGCACTGATGACCTCAGATGTTAAGTCCCATAGTGCTTAGAACAATTTGAACCATTTTTGATCCTCCGCATATCTTGCTGCTTTTGGGCACAGTATTCTGGCATTGCAGCCTTCCTGTAGACCAACGGTTTTCTAACAGTGTGTCGCGGTCCTTACGGGGCGTCGCCGTGACTTCAAGAAAAATAATTTGGTTTATTTTCTTTGCGAGTAAAGTAAGTACGTGCGTGCTAGAATGGCATACCTAACGAATCGGCAAATAAGTCATGTTATTGTGGCAGCGTGGTAGGTTGTTCTTTGCCTGTTTCCCGTGTCGGCATGTTGAATTGATTTTGTCAGTGCTTGTGGTCGGATATCCACCAATTGCAGCCGGGACGGAATTTGTATAAGTCATCTATGGGGATCTAGATTGAATCTGAGTATCGTGTACCAGAGATGGGGCGTGGGAACCAGCGCGATGTTCACCTAGTCTGAAGTGGGAAACCTACTGAAAACCACATCCAGGCATGCCGTCACATTGGCCCCCGCCTGTAATCTGTTGGGCGCTTTCGAACCGGGGCTGCCGCACCTCCCTGCGATCTGTAAGCGTGCGCTTTAACACGCTCGGCTATCTGGGCGGCTCTTCATTTGTTCTTATTCAGTAACGATTACTGAAGTTGATATGGGGGCTGTACACATGCCCCCAATTTGTAACAATAGCTCTCGCTGGCTTTCACATGGGATGCCTTGGATAGGGTCTATGAACTTAGGAATGAATTTTACTCATACCTTGTTTAAGAGAAACATCCGGGGAAGATCGAAGACGGCGAATTTATTTTGACGTTGATGTATCTCTGTGACATCTTCGAAAAACTCAGTTATTTGAATGTATCCCATGAAGATGATGAGACCAGCATTCTGCAACGTTCGGATATAATTCAGCCTTCGAAAAGAAACTACCAATGTGGAAGGAAAAGTTCGATAATAAAGGTACACGTTACGATGTCCCTGTCCTTTTTTCCCCCCACAGGTTTAGAAGACAGTGACTTTGAGTGAAATATTTAAGACCTGTGTTTGTGGATCATTTGACTGAACTCTGTGATTATTTTCTGAATTACTTTACAGAAGTAGTTAATCAAGACAAACAAGGAATCTAACATTCTTTCAACAGAAACTTGAATCAATACTTACCAACGAAGAACAATGGCACTTTGTTAAGTTTTCTTTTTTTCTTTTTTCAAACTCCACTCTCAAGTCGAAGTTCGTTCCTTCATCATCGTTTGAGTTTTGGAGCTTGGTGAAGAACGAGTATATAACACAGCTTAGTTTCCTTCACTGCTTGCTAAAAACAAAGCCGTGCTGTTTACTTGATAATACAAAAGAAAAATTTGGAGTAGGAATTAAAATCCATGGAGAAGAAATAAAAATTTTGAGGTTCGCCGATGACATTGTAATCTTGTCAGAGACAGCAAAGGACCTGGAAGAGCAGGTGAACGGAAAGGACAGTGTCTTGAAAGGAGGATATAAGATGAACATCAACAAAAGCAAAACTAGGATAATGGAGTATAGTAGAATTAAATCGGGTTGTGCTGAGGGTCTAAAGTAGTAAATGAGTTTTGCTATTTGGGGAGCAAAATAACTGATGATGGTCGAAGTAGAGGGGATATAAAATGTAGACTCAATGGCAAGGAAAGCGTTTCTGAAGAAGAGAAATTTGTTAACATCGAGTATAGATTTAAGTGTCAGAAAGTCGTTTCTGAAAGTATTTGTATGGAGTGTAGCCATGTATGGAAGTGAAACATGGACGACAAAGAGTTTCGACAAGAAGAGAATAGCTTTCGAAATGTGGTGCTACAGAAGAATGCTGAAGATTCGATGGATAGACCACATAACTAATGAGGAGGTATTGAATAGAATTATGGAGATGAGAAATTTGTGGCACACCTTGACTAGAAGAAGGGAACGGTTGATGGGGCATGTTCTGAGGCATCAAGGGATCACCATTTTAGTATTGGAGGGCAGCGTGGAGGGTAAAAATCGTAGAGGGAAACCAAGGGATGAGTACACTAAACAGATTCAGAAGGATGTAAGTTGCAGTAGGTACTGGGGGTTTAAGCAGCTTGCACAGGATAGAGTAGTATGGAGAGCTGCATCAAACCAGTCTCTGGTCTGAAGTCCACAACAACAACAGCAACAACAACAACAACACGGCTTTACGAGTTGTGATACCTTTTGCAACATTCTCCGTATGTGAGGGACATTTTTGAGCATTGGCAGTTATCAACACGATATACGGATCACGAACGAATGTGGAGAAACAAATACGAGTCGTAATTTCCAGTCCTATTCTGAGATCTGAAAAGAAGCAAACTCATCCTTCACGATTATTTCATTGCAAGTATGAGATGTAAAAAAGTTAGACGTTGGCTAATATAGTTACATCGACAGCTGATAAAGAAACAGCTACCGTTGTTAATTTTTTTCGAAGTCTGGGTTTATTTACTCCACATTTCGACTCAGATGTTACGTGCGAAAAGGGCTGCGGGTTTTTATTTGGCTCAAAGGAGCCGTGGACCCAAGAGTTCGGAAACCGCTGCTATAGACAACATAGTCACCTGCGAATAGTCTAATGGAGTTTCCAACGGTATCGACTACATCAGTTACGTATTTTGTAAGCAGTAACTGCTTTCAAATACTCCGTTGATATGCTCTGGAAATTACATCTGTCCACGTCGTTGCTTTGAGGACAACTTTCATGAGTTTTGTCTGCTAGGAAGATCCGAATCCAGTCACGTATCTGATCCGGTGCTCCAAATAAGCTCGCACTACGTTGAGTAAACGGCAGTGTGGAACTGTATGGAAGTCCGGAAGTTGAGCAGCATGGTATCAACCTTGGCTTTCTAGATCTCAGGGACAAAAATTCACTTTACGAAATCTGTGTTGGTTCCTAAGGGAGATTTACGTTCTCCAAAAACGTCGTAATGCGTAAGTATAAACCATATTGAATGGTTCTGCTGCTAGAAGAGGATCAAGTCCTTTCGTCACCTTGTGAGGATGAAAGCAAATTGAAGGCTGAATAGCATGCACGGATGGTTTCCCCCAGAGAGAAAGAAGCAGAGAGGTTCGCCTAGGAGACGGTACGTAGTCGCTGGTAATACGACAATCGCCAGAGGACGCTCAAGCTGGGATGGCGTGAAAAAGAAAACGCGTAAGCCTGCGAGCGAGACGCGGCGACGGACATAAAAATGAATTTATACGTCGCTGAATTGAACTGTCCCGTTTCGTTCCCACGATAGCGCCTCATCGCTGGAGAGCCACTTGTATCCGGGCACTGCAGTTCACTTTGAAGTGCATGGTGGAGCGTACTTCGCATTGCACGACATCAGGTTTTCGTCCTGTCCCATTCACGTATGGATCACGAACGGACTGACTGCTTAAATGCGTTTCTAGTCAGAATGACACAGGCACTGCACTATCGTATAGTCCTTTCTAATTTGCTTAGGCGGTCGCTTCGGAAGCTATAGGTAGATAGTTGTGGTTTAATCGTAGACTCCTCACTTAGTATTGATTCCTGCAACTTTGTAAACAGGATTTCACGGGATAATGTGCATCTGTCTTCGAGATGCCTACCGTTCAGTTTCTTCACCCTTTCCGTGGCGTTCTTCAGTGGATCAAACACTGCTGTGATCATTTTTGCTGCCCTTCTTAGTATATTTTTATTTATGTATTAGCCTTCGGTGTTAACTATTTAGCTGGAGAAGTGAGTAATGACAGAGTTAGTAAACAGTATCGTATAAACAACATAGGCATATTAAATTACACTAATACCAGTTAAACTTCATGGTACACTATATACATTCAACAGCATCCACGTATCACATATTCTCACGCTGGGTGCTTTGTGGCTGATTTATGACTGTATATCCCCTTTTTGGAGAAACAGCGCAATACTGACACAGTCCGCTTTGGACAGCTGCCGAAACAGGTCAGTCACAGATTTAGGTTGCGGAATTCCTAGTCCGATCAAGGCCCGGAGAAACTTGCGGCGCTGTCTGTCGTAACGCGCACACCCAAGTATCACACAGATTGAGGTCAGCAATCACATTTGGCGGATTTCAGAGTACAGAAGGGGCTGAAATTTCATGCTATGAAGTTGTGAATATTAACATTCGTGTAGATAGGTTTTTTTTGTGAAAACCAGGGGTTTTGCGGAATGCTTGGCTGTATTGCGGCACGCCGTCTTTCTTAGGACTGTTGTGAGATCTGATACATCTGTGACCATTCTTCTGTGTGTACGCTCAATACCCCACGTTAGTCCTATTGGTATAGGCCGCACAGACCCGAGTGATATTTTAGGATGGTTCTTTAGAGCTTTTTAGTAAACGATCTCCTTTGTAACGTGGCTACCGTAACGTTAAGGCTCTCCGCTAAAATTCCCGTTACTGGTAGTCCTACCTATTGCATCATACACACAGCTTCTCAGCTCGCCCTTTTCACCCCATATCCCACATATCCCTCTCTTAGTTCTACTCATCTGTATTGCTTGTTTCCAGTTCGTCGGCGATCGTCGCTTGTTTTCAGGTAGCAACAATAAACGGGAAAAACACCAAATACAATGACTGAAAGCGTACCAAAACATATTCTCATTTTTAGATTGCATAGGCAAGTTTCAAAATTCGAATATCTTACGTGGTGCTACTTTCTTTTCGTAGGCGACCGAGCGAGATGCTGCAATGTTAGAAATGTGGGATCGCATTCGGAAGGCCGACGTTTCAAATTCGCATCCGACCATGCATTTTCATACGATATTGTAGTGCCTGTGTTATTCTATACGATACAAAGTTCGTTTGAGATGCATGCATATATACACTAGTGGCCATTAAAATTGCTACACCACGAATATGACTTGCTACAGACGCGAAATTTAACCGACAGGAAGAAAATGCTGTGATATGCAAATGAATAGCTTTTCAGAGCATCACACAAAACCACCTGGTTTTGACCTACAAGGTTGGCGCTGGTGGCGACACCTACAACGTGCTGACATGAGAAAAGTGTCCAACCGATTTCTCATACACAAATAGCAGCTGACCGGCGTTGCCTGGTGAAACGTTGATGCGATGCCCCGTGTATGGAGGAGAAATGCGTACCATCACGTTTCCGACTTTGATAAAGGTCGCACTGTAACCTATCGCGATTGCGGTTTATCGTATCGCGACATTGCTGCTCGCGCTGGTCGAGATCCAATGACTGATAACAGAATATGGAACCGGTGGGTCCAGGAGGGTAATACGGAAGGCCGTGCTGGATCCCAACGGCCTCGTATCACTAGCAGTCGAGATGACAGGCATCTTATCCGCATGGCTGTAACGGATCGTACAGCCACGTCTCTGAGTCAACAGATGGGGACGTTTGCAAGACAACAACCATCTGCACGAACAGTTCGAAGACGTTTGCAGCAGCATGGACTATCAGCTCAGAGACCACGGCTGCGGTTACTTTCGACGCTGCATCTCAGACAGGAGCGCCTGCGATGGTGTACTCAACAACGAACCTGGGTGCACGAATGGCAAAACGTAATTTTTTCGGATGAATCCAGGTTCTGTTTGCAGCATCATGATGATCGCATGCATGTTTGGCGACATCGCGGTGGACGCACATTGGAAGCGTGTATTCGTCATCACCATACTGGCGTATCATCCAGCGCTATTGTATGGGAAGCCACTGGTTACACCTCTGGGTCACCTATTGTTCGCATTGACGGCACTTTGAACAGTGGATGTTACATTTCGGATGTGTTACGACCCGTGGCTCTACCCTTCATTCGATTCCTGCGAAACCCTACGTTTGAGCAAGATAATGCACGACCGCATGTTGCAGGTCCTGTACGGGCGGGCCTTTCTGGATACAGAAAATGTTCGACTGCTGCCCTGGCCAGCACATTCTCCAGATCTCTCACCAACTGAAAACGTCTGGTCAATGGTGGCCGAGCAACTGGCTCGTCACAATACGCCAGTCACTACTCTTGATGAACTGTGGTATCGTGTTGAAGCTGCATGGGTAGCTGTACATGTACACGCCATCCAAGCTCTATCGGACTCAATGCCCAGGCGTATGAAGGCTGTTATTACGGCCAGAGGTGGTTGTTCTGGGTACTAATTTCTGAAGATCTATGCTCCCAAATTGCGTGAAAATGTAATCACCTGTCAGTTCTAGTATAATATATTTGTCCAATGAATACCTGTTTATCATCTGCATTTATTCTTGGTGTAGAAATGTTAATGGCCAGTTGTGTATTCGTATATATCTGCCGACACCAGCCAAGAGAATATACATAAGGGATGTACTGATGGTGATGGTGATGGTGATGGTGATGGTGATGGTGATGATGATGTCGTCCCACACTCCTTGACAGAGCGTAGGGGACGATGAGGGAGACCCGCACCGCCATACTAGGCAAAGTCCTAGAGGAGGTGGTTTGCTATTGCCTTCCTCCGACCATAATGGGGATGAATGATGATGATGATGATGAGGACGCCACAACACCACCCAGTCATCTCGGGGCAGGTGAAAATCCCTGACCTCGCTGGGAATCGAACCCGGGACAGTGTGCTGGGGAAGCAAGAACGCTACCGCGAGACCACGACGGATGTACGTGTACTGGTTGTAGACGCATGGTTGACGGCATGTGGAAGTTTCGGTCTGGCCGTGATTCGTGCACGTGTAGCCAAATGGTAAGGCCACCGCTCGCGACAAACGGGAAAGCCAGGTTCGAGTCCCGGTCCGGCACACATTTGTATTGTCGTCATTCCCTTCCACATCTGATGGTTGTCTATATACGCTATTGCGAATACATTTACTGCACCGATTTTGAGGTTGTCGGCAATCATCTTAAACCGTACAAGGCCCCCCTCCCTCCCAGACCCCATCTTGTGAAGCGTGTCGAAGAACCTTGCCGCCGACGGGGCGTGAAATCCTAATTTCACCGTTTTTGAAACTTCAGAGGTACTAAACTAAATATTCGGCCGCAAACTTGCCATCAAATGCACTGGTTGGACACAAAAACCAGTCTCGTTCACCTAATATCAAGTGACACGTAACGTACTTTCATAACAGCTTGAGATTCGCTGCAGCTGGGACTGCACTACGTTCTGTATGTAGGAAACGTCAGTGGCCATTCCATGAGGTTACACGTTATGAGCAAGAGGTGTGTATGACATCAGAGAAACAGTTCTGACGTGCCGCTTGGTAATGGATGCAACACACGTTATTCGTAGGATTTTTTAGGCCTAGAAAAACCTGAGTAATTTGGTATATGCTGTAGGGAAATATCAGAAGTACAGGGGGGCGCGGATAAAAGTAGCCCGTCTAAGTATAAAGGAAATGCCGTGAAATCACAGAAACGAAGAGCTGAAATGGACTTATATTTATTTACAGTGAAAAATAAATTTGTAGGAGATGTTGAAAATAAACCCTGCAATACCATTACATAGCTGTGCACCTCTAAGCATATTCAGATACAACCGGTGTGAAGTTCGGATACCGATGGCGGCAATTTCGCGGCTGATGTTGTCTTTCGGTTCCTGTATTGTGTGTAGATTTGTTTCACAGGCCTTGCTTATCAAGTGTCACCACGGGAAAAAAAAATCATTTGTTGTTAAATCCGGCGAACGTGGTTGCCATGTTTATTGACAGTTGGTTCCTCATTGAAGACATGGACTCGTTCCAGGGATGCGTCAGACTTTTGGCATATTGTCCCATCTCTGCTGGAGAAAGAAATATTCCGTCAGTTGAGCACAAAAGTATCAGAAATTTCCATATGTGCAACCGTGTTGAAGGTAGCGTCACCAAACAAAGATTTTATTCAGTCGTGGAGTGGTTGCTGACACACAATATTAGGGTTCTCCTCTGCCCACCACCTCGTGTTCTGTGAATTCACGTGACCCGAAAGATGATACCATGCTTCAACACTCGTGCTGCAATGGAAGGGGTCTAACAAACCATCGTTGATGTTATTCAAAAGCCACCTGCAGAAATCTACACGTTTCTGGTTGTCATCCTCACGTAATTCAAATGGCTCTGAGCACTATGGGACTTAACTTCTGAGGTCATCAGTCCCCTAGAACTTAGAACTACTTAAACCTAACTAACCTAAGGACATCACACACATCCATGCCCGAGGCAGGATTCGAACCTGCGACCGTAGCGGTCGCGCGGTTCCAGACTGTAGCGCCTAGAACCGCTCGGCCACTCTGGCCGGCCTCACGTAATTGCTACACAACCGTCACACGATGGCTTCAAATTAAGACTTTTCAATACCCTCTGTTAACTAATCCTACTTACATACCCTGCTTGGCCAGTTTATGTGTAGACTTCTTTGGGCTCTCAATAGCTATTCGATTAATGTCTGCAGTAACTTCTGGCGCGCGAACTGGAGAAACTGTTTGTCGTGTTCCATTTTGCAGAGGTCCATATGTGCGCCAGTTTTTAGACGTGCTTTGTATTGCTCTCCTCGCTGATAATCCTCTATCCGGTACTTTGACCCCGAAAATTTCGCGCGTTACCTTAATCGAACGTGTTTTCACACATGCTTACACAATTTCAGGTCTTCCTTTTAACGAGAAAGTCGTTTTCCAGAACGTAAAGAGAAACTTCACTAATGAAATAAACTGAAACGGCGAAGAAGAATGCTGACAACCAGTTTTTTGCACAAAACTGTCCACTGTTGTAGCTGTTTACTCTATTTCAGAAGTCGAAATACTGCATTCGCATTCAAAGGTGGGGCGGGCCACTTTTAACCGAGCCACACGTTATAAAACGCGATCAAGAACAGAAGGAGTGGAATTCTAAGAGACAAGTTACTTGATGCAGGAGATACGACAGTGTGCGGCCTTAACTCCCACTGTTCAGCCTGTGTATCGAAAAAGTAACGGCGGAAATAAATCGACGTTTCAGGAGCAGAATTAAAATCCAAGGAATGGGGACTCTCGACGATTGTCGCCTGTTATCCACATTCATACTGGCAAGATAGTGGTTCCAGGGATTCCAAGACTTTCGAGAATGTTTGAGACCGAAGTCGCGTAACAAACGACAAATAGTTTTTCATGTGAGGCTGTTTAGGTTTTTATGTTGGTAACGCAACGTAGCGCTCTGTATGAAAGTCACTCGGTGTGCTGTGTGCAGTCTGTGGCTGGTTGGCATTGTTGAAATATTCGCTATTGTAGTGTTGGGCAGTTGGATGTGAACAGCGCGTAGCGTTGTGCAGTTGGAGGTGAGCCGCCAGCAGTGGTGGATGTGGGGAGAGAGATGGCAGAATTTTAAGAGCGGACGATCTGGACTTGTGTCCGCCAGAAAGAGTAAATTTGTAATACTGGATATTATGAACTGATACTTATGACTTTTGAACATTATTAAGGTAAATACATTGTTTGTTCTCCATCAAAATCTTTCATTTGCTAACTATGCCTATCAGTAGTTAGTGCCTTCAGTAGTTAGAATCTTTTATTTAGCTGGCAGTATTGGTGCTCGCTGTATTGCAGTAGTTCGAGTAACGAAGATTTTTGTGAGGTAAGTGATTAGTGAAAGGTATATGTTATTGTTAGTCAGGGCTATTCTTTTGTAGATATTATTGAAAGTCCGATTGCGTTGCGCTAAAAATATTGTATATCAGTTTAGTGATGATCAGAATAAGTAAAGAGAGAAATGTCTGAGTACTTTGAGTTTTGCTCAGCTGTTTGAAAATCAAATAACGTAAGGGGTTTACCAGCACAGTCACTCATAAATTTTTCTAAGGGGACGTTTCAAGTCCGTGTATCGAAAAAGTAACGGCGGAAATAAATCGACGTTTCAGGAGCAAAATTAAAATCCAAGAAATGGGGACTCTCGACGATTGTTGCCTGTTATCGACATTCATACTGGCAAGATAGCGGTTCCAAGGATTCCAAGACTTTCGAGAATGTTTGAAATCGAAGTCGCGTAACAAATGACAAATAATTTTTCATGTGATATAATTACAAATAAACATTTTTCCGATTTTTTTCCTTTACTTGTACTGTGAAACTTTTTCTTCTTGCCAAATTTCATGATTATGCGTCAAGGGATGGTACCCTAAGGGTGAGTTTGTGAGTATCAAAGTATGTGGCATAAATGACAGTATCTTTTGATCGCACTTACTTAGAAGCTTTACTTTTTTTGCATCGACAATGGACAGTAGACATTAATAAATGACACAAATTTCGGTTTCATACGTCTACCCCTGTCTCAGAAAAAGGGTTTTGAACAGTCGGACGGACAAAAAGTGATCATCGATTGCCCTACGGAACCCTGAAACTATGTCAGTGGCAGGATTAGCTGAAGACATTGCTGTCCTCAGGGAAGAAGACTAGTTACAGTGTTCGCTGAATGGGATGAATACACTGTTGAGCACGCAACATGCACTGAGAGTAAACCAAAGAACAACGCAAGTGATTGAGAAGTAGCAGAAATGAGATTAGCGATAAATTTAATAACGACATTGGGGTCTGAAAAATGATTAATTTTTGCTACCTTTCAAGAAAAGTACTGTGTGGTGGACGAAGTAAAGGCCAAAACAAGTCTACTGGTGTCGAACATTGGTCCAGAATTGAGGTCGAAATTTTTGAGAATATACATTTAAAGCACAGCATTGTACGGAAGTGAATCATGGGATGTGGGAAAACCGTATAAGAAGATAATCGAAGCTTGAGACACGGCGCTATAGAAGGATGTTGAAAATTAGGAGAACTGATAGCATATGACACAGGGATGGGGGGGAGGCGGCAGGTACTACTGATGCTTATCTCACTAGGGGTAAGATAGATACAGCCTACAGGAAAATTAAAGAGACCTCTGGCGAAAGGAGAACCACTTGTATGAATATCAAGAGCTCAGATGGAAACCCAGTTCTAAGCAAAGAAGGGAAAGCAGAAAGGTGGAAGGAGTATATAGAGGGTCTATACAAGGGCGATGTACTTGAGGACAATATTGTGGAAATGGGAGATGATGTAGATGAAGATGAAATGGGAGATACGATACTGCGTGAAGAGTTTGACAGAGCACTGAAAGGCCTGAGTCGAAACAAGGCCCCGGGAGTAGACAACATTCCATTAGAACTACTGACGGCCTTGGGAGAGCCAGTCCTGACAAAACTCTACCATCTGGTGAGCAAGATGTATGAAACAGGCGAAATACCCACAGACTTCAAGAAGAATATAATAATTACAATCCCAAAGAAAGCAGGTGTTGACGGATGTGAAAACTACCGAACTATCAGTTTAATAAGTCACAGCCGCGAAATACTAACGCGAATTCTTTACAGACAAATGGAAAAACTAGTAGAAGTCGACCTCGGGGAAGATCAGTTTGGATTCCGTAGAAATATTCGAACACGTGAGGCAGTACTGAACCTGCGACTTACCTTAGAAGCTAGATTAAGGAAAGCCAAACCTACGTTTCTAACATTTGTAGACTTAGAGAAAGCTTTTGACAATGTTGACTAGAATACTCTCTTTCAAATTCTGAAGGTGGCAAGGGTAAAATACAAAGAGCGAAAGACAATTTACAATTTGTACAGAAACCAAATGGCAGTTATAAGAGTCTAGGGACATGAAAGGGAAGCAGTGGTTGGGAAAGGAGTGAGACAGGGTTGTAGCCTCTCCCCGATGTTATTCAATCTGTATATTGATCAAGCAATAAAGGAAACAAAAGAAAAGTTCGGAGTAGGTATTAAAATCCATGGAGAAGAAACAAAAACTTTGAAGTGCCCCGATGACATTGTAATTCTGTGAGAGACAGCAAAGGACTTGGAAGAGCAGTTGAACGGCATGGACAGTGTCTTGAAAGGAGGGTGTAAGATGAACATCAACAAAAGCAAAACGAGGATAATGGAATGTAGTCGAATTAAGTCGGGTGATGCTGAGGGAATTAGATTAGGAAATGAGACATTTAAAGTAGTAAAGCAGTTTTGCTATTTGGGGAGCAAAGTAACTGATGATGGTCGAAGTAGAGAGGATATAAAATGTAGACTGGCAATGGCAAGGAAAGCGTTTCTGAAGAAGAGGAATTTGTTATCATCGAGCATAGATTTAAGTGTCAGGAAGCCGTTTCTGAAAGTATTTGTATGGAGTGTAGCCATGTATGGAAGTGAAACATGGACGATAAATAGTTTCGACAAGAAGACAATAGAAGCTTTCGAAATGTGCTACAGAAGAATGCTGAAGATTAGATGGGTAGATCACATAACTAATGAGGTGGTGTTGAATAGGATTGGGGAGAAGTTTTTGGGACAACTTGCCTAGAAGGGATCGGTTGGTAGGACATGTTCTGAGGCATCCAGGAATCACCAATTTAGTATTGGAGGGCAGCGTGGAAGGTAAAAATCATAGAGGGAGACCAAGAGATGAATACACTAAGCAGATTCAAAAGGATGTATGTTGCAGTAGGTACTGGGAGATGAAGAAGCTTGCACAGGTTAGAGTAGCATGGAGAGCTGCATCAAACCAGTCTCAGGACTGAAGACCTCAACAACAACAATCTAACAGAGCCGAATTTCACAAGAACTCGGTTCGGTTTAGGGAATCGCTGTTGATTCTCCTTAAATGTCATATTGCGAGAGAATAATGGTGTTCCATAATTTTGAAACATATTGACGTCAGAAATATAATTATGAGCATGAGTCGCATGACATAACGGACCTGTTCTAACTCACGTTGGAATTAGCACCCATTGCCTGAGCTTTTTAAGGGGTGCGCATAACATACGCAACTTGTACAGGTCAGGTTTCTTAGATAATTTGTCAATCTAATTTGCAGTGATTTGTCAAATTTTCTTCCCCTGATTTCTCGCTCATGTATAGTTTGAGGGACACAGTGTAAATAAAAGTTGTAGTAAGTTTTAAATGCGAACATCTAGGATAGGTTGTACCGTGACTTTTGTTGATATGAGTAGTAACTACAAGTTTATCCTGTCACAGTTTATTTGTAGGCAAATTGGGTTACTGCAGTGCGTACGAAGCGTACGGCATATTGAATTAAACATTTCACGAAGTTCTTGCCGCGTCATATTCGTATTCAGTCTCAACCATTCTGCTAATAACTCCCGTCTACAGAGTCAGAGCTTCTCGATGAAGTACAACACGCTCTACTCGAATCCCATTAGGATGACGACAGATGAAGCCGTCGAAGGCTGGAGACTGAGTGCAAATTTGACGCAGCGAAAGACTCAGTGAGGCATTTATTCAAAAATGTCGCGGCAAAAAACTAAGTTCCTAATGTGTGGCTGTTATATATATGATGCAAAGACGACAGGAGAGGACACTGGAGACCGTTTCACAGGTTTCCAAAAAGTCACACACTTAACCTGGTTTATTAATCATCAGGAATCGACTTGTGATGGAGGTTTCAACCTCCGGAACACGTAATTGAAATAAAGTGAATTGGGTGTGGTTACAGTAAATTAGTAGTTCCAGTTTACAGTTGTGATCAGTGTAATCACTTTCGGAGACCTTAGTTGCTTTTAAACAACGCTCTGCATTTCTCCGTTATTCGGCGAGTGTGAAAATTCGCCGAGAAACCGATTCAGCGTACGGCAGTGGCTAGCATTATTTCGGTGCCACGTGTCGGAAATTGGGTGAATAGCTTGCGAGGGACACGGGGAATTGTATGAAATTATAATGACCGTCATCTGCTTAAAGGAGTTGTAAATATCGACGCGGAGAGTTGAAAATGTGTGCCCCGATCGGGACTCGAACCCGGGATCTCCTGCTTACATTGCGCGCGCACACACACACACACACACACACACACACACACACACACACACACACACACACACACTATCCGTCTGAGCCACCGAGGTCACAGAGGACAGCGCAACTGCTGGGACTTACCTCTGGCACGCTCCCCTTGAGACCCACACTTCCAACTTACTGTCCACACACTCATTACTCGGGGCAGTGAGTTTACCGATTCCCGTAAGAGTTTGAGCAATGTGAATGCATCCGCACTGAAGATCATTGGCCGGTAAGCCTTGTCTATATGAAGATGGTATATGTTCTTCATATATGGAGTATTGTATGTCAACGCCCTCCTCTGACTTTTAGCTGTTATTACGCGGTAAAAGCGACCTTGCCATCGATCGGCAGTTGTCTGCAGTGATATGCTGCTTTCGTACTAATGCTGCACGATAACGGCTGCTGTTTAAATAGCGTCGGCACACGCGAATGGACTGCTGAGCGACGACCAGGCGTAGGGCTAAGGTGGCAAACGCGGAACATTGGTCTGCAATCTAGTGAGGTACCTACGTGCAAACCCCAACACCTGCCAGTGTTCTAGTTCTGTGTCGCATATGAAGAAGATCTAACGGTGGGTGTACACAAATTAACAGCCAGAAGAAAAATGCAGTTTCCATCCATGTCTGCTGGAGACTAGATGAGCAGTACAGAATATTTGAATCTATGTTCGAAACATAGTAATTCGATGCAAAGAAGTTTCTGCGGACTACAGTAGAAGCATCGGCTGATGTTACTATGCAGTCAGATGGTTCAAATGCCTCTAAGCACTATGGGACTCAACATCTGAGGTCATCAGTTCCCTAGAACTTAGAACTCCTTAGACCTAACTAACCTAAGGACATCACACACATCCATGCCCGAGGCAGGATTCGAACCTGCGACCGTAGCAGCAGCGCGGTTCCGGACTGAAGCGGCCAGAACCGCTCGGCCACAGCGGCCGGCTTACTATCCAATCCCCCCGCCATTTATGTACATGCGGATTAATGCTAGTTATATACCCGGTCGATTCATGTTAATGTGCCGCGCGTGATTAGCCGAGCGGGTCTAAGGCGCTGCAGTCCATGAACTGTGCGGCTGATCCCGGCGGAGGTTCGAGTCCTCCCTCGGGCATGGGTGTGTGTGTGTGTGTGTGTGTGTGTGTGTGTGTGTGTGTGTGTGTGTGTGTGTGTGTGTGTGTGTGTGTTTGTTTGTCCTTAGGATAATTTAGGTTAAGTATTGTGTAAGCTTGGGGACTGATGACCTTAGCAGTTATGTGCCATAAGATTTCACACACATTAGAAAATTTTGAACATGTTAATGTGCACACCTGTCAAAAGCCTGAATACCCGCCTTGCGCAGCGCAGACGTGCAGGAAGACTGTCAGTGAAGTTGCGGAGGCCACCGACAACCCCGTGGGTGTGAAGGCGTGCCGACTCCATCGCCGTAAACTGCTGCACTGCATTTCTCGGTTGAGGATATATGTCACGAACAGTCCAATCGAGATGGTCCCACATATTCCCTTTTGAGTTTCAACCCGGGGTGTTTAGTGACGAGGGGAGTAGGGTAAACTAACCTTAGTGCACTTATTACTACGCACGTACACAGCGAGCTGTGTGAAACGTTTCATTGTCCATTCTGGTTCCCAGTAGAAACAGACTAGATTTTTCGGTGGGGGAGCCCCTAAAGTTAGATGCTTACTTGTGTTGACCTGGTGCCTTCCAGAATGACGAGATCACCCAGGGAATGGCATGGTAACATTCCCCAGATCATAAAGCCGCCCCCCCCCCCCACCACCACCACCACCCACCCCTCACCTCCGGCCTGGACCCTTCTGACGGCTGTTGCACGGGGTTTGGTTTCAGACATTTCATTCCGAACGCGCCAACAGCGATTTGTTCCGATGAAGCATAAAACGTGATACATCTGAAAAAAAGTAGCAGCTTTCGTCGCCGATGAACAGTAGTCAACCTGGGTCGCATGAACCAGCCACGTTTGCTGGACGGAATTTGAGGAGAAACGGTTGGTAGCCCGTTTGTTCATCTGACCGGTCAGCTGTTCAGCAGTTGCACGCCCATTCGCCCGTTCACACGTCCGCAGCTGTCGTTCGCCCCTGGCATCTATGGTCCGTGGTGTACCACAGTTGCCTCTGCACCGGTTTTGGATAACGCCATTTTACCAGGCACGATATGCTTTAACCACGGCGGCACGTGAACAGTTTACAGACTTCTTTGTTGATCCATTATGGACCGTGGAACAACAGCTGACATGTATTCCTTCATGCAATAATTTTGTATTGTAGAAATCTATTTAATGAACTTCTTATGTGCTACCAGTTTCGGCATTACATTGATGCCATCTCCAGGCCCCTGTACAATGAGTAGAACAAATGTACTATTATAAAAAATATAGAACATACGTTAACAATTGACAGTGATCATGTGAACTATGTAAGTGGCTCAAAAACACATATTGTATACCATTAAAACTATATGTAACATTAGGGCAAATATGCTTCTGCCTTTCTCATGGGCCGGCCGGAGTGGCCGAGCGGTTCTAGGCGCTTTAGTGTGGAACCGCGCGACCGCTACGGTCGCAGGCTCGAATCCTGCCTCGGGCATGGATGTGTGTGATGTCCTTAAGTTAGTTCGGTTTAAGTAGTTCTAAGTTCTAGTGGACTCATGACCTCAGACATTAAGTCCCGTAGTGCTCAGAGCCATTTGAACCTTTGTCATGCTGTTGTTAATAGTTTCCACTGCTTTACTCGAATATAGCATAACAGATGAACATATGTATACGCTAATTCATAAATCCGTACCACACGGTTGTAATAGGCCATGCAACACAACAATCAAATGTACTGCATACAATCATACGTCCAGTGGAAGAATTTTTTTTAAATTAACTAATATAAATAAATAATAAAAGAAATTAAAATCAAAGAAAATGTGACATAACCATGTCACGACACATAAGTTACACATGTGTAGCCCAGGTCGTGTTATGTGTGGTTCGACAAATAGCTGCCGCAGTATTAATGATAAAAAAACATGAAACCATCCCTAAGACTAAGGGTACCACCTATAACCATGTCAAATCATTCTCAAGGTTGCATTAAGGCCGCGTGTAATAACGTATAAGATGACTATCAGGATCTTAAGTACATCATCCAGTGTCATCATATTCAGTCTAATGACGTTAATGAGTCAGGAACTGTCTGCATGGGTGGAAATGTCACCGTACCTAAAACCATGTCAGAATATTTGAGTAGCTAAAATCAAACAATAACGATGTTATACCCATCGGCTAAGTATCAAGGGAATGCAATGTTACATCAAGTGTAATATACAATACTGCGGCAGGGCCCCTTGCAATCACCTTCCCGTACAGTCTTCTTGTGGTTCCTTGTACTTCGTGCATGCCAGTATCGTATGATTCAAGTCGACCTCGTCGGTGATCCGCACAACAACTTCCAGAGACTAGAATTTCTATTCGATGTCAATGCATTCCAGTGTCGTACGAATGATTGACATCATAAGGTGTTTACTTAGCTTCACATAGCTTTACAATGCTCAAGGACAGATGGCCGGGTGTGCGGCCGTGGGTGTCTGCCCATACGGCATTGAGATAAATGGCGTTGAGGGTTCCAGTCCTGGTGAGCAGCTTCCTGGATCGTAGGTTTGATAACTGGTATGAAGGATTGGTGTTGGACGGAATTTTGTTTCTATAATTCTTCCCCTTGCTAGAATGGCGATTGTTGCATTACGTAAAATTTCAAGGTGTCTTTTTATCCGTAACAAATAAACTTCTGTGTCACTTTCCCCTGCTTTTGTGATGGTCTCCTCTACCTGCAGGTCGCATTAGGATCCTGTGAGTATCAATATGACTTAAATGTCAGTATTTCATAACAAATGGCGTCCCTTATGCTCAGAAGCTACGCTGTGTAGTTTTTTCACACCACACAAGAACAAACATTTTTAATAGTTACATATACACGTATCCAACAAATGCAAAAATTCGTAATTAAAAGTTAATTAAATTTACAAATGCCGGCCGATGTGGCCGAGCGGTTCTAGGCGCTTCAGTCCGGAACTGTGCTGCTGCTACGGTCGCAGGTTCGAATCCTGCCTCGGGCGTGGATATGTGTGATGTCCTTAGGTTAGTTAGGTTTAAGTAGTTCTAAGTTCTAGGGGACTAATGACCTCAGATGTTAAGTCCCATAGTACTTGGAGCCATTTGAATTTGAAATTTACAAATCACAGATGGTCACAGACTTACAGCCAGCCGGTGAATAAATGTATCCAAAATTAATTGTTGCCTTCAGAATCTCCTCCGAATCACTAGGAAACGATCCATTTGGACACGTACAATGCGTTGCTGAACAGTTTGTCATCCTTCACCACAGTCGCAGTTCGGCGATGTTGTTAATCGCCATTTGTACACATTCGTACGCTATTTGTCCTCCTCCTGTCGACAGCAGACGTGATCTGTTTGTATTGAGTGCAGGAATGTCGTCACGTACAGGGAGATACAGATTAACCGCTGGTTTTGCAAACTCCCGCTCAAGGTGATCTTTACCGTAAAATTGGGGGAGCTGCGTGGCTGGGAATGAGCAACCAGAAAGTTGGAGTAGAATGAGATTTTCACTCTGCAGCAGTGTGTGCACTGATATGAAACTTCCTGGCGGATTAAAACTGTGTGCCGGACCGAGACTCGAACTCGGGACCTTCGCCATACATGGGCAAGTGCTCTACCAACTGAGCTACCCAAGCACGACTCACGCTCCGTCCTCACAGCTTCACTTGCCCGCAAAAGGCAAAGGTCCCGAGTTCGAGTCTCGGTCCGGCACACAGTTCTAATCCGCCAGGAACTTTCAGAAAGTTGGAGTGTTTCTAATTGTTCTTGTGATGATGAGCACAGCCTGGTTCAAGCTTCCTGGTGAGTGGGCCGTTGGCCCGGAATACTGCGCAGTATCCCGGCATAGGGTACGCCAGTCAAAGAGCAGTCCGTAGTGTTGCAGCCGACGGCCACCTTGAAAGCTCCTGCAAGGTGTTTCTCCTTGTTTTCGTATCGGTGCGAGTTTTCAGCAAATGCCCTTTAAAGCCGAACGTGCTGTCAAGAGTGATCCGCAGTTAACTCGTGACACATATCACATCACCACGCGCAAAGTAGATATGACTTACGCTGTACAGATATTGGCTTCAGATGCAAGTAGAGTCATTTGTTACGTGCCATTAGAGGGGCTTGAGGCCTATCCTGCTGCCTCTCGTATTTTGGAACTGTACAGGGCTATTACAAATGATTGAAGCGATTTCATAAATTCACTGTAGCTCCATTCATTGACATATGGTCACGACACCCTACACATACTTAGAAAAACTCATAAAGTTTTGTTCGGCTGAAGCCGCACTTCAGGTTTCTGCCGCCAGAGCGCTCGAGAGCGCAGTGAGACAAAATGGCGACAGGAGCCGAGAAAGCGTATGTCGTGCTTGAAATGCACTCACATCAGTCAGTCATAACAGTGCAACGACACTTCAGGACGAAGTTCAACAAAGATCCACCAACTGCCAACTCCATTCGGCGATGGTATGCGCAGTTTAAAGCTTCTGGATGCCTCTGTAAGGGGAAATCAACGGGTCGGCCTGCAGTGAGCGAAGAAACGGTTGAACGCGTGCGGCCAGGTTTCACGCGTAGCCCGCGGAAGTCGACGAATAAAGCAAGTAGGGAGCTAAACGTACCACAGCCGACGGTTTGCAAAATCTTACGGAAAAGGCTAAAGCAGAAGCCTTACCGTTTACAATTGCTACAAGCCTTGACACCCGATGACAAAGTCAAACGCTTTGAATTTTCGGCGCTGTTGCAACAGCTCATGAAAGAGGATGCGTTCGGTGCAAAACTTGTTTTCAGTGATGAAGCAACATTTTTTCTTCATGGTGAAGTGAACAGACACAATGTGCGAATCTGGGCGGTAGAGAATCCTCACCCATTCGTGCAGCAAATTCGCAATTCACCAAAAGTTAACGTGTTTTGTGCAATATCACGGTTTAAAGTTTGCGGCCCCTTTTTCTTCTGCGAAAAAAACGTTACAGGACACGTGTATCTGGACATGCTGGAAAATTGGCTCGTGCCACAACTGGAGACCGACAGCGCCGACTTCATCTTTCAACAGGATGGTGCTCCACCGCACTTGCCTCATGATGTTCGGCATTTCTTAAACAGGAGATTGGAAAACCGATGGATCGGTCGTGGTGGAGATCATGATCAGCAATTCATGTCATGGCCTCCACGCTCTCCCGACTTAACCCCATGCGATTTCTTTCTGTGGGGTTATGTGAAAGATTCAGTGTTTAAACCTCCTCTACCAAGAAACGTGCCAGAACTGCGAGCTCGCATCAACGATGCTTTCGAACTCATTGATGGGGACATGATACGCCGAGTGTGGGAGGAACTTGATTATCGGCTCGATGTCTGCCGAATCACTAAATGGGCACATATTGGACGTTTGTGAATGCCTAAAAAAACTTTTTGAGTTTTTGTATGTGTGTGCAAAGCATTGTGAAAATATCTCAAATAATAAAGTTATTGTAGAGCTGTGAAATCGCTTCAATCATTTGTAATAACCCTGTACAATTCTAATGAGGCCAATACCGTTCCTTTCCTTAAATTGTGTAGAGAGTATGACACCTGGTCTCTGTTAAAGATGGTGCCAAACTGATAGACGAGGTGTAGAAGTATGAAACCGGAATTTGGTTAGAATAATTACACGTCTGTTTTTTGAAACTGATAAATAATATTTTATTCGAAATAATGTCCATTGCTATTTACACGATTCTCCCACCTCTCCGGCAGGCTATGAATGCCACGCGAAAAAACAGTTCTTCTTTTGAAACGAACCAGCCAGCGAGCCATTTTCGTACATTGTGATGCGAACTGAAGCGGCACTCAGTGAGAGCGTGTCCCAGTGATGCAACCAGATGATAATCGGACGGAGCCAAGTCTGGAGAACAAGCCACATGCCCTAGTATTTCACATCTGAACGCCTTGATGGTTTCCCTCCCCCGTTTTGCTGTGTGTGATGGGGCGCTATCATTGAGCAATATGATTCTGTGTTGCCTTTTTCCATATTCCAGTCGTTTTTCGCGTAATTCTCTATTTAAATCGATCATTTGCTGTTGGTAGCGATCAGTGTTAACGGTTTCACCGGGTCTTAGCTGCTCATAATAGATGACACCCTGAAAGCGTCCTGTAGCCAGCTTTCATTAGCCCGGTAGCCCATTTTCGCTAGTATTTCTCTTTCCTTCCTTGTTTCTCTTTTCCCATAATTCTGACAGTGGTGTGATGGAATGAATGTGATTGTGTGTCACGTTGCTAGACGGTGGCGTAGTCTGCTGCAGAAAGTCTGCGATAGTCGTACAGATTCAGCAGCAGTTGCACAGAATAGCCAACACGCGTAGTGGTCAAGTAGGCAAAGAGGTTTTCGCTACTTGTGAGAAGTCCACCTGCGTTAGGTTGGTGGCGGAAATGGCATCTTTGGGTTTTCCGGGCCACGCGGGGCGTGGAAGAGGCTGGAGAAGTGGGAGGCAGTCTGCCGCCGGTACGGGAAGGGTCCACAGCTGTGCTCCAGTCGGAGGAGGGTGAGTTAGACTGACCGCGTGGCGCGTTGTTACTTGGCGAGGGGAGAGCTGTTAGCTTTTGGTCTCGCTTTTCAAATCTGGAAGATTGCTTTGCCTTGTCGCGGCAAGGAATGCAAAACTTTGGCAGATTTTTCTTTTAGCAAATTTCTGTAGCCGACTTGGATCCGCCGGAAGAGCGCCACACAAAGGTGTCGATAAGAAGTGAGCACTCGCTTCTGTATGAATGTCTGTTTGCCTTCAGCTGTGCCTGTATAAGCTTTCACCTTTCTAAATATTTAGAGCTTTGGCTTCTCGTAAATTTTCTTTGCTTTATGTGTCTTTCGTCCGTGGGGAGCCAACCACGTGGTAGAACATTATAGTTGTTGGGCCACCGGCATCACTAACTGTCCGATCGCATGCTTGTTTTAGATAATGTTAACAGGATTGTGTGATGTGATATTGTTGGAATTTGGCACTATACCTAGAAATTGTGTCTCCACAAGCCACGTGTTATCAGGAATCGTGTACCTGCCTCACATCCTTATCTTAGGAATAAATGATTTTATCTACGATTTTCTCTAGTGTTCCGAGATTACTTTTTTGCACCTAAGCCACTCACCTCGTAGCTTCCCCATTAGCACATCCAATGCGTTTCCTTATGCACAGGTCCAGTGATTAGTCTCCCCTTGTATTTCATAACAAATGCTTTAGATTAAGGCTTATTTTTAGGTGTGTTGCTGGGAGCTGATCTTATGCAGTGTTCATGCATTTTCTATTTTATTTTAAATGTGTGATTGCCGTGAACAGTGCACGGGCAGTACTATTAACTACATCGTATCCGCTATGAGCGACGTCATAACGTATGCATTTTTGGGGTGACACGCGTGCGGGCCCCGGTGTGAGCCTGGGCTTGGGGAAAGACCAGCATCCCCTCCCCTCTGGTGGGGAAACGGCTGTGGCCGCTCGCCTCGCCTCGCCGCACCACTGCAGGGATCTGCAACGCCTGCCGGTGGACCAAGCAAGCCCTGTGCTTTCTGACGCGGAGGCTCCCTAGGCGGCCTCGCACCCACTTGAGAACTGCGCTCACAGAGATCGTTACAAAATATCATGTGTACAGATTACCACAAAGTCATCGGAGTTTCTTACTCCTGATCAACACATGGAATAGTGCCCAAAATTAACTTGACAAAAAGGTCCTGCTTAACATTTCTCATAAAAAAAAAACAATAAGGAAAATTCATCATCACTAGTTATCTGCTATATTAGCAGGTCCTTTCCCTCTCCATTTTCTGCGATCCATTGCTTCCTTCTTAAGGCTGCTGTATGTTGTACCGTCCATCATGTCATCCAGTATCTGGAATCTCTTCCTTCCTCGCTTCCTTTCCCCTTCTACATAACCTTCTAAAACTGTTTTTATCAGTCCGTCATTCTTTCTTAATATATGCCCAATCCAATTTCTTTTTCTTCTCTTTATTACAGCTAGTAACTGTCTTTTCTCTCCCACTCTTCTCAGTACCTCTTCATTTTTTTCTCTGTCCATCCAACTTATTCTTTCCATCTTCTTCCATGTCCAGATCTCAAAAGCCTCCAGCCTTTCTCTGCCTTTTTTTCCTCATAGTCCATGTTTCAGCGCCATATAGAAGAACACTCCAGACAAGACATTTTATGAGTCTCTTTCTGAGTTCTCTGTCCAGACCGCTGCAGAAGATTCTCCTTTTCTTATAAAACGCCTCTTTTGCCATTGCTATCCTTGTTTTAATTTCTGTGGTGCACTTCCAGTCGGTGTCTATCCTGCTTCCAAGATACTTAAAATTTTGCACCTGTTCTAGTGTTTCTCCATTCAGCACAATTTTTATTTCCTTATTTCCTCCTATTGCCAATACTTTTGTTTTATTTGTGTTAATTTTCATTCCATATTTTTTTCCGTTAGTTGCAATGGTGTCCCCAAATCCTGTAATTCTTTTTCCCCTGTGGCTAGAAGGACCATGTCATCAGCAAATCTCAAGCACCCTACTCTTCTTCCTCCAATTTCTACTCCTTTGTCATCTAATGAGCATTGGTCAATCATATTTTCCAAGTACAGGTTGGAAAGAGTAGGTGATAAACAGCATCCTTGTCTTACTCCTTTCCCTAGTCTGACCCAGTTTGTACTTCCTCCTCTCACTTTAACTGAAACTTTTTGATTAAGGTATAATGAGTTTATAAGTCTTCTGGTTTTCCAGTCCACTCTCTTTTCCCTCATAATAGTCGCCAGCTTGTCCCAAACCACATTGTCAAATGCCTTTTCTTAATCGATGAAGCACATATATAGGTCTCTTCCTTTTTCAATAAACCTTTCTCCCAAGATTCGTAGGAGCCCTATTGCATCTCTGGTGCCCGTATTCCGTCTAAAGCCAAACTGCTCCTCGCCGAGATTCTCCTCTATTACTTTTTAAAGTCTTTTATTATTCTTAACATCACTTTCGCTGCATGTGAAATGAGGCTGATTGTCCTGTGCTCGCTGCATTTCTTGGTTCCTTGTTTTTTCGGTAATGGAATCATTACTGTTGTCAAAGTCCTTAGGCCATTCACCACTGTCATATATTTTATTACATACCCTCAATATTTCTCTTATTCCATTGTGGTTCAAGCATTTTAGTATTTCTCCCGGTATTGTATCTGTGCCTACTGCTTTGCCATTTTTCATTGCAGCAATGGCAGACTTTACTTCTTCCATTATGATGGTCGGTCCTTTCTCTTCATCACTTACACTGTTGTGTGGTTCAAGTTCCAGAGTTTCTGGTTTGCTATTTGTGTCATATAGCCCTTTTAAATATTCTTCCCATCTCTGGAGGACATCGTCACGATCTTTGTACACTACCTCTTCGTCTTTACTCAAAATGTCCATAGTAGCACTTCCTGCTCTGTTTTGTTCCCATGTCATAGTCTTTACTCTGTTGTATAGTAAGTCGTATCTTCCCTTCCTTTCCAGTTCTTCAATTTCATCACATTCCTCTTTTAGCCATTTTTTCCTAGCCTGCTCTGTTTCTCTTCGCAGTTCGTTATTTAACCTTCGGTATATCTTTCTTGCATCTTCAGTGTTCTTGTTTTTCAATTTTCTTCTCTCCTCCATCTTGGAAATCATTTCTTGTGGGACCCATGGTTTTTTTTACCTTTTCCCTTTTACATATCCTATATTTTGCTGTCCTGCTTTAATGATTCCTTCTTTCAGCATATTCCAGTACTCGTTGGCATTATCAGGTGCTTCTTTGTCTCGTAATGTGTTTAGAAAGTCCCGAGACAGCATTTCTGCAATTTGTTCTTTGTTGGACCTTATCTTCTCTAGATCCCACTTCTTCACCATTGTCGCCTTTTCCAGTTCTTTCATTCTTATTTCTATTTCTGCCATAAGTAAGTTGTGGTCACTATTAATATCTGCACCTGGTAATGTGTGCACCTTCTTGATTCCATTCCTGTATCTTTCTTCTACCAGTATAAATAAGGAAAATTACGTAACCAATATTCAAACAAACAAAAAATCATTTTTGTAAAATATAGTTCCAGCATTACATCTGCTGTCTATCATTTAGGGTAGATCTTGTACAAGATTTGGTCAGGGTGTGGATAGGATTTGGCGCCGCTGCTAACTACAGACACAAAACCATACCTACTAACTACGCCCTCACACACAATCTACAGAGCTCGTACTAGTCACCATCACCATATAGCCCGACTACAATTCCCACATATAAACAAAATATTCCTTTCAACACCAATACCCATATCGTTGTTCATTGACTGCTGCTCCAAGGTTTGCAGCACACGTTTGCTGATCTGTGAAACATTTCCGAGACTTGTTTTCTACGGACATTGCATAATATAAGTTATGATTAATGAGACATAGAAGGTTCATTCAAGTCACATTTGAAATGGTAAATGTTTCAACATCTGTTCATCAGACTAATGCAAAAGGTCAGTGAGCATAACAATGGAAATAAAAATCATTCTATCCTATTAGCAAACACATAAACACTTCGTCCTATAAGTACATACAAAAGACTGTCAAAAGAAATCCATTGTCCAGAGCCACCAGTACCCAACTTACTGCTGTCATAAGATACTCATAATGATTACACAATTACTCACCACATGTCCCCAGGGGTCCTCACCTACCGTCATGTTATTTCAGCTTGATTCTCTATTAAATATCAAGCTGCTTGAGTTTATAAGTTGTTTCCATATACGTCTTCTGGGGTTCCACATCCTGGTGCCCTCAACCGTACCTAGTAGTATATGGCGGTAAGTTACACTTTCCAAATATCTTATAATATGGTAACTCTGAAAATCAAACACTATTAATCTCCCTTCGTACACAAATCCTTCACCTACAAGTTACCAAGTCACTTCATCAACATCGCAAAACATTTGAAAAATCTCACTGAATCATGCTCACCTAAGGGGAATAAGAACATTACAACCGTAATTTATCATCAAGAATTACCTTAAGACCATTGACTCACCACTTCAACACACCCGATACCATTTTAGTCATCAAAAAACAAAAGCCATCTTACTGTAACTGGAAACGCTTCATCTGAGCCTTATAATCATTCACATTCAGACGTTATGAAGCTTCACAACACTACTCCTTTCTGCTGAGAAGAAGAAATAACTACACACATATTGGGGGACCCTTTACAATTCATAGAAAATATACACTTTAATTTTAATCACAACATTGGAAAATATGCACTGTAATTTTACGAAGCAGAAGCGACTGGGTTTACCGCGGGCACACCAATACTGTGGCCCTCCCTCAACAAATCTTCCATAATAACGTCTTCCTCTATCAAATGCACATCAATATCATCAATAACACCGGTCCTCATTAAGTTTGACGCCAACCGAGCCAGCCAACAGTCATTGATCCCTTTGATTAGAGGCATTTGTCGGATTGTGTCGCGGGTTTGCGGGACGAATTTGAACACCCACTGGCGGACCACCCGTACTGTTTTCGGCAACCTTGTTGTTGCTTGTTCGATAATTATTCTGTGGTCTGTCACGACTAGCGTTCCTAGGTCCGCTATAATTGCGCCTAAATCTCTGCTCATTACCATATCTTCTAAACTCCCGAGGGTGTCTTTGATTTCCTCTAGGCGAATGATGACCATTGGCATAGTTCGTTCTACCCGCGTTCCATGAGGAATCGCGACGCTGCCAACGCTCGCGCATTCTGTAACTCTCAGGCGACCCGTTACGTCTGGACTGCCACTTGTCTCTACGGCTGCGGCTTCGCTTGCGCGGCCGCTGCTCGTAGGCGCTCTGACCGTAATTCTGCGTGGTGCCATTCGCATCGCACTCGAGCTCTAAAAGGAGATTGCGAAACCCCTCTACGTCATCCTTACATCGTCCTGCAAGGATAACGTGCCGCAACTGCATTGGAAACTTTCCCAGGCAAATACGAATAATTTCCGCAGGTCCATAAGGATGGTGAAGATGTTCATTCGCCTGCCGCATGTGCTCGAACATCTGCACAGGGCTGGAGAATTTTGACCTGTTTAACTCTGGCAGCATAATGAGTCCGCGTTTTACACGACTCTGCGCTGCCACTGACCAATAGATCGACAGGAAGTGTAGACGAAACTCCCCGACTGTGTAGCAATTGCGTGCAATTGACCTCATCCGCGCCGCTGGCTCACCTTCGAGGTAGCCGCACATATACTCTATTTTGTGCGCACTGGGCCACGTAGGAGGAAGGAAGAACTCGAACTGCTGTAACCAGGCCCGCGGGTGAATCCCCGTAGCCGAGTTACGGAAGACTTCAAACTTCCTCACCGTCAGAAAATGTTTAAAGTCAAATTCGTGAGTTTCCCTTGGCGAACGTTCCTGAGGGGATCCGCGCCGTTCCCACCTGGTACGAGATCCGAGATTGTGACGATGATCAAATTCGCCATCGTTCCCGGAATCATCCTCGGAATAATGGCCCTTTCATTCATTTCTTTCAACTTCATGGGCCTTTAACCCTTTTAGGTGAAGTTCTAAACGGGCAATGCGCTCACATATTCCCTCGGTAACCCCTCTTTGTTGTATTTTTATTTCACACTGTCCACGCGGACATTTCGTTATCGACCGTATTTCGTCTGCATCCGCTGATGACGAGGTAATCGTTTCCCTATTATTGTCAGACTTACGCGTCACTGCGTCTGAGATCCTGGCTATTTCTTCTCGCATCTCTCGGTGGGCCGTGTCTTGTTTTGTTTGCGTAAGCCCTTGCTCTCGCTCGAGAGCTATTATCGCCTGGCTGAGGGTTTCTACCTGTGCGCTAAGGTGGACCGGGCACTTAGCAGCAGTGTCCTCTATTCGGGACACAAGAGCCGCGTGGTCACTCTGGCATTGTTCTGCTAGCATACGTATATTCCCAGCGAACCTTTCTTCTTGCTCCATCACCTGCTTGCTAATGACTTGCTGCCCCTCTTCTAAGGCGGAGATGCGTTGGTCAATGATCGCCAGTTTCTCCCCAACACCCTGTACTATTTCACTACTCAATCTTTTATTTGCTTCCTCGATATTCCATCATAAGGATAGTTACTCCGTGCTCCAAAATACAAGAATAGTACCAAAGTCTCCTAATGAACTCACAGTCCCCACAAGGCAGCCAAGATTTACTATATTACACCGATACAAGACACAGGACAAGAATCAACCCACACTTGTAGCACAATGGAATACTAAACCACAATGTCTATACAGTAATGCATAAACAAAATAAAACATGGAAGAAAATGCACACCAATATCCTAAATTCAAATAAATTCTGTGTTGCAGAGGATTAATGCATGGTGCGACAGCTGGCAGCTTTCCCTAAACGTAGATAAATGTAATATAATGCGCATACATAGGGGCAGAAATCCATTCCAGTACGATTATGCCATAGGTGGTAAATCATTGGAAGCGGTAACGACCGTAAAATACTTAGGAGTTACTATCCGGAGCGATCTGAACTGGAATGATCACATAAAACAAATAGTGGGAAAAGCAGGCGCCAGGTTGAGATTCATAGGAAGAATTCTAAGAAAATGTGACTCATCGACGAAAGAAGTAGCTTACAAAACGCTTGTTCGTCCGATTCTTGAGTATTGCTCATCAGTATGGGACCCTTACCAGGTTGGATTAATAGAAGAGATAGACATGATCCAGCGAAAAGCAGCGCGATTCGTCATGGGGACATTTAGTCAGCGCGAGAGCGTTACGGAGATGCTGAACAAGCTCCAGTGGCGGACACTTCAAGAAAGGCGTTACGCAATACGGAGAGGTTTATTATCGAAATTACGAGAGAGCACATTCCGGGAAGAGATGGGCAACATATTACTACCGCCCACATATATCTCGCGTAATGATCACAACGAAAAGATCCGAGAAATTAGAGCAAATACGGAGACTTACAAGCAGTCGTTCTTCCCACGCACAATTCGTGAATGGAACAGGGAAGGGGGGATCAGATAGTGGTACAATAAGTACCCTCCGCCACACACCGTAAGGTGGCTCGCGGAGTAGAGATGTAGATGTAGATGTATACCAATTAGCACATCCAACCGATAATAACTAATCCTCACTGCCCATCAGAAGATATCTGGTTTACCGAAATCCGTGAGCAGGGTAAGCCATGTGTAACTAATCGTGAGGTATCGTGGGCAAGTTGCAACAATATCACATCACACAATCATGTTAACATTTTCTAAAACAAACATGCAATCGGACAGTTAGTGATGCCGGTAGCCCAACAACTATAATGTTCTACCACGTGGTTGGCTCCCCACGGACGAAAGACACGGAAAGTAAGGAAAATTTACGAGAAGGCAAGGCTCTAAATATTTAGAAAGGTGAAAGCTTATACAGGCACAGCTGAAGGCAAACAGACATCTATACAGAAGCGAGTGCTCACTTCTTATCGACACCTTTGTGTGGCGCTCTTCCGGCGGATCCAAGTCTGCTACAGAAATTTGCTAAAAGAAAAATCTGCCAAAGTTTTGCATTCCTTGCTGCGACAAGGCAAAGCAATCTTCCAGAGTTGAAAAGCGAGACCAAAGGCTAACAGCTCTCCCCTCGCCAAGTAACAACGCGCCACTAGGTCAGTCTAACTCACCCTTCTTCGACTGGAGCACAGCTGTGGGCGCTTCCCGTACCGGCGGCAGACTGCCTCCCACTTCTCCAGCCTCTTCCGCGCGCCGCGTGGCCCGGAAAACCCAAAGATGCCATTTCCGCCACCAACCTAACGCAGGTGGACTTCTCACAAGTAGCGAAAACCTCTTTGCCTACTTGACCACTACGCGAGTTGGCTATTCTGTGCAACTGCTGCTGAATCTGTACGACTATCGCAGACTTTCTGCAGCAGACTACGTCACCGTCTAGGAACGTGACATACAATCACATTCATTCAATCACACCACTGTCATAATTATGGGAAAAGAGAAACAAGGAAGGAAAGAGAAATACTAGCGAAAATGGGCTACCGGGCTAATGAAAGCTGGCTACAGGACGCTTTCAACCCTTCTGATCCCACCAAACACAGAGCATTGTCTTCGTTCCGAAGCGATTTGGTCTACCAGTGGATGTCGATGGTTTGTATGGATTCGCCCATTATTTACGACGCATAGGATCCATTTTTGATGATCTTTCACTATTCAGTGGAGAAATGTCTTTCTTTTGTATCTGGCGAGCAGCATTTCACAATTTGTCTTTCGATTTGATTGCTGTCTTTCATTCAGTTCATGTGGAACCCATTTTCCCACTTTCTACACCTTTTACGTAGGTTTCAGCCGACGAGAACCTGCTTTCTGCGTCACATTCAATTGTTCCACGAGTTCCTGTTGAGTTTGAATATCGTCTTCATCCAATACAGCCTGCAATTCATTGTCTTCGAACTTATTCGGTGGTTTCGCGCGCTCGTCGTTTCTGACGCCAGAATCACCACTTTAGAATTTTTTGAACCACTCGAAACACCGTGTTTTCCCAAGAGCATGTTGTCCGAAAGCCACGATAACCATCCGATGCGATTCTGCAGCAGTTTTCTTCAAGTGATAACAGAAAACCAATGCTGTCCGCAAATCGTAGTTCGTAGGCACAAAACTAGACATGTTTGCGGGTTGGAAACAGATACCGATGTATGGAACTTCTTGGGTTACTCTGTGTTGACATTCGTTACAGGAAGCAGGTGGCGCTGCAGACGCGGTGTTACGGGCCGTACACTGATGACTGGCACCGTGTATGGGGAAATTCCGGTGTCATATTTCCACACCTGGTAGGTGGAGAGAGTGTCCAGATACTCCCCAATTGTAAGAGCACTGTATCTACTATTAAAACGGAAGGGGATCTGACTGCTGTGTAAATACAACACGTGGTCAGCGCGTCGGCTGTGCAAACAAGCTGGTTGATTCCCGTCTGCCCCCAGTGACGTATTGAAACGTTCGTCATCGGCTCGGGATTTGTGCCCGTCGCGACCTGCGCGCCGTGCCCGAGATGACGAGCTCGTGTGTCACAGCCTTATTATGCCGAGCTATTTCGCAAACGTCATTCGGCAGCAGCGTGTACGAGGAAATACATATACAGGGTGCGTCCAAAAAATGTATACACACTTTGAAGCGTCATTTCCCGTTCAAGAATGTTAAATTTCTGGAAATGGAAAGCTTAAAGTCCAGTTGGAAAAAATAAATGTACTTTGCAAATGTGATTAATGTTCAAAGTGGTGGCCTTCAGCATCAATACATTTCTGAGTACGAGTCACCACTGATTCCGTACATCGTACCAAAGTGTCCAATGAGGTTTCTGCACACACCGCCTGAATCTCATTCGAAAGTGTGTCCAGGTTACGTGGTTTACGTTTGTACACCTCATCTTTTACTGTGCCCCATAAGAAGAAATCCAGCGGCGTGAGGTCTGGTGAGCGTGCGGGAAACTCGATTGGTCCCCTGCGTCCTACCCACTGGCCTGGCACATTGTGATCCAGGTATGCTCGTACGTCCCTATGATAGTGCGGCGGGGCGCCATCTTGTTGGAAATAAAACTCATAATTACCGTATCATGCACGAATGACAGTGAATATGGAGTCAGCAAGCATTGTTAGGTACGTTTCTCCAGTAACAGTACCTTCAAAGCGGAAAGCCCCAATGAGTCCCCTTGCAGACAAACCACACCACAGCACACATTTACACCAGGCAAATTCACAGCCTTTTCAGCCGTAATGTGAGGATTATCTTCAGCCCAGTACACACAATTGTGCCTATTGACAGTTCCATTGAGTTCGAATTGGGCTTCATCCGACCAAATTATGCGACCCCTAAATGCCGGTTCACGTCTCACCATCTCCTGAACTCATTCACAAAATTCTAACCTTCGATCTGGATCGTCGTCACTTAGCTGTTGCACCAGCCTTGGAATGTACACACGAAACTGTTGCACCAGCCTTGGAATGTACACACGAAACTTGCCTTTCTGCAGAATGCGTAGCACACTACTAGCACTTACATTACTCTCGCGTGCCGCCTGCCTTGAAGATTTTTGAGGCGAACGCTGAAACAGTTCCAAGACCGCAGTTGTAGAATCATCACTTGTAGCTGTACGAGGTCGCCCTGATCGACCTTTATGCATATCACACACTGTTCCATGAATTTCGAATGTGTCTCGTAGACGTGTAATTGTCAACCTTGAAGGTGGTTCTATACCATACTCACTTCTCCACTGTCTTCGAACCGCAGCTACATTCCCAAACTTCCAGTACCACTCAATTATCTGCTTCCGCGCTTCAAAGCTCAAACGCACGTCCGCCATGTTGCAGTTACCTCCTTGCCACTGCTGCCACCTGTTGAAGAAACATAACACTACTTTCTCGCAGATATTTAACCTTGTAAAACCGGAAATAAATTGTCTATCACAGTTCACAGTGTGTGTACATTTTTTTGACGCACCCTGTACATAGCAAGATGTTACTATACCTGGATCAGAACACCAAAATGATCGACACCTAGTTGGTTACACGACAGCTACCGTAGCAACAACTAGTCAGACGAAATCGGCCACAACTCCCATTCTAAAGGAAGGAAGATAGGGTTTAACGTCCTGTCGACATCGAGGTCATTAGAGACGTAGAGCAAGCTGTGATTGCGGAGGATTTCAAAGGAATCCTCCCGGCGTTTGCCTGGAAATCATGGAGAACCTGTGCCTGGATAGCCGATCGCGGGTGTGAACACAGCGGAATGCGAGCCCAGTGTGTTAACCGCAGCGCCACCTCGCTCAGGACGACTCCCACTCTGTTCACCACTGCCGTATCGCTCTGCCACCTCAGCTGCTAGTTGCAGGCGGCGTCTGTTGCCGTTAACGCGTCGTTGATCGCGTTGTGCAGGGTGATTAAACTTTCAAACCGCTGTAGAAATAACACTACTGGTCAGAATGACGTCAAATTGCAACGGAATATTATCGGAGAAGGGGTGAAATGTACGGCAGAAGGAAAACAAATAGTAACGAAACGCAGCCATAGATGGCGCTTTAAGTTTCATAATTTAATACTGGTCGACTACAAATGACAAATGAATCATACAGCAATGCCTAAGGTCTATGTTTGACGTTAAATAAATTTTACTACTCAGTGTGCATGGGTGTACAGGTGTGATAATGTCAGTTACGTACGCCCATGCACCACGGCAAGGTCATATCACATCGGATGGGAAAAATCGGTTTTTAATCCTCCTGAGGCCAAAACCCGCATAAAAAGCATCAATCAAAATCAAATCGGAACATTAATTTGCGTGTGACTGGCGCAAAACCTGTTCAATATGCTGTCCACTGTCTTCTGCAACAAATTGAGAAACAGCTTGTTCTGCAATTGATCGAAGTGTTTCCGGGGTCACGTTCAGAATCTGTTACGCAATGCGTGCCTTCAGTGCAGCGAAGTTTGTAATCCGCACACTGAACGCAACATCTTTGACAGCCCCACAGCCAGAAGTCACACTGGTGAAGATAAGGTGATCGGGACGGCCAGGCTGTAGGTAAATGGCGGCTGATAATTCTAGCATTTCCGAAATGGCGCTTCAGGAGCAGCTTAACTGGATTTGCAATGTGAGGAGGTGCGCCATGTTGCATACAAATGATCCCATCCACACATCCACGCTGTTGGAGAGCTGGAATGACGTGGTTGCGCAGTGACGGTACAGGTAACAGGACCGGAAGCACCTGTCTCTACGAAAAAATATGGCTTTGATAAATGATGCCGTAAATCCGCACCACACAGCGATCTTTTCAGGATGAAGTGGTACTGGCTGATTTGCGTGTGGATTTTCCGTTGCCCGTATTCAACAATTCTGTGTACTGACATACCCAGTCAGATGGAAGTGGGGTTCGTTTGTCCATAAAATCTTCCACGGCCAATCATTGTCCACTTCCATGCAACCAAGAAATTCTTAAACAAAAGTCTCTCTTGGTATCAGGTCAACAGGAACCAACTTGTGCACATGGGTAATTTTGAATGGACAGCAAACATGGATGTTTTGTAGGATTTACTCACCGTGCTGACGCGTATGTCCAATGTTCGGGCAATTCTCCTCACACTACATGTTTGCACACCACCACTCGTCTCCTGCATTGCTGTGGCCACTGCTGCCACTGACGTCGAATCAATTCGTTTTATCCCTCTACCACGTTGCACACCGAAAGAACGCGTCTTTTCAAATTTCCGAATCATTTTCTCCAGACCAACGCCTTTTTCCAAACCCTTCAGTGTCAGAGCGATATGTGCGCAGTCATGATTCTTTTAATGCAGCTTTACAGCAACAACGCGATCCTGCATTGAAACAGTTATGGCGAACTTTGCAGACGCGAGAGGCGGAAAAGCTGTGTATCCAGCGTGTTTATACCAAATCCAATGGGTCTTGCACATAACAGGTTTTCATTTACGTATTCTGGCACATACAACGCCATCTGTGGATCAATTTTCGCGAGATGAACATCAACAAAAGCAAAACGAGGGTAATGGAATGTAGTCGAATTAAGTCGGGTGATTCTGAGGGAATTAGATTAGGAAATGAGACACTTAAAGCAGTAAAGGAGTTTTGCTATTTGGGGAGCAAAACAACTGACGATGGTCGAAGTAGAGAGGATATAAAATGTAGACTGGCAATGGCAAGGAAAGCGTTTGTGAAGAAGAGAACTTTGTTAACATCGTGTATAGATTTAAGTGTCAGGAAGTCGTTTCTCAAAGTACTTGTATGGAGTGCAGCCATGTATGGAAGTGAAACGAGGACGATAAATAGTTTAGACAAGAAGAGAATATAAGCTTTCTAAATGTGGTGCTACAGAAGAATGCTGAAGATTAGATGGATAGATCACATAACTAATGAGGAAGTATTGAATAGAATTGGGGAGAAGAGGAGTTTGTGGCACAACTTGACTAGAAGAAGGGACCGGTTGGTAGGACATGTTCTGAGGCATCAAGGAATCACCAATTTAGTATTGGAGGGCAGCGTGGAGGGTAAAAATCGTAGAGGGAGACTAAGAGATGAATACGCTAAGCAGATTCAGAAGGATGTAGTTTGCAGTTGGTACTGGGAGATGAAGCAGCTTGCACAGGATAGAGTAGCATGGAGAGCTGCATCAAACCAGTCTCAGGACTGAAGACAACAACAACAACGTTTTTTCGTTATGTGACGTATACAGTTTGACGTTTTTGTACATTTAAAAGGAGCTAAAATCACTCCACTACATCACTACCGCGAAGGCACTGGTACAATAACCGTAATAGGTCTTTAGATGCAGAAGAAACAGTCGTGGTTGCACAACATAGTTTTACTTAATGTTCACAAGTGAGGCGTTTCGCCTGTTCCAGGCATCATCAATCGATAAGAACTCTTGTTAATCGTGACCGAGGCGTCAAACGTAATTGAAAGTCCCATAGAACTGGGAAGTAACAGCCAGGGAGTCACAGTCGATGCTTCATTACATCGCCGATAAAATTCTTCCTACTCGTATCCGAGGCGTTGAACGCGATTAATAGCCCTCAAGACCTGGGAGGAAGCAGTGGCTGTCTGGCTTTTTCCTCCCAGTCTACCAGATTCAAGTGTGTTTACTCGTGTATTCAATTCACTGCGTGACACTTGTACAGTGCCCCGTAATCATATTGCATCTGAACGTGTAAATCAAAAAATGCTTGAAATGGCTCTGAGCACTATGGGACTTAACATCTGAGGTCATCAGTCCGCTAGAACTTAGACCTACTTAAACCTAACTAGCCTAAGGACATCACACACATCCATGTCAGAGGCAGAATTCGAACCTGCGACCGGAGCAGTCGCGCGGTTCCGGACTGAAGCGCCTAGAACCGCTCGGCCACCCCAGCCGGCGACCCATAGTGCTTAGAGCCATTTGAACCATTTTTGAACAACACTAAACTGGGACAACAAACACTAACGAACTCTGGTGGCCGTCCTACCTATCACAGAGAACTGCAACTACAATCCTTTACATACCCACTGACGATGTTTACGTTAGATGGACATCACATCATGTGTTCTTGATGCTTCACTTCCTTTTGTTAAGCAGTGTAGATCAGGTCTTCGCACGACAAAAGTCTGAAGTTACTGTTAATATTGCTTGCCAGGCCACTGAAATATAAAATGAACACCAAGGATGACAACACTCTTTCCTGGAGCACACTCGATGTTTCGTGGTGTCCTGCTGAAGACCGTACCACGCTGTTTTCATTACGAGGTCTGTTGTAAAAATTCCGGAACATTTGCAATTTTGCGCCAATGGTGTGTTGGAGCGAAATGCGGTTGGCACCCCGGCAAATGCCTGTTTAATGTGTAACCGCCGGAAGTTTCTGTGTTGCATCTCTGTTAGTTATTGTTGAGTGCGATATTGAGTACAACGTTGTGTTTTCTTCACAATAGGTCGGTAAAGATTCTCAAAGACCAAAAAAAGCTCGTCAGATCAGATCAAATTTCAAAGCCATGCTGATAGTTTCCAGGGACAAACTGTTAGTCGATGGTACAATATGGACGTGTTGCTACGTCTGCGGGAAAATGTGAGAAAGAAACGACCTGAAATGTGGCGAGACAATTCATGGCTCTTACATCACGATAACACACACATACATTCATCCCTGTTGATGCGTGACTGTTGCACAAACAACGAAATCACTGGGCTGCCTCATCCTCCCTACTCTGCAGACCTGACACCTGCGGAGATTTATTATTATTACTTCCAAAGTTGAAAATCCTGTTGGAAGGACGCAGATTTGCAAAGATAGATAAGATAAAAGAAAATTCGCAGACGACGCTTTGCGTGATCCAGCAACAGGCGTACCAAGACTACTTCCGAAAGTAGAAATCACGTTGGGAGCGGTGTATCAGCTGTGGAGGAGAGTATTTCGAAGAAGACCATGCATAGTAAGTGAAAGGTATGCGTAGAAAAATTTTGTGGACCAAGTTCCGAAATTTTTTGAACAGACGTCTCACATAGTGCAGGTCGTATCGAAAACAAGTGCATTTGCCGGGGCATTGTGTTTTGCGACCAGCATAAAGCTACGATTTACTAGCTGCGAGAATTTGTTCCAGCGTGTTGCGGATTCCGTTTGCGTCTTCCGATGCGGGTCACAGGGTGCTGCGTGAAATGTTTTCCTAGGCGCGGAGCAGTGTGCGTCAGAACTTAAAAAATGTTTTTTACAATTTGGTAACTGCACCCGATAGTGATACGAGAACTACCTCCTGATACTTCTGACTCAATGAAAATTTTGTGTTATTGAAATCGATAAGATTTTAAGAAAAGTCAATTTTTCGCGCTACTTGATAGTTATCACGCCGTATCTCCTAAACGACACTACTGGCCATTAAAATTGCTACACCAAGAAGAAATGCAGATGATAAACGACTATTCATTGGACAAATATATTATACTAGAACTGACATACAATTACATTTTCACGCAATTTGGGTGCATAGATCCTGAGAAATCAGTACCCACAACAACCACCTCTGGCCGTAATAACGGCCGTGATACGCCTGGGCACTGAGTCAAACAGAGCTTGGATGGCGTGTACAGGTACAGCTGCCCATGCAGCTTCAACACGATACCACAGTTCATCAAGGGTAGAGCTGGGCCACCATTGACCAGACGTTTTCAGTTGGTGTTAGATCTGGAGAATGTGCTGGCCAGGGCAGCAGTCGAACATTTTCTGTATACAGAAAGGCCCGTACAGGACCTGCAACATGCGGTTGTGCGTTATCCTGCTGAAATGAAGGGATTCGCAGGGATCGAATGAAGGGTAGAGCCACGGGTCGTAACACATCTGAAATGTAACGTCCACTGTTCAAAGTGCCGTCAATGCGAACAAGAGGTGACCGAGATGTGTAGCCAATGGCACCCCGTACCATCACACCGGGTGATACGCCAATATGGCGATGACGAATACACGCTTCCAATGTACATTCACCGCAATGTCGCCAAACACGGATCCGACCATCGTGATGCTGTAAACAGAACCTGGATTCATCCGAAAAAATGACGTATTTCCATTCGTGCAGCCAGGTTAGTCGTTGAGTACACCATCGCAGCGCGCTCCTATCTGTGATGCAGCGTCAAGGGTAACCGTAGCCAAGGTCTCCGAGCTCTGATAGTCCATGCTGGTACAAACGTCGTCGAACTGTTCGTGCAGATGGTTGTTGTCTTGCAAACGTCCCCATCTGTTGACTCAGGGATCGAGACGTGGCTGCACGATCCGTTACAGCCATGCGGATAAGATGCGTGTCATCTCGACTGCTAGTGATACGAGGCCGTTGGGCTCCAGCACGGCGTTCCGTATTACCCTCCTGAACCCACCGATTCCATATTCTGCTGACAGTCATTGGATCTCGACCAACGCGAGCAGGAATGTCTCGATACGATAAACCGCAATCCCGATAGGCTACAATCCGACCTTTATCAAAGTCGGAAACGTGATGGTACACATTTCTCCTTACATGAGGCATCACTACAACTTTTCATCAGGCAACGCCGGTCAGCTGCTGTTTATGTATGAGAAATCTGTTGGAAACTTTCCTCATGTCAGCTCGTTGTAGGTGTCGCCACCGGCGCCAACCTTGTGTGAATGCTCTGAAAAGCTAATCATTTGCATATCACAGCATCTTCGTCCTGTCGGTTAAATTTCGCGTTTGTAACACGTCATCTTCGTGGTGTAGCAATTTTAATGGCAAGTAGTGTAAGTGTCGTACAACAACATAACTTTATAATTGCTTTCAGTAGCACATGTCGATAACGTCTGCAAAAGTTTGGCCAATAGAGTCGGTAATAGTGAGGTAATAAATTAAAATGTAACGTCTGACGCGGAACTTTTACGAAACCGACGTCCAAAAGCGACAAACTTCTTCCAGTTACATTTTTTTGTGGGGGGTGAAAGCGAGAAAAAGTTTCGGAAATGTTTGAGGTAATTTTTACAGTCCGTTTGAAGTCGTTTTTTGCTATAATTTCTCCTAGACGAAAGAAGTTTTCGTGCAGTTTATCTTAATGCTAGGCTCGGGGCAGTGCAGCGCGGCAGTAACAGCGGAGGCAGCGAAGGCCAAACATTAAGCGCAGTGCTAGAGCTAAAAAACTGTTAATCGTGGCACTCCGAAAGTACATGGAAGTCAAGGAAGAGGAGGGCTGTACATCATTGGAAAAAGTGCTCAGGAAGCGCTGAGCAGTGAGACAAATGTTCTTGAATCGTCGAGAAGGAGCATATAAAATTTTAGTTACAAAACATTTGCTCGACGATACGGAGAAGTTTAAGGCATTTTTCAGATTCGCTCCCAACCAGTTTCATTATCTTCTTTCGTTAACTGGAGACAAATTGAGAAGTAATTCCTGGAACCGAATGGCAAAACCGGTTACACCAGCAGAAAAACTCAGTTTCTCAATAATAAGTAACGATAGTGTAAGTTGTTGGGCTATGTGGTTTAGTAATGGTTGTTTTATCTACGGCTGTGCCATTATTTCAGTAATATCGATTGTTATAATACGCTTTGCACTGTTTTGTCATTGTTCCACTAGAATAAATGCTAATTCGCCAACTTCCGTTACGTACATACGAGTGGTTTATACTGCTTCCGACGGAAGCAAATGCGACAAAAATATTGACTCTGTACTTTCAAGAAAAATTATTGCAGTAGAAATAAATAAAATTATACTACATGGCATAATACAGAAAATATGTTTCACTTATCATAGGTATCAAATTTTGCAGCAGTGAGATTATTGGTTCAAATGGTTCAAATTGCTCTGAGCACTATGCGACTTAACTTCTCAGGTCATCAGTCGCCTAGAACTTAGAACTACTTAAACCTAACTAACCTAAGGACATCACACACATCCATGCCCGAGGAGAGATAATTGTTGTAGTTTATAGGACCTTCCTCACTGTCAACAGTTGGGACAGAAGCAGGAAGGCTGCTGTTTTTGTACCGAAACGTGTTGTTGCCATATCCTTGCTCTCTCTGGTTTGTGGTGTCTAAGTCCATCACAATGCTGCAAATCTGTTTTTTGGCTTCGCATAAAAGGTCGGATCTAATTTTTTTTACTGTTGCTGCCATGGATTGGAAGAACAAATCAGTTTCGTCCTCAGTTTCAGCCTACGTTAGCTTTTCAATAAATTTAAAAAAAGTCTGTCGATCTTGACGTCTTTCTTTAACGAGTTTTGTTTTGTTTGCTGCGGGTCTATGAGCAAGTGGAGGAGAGCTGTTAGGTTCCAGAATGGTTCTTTCAGCATTAACAACTGAAGCTGTGGAGTCGTCATCTGGCGGGTGGTTGTCATCATCGACTGTTGCCTGTCTCTCTTCAGTAGACTCCATGTATTCCGTGTCGACATTGGAAAACGTTTTCCTGTCATCCTCCACGCTATAAAGGAATCGAAGTCTGTCCCAGTACACCGCTCTTTTCCTCGTGGCTGCTGGCCCAGTTGTCGTAGACATTTCTAGTTTCCTGTATCTCCTAAAATGATCTTGGATATTTCTCCATCGCCCTTTGCACGGCGCTCCTGAAATCACAACAAAAAATTAGCATTGTCATTAAATTTCATAAGTGTTGTTATGTCTTGAATTTTGTGTCAGTTTCAAGTTCGAGTGCTTACTTTTCATCCAAAGTATTTTAGTCCCATAATTTTCTCAAGTATCTTGTAACTGGGGAATTTTTCCATTCTCTGCAATTCTCACATGGCATTTCAGTGTCTGCGATAAGTACATTTGTGCCCCATGTTATCGAGGCACTTGAACAAGCAGTGTTACCTAAATTTTTACCTCACTCTGACCACATAGACTGGGGAGGAAGGCAGAAGAATTCTGGACTCGTTGGAAATTTCCTAATGCTGTTATTGCACTTCATGGTAAACACGTTAGGTTCAAATGGCTCTGAGCACAGTGGGACTTAACTGCTGAGGTCATTAGTCCCCTAGAACGTAGAACTACTTAAACCTAACTAACCTAAGGACATCACACACATCCATGCCCGAGGCAGAATTCGAACCTCCGACCGTATCAGTCGCGCGGTTCCAGACTGAAGCGCCTAGAACCGTTCGGTCAAACCGCCCGGCTAAACACGTTAGGACTGTAGCACCTAACAAAAGGGGAAGTCTATATTACAACAACAAAGGCTACTTTTCAGGAGTGCCTTGCCATGGTGGATGCGAAGCACAAGTTCCTGGTCTTTGACATAGGCTCTTACGGCAAAGAGGGAGACGCAGGAGCATTCAATAAATCGGGAATTGGGTGACTGGTAAAAAATGAATCAATTTTTCTTCCCGCCACAGGTATTCCCACAATCAAATCTGCTATTGCCTCATGTCATACTTTGCCACAAGCCCTTCAAATTAGACAAACGCAAGAAGATGGACGTAAAAGAAACTTCAGTTACCAGTTAAGATAAACACGAGGAGTTAGAATGCTTTCGGTATCATGTGTTTCACACACAGAGTTTTCTTTGCTCCTATAAATATTAAAGTTGAGTCTATAGATAAAGTGATTCCAGTTTTCTGATGCTTGCACAACTATCTGAGAGAAGACTACCAGTCCCCACAGCCTTATAACACAGCTCCGTCAGAAATTAATGAACTGCCCAACCCTTGATAGGAGTTGGAGGTTACCCCGAAGCTGAGGGATTCACTATGAGAAGCGGATTCACTGATTACTTCAATTGACCGAATTTTAATCGACGTTGACAGTACTGATCACACTAACAACATCCAATTCATGATAAGTATGGTAAACAATTAGTACAAATATATTTATAAATGTAGTACATTCGATATAAGAAAAGACATTTCTACTTAATTGTTTTATTCATTTTTCTTTCGATTTCTGCCCAAATGGAGTCCTTTTTCGTTTGATTTTTTACTTTTAGGAAGCCAGTGCGGTATGTTCATCCTCTAAGGCAGAGTATCCGTCAGCTGACATTGCTTGTGATTGCTTCTGCAACAACTCTATTAAAAATCGTCTGTTGTTGCCTGTGCGCGCGAAATAACACTGAAGGTGTTATCTGGCTGTTGCCAGGTTGGACTACCCCCACTCCTCCGGCCAAGAAAACCGCTGCGACGTGCGGGACGGACTCCTGCCGAAGCAAGCGAGCGAGCGAGCGTTTCCGACACCCCCCGGGGATGACAAGGCCGCCCAGCAGTGTTAGTGACGTCACACTAAGCGGCCCGCAGCCGACGCAGCAGTCCACGGACACCTCCGTACAGACGCGCCTGATGCTAACCATCTTCTGTCCGTCATACAGAAAGGAGCGAACTATAATTCCAACCAAAGACCAAATTATATATATTCTTGTAAACAGCGTAAAGGTTCATAACGAAATACCGATTACATATACGGGCAGGAATAGGTTCTAGAACTCCTCTGAAAAGTGTTTATCTTCAGTACCAGAATGAACATCAAATTGTCAGGTTTCCTAAATAGAAAAGCACTTTGTTAGTAACAGACAGCAATAATGAGACTTGCAGTTGGTGATTTCTACGTGGAAAAGGAAATAAGCTGTAGAGAGATTGAAAATGGTAAGCAAAGAGAGCCTCAGCCTTTTGCTCACATTCTTACATGTAATGCACTTGGTTGTTTTTCATTTCCTTACCTTTCATAACATTTTTAATATTGTTTCAAGAAATGTATCTTCAATAGCAGAGTGAACTTCAAATTGTCAGGCTTTTCTTAAAGGAAAGAGCAGTCCCTTAGTATCACAGTGCAAGACAGAATCTTGTGTTCAGTGATGTCTATGTTAAAAGGAGAATATTTGATATCTATCTTTTGTTTCCATTCTTTATTACTGGCGATACACTTGCAAAAATTCTTGAAAAGAGCTGTCACCATGAACATATGAATAAATCCACAATAGTCATGTGTTTTATGAGATAAAGCGAACTCTTGTTACCTTATTGTAAACGAAAGTTGTGAGGGTTTTGCTATGTATGACAGTGTTTAAGATAATTTACTTTCACTGTAATAGCTTGAAAATGTTAAGTCCTGCTGTCAGTTGGCATTTGTCTCCACCTGTATGCGAGTTTTAAAGCTAAATAGTGTTCTGACAGTTATAAAATAGTGGCAAAGTTCTTCAATCGATTAAACTTATTCCTGCCCGTATATGTAATCGGTATTTCGTTATGAACCTTTATGCTGTTTACAAGAATATATATAATTTGGTCTTTGGTTCGAATTATAGTTCGCTCCTTTCTGTATGACGGACGGAAGATCGTTAGCATGAGGCGCGTCTGTGCGGAGGTGTCCGTGGACTGCTGCGCCGGCTATGGGCCGCTTAGTGTGACGTCACTAACACTGCTGGGCGGCCTTGTCATCCCGGGGTGTCGGCGTTTCTCGCAGCCGGAGCTCGCTGCGGCACTGCGTTGTCCGCACCCTAGGAAAACGGCCTTGTGTGTTCACATTGTGCGAGTCGGCAGCGGCGTCTCGCACACGTTTTACGCTGCACGCTGCGGGAAATTACCGCAGCTAGGAAAACGCAGCTTAACAGGCGCCGTGTTGTGGATCCGGTCCCCGGGTACCTGTTGCGTGTGGAGTTGTGCGCTATAATAACCAGGCGACTGCTCGTTTCCCTGCCAGCCGGCCCGGCTCCACGCGGCCGGAAAACCAGCCGCGCGCAGCAGCTGCGTCCTCTCCTCTCCTCTCCCCTCCCCGCACGCTGAGTAACCGGCGATAGTCAGCCGGCAGCCGTCGCGGGTGTAGCTATCCCTCGTGAGCTATCCGGCAGTCGTGTTTCCAACCTCCTGCAGGTGGCGCAGGCACGGTCGACTTCCGGCCAATCATCATTGCACAGTGGGTTCTCCCACCCAGCCTCCCCCACTGCCGATTTAGGTCAGTCGCTCACCAGTAGCGGACGTGTGGTCACTGGCAGTCAGGCAGTGCCCTAGCCGATGGGGATGGGAAAAACCGCTACCGACGTCTTACAAGGGGAGGCCACGACGTTTGGAATGCGGATTTACTGCAAACTTCGTACACTCGTAGTACTCCATTAGGACAACAAAATGTGTAAGCAGTAGCGAATACTTCTCAAGCGTTATTGAGAAAATCGCAAGATAATTTCTATCGTCAAATGTCGTCAAACATATACACCTGTGCGTGGCCGTTTTTACCATGAAGCGCCGACAGCCGAGCGGTTAGCGTTCAAGCCTCATAATCACTGGTGACTGGATCGAGTCCCGCTCGTCAGTTTTTTTTATTTATTTATAACACAGTCATTTTCTTTACTATTTATATTGCAGTTGACGTAATGGGAAAAATACGTGTAATCGGGTGAACTTTTATTAAATTTACAATGTTATTTGGCAGTCTACACATTTTTATTATCACAAATAATATAATTATTGAAACTTCCTGGCAGATTAAAATTGTGTACCGGACCGAGACTCGAACTCGGGATCTTTGCCTTTCGCGGGCAAGTGCTCTACCAACTGAGTTACCCAAGCCCGACTCACGCCCCGTCCCCACAGCTTTACTTCTGCCAGTACCTCGTCTCCTACCTTCCAAACTTTGCAGAACTAGCACTTCTGAAAGGAAGGAAATTGCGGAGACATGGCTTAGCTAGTTCTGCAAGGTTCGCAGGAGATCTGCTGCACTTTGGAAGGTAGGAGACGAGGTACTGGCGGAAGTAGCTGTGAGGACGGGGCGTGAGTCGTGCTTGGGTAGCTCAGTTGGTAGAGCACTTGCCCGCGAAAGGCAAAGGTCCCGAGTTCGAGTCTCGGTCCGGCACACAGTTTTAATCTGCCAGGAAGTTTCATATTAGCGCACACTCCGCTGCAGAGTGAAAATCTCATTCTAGAAATATAATTATTCATAACTGCCGACTAGTAAACGGCCAAACGCATAAAGTGATACTGAAAATGTATGCTTTCCGTGATTTGAGAAATCCCTTATACCTGGAAGGAGCCCTAAACGACTTGTTACCTCCAAGTTTTGACCGACACAGACGGCTTTCGAAAGATGTACAATTAATTGTCGCTTTCGATATTACGACTACAAGTTGCAGGATGGTATTTTTCGTAAAAACATGAAAAACAAAGTTACAGCACCAGCTGCATTGAATAAATGCTATGTTTCCGCACACGCAAGGTCTTTTGAGGTTTTCCGTGGAAAAAACAAAACTCGTTAACATTTTCAAATGGTTCAAATGGCTCTGAGCACTATGCGACTTAACTTCTGAGGTCATCAGTCGCCTAGAACTTACAACTAATTAAACCTAACTAACCTAAGGACATCACACACATCCATGCCCGAGGCAGGATTCGAACCTGCGACCGTAGCGGTCGCTCGGTTCCAGACTGCAGCGCCTAGAACCGCACGGCCTAACGGTTTCCAAAACCTCTCTTTCAGCCGATAATTTGGAAGCAAACCATGCATAATGCAGCATTTCCCTAAATATCTGCGCTGATCATTGGTCATGTAGTATCGAGTGTATTTTAATAGCGTCTTCACGAGAAGCTTCTCGTTCTCTTTCGATTAAATACGAACAATTTTGAAGACACGGACAAGCATAGATTTTCAGTATCACTTTATGCATTTGGTCGTTTACTAGTCGGTAGTTATGAATATTACATTATTTGCGGTGATAAAAATTTGTAGACTGCCAAATAACATTGTAAATTTAATAAAAGTTCATCCGATTACACGTATTTTTCCCATTATATCAATTGTAATATAAATAGTAAAGAAAATGACTGTGTTAGATATTAAAAAAAACTGACGAACGGGACTCGACCCAGCGATCCAGCAGCTTGAACGCCAACCACTCTGCTCCCAGCTCTTCATAGTAAAAATGGCCACGCACAGGTATACATATTTGACGACCGAAATTATCTTGCGATTTTCTCAATAACGCTTGAAAAGTACGCGCTACTGCTTACACATTTTGTTGTCCTAATGGTAGTGCTACGAGTGTATGAAGTTTGCAGTAAATCCGCGTTCCAAACGTCGTGGCTTCCCCTTGTTAGTTCTTAAAAACGGTATTTCTCGGTATTTGTTTGGTCTGAGTCATAAGATTTTTTCTTTTTTTACTGATAACCGGGTATAAAACCGATGCTCGATTTACCATAGTACTGGTGAACAATTTTTTCGTTTTAGATAAATTAAAAAAAAAATAGTTTGTAGGGGTTCTGTATAGCACATGCTGGCTGCTGCCAAAGTTTCGATGTCACAGTGTAAATAAATACAGATTGTGTAAAAGTGTGTGAAGTCATGTACCAGATGGCCATCAAAATGGAAGCAGACAGATGGACACTAACGAAAAAAACCGCCCATACTGTCGCAAGCCAGCAACCAGCGTTATACTAGAGACACTGATGTAACTTCCAGGAAACCATCTGGAGGTGAACCTGAAAAGGTTCGAAAACTGCTTCATGGAATAATAAATAATTATTCAAAAATAGTGACTGGTTGCAGTTTTATGTATTTACAACTGTTTTTCTTTTTTTCATCTCCGGTCTAACCTGACTGTTAAAACCGCTCAAAACAACCGGTTCCTGAAATAGCAGATTCCCTTTTTTTTTTTTTTTTTTTTTTTTTGCAGTTATTTCCACCAATAAACATGGACGTAATAGAAAAGTTCAAAAATTCTACGACTCCCTCAGAGTTTTACGTTATAAGTTTCAAGATACACAAAATTAAAATAACAAATTAAATTGGTAAATAAAAGAAAGGAGTCAGACTACAGATGAACACTTCATAGAACGAGTATTTTCAAGATATTTCCCAATAGAGATTCGACATTAGATTAATTCATTACCTATTAAACTTACAACTGTTGTCACGTAATTGTTCCTGGAAAAGATTATGTTTTGCGCACTACCTAAATCCTTCATTTCAATTTTTTGAAAGAGCATTTTTATTTTTGCCAACAAAAATCCATTATACTAAAATTTTCGCTATACAGCAGAGGTATATTTCACTAAAACACGCCTTTTCATTCGAAATAGTAAAAGGAAAATACTGTATAAAGGATGTTACGGCATGCGTAGTAAATTAAAAACTTACCGGTGTATTCATAGTGTACAAAAAATAACAGATCTGATGCCTGTATCTACATAATACGCCCGTATCTGCTTGCAGCCCATAGAAACGGATACCTTAACATGAAAAATAACGTCCGCAACCTGTGTCCTCTCTTTAGCACCGACTGTTCGTAATGCCCAAATAGTGCTGTCATCCTCAATTACAACGTGATTTTTAATAGAGATGTAAGAAATTACAATCAGGTGAATCTTTTGTAGTGCTCAAACGGTAAATACTTTCAGAGAATAGCTGGTAAACGTAGACATAATAAGTTTTCTTTTATTTGCCTATTTTATTTGACGTTTTAATTTCATGTATCTTGAAGCGTATAACACAAAACTCTAAGGGAGTCGTAGAATTTTCCAATCTTGGTGCTGTGTTTTCGTTTATTCTTGGAATAACAGCAAAAAGAAGAAAATCAATTATTTCAGAAACTGGCCATTTGGAGTGGGCTTAACAGTTCGGTTAAAATGGATATGAAAATGATCGGTGTAGCGGAGAACCGCCATCCTTACCACTCGATAGCTTCAAAGATCGATAGGTCTTCAAAAATCGTTAAAGCTCTCGCAAGTATGTATGACTCGGGGGGGGAATTGATATGATAATCGGAATTTCTAGGTTTTTTGCAAAAAATTGATAGCGGTATTGAAATTCATACAGTAAGAGGAGACGTTTAATCATTTGCTGCAGTAATGCTCTATAAGGAATACAAAGCAAAAAAAGGTAAAAATAAACATTTAAACATGCCTATGTACTATGTGCGTATCAGTTCTAAGATGCGGTATCTCTGAGCCTGGATAAAATGTGAAGGGATGTTCTTATTGTGAAATTCCCACTGTTGAGGCTTCCTTCGACGGTCGGAAAACCCATGCCCAAAATATCTGTCGCCGGAAACACCACGCTGACGTCACGGCTCGCAAAGCCCACGGTCGCAAAGCCACAACCTGTGGTACGCCCGCCGGTACGGAGGTGGTGTTCTAAAGTGCACGTCGAAAGTCAGTAGCCGGTGATCCTGACTGCTTAACCAGGTCACTGGTCAAATGTATGAGCCAAGCGAATAGAGGACTCCCGAGGAAACTACACAGTGAAGTTTTGCCCGAATTTACATAGCCAGACGAAGAGTGGGGAAGTTGACAAATGGAGTATCAACCGACCAGTGTGAGTTCCAGTTTTGCAAAAAAGCTTTAATTGCTTTAGTGTGATCAGGTAATGTTTCCGAAAACTGGACTGTTCCACGAAGAGGTGTGTATCTAACGGTTCAGTGCACTTCTTCACGCCAGTCGACGCAGCTCACGGCTCACCATTTCTGTACAACTACAGAAACCTACAGGCGTTTGAACTTGCTTGCTTGCTTACTTACTGTATTAGAGTCTCCGTCCCACTCTGCAATTCCCACCTCATCTTCAGCACACCCCTACATTATAAAATTTGCGATTCCTTCATGAATTCGTTTATCTTCTCATTAGGTATTCCATTACCCATCTAATCCTCAACCTTTTTCTGCAGCATCACATTTCGAAAGCTTCTGTTCTCTCCGTCCCAGCTGTTTATCGTTCACATTTGACTATCATACAAAGCTACACTCCACATAAATACGTTAAAAAAAAAGAAAACTTCTCAACATGCAAGTTTACGTTCAATGTTAACAAATTCGCCTTTTTTTAAAAATGCTAAGCTTGCTATTGGCCACTCCCGACGGAAGTTAGAGTCCTCCCTTGGGCATGGGTTTGCGAGTTGTTCTTAGCATTAAGTTAGTTTCAGTAGTGTGTGTGTCTAGGGACCGATGACCTCAGCAGTTTGGTCGCTTGGAAATTCACACACATTTGAACAAGGCTGCTATTGCCTGCCAGCATTTTTTTTCCTCTGCGCTTCGGTTATCATCATTTTTCTGTCTGAATACCAAAACTCGCGGTAAGGTAGATGTACCAAAGAGTGGATAGTCCCAAAGAGAGCGCAGCTTGTATTCCTCACTGTTGAGTAAACTCGTCAGCTCGCCACTCATGTAGTCGTGTTCGGAGTGCTACCAGAAAAACGTCATAGAAGTTGTGTGAGGAAACCCTGTGTTTCCGAAGAACAGGTAAGAATGTTTCAGCTTCCTTGATTCAGTTGCGGTACTCTGTTGCCCAAGCTATAGACAGAAAACACGAGTAGTAGCGTTCAATTCTTTATAGCATTTTGAAAGACTGGCTTTCTACCTACCATACTGCATCCACATGTTCTGCAAATGTGACGTTCTCACACGCACATGGCTGCAGTTTGTGGCAGTGTGTGACGAAGGGCTTACTGGCCGAAAGCTTATTTGTGACAGTCTTTTTGTTCTGACTATCTGCACTGCGATTCAGCATCTCCGCTATATGGTGAGTGACAACTTTCCTTTTCATACAAGGTCTACAACTTTGCTTCCGCCGTTTATTCCCGAACATTTGAGGCTTTAATGAAACAAATTGGTTACACATGCATCATTCAAAGTACGTTCCATCGCTAGCCACTGCCTTCCCCCATCTTTCAGCCAGTGTACATCAAAAAAATTGTTCATCTCTTGAAACGATCCATGAATCGATCCAATTTGTGACTTGTTCATAAGATCGGAAGTGTTGGTCAGCCACGCCATGCGCCATTGATCTAAGCAGGTGGCAGTCAGAGGGAGCAATGTCTGGAGAATACGGCGGGTGGGGTAGGACTTAACATTTTAACGTTTCCAAGTACGTTTTGATCTCTTTTGCAACGTGGGGTCGAGCGTTGTCGTGCTGCAAAATCACTTTATCGTGCCTCTCGCTGTACTGCGGTCGTTTGTCTTTTAACGCTCTGCTCAAACGCATTAATTGTGTTCGATAACGAGCACCTGTGATTGTTTCACTTGGTTTTGACATGTCATAGTACACGACGCCGAGCTGGTGCCACCAAGTGCAGAGCATTATCTTGTTGTCGTGAATATTCGGTTTGGCCGTCGACGTGGAACGATGGCTGGGATATCCCCATGATTTTTCGCGTATGGGGTTATCGTAATGAACCCATTTTTTCTCCCCGGTCACAATGCGATGCAGAAGTACCTTCCGTTTTTTCCTCTGAAGCAACAGTTCACAAACGCCGTTCAACGTGTCTTGGTTTCAGCACACACGGGACCCAAGTTCCTTCTTTCTGGCCGGCCGGAGTGACCGAGCGGTTGTAGGCGCTAGAGTCTGGAACCGCGCGACCGCTACGCTCGCAGGTTCGAATCCTGCCTCGCGCATGGATGTGTGTGATGTCCATAGGTCAGTTAGGTTTAAGTAGTTCTAAGTTCTAGGGGAGTGATGACGTCAGAAGTTAAATCCCTTAGTGCTCCGAGCCATTTGAACCTTCTTTCTGAATCATGTCCATAGCCTTAAGACGTTTTGAAAGGGCTTGCCGTGTCACTCCCACTGATTGTGCGAAGTCTTGTTGAGTCTGACGCGAGTCTTCACTCAGCAATGTCTCCAGTTCTACATCTTCAAAATGGTTCAAATGGCTAGGAGCACTATGGGACTTAACTTCTGAGGTCATCAGTCCACTAGAACATAGAACTATTTAAACCTAACTAACCTAAGGACATCACACACATCCATGCCCGAGGCAGGATTCGAACCTGCGACCGTAGCGGTCGCGCAGTTCCAGACTGAAACGCCTAGAACCGCGTGGCCACACTGGCCGGCTCTGCATCTTCGAAAACATTCTCTCTTCCACCACTATGCCGGTCGACGACGTTAAAATCACCGTTATTGAAGCGTTGAAACCGCTCACGACACGTTCCTTCACTAATAGCATCTTTACCATACGTACTTGAGAGCATTCGATGAGACTCAGCCGCTGTTTTCTTCATATTGAAAACACCTCCCGCAAATGACGAGAAATAGGCTCTTAAACTATTTTCAATCAAGAAAAACTGTATGACGCAACACAAATCTGCTATTGTTTGAATGAGGTTGTGGTGACCGAGGTCCAAGCTAACTGCCTGACGTCTGCGAACTGTTTCTTTCGACCGCTACTTACCGTTGTCGCCACCTATCGGCAAGCGGCGGAAGCAAAGTTGTACACCTTGTAATATTGTTACTGTCCATCCTGGATTTCCCGTCATTTGATAGATGTAGAATCAGTATGCCCTTGTGTGTTTGGACATTCCTCGGAAGCCGAAATTGATCTACCTTGAGCTTGACATCTGTTTTTTGGTGTTTTTTTTCCCCTTGATTCTTCTGTAAATAATTTTCCGAAATTTTGGGTCCACGGATTGTGGATTCTCTCCGTCATACGAAGGTGAAATCTGAACGGTCGATACTGTCCGTCTGCAGCGTTCTATTTTTCACCCTGAACACTGTCGGTGTGGGACCGGAGGTACGGTTGCCTGGAGACGGTAGGCACTGCAGCGAGTGTCTGACCTTTGGCGAGTCGAGCCGCGGCGCACGAAAGCGACGTGTCCCAGTTGTCCTGCGGGACCGCCACCACCGCCAGCGCCGTGTTTGCAGCGGCGGCAACAAGTGGCCGGGATCAATATGGCGGCCCTGCCGAGCCGGGACGGGGCAGCGGCAGGCGAAGGCAGCCACCGGCGCTGCGCCCCTCTGGACAGCGGCGCGTTGCTGCTGGTCGACAGCGTCACGGCTGGTTCCTCGCACACCTCTACGATAGTTCGGGCGCGGACCCAAGAGAGCTCACTGAACACTTTGGCTCCAGCCTCACGTGCCATTGCGAACGAGCAGGCCACACCATTCGCTCAATGTCCCTTCCTTCCAAGAGCTTCTTCATTTGCGATACTGGGTGCGATCGTGCGTTCTCTTGCATAAAAATGCATCGTTAAGAAGACGCTTATGTAGAAGGAGTACTGCGTCACATTTACGTTGACCGATGTGTGTGCACTGTTCAAGGATCTGTGATGGTGCCATGAGCATAGTGACTGGACCAACGAGGTGTGGGTTCGCATGACAGCAGATTCAGTCTTCGTAGTGATTCTGGATCTAAACTCATAAGACAGGAAGTGGGAACATGTTGTAGATCCATGAACAATGGCAAACATGATTGTTTCAGTGGTCGAGTGTTATAGAGTGGAGGGGTTTTAATGTAGTATGCGTATACTGACCTCCAGATCCCTACATGAATTTGATTTAATTTGTGGTAAGTTGCTATTACGACGGTGCTGGGCACTACGCACTGTAGATTTAACAGTTACTTCGAGCCCCCACGTGTTATGGCACGAATATATATATATATATATATATATATATATATATATATATATATATATATATATATATATATATAGGGTGAGTCACCTAACGTTACCGCTGGATATATTTCGTAAACCACATCAAATACTGACGAACCGATTCCACAGACCGAATCACAGAACGTGATTCCATTTAAAAAAACGTAGGTTTGTGTTAGAAAACATACTTCCGTGCATTTTTGTATGGTTTGTATTAAACAATTACACTAGCCCCTCTCCTCCCGTTCGGTCTGTGGAATCGGTTCGTCAGTATTTGATGTGGTTTACGAAATATATCCAGGGGTAACGTTAGGTGACTCACCCTGTATATATATATATATATATATATATATATATTGTGTGTGTGTGTGTGTGTGTGTGTGTGTGTGTGTGTGTGTGTTACACTCAACACTCAGCTTAACTGAGCGGTCCAGAGATGTGGCTGGTCTCACTGTTTGGCTACGTTTTTCGTCATACGGTGCCAGCTCACAGCTGTCGTAAACTCATATTTCAAGCTGAAAAAATATATAAAAAAATAATGCAGGCACGTATTCCAATGAAATTTAAAAATATTGAGTAACCCACATTGATTTATAATTTGAACAAGTACTTTATTTCTATTTTGCACGAACAGTCTTCAATATATTGACTAAACACTTAAAATGCAATCTGAGGGGCTTCTTGTAAGCGTCGCCATTAATAACTGATGCTACAAGACTTCACTATAAAATTCATATGTCGTGATCACGGCACTCCACAGTCTGTTCACAGTTCACAAAATACACTGCTGTCAGCTGTCCTAAACCACTATATTGCGCTCAACTTGAGCGTTTTCGAACGTCGCTACATACACATTTGTCCCGATCGCGGCTACCAACGCAGTACTACTCGCTAGATGCGCGACACGCCAGGCTCTTAGCGTCGCTCAAACTCCACTGTCCTCAAAGATGGCCGCCCTACTCACCCTCGAAACGACTGCCTAATTGAAAACAATGTTTGACAACAACAAAAAATCACAAATATTCTAGAACTAAACACAAAAACACACATAATATATTGAAGAATATGGAAATTTTCGAGGCAATAACAATTTGAAGTCCAATTTTTTGTACCTGCCCTAGTTTTTTCACAAATAATGCACTTGTGGCGTCATTTTGCTTTTCCCGGATTTTTGATACTAAACATAAACAAACAAAAATACATAATTAATTACTCATTCACCTTTTTAAACGTTAGAATGTTGCCCCTAGTTTCCTCTCTTTAAATTTATTTATTATCAAAAACACAGTTTCCCTCAGGCTAATTCCATATTCCGACCTCTCATTCAGAAATGGTACAGATTCTGCCAAATTGTTTTTGCTGAATTGAGCAGTTGCAGCCAGACATAAATGTCTTATGGGATAACAGCAATCAGTGATTTTATAATGTTACTTAAAATCCGTCTTGATTGCAATTTTTTAAATTCATATGACCGGTTTCGGTTCATTCAGAACCATCTTCAGATCTGTAAAAATAATGATACTAATTTACTATTTCACGGAAGCAAATCTTTTTCATCCTATCTAATCAACATCAAATGTACCGGAACGTACCTGATATTTCAGTTACAGGAATAACCCGTCCAAATCCAGCAACTTTCACATGCTACGTCACATAAAATTGGTTGGCAGAGTGCACGTCATTTATATTAATTGTAACACTATTACCGACAGGTGGCGTCTGGTACATTTGTTACATTCCAGTTGCACATACTGTATTCAGCAGATCTTTTTTATATTAAAAATACTTAATTAAAATATGTACATGTCAAGGTTAAAATCTGTACTTGTCAGAATTAAAAAACCGTAAAATTGTCATTTTTGTACGATCTAAAAAGCATAGGGCGATTTATATATCTATGGTGCTGGTGTGAACTAGTTTTCCTCTACGGGCTGCTTCCGTGGTTCCCGCCATTTCGGTTCGCTCAGTCGTCTGACGTCCATCGCCGCGGGCAAGAGGGCCGCACAGGACCCCGTCAACGACGCCAGGCGCTGCACGCGGCTTCCGGTTCCAGCTTCTCCAGCGCGCACCATCTCTCATCCCTCGGCCCGGATCTCCACACGCAACAGTTGTCATCTTAGTAGGTCGTCATAAATGCTAAAATAGGCGTTATGATTGAATTCGCTTTGCTCGTTGAAGATTAAATCCGGATCTTTATTTTTGTGGGAGTATATTTCAATCTCTTCCAAAATGTTAAGAAACCGTCCCTTATGAGCTCTATGCAGGATGTCTAAATTGTGTTCAATGTTCGTGACTGACAAGGGGAGGCCGCCAATTGTGAAATTCAGATTTTCTCTGCCTCGTGATGGCTGGGTATTGTGTGCTGTCCTTAGGTTAGTTAGGTTTAAGTAGTTGTCAGTTCTAGGGGACTGATGACCATAGATGTTAAGTCCCGTAGTGCTCAGAACCATTTGAACCTCTTCTTTATCTTCCTATAAATATTCATCACCTGCTTAGACGTATATCCGTTCGCTACGACCACTTGTTTTAAAATACTTAACTCCTTTTCTACTTCCTGTTGGCTTAGTGGCAATCTTAGTAGCCTGTATACCATCGATATATAGAGCAGACTGGTAGGAACTTTGAAACCAGATTCAGGGAGCACACCTACTCTCAAAACAAACCAGCTTTTGGGGCGCATATGGCTGCGACAAAGCACTCAGTCACGAACATTGAACACAATTTAGACATCCTGCATTGAGCTGATAAGGGACGGTTTCTTAACATTTTGGAAGAGATTGAAATATACTCCCACAAAAATAAAGATCCGGATTTAATCTTCAACGAGCAAAGCGAATTCAATCATAACGCCTATTTTAGCATTTATGACGACCTAAGATGACAACTGTTGCGTGTGGAGATCCGGGCCGAGGGATGAGAGATGGTGCGCGCTGGAGAAGCTGGAACCGGAAGCCGCGTGCAGCGCCTGGCGTCGTTGACGGGGTCCTGTGCGGCCCTCTGGCCCGCGGCGATGGACGTCAGACGACTGAGCGAACCGAAATGGCGGGAACCACGGAAGCAGCCCGTAGAGGAAAACTAGTTCACACCAGCACCATAGATATATAAATCGCCCTATGCTTTTTAGATCGTACAAAAATGACAATTTTACGGTTTTTTAATTCTGACAAGTACAGATTTTAACCTTGACATGTACATATTTTAATTAAGTATTTTTAATATAAAAAAGATCTGCTGAATACAGTATGTGCAACTGGAATGTAACAAATGTACCAGACGCCACCTGTCGGTAATAGTGTTACAATTAATATAAATGACGTGCACTCTGCCAACCAATTTTATGTGACGTAGCATGTGAAAGTTGCTGGATTTGGACGGGTTATTCCTGTAACTGAAATATCAGGTACGTTCCGGTACATTTGATGTTGATTAGATAGGATGAAAAAGATTTGCTTCCGTGAAATAGTAAATTAGTATCATTATTTTTACAGATCTGAAGATGGTTCTGAATGAACCGAAACCGGTCATATGAATAAAAAAAACTGCAATAAAGACGGATTTTAAGTAACATTATATGCTCAATTCAGCTCTATTAGCCGCATCCGTATACACTTTGTTTATATTAATCGGCCAAAGCATTGCAGAAATATTGTCTTTTGAACTTCCATACATTTACAATTTTTAAGACAAGAATAACTTTTAAACTATTATATTTTTGTGCCGCGTGTAGATAACTTAGCTTTACAAATGTTTCTGTCCATAAGTTCCAACCCGCATCTCCGTGTCACTCCTAGTTTCCTTTTTATCAATTTTGCTCTCGAATATAAATTTCTCCAAGCGCGCAAACACGGCCATGCGTGCCCCTGCCAAGCTCCCGCTAGCGTTTTCCCAAGGTCGGGTAAACATTAGCCGCTCGCCACTGCCCTGCCGCAACCGCCATCCACGTGCTCTGCGGCGGGAAACAGCCGCTCTAATCTCCCCCCACAGCTTGTACCCTCATAACCCCCACCCCAAAAACATTCTACTACAAGCCAGAGTCGAATCGAAGAATTTGGTCGTCTGGGGGAAGCTTGGCTCCAAATTTTCTCGAGCAAGCGATCAGTTTGGGTTTGTGTTGTTGTGGTCTTCAGTCCAGAGACTGGTTCGATGCAACTCTCTATGCTACTCATACACTAAAACTGCGTGCCCTCGGGAAAAATTACGGCTGTAGTTTCGCCTTGCTTTCAGCCGTTCACAGTACGAGCACAGCAAGGCCGTTTTGGTTAGTGTTAAAAGGCCAGATCAGTCAATTATCCAGACCACTGCCCCTGAAACTACTGAGAAGGCAGCTGCCCCTTTGCAGGAACGACACGTGTGTCTGGCCTCTCAACAGATACCCTTCCTTCTGGTTGCACCTGTGGTACCGCTATCTGTACCGCTGAGGCACCGAAGCCGCCCCACCAAGGTTTAGGGAGGGTGAAGGCACCAGAGAGGCAATTCTGGCGTTGCGGTTGATAATGGAAGCAAGACTAAAGATAGATAAAGATTCGTACATAGGATTTGTTGACCTGGAAAAAGCGTTCGACGATGTAAACGGTAAGCTGTAAGGAGAGACGGGTAATGTAAAATATGTACTAAAGCCACGAGGGAATAATAAGAGTGGACGGCCAAGAACGAAGTGTTCGGATTAAAAAGCGTTCAAGAGAGGGGTGTAGCCTTTCACCCCTACTGTTCAATCTGCACATCGAAGAAGCAATGAGGGAGATAAAAGAAAGGTTCAGGAGTGGAATTAAAATTCAAGGCGGAAGGACATCATTGCTACGTTTCGCTGATGATATTGCTATCCTGAGTGAATGCGAAGCAGTCTTACATGGTCTGCTGAATGGACTGAAGAGTTTAACGAGTACAGAATATGGATTGAGAGTAAATCGAAGAAAGGCGAAAGAACACCGACTAACTTGACATCAGGATTGTTGGTCACGAAGTAGGTGAAGTTAAGGAATTTTGCTACCTAGGCAGCAAAATAACCAATGACGGACGGAGCAAGGAGGACGTCAAAAGCACACTAGCACTGGCAAAAGCGGCATTCCTGGCCAAGAGAAGTCCATTAGTATCCAACATAGGCCTTAAAGTGAGAGAGAAATTTCTGAGAAGGTACGTTTGGAGCACAGCTTTGTGTGGTAGTGAAACATGGACTGTGGGAAAACGTAAAGAAAGAGAATCGCAGCACTTGAGAGGTGGTGCTACAGATGAAGCTTGAAAATTAGGTGGACTGTTAAGGTGAGGAATGAGGTGGTTCTGCGCAGAATCGCAGAGGAAAAGAATATGCAGAAAACATTGAAAAGGAGAACGGACAGAATGACACGACATCCGTTAAGACATCAGGGAATGACTTCCGTGGAACTAAAGGGAGCTGTACAGGGCAAAAATTGTAGAGGAAGACAGACTGGAACACATCCAGCAAATAATTGAGGACACAGATGGCAAGTGCTACTCTGAGATGAAGACGTTGGCTCAGGAAAGGAATTCGTGGCGGGCCGCATCGAACCAGTCAAAACACTGATGACTAATAAAAAAAAGTTTTCATGATCTTCTACACTACTGTAAAAGACAAGTCGTTGTTTAACGCTGTAATCAAAAATCTCGGCAAGTACTTGACCGATTTACTTCATAGTTTTACACCAAAGTCCATTAAACATTTCGGTGGACAAAGGCTGTACATTTCGTTAATATTAATATGCATGTAATATATAAAGGGGAGACGTTGATACCAGAAATCCCATAAAGTTGTTAGATTTCCTTCACATTCTGTCAAGACACTCGAATGAGGATTCAGACCGACGTAGAATGTAGATCGAGCTGACAAAAGCCATGGATACGTCGTAATGTAGTGTCGGACCTCGCCTTGTCCGGCGTAGTGCAGTAACTCGCCCTGGCATGGACACAAGAAGTCGTTGGAACGTCCCTGCAGAAGTTTTAACCATGCTGCCTCCATAGGAAGCCGTAACTGCGAAAGTGTGGCCGGTGCAGGATCTTGTGCACGAACTGACCTCTCCGTTGTGTTGCAAAAATGTTCGATGAGATTCATGTCGGGCGATCTGGCTGGCCAAGACATTCGCTCGAACTGTCCAGATTATCCTTCAAACCAGTCACGAATGATTACGGCGTGGCGACATAGCGCATTGTAGTTTACAAAAATTCCGTCATTGTATGAAGGCTTTCACGACCGGATGACATATCTTCTGGTAAACCTTGCGGGATGTAAGGTCGTGGTCCACGAAGCTGAAGCACTCAATCCATTCCATGTAAACACAACGCATACCAGTAGGGAACGACGGCCGGCCGGTGTGGCCGAACGGTTCTAGGCGCTACAGTCTGGAACCGCGCGACCGCTACGGTCGCAGATTCGAATCCTGCCTCGGGCATGGATGTGTGTGATGTCCTTAGGTTAGTTAGGTTTAAGAAGTCCTAAGTTCTAGGGGACTGATGACCTCAGATGTTAAGTCCCATAGTGCCCAGAACCATTCGAACCATTTGGAAACCACCACCAGCTTGCACACTGCCTTGTTGACAACTCGGGTGCATGTCTTCGTGGGGTCTGCGCCACGCTCGAAGCCTACCACCAGCTCTTACCAGGTGAAACCGGGAAGCGTGTGACAAGGTCACCGTTTCCCCGTCGTCCAGGGTCCAGCCGATATGGTCACGAGCCGAGCATCTACATCTACATCTATACTCCGCGAGCCACCTTACGGTGTGTGGCGGAGGGTACTTATTGTACCACTATCTGATCCCCCCTTCCCTGTTCCATTCACGAATTGTGCGTGGAAAGAACGACTGCTTGTAAGTCTCCGTATTTGCTCTAATTTCTCGGATCTTTTCGTTGTGATCATTACGCGAGATATATGTGGGCGGTAGTAATATGTTGCCCATCTCTTCCCGGAATGTGCTCTCTCGTAATTTCGATAATAAACCTCTCCGTATTGCGTAACGCCTTTCTTGAAGTGTCCGCCACTGGAGCTTGTTCAGCATCTCCGTAACGCTCTCGCGCTGACTAAATGTCCCCATGACGAATCGCGCTGCTTTTCGCTGGATCATGTCTATCTCTTCTATTAATCCAACCTGGTAAGGGTCCCATACTGATGAGCAATACTCAAGAATCGGACGAACAAGCGTTTTGTAAGCTACTTCTTTCGTCGATGAGTCACATTTTCTTAGAATTCTTCCTATGAATCTCAACCTGGCGCCTGCTTTTCCCACTATTTGTTTTATGTGATCATTCCAGTTCAGATCGCTCCGGATAGTAACTCCTAAGTATTTTACGGTCGTTACCGCTTCCAATGATTTACCACCTATGGCATAATCGTACTGGAATGGATTTCTGCCCCTATGTATGCGCTGCAGGCGATGTCTTGCTGTTAGGAAAGGCACTCGGCGCCGAGCACCTGCTGCCACAGCTCAACAGTGCCAAATTTCGCCGCGCTGGCGTAATGAATAAAGTGGTCGTATGTCCCACATTGATTTCTGCTTTTATTTCACGCAGTGTTGCTTGTCTGTTACCACTAACATCTCTTCGCAAACGCTGCTGCTCTCGGTCATTAAGTGAAGGGCATCAGTCGCTGTATTGTCCATTGTGAATAGTAAAGCCTCAAATTTGGTATTCTCAGCACACAGATAATACTGTGGATCGCCGAATATTGAATACCCTAACGATTTTCGAAATGGAATGGTTGGTTGGTTGGTTTGGGGGAAGAGACCAAACAGCGAGGTCATCGGTCTCATCGGGTTAGGGAAGGACGGAGAAGGAAGTCGGCCGTCCCCTTTCAGAGGAACCATCCCGGCATTTGCCTGGAGTGATTTAGGGGAAAACCTAAATCAGGATGGCCGGACTCGGGATTGAACAGTCGTCCTCCCGAATGCGAGTCTAGTGTGCTAGCCACTGCGCCACCTCGCTCGGTGAAATGGAATGTCCCATGCGTCTAACACCAACTACCATTTCACGTTCAGAGTCTGTTAACTCCCATGGTGCGGCTCAATGACATCGGAAACCTCATCACCTGAGTACAAACAACAGCTGGCCACTGCATTGCCCTTTTATACCTTGTGTACGCGATACTACCGCCATCAGTATACACCACCTGATGAAACGTATCCGGACGCCCCCAAAAACATACCTTTTTCATATTAAGTGCATTGTGCTGCCATCTACTGCCAGATACCCCATATCAGCTACCTCAGTAGTCATTAGACATCGTGACAGAGCAGAATGGGGCGCTCCGCGGAACTCAAGGACTTCTAACGTGGTCTGGTGATTGGGTGTCATTTGTGTCATACGTCTGCACGCGAGATTTCCACACTCCTAAACATCCTTAGGTCCATTGTTTCCGATGTGATTGAAGTGGAAACGTGAAGGGACACGCACAGCACAAAAGCGTACAAGCCGACATAGTCTGTTGACTGACAGAGACGGCCGACAGCTAAAGATCCCTCTCTTACGCCCTATTAAATCCGAAGACTTCATTTTCAACTTTCCCCTCAATTTTTTCTGATAATTTCATACAATTTGCACCATCGTACGCTGTCGACCGCTTCCTCTAAATTAACAAATGCTATGAAAGTGTGTCGATACAGGGACCCAAGTTGAAAAAAAAAAATTATTTGTTGGCTGCCACTTGGTGATTTAAAAATGGATAGCGTGATGCTGGCAAAGTGACACTCTAAAAGCCTACCTTGCTGAACTGTGGGTCGTACGCAGGTTAAATGCGACGAATAACTTTTTGATCATTGGTATGAAACAATATTTCGGTATTGGCGGCATTTTTCGAAGTATGTTTGAAGTTTTTCTCTTCCTTTTACCCCACTACGTCTTCTAGTGAGTGGGTCGTCTACAAGAGATGCCTTTTACAAGAGAGATTCCTCTTCGCACCCCTCAAAATTACTGGTGAGATGTCCCAGTAGATAGCCGGTCTAAAACTGATCACAGATCAGGCTTGAAAACGGGAACAAGATGTACTAAACAGTGAAAAAAAAAAGCAAAATTAAAAACAGTGAAAACTGTAAGCATAAAAAGTAGAGTATCGAGAGGAAATAAATAGCTGTGACGTCTTGGTTACATGGTCACGGTGTTCTACTGTAAACCGGACGAGGCGTGTTCAAACACCTCCCCCCCTCTCCACGTGCCATTTACGGTTTTTGTTTCCCACAACATTATGGACTGTCCGTCTGGGCATTGAAATGTTTGTTGTCTTTCTGTAGTCTTGGCAGTTGTCATACTATACATTTGTTATGGAATATGATATGAGTCATGTGGTAAGAATATGTTACCGTCGCAAGTACATCTGATGAATAGTGAGAGCAGGCGAGATATCACATAGGTGTCTCACAGAAATGAAAACAAATAAACGGGTGTGAACTATGTTACAACAAAAGGAATTCGAGTCAAGACTTTCTAAACGGAACGCAACTCCAAAAATGTTAAAAACGTATGTTTTGACAAAGCACAGAGAATCCATGTGATTGTGAAACTGTTGCCTTCATTTGTTGCAGCTTATGTGACAAACTATTACGTTTTACAAGTTTGTTTGCGTGGCCATCCTCCGCAGCAAGCATAGAAATACTTGTTTTGTAAATAAAACCGCCTTTCCTGCTGCCACTTAACATTTGATGTCAGATACAAAGAACACATGAGAGCCTGATGGAAATATGGGACAAACCACTCCACATTTGCAGAACACCTGAGAGAACAAGACCACAACCAACCACTTGAGAAGATGACAGGAAAATAATAACCCTGTAAGAAAAACACCGCATACAGAAAACCAAAGCACAAAGGAAAACCGTGCTGAACGATCAACTACACGCCAAGCAATTCATTATTTACACTAATAGATAAAATAATAGAATAACGTTCCCAAAGAGGATTAATACGTGTAATAATACCATTCAATATAATAATAATAATAATAATAATAATAATAATAATAATACCACCACCACCCAACATCTTTACACTCACTTATCCATGAACCTCTCCACAGAATATTGAAACGAAAGGTCAAATCAGCTGTCACCTAAGCTTTCAACTACGTACTAACAGCTAGTACATTCATATTCATCACCGTACAATTCAAACCACCAATCTCCACAACAAAAAAATAAATAAAAAATAGTAAAAAACGCTCTTCAGCTCTCTCTCTCTCTCTCTCTCTCTCTCTCTCTCTCTCTCTCTCTCTCTCTCTCTCTCTCTTTCTTTCGTACACACACGCACACACGGTATAAACATCATGAGCCGGCAGGAGTGCTACGGTCGCAGGTTCGAATCCTGCGTCGGGCATGGATGTGTGTGATGTCCTTAGGTTGGTTAGGTTTAAGTAGTTCTAAGTTCTAGGGGACTGATGACCTCAGAAATTAAGTCCCATAGTGCTCAGAGCCATTTTTTGAAGCATCATGAATAGAATTTTGCCTTGAACGTATACTTAGTTAGGTTGGCAATAAGTAGGTAAACAAGCCAAAGAGGAGGAAAAGTGTAATGCAGTTGCAATATTTACGGTCTTGAAAGTAGTGTTCGACGAAATAATATCGAGCGGCAAAAGAACAGCAGTACACCACAAAAAAGGAGAAACATGGTGAACAGTGCGAAGGAGGTCAGAAAGCAAAGTTGTGCTTATGTGTCAGTAAAAAAGTGGTAATGCGACCTCCAGACCACATAAGAGGAAACTCAGATCAGTAAATCGTAAGGAATTACTTATTTACATAAGAAATCGGGACCTGAACTGTTTAATAATCTAAAAATAGCAACTGTATCGTTATAGATTCCACTGATGATGCCTTAGAAAAAAGAAAAAGGCGAAACGAGTATGGGATAAATAAATTAAGTAGCAGCAGGAAAAGGCGGTTTTATTTACAGAAAAAGTGTGTGTGTGTGTGTGTGTGTGTGTGTGTGTGTGTGTGTGTGTGTTTCCCATCATTTCCTCAGGAGTGATCACATTCACATGAACACCTAAAACGGGCAAGGTGGCATATCTCACTCCCTTGCATTGTACTGTGTGTATTGTATGTTAACCGGCTCCCTAGAAACGACGGAGAGGCTCCGTCCCCGCCGCAGCCGCAGTGGTCCACAACCCCACGACGACTACCGCAGTCCACTTCACCCCTCCGCCGCCCCACAACACGAACCCAGGGTTATTGTGCGGTTCGGCCCCCGGTGGACCCCCCAGGGAACGTCTCACACCAGACGAGTGTAACCCCTATGTTGGCGAGGTAGAGTAATGGTGGTGTATGCGTACGTGGAGAACTTGTTTGCGCAGCAATCGCCGACGTAGCATACCTGAGGCGGAATAAGGGGAACCATCCCGCATTCGCCGAGGCAGATGGAAAACCGCCTAAAAACCATCCACAGGCTGGCCGGCTCACCAGACCTCGACACAAGTCCGCCGGGCGCATTCGTGCCGGGGACCAGGCGCTCCTTCTCGCTGCGGGAAAGCCGTGCGTTAGACCGCTCGGCCAACCAGGCGGGCTCTCATTCCCTTACCAGGCATACAAATTAGGTGCGTCGATAAGAGATTCCTTTCGTATGACACACGTACTGTCCCTAAAACCGTGTACGACACTCCAGACAGGTTTTCCGGTGGATGATTCGGTTGACTTGTCGCTTTGTCACGAAACATTTGCGGTTCCCATTCGAAAGCCACTTCCTTGTACAGAAACAACTGCCATTGTAGGTCCCTACTTTAAACCTCGTTGTTGCAAACGGACGTTACACCACGGCACAGACACAAATTTGAATACAGCGGAAAACAAATTGGCACGTGGGAAGTTTAAACACGACTCACCCGTGTGGCAGTCCACCACTGTGACCACAAAACCGTGACGCCGTTGCCCTTTAAGATTGCTGTATGTTGCACTTGTCCTTGGAACGTTCACTGTCCCCCCCCCCCCCCCCTCCCACACAGTTCAAGTACACCTGCTTCCTGTTTTCGTGCTTGGTCTGTGTTCATTTTTTGACGGGTTTTCCACTGAGCCCTCTTACGACTAAATCTGTGGGGTGTGCGATGGGGAGTTTCCCTTGTGAAGCAGTGCAAGTGATTCCGGGACGGTGGAGGGGAGCAGCTCTTGGGCGTGCAGGTAGTCACGTCGGCCATGTGTCCGTCTGAAGCAGTGACGTACGCCTCCACGCCTGGGTAAACGTGTGTCCTCACGTAAGCCAGGAGCATCGACTGCGCACGGTGAGCGCCGTCGCTGTTGGGCCTTGCGCGGACGTGCCCTTGTGCACAGCGTCGAAAGAGGGGAATGGAGGCGTCTCAGACGTTACAGAAGGCTGCTGGTAATTACGTGATCTTATGAGACAAGAAACGAGGTACTCCTCGGCAGAGCTGGGGAACAACAGACAAGATGACAGGATACGTGATAAAGACCTCAAGAAATAACTTCCAGGGAGAGAATTGTAGCGAAAAAATGGTAAGGAAGTCACTTAAATGCATATGTTTCGTAAGTCCCGCCCGGATAGTCAAGCGCCTTAATGCGTCGCTTCCGGGATTCGGGGAGCGAGACTCGCCCGGACGAAATCCGCCTCGCGCAGTAACGACGAAGCATGGTGAGCCGGCGAGCCTGGATGCACTTTTTAGGTGGTTTCGGACATCTAATTAGGTAAATGATGGGCTGGTTCTCGCATCCCCCGCAACAGATAAGCGTTGCGCAAACATTTAGAAAACATCTTCACACTTGAACGTAAGATTTACCGTAGGCACGGGCAAATGGGGGTACACAGATTCCGTCGGGGGGGGGGGGGGGGGGGGAGGAGCTGATTTCAGGCAAGGTGCCCAACTACCAGCTCTGACTAAAATTGCCCAACTACCAGCTCTGACTAAAATTGCCAAAACTCGTATAACAAAACCGATGCCGGATAAGGATAGGGAATAAAGCTGGTTTTTTACAGGTACGCGCTTATAAACTTGGCGTAATTTATTTAATTAGTTCAAAAAATGGTTAAAATGGCTCTAAGCACTATGGGACTTAACATCTGAGGTCATCAGCCCTCTAGCCTTAGAACTACTATAACCTAAGGACATCACACACATCCATGCCCGAGGCAGGATTCTAAATTGCGACCGTAGCAGCAGCGCGATTCCGGACTGAAGCGCCTAGAACCGCTCGGCCACAGCGGCCGGCTTATAAATTCTCGCTACAAAGTTTTCATTTACCCGTCAAAGATATTCAAATTGCTTTCCACCGGACGCACGACAAACTTCCAGGAGACAGTCAGATTCACGCCATAATTTCGTGAGTTGCCGGTCGTCCGCGTGTGAATAAGAGTTGTTGGAGAGCTGCATCAAACCGTTCTGTGGACTGAAGACGACGACAACAACAACAACAACAACAGACACGTATTCTCTAGTTTTTCGGCAGATACTTACATTGCTATTTTTTTCAGTATTTAGCAGGAATCACCCAAAACAAGTGCTGATCACAAAGTCCTCCATGAGACGCCCATTGTTGACGGAAAGCGCAGGTTCGTTTCCCGGTACAAACAAAATGATATTTCAGACGGAATTTTACGCGACCATTCGTTAGAGCAACCGCAAATTGGTCTAGTGTGATATCTATCCCTCGATAGTTAATGCAACCTACATCCATTTCAACCTACTTACTGTACTCAAGCTTTGGGTACATTATAAATTTTGCACCTTCCCCCGAGACCTCTCCGTTACCGAAAAAGCTATTCCTTGAGGCCTCGTGATGTGTCTTCTTAATCTTACCCTTCTGTTATTCAAGTTGTGCTATAAACCTCTCTTGTCCCTGATTTGATTCAGCGCCTTTCCAATAGTTATTCGATCTAGACATGTAATAGTCAGCATTGGTCTTCAGCACATCGTTTCAAAAGCTTCTAATCCCTTCTCGTGTGAACTGTTCATTGCCCATGTTTCACTTCCACACAAGCTCCACTCCAGACAAGTAACTCCTGAAAAAGAGGTTCTAACACTTAAACTTATATTCGATGTTAGCAGTTTTATCAACTGCACGTCCTCTCTACCTTGGCCACCATCAGCTGTTTTGGCCTTAAAATAGCAAAACACATCTATTACTGTCTCATTTCTGAATCTAATTCCCTCAGCATCACCTGTCAACTGCACTGCACCGCCCTTGTGTTACTTTCCTTCATGTTCCTGTCACGACCCCTTCTGGAGACACTCCGTTCCGTTCAGTTGCTCGTCGGAGTTTTTTGCCTTTGCTGACGGAACAGGCACCGTCATCGGATAACCTTAAAGTTAGTTTCTTCTTCATCTTGAATTGCAATTCTCATTCCAAATTGGGGCTTGGTTCCCTTCACTGCATACTCGACGCTCAGGTTGAATAACATCGATTATCGGCTGCAGTCTTCTCTCACTCGGTTCTCAGCTGCTGCTTCCATCTAATGACCGTCGTTTCATACACGAGCACGGCGTGCTGACAATCGCTTCTGGAGAGGTGGGATGTATAGCTGGCTCAATCAGAGATGCATCTTTCTTATTATGTTACCGTAACATTTGGTTTCGTTATTATTATATCATGAAACACGCGCTACTGAAACTGTTTCCATGTGTACAAAAAACTCAGCAAGGTCCTAGACACATGTGATCGCGAGTCTTCCAGTGAAAGTAGCCGGTGGTGGGTTAGCAGCTGACGTGGTGTTTACATACAGAGCGCTCACATTGTTGAAGGCGTTCATAAGACTTCAAGCCGTAAAATGATATAGGAATATTGCATCAAGCATTAATACCTTGTATTCATCATTTGGATTTGCAGCTCCTTGTGTATTTCGTGTTGCAGTTAAAAGTCGTTAGATGTAAGGTCCATCAGTTATGCAAAACACCGTTTTCTCCGAGTTCCCAAACATGTTACAGCACCTCTGTGCTATCGTTAGTGGGTTTATGTTCTATTTAATCTGCGATGTTAACATTTTTACTAAATGATTACAGAATTACGGAAATATTTAGTTGAAACAACAATTTGTTTCCTTTAGATTATACCTTTACATTCGATTTGAATGTTGGGCTCCATAAGGTTCCCTTTCTGTGCAACGACCGTGAAATAAAAAATTATAAAGAATGTAGCAACCAGTCCCGGAAACATAATTTATTTATCTTGTTGCGACAAGATAAATAAATTATGTTTCCGCGACTGGTTGCTACATTCTTTATAACCTTTACATTCGGTTTGTATAGGTTTGCAGGACCACGTGCGTACTATTTCTTACAGGTAGCTTGTCATCTGCAACCAAACGAAGTTGATGAGAAATTTTGTTCGGAGTTAATCTATCATTTTAAGCTTTAAACGTAATTCAGTTTGTCGCGATATTTCCCCTTTATATACGTTTTTACTTAAGTTTTTGTGTCGCAAGCCCATTTTTCTCACCATCCTGATGAGGGGTTGTGAAGCACACGTAAATATATCACATATTTTCAGAAATATGGTCTTAAAAGCACTTGACACTTCACCAAAACACACTGTAATCAAGGTGGTTGTGTCTCAACCAGTCAGTGTTCATTTGTTCAACAGTGAGTTTGGCGCCAAATTTGAATTTTGTTTACATTTTATCTCTCTCTCTCTCTCTCTCTCTCTCTCTCTCTCTCTCTCTCTCTCTCTCTCTGTGTGTGTGTGTGTGTGTGTGTGTGTGTGTGTGTGTGTGTGTGTGTCTAGAGCTTTTAGCTGAGTTGTCTTTTGTATAACGTTCCTTTAATGTGTTAAATAGTGTGCCCTGGTAGAGTATAGTGTGTTCATTTATGACCTTTTTCCCTTCCGCTATTGCCTTCTGTGTGTGGAAGTTTTTTAGTATTCGTAAGGTTGTATTTTAGTTGCCGGGCGGTGTGGCCGAGCGGTTCTAGGCGCTCCAGTCCGGAACCGCGCTGCTGCTACGGTCCCAGGTTCCAATCCTGTCTCGGGCATGGATGTGTGTGATGTCCTTGGGTTAGTTAGGTTTAAGTAGTTCTAAGTTGTAGGGGACTGATGACCTCGGATGTTAAGTCTCATAGTGCTCAGAGTCATTTTGTATTGTAGTTGATTGGTGATTGTGGCCTATTGCTTGGTCAGACAAAACAAACAGCTAAAAAGTGTACACACACACACACACACACACACACACACACACACACACACACACACACACACACACACACACAGAGAGAGAGAGAGAGAGAGAGAGAGAGAGAGAGAGAGAGAGAGAGAGAGAAAATGTAATCAAACTTCAAATTTGGCACCAAATTCATTGGTGAACAAATAACCAGTAACTGGGCTGGGACACTCAACTACCACGATTATGGTGTGTTTCGATGAAGTGTAAAGAGCTTTTACCACCACATTTGTGAACATATGTGTTATATTTACGTGTGCTTCACAACACGTCATCAAGATGCTGAGAAAAAAGGGCTTGCCGCACAAAAACGTAAGTAAAAACGAATATGTACCCGAAATATCGCAACAAACTGAAATACGTTTAAAGCATAATATGATAGGTTAACTCCAAATAAATTTCTCGTCAACATCGTTCGGTTGCAGATGACGAGCTACCTGGAAGGAAATGATACGCAAGTGGTCATGCAAAACCATGCAAACCGAATGTAAAAGTATTAACTAAAGCAAACAAACTGTTGTTTCAATTAAATATTCCGTAATTTTGTAATTATTTAGTAAAAATGCTCACATTACAGATAAAATAAAACAGAAACCCACTGATGATGGTACAGAGGTTCTGAAACATGTTTGGGAACTTGGAAAAAATGGTGTTTTGCATAACTGGCGGGCCTTACATCCAACAATATTAATACGTTGATTAGAATTGGAACGGATCATTTTCGTTAAGTCAAAGTTTACGCACATGTTTGTCTTCAAGTGGGACGTAGTTATGTTAAAAGTAACAAGGTTGCTCTTGGGTGCTCTGATAATGTCGAACAGTAAGGTTTGTACAGGCAATACGCAGGATATATTACGATGATGACGTGAAGATTGATACCGGTTGCAATAAAGAAGTATTATTAGCGGCTCTTGACCTTTTAACTGTGGCGTTCTTCGTTTAACAGTATGGATTCTTTGTAGCCTGGACTGTTTAGTAGTGGTCACGTGTCGTGCTGAGGGGATTGCACTCGCCTTCCGAGCGATGTGACGCTCAGGCGTTCAGACCCCGAAGCGCTCCGGTGCGGCTGATGCATTATGCCGCATGCAATCGATAGTGTGGAGACGACTCAGCCGGCCAGCAAACTAAACTACCCACTCTCCTCGTGTCCACCCTGCCGTTACTTTGACGGCCACGACGGAGGGACACCCGATGCTTTCGCTCCAACACCATTATTTATTTATTACGTTTTTGAGGGCAAAAAAGAAGTCAGTATAGATTAAGAATTGGTCTACCGACGGCCACGTAATCATACTGTACAATGAAGACAAATTACAAATAGTGAAACATAGTTTGAACAAAAGAAGGCTAAAGTGTAAACTGAAAATATCAATAACAAAAACAATACGCCATAAAAATTAAGGTACTAGTCACTAACATGATGACAGAACAGATGTCCCGTTTCCAGTATACAGGATATGACATCACTTTTGAATAAGAAAATTAACACTTACCAATATACTTGTGGCACGCAACAACAACATTAAAAGGCAAAACGAGAAGAGAAAACCTAAATAGAAAAAATTATAATTTGATGGCACAACCCACAGCACTGTACAGAGCATAATGTCGGACGTTAAGATCAAAAGACCAGAGGCTCATTGGAACATATGAAATTAAGTTCCGTAGATCAGTAAAAGGTTGCACAAAAGAAGACAGGAAAAGAAATGAAGATTTGTTAAAAGCCATAGGGATAGAGCCATTAATTGAAAAGTTAATCCAACGGCAGGAGCATTCGAGGGAGCATGTATTGCGTATGTCACCTCAGAGAGAGCGTAGACAAGCGATAGAACATAATGCCATAAGCTATAGTTCTAGACTAGCAGAAGAATATTAAATTTTTTGAGGCTCGGAGAACCGTTAAACCACCAAGAAAGGTTCTCGAAAGCAACGTAAAAATCATACCGTGGCATAAAATAAGAGATGGCATCATATCGTCAAATATTTTACTACGTTTCCGGATATTAAAGTAAACAATGTGAGAACAAATGTTTCTTGAACAGCTGTGACGTAACAAATCACTTAATGGTATAAGAACATACCCCGCTATATGCAAGTGTTATTTCTCCTCATCAACGCATCGTAATTCTGTTTTACAAGGGAGCAAATATCATTGAACGAACATGGCCGTCGGTCTTTCAGCAAACCAACAAAGGAAGTTCGCACCCTCTTTTGTTCGCTGTGTTGTCTACTTTCGTTGTCGACATGAATGTAATGTTGCTAAGAGAAGTATATAGATATTCGAAATGCTCCTGGGATATTAGAGATCCACAGCACAAATGCTGAAGGGGAAGAAATATGGTTGTTAGAAAGGTGTCGAAGCAGGCAAGGCACCGGGGATGTGGGAAAGACACCAAATTCATTAGAAGCTTGCATCAGCGGGAAACAGAATGAATAAGCACGAGCTTTGTATTTCTCTTTATTAAAATGGAAGAGCACAATAAATTTTCTTGAAAGTAAAGAAATGCGGATGTGTATCTGTAATTCTGATTAAAATAAAAGAAATGCGAGAATCTTGATCATCCTCCTTGTTCAGGTTCATGGTGGCTGCAATTACACGGCAGATGTGTCGGTTTTATGGTATAGATTTTTTTCTGGTAAATAAAAATGGCTTCACGATATTTACCCTCCAAAAGGTATATAGCAGATTTCATGAATTATATTGTATTGGAGTTCTCTTCCTTAGTCGTAATTTAGTGGAAGTGTATTGCTTACGTCACTGCAGACATCTGAAACTGTCTCAGATATGTGAGCTGCTGAAATACGGATGAGTCACTAGCGTATGTATGACCAGTTGCTGATAACCAGTGTGTTTATCGGGTTGTGTTGGTCGTTGGCAGTTAGTGTTCTGCTTTTTGAATTTTCTCCTCGATTTATGAGAAGCCGGGGAAAAGTGTCCAGTGGACATGCGTACAAAGTTTTGCTGTAACAGCGTCAGTGTCAGATAAGCTGAACGTGTTTGAAGCTTGCGTACAAATTAATTTTCTTATCCTGAGCCCTTTTGCTTACTTCGTCGTGCAACATAATCTTCCCTAAATATCGGTTTCGGATACACGACTGTATGATGTCGCATGCTGTGTACCGATTATTAGCGAGAAAAACAGCACTGCAGTGTTCATGGGCTGTGTTCGTCATCTCGCGCCCTGTCCAGTCTGAACGCTTGCTGGCAGATGCTACCGAATATCTGTGAATATTAGCGAACTGTCGGCGAATTTTCGTTCGCTTGTATTCTCTTACCTGCGCTCCGGTGTAAACTACGTTTTTCTGTGCTCATTTCATGCAACCGACTATATTATCTGCCAGGAAGTTTCATATCAGAGCATACTGTGGTGCAGAGTGAAAGTCTCACTGTGAAATCATAATGGAGTCTATTAATGACCGAAGCAGAGATCATAGTGGAAGCTCTTGTCGAAGATCGTGTGGTAAATGGTCTGCACTCTGAGAATTGAAAGAATCGAGTGCGGCATCCAGACTTTTCAGAACAAGTACATTTATTTGCTCGAGAAAATAATGCTGGCGAAGACTTCAAACGCAGTAAATGAGCTTTTGTATCTTGTTTTCTTGCTAAGTACCAAATAAGAACGAAAATTATTTTTCTCGCCAAATAATTCCGAGTTCTTCACTGTTGAAGGAATTTTCATTAAAACACGTTAATCCATTTGTGTCGTTATTTATACACAGTGCAGACTTTTTCTCTGTAAAACGTAAATACCTTTTTGCTTTCAAGGCATTTTGTTTCTCTTGTAGGAGAACAGAAATGGGGAAAAAACCAAGACGATGTGCAGCCTTATCAGTGGTACGCGAAACGAACGCAAACAGCTTAGTGATGATTAAGGAGACACGACATCGCAAAACGCATTTCTGTAATAGGAGTGAGTTCGATCAGAACAGGTTAACTTAAAATGTTAGCAGACGCCGCCATATAAATGTTTCTGCGCATGCGCACTGCGCAACATCTACGGAAGTTTGTGGCTCCCCAATTGGCAAAATTTGTAGTTATCGACGTCACAGACACAGTCGCCTCATCATTGACTGCTGATTTAAACGCAGGCACCAAAAGCGCACACACTTCTGTTACTCGATTTTGACAAGAAAGTTGCTCGTTTAAAACGGGCCATGGTTTTTTTTTATTATTTAAGGGGTGAGTAATATTTTTTTCGGTGGGCTGCTGTCCCTTCGATTCTTCTTAATTGTCGTAATCTTTCTACTCTTTGACGTGGAAATCGCACTAATCCTACCAATTGTAATTATCTTAAAAACATCAGACATTATAATCTGGACAGCATCGACAATATTCTTCATTCTAGTCCTATTAGGGGAAGTGGTTTATTCCTACCGACCAGCACTGAACAAAATTATTCCATTCGCTTCCTAATGCACGCGTGTATTTCGTAATATCGTCTCACCAGCGAGCACTTACGTCCTTGAGCGCGTCTGTACACTTTCGCGTTCGCAGACCATCGCCACCTAGCTCGCTAAGGTAAACAGTGGTCCGGCGCACAGCGAAGAGAGTGGGCCTTAGTGAGTAGGTGGGCGGGTGCGTGGGTGGGTCATAGCGACAGCAGCCGGCGGCTCGAGTTACGCGCCGGGAGACCGGAAGTGCGTCCGCAGCCGGCTTCCCCTCTTCCGGTGCGTGGCTACCTCGCGTGCCGACTGCTCGAGCTCTTCTGGGACCACAACAAACACCGCATCTCTAGGCGTCTGCTAGCTGCGGCCTTACTTAGAGTGTTAGTCACCCACGTAAGAGAACACAAATAGCGGTTTGGAATGCTGCGGATTTTCATTTGTTAGTTTTTTTTTTTAAAAAAAAAACTCTTTATTGATACAACAACTACTACAACATTAAACTCAATTGAAAACAAGTTTGATACAATGACTCATAAAAAAACAGCAAACATTATTTGATACATATTGACCCACCACCTTACAAAATTAGTGGGTCCTATTATGATAAAATTTGAAAATTCATGCAGCTTATTATTACTATTATTTTTACTGTTAATTGGCACTAGCTACGGACAGGGTTAATCTAGCTACGTGACTACTTGGTTAATCTATGACTAGCTACTCTGCAGCGATTACATGTGTGCAAGATGATGTTTATAAACCTACTGTTAGGCCTGCTCACTGAGCTAACCCCAGCGAGCGTGCCCCTGGCACTGGGCTGGCCAATACTTTTATTTCGCTGCAGTCCCTACCTATGTTATTTGTTGTTGGTATTCTAATTCTACATTATTCGGTATATCTAGTTCCTATAGAATCTAGTGCGTACGTCAAGTCCGGGAAAGGTGCTCCTGCTCTCCTAATCCGATAACGCGGCGGATTCCAGTTGTGTAACAACTGGCCAGTTCCGCGCTCGGCGGCAACTGCAGGTGCACCTGAGTCTTTATCGGGTTGTTATTTGTCCTATTGGTTCCTAATGAAGTCCCTCAGAATCTTTTTAGAGATTGCATTAGCCAAATTGTTGAGGACATTGAAGGTCTCGGCACGTCGTAGTAATGTATATGTATCTCTATTTGGTAACTGATTTCTTAGTTCTAGCCCCACGTCGTCATACAACGTACAGTCATAGACGACGTGTTCGGGTGTTCCCTCCAGAGCACCACAGTCACACGCTGGCGTTGCCTGTTTACCAAATCGACATAAATATGTCGGATATGGCCCGTGACCTGTTAGAAAGTGCAGCAGACCTCTACTTGGCTCAAAGTAGCTCATTTGTAGCCGTTCTTTGATATTAGGTAGTAATTGGAAAACCCTCCTTCCCGTTTCCTCACTTTCCCTTTGCTGTTGCCAAAGTTCTTCCCCCCTTCTCTTTATTGAGTATTTGTCCCCCACTTGTACCCCCATGATTTCCCTGGTTTTATCTATTTTCCCTTTGGAGACCCAGTACCACGCCCCCTGCTCCCTAATTTTTATATCTAATGGACATAATCCTATTATTACTAACAGGGCCCCCCCAGGTGTTGTTCGGTAAGCTCCTACAGAGCGCAACAGCATGTTTCGCTGCACCCTTCTAACAGTCACTGCAGGCACTACCCTCGTGAGCCTGTGTGCCCACACCCCACTGGCATATCCAACTAAAGACGTTAAAATACTGTTATGGTAGAGTTTGATTAAGGATGGAGGTAGATGAAACCTCCTGTGGCCTATATTTATGAGATTATTTAGGACCTCTAATGCGCGTTGTGATATGTGTTCTATGTGGGTGTTGTAGCTCCATTTTTCATCTACTATGATTCCTAAGTACCTGGCCTCTCGTCGCCGAAGAACTGGTGTTCCCTCAATTCTAACCGTTGGATTCCTAACAAGACTTCCTTTCAGTAATAGATACGTTGATTTGTGTGGTGCAACTTTCATTTTGGATTCTTGGCACCATCTCTGAAGTACTGTCATTGTGTGTTCTACCTTTGGCTCTAGTTCCTCTCGGCTTCGGCCGCCTACCAGCAGGAGGAGGTCGTCAGCGTAAGCTATCACGTCTAGCACGTCCTCACTTTGTTGTAGTTTCTCTAAGAGGGGTTCTATATTAATATCCCAAAAGAGTGGCCCCAGAACTGATCCCTGGGGACACCCCTTCGTGATGGTTTTACTCATTCTCCCGCTAGGCGATGATAGCCATACCTCCCTGTCCATGCAATAGCTCCTCAGACAGCCATAGAGGGGCCCTGGACACTCCTTCTCTCGCAAGCGAGAGAAGAGCGAGGGCCACCACAGGTTGTCGAAGGCGCCACTGATGTCCACCATGATGCCTACCACATACTTGTGCTGGGTTGAGCCACAGACCTCAGCCGCCAGGGCAATTGCGTCAGACGCAGATCGCCCCGGCCTGAAGCCGAACTGCCTGTCGCTCATCCCGCACAGTATCCTGTGAGCTGTCAGTCTGTCAGCTAGTAGCTTCTCCAATAATTTCCCTAAGTTGTCTAAGAGGCAGATTGGCCTATAGGATTTTGGTTCTGTAGGGTCCTTATCCTTCCCTTTTTGTATGATTATGACATTTGCCCTTTTCCATATTTTAGGAAAACTGCCGGTTCTCAGGCATTCGTTGAACAATCCTGTGAGGGGTGTTACTAGCTGAGGGGCAAGAAACTGCACCACCTCCGCGACTATGCCGTCTGGCCCTGGTGCTTTACCCTTTTTCAGTAATTTAATTTGTTCTGCCACTTCTTCCTCCGAAAAGGGGTACACCATGGTGTTATTTATGTATTCATGTAGATCCTCTCTGCGGATTTGTTGTTGGAGTTCATCCTCCTCAGTTTCTTCGTCATCCGGCAGCAGAGTGCGCAGGAGAACTTCGGCAGTTTCCTGCCACGACTCTGTCATTCTGCCTCCGTCTCTGACCGTCGAGAGGACCGCAGGGGACCTGATTTTCTCTCTAACCAACTTATAAGGTATTCCCCAGGGGTCAGTGGCTAACTGGCTCAAAACATATTTTTCCCAACTTTTTATTCTTACCTCCTTTAATTCTTTTTGAAATTTTTCCTTTTCCTCCCTGTACTGCTGCAGCCAGTATTGTTTCTCCTGCCAGACGGCACTTCGCTGGTAGTACCTTCTCGCCCGTCTTACAGACTGACGCATACTCTCAAGATCGGCAGACCATGGTGAAGGGGAAGCCGCCACGGCTCTCCTCCTGGTTGGCACAGCGGCCTTGACCGCGCTGACTATAGTCCCTACCAGTTCTTCGGCATACCTATCTACATCCAGGTCACCTTCCGGCAATGGCGGAATGCCACACTCCCGAGCCAGGCAGTCCCAGTCAGTTCTATTATAATTAAGTTGAGTCTCCCATCCGAGGTCCCAGCGGCACTCTTCTTCTCTGAGGCAGAAGGTAATCAGGTTGTGATCGCTTGTAGTGGCATTTTCGTTGACTTTCCAGTCCTCAATGATACTAATGGCATTGGCAGTTACCAGGGTGACGTCAATATTTGTCCCCTGCCCTCCGCCTCCTCTGTAGGTTGGGGGATTACCTGGTTTATTTGCCACTACAAGTTGGGAGGCCATGATTAGTTCCTCAGCCTTCTCACCATTGGTGTCCCTTGTGCCGCTGTACCACATGGGGGACTTGGCATTGATGTCAGCGGTGACAATAACCCTGCGCCCACGTAGCGCTGTGATAGTTCTCGCAAGGTGGTCAGAGAATTCTTCAAAATTTCCTCCATATTGGAAGTACATGTTTACGATATGTATTAGTCCAACCGGGGTTTGTAGTTCAACCACATTGCAGTGGCTGTTTGATAGTTGTACTAGACATGTGGCTCTTAGGGTCTTGTTTGTAACTATTGTGACTGCCTTTGGCTCTACTCCTGTGGAGATTACCTGCCAAGTGGTAGACATGAAGGAGATCTGTCCCGCCTGGGAGTACGGCTCCTGCAGACAGATTACATCCAGTCTCCTCTCCTCCACTACCTTTCGCAGCTCCTGCATGACCAGCCGACTATTGTGGGTGTTTATCTGTCCTATAGTGATTTCAGTTGTCATGGAAAATAGGTGTGAAAATTGCAATCAGGCCATGGTTTTCTATAGTCTGTCGCAATTCGACCATTTGCAAGGACAGATTGCACATAAATCTCCTGCATATTAAAGTCTTCACCTCTTCTCTCAAAAACCCTTCTAAGAAGGTCACGCAGAGCCCCGAAATCGGTGGGAAGATTCATTGACTTTAACTGAATCCTATCCACAGCCTCCATTGTCGAGAAGGTGACCTTTCTGCCATATTTGTGACCTATGCGTACGACGTGCCTGAGTGCCGTAGTGAGGACAGCCGGCTGCTCCAAGCGTGAAAGCTGCATGGCAAGCTCCAAGTTCGGGTAGATCCTTCTGGGATCCGGATCTGGTACTCTCGGGATTACTTCCAATTTATTAGCACTTGTTATTTGGTTGTCTTGTAGAACAATTTGGAGAGTTCCCTCCCGATCCGGAGTGATGCCATTACTCTCTTCCGGTTGTGAGCTGTCTTCTGTCTCTTCTTCTAAGTCCGTCTGTATGCACAGATCAACCATGACTATTTGTTGTGGACATATTTCTTCTTTGTTGATGACGAAGCTTGCTGCTTCTGGGTTGAGTGTTGAATTTTCACTCATATGCACCAGAATTTTGGGCTCGATCAGGTTTCCTGACTCAGTCATTTTCACTACTTCTTCGGTTTTTATTTCATCATCTGTCTGAATACTTGAATCAACCATGATGTTTTCCCTTTTTCCTGTCTCCTGGATAGATTTTAAGAACTTTTTGAAATTTTCTGCCCTTTCAGCGTCTCTTTTTTTCTTGCTCGGAGACTTTCTTTTGGTTGATCTGGTTTGGTTGTTTTCATTGGCCATAATCTGTTCGGGATATTAAGCGCTGTTCAAGAAGTTTATATGTGGGGCAGTTCCTCCCGGTTGTGCCGCAGGTCTTTTTTCCCCTTCGTGTGCATGGTATGCATACTGCGGATTTTGTACATTCCTTTCTGACGTGGTTTTCTTCTCCACATCTGGAGCATGCCGGCTTCCTACTACAATATTTGTGTACATGGTCAATGTCCCCACAATTGTGGCAGCGGGGTACTATTAAATAGTCTCTCACATTAATGGCGTGAAAGCCTATGTATGCCCTGCCCATAGCCGTTAGTTTTCGCCATAATCCCCCTGAGACTTCTGCTACATGGTGAACATCATCTCTGTCCCTAGGTCCAGTTCTAAATCTCAGTTTAAAGTCTTTTAGGAATGCTTCCATGCTTAGGTCAGAGTCTTCAAGGTTTTGCCGATAGAGAGTCTCACATAAGTCCTCATCTGTCATGGATTTGGGGACATCATATAGTATGACAAGTGGATTTCGCTTTCGGGGGGGTTCGCACTTAATCGACTTGCATAGCTTTTGGTTTCTTAAAAGTTTGTTCTTATCATCTTCTGAGGCTACGTCTACAATGACAACATTTTTTGTAACTTTGACCTTATTAATCTTAATCTTTTCCTTGACGGGATTAACTGCGGTTGCAAAAACTTCCTGTACCTTTTTTATGTCCTGGCCAGGTAGTGGTTTCAAAAAGACTGCAGTGTCTGGCCGTTTGGAGACCTTAGCAATAGTCTCTTTGGTCGTTTGGGCCTTTGGAGCAGCTTGTGCCGCAACGCCAGCCCATGTCCTTCCTGGTTGTTTTCTAAGCCTGTCGTTCTCTTTTTCGAGCGCCTCAAGTCTGCCTTCAAGCTTAGCATTGGCTATCGCCCATGCCGCTAATTCATTTTTTATTGCCAGTACAGCGGCCTGACTGATCTTTCCATTCTTAACATTTTGATCGAGTAGTTGTGTGATCCTCATGTGTCTCTCTATATTACTCTCCTCCATTAACTGACCCAGGCCTTCCTGTGGGGAGGGGTCAGAAAGCATCGAAGCCCTTGTGGGCGCACATAGATCGCTTGTCTCTTCAGTAGCCATCATGTGTAGGACAAGCGAAAAAAGGGGTTGGAAGCCCGTCTCTTACCCCGGACCGGCTCCTCTGGCATGGGGGGGGGGGGGGGGGACTAAGAATGCACCTCGCCCACCAACCTCGTCCCTAGGTCAAGGGCATCCCTAAGCCGCCGAGTTCAGTACACCGTTGCCAGTGTCCTGGTCTCCTTCAGTGGCCTCGTCACCGTCGATTTCTCCCAGAGTTTATCGGCAAGTGCACCCCGCACTCCGGAGAAGCGGATGCACTTCTCGTCCTTCGCCGTCTACTAGCCCGAGCTCCCACCTGTAGGCCAGGGGACCCGCTCCTACTCAGGTGGCGGGCCGGTCACCCAGTCGTTCGACGGTCTGGACCCAGCTAACCTGGCCCAGGCGATGTCACCACCCCCTGGGTTTGGCAGAACACGCCCCGGTTAACCACGGGCGCGGCGAAGTGCACTTGCCGACTCGCGCCGAGGTCCCACGCCGACAAACGAAGTCGCTGGCATGCAGAGCACCAGCTGGTCTTGTGCTCTGCGAGTTGAGGGACAGATGGTTAGTCCCTCAGACACAGCTCCCCCTGTGCCACGCACCCTTCGCTTTCGCCTTGGGTTGGGGGCGTTTAACGTCCTACCATGACGGGAGTTTAACGTCCTTCCTTGACACAACGACAACCCTCACCGTTCCACAGCCCGGAGGTGTTATGAGAGTGGTGATGTGATAAAATGATGGTATGGCCCGGGTCTTATGTTGTGGAGTTTGACATCATCGAGACGGTGCGGCACTCAAACCCGAGTTACGTTCCCCGGAGGGCCTACACACGTACTGGGGGATCATGGCCGACCATGTCTCACCCACCGCTCATTTGTTAGTTTGCTTCTTGCTCCGAAGGACTAATGCTAATTGGAAGTCAGTATATGAAATAAAATGAGAAGAGCTAGTAACAACATTAACTGTGTCGCGGAAAAAGTCGTCAGGGAATGGACGAGGTCCCTACAAGCTAAAGCCATCGGCACACGGACCGTGCATCCGAACGTTGAGCGTTGAGCGTGCCGAGTTTGTGACTTCATAGCGTGGAATAGCACGTTCGGGAGTCTCTCCGAACGTGCAGAGCAATATATGGCATGTCAGATATTCTGAGCGTGCGTCTGAGCGTTGACCAATGGGATGGCACAACACCACCTACGTCACACGCACGCAGTCTCCCTTCAGTACAGAGTCGTTAGGCGCCATATTGGCGTTCGTTTCAAGCCTATATGTATATATGCTGTTTCTGAGCACCAGCAAATTTGGAATCACTGGAAAACCCGTTGTTACTTGTGTGATTCGTTCCAATAAAATAATGAGAAACGTCGTATTCGTGGCAAAAGAATTATTGTAACTTGCATATTATGAGAATAGGCTGTTTGAAGGCAGCGACACACTGAAGATCCACCCAAAACGCATTTTCTTGGTACAATTTGTTAGAATTAAATTTCAGTTAGTTACATAATTATCTACGATTAACGTTTTTAGCAAGAGGTAAGAAAACATGATTTATTGCAAGGAGTCTGTTGTTTGTTTAACGTAATGAGTAGCGTCTCTGTCCAATAATGAGTTTCTGTTGAGGTGGTGGTTCGCGTCTTAACACTACCAATTTTTTTCCTAACATTCGCGTTTTTATTAGGTTCTGATACTTCATTATTAGTTTAATATAAGTATATTGAGGGGTGACTTCGTTCGATTGGCTTAATCTACAGGACAGCTTGCGCTACTTGTATAAAGATATTTTGCTCCTTTTACGCTTCGTAATTCACATGTTGCAAAGATTCTGCTACTGGGTAGGAACAGTGATCAAGTAAGACTCACTTTGGGGCTTTACTAAAATGTGGGAATGATGAAATAATGTTTATCTTACGCGGAGGAGTATTCCAAATTTGTACCGCACTGTTTGTAATGGGACTTTTACAAGCCTGTGTCCTTATTGATTGGACATGGTGCTTTCCTTTTCGTGGACGATGGAGCTAACGTGGGAATTTTACTCTGGCCCGTTGAGTAAACAGTGTGATTTACGAACTAGAAACATCCCTCAACTGTCGCTGGAGTGCGTTGCGATCGCGTATACCACGTTGGGGTCCACGTACCGTGTGCACAAGTCGCATCGTTCCTGAGCGTTCAGCAGCACGTTGAACTTGGCACGCTCAACTTGGCACGCTCAACGTTCACGTTCGACAGCACGGTCCGTGAGCCGACGGCTTAACACCGGACTAAGCTACATATGCCCACAACATATTCTTAAACACGGAATTTTATGATTTTGACATGTCATTTACTAGTAACCACAGACAACCATATTGGTAATTTGCAGTTGTGAGTTGTGAAAGGACGTTTCATTGAGTGGATCGACAGTGACCCCACGGGTACACAAGGTCGTACATTACTGTGGATGAGGAATAATCATTGTTTATTATTGGAAATCTGATTATCAGTCTTTATTATTACATGTTAAGAACTATCAAGTAATCATATTAGTTAGGTAAGGAACAGAAAAGATAATGTATACATACATGAAACTCTGCAAAATATTTGTTATGCAAGAATGAGATTTTCACTCTGCAGCGGAGTGTGCGCTGACATGAAACTTACTGGCAGGTTAAAACTGTGTAAAAGGCAAAGCTCCCGAGTTCAAGTATCGGTCCGGCACACAGTTTTAATCTGCCAGGAAGTTTCATGTGTTATCTAAATTTGCAGGACACTGTTTTTGTATATTAAGCGCACAATTTCTGACTGGCCAGCGACAAATACATTTTGAACCTGTTGGGTCGCACCAGGGTCGTTATCGAGCCTGTAGACGTCTACGGCTTGAGGATGAGAGTCAGTCCAGACGAGCAAAGGACCCCGTTGTGGCTTTCGCTGATGTCCTGCCTTTACTGGCAAACAACGTTCAACTGTCTTCTATGCAACTCTAAGCACTGCATTCAATAGTAGGGAAAACAGGTATGTTGATCAACATCGGAAAGTACGAACCCGTTACGACTCTTAAAGACGCCCATAGGACAATGATATTCAGCGGTACAAACCATATTGAGAGAATTTGCGACCCCCATGTGTCTTACATTAAATTAATTCTCTCAGCGTTCATCTACATCGCTTCAGAGGCTTTTAGACGATAACAACAATAGTGGAATGTAGTCGAATTAAATCATGTGATGGTAAGGGAATCAGGTTAGGAAACGAGACACTTAAAGTAGCAAATGAATTTTTCTATTTGGGGAGCAAAATAACAAGTAGAGACGATGTAAAATGTAGACTGGCTATGGCAAGTAAAGCGTTTCTGAAGAAGAGAAATTCGTTAACATCGAGTATAGACTTAGGTGTCAGGAAATCTTTTCTGAAAGTAATTGTATGGAGTGCAGCGATGTACGTATGAAAGTTCTAACAACCCTACCACAACAAAGGTCAAAATTTAATAATTATTGTGGTGTTGCTCACGCTGCTAAAAACTGCATTTTCGGGCAACAACAAAGCTATTATGTGGCAGGTGCCATTAGAGCACAGTTAATAAAGTCATTTCATGTAAAAATAAATAAACTAGGCACTCATCCTTTCGTGTTTGCCACGCTGATCTCGTTGTAATATCATGGCAAAATCGTCGAAAATCTAGGTGGTGATGGTTCCCAAGCTCGGATGCAAAGAGGCCTAGGTTTTTATTCTGCGATATTCAAAAGTTTTATAGATTTATTTCACAAACCATTCTTGAAGATAACACTTTTGCAGGACAATGCTGATGTAAAAAAAGTAATCAGCACTCCGAATTTAAGTTACACTTCCTTTTAATTGCTTTTATTGCAATATCACGTAACACACAAAACATCGCTTCACAATACAAAACATACTTGAAAACATCTTCCTCACTGTTAAAGTTCACATTTTATAAGCTGACTACAATAAACGTCTTTCCAACATGACGTCAAAGACTTGACTTTCTCAAGGTCCGACTCTCCAACAACTAACTAATAACCGCTTACGCGCCCAAAAATCACAGTTACAAGTACGACAAAGATCATAGTGACAAAAGAAAGAATACACATAAGAATAATACCATTGCAACATAAACATATCGATGTATCAAAGTACCTCTACATTAATGAAATCAAATCTGAATGTTGTCTCAGAAATATGTTACCTACTTCACAGAAACACAGTAGAATACAGCTGGTATCGAGAGGTTCAGGTGAGGTGCCGTAATGGTTATGTAATTCAAGTAGCATTACAAAGTGAAACATGGACGATAAATAGTTTAGCCAAGAAGAAAATAGAAGCTTTCGCAATCTGGTGCTACAAAACAATTCTGAAGATTAGATGGGTAGATCACGTAACTAATGAGGAGGTACTGAATAGAATTGGGGAGAAGAGGAGTTTGTGGCACAACTTGACTAGAAGATGGGGTCGGTTGGTAGGACATGTTCTGAGGCATCAAGGGATCACCAATTTAGTACTGGAGAGCAGCGTGGAGGATAAAAATTGTAGAGGGAGACCAAGACATGAATACAGTAAGCAGATTCACACGGGTGTAGGTTGCAGTAGGTACTCGGAGATGAAGAGTACGGAAAGCTGCATCAAACGAGTTTCGGACGGAAGACAATATATAGTGACGCGACCACCACATGAAAAAACAAAACAACACGTTTGTGCCAGAACAGTAAACTATTAAAGTAAGGAAAGTGAGAGGTTTCCGTGAAGTTGGCAGTTATGAACAATTCAACAGTTTGTACATTTATCTGGGGCGCTCTTCATTAAGGATGGTGAGAAACACTGAAAAGCTTGCAAGGATGTTGCAGGTTAGGTTGTGCTGAGAAATAATTTTCAGAAGAAAATTCAGTACGTTGCGCCGATTCCAAGTCAACTGGCATTGAATTTAGCGGATCACACCGTTACACGCGCAAATTAGCGGTCCGCCTGATAAAATTCGTGCCAGTTGTTCCCATAGCGTAGATGACGGCGCCCGAGGCTGCTCAGCCTTTGGCTCGGGTTCGATCCTGACTGACGTCTCGTATCCGACTTTTGAATCGCTCTCTTCTACGGTCTCAGAGAACAAAACGGGGAACACGTGTGGCGCACCGTCTCTGGCGGGCAGCACAAACTTGCGCTCGTAAGGGCCTGATTGGCTAACTTCAATGCTAGTTAACTCTGAAGGAAATGCCGCAACGTACCGATGTTTTTCCAGTTATTTCTCAGCCACCCTAGCCTGCAACACCCTGATGTCAAAGTTAGCGTAAGGAGGGCTATGCGTGAAGCGTTCAGTGAATTCGAAACTAAAATTCTATGTACCGACTTGACAGAAAATCCTAGCAAGTTCTGGTCTTATGTTAAATCAGTAAGCGGCTGGAAACAGCATATCCAGACACTCTGGGATGATGATGGCATTGAAACAGAGGATGACACGCGTAAAGCTGAAATACTAAACACCTTTTTCCAAAGCTGTTTCACAGAGGAAGACCGCTCTGTAGTTCCTTCTCTAAATCCTCGCACAAATGAATGGCTGACATCGAAATAAGTGTCCAAGGAATAGAAAAGCAACTGAAATCACTCAACAGAGGAAACTCCACTGGACCTGACGGGATACCAATTCGATTCTACACAGAGTACGCGAAAGAACTTGCCCCCCTTCTAACAGCCGTGTACCGCAAGTCTCTAGAGGAACAGAAGGTTCCAAATGATTGGAAAAGAGCACAGGTAGTCCCAGTCTTCAAGAAGTGTCGTCGAGCAGATGCGCAAAACTATAGACCTATATCCCTGACATCGATCTGTTGTAGAATTTTAGAACATGTTTTTTGCTCGAGTATCATGTCGTTTTTGGAAATCCAGAATCTACTCTGTAGGAATCAACATGGATTCCGGAAACAGCGATCGTGTGATACCAAACTCGCTTTATTTGTTCATGAGACCCAGAAAATATTAGATACAGGCTCCCAGGTAGATGCCGTTTTCCTTGACTTCCGGAAGGCGTTCGCTACAGTTCCGCACTGTCGCCTGACAAACAAAGTAAGAGCCTACGGAATATCAGACCAGCTGTGTGGCTGGATTGAAGAGTTTTTAGCAAACAGAACACAGCATGTTGTTCTCAATGGAGAGACGTCTACAGACGTTAAAGTAACCTCTGGCGTGCCACAGGGGAGTGTCATGAGACCATTGCTTTTCACAATATATATAAATGACCTAGTAGGTAGTGTCGGAAGTTCCATGCGGCTTTTAGCTGATGATGCTGTAGTATACAGAGAAGTTTCAGCATTAGAAAATTGTAGTGAAATGCAGGAAGATCTGCAGCGGATAGGCACTTGGTGCAGGGAGTGGCAACTGACCCTTAACATAGACAAATGTAATGTATTACGAATACATAGAAAGAAGGATCCCTTATTGTATGATTATATGATAGCGGAACAAACACTGGTAGCAGTTACTTCTGTAAAATATCTGGGAGTATGCGTACGGAACGATTTGAAGTGGAATGATCATATAAAATTAATTGTTGGTAAGGCGGGTGCCAGGTTAAGGTTCATTGGGAGAGTCCTTAGAAAATGTAGTCCATCAACAAAGGAGGTGGCTTACAAAACACTCGTTCGACCTATACTTGAGTATTGCTCATCAGTGTGGGATCCGTACCAGGTCGGGTTGACAGAGGAGATTGAGAAGATCCAAAGAAGAGCGGCGCGTTTCGCCACAGGGTTATTTGGTAAGCGTGATAGCGTTACGGAGATGTTTAGCAAACTCAAGTGGCAGACTCTGCAAGAGAGGCGCTCTGCATCGCGGTGTAGCTTGCTGTCCAGGTTTCGAGAGGGTGCGTTTCTGGATGAGGCATCGAATATACTGCTTCCCCCTACTTATACCTCCCGAGCAGATCAGAAATGTAAAATTAGAGAGATTCGAGCGCGCAAGGAGGCTTTCCGGCAGTCGTTCTTCCAGCGAACCATACGCGACTGCGGCAGGAAAGGGAGGTAATGAGAGTGGCACTTAAAGTGCCCTCCGCCACACACCGTTGGGTGGCTTGCGGCGTATAAATGTAGATGTAGATGTAGACAAGCTTGTCAGGCTGTTGCCGACCACCCTGCATTTGCCTTAAAAAAATGAATAAACGCAAACAGCTGAAGAATTATTATGAAACAGAATGAATGATTATCGATTTATAATATAAACATGCCGATGACATTGTAGATTTGCGCAACTCTTCCAAATTTACGCCTATTCGCTGTAAAAGTGTCAGGTTTTAAATGCAAAGATAATAACGTAGAACAGCCGTGTTAATAATTAAAAACCGCTACGCTACTTCTTGAACGACACACTCACTCATTTAATTAATTTACACTACACTAATGAGTCGCAACGTAAAAGTGTTCGAAGCAGATAAATCTCTAGCACCAGCTGCAGGCTAAAAACGGCGCACTGTGGCACAGTGAACAGAGGACTGCCGCTTGTTGGTTCACGGACACTACGGAACGCGAGCCTCCATACACTGTACAGTAGTTAAAAGTTCTGCCACTGGGCGGCTGCAGTTGGATGGAGAGAGTGCAACTGGTGGGTGCGACGCGGCAGTTCTACAGCTCTACGTTGAGACGGTAGTAACTGCAGCGGATTACCAGAATTACGACCCAAATTTTCACGGAGATTCGATTTCTGGGATTGGTATTTTTCATGTGTGCCTTTTTTGCCCTTAAAATACGAGGTCAGGTTAGAGGTGTTACCTTGTAAGTTTACAAAAGGAACGGAACACAGGGAAAGGGAGCGTGCGCGTGCAATAGAGGTGGGGCGAGAGGGGAAGGCGGCGAGAAGACAGTGATACAAGCAGCTTTCCCCGCCACTCTCCGTAACGTTGTCTGCGGAAACAGACATCGATTTTTCTTTCGTTCCCTCTGCTCAAAAGTAGGGCGATGAGAGAGCTTAGAATGTTTTCAACCACTGATGTGGTTGTACTATTTGGGTACCCGTGGTCTAGGGGTAGCGTCTTTGATTCAAAATCAAAACGTCTTCGGTCCCGGGTTCGAACCCCGCCACTGCCTAAATTTTGATAAATAATCAGCATTGGCGGCCGAAGACTTCCGGCATAAGAAGTCATCCTCATTCTGCCAACGGTCTTGTCAAAGAGGGCGGAGGAGCGGATAGAGGTTCAGGGCACTCTCTTGTCCTAGGGGTGGGAAACTGCCCCTAAAGGCGGAAAAATCAGCAATGATCAACGACATGAGGATGCAGAAGGCAATGGAAACCACTGCATTAAAGACACGTAACGTGTATCCACAGGACATGTGGCCTGTAACTGAAGAAATAGTCCCCCATTCAGATCTCAGAGAGGGGACTGCCAAGGGGGAGGTTACCATGAGAAAAAGATTGAATAATCAACGACACGATAACGTTCTACGAGTCGGGGCGTGGAATGTCAGAAGCTTGAACGTGGTAGGGAAACTAGAAAATCCGAAAAGGGAAATGCAAAGGCTCAATCTAGATATAGTAGGGGTCAGTGAAGTGAAGTGGAAGGAAGACAAGGATGTCTGGTCAAATGAGTATCGGGTAATATCAACAGCAGCAGAAAATGGTATAACAGGTGTTGGATTCGTTATGAATAGGAAGGTAGGGCAGAGGGTGTGTTACTGTGAACAGTTCAGTGACCGCGCTGTTCTAATCAGAATCGACAGCAGACCAACACCGACAACGATAGTTCAGGTATACATGCCGACGTCGCAAGCTGAAGATGAACAGATAGAGAAAGTGTATGAGGATATTGAAAGGGTAATGCAGTATATAAAGGGGGGCGAAAATCTAATAGTCATGGGCGACTGGAATGCAGTTGTAGGGGAAGGAGTAGAAGAAAAGGTTACAGGAGAATATGGGCTTGGGACAAGGAATGAAAGAGGAGAAAGACTAATTGAGTTCTGTAACAAGGTTCAGCTAGTAATAGCGAATACCCTGTTCAAGAATCACAAGAGGAGGAGGTATACTTGGAAAAGGCCGGGAGATACGGGAAGATTTCAATTAGATTACATCATGGTCAGGCAGAGATTCCGAAATCAGATACTGGATTGTAAGGCGTACCCAGGAGCAGATATAGACTCAGATCACAATATAGTAGTGATGAAGAGTAGGCTGAAGTTCAAGACATTAGTCAGGAAGAATCAATACGCAAAGAAGTGGGATACGGAAGTACTAAGGAATGACGAGATACGTTTGAAGTTCTCTAACGCTATAGATACAGCAATAAGGAATAGCGCAGTAGGCACTACAGTTGAAGAGGAATGGACATCTCTAAAAAGTGCCATCACAGAAGTTGGGAAGGAAAACATAGGTACAAAGAAGGTAGCTGTGAAGAAACCATGGGTAACAGAAGAAATACTTCAGTTGATTGATGAAAGGAGGAAGTACAAACATGTTCCGGTAAAATCAGGAATACAGCAATACAAGTCGCTGAGAAATGAAATAAATAGGAAGTGCAGGGAAGCTAAGACGAAATGGCTGCAGGAAAAATGTGAAGACATCGAAAAAGATATGATTGTCGGAAGGGCAGATTCAACATACAGGAAAGTCAAAACAACCTTTGGTGACATTAAAAGCAACGGTGGTAACATTAAGAGTGCAACGGGAATTCCACTGTTAAATGCAGAGGAGAGAGCAGATAGGTGGAAAGAATACATTGAAAGCCTCTATGAGGGTGAAGATTTGTCTGATGTGATAGAAGAAGAAACAGGAGTCGATTCAGAAGAGATAGGGGATCCAGTATTACAATCGGAATTTAAAAGAGCTTTGAAGGACTTACGGTCAAATAAGGCAGAAGGGATAGATAACATTCCATCAGAATTTCTAAAATCATTGGGGGAAGTGGCAACAAAACGACTATTCACGTTGTGTGTAGAATATATGAGTCTGGCGATATACCATCTGACTTTCGGAAAAGCATCATCCACACAATTCCGAAGACGGCAAGAGCTGACAAGTGCGAGAATTATCGCACAATCAGCTTAACAGCTCGTGCATCGAAGCTGTTTACAAGAATAATATACAGAAGAATGGAAAAGAAAATTGAGAATGCGCTAGGTGACGATCAGTTTGGCTTTAGGAAAAGTAAAGGCACGAGAGAGGCAATTCTGACGTTACGGCTAATAATGGAAGCAAGGCTAAAGAAAAATAAAGACACTTTCATAGGATTTGTCGACCTGGAAAAAGCGTTCGACAATATAAAATGGTGCAAGCTGTTCGAGATTCTGAAAAAAGTAGGGGTAAGCTATAGGGAGAGACGGGTCATATACAATATGTACAACAACCAAGAGGGAATAATAAGAGTGGACGATCAAGAACGAACTGCTCGTATTAAGAAGAGTGTAAGACAAAGCTGTAGCCTTTCGCCCCTACTCTTCAATCTGTACATCGAGGAAGCAATGATGGAAATAAAAGAAAAGTTCAGGAGTGAAATTAAAACACAAGGTGAAAGGATATCAATGATACGATTCGCTGATGACATTGCTATTCTGAGTGAAAGTGAAGAAGAATTAAATGATCTGCTGAACGGAATGAACAGTCTAATGAGTACACAATATGGTTTGAGAGTAAATCGGAGAAAGACGAAGGTAATGAGAAGTAGTAGAAATGAGAACAGCGAGAAACTTAACATCAGGATTGATGGTCACGAAGTCAATGAAGTTAAGGAATTCTGCTACCTAGGCAGTAAAATAACCAATGACGGACGGAGCAAGGAGGACATCAAAAGCAGACTCGCTATGGTAAAAAAGGCATTTCTGGCCAAGAGAAGTCTACTAATATCAAATACCGGCCTTAATTTGAGGAAGAAATTTCTGAGGATATACGTCTGGAGTACAGCATTGTATGGTAGTGAAACATGGAGTGTGGGAAAACCGGAACAGAAGAGAATCGAAGCATTTGAGATGTGGTGCTATAGACGAATGTTGAAAATAAGGTGGACTGATAAGGTAAGGAATGAGGAGGTTCTACGCAGAATCGGAGAGGAAAGGAATATGTGGAAAACACTGATAAGGAGAAGGGACAGGATGATAGGACATCTGCTAAGACATGAGGGAATGACTTCCATGGTACTAGAGGGAGCTGTAGAGGGTAGAAACTGTAGAGGAAGACATAGATTGGAATACGTCAAGCAAATAATTGAGGACGTAGGTTGCAAGTGCTACTCTGAGATGAAGAGGTTAGCACAGGAAAGAAATTCGTGGCGGGCCGCATCAAACCAGTCAGTAGACTGATGGCAAAAAAAAAAAAAACTATTTGGAATACATTTATCTGTAAGTGGGGAGAAAGGAGACACTTCAGTTTAATGTATATTGTTGCTTTCTGATTTATTTTAAGTGGGCAGAAAGGAGAAATTTCATTTTAATGTATATTGTTGCTTTCTGATTTGGATTCTGATTCTTGTATGGTTTTTGATTTTGATTGTGAGGGGTTGTGGTGTAGTACCTGCATTCTCCTTACAGGTAAGGGAAATAACTGTAGCATCGCGCGCTGAGATTGTGTCGCGGACTGCAGGTTTCACTTTTATTTTCCTAGTTTTCTGTCTTGCCTTTCCTCAAAGAGATTGTTGATATTGCTGGATAATGTGTTAGCAGTTAAGTTTCATTGAAGTCTTCGTCTGTTCTCTATTCTTTGTACTATTATATGTGGCAAGTAAGTGTATTAGAAATATGGTCAAATGGTTCAAAGCATTATGGGACAACATCTGAGGTCATCATTCCCCTACACTTAGAACTACTTAAACCTAACTAACCTAAGGACATCTCACACATCCATGCCCGAGGCAGGATTCGAACCTGCGCGGTTCCGGATTGAAGCGCCTAGAACCACTCGGCCACAGCGGCCGGCTGGTAAAATGTAAGTTATGCTTTTACATTCAAGCAATCTTAAGTCTCTTGGTGTCTAGTTTGATTTTCTAGTAAGTTCGTGCGCTCGATATTTTAAATACGTACTTTGTTTTGGTATTTCGTATGTGGCTTTCTTTGTCTTGCGTGTGCTAGGTCTAGTAACTAGTCTTAGTATTCTTCTGCCTGTGCTGAATATTTTTGTTTGGCTTGAACTAGCCAATCCAACATATGCTGCATTTTCGATAGCTGATCTAATAATGGTGTCGTGTGATAAAAAGTATCCACACTCCCCCAAAAACATACGTTTTTCATATGAGGTGCTTTGTGGTGCCACCTGCAGCCAGGTACTCCATATCAGCGGCCTCATTAGTCATTAGAGATGATGAGAGAGGAAAATGGGGCGCTCCACAGAACTCACGGACTTCGAACGTCATTAGGTGATTGGTTGTCACTTGCGTCGTACCCCTGTATGCGAGATTTCCACGATCCTAAACATCCCTAGGTCCACTGTTTGATTTGATAGTGGAAACGTGAAGAGGCGCGTACAGCACAAAAGCGTACAGGCCGACCTCGTCTGTTGACTGACAAAGACCGCAGACAGTTGAAGAGGGTCGTAATGTGTAATAGGCAGACATCTATCCAGACCATCACACAGAAATTCCAAACTGCATCAGGATCCTCTGCAAGTACTATGACAGTTACGCCGGAGGTGAGAAAACTTGGATTTCATGGTCGAGCGGCTGCTCATAAGCCACACATCACGCCGCTAAATCCCAAACGACGCCTTGCTTGGTGTAAGGAGCGTAAACCTTGGACGATTGAATAGTGAAAAACTTTTGTGTTTAGTGACGAATTACGGTACACAATGTGGGGATCCGATGGCAGGGTGTGGGTATAGCGAATGCCCGGTGAACGACATCTGCCAGCGTGTGTAGTGCCAACAGTAAAATTCGGAGGCGGTGGTCGTGCTTTTCATGGAGGGGCTTGCTGCACCGCTTGTTGTTTTGCGTGGCATTATCGCAGCACTGGCCTACATTGATGTTTTAAGCATCTTCTTGCTTCCACTGTTGGAGAGCGATTGCATCTTTCAACACGATCGAACTCCTGTGCATAATGCACGGCCTGTGGCGGAGTGGTTACACGCCAGTAACAGTAAATGGACTGTCCTGCACAGAGTCCTGACCTGAACCCTACAGAACATCTTTGGGATGTTTTGGAACGCCGACTTCGTGCCAAGGTTCACCGACCGATATCGATACCTCTCCTCAGTGCAGCACTCCGTGAAGAATGGGCTGCCGTTCCCCAAGAAACCTTCCAGCACCTTATTGAACGTTTGTTTGCGAGATTGGAAGCTGTCATCAAGGCTACGGGTGGGCCAACACCATACTGAATTCCAGCATTACCGATGGAGGTCGCCTCGAGCTTGTAAGCCATTTTCAGCCAGGTGTCCGGATACCTTTGATCACTTAATGTATTAATGTTTGTTGTGAAGTGCTGTCAGTGCGCCCTTCAACTCGTTTGCGCGCAGCAGTCTGATGCCTTCGTCTTAATTTTGCTATGATGTCATGTGTGTGAGATATCGATTAATTTTTTTGTTTGGCATATCCGGTACATAAAATTAGTACAATACTAGTGAAGCATTAATAACACAAATATATTAATTACATGCAAAGAATCAGCTATAGGGAGAATTCAATAAAATACAGAAAGGAATAATACCTGCTTCCCTACTACCTGTGCCCTGTTTCAGCTAAAAGATAAAACATACAAATACTGGCCCCTCAACAGAATGTGAAGAGAATTGTCTTGCTATTTGGTGTTTCCCTTTTTTGCCCTATCTTTCTGACAGTTTTGTTGTTCGTACTGATCCTCGTATTTTTATTGTTGTCACTTTTATCCTGCATTTTACTGAATTCTCTCTCTCTCGTTTGTAATTAATCTCTATGTTTGTTGCTAATGCTCCACCAGTTTAGTTTGGGCAACAGTTGCAGTGGCATAAGCGTAAATAAATGTTATAGTGCCGGAGCTAATTCGTTGGTCATATACGTAAACGGGGATAACACACTTTTCCGAGGGATATCATTTTTGGAAATCATCCACTGGCTTCTCGTATTTTGCACCGCGACAAAGTGGCGCCTACATCACAGCAAACACTGGATTAACTCTGTGACAGTATTTAACTGAATACTTTTCTAACCAGCTTATTGTGGTTGACCATATCATAAGCGGTTGTGAGGTCAGTGAAAGCCATACCTGTGACTTGACCTCTTTCGTAGCCGGCTTGGGTGGCCTAGCGGTTCTAGGCGCTACAGTGCGGAACCGCGCGACCGCTACGGTCGCAGGTTCGAATCCTGCCTCGGGCATGGACGTGTATGATGTCCTTAGGTTAGTTAGGTTTAAGTAGTTCTAAGTTCTAGGGGTCTGCTGACCTCAGAAGTTAAGTCCCATAGTGCTCAGAGCCATTTGAACCATTTTTGAACCTGTTTCGTACCCATCCTCAATGTGTTGCACCAAATAAAGGACCTGTCCAGTGCTAGCTCTTCCTGGGCGAGAGAATGTCTGCTCTTTGATGAGGCTTTTGTTAACATAGTCCTGTATTCGCATCAAGCTTTCCGACACGTTATACAAATCGTATATCACAGTTGCTGCGTAACTTTCTCCGTTTTGATAAATTCACTGTTTAACACATGCTGCGCAATTGTAAACTTAACGAAGAAATGCTGAAAATTAAGACTAAAGCAGCAGTTCGAGCAGTTCGAACGTTTGTCAAGAACTGAAATGATTCATAAAAATGGGGAGAACTGGCAAACAAACTTACCAAGCGCATCAAAACCGGAGTGCTTTTTGCACGGACAGTGTCCAGTCGGCCTTCAGTTTATTTTCGCCATGGCTTCAGAAATTGCGTAGCTCTTTCACCTTGGTTCGTTACATCCGATTTTTTACAAGACTGCGGGAACTGAAGTGTTGTGACTTCAGATGATCTTGGTGGCCACCGAATCGGGCCACCTCGTCTAATCCACGTGCCCGGAAAATTTTCAGCCAGAAATTTACTGTCATTTAGGGACCAGTGACGTGTTGAACCATCCTTTTGGAATATGACGCCAGATCCAGGTGTACCAGTTGTGGCACAGTAAACTCTCGTAACAGATCCAAGTAAACGACACTTTTGAGGGCAGACTCTCTGAAAAAAAAAAGTGGGACAGTGATGCTGTTCTGCGCAAGTCCACACCACACATTTACCCTGTCCGTTTGAAGTCTAATATGAGGACATTCTGATCACCATATACGAACAATGTTGAGTGCTAAGTTTGCCGGATAGTGAAAAGCTGACTCAAGAGAAAGCAACCTAGAAGTCATTGTTTGCGTCTGTCTTGCCTAGCTTATCCACTGCAAACAGGTTAGAGATGAGGTTTGGTTGGTTGGCTTTGGGGAAGGAGACCAGACAGCGTGGTCATCGGTCTCATCGGATTAGGGAAGGATGGGGAATGAAGTCGGCCGTGCCCTTTCAGAGGAACCATCCCGGCATTTGCCTGGAGCGATTTAGGGAAATCACGGAAAACCTAAATCAGGATGGCCGGACGAGAGATGAGGTTTGCCTGCCGGCTTTAGTGCCTGAAGGAGCTGCGCCTTTTAGGCATACACACGTAACCTCTTAGGCAAGAGCTTTTGCCCTGTTGATCGCGCCGTTTTCAATTCTCTGTAAGCATTGATTTTTCTGAGTCCTTGAAAACTCCAGTCGGCCGTCGCCCACCATGGCGTCTGAAACAGATGGGCGGCCCGCACTCTGTTTATGGAGAACACTGCCTGTTCCCATAAATTACTTTTGCCCAGCCGGAGTAGCTGGTCGGGAGGGTGATTAACATCCCTACAGCGTCCGGAAGTTTCGTTGCACTAGGGTGTCAGACTTCGTTTGGATAACCCGAGCTAGATAATGAAGTTTATCCTGTCGCGACCGCATTTTTCGTCAAATCTGCTGCCCCTAGAAAACAAAAAAAAAAAGCTTTGAATTACCTTGTCTCTTGTTGAAAGCCGTTAGTTACAATCCAGTATAATTTTAACATTCTTAAGTCAACAATACGTGCTTCACTGTGTCGTCATCCTTGCTAGCGAAAGGAGGTGAGTACCATAGGTGAGAAATTACATAAATACGCATGATCACCTCACGTTGCTGCGCTGAAAAAAAAATAAAAATAAAATAAAATCCGGTTAACTGCTAACAGGACTCGCGCACCGTGGTTTCCGTACAAACTTAATCACGTATACACGGTGATTCGCGAAGATGCGCAAATATTTTAATATTTTATTCTACAAGTAAAAGTAAAGAAAAAAAGTTCATATAAACATAGGTCCGCAAGTGTTTAGATACAGAGTTACGGCTAATAAAAGATTTTGCCGGAAATTTAGAATCTTCGCTAATATGAAGTCATGTCAAAACTGTACAAGGTTAAAGCAAAGTACGATTTCCATGTATTTTGATGTTATTGATTTGATGGATCTAATAAAACATGTCCCAGACGTGTATCTGCAGTAGTTTACCGCAACATCCAGAGAAGCAAAGAAGTGATTTCATAACATTTTTAATTTATTAACTACTTGGCCCAATTTGTTTTTTAAATTCCAGACAATTGTACAAAGTTTTCCGCAAAAGTTATAGAGAATTTAATTTTGGAAAAATGATGGTAATAACGTTAACGGAAACTTTATGAATGTGTCAGGTAGTCTACATCTACATGGATACTCCGCAAATGACATTTAAGTGCCTGGCAGAGGGTTCATCGAACCACCTTCACAATTCTCGATTATTCCAATATTGTGTAGTGCGCGGAAATAATGAACACCTATGTCTTCCCGTACGAGCTCTGATTTCCCTTATTTTATGTTGGTGATCGTTCCTCCCTATGTAAGTCGGTGTCAACAAAATATTTCAACATTCGGAGGAGAATGTTGGTGATTGCAATTTCGTGAGAAGATTTCGTCGCAACGAAAAACGCCTTTCTTTTAATGATGTCCATCCCAAATCCTGTATCATTTCTGTGACACTCTCCCCCATATTTCGCGATAATACAAAACGTGCTGCCTTTCTTTGAACTTTTTCGATGTACTCAGTCAGTCCTATCTGGTAAGGATGCCACACCGCACAACAGTATTCTAACAGTGGACGGACAAGTGTAGTGTAGGCAGTCTCCTTAGTAGGTCTGCCTTTATTAATACCGCACCACACGTGAATTCTGGTTAAACCGGAAAAAGCAAAGCTCAGTGATAAGGAAGTTGAATAGTGTACATACAATTTCACAGTACATTCACAATAAATCTTCAAAAACGTCTCCAGCGAATGAACAGATTTTGTTGCTCATTTCAGTTTCACAGGGTTGTTCGTAATTTCAGCTATTGCACTCATAGTGCGAGCAAGTGACGCCTCACGTGTATTCACTTCGTCCTCTTTCATCCATCCCCATACACAAAAACTCATTGGTGTTAAATCGGGGCCGGCCTCTGTGGCCGAGCGGTTCTAGGCGCTTCAGTCCGGAACCCCGCGGCTGCTACGGTCGCAGTTTCGAATCCTGCCTCGAGCATGGATGTGTGTGATGTCCTTAGGTTAGTTAGCTTTAAGTAGTTCTAAGTTCCAGGGCACTGATAACCTCAGATGTTAAGTCCTTTAGTGCTCAGAGACATTTGTTAAATCGGGCAATCTGGATGGTCACAGACATGTAGCACCACGACCGATGCATTTCTGGGGAAAATGTTCATTTAAATGTGTAGTAACGGTGTTGGTGAAACGTGGAGGCGCGCCGTTATGTTGAAAATACATTTGCTATCGCGTAGCAAGAGGAACAGGTGCGTTCGGAATCCTCCGAGTTGGATAACGTACGCGATGTTCGTTAACGAAAGCCATAGCTTTACCATCACATTTTCCATAAATAAACATCATATCGGCGTTTCCCTCTGTCGTAAATTTGTAAGGCATCCCTATCTCGTAAGTAATAAACACACTACAACAGTTACTATGTGGTTTCACTCACACTGTTGTTATTGTGTTCTTTCTCTGAACAATGAAGAAAACTAACTCGTTTCAAGGTTAGCAAATGGCTGAAATAAATGACTAACGGTTGGGGATAAACGTTTCTATATTCTTAATGGAAAGTAAACAAATTTACTTGTAAAATAATCTTTGCTTCTCTGGATGTTTCGGAAAACTGCTGCAGATACACGTCTGGGACATGTTTTATTAGATTCACCAGACCAACAACAACAAAATTAATCGAAATCGCGCGTTACTTTAACCTCGTATAGTTTTGCCATGGCTTCATGTTAGCGAAGTTGCTGAATTTCAGACAAAATCTTTGATTAGCCGTAATTCTTTAACTAAACATTTGCGGACCTAAGTTTATATGAACTTCTTTCTTTAGTTTTACTTCTAGAATAACGCATTAAAATATCTTATCTTCCTGAGTCACCCTGTATAGTTCATCCATCCATCCATCCATCCATCCATCCATCCGAGGAATAGAATTTTGACGATTGCTGCCTATTACCGTTATCAATACTGGGAATGAATCAGAATAAGTGCCATAAATGACCGTATCATTAGATGGCATTAATGTAGAGGCTTAAATGTTTTACAACGCAAAGGGACGTACATGGCCCTATCTTTTGATTGTACTGAGTTAGAACCTTATACTCATTATGCTGCCAAGAACCGTATATCTTAGCATTTGACATAAATTTCAGCTTGACACGTGTACCCGTTCCTGAGAAGAAGGTGACTTAAAAATGGACGTAGACACAGATCAGACAACAACTGACAAAAATATTTTTTCATGTGATATAATTATAGATCAACAGTGTTTGGATTTTTTTCATTTAGTTGTACTGTGAAATCTTGCTTCTTGCCAAATGTCATGATTCTAGATCAACGGGAACTACCGTGTACGTATTGATGAATGAGTTTGCGAGTGTCAAAATATGTGCCATAAATGGGCGTATCTTTTGACTGAGGTAAGAAACCCTAAAAAGAAAGACAGGTTAATAAAAGCACGCCATTTCGGACTGCGAAATCTAAAAATAATGTCAGTTTTTATAAATTGGAGACTGATTACGCATATTTAACGATGGTAAGGACAGTTCGTCTTGCTAAATAATATTGAATACATTGGGAGCAACTTGGTACAAATTAGGCGCCAAAGAAAAATTTAATACCTCCTGGCTAAAACAGACACTGTCATATCTCGAGTCTCATCAGTGAAAGAAGGATAAGCAACCATGATGATATTACAGTTACGATGGTTGCCAAACGCGGAAGGGTTATTAAGAGCTCCAAGCGAAAACTTATTGGCTAAGAAAATCCGACGGAGAAGACAGTTTTTATCAGATTACTTAAATCACGGACGGATGAAATTCAGTTCAGATCCTGCAAACCCATAACAAATGTGGTGAAGGACGAAGAATGTTAACAACCACAATTTAGATGCACAGATACCAAGTCAACTCATAAAGGACGGCAAAGACTTGTCTTGGAGGACGACGGTTCAATCTCGCGTCCGGCCATCCTGATTTAGGTTTTCCGTGATTTCCCTAAATCGCTCCAGGCAAATGCCGGGATGGTTCCTTTGAAAGGGCACGGCCGACTTCCTTCCCTAATCCGATGACCTCGCTGTTTGGTCTCTTCCCCCCAAACAACCCAACCCAACTTGTCTTGGTTTAATGGTAGCAAACGGCGGATGTAGCGAAAATAGACTACTACACTTCAGCTATTAGAGAGACTACGTGGAACCTGACAGAGAAGTCGTACAGTGGGTCGACAGTAATACGGAATTTGCCAAACCACAGCGGAAAATCATTTTCGCAATGTCCCATGTTGAGTAGCAGGCCGCCATTGCTAACGAGTGATGGAGTGGACCAAAAAAAAAAAAAAAATGATACTGAAGTATTCGTAAGTATACAAGTCACAAGAGCTGGAATGAAATTTTCACTCTGCAGCAGTGTGTGCACTGATATGAAATTTCCTGGCCGATTAAAACTGTGTGCCGGACCGAGACTGGCACTCGGGATCTTTGCCTTAGGCCCCGAGTTCGAGTCTCGGTCCTGCACACAGTTTTAATCGGCCAGGAAATTTCACCGCAAGAGCTTTTTCTAAGCTGGTCGTAGGTTGCGTTCCAAAAATGAACAGCATAAAGACAGGAGTGATGACACTTATTGCAGAACTTGACCATCATTTTGCAGGACAATGCTCAAGCACGTACTGTGCAAGTTGTTACTGATTTGTTTAAGTGATAGGGCTGCTAAGTGCTATGCCACCTACTGCAATCCCCTGACTTAAGCCCTCGTGAGTTCAACTCGATTTCTAAACTGAAGGAAACACTTCACGGCATTCGCTTCAGAACTGCTGCAAATTCGTCGACAAGTAGACCGCGCCGCTCGAACTGTCAACACAACTGGCACTGCTAAGAGTATCCTACGACTTCAGTATCGCTGGCAACGGGTTATACACAATGCTTGTGGCCGAGCGGTCTAGGCGCTTCAGTCCAGAACCGCGCTGCTGCTACGGTCGCAGGTTCGAATCCTGCCTCGGGCATGGATGTGTGTGATGTCCGTAGGTTAGTGAGGTTTGACTAGTTCTAAGCTCTAGGGGACTGATGACCTCAGTAGTTACGTCCCATAGTGCTGAGACCCACTTTTTTTATGTAGGCATCTTACCTTCTTTCATAAAGGAAGTAGCGATTGTAAGCATGTGGTCGTATGAACTGCTCAACAACGAAGTAGTAGGATGAATTTAATGTCCAAACTAATTGTTCTGTGCAGATCTCGAAATAAATCTATTTCGAGAATGACTTTGAAATTTGTGCAGAGGGATGAGTATAAAGGATGACTGATTTGCCCGAACCTCTCGGTTTTAAGCATCAGATATCATGTTCTAAGATTTTCGTATTCTCTTGCTCGCTACATGCAAACTGCTAGTTCTACAAAAAAAATGTGAAGAGGACCTTTTTGTAGGAAATTTAATGCAGTTAAATTTTGCGCTGGTATTTTCGCTAGAGGCTGTATTTCCCTAATTACTCCGTATTTTCCTAATTATTCCGTATTTTCCTAATTATTCCATAAAACAAACAAAAGTTACCTTGAATAATTCGGAAACCATGGCCTCCGTCTAAAACGTTTCCCAGAACAAAATTTAAGTCCATTAATTGCTTCCTACAAAAAGCTACCTTTCATTTTTTTTTGTGAGTCAAATCGTCTGCGCGCAGCGAGCAAGAGAATATTAAAATCTCGCGCGTGTATTTTGAAGCTATTGCGGGTTGCACAAAACCCCTATTTTTTCTCATAATTTCGAACATCTTGCACCATTGCCGAATGCTTTTTCTGGGTCGATGAATGCTGTGAGGGTGACTGGATTGGCGAATGTTGTGTCCTGAGCACTAGTCTAATATAGGGTGCATAGGAAACCTGCTTTCTCGGATCGCTAGACAACAGTTCAAACAAATCGTATTAATGAATTTTTATAACAGTAAGATAAATGACAATACGTAATTTCGTGAGATGTAGACGTGTCACAAGCAATGGGCGGCAGACGAACATAGTAAGATCTTCAGTACATGTAGCTCGTGATACAAGCAAAACAGAATAGTTCCTAAGTCACTGCTGTAGCGTTCGTAGACTGCCTGTAATTCAACTGGTCCGCAGCAAAGCTTCGCCTAGATGCCGCTGCTGTCTCGGGGTCGTCCTAGACAGGGGGTTCGTCGGCGTACTATCGGCTGACGTCACTTCACAGACCTCTCTGCTGTAACATTCTTGTCCGTCGTGCCGGCACTAAATGCTACTGGATGATCTGATTTTTCTTCAGTCTCGCTACTATTACCATCGCACCGTCTGGACCGGCTTTTTCTTTTCTATAGCCAAACTGAATGTCATCTAACTGATACTCAATTTTCTTTTCCATTCTTCTGTATATTGTTCTTGTCAGCAACTTTGAAGCTGGTAGTGCGATAGTTGTTGAACTTGACCTGCCTCTCCCATATTCGGAATAGTGTGGCTGATACTTATTCGAAAGTCTGATGCTATGCCGCCAGTCTCTCGGATTCTACACGGCAATTCGAGAATTATTTTAGGAATTCCGAGGGAATGTTGTCAATCCCTTCAGCCTTATTTAATCTTAAGTCTTCTCGAGGTCTTTTATATGCTGACTCGAATACAAGATCCCTTATCTCCTCTACATCGACTCCAATTCCTTTTTTTATCACGTCATCAAACAAAGTCATAGAGGCTTTCATTGTTTCTTTCCACCTATCCGCTCTCTCTCTCCTGAGTTTAACAGTGGAATTCTCACTCCACTCTTAATGCTACCACCCTTCATTTTAATCTCAGCCGAGGGTGTTTTGACTTTTCTATATGCTGAGTCAATCCCCGCTACAACAATTTTTTTCAGAAATGTCTACTACTCTTGTCTGCTGTGGTATTCCCTAACGCAGCATCCACATCCTTAGCGAAATTCAAACGTGTCTCATCACACAACTACAGTCCACTCTTCATGATTACTAAATTGTTACCTGTCTGTATCTGCCCCTGGTTACGCGTTACAAGCCAATACTTGATTTCTGAATCACTGTTTGACAAGGATGTGATCTAACTGAAATCTTGGAGCTTACGGGCTCTCAAACGGCGAGGTTATCAGCGGATCTAAAATCTTCTACATCCACATACATACTCCACAATCCACCATACGGTGCTTGGCGGAGGGTGCCTCGTACCACAACTAGCATCTTCTCTCCCTGTTCCACTCCCAAGCAGAACGAGGGAAAAATGACTGCCTATATGCCTCTGTACGAGCCCTAATCTCTCTTATCTTATCTTTGTGGTCTTTCCGCGAAATACAAATTGGCGGCAGTAAAATTGCACTGCAGTCAGCCTCAGATGCTGGTTCTCTAAATTTCCTCAGTAGCGATTCACGAAAAGAACGCCTCCTTTCCTCTAGAGACTCCCACCCGAGTTCCTGAAGCATTTCCGCAACACTCGCGTGAAGATCAAACCTACCAGTAACAAATCTAGCAGCCCACCTCTGAATTGCTTCTATGTCCTCCCTCAATTCGACCTGATAGGGATCCCAAACGCTCGAGCAGTACTCAAGAATAGGTCTTATTAGTGTTTTATAAGCGGTCTCCTTTATAGTTGAACCACATCTTCCCAAAATTCTACCAATTAACCGAAGACGACTATCCGCCTTGCCCACAACTGCCATTACATGCTTGTCCATATCGCTCTGCAATGCTACGCCCAAATATTTAATCGACGTGACTGTGTCAAGCGCTACACTACTAATGGAGTATTCAAACATTACGGGATTCTTTTTCCTATTCATCGGCATTAATTTACACTTATCTATATTTAGAGTTAGCTGCCATTTTTTACACCAATCACAAATCCTGTTCAGGTCATGTTGTATCATCCTACAGTCACTCAAAGACGACACCTTCCCGTACACCACAGCAAAATCAGCAAACAGCCACACATTGCTATCCACCCTATGCAAAAGATCATTTATGTAGATAGAAAACAACAGCGGACCTACCACACGTCCCTGGGGCACTCCAGATGATACCCTCACCTCCGATGAACACTCACCATCGAGGACAACGTACTGGGTTCTATTACTTAAGAAGTCTTCGAGCCACTCACATACTTGGGAACAAATCCCATATGCTCGTACCTTAGTTAGGAGTCTGCAATCTTCGTGCTTTTTCGGGTCTTAGCTAAGAATAATTCCTCCTCCTGCTGTGACTTTTGAACAGAGTATTGTTATTGCTAGCGGAAATTTATTGTAGGACTCAACTAGGCCGGCAGCTGTGGCTGAGCGGTTCTAGGCGCTTCAGTCCGGAACCACGTGGCTGCTACGTCGCATGTTCGAATCCTGCCTCAGGCATGGATGTGTGTGATGTTCTTAGGTTAGTTAGGTTTAAGTAGTTCTAAGTTCTAGGGGACTGATGACCTCACATGTTAAGTTCTATAGTGCTCAGAGCCATTTGAACCAGTCTTCCTCCTCTCTCATTTCTGCTACCAGCCCCACATTCTCCTGTAATCCTTTCTTCTGTTCTTTTCCCTGCAACCGCGTTCCAATTCCCACTGAGTATTAGATTTGCATCTCCCTGTAGCTATTGAATTGCCCCTTCAGTATCCTCATATACTTAATCTCTTCCTCTTTTGCTGAGGACGAGAGCTTGTATCCCTGGGCTGTCGTTGTCGGCATTGGTTCGCTGTCGAATCTGATGAGGACAATTCAATCATTGAACTATAAACTGTAATTCAACCTCTGCCCTACTTTCCCACTCATAACAAATGCTACTCCCGCTATGCCATCTGCTGATGTTGATATTACTGTGTGTTAGTCTACCCAGAAAGCATTGTCTTCTTTCCATTTCACGTCACTGACACCCTCCACGTACATCTAGACTGATCCTTAGCAATTCGCTTTTCATATTTTTTATTTTCCTTACCACGTTCAAACTTCTGAAATTCCAAACTCCGACTCTTAGAATGTGATCGCACTATGGGGGACTAGCCCGGAATCTTTTGCCAATGGTGAGATCATCGTGACACTTTTTCATTTACAGGCGACATGTCCTGTGGATTCGTCTTTCTCGTCTTTAATGCAGTGGTTTCCATTGCGTTGTGAATTCTCATGCCGTTTATAATTCGTTTCCGTCTTTAAAATATAAATAAGTGTAATAGCCGTAGCTTGACACAGTAATACGCACGTCAGACCGGAATGGATACGATAGAATGACTGGCGATTAAAGTGTTTAATTTCTTTCCAAAATTATTAATAAAATATCTTTTCCCATTGTCAGCCTTTTCCTTTCATTCGGCATTCCAGGTGAATAAAAAAACTATCTAATGGGCCGTTACGACGTATAGCGGGATTAAAAATGCGTTTTTACTGTTGCCCAGTGATACTTTCGATGTAGCGAATGACTCACTTTGTTGCATATTCACTGTCCTACTTGTATGCGTTTCTCTCCATTTGGAGAGAATTAAAAAAAACCAGTTTGCTCTTTTGATGTGAATTTCTCTTTTTGTGTTGCAGGTAAGCATCAAAGCGTGGAGCCAGGCGATTGTTCGGTGTGGCGTAGCTGCAAGCAAGGTACTGGGTGGCGAACTTTGTCTCGCTGTAAGTGTGCGCTGACAGTTTCGCCAGCAGCTTGGGCCCTTCCCTCACTCTTTTAAACCAACCAACCAACCAACCAACCAACAGTTTCGCTGTAATCTGTGGGCTCAGAACTTTCTCCGCCACTGAAACTTTGTGTCCTAGTTGTCGATACAAGGGAATGTGTCTTTCAGTATAATTTGGAAATTGTCGGCTCGCGATCGCTTAATTTTTTATTCCAGGCTACTTTTGGCGATAATTCGCTGTCATCAGTGATTTCCACCTCCCCCCTCCCCCTTAAATGACGTGACATGTAAGTTATCACACACTGAGATAGCGTAAATTTTAAAATTATTTATGGTAAAAATGACAGTAATGTTCCATACAGTTATTGCTCTGAACACACACGCGACACTAATCACAACATTTAAACCTACGTTTTTGGATGTATAACAACCTACACTTCATTCATCTTAGAATTAAAAAAAAAAAAAAAAAAGACGATGATGCCCAGCTTTTTCCAAAACTAGTTAGCTGTCCGCTTGAAGATATACTTACGAATGCCATTTCGTCTCTGCACATACTGGTTGGTTTTTCTTTAGATCCACTGTCTTTTAATCATATAAAACGAGACCTTCGAGAAAATTCCCAACTAGTACTGGATTCGTTCATATCAGTTCTATGGCGTGTAGCGTTTCATACCCCTCCGCACGTGGTGGAAAGTCTTTTCGTTTGGAAACCTGTGTCAGCAGGTGGAAAGCCAAGATAAATGAAAAAGTGGTACGATGTGTACAGTTATTTATAAATTCAGTTCAGTTTCTGCTACTCTTCTATAATGTTGTAAAATATTATAATTTATTGTACCGATTATATCTTGAAATAGGGTACGCTTTCAAAAAAAGGTGTTTCACGCGCAACAGATTATCGACTCACCTCATTTCAATGATGTCAGGTTAACTGAAGCCTTCGTTACAACCAATCTGTTCCCACGACGTCACGCCGCGGCGAGTAGGAAGCGCCTGATCGAAATCTAATATGCGTAGCATACGCACCGAAACATCACTTATAGTTAATCTCATGACATCACATTCGTCGTCTTCGCTAACTCGTAACGATACTACAACCTACACCACGGGCTACGCCACATATGTCTATCACCACAACCCGCAGTCCGGAGAATACTGTTGACGCAGAACTAATACTACACTCCTGGAAATGGAAAAAAGAACACATTGACACCGGTGTGTCAGACCCACCATACTTGCTCCTGACACTGCGAGAGGGCTGTACAAGCAATGATCACACGCACGGCACAGCGGACACACCAGGAACCGCGGTGTTGGCCGTCGAATGGCGCTAGCTGCGCAGCATTTGTGCACCGCCGCCGTCAGTGTCCGCCAGTTTGCCGTGGCATACGGAGCTCTATCGCAGTCTTTAACACTGGTAGCATGCCGCGACAGCGTGGACGTGAACCGTATGTTCAGTTGACGGACTTTGAGCGAGGGCGTATAGTGGGCATGCGGGAGGCCGGGTGGACGTACCGCCGAATTGCTCAACACGTGGGGCGTGAGGTCTCCACAGTACATCGATGTTGTCGCCAGTGGTCGGCGGAAGGTGCACGTGCCCGTCGACCTGGGACCGGACCGCAGCGACGCACGGATGCACGCCAAGACCGTAGGATCCTACGCAGTGCCGTAGGGGACCGCACCGTCATTTCCCAGCAAATTAGGGACACTGTTGCTCCTGGGGTATCGGCGAGGACCATTCGCAACCGTCTCCATGAAGCTGGGCTACGGTCCCGCACACCGTTAGGCCGTCTTCCGCTCACGCCCCAACATCGTGCAGCCCGCCTCCAGTGGTGTCGCGACAGGCGTGAATGGAGGGACGAATGGAGACGTGTCGTCTTGAGCGATGAGAGTCGCTTCTGCCTTGGTGCCAATGATGGTCGTATGCGTGTTTGGCGCCGTGCAGGTGAGCGCCACAATCAGGACTGCATACGACCGAGGCACACAGGGCCAACACCCGGCATCATGGTGTGGGGAGCGATCTCCTACACTGGCCGTACACCACTGGTGATCGTCGAGGGGACACTGAATAGTGCACGGTACATCCAAACCGTCATCGACCCCATCGTTCTACCATTCCTAGACCGGCAAGGGAACTTGCTGTTCCAACAGGACAATGCGCGGCCGCATGTATCCCGTGCCACCCAACGTGCTCTAGAAGGTGTAAGTCAACTACCCTGGCCAGCAAGATCTCCGGATCTGTCCCCCATTGAGCATGTTTGGGACTGGATGAAGCGTCGTCTCACGCGGTCTGCACGTCCAGCACGAACGTTGGTCCAACTGAGGCGCCAGGTGGAAATGGCATGGCAAGCCGTTCCACAGGACTACATCCAGCATCTCTACGATCGTCTCCATGGGAGAATAGCAGCCTGCATTGGTGCGAAAGGTGGATATACACTGTACTAGTGCCGACATTGTGCATGCTCTGTTGCCTGTGTCTATGTGCCTGTGGTTCTGTCAGTGTGATCATGTGATGTATCTGACCCCAGGAATGTGTCAATAAAGTTTCCCCTTCCTGGGACAATGAATTCACGGTGTTCTTATTTCAATTTCCAGGAGTGTATAAGAGTTCTGTTCTCTTGTTTGCGACACACATTACGAATTTCGTCACAGGCTAAAATCAACATCTTGTATCGGCATTAGGCGTTTCACGCATTTGTGTTCTTCACAGAGGGACGAAGTTGTTAATCTCATTGGGCATGATCATATTCGCTTTCATAACTAGCAGAAAGCTACAAGTCGAGCAAGGTGACGCAACTCTTCAGTGGTCGACCTTCGATCGGAAGAAGTGGGTTTCAGAGCCCTGTTGTGGAGTCAAGCCTAGAATACCACGGTGAGATCCGCGACAAGCGCTTAATAGAACTGACTTAATGTTTCATTTTCTAATTTTCTCCTCCTCCTCAACTTCATGTATTAGACAAATTATCTGTACGGTATTCTCTCTTGTACGGCCTCCTCACATTTCTTTTTACACAGCATTTATAATGGAGGGCCTTTACCAGGAGTCTTTCTCCATCCACACTGTCTAAAAGTTCCTTCCATTCTAAGCTATTTTCGATCAGTTTCTCGTTTAAGTTATATATTCCTAAATTTTCCCTTACGTCCTTATTTATTTTACAGTCTTTTAAACATCCTTATCCTCTCCTTACAAAAGTCAATTCTTGAACCTTTATTTTACGTTCGTATTGTCACCCATGCTACACTTCCATCTACGAGGGCAGTTCAATAAGTAATGCAACACATTTTTTTTCTCGGCCAATTTTGGTTGAAAAAACAGGAAATTTCTTTTGGAATATTTTCAAACATTCTCGCTTCGTCTCGTATAGTTTCATTGACTTCCGACAGGTGGCAGCGCTGTACGGAGCTGTTAAAATGGCGTCTGTAACGGATGTGCGTTGCAAACAACGGGCAGTGATCGAGTTTCTTTTAGCGGAAAACCAGGGCATCTCAGATATTCATAGGCGCTTGCAGAATGTCTACGGTGATCTGGCAGTGGACAAAAGCACGGTGAGTCGTTGGGCAAAGCGTGTGTCATCATCGCCGCAAGGTCAAGCAAGACTGTCTGATCTCCTGCGTGCGGGCCGGCCGTGCACAGCTGTGACTCCTGCAATGGCGGAGCGTGCGAACACACTCGTTCGAGATGATCAACGGATCACCATCAAACAACTCAGTGCTCAACTTGACATCTCTGTTGGTAGTGCTGTCACAATTGTTCACCAGTTGGGATATTCAAAGGTTTGTTCCCGCTGGGTTCCTCGTTGTCTAACCGAACACCATAAAGAGCAAAGGAGAACCATCTGTGCGGAATTGCTTGCTCGTCATGTGGCTGAGGGTGACAATTTCTTGTCAGGCGATGAAACATGGGTTCATCACTTCGAACCTGAAACATAACGGCAATCAATGGAGTGGCACCACACCCACTCCCCTACCAAGAAAAAGTTTAAAGCCATACCCTCAGCCGGTAAAGTCATGGTTACAGTCTTCTGGGACGCTGAAGGGGTTATTCGGTTCGATGTCCTTCCCCATGGTCAAACGATCAACTCTGAAGTGTATTGTGCTACTCTTCAGAAATTGAAGAAACGACTTCAGCGTGTTCGTAGGCACAAAAATCTGAACGAACTTCTCCTTCTTCATGACAACGCAAGACCTCACACAAGTCTTCGCACCCGAGAGGAGCTCACAAAACTTCAGTGGACTGTTCTTCCACATGCACTCTACAGCCCCGATCTCGCACCGTCGGATTTCCATATGTTTGGCCCAATGAAGGACGCAATCCGTGGGAGGCACTACGCGGATGATGAAGAAGTTATTGATGCAGTACGACGTTGGCTCCGACATCGACCAGTGGAATGGTACCGTACAGGCATACAGGCCCTCATTTCAAGGTGGCGTAAGACCGTAGCATTGAATGGAGATTACGTTGAACAATAGTGTTGTGTAGCTAAAAGATTGGGGAATAACCTGGTGTATTTCAATGCTGAATAAAACAACCCCTGTTTCAGAAAAAAAATGTGTTGCATTACTTATTGAACTGCCCACGTATAAGGGTCTGTGCTGCTATAGTTTCTTTCCTGGCTTTATTGTGCAGTCATTGGACTAGTGGATCTTTGGTTGTACTCAAACGTGCTGTTGCATCCTAGATATTGTGGTAACATAGTGAGGTAGCAAGCTGAGACGAACAGTTTGATATAGGACACTCGTGGTCTGTTAAATCGGGAAACTACCTCAAATTGGCCTACAAAAACTACGTAAGCTATAGCGCATGCGCTTCGAGCCAGTTATTCAATATTCTCGCGCTCTCTTCGCACAGACCATTAGCTCTGGAGAAAAGAATGAATAGAACCGTTTTTGTAGGAAATTTAATATAGTTTAATTTTGACTGCGACACGTTTTTGCTGGAGGGTGCGGTTTTAGAGTTATTCAAGAAAAACGTACAGAAGTGATATTAAATGTGTTCTGTCTCGGAAACCATTCGGAATAGGGCATACGTCCGTATGAAGTTTCTTTTTTGTTCAGAATCACTAAAATATCACCCCTCAAAGCGTGTACCTTGCCTCCTGACTCATCCTGTATTTATCTCAGACTCTTTCGTTTCTTCTCCCTAACCGCGAATCTCATTTCCATTCTTACATATACACTCCTGGAAATTGAAATAAGAACACCGTGAATTCATTGTCCCAGGAAGGGGAAACTTTATTGACACATTCCTGGGGTCAGATACATCACATGATCACACTGACAGAACCACAGGCACATAGACACAGGCAACAGAGCATGCACAATGTCGGCACTAGTACAGTGTATATCCACCTTTCGCAGCAATGCAGGCTGCTTTTCTCCCATGGAGACGATCGTAGAGATGCTGGATGTAGTCCTGTGGAACGGCTTGCCATGCCATTTCCACCTGGCGCCTCAGTTGGACCAGCGTTCGTGCTGGACGTGCAGACCGCGTGAGACGACGCTTCATCCAGTCCCAAACATGCTCAATGGGGGACAGATCCGGAGATCTTGCTGGCCAGGGTAGTTGACTTACACCTTCTAGAGCACGTTGGGTGGCACGGGATACATGCGGACGTGCATTGTCCTGTTGGAACAGCAAGTTCCCTTGCCGGTCTAGGAATGGTAGAGCGATGGGTTCGATGACGGTTTGGATGTACCGTGCACTATTCAGTGTCCCCTCGACGATCACCAGTGGTGTACGGCCAGTGTAGGAGATCGCTCCCCACACCATGATGCCGGGTGTTGGCCCTGTGTGCCTCGGTCGTATGCAGTCCTGATTGTGGCGCTCACCTGCACGGCGCCAAACACGCATACGACCATCATTGGCACCAAGGCAGAAGCGACTCTCATCGCTGAAGACGACACGTCTCCATTCGTCCTTCCATTCACGCCTGTCGCGACACCACTGGAGTCGGGCTGCACGATGTTGGGGCGTGAGCGGAAGACGGCCTAACGGTGTGCGGAACCGTAGCCCAGCTTCATGGAGACGGTTGCGAATGGTCCTCGCCGATACCCCAGGAGCAACAGTGTCCCTAATTTGCTGGGAAGTGACGGTGCGGTCCCCTACGGCACTGCGTAGGATCCTACGGTCTTGGCGTGCATCCGTGCGTCGCTGCGGTCCGGTCCCAGGTCGACGGGCACGTGCACCTTCCGCCGACCACTGGCGACAACATCGATGTACTGTGGAGACCTCACGCCCCACGTGTTGAGCAATTCGGCGGTACGTCCACCCGGCCTCCCGCATGCCCACTATACGCCCTCGCTCAAAGTCCGTCAACTGCACATACGGTTCACGTCCACGCTGTCGCGGCATGCTACCAGTGTTAAAGACTGCGATGGAGCTCCGTATGCCACGGCAAACTGGCTGACACTGACGGCGGCGGTGCACAAATGCTGCGCAGCTAGCGCCATTCGACGGCCAACACCGCGGTTCCTGGTGTGTCCGCTGTGCCGTGCGTGTGATCATTGCTTGTACAGCCCTCTCGCAGTGTCCGGAGCAAGTATGGTGGGTCTGACACACCGGTGTCAATGTGTTTTTTCCATTTCAGGAGTGTATATGAATAAATATCATTCGTCTTTTCCAGCTGAGTTTTATTTTCGTTATTAACAAAACATGCTTCGCGTAAATGTTTCATGCTTCCTCAGACGGCTGAAAAGAAAACTATTATTGATATGAGATCTTAGGCTTTTTCGGCGAATGTGCTGTATCCAAGGTTCTCGGGTGTCCAGCCGGATCCGTTCGTCGAAGTTCCACGATATTTCGGCGGATAACCGTTCCGCCATCATGAGGTGCTGCTGATGGACCACCTGATGATGGCGGAACGGTTATCCGCCGAAATATCGTGGAACTTCGACGAACGGATCCGGCTGGACACCCGAGAACCTTGGATAAACTATTATTGTCTTTTACCTCTGCTCATCTAATGTATTATTATTTAGATACGTAGTGTTTCGCAGTAGCATTCTCAGGTTAACCTAATATTCACAAATATTTCAAGTCTGCACTTTCCTAGCACGATTGCACTGCAGATCACCTTCTCCCAACCTCTGACTGGACTCGCCCAGTCAAGCTGTACACGCAGACAGTCCAAACGCGGACTCCGAGTTGCGGCACAATTTCGTACTTCCTCACTCCCATGTAATGCAGAATTGACTGGAAGGTGCCACTGGAGTCGAACCCGCCTCTGTAAAAGGAGGCGACAGGTACTGTGTCGCGAGTAGAGGAGTCTAGCTAGCATCATGACTGTTTGTAGGAAGTTAAAAGGAATGGGGTACAGTGATCGAGCAACTGCTCGTAAGTCTCACACTTTTGTTGGCAATGCTAAGCGTGGAATAAAGTTTGACACCGGGGGGCAGTGCACGACTGCAAACCAGTGATTTGAAGTGAGGAATCGCGCTGTACACAGCTGCAATCCAGTGAAAGAGTTTGGGTTTGGCTAATGGCTGGAGAACGTGTGATGGCCATGATGTGTATCGTCAGCAGTGCAGAACAAGGGAAAAAGGTGTCAACGATATAAGTGAGCTTTTCGTGGTTAGAGTGTGGCCACCTTATTGCGCTTAAGGAAACTCTTCAAGCCTAAGGATAGGAACACGTGTTACAATATTGTGTTCTGCGTACAGTAGAGGAACAACTGGGCACTATGGTTGGTTGTATCAGCATGAGAATGCACCTCTGGCCTAAAGCGGCATCTTCGAGGCCGTGGAGAATAACATCGCTGAAAGGGACAGTCTTGCTCAGAGACGCGGCTTGAACACAGCAGAACACGTTTGGGATGAATTAGAACGTCGACTTTACTCCAAACCCCAGCGCCCAAGGTGACTACGTCCTCTGGTTTCGGCTCCGCGGACAGTGACACTTCACTGGCATTTCATGATCAAAGTCGTAATCAAGGTGAAGGGTGGACACATCGCACATTAATGTCGACCAACAAGTGTTTGGACACTGTTGACCACATAGTGTAAATTGTGAGTTTGATAGAGTAGAAATTCAAAAGTCGGGGTTCGATCCACAGTCGGACCATGGATCATATGTCATTCATCGTTTTTTCGCCTCTCGCAATCATTTGTTGATGTGGAAAAGTACGAAATTATGCCTTCATTCGGAGATCGCGTTGAACTGTGTGTATATAACTTGACTGAGCAAGTCCCTTGAAAGGAGGGTAGAAGGCAGTCTCCAGTGGAATCTTGCTAGTAAATTGTAGTGTTGAAATCAATGTGAATATTAGGTTAACCTGACAATGCTGCTATGAAACGCTGCATGTCTAAAGCATAACAATATATTAGTTAATAAGAGATCAAATACAATAATAGTGTACTTTTTAGTCCTCTGAGGACGCATAAAACAAGCGAAACATGAAACTTCCTGACAGATTAAAACGGTGTGCCCGACCGAGACTCGAACTCGGGACCTTTGCCTTTCGCGGGCAAGTGCTCTACCAAATGAGCTACCGAAGCACGACTCACGCCCGGTCCTCACAGCTTTACTTCTGCCAGTATCTCGTCTCCTACCTTCCAAACTTTACAGAAGCTCTCCTGCGAACCTTGCACAACTAGCACTCCTGAAAGAAAGGATATTGCGGGGACGTGGCTTAGCCACAATGTGGGGGATGTTTCACAGTTTTAATCTGCGAGGAAGTTTCATATCAGCGCACACTCCGCTACAGAGTGAAAATCTCATTCTGGAAACATCACCCAGGCTGTGGCTAAGCCATGTCTCCGCAATATCCTTTCTTTCAGGAGTGCTAGTTCTGCAAGTTTCGCAGGAGAGCTTCTGTAAAGTTTGGAAGGTAGGAGACGAGATACTGGCAGAAGTAAAGCTGTGAGTACCGGGCGTGAGTCGTGCTTCGGTAGCTCAGATGGTAGAGCACTTGCCCGCGAAAGGCAAAGGTCCCGAGTTCGAGTCTCGGTCGGGCACACAGTTTTAATCTGCCAGGAAGTTTCATATCAGCGCACACTCCGCTTCAGTGAAAATCTCATTCTGCAAGCGAAACATGTTTGGTTGGTAACAAAAATAAAACTCAGCTGGAAAAGAGGAATAATATTTATTCATATCTCTCTAAGAGTGGAAATCTAATTCAAGGTTAGGGCGAAGAAACAAGAGAGTTTGAGCTAAATATGTAACTGGCGGCAAAGGACTTGGGAGATTATTTGTGCGGAAGGGATAGTGGTTAGAACAGAGGATTTAAGATATACCTAAGTGAAAGTAGAACAAGGGTAATAGAATATAGTGGAATTAAAACTAGGCAAAGCTGTGGATATTAGATTACGATATGAGGCGCTATAAATGATAGGGGAGTTGCATTGTGTGCGGGGAAGTAGAAAAAGGTATTTAATGTAGAGCGAGAATAACGCGAAAAGCATTCTTGGAAAAGAGGTAATATCGAACGTAAATTGAACGACTGACAGTCTGCATTGAACATACTCTCCTGCGGAAATAACAAAATTCGCCATGACTGTCAACTAGGTACTCCTTTTCTGGAAGTGTTTATGTGGAAATGAAGCGTTGACGATAAAGAGTGCAGAGAAGAAGAGAATTGTAGCTTTCGAAATGTGGTGTTAAGGAAGAAAGCTTAAGATTAGATGGGTATAGCAGATAACTAATTAAGAGTTATAGAATCTAATTCTAGAGCAAATAAATTTGTAGAATCCTGAAGCATTAAGTCAAGAAATAAACAGTTCGGTAGTGGAGAAGGTACAGGAGGGTTAAAAATTGTAGAATGAGGCAAGCAGCCGGCCGGGATGGCCGAGCGGTTCTAGGCGCTACAGTCTGGAACCGCGCGACCGCTACGGTCGCAGGTTCGAATGGTGCCTCGGGCATGGATGTGTGTGATGTCCTCAGGTTTAAGTAGTTCTGAGTTCTAGGGGACTGATGACCTCAGATATTAAGTCCCATAGTGCTCAGAGCCATATCAGCCTTAAAATAAACTGGTGTTGGTTGTAGCCGTTGCGCAGGTAGGAGAAGAATTGCATAAGAAGTGCAATAGTGGAGAACTGCATCAAACCTGTCTTTAGACTGAGGACTACAACATCATCATCTGTAAGATAAACGAGAGTGGCCGTTTTGCCGTGAAGACGATAGTTTCGAAGCAGAAAACTGATTGTGATCCCGGACTGAAATGTGATTAAGTAAACAGCAGACTTCAGTTAGGAAATCTGTATAGAACTGATTGTTGTGGCTGGCCAGATGGCCGCCCTGGTCGGGAAATAGTGAGTGAAAGAATGTGGGTCTAGCGTCTTAACCGCAGAGCGGGCCATCAGTTGCGTTCGCTGTTAATACAGTGCCGGCCGGCGGAGCGCGTCTCAGCAGTGTGGTAGCAATATGGCGGCCGCGGGCGATAAGATAAGACAAGAGACGGCGGGGCGAGCGCAGCTGCTGCGCGCCGTCTTCCTGCTGAGAGCGGCACTCGGTTCAGACGCGGCCAGCCGGGGCCGTTTCCCCATACCATACGCAGCTAATAGCGCTGCCGTAATTTCGTAGCTAGTAGGGATCTGGTAGGACTCGGTGGCTACTAACGTCTGTTACGAGCGACGAGGTATATGGCGGAGCGTCTTTTAATGTTACTGCAGACGTGTCACAATAGACTGCAGCTGGTATACTCCAGAAGCCACCGTTAGGTGCGTGGCGGAGAGCACCTTGTACCACTGTTAGTCAGTGCCTTCCGTGTACCACACGCAAATGGAGGGAGGGATAAACCACTGTGTACCCACCTAACTATGAGCCCTAATGTCTTGTCTTTGCGGTCCCTACGTCTCAAAAATGAGATCGACAAGAAGGGCAAAGTGGCTAAGCAGCGTTGGCTAGAGGACAAATGTGAGGGTATAGAGGCTTATCTCACTAGGGAAAAGATAGGTACTGCGTACATGAAAATTAAAGAGACTTTTGGAGAAAAAGGAACCATTTGCATGAATATCAAGAGCTCAGATGGAAACCCAGTTCTAAGCAAAGAAGGGAAAGCAGAAAGGTGGAAGGAGTATATAGAGGGTCTATACAAGGGCGATGTACTTGAGGACAATATTATGGAAATGGAAGAGGATGTAGATGAAGATGAAATGGGAGATATGATACTGCGTGAAGAGTTTGACAGAGCACTGAAAGACCTGAGTCGAAACAAGGCCCCGGGAGTAGACAACATTCCATTAGGAATACTGATAGCCTTGGGAGAGCCAGTCTTGACACAACTCTACCATCTTGTGAGCAAGATGTATCAGACAGGCGAAATAGCCTCAGACTTCAAGAAGAATATAATAATTCCAATCCCAAAGAAATCAGGTGCTGACAGATGTGAAAATTACCGAACTATTAGTGTAATAAGTCATGGCTGCAAAATACTAAAGCGGATGCCTTACAGACGAAACTGGTAGAAGCCCACCTCGGGGAAGATCAGTTTGGATTCTGGCGAAATGTTGGAACACGGGAGGCAATACTGATCCTACGACTTATCTTAGAAGCTAGATTAAGAAAAGGCAAACCTATGTTTCTAGCATTTGTAGACTTACAGAAAGCTTTTAACAATGTTGACTGGAATACTCTCTTTCAAATTCTGAAGGTGGCAGGGGTAAAATACAGTGAGGGAAAGGCTATTTACAATTTGTACAAGAACCAGATGGCAGTTACAAGAGTCTAGGGACATGAAGGGGAAGCAGTGGTTGGGAAGGCAGTGAGACAAGGTTGTAGTCTCCCCCCGATATTATTCAATCTGTATATTGAGCAAGCAGTAAAGGAAACAAAAGAAAAGTTCGGAGTACATATAAAATCCATGGAGAAGAAATAAAAACTTTGAGGTTCGCCGATGGCATTGTAATTCTGTAGGAGACAGCAAAGGACTTGGAAGAGCAGTTGAACGGATTGGACAGTGTCTTGAAAAGAGGGTATAAGATGAACATCAACAAAAGCAAAACGAGGATAATGGAATGTAGTCTAATAAAGTTGGGTGATGCTGAGGGAATTAGATTAGGAAATGAGACACTTAAAGTAGTAAAGGAGTTTTGCTATTTCGGGAACAAAATAAGTGATGATGGTCGAAGTAGAGAGGATATAAAATGTAGACTGGCAATGGCAAGGAAAGCGTTTCTGAAGAAGAGAAATTTGTTAACATCGAGTTTAGATTCAAATGTCAGAAAGTCGTTTCTGAAAGTATTTGTATGGAGTGTAGCCATTTATGGAAGTGAAACATGGACGATAAATAGTTTGGACAAGAAGAGAATAGAAGCTTTCGAAATGTGGTGCTACAGAAGAATGCTGAAGATTAAATGGGTAGATCACATAACTAATAAGGAGGTATTCAATGGGATTGGGGAGAAGAGGAGTTTGTGGCACAACTTGACTAGAAGAAGGGATCGGTTGGTAGGACATGTTTTGAGGCATCAAGGGATCACCAATTTAGTATTGGAGGGCAGCGTGGAGGGTAAAAATCGCAGAGGGAGACCAAGAGATGAATACACTAAACAGATTCAGAAGGATGTAGGTTGCAGTAGGTACTGGGAGATGAAGCTTGCACAGGATAAAGTAGCATGGAGAGCTGCATCAAACCAGTCTCAGGACTGAAGACCACAACACGGAATGTACGGTGGTGACAGTAGAATCATTCTGCAGTCGTCTGCAAACGAACGGTCTGTAAATTCTGCTAATACTGATCCGCGAAAAGAACACCTTCCTTCCGAGAATTACCATTTGCGTTCACGAAGAATGTCCGTAACACTGTCGTGTTGGTCGAAACTCCCGGTAACAAATCTAGCAGCTCGTCTCGGAATTGCTTCGATGCCTCCCTACAATCCCGCTGCTAGGAATGCCAAACACTCGAGCAGTAGTCAAGAGCAGGTCGCACTAATGTTCTATACTCTGCCTCCTTTATAGATGAGCCAGACTTTCCCAAACTTTGCTAATAATTGGACGTCGACAACTTACCATAATCACCACCACCACCACCACCACCACCACCACCACCACATGCACTCTACGGTGGTTAGGGGAGTATTTGTGTAGGTGTAAATTACGTGGACCTCCGCGAGATTTATTGTTTATGGAAGCACGACAACGACGATATTCTGCAACCAATTGTGAGCCCTCTTTTCTGGAGGTAAAATAGAACGTCGTATGGCACTGTTGGCTGGGATGTACCGCGGAGTTGGTTCAGGCAGCTGCCTTCGCGCACATTGTTGCCTTTCCTTGATTGCTGGTATGAGAGAAGTCTCTCCCTTACATGTGTACCTGTAGAAGAGCACAGGTGAGCGGAATGGATGTATGTATATTGTGCTGGTACGTTTGTGTTGTGTGACGGTGAGGGGAGGAGGAAGAGGGTGGAACACGTTGTCGGCGCATACGCTACTGCCCCCCCCCCCCCCCCGAATAGCACGAAGGGGCACACCAGCAGTGCCACGTGCCCTCACTTCATGTGAAACTGCGGAGAGGTTTACATTTCAGTTCGGGACATTGGCGAAGAGACTGGCTATGAGGAACTTCACGCCCCCACATTGTGAATTTACCTCGTAGCTTTTATGTCCAGGTGAGGTGATTGATGGATGCTTGTGACAACTTCTGCCATCGTCCTTAAACCTGTTGCGTGGATCCTAGCTGCTTCTTCATATTCCATTTTTTTTCTGCACCTTTTCAAACCCAAAAATCATAACATTAGCTTTTGGAAAGAAAATATAAGTAACGAAGGGATATTTAATAACAGCAACAGCAGGAGATCACTGAGACTAATGCCACCATCGCCATACCCGTGGTCACAACTTAGGAATCCTTCCTTTGAACATCATGGCGGCCGTTACACCTGTTTTCTTAGTCATTGGGGCTGCAGTGAAATACATGTCTTGAAAGGACATTGTATGTAAGGTTCCAATATCAGTGCGTAGAATATTGAGTGATTATTACGACAGCTGTAAGAAACCTAACAGCACAAAATCAACGCCACCTCGAAATTTCTTGAATTACACATGAAATGTAGCAAAAAGAGTCACACCAGCTATTATATACACGCCAGAACGGCGTTGACATAAGCTGAGAACCAAAGATAGGATACACATACTTGAGATACATAAGATATAATCACCTCTGACCATAGTCTGTTACTGTGTAAATATAAAACATCTATTGTGTGAAATGTCAAAAAATTACAGGAAATATTTACAATATCATACCAGAATATTACGCCACACTGTATGAAACAGCACAAAATCGAAGTGAATCGATATTTAAGAATTTCAGTTCAAATTTAACAAGAACAGTCACCAGTAAGCCCCCCTCTTAAATATAAAATTAATTACAACATAGTTGTTTGTGTAATTGTGATACTGAAAATTATGACTGTAACTTGAGCTATACCTCAATAATTCACGAAATTCTTCACATTAAGTCTAAAATTCCTATAGAACTATAGCACATTGTAATTCTCAAACTTTATATGCGCGGGTACTTGAAAATGGAAATCTTCCGAAATAGCCCTCGTAATATTCAATAAATGTTTAAGCAGTGATTCTGGGACCTTACTTAAGTTAGAATTGGCAGTTGGAGAATGAACACTGAGCAGTGACAGTATAGTTGATACTGCAAAGTGTTTTGTTGATGTAATTAATTTTTAGCGGTCTATCAGTCTACTGTCTGTGCTCTTTACTTGTATATACTGGGTGATCAAAAAGTCAGTATAAATTTGAAAACTGAATAAATCAGGGAATAATGTAGATAGAGAGGTACAAATTGACACACATGCTTGGAATGACATGGGGTTTTATTAGAACCAAAAAAATACAAAAGTTGAAAAAAATGTCCGACAGATGGCGCTTTATCTGATCAGAATAGCAATAATTAGCATAACAAAGTAAGACAAAGCAAAGATGAAACGCTGAATGTGTCCACCATCATTCCTCAACAATAGCTGTAGTCGAGGAATAATGTTGTGAAGGGCACTGTAAAGGATGTACGGAGTTATGGTGAGGCATTGGCATCGGATGTTGTCTTTCAGCATCCCTAGGGATGTCGGTCGATCACGATTCACTTGCGACTTCAGGTAACCCCAAAGCCAATAATCGCACGGACCGAGGTCTTGGGACCTGGGAGGCCAAGCATGAGGAAAGTGGCGGCTGAGCATACGATCATCACCCAACTACGCGCGCAAGAGATCTTTCACGCGGACATTTTGTTAACTTTGTTTTTTTTTTTTTTTTGTTTTTTGTTCTAATTAAACCCCATGTCATTACAAGCATGTGTGTCAATTTTTACCTCTCTATCTACATTATTCCGTGGTTTATTAAGTTTTCAAATTTATACTGACTTTTTGATCATCCGGTATGTACAAGTTTAGAGTGTAGTTTTAGCGGCAATACACCTGCACTGACTAAAGGTATCTGATAGTATGTCCTGTTGCTGATACTGTTTATTTGAATCTGTTGTTCATAGTTATATTTCAGTAAACCACCATCATGGTCATCATCTTGTTATTATTATTATTATTATTATTATTATTCTATCCTGTGGAACCTGTCACTAAGTAACATATAGGCTTGTGGCCTGTATTACGTTTGTTCGTAGGTATTCATAAGTAATACTTTGGTTTGTTAAGTTGGGACGATCGTCCTTCGTTCGCGATTATCGTGTAGATTTGTGGCTCTGTGTTTTTGTAGTCTAGTTGTAGTGTTTCTGTGACGCTTCTGTGCCATCTGCAGCTAAAGACTGAGCGCTCTGGGGTTCCTTGTTTCCCACTTGCACAGCTTGATGTCTGTCTCAGATTCAAGCGGCTTAAGAACGTGTGATGAAGTCTGCGTCCAGTTAAGAAGTGCACCGTATGTCGGCTGGAATCCATATGTTTCAGTCTTAAGCGATCCTTTATACTGGGGAAAAATTTGTGTACTCTACATCCGTTACCACTAACCACCCATTCAGTGCCACGCATCCATCTACCAGAGTTTAAGTTGACGATAGTTTTGTATAGGCGCAATGGCAATTACTAGGCGTATTTTGAGACATCATTGTTTTAACACTATCAAATGAGTATTTTCAAAATGATGACAGTAGTGTAACTTCTCAGTAGCGCCATCTGCGTGTCGTCCGTAGAAAAGCTTAGAGTATTACGACCCTATTGGTCGTCGCGTCTCGAGCAGCGACTGCTAATGATTTCGCGCTAGGCGGCTGGGTGTCCGCGCTGGCTGCGAAAGGTTAGCGGGTCACACTGGGAGGGGGCGGGGGCGGGGGCGGGGGATTGCCAAACGTCCCCCGCCGTCGACGGAGCGTGGCAGGTGGTGGAAAGCACTTCAGAGTTTAATCACGCGAACCCAAGTACTAATGTTTTATACGAGGGTCGCAACCGAGGCTCTTGCGCGGTCTATTGGTATTGCGCTCTGGCGCACTGTTGGTGGGGAAAGGAAAACTTCGCGTAAACGATAACGCAGAATCGGCGATTTTTGCAAAATATTGCGAAGTTTGTCACTTTCCAGTCCCCCGTGTAAAAATGACGTTAATCTGAGGCCAGAGTTCTACATACATTTGGTAATAATTAGCAGACGTTGAAATTGGATTTTGGCTTGTCTTTTTATCAAGGTCGAGGTTCGCGTATAATCTTAAAATAACACTCGATTTCCCGCGTAAAGAACTTTGGCTCTGGAAGTGATGTCAAACGAAATTACCTTAATTCCAAAAACACTCCTAGTCGATGCCTCTGTAGCAAGAGTTTGAAGATTGTTTCGTTATTGTGGAAGAAATAATTTTTACTAAGGAAACCAGCAATGTTCCGAGAAATATGAAAGGGCAAATGTTTTAGTATGAGATGAAGGAAACCCTGAAACGCTGTCCATTGCGCACTCAAAATAGACATACTAGTGTTAGGGCCACAGAGGCATACAAGTCTGTTACTATGGCTATTACGTTCGTTTTTGAAACATAGGGTGATAATTATAAACTTCGATAATGCTAATATAGCAAAGACCTGGAATAACTGGTCTCAGTTATTTATACAGTGTGTCCATAAAGTCCCTTTAAAACTTCAAAATTTTATTACATCATCAGTTGTTGAAATATTTTAACAAAATTTCTTTTATTATAACCAGTGTTTATAAAAGTTTTTTGACAGTGTTTAATAGACCTGTATATGGGCGCCTTTAATTGCATGAAGCACATCAAGACGGTACTTGATTTCTTGCCATGTTCGCTGTAGGATAGCGTCATCAATAGTGGCAATGGCATTACGAATTCTTTGCTTCAAATCAGCAATCTCCCGTATCTGTGTTTGATACACGATACGTTTTACATACCCCCATAAAAAAGGTCCAAGGGAGTGATATCTGGCGAACCCGGTGCCAAGGAAATGGCCTATCCCTCCCAATCCATCTGCCTGGAAATGTTTCGTTGAGGAACCTACGAACATGAAGTCCCCAATGCGGTGGTGCACCATCTTGCTGGAAAATGATAGTTGGTTGTAAGTCAATCAATTGTGGTGCTACACATTCGGTCAGAGGGTCGAGATAAACATCTGCAGTAACTGTTGACTTCGTTGAAGAGAAATGGGCCAATTATTCGTTTGCATTGAGGAATCCTTCATCCTCCGAAAGGCGTTCCAGCATGTTGAGTGCATACTCTGTCCGTTTTGGCATGTCAATTGGCTCAAGTGTCTGTAAGAGTTGCACTTTGTAAGCGTACAACCGTAAGTTCTTGTGGAGGACCTTATGCACAGTTGAACGTGGTAGTTGCAATTGTCTGGCAGCAGTGCGGATGGAGTTCGTAGGTGAACGAGTGAAGACGTTTGAAACGCGATCGATGTTTTCCTCGTATGTTCTTGGTCGCCCGCTCCTCCATTTATCCAACACTGTCCCTGTCACCATAAATTTTTTGTACCATCCACGAATTGAAGGGCGCGATGGTGGATCTCTTCCATACCTCGTTCTGAAGTTTCGTTGAGTCTGAACATCCGATTTTGTCTCAATAAACCAGGACACACATTGTGTTTTCTGTTGAGGAGTTGCCATTTTATAGAGGTTCAGTTCGTTCCATCAACAGAGTATCTGAAACACAAAATTTTAGTGTATATAAAAACATAAGTAAACAGTAATTACAGTAAAAGAAATTTTGTTAAAATATTTCAGCAACTGCCGCTGTTATAAAATTTTGAAGCTGTAAAGGGACTTCATGGACACCCTGTTCATCTTGAAGAGATACAGATAGTTTCACAATTTACTTGAAACGTAAATTTCAACGCAGACGGGAAATTTGGATGTTGCCAAATGTCTCCTCTTGTACTGAAGACAGTTTGACTTCCATTTTCTAATATACAGGGCTAACCAAAAAGAAGGAACAGATTTCAGTCATTTGTTGGTTCCTAACTACAGAAAACAGTCCGCCCCCCGGTAGCTGAATGGTCAGCGTGACGCATTGTCAATCCTCTGGGCCCGGGTTCGATTCCCGGTTGGGTCGGGGAATATTCTCCGCCCAGGGACTGGATGTTGTGCTGTCATCATCATCATCATCATCATCATCATCATCATCATCATCATCATCCTTTTCACCCTCATCGACTGCAGGTCGCCGAAGTGGTGTCACATTGAAAGACCCGCACCCGGCGAACGGTCTGCCCGACGGGGCGCCCTAGCCATACGATTAAATTGAATACAAAAGACAGCCGCGCGGAGTGGAACGTAAGTTAGTTTAATTTGGTTTAAGTAGTGTGTAAGTCTAGGGGCCGATGACCTCAGCTGTTTGGCCCCTTACGAATTCACACACATTTGAACATTTTGAACCAAACAGAGAAATACAGTTTCTCTAAACACGTCCGACGTTACCTGAATGACACTGTTCCAGGACGTTGGACTGGAATAGAAGAAGGAGAAGGTGATCTTCATCGTCTATGGCCTCGCAGGTGTCCAGATCTCACAACTTGTGACTTTTATCTGAGGGGATACGTAAAAGACGGCGTTTTTATCCGCCCTGTACCTGACACTCTTGAAAGTCTGCGAAATCGCGTTGTTGAGGCTGTGAATTCGATAACGGGAGACCAGCTAGACGAATTGGCGGTAAAATGCTCCAGGAGAGAACTTTGAAGTTTTGACTATGTTGGTGCTTGTTAAAAAAGGTTTTCAACTGTTTATGGTTACAGACTTATTTTTTCTGTAACTGATAACTCAACCAGCAATCTCCTAGCCTCGAGTCGTTGAAGAATCGAACTCAGATGTACAAAATAGCTAGCTTCCATGCATCTTAATGTCGACGACGTCGTATCTCTTGGAAGTGTGTGTCGTACAGTGGTACAATTGTGCAGGTAACATCAGTGGTATATGTGGATAATGTCTTTTAAACAAGTTGCGAATAGAATCGCTAGTCAGGAAGTAATAAATTCAAACGTAATACGTGATGGTCAAGTTTTACTGCTTGAACAACGATAATGTGATAAGCGATAAACTTCTTCTTTCCCTGTCATTACGCTGTGGTGGGCATCAGCGAGAAAAAGAACATTCGAAAAGTTTGAAATTATGTGTAAAGCTTGTTGGAAATTGCTAAATGCTATCACTCTCAAGTAATGAATATAGTCTTGGTTTCACTGTCTCAAGACGTATAATGTTTCACAAGCCGCGACATCGTCGCGAAAAAACACAGTGACCCGTATATGTAATAAGTTTCCTTTAATTTACGTCTATGGTCACAATCTTTTCTGTTTAACAGATTACCGGTTTCGGTCTTTAATGACCATCATCAGATCTGTCTCATAAAAACAACGTGCATTAGGACTTTGTTTTTATGAGACAGATCTGATGTTGGTCATTAAAGACCAAAACCGGTAATCTATTAAACAGAAAAGATTGTGACCATAGACGTAAATTAAAGGAAACGTATAATGCTGTCCTTTTTAAGGATGTGAGGTTATATTTTAATAGCAATAAGTGGAAGCGTTCAAATGGTTCAAATGGCTCTGAGCACTATGGGACTTAACTACTGTGGTCATCAGTCCCCTAGAACTTAGAACTACTTAAACCTAACTAACCTAAGGACATCACACACATCCATGCCCGAGGCAGGATTCGAACCTGCGACCGTAGCAGTCGCGCGGTTCCGGACTGCGCGCCTAGAACCGCTAGACCACCGCGGCCGGCGGAAGCGTTCAACCTTCTTCAGTCTTACACAGGACTCAACAACACGTTTAAGGACACAGTGGTCTCATCATCAGATTTTCAAGCTTAGTTCGTTAAGTTGAAACGTTCATAAGCCTACCAACACATTTGCTTCGTTCGTACAATAAAACAGAATAAAAACACATGGATAAAAACCAACAGCTCTATGCCTTTTTATTCTGTTTTAGTATATGAAAGCCGCAAATTAGTTGGTAGGCTTTCAAGTGTTTTAAGCGTTCTAGCTAAGTTAGGCAAGCGGATGGTAAGAGTATCGAGTTGAAAAGGGTTGCTGAGTCGTGTGTAGGACAGAAAACGGTTGGATGCTATCATATATTACCGTTACATACGAGGTCTGTTCAAAAGATTCCGGAACTTTGTCCACAAAATTTTTCTACGCTGACCTTTTACTTATTGTGCATGGTCTCCTTCGAAATGTTCTCTTCCACAACTGATATACCGCTTCCAACGAAGTTTCCTCTTCCGGAAGCTGTCTTCGTACGCCTCTTGCTGGATCGCGCGAAGCGCCGTCTGCGAATTGCCTTTAACTCGTCTGTCGTTGCAAATCTTGGTCCTATTCAGTCCGTCCCCGTTAGCTGGGTGTTGAGCGCGGCGGAATGCCCGGGTTCGATTCCCGGCTGGGGCAGGAGATTTTCTCTGCTCAGGGACTGGTAATTTCGGGAGTACCGCAGGGAAGCGTGATAGGACCTTTATTGTTTACAATATACATAAATGACTTAGTTGACAACATCGGTAGCTCAGTGAGGCTATTTGCAGATGACACGGTTGTCTACAAGAAAGTAGCAACATCAGAAGACTCGTACGTACTCCAGGAGGACCTGCAGAGGATTAATGCATGGTGCGACAGCTGGCAGCTTTCCCTAAACGTAGATAAATGTAATATAATGCGCATACATAGGGGCAGAAATCCATTCCAGTACGATTATGCCATAGGTGGTAAATCATTGGAAGCGGTAACGACCGTAAAATACTTAGGAGTTACTATCCGGAGCGATCTGAAGTGGAATGATCACATAAAACAAATAGTGGGAAAAGCAGGCGCCAGGTTGAGATTCATAGGAAGAATTCTAAGAAAATGTGACTCATCGACGAAAGAAGTAGCTTACAAAACGCTTGTTCGTCCGATTCTTGAGTATTGCTCATCAGTATGGGACCCTTACCAGGTTGGATTAATAGAAGAGATAGACATGATCCAGCGAAAAGCAGCGCGATTCGTCATGGGGACATTTAGTCAGCGCGAGAGCGTTACGGAGATGCTGAACAAGCTCCAGTGGCGGACACTTCAAGAAAGGCGTTACGCAATACGGAGAGGTTTATTATCGAAATTACGAGAGAGCACATTCCGGGAAGAGATGGGCAACATATTACTACCGCCCACATATATCTCGCGTAATGATCACAAAAGATCCGAGAAATTAGAGCAAATACGGAGACTTACAAGCAGTCGTTCTTCCCACGCACAATTCGTGAATGGAACAGGGAAGGGGGGATCAGATAGTGGTACAATAAGTACCCTCCGCCACACACTGTAAGGTGGCTCGCGGAGTATAGATGTAGATGTAGATGTAGATGGGTGTTGTTTTGTCCTGCTGCTAGCTGATCACTGCGACCTCTCTCCATCACACGCGTGGTTAAGGGAGATCGAGTGCCCCAAATTAGTTACAACGTAACTAAAATTTAAAAAGAAAATGAATTTACTTGGAAATTCTGTGCCTTCATAAAACTCCACATAAAGCACTCATTTTTTGTTGACAATCTTTGGTTTCATTTATTCCATGTATTATTTTATTTTAACGACACATCATCTATATTACTAGGACACTGTCCCGGAAACCGGCATCAGTTGCAGCGAAGGGTCAACAGCAATTCAATTTTCAATATTTCGCGTAATTTTTGAGAGTAGTTTAAAATTTTAGAGCCAACGGTCTTGCCGCAGTGCTAACACCGGTTCCCGTCGGATCACCGAAGTTAAGCGCTGTCGGGCTGGGCTAGCCGGTGGATGGGTGACCATCCAGTCTACTAAGCGCTGTTAGCAAGTGGATTCCACTCACCCCCTGTGAGGCAAAACTGAGGAGCTGCTTGACTGCGAAGTAGCAGCTCCGGTCTCGTAAACTGACGTACGGCCAAGGGAGCGGTGTGCTGACCACATGCCCCTCCATATCCGCATCCAGTGACGCCTGTGGTCTGAGGATGACACGGCGGCCGGTTGGTACCGTTGGGCCTTCCAAGGCCTGTTCGGACGGAGTTCGGATTTAGTTTACAATTTTAACCAAAGAGAAGCTAAAATAAACTTCGTTCGAATAGGTATATGAAGATCCAACTTTACTGACCGACCGCCGTGTCATCCTCAGACCATAAGCGTCACTGGATGCGGATATTGAAGGGCGTGATATCAGCACACCGCACTCACGGCCGTTGTCAGTTTTCGTGACCGGAGCCGCAACTTCTCAGTCAAGTGGCTGCTCTGTTGGCCCCAGAAGGGCTGCGTGCACCCCGCTTGCTAACAGCGCTCGGCAGATCGGACGGTCACCCATCCAAGCGCTAGCCAAGCCCGACAGCGCTTAACTTCTGTGAGCTGACAGGAACCGGTGTTACTATTGCGGCAAGACCGTTGGCGTAAAATTTTAAAGTGCTTTCATAATCTGCTCGTTAAGTCGCATAATCTCATGTTACAAGCTTAACACACTAAGACAGGAGTAGAGACTGTGTATTTGTTTTCAAGCAGCGTAAGTGACGGCGCGTAAATACAAGGATTGTATTCATCCAGTATTTGAGAATGAGGGCACTTAAGATCTTCCAACAAATATGACACACAACTTAAAACCTTAATGAAACTTTGTCACGGGGCACTCCCCACAAATTGATGAAGGGAAAGAAAAGTTAACCGCTTACTACATTTTCGCTACTCATGAGGTAAGACTGCAGCATCAGGCGCCACGTTTTGACTCATTACCTGTATACTACCGACCCTATGTTCGCAACACGGTTTGCAGGCGGTATCTATATGTATGAATGAACGTACTGGAAAACCATATCAGTGCGCGGCACATAGTTAAGGAGATACAACGTCATTAACACTGAGACATGTGAAAAATTAGCTTTTGCTTCAAATGAAGCACACATTACCCATATGAGGACACTTAGTAACTTTCAACAAATTTTGAGCATAATTCCAAATCTTCTACAAACGTTTCTCACTTACAGCGTTAACGTAAAATATTTAACACATTACAACTCTTTTGTAAAGTAATCAGACATTTGAAGCTGTTTTATACACGAGAGTTCGATCCTTAAAAGAATCGGGGGCTTAGTGATATGCATCTAAAATGGATAAATGTCAGTTAAAATAATAAATTGTAGCCTACAAATTCTAATAATTTTGTCACTGACGAACATTCCTTTCCGAGCTTCGGTGTTCCCGTGGATGACTGTTCGTTGAACTTTGTGGAGGGGTGAGGCTGAAAAAGTTACTTGTTTCTTTTTAATGCCGGCTGAACGACTGTCCAGCGAAATAAAATTTTCTTTGGCATGAAACATTTTTGAACTTTCGTAAATTCTGCCGCACGACTATGACATTGCGCCCTAACCTGGCAGTACACGTTTCAGTGGAGTTTGGCCTAAATTTTCCAGTGGTGGGCCATTCAGCGGCCGCAACAATAGCGAAATTTGGCACGGACTTCAATGCGAGATGCCTTTAATAGGTTCCACAACGAAACATTGTCTCGAAATTTGGTAGGAAATCCGAAGAAATTCTGGTCGTATGTAAAGTACACAAGCGGCAAGACGCAGTCAATACCTTCGCTGCGCACTGTACTGTTACCGATCACTGTGCCGCTAAAGCGGAGTTACTGAACGCAGTTTTCCGAAATTCCTTCACCAGGGAAGACGAATGGAATATTCCAAAATTTGAAACACGAACAGCTGCTAGCATGAGTTTCTTAGAAGTAGATACGTTAGGGGTTGCGAAGCAACTCCAATCGCTTGATACGGGCAAGTCTTCAGGTCCAGATTGTATACCGATTAGGTTCCTTTGAGATTACGCTGATACAATAGCTCCCTACTTAGCAATCATATACAACCGCTCGCTCACCGATAGATCTGTACCTAAAGATTGGAAAATTGCGCAGGTCGCACCAGCGTTTAAGAAGGGTAGTAGGAGTAATCCATCCAACTACAGACCTATATCATTGACTTCGGTTTGCAGTAGGGTTTTGGAGCATATACTGCATTCAAACATTATGAATCACCTCGAAGGGAACGATCTATTGATACGTAATCAGCATGGTTTCAGAAAACATCGTTCTTGTGCAACGCAGCTAGCTCTTTATTCGCACGAAGTAATGGCCGCTACCGGCAGGGGATCTCAAGTTGATTCCGTATTTCTAGATTTCCGGAAAGCTTTTGACACCGTTCCTCACAAACGACTTCTAATCAAGCTGCGGGCCTATGGGGTATCGTCTCCGTTGTGCGACTGGATTCGTGATTTCCTGACAGGAAGGTCGCAGTTCGTAGTAATAGACGGCAAATCATCGAGTAAAACTGAAGTGATATCAGGTGTTCCCCAGGGAAGCGTCCTGGGACCTCTGCTGTTCCTGATCTATATAAATGACCTGGGTGACAATCTGAGCAGTTCTCTTAGGTCGTTCGCAGATGATGCTGTAATTTACCGTCTAGTAAGGTCATCCGAAGACCAGTATCAGTTGCAAAGCGACTTAGAAAAGATTGCTGTGTGGTGTGGCAGGTGGCAGTTGACGCTAAATAACGAAAAGTGTGAGGTGATCCTCACGAGTTCCAAAAGAAATCCGTTGGAATTCGATTACTCGATAAATAGTACAATTCTCAAGACTGTCAATTCAACTAAGTACCTGGGTGTGAAAATTACGAACAACTTCAGTTGGAAAGACCACATAGATAATATTGTGGGGAAGGCGAGCCAAAGGTTGTGTTTCATTGGCAGGACACTTAGAAGATGCAACAAGTCCACTAAAGAGACAGCTTACACTACACTCGTTCGTCCTCTGTTAGAATATTGCTGCGCGGTGTGGGATCCTTGCCAGGTGGGATTGACGGAGGGCATCGAAAGGGTGCTAAAAAGGGCAGCTCGTTTTGTATTATCACATAATAGGGGAGAGAGTGTGGCAGATATGATACGCGAGTTGGGATGGAAGTCGTTAAAGCAAAGACGTTTTTCGTCGCGGCGAGATCTATTTACGAAATTTCAGTCACCAACTTTCTCTTCCGAATGCGAAAATATTTTGTTGAGCCCAACCTACATAGGTAGGAATGACCATCAAAATAAAATAAGAGAAATCAGAGCTCGAACAAAAAAGGTTTAGGTATTCGTTTTTCCCGCGCTCTGTTCGGGAGTGGAATGGTAGAGAGATAGTATGATTGTGGTTCGATGAACCCTCTGCCAAGCACTTAAATGTGAATTGCAGAGTAATCATGTAGATGTAGAATAAAAAGTGTGTTACACGCATTTTTACTCTGTGATTTCCTGTCATATCTGCAGCGGAGTTGTGTCTCCGTCTCACCGAGTGTGGTCTTCTGGTGGCAAAAAATGTGTGTTACATCCAAAGAAGGAAAGCTGGGACGTCTTTATTTCTGTTCATAATGAAGTCGCAAGAGCTCATTGCTCGTCATTTCATGAGCCACTGGTCATTTTCCTAGGTGCAAACAGGTTAAAAATGTCTTTAATGTCGTCATTCCCTGGTTGTGTCTGTTCAGCTTCTCTTGCCCTCTCACCACGTATCTCTCTCCACTCTTCCATGTCTCGTCCTCTCGTCTTCCCTAACTCCAACGATCCGTCTGTCTCTCTTCCTATAGCTCTTTCACCTGTTACCATTTCATGGGCGTGTCTTGGTATCGTGCCAACTTCATTCTTTCGACATGCCCATGACATCTCAACTTTGTCTTTTCTCTGGTGTCTTGCATAGGTTTCTCGCTCACTATTTCTCTCACCGTCTAAATCCTTAACCTGTCCATTCAAGTTACCACTATTCTGCTTTTTTGGAATTTCGTGTGCTATATCCGTATCCTGCTTACCACCATTTTTTTTTTCATTACCTACGTTTCTGATGCAACCGTATTGGACCACGGTAAGCTCGGTATAACATTTGCTTACTTTTTGATGGTACATTCCTAGGCTAGCGATTAAGGCGGCTACTGGCGGTGGGTAGGGAATCCTGGTTCAGGTCCGGCTGTGACCCATATTTGACTGTGACGACATACTGATATAGAAAGTCCATTGAAAAAGAAACTAACCGGAGGCTGTAAAATGAAAGCCACTGAAGGAATGTAATTTCTTTTGCCCGCAGAAGAAGGTGAGGTCCGTATAAGACCGATGAGTCCCTAAACTTGCCGCTAGAGGCACGCGGGCGCTCACCCACATGACGACAGACGGAATACGCGCACGCGTCGACCGTCCACTGCAGTGAGTCATGCCGAAAACAGAGGAGGAGGAGCAAAGAGATGTGGTGCGCCCTCTGTCAGCGGACGGAGTGCGGGGAACGGAAGTTAATTGAAGAAAGGCACAAGTGTATAGAGAACACTGCATGTCCATCGCAAGGGTCGAGGAGCGGCGCAGGCGATTTAGAAATGGACTGAAGTCGTTCTACGACGATGCACTTTCTGAACGCCACGCCGCATTCCTCATACCATTGCCCAGTAGGTGGATGCCCTCGTTACTGGAGACGGGCGCGTTACGATGGAAGCCATCGCTCCAGAGGGCGGATTGAGCGAAAGTGTTCACGCCATCGTCAAGGGCAGATGGAAATCTCGCAAAGTGTGCGCCCAGTTGGTGCTCCGCAGCCTTTAACCAGCATAAAAATCAAGTCCGATTAGACTGTCGTGAACACGTGCATCATTATGGCAGGAAAGGGAGCGAGTGCGTTTCACGGGTCAAGAGATGGTGTCAGAACTTCGAACCCAAATGAAAGCTACACTAACCGGTGAAACCGCGCACGGTAACCACTGCCTAGAAAGTCCAGTGCCGTCCACGTAAGTGCCGGGAAGGTGACGCTCACATTCTTCTTTGACAAAAAAAAAAGGCTCACTTGTGATCGACTTAGAGTGAAGGCGCAGCGATTCTCTCAAACCTTGGCCATACATCGCAGAGCGAACAAATCGAAACGACCAGGGCAGCTTACCACGTGGTCATTCTGCTCCACGACAGTGGAAGGTCATGTGAGTGGATGGTTACCCGTCAGCCTGCGCACAAGCCTTGACGTGTCACACAGCGATTGCTCCATTTTTGGTGCACTAAGACTCTGAGAGGCAAACGATTAACGTCGAGGACGAGGACGAGGACGTCAAGCAGCACGCTCGGAAGTGGTTAACATCGTAGCCCCATGAATTTTAAGAGATGACCTTTCACCGTCGTGGGTGGACACGTGCGACAACAATGTCGAGCAACGCTTTTGTGATAAAGGTACACTATGTGATCAGAAGTATCCGGACACCTAGCTGAAAATGACTTAAAAGTTTGCGGCGTCCTCCATGGGTAATTCTGGAATTCAGTATGGTGTTGGTCCACCTTTAGCCCTTCCACTCTCGCAGGCATACGTTCATTCAGGTGCTGGAACGTTTCTTGGGGAATGACAGCCGATTCTTCACGGAATGCTGCACTGAGGAGGGGTATCGATATCTGTCGGTGAGGCCTGGCACCAAGTCGGCGTTCCAAAACATCCCAAAGGTGTTCCATACGATTCAGGTAAGGACTGTGTGCAGGCCAGTCCATTACAGGGATCTTACTGTCGTGTAACCACACCGCCACAGGCCGTGCATCATGAACAGGTGCTCGATCGTGTTGAAAGATTCAATCGCCGGCCGCGGTGGTCTCGCGGTTCTAGGCGCGCAGTCCGGAACCGCGTGACTGCTACGGTCGCAGGTTCGAATCCTGTCTCGGGCATGGATGTGTGTGATGTCCTTAGGTTAGTTAGGTTTAAGTAGTTCTAAGTTCTAGGGGACTGATGACCTCAGATGTCAAGTCCCATAGTGCTCACAGCCATTTGAACCATTTTGAAAGATGTAATCGCCATCCCCAAATTGCTCTTGAACAGTGGAAAGCAAGAAGGTGCGTAAAACATCAATGTAGGTTTGTGCTGTGATAACGCCACGCAAACCAACAAAGGGTGCAAGCCCCCTCCATGGAAAACACGACGAACCGTAACACCGCTGCCTCCGAGTTTTACTGTTGGCCTAGACTATATAAGACAAGTGTCTGGCGCATTTGTTAGATCGGTTATTGCTGCTACAATGGCACGTTATCAAGATTAAGTAAGTTTGAACGTGGTGTTATAGTTGGCGAACGAGCGATGGGACGCAGCCTCTCCGGCGTAGCGATAATGTGGCATTACACATGCTGGCAGATGACGTTGACCGGAAATTCGCGCTAACCACACCCTGCCATCGGATCACCACATTGTGTACCGTGTGTACCGTGATTCGTCACTCCACACAACGTTTTTCCACTGTTCAATCGTTAAATGTTTAGCTCCTTACACCAAGCGAGGCGTCGTTTGGTATTACCGACGTGATGTTTGACTTACGAGCAACTGCTCGACCATGAAAGCCAAGTTTTCTTACCTCCCGCTGAACTGGCATAGTACTTGAAGTGGATATTGATGCAATTTTAGATTGCTCTGTGATACTGTGCATAGATGTCGGCATATTACACATTACGGTCCTCTTCAGCTTGTCGGTGGTCTCTGTCAGATAACAGACGAGGTCGGCCTGTGCGCTTTCGTGCTGTACATGTCCAGGCTGTGGCTAAGCCATGTCTCCGCAATATCCTTTCTTTCAGGAGTGCTAGTTCTGCAAGGTTCGCAGGAGAGCTTCTGTAAAGTTTGGAAGTTAGGAGACGAGATACTGGCAGAAGTGAAGCTGTGAGACCGGGCGTGAGTCGTGCTTGGGTAGCTCAGATGGTAGAGCACTTGTCCGCGAAAGGCAAAGGTCCCGAGTTCGAGTCTCGGTCGGGCACACAGTTTTAATCTGACAGGAAGTTTCGTATCAGCGCACACCCCGCTGCAGAGTGAAAATCTCATTCACTATCACATCTTCTTTTTTTTTTTAATAATCTCTTTTTGTTCGTTTTAGTTCGTTGCATCTGCTTGGTGCGGACGTCGCAAGACAGCCGTTTCAGTTAGCTGTTTATCCATTAACTCAGTTTTTTTTTTTATTATAGAGGGCTGCTAACCCTCTGACCGAACATGCTGAGCTACCGTGCCGGCTCAAGTCGGACACAGTGGACCTAGGAATGTTTAGGAGTGTGGAAATTTTGCGCACAGACGTGTGACACAAGTGACACCCAATCACCTGACGACGTGCGAAGTCCGTGAGTTCCGTGGAGAGCCCCATTCCGCTCTCTCACTATGTCTAATGACTACTTGGGTCGCTGATATGGAGTGCCTGGGAGAAGGTGGCAACACAATGCACCTGATATTAAAAAGGCATGTTTTTTGGGGTGTCCGGATAGTTTTGATCATATTGTGCAGAAGTTTCTGTTTATAGGTGTCCAGATCGTTTTTTAACACACACCCCCCCTCACACATTTAAAATGACGATTAATGATGAGTACGGGCCAGTAGAGGTGTTGACGAGAGTGCGGGCGCGCCAGCGTCACTAGGAGGGAGTGGGAGCTGGGCCGGGCCGGGCCGGCCGGCTGGTACGGCCGGTGACCCAGCAGGCGCCGCGTGACGGCCGGGGATCGATACGAGGGCCCCCAGCACAGCGCACCACGGCACACCTCGGCACACCACGCCGGCCGCCTCGGGCCGCCTCTGCCCCCTCCTCAGCGCTCGCCCCTCCAGCCGTGGGCGGCTTCCACCACTTGGCATGAGCCACCTTACCCAGTACGTTGTCCTCGATGGTGAGTGTTCATCGGAGGTGAGGGTATCATCTGGAGTGCCCCAGGGAGGTGTGGCAGGTCCGCTGTTGTTTTCTACATACATAAATGATCTTTTGCATAGGGTGGATAGCAATGTGTGGCTGTTTACTGATGATGCTGTGGTCTACGGGAAGGTGTCGTCGTTGAGTGACTGTAGGAGAATACAAGATGACTTGGACACGATTTGTGATTGGTGTAAAGAATGGCAGCTAACTCTAAATACAGATAAATGTAAATTAATGCAGATGAATAGGAGAATTCCGTAATGTTTGAATACTCCATTAGTAGTGTACCGCTTGACACAGTCACGTCGGTTAAATATTTGGGCGTAACATCGGAGAGCGATATGATGTGGGACAAGAATGTAATGGCAGTTGTGGGGAAAACGGATAGTCGTCTTCGGTTCGTTGGTAGAATTTTGGGAAGATGTGGTTCATCTGTAAAGGAGACCGCTTATAAAACACTAATACGAACTATTCTTGAGTACTGCTTTAGCGTTTGGGATCCCTATCAGGTCGGTTTGAGGGAGGACGTGGAAGCATTTCAGAGGCGGGCTGCTAGATTTGTTACTGGTAGGTTTGATCATCAAGCGAGTGTTACGGAAATGCTTCAGGAACTCGGGTGGGAGTCTCTGGAGGAAAGGAGGCGTCCTTTTCGTGAATCGCTACTGAGGAAATTTAGAGAACCAGCATTTGAGGCGGACTACAGTACAATTTTGTTGCCGCCAACTTACATTTCGCGGAAAGACCACAAAGATAAGATAAGAGAGATTAGGGCTCGTACAGAGGTATATAGGCAGTCATTTTTCTGTAGTTCTGTTTGGGAGTGGAACAGGGAGAGAAGATGCTAGTTGTGGTACGAGGTACCCTCCGCCACGCACCGTATGGTGGATTGAGGAGTACGGATGTAGATGTAGGAACCCATTCCCGACGTTGACATCTCGCAAACAGTCCGGGCTGGTCTATGGGACTCGAAGCCGGGACCGAGCAAAGCGCAGCCGCGATCGAGAGCCTGGACGGATATTCTGGAGCGGGGGGATCCAAACTGCCGTCGGACTATCCCTCTTATACGCTGGTGTGCGAAACAAAGGACGAGAGTAACTTGCGGTTGGCGTGTGGCTGCTAGATAACGCAAGTCGATCAAGCTTGCGCCATATGTAGAAAAAGTGCTGCTATAGAATAGTACAGGAGGTATCTGAACGAAACTCGCAATGACACGAACAGAAATGACACTTTTATTCAAAGACAATAATTACATAGAATTCACCGCGGTATTCCATGGTCTGCTGGACATTACAGAAGGCGGTGGACGTTTTTTTTTTATAGGATGTGCGGTCAGCACGGACGGCAATGCGTGCTCCCCAATGCGCTCCCACGCTGGCCACAAGCTTCGTTAGGTCGTCTTGTGACACGGCGTTCCTTCCTTCCACCAGTACGATGACAGCTGCTGGGCGGTCGTTCGCTCACGTGGCCGCGCTGCAGGCTCGCCTCCCCAGCCCATCCCACACTCGCTTGATGGGTTTAAGTTGGAGCAAGGAGCACGCCAGTCTATTCACCGAAGATCCTCTCGTTCCATGAGCTCTTCTACCTAAGCCGTTCGATGCGCTCGCGGATTGTCATCCATAAATATCAAGACAGGGCTCTTTAATGCAGCCACGAAAAGTCGCACATGGCGAAGGAGTACAGTCTCTTAATGCTGACCGTACGGCGAGTCGAAAAAGAGGGACGGAAGAGTGAGACCGGTGCGTCCTAATATTTTAACCACGTGAGGTGTTAGCATTCTTCTTTCACCACACAAAATTTCGGAAAAATCGCCGACCCCACGGTCGTGCCGTCTCCTTGTAAGATTGCAGTGCATTGCTTCCACCACAGTAAGTGGAATGCATAACTTCTAACAAATGTTCACCAGCCTGTAGTCTTCTACAGTTCTTGTCCCCTGCGCACAAACCAGCACATACGTCGTGAATCCGTTATCTTGAGGCTGTAAGAAACTCTTAGCGAGTAACTGATATAATCGGAATGATAAAATTTTCAATTATTTTGTTTACAAGGGATGCGACTCGCTTTTTATTAGCAGAATGCCGGCCGAAGTGGCCGTGCGGTTAAAGGCGCTGCAGTCTGGAACCGCAAGACCGCTACGGCCGCAGGTTCGAATCCTGCCTCGGGCATGGATGTTTGTGATATCCTTAGGTTAGTTAGGTTTAACTAGTTCTAAGTTCTAGGGGACTGATGACCATAGATGTTAAAGTCCCATAGTGCTTAGAACCATTTGAACCATTAGCAGAATACAAGAAACTGCACAATTATATTCTAATTTATGGCTTAAAAATAATTTCCATTATGCAATAAAATAATGACCTGCGTATTTCCGTAATTACTATCACACCGTTCTGAATTACATATCCACATAACCAGAAATTGCTAACAAATTCTTAGCTGACACCGACCGCGGCAGACAACATGCCCGTCCTCCGACATTGCCGAACCAGCTCTGATCTTACAGCCGAACAACTTCGCCCGCCATCCAAGTTAGGCGCGATCCGAAGGTCACTGAAGACCTTCTTCTGCCTTTTCGTTTAATAGTTGTTTATTATTCTGCTGGTTATTGATACTTGTGAAATAATGGAATGAAAGCACGCTATTGAGAGATACTTCAATGTGAAATGCAAGTGATGGTGATGTCTGTGAAATCTTAAGGGACTTAACTGGTAAGGCCATCAGTCCCTAAGCTTACACACTACTTAACCTAAATAATCCTAAAGACACACACACACACACACACACACACACACACACACGGAAGATCTCGCACCTCCGCCGGGACCGGCCGCACAGTCCATGACTGCAGCGCCTGAGACCGCTCGGCTAATCCCGCGCTGCGAAATGCAAGTAAATATGCTATTAAGTACGTCTAATATTAAGAACAGTAGATTATCGTTTTGGCGCGCAACAATCAGAAAGCAGCAGCCAACCGCGGAGGGGGACCACAATTTAGGCGGTCTGTCTCTCACGATACCTGTACCAAACAAACTCACACCACATTACTTCATCTTTCAACTGCTGCCTTCTCAACTACTCTAAGAGCAGCTTCTTGTAGCCGAATATATGGCTGCAATATTACAACCGGTGGGTGTAGAGTTCCCAAAAATTTGTAGGTCAGTGCACCCGTGCAACACTGACATCCCACACCTGGACCACCAAAACGATCATCTACATCTACATACATAATCCGCAATCTAACATACGGTGCGTGGCGGAGGGTACTTCGTACCACATCTAGCGTCTTCTGTCCCTGTTCCACTCCCAAACAGAACGAGGGAAAAATGACTGCCTATATGCCTCTGTACGAGCCCTAATCTCTCTTATCTTTGTGGTCTTTCCGCGAAATGTAAGTTGGCGGCATTAAAATTGTACTGCAGTCAGCCTCAAATGCTGGTTCTCTAAATTTCCTCAGTAGCGATTCAGGAAAAGAACGCCTCCTTTCCTCTAGAGACTCCCTGAAGCATTTCCGTAACACTCGCGTGAAGATCAAACCTACCAGTAACAAATCTAGCAGCCCGCCTCTGAATTGCTTCTATGTCCTCCCTCAATCCGACCTGATAGGGATCCCAAACGCTCGAGCAGTACTCAAGAATAGGTCGTATTAATGTTTTATAAGCGGTCTCCTTTACAGATGAACCACATCTTCCCAAAATTCTACCAATGAACCGAACACGACTATCCGCCTTCCCCACAACTGTCATTACATGCTTGTTCCATTTCACATCGCTCTGCAATGTTACGCCCAAACATTTAATCGACGTGACTGTGTCAAGCGCTACACTACTAATGGTGTATTCAAACATTACGGGATTCTTTTTCCTATTCGTCTGCATTAGTTGACATTTATCTGTATTTAGAGTTAGCTGCCATTCTTTACACCAATCACAAATCCTGTGCAAGTCATCTTGTATCCTCCTACAGTCACTCAACGACGACACCTTCCCGTTCTACAATACTGGGCGTAACCTCCTATGGCAAGACCGGGGAGCATAGAATGCGCCCAAGAACGTTGTCAAACATGACCGTTTTGGTGGTCCAGATGTTAAGATATGGTGACCAATAATACTAGTCATACTGATCTACAAATGAACATGGTGCACTTACCGACCAACTTTATTGTGACCTTGTACGCTTTCACCTGCGTCTCCTCTGGGGAGCATTTGGCCTTAATCCCATCCGTATCGGTGGCGGTGCGCCATCGCATCGAACAGCGCAATTTGGAGGAGCTCTCGGAATGAGAGGATATTCGTCGAATGGACTGGCATACCCGTCACCGTGTGAGCGCGTGTGAGTTGAGTCGGAGACACACGTACCAGCGACCGTCCAGCAGTTGTCAGCCGCGCTGGTGAGCAGTGGAACGCCCCATCTCAGGAACTCCTTGCCAACGTTGCGGGCAACGTGTTACAAATTTTGGCAGTCGATACTTCGTTAATCCTTCTTGTGGTTTCGTCAGATGACTTGCCACGGATTCACGGATTATTCGTCTCTGGATCCTTCTTATCCCCGCTCTCCTGACTGGTGTGATGTTCACCACCTTGGCTTCGTGACCAGTTTCAGGCCCTTCATTTCAGAGTAGCGCCTAGCACACAATTTCCTGAATGGTTGAATGTATTCCAGTCTCTCTGTTGCCCTACGGCTTTTACCAAATGCAGCTACCTCTAGTGTCCGGAACATCTGCAGAGTGACGTGTGCACAGTCACCATTCTTGTAGTACAGCTTTACAAGCAGAGCGCGATCCTGCATTGAGACAGTCATGGCGAACGTCGCAGACGCGGAAAAAGGGAAAACCGTTTTTTTTTCTTTATTGTGATTTTAAGCACCTTATACAAAGGCGGGCAGTCGGCAGCACAGTACGCCGCTCTTCAGCCTTGAGTTGACAATAAGTAGTACATATACAGGGTTATTACAAATGATTGAAGCGATTTCACAGCTCTACAATAACTTTATTATTTGAGATACTTTCACAATGCTTTGCACACACATACAAAAACTCAAAAAGTTTTTTTAGTCATTCACAAATGTTCGATATGTGCCCCTTTAGTGATTCGGCAGACATCAAGCAGATAATCAAGTTCCTCCCACACTGGGCGCAGCATGTCCCCATCAATGAGTTCGAAAGCATCGTTGATTAGAGCTCGCAGTTCTGGCACGTTTCTTGGTAGAGGAGGTTTAAACACTGAATCTTTCACTTAACCCCACAGAAAGAAATCGCATGGGGTTAAGTCGGGAGAGCGTGGAGGCCATGACACGAATTGTTGATCATGATCTCCACCACAACCGATCCATCGGTTTTTCAATCTCCTGTTTAAGAAATGCTTCTGCTTTAGCCTTTTCCGTAAGATTTTCCAAACCGTCGGCTGTGGTACGTTTAGCTCCCTGCTTGCTTTATTCGTCGACTTCCGCGGACTACGCGTGAAACTTGCCCGCACGCGTTCGACCGTTTCTTCGCTCACTGCAGGTCGACCCGTTGATTTCCCCTTACAGAGGCATCCAGAAGCTTTAAACTGCGCATACCATCGCCGAATGGAGTTAGCAGTTGGTGGATCTTTGTTGAACTTCGTCCTGAAGTGTCGTTGCACTGTTATGACTGACTGATGTGAGTGCATACGCTTTCTCGGCTCCTGCGCTCTCGAGCGCTCTGGCGGCAGAAACCTGAAGTGCGGCTTCAGCCGAACAAAACTTTATGAATTTTTCTACGTATCTGTAGTGTGTCGTGACCATATGTCAATGAATGGAGCTACAGTGAATTTATGAAATCGCTTCAATCATTTGTAATAGCCCTGTAGGTGGCACAGAGAATATTATCAAAACGGCTGGCAAAAAATGTAGACACTAAAAAACACAAAAACATGGAGCCGTTCACGCTGGACGAGAAACATCACTAACACACATAACATGGATGATGGCGACGGCACACGTGAACAGTGGTGGCGTGACAGCGAACAAACACGAAACACAAACGAAGGCACACACACGAGACACTGACGGCGAAGGTGTCCGGCGCGCGAATGTTCACTGAGCGTGTGCGAGTCCGGGGACCTGCCAAGAGAGGAGGACGAGGAAGGGGAGTGGGAGAGGGAGAGGGGAGAGCAGAGATGCCAGGGGCATAGAGGGAGGGAGGAAGTGGAAGCCCGGGGGTAGAGGGGTGAAGGGATGGGACGGTGGAAAAGGAAAGAGAAGGGAGGGAGGGTGCCTTAAGGAGAGGACACAGGAAGTGGGGCGGAGGATCAAAGTTGATAGGAGGGGTAGATGGACGGGAGGAGGGCACCATCAGGGAGGGGGAGCTGGCGGAAGCCACCTTGGGAGAGGGGAAGGAGGGTGGAGAGATGGAGACCGGGTGGGACGTGGGAATACAGGCGCGGCAGCGGGCGGGGGTGAGAGAGGATGGGCGAGACAAGCGGGTGAGGAGGATCGAGTTTGCGGGAGGTGTACAGGATCCGTATCCTTTCAAGGAAAAGGAGGAGGTGGGGGAAGGGGATGAGATCGTACAGGATCCGCGTGGGGGAGGGGAGACGGATGCGATAGGCGAGGCAGAGAGCATGGCGTTCAAGGACCTGGAGGGACCTATAAAAGGTAGGGGGGCAGAGATCCAGTCCGGATGGGTGTAACAAAGGATAGGGTGGATGAGGGATTTAGGGAAAACCGTGCACCCGGCGTGTTTATACTTGAGTGTGTCGTGCACATGACAGGTGTTTTCATTTACGTATTCTGACACATACAGCGTCATCTGTTGATCAATTTTCACACCTTTTTTTTTTTTTTCTTCCGACCTACGTTTTTCACCTTCTCCGATAGTATTCCGGGGTAAAATTACGTCATTCTGACCAGTGTTGTTATTTCTACAGTGTTTTGAAAGTTGTGTACCATTGATGACTGCTCGACACAAAACTTTACACCTGGCCTGGGCCCGTCAGCGCCGAGATTGGACTGTTGGTGGCTGGACACATGTTGCCTGGTGCGACGAGTCTCGTTTCAAATTGTGGCGAACGGATGGACGTGTACGGGTAAGGAGAAAACTTCGTGAATCCGTGGACCCTGCACTTCAACAGGGGATTGTTCAAACTGTTGGAGCCGCTGTAATGGTGTGGGGGCGTGTGCAGTTGGAGTGATGTGGGACCCCTGTTATGTCTCGATACGACTCTCGACAGGTGACACGTACGCAAGTATCCTCTCTGATCACCCGCATCCATTATTGTGCATTCCGACGGACTTGGGCAATTCCAGCATGACAATGTGACACCCCACAGGTCCAGGATTGCTACAGAGTGGCTCCAGGAACACTCTTCTGAGTTTAAACACTTCGGCCACGAAATTCCCCAGACATGAACATTACTGAGCATATGTGGGATGCCTTCCAACGTGCTGTCCACAAAAGATCTCCACCCCCTCGTACTCTTAGGGATTTGTGGACAGCCCTGCAGGATTTATGTCAATTCCCTCCAGCACTACTTCATACATTAGTCGAGTCCATGCCACGTCGTGTTGCGGCACTTCTGCATGCTCGCAGGGGCCTTACACGCTATTAGGGACGTGTACAAGTTGTTTTTTTTGGCTCTTCAGTGTATTTGTAGCCAGAATTCTATTATGAAACTTTGCGATGTTATATTTAAAGAATCGATCTAATGAATTACGCGGGAAAATAAGTCGACATTTTTCGCAGTTTTGCCCTACATCTGCCCTCACGTATTGCTCGGAAGTGGCTGTTAACTTTGGCGCGTGCGTGAAGTGAAGTGCGTGGGCTTTGGCGGGGCGAGCAGTCGTTAGGCGCGGAAGCCCCGCGTCGCGCTGCGACCGTGATGTGTGGCGCCTGCTTAATGCGTGGCGTGGGAGGGCGCGTCTGATACGGCTTGATCGCCTGCCTGCCTGCTTGCCCGGGGCGGGCGGCTGTGCAGTGTACCACCCACCTAGCAGCAGGACTCTGTTCGCAGGCGGTTCTCTCCCTCCCTCCCTCCCTCCCTCCCTCCCTCCCTCCCTCCCACTCCCCCCTCGCTCCCTCCTCTTCTTCTCCACCTCCATGCGTGCAGTACTCGTCAAGCCCCTTATGCAAGAGACTGATTCAGATGGACCTGCACTCACCGATAGCAGCAATATGACATTCAGACAGCTTTTCCGATCAAAATTTTCAGCAAAACATCGGTTACTTTTGTGTAATTGATGCTTAACGATAATTAAATATCAGGAATCGATCATGTGATCGAAAACGCTTTGTTGTTCGCTGAAACTCTGGTGGCGTTCCTGGCTAGCAGTAACACCAAGCTGTGTATGTGCTATACAGGGTGAGTCAGGAGGAAAGACAAGTCCTGTTCTTAAAGGTTTCCCAGAAAACTGATGACAGCACAGGTGAACAGGACAAATGCACGGGTTAGTAAATGAAACACTGTAATCTATTTTCCCTCATAGATGATGTTCAAGAAGTCCACCATGAGCTGCAGTGCGTTTTGTCGCTCTTCCGGACAGGCGCTGTGTTAGTGAGCTGGGCTCATTGATACGGTCGTTCAGTCGAGTACACGTCTGTAAAATACGTCCGAGAATTTCCGTGTGGTAAGGAGCGTCTTGGTTGTTCTTACTGGCGAAATGTCCGTGATAGATGTAGCATGAGACCAACTGCTGTTAAAGTAAGAAATATAAGAGCGTTGGAACTTAGTAACAACTATTTATTCACAATCGACACAAAAGAGTTACACTACTGGCCATTAAAATTGCTACACCAAGAAGAAATGCAGATGATAAACGGGTATTCATTCGACAAATACACTCCTGGAAATTGAAATAAGAACACCGTGAATTCATTGTCCCAGGAAGGGGAAACTTTATTGACACATTCCTGGGGTCAGATACATCACATGATCACACTGACAGAACCACAGGCACATAGACACAGGCAACAGAGCATGCACAATGTCGGCACTAGTACAGTGTATATCCACCTTTCGCAGCAATGCAGGCTGCTATTCTCCCATGGAGACGATCGTAGAGATGCTGGATGTAGTCCTGTGGAACGGCTTGCCAAGCCATTTCCACCTGGCGCCTCAGTTGGACCAGCGTTCGTGCTGGACGTGCAGACCGCGTGAGACGACGCTTCATCCAGTCCCAAACATGCTCAATGGGGGACAGATCCGGAGATCTTGCTGGCCAGGGTAGTTGACTTACACCTTCTAGAGCACGTTGGGTGGCACGGGATACATGCGGACGTGCATTGTCCTGTTGGAACAGCAAGTTCCCTAGCCGGTCTAGGAATGGTAGAACGATGGGTTCGATGACGGTTTGGATGTACCGTGCACTATTCAGTGTCCCCTCGACGATCACCAGTGGTGTACGGCCAGTGTAGGAGATCGCTCCCCACACCATGATGCCGGGTGTTGGCCCTGTGTGCCTCGGTCGTATGCAGTCCTGATTGTGGCGCTCACCTGTACGGCGCCAGACACGCATACGACCATCATTGGCACCAAGGCAGAAGCGACTCTCATCGCTGAAGACGACACGTCTCCATTCGTCCCTCCATTCACGCCTGTCGCGACACCACTGGAGGCGGGCTGCACGATGTTGGGGCGTGAGCGGAAAACGGCCTAACAGTGTGCGGGACCGTAGCCCAGCTTCATGGAGACGGTTGCGAATGGTCCTCGCCGATACCCCAGGAGCAGCAGTGTCCCTAATTTGCTGGGAAGTGGCGGTGCGGTCCCCTAGGGCACTGCGTAGGATCCTACGGTCTTGGCGTGCATCCGTGCGTCGCTGCGGTCCGGTCCCAGGTCGACGGGCACGTGCACCTTCCGCCGACCACTGGCGACAACATCGATGTACTGTGGAGACCTCACGCCCCACGTGTTGAGCAATTCGGCGGTACGTCCACCCGGCCTCTCGCATGCCCACTATACGCCCTCGCTCAAAGTCCGTCACATGCACATACGGTTCACGTCCACGCTGTCGCGGCATGCTACCAGTGTTAAAGACTGCGATGGAGCTCCGTATGCCACGGCAAACTGGCTGACACTGACGGCGGCGGTGCACAAATGCTGCGCAGCTAGCGCCATTCGACGGCCAACACCGCGGTTCCTGGTGTGTCCGCTGTACCGTGCGTGTGATCATTGCTTGTACAGCCCTCTCGCAGTGTCCGGAGCAAGTATGGTGGGTCTGACACACCGGTGTCAATGTGTTCTTTTTTCCATTTCCAGGAGTGTATATTATACTAGAACTAACATGTGATTACATTTTAACGCAATTTGGGTGCATAGATCCTGAGAAATCAGCACCCAGAACAACCACCTCTGGCCGTAATAACGGCCTCGATACGCCTGGGCATTGAGTGAACCAGAGCTTGGATGGCGTGTACAGGTACAGCTGCCCATGCAGCTTCAACACGATACCACAGTTCATCAAGAGTAATGACTCGCGTACTGTGACGAGCCAGTTGCTCGGTCACCATTGACCCGACGTTTTCAGTTGGTGAGGGATCTGGAGAATGTGCTGGCGAGGGCAGCAGTCGAACATTTTCTGTACCCAGAAAGGCCCGTACAGGACCTGCAACATGCGGTCGTGCATTATCCTGCTGAAATGTAGGGTTTCGCAGGGATCGAATGAAGGGTAGAACCACGGTTCGTAACACATGTGAAATGTAACGTCCACTGTTCAAAGTGCCGTCAATGCGAACGAGAGGTGACCGAGACGTGTAACCAATGGCACCCCATACCATCACGCCGGGTGATAACGCCGGTATGGCGATGACGAATACAAGCTTCCAATGTGCGTTCACCCCGATGTCGCCAAACACGGATGCGACCATCATGATGCTGTAAACAGAACCTGGATTCATCCGAAAAAATGACGTTCTGCCATTGGTGCACCCAGGTTCGTCGTTGAGTACACCATCGCAGGCGCTCCCGGCTGTGATGCAGCGTCAAGGGTAACGGCAGCCATGGTCTCCGAGCTGATAGTCCATGCTGCTACAAACGTCGTCGAACTGTTCGTGCAGATAGTTGTCTTGCAAACGTCCCCGTCTGTTGACTCAGGGATCGAGACGTGGCTGCACGATCCGTTACAGCCATGCGGATAAGGTGCCTGTCATCTCGACTGCTAGTGATACGAGGCCATTGGGATCCAGCACGGCGTTCCGTATTACCCTGCTGAAGCCACCGATTCCACATTCTGCTAACTGTCATTGGACCTCGACCAAGGCGAGCAGCAATGTCGCGATACGGTAAACCGCGATCGCGATAGGCTACAATCCGACCTTTATCAAAGTCGGAAACGTGATGGTACGCATTTCTCCTCCTTACACGAGGCATCACAACAACGTTTCACCAGGCAACGCCGGTCGACTGCTGTTTGTGTATGAGAAATCTGTTGGAAACTTTCCTCATGTCAGCACGTTGTAGGTGTCGCCAGCGGCGCCAACCTTGTGTGAATGCTCTGAAAAGCGAATCATTTGCATATCAGAGCATCTTCTTCCTGTCGGTTAAAGTTCATCTTTGTGGTGTAGCAATCTTATTGGCAAGTAGTGCTCATGTTTGCACCTCTTACTGTCCTTCAAAGTAGTCACCAGCGTTGTGTAGCACCCGTTGCCAGCGATGTGGAAGGAGTAGTATACCGTTAGCAGAGCAGGCTATTGATGGTGCGAATGGAGCAGTCTGCTGCCTGTGTACATTCTGCCAAATGAGTTGTTTCGTAATGTTTGTGGATAATGCTAGGCTCTTGATGTCACACCAGTCGCAGCGCAGCAGACACACAAAAATGGCTCTGAGCACTATGAGACTTAACATCTGAGGTCATCAGTCCCCTAGAACTTAGAGCTACTTACACCTAACTAACCTAAGGACATCACACAAATCCATGCCCGAGGCAGGATTCGAACCTGCGGTCGCGCGGTACCAGACTGAAGCGCCGAGCACCGCTCGGCCACTCCGGCCGGCAGCAGACACACACTTCGCAAGGACTATCATCCGACATCATAAGAACGGCGAAGGTGTGAGGTTTCCCTCTTTCTGAACCGCAACTTCCCCTAACTTCGTTAAAACAGTTAACCAGCATCACTCCATAATGAGTGAGGTGTTGAGCTTGGAAAGCGGATAAATCATTGGGGAGACTTAGTCTCGGTGTTTCCAGAAAAGAAAATATACGCAGTCTCTCTGATGTTTGCAAAGATATTTGGAAATTTGTTTTTTCATTATGCAGCCGGAAGCCGGCCACACAGTTACTGCTCGTCACGTCTTCCACGCAACACTCAGTGTCAGCAGAAAGCGTCGGTTTGTTTCCCATTAGAAACAAATTTATTTTTAAATCGGAATATTGCGTGCCCATTGGGTAAAGCTTTCCTAAATTAATTCCGGTACCTGTTGTATCGTTATATGTAGTAACATGGCCAGGGTAAGGCTCGAAGAACTAGTACCGGCAAGCATACATAGCTACTCAGTCGCTGCTAGACTGCCGTTCATTCTTCGTGTTTCACTGTCTCTCTTAATACATGTCGATAGAAAGAATATCTGAATTACTTTGGGAACGCTCTTTCGAATGGGCACGTAATATTTCGATTAAAAAATTAATTTTATTTCTTATTGGAAAGGAACTGATGTTTTCTGTTGACGCTGGGCGCTCCATGAAAGGCAAAATGAGGTGTAATTGTTTGGCCTGACTCCAGCTACACAATGCAAAAATGAAGTAGCAAATATCCGCCAAAACGCCAGAGAAAATGTGCCTCACGACTGTTCGGAGAAACACTCGGTGTTTGTACACCTGCGAAAGTGTAATGTGAGTTGACAGAGAGGCTGTTTTATCACCAATTGACTCCTGTAACATTTCTCTACCAATCCACTGCTTTGTGTTATCCAAATAACCCTTCACTGTATGAAGTGATTGTCGAAACGCGTACTTTTTATCTGCCGTCTTATACAGTTTAGTAACCATTTCATTAACCGTACGCAATTTATTCTACAAATGTATTCCGTGGTAGAAAATGCTGTTTTGAGTTGTAAAAATTTTATTCTTTCTTGATAAATGTTCACCCTCGACGTTGTCGCATGGCAACAGAAATAGCTGTTTATGCATCATCAGTGTTATTTTAGATGCCTTAACTGGTTTGTAAGTGTACTCACAAAGTCCTCCAGGTTCGCAGGAGACTTTCTGTACAGTTTAGATGGGTAGGAGGCGAGGTACTTAAGGAGTTGCGAGGACGGCTCGTGAGTGGGTAGTTCTGTCCAGTTAGAGTTTCGGTCCGGCACACAGTTTTAATCTGCCAGGAAGTTTCATAACAGCGCACACCCCGCTGCAGAGTAAAAATTTTGTTCTGGAAACATCCCCCAAGCTGTGGCTAAGCTATGTCTTCGCTTTACCCCTTTTTCCAGGAGTGTTGGCCCTGCAAGTTTCGCTGGACAACGTCTGGGAAGTTTGGACTGTAGGAGATGAATTATTGGGAGAAGTAAAGCTATGGGGAATGGTCGTAAGTCGTGCTTGGGTAGGTCAGTCGGTACAGCATTCACCTGTGAAAGGCAAAGGTTCGGAGGTCGAATCTCGGTTCGGCTCATAATTTTAATCTTGCAGGAAGTTTCGTGATGTGGTTTCAGCTATTTCTTACAAATAGAATAGGAGGGTTGTCATGTCCGCTTGCCACTGACAAGGGAACCTCCCCATCGCACCCCCCTCAGTTTTATTTATATAAGTTGGAACAGTGGATAGGCCTCGAAAAACTGAACACAGATCAATCGAGAAAACAGGAAGAAATCGTATGGAACTATGAAAAAATAAGCAAAATATACTAACTGAGTTGTCTATGCGCAAGATAGGCAACATCTAGGATAGTCTGACTTCAAGAGCGCCGTGGTCCCGTGGTTGGCGTGAGCAGCTGTGGAACGAAAGGTCAACGGTTCAAGTCCGCCCTCGAGTTAAAATTTTAATTTCTTATTTTCGCAAAGTTATGATCTGTCCGTTCGTTCATTGAAATCTCTGTTCACTGTAATAAGTTTAGTGTCTGTGTTTTGCGACCGCACCGCAAAACCGTGCGATTAGTAGACGAAAGGACGTGCGTCTCCAATGGGAACCGAAAACATTTGATCGCAAGGTCATAGGTCAACCGATTCCTCCACAGGAAAAAACGTCTGATATATTCTATACGACACTGGTGAAGGCATGTGCGTCACACGACAGGAATATGTTGTCGACCCACCTAACTTGTACACTTGGCAAATGGGTAAAAAGGTTCTTCTACCTTGCCCGATTTAGGTTTTCTTGTGGATGTGATAACACTCCCAAAAAAGTGATGAAAACATGAGAGTTTGTCACATAAACTGAAAATAAAATACTAAACTTTTCACTGCAGGCAGGACTTGAACCAAGGACCTCTCGTTCCGCAGCTGCTCACGCTAACCACGGGGCCACTGCGCTCCTGAGAGCGCGCCATCCTTGATGTTGCCTATCTTGCGCATGGACTACTCAATTTCAATAATTTTGCTTATTTTTTTTCATAGTTCCGCGCAACTTCTTCCTGTTTTCTCGATTGATCTGTGTTCAGTTTTTCAAGGCCTATCCACTGTACCAACTTATAACTGAATCTGAGGGGGGTGCGATGGGGAGGTTCCCTTGTGAGAATTATTGCCCCGTGCAGACTTGACCCGTTGTCAGTGCTATTGCATTAGTACTACTATTACGATACGTGCGATACACGTAGATTTCCCCTGCGCAGGCACTGTAGACTAGAGTTACGAACCGGGAACCTGCAGCGTACTCAGAGCATCGCTGTGGCGGCGAGGAAGGCCCGGCTGAGTAAACAGAATTCATCTCGGCCTTGGGCGTGATGTGCAATGCTAGCGTAGCAGGGATGGCGCGAGGCTGCTTGCAAACCCAAACATTGCTGATACGGCGCAAGGCCACACCTTATCCAGCCACAGGGCCACGTGTTTCGCCGCCGCACTGCCAACTCTGTCTGTTACAGCTACAGCGGTGCGGTTGGTGATCAGTTTGGTTGGTAAATTTTCTCTTCGGATTTCATGATGTAGTCTTGAAAACAACTTGTGTAAGATACACCATCTGATCAAAAGTGTCTGGAGACCCCATCTTATGCGGAACCGACCACCAGCCGTCACGACAGAGTCGGACCAGCTAGTATAAAAGGAGGCGGGAAGTACTGTCTGGTCTGAAGACGAGCACTAGCAGCAGAATGGGTTGATCACGAAAGCTCAGTAACTCCAGACTTGGACCAGTCAAGTAGCAGTTTCATCAGGGACAACTCAACCCATCCAAATATACCCAAGTCGACTATTGGTCACGTGTCGGTGAAGTGGAAACGCGAAGGAAAAAGTGCCTGCAGACGTAATTTCGACGAGAAAGGTCAACAATAGACCAGATTTTCAATCTGCGCCAAATTTTGGAGAAAACTGTTGAATATAGAATTGGAACACATCACCTCTTTATTGACTTTAAGGCTGCATTCGACAGCGCCAATAGAAACCAAATGTTTCGTGCCTTAAAAGAGATACGGATACATGGGAAACTCCGGAGAATGTTTAAAATGATGGTGTCTGACGTAAGAAGCTGCATTCGAGTTCGAGGAAATCACTCAGACACCCTGGAAATAGAAAATGGGCTACGTCAAGGAGATGCATTAGCCTGCTTATTATTTTATGTTCGACTCGAGAAGGTGATTAGGGAAGCAGGCCTACAGACCAGGGGCGCCATCTTTTTGCAGATTTTAGCATGTGCAGATGATGTAGACATCATAGCACGGACAGTACCAGCACTGAAAGAAGCTTTTACAGCCTTAAGTCAAGCAAGTAAGAAGATGGGTCTTACGATAAATGAAGATAAAACTAAATACATGGCCTGTGCGAAAGCATATCAACCCAGTATGCCGTCAACTTTCAGTGTGAATGGATAGACATTTGAAAGAGTTGATAGCTTCAAGTATCTTGGTTCCACAGTCACTTGCTTTAATGAGATCCCAACTGAAATTAAGATTAGGCTGATATCAGCAAATAAGGCATATTCCGCCTTGAGTAATTTATTCCGGTCAAGACTCCTCAGCCGCCTGACAAAATTAAATATTTATAAAACCTTTGTTAGACCAGTTCTTACTTATTCTTCGGAAACATGGCCCTTGACGGAAACCGCTGCAAGGCTACTCGACGGATTTAAGGGGAAACTTTTGAGGAAAATAATTGGTCCTGTGTATGAGAGAGAGCAAAGGAGGAAAAGGTACAATGCAGAGTTGTACACTATATATGCCGATGCTCCTGTAACAAAAATCATATAACCAGGGAGGATAAGATGGGCAGGCCACGTGGCAAGAATGGAACAGTCTGAGGTGATGAAGAAGATTCTCTGTGGTAATCCAGGAGGACAAAGAGCGCGAGGTCGACCTCGAGCAAGATGGCTGGAAGGACCTACGGAAGCTTGGATGCACAATCTGGAGGAGGGTAGCATGTGATTGTGATGGATGGCGGAAGCTCGTTCGGAAGTCCAACGAGACCGGAGCCGCCACTTCTCGGTCCAGTAGCTCCTCAGTTTGCCTCACAAGGGCTGAGTGCAGCCCGCTTGCCAACAACTCTCGACAGACCGGATGGTCACCCATCCAAGAGCTAGCCCAGCCCGACAGCGCGTAACTTAGATGATCTGACGGGAACCGTTGTTACCACGGCGGCAAATCTGCATAACCAGTACGGATAATAATTAACAAAGTTTCGTATGAAATTTGTGCCCCGTCTGATCAGCCTGCATATGGTGTCACGATATTTGAAGTCAGCAGAATAAGCTCCATGCAGAAAAAACACACGTAACCTCACTTCGACTCGTCAAACACGCTTGAGCTTTTCACTACTGAAAAATCCATGATTAAAAGCCCTGGAGCGCCGCAGCCACTTTCCGAAAGTTTCTACTGGACTGGAGTATGTTTGTCGCTAACAGTTCGTACACCACCTGGGCCACTGTGACCGAGCGGTTCTAGACGCTTCAGTCCGGAACCGCGCTGCTGCTGCTACGGTCGGAGGTTCGAATCCTGCCTCGGGCATGGATGTGTGTGATGTCCTTAGGTTAGTTAGGTTTACGTAGTTCTAAGTTCTAGGCGACTGATGACCTCAGATTTTAAGTACCATAGTGCTTAGAGCCATTTGAACCACCTGGACCTGGCTCTTGGCATCTCCCGCCGATGATCCTCACCAAAATAAAAAAAAAAAGTTCAAAGTCGATACGGAAAGAGCCACTCGAAAGTAGCACACTCAGATTTCCACAGAGAGGAATGTAATTTATTGTCTTCCTTGGAGACCTCGTCTAGTTCGTCTTGTTCACTGAACACCACCTTCCGACTAGTTAGTCGGCCTCAGAAATCTACTCCGAGCTCTATGCCTAGTGAGCGTGTGCGCGCACACACACACACACACACACACACACACACACACACACACACACACACACACACACACCAAAGGTCGTCATTCGGGTAGAAACCGTAAATGGTTCAACCCGAAGTCCACGCCCTCGAATGGGAACTGACTTTCGGAATATCTCACCTCTCTCTACTGCAAGAAATAACTCGGTTGATGACGAAGGATTTAGGCCTTCCAGCCATTCAGTACCAGGAACAGAGTTCAGATATTATTCATCGTCCATTTCTGTTCGGAGTGCGTCTGTAAGACGGTGCCTGTTTTCAGGACTGTCAGACGTTCCTGTGCAACAGGTGTAAGAAAACACCGGCCGATGTGTGGAAATCACTCGCCATTGAAATCAGGAAGGTGGCTTCTGACGACCGCCCATTTAGGAGGATTAGAGAAAGACCCGACCACCGTCGTTGCAAGCCCACCCGCTGCAACCGGAGACACGACCTCGCGACCACGACCACGGCGCAGGCGGACCAGGAAGTGACGTGTCAGGAGGACCGGGCAGTCCTCACGTGTGATTTCGGATGCGTTCTTGCGGCCCGCGGCTCTCTTCGCTTTCTCCCGGACTGGTCGCTAAGTGATGGCTGCGCTCGCACGCCGTGCCACTTAAAAATCGCACGCGACAGCCCGTGCCGTGTAAGGCGTTCGTCTTGTGCCACCGCGAACAAATAGCCGCAACTGTTAGCGCGGTCTCTCCCATATGTTAATGGACTAAGCAGCTTGTCCTACACGTATTTCTCAAGCGTCGATGTACAGTCGAAATTAATCATTTGTGCTTAGCGTAGAGAGTACTGATCCATTTTAGTCGAGACAGCGTTTTGCATCATACATTTCCCATAGCAACTGCCGATGGTATTTTTCACATCTCTCGGATTCAGTATTGCTCTATCTATTTTACAGAGTCGTTTGCAGGGCAAAATCCGCATACGGACAGGGTAATGCAGTTTATGTGATGGTTTTTATTTAATAACCAGTAATCTCTCTCACCCGATGAAGTATCGAACTCCCACCTTTTAAAAAAAAGCGATCTTTTTCTCGCATCACCACGTTTATGTCCTCATATCTCCTTAAGTATACAGGGTGGTCCATTTATCGTGACCGGGCCAAATATTTCACGAAATAAGAGCGGACGGTATTTGCTTCGTGATACATTACCCATGTTAAAATGTACCGTTCACCAATTGCGGAAAAGGTAGATATCGTGTTGATGTATGGCTACTGTGATCAAAATGCCCAACGGGCGTGTGCTATGTATGCTGCTCGGTATCCTGGAGGACATCATCCAAGTGTCCGGACCGTTCACCGAATTATTACGTTATTTAAGGGAACAGGAAGTGTTCAGCCACATGTGAAACGTCGAACACGACCTGCAACAAATGATGATGCTCTAGTAGGTGTTTAAGCTGCTGTTGCGGCTTACCCTCACATCAGTAGAAGGCAAATTCGCGAGAATCGGGAATCTCAAAAACGTCGGTGTTGAGAATGCGACATCAACACCGATTGCATCCGTACCATATTTCTATGCACCAGGAATTGCATGGCGACGATTTTGAACGTCGTGTACATTTCTGCCACTGGGCACAAGAGAAATTACGGGAAGATGACAGATTTTTTGCATGCGTTCTATTTATCGACGAAGCGTCATTCACCGACAGCGGTAACGTAAACCGGCATAATATGCACTATTGGGCAACGGAAAATCCACGATGGCTGCGACAAATGCAACATCAGCGACCTTGGCGGGTTAATGTATGGTGCGGCATTATGGGAGGAAGGATAATTGGCCCCCATTTTATTGATGGCAATCTGAATGGTGCAATGTATGTTGATTTCCTACGTAATGTTCTACCGATGTTACTACAAGATGTTTCAATGCATGATAGAATGGCGATGTACTTCCGGCACATAGCTCGCGTGCGGTTGAAGCGGTATTGAGGTAGCATATTTCATAGACAGGTGGATTGGTCATCGAAGGTGGATTGGTCCGCACGTTCACCGGATCTGACGTTCCCGGATTTCTTTCTGTGGGGAAAGTTGAAGGTTATTTGCTATCGTGATCCACCGACAACGCCTGACAACATGCGTCAGCGCATCGTCAATGCACGTGCGAAAATTACGGAAGGCGCACTACTCGCTGTTGGGAGGAATGCCGTTACACGTATTGCCAAATGCACTGAGCTTGACGGGCATAATTTTGAGTATTTATTGCATTAATGTGGTATTTACAGGTAATCAAGCTGTAAGAGCATGCGTTCTCAGAAATGACGGGTTCACGAAGGTACAGGTGTCACATTGGAACAACCGAAGTAAAATATTCAAACGTACCTACATTCTGTATTTTAATTTAAAAAACCTGTTACCAACTGTTCGTCTAAAATTGTGAGCCATATGTTTGTGACTGTTACAGCGGCATCTATCGCAAAGCGAAAAAAGTGATCCAATTAAAACATTCATATTTCTTTGCGTACTACACGAATATGTAATAAAAAATGTGGGTTCCTATTTTAAAAAACGCAGTTGATATCCGTTTGTTCTTTGGCAGCGCGATCTAGCGGGGCAAGCATAACAACATTTGGTTTCCCCCTTCATGCTAGACGAGTTTCGTTCTTTGTAGTTTTTTCGTTTGTTGCTTATTTCGTGAGGTATTTGGCCCGGTCACTATCAGTGAAGCACCCTGTATGCTGTACATTGATATAATTTATATTAGATACAGTCAGTGGCGTATGTCAAAAAATGGTTCAAATGGCTCTGAGCACTATGGGACTTATCATCGGAGGCCATCAGTCCCCTAGAAGTTAGAACTACTTAAACCTATCTAACCTAAGGACAGCACACACATCCATGCCCGAGGCAGGATTCGAACCTGCGACCGTAGCAGTCGCGCGGTTCCGGACTGAGCGACTAGAACCGCTAGACCACCGCGGCCGGCGTGGCGTTTGTCGATACGATTAGTAAATTCTGTTACTAATAAAAGTATTAAAGAAGTAATTATACGTAATGTCTGATGTACTTTCACTGCTTGTTCAGGAAAAAAATTTAGTAAAAAAAAAAACTACGATTTTCCATTCGTTGTCTTGTGGTTGGTGTCAGAGAGAACAACTTTTACAAAGGTTTGGAATTTTGTGTGGAATTCGTTGGAAGCCGCTAGCTACTCTCCTCGTCAAATACTGGATCAATGTAGTCTCCATAATTTGTGCACCCTTTGTACAGGTTTGCAAATAAGATTTATTGTAACAAAAGTGCATAGTGAGCACATGAAGTGGTTACAGTCACAGTTCTATCGCACAAACGTTTCTGTGCTTGTAGGTATCGACCCATAGTCGCGACTTGGTCGCGGATGTTAGTAGATATGCATAAGATTGCATAAGATGGACCTGTAGGAAAGCAACCTAACGTCAGCCATGGAGCTGGGAAGCAGGAGAGGTTTCGTTGTTGTGGCAAGGGACGCTGGAGACAGGTGACCAGCTGCGACAGAATGTTGTGGGACGGGACACGGCAGACGCGCGTGATCGCGGGGGATTGCATCAGGCGAGCCCGTATAAGCAAGGCCGCTGGTGTTGCTGGGGGATTCCTTCGACAGTTGCCTCAGGCGCAGGACCTGAGTTACTCTGCCCTCGGGACGGGACTTAGTTTCTCGTGGCACTTAGCTGCACGGGGTACATGCAGGATTTCCCAACTTACGTTCCATGTGTTGGTGGCTCTTAGGGTTCGACAGTGGTCTTATCCTACCTCGTGTTTCATCTCAGTTATTTCATCAGAAGTATACGTCTTTTATCCCACCGAGTTCCCTTATCTGGAAAGAATTTCCAGCTTGTTTTCCAGCACCAGGGCTTCGAGTTGGACGGGCCACCTCATTACTGAGGATTTAGCGTCTAGCTCCCATCCTGATCCGCTCACAGGGAGCTACAGACGCGACACCACCCTGAAACATGCATCTTAGTACGAGGGTAATCCCAAAAGTACATAGACCTGTTTATTTTTGCTGTGGTTTACATAAGTTTACAGCTTGAACATTTAGCTATTTTTCGATATAATCACCATTTCTGTCGATGAATTTTTGTAGACGCTGTGAAAGTTTGTGTGTGCCCATGTCGTACCAGCTCGCCGCCATGCTGTTCAGAAAGTTATGAACCTCTTCATTCAGCTCGTCGTCGGAGTTGAATCGCTGGGATCACGATTAACGCTGACAGGTACTGTGAGACTCTGAAGAAACTCAGACTGGCAATTCAGAACCGGAGAAGAGGAATGTTGAGCAAGGGCGTACACATTCTCCATGACAACGCTCGCCCACACGTCAGTCGGCAAACCGTTGCTCTGCTGCAACAGTTTCAGTGGAACATAATCACCCACCCACCCTATAGTCCTGACTTAGCGTCCAGTGACTATCACCTGTTGCCTAGGTTGAAAGAACATTTGGCCGGAAGGCGATTCAGTTCTGACGACGGGGTAAAAGGAGAGGTTCATAACTTTCTGAACAGCATGGCGCCGAGCTGATATGACATGGGCATACAAAAACTGCCACAGAGTCCACAAAAATGCATAGACAGAAATGGTGATTATGTCGAGAAATAGTTAAATGTTCAAGCTGTAAATTGATGTAAACCACTGTAGAAATAAAAACTTATAAAAAAATAGGAGACCTTACTTTTGGGATGACCCTCGTACATAGTGTAGCCCGCACGGGCGGCAACGCAGGCGCTGGCTCTGGTATCCAGTAGATCGTACAGATGGAGAAATCTGTCCTTGGATACGTTATGTCACGCTGCCCGACATATACACGTAGTTCTGTAAGAGTTGTTGGTTGACGAGTCACACGAATCACTTCTCGTCCCATCATGTATCACTGTGGAGATTGTAATGGCCAGGAAATTGCTGCGCTTCTTGCAGAACACGTCGAGTTCAACGGGCACTGTGTGGTCGAGCATTGTCCTGTTGGAACCACACATCACCTTGTTGCAAAGAAAGAAGGAAAGGGTCTAACAACATTCTGGACGTACCGAGCGCTGGTTAGCGTCCCATCCAGAAACAGCAGACATGAACGAGAGTTGTAGCTTATACCACCGAGACCATAGGACATAAGGTAGACCCAGTGTGTCTCAGACGAATGCACTGCACTCTACGAGACATCGCTCGCCGAGTCTACATTGTACGCGCAGACGACCATCACGTACGTGCAGCCAGGATCTGCTTTCATCGCTGAAGACTACGGCGTTGCAGTCCAAGTGGTCCGCTGACGGCACGTGTCAAGCCGTCCACGTTGATGCTGTGGCGTGAGTGGGAGGCGGGACAGAAGTGTGCGTGCCCTCACTGCTAATAACCGGTTCGCGACAGTTCGTGCTGAAACGTCTGGGCTCACAAGCCGTCTTATCTGCGTTGTGGTGGCTACAGCATCTGCGACAGCCGTCCTTACGATACGACCACCTTGGTGGGCGTCTACGTGACCAATGATACCATCGTCGGTGCACAACTGACGCAGCACGTCCAAGTTGTTCGCAATTCTCTGAAAGGACCATCTCACCACGCGGAATAAGGCCGTAATTCGACCCCTTTCGGGACTGATGACGTCAGATGTTAAGTTCCATAGTGCTCGGAGCCGACCCCTCTCAATCTCCTTCAGTAGGCTATAGGAAGCACTAGAATGGGCAAACTCGTTCATCCTTGGGAACTAGTTCACTGGTGACCGTTCTTTTTTGGGAACCGTTCATTTTCACCGTGCATTGTGCTTGATATATTGTAACCTCCCCCCTCACTTATCGACCTTAATGACAGTGAAAAATTAAACTGCGTGTACCTAATGGAAATTTGGGAAAAGCAATCGTCACCGAAGTTAATCTGTCGGTAAAGAGGGAGGAAAGGGTTACATCTAAATGAAAGGAAAAATGCAAATGATACTGGTGGAAATTAATTTTGAAAAGGGGTAAAGTTAATGAAGAAAGTAAATGTGCGACCGTTACGTTAACAATTAACTAGCGGTAATTAGATATTTGAGATTTGGGGGAAATTACGGTCGCCAGTCCTAAGGACAATTACTATAGTAACTGAAAAAGAAAGGTAATTACACATATAATTAGCACTAGAAGCGTGGCAACTGAAGGTTGACACGTGTAGTGTGAAAACTGAAAGTTTGTCAGAAGTAATAAATTTCGCTACACTCTGACTTAATTTAGCAAAAGAATTAATAAAACTGGAAAATCGAAAGTTAATTTAGTGACTGAAGTTAATAGTGAGCTTTCTTTCTGAAGCACATCGACATTCAGTAAAATAAGGTTAGTCTTGGACTACCTCAACAATCATTTCAAAAGCTACTTGAATCTACGCAATTTAGAAATAAGAGAATTAACTTTGAACTTGAATTAAATGATTCTGAACAATTAACAATAGTAAAATTTAGTACGTACCAAGCTGAGCTGCAGTCACAGGTAACTAAAATACGGTAACAAAACTCGCACTCTTAATTTGTGCTTGTGCAATCTAAATATTGTAGCCAGCTGAACTTTGAAATTAAAGCAGTGAAATCGAATGATGCTGGCGTTTGAATTTCAACGACCCTCGGGCTCATTTCGGAAAAGGAAGGGACCCTGCTTGGCAATGCAATTGGGACAATGAGCAACAAAGGTTCATGCTAAGTTGCTGTAATTTTGCGAGGCAAATGGAACAATTTGAAAAGCTGAGGTCTGCCATACAGTTCTGAAACTTTACGTGCTTTTAGTCTTCCTTGTTGGTTGATTGAAGGTTTGAAGCCGTCGATCGAGGAGGTGGCGACAGTCACTCATTGTCGGCCGTCGCTGTTGCAGAAGCTGGATGTTGGCGCGCCTTCTTCTCGACACGGTCACCAGGCGAAACGGGCTCTTGATGTGCGCCAGCTAATGCTTCCCGTCCGCGAAACCATCTCAGAAAGTATCATCGCGAGTCGAGCGCAATTACATGCTGCCAAACCCCGAAAGCGCGGCAACTCGCGGGAGCGTCACACAACACACCTGCTCCACTCGCTACTCCAGCCAGACCCCGACAGCTCTGCCCGCGCTCCACGCGGCAGAGTTAACACTACCAAAGATCCTACACACTTTGATTCTTCACACGACCTATCGATGTAATCGTTCGATAGCAGTTTTCCCTAGGCAAGACCCAGCGCAAAAATACAAATAATATTTACGAAACAAACCAATTATACATCGACATAAATGCATATATATATATATATATATATATATATATATATATACAAATAGTAAAACAATTACAATATGTAAAGACACAGAAATGTCATATATTCAGGTAACAAAAATAAGGAAAACAAATTATAGTACAATAGATGAAAATAGGAGGATATGCATTTCCGGCGTTACAATATGATTCTTATGAAAAATTGAAAATTAGCAGCATAGGTGACTGAAGATGGAAGGCGCCAAGAGGGGGCACTTGCCTCCCCCATGGAGTACAGAGTTTTTATTCATAACACAATTCTCACACACTTGTAGCTTTAGTCATTCTGCAAAACATCTCGTTTAGCCAACCGTAGCGTTATGTGGCAGATCGCAGTGAAATAATGTAAGGTGGCGCACGAAAAACCAACCCCGAGTTCAGACTGCTCGCCAATTACGCACGATTTGTCGACCGCTGTAATAATTAGGCAGTGAAGAAATAACAAACTAATGCAAACAAGTTGGAAACAATAGATGACGATTGGTGGGCGACAATGAGCAGTCTAGTACTCGGGGCCGATTTTTCGTGCGCCGCCCTGTGCCACCGAAATAATATTGTAGGGGTTATCATATTCCCTTTACAAAATGTGACACCATATTCTCGATTACGAAGCGCGGGCTTCATTCGGTTCTAAGTCTGTCTGCCTTCCACAACAAAGAACATGTTTTACGTCGGATCAAAAAAAGACGGAAAACGGACACACGTGTGTACCGTGCGGACGTCCTTTGCATGTGTAATAAGAAAAAAATCTTGCGTTTTTACAAGTATTTTTTGTGCTGTTTATCGAAATAGTGAAGTAAGCTCATACGCCGTTTTGTTACCCGGAAAGATGTATGTATTACATACCACGTACTTTTTATGTAATTTACGTAATTATGAAATACATTTTAATTACCGATCGTGGACGCTGAATAGAATACGAAGATAACCAGAAGTTCAGAGTTTAAAAAAGGTTTGAAACAGATCTAGAATGGGCGTGCGCAGCGAACGAAACGAACAACTCGATACTGAACTAACTATGAGCAGTCGGCAGTGGAACTGCGGCGAGTGGCCACGCGAAGAAGGACGAGTCCGGCCGAGCGAGACCGAGACCGAGACAGGCGGGAACGGGACCGAGGCAGGATCGAGACCGGCCGACGCGCCGTTGCGGGAACGAGACCGACCGTTTCCCGTTCGCGGGAACTGTAAGTAGAAAGCCGCGACCGAAGTGAACTATGAAAGACCTTCCCTTACAATTCGTTCCTCGGTCGTTCCGTTCATCTTGGTCAACCGTTCCTTTGGACCCGTTAGTTCGCGAACGACCCATCTCTAGGAAGCACGAGTGCGTGTCCGTGGCACGGTTGCCCGCCAGCTTCACATGTTTGCACCACGCCGAGCCTTCTGGCTGTGAGTATTCCCTGATACCGTGGTAAAGGGTTGACACACATGGCGCTCTGGTAGCTACGCCACTACGCTGTCTGTTAGCGGACGATGTTGAAACCATCGTCAGTACCTCGACTGTCCCCCAGGTGGGATATGCCGTCATCGGATGAAAATCGACGTCCTCTTTCCATGCCTACTATTTTTTTTTCCCCCTCGGCAGTGTTTTCTCACTTTCTAACTTATATACACGACTAACTGCATTAAACCCTTCATTCTAGATGTTGTTGTTGTTGTTGTTGTGGTCTTCAGTCCTGAGACTGGTTTGATGCAGCTCTCCATGCTACTCTATTCTGTGCAAGCTTTTTCATCTGCCAGTACCTACTGCAACCTACATCCTTCTGAATCTGCTTAGTGTATTCATCTCTTGGTCTCCCCCTACGATTTTTACCCTCCACGCTGCCCTCCAATACTAAATTGGTGATCCCTTGATGCCTCAGAACATGTCCTACCAACCGGTCCCTTCTTCTGGTCAAGTTGTGCCACAAACTTCTCTTCTCCCCAATCCTATTCAATACTTCCTCATTAGTTATGTGATCTACCCATCTAATCTTCAGCATTCTTCTGTAGCACCACATTTCGAAAGCTTCTATTCTCTTCTTGTCCAAACTATTTATCGTCCATGTTTCACTTCCATACATGGCTACACTCCATACGAATACTTTCAGAAATGACTTCCTGACACTTAAATCAATACTGGATGTTAACAAATTTCTCTTCTTCAGAAACGCTTTCCTCGCCATTGCCAGCCTACATTTTATATCCTCTCTACTTCGACCATCATCAGTTATTTTGCTCCCCAAATAGCAAAACTCCTTTACTACTTTAAGTGTCTCATTTCCTAATCTAATTCCCTCAGCATCACCCGACTTAATTAGACTACATTCCATTATCCTTGTTTTGCTTTTGTTGATGTTCATCTTATATCCTCCTTTCAAGACACTGTCCATTCCATTCAACTGCTCTTCCAAGTCCTTCGCTGTCTCTGACAGAATTACAATGTCATCGGCGAACCTCAAAGTTTTTATTTCTTCTCCATGAATTTTAATACCTACTCCGAATTTTTCTTTTGTTTCCTTTACTGCTTGCTCAATATACAGATTGAACAACATCGGGGAGAGGCTACAACCCTGTCTTACTCCCTTCCCAACCACTGCTTCCCTTTCATGTCCCTCGACTCTTATAACTGCCATCTGGTTTCTGTACAAATTGTAAATAGCCTTTCGCTCCCTGTATTTTACCCCTGCCACCTTTAGAATTTGAAAGAGAGTATTCCAGTCAACATTGTCAAAAGCTTTCTCTAAGTCTACAAATGCTAGAAACGTAGGTTTGCATTTACTTCTTAAAAATGTACAGCATTTTAAAGTCGAGCTATGATTAAGTGAAATACTGCAAATCAATTTCTTGTCGCTCCTGAACGCCGTTGATAGGCAACCTACAACTGGGACTGGGCGACATTTTAAATAGTTTCGTAATATATATACTTGTTTTATTTTACTCTTCTTTTTAAAATTTCCAGAATTTTTCACTCTGCAGCAGAGTGTGCACTTGTTCGAAACGTCCTGGCAGAATAGTTGTGCTAGAGTGTGACTCGAACCTCAATGTTTGCATGTCTCAGGAAAGATACATTTTTCTTTCTTTTTTATATTTCTCCTGTCTCTATGTTCACACGCTATATTCCTGAAAGTGGTTGCTAAACCATAACAAGTAACAGTTGTCTTCAAATTTACGCAGCAACCACTGTTCCTCTTCTAAACAACAACAAAAAAAACTGTTCAAAACACAGACGTGATACCACTTCCAAAATAAACATGACGCGCCCTCAAGAGCAAACAAAACTCTTCTTCTAAACCAAACGAGTTTCCTGTTTTATAACGGAGTTCCTATCTCTTCTGAAACAAACCGGGCTTCTGCGCTTTTGTCTAATGGAAACGAGTCTACTTTTCCAGATTAGAGCTTCTGTTCAAACACAAGCGAGAAACTTCTTAAAAACTGCTCTTCTACGATAACCAAGAGTCATTTCTTAAGACTACGAACATCCACTTCTAACACAAACAATTCTCCATTTTTCCCCATTTTCCGTCCTTCGTTAATTGCTTTATAATTCGTGGCCACTGAAGAGGCTTCACAAATATAAGAAGCGAAACGCGTATGGCAATAAACTTCAATTAGTTGGATGGATGGAAAATACATCCACGAATTTTGAAGTAACTAAGGAAAGACGAGAAACAGTAAAAGAAATTACAATAGTAGCCATGTCAGGCATTTCTCGTCAAGTTATACAACACATTCAAGAATATGCCTTCAGTTAGTTAACAACGTCATACACTGTCGTGGTGGAAGTCAAATCTGGAAGCTGGAGAGATCTGTAGAGATAGGAGTCCCTAACCGTTCTTTCCACCAAACTGTCGTCTTCTTTAAGTTGCCCCTCTCCCCCCCACCCACCCAGCGCAGACAGCTCGTCGGTCGTGGGATCTTCTTCGGCGGAGGCCGCTATGCTGTCATCTCGAAGTTGAACCTGTGATTGTGCTTTTTATGGGATGTCACCTGCCCAGGTTAGTATCTGTATCTACACAGGGCAAGATCTATAGTACTGACCATGGTGGTAGGCGACACCTCTCATTAATATATGCTGTTTGTTTATATTTTAAATAGTCACTTTTTACACTGTCTTCGACAAGACTTGACATTGCATTATTGATAGTACGGTAACTTTTCTGATAACTTTCGATATAGAGTACATGTCCGTCCGAAACAGAGATAGAAGTCCGGTTCTCTGAAGAACGCCCGAAACAGTCTGGCTAGCGCAGCCGAACTACTTCGTCTCCCAGGCGCACCAAAGCCACCCGAAGGTGTCCGAAGCACATCGGTTGTAAAATCATTACTCCCATGTTTCGCAAAACTAGTGAAATTTAGCAAACAAAAACGGTAGACTCGTAGGGTCACCATGAGAGATTGTCCAACTGAAAACTGGGTTAAATACAATGAAAAGTACATAAATAATTCTAGCCTCGCGGTGTATCGCGCTGCTTCCCGAGCTTCTGTGCTTTGCGAATTAGTGTCGAGGTCCGGTGTGCCGTCCAGCCTGTGGATGGTTTTTAAGGCGGTTTTCCGTCTACCTCAGCGAATGCCGGATGATTCCGCTTCAGTTAACACTATGTCGCCGATTGCTGCCCAAAGACTGTCTCCACGTACGCGTACACCATAATTACCACGGAAACATTTGGAGTTACATTCGTCCGGTATGACACGTTCCGCGGGGGAGGGGGGGGGGGGGCCGTACACTGGGGGCACAATAACCCTGCGTTCGGTATGGGGTGGCGGTGGGGTGGGTGGACTGCTATACTGCTGTGGCCTGTTGTGGGGTTGTGAACCACTGAGGGCTACATCGGGACGAAGCCTCTCCGTCGTTTCTAGGTCCGCAGTTTAATACCCACAATATAAATAATTTATAAGAGAAGTTAGGGGTTTTGGCGCCCAACACCCAAATGTGCCGACCAATCAGAAGCAAGATTAGTTCGATTGGCGGACTCTCCCATGGGACTGGTACATACCGTACCATCTGCTGCTTGTACCTCACTCAATTTTTGTACCATATGCTACTTCACGTGCGTTAAGCTGCATCAAGGCGAGCTGCTAGCAAGATAAAATACTGGTGGCCACAGCCAGTTGCGCAGATGGAAAATACCTCCATGAAGAAACAAATCTTCTCGTAGGTAACAGATGAACTGTTCTTAAGTGAACTTCCCTCCTTCGTGTAAAACAAATGAAGGCCCCTCTTCTATCACAAGCCACTCTGCTGTTTAACACCAAATAGGTTGTTCTTCCAAATCAGAGAAACCATTTCTTCTGAAACGTACACGGCTCCCCTTCTGTAAGAATCAAAACTTCTGTTTTAAAACGTCCAGGCTTCTATATTAAGACAAACAGGGCCGCTCTCCTAAATTTCAACTATAGCAATAATCTTGAACAGTTAGTGGGTCACATAAATATACATTAAGCGGACGTTCACATCGTTGTATTATCGATTTTGACTCCTTCAGAGTTTTAGAAGTATCATTCTGTTCCTGTACAAGCGCTAGTGTGTTAGTACATCGTCAAAAACCAACCAAGTTTATCTTCGTACGTAGCGACTTCAAAAAGTAAGTTGCGCATTATTGTGGCCGTCAGAGTAACTTGCATTGAATGCTGCACTGCACTTCAAAGTAACGTCGATATCCGACGCTATTCTTCGATATAGTCACCAAGTCATTGTACCGAACGTTCTACAAATCGTTCAGTTCCTCGACGACAGATACTCGCCTCTTGGTCACGAGCCATTCAAGAATGTCCTCACCGCTGGCAATTCCTCCTCCCCCCCCCCCCCCTGCCCCCGCCATTCCCCCACAGCTTGCAGTAAAGATGGAGATCGCATGGCGCAAGATCCGGACGTCTCAGTCAGCGTCACACACGTGGCCTTGCTCAGACTGTTTGGTACCGTTTTACAACAGCTGGACGCGACACTAAATTGGGCCAATGTGCCGCCAGAATTTCACAGTGAATCTGTGCCCAGTGCAGACGTCTTGCCCAAAAAAGTCATACCTTCATGCATATTTCAACTTCGGAGTTCGTTTCCACGTGCCGCCGCATTTCGCTCGGATGCCTGTTATCCGCAGGAAATACGTCACCTGAACTCTCTTCTAGCGATGTTCCAGTTTTCTAGGTCAATGATGTTAGCGTCAGACGACATGTACAACTTTTGGAAGTTCCTGCGTATTTCGTCTATCGTAGCAGTTCGTTTGCAACTGCTACAATCAGGTAATGCCAGTAGTCTTCGAAACTGATACAGGCTGAGCTGTCTACGAGGGTTGCCTAGAAAGTAACGCACCGTATTGTTTTTCTTCAACAATTACTTATTGAACATAATGAGAACTACACACACGAAAGAATGGTGTTTTATCTACACACCCTGTTTTTCCAAGTAATCTCCATCCCGTTCTACGGCCCTCTTCCAGCGCGAAACAGGGGCGTGTATGCCCTGGCGGTACCAATCCTTGTCCTGGTGGCGGAGCCATTGCTTCACTGTCTCAATAACCACCTCAACGTCCTCAAAATGTCTTCCACGAATGGCATCCTTTAATGGCCCAAAGAAGTGGAACTCAGAGGGGTAGGTCAGGCTGTTGGATGGATGGGGTAAGACTGTACATCCCTGTTTTGCGACGTGTTTAGCAGTGCTGTGTGGGGCCGAGCGTTGTCGTGTTGCAGCAAAACACCTCCTGGACTGCTGTGGCGACCATGTCACCGGAAGCGCGTCTTGAGTTTTGTTAATGTCTTGCCATATATTTCTGGATTAATGGTACCGGCTGTTGGCATCACATCAGTGAGACTCACACCTTCACAGTCCCAGAACACGGTGATCATGACCTTACCGGCGGAAGCAGTTTCTTTGAATTTTTCTTCTGTGGGGGGTGGGAACGGTTCCATTCGATCGACTGTAGTTTTGTTTCGGACTCAAAATGGTGAGTGAACTCAGGTTTCATCACCTGTCACCATCCGGGGCAAGAATGCAAGATCCTCCGCTTCAAAACGTTGCAACAAATCACAACAAATCTTTTTCTGTGCGGTTCGTGATACACCATTAGACACAGCGGGACCCATCTTCAACACACTTTCGAATATTCAAGAGTGCAGATAATTACATCCACACTTCCTTTCCTGATTCACAGATCCAGCGTTAACCGTCGAGTCGTAATGCGTCTGTCCTCGCGAATGACGTCATCAGCTCGCTGCAACATGCCAGGTGCGAAAGCCGTGGATGGTCTCCCCGCTCGCTGCAAATCGTGGGGCTCCGCCGAACCGCCTTCTGACGACCTCACCCTCCGTGCTCAGCGACTAACTGTACTACTGTCTACAGCAGATGCTCCATAGACTTTGCACAAGCGTTTGCGAATATTCCCCACAGTTTCTTTCTCTGTAGTGAGAACTTCATTGACGGCACGTTTCTTGCAACGTAGAGGCCATTTTGAAACTGACCTGCAGCCACGCTGTCTGTCGGAAGTGACGAAAACTTTGCGCGCTCACTCATGAGACTTCAAATAATACGTATTTAACGTTTCGCATTCCTAGCATTGCTTTCGGCTGACAAAAAAAATGCGTTGCATTACTTTCTGGACAATCTCGTAATTACGGCTCAACGACCTACCTTCACTGATTTACCTCGACACGTGCCCCTTTTCCTTCTTTCTAAACTTCACAGAAGTTCTCTCGCGGAACTAGCGCTCCTGAAAGCCACTACGCTGTGGCTAAATCATTTCTCCTCAGTATCGTCCCATCTCAACACAGCTATTCGGTAGCTTCCAACTGGTAGCATTGCCACCGTGGGAAGCTCGGGCCATCGTCACTAGAGGCTGGCTGGAGCTTCAATGTGGCCCGTTTGCCTCTGTATCCCTCCATCCGAGGTAATTAAGTAGTAGGGTTTTCCCACCAGCTTATCACTCAACCGTTTGAGGCAGACTTCGGTGGTGGCTAAACAGAGACATAGCTGCTAGTGTGTCTTCCGACTTGTAGGGTGGTGACCTATCGAAACATTTCCGTTCCTGACGTTTCGCCAAGGACTGGGTTGGACATCTTCAGAGGCGCTCCTGATACCGTTGAACCTTATCATCGATAGGCACTATCTCCACCTGTCAGTTGTGAACTTATACCACGCCCACATTTCACGGTGTTTATGTCTCTCCCCGACGTCTGGTCCGTCACTCGATAAGACTCCTACGCAGCTCTAGACGAAAGATCAATAAAGGAAAGAAAATGATTTCCTGGGCTACGATCATACAATCCGAAAATTCACCATCAATTAAAAACATCATTGTGATGCACCTGTCACCTGAACCGTAGCAGAACTCTCTCCACAGGAAACCCGGAACATATCCTCTTTTCTGACGATGTTCGGCTCTTCTTGCGCTATGGTCTTAGCGTCGGACAAAATCTGTGTACTTCGTGCATTGTTGCAGTTGGTTTGCAACAGTTACCAGGTGGTTAGAAGCAAGACGCAGTGTCTCAGTGTGATTTGTAATTATCGTATGGCAACGAAACTTGGTAGATATTTCAATGCGTTTGTGCAGAACCGAAAAAAAGTTAGTTCCAATTTTGGGGACCATGTGCAAATCAGGCGCGGTGAATGTAAGACAGACATACAGAAATGTTTCTGTATGTAACGGATTTGCGAGAGGACGCGGGCACCAAAGGTCAAACAAGTGAAAGGGCATATTGTTGATTTTATTATTAACCACCTCTTACACAGTTTATTCAGTGTGAGCACCGAAGAAGTCGACGAGATACTGTACAGCGCCAGATTTGCACCTCGCGGCTTTAACTGGAACTAATTTTTTTTTACAGTGTACATGAGTTCCGCATTAACGTGTTAGAATATCTACCAAATTTCGCTGTCATACGATAATTACAGCCCACAATGGACCTCTGTGAGTAACTGCACTTCATTATAACCATGCATTGCTGTCAGGTAGTACCAGTACTCTTCGAAACTGATACCTGCTGAGCTGTCTCATTACGACTCACGATCCGTCCTCGCGGTTGTTACTTACGCAAGTAACTGTTCTCCTACGTCTCAAACTTCACAGAATTCCTCCTGTATGCCTTGCGAGACTAGCGCACTTCTGGAAGTCACCAGGATGTGGATAAATCATTTTTCCCCCCGTGTCCTTACTTCCAGATCGTCCAAATCAATCTACGTCCCACCTCAATACATTTCGACTTGCTTATTCGTTCGATGTTAAGTTTGCATATGCGAATAGATGGTCCAATTCTTGTCCGTCCTGAGAAGGACTTTTTGTGTGTTTGCTCTGTATCATCATACGATAAATAAATAAATAAATAAACCTCAATACAAATGTTCGTTAGTTTCCAACTGGTTTCATTCCCCCCGCGGGAAGCTGGGTGCTTCGTCACCAGATCCTGATCGGGCTTCAGTGTGGCCCGTTCGCGTCCGTATTCCTCTATCCGAGGTTATTTAGCATTCGTAGTAGGGTTTTCACTCCATCTTATCAATCAGCCGTTTGTTGCAGGCTTTGGCGTTGACTGGACATCTTAGCTCCACTTTATGATCATCTGGTACGTTGATTAAGATGATATACGGTACTTGGTTTGTCTCAAAAAGAAAGATCAAAAATTTTAAAATTTGTTGCTCATTACTCTCGGTATGGCCCTCGTATATAAAAAAATTAACTGTGCTTACCAAACGGACAGTTATAACAGACATGCTGACTCTACGAAGAAACTTAATAGTCTATTAAGTTTGTACATAGCCAGTAGCATTATCGCAGTAGTAACACCGGTTTCCGTCAGATCACTGAAGTTACGCGCTGTCCGGCTGGGCTAGCATTTGGTTGGGTGACCATACGGTATGCCGAGCGCTGTTGGCAAGCGGGGTGCACTCAGCCCTCGTAAAGCAAACTAAGGATCTACTTGATTGAGAAGTAGGGGCTCCGGTCTCGTAAACTGACATACGGCCGGGAGAGCGGTGCGCTGACCACATGCCCCTCCATATCCGCAACCAGTGACGCCTGAAGGCCGAGGATTACACGGCGGCCGGTCGGTACCGTTGGGCCATAATGGCCTGTTCGAGAGGAGGATAGAAGTTTGTACATAGAGTTATAATGCTCGCCTGTAATGTCCTAACTAAAGCAGAGGCGTTGGTATTAAATTTGGAATAGTATTGATATGACGAGTTGAACACTTGCATCTTCAGAGGCATTTGTGTGTAGAGGCTACAACAGTAATGACCTTCAGCAATGAAAAGTTTTGTCTCACGGATAATTTGTAATGAGTATTTGTCTCGAGAATGCATAGGTTCAAAATTCAGTCAGTATTTTGCACCCGTACTGTTAAACCTTCGCCGCAACAAAACCTCGGCGAAATAATGGTTTCACAGGACCTTGACCTGTCTACAAACAGGCGTTGATAATGACCGGTCGTTGTTTTTCTTATAACGCTTTATTGACGTCTCACAAACTATCACGAGTTTGTTTTAGTGTGCTTAAACGTTCATGCGTGCGGTAGTTGTTGCTTCAGCGGCGGGGTATTGGTGTCAGAGCTGTTACCTCGTCGTCTTTCGTTCGTTTACGCGATGGTGGCGAAACAAGCGAAAACAGCGCTCCACGGTAAACACACTTAGAGAATCGCTAATCGTGTCTATTAGTTCTGGCGCGCATCAGCGGTACCTTCCATTACCGTAATTACGAACACAACAGAGCAAAAATGGATTAAACTGCCGTACGCCGAACTCGTGGCTATAATCCAGAAACGAAGCGGGATGTTCATGATCCCCCATGAACATACTCCTGAACTTTCAGCTTGGCAGTATTCGCCAAAGGAATTACACATCGAAAGACCACAGGGATTACCCATCGAAAGAGTGTTGACAGCTGCTGTTCGGGTGCTACACACACACACACACACACACACACACACACACACACACACACACACGATTGTGGATGACACCACTGTTAATCAATCGACTGTCGAGACTGAGGAAACATCTCTTGTTGGGAGCCCGCAAATCACGTACTCGTGATCATAACGGATTGCGTGACCAGTGCATAGTTCTCTGTCGAGTGTTTTTACTCTCCATTTCGACTCTTTTTACAGCTTCAATCACCAGTTTCTTTTTCGCGAAATCCAAACACTTACTGTCGCAGTCATTTTTGCGACTGATTTCTGTCGTGTGTTGAGTTACGTATTGTTGAGAAAACAAAGGAGTGTCGTGGAGAGTTACGTGACGAAACAGTTACGTGAACAATTGACGAAATGTCGGAGTTACGGGGTATAAAATAGTTGCTGCCGTTGAATAATAGTGTTCGTATGGTCGTTAACCATGACAGTCGCTTCGATTTGTCGAGAGTACCAAAACACATTGGATTTCTTTCATTTATCGAAGTTTTTTTTTCGTGGGACTCGATAAGTCCGATTCATCGAAAAATTCTAGTTATAGCGGTTCGAAATAACAAGTGACGGTTGTATGTAGTGTACTTCAATGGCCGTATCACGCTACGTCGAGGTATATCAGACACTTCCATCTTCTAATCAGATTGTTATCATCATGATCAGTATTATTATTATTGTTGTTAATCCCATTGTTAATCTTCCTATTGACGACGTGGATCATGCAATAACTTCAGATCCTATTCTTTCATTGTTGTTCCCTATTTTTCCGATACTCATTAATCTCCTACCCATGTTGTCTTTCCCTTCTTCTGTTCATGATGTAACTGACTCATTTCTTCTGTCGTTAAAGCCATCTAAATTTCCTTTTTTTTAAAAAAAAGTTTCTTTCTGTTATTTCCGGTTCTTTGATGTTTTTTTCTACTTCCTTCGTTATTACTGTAATCCATGCTACATTTATTCCTTCTTCCAGAATACAGGGACATTTGTTTCGTTGGCGTGTTCTGATTCATTCGGTACATGTGTCCAAAGAAGCTTAACCTCCGCTTTACCATTACTTCTGATGCATTTTATAATTTTTGGTAGATCTCCTCATTACTTCTCACTCATATCTATTGCAGATATAACTGTATTGCATCTGTTATTTTTCTAATAACTCATCTTTCAAGTATCTCTGTTACGTCCTGCTTACAGATCATAGTTAAGCATTCATGTGGATCTAAACATCCTGGTTTGCGGTAATTTGTTTTAGCTTTGTACGTGCATTTGTAGGTACGCATTAAATCTGTCCGTTTATATATTTGAGGCAAATATAAACATACTATATTATGACTTTTTCACTTCGGGAAAAGTTAGTGTATTTGTACTTCTATTCATCTTTTTTTATTCCTTACTGATCTAAAACGAAATGAACTAAATGAACAAATGGGCCGAAGGAGATGAGATCAATGAAGATTAAATAACGCATCACATTTTCGTAGGTGCGGAAATTTGTCGCGGCGTGCTGCGTAATACACTCACGTGTCAATATCAAACGTCTTTCGCTATCCGATGCGGACCCGCAAGGCGCGCTGCGTGGAACTTTCTTAGGCACGGGGCAGTGCGTGTCAGAACAAAATGTAAGTCTATTTCTTTATAACTTCACAGCTTTGCATTTAAAGTTCTAAAGTTGGTGGGGGTAAAATACAGGGAGCGAAAGGCTATTTATAGCTTGTGAAAAACCAAACTGCAGTTATGCTAGTCGATTTAATCTATATATTAAGCAATCAGCAAAGGAAACAAAAGGAAAATTTGCACTAGAAATTAAAGTCCAGGGAGAAGAAATAAAAACAGTGAGGTTTGCCGATAACAATGAAATTCTGTCAGAGTCAGCAAAGGACTTGGAATAGTACTTGAACGGAATGGACATTCTACACTCCTGGAAATGGAAAAAAGAACACATTGACACCGGTGTGTCAGACCCACCATACTTGCTCCGGACACTGCGAGAGGGCTGTACAAGCAATGATCACACGCACGGCACAGCGGACACACCAGGAACCGCGGTGTTGGCCGTCGAATGGCGCTAGCTGCGCAGCATTTGTGCACCGCCGCCGTCAGTGTCAGCCAGTTTGCCGTGGCATACGAAGCTCCATCGCAGTCTTTAACACTGGTAGCATGCCGCGACAGCGTGGACGTGAACCGTATGTGCAGTTGACGGACTTTGAGCGAGGGCGTATAGTGGGCATGCGGGAGGCCGGGTGGACGTACCGCCGAATTGCTCAACACGTGGGGCGTGAGGTCTCCACAGTACATCGATGTTGTCGCCAGTGGTCGGCGGAAGGTGCACGTGCCCGTCGACCTGGGACCGGACCGCAGCGACGCACGGATGCACGCCAAGGCCGTAGGATCCTACGCAGTGCCGTAGGGGACCGCACCGCCACTTCCCAGCAAATTAGGGACACTGTTGCTCCTGGGGTATCGGCGAGGACCATTCGCAACCGTCTCCATGAAGCTGGGCTACGGTCCCGCACACCGTTAGGCCGTCTTCCGCTCACGCCCCAACATCGTGCAGCCCGCCTCCAGTGGTGTCGCGACAGGCGTGAATGGAGGGACGAATGGAGACGTGTCGTCTTCAGCGATGAGAGTCGCTTCTGCCTTGGTGCCAGTGATGGTCGTATGCGTGTTTGGCGTCGTGCAGGTGAGCGCCACAATCAGGACTGCATACGACCGAGGCACACAGGGCCAACACCCGGCATCATGGTGTGGGGAGCGATCTCCTACACTGGCCGTACACCACTGGTGATCGTCGAGGGGACACTGAATAGTGCACGGTACATCCAAACCGTCATCGAACCCATCGTTCTACCATTCCTAGACCGGCAAGGGAACTTGCTGTTCCAACAGGACAATGCACGTCCGCATGTATCCCGTGCCACCCAACGTGCTCTAGAAGGTGTAAGTCAACTACCCTGGCCAGCAAGATCTCCGGATCTGTCCCCCATTGAGCATGTTTGGGACTGGATGAAGCGTCGTCTCACGCGGTCTGCACGTCCAGCACGAACGCCGGTCCAACATGGCGCCAGGTGGAAATGGCATGGCAAGCCGTTCCACAGGACTACATCCAGCATCTCTACGATCGTCTCCATGGGAGAATAGCAGCCTGCATTGCTGCGAAAGGTGGATATACACTGTACTAGTACCGACATTGTGCATGCTCTGTTGCCTGTGTCTATGTGCCTATGGTTCTGTCAGTGTGATCATGTGATGTATCTGACCCCAGGAATGTGTCAATAAAGTTTCCCCTTCCTGGGACAATGAATTCACGGTGTTCTTATTTCAATTTCCAGGAGTGTAGAATGGAGGATGTAAGACGAATATCAACAAAAGCAGAACGAGGATAATGGAATGTAGTCGAATTAAATCGGGTGATGCTGATGGAATTAGATTAGGAAATAAGACACTTAAAGTAGTAGATGAGTTTTGCTCTCTGGAAGCGAAATAAGTGATGCTCGAAATAGAGAGGATATGAATTGTAGACTGGCAATGACAAAGAAAGCGTTTCTGAATAAGAGAAACTTGTTAACATCGAGTTTAGATTTAAACGTGAGAAAGTCGTTTCTGAAAGTGTTTGTATGGAAGTGAAACGTGGACGAAAACAAAGGTTCAAATGTGTGTGAAATCTTATGGGACTTAACTGCTAAGGTCATCAGTCCCTAAGCTTACACACTACTTAACCTACATTATCCTAAGGACAAACACACACACCCATGTCCGAGGGACGACTCGAACCTCGGCCGGGAAAGATGGACGATAAATAGTTTAGACTAGAAGAGAATAGAAGCTTTCGAAATGTGGTGCTACAGAAGAATGCTGAAGATTAGATGGGCAGATCACGTAAGTAATGAGGAGGTAACTCAATAGACTGAGGAGTAACTTGGGGCACAACCTGACAAGAAGAAGGGATCAGTTGGTAGAACACATGCTCAGACATAAAGGGATCACCAATTTAGTACTGGAGGGAAGTGCAAGGAGTAAAAATCGTAGAGAGAGACCAAGAGATGAAAACACGAAAGAGATTCAGAGGGATGTAGGTTGCAGTAGGTACTTGGAGAAGAAGAGGCTTGCGCAGGATAGAGTAGCATGGAGAGCTGCACACCAGACCAGCATTCGGACTGAAGACCACAACGTCATACGAGGGCTGCCTTGTGACAGTTGTTTTTAATTGAATGAAAGTCTTCCGCTGTTGGAATAGAAAAAGATGTTTTTTCGCGTTACTGAATATTTATCACGCCATATCGGTGTGTGTCGTACAGCAACATAATTTCATAATTGGCTTCATTAGTACATGTCGAGAACGACTTCAGACGCGCTGCTCAGTAGTCGGTAACAGTGAAGTAATAAATTAAAATGTCGCGTACGACGTGGAATTTTAGCAATCCAGCAACCGAAATATAGTAAGTGAGCACGGTCTCGCAGGCGCTTCACGTAGCACATTGCGGGAAATTGCCGCAGGTAGGAAAACGTAGCTTAGGGCAGGGAAGCGACATAAACGTTTCCTCATTTGTAATAGCACACGACTCTACGACAGGTGTGCTGTACGTCCGACGCAGCGGCAAACACGGAGTAGTCGGCAGCGCGATGTTGCCTGCCGCGTTGTAACGAGCAGCGTGTGGCAGTGGCGAAAACCCCCAGTAGTTGGATTTTCCGCATGCGGTGATTTCGCGCCGTTTCAGACATGTTCCTTCGGTTGAACTGCAGGGATCAAGGGAATCTACAAATGCCGGCGACCGCGGTAGCGACGAAAAAATAACTTCCGCAATTAACTTCGGCGCGCGTTTGCTGAGGTGTTGCAAAAGCTTGCCCAAGTTTAGTTCTACAAGTCACTGCGGCGAGTCAATTTCCTCTAGGGCTGCGTCGTGAGGTAGGCAAGTGGAAGTTGACGGTGTCGAGGCTAAAAATAGAGCAGCCGCCAGCGTCAATGATCGTTATTATTGGAGAAAAGTCCTTACGAAACACAAAATAACAAATGTTTAGGGTATGAAATAGATAGATAGGCGTGCATATTTAGCAGAAAACGGTATTGAATGAAATAAAATCAGAGTACCTTGTTCTGATTAAAAAGTTCCCGAGAATGTTATATGATAGTTTCGAACATGCCCTGTCTATTGTAAATCAAAAATTCGATAATAGTACACAAAAATGCGGGCGGCTACACAACAAAGAGAAGGAATTTTAATCTATATTCGATTGTTTCAAACAGTATTTATTGCTTTTATTACAAATGTAAATGATTATTTATGCATAGCATTAAAAAATATGCTAAAGTTCAAAGCCGTCGTCTGTAAGTGTTTACTGCCATGCCATTTCCCCTTCTGGTGGAACGAAGTAACCGGTAAATTATTTTCACACTTCCATGCCCGTGGTGGCCAGTTTTATGTGGTAGGTATTCCAATGGTGAATTTCTTTTGGCCCGTCTGTCTTTGCGCCATTCTTCTTTCCGACGCATTTTAGTGCCGGTGTCGAACGCACAAAACCTCTGCAAGTTCGAAAACAACTCGTAGCAATTGCCAAGTTTGGCAAGTACAGTCACCTGATTTGTTTCGTGAATAACGCATTTGTTGTTGACGAGATTTGTAATTTATTGATGTAGAAGTGAAGAATACAGCTTGAAAACACAAACCCTTATGAATCACATGTTCAATATGACTGCTGTTTTGGTTTACAATTTCAAGTCGCACACGTGCATTTGTGACTACTCTCCGACACAAATCTTCTGGAATGGCGCGGCATAACTCCACAATGATTGCCCTAAGCTGCACTGCATTTTCGGGTTTTCTGTTATACACTTCTCTTTAAGGGACACCCAAAGCAAGAAGTCACACGGGTTAATGCCCGGACTGTGGGGCGGCCACATTCCTCCTCCCGCATAACATTCCGCAATCTTACTTTCGAATACATTATGGGAGTGACAGTGATCAATGTGTTACAAATATTTACTATGAAAAACATACGAACTTCATAGACAAAATTTCATAAATATGCACAACTACTTCGCATCGTATCTGTGCAGCATGTACTGTACATGTCAGCTAAAGATCATTGCAGCCTACTCATTGAAAATCGTTTCAATAAAGACATGTTGCTGCTCAATAGTACGTCGTCTGACGTGGCAGTCTTCGCCATTCCACTTTCGCAACAACTTTGCTCTGGCGTTTATCCTCACCTTGGCAACCACTAAGTTGCCTATCGACTCTAAAACAACTTCAGTGGAAAGATGCCTGCTGCCTCATCTTTGGAACGGCGTCCAACTTCACCATGGCACCAGTGGTTCCAAATGGTTCACTAACATGCCTTGAGAGGGCAACCCATGTACTGTCAAAACGAAGTTCATTTATCCTACATGTTTATATATTTTCAACGCATCTTAATTGACAATAGCTGTTAAATAAGCTAAGTTTAGTATGTGTTTATTTTTATTTCTTGACAATGTTCTTTTAACTAAGAAATTTTACATTGTTATTCGACTTGTAATTCATTGGTTAGTAATGACATCATACCGTCAGAAGTGGGCGGAGCCTTCATTATACACTCCTGGAAATTGAAATGAGAACACCGTGAATTCATTGTCCCAGGAAGGGGAAACTTTATTGACACATTCCTGGGGTCAGACACATCACATGATCACACTGACAGAACCACAGGCACATAGACACAGGCAACAGAGCATGCACAATGTCGGCACTAGCCACCCTTCGCAGCAATGCAGGCTGCTATTCTCCCATGGAGACGATCGTAGAGATGCTGGATGTAGTCCTGTGGAACGGCTTGCCATGCCATTTCCACCTGGCGCCTCAGTTGGACCAGCGTTCGTGCTGGACGTGCAGACCGCGTGAGACGACGCTTCATCCAGTCCCAAACATGCTCAATGGGGGACAGATCCGGAGATCTTGCTGGCCAGGGTAGTTGACTTACACCTTCTAGAGCACGTTGGGTGGCACGGGATACATGCGGACGTGCATTGTCCTGTTGGAACAGCAAGTTCCCTGGCCGGTCTAGGAATGGTAGAACGATGGATTCGATGACGGTTTGGATGTACCATGCACTATTCAGTGTCCCCTCGACGATCACCAGTGGTGTACGGCCAGTGTAGGAGATCGCTCCCCACACCATGATGCCGGGTGTTGGCCCTGTGTGCCTCGGTCGTATGCAGTCCTGATTGTGGCGCTCACCTGCACGGCGCCAAACACGCATACGACCATCATTGTCAACACGGCAGAAGCGACTCTCATCGCTGAAGACGACACGTCTCCATTCGTCCCTCCATTCACGCCTGTCGCGACACCACTGGAGGCGGGCTGCACGATGTTGGGGCGTGAGCGGAAGACGGCCTAACGGTGTGCGGGACCGTAGCCCAGCTTCATGGAGACGGTTGCGAATGGTCCTCGCCGATACCCCAGGAGCAACAGTGTCCCTAATTTGCTGGGAAGTGGCGGTGCGGTCCCCTACGGCACTGCGTAGGATCCTACGGTCTTGGTGTGCATCCGTGCGTCGCTGCGGTCCGGTCCCAGGTCGACGGGCACGTGCACCTTCCGCCGACCACTGGCGACAACATCGATGTACTGTGGAGACCTCACGCCCCACGTTTTGAGCAATTCGGCGGTACGTCCACCCGGCCTCCCGCATGCCCACTATACGCCCTCGCTCAAAGTCCGTCAACTGCACATACGGTTCACGTCCACGCTGTCGCGGCATGCTACCAGTGTTAAAGACTGCGATGGAGCTCCGTATGCCACGGCAAACTGGCTGACACTGACGGCGGCGGTGCACAAATGCTGCGCAGCTAGCGCCATTCGACGGCCAACACCGCGGTTCCTGGTGTGTCCGCTGTGCCGTGCGTGTGATCATTGCTTGTACAGCCCTCTCGCAGTGTCCGGAGCAAGTATGGTGGGTCTGACACACCGGTGTCAATGTGTTCTTTTTTCCATTTCCAGGAGTGTATATAGTAAGACGTGCACTGGTTTCTCCAGTAGTGATTCTCCAGCAGAAGGAGGTTCTTACTCATTGGTAATTCATCGTTTTATAGCTCTATAACTTTATGTATTTTCTTTAATGTATGTAGCCCTCTAATTAACGCTTTGTATACAACTTGTAGGTCTGAAGATGATCACAGTAGTGGTCGAAACCGATCACCGAAATAAATAAATTGTGATCAAGACTGTTTTTGATAGTAAATATTCTGGAATCTGCTTGACAATACCATAAGGCCAAGTCTTTTTCGAGTAGGAAATCAAGCACAACGTTGGCAGTATGGGGGCGTGCTCCATCCTGCATTGTGTCTGCAGCGGAAGACGTGAGGCCATGAGTTGAGGAAAAAACTGGTTTCGCAGCATTTGTAAATAGCGTTCACCGGTTACTGTAGCATCGAAGAAGAACGGACCAATGATTCCACGGCTTGACATCGCGACCCACACGCACACTTCCTGCCCCCTAGGTGTCTTTCGTGTGGATTATTCGTGGAAGCTCACGTGCCCAGAATCGAACGGTCCGTTTGTTGACAACACCGTTCACGTAAAAATAAGGTTCGTCAGAAAACCATGAGTTGTGTAGCACTGCCTCTCGGTCTTGTTCGATTGCCCACCATGCAAACTGCAATCTCCGCCTCTTATGTCTCGCAGTAAGCCTATGCGCCACAGTCATTTTGTATGGATACAAGCGAAGGTCGGATTGGATAATTCTTTGTGCAGATCGGCGTGAAATTCCCAACTCGGCACTGTCTCTTCTTGTTGATTTACTCGGATTACGAGTCAAAGCCACTCGAACTGTTTCAATGTTTTGCGGCGAATGTACGGTACGTTCATGTGGTTGCTGACACTCCAAAACAGATCCAGTACCTTCAAATTTTTGATGTAATCTGCGTATGCCGTGTGCCGAAAAGGGCACGAAACCATCATTGCGTCAATGCAACGCCGCGAACAGTAACACAATCTTCGTCTTTTGTACGACGGTTAGCCTTCCTTTGTCCGCCATCGCGGAAATGGCGGACTCACAACTGAAACGATGAACTCGCAACGACATATGAACTGCACGAAACTGAGCCCACAATTTGAAAGCTATTGCCCCAATAGCATTCTTGTAGGATCAAAATTCAATCGGGTGACTTATTGCGCGCCACCCTGTACCTACAGCAAGACGCAAGAAAACTTGCGGAAGCTACGCGCACAAGTTGACAAAACTTGGGCAAGTCGGCTTGCTGGCAGCGTTTCCACGTCAAACAACTTCCAGATGTAGATTATGCAAGCGACTTGCGGAAGTTTACTTGCTAGTGGGCACAAGACATTAAAAACTAACAGTAATTCCGTGTTGCGTGATGTTTTTTTCTTGTTGTGTTGGTAAACGTGCCTGAAAAGTATCTTTAAACTGTAAAGCATATCGACAAAGTTCTAGAAATATTAAATATTGCATTCGATGACACTATTAAATGTTGCATGTAACAGGGTTTTACGAGTGAACAAGCGTTTCGAGGAAGCCCCTGAAGGAGGTAAAAATGATGATTCATCTACACGACCCCAGCACATAATATGAACACAAGAATTCTTGGAAAAAGTGATACAAATGATTTTCAACAGTTACTGAGTCACAACCAGTCGCTAGTCGCTGATGGTGTTAGCATGTCAGTTGGCTCACGCCATCAGCTTCTTTAGTTTGTTTTGTGTATGGAACTTTGATAGCTAAATTTGTTCCAAAGTTGTTGAATTTTGAGCAAAAACAGTATGAATGCATGTTGACCAGGAGTCGCTGTATGAAGTCAAGAGCGACACAGAGCTTTGGGTTGTTAAGACGGAAGAAAGTTTGAGAAGTGCGCTCGAATGTGAAGATTATGCATTCTTCGCTCTTCCATTTTAACGACACTGTGCACCATGAATTCTTCCCACAAGGTCGAACGATCAGTTTGTGTGAAGAAATCCGAAAAAAACGACAGCATTAATGAAAGGAAAAGCATAACTTTTGCACCACGACAATGCCTCTGCTCACACTTCGTCTTTCGTTCGTGAAATTTTGGCCAAAAACAATAGCCTGCCGTAATGATATTCGCCAGATATGTCCTGATGTGATTTTTTTTGTTCCCAAAAATAAAGAATTCCTAATAGGACCGCCGTTTTACAAGCGAAGGTAAGATAAAACAATCGGCGCTAAAGCTACCCAAAAGACCAAGCTGCAGAGATTTTTCGAGCATTGTAAAAGTTATCTGTATTCAGTACGGCTTGGCTCTGTGCCAAGTTTGTTTTTCGGCAGTGCCAGTTACACGTTACCAATGGCCTTGCCGCAGAGGTAACATCGGTTCCCGTCAGATCACCGAAGTTAAGCGTTGTCGGCCTTGGCTAGCACTTGGATGGGTGACAATCCAGTCTGCTTAGCTGTTGGCAAGCGGGGTGCACTCAGCCCTTGTGAGGCAAATTGAGGAGCTACTTGATTGAGAAGTAGCGGCTCCGGTCTCGTAAACTGACATACGGCCGGGAGAGCGGTGTGCTGACCACATGCCCCTCCATATCCACATTCAGTGACGTTTATGGGCTAAGGATGACACGGCGGCCGGTCAGTGCTGTTGGCCTTTCCAAGTGCTGTTAGGACTAGGTATAATTTAGATAGTCATACGTTAACGGTCGCCGAGACCATGATGATCGACATTTTTGAGAATGCCTGTAAGGGAATAGTTCTTCGTTGGTTCTTAACGTACTGTACTGTACATTCAAAGAACGAAAAGTGTACGTGTGTCGATGGGGGTTGTTGCTCTCCGGTCTATGTTTGGCGATTACGTATTAGAGGCTCTTTTTCACTGCTCAGAAGTACTTTTTACAGAAAGAAAGGTAATTAGTCACAAACCTAACAGATCATAATTACCATCTAACTTCGAAGCGAGGCGCTGTAGAGCATGGGTCAATTGTAGCAAAATAAGTAATCTTCACAAACTTCCCAAATTCTCTTGGTAAAGTACGGTCACCCGAACCTTGTTGCAGGTTACCAATTAAGCGCGCGGTGTAAGCTCCCCACTCGGCCCACTCGGTGTTTCTATATGAAACTGAGACCAATTTACCTCCCACTCTGTATAAAATCTACGTATTATCGTAACTGTGCATCCACAAACTGTTACCCTACTTAAAGTTGTGAGCAAACCTTTGGCTAAACAGAACCTTGTCTTTATATTAAATGCGCAACTGAAGTAAAACAATTATCTGGAGCTAAACAAAATTTCCATTTACCTCGCCTCTTGACAACATTGTAATAGATTTCCCGAAAGCACAACAGCGGCTAAGCAAAATTTATACGTTTTAAATAACATTTCCAAACAATATTCAAATTATAGCATACCATACGGTGCAATGTGGTAATGCGTAATGATCAAACTTTAAACAGTGGGATGGGGAGAGTAACGATTCCTATAAAATGATACTCCAAGACAACTATTTTAGAATGAAGTTTGTATTCAAAAAGACAGAGTAAAATTTTGCGTGATATTCGCACATAAAATTTGTCTGAACAGTATTATGCTTAACAAAGTGAACAATGATTTGAAAAAGGTACACTGTTCAGAGAGAATTTCTGTAGAAACCAAACAGGTTAATCAGTTGATGTCTTACTGCATGACTCAGAGAAGTGGGGTGGACTTCATCTCTGAAAAAGTTAAGTTACTGACAATAATTATTCTGACAAAATAGCTGCGTAGTGCTGAAGTCTTCCCTCAGATTTGTTTTCTTCAAAATTAATAACAGTATTTGAAATTTATATTCTTTTCGCTTTCCAGTATATACATCATATTCATCCTTGCTGTCCTATGCATCTGTTACATGAACGAAAATTTATTGTAAACCAAGTCCGTCACCTACCACATTTCAACTAAGAACATATCAGGCTGCGTAGAGGCAAGGACTGTGCCACAACAAGGGCAAAAATTGCTTAAGAGTAACATCTCTCTCTCTCTCTCTCTCTCTCTCTCTAACGTGCACATCGAGAGCTTACAAAAATCAAAATGACATTCCCACCTTACAGTAGTATATTCGTAAAGCACAGTTTCAAATTAGATGTGATGCGCCTCTTGAAATGACTCTCCTACCTGTTTTCTCATGGACCCCTTCCCTTCGACAGCACTGACAGAGAGGGCAGGGCAGAAATTGACCTGACTGCCCTCATTATCTGCTCCGCGGTTGCTCGTCGCCCCCTGCGCGCAGTACCGGAGACAACCGGGAGCTCCGGTTTACTCGCCGGTTAACCGGATCCGCTGTACATCCCTGTCACCACCCGTGTCGCTCGCTCGTAACAGACCGTCTCGACTCCTGTAGCGTGGCGCGGTCGCGCTGATCACAATGCCTGCAGAACTACCGGGGAAGAGGAGCCCCCGGCTGCGCCCTCCCTGACAACTTGTTGCTGTGCTGTGCTGTGCTGTGCTGTGGGCGCGCAGTTTTAAGATTCATGGCTGGGCGCGCGGTCGTTACTTATTCGCAGCCACTTTGCGACTCTTCTTCCCCTTGTTCCCAGTTTGTACTTCCACTGCCGCCCCTCCCACGTGGTCGGGAGCCAAACGCTCCGTCCCCGTGCGACAGCCGCCTCCCTTCTTTACTCCCGCTTTTCCGCTCAGGTCTCAAGTTTTTTCCGAATGATTTCAACGAGCAGTTTAATGAGTGCTGTAAATATATATGGAAATGCACGAAGTTTAGTGCAGTACGTCATTAATACTTTCCTTCCGAGTCTAAAGCGTTGATTCCGTTGTATGCACACTTACAAGCAAAATTCTAATAGATGCTTTCAGATGATGACGGGTAATAGATTCAGCACTCCAAATGAAGCTGAACTATGTTCTTTTTTAAGAATCTGTATTGGCTCCCCTGTTATTCACCCTTTATATAGCTGATGTGCCCGAAACTACCACACCGATTGGGTTGTTTTGGGGGAAGAGACCAAACAGAGAGGTTAGGGACGGACGGAGAAGGAAGTCGGCCGTGCCCTTTCAAAGGAACCATCCCGGCATTTGCATGGAGCGATTTAGGGAAATCACGGAAAACCTAAATCAGGATGGCCGGACGCGGGATTGAACCGTCGTCCTCCCGAATCGAGTCCAGTGTGCTACCCCACGGAAGTTTGGAATTACCCACGACTGGAGCTTGGCAGTATGTTTTAAATATATGAGAGACCACTGAGGAATTCTTGAAGAAACAACTCTTAAATTATTGTGAAATAACTTGAACATTATTATCATCATGGCAGCGACAACAGCAACCGTTACGAAATTGTCTCGAATGAAAAACAGCCCGCAGTTGCACTAACTTACGTTTATTTTAGACCTTGACCACGGTTTCTGCTATAATAATATAATGACTTCTGAAGAAGGCTATATTATTATAGCAGAAACCATGATCAAGATTTAAAATAAACTTAATTTAGTGCAACTGTGGGCTGTTTTTCATTCGAGACAATAACTTTATCAGCCAGAATACTATGACCACGACCTACTATCGATATAAACGCGTCCAGGCGATAGCAGCGTCACTTAGTGAGGAATGAATCCTAGTCAGACACACGCACGGTGCATGTAGTATCAGTGAGCGTGTGCGCTCTCCGCATGTAGAATAGGGTAGACGCGCGATCTAGCCGAGTTTCACCGAGGGCAGATTGCGATCGCCCGGAGGCTCGACACGAGCATTTCGGACACTGCACGACTTGTCGAGTGTTCGAGGAGACACATGGTCAGTGTCTTCAACACGTGGCGAAACAGAGTTAAAAACATGTCCAGACGCTGTGAGGTTGGGCTGCCACTCCTGAGATGTCGGACGTCGTAGGCTGGGTAGGCTGGTAAAGCAGGACAGGCGGACAGCTGTGTCGGAACTAACATCAGACATAATGCTGGGCAAAGTGCAAGTGGGTTGGGTTGGGTTGGGTTGGGTTGAGTTGGGGGAGGAGTCCAGACAGCGAGGTCATCGGTCTTATCGGATTAGGGAAGGACGGGGAAGGAATTCGGCCGTGCCCTTTCAAAGGAACCATCCCAGCATTTGCCTGGAGCGATTTAGGGAAATCACGGAAAACCTAAATCAGGATGGCTGGACGCGGGATTGAACCGTCGTCCTCCCGAATGCGAGTCCAGTGTGCGAGTCCACCACGCTCGGTGCAAGTGTTTCTGAACACAGTGTCTAGCGAACACTCCTAATGATGGGCCTCTGCAGCTGACGACCCATGCATGTGCCAATGTTAACACCAGCACATCGGCAACTGAAATGGGCAAGTGACCATCGGCACTGGACGTCAGCGCAATGGCACAGCGTTGCATGGCCTGATGAATCCCGGTACCGACTTCATCCGACCGACTTCATCCGACCGACTTCATCCGACCGACTTCATCCGACCGACTTCATCCGACCGACTTCATCCGACCGACTTCATCCGACCGACTTCATCCGACCGACTTCATCCGACCGACTTCATCCGACCGACTTCATCCGACCGACGAGGGGTCGCCAGTCTGTCATCTTCCAGGAGAACAGCTCCTTGACACCTGTACTTCGGGATGGAGACACACTGATGGCGGCTCCATTATGCTCTAGGGAACATGACGTGTGCATCCATGGGTCCAGAGCAGCTACTGCAAGGCACCATGACGGCCAAGAAGTATCGTACATTGGATGCAGACTACGTACTCCCCTTCATGACGATCATAGTTCCTGATGGCAGTGGCATTTTTGGGCAAGATAATGCACAAGGCCAGGAGTGCGATGGGGTGGTTCAAGGAACACTGTGGCGAGTTGCACGCGATGTGCTGGTCCCCCAACTCGACAGATCTGAAGCCTATCGTACATATGTAGGATGTGATTGAACGTGACGCCAGAGCTCATCCCCTCCCTCCCCGGAATTACGGGAATTAGGTGACCCAGGTATGCAGATGTGGTGCCAACTCCCTCCAGCAACCTACCAAGGCTTCACTGCTTCCACGCCATGACGCGTTGCCGCTGTTATCCGAGCCAAACTTGGACATACTGGGTGTTAGGAAGGTGGTCATAATGTTCCCACCGATCAGCACGAAGTTGGCCAACAGAGGGCTCAGTATTTCCTTTGGCGGCAAAATACAGTCTCACAATCAACGCCCAACATATCTAGGTGTTGCCTGGAGCCGGCCACTATGACCGAGCGGTTCTAGGCCCTTCAGTCCGGAACCGCGCTGCTGCTACGGTCGCAGGTTCGAATCCTGCCTCGGGCATGGATGTGTGTGCTGTCCTTAGGTTAGTTAGGTTTAAGTAGTTCTAAGTGTAGTGGACTGATGACCTCAGATGTTAAGGCCCATAGTACTTACAGCCATTTGAACCATTTGTTGCCTGGATAAATCGCTCAGCTTCGAGAATCATCTGTCGGGCACAGCTGCCAAACTTGCAAATCGCGATAACATCTCGCAGAAACCGGCCAGTACTTCATGGGGGTCATCGAACGCAACGCTACGAACTTAAGATTTACGTCTAGCATATCCTGTAGCGAGGTATTTTGCACCACTTTGGTTCAACATACTCACTCTAGTCGCATCAGTGTTCAGCTAAATAGAACTGTTATTGGGGGTCTTCAGTCCGAAGATTGGTGTGATGCAGCTGTCTATGCTATTACATCCTGCGCAAGCCTCCGAAAAACTGCGTCTACAGTCTGCTTAATTTATTCATCTCTAGACCGCCCTCTAAGATTTTTACACCCCCCGCCCCTCCCACCCCCTCCAGTACTACATTTGTAATCCCAGCGTTGCTGCCTATGGATCACGGGGTCCCGGGTTCGATTCCCGACCGCGTTGGGGATTTTCTCTGCCCGGGGACTGGGTGTTTATGTTGTCCTCATCATTTCATCATCATTCGTGGACGTGGCGACTGGCTGTGTAAAGATTGGGACTTTGTACGGGCGCTGATAACCGCGCAGTCAAGCTGAGCCATAGATTTTCTCGCCATCTCTGTTCATTACGTTCTCATCAGTTACGTGATCTACCCGTTTAATCTTCAGATTCCTCTATAACACCGCATTTCAAAAGCTCCTATTTTCTGTTTGTCTACACTCGTTATCGTCCATGTTTCAGTTACAAACATGGCTACACTCCAGACAGATACTTTTAGAAAAGGCTTCCTAACACGATGATCTATATTCGATGTTAACAAATTTCTCTTCTTTAGAAAGGCTTTCCTTGCCACTGTCAGTTTTACGTCGACGGAAAAACATCGCAACACAAATAAATAATCGGGCTAGAGTAATAAAATTTCGGGAGTACATTTGTCTAGATAGCATATTTAAGTGGGTAACTGTGCAAGATCTTAAGCTAGTGGCGTGAAATTTGAATGGATACCGCTTTTCGGATGTACGAGGATAAGTCAATTATTATCCGCAAAGCAGCTATAAAATTTTATTGTAAACAGATAGGAAACTTGGAAGAACATCATTTTTCGACATAGTCTCCTTACGTTTCAACGCACTTGGTCGTTGTACAAGCTTCTCGATGCCCTCACAAAACAAGGTTATCGGTTGAGCTGCGAGTCAGGAATGCACCGCTTCTTTCACTGCTTCATCCAAGCCAAATTGACAGCCCCTTAACGCCTGTTTGAGTGCACCAAACAAGTGATAGTCAAAAGGGGCAAGATCGGGTCTATACGGAGGATGATCCAGTACTTCAAATTTGAGTTTCTGGAGCGTTTCAGCAGTGTGGGCAGGAGTATGTGGACGAGCATTGTCGTGCAACAACACATCACCTTTTGACAGCAATCCTCGGCGTTTGCTTCGAACTGCAAGCTTTAGCCTGGCAGTAAGCATTTCACTGCAACGTACACTGTTTATTGCTCTGCCCCTTTCCCCATAATATTCCAGTACTGTACCTTGTGCATCCCAAAAACCGTAAGCATCAGTTTTCCTGCGGACGATTGGGTCTTGAACTTTTTCTTGGACGGCGAATTTGGATGTTTCCATTCCATACTCTGCCGTTTACTCTCCGTCTCGTAATGATGGATCCACGTTCCGCCACCAGTAACGATCCTGTCTAAGAAGTTGTCCCCTTCGTTACCATAGCGATCCAAATGTTTTTTGCAGACGTCCAAGCGCGTTCGTTTATGCAACTGTGTGAGTTGTTTTGGGACCCGTCTTGCACAAACTTTATGAAACCCAAGTCTGTTGTGGATGATTTCGTAGACAGAACGGTGACTAATTTGCAGACGATGTGCCACTTCGTCAATAGTCAATCGTCTGTCTAAGAGAATCATTTCACGTGAACGCTCAAGGGTTTGTGGCGGTAAACGGTCGTCCTTCTCTTTCATCGGGCGTAACACATGTGCGACCATTTCGGTATTTTTGAATCCATTCGTAGACACTCCGTTGTGGCAAAACACTGTTCCCGTACTGTACCGAAATTCCTCCATGAATTTCGGTCTCTCATATGCCTTCCGACCACAAAACACAGATCTCTGAACGTGGCTCTTCTTTGGTGCAAATGCACAGCGGAGCAGCCATGATTAACAGCACGACAGCGATAACGGAACTAAACTAGCGGCTTGAAAATCGCAAAGATATAACAACAAATAAAGGAAGCGTGCGTCATCAACGTAAAACGGCAATACTACCAAACTAAACAAAAATATAACTGAATTGCTGATAATAATTGACTTACCCTCGTAGAACCACGCTTACGAACTTTCATTTATCCCGCACAACTACGTCTTGGTGTTCCCACCTGTTCTTCTGTCAGTATGTATCCTCTCTACTTCGGCCATCATCAGTTATTTTACTGTCTAAATAGCAAAACTGACCTACTACTTTTAGTGATTCGGTTCCTAACGTAATTCCCTCAGCATCTCCTGATTCAATTCGACTACATCTCATTACCATTGTTTTGCTTTTGTTGTTGATCTTCTTATATCCCACTTTCAAGACACTGTCCATTCCGTTCAACTGCTCTTCCACGTCATTAGCGGTCTCTGACAGAATTGCCGAGTCATCGGCAAACTGCAAAGCTTTTATTTCTTCTTCTTGAACTTTAATTCCTTCTCCAAATTTTTCTCTGGTGTACTTCACTGCTTTGTGAATGCACTGATCGAATAATATCTGTGATAGGCCACAACACCGTCCCAGTTCCCTCTCAACCGCTGCTTCTTTTTCATGCTCCTTGAAATTTTGAAGGTAGCAGAAATAAAAAATATAGCGAGAGAAAGGCTCTTTACAACTCATACTGAAACCAGACGGTCGTTACCCGAGTCGAAATCGAGCTATGCTCCTTATAATAAGCACAGTGAAGGTTACACTAAGGAGTATAGCTCCTTCCCATCTGCGATGAAAGAAATCACTCTCTAGAGGACTGGAAAAGATCTCTTAATCCACCAAGACATCCGCAACAGCGAGAGAAGTAGACTTTCCTCTAGACATCAACCCCTGAAGAGTGCAGTCATTTTGGGGTGGAAATAGATTCAGGCTAACTGGTCGCTGGAAAGAGGAGTGGACCAGACAGGCATCCTTTGAATAAATGCTTTCAGGCTAATTGATCGCTGGACCAGAGAGGCACGCCCTGTCTTTCATAATATACATTGACTCACCACTCGAATTCGACAAGCCTTGCAAAATCTGGTGTATCCTAAATAGAATTCAAACCGTGCCAGATGTGGTGACTCGTTGTATAGATGGGAGAAAGTAGCTTCTTCTAACAGCGACTGTATAGCTGCTAAGCAAATCATTGTCTGTTTAGTTGAAGATTACCCATTGACAGCCTGCACTGGTGCCCGCACAGAATTCCTACGTGCTACTAGAAAGATGATAGAATATATCAGCTGTATGGACATTCGGCTGTAATTTTGTTTTCGTACCGTTTGTGGTTTTGTAGATTTTATGGATTTTTATGTATTTTTTATGTATTTTTTATTTTCAAGTTCCTGAATGTTTTTATATACATAGCTAAAGCTTATATTGTAGACTATTTCTATTTGATTAATTCATGTGATGAACTATCCCCTATGCGAAGCAAAATATGCGCAATGCTACCTCTCCTCTGTCTTATTTCGGAGAAGCACGAGCGGGTCTGTTGGTCACAGTGAACGTAGAATACCCATACCCATGCCCACTGACCTCTGTATCCATATCATGAGCCATCACCACCCGTATCAACGAAATTCCGTGCTAAGACTCTGGCCCATAGATTTCCAACGCTGTCAGACAAGGAGAGAGATTCCTGAAGTCCACCTACATCTCTTTTTCCCTGCTGGGATCCACCTTTGGGCACGATTTACGTATCCCACGATGTTTACGCGAATGTAGGCTTCAGTTGAGCCTAACACCCTTTTAAACTTCAGAAACCAGTTCCGTGGGTGACACAATCTTCCTTGAAACACCAGTGAAACTTCAGTTGTTACCGGTAAGTTGTACGATAACATTACGGCATACAGTTTTATACGCAATGAAAATAGAAGTGGTTGGTGTAATTACAGCGACGCACAGTTGTAGTACAAGACGTAATTTATACCGGGCTGTGAGGACAGCATGGTGGCGAGAGGAGTTGGTGGAGCTTGAGGAGAATTAAAAAAAAAAATGAATAGCAAGTATAATCCTCATTTCATGCGTATAGAGGGTGGGGGGGGGGGGCAGGGGAGGGGGAAAGGTTAAAAATAGTGAGCAACGACGCTCCTGTAGATACCAAAACATGTTGACTTCAGCCGTGTGCTTTACTGTCGCGCCTGCTTCACGGCTGACGGTCGGCTGTACACATACCGTGTCGTAAGTGACAAGGCCGGCTCCCGTTTGCTTACACCCGTCTTAGCAGGTTGCACAAACTGGGGCCTGTCCCACGGTCAAAGATTTCGCAGTGAGCTATGCAAAGAAAGAGAGAGAGAGAGAGAGAGAGAAGCGGTTTCGCGGCAGTGGAATCATTCCACAGTCAGCCGCAAATGCCGATTCTCTAAACCTTCTCAATAGTGTTCCGCGAAAAGAACACAGTCTTTCCTCCAGGGATTCCCATTTGAGTTTACGGAGCGTTAGTGTAATACTCGCGTGTTGGTCGAACCTACCGGTTACAGCACGTCGACTAAATTATCCTTTAACCCGACTTGATGCGCGGATTCCAAACATTCGAGCCGTTCTCGAGATACAGTCTGTCAAGCATTCTGTGTGCAGTCTCTACGACAGCTGCTTTCAAATGGCTCTGAGCACAATGGGACTTAACATCTGAGGTCGTCAGTCCCCTAGACTTCGAACTACTTAAACCTAACTAACCTAAGGACATCAAACACATCCATGCCCGAGGCAGGATTCGAACCTGCGACCGTAACAGCAGCGCGATGCTAGACTGAAGCGCCTAGCTAGACTGAAGCTCCTAGAACCGCTTGACCACAGCGGCCGGCGACGACAGCTGCTACTGTCCTTGAAACTTACCTACGCACTTGCCTCCGTAGCTACGGTTCTTCCGCAGGTTCGCCACACAGGCCACCATGGTACTGGAATTTCTGTGATCCATCCCATTCACGGATGAGCCTGCCTTCACGACGGGTATGGGCTACGGAGAATCCCAAAGGTATGGCGCCAGCGAACCGTCAACACCAGTTCAGCCTGACGGTGTGGGCGAGGAATATCGGCGACCGCTTCGTGGACAAGTCATCCTCCAACAATACCTGATAGGCACTGCATGCGGGTGATATTGCTTTCACTTCTGGAAGACGCTTTTTCCGTGGTACGAAGGGTACTGTGGCTACTAGATGATGGTACTCCAGTTCACTGCCATTTTTACGTTGGATCTAAAACCGTAGTACAATGAGAACTTTTGTACTAGTATACTCTGTTCTCATGTGTGCTTGCCTTCAGTCATTGGAACTTAGACTGTCAAAAATCTTTTTTTCCCTATCTTCGGTTGGAACGCATTTTCCGGCCATATAACGATTGGACCTGTTTTGCCCATTAGCCTCTTAGAGATCATTTCCTGCAGTTTCTTGTACTATCCCCATGACGTTATTGTGAAAATTTACGAAACTAGAGTGACGATATAAAAACAATCGTAATAACGAAAATATTGATAAAAGCCATAAAGACGATGTGTTGTGATTATTGTAGTGAAATATTGCAAAATAATATTGAAAAAGAACAATGAAAATTACTATTAACACGAAAACTATGGCCGGCCGGAGTGGCCGAGCGGTTCTAGGCGCTTCAGTCTGTAACCGCACGACCACTACGATCGCAGGTTCGAATCCTGCCTCGGGCATGGATGTGTGTGATGTCCTTAGGTTAGTTCGGTTTAAGTAGTTCTAAGTTCTAGGGGACTGATGACTTCAGTATTAAGTCCCATAGTGCTCAGAGCCACTTGAACCATTTGAACGAAAACTGTATATTTGAAGGATAATCTGTGAACAAAGATAAAAATGAAGAGACAGTCCTCTAACGAGGAAGAAAGAAAAAAAACTAACTACTCTTCGTTTTGTTCTTGACCGTAGGAGGACGCCATTGACGATTCGTGATGAGAGTGGCCTGTGTTTGTTACTAATACTGTAAGAAAAAGCATTCTTATGATGATAATAAATAATCCTATAAATGTGTAAATTTGTGTTTTCCTTTCAATTGTGTAGGGAAAAGTATCCTATAAATATTACTGAATAATTTGCAGTTTTCATATACGGTGCTGATTTTGTTTCAAAGACGCCATTACGTGCCAGAAGATAATTTTAAGTTTTTTTCTTTTTTATTTTTTTTATGCCACACGGCTTAAAAATAGGGACTCACTAGCTGGTAATTATCTGCTTAAGTGTTTCACTTGAAAGTGAATTAATATTTCACTGCAGAAACAGTTTTTGTGTTTGCCTGGACCAGTCAGCACGGATCAGGTCTCACACGATTCAGTACATAAAAAATAATTCTAATTCAGATGTAAATAGAAAATAGCTTTCAAAGAATTTTAATCAGTGTTATAACAAGATGTCAATGCGAACCTCACAGAAAACCCAGAGGCTCTTCTTATTAACAGAACAATGAAGCTGCTCGGATTATAATGTGCACGACATTTAGCTTCATGTCTAATACGTTAAACATTAATATGCTAACTGCTTAAACTCGCAGAAGAAATTAACAATACTCGCACAACAATCAAAGTCTTACACGTAACCGTCAAGATTTTGGTGCACTTTAACATTGACAATAACATCATACAGTACGGATGTAGTACATTCTCCGCACATAACAAGCTCACCCTCTGTATAGCGAACAAGAGCGGCCCTATCTCAGTTTCTTGGGGCTCTCCCGATGATGCCATTTACTGCCCCAAATAATAGCGCTCTGGACAAGAGCTAGTCCTAGCTAGGGCTTTCCAAAGTTACTTTCAAACAGATACTGGACGACTCGGTCCAATCTAAGACACATACTTGCCTGTAAGCCATTAAGGATTTTGGAAAAGGGTTACCCATCACCTCCAGGAAGTCGCCACCCATCTCTGGGTACAGGAAACCGACCACGGCGTCCACAGTACCGAAGAGAATGCGTACAAAGGCACTCGCTGGAAATAATGTTATAAGTTCATCACCTACGATCCATTCAATTCATTTGAGTGCATTTAATTCATTTATTTTATGAAAGATTGCCAGAGATAGTGTACTGTGTTGTCACATTAATATGACCACCTGTCAAAAGCCTGAGTAGCCAGTTTTTGAAACGCGGAACGTTACAACAGGTGCAGGAAGAATTTTTAATGAGGCTGGATGGCGTGGATGTGGCATCATGCCAACTTCAGCGACGTGGCCAGATACGCCAGGTTTCTCAGTTGTAAGTTCTAGGGGACTTATGACCACAGCAGTTGAGTCCCATAGTGCTCAGAGCCATTTTTTTTTCTTAGTTGTGAATCCATGGCCCATCGATGTTACTCACAGATTTTCGATTGCGTTTAAGCCCGGGCAGTTGCGTGGTCAGGGGCGTACAGTAACTTCATCCTGGTACTGTGCGAACAATATACATACACTGCGAACTGTGTGACTCGTTGCATTGTCCTGCTGGTAGATGCCATCATGCCGAGGAAGAACAAACTGCATGTGGGGGTGGACCCGGAAGGTTAGATGCATACTTAAGTTCGTCCGTTGTGCCTTCCAGAACGACGAGATCACCCAGGCCTGGACTCCTCTGGAGATTGTTGAGGGGTGTTTCCTTTCAGACGTTTCACGCCGTACGCGTCAACGGCCGTCTGTCCGATGCAGCATGAAACGTGATTCATCCGGAAAGACTTCTGAAACCTGGTAGTCAAGGTAGGACAGGATTCGGTTACGATTGCGGACGGGGCCGAAATCAGTTACTATTGGTTGCCTTTTACAGTTACACACAATTTATTTGAAACCAATAATTCCAGAATCAACAATAAATAGAAATACCACACACTATTAATGAAGGAATAAACAACTGTGTAAATAAGTGTTTTCAGTGAGTTACAATTTAACAAATCACCATTAAATACAGATACAGCAGATGATGTTTTAAAAGCAAGCCACTGTGATATGGGCAGAAGGCCTTACACGCCAAGAATGGCAATGAATTAAGAATGTTTAAGAACTCGTTGCGATTACAACTTACAGGTATTGAAATATTAGAAAGTAAATGGCCACAAACACAGCAGAAGGTATCAGACGCCAGGAACGGCAGTAAATAAGGTTTTAAGGCTTACTGCTAAAATACAAATATCGATTTTTTTTTTAAGCAAATGAGCACAGTCATGGCTGAAGGCCTTACACGCCAGCAACGGCAATTATATAAAACAGCAAACACTAGCAAAGGTTAATTAAAAGAAATAAGCAGCTGACCACCAAACGGGTGAAAAGATGTAGGTAACCTTGTAACAAAACCCTTAGACTGCTAGATTTATTCCAGAAGGCGACCGGAACTATTAACTAGACATATATAACCTTTATTGTAGGCATCACAAGCTATGATAATAAATAATACAATAGTAAAACACAAGGACCAGTCACAGACGGTGCTCCAGGAATCGACCTCTGAGAAGGTCCGGCAACAAACACTTTTGCGAGCGATGAGATAGGCAGCCAAGAGTTGCATTCACTTCACTAGATGGTAACTCAGACTAGTGGCAGTCTAACGAATGACTAATGATAACCTTGCTAAAGCTGCCTGACGTCCAGTAAACCAAATGCAACGATGGAACAATGCGCCAAAGCCGGAACCGGCGGTCTGCACTACATCCACGGAATACTGTGATTACAGCGCCCGGAACGAGAAGGAACCATTACCACCAGAGTAGAAAAATCACCAACCGGCCTACAATCAAGAAAGCTGTTAAAACTACACGCCTTACCGTACAGCGGCGGCAAGGCGAGGAAACGTACACTGCCGTTACATGCACTAACCCCCAGCGCAGGTAACTGAGGCGTTAGCGGCCACCAGGCAGGAAAAATAGCACTGGTTGAACTTAGGCAATTGTAACAAGCTAAACGAAATAAATAGTAATAAGAAGTCGAGGAAAGCTAATCAGATCCGCCTTCCGCGAACACTCCACACTCTGCTCTTCGCCTCGGCGACACTACAAGCAGCAACACGAACCCATCTCACTGGAGAATCGCGGGATGTCGCAGTCTCTACTTGGATTGAAATGCACTCGTCTTAAAGCGTGCAGGATCTGGTTTAGGACGAGGTTGTGCACCATCAGGACCACAGCCCTTCCATCAAGCAGTCCACGCGCGCCGCCATCGGTCCCGGCGTGTTCTCGCACTCCGCGGACCTGGCTCCGCCTGAGTCCCCAATCGAACTGGCCCACTCAAACGACACAGAAAAAAAGGGACGTCGCGCCAAAGATGGGGCAACAGTTACTGCATATCGATAACTGCCACTGCTGCCACTAGCGGCCAGGCAACGCTTGCGAAACGAGTGGCGCCAGTCAAGACGAGAAGACAAACAACCGCAACCGTGCCAACTAAAGGATACCGTCTGGCCTCCAACAGAGGGCAGAAACTTACGAACAGCAGCAATGCGAGCCGCAGCGGGGCTCAACTTCTTGCTGTCCTCAGTGTAGGAATGGTATGGAAACTCCAGCCTTCGTCGCCGATGAACAGCAGTCAGCATGGATGCATGTACCCGGTGCTTGCTGCAGAGGCCCGTACGCAGCAAAGTTCGTTGTATTCTGTCGCTGAGGAGACACTGTTGGTAACGCAACGCCTCCTACGCGGTGAGTTGCTCAGCAGTCGCACGTCTGTTTGCCTGTACACGTCTGCCCATCATCCATGGCCCGTGGTGAAACACACCAGGCTCGTAGCCGGTTTTGGGTAGCGCCATTTTGCGATGCACGGTGCACTTTAACAACGGCAGTACGGGGAACAGCTCACAAACTTAGTAGTTTCAGAAATGTACCCATCCTTGGCCCGAAAACCAATGATAATGCCCTCGTGGACGTCGGATAAATTGCTCCGTTTCCTCGTTATGACAACGAGGGCACTATTTTTTCCGTCCCTCCGGTATGCTTTGCATTCTCTCTAACGCTAGTGTTGTGGCACCTACTGTCTCTAACTGGTTTCGCACATTCTTCATCTACATACATACTCCGCAATCTACCATACGGTGCGTGGCGGAGGGTACCTCGTACCACAACTAGCATCTTCTCTCCCTGTTCCACTCCCAAACAGAACTAGAGAAAAATGACCGCCTACATGCCTCTGTATGAGCCCTAATCTCTCTTATGGCTCTAAGCACTATGGAACTCAACCGCTGAGGTCATAAGTCCACTAACTAACCTAAGGACAACACACACATCCATGCCCGAGGCAGGATTCGAACCTGCGACCGTAGCCGTCGCGCGGTTCCAGACTGTAGCGCCAGAACCGCTCGGCCAATCTCTCTTATCTTTGTGGTCTTTCCGCGAAATGTAAGTTGGCGGCAGTAAAATTGTACTGCAGTCAGCCTCAAATGCTGGTTCTCTAAATTTCCTCAGTAGCGATTCACGAAAAGAACGCTTCCTTTCCTCAAGAGACTCCCACCCGAGTTCCTGAAACATTTCCGTAACACTCGCTTGATAATCAAACCTACCAGTAACAAATCTAGCAGCCCGCCTCTGAATTGCTTCTATGTCCTCCCTCAATCAGACCTGATAGTGATCCCAAACGCTCGAGCAGTACTCAAGAATAGGTCGTATTAGTGTTTTATAAGCGGTCTCCTTTACAGATGAACCACATCTTCCCAAAATTCTACCAATGAGCCGAAGACGACTATTCGCCTTCCCCACAACTGCCATTACATGCTTGTCCCATTTCATATCGCTCTGCAATGTTACGCCCAAATATTTAATCGACGTGACTGTGTCAAGCGCTACACTACTAATGTAGTATTCAAACATTACGGGATTCTTTTTCCTATTCGTCTGCATTAATTTACATTTATCTATATTTAGAGTTAGTTGCCATTCTTTACACCAATCACAAATCCTGACCAAGTCATCTTGTATCCCCCTACAGTCACTCAACGATGACACCTTCCCGCACACCACAGCATCATCAGCAAACAACCGCACATTGCTGTCCACCCTATCCAGAAGATCATTTATGTAGATAGACAACAACAGCGGACCTACCACACTTCCCTGGGGCACTCCAGATGATACCCTCACCTCCGATGAACACTCACCATGGAGGACAACGTACTGGGTTCTATTACTTAAGAAGTCTTCGAGCGACTCACATGCTTGGGAACCCATATGCTCGTACCTTAGTTAGGAGTCTGCAGTGGGGCACAGAGTCAAACACTTTCCACAAGTCAAGGAATATGGCATCCGTCTGATACCTTCCATCCATGGTTCACAAAATATCATGTGAAAAAAGGGCGAGTTGCGTTTGGCAGGAGCGATGCTTTCTAAAGCCGTGTTGATGCATGGACAGCAACTTTATCTATTTCAAGGAAATTAATTATATTCGAACTGAGAATATGTTTGAGAATCCTGCAACAAACCGATGTTAAGGATATTGGTATGTAATTTTGAGGATACGTCCTTCTACCCTTCTTATACAGGGTGTTACAAAAAGGTACGGCCAAACTTTCAGGAAACATTCCTCACACACAAAGAAAAGAAATATGTTATGTGGACATGTGTCCGGAAACGCTTACTTTCCATGTTAGAGCTCATTTTATTACTTCTCTTCAGATCACATTAATCATGGAATGGAAACACACAACAACAGAACGTACCAGCGTGACTTCAAACACTTTGTTACAGGAAATGTTCATAATGTCCTCCGTTAGCGAGGATACGTGCATCCACCCTTCATCGCATGGAATCCCTGATGCGTTGATGCAGCCGTGGAGAATGGCGTATTGTATCACAGCCGTTCACAATACGAGCACGAAGAGTCTCTACATTTGGTACCGGGGTTGCGTAGACAATAGCTTTCAAATTCCCCCATAAATGAAAGTCAAGAGGGTTGAGGTGAGGAGAGCGTGGAGGCCATGGAATTGGTCCGCCTCTACCAATCCATCGGTCACCCAATCTATTGTTGAGAAGCGTACGAACACTTCGACTGAAATGTGCAGGAGCTCCACCGTGCATGAACCACATGTTGTGTCGTACTTGTAAAGGCACATGTTCTAGCAGCACAGGTAGAGTATCTCGTATGAAATCATGATAACGTGCTCCATTGAGCGTAGGTGGAAGTACATGGGGCCCAATCAAGACATCACCAACAATGCCTGCCCAAACGTTCATAGAAAATCTGTGTTGATGACGTGATTGCACAATTGCGTGCGGATTCTCGTCAGCGCACACATGTTGATTGTGAAAATTTACAATTTGATCACGTTGGAATGAAGCCTCATCCGTAAAGAGATTTGCACTGAAATGAGGATTGACACATTGTTGGATGAAGCATTCGCAGAAGTGCACCCGTGGAGGCCAATCAGCTGCTGATAGTGCCTGCACACGCTGTACATGGTACGGAAACAACTGGTTCTCCCGTAGCACTCTCCATACAGTGACGTGGTCAACGTTACCTTGTACAGTAGCAACTTCTCTGACGCTGACATTAGGGTTATCGTCAACTGCACGAAGAATTGCCTCGTCCTTTGCAGGTGTCCTCGTCGTTCTAGGTCTTCCCCAGTCGCCAGTCATAGGCTGGAATGTTCCTTGCTCCCTAAGACGCCGATCAATTGCTTCGAACGTCTTCCTGTCGGGACACCTTCGTTCTGGAAATCCGTCTCGATACAAACGTACCACGCCACGGCTATTGCCCCGTACTAATCCGTACATCAAATGGGCATCTGCCAACTCCGCGTTTGTAAACATTGCACTGACTGCAAAAGCACGTTCGTGATCTACACTAACCTGTTGATCCTACGTACTGATGTGCTTGATGCTAGTACTGTAGAGCAATGAGTCGCATGTCAACACAAGCACCGATGTCAACATTACCTTCCTTCAATTGGGCCAACTGGCGGTGAATCGAGGAGGTACAGTACATACTGACGAAACTAAAATGGGCTCTAACATGGAAATTAGGCGTTTCCGGACACATGTCCACATAACATCTTTTCTTTATTTGTGTGTGAGGAATGTTTCCTGAAAGTTTGGCCGTACCGTTTTGTAACACCCTGTATACAGGCGTCAGCTGCGCTTTTTTTCCAGTCGATCGGGACTTTACGTTGGGCAAGAGATTCGCGACAAATGCAAGCTAAGTAAGGAGCCAATGCAGTAGAGTACTCTCTGTAAAACGGAATTGACGATGAACGTAGCCGCTGATCACACTGGTGTTAGTAGACAGTGGGCAGTGTACTAGCAGAGAAAGAGAGGGATAGGAGAGAGAGAGAGAGAGAGAGAGAGAGAGAGAGAGAGAGAGAGAGAGAGAGAGAATGCTGTCCTGTCTGTCAGAGATCAAGTTTCACTTCCTAACCTTGGAACAGCGCCGTACCGCGGTGCAGAGTAGGCCTACTTTGTGGCGCGCATGTCTCGCGTGACCACGCGTTCGCGGAGCGCGGTGTTTGGCCAGTCCTGGGTAATTAATTCGCGAGGTCCGGTTTAGCGGCGGCAGCGGCGGCGGCCCGTCACACGGACAGGAGAGGCTGGCTCGGCGTGGCGCCCTTGGCCGTTTAGCCTTTGTCCCGCTCCGCGTAACTCGCGGCAGCCGCCAGCCGGCGCCAATCCCATTGTCCGCCAGCCACTGCCCACGGCCAACAAACACTGCGATACGTAGGGCCGCGCCGGCGCGTCGCGCGGCTCAGTCAGTCATTCCTGTACTCGCGCCGCCGATATGTGCTCGTAGCATCTGTCGGGATTTGGCGGTATTTATGTGGAATGTGTTTGGACGGTAGCAGCGCTGCGGAAGCGCCACAGAATGGAGTTGTGTGTACAGCGAGGTAACGTGCTACTGACCCAGATCTCTGGTGGTGGTGGTGGTGTGTGTGTGTGTGTGTGTGTGTGTGTGTGTGTGTGTGTCAGAGAGAGAGCGCGACGACGTCCATCTGGCGTGGAGTGCGAATTACTGTCCTTGGTGCGTCGAGTGTAATACCTGCATATTAGATCACCTATTCTAAACTCTTTACATACCATATTACGACAGTTTACGTAAAATGTCTTGAACAGTAGTTGATTCATGCAGTAAACTTTACATATATGGTGCTTAAATCGTTTTTTGATACTGCAGCCGATATGAATTGACACACAAAGGAATTACAGACTTTCACATGTCCGAAGGAACAGACATTCATTCCACCGCGTACAGACTACGCATTGATCGATGAGAGGATGAGGAACAGCCGGCCGCTGTGACCGAGCGGTTCTAGGCGCTTCAGTCCGGAACCGCGCTGCTGCTACTGTCGGAGGTTCGAATCCTGCCTCGGTCATGGATTTATGTGATGTCCTTACATTAGTTAGGTTTAAGTACCGGGTGATCAAAAAGTGAGTATAAATTTGGAAACTGAATAAATCACGGTGTAATGTAGACAGAGAGCTACAAATTGACACACATGCTTGGAATGACATGGGGTTTTATTAGAACAAAAAAAAAAAAAATACAAAAGTTCAAAAAATGTCCGACAGATGGCACTTCATCTGATCAGAAGAGCAATAATTAGCATAACAAAGTAAGACAAAGCAAAGATGATGTTCTTTACAGGAAATGCTCAATACGTCCACCACCATTCCTCAACAATAGCTGTAGTCGAGGAATAATGTTGTGAACAGCACTGTAAAGCATGTCCGGAGTAATGGTGAGGCACTGGCGTCGGATGTTGTCTTTCAGCATCCCTAGAGATGTCGGTCGATCACGATACACTTGCGACTTCAGGTAACCCCAAAGCCAATAATCGTACGGACTGAGGTCTGGGGATCTGGGAGGCCAAGCATGACGAAAGTGGCGGCTGAGCACACGATCATCACTAAACGACGCGCGCAAGAGATCTTTCACGCGTCTTGCAATATGGGGCGGAGCGCCATCCTGCATAAACATCGTACGTTCCAGCAGGTGTTTATCAGCCAGGCTAGGGATGATGCGATTCTGTAACATATCGGCGTACCTCTCACCCGTCACGATAGCAGTTACGAAACCAGAATCAAATATTTCCTCGAAGAGGATAATGGTAGATGTGGTAAATCCAACCTATACCGTGACTTTCTCGTCGTGCAATGGAGTTTCCACGACAGTTCTAGGATTTTCGGTAGCCCAAATTCTGCAGTTGTGGGCGTTGACACACCCTCGGAGCGTGAAATGAGCTTCGTCGGTCCACAACACGTTACTCAACCAATCGTCATCTTCCGCCATCTTTTGAAACGCCCACACCCCAAATGCCCTCCGCTTCACTAAATCGCCAGATAACAGTTCACGATGCCGATGGATTTTGTACGGATAGCATCGGAGGGTACGCCTCAGTGCCAACCAAACAATAGCGTATGGAATGCCGGTGCAACGTGCGACTGCACGAGCGCTGACTTCCCCGTACATAGACGAACCCGCTACAGTCTCCATTTCTTCCTGAACTGTCTCAGCAGCATTACGCCTTGTGCTCGGTCGGCCACCACAGGGTCTATCGTCTAAACAACCCGTGGCTTCCAACTTCGCAATCATTCTCGCCACAGCTGCATTTATCAACGGACCTTTACCCGTTCGAATCTCCTTCCTTTGGCGATAGGATCGTAACTCTGAACTAGCACATTCCCCATTCTGATAATACAGCTTCACTAAAAGCGCCTTTTCAGGTAACGTCAACATGCTGCGACTGCTGGCGCATCTGATCCTATCTCTCATTACACCTCCTTTTATACACGATTGTCATGCGCAGTCACTGACGTTTTGCTGTCCAGCGCCATCTGTCGGACATTTTGTGAACTTTGTTTTTTTTTGTTTTTTTATTTCTAATAAAACCCCATTCATTCCAAGCATGTGTGTCAAATTTTAACTCTATCTATATACATTATTCCGTGGTTTCTTAAGTTTTCACATTTATACTGACTTATTGATCACCCGGTAGTTTTAAGTTCAAGAGGACTGATGACCTCAGATGTTAAGTCCCATAGTGCTCAGAGCCATTTGAAGCATTTCATGCCGAACAGGAAAGCTCTAACGAACTTACGTCCGGAAATGCATGCTATCCATACAGGAGACCATTTATTCAATCATACATTGTTCAGAGCCTGCGGTCTAATACGCGCTGTACCACGCAGCCAAATTTACAGTATGTGTTGTAAATGGTTTCCATGTGCCTCAACGCATGCGTGTACTCGCGTGTAGCATCTTCTGTCTGACATGTTCAGATCGGCCAGGCTGCATTCGAACAGTGTCAAAGACAACATGAATATGCTGCTCCAGTTTATCCGCATCTGGAATCGGTTCTACATACACGATACTTCTGAGATGGCCCCATAACCAAATATTACACGGGTTGAGGTCCGGTGAGTGAGTAGGCCATGAAGCTGGGCCCCCCTCGTCCGATCCATCGTCCAGGAAAGACACGATAACAGTGAAGTGGGCTGGAGCACCATCATCTAGCAGCCACGTAACCCTTCGAATCATCAGTGGCACTTCTTCCAGCAGGGAGGCAAAGTCAACCGCAAGAAACACCGATAGTTCCGGCCTTTTAGGCGACGTGGAAGAAAGAGAGGACCCAAAATACGGCCGCCAGTTATCCTGACGGATCCTTGATTCGCATAATGAGTGACTTATTTCGCTCCAAAGACGGACAAACGAGCTATTAAGCAGTTGGCTCTGAGCACTATGGGGCTCAACTGCTGAGGTCATTAGTCCCCTAGAGCTTAGAACTACTTAAACCTAACTAACCTAAGGACATCACACACATCCATGCCCGAGGCAGGATTCGAACCTGCGACCGTAGCGGTCTTGCGGTTCCAGACTGCAGCGCCTAGAACCGCACGGCCACTCCGGCCGGCTATTAAGCAGTTGGACATAATATTTTTGCTCATCGGTCTATACAGTGTCCTGCTCCGTGACCCCACGAAACAGTTTCAGATCAGTGGGTAACGCGACGTAATTGAAGATTTGCTCGCGTCGAAGCAACTCCTCGAAATTTTCAAATCTAAAAGCGTGCATACGCATTGTTTCTTCAGGGACGCACCAAACTGCGTCCATTGCAGACGCAAAAACTGTCCTGTTTCATCCAGAAAACAAGCAGAAAATAAAATTCACAGATTGTTGTTGTTGTTGTTGTTGTTGTTGTTGTTGTGGTCTTCAGTCCTGAGATTGGTTTGATGCAGCTCTCCATGCTACTCTGTTCTGTGCAAGCTTCATCTCCCAGTACCTACTGCAGCCTACATCCTTCTGAATCTGCTTAGTGTATTTATCTCTTGGTCTCCCTCTACGATTTTTACCCTCCACGCTGCCCTCCTACACTAAATTGGTGATCCTTCGATGTCTCAGAACATGTCCTACCAACCGGTCCCTTCTTCTAATCAAAGTGCGCCGCAAATTTCTCTTCTCCGCAATTCTATTCAATACCTCCACATTAGTTACGTGATCTACCCATCTAATGTTCAGCATTCTTCCGTAGCACCACACTTCGAAAGCTTCTATTCTCTTTTTGTCCAAAGTATTTATCGTTCATGTTTCACTTCCATACATGGCTACACTCCATACAAATACTTTCAAAAATGACTTCCTGACACTTAAATCTATACTCGATGTTAACAAATTTCTCTTCTTCAGAAATGCTTTCATTGCCATTCGAAGTCTACATTTTATATCCTCTCTACTTCGACCATCATCAGTTATTTTACTCCCTAAATAGGAAAACTCCTTTACTACTTTAAGTGTCTCATTTCCTAATCTAATTCCCTCAGCATCACCCGATTTACTTCTACTGCATTCCATTATCCTCGTTTTGCTTTTGTTGATTTTCATCTTATATCCTCCTTTCAAGACACTGTCCATTGTCCGCAGCTCGTGGTCGTGCGGCAGCGTTCTCACTTCCCACGCCCGGGTTCCCGGGTTCGATTCCCGGCGGGGTGAGGGATTTTCTCTGTCTCGTGTTGACTGGGTGTTGTGTGCTGTCCTTAGGTTAGTTAGGTTTAAGTAGTTCTAAGTTCTAGAGGACTGATGACCATAGATGTTAAGTCCCATAGTGCTCACAGCCATTTGAACACTGTCCATTCCGTTCAACTGCTCTTCCAAGTCCTTTGCTGTCTCTGACTGAATTACAATGTCATCGGCAAACCTCAAAGTTTTTTTTTTTTTTTTTTTTCTCCATGGATTTTAATACCTACTCCGAATTTTTGTATTGTTTCCTTTACTGCTTGCTCAATATACAGATTGAATAACACTGGGGAGAGGCTACAACCTTGTCTGACTCCCTTCCCAACCACTGCTTCCCTTTCATGTACCTAGACTCTTATAACTGCCATGTAGTTTCTATACGAATTGTAAATAGCTTTTCTCTCCCTTTATTTTACCCCTGCCACCTTCAGAATTTGAAAGACAGTATTCCAGTCAACATTGTGAAAAGCTTTCTCTATGTCTACAGATACTAGAAACGTAGGTTTGTCTTTCCTTAATCTAGCTTAGATAAGTCGTAGGGTCAGTATTGCCTCACGTGTTCCAACATTTCTACGGAATCCAAACTGATCTTCCCCGAGGTCGGCTTCTGCCAGTTTTTTCGATTCGTATGAAATAAAACAATAAGAAGAAAATGTTTATATAGTCTCTCTTTAATATCCGGGGCGAAATATCGCTGTGCAGCGAAGTGTAAAACTTTTGCGGGCAAGTGCTCTACCGAATGAGCTGCCCAAGTACGACTTAAGACACACTCAGAGATGGGTCTCCGTCTGTCCTGCCTTCTAAACTTAATTACAACCTCCAGAAAATACTCTCTAACACAAAAAAGCGAAAAAAAAGACGGAGCACGATGGAATTATCCGAATGGGACGGAAATCGATTGGTCTGATGTACATGTACAGACAGACGAATGATATGAATTTTAGAAAAACTGTATGATTTATTCAAGACAAAGAGCTTCAAACAGAAGACGTCAATAACACGTTGGTCCATCTCTGGCCCTTATGGAAGCAGTTACTCGGCTTGGCATTGGCAGATAGTTTTTTAATGTCCTCTTGAGGGATGTAGTGCCAAATTGTGCCCTATTTGCGAGTGTGGCTGCCAGAATCCCACGATGGTTGGAGGGCACTGTCCATAATGCTGTAGCTGCAGAGAGACCCGCGACCTCGCTGGCGAAGGTACAGTTTGGCGAGCGCGAAACAGTTGCAGTAGAAACTCTCGACGTGTGCGGGCGGGCATTATCTTGCTGAAATGTAAACCCAGGATGGCTTGCCATGAAGGGGAAGAAAACAGGGCATACGGCATGTTCTACGTATCACTGTGCCGTGAGGGTGGCGCGGATGACAACCAAATGGGTCCTGCTGTGGAAAGAAACGGCACTCCAGACCATCAGACCTGGATGTCGGGCTGCATGGCGAGCGACAGCCAGGTTGGGGCCCCACCGCTGTCCAGGGCGTCTCCAGACACGTCTTTGCTGGTCATCGTCCTCACGTTTCGGTATGTCTGTAGCTACATGGCAGTGGCTCCTAAAGTTATCTGTGAAAAATGCAAATTGATGCGGCATATCCATGAAAAACATTTCTTAAGGGTAAAGGATCGTTTACACACCATGAACAATTTATTCTTCTCAATATGCACTACTCTTCAGTTGACAATCCATGCTGACTGAAAGAAGTGGATGAAAACAACGCGCTCGGTCTATTGTATGGTGCGTGTTTTACTAGACCCGCATCATTGGTCCCTCTTTTGCAGATGGGAATCTAAATGCGCTCGAGTATCTAGAGTTCCTAAAATAGGCTGCTACCGCAGTCCTGGAAGACATACCACTGGACATATAAGGCAATCAGTATGGTACCAACATGACGGATGACACTCCCATTTCGCACTTGTAATGACAGAGCTGCTTAATAGAACATTTGGAGATCGGTGGAACGATCGTTCAGGAAACGCAAAATCGTCTGCAACATTGCCAGATTTAACACTTCTATATTTTTATCTATGGCAAACATTAATACTAGACTTTTGTTAGGAATCACCGACGTTTGCCGATGGCGAACGGTACCTGTGTTAAGTGCTTGCTTACATATTGTAAAATTGGACACACGTATGTGGACTACTCCTGACGGCGGAAGAGTGATTTTTCGTCGCTGGTATCTTCATACTTTTGATCAAGTTCCAAGCACGTTATGTCTTAGAATTCTCTTGGAAGCTTCTTTCAGATGGCACAGAAAACGTAGAGAAAGTCGATTTCGTAAACAGGCGACCATACGTGATAAAAAGGTGCTTGCGAACGACAGAAATTCGCCATATTGTCCGCTATAACTTGACGGGAACCGCCTCTCGATATATCTATTCATTATGGATATATTTGCAGTGGCTTCTCTTAGCGTCATCCGGTATATTTAGGACGACCATTACGATTGAGTATAGAACGTTACAGGTTATTCCCCATTCTCTGTATTTCATCCTCACTTCAAAAACTGCGAACATCTAACTGGACCTTACATTGCCGAAGGAGTTACCTAGTCCCACAAGACGCAAACAAGTAACAAGTCGGAATTGTCTGTCGTGTACCTCTTCCCTTCATGAATCAAATCAGCTCTTCCTACTGGATTTTTCTTCGTATTCTTCTCTATATTATTCTTGTCAACAGTTTACTCGTGACTTATGATGCTTCGACCCAGACTGTGTCCCTTTGATGTCTTTGCGGATTGGTGATAAGGTCTGCTATCACAGCAACTTGGAGCCGTTTGTATTCTACTAGTAGAGTCAAGTACATTAAAGTAATAACTGGCGTTTGTGGCGTGCTTCATGTACAACATACGCAACACGCCGGTACAACAATATTTGCCATCGCTGAATTACGACCGTCAGAGCCTCAACGAATGTATGCTCTGCTTAGTCACTGCTTTTAACTTCAAACCCTGCACTTGTATCTCAACTAGATAATGCCCACCCGCACACGGTGAAAGTTTCTGCTGTTTGTCTTCGTGTTTGCCAAACCCACGTTGGCCTGCAAGGTCGGCGGATCTCTCCCTAATTGAGAACGTCTGAAGCATTGTGGGCGCGGCCCTCCAAGCAGCTCCCAATGTTGGCGATCTAATGTGCCAATTGGACAGAATTTGGCACGATGACAGTCAGCAGGACACCCAACAACTCCATCAATCAGTATCAAGCCGAATAACTGCTTGCGTAAGTTTCGGAGGTGGACCAACGCGTTATTGACGTACTCCATTTGTGAAGCTCTTTCTCTTACATATATCATTCAATTTTTCTGGAATTACAATCTTGTTTGACTGTACATGTACGTCACATCTACTCATTTACATCTCGTTCGCGTAATTCCCTTTTTTTGTGAAAGTGTTCAGGCTGTTGCAATTTACGCAGATTGTTATATAAATCTGATATCAGTTCCATGTGTTAGTCCAGATACTGCAGTGCTCACAACCGATATTCTCTGTTAACTAAATAAGACCTTGCGCGTTTCGCAGCAGATAGATCATTTGTGTTGAGACTGAACAGGAACCACGCGAAGTTGGTTCACCATTTTGTTCTCTTTCGCCCGTCAGTAGAACATACCGAGCTGAGAACTGTGCCGGCTGCTGGGTCCCGGTTGTCACAGGTAGTCATACTGTCACAGACGCCCACGCGCTGCCGTGACGTCAGCTACAGACCTTGGTAGATGCACCGAGTCGTGAGGATGCGTCAGTCGCGGACAGAACTGTTGTCGCCGCCTTCAATGACACGGCGACAGAAGTCGTCCAGGGCCCCGAGCGTAATCGGGAACGCGGCAGGAACCAGTGCTACTAGCTTGTGACTGTTTGCCCTATTTGCCCAAGAAATTCACAGTGCCGTAGACACTGGCGAGCAGATTGATGCCGTATTCCTGGACTTCAGGAAGGCATTTGATACGGTTCCGCACTTACGTTTAGTGAAAAAAATACGAGCTTACGGAATATCGGACCAGGTTTGTGATTGGATTCAGGATTTCCTAGAAGAAAGAACACAACATGTCATTCTTAACGGTTCAAAATCTGCAGATGTAGAGGTAATTTCGGGAGTACCGCAGGGAAGCGTGATAGGACCTTTATTGTTTACAATATACATAAATGACTTAGTTGACAACATCGGTAGCTCCGTGAGGCTATTTGCAGATGACACGGTTGTCTACAAGAAAGTAGCAACATCAGAAGACTCGTACGTACTCCAGGAGGACCTGCAGAGGATTAATGCATGGTGCGACAGCTGGCAGCTTTCCCTAAACGTAGATAAATGTAATATAATGCGCATACATAGGGGCAGAAATCCATTCCAGTACGATTATGCCATAGGTGGTAAATCATTGGAAGCGGTAACGACCGTAAAATACTTAGGAGTTACTATCCGGAGCGATCTGAAGTGGAATGATCACATAAAACAAATAGTGGGAAAAGCAGGCGCCAGGTTGAGATTCATAGGAAGAATTCTAAGAAAATGTGACTCATCGACGAAAGAAGTAGCTTACAAAACGCTTGTTCGTCCGATTCTTGAGTATTGCTCATCAGTATGGGACCCTTACCAGGTTGGATTAATAGAAGAGATAGACATGATCCAGCGAAAAGCAGCGCGATTCGTCATGGGGACATTTAGTCAGCGCGAGAGCGTTACGGAGATGCTGAACAAGCTCCAGTGGCGGACACTTCAAGAAAGGCGTTACGCAATACGGAGAGGTTTATTATCGAAATTACGAGAGAGCACATTCCGGGAAGAGATGGTCAACATATTACTACCGCCCACATATATCTCGCGTAATGATCACAACGAAAAGATCCGAGAAATTAGAGCAAATACGGAGACTTACAAGCAGTCGTTCTTCCCACGCACAATTCGTGAATGGAACAGGGAAGGGGGATCAGATAGTGGTACAATAAGTACCCTCCGCCACACACCGTAAGGTGGCTCGCGGAGTATAGATGTCGATGTAGATGTAGATGTAAACGCCACGGACAAAAAGATTGGTTACCCACAGGAGACATCACGCTCATAACGCGAGCAGACGCGGTTAGGATGCCCGAGTGTTCGTCAAACCAGGAACGTATACACGCAACCCTCCGAATTCGGCTGTTCTCTAAAAAGACGGGCGTGTCCACAACATACACTGAAGCGCCAAAGAAACTGGTATCGTATTCAAATACAGAGATATGTAAACAAACTGACCACGGCGCTGCGGTCGGCAACGCCTATATAAGACATCAAGTGTCTGGCGCAGTTGTCAGATCGGTTACTGCTGCTGCAGTGGCAGGTTATCAACATTACGGTATGCAACTTCCTGGCAGATTAAAACAGTGTGCCGGACCGAGACTCGAACTCGGGACCTTTGCCTTTCGCAGGTTCGCAGGAGAGCTTCTGTAAAGTTTGGAAGGTAGGAGACGAGATACTGGCAGAAGTAAAGCTGTGAGGACGGGGCGTGAGTCGTGCTTCTGTAGCTCAGATGGTAGAGCACTTGCCCGCGAAAGGCAAAGGTCCCGAGTTCGAGTCTCGGTCGGGCACACGGTTTTAATCTGCCAGGAAGTTTCGTATCAGACGACACTTCGCTGCAGAGTGAAAAGCTCATTCTGGAAACATTAAAGTAATTTTGAACTTGGTGTTATAGTCGGCGCTCGAGCGATGGGACACAGCATATCCGAGGTATCGATCAAGGGGGGTTTTTCCCTTATGACCATTTCACGAGTGTACCGTGCATATCAAGAATCGGGTAAAACATCAAATCTCCGACATCGCTGCGGCCGAGAAAAGATCCTGTAAGAAAGGTACCAACAACGACAGAAGAGAATCGTTCAACGTGACAGACGTGCAATCCTTCCGCAAACTGCTTCAGATTTGAATGCTGGGCCATGAACAAGAGTCAGCGTGCGAACCTTTCAACGAAACATCATCGATATAGGCTTTCGGAGCCGAAGGTCCACTCGTGTACCCCTGATGCCGGCAAGACACGAAGCTTTACATTTCGCCTGGAACCGTCGACACCGACAATGGATTGTTACGACCCGTGGCTCTACCCTTCATTCGATCCCTGCAAAACCCTACATTTCAGCAGGATAATGCACTACCGCATGTTGCAGGTCCTGTACGGGCCTTTCTGGATACAGAAAATGTTCCAGTGCTGCGCTGGGCAGCACATTCTCCAGATCTGTCACCAATTGAACACGTCTGGTCAAGGGTGGCCGAGCAACTGGCTCGTCACAATACACCATTACTCTTGATGAACTGTGATATCGTGTTGAAGCTGCATGGGCAGCTGTACCTGTACACGCCATGCAAGCTATGTTTGACTCAATGCCCAGGCGTATCAAGGCCGTTATTACGGCCAGAGGTGGTTGTTTTGGGTACTGATTTCTCAGGATCTACGCATCCAAATTGCGTGAAAATGTAATCACATGTCAGTTCTAGTATAATATATTTGTCCAATGAAGACTAGTCACCTTCGTTTTGGAGAACGACAGATGTATGCCACAGGTTTCATTGCGGTTTAAGATCGACATTTTTCTAACTTGAAAAGAGTGCAGACCGCTACGTTCGGCTAAAAAGTGTAGGCTCTGCTTCCGTAGCGAAAAATGATGGAAAAATCAAAGAAAAGCCAGAATCCTTCCAGAACAAAATTGCTTAATTGCGAAATGGGTAGTTTGCATTTATTGATGAGTGTTTCGTACACAGTTCAAACGTTATCTTAAAAGTCTTCTGAATAAATGTAGTGTTCGCTGTATAGTCTTCTAATTTTTTTTATTTGATGATTTTTTTCGCCTTATATCGGTCAGTTAGGTATTGGAGGTAAGGAATTACATTTTTGTAAACTTTAGGACAAAGATGTAGTAGCACCCGTTTTACTTACCATTGGTGCGCTGCTACAATACGGCTCAGTGGCGTGTTGCGAGGCGTGGACAAGAGGAAATCGCAGGTCCACTGCCAGCCAGTTGCATCGTTCGGGAACGTAAAGACTTGGTGTGTTGGGCGGATAAAAGTCGCGGAGTTTGTGTAAGGCAGTGCCATTTCGGCGCCCCTCCCTTACCCAGGCCACAGTGAGGGAAGTCGGATGAGACGACCTCTTGAATACTCGGCCGCCGAGAGCGAATGATGCAGTCGTCAGTTACTGTTTGTTTACGAGCTGAGTGGTCCGACTCGGCAACACGGTTCAGGACTCTGTTACGTTTGCGCTCGTAACCAACTTTGCTGTATATACTGTCTTGTGTGTGTGAACAGATGGATTCTTTCTCGTCAAGTTTAATACTGGTGTTCACCTTGTTTTATCTACTTTTTATATGTTTGCGACTGTGCTCCGGGAAAACAAGTCTCTAGAAGAAGTGCAGTTTAGATCGCCTAAATTACGGAAAGCCACAACAGCATAAAATCCAAAATGGGCATCCCCTTCGGAAATTGGATGTTTCAACTTTGATTAGTTTCCTGATTTTGAGAGGGGGAACACGCCAAAGAGCCATACGAGAATCTGGTTGCCGAGTGTAAAAACACCGCCTCCAGGTACGGTATATAGGCCTGGAAACTGCCCACCTCCTTTACGATTCAGCTGAAGTGTGACACTTGGACGAGAACTTCCACATTGCCGCCGAGAGATGTGCGACCGCTCGCGGTCCTTTATTCCTGGTTCGCCTGTCGTCACGTGAGCCCAGTTAGAAGGGTCCGTACAAGGGAGAAGGCCAGACATGTGGGCCGCCGCTTTTGCTTACATGTGTTTCAACTTCTTGCTGGATATTCCGTTGCTGTTATTGTGGTCTTCAGTCCAGAGACTGGTTTGATGCAGCTCTCCATGCTACTCTATCCTGTGCAAGCTTCTTCATCTCCCAGTACCTACTGCAACCTATATCCTTCTGAATCTGCTTACTTCTTTCTCTTGGTCTCCCTTTACGATTTTTACCCTCCACGCTGCCCTCCTATACTAAATTGGTGATCCCTTGATGCCTCAGAACATGTCCTACCAACCGATCCCTTCTTCTGGTCAAGTTGTGCCACAAACTTCTCTTCTCCCCAATCCTATTCAATACTTCCTCATTAGTTATATGATCTACCCATCTAATCTTCAGCATTCTTCTGTAGCACCACATTTCGAAAGCTACTATTCTCTTCTTGTTCAAACTATTTATCGTCCATGTTTCACTTCCATACATGGCTACACTCCAGACAAATACTTCCAGAAACGACTTCCTGACACTTATATCTATACTCGATGTTAACAAATTTCTCTTCTTCAGAAATGATTTCCTTGCCATTGCCAGTCTACATTTTATATCCTCTCTCCTTCGACCATCATCAGTTATTTTGCTCCCCAAATAACAAAATTCCTTTACTACTTTAAGTGTCTCATTTCCTAATCTAATTCCCTCAGCATCACCCGACTTAATTCGACTACATTCCATTATCCTCGTTTTGCTTTTGTTGATGTTCACCTTATATCCTCCTTTCAAGACACTGTCCATTCCGTTCAACTGCTCTTCCATGTCCTTTGCTGTCTCTGACCGAATTACAATGTCATCGGCGAACCTCATAGTTTTTATTCCTTCTCCATGGATTTTAACACCTACTCCGAATTTTTCTTTTGTTTCCTTTGCTGCTTACTCAATATACAGATTGAATAACATCGGGGAGAGGCTACAATCCTGTCTCACTCCCTTCCCAACCACTGCTTCCCTTTCAGGCCCCTCGACTCTTATAACAGCCATCTGGTGTCTGTACAAATTGTAAATAGCTTTTCGCTGCCTGTATTTTACCCCTGCCACCTTCAGAATTTAAAAGAGAGTATTCCAGTCAACATTGTCGAAAGCTTTCTCCAAGTCTACAAATGCTAGAAACGTAGGTTTGCCTTTCCTTAATCTAGCTACTAAGATAAGTCGTAGGGTCAGTATTGCCTCACGTGTTCCAACATTTCTACGGAATCCAAACTGATCTTCCACGAGGTCGGCTTCTACCAGTATTTCCATTCGTCTGTAAAGAATCCGCGTTAGTATTTTGCAGCCGTGACTTATTAAACTGATAGTTCGGTAATTTTCACATCTGTCAACACCTGCTTTCTTTAGGATTGGAATTATTATATTCTTATTGAAGTCTGATGGTATTTGGCCTGTCTCATACATCTTGCTCACCAGATGGTATTCCGTATAGTTTCTGAAAAAAATCGAGGTCAGAGTTGATGACGGAAAATCGTATTTTCAATGCTTAACATCGAAAGACGGTCTTAGCCGCTCGCCTGTCAGTGCACGAATCACGACCAGACTCAAACCTCCGCATGTCGACGTCCTTGTCTCACAACCTACATTGGTACGTGACGTATATTCCCTTGTAGGAAGGAAAGATTTATTGAGAGTCTAGGACCTAATATTGACGAATAAACACGAAAGAGTACTGTTATTAAGAAGTGTGATGCAATGTTACTGAGCCGTGTTTCGCCTCTCAACATATATCGTGCTGTTAAGATTGTTCTGTGTCCTTCCATTCCATCGTTAATTGATTCTTTCATATTTATAGTTACGCTGCGGACGATTGTGTTGAGATTCCCCTCTGGCGGCGTGTCTGGTCTTATCGTTGCCTCCTGTTAGCCTTGTGTAAGGGAATAATATCTTTGGGGGATTGGCCGGTTGGTTGCGTAGCGGTGACAAGTCGGTCGGTCGGTTTTTGAAATCGGGAATTAGAGAATGTCGTACGATGGGACCGCGGCGTGGCATGGCAGTGGAGAGTTAACTGTTGTTCCGAAAAGCCGCGTGGTCTATTCTGGCGGTGCGATACGTGTGGGACGAGTTGACTGGACGAGGCTGTAAGCTCTTGCTGTGAACACCCGGGGGCCACGGCTGTAGTTCCGAGTCACTACTTGGTGGGAGCGGCAACGGATGTCTTTAAATTGTCCGTCTGGAGGCGGGAATGATGGAGTAGTAACTCGCCTAACCTGAGGAGTGGTATTTCGCCGCCGTGGGTGCAGAGAAGACGAGGGCTCCGGTGACAGAGCGCGTGGCTGCGAGACTCTGCCCAGTTGTGTACGCTGGCGACGTGGACACGGTCGGGTGTGAGGGACCTTTGCATTGGAGTTCACCTGCTGTTTCTCTGATAAACTGCAAGTTAAGCTGGTTAAAGGTTTAGACGTTAACTGAAGAATTTTGGTTTGTACAACCAGCGTCTTTTCTGCCCTGTGGCCTCCTGCGCCCGGGTTTCCTCTCTTTGTCGCCGGTGTATTTATAGACAGTGATCTTTTCCTCTTCTTATTAGTACTGCCCGGTAAGAAGTGTATTTTTGGGCAGGGATTATTGTTTTAGATTACATTTTTTCTACCTTGTGGCCTCCTGCGTTCGGATTTCCTGTCCCTGTCCCCGGTGTAATTATAGACAGTGATCTTTTGGCTTCTTATTAATACTGCCTGAGAGGAAATGTATTTTTGGGCAGGGATTATGGTTCGTGATTTGATTCCTCCTCCTCCCCTGGCCTCGCGTGTGGTCGATGTGATTGCTGAATGTGAGGCGTTGTGGGTCTGTTAGTCCGCTTCTAGCCTGAGCATCCTTTGGGAGACAATTGTGGCCGCCCTTACACCCGGTCGGTTAATTATTTCTATCCCAGGACATTTTGGTGGCAGGACATGGTATTAAAGTTGTTAGTTATTGTAAAATGTTAAATGGTTGTATTTTACTCTGATTGTTTTTGGCCACTGTTTAAAAATGTTAAGTTTGCCTTTCATTGGCGTTTTTTTTTTAATTACGTGGCTTTAAAATTGTTAGTTATTGTGAAAGGTGAAGGAGTGCATCTTTACTTTGACTATTTTAATCTACTTGGCATTCTTTGAAAATGCTAGTTCTGCCTCCCTGTTACCGAGCCCTTGTAATTTAATATCTTGTTGTGGCAAAATTTAAAAGAAGTGGCTCCCTACATGTTCGGTAGCGAAATTGTATGCAATTGGTGTTGTTGTTTCATTACTTGGAAAGTTTTAATTTTGTTATTAAATGCTTCATCAAAGTCTGTTTTAAGTAAAATGACTTGGCTATTAACGGTAAAGTTTTTTAATTTCATTACTTGGAAAATTTGATTTGTTATCAAATGTTTTATCAAAGCCGGTTTTAAGTAAAATAGCTTGGCCGTTAACTGTAAAGTAAATCGTTTTGAAAAGGCACTCATGCCTGCTAACATTTGGATCTGTTCCTGGTCAAGTGGTAAAGAAATGACTTTTAATGTTTGAAGTAATCAATAAAGAAATTGTAAATTGCAACTCCACAGTAACCAACTAATTTTGGCCCCGTTTCCCAACTGGGGGTTTTCCTTGATTAATCGTAACACCCGTCTCAGTTATGCCCTTCGCATACATGCCGAAGGAACATCGTTTCGTACATGTTAATGCCACGGGCACCGCTCTTACGCATTTTTCCTCCGCTCGATTCGCGAATGAGGTACGAAAGAAAGTCGATTATCAATACACGAATGGAATACAAAAGAAAAACGATTATATTCGTTCCGTGTACCTACCACCACGCACTGTCCAGTGGCTTCTAGAGTGTGGAGGTAGAGAGGAGGACCACGAAGCGGCCCAGACGCGTTCTATCAACACCGACTCAAAGGAAGGCCTGGGCGCTTGTTGGTGACGTCACGTCAGCTAGGCACGGCGAACGCCAGGTCTGTTACAGGCAGAAACGCCTGGGCGTGCTTATCCGTACAAATCTCTTATTTTTGGACAAAATGTTTGGTATTGTTTTGGATTCTGCAGTTTTATTTAGATGAAAGATTTTCTTACTATCGTAAAGCTACAAATGAAGATCATAGTTCTGTATTACTGAATCCTGTCGAAACAAACGTAGATGAATATGAGAAGATGCTTTGCCCCATTTCAAGCTTCGGAAATTTTACATTCCAGTAACTATATTTACTTGATCCATTTTGTTATCGAAACTTACGCCAACCCCCTTACAATTAACTCGTTTGTATTATTTATTTATTTATTTATTTATTTATTTTCGTTTGACATCGTCACTGGAAATGTGAACTAATTTACATGTGTAAATGTCCAACTGTTGCCAGTCATTAGATTACAGTCGTTTTCAACTAAAGGAATTCTAAACAGGAAACAAAATAACTTCATTCATCGAAAATACTGCTGAGCTTAAACTTTTTAAAGATGCACATTAGAAAAGATAAATATTCCCCTCTTGCAACTGAAAGGAGAAACTTTGAGATAAAAAAAAAAATTATTTGATAAAACAAGTATCTCTCTTTTGCCTCTTCTTCTGTCCCCCACCCCCTCCCCCAGCGTGTGCAATCGCAAGAAATTTCATTAACATTCAGTGTTCCTCACCCCATAGCCAACCAAGATACCTAAAGAAGAGCACCAATATGTTCACAGTTTCTTGTAAAAGCAACGCAGTACAAACGTAACTTCCTCAGATTTACAAATAAGATAAAGAAGCACGAATTCTGTTGCTGCTGGACCATGAAGTTGTTTTTGTAAGTCAATCCTTAAAACAGGTGGAAATTTAAGTTCAAGAAAACACTATTTGTTAAGCAGTGTAATGAACTGCACAATTAATTGATTGCAGGAATCTCTCAGAACAATGTGTGTTGGTCAACTACCGCCAATAGTTTCACATTTTCCCGTGTCAGAGAGGGAGACACCACCATTATGAGTATGCCTGCAACAGACCTGGCGTTCGCCGTGCCTAGCTGACGTGACGTCACGAACAAGCGCCGAGACCTTCCTTTGAGTCGGTGTTGGTTCTACGCGACGCAGGGCGCGACCCGCGGACCGACTTGGTGTCGCCGGGTTCTCAGGCGAACCCCGGCGGCCCAGCTGGACACAGGGGGGCGTCATTGTCCTGCCAGGGCAGAGTTAACTGCGAGCCCGCACGCACACATACACGCACTGCGTACAAAGGAAGCGGATCCATTGTACGGCCGGCTAGACAAAGACACCGCAGGCCGGTCATGCTCCGCGGAAAGAAAGCCACCGAAGAAAAAGCCCAAACAAAGGTGAGGCCGCGGCCGGATTCGGCTGCAGCTAGCTAAAGGCCCACCCTCTGAGGTAGCAGTCTCGCGTTTGCCAACTGGACACTGTGCAGTCGAGACGCCGTGGCTGTCTCTTGGCAGTGATTCCTACACCGCGTACTTACTGTAGTTCCTATCTTGACCTGTGCGACATTACGGTGTTCCTTACTTTTTTTTTCGAATTTCTTGTTTCTTCACACCCCTTAGTTCTTTTCCTTTTCTTTTAAGAAGAGTTTTAAGACCTAATTTGTTGAAATTGAAGACAAGGAGCGAATGCCACAGTGGCCGAGAAGTTGCGTCATGCCACTACCTGTTGCTTAATATTCCATAAGCGTGTGCCTGACTCGTATCTACATCTACGTGATTACTCCGCTATTCACAACTAAGTGTCTGGAAGAGGGTTCAATGAACCACCTTCAAGCTGTGAGGACGGGTCATGAGTCGTGCTTGGGTAGCTCAGTTGGTAGAGCACTTGCCCGCGTAAGGCAAATGTCCCGAGTTCGAGTCTCGGTCCGGCACACAGTTTCAATCTGCCAGGAAGTTTCACCTTCAAGCTGTCTCTACCGTTCCACCCTCTAACGGCGCGTGGGAAAATGAGCACTTGAATTTTTCTGTGCGAGACCTGATTTCTCTTACTTCATCGTGATCATTTCTCCCTATGTGGATGGGTGCGAACACTATGTTTTCGCAATCGGAGGAGAAAACTGGTGATTGAAGTTTTATGAGAAGACCTCGTCGCAACGAAGAACGCCTTTGTTTTTATGATTGCCACTCCAATTCACGTATCATGTCTATGGCACTATCTCCCCTATTTCGCGATAATGCAAAACGAGCCGCCGTTCTTTGAACTTTTTCGACGTCATCCGTCAGTCCCACCTGATGCGGATCCCACACCGCTCAGGAATACTCCAGAATAGGGCGGACAAGCGTGGTGTAATCAGTCTTTTTAGTAGACCTGTTGCACCTTCTAAGTGCTCTGCCAATGAATCGCAGTCTTTTGTTTGCTCTACCCTCAACATTATCTATGTGATCGTTCCAATTTAGCTTACTTGTAATTGTAATCCCTATGTATTTAGTTGCATTTACAGCCTTCAGATTTGTGTGACTTATCGCGTATTCGAAATTTAGCGGATTTCTTTTAGTACTCATGTGAATAACTTCACACTCTTCTTTATCCAGGATCAATTGCCACTTAATTTCGCAAGCAAGACTGCCATTCTTTACCATTTCCGCTAGCCGTCCGAACCCGGAAAGAATCTCCTTCTATCCAAAGAGACACACGTCATTGGTACCGACATGGGCCACCACCTGCAGTTGGCTGCACCCTGTACTCTTCATGGTATCCGGAAGCACCCTTTCCACATCCGGAATGACTCCCCCGGCATGCACACGGAGTGTACACCGGCTTCCTTCCCCTCGTTGGGCAGCCGTGCTCCTAAGGGGCCCCAATTACGCGCCTAACGTTGGAGCTCCCAACTATCACACTCCAGAATGAAGTTTTCACTCTGCACCGAAGTGTGCGCTGATTTGAACCTCCCTGGAAGATCAAAACTGTGTGCCCTACCGAGACTCGAGCTCGGGACCTTTGCCGTTCGCAGGCAAGTGCTCTACCATATGAGCTATCCAAGCACGACTCACGACCCGTCCTCACAGCTTTACTTCCGCCAGTACCTCGTCTTCTACCTTCCAAACTTCACAGAAAGTCTACTGTCAAACTTAAGGGAGCAGCAGTCCCAGAAGAAAGGGTATTATAGACACATGACTTTGTCACAGCCTAGGGGGTGGTTCCAGAATGAAATTTTCGCTCTGCAACGAAATGATTAGTTCACTTCACGCAAGAGTTTGGAGATGTTGAAGTTAAGCGTAGATTTAGATTTCTTGAAAAAGTCTCATTTTCCTTGGAATTCAAACTCTTCCTACTTTTGTGTCAAAGCGGCTTCGAAATTTCTTAAGATGACATATGAAACGGCAGAAAGTGAAGTTAATGTAAGACGTCAGTGGACTATTAACAGCCGAAATCAAACATCTAACTACACACGTGAACTGCACGGACGGCATGGAAGCAGCACTTCCTCCGTGTCCCATCGCGGCAATGCTGCAGGCTGTTACGTCTTTATCAGACGTTGACGTCTATCTTTATCTGGATACCGACGACACACCCTAGCTTCGCACAGGTAGCATGAAGTATCTACAGCCGAGGCAACTTGTCTGGCAAAGCCGTATGTTTGTTCAGGAGCCGCTGCCAGAGGTTAAAAATCAGAGAATAATTTGAGGTAATTGAATATACAGTCTCGTAAATTAAACCATTTGAGCAGCGCACACAGCACTTGCCGGAGTACCGCAGCGCCTAAAGACGTGAGCCGTTTGCCCAATAGCAAACCTCTAACAATGCGAGACGTGCCACCCATGTGGCCGCGGCTATCGAAATGCCTACAATAGTTCCCGAGGGTAGCCATCACGTACAGTCAGCAAAGCGCGACGGGGGACTGTACTTCATCATGGTTCAGCCTATTTGCACCAGATATTTGTGAGTTATGTACACGAATCTTCGTCGAGAATCACTGTATCTGTCAGTCAAAATGTTATCAAAGTCCCTACAGTTGTTGGTGAGATAGATAGCCAAAAAAAAAAAAAAGGGCGGCGGGAAACATCTATAGAGACAGAACGTGTATATGTATATACGAATAGATTTACGCAATCGTAATTTCTTATGGCTCAATGTCCTGGTCCAAGTGTTTCAATAGGACGAAACTTCCGCTACCTGCGTCTCCCTAGTCAGTTATCTAAGCTGGAAAAGGTGACCTAAAGTTCAACGTCGAATTGTAAACACGCTTCGTTTCAGGCGAATGTACTCGTCATTGGGATGTGATGGGTACGTTAAGAAACAGATAGAGAAGTCCGTATTCTGACCGAGATTTGAACGCGCCGCCTTTGGTTTTCAGCCACGTGCCAGACCACAAGCCCGACTTGGATTCTGCACAAGCTTCACGGTGGTATGGAGTTGCGGCGGCTGTACTACTGGATGGCGATGCCATCGTTCCCACATTGGCAGCGCACTCGAATTCATCTCATTGTCAGTGCAGCCAGTTTCAATGAAACATTTATAGATAATCTACACGAACCATCCTCGCGAATCAATCTTATCTGTTACAGAAAACCAGATTACAATACCTGCAGTAGTTCCAGAGACTAACCTCTACATATTCCTAGAGACAGAAGTCAGCCGGCGGCAGTACAATTTATGTATACAGTACAGTGAAGAGGAGGAGAAAATGAAGTTGCAGCCGACAGTAAAATGTATTGATGCATTTAATGTACTTGTACTGTCATCATTATGTTACATCTTTTCTTGCGGAGTGCCCTCTTCATGTGAGTAAGGGTGTGTAGACTTCGCTCCAGAGGGAAAGATGAAACCTGATCTGGTGTCCCAAATGGGGAAAAGAATGATCCCAAGGTACAGCCTGGAGTAGTATGTTACACAGCCAACAGGAGAGCCCCAGGGCACAAAGACCCAAACGGAATGAATTCCTTCTCTCTCTCTCTCTCTCTCTCTCTCTCTCTCTCTTTCCTCCCCTCTCCACACACGCCACCCCACCCTCTCTCTCTCTCTCTCTCTCTCTCTCTCTCTCTCTCTCTCTCTCTCTCTCTCTCTTTTCCCTCTTCCATTCGTCTTCAGACTGGTTTGATTGATGCAGCCCACCACGAATTCCTGTCTTCCGCCAACCTTTACATCTCGGAAGAGTACCTCCAACGTATGTCATCAAATTTCTTTTTAGATATCAATCTCTTTCTTCCCCTACAGTTTTTATGTTCTGCTGCTAATACAATGCAACTTACTCCTTGATGTCTGAGTCTACTTCATATCATCCCATCTCCTCTTCCTTTCACAGTTTTCCGTACGTTCCTTTTTTTCTTCTATTCTGGGGTGACCCTCCGTATTTCCTTTCGTATCCATTCACCTAATTTTCAACAGCCTTGTATAGCAGCAAGTGAAAACTTCGTTTCTTTTATTTTCCGGCCTTCCCGCAGTCTATAGTAGACGAACATACAGTACTGTGCTCCAAACGCACTCCTTCAATTACGGCAGATGTTTGACCCCAATAGGCTTCTTTTGGCCTCTTCGTCAGTGCAGGTCTCCTTTTTATATCCTTCTTACTTCGTCCACCATGTGTTATTTTGTTTCCAAGGTAACAGGATTTTTTAACTCAATCTACTTCGTGGTCCCCAATTTTGACGTTTATCACGGTTCTCATTTCTTCGAAAAACAGACTGACAGTATTGGCGGAAATCTTTACACTTTTCAACACGTTTTTTCCGCGAGAATTTCGAACATTTGGCACCGTTGTACATTCTATAAAGGTTTACCTGCATCGGCAAATCATGTGAACTGCTATCGAACTTTGTTAAGGATCAGTCCCATTACCAATTGCAGCTTCATAACTGCTGGCTATCTGGTTACTTTACCTTGCTAAAGCCTCAGTGATCGTCATATCCTCAGTTTCCTTTTCCATTCTTCTGTATAACTGTCTTTCGTATAAAATGCTCATCGGGCAGCTGTTCCTCACAACTTCTGCCTCAGCAGGCATGGAAACGACAACGTGCGAACCTTGTCGGTGTTGAGTCGATTTGTCACTTGTCACCACCATCAGCAATGGCAACTCGCAAACTCGAATAAAAATTCACGAAATAACTCACTACGATCACGTTTAATGCTCGGATGGGGTACTACACTACTGGCCAAAAAATTGCTACACCAAGAAGAAATGCAGATGATAAATGGGTATTCATCGGACAAATATATTATACTAGAACTAACATGTGATTACCTTTTTCACGCAATTTGGGTGCATAGATCGTGAGAAATCCGTACCCAGAACAATCACCTCTGGCCGTAATAACGGCCTTGATACGCCTGGGCATTGAGTTAAACAGAGCTTGGATGGCGTGTACAGGTACAGCTGCGCATGCAACTTCAACACGATACCACAGTTCATCAAGAGTAGTGACTGGCGTATTGTGACGAGCCAGTTGCTCGGCCACCATTGACCAGAAATTTTCAGTTGACGAGAGATCTGGAGAATGTGCTGGTCAGGGCAGCAGTCGAACATTTTCTCTTTCCAGAAAGGCCCGTACAGGACCTGCAACATGCGGTCGTGCATTATCCTGCTGGAAGGTAGGTTTTCGCAGGGATCGAATGAAGGGTAGAGCCACGGGTCGTAACACATCTGAAATGTAACGTCCACTGTTCAAAGTGCCGTCAATGCGAACAAGAGGTGACCGAGATGTGTAACCAATGGCACCCCATAGCATCACGCCGGGTGATAACGCCAGTATGGCGATGACGAATACACGCTTCCAATGTGCGTTCACCGCGATGTCGCCAAACACGGATGCGACCATCACGATGCTGTAAACAGAACCTGGATTCATCCGAAAAAATGACGTTTTGCCATCCGTGCACCCAGGTTCGTCTTTGAATACACAATCGCAGGCGCTCCTGTCTGTGATGCAGCGTCAAGGGTAACCACAGCCACGGTATCCCAGCTGATAGTCCATGCTGCTGCAAACGTTGTAGAACTGTTCGTGCAAATGGTTGTTGTCTTGCAAACGTCCCCATCTGTTGACTCAGGGATCGAGACGTGGCTGCACGATCCGTTACAGCCATGCGGATAAGATGCCTGTCATCTCTACTGCTAGTGATACGAGGCCGTTGGGATCCAGCACGGCGTTCCGTATTACCCTTCTGAACCCACCGATTCCATATTCTGCTAACACTGGTTCTCGACCAACGCGAACAGCAATGTCGCGATACGATAAACCGCAATCGCGATAGGCTACAATCCTACCTTTATCAAAGTCGAAACGTGATGGTACGCATTTCTCCTCTTTATACGAGGCATCACAACGTTTCACCAGGCAACGCCGGTCAACTGCTGTTTGTGTATGAGAAATCGGTTGGAAAGTTTCCTCATGTGAGCATGTTGTAGGTGTCGCCACCAGCGCCAACCTTGAGTGAATGCTCTGAGAAGCTAATCATTTGCATATCACAGCATCTTCTTCCTGTCGGTTAAATTTCGCGTCTGTAGCACGTCATCTACGTGGTGTAGCAATTTTAATCGCCAGTAGTGTACATTCACACTTAGGGCTATCCCCGCTTTTTTTTTATTTTAGAAAATGAAGTGTGTGGGATGTTAAGAATTAGGGAAAAAAGAACATCGGATCAAAATAAAGTATCAATTATTTTGCTTAATTATTTTATTTAAGTAGATATTTATTGTACCTTTCAGTAGTGTTACACAAATAACTGTCACTACTAAACAGTTTCACAGCACCTTCGCAGTCAGTATTTCCAAAAATCTGTAAAATCAACATTTGTCTTATTAAATATTTGTTGCCATTTTTGTGAAGTGTAAAATTCTGCAGAACCTCCAAAAGTATATATTTCTTTAATAATGCAGTTTTCCCCTAAAGACGATGAATATTTGAATTGACTTTTTGCGGTTTTAAATATTCAAGAACGGTAACAAGATGGTCGAATTGAGCACTGGTTTTTAAATTTATTGAAGATATTGGCATTTGAGGATGGTTGTGTTCATAAACCAGCACTTAGTTCGTGATTCAGATACTGAGCCAACCGTTACAGTCAAAATTAAGATCAACTTCTGTGGTCTTTTTATGATTTATGTATAATGAATACTGGAAAAAAAATCATTATAAGTGAAATGTTTTCACGCACTTTATTGTTCTCAAAGTACAGAGGACGTTCCCCGAAATAATGTATAATAGAATGAAATTTTCACTCTACAGCGGAGTGTGCGCTGATATGAAACTTCCTGGCAGATAAAAACTGTGTGCCGGACCGAGACTCAAACTCGGAACCTTTGCCTTTCGCGGGCAAGTGCTCTACCGACTGAGCTACTTTTTTTCTTTTTTCTTCTGTTTTTTTGTTTTGTTTTTTTCTTTCTTTTTTTCACGTCTGTCGATTCATAGTGTTTCGTTATTTTCGAGGAATTCGTAGCACTCTTCCTTCACGCATTCTTTCTCAAACTGAGTTCACTACCGTAATTTCGTATCTTACGTTTAATACAGTAGCTAAAAATGCTTGTGGAAGCATCTTTGTCGCACCTGAAAGTTTGTATGAAAAAGAGGGCTGGCAGGTGTAGCGACGTAAAAATTAAAAAATGAGATAGAGCCAACAGCACCCGGTGTTCCCAGGCGGTCACCCATGCAAGTACTAACCAGGCCCGATGTTACTTAACTTCGGTGATCGGACGAGAACCGGTGTATTTTTTTGTTTTTTGTTTTCCTTTTTTCTTTTCTTTTATGTTTCTTTCTTTTTCTTTTTTTCTTCCTTTGCTTTTTCTTTTATTAATAATTCTTCCAAGTGGAACCGCATCCTATTACTCAGTTACACTCTCTCTCTCTCTCTCTCTCTCTCTCTCTCTCTCTCTCTCTCTCTCTCTCTCTCTAACTTTCTTGGTTTTTTTCCCTCTTTTTCCCTAATATGATCATATATATATACTGGTTTATAGGTAGGCATATAACAAAGATAGACCGATACATGGAGACTGATTATATTTCATCACCTGACGCTAACTATATATCTAGACTTACTTTTGCTAGACCAACATGTAAGACCCAAGAATGAGATTCAGTATACGAATTATCAAAGCTCAATTGCGATACTAAATGGACAATTGGCATAAATTGAGGAGTTCGCACACATTTTAAAGTTGTTTCGCATACGCATGATACAATGCAGCTGATAAGAAATTGGCAAAGTATTCATGGTGTTTTTCATTGTTTTTGATCTTAGCATATTCTTCCCAAATGTAAGTCAAAAAGGTGAATCCATCGTGAATTTGCCGGTCGGTAAGGGCGTAAACAGTGTGGCCCAACAACCACACAGCAGTATTGTGTTTTGCGCGTGGGAAATATTTAAAATCCGGTACAATAACACTATCAACAGAGACGTGCGCCGGCGTAGTTTGCGTGATGAGAGCCACCATTACCTGGCAAGTCCTCCACACATCGGAAACAGCTTGACATTGCAGGCAGTGTTCTCTGGTGTCAGGCACCTCAAGCACGACTCACGCCCCGTCCTCACGCCTTCAATTCCGCGAGTACAAATGGCAGCCCAATTCGCACCGGATCGTCCAGAACAGTACCTACTGAACGCTCATTGGCTGTAGGTATTGCATGACGTTGGTTCGCAGAATAAGCGCGAACTCGCAACAATCTAAACTCGCCAGTTATCATTCTTTCTTTCGGATTTGATTGCCTCATTATTTACCACAAATAAGTGAAGGTGTTGGGTGGCGGTGTGGAGTGGCGACCGTGTCGGGAGCAGAGTTGCGGTAAGGCGAGCACCGCAGGTGGCGGCGTTATTTGACGCCGGGCGTCGAAAACACGGCTCGGGTCGGCCGGCCGTTGCCGTTTGTTTGCAGCGCGGGCCTGCTGAATAATTCATTGCGAGCGCGCGCAGTACAGGCGCGCCCCGCCACGGGAGCCGCGGCTGCCCGCTCCTCCCTCTCTTCTGCGAATCGCGCGCCCGGCTAAAGCGGCCCAATTGGCGCCGAAGCAGGTCACGTCCCAGTGAGCAGGGGGCCCACGGTGCACGCTACAGCACGGGGGATCGACCGACGGGCCATCCTCGCCGCCTTCCACGTGATTTCCATCGAGTCAACTGTACATCTACATACATACTCCGTAATCCACCATACGGTGCGTGGCGGAGGGTACCTCGTACCACAACTAGCATCTTCTCTCCCTGTTCCACTCCCAAACAGAACTAGGGAAAAATGACCGCCTACATGCCTCTGTACGAGTCCTAATCTCTCTTATCTTATCTCTGTGGTCTTTCCGCTAAATGTTAAGTTGGCGGCAGTAAAATTGTACTGCAGTCAGCCTCAAATGCTGGTTCTCTAAATTTCCTCAGTAGCGATTCACGAAAAGAACGCTTCCTTTCCTCCAGAGACTCCCACCCGAGTTCCTGAAGCATTTCCGTAACACTCGCGTGATGATCAAACCTACCAGTAACAAATCTAGCAGCCCGCCTCTGAATTGCTTCTATGTCCTCCCTCAATCAGACCTGATAGGGATCCCAAATGCTCGAGCAGTATTCAAGAATAGGTCGTATTGGTGTTTTATAAGCGGTCTCCTTTACAGATGAACGACATCTTCCCAAAATTCTACCAATGAACCGAAGACGACTATCCGCCTTCCTCACAACTGCCATTGCATGCTTGTCCCACTTCATGTCGCTCTGCAATGTTACGCCCAAATATTTAGTCGACGTGACTGTGTCAAGCGCTACACTATTAATGGGGTATTCAAACATTACGGGATTCTTTTTTCCTATTCATCTGCATAATTTACATTTATCTACATTTAGAATTAGCTGCGATTCATTACACCAATCACAAATCCTGTCCAAGTCATCTTGTATTCTCCTACAGTCACTCAACGACGACACCTTCCCGTACACCACCAGCATCATCAGCAAACAGCCGCACATTGCTATCCACCTTATCCAAAATATCATTTATGTAGATAGAAAACAACAGCGGACCTACCACACTTCCCTGGGGCACTCCAGATGATACCATCACACCACCGGTGAACACTCACCATGGAGGACAACGTACTGGGTTCTATTACTTAAGAAGTCTTCGAGCCACTTACATACTTGGGAACCAATCCCATATGCTCGTACCTTAGTTAGGAGTCTGCAGTGGGGCACCGAGTCAAACGCTTTCCGGAAGTCAAGGAATATGGCATCCGTCTGATACCCTTCATCCATGGTTCGCAAGATATCATGTGAAAAAAGGGCGAGTTGCGTTTGGCAGGAGCGATGCTTTCTAAAGCCGTGCTGATGCATGGACAGCAACTTCTCTGTCTCAAGGAAATTCATTATATTCGAACTGAGAATGTGTTCGAGAACCCTGCAACAAACCGATGTTAAGCATATTGGTCTGTAATTTTGAGAATCCGTCCTTCTACCCTTATTGTATACAGGCGTCACCTGCGCTTTTTTCCAGTCGCTCGGGACTTTACGTTGGGCAAGAGATTCGCGATAAATGCAAACTAAGTAAGGAGCCAATGCAGTAGAGTACTCTCTGTAAAACCGAACTGGAATCCCATCAGTGAACTCAGGTGAATGCCGGGGCCACTCGTTCGTAAGGGCCAGAGCATTCCGGCGCGCCGGCCGAAGTGGCCGTGCGGTTAAAGGCGCTGCAGTCTGGAACCGCAAGACCGCTACGGTCGCAGGTTCGAATCCTGCCTCGGGCGTGGTTGTTTGTGATGTCCTTAGGTTAGTTAGGTTTAACTAGTTCTAAGTTCTAGGGGACTAATGACCTCAGAAGTTGAGTCCCATAGTGCTCAGAGCCATTTGAACCATTCCGGCGCTACCAAAACTTCGAAAAATAGTTTTATTCTATTTGTTTTCATTGTTATTGTTGTGACTTGGCAAGACAGCCAAGCCACTAGGAGATAGCCGAAAGGCACGCGTTTAAGCTCACGCAGGCTGGCGTGAGGTCTGGAACAGTTAAGGGAATTTATAGTAGCAAAGAACGTAAGTAACTACTGGAATACTTAACTTTAATTCATAATTGGTGAACATCGGTCTGACGGTACATGTATCACAAGATAAATAGCAAATGATAATGGCGCCTTGCTAGGTCGTAGCAAATGACGTAGCTGAAGGCTATGCTAACTATCGTCTCGGCAAATGAGAGCGTAATTTGTCAGTGAACCATCGCTAGCAAAGTCGGCTGTACAACTGGGGCGAGTGCTAGGAAGTCTCTCTAGACCCGCCGTGTGGCGGCGCTCGGTCTGCAATCACTGACAGTGGCGACACGCGGGTCCGACGTATACTAACGGACCGCGGCCGATTTAAAGGCTACCACCTAGCAAGTGTGGTGTCTGGCGGTGACAACACAGTTATATCAAACGGTATGAGTGTGACATTTTGGTGTAGTATGGATGACAGCGAAGAGTAGTAGTCAGGCCCAGTTTCCAGTGCTCCTTTGCGGAAACGCGCGATGTTACTCTGAGCTGTCAGCGGCGTTGTCAAGTCTTGCCTCTGTTCATCCTTCAGCCCATCAATCCGCAGCAACGGATAACTTAGGTTAAGTAGTGTGTAAGCTTAGGGACTGATGACCTTAGCAGTTAATTTATTATTTATTTATTTATTTAACCTGATCAGATTAGGGCCATCAGGCCCTCTCTTACATCGGACCAGTGTTCCACACATGCAGCATTTCACACATCAGAGTTACGTCATGACCATAGTTTAAATGAGAAAATTAGGTTACTCTAGTGACAATATGAATAAAGAGTAGTGACTAAGACCTAATAAAGTAAATGCTGGCGGTATTTTTACAACAGGTGCTATACATACAGATTATGATAAAAGCAATAATAATAACAGTAAAAAAAATCAAATAATAATGACAAACATGAGAAAGATTGGCAATAGCAACGGAGGTTTGTGCAGATGTACGTTAATGTCTTGGTGTGTAAAGTAGATGTTTACTAGTATAGCGAGTTTTGGGGAAGGGAGATTTAAGGAGGGGGAAAGAGGGAAAGTAATGAGGTGAAGTGCATTCATGTACAGAGAAAGGCATTACTGTTGTTTAAGTAGATACGTCATTAACTGTTTTTTGAAGCCGGACATGTTTTTAAGTTCTCTAACATGTGGAGGTTATTCCAGAGTCGGGTTCCCGCTACTGTAAAGGACTTGGAGAAGGTGACAGAGCGATGCAGTGGAACAGAGAGGATTTTATTATGATGGGAACGTGTGTTTCTGTCATGTTGTTCCGACATGAGCGTTAGGGACGAGGAGAGATATGAGGGACAGTGTACATTTATAAGGCAGTAGATGAGACAGAGTGTATGGACATCTCTGCGTTTGTCTGCACGCAACCAGGACAATTTTGCATATGCTGGTGAAATGTGATCAAAAAGTCGAACGTCACAGATATATCGGACGCAGGCATTCATGACGGGTTCCAGACGTTGCGAATTTTCCTGAGAGAGGCCTTGTAGGATAATATCGCTGTAGTCAATGATTGGGAGTATAAGCGTTTGTACTAATTTCTTTTTCAGATCGAAAGGGAAGAGTTTTTTATATTTTTGTAGGACATGAAGGGATGCTGATGCTTTTTTTGCACACTGCAGTTACTTGCTCTGTCCAATTTAGATTTTCATCTGTTATTACTCCCAAACTCTTTGCTGAGGGAGAGAAGTTAATATTTGTTCCATTTAGGATAAGAGGTGGTACGGATTCCCCATAAGATTTCACACACATTTGAACTACGCTTGGAATACACATACACACAAAGACATATATACACAGTTATAAGAGACGAAGAAAAATTGGCGCAATTACATGCATTACCAGACAGTATTTCAAAAACAGCACATGAAGAGTGCACCCCGACACTGCATAACAGACATGCGTATACGCAACGTAACAGCAGTCTCCAGAGGGTGGACAGCGACACCCACTGTGACAGGGACAACGGTGGCGCTGGAGAGCAGCAGGAGGAGAAAGAAGATGAGATCTAACAAAGAGTAAGACACACAGACTTGTGAATCAGAGACAACATGCCGAAATGCACTGACTAGTTGTACATATCAGTCAAATAATGGTAAACGATAGCAAATGCTAGAGTGAATGCAGAGTAAGGTGCAGGCAATCTAGCCAATAATTTACAGAGTGTTGTACGTGGATGGATATCTAATGTTAATGCATAATATTAGCAGTACCATTTATCTACTACTAACTGTAAACTATTTTAAATGACTGGCGGTCAACAAGTCGAAGAAGCCATTCCAGTGCGTTCACCGCAAGTCACAATCGGTGATGGCGCTCACATGTCTCAGTTCTGTCCTGTCTTCTTTTTTTTACACACTTCTTTTTTTTACACACTTCTTTTTTTTACACACTTCTTTTTTTTACACACTTCTTTTTCACTTCTTTTTTTTACACACTTCTTTTTTTACACACTTCTTTTTTTACACACTTCTTTTTTTACACACTTCTTTTTTTACACACTTCTTTTTTTACACACTTCTTTTTTTACACACTTCTTTTTTTACACACTTCTTTTTTTTACACACTTCTTTTTTTACACACTTCTTTTTTTTACACACTTCTTTTTTTTTACACACTTCTTTTTTTACACACTTCTTTTTTTTACACACTTCTTTTTTTTACACACTTCTTTTTTTTACACACTTCTTTTTTTTAACACACTTCTTTTTTTTAACACACTTCTTTTTTTTTACACACTTCTTTTTTTTAACACACTCTTCTTTTTTTTAACACACACTTCTTTTTTTTAACACACTCTTCTTTTTTTTAACACACTCTTCTTTTTTTTTAACACACTCTTCTTTTTTTTTAACACACTCTTCTTTTTTTTTAACACACTCTTCTTTTTTTTTAACACACTCTTCTTTTTTTTTAACACACTCTTCTTTTTTTTAACACACTCTTCTTTTTTTTTAACACACTCTTCTTTTTTTTAAAACACTCTTCTTCTTTTTGTCACACTCTTCTTCTTTTTGTCACACTCTTCTTCTTTTTGTCACACTCTTCTTCTTTTTGTCACACTCTTCTTTTTTTTTGTCACACTCTTCTTTTTTTTTGTCACACTCTTCTTTTTTTTGTCACACTCTTCTTTTTTTTGTCACACTCTTCTTCTTTTTGTCACACTCTTCTTCTTTTTGTCACACTCTTCTTTTTTTTGTCACACTCTTCTTTTTTTACACTCTTTTTTACACTCCTTTTTGTTACACTCCTCTTTAAACAACCAAATTTTATTTATATTTCAACTCCAGATCATATGTTGTTTGATAACAAAGTATTTCATCCATGTCAATTGTTCCAGATGAAAACAAAACAAAAAAAGCAACAAACCAGTCAAACGAAAACTGTTTGCGAGTGGGTACCAGATAGTGTTAAAAATAATGTGCGCTGAACGGTGTGTTGCGAAACACTTACACTGGACTCACATTCGGGAGGACGACGCTTCAAATCCGCGTCCGACAATCCTTATACAGGCTTTCCGTGATTTCCCTAAATCGCTTAAGGCAAATGCATTGATGGTTCCTTTGAAAGAGCACAGTCGATTTCCCTCCCCGTTCTTCCGTAATCCGAGCTTGTGCCTTAACAGGCTCGTTGTCGACAGGGTGTTAAACACTAATCTCTTCCTCGTCCTCCTCGAAACACTTGTCGGCGCCAGCATTCTAGTCCGTCGTCAGGTCTGACACAGATCGCCGCGCATGTTTTCTTTTACAGAGCGGGCAGGCCTCTGATGAGATGAGATGTGTACGTCCAACACCTTGCCGCCCACAGCTACTGCTGGTTTCAACGTCATTCAATCCCCCTCATTCACGCTGACGACGGCCACACGCGAACGGCCGACCAGCTTTGCCGTTTTCCTCGCGCTCGCTCTCATGTGCCGGGCCGTGAAAGTCTGTCCTTCGTCAAAGTCGCTTATGTCGGCGTGTTCTTCGATTTGCGGTCCGTGTCGTCTCTAGAATGATTTCGAATGCGTCTCTGATCGGCTTATATTCTTTCGTCACCGCGACACATGCCCAAAACGCCACCACGCGACATTCGTATAAATTCTAATGTCCGATTCCACTCGACGGCTTTGAGCAATGACGTCACACCAGACAAAAGTACGGCACATAGAGAGAATTTTTGAAAGCAGGAGGATGATATTCGTAAACAAAGGACTGTACTATATTATAAAATTAAATCACAGTTCACTCGATTGTTTACTTAGCCATGAATTGCATCGAAACGAATGGAAGGTAACGGAAAGAAATAAGAGAAAAAAAACCACAAAACAGACAAATATACACTGAAGCTCCAGAGACACTGGTATAGGCATCCGTATTCAACTACAGAGATACGTAAACAGGCAGAATATGGCGCTGCGGTCGGCAACGCCTTTATCAGACAAGTGTCTGGCGCATTTGTTAGATCGGTTACTGCTGCTACAATGGTGGGTTATCAAGATTTCAGTGAGTTTGAACGTGATGTTATAGTTACCGGACGAGCTATGGGACACAGCATCTCCGAGGTGCCGATGAAGCGGGGAATTTCCCGTACGACCATTCCACGAGTGTATCGCTAATATCAGGAATCGGGTTAAATATCAAATCTCCAACATCGCTGCGGCCAGAAAAAGATCCTTCAAGAACGGGACCAACGACGGCTGAACCGTATCGTTTAACGTGACGGGAGTGCAACCTTTCCGCAAATTGCTGCATATTTCAGTGCTGGGCCATCAAGTGTCATAGTGCGAACCATTCAACGAAACATCATCGATATGGGTTTTCAAGGCCGAAGGCCCACTCGTGTACTCTTGATGACTGCTTTACGCCTCTCCTGGGCCCGTCAACACCGACATTGGACTGTGGATGACTGGAAACATGTTGCCTGGTCGGACGAGTCTCGTTTCAAATTGTATCGAGGGGATGGACGTGTGCTGGTATGGAGACAACCTCGGGAATCCATGGAACCTGCATGTCTGCAGGGGACTGTTCAAGCTGGTGGGGGCTCTGTAATGATGCGGGGGTGTGCCGTTGGAGTGATACGGGACTCCTGATACGTCTAGATACGACTCTCGCAGGTGACAACCCATACGTCCAGACTGGCTCCATGAACACTCCTCCGAGTTTAAACACCTACGCTGGTTGCCAAACTCCCCAGGTATGAACATTATTGAGCGTATCTGGGATGCCTTGCAACGTGCTGTTCAGAAGTGATCTCCACTTACAAGTAGTCTTACAGATGTGTGGAAAGCCCAGCAGAGTTCATGGTGTCAGTTCCCTCCAGCACTACGTCAGACATCAGTCAAGTCCATGCCGCGTCGTGTTGCGGCACTTCTGCATGCTTACGGGGGTCCTACACGATATTAGGCAGCTGTACCAGTTTGACTTTTCAGTCTGAAGTAAGAAAAGCACAGAGTACGTTTAAATTGCATTACATTATTGCGCTTGGTGAAATGGTAATATTATAAAACAGCGTTAATTTGTAACAAAAGTTAACGAATGTAACGGGAGTACCGCGGGAAAGTGGCAGTTCTGGCAGGGGAGAAACCAAAATGTAACACAACAGGAAAATGAAAGAAATAACAAGGTATATGAAACAGTAGCGTGAAATGTAAAAAAGAAACCTATACATAAATACAAAAAAATACACAAATAAAAAATTAAGAAAAAGTAATAACTACAGTTGACCTGTACACAGTAATTTTAATTACCGATTCCGATATTAGTTACTTTTTCATAGCAATTACAAATGCAGAAATCGTATTACATTTCGCTGCATACATCTGAACGATCTAAATAACTAACCCTGGAATGATTGGAATTGGAAACTGTATATGCATATATATTTATAGTAATAGATGTATAGTTCTCTTTTTCTGATGTAATTTGTTTTCGTTACCGTCAATTCTTTTTGATACAATCCGCAATTAATCACGTGAAGTGTGATTGTAATTTTATCGTATTGTAAATTCGTTCGTTTAAAAATATCATCAAGTGCTTTCAAAGATTGTCTCTATGTAGCGTCTTTGCCTTAGGTATGACATCATTGATCAAAGCTGGAGGGTGGAATCGGACACTAAAATTGGCCCCAACAGTCAATATGGTCAGTTGCTAAAGTGTTTTAGCTCATTGGTGTTTATGATAATGATGAACGCCGAATAAATGAAATAAAATTTTTGCTACAGCCAGGGCTTGAACCCGCGTGTCCTTTGCTTACTTTTTTTCTTTTTTTTTTTAAGAAAAAGTGAAATAAAAATAAAAACGCGGTTCCTTCGCTTTATGGTCCAACAACGCGACCACTTTTTTTTGGTAACGGGAAGGCAGGGTAAAAAAAAATGTTTATTCGTACAATTGTGCTGTCCTAGGGGAAAGTATCGAGACAACAAAAACAATTTGAAAACCATAAAATATAAAATCAACGTAAAGGCCGCCCTCTTTTTTTTTCTTTTTTTGTGACATGAATAAAGTAAATGACAATCCTAGTCACGGGCGGAAGTGAAAATGAAGTTATCATATGCATCACAATCCATGCATCACGCGGTGTCGCATCATAAATCTGGCAGCAAGCCATATAATCTTTACCATCTCTGCCAATGTGGGCAGCATGTATTTCTCCTGCGTCGACCATTCGAAGGACCATTATCTGAGGCGGTATCGGTGTTTACCATCTTTTTTTCTTTTTTTTTTCACGTGAACATAATCCAGTCATAACTGGCGCCAACAGGTAGGGGCCAGTTTTCTTCTCAGTGTGCCATGTGCCAATTTAATTGAACTGCGCAGTACTGTCTCCAGTCGTTCTGCTGCAGGAGTCTTCCCAGTTCTGAGACACCCCAGCTGTCGGGCGGATTGTGAAAAACACTTCCTAAAAAATTGGAAAAGTAAGTCCTGTATTTCGTATGACTCCGTATGAGCTCGTGTTGTTCTTGTAAATACATCCAATAATCCATCACGGACTTAATATCGTACGAATACAAATATTTCGTCGCATGTCCAGCGATCCAATTGACCGCATACATCTTTTGTTTGGGAAAAAAGGTCTTGTCCGGTAGAAAAAGTACATCCGATGTGATTTCTGTGTAGGCAGTGCGCCGAGGGAAGGCCAGTATTCGACGCGTCAGCGTCCAGACGTCCCTCGCTGCGCCACACACTAAACCATGTTCTTCGTTGCTAACAAGCCACAGTTTGTGCAAAGAGGAGAATCGACCATATGAATTGTACGTAATCGACTCCTGGTCACAAGTTTACGGTTTATAAGAATATACCACATCGATCTCGCTGCTGTTGACAGTAATGGAGTATGCACTGCACACCAAATGTGGTTCCACGTCCTCGACGGATATTTGAATTCCATTATGTTGCGGCCATGTTGATCCATCAAGCACCTATAGATCTCCCGAGTCGTGGGTATTCTCGTCGAAGGTACTTTCAGACGAACATAACTGTAATCAACAAGAAATGAGGCAATGTGTGCAAGAGAAGGCGAAATATTGCCCACCGCAATAGGGGGTTCGTACGAAGGCGGAACAAGTACTTCTATCAGAGCTGACGTTACGGTATGCTTTCTTTGTTGCCAATTTCGTATCATCGCTCGCATGTAAAGCGCCAGAGCTTTGTTTCGCACGTTTGTGAGGTTGAGGCCACCGTTCCGGAACTGTAGCGTTAACGTGTCATATTTGATCTTAAATAACATCCCAGTACTAACATAGTAACCAAAGGCAGCCATGAGGCGATCGGCGATACCTTTCGGTATTGGAAGGATCTGCGCTAAATGGGGCAGTCGTGACGCTATGTGAACGTTGGTGTATGCCACACGTTGGATCATGTCAAAGGCTCTCAGTGAGTTGTTGCGTATCGTCAGACGAACATTCTGCAGAAGCCGCCGAGAACTCGCCGCCGCTGACCGCCGTAGTGAACCGGTAAATGTGATCCCCAGACATCTCAGCGATTCCACCGTCTGAAACGGTCCCGGTATGTCTTCCAGACCCCGTCCAATGTGCATAATTTTGGGTTTCGTCATGTTAACGACACTGCCTGCTGCCGTCCCGTAAGAGTCTAGATGTTCAACAGCCTGACGAACTTCATGTCCTGATCTGACAAGAAGGATCAGGTCGTCCGCATATGCGCGACAAACGAAAGAGTTCTCATTAAGCGCTATCCCAGTAAGTGAGCGCCTCATAACACACATCAGCGGCTCAAGCGCTATCGCAAACAGCATCGTGGAGAGTGGGCACCCTTGTCGGACGGAGCTGTTAATAGGAATCGAGCCCGCTTCCCGACCGTTTACAATCACCTTCGATGTAGCCCCTCGTATGAGCCTCATAACGATGGAGATGAAGACAGGTGGAATCGCCATTCGGCTCATGACTAACGACAAGAAGTCATGGTTTATCCTGTCGAACGCACGATCGAAGTCCACAGATATCATCGCTGCTCGCATTTTACACGTTTCCGCAAGGGCGATAACGTCACGGTATTCACTTAATGCCGAGGAGATGTTGCTTCGCACCCCGTAGGCAAGCCTGATCAGGGGATATTGTCCTGGATATCGCCAGCTTGACACGATACGCTAGTAGTCGTGCAAAGATTTTATAGTCGGTGTTTAGCATAGTGAGAGACCGATATTGATTAACACTGCGACTCCCCGCCATCTTCGGGATGGGAAGAAGAAAGCCCGTCACAAAATCCGACGGTAGGCGCATGTCCGGACGCATCGCCTCATTGTACATCGACACCAACTGTGGCATCATCATGTCCACGAATTCTCGATAAAACTCTAGCGTAATCCCATCTGGTCCTGGTGATTTATGGGCCGATCCTTTTGTGAGTGCCACCTTTATATCGTCTTCTGTGAGTGGCTCCATAAGCGCTGCCTTATCCGTCTCTGTCAGTGTCGTTTGCAGATGTTGCAGTATCTCTTCCCCCACCCGACGGTCCGTCGGTGTACCGGCATAGAGATGGCGGAAATGCTCTAAGAATTCTTTTGCAATGTCCTGTTGTGTCATCAGTTGACGGCCATCTAAACCGTGGAGCACCGTTACCAATGCCCGGCGGTAACGTTTGTGTTCCCGCGACACATGGTGCATCGAGGTACGTTCCCCAGTGATGGTGTCGAGACATCTTGCCCGTATTGGGATGCCACCCAGCCGCCGTCGCGTGATCGATAGGATTTGTGCCTTGACACGATGAACTTCCGCATGATGTTCTGCAGTCGGCACCTGGAATGACAGCTCACAAAGTATGGTGTAATAGTAATCAAGAGTGCCTCTATGCCATCTCGTCTTATCCCGACCATACTGTATTAGAGCTGTTCTTATTTCCGGCTTAGTACACTCTAGCCACCATTGAAGCACGGAGGTATATGTTGGTAGACGGCGTTGACATGTGGTCCATACCGCCTCGACTCTCTGACGACATTCGGGGTCCGCCAAAAGTGACGAATTGAGCTTCCATGTCCCGCGGCTTCTCCACACACTTTGCCTAGGGAGTGATATGGTACAAATGTAAGTCAGATGATCAGTAAATGCCGCAGGCCATCGTTCCGCGTCGACCACCTTATCCTGTAGGCCAACCGAAACATATATTCGATCGAGTCTGCTCGCCGAGTGACTGGTGAAAAAAGTATATCCCTCACGATTCCTATGCTTCAAGTCCCAGGTGTCGCTTAACTCCAGATCCCGGCATAGCACATGCAATTCACGACAGGTATTGTAATGTGGAGTCTGGTCTTTTTGGGCTAAAACACAATTGAAGTCACCACCTATAATGAAATGATCGAATCTGCCGGTAAATAAGGGCACAATCTCTTCTGAATAATATCTCGCACGCGCCCGTCTGTTGTCTGTGCCGGAAGGAACATAAACATTGAGAATGCGAGTTCCGTTAACAGTGATCGCCAGTCCTCGTGCCGAAGGTAGATAAGCGAGGTCGCGAACCGGAATCCCGTCCCGGACCAATATCACCGTTCCACTGTCGTTGTTCGAGTGCGGCGAGGTGTAGGAGATGTATCCATGTACTGCCTGAAACTCAGGAATGTAAATTTCCTGCACCATCAGTATATCCACATCCGACGCATATATCATGTCCCTAAACAACTGCTGTTTCACGGGCGATCTAATGGTATTTACATTCACTGTCCCTATTCTGTATGCCTGGGGTCGAGTAGCTGTCATCTCCACATGATGTTAAAATGGCATAGTTTCACCGTATCGATAGTCCCTTTGCACACCCGCAGAGGGTCGCCCGACGGACGTGTCCCTGCGGCATTAGGTGTCTTGAGATGCGGACGGTGCGAGTCCCCACCAATAGAATGGTCGGCATCGGTGATTTCGTCGTCCTGCTCATACCAGCTGATATTATTGGGGTGCTCCAAATTTTCCAGTGCGGCATTGATGTGTGACATCTGTTGTTCTTTCGCAGCATTAGACTCCGCCGCAGAAGGGGTATCAGGCCCTTGAGCGGATGCGTCGTCTGAACGACATGACATCTTTTCACCGTCCGAAGTCATATGGTCTGCGACATCCGAAGCTTGTGGTTCCAAGTCAGACAGGTCCATAGAGTAAGACTCATCTGGGCTCCCAAAAAGAGAAGGGAGCGTCTCCGCAGAGTTTAGTCGGCGCTTCTTGCGGCGCTTTGGCGAGCGTTGTTTGCGAGCCCTAGCCTCGGCCTCTGGTGTTGGCGAATCTTGTATCTCCTGCTGTCTCGCCACCGCCACAGCGCCCTGGGGCCGTTCCACTTCAGCTTCCATGCCTGTTGTGATGCTGTCATCCTCTTTCTGCACCGCCTGTAGTGTCTGAGATTGGAGGTTGGTGGGAGCCATTCCTTCTTCAGTGGGGTCCGAAGGCGCCTCAGTCAACTGCGGCGTCGGTTCGACAGGGCGTTCCGACCTCGGCGTCACCTCCCCGCGAAGCGCCGTCACGTAAGTCATCGGCAGTGACGTCGGTGTAGTCGGATTCTGGAAGTCTCCGCTGGGGAGTTGCACGAGTCTCCTCTGCATACACGCAGATCGCAGATGTCCTTCACCACCACACCCGGAGCATGTCCTGGGCTGTCCATCATAGATGACAATAGCTCTACAGCCGCCGATGTTTATGTACGATGGCACATGTTTCATAAGGGCAATTCGCACCTGTCGGACACCATTGAGCACTGGATACATACTAAAACTTGCCCAACGTTCGGCCGTATGACTAATAACTCTGCCATACGGCTGGAGCGATTCAGTGACCAATGATTCGGGTACCTCGAAAGGCAACTCGAAGACTCGAATCGTACGCACTCCCAGGCCCGAATGAGCGACTAAAACTTCGCCAATATGACCATCGGAGTGTCGGAACTGGAATCCTCGTTTGCCGGCTTCAATGATCCTATCGCATGCTGCGACGTCAATCATCTTTACGTAAAGAGTGCTGCTCACGATTGATAAATGAATTTCAATAATCTCCGTGTAATTAAGATGCACTTCGTCCCTCAAGAAACGTTCGATTTCGAAAGCCTTCGGTCGTGCATACTCGTTACAGAACGTGAACTGTATCGTGTTTTTCGGAAATTGTGTGCCACTGCGTTCGACTCAAACAGTAACACACGCGAGTGACGACGGTGTAAACACCACTTCTTCCGCGAACGTTCGCAGCCGGGACGTAAACAAGTCCGAGCTGCTCCGCGGTTAAAGGCGGACTGCAGGTAGGAACGCTGATCATAACACCACCGCAGCACTGTGGCCAACATTACTGCAATGCAAAATTGTTGAGGCTTTCGTGGCCACTTGTTGACAAACTGCCTACTGGCTTCTGTCTCGGGTTCTTCGGCCGACGTTCATCTAATGATTTTTCTGACGTTTCGCCAGCACGAGTGGCTGGCATTGTCAAAGCTTCACCCTCCATTGCCGGTGGTGAACTGGAGCCGAGCTCGCGGCCGCAGACTATATTTACCTGGCGCGCCAACGTCCGAGGGCTTCTCCTGCAATGCACGTAGATGTAGACTACCCAAGTCCAATGCCCTCCCTGACGTAAACTTCAGTTACGTCCAACGCTGAGGTGTTATTCCAATGCCGGAGAGACCTGGCAATTGTGATGATTTGGGGGAAAATAAGCTGAAGATATGAGCTGAAGTTTGTGTTACGGAGGGCGTTCGACTTCGGTACTCTGTGGAGAAGTGTTAGCCATAGTGCTGCGGTGGCGTAATCGTCAGCATTCTTAGTAAGCAAAGGAGACCCGGGTTCAAGTCTCGGCTGTGGCAAAAATTTTAATTGATTTATTCAGTGCCCATCAGTATCGTAGATAAAAACGAGACTGAAATGTCTCGGGTAAAATTTAATTGTAAGATCATTAGCGGTTGTCAACTTCTCATTCGGAACGTACTTTGTCGTCGATCCGCAATTTCTCCGGCAGTGCGTGTATGTTATTACGCCGCAACTGTTTTGGTCTTCTCGTCTCGGTAAGGAATGGACGTTGTCGGGCACAGAGGCAAGGACAGGCTGCTGCTGCTGCTGCTCAGACGGCCAGAAATAGAACTTCCCGGGACAGCGCGGGACTCCGTAGCGGGGCTGGCGCCTTCCACCTCTGAACACGGGAGTGTGGGTGGCTGGGGAGGCGCGGCTATCGTGACCTCTGCGGAGAGCTCACAGCCGCGATAACGTTATGGGCCCATTCTGCTCAGGCAGTCTGTAAAATAAGCTATTGTTACGATCTTTTCTGAAATGCTAATGAAGAAATCAGCGTAAATTTTTCTGCAAATTATTTATTGATAAACATATTCTGATTTTTTAAATAATTCATTCATAGTTATGCCCCACATCCGAGTAATTAAAGTTTTTCTGCCCAAAATGAGGTATCTCCATGATGGAAGTCGCGCAGTCTGCAAATAATTTTAAATGTAACGTCCTCAGCGACTCCTCCAGGTAGTGCTCCTGAATTTCTAATCAATGTGCTTTTGTACAGTTTATAGATGAACAGGGTGAGAGTTGAATGTATAGTTTTGTCATTTACAGCCAATTTAAACGCTGAAAAAAAGTGCAATACTTATCAAAAATGCCTTATGAGGTCCGCTAAGAAGCTATTTGGTTCGAACGAGGGAAACTGGGGGCTTCAAGAGGGTAACGATCCGAAACATCGCAGCCGTCTCCCCACAGCGTAGAAACCAGACAATGGGGTGGCCACAATGGACTGGCCCGCTATGTCTCCGGATGCAAATCCGATTGAGAATGTTTGGTCGTATATTAAGATAAAGCTTAGATGAAAGCCAATATATTATACCAATGCCTCTTCTTTAGTCTTTTTCTTCTTCTTGTTTATCCCGGCTTCTTGAGATGTCTTGTGAAGAGACATGATACAACAAGTTCCGTAGTGATGTAGGACGAAAAAATGGTTCAAATGGCTCTGAGCACTATGGGACTTAACTGCTGAGGTCATCAGTCCCCTAGAACTTAAACCAACTTAAACCTAACTAACCTACAGACATCACACACATCTATGCTCGAGGCAGGATTCGAACCTGCGACCGTAGCGGTCGCGCGGTTCCAGACTGTAGTGGTTAGAACCGCTCGGCGACACCGGCCGGCGATGTAGGACAATCAATGAAGTTACACAACAGTTAGTATTATTAACTTTTGAACCTGCCGGTTTATTTCCATTTACGGAAAGGAACACTCTCATGCGATCAGCAAACTTCATGTAACATTTTGTGTGTGTAATGGTTCTTACTACGTCGCAAATTGTTCTCATTAATTAATTAAATTGCTTTACAGTATTTGCTAGGCAACTAATCAACAAGGTGATACGTGTCTCAATTAAAATTGGACGTCGACATTTTGAATAAACTTTCGGTTCATTTTTTTTTTTTTTGTCAAAATCAGCACTTGTCTCTAAATTAATTTACATCTTGGTGCATTAAGTCCGAACGCATTTGCAACTATTGTACTCGATTTACTGGACAACTCGATCACGCACTGGCGTGTAACGTATTTCAAATCGAGCGCTCAGGTTTTAGTTTCCCCTAATGGGTTAAACGACTCTTTTGTAATAACGTGATGTGTGTATCTCCCGTAAAGTTTAAATGAAACTGGATTTACTCTCTATTCGGGTCAAGCTCCCAAAATAAAATTCACCACATAGGTAAGCGAACTCTACACGCGCACTTTCAGCACTCTGTGATAACTCGTCTCTGAGTAAAAGCCGCACATAAATTCACACTTTTTTTATTCATACAAAATTCAGAACACCTTTATATTAAACAAATAAATTATGGCATGTAATTACTAATGAAACATTTCCGATTCTGAATAGACTTCAGGAACTTGTATTTGATAATCAGTAAAATTTTATCGCCTGAGACAAATTATTAGTTGGATAAAACGGATTCAGGTAACAGTCAACTCGTGCCTGGACGATGACGTCACGAATCGACACTTGCTTGGAATGAACGAAATGCCTGTACTGAAAAATACTGTCCGTTGAGCAATTTACTGACTTCTATAACAGATTTGGTGCCCCTTGCATCGCTACAATATCCTATGAAGTAGCAGTCGTATAAAATCAGTACGATATGGAGATCGCTAGCGAGAGAATACGCAGAAAATCTCGTGGAAAGCACACCAAAAAGGTACCAAGCTATAATCGATAATGGCGACAATTGGATTAACTATTACGTAATGGTTCAATTAGCAAAAACACATGTTTCACGTAAACATGTATTTATGATAGTGTCTTTTATTTCGTATTGATAACGACGTACACTTTCTTGTGAAACTAACTGTATGGGGTATTGCGCACGCAGTACTAGCACAGTTTTTAGAAATTTGAAAAAAAAAAAAAAATTAGTCACATGTTTGAAACAATGATGTAGTTTTATCGTGTTTTTTTAGTCACGGTTTTTGCAATAACTAATGAGTAGACTAAAAAAGTATTAAGTGAGGAATCCAGGAATGCAGTAGAGTTCGCTGCGTATGGCTCCTGTGAGGATAGTATAGTCAAGACCAGCCTAATTACACCGGCACAGAGGCGTCCGGGCAGTCGTCCTTCTCTAGCGTCCCGTACGTAAATGCAAAGGGTCGATGCCCTAACTACTGGTAAAATGAGAACTTCCCTCTGCCTTGGCCTTCGAGTGTAGATACAGCTGTAGATAGTTACGGATGGGAGGTATAGGCTCGTGCTCGCCAAAGCCCGTACACGCGCCGACCTGACTCGGACGTAGATATTGTCAGACTTGGAACAACCTGTGCGTGTTCTACATTTCTCCTCGTCTGCAACAGCTTTTACTGCCACTGCCATTCGGTGCATGAATGTTTTGAATAGTAAGTTTCCCATGATTAACAGTTTGACCATTATTGAGAAGAAGAAAGACTGTATTAAACGACTGTGACAAGACGTGGATGTCGGCCGATGTGGTCGAGCGGTTCTAGGCGCTTCAGTCCGGAACCGCGCGACCGCTACGGTCGCAGGTTCGAATCCTGCCTCGGGCATGGATGTGTGTGATGTCCTTAGGTTAGTTAGGTTTAAGTAGTTCGAAGTTCTAGGGGACTGATGACCTCAGAAATTAAGTCCCATAGTGCTCAGAGCCATTTGAACCATTTGAACAAGACGTGGGTCACTGTGTAGGCAAACGAAAAAATCGGTTCCCTTACTTGTGAAATGACCAGTTGGCTGAGATGCCTACCGTTTTTGTCTTCAGCTGTTAGAGGTACTTAATAACTTTCTGAGAAAAGCTTCTAGCTTTGCTAACGTACCTTGTGAATGACGCAGCAGCGGAAAATAGAATACACATATTCGTCATACTGACGTAGGGCCACTGTATAGCTACAGAAGAGTAGAGACAATCCCTAATATTCGGTGGCAACCATACTCTAGAAGTAATTTTCAGTACTAGTATCGTTTATGCTTATAAACAAATATACTCACTTACTGGTCGTGTTAGTGCCGCTGCAAGTGCAACATATTCAAATGAATTGCCTTCTGCGGAATTAAGAAGGCGTTAAATTGCCTCAGGCACACACATTATATTCCCGTTTCATGTGCGGTTCTTCAGACAGGCAAGATAATTACGAGTTCCAGAAAAACTTAGCGGGTGACGCCCTGCAGTACTGAATGCTTAGAGATGTCGCAGCGCCAAGAAGCGTTTTCTTGCCGTCAAATTGTACGGCACGTCGTGTGCATTCACATCTGCATAGCGCGCGTCTCTTCTTCATGGAGAAAGGCATTTATTCTTGTAGAGGGTTTGTTAGGACGGTTTAGAACCTTGATAGCAATTTATCTTTTTTAATTTATCTTAAAGGCTTCTTTTATAAATTTCCGTGGCGCTACGAAAGTTTCATTTATTTTAGAGTCAAATAACGCTGTTGTATATATACGCGTCAATTTTCATACGAAAGGGAATAATAACAGTGTATTAATATTTGAGTCATATGCACTCAGGTTTTAATTATAACAGATGGAAGTGTGTTTCAAGTTGCAGCCTCTCTCTTTTTTTCTGCCTCTTGCCGTATTAAAGGTGCGTTTCTAAGAAAGTGTCTCTCTTTTTGTTGCAGGTAAGCGCGCCCTGCTAACAGCTACCGGAAACTTCTGCGGCCGAAGGACCGCCCGAGACAGGTATTCCTGTTCTGCGTTGCCCCCAGGTGTGCGTCGCGTGAAGTCTCTGTCAGCCAGCCAATTGCTTTATGGTCACCGGTGGTTAAGTTACTGCGACTGTGCAAGTTGATGGAGGACAAGATTAAGTTCATGAACTCATTAACGAAGAGCGTGTAACTCCACTGGCATGTTAGGTGTTTTTTGCGAGTACAGCCATAAATCTTCTCACATCATCAGAGTATGAGGTGGGGGAAGTGTCTGACTATGGAGGGTTACTTCCCACAGAGAAACTGATTTTCTGCCACCAATCAATTCACAATGTTGTTTTGTACGAGGCACGTTCAATAAGTAATGCCCCAGACTTTATTTCTCAGAACACATTTATTGTTAAGGGTCAGAATTTGGTGGCAATATACATCGACATGTCTCGTCCATGTCCTATTTTTCTACGTAGTCTTCATCACGTTCTATGGCCGTACGCCAACGTTGCGGAAGAGCGTGTATTTCCTGCTGGTAGAAGCTCTTGTCCTGTTGGCGTAGTCATGTTTTCACTGCACGACTGACACTGTCCTCATCTTCAAAGTGTGTTCGCCGTGGAGAATGTGTAAACGGCCCAAAGAAATGCAGGTCCGCGGGTGCCATGTCCGGACTGTAGAGTGGACGAGGGAATTATGTCCAACCCAATTTGGCGATGTGTTCTCGAGTTCTCAGACTTGGGTTGTGGTGTTGGAACAAGATTTCTGCTGGATTCTTGTCCGATCGAACACGTCGGAAACGGTTCCTGAGTTTATTCAGAGACTCCACATATGGCTCTGAATTGACGGTTGACCCTCTTGGCGTCACATCCACGAGAATGAGGCTATCACGATCCCAGAAGACTGCTACCATGACCTTTCCGGCACAGGGAGTTGTCTTGAATTTCCTCTTTTGTGGTGAATGAGGATGATGCCACTTCACGTACCGTCTTTTTGTTTTCGGCGCAAAGTGGTGCACCCAGCTTTCCTCCTCCGTAACGATCCGTGACAGAAAGGCCTCTCCCCCGCTCTCAAAAGGCTCCAACAATTCAGATGAAATGGCCTTTCTTGGAATCTTGTGGTCGGCTGTGAGCATTCGTGGAACCCATCGTGAGCACCTCTTTGAATATCCGAGAGTCTCGATCATTGCACTTCGAAAGCTGACCAACAACTGTAGAGTCAGTTGTCGAGTTGTGATGCCCTGTACTGTACTCCTATCAACTGCAGCATCGCCATACAGTGCACACAAAAGTTTATCGATGTTCATCATGGTTACTTTTTCTGCACAGAAGGTTTCAACAACAGCACCCTGCTTGTAACGTGAGTCGTATATAGAAGCCATTTTGACGATGTACTACGGCTCTGCCATCTGCCAGAACAACTGGAAACTTCACCGGCGCAGAAAACAAACATCAAATGTGAAGCACCAACAAGGACGTTTATCTGTGTATATTAATGGCTTTAAAAAATAAATAAATAAAGGCCGCGCGGAGTGGCCGCGCGGCGTGAGGCGCCATGTCACGAATTGCGCCCCCTGCCGCTGGGTGTTAGAGTCCTCCCTCTGGCATGGGTTTGTGTGTTGTCCGTAGCGTAAGTTAAAGTAGTGTGTAAGTCTAGGGACCGATGACCTCAGCAGTTTGGTCCCTAGCCGGCCGGAGTGGCCGTGCGGTTGTAGGCGCTACAGTCTGGAACCGAGCGACCGCTACGGTCGCAGGTTCGAATCCTGCCTCGGGCATTGATGTGTGTGATGTCCTTAGGTTAGTTAGGTTTAATTAGTTCTAAGTTCTAGGCGACTGATGACCTCAGAAGTTAATTCGCTTAGTGCTCAGAGCCATTTGAACTAGTTTGCTCCCTTAGGAATTCACACACACATTTCTTAAAAAATGTGGGCATTACTTATTGAACGACGCTCGTAATTACCGAAGTAACAAAAATTCATGCATTGGATACTTGCAGTCTATGTGAAAAATAACATTACACATATAGATTCTGGTTTTGACTCTTCGATATCTTTAGCACTCATCATCGTCTTAAGCCGTTTTTGATCTAATTGTGACCAAAGGCCTTCTCTATACTGATTGCCGTTAAAATTCCACGTAACGAAGACAGCATCCAACGATCGTCAAATTGATACAAAGACTTCAACATGCTTCGACACGCAGAGGGTGGTGAAAAATTTGTAAACATCAAGAACACACATTATTACGCGTATTTTTTTTTTTTTCATCAGTCTACTGACTGGTTTGATGCGGCCTGCCACGAATTTCTTTCCTATGCTAACCTCTTCATCTCAGAGTAGCACTTGCAACCTACATCCTCCATTATTTGCTTGACGTATTACAATCTCTGTCTTCCTCTACAGTTTTTGCCCTCTACAGCTCCCTCTAGTACTATGGAAGTCATTCCCTCATGTCTTAGCAGATGTCCTATCATCCTGTCACTTCTCTTTATCAGTGTTTTCCACATATTCCTTTCACCTCCGATTCTGCGTAGAACTTCCTCATTCCTTACCTTATCAGTCCACCTAATTTTCAACATTCGTCTATAGCACCGCATCTCAAATGCTGCGAGTCTCTTCTGTTCCGGTTTTCCCACAGTCCATGTTTCACTACCATACAATGCTGTACTCCAGACGTACATCTTCAGAAATTTCTTCCTCATATTAAGGCCGGTATTTGATACTAGTAGACTTCTCTTGGCCAGAAATGCCTTTTTTGCTATAGCGAGTCTGCTTTTGATGTCTTTCTTGCTCCGTCCGTCACTGGTTATTTTACTGCCTAGGTAGCAGAATTCCTTAACTTCATTGACTTCGTGACCATCAATCCTGATGTTAAGTTTCTCGCTGTTCTCATTTCTACTACTTCTCATTACCTTCGTCTTTCTCCGATTTACTCTCAAACCATACTGTGTACTCATTAGACTGTTAATTCCGTTCAGCAGATCATTTAATTCTTCTTCACTTTCACTCAGGATAGCAATGTCATCAGTGAATCGTATCATTGATATCCTTTCACCTTGTATTTTAATTCCACTCCTGAACCTTTCTTTTATTGCCATCATTGCTTCCTCGATGTACAGATTGAAGAGTAGGGGCGAAAGGCTACAGCCTTGTCTTACACCCTTCTTAATACGAGCACTTCGTTCTTGATCGTCCACTCTTATTATTCCCTCTTGGTTGTTGTACATATTGTATATGACCCGTCTCTCCCTATAGCTTACCCCAACTGTTTTCAGAATCTCGAACAGCTTGCACCATTTTATATTGTCGAACGCTTTTTCCAGGTCGACAAATCCTATGAAAGTGTCTTGATTTTTCTTTAGCCTTGCTTCCATTATTAGCCGTAACGTCAGAATTGCCTCTCTCGTCCCTTTACTTTTCCTAAAGCCAAACTGATCGTCACCTAGCGCATTCTCAATTTTCTTTTCCGCTCTTCTGTATATTATTCTTGTAAGCAGCTTCGATGCATGAGCTGTTAAGCTGATTGTGCGATAATTCTCGCACTTGTCAGCTCTTGCCGTCTTCGGAACTGTGTGGATGATGCTTTTCCGAAAGTCAGATGGTATATCGCCAGACTCATATATTCTACACAGCAACGTGAATAGTCGTTTTGTTGCCACTTCCCCGAATGTTTTTAGTAATACTGATGGAATGTTATCTATCCCTTCTGCCTTATTTGACCGTAAGTCCTCCAAAGCTCTTTTAAATTCCGATTCCAATACTGGATCCCTTCTAAATCGACTCCTGTTTCTTCTTCTATCACATCAGGCAAATCTTCACCCTCATAGAGGCTTTCAATGTATTCTTTCCACCTATCTGCTCTCTCCTCTGCATTTAACAGTGGAATTCCCGTTGCACTCTTAATGTTACCACCGTTGCTTTTGTCACCAAAGGTTGCTTTACGCTGTAGGAAAAACGGTAGTATTCAAAACAGTTTCCGGTCGAATGGATAAATACAGATCCTTCGTGGTTCTCGAAGGAATCTTACACCACTGTGTCTGCAAAACAAAAGAGCGCCAAGCCCAGGTGACGATGATGGAGGTCGGTCAAGAACCCATGTCTCCAAAGTAGACCACAGAGGCTCAGTAACGTTGAGATGTGGTGCCAGTCGTGGCTGACTGATATGCGAGAATTGATACTCGTCTTCACGAAACCAGTCCTGGGCAATGGGAGCCATGTGAACAGCGGTCCTGGGTCCTGGAACACATCATCATCATCATCATCATCATCGCGAGACAAATATCATATAGAACAGCTTTGGGATGTTTTGGAACGCCGACTTCGTGCCAGGCCTCTCCTCAGTGCAGCACTCCGAGAAGAATGTGCTGCAATTCCTCAAGAGACCTTTCAGTACCTGATTGAACATATCCCTGCGAGAGTCGAAGCTGTCATCAAGGTTAAGGGTGGGCCAACACCGTACTGAATTTCAGCATTAGCGTTAGAGGGCGCAACGAATTTGTAAGTCATTTTCAGCCAGGTGTCCGGATTCTTTTGATCACACAGTGTACTTTCAGAGGGCAAACCATATTAGATTATGCGCTACTTGTGAGGCGTAGCGCCGTATAACGGTCCTGCCTTGGAGGCGGCTAAGTGGGAGATGTGTCTCAGAGCTGGATAGTGACAGATGGACGCTCACATAGTTTATGTATCAGCCGATTGAGGACAATATTGGATAGGGGGGACTGTGATTTTAGTTTCGATTGTGCCCACTAGAGTGCACTAAAGTAATAGAATGTTTTTCATAAAGTATAGAGGAGGTAGTGTTCCATATGGAGGTGTCTGTCGTAGTGACGGTGTCCTCCCGTTGTAGCGCTTAAGATGACGGTAAAAGAGGAAGGATGTGAGATCATTTTACAGCATTGTGGACACTGGGGGAACAGGTGGGAGGCAATGATTGTTTTCAGTGGCATGACAGTGCACCCTGCCATACAGCTGCTTCTGTGATGCAATGGCTTGCAGACAATAACATTTCTGAAACGAACTCCAGCTCACAGTTTAGTGGCTAGCATTGCTGCCTCTGGATAACGGGGTCCCGGATTCGATTCCTGGGAATTTTCTCTGCCCGGGGAGTGGGTGTTTGTGTTGTCCTCATCATTTCATCATCGTATTTCTTGACATTGGCTGGATTGGACTTTGTAAAAATTGGGACTTTGTATGGGCGCTGATGACCAGGCAGTTGAGCGCCCCCCCAAACCAAACATCTGAAATGGACTGAGCTGCCCATGATCTGAATCCGATGGAACACCTTTGGAATGAGTTAAACTTTGATGTCACTCCAGGTCCCAGCAATCCAACACCACTGACTTTTCTGGTTTCGGCTCTGGAAGAAAAACGCGCCGCCATTCCGCCACAGACATTCACACACACCGCTGAAAGCGTCCCCAGTCGAATTGTAGTCGCTCGCTGTAAAGGCGAAGGGTGGATGTATCCCATATTAATGTCCACTGAGAGGTGTCTGGATACTTTTCGGCAGGTAGTGTACGTTCTGCTCCATAGGCCGTTTGGTCAGAAGGCGTGCATGTCAAAATAATTTCATGGGATGAGCTCGAGAAGTTGGAGGGTCAGCTGGGAATCTTCATGAATGTAAGATCAGAGACATACAGGTCGGTAATTATGAGAGATGACATGCGCCCCCCTCTCATATTTCTGACTTACTCTGAGTAATTCGATTTTCGTCTCTAATTGCATGCAGTGAAAAGTTGCTATTCCTTCACACGCGTATTTCCCACACAGCGTCTCTCGTCACCCGGGTGGTTCGTTGACAGGCGGGTACTGCTGATCTTCAAAGGGTTAAGCCGACGGGTTTGAGGGAGTCGAGTGGATGCTTTCCAGACGCCGGCATTGTCATAAGAGCGGGGGCGACACGACCACAGGGGCCTGAAGTAGCGGCTGGGCTAGAGGTTCCGTTACTTCGCAGAAACTTAGCGAAAACACTTTCTGGCGGGCTACCAGCGAGGCGTGGGAATGACTTGTGTACCCAGGCAGTTCTGGCGGGAAAATTCCCGCGCTTTCTGCAAAATAGTAACTGTGATTGGCTTGCTCAGGGCATAGCTCCGTGACGTAGCAAAATCAGCGCAGAAATTGGTGCCAAGAATCTCCATTGGTGGAATGGTAGTGCTCAGGCAATAGAGTGGAATTTTCCGCCGGTTTTCGAGTTGCTGATTGAAACGTTTAACCACGGCCACTGTCGTGGGGGCGGGAATGTTCTGTGTTCGGTTTGTACGGGTGCTCTTGTAGAGAGTCGTCTCTCGCCTTTCGGTCGGAGTAGGTTACAAGACTGAGCTCTCGCTGCTCTGGACAGCCTGCCTTCAGTTGGCTGTCTAATATACTTTCATTTAATTGTAACTGTTTGACAAAGTTGCTGAAGTTTCGACTTCAACGTAATTTTCCGGGTACAGTTGGCAACTGAACGTTCTGCGTACAAGCAGCCTATGTTGTCCGTCTTGAGCAGTTTTGGCTGAAGTTGACTGTATTGGAGTTACTGTGTGACTTCACTTGACAAAATCACTCACTGTACCATCAGTGATTGTGTAGCGAGCCTTCTTCGTCTCCCTCAGAGGCGTATTTGTGTTGCTAGGAAGTCTTTAGTCTGGAACAACCAGACCAGGATAATTTGTTTCGGGCTATACTGGCGACATTATCATCACCACGACGGGAAGTCGAAGCAACCAGCCATCGCTTCCGGTACGCCAGATCGTGTCCGTGCAGTTAAGAAGACAGCTTGGTAATGTACGTCCGGAGCACCGACAAATCAGGGAATTTTGCTAGGTGGTAATCAGAGGTCAGCAGAGCGCGCCTGTTCCTGTCTTTTCTTACGTGGTTCTGTCTTGGGTGTTCATTGTCTGAGTTCCCACTATTGTAGCAGCAATTAACGTTGGGTTGGCTGGGTGTTTCTCTTAAGATTTGAGTTGCAAGGAATTGGATCCACATACCACTTCGTCATAAATGTCACAATCTAGCTTATGGACAACTTCACCTTCACAGCATTTATTTGAGTATCCAATTTGAGCCAATTTGATGTATTGTAAATGTTTCATGTTTTTTGTTTATTATTGTGAGTTTAGTCATAATAAATCAAATTTTTATTTTGGACAGAACTTTCATTCTGTTAATCGGTAGAGCAACCCTTTCATTTCTCATTATGTTAATGAAACTTTCCTTTATCTAATTAATGTCTATCAGATTGAATTATTGCAGGTGCCAAACTTTTTTCTACTCCACTTGCAGGGTCGATTACAATCAGTTTGCGTTTCTTCTTAATCTATGGGCAACAGCAAAAGTAGGAGTTAGAAAAGGGGGGGCTTAGAGCATCATTTCCATATGAAGATTCTAGAAGAATTTAGTGTTAAATACACTGCTAGCCCCGGCACCTCGCAATTGGGTCATTCAGCTGTACTCCCCTTCAGTTTCCAATTTGGGACCAGTCGTTTGATATCTTCTTCTCTAGAGTGGTTTTGTTCAGCCAGTCAGTCATCTGTTATTCAGTTGCCTCCCAATGGCTTGATCTTGCTGAAAGACAGAGGATGATTATGAATGATTTGTTGTTGAACCGCACTGGTAGTGACACACACACACACACACACACACACACACACACACACAGACAGACAGACAGAGAGAGAGAGAGAGAGAGAGAGAGAGTTGTTGGGCAGGGTGGGAGAGGAGTTAGGCAGGCAGACGGAGCAGACGGGACGCCGGCGTCAGGCAGGCAGGCAGGCGGCGGGCAGGACGTCCCGACGCTGCGGGCCGACTGCGGGCGGGCGCCGATCGAAGCGGCCGCACCCTCCCCCTCCCCCACCTCCGCCCCCACACCAGCGACTGGGAGGGCGCGCCGCGCCGCTCTACATCTGCAAAGCTGTTGGCCGGCCTCCAGCGGGCCGCCCGTGGCCGCTGTCGTCGCGGGCAAACGAGCTGTGTCCACTAAGTAATGACGGGCCGCCTCTTCACGTCGCCATCAGCGGCGCGGCGCAGCCGCACGCGTTTCCGCCCACAACCGCGTCCGCACCTGCTGCGCCCGCAGGGGCGCCTGCGGCTCCCTCTTACTGCAGCCGTTCGCCAGCGTGTGGCTGGTACTCCAGTTTATCTACACTCACTAATTCCAATCCCAAAGGAAGCAGGTGTTGACAGATGTGAAAACTGCCGAACTGTCAGTTTAATAAGTCACGGCTGCAAAATACCAACGCGAATTCTTTACAGGCGAATGGAAAAACTGATAGAAGCAGACCTCGGGGAAGATCAGTTTGGATTCCGTAGAAATGTTGGAATTCGTGAGGCAATACTGACCTTACGACTTATCTTATAAGAAACATTAAGGAAAGGCAAATCTACCTTCCTAGCATTTATCGACTTACAGAAAGCTTTTGACAATGTTGACTGGAATACCCTCTTTCAAATTCTAAAGGTGGCAGGTGTAAAATACAGAGAGCGAAAGGCTATTTACAATTTGTACAGAAACCAGATGGCAGTTATAAGAGTCGAGGGGTATGAAAGGGAAGCAGTGATTGGGAAGGGAGTGAGACAGGGTTGTAGCCTATCCCCGATGTTATTCAATCTGCATATTGAGCAAGCAGTGAAGGAAACAAGAGAAAAGTTCGGAGTCGGTATTAAAATCCATGGAGAAGAAATAAATACTTTGAGGTTTGCCGATGACATTGTAATTCTGTCAGAGACAGCAAAGGACTTGAAAGAGCAGTTGAACGGAATGGACAGTGTCTTGAAAGGAGGGTATAAGATGAACATCAACAAAAGCAAAACGGGGATAATAGAATGTAGTCCAATAAAATCAGGTGATTCTGTGAGATTCCGATCAGGAAATGAGACACTTAAGGATGATGAGTTTTGCTATTTGGGTAGCAAAATAACTGATGATGGTCGACGTAGCGAGGATATAAAATGTAGACTGGCAATGGCAAGGAAAGCGTTTCTGAAGAAGAGAAATTTGTTAACATCGAGTATAGATTTAAGTGTCAGGAAGTCGTTTCTGAAAGTATTTGTATGGTGTGCAGCCATGTATGGAAGTGAAACGTGGACGATAAATAGCTTAGACAAGAAGAGAATATAAACTTTCGAAATGTGGTGCTACAGAAGAATGCTGAAGATTAGATGGGCAGATCACATAATTAATAAGGAGGTATTGAATAGAATTGGGGAGAAGAGAATTTTGTGGCACAACTTGACAAGAAGAAGAGACTGGTTGGTAGGACATATCCTGAGGCATCAAGGTATCACAAATTTAGCACTGGAGAGTAGCGTGGAGGGTAAAAATCGTAGAGGGAGACCAAGAGATGAATACACTAATCAGATGCAGAAGGATGTAGGCTGCAGTAGGTAATGGGACTTGAAGAAGCTTGCACAGTATAGAGTAGCATGGAGAGCTGCATCAAACCAGTCTCAGGACTGAAGGTCACGACAACAACAACGTTTTTTTTTACATGACCACCTGAATGGAATGAACAGTTTGATGAGTACAGAATATGGATTGAGAGTAAATAGAAGAAAGGCGAAAGTAATGAGAACAGCGAGAAATATGACATCAGGGTTGGCGATTACGAAGTAGAAGTAGTCGAGGAATTCTGCTGCGCAGGCCCAGGTGGCCGAGCGGTTCTAGGCGCTACAGTCTGGGAACCGCGCGACCGCTACGGTCGCTGGTTCGAATCCTGCCTCGGACTTGGATGTGTGTGATGCCCTTAGGTTAGTTAGGTTTAAGTAGTTCTACGTTCTAGTGGACTGATGATCTCAGAAGTTAAGTCCCATAGTGCTCAGAGCCATCTGAACCACTTCTGCTGCCTGGGATGCATGACGGACGGAGCAAGGAGGACATCAGAAGCGTACAACTACTGGCGAAAAGGGCATTCCTGGTTAGGGGAAGTCCACTAGTATCAAATAGAGGCCTTCATTTGAGGAAGAAATTTCTGAGAATGTACGTTTGGAGCACAGCATTGTATGGTAGTGAAACATGGACTGTGGGATAACCGGAGCTACAGAAAAATGTCGAAAATTGGGTGAACGGTGAGGAATGAGGAGATTCTGTGCAGAATCGGAGAGGAAAGAAATGTGTGGAAAACACTGCTAAGGAGAACGGACTGGATGGTAGGACATCTGTTAAGACGTCAGGGAATGACTTCATGGTACTGGAGAGAGCCGTGGAGGACAAAAGTGGAGGAGTAACTGAGAACGTAGGGTGCAAGTGTTACTCGGAGATGAAGAGGTTGGTACAAGAGAGGAATTCGTGGCGAGCTTCATCAAACCAGTCATAAAACTGATGAGTCAGAAACCTCTGTTCCGTGGAACCCTGCGGTGCCGTCGAGATCACTCAAGGGTTTCTTGAAATTTACATATCTTTCCTTATAACATTCAAGAAAATATCTTAAGTAAAAATTAACGTCTCCACCAAGTTTAAAAAAAGGACATGAACCTCAGTTTCACTTCATGCTTTTACTGTCGTTAGGATAGTAGTAGTCAGTGATTTCAAACAAAGCTATAAATATCTGTCTCGATATCAGTTCGAAACGTCCTCGCTACTTTGATGACCATGCAGGGAGGTGACCAGTAAACTGGACGTGCTATACTTGCCCTTCTAAAGTGTGCTGTATTATAATCCTTATATTGTTCTATCTTCTCCCAATACCCCTTTCTGTTTTCCCTTTTTTTCCAGACATGTCCTGGGCTTTCATCCTCTTGGATCAAACGCCGGTCACCAGGTCGGAAGTCTATACGGTGTAAGAAACGAGGTGCCATTCAAAAATGCTTCCAGTCGTCTCGGAATGGATAAATACTAATCCTGTATCGTTCTCAACGGAATCCTGTACTATTATTCCTGCAAAATAGTGGCACTTTCATGTAACGATGGAGGAGGTGGAAAGCAAACAGGTACCCTACTCTCCAAAGTAGACCACAAAGGCTCAATGATACTGAGATCTGGTGACTGTGGTATCCGGGGGAGATGCGGCGAATCATCCTCGTGGTCAAAAAACAAGCCATGGACAATGCGAGTTGTATGAACAGTGGCCCCCCTGGTCTTGGAACACAGCGTCGTCATTCGGGACCAAACATTGTACTACAGGATGAATGTGATCAGCCGAAATGGTCACATAATCCTTGGCAGTAATGCAACCTGTAGAGGAACCATGGGACCCGCGGTATATAACGGGAAAAGGCCGTCCTGGAAATACACGGCCTAGCAAGAGAAAACTTCGGAATCTAATCTTGACATCAAATCATTTGATAAGTTTGTATGAAGGGGTGCTGCAAGTTTTTAAGATCGAGAGGTATCAAGGTATTTATTAGTAACCAAACACATTTATATTGACAGAAGTGGCTCGAAGTGAGCGTCTCCTGCTTCCGTGCATTCCTTGAGCATGCTTTCCATACTCTGCTATATCCTACATTGTCGGAAACTCCTGATGTCTTCGTATTTGGTCAAATAAATTTTGGATAAGCACCATTATAACAGTGACATTGGGTACGGAAGTTGAGTACACCAAGGATTATAAACTTCCCGTAAAGGCGAAATCCATTGCATTCAAGGTTGCGATCTGGTATCTCTCTCTAGAAACAAAGGCCAATAGGTTGGTCAAGAATGATTTCACCCCACAGTTTGAGGCTGAACCTGGCTAAATGGTTCAAATGGCTCTGAGCACTATGGGACTCAACTGCTGTGGTCAATAGTCCCCTAAAACTTAGAACTACTTAAACCTAACTAACCTAAGGACATCACACACAGCCATGCCCGAGGCAGGATTCGAACCTGCGACCGTAGCGGTCGTGCGGTTCCAGACTGTAGCGCCTTTAACCACGCGGCCACTCCGGCCGGCTTTGAGGCTGAACCTCTGTTGATGTCTGTCTTGTCGTAGTTCATGAAGGTTTGCATAAGCCCAAAAGTGATTGTTATGACACCTGAAGATCCCATAACGTGAAAAGCCAGTGTCGCCAATGAATAAAATACTTGTGAAGAACTGCAAAAGACCCCACACTGCACTAACATACAGGGTTATTACAAATAATTGAAGCGATTTCACAGCTCTACAATAACTTTATTATTTGAGATATTTTCCCAATGCGTTGCACACACATACAAAACCTCAAAAAGTTTTTTTAGGCATTCACAAATGTTCGATATGTGCCCCTTTAGTGATTCGGCAGACATCGAGCCGATCATCTAGTTCCTCCCACACTCGGCGCAGCATGTCCCCATAAATGAGTTCGAAAGCATCGTTGATGCGAGCTGGCAGTTCTGGCACGTTTCTTGGTAGAGGAGGTTTAAACACTGAATCTTTCACATAACCCCACAGAAAGAAATCGCATGGGGTTAAGTCGGGAGAGCGTGGAGGCCATGACATGAATTGTTGATCATGATCTCCACCACGACCGATCCATCAGTTTTCCAATCTCCTGTTTAAGAAATGCTTCTGCTTTAGCCTTTTCCGTAAGATTTTCCAAACCGTCGGCTGTGGTACGTTTAGCTCCCTGCTTGCTTTATTCGTCGACTTCTGCGGGCTACGCGTGAAACTTGCCCGCACGCGTTCAACCGTTTCTTCGCTCACTGCAGGCCGACCCGTTGATTTCCCCTTACAGAGGCATCCAGAAGCTTTAAACTGCGCATACCATCGCCGAATGGAGTTAGCAGTTGGTGGATCTTTGTTGAACGTCGTCTTGAAGTGTCGTTGCACTGTTATGACTGACTGATGTGAGTGCATTTCAAGCACGACATATGCTTTCTCGGCTCCTGTCGCCATTTTGTCTCACTGCGCTCTCGAGCGCTCTGGCGGCAGAAACCTGAAGTGCGGCTTCAGCCGAACAAAACTTTATGAGTTTTTCTACGTATCTGGAGTGTGTCGTGACCATATGTCAATGAATGGAGCTACAGTGAATTTATGAAATCGCTTCAATCATTTGTAATAACCCTGTACACTGACAGGAAGCTACTCTTGGCTGAAAGTCTACTTTGGACTCGAAGGCGGTACTGGTAGAGTTGATTTTCACGCGAAATGTTCCAGACTGTCATGTGGTTAACTCCTTCCCTTCTCGCAGTCCGCCTTTTAATAGCAACACATACAAAGACTCAGACGTTCGTACATCACGTGGTCTCCCACCATCTGCAATCCTCTTATCAGACGAGGCTGTCTCTCGCAGGTGTTGATGGAGTCACATTCATAATCTTGATCAAGGTAATTAACTGACTCTCACGGTAAAGTCTGGCATAAAGCTGATGCTCTGCGTCCACACCCCATGTGCTAGGCCGTACGTGTACAGCATATTCGTCATTTCAGACACTAAATATGTTTACACTAAAACAGAACCAACGACAGTAAAATAAAACGAGTGAAACGTCCCCTTTGAACAATTCTACATGACTGCTTAACCTGACACACAATATTTTTTGCGCAACGCAATCTGACTTTCAAAACTCCCTACTAAAGAATGGCCCTGACAAACATTAAACTATACCTTTCACAAATCACTTACCTTACAAAAATCTTCGCTGCTCAAGCTACTGCAATACAGCAAGCGCCACTACTGCCAGCTAAATAAAAGATTCAAACTACTAAAGGCACTAACTACTGATAGGGATAGTTAGCAAATGAAAGATATTAATAGAGAACAAACAATGTATTTACCTTAATATCATCACAAGTCATAATATATATATCAGTTCATGACAAATTGCAAACCTCCGCCATCTCTCTCCCCACATCCACCACTGCTGGCGGCTCACCTCCAACTGCGCAACGCTACGCACTGTTCACATCCAGCTGCCTAACACTACAATGGCGAGTATTACAACAATGCAAAGCAGACACAGACTGCCCACAGCACAGCCAGTGATTGTCATACAGAGGTGGCGTTACCAATAAAAAACCTAAACAGCCTACTTACATAGAGAAAACATAAACAGCCTACTTACATAGCCCCCATGCTCCCCACAAAAATTTTTACAAATGGTGTTGGGCACTGGCCAATACAGATTTGACAAAAATTTTTCACAATTACAGTAAAAAAGATATAAAATGCACACACTTATTGATACAACGTTGGTCAAAAGATCAAAATTTCTCACAGTCCATAAAGACAGTCCACATTGTTCATCACAGTAAGAATGCAGAGTTTTTCTCAAAGTCCAAGCAGTAAAAGAAAATGCACATAGAAGTAGTGGATTTCCATGCAGTCTTGAAGAAGTATTGTTGACCTTCCAACGGAAAGACAGTGCTGACTCTCAACATGCAGACAGGTAATGGGCCACAACAGAGCAAACCCACAGCAGAATCATTCGAAGTTTGGAAGAATATTGGTAGGTAGGTCATCACAGAGCAGACCCACTGGAGTCCTGGTAGAGATTGTGGTATTGGTGGGCCACCAGAGGTGCAGACCCACTGTAGTCCTTGTAGAAATAATGGTATTGATGGATCATCAAAGGTGCAGACCCACTGTAGTCCTTGTAGAGACGGCCAGCAGCCATCTGTTTCGACTGTGCAGGTGCACAATCACCATTGAAGAGTCTTGCGGATAATATAGCAAGTCCATAAACCACCACTTGTGCACTCACAAAGTTTTTGAAATTGTCCTTAGAACCAGCAATGCTGTTATCCAGTCCCTTGCTGAATTATTAACGCACGTGCAAACACTATCAGTCCCTACTTCTCACATATTGTCCATGTACTATGACCAACAGAAACGTGTGCAGTGAAATGTAACTAACAAGTTAATAATGTCATGAACTGGTGACAATTACAATTTTATAACATAAGAATACAATTACAAAGGTACAAAATACATCATTAAAAACATAATAATACAGAGAACATTTGTAGTACAAGCTTTACAAAAGAATAGAAATAACATATACATCAGTGTTACAGGAATTATGACATTAGTAAATACATAAAAGATCAGAATAACTTTTGAAACATCAATTTCACACATGAGCATTAAACAGAACAGAATTAACAATATCTAACATCTTTACAAAGTAAATAACATATTATTAATGCCAATTATATTCGAGGATAACAGTATTCCTCATAGCTTAATATTAAAAGAAGAAAAAATTCTATGAAACTACACAGAGACAGGAAGAAAACAAATACACAAGGGTACACAAACATGTAGTGGGATAACACCAATAGGAAAGGACAGGGTTCGTTTTCAGTGTAACATGTGGTACTGCAGTCCAACCCAAAACTTCATATATCTTTCCTCTTATTTCATCCTTTGTTTCCAACAAAAAAATTCTATCTAAGCATGCTTTCTGTATTTATATGTTCACATATTTCTTACCTCAACATTTATTTCCAAGAAAATCCTACCTAAACCTGTTTTCTCAATGCATTTCTTTACCTATGCTCCATAGTCAGTTTCTTATATAGTCTACCCCCTCTTAAGCTAACTTAAATCTACTGAGCTCAGATGCTAAACTAAGGGACGAGGCAATGCAGCATCACATAACAATTAACACAAACAGCAATGAGAAAAAAAATGGAAATTTGCAAAGCAAGCTACAGTAAATCTAAATTAACAAGCAATGCAACATTACAACTAATATGAGCCAATGTGCAGTAAACAAAAAATTAAATCTGGCTTAGCAGAGTAACACAAATTAAAGTTCAGTAGCACTATGCCTGGCAAACAGCAGCTTATATCTAAACATGACATAGCTCAAGCAGAAAAAATAGTACACTAAAGATAACCATGCAGATAAGGGAAATGTATATTCACATCTTAATGTCTATGTAATTAAAGTGGTGCACCACAAGAAGTTATTCTACCAAAAAGTTACCAATTACTTGAAAAGAAAATTATGAATGCAGTTACTAGTTCCTTCTTATTGTTCTTTCCTTTCCAAGTGCTCCTTTTTTTAAAGAATGTGGATCATAAAATAATTATTTAATAGATCTGTTGACAGAAAGTGTTCACATTAGCAAATGCATTTTATTTTATAAAAGCAATGCTGCAACACAGCTGGAAAACAGATGTCAAATGAAATAAGTAACTATGAAAAGCAAAGCATAAAAATATCATTCAGTAGTCATGTGACATTTCATAAGTTAGTAGCTCTCAACTCTCGTAGAAAGACGCTTGTCGTAATCAGGTGTGCAGATGTACGAATATTTCCCATCAATTCATAAGCATTTCAGTAATTAGCACAAAGTGCGAGTAATCATATGTTTTCAAGTAACGAGGGTGTCGCATTAGCGATGAAAGGCACACCCTAATGGCTTGTTCTCCAGGTGTTTGACACGTCCCACGTCCCCTTTTTTTTTCTTCCTGTGCCGCTGAAAAGGGCTCGCAATAATGGCTTTTTCTCCAGGCGTCTGACACAGCTGGGTCCCCGCGACGCATTATGTGCAGGTGGTCACTTAACTTTCGTACGGAAATATTTACGACAGCACTACCGTGGTAGTCTCATATAAAAATATTTCACAGGTCAAGAATTAGCGTTGCAAATCTGTAGAAACAAAATCCTATGAATATGACAGTGTCCAAAAAATGTTCAGTGGCATTGTGATACATTCACACATGATTCACACATTTCGTAACTCTTAAAGTACGATTCTTGGTTTCCAACAACCTTTTCATAAATCAGAGTCCCTAACCCCTACTCCTTATTCCTTACCTTATTACACATATACATATTCATATTCATCAACACGTCTTCAATATTTCATCATAATAGCTACATAGCATAATCAGATTCCTCATATAGCATCAGCTTATTTATCATAAACATACCTCAACAGCATAGTACACATCGTCGTCGTAAAAATAACATCATAACACCTCAGTCAAATCTCAAAATCGTCGTAGCTTCCTCCAATAATTAAAAAAATTCTCTGCTCATGTCAAAAGTGTCATCTGCCTCAAACGTACTTTAAAAATCATGAATCCATACCAAATACATCATTCAAAGCTCTCATAGTATCACAATGGTTCCGAAAAAATATGAGCATTTCACAAAGTACAGACAAAATACAATTTCATAAGTGTGAAGTTATCCAACTGTGTAATTGCGTAAACATCTGTCACTGATGTAATAAAAAAGTTTATCTCTCAGTTACATGATCAGATAGCTGTGTAATTTGTGTGTTAGAGAAATATGGTACCGATGTGTAAAGTTGTATAAGCAAATACCATATTAGCTAGGGTTCCTTGTGGTTGCCAAACACATGGTACACAAAGTAGGCGTGTACCCCCTGAGGATTAATGTAATTATACCCTCAGGTGTTACAGATTACAGCAATGGAATGAAATGTATCACGGAAAACTTTCTTTGTAATTAAAAAATCTTTAAAAATAAATGTTTCAAGTACAAAATTAATCACTCAAATACGTGTACTGTAGCGCTAAATGTGCATCTTGTTGCAACATAATCTGTGTGGAAGTGTCGTAGTTATCGTCCTCCGAAAGCTAAGTTCTGCAGAAGCCAATGTACTTACCTCATGATAAACAAAAGTGAAATGCTTTGCGTATAGATATCATACTTATTACGCTTATTGCCGTGATGAAGAAAGTACTGTGCTGTAACGTATTGTTGTGCTACAGAAAAGGCTGTCTCCTTGTAGCTATACCATAAAAGTTACTACTAAAACATGTTTTTCTTTCCAGAATAAAACAGAAAAACTGTGCAGATATAAAACAGAAACACCGCAAAATCAACATTGTAAATTGTCACTCATTAGTAGCGTCGTGATAAAATCGTGTAGCTGTCACATAAACTAACTATTGTCTCATCTGGTATCTCACAGAAAGTACTTTAAATCCGGAATGTATTTTCAAGTAAACCAAAATGTTGCATTAAAATCTCATTAGCAGTACTGGTAAATGTTCTAATCGTGCAACTAACAAGCAAGAATGTACACACACAATTACACTGTGTCGTCTGTTCGCAATAACAATGCATTCGTAATTTCTGTTTAAATAATTTCTCTTGGTTCTTGGCTGGATATTTAACTTCAAACATTGTTGTATGTTAGCAGTTTCTTAAGTCTAACACAGCATACTAGTAATGTAAAGTGAAAAGTTATATGGCAAAGACAAAGTTAAAAAGCAGATTATCTTTCAATAAACGGTTTTACATGTGAAATGTGGTGTAAACCTTTACTCTTCATAGTACTCAGAGTTTGAACTTGAATGCAATTGTCAGGCGGTATACGTCGGTAAAGAATACTGGAGTTTTTCTCAAGGTTAGCGTCTATGTTATTTTTCTCTGAGCCACCTGGCGCACGCGGCTGCCTGCTGTGCGAGTCATTGTCTGTCTCTTTGTTGGCGCGCGTCGTTATTGGGATTAGGAGACCTAACTTCTACAAATTCGCCTTGCCGAGAGGGCCCTGCTCTGTTTGAATCCCGCCAGTTCTGATGCAATTGACGTCTGTCGTTATGATCATATCGTCTGTCGTCATTTCGGTAGAATCCGTAGTTTCTTCCTTGTCGGTCACGTGGTGGAGAATTTCTCCCTGAATCGTAACTCCGCGCTGAACTGTTGCGTCTGAAGTTATTCTGTCTCCCCTGGTAATAATTGTTTCGGTTCCCATATTGTCTGTTTCTCTGATTGTCTCTGTAATAGTCATTACCGCGGAGAGGTGATCTTTCCCTGTAATTATTACTACTCTGCCAACGGTTGTCATACGGGTGGTGTCTGTTTTGGTCACGATTTACGCTATAAGAATAGCCTTGTCGTGTATTATTTCTGTCATCGCGGAATTGTGACAGATGTGACCTGTAATTGTTGTGCTCCTGTTCCCGCGTTCCCCGATTATCAGTGTCAATTTCCAGTTCTTGTAACAGTCCCTGAAAAGCTTCAATGTCGTCTTTGCAACGTCCTGCCAAAATAATATGTCGTAAATGTTCAGGCAGTTTGATTAAGCAAATGCGGATGAGTTCTGAGGGGCTGTATGGGTTTGTCAGGTACTGATTCTTGTGCAACATGTCTTCAAAATATTTCACAAGACTGGAAAATTCAGACTGTTCAAAGTGTTTCATCATCATGATGCTATGTTTTACACGGTCTTGTGTGGCTTGAGACCAATATGCTGAGAGGAAGGCATGGTAAAAATCTCCTTCACTGTGACAATCGTGAATTACCGATCGCATTCTTACAGCTGGTTCATTCTCCAAATAGCCACACATAAATTCTAATCTGTGTTCTAACGACCAGTTGGGAGGAAAACAATGCGAGAATTGATGGAGCCATGCTTGTGGATGAATGTCGTTGCCAGAATTCTTAAATGTTTTGAATTTACGTGTAGTAATGAACAGCTTATAGTCAAAATCGTCATGTCGGCGAGTCGCATATCGGTCATTGTTAGGTCGTGTCGGCCGTTCCATCTCAAAATTCGGTGCACATTGCCGATTTCTTTCATAACTTCCGAAATGCCCTATGTTATTATTTTGTGGCTGTTCCGTATTTCTATGTCCCTCTTCCCTTATTGGGGCGCGAGTGTCCTCTGAAATACGTAATTCTTGTATTACCTGTGTTAGCTGATCTTGTACTTCCCGGATTTCTCTTTGGTGTTGCGTATCAATTTGATTCAGATTTTGTTTCAGTTTCCTAATTTGTTCGCTCTCTTCTGTGTTATTAAAGACTACCGGTTTTGTGTCATTCAGATTATCATCTACCTTCGTAGATAAATTATTTAGCTGATCCGAAAGTTCAACTACTTTCTCTGATAATGAACTAATTTCCTCCATGTGTCTTTCTACTGTGTCCTTTAAGTTTTCCTGAGTTTTTGCAAGTTGCGTAACCGAATCGGTAGATGCAACTGAGTCAATTTTAGCTTGCAAGGTCTCATGATTTTCATGAACAATAATTTGCAGTTCTTTTGTGGCTGCTTCGTGATTCTGTAATGCATTTTCATGCCGCGAAAAAATAGGTTGAAAATGCTCACAAATTTGTGTTTTTACGTCATTACAGACTTTTTGACATTTCGATTCAATTTTATGTAACTCAGTAGTTAAGTCTTCACGTGTTTGTTCAAGAGTTTGTTCCAATGAGTCTAACTTTTTAAGATTTTGTTCCACTGTATCTAACTTTTTGAGATTTTGTTCCACTGTGTCTAACTGTTGCTGTGTTTGTCTCTGGTGTTGTTCCATTGTGTCTAACTTTTCAAGCTTTTGTCCCATTTGTTGCATTAATTGTAATAACAATGCACTGGTGTCTGAAACATGTTCCTCAGTGCTTTTCGGCAGTGAATTTGCACCGGCAACATTCACATTTTGACAAGCAGAAAATGTGTCTTGACTTATTTGAGAAAACGGTGATGACCCAAAACCTGAATCTACAGTATTTGCGAAATTGTGTCCTGTTATTTCTGATTCCTGAGGCGATCTGTTGCCGACCGATCGATCGATAATGCTTCCCTGTTCACTACCTGTTTCACTGCGTACACCATTGTTTGCAGCCCGCTCCATTTCCCTATGCACAATTACCAAATTACTACTTTGAACATCAGTTAATTCATTACGCGGTGGCGCTAACATACTGCTTTCATTTTCACTGTCATTTCTCAGTTTACTTTGGAGCCTAGTATTACGTTTTTCACACGCCATTATTGTCACAATATTTCACACGATAACACAGAAAAGCACAATTTGAAGAGCAAAGATAGGGGAATACATTAACATAGCACTGAAAATAATATCTAGTTAATTACCAGCGCAGCTGCGAAATACTTCGTGCAAATCTACATGCATGCAACAACTGTTTTACAGTACAACAATGAAAGATTGCAACTACAAAGGAGATTCTCTCTACAATTACGCGCTAGCAATAAACAATAGCTACACTAATTACACAAACTACAAGAAAAAAAAATCAGAAGATTCCAGTGAGGTATCCTCGGCTAAGGGTCGACATATGAAACGTCCCCTTTGAACAATTCTACATGACTGTGCTTAACCTGACACACAATATTTTTTGCGCAACGCAATCTGACTTTGAAAACTCCCTACTAAAGAATGGCCCTGACAAACATTAAACTATACCTTTCACAAATCACTTACCTCACAAAAATCTTCGCTGCTCAAGCTACTGCAATACAGCAAGCGCCACTACTGCCAGCTAAATAAAAGATTCAAACTACTAAAGGCACTAACTACTGATAGGGATAGTTAGCAAATGAAAGATATTAATAGAGAACAAACAATGTATTTACCTTAATATCATCACAAGTCATAATATATATATCAGTTCATGACAAATTGCAAACCTCCGCCATCTCTCTCCCCACATCCACCACTGCTGGCGGCTCACCTCCAACTGCGCAACGCTACGCACTGTTCACATCCAGCTGCCTAACACTACAATGGCGAGTATTACAACAATGCAAAGCAGACACAGACTGCCCACAGCACAGCCAGTGATTATCATACAGAGGTGGCGTTACCAATAAAAAACCTAAACAGCCTACTTACATAGAGAAAACATAAACAGCCTACTTACACGAGTACCATGACCAACTTGGAATTCCGATCATGCCTCAGCAGCGAAGTGATTTCACATCCGTGCTCGTATGAACTCTCTGTAACGTTTTGATGTGTAGAATAAATCCCTGAAGTTTCAGACATATGTCTTTATACGCCCTGTAGACAAAACACACACACCCTTTGGTCTCTTTACCGTGCGTTGGTGAACCCGGAGGACTACCAGTGACATTTAGTGAGACTATACGTTGCAACACTTGCAGGTGAGTGTCTGGCCAGAGGCCGATTTACAGTCTCCCAGTTAACGGAATCCCTAAGATTTGGCACTTACTGAGAGCGAGCCAGAGAGAGAGAGAGAGAGAGAGCGAGAGAGAGAGAGAGAGAGAGAGAGAGAGAGGGGGGGGAGGGGAAGGAGTGTCTGTCCACGGACGCACAGAGCAGCTGCGCCGCCTCACTTTGCACTCGCCCGCGCTGGTTGCTGCCTCCACGGAGCCCTTCAGGCACAACAGGTCGCAAATCTTGTGCCACCTCCTGGTTCTGCAAAAAATGGTTCAAATGGCTCTGAGCACTATGAGACTTAACTTCTGAGGTCATCAGTCCCCTAGAACTTAGAACCTAACTAACCTAAGGACATCACACACATCCATGCCCGAGGCAGGATTCGAACCTGGGACCGTAGCGGTCGCGCCGTTCCAGACTGTAGCGGCTAGAACGGCTCCGCCACCACGGCGGGCTCCTGGTTCTGCAGAAAGCTAACGTAACATTGTCTTACTAAGCATTTTAACTAAGCACGCCGGCCAAGTAAAAAAAGGCACACCCAGGGAAAAACATTACCCTGATGCCGGAATCCACCGCCTGTAGCCTTAAGAATGGCTTCAGTTTGGCGGGTAAAGGAATCCAAAAATCTCTTATGGTAACACATATTCATCTGAAGCGATTTCTTGATTATTAGTTTTCCACTTGCTGTAACGAGTCGTAGCTGTCTTCAAATATATTGGGTGATCAAAAAGTCAGTATAAATTTGAAAACTGAATAAATCACGGAATAATGTAGATAGAGAGGTACAAATTGACACATATGCTTGGAATGACATGCGGTTTTATTAAAGAAAAAAATACAAAAGTTCAAAAAAATGTCAAACAAACGGCGCTTCATCTGATCAGAATAGCAACAATTAGCATAACTAAGTAAGACAAAGCAAAGATGATGTTCTTTACAGGAAATCCTCAATATGTCCACCATTATTCCTCAACAATAGCTGTAGTCGAGGAATAATGTTGTCATCAGCACTGTAAAGCATGTCCGGAGTTATGGTGAGGCATTGGCGTCGGATGTTGTCTTTCAGCATCCCTAGAGATGTCGGTCGATCACGATACACTTGCAACTTCAGGTAACCCCAAAGCCAATAATCGCACGGACTGAGGTCTGGGGACCTGGGAGGCCAAGCATGACGAAAGTGGCGGCTGAGCAAACGATCATCACCAAACGACGCGCGCAAGGGATCTTTCACGTGTCTAGCAATATGGGGTGGAGCGCCATCCTTCATAAAGATCGTACGTTCCAGCAGGTGTTTATAAGCCAGGCTGGGGGTGATGTGATTCTGTAACATATCGGCGTACCTCTCATCCATCACGGTAGCAGTTTTGCTGTCCAGCGCCATCTGTCGGACATTTTGTAAACTTTGTTTTTTTTTTTCTTTCTTCTAATAAAACCCTATGTCATTCCAAGCATGTGTATTAATTTTTACCTCTCTATCTACATTATTCCGTGGTTTATTAAGTTTTCCAATTTATACTGACTTTTTGATCACCCGGTATTTTGTAGGCAGTTTCACAATATATATATAAATGACCTAGTAGATAGTGTCGGAAGTTCCATGCGGCTTTTCGCGGATGATGCTGTAGTATACAGGGAAGTTGCAGCTTTAGAAAATTGTAGCGAAATGCAGGAAGATCTGCAGCGGATAGGCACTTGGTGCAGGGAGTGGCAACTGACCCTTAACACAGACAAATGTAATGTATTGCGAATACATAGAAAGAAGGATCCTTTATTGTATGATTATATGATAGCGGAACAAACACTGGTAGCAGTTACTTCTGTAAAATATCTGGGAGTATGCGTGCGGAACGATTTGAAGTGGAATGATCATATACAATTAATTGTTGGTAAGGCGGGTGCCAGGTTGAGATTCACTGGGAGAGTCCTTAGAAAATGTAGTCCATCAACAAAGGAGGTGGCTTACAAAACACTCGTTCGACCTATACGTGAGTATTGCTCATCAGTGTGGGATCCGTACCAGGTAGGGTTGACAGAGGAGATAGAGAAGATCCAAAGAAGAGCGGCGCGTTTCGTCACAGGGTTATTTGGTAAGCGTGATAGCGTTACGGAGATGTTTAGCAAACTCAAGTGGCAGACTCTGCAAGAGAGGCGCTCTGCATCGCGTTGTAGCTTGCTCGCCGGGTTTCGAGAGGGTGCGTTGTTTCTGGATGAGGTATCGAATATATTGCTTCCCCGTACTTACACCTCCCGAGGAGATCACGAATGTAAAATTAGAGAGATTCGAGCGCGCACGGAGGCTTTCAGACAGTCGTTCTTCCCGCGAACCATACGCGACTGGAACAGAAAGGGGAGTTAATGACAGTGCCACGTAAAGTGCCCTCCTCACACACCTTTGGGTGGCTTGCGGAGTATAAATGTAGATGTAGAATGTAGATGTAGATACGTGCCCAGTGCGATTTAAGTCGGGACAATGGTAGTCCATTCGCCGAGTATCCTCTCGTTCCGAGAGCTCCTCCACCTTCTACGTTCACTGCGCTCGTACATTAACATCCATAAAAATGAAACCAGCACGCCTGAAAAGCCATACTTGCGAGGGGAGTACAGTACCACAGCATCGCTGACCGGTGTTCAAAGATTTGCGGGTGAGCGCGCCTATGAAACACAACGCATCTTCATACTGGAATCACTAACAAAGGGACCCTCCATACTGTAAATCACGGATTTGGATGCGCTTCAAATATGTTATACAGGCACAAACCCCGAGTACCTGGCTATTCGGTTTTTTAGCGACGAGCCTTGATTTTTGAGAAAAGCGCTTTTGAAGTTCATTGCGCAATTTGTAGACCCGTAGCATTACATATATTCCGAGCAAGTCAGCATAGCGCATGGTTCGTACATCGAATGTTTCAGGGTTTCCCTTCAAAATGCAATATGTATGACATGTGTACAATGTTTAGTTCTTGTGCAATAAATAATTGAAAGTGTTCCCGAACTTTATGTACACCCTGTATTTTCGATTAGCACTCGCTGCCAACGACCTCTGTTACTTGTTATATGTATTCTGACCTCTCTGTTCACTTGCAATTTTTACTACCTACAGCTCCGTTAAAGTTGTAGTATCCCACGGAAGCGGATGAAGATGCAGATAGGATTTCTCTTATCCCCATAGACGTCTATCCCTAACTTTCGTCTGAGCAAATCCCGTCCTTCTACAGCTGTTGGATGACGTCGTGACTGGAGCGCTGAGTGGTGACGAATGGTAATTCCGGCAGTTCCGCCCACCGGAGCAAGTTAGTGTCGGATGACCAACTGGCTGTGTTCCGCGCAGTAGGAGACGGGACGTCGTGTAGTGAAACATGCTTCAGACCTGTGCCTGATTTCCAGAAACCGATGTCAGCAAGCATGTTGCCAGTCAGCTTCTCCTGCTGTGTGGTGGCAGAAATGTCGCCGAGAGAGAGAGAGAGAGAGAGAGAGAGAGACGAGTCAGGCCTCCCAGGGGACAACACATTTCCAGCGGCTGTTGTGGCCGCAAACCGGTTTGACAGATGTGTGGGGCAGGGACGGCCTCTGGCCCGCTGCCACCACAGAGGCCTGACGAATCGCAGGCGACAATACTGTGCGCCAGGTCAGGACACACATGCACTCTGAGTGGCGGGGGACACCTCACTTAGCCTCATGTCTGGGTTAACTGGACCCCTCCGTACAGGCCGACATCACAACGGTGGACATAAACGACTGCTCGAGATCCTGTGTGCGTAACGCGTACACCCTAACGCGAATTACAGCTCTCCTTATTGACGCTAGACCTATACTTTGCACGCCACGACTGTCGCTCCTGCTTCTACATCTACATGGATACTCTGCAAATCACATTTAAGTGCCTGGCAGAGGGTTCATCGAACCACCTTCACAATTCTCTATTATTCCAATCTCGTATAGCGCGCGGAAAGAACGAACACCTATCTCTTTCCTTCCGAGCTCTGATTTCCCTTATTTTATCGTGGTGACTGTTCCGCTCTATGTAGGTCGATATCAACAAAATATTTTCGCATTCGGAGGAGAAAGTTGGCGATTCTAATTTAGTGAGAAGATTCCGTCGCAACGAAAAAACGCCTTTCTTCTTAATTATACCCAGCCCAAATCCTGTATAATTTCTGTGACACTCTTCCCCCCTCTTTCGAGGTAATACTAAACGTGCTGCCTTTCTTTGAACTTTTTCGATGTACTCCGTCAGTCTTACCTGGTAAGAATCCCACACCGCGCAGCAGTACTCTAAAAGAGGACGGACAAGTGTAGTGTAGGCAGCCTCCTTAGTAGGTCTGTTACATTTTCTAATTGTCCTGCAAATAAAACGCAGTCTTTGGCTAGTCTTCCCCGCAACATTTTCTGTGTGTTCCTTCCAATTTAAGGGGGGTAGGACGTCAAACGGGCCGACTTGGAGCAGGAGAGGCACCACAGGACATTTTAATTTACACTGTCTATACTTTTACAAATAAATTCATAAAACTTTGTCACCATGACCAGGAAGGATTGAGGACTCACACTTATCGCAGTGGAAGTTCAAAAACGTAGCAAAATTCCTTTTTTTACATGTGAAATTTCATCATTTCTTTCACTTATTACTGGCTGCATTTGTTACTATAGGTACACGTTTCTTCCTAAGTAAGAGAGATTCTTCCATGAATTTTTTCATAGCATACAAACAGTAGTTACAGGTGTATGAAACTCTAGAATTTCAAAAAAATTGTGGAAAAAATTGAGATAATTAACTATAAAACTTGAGTTTTTTCTAAACATGAAGTTTAAAATGTAACAGTTCATTCATTTTTTCATAAATTAAATAACGTCTAGAGTTTCTTACACCTGTAACTATGGTTTGTATGCTGTGCAAAAGTCATCGATGAATCTCTCTTACTTAGGAAAAAAAGTGTACCTATAGCAACAAATGCAGCCAGTAGTAAGTGAAAAAATGATGAAATTTCATACGTAAAAAAAAGTGTTTTGTTACGTTTTTGAGCTTCCACTGCTATGACTATGAATACTGAATCCTTCCTTGTCATGCTGTTAAAGTTTTATGAATTTATTTATAAAAGTACAGACAGTGGAAATTAAAATGTCCTGTGCTGCCTCTCCTGCTCCAAGTCGGCCCGTTTGACGTCTTACCCCCCTTAAGTTGTTCGTGATTGTAATACCTAGGTATTTAGTTGAATTTACTGCTTTTAGATTAGACTGATTTATCGTGTAAACGAGGTTTAACGAGTTCCTTTTAGCACTCATGTGGATGAACTCTCACTTTTCGTTATTTAGGGACAACTGCCACTTTTCGCACCATTCAGATATCTTTTCTAAATCGTTTTGCAGTTTGTTTTGGTCTTCTGATGACTTTATTAGTCATCCCCTCCTCTTCTTCGTACATGCACTTACCATCGGTGGATACGAAAATGACAGGTGTTGCTGTTCTTTGCGTCAGATTGAACAGCCACCACACAGCTCAGCGCTCTTCATGCTCGGCGTCATTCCCAAGCCTGGTAGCGTATACAGGGTGTCTCCGTAAGAACGTGCAGGAATGTAAGAAAACAGAGAGAACGCTCCACTGAATAATTTAAGGGAAGGTTTACTATCTTTGGCCTGAAAAAAGCATGTTCTTCGAGAATTTTTTTCTCGGGATGTGTTATAGATGTGTAAAAATTTGGTCAAAATGTTTATTGATATTTCCTCTACAAAATGGAATTTTTTCGACCGGAAATGTCGAAGAGCAAAGGCGGAAGTGCCGTAGACATGTATGTCATAGGTCAGCCGGCTCGTCTGAAATCAAAGTTGAGTTGACGTTAGCGAAGTATATAAGATTCTTTAGGAGTTGAACCTCGCTTATTTGGACCATAGGAAACAAAATGGCGGCCATTTGAAAGCAAATAGGGTTTTTTTCGTCGATTTTTCGACTTCGTTGGCCAAGTAAAAATATTTGTAGTTGATGGCTTGAAATAAAAGTGGTACAACTCCTAGACAATTTAGTTAGCTTCGTCGGAAACAATCATGCCAATAGGTTCAGTAGATTTGAAGTTACCATACCGCGCGATAGGAAAAAACGCGGTTGAAGTTTTGACTACATATAAATACAATATTATGCCATTTACGTTCAATCTGCTATTCCAGGTCCATAAACTAGTCCTTCTTCGTCCTCATAGAGGGCGTTCTGCTCGATCTGGGCCACCCTGCGCTGCTCCAGAGCCGCTCGTACGGCCAGTGACAAGCAGTTTTCGGCCACTCGAATCCGGTGGTCGCCCGAATGCTTGGCGAACTGCGTCGAATAGAGTCCCAGGGTGACGTCCATCGTTGTCATGGTCTTCAGAATTGCTGAACAGCCTTCGCTGAAGCTGTTCACTGCCAGGAATGTCGCAAAGTCTTCGCACCAGAATGCAAATGCTCGGAGGCTATCTTCCAAACACACGCGTTCAAACTGTCATGTGAATTTTGTGTGTTTCCTCCCAAGCACCGGTACAATAAGTCGTCCTCCGAAAGAAAAAAAAAAAAAAAACTGGTGCGTGAAAAAGGCCGATTTCAGGCAGGTGCATTTTTTTTTCAACCGCGAATAACAAAGACTTCTGTTCCGTATTCGGAAAAACCGTTTCAGGGGTGGATTCGAAACACTTTTATGGATCCAAAAATGCACTTTTAAAAAATCGATTTTTTGAACCAAAAGATAGTAAATCTCCACTTAAAGTAGGGAAACTGGGGTCGGAAAAGCCACATAATGAGATGTGGTAGTGAACTTATGTATCGCTTTGTCTAACATTACTTTTTTCCAGCCTATTTACAACTAACACGCGTACAAGTTTACAGGTACTATGTTATTTATCTACGTGAACCTACTTTATTATCTACAAGGAAACAAGGACGACGAGCTTGATTACCTGGAAGTCATGATACAGGTTTTGTTTACTTGTCCGTGCGGTGGCTCTGTTGTATCGTATTTACATTGACCCATGACAGAATGTGCTATGAATCAACGACAGTCCCATTTATTACTCAGTGCTGTCAGAGACATAAAGTACGATACGATGGAGCAGCACCGGTACAGGTTCGCGGAACTCACTAACGTGCACCTTGTGCATGGGTAAGTACGTCGCAATGCTCTCGCTATTGAAAGGCTGTACAGACAACGAATTCCTGACAGTCATCGTCCATCAGGACCAATCATCATTTCTATCATTTTTCTCAATCGACGATGCGGGAGAATGGTTCATCTGGAAGAAGAAACGAGAGATCTGGCAACATAAGGACCATTCGCACATCTGATTTTGAAAAGACGGTCTATGAGAAAACCTGAGCTGAATCTCCTTGATTACTTCCTACGGGGGTATCTAAGGTCACTTGTGTATGAGACCCCAGTGGATACAGAGATGGATTAGTTGCCAGAATTGTAGCTGCCTAAGATGTGATTGGAAACAGGGCTATTTGTCAAACTCCTTCTCCCGAACAGGTAGTGAAGGCCCAAAGGTACCGACCGGCCGCCGTGTCATCCTCAGCCCACAGGCGTCACTGGATGCGGATATGGAGGGGCATGTGGTCAGCTCACCGCTCTCCCGGCCGTATGTCAGTTTCTGAGACCGGAGCCGCTACTTCTCGATCAAGTAGCTCCTCAGTCTGCCGCGCAAGAGCTCAACAGCGCTCGGCAGACCGGATGGTAACCCATCCAAGTGCTATCCCAGCCCGACAGCGCTTAACTTCCGTGATCTGACGAGAACCGGTGTTACCACTGCGGCAAGGCCGTTGGCGATATTTGTCAAGGTGCGACAATATTGTTCGCCCATGTCATGCTGGCATTGAGGTTGATGGCCGTCAGTTTCAGCACATTTTGTAAGGTACAGTACAAATGGTACGTTCATTGTGTCAGGGATAGTATTTGCAGTCCACTGTAACTAATGTAAATAAAAAAAGGTACATCGTAATGTGATTTTATTCCTATTATCTCCTTAGTGTGACTTCTGCGACCCAGGTTCCTCAAATTGTTCAGTGGAGTATCCTGTGTGTCCTGTTAAATTTTTGCACGCTCGTACGGAAACACCCTGTATAAGAAGTGTGAAGAGGGGACGATGTTGAGCGATCCCTGCGTGACCGAGCGAGGTGGCGCAGTGGTTAGCTCGCTGGACTCGCATTTGGGAGGACGACGGTTCAATCCCGCGTCCGGCCATCCTGATTTAGGTTTTCCGTCATTTCCCTAAATCGCTTCAGGCAAATTCCGGGATGGTTCCTTTGACAGGGCACGGCCGACTTCCTTCCCCATCCTTCCCTAATCCGATGAGACCGATGACCTCGCTGTTTGGTCTCTTCCCCCCAAATCGATTAATCAAAAAAACTGCGTGGTACACGGAGATGCTCCCCAGTTGGCGTGGGGGAGACAGGTTTGCTAACATCTGTCAATTAGATAGGAGCCTAATGATGAGCCTCCGTTTGGCCGGCTGGTCGAATCGTGCAATATTGAGATATGTGGGGCATTCGATGTTCATTGGGCTGGTGCTGAACTGAAGGTAGGCACAGTAGTTGCCAAGGTTCCGCTCGCATTCGGGAGGACGACGGTTCAATCCCGTCTCCGGGCGTCCTGATTTAGGTTTTCCGTGATTTCCCTAAATCGTTTCAGGCAAATGCCGGGATGGTTCCTTTGAAAGGGCACGGCCGATTTCCTTCCCACTCCTTCCCTAACCCGAGCTTGCGCTCCGTCTCTAATGACCTCGCTGTCGACGGGACGTTAAACACTAACCACCACCACCAAGGTTCCGGCCGCCCTCGTCCCACCACCACAAGCGAGCGTCGCCGTGTTTCTCAGCAAGCACGCCCCCCTGCACCTGTCACCCGAGAACAGGTTACGGACTCCCTGCTAAATTCTGCGTCGTTACGCACAATTGGTCAGAAAGTAGCAGCAGCCTGGCTAAGTAATTTGCGTCCCGTGCGTAGGCTGCCGTTAACGCAACACGACACAAACGGGCGCGCTTTGAGTGCTGTCGCCTCTGCTTACGGAGTGGCCGTGAGGTTCTAGGCGCTACAGTCTGGAACCGAGCGACCGCTACGGTCGCAGGTTCCAATCCTGCCTCGGGCATGGATGTGTGTTATGTCCTTAGGTTAGTTAGGCTTAATCAGTTCTAAGTTCTAGGCGATGACCACAGATGTTAAGTCCCATAGTTCTCAGAGCCATTTAGAACACTTGAGAAGGCAGCAGTGACGAGATGAGGTAATGTGGTGTAAGGTACCGATGACAGATGGGTTTGTTCGGTACGCTATTTGAGCCATTTTTGAGCCAAGCCACTGCTTATGCACTGCGTTACATTGTCTTCAGTGATGAATAGAGTTTTCTCACTACCGCGAACGAAGGCGACCAGGGAACTGGTCCCATGCTTCCAGTGTGTTTTGGAGAGCCACAGCGGTGTTACTCGTGGCGTCAGGTTGTGAGAGTCGCCATCGCGGACCAACGAGATACACGGGCAGTGCAACGAACTCGTGACGTCACACTGCTGAGAAAGCAGAGAATTTTGGACAGTCGTTTCAAACGTAGTCACTGCCTCGCTGACAAACAGAAATTATGCGAAATGAAAGCAGCTGTCAAAAGGTCAATGAGAGGTTCTTTTAACGAATTTGAGAGCAAGGTTCTTCATCTGCAGATTAAAAAAAAAAAAAAAAAAAAAAGAAAAAAAGAAATTGGTTGTACGTAAAATCTGTGAACGCTACAAATAATTAAATACCTTCTCTTGCTGACAGTACGGGAAATGTAGCGGTTGATGATAAACAGAAGGCCGGGGGGTGGGGGGAGGCGGCGGCGGCTCTACCTCGGACGTCAGCTGCGTCTCAGAGACTGTACGCAGGATATCAATGATCAGTTACAACGGCTAGAGGCCCTCTCGCCTCAGTGATACGTGGTACTTACTGGAATTAAGGAAAAGTTGGAAGGGAGGAGACTCCAACGTAAATTCCCTTTCACACAACCTGTTTATTTACCAAAATATAACGTTTGTGTTAGAGATAATAGAAGCATTTAACCATAAAATTATCTTTAACAAAAATGAACAAATTTGCAAAATTCTTTTGACCTTAAACCTTAAATGGAATAAGCTTTTAATCTATGTAAAAGAAATCTCAAGTGCTGTATTGCAAACCAGGCAAGAATATGATTACAAGACGGCCGGACCTGCAGCCCATCCGTTATCGGGTGAAACAGCGGTGTTTACTGCTGCGCTGGACACAGTCTGTCTTATTAAATGCCCTTCTACGACGCATGAAACTATATAAGCACCATTGATGACAAGAGTAATTCAATTACTCAAAACATATTACTTCACATTTAATTTGAAAGCTGCATGTCGAAAGTATTTGTATGGAGTGTAGCCATGCAAGGAAGTGAAAAGTGGACGATAAATAGTTTAGACAAGAAGAGAATAGAAGCTTTCGGAATGTGGTGTCACAGAGGAATGCTGAAGATTAGATGTGTAGATCACATAACTAATGAGGAAGTATTGAATAGAATCGGGGAGGAGCTTGTGGCACAACTTGACTAGAAGAAGGACCGGTTGGTAGGACATGTTCTGAGACATCAAGGGATCACCAATTTAGTATTGGAGGGCAGCGTGGAGGGTAAAAATCGTAGAGGTAGACCAAGAGATGAATACACTAAGCAGATTCAGAAGGATGTAGGTTGCAGTAGGTACTGGGAGATGAAGAAGCTTGCACAGGATAGAGTAGCATGGAGAGCTGCATGAAACCAGTCTCAGGACTGAAGACCACAACAACAACATGTCGAAAGGTCCGGGGTTAAGATGAGCACCTGTGCTTAAAGGTTAAACAGGTTAGGAAACAATTTCACAATGATAAGGCTTATTTCAAAGCAACCAACCTCTTAATTTTAATCGCCAACAAAGGTGCAGCGGGGTGCCAACCCTTCCCTTCCTCACAATTGAGTAAAGCCCTTGTGACGGTTGGCTGTTAATATCTTCTAGGTTATTAACACCCCTCTGAAGGAACGTCTTAAAACATCACTTGTGAACACTTATTACAAGAGAACTTACTCGACGGAAGCACTAGATCCAGCTAAAATACAGCAATAATGACACGGTGTTTCAAACACGGAAGAGAAGAGCTTAGTACAATGGGTTGTTAAGATTATAACTAATGACTGAGAAATACAATTATAATCAAAGAATTGAACCGGTTAACAGCTAAATCTAACCACAAGGTCTCTCTCTTTTTTTAACAGCAACCTGTGCCTCAGTACAATTGTTCCGGCTGTATTTACAAGCAAGAGCTGATTAATTAGAACATTAATGATCTAGTACAAACCAGAAATGAAAGGCAATTTAATAGCGGGACAAATTTTCAAACGACAAAAAAACGGTTCAAATGGCTCTAAGCACTATGGGACTTAACATCTGAGGTCATCAGTCCCCTAGAACTTAAAACTACTTAAACCCAACTAACCTAAGGACATCAGACACATCCATGTCCGAGGCAGGATTCGAACCTGCGACCGTAACAGTCGCGCGGTTCCAGACTGTAGCGCCTAGAACCTCTCGGCCACCCCGGCCGGCTTCAAACGACACCTAGTGTCTTAGTACAATACTACCACCTATATGTACGGGCAAAGAGCCGACCGCGTAAAACTCGGAGGGTCGGGTACAAACCAGAAAATAATGAGGGCAGGGTAGACAATGAAACAAATCACCACGAGGATTACAGAATGTTACTCCCCTTTATCAGCAAGCAGTTCCATGGATCCACGGTGCGTCGCAGCGGTTACTGAGTGGTGCCGATGAGAGCCAGGTGGAAGAGGGCAGCCGAGCCGCGAGCGGTCGTCCGACACGGGTGCTGCCAACCAACTTACGGGATGTCGGCCTGCGGCTTGTAGTCGCCGCTGACCCCGGTGAAGTACTCCGGTATCTTGCCTCTGCGCAGGCCCTCCTTGCGCAGCTCGTGGCTTCGAACACTGACAAGTGGCTCATACTGCCGAATCCTTTCTAAATTTGAATCGACTTTTTAACTAGTGCTGCCAACATCACACACCGTCAAACCGTCGTGTTTCCCTTCGTTTCGCCACCCCTTCTCGGTGGTCTGCTGTTTTTGTCAGGCGGTGTATATGAGCGTGCTGGAGAATAAACACTCACATAATTTCCCATGTTCTTATAAACCTCAAGTTAGGATTTATAACTATACGTTTACGTAATGTGTATACATAAAAATACAGTTATAAATGTCCCCGTTCGTGGTCGCTAATTATAACAGTATGTTTACTTTTGTGCTATAACTATACGTTTACGTAATGTGTATACATAAAAATACAGTTATAAATGTCCCCGTTCGTGGTCGCTAATTATAACAGTATGTTTACTTTTGTGCTATAACTATACGTTTACGTAATGTGTATACATAAAAATACAGTTATAAATGTCCCCGTTCGTGGTCGCTAATTATAACAGTATGTTTACTTTTGTGCTATAACTATACGTTTACGTAATGTGTATACATAAAAATACAGTTATAAATGTCCCCGTTCGTGGTCGCTAATTATAACAGTATGTTTACTTTTGTGCTATAACTATACGTTTACGTAATGTGTATACATAAAAATACAGTTATAAATGTCCCCGTTCGTGGTCGCTAATTATAACAGTATGTTTACTTTTGTGCTATAACTATACGTTTACGTAATGTGTATACATAAAAATACAGTTATAAATGTCCCCGTTCGTGGTCGCTAATTATAACAGTATGTTTACTTTTGTGCTGTAACATATAGCTACAATCAGCGGTGGAAACATATTTGCGAACGCCGACCGTGTGCGGCTGTCTCTTGTTGGATCGTCTGATCAGTCGGAAGTTGCATTGCAGAGGAGAGTAAATGCCTATTCAAAATATAATTATTTTTGGATAGCTCTACATGAATTTCCTAAGGGACCGTAGTTTATCGTGCGTTTACCAGTAGAATATGGCGCGGAGAAAATATTTCGCCGCATGCAACTTCCGTCCGATATCGACGAAAGAATTAGTGACTGTGAACTCTCTATTTGGCAGAAACACAAAGAAAATTAAATAACTTCATGAAAGAGTGAGACATAGATTCTATACTAAATAAATAGCCCATACACCAGTTCCATTTAACTCTGAATTTATGGCAATTAATAGATGAACTTATGCTGCAATGAAGGATTTAACATGGACGCCGTTTTGACTGGCACTTCTCGTAATGAAAATAATTCCTTTGACGTTTTCACACACTGGACTCACATTCGGGAGGACGACGGATCAATCCCGTCTCCAGCCATCCTGATTTAGGTTTTCCGTGATTTCCCTAAATCGTTTCAGGCAAATGCCGGGATGGTTCCTTTGAAAGGGCACGGCCGATTTCCTTCCCAATCCTTCCCTAACCCGAGCTTGCGCTCCGTCTCTGATGACCTCGTTGTCGACGGGACGTTAAACACTAACCACCACCACCACATTTTCACATACACGCCGCACAATAAATCTACTGCTATGCAGTATCGCGCTTTTAGAATTGCACTTTTACTTTACACTAAAATAATATTATTTTTAACAATAATAATAGGGCGGCAAGACATGCGCGTCCGACACAAGTTACAAGAGACAAGAGAAAATGAGTAACTGAGTAACTGATCATCGAGAATATCTTTTACACCAAAAGAATGTGTAAAAGCGTTCTTCTTCTGTCCGTTTTCCGCGCCGCGGTTTTCAAAGTCAGTAACTCACTGCATCTCTGACGGCGCTTCGACAATGAACAAGTCACGTCACAGGTCGTTCACCTTTTGCATTCTCGCAACACTATTTGCTGACTGTAGCTGTTGCCGAGCGACTGCTCGATTAGTGAATGATTTAAGGTGATAAGGCAATCACATAATGTTACAGATTACAGTGGGTGGATTCTGTTGTTACCGCCGTGCCTGGAGAGGTCGAGACGCACGCGCCACAACGCCAGTTTCCTGCAGCCCAGCACATGCAGCTAGTGCTCCTCTCCCACCCTGCCCTTACATCGCAGCGCCGCGGCTTTTCTCAGAAGTGTGTCGACACCGGCGCGGTGGCCCGTGCTGCGCGTTGCTGAGTTACTCCCTCCACCCGACCACTTGCTGCTCGTCTGCAGCGACTCGCTGCACCTTTTAATATTTCTGGCTTTATAGCCTTCATCTACACGGAGCTCTTCTTAGAGCACTTCAGAAGGCAGCAGTGGCGAGATGAGGTAATGTGGTGTGAGGTACCGACGATAGATGGTTTGTTCGGTACGCCTATTGTGAGAGAGACCGGCTAAATTGTGGTCCTTCTCCGCGATCGGCTGCTGCGTTATGAAGTTGTGCGCCAAAATGATAGCTTCTGTATTTACTTCCATTCCATGTAAAAGCATCTCTCAATGCAGGCTCTCATACCATTGTCCGCAGCTCGTGGTCGTGTGGTAGCGTTCTCGCTTCCCGCGCCCGGGTTCCCGGGTTCGATTCCCGGCGGGGTCAGGGATTTTCTCTGCCTCGTGATGACTGGGTGTTGTGTGATGTCCTTAGGTTAGTTAGGTTTAAGTAGTTCTAAGTTCTAGGGGACTGATGACCATAGCTGTTAAGTCCCATAGTGCTAAGAGCCATTTTTTCTCATACCATTATTTCAAAAGTATTAATTACCAGCAGATCCGTCAACTATTGCTAAACGAAAATGCAGACGATGCACTTCGGAGATCTTCGGGTCGCCCCTATTGTGGATGGCGGGCGAGGTGGAAGTGGTTCGGCATTCTCGGAAGACAGACTGTTTTCGTCGGTATCGGTTGAGAACTTATGTACCAATCTCCGGTTGCTTGGACATTTAAATACTTTAAGGAACCATTTGCACTCGAGCGCAGACGATATTTAATTTACTGAACTTAGATTATATATATCGATTTTTTAAGACAAGAGAAATCAAAACAAAGGAATTAACACCGTTCTCTTGTCGCAGCCAGTAGGCATCAGCCCACTCTTACGTCATTCGTTGTCCTAGAAGGACGTAATATTTTGTGTGGCTCCACAGTTAGCCATATTGATACTTATTTGCAGAAAAGAGGCGCAGAATTAATAATTCGCTCTCATTTGTGAATTATCTGCAATTATTTACCTAGAATTTTACGTAAGTGTCATTCATATCGTAATGTATATGTTGAAATGAATACATGTTTTATTTAAGCGTATGCTTTCCTCTGTTTTGGTAGTTTTAGTCACCGCGTTGTCATGATTGAAGCTGAGGTCAGATATCAGATTTTGTCTACAAAAAATATATAATGAGTCCTGGCTACCTTCCGTACATCTTCTGACGTGCGAACCTCGATAAATTCACGACGTAAATTGCATTTACTTTATTGTGTGACCTCAATGAACAATGCTACGTAAGATTTTATGAAACATTAAGAAATTCAATTCCAATCTTAAAGGCTAAACAAACTTTGATCTCTCAATTACTTATCCAAACAACAATAATTATTATTATTACAAATTATTATATGTTATTATTTTATTTTTATTTGTTAAACTACGAACAATTTGATGCTACCTAAGACATACGCAATTTACTGACAAGGGAACCTCCCCATCGCACCCCTCTCAGATTTAGTTATAAATTGACACAGTGGATAGGCCTTGAAAAACTGAACACAGATCAATCGAGAAAACAGGAAGAAATTGTGTGCAACTGTGAAAAAATAAGCAAAATATACAAACTGAGTAGTCCATGTGCAAGATATGCAACATCAAGGACAATGTTGGCTCATGGGCGCAGTGGTCCCGTGGTTAGAGTGAGCAACTGCGGAACGAGAGGTCCTTGGTTCGAATCCTCCCTCAAGTGAAAATTTTACTTTCTTTATTTTTGCAAAGTTACGATCTGTCCGTTCATTCATTGACGACTCTGTTCACTGTAATAAGTTTGGTGTCTGTGTTTTGCGACCGCACCGCAAAACCGTGCGATTAGTAGGCGAAAGGACGTGCCTCTCCAATAGGAACCAAAAACATTTGATCGCAAGATCATAGGTCAACCGATTCCTCCACAGGAAAACACATCTGATATATTCTTTACGACACTGGTGACGGCATGTGCGTCACAAGACAGGAATTTGTTGTCGACCCACCTAACTTGCACACTTGGCGAATGGGTAAAAAGATTCTTCTACCTTGCTCGATTTAGGTTTTCTTGTGGATATGATAATCACTCCCAAAAAAGTGATGAAAACATAAGAGTTTGTCACATAAACTGCAACAAATGAATGCAACGGTTTCACAATCGCACAGTTTTCCCTGTGGTCTGTCAAAACATATGTTTTTTACGTTTTCAAATGTTTCCATGCGTAGGCCGTCAAATCCTGTATATATCCAAGCAAATCTGAACATATCCTGGAATTTTGGAGAACGAAGTTGATTATGTGTGAGTGCCTGAACTCTGATAATTATCTGAAAATAAAAAATTAAACTTTTCACTCGAGAGAAGTTGAACCAAGGACCTCTCGTTCCGCAGCTGCTCACGCTAACCACGGGACCACGGCGCTCGTAGGCTGACATTCCCCTTGATGTTGCCTACCTTGCCCATGGACTACTCAGTTTGTATATTTTGCTTATTTTTTCATAGTTCCACACAACTACTTCCTGTTTTCTCGATTGACCTGTGTCCAGTTTTTCGAGGCCTATCCACTGTGCCAACTTATAACCAAATCTGAGGGGGGTGCGATGGGGAGGTTCCCTTGTGAGATGCTTGTTTTTTATGAACGTGTGAAGAACTGAAATGACCCTACGCGCGCGCAAACACAAACACACACACACACACACACACACACACACACACCTAAATATTTCGGCCACACCGGTGTTTATTTTATAATATTCAGCGAGCTTCATGGACTTACGCAACTAAATGAAAGGCAGTTGTTTTTTGCCATATGCGTTTCGCTTCTTTTACTTATGAAGCACCTTCAGAGACCACTAATACATGTTTCTTTTTATGGATATAATGAATGTATTATGTAGTAGTTACAGTATGTTACTATGTTAGAATTGTCATGTTTTTCTCTTGTTTCTTATTTGAGAAACAACTTTTGTAGCACAAATATCGTGAAGTTACATTCTCATTTGGAGTCACGATTTCCAGTGTTGTTAGTCCATATGTCTAGGACCACATGCATGGGCTAACAACATTGGAAATCCTGAAACCAAATGATAATTTAACCTCACGATATTTGTGCTACGGAAGTGTTTTCTAGTGTGAGAAACAAGAGAAAACAATGACAAATGTACCACAGTAACATATTGTAACTACTACATAACATACATGTGAAATAAAACATGTACTACAGGTCACGGAAGATGCTTCATAAATAAAATAAGCGAAACGCGTATGGCAAAAAAGGAGACTGCTTTTCATTTAGTTGCATAGATGAAAAATACTTCCATGAATTTTTAAGCAACGACGGAGAACGGAAAAAATGAGCATTCAGCGAATTCAGGGTATCATTTGGAGTGCCCCAGGGAAGTGTGGTAGGTCCGCTGTTGTTTTCTATCTACATAAATGATCTTTTGGATAGGGTGGATAGCAATGTGCGGTTGTTTGCTGATGATGGTGTGGTGTACGGGAAGGTGTCGTCGTTGAGTAACTGTAGGAGGATATAAGATGACTTGGACAGGATTTGTGATTGGTGTAAAGAATGTTAACTAACTCTAAATATAGATAAATGTAAATTAATGCAGATGAATAGGAAAAAGAATCCCGTAATGTTTGAATACCCCATTAGTAGTGTAGCGCTTGACACAGCCACGCCGATTAAATATTTGGGCGTAACATCAGAGAGAGATATGATGTGGGATAAGAATGTAATGGCAGTTGTGGGGAAGGAGGGTAGTCGTCTTCGGTTCATTGGTAGAATTTTGGGAAGATGTGGTTCATCTGTAAAGGAGAGCGCTTATAAAACACTAATACGACCTATTCTTGAGTACTGCTTGAGCGTTTGGGATCCCTATCAGGTCGGATTGAGGGATGACATAGAAGCAATTCAGAGGCGGGCTGCTAGATTTGTTACTGGTAGGTTTGATCATCACGCGAGTGTTACGGAAATGCTTCAGGAACTCGGGTGGGAGTCTCTAGAGGAAAGGCGGAGTTCTTTTCGTGAATCGCTACTGAGGAAATTTAGAGAACCAGCATTTGAGGCTGACTGCAGTACAATTTTACTGCCGCCAACTTACATTTCGCAGAAAGACCACAAAGATAAGATAAGAGAGATTAGGGCTCGTACAGAGGCGTATAGGCAGTCATTTTTCCCTCGTTTCTGTTTGGGAGTGGAATAGGGAGAGAAGATGCTAGTTGTTGTACGAGGTACCCTCCGCCACGCACCGTATGGTGGATTGCGGATTATGTATGTAGATGTAGAACTTTTAAGAAGCAAATGAGGGATAATTAAGAAAGAGATGAAGTGCTCTCGCTTATTTTTGTGTCTGTGAATCTAAAACCTTTGGTGGATTCCAGCTCCGTTGATAGTGTCGATACACTCCGTGAACGAGACGTCGATGGTTGCCAGTGCATTCGGAACGCGCCCCCGATTTTCGACGTGTACCGCATCGATTAGGACACGTGGTGAAGCCTCCCACCACATGAATCGATTTTGCATTCTGACGTGCAGGCGTTTTCAACTGCATTGATCCTGCTTGCGAACGTGTTGTATTGTGAACCCATACTCGAGAACCTACAAAGAGTTAAGACGACATGTAAAGCTGGAGATGACGAAGACACGTTTGTAGTGTGGCCACATAGCGCGGAAAAGCTAAAAGAGCTGCTGGAACATTTAAACTTCACCCATTCCGATATATAATTCACGATGAAACTAGAAAAAGATGGCCAAGTACGTTCCCTGGACGCGTTAGTTAACACAAGACCTGACGGATACCTGGGTAACAGTGAATACAGGACACTACACACACTGGCCTCTGTGTTCACGCATCGAGCCTCACAGAGAAATTAGTTGCTAGTGACTCTGGTCCATAGAGCTCAAACGCTTATTGACAGGGATAGCTCCACCAAAGAACTGCAGTAGGACTGGTGTTGCCGAAAAAATGGGTACAAAGATAATCAAATTGATCGGCCAATATAGTCAAAATCGAGAAAGCCTGAGAACGAGATTCAGACTGAGGAAGACGTGCCAAAAATCGTGTGTCTATCTTATCCAGGCCCAAAATCCGGAAAGATCGATAGACTCTTAGGGAAACATGGCATCCATGTATTTCGCTCCTTTCAACTACGAGAAAAAGTATTCTTTCTAGTGCTAAAGATGACCTAGGTCTCCGAAAGCAGAGGTTTATTGCACTGCATGTTAATGTGGCATGTCTTATGTTGGGCAGGTTATCAGAACAGTCCAGGAGAGATGTAAGGAACATCAGTGGTCACTCGACTGAAACACCGAGCAGATCAGTTGTCGCCGAGCACTGCCTCCAATAGACTCGTGTACTGAAATACCATAATACCAATATCGCTGTGCTGACACCAAGTTTCTTGGACAGCATAATTAAGAGTTTACCGAAATAAAGACGTCAGAAAAGCTAGTAAACAAGGACGGCAGTTTCCCAATGTAGATAACGTTCAATATATTCAAATCTCGCCGGCCATCACATTCACCCGAGATGCAAAACGCTGGGAACATTTTCGTTTCACGGAATATCAGTGCGAACTCTGAAAAACAAAGAGCAGCAAAGGGCGTACTGTGCTATAAATGGCGGCAAGATACCGACAGTAGTTCAGTGTGGAGTCCAGGCAGCGATAGCAGACTACAGTAGAACTCGCGGCACCCACACAAGACGGATAGGTCGGTTGTCGAGATATCTGGCGTAAAACGGAAATTAACTATCCATCTTTTGATATGCAGCTCCTTGTATTGGCCGCGTTTGCAGTTAAAAATTGTTGGATGTGAGGTCCGCCAGTTATGCAAAACGCCGTTTTTCTCAGTACCCAAACATGTTTCGGCACCACTGTGCCATCATCAGTAGGTTTACGTTTTTTTGTTTATTCTGCAATGTGAACATTTTGTTAAATGATATAAAATTATGTGCATTTTTACTTCAAACAACAGATCATTTCTTTTTATAAATACCTTTGCATTTGGTGTGCATGAACTTTCTGGGTTTTTGTGGGGAGTTAACCTATCTTCTAGAATTTAATTTAGTTTTTCGCGATGTTTTCGCGCCTATTTTCGTATTTACTTAAGTTTTCGTGTGGCAAGCGCTTCCATTCTGGCCGTGCGATCCTAGGCGCTACAATCTGGAACCGAGCGACCGCTACTGTCGCAGGTTCGAATCCTGCCTCCGGCATGGATGTGTGTGATGTCCTTAGGTTAGTTAGGTTTAAGTAGTTCTAAGTTTATGGGACTGATGACCTCAGCTGTAAAGTCCCATAGTGCTCAGAGCCATTTGAGCTTCCATTCTTCACATCATGCTCATATATTGGGATGCAAACGTAACTAAAAACAAGTATTTTCCACAAATAACGTAGTAAAATACTTTTCCACTACACCAGAACACAGTGTGATTGTGGTTTGTTATGTGTCCCAGCCCAGTCAGTGTTCATTTGTTCACCAGAGTGTTCGGCGCCAAATTTGCATTTTATCTTTGTGTGTGTGTGTGTGTGTGTGTGTGTGTGTGTGTGTGTGTGTGTGTGTAGACTTTATCTGTTTGTGCTGTTTTTATTTGTAAAGTTCCTTTAATGTGATATATAGTGTGCCCTTGCAGAGTGTAGTGTATTCGTTTAAGACCTGTTTTCCTTCTGCTATGGCCTTCTGTATATGGGAAGTTTCCTCAATTGTCAGTTTGCTGTATAGGCTGTGGTAGGATGCCCTAAAACAACTGTTCCTTTTTAAGTTGGTCCGTACTGCGTTTTAGCTTGTAAGACCAACGGGATTTTTGACTGCCAAATGTTGGTCTAACGTTTTATACCAAACACCTGAAAATAGTTACACACCCGAATCTGAGCAATAGACATACATACGAAATAAGGGCATTCTGAGCGAATTTGAAACAGTGTTTGTCTCAAAACTCGATCTAATATTATATTTAACCTCCTTTTTTTTTTTTTTTTTTTTTTTTTTTAACCCCGATGATGCGTTTCGTCTTATACGAGTCGTCTTCAGATTGGCCTGCGAGAAGAAAAATACAACCTCTCATTATATGGCATCTCTTCGATTTCGCAAAATTCGGCTAGCAAGATAAAAAAATATTTCTTCAGCGCAACTCACCGACATCCCCGGGAGTGGCGAACACACTGTTCAGGCTTCGACTGACGCCTCCTGTTTATGACAATCAGAGAAGAAACTGCGCAGGCGCGAACGCTTTGAATTCCAGTGACCAATAGCTTAGATCAGCAGATCGGTAGCCGGAAAAACAGCTACGCCACCTGTCGGACGATTGCGGAATATCTACGATGACATCTGACGTCTCGCATGAGGACCATACTTACAACTAGTACGTTGGAAAAGCGTCAAGCAACACACGGATAACGTTAACAAGAACATGTTACGAAGGGATGAAAAACACAGAAGTATAAATATAACACTTCTGTTTGTTTATGTTCCCGCGAAGGTATAGGTAATGACAGCTGGCCCTGTACTGACAAGGGAACTTCCCCATAACATCCCCCTCAGATTTAGTTATAAGTTGGCACAGTGGATAGGCCTTGAAAAACTGAACACAGATCAATCGAGAAAACAGGAAGAAGTTGTGTGGAACTATGAAAAAAACAAGCAAAATATACAAACTGAGTAGTCCATGCGTAAGATAGGCAACATCAAGGATAATGTGAGCTCAGGAGCGCCGTGGTCCTGTGGTTAGCGTGAGCAGCTGCGGAACGAGAGGTCCTTGGTTCAAGTCTCCCCTCGAGTGAAAAGTTTAATTTTTTATTTTCAGACAATTATTATCTGTCCGTCTGATGCGAGGTAACTGCGCCGTAGTATGGGGACGCTACACCTAAACAACATATTCCTGTCATGTGATGCACATGCCGTGACCGGTGTCATACGTAATATATCAGACGTGTTTTCCTGTGGAGGAATCGGTTGACCTATGACCTTGCGATCAAATGTAGAGGCACATCCTTTCGTCTACTAATCGCACGGTTTTGCGGTGCAGTCGCAAAACACATACACTAAACTTATTACAGTGAACAGAGACGTCAATGAATGAACGAACAGATCATAACTTTGCGGAAACAAATAAAGTAAACATTTCACTCGAGGGAAGACTTGAACCAAGGACCTCTCGTTCCGCAGCTGCTCACGCAAACCACAGGACCACAGCGCTCCTGAGCTCAGACTATCCTTGATGTTGCATATCTTGCACATGGACTACTCAGTTTGTATATTTTGGTTATTTTGTTCATAGTTCCACACAACTTCTTCCTGTTTTCTCGATTGATCTGTGTTCAGTTTTTTAAGGCCTATCCAGTGTGCCAACTTATAACTAAATCTGAGGGGGGTGCGATGGGGAGGTTCTCTTGTGAGTAGTCGTTAGTGGGGTGAATAAATAAGAATAGAAAATTGCTTTTCCTTGCTCTTTGTCCTGGACATGAACTTGGGGTTCAGGAGTAGCGAGTTTCACTAATAATGAAAACATCCTGGTGCACGGATTCGAACCCAGCCACATTTTTAATAAAAATCGTCAGCAGTAAGGGCCGAAGACTTCCGGCTTAAGAAGCCACCCTCGTTCTGCCAATTGCATTGTCAAAAGGACGGAGAAGCGTGCAGAGGTTCTGAACACTCTCGTGCACTTGGACGGAGAAATTAATCCTAAAAAGGCGGGAAAATTAGCAGTGGTCAACGGCCTGAAGATGCGGAAGACAGTGAAAACGACTGGATTATGTGAATGCACGAAACATATAGCCTATAACTGAAATTTACATGGTGATTTCTCTATCTGGAAACCATTCCCAATTATTCTCTCATCCTGCGCTGTGGAAGGGGACTGCCATGGGGAAAGCTACCATGAGATGATGAATGAATCACCAATGAAAGGATAACACCTCACGAGTCTGGGCGTGAAATTTTAGTCTGTGTGTGGTAGGGAAGCTAGAAATTCTGAAAAGGGAGGTATCAAAAGCGCGGTTTACATACAGCGGGGGTCAGAGAAGTGAAATCGGGAGAAGATCAGGAATTATGGTCAGACGAATGTATGTATGGTACTATCAACAATAGCAGAAAATGATATAACAGAAATAAGAAGCATGACAGAGAGTAAGTTGCTCTGAGCAGTTGAGTTTTCATTACAATCGACACCAAATGATACTAACAGTAGTTCAAATATACTTGCCGACATCGCTGGCGGACTTGGTAGAGGGACAGAAAATACTGGAGGATTTGAAAAGTACGATTCAGTATGTTAAGGGTAGGGAAAAATGTAATAATTATGGGTGACTGAAAGGTTGGGATAGGGAAGGAGCAGAACATGGAATCACGGGAGCCTATAGACTAGGTACTGGGAGTGACAGAGCAGCTAGACTAACAGGCTGTATTCTGGGAAAAGTCCCTGAGACACAGGAAGATTCCAGCTGGATTACATCATGCTCGGGAAGAGAAATGGCTCTGAGCACTATGGGACTTAACTGCTAAGGTCATCAGTCCCCTAGAACTTAGAACTACTTAAACCTGAGGACATCACACACATCCATGCCGAGGCAGGATTCGAACCTGCGACCGTAGCAGTCGCGCGGTTCCGGACTGAAGCGCCTAGAACCGCTCGGCCGCGAGGGATTAGCCGAGCGGTCCAAGGCGCTGCAGTCATGGACTGTGCGGCTGGTCCCGGCGGAGGTTCGAGTCCTCCCTCGGGCATGGGTGTGTGTGTTTGTCCTTAGGATAATTTAGGTTAAGTAGTGTGTAAGCTTAGGGACTGATGACTTTAGCAGTTAAGTCCCATAAGATTTCACACACATTTGAACATTTGAGAACCGCTGGGCCACCGCGGCCGGCTCGGGAAGAGATTCCGAAATCAGATACAGTAATGTAAGCAGCAGATACAGACTCAGATCACAATTTAGTAATGACGAAGCTCAGACTGAAGTTCAGGAGAGACGTCACAAAGAATTAATGTGTAAAGAAGCGGAACTCTGGACTACTGAGGAATAACGAGGTGTTACCGAAGTTTTCTAATGCTGTGGATACTACGATAGTGGGTAGAACAATAATCAGTTTAGCTGATTTCTCTTTAAAGTGCAATCACAGAAGGCGGTAAATTCAGGTACAAAAAAGCTAACTGCGAAGGAACATTGAGTAAAACAGGAAATATTGTAACCTCCATCTTACTAATCGGCCTTTCCTGCTTGCGATATAAAATATGACCGTGTATTTCTATCCTTAACAAAACAAATGTGCAGAAAATATGTAGGGTAAACTATTGAACGCCCCTCGTGTAACTGTGGATCAAGAAATTTCAATGCTCCTCTGAAAAACCGACCGGTTTTAACCATCCAGGAAAATCATGGGTGCTTCACCACTGATTCACTGTAAATGTGGAAACTAAACAATCCTCCGAAGCCGGCCGTTGTGGCTGAGCGGTTCTAGGCGCTTCAGTTGGGAACCGCGCTGCTGCTACGGTCGCAGGTTCGAATCTTGCCTCGGACTTGGATGTGTGTAGTGTCGTTAGGTTAGTTAGATGTAAGTAGTTGTAAGTCTAGGGGACTGATGACCTCAGACGTTCAGTCCCATAGGGCTCCGAGCCATTTGAACCATTTTGAACCAAATTTCCGAAGTGCGAGTGTTGAGCATAAGGGCAGACAAGTAAGCATATAGCGCAGACATGTTCATTACTAGCCTAACGGGACAGTCTGGAGACATCCTGAATACGACTGATAGTTTAATTAACTATATTTGTAACCTACATCGTATGCCTAATGAATTTTTTTCTATTCCTGAAGAAGTGATACCGATAAGTAGGAGGAAAGTGTACAACCGACCCTTCTGATGGAAAGACTACTAGAAACAATGAAACCGAATATTGGAAAATGAAAGTTATTTTGTGCATTCAAAATCCTGTACAAGATGATGGGAAAGAAAAACATGTATTATTAAACACTGACGTGGCAGCTAAAGGTTGCCACTTTTGTTTACACTAATTTTAAGTGAGTATGTAATAACGAAGAAAACTGAGAAGTCACTCTTACGTTATGTTTGCCATTAAATTTTGAAAAAGGCAATCGAGTAATGATTTGAAAATATGCAGTTAAACTGCATTTTAGTGCTGAACTTCGTCACATGAACAGTGACTTTCAGTGACCTCAGCATAACGTCATCAAAGAAATTTAGAAGAAAAGCAAGCACTTTTTACTTTGCCGTTACTTATTTTGCAAATTGGATTTCGTATTATTGTCTGAACAACTGAGCCTTTTTCACTGAACTGAACAGAATTAACTAGAATACGTACCAAACCAAACAGGCATGTGCTCCAAGTTATATGTAAAATAAATAAAACTTCCGCACTTGTGCATTTTCTTTAGATTTGGATTTTTTCCAGTGATTGATTTTCAAACTTGAAAAACGAAATTGCTTTACTTCAGTCTGTTGTACAACAGTTAATTGAAAGTAGACTGAGGCTAAAATTCTTAACAGAGAAATTATTCATCAATAAGGTGTCTGTAACCATTCAGTTTGTTTCTTATGACACTCAGCATATTAGGGAAAAAAAGGAACAAGGATCCTGCTTGGTAACAATGAGGACACAATCGTCCTGAGTTTAATTGATTATTATTTAAATAAATCTTATCAATCAAATCACATTTAGTTGTGCTGCTGGGTTAGCCGTTAATACTTTCTACCAATGAACATTCTTACTTCGTTGCTGTGCAAACGACGAAACTCGGAGCCGACGACGGAACTGTGTTGCTGGAACTGCTGCTGTTGTTGAAGGCGGTAGCATATTGTGGAGCCACAGCTAATTATAGGAGCGGGCAGTCGTAATTAATACAGCCTCTTCCGCCCGTCCACTGTTCGTACTCCTGGTCTAGACATCTGGCTGGCGCGCGTACGTGATGCCGCCGAAGTTGGTACACTCTACTGCGAGAGCATTATCACCACACTTCCGCACGCTACAAGCGCTGGAACCCGTCTCCCCTCTCTCCGCGCAACTGCCTATCCAAAGACTTTACAACGCACAAGCACTGCTATTATCGTTGCTAGTCGATGCCAATAACAATTCCTTTGGGTTTTTCCCAGAGCTCATAAGTTTCTCAGTAAAACACAGATAAATACAATGAAACGTCAACAGACTTCTACCTAAATGTACACATACGGTTATGCAATGTCCTTACTTATTAAAAGAAAGCATTTAAATCACACATATTTACATACAATTCAAAAAAGATTATATATCGGTAGCAGGTGCCATGCATCCTGCATTTTCGGTGTTACAATGTTCAAGTTAACATCGAAAGAAGAAAGCATAATTTTTTTAGGAAAATCAGGAAAGCAGTGATTTAGGAACGAAATAAACAGCAAGTGCAGGGACGCCAACGCGAAATGGCTGCGTATTTTGTATCAATGAAGACAGTCACGTAGAGCGAATTTTACTTCCGCATAGGAGTGCAAAGCTTTCATTTTCGGAGAACCATCCGTTTTTCCAGGCATATAGCTTTGACATGCATTTACATACGCTCTTCACGTACTTACGGCTAGGACGATAGTTTTCATGTAGCTTTCTCAAGTGTCGAATGTGCCCTCCACTGGATGCAAGTCAAATATCCAGGCCATAGTCCAAGTTGTCGCATACTTTCGCGAGCATGTCTGGAGTTGCTGCATTCACTGCTGTTTCTGTGGGAAGTGGTAGTTAATCCGACGTTGCTGGGAGGGGAGGCACACAGGCGCAGCCTTTCTCAATCCCCACAAAAAATACCACGTACCGTGAGACCGTGCGGCCGTAAAGACCAAAGGTGCGGTGCGGCGCGGAGCGCTTACGCCCATTGCAGCCAGTGGAGGCGTGCAGTGCATTGACGTGGTCGCGACGTAAATCATGCCACGCGGTTGTAACTGAGTTCCACCTGTTGAAACGAGAACGCAAAACGGCTGTTATTGCTGTCTGTTACCGCCGTCTGAGTGCACAGTGTGCAATCAACGAGAGAGAGAGAGAGAGAGAGAGAGAGAGAGAGAGAGAGAGAGAGAGAGAGAGAGACAGAGCACGAACGAACTAGCTAGCTGCACAGTGAGGCCGCTACCGACAACTACGTCAACCAACAACATACAACCTGCGACAGGGCGAACTTTAACTATCGATGCCTAAGTTGAAATTGAGCCCCAAATTTGTGTCACTATTAATTTAGAAGCTATCCGTAAATCCCCCACCGCTACTCTTCAGAGAATCAAAAGTCCCGTGTTTAAAAGAGTTTGAAACGTCTGATTGCTTTGGAGAGAAGTAAATGTTTTTTAAGCAGAACTAGTTTTTTCATGCATCTCCGTGTTAATGAGTCGTGCAAAGAGGTCGCTGCAGTGCGGCTACCAATGACACAATGATATCTCAGCGTGGATCGCTGCTACGGATTCAAGTTATGCGTTCTCTTTGCCGCCGATCGACATCTCTGGTGCTTTCGTTTTCCGTGGCTTAAAATAACGGCGCAAGTACTGTAGCTTCATTCTGTCGGCTCACTCTGAACATGGCGGGAAGATACACAGGCGAAAGAGTAGAAAAAGAGAAAATTAAGTTAATGCGGTTGCATACCTGAAATTTAATGGATGAACTAACTTGGTATTTGCGCAGCTCTTTTCAGATTTATTTTGTTTATAGTATGAAATTTCTACAAATCACATTCTTAGATTATGAACTTTATATGTTATCCTTACATTATGAACTTTATAACAGTCATAAAGGACCAATGAAGCTTACAATTAAAGTTGATTACACTGTCAGTCGTATTCAAGACGTTGTCCCGTTAGGGTAGTAATGAACATGTCTGCGCTATATGCTTAATTGTCTGCCCTTATGCTCAACACTCGCACTTTGGAGATGTGTTTAGTTTCCACGTGTACAGTGACTCCTCACATTTGCCACGTTTACTTTTAAATCAGTTCAGAATCACCCATGATTTTCTTGGATGGTCAAAACCAGTGGGTTTTTCAGAGAAACATTGAAATTTCTTGATCCACAGTTACACGCGGGGGCGTTCAGTAAGTTACCCTACGTATTTTCTGTCTGAAAGCACGCCTGTTTTATTTAGGATAGAAATACGCCATACACTTCCCGGCTCTATTGGCTACAAAACCCCACCTTTTCAACATAATCCCCTTCCAATGCGACGGGTTTACGCCGCCTTAATGGGAGGGCCAGAATGCCTACATAGTGCGACTTCTGTTGTGACTTGGCAAGACAGCCAAGCCACTATGAGAGGAAGCCGAAAGGCACGCGTTGAAGCTCACGCAGGCTGGCGTGAAGTCTGGAACCGTTAAAGGAATAGTGACTAGCAAAATAGATACGTAGCTTCTGGAATACTTAACTTTAATCCATAATTGGTAAATATCGGTTTGACGGTACATGCATCACAAGATAAATAGCAAATCATAATGGCGCCTTGCTAGGTCGTAGCAAATGACGTAGCTGAAGGCTATGCTAACTATCGTCTCGGCAAATGAGAGCGTAATTTGTCAGTGAACCATCGCTAGCAAAGTCGGTTGTACAACTGGGGCGAGTGCTAGGAAGTCTCTCTAGACCCACAGTGTGGCGGCGCTCGGTCTGCAATCACTGACAGTGGCGACACGCGGGTCCGACGTATACTAACGGACCGCGGCCGATTTAAACGCTACCACCTAGCAAGTGTGGTGTCTGGCGGTGACACCACAACTTCACTGGTTGATGACGGAGCCAGCGTCTTACTGGATCGACAACCTCATCACCCACCTACTACTTTCCGCGGACTGCAACCTTTATTGGGCCAAATGGAAGTCTCAAGGTGCGAGATCCGGGCTGTAGGGTGGATGAGGAACGACAGTCGAATGACGCTTTGTGATCTCCTCTCGGGTGCGCGGACTTCTGCGAGGCCTTGCGTTGTCATGGAGAAGGATAAGTTCGTTTCGATTTTTGTGGCGACGAACACGCTTAATTTGTTTCTTCCGTTTTCTGAGTATAGCATTGCAAGAGACAGCTGTGTACGGCAGGCTGGCACGAGCAAGACCGGAGGGGTTTGCGCGACCTTGTTGCGATAGTGACAGACGCCTCGCTCAACGACTCACCATGCTTTTGTTCACTGCCAGGTCTCGTTAGGCATTATGCAAGCGCCTACGAATATCTACGATGCTCTGGTTTTCCGCCAAAAAGATGTTCAGTGACAGCTCTCTGCTTGGTACGAATCTCCATAACAGACTGCGTTTTCAAACCTAGATGTAGCGCCGCCGTCTATAGGAACTTCATGAAATTATGGTCGGCTGAAACGGCGATATTCCACAATTTCCTACAACAACTTCTGCATTTTTTCAACCGAAAGTTACTGATAAAAAAGTGTGTTGCATTACTTATTGAACACGCATCGTAGTCAGTGTCTTCCCAGGCTTTCTTCCAGTACTGCACAGTATCGAAGTTATTATTTTTAAGCATATAGCTTCCGCAAATCACGGTATTGTAGAGCGGAGTCCTACGTAATCACAGAGTGAATAAAAAGGAAGTGCCGGCCGCTACGACCGAGCGGTTCTAGGCTCTTCAGTCCGGAACCGCGCTGTTGCTACGTTCGCAGGTTCGAATCCTGCCTCGGGCATGGATGTGTGTGATGTCCTTGGGTAGTTAGGTTTAAGTAGTTCTAAGTTGTAGGGGACTGATGACCTCAGATGTTAAGCCCCATAGTGCTCAGAGCCATTTGAACCAACCAAGTTACAGGAATGATAAAGTCTCGCATCACCGACGCTCGAAGCAGAAACGTCAAGGATATCAGTTTTATTTCTGTAACAAAAAAGGATTGAAAATGTCTTTCACAAATAATTCCGCGCGGTCAGAGGCGCCTTGTCGCAGTCCGTGCGGCTCCCCCCGTCAGAGGTTCGGTCATGTCGGCCATGCCGTGTGTCGTCCTTATTGTAAGTCAGATTAATTAGTGTGTAGGCTTAGGGACCGATGACCTAAGTAGTTTGGTCCCATAAGACCTTACCACAAATTTCCAGTTTTCACAAATAATTCATATACAAAGAGGAAATTCTTCTAAATATTTTAGGGTGTGCAGTCGGATCCCGTCGACATTCTGGCACGAAATTATGGCCCAGAAACGTCCGGGCATCTTCAGATGAGTAGTCACTACTCGGCCCAGACACGTCGGGCCATTTTCAGGTGAGTAGTCACTACTCGGCCCAGACACGTCGGGCCATCTTCAGGTGAGTAGTCACTACTCGGCCCAGACACGTCGGGCCATGTTCAGGTGAGTAGTCACTACTCGGCCCAGACACGTCGGGCCATTTTCAGGTGAGTAGTCACTACTCGGCCCAGACACGTCGGGCCATCTTCAGGTGAGTAGTCACTACTCGGCTCAGACACGTCGGGCCATCTTCAGGTGAGTAGTGACTGCTCGGCCCATCGGCCCAGACACGTTGGGCCATCTTCAGGTGATAGTGACTACTCACATGAAGATGGCCGGTCGTTTCTGGGCCGAAATACCGTGGCAGAATGTCGACGGGATCCGGCTGCACACCCTAAAATTAATAGAAGAAGAAATACGGCGAAAAAATTCAGAAGTTACAAAGTGGAATCGATTTTCTGAGACGTACTATCGAAATGGCAAGTCCTGTCTGGGTGGCTGCTCGAAATTAAACGTGTTGTTGTAAGAACCACGGAAAATCGTAATGTACGTCGTGTCATGCCATCTGAAATATGTGAAAATTAAATCTCTCGGAATTTTCGTATGAGCGTTGATCCATGACTGCACAGTATCCTACTTTGTTCTAATCAAACGCTGTTCTAGCTCCGTTTTACACGGCGGTAAACTGCAGACGTCGTAATTAGGCAAATCCAGAATTAGAGCAGTACAACAACGTTTACTTTCTTTTTGGGGGGGGGTGGTGTCATCAGTCTACTGACTGGTTTGATGCGGCCCGCCACGAATTCCTTTCCTGTGCTAACCTCTTCATCTCAGAGTAGCACTTGCAACATACGTCCTCAATTATTTTCTTGACGTATTCCAATCTCTGTCTTCCTCTACAGTTTTTGCCCTCTACAGCTCCCTCTAGTACCATGGAAGTCATTCCCTCATGTCTTAGCAGATGTCCTATCATCGTGTGCCTTCTCCTTATCAGTGTTTTCCACATATTCCTTTCCTCTCCGATTCTTCGTAGAACCACCTCATTCCTTACCTTATCAGTCCACCTAATTTTCAACATTCGTCTATAGCACCACATCTCAAATGCTTCGATTCTCTTCTGTTCCGGTTTTCCCACAGTCCATGTTTCACTACCATACAATGCTGTACTCCAGACGTACATCCTCAGAAATTTCTTCCTCAAATTAAGGCCGGTATTTGATATTAGTAGACTTCTCTTGGCCAGAAATGCCTTTTTTGCCATAGCGAGTCTGCTTTTGATGTCCTCCTTGCCCCGTTCGTCATTGGTTATTTTACTGCCTAGGTAGCAGAATTCCATAACTTCATTGACTTCGTGACCATCAATCCTGATGTTAAGTTTCTCGCTGTTCTCATTTCTACTACTTCTCATTACCTTCGTCTTTCTCCGATTTACTCTCAAACCATACTGTGTACTCATTAGACTGTTCATTCCGTTCAGCAGGTCATTTAATTCTTCTTCACTTTCACTCAGGATAGCAATGTCATCAGCGAATCGTATCATTGATATCCTTTCACCTTGTATTTTAGTTCCACTCCTGACCCTTTCTTTTATTTCCATCATTGCTTCCTCGATGTACAGATTGAAGAGTAGGGGCGAAAGGCTACAGCCTTGTCTTACACCCTTCTTAATACGAGCACTTCGTTCTTGATCGTCCACTCTTATTATTCCCTCTTGGTTGTTGTACATATTGTATATGACCCGTCTCTCCCTATAGCTTACCCCTACTTTTTTCAGAATCTCGAACAGCTTGCACCATTTTATATTGTCGAACGCTTTTTCTAGGTCGACAAATCCGATGAAAGTGTCTTGATTTTTCTTTAGCCTTGTTTCCATTATTAGCCGTAACGTCAGAATTGCCTCTCTCGTCCCTTTACTTTTCCTAAAGCCAAACTGATCGTCACCTAGCGCAATCTCAATTTTCTTTTCCGTTCTTCTATATATTATTCTTGTAAGCAGGTTCGATGCATGAGCTGTTAAGCTGATTGTGCGATAATTCTCGCTCTTGTCAGCTCTTGCCGTCTTCGGAATTGTGTGGATGATGCTTTTCCGAAAGTCAGATGGTATGTCACCAGACTCATATATTCTACACACCAACGTGAGTAGTCGTTTTGTTGCCACTTCCCCCAATGATTTTAGAAATTCTGATGGAATGTTATCTATCCCTTCTGCCTTATTTGACCGTAAGTCCTCCAAAGCTCTTTTAAATTCCGATTCCAATACTGGATCCCCTATCTCTTCTAAATCGACTCCTGTTTCTTCTTCTATCACATCAGACAAATCTTCACCCTCATAGAGGCTTTCAATGTATTCTTTCCACCTATCTGCTCTCTCCTCTGCATTTAACAGTGGAATTCCCGTTGCACTCTTAATGTTACCACCGTTGCTTTTAATGTCACCAAAGGTTGTTTTGACTTTCCTGTATGCTGAGTCTGTCCTTCCGACAATCATATCTTTTTCGATGTCTTCACATTTTTCAAAAATGGTTCAAATGGTTCGGAGCACTATGGGACTCAACTGCTGAGGTCATTAGTCCCCTAGAACTTAGAACTAGTTAAACCTAACTAACCTAAGGACATCAGAAACATCCATGCCCGAGGCAGGATTCGAATCTGCGACCGTAGCGGTCTCGCGGTTCCAGACTGCAGCGCCTTTAACCGCACGGCCACTTCGACCGGCTCACATTTTTCCTGCAGCCATTTCGTCTTAGCTTCCCTGCACTTCCTATGTATTTCATTCCTCAGCGACTTGTATTTCTGTATTCCTGATTTTCCCGGAACATGTTTGTATTTCCTCCTTTCATCAATCAACTGAAGTATTTCTTCTGTTACCCATGGTTTCTTCGCAGCTACCTTCTTTGTACCTATGTTTTCCTTCCCAACTTCTGTGATGGCACTTTTTAGAGATGCCCATTCTTCTTCAACTGTACTGCCTACTGCGCTAATCCTTATTGCTGAATCTATAGCGTTAGAGAATGTGGTGTCACCGCCAGACACCACACTTGCTAGGTGGTAGCTTAAATCGGCCGCGGTCCATTTAGTACATGTCGGACCCGCGTGTCGCCACTGTGTAATCGCAGACCTAGCGCCACCACCAAGGCAGGTCTCGTGATACGAGAGAGCACTCGCCCCAGTTGTACGAGAACCTAGCTACCGACCAGATGTACGAAGCCTTTCTCTCTCATTAGCCGAGAGACAGAATAGCCATCAGCTAAGTTAATGGCTACGAACTAGCAAGGCGCCATTAGCCATACAGTGATTGTACTTAAAGTCTCCTGTGTATCGTCAAGATCGATGTACCACCATGATTGAGTAAAGTTAAGTATTAAACCTGCTCCGTACTTTTCTTCCTAACATTAATTACGTATCCTGTTCCAGTACTTCACGCCCGTCTGCGTTAGTCTAGCTTGCCTTTTCAGCCATCTCAACTTCACGGTGTCGGCCCAGATACCGACACAACAGAGAACTTCAAACGTATCTCGTCATTCCTTAGTACTTCCGTATCCCACTTCTTTGCGTATTGATTCTTCCTGACTAATGTCTTGAACTTCAGCCTACTCTTCATCACTACTATATTGTGATCTATATCTGCTCCTGGGTACGCCTTACAATCCAGTATCTGATTTCGGAATCTCTGTCTGACCATGATGTAATATAATTGAAGTCTTCCCGTATCTCCCGGCCTTTTCCAAGTATACCTCCTCCTCTTGTGATTCTTGAACAGAGTATTCGCTATTACTAGCTGAAACTTGTTACAGAACTCAATTAGTCTTTCTCCTCTTTCATTCCTTGTCCCAAGCCATATTCTCCTGTAACCTTTTCTTCTACTCCTTCCCCTACAACTGCATTCCAGTCGCCCATGACTATTATATTTTCGTCCCTCTTTACACACTGCATTACCCTTTCAATATCCTCATACACTTTCTCTATCTCTCTTTCATTTTACGTTTTTGTAAAAATGTTTAATCTAGCCGAATCGACCTTTTTTCTGTGCGTGATCACGTCGTTGTTTATTCTAAGAAGTTCCGTACAGTCGAAGTGAGCGTTAGAAGTTCCACGACAACCTGCTGCCATATGCGCTGTGGTGTATCGTGGGACAAAGGCGCGCAACCACACGTAAAATGCCTGCCACTGTTTTTGTATCCCAGGCGACCTGAATACAAAGAACTTGCCCCACTTAGCGGGGGAGATACAGTCTTTAAGTAAGATCGTGGTCGGGTTAATTAGGCCGGTCGGGTGGCCGAGCGGTTCTAGGCGCTGCAGTCTGGAACCGCGCGACCACTACGGTCGCAGGTTCGAATCGTGCCTCCGGCATGGATGTGTGTGATGTCCTTAGGTTAGTTAGGTTTAAGTAATTCTAAGTTCTAGGGGCTGATGACCTCAGAAGTTAAGTCCCATAGTGCTCAGAGCCATTTGAGCCATCGGGTTAATCAGTAGAAAAATGTATTTGACAACAAACTAATATACACACGCCATATATGACCATAAGAAAAAGGGAATTACAATTTGTAACACGTCTACTGACACGCAGTTTCAATAGTTGCTTGGCTATTCCGAGGCCATGCTTCAAACCAAGTTTGCCGCGTATTCACGTGGAAGAGAGCTCCAAATGCGTGGAATTCGCATTGGCGTTTGAAAGTGATTTTTTTCCCTTGCTGCTTACTTCTGATTTAAGACCACACATTTGCAATAGGATTAGCGTCAGACGAGTGTGAGGGCCAGACCAGTAGCCGCACTCTTTCTCCAGCCGTTGCGGTGCTTCGGATCCTTGTCCACCTGCGGTATATCCAATCTTCATTTCTGTCGATGAACCAACGTTTGACACTCATCATCAAACATCTTTGATAATCGCGATGCGTAAACGGCATTCATGTCTCGTCTTCTGTATAGCAGTCAAGAATTCGAAGTAAACTAATGGTTTATGCACATTGCATAAAGGACGAAGCTCTCCTCTGTTGGGTTTTGAAGGAATTAAGGCGATATCAGAAGGGATCGGTTGGTAGGACACGTTCTGAGGCATCAAGGGATCTCCAATTTAGTATTGGGCGTCAGCGTGGAGGGTAAAAACCGTAGAGGGAAACCAAGAGATGAATACACTAAGCAGATTCAGAAGGATGTAGGTTGCAGTAGGTACTGGGAGATGAAGAAGCTTGCAGAGGATAGAGTAGCGTGGAGAGCTGCATCAAACCAGTCTCAGGACTGAGGACCACAACAACAACAACAACAACAAGGTGATATCTTTCACCATACGCGTGTAATGTCTGTCCACGCTCTGACCTAACGTACTGTAAATATTGACCGGCTGTCGGTATCACATGTTGTTATTCTACCCAGTATCAGACCGTGGGAAGGCAAGGACTACGACCCTACTTGCAGGGGGCCACTGATTTGAATGGATACTGTGGGGAAAGACGGTAGAAATCGCAACAATCCAGTCTTCACTTTTGTCGATGCGGTGACAGCCATGAGCTGAGGTTGACTTACGTCTGCTACCCCCGGCCCCTCCCCCTTGCGTTGCCGAAACCCAGTTCTGATGGTTCGGACTTCTCTTTCCGAAGTGTTCTCAGCTGAACCTGTAAATGTTACTTCTCTATGTCGCGCTGTGAATGTCTGTCAGTGGAGGCTGCCCTCGGTTAAGAATACATTGCTCTATGCTGATTTCAGAATATATCTCTTGTGTTAGCTCCTGGTTTTTTAAAATCCTGATACCCATTCAGAAGGTTTTAAAAGAAATTGACTTTTTCAAAATGTGTCGGGGGCAAATGCTGCAAGCAAAAAATGTGAAAACAAACATTTTCGCAATAACGTGACAAAATCTATGTCATTTTTAAAATCAGACACGATAGAGTAATACCGTCTGCCAACTTTGCCGGTATTTTTTTTTCCCATAGTAGAAATGAACCTCCGCGAACATGTGATTTTCTAACCTTTACTGTCCACGTACTCGGTTTCAGGATCACCTAATCTACCGTCGTACCTTATATCCAGTGATTTTATACGGTTTGGGCCGTAAAATGATGAGACATCGTTTTGGTCACAGGCTCTCGCACTGCTACAAGGAACACACGAGTCACTACAAAGCGCTGCAGACAAAGCCGACAGCCGGCCGAAGTGGCCGTGCGGTTCTAGGCGCTGCAGTCTGGAACCGCGAGACCGCTACGGTCGCAGGTTCGAATCCTGCCTCGGGCATGGATGTGTGTGATGTCCTTAGGGTAGTTAGGTTTAACTAGTTCTAAGTTCTAGGGGACTAATGACCTCAGAAGTTGAGTCCCATAGTGCTCAGAGCCATTTGAACAAAGCCGACATGTCACACACTACAGCTGACGCAGGTCGTGGCACTGAACTGCCCTGCACGAGTTTGGAAACACCATGCTGCGTATTACAACGGAGCAATATGAAAGTGATCTATGTGAGTTATTGGTTAGAATACGGAATGGCAAGCTCAATTAACGGTTAATAATGACACGTACAGTATTGTACACTTAATTATTGCACATATACATACATATTGGAACATACTATAGTTGAATTCTTTTATCTTGGCGGTTCGCGCATGCCCGCCCAGACACGGGAGATTGCTGCGTTGCCAGTTGTACGCGCCAAGAGAAGCAGCGCCATAGTATAGTTCGCAAACTTACGTTTAGGGGGGAGCGCGCAGTTTATGAAGTAAAGCCACCACGGCCGCATTAACCCTTTCGCTGCTACAGAGATGCGCTCCCCGCATTCCGCGCTGTGCGCGATTTTGTCATCACTGCACTGCTCGCCTGTGCAGATATATGGTGTTTCGACTGCTTTGACATACTTTATCATTCGATTTCACAAAAACCATTTGGCCCAAAAATTTGATTTTTTACACATCTTCTTGACTGGTACCTTCCCCCATAAATGACTTAATTTTGTTTCGATGTTCAACGCAGTTACTTGTGCAGCATTAGATGTAGTAAACCATTGCTCGAAATTTTGAAGAGTTTGCATAGTTAAAAGTCCATAGCGTATACTTTCCATATGGTCGATTTTAGTTGCCACTAGAAATTTCAAAAAATTACATTCAAACCAATAAAATTAATGAAGTAAGACACTTTGATATTGTTTTTAAATAAACAAAATATTAAGCACCAAACAAGGTTTGAACTCAGAACTTTTCGCTTGGCAGCCATACACTTAAAACCACTACACTAACGGAGCTCGTCGTTCACTGTAACATATCACGCAAAATACCGACAAACACGGTTGGTATGACTATGAATTACTCACGTTTCGTCAAAGTACAATAGGAAATAAACAATTAACGCTGTTCTTTATTGCGAAAAAGCGATTAGTGAGAATGATATAAACACCTTTCCTTGTTATTGCCTGAATTAGGAGGCTTATTGCTTGTTTAATTAATTAATTATTTAATAGAATATGAAGCAATTGGTATAAAGAACGCTTTTTCCAAACATTCTATAAAAGGAAGTCTGCTATCAACACATTGCTTTTGTTCAATTACTTTATTTATGACAACGTTTCTGAAACTGAAGACACTAGTCTGTGCTCTGCACTGCAGTCGAGCTCTGGCAACGTCGTTCTCTGTTTATTGGCTGACTTTTGTGACGTCAATGCGCAGAGCGAACCTAAACTCGGCCGCCGTCATAAATGACGCGCACTTTAGTATTGCTCCGTTTCATGTAAACCGACGTTACCTGTCCAAGCAGTTCTACTAAACATGCGAGGTGGCGCGAGTAGACCGCATGGCTTTGTACAAGTAGAGGTACGATGTTTACATTTCTGCTCACTTGTAGTTGCGTTTGCATTAAGGTATAACACGCCGCGAAAGTAGTTGAAAATGGCCCCTCAGTGCCAGATTCCTCGTGAATCACGGGTAATGATAGTCACTTTGCACCAAGAAGGCAACAGTGTCCGACAAATAGCAGTGGAACTGATGATTTCCGTCAGCGGAGTCGCCAAAACTGTACACCGGCAGCTAGAAACAGGCTCCTATGCAGATAGTCCTCGCCCAGAAGCACCCAGGAAAATATCAGAACGCCAGGTAATGTATTTGGTAGTGACCAGTAAACGTAACAGATTAGAAACTGTCCGTGAATTGACTGCTGAACTACACGCAGCGAGGGATACACCTGTGAGAATTCAACAGTAAGACGACGCCTGACAGACGACAACTTCCGAGGTTTTGTAGCAACAAGGAAACCACTGTTGCGCCCTGTTAACAAGAAGAAAAGGCTTCAGTGGGCTAAGACACACCAAGCGGGGGATTGGGAAAGAGTCTTATTCACTGATGAAGCCAAGTTCGAAACATTTGGAAGCAAACGCCGTCAGTTTGTACGCCGTTTACCCCATGAACGCTTGGATCCTCAGTGCGTAATTCCAACTGTAAGGCATGGAGGGGGATCTGTGATGGTATGGGGAACCTTTGGACGGAATAAAGTTGGAGATTTGGTGAAAATAGATGGAAAAAATGAACCAATAAGATTATCATGCCATTCTCCAGCGACATGCTAAGACATCTGGTTTGCGTCTGATTGGGAAAGGGCTTGTCTTGCAGCAAGACAACGACCCGTAACATACGTCTCGCTTGTGCCAGAACTATGTGAAGTCTCTGGAGGTTCGTAAAAGCAAAGGGTGGCTATTTTAAGGAATGCAAAATTCAATTGTTGCATCTTACTGTGTATTATTTGAGCTTAATAAACATTTGGAAAACAACAAAATGCATTCTTATACTGTATTATCTTTCCATTGAGTATAACTACTACGTGTTTCCAATCTAACGGAGGGTAGCGTATGTATCGCCCGGTTGTATGGAATCAGAGCAGTGACGTGTGTCGACGTGGAAACGTAACAGAACGGCAGAAAAAATGAATTTGCCTCTCTTTAGAAGCACAAACGCGGACTGTCCAACGAGTGTGCAAGGAGTGGTGAAGCACTATAGTTGGAGTAACGAACGATGGCGGTCGAGTTTAAGCTTGTTCTGCGCACCTACGTCACGCATTCTCCGACAACCAATGGGCGTTCAGTAGTGTAGTGAGCGCTCTGCGCTGAATGCTGTAGCTAATGGGAGCATTAAACGTGATCGTAGCGAGTTGTTTAGTGAATTTCTATTTCATTTGTTACGAGTTGTCATTGCTGACGGTGGCGGTGAGTGATAAATTGCCGCACAAGCGAGCGAGAGACTTAATTTGCAGGTTATACACTTTCTTCAAGCGGAAAGCACGCGCATGCGCCTACCGCAACTTTTGCTTGGAATCGTCAACAACGCAATCCTCGTCCGTGCCTAGACACCTGCGCGAACCGCCATCGTTCGTGGATAGGATTATAGTAGACATGTAACACGGCGTAGAATAAAGGTCACAGAAAGATACTAACCGACAGGGATGGAGACTAGTGTGGCGCCAAGTCAGTAATAGTCAGTTTCAAACACGACAGGAATTGGTGATGTCAGTGAATGCACGCCTATCTCAACCGGTTTGCGAGCTAACATTGCGTTGGGAACTGCATACAATGGGCATTTGGAGTCGAGTACCTCGCTAAAGGCCATCGCGCACAGCGGTGCACAAAACTGTACGTCTTCGATGGCCCAAAAAAACGCAGAGTGTGGACGGTATCTGACGGGGGGGACTGTGTAGTGTGGTGCGACAGGGGCCGGCGTTTGTGTATCGTAGTGTTGCCGACATAGCCCGATGTAAGCGAGAAATCAACCGAAAATCATCGTTAGTACAAATCCACACATTCTTAAGGAACTCTTTTTCGAGCTAAAAGCAAATCAAAATGTAAATAACTAGATTACAGACCACTGATGATACTTTACCTCAATAAAGCGAAATGCGTATGGTCGAAAAAATCACGCATTTTTGCAGTTGCAACGACAGAACAAAAATACCCTCAAGAATTGTAAAGCAACAACGGACACTATGACCACACAAATGAAGAACTTGAGTATATAAGGGAACGATCAATAAGATTCCGTTTGAGGGCGTTGACGCAGCGTATATGCAACGTAGCGCGACTCCGATGCGGATATATAAGGCAGGGGATTATGTGTCCGCCCCGGTAACTGAGTGGTCAGCGTGACAGACTGTCAATCCTAAGGGCCCGGGTTCGATTCCCGGCTGGGTCGGAGATTTTCTCCGCTCAGGGACTGGGTGTTATGTTGTCCTAATCATCATCATTTCATCCCCATCGACGCGCAGGTCGCCGAAGTGGCGTCAAATCGAAAGACCTGCACCAGGCGAACGGTCTACCCGACGGGAGGCCCTAGCCACACGACATTTCCATTTTAGGGGATTATGTAGCATTCCTGTCTTTCCGACGTCCGTGCGGTGAAGGTGGGAATTTTAACTATGGCGGCGTTTTTACCAAATGCGTGCAAACAGGGCAACGTGCTGCTATTCCATTCCTGTCTGCCGGAGGACAAGTACCGGTTGGACATTCATCGGAGAATGTGTATGGGGCAGCATGTTTGTCGGAAACCACCGTTGTGGAACGGTGCCCATACTTCCATGCTGGTCGCGATTCACCACAGGACACCCCCGTACCGCAAATGTCGTGAGGGAGAAGTGAGAGACGCTGGATCACCCGCCGTATAGTCGGGATCTCTCCCCATGCGACTATGGCGCCTTCGGTCCCTTAAAAAAGGCATTGAATGGCCGACGATTCCCATCGGGCGAGAATGTGCAGCCGGCAGTTAGGCTACGTTTCCTTGGTGCGCAAATTTATCGCAGCCTCCTGCGGAATACGGCTCCGCCTTTCTCTGTCCGATGCGGGCCGCAGGACGCGCTGCGTGAGGCGTTTCGCTACACACGGGACAGTGCGCTCAGAAAGTGAAAAAAAGTGCTGTTTTTTATAAATTGACAAGTGTTCATGAGAGAGTGATACAAGAACTACCTTCTGACACACATTTTTCACTGAATGAAAATTTTGTGCTGTTGCATTGGAGAAACATTTAAGCTTGCCAGAAAAGTTGGTGTTTGCTCTACTCGATAATTTTAACGCCTTTTCTCCTAAACCATGCGTCGTACACCAACATAATTTCGTAGTTGTCTTTAATGGTACATGTCGGTAACGTGTGCAAACTTCCTGACCAATAAAGTCAGTAGAAGTAATAATGTAGTAAGTGACAAACTTTCTCCGTACACTTTTTGTGGGGAGTCAAAGCGAGAAAAAGCTTCAGAAAGGTTTGAATTTATTTCTACAATTAGTTGCAAGCCGGTGTGTGCGGCAGTTCCCATAGACGAGGCCAGTACTGTGCGGTCCATTGGCGCGTGCGAGTTGCAGCGCGCTGCGGGGGGAACGTTTTGCCACTACAGGCGCCGTGCAGCGCGGCTCCACAGTAGTAGCAGAGGCAAAACACGCGGCGCAGTGATCGACCTGAAAACCTGTTCATTTTGGCCCTCCGGAAGTACGTGGAAGTTAGGGAAGAGGAGGAAGACTGTTTATTATAGGGAAGAGTAGTCAGAAAGCGCAAAGCAATCACACAAATCGTGAATAAGAGCGAGCATAAAACATTTAGGTAACAAAAGATTTGCCCGACGATGTGGAGGAATGCCAATTCCCACTGCCTCGAAAGGCAGACGTATCGGAAGTTAGTGGACTGCCTAAGTTCAATCCGATATCCTTGATAGGTGTCGGCGGTTACGCCAAAGCTGAGGGATTTACTGTGAGGAGCGGATGCACTGATTACTTCAACGGGCCCAATTTTAATCGTCGTTCCCAGTACTGCCCACAATAACACAAAGAGCCAGCTCATCATAACTGTGGTTAAAGGCGCAGCAGGAATGTATTTACAAATTTGTTCCGTTGGACATAATAAAACATATTTCTTCTTACAAGTTTCATTAATTTTCCTTCAGATTTCTTACCAAATTCACATCTCTTGCATGTAATTTTTCAACTCGGCGTCGGCCATGTTCCACAAAATACGCTGTTTGTGTAGCAGTTCGGTAAGATTCTCATCCTCTGAGGCAGATAAGCGGTCGGCCGACACCTGTGGTGAATGTTGCAGTAATTAGATCAGAAGAATCAGCTTCTCTTTTGCGGTCCGTGCGCGCGAAACAAATATTGCAGCTGTCGGCTAGTATTTCGCTGCTGCTCAGTTGGACTCCCCCCACTCCCACAAATCACGCAAATCACTGCGACGTCCGGAACAGACTCGTCCCGAATCATGCAAGCGTCTCCCGCAGGTAGAGCCAGCCCGCAGCGGCCCTGCGATGCCCGCATTCTACACTAGCGGCCTTTAAAATTGCTACACCAAGAGGAAATGCAGGTGATAAACGGGTATTCATTGGACAAATATATTATACTAGACCTGACATGTGATTACATTTTCACTAAATTTGGGTGCATAGATCCTGAGAAATCACTACCCAGAACAGCCACCTCTGGCCGTAATAAAGGCCTTGATACGCCTGGGCATTGAGTCAAACAGAGCTTGGATGGCGTGTACAGGTACAGCTGCCCATGGAGCTTCAACACGATACCACAGTTCAGCAACACTAGTGACTGGCATACTGTGACGAGCCAGTTGCTCGGTTCACCATTGACCAGACGTTTTCAGTTGGTGAGAGATCTGGAGAATGTGCTGGCCAGGGCAGCAGTCGAACATTTTCTGTATCCAGAAAGGCCCGTACAGGACCTGCGCCATGCGGTGGTGCATTATCCTGCTGGAATGTAGGGTTTCGCAGGGATCGAATGAAGGGTGGAGCCACGGGTCTTAACACATCTGAAATCTAACGTCCACTGTTCAACGTGTCGTCAATGCGAACAAGAGTTGACCGAGACGTGTAACCAACGGCACCGTATAACATCACGCCGGGTGATACGACAGTAAGGCAATGACGAATACACGCTTCCAGTGTGCGTTGACCGCGATGTCGCCAAACACGGATGCGACCATCATGATGCTGTAAACAGAACCTGGATTCATCCGAAAAAATTACGTTTTGCCATTCGTGCACCCAGGTTCGTCGTTGAGTACAACATCGCAGGCGCTCCTGTCTGTGATGCAGCGTCAAGGGTAACCGCAGCCGTGGTCTCCGAGCTGATAGTCCATGCATCTGCAAACGTGGTCGAACTGTTCGTGCAGATGGTTGTTGTCTTGCGAACGTCCCCATCTGTTGACTCAGGGATTGAGACGTGGCTGCACGATCCGTTACAGCCGTGCGGATAAGATGCCTGTCATCTCGACTGCTAGTGATACGAGGCCGTTGGGATCCAGCACTGCGTTTTGTATTACCCTCCTGAACCCACCGATTCCATATTTTGAAACGTGATGGTACGCATTTCTCCTCCTTACACGAGGCATCACAACAACGTTTCACCAGGCAACGCCGGTCAACTGCTGTTTGTGTATGAGAAATCGGTTGGAAACTTTCCTCATGTCAGCACATGGTAGGTGACGCCACCGGCGCCGACCTTGTGTGAATGCTCTGAAAAGCTAATCATTTGCATATCACAGCATCTTCTTTCTGTCGGTTAAATTTCGCGTCTGTAGCACGTCATCTTCGTGGTGTTGTAATTTTAATGGCCAGTAGTGTAGGAAAACGTTCTGGAACGTTTACAGGGCAGCACGTTGCGGGTTATTCCCGCAGCTAGGAGAACTTCTTCGCGCAGGATGACATGTTCTCTAATTTTTAAACCTTTATTTTGGCGATTGGTTACAAAGACTAGTCAGCCAACAACGGTTATAAAGTGTCGGAGAAACAGTCACAAAAAGCGAAATTGCACAAAATTACGAAGTTAGCGCACAAACACACTCTTGAAGTAAAACAAAAGCGCAATTAGACAAACTCCAGACAGCCGGAGGTAGTGATGACAATGACAATGGAGTGGAATTACAAACAGCACTATACAGCCGGCCGTTGTGGCCGAACGGTTCTAGGCGCTACAGTCTTGAGCCGAGCGACCGCTACGGTCGCAGGTTCGAATCCTGCCTCGGGCATGGATGTGTGTGATGTCCTTAGTTTAGTTAGGTTTAATTGGTTCTAAGTTCTAGGGGACTGATGACCATAGATGTTAAGTCCCATAGTGCTCAGAGCCATTTTGAACAGTGACACAAAATGCACAATAGAGCAATAATGAAAATTTTGTGTATAAATGGAGGGTTGTACGCAAATTAAAACAAAAAATAAAGCACCCGATTACAACCGGGCTGATGCCATATCGAAAAAAGACCACGGCAACTCATAAATTAAATTTGGAAGTTGCAAATTTGTGGGACCAAGCTGCTGATGCCATCGGTCCCTAGGCTTACACACTACTTAATCTAACTTTAACTTACACCAGGGACACCACACACACACACACACACACACACACACACACACACACAAACGCACGCCCGAGGGAGGACTCGAACCTCCGACGGGGGGCAACCGCGCGAACGGTGGCAAGGCGCCTGAGACTGCGCGGCTTGAATTTGGATGCCGGTGGGTTTCAAATGGTCTGTGAACAAGTAACATTTGTCATAACTTTGGAGTAAAACAGGAGCACTGGTGGGAAGGAGCTAGCGTCTCGCAACCAGTTTCTTATAAAAGTCTGATTCCGCAATCGTGTACTTGGAACATGCCAATACGATGTGGTTAGGTTCCGCTACTGCCCTTGCGTCCTTATCGCAATGTCCACACGTGACATGCTGTTTTATGAAACGGGTATCTTTTACCTGGTGCGACTGCAGGATTATTGCCTTAGTGCTCACGGCGATTTTGCCTGATTGGCATACCGATTCTGGGCTGTACGACCACCGAGCGGAAACTTTTTGATCGCCCTTTTATACTGTATATTACATTATAGGTACGAACCAAAGGGACGAGTAGATCACAAAGAAATACGCAAATAATCCTGGTAAACACAGGTTCGGAAACGAAATCCCCGATACGGTTGGCACATGTGCAGTCGTGCCTCCACATCAATGGAAGATTTGATGTTTCTTTCGGATGACAGGAGGCGTATGTGGTACAAGGGTGTTGCTTAAATGACACACTTTCATGTGGCCGTTTTGGAATAGGCCGGTCGGAGTGGCTGTGCGGTTCTAGGCGCTACAGTCTTGAGCCGAGCGACCGCTACGGTCGCAGGTTCGAATCCTACCTCGGGCATGGATGTGTGTGATGTCCTTAGTTTAGTTAGGTTTAATTAGTTCTGGGCGACTGATGACCTCAGAAGTTAAGTCGCATAGTGCTCAGAGCCTTTTTTTGTTTTGGATACGTAGCCGCGAATTTTAGACAACAAGTGTATTGGTCGTGGCTAGCCAATACCATTTCCTTGCCAGGTCCTGCGACTTGAATCGGTTGGAATTTTTTATTTATTTGTTAATTTTTTTTTTTTTTTTTATGTCTGTCTTGACATGAACGGTGCCCGTACGGAACACATGCTGTAATGCATCTGATGTCAATTGCGTATCTACGGTTTGGATTATCGGGGACTGCTTTGTAAGCTGTTCATGTAGTTAGTTGTAATAAGTTGTATCTACATCTACGTGGATACTCTGCAAATCACACCTAAGTGCCTGGCAGAGGGCTCATCGAACCACCTTCACAACAATCCTCGATTATTACACTTACATTCAGCACGCGGAGAAAACGAACACCTATATCTTTCCGTGCGAGCTCTGATTTCCCTTATTTTATTACGATGATCGTTTCTCCCTGTGTAGGTCGGCATCAAGAAAATATTTTCGCATTCGGAGGAGAAAGTTGGTGACTGAAATTACGTGAGAAAAACGCCTTTGTTTTAATGGTGTCCATTCCAAATCCTGTAACATGTCCATGAACACTCTTCCCCCTTTCGCGATAGTACAAATAGGAGAAGCGATTGGGTTCTGGACGTCTGTTTATTAGGATCATTTGCTTGTTGTCCTCTATTCGTCTCCATTCGTTTGTATCCATAATAGTGAAACACACTATTATAGTATTTAGACGTCGGGGAACGCGGTATTCTCAGAGACACTGTTTAATAAAGAAATAATTAAAAAGAGAGCCGCTGTGTTTACCTACTTTGCACAGTAACTGCTTCATCTCACATTAACACTTGAAGCTAACGTCCTCAATTATCTGTACCATGTACTCCAGGATCATTCTTCCCCTTACAATTTTTACTCTGTCCTCCTCCTTCAAGTACCATGCAGCGTATTTCCTGATGTCTAAACACACGTCCTACAATGCCTCGCTTCCTCTTCCATCGTTTTCCATATGTTCTACTCGCCGATTCTGCGAACCTCCTCGCTTATTATTAGGGGGACCGGAAATTAACGTCGCTTCCGTGCATGTCGATATTCGTTTGTCATTTATCAGTACACTGAATAATCTTTGTTGATGTAAGATATTAGTTAGATATTTTATTCCTGATTGGTGAAATGGCGAACGAAACGCTAGTGGAGGTATATAATGTATATGTTCGGCATCATACGCTTTTTCAGTCTTGCAAGTGTAATAACGCAATAGTTCGTACCAAAAACATTTGCGATGTTTATCCCAGTGCATTAGATGTTTGTAAATGCCGAAGGTGGTTTTATAAGTTCAAAACCTGTTCTTTTGATCTTTCCGACTCGCATCGCTTAGAAAAACGAACAACGTTAGACAATGAAACGTTGAGGACGAAATAGGAACAAATTCGTGTGTGGCAATCGAGGAACCGTAAAACACTGTTAACCAGTCTTGGTCGATCGTGAAAGAAGGTTGCCAGCAGTTTGGTAAAGGCAAACAATGCTAACCGATCCACCTCCAGGCACCTCCAGGCAACTCCCAGGCAACTTACTGCTTGAACGGGACAGTAGAGAAGGGTGATTTTATCCCTTGAGCTCTGGAGACGAAACGCAAGAGGCAGTGGCTCCTTCGAATGAATCTCTGCGGCTAGTTGAGCCGATTCTACACCCCAAAATCGAGCTTCTGTGTGTCTGGTAGAGTATTCACGACGTCGTTCGCTTTGAAATGCTGAACCCTGGACAGACTGTGAAAGCAGACCTGTACTGTGAACAAATAGATCATTATCAACGATCTGTTAACATGCAGTGTCCAAATTTTCGAAACAAATCAATTGGTTTTTCAGAAAAATATCTGGAGGCGGCACTTTGGACATATCCACGTTTTCAAATGGTTTTTCACTTGGAAAACAATGTAGCGATCAGAGCAAATTAAAATCCGACGGCGCGTTGTCGGACGACTACGGTGGGTGAGGCAAAACCTCTCACCCCGATTCATTAACCTACCCAGGGTGCGGCCTGCGCAGTGCGATCCTGCGGTTTCGTGCTGCAGAGTAAATTGGGAAGTGCCCAGCGATTGTCAGAAAAGGCGTCATTTCCGGCCGCAGCGATGCCGGAGATTTGATGTTTTATCGGAGTCCTGATATTCACGGTATGAATCGTGGCCTTAGAAAAATTTAGAAATGACAGCGCTGGGAAACCTCTAACGTTATTTGATTTTCAAACAGCTGAGCAAAACTGAACGTACTCAGACATTTCGCTCTTTACCTATTCTGATCATCACTAAACTGACACACGATATTTTTTTTTTTTTTTAGCAACGCAGTCTTACTTTCAGTATTCAAAAAAAGAATGGCCCTGACTAAAATTAACCTATACCTTTCATGAATCACTTACCTCACAAAAATCGTCGTTACTCGAACTACTGCAACACACCGAGCGCCAATACTGCCAGCTAAATAAAAGATTCTAACTACTGAAGGCACTAACTACTGATAGGCAGAGTTATTTAATGAAAGATTTTGATAGAAAACAAACAATGTATTTACCTTAATAGCGTTCAAAAGTGATTAAATAATTTTGTGACATCCAATTAAACAAGTCTCCTTTTTCTGACGGACACACGTCCACATCGTCCGCTCAAAACTCCGCCATCTCTCTCTCCCCACATCAACCACTGCTGGCGGCTCACCTCCAACTGCGCAACGCTACGCGCTGTTCACATCCAACTGCCCAAACCTATCCAAGCGCCCAAGCGAATATTCCAACAATGAGTCCAACCAGCCACTGACTGCACACAGCACAGTCAGTGATTTTCATACAGAGCGCTACGTGACGTTACCAACATAAAAACCTAAACAGCCCACTTACAACGGCAGTCGTGAAATGGTCGTGTACGGCAAAATCCCCACTCCATCGCTACCTCATAGATGCTGTGACCCACCGCTCGTGCGCAGACTATAACACCACGTTCAAACTCACTTTACTCTTTATAACCTGCCGTTGTAGCTGCAGTAACCGATCTAACAACTGCGCGAGACGCTTATCGTCATGTAAAGGAGTAGCTGACCGCAGCGCCGTATTCTGCCTGTTTACATATCTCTGTATTTGAATACGCACGCCTATACCAGTTTCCTTAGGGATTCTACATCTACATTTATACTCCGCAAGCCACCCAACGGTGTGTGGCGGAGGGCACTTTACGTGTCACTGTCATTACCTTCCTTTCCTGTTCCAGTCGGGTATGGTTCGCGGAAAGAACGACTGTCTGAAAGCCTCCGTGCGCGCTCTAATCTCTCTAATTTTACATTCGTGATCTCCTCGGGAGGTGTAAGTACGGGGAAGCAATATATTCGATATCTCATCCAGAAACGCACCCTCTCGAAACCTGAATAGCAAGTTAAACCGCGATGCAGAGCGCCTGTCTTGCAGAGTCTGCCACTTGAGTTTGCTAAACATCTCCTTAAACGCTACCACGCTTACCAAATAACCCTGTGACGAGACGCGCCGCTCTTCTTTGGATCTTCTCTATCTGCTCCGTCAACCCGATCTGGTACGGATCCCACACTGATGAGCAATACTCACGTATAGGTCGAACGAGTGTTTTGTAAGCCACCTCCTTTATTGATGGACTACATTTTCTAAGGACTCTCCCAATGAATCTCAACCTGACACCCGCCTTACCAACAATTAATTTTATACGATTATTCCACTTCAAATTTTTCCGTACGCATACTCCCAGATATTTTACAGAATTAACTGCTACCGGTGTTTGTTCCGCTATCACATAATCATACAATAAAGGATCCTTCTTTCTATGTATTCGCAATACTTTACATTTGTCTATGTTAAAGGTCAGTTGCCACTCCCTGCACCAAGTGCCTATCCGCTCCAGATCTTCCTGCATTTCGCTGCAATTTTCTAATGCTGCAACTTCTCTGTATACTACAGCATCATCCGCGAAAAGCCGCATGGAACTTCCGACACCATCTACTAGGTCATTTATATACATTGTGAAAAGCGATGGTCCCATAACACTCCACTGTGGCACGCCAGAGGTTACTTTAACGTCTCTAGACGTGTCTCCATTGATAACAACATGCTGTGTTCTGTTTGCTAAAAACTCTTCAATCCAGCCACACAGCTGGTCTGATATTCTGTAGGCTCTTAGTTTATCAGGCGACAGTGCGGAACTGTATCGAACGCCTTCCGGAAGTCATGGAAAACTGCATCTACCTCGGAGCCTGTATCTAATATTTTCCGGGTCTCTGGGTATTCAGTGTATATTATCAGTCCATCTAATTTTCAACAAATTTCACGTAACACCATACGTCAAACGCCTCGTCTTTTTACCTCCCTATTAATATCAAAACGTGCGTTGCCCGGGATAACAGTCAGTGGATATGACAAACCGGATGAAGAAGTAACAAGTGTTTCGAAACACATTGCCGCAGTGTTGTGGGATGTGGCCTGCCAGTACTGGGGTGGCCGTTTGCGGTAGGTGACTGCCTTCTGAGATGCCTGTCCTCAGCCCAGCGTCGAATGCTGACGCGCGACAGCGTCGCTTTGCTCGCCCAGTGTGGAGCTAGGTGTACAAGGTCCGCCGGATCCACTGCGGCGTGTGTTATCAGCTCCCGTTGCGACACGGCACGGCACGAGGCGCGGCACTCTTGCGTCATCTCCCGCCACCACGCCGGGGAATAACATGTCGCCTTCCGCGCTCACACATCCGACCAGAAAGTTCAGAACGCATTGACACTATTTACGTACTCTGCCGGGCCCTCTATTACCGGCCGGCCGGGGTGGCCGAGAGGTTCTAGACGCTGCAGTCTCGAACCGCGCGACCGCTACGGTCGCAGGCTCGAATCCTGCCTCGGGCATGGAAGTGTGTGACGTCCTTGGGTTAGTTAGGTTTAAGTAGTTCTAAGTTCTAGGGGACTGATGACCTCAGAAGTTAAGTCCCATAGAACTCAGAGCCATTTCAACCATTTTTGTAATTAATTGTTCCTCCGCGTATCACCGTCTTTCACGCCGAACTTTGCAACGTTTTTTCACCCACGAACCGGCCGCGTTCCACGACGACTCGCACGCTCTCTATCGATAGTCGTTCGTTCGCTCTCTCTGACACAATACTTCTAGCCTAACCAAAGATTTACAAAGCATATAGAACCAGAACATTCATATTCGTACAATATAAAACAGTAGCAAAATGAATGAAGAAACAATGTGATGTATTAACAAATAAAGAATAGTTGAAATAAATGATACATACGTACTACGACAAGGTAATGCACAAAAGAAAAAAAAAATATTATCGACTTTCGGGGAAAGCAATCTCTTTACACAGCGAGGCAGAAAATCCAACAGACCTCCACCTTACCTTCCAGTCAGCTCTCGCACAACTCCTCCTTGGCGTTGCGATTTTTTTTCCCCGTCGGTGTATACCGTGCAGGGCAGAATGGCGCCGAGGCAACTGACAGCGGCGGACGACGGCTGTGGAGATGTGCACGGGCGAATGGGCGTGCAACTGTTGAACATCTGACAGACCAAATCAAACCGGGGGCTACCAGCAATGTCTCCTCGACAACTGTTCAGCGAATGTCGTTGTGTACGGGCCTCAACAGCAGGCGCCTGAGTCATGCATGCATGCTGTATGCAGTTCATCGGCGACGAAGGCTGGAATTTGCACACCAGTATTGCAGCTCAGTGGCAACAGCTGGCCTTTTCACATGAACAGCATTTTGTGTTCCGTCAGGTACATGGCCACTGTTAGGTGTACGGCGTGAGACGTCTGAAAGCAAAGAGTCCAGCCCGGAAGAGGGAGCGCCATGGTTTGGGGTATGTTGTCGAAATATTCTCTGAGTGATACCGTAATTGTGGAAGACACAGTGGATCTATACTAGGATGCCTCTATGCTTGTGTACCATGTCCACCCATGCGTGCAGTTAGCTTCTTTATCGGCAAGATGGCACTTTCCGCTAGGACAACGCAATGTGTCATACAGCTCAGTGTACGTGTGTGCTTCGAAGAGCACGAGGTTGAATTTATCGTACTGCTCCGGCCACCAAGCTCCCTAGATTTAAAACCAGTTAGTCGGCATGGTTTTCCATGCCTGCCGGTACCTTCCAGAACATTATTGACTGTCTTCCTGCACGTTTCACAGCTGTCTGCACTGCAAAAGGTGGTTGTTCAGTGTCCTACAGAAGTGTCATGGAACCGCTCCCGTTCTCTGTATACACACGTTATATGACGGACAGGGTGAGCAGCCATTTGCGGCTGCTTGCTGATGAAGTTGTGGAGTACGAAAAGACAGTACAAAATCACTTAGATGAAATTTCTACTTGGTGTGATGAATGTGTATTGAGCAAGCAGTAAAGTAAACAAAAGAAAAATTTGGAGTAGGAATTAAAATCCATGGAGAAGAAGTAATAACTTTGAGGTTCGTCGATGACAATGTAATTCATAGACAGCAAGGGACCTGGAAGAGCAGCTGAACGGAATGGACAGTGTCTTGAAAGGAGGATATAAGATGAACATGAACAGAACCAAAACGAGGACAATGGAAAGTAGTCGAATTAAATAGGGTGTCGCTGCGGGAATTAGATTAGGAAATGAGACGCTTAAAGTAATGAATTAGTTTTTCTATTTGGGGAGCAAAATAACTGATCATGGTCGAAGTAGAGAGGATATAAAATGTAGACTGGCAATGGCAAGGAAAGCGTTTCTGAAGAGAAATTTGTTAACATCGAGCATAGATTTAAGTGTCAGGAGGTCGTTTCTGAAAGTATTTGTATGAATTGTAGCCATGTAAATAAGTGAAACATGTACAATAAATAGTTTGGACAAGAAGAGAATAGAAGCTTTCGAAATTGGTGCTACAGGAGAATCGTGAAGATTAGATGGATACATCACGTAACTAACGAGGAGGTATTGAATAGAATTGGGGAGGAGTTTGTGGCACAACTTGACTAGAAGAAGGGATCGGTTGGTAGGGCATATTCTGAGGCATCAAGGGATCACCAATTTAGTATTGGAGGGTAAAAATCATAGAGGGAGACCAAGAGATGAATACACTAAACAGATTCATAAGGATGTAGGTTGCAGAAGGTACTGGGAGATGAAGAAGCTTGCACAGGTTCAAAAATGGTTCAAATGGCTCTAAGCACTACGGGACTTAACATCTTAGGTCACCAGTCCCTAGAACTTAGAACTACTTAAACCTAACTAACCTAAGGACATCAGACACATCCATGCCCGAGGCAGGATTCGAACCTGCGACGTAGCGGTCACGTGGTTCCAGACTGAAGCGCCTAGAACTGCTCGGCCACATCGGACGGCGCTTGCACAGGATAGAGTAGCATGGAGAGCTGCACCAAACCAGTCTCAGGACTGAAGGCCACAACAACAACGTGATGAATGTAGAATCACTAAATGTAGCTCTGAATGTAGAAAAATGTAAGTTAATGCATATGATTAGGAAAACCATTCCTGCGATGTTCGAATACAGCATTAGTAGAGCGCTGCTTGACGCACTCAGGTCGACTGGGTACTGTATATGGACGTAACGTTGCAAAGCGATGTGAAATGAACGTGCACGTGAGTCGGTGTTAGGAAATCGAATGGTCTACTTTGCCGGTTTAAGGATGACATCGAAGAAATTCAGAGGCGGGAAGCTAGATTCGTTACCAGTATGTTCTGAAAACAGACAAGCATTAGGTAGATGCTTCGGGAACTGAAATGGTAATCCCTGTAGGGAGAGGACGGGTCTATCCGAGGGACATAGAACTGGTGTTTCAAGCTGACTACAGAGCGTTTCTACTGCTGGCAACATACTTTGCGGGTAAGCACCACGAAGATGACATACGAGAAATAAGCGCTCATACGGAGGCATACAGACAGTAGTTTTTCCTCGCTCTGTTAGCGAGTGGAACAGGAAGGGAATGACTAGTAGTGGTACAGGGTACCCTCCGCCACGCACCACACGATGTCGTAGAGGGTATGTAGTGCAGATGCAGAGTCATCTCAGCTGTATTCGGAATATTTGAACAAATTTGTGGACGCTCTTTCTCGCCGAATCCTGGCCACCATAAAGAATAATTTTTTCCCGTAGTCCTTACGTCATTTCACCATAACACTCTGCGAACAGACATAGAATGTGGGGCGTACGCTACATTCTGTAGTATGGTATAGCCATGTATGTTTTCTCATCGTACCTGGTGAGCAAGATACATACAATAGAAAGCAAATATCTCAGCTTTCAACAGGAATATAATAATTCCAGCTCCAAAACATAATGTGCTGACAGGAAAGAATATCAGCGAACTGTCAGTTTAATGAGTCATAGTTGCAAAATACCGATTCGTGTCATTAACAGGAAAATAAAGAAATAAAAAACTGATAGAAGCCGACCTCGAAGAGATCCTTTCGGGTCCCGGAGATGTGTTGGAGCACACGATGCAGTTCTTGCCCTCCGACTTATCCCATAAGATAGGCTAATAGCATTTGAAGATACGGAGAAAACTTTAGACAGTGTTGACTGGAATACTCTTATGGAATGGCTGAAGGTAGCAGGGGTAAAATACAGGGAGCGAAAGGCTATTTATAAGATGTATAGACACCAGACGGCAGTTACAAGAGTCGAGGGGCAAGAAAGGGAACCAGTGGTGGAGGACGGAGTGAGACATGACTGTAGCGCATCCCCGATGTTATTCAGTGTGTACACTGAGCAAGCAGTAAAAGAGACTAACGAGAAATTTTGAGTAGGAATTAAAGTTCAGTGAGAAGTAATAAAAACTTTGAGGTTTGCCGCTGACATTGTAATTATGTCAGACAGCGAAAGACATGTTAGTGCAGTGCGCAATGGACACATTATCAAAGGCAAATGAAAGGAAGTGGAATTCAGTCGAATTAAATCTGGCAATGCTGAGGGAATTAGATTGGGAAACAAGAAACTTAAAGTAGTAGATGAGTTCTGTATTTGGGCAATAAACAAACAGTTCAGACGAGAAGAGAAAAGAAGCTTTTGAGATCTGATGATCCATAAGAATACTGAAGATTAGTTGGTGGATCACGTAATTATTGAAGAGGTGCTGAATAGAATTGGAGAGTCAAGAAATTTGTAACAAAACTTGAATAAAGGAAGGGATCGGTTGATGAGCCACATTTTGAGAGATCAAGGAATCCTCAGTGTAGTGTTATAGGGAAGTGGAGCGGGAGGAGATTGTAGAGGGATAGCAACAGACTAGCAAGAAGGTTCAAATGCATATGGTTGCAGTAGTTGTTCTAAGATGAAGAGGCTTGCATGGGATACAGCACCGTGAAGAAGTACATGAAACTTACTTTCGGACTAAAGACTGCAGCAGCAGCAACAACAACAATACTTTCTCGAATATTGTTACACAAAGTATATTAATAGAGCATTGTAAATGAGTGTTATATGCAATTGACATAACAAAACACGTCCTCTCCCTTTTTTTGTTGGCATATGTCTTAATTATACGATTAAAGTTTAACCGACGAGAAGCAACCTATTCCGTACTAAGTACCTAAAATCTGGTTATCTGTTTTCGTCATTGTGGGTCATAGAACGTTTTTTACCGTTTCTGACATGCTAAACAATCATTGAAGTTCAGCCACAGATCCAGGCAGAGAGAAAGTAATCTTTCAGCAATTGATGCGCAGATGAAAATGGCCTCCCTGATCGGGACTCTAACCCGAATTCTTTGCCTTTCGCTGGCAAATTCTCTACCGATTGAGCTACCGAAGCATGACTCGCGACCCTCCCTCCATAGTTTCGCTTCCGCCAGTACCTGTTGTGCTACCCATCATATAAGTGTATGCTTCATCGTGTAAATGATTCTCAGCTTTTGTTCAAGAACTCTGTTTAGGAAATGAAGTTAGTCACTGAGACTGGCATCTTAGTTGGTTTGAGATGATTGATTTCTCCCTCGTCATTTACTCCCTCCCCGTCCCCACACCCACCCTACACACCACCCACACGAGAGCCGAAGCTGATTCTGCCCGCCCTCCATATCATAACAGCAACAAACCCCTACACCTGGTACAATGCGAAGTACACACTGCCATTCACTTCATTCTTTTTTTTGGTCATCAGTCTACTGACTGGTTTGATGCGGCCCGCCACGAATTCCTTTCCTGTGCTAACCTCATCATCTCAGAGTAGCACTTGCAACCTACATCCTCAATTATTTGCTTGACGTATTCCAATCTCTGTCTTCCTCTACAGTTTTTGCCCTCTACAGCTCCCTCTATGCCTTTTTTGCCATAGCGAGTCTACTATTGATGTCCTCCTTGCTCCGTCCGTCATTGGTTATTTTACTGTCTAGGTAGCAGAATTTCTTAATTTCATTGACTTCGTGACCATCAATCCTGATGTTAAGTTTCTCGCTGTTCCCATTTCTACTACTTCTCATTACCTTCGTCTTTCTCCGATTTACTCTCAAACCGTACGGTGTACTCATTAGACTGTTCATTCCGTTCAGCAGATCATTTAATTCTTCTTCACTTTCACTCAGGATAGCAATGTCATCAGCGAATCGTATCATTGATATCCTTTCACCTTGTATTTTAATTCCACTCCTGAACCTTTCTTTTATTTCCATCATTGCTTCCTCGATGTACAGATTGAAGAGTAGGGGCGGAAGGCTACAGCCTTGTCTTACACCCTTCTTAATACGAGCAGTTCGTTCTTGATCGTCCACTCTTATTATTCCCTCTTGGTTGTTGTACATATTGTATATGACCCGTCTCTCCCTATAGCTTACCCCTACTTTTTTCAGAATCTCGAACAGCTTGCACCATTTTATATTGTCGAACGCTTTTTCCAGGTCGACAAATCCTATGAAAGTGTCTTGATTTTTCTTTAGCCTTGCTTCCATTATTAGCCGTAACGTCAGAATTGCCTCTCTCGTCCCTTTACTTTTCCTAAAGCCAAACTGATCGTCACCTAGCGCATTCTCAATTTTCTTTTCCATTCTTCTGTATATTATTCTTGTAAGCAGGTTCGATGCATGAGCTGTTAAGCTGATTGTGCGATAATTCTCGCACTTGTCAGCTCTTGCCGTCTTCGGAATTGTGTGGATGATGCTTTCCCGAAAGTCAGATGGTATGTCGCCATATATTCTACACACCAACGTGAATAGTCGTTTTGTTGCCACTTCCGCCAGTGAACTTCATTCTTATACATAGGATGTACTCTGGTGTTCAGAACTTCAGGACAAAAGTAACTGCTAAGTAACAAAGTTCCATGAAACTTGGACCACACGCAGAAAGAACAGCTGCAGCATGATACAAAAAAAGGTAACTGAAATAAATACACAATGAGACGAACAGAAATCATACTTTTATTTTAAAGTCAATAGTTACGCTGAAGTCATCGCAACTCATGACAGCCCCCTGGACATTAGAAATGACTGGACTTGACTTTAACACTTTGCCGACCGGCGACACCACAGTGGTGTCGGTCGGCTGCACAGCATCGCTCAGCGGCCAGTGACAGCAGTTTACTATATTTTTCATCCTGTTGTTGTTTTGTTTAGATAACAATAAGTTACACACGTCAACAAGTCTTTTTGTTTTTATAAGTACTTCTGCACTTTTGTCATGGCAGACGAAAGAGACGATACGATTATTTACGGTGAATGCCCGGACGACTTGGCCGATTGCGAAGAAGACATTGGATATCAAAAAAATGAAAGTGAAGCAGAATCGTCGGAAGATAGTGAAATGCTTCGAAGAAGAATCCGGCGGACGCTACGGTTGCCAACTGGTTCGGATGAATCAGGCGAAGAAGACTGACTATGATTTACTGAGGACCAGTAATAAATTTGAAGGCTCTCCGGGTCCACACATATTTCCCAAAGATACCCAGAGCGTCGTGGATATCGTAGAATTATATATTGGGAATGATCTATTTGAATATATTAGCAACGAAACTTAACAATTATGACAGTCAAAATTTGCAATACAAGGAGAATAGATAAAAAAAATGTCAAATTTGTCGACGTTACGGGACCCGAACTTAGAAAATGGTTTGGGCTTGCTATCCTTATGGGAATTCTAAAAAAAGCAAGGACCGATGATTACTGGTCAACGAATCCGTTGATAGACACACCGATATCTCGCAAAACGATGTTCCGCAACCGATTCAGACAAATATTATAATTTTTCCATTTTTCCGACAGCAATAATAAACCGGATAATGACGACTGGCTTTTTAAAGTGCAATCCGTAATTAATTATTTTTCCAAAAACTTTGAAGAAACGTTCAATGTAAGTCAAAACATCTCAGTTGATGAAGGAATGATACCGTGGCGTTAACAGTTAAATTTTTAGGTTCACAATCCGTCGAAAATTACGAAATATGGCATATTCATTCGGATGATGTGCGATTCGAGGACGGGATACATTTCCTCGTTCAAGATATATTCCGGCGCTGGACAACCTTTAGCAAAAACAGTGATGGAACTATCGACACCTTCTTATGGAAAGTGGCATCACCTCTGCATGGATAATTACGACTATTACAGCAGTGTAGAACTGGCAGAGAAGTTACTTGAAAAGAAAATTCGAATTTGTAGAACGATATGGCAAAATAGACGATTTTCAGAAAAATTAAGGCGCGGAAAAGTTAATGTGTTTGAAGCTCCTCATCAACGGAAAGGTGACAAGCGGCCGGCGCCAAGCGAATAAATTTGTACGATACGTGCGGACGGCAAAGTGTTTATATGGTATTGATGTGCAAGGGCGGCAATGCAACGAACTGGCACGGTAGCCACAAGGTTGATGACGAGTTCTTGTTGTAGAGCGTTACACTCCTTCACCAGCACGCTTGACCATTGCTGGACGGCCGTTGGTCGTGCTGTCATACGGCCCCCTAATGCATGCTACACGTGACGCATAAGATTTAAGTCGGGGAAGCGGGCAGGCCATTTAGTTATATGAGTGTCCTCTCGTTCGAAGAGCTCCTCCACATCCGCTGTCCGATGCGGTCGCGTATTGCCATCCATAAAAAATGAAGTCAGAGGCGAATGAACGCGTGAAAGCACTCGCGTGAGGCAGTAGGACAGTGTGACAATAACGTTGACCACAGAGGGTACTCTGTTCAAAGATTTGGAAGTCAGTAGGCCGAAGCAATATTACGCGTCCCCAGTGCTTGACACCTGCACCACTACGACGATAATGTTCCACAAAGCTGGATCTAGTCCCATCTGGTTGAGAGGTTGGAACGCGTAATACACGCAGGAACATAGTAGTACGAGGTGCATTCAAGTTCTAAAGCCTCCGATTTTTTTCTAATTAACTACTCACCCGAAATCGAAGAAACTGGCGTTACTTCTCGACGTAATCGCCCTGCAGACGTACACATTTTTCACAATGCTGACGCCATTATTCCATGGCAGCTGCGAAGGCTTCTTTAGGAGTCTGTTTTGACCACTGGAAAATGGCTCAGGCAATAGCAGCACGGCTGGTGAATGTGCGGCCACGGAGAGTGTCTTTCGTTGTTGGAAAAGGCCAAAAGTCACTAGGAGCCAGGTCAGGTGAGTAGGGAGCATGAGGAATCACTTCAAAGTTGTTATCACGAAGAAACTGTTGCGTAACGTTAGCTCGATGTGCGGGTGCGTTGTCTCGGTGAAACAGCACACGCGCAGCCCTTCCCGGACGTTTTTGTTGCAGTGCAGGAAGGAATTTGTTCTTCAAAACATTTTCGTAGGATGCACCTGTTACCGTAGTGCCCTTTGGAACGCAATGGGTAAGGATTACGCCCTCGCTGTCCCATAACATGGACACTCATTTTTTCAGCACTGGCGGTTACCCGAAATTTTTTTGGTGGCGGTGAATCTGTGTGCTTCCATTGAGCTGACTGGCGCTTTGTTTCTGGATTGAAAAATGGCATCCACGTCTCATTCATTGTCACAACCGACGAAAAGAAAGTCCCATTCGTGCTGTCGTTGCGCGTCAACATTGCTTGGCAACATGCCACGCGGGCGGCCATATGGTCGTCCGTCAGCATTCGTGGCACCCACCTGGATGACACTTTTCGCATTTTCAGGTCGTCATGCACGATTGTGTGCACAGAACCCACAGAAATACCAACTCTGGAGGCGATCTGTTCAACTGTCATTCGGCGATCCCCCAAAACAATTCTCTCCACTTTCTCGATCATGTCGTCTGACTGGCTCGTGCGAGTGCGAGGTTGTTTCGGTTTGTTGTCACACGATGTTCTGCCTTCATTAATCTGTCGCACCCACGAACACACTTTCGACACATCCATAACTCCATCACCACATGTCTCCTTCAACTGTTGATGAATTTCAATTGGTTTCACACCACGCAAATTCAGAAAACGAATGATTGCACGCTGTTCAAGTAAGGAAAACGTCGCCATTTTAAGTATTTAAAACAGTTCTCATTCTCGCCGCTGGCGATAAAATTCCATCTGTTGTACGGTGCTGCCATCTCTGGGACGTATTGACAGTGAACGCGGCCTCATTTTAAAACAATGCGCATGTTTCTATCTCTTTCCAGTCCGGAGAAAAAAAATCGGAGGCCTTAGAACTTGAATGCACCTCATAAATGATCGTTTTGGTGGCGCTGGTGTTACAGTGTGAGGAGGTGTAATGTTACAGGGGCTTACTGACCTCAAATTGTTTCTTGAACATGGGATGGTCGTCAGTCAACGTTACTATTAAGGTACCTCTTTACTGCTTCCCCAGTTTTTCTTATGGATGACAGTCCTCGACTGCGTCGAGCAGCAGATGTGGAGCAGCTCTTATAACGAGAGGATGTTCGGCGAATGGCCTCACTTGTCCAGTCTGCAGACTTCTGTCGACCGCACTGAAGAAGGAATGGGAAGCCCTACCTCATGAGCTCTTTGCCAGGCTTGCTGCCAGGATAGGAGAATGCATTGTCGCCCTTGCTCATCATATACCACATTATAATTCTGTCCTGCTGTTTGTAATGTCCAGCGGCCATCGTGAATCCCAGGGACTTAAATGTACGAGGGTAGGTCAATTATTATCCGCAATTTAGTTATATTTTTGTTTATTTCGGTAGTACTGTCGTTTTACGTTGATGAAGCATGCTTTGTTTATTTGTTGTTATATCTTTGCTAGGTTAGTTTCGTTATCGCTGCCGCGCTGTTAAACATGGCTCCTCCGTTGTCTATTTGCACCAAAGAAGAACAGCGCTCAGTGATCCGTTGTTTGTGGTCGGAAGGCGTAACAGGGGCCGAAATTCATCCAAGACTTTCGGTACATACGGGAACAGTGTTTTGCAACAACGGAGTGTCTACGAATGGATTGAAAAATTCCGAAATGGTCGCACAAGTGTTACGCACGATGAAGGAGCCGGACGACCGTTTACCTTCACAAATGAAGAAACCATTGAGCGTTCACGTGTAATGATTCTCTCAGACAGACGATTAACTATTGACGAAGTGGCACATCGTCTGCAAGTTAGTCACGGTTCTGCCTACGTAGTCATCCACAACAGACTTCGGTTTTATAAAGTTTGTGGAAGATTGGTTCCAAAACAACTCACCCAGTTGCATAAACAGACGCGCTAGGACGTCTGCAAAAAACATTTGGATCGCAATGGTAACGAAGGGGACAACTTCTTAGACAACATCATTGCTGGTGACGTAACATGGATCCGTTATTACGAGCCGGAGAGCAAACGGCAGAGTATGGAATGGTGACATCCAAATTCGCCGTGCAAGAAAAAAGTTAAAGACCCAATCGTCCGCAGGAAAACTGACGCACAAGGTCCAGTACTGGAACGTTATGGGGAAAGGGGCAGAACAATAAACAGTGTGCGTTACAGTGAGATGCTTACTGCCAGGCTGAAGCCTGCAATTGGAAGCAAACGCCGAGGATTGCTGGCAAAAGGTGTTGAGTTGCTGCACGACAATGCCCGTCCTCATACTGCTGCCCACACTGCTGAAACCCTTCAGATCATCCTCCATAAAGCCCCGATCTTTCCGGTTCTGACCATCACTTGTTTGGTCCACTCAAACAGGCATTAAGGAACCGTCGATTTGCCTCGGCCGAAGCAGTGAAAGAAGCGGTGCATTCCTGGGTCGCGGCTCAACCGAGAACCTTCTTCGACGAGGGTATCAGGAAACTTGTACAACGATGGACCAAGTTCGTTGAAACGCAAGGAGACTATGTCGAAAAATGATATTCTTGTAAGTTTCCTGTTTGATTACGATAAAATTTTATAACGACTTTGTGGATAATACATTACTGGGCATTAAAATTGCTACACCAAGAAGTGCATAGATCCTGAGGAATCCGTACCCAGACCAACCACCTCTGGCCGTAATAACGGCCTTGATACGCCTGGGGATTGAGTCGAACAGAGCTTGGATGGCGTGTACAGGTACAGCTGCCCTTGCAAGTTCAACACGATACCACAATCCATCAAGAGTATTGACTGGCGTATTGTGACGAGACAGTTGCTCGGCCACCATTGACCAGACGTTTTCAGTTGGTAGGAGATCAGGAGAATGTGCTGGCCAGGCAGCAGTCGAACATTTTCTGTATCCAGAAACGCCCGTACAGGACCTGCAACATGCGGTCGTGCATTATCCTGCTGAAATGTAGGGTTTCGTAGGGATCGAATGAAGGGTAGAGCCACGGGTCGTAACACATCCGAAATGTAACGTCCACTGTTCAAAGTGCCGTCAATGCGAACAAGAGGTGACCGAGATGTGTAACCAATGGCACCCCATACCATCACGCTGGTTGATACGCCAGTGAGGCGATGACGAATACACGCTTCCAATGTGCGTTCACCGCGATGTCGCCAAACACGGATGCGACCATCACGATGCTGTAAACAGAACCTGTATTCATCCGAAAAAATGACGTTTTGCCATTCGTGCACCCAGGTTCGTCGTCGAGTAGAACATCGCAGGCGCTGTGTGATGCAACGTCATGGGTAACCTCAGCCGTGGTCTCCGAGCTGATAGTCCATGCTGCTGCAAACGTCGTCGAAGTGTTCGTGCAGATGGTTGTTGTCTTGCAAACGTCCTCATCTGTTGACTCAGGGATCGAGACGTGGCTGCACGATCCGTTACAGCCATGCGGATAAGATGCCTGTCGTCTCGACTGCTAGTGATACGAGACCGTTGGGATCCAGTACGGCGTTCCGTATTACCCTCCTGAACCCACCGATTCGATATTCTGCTAACGGTCATCGGATCTCGACCAAGGCGAGCACCAATGACGTGATACGATAAACCGCAATCGCGATAGGCTACAATCCGACCTTTATCAAAGTCGGGAACGTGATGGTACACATCTCTCCTTGTTACACGAGGCATCAGAACGACGTTTCACCAGGTAAGGCCGGTCAACTGCTGCTTGTGTATGAGAAATGGGTTGGAAACTTTCCTCATGTCAGCATCTTGTAGGTGTCGCCACCGGCGCCAACCTTGTGTGAATGAATGCTCTGAAAAGCTAATCATTTGCATATCACAGCATCTTCTTCCTTTCGGTTAAATTTCGCGTCTGTAGCACGTCATCTTCGTGGTGCAGCAATTTTAATGACCAGTAGTGTAATTGATTTAGCCTCGTAATTATTGTCTTCGAATCAAAGTGTCATTACTATTCGTCTCATTGCGTACTTCTTTGAGCTACCTTTTGTACTAGACGTTTTTGTAGGTCCAAGTTTCATCGAGCTATGTTGCTTGGCCACGACACGCCGCGTTAAAAGTTACTTTCGACCTTAATTTTGCGCTCCAGTGTAAATGTACATTTAGATGAGCCCGTTTGAGCGTGGGGCATCCGTTAGGGCCGTGCTCAGTGAAGCACTGTGTTGAGGAGAGCTCTACCTTCCTGGTATTTTTTTTTTAACTTGCTGTTCAGCCTCTGACACCCTCTATTTGGAGATGGAAACGCCAGAAGTGTCTACGGGGCGAGAGCTGAGAGTGATGAGTGGTAAGGAGCACGAGGCCCAGGGAAGGGTCGGCACGCGGCAAGGTGACCCTCGCTGGCTGGCTGGCCGGCCGCAGCGGCGGCCCTCCGCGATCGATGACCGGAGCGCCGCTCCGCTCCGCACCCCTTCCCGTCCCACTGGCGCTTGTAACGCCACCAGCACCAGCACCCTCCCCCCCCCCCTCACCCCACCCCCCCCACCCCCTCCCCAGCCCTCTCTCCAAATCGTCACGCCGTTTGGCAATCACACAGCAGAACTGACGATGCCAACAGCGCCGGCCGTAGGGTCTCGCCTCAGTGACGCGGCAGCAATCCGGCGGACGGCGCTGGGCAAGTGGAAACGGATGTTCCGCTTGAGTCTGTTTCTGGCGTTTCGGCACCTCTGCTGGGATACTGTTCCAGAGATGTTCAGCAGTCGTCTGTGAGCTGGCCTTCCCGGCTGACAACAGCCGGCCGGAGATACCTCGGGATTACCTGAGAAGACTCGTGTACTGGGATCGTCTTCTGGAATCGTCAGTTTCGTGTAGCTGGCTGGTGCACTAGGCTGGATGAACAGCCAACTGCGGGCACCTGAAGTCTTCTGGAGGTGTCCCGGAAATAGGAGTCGGAAGTTGAACTTCGAAAGGGACGTTTTAAAATATACGTGACATGGTCTACTAATCCAGAAGATTTCTATCTTCGATGCAATGGCCACTAGAACCTCCTACCATGATTAAGAGCTGGTCAAATGTCAGTCTGGACAGTTGTCTTGAGCACTGGTATATAGGGGCCGTACTGGTTTGAGGCAACATTATCTTCCGATGGAGTAATCATCTCGCATAAGTTCGAGGCTCCTGTCACCGTTTTCTGCATTCCCGAATTAAATTTAGTTTGTGCTTCAAAATTAGGGCCCGGATTTTAACGACAAGTCATATGTCTTTCTGAACTATGGAGTGAATTTTAGAACAATTTATACACAAATCTAGGCATTTTAATGTCGAAAAATGTGTTTTGATTGTGCTTATAAAGTCATATTTCAACAAATTTTAGTAATAGGTCATATTGCGGCTAACTTTTACTGTAATAGGTCATATTTCCGTCAAATTTTGCCAAAAATACCGTTTTTCTCGTATCTTAAGGGGCGCACGAATAAAAAAAATGAATATGTTGCTCACGAGACAATATTTAACGTGCTATTATGAAAGATAAACAGATAAATTAGTACAAAGCTTTATTTCTCAGGACTGTAGCAGAAAATCGGTGTACCACAACAGTCGCTTCGCGAACATAAAACATTGTTGCGCAGAGTCGACAATACGATCTTAAGAGCCAACAAAGGTGGCTTCTGCCGTAATAATCACCGCAGTCGCACAGGTGTTCCCAGTAACCAGTTTGAATATAGCCTTTGCCTTGTTTAACATGCCTAAACCAAAGTGCCCCGACAGCGTGAAGATTCGACGATATGTTAGAGAATTTGGAGAGAAGTTCTTTAGTACTGATGCGAAAATATTATTTTGTAAACTGTGTGAAGTTAGAGTTAGTGCAGAAAAGCGCTTTAATGTGCAACAACACTGTAATACTGCTAAACAAAGCAGCTGTGTGAAACAAAGTGCTGAAAATAACAGCAAACAAACGCTGTTATTTGAACAGACAGGTCAATCGTTAACCGTGCAATCATGCTGCAAGGATTTGTGAGAGATGATGGTGCCCTGCAACATCCCATTGGAAAAGCTGAAGAATCCACGCTTCAGACGGTTCTTTGAGAAGTACACAACACATCCAGTTCCAGATGAAACTACACTGAGAAAGAATTATTCATCCGTATGTTACAATGATGTGCTCAGCAATATACGAATTACTATTGCTGAGCAAAAGATCTGGCTGTCGATAGATGAAACTACGCATATTAGTGGGTGATATATTGCAGAAGTTGTTGTTGGTGTTCTAAAATTTGATGGCTGTGGAGATATGTTCCTACTAACGTGTGAAGTTCTCGATAGAGTAAACAATTCGACGAGTGCTATTTTTTTTTTTTTTACAACTCTTTGAAGCTACTGTGGCCGGATGGTGTGAAAAGAGAGAACGTTTTGCTGCTTGTAACAGATGGTGCTTCATATATGGCTAAAGCAGCTGAAGGGCTTCAGATTCTCTACCCCAGTATGGTGTACGCCACTTGCCTTTCACATGCGTTGCATAGAGTTGCCGAAGAGGTGCGATCAAATTACCCTGACGTGGACAAATTAATTTCCTGTGGCAAGAAAATCAATGTGCAGGCTCCGCTACGGGTGCAGAAATTCAAGAAAGCAGCACTTTCAACGCCCCTCCCATCTAAACCTGTTCTTGCACGATGGGATTCTTGGCTTAATGCTGCTGAGTATTACTGCACCAACTACACCCACATAAAGACAATCTTCTGTGAGCTTGACAGCGATGAATCAAGTGCTATCAAAATTGTGGAAGAAGTTTTACAGATACATGGTCTCGAAACTTGGCATACATCAACGCCAATTTTTCAGTGATATCAAAAGCCATCAAACGACTGGAAGCTGTTGGCACTCAGCTATGTGAGGCCCTGAGTATTGTGCAACATGTGCAGAGTGAGTTGGGTAGAGCTCGTGGTCATGGCTGAGAAAGTGCAAACCAAATTGCAAAGTGTTCTCCAACTGAATCCTGGATATTCTACAATGTGCAAAATTAGTGACAGTCTTTCAGGGAATGCCGCAACATTTGAAGATACTGAAACAGAGCTGAACTCCAGTGACCTGGCTGCCTGCAAATACGCTCCATTGACGTCTTGCGAAGTGTAGAGGAGGTTTTTCCAGATACAAAACTATCCTCAGCGACAACCGTAAATCTTTGACAATGAAAACCTGAAGATGCACCCTGTGATCCAGTGCAACTTTGCAGACACTGAAGATTGGCATACGGTATTAAATAATGTGAAACGCTTTAAATACTATGTAGAAATAAAAACATTGTTTTACTGTTTCCATAGATAATCTTTTTACTGTACTTTGTGTTTAGAAAATAAAACATTCAGACATTCAAAAAATACGTGCAAATTAGCCGCAGACCCTACAGAAAGAAAGAACTATACTTCACAATATTTTGGGAAGTGAATTTTGTATTACTTCATGGTGAATAAAAGAAATTAAATAAACAAACAGGAATGCTTTAAATAAACTTCTATTAAGTCATATTTTATTTTTTAAGGTCATATTTATATAAGTTTTAGGTCATAAATGCTTGCATATTTCACTGTTTTTTTAGGTAATAAAGATACGGGCCCTATTCATCATATATAAATAAGAAAAATTCCATCTGTTGCACCCACACGTTTCATTTCTATCTGTCAAACATGTTTCGCCTACTCGTGCAAGACATCTTCGGAGGTCGATAACACACTGAAACGCCAAAGAAACTGGCGATAGCATAAGTATTCAAATACAGAGATACGTAAACAGGCAGAATACGGCGCAGCGGTGGACAACACTTACATAAAACAAGTGTCTGGCGCAGTTGTTAGGTCGGTTACTGCTGCTACAGTGGCAGTTTATCAAGATTTAAGTGGGTTTGAACGTGGTGTTACAGTCGGCACAGCAGCGTTAGGACACAGCATCTCTGAGGTAGCGATGAAGTGGGGATTTTCCCTTACGGCCATTTCGCGAATGTTAGTTAGTGCAATCCCCTGACTTAAGCCCTCTTGAGTTCAACACGACTTCTAAACTGAAGGAAACACTTCACGGCAAGAATAACAGTTCGTTGGTCCTGTTTGGAAGCGTTTGGTAATAATGTCGCCATAGTTCGCGTGTCCAGATTAACCTAACGCACGTCCCTCACTAAAGCCGTTGTCTATGTGTCGGTGCTTATACATCCGCATCGGGGTAGCGATACGTCGCATATACGCTGCAGCAACGCTCTCAAAAGGAAACTTTCTTATATTTCCTCATATTTTGACTCCTCCTGTGAAGACATTCTCAACGATTGTGAAGAACCAACTAAAGGCCAAGTTTAGCCCTTAAAAACGGCCACACTGCCCACGGAAGACAAACGGTATTGGTACAGCGTGTACATCGAGATGAAAGCTGCGTGAATATTTCAATAATGCGAATGACGTATACCCTCCGCTAGTCACGCCAGGAGTATATGCATTTATATATAGCAGTACATGGTATTATAGTTACAAATAAAACGGGGGGAGGGGGAGGTCAATGAAACAAGCAAATAATCTCAATAAACGTAGGCCCGGGAAACAGTGGCTTTCGCGAAATAACGTCATTCGCCGTGAAGCAGGCTTCAGCTTTTCTCCATGCCGATGCCCACACACGTTCAAATATCCCAGACGTGCTGCGAATGCATTGACAGCCATCCATAATGCGATCCCAGAGTTAATCGACACTTTCAACAAGGCTGGAGTACACTAAAGCTTTTAAACACTCTACGGAGAAAAGATCCAATGGGTTCAATTCGAGGGACTTTGTATGCCGTAGTATTAGCGAGTTGTTTTCGAAACGCTATTTGCTAGTTCTCAAATATCTGGAAGGAAGATAAAATGAAAGGAGGGCAGTTTATCGCTTTCTCACATACGCTTCAATTGCCGCGTTTCGAATTGAAAGTAGCTGTAGATATTAACAGTGCTGTAACAATAGCATGACTGCACCTGTGCATACGTCGTTTCTGGAAACCATTGCTCTCCGGACCTGTGTTTACTCGTATTATTTGCTTGCTTCACTGCTCCGCTCGCCCCCTTTCGTTCGTCAAACACCTCGTATATTCAGGACATTCGCCGTCCGTTATAACATAATGGGTTCTTTTAGTAAAATATTCCTCGAACCAACCGCATATTTCCGACTACACTCTGTATGATGGTATTTTGATTAGTCTGAGACGATCTACTACAGTATTGAACGCCTCGTCATTCCACGAAGACGTAATCTACCTGTTCGTGTGTATCCGGTTTCACAAGAGTCGCTGTTTTCTGAATCCTTGCTGATTCTAACTCGTTTGATTCGGACCACTACAAATTACTCACCTGCGCCAATATCTTTATCTCAGAGGACCACTTGCAACCAATGTCCCCAGTTACATGTTGAATACGTTCCATTCTCTGTCTTCCCGTACAGTTTCCACCATCTAGAGCTCACACTAGTACCACGGAGATTATTGCCTGATGCCTTAACACGTCCTATCATCTTGTACCTACTTCTTGTCTGTGTTCTCCACAAGTTTTTTCCCGTCGGTTCTGCGGAGAATTTGGTCATTCCTTACCTTGCCAGTCTACCTAATTTGAACACTTTTCTGTAACACGACATCCCAGGTACGTGGTTTCTTTTCTTTTCCGGTATTCCTACAGCTCTTACTTCAGTACCATACACTGGTGTGCCCCATATGTACATTCTCAGAAGTTTATTCCTCAGATTAAGACAAGATACCAGTAGACTTGACCAGGCATGCCTTTTTCGCCTCTGCTAGTCTGCTTTTCATGTCCTCCTTCCTTCGTCCGTCATGAATTACTTTGCCTCCGAGGCAGAAGAATTCTTTAACTTCCTGATCACTGCTCTCATTTCTGCTACATCTTATTACCTTTGTCTACTCGCAGTCCATATTCCGTACTCATTAGACCGTTCACTACTGCTGTAATTCTTCACTTTCACTAACAATACCAATGTCGTCAGAGAATCTTATCGTTGATGTTCTTTCACCCTTCAGTTTAATACCACTCTTGAACCTTTCTTTAATTTCTGTCGTTGCTTCTTCGGTTCCTGGTCTTGCACTCTTATTGTTCCTTCGCGGTTCTTGTACATGTTGTACCTTGTACCTCCTTTTGCCTTACTAGCATCTTGCACCATTTTACTTGTCAAACTCTTTCTAGATCCACAAATCCTATGAGCGTATCTTGATTTTTCTTCAGTCTTGCTACCATTATCAACCGCAACGTCAGGACTGCCTCTCTGTTGCCTTTACCTTTCCTAAAGGAAAACTGATCGTCATTTAACAGATCCTTATATTACTCTTGTCAGCAACTTGGATGCATGAATTGTTAATGATGTTAAGCTGGCTGTGTGGTAGTTTTCGCACCTATCTGCCTTTGCTATCTTCGGGATTTTGGGTATCCCTTCTGCCGTATTTGACCTTAAGTCTTCCAAAGCTCTTTTGAATTCTGACTCTAATACTGAAACATATATCTCTTCCCTGTCGACTCCTCTTTCCTCTTCCTGTGTCATCAGATACAACCTCCCCCACACAGACGCCATCCGTGTACCCTTTCCACCTATCTACACACTCTCTTTCTAATGTTAGGACCTTTGCTTTTAATTTTACCGAAGGCTGTCTCGTCTTTTCTATATACTCAGCTAGTTCTTGAGACAATCATTTCTTTTTCGATTCCTTCACATTTTTCCAGCAACCATTTGGCCTTGGCTTCCCCGCACTTCCTATTTATCTCATTCCTGACTGATTTATATTGCTCTAGTCCTGTCCTTCCCTGAACATTGTTCTGCTCCCTTCTGTCGTCGATGAACTGCAGCACAGTATCTCACTTGTTGCGCAAGGTTTGTTGGCAGTTAACTTCCTTGTAGCTATGTATGTGATTGTTCTCTTTACAGACGTCCTACAAATGATTGAAGCGATTTCATAAATTCACTGTAGCTCCATTCACTGACATATGGTCACGACACACTACAGATACGTAGAAAAACTCATAAAGTTTTGTTCGGCTGAAGCCGCACTTCAGGTTTCTGCCGCCAGAGCGCTAGAGAGCGCAGTGAGACAAAATGGCGACAGGAGCCGAGAAAGCGTATGTCGTGCTTGAAATGCACTCACATCAGTCAGTCATAACAGTGCAACGACACTTCAGGACGAAGTTCAACAAAGATCCACCAACTGCTAACTCCATTCGGCGATGGTATGCGCAGTTTAAAGCTTCTGGATGCCTCTGTAAGGGGAAATCAACGGGTCGGCCTGCAGTGAGCGAAGAAACGGTTGACGACGAATAAAGCAATGATGGAGCTAAACGTACCACAGCCGACGGTTTGGAAAATCTTACGGAAAAGGCTAAAGCAGAAGCCTTACCGTTTACAATTGCTACAAGCCCTGACACCCGATGACAAAGTCAAACGCTTTGAATTTTCGGCGCGGTTGCAACAGCTCATGGAAGAGGATGCGTTCAGTGCGAAACTTGTTTTCAGTGATGAAGCAACATTTTTTTCTTAATGGTGAAGTGAACAGACACAATGTGCGAATCTGGGCGGTAGAGAATCCTCACGCATTCGTGCAGCAAATTCGCAATTCACCAAAAGTTTACGTGTTTTGTGCAATCTCACGGTTTAAAGTTTACGGCCCCTTTTTCTTCTGCGAAAAAGAACGTTACGGGACACGTGTATCTGGGCATGCTGGAAAATTGGCTCAATACACAACTGGAGACCGATAGCGCCGACTTTATCTTTCAACAGGATGGTGCTCCACCGCACTTCCATCATGATGTTCGGCATTTCTTAAACAGGAGATTGGAAAACCGATGGATCTGTCGTGGTGGAGATCATGATCGGCAATTCATGTCATGGTCTCCACGCTCTCCCGACTTAACCCCATGCGATTTCTTTCTGTGGCATTATGTGAAAGATTCAGTGTTCAAACCTCCTCTACCAAGAAACGTGCCAGAACTGCGAGCTCGCATCAACGATGCTTTCGAACTCATTGATGGGGACATGTTGCGCCGAGTGTGGGAGGAACTTGATTGTCGGCTTGATGTCTGCCGAATCACTAAAGGGGCACATATCGAACATTTGTGAATGCCTAAAAAAACTTTTTGAGTTTTTGTATGTGTGTGCAAAGGATTGTGAAAATATCTCAAATAATAAAGTTATTGTAGAGCTGTGAAATCGCTTCAGTCATTTGTAATAACCCTGTAAATCTGCTGCTGAGTACGCCTCACCATCCAGTACCTTCTATCTCCTGGCCTTTTCCAAGTACACCTCCTCCGCTTGTGATATTGAACAGAGTATTCGCTATTACTACCTGAAATTTGTTGCAGAACTCAGTTAACCGTATTCTTCTCTCATCCCTACTACCAAGCCCATATTCTCCCGTACCCCTTTCTTCTACTCCTTTCCCCACATCCGCGTTCCAATCTCCAATGGTTCTTAGATTTTCAGCTTCCTTGACATACAGAATTACCATACCAGTATCCTAATAAGCTTTGTCTCTCTCTTTATCTACTGCTTGCGAAATCGTTATGTGTGCCTGAACTATCTATGTCAGTGTTGGTTTGCTGTCGATTCTTATGAGAACAACCCTACACCGAATTGTTCGCAGCAACTCACTGCCTGCTCTACCTTCCTATTCATAACGAATCCTACTCCCTCTACATCATTTTCTGTTGCTGTTGGTGTTAACCTGTATTCGTCTGTCCTTATCTCCTTTCCATTTCACATCACTGATCCTCACTGTATCGAGATTGAACCTTTGCATTTCCCTTTTCAGATTTTCTAGTTTCTCTACCACTGTCCAACATCTTTCATTCCGCGCTTTGCTCCAGGAACGTCATAATGTTGTTTAGAATATTCTGTAGAATCCTGAAACAGACAGTCTGTTGCCTAGAGTGTAAACAGAAGTGAGGAGCGCTGTATTCTAGTCGAATACAGGAATATTTGCTGCGGAAAAGCGATTCTGTACAAAGATGAAGGTGATTCAGCTGCGCTGCCTCCTCGTAAATTCCTGAACCGTGTAAGATGTCGTAACACTGTTTTCACCGAAATAAAGTGTCAGAAAATAGTCGGTAAACGACGCACATCTCTCTTAGTACCTATACTAATTACGGAGACGGCCATATCAACTTCGCCTATTCGAACAGAACTCCGACAATTTCTCCTGCTAGTATCGTATCTCCATCTACGTGACTACTGTGCGATTCACACTTAAGTGCCTGGCAGAGTGTTATCGAGACACACACCATTTGTCTACCGTTCTCCCCTCTAACAGCGCCTGGGAAAACGAAAATTTGAATGTTTCCGTGCGAGCGCTGACTTGTCTTGCTACTTGGCGCCTGTGTAAGTGAGCACCCCCAAAATATTTTTGCATACAGACTGTAACCTCCCCCTCTACTTATCGACCTTAATGACAGTGAAAAATTAAACCGCGTGTACCTAATGGAAATTTGGGAAAAGCAATCGTCACCGAAGTTAATGTGTCGGTAAAGAGGGAGGAAAGGGTTACATCTAAATGAAAGGAAAAATGCAAATGAAACTGGTGGAAATTAATTTTGAAAAGGGGTAAAGATAATAAAGAAAGTAAACGTGCGGCCGTTACGTTAACAATTAACTAGCGGTAATTAGATATTTGAGATTTGGGGGAAATTACGGTCGCCAATCCTATGGACAATTACTATAGTAACTGAAAAAGAAAGGTTATTACACATATAATTAGCACTAGAAGCGTGGCAACTGAAGGTTGACACGTGCTGTGTGAAAACTGAATGTTTGTCAGAAGTAATAATTTCGCTACACTCTGACTTAATTTAACAAAAGAATTAATAAAACAGGAAAACTGAAAGTTAATTTAGTGACTGAAATTAACAGTGAGCTTTGTTTCTGAAGCACTACGAAATTCAGTAAAATAATGTCAGTCTTGGGCTACCTCAACAATCATTTCAAAAGCTACTTGAATCTACGCAATTTAGAAATAAGAGATTTAACTTTGAACTTGAATTAAATGATTCTGAACAATTAACAATAGTAAAATTTAGTACGTACCAAGCTGAGCTGCAGTCACAGGTAACTAAAATACGGTAACAAAACTCGCACTCTTAATTTGTGCTTGTGCAATCTAAATATTGTAGCCAGCTATGAATACCTTAACTGAACTTTGAAATTAACACAGTGAAATGGAATGATATTACTTCAACGCTGGCGTCTGAGTTTCAACGACACTCGGGTTCATTTTGGAAAAGGAAGGGACCCTGCTTGGTAATGCAATTGGGACAATGAGCAACAAAGGTTCATGCTAAGTTGCTGTAATTTTGTGATGCATCAATTTTAAAAGCTGAGGTCTGCCATACAGTTCTAAAACTCGTGCTTCCAGTCTTCCTTGTTGGTTGATTGAAGGTTTGCAGTCGTCGATCGGGGAGGTGACGACAGTCACTCATTGTCGGCCGTCGCTGTTACAGAAGCTGGATGTTGGCGCGCCTTCTTCTCGACACGGTCACCAGGCGAAAACGGGCTCTTGATGTGCGTCAGCTAATGCTTCCCGTCCGCGACACCGTGTCAGAAACTATCATAGCAATTCGAGCGCAATTACATGCTGCCAAACCCCGAAAGCGCGGCAACTCGCGGGAGCGTCACACAACACACCTGCTCCACTGCACTACTCCAGCCAGACTCCGCTCTGCCCGCGCTCCACGCGGCAGATTTAACACTCCCAAAGATCCTAAACACTTTGGTTCTCCACACGACCTATCGATGTAATGGTTCGATAACATAGTTTCCCTAGGCCAGACCCAGCGTAAAAATACAAATAATATTTACAAAACAAACCAATTATACATCGACATAAATGAATAAATATATATATATATATATATATATATATATATATATATATACAAATAGTAAAACAATTACAATATATAAAGACACAGAAATGTCATAACTTCAGGTAACAAAATAAGGGAAAATCTACAGTAGAATAGATGGAAATACACTCCTGGAAATTGAAATAAGAACACCGTGAATTCATTGTCCCAGGAAGGAGAAACTTTATTGACACATTCCTGGGGTCAGATACATCACAAGATCACACTGACAGAACCACAGGCACATAGACACAGGCAACAGAGCATGCACAATGTCGGCACTAGTACAGTGTATATCCACCTTTCGCAGCAATGCAGGCTGCTATTCTCCCATGGAGACGATCGTAGAGATGCTGGATGTAGTCCTGTGGAACGGCTTGCCATGCCATTTCCACCTGGCGCCTCAGTTGGACCAGCGTTCGTGCTGGACGTGCAGACCGCGTGAGACGACGCTTCATCCAGTCCCAAACATGCTCAATGGGGGACAGATCCGGAGATCTTGCTAGCCAGGGTAGTTGACTTACACCTTCTAGAGCACGTTGGGTGGCACGGGATACATGCGGACGTGCATTGTCCTGTTGGAACAGCAAGTTCCCTTGCCGGTCTAGGAATGGTAGAACGATGGGTTCGATGACGGTTTGGATGTACCGTGCACTATTCAGTGTCCCCTCGACGATCACCAGTGGTGTACGGCCAGTGTAGGAGATCGCTCCCCACACCATGATGCCGGGTGTTGGCCCTGTGTGCCTCGGTCGTATGCAGTCCTGATTGTGGCGCTCACCTGCACGGCGCCAAACACGCATACGACCATCATTGGCACCAAGGCAGAAGCGACTCTCATCGCTGAAGACGACACGTCTCCATTCGTCCCTCCATTCACGCCTGTCGCGACACCACTGGAGGCGGGCTGCACGATGTTGGGGCGTGAGCGGAAGACGGCCTAACGGTGTGCGGGACCGTAGCCCAGCTTCATGGAGACGGTTGCGAATGGTCCTCGCCGATACCCCAGGAGCAACAGTGTCCCTAATTTGCTGGGAAGTGGCGGTGCGGTCCCCTACGGCACTGCGTAGGATCCTACGGTCTTGGCGTGCATCCGTGCGTCGCTGCGGTCCGGTCCCAGGTCGACGGGCACGTGCACCTTCCGCCGACCACTGGCGACAACATCGATGTACTGTGGAGACCTCACGCCCCACGTGTTGAGCAATTCGGCGGTACGTCCACCCGGCCTCCCGCATGCCCACTATACGCCCTCGCTCAAAGTCCGTCAACTGCACATACGGTTCACGTCCACGCTGTCGCGGCATGCTACCAGTGTTAAAGACTGCGATGGAGCTCCGTATGCCACGGCAAACTGGCTGACACTGACGGCAGCGGTGCACAAATGCTGCGCAGCTAGCGCCATTCGACGGCCAACACCGCGGTTCCTGGTGTGTCCGCTGTGCCGTGCGTGTGATCATTGCTTGTACAGCCCTCTCGCAGTGTCCGGAGCAAGTATGGTGGGTCTGACACACCGGTGTCAATGTGTTCTTTTTTCCATTTCCAGGAGTGTAGAAGGATGTGCATTTCCGGCGTTACAAGAGGAGAATGTTTTTACCATATCCGTGGCATTCGCTGCTCTAATTCGCGATAATATAAAACGAACTGCCCTTCTCCGTAGTTTTTTAGAGGTTCTCCGTCAATCCCATTTGGTAAGGACCCTATACTGCATAGCAGTGCTCAAGCAAAGGACGAGCAAGCGTTGTGTAGGCACTCTCTGTAGCATATCTTTTGCATTCTATGTGTGTTCAGCCAATAAAACGCAGTCTTTGGTTTGTCTTCCCACAACAATTTTAGATATGTGATCGTCCCAATCTAAATTTCTTGAATGAACTGTGACAGAAGTCCGAACAGTAGGGACCTGTCGTACGGGGACATGTATTGAAAATATGAAATAGTGCATTGATAGTCGCTAGATAAGATAAGGAATGAGGAGTTTCTGCGCCGAATCGGAGAGGAATACGTGGAAAACACTGACAAGGAGAAGGGACAGGATGAGACGGCATCTGTTAAGATGTCAGGGAATGACTTCCATGTTACTAGAGGGAGCTGTAGAGGGCAAAAACTGTAGAGGAAGACAGAGATTGGAATACGTCAAGCAAATAATTGAGGACTTAGGTTGCAAGGGCTACTCTGAGATGAAGAGGTCGGCACAGGAGAGAAATTCGTGGCGGGCTGCATCAAACTAGTTAGGTGAATGATGAACGCCACCCCCCTCCCCAAAAACGAAGTGCTAGGCACTAGTCGAAATCTACACTTACTTTAGTAAAACGTGAAAGAAAAGGACCACTGATTCCTGTGCTCCATTATTTTTGAAACTCATATCACAGTCATGGGTGCATCTACATTCATAGTGGAAGGTAACCAGTTTTAATTATTCGTCATTCTAGTTCCTAAACGTGTAGGTGAACTGGCAGCCTTTAAGTTTATGTGATTTTAGATGTGAATTCAAAGGCTTTACAGCCTTCAAAATCTGACCTAGTTTCGGAGAAATTACAATATTCAGAAATTAGGCTTTATGTGGTTTGAACATAACACCGATTGCTGTTTTATGCGGAAGTTGTTGATGTTTACAAAACTAACATATCATATCATATCCGCCCAAAGCAGGTAACTAAGACTAGAACATTGCTTTAAGATGTCAATCACTTTAGTAGTTACAAAAAATGGTTCAAATGGCTCTGAGCACTATGGGACTTAACATCTATGGTCATCAGTCCTCTAGAACTTAGAACTACCTAAACCTAACTAACCTAAGGACAGCACACAACACCCAGTCATCACGAGGCAGAGAAAATCCCTGACCCCGCCGGGAATCGAACCCGGGAACCCGGGCGTGGGAAGCGAGAACGCTACCGCACGACCACGGGCTGCGGACTTAGTAGTTACATCTTCAAGGCATGTGCAAGTTTTGGTTACATGCTTTGGGCGAACTTTACCAAATATGACGTGTTAATAGTCTAAGAACATTCAGAATTTTACTCGGTAATGGCGTAAAAACCGAAATCTAGGTTGTACACAGGAAAGATACAGTAATATACAGTGAAATGGCTGTATGTTCTGTCAAAAAATTAGCTAAGAGTGTCTCCTTCAGACAGTGGAGTAATGAAAAAAGTTGGATTTAAAACTGATATTAATTACATTTGACTGCCTGTGGTTGGCCGACACACCAAGCGGAAAGGAAAAGACGTAGCATCTGAAGATGATGCACAACTACGGTGAAACTTCTGCTCTTGTCTCTGCCAGAAGCTCGAAAGGAAGATGCACGTCAGAAGTGGAATCTATTCTGTGAAACAGGAAATTAATCTTTAAAGATTATTAACTAATATGTTCGCATCACGAGTGGAACATCAAGATTCGCCCTACAGCGCAAAATTACGTCAGCAACACGAAAGGGAATCACAAAACAATGTAGTCATTCAAATTCCATTTGTGTTATCAAGTTCTCAAAATGTCAACCATCTGCTGCAGTACACGTTTGCTGTGGTTGCTGCACGACTTTCTATACAGGCTGAAGTGTTCCCTTCGTTACCATGTGACACCGTGATGTGTTCAGTCTTGTATAGGAGGTTCTGTACAGACGTCACCTCTGAGTTTACCCCAGGCGTCAAACCAGGCGAAAGTGCAGGGCAACTGATAAGATCACCGCGTCCTGTCTAGGACTAGCAAAGAACTGCGTGAGCGCCGTCCTAGTCGCAAGCGAGTACCGAGCCGGACACCCATCGTGCTGCTATCTTACGCATCTGCGTATTTCAGGCGGTACTTCCCCTAGGAGAGGAAGAAATTGTGCGTGTGTTTTACCCTGTAAGTTTTTTCAATGAGGTGAGAATCAATCACTTAGTCTACACAAGTCCCACACCAAACGTTCACACCTTGCTGCTTCTGCCATTCGACCCGTCTCAACCAGTGAGGAATCCCAGCACGTGTCATACACTCAGCTGCCCGTGGTTCTTAAACGTAGCTTTATCGGCAAAGACAATCCTTTGAAGAAAAAAGCTATAGCAGTCCTGATGTCGTATCAGAAGTGAGAGAGCCGCACGGATTGGCTGTGCGGTTTGAGGCGCCATGTCACGGATTGCGCGGCCCCTCCCGCCGGAGGTTCGAGTCCTCCCTCGAGCATATGTGTGTTGTTCTTAGCGTAAGTTGGTTTAAGTAGTGTGTAAGTCTAGGGACCGATGACCTCAGCAGTTTGGTCACTTAGGAATTCGCCAGCCGGAGTGGCCGAACGGTTCTAGGCGCTTCATTCTGGAGCACGCGTGACCGCTACGGTCGCAGATTCGATTCCTGCCTCGGGCATGGATGTGTGTGATGTCCTTAGGTTAGTTAGGTTTAAGTAGTTCTAAGTTGTAGGGGACTGATGACCATATGTGTGTTGTTCTTAGCGTAAGTTGGTTTAAGTAGTGTGTAAGTCTAGGGACCGATGACCTCAGCAGTTTGGTCACTTAGGAATTCGCCAGCCGGAGTGGCCGAGCGGTTCTAGGCGCTTCAGTCTGGAGCCGCGTAGCGATTCCTGCCTCGGGCATGGATGTGTGTGATGTCCTTAGGTTAGTTAGGTTTAAGTAGTTCTAAGTCTCGGGGACTGATGACCTCAGATGTTAAGTCCCATAGTGCTCAGAGCCATTTTTTCACTTAGGAATTCACCCACATTTGATCAGTTCCGTACGTATTCTGCAATCCCGCTGGTTAATCTGCCGGTGAAGTGAACTATGTTTCGGGAGAAAACTCCATGCGGGCAAAATGCAAACGCACTAGTCTTTACTAGGCAAACCACATGTCAGATTTTTCGGAACAGTCCCAGTTTTCACATAAATGCCCCGGTGTCACGAGAAGATCATTCGGGACACACATTTGTCGTGGTTTTTAATCGAAAAACAAAATACGTTGAATAATATTTTTCATTTAATTACGTATTTGCAAAAAAAATAGTGACCTAGAAGTAGAGATTTATAGAAATGTATATTCTTACCACATTTGGTTTAACTATTCTTACGGGTAAAGAAGACCAAGAGATACGTTGAAAAGAAAACAGCTATTACGTACCCTCTCCTCTAACTTGCTGACCTCTCGACAGAAGTAAAAGCAAAGCTAAAGGCGATGTTAACTTAAACCATTTCTCCTAATGGGACTGCCGTCACATGGAAGTTAATTTTGTGAAGAATCTGAACGATACGGCATGTATTAGTGGTGATTGTTGAATATTGTCTGTCACATCTGCACAACTGCCCTAGCGTCCGCCCCCCAGTAGCTGAATGGTTAGCCGGCACGGTAACTCAGCGTGTTCGGTCAGAGAGAGCTGCCCTCTGTAATAAAAAAAACTGAGTTAATGGATCAACAACGAACTGAAACCGGTGTCTTTCGACGTCCGCCCCGAGCAGATACAACGAACGCAAACGAACAAAATGAGATAAAAAAAAGGTCAGCGCGACAGAATGTCAATCCTAAGGGCCCGGGTTCGATTCCCGGCTGGGTCGGAGATTTTCTCCGCTCAGGGCCTGGGTGTTGTGTTCTCCTAATCATCATCATTTCATCCCCATCGACGCACAAGTCGTCGAAGTGGCGTCAAATCGAAAGACTTGCCCCAGGCGAACGGTCTACCCGACGGGAAGCCCTAGTCACGCGACATTTTTTTAAATTGCCCTAAGTCTCAAATCTTAAATTTTAGTATGAAATGTGTAATTTGTATCTGATTACACAGTTTTTGGATTAAAATCCCATGACTAAATAGCTAGTAAGTGACTAGACATCGCTGAAAATATATCCTGGCTACTATAATAGAAAAAGTACAGATCAGTCTTTTTTATTTCTGAAGAAGATAATTTTAATTTGTGTGTAATGTATCTACATTTTCCTTTCCAATTCACAAACTGAAGATACATTCTTGCTATGAGTTTTCAGCTGCTGCATCGTCATAGGTCTATTGTTGATCTCATAATATCACGATAAGTGACAAAAAGGTATGAGTAAGTGTAGTAACGAACTTAAGCATATAGTACAAACACAAGTGTCCAGGTATTTTCTCTCTGAAATCTGACCAGCCTAATCTTACCTACTCCGAGTCGCTCGCAATTTCTCTCGCAGATAACTTGTACAGTATGAGCAACGGGTGCCACAACATCTATTTAGTTCGCTCCGTTCGTTTCTGACTTGCTCCTTACCCTGTGCGTAGTATTCCAGTGTCCTTCCAATAACAATTTTTTGCACGTTCGTTGCATTGTCATAACCGCGGAGCGTTGTCTGTCGGGATGCCTTTGAGCATACAAAAAACTCAGCTTTCGCCTTCGCGCTCCTTCAGCATTCTCCGTAAAGAACTTGATTTGTGGAACACATTTGTTGTTTCTTACTAACCCTCACTCGACTCGGACAGAATCGAAGCTACATTTCGTCTGTGCTCGTTTTATGGTACGGCAGCGGTACAGCAATTTGTTTCATGTTCAAAACAGATAACTCTTAAAATTCTAAATATAGTAAAAACAGCGAAACTAGCAATCGGAAGAGCGAATTCGTCTCTCTTAAAAGTACTGTAGTTGTAGCGGAAGTTACTATTTTTCCTATAGTTACATTTGAAAAGCGACGCTGTGTGATAAATATAGTTGGAAAACAGACTATGCCTAATTTAGTCAGTATTTTCTCACAGTTTATCTGGATGAAAACAGAATTCCTATGAGTTACTTTTATCTTGCTGAAAATTTCTCTCCGTTGAAAGTGACATGCTGTACTCTGTTTGGTAGAAATCCTCCAACTCAGTCACACAGCTGGTCCGATGTTCCGTGCACTCGTATTTTGTTCATGAGGTGATGCTGCATCGGAAGTCAAGAAATTTGGAATGAAGGTGGGCTCCGGTATCCACTGCCTTCTGGGTATCGTGGACGAACAGTATATTCACAGTTATTACGTAACAACATTTTCGAGACGCACACATACACTCTGAAGTAAGACTCATCTGCGACATTGGTTTAAACAGCAGTGATGGTAAAAAAAAATATGAAGACAACGGCTCTACGGTCTAGTGGTCTCTACAATCTAGTTTCGTGTGAAATAAGTAGCATCTTGTTCGTAGGGTGCAGAGAAGTCATAAAATTTTCAGATTGAATTTGCCGCATGATCCAATTCCTAATTCATCATCATCATCATCATCATTAAAGGTCTTAAAGATCCGTAAAGTTAAGCATTACACAGGTCAACGATGGAAAACCTTTTTTGCTGAAAATATATTTTTCTTAAGTTTGTTAGATTGGGTGATCCAAATATGATACTTAAATATATCTTCATATTTAACAGTTAAATTTATTAAATTAAGCGATTTTTTAAAGAATTCAACAGCTTTTAGTTTGTTAAAATAATTTAAAAAGTACGTGTAATGAATGTAGACGACGTTGGTAGCACTGCTGAAAAACATTTACTGGCAAAAAAAGGTCGATTCTATTTTTGTGTTAACAGATGTTTTGGTTACTGTCAACTTAACCTCACTTTCCCGTTTCCTGTGCATGTGCTCAGTATAATGTCTAATCGTAGATGTAAAAACTCTGATGACAGTTTTTGTTATATTTGTGGTGAATTTGTGATCAAAAAACACCACAGAAACATTACAGACTTTGTGAAAAGGCTTATCTATCATACTTTGGATCCAAATTTGGTGATCGAGGTATATCTTGGGCGCCACGTAAGGTGTGTTATGTGTGTGTTGAAGATCTGAGAAAATGGTCCCAAAAGAAGAAAAAAGCCTTTAGATTTGCTGTTCGTATGACATGGAGGCAGCCAAGAAATGTTTCCGATGATTGCTACTTTTGTAGTGTTGATATTACTGGGCATAATTCGAAAAACAAGAAAGTAATAAGCTACCCTAACCTTCCGTCCGCCATCCGACCAGTAGGTCATGGTGTAGATTTGCCGGTTCCTGAACCACCAGATGTTTTATATTCTATTCCAACACAAGTATTTTCTGATGTACAATCTGATTTAGGTGAACCAGACGATGATGAATTCCATTGTAATACAGAAAGTCTAGAGCCCAAATTGTTTACTCAGACCGAGCTTACCGATTTGGTTAGGGACGTGGGCTTAACAAAATAAAAAGCTGAATTGCTTGGTTCTAGATTAAAAGAAAAGAACTTATTGGCAGCTGGAACAAGCATATACATGTATACAAAGAGAGAGTAGTAATTTTCCAAGTTTTTTCAACAAGAAGGTGATTTAGTGTACTGCTCACATTCGGGGTCTGATGAACGAGTCTGGCACTGAATACAAAAAGAAAGGCTGGAGGCTGTTTATTGATTCATCGAAAACTAGTTTAAACGCTGTTTTATTACACAAAGGTAACATGTATGCATCTATACCTGTTTGCCATTCTGTTCATATGAAAGAAAGCTATGAAAACCTAGAAATAGTGCTAAATAAAATAGGCTATTGTGCTCATGGTTGGATGATATGGGCGATCTAAAGGTAACATGCATGCTCCTTAGTCAGCAAGGTGGCTTTACCAAATTTCCATGTTTCTCGTGTGAATGGGACAGTAGGGCTAGGGATCAACACTGGTGCAGAAAGACCTGGCGTGTGAGGGAGTCCTTAAAACCTGGTGAGAAGAACATTCTATGCACAAACCTTGTAGGTCCAAAAAAAACGTACTCCTACCATCTCTACCTATATAGTTAGGCCTAATGAAACTGTTTGTAAAGGCTTTTCCTAAAGATGGACCATGTTTTATCTCCGCCGAAAGTTTCCACACCTTTCAGAAGCTAAACTAAAAGAGGGCGTCTTTGTCCGACCTAACATTAGAAAATAGATGTTTGATTTTAACTTTCAATCCACAATGACCTTAAATGAGAAAGAAGCATGGGTATCATTCAAGCAAGTCGTTACAAAGTTCTTGGGACATTCAGAATATGTTTCTATTATACCTACAATGTTAAAGAAGTTTAAACCTTTAGGATGTTTAATGAGCCTGAAAGTTCACTTTTTGAACAGTCACCTTGATTACTTCCCGGAGAATATGGGGGATGTTAGTAAGGAGCAAGGAAAGCGTTTTCACCACGGCATTAAAGTGATGGAAAAACGCTACCAAGGCCGCTGGAACACCAACACGATGGGGGGCTACTGTTGGTCACTACACCGAGAAGTTCAGCAAGTGAATCATCGTAGAGAAAGCTACATAAGAAGCTTCAACGAAAAAAGAGAAAGAAAATACAAACCAATCCCAGCTGACAAGTGAAACCTCTATTAACACATATCATTGTTTTAAGTAGCTTACTGTAAATACAAACCGTGATTATGTTGCAACAAAGCGTTTTATTAATTTCCCCGCTTACCGTTTAGCATAGGATTTTTATACTACATAATAAAAAGCATATTGCTCGAAAACTATGGGTGATACAAATAAGCCGGTAGCTGTGGCCGAGCGGTTCTAGGCGCTTCAGTCCGCAACCGCGCTGCTGCTACGGTCGCAGATTCGAATCCTGCCTCGGGCACGGATGTGGGTGATGTCCTTTGGTTAGTTAGGTTTAAGTGGTTCTAAGTCTAGGGGACTGATGACCTCACATGTTAAGTCGCATAGTGCTTAGAGCCATTTGAATCAATTGATACAAAAAAATTGAGGCTAGATTTGGATTCAGCTATCAAAGAAAAAAGTTTTTCGTTGGCCTGTGTTGTTACTACCGCACACCTAGTTCTGTGTGTCCGCGAGTCTCTGTCCTATAATTTTTGCGATCTACAGGTTTTTGAGAAACGGATGCTGCCGACGTTTCGAAGCGGCAGAGACTAGTGCAGTTCATCCTGGCCAAACTCTTCATAATGTCAGAGGCTGTGATATGATAACAACAGCAACCAGCGATCATTATCTTCCTCTTGCCGAGATTTCGGCATATACAGGGCTATTACAAATGATTGAAGCGATTTAATAAATTCACTGTAGCTCCATTCGTTGACATATGGTCACGACACACTACAGATACGTAGAAAAACTCATAAAGTTTTGTTCAGCTGAAGCCGCACTTCAGGTTTCTGCCGCCAGAGCGCTCGAGAGCGCAGTGAGACAAAATGGCGACAGGAGCTGAGAAAGCGTATGTCGTGCTTGAAATGCACTCACATCAGTCAGTCATAACAATGCAACGACACTTCAGGACGAAGTTCAACAAAGATCCACCAACTGCTAACTCCATTCGGCGATGGTATGCGCAGTTTAAAGCTTCTGGATGCCTCTGTAAGGGGAAATCGACGGGTCGGCCTGCAGTGAGCGAAGAAACGGTTGACGACGAATAAAGCAATGATGGAGCTAAACGTACCACAGCCGACGGTTTGGAAAATCTTACGGAAAAAGCTAAAGCAGAAGCGTCACCGTTTACAATTGTTACAAGCCCTGACGCCCGATGAGAAAGTCAAACGCTTTGAATTTTCGGCGCGGTTGCAACAGCTCATGGAAGAGGATGCGTTCAGTGCGAAACTTGTTTTCAGTGATGAAGCAACATTTTTTCTTAATGGTGAAGTGAACAGACACAATGTGCGAATCTGGGCGGTAGAGAATCCTCACGCATTCGTGCAGCAAATTCGCAATTCACCAAAAGTTAACGAGTTATGTGCAATCTAACGGTTTAAAGTTTACGGCCCCTTTTTCTTCTGCGAAAAAAACGTTACGGGACACGTGTATCTGGGCGTGCTGGAAAATTGGCTCATGCCACAACTGGAGACCGACAGCGCCGACTTCGTCTTTCAACAGGATGGTGCTCCACCGCACTTCCATCATGATGTTCGGCATTTCTTAAACAGGAGATTGGAAAACCGATGGATCGGTCGTGGTGGAGATCATGATCAGCAATTCGTGTCATGGCCTCCACGCTCTCCCGACTTAACCCCATGCGATTTCTTTCTGTGGGGTTATGTGAAAGATTCAGTGTTTAAACCTCCTCTACCAAGAAACGTGCCAGAACTGCGAGCTCGCATCAACGATGCTTTCGAACTCATCATTGATGGGGACATGCTGCGCCGAGTGTGGGAGGAATTTGATTATCGGCTTGATGTCTGCCGAATCACTAAAGGGGCACATATGGAACATTTGTGAATGCCTAAAAAAACTTTTTGAGTTTTTGTATGTGTGTGCAAAGCATTGTGAAAATATCTCAAATAATAAAGTTATTGTAGAGCTGTGAAATCGCTTCAATCATTTGTAATAACCCTGTATTTTGGTACCTCATCGACCACAGCTTATTTTCCTATGTATTGACAACTAACGCCAAATATCAGTTTGTTTTAAAGTCACTTCTCTTTACAAAAGCAATACAACTTTTCGTTTCACAGAACGAACGGAGATGCGCAGTTGCAGCGAGGTATCATGTGTGACACACTGCCTATTGAGAGATTCACCTATCGAGTATACGCACAACTCTGCGGGAAGTATGGCACAGCCTTAGAAACCCGGTGGCCGGCCTGGTTGCGCAGCGCTCGGAAGACAACAGCAGTTTGTGCGGGACGAGACTCCATTAGTGGGTTGGTCCGTCGTTTTCGATGGCTGCTAATGGATCTGTGAGCGCTCGGCTTTCGCCTGTCACAGCGCTGCAGGGGAAGCTTTGAACGATGACTGTGCGGTTCGTTTCGTTTACTTCCTTAGGTTCAGGTGTCTCGGTCATGATCCCAGGACGCATAGGCTGCGCCGTGATCGAATGGAACTGGTTAAAGCAAAACACGCGTATCTGACGTCAGGTCACGTTGTACGTAGATTGTGGATGTGTCCCATATTTTTACTTGTTAATATGTGGGGCGATTCTGTGCCGAGATAGCCACCAACCTGTTACCACAACAGGAATGTGATTTCCACGCACTTCAATGCGCCTTCCAGCCCTCCTTCACAAAAAATCCTACACTAGTCTGAATGTCACCTGTCTTCCGACTGTAACAGTGTATTTAGTTTTGCTAAAACATTTACTTAGAGAGAAGATAATATATCCACAAAGTATGCAGTGCCTAAAATTTCAACAAAGGTGGAAGTTATTTCTATTAGCCTTCACGTACCTCAATTGAAAACTCCTTTTCTCTCTTTTGAAAGAACAATTTTCTTTTTCCAGCAATAATTTGTTTCAAAAGTTATTGATGATAAAAACTACCGCATTCTCGAACATTGTTTTGCAGATTGAAAAAGATTTTAATAAATCATGTCTTATTATTCTAACCGCAATTCTAAGATGTTTAAAGATACATACTTTTGTCAAAATTATTATGCTGCCCTTGCAAAATTTTTGAAATTGTTAAGTTACTCTTCGCGTATATTCTCGCGGGATTATAAATGTGGGCGTTGCGGACGAAGTCATTGTGCCTTTCTTTAGTTTTTGACCTGCTACTCGTCTGAATATGTTTGTCATTTGTTTCACCTCTCTGAAGATGTGCCGCCGGCCGCGGTGGCCGTGCGGTTCTAGGCGCTCCAGTCCGGATCCGCGCTGTTGCTACGGTCGCAGGTTCGAATCCTGTTTCGGGCATGGGTGTATGTGATGTCCTTTGGTTAGTTAGGTTTAAGTAGTTCTGAGTTCTAGGGGACTGATGACTACAGCAGTTGAGTCCCATAGTGCTCAGACCCATTTGAACCATTTGAAGATGTGCCGTGAAAACCAGATCTGACGTTAATAAATGACGAAAAAGGTAAAGAAACGTGTTGGAATCACCGCATAGGAAACCCCTTTGTAATTATTGCCTCCCAGTGATAGGGGAGTAGGGCAAGAATGGTGAATAGCTGCACCTAAAATGCGCTTATGTTAACTTATGTATAACTTCGCCGCATAATAATTGGGATGGAATATTGCAAGAGACAAGCAAGACCAGTAAAAAATGAGCGATGAAAGGAACTGCTACACTGCCCACACTACTGATTACTGGCCTTTCTCGGCCTGTAACGAGTCTGTGTTCTCTACGTAGCTGTGACATGTTCTGCAAGAATATGGAACGCTTTTTAGCGCCCTGTACGGAAGCTTATCTCCCTTGTCTTGGCTGTTGACTGCAGCCACTCAGAAGCCTTAATGAAGCTGGTGAGTCCGTAGTAGGCGAGTATTTATTTGCACAGCTGGCGGGCGTGGAAAGCTGTTAGCGCTTGCGTGACGACAGGTGACGTATGCGAGCGAAGTCGGCAGCGCGTCACGCAGCAGGGAAAAAATTAGTGACACCAAGGGAACGCCACGCTAGCACCGCCCGTGGCCTTCAGTATGGGTTCAGTTTGGCGACTAACTGTGTCCAAAAGTTTCCTTGTGTGTGTGTGTGTGTGTGTGTGTGTGTGTGTGTGTGTGTTTGTATAAGAATGAAAGACGAGGAAGGGATTCATGGTGCGCCGCAAGTGCTGCCCACAACTCCTCAGAAAAGAAAGCTAACTATCTATAGTGACATACACCCTCCCTATAAAACATGTTTCCCTGCATTACTACCCTCCATTGCGGTACTTACTTGACCTGCACTCTGCAACCCCATTCAAGATCAACCAAGTTACAATGACTGCACTGTACGTATTGTTCGTAAATCACTCGATTGCTGCAGTCCTTACTTCTGAACTGGCAGAAATTGGAAGGCTTCAGGCTATTAATGCTTTGTATCTGACCACTCTAATAATAATAAAATTGTGTACGCAAGTATAGTAGCCCTTATGTACTTACTTCTGTGTCGCGCTGTCAATTAATTCGTTCATCTCTTTCGAAGTGAGTAATGAAGCAATTTCTGGCCCACTGCAAGTACCATCTACAACTTGGAGACGATATTTTCTTAAGGTTTTAGCATTTGTTAGTGGGTGGACTAGGTGAGGAACCTGTAACCTCCACCGCATTAATGCTGCTAATTGAGGAAAAAGGAATTATTGATAACTGATATATCAGTATTAGAGTGTTACAAAATTTTTATAACCGCAGTGATCTTTTGAAAATAATTTAGTTTCGTAACTGAAACAAGCAAATTTTTTGGAAATTTTCGGAAAGGGCGTATTGGACGAAACTCCTGAGGCCATCGGTCCCTACGCTTACACACTAATTAATCTAACATAAACTAACTTACGCTAAGGACAACACACACACACACACACACACACGAAAGAAGTAGCTTACAAAACGCTTGTTCGTCCTATTCTTGAGTATTGCTCATCAGTATGGGACCCTTACCAGGTTGGATTAATAGAAGAGATAGACATGATCCAGCGAAAAGCAGCGCGATTCGTCATGGGGACATTTAGTCAGCGCGAGAGCGTTACGGAGATGCTGAACAAGCTCCAGTGGCGGACACTTCAAGAAAGGCGTTACGCAATACGGAGAGGTTTATTATCGAAATTACGAGAGAGCACATTCCGGGAAGAGATGGGCAACATATTACTACCGCCCACATATATCTCGCGTAATGATCACAACGAAAAGATCCGAGAAATTAGAGCAAATACGGAGACTTACAAGCAGTCGTTCTTCCCACGCACAATTCGTGAATGGAACAGGGAAGGGGGGATCAGATAGTGGTACAATAAGTACCCTCCGCCACACACCGTAAGGTGGCTCGCGGAGTATAAAAAAAAAAAAATAAAAAAAAAAGAACCTCCGACGCGGGGAGCTGCACGAACAGTTGCGAGAAGCCTCAGACCGCGCGCCTACTCCGCGCGGCGAAACAGAAGAGAATCTTTTGGTTTTTACCCCTCAGAAAACTTCGTTGCACCCCTCAGGGGGTAATCACCCCCAGGATGCGACCACTGCTCTAGGTAGTAGTACTTTTGTTTGTCCGTAGATCGCTTTTACAAGAACACTACACATGCCTTGGTATTACAAATGTAATAACTGGAAAGATAATCTAAGTCACGTGTATAGACATTTACGCACCTACAGGTCTAGCTTGACATGGACAGGACAGGTAGTCGACCTGGGACGTATCGTAGGAAACAATTGGGCATGTGCTTGGAGCAATTTAGGAGAACCACGGAAAAGCTAAATCAGGATGGCCAGACGAACACTGAAGCCTTAACTTTTCCTAATACAAGCCTAGTCTGCTTAAAACAGTGCTGCAACATTCGGCTTAGGCGAAGTCTGCAATACCGTTTTACTAATAAGTTGGTTCAAATGGTTCAAATGGCTCTGAGCACTATGGGACTCAACTGCTGAGGTCATTAGTCCCCTAGAACTTAGAACTAGTTAAACCTAACTAACCTAAGGACATGGCAAACATCCATGCCCGAGGCAGGATTCGAACCGGCGACCGTAGCGGTCTTGCGGTTCCAGACTGCAGCGCCTTTAACCGCACGACCACTTCGGCCGGCTTACTAATAAGTTGTTTAGTAACAAAAAATACTAGTGCTACACTGCGCATTCGTTTCTCACCCTCCATCACTGCACACATTTTTGATACCGTAACACGATACACATGAGTACCTGATGTCAGGGTCATAGCAACGATATCTGTTTCCATTGTGTGTGCCGTAACTTCCCATTTTTTAGCCACGACGACTGATGTGTCGAACTAAGAAAGGGGATTACGTGCTAGTATTATACATTGAGGCGCGAAAGAAACTGGTATAGGTACGCGTATTGAAACACAGACGTGTATAGAAAGGCAAAATATGAAGCTGCGGTCGGCAACGCCTATATAAGACAGCAAGTGTTTGGCTCAGTTCTTAGATCGGTTACCGCTACTACAGTGGCGGGTTATCAACATTTAAGTGAGCTTGAACGTGTTGTTATAGTCGGCGCACGAGCGATGGGACACAGCATCTCCGACGTAGCGATGAAGTGGGGATTTTCCCGTACGACCATTTCACCAATGTACCGTGAATATCAGGAATGCAGTAAAACATCAAATCTCCGTCATCGCTGCGGCCGGAAAAAGATCCTGCGAGAATGGGAGCAACGACCAATGAAGAGAATCGTTCAGCGTGAGAGAAGTGCAACCCACAAATTCAAAGTTTGGCCATCAATAAGTATCAGCGTGCGAACCGTTCAACGAAACGTCATCGATATGGGCTTTCGGAGTCGAAGGCCCACTAGTGTACCCTTGATGACTGCACGACCCCAAACTGGGCCCACCATCACCGACATTGCACTGTTGTTAACTGTAAACATGTTTCCTGGTCGGACGAGTCTCATTTCAAATTGTAGCGAGCGGATGACGTGTACAGGTATGGAGACAACCTCAAGAATCCATGGACCCTGCATGTCAAAAGGGGACTGGTCAAGCTGGTGCAGGCTCTGTAATGGCATGGGGCGTGTGCAGTTGGACAGATATGGGATCCCTGCTACCTCTGGATACGAGTCTGACAGGTCACACTTACGTAAGCATTCTGTCTGATCACCTGCATCCATTCACGTCCATTGTGAATTCCGACGGGTCTTAGGCAATTCCAGCAAGACAGTGCGACACCCCACACGTCCAGAATTGCTACAGAGTGGCTCCGGGAACACTCTTCTGAGTTTAAACACTTGCGTAGGCCACCAGACCCCTCACCCATGAATATTATTGACCAAATCTGAGATACCTGACAACGAGCTGTTTTAGATGTCCATCGCCTCGTACTCTCACGGGTTTACGGACAGCCTTGAAGGATTCACGGTGTCAGTTCCCTCCGGCGCTACTTCAGACATTATCGAGTCCATGCGACGTCGTGTTGCGGCTCTTGTGCGTGGTCCCGGGGACCCTACTCGATATTAGGCAGGTGTACAAGTTTCTTTGGCTCTTCAGTCTATAAGGGGCAGTCAGATGAAAACTGAGCAGCCACCACAACGGGACTATGGAATGGTCCCATTCAAAAGCGATCACCACGCGCTTTGAGACATTTATCTCAATGGGAGACGAGTCCATCAGTTCGTATTTCGTACAACGTGATCGTAGCCTTCGTCCGATCGACAGTTTGGGGCGGGCGTTACCCTGCAAGAGGATGACATTCCGCGGCGTTTTGTCTGTATTTGTCCGCAGCTCGTGGTCGCGCGGTAGCGTTCTCGCTTCCCGCGCCCGGGTTCGATTCCCGGCGGGGTCAGGGATTTTCTCTGCCTCGTGATGACTGGGTGCTGTCTGATGTCCTTAGGTCAGTTAGGTTTAAGTACGTCCAAGTTCCAGGGGACTGACGACCATACATGTTAAGTCCCATAGTGCTTACAAGGGAACCTCCCCATCGCACCCCCCTCAGATTTAGTTATGAGTTGGCACAGTGGATAGGCCTTGAAAAACTGAACACAGATCAATCGAGAAAACAGGAAGAAGTTGTGTGGAACTATGAAAAAAATTAGTAAAATATACAAACTGAATAGTCCATGCGAAGATAGGCAACATCAAGGACAGTGGGTGTCACGGAGCGCCGTGGTGCCGTGGTTAGTGAGAGCAGATGCCAAACGAGAGGTCCTAGGTTCAAGTCTTCCCTCGAGTGAAAAGTTTAAATTTTTATTTTCAGTTTATGTGACAAACTCTTATGTTTTCATCACTTTTTTGGGAGTGATTATCAGATCCACAAGAAACCTACATGGGGCAAGGTAGAAGAATCTTTTTACCCATTCGCTAAGTGTACAAGTTAGGTGAGTAAACAACATATTCCTGTCATGTGTCGCACATGCTGTCACCAGTGTCGTATAGAATATATCAGACGTGTTTTCCTGTGGAGGAATCGGTTGAACTATGACCTTGCGATCAAATGTTTTCGGTTCCCATTGGAGAGGCACGTCCTTTCGTCTATTAATAGCACGGTTTTGCGGTGCGGTCGCAAAACACAGACACTAAACTTATTACAGTGAACAAAGACGTCAATGAACGAACGGGGAGATCATAACTTTGCGAAAATAAAGAAAGTAAAATTTTCAGTCGAAGCAAGACTTGAACGAAGGACCTCTTGTTCCGCAGCTACTCACGCTAACCACGGGACCACGGCGCTCCTTATGCTACAATCTCCTTGATGTTGCATATGTTGCGCATCGACTACTCAGTTTGTATATTTTACTAATTTTTTTTTCGTAGTTCCACACAACTTCTTCCTGTTTTCTCGATTGATCTGTGTTCAGTTTTTCAAGGCCTATCCACTGTGCCAACTTATAACTGAATCTGAGGGGGGTGCGATGGGGAGGTTCCCTTGTTAGAGCCATTTGAACCATTTTTTTTTGTCTGTATCGCACGTCGCAGTCCATGTGTGGCGTCCGCATAGTGCTGCACATTGATCGGGATTCCTCGCTCAAGTAACTCTACGGACAGAGGGTTCCTGACGCTGAAGCAGGAGGTCATCGTGACCTTACCGGAACTTGTGAGAACAGCTCTGTAGTTGTTTGGCGGGGGAGATATGAAATGTTTGCGCTGTTGGCTTCGTCGTTTGCCCTCGGGCTGCCGGAAGGTTGTACGATAACGGCCGCCCCCACATTGCCAATCGGACGATGGCTGCGACCCGCGATGTGGTTGGGAAACTGTGCAACGTCATCCGTACAGCCCGGACCTATCACCGGGTCTTTGGCGACTCGGAGAAAGACAAGCGTGAACGTCGGTATCAGTCGGACGAGGAAGGAAAGAGTAGGTGCGGATATGGATCCGTCAGCCGCCGGCCACGTCTCGTCTCCCATTAATGCTCCAATGAACACTTTCAGGTAGGGAATCTAGAGTCGGAGAACCCAGCTTAAGGAGATGCGGAAGTAAACTTGTATGCCGCTTTGTCTAGCACTACCGGTTTCCAACTTATTTTCAGCTAACATGCGTACAAGCTTACACGTACTGTGCTACTTATCTACAGGAACATTATTTATTTCCTGCAAGGAAACAAAGATGACGATCCTGAGTACCTGAAAGTCTTGTTGGTGGCTTAGTTTACTTTACTTGTCCGTACGGTGGCTCTGTTGCATCTTATTTACTTTGCCCCATGTCAGAATGTGCTGTGAATCGACGACACACCCATTCACTACTCAGTCCTATTCGGAGAGCTACAATACAATACGATGGAGCAGAACCGGTACAATTTCGCAGAACTGCTGACATGCACCTTGTCTATGGGGAAGTAGTTGCAATGCCCTCGTTGTTTTACAGGGGACGATTTTCTGACAGGCATCACCCGTCACGACGCGTGTTTATTTCTCTCGATCAATGAATGCTGAAGACAGGTTCATTGGACAGAAGAAACGAGGGAAGCCGGCCGGAGTGGCCGAGCGGTTCTACGCGCTACAGTCTGGAACCGCGCGATGGCTACGGTCGCAGGTTCGAATCCTGCCTCGGGCATGGATGTGTGTCACGTCCGTAGGTTAGTTAGGTTTAAGTAGTTCTAAGTTCTAGGGGACTGATAAGCTCAGCAGTTGAGTCCCATAGTGCTCAGAGCCATTTGAACCATAAAAAAGTACACGTAATTTGATTTTATTCCTAGTATCTTCTTCAGCTGCCTTCCCTGACCACAGGTTCCCTACCTCGAATTGTTCAGTGGAGCCTCCTCTATGTCCCGTTAAATTTTTGCACGCTCTTACGGAAACACCCTGTATGTGTAACATTTTTCACCAAACTCCTAGTGTTTATAATCAAAATAATTCTTCAGCTTTAAAAATGTGTTACTTAACAGGCACTTTTTAAAACCCCTTTTAAATAAGTTGTAGTTGTTGCCGTGGGCAGTTTATCGTTCAGTTTTATTCGTCGTAGAAAGTACTATTTTGAGTTTTGGGTCTATTCCCTCTTGCTAAATGAGAGGTCAATCTAGCTCTTGTTCCATGGTCAGGGACAGAGCTGTGTGCAGTCATGGACTGTGCCGTTGGTCCCGGCGGAGGTTCGAGTCCTCCCTTGGGCATGGGGGTGTGTGTGTTTGTCCTTAGGAAAATTTAGGTTAAGTAGCGTGTGTAAGCTTAGGGACTGATGACCTTAGCAGTTACGTCCCATAAGAGTTCACACACATTTGAACATTTTGAACACAGCCGTGCGTGCAGTAATCACTAATGTTATTTTTGATGTGTACAACTGATACCTAAATGTAGTCGCGTTGTGTTGTTAAAATGCCCAGTATTTCGAACTGATTTTCACAACGAGTTCAGCTATTATTTTTAGTTGTCACTCTTTTGGCCCTTTTCAGTAGTTTGAAAACTGTGTTCATATTTTGTGCGTTTGTTCTCCAGAAAAGAATTTCGTTGCAAAGAATTGAGTGAACATACTAGTACTGCAGCATGTAACTAAAAGACCCGGGCTATTACTCACTGATGACATTCTGTTTGCAAGTATCTTTGTGTTTTCTCACCATTTCAGCTGAGAATCAGTAATCATGTATTGGAATTTTGTGATTTGTTACTCAGTCTGTAGATAACTGTGATGAACCCTGCATTCCACTAATTATGCCACTAACTATCCTAATTACAGTAATGAAATGATTTATAATTCTCCCATGTGTACAATGCTGTTGGACAGTACAATAATGATTGAAAGAATGACATGTGTTAGTGTTTTGCGCAGCCTATTAACCTACTGCTTCATCTTAAAGTGTGTAAACTAGGTAGAAATATTGAAGATCCGTAATACGTAACGCTCGTACGCTCGATATTCTTCACTCTTTGCGTGCAATATGGGTACTGAAAATGATTGCCCATGACACAATTTGCGATATCCCAGTTTTCCGCTACAGTCCTCTAAACAGTGATGGATCCGACGTGAGGAAATTCATCAGATAGAGCTGATAAACTTTTCCTCCGCTAATTACTGTAGGCACACGAGCTGGGCACACAGCTCCGGACCAGTCTGAGCACCTTTAAATCCTTTTCCACGCGCTGCTTTTGCTTCAGTCGATATTTTTAGCGGATGCATTTTAAATATTTAACTGTTTTAAGTATGACGAACTGCCTGTTGGCTTCTGTCTGGGGTTCTCCGTACGAAGTTTGTTTTATGATTTTGCAGACGTTTCCCCAGCACGAGTGGCTGGCATTGTCAAAGCTTCACCCTCAATGACAACGACAACCAGTCGTGCTGGGGAAACGTCAGAAAAATCACCAGACGTACGTCGGCCGGAGAACCCGAGACAGAAGCCGACAGGCAATTTGTCAACAAGTGGCCACGTAAGCCTTAACAGTTTTGTTTTAACTATGGTACTGTTCTGAACGCCCTCTTTCTTTTCTTCTGTTCCAGGTGAGTACCCAGTGTTGGACACCTATACATCCTGCGAGCTATATCTGGTGAGTTGCGTGCAGGCACTGTGCTTTGCTTCCATATCGATTTTTCAAAGCCTCACCTCTTGCAATAGTCCAGGTTACCGTGCTAGGTTTTAGAATAAAGTAGACCTTTGCAAATGTATGTGAAAATTAGAGCTTTTGTTTTAAGATTCGTAAATTTGTTTTACATTTGCGTCTAACATCTAATATGAGAATCACGCCTCTGATGAAAAGGAGAAGAGAAGCTTAGGTTAATGGCAGACAACTTTGGTCGGGATAGAGGGGAGGCGAGACGCCTGTGGGATGTCTGGAGCAAAGATGAATCTAGTATATTTCTTCTGGAGATGGGTGATACGATCATTTCGGCAAATATGTGCAGTAATGATGCGTTCTGCGCTAAATAAACATCTTAAAAATTAGGAATAACATTGCATTGGTAAACGAAGCAACAGTGAAGATGAAAGACGGATGAGCTGTTATTCGCGATCTTGGATTCTACGTGCACTATTCCTGGAATACATGTACTAATACTGCATTTCATTCCTTAAGTATGCAGGGCTCTTAATATTCTGTAAATATAACTGGAAGATATACGTAAAATGGATATTGTTCCATGAGAGTTTATGATTTATCCAGTATTACCTGCATGTTTCTCTTTCTGTACTGACGTCAAATGAGATGCATAAAATTGGTTTGGCAAAATTAATAGCTAATGCCTTTAGCGGCCATACTATTTAGCTGTACGTTAAGGAGCTTGTTCCTGCGCAGAGGCATACATAAACGGGTTGGACAAATATGTGGAAACACCGCGAGAAATTCTTGCGTGAACGTAAGTGATGATGAAGCAGTTCAGTGTTGTCTATACATTGCAAATGTTAGTCGTGCTCAGAACAGCATTCTGTGTAGCCGTGTGTCCATTGTGTCTCAGAATGGTTCTTGAACGAAACTGTAAAACATCATTTGAGTCGTATGTACAGAATTTCGTCACTCGGGCCAATTGGTTTGCGTAAACTTTTTCAATTTTACATGTCGTTTGTTTCTCCTCAGAAATTATATTGATACACGTTATCTGATTTAATCGATATTAGGACCACATTGAATAAACTTTTTGAGATTCAAAGTCGCGATGAACGCTGTCAAAATTCAATAATCTTGTCAAATATATTATTAATTCATTCGCATAATTCTTCATAAATAAATCCTCGGAACACGTATTTCAACTTTAGTAGCATCCACTAGTTTATCTTCCTACATACAGACGTGAACCTGAGCCTTGACGAGAAAAAAACTAACATTTTCAATAAGATTAAACTTCCAATGATATCATTGTTGTACAAAACATTACAAATTCTCCTTTATTTTATTTTTAGAAGCACGACGCAACAACTCGGTTTCAGGATCTTCTGTTGCTCTTTGGCTGTCGACCCGCGACGTATAGTGGCCAGCAATTTTCTGTCCGGTCCCGGCAACGAAGATGCTGTCTCCGTTCGTTGCGCCGCCCTCTCCGTGCATGAAACATAAAAAAAATACAAAAACTTTAGACACTTCACAACCATTACAAATATTACAAAAATACATAAACAAAACTAAATTAAACTTATATTCACCTGCAAACTGGGCTGACACTGGTGGATGGGTGATGCTTCAATTTCGTCCCACTACAAGCTGTAACTATTTTTTCAGAAGGAATGGTCTCAGATTCCCTTGAAAGCAATATAGCACTCCGTCTTCAGGCCACAAGTGGCCCACCGGGACCATCCGACCGCCGTGTCATCCTTACTGAGGATGCGGATAGGAGGGGCGCGTGGTCAGCACACCGCTCTCCCGGTCGTTCTGATGGTTTCCGTTGACCGGAGCCGCTACTATTCGGTCGAGTAGCTCCTCAGTTGGTATCACGAGGCTGAGTGCACCCCGAAAAATGGCAACAGCGCATGGCGGCCTGGGTGGTCACCCATCCAAGTGCCGGCCACGCCCGACAGAGCTTAACTTCGGTGATCTGACGGGAACCGGTGTATCCTCTGCAGCAAGGCCCTGGAAGCAATATAGGACCAGTCTTTATTCATCCCGAGACAACTGGTAGCGGTTTTGAACGCCAACCGTTTTCCTACACCGTGTTCGGCATGGAAATTTGTGTGTTGTTTTTGGTGTTTCTATATTCTCGGCCACCACCCGTAACTTACGCCTATGAATTATAGTGTGTTTGAGATAGTCTAGAACCCTGTGTCATAAGTAAGAGGGAATAGAGTCAAATACAAGCATGTGAAATGAACTTCCTTAGGTCAGCTCTGCAAAAAACTAGGAGAGACAGAGTCAGGAATGATTATGTAAGGAGAGACGTGCAGGTGGCATTGACTGCAGAGGACAGGATGAGCGCTTTGAGACAGAAGTGGTTCGGCCATGTGAAGCTAATGCTACGCAAACACTGTCTCTCCACGTTAGGCGTCCACCATAATTACCCTACCAGCGGAGGAGCAGGAGGGGGGGGGGGGGGGAGGGGTACACTGGGGGCCGAACCGCACAATAACCCTGGGTTCGGTGCGGGGCGATGGCGGTGGGGTGGTTGGACTGCTGTGGCCTGTTGTGCGGTAGTGAACCACTGAGGGCTACGGCGGGACGAAGCCTCTCCGTCGTTTCTTGGTCCCCGGTTCAATACAAAATACACACACACAAAAGCGCGCTCGCGCATATGCACACTTTCGCCATAAACTTTAGATATTCTACAGTATATATTCACTGGTTTCTCGCCTTCAGCAAGTAAAAAAAAGAAAAAACAGAACGTTGTTCAACTAATGTTGACGGTTCAGGTGGACTCGTCATCTTGAAATAATGTTGATACATCAGCTGATCTGGGCTTATCCCAGTGATGCCAATGTAAAGCCATAAAAGTACTAAACTTGTCTTACTAACTGTTTTTTCCCCATACCAGTTTGTCTCTGTAATTGTTGAATGACCATCGTATGAAATTTTTTTGAAAATACGCCAGAACGACAAAGAAAACAAAGCTGAATTTGTATTAATGGATTAATAGTATGAAACTAGATAGGGTTGAACATGTATATTGAACTACCAGGAGAAGAGAAATAGGTAATTCCCATGGGTGAAAGAAGTTAATCAGGCTGTAGCGAAGTGTGGCATTAGTAAAGAAGGTATGGGAAACAGAGAGGGGTTCCCAGCAAAAAATTGCGAAAATGATTAATCTAAACATCCGAAAGTAAGAACATGAGTAGTCTCAGAAAAAGAGGAGCGAGAATGATGGAATACTGGCGAGAGAGAAAAGAATTTGAAAAGTAAAGGTAATTATAGAGTCGTAGCTCCGAGGTGACTGAAAGAACCAAACAAATAAAAATAAATGGAATACTATGAAAATGGGAAAGTTAGGTTTAGATGATAAAACAGGAAACGTAATTTGGCAAACACTAATAAACACGAATTCTAAAATTAAATTTTCGGAGAGATTTCTGAAGCTTTCGGAGTGCGAACAAGAGTTAGACAAGAAGTTGATTGATCACATAATGCTGAATGTACCCTTGAGAAGGTAATCAGAAATGGGAAGCAGAACTTAAAATGTTTAGGTTAAATGACCAAGTGCAGTTGGGCTATAAAAACCAGAAGCTGTCAGTGTGTAGCTTGTGCCGACAATTTTCCAACGATGTCGAGAGACGTAGCAATGGCAACAAGGAAACTCAACGTTTTGAAAAGAACTGCACAAACTCAAGTCTTCAAATATCTTACACAAAAACAGCGTATATGAGAAGTATAGAAGTTGCTCCGAAATTCATTAATACATTTCATCTTGGGGAGGTGACACGTAAGAATGGTCGTGGCAGGAAGCTAATAAACTCATATCGAAGAAGATGGAAATGGTCATTCAGTTGAATAAAGATGTGTACAGTACGTGATTTGTCTCGTCCCAAGCGTAGTTGCCGCACTGTATTGCAGCAATAAAAGCAGAATGATGTTCATACGGACCCGAGTGCCTGGATTTTACCAGGTATAGAAGTATGAAACCGGAATTTTCCTGTAGATGATGCTAGCGCCATCTGCTTCCTGTAACGGCTGACGACGAATGTCAACACACAGTAACCCACACAACGGTATCTGTTTCAAACCCGTAAACATGTCGAGTTTTGTGCCTACAAACTCCGATTTGCGGACAGCATTGGTTTTCTGTTATCATTTGAAGAAAACTGTTGCAGAATCGCATCGAATGAAAAAATGGTTCAAATGGCTCTGAGCACTATGGGACTCAACTGCTGAGGTAATTAGTCCCCTAGAACTTAGAACTAGTTAAACCTAACTAACCTAAGGACATCACAAACATCCATGCCCGAGGCAGGATTCGAACCTGCGACCGTAGCGGTCTTGCGGTTCCAGCCTGCAGCGCCTTTAACCGCACGGCCACTTCGGCCGGCTGCATCGAATGATTGTCGAAGCTTTCGGCGAACATGCTCTTGAGAAAACACGGTGTATCGAGCGGATTAAAAACTTGAAAAGTGCGGATTGTGACGTGAGAAACGACGAGCGCGGGAAACCACTGAAAAAGTTCGAAGACAGCGAACTGCAGGCGTTATTGGATGAAGGTGAAACTCGAACTCAGCAGGAACTCGCGGAACAGTTGAATGTGACGCAGAAAGCTGTTTTTCTTCGATTGAAAGATATGGGAAAGGCGCAGAAAGTTGGGAAAAAAAGGTTCTACATGAAGTGAATGAAAGGCAGCAAGCAAATCGAAAGACCAATTGTGAGATGCTGCTCGCCAGATACAAAATAAAGTCGTTTCTCCATCTAATAGTGATATGTGACGAAAAATAGATATATTTTGAAAATCCCAAGCGTCATAAATCATGGCTGAATCCAGGCATACCATCGACATACACTAGAAGACCAAATCGCTTTGGAAGGAAGACAATGCTCTGCGTTTGGTAGGATCAGAAGGGTGACGTCTCCTGTGAGCTGCTAAACCCTGGTGAAACTGATCGCTACTAACAGCGAATGATTGATGTAAATCGCACAGTACGTGAAAAAGACCGGAATAAGGCACCACAGAGTCATATTGCTCCATGACATCGCCCCATCACACACAGCAAAACGGGTCAGAGGAACGATCGAGGCTTTCAGTTGGGAAATACTGTAGGGCATGCTGCTTGTTCTCCAGACTTGGGTCCGTCCGTTTATCATCTGTTTGCACCAGTGGGACACGTTCTCGCAGAACAACGCTTCAATTCGTATAAAAATGTACGAGAATGGCTCGCTGACTGGTTCGGTTCAAAACAAGAACTGTTTTTTCTTTTTTTTCTTTCTTTTTTTTTCTTGGCATTCATAGCCTGCCGGAGAGGTGGGAGAAATTACAAATGGCAATGGAGATAGTTCTGAATAAAATATTGTTTGAGTTTCAAACAACAGACGTGTAATTATTGCAACCAAATTCCAGTTTAATACTTCCACTCATGGTACTAAGAGAAGAGAAGAGAAATAGAAAACTTGACAAAGAAACAGGAAAATCCTTAGAAAAAGATGGCCAATAAAACAACGATGAATACTTGAACAGGAGTAATGAAGATCCGTGCAAGAAAGTTGAACAGCTAAAGGTAAAGATGAATGTAACAAGGTCGTCTCTTGCGGCTGAATGAAAACAGAATACGCAAGAGAATTTTTGATGACGTCCCTTGGTGCAAGTTGCTCCAACGGAAAAGTGGTCTGAAAGGGATGAACATTGGGGAATATGAGATTCTGAAGAGGGATACTTACGGGAAGAAAGTGTGATTTCCCATCGAAGGTTCGAGTCCTCCGTCACGCATAGGTGTGTGTGTTGTCCTTAGGGTAAGTTAGTTTAAGTTACATTAAGTAGTGTGTACTTTTAGCGACCGATGACCTCAGTGGTTTGCTCCCATAAGACCTTACCACAAACCTAAAAAAAGGTGTGATTATCATCTCCAGAGGCAGTCAAAAAAGAAAGCCGGAGAAAAGTTTGACAACAAGAATCGAATAAAAAAAATTTGGAAAAACCAAAGGTTGCGTCGGAAGTATGCAGTTATTTACGAGGTCCATAGAGTCCCAAATCGAATAAGAAAATAAAATAATAATGTGCAGTAGAGTTTGCAGTGTGTTGAGGACGCTCCGGTCTGGAGCAGCAGATGCTGTGTCGTGCTTTGCCAGTCGTAAGTGGCGGCCCCTTTGCGGCGTTAATGAGATACTGTGTACAGCCAGATGGAAGCTGTTGATGGGGAGGGTGCATAATCCGGGCGTGTGGTGAGTGGCGTCTGTAATTTGATGAGGGCTAGAGGAAGCGGGCAAGCGGCGCCACCGGGGCAACAGGTGTTTGACGGATGGGGCCGGCAGCGGCAGCGGCTGTCCTGTCACACCCCAGCCATCCCCACGTCCACCCCGCCGCGCTCGCTTTGTGCTCCTTAATAAGCTCTCAGCCGCGTCCCAAGGGACTGCGGCCGTTGGCAGTGCTGGAAACGATGCTAGCGGAGGTCGCCACGACTGGTGTCCCACAGGGGTTGATCCTTGTCCCACTCTCGTTCAAGCGTAATAACGCAAGTGTAATACAGTGGTCCTCGACCTTTCTCAGTTCATAGGACATATTAAATGTTGTTGTTGTGGTCTTCAGTCCTGAGACTGGTTTGATGCAGCTCTCCATGCTAATCTATCCTGTGCAAGCTCCTTCATCTCCCAGTACCTACTGCAACCTACATCCTTCTGAATCTGCTTAGTGTATTCATCTCTTGGTCTCCCTCTACCATTTTTACCCTCCACACTGCCCTCCAATGCTAAATTTGTGATCCCTTGATGCCTCAGAATATGCCCTACCAACCGATCCCTTCTTCTAGTCAAGTTGTGCCACAAACTTCTCCCCAACCCTATTCAATACCTCCTCATTAGTTACGTGATCTACCCACCTAATCTTCAACATTCTTCTGTAGCACCACATTTCAAAAGCTTCTATTCTCTTCTTGTCCAAACTATTTATTGTCTATGTTTCGCTTCCATACATGGCTACACTCCATACAAATACTTTCAGAAACGACTTCCTGACGCTTAAATCTATACTCGATGTTAACAAATTTCTCTTCTTCAGAAACGCTTTCCTTGCCATTGCCAGTCTACATTTTATATCCTCTCTACTTCGACCATCATCACTTATTTTGTTCCCGAAATAGCAAAACTCCTTTACTACTTTAAGTGCCTCATTTCCTAATCTAATTCCCGCAGCGACACCCTATTTAATTCGACTACATTCCACTATCCTCGTTTTGCTTTTGTTGATGTTCATCTTATACCCTCCTTTCAAGACACTATCCCTTCCATTCAACTGCTCTTCCAAGTCCTTTGCTGTCTCTGACAGAATTACAATGTCATCGGCGAACCTCAAAGTCTTTATTTCTTCTCCCTGGATTTTAATACCTACTCCAAATTTTTCTTTTGTTTCCTTCACTGCTTGCTCAATATACAGATTGAATAGCATCGGGGAGAGGCTACAACCCTGTCTCACTCCGTTCCCAACCACTGCTTCCCTTTCATGCCTCTCGACTCTTATAACGGCCATCTGGTGTCTGTACAAATTGTAAATAGCCTTTCGCTCCCTGTATATTACCCCTGCCACCTTCAGAATTTGAAAGAGAGTATTCCAGTCAACATTGTCAAAAGCTTTCTCTAAGTCTACAAATGGTAGAAACATAGGTTTGCCTTTCCTTAATCTTCCTTCTAAGAGAAGTCGTAAGGTCAGTATTGCCTCACGTGTTCCAACATTTCTACAGAAACCAAACCGATCTTCCCCGAGGTCGGCTTCTACCAGTTTTTCCATTCGTCTGTAAATAATTCGCGTTAGTATTTTGCAGCTGTGACTTATTAAACTGATAGTTTGGTAATTTTCACCTCTGTCAGCACCTGCTTTCTTTGGGATTGGAATTATTATATTCTTCTTGAAGTCTGAGGGAATTTCGCCTGTTTCATACATCTTGCTCACCAGATGGTATAGTTTTGTCAGGACTGGCTCTCCCAAGGCCGTCAGTAGTTCTAATGGAATGTTGTCTAGTCCCGGGGCCTTGTTTCGACTCAGGCCTTTCAGTGCTCTGTCAAACTCTTCACGCAGTATCGTATCTCCCATTTCATCTTCTTCTACATCCTCTTCCATTTCCATAATATTGTCCTCAAGTACATCGCCCTTGTATAGACGCTCTATATACTCCTTCCACCTTTCTGCTTTCGCCTCTTTGCTTAGAACTGGGTTTCCATCTGAGCTCTTGATATTCATACAAGTGGCTCTCTTTTCTCCAAAGGTTAGAATGTAAAAAAATTAACACTCTTTTCTAAACTGACTAACCATTTATAATGATTGATGTTCAAACAAGTGAAACTTTCACTTTCCTACGTTTTTTCAATAAACCAAAAAACAAATTAAGGTTATCCATTACGGATATTTTAGAACCCGTGACTGTCAGAGTGTAAATACGTAACACCGCAACCAGTCACTTTGTTGAATAGTTATTTATTATTCCACGAACCGGTTTTCGTGTCCGTCTTCAGATGGTTTCCTGGAAGCTGCATCATTTTTTCTAGAATAATGCTGGGTGCTGCCTTGCAACAGTATCGGCGACTTTTTCGTTGGCGTCCGTCTGTCTGCTTCCATTTTGATGGCCAGTTGTTACATGACTTCACACACTTTGTAAGTAGGCTGTTCAGGTTTTTATGTTGGTAACGTCATGTAGCGCTCTGTATAAAAATCACTGACTGTGCTGTGTGCAGTCTGTGGTTGGTTTTCGTTGTTGGAATTTGCTATTGTAGTGTTGGGCAGTTGGCTGTTAACAGCGCGTAGCGTTGCGCAGTTGGAGGTGAGCCACCAGCAGTGGTGGATGTGGGGAGAGAAATGGCGGAGTTTTGAGAGCAGATGATCTGGACGTGTGTCCATCAGGAAGAGTAAATTTGTAATATTGGATATCTTGAACTGATAAATATTTATGATGACTTTGGAACATTATTAAGGTAAATACATTGTTTGTTGTCTATCAAAATCTTTCATTTCCTAATTATGCCTATCAGTAGTTAGTGCCTTCAGTAGTTGGAATTGTTTATTCAACTGGCAGTATTGGTGCTCGCTGTATTGCAGTAGTTCGAGTAACGAAGATTTTTGTGAGATAAGTGATTCATGTAAGGTATAGGTTATTGTCAGTCAGGGCCATTCTTTTGTAGGGATTTCTGAAAGCCAGATTGCGTTGCGCTAAAAATATTGTGTGTCAGTTTAAGCACAGTCATTTATAGTTTTTCTAAGGGGAGATTTCAACTTGTACAAAATCTGTATGCATTTTCTCTGTGATAGCGAAACCTTCACTATACAACTGTTGCTTGTAACAAAGGTGGAGTGTTTGTTTCTGCTTATTTCTAAAAAGACTTTTTATATTTGATTTGATGTCCGGCGTAGTCAACGGCCTTGCCTTAGTGTTATCGGTTCCCGTCAGATCACCGAAGTTAAGCGCTGTCGGGCTGGGCTAGCACGTGGATGGGTCACCATCCGGTCTGCCGAGCGCTGTTGGCAAGCGGGGTGCACTCGGCCCTTGTGAGCCAAACTGAGGAGCTATTTTGGTCGAAAAGTAGCGGCTCCGGACTCGGAAACTGACATACGGCCGGGAGAGCGGTGTGCTGACCACATGCCCCTCCATATCCGCATCCAGTGGCGCTTGTGGGCAGAGGATGACACGGCGGCCGGTCAGTAGCGTCGGCCTTCATGGGCTGTTCGGACGGGTTTAGGTTTTTTTTTTTTTATGTCCGCCATTCCACATCGGAAGTCATGTATCAGACTTGTTCGTATCTGCGCTTTTGTTTTCAGTTCTACTGTATACAGTGTGTGTTGCCTTCGTAAGGTCCAACAAATTGTACTTCGGCACGACTTTCACTACCTGTAAATATTCCTTCATCCACTGAAACTGATCTACGAACCCAGGCCAGTTATCAAAATATGAAAAAAAATAGTTGGTATTAGAAAGTATTACGGATGGTAGGTGATTACTCCCACTTGATAGACAGCTACAGCAATAAATAGAAGTGTAAAGTTGATCTTGAGTGCTGTTGGCAAACTAAATAAATTTTCAGAACAAAGCATTTAATGAACGTTAAACTAAACATAAACAAGTAGTTGGTGTCAGCTTTGACTCATGACAGTGAGACGTGATGTTTTAACGCAGTGCCATTCAGAATTTGAGGATGGCTCATTTACTGCTGGGCAGACGCATGCTTGCATATCACGGCGAGGGACACGAAAACGAACGAATGGAATAGGGAACGGATGAGAACGGCAGACGACGAGTGTTCACTAAAAGGGTGGAGGTGGGCTGTACAGTAGCCGTGAGGGTGGCTGGTAGACGGCAATAGGAAGGTCTTTTCTGGATCCCAAGAAATAAGAAAAGAGTACAAAGACAGCCTAATTGAAGGCATGTACCTGACATCAGAAGAAATGCGAAAGTAGCATCTGATTCGTATCGCTGAAGATGGCAGTGCATGGGTATTTCTGGAGAAGGCTTTCATCCCGCAGTGGATTTAAAGCAGCTGATGATGACGTATTAAAGAGTTGACGTTTATTCTTCATTGAGCCTATTTTTGTTCTAACCTCCCGCTCCCGCGAAACCTTCATTTTACCCCTTAGGCAGTAATTACAGCCATGTTGGGAACCACTGGGCTAACGCATATGGTCGCGACACACACTGATGTGAAAGTTCGCAGCGTTTGACAGGTCAAGCGACGCTAGCGCTCCAAGCGGTCAGAAAACAGACGGTGGCTTACGTCTGAAGGATAATGTATGTTTTATTCATTTTTCTAATTAATTAACGAAATAAAGTTACGTGTCTGAATTCCGTGCGTTATTAAATTACCGAGAGATGTGAACTCTTGTGAAATAAATCTGAAAACAGCCGGATTTCACTGATTCAGACACACAAGCTACAACTAATTATGAAGAAATTCTTTAGAACCTGTGCACAGTTGCAGCTTACTCCGTCGGCAGTAAGAGAATATAAATACATATTTCCTGCTTGAGAAGCATGTATTTCTGTTGTCTATTCTTATTATGAAAGGCACTTTCCTGGACACGTAATGTTCTATGGAGTCCAATGATTGGCCCATTCTTACACTTCTCTCGACTTCTTGTTACACAAATATTTTTATAAATCCAGTTACGTTTGCTTCAAAAGAGAAAATGTTGAAGATTCTTGCCGTCAGCGTCAGTGTCTCAGATGTAACAACAATTGTGACGTGGGTTTCTTCTCTGTTGCGAAACAGTTTTATAGTTTTTTGGTGTTTTATGACGACGGCCGTGCGGTTTTCCCTTCAGCTACAGGTGTTGTAGCTTATTTGATACGTTAAATAATACAGGTATTACATTCTTTACATATTTCCTCTTTCACTGATTTGACTGGAAGTGTAGCGAACAAAACTTAGCGTTGTTGGGTAGGTATGTAACGGCTTTCTACTAAAAGTGTCTCTTCTGGCAATTTTTTTTATTATAGAAAAATGACATTCTTCGGTAAGTACTCGTACGTTACAAGATAATCATAAATAAACTGTCCCGTAATCTACCGTTTCATACCTCACACGGACCTTAGGAAACTAAATAATGACATATGTGGTGTCAATTGTAGTTGTTTTTTATGGCACTACATCCGCTCCCTGTTGCAAAAGCTATATTATAAATCAATACAAACGATAGTATAAGCATTCGTCCGATATGTTACTCAAAAGTTTCACTTGCTGGCCGCTTGGCGCGCTGCTGTCGCAGTGGGTAACAAAAACCAGTCGGAGTTCCTCGACTGTTGTATTACAGTGTGATGTAACACGTTCCTTCTCATTTGTGCTGAAATACATCATTTCCGTTGAGATTTCAGCAACGCCTCGTGTTGTAATACGTGGCCAATCCTTCTACCAGTTAGTTACCACGGTTTATTTAGCATTTTTGAGCACATTTTGGTACGAAGAGTTTTATCAGCAGCCCAGATGTCACTTGTCTTCTAGAGTTTCTCCAGTGCTGAACTGTACGAAAGCTCCATCGATGGCATGAAACATCGCTGGAACAAATGTAAAATATATTCCCTGATCAGCCAGAACATTGTCATCACCAACCTGCTATTGGTATAACCTGTCCCGGGTACAGCAGCGTCACATGGCGAGACATGAGTGCTAATCAGACACATACACGGTGCATGTACACTACTGGTCATTAAAATTGCTACACCACGTAGATGACGTGCTACAGACGCGAAATTTAAACATCAGGAACAAGATGCTGTGATATGCAAATGATAAGCTTTTCAGGGCATTCACACAACGTGCTGGCATGAGGAAAGTTTCCAACCGATTTCAGCAGTTGACCGGCGCTGCCTGGTGAAACATTGTTGTGAGGCCTCGTGTAAGGAGGAGAAATGTGTACCATCACGTTTCCGACTTTGGTAAAGGTCGGATTGTAGCCTACCGCGATTGCGGTTTATCGTATCGCGACATTGCTGCTCGCGTTGGTCGAGATCCAATGACTGTTAGCAGAATATGGAATCGGTGGGTTCAAGAGGGTAATACGGAATCCCGTGCTGCATCCCAACGGCCTCGTATCACTAGCAGTAGAGATGACAGGCATCTTATCCGCACGGCTGAAACGGATCGTGCAGCCACGTCTCGATCCCTGAGTCAGCAGATGGGGACGTTTGCAAGACAACAACCATCTGCACGAACAGTTCGACGACGTTTGCAGCAGCACGGAGTATCAGCTCGGAGACCATCGCTGCGGTTACGCTTGACGCTGCATCACAGACAGGAGCACCTGCGATGATGTACTCAACGACGAACCTGGGTGCACGAATGGCAAAACGTCATTTTCTTGGATGAATCCAGGTTCTGTTTGTAGCATGGTGATGGTCGCATCCGTGTTTGGCGACATCGCGGTGAACGCACATTGGAAGCGTGTGTTCGTGATCGCCATACTGGCGTATCACCCGGCGTGATGGTATGGGGTGCCATTGGTTACACGTCTCGGGCACCTCTCGTTCGCATTGACGGCACTTTGAACAGCGGACGTTACATTTCAGATGTGTTACGACCCGTGGCTCTACCCTTGATTCGATCCCTGCGAAACCCTACATTTCAGCACGACCGCATGTTGCAGGTCCTGTACGGGCGTTTCTGGATACAGAAAATGTTCGACTGCTGCCCTGGCCAGCACATTCTCCAGATCTCTCACCAACTGGAAACGTCTGGTCAATGGTGGCCGAGCAACTGGCTTGTCACAATACGCCAGTCACTACTCTTGATGAATTGTGGTATCGTGTTAAAGCTGCATGGGCAGCTGTACCTCTACACACCGTCCAAGCTCTGTTTGACTCAATGCCCAGGCGTATCAAGGCCGTTATTACGGCCAGAGGTGGTTGTTCTGGGTACTGATTTCTCAGGATCGATGCACCCAAATTGCGTGAAAATGTAATCACATGTCAGTTCTAGTATAATATATATGTCCAATGAATGCCCGTTTATCGTCTGCATTTCTTCGCGGTGTAGCAATTTTGAGGCCAGCAGGGTAGTTTCTGTGAGCGTGTTGTCAGTGTGTGGAATGGGGAAGGCGCGTGATCTGTCTCAGATAGACCGAGGGCAGCTTGTGATGGCCCGGAGGCTCAGCACGAGCGATTCTGAGACTGCGCGACTTGCCAGGTGTTGACTCATGTCTGGAGTGCTGAAATGTGACTTAAAATCTAGATACACCATCCAATCAAAATGAATCATTAAGAGGAATGCTGTAGTGTCTCCTACACGTGGTGAAACGAAAGAGAAACGACGTCCAGACGTCGTGGGGTTGGGTGGCGACCCCGCACCTCGGAAGTCGGACGTCGTAGGCTGGACAGACTGGTAACATAGGACAGGCGGGGAACTGTGGCGGAACTAACGCCAGACTTCAGTGCTGGGCAGAGTACAAGTCTGTCTCAACACACAGTGCGTCGATCACTCCTAACGATGTGCTTCCGCAGCGGACGACCCATGCATTTACCAATATTAATACAACGACGTCGGCAACTACGACTGACATGGTCATGTGTCCATTGGCAGTGGACTTTGGCGCACTGGCAGAGTCTTGCATAATCTGATGAATCCCGATACTTTATTCATCGTCCCGATAGATATTCCCCTGGGGAGCAGCTCCCTGACAACTGTACTTCAGGATGGAGACCAGCTGGCGGTGGTTCCATTGCGCTCTGCGAAACACTCACGTGGGCGTCCATGGGTCGTGGACGCCAGCGCGACGGCCACGGAGTAACGTACACTGGTTGCACAAGACGTACACCTCTTCATGGCGATCATGTTTCCAGACGACAGTGCCATTTTTCAGCAAGGTAATGCGCCATGTCACGAGGCTTGATGGAGTGGTCTGAGAAACACAGTGGCGATTTCCGGTTGACGTGCTGGCTTTCAACTCGCCAGATGAGAACCCGATCGAAAAGATCTGGGATGTGATTGAACGTGGCGTCAGACTCATCGTCGACCCTCCTCCCCTCCTTCCCCACCCCCACTCCCTTCACTGGAATGTGCGGGAACTAGGTGACCTGTGTGTCTGTGTGTGTGTGTGTGTGTGTGTGTGTGTGTGTGTGTGTGTGTGTGTGTGTGTGCAGAGGTCGTGCCAACGCCCTCAAGCGGCCTACCAAGGCGTCACTGCTTCCACGCCGCTGTTATCCGTGCCAAAGTTGGACATACCGGCTGTTAGGTAGTTGGTCATAATTTTTTGGCCTACCAGTGTAATTAGCGCATGTTTCACATAATAAGTTATTTTTCATCTGAAATACTGTGTGAAATTTTGCTCTCCCACATACCACATTTCATATGCAAAACATGATGTATTTATTAATTGGCCATGTTGCTGTTGTGGTCAGATAGGTTCTTTGACACAGCACTTGAGTCTATTCTGTGTAAGCTTCTTCCTCTCTGTATAGCTAACTACATTCTGATTTAGTGCCTCTCCCCCTCTCCCCCTCTCCCTCTGTACATGTATGTACAGGGTGTCTCAAAATAATGTATACACTCTTCGAAACTTAACATCTCTTCAATGAAAGGGGTTAGAAATACAGTTTTAGTGGTGTTATGTGCCTCATGGTCCGACTTAAGGTCGTAAATGTTCAAACTGGTGTCCACCCATCGCAATACACTGTCAAAAACGGCATACGACTGAGCGACATGCCAACTTTATTGTTTCCAACGGAATAGCATCACAGGCTTGCTCAGTTTGCTCTCTAAGATCATCCAGTGTGTGTGGTCACGCAGCGTAAACTGTTTTCTCGAGATTACCCCACAGAAAGAAGTCCAGAGGAGTAAAATCTAGGGATCGAGCGGCATACTGCACACTCCCCCTTCGTCCTATCCGTCTGGCAGGGAATGTACGACTGAGAAATGGCCTCACATCCAGGTGAAAGTGAGGTGGCGCTCCATCCTGTTGGAAGTAATAATCTTCATCTCCAAACACAAGACTAAGACCAGGAGTTACCATTTCCAACATTTCCAAGTACCAGTCGCCCGTGACAGTTTTGTCAGAGTAGTACGGCCCGATTAGCCCTCTAGAAGACAGACCACACCAGACTGTAACTCCTGGTAGATTAACATGCCCTGTCTGATCACCTGCACCCTTTCGTGTCCATTGTGCATTCCGGCGGACTTGGGCAATTCCAGCAGAACAATGCAATACCCCACACGACCAGAATTGCTACAGAGTGGCTCCAGGTTCTCAGTTAAAGTACTTCCGCTCGCCACCAGATTCCCCAGACATGAACATTATTAAGCATATTTCGGGTATCTTGCCAAGGGGTGTTCAGCAGATATCTCCACGCCCTTGTACTCTTACGGTGTTACGGACTGTCCTGAAGGACTCATCATGTCAGTTCCCTCCAGCAGTACTTCGACGTTAATCGAGTCCACGCCACGTCGTGTTGCGGCACTAATACGCCCTCTTGGGCGTCCTACACGATATTAGGCAGCAGTACCAGTTTCTTTGGCTCTTCAGTGTAGATATAGACTGCACATAAAAGTTTTCTAGCAAGAATCGAACCAGCAGCCTTAAGATTACGTGCCTACCACTCTGATACGGACGTTTACTAATAATGTTCCAAAGTGTTTTGCACTTAACGGATGTCTGTTACCTACATTTTGTGGTAAATGTATCGATCTACTCTAGAAAATTAATGTTCGAGCTCGCCCATAATATCCTGAAAAAGATGAGTAAAGGCGCCATTGCGTAAGGTACCCGCGCGAGACGTGAATCAGACTGAGTGGGTTGTTGCTGGCGGGACGGCTGCTTTATAAACAGCTGTCCCCCGTCGTCGGGTTATATGTCCCCGCAGAGCGGACGCCTCCGGTGAATTAATGCGTCCGCGGTGGAAATCTGGCACTGCGTCGGCCGCCACCTGGAGGTGGCGCCGCCGCTGTTTGTCACACCCCAGCTGTCCGCACGGGGAACTGCCGTGGGCCGAGTGCCGCTGTGAGAAGACGTCTCGTTACGGCGACGCCCGTCACCTGTGTTTCGTCAAGCCGAGACACGGCAAGGCCTACATTCTTAGACCACAGGTGAAACATACGCCAATATATGTGTAATCTCCCCCTCACTTATCGACCTTAATGACAGTGAAAAATTAAACCGCGTGCACCTAATGGAAATTTGGGAAAAAGCAATCGTCACCGAAGGTAATTTGTCGGTAAAGAGGGAGGAAATGGTTACATCTAAATGAAAGGAAAAATGCAATTGAAATTGGTGGAAATTAATTTTGAGAAAAGGGTAAAATTAATAAAGTAAATGTGCGGTCGTTACTTTAACAATTAAGTGGCGTTGATTAGATTTTTGAGATTTGGGGAAAATTACGGTCGCCAGCCCCATGGACAACTGCTAGAATAACTGAAAATGAAATATTAATGCACACATAATTAGCACTAAAAGCGTGGCAACTGAAGGTTGACACGTGTTGTTTGAAAACTGAATGTTTATCAGAAGTAATAAATTTCGCTACACTCTGACTTAATTTAGCAAAAGAATTAATAAAACCGGAAAACTGAAAGTTAATTTAGTGACTGAAATTAATAGTGAACTTTGTTTCTGAACCACTACGAAATTCAATAAAATAAGGTTAGTTTTGGGGTACCTCAACAATCATTTCAAAAGCTACTGGAATCTACGCAATTTAGAAATAAGAGATTTAACTTTGAACTTGAATTAAATAATTCTGAACAATTAACAGTAGTAAAATTTAGTACGTACCAAGCTAAGCTGCACTCACAGGTAAGCTAAAATATGGTAACAAAACTCGCACTCTTAATTTCTGCTTGTGTAATCTAAATTTTGTAGCCAGCTATGAATACTTTAAGTGAACTTTGAAATTAAAGCAGTGAAATGGAATGATATTACTTTAATGCTGGCGTATGAATTTCAATTCATTTCGGCCGGCCGGGGTGGCCATGCGGTTCTAGGCGTTACAGTCTGGAGCCGCGCGACTGCTACGGTCGCAGGTTCGAATCCTGCCTCGGGCATGGATGTGTGTGATGTCCTTAGTTTAGTTAGGTTTAAGTAGTTCTAAGTTCTAGGGGACTGATGACCATAGATGTTAAGTCCCATAGTGCTCAGAGCCATTTGAACCATTCAGCGTAAAAATACAAGTAATATTTACAAAACAAACCAATTATACAGCGACATAAATGCACTCACACACACACACACACACACACACACACACACACACACACACACACACACATATATATATATATATATATATATATATATATATATATATATATATATATATATATATATTAGAACAATTACAATATATAAAGACACAGAAATGTCATATCTTCAGGTAACAAAATAAGGAAAAAAATTACGGTATAATAGATGGAAATAGGAGGATATGCATTTCCGGCGTTACGTATAGACACCATCTTGATCATTTGACGGATTGATACTGCTTGAAGGCTGTTTGTGGAGTCGTGTTTTCGTTTTTTATGCTTTATCGGCTAAAATCTAAGGCTTTTTTTGCTTCTTTGGAATAGTAGAACTAAACTGAAATTTTTACTGACAATTTTTGCGGGTTGTTTTGTTGAATCATACTGATGACGCAAAACATGATTGCCAACTGCGGAATAACTTGTTCCTCCGTCTTTGGATCGAAATACATCACTGATTCTGAGTATGAAAGACCCTACTGTCTGTATGTAGCTTTGTGCAGGTATGTGGTGTTACATGTCTACACACAGGCTGTGTAATTTGCGTAAATATCGGGACACTTGCGTATGTGGTGATGGAGCCGCACAGCGTCCAGATGGGTGCCATAGGATTGACATCAGGCGAATTTGGTCGCCGAGACATCAGCGTGAGTTCACTACAGTGGTCATCAAACCACTGTAGCACTGTCCTGGCTACGGCGCACGGAAAATCGTTCTGCTGAAAGAGCACATCGACGTCGGGGAAGACAGCACGCATGAAGGGCTGCGGGTGGTTCGCAGCTGCGAGCGTGTCCTCGATTACCACCACAGGCGCTCACAGGCAGCACATCGCGTCTACTCGGAGACCACAGCACAGCTACTACACCTGAGGATGCGCTTATAACAGTCCGAAACCGGTCATGTGAAAATATAGTAATTTACAACTGAAGCGGAATTTTCGACCTCTGCTATAATGTTCAGTTGCGGATGTTCTGCCAACAGGATTGTTTGAAGAAATTAACAACTTGCAGCTAATTTTATCGAAAGTGTAAAGAAGAGTAATTAACGTTGCGGGTTTTCTGCAGACACTGTTTTGCTGCGATACAGATAACAGGTCCGTAACAATGTGCGAATGAGATGGCGCGCGGCAACTGAAAACGTACTCCAAAGGTGAAGTATGCTGGACTGTGCGATTCTCAGGGGCAGATCGTCTAAATTGCACACGCGTGATGCTGGTCGGAAGGCGACGCACACCGACCACAGATGACAAAGTCCAGGCAATCGAGGAACTGATTCGCAGCAGTCGCATGGCGGCTTTCGGAGACGTAGCAGATGCACATCTGAAAAGGCAGGGTTAATTCCACCGTAAGAGATCGTCTGCTGTATCTGAAATTGTGCTTACGCTGGACCCCGTGATATCCGTCACCAGCGCTCTAACACCCAAGGATTAAGGCGTCTCTGGACTTTGTCGAGAGTTACTCCGCGGAAGGCAGTGATTTCCCCAGCCGCATCATTACGGATTATAAGGCAAGGGTCCGTCATTTCGCACCTGCAATGAAGAGAGCGTCTGTGGGTTTGACACACGCCTTCTCTCTCCCTTGGAAGAAATGCGAAGTTGGGCCACCAACAGGCAAGGTCCTGGCCCTCGGTTCGATTCCCGGCGGGGTCAGGGATTTTCTCTGCCTCGTGATGGCTGGGTGTTGTGTGCTGTCCTTAGGTTAGTTGGGTTTAAGTAGTTCTAAGTTCTAGGGGACTGATGACCATAAATGTTAAGTCCCATAGTGCTCAGAGCCATTTGAACCTGGCCCTCGTTTTGTTTGACAGTGAAGGAGCTGCGTACACAGGAGACACAACTGTTAATGCCGATTCGTATTGTCCAACAGCGACATCGCTGCGCAACGCCATAAAGAAAGACGCTTGGAAAATTAAGCAAAGACGTTGTCCTCCTGCACGACTGTGCAACACCCAACAAGGCGCGCACATCAGCGTCAACTCATGGGAGGTTTGAAAGCATCCGTCATGCGGTCCAGAGCGTGCACAATGACATTTCCACAATTTAGGCAACTTAAAAGAACTGCTGACAAATATAATATACAGAAATGGAAAAGAATATTGAGGATCTATTAGAAGGTGATTAGTTCGGCTTTACGAAAGGCAAAGGCACCAGAGAGGCATTTATGACTCGTAACTGGATAACTGGAGCAAGACAGATGAAGCCGGCCGAAGTGGCCGAGCGGTTAAAGGCGCTGCAGTCTGGAATCGCACGACCGCTACGGTCGCAGGTTTGAATCCTGCCTCGGGCATGGATGTGTGTGATGTCCTTAGGTTAGTTAGGTTTAACTAGTTCTAAGTTCTAGGGGACTGATGGCCATAGATGTTAAGTCCCATAGTGCTCAGAGCCATTTGAACCATTTTTCTACCACGCAAACATACAGGTTACACTCGTCTGGTGTGAGACGTTCCCTGGGGGGTCCACCGGGGGCCGAACCGCACAATAACCCTGGGTTCGGTGTGAGGCGGCGGAGGGGTGAAGTGGACTGCGGTAGTCGTCGTGGGGTTGTGGACCACTGCGGCTGCGGCGGGGACGGAGCCTCCCCGTCTTTTCTAGGTCTCCGGTTAATATACGAGGTGCATTCAAGTTCTAAGGCCTCCGATTTCTTTCTAATTAACTACTCACCCGAAATCGATGAAACTGGCGTTACTTCTCGACGTTATCGCCCTGCAGACGTACGCATTTTTCACAACGCTGACGCCATGATTCCATGGCAGCGGCGAAGGCTGTTTTGACCACTGGAAAATCGCTGAGGCAATAGCAGCACGGCTGGTGAATGTGCGGCCACGGAGAGTGTCTTTCATTGTTGGAAAAAGCCAAAAGTCACTAGGAGCCAGGTCAGGTGAGTAGGGAGCACGAGGAATCACTTCAAAGTTGTTATCACGAAGAAACTGTTGCGTAACGTTAGCTCGATGTGCGGGTGCGTTGTCTTGGTGAAACAGCACACGCGCAGCTCTTCCCGGACCTTTTTGTTGCAGTGCAGGAAGGAATTTGTTCTTCAAAACATTTTCGTAGGATGCACCTGTTACTGTAGTGCCCTTTGGAACGCAATGGGTAAGGATTACGCCCTCGCTGTCCCAGAACATGGACACCACCATTTTTTCAGCACTGGCGGTTACCCGAAATTTTTTTGGTGGCGGTGAATCTGTGCGCTTCCATTGAGCTGACTGGCGCTTTGTTTCTGGATTGAAAAATGGCATCCACGTCTCATCCATTGTCACAACCGACGAAAAGAAAGTCCCATTCATGCTGTCGTTGCGCGTCAACATTGCTCGGCAACATGCCACACGGGCAGCCGTGTGGTCGTCCATCAGCATTCGTAGCACCCACCTGGATGACACTTTTCGCATTTTCAGGTCGTCATACAGGATTGTGTGCACAGAACCCACAGAAATGCCAACTCTGGAGGCGATCTGTTCAACAGTCATTCGGCGATCCCCCAAAACAATTCTCTCCACTTTCTCGATCATGTGGTCAGACCGGCTCGTGCGAGCCCGAGGTTGTTTCGGTTTGTTGTCACACGATGTTCTGCCTTCATTAAACTGTCGCACCCACGAACGCACTTTCGACACATCCATAACTCCATCACCACATGTCTCCTTCAACTGTCGATGAATTTCAATTGGTTTCACACCACGCAAATTCAGAAAACGAATGATTGCACGCTGTTCAAGTAAGGAAAACGTCGCCATTTTGAGTATTTAAAACAGTTCTCATTCTCGCCGCTGGCGGTAAAATTCTATCTGCCGTACGGTGCTGGCATCTCTGGGACGTATTGACAATGAACGTGGCCTCATTTTAAAACAATGCGCATGTTTCTCTCTCTTTCCAGTCCGAAGGAAAAAAATCGGAGGCCTTAGAACTTGAATGCACCTCGTACAATAAAATACAATACTAGCTGAGTGCCCAGTGCTGCCCGGGTATTTATTTATTCCAGTCTGCTATTATACCAGCTCTTTCCCCTTCTCTGTATCTGTCTTTTCCTCTCCGTTCTCTCTGTCCATCTCGTCCCTCCTCTCTCTGTCCACCTCCTACTGTAGCGTGTTAATGGACGAAGGACGCTGTATTGCAGCGTGCGACAAGTTGAAAAGTTCAGCGGACAGGGACCGTGTCCAGATGGCTGAAGTGGTGAAGGCAACGGCTTACGAGAAGCGGGAAATTCGGGTTCGAATCTCGGTCCGGCGTAAATTTTCAGCTTTCACCATTGCATTACCACAGCGCCCTGTCGGGCTCCAAGTCACGAATACCGATGCATCCCTTCCCTTTATTTTCCCATTCTCTATTTCATATACTTACCACATATATTTAACATATTTCAGACATATTTGTACACAAAATTCAGAGATATCTCTAATGAAGCGCGCCTTGTGCTTTCGCTTTCTCGAAACTCTTGAACTGTATCCCACAGTGATATAATTTTGTACGTACATTCAGTGGTGTCTGTAAATACTGTCTGCTGTCATCATTTTGTGGGATTTCTTAAAAGTCAGAAACTATGTGTACAGTTCGTCGCTAGTCACTGAGTGCTCTCATGCTCAAATACTGAATGAATAAAATCTTCGTATTGATTTTCATCACCACCCCATTGACAGGTAGGGGGTTCTATCCCCACAGCGATTATTGGCAGAGAGTGAATAATTCGTGTACTAAGTTTGTTTGAAATAATGATTATAAAGAATCCGCCTCGACTGCAAATGTTGACCTAGATTTCGGCGCCGAAACTTAAGTCAACATCCGGTTTTTATTTGCAATCGAGGCGGATTCTTTATAATCATTAAATTATTCACGATTGAAGTTCTTGTTTGAAATAGGTCCATTGGTTTAGAAGGACACGTGAAAAATACACACACATTGTCTATAATTTATCTGGATTTCTTAGTAGGTAACAGATTTGCAGGATGTACGTAGTTTCGAGGGGTGCTAGTGACAATTGGACACTGTTAACGGAGTGCAGCATAACGTTTGTCTTCCGTAATTCTTCTCAAGCCACTGTTTACGACTAACAACAGGCCACCTGCACTCGCTGTCAGTCCGGTTACGTCACCGCTGCCATGTAACGTAGGAGGAATTCAGTGTGGCTGTTGGATAACAAGGGAAAATGGCATCGCTACGACATTATTTGTGCTGGCGACGTGTTTTTCCACTGGCCGATGTCTTAATAACGTCGTTAGCGCGGCGCATTACCACCGCTTCCTTCCTGTGGGCAGGTATCCAGTGTGCGTGCGCGGTTTGAAGCCTAGCGTTCCAGCCATCCTATTCGCCCGTCCGTGGACATCCCAGCACATAGTTACACAAAACCAGCTGCTATGGCTTAGGAAATCACAGCGAACGATTTTTTTTTCGCTGTTCTTCCCTCGGTTCTCCCGACTAGTATCATAACCGGTTTACACATCTTTAGCATGTTGTCATTTGGTGACTTTGTAAACAAAGACAGAGTGGGACAGTAAAATGTTACGGTACCAAATCGCAGAATGAAACTAACTTTTATACAGAACTCCACACTCCTGATATGTTGTATAGTAACATTGCAGGAGCTTTCCCGCGTAATTAAGACGACGTCATGTTGTGGATGAAAGCGGACAGTGGAATGAAGGGATATTCTGGCCAAGGAAGCTGTGTACACAGGTTCAGTGAAACATGATAAAGTGCCACCCCACTATCTTCATACCGTGAAGATTATAACCAGAGCTCTAAGGAATGAAACCTCCAACGGACTTGCGAAATTAAACGGACACGCCATGCCGCGGTGGTACGTAATCTCCAATCTCGTCCTTGGTACCAGAATTCCAGATACGGCAGGAACTTCATAATGACAATGGCACGTCTTCGGTTCAATCACGGGAGAGTCTCAAGATGATCACATCATCTTCGTATGAATGTGGCAGTGAGAAAGATGTTAATAACATATTCTTCGGCTGCCATAGGAGGTATCAAGAAACTACGAAACTAATACAGCTAGAATTCTTTTAGCAACAGAAGACGTAATTGTATAACGTACAATACGATTTTGTAACAGAAGATCATATAAGACTATAGTAAAGAGAATCTTTTTATATTATTATATAGTACATATGTTACTTGGCTTACATCATTGACTCAAGTTCAGTTTAAACTGCCTGAGGGTAGCAGTATGGGCGATGCCCAAATTCATTAATAAATTTAACAAAATCTCGTCAAAATACGATGTAGTAACAAAAAGTTCCTCAAATATATTAATTACAATTATTGCATTTTACCTACATCTTCTTTTGCACTACTTAAGTGTTCTCTTAGGAGTGAAAGCACCAATCTCAAAGTGTCTTCCACTTTTGAATTGCAGTCTGGAACACTTGCTGTGTTAGGAAGCATAGTATGCACTGTGATTCCGCTGCAATCTCCCCTGTGGTATCAGATATTAGTCCCTTTAATGTGATTTTCATCTTGAGGAAGAGGGAGAAGTCGCACAGAGCTTCGGGTCGGGAACAACGATCGTCTTGCCTTTACTAAAAAAATTCATGGATAAAGTAGGCTGTATGCGGTCGTACGTTGTCGTGCTTGAGTACTCCCACTCGTTCGTACTTCACCTCAATGGAAACTTGGAAACTTACTTTCCTGTCCTCCGCGAAATATCTTGGGACGTTGAAATTGAACTATTTAGTGCCACCTAACAGGGGTGCACAAACACACTGTTAACAATCCCGTCAATACAAAAATCAAGAAAAATCAACGAGGACTTAATGTTCTGATAAAATTCTCGAAAACTGCCTGCCGCGTCAAGTAGTTTAAAATCCACGAGCTTCAGGCCGAGAATTTCCCGGCCATTGTCGAGTGGTGATAGTCTTTTCGTTGCTGCTACCATCCTTACATAGTCACGCTGCCTTCTGTGACGTCACTTGTGCTCACTCCGGCCCCGCATTAGGAAACTGGAAATTTGTGGTAAGGTCTTATTGGATAAAACTGATTACATACTACTTAATATAACTTACGCTAAAGACAACACACACCCATGCCCGAGGGAGGTCTCGAACCTCCGACGGGGGAGAGCCGCGCGAACCGTGACAGGGCGCCGGAGACCGCGCGGTTACCCCGCGCGGCCCCGCATAAGGTGCGTAATGTTTTCGTTGCACGCCCGTCCGATGGCCGCGTGCCAAGCTGTGCTTAGTTGTAGGCCGTCGTATTTATTCAGGTTGTCGACACAAATACTTATCTCTATTGCTTCTTTTACTATGCTGTCTCATGAACTATTAGTTCGTGTAATACCAGATGGCTCGTGGGCTGCAGTACGATGTCTCTTTTCTACACCATGTACTGCCGCCGCTGGGATTTGCCGGAGTACCATAGGCGAGAACAACTCTGGTGTTCTACTTAGCGCTGTTCAGTAGCACGCACAGCCTATACGAAATAAAACTGTCCACACCCACCCGGTATTTTTATATACTCATGGCGTTCTGAGGCCTCCGCCAGGGAGAAAGATCGGTTGCCAATAGACCAGAGTTCGTTATCTTCATATCGTAGATGGTGTAAGCTGGGTTGCCTGTCGTTAGGCGCAAGAAATATTTTTCGGGAAGTTTTATAAGGGGCAGTCACCTTCCGTTCGAAGGCAGTGCAGTCCAGAATCGGGCAATATCGCCGTCATCATTGAGGCAATCATACCACCGACGCAACAGGTTCAAGATACCCGTTTGAAAAAACACGTGTCCAGCTGCGTGAAGAACTCCGTAATTAAAATTATGTGGGGACCCACAGCCTCAAAAAGTTGTTCAAATGGCTCTGAGCACTATGGGACTTAACATCTATGGTCATCAGTCCCCTAGAACTTAGAACTACTTAAACCTTGATAACCTAAGGACATCACACAACACCCAGCCATCACGAGGCAGAGAAAATCTCTGACCCCGCCGGGAACCCGGTCGCGGGAAGCGAGAACGCTACCGCACGACCACGAGCTGCGGGACCCACAGCCTCAAAATAGTTAGTAAACGAGAACATCAAGTCAGTAAGTAATAGTAATGTGAAGTGATAAAGATCGTCTACGTCACAGTAAAGTAAGGTGCATGTTTTCTTTTATTAACTCCATAATTGCCTGCAGGATATCCTCGTCCAACCAGGAATCGTCGACCACTGAGGTCTTTTTTTAAGGGGACATTGTACGTGAAATCCTTTGAAATTTGACATTTTCTGTTTTCTACTTCTTAATGTACTTTGGACTTTCCTGAACATTTTGGTGTATAATACAATAAAATCAGACCATTCTGAGACTTTCAAATAATATTTTGAATGTTGACATGTGACTGTCAAATTTCGCGGCTACGCATGTACTGCCACAGCTGAGAGGTCATATCTTGGGAACTACACAGTCTAGAAGGCTGTGAATTGCTTTGTTTTGTGTCTGCTGCTACGTCTTAGAAATTGGCATTACGAATAAACAAATCAGTCCTTTGTTTCTGATACTAGTTTTCGTTGAACGTAATGTGATTATCGGCTATTTTTGTAGTACGCTAACTTTCATTGCTTTTTATATGTAAATAAAATGACTAAGCGTGAAAGTAACTTCAAGAAACGCAAATTTGCAGGCAACAGATATATGAGACATGCATTTTCTTCTGAAGTACTTGAAAAAACGTGTGCTAGCAGTGAAGGAAGCCACGATAATGTTTCTGAAGTGACCACGCCCCCTAGTGGATCGAAAAGGAAAGTAACTTCAGAAACGGGTGACAGTGGTAAAAGTAATGATATTATGGCAATCAAACCTATTTACAGAGATTGGGCAAATCCTGAACTACTAAAGAAGTGTTTCCATGGGAAGACTCAGAATGTGAATGAGTCCTTCAATAATGTTGTGTGGTGCTTTGTGCCCAAAAATGTATTTGTTAGCAGTATCGGATGCTGTAATAACTTTTAATGGTGCGAACTATGAAAGACTTGAGGTTCTGGCGAAGTTAGGGGTAAGATTTGGACAGAACACAGGTAAAGGACTGAGGCAGGTGGAAGCAGAGTTAGCTGCTCAGCAAATGACAAAAGAAGCAAGAGAGAAAAGGAGGAGGCAAGCACTGGGTTGTTGTGACACTGAAGAAGACTATGGGCCAGGGCAACCCTAGTGCATAAGAGACGCAGAAATGTAAGTCTGTATAAGAATTTGTAATAAAAGAAGGTTTAAACCTCAATATCTCTTAACTACATTTTTTGGAATAAATGACCATTTTCTAAAAAAAGTTCTGATTGTAGAGACATGAAATTTTCACAGCATGCCAAGTGTGAGATTCAACACACATGGAAGAGGACAATTAAAATATCCCGAGTAGTTTTGTTTATATGTTCATTTATTTACAAAATTCTATCAAAAAGTGAGTGAAAAAAAAGACCACCTGCCCCACAATACAATTTTAGTAATAATTCTAATTCAGTGTATCTAGAAAGGTGCATTCAATAATTATGGAAAATTGTAAGTTGGTGTCGTAAAAAGTTGTGAAGATAATGGGTCACAAAGTTCGATAATTTAACATTGGTGGCATAGGTCATACAATGTCCCCTTACGGGACCGAATGCAAGATAATCGCAAAGGGAGAGAGCATGACTATAGTACGGCTACTCTAGTGTCTGCCACTTGAGCTGACGTAACTTCTTCATTACGTCACATACTGCGACGTGCGTTGCCATGATGCAGCAGCACCCATTGTTGCGCACCATCTCACAACGGTGGTTACCGGGCACATGCTCTCCCATACACATTCTTCAGCCGGCGGTTGTGGCCGAGCGGTTCTAGGCGCTTCAGTCCGGAACCGCGCTGCTGCTACGGTCGCAGGTACGAATCCTGCCTCGGGCATGGATGTGTGTGCTGTCCTTAGGTTAGGTAGGTTTAAGTAGTTCTAAGCTCTAGGGGACTGATGACCTTAGATGTTAAGTGCCATAGTGCTCACAGCCATTGGAACACATTCTTCACTCTCTGCTAGATGTCTACTGGTGCTTGTCCTTCGGTACCCAAGAAAAGAACAACAGCACGTTGGTCGTGTTTGGACGCATCTGGTTATAACGCTGCTAGAGTTCACGTTTCCAAATAAACCGCATGCACGTGGGAAAGATAAGAATGCGACACAAACACGAGTACTCGCCTACACGTCGGTGCTTATACACGCGCATCGCCGTCGCCCTACGTTGCATATACGCTGCAGCCACGCCCTCAGACAGAAACATTAAGATCGCCCCTTATTACACTGAAGAGCCAAAGAAACTGGTAAACCTGTCTAATATCGTGCAGGGCCCCCGCGACCACGCAAAAATGCCGCAACACGACGTTGCATTAGTCATGTCCAACGTACTGTATGCTCATGCACGTGGAGTCTGGTGGCCAGCGGAAGAGTCCGAGTGTTTCTAGAGCCACTGTGTAGGACGTGTGCGGTCACGAATTCTATTGCTGGAATTCCCAAGTCTGTCGGGGTGTAAGATGAACATGAGTGGATGCAGGTGATCAGACAGGATGCTTTCGTACGTGTCACCTGTCAGAGTCGGATCTACACGTATCAGGGGTCACATATCACCCCAGCTGCACACGCCCCAAACCATTACAGAGCCTCCACCAGCTAGAACAGTCCCCTGCTAACTTCCAGGGTCCATGGTATCATGAGACTGTCTCCATACCCGTACACGCCCATCGACTCGGTGCAATTTGAAACGAGACTTGTCTGACCAGGCAACATGTTTCCAGTTATCAGCAGTCCAATATCAGTGTTGACGGGTCCAGGCGAGGCGTAAAGGTTAGTGTCGTGCAGTGATCAAGGGTACACGAGAGGCTCTTCGGCTCCTAAAGCCCATACCGACGATGTTTCGTTGAATGGTTCGCCCGCTGACACTTGTTGATAAATGTGCAGCTATTGGAGAAAGGGTTGCACTTCTGTCACGCTGAACGATTCTCTTCAGTCGTCTCGTTGGTCACGTTGGTGCAGGATCTTTTTCCGGCAGCAGCGATGTCGCAGATTTGATGTTTCATCGGATTCCTGATATTCACAGTATACTCTTGGGATGGTCGTACGGGAAAATCCCCATTTCATCGGTACCTCGCAGATGCTGTGTCCCATCGCTCGTGCACCGACTATAACACCACGTTCAGACTCACTTAAATGTTTATAACGTTCCATTGTAGCAGCAGTAATCGATCTAATAACTGTGCGAGACACTTGCTGTCTTATATAGGCGTTTGTAACCTCCCCACACTAAATATTTTAAATATTATTTGGTTAATGATTCTAATTTTTGTGTAACCTCACAAAAAAACTTAAATAATAATAATAATAATAACAATATTTAGGTGAATGGATTGCAGAAAATTGTAATGAAAAGAAATCTGTCAGATCAAGAGTCCAGAAAATGGAGACGGCGTTTCAGTTAACAAAAAACATTTACAACAAAAAGAGTCTCTCGTGGAACTGCAAAATACGACACTACACAACAATAATTAATACCGAAGCTCTCTATGCATCTGAGACACTAAATCTTCAACACAGAACACTAAAAGAGGAATTAGAAGTGAAAGAACGTAAGATAACGAGGAAAATCCTAGGACCAAGAACTAAAGATGGGGTACATTATCCAAAACCCAATGCAGAAATATATAAAAATATCTCCAAAATAAGACACAATGCGCATGAGAAGTCCAAAATTCATGGGTCACTTAGAAAGAATGGACTCAAACACGTTAACGCACAAAATCCATACATTTTTAAAGAACAAAACTACAAGACCGAACTGATACAAACAGACGGAAAAAGACGTGAGAGAATTAGGGTCTCCAAATCTACATGATAGAAATGAAATCAGAAAAATCACAAACACACGGGGTTTTGAGGAAGAAGAGAGAAAAACTAACCGACATACATGGTCTACGCAACGAAAGCTATCCCATTCGTTGTTTATGAAGGAATACTGGGCGAAAAGGAAGGCCAACAAATGTTGATTACGCGTGGTCCTAAGTGATCCATCCGCGAAGAAGAAGATGATGATTCTATTTTTTGTGTAACCTCTGAACAAAATTGGTTCGCATTTAATATACCCACAAAATTCTTTTTTCATTTAATATAAGCTCGAAACAGAAAAATTCCTAAACCTCGTAATAAAAAATAAATTCAGTAACCTGGTAAAATTTGGACGAAAGCAGTGCTGCGTCATGGCCCTGTAAGATCATTCTGAATAAAATCAAAATTTCTCACCTCGATAAAGTCGGCAACTATCTGCTCTTACAATAGCTCTTTTCCGGCACAGCTCTGTGCAATGCTGGTCTATACATTTGTTATTTATGAAAGGAAGCAAATGATTTTTCTTTTGCAACAATCGGAATGATCATGCATTAAAAAAATATTAAATTCTTTAAATTGAAATGAATGCTTGTTAGAAATTAGACAGAGATTATTATTAGGACATTTTTTTTTAAAGATTTACATGTGAGTTTACACAATGTTACTAGATATGCGCGAGGCTGCTTTTTACCTTATACAATAATACTCAGGCTCCGGCATCGCTGCACCGCGATCGGCCCAGCCAACACGATACAGCAGGCAGGACTGACAAGCACAGACAGGCGACTGCTCGCTAGCACCAACTTACTGCTACCGCTACTGCTACACAGTTCGTACTGCAGTCAACACTGCTCTTTGGTCTCAGATTGTCTTGTAGCTTACATATCTCAGGCAGCACATACCTCTTACACGTTGCCGACCGCAGCGCCGTATTCTGCCTGTTTACATATCTCTGTATTTGAATACGCATGCCTGTACCAGTTTCTTTGGCGCTTCAGTGTGTTTTGCCAACAGTGTGCACATAAAATTGGTACAAAAGGAACCAGATGTCGTGTCTTTGGGCCTACTGACCTCCGTGCCTGGAAAACGGAGGGCAGGCTCCTCTGGCGGAGGATTAAGTAAATTGCCTGGACGCTGTTTCTAGAAATCATCCCAAAATTTGCCTGAATTGACTGTTGTGTCAATACCTCGACAATATTCGGAAAAATGTTTCGATACTGGCAGTCCCACAAGGTTTTGGTTACTAACATATTTTTGACCTCTTCTGCAACAGACACCGATTTATTTAGGACAGAGTCTAGAACGCAAAGAAACCGGATTTTGCAGTTTCTTATGGACCAGATTCAGTGTGAATTCAAATAGGAACGTAAAGAGTAAAAAACATGTGTACCAGAAGAAAGTAAAATGTAGACCCTGACAACAATTTAATGCTACCCATATCTGGCGTTATTACAGTGCATACCTGCCCTTGTCAAATTGAAATATAGCGACTTACGGGAAAAAACTCGCTTAAAATAAGTATTTTTTAAAATAAAACCTCTTATTTTGAATATAGCAAAATGGTGGAGTTATGTTCACAGGAACCGGCTCCTGTTTAAAATTAATCCTTTTGCAAGGTAGTGGTTGTATATTTAACACACTCTTGAGTCACATTAATCTGGCCACCCGTCAAAAGCCTGAATAGTCTACCTTTTTGTAGCGCTCACCGCTGCCAGACGCGGAGGAAAAAAAGTCAGCGATGTTCCGGAAGATGCCGACAGTAATGCCGAGCCATGCCGAGCACGGTGCCGCTATTTTTCTCGGCTCAGAATGCGTGGCGCGAACAGCCTGAGCGAGATGCTCCCATCGATTCTCAGTTGGGCTCAAATCCGGGGAGTTTGGCCGGGGGAATGTGGCAAACTCATCGTGGTAAACTGTATACACGTTACGGCGGTGGTTCGCGTCTCGCCGCGTGAAAAACTTTTACCCAAAGACCGGAAAGTTCTACAGGTCACACCAATATTCTAGAAAGATGGTAGGAATAATACACTAAATTACAGGCTCATATCGTCAACGTCGATATGAAGCAGGATTCTGTAACATTTATTGTGTTCTAACATTATGAATTACCTCCAAGAAAACGGTCTATTGACACACAGTCAACATGGGTTTAGAAAACATCGTTATTGTGGAACAGAACTCTCTCTTTATTTGCATGAAGTGTTGATTGCTATTGATAAGGGATTTCAGATCGATTCCGTATTTCTGCATTTCCGGAAGGCTTTTGACACTGTACCACACAAGCGGCTTATAGTAAAATTGCGTGCTTATGGAATATCGTCTCAGTTACGTGACTCGATTTGTGATTTCCTGTCGGGGAGGTCACACTTCGTAGTAATTGTCGGAAAGTCGTCGAGTAAAACAGAAGTGATTTCTGGCGTTCCTCAAGGTAGTGTAATAGACCCTTTCCTATTCCTTACCTATATAAACGATTTGAGAGACAATCTGAGCAGGTGACGCTGTCGTTTATCAACTAATAAAGTCATCAGAAGATCAAAACAAACTGCAAAACGATTTAGAAAAGATATCTGAATGGCGCGAAAAGTGGCAGTTGACCGTAGCTAACGAAAAGTGTGAGGTGTCATCCACATGAGTGATAAAAGGAATTCGTTAAACTTCGGTTACGCGATAAATCAGTCTAATCTGAAAACCGTAAATTCAACTAAATATCTAGGTATTACAGTTACGAACAACTTAAATTGGAATGAACACACAGAAAATGTTGTGGGTAAGGCTAACCAAAGACTGTGTTTTGTTGGCAGGACACTTAGAAAATGTAACAGATCTACCGCCTACACTACGCTTGTCCGTCTTTTAGATTACTGCTGCGCGGTGTGGGATCCTTACCAGACAGGATTGACGAAGTACATCGAAAAAGTTCAAAGAAGAGCGGCACATTTTGTATTAACATGAAATATGGAAGAGAGTGTCACAGAAATGATACAGGATTTGGGCTGGACATCATTAAAAGAAAGGCGTTTCTCGTGGCGACGTAATCTTCTCACGAAATTCCCATCACCAACTTTCTGCTCCGAATGCGAAAATACTTTGTTGACACCGACCTACGTGGGGAAAAACCATTACAACGATAAAATAAGGGAAATGAGAGCACGTACGGAAAGATACGGGTGTTCGTTCTTGCCGTGCGCTATACGAGGTTGGAATAATAGAGAATTGGGAAAGTGGTTCGATGAACCCTCTGCCAGGCACCTAAATGTGATATACAGAGTATCCATGTAGATGTATATGTGGTGCTCTTCCATCCATGCGCTTACACTGCGAATTGTGTGAGATGTTGCGTTGTCCTGCTGGTAGATGCCATTGTGTCGAGGAAAAGCAAACTGCATTGAGGGGTGGACATGGCCTCCAAGGATAGATGCCTGCTTGTATTGATTCAGTGTGCATTCCAGAATGTCCAGTTCACCGAGGGAATGCCACGTAAACATTCCCCAGACCATAACGCCTCGTCGTTTTCTTTCTGACGTTTCACGCTGCACAAGCCAACGACCATCTGTCCGGTAGAGCATAAGAAGCAATTCGTCTGGAAGGACCACTTGTCACCACTCAGTGGACGCGCGATTGCGGCATTGGCGTGCAAATTGCACCCGATGAATTGCAGTCAGCACGGGTGCGTGAGCCAGGCGCCCGCTGCGGATGCCCAAACGCAGCAACGTTCCCTAAATGTCGTTGAGTTGACTCTGTTGGTAGCGCTTTCGATCACATGGGCCGTCAGTTGCTCAACTGTTGCACGTCTATTCGCGCGTACACATCTCAGACGCCACTCACCCTTGACCCGTGATGAACCCACTTGCTTCGGCGCCGATTTTGGATAGCAGTATTTGAACCGTGGATTTACTTTCAAAATCTTTTCTTAAAGAATTTTAACACATTTAATCAGACTATGTAAGCGTGGAAGTAGTTGCCAGTGGGTAACTGATGGAAAATTTATTCCTAAAAACCCCTTTTTCTTTTTAAAAAAAAAAAGATTTAAATTACTGTAATCAGAAAGCACCCTCTAAATATCAAGTTACAATTTATTCAGAGGCAGAAATAATATATAGCCGGCCGAAGTGGCCGTGCGGTTAAAGACGCTGCAGTCTGGAACCGCAAGACCGCTACGGTCGCAGGTTCGAATCCTGCCTCGGGCATGGATGTTTGTGATATCCTTAAGTTAGTTAGGTTTAACTAGTTCTAAGTTCTAGGGGACTAATGACCTCAGCAGTTGAGTCCCATAGTGCTCAGAGCCATTTGAACCATTTTTAACAACTCACACAAACACACAAACTACGCAACCCCTAAGAGGGATGGAAATGGTACAAAACACTTGCATAAAAATGAATTACTTGCCACCGAAAGTGCAACTTGTTTTTAAAAGAAAACTCTTACGGTGGAAGGGTGGCAACTTTATATACTAAAATGACCATTTAAATAAAAACCCATGAAATCCAGTCTTACATAAAAGGTACAAACATGCTCTACATTACACATATACCGCCGATCGAGATGACAGGTAAGATAAAAACATATTTCAGGAATTCGGCCTTTACACCTTAAGCAATAAATTCGTTAACACCGAATCCGACAAACATGACAGAGGCAACTATTAACGTACGGCAAACCGAAAGACAGACAGACAGACACTAACTGCCTAACAAATGCGGACGAGAGACAGACGAGCAAGCTGGGGACGAGAGAATTTAACAAGTAAATGAAAGAACATATCACGGATCACTTAACTTCTAATAAACTGTGATTTCTGGCGAAGACCTGACGCAGCACCCCCAAAACGCTCTCCCTAACCGTCCGCTGCCAGCCTCTTCAACGGAGGCAGGAAGGCGCGCCGACCTCCCGTCTCACGGCGTCGCAGCTCGCCCCGGCCAGACCGATGTCGTGGGTTGACTCCTGTTGCTCTCGTGTCGGCCGCGGAGTCACTACCCCTCGCTATACGCCGCAGCCCACTGGAATGATGTGGCGACCTCACATGCGCCGACGCTCAAGACGGACAAGTCGTCCGGTGTCTCAGTGCGCGACCGACCAACCGATCGATCCAACCGGCGTTAAGGGTCGATCCGAACGACAGAGATACTGGCACTCCAGACGACAGACAGACACTGACTGCCCCACACTGACCCGGCTGACCAACTGGCGACTGGCGAGCTCATAGCGCCCCTTAAATGCACGTGAACAGGCAACGTTTCCCCTTTCCCACCACAGGGAGACACGAAAGCTGTAATTACCACAGCGGCGCCACCGCCAGAAACGGAGGGCGACTGCTTCACACTACGCGGCTGCGGCGCGCTCTTCAAAACAGCAGTTTTTACCACGGCCCAGTACTGTCCACGCACGGTACGGAAAGCCGATAGTCACGTTCCTTTGAACATTAAACAAATCGCTCCGTTTTCGCATCACGACAACGACTCGTCCTCTCGGCACGCTTGATATACCCTCCACTGCAAGTACTTGTCACCTGCCGTCTGTGACAGGTTACTGCTCGTTGACGCCGAACATACGCGATGGTCACATTTATGTGGCTACACTGAGTACTAGTGGTATATATTGCAGAAACCCAGTGCCTTAACTGCACGTGGTACTAGAGATGGGTCGTCCGCGAACTAACGGGTCCAAAGGAACGGTTCATCAAGATGAACGGAACGGGCGAAGAATGAATTCTAACAAGGGAACCTCCCCATCGCACCCCCCTCAGATTTAGTTATAAGTCGGCACAGTGGATAGGCCTTGAAAAACTGAACACAGATCAATCGAGAAAACAGGAAGAAGTTGTGTGGAACTACGAAAGAATAAGCAAAATACCCAAACTGAGTAGTCCATGCGCAAGATAGGCAACATCAAGTCTAATATCAGCTCAGGAGCGCCGTGGTCCCGTGGTTAGCATGAACAGGTGCGAAACGAGAGGTTCTTGGTTCAAGTCCTCCCTCCAGTGAAAAGTTTAATTTTTATTTTCAGTTTATGTGACACACTCTTATGTTTTCATCACTTTTTTGGGAGTGATTATCACATCTACAAGAAAACCGAAATCGGGTAAGGTAGAAGAATCTTTTTACCCATACACCAAGTGTACAAGTTACATGGGTCGACAACATATTCCTGTCATGTGACGCACATGCCGTCACCAGTGCCGTATAGAATATATCAGACGCGTTTTCCTGTGGAGGAATCGGTTGACCTATGACCTTGCGATCAAATGTTTTCGGTTCCCATTGGAGAGGCACGTCCTTTCGTCTACTAATCGCACGGTTTACCGGTGCGGTCGCAAAACACAGACACTAAACTTATTAAAGTGAACAGAGACGTCAATGAACGAACGGACAGATCAAAATTTTGCGAAAATAAAGAAATTAAACTTTTTAGTGGAGGGAAGACTTGAACCAAGGACCTTTTGCTCCGCAGCTGCTCACGCTAACCACGGGACCACGGCGCTCCTGAGCTCAAGGTAGCCTTGATGTTGCCTATCTTACGCATGGACTACTCAGTTTGTATATTTTGCTTATTTTTTCATAGTTCCACACAACTTCTTCCTGTTTTCTCGATTGATCTGTGTTCAGTTTTTCAAGGCCTATCCAGTGTGCCAACTTATATCTAAATCTGAGGGGGGTGCGATGGGGAGGTTCCCTTGTAAGGAACGGTCTTTCATAGTTCACTCCGGTCGCGGCTTTCTACTTGTAGTTCCCGGGAACGGGAAACGGTCGGTCTGGTTCCCGCAACGCACGTCGGCCGGTCTCGTTCCTGCCTCGGTCCCGTTCCCGCCGGTCTCGGTCTCGCTCGGCCGGACTCGTCCTTTTTTCGCGTGGCCACTCGTCGCACTCCACTGCCGACTGCTCGTATTTAGTTCAGCATCGAGTTGTTGTTCCTTTCGTTTGCTTCGCACGCCCATTCTGGATCTGTTTCAAACCTTTTTTTAAACTCTGAACTCCTGGTTCTTTTCGTATTCTATTCAGCGTCCATTACCGATAATTAAAACGTATTTTATTATTATTATTTTCGATTATTCCCATTTAAGAGAGCGTTTGAACTTGAATTCCTTTATGATGATTGTTCATGTTTTTTCTCTGCCCAAATTTTCTTCATGTGTTCACTGTGTTGTTTCTTTCGCTCCGCTGTCCATTTGCATCCTGGTCTCTTCTGTGTTGTGATGTCAAATTTATGTTTTTTGATGATGTTCCTGAATTCAGTTCTATTTTCTGCATCGTTTACTGTTATGTGTGCTTGTCTGAGGTCCTCTTCAACTTCTTTTATCCATTTTGTTTTTCCTCTGCCTGAGTTGATGACTTTAAGAATTCGCTTTGAAATTCTGTTTTCATTCATCCTGTGGATATGTCCGTAGAACTGCATTCTTCTTTCACTTATTGTATCCGTAATCTTGTCTGTGTATTTATATAATTCTGATGTTGGTCTCTTCTTCCAGATTCCTTGCTCTTGTATCGGGCCAAAAATTTTCCTGAGAATTTTCCTTTCTTGTTTCTCTATTTCTTTGATTTTAGTTTGTCCACCTATTTGTGTTGTTTCAGATGCATACAGTGCCTCCGGAAGTACGACAGTGTTGTAGTGCCTCAATTTTGCGTTAATGGATATGGACTTTTTGTTATAATAGTTCCACGTGAGTTTATATGCTTTCTGTAGTTTTTTTATTCTTTCCTCATTGGCCTTTAGGTTGATCCCTGATGGCTGGATGATTTCTCCCAGGTACTTAAAATGTGGTACTTGTGCCATTTTCCCATGGGTTGTCGCAATAGGCAATTTGTCTTGTGGCACTCTTGTGCGAGACAGTTCGCTCGCAAGAATCTTGTTATCCCGCATAAGCAACTCCGGAATACTGCCTCAGTTGCCACCCAATATCACTCCCACTGAGATGGACCTGTTATTTTATAATTACGTAAATTACTTGGTATGTAATAAATACTTCTTTTGAGGTAATGAAACGTCATATCTGCTTACTTCACTATTTCGATAAACTGCAGAAGAAATACTTGTAAAAAGACAAAATTTTTTTTTGTTGATACACATGCAATGGAAGTGGGCACGGCACAAACGAGTGGCCATTTTCCGTCTTTTTTTTTTTTTTTGATCCACGGTAAAAGGGCATGTTCATTGTCGTGGAAGGCAAACCGACTTAACAACCGAATGAAGCCCGCGCTTCGTAATCGAGAGTATGGTGTCACATTTCGGGTAAAGAGAGTATGGTAACTCCTACGATATTATTTCAGTGGTACAGCGTGGCGCACGAAAAATCTGCCCCGAGTACTAGACTGCTCATTGTTGTTTACCAATCGTCATCTGTTGTTTCAAAGTTGTTGTTTGCATTGGCTTATTTTTTATTTCTTCACTGCCTAATTATTACATGTTTATCTATTCTGCTCGTAGCGGTCAACAAATCGTGCGTAACTGGCGAGTAATTGGCCGGTTTTTGGTGCGCCACCTTACATTATTTCACTGCGATCAGCCACATAACGCTACAGTTGGCAAAACGAGAGGTTTTGCGGAATCACGAAAATTACAAGTGTGTGAGAAATCTGTTGTGAATAAAAACTCTGTACTCCAAGGGGGAGGCAAGTGCTCCCTCTTGGCGCCTTCCATCTTCAGTCACCTATGCTACCAATTTTCAATTTCTCATACGAACCATATACCAAGCACAAATGAACGGTGAACGAGTAAAAATGAACGGTTCCCAAAAAGGAGCGATCACCAGTGAACTAGTTCCCAAGGATGAACGAGTTTGCCCATCTGTACATGGTACATCATTTCACTGCTGCACCTTGTACGTGGCGACTTCACACAGTGGACTAACATACGTCGTCCAACGCTTAAACCATTGCGCAACAAGAATGGCGCGTTGTCGGAACAGATTTACATCCTACGGTTTCCTTACAGACACATTTCGGCCACGGTACCGACAACACGCCCATCTCAGTGGGGGTGATATTGGGTGGCAGCTGAGGCAGTATTCCGGAGTTGCTTGTGCGGGACAACAAGATTCTTGCGAGCGAATTGTTTCACACAAAAATGGAAATGATCGTATTGCATTGTTGGCCGGGAGGCCCCATTCGGGGGAGTTCGCCCGCCGTATTGCAAGCCCTTTTTTTGCTTAACTTCGGCGATCGGACGAGAACCGGTGTATTTTTTATTTTATTTTAATTTTTTTGTATTTTAGGCTTTTTGGGTTTTATATTTTGCTTTTTATACTTTTTGTTTTTATATTTTTGTTTTTATATTTTTGTTTTTATATTTTTCTTTTTTTATAAATCCAAGTACTGACCGAGCCCGATGTTGCTTAACTTCGGTGATCGGACGACAACCGGTGTATTTTTTTGTTTCTTCTTTCCTTTTTATTTTTTCTTGTTTATTATTTTTAACACACTCTTCAAGTGGAACCGCATCCTATTACTCAGTTACTTTGTCTCTCTAACTTTCCTTCTTTTTTTTCCTAATATGAACATTATTATAGGTAGACATATAACAAAGATACACAGATATATGGAGACTGCCTATATTTCACCACCTGACGCTAACTATATACGAGGGCTATCCACAAAGTACATTACGTTTTGGAATTAAAAATAAATAAAGTATTGGAATTTTTTTTAATTATATACAGATGAAAGCCACACTTAAATACTACTTTTCTATATAGTTGCCATTTAAATTAAGGCACTTATCGTAGCGATGGACGAGCTTGGAAATTTCTTCGTCGTAAAATTCGGCCGCCTGGGCCTTCAACCATGTGGTTACTTCTTCTTGAAGCTGTGCGTCGTCATCAAAACGCTGCATAGCCAACCACTTCTTCATTGCTGGGAATAAGTGGAAGTAGCTCGGTGCCAGGTCGGGACTGTACGGCGGATCAGGAAACAACTCCCACTTAAAAGATTCGAGAACTTCACGAGTGGCATTTGCCGTGTGGGCCCAGGCGTTGTCGTGAATCAGGAAGATCTTTGAGCCCACCTTTCCCCTGCGCTTGTTTTGTATTGCTCTTCTGATGTTGTGCAGAGTTTGGCAATACCTTTGAGAGTTTATTGTAGTGCGTCTTTCCAGGAAATCCACAAAAATCACACCTTTTCTGTCCCAAAAGAGGTAACCACGTGGTTGAAGGCGCAGGTGGCCGAATTTTACGACGAAGGAATTTCCAAGCTCGTCCATCGCTACGATAAGTGCCTTAATTTAAATGGCAACTATGTTGAAAAGTAGTATTTAAGTGTGGCTTTCATCTGTATATAATAAAAAAAATTCCAATACTTTATTTTTAATTCCAAAACGTAATGTACTTCGTGGATAGCCCTCGTATCTAGACTTATTTTTTGCTAGAACAACATGTAAGCCGCAAGAATGAGATCAGTGTACGAATCATCAAAACTCAATTGCGAGACTAAATGGACAATTGAGGGAAATACGAGGAGCTAGCACACATCTTAGAGTTGTTTCGCATATGAATGATGCAATGCAGCTGATAAAAAATTGGAAAAATATTCATGGTGTTTTTCACTGTTTTTGATCTTAGAATATTGTTCCCAAATGTAAGTAAAAAAGGTGAGTCCATCGTGAGTTTGCCGATCGATGAGGGCAGGTGACGCCACATCGGCGACTTGCGAGTCAATGATGATGAAAATGATGATGGACACACAACACCCCCAGCCCCATGCCGGGAATCGAACCCAGGCCCCGTGCGTGGTAGGCGGTAACGCTACCGCTATACTACGGAGGCGGACTGCCACATAGACTCGCCGTGAAAGTCTTCCGATACATGGACCAAAAGCCATGTCGCGTCCAGCCGGAACAAAAGAGGCCGACATCAGCAAGTGAGCTCAGGCTTCTTTCAGCGACACAAAGGCACGAAGGTTGCGGCGTCCCCGGATTTCCTTGAGCGGTAACCCGTCGTTGGCAACGATTTCCTCAAGCCGAGTCATTACAGGCAATGAGACATGGGGTTATCATTTCACAGCTTCGACAGAGAGAGTGCTTGGAATGGAAACGCACATCCTAGTCTCGGCGGAAACATTCAAATAAAGGTCGTCAGCAGAGAGGGCTTTGAGCTGTTTTCTTCGTCCTTGAAGGAGCAGTGTACACGGCGTCTTTGGCAGAGGGCACAACAATTAATCCTTTCATGGTTAAAATTCATTTTGCATATATGTGAAAAATAAAACGATGTACGGAAGGGTGGGGGAGGGGGTACCGCCCCCCCCCCCCAAAAAAAAAGGAAAACGGAATAACATGGCCGTGGCCAGGGCTTGTGTAGTACGCATTTCTGCCGCTAGGCGTGTGTAGAGCAACTCACTGTCAGTTCAGGACCGCCAGTGTTGTCGACCTGGCTCGTGGTGTTCGTCTGTAGTAACTGTTTTTTGTTTTGCTCTTGTTTTGTCTTTAATGAAGGCAAGTTTCAGTAAACAAAGTGGAGCTGCGAAATTTTGTTCTCTACTAGGTAGAAATGGTGTTGAAACTGTTTTAATGTTGAAAACAGCTTACCAAGATGATGCAAAGTGAAAAACTCAAGTTGCTCGATTTAAAAAATGGCTGTACGGCGATTAAGCTTGTTCTGGACGTCCATCAACTGTCCGAATCGACGAAAATGTTGAAAAAATTCGAGTAGTTGTGCCCACTGAGCGTCGACAGAGCACTGATGAACTGTCAGAGATTAATGGGTTATCTTGGAGCTCGGTTCCGCGAATTTTAACGGCAGGTTTGGGAATGAAAAGCGATTGGTGCGAAGTTCAAATGGCTATTAGCACTATGGGACTTAACAGCTCAGATCATCAGTCCCCTAAACTTACAAGGGAACCAACCTCCCCATCACCCCCCTCAGATTTAGTTATAAGTTGGCACAGTGGATAGGCCTTGAAAAACTGAACACAGATCAATCGAGAAAACAGGAAGAAGTTGTGTGGAACTATGAAAAAAATAAGCAAAATATACAAACTGAGTAGTCCATGCTCAAGATAGGCAACATCAAGGATAATGTGAGCTCGGGAGCGCCGTGGTCCCGTGGTTAGCGTGAGCAGCTGCGGAATGAGGGGTCCTTGGTTCATGTCTTCCCACCAGTGAAAAGTTTAATTTTTTATTTTTCCGACAATTATTATCTGTCCGTCGTCCTTCCGATGCTAGGTAACTGCGCCGTAGTATGGGGACGCTACACCTAAACAAACATCGAAACACACGTCAGTAGACCACAGCGCACGGAAGAGAGAGTATTCCTGCTTACGAGGCTCCCTGGCTGGCAGTTGACTGTTCGCTACTTTGGACGAGAGTGCATTAAATACGTGAGATGTATTCCATATGAATTCAGCAAATATACACTCCTGGAAATGGAAAAAAGAACACATTGACACCGGTGTGTCAGACCCACCATACTTGCTCCGGACACTGCGAGAGGGCTGTACAAGCAATGATCACACGCACGGCACAGCGGACACACCAGGAACCGCGGTGTTGGCCGTCGAATGGTGCTAGCTGCGCAGCATTTGTGCACCGCCGCCGTCAGTGTCAGCCAGTTTGCCGTGGCATACGGAGCTCCATCGCAGTCTTTAACACTGGTAGCATGCCGCGACGGCGTGGACGTGAACCGTATGTGCAGTTGACGGACTTTGAGCGAGGGCGTATAGTGGGCATGCGGGAGGCCGGGTGGACGTACCGCCGAATTGCTCAACACGTGGGGCGTGAGGTCTCCACAGTACATCGATGTTGTCGCCAGTGGTCGGCGGAAGGTGCACGTGCCCGTCGACCTGGGACCGGACCGCAGCGACGCACGGATGCACGCCAAGACCGTAGGATCCTACGCAGTGCCGTAGGGGACCGCACCGCCACTTCCCAGCAAATTAGGGACACTGTTGCTCCTGGGGTATCGGCGAGGACCATTCGCAACCGTCTCCATGAAGCTGGGCTACGGTCCCGCACACCGTTAGGCCGTCTTCCGCTCACGCCCCAACATCGTGCAGCCCGCCTCCAGTGGTGTCGCGACAGGCGTGAATGGAGGGACGAATGGAGACGTGTCGTCTTCAGCGATGAGAGTCGCTTCTGCCTTGGTGCCAATGATGGTCGTATGCGTGTTTGGCGCCGTGCAGGTGAGCGCCACAATCGGGACTGCATACGACCGAGGCACACAGGGCCAACACCCGGCATCATGGTGTGGGGAGCGATCTCCTACACTGGCCGTACACCACTGGTGATCGTCGAGGGGACACTGAATAGTGCACGGTACATCCAAACCGTCATCGAACCCATCGTTCTACCATTCCTAGACCGGCAAGGGAACTTGCTGTTCCAACAGGACAATGCACGTCCGCATGTATCCCGTGCCACCCAACGTGCTCTAGAAGGTGTAAGTCAACTACCCTGGCCAGCAAGATCTCCGGATCTGTCCCCCATTGAGCATGTTTGGGACTGGATGAAGCGTCGTCTCACGCGGTCTGCACGTCCAGCACGAACGCTGGTCCAACTGAGGCGCCAGGTGGAAATGGCATGGCAAGCCGTTCCACAGGACTACATCCAGCATCTCTACGATCGTCTCCATGGGAGGATAGCAGCCTGCATTGCTGCGAAAGGTGGATATACACTGTACTAGTGCCGACATTGTGCATGCTCTGTTGCCTGTGTCTATGTACCTGTGGTTCTGTCAGTGTGATCATGTGATGTATCTGACCCCAGGAATGTGTCAATAAAGTTTCCCCTTCCTGGGACAATGAATTCACGGTGTTCTTATTTCAATTTCCAGGAGTGTAGCTCGCGACTTCAATAACAATCGCACGGTTTTGCGGTGCGGTCGCAAAACACAGACGCTAAACTTATTACAGTGAAGAGAGACGTTCAATGAAAGAACGGACAGATCATAACTTTGCGAAAATAAAGAAAGAAAACTTTTCACTGGAGGGAAGACTTGAACCAAGGACCTCTTGTTCCGCAGCTGCTCACGCTAACCACGGGGCCACGGCGCTCCTGAGCTCACATTATCCTTGATGTTGCCTATCTTGGCCATGGACTACTCAGTTCGTATATTTTGCTTATTTTTTTCATAGTTCCACACAACTTCTTCCTGTTTTCTCGATTGATCTGTGTTCTGTTTTTCAAGGCCTATCCAGTGTGCCAACTTATAACTAAATCTGAGGTGGGTGCGATGGGGAGGTTCCCTTGTTAGAACTACTTAAACCTAACTAACCTAAGGACATCACACACATCGATGCCCGCTGCAGGATTCGAACCTGCGACCGTAGCAGCCGCGTGGTTCGGACTGAAGCGCATAGATCCGCTCGGCCGGCGCTGCCAAGCTCATTCCTCGGGTTCTAACTGATAATCGAAAGGAAAGTCGAGTTGAAACACATCGTGCTTTGAAACAACATCTTTTAACCGATACAGATTTTCTGTCAAAGGTTATTCCTGGTGATGAGTCGTGGTGCTATGGTTACAATCCAGAAACAAATCAACAGTCAAGCCAGTGGAAGATGTCACTGTCAGCCCGTCCACAACAAATGTAGTCAAGTCAAATCAAATGTCAAAACAATGCTGATTTGCTTTTTTGATGCCGAGGGCGTAGTTCTTTTAGTGTTCGTTGCCCCGCGTCAGACCGTCAATCAGACCTTTTACTTGGAAGTTCTAAGAAGATAGCGCCAGCCAGTATTCATCAAAAAAGACCGGATTCGTGGCAGACAGGAGACTGATTCTTCCACAGTGACAACGCACCTGCACGCACAGCCATCTCTTTTAGACAGTGTTTGGCTAAAAATGGCATGGTTCCGGTGCTCCACGCAACTTAGTCGCCTGACCTGGCTGCATGTGACTTTTTCTTATTTCCACTCATGAAATGGGGCATGAAAGGACGCCGATCTGACAACATTGGCCAGGAAAAGTGATGACTACAAAAAAAGTTACGGACAGTGGAAATACCGGTGGAGGTATCCTCTCTTATAAGCACCAGGACAATCGACAAATTCGGGGAAAACCTGGGAATCTTTTCATCCTGGAAAAATCCGGGTATTTCTTAGAATTACGGTAATTTTTTTTAGTGTTCCAGTTTTCAGTTAATTTTATATAATATTGACTGCTAAAAACATATACTCTAACAAAGAATTGTTGTTTAGCCTGTTACTGCAGAATAACACTGCAACAGTGAAACATAAACGAGAGAGTTTCACCAAAATAAAACTTCAGTTACAAAGAAAATGAGTCATTTACATCAAAACACGGGGGAAACAAAGCGTCTGCCGACAGCAAAATGCGTCAAAGGCTTTAGGAAGAAGGCCGTGCAATACTTCGTAAGAACAAACTGCTTTCGATGAACGTGGTTGGCTTTACAGTTGCAACAGGTCGCGCGATAATATTGTCACGTACAGGAAGGCGTAAGTAGATAAATGACGAAGACTAACTTCACTTAACGAAGGTTTATTCAGCACTTGCACATACTGGAGTGCGGAGCGAACTGCCTCCGGCCACAACACATTCGGGATATATACAGCTGCAGTACAGTGATTCTTGCCATTTGTGGATACTTCTAGAATGTACTTGAACCGAATATAGAAATTAAAATTGTACAGACCAGGTGAGGTTCCCTCCACGCAACAGTCTAGTATCATAACCACTACACTACGGCGACTATGCTACTTTACTTATTCTGCGACAATATTGCAAACAGTGGTTTGAGAAGCGTTACTTTCAAAGTAATTTTTCTTTTACGCAAGATGAATTAAGTTACGTGGGAGAATGTGCCATGAATTTCTTAAATCACGGAGCGTTTGCCTCAGTACTTCACAATTTGAGGACCAGCCACTTAGAAAAATTTCAGGCGCAAAGGAGCAGCCATTTATGCTGTTATTAAAAATTTACTGACACATTTGCGCTTGATATATTTTGAAGTGTAACACGCGCTATAAAAAAAAAACAAGTTTTTCGTATTTGTATCAGTTCTTTCATAGGTTACAAATTATGCAGTAACGATGGCAAAAAGTATAATTATCCGTCAAGGAAAAGTGCAACGTGAATTTTTGAGCAGTTTCACACGTAATTGGCCTTTGTATTGAGAAGTCAAAGTCCTCGACGGAACATGTATTCAACCAGATAACCCACGGAATGTTCGAAGCATAGTAGTGAAATTAATAATCGTACTCGTCGGAAATATTCAGCTACTGCAATTTAAGCTGTGTTGTTAGGATCCTGCCTACCCCGCACCCTAGAAAAAAAAAGTAACGATTTTTGGACGACCAATATTCTGTGTGAAAGGTTAGCTTTTCTTGTAGCTATAGTGTAAGTGTATTAATTTAAATCATTAACCTTTCGTGTTGTTGGCTGACTATTATCACGTATACTATGGTCTGAATACCTGCTGTCATTGGGTGGCGAGATCACGTGACTTGAACAATGGTTGACTGACAAAAGCGCATCGCAAATTCGATTTCATTTCTTTGAGAGATACTGTGCTGTATTTGGTGGAATTTTTATTTACACTTTGGTAATACGTAAGAATGCAGTGTGCATGTCGCAGCGCATCAAAGACGTTTCCAAAACGCTTTCTTTTTTGTTGGGTTTCGTTTCCTAAAGTGCTGGAAGTTCTACGGCGGTGTAAAGACCTTTACCATTCAAAGAATTCGTAAATGTCAGAGTTATATAAAGTATATAGTCACTTATCACGGAAAAAATTTACGTCCACCCGGCGATTGGCGTATTCTCACCCAGGAAAAAGTGTTTTTTTAACCGGGAAATCCGGGAAAAATCTGGGAATTTTTTTTCTTTTCCGTTTTTAACCGGGAAATCCGGGAAAAATCTGGGAATTTTTTTTTCTTTTCCGCGTATAACGCTGTAAAAGTGAAAAACTGTCTTCAATTTGTGAGAAATGATAGACTTTCACTAGCAAAAAAGTTTTAAAATGACCGATTTTGGAAATCGGTGAAGTGGAACACATGTATCCCACGAACTTAAGCTATGTGTTCATGTGAACCTAGGATTTTCAGAGGTAAATTTTTTTAATTTTAGAATGATTTTGTCAGGATGCCAGTTATGGAAAAAAGTATAACAGATCAGTGCCAAAGCACGTTTATTTTCATGACAATGAAAAACATGAAATATTCTGTACAAACCAGTACATTTACTGAGGTGTGTAGTAATGTTTCAGAGCAATGTCTGTGACGTATAAGAAACCACAGTTGGTTAATTCAGACAGTCTGGAATGGAGATGGTAATTTGATCTGATTTTCGTGAAACACACGCACTATGCAACGCCCCATTTGCTCGCTCACCGCCTTCTATACGTCCATCCCATGGTCAGTGGTATTTTTATGTAAGTTTCGAAACCACCTCACTACATGCTAGTGTTAGAAAGATATGAGATATAGACATTGCACAGCTCAAAACTTTTTTTTTTTTGTGTCGTTGTGCAGCGATCTCAGTGCTGTACAGTATCCGTATTAACCACGCTAAAAAGAAAAGAAGCCTGGAAAGTTAAGCAAAGGCATTGTTCTCCTGCACGACAATGCAACACCACATACGGTACAAAAACAACTTTACTTCAACGTTTTCTACGCCGTACAGTGCAGATCCTGTACCAAGCGATTTCCACTTGTTCTACAGAGTGAAAGAACATCTAGAGCGAAAGAAATTTTCCGACGTCTAAGACGTTCACACAGAGATTCTCGAACCGCTTCGTGACCAAGGAGCAGATTTCTATCGCCCAAGAACTGATGGGTTGGTGGAACAGTCCGACCGTGTTTACAGAGACGTGGTGAGTATGTTTAACAATAGATTACGTTGTTATCTGTGCCTGTACGTCAAAATCTTCGGCTTGAAAATTGCTTAATGCCGAAATTGCAGTCGGAAGATAAAGTTCCAAAATCTGAAACCAAGGTGAAATCTTTCTACAAGAAAAGAATTTGTTGTTGAAATCCTTTAAAAAGCTGTGAACACATTCTACAAGAAAAGAATTTGTTGTTTAAAGTCCCTTCGTAACATACTATTTCTGACCTCCCTAAGGGGTCACACACTAGCCGTTAGGTACGGCAGATGGGGTTTGCAGCATTTGGCGGATACGGGTTTTGTCCAGAGCCGAGACGATACGTTGCCCACTTAACAGTGGGTTGTGGTGGGAGGCTACTGTGCTGGCTTAAGGACTGGTGACTTGACATCAGGGCAGCAGTTTTATCCCTCCTGTTGGAAACAAACATGTAAAAAGTCCTGGCAGGAAGCGGCACTTCTGAAGAGGAGTGCTTTTGGTTGGAGCAGAAGGTGTCCGATAAAAATGCCTCCGTATTGCGTCTTAGAGTGATGGGTTATTCTGAATTTATTAACAGCTTAACTCGTTTGTTGCCACTCTTCAGTCCAGCTTTATTTGTCACGCCGTGATATTGGTCTTCAGATGGCACAAAGGTCTCCTCCCAGAGGAAGGAACTGATGGTTCTGAAAGCTAGTACTGTTGTGGATTGGCAAGAGAGCCAACCCACTATGAGAGGAAGCCGAAAGGCACGCGTTTTAGCTCACGCAGGACAGGACAAGGAAGTTAGACTTCAGCAGAAAAGGACGTAGCTGTTGGAATACTTAACTTTAATCCGTAAATGGTGAACATCGCTCTTGACGGTACATGTTTTACAGCATCAATAGTAACGTAATGGCGCCTTGCTAGGTCGTAGCAAATGACGTAGCTGAAGGCTATGCTAACTATCGTCTCGGCAAATGAGAGCGTAATTCGTCGGTGAACCATCGCTACAAAGTAGGCTGTACAACTGGGGCGAGTGCTAGGAAGTCTCTCTAGACCTGCCGTGTGGCGGCGCTCGGTCTGCAATCACTGACAGTGGTGACACGCGGGTCCGACGTATACTAACGGACCGTGGCCGATTTAAAGGCTACCACCTAGCAAGTGTGGTGTCTGGCGGTGACACCACAAGTACATTGTGTTATTTTGTTAGTATTTAACGGCAGTACTCTACATTTAGCCTCCTCAATATATTTTCCGACAATGCTGCATCACAAAAACATTTTTTCGTGTAAATTTGTTTTTCATTCCAGTCCACCAAGAAAAAAAAACAATAAATCCTCAGATTGTCTGTTGGGGTCACTAGTAGTCATCGTTAAAACCTGTTTCAAACATATCCATGTATACTTGTAATAAACCCAGAGTGGTATTGTCTAGAGCAGCCATGAGCAACGTTTTGTGACCCGGGGGCCTGATTCACATGTTTGTTTAAGCGCGCTGACCACCTCGTCATGTGACGCGATAGCAGCGCTCCTAGCGCATAAAATCAAAACTGTTCCGTCCGTGACATTAATGTTTATGGACTACAGCACCGCTATGAATGGCACGCCTTCGGCGACACGCTGCCGAACAGATTATGCTCGAAAACATGTATTTTTGAGAGATTCATTTTATGTTCAACCCATCTTCAGATGTCTACATTTATTCACGCGTCGTGAACATTGCTTCTTTACTTACGAAGGTTTACCGTACCTGTAGTAATGTTGTTGCTTTAATTTGTTCTGAAAGCGGTGCTGATAGACAATAAAAGCGGGTTAAAAGCTGTGAGCTATCTGAGGAAGTTAACCTTGCATTACTGAGCAACTGTTTCACCAAGTATCCAGTCTAGCTTACCAAATTCCCAGCCAGACTAACATTAATTATAATCTTTTAATAGTCATACGACAACCGGTGATGTATATATATATATATATATATATATATATATATATATATATATATATATATATATATATATGAGAATGTAATTAAAAAGAAATAAATCAGTTTATATTTGGAAAGTTATTTTAACATTGATCATTGAAATTTCAGCATATTAAACTTGATTCATAACTAAACTGGTGCCTTATTTAGGATTGTGAAAATGTGAGTTTGTAATCTTACGGAACACATCAAATAGGGAACCAAGATTGGGAGACTGCATACAACACTGCATTCATAAAATAACACACAAAGAACGTTGAAACATATGCAAGAGCAAATTAACCACAACCAACCGATTCAATTTCCACCCAAAGAAGTTACGTTCGTAGCGCAGTCCTGTCCGTCATGAAATTACCACACACTGGTATACTAAATTCATACTAACTCCCTGTGAAATCTTCCCGAAAAGAATAGCTGAGGGCTACTTTGATGCTTACACCAAATGCTTCACGTGGTCAACTTGGTTTACACAAAGAGTGTAACTCCACAATAATTTTGATAACTAAAATAAATTACATCGAAACGCAATTTACTAAAGAAAAACCTCGAACTGGTTACTATCGTCGTACTATTAAACTGATGGGTGAAACAATTGGTCTCACAAAGTACACCCCACGTGGGTGGAACATAATGAAAAGTTGCTGTATTGAAAAATATTGTCAAGACGAGACACGCGAATTACACTGCGCTGCAATTTAAGATAACATTAGATATTTTAGAGCTAATCCTGAAATAAAGGTGATTAAATTTTCAGTTAGGCTGTACTTAAGAAATCCATTGTCCTACAGACTTAGCACACACGCGCTTAGCTGGAGATCTTACCGCTCGCCGCAGACAGACTGCCGTGGGTCCCTACCGAGGGCGCTTCACAGATACAAACGGAAGTGACCAGAGAGGCAGCTTCCTATCCCAACAGGACAAGGGACGGACAGAACCATACTAAGAATAGAAACCTCTTTGCTTTTAGAAAGCGTAGCTACCTGTGCCGACGTTGGTCCTACTGTTCACTAACAGACAGGCTTGTCTGCTACCATCAAGCATGCAACTAGAAACACATTTGCTCATTCATCCTCTCACACAGAAGGAAAGGGGGATGACAGTATCTTGTCATATACAGTATATAAAAGAAAGCGGATGTAGGTTCCGTATGAGACTGTGTGACATGAATTACATATAAACTGTGTTTTAAAGTGTAGTAGTGCGACAGATCGTTCTTGTTTATGTGTAAAAGTAACACTGTCCACTGCTCAGTCTCCTCCCAAATAGCCAGAAACACCACAGTAAATTTAGAAGAGGAATTTGTGCCGTAAATGACAACAGATTTAAGAAATCAACATGAAAGGATTCCAACAGAGACCTTTCACTGTCTTAAAAACTTGTTGCTGAATTCTACACGCCAGTAATAAAGAAGCGCTGTTCACAACATGTGAATAAATGTACACTTCTGAACCCTGACTGGCAGGAAGAAGCAACCGGTTGCAGATAATTCACTACAAATTACCTTCAATACCAACGGTTACAGTGCGCAAATACGTCCTTAACGGACAAGGATTATTACCAATGTTCATACGAGAAGGAACAAAAGCCGACTGCTGTGGACGAGCGGTTCTAGGCGATTCAGTCTGGAACCGCGCTGCTGCTACGGCCACAGGTTCGAATCCTGCCTCGGGCATGGATGTGTGTGATGTCCTTAGGTTAGTCAGGTTTAAGTAGTTCTCTAAGGGACTGATAACCTCAGATGTTAAGTCCCGTAGTGCTTAGAGCCATTTGAACCATTTGAAGGAACAGAAAAACGAAATGTGACAATGGTATAGGCAATCCAAGTCGAGAATAATTACGAGTAACGACGTAGGAATCACACAGCCAACCGGTTGTAAATAACTGGTACATGAATTAGGTTTCAACACCTCTAAGCATGTCTTCAGCTGAATGAAATTTTGATAAACCCGTACAATTGCGTTTGCGAGAAGGCAATTGTCAGAGTTTGAGCACATATACTGAAGTCAAAAACTAAAATATTTTCCATGCTTGCTTAGCTAGGAATATCATCAGACTGATCGGCCCAGTTGCTTACGTTGCTGCCACGAAACTCTGATCATTGCATTCTCGCAATGTAATTTTACAGTTAATCTCAAAATTTCATTCTGATAAAGACGTCCTTAGAGGTGTCGAAACCTAGGCCATGTACCAAACAGTTATTTGCCAGCAGCTGGCTGTGTGATTCCTATCTTGAAACACAAGTACGGCTGCTGACAAACAGCCGTGTTTGAAACTGTAATTCGGAGTAACGTTGCGGAATTCTTGAGCGGGCTGGATTGAAACTAATCGCGTGGTGGTAGGGGAGGGGTTGCCCACCCGCGGTGCAACCGGCAGGGGGATCGTGTGGACGGCGCTACCACTATTGTTGCATTTTAGTGTGTGTAAGCCGACTGCTGTTGCTCGTTCACGCCACACGTGCCGAGCGTAATACTTGTTAAAATACGTTTATAGGCTCTTCTGCGTCGCCGATGCTGACGGATCCAAGTCGCCGCGTGGGCGCTGCGCTCCGGCGTAGTCGTGTGGTGGGTACCGGGGATTGGCGCGCGGTTAGCGACAGGGCTGCCACCTCTGCGGCCGTGATTAATTAATCGCCCGCCCGGCCGCCACGCCGGCCGACTTGTTGCCAGCCGTGGCGAGCCGCAGGTAATAGCGGACGTGTTGGCCGAGGCTTCGCCGCGCATGCGCGTCGCCGGTTTCCCCCACCCTCCCTGGCCGTCACACCTCGGCCACTCGCTCCCTGCTGCAGGCATCGGCCGGTGACGTCACGGCGCGCGCCGTGTCGGCGGCGGTGGTGGGGGGTCGGCCGAAGGTCAGCGGCCAGCGACGCGCGCGCTCGTAGCCGATAGCCGCGGCCACGCGGGTTTCGGTAGCTCGCCAGCCGAGCACGCTACGTGCCACACTGCGGTCTTCACATGGGCACGTGCTCGTCCCTACTACGGCTATAGTAACCAACAACTCAGCTGCTTTAATGTCGAAACACGAATATTTTAGCTCAGGCGTTATCGTCATTCATATGGATATCAACTGGAAAAAAAGATTACTGTAATCAATTGTGGCATTAACACCATAAAATAACTCAATTTCGCCGCTGAAAACATCAGACCAAGCTCAAAAACTCTATTGCAGTCTGCTGTATACAAGGATTGGAACTTGCAGCTCGTACAAAATAGAAACGTGTTTCAAAGATTTACTGACCTTCAAAATAGTCGCCAACATTGTGTATAACCCTTTGACAACGATGTGGAAGTCGTAGGAGTGCCAGTTGTGTTGACAGTTCGAGCAGCGCGGTCTATTGTCTGACGAATTTGTAGCAGTTCTGAAGCGAACGCCGTGAAGTGTTTCCCCGAGTTTAGAAATGGACTTGAACTCACGAGGGCTTAAGTCAAGGGACTGCAGTAGGTGGTATAGCACTTCGCAGCCCCATCAGTCAAACAAATCAGTAACAGCTTGCACTGTACGTGCTTGAGCATTGTCCTCCAAGCTGATGGTCAGGTCCTGCATAAAGTGTCATCACTTCTATGCTGTTCATTTTTGGAACACAACCTACGACCAACTTAGAGACAGAAGTGATGACACTTTCTGCAGGATCTGACCATCATTTTGCAGGACAATGCTCAAGCACGTACAGTGCAAGCTGTCACTGATTTGTTTGACTGATGGGGCTGCTAAGTGCTATACCACCTACTGCAGTCCCCTGACTTAAGCCCTCGTGAGTTCAACTCGATTTCTAAACTAAAGGAAACACTTCTTGGCATTCACTTCAAAACTGCTACAAATTTGTCGGGCAATAGACGGCGCGTCTCGAACTGTCAACACAACTGGCACTGCTAAGAGTATCTCACGACTTCCACGTCGCTGGCAACGTGTTATACACACTGCTGGTGACTAATTTCAAGGTCAGTAAATCTTTCAAACACGTATCTATTTTGTACGAGCTGTAAATAAATAGTTGCCACTATTAAAGTTCCAATCCTCGTATAAATATTTTAAAGTAAAAAGAACTTTTAATGCCTAGACCGCAATTTTCTTACCACAATTAAAGTCCAATAACTAGTTTCGGTTGGTATCTACAAACACCTTCAGATCTGTAACACATCTAGTAAACGTAGCCTAAGAAAATTATATACAGAGTGTCCCAGCTATCTTGTCCACCCAAAATATCTCTGGAACAATAACAGCTATTGGAAAACGACTTTCACCGGTATCAATGTAGGGCTGGGGCCCATGAATGTACATATTTGGAAACATTCTAAAACGAAAGCATGTGTGTTTTTTTAACACAAACTTATGTTTTTTTAAATGGACCTCCTATATTTTTTCTTAAGCAATCCATAACATGACAAAGCACATACACAATGGCGTTGATTGTATCGCAATATTCCCATTACATCCCGAGATATTAAGACGCGAAGTTGACGTTTGAAACACCCGACATGCTCTGCTAGCGCACGTCCTGAGGCTCAGGCGTGAACTCCATGCTGCCCGTAATCGCGATGTGATTGACATGCGTAATCACACTTCCACACTTTTCAAGAGGTCCGAAACGAATAATACGGTCTGCTGCCATCCTGCTGCGATTACGGGCAGCATGGGGTTCACGCCTGAGCCTCAGGACGTGCGCTAGCAGCGCATGTCGGGTGTCTCAAGCGTCAACTTCGCGTCTCAATATCTCGGGATGTAATGGGAATATTGCGATGCAATCAACGCCATTGTGTATGTGCTTTGTCATGCTATGGATTGCTGAAGAAAAAATATAGGAGGTCCATTTAAAAAAACATAAGTTTGTGTTAAAAAAACACACATGCTTTCGTCTTAGAATGTTACCAAATATGTACATTCATGCGCCCCAGCCCTACATTGATACCGGTGAAAGTCGTTTTCCAATAGCTGTTATTGTTCCAGAGATATTTTGGGTGGACAAGATAGCTGGGACACCCTGTATAGTCAATTAGAATACTGTGTACTGTGCAAAAGGTGAGCAAAAATAATGGGAAACCAATTCGAAAAGTAAAAGTGAACATTCGACAAATCCGTAGTACAAAATATGTTAATGCTCATAAGATAACATACCGTTCAAAGTGTGAAAAGGTGGTGAGTAAGAATTGGAAAGCTTCATTAGCTATAGTCATGCAAAAACACGCACTCGCAAATACCAAAACAATAACAGTTCGTTGTTGGAAAACATCACCGTGAGCAAGCCAGGTTATAGACCTGTCGAAAGAATTGTAGACCAGAAAACTGAAAAAGCTTAACTCTACATCCAAATGAATTATAAAATAAGAATGATGGCAATGGCATAAAGTTAAAATCAACAGGCAGGGATCTGTATTACGTCCTTAGTTGGCAATATACCGTTTGGAGGAAGCAAGGCCTACGTAATTGGCGTTAATTCAAGAATAAAATCCAAGAAGCTAGTGCCATGTGTGCCTAATCCCACGGATTTTAAAACCAAAGTTGTCTATTTCGTTTGGCCAGTGGGAGCTCTCGAATAATCCAGTTAGTTTTGAGGTGTCTTGTTCAGCGTTTTCGTATTATCCTGCAACCTGTACACATTTTGTAAAGACGACTACTTTATAGGACACGCAGGATCATTCTTGCGTAAGCCAGGGTGTGGTAATTCCCTCTCATTTTCTGATTGTTGGTCACGTAGCTTTATTTTATAATTACCACGAACTGTTTGGCTTGTATGTTTACAGCTACAGAATAGCTGACAATTTTTGTAACCGTTGTATTTTACTGTTCTCACGATAAGACATACTATTGGAAGTAAGGAGCTTTTGATCCAACTTCTACTCGTGCATCTGGATATTTTCCTATATTACCGTCATCCTTCGATATTACGGTAAGTTGTTCATATATTTAGCGGTACCTTTTATGTTTTTGTTGACTCTCACGTATGAGCGTCTTTTATTCTGTTATTCCCATTTGTTTGCGCTGCCCTGTACTCTGATGTTTTTATGTTTTGAATCTCACGCATGATGTATCTTTTAGACACGGCGGATTTCCAGTGAGCTATATAAGGCAACTTCGCTCTCCTGTAGGTTTCAGCTTCATTCCCCTGTTACTTTTATGGTTTTAAAACTAATTGTACTAGCCACACTTGACACAAGCTTTTTGGATTTTATTATTGAATTAATGCCAATTACGTAGGGCTTGATTCCTGCAAACGGCATGTTGGCAGTTGAGGACGTAATACAGATCCCTGCCTTGTTATCTTTCTAATTTTATAATTCATTTGGATATAGAGTTAAGCTTTTCGAGACATCTGGTTTACAATTCATTCTACAGGTCTACAACCTGGCTTGCTCACGGTAATGTTTTTCAGCAACGTGCTGTTATTGTTTTGGTATTTACGAGTGCGTGGTGTTGCATGACTACAGCAAATGAAACTTTCCACTGCTTATTCGCCGTCTTTTCGCATTTTGAACGGTATCTTACCTTATAAGCGTTAACATAATTTGTACTACATTGTTAAATGGATTTGCCGAATATTCACCTTTACTTTCCGAATTGGCTCCCAATTATTTTTGCTCAACTTCTGTACAGTGTTTTTGTATTGTGTTTGATTGTGCATAATTTTCTTAGACTACGTGTACTGCATGTGTTACAGATCTGTAGATGGTTGGAGGTACCAACCGGAACTAGATATCGAACTTTAGTTGTGATAGGAAAACTGCGGTCAAGGCATTAAAAATTTTTCACTTTAACAACTTTTTGTACAATAAAGCACAATGAGACCGCCATCTCCTCTCTGCCAGTGTCAGGCTTCACAAACTCTTTTGTTCTTTTAGCGAAGTTTTTCTCCCAATACCGTATGACCTAAAACGTTGCGCATAGTCAGCTAAGCTCTATCACAAATTTTCAGTGCACTATTTCTAAATGGAGGGCACTTACTTGACAAAAAGAGTGTACCGTGGTGTCTGACTGTTTGAACATGATAATCTCAAAAATTACTAGAAAAATTTTCATGTGGTTTCCACAGGCAAGTTGAGTTTAGCTTGGAGTAACGTATAGGTTTTATTTAATGAAAATCGGATCGCGGAAAAAAACTCGTAATTTAAAGTTTCCTCCAAAATCTTCTGCTCAGCTCGGTAATTCGGATGCTTAATCATGATGGCGTAGTACACGAAATATAATCAGTAGATGACACTGTTGGTTTCGTAGTCCACCAAATAACCAGTTGAGGGCGTTATTACGAGGGCAGTTCAATAAGTAATGCAACACATTTTTTTTCTCGGCCAATTTTGGTTGAAAAAACCGGAAATTTCTTGTGGAATATTTTAAAACATTCCCCCTTCGTCTCGTATAGTTTCATTGACTTCCGACAGGTGGCAGCGCTGTACGGAGCTGTTAAAATGGCGTCTGTAACGGATGTGCGTTGCAAACAACGGGCAGTGATCGAGTTTCTTTTGGCGGAAAACCAGGGCATCTCAGTTATTCATAGGCGCTTGCAGAATGTCTACGGTGATCTGGCAGTGGACAAAAGCACGGTGAGTCGTTGGGCAAAGCGTGTGTCATCATCGCCGCAAGGTCAAGCAAGACTGTCTGATCTCCCGCGTGCGGGCCGGCCGTGCACAGCTGTGACTCCTGCAATGGCGGAGCGTGCGAACACACTCGTTCGAGATGATCGACGGATCACCATCAAACAACTCAGTGCTCAACTTGACATCTCTGTTGGTAGTGCTGTCACAATTGTTCACCAGTTGGGATATTCAAAGGTTTGTTCCCGCTGGGTCCCTCGTTGTCTAACCGAACACCATAAAGAGCAAAGGAGAACCATCTGTGCGGAATTGCTTGCTCGTCATGTGGCTGAGGGTGACAATTTCTTGTCAAAGATTGTTACAGGCGATGAAACATGGGTTCATCACTTCGAACCTGAAACAAAACGGCAATCAATGGAGTGGCGCCACACCCACTCCCCTACCAAGAAAAAGTTTAAAGCCATACCCTCAGCCGGTAAAGTCATGGTAACAGTCTTCTGGGACGCTGAAGGGGTTATTCTGTTCGATGTCCTTCCCCATGGTCAAACGATCAACTCTGAAGTGTATTGTGCTACTCTTCAGATATTGAAGAAACGACTTCAGCGTCTCCGTAGGCACAAAAATCTGAACGAACTTCTCCTTCTTCATGACAACGCAAGACCTCACACAAGTCTTCGCACCCGAGAGGAGCTCACAAAACTTCAGTGGACTGTTCTTCCTCATGGACCCTACAGCCCCGATCTCGCACCGTCGGATTTCCATATGTTTGGCCCAATGAAGGACGCAATCCGTGGGAGGCACTACGCGGATGATGAAGTTATTGATGCAGTACGACGTTGGCTCCGACATCGACTAGTGGAATGGTACCGTGCAGGCATACCGGCCCTCATTTCAAGGTGGCGTAAGGTCGTAGCATTGAATGGAGATTACGTTGAAAAATAGTGTTGTGTAGCTAAAAGATTGGGGAATAACCTGGTGTATTTCAATGCTGAATAAAACAACCCCTGTTCAGAAAAAAAATGTGTTGCATTACTTATTGAACTGCCCTCGTATGTTTATTTTTACCTCAATAACAGACGTACTTTCGGCAGTTTACGTCAGTGACATAATTGAGCGCCGCAATGTTAGCTTAACGAGTACAAACTACTATTGAGTGTACTGGGCTAGCCTATACTGATTTACTGACTTCGCTTTGTGCATTAAAGAATTAACTGTATCGCTTTGCTTCTTTCTGTAGGTTTTAGTTTCATTTTTTGCTAGAATACACAAAGTTTGCTTCGATTTGGCTGCCTACTTATTACATTTTGATTCCGTTTTATTTACCAATAAAAATTCCCAGAAAACGGTCGAATCTTTTTCAGTGCACCAGAATGGCTGAAAGGCCGGACTGTGTGGTCTCCAGGATATAATGAAAATGAAGATCGTGAGGCAAAAATTGCTGCGGCTCAAGAACACCAGACTTTAACTTACTCCGAAAGCGAGGCACGACGTAAGTCTAATCGAGACTCACAGGGCCTTACAGTTACTTCTTTCCTACATAACATCATACAAGTGGAAATTTTTTATGGTAAATGGTGGAGGCAATGGGTTTTTATACCTCGAACCCCCATATTCCTAACGATATACCATTTCGATTTAAACGTGAACAGTTCCTGGTGTGCTTACGTTAAACAGTGCACAAGGCTAGAAGCTGTGTGTTGCAGGCGTGGACCCGAGTGTCAGTTGTTTTGTAAAGCCTCGTCGCTACTGCTGTAGAGGCCGAGTTGCCACTGTTGTTAGGGTAGGCGGAGTTCGCGAGTTCGTGAAATGGCTTCTGGTGCAACACATCTTTAAGACACTTTCTGCCTTCCACTATTACACGGCTGTACACCAGGGCTAGGTAACATTGTAGGAGAACGAAGGTTCTACAACACACCAACAAACGAGTAACAAAGTCACACAAATGAGTCAAAAAGGTTTACTTATGTCTGTGACACGTTGAATGATTAAGTCTGCAACACTGCGTGTGATATAACAGAAAAAAGGCTCTCATTGGCTAGGTGCAAATAATAGTAAATGAACTTCACAGTACATAGCATATTCAATTACAACAACTGTCTGCCCAAAGAACCTCCACAACAAACTGCAGACAAAAACCACAGATCCACTTCACAACAGCCACTTCAAGCCAAATCAGTGTGCCACTGAAGCCAAACCTAAATATGCTACTGTCCCATACATAGGCCCACTTTGATACCAAATAGCAAACTTATTTAAAAAGAAGAAAAATATCACAATCAGCTTTTCCACAAATAATAAATTACAACAAAAAGTAATCCATGATGTAAATACCTCCAAGAGTCCCTATCGTAAATCAGGAATATGCAAACTCTAATGTGATACATGCCCAAAATTCTACATTGGACAGACAGGCAGTAGTTTTGAAATTAGATACAAAGAACATATTGATGCTCTCAGACTTGGTAACTTGAACAAATCGGCATTTGCAGCCAATATTGCTGAAGAAAACCATTCAATGGGAAACATTGAGGACAACTTAAAAATTTTGCATCTAGCAAAATGGTTCAAATGGCTCTGAGCACTATGGGACTTAACAGCTGTGGTCATCAGTCCCCTAGAACTTAGAACTACTTAAACCTAACTAACCTAAGGACATCACACACATGCATGCCCGAGGCAGGATTCGAACCTGCGACCGTAGCAGTCGCGCGGTTCCGGACTGCGCGCCTAGAACCGCGAGACCACCGCGGCCGGCTGCATCTAGCAGAAAAAGAAGCCACTATGAATATATTAGAAGAATTAGAAATACACACACACACACAAACAGCACCCCAGACTATATCCTTAACGAACAAACAGAGTTAGCTAACACCCCTTTCCTGAAAAATTTCCAAAAATTACTTCCCAGCCTCCAAAGCAAATAATGTTAGTACACGTATCTGCAGATCAAGTAGCAAATTTATATGTTACTATAATTCTCATGATGCTAAATGTAATTAAATAATATACTATTTTACCTATATGTATATATGATCCTTTTCAAACACAGGACATCACCGTCAAATGTTACGATGTATCATAGCATCTGTCATACACATATATTTGTAAGCTCTTTGTATGTATCAAAACATGTGGTGCGTGGTCGAAATCTTCTCAGTGACAAATCTTAAGTGTTCAGTGAGAACAATTTACGTGTGCTACAATAAGAATGCAGTTGGAATGCTTTTACATCTGTTGAACGAATTTTATGAAAACAAACAAACCGACGTTTCACGTAAGTCACATGCAACGAAAATCTGTAACGCGACCATCTGTGTGTGGCGTGTTTATGTATTTAATCTGTAAAAAAACACACACACACACACACACACACACACCACATGTCATAAAGAAAGCATGTAAACCGTCTGAGGATGAATCACAACGATTCGAAACCGGTAACGGTATCCTTTGAATAAAGGAACTGGTCTGGTCTGGTTGCTGTTCCAACACCATCAACATTTGTCTTCAAACAACAGCCACGGTCTCCATCATGCCATCATACGACAAAATTGCATTGTCTGTTCAGTTGTAGGAGCTCACTAAACGACGTTCCCTGTCTAAGTCAGCCATGGACGATGGTCTGTAACCAAACGCGGCGACAGCTGCTCTTCTGTCTTGCGAGTGGGATTCTGTTCGGCTGGCAGTTGACCGAGGCGAGGTCGATATCTTCATCCTGACCGCCGCCCGTGGCTCTGGTGGACCTCGCGCGAGTGGAGAGTCTCTACGGCACTGGGGTCAGGTCGCATCTTTGCGCCTGTGGTGCTTTCGGTGTGGCTGTGTGTTGTTTGTATGACACCGCGTATTGGTTTTCGCATGGCCAGCTCCACGTGACTTTCTCCTATATTAGTGAAGAAAGGAAGCAAACACTTTTATTTCCCCTGTGATACTGCTACATTGTATACAAAGAAATTTTGTAACTCAAAAGCCGTCCGCCGTGGCCGAGCGGTTGTAGGCGCTTCAGTCTGGAACCGCGCTGCTGCTACGGTCGCAGGTTCGAATCCTGCCTCGTGCATGTATGTGTGTTGATGTTCTTAGGTTAGTTAGGTTTAAGTAGTTCTAGGGGTCTGATGACCTCAGATGTTAAGTCCCATAGTGCTCAGAGCCATTTGAACCATTTTTACAACTCAAAAATAAATTCGACGTGTACGAAGTCTCGGGCACAGCTGTAAATGATACCCAGGCAACGTCCAGTTTCCCAGCTACTAACCAATGAAACAATCGGTTTTCATAAAACTGACGTAACAGTGACCAATAAAAGCGAGTAATCCAAGTTCCTCACAACATCGCTGTGCCCGATAACAATAATTTCCAAATCATCTGGTGATAAAATCAAATACACGGATCTGGCAGAAGAAGAAGTAGAAGCGCTGTGGAAGCAGAAGTGGTGTCCGCCATTTTTGTGGTAATGTCCAGCGTTGCCCGCTATCAGTCTGGAGAGCCCACCACAGGACCCACAGCTACTTCCTTCGCTCTCTTGGCAACAGCCGAAGGCCGTTATGTGGTGAACAGCTGCAGAATAGTTCGTCAGGTTCTAGGTGAACGGCTGCGCGGTGAACGGTTCGCGCCGCTGACCCCGTCGAAGGTTCGAGTCCTCCCTCGGGCGTGTGTGTGTGTGTGTGTGTGTGTGTGTGTGTGTGTGTGTGTGTTTGTCCTTAGCGTTAGATTAAGTTGTGTGTCAGCCTAGGGACCGATGGCCTCAGCAGTTTGGTCCCATAGGAACTTACCACAAATTTCCAATTTCTTGGTGAACGTACACTACTGGTCATTAAAATTGCTACACCAAGAAGAAATGCAGATGATACACGGATATTCATTGGACAAAATATATTATACTAGAACTGACATGTGACTGCATTTTCACGCAATTTGGGTGCGTAGATCCTGAGAGATCAGTACCCACAACAACCACCTGTGGCCGTAATCACGGCCTTGACACGCTTGGGCATTGAGTCAAACACAGCTTGGATGGCGTGTACAGGTACAGCTGCCCATGCAGCTGCAACACGGTACCACAGTTCAGTAAGAGTAGTGACTGGCTTATTGTGACGAGCCAGCTGCTCGGCCACCATTGACCAGACGTTTTCAGTTGGTGAGAGATGTGGAGAATGTACTGCCCAGGGCAGCAGTCGAACGTTTTCTGTATCCAGATGGCCCGTACAAGACCTGCAACATGCGGTCGTGCATTATCCTGCTGAAATGTAGGCTTTCTCAGGGATAGAATAAAGAGTAGAGCCACGACTCGTAACACATCTGAAATGTAATGTCCACTGTTCCAAGTGCCGTCAATGCGAACAAGAGGTGACCGACACGTGTAACCAATGGCACCCCATACCATCACACCGGGTGATACGCCAGTATGGCGATGACGAATACATGCTTGCAATGTGCGTTCACCGCGATGTCACCAAACACGGCTGCGACCATCATGATGCTGTAAACAGAAACTGGATTCATCCGACAAAATGACGTTTTGCCATTCGTGCACCCAGGTTCGTCGTTGAGTACACCATCGCAGCCGTTCCTGTCTGTGATGCAGCGTCAATTGTAACCGCAGCCGTGGTCTCCGAGCTGATAGTCCATGCTGCTGCAAACGCCGTCGAAGTGTTCGTGCAGATGGTTTTTGTCTTGCAAACGTCCCCATCTGTTGACTCAGGGATCGAGACGTGGCTGCACGATCCGTTACAGCCATGCGGATACGATGCCCGTCATCTCGACTGGTAATGATACGAGGCCCTTGGGATCCAGCACGGCGTTCCGTATTACCCTCCTGAATCCGACTCCATGTTCTGATAACAGACATTGGATCTCGACCAACGCGAGCAGCAATGTCGCGAGACGATAAACCGCAATCGCGATAGGCTACAATCCGACCTTTACCAAAGTCGGAAATGTGATGGTATGCATTTCTCCTCCTTACACGAGGCATCATAACAACGTTTCACCAGGCAATGCCGGCCAACTGCTGTTTGTGTATGAGAAATCGGTTGGAAACTTTGCTGATGCCAGCTCGTTGTAGGTGTCACCACCGGCGCGAACCTTGTGTGAATGCTCTGAAAAGCTAATCATTTGCATATCACAACATCTTCTTCCTGTCAGCTAAATTTCGTGTCTGTAGCACGTCATCTTCGTGGTGTAGCAATTTTAATGGCCAGTAGTGTAGTAAGTTGAGTGTCGACTTGATGTTTAAAACGTTATATCAGAACATGTCAAAATGAGTGTGCCGCATCAGATTTGTCTTCACTCTCAAGCTCTCGACGAGTTCCCCATTCTTCCTCGTCAGGTTTCAATAAACCATGTGGTAGGTACGGTAATTCATTTAGCTAGCGTAATTATGTTGTTGTTGTTGTTGTTGTTGTTGTGGTTTTCAGTCCTGAGACTGGTTTGATGCAGCTCTCCATGCTACTCTATCCTGTGCAAGCTTCTTCATCTCCCAATACCTACTGCAACCTACATCCTTCTGAATCTGCTTAGTGTATTCATCTCTTGGTCTCCCTCTACGATTTTTACCCTCCATGCTGCTCTCCAATGCTAAATTTGTGATCCCTTGATGCCTAAAACATGTCCTACCAACCGATCCCTTCTTCTAGTCAAGTTGTGCCACAAACTTCTCTTCTCCCCAATCCTATTCAATACCGCCTCATTAGTTACGTGATCTACCCACCTTATCTTCAGCATTCTTCTGTAGCACCACATTTCGAAAGCTTCTATTCTCTTCTTGTCCAAACTAGTTATCGTCCATGTTTCACTTCCATACATGGCTACACTCCATACAAATACTTTCAGAAACGACTTCCTGACACTTAAATCTATATTCGATGTTAACAAATTTCTCTTCTTCAGAAACGATTTCCTTGCCATTGCCAGTCTACATTTTATATCCTCTCTACTTCGACCATCATCAGTTATTTTACTCCCTAAATAGCAAAACTCCTTTACTACTTTAAGTGTCTCATTTCCTAATCTAATTCCCTCAGCATCACCCGATTTAATTTGACTACATTCCATTATCCTCGTTTTTCTTTTGTTGATGTTCATCTTATATCCTCCTTTCAAGACACTGTCCATTCCGTTCAACTGCTCTTCCAAGTCCTTTGCTGTCTCTGACAGAATTACAATGTCATCGGCGAACCTCAAAGTTTTTACTTCTTCTCCGTGAATTTTAATACCTACTCCGAATTTTTCTTTTGTTTCCTTTACTGCTTGCTCAATATACAGATTGAATAACATCGGGGAGAGGCTACAACCCGTCTCACTCCTTTCCCAACCCCTGCTTCCCTTTCATGCCCCTCAACTCTTATAACTGCCATCTGATTTCTGTACAAATTGTAAATAGCCTTTCGCTCCCTGTATTTTATACCTGCCACCCTCAAAATTTGAAAGAGAGTATTCCAGTTAACATTGTCAAAAGCTTTCTCTAAGTCTACAAATGCTAGAAACGTAGGTTTGCCTTTTCTTAATCTTTCTTCTAAGATAAGTCGTACGGTTAGTATTGCCTCACGTGTTCCAACATTTCTACGGAATCCAAACTGATCTTCCCCGAGGTCCGCTTCTACCAGTTTTTCCATTCGTATGTAAAGAATTCGCGTTAGTATTTTGCAGCTGTGACTTATTAAACTGATAGTTCGGTAATTTTCACATCTGTCAACACCTGCTTTCTTTGGGATTGGAATTATTATATTCTTCTTGAAGTCTGTGGGTATTTCGCCTGTCTCATACATCTTGCTCACCAGATGGTAGAGTTTTGTCATGACTGGCTCTCCCAAGGCCATCAGTAGTTCTGATGGAATGTTGTCTACTCCCGGGGCCGTGTTTCGACTCAGGTCTTTCAGTGCTCTGTCAAACTCTTCACGCAGTATCTTATCACCCATTTCATCTTCATCTACATCCTCTTCCATTTCCATAATATTGTCCTCAAGTACATCGCCCTTGTATAAACCCTCTATATACTCCTTCCACCTTTCTGCCTTCCCTTCTTTGCTTTGAACTGGGTTGCCATCTGAGCTCTTGATATTCATACAAGTGGTTCTCTTCTCTCCAAAGGTCTCTTTAATTTTCCTGTAGGCAGTATCTATCTTACTCCTAGTGAGACAAGCCTCTACATCCTTACATTTGTCCTCTAGCCATCCCTGCTTAGCCATTTTGCACTTCCTGTCGATCTCATTTTTGAGACGTTTGTATTCCTTTTTGCCTGCTTCATTTACTGCATTTTTATATTTTCTCCTTTCATCAATTAAATTCAATATTTCTTCTGTTACCCAAGGATTTCTATTAGCCCTCGCCTTTTTACCTACTTGATCGTCTGCTGCCTTCACTACTTCATCTCTCAGAGCTACCCATTCTTCTTCTACTGTATTTCTTTCCCCCATTCCTGTCAGTTTTTCCCTGATGCTCCCCCTGAAACTCTCTACAACCTCTGGTTCTTTCAGTTTATCCAGGTCCCATCTCCTTAAATTCCCACCTTTTTGCAGTTTCTTCAGTTTCAATCTGCAGTTCATAACCAATAGATTGTGGTCAGAATCCACATCTGCCCCTGGAAGTGTCTTACAATTTAAAACCTGGTTCCTAAATCTCTGTCTTACCATTATGTAATCTATCTGATACCTTCTAGTGTTTCCAGGATTCTTCCATGTGTACAACCTTCTTTTATGATTCTTGAACTAAGTGTTAGCTATGATTAAGTTATGCTCTGTGCAAAATTCTACAAGGCGGCTTCCTCTTTCATTTCTTCCCCCCAATCCATATTCACCTACTATGTTTCCTTCTCTCCCTTTTCCTACTGACGAATTCCAGTCACCCATGACTTAAATTTTCGTCTCCCTTCCCTACCTGAATAATTTCTTTTATCTCGTCATACATTTCATCTATTTCTTCATCATCTGCAGAGCTAGTTGGCATATAAACTTGTACTACTGTAGTAGGCATGGGCTTTGTGTCTATCTTGGCCACAATAATGCGTTCACTATGCTGTTTGTAGTAGCTAACCCGCATTCCTATTTTCCTATTCATTATTAAAGCTACTCCTGCATTACCCCTATTTGATTTTGTATTTATAACCCTGTAATCACCTGACCAAAAGTCTTGTTCCTCCTGCCACCGAACTTCACTAATTCCCACTATATCTAACTTTAACCTATCCATTTCCTTTTTTAAATTTTCTAACCTACCTGCCCGATTAAGGGATCTGACATTCCACGCTCCGATCCGTAGAACGCCAGTTTTCTTTCTCCTGATAACGACGTCCTCTTGAGTAGTCCCCGCCCGGAGATCCGAGTGGGGGACTATTTTACCCAAGAGGACGCCATCATCATTTAATCATACAGTAAAGCTGCACGTCCTCGGGAAAAATTACGGCTGTAGTTTCCCCTTGCTTTCAGCCGTTCGCAGTTCCAGCACAGCAAGGCCGTTTTGGTTAGTGTTACAAGGCCAGATCAGTCAATCATCCAGACTGTTGCCCCTGCAACTACTGAAAAGGCTGCTGCCCCTCTTCAGGAACCACATGCTTGTCTGGCCTCTCAACAGATACCCCTCCGTTGTGGTTGCACCTACGGTACGGCTATCTGTATCGCTGAGGCACGCAAGCCTCCCCACCGACGGCAAGGTCCATGGTTCATGGGGGGGGGGGGGGGTGATTATGTTATGGAGCATCAAAAAGTCATAAAGCTCCCGTATTCTGCAGGAAATTATTTCAGTGTCTGAAAAACATTCGTTGGGATGCTGATTTGATTGATGGCGGAGGGCTCAGTTGATTTCCTGTTTCATTTAAGTATCAACGGCCCGTTCCCCTGCACGCCAAGGGTGTAGCCACCGTCCCGATCAGAGTTCCTAACCTTCTAATATCAGTGATTTCTTTGATTACAGGATCCTAGTAAGTAGATACGTGGGATAGTATTTACGTGTCCTCAAACAGTTTTTCATCATGAGACTGTGTTCGGAAAGAGGAGATTGTGGAAACAGTGGTATATAGTGTCTGCTCGGTGCACTGTGCAGCGTTGTGAGATATTTCGCATCGACTGCCCAGTGCAGCTACTGCAGTATTCACAGGGAATTATACAAATTGCCGGAACACCAATACCAAGGCCGTCTTCTACTGGTTGCAGCATCTGTTTAATGATCTTGTGTAGGCGGAAAATGGATCGACTCAGTCGCTATAGCCATTCTTCCGGAATACGTTTCTGAGACACCTGTCCTCGGAATCCAGGTGTTGCCATGTAGTCCGGTGGACGAACGATGGCGGTTTCTGCGTGTCGAGGCACGGGCGTGAGTGGCATTGTTGACGACTGTAAGCGACAGTTGCGGAACTCTGTCGTGCGTGCTTTCCGCTCGAAGGAAGCGTATATCCTGCAAATTAAGTCTCTCGGTTGCTTATGCAGGAATTCATCACTTACCACCACCATCAGCAATGGCAAGCCGCAACAAATGGGATAGAAATTCACCAAACAACTCACTGCGATCACGTTTAACGCTCCCATTAGCTACGTCATTCAGAGCAGAGCACTGATTGGTGTCGGAGTATGCGTCACGTACTGATCTTTTTTGGATGAAACCCACACTCCAGTGGTGATCTTTTTTCCCGGTCACTGATTAATTTTTTTGATAATGTTGTTGCAAGGATTATAACAATTATTGGAATAATAAATCTAATAAAAACTCTTGTAGATAGGATTATGAGTGTTTTTCTTGATTTATATCCATCTTTATGATTGGAAGTCAAATGTACAATTTATACTAGAAAAACAATTATCTACCTCATCAATAAATAGAAATATATAAGAATAATCATACTACATCTACGAAGTGTCAATATCATACTGCTGCTTCAAACCTAAAGTGGTGTCTTGGTGAGAATTGGTTTATTGAGTGTCGAAGTAGACATGTTGTTAAGAAGATTGCTCCAATAATTACGTGTAGTCCATGGTACCCTGTTGCTACGAAGAATGTTGATCCATATATTGCGTTTGCAATAGTGAAAGGTGGTTCTCAATACTCATATGCTTGATGTATTGTGAAATATAATCCCAATACTACTGTGAAGAATAGGCTTTGTAATGCTTGAGTGTGGTTAGATTCTATTAAACTGTGATGTGCTCATGTTACGGTTACTACTGAGTTTAAATCAATAGCTGTATTAAGTAATGGAATTTGTATAGGATTAAAAGGTTGAATTCCTATTGGACATCATAATATTTCTAGTTCAATTGTTAGTGCTAGTCTTCTTCGAAAGAAGGCTCAGAAGAATGACACAAAGAACAATATCTCCGCCGGCCGGGTGGCCGAGCGGTTCTAGACGCTACAGTCTGGAACCGCGCGACCGCTACGGTCGCAGGTTGGAATCCTGCCTCGGGCATGGATGTGTGTGATGTCCTTAGGTTAGTTCTAGGGGACTGATGACCTCAGAAGTTAAGTACCGTAGTGCTCAGAGCCATTCGAACCATTTTTGAACAATACTTCTGATGCAATACATAGGATTATTCCTCATCGTAATCAAATTAATACAAATCCTGTATGTAACCCTCGATTCATTGAATTACGGTTAATAAGTTAATTCCGAATCCAATCATAAATAAATTGATGTCAAATAGGTGCGTGACGTGGGAGCGCAGAACAAGCCTAAATTTGAGCGCCAGATGGTTCGTGACTCCAACAATAATCACAGACAGTTGCAGCTCTACGCATCAGCGCATTTGAAACTGCTTCCTCTTGGAAACGGACGCTTGGTGCTGGAAAACAACAAAGAAATCTGTCGGCCTGTCAGCCATGTAACGAAGTCAGCGTCGCCTACCATTCTTCAGTCATAGGCGTTGACAAAATCTCTGGTGGCGTATGGAGGTTCTAAGAGCTCGTTAGGCCATCTATCATTCGCCCAACTAAATAGAACATGCAACGGCCTATTGAAATCTGCCGACGATCACTGCAGAGTAAGTCGTCGTAAGCTTGAGACTGAGTGCAAATCTGGCGTGGCAACAACTCCGAGAAGCATTTATTCATGAATGTCGCCGCGAGAAACTGCGTTGTGAAATAATGAAATTAATCGAACGTGTACTTCCGTCGCGGGATCGATGGGAATCTAGTACCGTCACTACTGAGAAAGACAACGTCAGTGTGCTACAGTGTTCGCTTCATGATCTGTATCCGTTTACGTAGCCTACCTAGCGCGTTCCTTCCTTGCGGAGAACCACCCATGTCCTCGCGTGCAGATTTTGCAACGCGTCATGACGAGGTGTCGCTAGCGCGTGGTCGGTTACGCACAGACTGCGATGCGTGCCACACCGTTGCGCAAAGCGGATATTGTTTGCCAGTATACATCGTCACCTGCGTATTCCAGGCAACTGCGAGCAATTTTGCTTCAGCCAGCCGCCGCTGCGTGCGTGGTAGGTCGTGGCAGGATCATAGTTCTCGGAGCAAAAAGCAGAAGTTCAGGCGTCAGAGGCAAGCAACAAGCTTTTGTGTGTGTGTGTGTGTGTGTGTGTGTGTGTGTGTGTGTGTGTGTGTGTGTGTTTCTTTCCATATTTTCTCCTAAAGCACTGGAACGATTTCAACCAAACATAGTACAAATATCCTTTACTGTCAGACTACAGCCATTGTGGGGCTAGGAACAACGCACCTAAAATAGTTCAACAGATATTTCGTCATAAACACTGAAATGCGTGAAAAAGTGCCGCAGCATGCGCGACGTTCAATTTTGTTACTTCTTTGCTACTATATACACTGAAGCACCAAACAAACTGGTATAGGCGTGCGTATTCAGATACAGCGATACGTAAACAGGCAGAATGCGACGCTGCGATCTGCAGCACTTCAGTACATACGACGACAAGTGTCTGTTACTGTTTCTACCATGGCAGGTTACCAAGATTTCGGTGTGTTACAGTCGGCGCACGAGTGATGGTACACAGCATCTCCGAGGTAGCGATGAAATGGGAATTTTCCCGTACGACCATTTCATGAGTGTAGCGTTAATATCAGGAATCTGATAAGACATCCAGTTTCTGACATCGCTGCGGCCGGAAAATGTTTCTGCAAGCAGTGGACCGAAGACGCCTGAAGAGAATGCTTCAACGTGACAGAAGTGCAACCCTTCCGAAAAATTGCTGCAGATTTCAATGCTGGGCCATCAACAAATGTCAGCATGCGAACCATTCAACGAAATATCATCGATATGGGCTTTCAGAGCCGAAGTCCCACACGTGTACCCTCGATCACTGCACGACACAAAGCTTTACGCCTAGCCTGGGCCCGTCAACACCGACAGTGGACTGTTGATGACTGGAAACATGTTGCCTGATCGGACGAGTCTCGTTTCAAATTGTATCGAGCGGATGGACGTGTCCGAGTATGCTTTGCAACGTGCTATTCAGAAGAGATCTCCAGCCCCCTCTCAGCTGTGAGAAAAAAAGTTCTCAAGCATATCGAGATACACTCCTGGAAATGGAAAAAAGAACACATTGACACCGGTGTGTCAGACCCACCATACTTGACACTGCGAGAGGGCTGTACAAGCAATGATCACACGCACGGCACAGCGGACACACCAGGAACCGCGGTGTTGGCCGTCGAATGGCGCTAGCTGCGCAGCATTTGTGCACCGCCGCCGTCAGTGTCAGCCAGTTTGCCGTGGCATACGAAGCTCCATCGCAGTCTTTAACACTGGTAGCATGCCGCGACAGCGTGGACGTGAACCGTATGTGCAGTTGACGGACTTTGAGCGAGGGCGTATAGTGGGCATGCGGGAGGCCGGGTGGACGTGCCGCCGAATTGCTCAACACGTGGGGCGTGAGGTCTCCACAGTACATCGATGTTGTCGCCAGTGGTCGGCGGAAGGTGCACGTGCCCGTCGACCTGGGACCGGACCGCAGCGACGCACGGATGCACGCCAAGACCGTAGGATCCTACGCAGTGCCGTAGGGGACCGCACCGCCACTTCCCAGCAAATTAGGGACACTGTTGCTCCTGGGGTATCGGCGAGGACCATTCGCAACCGTCTCCATGAAGCTGGGCTACGGTCCCGCACACCGTTAGGCCGTCTTCCGCTCACGCCCCAACATCGTGCAGCCCGCCTCCAGTGGTGTCGCGACAGGCGTGAATGGATGGACGAATGGAGACGTGTCGTCTTCAGCGATGAGAGTCGCTTCTGCCTTGGTCCCAATGATGGTCGTATGCGTGTTTGGCGCCGTGCAGGTGAGCGCCACAATCAGGACTGCATACGACCGAGGCACACAGGGCCAACACCCGGCATCATGGTGTGGGGAGCGATCTCCTACACTGGCCGTACACCACTGGTGATCGTCGAGGGGACACTGAATAGTGCACGGTACATCCAAACCGTCATCGAACCCATCGTTCTACCATTCCTAGACCGGCAAGGGAACTTGCTGTTCCAACAGGACAATGCACGTCCGCATGTATCCCGTGCCACCCAACGTGCTCTAGAAGGTGTAAGTCAACTACCCTGGCCAGCAAGATCTCCGGATCTGTCCCCCATTGAGCATGTTTGGATGAAGCGTCGTCTCACGCGGTCTGCACGTCCAGCACGAACGCTGGTCCAACTGAGGCGCCAGGTGGAAATGGCATGGCAAGCCGTTCCACAGGACTACATCCAGCATCTCTACGATCGTCTCCATGGGAGAATAGCAGCCTGCATTGCTGCGAAAGGTGGATATACTCTGTACTAGTGCCGACATTGTGCATGCTCTGTTGCCTGTGTCTATGTGCCTGTGGTTCTGTCAGTGTGATCATGTGATGTATCTGACCCCAGGAATGTGTCAATAAAGTTTCCCCTTCCTGGGGCAATGAATTCACGGTGTTCTTATTTCAATTTCCAGGAGTGTATGTGCTTCCTGTAACAGTTTTCTCGGCAAAGAAAAATGGACCATACACCTTTTCCCGTGAAACTGCACAAAACACATTAAATTTTGGAGAGTCCTTCTCATACTGTATAACTTAGTGTGGTTGTTCCGTACCCCATATTCTCACATTATGAAGGTTCAACTTTCTGTTTACATAGAATGTTGCGTCGTCACTAAACACTAAGCGTGAAAGAAAACTGTCATCCTCCATCTTGCCAGAACTCGACACGCTGTTCTCTGTCACCTTCACGAAGAGCTTGCAGTACCTGGACTTCACATGGTCTTGTGTGTCCACGCAGCACAAGCCAGACGGACCTCGGGGGCAAGTTGAGCAGTCGAGCTGCACGGCGAACGGGTTTCTGCGGACTCCTTGTGAAACTGTGGCGCATAAGTTCGACGTCTGTATCACACAATCGTGGACCGCCTGGCGATTTGCCTTTGCACGAACAACCTGTTTCTCGGAATTGTTCATACCATCGTCTAATGCTCTGTGCTGTAGGAGCATGCACACCGTTCAATACCAGTTTGAAGAAAGCCACATCATGACTAGCAGCATATCTACCCTCAGCCATTAGTCCACATATCTCAGAACTACACTACTGACCATTAAAATTGCCACACCAAGAAGAAATTCAGATGATAAACGCGTATTCATTGGACAAATATATTATACTAGAACTGACATGTTATTACATTTTCACGCAATTTGGGTGCATAGATCCTGAGAATCAGCATTATCCTGCTGAAATGTATGGTTTGGCAGAGATCGAATGAAGGGTAGAGCCACGGGTCGTAACACTTCTGAAATGTAACGTCCACTGTTCAAAGTGCCGTCAATGCGAACAAGAGGTGACCGAGACGTGTAACCAATGGCACCCCGTACCATCACGCCGGGTGATACGCCAGTATGGCGATGACGAATACACGGTTCCAATGTACGTTCACTGCGATGTCGCCAAACACGGATGCGACCATCATGATGCTCTAAACAGAACCTGGATTCATCCGAACAAATGACGTTTTGCCATTCGTGCACCCAGGTTCGTCGTAGAGTACACCATCGCAGGCACTCCTGTCTGTGATGCAGCGTCAAGGGTAACCGCAGCCACGCTCTGCGAGCTGATTGTGTATGCTGCTGCAAACGTCGTTGAACTGTTCGTGCAGATGGTTGTTGTCTTGCAAACGTCCGCATCTGTTGACTCAGGGATCGAGACGTGGCTGCACGATCCGCTACAACCATGCGGATAAGATGTCATCTCGACTGCTAGTGATACGAGGCCTTTGGGATCCAGCACGGCGTTCCGTATTACCCTCCTGAACGCACCGATTCCATATTCTGCTAACAGTCATTGGATCTCGACCAACGCGAGCAGCAATGTCGCGATAGGCTACAATCCGACCTTCATCAAAGTGGGAAACGTGATGGTACGCATTTCTCTTCCTTAGACGAGGCATCACAGCAATATTTCACCAGGCCTCGCCGGTCAACTGCTGTTTGTGTATGAGAATCGATTGGAAACTTTCCTCGTGTCAGCACGTTGTAGGTGTCGCCACCGGCGCCAAACTTGTGTGAAAGGGTAATCATTTGCATATTACGGCATCTTCTTCCTGTCGGTTAAATTTCGCGTCTGTAGCACTTCATCTTCGTGGTGTAGCAATTTTAATGGCCAGTAGTGTACTTCATCGTTCACCGCTATTAGCCTTGCGATTTAAATGTTCCAAATGGTTTTAATTCTAACTACTCCCATAGCGTTTCTGACTTCCTCTCCCGTTACTACTTACTGAATTTTATGCAGAAAACTTAATAAATATCACCTCAGACCTCATTAAAAACACGATTTCGTCCGGGTTTATGTTCTCCAGTGTTCATTCAACTGAAGAATAAACAGGCAAAAATTAGATTTCATATAACAGCTAATGAAAGTTATCGGACTAAGTTAACGTTACTTAGTTTCGCTCTCGTTGTCCATTTAGAGTCTTGTCAGCTGGGTTTCACTGCCATGATAAGAGTCTGATTTCACTTGGTTCCTAAACATCCATTTTGGATCGGCAGCAAAAAAAAGTCGCACTTGTTCATATAAAATTTATTCAGTCTTGCTGTAAACCGACAACTAATTTCACAACTTGACATTTACGTAGCATTTACCCAACCAACAGGTCCCCATTATTTTCAGGAACAGACAGAGCTCACATACTAAGAGACGGAATTAACACTCTCCATAAATAAAGTACCCCCATACGAAGAGACAAGCGATGCTCAGTCGAATCGCAATTCACAGATGTTACAGTTACATATCGATTATTTACGTCGAAAGATATTTTGTATTTCAGTAATATCTTATAAAATTTATATTGCTGAAGCTCTTAAAATTATAATTTAGTATTTATTTGAATAGTAAAAACGAAACAATCTGTTCCAAAAGTGTCTCCCAAAACTAAAGTGAACACAAATCATGGCATTTCTAAATATTTTATTATGATACATTTTAATATATTTGTACCTCAGTAAAATAATTCGCAATAATTTAGTAAAGCTAAACGAAGAAAACCAGTATTTATATGATTTCTGAAGTATTTTCGTGTATCTGGTGTTGTGTTCCTCTGACTGTATCAAGTGCTAATAGTGTCTGCAAGTATCCAGTACTGTGATTTGTGGTGGAAATAGGATCATTGACTAGTTCCATTCCACGTCATGCCTTCAATTCGTTGTTTGTTTTGTCGTGTTACCAGTCAATGTAAGAATTCTTAAAATGTGTATATGTAAACTACTCGCATGGATCTGACCGGTACGTCCCCGAAAAGGAATTAATATGTACAAATCTGGATTATAAACAGTTTTTCAATAGCTCTGAATATCATGTCGTTAAAGATTTTGCTACGTTTTCTTCACTCATTCCCCTTCATGTTACTCATAACGTAGTTACTAACTAAGGATGAATCAAGGAAATAATAACGTTATTGCAGTAAAAAAGGATTTCTTCGTTGTATGGAATGTGCTAATGAAGAATAAGAGGGGTGGAGGAGGAACAAAAAAAAATTACGGACGGAAGATAAATAAAACTGTGAGAGAAAAAAGAAGTTTAGGAAGGGGAAGTGGAAAGGTCGGGCTTGAAGAGATAAGGGAAGAAAAAGCATTAGATAAGAAGAACAATGAGATAAGAACGGGTGGCAGTTCCGTTGTTGGACGGGAAGAGAAGGTTATACACAAGGGAGAAGATAGTGGAAGGGGAGGGTAGCACAAAATAGTGTGTGTCCGGGCTAGAGGTACACAAAAACATTTCTTCATATTTCAGTCGGTGTTAAGGTTTATAACTTTATGCAACACCGTACACAGGAGCTCGAACATTTTTAATGTGGGCAGCGTTTGTAGCTCGATAAATACCGAAACGGTACTGTTTCTCGCCACATGTTCATGAGAGATGTTATGGTATCCACTGCGCCATAGATCCGTTGTCTCGTGTATACCAGGTTTCGAACCTTTGTTCTGTAAATGTCTGTGATAAACCACCATGGCCGGCCGGGGTGACCGAGCGGTTCTAGACGCTAAAGCCTGGAACCGCGCGACCGCTACGGTCGCAGGTTCGAATCGTTCCTCGGACGTGGATGTGTGTGATGTCCTTAGGCTAGTTAGAAGATCTAGGGGACTGATGACCTCAGAAGTTAAGTCCCACAGGGCTCAGACCCATTTGACCCAAACCCCCATGCACCGAAGTACGGTGGAGGCAGATCGGGAGATCGAGAGGGCCAGGCAATGAGAACCTCCCTTCAGATTCAACGCACAGGAAACGTCTCATAGAGAGATGTGATGACACTCCATGATATTGTGGTGGGACACTAAAAGATGAGGCAGCTGTCGAACTCCATAGTTCGCCAACATGTCGAGATGGGGGTGCATTGACACTGACGCGAATGTGCCGTGGGACTCAGGGCTGTTCGTGAAATTGTGAGGATAACATCTCGGAGTGTGTCTCTGTCTGCTGCGTATTTACCGAGCAACATAGAATGCTGAGTCCTGTGGCTGAATGGATTTGTTTGTGTATACCTCTAGCCTGGACACGTCTTGTACTTCTGCTCCTGCTTACATGCAACATGGTGCAGAAAGCTACTAAAATATCATTTCAGAAAATGAGCATAGGCACTTTTGGATAAAGTATACAGCACAGCAAAGCTCCGCGTTGTGGCCCAGTCGGACCGGCCGACCGCCACGTCGTCCTCTGCCAGTGGCGTCGGTCTGGTGCCGATGTCTGCTTTCTTGAACTTGGAGCCGCTACTTGTCACTCACGTTAGCCTCACAATGCTGTGTGCACTCCGTTCCAGTCGTCCAACCAAGCCAAAAATCTTGGCATTTGCAGAAGCCGAACCACACGTGCTCCAAATAGCAGCGAGACACACTGGCCACCGATGAAGCGGTTCAAAAATGGTTCATGTGGTGTCACCGCCAGTCACCACACTTGCTAGGTGGTAGCCTTTAAATCGACCGCGATCCGTTAGTATAAGTCGGACCCGCGTGTCGCCACTGTCAGTGATTGCAGACCGAGCGCCGCCACACGGCAGGTCTAGAGAGACTTCCTAGCACTCGCCCCAGTTGTACAACCGACTTTGCTAGCGATGGTTCACTGACAAAATACGCTCTCATTTGCCGAGACGGTAGTTAGCATAGCCTTCAGCTACGTCATTTGCTACGACCTAGCAAGGCGCCATTATCAATTGCTATTTATCTTGTGATGCATGTACCGTCAGACCGATGTTCACCAATTATGGATTAAAGTTAAGTATTCCAGCAGCGACGTACTTTTCTTGCTAGTATAACTCCTTTAACTGTTCCAGACCTTACGCCAGCCTGCGTGAGCTTAAACGCGTGCCTTTCGGTTACCCGTCACTGTGGATTGGCTGTCTTGCCAGTCCACAACAGTTCAAATGGCTCTGAGCACTTTGGGACTAAACTGCTGAGGTCATCAGTCCCCTAGAACTTAGAACTACTTAAACCTAAGGACATCACACACATCCATGCCCGAGGCAGGATTCGAACCTGCGACCGTAGCGGTCGCGCCGTTCCAGACTGTAGCGCCTAGAACAGCTCGGCCACTGCGGCCGGCGATAATGTGGAGTCGGACGTAAAGCATACAGAGTTTATCATAACTCACAGCGAAACTGACACGGGTTGAAGTTTAGGATAACAGATGTGAAAATGTGCGACTGTTCCGAATTAGTGGTTACGAACGGCGACCGACTTCACTCGGAACTGTCCGCCAGTGTGATGTTCTTTACGGAACTGAAAACTGACGAGTGGTGGAGCTCTTCGGATCACATTCACTGTTCGAACAGTGAATGGCTACTATCTGAGCAGTATCAGAGTAGGCAGGCATGCTAAGACCTGCGTCGGCTCATCGCAAACTGCACGTGTGTAGCGACAAAAATACCGTGATCGTAGACACCCCGAAAGTAATACACACACACACACACACACACACACACACACACAAATGCATACACGAACAGACCACAGATACTTCAATAGTTACACTCATAAGTTTGGCAGTAATATTCGATCTTTGGCAAAAACATTTGACAGTCGGCAACAGAAACCAAAACATTGCATTAAAACAAGCGTTCAGTGCATAGTGCTGTGGAATGCGGAAAAAACAGCAAATTGACGCTCATAGGAAGAAGAACAAGACCAAAAATGCAACAGGAGCGTAATATGTAAGAAACTGTCTACGCAACCTGTAAGTACAGTTCAAAACATTACTACTTAATAGGAAATACCAACCACCAGAACTGTTTATAACCTATAGGCACAGTGACAAAAATGTAAACAAAATAGCTAACATATGTACATATTCCAGGCCACTGATGATGCCTTGCAGAAAATAAAGGCGAAACGCGTATGGCACTAAAATTGTGTTTTATTCAGTTGCTGTCAGACGGTCCATAAGTGAAAATTATTAATATACCGTAGTATTACGCGCAACTGAGGAGGACAGGACCACAAAAATTGAAGATGTCAACCTTTGGTGACATTAAAAGCAACGGTGGTAACATTAAGAGTGCAACGGGAATTCCTCTGTTAAATGCAGAGGACAGAGCAGATAGGTGGAAAGAATACATTGAAAGCCTCTATGAGGGTGAAGATTTGTCTGATGTGATAGAAGAGGAAACAGGAGTCGATTTAGAAGAGATAGGGGATCCAGTATTAGAATCGGAATTTAAAAGAGCTTTGGAGGACTTACGGTCAAATAAGGCAGAAGGGATAGATAACATTCCATCAGAACTTCTAAAATCATTGGGGGAAGTGGCAACAAAACGACTATTCACGTTGGTGTGTAGAATATAAGAGTCTGGCGATATACTATCTGACTTTCGGAAAAGCATCATCCACACAATTCCGAAGACGGCAAGAGCTGACAAGTGCGAGAATTATCGCACAATCAGCTTAACAGCTCGTGCATCGAAGCTGCTTACAAGAATAATATACAGAAGAATGGAAAAGAAAATTGAGAATGCGCTACGTGACGATCAGTTTGGCTTTAGGAAAAGTAAAGGGACGAGAGAGGCAATTCTGACGTTACGGCTAATAATGGAAGCAAGGCTAAAGAAAAATCAAGACACGTTCATAGGATTTGACGACCTGGAAAAAGCGTTCGACAATATAAAATGGTGCAAGCTGTTCGAGATTCTGAAAAAAGTAGGGGTAAGCTATAGGGAGAGACGGGTCATATACAATATGTACAACAACTAAGAGGGAATAATAAGAGTGGACGACCAAGAACGAAGTGCTCGTATTAAGAAGGGTGTAAGACAAGGCTGCAGCCTTTCGCTCCTACTCTTCAATCTGTACATCGAGGAAGCAATGATGGAAATAAAAGAAAGGTTCAGGAGTTGAATTAAAATACAAGGTGAAATGATATCAATGATACGATTCGCTGATGACATTGCTATCCTGAATGAAAGTGAAGAAGAATTAAATGATCTCCTGAACGGAATGAACCGTCTAATGAGTACACAGTACGGTTTGAGAGTAAATCGGAGAAAGACGAAGGTAATGAGAAGTAGTAGAAATGAGAACAGCGAGAAACTTAACATCAGGATTGAGGGTCACGAAGTCAGTGAAATTAAGAAATTCTGCTACCTAGGTAGTAAAATAACCAATGACGGACGGAGCAAGGAGGACATCAAAAGCAGACTCGCTATGGCAAAAAAGGCATTTCTGGCCAAGAGAAGTCTACTAATATCAAATAGAGGCCTTAATTTGAGGAAGAAATTTCTGAAGATGTACGTCTGGAGTACAGCACTGTATGGTAGTGAAACATGGACTGTGGGAAAACCGGAACAGAAGAGAATCTAAGCATTTGAGATGTGGTGCTATAGACAAATGTTGAAAATTAGGTGGACTGATAAGGTAAGGAATGAGGAGGTTCTACGCAGAATCGGAGAGGAAAGGAATATGTGGAAAACACTGATAAGGAGAAGGGACAGGGTGATAGGACATCTGCTAAGACGTAAGGGAATGATTTCCATGGTACTAGAGGGAGCTGTAGAGGGCAAAAACTGTAGAGGAAGACAGAGATTGGAATACGTCAAGCAAATAATTGGGGACGTAGATTGCAAGTGCTACTCTGAGATGAAGAGGTTAGCACAGGAAAGGAATTCGTGGCGGGCCGCATCAAACCAGTCAGTAGACTGATAACCAATAAAAAAAAAAAAAAAACTAAAAAAGCTGAACCCCATGGAACACCTTCGGGATGAGTTACAAACGTCGACATCGACCCAGACTTCAGTGTCCAACACCCGTACCTCTTCGGGTTACGGTCATCTCGTTGAAAATTCCCCAGCGCCAGATCAAGTTGTCATAAAGGAAAAGGGTGGATACACTCCATATTAATCCACTAATACGCGTCCACGCGCTTTTGATGAGACAGCGTATGTTCTCGGTCCGTGAAACTTTGACGTTCTAAAAATGTCCTACGCTGCTCTGCACGAAACGTCACGGACGGAGAAGTTTCAAGGACTGCTACCGTAGAATCCGAAAATTCACCGGCGACCAAGATAGCCGGACGTGAAAACCTTCAGTGTAAGATAACAGAACCCTCCATTTCTTGAAAGTCTCAGCTGTCGACAGCCGCCTGTGCCTAAATAATAAATGCGCAACGGCCAACAGCCTGCCACAACCTTTTCGTGTCAACGCTGTAAGTTATTTATTCAAGTTCCTCCTCGCAGAGCTGAGTGGGCACTGTCTTCCACCGCAGAAAACAGAGGAGGTCTCCTCAGGTATCGAACCCGCGTTAGCTGGCACGGTGACTTTGACGTGGCTACGCTATCATCGGTCTTCAGACATCATTCTTGTGAAACACAACTGGCTCTTTACTTACACGAACTGATGAGTGCTATCAACTGGGAATATCAAACTGATTGCATATTTCTAGAAACATTTTGAAAGCGTTACTCAAAAGCGACTCCTAATCACATTGTGTGTCTGTGCAGTATCGTCTCACTTGTACGACTGGACTCGTGATTTCGTGTCAGAAAGGTTACAGTTCGTAGTAATGGACGGAATAGTCATAGAGTGAAAGGAAACTGATTACGCCGTTCCGCAAGGAAATAGGCCCCTTCACGTTCCTAATCTTTATAACCGATATAGGAGACAATCTGAGAAGTCCGTTTAGATTGTATTCGTACCAGGCTGTTGTTTACCGCCTAGTAAACTTATTAGAAGGTCAAAACACACTGAAAAATAATTTAGACACGATATTTACACGACTGCATACACCACACTTGACCGACCTCTGGCAAAGTATTGCTGTGCGGTATGACATCCTTCCCAGTTAGGACTGACGGAGGACATCGAAAAAGTCCAGAGAAGGGTAGTTCATTCTGTATTGTCGCAAACTAGGAGAGAGAGGGACGCAGATACGATACCGGATTCAATGATTAAGACAGACGTTTTCGTTGACGCTAGATATTTTCATGAAATTTCAATCACTAACTTTCTCCTCCAAATGCGTCCTCCCCTGTTAGCTGAGCAGTCAGCACGCCAAGGGGCCCGGGTTCGATTCCCGGCTGGGGCAGGAGATTTTCTCCGCTCAGGGACTGGGTGTTGTGATGTGTTGTCTTCGTCATCATTTCATCCCCATCTCCGACGCGCAAGTCGCCCAATGTAGCGTCGAATGCAATAAGTACTTGCCCTCGGTGGCCGAACTTCACCGAATGGGGGACTCCCGGCGCATAATGCCGTACGCTCATTTCCAAATGCGAAAACATTTTGTTGCCTACCAACTACAAAGGGAAAAAGGACCGTCATAATAAAATAAGAGAAATCAGAGCTCATTTTCTCCACGTACTATTCTAGAGAGGAACGGTAGAGAATTGGTGCGAAAGTGGTTCGATGAACACTGCCAAGTACTTAAGTGTGACTTGGAGCGTAATCTTGTAGATATAGGCGAAGGTGGATGTTGCCAAACATGCTGTGCCGCTTCTCTGCTGTTCGCTGAGGTGGACCGACATCTCATAAACTGTTACTATGTGACTTACTAATTCTCCCTCTTCCTCTCCAAATCGTTTAAAAGTGGGACTGCAAACTTTCCAAAGATTCTTGATATCGTCTGTGTGTTAGTTGAACTAGCACAAACTTTGCTATCGTACAGAGATTCATGGATGGTTGTAAATGCCGAACCGTGGCAGATTTTCAACCAATGTGCAATATTATCGATAATTATTCATTCAGCTGTTTTAATGTTCGTATCCGTTTCTGAAACGGATCGCCATTTCAAACGCTCTTCGTCGCAAGTAGATTCAGGTCCACTTTTAATGAGACTTTCGCGCTCATCAATTTTTTGTTGAAAAAAGTCCGCCTAGGTAGCTGAGTGGTCAGCGTCACGGAATTCCGTGCTAAGGAGCCCGGGTTTGATTCCCGGTTCGGTCGGAGATTTTCTCCGCTCAATGACTGGGTGTTTGTTGTCGTCATCATCATCATCATCATCATCATCATCTCATCCCCATGACGCGCAAGTCGCCGAAGGGGCGTAAACTAAAAAGACTTGCACTGGGCGATCTGTCTACCCGACGGGAGGCCCTAACCACACCACATTTCATTTCATTGAAAAAGACAGCTGTTACCATACTACAGCTGCATTCAGCTAACAGTATCCGCCCCTTGAGTGGCTTCAGAATACGGAAAATGACTCGCTCCCCTAAGTTCTTCCTCGGTGCATCGGATAACGGGGCACTGGTAGATCACTGCAAATAGAGCTATTCACGGAACGACAGTGAGATTAAGCCATGTCATTGTTGAATCAGTCTATGGAGCAGAAAAAAATACTGGTGTGACACTCAGTTGCATGCTTGCCAAGCGCATTCGCGTTACATCAACCTGTTACCTTGTATCAAGACGGCATCATTATGAAATACTAATTCATATTCTTGGAGGAAGGAAATGTTCGCTCTGCACGGGAAATCTATATCAATAGTAAAGTAATGAAACCAGAGGTAGTCGTGACTTGGTTTTATAAAGACGGCTACATATTTTCATTTATTTCAAAAACAAAAAAAGAAAACATTTCCGTGATGTTCTGCAGAAACTTTCGCTAACCATCCAACGCCTTATCGTCGATACAGATGTTTTTTACATGAGTGGTTCCTTGCCTAGGAAAACCATAGTCTTAGTTTTAATTGGTGAAATTCTCAAATTATGCACAGATCTCAAGGTATATAACGGATATGGTGCATTCTGAAGCTTGTCTGCCGTTTCTTAAATTGTTAGTTGATTGCCACAAAGTATTTCTCTCACATTAGCGGAATTCTTCTTTCGGTGCTCGGCGGAACATGACAGCAACAAAAGAAACATCTCCTAAATATTCTGCAACTACTATTTATTCGTTGAGAAATCCGATTTCAGCTTCATATACCGCCATCAGGTGACAACTGAATGTCGCAGTCACAGATAAAATGATGTGCGACTTGAACAAATAATGGATATACTGTATATAGATTCCTTACAACGAAAAGGATTCATTAAAATGTTTTAATGCAAACCCAGACAAAGGATGTACGTTGTAGGGTTCTACATACTGTCACAAAAAGCAGAAAAATGACGGTATTTAGCTTACTTGAAATTAAGGAACATTACCCAACCAGTTAAGTTTTACCTGGAACTTTCCTTTTTCCCGACTGTTAAATTAAACTTTCGGTTATGCATATGTGAGAGAATCAGATCATAATAGTAAATCAACTTTATTATTCGTAGTTAAAATGTTATTTTCTCTGTAAGAACTACGTATCTCTATTGCTAATATCTGTGTGTGACATCATTTTATCTATGGTTCCGACGTTCAGTTGTCACATACTCGATGGCCCGAGAAGCTGAAAATCGGTTTGTTATGAAATAATTGATACTTGCAGAACATCTATAAAATACCACCTAGTTGTTCTTTCTCTTATTTTATTGCTATTATTGCTACGCCATTTCTAAATCCGAGTATGTCGTGTAAATCTCCGGTCGTTTAAATAACATACGTAGTTTTGAGTTTTCTCATTTTGAGAATACTGAAGGACGATCTGTTTCAATTATAAAAAACCATTCAACAACCAAGATCACATAAAATTTCTTTTATTTAAGACAACCGGTTTCATCAGACTTTGTTGCTATCTTCAGATCTGTAAGAAAGTGGATGTGCGTTAAGATGTAACATTTGATATAAAAGATTTTGTTTGGTGTTATAAAAACCGGAAGTGGACCTGTACATTCACATACCTTAAAATCTTTGTGTTGTGAAACATGTCTGTTTTACGCTGAACCTCGTACGCAAGATGTCAAGTGGATAGAAATCAGTACGTTGTATAAGGTTTGTAATCACTTAAATATTTAAAAACATAAAGCGTGCAGTAACAAGAATGAGTAAAGGGGATTGTGAGAATTAAATATGTTCTTAAGTTGTTTGTAAAGTACAATTTTGTTATCTTTGCTATTCTTAAAAACCACTCATTAAAGTAGTTAATTTTAAATATGAAAAGAGAATTATTTACAATCTGTTACATGATTCTGATGTAAAAGCCATCTAGTGGGTGCAACATACTACACATATGTTATCTTCATAACAATACCTGTCAGTTGAACCTTATACGCCATTTGAAGGGAATTAGCACTGTTCTGCCGGTTTCCAGCTTATGTCAACAGATGTGCTATTGTGCATCGTCTTTGTATGGTGTGACAAGCATCTGTGAGGAATATGTATAAGGACATGGCATTTGCACAAACATATTATAACGTGCTGATTTTTATCCACTTGACATCTTGTGCATGAGGTTCAGCTTAAAATTAACGTGTTTTACAGGAAAAAGATTTTCTGGTATGTAAATTTACAGGTCTACTTCGGTTTTTATAATACCAAACTAAAACTTTTATATCACATGTTACATCTTAAGTTATGAGACGTATTCCATGTACATGCTCTCTTATAGGCCTGGAAATGACAGCTAAGTCTGTTGAAACCGGTTGTCATAAATATTTTTATGTGATCTTGGCTGTTGAATGGTTTTCATGTACGTAGTTTTAGCTTAACGGTGAGTGTTGCCTCATTACGTTTACCAATCCCTGCGTTCGTTTTGTTTATTTTACAGGTAAGTGTGCGACGCAGCGACGCATTTTGCAGACGGCGTTTCAGGCGGTTTTCAGGCCGCTTCTTCAATCCGTGCCCGGCGCTGCTACTTGGTGTGTATTCTTCTTTTGGTTGTACCTTTATCCCGCGGTTTCGCAGGGTCGCCAAGGGTAGGATCGGATTTGGCAAGGTTAATGTGTAGGTGTGGCCGGATCCCCTTCCTCCCGCTACTCCGAACACCCCCCTCCCCCTCCCCCCCAGGACAGATTTGGTGTACCCAAGCTGTCTGCGTCTAGTATAATCCATGGAATAGTGTGACCGTGTTCAGATGTCTGCGAGTCGCGTAACTGAGGCGGAACGTGGGGATCAGCCCAGTATTCACATAGCGGGATGAGGAAAACGCCCTAAAAACCAATTCCAGGCCGGCCGGCACACCGGCCCTCGTCGTCAATCCGCCGGGCGGATTCGATCCGGGGGCGGCGCCCCTGACCGAGTACAGCAAGCAGCGAATTAGCGGTCTCGGCTAACCTGGCGGGTTACCTGGTGTGTATTGCATAGTATTTCTCGTGCTGTTGCAAGTCAGCAGCCCACAGAGGACAGTTTAAGTACTTGTTTCCTTCAACGCATTGATAAAACTCATACCAAATGTGTTTCGTATTATGGACATGCCCTGTTGGCCTGAATATAACACACGCTTTTTCCCCCAAATTGGACTACGTAAAATTAGGGAGCGTGGTATCTGTGCAACTCTATAGATTCAATAATATATTTTAGCAAAATAGAAATTTCGATTGCAGTATTGTTCCTTAGTTCGAAATGGGGCACCGAATCGCTAGTGCTCGGGAATCAATCGCTATACAATATCTAATCAAAAGTATCTGGATATCTGTTGTTGTTGTTGTTGTTGTTGTTGTGTTGTTTTCAGTCCAAAGACTGGTTTGATGCAGCTCTCCATACTACTCTATCCTGTCCAAGCTTTTTCATCTCCAAGTAACTATTGCAACCTACATCCTCCTGAATCTACGTACTATATTCATCTCTTGGTCTCCCTCTACGATTTTTACACTCCACGCATCCCTCCAGTACTAAACCGATAATTCCTTGATGCTGCAGAATGTGTCCTCTTGCTTTTGAGTTTAGAAACAACTTATGTAGCACAAATTTTGTGATGTTAAATTATCGTTCGTGTTACTTAAGATTTCCAGTGTTGTTAGTCCATATGTGTGGTCCTGTAGAGGTGTTCATCGAGTCCCCATGCTCCAGCTGGCCGATTTTTGGCGTTTTTTAATCCACGTTTATTGTAACACATCACTTGCAATTTTCATTTTTTGATCAAAATCTGTGTGTTTACAGAGAGTAGTGTTGTCAGCTGTCGCTTTTATCTGTTGCCGTCTCTGTTGTGCGTGTGGTTTGATATTGTGTTAACAAACACACGTTGATCAAAAAATGAATAGTCCAAGTGATGTGTTATAATAAATGTAGGCGAAAAAGCGCCGGAAATCGGCCAACGCAGCATGGGGTCTCGATGAACACTTGTACAGTTCCACACATATGGACGAACAACACTGGAAAGCGTAAGTAACACGAAACGATAATTTAACATCAGAAAATTTGTGCTACAAAAGATGTTTCTAATCTGAAAATCAAGATTAAATTATGACAGTATGTGACATAGCAACATATTGTAACTACTACATAGTACATTTATCTGTATAAAAAGAAATATGTAATACTGAACGCTGAAGATCCTCCATAAACAAAAGAAGCGAAATGTATGGGAAATAACAAACTACCTTCCATTTAGATCCATAGACGGAACATACCTCCATGAATTCTGAAGCAACTAAGAAACGACGGAAAACAGGAAAAAATACGATGTAGGTAAATATTTGGAAATGAACAAATGCTTCTAGGATATCCAAACCCACTGTGTCGTATGTGACACACACGTGGAACTCGTGCAACAAATTATTGGAAAGCGCTGTCTCAGTGCTAAAAGTGGCGGATATTCCATTAACAGTCTGTGAGAAAAAAACAGCATCGGTTCAAAGTGGCTATGACGTGAATAAATGAATAAAAACACACCTTTACAGAGTCTCGACACCGTTTTGCTGCTCTTCCAATGCGGACGTTAGGTAAACTGTAACAGACTTCAATAACTCACCGCTGAGAGTGTTGAAACTTGCTGTTGTACCTCGCCATACCTAGCAGAAGGTTAGAAACTATTGGAACTTGTATATTTGGCGTTATATGGGTTCTCTACGCAAACAAAGTTTACCAGTTCCGTGTGTCGTATACGCCAAGAGGGATGCGGGTAGGTTACTCGTATGGGTCCACAGAGGAGGGTAAGACTTCGCCGCTGTTGGAATCTTGTCACAAGTTTCTTATTTATAACACAATTCTCACAAATTTCTAACACGAATTGTGACTGTATTGAACTGTAGATTTAACAATATCGAATAGAGTGATAAATACCGAGACTTCAGCAATCTTCTGTATGTTTTCGAATCGTTGATTGGCACACTGTTCACGGAACATCATGCCCATTCTTTGATGCAGCGGCGGTTCCGACGCTGTTCTGCAATCAAAATGGATGAGTCTTTACTGGACAGTGGCAAAATAGTATCGCCAACTTGTCTCTGTCACTTCCTCCTACAGGCCTGATGGAGCTGCAGAAAAGGATTTCACTGTAGCAGCCGGCCGCGGTGGTCTAGCGGTTCTGGCGCTGCAGTCCGGAACTGCGGGACTGCTACGGTCGCAGGTTCGAATCCTGCCTCGGGCATGGGTGTGTGTGATGTCCTTAGGTTAGTTAGGTTTAAGTAGTTCTAAGTTCTAGGGGACTTATGACCTAAGATGTTGAGTCCCATAGTGCTCAGAGCCATTTGAACCATTTTTTTCACTGTAGCACGAGGGTTCCGACGCCAATTTCTAGCAAGATGTAAACACGGCAATAGAACGCATGACTGTCATCCATCCCCAGATTCCTTAAGGACGTTCTATCCCACTGTTACACAACAGACTCATGACTGAGTTTATCGTCTGACAGTGGATAGTAAATTTTACACGACGGAGTTATTGTAGTGGCCTTTGAATGCTGTGTAGTAAGTCTGTACTTATGTTTTCAATATACGCAGCTAAATACATCAGCCAGGAAAAAAAACGTTTCCTGCATTAGAAGATTGCAAGAAAATGTGGAATTTCAAGACGGGAAAGATGTCCTTTCCAGGAACTGAGCCATTGTCAGACTCCTGGGGTGCCATATAGTAGCCCAGTCTTCAATAGAGCTACGAATTCTGCAGTTCAGTTGGCGTTGCTGTAGAATATTACGACAAACTGATGAGATGACTACTTTGCAACACTTCTAGGCTGTTAAAAAAGGCCGATTTACCGGGCCAATTTGGTGCTAATTTCGAGAGATCTCCCACATTCATCTAGACGTACACTACCCGTCGCTGACACTTTTGTGCAACGAACCCAAAAAATGTACCATCCAAAACAATTTTTTTCAGTCTTAGTTGTGCCAGTCAACACTGAAAAAACGAAAGTTTGAAAGTAATCCTATAACTCTTTTTAACGTGATGAAATTCGAAGTTGTAAGCAAGCATAGTGTTGTGTGTTCCGTCAGGGTTGAATTGGCATTTTTGTGTTGGTTACTGTTATTACTATCCAATATGTATTTCTCCGTCGTTCTGAGTTGTTTGTATTTAATTTTTTTAAATTTTCAGTGTCAGTTACTGAAATAGGACTAAACCTAGCTATATTTCACAAAAAAAGTTGCATATCCTGAACTTGATAATATGACATGAACTCAGATCTTTGAATCAAAACTGTAGCATAAATTTTGAGACACATAATGCGAACGGATCGACTAATCTCTTTCTTCTTTTTGTATTCACCAGTCTTCCGACTGGTCTCATTTGGTCCGCCACGAATTCCTCTCTTGGGCCGATGTCTTCTGAGTAGCCCTACGTCGAGAATTGTTTAGTGGATGTACTCCAATCTCTGTCTTCCCCGACAGGTTTTTCCTCTTCAGTTCTCCCTAGTACCAAGGAGGTTATTCCCTGGCGCCTTAACACATGTTCTGCATGCTGTCCGTTCTTCTTGTCAGTGTTTTCCATACGTACCTTTCTTCACCGATCTGCGGAGAACCTCCTTATTCCTTACGCCTGTCAGAGTCCTATACAGACGTATCAGAGGTCCCATATCACACCAGCTGCACACGTCCCACACCATTATAGAGCCTCAAATAGGTTCGACAGTTCCCTGCTGACATGCAGGTCCATATTGTCTCCATACCCGTACACGTCCATCCGCTCGATACAATTTGAAACGAGACTCGTCCGACCAGGCAACATGTTTCCAGTCATCAACAGTCCATTGTCGGTGTTGACGGGCACTGGCGAGGCGTAAAGCTTTGTGTCGTGCAGTCATAAAGGACACACAAATGGGCCTCCAGCTCCAAAAGCCCAAGTCGATGATGTTCCTTTGAATGGTTCGCAACGCTGAAACTTGGCCCAGCTCTGAAATCGGCAGCAATCTGCGGAAGGGTTGCACTTCTGTCACGTTGGCCGATTCTCTTCAGTCATCGTTGGTCACGTTCGTACAGGATCTTTTTTCGGCCGTACACTCGTGAAATGGTCGTAAGGGGAAATTCCCATTTCATCGCTACCCCGGAGATGCTGTGTCCCATCGCTCGTGCGCCGGCTATAACCCCACGTTCAAACTCGCTTAAATCTTGATAACCTGCCATTGTAGCAGCAGTAACCGATGTAGCAACTGCGCCAGGTACTTGTTGCCTTATACAGGCGTTGCCGACCGCAGCGGCATATTCTGCCTGTTTACATGTCTCTGTATTTGATACGCATGGCTATACCAGTTTCACCAGTTTCTTTGGAGCTTCAGTGCATATGCTACCGCGTTGTGTATGTGCATTTCGCACGTGAAAACAGTTGAGAATCATCTCGCGAAGACCGTAATTGCCGCCAAAATTGCGCTTTCAGGTCACGTGACTTGAATTAATGTGACGTGACGGACAGTGTGAGTACACTCTGAGGCAGGCGCGGCTCGTAATTAAAGGCTCTGAGGCGGAGCCGCCCCAAAATATACACTCCTGGAAATAGAAAAAAGAACACATTGACACCGGTGTGTCAGACCCACCATACTTGCTCCGGACACTGCGAGAGGGCTGTACAAGCAATGATCACACGCACGGCACAGCGGACACACCAGGAACCGCGGTGTTGGCCGTCGAATGGCGCTAGCTGCGCAGCATTTGTGCACCGCCGCCCTCAGTGTCAGCCAGTTTGCCGTGGCATACGGAGCTCCATCGCAGTCTTTAACACTGGTAGCATGCCGCGACAGCGTGGACGTGAACCGTATGTGCAGTTGACGGACTTTGCGCGAGGGCGTATAGTGGGCATGCGGGAGGCCGGGTGGACGTACCGCCGATTGCTCAACACGTGGGGCGTGAGGTCTCCACAGTACATCGATGTTGTCGCCAGTGGTCGGCGGAAGGTGCACGTGCCCGTCGACCTGGGACCGGACCGCAGCGACGCACGCATGCACGCCAAGACCGTAGGATCCTACGCAGTGCCGTAGGGGACCGCACCGCCACTTCCCAGCAAATTAGGGACACTGTTGCTCCTGGGGTATCGGCGAGGACCATTCGCAACCGTCTCCATGAAGCTGGGCTACGGTCCCGCACACCGTTAGGCCGTCTTCCGCTCACGCCCCAACATCGTGCAGCCCGCCTCCAGTGGTGTCGCGACAGGCGTGAATGGAGGGACGAATGGAGACGTGTCGTCTTCAGCGATGAGAGTCGCTTCTGCCTTGGTGCCAATGATGGTCGTATGCGTGTTTGGCGCCGTGCAGGTGAGCGCCACAATCAGGACTGCATACGACCGAGACACACAGGGCCAACACCCGGCATCATGATGTGGGGAGCGATCTCCTACACTGGCCGTACACCACTGGTGATCGTCGAGGGGACACTGAATAGTGCACGGTACATCCAAACCGTCATCGAACCCATCGTTCTACCATTCCTAGACCGGCAAGGGAACTTGCTGTTCCAACAGGACAATGCACGTCCGCATGTATCCCGTGCCACCCAACGTGCTCTAGAAGGTGTAAGTCAACTACCCTGGCCAGCAAGATCTCCGGATCTGTCCCCCATTGAGCATGTTTGGGACTGGATGAAGCGTCGTCTCACGCGGTCTGCACGTCCAGCACGAACGCTGGTCCAACTGAGGCGCCAGGTGGAAATGGCATGGCAAACCGTTCCACAGGACTACATCCAGCATCTCTACGATCGTCTCCATGGGAGAATAGCAGCCTGCATTGCTGCGAAAGGTGGATATACACTGTACTAGTGCCGACATTGTGCATGCTCTGTTGCCTGTGTCTATGTGCCTGTGGTTCTGTCAGTGTGATCATGTGATGTATCTGACCCCAGGAATGTGTCAATAAAGTTTCCCCTTCCTGGGACAATGAATTCACGGTGTTCTTATTTCAATTTCCAGGAGTGTATGTTAAAGTAAATTTCGCAAGAACATATTACAAAATTTAAATTATCAGGACGAATTTCGCACATTTCCCATTCCGATTAAAATAACGACGGTCAACGTTTTTGGAACTGTTTGTATCGATAGATGTTTTCCGAACGGTTAGTAGTGTTTAGGCTGCGCCTTGGAACGTCCGTAAGCTACATGTAGTAGCGGTTTGGGGGCGTGGCTTCTACATCTACATCTATACTCCGCGAGCCACCTTACGGTGTGTGGCGGAGGGTACTTATTGTACCACTATCTGATCCCCCCTTCCCTGTTCCATTCACGAATTGTGCGTGGGAAGAACGACTGCTTGTAAGTCTCCGTATTTGCTCTAATTTCTCGGATCTTTTCGTTGTGATCATTACGCGAGATATATGTGGGCGGTAGTAATATGTTGCCCATCTCTTCCCGGAATGTGCTCTCTCGTAATTTCGATAATAAACCTCTCCGTATTGCGTAACGCCTTTCTTGAAGTGTCCGCCACTGGAGCTTGTTCAGCATCTCCGTAACGCTCTCGCGCTGACTAAATGTCCCCATGACGAATCGCGCTGCTTTTCGCTGGATCATGTCTATCTCTTCTATTAATCCAACCTGGTAAGGGTCCCATACTGATGAGCAATACTCAAGAATCGGACGAACAAGCGTTTTGTAAGCTACTTCTTTCGTCGATGAGTCACATTTTCTTAGAATTCTTCCTATGAATCTCAACCTGGCGCCTGCTTTTCCCACTATTTGTTTTATGTGATCATTCCACTTCAGATCGCTCCGGATAGTAACTCCTAAGTATTTTACGGTCGTTGCCGCTTCCAATGATTTACCACCTATGGCATAATCGTACTGCAATGGATTTCTGCCCCTATGTATGCGCATTATATTACATTTATCTACGTTTAGGGAAAGCTGCCAGCTGTCGCACCATGCATTAATCCTCTGCAGGTCCTCCTGGAGTACGTACGAGTCTTCTGATGTTGCTACTTTCTTGTAGACAACCGTGTCATCTGCAAATAGCCTCACGGAGCTACCGATATTGTCAACTAAGTCATTTATGTATATTGTAAACAATAAAGGCCCTATCACGCTTCCCTGCGGTACTCCCGAAATTACCTCTACATCTGCAGATTTTGAACCGTTAAGAATGACATGTTGTGTTCTTTCTTCTAGGAAATCCTGAATCCAATCACAAACCTGGTCCGATATTCCGTAAGCTCGTATTTTTTTTCACTAAACGTAAGTGCGGAACCGTATCAAATGCCTTCCTGAAGTCCTGGAATACGGCATCAATCTGCTCGCCAGTGTCTACGGCACTGTGAATTTCTTGGGCAAATAGGGCGAGCTGAGTTTCACATGATCTCTGTTTGCGGAATCCATGTTGGTTATGATGAAGGAGATTTGTATTATCTAAGAACGTCATAATACGAGAACACAAAACATGTTCCATTATTCTACAACAGATTGACGTAAGCGAAATAGGCCTATAATTATTCGCATCTGATTTATGACCCTTCTTGAAAATGGGAACGACCTGCGCTTTCTTCCAGTCGCTAGGTACTTTACGTTCTTCCAGCGATCTACGATAAATTGCTGATAGAAAGGGGGCAAGTTCTTTAGCATAATCACTGTAGAATCTTAAGGGTATCTCGTCTGGTCCGGATGCTTTTCCGCTACTAAGTGATAGCAGTTGTTTTTCAATTCCGATATCGTTTATTTCAATATTTTCCATTTTGGCGTCCGTGCGACGGCTGAAGTCAGGGACCGTGTTACGATTTTCCGCAGTGAAACAGTTTCGGAACACTGAATTCAGTATTTCTGCCTTTCTTCGGTCGTCCTCTGTTTCGGTGCCATCGTGGTCAACGAGTGACTGAATAGGGGATTTAGATCCGCTTACCGATTTTACATATGACCAAAACTTTTTAGGGTTCTTGTTTAGATTGTTTGCCAATGTTTTATGTTCGAATTCGTTGAATGCTTCTCTCATTGCTCTCTTTACGCTCTTTTTCGCTTCGTTCAGCTTTTCCTTATCAGCTATGATTCGACTACTCTTAAACCTATGATGAAGCTTTCTTTGTTTCCGTAGTACCTTTCGTACATGATTGTTATACCACGGTGGATCTTTCCCCTCGCTTTGGACCTTAGTCGGTACGAACTTATCTAAGGCGTACTGGACGATGTTTCTGAATTTTTTCCATTTTTGTTCCACATCCTCTTCCTCAGAAATGAACGTTTGATGGTGGTCACTCAGATATTCTGCGATTTGTGCCCTATCACTCTTGTTAAGCAAATATATTTTCCTTCCTTTCTTGGCATTTCTTATTACACTTGTAGTCATTGATGCAACCACTGACTTATGATCACTGATACCCTCTTCTACATTCACGGAGTCGAAAAGTTCCGGTCTATTTGTTGCTATGAGGTCTAAAACGTTAGCTTCACGAGTTGGTTCTCTAACTATCTGCTCGAAGTAATTCTCGGACAAGGCAGTCAGGATAACGTCACAAGAGTCTCTGTCCCTGGCTCCAGTTCTGATTGTGTGACTATCCCATTCTATACCTGGTAGATTGAAGTCTCCCCCTATTACAATAGTATGATCACGAAACTTCTTCACGACGTTCTGCAGGTTCTCTCTGAGGCGCTCAACTACTACGGTTGCTGATGCAGGTGGTCTATAGAAGCATCCGACTATCATATCTGACCCACCTTTGATACTTAACTTAACCCAGATTATTTCACATTCGCATTCGCTAATAACTTCACTGGATATTATTGAATTCTTTACTGCTATAAATACTCCTCCACCATTGGCGTTTATCCTATCCTTGCGGTATATATTACATAGTACCGCTCTTTATGGGCGACCCGAAGGCTCAGAGCTTGCAGCCTAAGAGTGTCATACCAACCACCACACGTTTTTCACGTTCCACTGTCTATGTAATAAAGGAATGCAGAGTGGCCGAAACTTCGCTATCCAATCTCTGTCTCTGCACATCTGTACTACGCTTCGATGCGTCATTAATCGACGTTTAGTATTATTGTTCTTTCAGGAGTGCTAGTTCTGCAAGGTTCGCAGAAGAGCTTCTGTAAAGTTTGGAAGGTAGGAGACGAGATACTGGCAGAAGTAAAGCTGTGAGTACCGGGCGTGAGTCGTGCTTCGGTAGCTCAGATGGTAGAGCACTTGCCCGCGAAAGGCAAAGGTCCCGAGTTCGAGTCTCGATCGGGCACACAGTTTTAATCTGCCAGGAAGTTTCATGTTTTACATAGTTGTTTTGTTTCTACCATTGGCTATTTTATCCACATTTAGAATAAGTTTGCAAATATCCCGCCAGAGTGCACTAGACTACCGTAACTACAGGGCTCTCTAACCGTAACAACAGTACTTCCATCTAGCGAGAGTTTCATAAGTGATTAGAGGGCAAAGCGCGCGAAATTTGTCCCGTGACTTCACTTTCCTTGCTTGCTGATGCTGACTGCTTTTGTCGATATCGTGTGATATTAGCAAGTTTCTTTTTTGGAGTGTATTTTACAAGATTTTAGTGAGTTTTACTTGCTTGTGAATATCTGCGACATACCGCGAATGTGAAACCAGCGCAATATGAATTCAGTGTGCAATTTAATAGGTAAAAACTTGGAACACGGCCATAGGATGCAAGTGAAAGAACTTGGTGCACCCAGACCCGATCTAAAGATCAATCAAGAACAGAAACAGTGCAAATCTAGGCAAGTATACAAACGCAGTTTTAATAGAGCAATGTACGATGCAGCTGAGTGGTTGTGTGGTTGTGAAGTGAAAAATGCATTTTTCTGTTTCACCTGTCTTCGTACAAATAGTACTGATAGCGCCTGGACTGAAACTGGTATCACTGACTTACGGAAGTTTCACGCAAAGGTGAAAAAACATAATTCCAGCGAAAAACATTTAACTTCGAGCTTTGGAGGTAAACTACAATAAACGCCTTAAATTTAGAACTGAAAACACCAAAAATATTAAGCAGGCGCAAAGTTAACATTCATCGCATTAAAGATCTCTCCGAAACGCGTCTTTTCATATGATTTGCTGCAAAGTGTCAGAAAATGTAATGATGACGTATAAAAACACTAACCAAAGATTTTAACTCGAAGTTAGCTTCTAATGATATTTAATAAATACCTGATTATAGAAGACACAGTACGTAACATTATGGGTAGAGAGTGATCTGCCCACCCCCCTCCCCCTGAATTCTTAGTTGTTTATCTCAGACTAATCTGTAACGTAACCAGAGGTCTATATTGGCTCCGATTGATAAATGCCGCAGCCTTCCCCAGTATAGAAACCACGAGCCGCGCCTGCTCGGAGGTAACGGTGAATTGGCCGTTATGCATTCGGGAAATAAAGCGGGTGGTACCGTGCTAAATGAGCCACCCAACGGATGGCAGGGATAGGAAAATGGCCGTCGTGTTGAACGAGTCCAGGAGCGCGCATGTTAACGCGGTTGCAACCCCCTGACGCGGCGTGTAATAACCCGTTTATTGTTAACGGGAAAGTCAGAGAGCCGGTGGACGGCGGCTATGTCCCGGCCGCCGGCGGAAGCTCCACGCCGCGCTGGCGGCTGTTTGCGTGACGTCACGGCCGTGACGCGCCGCCATCTTCCGCGTGCTGCCACTGGCGCGCGCGTGCGTGCGGTAGCTCAGTGTCGCGTCCGCCTACGCCGGCTACACCGCCCACACCGCCCACGCCGCAGCACAACAGGTAAAGGCCGCCCGACCCGCGAACCACTTTGCGCTTACGCTGTTGCCGCTGTGACCGTTTCCGGATTTTACGTCGTAATTCGCTTCGGACTCCTGTTTCGAAAGCCGCCCCCCTCGTAATCATTATGACGCAATATGAAACAATCGTTCGCTTTCCTCGGTAGCATCGATTACACGCGTCTCGTTGGCTTTAAACTTCACGAAACGGCTTGCGTGTCCTACAATCTACAGCCACCGGATGGTTATACGAGAGTGCGGATTATCACAGAGGTCCATTGTGGGCTGTAATTAACGATTTCTTTTTATTCTGAGTCATCAGTTTCCTGACTGGGCCGGCCGGAGTGGCTGAGCGCTACAGTCTGGAACCGCGCGACCGCTACGGTCGCAGGTTCGAATCCTGCCTCAGGCGTGGATGTGTGTGATGTCCTTAGGTTAGTTAGGTTTAAGTAGTTCTAAGTTCTAGGGGACTGATGACCTCATAAGTTCTAAGGGACTGATGACCTCAGAAGTTAAGTCCCATAGTGCTTAGAGCCATTTGATTTTTTTTTTTTCTGACTAGTTTGATGCGGCCCGTCACGAATTCCTCTCCTGCGCTAACATCTTCATCTCAGAGTAGCACTTGTAACCTCCGTCCTCAATTACTTGCTGTCCGCATCTCGTGACCTCGCGGTCGCGTTCTCGCTTCCCGAGCCCGGGGTCCCGGGTTCGATTCCCGGCGAGGTCAGGGATTTTCACGTGCCTCGAGATGACTGGGTGTTTGTGTTGTCCTCATCGTTCCATCATCATTCATGAAAGTGGCGAGATTGGACTGAGCAAAGGTTGGAAATTTGTACCGGTGCTGATAATCGCGCAGTTGAGCGCCCCACAAACCAATAATAATAATAATAATCACGAATTACTTGCTGGATGTATTTCAATCTCAGTCTTGGTCTACAGTTTTTGCCCTCTGCAGCTACCTCTAGTACCATGGAAGTCAGTCCATGATCTGTCAACAGATGCGACATCATCCTACCCCTTCTCCTTATCAGTGTTTTCCATATATTCCTTTACTCTCCGATTCTGAGCATAACCTCCTCATTCGTTACCTTGTCAGTCCACCTAATTTTCAGCATTCGCCTGTAGCACCGCATCTCAAATGCTTCCAATCTCTTCTGTTCCGGTTTCCCCACTGTCCATGTTTTACCTTCAATGCTGTGCTCAGAACGTATATTCTCAGGAATTTCTTCCTCAAATTAAGGCCTATGTTTGGTACTAGTAGACTTCTCTTGCCTAGGAATGCCCTTTTAGCCATTGCTAGTCTTCTTTTGATGTCCTTACTTAGTCCATCTTTGGTTATTTTACTGCTTAAGAAGCAGAATTCCTTAACTTCATCTACTTCGTGACCATCAATCCTAATGCTAATTTTCTCGCTGTTCTCATTTCTGCTACTTCTGCGTACGGCAGCGAACCTTCAAGTATATGTTAATGCATTAGTGCGGAACCAATTTGCGCAGAAAAAAAATTAGTTCCTATTCCGGCGACCAAGAGCAAATCTGGCAGAGTGAATGCAAGAAGGACGTATAAAAATGTTTGCATATCCAATACCGGGTGATCAAAAAGTCAGTATAAATTTGAAAACTTAATAAACCACGGAATAATGTAGATAGAGAGGTAAAAATTGACACACATGCTTGGAATGACGTGGGGTTTTATTAGAACAAAAAAAGTTCACAAAATGGCCGACAGATGGCGCTGGACAGCAAAACGTCAGTAACTGCTACCGTGACGGGTGAGAGGTACGCCGATATGTTATAGAATTGCATCATCCCCAGCCTGGCTGATAAACACCTCCTGGAACGTACGATGTTAGTGCAGGATGGCGCTCCACCCCGTATTGCTAGACGCGTGAAAGATCTCTTGCGCGCGTCGTTTGGTGATGATCGTGTGCTCAGCCGCCACTTTCGTCATGCTTGGCCTCCCAGGTCCCCAGACCGCAGTCCGTGCGTTTATTGGCTTTGGGGTTACCTGAAGTCGCAAGTGTATCGTGATCGACTGACATCTCTAGGGATGCTGAAAGAAAACATCCGACGCCAATGCCTCACCATAATTCCGGACATGCTTTACAGTGCTGTTCACAACATTATTCCTCGACTACAGCTGTTGTTGAGGAATGGTGGTGGACATATTGAGCATTTCCTGTAAAGAACATCATCTTTGCTTTGTCTCACTTTATTATGCTAATTATTGCTATTCTGATCAGATGAAGCGCCATCTGTCGGACATTTTTGAACTTCTCTATTTTTTTGGCTCTAATAAAAACACGTGTCATTCCAAGCATGTGTGTCAATTTGTAGCTCTCTATCTACATTACTCCGTGATTTATTTAGTTTTCAAATTTATACTGACTTTTTGATCACCCGGTAGATTAGGAACGGGAAGGGGCAGAAACGGTCGAACAAGTGAGCAAGGCATAATGTTGATTTTACTCGTGTTACTAACCAACACTTTCACAATTTGTTTAATGTGAGCACTGGAGACGTCGACGAGGATCTGCATCCCTAAAACAACGTGATCAACATTGCTCACAGCCGTTCTGGTGGATTCTGAACATTGTGTTCCTGTAAACTGCCTTTCAGATCACTTAGTGGCCGAACTTGTCCCTCGTAAACGCGTTCTTTCAGATATCAACATACCCGGAAAGTCATATGGATTAGTATCAGACGATCTTCAAGGCCATGTACATGGAAAATCTCTGCAGATAACATGTTCGTTGCGTTAAGCACGTCTCACTGGACGAGCGACATGAGGTGTTGCCCCGTCTTGCATGAAAACAATGGTTTCCACACAGTTGGTCTCTTCCAAAGCAGGAATCACTTGCTGTACAAGGAGGTCTCGGTAACGTGCAGGCGTCACGGTACACCTGACAGACCCTCTTGGTGTGATCTGTTCAAACAACAACGGACAGAGAGTGAAGGTGTTTGTGAATATGCACCACACAGTTGCCGGCTACTGTGATCGAGCGGTTCTAGGCGCTTCAGTCCGGAACCGCGCTGCTGCTACGGTTGCAGGTTCGAATCCTACCTTCGGCAGGTTAGTTCGGTTTAAGCAATTCTAGATCTAGGGGACTGATGACGTCAAATGTTAAGTCCCATAGTGCTTAGAGCCATTTGAACCCCATAGTCACATACGGCGAGTGCAATGGCTCTTCGTGCAAAACTTGCGGTTCAACAGTATCCCAAATTCGGCACTTCTGTGTATTCACTGCACCCTGTACTGTAAAATGTACCTCGTTACTCCACAGAATATTGCCCAGCCACATGTCACCAACTTGGATCCGTGCCAGAACCCGATGACGAAACTCAGAACATTACTATTGATCTCGAGTTTTCAATTGCTGTAACGTCTGGATCTTGTAAGGACTTTTTTTTTTTATCAGTCTACTGACTGGTTTGATGCGGCCAGCCACGAATTCCTTTCCTGTGCTAACCTCTTCATCACACAGTAGCACTTGCAGCCTACGTCCTCAATTATTTGCTTGACGTATTCCAATCTCTGTCTTCCTCTACAGTTTTTGCCCTGTACAGCCCGCTCTAGTACCATGGAAGTCATTCCCTCATGTCTTAGCAGATGTCCTATCATCCTGTCCCTTCTCCTTATCAGTGTTTTCCACATATTCCTTTCCTCTCAGATTCTGCGTAGAACTTCCTCATTCCTTATCTTATCAGTCCACCTAATTTTCAACATTCGTCTATAGTACCACATCTCAAATGCTTCGATTCTCTTCTGTTCCGGTTTTCCCACAGTCCATGTTTCACTACCATACAATGCTGTACTCCAGACGTACATCCTCAGAAATTTCTTCCTCATATTAAGGCCGGTATTCGATACTAGTAGACTTCTCTTGGCCAGAAATGCTTTTTTTGCCATAGCGAGTCTGCTTTTGATGTCCTCCTTGCTCCGTCCGTCATTGGTTATTTTACTGCCTAGGTAGCAGAATTCCTTGACTTCATTGACTTCTGTGACCATCAATCCTGACGTTAAGTTTCTCGCTGTTCTCATTTCTACTACTTCTCATTACCTTCGCCTTTCTCCGATTTACTCTCAAACCATACTGTGTACTCATTAGACTGTTCATTCCGTTCAGGAGATCATTTAATTCTTCTTCACTTTCACTCACGATAGCAATGTAAGGATACGAGTGTAAAATAGACCGAAAAAATTTCCCTACTGTTGACCATGGGACGCAGAATTCTCGTAGCACTGCACGACCACTGGCACTACCAGGAGCACGCGCTGCATCGTCAGTTACAGCAGCAGCAACCTCGTCAGTGAGTTCCACCTGGATGGCGTAAGGGATCCGCGATCCCATGAACATAGATGTTAGTATCCGACACGCAGGTCGGTAGCAGACAGGAGTCGATTGTCGAGCGCTGCAGGAGGCAGTGAGACTCAAGAATGGCGGTCGAGTGAATTGTAAACAGGAAATTCGCCGGAGTACGACAAATGAGCGCGTCCCCCTGATCGTCGTGGGGTTGACCCTCATCGATGCCGATTCGCGAGTGATGTGAAACCAGAAGTGACAAGTGCTGAATTACGTGTTTCGCCTCAACCGCGTCGGCCAGCAACAACCATGGATTGCAGTGAGGATTGTTGTGAATGTTAACCATCAGCATTGCGTGTGACGAAGTACCTAAAGCCAGTTACCAATAAAAGATATAACCGTAATTAAAAGTGTAAGGCGAGGGTAGCAGCAACTGCCTCAGAATTTGTGTTGTTGTTGTTGTTGTTATTGTGGTCTTCAGTCCTGAAACTGGTTTGATGCAGCTTTCCATGCTACTCTATCCTGTGCAAGCTTCTTCATCTCCCAGTACCTACTTCAACCTACATCCTTCTGTATCTGCTTAGTGTATTCATCTCTTGGTCTCCCTTTACGATTTTTACCCTCCACGCTGCCCTCCAATATTAAATTGGTGATCCCTTGATGCTTCAGAACAAGTCCTACCAACCGATCCCTTCTTCTTGTCAAGTTGTCCCACAAACTCCTCTCCTCCCCAATTCTATTCAATACTTCCTCATTAGTTACGTGATCTACCCATCTAATCTTCAGCATTCTTCTGTAGCATCACATTTCGAAACCTTCTATTCTCTTCTTGTCCAGACTATTTATCGCCCATGTTTCACTTTCATACATGGCTATACTCCATACAAATACTTTCAGAAATGACTTCCTGACACTCAAATCAATACTCGATGTTAACAAATTTCTCTTCTTCGGAAACGCTTTCCTTGCCATTGCCAGTCTACATTTTATATCCTCTCTACTTCGACCATCATTAGTTATTTTGCTCCCCAAATAGCAAAACTCCTTTACTACTTTAAGTGTCTCATTTCCTAATCTAATTTCCTCAGCATCACCTGATTTAATCTGACTACATTCCATTATCCTCGTTTTGCTTTTGTTGATGTTCATGTTATATCCTCCTTTCAAGACACTGTCCATTCCGTTCAACTGCTCTTCCAAGTCCTTTGCTGTCTCTGACAGAATTACAATGTCATCGGCGAACCTCAAAGTTTTTATTTCTTCTCCATGGATTTTAATACCTACTCCGAAATTTTCTTTTGTTCCCTTTACTGCTTGCTCAATATACAGATTGAATAACATCGGGGAGAGGCTACAACCCTGTCCCACTCCTTTCCCAACCCCTGCTTCCCTTTCATGCCCCTCGACTCTTATAACTGCCATCTGGTTTCTGTACAAATTGTAAATAGCCTTTCGCTCCCTGTATTTTATACCTGCCACCCTCAAAATTTGAAAGAGAGTATTCCAGTCAACATTGTCAAAAGCTTTCTCTAAGTCTACAAATGCTAGAAACGTGGGTTTGCCTTTCCTTAATCTTTCTTCTAAGATAAGTCGTAAGGTCAGTATTGCCTCACGTGTTCCAGTGTTTCTACGGAATCCAAACTGATCTTCCCCGAGGTCGGCTTCTACTAGTTTTTCCATTCGTCTGTAAAGAATTCGTGTTAGTATTTTGCAGCTGTGGCTTATTAAACTGATTGTTCGGTAATTTTCACATCTGTCAACACCTGCTTTCTTTGGGATAGGAATTATTATATTCTTCTTGAAGTCTGAAGGTATTTCGCCTGTTTCATACATCTTGCTCACCAGATGGTAGAGTTTTGTCAGGACTGGTTCTCCCAAGGCCGTCAGTAGTTCCAATGGAATGTTGTCTACTCCCGGGGCCTTGTTTCGACTCGTGTCTTTCAGAGCTCTGTCAAACTCTTCACGCAGTATCGTATCTCCCATTTCATCTTCATCTACATCCTCTTCCATTTCCATAATATTGTCCTCAAGTACATCGCCCTTGTATAGACCCTCTATATACTCCTTTCACCTTTCTGCTTTCCCTTCTTTGCTTGAACTGGGTTTCCATCTCAGCTCTTGATATTCATACAAGTCGTTCTCTTATCTCCAAAGGTCTCTTTAATTTTCCTGTAGGCAGTATGTATCTTACCCCTAGTGAGATAAGCCTCTACATCCTTACATTTGTCCTCTAGCCATCCCTGCTTAGCCATTTTGCACTTCTTGTCGATCTCATTTTTGAGACGTTTCCCTTTTTGCCTGCTTCATTTATTGCATTTTTATATTTTCTCCTTTCATCAATTAAATTCAATATTTCTTCTGTTACCCAAGAATTTCTACTAGTCCTCGTCTTTTTACCTACTTGATCCTCTGCTGCCTTCACTACTTCATCCCTCAAAGCCACCCATTCTTCTTCTACTGTATTTCGTTCCCCCATTCCTGTCAATTGTTCCCTTGTGCTCTCCCTGAAACTCTGTACAACCTCTGGTTCTTTCAGTTTATCCAGGTCCCATCTCCTTAAATTCCCACCTTTTTGCAGTTTCTTCAGTTTTAATCTACAGGTCATAACCAATAGATTGTGGTCAGAGTCCACATGTGCCCCTGGAAATGTCTTACAATTTAAAACCTGGTTCCTATATCTCTATCTTACCATTATATAATCTTTCTGATACCTTTTAGCATCTCCAGGGTTCTTCCATGTATACAACCTTCTTTCATGGTTCTTAAACCAAGTGTTACCTATGATGTTTTGTGTGTTAGTAGAAAATATATATTGATTTGTACTATGGTCTTTAATAATTGACAAAGTTTCAATCATTAACTATTCCGTCTCAGAACAGCCGCATTCGGTTGAAATACCCCCGAAACCATAGCAGAAAAACAGATAGCCTTTCACGCACTAAGCACACGGTCACATAATCATAATAATCAACTGTTTGGCGGCTTCGGTAAATCACACAAAACACAATAAAGGGCAAAACGGGAGTGTTTCAATGGGACGCCTTCCTTTTCCAGGTGCCACACAAACCTCAACCATGTTTTCTACATTCGTTGTCATCTTCTTTAAACCATCCTCAGGTCTTTGTTAAATGCTGCTGTTCACATAAAACAATTTCACTGACAGCAAACGGCCGGTTTTCTAGTTAGCCTGACTGATCGCCCACGGTATGACCTGTCAAATGACAGCGTGGATGTCCTTCCGTTTAGTGTGCAAACCACTGAAAAGTGGATGACAGAGGTCTAAGGCGCTGCAGTCATGGACTGTGCGGCTGGTCCCCATGGGTGTGTGTGTTTGTCCTTAGGATAATGTAGATTAAATAGTGTGTAAGCTTAGGGACTGATGACCTTAGCAGTTAAGTCCCATAAGATTTGACACACATTTGAACATTTTTGGATGACAGAGGATGTTTAGCATTGTTCTGCATTATATGGTTTCTTGCCACTACATCCGCTGTTCAACTCCTCCAGGCGCGCTGTAATTAGTGTAATGTGTTTTTAGCGGTCCTTACGGGACTGGTACATTATGGGCAGTACGGTGCAATCGAAACGAATTGTGTTCGTAAGTAGCAGTTCCATTGCATTCGTTTGATCAGTCTCCAGCAAGACAGCAGCACAGGTGTTACCATCAACAAACGAAGACGCCATGTAACAGGTAGACGTCCGTAGTACTCCGTAGTTCATTGCGTGGTAAACATGTCATTTTCCCAAGAGCAACTGGTATTCGTTGTTAAAGTGTGTTGGTAGTGGTTCGTATGCACGTGGTGTAAGTACATTTTGTGGGAAATATCCAGGTGCCGTTGCACGGAACAGTATAACAATCATCATTCACTTGAGGCCTTATTACCGTTGGAATGCGGGGTCGGACTTGCTACTATTGATTTACCAGTGGGAGTTGCAGAGGGTGACTGGATGCCCTTCCTGCCGCCACCTCGAACACCCTGGGACGTAATTGTACCCCATCTGTTTGCGTCTAGTGTAAGCCGTGGAAGAGTGCGAACGTGTTTCAAATGTCTGCGAATCGTGTAACTGAGGCGGAACGTGGGGACCAGCCCGGCATTCACCTAGTGGGATGTGGAAAACCGCCTAAAAACCACATCCAGGCTGGCCGGCACCGCCGGGTGGATTCGATCCGGGGCCGTCGCGCCTGCCCTAGTCCAGGAAGCAGCGCGCTTTAGCCCTCTGGGCTACCCTGGTGGGTACTGAACAATCTAAAACGGTTCAAATGGTTCTGAGCACAATGGGACTTAACATCGGAGGTCATCAGTCCCCTAGAACTTAGAACTACTTAAACCTAACTAACCTAAGGACATAACATACATCCATGCCCGAGGCAGGATTCGAACCTGCGACCGTAGCGGTCACGCGGTTCTAGACTGAAGCACCTAGAACAATATAACAATAACGAGTTTATTTGCCCATTTCTGAAAAAAAAAACTTGTCGTTGCAGATAAGAAGAGAAACGGAAGAGGCCGGCCGCGGTGGTCTAGCGGTTCTAGGCGCGCAGTCCGGAACCGCGCGACTGCTACGGTCGCAGGTTCGAATCCTACCTCGGGCATGGATGTGTGTGATGTTCTTAGGTTAGATAGGTTTAAGTAGTTCTAAGTTCTAGGGGACTGATGACCACAGAAGTTAAGTGCTCAGAGCCATTTGAACCATTTGAGAAACGGAAGACCGCCTATTTTTGGCGCCCACGGAAATGGCTGGATGAAATGAAGCTTGTTCCGTTGCGTTAGCCTTAAAAACTTTTGAGGACACCATCTATCCAAACACAGATTTCGTATTGTAGCGCTTGAAAAGGTATGCAGAAATTAAAATCTCGTACGTGTAATGTGCGTAACTCCCAAGAAATGGAGGCGCCGGATGAACAAAAGAGTATTGTACATGATTTCGGTGAACTGTTGGCATCCAGGGAATCACAGAGTTCGGCCTTGTTTTTTTCAGTGATAAGGCGGGGTTCTTTGAGTGATATGACATGATTTCAGCTTGGTGGATACGTAAAACACAGTAAGTTGGTCAAGACAAAAATCGACACGTCTTTAATGAAAGCACCTTGCAGTGTCTGAAAATTGGAGTGTGGTGCAACGTATCGCGTCGTCGAATAGTGTGCCCTCATTTTCTTTGAAACTACGATGCCCAGTCTTGTGCAGAAGACATCGCTATACAGGTTATTTATCTTCTTGAGGCAGATGAACGGTATTGTTGTTTGCAAAAGGACGGTGCTGCCTGTCATACATAATGAAACAGTGCATTTCGTAAGAGAATTTTTTAGTGGTCTATTCATCTGTAGAGGGTTATGGCCCTTGCGTTCGCAAGATTTAATGTCTGCGGAGTTCTCCCTGTAGTGATCTCTCTATCGACTGGTCTTTAAAAAAGGCGACACATACGGACGGAAATAAACATCACCATAACAACAGAGATCAACACCGCCAGTGCTCTCTAAAGTGGCTGCAAACATCGTGAAACGAGTTCGTACTGTGTCACTGAACTGGGCAACCATTTTGAGCGTACGTCATAAACAATGTGTATGAGGTAATAATACACTGGTAGATTCCTCACGTAATGCTGGTTCTTGAATCTTGGTTGTGGGCTTTCGCAGTGCAAACGTCTTCAAACGTCTGTCAGTTCATGTTTTTCAAAGTTCCCCTCACCCTCTGACGTCATTCAGACAAACCGTGACCATACTTGGCGCTCTTGTTTGTATACATTCATTATCTACTGCTTCTTCTGTTTGGAATAAAGCTGGAGCAGTATTCCAAGATAGAACTCACGAGGGATTTGTAAGCAGTCTCACTTGTAGACTGGCTACATTTTCCCTGTTTCCCTTCCAATGAACTGACGTGTCTGACCTGCCTTAATTATGTCTGAGCCTGTGTGTTTATCCCCTCTTGTATCCCTACAAATTGTTTCTCGCTGATATTAGACAACTTCATCCAGTTGGGACTCATTGAGGTTGTAGTTACAGGGTACCAATCGCCGCCTCTTAATGAGCCGCACGAGTTTACTTTTCTGACCGTTAAAAGCAGGTAGCCAATCCTTACACCACTTCGAAATCTTATCCAGATTTAACTGAATATTTTTCTACTTTTCTGTGATAGCACCGGATACTACAAATAAATATCGGGGTTTTAAGGCTTTCTATACAGCAGTTGAACGGAATGGACAGTGTCTTGAAAGGAGGATATAAGACGAACATCAACAAAAGCAAAACGAGAATAATGGAATGTAGTCGAATTAAGTCGAGTTGATGCTGAGGGAATTAGATTAGGAAATGAGACCCTTAAAGTAGTAAAGGAGTTTTTCTATTTGGGGAGCAAAATAACTGATGATGGTCGAAGTAGAGAGGATATAAAATGTAGACTGGCAATGGCAAGGAAAGCGTTTCTGAAGAAGAGAAATTTGTTAACATCGAGTATAGATTTAAGTGTCAGGAAATGGTTTCTGAAAGTATTTGTATGGAGTGTAGCCATGTATGGAAGTGAAACATGGATGATAAATAGTTTGGACAAGAAGAGAATAGAAGCTTTCGAAATGTGGTGCTACAGAAGAATGGTTCGTAGGACATGTTCTGAGGCATCAAGGGATCACAAATTTAGTATTGGAGGGCAACGTGGAGGGTAAAAATCGTAGAGGGAGACCAAGAGATGAATACTCTAAGCAGATTCAGAAGGATGTAGGTTGCAGTAGATAATGGGAGATGAAGAAGCTTGCACAGGATAGAGTAGCTTGGAGAGCTGCATCAAACCAGTCTCTGGACTGAAGACCACAACAACAAAACGTAAATAATACGTTCCATATTTTTTGAATTGCTTCACATGAAGCTGCAAACTGCAAGTATCTATGACTTATTATATTGCATTTGGAAATCAGGTAGACACCTTGCACATTTTAATTTCCCTGCACATTTCCATTCGCCTTCACTTATGAAATCAGTGTACGTCCGTCCCTTTCCATGTCGCTTCTTACTATACCGCTGAATATTCAAACGTTGTGACACACCCCGCAGATGTTGACCACAAATCTTTTGACCACATAAAATTAAGTTTCTACTCTTTTCGGTCTAAAAAGAAAAGTTAATGTGTATAATACGTTGTCCAACCTAAACCATTGAGGCAATTGACCTGAATAGCGGGAAAGGTGAATAAGGATCTTAGTTTTTCCGAGAGAATTCTGGGCAAGTACAGTTGATTTCTTAACGAGACTGTTGCAGTATTCAAGTGTGATCTAATTCAAGTTAATTTATGAATAATATCCAGCTACACTGCTGTGTAAGTCGTTTATATTTTATCTCATTCACAATGAGCCCATTTCGGCAAATTGCCATCGTCAGGTGCTCTGTAAATACATAAATAAGCGATGGTCTCAATATAAAGGTTTTGTAACTGTGATCTGAAATTTTGTAATATATCATTAGTTGTTTTACCTTACACCTAACATCCTTGCTGTCATGTCCTGTCTGTTTTGGAAATATTACTTTCTCCCAGGTGTAGAGTGGAGATGTATATCAGATGTTACTTGTTCTCCAAATATGTTACTTTTCTAACAGTTGGAAAACAAGTAACATCTGATATATGTATCTCCACTCTGCACCTGGGAGAAAGTAATAATTCCAAAGCAGACAGGACATGATAGCAACGATGTTACATGTAAGGTAAAACAACTAATGATATACAGGGTGTCCGAAAAGTCTTTCCCTGATTACATAAATTGATGACTCAGGCTAGAAGTAAGATACAAATATGAAACTGGTGTCTAATTGTTTACAAACTATCAAAGCTTTATCACACATCAGTAAACTTCCCCATGAGCACCCTTGGTAGCACGTAGCACATCTACGCGATATTCAATTTCCGTCCACACATTAGCCAACATCACTGGAGGGATCGATTCAACGATTGTGGTTATCCGTTGCCGCAGGGTTTCAAGATCTGGTACACGTGTTCGGTAGACCTCGTCCTTGACATAACCCCGTAGAAATAAGTCTAATGGGGTTATGTCAGGAGAGCGTGGACGCCAAACCGTTGGCCCATCACGACCAATCCATCGCCCAGGAAAGGTCATATCGAGATAGGCACCGATCCTGTGTTCTTGAACCTCTCATACCAGGCTTTAATGCTCTTGACATCAGGTGGATTCCTTCCAAATGTTGTCTGGAAGTGTCTCTGCACTGTGGTTGGTGATCGTGTCTCATGGCACCACAGGACACACTGTGCCTTCTCCTGATTGGTCAACATGGCTTCTTGGGCAATGCACCTCATCCACTACTTCCGTACTGCGAACCTAAAACAGAAAAAAAACTTTGATAGTTGTAAACAATTATACACAAGTTTCATATTTGTGTCTTACTTCTAGCCTGAGTTACCAATTTATGTAATCAGGGAAAGACTTTTCGGACACCCTGTATTATAACTTTAAAGATTATAGTTACAAAACCATTACAATAAGACCACCGCTTATCTATGTATTTACAGAGCACCTGACGGTGGCAATTAACCGAAATGGGCTCATTGTGAATGAGATAAAATATAAACAGCTTACATAGCAGTGTAGCTGGATATTATTCATTAATAACCATGTCGATAGAAAGACATATTTTGCACTGCGGGGCCCAAAGAACAAAAGCTAATATAAGGTACTGCTCCAGTGTTTGCGCACCTTAACAGTTGGAGCGCTCATGAAACGTAAAATTGTGCGCTCTGTTTAAGAGTATTTCTTACGTATTGTTTCTTTCTTGTCTCAATGGTTCTAATGATGTCGGAACGCTTCCAGTTTATAAAATAAAAAAATACATTGTGACAAATAATCATGTTAATTGTTAAGAGTTTAGTCGTGAATATCTGGAACATGTCGCTTTGTATAAACATTTAGAGGTAATACTATCAGTTACGCCCAGACGAAAAGACCTTGTGGCGTTGTATGTAATCGCAGTGGGTGAATGTGTTTATCTAGAAATAGTATGTCATATTTGCAGTTGAACAAGCGGAGTTAACATCTTCGCAGTAACTTCTTCATTTCTGGAGAGTTTTTTCCGCAGTTCGTTGCATAATGGATTCCGCCTAGTTTTAGCACAAACAGCGATTATCCAATTTCTTCGCGCAGAATGGAGCATACGTCACAAATTTGTCGCAGGATGAAAGACGCGTTCGGAGAGCAACGGGTCGCATGTCGCTCAATATTCCAGTGGTGTCTGCGTTATGAGGCGAGACGTGCAGACATCGGAGATACGTCACGCGCTGGGCAGGCGCACGGTCTCACCAGCGGTGCAGCGATTTCGGCTGTGCAGCAGTTCATGCGCGTCACAGCATTTGTCAGTGCTGCTGAACTGGCGGTAACCGGAGCAACTGTGCATCACATAAGCCGCGAGAAGCTCCGTTATGGCGATGTTTGTCCACAATGGGCGCGCAAGCATCTTTCAGACAATCAGAAGACGCCGATAGTGCGTGTGTTTGCCTGACCTATCGGCTGAGATACGCGGAGCCAGGAAACTGGTGAAACACGGTGTCACTAGTTCGACTGTGCCTTCAAACGGATGAGCACGGTGTGGCAGCACCGCACGATATGGCCACTCTGCCCCGAAGGCCGGAAAAGTGACGACCACTCATCGAGTGACCAGCATGGGGTGCAACAGTTGGAACCAGTTGCTGCGGTTCGAGTAGGCCATCAACATCAATCGCAGGGACGAGCTGTCGAATGGGATAGTGCTTCAACGGTTCAACGCTAAACAGCATGTGGCTAAGAAGACCCTCGCGTTCCTCCAAAGATTTCGGTGGGATGTGCTGGAGCTTCCTCCTTACAGCCCCGCATCTACGATATTTCTGTACCGGGGCGAAAACTTGATAGTGACGTCCCTGCCCCCTCCCACTGGAGCGTTTGAAGAAGTACATCAAAAATGTAAAAAAAAAATCAACGTTATAAAAATATATTCGTTTTGTAGCATACATCTTTCTGAAGAGTTTGATACATAAAACATACACTACTGGCCATTAAAATTGCTACACCACGAAGATAACCTGCTACAGACGCGAAATTTAACCGACAGGGAGAAGATCCTGTGATATGCAAATGATTAGCTTTTCAGAGCATTCACACAAGGTTGGCGCTGGTGGCGACACCTACAACGTGCTGACATGAGGAAAGTTTCCAAACGATTTCTCATACACAAACACCAGTTGACTGGCGTTGCCTGGTGAAACGTTGTTGTGATGCCTCGTGTAAGGAGGAGAAATGCGTACCATCACGTTTCCGACTTTGATAAAGGTCGGATTGTAGCCTATCGCGATTGCGGTTTATCGTAACGCGACGTTGCTGGTCTCGTTGGTTGAGATCCAATGACTGTTAGCAGAATATGGAATCGGTGGGTTCATTAGGGTAATACGGAACGCCATGCTGGATCCCAACGGCCTCGTATCACTAGCAGTCGATATGACAGGCATCTTATCCGCATGGCTGTAACGGATCGTGCAGCCACGTCTTGATCCCTGAGTCAACAGATGGGAATGTTTGCAAGACAACAACTTTCTGCACGAACAGTTCGACAACGTTTGCATCAGCATGGACTATCAGCTCGGAGACCGTGGCTGCGGTTACCCCTGACGCTCCATCACAGACAGGAGCGCCTGCGATGGTGTACTCGACGACGACCCTGGGTGCACGAATGGCAAAACGTCATTTTTTTCGGATGAATCCAGGTTCTGTTTACAGCATCATGATGGTCGCATCCGTGTTTGGCGACATCGCGGTCAACGCACATTGGAAGCGTGTATTCGTCATCGCCATACTAGCATACCACATGGTATGGGGTGCCATTGGTTACCCGTCTCGGGCACCTCTCATCATTCGATCCCAGCGAAACCCTACATTTCAGTAGGGTAATGCACGACCGCATATTGCAGGTCCTGTACGGGCCTTTCTGGATACAGAAAATGTTCGACTGCTGGCCTGGCCAGCACATTCTCCAGATCTCTCACCAGTTGAAAACGTCTGGTCAATGGTGGCCGAGCAACTGGCTCGTCACAATACGCCAGTCACTACTCTTGATGAACTGTGGTATCGTGTTGAAGCTGCATGGGCAGCTGTACCTGTACACGCCATCCTAGCCCTGTTTGACTCAACCAGGCGTATCAAGGCCGTTATTAGGGCCAGAGGTGGTTGTTCTGGGTACTGATTTCTCAGGCTCTATGCACCCAAATTGCGTGAAAATATAATCACATGTCAGTTCTTGTATAATATATTTGTCCCATGTATACCCGTTTATCATCTGCATTTCTTCTCTGCATTTGTTGTTGGTGTAGCAATTTTAATGGCCAGTAGTGTATATGTTTGAGGAAAAGTAAGCCATGTTATTTGGTCTTAAGTGTGCCAAAGTGCAGTGCCACGCCTCTTCGCAGTGCATTCTTCCATCGCACGCCACTGCACTTCGCACTGTGGAATTCAGACTTGTATATTTTGCAGTAGAAGCCATCAAACCTATAATCAGGACAGTGGAAATTAAAATGTCATGTGGTGCCTCCCCTACTCCCAGTCGGCTGGTTTGACCCTACCCCCCCCCCCCCCAAAAAAGAACTCACAGTTTAATACTGGGTAGATTTATTTGTGTCTGGGAGAAAAAGAACTCTTCAGAAAATTTGCACTCGCTATTGCCTATTAGCTAATAACTTTCCTTTGTGTGGCATTATATATATATATATATATATATATATATATACGAAACGTAAAACCACTAAAGACAAGACAGAGGCAAGACAGTACACATTTTTTTTCAATCCTTACGTCCCAGCATTTTTTTCTTTCTATCTTGCTACAGATTTACGCGACGTACTTTCCTTTCTGCGAAAAAGTCTATTATCTCATCAAAGTTGGTCAAATGTTTTGCTGCATGAAAAATCAAACTGTTAATACGAATAGTACCCAAAAGTGCTGTTGATTACGTCTGTTTTCTCATTATCTGCTACGTAAAACGAAATAGGCCTTTCTAATATTGCAGCAATTGTAAGAAACCCGAAATAAGCGAGGCAGTTTTGGCACAAATGGCAATTTTCATCAACCTCTTTTACATAAATAACACTACAGAATATAATTCACGAAGTACCAATATCAATTGCCTATTAAGCCTGTTAAGCAATAAGTTTATGTTGGGACATAATTTCACATTTCATTCATATTTTTCCGTTTCTAAAGCATGAGATCGAAACGTAGTAGTAGTAGTAAAAAATTTTTTAATAAATTTAGGATCGTCATATTCTTCCAGATAATATGCGTCTTCTCCTTCCTCGTTCTGGAAAACAACCGTGTCATCACTAATTCTGCAACTATTCGTACAGTAGTCAAAACTTATTCTCCGCTTAAGTTCACTAACACTGCTAGAATCTCCGGTGCAGTTATCTCGCATTTGTTCTTCAATTAGGCATTATTACGTGTGCGTACAACGCGTTTTTCGCGCTGTTGCGACATAATCGGCTGCTAACCGGGGCTGTACTATTGGCCCTTAATAGTGTAGCTATCTGGCAAAATTTTCTGTCAAAATTTCATTTTCTAGGGTACCCCGACAAGGTAATAGTAATCTTTCCTACCTATTATTCCTGTTACTCGTTTATTTCGAGTCTGGTTGTCTGGATCTATGGACTTCGCTAATAATAATTACAATAACGCTTATCATTAGCACAGCCAATCAACCACATAAACAAACAGGGACTGGCATTCACCCGTTCGGATTTATTCAGGTCCACTCGTCCATCCCCGTCCTCTATTGTCTGCAGGAAAGTTTTTGTATTTTTAGATGCGAAGCATTCAAAAATCAGCTTATATTCGCTCAGAAATCAACTTAGAATGTGTTCAAAAATGTTCAAAAACCAACAGGGATGCGTTTCAAAATGGTATGAATAATCGATAGAACAACGTGCGCTGGATGCTAGGCGCTTTGTGCAACAAGGTTTCTTTCTTCGAGAATATTAATTTGACCCCCCCCCCCCCTTCCCCTGAAATTGCGCCCGGGGCAGATATCCCAGTTTGCTCCCTCCCCCCATAGATCGGGGCCTGCAGACCCGATATCTCTCCAGCTGACTCGAATTTTTTCGCCCCTTTAAACAATCTGTGAAAGGTCAGAGGGTCACCTGTAACAAGGAAGTGCAGGACACTGTTGAAAATTGGATCCGTCAGCAACCCAGAGTTCCTACACTGGAAGCCATTCTTTCCCAACCTACACACTGTATCAGTGTCAATGGCAACTATGTATAGTTATAGCACATGATCTGTAATTCTGTGGTTATTAAAACTTCTTTAAATTATAACTGTAGCCTTCTGTTCATTTGGGCACGCCTTGTTGTTGTTGTTGTTGTTGTTGCTGTTGTGGTCTTCAGTCCTGAGACTAGTTTGATGGAGCTCTCCATGCTACTCTTCATCTCCCAGTACCTACTGCAACCTACATCCTTCCGAATCTGCTTAGTGTATTCATCTCTTCGTCTCCCTATACGATTTTTAACCTCCACGCTGCCCTCCATTACTAAATTGCTGATTCCTTGATGCCTCAGGACGTGTACTATCAGTCGATCCCTTCCTTTAGTCAGGTCGTGCCATAAATCCTATTCTTCCCAATTGTTTGCCATTGCCAGTCTACATTTTATATCCTTTCTACTTCGACCTTCATCAGTTATTTTGCTGCCCAAATAGGAGGACTAATCTACTGCGTTAAGTATCTCATTTCCTATTCTATACAGATTGAATAACATCGGGGAGAGGCTACAACCCTGTCTCACTCCCTTCATAACCACTGCTTCCCTTTCATGCCCCTCGACTCTTATAACTGCCATCTGGTTTCTGTACAAATTGTGAATAGCCTTTCGCTCCCTGTATTTTACCGCTGCCATCTTCAGAATTTGAAAGAGAATATTCCAGTCAACATTGTCAAAAGCTTTCTCTAAGTCTACTAATGCTAGAATCGTAGGTTTGTCTTTCGTTAATCTGTCTTCTAAGATAAGTCGTAAGGTCAGTATTGGCTCGCGTGTTCCTACATGTCTACGGAATCCAAACTGATCTTTCCCGAGGTCGGCTTCTACCACGGCACGCCGTATAAAAAGTGATTTTGTTATTCGCTGGCGTCGCGTCACCGCCAGCCCCTCTGTCCCATATGAGTGGCCCTCCCTCATACACACTGTACTAGTGAGTCACTGCTCTTCACCCGCTGGCTTAGTTCCATATGTTGTTACCCCACTACTGACGACGACTTTATCAGCGTTACGTTATCTCAGAGACGTGGGCGGGACATGCAGCTTGGCGAATCGACAGCGGATGTATCAGGGACGAGCTCTGACGCACACGATCAGACACCAAAAGACCGAGGCGAGAGCCTAATGGAACTTTGAGTGCGGACGTCTGAATGTACGAGGTGCATTCAAGTTCTAAGGCCTCCGATTTTTTTTTCTCCGGACTGGAAAGAGAGAGAAACATGCGCATTGTTTTAAAATGAGGCCGCGTTCATTGTCAATACGTCCCAGAGATGGCAGCACCGTACGGCAGATGGAATTTTACCGCCAGCGGCGAGAATGAGAACTGTTTTAAATACTTAAAATGGCGACGTTTTCCTTACTTGAACAGCGTGCAATCATTCGTTTTCTGAATTTGCGTGGTGTGAAACCAATTGAAATTCATCGACAGTTGAAGGATACATGTGGTGATGGAGTTATGGATGTGTCGAAAGTGCGTTCGTGGGTACGACAGTTTAATGAAGGCAGAACATCGTGTGACAACAAACCGAAACAACCTCGGGCTCGCACGAGGTGGTCTGACGACACGATCGAGAAGGTGGAGAGAATTGTTTTGGGGGATCGCCGAATGACTGTTGAACAGATCGCCTCCAGAGTTGGCATGTCTGTGGGTTCTGTGCACACAATCCTGCATGACGACCTGAAAATGCGAAAAGTGTCATCCAGGCAGGTGCCATGAATGCTGACGGACGACCACATGGCTGCCCGTGTGGCATGTTGCCGAGCAATGTTGACGCGCAACGACAGCATGAATGGGACTTTCTTTTCGTCGGTTGTGACAATGGATGAGATGTGGATGCCATTTTTCAATCCATAAACAAAGCGCCAGTCAGCTCAATGGAAGCACACAGATTCACCGCCACCAAAAAAATTTCGGGTAACCGCCAGTGCTGAAAAAATGGTGGTGTCCATGTTCTGGGACACAGCGAGGGCGTAATCCTTACCCATTGCGTTCCAAAGGGCACTACGGTAACAGGTGCATCCTACGAAAATGTTTTGAAGAACAATTTCCTTCCTGCACTGCAACAAAAACGTCCGGGAAGGGCTGCGCGTGTGCTGTTTCACCAAGACAACGCACCCGCACATCGAGCTAACGTTGCGCAACAGTTTCTTCGTGATAACAACTTTGAAGTGATTCCTCATGCTCCCTACTCACCTGACCTGGCTGCTAGTGACTTTTGGCTTTTTCCAACAATGAAAGACACTCTCCGTGGCCGCACATTCACCAGCCGTGCTGCTATTGCCTCGGCGATTTTCCAGTGGTCAAAACAGACTCCTAAAGAAGCCTTCGCCGCTGCCATGGAATCATGGCGTCAGCGTTGTGAAAAATGTGTACGTCTGCAGGGCGATTACGTCGAGAAGTAACGCCAGTTTCATCGATTTCGGGTGAGTAGTTAATTAGAAAAAAATCGGAGGCCTTAGAACTTGAATGCAGCTCGTATGTAGCCTTTAGCATGGCTTGTCTGAAAATCAGTTAAAACTACAAATTACTGCAACTACCTACACGATTTATTTCCACTATGCAGTTCGCAGGGTTAAACCTTCTTCAGCAGGGCTCATCTCATTTAATGACACAGGCATGTATTCTATATTGTGAATACTTTGTAGGTGACCTGCGCCACTGTCTTCCATCTGCCAAGGTTTCCTTTTCTTTCCATGTCTACATAATATACATCGTCACATACACATTGCACAAACTCGAGTAAACTGTGTATAGATAGTGTACGTGATGTAAAGAGAGGTAAAGGAAGCTGTTATCAGTGAAAAGCAGTGCCACGGGTTACTCACAAGTCTTGCATACAGCACACACACTTCTCATTGGCTGACATACACCCAAGTGATGATTAAGGTTTAACTGTTGAATCATGCCGAGTCGTCGAATTTGGGGTGTCTAGGAAACCTGCTTCTCAGATCGCTAGATAACAAGTAAATCGTATTAATGAATTTTATTACAGGCAACGGCCTTGCCGCAGTGAATACACCGGTTCACGTGAGATCACCGAAGTTAAGCGTTGTCTGGCGTGGTCGGCACTAGGATGGGTGACCATCCAGGCCGCCATGCGCTGTTGCCATTTTTCGGGGTGCACTCAGCCTCGTGATGACAATTGAGGAGCTACTCGACCGAATAGTAGCGGCTTCGGTCAAGAATACCATCATAACGACCGGTAGAGCGGTGTGCTGACCCCACGCCCCTCCTATCCGCATCCTCCACCGAGGATGACATGGCGGTCGGATGGACCCGGTAATCCACTCGCGGCCTGAAGACGGGGAGGTATTAATGAGTTTTATCACGAAAGGGAAAAATACAAACATCAAAAAAAGTTTTGCATCACCTCGGTTCCGAGAGTTCTGGAACGTGTACAGAAAATTGTAATAGAGATCAACGTAACCATCATTTCCGACCTTTTTATTGCCCATGAAAACCACACACTGCATCTTGTACACCACACACCGAGACCATCAAGAGGTGCTGGTCGAGACTGCTGTACACACCGGTACCTCTAATACCCAGTAGCACGCTCTCTTGCATTGCTGCATGCCTGTATTCATCGTGGCATACTATACGCAAGTTCATCAAAGCACTGTTGGTCCAGATTGTCCCATTCCTCAATGGCGATTCGGCGTGGATCCTTAAGAGTGCTTGGTGGATCTCGTCGTCATAAACAGCCCTTCTCAATCTATCCCATGCATTTTCGATATGGTTCATATCTGGAGAACATGCTGGCAACTCTAGTCGAGCGATGTCGTTATCCTGAAGGAAGTCATTCAAAGAGGTGCACCATGGGGACACGAACTGTCGCCGATGAAGACGAATGCCTCACCAATATGATTCCGATATGGTTGTACTATCTGTCGGAGGATGGCATTCACATATCTTACAGCCGTTACGGCGGCTTCCATGACCACCAGCGGCGTACGTTGACCCCCAAATAATGCCACCCCAAAACAGCAGGGAACCTACACCTTGCTGCACTCACTGGACAGTGTATATGAGGCGATCAGCCTGACGATTGTGTGGTGGAAGGAATATGTGACACTCATCGTTAAAGCGAACGTGATGCCAATGCTGAGCGGTCCATTCGGCATGTTGTTGGGCCCAACTGTACCACGCTGCATGGTGTCGTGGTTGCAAAGATGGACCTCGCCATGGACGTCGGGAGTGAAGTTGCGCATCATATGGCCTATTGCACACAATATGAGTCGTAACACGACATCGTGTGGCTGCACGAAAAGCATTATTCAACATAGTGGCGTTGCTGTCGGGATTCCTCCGAGTCATAATCCGTAGGTAGCGGTCATTCACTGCAGTAGTAGCCCTTGGGTGGCCTGAGCGAGGCATGTCATCGACAGTTCCTGTCTTCCTGTATCTCCTCCATGTCCGAACAACATCGCTGTGATTCACTCCGAGACGCCTGGACACTTTTCTTCTTGAGAGCCCTTCCTGGCACAAATTAACAATGCGTACGCGATCGAACCGCGGTATTGACCGTCTAAGCAACCTCCACCACGCAAGTAACTAGCAGCCCTTAGTGGCTCGCCATCACAGTTTTCTTTATCTTAAATATCTTTGTGACTAATGCCCTTTTGGCATATTTATTATTTTATAAATGACATATAAGTACTGCCAGTCTTTCACAACGATTCCGTACTTATACTCTATCATACGTTTTTAGTCATAATTCTGTGACCATGTTATAGACTATAGATACTTCTTTGATTTAAATTCTGAGGAAAACACTCCTAGCAGTGTCGAAACCGGGTTAATTTGTTAAAAATAGTGACCAAGGGCTGATTTTCTTTCAATTGTAACTATTCACGGTCTCTGAACGTGCAGCCGTGTACAAGATTTTGCTATACTGTATGTCTCTCTCTCTCTCTCTCTCTCTCTCTCTCTCACACACACACACACACACACACACACACACACACCATCTCCTTTTTTCCCCATTGAAGTACAGTATATCCCTCTGCCATTCTTTCATCTCTGACTTACACTGTCTTCTTCTGTCTTTCTCTCTACTGTCATTGTCTCCATCATGTCTCACAGCTTGTGTGGAAGCGTCCAACTTGCAACTTGATTTCTCCCCCCCCCCCCCCCCCCCCTGTAACCAGGTGTTTAAAATTTCGCCCCTATACTTAAGCGTTACGCTTCCCCGGTCTGTGAGGGTTCAGACAACGCCCCCCCCCCCCCCCCCCAAGCCTCTGTATGGTCTTGTGTTTTTCATTTCTACTGTCTCCTCTCTCTCTTGTTCGCACTGCTTCTATTTCCATCCATCTGTCTTTCCATTTTCCTACCACTGTCCCACACTGGCCATCAATATCTCCCCATTGGCTCCCCTTGCTTATCTTCAGCCTCCTCTCTTTCCATTTCACTGTCATTTTCTCTCTCCCACAGTCACTGCCTCCTCTCTCTTTCTCCCCTTGTGCCACTGCCTTCTCTCTCTTCTATCGCCTCTGTCTCTCTGCTATTGTATTTCAGCACAAAAATGCGAGAATGTGTTTCCATGCCCAAATTTTTGGTGAAAAGGCAGTGTGAGGACTGAAGCAGTTGGTTCCCCACTATTAGGTCAGATTCTGTTAAAAAGGAGCATATTTGCCTTCTTTGTGTGATTTAAAGAGTAAACATGTTGTTTGAAATATTTTGCTTAATTTTCAGTCTTTCCTGTTGTACGTAATTTTTGGCGGTCATTTTAAGTTCTTTTCAGGAATGTTCTTTCCCTTTTTACCCCATTTTTGTCACTACAGTACCACTTTGGACATATGTGTATGAGAAAGCGTTTCATAAAGTTTTTCGTTTGTGAAAAAACGCTGACAAAAAATGCCTCTGAGCACTATGGGACTCAACTTCTGAGGTCATTAGTCCCCTAGAACTTAGGACTAGTTAAACCTAACTAACCTAAGGACATCACAAACATCCATGCCCGAGGCAGGATTCGAACCTGCGACCGTAGCGGTCTTGCGGTTCCGGACTGCAGCGCCTTTAACCGCACGGCCACTTCGGCCGGCTAAACGCTGACACAAAACGTAGTTTGCCGACCGCTGTGGCCGAGCGGTTCTAGGCGCTTCAGTCTGGAACCGCTCTGCTGCTACGGTCGCAGGTTCGAATCCTGCCTTGGGCATGGATGTGTGATATCCTTAGGTTAGTTAGGTTCAAGTAATTCTAAGTCTAGGGGACTGATGACCTCAGATGTTAAGTCCCATTGTGCTTAGAGCTATTTGAACCAGTTTTGAAAACGTAGTCTGGTGACATCAGAACTCTTGCGATGACCCTAGACCCTTGCGATGTGCTCACTACGTCAGTTTAAAGTACATTTGCGCCTCGGGCCGGATATTACGTGCATATTTTACGTACACAAGTACGGTAACTTTGATCCTCTGCCTCCGGGTAACGGATAATGACATCGCAAAAAAATTTCAAGGCTCCTCGAGTAAATCATCTTAAGATCCTATGGTAAATATTTAGACGATCTTCCATGAACAGAACTTATAGAATTGGCCGTCTCCGCAAATGGTACTTTCTGTATCCAAAGTTCATGACACTTCGGAGTTTTTTGAGGAGCCGCCCATGGGCAAATGGTGTTTTTATAACCCGCGTAAGGTCCACACTAGACCACACCTAAAGACAGGAAGCGACCGATTTGGTGAATTTGCCTAAGCTGGTGGTACTGTGAAATAATTAAATCTTGATTCTGTCTTTAGTGTAGCTACATTATGCACGTTTTTCCGATAGGTAAACAATCGCTAGGCCAAGGGCTATCCAAAACACTTAATCCCTTATCTCTGTGATCAATAGTATCCGAAATACGAACCCCCTTGAAAAACTGCTTTTTCACGCGCAGCACGGATCGATGTCCGTGTTAGCCTCTGGCGGTCTTTGCCGTATCATCCTCAAACATCCAAGAGCATCTACGCACATTATTGTTCCCTTAAATTTTCGTTGTATCTGTATCACTAATTCGAGGAATGATCCCAGTTGCATGCTGCTCGTTTAAGGTCTTTCAGGGCAACTAAAATTCGATTCTCAATGTATAATACAGTTATTGACCGCATTTAAAAATGTAAATTGTTGTGGAAATCCACTCATTGGTAGGTATTGTACTGTATGTTGACCGGGGGCCTAGAGACGACTACCGCACTCCACTTCACCCCTCCGCCTCCCCACACCGAACCACTCTTTCAGGGTTATTGTTCAGTCCGGTCCCCGGTGGACACCCCCCCCCTCCCTCCCCCCCCCCCCCTTCCCAGGGAACGTCTCGCACCAGACGAGTGTAACCCCAATGTATGCGTGGTAGAGTAATGGTCGTGTACGCGTACGTGGAGAACTTGTTTGCGCAACAATCGCCGACATAGATTAGCTGAGGCAGAATAAGGGAAACCAGCCCGCATTCGCCGAGGCAGATGAAAAACCGCGTAAAAACCATCCACAGACTGGCCGGCTCTCCGTACCTCGATACAAGTTCGCCGGGCGGATTCGTGCCGGGGACCAGGCGCTCCTTCCCAATCCGGAAAGCCGTGCGTCAGACCGCACGGCTAACCGGGCGGGCATTGGGAGGTATAATCTTACGGTAAATGTTTACACAGGACTACAGCTAGAAACTGTGGATACGTCTTGAAGCTATTTAGCTCTTGGCCCGCAAGTTAAGCAGTCTGTAATCATCCACTACTTGAGGATTAGAGCACTTTGCGACTTTCGACGAGCTTTACACATAATTTCAAGCGTTTACGAAACGTTTTCTCGGTGACACCGTCCACAAAATGACAAAACCAAAAAAAAAATTGTCGCTTACCATATTTTTGTTGTTCATGCAGTAAAATTTGAGGCAAGACGTTTTAATTTATTACTTCTTTACTATTAACTCTACTCGCAATCCATGTTGAAGTTGGAATCCACTCATGCCTTTGAATATACCTGAAAAATTATACCATTGTATGACAAGTATGTGGGTAGGCCAGGCGTTTTATAGATGAGAGTTCGGTTTTTCAAAGAATCGTGTGTGAGGGTTTATTGGTATTCTCTAATAAGCTAAGTCCAAGGCTTATTGTTAAAATTTGACAAAACATTTATTCGTTTATAAAGCATGGTATCCATAAAAATACATAATGTAGATAGAAAAGAGGGTATGCAGGAAATTCCGAAACTGTTACTTGATGATTGAATCGCAGGGAAAGACGATGGACGTCATAGTGAAGTGTGTAGTACAGAGGTTTCTGTTGTGGTAAATAAGAGGAAGAAAAATTCTGGTACAGGCTAGAGTAACGTTGAAAACAGTTCCGAATGTTCTTTCTTAGAAAAACTCAAGTTTTATGGAATTGATGGTTTCACGAACAGCAGAATGTGAAAGGTTGTGCTGAACAATTCAGAAAATGTTGGGAAGTTTTAGAATTTTAGTGTCTCAGGAGTAATCACAAAGGGAGTCTCACAGCGTTAATTTTTATGTCTAGTCAAATATCTTGTACACTCTAAGACAAAAAAACGGATGCACCAATGAAGGAATTATCGGAATGGGACGGTAATCGGTGGATGTGATCTACATGTGCAGACAAAGAAATGATTACAATTTGGATGATTTAGTCAAGAGAAAGAGCATAACAAATTGAGCAGGTCAATAACGTTTTGGTCCACCTCTGGTCCTTTTGCAAGCAGTTTTGCGGCTTGGCATTGACTGATAGAGTTGTTGGATGTCCTGAAGGATATCGTACCACATTATGTCCAATTGGCGCGTTAGATTGTCAAAATTCCGAACTGATTGGTGGGCGTTGTCCGTATTTCTTGAAACGTTCTCAGTTTGGGTGAGGTCCGGTGACCTTGCTGGCCAAGGTAGGATTTTTCAAGCACGAAGGCAAGTAGTAGAAACACTCTCCGTGTGCGGGCGGGCATTATGTTGCTGAAATGTAAGCCGAGGATGGCGTTCCAGGAAGACCAACAAGACGGGCGCCGCAGTGACAGCCAAAAAGTCGGATGTAAAAGTAACGTCTGGGGGTGCCCTAGTGGAGTGTTACTGGGCCGTTACAGTATTACGTAATAGATCAAGCTATAACGTCGAATGCTCTGTGACGCTATTCAGGGACGATGCTGTTTCCTACACGAATGGGGTAACGCCAGATAACGCGACGTTTTGCGAATGACTAGGTGAGCAGACCATTCTATTACACTCTTCGCGATGAAGGGCAGGAAGAATAACCATCTGGAGCGGCAGAAAGTGGAATGAGCACATACAACAAGATGCAGGAAAAAACAATGTCAGGTTGGATTCAGTGGCAGAATGTTACTATAATGAAATATAATACTTGTTCATTCTAAGAAGAGTTACGGCGCTGGAGCTGACCGGAGTAGCTATTTCTATAGACGGTGAACACAACACCCGGTGCACGAAAACGATAGTGTGATGATGTTCCTGGGTACCTTACGTTCCGTCATATCGCGAGATGTGTAATGCAACCAGGAACATCGTAGCGCATTCATAGTCCAGGTGTCATGGTGTGGGAGGAGATAGTGTTGGATGCGTCCCACGACGAATCCCTCTCCTGTGCCAACCTTTTCGTCTCACAGTAGCATTGCAACCTACGCTCTCGGTTATTTGCTGGCTGTAGTATCATTGCCGCAGATACTACTACAACGGCCGGCCGAGCGGTTCTAGGCGCTACAGTCTGGAAGCGCGTGACCGCTATGGTCGCAGGTTCGAATCCTGCCTCGGGCATGTATGTGTGTGTTGTCCTTAGGTTAGTTAGGCTTAAGTAGTTCTAAGTTCTAGGGGACTGATGACCTTAGAAGTTAAGTCCCATAGTGCTCAGAGCCATTTGAACTACTGCAACTCGCGCCAACACACGGTCGGCAGCCCGTCGTCTGCCGAGCACAGCGCACTCTAGCGGGCTGTGCAGCTCGACGGAACTGGAGTGAGCCTCGTTCACTTCTCAGCTAGATTTCAACCTAGGCAGACGCACTTTCATAATCGGCTCTCAGCCAGTTCTGTAATGTTTGCATTGGTTCTCTGAGGAGGGCCCTTCAGGCTTAGTCCCCGAGAATATGTTGTATTAGTTCATGGTATTCCATGTTACGAGATTGTCACTTCATAGCCGCAGCTGCAGTCCTGCAAACTACTGAAGATAAGTAATTTCATTGTACTATGTGTTTTCTTGAATAATAATCCTTCTCTCTAAAAGTGTGCCGTACCGCATATTATTGCAACCTGGACTCGTTCAGCTCCTATCAACTCGGCTTCCTACTTATTTGCATTTAGTATCGAGCTGAAAACACCCACGCGTTTTGTGCCTCTAAACAGTGAGACACGATACTGGATGTATTCCATGTCTGTCTGGCCCTACAGTTTATACCTCTGCAGCTCCCTCTAGTAATACGAAAGTTATTCCCTGATGACTTAACACATACACTATCATCGAATCGCTTCCCCGTGTCAGTGTTCGCCGTATATTCCTTTCCTCGCCGATCCTGCGGAGAACCACCTCATTCTTTACCCTATCAGTCCACCTAATTTTCGACATTCGTCTGTTGCACCACATCACAAACGCTTCGATTCTCTTCTGTTTCAGGTTTCTCACAGTTCATGTTTCGCTGCTGTGTGACGCTGTGCTCCAAATGTACATTTTCAGTATTTCTTCCTCAAATTAAGGCCTGTGTTGAGATCACCAATTACTAGCCTCCTAACCGACGTATTCATGAACAACTTAAGAGGACAAGATCTTCAAACACATAGTAAACCAAAGAAATACAATTTATATATTGGTATAGTTATGTCGATATCATAATGTGCCTTACTAATGTAACACACACACACACACACACACACACACACACACACACACACACACACACACAAAAAGAGAGAGAGAGAGAGAGAGAGAGAGAACGAACAGCTACACATTGAAATAAACAACTTAACATCCAAAAATTCACTTCACATTAGAAACAAAAACAGACAACACACTAAATTTTCTGGATCTCACCATACGAAAAACAAACAACGTGCATGACTTCATGATATTCAAGAAATCGACAGCCACGAGCTCCACCGTTCACAATTTATCGAACCATCCGGTGGCACAGAAGCAAGCAGGGTTTAGTTTCATCCTCCTTAGATTGAACAGAACACCCATAAGTAACATGTTTGATGTAGTTGCCATTTTAGCAGCAGCTGTATATAAATTGCAGTTGTTCAAAGGAAATGCCTTTTTTGCATGCTCCACATCAAAACGTTTATTTTTATTTATGCACCCCTCTCTAACACACACACACACACACACACACACACACACACACACACACACACACACACACACACACAAAGAGTTGTATGCAGAAAACTGAGAATGTTGGCAACACTTAGAAAAAGAAATGAAACTCTGTATTAAAAAGATGGCAGTTACAGTGATGTGTAACGTAAAAAGTGAACTGTAAGATGTCCACCTGCTTCCCAGGTGAGAAACAGCAGTTTGCGTAGATCTGCGAGTACCGTTCAATTTCATAAAAAAACCTTAAGGAACTGTTTTTAAATCTATAACCTAGATGTCAAACCATAGCCTATGTGTAAAAATGGACAAATCATGTAATATTTCAGGACACCCACTGAGGATGCCTTGTAAAAAAGGCGAAACGCGTCTGGGTGCATAAATAAAAATTTCGATGTGCAGCATGCAAAAAAGGCATTTTCTTTTAAACAACTGCAACCCATAAGTAAACAGAGTTACACACGGGAGCTAAATACAGTAAAACAAATAGTAGTGGAATAGCCGGCCGGTGTGGCCGTGCGGTTCTAGGCGCTTCAGTCCGGAACCGCGTGACTGCTACGGTCGCAGGTTCGAATCCTGCCTCGCACATGAATGTGTGTGATGTCCTTGGGTTAGTTAGGTTTAAGTAGTTCTAAGTTCTAGGGGATTGATGACCTCAGATGTTGAGTCCCATAGTGCTCAGAACCATTTAACCAATTTTTAAGCAGTGGAATATGTTTACAAGACTCATATGACAGAGAAATAAAGCTAACAGATTTGTAAATCGAACGAACGCACCACACACACACACACACACACACACACACACACACACACACACACACACACACACACACACACAAAACGGCACGTACTCCCAGTAAGAAAATTGTCCACAGAATAGGCAACGTATCAAGAAACAGGGACTTCAAATAGGGTAGACGATAGACAACAGAACACAGAAAAAACTCAGAATACAGGAGATACCCATACATAAATTCCATAGATCCAGAATACATGAACTCACGTGCAGAACTTGTCAATCGCTAAAACATAGGACAAACATGCAGGCATTTTAAAACAAGACAGAACACCTCAGAGCCCAAAGAAGTAACCGCACCCATTGCCCACAGCAACAACCCAACTACAATCGCAACAGATTTTAGAATGCTGAAATTCAGCCACTTCCTATACCACAAACTAACAAAAGAAGTAAACTTCCACATACAGAAGACAATAGTGGAACGCAAACGACTTTTAAATGAATATGCTACACTCTGTAAAAGCACTTTATTTAACACATCAAAGGAACTCTGCAAAATAGGAAACACAAACAGCTAAAGGAATTTATACACACACACACACACACACACACACACACACACACACAAAACAAAATTCCAGTTCGGTACCAAACTCACCCGGGAACAAATGAACACCGACGATGCTAGGACACACACCAACATCGTGCAGACCGCGGTTTCCGAAGTGAAAAGGCGTTTATTAAACCAAAATTACACAAAGTACATTCAATACGTGTGTGCAGTGCTCTCAGAACGCGAAAGGAGAGGAACCTGTCATAACAAAACGTGAGTAATAACAAATATATACGCAAAACATGTTGCCCCACCAAAATCACATTTTTTAGAAATCAAGGGACGTGTTAACTCGGCGATAAAATTCACGTTTGCGTAGCTTGGTTTGCAGATGACAAGCTATCGGTGCAGGAAACATACAGATGGTCATGGAAAACCGTAAAACGTAAAATCAAGGTAAGAACAAAAACGAATAAAAACTGTCTGTAGGCCTCATTTTGTTAGATCAGTCATAGCCTAAAATATGTTCGCTTCTACAGTTTTTCAATGAACACTGGTAATGGCACGGAGAAACATGTTTGGGTAACAAGAAATGCCCTTTCTTTGACGGTACTAGTGTGCTTTTAACGTCCTGCGTTAATTTGCTGCTAAGGTAGCAGAACTCTGTGGTCACCAATTCTGATAGTAAGTTTCTCGTTATTGTCATTATTTCCGTCTTTGTTTGATTTACTCTCAATCCAGATTCTGTGAGAAAGTTCATTCCATTCTACAGATCCTGTCACTCTTCTTCAGTTTCACATCGGCGGACTGACTGCCAAACCTTGGAACACGATGCGTTGCCCAAACACTAAACACTTCCCCACGAGCATTTTTTCAGGAATGCGTTCGGCCCTGATTTCTTTCTTATGGGTGACAGTGCACGAAATTGGCTGTTGGAGCAGCTCTTGGAACGAGAGGATATTCGACGAATGGATTTGCCAGCCCGTTCCTTCGAATTAAATCCCATCGATCAAGTGTGGATTGCGTTGAGTTGAGGTATTACAACACGAACACGTGCGTTGACGACCATCCACCCGTTGTCATCCTCGCTGCTGGAAGAATGGAACACAGTACCACAAGACCTCCTTACCAACTTTGTGACCAGAATGGGAGCACGTTACCGAGCATGCATTGCCGTTCGTGGAGATAACACGCCGTTTGTAATGTCGGTGGGACCATCATTAATCGCGGTGACTTCAATGTGATTATTGTCGTTGAATAAGGTGTTATACAGGGGGAGCACAAAGTCTTGCTTTGGTTATAACAATGTATTACAGAATAACCGTTTGACATAATAATTTACATTCGATGCCGCTGCATAGGTTAGTGTTAGTACTTTTTTTTTAAGACCACTTACGTTAGTAAACCTCAACGTGTTCTCCCTTGATAGCTCGGAGAATGTCGAGACGGTGTGCTAGTTCCCGCCAGGTGCTTCGTAACAAGTGTTCTGCCACAGTACTCACAGCAGCGTGTATCCTACCCTTCAGTTAGTCGACGTCAGCAACTGGTGTGACGAAGACTCTGTTCTTGATATAGCCCCAGAAAAAAACGTCAAGGGGCGTAATGTCTGGAGAGGGGAGTCATGTCGGGATCGGTTGATTGGAAGGAATGGTCCAACACCCTGGCCACCCCGCTCTCCAGATATTACGCCGCTTGACTTTTTGCTGGGGCTATATCAAGAACAGAGTCTTCGTCACACCAGTTGCTGACGTCGACGAACTGAAGGCTAGGATACAAGCTGCTGTGGGTACTGTGACAGAACACATGTTACGAAACACCTGGCGGGAACTGGGATACCGCCTCCACATTCTCCGAGCTACCAAGGGAGCACACGTTGAGGTTTACTAACGTAAGTGGTCTTAAAAAAAACTATTAACACTAACCTATGTAACGGCATCAAATGTAACTTATTATGTCAAACGGATATTCTGTTATATTATTATAAGCAGGGCAAGACTTCGTGCTCACCCTGTGTGTGTTCATCTCGTTGCTCATTTCTTTCATTTACTTTCTCTGCTGTACTGTAACAGTTTTTCCTGTATGGTCCAAGTTTAGCGAACTACGAGGTGCATTCAAGTTCTAAAGCCTCCGATTTTTTTTCTCCGGACTGGAAAGAGATAGAAACATGCGCATTGTTTTAAAATGAGGCCGCGTTCATTGTCAATACGTCCCAGAGATGGCAGCACCGTACGGCAGATGGAATTTTACCGCCAGCGGCGAGATGAGAACTGTTTTAAATGCTTAAAATGGGGATGTTTTCCTTACTTGAAAGCGTGCAATCATTCGTTTTCTGAATTTACGTGGTGTGAAACCAATTGAAATTCATCGACAGTTGAAGGAGACATGTGGTGATGGAGTTATAGATGTGTCGAAAGTGCGTTCGTGGGTGCAACAGTTTAATGAAGGCAGAACATCGTGTGACAACAAACCGAAACAACCCTCGGGCTCGCACAAGCCGGTCTGACGACATGATCGAGAAAGTGGTGAGAATTGTTTTGGGGGATCGCCGAATGACTGTTGAACAGATCGCCTCCAGAGTTGGCATTTCTGTGGGTTCTGTGCACACAATCCTGCATGACGACCTGAAAATGCGAAAAGTGTCATCCAGGTGGGTGCCACGAATGCTGACGGACGACCACAGGGCTGCCCGTGCGGAATGTTGCCGAGCAATGTTGACGCACAACGACAGCACGAATGGGACTTTCTTTTCGTCGGTTGTGACAATGGATGAGACGTGGATGCCATTTTTCAATCCAGAAACAAAGCGCCAGTCAGCTCAATGGAAGCACACAGATTCACCGCCACCAAAAAAATTTCAGGTAAGCGCCAGTGCTGAAAAAATGATGGTGTCTATGTTCTGGGACAGCGAGGGCGTAATCCTTACCCATTGCGTTCCAAAGGGCACTACGGTAACAGGAGCATCCTACGAAAATGTTTTGAAGAACAAATTCCTTCCTGCACTGCAACAAAAACGTCCGGGAAGGGCTGCGTGTGTGCTGTTTCATCAAGACAACGCACCCACACATCGAGCTAACGTTACGCAACAGTTTCTTCGTGATAACAACTTTGAAGTGATTCCTCATGCTCCCTACTCACCTGACCTGGCTCCTAGTGACTTCTGCCTTTTTCCAACAATGAAAGACACTCTCCGTGGACGCACGTTGACCAGCCGTGCTGCTATTGCCTCAGCGATTTTCCAGTGGTCAAAACAGACTCCTAAAGAAGCCTTCGCCGCTGCCATGGAATCATGGCGTCAGCGTTGTGAAAAATGTGTACGTCTGCAGGGCGATTACGTCGAGAAGTAACGCCAGTTCCATCGATTTCGGGTGAGTAGTTAATTAGAAAAAAAATCGGAGGCCTTAGAACTTGAATGCACCTCGTATGTTACTTGGCAATGATACACCATGCAGTAGTTATTTCGTCGTTACGTTTTGCACACTAGTGTAAATAGACGAAACTGTTTGAGACAAGGACGGCGGGATTCTGAGATTAATCGTCCGAAGTACGTGTTCCGAATGAATGCCTGTGGGGTTCGAGTGTAAAGATAGCGTTCTCCAGTAAAGGAGGACGCCGCCTGTTGGCTATAACTGTCGCCACAATAGCAGCCACGAGTCAGTTGTTGCTGAGGAAGATGGTGGAGTCTTTCGTCGAAGGATATCAGCCAGATTTGACGCGAGAGTTACACAAGGATGTCGTAGAGTTCGACGCGGTGAGTACGTTGACAACTAATAACGCTGCGACTGCAGCGAGGCAATAGGCGATGCCGTGACCGGGAGGAGCCGGCAGCTATCAGCGATGTCTAGAGTGTGACTCACAGCTGGCAGGGGAGTTGAGCTATTTGCTGGCCTGCTGGCCGCCTTCCAGCAGACCCGCGGGGACGCGATGACAGGGGCCCCTTCGGCTGCCGCAACCCGCAGTACGCCGTCGCAGCTGAGACGCCTATCGAAATGCCTTTTACACCTGAGCCAGCGCAGCAATTCTCGTCTCGCCATTGAAGGACTGGCTTTTTATTTTCCACTAATGATTAAATCGAGTCATGGCTGTGCATTAAACTCATTTTCCACCCCCTTTTTCTGGACATGCGTGGTTTGTGTTTTACTTTGATCGATAACCGTTTCTTGAGGATTCGTTTGGCCACGGGATTTCGCAAGCATACTGTCTCTCCAATCTCGAAGGGAACACCGCGGCTTGTCTACATACACTCAAGGACGAAAAAAAAAAAACCGCACCACGAAGGAGTTATGCAAACTAGTTACAAACTGATGTTCATGGAGGGATCGACCAAAATGCACAACTGCAAACTTTTGCGGTCGATGTATCAATGTGTGATGCTGCAGTACAATTTCATGGCGCAACTGACGAAGATAGTAAACAGGAGACATGTCGGTATTAGGGCATAAAGTGTTTGCTAATTTTATTCCGTGTGCACAGTTGGACAGTCACTGTGCCTCGCAGATAGGCGAGTGAACGATGTGCGGAAAATGTCACCACTTAAGAATGGACGTGTAGTTGCGACCAAAGCAGCCAGATGGAGTCATCGGCGAATCGCGCGACATTCGACGGTGTTGGTAGGTGAACCACGCCGAGCACAGTGCCAAGAAGGAAGCGGTCGACCTGGGGAAAGACACCCCAGACAGCGATGCGATACTAACGTGAATGTCGACCTAGAGAGGCAACAGGAGGCGAACAACGAGCAATCGTGAGAGAGGCACTCAGAGCTCCGAATTCATCATTATCAACCGTGGGACGTGCAGCTGGTTCTTTAGTCACTTAATAGGCACTCACAGAAACGGGCCAGACCTATTCTTCAAAATGCACTTAAAGACTTCGATTCAGAGAAACCTCATATCCTGCAACACATAACTAATTCAATCACACTGAAACTTCAGACGTAGTGGAAATGTTGCATAAATAATTAGACACAACATATCTCAAGATGAATGCTCTTATATACCGATTATATCGGAACACACAAGTCAAATCATCTGTCTCAAGAACGCTGGCGTCGGTGTTTGTATACCAGCATCGAAGTCTCGCTACGTTGGTTGTGGCCTCGTGCAGCAGCGGCAAAATAGTTCAAATGGCTCTGAGCACTATGGGACTTAACTTCTGAGGTCATCAGTCCCCTAGAACTTAGAACTACTTAAACCTAAGTAACCTAAGGACATCACAAACATCCATGCCCGAAGCAGGATTCGAATCTGCGACCGTAGCGGTCGTGCGGTTCCAGACTGAAGCATCTAGAACCGCTCGGCCACTCCGGCCGGCGCAACGACACGAAACGGAAACTTTTTAATGTCTCCTCATACTTTACTGCCCACTTTTATTTCTCCACTGTCCAGAAGACGCCATGGGCAAACGTAGTGTGTTTCCCCAGAGCGCACCTGTCTCACATCGACCTCACGCAGTAGTGATATTAGGATGAACCAGAAGCTATGACGTTTTCTTTAAAATTTAAGTTTCCACAAAAATAATAAATCAGTCAATAGTGTATTCTCCACTGTGCTGCACGAGTTCTTACCAACGCCCTAGACGCTTTGCCATGCCCTGACCGTAGAAGTCGCCTCGTTTCCACTAGAAGAAATCGTCCATCCAAGCTTTCAGTTCCACGCCACTGAGCGAAACGCCATGCAATGCATTCGAGAGGGATCGGAGTTGATGAAAATCCGAAGGCGTGAGGTCTGGAGAATTTACTTTGCAGATCGTTTTTCCTGAATAGCGTTGTCGAGTCGTTGCATTAGTTTGACATGAAAGTCCCGCATTGCCTGTTTGGTTCTGGTCAAGTAAGGGTTTGGTGGACCATGCGTATTTTTGAGATCGAAATTGCCGTCTTTAATTCGCTTAATCCAAAACTGATTCGCTTGAACCAATTTTGGGCCGTCTTGAGACGCATCGTTTCTTCCCCATACACTCCATAAATTTCTGGAGTAACTTCCGCGGCTTTGGCACCTAAAGTAAACGCAAAAGCAGAAGTTGTCGAAAATGCTCTTCTCCTCTTGAGACTCCGGTTTAATGACCTGAAAAGAACAGAAATTGTCTACATAAAAAATACCAGACACACTGTCTTGTAGACTACACAACTCTCTATCGAGTGTTTTTTATTCCAGTCTTTGATCACAATATCAGTTCCTTTGACGATGACCGATTTCAGTCCGTGGTGACCATCCTCAGATCTACAATATACAAATATATGCACCTAGTAAGCAGTGTGTCTTTCAACACAATACTGCATCACAATTGGTTTCTATAATAGCTATCAATATTTAAAAGTCTGCTACATGTATTTCACCTAATGTGTTTTTATCAGATTATGGTTTTTGCGTAAATGATGACTACATCTAAGCCCACACTAGCGACATCTAGGTAGGGTGTAGGCAAACAGATTTCTGGTAGCTACTGTACTTCAGTAGCCAGTAGCAATAATGACTGTGTGGACGATGTGGCCTACTCTACACGTTCTATGTGACGTTGCTGTGCTGACTATATTTATGTGTTTTGACGTTGCCATTATGGCCTTATCACTTGAGGACATGGCGTAGAAAAGGTACGTTTTACTGTATTTTATCTGTACATTTCCCTGGTTGTATGATAGTATATTGTGATACTCGTTGCTGTATTGTGTTGAAAGACACACTGCTCACTAGGTGTTTATATTTGTATGTTGTAGATCTGAGGATGGTCATCACGGGCTGAAACCGGTCATCGTCAAAAGAATTGATATTGTGATCAAAGACTGCAATAAAAAAACATTCGACAGTATTGGATCATTGTCCGTATGCGGGACTACGTCGCAGCTGGTGACACTCTCTATCGAATAACATAAAAAGCATTCGCAAAGCATTTTATTTTTCAGGAAAAAGTTTCACTAAAAGGAAAGAGAAAGGCCAGGACTTACGGGCCAACCCAGTACCTTCTGTGGAGATCAACTAGCTCTGAGAAAACTAACTGTTTGGTTACAATTAGTTAAATAAAAGCACGTGTACGGCGAAATCTGGTGCTATTGTCGCGTCATTTGAGTGGGACCCTCTGGTCTTAGTGTATCGGCTGTGAGTACGTGGCCGCTAACCGCTGGTATAGTCCTGCGGCGAGTACAGGAGCGTGTGTTGTTCCGCCTTGCGACGTTACGAGCAGAGTGAGCACCTCATCTCGTGACAGCCACAGTTAAGGCAGGCTAAAACACAACTCCTATGCCGGCTGTGCTTCCAACTCGGAGCCACTTAACAGCGAGCAGATTAGAAGTTCAACCGTGAGAAGCGGCAAATCGGTTTCAGCAAACAGCTATCTCTCCGCACGTGAAAAGGCAAGCAGTCGCCGCCGACGAGGCGCTATTCACAACAGGCTGAGATGGACTTGCCACGACGCAGGCAATACTCGCACCTTCCCCTCGTGCCAAGCTTCCACTGTTCCCATCCCACTAAAGGAACGTTACGAAAAGCGTAGCACAGAACGCGAACCGACAACAACAACTGCTTACCAGTTGCAGCGAATTGTTCATGATGCAAGTGCGAGACCCCGTTGCAGTGCTGGCGAGATTCAGACAAAGTGGTTCACTTCCAGAAAATGGGGACAGCTGTTGTTGCATTCTCCAGTCCGAGGACAGCTCTGAAGCAGCACACCTTGGTCCTCTCTTCGTGTAGCACAGCTACTCCAGACCAACGTCCGCTTGAATCTGCTTACCTAGTCAGTCCTTGGTCTGTCTTTACAAGTTTTACCGCCGCTCCCCAAGTTCCATGCATTACCAAACTGCAGTCACAAGAGAACATGAAAGGGTAAGAGTAACCAAGAAGAGAGCTAAACATGATTGCAGCCTATCCTCCATGTTGTTCGGATGCCTCCCAACTCTCCCGATTTAGGCGGGAGACTCCCGGCATCCCACTTCTTCTACATCTACATTTATACTCCGCAAGCCACCCAACGCTGTGTGGCGGAGGGCACTTTACGTGCCACTGTCATTACCTCCCTTTCCTGTTCCAGTCGCGTATGGTTCGCGGGAAGAACGACTGTCTGAAAGCCTCCGTGCGCGCTCTAATCTCTCTAATTTTACATTCGTAATCTCCTCGGGAGGTATAAGTAGGGGGAAGCCCCTCTCGAAACCTGGCGAGCAAGCTACACTGCGATGCAGAGCGCCTCTCTTGCAGAGTCTGCCACTTGAGTTTATTAAACATCTCCGTAACGCTATCACGGTTACCAAATAACCCTGTGACGAAACGCGCCGCTCTTCTTTGGATCTTCTCTATCTCCTCCGTCAGACCGATCTGGTACGGATCCCACACTGATGAGCAATACTCAAGTATAGGTCGAACGAGTGTTTTGTAAGCCACCTCCTTTGTTGATGGACTACATTTTCTAAGGACTCTCCCAATGAATCTCAACCTGGCACCCGCCTTACCAACCATTAATTTTAGATGATCATTCCACTTCAAATCGTTCCGCACGCATACTCCCAGATATTTTACAGAAGTAACTGCTACCAGTGTTTGTTCCGCTATCATATAATCATACAATAAAGGATCCTTCTTTCTATGTATTCGCAATACATTACATTTGTCTATGTTAAGGGTCAGTTGCCACACCCTGCACCAAGTGCCTATCCGCTGCAGATCTTCCTGCATTTCGCTACAATTTTCTAATGCTGCAACTTCTCTGTATACTACAGCATCATCCGCGAAAAGCCGCATGGAACTTCCGACACTATCTACTAGGTCATTTATATATATTGTGAAAAGCAATGGTCCCATAACACTCCCCTGTGGCACGCCAGAGGTTACCTTAACGTCTGTAGACGTCTCTCCATTGATAACAACACGCTGTGTTCTGTTTGCTAAAAACTCTTCAATCCAGCCACATTGCTGGTCTGATATTCCGTAGGCTCTTACTTTGTTTATCAGGCGACAGTGCGGAACTGTATCGAACGCCTTCCGGAAGTCAAGGAAAATAGCATCTACCTGGGAGCCTGTATCTAATATTTTCTGGGTCTCATGAACAAATAAAGCGAGTTGGGTCTCACACGATCGCTGTTTCCGGAATCCATGTTGATTCCTACATAGTAGATTCTGGGATTCCAAAAACGACATGATACGCGAGCAAAAAACATGTTCTAAAATTCTACAACAGATCGACGTCAGAGATATAGGTCTATAGTTTTGCGCATCTGCTCGACGACCGTTCTTGAAGACTGGGACTATCTGTGCTCTTTTCCAATCATTTGGAACCCTCCGTTCCTCTAGAGACTTGCGGTACACGGCTGTTCGAAGGGGGGCAAGTTCTTTCGCGTACTCTGTGTAGAATCGAATTGGTATACCGTCAGGTCCAGTGGACTTTCCTCTATTGAGTGATTCCAGTTGCTTTTCTATTCCTTGGTCACTTATTTCGATGTCAGCCATTTTTTCGTTTGTGCGAGGATTTAGAGAAGGAACTGCAGTCCGGTCTTCCTCTGTGAAACAGCTTTGGAAACAGGTGTTTAGTATTTCAGCTTTACGCGTGTCATCCTCTGTTTCAATGCCATCATCATCCCGTAGTGTCTGGATATGCTGTTTCGAGCCACTTACTGATTTAACGTAAGACCAGAACTTCCTAGGATTTTTGTCAAGTCGGTACATAGTATTTTACTTTCGAATTCACTGAACGCTTCACGCATAGCCCTCCTTACGCTAACTTTGACATCGTTTAGCTTCTGTTTGTCTGAGACGTTTTGGCTGCGTTTAAACTTGGAGTGAAGCTCTCTTTGCTTTCGCAGTAGTTTCCTAACTTTGTTGTTGTACCACGGTGGGTTTTTCCCGTCCCTCACAGTTTTACTCGGCACGTACCTGTCTAAAACGCATTTTACGATTGCCTTGAACTTTTTCCATAAACACTCAACATTGTCAGTGTCGGAACAGAAATTTTCGTTTTGATTTGTTAGGTAGTCTGAAATCTGCCTTCTATTACTCTTGCTAAACAGATAAACCTTCCTCCCTTTTTTTATATTCCTATTAACTTCCATATTCAGGGATGCTGCAACGGCCTTATGACCACTAATTCCCTGTTCTGTACATACAGAGTCGAAAAGTTCGGGTCTGTTTGTTATCAGTAGGTCCAAGATGTTATCTCCACGAATCGGTTCTCTGTTTAATTGCTCGAGGTAATTTTCGGATTCCCGATTATTCCATTGTTTCATATACGTCTACATCATACTCCGCAAGCCATCTAATGGTGTGTGGCGGGGGATACTTTCGGTACCACTATCTAATCCCTCCAACCCTCCCAAGTCAGGGGGGTGCAGCAGGTCGTACAGCACTTAGCAGCCCCACCAGTCAAACAAATCAGTGACAGCTTGCACTGCACGTGCTTGACCATTGTCCTGCAAAATGATGGTCAGGTCCTGCAGAAAGTGTCATCACTTCTGTCTCTATGCTGTTCATTTTTGGAACGCAACCTGCGGCCAGCTTAGAGGCAGTGCAAGTTGTTACTGATTTGTTTGACTGATGCGGCTGCTAAGTGTTATACCACCTACGGAATCCCCTGACTTAAGCCCTGGCGAGTTCAACTCGATTTCTAAACTGAAGGAAACTCTTCACGGCATTCGCTTCAGAACTGTTACAAATTCGTCGGGCAATAGACCGCGCCGCTCGAACTGTCAATACAACTGGCACTGCTTAGAGTAACCTACGACTTCCACACCGCTGGCAGCGGGTTATACAGAATGCTAGTGACTACTTTGAAGGTCAGTAAAACTTTGAAACGCGTATCTATTTTGTACGAGCTGTAAATAAATAGTTGCTACTATTAAAGTTCCAACCCTCGTAGATAACAAAAGATGGAGATTTTCATTACCATTATCCATGGCTATTGTCTGAGATATAACTTTCTACAAAATATTGGTTCAAATGGTTCAGAGTACTATGGGACTAAACATGTGAGGTCATCAGTCCCCTAGCACTTAGAACTACTTAAACCTAACTAACCTAAGGACATCACACACATCCATGCCCGAGGCAGGATTCGAACCTGCGACCGTTGCGGTCGCGCGGTTCCAGACTGAAGCGCCTAGAACCGCTCGGCCACAAAGGCCGGCTACAAAATTTTAAATTATGTCATTGACAATAATTGAAACTTCCTGGCAGATTAAAACTGTGTGCCCGACCGAGACTCGAACTCGGGACCTTTGCCTTTCGCGGGCAAGTGCTCTACCAACTGAGCTACCGAAGCACGACTCACGCCCGGTACCCACAGCTTTACTTCTGCCAGTACCTCGTCTCCTACCTTCCAAACTTTACAGAAGCTCTCCTGCGAACCTTGCAGAACTAGCACTCCTGAAAGAAAGGATACTGCGGAGACATGGCTTAGCCACAGCCTGGGGGATGTTTCCAGAATGAGATTTTCACTCTGCAGCGGAGTGTGCGCTGATATGAAACTTCCTGGCAGATTAAAACTGTGTGCCCGACCGAGACTCGAACTCGGGACCAATTATTTATTATTTTACTAACGATGAAGTCATTTTTATTAATATTACGAGAAAGTTCATTCACATTCCACTCACAATGCTGTCGTGAAGATTATTGTGAATAAAATATAGGCGTGGATAATACACGGCTCTGGACATCTGGTGACTGTCGAGTATACGCCCTTGCTGCGTCTACATCTGCAGCCTACTCTTTAAGCCGCTGTCCACAACTGGTGTGCCTGCTCGTTTCTCGCTCCGGTAGGTAGCCAACGTGTCGCGTAGGTCGAGGGGTCCCGCGGATCGGAATGTGTAACAGATAGGCGCGTTTAATCTGGTCGGAGATGACAGCAGCGCGCAGGCCGATGCATAACAGCAGCCAGGAGCATCGGGAAAAGACGCCGCAGCAGTGTTCACGGCGACTTCCGTGGGAAATGCGGACTCCCCTGATTTATGGCCAAATCTATGTTTATAGGATTCCTAGTATTATAAGAAGCGATCGAAAAGTCCCATTCGAAGGCCGTACAGTCCAGAATCGGTATGCCAATTAGATAGAATGCTGTCAGCACTGAGGCAATTATGCCACCGACGCACCACACAGAAGATACCCGTTTAATAAAACACCGTGTCCTGGTGTGTCAATAAGTTCGTAACTCGAATGAGATTTCCACTCTGCAGCGGAGTGTGCGCTGATGTGAAACTTCCTGGCAGATTAAAACTGAATGCCGGACCGATACTCGAAGTCGGGACCTTTGCCTTTCACAGGCAAGTGCTCTACCCAAGCACGACTCACGCCTCACAGCTGCAAGTCCGCCAGTATCTCGTCTCCTACCTTCTAAACTTGCCCGGGAAAGGCAAAGGGCCCAAGGTCGAGTCTCGGTCGGCACTCAGTTTTAATCTGCCAGGAAGTTCCAAGTTCTTAACTGCCTGCAGCACGTCCTCGTCCGACAAGAATCGTCGACTTTTCAAGGTCTTTCTTATGGGGCCGAAGGCGTGATAATCGCATTTCGTGAGTTGTGCGTTACGACATTTGGGATACAGAGACGTGCGTTAGCACGAAGCAGCATGAATCCACAACGATGGTGTTCGATAGACATGCTGTCCCTCATACATTCTTCATTCTCCAATGGATGTCTACCGTTGTTTGTCCTTCGGCAGTCAAGAAAAGAATTACAGCACGATGCTCCTGTTTGTACACATTTCGTGATGACGTCGCCATGGTTCATGTTTCCGCATTTACCGCACGCCGTCAGGAAGATACGAACGCCACACTAATTCCTTGCCTACATGTAGGTCCTTATATACCCGCATCGGAGTTTCGCTACGTTGCATATACAATGCAGCATCGTCCTCAACCGGACGCTTTTTGATCACCCCTCAAATGTAAAGCTTTTGCCAGTTTTGTCTGGAATACACTCTTCGAAATTCTGAAGGTAATAGTGGTAAATGCAGGGAGCAAACGTTAGTGAATAGATTAATACTTTGTGACATCCTTTTTTTCATTTTAATTAACAGTTGCAGACCTCACAATATAGTTCATAGTGGTCTTTAATGGCCGTTGTCAAAAAATATATGAATAAAGAAGAAAGTCAAATCGTTGTCGCGATAAGCGGAGAACTAGTGGTGCGTACTAGATGTCAGTGTTGCCAACAGTTAAAGTGAGCTCCCCACCAGTTTGGAGTGCAAAAACCACTAACAAAAATAACCCTACTCTCGCTAAAGTTTCCACTAAATTTAAAAAAAAATTGTATTTGTAAGTAGTTTCCTTTATCATTAAGTAATAAAATATGCACAATCATTGAACGAAAAAACAAAAAGTTCAAGAATAACAGCTAATTATTTAAATGAATTGGTCTTCTTCAGGTGAATCATTTTTGTCTGCATTATCATCATCGTCGGTTTCAGATTGATACGATTCTTTAGTACCCATTTCTCTTGCAACTTTTGTTGGAATTTCTTATTCATTGCAGCGTTTTCCTTCCAATCTCAAACCACAGCGTATTCTTAATATAGCAGTTAAAAGATTTTCTGTAAAAAATTATAATCAGTCCCAAGTATTTATGTACAGCAGTATCATCGGATTCATCAGTTACTAAGCTAAATGGTTGATCTTTGCAATCTTGTTTTAGAACGTCTGTGATATGCGGCACGTTTTTTATAACTGAAGTGCACTTAGAATGAGATTTTCACTCTGCAGCAGAGTGTGCGCTTGATATGAAACTTCCTGGCAGATTAAAACTGTGTGCCGGACCGAGACTCGAACTCGGGACCTTTGCCTTTCGCGGGCAAGTGCTCTACCATCTGAGCTGCCGAAGCAGTGGCAGAAGTAAAGCTGTGAGGACGGGGCGTGAGTCATGCTTCTGACGTGACGCACCCTGCGTGAGCCAACAAGAGCTCGGTGGTTGTTCGAAACGACAATGAAATAAGTGAAACCGGTTGTTGCACTCCCTGCAGCTGCGGAAGCCACCTTCGCTCGTGAAATGCACTGTAACTTGGTGCTACTGGATACTGTTCATTCTACATGTAGTCTATCGAGTGTGATGGTTCGTTCGATGTCACATTGTAATGCATCAGTGTTGTTTTCGCTCGAAAAGTTAAGTACTCCTGAAAGCAAATAAAGTAGAGATAACATATTTCGAAACATGTACTTAGTGTTTGAGAGATCGCATTTTCAGTAACTGAAACTGAATTCTTTTAAACCACTACAAAATCCGACAGCCACTAGAAGCAATATTTCGCCACTAAAAGGAGAGTAGAAACCACCAGTTTTAGAGGAAAATCCACTAATTTAGCAACGCTGCTAGACGTGGGCAAAAAATAACATAACTTTTGCAAATCACGCATTACTGAGAGGTATGTGTTTTTGTAATAACAAGTTATCAGAAAATCTGGCAGTGATTCCAGTCACAGCTAGACTGCGCTTAATATACGAGGGTTGGACCTTAAATAGTGGCAAGTATTTATTAACAACCGATACAAAAAGAACTATACGTTTGCACCTGTTACTGTCCCTCAAAGTAGTCACCAGCGTTGTGTAGAACCCGCAGCCACAGATGTGGAAGGCGTAGTACACCGTTAGCAGAGCCTGTTCTGTTGATGGTACGAATGGAGCAGTCTACTGCCTGTCGAATCTCTGCAACAGTTCTGAAACGAATGCCACCGTCAGTGCACAGTATTACTGTTCGTGTTTGGAGCATCGCCTGCGACCAGCTTCGCGAAAGAAGCGGCGACACTTTCTGCGCAACCCACCCATCATTTTGGACGACAATGCGCGGGCGCATACGCGCAAGCTGTGGCTGCTCTGTTCGGTCGATGGGACTGGGAAGTACTGTACCATCCACCATACTCCGCGGACTTAAGTCCTTGTCACTTCGATTTGATTCCGAAGACGAAGGAAGTATTACAGCGCCGCTTGCCGTACGGGGAGTTTTGCAATGAGTTGCGTGGTCACAAAACTGTTGTAGGGCATGGCGGTATCATGTTTCAGGTGAGAAATAGTCTTTTGCTCTGGCCTTACCCTGGAAATTCGGGCTTTCAGCGTATTCAATGTCGCCTTGCAACGAACAGTTCGTAGCAGGTAGGTTTTTTATATTAAAATACAGAACGTAGCTACGTTTGAACATTTTATCTCGGTTGTTCCAATGTGATACATGTGCCTTTGTGAACTTACAATTTCTGAGAACGTATGCTGTTACAGCGTGATTACCTGTAAATACCACATTAATGCAATAAATGCTCAAAATGATGTCCGTCAACCTCAATGCATTTGGCAATACGTGTAACGGCATTCCTCCCAACAGCGAGTAGTTCGCCTTCCGAAATGTTCGCACGTGCATTGACGATGCGCTGACGCATGTTTTCATGCGCTGTCGGCGGATCACGATAGCAAATATCCTTCAACTTTCCCCACAGAAAGAAATCCGGGGACGTTAGATCCGGTGAACGTGCGGGCCATAGTATGGTGCTTCGACGATCAATCCACCTGTCATGAAGTATGCTATTCAATACTGCTTCAACCGCACGCGAGCTATGTGCCGGACATCCATCATGTTGGAAGTACATCGCCATTCTGTCATGCAGTGAAACATCGGTAGAACATTACGTAAGAAATCAGCCTACATTGCACCATTTACATTGCCGTCGATAAAATGGGGGCCAATTATCCTTCCTCCCACAATGCCGCACCATATATTAACCCGCCAAGGTCGCTGATGTTCCACTTGTCGCAGCCATCGTGGTTTTTCCGTTGCCCAATAGTGCATATTATGCCGGTTTACGTTACCGCTGTTGGAGAATGGCGCATCATCGCTAAATAGAACGCGTGCAAAAAATCTGCCATTGTCCCGTAATTTCTCTTGTGTCCAGTGGCAGAACTGTACACGGCGTTCAAAGTCGTCACCATGCAGTTCCTGGTGCATAGAAATATGGTACGGGTGCAATCGACGTTGATGTAGCGTTCTCAACACCGACGTTTTTGAGATTCCCGATGTTCGCGCAATTTGTCTGCTACTGATGTGCGGATTAGCCGCGACAGCAGCTAAAACAGCTACTTGGGCATCATCATTTGTTTCAGGTAACTATCCGGCGAACGGTCCGGACACTTGGATGACGTCGTCCAGGATACCGACCAGCATTCATAGCACAGACCCGTTGGGCATTTTGATCACAATAGCCATACATCAACACGACATTGACCTTTTCCGCAATTGGTAAACGGTCCATTTTAACACGGGTACTGTATCACGAAGCAAATACCGTCCGCACTGGCGGAATGTTACGTGATACCACGTAATTATACGTTTACAGCACCATCTATCACAAAGCGAAAAAAGTGGCCCAACTAAACCATTCATATTTCTTTACGTACTACACTAATATGTTATAAAAAATGGGGTTTCCTATTTAAAAAAACGCAGCGGGCCAACCATAGCGCCATCTGGTTTCCCCCTTCCAGCTAGACGAGTTTCGTTTTTTGTAGTTTTCTCGTTTGACGCTTATTTCGTGAGATATTTGGCCCGGTCACGATCAATGGACCACCCTGTATCTCTCTCTCTCTCTCTCTCTCTCTCTCTCTCTCTCTCTGTCTGTCTGTCTGTCTGTCTCTGTCTCTGGAGCAGTGAAACAGTGAGCCACATTGGTACATGCTGTCCGTGTTGCACGCCGGCGTAGACGGTTGTGTGTGACAACACGGCGGCAGTCTCTATTAGCCGAGCTGGGAGCTCGCCAGGGCCACGTGCTCGGCAGCCGGCATGCGCATGCGCGTTGCGCGCCGATAGGAAAAGTACCGAAGCGCCGGGCGTTCTGCTCGGCTGTGTTGTGTGCGAGCGAGACTGCGTTGCCGCCCGCGTTCCGTCCACACATCTGCCCGCCGCCGCCGCCGCCGCCAGACACAGAGACTTCGCATTCCTCGTGGTTATGACGAAGCTCTGCTGTACGTAACACACACTACGCTTACGTTTACCACGTACGTAAGAGTGAGTCTGTCTTTTGCAACTGAATACTTCGTTTCGAACCAAACAAGTTTCGCCTATTCATGTGCAGCAGCATCGTCAGTGGCCTGTAACATTAAGAAAATTATGCTTGTTTCGTTAGGAGATCTGTAGGCATTCTTGGCAGTTCATATAAATTATCCAGCCATTTACTTTTGGCTATATGTTGATTGTATTTATATAATTTCGCCACATGGTTCATACAGTCGGAAGCTCATGTTACCACGGTTTGTAGGCGCCTTAGTGCGCCGTAAGAGCGATGGAGATTCGGTATTTGGAAAGCCCACACTTAGAGACGTGTATTTATAGCAGTGTGCGATTTGCAGGGGGGGATGGCGGGGACCCCCCCCCCCCCCCCCCCACCTCAGCATCAGACCATCCCGTCCTCTGGTTTTAGTTTATGCACCCCAACCTGGGATGTTTATTTCCCACGCACTGGAGTAAAACTTTACATATAATTTAAATTTGTGGAGCGGAACACTGAAAGTTTTTAATGCAGTCTTATTGTTAATACTATTAATATGTTCGCTTAATAATTTTGAAAAAAGTGTTATGTAGTAGTTAAGCATTTCCAAACATTTACAACTAAATCATCATTCTCATGTTGTCATTGTTGCTTTCGTCTAAGGTGCGTCATCCGTTTACTTGCGAGCTTGCGACGGAAGTAGTGTGGCAGTCATTCCGCAGCAGTCGTACCGCCGAGTTGGGTGAGCTGGGGGCTGAAAGTCCCACCCCGGGCCCTGACAAAGGCCGTTGACCGGCCCGGTTTTCACATGTTTGGACCCTCAACAGAAGCACTACAGGGAAGAAGATTTGAAAGTGATGAAGACAACATTGCTGCGGTGCAAAGTTGGTTACAGATGCAACCGAAAAACGCATTTTCTGATGAAATAAAAAAAACTCGTAAAACGTCGGGAAAACTGTATTGAAGTCCAGGGAGGTTACGTAGAAAAATAACGCTTCTTTCACTTTTCTATTATCAGAATAAGTACCGCTTTTCACAAATGTGCCTTTACTTTTTGAATTCCCCTCGTATACCTGTATGTAGGTGATTTTGTAAATAAGCTTTACCTATAATGTACTTTTAAAGGTAATATCAAGGGATGGATTTTCTGATAGTGCATACGCGTGAATAGTGGTTCAAATGGCTCTGAGCACTATGCGACTTAACTTCTGAGGTCATCAGTCGCCTAGAACTTAGAACTAAATAAACCTAACTAACCTAAGGACATCACACACATCCATGCCCGAGGCAGGATTCGAACCTGCGACCGTAGCGGTCGCTCGGTTCCAGACTGTAGCGCCCAGAAACGCACGGCCACTCCGGCCGGCAAGTGAATAGTGAGTTTCAGCATTAACATCTATTTATAAATAACTGTTTAACCATGGGTAACGCCACGGTCCAAGCTAAGTGACATATATAATTATACTAACTCCCTAAGACATATCCCCCCCCCCCCCCACTGGTAAAAGCACAAATCACACACTCATTTATAGGCAGCTGCGAGTGGCATGCAATAATTAATGCAATACTTTTTTCGGCAATTTCGGTTGGAAAAATGCGGAATTTGTTGTGACACACCGTGGAACATTCCAGCATCAGCCCCTATGGTTTCACGAAGCTCCGATAGGTGGCAGCGCTCTACGTAGTCTTCAAACTGGCGTCTGTAATGCCGGTATTACACTATCAAATTTCTTTGTCAAAGAAGTTTGATTGTGTAATGGGGAACTTTGTCAAATGTCGTCAAATATTTTATCAAATCTAGGGCCTCGCTGTAGGTTTGGTCAAGGAAGTCGCTTGTCTTCTGTTCACTGCAATGTGACATGTTACCACATGGAGCGGTAGGATCGCTGCAGCGTTCTGTATTCTGTGGTGTTTTTATAAACATTGCCGGTAGATACAATTGGTGTGTGCCGACAACTACAAAATTAATAGAGATGTATGAAGCTGATGAGGCGCTTTACAACGTGAGGCATCCTGAATACAAAAATAGATTAAGAAGATTGGAGACCTAACCTTACCTAACCTAACCTTACCTAACCTAACCTAACCCAACCCTCTCCCGTAGCAAGGAATCGGAGTGTTACAGTGAGCCTGCCCTCTGCAGATATAGCAGTTCTTATGTGAGTAGTGTACTTTGTGATATGAGAATACACTTCACTGAGCACTTACTGAAATGTATGCTCATCCATTCTTGAGTAATTTACGCACGACTTGACGTCTTCCACTATGAGCTCACATAAGAAGTTTTGTTGAATGCTTTATCATCTCTTCGTAAAACCCACGGCTTCTCCCAGGTACGTTTTCTTTTTTCCCCCCGCTTCTATTCCGCATGTACACACAGCAATTGTGGCACGTGCAACTGCTGCGGTTAATAACAAGTTCTTGTTGTCGGCTATCTTGAACTTCGACGAAAAATATGATGACAGTGTAATACCCCTTTTTAGCGCCACATCAAAGATCTTTCTCAAATATATTTGACGGAATATTTGATCACATCTTCGACAAAGAAATGTGATAGTGTAATACCGGCCTAACGGAGGTACGTTCCCAGCAAAGAGCTGTCATTGAGTTTGTTTTGGCGGGATATCAAAGCATCGCAGGTATTCCTAGGTCCTCGCAGAACGTGTACGGAGAACTGGCAGTGAACAAAAGCACGGTGACTCGTTGAACGAGGCGCGCAACAGTGTCGCGCAAACTTGTCGATCTCTCGTGCGCCGGCGGCGCGCACGCGGCTGTGGCCGCTATGCAATGTTGGGACGTGCGGACACTCTCACCGGATGTGACTGACGGATCACAGCCAAAAGCCTCACCGCACAACTGGACGTCTCTGTCGGTAGTGCTGAAACACTCGTCCACAATTCGGGGGTTCTCAAAGGTGTGACTCGCATTCGGGAGGACGACGGTTCAATCCCGCGTCCGGCCATCCTGATTTAGGTTTTCCGTGATTTCCCTAAATCACTCCAGGCAAATGCCGGGATGGTTCCTCTGAAAGGGCACGGCCGACTTCCTTCCCCATCCTTCCCTAATCCGATGAGACCGATGACCACGCTGTCTGGTCACCTTCCCCAAACAACCAAACAACCTCAAAGGTGTGTGCCCCGTGGATTCCTCGCCGAATGACAGAAAACTTTAAGTGGCAATGAAGAACCGTCTGTCTGGAATGAGCAACGAGGGACCATCTGTACGGAACTGCTTCGCGCGTTACAAGGTTGAGCGTGCCGAGTTTTTTGTCGAGCAGCGTCACAGGCGATGGAACACGGGGTCATAACTTCGAACCGGAAACAAAACGGCAGTCCATGGAGTTGCGCCACACCATCTCTTTTCCGACGAAAAAGTTCAAATCCGCACTATCAGGCGGTAAAGTCTTTTGGGACTCTGATGCTGTTCTTCTGTTCGATGTCCTCCATCATGGTGCAACTCTGAAGCGTATTGTGCTACCCTCAGGAAATTGAAGAAACGGCTTACGCGCTTTTGTCGCCACAAAAAGGCAAACTTATTTCCCCTTCTACATGACACCGCAATGCCGCATAGAAACCTGCGCACTGGAGAGGAGCTCACAAACCCTCATTGGACTGTTTTCCCTCAAGGACCCTCCATCCCGGATCTCGCAGTTTCCGACTTCCGCCTGGTTGGCCCAATGAAGGATGCACTCGTTGGGAAGCAGTCCGTGGATGATTCGAAGGTTATTGACGCAGCAGGACGTTGGCTGCGCACGTCGACCAGTAGACTGGTACCATGTGGGCATATTGGGCCCTTCCAGTAAGGTCGCGTGGCATTGAACAGACATTATGTTGGAAAAACAGCGCTTTGTAGCCAAAAGAGTGGGGAATACCGTGGTGTACTAGGGTAATCCCAAAAGTAAGGTCTCCTATTTTTTTATAAGTACAGAACTCTGTTTGTGTGGCAGTTGGTCACACTGTTATGAAGAGTGCTTCACGCGCTGTGTGTAAACATGCGCACGCCGCGCTGAGGCGCTCAGCCTTGGCTTGGCAGCCATTGAGAATGGAGCTCCCGTTGGATGTTACCGCCGAGTGCGAATTGCGCGCAGTTACTCGGTTTTTTAACGCAAACGGCACTGCGCCGATTGAAATCCATCGCCAATTGATGGAAGTGTATGGCGAGTCGTGCATGGATGTCAAAAATGTTCGTAACGTGTAGAGAGTTTGCAGCTGGTCGGATGGCTCTGAGCACTATGCTGCTTAACATCTGAGGTTATGAGTCCCCTAGAACTTAGAACTACTTAAACCTAACGAACCTAAGGACACCACACGCATCCATGCCCGAGGCAGGATTCGAACCAGCGACCGTAGCGGTCGCGCGGTTATAGAGTGAGGCGCCTAGAACCGCTCGGCCACACCGGCCGGCGGTCGCCCCGAAATTCTCGACGAATAAGGGAGCGGGAGGCCGTCAGTTTCTGAGGAGACAGTGTTGAAGGTTGAGCAAAGCATGCGTGAAGGTCGGCGGATAACTCTGGATGATCTCTGCACGTTGGTTCCTCCCGAAGCACCGCCCACAGAATTTTAACGGAAACATTGAACTACCGGAAGCAGTGCGCGCAAGATGGCTGCCACGCACGCTGACTGAGGACCACATGCGGCAACGAGTTGGTGCTTCCCGCGCATTTCTTCACCGCCTTGCAGCCGAACAGGACAACTTTCTGGACTCAATTGTCACGGGTGACCAAACAACAATCACGCCAGTGGCGGCATCCTTATTTGCCAAAGCTGCGGAAATTCAAACAAACACAGTCTGTCGGTAAAGTCATAACAACCGATTTTTGGGATCGGAAAGGGGTATTGTTGGTCGACTTTATGCCCACTGGGACCAGAATTAACGCTGACAGGTACTGTGAGACTCTGAAAAAACTCAAACGGGCAATTCAGAACCGGAGAAGAGGATTGTTGACCAAGGGCGTACACGTTCTCCATGACAACACTCGCCCACACATCGCTCGGCAAACGGTTGCTCTCCTGCAACAGATTCAGTGGAACATAATCACCCACCCACCCTATAGTCCTGACTTGGCGCCCAGTGACTATAACCTGTTCCCTAGGTTAAAAAAACATTTGGCCGGAAAGCCATTCAGCTCCGACGACGAGGTGGAAGAAGAGGTTCATAACTTTCTGAACAGCATGGCGGCGAGCAGGTATGACATGGGCATACAAAAACTGTCACAGCGTCTACAAAAATGCATCGACAGAAATGGTGATTACGTCGAAAAATAGCTAAATGTTCAAGCTGTAAAGTGATGTAAACCACTGCAGAAATAAACAGGTCTATGTACTTATAAAAAAAAAATAGGACACCTTACTTTTGGAATTAGTTTCGTATTTAATTCCTGAAAGAAACCAACCTGCTTTCAGCAAAAATGTATTGCACTACTTATTGAAATTGGTGCCACCCGGCAAAAACAGTCGGCGTTTGAAGACTTCGGTACATCGTCCCCATCTCTGACGCTGATAACCTGGAAACGGAAGTGGAACACCTCCAAACATTATTTCTGGAAAATGGATACTCACCTCTGCAGATACGGAGAACGCTAGAGGCATAACAGATCTACTAAGGAGACTGCCTACACTACGCTTGTCCGTCCTCTTTTAGAATACTGCCGCGCGGTGTGGGATCTTGACCAGATAAGAGTGACGGAGTACATGGAAAAATTTCAAAGAAGGGCAACAAGTTTTGTATTATCGCGAAATATGGGACAGAATGTGTCACTGAAATGGTACATGATGTGGGGTGGACATCATTAGAACAAGGGCGTTTTTCGTTGCGGCGGAATCTTCTCACGAAATTCCGATTACCAACTTTTTCTTCCGAATGCGAAAATATTTTTTTGACGCCGCCCTTCACAGGGAGAAACGATCACTATGATAAAATAAGGGAAATCAGAGCTCGCACGGATACATATAGGTGTTCATTCTTTCCTTGCGCTATACGAGATTGGAATAATGGAGAACTGTGAAAGTAGTTCGATGAACCCTCTGCCAGGCACTTAAATGTGATTTGCAGAGTATCCATGCAGATTTAGGTGTAGATCTATTTTTGCAGGTTCCCTCACGTTCTCTACCGTCTCTCCCGTGTAAACGCTCGTTCGTCGCAGATGCAAGCGAATGGTGGTGAATACTGGCGAATAGCTGCAAACGCTCATTCGGTTGCATTCACTTTCATTCGCTCCGGTGTAAGTCTAAGTCAGCATTAAGCGATCGTTTCGAGGAGGTAGTTTGAAAGTTTCGGTTATCACCTCGGAAAAAAAGAGCTGCGGTAAGAAAGCTTCTGATAGTTTCAGTTCTTCTAAACAAATCCCCCTTCCGTGCAACACAGTTTTATCATCGATGGATGACTTCGCTGAGGCTTCAGTTGGAGAAATCCGCAGTTTGGTTGCCACGAGAGATTTCACATGCGCGACGTTCGGAAAATGTGCACCACACATGGTTTCGTCGTTCGAGAAAAGAGGAAGTAGTCAGCGAGTGCCACGTCAGGAGAATACGGCGATTCAGGCGAAATCTGGAACGTCTGCACGAGCTCTGATACGGCGCTGCACGGCGTTAGTGAAAAGACAAGCGACTCCCGTGTCAGCGCACCTATATGCAGTGTTAGGGTCCCGTCGTGGAGCACGATGAGCAGCATGCCTCCCTTTCATATATCTTACTGAGTTGTTGTTGTTGTTGTTTTTGTTGTGGTGGTGGTGGTCTTCAGTCCTGAGACTGGTTTGATGCAGCTCTCCATTCTACTCTATCCTGTTGCAAGCTTCTTCATCTCCCAGTACCTACTGCAACCTACATCCTTCTGAATCTGCTTAGTGTATTCATCCCTTGGTCTCCCTCTACGATTTTTACCCTCCACGCTGCCCTCCAATACTAAACTGGTGATCCCTTCATGCCTCAGAACATGTCCTACCAACCGAGCCCTTCTTCTTGACAAGTTGTGCCACAAACTTCTCTTCTCCCCAATCCCATTCAATACTTCCTCATTAGTTATGTGATCTACCCGTCTAATCTTCAGCATTCTTCTGTAGCACCACATTTCGAAAGCTTCTATTCTATTCTTGTCTGAACTATTTACCGTCCATGTTTCACTTCCATACATCGCTACGCTACATACAAATACTTTCAGAAACGACTTCCTGACACTTAAATCTATACTCGATATTAACAAATTTCTCTTCTTCAGAAATGCTTTGCTTGCCATTGCCAGTCTACATTTTATATCCTCTCTACTTCGACCATCATCAGTTATTTTGCTCCCCAAATAGCAAAACTCCTTTACTACTTTAAGTGTCTCATTTCCTAATCTAATTCCCTCAGCATCACCCGACTTAATTCGACTACATTCTATTATCCTCGTTTTGCTTTTGTTGACGTTCATCTTATACCCTCCTTTCAAGACACTGTCCATTCCGTTCAACTGCTCTTCCAAGTCCTTTGCTGTCTCTGACAGAATTGTAATGTCATCGGCAAACCTCAAAGTTTTTATTTCTTCTCCATGGATTTTGATACCTACTCCGAATTTTTCTTTTGTTTCCTTTACTGCTTAAGAAAATCAAAAAGATGTAATTTAAAAGTAAAGCCACTACTTCCCGAAGGAAGAATAGTCAAAGGTTTAACTGCAAAGGCAGTCAATTTACCCAACTGTACGTCGGCCACAGATGGTAAACATACCCGTCCTTTTGACACGGTGCCCCACTGCAGACTGTTGAGGTGCGAGCATACGGAACAGGTTCAAAGATATGTGAGTGACTCGAGGTCTCCTTAAATAATAGAACACAGTGTGCTGTCCTCGACGGCGAGTGTTCATCAGACACTAGGGTGTTGTCAGGAGTGCCCTAGGCAAATGTGACAGGACCGCCGTTGTTCGCTATATACAAAAATAGATTTAGCGGACAGGGTGGGCTGCAATCAACAGTTGTTTGCTAATGACACTGTGGTGTACGGTACGGTGTCGAAGAAGGGCGACTACAGGAGGACACAAGATGACTTAGACAAAATTTGTAATTGTTGTGACGAATGGCAGCGAGCTCTAAATGTGGAAAAGCGCAAGTTAACGCGTGTCACTAGGAACATCAAACTTGTAATGTTCGATAACAACATTAGTAGTGTCCTGCTTTAGACAGTCATGTCGTTCAAATACACTCATGCTCATAAATTTAGGATAATTGCAAAATGTGGTGCCACACAACGTGGCACTACACAAAACTGGCGCTAATAGCATAGGCACATAGGGAAAACACACGACACAGATCTGTTAAGTCCACGGTATTGGTGATAAGTTGAGAAAACCGTCCCGAAACACATGTGCTACAAAACGCCACTGTTTCCTGCGCCTGTACCCCGACATCAATATGGGATATGATCACCATGCACACGTACATAGACCGCACAACGCGTTGGCATACTCTGGACCAGGTGGTCGATCAGCTGCTGGGGTATAGCCTCCCATTCTTGCACCAGTGCCTGTCGGTGGTCCTCAACTGTCCTAAGGGTTTGAAGACGTGGAGCGATACGTCGACCGAGAGCATCCCAGACGTGCTCGATGGGGTTTAGGTCTGGAGAACAGGCAGACTACTCCATTCGCCTGATGTCTTCTGTTTCAAGGTACTCCTCCACCATGGCAGCTCGGTGGGGCCGTGCTTTGTTATGCATCAGGAGGAAGGTGGGACCCACTGCACCCCTGAAAAGGCGGACATACTGGTGCAAAAAGACGTCCCGATACACCTGACCTGTTACAGTTCATCTTCAAAGACATCAACCAACGACCTCCGCACAGGTCCCTTTCAAGGACATTAAGGGGTTGGTATCTGGTTCCTGGTTCACGCCAAATGAAAACCTCACTGTGAAGACTATACCGGGACTCGTCCGTGAACATAACCCGGGACCATTGTTCCAATGACCATGTATTGTGTTCTTGACACCAGGCTTTACGGGCTCTCCTGTGACCAGGGGTCAGTGTAATACACCTTGCAGGTCTCTGGGCGAATAAACCAGGTCTGTTCAGTCGTCTGTAGACTGTGTGTCTGGAGAAAACTGTTCCACTGGCTGCGGTAAGGTCCCGAGCGAGGCTCTCTACAGTACTCCGTGGCCGTCTGCAGGCACTGATGGTGAGATATCGGTCTTCTTGTGGTGTTGTACACTGTGGACGTCCCGTACTGTAGCGCCTGGACACGTTTCCTGTCTGCTGGAATCGTTGCTATAATCTTCAGATCACACTTTGTGGCACACGGAGGGCACGTGCTACAACCTTCTGTGTTTGACCAGCCTCCAGTCGCCCTAGTATTCTACCCCTTCTAACGTCATCAGTATATGTTCTTTGAGCCATTTTCACCCCACAGTCACCATTAGCGCGTCTGAAAAGGTCTGCACACTTACTCGCTGCACCGTACTTTGACATGAACCTCGCGTAAGTGGACTGCTGCCAGCGCCACCGTGCGAAGATCGCAGGTCAGATGCACCGCATGGTCATACCCCGACGTGATTTAAACCCGCAAACCGCCCACCAGAGCGTTGTTTCATCATGTATCAGCATTATCCTTAATTTATGAGCATGCGTGTATTTGGGCGTAACGTTGCAAAGCGATATGAAATGGTTCGAGCATATGAGGTAGGGAAGGAGAATGGTCGACTTCGGTCTGTTGGGAGAATTTTAGGAAAGTGTGGTTTATCTGTAAAGGAGGCCAGTTATAGGACGATAGTGCGACCTATTCTTGTGTACTGCTGGAGAGTTTGGGATTCGCACTAGGCCGTTTTGAAGTAAGACATCGAAGCAATTCAGAGGCTAGGTGCTAGATTTGCTACCGGTAGGTTCGAACCACACGTGAGTGTTACGGAGATGCTTCCGGAACTCAAATGGGAATCTCCGGAGGAAAGGCGACGGCCTTTCCGAGGAATATTATTGATAAAATTTAGAAAACCGGCATTTGAAACTGACTGCCGAACGATTCTACTGCCACCAACTTACATTGCGCTTACGCACGACGAAGATAAGAGAAACCAGGACTCATACGGAGGCATATAGACGGTTGTTTTTCCCTCGCTCAGTTTGCGTGTGGAACAGGAAAGGAAATGACTAGTACTGCTACAGCGTACCCTCCGCCACGCACCGTACTCTGGCTTGCAGAGTATGTACGTAGGCGTAGATCTGTAGGTCACTTTATAACCCACAAAAACGTATTTTCCATATTGGTGCTTGCCCCGTGTGATTTCCATCACAGTCGTTGGAGCTAATATAAGATCGCCACAGTGTTCAAGAATTCATTAATTCATGTACATGATCTTGAATTCCACCCCAACAGACATTCGTTTTGCAATGGAATTCAAGAACATACGCATCTGTGTAGAAAACCACATAGACCGCAGCATAACGAACCGGCGTCTACTGGAACGTACGTAAGTTAGCACAGCTATTTTGCATCTCTCTCTCTCTCTCTCTCTCTCTCTCTCTCTCTCTCTCACACACACACACACACACACACACACACACACACACACACATATATATATATATATATATGTGTGTGTGTGTGTGTGTGTGTGTGTGTGTGTGTGTGTGTGGAGCTTTAATAGTGGCAACTATTTATTTACAGCTCGTACAAAACAGATACGTGTTTCAAAGTTTTACTGACCTTCAGAGTAGTCACCAGCATTGTGTATAACCCGTTGCCAGTGATGTGGAAGTCGTAGGATACTCTTAGCAGTGCCAGTTGTGTTGACTGTACGAGCGGCGCCGTCTATTGCCCAACGAATTTGTAGCAGTTCTGAAGTGAATGCTGTGAAGTGTTTCCTTCAGTTTAGAAATCGAGTTGAACTCACGAGGGCTTAAGTCAGGGGAGTGCATTAGGTGGTATAGCACTTAGCAGCCGCATCAGTCAAACAAATCAGTAACAGCTTGCCCTGTATGCGCTTGAGCATTGTCCTCGAAAGTGAGGGAACGTCTGTTGTCGGACAACTTGTGCTTGTAGGATAATTTGTGTAAATAAAAGTAGTTGCACTGACTGACTGACTGACTGACTGACTGACTGACTCACCATCGCCCAGCGCAAACCGCCGAGGATAGAAGTTTGAAATTGTTCATCTTATACTGTAGGTAGAGTATAACAAAGTATTGTTCAAAGTTCTACTCCTAAAGGGGCGGAATAGGCGAATAGGCTATTTCAAAATAGTTTGCTATTAAGGCAATTATGAAGGTAGAATTACGAAAATTGGTCTTCTTCAGTAACAAATAAAAGAAATAGGGGTTGTGAGAGATCCATGACTAAGGAGTTAATTGCTAGCGCACCCGAGCAGATGTAACTTCGATGGATGGCTCACGCGCTGCCTGCGATATGTAAGCTGTAAGAGAATTGCACACTAGAGAGATTGCCGGCAGCAGTAGTAGTAAGTAGCAGCTCGCAGTCGGGCGGCGTATGTAATTTGTAACAACCGATCTTGTACTGTTGTTATGTCAAGTCCCATTTAAATGTTCTTTTTTTTTTCTTTTTGTAAAAGAATCACTCTCCAAGACCGGCCCAATCGCCCGGCTGCGAGCTACCACCACTACTGCTGCCGAGGCTGCTCCCTGGTCTGCCATTCTACCGGGTGATCAAAAAGTCAGAATAAATTTGAAAACTGAATAAATCACGGAATAATGTAGATAGAGAGGTACAAATCGACACACATGCTTGGAATGACATGGGGTTTTATTAGAACCAAAAAAATACAAACGTTAAAAAAATGTCCGACAGATGGCGCTTCATCTGATCAGAATAGCAATAATTAGCATAACAAAGTAAGACAAAGCAAAGATGATTTTACAGGAAATGCTGTCCACCATCATTCCTCAACAATAGCTGTAGTAGAGGAATAATGTTGTGAACAGCAGTGTAAAGCATGTCCGGAGTTATGGTGAGGCATTGGCGTCGGATGTTGTCTTTCAGCATCCCTAGAGATGTCGGTCGATCACGATACATTTGCGACTTCAGGTAACCCCAAAGCCAATAATAGCACGAACTGAGGTCTGGGGACCTGGGAGGCCAAGCATGACGAAAGTGGCGGCTGAGCACACGATCATCACCAAACGACGTGCGCAAGAGATCTTTCACGCGTCTAGCATTACTTTTTTTTTTTTATTCTAATAAAATCCCATGTCATTCCAAGCATGTGTGTCAATTTTTACCTCTCTATCTACATTATTCCGTGCTTTATTAAGTTTTCAAATTTATACCGACTTTTTGATCATCCGGTACTACAGCTTACATATCGCAGGCAGCGCGTGAGCAATACATATAAATTACATCTGCTCGAGTGCACTAGCAAAAAACTCCTTAGTCATGGACCTCTTACAGGGTTCAACACTTTCGGAAGTTCAACCACTAAGGAGGTGTAATAGCGGATGAATGTTTTTTTCTTTTTTTTAATAAGTCATTGTCAACGAACTGCTAAATCATTTTTAAAGCTACATCTGTGAAAACTGCAATCTGACTTGTGGGTTAGAGATTTAACAACAAATACATGCTTCTGTGTTTTTGGAAATCCAACCCCTAAGAGAGTGGGTTAGAAATAAAGAAATGTGTTAGGGGTAGAAATTTTCTATGCAAATACACTCACATGAACTCAAAAGCCAGGATTAAAGGAAACCTGAGACTCCAGATACCAGAATCGCTTTTTAATCGGAAATACATTGGGAAAAGACCATGCATCTATGGCCTTCGAAAGTGGTGCAGATTGTAAACAACATGAGAATTCTATTAAAGAAAAAGAAAGCCGTGCAGATCATACAGCGTATGCGATGGAGGCAGCGGGCGCCGAGTTAATGTTTCTATATTTATTCAAACAACTTACACATCCGCTTTGATAGTTTTAGAAAAGAATCTAAAAGAATCGACACGTATTGTTGATATTTCCGAAATGAGCCTTATACAAAATATCGATAATTTTCTTTTAAAACAGGTACGATACTGCAGTGAATGCATGTCCAAAGGCACATTGCATCGTAATTCGGAGTAACCTAGGCACTGTAATACCATATTATAAACCGACATCGCGCAGGCTACTATAAAGTAAAATGTCTCGCCTGTACGGAAACAGTCAAAATGGGTGTACGAATACAGGCTGTAAACACTGGTTGACGACACACGGAAGTTTGACCCTGGTCGTCAGTCGTGCACGGATAGCCAAATGGTAAGGTGACCGCTCGCGGTAAGCGGCAAATCCGGATTCGAGGCCCGGTCCGGCACAAATTTTCATTACCGTGATTCCATTCTACAACTGATGGTTCTTCATGTTCGCCATTGTGAATACGCTTAATGTATGAAGAAATTTTGCTACCTTGCAAGCAAAGTTACACGTGAAGGACGAAGTAGGGAGGCACAGCAAAAGGGGCATCCCTGGCCAAACATAGGCTTCAATTTGAGGAAGAAATTTCTGAGGAGATGACTCACGTCCACGCGAGTGTTACGGAAGTGCTTCAGGAACTCGGGTGGGAGTATCTAGAGGAAATGAGGCGTTCTTTTCGTGAATCGCTACTGAGGAAATTTAGAGAACCAGCATTTGAGGCTGACTGCAGTGCAATTTTACTGCCGCCAACTTATATTTCGCGGAAAGACCACAAAGATAAGATAACAGAGATTAGGGCTCGTACAGAGGCATATATAGGCAGTCATTTTTCCCTCCTTCTGTTTGGGAGTGGAACAGGGAGAGAAGATGCTAGTTGTGGTACGAGGTACCCTCCGCCACGCACCGTATGGTGGATTGCGGAGTATGTATGTAGATGTAGATGTAGCTGCAGAGGAAGCGGTATCTGGCCGAGGAAACATCAGACTGCTGCCAGAGATCAGCGAAGCTTGACCAGAATCTGTAGGTATCATGAATTAAAAGTCCCCCGTCGCGTTTTTCTGTTGTATTGAAGGCTAATGTCAGGAACTGCGCAGCGATTTTTACACAGAGCGCGCCCGGGACTGTAGGAGTGAAGGCCGACAAGTTTTCCTCTGGGAGACGCTGAACGTTGTCCACAGCGCCGGCAGCAAAGGCCTCTGGAGGTGCGTGTCGTACAGTAGCAGTGTCACTCAGCAAACTAAAGTCTTTTGCGCCATCACTTTTGAATGCCACGACTCAGATTAGTGAATTTTATTTTTCGGTACGCATGAGCCTCAGTTGTTGACCTACGTCTTGTAAAATCAAAAGGCAGAACGTCCATATCCTCACGGAAAAAGATAGCCGTCAATTTTCGATTCGAGTAAAGAGGTTGCCTGAACTGTTTTGGCGAAGTAGAAAGTCGTGAATCCATTTGCGGTTGTTTTCTTTCCGTGTGATGTTTTATAGGATAAACAGGCAGCAACATGGTAAAACAAACCGTGTCCAGCTTATCGACTGCGGTCCAAGATCGCGCGTCCGCTGGTTATTCTTTCCCCTTTTGGTGGTCGGTCAGTAAGCATCTCCGTACTCAGCTTGCACACAGTTCGGATATCCTAGGTCTTAAGCGGGAGTTGGTACATTGTGGTGCGTCCAGCATGGGTAAATTCTCTGTCACATTCCATCTTCACGTCCATGTGCATAATGTGTTACTGAGCAATGTCACAAGTCTCTTCATGCCAGAACACTTCGACTTTTCTACGCAACTGATAATCATTTTGGCACGATTTTAATTGCCAAATTAGAGCCTGTTAGTAGGCCTACGGACTTCCTATCGTTGTAGGACTAATAACAGTGGATGCCAATAGACGATGCAATTCTCTTTCGTACATACACATCTGCTTACGAGTTAACCGGTGTAGAAACGCACTTTGCTGAGTTGAGCGAGCTCGGCGTAACTTCGTAACGTACGCGCCGCGGCCTGTCTTTCTCGTAGGCCTCCTGCTCTGAGTAACTGCCGTCATTCGCTAGCGAGGTCACGTGACATGAGCTATGACTGGCTGACAAAAGTGCATCGCTCAATGCAATCTCTATTTTAGAGTTTCGGAAGCTACCGTGCTGTAATTTGTGTAAATACTTTCGCAATACGAAAATAATTGTCTCGCATCAAACAACTTTCCAAACGCATTGTTTTTCCAGGATTTCGTTTCCTAAAGTGGTGGGACGTCCTCCGCCGGTATAAGAAATGGTTCAAATGGCTCTGAGCACTATGCGACTTAACTGCTGAGGTCATCAGTCGCCTAGAACTTAGAACTAATTAAACCTAACTAACCTAAGGACATCACACACATTCATGCCCGAGACAGGATTCGAACCTGCGACCGTAGCGGTCGCTCGGCTCCAGACTGCTTTATACGCAATTTCATCCGGCAGAAATTGTGTTTTTAACCGGGAAAAATCCGGGAATTTTTTTTTCTTGTCCACGTAGACACCCTGTTAAAGCTGTACAGTACTGGCTTTCTTTTCCTTTGCGTGCGCAATATGTTACATTTACTGTCGCTCAGCGTCAACTACCGGAGCCAGCACGATACGTCAATACTCTGCAGGCCATTCAGCAAATCCATGCTGTCTTCTGGCGTTGCTAGTTTGTTATAGACAGCCACATCATCTGCGAACAGCCTTAGAGACCTTCCGGCATTTTGTACTAGATCATAAACAGTAACGATCCTTCTACATCTGTCGATTTTATTCCCTTAAGAGCTGTGTTGAGATTCATCTGCGAGAATGTGTTGCATGCAGTCGCAAATCTGGTACGACACTCCCTAAGCTCGAAATCATTTTCAGTGAACGGCGGTGCGGGACGGTTTCAAATACGTTCCTGAAGTTCGGGAAGACGGCATCGACCTGAGCGCCCTCGTATACGAGTACAGCGATATGGATCTGACGGAGGAACAGAGCGAGGCTTGAATGTGAACAGCTCTGTATGGTTTTCCACACACAAATCAAATTACAGCAACCACTTTGCAACTAGCGGGAGCAGTGCTTTTGGAAGCTTTAATGGTCCTCCCCCCCCCTCCCCCCAATAGAAGTGACAAATGTATCAAAACGATTAGTTCTGTGACCTTTTACGTAGTCAATAGTTACCCCCTAAACAGTGAATAGATGGCACTGCATTGGTGCAGCGTTGTTCGCAGAATTTTAGTATAAGCAAACGGTGCTCACCTTTCGAAGACGCTTCGCATATGCCAAATTATTTTACCAATTTGCGTGGTGCTTGCATTTTACTTGTATTATAGAATTTGTAGACGGTACATGTTCATAACTTCGCTTCATTGTGTGAGAATGTGAGATGAAGGCGGTTCCGTTTCAGTCGTTGCTTATAGTGGACATACTATTAATATTTAGCTGTTTTAAAGAGATCACGGTTAATGGTAGGATAGAGATTTTTTGAAATCGTTGACCACGGTTTCAGTATATCTAAATATACCTTCATCAGAACCAAAAATACACTAAAATTACATCCTGGAGTGGAGATACATGAAACAATCGTGCCAAAGGCGTCGTCAGTAGTTAAAATTAAAATATTACCTCCATTTGTACATTTGCGTGTCTTCGCATCGACCTCCTCTTCATAATTATGCCGTACAAATGGAGGTGATATTTTAATTTTAACTACTGACGACACCTTTGGCGCGATTGTTTTATGTGTCTCCACTGCAGGATGTGATTTTAGTGTATTTTTGCCTCTGATGAAGGTATATTTAGATATACGGAAACCGTGGTCAAGGATTTCAAAAAATCTTTATCCTGCAACTGTTTGGCTGTTATCATTTACCGTGAAGAATCTCAACAGTTGCTGCTTCAGTCATGTTTAAAATTTTGTTTTAAAGAGCCCAGTATTCTAAATTTGCTTTTTCTTTTCTTCTGTTCCAGGTGAGTACCCAGTGTTAAACGCCTTTGCATCCTGCGAGCATCATTTGGTGAGTTCTGTGCACTCAGTGTTTTGGGCACTTAAAGCTTTTTCAGAGCCCTCAATTTTGCTATAGTCTCGGTAACTGAAACTTAAAAACGCCTTTGTTACACAAGATACACAAAGTTTTCCGTATATTTTCGTCTACCATCAGCTCTGAGAATATTACTTTCATTAAAGAGTAAAGGAGGAACATCGAGAAGCCTGTACCTACAGTAAGTCGTCTGAAGAGTGTGGTGAAGCCAGGAGAGAAGTTGAATGCGCAGTAGTATTGACTTTGCGGGTAAAAATCCCTGCGCCGATTCTGACATCCACGATTCTGCCTACTGATATCAGCGTTAGTGATTACACTGTGGTTGAAGTCACTGCAAGCATATCGATTTCTACTTCTGCTTTACAGCCGGTTTACAGTAAAAATCGCTATTGTTTTAAGTGGGTAGCCGACCCTCTGTGAACGCATAAAAATAGATGATTTTCGTAATTTTTCAACTAAAATAAAAATTAATGCTAAGTCTGATGATATAGTTGTATTTCTTAGACTTTTGTGTTTAAGAAATCATTTTTTGTCCGCAACGGTTGCTCTGTGATTGCTGCACCAGATGGAAAGACCCTTGTAGTTGGAACGTTGGTCATGGGCTGGAATTGACGAAGCCCTCCTATTGAGCCTGTAAGAAAATAATTTTGTATAAGTCATCTTAAGTATATTTCCTATTAGCGTACGTAGGTTAACTGAAAAATATTAAGGTGTAATAAACTGGTCACGTGTTGAAACAAACCTTATTTTCTTCGCCCTCAAGATTGAGAGAAAAGTTTGATCGAAAATGGGCTTCGGAAGATATCACGAAACGGCAACATATGTTGATATAGAACATTAAAATGCTGACATCAAATTCCGATGAAAATCGTACGCACCGTTCTCAGGTTGTGTTCCCCTCCAATTCTGGGTTACGATTTTTGTGATTAAGTTAAACGTACCTCTAGCCAGCGATCTCTGGACAATACAGCAATCCTTCCAAGTCCAGAGGGTAGTTGCCCCTCCATCTTCGTGACCATGGTTGTCCTATTTGTCAGATTCTGTCATCCTCTCCTCTGCTCGCTCGATACACTTTTCGTCTGCTTTTGTGCAGAAGTTGTGACGGGTTGCTCCGACCTCAAATTCGAGCCCGTTCATAATTTCCATAAAACCTGCTAGGCCATCGTTGAAATTATATCCTGTTACATTGGCTGCGATGTCGGATATTTTTTTCCCGGCGTGAAAGGTTTTTGGAGACAGTTCTTCAGAAATTGCCTTGTAACTCGATAACGGAGTTTCTGGCGAACTTGGGATGAACGCTATAGTAAAATACGCATCACGGAGAACATTTGAAGCAAAAAAAAAAAAAACGATTTTTTTTAAATTTTCATATGAGACTGCCCCCCTTAAGTCGATATTATTGAGCTTTCTGGTCGGAGAGTCGCCATGCTGGATATAATTTATAGTGTCCTGAACAGAGTAGGTGCTTTGTTGACATCTGCGAGGGCTGGATTTGGCGACGTGGGACGGTCTTCCTGGCTCTGGGCGCAGTTGCAACTGAATCCTGTTTCCGCCTTAGCAGCAGCTTTACGCCTGAGCAATTCCTGCTCCGATTACATTAACAGAGGTGAATACCGTACTTATCGAAAACTGCCACAAACCGCAATGGACGCCCTTCTAGGACACTCCATTCTCTAGAATCTTCGTTTCATGGTCCGACTCTTGTTTGTGCATGACAGACATGAAAAAATTAGTGAATCTATCAACATTCCTCTCAGTATGCTTAGAAGTACATAATGTATCGCTTGTTCCGTTGAGCCCATTATCGATTTAAGACTGTAGTGAAATTACGTGATTTTATAAGTGAGTTTGCGATTTATGTGTGTACAATATGCAACCAGTGGTTTTTGATGTATGTTGATACGGCTTGTTTTCCACACTGTCAACTAGTTTTGAAGCCACTGCAGTCTCCTTATTAGATGCAGGTGTTAGAGGAACATTATCTGTGCGACAGGACTGCTCGTGATGCGTGTGGGTTCACAGGAGAACGGGGTGCCTCAGGGCTCCGTACTGAATGTCGTCCTCTTCGCCGTAGCCATCAGCCCAATTATGGACTGCCTTCCAGCTGGCATTTCCGGCTCTCTTTTCCTTTGACGACTTTGCTGTTTATTGCAGCTCCCAGCGGACATGTCTCCTGCAACGCTGTCTGGACCGTCTCTATTCGTGGAGTGTCACAAATGGTTTCCGCTTTCCTGCTACCAAATCCGTTTGCGTCAACTTCTAGCGGTACAAGGCGTTTCTTCCACCGTCCTTGCGACTGGGCCAAAATGCTCTCCCGTTCGTGGATGCGACGAAGTTCTTAGGGCTTACGTTCGATAGGAAACTCAGTTGGTCTCCCCACGTGTCCTACCTGGCTGAACGCTGCACCCGGTCCCTCAGTGTCCTTCGTGTGTTGAGTGGTACCTCTTGGGGGGCTGACCGGACAGTCCTCCTCCGCCTGTATCGATCTCTTGTCCGCTCCAAGTTGGATTATGGATGCATTGTCTACTCCTCTGCACGGCCTTCTATCTTACGCCGTCTAAATACAATACACCATTTGGGGATCCGTCTCGCCACTGGTGCCTTCCGTTCTAGCCCTGTTGAGTCTGTATGCCGAAGCCGGCGAACTACCACTGTCATACCGGCGCGACATCCTACTCAGTAGGTATGCGTGTCGCCTTTCTTCCATGTCAGGCCACCGAACCTTTGATCTTTTTTTTGATGACATTCTTGACCGCCAGTACGCGATGTGCGTTTCTTCTCTGCGGCCCCCCGGCGTCCGCTTTCCTCACCTGCTTCAGGAGCTGCAGTTCACACTTCCTACCACTTTCCGAATGTGGAAGAGCACTTCACCACCATGCCTTCACACACAGGCTTGTGTACGTTTTGACCTCAGCTCTTTCCCGAAGGATTCGACTCCCGAGCTGACCTATCGCTGCAAATTTCTCGAACTTCGCTCAAAACCTGCCGATAGCATATTTTTGTACACACGTGGTCCGAAGTCCGCCCACGGAGTTGGCTGTGCTTTTGTCGTCGGGGCTGATAAGTTTCAATACGGGCTCCTCGGCCAGTGCACAATTTTTACAGCAGTGCTTTTTGCCCTCTATCAGGCTGTTCACTACGTCCAGAGGCACCAGCTCACTCGCTGTGCGGTCTGCTCTGACTCCCTCAGTGCCCTTCAGAGTCTATATGATCCCGACCCAGTCCACCCCCTCGTCCGACGGAACCAGGACTGCCTCCATCTGTTCCCGGACGCAGGGAGCCCAAGTGATGTTCATGTGGCTTCCTGACCGTGTTGGTATGCCTGGGAATGACGCTGCTGATGCGGCAGCCAAGACCGCAGTCCATCTCGGTCGGCCCGCCTCTTACTCTGTTCCCTCGCAAGACATTCGTACTTTTCTCTATCGGCGTATCACGTCACCATTGGTGCTCCCTTCATGGGTACAAACTCAGAGAAGTCAAATCTCTCCCAACAGCCTGGTCGACTTCTTCCAGGCCGTCTCGCCGTGAGGAAGTAATGTTAGCTCGGTTGCGAATTGGGCACTGCCGCTCGAGTCACCGCCACTTGTCGAGTGGTGACCCTGCACCCAGCTGTCCTTTCTGTAGCCAGCCATCAACAGTCAGACATTTCCTGATCCTCTGCCCCAGTTTTAGCCACTTACGTCTCAGGGTCGGGCTGCCGCCTGCTTTGCCGGGCATTTTAGCAGATGACGTGAGAGCAGTGGCTCGCGTTTTAAGTTTTTTAAAAAGCAGCAATAAGGCAAAAGAGATTTGATTTCTACCTGGTGAATCCGGTTTCTTGTCGATGTCTTTTAGATACTCTTCCGTAACGTCTTGATCTTTTAGTTTTGTTTTTTCTTCCTTTTCTCGTAACGGTTTTTTCCCCTCGCGGTCCCACCATTCTCTGGTTCTTTACTGGGCGCTTATGACCTTAGATGTTTTGCGCCTTAAAACGCCACACACACACACACACACACACACACACACACACACACACACACACACACAATCTTCGTGGTGCGGAAATTAAGTTAATGACAACGAAATGTTAATGAAACAGAACAGTGCCATGTTTCGTGGTACTTAGATCACGCTTCCCCCTGATATCCATGGCAAACTCAATCCGATAATGTACATTTTGCGGGTTACACAGACACGTACAGAGTATTTAGCGGCACTTAGTTTCACACTCGTTCGTCCAAAGACTATGAATGTGCAAGATATCACACGTTGCTCTCAGTGCTCGAGAGGTGTCCGGCCGCCTATCATCCCCTGCCATTCGGCATAATGCAGATGCGGTATGCAGGAGGATGGTGTCGAAACAACGCTCTCCCGGCCGTTTTGCCGACTGTACAGACGTCGGAGTCGCCGCTTTTCAGTCAAACAGTACCTCACTCGGCATCACGAGGCTCCCAACGAGGAAAAATCCTTGGCAGTACTGGAAGCTAAACCCGGGTCTTCCTTATAGCCGCCATCTACGCCGATCACTCACGAGGAGAACCGGCAAGTGATGTAACGCGATTTCCTAGAAACTTCGCTCAGTGGAAGAGGAGCGAACATAAACGAACAATATCACGAGCACAGCAGTCAGTCGTCCTTTCCTTTCAGGTTTTTTTTTTTAGGCAAATCTAGATTTGTAGTCTTGAACGAACTGTGACAGAAGCCCGAACAGCAGGGGATTGACGTACTATGACACGCACTGATACTGTGAAATAGCACATTGGTAAAGGCTAGGCACAAGCAGGAGTCTACATTTGCCGAATAAAAACTGACTGACTGCTGTGCTCCATCACTTGGAAGTCACACCACAGTCGTTCAGTGCACCCACATTTCTAATTGAAGGTAACCTGATGAAACGAATAAGCGTCTCTGCTTATCGATATATATACTCGACCCTTTCTGAGAAAGCGACTGTCAAAGTTATAGACGCAATTTAGATGCCTTTCAGCGCGTGATAAGCTCAGCATACGTTGCCATAGTGGGCTGGCGTCCCGTGTTCGAACCCAGATTGTTGTTCTTATTCATTTTGTTGTATATTTTTCATCTATCTGCCCTTGTCTCTAGAGATTACTACACGAATGTTTCTTATCAAGTTAGCGGACACGAAAGCGTTACATTAATTGTGAAATTGGAACTGGGTTTCACAATAACCTTCATACATTTATTATACAGGGTGTATCAAAAAGAATCGTCGGATTTGCCACGTCTATCTTTCTGAAACTAATAAACTTATACAATGAATTTTGCTTTTAGATGAACAGGAAACGCAGAAAGTATTTTTCATACCTTTTCATAGGTGTTCAGTATGCCCCCCTTGAGATGCACGGCATACGTCAGTGCGGTATTCAGATTGTTCCCACACTGCAGGGAGCATGTCTTGAGTTACAGCTTCAACAGCTGCTGTTACGCGATGTTTCAGTTCATTCATTGTTGTTGGTAACGGAGGCACTTAAACAGTCTTTTATAAGTCCCCACAAGAAATAATCAGATACAGTCAGGGTCGGTAACCTTGCAGACCAGTAATGTAAGGCTGAATCATTTGATCCAGTGCGACCGATCCATCGTTCAGTAATCCTTTGATTTAAAAGTTCCCACACTTCCACATGCCAGTGTGGCGGTGCCCCATCTTGTTGGTAAATAAAGTTCGAATCAGTCTTCAACTGTGGGAAAAGAAAGTTCTCAAGCTTATCGAGATATGTGCTATCCTGTAACAGTGTTATTGGCAAAGAAAAACGGACAATACACCTTTTCCCGAGAAACTGCACAAAACACATTAAATTTTGGACTGTCCCTATCATGTTGTACAACTTCATGAAGTTATACCGAACCCCATATTCTCACATCGTGACGGTTCACATTTCAGTTTAAATAGAATGTTGCCTCGTCACAAAATGCTAAGCGCGGAAGAAAATTGTCATTCTCCATCTTGCCAAGAACGAAATTACAGAGCTCCACACGTAGTTGTTTACCTTCTCAAAGAGCTTGCAGTAGCAGAATTTTGTACGGTTTCATGTGTAAACGTCCACGCAACACACGCCAGACGGACATTGGTGGCATGTCGAACTGCACGGCGAACGGATTTCTGCGGACTCCTTATGAAACTATGGCGGATGCGTTCGACGTCTGTGTCAGACATTCGGGAACGGCCCAACGATTTGCCTTTACACAAACAACCTGTTTCTCCGAATTGTTCATGCTATCGTCTAATGCTCTGTGCTGTAGAAGGATCCACACCATTTCCAGCACGGAAGTCACGCTGAGTGGTTTTTAGTGACCCCCTCTGGGCAAAACGTATAACACAAAACGCTTTCTGTTGTCCCGACACCATTTTTACTAAAAATGAAGTGGGCGCACACTGCTGTCACCTAACGGCAACCACGTAAAACTCGAGTGTTTGCTCTTTCCAACAGTACGTTGTTCACGCACGTATTTTAAATAACATAATAATTACGATTTTTTTTAAAATCTGATAATTCTTTTTGATAAATCCTGTAGAATATAGCGTATATGATATTTTCAATGTGAAACGTCCCCTTAGAAAAATTATATACGTGACTAGGCTTCAACTGACACACAATGTTTTTAGCGCAACGCAATCTGACTTTCAATAATCCCTACAAAAGAATGGCCCTGACTAACATTAACCTATACCTTTCACAAATCACTTACCTCACAAAAATCTTCGTTACTCGAACTACTGCAATATAGCGAGCGCCACTACTGCCAGCTAAATAAAAGATTCTAACTACTGAAAGCACTAACTACTGATAGGCATAGTTAGCAAACGAAAGATTTTGATAGAGAACAAATGATGTATTTACCTTAATAGTCATAATATATATAGCAGTTCATGACATCCAGTCTTACAAATTTCAAAACTCCGCCATCTCTCTCCCCACATCCACCACTGCTGGCCACCTCCAACTGCGCAACGCTACGCGCTGTTCACATCCAGCTGCCCAACGCTACAATGGCAGATATTCCAACAACAATGCAAACCAGCCACAGACTGCACACAGCACATACAGAGCGCTACGTGGCGTTACCAATATAAAAACTTAAACAGCCTACTTACAAATGGTTACAATCTTTTTAAGTTCTCATATTCTTACATTTCATTCTTATATCAGTTCCTAATTCTTGTATTTTATTCTTATGTTTATTCTTCAGTAAGACTTGGAGTATTCCCCTAAAGATGATACCGATCTTAGAAACATTCCAAACTTGTGATTTCCGAACGCCACGAGAATCGCGCGAAAGCAGGTTTGCCACAGCGATATTTCTGCGTATGAATGTCACTCGGCAAGAAATATCGGTGACACTTGGTTCAAATGGCTCTGAGCACTATGGGACTTAACATCTATGGTCATCAGTCCCCTAGAACTTAAAACTACTTAAACCTAACTAACCAAAGGACATCACACAACACCCAGTCATCACGAGGCAGAGAAAATCCCTGACCCCGCCGGGAATCGAACCCGAGAATCGGTAACAGTGCTGAAGATTTTATGCGTTGGCGATAATTTCGCGGCAGACTACGCATAATGGCTCACTTCATCGACAATTGGCGCTTGCAGTTTATTATGAATCAAGATACAGTACAGAAATTTCATCGACAACAGTTTCAAATAATTTTTACATTCTTATAATGTGTGCGTTTAAATTCATTCGCCAGACATACAACTAGTAGGCGAGTAAGTACAGCGTTATTTCACTGTACGTTGGAGAACACTCATGTAGTAATCTTCTGCGGACAAGGTTGTACATAAATGAAAGGCAAAAATAATAATCGGGTATCGGAAACGGGCCTCAAAACCGTGGAGCCGCGGCGCAAGCCACTGTTCCACCGTTTCCGTTAAACTGTTTGCCCGCTAAAAGGAACTGAATACCTCGAAAACTTCGACCATCGTTTTCTCCGAAACGGTCGAGTATCCACGGATAAGCCCAGCCCCGTGTTCTCTTAATTTGGGTCCTCTTCCACTGAGCGAAGTTTCTGGGAAATCGGGTTACGGCACTTAACCGTTTTCTCCTCGTTAGCTGCGAACTACACATGGCTACTATTCGTTTTATACTTCGAGAAAGCACCAGCAATCTATTCAGACGCTTTCCCTCTGCAACTCAAAACGACTAATTTCTTTTATTGTTTTTCGTTTTTGTCATCTACACTACTCGTCTACTTCCTAATTAAATTCTTCTACTGAGACTCGTTGTGAAATGAACAAAGCTATTTTTGTAACCAAACATTTTTCCAGATTTTTTTGGTCTTTCTCGCGGCTTTTTTTCTTTTCCGTAGTTCGGGGGTGCCTTTTTCTGCCCGCACGCACTGGTCTCATAATACTGTAATTTAACAATTGCTTCATTCTGTCTCTCTGGAGTTCAGTTACTACAGTAGTTGGCTACATGGCGATCGTCTCGGCAGGCGGGCGCCAACTAACCTACTTCTAGTGTGCGTCTAGTGTACTACACCAGAAGTTAATGCAATTTTTACTAGTTTTAACTTTGGGAAAGCTTTATCTCACAATCAGAGACTCGAACTCGGGACCTTTGCCTTTCGCGGGCAAATGCTCAAACGACGGAGCCACCTAAGCACGACTCACGACGCGTCCTCACAGCTTTACTTTCGCCAGTACCTCGTCTCCTACCTTCCAGACTTCGCAGAAGCTCTCCTGCGATGCTGCAGAACTAGCACTCCTGGAAGAAAGGATATTGCCGAGACTTGGCTTGGCCATAGCCTGGGGGATGTTCCCAGAATGAAATTTTCACTATGCAGCGGAGTGTGCGTTTCTACGAAACTTCCTGCCAGATTAAAACTGTGTGCGGGACCGAGACTCGAACTCTGGACCATTGCCTTTCACGGACAGGTGGTACTGTTTGAAGTAAAGTTGTGAGGCTACCTCGTGAGTAGCGTATGTGGATGCCTTGGAATGTGCTGTTCAGAGGAGATCACTACTCGGGGTAGAGCTTGAGTAGCACAATCGTTGGACCACTTGCTCGCGAAAGACAAAAGTCCCGTGTTCACGTATACACCTTAGAAATGAATTTTCTAAGCTCAATTTGATGCCTCATAAGTTAGCGTATGACGTAATTCCAGCCACGTGGAATGGCCGCACGGTTTGAGGCGCCATGACACGGATTGTCACGGTTTGAGTCCTCCCTCGAGCATGTGTGTGTGTGTGTGTGTGTGTGTGTGTGTGTGTGTGTGTGTGTGTGTGTGTGTGTTGTCCTTAGCGTAAGTTTAAGTAGTTTATATGTCTAGGGACCGATCACCTCAGCAGTTTAGTCCCGTAGGAATTCACACTCATTTCAACATTTGGCATTCCATATACAAAATCCGTAGCTCACCCTTTATCTATGTCGTATAGGAAATGTGTTTTATCTTAGCAGAGTAGGCCTGTGTTGCTGCGTATAACTACGGAACCTGGCGCGAGAGCTCTGCTTGGCACAGTAGCAGACTCTGGCCGCATTGCTTTCCGCTTTTAGGGAATTTCTCGGAATCAAAAAATGGCTCTAATGGCTCTGAGCACTGTGGGACTTAACATCTGAGCTCATCAGTCCCCTAGACTTAGAACTACTAAAACCTAACTAAGGTAAGGACATCACACACATCCATGCCCGAGACAGGATTCGAACCTGCGACCGTAGGAGCAGCGCGGTTCAGGACTGAAGGGCCTAGAACCGCTCGGTCACTCGGAATCTTTTGTGAAAGGTTTCATTGCAAATACTAACAAGCGCTGTATCATTGTCATCGTCTTTAAACGCAGTTACGAAAAGTATAGTATTCCATTAAAGAAAATACTTGTTTCAATATCTCGCTTGACACCAGCGTTCACAGCATTACGTGCCATTCTGCAGACTATCAGTTGCAGAAAACCTTGTTTTGGTATCTGGAAGCCTTCAGGAAATAAAATGCGTGTTACGTCTTACATGACGCCCTGTACAATAAAAATTTCAAGATTGTCACCGAGATTCCCTCTGATTATACGCCTAGTTTGTGTGAACGGTCATTAGCGACAGTTTCGCCGTTTATTGCAGAAGTTTTAACTCCGCATAAACCGCCCAGTTCTTACCAGGTACTTAATTAGTTCAGAGGTAAGGTACTCTCGTGACCCTGTAATATACGACAGTGCCCCACCTCGGCAGATGATCCACCCTCGCTCCTCTCAGTTGAGCTGCTGCTCTCTCCGCTGGAAAATCTCCTGTGATTCAGCGTCCTCCCCTGCAGAGAGGGGGTTTCCCCACTTACACAATCCCACCATGGTACTTCCCAATTTGTAACCCTGAGGGTGACTCTGACACGGCCTCGCGGTGTCTTTCCAACCTGTGAACAGTTACCTAGTACCAGCCACTTCCTTATCAATATAGTAATTAATACCTCCCGAATAGTTTTAAGAGTTTGTTTTTCAACCGAGGGTTAATAATTGGCAACCAGTGCTGTAGAATCGCAATAAAGTCATGACATGTTCAGTTGACTCTTTTATTAGAACATGTTACGCTTTTCGGGATTACACCCATCTTCAGATATCACAAACTTGAACTCCTCCTTAAGCAACGAGGCGTGCAGTTGTAGGAAGGAGTTGAAGTTCGTGATGTCTGAAGATGGGTGTAATCCCGAAACGCGTAACATGTTCTAATAAAAGAGTCAACTGAACATCTCATGACTTTATTGCGATTGTACAGCATTGGTTGTCAATTATTAACATAACAATGATTGTAGGCCTCAGACGCGATTTTATGTCCTGTATATCAACCGAGGGTGCAACAATCACGGTTCTCTCAGCATTTTCGGAGTTTTGTTATTAAATCATGATCGATCTCTTCCGTCCTTAATCTATTAATTAATTAATTAATAAAAGAAGACGTGGACCCTAGCAGGCTGTAATGTAAACGATCTTTATTTAAATCGTGCGATTAGCTAATTTCGTCAGTTTGTCATTTTCAGGCATTTGTAAAGCCCCCGTATCATCTGCATACATCTCCGTACGTCGCCATGTCTAAATAACAAATTACAGAACTCACATTAACGTACCAGTTTACCGTGCAATATTCTTTGTCTGATGTTACGCATTACATATTGTAAATATGAAGTTATTTCTCTTCACACATACAAAGTAGACGTCGTAGTCCATCATTACTTTGAGGATGGATCGACATCAGCGTCACAACCTCACGTGTCATATTGGCAACTGTGCTCAAAGCACTACAGCTTGGCAACTAGCAGCACCTCATGTGATGTTGTCAAAGACACACGTACAGCCACACTCTGTGAAACGCCCCCTTACAAAAATTAATGAATTACTGTGCTGGTAAACGCCTTACGTTATTTGATTTTCAAACAGCTGGGCAAAACTGAACGTACTCAGACATTTCTCTCTTTACTTATTATCACTAAACTGACACACAATATTTTTAGCGAAACGCAATCTGACTTTCAAAAATCCGTACAAAAGAATTGCCCTGACTAACAATAACATGAATCACTTACCTCACAAAAATCTTCGTTACTCGAACTACTGCAATACAGCGAGCGCCAATACTGCCAGCTAAATAAAAGATTCTAACTACTGAAGGCACTAGCTACTGATAGGCGTAGTTAGAAAATGAAAGATTTGGATAGACAACAAACAATGTACAGGGTTATTACAAATGATTGAAGCGATTTCACAGCTCTACAATAACTTTATTATTTGAGATATTTTCACAATGCGTTGCACACACATACAAAAACTCAAAAAGTTTTTTTAGGCATTCACAAATGTGCCCCTTTAGTGATTCGGCAGACATCAAGCCGATAATCAAGTTCCTCCCACACTCGGCGCAGCATGTCCCCATCAATGAGTTCGAAAGCATCGTTGATGCGAGCTCGCAGTTCTGGCACGTTTCTTGGTAGAGGAGGTTTAAACACTGAATCTTTCACATAACCCCACAGAAAGAAATCACATGGGGTTAAGTCGGGAGAGCGTGGAAGCCATGACATGAATTGCTGATCATGATATCCACCGCGACCGATCCATCGGTTTTCCAATCTCCTGTTTAAGAAATGCCGAACATCATGATGGAAGTGCGGTGGAGCACCATCCTGTTGAAAGATGAAGTCGGCGCTGTCGGTCTCCAGTTGTGGCATGAGCCAATTTTCCAGCATGTCCAGATATACGTGTCCTGTAAAGTTTTTTTCGCAGGAGAAAAAACCGTGAGATTGCACAAAACACGAACTTTTGGTGAATTGCGAATTTGCTGCACGAATGCGTGAGGATTCTCTACCGCCCAGATTCGCACATTGTGTCTGTTCACTTCACCATTAAGAAAAAAATGTTGCTTCATCACTGAAAACAAGTTTCACACTGAACGCATCCTCTTCCGTGAGCTGTTGCAACCGCGCCGAAAATTCAAAGCGTTTGACTTTGTCATCGGGTGTCAGGGCTTGTAGCAATTGTAAACGGTAAGGCTTCTGCTTTAGCCTTTTCCGTAAGATTTTCCAAACCGTCGGCTGTGGTACGTTTAGCTCCCTACTTGCTTTATTCGTCGACTTCCGCGGGCTACGCGTGAAACTTGCCCGCACGCGTTCAACCGTTTCTTCGCTCACTGCAGGCCGACCCGTTGATGTCCCCTTACAGAGGCATCCAGAAGCTTTATACTGCGCATACCATCGCCGAATGGAGTTAGCAGTTGGTGGATCTTTCTTGAACTTCGTCCTGAAGTGTCGTTGCATTGTTATGACTGACTGATGTGAGTGCATTTCAAGCACGACATACGCTTTCTCGGCTCCTGTCGCCATTTTGTCTCACTGCGCTCTCGAGCGCTCTGGCGGCAGAAACCTGAAGTGCGGCTTCAGCCGAACAAAACTTTGAGTTTTTCTACGTATCTGTAGTGTGTCGTGATCATATGTCAATGAATGGAGCTACAGTGAATTTATGAAATCGCTTCAATCATTTGTAATAGCCCTGTATTTACCTTAATAGTGTTCAAAAGTCATTATATGTACATAATATCAGTTCATGACATCCAGTCTTACAAATTTACTCTCTGATGGACACATGTCCAGATCATCCGCTCTCAAAACTCCGCCATCTCTCCCCCCACATCCACCAGTGCTGGCGGCTCACCTCCAACTGCGCAACGCTACGCGCTGTTCACATCCAACTGCCCAACACTACGATAGTGAATATTCCAACTGCCAACCAGCCACAGACTGCACACAGCACAGCCAGTGATTTTCATACAGAGCGCTACTTGGCGTTACCAATATAAAAACCTAAACAGCCTACTTACAACTGAAGAACCATCAATAGCAAATATGAGTCACATCACATACATTACTGGCGTTCCAGACTTAGTCGATTTATTGTATATCAGATATGAGCGACCAAAGACTACTTAAGGGCTTGCAGACAGACGTAATAAAATATTTTATACAACGCATTAAAAATAATATATGAAATACGTAGAAATTTCCTAAAGTAATGTAGCACGCCAGCACAAAGTGCGACGTGACTCTTTCTTTTGCTATCGATATCTCGATGCGAGTGTATCTTCGACATCATCATACCAGCTGCTTTTAGTTTTGAGGCTGTAATATTTCGCAAGCAACAGTTATTTTGGTAATTTTAAGGACCTAGTCTGAAGTTGTTCACTGCATATGTCAATTGTTTAATTATTAGATCTCTGGTACTACGAATAAATTCATCTTTGATCACACTGTATAAAACATCTCTGAAGCGCTTACGAAAATATTTTTGCAAATGTGCCTCTTTAGTGAAGTGATACGCATAAACAGTATGGAGAGACCAATGCGTGATGGTGTAAAAAAGCTTTTCTTGGGGTGTGTGGTAAGTTTACACTGTTCATTTTTTCCACTGTTTCGCACATGCTTTCCGCATTTGCCTTACGAATTTCATAACCTAACATCAAACATTTTCATAACAGAAACATGCATTTCACCTCATTGAAGAGCAAAAATAAAAAGTTACTAAGACATTTTATACCTGATGATGGACCCAAAGGGTCCGAAATGCATCGTGTGTTTTATTATGCATGAAAATTTGTCATGAAGTCATATTTTAAATCGCACTTCCAGTGTACCGAATACAGTCACGTTTACAGCTGCAAAATATGGATAAAAATTTTAATACTTAACGAACAGAACATAGTACTCTGTGTTCGCCGATGAGTACCGGTACTGATCAGGACAAGGGTAAGATCTGGAGCGCCCCAGGGAAGTGAAAGAGAACTGATCTTGTTCTCTCTACACATAAAGGATTTGACGGGTGTTGGGAGGGGTAGCGCGGGAAAAAGAATGGTTCAAATGGCACTGAGCACTATGGGACTTCACATCTGAGGTCATCAGTTACTTAGAACTTAGAAATACGTAAACCTAACCAACCTAAGGACATCACACACATCCATGCCCGAGGCAGGATTCGAACCTGCGACCGTAGCGGTCGCGCGGTTCCAGACTGTAGCGCCTAGAACCGCTCGGCCACTCTGGCCGGCTCGAGGCAGACAACTTGCTACAGGCAGCAAATCAAACTGTAATGACTCCACTGGTCCACTTGATGACGATGGTCCGACCACGAAGCGCATTGTGGAAGAGAAATAAAGTGACTCATTCATATAATTATTATGATTTGCCTCGTATACCACAAACAGTCGCAGTTTCCAAATCACAGCAGAACATGGACGACATAAGGTTATCTTCTCTGAGTTACGACGTATCTACGTCATAGTACGCGTCTCCAGATCTCCGCCATCGAACATCTGCATGAGTTTATTGGGCGTTTTGGCGATTGTTCCTCGGCACAAATGCAGTGAGGAACATTTGTCTCACTTTCTCACAGGGGTTACACAATTCATGACGATGCTCCGCGGTTTAGCTGGCGGTCCGCAAGCGCAGTGACGCATCGAGAAATCCGTGACGTAATGTGCGCTCCCGTGTCGTCATCACTGTTCCTTCCCCCCACCAGAAATCTATAAGGCCTCTGCACCTCATCTGTGTCGCAGGCCTCCGCTGCCCCCAGATCTCGCAACCAAGTCCTGTGAGTAAGTAACACACCGTGCGTGCGTGTAGCATTGTCACCCAGTCTGACGTCCGGAGCTAGGTGGGAAATTCTTGGACTCGGTGACCATGTAAATGGAATTGTGTTGTATTACGTTGCTTAATGTTGTGCAATATATTTTAATATTGTATAAGTAAAGAGACCATGGGGTGTGTGTGTGTGTGTGTGTGTGTGTGTGTGTGTGTGTGTGTGTGTGTGTCAAAGGGTTTTGATTTTGTTAGCTTTCATCTACGTCTACTCCATAGGTGTTGAAACACTGTAAGGTGCGGAGGTACGTGGCAGAGGGTATTTGTCTAGATGCCATTTCAATTGGGGAATTCCAGCGGTGGCGTGACCACTCCTTACGTCTCTCTGTGCGCGCTGTAATTAACCTAAACTTGTTTTCGCAGTCCCTTCGGGAGTGACACGTAACGACCTGCAACATACGCGGAGACTGCCCGTGAAAAATGTTCCGAGACTGATTTTCTTCCTGGCGGTAAGCGACGCCAGCGCAGTAACTACAGTGGGAGCACGAACTAACAACTTCCAACAACAAATGTACGTTAGACCAGTCACTCTATATCTAAGTATTGCACGTTCGACCGTAGTGTATCAGCTTCGTTATGACACCCCAGCACACTGTCAAATTTCTCTTTCATGGGAGATCTTTGACAGAGTTCTTTCTATATTTGTTGTTAAACGGCTGAAACATATCTCCCAATCCTTGTTTCAGGTTGGCTACCAGAGGCAACAAAATTCTGATTTATAATATTTCGTACAGTTACTGGATGAATTAAAAATTTGGGTGCTGTCATAATCTACTCACTAAGAGGTATAATGTTCTTCAAAGATTTAACACAAGAAGTCAAGTATGTATGAGTCTTGAGGCAGCGTAACTCGTGGGGGCGCAAATACCCAGACTATACTCACGCTGTATTTGAGAATGATAGCACTTACCGTCTTCCAACAAAATTTACATGTACTCCGAAGAGCCAAAGAAACTGGTACACCTGCCTAATATCGTGTAGGGCCCCCAAGAGCACGCAGAAGCTCCGCAACACGACATGGCATGCACATGTTTGAAGGCCGGCCGGTGTGACCGAGTGGTTCTAGGCGCTTCAGTCTGGAACCGCGCGGCCGCTGCGGTCGCCGGTTCGGATCCTGCCTCGGGCATGGATGTGTGTGATGTCGTTAGGTTAGTTAGGTTTAAGTAGTTCCAAGTTCTAGGGGACTGGTGACCTCAGAAGTTAAGTCCCATAGTGCTCAGAGCCATTTGAACCAATGTCTGAAGTAGTGCTGGAGGGAATTGAGACCGTCAATCCTGCAGGGTTCTCCGACCGGGTAGAGATCTCCTCTGAACAGCACGTTGTAAGGCGTCCCACATATGCTCAATAATCTTCATGCCAGCGGAGTTTGGGGGCCAGCGAAAGTGCCTGAACTCAGAAGAGTGTTCCTGGAGCCACTCTGTAGCAATTCCGGACGTGTGGGGTGTCGCACTGTCCTGCTGGAATTGCCCAAGTTCATCGGAATGCACAGTGGACATGAATGGATGCAGGTGATCAGGCACGGTTCATACATACGTGTCACCTGTCAGAGTCGTATCTACATGTATCAGGGGTCCCATATCGCTCCAACTGCACAAGCCCCACACCATAACATACCCTCCAACAGCTTGTTTTGTCTCCATACCCGCACACGTCCATCCGTTCGATACAATCTGAAACGTGACGCGTCCTACCAGGCAACTTGTTTCCAGTCATCAGCAGTCCAATGTCTGTGTTGACGTGACCAGGCGAGGCCTAAAGCTGTGTGTCGTGCCGTCATCAAGGATACACGAGCCTTCGGCTCCGAAAGCCCATATGGATGATGTTTCCATTGAATCGTCCGCATGCTGACACTTGTTATGGCCCAGCGCTGAAATCTGCAGCAATTTGCGGAAGAGTTCCACTTATGTCACGTTGAACGATTCTTTTCAGTCGTCGTTGGTCCCGTTCTTGCAGGATCTTTTTCCGGCCGCAGCGATATCGGATATTTGATGTTCTACCGAATTCCTGATATTCACGATACAGTCGTGAAATTGGTGTACTGAAAATTCCCACTTCATCGTTACCTTGGAGATGCTGTGCCCTATCGCTCGTGCGCCTACTACAACACCAAGTTCAAACTCACTTAAATCTTGATAACTTGCCACTGTAGCAGCAGTAACCGATGTAACAACTGCGACAGACACTCTTCGTCCTATATAGGCGTTGCCGACCGCAACGCCGTATTCTGCCTGCTAAAACCCCCCGTACCTGAATACGCATGCCTATACCAGTTTCTTTAGCGCTTCAGTGTAGTTAGGAATTTGCGTTTTCAGCCAATAAGATTTCACGTGTAAGAATACACAGCTCCGCAGCGGTAACGTTGAATAATTAGTTCTCGTGTTTCCAACCGCGTCAAGTGTTCAAATTTACATGAGCTTTCACACTTCTAGGCCATTGTCAAGTTGTATGTTTGCCATTGGGCTGCTGGTATGCCCCTTATGTAGTTGCCGGCTGTGACGTCACTGGTGCCCGCAGCATCTCCATATATGGGACTTTACTCGGCGTTCGATGTGCCAGCTTCAGCCACGCGATCGCTGGATCCCAGTTTATGATGAGCTGCAGGCCACACTCTCTAGCCGGCCGAAGTGGCCGTGCGGTTAAAGGCGCTGCAGCCTGGAACCGCAAGACCGCTACGGTCGCAGGTTCGAATCCTGCCTCGGGCGTGGATGTTTGTGATGTCCTTAGGTTAGTTAGGTTTAACTAGTTCTAAGTTCTAGGGGACTAATGACCTCAGCAGTTGAGTCCCATAGTGCTCAGAGCCATTTGAACCAACCATACTCTCTATTTAAGATGTTATCGCCGATTTTTATTTCAGTAGCTTCTGTGGTTAAAAAAAAATAATGTGCAAGAAGCTGTTAGTACTAGCCACGAAGGAATTTTCGTCAAATTTTGCCCGGTGACATTTTTCTAAAGCACGTTCAGCTGAAGCAAATTTCACGGGGTAGCTTAGGCGACGAAACCTCTCCACGCTCCTTCCTGCGTTGTGCCACAGTGTGTACTGTTTGCCTGACGTAAGACTGGCCACACTCGCAAGGTATCTTGTAGATCCCATGTGTTCCGATACCTGCTGCGTCTATTAAGTGATCTCAGAATTTTGTCGGAAGTCTGAAGGTCGATTTGATCTTGTGTCTTGCCCGAGGCGGATCCACAGAACGGCAAGAGAACAAGTTTCTTTTCCTCGTCGGTGATGTTACTGCGACTCTTGGATGAAATCGGTTAATGTATTAGATGAACGTTATAGTCGTTCTTCGCGTAATCCTAGAGTAGGTGGCTCAGCTGATGGCCACTTTGTCAGCGCCTGATATTCTTGCGCGATGCACCAGTGTTTGTAACACAGTGTGTTTCTGTGCCGGGTCATGATGGATAATGGCGTAAAAATACATATCGATGTGCGTAGATTTAGTGCAGGCAATGTGGCCAAAACAGCCGTTTCGCTTGTGTACGAGGATGTCGGTTATCAACAATGGGGCAGCTGGAATCCCGAGAATTTTTTATACGGTATTTTACATTCTCAGAATGAAATATTTAACACATTAACTCGTTTTTAACCTAATCAGACGTTTGATACTGTTTTGTTCAGGAAAGTTGGATTTTTAGGTTATTGAGGGTGGGTGGTTACTGCTTCACACCGAAACCTTGACAACAAATTGCGCAGGTGTGTTTTGGCCTTACCCCAAATCTAAAAGAGGCGCGATAACGGAAAACTTAAATCAGCCGATAATTGCAGCGTTACTCCGCTGAAAATAGATACGCCGTTACTGGAATATTTCTCAGGTCACCGGCAGCGTGCGAACAGAAATGCACTAACCGCGCCGGACGGCTATCGCGGCTCAGGTCGTGAGTCTGCGAGATTGGTGACAACCGTTCGAGTGGTCGTTGGCAGCAGTGCTCCGCAGCCTCCTTTCCGGGAGGGCGGAGAGTGGGGGCGGCGTGGCGAGGTCGGGGGAATTTGTGGCTGCGCAGTTGGCAACGCGCTCGCGCCCGTGGCGGTGGGCGGCGCAGTCCCTTCAGTTGAGACCTCGCTCCCGTGCAGGCAGGTCGCCGCTACTTGTTGCTTCGGCTCGCGCCGGGTGGGCTCGGTTCGGTTCGCCACATCTCGTCTCGGCTCGGTTCGCATCTCGGCCGCAGTCGGGCTGCGCACCCGGAAGTGGCAGCTGCGGAGCGACCGGTGCGTAGGGACTCGTGCGTAGTGCGCGACCCGCCGAGTGGTTGCTCAAGCGCGCGTGCCGTGTGCGGATCTGCGTCGCGGTTGACAGCTGTGCAGTGTCAAGGTTGCCGCCTTGGCGTGGCGAGTTTCGCGTCAGTGAAGTGCTCAGCTCTCTGCGCCACTGCGAAGTGATCCGTGTGTGACAGTGTTCCGGACACACTAGTCTAAATGAAGAACGAGGATTTCCGCTTCTACAAGGTCAACTCTCTCTCTCTCTCTCTCTCTCTCTCTCTCTCTCTGTCCAGTTTATCTCGCTTTGTTTGTTCGTGTGAATGCTTGCGTGTGTGGGTGAGGTCGTATTTAGTAAACGTTACGGAAGTCTGCGGCCTCGAATAAGGATGCTTCCACGCAGATAATGTGGACGGAATCCAACAATGAACGCTGTGTTTCGAAGGGGCGTAAAGTAGTTCGTAATTCGATCGTCACTCCGTAAAGGGCGACACGACCGACACTATTTCACTATTTTTTTTTTTACAGTAAGTGATCAAAACAGGCTCAAGTGCCACGATCTCGCCCCCCCCCCCCCCCCATGCACCCTCCCACTCTCACCCGCTGGAAATCATGGTTTTTCTATCTCTGTTAATTGAGTTACCGACAGAGAGCGTCGGTTGACCCGTGACGTAATTGTTTGACGTCACATGTGCGCAAACAACAGATAGAGAAGGATACTGACAAAATTTATTATTATTATTATTATTTGCATATGGGACTTTTTGGATCACGCAGGGCTTTGAGATTCGTTTTTCTGATCTACCACACGGCTCTCATTCTGTCTCTATGGGCTATTTCTCGTTCTTCAGTGTACTTGTTTCCTGTTTTTCTTTTATTTTATTTTTGTTTTTAACCTCATTCCCTTGGTGTACGACCCTACAGCTTGCCTTTGAACTGAGCAGATTTCTATATATTCTATAATTTCCGTATGTATATGTCATAATTTTGTGCTCAAGCTTCATCGTTGCGAATCTTCGAACGTGTCCATCAAACTTCAGTCTTCGATTTCTAATGTCTGCTCCCAGGTTCGATGTGGGTGATGGTGGTGGTGGTGGTGCTGCTGCTGCTTAGTGGTTTAGGCACTAAATGCGGTTGTCATCAGCACCCTTGCTTGAAATAAATACAGGCGAGAATGATGAAAATCTACTAGAGAATAACAATGAATTTTAAAACCAAGTTATATCCTCCCAGAAGTATTTAAAATACGGGGGTTGGAACTTTAACAGTGACGATAATTTATTTACAGCTCGTACAAAATAGATACGTGTTTCAAAGTTTTACTGACCTTCAGAGTAGTCCCCAGCATTGTGTATAACCCGTTGCCAGCGGTGTGGAAGTCGTAGGACACTCTTAGCAGTGCCAGTTGTGTTTACAGTTGGAGTGGCGCGGTCTATTGCCCGACGAATTTGTAGCACTTCTGAAGCGAATGCAGTGAAGTGTTTCCTTCAGTTTAGAAATCGAGTTGAACTCACGAGGGGATTGCAGAAGGTGGTATAGCACTTCGCAGCCCCATCAGTCAAATCAGTAACAGCTTACGCTGTACGTGCTTAAGCATTGTCCTGCAAAATGATAGTCATGTCCTGCAGAAAGTGTCATCACTTCTGTCTCTGTGCTTTTCTTTTTTGGAACACAACCTACGACCAGCTCCCCACTCTATTTGTTTATGTGCTCCTCATTCCTCTGTTCATCTGCTCCTTCCCCCTCTGCCCATCTCCTCCTATGCCCTCGCGTCTCCATCGTATCCGGTCCACTCTGTCTCCCCCTAAACTCTCTATCTCCTCCTGTCCCTTCTCTCTGTACATCTTTCCTTCCCCTCTCTCTGTCTGTCCTTATCTTCCTCCCTCGTTATCTCTGCACGTGTCACCCCCACCCCAATAGGAGGTTGCTTATTCTTAATGTCTTTCCGGATAGTAATTAAAATATGTTCCAGATTTGGCTGAAATCGATCCAGGAGCTTACGAATTTTTTGTCCGCATTTTCGCCCGCTTATGCAAATGTCACATATATTTCAAATACTGCACGCGTCTTTGTGCACACGTTTCACCTGTATATCTAGCAAATTTCATCCAGCAGTTTCGGTTTCACGCAGCACCATATTTATTATCTCATGTCTCCTGAACTATGTGTCGTACAGCAGTATAATTGTGTAGGTGCATTCAGTGGTATACGTGGAAAATGTCTGAAAAATATGCCGCGAAATCAGTTAACAGTAAACAATAATACATTAAAAAAAAAATCATGCCTGGTACGGCAGTTTTACTGCATGAACAACTAAAATGTAAAAAGAATAAACTTTTTCACTTTCGTTATTTTGTGGTGGTTGTCACTGAGAAAAAGTTTCGTTAAGAGTTGAAATTGTGTGCAAAATTTGTTGGAAGTAGCTGCATGTTCTCATTCTCAAATAGTAGGTGAATAAAGTCTCTGTACACTCCTTTATCACTCCCAGTCCTTTTCCTTTGATAATGGGTGATTTATTCCAGGCAGCGCGTGATACGTGTACCATGTTTAGCTGAAATCGGTCCACAGGTTTAGGAGGAAATATGGTACATACATACATACGTACGAAGCGTAAGTTTTTGTAATACGTGTGGATACTCCGATAGTTCGCAACGGAAATTAAAGAAAGGCCTCTACATAATGCCGCTTTTTGGGGTTCCATACCTGAATAGGTAAAAACGAACCCATTGTGGGATCGCATCCTTTTTCATAGCGAAAAACTCAAAACTCATATCTAAATGAAAGCTATCGGAAGAAGCGAAAGCAGTTTTTGATACGCAAAGCACAATCAGTAGTTCAATCCTACCCACATAAATTCAACATTAGATTTCATTCGTAAAAATAACATTGCGGGGCTTAATTCTGTGACTGGCCTGAATGGGGGAAAATACTTCGGTCACAGATGTAAGAAAGTAATAGCGCAGTCTAGAGTTTCTTTGATGTACTATGGCGTCAATAAGGTAAACATCCGAACTACCGAGCAGACTCCTAAATTTTCCATTTACGGATCCTTTTTTTGTCTTTTTCCCCATTTTTTGCCGAGTTTTGGTGAAATAAAGCCCGTACGTTGCACGAAACTACGATTCAAGCTACCTGCGGAAACCTCATGAAAATTCGTGTAGTAGTTTTGGAGATTAGCAAGTTCAAACAGACAAACACGATTGTTTACACTTTTATTATTAGTATAGGTATTCTGCTCTGTCGGTTCGCAGCTATTAGTAACACCTAGATTTTTAAAAGAACAGCAAGTTTTTGTACGGTAATTCCGAGCACGTAAAGCATGATGTTTGTAAGGTAGCTGTTACCGCAGTTGATCCGAATATCGATGTAAGCATACGAGCGTCTCTAAGCGGCCAATAGCGTTGACAAGTTGCAAGAATGCCACATCTCGGGGCCGGCCGCTGTGGTCTCGCGGTTAAGGCGCTTAGTCCGGAACCGCGCGACTGCTACGGTCGCAGGTTCGAATCCTGCCTCGGGCATGGATGTGTGTGATGTCCTTAGGTTAGTAAGGTTTAAGTAGTTCTAAGTTCTAGGGGACTGATGACCACAGAAGTTAAGTCCCATAGTGCCCAGAGCCACATCTCGGGACACAACATAGAGTTGGTTTGCTCTTTGTTGGCGCCGCGGGCAGTTCTAGGCCATAGACATTAGAGTCATTACCGAGCGTGCGTAGTGAATGAATGTGAAATGATTCGTCTGCGGATGATAAAAGAACTTTTGTGAAATAGAAGTTGGTAGCGTGAACTGGCCTGAGATTTAATTAAATTGCTGTTCAGATAGTACAGTTGAAGGAAGGTAGTAGCATACAGTGTTTCATTAGAGAGGAGAAGGCTATGAGTAAGAATAAATTTTTTATCTTCAGTAGGAACCCTCGTGTAAGACGGTTAAATTCAATTTCCAGATGCGCAACTAGGCCCGCTTTAGGTCAAGAGAGACGGAGAACAACAGTATAACAGGGGGATGGTAATTATGCTCTTCACGACACATTATCATATAGTGTTTTCTTTGGGGCGGTGGTGGGGGGAGGGAGGGAGGGAGGAGGGAGAGAGAGAGAGAGAGAGAGAGAGAGAGAGAGAGAGAGAGAGAGAGGCGTGTTCGATGTGGTGACAGACTGATCTATAACGTAGGCTGACGTGTACGATAGCTTAGGAAGAGAAACATTTATTTGGAGTTGGCGAAACCAATGAACGATCGAATGCAATCTTCGTTATGGTGACAAGCGTCCCAGAGGCAATGGTGAATGTTCAGGGACATGACGCGAAGCTATGAACACTTGTTCCATATTCTGAGACAAATCTCTTCTACTGAATAAATGCTTACAGCTCTTGCAGTATGCATTTTAGACGTACTTGCCTCGAATGATCGTTCGCGTCATCTCCCTGAACATTCATCATTGCCCCCAGGACACCCTGAAAACTGCTATGTTGCGTAGCCCGGAGTCTAGGTTAGGTTGAAAGGTGACAGTCTGCTTGTGAGTTGGGAAAGCCAAAGAATGTGTTTACGAAGTGAAGGTTGTGATAGCCAATTAATGCGTAGTGTTCACTAGATCTATCTACATTTGCTCCACACAAATCATTTTTTATTGTGGGTAATTACGTTCAGAAAAGCTGTTTTACATAATAAACAAGTCTCGGAGGAGTCTTTTTGGCGTTTATTGTGCACATGTATCGTACATAAATTATGAAAAATACGAGTGCAAGGTGACCCACTACGTAACTGTTCTATCAATAGGTATTTCGAAAAACTAGATGAACAAAAAAAGGTTTGATAATGTTATCCATACGCAGTTCTAGACTTAGAGTACATTACTTCATGGTATAACGCATATTTTTGTCACTTCTATCTCCCTCCTCCCCCACCCCCTCCATCTCCGTCTCTCTCGATTTCTGTGTGTGTGTGTTGTGTGTGTGTGTGTTTTTTGTACTGAACTTTCGGCGATTGATTGAGGGCTTCCGTGCAGACAGTGTAGACAACATTCAACAATGAATGAAAGCTCTTTTGCAACAATCGGAAAGCAATTCCTAATTCCATATTCAGATTGCCCTGGTGAAACAGTTTATTCATAAAAAAATAAAAATAAAATAAAAAAAGTGCTTTAGATTTCTTTCAACCGTCATTTGAATCGTGAAAGAACATTTCCGCCGTAAATATAAATTCGCTTAGATTAGTGTTCATTTATTATTCATTGATTTCGGCTGAATGCAGCAGTCTTTCTGAAGCGGACAAGATCATTCGTCAGTGCGCTGGGAACATAAACTCTGCTCGTTGTGAAATTTCCTGGCAGATTAAAACTGTGTGCCGGACCGAGACTTGAACTCGGGACCTTTGCCTGTCGCGGGCAAGTGCTCTACCTTCCGAGCTACCCAAGTACGACTGTGAGGACAGGGCGTCAGTTGTGCTTGTGTAGCTCAGTTGGTAGAGCACTTGTCCGCGACAGGCAAAGGTCCCGAGTTCGAGTCTCGGTCCGGCACACAGTTTTAATCTGCCAGGAAGTTTCATACCAGCGCACACTCCGCTGCAGAGTGAAAATCTCATTGTGCTCATTGTGTTCACCAGAATACAAGTGTAGCTGGAAGTGCCTAATAGTGCCTCAATTAAATAAATTATATAGGCGGCAATAATGTCGTTTGTCATTATCAAAACCATTCTCTCTCTCTCTCTCTCTCTCTCTCTCTCTCTCTCTCTCACACACACACACACACACACACACACACACACACACACACACGCACGCATTTTGGACTTCTGCTTTTACGATTATTTTTTTTAATACAAAAACATTTTGTTGTTAGTCATCATTAACCAAAGCCTGACACGTTTTTAAGTCATACTCCCGTTTAAAAAATCTTCATTGTGTAACTACGTCCACAAAAATTGTGTTTACGTTCTTTGACCAGGTGTTTCGTTTTGATAACATCACGCTAGGTTTCAAAACGAGGGAGCAAATGTTACAGTTCAAATATACCTTTTTTTTTAAAAAAAAAAAAAAAGAAAATACTCGTCGCTTGTATGTTGAAAGCAAACCACATACAAGCGACAAATATTTCTTTCTTGTTGAAGGAGAAATCAACAAATAGTAAAATTCCCATAAGCTCGAATTTCTGTATTAAATGAAGGGAAAAAAAAGGTTCAGGAGCTGCCATCGATAACCTGACATTAAGTAGAGACTACAAAGAACGAGCAGGCTAGGGTAAGTATAGAGGTGTGCAGGCACTGATTCTCTTTTTATTTTGGCGACTTAATACGAAAGAAAAGTTGATAATACTATTGCGATGTACCCTCCACCATGCACTTCAGATTGCATTACTGACTATAGGTGTAGAGGTAGAGGTTTACCGTCTCTAATTACTCCGATGAGCAGCTCAATGCCAGCCGCACATTGTTTTTCCTTTGCAGTTCCCAAAAACGACTTACCGGGCCTTGAGGAGACCAGTTGTCAGCGCATTCCGTTCAGGGCCATTTCTGTTGCCACTGGCGCTCGTTTTCCGTACATTTGCGCTCGTGGTCGGTAGCAGATAATTCTAAAGCAGATCTGCTCCAAAAGCAGTTGTTTACTTCTGACCGACGTGATAACACATACTCACGGTTCGCGTCGCGCCTGAAATCCATCGCTTCGGCATCTCATTATCAGTTATTGGTGTTCATCATATCGTCAGTCGTGATAATTCTCAAAGACGTTATCTCGTCTATCGCCGTCTTATGATGTGTTTCAATCTGAAGTTTTCAGGTTGCAGGTGTAAGGCGATATTTGCTTTATCTGGTTTCATCTTTCCAGTGAAACAAGGAGTGTGCAACTAGTTTCAGTGAAACGCTCATCATAACCTATCGCCGTCTTCACGAACACCACCATCGTCATCGACGTACAGCCAATTTATATTTACAGCTCTGAAACGTTTGTCCGTAATGACTCGTGCGAAAAACCATACGAACTTTGTACTTGCGTTAGGCTTAAATCACATCTTGATCGTTGTTGGTGAAATCAGCCGCTTTTACTGATAACGAAAGGCATTCGTTACAGTTTGCTGGAAACTAGGTCCAAGCCGCAGAAGATTCAAATGGTACAAATGGCTCTGAGTACTATGGGACTTAGCATCTGACGTCATCAGTCCCCTAGACTTAGTACAACTTAAACCTAACTAACCGAAGGGCATCACACACATCCATGCCGGAGGCAGGATTCGAACCTGCGACCGTAGCAGTAGCGCGGTTCCGGACTGAAGCGCCCAGAACCGCTCGGCCAAAACGGCCGGCCCACAGAAGATGACCTTTATCAAGTTGCAAGAACTTTACAGCGAACGACCACCCACCAAAGTGCTCTGAACGGAATGTGCCGCTAATACGGCGGCAAGTCAAAAATGATCTTCACTTTTCATTCTACCGTTTATTAACATGAACATAGGGTATACAGTGCACATCATTTTTCAACGTTATCTCCCTCCTTCGTAATGCACTTGGCCCAACGGACAAAGTGCTTACGTGTTCCTTCCAAATAAAAGGTTTTCGGTTGGTCGCGAAGCAACTTTTGCACTGTACTTCGCACGTCTACATCTGAGGCAAATCGGGTAACACGCAAAGCATCACTGAGTGGCCCAAACAAGTGAAATTCACTTGAAGCAAGGTGTGGGCTGTAGGCAGGGTGCTCCAATACCTCAGATTTCACGTTGTTGATGGTTTTAGTAGTGTGACGGGCCGTGTATGGCTGGGCATTGTCATTCAACACCACCACCTTCTTCTACAGCAAACCTCGGCGATGGTGCGAATTGCTGGCTTCAGCTTCTTTTCCAACAATTCACTATACTCCGCGCTGTTGATAGTCGTTCCCTTTTCCATGAACTCCGCGAGTATGGGCCCCTGTGAGTCCCAAAACTCGGTTAACATAACCTTTCCTGCGAATGGCCCCGTCTAGAATTTTTTCTCTCGTCGGCGATCCAGGATGTTTCCATTGCACACTTTGGCTCTTTGAGTCAAGCTCGTAGTGATGCACTGATGTTTCATCTCCGGCGAGAATTCTGCTCAAAAGTGACTCACCTTCGTTGTTAAAGCGTTGACAGACGCTAACACGGGTGAGCTTATGGAAACCGAGCTTGTCTTGGATGATGTGACGGGCAGAGCCACGGCTGATGTTCAAAGCGGATGCTACCCCTTCGATAGTGATTCGCCTGTTCGCCAGCTTGCTGGATGTTGTCATCTGTAGGGAAGTTGATGGCCGTCCCGTTCGCTCTGTATGCGTTGCACTTGTTCGACCACTTTTAAACTTCTCGATCCACAAAAACACAGTTTGACGTGATAGTGCACTTGGCCTATATTGTGATCATTGTCTGCCCCTTTGACACCCTCCGACCAGAGGAATCGGATCACCGCCCGTTGTTCCTCTTTGGTGCTCATTTCTAATGGAGCTTTCATTCTATATCTGCAACAGAAGGAAGAACAGTGGCGGAAATAAGGTCACACTGTCACAGCATTACCACAACAGTGTAACAATGACATGTGTAGGGACAGAAGACAATATGCGCAATGTAACAAACGTTATGGCAGTAGTGTAGATAATTTTTGACTTTCTTCGTAGATCCATATTTAAATTGTATGATGGCGGGACATCAGCTGGTATAATTTTTATGGTGAAAGTCCTCCAACTGTCCTTCAGATTTATATGTATTTGGCTGCTAGTTTCGACGTTGCGTCAAAGCCGTCTTCAGGTCAGTACACTTAGATGATATCAGTTGTGTGTGGATGAGTGCTAGAAGTCCACGGTGAGACCAACACGTGCTCCACATGGGTGGCGGGAGTTACTGCCCGCCGTCTATGTGGAGCACGTGTTGGTCTCAACGTGGACTTCTAGCACTCAGCCACACACAATTGGTATCATCAAAGGGTACTGACGTGAAGACGGCTTTGACGCAACGTCGAAACTAGTAGCCAAATACATATAAATCTTAAGTACAGTTGGAGGAGTTTCATTTTTAATAAAAAATTTTGACTTATCCTCGTAGTAGAACATCTGGTTAAACTGTGGTGAGAGCACAGCACTTAATTAGGCACTGACGCATTGCGGATGGGGTGCGTCAGTTCGTCTGAGTGTATTTGAGACACGCGAAGCAGCTACAGACGTGATTGACACTTAAATGACTACTCGAAGAGCTCAATCGGAGATCCAACAAAGGTCGCTTGGGTATGCAGCCTGGAACATCTGGATGTCGATCCCGTTGTTAGCGCGACACGACACGACACTGCGCGAGAGGCGACTGAACAGGTGGCTGGCAGCAGAGCTCGGCCGTGGCGAGATACGCCTCCGCCAAGGGCGCATGCGCACAAGGGGGCGCAAAAACTGAAAGAAAAAGGGTCTACTTGAGAATTAATAGCGAGAAGTACACGACGCCTACCGCACGTGTCCCTTACGTCTTTCTGCAACAAGGAGCCGTTACCACGGCCCGACATTGTAAAACAATGATTCATCTCCATCGATACTCCGCAAATCACATTTAGTGCCTCGCAGAGGGTTCATCCAACCACCTTCACAATTCTCTATTATTCCAATCCCGTATAGCGCGCGGAAAGAACGAACACCTATACATTTCCGTACGAGCTCTGACTTCCCTTATTTTATTGTGGTGATCGTTTCTTCCTGTGTAGTTCGGTGTCAAAAAAATATTTTCGCATTTGGAAGAGAAAGTTGGTAACCGGAATTTCGTGAGAGGATTCCGCCGCAGCGAAATTGCCTTTGTTCTAATGATGTGCACCCCAAATCCTGTATCATTTCGCTGACACTCCGTCTCCCCTATTTCGCGATAATACAAAACGTACTGCATTTTTTTAAACTTTTTAATGTACTCCGTCAATCCTGTCTGGTAAGGATCCCACACAGCGCAGCAGTACTCCAAAAGACGACGGACAAACGTTGTGTAGACAGTCCCCCTAGTTAGATCTGATGCATTTTCTAAGTGTCCTGCCAATGAAACGCAGTCTTTGGTTAGCCTTCCTCACAACACTTTATATGTGTTCCTTCCAGTTTAAGATGTTTGTAATTGTAATACCTATGTATTTAGTTCAATTTACGGCTTTTAGATTAGACTGATTTATCGTGTAACTGAAGTTCAACGGATTCCTTTTAGCACTCATGTGGATGACCTCACACTTTTCGATATTTAGGGTCAACAGCCCATTTTCGCACCATTCAGATATCTTCTCTTAATCGTTCATCTGCAAACAACGTAAGACGGCTACTCAGTCTGTCAAATCGTTTATGTAAATAAGGAACAGCAAAGCGCCTATAACACTACCTTGGGGAATGCCAGAAATCACTTCTGTTTCACTCGATGACTTTCCGTCAATTACTACGAACTGTGACCTTTCTGACAAGAAATCACAAATCCAGTCACATAACTGAGGCGATATTCCGTAAGTACGCAATTTCACTACAAGCCGCTTGTGTGGTACAGTGTCAAAAGCCTTCTGGAAATCCAGAAATACGTAATCCATCTGAAATCCCTTGTCAATAGCACTCAACATTTCATGTGAATAAAGAGCTAGTTGTGTTTCGCAGGAACGATGTTTTCTAAACTCATGTTGACTTTGAGGTAATTCATAATGTTTGAACACAATATATGTTCCAAAATCCTGCTGCATATCGACGTTAACGACATGGGCCTATAATTTAGTGAATTACTCCTACTATATTTCTTGAATACTGGTGTGACCTGTGCAGCTTTCCAGTCTTTGGGTACTGGTCTTTCGTCAAGCGAGCTGTTGTATATGATTGATAAGTATGGAGGTAATGCATCAGCATACTCCGAAAAGAACGTAATTGGTATACAGTCTGGACCAGAAGACTTGCTTTTATTAAGTGATTTAAGTTGCTTCGCTACTCCGCTGATATTTACTTCTACGTTACTCATGTTGGCAGCTGTTCTCGATTCCAATTCTGGACCATTTACTTTATCTTCTTTTGTGACGGCATTTCGGAAGGCTGTGTTTTGTAACTCTACTGTGGCAGCACTGTCTTCCATAGTATCTCCATTGCTATCGCGCAGAGAAGGCATTGATTGTTTCTTGTTGCTAACATACTTCACATACGATCAGAATCTCTTAGGATTTTCTTCCAGGTTTCCAGACAAAGTTTCGTTGTGGAAACTGTTATAAGCATCTCGCATTGAAGTCCGCGCTAAATTTCGAGAATCTGTATAACCTTTTTTTGACCTCCGACCACTTTGATTTCTTTGTTGCTAGCAAGGACCACAGCGTTGAAGAAAAATAAACTTTTGTTTTCAGTCTCACCATTTAGTTGATCAGCCACCTTTCTTTAAATATTTCGTGAAGCGTTTATTAACGAATTTCTCGCAGTTGCTGCACATGCGTTTGGCGACTGGTTTCGAACCACCCGGTTCATTCTCAAGCCTGGCCTACTGAGGCTGCGCTGATCTTAATAACGAACGTTACAGTGGCAATCCATGCTTTACAAAGTAGTCGTAGATGACTGACACAAGCCACATATGCCTACTTAGCAAGTCAGAATCAAACTGAGTTTTTCGTGGTAGCGTTCTCGCTTCCCGCACCCGGGTTCCCGGGTTCGATTCCCGGCGGGGTCAGGGATTTTCTCTGCCTCGTGATGACTGGGTGTTGTGTGATGTCCTTAGGTTAGTTAGGTTTAAGTAGTTCTAAGTTCTAGGGGACTGATGACCATAGATGTTAAGTCCCATAGTGCTCAGAGCCATTTGAACCTTTTTTTCCCGTGGTAGCGGTTCTGTTCATAAGCAGCTGTTCCTCCCATCTGCCAAAGCATCAAGCAGGAATTCGGTATCGCCACTGTTTTACCAAATACTTAATATGCAGATTCTGTAACGATTCCTGTTACAGGCCTCTAGAGGAACGCTATAAAGTTTCGATAACGAACCAATGTGCGGAAATGATCCGTTTGGGTTTAACATAACTTCGAAAATGGAAGTGAGCGTTTGGCGTCATTGGCCGGGAGGCCCCTTACGGGACAGGTCTTATCACATTCGACGCCACATTGGGCGACCTGCGCGCCGGATAGGCGGAGAAAATCCCCGACCCAGCCGGGAATCGAACCCGGGCCTGTAGGACGGCAGTTCGTCTCACTGACCACTCAGCTGTCGGGGCGGACATAACTGCGAAGATCGGCTAGGTCCCAAGTCTCCCGCCTCATGGAACGCACACTGAGGTGATAATGAGCTCTGACTCTTGTGCCTTACAAGATGTCGAGATCGCGTTTGTGGAGCTCCACAGTCTGGCAGTCAACCCTCCTACACTGCGCGACACAGCTAAAGGATAACCTTTTCGAAAACTCGTAATTGTCTCTCATTACGACGGATAAGTTCGAAATTTGGTTCAGGGGTACCTACTGTCGTTTTCGACTGCTTTATGCGTGGGAATCAATGTCCCAGGGCAAGAGGTGTTCCATTGGCGTCCTTTGACACCCCTACGGCCTTTTCGTGTCATTTCTGGGCGGTGCCGCGTGTGAAATGTTTTCCTCGGCCAACCATAAGAAATGATACGAAGATGGTATCTATTCTTTCGGACATGTCTGAAAGAACAGATGCTGCCTTCATATCCTTAAGGCTAACCGGCTGATGACCTCCTTTCTGTGCGGATGCACACGAATTGCCTGAACACTTGCGGGACTCGATGGATTGTCTGCCGCGAGTAATGGGTATAATGGCAGGGACACTAAGAGTGTAGTGTGTGGACTGTAAGTTGAGAGTGTAGGACTCACGGGGAGCGTGCCGGCGATAAATCCCTGCAGTCCTCTGTGCCCTCGGTGGCTCAGATGGATAGAGCGTCTGCCATGTAAGCAGGAGATCCCGGGTTCGAGTCTCGGTCGGGGCACACATTTTCAACTGTCCCCATTGATGTATATCAACGCCCGTCAGCAGCTCATGGTGCTGATTTAATTGTAATTTCAACCATAAGAAAATCGTGTGATGTCATCGCTGCACGTCGCGGTTCTGACCCCCTTCGCAGAGACATGCGAAGAAGGGGTGGAATTTGGGTGAATGGGCCTGTGACGACATTCTTATCGCGAGGCCCGTCCATGGTGGCGGTGAGCGGAATTGTGGTGAAATGTGGTACCAGTCTGTCATTATTAACTCACCTTACAGCGCACATGAACTTCTGAACTGTGGCCTTTTTTTCGCAAGTGTCGACACCTTACTGTTTGAAGTGCGGCCGAGCCCGAGGGAAAAGTTTTGCACCCTTGCAGAGGGAGCAAATTTCAAACTTAGACGTCAGAATCGGAGACAGTTGCGGGCGTCGCAAAAATGCGTAGTGTAAGTATTGCACCCGTTGTCGTACTAGGACAAAAATAACACGAGATGTAAAAATTACAGCAGGAAGTGATTAAGGCGCACTCTTCGCAGTTGTGTGTGTACCGCCAAATGGAAGATTGCAAAGTGATGATCTTCAAACTTATTTTGTATGTACGTTTACGGGCGTCGGTTACTTATCTAAACTTTAACTACATCCATACTCCGCAAGCCACCTGACAGTGCGTGGCGGAGGGTACCTTGAGTACCTCTATCGGTTCTCCGTTCTATTCCAGTCTCGTATAGTTCGTGGAAAGAAGGATTGTCGATATGCCTCTGTGTGGGCTCTAATCTCTCTGATTTTATCCTCATGGTCTCTTCGCGAGATATACGTAGGAGGGAGCAATATACTGCTTGACTTCTCGGTGAAGGAATGTTCTCGAAACTTCAACAAAAGCCCGTACCGAGCTACTGAGCGTCTCTCCTGCAGAGTCTTCCACTGGAGTTTATCTATCATCTCCGTAACGCTTTCGCGATTACTAAATGATCCTGTAACGAAGCGCGCTGCTATCCGTTGGATCTTCTCTATCTCTTCTATCAACCCTATCTGGTACGGATCCCACACTGCTGAGCAGTATTCAAGCAGTGGGCGAACAAGCGTACTGTAACCTACTTCCTTTGTTTACGGATTGCATTTCCTTGGGATTCTTCCAATGAATCTCAGTCTGGCATCTGCTTTACCGACGATCAACTTTATATGATCATTCCATTTTAAATCACTCCTAATGCGTACCCCCAGATAATTTATGGAATTAACTGCTTCCAGTTGCTGACCTGTTATATTGTAGCTAAATGATAAGGGAACTATCTTTCTATGTATTCGCAGCACATTACACTTGTCTACATTGAGATTCAATTGCCATTCCCTGCAGCATGCGTCAACTCGTTGCAGATCCTCGTGCATTTCAGTACTATTTTACATTGTTACAACCTCTCGATATACCACAGCATCACCCGCAAAAAGCCTCAGTGAACTTCCGATGTCATCCACAAGGTCATTTATGTATATTGTGAATAGCAACGGTCCTACGACACTCCCCTGCGGCACACCTGAAATCGCCCTTACTTCGGAAGACTTCTCTCCATTGAGAATGACATGCTGCGTCCTGTTATCTAGGAACTCTTCAAACCAATCACACACTTCGTCTGATAGTCCATATGCTCTTACATTGGTCATTAAACGAGTGTGGGGAAGTGTATCGAACGCCTTGCGGAAGTCAAGAAATACGGCATCTACCTGGGAACCCGTGTCTATGGCCCTTCGAGTCTCGTGGACGAATAGCGCGAGCTGGGTTTCACACGATTGTCTTTTTCGAAACCCATGCTGATTCCTACAGAGTAGATTTCTAGTCTCCAGAAAAGTCATTATACTCGAACATAATGCGTGTTCCAAAATTCTACAACTGATCTACTAAGTCCCTTCTGGTACCTCTACATTCCTGTAAAAGGAATTGCGAAACACTCTTTGTTGAAACAGTAACAGGACAGTAATACCATCTTGGCGCACCCCCGACATTGCCTTTACATCTAACGATTTTGTAAGGTAAGATTAAGTGATATGTGAGAAGTCAGAATTTTCCGTCCAAGTAGTATAGATTTTATGGTCACTAGCGTATCAGTGGAAAAGAGACCGAAGCAGAGAGGAAAGCTCTTGAGTGGTTTGCACAACACTCATGTCCACGCGTTTGGCGGTGCGCCCGCGCAACCAGTCACCCGTGACCGCGGGTTGCGGGCCCGCAAGTACAGCACGCGGCGTTATCTCGCGAGGATGGGACAACTGAACACACACGTCCGCGCCGACTGCGGCGTGAGTCAGACGCAGGTGCTTTCGGTGACGTGCGCGGTTCAAGGCGGGTCAAACACCTGTTAATGACAACGACCGCGCAGGGGGGCTTCGACCGCTCGTACCGGCCAAAATGTTCGAGAAGCCTCGCAGGTGCCGGCCATGTCCTGCTTTCTTCAGCATGTTGTTATTTCGGCATGGCTACATGTTTTCGTAAAAATGTCATGTGACTATGGCCTCCCGTCGGGTAGACCGCTCGCCTGGTGCGAGTCTTTCGATCTGACGCCACTTCGGCGACTTGCGCGTCGATGGGATGAAATGATGATGATGATTATGACAACACACCACCCAGTCCCTGAGCGGAGAAAATTTCCGACCCAGTCGGGAATCGAACCCAGGTCCTTAAGCTTGACATTCTGTCGCGCTGACCACGTTTTTGTAATCTCATTTTGTTCGTTTTCGTTCGTTGTATCTGCTCGGGGCGGAGGTCGCAAGTCACCCGTTTCAGTTCGTCGTTGATCCATTAACTCAGTTTTTTTTATCACCGAACACGCTGAGTTACCGTGCCGGCATGCATTCAGTTTCGGTACTGTTTTAGACTACCATGACGAAAACATGTGTCCGCCCCCGGTAGCTGACCACTAAGCTACCGGGGGCGGACACATGTTTTCGTCATCGTAGTCTAAAACAGTACCGAAACTATATATACGAAGACAGTAACTTGTTCTCGAAAGAACAGTTACTGTTAATGACCGTGAAGCTTTTTCCCTGGAATAAATGATGACTAACTGAAAACCTCAGCTGCCGACAGGTGTTGTTGATATACCTCAATGTGCACAACAGAAAATGTGTGCCCCGACCGGGACTCGAACCCGGGATCTCCTGCTTACATGGCAGACGCTCTATCCATCTGAGCCACAAAAGGCACAGATGAATAGCGCGACTGCAGGGATCCCTTGCACGCCTCCCGTGAGACTCACATTCCCAACTGTCCACAATTCTACATAAGTATTGTACCTTGCAGACATTTGCCCAACCACTCATTACTCGCGCACGCTTTGGCGATTCCCGTAAGAGTTTGGGCAACCTGTGCGCATTCGCACAGACGAAGGTCAATGGCTGGGTAGCCTTTAACTATATATACGAAGACAGTAACTTGTTCTCGAAAGAACACTTACTGTTGATGACCGTGCAGCTTTTTCCCTGGAATAAATGATGACTAACTGAAAACGTCAGCTGAATACACGGAACTCCAAAAGTATTTCTCCTAGCTGAAAACTGTATGTTACCAGGTATAAGGGCCGATCAAAAAGTTTTCGTTCGAAGGCTGTACAATCTAGAATCGGTATGCCATTCAGGCAAAATCGCCGGAGTATTGAGACAACCATTCACCAGGTTGAAGATAATCTCTCCGTTAGAACACTGTGTCCATTTTGGTGAAGAAGTCCATAACTGCCTGCTACATGCCCTTGTCCAAAAGGATTCGGCAGCCTTTCAACACGTTTTTTAAGGGACCGAATGACTGACAATCGAAACTGTAGAGCGGCCGCTGGAGTGTCTTCCACTTGTCGTGACTGCTGCGATTTGGGGACGTGCGATATGAACTTGGGGCACCATTTCACATCGGTGGTTTTGGACAGACATGTTCGTGCCGTAAAGCGCCGCAATTCGTTGGCTCTTTTATATTTTACATTAATCTATGCTGGTAAGGGTCCAAGACACATAAGGAATACTCAAGAATCGGTCGAAAAAGTGTTTTGTTAGTCACTTCTTTCGTGGAAGAATTACATTTTCTTCAGATTGGTATCTTTGTTTCCTGCTGTTTGTTTTTGTGGTTATCGCACTTCAATTCGTTGCGAATCTGTAATCCTAGTTACTTTGCAGTGAATACTGTTCGTAGCAATTTTTCACCAATAATGTACATAGCGTATTTTTCACCTATGTAAACGCAATGCACTATCTGATCAGAAGAATCCGGATACCTGTTTACCCCGTCCGCCGACCGACCGCCGAGTCATCCTCACGACGGGGCTAGCTGGATGTGGATGTGGAGGGGCGCATGGTAATAGCGCCGCACTCCCGGCCGTTGTCGGCTTTCATGACCGGAGGCTCAATTGGCCTCATAAGGGCAGAGTGAGCCCGCTCACCAAACGCGCAGACGGACACCTATCAGTGGACATTAATATGGGATGTGTCGACCTTTCTCCCTTGAAATGACTTGACCTCTTCTGTGCTCAGCCGGCCAGGGTGGTCGAGCGGTTCTAGGCGCTACAGTTTGGAACCGCGAGACCGCTACGGTCGCAGGTTCGAATACTGCCTGGGGCATGGATGTGTGTGATGTCCTTAGGTTAGTTAGGTTTAAGTAATTCTAAGTTATAGGTGACTGATGCCCTCAGAAGGTAAGTCCGATAGTGCTCAGAACCATTTTTTTTCTGTGCTCAATTTCAGTGAGGTGTCTGAATATTTATGGAGGAATGTCTGCCCAAGAACCAAGAGCCGAAACGACGGAAAATGATGATGTTGGGCGCTAGGGCCTCGAGCAAAGCTGACGTACTAACTCATCCCAAAGATATTTCAGTTGGTTCGGGTGGGAAATCGGGATGGGCCAGTCCGTATAAGAAACGTCGTTTTCCACGAACGATTGTCTGACTGATGTCGTTGTACGATAGAGCACATTGTTTTGCTGATAAAGCCAGTCACTGTCTCCGAACTGTTCCTCTGCGCACTGCCGCCACACTGAGCGTTTTCTTAAGCACAGAAAGGCGACCACACCCTAACCCCGATACCGTAACACCACGTGCTTCACTGTTGGTACCCCACCACACACAGTCGCAGGTAATCTTGTCCAGGCAATCGGCAAACTCAAACCCTTGCATCGGGTTGCCACAGGGTGTAGCGTGAGTCCTCATTTGGGATCATCACTGGCGTCGCTATTCGCAATACCTCAAGCGTCGCTTAGAAGTCACTGCAGAAGCGTGTGGCTTATGAGAAGCTGCTCAACCAGCCCTACGCATAGTCACTGTACTAGCTGGACTGTTGACAGCACTTTAGAGCAGACGAATGATTACTTCCGCTGATTCCATACCATTTGTTAAAACTGCTGTCCCCAGTGTTTGACGGTGCCTGTCGGGCAGTACTTGAGGACTGTCTGGCCTTGGTTCAGCTGTGGGTTGTTCCTTCGCGCTACCGCTTCATAATCACGCCACCAACGGTCGACTTGATCAGCTGCGGGAGGACTCAAATGTCCCTGATTGATTTCTTACTCAGGTGACGTCCAATAATTAGTCCACGGTCGAAGTCACTGAGCTTTCCTGACCAACCCATTCGGCTCTTGGTCCTACCTCCTCTACTACCTCTACTGATAACACAACAGACGCCCCCCCCCCCCCTCCTTTTATACTCGTGGTCCCATTTCTCGTGACATTTAGTTGTTGTTGTTTTTGGGGAAGGAGATCAGACAGCGAGGTCATCGGTCTCATCGGATTACGGAAGGATGGGGAAGGAAGTCGGCCGTGCCCTTTGAAAGGAACCATCCCGGCATTTGCCTGGAGCGATTTAGGGAAATCACGGAAAACCTAAATCAGGATGGCCGGACGCGGGATTGAACTGTCGTCCTCCCGAATGCGAGTCCAGTGTCTAACCACTGCGCCACCTCGCTCGGTGACATTTAGTGGTTATTACATGGGGATGTGCACATACTTTTGGTGAGTTAGTACACTTTAGATTGAGTTACGTTCAGGGTGAAATGCCAGTGCCTGCACAACTGATCAATCCTCTACTGGCCTTTCTGTGGTATGCTACAGTTCTTTGACGTTTCTACCTTCTTATAGACAAATGCATCGTCGACAAACAACCTTTTTGTAGTGTCCGACGTTATCCACTATACCGATAATTAACGATACTAGCATCAGAGCTCTGAATTCGTTTCTGCTGTCATTCGTACTCGTACGCCACATGAGGCTGTTTGCAGGTGAATCGGTTGTCTGTAAGGAGGTAGCAACGTCAGAGGAGTATAGCGAACTGCAGAAGACGTGCAGAGGACTGATGAATTTGAAAGCAGCAGGGAGTTGGTGTGGAGTAGTAAGGTAGCGGGCCACAATAAGTTTATTACAAGTTAAACAGCTCCCTTCATTTAAACGAGCGAAAGACTTCACACAAGAAAAGCTCTCAGACGAGCTTGAAAGACATCAGGTAACAACAGCACGTAGGACCAGCATTTATTAATGATATTTTACCGAAAAGCGACTGTCGCCACAAGAAATTTGAGCAACCACCATCAACATAATGTAGTATAGAAGCTTAAGCAAAGTAGCTGGTGCCAGAATGTAATGGAATGGTGAAATGACCACCAACTTAAGCGGCAAATGCCGACTAAAGACCATAATAAACTGTTGACGTAATAATATTTTGCATAACACAAATTTAGGTGAATTTTTAAATGCCAGCGGTTCTAGGCTGCTGCGGTCGCAGGTTCTAATCCTGCCTCGGGCATGGATGTGTGTGATGTACTTAAGTCCGTTAGATTTAAGTAGGTCTAAGTTCTAGAGGACTGATGACCTCAGATGTTAAGTCCCATAGTGCTCAGAGCCATTTTTTTTTTAATTTTTAAATTTAAGTCAGAGTGGCGAGTCCACTGAAGCGCTGAAACAAACATATTAAATATATTTACTAATACCATGTTGCAACAAGGTCCTATTAAATAATGAAATTCAAACCAAACGGTACACACTTTCACTCAGATAACCTATTACCGAATAAACACTCAGAGTTTAAAGGGACCAAAACTCAAGGCATGTAATTGTACCGTGATACGGAACAAAGGTACACAAAATTCTGTCTTTAACACCGAACTATTAGATGGTACGGGAAGGGGAAGAAAAGGGAGATTAGACGTAGCAGTACTAGACTGAACAGCTTACGGATAACAGACAGCTTTTTCCGCTGCAAGTGAACACCGTGTTCCAGTAGAGGTATTACTTACAATATGCTGGCTCCGGCATCGGGGTCCACGGATACAAAAATAAACAGACTGCATTACAAGGCGTCCTTCCTGTAACACACGAAACACAGATGAACGATTTTAAAAATTAATGCCATGTATTCATACACAGAACAACTTATTATTAAAAGAACCACACGCACTCAAAAGGTACGGTAAACAACCTTACATAGTTTTTAACTACCATATGACAGCAGCAGTGACTTAATTCACAAGAGGTTTGAAATTTTAACTGGGGCCGTCAGGAAAAATGGCAGGACTTTGCCAACCAGCTCCACTAGTGCCGCAAGATCAGTTACAGACAGCAGCTCACTGATTCTATTGTGCTTCTGACAAAATTGAGTAACCGGGAGGGCGACCAACAAAATGACGAGATCACATAACAACAGCTTCTTCTTCTTCTTCTTCTTTTGCGACTGCTTTGTCCCGCGTCGTGCGCAGGGTCGGCAGGGTGAAGTTCGGATTTGGCATGGTTCATTTTTAAGGGGTGGCTGGATGCCCCTCCCATCGCCACCCCAATCCCCCTGGGAAGGAATCAGTGTACCCCAGCTGTCAGTATCTAGTGTAAATCGTGAAATAGTGCGAACGTGTTTCAAATGTCTGCGAGGCGTGTAACTGAAGCGGGACCTGGGGACTAGCCCGGTATTCATTTGGTGGAATGTGGAAGACCGCCTAAAAACCACATTCAGGATGGCCGGCAGACCAGCCCTCGTCCTTAATCCGCAGGGCGGATTGGATCCCGGGCGGGCGCGCCTGCTGAAGTCCAGGAAGCAGCGCATTGCCCTCTCGGCTAACCTGACAGGTAGGATCACATAACAACGTAACAGTCGTTAAAGCGAAGAGTAATTGCTCACCGTAGTTGCAGAATATCGATGTGTAAATCAAACAACAGCGCAAATGACAGAGACTACAAGCAAGCCCGGCGTTTCCACAGGGCAGCTGTCGGTTAGGGTGCACCAGGACGTAATCCAGAGACAGCCCTTATGGCCAGCGATCACAGCTGGTCGACTGGAAACGAACCGGCCGCTGCAGCGGTCGCAGATTCCTTCGGGATACTCAGACGGCGAGCCCATGTAGATGTCCAACCATCCAGTCGGAATAAGTTTTCCACAGAACGATTTTCACTGGCCAAACAACTACAGCAGCTCGCACTTCCGATTAGCACTGACTATCGCTTTAAACGTAGCCGCCGCCCAAGCGTTCCCCCGGTCAAGAAGTCACTGCCCTTGTTACACGCACTCGCTTAATAGATGACTACATCTGACTGCGCCCGTAACTCGCTCTCTTCGCACCGCTTAAATCACCTATCTTTAGGCACAGCTCGGCCCGAAACGTGAAGAAGCAATAGCATTTCAGGGTAGTGAGAGCCAGTAGGATTGTTTCGTTTTGAATGAGCTTGTGTGCGATGTGGCAGAACCATTTGTTTTATCTTTGGTGTTCCGTGACCGTTATGGCGACCGTCACGAAAGCTGAATGTTTACATGCGAAACGTTGCGGGAACCATTTGTCAGCAAGTGATTGAAGGTATAGTTTATTTTGTCATTGTTTCCAATACGTCATTGTTCCTGTTGCTTGATTCTGCTTCTGGAACATCGACGAATTATAAAGATCCTCTGGAAACATATTTTGTAATTTCTAGCAGTCAGTGTTTGAACACTTGTCTTGCCGAAAAGTGTTGCCTGCTACAACTGCGTATATTTCGCCGATAAATGATCAAAGTAAAAGTATGGGAACTATGATACATTAATTTTAATAATCAACAGCCTCATTTGCACCGTTTACCTAGAATTTACCTAGGTTTCAGTCGGGATAACCCAACCTTCTTCAGAATAACAGTAACTACTGTTTGTCCACTGTTATTCTGATGAAGGTTGGGTTATCCCGACTGAAACGTAGGTAAATTCTAGCCAAACGATGCAACTGAGGCTGTTGATTATTAAAATTAATATTTATACAGTTGCTGACAGGGCCGCGAAATATTGAAGTTATTTAAATTATGGTACAGTTCACAGACGAACACCGTAATATCAATGTCTATTCTCTATTTTGCACGAAGTTCATTATCACTCGCTGTGGGGTGAGATTTTTTTCTTGACCGCTGAATTTACGACAGTGTTTTTATCAATTCGACCGTAGCGAAGTATTTCTGACAAGCTAGAATATGTATGTCATTGCTGCTTGTTTCAGTCGCAGCAGTTTAAGCTTTGCTCCTACGTTCGTGCCTAACCACACTCTGGGAAATCGCGACATACTCTGAATAAGTAGTAAAGCATCCGTAACAAGCTTGAATAGAAATGTCATTGATGGTCATTTCTCATGAAAAAGTTCCATCTTTAATCAGACTGAAGTCACGACATCGAAGAACCGTTCCCGAGAGAGTACGCTCTTACAATGTGTAAATAATGTAAATAATATCGAATATTGCATAGCATACTGGAATAAGTAAACCGGAATCAGTTATAAACTAGAAAATGAAAAAAAAAAAATCATTTGCACACAGTAGGTCGCGAATGTACTTTCTCCGATATCATAACCACATATGTCTGACCACGAGACCACGCCGTCCACGTTCAGAACTTCGCACTAGTACTGTTTAGCAACGACCTACTACTGATGTGTCCTTAACAGACTTTTAATCGTAACATATCATACCAAGAATGACGTTTGTGATAAGTCTTTGATGCGCCATTGCCTTGGAAACGGCATGCTGTCGCAACACGCAAGTTATAATACAGAAACAAGAGAATACAATGAAATTCAGTCTTCGAAGTAGCAAGCGAGCGACGTCACGCGAACCGACCCGAACACCGTGGGATGCCGTTGGCTAGTCTTGTTTCGGACCGAGCTGTCCCTGAAGACAGGTCTTCAAATAGCCCGTCACGAGACGCTGCCTCCTCTGTGGTGAGGAAACACCACTCGTTGCAGAGCAACCGCCAGTGGTCCTGCCAGCCAGAGGCACACATCGACAGAAAGAAGTACCCCGCGGGGCGCGCAGCGACTGGCAGGCCGCGACTCGTAGCGCAGGTAGAACCCTACAGGACACCCAGCTGTCCACGAAAATACTCGGCCCGTTACGTCCTATCGGTTAGCGAAGACCTTTTTCCTGTGTGTCAAGTCGCTCATGACGTAACAGAGGTGGCCACACGACGTGGGACGGGCTGCAGCTTATAGCGCTGCTACGCAGAAGAGAGACTTGCGGTTGGCGACCCCCGTGTAGCCGCAGCAACAGGTCGTGTCGTGACGCACTGATTCCGCGAAGCGCCCGCAGGCTCCAGACGGACCGGTAAGCAACGCCACGGGCAGCAGAATCGCGAAGGGCACGGCTAGAAATCGACGGCGGCTGACCATAGAGGTCCACAGGTGGGGGTGGGGGATAAGCAGCGAGTGATTGCTCCCACACCAGTGTTTAAGAAGGGTAGTAGGAGTAATCCATCGAACTACAGACCTACATCATTGACGTCGGTTTGCAGTAGGGTTTTGGAGCATATACTGTATGCAAACATTACGAATCACCTCGAAGGGAACGGATCTATTGAGACGTAATCAGCATGGTTTCAGAAAACATCGTTCTTCTGCAACGCAGCTAGCTCTTCATTCGCACGAAGTAATGGCAGCTATCGACAGGGGATCTCAAGTTGATTCCGTATTTCTAGATTTCCGGAAAGTTTTTGACACCGTTCCTCACAAGCGACTTCTAATGAAGCTGCGGGCCTATGGGGTATCGTCTCAGTTGTGCGACTGGATTCGTGATTTCCTGTCAGGAAGGTCGCAGTTCGTAGTAATAGACGGCAGATCATCGAGTAAAACTGAAGCGATATCAGGTGTTCCCCAGGGAAGCGTCCTGGGACCTTTGCTGTTCTGATCTATATAAATGACTTGGGTGACAATCTGAGCGAGCAGTTCTCTTAGGTTTTTCGCAGATGATGCTGTAATTTACAGTCTAGTAAGGTCATCCGAAAACCATATCAATTGCAAAGCGATTTAGAAAAGATTGCTGTATGGTGTGACAGGTGGCAGTTGACGCTAAATAACGAAAAGTGTGAGGTGATCCACATGAGTTCCTAAAGAAATCCGTTGGAATTCGATTACTCGATAAATAGTACAATTCTCAAGGCTGTCAATTCAACTAAGTACCTGGGTGTTAAAATTACGAACAACTTCAGTTGGAAAGACCACATAGATAATATTGTGGGGAAGGCGAGCCAAAGGTTGCGTTTCATTGGCAGGACACTTAGAAGATGCAACAAGTCCACTAAAGAGACAGCTTACACTACACTCGTTCGTCCTCTGTTAGAATATTGCTGCGCGGTGTGGGATCCTTACCAGGTGGGATTGACGGAGGACATCGAAAGGGTGCAAAAAAGGGCAGCTCGTTTTGTATTATCACGTAATAGGGGAGCTAGTGTGGCAGATATGATACGCGAGTTGGGATGGAAGTCATTAAAGCAAAAACGTTTTTCGTCGCGGCGAGATCTATTTACGAAATTTCAGTCACCAACTTTTTCTTCCGAATGCGAAAATGTTTTGTTGCGCCCAACCTACATAGGTAGGAATGATTATCAAAATAAAATAAGAGAAATCAAAGCTCGAACAGAAAGGTTTAGATGTTCGTTTTTCCTGCGCGCTGTTCGGGAGTGGAATGGTAGAGAGATGGTATGATTTGTGAATTGCAGAGTAATCGTGTAGATGTAGATGTAGACACCACCGCTGAAAAAATTTCAAAATTTCTGCGGACGCCCATGGTGCTGGCCACCATGATTGCTGAGCTACCTCGCGAGACTGTCGGGTGGGCAGCAACTGAACGAGTAGTTCTGGTCGAGACCTGTGCTCAGCAGGTCAGCTAAGAATGTGTGCCAGATACTCGAACGCTATTGCCGGATCACCTCTTTCTTGGAATGCTGCAGAAATGCACACACACAGATACGTGGAGGGCAGGTTTTGCCGCAGAATTGTGGACACCACCTGTGCTGCAAGGTACGTGTGGACGTGCCATCTCTTCCTTGAGCTGGCGGTGTCCGCAAATCTCTGCTTTCAGGTCATCGTCTCCGTATCTTTCCCGACACTGCCCGTGCATAAACGGATCTGCAAACGCTCAATATCTTTTAACAGTACTATATCGTAAGTCCTTCAATAACTGAAGCTTCCAACACTGCAGCTATTTTGTTAGCTATAGCTGTACCGCCCACGCATTGCTGTGGCTTAGTGTAGTTAAAGGGAAAAGAAAGATAAGAGAGAAAACACAAATTTCTAATATGTGTATCGTCACAGTCCAAACACAGCAGTGCTTTGCAATTGCTCATTATGCATGGCAATTGGATGTGCATCCTAATCTCCTCCTCCTCCTCCTCCTCCCTTTGTTCATCTCTTCCTCCCTCCTCTCTTTGTTCATCTCTTCCTCCCCCCTCTCTCTGTTGTACTGCTCCTCCCCCATTTTTTATCCGTCTCCTCTTTCCCCATCTCTTACCTTGACAATTGTTTATTCTTACTGCACATTTAGATTCAGTAATAGTATTCCAATCAGAGTCCTTGCCTCCGCAAATCTTCATGTACGCATACCTCCACTCACCCCTTTCTTGTCGCATTTGCGAATGGTGCTCGGCAAAAACCAATGTTGTTGTTATGGTCTTCTGTCTGGTATCTGCTTTCATGGACCTTTCCTCGCTAGCCGATCCAGTGCAAAGCTCATCTCTACATAACTACTGCAACCTAATCCACTTGATCCCACTTGCTGTGCTCAAGTCCTCAATATCCCTGCACAGGTCTTACCGGCCCGTTCAAATGGCTCTGAGCACTATGCGACAACTGCTGTGGTCATCAGTCCCTTAGAACTTAGAACTACTTAAACCTAACGAACCTAAGGACATCACATACATCCATGCCCGAGGCAGGATTGGAACCTGCGACCGTAGCGGTCGCTCGGTTCCAGACTGTAGCGCCTAGAACCGCACGGCCACTCCGGCCGGCTTACCGGCCCGTCACCCCATTAACCCTCCATGAGTAAACTGAGGATTACTTGTTGCTTTGGGAATAGTCCTACAACTGATTCCTTCTTTTGTCTGTTGCGTATTGAACAGGGGACCTAGAAACGACGGAGAGGCTCCGTTCCGCCGTAGTCCTCAGTGGTACACGACCCCACAACAGGCCACAGCAGTCCACCCACCTCACCGCTGCCCCACATCGAACCCAGGATTATAGTGCAGTTCGGCTCCCAGTGGACCGCCGGGAATGTCTTATACCGGACGAGTGTAACCCCAAATGTTTGCATGGTAGAGTAATTATCGTGTACGCATACGTGGAAAGAGTGTTTGCGCAGCAATCGCCGATACAGTGTAACTGAGGCGGAATGAGGGGAACCAGATCGCATTAGCCGAGGGAAATGGAAAACCGCCCTAAAAACCATCCACTGGCTGGCTGGCGCGCCGGACCTCGCCACTGATCCGCCGGCCACCGGCACGCCAACCCACTCGGGGTTCAGCGTGGTAGACCGCGCGGCTAGCCGGTCATTACATCAGCTCTGCCCGGTCTTGGTTTACCTGCGGTTGTTCCTTTGCGTTTCCACTTCACAGTTACATCACCAACAGTCGACTTCGGCAGCTTTGGAACTATTGAAATGTCCCTGACGGATTTGTTACTCCGCTGCCAAGCCCGCGTCCCACGACACTGGGCTCTCTTGAACGGACGCATTCTGCTGCTACTGCCTGTCAGGTGACAACACAGTAGGACCCGCCTACGTTTGTACTGACAGGCGCACCTCTAGTGACGTCTAGTGGGCAATCCGCACTACACGTCCGAATCCTGTGGATCAGATAGTGTGTGGTCGGGAAGCCGGCAGGCTGGGAGCTGCAGGTAGCCGTGGCGGCGCGGCGGCCCGCCCTACGGCACGCGCCTTGCAGGTGTTGCGAAACGCGCGGCGGGCTTTCGCAAGAGGTGCGGCCACATCCGCTGCAGAAAACGCGCAAGGCCACGCCCGCTGCCGGCCCCGCTGATAAGATACACGCGGCGCGGCGCGGCGCAGCCGACGTCACAAACCCGCGATCCGCTGCCCCCTCCTGCCCGTCCCATCCCTGTGTACAGGCGGCTGCTGCAAGAGCGGCAGCGCGATGCTACGGGAAGGGGAGGGGAGCAGGTGGACACGCAGGGTACACTACTGGCCATTAAAATTGCTACACCAAGAAGAAATTCAGATGATAAACGGCTATTCATTGGACAAATATATTATACTAGAACTGGCATGTGGTTACATTTTCACGCAATTTGGGTGCATAGATGCTGAGAAATCAGTACCCACCTCTGGCCGTATTAACGGCCTTGATACGCCTGGGCATTGAGTCAAACAGAGCTTGGATGGCATGTGGAGGTACGCCTGCCGATGCAGTTTCAACAACATACTATCAAGAGTAGTGACTGGCATCTTTTGACGAGCGAGTTGCTCGGCCACCATCGACCAGACGTTTTCAATTGGTGAGAGATCTGGAGAATGTGCTGGCCAGGACAGCAGTCGAACATTTTTTGTATCCAGAAAGGCCCGTACAGGACCTGCAACATGCGGTCGTGCATTATCCTGCTGAAATGTAGGGATTCGCAGGGATCGAATGACGGGTAGAGCCACGGGTCGTAATACATCTGCACTGTAACGTCCACTGTTCAAAGTGCCGTCAATGCGAACAAGAGGTGACCGAGACGTGTAACCGATGGCACCCCTACCATCACGCCGGGTGATACGCCAGTATGGCGATGACGAATGCACGCTTCCAAAGTGCGTTCAAGGCGATGTCGCCAAACACTGATGAGACCATCATGATGCTGCAAACAGAACCTGGATTCACCCGAAAAAATTACGTTTTGCCATTCGGGCACCCAGGTTCGTCGTCGAGTACACCATCGCAGGCGCCCCTGTCTGTGATGCAGCGTCAAGGGTAACCGCAGCCATGGTCTCCGAGCTGATACAGTAGTCCGTGCTGCTGCAAACGTCGTCGAACTGTTCGTGCAGATGGTTGTTGTCTTGCAAACGTCCCCATCTGTCGATTCAGGCACGATCCGTTACAGCCATGCGGATATGAGGCCTGTCATCTCGACTGCTAGTGATACGAGGCCGTTGGGATCCAGCACGGCGTTCCGTATTACCCTCCTGAACCCACCGATTCCATATTCTGTTAACAGTCACTGGATCTCGACCAACGCGAGCAGCAATGTAGCGATACGATAAACCGCAGTCGCGATAGATTACTATCCGACCTTTATCAAAGTCGGAACCATGATGGTACGCATTTGTCCTCCTTACACGAGACATCACAAGAACGTTTCACCAGGCAACGCCGGTCAGCTGCTGTTTGTGTATGAGAAATCAGTTGGAAACTTTCTTCATGTCAGCACGTTGTAGGAGTCGCCACCGTCGCCAACCTTCCGTCAATGCTCTGAAAAGCTAATCATTTGCATATCACAGCATCTTCTTCCTGTCGGTTAAATTTCGCGTCAGTAGCATGTCATCTTTGTGGTGTAGCAATTTTAATGGCCATTAGTGTATTAAGAACCTTCCGTGCCGCTTTTCCAACTCGGCTCCTTGTATGTAGCGGCCGATGTTTTTTTCAACTGTGCTAACCACACACGATGCGTCCTGACAGCTTCGGTTTTGTCACTACCTCACCCGTTTCAAATTAATCTGAGCACGCTTACAACATCTTGTTGTAAAGGTTGGATCTTCAATAGTGGAAACTATTTATTCACAAGCGATAGAAAAGAGTTACATGTTTGCACCTGTTATTGTCCTTCAAAGGAGTCACCAGTGTTGTGTCTAGACAAGACAGCCTAGACACAATGAGAGGAAGCCGAAAGGCACGCGCGAAGTTAAAGCAGGATGGCGTGAGGTCTGAAACAGGATACGTAATGAATGCTATAAAGAAAAGTACGTAGCTTCTGGAATACTTAACTTTAATCCATCCTTTTGGTACATCTGGAGATTGTGGCGATACAAGTGAGACTCTTTAGATACATGCAATGTTACTAATGGCGCCTTGCTAGGTCGTAGCCATTGACTTAGCTGAAGGCTATTCTAACTATCTGCTCTGCAAATGAGCGAGGCTTCGTCGGTGTGCATCGCTAGCTACGTCGTCCGTACAACTGGGCGAGTGCTAGTCCGTATCTCGAGACCTGCCTTGTGGTGGCGCTCGGTCTGCGATCACACAGTGGCGACACGCGGGTCCGACATGTACTAATGGACCGCGGCCGATTTAAAACTACCACCTAGCAAGTGTGGTGTCTGGCGGTGACACCACAACCAGCGTTGTGTAGAAACCGTTGCCAGCGATGTGGGAGGCGTAGTACACCGTCAGCAGAACCTGTTCTGTTGATGGTGCGCATGGAGAGGTCTACTACGTGTCGAATCTCTGGAACGGTTCTGAAACGAATGCCACGAAGTGGCTCCTTCATCTTCGGAATCAAATCAAAGTAACAAGGACTTAAGTCGGCGAGTATGGTGGGTGGTACAGTACTTCGCCAGGGGAGCCACAGGTTGCGCTGTATGCGCCAGCGCATTGTCGTGCAAAATGATGGGTGGGTTGCGCGGAAAGTGTCGCCGCTTCTTTCGCGAAGCTGGTCGCAGGCGATGCTCCAAACACGAACAGTAATACTGTGCATTGTCGGTGGCATTCGCTTCAGAACTGTTTCAGAGATTCGACAGGCAGTAGACGGCTCCATTCGCACCATCAACAGAACAGGCTCTGCTAACGGTGTACTACGCCTTCCACATCTGTGGCTGCGGGTTCTACGCAGCGCTGGTGACTACTTTGTAGGACAGTAACAGGTGCAAACATGTACCTCTTTTGTATCGGTTGTGAATGAATGGTTGCCACTAGTTCCAACCCTCGTATAATACGGAATTGATTTAAGGACGGACGTAGGGCATTATGCTTTCTTGTACTTAAACATATATATCTTCAAAAATGTTACAGACAGCTAAAATATTAAATCTTGGGGCTCTTATGTACAACACAATGCTTCATGTTCTGTGCACTTTTTCTTTGAAAAAACGCATCGACGTACATTTTATAAGGATTTGAATATTTAATTACCATTATTTATATTATATTCCTTTTCTCGTAAACTAATCAAGCAATAGAACTAGAATTTCGCGGGTAACAACTGTATAAGAGGCTAATGGAAGACATGGATCAGATTTTTTTTTAAGGTCATAGTCGTGTTGAAATTAATTTTTCAGTTTTGTGTTACCCGGAACTGCTGTATTTTTGTCACATTTTAAAGGAGAACTTTTCTCAGGTAATAGATTACGAAAGTGTGCTGCAACAGCATTATTCAGTAAGTAAGTTTTAAGAACTACGCCAAATTTCAGGCCATTAGCTTTGGTAGTTCCTGAGAGAAGGTACATTATAGCAAAAAAAGGAGCTGTTTACGGCAGTTCGCATTTAAAGTTTTTATTTCAATTTTTGTGGGTATTCCTATACCTCTAACGCTGTCCATATCCATAATCTTTATTCTCTTCCTTATCTTCGTGGAGTAATCTCTTCCCTTTCCTCCTTTGTCTAGGCAACATTTGAATTTGTTCTTACGCTGCCTGAGTTTTGTCCAGTCGCGATTTCAGAGATGCTTCTGAGTATCTTAAGTGTGAATGCACCTGGCTGCAAGCCTCTTCTCCGCAGACACTTAATCCTACCTACGTTTCCACTGCTGAACACGAGACAGGCATCACATGCAGCTATGTTAACAGCAATTCAGGACACGAATAGTTTTTGTACAAGGCTCCCGTATAAGGTGATTGTAGCTCTCAGGCCGGCCGCGGTGGCAAGCGGTTCTAGGCGCTTCAGTCCGGAACCGCGCAACAGCTACGGTCGCAGGTTCGAATCCTGCCTCGGACATGGCTGTGTGTGATGTCCTTAGGTTTAAGTAGTTCTAAGTTCTAGGGGACTGATGACCTCCGATGTTAAGTCCCATAGCGCTCAGAGCCATTTTTTTGTAGCTCTCATTTGTAGTCAATGTTTTCCCATGTACACAATTTTTCAGCTGTTCAGGATTGGCTAGGTACCTGAAAGTTGGTTTTATAACACCTAAAACCGCAAGTGGCAAGCCACGTTTGTGGGGGTATGGCTTTCCACTGCCTTCTGCCTGAAGATATTTGCACCACGATATGTCACAAAGAAAATGTTGAAGATTGTCATCTGTGGAAATTTCGTGAAAAAATATTGTCCACAGGGCTTGGTGCATTGTTTTCACTCATTTTCTCAGTTTTTTGAATATGCATCCACCGTTACGAGCCATTTCGAACAAAACATATTGTTAAATGCATAATCAAAAACTGAAATAAGTTTGTAGCACGAACTGTTCAAACATTCCACAAGAACAAGCAAAGATAGACTCATCTGCAGTTCGTTTCGATTGTGTGAACGAAAAATTAACGCACAAAAAATTTCTAGCGTGGAGAATGCGTAGATCACAGAAAAGAAAGAGGGGGCGTGGCAGGTGTAGACGCCCAAAGAAACTTTTTTAAAACATTTTTCTAGGCAGATTTCGATTATGAAACTTTGCGATGTTATTCTTAAACAACCTTATAAATCACACAATAAAAAAACTAATTTTTTTTCGCAGGTTTGCCTTACATCTGCCCTTAAGCCTTTGAGCCCACTTGTTTCTGCAGCAAACACAATTTCATTAATTTTGTTTTGAAGTAACAGTGCCCTTACCATGAAACCACCGTACTACAGGCACTGCTATTTCAAACCAAAATAGATAAAATGGCGGTTGGAGGCTGAAACCACTGGGGCCCAGAGGGTAAACTAGGCAGTCGCAACAACACTGTTGTGGGATGCAGTCAAACATAGGAATTGACGTCCGGAACCGTTGTAATTGCAGCTTTGAGTACAAACGATGTAACTCTCCATATTTCTGCCTGTTGACATCCGTGATATGAATGGACCATCTTCTTAATCGTCTTAATGTTCTGCTTCATAAACACTCCTACAAGCGACAGTGTCAAACAGCTCTGTGTTCCAAGTATATCACTTTACGAGTCTTTGATTGCGAAGTTTTTTGTCCCCTCAAATGTATGGCAAAATCCTCTCTTCTTAGCGTGTCATCGTTTGCCAAAATCCCTTTTCGACATCTCAAGACAGTTTAAGAGATACATGGGACTTAACGAATATTAATTCATTCCGGCGTGCGCCATCAGTACCTAGTCGCTGCTTCTTAACAAAGTGTCGTACGTATCCACCGATATCAGGCAGCGACTTTAAATTTGAATGCTCGCCACCCCCCTGTACTGGGATTACCGCAAGAGTACGAGTGCAGGTTGTGACGCATACGGAAGTTTGGGTCTGCCAGTGAGTCGTGCATGGACAGCCAATGCGATTAAGGCGATCCCTCGCGCAAAGCGAAAATCCGGGTTCGAGCCCCTATCCGGCAAAAATTTCAATTGTCGTGATTCCCTTACACAGCTGACGGTTGTTCGTATTTGCCGCTGCGAGTATTCTTCCTGTATGTCACGACGGCTGCAGTCGCCACTGTCTTAAATATTTCTCTGCATTGTGTTCGATCGTTATGGCGGATAGTTACTTTTAAACAGGAGTTTCTAACACAGTTTTTTTTACCGCCATCTCAAAATCTTTCACCACAAGGGAGGATAAAGAACTAAAAACCAAACTTTATCAAATGTCTATCTTGATATGAGCAGCAATCTGAAGATGGGCCTGTCACTTCGAAAGCAGTTACGGTGCTATTTGTGTAAATAAATAGCATTTTCATTAGTCGCTGGTTGCTGTCTTCTTCTTCTTTTTCCTCTTTGAAAGACTTAACCTGTGTTTTACTTAGTTTCTCGCCGACAGCGATTGCTCCCTCGTTAACGCATTGTCTCCTCTATTTTGTTACGTATCGATTTCAATAATTTCTTGTGCGGTTGCAGGGCTGATCCGAAAATAGCTCATGAAAGTTTAGGTGAGCGTGTTACTGATTTCTGTCAGTAAACTAACATGAGACAAATCGCACCTCTTTTTCAGCCATCTCTTTTTTGTGGCTTTCTATTGTTACAGCTAAAATAATTGCGGCATCCAGTTTGTTTTAGGTGTTGGAAATCTTAAGCTTGTAAAATGGCGTTGCCAACTGATAATATGGACAATAATATTGATGGTGTGTGGATTGCTTCAACATACGAGGGTTATTCAGAAAGTAAGGAACGATCGGTCGCGAAATGGAAAATACAGTGAAAATCTGATGAAGCTTTGCACAGGTGCGTTGGGCACTGTGTCTGTGTCCGTGGATCGCATCATGTCGATCTTTTCAGTTCTCTGAGCTCACGGTGGGAACGTGAAGATGGCTAGAAATTAGCGTCTCCCGCCAAGTATGAGGGCCTGGTGAAAGATTTCGCCTGAAGCTATGCAATCTACATAACATAACTGTCATGCGGTCCGTTCTACACGACAATTCTCGGCCGTACTCTGCAGGGGCAATGAAGGTGCTTCTGTAGCGTTTTCGATCGGAAGTGTTTGGTCACCCAGATCACGACCCGTAATTGGGTACCCCTGAGATTCATCTCTGTTCAAATGAACTGCTGGCTATGAAGACAATATTTTGACACAAACAACGGGCTGCAGTGCAGAGTAGAAAATTGTCGAAAAGCCCAGGCGGCTGTCTTCTATAACGAGGGAATTGAAAAGATGGTACATCGCTACGACAGATGTCTAAGTCTGAGCTGCGACTGTGTAGAGAAGTAGCTGTAAGGTGTAGCTAACCGTTGCAAAAAAACAGTTTTGATTTTCACTGCAGTTTCCAATTCGCGACCTATCGTTCCTTACTTTCCGAATAGCCCTCGTATTAAGGGTTTGACAAACTAGTCATCATCATCATAATCATCAGGATTTTCTTTCAGGGAGCAGGGTAGGAACTTCGCGAACGATATCCGATTGTAGTATAGCTTTTCTGTCCGTTGGATCCATGTTACACGTCTTCTCTTGAGATTCATTAACCTGACCTGCCTATGACTTTCTAAGCTCTCTTATCGATCTTTTTGCTAGTAGTCACTCTCCAAATACTGACGTGGATTTCGAGTCGGATGTGTTGACTTCACTTCTTATAACCTAACCAGTTCAATTTTGCAGCGCTCATTCTTTCCTCCATTGTCATTGTCACCTGCAGGTCTCTCCTACATATTCGTTTGTAGAATGAAATTTTCACTCTACAGCGAAGTGTGCGCTGGTATGAAATTTCCTGGCAGATTAAAACTGTGTGCCGGACCGAGAATCGAACTCGGGACCTCCACGTGTTAGAGTACTTGCCCGCGAAAGGCAAAGGTCTCGAGTTCGAGTCTCGGTCCGGCACAAAGTTTTAATCTGCCAGGGAGTTTCATATCAGCGCACACTCCGCTGCAGAGTGAAAATATCATTCTAGAAACAAGCCCCAGGCTGTGGCTAAGCCATGTCTCCGCAGTATCCTTTCTACCAGGATTCTGCAAGGTTCGCAGGAGACCTTCTGTGAAGTTTGGAAGGTAGGAGACGAGGTACTGGCGGAAGTAAAGCTGTGAGGACGGGGCGTGAGTCGTGCTTGGGTATCTCAGTTGGTAGAGGACTTGCCCGGGAAGGCAAAGGTCCCGAGTTCGAGTCTCGGTCCGACACACAGTTTTAATCTGCCAGGAAGTTTCATATTCATTTCTGACTCTGTCCCTCCTGTAGAGCTGACCTAAGGAATTTTCGTTTCAGATGCTTGTCTTTGAGTCTCTTCTCTCTTCTTTATGACACAGGCCTCCGGACTGAATTTCGTAACAACAAATTTAAATTTCCAAATTACGTATGACAGCCGATAGAAACAGTAAAGACGCCGTGATTTGCAGGGGATACCTGTTTTCACGGTCTGTTTAGCTCTTATAGTGGCTCCCTTGCCTCCTATTAGGTTTCGTATTTGGTAGAAGCGAGACTACCCACGTGACTGAAACTTTTCACACATTCAGCCTTCTCTATTTTCAGTATGATCTTTAAAAGATGTGGATGTCCTGTTCATCTCTACTGCCACTGTCTTAATCTTACTAGCAGTCTAGTTGAATCCTTTGAATTTTTTTTTAAATCTGGTGTCACAGTCGCTTCTGAATCTCTGTACTGAGGTCTTCGTTTCACATTTTCTTCATTTCTGTCATGATTGTGCCCATTAAGTGCAACGACACCTGACACGCTTTGCTGACACACATCTCTTTTTTTTTTCTCGAACCATTTCGATTTTCCACCTCCTACTTGCACACCGCTTTCATAACGCTCCTACAGTGTGTGTACTTTCTTAATCGAATTGCCGATACACATTGAGTGTGAGCAGGCCCCTCTAAGGGTGTGTCGTCCTACTTGAGGGACGGGCCCGCTGTGGCCTCGCCCGCCAGTAGCGAGAGCTGCCGCGCGCGCTCCTTTGTGTCCTGTGTTGGCCTCGCCTCGCCCTGTCCTTATCCTCTGCTCTTTGTTGCGTGCCGGCTCGGCCTTCGCGCTTTTCGGACACCGCAACCCGTTTACCGTGTCACAGCGTCTGCACGTTGGCCCAGCCGGGGCCCCTTAAGGCCACGCTTAGTGGCGCCCAGTTTCGTCACGCGACCACGTCTTCATCTCTCTCTCCCTCCCTCCCTCCCTCCCTCCCTCCCACCCTCCCTCACCTAATTCTTACCAAATCTCTCTACCTATCCCTCTGTCGACTGTGTTCCCGTCCCGTAAATTTGACTACACCGCCGCTAAGAGTCATTTTTTAGATACTACTGCCGGCCGAAGTGGCCGTGCGGTTAAAGGCGCTGCAGTCTGGAACCGCAAGACCGCTACGGTCGCAGGTTCGAATCCTGCCTCGGGCATGGATGTTTGTGATGTCCTTAGGTTAGTTAGCTTTAACTAGTTCTAAGTTCTAGGGGACTAATGACCTCAGCAGTTGAGTCCCATAGTGCTCAGAGCCATTTGAACCATTTTTAGATACTACTGACAGGTCTAGTCTTCTCCTGGTCCTGTCACTCGCGAATCTAAAACCACGGTCTACATCTGATGAATTTTAGCCCGTATGCGTTACATAGTGTTCTAGCTAGCCCGTCGCTCTTTCCGTATCTTACAAGGGAACCTCCCCATCGCACGCACCCCCCCCTCGCCCACCCTCAGATTCAGATTTAGTTGTAAGTTGGCACAGTGGATAGGCCTTGAAAAACTGAACACAGATCAATCGAGAAAACAGGAAGAAGTTGTGTGGAACTATGAAAAAAAATAAGCAAAATATACAAACTGAGTAGTCAATGCGCAGTATAGGCAACATCAAGGATAATGTGAGCTCAGGACCGCCGTGGTCCCGTGGTTAGCGTGAGCAGCTGCGGAACGAGAGGTCCTTGCTTCAAGTTTTCCCTCGAGTGAAAAGTTTACTTTCTTTATTTTCGCAATGTTATGATCTGTCCGTTCGTTCATTGACGTCTCTGTTCACTGTAATAAGTTTAGTGTCTGTGTTTTGCGACCGCACCGCAAAACCGTGCGATTAGCAGACGAAAGGATGTGCCTCTCCAATGGGAACCGAAAACATTTGATCGCAAGGTCATAGGTCAACCGATTGAACGGCCAGTGTCGGTTGGTCGCAGTCAGTGTGCTCCCTGCCGCCGTTGGATAAGCAGCTGCAGCAGCAAGTCGTATACTCCTAGCTCACTCATTTGTTACATAGTTTAATTCTTAATTTCTTTGCGTGTTTTTGGTACTTGCATTAATTCATAAATTTCGAACGTATTATAGTATTTGAGAGTTGTAGCATCGCGTTTTAGTACCTGAATAGTGTAAATTCGCGTAGTCGTTTGTCTACTGTTTTGTTTTGAACGGCCAGTGTCGGTTGGTCGCAGTCAGTGGGCTCCCTGCCGCCGTTGGATAAGCAGCTGCAGCAGCAAGTCGTATACTCCTAGCTCACTCATTTGTTACATAGTTTAATTCTTAATTTCTTTGCGTGTTTTTGGTACTTGCATTAATTCATAAATTTCGAACGTATTATAGTATTTGAGAGTTGTAGCATCGCGTTTTAGTACCTGAATAGTGTAAATTCGCGTAGTCGTTTGTCTACTGTTTTGTTTTGAACGGCCAGTGTCGGTTGGTCGCAGTCAGTGTGCTCCCTGCCGCCGTTGGATAAGCAGCTGCAGCAGCAAGTCGTATACTCCTAGCTCACTCATTTGTTACATAGTTTAATTCTTAATTTCTTTGCGTGTTTTTGGTACTTGCATTGTTTAATTCATAAATTTCGGGCGTATTATAGTATTTGAGAGTGTAGCATCGTGTTTTAGTACCTGAATAGTGTAATTTCGCTTAGTCTCCTTCCGCCGCTGAGCAGTGTCAGCAGTGCGCAAGTAGCAGCATTACTGCATTTACTAGGCAATCTTGTATTTTAATAACCGTTTAAATTTTGTCGATTTGTTTGCGCTCTCTGTAGATAGTTCAGACATTCTTAGCAAAACAGTTTTTAGCATGGATAGGGACTGCAACTGCTGTGTTCGGATGCAGGCTGAGTTGGCATCCCTTCGCTCCCAGCTTCAGGCAGTGTTGGCTTCGGCCACACAGCTTGAGGCTGTTGCCAATGGGCATCACTGTGGGGGTCGGGATGGGGGTTTGTCGGGGACGGCCAGCTCGTCCCACGCATCCCCTGATCGGACTACGACTGTGGTTGCCCGGGATACTGCCCGCATTGAGGCTGATCCCTCACCTGTGGTAGAGTGGGAGGTCGTTTCAAGGTGTGGCAGGGGGCGAAAGACATTCCGGAGGGCTGAACGGAAAGCCTCTCCAGTTTGTCTGACGAACCGGTTTCAGGCTCTGTCTCAGGCTGATACTGATCTTCGGCCTGACATGGCTGCTTGTCCTGTTCCAGAGGTTGCCCCTCAGTCTGCAAGATCCGGGCAGTCGCAGAGGGTGGGCTTACTGGTAGTTGGGAGCTCCAACGTCAGGCGCGTAATGGGGCCCCTTAGGGAAATGGCAGCAAGAGAGGGGAAGAAAACCAATGTGCACTCCGTGTGCATACCGGGGGGAGTCATTCCAGATGTGGAAAGGGTCCTTCCGGATGCCATGAAGGGTACAGGGTGCACCCATCTGCAGGTGGTCGCTCATGTCGGCACCAATGATGTGTGTCGCTATGGATCGGAGGAAATCCTCTCTGGCTTCCGGCGGCTATCTGATTTGGTGAAGACTGCCAGTCTCGCTAGCGGGATGAAAGCAGAGCTCACCATCTGCAGCATCGTCGACAGGACTGACTGCGGACCTTTGGTACAGAGCCGAGTGGAGGGTCTGAATCAGAGGCTGAGACGGTTCTGCGACCGTGTGGGCTGCAGATTCCTCGACTTGCGCCATAGGGTGGTGGGGTTTCGGGTTCCGCTGGATAGGTCAGGAGTCCACTACACGCAACAAGCGGCTACACGGGTAGCAGGGGTTGTGTGGCGTGGGCTGGGCGGTTTTTTAGGTTAGATGGCCTTGGGCAAGTACAGAAAGGGCAACAGCCTCAACGGGTGCGGGGCAAAGTCAGGACATGCGGGGAACAAGCAGCAATCGGTATTCTAATTGTCAACTGTCGAAGCTGCGTTGGTAAAGTACCGGAACTTCAAGCGCTGATAGAAAGCACCGAAGCTGAAATCGTTATAGGTACAGAAAGCTGGCTTAAGCCAGAGATAAATTCTGCCGAAATTTTTACAAAGGTACAGACGGTGTTTAGAAAGGATAGATTGCATGCAACCGGTGGTGGAGTGTTCATCGCTGTTAGTAGTAGTTTATCCTGTAGTGAAGTAGAAGTGGATAGTTCCTGTGAATTATTATGGGTGGAGGTTACACTAAACAACCGAACTAGGTTAATAATTGGCTCCTTTTACCGACCTCCCGACTCAGCAGCATTAGTGGCAGAACAACTGAGAGAAAATTTGGAATACATTTCACATAAATTTTCTCAGCATGTTATAGTCTTAGGTGGAGATTTCAATTTACCAGATATAGACTGGGACACTCAGATGTTTAGGACGGGTGGTAGGGACAGAGCATCGAGTGACATTATACTGAGTGCACTATCCGAAAATTACCTCGAGCAATTAAACAGAGAACCGACTCGTGGAGATAACATATTGGACCTACTGATAACAAACAGACCCGAACTTTTCGAATCTGTATGTACAGAGCAGGGAATCAGTGATCATAAGGCCGTTGCAGCATCCCTGAATATGGAAGTTAATAGGAATATAAAAAAAGGGAGGAAGGTTTATCTGTTTAGCAAGAGTAATAGAAGGCAGATTTCAGACTACCTAACAGATCAAAACGAAAATTTCTGTTCCGACACTGACAATGTTGAGTGTTTATGGAAAAAGTTCAAGGCAATCGTAAAATGCGTTTTAGACAGGTACGTGCCGAGTAAAACTGTGAGGGACGGGAAAAACCCACCGTGGTACAACAACAAAGTTAGGAAACTACTGCGAAAGCAAAGAGAGCTCCACTCCAAGTTTAAACGCAGCCAAAACCTCTCAGACAAACAGAAGCTAAACGATGTCAAAGTTAGCGTAAGGAGGGCTATGCGTGAAGCGTTCATTGAATTCGAAAGTAAAATTCTATGTACCGACTTGACAGAAAATCCTAGGAAGTTCTGGTCTTACGTTAAATCAGTAAGTGGCTCGAAACAGCATATCCAGACACTACGGGATGATGATGGCATTCAAACAGAGGATGACTCGCGTAAAGCTGAAATACTAAACACCTTTTTCCAAAGCTGTTTCACAGAGGAAGACCGCACTGCAGTTCCTTCTCTAAATCCTCGCACAAACGAAAAAATGGCTGACATCGAAATAAGTGTCCAAGGAATAGAAAAGCAACTGGAATCACTCAATAGAGGAAAGTCCACTGGACCTGACGGGATACCAATTCGATTCTACACAGAGTACGCGAAAGAACTTGCCCCCCTTCTAACAGCCGTGTACCGCAAGTCTCTAGAGGAACGGAGGGTTCCAAATGATTAAAAGAGCACAGATAGTCCCAGTCTTCAAGAAGGGTCGTCGAGCAGATGCGCAAAACTATAGACCTATATCTCTTACGTCGATCTCTTGTAGAATTTTAGAACATGTTTTTTGCTCGCGTATCATGTCATTTCTGGAAACCCAGAATCTACTATGTAGGAATCAACATGGATTCCGGAAACAGCGATCGTGTGAGACCCAACTCGCCTTATTTGTTCATGAGACCCAGAAAATATTAGATACAGGCTCCCAGGTAGATGCTATTTTTCTTGACTTCCGGAAGGCGTTCGATACAGTTCCGCACTGTCGCCTGATAAACAAAGTAAGAGCCTACGGAATATCAGACCAGCTGTGTGGCTGGATTGAAGAGTTTTTAGCAAACAGAACACAGCATGTTGTTATCAATGGAGAGACGTCTACAGACGTTAAAGTAACCTCTGGCGTGCCACAGGGGAGTGTTATGGGACCATTGCTTTTCACAATATATATAAATGACTTAGTAGATAGTGTCGGAAGTTCCATGCGGCTTTTCGCGGATGATGCTGTAGTATACAGAGAAGTTGCTGCATTAGAAGATTGTAGCGAAATACAGGAAGATCTGCAGCGGATAGGCACTTGGTGCAGGGAGTGGCAACTGACCCTTAACATAGACAAATGTAATGTATTGCGAATACATAGAAAGAAGGATCCTTTATTGTATGATTATATGATAGCGGAACAAACACTGGTAGCAGTTACTTCTGTAAAATATCTGGGAGTATGCGTACGGAACGATTTGAAGTGGAATGATCATATAAAACTAATTGTTGGTAAGGCGGGTACCAGGTTGAGATTCATTGGGAGAGTGCTTAGAAAATGTAGTCCATCAACAAAGGAGGTGGCCTACAAAACACTCATTCGACCTATACTTGAGTATTGCTCATCAGTGTGGGATCCGTACCAGGTCGGGTTGACGGAGGAGATAGAGAAGATCCAAAGAAGAGCGGCGCGTTTCGTCACTGGGTTATTTGGTAACCGTGATAGCGTTACGGAGATGTTTAATAAACTCAAGTGGCAGACTCTGCAAGAGAGGCGCTCTGCATCGCGGTGTAGCTTGCTCGCCAGGTTTCGAGAGGGTGCGTTTCTGGATGAGGTATCGAATATATTGCTTCCCCCTACTTATACTTCCCGAGGAGATCACGAATGTAAAATTAGAGAGATTAGAGCGCGCACGGAGGCTTTCAGACAGTCGTTCTTCCCGCGAACCATACGCGACTGGAACAGGAAAGGGAGGTAATGACAGTGGCACGTAAAGTGCCCTCCGCCACACACCGTTGGGTGGCTTGCGGAGTATCAATGTAGATGTAGATGTAGATTCCTCCACAGGAAAACACGTCTGATATATTCCATATGACACTGGTGACGGCATGTGCGTCACATAACAGGAATATGTTGTCGACCCACGTAACTCTGGAGCCGCGCGACCGCTACGGTAGCAGGTTCGAATCCTGCCTCGGGCATGGATGTGTGTGATGTCCTTAGGTTAGTTAGGTTTAAGTAGTTCTAAGTTCTAGGGGACTGATGACCTCAGATGTTAAGTCCCATAGTGCTCAGAGCCATTTGAACCATTTTGAACCCACGTAACTTGTACACTTGCCAAATGGGTAAAAACATTCTTCTACCTTGCCCGATTCAGGTTTTATTGTGGATGTGATAATCACTCCCAAAAAAGTGATGAAAACATAAGAATTTGTCACATAAACTGAAAATAAAATATTAAACTTTTCACTCGAGCGAAGACTTCAACCGAGGACCTCTCATTCCGTAGCTGCTCTTGCTAACCACGGGACCACGGCGCTCCCGAGCTCACATTATCCTTGATGTTGCCTATCTTGAGCATGGACTACTCAGTTTGTATATTTTGCTTATTTTTTTCATAGTTCCACACAACTTCTTCGTGTTTTCTCGATTGATCTGTGTTCAGTTTTTCAAGGCCTATACTCTGTGTCAACTTATAACTAAATCTGAGGGGGGTGCGATGGGGCGGTTCCCTTGTAAGTGCACAGTGAGTACGCAAAAGGAGCCAAAAACACCGAGCGTGAAGCACGCGTTGTCGTTCGATTTCTGCGTGCTGAGGAGTCCCGCGGATCACAGTATGTAACAGATAGACGTGTTTAATCTGATCGGAGATAACAGCAGTGCGCAGGCAGATGCAAACGGGAGTATATAACAGCATCAATAAATCGATAAAGCGGCCGTAACAGTGTTCACAGCGCCTTCTGTGGGATGTGCAGCCTCTGTGATTTATAGCATTTCTGGTGTTATAAGGAGCGATGGAAAAGTTCCCGTTCGATGGGCGGGTGCTCGAGAGTGTTCAAAATGTTCAAATTGTCAAATCTTATGGGACTTAACTGCTAAGGTGATCAGTCCCTAAGCTTACTCACTACTTAACCTAAACTATCCTAAGGACAAAGACACACACACACACACACACACACACACACACACACACACACACACACACGAGGGAGGACTCGAACCTCCGCCGGGACCAGCCGCACAGTCCATGACTGCAGCGCCCAGACCGCTCGGCTAATCCCGCGCGGCGCTCGACAGTGTCCCACTTTAGTTGGAGTACCTTCTGCGTCAGGACTTACGCGGTATTGCGACGTGCGGTATAATGAACGCGGCGCATCATGCGACAGCGGTGGATTTCGACAGACATGCTGTCCCATACAGATTCTTCATTTTCCGTGGATGTCTGCTGGTGTGTGTTCTTGGGCAATCAAGAAGAGAACAAAAGCACGTCGGTCCTTTTTGGTAATAAAGTCGCCATAGTTCACGTTTCGGCATTTCCCGCACGCACATCGGAAAAACGCGAATGCTACTCTAATCCATTGTCTATATGTCGCTGCTTATACACCCGCATCGGAGTCGCACTACTTGCATATAGGCTACAGCAACGCCCTCAAACGGACACATTTGGATCGCCGCTTATGTATATTCAACTAAACCACTCGACCGATTTCAAACAGCTACATCCCCTGAAAATCATCGCTGTGAGTGTAAGAATGACCTACCTATCAAAGGGGTGGGTGTGAGGGTGAGAAAGCTGTACAGTACACGGCGCACGAATACCCATACTCAAATGGTCCAAATGGCTCTGAGCACTATAGGACTTAACAGCGGAGGTCATCAGTCCCCTAGAACTTAGAACTACTTAAACCTAACTAACCTGAGGACATCACACACATCCATGCCCGAGGCAGGATTCGTACCAGCGACCGTAGCAGTCGTACGGTTCCGGACTGAAGCGCCTAGAACCACTCGGCCACATCGGCCGGCAATACCCATACTTTAGTCATACAGTATTTGAGAATGAGAGCATTTAGAGATTTGCAACAAACTTCACACATGATTTAAAACCTTTGGAAAGTTTTTTTCTCGCCGACGACCCCGACGAAACGGTGATAGGACAAAGGTTTATCGGTTACTACCAGTACATACTCACTGTTCGTGCAGTAAAACGGCCACGTGAAGCATGAAATTTTCATTTATTACCTCGTTACTACTGACTGTCTGTGACACATTTTCCAGGTAGTATTCACATATAGCCTACTACTGAATACACCGGAAGCATTATAGCATTGTACGACAGACGGTTCAGGAGATATGGCGCTATAAACAGTAGATGCGTAGAAACTGCCGCATCATGCATGGCGGTTTTAATCTATTACTTCTTTAGTACTGATTCTATTTACAACACATTTGGCAGGCAGTAGCCACGTATACAACCGGATGTGTCTCCAAAATCATATCATTGACAGCACATAGTTCAGAAGATACGACGTCGTAAACATCGAGCTCCGAGAAAATGAAACTGCAAGGCGAGATTCGCTAGAAATGCAGGTGAAATATTTGTACAAATACGTGCGTAATATGCTAAATGTACATGAAAGCGTGACTGGATCAATTTCAGTTTAACTTGGTAGCTACACGAACTACTTACAGCCTCGAAAGAAATACACGGTGATTCAAAAAGAACACAAGTACTTTCAAAATCTGTATTTATTGATAGAAATATGATGGAGCGTTGTGTATTAAACAGTGTGTAGAGTACTTAACTAAGTTTATTTTCAGTAGAAAACAATGTTCAATACGACCTCCTCCAGACTCTCGAGCGACGTCAACCCAATACTCGAACCCGTTCCATACTCTCTGTAGCGTCTCCGGCGTAACACTTCGGATAGCTGCAGTTTCTTCTTTTAGTTCGTCACTGTTAGCTGGCAGAGGTGGTCGAAACATCGTATCTTTAACGTACCCCAATAGAAAAAAATCCCAGGAGCTGGCGCCAAGGCCTATTTGAGGCCAGTGATGAAGTGCTCTGTCACGAACAGCCTGGTGGCTTAAATCCATAGCTGTGGACACCTTTAGCTCAAATAGGCACTGACAGATAAGTGCTGCCCCATTCCGCTGAGCATGATTTGAGGTACTGATTCTTCGAGTTGAAGGAAACGCCAGTTCTGCAACACTTCCAGATAGGTTTGCCCAGTTAAGTTTCGCCTTCGAAGAGAAAAGGACCAAAAACTTTATTGGCTGAAATGGCACGGAAAACGTTCACCGTAGGTGAATGATGATCATGCTGAATTTTTTGTCGCCCCATATACGGACATTGTACTGACTGGCTTTGCTCAGGGACAAACTCCTAGAACTCGATTCTTTTCAGGTTATCAGTTTCGGAAAGAGCTTGAACCAGTTGTAGACGATAAGGTTTTCCTTAGTACTCTCCAAATGGTAGGTTGCCGAATTTCCAGCTCTCTGTTCGCTCGGAGGTCGATTTTCCTGGACTGTGAGCATATGCTTCCTATATGCGGCCAACATTTTTTTCAGTCGTGCTCGGCCGTCCCCAGCTTTTCCCTTTGCCAAAACATTCATTCTTTGCAAATTTTTTATAGCAACGTAAACACCTATCAGGAGGTTGCACACCGTACTTGGTTCGAAATGCACACTGAACGACTGTTGGCGATTCGCTTCTGCAGTAATTGATAACACAAAGAGCCTTCTGTTGGACCGAGCGAGGCGGCGCGGTGGCTAGCACACTGGACGCGCACTGGGGACGCCACGCTCCAAACCCGCGTCCGGCCATCCTGATTTAGGTTATCCGTAATTTCCCTAAATCACTTCAGACAAATGCCGGGATGGTTCCTTCGAAAGGGCACGGCCAACTTCCCTCTCCATCCTTCCCTCATGCGAAGGTGGCCGATAAGCTCGCTGTTTGGCCCCCTCCCCCGAATCAACCAAAAAACCTTTTTGTTGAGCAGTCGCCGTCTTTGCGGTGACAGCTGAAATGAAAGTCTCGTGGCCAACAGCTCTACTAGCGACTGAATGAGCAACCACATAAAACTTCACAGCTGTCTTCAGTCGATGACAGAAAAATGGTAACTGTCCTTTCCTTATTTGCACAGCTCTCGATTTTCAAAGTTGTGCTGTTCTTTTTGAGTCACCCTGTACTGTGGAGTCAGAACCAGCAACGTCCTAATGGTGTATGTTAAATATATTTGATATGTGGCTGGTAAAACCTCATTCTAAACCGCTGGAACGATTTCAACCAAATATGGCACATACACACCACTGGCCATTAAAATTGCTACACCACGAAGATGACGTGCTACAGACGCGATATTTAACCGACAGGAAGAAGATACTGCGATATGCAAATGATCAGCTTTTTAGACCATTCACACAAGGTTGGTGCCGGTGGCGAGACCTACAACGTGCTGGCATGAGGAAAGTTTCCAACCGATTTCTCATACGCAAACAGCAGTTGACCGGCGTTGCCTGGTGAAACGTTGTTGTGATGCCTCGTGTAAGGAGGTCGGATTGTAGCCTATCGCGATTGCGGTTTATCGTATAGCGACATTTCTGCTCGCGTTGGAACCGAGATCCAATGACTGTTAGCAGAATATGGAATCGCTGGGTTCAGGAGGATAATACGGAACGCTGTGCTGGATCCCAACGGCCTCGTATCACTAGCATTCGAGATGACAGGCATCTTATCCGCATGGCTGTAATGGATCGTGCAGCCACGTCTCGGTCCCTGAGTCAACAGATGGGGACGTTTGCAAGACAACAACCATCTGCACGAACAGTTCGACGACGTTTGCAGCAGCATCGACTATCAGCTCGGAAACCACGGCTGCGGTTACCCCTGACGCTGCATCACAGACAGGAGCGCCTGCGATGTTGTACTCAACGACGAACCTGGGTGCACGAATGACAAAACGTCATTTTTTCGGATGAATCCAGGTTCTGTTTACAGCATCATGATGGTCGCATCCGTGTTTGGCAACATCGCGGTGAATGCACATCGGAAGCGTGTATTCGTCATCGCCATACTGGCGTATCACCCGGCGTGATGGTATGGGGTGCCATTGGTTACACGTCTCGGTCACCACTTCTTCGCATTGACGGCACTTTGAACAGTGGATGCTACATTTCAGATGTGTTACGACCCGTGGCTCTACTCTTCATTCGATTCCTGCGAAACCCTACATTTCAGCAGGATAATGCACGACCCCATGTTGCAGGTCATGTACGGGCCTTTCTGGACACAGAAAATGTTCGACTGCAGCTCTGGCCAGCACATTCTCCAGACCACTCACCAATTGAAAACGTCTGGTCAATGGTGGCAGAGCAACTGGCTCGTCACAATACGCTAGTCACTACTCTTGATGAACTGTGGTATCGTGTTGAAGCTGCATGGGCAACTGTACCTGTACACGCCATCCAAGCTCTGTTTGACTCAATGCCCATGCGTATCAAGGCCGTTATTACGGCCAGAGGTGGTTGTTCTGGGTACTGACTTCTCAGAATCTATGCACCCAAATTGCGTGAAAATGTAATCATATGTCAGTTCTAGTATAAAATATTTGTCCAATGAATACCCATTTATCATCTGCATTTCTTCTTGGTGTAGCAATTTTAATGGTCAGTAGTGTATTTATTACAACCGGGTGAGAAATACTGTGGGCGAGGGGGCGGTGAGAACTACCACCCTCCTATTCGATTCAGCGTGAACGGGAAAGCAGGAGGTGGGCAGACTGTAGGGGGTTGAGATGGAGAAGGTGTAGTGAGACAGCAGTGGGGGAGGAGGTGGACAGAGAGGGAGGAAGGGTGAGGCGGAGTTGCAGAATTCTCATAAATACATCCCCGGGCGGGCACTCGGCTAGTTGTCAGTAATAACAGTGAACGTGTGCGGGCCCCTTCAGCGAGTAGTCGGCCGTAGCCAGTACGGCGCTCTCCGTAGTCCGCCGCCTCGCCGCAGCGGCAGATAAGTGCCGAGGTCGGAAGCGACTGCCAGGGAGATAAGGCAGATAGAGGCCCGGGAGCTGACCTCCTGCCTTCCTCCGGAGGGCGCCCCTCCCGTCCCGTCCCGTCCCCTGGTGTTGCCATATGCCGCGGTTCCGTGGCAATGGAACGTTCATCCCGCCCCTTGTTCGCAGCTTCCGCGGCGTGGCGCGAACGCATGGTCGCGCTTGCCGTCTGTATTCGCGCACTCTCGATACCGTTAAAATATCTAAATGTCTTCAGATGAGTAGTACTCGAGTAGTCTTGCGACACTACTCGTAAGAGTAGTCAAAAAAATATCCATACCCACTCATATAGATATACACAGAAGCGCCAAAGGCATGCGTTTTCAAATAGCAATATGTCAATAGGCAGAATACTGCACTGCCGTCGGCTACGCCCATATAAGACAACAAGCGTCTGGCGGAGTTGTCACATCGGTTACTGCTGCTACAGTAGCAGGGTATCAAGATTTGAGTGAGTCTGAACAGCCGGCCGCGGTGGTCTCGCGGTTCTAGGCGCGCAGTCCGGAACCGTGCGACTGCTACGGTCGCAGGTTCGAATCGTACTTCGGGCATGGATGTGTGTGATGTCCTTAGGTTAGTTAGGTTTAAGTAGTTCTAAGTTCTTGGGGACTGATGACCACAGTAGTTGAGTCCCATAGTGCTCAGAGCCATTTGAACCATTTTTGAGTCTGAACGTGGTGTTATAGTCGGCGCGCGAGCCATCGGTCACAGCATCTCCGAAGTAGCGATGAAGTGGTGATTTCCCCGCACGACTATTTCACGAATGTACCGTGAATATCGGGAATCCGGTAAAACACCAAGAGTCCGACATCGCTGCGGCCAGAAAAAGGTCCTACAAGCACGTGACCAACACCGATTGACGAGAATCGTTCGACGTGCAACCATTCGGCAAATTGCTGCAGATTTAAATGCTGGGACATCAAAAAGTGTCAGCGTGCGAACCATTCAGCGAAACATTATCGATATGGGCTTTCGCAGCCCAATGGCAACATTGTACCCTTGATGACAGCACGACACAAAGCTTACCGCCTCGCCTAGGCCCGTCAACACCGACGTTGTACTACTGAACATGTTGCCTGGTCGGACAAGTCTCGTTTCAAATTGTATCAAGCCGATGGACGTGTGTGGATGTGGAGACAACCTTATGAATCCATGGACGCTCCATGTAAGCAGGGGATTGTTCAACCTCGTGGAGGCTCTGTAATGGTGTGGAGCGTGTGAAGTTGGAGTCATACGAGACCCCTGATACGTCTAGATACGACTCTGACAGGTGACACGTGGGTAAACATCCTGTCTGATCACCTGCAGCCGTTCATGTCCATTGTGCATTCCGACGGTCTTGGGAAATTGCAGGAGGACGATGCGACATCCCGCACGTCCAGAATCGCCACAGAGTTGCTCCAGGAACACTCACACTCTTCTGAGTTTAAATACTTCCGCTGGCCACGAAACTCTACAGAATTCAACATTATTGAGCATATCTGGGATGCCTATCAACGTGCTGTTTAGAACATATCTCACCCCCCCCCCCCCCCCCCCCCTCTTACAGATTTATGGACAGCCCTGCAGGATTCATGGTGTCAGTTCCCTCCAGCACTACTTCAGACATTAGCCGAGACCATGCCACGTCGTGTTGCAGCACGTCTGCGTGCTCTCTGGGACACTAAACGCTATTAGGCAGGTTTACCAGTTTGTGTGGCTCTTGAGTGTCTTTCTAAATTTTTTTATGCAAATGAAGTATGATACTTTACCTGATTGCTTATTTTATAGTCCAGTAAAAATATTACATACTTCTATTTCTTCTTTAATGACATTGCTTAAACAGAAAATTTTCCTTTTAGAAGGCTTTCCAGAACGAGCAATTGTTATAAATATTTAGGACGCAACTTAATTCAATTCTGAGTCATAGGTGCACCAGCTTTTGGAAATAAATTATCACTCGGCACATACTGTATGTGAACTACGATAAGACATTGTTCAGCATATTTATACAAACGCGGAAGAATGAGTTCCATGTCTTCTCATTTTCGAGATGAGTTGCTTTTTAAAGATACTGTGAGGTTTGACAAATAAAGTTATACGTCGCCACTTTGATGTGTTTTTAGTTTCAGTTTTCTTTTTGCTTCCATGCGCTAGCCGTCTGTATTAAGTCGTATTCTTGTGTTATAGTAGACGGAGCAAGGTCTTCCTTCGATTCATTTGCTCTAATCTGTTGTTCACGAACTGTACTTTCGAGTTCTTGTATGGCTTGCCCGCATAATCTTGGTCCTTGATACTACTGGTTTTTATAAACTTGTATCCAACGGAGCAGCAATGACAACGTGGTCATTTAATTCTGTTAATCCATACCTTTTCTTCAGCTCTCTCTATGAAACATCCTTGCTTGCTTTGAGCATCCGTGCGACTGGTGTAATCTATTAAGTTCTGTTGACAAAGTGCCATTGGTGTATCTTTATATATTGTAACATACTTTTGTCCAGTGACCTATTCAGAAGGCTTTAATGAAAGCGCAAGTTCGGTGAGTGTTTCGATGCCTACAACAGTTGGAATATCAGAGGATATAAAAAGACAACTGTTATTAGCGTCGTAGATACCTCTCACTTGCTGTGTGAGCTTCAGAGACGCAGCTTACTTTCTATTTTCTTTCTACAATAGTTCCATGACTAATGGCATTCTTAAATAAATTGGACGTATTTCCACAAAACTTCACTGTTTTAAAACATAGTGTGCACTTTGCTGTAGTGTCATTCAGCTGATTAAAATATGTCCGTACTTTAGATTTCGGCGGCGCCATGATATAATAAAAGCTAACAAACTTTTGACAAGAAGCACGCCCTGCTCGAGTGCAAACCACAACAAAAAATATCGCTGGCGAACAGGCCCGGTGGCCGAAGCCGGCCGCGGTGGTCTTGCGGTTCTAGGCGCTGCAGTCCGGAAGCGCGGGACTGCTACGGTCGCTGGCTCGAATCCTGCCTCGGGCATGGATGTGTGTGATGTCCTTAGGTTAGTTAGCTTTAAGTAGTTCTAAGTTCTAGGGGACTGATGACCTAAGATGTTAAGTCCCATAGTGCTCAGAGCCATTTGAACCGGTGGCCGAGGGGGAGGGGGGGGGGGATATTCGGAAAGCAATTACACGGACGGAAGCAAACCGTCACTCACTTACTACTCGTATATACAATCGATTCGATGCAGGTACTCTCCTGTCTACAGAGAATAAGCATCGAAAGAATTATTCGATTCTAAAAGTACTCGGTGTCGAAACGAAAGGCTCAAATACGTACTTTTTTTTTCATTTACTTCCATCGAAATATCCCTCCCTACCACGCGAGACGAGTTACAGCGACATACTGCGCGGCGGCGCTGTGTTGTTGCTTACCCCCATCGAAAAATGTCGACTCACGTTTCGTTGAATTTGCCCTCTGCAGCGCTTGCTGCTGCACTGTTAGGAAACGAATGATGGTTTCTCGACTGGATAAGCTGTAGCAGAAGCTGTCGTACCGCACGTGTCCATAGTCTGCAACAGAAGGATTTGCTAGTAAAAGGTTTAACCAGCTGTTACATGAGAGAAACGCTTCGAATGGAAATTTCGGTGTATTGTCACTTCTTGGCTATAAAACTTTCTGCGAAGTCCGAATCGAACCTGAAATCAGTGCTCCGGCATTCTCATGGAGCTACATTCACTCTTAATGGGCAACTTGTGGTATGGACCTAACCTGTCAGCAGAAGGAATTACAAACTGATTGTGAAACGCCGGCCGGAGTGGCCGAGCGGTTCTAGGCGCTACAGTCTGGAATCGCGAGACCGCTACGGTCACAGGTTCGAATCCTGCCTCGGGCATGGATATGTGTGATGTCCTTAGGTTAGTTAGGTTTAAGTAGTTCTAAGTTCTAGGGGACTGATGACCTCAGAAGTTGAGTCCCATAGTGCTCAGAGCCATTTTTTTTTATTGTGAAACAGGATGCTCGCCCTGTATTGCACAAATCGGTCAGTTTGATCTATGAGTTCTCGGTCATGCTGATGCTGGTGGTGGTAAGTTCCTATGGGACTAAACTGCTGACGTCATCGGTCCCTAGGCTTACACACTGCTTTAACTAGCTTACGCTAAGGACAACACAGACACCTATACCTGAGGGAGGACTCGAACCTTCCTCGGGGGGAAGGGAGGGGGGGGGGGGGGGAAGCCGCGCGAACCGTGGCAAGACTTACAAGGAGTAATCAAATGAAAATCATACAAGTGAGAAAAAGTCTCCGCAATATCCTTTCTTCCAGGTGTGCTAGTTCTGCTTGGTTGGCAGAAGAGCTTCTGTGAAGTTTGAAAGGTAGGAGACGAGGTACTGGCGTAATAGAAGCTATGGGGACGGGGCGTGAGTCGAGCTTGGGTAGCTCAGTTGGTAGGGCACTGGCCCGCGAAAGGCAAAGGTCCCGAGTTCGAGTCTCGGTCCGACACACAGTTTTAATCTGCCAGAAAGTTTCATAACAGCGCACACTTCTCTGCAGAGTGAAAATCTCATCCTGGAAACGTAAGCTGTTTATTACTTCAAAGTAGTCGCCAATTGAAACTACACGTATCCCACTGCGAGACAAGGCGGTATATGCCTTCACGGAAGAAAGTTCGCGGTTTGTCTACGGAACGATAATTGTACCGGCCCGCGCACCTCTCGGCCCTAGAAAATATACGTCCTCGAATGAGTTTCTTCAGGGCTCCAAAAATATGCAAATCGCATGGGGAGGTATCGGGAAGTAACTGAGGATGTGTGAGGACTTCCTGCGATACATCTGTAGCGTAGTCGATACAATGTTGACTACATGTTGGCTGCCATTATCCTGAAACAAAATGACGACGTCCGTCAACATTCGAAGGCGCTTGGACTTGATGGTGCGCTTCAGCTTTCGCAAAGTGTCCATGTACCAACGGAGGCTCTTCAGAAGGTCAGTGACGGATGGCTTCAGTCTGTTGCAGGATTATTTCCGCACACGTATTGTCAGGGTTGTTTCTCTGAGAAGCCCTTGCATACCCTTCCGACAGTCCCGATCTCTTCCCATGGTATTTTTAGATTTTTGGACTGCTGAAGAAAGGCGTTCGTGGACATCGATTTCTTTCGAACTGAGAGGCGCACGCCTGGGTACCGTCGTAGTTCCGGAGGCAACCGCAAACATGTTTCCATGAAGCCACTGCCCCTCTTGTCTCACAGTGGGTAAACATATTGACAGTTATGGCGGTTGCTTTTCAAATAATAAATCATTTTACTTGTTTTTTCATCTGTCTCGTTTTAATTTGACTTCCTGTTATGGTTATTCGAAAAGTCGCAGTTCACACAGAAAACCCGTAATTCTCAGTCTCTATCGTACGCCTGTAAATACTTCTCGGCACTATACGGTCTTTTTAAGATCATAATTCCTCAAAATTACATCTTTTTTTTTCAGAGTTCTAAGTGACACGTTCGACCGTGATGGTAGCTCAACGTCAAATCTTTTTCTACACCGCACAAGGCAATCCTCTAGTCCACAAAATACGCGCGAATCTACTCACTTGTGATTGGCGGGGAAACAGCATATCCACTCGGCTTGTAATTCTAAACCGTGCGATTCGGCGGCTTCTACTTTGGACCAGTCACAACATTAACATCTTTTCAGAGCAGTTTATTGAATGAAGACTTCTAGAAAATCCGCAAAAAGAAAAATAATACACACGTAACCTAAATCAATTATCGTAGTGTGTTTCTGTTTTCGCAGTACCATAAACTGGTCTGTTACGCAATACAAATTCTTTGAGTTCACTCATTCTGTCCAGTTACAATTTCTCAAACTACCACTCATTCAGTTAACAGACATATCAGTGTTCTCGTACCACATTACTTCTCTTTTATACCTTCATTCACTATAATTATTAAACACATTAAAACAGGGATAATTAACGGACGAGACAATATTAGCAGAACATAAAATTATTTCTTTGTTTTAACTGCTTAGGACTTCATTGCCTCTGCAATAGCGATATCTGTCGTTGGCAGCCGTAGTTACTAGCAACTGCTAGATTCGGAAGAGCATATCTGTCGGGAAGTAGCTGTGACTCATCGCCTCTTGATAAAAGACCCCCGTAAACGATCTAACGTGTTCCACAAAATCGCTCTTCTCTAGCGACGGATTTGTCAGTCTGGAACCGTGCGACCGCTACTGTCACAGTTTCGAATCCTGCCTCGGGCATGGATGTGTCTGATGTCCTTTAGTTAGTTAGGTTCAAATAGTTCTAGGGGACTGATCACTGATGACCTCAGATGGTAAGTCCCATAGTGCTTTGAGCCATTTGAACAATTTTTTTTTTTTTTAGCCACGGATTTGCCAAAGAATCCCGTACGCATTAAAACAACGCTTGTCAGTGTAACCTCACTTTGAAGCAGACGCTATTCGTGTTCGTGGATATTTTGACAGAAGTGAGAACGGCCACAAATGTAGACAAAGCAGCCCTGGTATTACATTGGCACTGTGTTTAAAGAAGAAGAACAACAACAAGAACAAGAAAACAAGACTTTGGTCGAGGGAATGGCTTAAAATCAGAGATTTACCCATGAAAATGTGCTAAAAGAAATATTACTCTCAGAACCTGATGATTACCACTGCAGTGAAACATTTTAAAATTTCTTAAGTCCCTCCTAAAAGAGCAAACTTTCCTGTCAAGTTCGCTCCTATGTAGCCACGGATGTGTCAAACAAGCATGCACACGTACGAAGAACGCTTCTCAATTTAACCTTAATTCAGCAGCAGACGCTTTCCGTGTATGCTGTATTTTGGCACTAGTTGGAATGGCTACAAGTGCAGAGAAAGCTGTTCTAACATTGCCTCTGGCACTCTGTTTAAAGAAGAAGAAGAAGAAGAAGAAGAAGAAAACAAGACGCTGATTCACGGAATGGTTTGAAATGAGAAATACGCAACTGGAAACTAGTTAATGGAAACGTTTCACACAGAACCTTGTGGTTACATAACTTTCTGCGGATGTGCAGCGAAATGTTTAATAACTTGTTCAGCGTTACGTCGCCCTCACATTGAGAAAGAAGGCACAAGTACACGGATATTTACTCTCGTTTACTTGGCCCTCTAATGACAGGTCATTAGAGTACCACAACATGACAACATGTAGCCCACATCGTCCGTGAAAGAACCGGAGAAATTCCATTTCTTTTATTTCATTCCACTTCGCATGTATGTTACTGTATGCGTAAAACATTGATTTTGTTCATAACCTGATTGCGCGGCCTCTCCCGCCGGAGGTTCGAGTCCTCCTTCGGGCATGGGTGTGTGAGTTGTTCTTAGCATAAGTTAGTTTAAGGGGAGTAGGAACCGATGACCTAAACAGTTTGGTCCTTAGGAGTTTACACACATTTGAACGTAACCTCCTCAGGCGTAATATATGGCTGCGAAAGATGTGATGCCTCTACCATTATAGTAATTGTTCGTGCTATTTAGTTTTTATACTTATAGTAGTTCTCATAGTTGTGGAAACTCACGATAGAGTGACTTAAATTGTAAAGTTCTCATAGTTGTGGAAACTCACGATAGAGTGACTTAAATTGAAATAAAACACTTTTTCACTAAACATATGTGGTGACACATCGACACAAACAACGTCCGCTATCTTGTCAAGCTTTCCGTCAATCAAAATTTCTCGCAAACACATCAAACACAATCTATGCTTAACGAACTCGTCAAACAGCACCGTACACGTCAAGTATTTGGCAAGCACAGTTACGTTTGACAAAATGTTTGATCGTTAACGGGGGCGTAAACGTGCCACACAGGAGCGATGATGCATGTTGGAAAGAACAGATACCATCTTCATACAACTAGAAATTTTGTCTAGGTCATGTTGTATCATCGTGCAGCTACTGATCTTCGACACCGTACCGTACACCAGAGCGTCGTTTGCCAACAACCGCAAATCGCTGCTCATCCTGACGGCCAGATCATTAACGTACATAGAAAATAGCAACGGTCGAATCATACTTCCATGGGACTCCTCTGACGTTACTCTTGTCTCCGATGAAAACTCGCGTCTGTCATGTAAGCAGGAGATCCCGGGTTCGAGTCCCGGTCGGGGCACACATTTTCAGCTGTCCCCGTTGATATTTATCAACACCTGTAAGCAACTAATGGTCTGAATTTCATTGTAATTTCATTCTTTGAGAGCTGAAAGATCGCCAATGGTATCAGTTCTTTCGAACATCTCGGAAAGAACAGATACCATCTTTATACATGTAATGTTTACCGACCAATGATCTTCTACATCTACGTCTACATGTACAATCCGCAAGCCACCTAACAGTGTGTGGCGGAGGGCACTTTACGTTCCACTGTCATTACCTCCCTTTCCTGTTCCAGTCGCGTATGGTTCGCGGGAAGAACGACTGCCGGAAAGCCTCCGTGCGCGCTCGAATCTCTCTAATTTTACATTAGTGATCTCTTCGGGAGGTATAAGTAGGTGGAAGCAATATATTCGATACCTCATCCAGAAACGAACCCTCTCGAAACCTGGACAGCAAGCTACACCGCGATGCAGAGCGTCTCTCTTGCAGAGTCTGCCACTCGAGTTTGCTAAACATCTCCGTAACGCTATCACGCTTACCAAATAACCCTGTGACGAAACGCGCCGCTCTTCTTTGGATCTTCTCTATCTCCTCTGTCAACCCGACCTGGTACGGATCCCACACTGATGAGCAATACTCAAGTATAGGTCGAACGAGTGTTTCGTAAGCCACCTCCTTTGTTGATGGACTACATTTTCTAAGGACTCTCCCAATGAATCTTAGCCTGGCACCCGCCTTACCAACAATTAATTTTATACGATCATTCCACTTCAAATCGTTCTGTACGCATACTGCCAGATATTTTACAGAAGTAACTGCTACCAGTGTTTGTTCCGCTATCATATAATCATACAATAAGAGATCCTTCTTTCTGTGTATTCGTAAGACATTACATTTGTCTATGTTAAGGATCAGTTGACATTCCCTGCACCAAGTGCCTATCCGCTCCAGATCTTCCTGCATTTCGCTGCAATTTCCTAATGCTGCAACTTCTCTGTATACTACAGCATCATCCGCGAAAAGCCGCATGGAACTTCCGACACTATCTACTAGGTCAGTGCGGTTGCATTCACATTGCTCGAACTCTTACGGGAATCTGTAGATTGACTGCCGCGAGTAGTGTGTATAGTGGGCAGGGGCACTGCAAATACAGTGTTCGGACAGTAAGCTGCATATGTGGGTCTCATGGGGAGCGTGCCAGAGATAAGTCCCTGCAGTCACAGTAGCGTCTGTGTCCTCAACGACTGAGTAGGATAGAGCGTCTGCTATGTAAGCAGCACATCTCGGGTTCGAGTCGGGGCACACATTTTCAACTTTCCCCGTTGATAATCAATGTCTGTAAGCTGCTAATGGTCTCGATTTCATTATAATTTCAAATTTCTAGTTTGCGTGGTGAATGGCAGCTGGCTCTATATGTAGAAAAATGTAATTTAAATCGTATGAATAGGAAAAAGAAGCCCGTAATGTTCGGATACAGCATTGGTTCTATTATCCTGCTTGACACAGGACGTTGTTTAAGTATCTGGACGTGACGTTACGATCCGATATCAAATGGAACGAGCATGTCAGGGTTGTGGCAGGGAAGGCGAATGGTCATCGTTCGTCTGTTGGGAGAATTTTAGGAAAGATCGCATATAGGACGCTTAGCTGTTCTTGAGTACTGATCCAGTGTTTGCCGACCAGGTCGGATTGACGGGAGACATCGAAGCATTTCAGAGGCGAGATGCTAGATTTGTTACCAGCAGGTTCGATAAGAATTCAAGTGTTACGGATATGCTTCGGGAGCCGAAGTGGGAATCCCTAAAGACATTTGTTTCGAGGAACGCTATTGAAAAAGTTCACAGAACCGGCATTTGAAACTGACTGCAGAACGATCCTACTGCCGCCAAAATACATTTAGTGTAGGGACCAGCCGGCCGGGGTGGCCGAGCGGTTCTAGGCGCTACAGTCTGGAACCGCGCGACCGCTACGGTCGCAGGTTCGAATCCTGCCTCGGGTATGGACGTTTGTGATGTCCTTAGGTTAGTTAGGTTTAAGTAGTTCTACGTTCTAGGGCACTGATGACCTCAGAAGTTAAGTCCCATAGTGCTCAGAGCCATTTTTGTAAGGACCGAAGATAAGATACGAGAAATGAGGGCTCATACAGAGGCGTATGGACTGTGGTCTTTTCCCTCGTTCTTTCTGCGGGTGGAACAGGAAAGAAAACGACTATTAGTGGTGCAGGATACCCTCCGCCACGCACCGTGGCGTAGCTTGCGGAGTATCTGTGTAGATGTAGACCTGACAGGAAATCACGAATCCCGCCGCACAATTGAGGCGATACTTTATAGGCACGCACTCTTGTTATAAGTTGCTTGTAAGTGACGTCATCAAAAGCCCTCTGGAATCTAGAAATATGGAATCAGTTTGACTTCCCCTGTCGATAGCACTCATTACTCTGTGTGAATAAAGAGGTACTTCTGTTTTAGAAGAACAATGTTTTTCTCCAAGGAATCTCGAATCCAGCCACAAATTTGGCCTGACACTCCTTAGACACGAATATTATTTCGCAAACGTACCGAACAACAGGTAGATTGAGTGGCTGGCTTGGCAGGGAGCTGGACGACTCAGTGGGCTGTGTCATGCTCCTGCGACGACGGGACGCTCCGTCACGGCCTTGCAGACTTTCGGGCTTTCCCCTGCCCTGTTGAGGTCATTCACTGGCCGCCTCGGTCCGCGTCGTGGTCCTCCTTTGAGGTTCCGTTGACCCTCCGCCATTCGCTACCTCAGCGAGGCCATCCCACTGTCTCCAGACAAGCAGAACGCTGCCGTTCGTCTGCAGAGCGAAGCCTGTGCCAAGTCTCGCATGACAGTCCCTCTTACTTCAGCTCGGTAATGGTTGGCGACATGAAGAATAAAATACAGACAGCAAAATGTTACGTGGAGCTTGCACAGAAACGAGACTACAGTTACGACAGTCATAGGACATGAAGAGGCGACAGTAGTTGAAAAAGGAGAGAGACAGGTCTGCAGCCTTATTGCACTTGTTATTCAGTCCGTACATGGTGTAAAGTAAACCAAAGTAACAGCTGGAAAAGGGATTCGAGATCATGGAGAACAAACGAAAACAAACTGCGCTTCGCAGACAGGATAGTACACTTAATTCGTAGTGGAGTCTCTTGAGGAAGCTAAGCCGAACGAATCGGAGAAATTCGTTTCGTAAAGTGCAACGCGTTTCACCCCGTACATTGTGACATCTTCAGTCGACTTAATCTGAAATAATGCAGTTTTGTTTTTATGTGCGATGCTTATACATTGAAGCCCCAAAGAAACTGGTATAGGCTTGCGTATTCAAATACACATATATCTAAACAGGCAGAATACGGCGCTGCGGTCGGCAACGCCTATATAACACAAAAAGCGTCTGGCGCAGTCGTTATATCGGTTACTGCTGCTACAATGGCAGGTTATCAAGATTTAAGCGAGTTTGAACGTGGTGCTATAGCCGGTGCACGAGCGATAGAACACAGCATCTCCTAGGTAGCGATGAAGTGGGGATTTCCCCATACGACCATTTCACGAGTGTACCGTGAATATCAGGAATCCGGTAAAACATCAATCTCCGACATAGCTGCGGCAGAAAAAATGTCCTGCAAGAGCGGGACCAACGACGATGAAGAGAATCGTTCAGCGTGACAGAAGTGCAACCCTTCCGCAGATGGCTGCAGATTTCAATTCTGGGCCATCAACAAGTGCCAGCGTGCGAACCATTCAACGAAACATCGTCCATATGGGCTTTCTAAGCCGAAATCCTTGATGATTGCACGACATAAAGCTTTACGCCTCGGATGGGCCCGTCAACATCGACATTGGACTCTTGATGACTGGAAACATGTTGCCTGGTCGCACAAGTCTCGTTTCATTTTGTGTCGAGCGGATGGAAGTGTACGGGTATGGAGACAACCTCATGAATCCATGGACCCTGCATGTCAGCATTGTTCGAGCTGGTGGAGGCTGGTGGAGGCTCTGTAATGGTGTGGGGCGTGTACAGTTAATAATACGGGACCGCTGACCTGTAGATACGACTTTGACGGGTGACACTTATATAAGCATCCTGTCTGATCACCTGCATCCATTCATGTCCATTGTGCATTGCGACAGAGTTTGGCAATTCCAGCAGGACAATGCCGACACCCCACACGTCCAGGATTGCTAGAGAGTGGTTCCAGAAACACTCTCCTGAGTTCAAACACGTCCGCTGGCCACCCAAGTCCCAAGACATGAACATCATTGATCATATCTGGGATGCCTCGCAACATGCTGTTCAGAAGAGATCTCCAGCCTCACTCACGGATTAATGGACAGCCCTGTAAGATTCAAGGTGTCAGTTCCCTCCAGCACTTCTTCAGGTATTAATCGAGTCCATGCGACGTCGTGTTGCCGACCTTCTGCGTTCCCATGGGGGCCCTACACGATATTAGGCATATGTACCAGCTTCTTTGGCTCTTCAGTGTACATTAGAAGATATTTCAAGTCGTAATTTTTACGTTAAGAAAATGCTACTTTCAGCTGCTCATTTTTCCCGCCGATACCTGCGTTTCCTCTAGTCAGGTGAAGGATTTCATCCTCCTCACCGGCGCACGAGTCACCCAATGTGGTGTGTACCGAAATAAGACTTCTACTCGGCGCCCGAACTTCTACGGACGGGGCCTCCAGGCCAACATTGTCACACGATCATCAATGGTCGAGCAGCTCATCATGAGCCACAAATTTTTTTTTGTCTGTGCTAAGCGACGCTTGAGGTGGTGTAAAGACCGACGCCCTTGGAGATTTGATAACTAGGGACGAGTGATTTTGTGTGCTGAACCACTCCATACTTCGTGACAATCCAATAGAAGCGTTGGGGTTTACCGAGTGCGTGCGAGCGTTAGCCAACACTGAAGACCGGAGCTGGTGGAGTTACACGGTATGAGGCCTTTTTTCACGGTTAGGAGGTGCTCCCCGTACCGCGCTTAAGAAAACGCTAAGGGAAGAATATAGAGACGTTTTACAGTATTGTGTCACAGTAGAGGAACGGTTTGGTGAAAAGGGTTGTTTCAGCCTGACATGGAGCCTGTTATAGAGCAGCAGGTGTTAGGCAATGACCTGTACACAGTACCGTTCCTGAAATCGACTCGCCTGCCAATAAGAAGACCTTTGTATGAATTAAAACATTTGCTTCAAAACCCCGTCGCCCAACATCGCTACCGTATCTGGTTTTGGCTGTTGACGAAGAACGGGCTATAATGCTTGCACAGATATTCAGACACCTCATTGAAAGTGTGTCCAGCAGAGGCTGAACCGTGACAAAGGCGTAGCACTGACACACACCCCGTATTAACGTCCACTAAAGGTGTTCAGGTACTTCGGATCACCTGGTCTTTAAGGGGGTAGGACGTCAAACGGGCCGACTTGGAGCAGGAGAGGCATCACAGGACATTTTAATTTCCACTGTCTACACTTTTACAAATAAATTCATAAAACTTTGTCAGGATGAATGGGAAGGATTCAGAATTTACACTCACAGCAGTGGAAGTTCGAAAACATAACAAAATAAATTTTTTTACATGTGAAATTTCATCATTTTTTTCACTTACTAAAGGCAGCATTTGTTGCTAAAGGTACACATTTCTTCATAAGTAAGGGAGATTCTTCGATTAATTTTGCACAGCATACAAACCATACTCAAAGGAGTATGAAACTCTGGAATTTTACAAATGTATTAAAAACCGTGGTAAAAATTGAGTTAATTAACTAGAAAATTTGTGTTTTTTCTAAATATGAAGTTTAAAATATAACAGCTCATTCGTTTTTTCATAAATTAAATAAATTCTAGAGTTTCATACACCCGTAAGAACGGTTTGTATGCTGTGCAAAATTCATCGAAGAATCTCTCTAACTTATGAAGAAAAGTGTACCTATAGCAACAAATGCAGCCATTAGTAAGTGAAAAAATGATGAATTTTCGCACGTAAAAAAATTGATTTTGTTATGTTTTCGAACTTCCACTGCAATGGGTGTGAATCCTGAATCCTTCCTGGTGATGCTGACAAAGTTCAATGAATTTATTTGTGAAAGTGTAGACACTGGAAATTAAAATGTCCTGGTCGGCCGGGGTGACCGAGCGGTTCTAGGTGCTACAGTCTGGGACTAAGCGACAGCTACGGTCGCGGGTTCGAATCCTGCCTTCGGCATGGGTGTGTGTGATGTCCTTAGGTTAGTTAGGTTCAAGTAGTTCTAAGTTCTAGGGGACTGATGACCTCAGAAGTTAAGCCCTATAGTGCTCAGAGCCATTATTTTAAAATGTCCTGAGATGCCTCTCCTGCTCCAAGTCGGCCCGTTTGACGTCCTACCCCCCTTAAGCGCGTTCGCTTTCTCCAGCGTACTCATGTTTACTAAGACGAGACTCGGCAGAGTCAGATGGAATGTAGGCGGACGGTTGCGCCACAGCACGCGACGCGCAGGCACCACGAGCACTCTATCGTGAGCGGGTAGTCGCTGGCCGGCGAGCGGCGGCCCGCGGCAGGTGTCGGCGCGTCCTTGCGGCCACAACAAACACTTTGCAGCCCGGCCGCCTGCTCCCGTCCTTGGGGCCCCTCCCGGCCCCGCCTTCTTGCCGTCCGCGCCTTTTGCGCACAGCGTTAGCGACGCGGCCGCCGTCTCTGCCGGTTCCTGCACGGATTCGGCAAACACGTCGTGTCGCGAGTGCAAATGCGGCTCTCTGCACACCACAGCCTCCAACATAAGCCGGAAAAACTCCCTCTCTGGCCGCGATTCAGAACGTTTCAGTCTTCAGTTTGTGATTCTAGGACGTATTACAAAAACGAGGGTCCCTTTATTGTCGTTTCCGGAAAGCTTTCGACACCGTTCCTCACAAGCGACTTCTAATCAAGCTGCGAGCCTATGGGGTATTGTCTCAGTTGTGCGACTGGATTCGTGATTTCCTGTCAGGAAGGTCGCAGTTCGTAGTAATAGAGGGCAAATCATCGAGTAAAACTGAAGTGATATCAGGTGTTCCCCAGGGAAGCGTCCTGGGACCTCTGCTGTTCCTGATCTATATAAATGACTTGGGTGACAATCTGAGCAGTTCTCTTAGGTTGTTCGCAGATGATGCTTTAATTTACCGTCTAGTAAGGTCATCCGAAGACCAGTATCAGTTGCAAAGCGATTTAGAATAGATTCCTGTATGGTGTGGCAGGTGGCAGTTGACGCTAAATAACGGAAAGTGTGAGGTGATCCATATGAGTTCCAAAAGAAATCCGTTGGAATTCGATTACTCGATAAATAGTAAAATTCTCAAGGCTGTCAATTCAACTATGTACCTGGGTGTTAAAATTACGAACAACTTCAGTTGGAAAGACCACATAGATAATATTGTGCGGAAGGCGACCCAAAGGTTGCGTTTCCTTGGCAGGACACTTAGAAGATGTAACAAGTCGACTGAAGAGACAGCTTACACTACACTCGTTCGTCCTCTGTTAGAATATTGCTGCGCGGTGTGGGATCCTTAGCAGGTGGGATTGCGGAGGACATCGAAAGGGTCCAAAAAAGGGCAGTTCGTTTTGTATTATCGCGTAATAGGGGAGAGAGTGTGGCAGATATGATACGCGAGTTGGGATGGAAGTCATTAAAGCAAAGACGTTTTTCGTCGCGGCGAGATCTATTTACGAAATTTCAGTCACCAATTTTCTATTCCGAATGCGAAAATATTTTGTTGAGCCCAACCTACATAGGTAGGAATGATCATCAAAATAAAATAAGAGAAATCAGAGCTCGAACAGAAAGGTTTAGGTGTTCGTTTTTCCCTCGCGCTGTTCGGGAGTGGAATGGTAGAGAGATAGTATGATTGTGGTTCTATGAACCCTCTGCCAAGCACTTAAATGTGAATTGCAGAGTCATCATGCAGATGTAGATATAGAACATATGATTAATACACTGAAAAGCCAAAGAAACTGGTACACCTGGCGAGTATAGTGTAGGGCCCCGCGAGCACGCAGAAGTGCCGCAACACGGCGTGACATGACTAAATGTCTGAAGTAGTGCTGGACGGAATTGACACCATGAATTCTACAGGGCTGTCCACAAATCCGTAAGGGTAAGAGGTGTGTAGATCTCTTCTGAACAGCAAGTTGGAAGGCATCCCAGATATCGTCGTGTCTGGAGAGTTTGGTGGATTCATGAGGTTGTCTACACACTCGTACACGTCCATCCGCTCGATACAATTTGAAACGAGACTCGTTCGATGAGGATACATGTTTTCTGTCATGAATAGTACAATGTCGGTGTTGACGGCCCCAAGCAGGACGTAAAACTTTGTGTGGTGCAGTCACAAGGGTACACGAGTGGGTCTTCGGCTCCGAAAGCTCATATCGATGATGTTTCGTTCAATGCACTTTGACACTTGCCGATGGCCCACCACTGGACCGAGCGAGGTGGCGGAGTGGTTAGCACACATTCGGGAGGACGACGGTTCAATCCCGCATCTGGCAATCCTGATTTAGGTTTTCCGTAATTTCCCTAAATCGCTCCAGGCAAATGGCGGGGTCGTTCCTTTGAAAGGGCACAGCCGACTTCCTTCCCCGTCCTTCCCTAATGAGATTGATGACCTCGCTCTTTGATCTCTTCCCCCAAACAACCCAACCCCAGCCCAGCATTGAAATCTCCCGCAATTTGCGGAAGGCATGTACTTCTGTCACGTTGAACGATTCTCTTCAGTCGTTGTTGGTCCCGTTCTTACAGGATCTGTTTCCGGCCACATCGATGTCGGAGATTAGATTTTCACCGGATTCCTGATATTCACGGTACACTCGTGAAATGGTCATACGGGAAAGTCGACACTTCATCGCTACCTCGGAGATGCTGCGTCCCATCGCTCGTGCGCGGACTACAAAACCAATTTCAAACTCACTTAAATCTTGATAAGCTGCCATTCTAGCAGCAGTAAACGGTGTAACAACTGCGCCAGAGACTTGTCGTCTTACAAGTATAATCATAGTAGTTGCCGGCTGCAGTGCCGTATTCTGCCTGTTTACATATCTCTGTATTTGAATACGCGTACCTATACCAGTTTCTTTGACGCTTCATTGTATTTTCGTTATCGGCATGACAAGGAAAAGTTAACAAAAATATGTGAATTTCCATGTTTCCAGGCAGAGATTGTAAGGTAAACATGAGAACTTCGTATGTAACATTAGAAACGTTTGTTATTGTACAACTGATGATTTGCGTGTGTTGGGGTGATATAAATCGTAAAAAAGGGGCTAGCGGTAATTTTGTCGGCATCCTGTACAAGTTATAAACGCCACATTTTTTTCCAGTTACATGGTTGTTGTACAGGTTCTGCACCAAAACAAATCTGTTTTGCATTCATGAAAGGCTCTCCCTCATTTCTCAGTTTGCGACAAACCACGCTAACGCATCATTTCGTTAAATACTGGCAATGAAATAATTTTGCTGCAGTCTTCTGGGCATGTGACTTCTTTTTCTCTCTCGATGAGATACGAGCGGTTTTGAAACTTTCTGAGCAATTTCTTTACCAGTAGATAAGAATAGACATCGCAGGGTTGCACTAAAGAGTCCATTTGGGTGAGAATCACTTTACTACTGCGTGATGACACCCCTTTGTCTCGAAAAATCTCGTATAATTATCGATTTGTTCGTCCTTCCCACGAGTCAGTTAAGAGAAATTTGGTCCGGTGAATATATGGCTTCACCAGTCAAAATATTTCTGTGTAAGATTTTTGCAAATTCTCCAGATTTTGATGAAGTACTGAAGGAATATTTTACTACGTACTCAACTAACAAATTTGCTTTTGCCTTTCCTGCACGTGCCTTTTGAGAGAATATTAATAAATGTTGTATATTGAGCATAATTTCGGAATATTTGCAGAGTAAGTAACATAAAAATTGAAAAGAAAAAAAAAAATTCTGCGTAGGGAATCGACCCCACAACCCCTCAGATTACTGTTCTGTAGTCTTTCTGGAGAGCGAACCGCTATCTGGAAGCTCTGCCAACATAAATGGTTCATACCTAGAGTTGTAAAAGTACCGTAGACAATCATAAACTGCCGTACGTTTACGTAGAATAGTTTTCCGAGTTGCTTTGGTCAGTTAAGGTCATACCCGCGTACGTTGGACGTGATGAATACCTATAGGGCGTTGCCTCGTAACGGTCACTTTTTCTTAACGGAGTGTCTCCAAAAACGCGGAAGCGATGAACCGTCTAGAAACAGAGCAACAATGTATAAAGGGCCGTGTAATCCACGGGCCTAATCAGCCCCATGTCTGTTGTTTAAGGATAAACAGTATTTATTCAAAGCTGAAATTGTCAACGTTTAATTCAGATTTAATTCGAAATTTGTTGATTTGCAACGTGACACAGAGGCATTGTGTAGTAAAAATAATGAAAAAATACAGATTTCTCATATAGTGCTAGAAACGCGATTTCCTCAACAAAAATATAAAAAAACCCAAAAGAAGAAGACACGAAAAGTCGCGTCAGAACTTGTTACTCATAAACAACTTTCGCATTCGTTAGTAATTGCAGGTAACTCCTGCCTTTGGCCATGATGAAGAACGTTCTATAGAGGACAAAATAACAATAATAGTATATGTTTTGCATGTAAATGGTACTAGCATCAAGGGTTAATTGCTTTAGTTACATAAAAGCGTAGAATTTACGTGATCTACTAATTTTATTACTTATAAAATGCAATTTATATTCTTTAAGAATATAAAATACACAGTCGACTAACACTGAACGATGTGCGGTTCTAATTACAGTCAGTTCCACAAGAAAGTGTACGCTATAATGTTAAATGTAAAGTTTGCAGCGACGTCTCTGGTAGTGTTCTCGAATTTGTAGTCAGCAGGCTTTTGCACAGTGTATAGATAAACAGTGTGAGAGTGAATGTTTTGTTTTATCGGTTGCAGTTTAAAATGAGTGCAAAATATCTGAAGCGTCACGAGGCAGCGTCCCTTGTAAATCATCCAAAGGGACCAAAGCTTTCATATGGAGCTGGTGCTGAAATTCTTAGAAAGTCAAAGACATCCGTTCGAAGTGGGTCAAACGATATTTAGATGTCGGAAACGTGGATGACTTAACTGGAGAGAGGGCTAACGTGCGCGATGTGGTTGTTTGCACTTATTTACAGCCAATTTAAACACTGAAAAAATGTGCAGTATTTATTTTAAAAAAATGCCTTCTGAGGTCCGTTAAGAAGGTATTTTGTTCGAACGATGCAAAGTGTGTGCTTCAAGAGGATAACGATCCGATACACCCCAACACACTCTCTGTACAGCGTGGGAACGAGACAGCGGGGTGTCCAAGACTGATCGGTCTGCCGTGTCGCCGGATGCAAATCCGATCCAAAATGTTTGGTCGTATAATAAGATGAAGCTAAAAAAAAGCCAGTGCATACTTTGAAGCAGCTGCCATATAAAATGAGGATGATACGGCGATCGTTACCGAGAGAAGGGATGACAAGCTATAATCGATAATTGCAGCGATCGGATTAACTGATAGGTAATTGTGGAATTAGTAATAACATTAATTTTTATGTAAACATATACACTACTGGCCATTAAAATTGCTACACCAAGTAGAAATGCAGATGATAAACGGGTATTCATTGGACAAATATATTATACTAGAACTGACATGTGATTACATTTTCACGCAATTTGGGTGCATAGAGCCTGAGAAATCAGTACCCAGAACAACCACCTCTGGCCGTAATAACGGCCTTGATACGCCTGGGACAGAGCTTGGATGGCGTGTACAGGTACAGCTGCCCATGCAGCTTCAACACGATACCACAGCCCATCAAGAGTAGTGACTGGCGTATTGTGACGAGCCAGTTGATCGGACACCATTGACCAGACGTTTTCAATTGGTGAGGGAGCTGGAGAATATGCTGGCCAGGACAGCAGTCGAACATTTTCTGTATCCAGAAAGGCCCGTACAGGACCTGCAACATGCGGTCGTTTATTATCCTGCTGAAATGTAGGGTTTCGCAGGGATCGAATGAAGGGTAGAGCCACGGGACGTAACACATCTGAAATGTAACGTCCACTGTTCAAAGTGCCATCAGTGCGAACAAGAGGTGACCGAGACGTGTAACCAATGGCACCCCATACCATCACGCCGGGTGATACGCCAGTATGGCGATGACGAATACACGCTTCCAATGTACGTTCACCGCGATGTCGCCAAACACGAATGGGACCATCATGATGCTGTAAACAGAACCTGGATTCATCCGAAAAAATGACTTTTTGCCATTCGTGCACCCAGGTTCGTTGTCGAGTACACCATCGCAGGCGCTCCTGTCTCTAATGCAGCGTCGAGGGTAAACGCAGCCACGGTCTCCGAGTTGATTGTCTATGCTGCTGCAAACGTCGTTGAACTGTTCGTGCAGATGGTTGTTGTCTTGAAAACGTCCCCATCTGTTGACTCAGGGACCGAGACGTTACTGCACGATCCGTTACAGCCATGCGGATAAGATGCCTGTCATCTCGACTGCTAGTGATAAGAGGCCGTTGGGATCCAGCACGGCGTTCCGTATTTCCCTCCAGAACTCACCGATTCCATATTCTGCTAATAGTCATTGGACCTCGACCAACGCGAGCAGCAATGTCGCGATACGATAAACCGCAATCGCGATAGGCTACAATCCGACCTTTATCAAAGTCGGAAACGTGATGGTACGCATTTCTCCTCCTTAGACGAGGCATCACAACAACGTTTCACCAGGCAACGCCGGTCAACTGCTGTTTGTGTATGAGAAATTGGTTGGAAACGTTCCTCATGTCGGCACGTTGTAGGTGTCGCCACCGGCGCCAACCTTGTGTGAATGCTCTGAAAAGCTAATCATTTGCATATCACAGCATCTTCTTCCTGTCGGTTAAACTTCGTGTCTGTAGCGCGTCATCTTCGTGGTGTAGCAATTTTAATGGCCAGTAGTGTATTTATAATAGTGTCTTCTATTTCGTACAGATAAGGCGTACACTTTCTTGTGGAACTGACTATATGTGCAAGGGGAAAAGAAAGTTGTCGACTCCTTTTCTTCTCTCCTTCGCATTCATTAATGTTTTTTTTCGCTGCCAGTTCTACCGGTAATCCTAACGTTTGCTACGTGGCTTATGTAGTGTACCAAAACTACCAGACTGTATTTTTGGTAGAGTGCAACTTTGCTGATGTTTCGTCCGACCCGAGCCAAACATGCCGCTATTATTTCTGATCGCTTCGTCATCTGGAGCCCCCACTCACGTCACTTACATTTGTGGCCAAGCCATGCGTGTATCATAAATTTGGACGAAATCGCTGATGAAGAGTAGGCGCAGGTCCCCTTGTCAGGCTGGTCGATGTACCAGTGAGGCGGTCGTTACTGTGCCGCTATGGTTGTTTGGCACAACACCTTGTCTCGCAAGCAAGAGCGCTGCGCGTTGAGCTAAAAAGGCAGGTCAATATAAAGTAATGTATTCTGGTTAGACACGCGGTACTAAAATAACGACGATATTCCCAACTTGTGAGCTGCGGCCACAGACAAAATGTCTGTTTACAGCATGTGTGTCAGCACGACTTGTTGCCAGTCAGTGCGTGGTTTGGGTGAAGGGGCGGAAGCTTCCGTACGGCTCGTCAGCTGGGACGCTTAGGGCTGCGTGGGGTGCCTGCATTCCACGTGCCCGAGTGTGTTGGCCGGTGTGAAAGGCGTCGGCGCCGGTGGCTGGCCTTTCGCCGCCACAGCCGGCCTTGTTACGCAAACCGCGGAGCCTCTTACCAGCCGGAGGTGCCCCCGTGTCGTAAGCACCCGCCACCTCACTCCGCGACGCCGACTCGGGGGGCGGCAGTGCAGCGCGGACGTTCCCGAGGCTCGGGTCTCCCGACCAGCACTACAGAGCCTATATAGGGAGACAGTGGCCAATCGGCCGGTGGCCGCCATGTTTTTACCAGATTGCGCGCGTGACGTGCAATTAGGTAGCGACGCAAGTTGAAAGAAAGGTGGCCACTTCACGAGTAAAATAAGGCATGTATTTGACGCACGAGACCAAGGCAGATATTCTAGCTTAACACTCCGTACATGATTAAAACAAATGCCCTTCGGCTATGTTTTTATAGGCCTAATACATTCGTGAGCAAATGGAAGTATCGTGTATATGTCTGCCGAATTTCAACAGCTATATTTTATGATGCTATATAAACATTGACAACTGATTAATAAGAAAAAGAAGTTTCATTTAATATATTGTTATGCTCTTTCAGACTTTTCTGTGCGGATATTCATCGCTGAAATCGGTAAACTCTTGCCTCCATCAGTTCCCACGTAATGCATTTTAAGTGTGTGTCGATGTTATAACATTTTCTTTTGCTGGCAGAACACATTCTGTATGCACTTATAGGAACTCTATGCCACAGAAAATCGGAAAAATATCAATACTTAGGTACTCTATTGAAACAGTAGAAAGTAATTCAAAATGGGTAACTGAATATCCACACGATAATTATAATTTACAGGAATGTAAATAGCCAAGACTACAGAACCAAGTGCGAGTCGCCAGTCGGAAGTATGTAGACTTAGGGTTCCGTATACATGTTGAAACACATCGTGTAGCATGAATTGTCACTTAAGAACCATTAAAAGTCTAAAAAACAACGTTTATAAAAATCTGGAATGGGCAAGATTCGAACTCACGACCTTCGGATTACGATGTTAAAACTCTACCCCTGTGCTAGAATGCCACGTAGGTGTTACTGCGGTGATCTTTTGGTTTTTCTATCACGGAGGGGATGTATCAGTAAAAAGATTATTCTGTAATTTTTTAAATTTTGTTTGTAGGCATTATAAGCATATAGAAAAAAATTGATTGTTCGATAGACAAAGAAACCAAACGAGCTTTCTAACAGTGACAGCCAGTGAGTAAAACACATGTAACATATCTCATGACTGCAAGGGTTCCTTTTACTTACTTGGGCGTTAGTAACGGCATATCGCAGGAGAAAATTGCTCACTTCACACAGAAAGGAATAATTTGTTGGCTTCCATAAGTCCCCTTTATGATTCCCGCCTTCTCGGTTGACTTTCACTGCCCACTGTTTACGTCTTTCTTCATTTCTTGGGAAAACGATTATCATGCTGTATATCTATCTTCACTTCCGTTTTTGCACCCAACAGCGGAGCAACCAGGCAGTCCTCTTCACTGTCCTCGATGTTCTTGTAATTCATATAATTAGTGACTTAACGGCCAGGTCATAGCAATCTATAAAAAGGGTAGAAAATCGGATGCACATAATTACCGGCCAATTTCACTGACATCGATTTGTCGTAGAATCATGGAACATATTTTGTGTTCAGACGTAATGACCTTTCTAGACTCTGGGAAGCTCATCTGCAGAAACCAGCACGGTTTTAGGAAACAGCGGTCATGCGTGACACAGCTGGCCCTCTTTGTGCATGATATACAACAGGCTCTAGATACCGGCTCCCAGGTTGATGCCATATTTCTCGACTTTCGAAAGGCGTTCGACTCACTTCCGCACTGTCGCTTGCTACAAAAAGTGCGCGCTAACGGTGGGTCAAATGGTTCAAATGGCTCTGAGCACTATGGGACTTAACTTCTCAGGTCATCAGTCCCCTAGAACTTAGAACTAGTTAAACCTAACTAAGCTATGGGCATCACACATCCTGCCCGAGGCAGGATTCGCACCTGCGACCGTAGCAGCAGCGCGGTTCCAGTCTGCAGCGCCTAGAACCGCTCGGCCAGCGCTTACGGTCTATCCAGTGACATGTGCGGTTGGGTAGAAAGTTTTCTAACAGACAGGGAGCAATATATCGTCCTGAACGGGGTGACTTCAACAGAAACAACCGCAACTTTAGGTGTGCCCCACGGCAGCGTAATAGGTCCTCTGCTTTTTACGATTTACATAAACGATCTGGTTGATGGTATTGACAGCGGCCTTAGACTGTTTGCCGATGATGCTGTAGTCTACAGGAAGGTAGTATCACACGAAAGTTGTGAACAAATCAATGCGGATTTGCAGAAATTAAATGCGTCGTGTAATGACTGGCAGTTGTCTCTCAATATTAGTTAAGTGTAACCTACTGCGAATAAGAAGGCGAAAATCTCCATTAATGTATGAGTACAAAATAAATGATCAGTCTTTGGAAGCGGTAACATAAGTCAAGTATCTGGGTGTGACTATTCGAAATGATCTCAAATGGAATGATCAGATTACACAAGTAACGGGCAAGACGAAATCTAGATTGCGGTTTATTGGTAGAATCCTGAAGCGATGCAGTCCTTCAACGAAGGAAATAGCTTACAATACGTTAGTTCGTCCAGTCTTGGAGTATTGTTCGTCTGTATGGGACCCTTACCAGTTGGGTCTGATTCAAGAAATTGAGAAGGTCCAAAGAAGAGCGGCAAGATTCGTGAGTGGTACATTTAGCCATCGCGTGAGCGTTACAAATCTCATAGAAAGTTTGAAGTGGGGCACACTTGCAGACAGACGACGCGCCAAACAGAAGGGGCTGCTCACTAAATTCCGAAATCCAATCTTCACCGAGGATGTAGAGCATATAATATTACCACCAACTTTCAAATCGCTTAATGATCACCATTCAAAGATAAGGGAAATTAGAGCTCGTACTGAGGCGTTCAGACAGTCGTTTTTCCCTCTTGCGATCCGCGAGTGGAACAGAGGGGGAGCGGGGGGGGGGGGGGGGGGGAATATGACTTTGGCGCGAACTATGCCCTCCGCCACACACCGCTTGGTGGCTAGCGGAGTATATATGTAGATGTAGACTCAGTAAAAATACTTTAAATTAAAATTTTGTCTCTATAATTGCTGTGAAGTTCTAAAAGTGTCGTCATAGATCCGACCAACAGAGTGACTGTAAGGTAATTTACGGAAATAGAACCGACAGAGAACATGCAAAAGTCTTTCAGTGCAATAATTTTACAATGGAATTGGCGTTCGAAGCGTCGAAGAGAACCAATAGTGCAGAATCACACACAGAGCATGTATTTTATACTCATACGAAGTCCGCGTCATCTTGGTAAAGACATGGCGTCCTCGTCTCTCAGTGAAACAGCGACGCTATCACCATTGGCTACTCTTTCCCTCTGTATAGGCTCTCTAACCAGCACTGTCTGCAGCCGCTGCTGCAGTTGTAGCGGAGCCCGCGGTAATTAGCGTGGCCCTTGCGGAGACACGCATCATCGCCTTGAGCCTTGTCTGCGTAGTCTACGCCCTACGGAATACGAAGCAGAGCCCCAGACAACTCACACGTAGTGCGCGAGACGTCGCCCAAGCCAGTGCGTGTCCTGCCTGTAATCCGGATGTCGTCTTGGAAACCAGTAGGCTTCTTCTACATTTTTAAGGTTCCGTACCTCAGTCGGTAAAAACGGAATCCTTATAAGATCATCACGTTGCCATTCTGTCTGTGCGTCTCTGTGTTCGTGCGACTGTTAAGACCCCTTTTTCTCTGGAACGGGTAGAGGTGTTATGTTATTACAATGAAGAGCCAAAGAAACTGGTACACTTGCGTAATATCGTGTAGGGACCGCGTGACCTCGCAGAAGTGCCCCAACACGACGTGGCATGGACTTGACCAATATCTCAAGTATGTGTTAAAAAATGACGAAATTCCTCCAGCTGTATTAAGGTGTTGGTTTATTGGCAACTAGTTTCGATGTTGTTACATCATCATCTTCAGGCCCATACTTGTTGACAGCAACCGTATGTGTCTAGCACTAGTAGTCAGTGGTGAGATAGGCGTGTTCCATGTGGAAGGCAGGTAGTAACTACCTGCCTTCTCACCACTGACTACTAGTGCTAGACACATACGGTTGCTGTCAACAAGTATGGGCCTGAAGATGATGATGTAAAAACATCGAAACTAGTTGCGAATAAAACCAACACCTTAATACAGCTGGAGGAATTTCGTCATTTTTTTTAACATACACTACTGGCCATTAAAATTGCTACAACAAGAAGAAACGCAGATATTGAACGGGTATTCATTGGGCTAATATATTATACTAGAACTGACATGTGATTATATTTTCACGCAATTTGGGTGCATATATCCTGAGAAATCAGTACCCAGAACAACCATCTCTGGCCGTAATAACGGCCTTGATACAACTGGGCATTGAGTCAAACAGAGCTTGGACGGCGTGTAGTGTTACAGCTGCCCATGCAGTTTCAACACGCTACCACAGTTCATCAAGAATAGTGACTGGCGTATTTTGGCGAGCCAGTTGCTCAGCCTCCATTGACCAGACGTTTTCAGTTGATGAGAGATCTGGAGAATGTGCTGGCCAGGTGACCAGTCGAACATTGTCTGTATCGAGAAAGGCCCGCACAGGACCTGCAACATGCGGTCGTGCATTATCCTGCTGACATTTAGGGTTTCGCAGGGATCGAATGAACGGCAGAGCCACGGGTCGTAACACATCTGAAATGTAACGTCCACTGTTCAAAGTGCCGTCAGCGGGAACAAGAGGTGACCGAGACGTGTAGCCAATGGCACCCCATACCATCACGCCAGGTGATAACGCCAGTATGGCGATGACGAATAAACGCTTCCAATGTGCGTTCACCGCGATGTCGCCAACACAAACGGCTCTGAGCACTATGCGACTTAACTTCTGAGGTCATCAGTCGCCTAGAACTTAGGACTTCTTAAACCTAACTAACCTAAGGACATCACACACATCCATGCGCGAGGCAGGATTCGAACCTGCGACCGTAGCGGTCACGCGGTTCCAGACTGAAGCGCCTTTAACCGCACGGCCACACCGGCCGGCGCCAACACAGATGCGACCATCATGATCCTGTAAACAGAACCTGGATTCATCCGAAAAAATGACGTTTTGCCATTCGTACACCCAGGTTCGTCGTAGAGTACACCATCGCAGGCTCTCCTGTCTGGATGCTGCTGCAGACGTCGTCGAACTGTTCGTGCATATGGCTGTTGTCTTGCAACCGTCCCCATCTGCTGACCCATGGATCGAGACGTGGCTGCACGATCCGTTACAGCCACACGGATAAGACGCCTGTCATCTCGACTGCTAGTGATACGAGGCCGTTGGGATCCAGCACGGCGTTCTGTATTACCCTCCTGAACGCACCGATTCCATATTCTGCTAACACTCATTGGATCTCGACCAACGCGAGCAGCAATGTCGCGATACGATAAACCGCAATCGCGATAGGCCACAATCCGACCTTTATCAAAGTCGGAAACGTGATGCTAAGCATTTCTCCTCCTTACACGAGGCATCACAACAACGTTTCACCAGGCAACGGTGGTGAACTGCTGATTGTGTATGAGAAATCGGTTGGAAACTTTCCTGATGTCAGCACGTTGCAGGTGTCGCCATCGGCGCGAACATTGTGTGAATGCTCTGAAAAGCTTATCATTTGCAAATCACAGCATCTTCTTCCTGTTGTTTAAATTTCGCGTGTGTAGCACGTCGTCTTCGTCGTGTAGCAATTTTAATGGCCAGTAATGTGTATTATACTTGCTGACGTCCCAAGTTGTACGTTTCAATTATGGATATAGGAAGAATGTCTGAAGTAGTGCTGGAGGCAATTGATATCATGAATCCTTGACGGCTGTCTATAAACCCGTGAAGTGGTTGGATTAATATGTTACTATTCGTAGGACACCTAGTACAATTGTCTGATTTATGCTTGAAAAAATATTAATAAACGGAAATTAGAATTTTGGCTTGCTGGCCCAATGCTAATCCCTACATTTTCCTCTGTGGCAGATAATCGCATTATTTGAAAGGTACTGCGTAACCCTCAGAAAGCTGAAGGCACGAACTGGAACAGTTTGTCCACACATGGAGCACCCTCTCCTTTGCCAAGACAACGCCAGACCACACAAGAGCGCAGCGACATCTGGAGCAACCCGACGCCATGGGTTGACTGTTACCGATCATCCCCCCATACGGTCCATGCTTAGCACTCCATCTTCAGGTCACAAGCGGCCCATCGGTACCATCCGACCGCCGTGTCGTCCTCAGCTGAGGATGCGGATAGATGGGGTGTGTGGTCAGCACATCGCTCTCCCGGTCGTTACGATGGTTTCCTGTGACCAGAGGCGCCACTATTCAGCCGAATAGCTCCTCCATTGGCATCACGAGGCGAAGTGCACCCCGAAAAACGGCGACAGCACATGGCAGCCCGGATGGTCACCCATCCAAGTGCCGGCCACAACCAACAGTGCTTAACTTCGGTGATCTGGCGGGAACCGGTGTATCCACTGTTGCGAGGTCGTTGCCCACAGTCTGGACTTAGCCCCCTCCGATTTTCATCTGTTTTCACGACTTGGAGAACACCTTCGAGGACTGCACGTCGATAGTGATAAAGCGGTGCAAGCAGAGGTGGCTCCGTCTAGAAACTGAAACATTCTACAGTGATGGTAACTACAGTGTGGTCTCTCGTTGGGAGAAATATATTCGTCTTCCGTATGAGTTTGTTGGGAAATCAATATCTAGACCTGCGGAATGGGCACGTAGAATGTTAATTTTGTGCCATCTGGTTGTCACTGTAGAGCTGTACCATCGGAAGCAAGGAGAGGATGTTGTTTGGTGGCAGGTATCCTCTTTATGTAACAGTAACTGCACATATGTATGAACAGGGTCCTTTCTTCATAAGAATAAGAAATTACTTAGGATAGTCCAGGAGTTGTGGTACAAGCTCTTGTGTAATAGTCCACATTAGTCTCACTGCTGGTGAAGTACAAGTCTGTTATGTACACTACTCTGGTCGCTGGGTACTGACTGCCTCTGAGCTAGGCGCAGTGGTTGGCACACTGGACCGCATTCAGGAGGACGACAGTTCGATCCCGCCTCCGGCCATTCCGATTTAGGTTTTCTGTGATTTCCCTAAATCGCTTCAGGCAAATGCCAGGATGGTTCGTTTGAAAGGGCACGGCCTACTTCCTTCCCCATCCTTCCCGAATGCGATGAGAGTAATGACATCGCAGTTTGGTCTCTTCCCCCAAATCAACCGAACCCAACCTCTGAGCTAGAGGCTGAGCTAACTGCGACTGTGAGTTCCACAGGGCTGCGACTGATAATGCGACTCGTTGATTCACTGCATGAGTGTCTGACTGACTGGAACTGATTGGTCTCTCCGGTCCGCGGCAGCGGTCTAAATACTGGCGGCCGAGAATGCGTTGGCGGTTCGTTTCGTGGGAGTCTGTCTTTGGCCTGTATCGACCTTCTCACAACCTCTTGGCCGAATGGGGTGCTGGCGCCAGCTTACGCCAGCACAGTTAATATCATTTGTTTTACTTAAATACTTTAGCAGCTTTTACACTAAAAACTTCTGAGGCATTACTGTGAAGATCGCCCTCCTAATACACAAATTTGAGACAACAGACATGTCTGATGGTATGGGACTGAGCGTTTGGCGTCACTGACCAGGAGGCTCCTTACGGGACAGGTCTGGCCGCCTTGGTGCAGGTCTTATTACATTCGACGCCACACTGGGCGACCTGCACGCCGGATGGGGATGAAATGATGATGAAGACAACACAACATCCAGTCCCTGAGCGGAGAAAATCCCGGGAATCTAACCCGGGCCCCTTAGGACGGCACTCCGTGACGCTGACCGTTCAACTATCGGGGCAGACATGTCCGATGGTGATCGCACATAACGAAACTGGATACAAAATTCATACATGTTACAAATTGGACACAATGGGAATGACCAGGCCCCTTGGCTTTTTTATTTTATCACTCGTTTATTACATCAAAGAAATATACATTTTAAGACAAAATTTAACTACATGAAATATTGCTCACAGTAAAGGTTAACATAAGCAGTGACAAAACTTTTCTTAATGGTTTCTGCTGGCAACAAAGTTTAAGGAGGCAATGTAAAGTTTATATCAGTTTAACTCAAACACGTAGCTAGTGATTGAATCACGACACAGACACTTTAACAATTTCGGCAACAAATAAATAGCGTGAATTTGCACTCACAGTAACCAACTAATCAACAGCCTTGTCATTGAATAAGTAGTAGGGCATTTGGAACGAATTAGCAACACCCAGTAACTAGGGGGAGTTAATACCAACAGTCTTTAAATGTCTTGCCCCTCATTAAATAAACAAACTGACAGTAATTAAATGAATAACAAATCAAACACACTACGCTCCACTCAAACTCTTCAGTGGAAGCCGAGCCAAAATGAAGATTCCATTAACTGACTAGCACTGAAGTCACACTGAAGCTCATCTCTGTGTTCCCAGACACACATGGGGCAAACTTACACAAGACAAGATTTTGAAGGGAGCACATCAGTAAAACCGGTAGTGGAGCTAACTCGTGCCACTGAAAATTAAGGTACTAGACCGGGGCACAAGGTGGTATACAATGAGGTTGCCTTAGTGCTATACTGCGCTCCAAAATATTAATTCAAATGGCCAATTCAAAATTAAGTACACATAAACCAGCATTAATTAACGAGGAGTGACACCAGGTCGCTCGAAGGGATGACAACACTTAATTGAAAAGACAAATGCCGGAAGCGGCAGTAACAAACACTTCCTCCGAGTGTTAACCAGGAGTCACTTCCCCCTATACAAGTAAACACTTAACCAAGCACAAGGAAGGAACCCCAAAGAGAAAATTCAAATAAACCCCCCAAAGGACTATAAAGGACAGGGAACCCCAACTATTTAAATTTAAAAGAATTAGCTCTCCCAAAAGGCAGTGTAAACGCAAAGGCCACACTTAAGAGGCCACCAAAATTGGTTACAAAAGGTCTTATACATTTGCTCCTTTTCTGTAAAAGAAACACAAGGCTGCTTAACTTCTGTTGGACGTCCGGTATGGCTCGTGTAGGATACACCAGGCAGCAACCCAGGCTAGGCGGTCGCAAGGCTCGGCGAGCAAAATCAGGAGAGCAGACAGGCAGGCAGCCAACACATATCCTCCATGGTGAACCGGCAGACCGCGTACAGCCAACTCCACGTATACGTGGTTGCTTCCCACCTCGTACCTCGCTGCGTCTCAGCAGGTAGCCCGAGCGAACGTCAACTGCCACTCGCCCCGCGAATGCGGAAAACAACAAGGCAAGCAAAGATAAGAAACATCGAAGGATCGATAATGGACATCCAAGAGACTGGCGCGCCAGTAAGGAGCGCCACGGCTAAAAAATGAAAGGATTATTTTTTTTCATTCAGAGGTTTTTAAAGTAGTTTACTGGTCGGGATGAAGTGACGTGCGTGCTGTACGGCGTGTTTAGAGGAGCGCAGCCGGTGACGCATCCAGAGAAGGGCTGAACCGCCGCGTGGCCTAGTTGGCGCGTCAGCCGTGCGGGCGGTCAAGGAGAGCGTGTTGAGGCGGCCCGGGCCGTGCAGTCCAGCTGCTGCAGGTAGCCGGCCAGCCGGCCAGCCGGCGGCGGCCGAGATTCGGGTCGGGCCAGAGGTCACCGCTGCCCACGCCGCTCGCCCAGTAGCCCTGTCCAGAGCTGTGTGCGGGCATTAGCCACGCCGGACGTTTGCCGCAATTTTAACTGCTCGGAAGGGTTGGGTCCCTTACCTCCCCCTCCTCCTCCTCATCGCTGTCGCGCAGTAAAGGTGCTTACTGCGCCTTTCCGCTGGTTTACTTCACATACGAGCAGAATCCCTTTGGATTTTCTGCCACATTTTCAGAGAGACTTTCGTTGCGGAAACTATTAAATGCATCTCTCATTGAAATCTGCACCAAATTTCGAGCCTCACAAGGGAACCTCCCCATCGCACCCCCTTCAGATTTAGTTATATAAGTTGGCACAGTGGATGGGCTTTGAAAAACTGAACACAGATCGATCGAGAAAACAGGAAGAAGTTGTGTGGAACTATGAAAAAATAAGCAAAATATACAAACTGAGTAGTCCATGCGCAAGATATGCAACATCAGGGATAATGTGAGCTCAGGAGCGCCGTGGTCCCGTGGTCCCACGGTCCCGCGGAACGAGAGGTCCTTGGTTCAAGTCTTCCCTCGAGTGAAAAGTTTACTTTCTTTATTTTCGCAAAGTTATGATCTGTCCGTTCGTTCATTGACGTCTCCGTTCACTGTAATAAGTTTAGTGTCTGTGTTTTATGACCGCACCGCAAAACCGTGCGATTAGTAGACGAAAGGACGTCCCTCTCCAATGGGAACCGAAAACACTTGATCGCAAGGTCATAGGTCATCCGATTCCTCCACAGGAAAATATTCATTGACCTTGTTATTGAAGTCGCGAGATATATTTGCTGGATTCATATTGCCCACGGAATACATCTCACGTATTTAATGCACTCTCGTGCAAAGTAGCGAACAGTCAACTGCCAGCCAGGGAGCCTCGTTAGCAGGAAAACTCTCTCTTCCGTGCGCTGTGGTCGACTGACGTCGTGTGTTTCGATGTTTGTTTAGATGTAGCGTCCCCATACTACGGCGCAGTTACCTCGCATCGGACGGACGGACGGACAGACAGACAATAATTGTCTGAAAATAAAAAATTAAACTTTTCACTCGAGGGAAAACTTGAACCAAGAACATCTCGTTCCACAGCTGCTCACTCTAACCACGGGACCACGGCGCTCCTGAGCTCATACCATCCTTGATGTTGCCTATCTTGAGCACGGACTACTCGGTTTGTATATTTTGCTTAATTTTTCATAGTTCCACACAACTTCTTCCTGTTTTCTCGATTAATCTAATGGCTATGAGCACTATGGGACTTAACATCTGACGTCATTAGTCCCCTAAAACTTAGAACTACTTAAACGTAACTAACCTAAGGACATCACACACATCCATGCCCGAGGCAGGACTCGAACCTGCGACCGTAGCGGTCGCGCAGTTCCAGACTGAAGCGCCTAGAACCGCTCGACCACACCGGCCGACCACTCTCGATTGATCTGTGTTCAGTTTTTCAAGGCCTGTCCACTCTGTCAACTTATAACTAAATCTAAAGGGGGGTGCGATGGGGAGGTTCCCTTGTCAGTGATACTATTTCTTTGAACTTAAGCCACATATGGTCTTCATCTACATAGTTTGGAAGGATTGCAGACTGTCTCTTAGAAAGACGTCAACATAGTTTTTAGTTGCTTTTATATATGTATTTCGCGTTTAGTTTCGGTGAATTTCTTTTTTACGGAACTGAGCCTCGTTTGACTGTGTGTTCACTAATCCCTGTATCCGTCGTGGTGTTCAGGATTATTTGTGGCTAAGACGTCAAGTGTGTTTTCGTAACCATTTACAATTTGTATGGCCTCGTGAACTAATTGTTCAAAATAATTTTAAAAAAAGCATTTAGAACAATTACTGAAGTTGTTTTCTATCTACAGTAGGGTCTTAAAATGTATTTTTTTCGACATACGGGAGGTAGACTGAAGTCACTGCCAACTATAATTGTATGAGTAGCGTACCTATTTGTGATGAGACTCAAGTTTTCTGTTCAGCAACTGTTTAATGTGAGACCGGGGGTCGGTAAATGGAGCCAGTTATTAATTTATTCCTGTTGTTGAATATAGCCATACTAAGTCACAGGAACTATCTGCTTCAATGTCGCTTGTGAGCTGGAACACACATTTATTTTTCCTTAAGGTGTGCTTCTTGTTTCTGTTGTAGTGCAGATCATTACCATTACGGCTTTTCCCTCCAAAACCTAGGATGCTTTCTCTGTGGCCCTGTAAATACCAGAGCTAAACAATGTAGAACAGCAACGTACGTTACAAACATAGCATTCTGTATTACTTCAGTTTCTTATTTCTAACATTTTAAAGTTGTACGTCGACTTTAGATGACATGTCAATCATAGATGGTCTTATCTCTATTTAGTGGACGTATTTCCAGTCATGTTTTGAACACTGTCCCGCTACACATCATTAACTATTGTTTCGTCGCAAGGGGCATCGCATTTTAGAGAGTAAATTAATATGGAGTATATCGTCCTTCTTTTATACATTCACATACAGATTTCTTCTTTCCTTATTGTCTTTTGGGCATGCAGTTGTAGTAATTAAAGTAGGCACAAATGCATTGATCAAAAAGAAATGATTAGAGTACATTCACATTCTCATTACATCGTTCCTTTCTTGTTGCTCCCATGGTGATGGACTGTTTCTATCGCAATCAGTAATCGTGAAAAGAAGCTACCGTACAGACAGAGGGATCTATATTTATACTTGGCAGAACTAATTACATACTGACATAATCGTCGGAATTGCTTCCGTTTCCCAAAAGTTATAAATATTTCGATTTCGGAAAAGAAGCTCTGTATTTGGCCAAGATCTCGAAGAAGAATGTTCCTTACGTACTGGTTGTATCGAGTAAGATGTGGAGACGGTGGTTTGAAAGCGGGCAGAAGAAGTACGAGGAAGGGCGTCCCTTACCTGAGGGATCGCTACCTGGCGAAGGGGCAAGTGTGGCAAATGTCCGGCGTCGCAAATGTCCAGCATTCTCCAGAGCGACGTAAAGTTGCTCCAGCTTCACATTGCGAATGGCTGGTTGGTGTCGAGAAAGATGTGCGCGCATGCGTTTCCGCGGCCGAGTGCATCTCAACAAAATCCCTATGGGCGCGCGACCGCGGTTTGATCTAACAGTGAAACATTTCTTTGACTCGCACGGCACCGTCGCACGAAGCCCCAGCTATTGTCGCGGCCACGTCTCCGATTCTTGTCAGCAGCGTGCGGCGCGCGTGACAAATTACGCGGCGCTCTGCTCCGCTAATTTAATCGGAAACCTTTCAGTGGCAGACCCGGGTTAATTCTGTCAGTTCATACCGTCCCTCCCAGGAGGAGTGGTCAACATTCAGGGATACGACGCGGATGCTCATATGAAGCAAAAACTTCGTATGGACGTATGATCTGTTCCAACATGTTTCCGGGGCACAACCGACGTCTAACGAATAGTGGAACCCTTTGCGACTCCCTTTTTTATTTGTGCACCATATAATTAACTGATCACCAACGTGGCCTTACGTTAACGCGATTAATTTCTTAGGGTTCAGTGTCGGCCCCATTAGCTGAACGGTCAGCGAGCTGGATTGCCACGCACGGGCTCCCGGGTTCGATTCCCGGCTGGGGTGGGAGATTTTCTCCCCTCAGGGACTGGGTGTTGTGCTGTCCTCATCACCATTTCATCCCCTTTGTCGACGCGCAAGTCGCCCAATGTGACGTCGCACTCAATAAGACTTCCACTTGGCGGCCGAACTTCCCTCTTGGGAGCTCCCGGCCAATGACTCCATACGACCATTTCCATTTCTTAGGTTTCAGTAACTCAGTCGTTAGAACCGGACCGTTCTGTGTAGCACTCTTTTTCTTAGGAAGGACTACACATATCAAATTAAAATATGTCTCAGTTAGTAAGGTATGTGGTCCCTCGGTCGTGTAATAAATGTAAGCTTCTAAGTCAATGCAATCGAAAGATACAGCGATGTATGTCACATATTTTTGCACTCGCAAACTCACTAATTAGAACCTATAGGCTACTTCCCATTGAACTATAATGTAGAAATTTTTAACAAGAAGCAAGGATTCACCGTACAAGTCAAGGGAAAAAAATTGTTAATTTGTGACTATATCGCATAAAAATTTTTGTTTTCTCTTAGTTTAGCGACTTCAAACTTAAACATTCTTCAAAGTTTATATGTAAATTGAAGGTGGATCATTGCTATCAGCTGCACAGGTCATTACCGCACCTGCCAAATAAGCAGGAGATCCCGGGTTCGAATCTCGGTCCGGTACACATTTTCGCTCGTCGCCGCTGAATCCGCTTAATGTCCCACTGCAGCTGATAGTAGTGATCGTCCTTCAGTTAACGTATAGTGTTTCACAGCTGCGGGGTCTGTGTGATGTCTTTCGAAGGAACACTGTGCATCCAAATAATTCTTCAAAGTCTTGGAATTTCTGGGTCCCACACTTTGAGAGCATTAATGTTGAAAACAGGCAAAAATCGTGGACATTACCGATTCACTGGATAAATGAACTGCCTATATCAGTAATTAAATTTGTACAGAACGCTCAGAGCGCGCCGGCCGCTGTGGCCGAGTGGTTCTAGGCGCGTCAGTCCGGAACCGCCCTGCTGCTACGGTCGCAGGTTCGAATACTGCCTCGGGCATGGATGTGTGTAACGTCCTTCGGCTACTTAGGCAAGTTCTAAATCTAGGGGACTGATGACCTCATATGTTAAGTCCCATAATGCTTAGAGCCATTTGAACCAAGCGCAGAGTGCGTTTTCTGCTCGCACCCGTCCAATTTTTGTCTATAGGTTTGGATCAAATCTGAGGTACACAGGCGAAGGTGAGTAGGCAAGGTGAATTGCTTGGTCGCGTCACAGACGTGCTGCCCTCGTTATGAAACTCGAGGAGGCACCCAGACAAGCAACACGACTTGCTCTGCCAAGAGTGCTTGAATGCGCTGCAGTTGACGTTGGGATGTTCGGGCTTTTATTCTGAAGCGTACAACAGCTGTAATGTTACGCGTACGGTAATGCTTAGAGATGAATGTGTCACCAATACGTATTTTCAGTTGTTACTTTCTGAAGCGCGTGTTGCATTTTTTACCACAGAGAAGACCCAAAGAAACTGGTACACCTGCCAAATATCATGTAGGGCGCCGCTAGTACGCAGAAGTGCCGCAACACGACGCGGCATGGTCTCGACCACTGTCTGAAATTGGAGGGAATTAGCACCGTGAATCCTGCAGGGCTGTCCATAAATCCATAAGAGTTCGAGTGGTGGAGATCTGTTCTGGACATCACGTTGCAAGGCATACAAGATAGGCTCAAGAATGTAAATGTCTGGAGAGCTTGGTGGCCAGCGGAAGTGTTCACACTCAGAAGACTGTTCCTGGAGTCACTCTGTAGCAATTCTGAACGTGTGGCGTGTCGCATTGCCCTGCTGGAATTGCCCAAATCCGTTGGAATGCACAGTGGACATAACGGTAGCAGGTGGTCAGACACGATGCTTACGTACGCGTCACCTGTCAGAATTGGCTCTGAGCACTACGGGACTCAACATCTGAGGTCATTAGTCCCCTAGACTTAGAACTACTTAAACCTAAGGACATCACACACATCCGTGGCCGAGGCAGGATTCGAACCTGCGACCGTAGCAGCAGCGCGGTTCCGAACTGGGGCGCTTAGAACCGCACGGCCACCGCGGCCGGCCCACCTGTCAGAGTCTTATCGAGACGTATCAGGGGTCGCACATCACTCCAACTACACACGCTCCGCAGCATTACAGTGTCTCCACCAGCTTGAACAGTCCCCAGCTGACATGCAAGGTCTACGGAATCATGAGGTTGTTTCCATACCCGTACACGTCCATTCCCTCGGTACTATTTGAAACAAGAGTCGTCCGACCAAACATGTTTCGAGTCATCAACAATCCAGTGTCGTTGTTGACGGCCCCAGGCGAGGTGTAAAGCTTTGTGTCGTGCAGTCATCTAGGGTACACGAGCTGGCTTTTGGCTCCGAAAGCCCATTCCATGATGTTTCGTTGAATGGTTCGCTCGCTGACACTTGTTGATGGCCCAGCACTGAAATCTGCAGCAATTTGCGTAAGGGTTGCACTTCTGTGACGCTGAACGATTCTCGCCAGTCGTCGTTGGTCGCGTTGTCACAGGATCTTTTTCCGGCCGCAGCGATGTTGGAGATTTGTTGTTTTACCGGATTCCTCATATTCATGGTACGCGTGAAATGGTCGTACGGGAAAAGTGGGGTGAGTGCATTACGTCGGAACTAAGGGAATTCGAACGTCGTGGGCAAGTTGTTGGTGATCGTATTTTGGATGCTTCCGTAACCAAGGGAGCCGATGTATTTGATGTTTCAAGACGCACCGTAACTAAGTTATATACAACATACAGAGAAAGAAGAAAAATATCATCCACTATCCCAACGCGGACGGGAGTGTGTATATACAGGACTATTATAACTGATCGAAGCGATTTCATAAATTCACTGTAGCTCCATTCATTGACATATGGTCACGACACACTACAGATACGTAGAAAAACTCATAAAGTTTTGTTCGGCTGAAGCCGCACTTCAGGTTTCTGCCGCCAGAGCGCTCCAGAGCGCAGTGAGACAAAATGGCGACAGGAGCCGAGAAAGCGTATGTCGTGCTTGAAATGCACACACATCAGTCAGTCATAACAGTGCAACGACACTTCAGGACGAAGTTCAACAAAGATCCACCGACCGCTAACTCCATTCGGCGATGGTATGCGCAGTTTAAAGCTTCTGGATGCCTCTGTAAGGGGAAATCAACGGGTCGGCCTGCAGTGAGCGAAGAAACGGCTGAACGCGTGCGGGCAAGTTTCACGCGTAGCCCGGGGAAGTCGACGAATAAGGCAAGCAGGGAGCTAAACGTACCACAGCCGACGGTTTGGAAAATCTTACGGAAAAGGCTAAAGCAGAAGCCTTACCGTTTACAATTGCTACAAGCCCTGACACCCAATGACAAAGTCAAACGCTTTGAATTTTCGGCGCGGTTGCAACAGCTCATGGAAGAGGATGCGTTCAGTGCGAAACTTGTTTTCAGTGATGAAGCAACATTTTTTCTTAATGGTGAAGTGAACAGACACAATGTGCGAATCTGGGCGGTAGAGAATCCTCACGCATTCGTGCAGCAAATTCGCAATTCACTAAAAGTTAACGTGTTTTGTGCAATCTCGCGGTTTAAAGTTTACGGCCTCTTTTTCTTCTGCGAAAAAAACGTTACAGGACACGTGTATCTGGACATGCTGGAAAATTGGCTCATGCCACAACTGGAGACCGACAGCGCCGACTTCATCTTTCAACAGGATGGTGCTCCACCGCACTTCCATCATGATGTTCGGCATTTCTTAAACAGGAGATTGGAAAACCGATGGATCGGTCGCGGTGGAGACCATGATCAGCAAATCATGACATGGCCTCCACGCTCTCCCGACTTAACCCCATGCGATTTCTTTCTGTGGGGTTATGTGAAAGATTCAGTGTTTAAACCTCCTCTACCAAGAAACGTGCCAGAACTGCAAGCTCACATCAACGATGCTTTCGAACTCATTGATGGGGACATGCTGCGCCGAATGTGGGAGGAACTTGATTATCGGCTTGATGTCTCCCGAATCACTAAAGGGGCACATATCGAACATTTGTGAATGCCTAAAAAACTTTTTGAGTTTTTGTATGTCTGTGCAAAGCATTGTGAAAATATCTCAAATAATAAAGTTATTGTAGAGCTGTGAAATCGCTTCAATCATTTGTAATAACCCTGTAGTTATCGTGACGGGGGTCATTGAAGAGGACTGAGACGAAAACTAAGAGTGCGACAGCTGCAAAAGTCAGTGCAGAACTGAATGTCGCTCTCTTGAACATTGTCAGCACCGAAACAACTGGAAGGGAGCCTCCAGAGGCAGGGCATTGCAGGACGATATGGAATTTCACGATCTCTCATCAGTGAAGCTAACGCCCCTGACAGGGAAACGGGGGGCCGAAGCCATAGAACGTGCACTGTGAAGGAGTGGAAGAAATTCATTTAGTCGGATGAGTCTTGTTTCCAACTGGTGGCCCAATTGGCATGGGGGGGGGGGGGGAGGATTTTGGCATATCGTGGCATTCCATGGGTCCCACGGTTAGCCCTTAACGTCACATTACTGCATTTTGGCTGATCAGGTGCACCCGCGGTAGAATGTTCGCTCCTCAGTGGTAATACTGTGTTCAAATATGACACAGACCCTGTTCACACAGCTCGCATCATCCAGCGCTGGTTTTGGGAGCACGACGATGAATTGTCGCGTCAGCCATTGCCATCACAGGCACCAGATTCGTATATTATTGTGAGTCTTCGTGGTCGAGTTCGGAGAGAAGGGAGCTTGATTACTATCCACCTCCATCATCATTATCTGTAGTTGCCACAGTTTTGCAGAAAGAATCCTATAAGATTAGCTCGAAAGCCATAAAGGACTTGTATTTATTCATTCCGCAACGATCGGAAGCTGTTTTGAATGCCAACGATTTTCCTGCCCCGTATTACGCATCGTGATGTGGTGTTTCCATATTGTTGTCCATCTCCTGAACGGTATTCCAACACTAGTTGAATGCAGAACTGGTAAGAGACACGCCACTGAAGACACGCCGTTACAAAATCACCAGCTGAGAGGGAAAACTGCTGCGACTCCAGGGAATCAGAACCTCACTAGGAGCTACGGACAAGACCGGAAGGTGTCAGCCCCCGGGTTCGATTCCCGGCTGGGTCGGAGATTTTCTCCGCTCAGGGACTGGGTGTTGTGTTGTCCTAATCATCATCATTTCATCCCCATCGACGCGCAGGTCGCCGAAGTGGCGTCAAATCGAAAGACCTGCACCAGGCGAACGGTCTGCCCGACTGGAGGCCAGAGCCACACGACATAATTATTATTATAATTACTATTATTATTATTATTTTCGATTATTCCCATTTAAGAGAGCGTTTGAACTTGAATTCCTTTATGATGATTGATCATGTTTTTTCTGAGCCCAAATTTTCTTCATGTGTTCACTGTGTTGTTTCTTTCGCTCCGCTGTCCATTTGCATCCTGGTCTCTTCTGTGTTGTGATGTCAAATTTATGTGTTTTGATGATGTTCCTGAATTCAGTTCTATTTTCCGCATCGTTTACTGTTATGTGTGCTTGTCTGAGGTCCTCTTCAACTTCTTTTATCCATTTTGTTTTTTTTTCCCCTGCCTGAGTTGATGACTTTAAGAATTCGCTTTGAAATTCTGTTTTCATTCATTCTGTGGATATGTCCGTAGAACTGCATTCTTCTTTTCCTTATTGTATCCGCAATCTTGTCTGTGTATTTATATAATTCTGATATTGGTCTCTTCTTCCAGATTCCTTGCTCTTGTATCGGGCCAAAAATTTTCCTGAGAATTTTCCTTTCTTGTTTCTCTATTTCTTTGATTTTAGTTTGCCCACCTATTTGTGTTGTTTCAGATGCATACAGTGCCTCCGGAAGTACGACAGTGTTGTAGTGCCTCAATTTTGCGTTAATGGATATGGACTTTTTGTTATAATAGTTCCACGTGAGTTTATATGCTTTCTGTAGTTTTTTTATTCTTTCCTCATTGGCCTTTAGGTTGATCCCTGATGGCTGGATGATTTCTCCCAGGTACTTAAAATGTGGTACTTGTACGAGAATGAGATTTTCACTCTGCAGCGGAGTGTGCGCTGATATGAAACTTCCTGGCAGATTAAAACTGTGTGCCCGATCGAGACTCGAACTCTGGACCTTTGCCTTTCGCGGGCAAGTGCTCTACCATCTGAGCTACCGAAGCACGACTCACGCCCGGTACTCACAGCTTTACTTCTGCCAGTACTTGGTACTTGTACGATTTTCCCATGGGTTGTCACAATAGGCAATTTGTCTTGTGGCACTCTTTCTATGTACTGGGTTTTCTCATATGAGATTTGCAGGCCAGTTCTTTGTGCAATTTCGTGTAACTTCTCTATGGCGTTAGTGGCTTCTTTTCTATTATTTGTGAGGATTGCAAGGTCATCCGCAAAAGCTAAACACTTCACATTGAATCTGTTATCTTTTCTAATGCCAATTTGGATTCCTTTGACGTCTTTTTCCCATGTCCTGATAATTTTTTCAAGAATGATATTAAAGAGTAATGGTGAAAGTCCGTCACCCTGTCGCACTCCAGTTTGGATTTCAAATGGTTCAGAGATATCCCCCATAAATTTAACCTTTGTGTCAGTTAATGTTTCCCGAATGATTGCTCTTGTTTTTCTGTCAATGCTGAATTCTTCCAGCGTCTTGCAGAGGGCTACTCTGTCTATTGAGTCGTAGGCCTTTTTAAAATCTACAAAAGTGACCACTTTGTTTCGGGTGTTTCTCATCTGGAGAATCATTTTCAGATTCCAGATCTGCTCTGTGCATGATCGTCCCTTGCGAAAACGCCCGCATCTCGTGGTCGTGCGGTAGCGTTCTCGCTTCCCACGCCCGGGTTCCCGGGTTCGATTCCCGGCGGGGTCAGGGATTTTCTCTGCCTCGTGATGGCTGGGTGTTGTGTGCTGTCCTTAGGTTAGTTAGGTTTAAGTAGTTCTAAGTTCTAGGGGACTGATGACCTAAGCTGTTAAGTCCCATAGTGCTCACAGCCATTTGAACCCTTGCGAAAACCAGCCTGGTATTCTCCTATTTGTGGGTTAGCTTGTTCTTCTAATCTATTCATGAGAACTTTTGATAGGATTTTATATGTGACCGGTACAAGTGAGATACCCCTGTAATTATCTGGTTCAGTTTTGTCCCCTTTTTTGTGGAGTGGATGGATGAGTGCGCATTTCCATTCAGAAGGGATCTTATTATTATTACACGACATTATTATTGTTACACGACATTATTATTATTATTATCATCGTAATGTTCCGGCGAGCAGCAAGTCTGTGCGATAGCTCCTAACCGGCGGACCATGACGTGCATATTCCTTTACAAAACAAGACAGTCACTGTGCGATCTATCGTCTCTCAGAGTTTGTCGGTGGGACCCTGAAGCACACTCTAGATAAGGTCAGGTCTTGCCGGTGCCTGGGGAAGGGCCTATGCGAGACCTTTCGTCTCTACAGCTTGCGGTAGTCAGCAGAACGGCAGTTAGCGCAAATGAAGAGGGCGCATCGCCTGCCCCGCATCACGGGACTTAATCGAATGGCTGGCGAGCGTCCAAAGGCGTGTTCGCCGCGTCGTAACGGTCGCCGTTCGGCAGCCGCGGCGGCCGTGTTGGGGTGTTTGCAAATACCGCGCTGTCCGTGCTACCCGCCAGAGAGCGGCGCAGCGGGCAGCGGGCTGCTGTGCGAGGAGCGAGCGCGGAAGCACGTGTCTTCTGACCGGCGGGTGCGCAGTAGGCAGCGTAAAACTTAGCTGTTTATTGCGGTGAAACCGGAATTGCTGTTTCGTAATCTGTTGGCGAATGAGTCAGCAAAGCGAGGGGAAGTCACGCAAGCGAAATGAGACTGAATGCATGTTCCTCAGCACTGCAGTAATGAGTGTTTATTGTCAGTTGGAAATGGACGTGCGAGATTGGATATCTGGCAACGCTGTAATGGCCACCGTGACCGAGGGCCGTTCAGAAAGTAACCTCCGGTTGATTTTAAAAAATACACCAAGTTAAATAAAAATATTTTAATATATACATCTTACAACTACATCTTTGCACTATTTTTCTACATAGTCTCCATAGCGATTGAGGCACTTATCGTATCTCTTCACAAGCTTTGAAATTCCTTCTGCATAAAAATCACCCGCTTGTGCCTGGAGCCAGCCTGTGACCGCATCTTTGAGCTCTTCGTCGTCATCAAACCGCTGTGACCCGAGCCATTTCTTCAAATGCATGAAGAGGTGATAATCACTTGGCGCCAGGTCTGGGCTGTAAGGTGGATGGTTGATAACGTCCCACTTGAAGGACTCAAGAAGGGCCGTTGTTCTGCGAGCAGAGTGAGGACGGGCGTTATCGTGCAAAAAAAACGATACCGGAAGTCAGCACACCACGGCGTTTCTTCTGTATAGCCCGTCGTAACTTTTTTATTGTTTCACAGTACACGTCTTGGTTAATGGTCGTACCACGTTCCATGAATTCAACCAACAACACCCCTTTGGCATCCCAAAACACCGTTGCCATCAGTTTTCTGGCAGAAAAATCTTGCGAGGCTTTTCTTGGTTTGGTAGGCGAATTTGAATGTGCCCACATCTTTGATTGTTCTTTTGTCTCAGGGTTCACGTACTTAATCCAGGTTTCGTCACCGGTCACGATTCTGTTTAACAATGGTTCTCCTTCGTCCTCATAACGTGACAGAAAGTCTAATGCAGAGGTCATTCTTTGAGTTTTGTGGTGGTCGGTAAGAATTTTGGGCACCCATCGTGCACAGAACTTACGGTAACCCAATCTTGCTGTCACTATCTCGTACAAGAGAGTCTTAGAAATCTGTGGAAAACCAGTAGACAACTCCGACATTGAGAAACGTCGATTTTCACGAACTTTTGCATCAACTGTCTGAACGAGTTCGTCAGTCACCAATGATGGTCTACCACTCCTCTCTTCATCATGAACGTTTTCTCGTCCACTTTTAAATAAACGTACCCATTCACGGACAACTCCTTCACTCATAACTCTTGGTCCGTACACGGCACAAAGCTCACGATGAATAGCTGCTGCAGAATATCCTTTGGCTGTAAAAAACCTTATGACAGCACGCACTTCACATTTGGTGGGGTTTTCTATTGCAGCACACATTTCAAACTGCCACAAAAACTAAACTAGCGCAGGTACGACGTTCACTCGACCACGGCTTGATGCCGACTGACCTGTTGAGTGCGTGAACGCACAGATGGCGTCGCTACTCCCCCCACAACCCGCACTGTGACCAATCGGAGGTTACTTTCTGAACCGGTTGGTTCAGCCTGCCGTACTCGTCTGCCGTGACTTACAATTTTCCAGATTTAGAAAAACCTGACGTTCACCACAGCAAATACACACATCAAAAAAAGCTATGCATCACCCCAGTTCCCGGAACTCCTCAACATAGACGTTGACTGTGAATATTGTATCACTGTTCAGAGATGCCACTAAACACACCTAAAGATGTAGGCAACCATGCATGAGCAGCGCCTATTAGACGGAGGGGATCCGACAGCCGATCAGTTCCAGTCACTCCACCAGGAAGGAGGTACACGGCTCGTGTTGCCTGCAGTTCAACCGTGCCTAGACGGTCAATACGGCGGTTCGATCGCGTCCGCATTGTTACTTTGTGCCAGGAAGGGCTCTCAGTAAGGGAAGTGTCCAGGCGTCTCGGAGTCAACCAAAGCGATGTTGTTCGCCCGAGGGTTCCTACTGCAGTGGATGACAGCTACCTGTGGTTTATGGCTCGGAGAAACCCTGACAGCAACGGCACCATCTTGAATAATATGACTACGCAGTCCTTCGCGACGGAGTCCTTGCATAAAAAGTTCTCGGTTTACTTGCCGCGTCAAATTTGGATAACATCCTAAGCTTTCGATGACTACCTCCCTCTACCCCTGACGAAGATGACGGAGGTAGTCATCGAAAGCTTGGGATGTTATCCAAATTTAACGCGGCAAGTAAACCGAGAACTTTTTGTGCATGTTGAATAATGCCTTTCGTGCAGCCACAGGACGTCGTGTAACGACTCAAACTGTGCGCAATAGGCTGCATGATCTGCAACTTCACTCCCTACGTCCGTGGGAAGGTCCATCTTTGGAACCACGACACAACGCAGCTGTACAGATGGGCCCAACAACATGCTGAATGGACCGCTCAGGATTGACATCACGTACTCTTCGCCGATAAGTATGGCGTATGTCTTCAAAAAGGCGGTCGTCGGAGACGTGTTTGGAGGCAACCCGGCCAGTCTGAACGCCTTAGACACACTGTCCAGCGAGTGCAGAAAGGTGGAGGTTCCTTGGTGTTTTGGAGTGGCCATTTGTGGGGCCGACGTACGCCGTTGGTGCTCGTGGAAGACGCCGTAACGGCTGTACGATACGTGAATGCCATCCTCCGACAGATAGTGCAATCATATCGGCAGCATATTGGCGAGGCATTCGTCTTCCATGACGACAATTGGCGTCCCCATCGTGCACATCTTGTGAATGACTTCCTTCAGGATAACGACATCGCTCGACTAGAGTCGCCAGCATGTTTTCAAGACATGAACCCTATCGAATATGCCTGGGATAGATTGGAAAGGGCTGTTTATGGACGACGTGACCCACCAACCACTCTGAGGGAACTACGCCGAATCGCCGTTGAGAAGTGGGACAATCTGGACCAACATTGCGCTTGATGAACTTGTGGATAGTACACCAAGACGAATATAGACATGCATCAATGCAAGGGGACGTGCTACTGAGTATTAGAGGTACCGGTGTGTACAGCAATCTGGACCACCACGTCTGAAGGTCTCGCTGTATGGTGGGACAACATGCAATGTGTGGTTTTCATGAGAAATAAAATGGGCTGAAATGATGTTTATGTTGGTCTCTATTCGAATTTTCTGTACAGGTTCGGGAACACTCGGAACCGGGGTGATGCAAAACTTTTTTTGATGTGTGTAGATACTGTATTCAAGCTGTCGTGTATATTGACAGTGACAGTCACTCAGTGACCGCACTTCCCCGTTCACCACACATTCGGCAAGAGATTTTCTCCGTCGAACTTTGAATACGCTCAATAATTTTGCGGCAAACCTGCTGTCGTTCGGAAGAGCCCTCACGAAACTCTTCGGGTGCTCAGGTCGCAAGGCACTGTACGTGCTAGTCGTCTGCGCTGAGAAGTACTGCCAAAAATTGAGAATACGCTGATGCGAAGAAAAGTCAACTCACATCTCAGTACTGCAGTGGGTGCACCATTGTATTACAGATGACGTTAGTATCACGTACACAACAGTTAAAAGTGCAGTGCGTTGGCGGACCTGTCATTTGTACTCAAGTGATTCCTGTGGTAAGGTTACCGACTTGATTATGTCCGCACGACAGCAACTGACAGATCTCGAACGCGGAATAGTAGTCGGAGCTAGACGCATGGAACATTCTGTTTTGGAAATTGTTAAGGAATTGCGTATCGCGAGATCCACATTGTCAAGAGTGTGCCTAGCATAGCAAATTTGAGGCATTACCGCTCACCACAGACAACGCAGTGGCCGATGGCCTTCACTTAACCTCCGAGAGCGGCAGCGTTTGCGAAGAGTTGTCAGTACTGACAGACAAGCGCGCCAGTGCGTGAAATAACCGCAGAAATCAGTGTGGGTCGTACGACGAATGTATCCGTTACGGCACTGTCGCGAAATGTGGCGTTAATGGGCTATGGGAATAGACGACCGACGCGATTGCCTTTACTAACAGTACGGCATCACTTTCAGCGCCTCTCCTGTGATCGTGGGCATATCGCTTGGACCCTGGATGACCTGGTTAGACGAGTCCTGATTTTAGTTGGTTAGAGCTGATGATAGGGTTAGTGTGTGGCGCGGGCGCCACGAAGTCACGGAGCCAAGTTGACGCAAGGCACTGTGTAAACTGGTTCAAAAATGGTTCAAATGGCTCTGAGCACTATGGGACTCAACTGCTGTGGTCATAAGTCCCCTAGAACTTAGAACTACGTAAACCTAACTAACCTAAGGACATCACACACATCCATGCCCGAGGCAGGATTCGAACCTGCGACCGTAGCGGTCGTGCGGTTCCAGACTGTAGCGCCTTTAACCGCTCGGCCACTCCGGCCGGCCTGTAAACTGGTCCTGGCTCCGTAATGGTGTGGATGGGTTTACATGCAATGCAGTAGGTAGTCTGGTCCAACTGCGCAGATAAATGGCAGGAAATGATTATGATCAGCTACTTTGAGACCTTTTGCAGCCATTCGTAACCTTCATACAACGATTAAATTTTTATGGATGACAATGCGCAGAGTCACCAGGTCAAAATTGTTCGCGAGTCGTACATTCTGAACAATTCGAACTAATGATTTGGCTGCACAGATGATGGACATAATCCTGTTGAACATTTAAGGGGCGTAATCGAGCCACCTCGAGTTGCTACTGCTACACTTCGCCTGACAAGAGCAGGTCCGACACGATATTAGCACGTATTGGCATGTATCCCATGACTTCCGTCACCTCAGAGTAAGCATCGCATATGCACTGTTCGACCAGGACGTTGTGACAACCTACGTAATAGCCGGCTTGTCCAGCTTTGGCACGAATAACAGCGGCGACTCGTCGTGGTATGGAAGCAGTGAGGCTTTGGTAAGCCGCTGAAGACAGCTGGCACATCGACTACGCGCACTAAGTCACCTGATTCCCGTAAATTCCGGGGAGGGGGGGCTATGAGCTCTGACGCCTCGTTCAGTCACAATCTGCATCTACATGGTTACTGTGCAATTCACTCGTAAGTGCCGAGCAGAGGGTTCATCGAACCATTTTCGTACTACTTCTCCACCATTGCACTCTGGCATGGTCCGTGGAGAAAAGGAACACCTAAGTCTTTCCGTTCTAGCTTTGATTTCTCTTATTTTATTATGATGATCATTTATCCCGACGCAGGGGGTGTCAACAAAATATTTTCGCCTTCGCAAGAGAAAGTTGGTGATTGAAACTTCGTAAAAAGATCTCGCCGCAAAGAAAACCGCCTTTGTTTCAGTGACTGCCACCCCAAGTCGCGTATCGTATCAGTGACACTCTCACCCCTATTACGCGGTAACGCGAAGCGAGCTGCCCTTCTTTGCACTTTTTCCATGTCCTCCGTCAATCCTACCTGGTAAGGATCCCACACCGCTCAGCAATATTCCAGTAGAGGACGGACAACTGTAATGTAGGCTGTCTCTTTAGTGGGCTTGTCGCATCTTCTAAGCGTTCTGCCAACAAAGCGCAGTCTTTGTTTCGCCTTCCCCACAATATTATCTATAGTCCGTGAGACGAGTGATTGGTAGTGACAGTTCCGGCGGCCAGACGGCGCTGTTGCCGAACGTGGCTCACAGCACGCGGCGCCCTGTCTGCTACACGCATTCTCTAGCAGCAGAAATAAAAGCGAGACAAAATACAAGTCGTATTGGTACGCGTGAATTTATTTAAAGTTGATGCTTGAAATATATTAACTCGAAAACTGATAAGAGCTATTTAGTACAAGTATCTAAGATGCTGAAACATAATAAAGTTATTTGTTAAACTTCACAACTGAAATGAAAACTATTTTCTCAAGTTGTTGAACATTATCAGTTTTGGCTTCCATTGTTAAGTATTAGCATTATTAATTTGTTCTACTACAAGCTACAGAATAATTGGTCAGTGTATTAAGAGTTATAATCTGAAGAAAGTACTCACGATATGATGATCTGGTTGTAGATCGATAGCAAACTCCCTCCTTACATTCCTGAATACGTTGTAGTTACTGTAATGGAAAATCACCACTCACATCACTGTCAGAATCTGATTTGACATTGTCTTCCTCAGCACTACTCGAACTATCACTGCTCTCTGCCAGATGTATAATGAAATTTTCGATGCATTCTTCCACAACCCCTTCGGTTTTGGCCGCCTCTCTGATGGCACTTGCAGTGCTGTTTACAATTTTAGCCCACGTCTCGCTTGTCACTTTATTGATAGCTGCTGGAAGGAGAGTTTCCACTTCAGAGATCGTGAATTTTTTATTGTTTGCAGCAATGTAATTTTTTATCTGCGCCCACACTCCTTCAATTGCATTGAAGTGACAGTGGTATGGAGGAAGCCGAACGATTTCATGCCCGTGCCTTTTAGCAATCTCGTCAATTACATATGTTGGAAATTGGGGTTTCTTTTGTGCCACAATTTCTAGCAGTTCCGCCTTCCTTAAATCTTCTCTGAAATCTACTTTTCGCCGTTTCAACCGCTGAATGATATCGTCTTTTTTTGTTGCCAAGGTTGGTGCCTTATCGTGAACAACGGAATGATAAGGCGCATTGTCCATAACAATCGCTGATGCACTTGTCAGATTCGTCATAAGCGATGTCTCGAACCATTCTTGAAATACTACACTGTTCATTTCTTCATGGTAATCTCCCGTCTTTTTTGACCGAAACATTTTCAAGCTGTTTGGCACAAAACCTTTCGATGTTCGTGCATGTAAGACAATAATACGCCCTCCTTTGCCAACAGGCACTGCCATTGTCCCCTCGGGCGTTGCATCATTCCAGCCTCTACGTAAAGAATGGCTGGCATTGACCCGTTTCATCTAACTACACTATACTTTCGAATTCCACACCCATGATCCTGCGCAGAAATCTGCACCGCCATGGAACTACATCTGTCCTTTCCATTAATATTTTGCGTCCGTTAAACAGTGAATAGCTGAAGCCTATGTCTTTCAACACTGTACGCAATGAAGATTTGCTCCCTTTAAAAAGATCGTCTTTCTGAAGCGACACCTGTAATTTAGATAGAGTGGGATGTTCCCTTCTCTTATAATAGCTGTATATATGACGACAAATAGCGTCTTTCTGAAAATCGTCCAAAGCTGTCACCTGCTTATTTCTCGGCCGCTTCTTTCCTGGTGTGTGCAGCTTTGTTGTGCCACTCTCGTCACAATGTACACTATACTGTTCTTTCCCTATCTTTACAACAGTGTTCTTACTTGATTTCAATGCTGCTGCAGTTCTCTTCACAACCTGAACAACAGGAATTAAGGGCCCACCTTTGTCCTTTTCTTTCTCAAAGTAATCCCTCACAGAGCACACGAATTCACGGGCCTGGGTGTGTAGCACACTTTTCTTCCTCCGTTTCACTTCTTGTGTTGGGCTGGTACTACCCGCCGCACTAGACACTGTTTACAACGAAACATAAACAAAGAAACACTAAAAACAACAAAAACGAAATAAACTGCGAATTCAACTTCAGACAAACGACGAACGACCGCACCGCCTGCACGCGAGACACTGGTAAGTTTCATAAGCGCGCGCGACCGGGTTTCAGAGCGGCAACATGGCCCTTGCTACCCGCTCAAAGTCAGGCCGTCATTGGCTGCCTGCCTGCGGTCGCTAGGCAACGGAAAGACGCTACCGAGCTGTCAGTACCAAAGACTCGTCTCCCAGACTATATGTTGTCTTTCCTATTTAAGTTGGTCGTAATTGTAATTCCCAGGTATTTAGTCGAATTGACAGCCCTTAGGTTTGAGCGATTTATCGTATACCCAAAATTTATCGGATTTCTTTTAGTGCCCATTTCTTTGTTTAGTACTAATTGCCAATTTTCGCACCACACAGAAATTCTCTCTAGGTCATTTTGTAATTGGAATTGATCGTCTGATGATTTTACTAAACGGTAAATTACAGCGTCATCTGGAAACAATCTAAGGGGGCTGCTCAGATTATCACCTAGATCATTTATGTAAATCAGGAACAGTAGATGGCCTATGACACTGCCTTGCGGAACGCCTGATATCACTTCTGTTCTACTCGATGATTTACCGTCTATCACTACGAACTGTGACCTCTCTGACAGGAAATCACGAATCCAGTCACACAACTGAGGCGATACTCCATATGCACGGATTTTGATTAATAGTCGCTTGTGAGGAACAGTATCAAAAGCCTTCTGCAAATCTAGTAATATGGAATCGATCTGAGATCCTATTTCCTTTCTTGAATATTGGTGTGACCTGTGCTACTCTCCAATCTTTAGGAAGAGACCTTTCGTCAAGTGAGCGGTTGTATATGGTTGCTAACAAGGAAACCTCCCCATCGCACCCCCCTCAGATTTAGTTATAAGTGGGCACAGTGGATAGGCCTTGAAAAACTGAACACAGATCAATCGAGAAAACAGGAAGAAGTTGTGTGGAACTATGAAAAAAATAAGTAAAATATACAAACTGAGTAGATAGGCAACATCAAGGACAACGGGAGTGAAGCGGCGCCGTGGTCCCGTGGTTTGCGAGAGCGGCTACGGAGCGAGAGGTCCTAGGTTCAAGTCTTCCCTCGATTGAAAAGTTTAATTTTTTATTTTCAGTTTGTGTGACAAACTCTTATGTTTTCATCACTTTTTTGGGAGTGATTATCAGATCCACAAGAAACCTACATCGGGCAAGGTAGAAGAATCTTTTTACCCATTCGCTAAGTGTACAAGTTAGGTGAGTAAACAACATATTCCTGTCATGTGTCGCACATGCTGTCACCAGTGTCGTATAGAATATATCAGACGTGTTTTCCTGTGGAGGAATCGGTTGACCTATGACCGTGCGATCAAATGTTTTCGGTTCCCGTTGGAGAGGCACGTCCTTTCGTCTACTAATCGCACGGTTTTGCGGTGCGGTCGCAAAACACAGACACTAAACTTATTACAGTGAACAAAGACGTCAATGAACGAACGGACAGATCATAGCTTTGCGAAAATAAAGAAAGTAAAATTTTCACTCGAGGGAAGACTTGAACCTAGGACCTCTCATTCCGCAGCTACTCACGCTAACCACAGGACCAAGCCGCTCCTGAGCTCAAAATTTTCTTGATGTTGCCTATCTTGCGCATGGACTACTCAGTTTATATATTTTGCTTGTTTTTTTCATAGTTCCATACAACTTCTTCCTGTTTTCTCGATTGATGTGTGTTCAGTTTTTCAAGGCCTATCCATTGTGCCAACTTATAACTAAATCTGACGGGTGTGCGATGGGGAGGTTCCCTTGTAAGAAAGGCGCTATTGTGTCTGCATACTCTGAAAGGAACCTGATTGGTATACCATCTGGATCGGAAGACTTGCCTTTCTTAAGTGATTTGAGTTGCTTCGCAACATCTAAGATATCTTCTTTTATGTCACTCATGCTAACAGCTGTTGTGGTTTGTAATTCTGTAATATTTACGTCGCCTTCTTTCGTGAAGGAATTACGGAAAACTGTATTTAGTAATTCCGCTTTAGTGGCACCATCATCGGTAACATTTCCATCGCTGTCACAATCACATCCCTGATTTGTTCGATCGTATGCAGATCTGGCGTGGTGGGGGGCCAGCAAATCAACTGGAACTGGCCACTGTGTTTCTCAAACCAGTCTGTCACACGTCTGGCATTGTGACATGGCGCATTATCATGTTGAAAAATGCCTTTGTCATCGGGCGACATGATCGTCATGGTGGGTTGTACGGCAAGAGTTCCACTGGACTCGTGGATGCCCGCGGGAGTGTTCGTCACAGCATAATGGAGCCGCCACCAGTTTGTCTGTGTCCGGCAGTATTTGTGCCAAGCAGCCGTTACCCTGTATTCGCGCCCTCTCGTCAGCATGATGGAGATATCGGTGTTCGTCAGACCATGCAACCAGTGCCGATGGTCACATGCCCATTTCAGTCGTAGTTGCCGATGTCGTTGTGTTGATTGGCACATGCATGCGTCGTCGGCTGCAGAGGCCCATTGTTAGGAGTGTTCGGTGCACTGTGTGTTCAGACACATTTGTACTCTGCCCAGCATTAAAAGCTGATTTTTAGTTCCGCCACAATTTGCCGCCTGTCTTACTTGAACAGTCTGACGAGGCTCTGACGTCCCACATCTGTAACGAGGGGTGGCCGCCCGACTCTGTGTCGTCTGGGTGCGGTTTTTCACGTTGGTTTCGCCGCGTGTTGAAGACACTCACCACAGCACTCCTCAAACACCCGAGCCATCACAGTCTGCCCTCGGTGAAACCCTCACAGACCGCGCGCCTTTCCCATTCGCTCACTGATACTGCACGCACCGTGGGTGTGCCTGACTAGCAGCCCTTCCTCGCCAGGTGACGGTATCGTCGCCTGGACGTGTTCATATCGTTAGTAGGTCGTTAGTCATAATGTCCTGGCTGATCAGCGTGTAGGGTACATGCTTTGAGGGGCGATAGTATTGGTGATCATGAACAAGAAACCTCAAATGAATATATGCCTTTTTCTGAACCCGTATCCGACATACATGTGTTTGAAAATCACAGCTTCAGTCGCTTGCCGTTGGTCACGAGCGCTCACTGGCGAATACGTCCGCCCCCGGTAGCTGAGTGGTCAGCACGACAGAATGTCCATCCCACGGGGCCCGGCTTCGATTCCCGGCTGGGTCGGAGATTTTCTCCGCTCAGGGACTGGGTGTTGTGTTGTCCTAATCATCATTATTTCATCCCCATCGACGCGCAAGTCGCCGAAGTGGCGTCAAATCGAAAGACTTGCCCCAGGCGAACGGTCTACCCGACGGGAGACCCTTAGTTATACGACATTATTATTATACTGGCGAATACGACCAAAGCCACATTAGCCTACGTAGTGTTATCATTACTGGGCATTTCAATACGCACTTCACTCACGAATGGTGTGGCGACGATGCACTCGTTGTTCACCTCACATCTCAGTATTGCAGTGGGTGCACCATTGTACTACAGTGTTGTTACGTGTACAGTCAAAACAGTACTGGTCAGTGTGGTGAAAATTCCACAGATCTTCACACATGCCGAGTATGGTAACACCATCATAGTGTACGGGTTTTCCAACAGGAATTCCATAGCTGGTGTTCGCGAATACGAACGACAGTTTCCTAATCGCAGAGTTCCGGAAAGCACCAGAGTATTTAGCAGCGCCGGGCGAAGTGGCCGTGCGGTTAAAGGCGCTGCAGTCTGGAACCGCAAGACCACTACGGTCGCAGGTTCGAATCCTGCCTCGGGCATGGATGTTTGTGATGTCCTTAGGTTAGTTAGGTTTAACTAGTTCTAAGTTCTAGGGGACTGATGACCTCAGCAGTTGAGTCCCATAGTGCTCAGAGCAATTTTTTTTATTTAGCAGCGTGTTTGACAGATTCCATGTGCGTGGTACGCTTCCCACCGTACATGTTGTATTCGAACGTCCCGTCCGACAAGATCTTAGAAAAGTTGAGAACATTCTTGAAGTGTTAGAAAGCAGCCCATCTACCAGCTCCAGAAGAATTGCTGCACACCACGGTATTCCGCAAACACGAGCGATGGGCACAGTACATGAACCGGGGCCTGAAGCCTTACCAACGACTGAGTGTGCAACATCTGCATGCAGGAGATGACGCCAAACGGAAGGAATTCTGTAAGTGGACCATTGCCAGTGAACACTGCATTCCACGTGTTCTGTTCACTGATGAATCAACATTTACCGGCAGCGGCGTCAGTAACACGCGGCAGTTCTCACGTGTGGGCGGATGAGAATCTGCACTCTCCTGTGGAGACGAAGTTGCTACGATGTTTCTCAGTGAACGTGGGATGCAGTGTGGTTGAGGACCCAACTCATCGGTGCAGTTGCTTTAGATGACCATCTTAATGGATTACACCCCAATCTTGATTCCCTTCCAAATATATCGCCAGAATACTTGGAGGATATTCCTTTGGTAACACGACGCCGTATGGCAAGGGGTGGCCACGACGTTTGGATCGCGGATTTACTGCAAACTTCCACGAGGACAACAAAATGTGTGAGCAGTAGCGCGTACTTCTCAGGCGTTATGGAGAAAATCGCAAGATAATTTTGGTCATCAAATATGTACCTGTGCGTGGCAATTTTTACCATGAAGCAGCGGCAGCCAAGTGTTTTTTTTTTTTTTTATCTCATTTTGTTCGTTTTTGTTCGTTGAATCTGCTCGGGGTGGACGTCGCAAGACGCCCGTTTCAGTTCGTCGTTGATACATTAACTCAGTTTTTTATTACAGAGGGCAGCTATACAATTGATTTAATGGGGAAAATACGTCTAATCGGATGAACTTTTATTAAATTTACAATGTTATTTGGCAGTCTACTAATTTTTATTGTCACAAATAATGTGATATTCATAAATATCGACTAGTAAACGACCAAACGCATCAAGTGATACTGAAAATGTATGCTTGTCCGTGATTTGAGAAATCCCTTATACCTGGAAGGAGCCCGAAACGACTCGTTACCTCCAAGTTTTGACCGGCACAGACGGCTTTCGAAAGATGTACAATTAATCGTCGCTTTCGACATTACCAGTACAAGTTGCAGGATGGTATTTTTCGTAAAAACATGGACAACATAACGTTAAACGGCACCAGCAGCATCGAATAAATGCTATGTTTCCGCATACGGAAGGTCTTCGACGTTTTCCGTCGAAAAACAAACCTCGTTAACATTTTCAAAAACCTCTCTTTCAGACGATAGTTTGGAAGCAAACCATGCATAACGCAGTATTTCCTTAAAAATCGACGCTGATAATTGGTTATGCAGTATCGAGTGTATTTTAATAGCGTCTTCCGAGAAGCAATTTGTCGTTCTCTTTCGATTAAATCCGAAAAATTTTGAAGACACGGACAAGCATACATTTTTAGTATCACTTTATGCGTTTGGTTGCTTACTAGTCGATAGTTATGAATATTATATTATTTGTGATAGTAAAAATTAGTAGACTGCCAAATAACATTGTAAATTTAATAAAAGTTCTTCCGATTACGCGTATTTTTCCATTATTTCAATTGTAATATAAATAGTAAAGAAAATGACTGTGTTGAAAAAAAAAAAAAAACTGACGAACGGAACTCGTTCCAGCGCCTTGAACGTCAACCACTTTCTTTAAAATATTTTGTTCTATACTGTTCGTTGAATTTGTTCAGGGCGGACGTCCGATGACACCCTGAACAGTTTGTTCGTTGATCCGTTCGCTCAGTTTTTTTTAATTTTTTATTTTTTTATTAGAAAGGGTAGCTAACGCTCTGACCGAACACGCTGAGCTACCGTGCCGGCAACACACGGCTGCAGCCGCTTCATGGTTAAAATAGCCACGCACAGATATACAGGGTGTTACAAGAACGTATGGCCAAACTTTCAGGAAACATTCCTCACACACAAATAAAGAAAAGATGTTATGTGGACATGTGTCCGGAAACGCTAAATTTCCATTTTAGAGCTCATTTTAGTTTCGTCAGTATTGGTAGAGGCGGACCAATTCCATGGCCTCCACGCTCTCCTGACCTCAACCCTCTTGAATTTCATTTATGGGGGCATTTGAAAGCTCTTGTCTACGCAACCCCGGTACCAAATGTAGAGACTCTTCGTGCTCGTATTGTGGACGGCTGTGATACAATACGCCATTCTCCAGGGCTGCATCAGCGCATCGGGGATTCCATGCGACGGAGGGTGGATGCATGTATCCTCGCTAACGGAGGACATTTTGAACATTTCCTGTAACAAAGTGTTTGAAGTCACGCTGGTACGTTCTGTTGTTGTGTGTTTCCATTCCATGATTAATATGATTTGAAGAGAAGTAATAAAATGAGCTCTAACGTGGAAAATAAGCGTTTCCGGACACATGTCCACATAACATATTTTCTTTCTTTGTGTGTGAGGAATGTTTCCTGAAAGTTTGGCCGTACCTTTTTGTAACACCCTGTATATTTGACGACCGAAATTATCTTGCGATTTTCTCAGTAACGCTTGAGAAGTACGCGCTACTGCTTACACATTTTGTTGTCCTCGTGGAGTACTACGAGTGTACGAAGTTTGCAGTAAATCCGCGTTCCAAACGTTGTGGCCTCCCTTTGTTAGAGCACGACGGAGCTCTTACTCAATGCGTACGTCCAGTGACACAGTGCCTCACTGAAACATGGGCTGATCGTTGCATCGGTCGCCGTGGAGTCATTACGTGGCCACGAAGGTTACCCCGTCTCGATCCATTTCATTTCTGTTCGTGGGGTTGGCTCAAGAGGAAGAGCGGACACAAAGGAGGAACTTCACACTGGCAAATACACTCCTGGAAATTGAAATAAGAACACCGTGAATTCATTGTCCCAGGAAGGGGAAACTTTATTGACACATTCCTGGGGTCAGATACATCACATGATCACACTGACAGAACCACAGGCACATAGACACAGGCAACAGAGCATGCACAATGTCGGCACTAGTACAGTGTATATCCACCTTTCGCAGCAATGCAGGCTGCTATTCTCCCATGGAGACGATCGTAGAGATGCTGGATGTAGTCCTGTGGAACGGCTTGCCATGCCATTTCCACCTGGCGCCTCAGTTGGACCAGCGTTCGTGCTGGACGTGCAGACCGCGTGAGACGACGCTTCATCCAGTCCCAAACATGCTCAATGGGGGACAGATCCGGAGATCTTGCTGGCCAGGGTAGTTGACTTACACCTTCTAGAGCACGTTGGGTGGCACGGGATACATGCGGACGTGCATTGTCCTGTTGGAACAGCAAGTTCCCTTGCCGGTCTAGGAATGGTAGAACGATGGGTCCGATGACGGTTTGGATGTACCGTGCACTATTCAGTGTCCCCTCGACTATCACCAGTGGTGTACGGCCAGTGTAGGAGATCGCTCCCCACACCATGATCCCGGGTGTTGGCCCTGTGTGCCTCGGTCGTATGCAGTCCTGATTGTGGCGCTCACCTGCACGGCGCCAAACACGCATACGACCATCATTGGCACCAAGGCAGAAGCGACTCTCATCGCTGAAGACGACACGTCTCCATTAGTCCCTCCATTCACGCCTGTCGCGACACCACTGGAGGCGGGCTGCACGATGTTGGGGCGTGAGCGGAAGACGGCCTAACGGTGTGCGGGACCGTAGCCCAGCTTCATGGAGACGGTTGCTAATGGTCCTCGCCGATACCCCAGGAGCAACAGTGTCCCTAATTTGCTGGGAAGTGGCGGTGCGGTCCCCTACGGCACTGCGTAGGATCCTACGGTCTTGGCGTGCATCCGTGCGTCGCTGCGGTCCGGTCCCAGGTCGACGGGCACGTGCACCTTCCGCCGACCACTGGCGACAACATCGATGTACTGTGGAGACCTCACGCCCCACGTGTTGAGCAATTCGGCGGTACGTCCACCCGGCCTCCCGCATGCCCACTATACGCCCTCGCTCAAAGTCCGTCAACTGCACATACGGTTCACGTCCACGCTGTCGCGGCATGCTACCAGTGTTAAAGACTGCGATGGAGCTCCGTATGCCACGGCAAACTGGCTGACACTGACGGCGGCGGTGCACAAATGCTGCGCAGCTAGCGCCATTCGACGGCCAACACCGCGGTTCCTGGTGTGTCCGCTGTGCCGTGCGTGTGATCATTGCTTGTACAGCCCTCTCGCAGTGTCCGGAGCAAGTATGGTGGGTCTGACACACCGGTGTCAATGTGTTCTCTTTTCCATTTCCAGGAGTGTAAATTCCGTGTGGTTAGGGCCTCCCGTCGGGTAGACCGTTCGCCTGGTGCAAGTCTTTCGATTTGACGCCACTTCGCCGACTTGGGCGTCGATGGGGATGAAATTGATGATGATGACAACGCAACACCCAGTACCTGAGCGGAGAAAATCTCCGACCCAGACGGGAATCGAAGCCGGACGCTTAGGGTTGACATTCTGTTGCGCTGACCATTCTTATTCTAGCTGGCATTTTTTTTCAATGTGTGTGCTCAAGTGAACGACCGTACGATTGAACTCAGATCAGTAACACAGCAGGTGCCTACAAGAGCTACAAAATGCATTGCAGCTGACGGTGGAACGTCTCAAATGTCTTTTGTGACGAAATTTACTCGATTAAATGAAACATTAGACGATAATGTGGGAGGTCGTCTCAAGGTGTGGCAGGGGGCGAAAGACATTCTGGAGGGCTGAACGGAAGGCCTCTCCAATTTCTCTGACGAACCGGTTTCAGGCTCTGTCTCAGGCTGATACTGATCTTCGGCCTGACATGGCTGCTTGTCCTGTTCCAGAGGTTGCCCCTCAGTCTGCAAGATCCGGGCAGTCGCAGAGGGTGGGCTTACTGGTAGTTGGGAGCTCCAACGTCAGGCGCGTAATGGGGCCCCTTAGGGAAATGGCAGCAAGAGAGGGGAAGAAAACCAATGTGCACTCCGTGTGCATACCGGGGGGAGTCATTCCAGATGTGGAAAGGGTCCTTCCGGATGCCATGAAGGGTACAGGGTGCACCCATCTGCAGGTGGTCGCTCATGTCGGCACCAATGATGTGTGTCGCTATGGATCCGAGGAAATCCTCTCTGGCTTCCGGCGGCTATCTGATTTGGTGAAGACTGCCAGTCTCGCTAGCGGGATGAAAGCAGAGCTCACCATCTGCAGCATCGTCGACAGGACTGACTGCGGACCTTTGGTACAGAGCCGAGTGGAGGCTGAGACGGTTCTGCGACCGTGTGGGCTGCAGATTCCTCGACTTGCGCCATAGGGTGGTGGGGTTTCGGGTTCGGCTGGATAGGTCAGGAGTCCACTACACGCAACAAGCGGCTACACGGGTAGCAGGGGTTGTGTGGCGTGGGCTGGGCGGTTTTTTAGGTTAGATGGCCTTGGGCAAGTACAGAAAGGGCACAGCCTCAACGGGTGCGGGGCAAAGTCAGGACATGCGGGGACCAAGCAGCAATCGGTATTGTAATTGTCAACTGTCGAAGCTGCGTTGGTAAAGTACCAGAACTTCAAGCGCTGATAGAAAGCACCGAAGCTGAAATCGTTATAGGTACAGAAAGCTGGCTTAAGCCAGAGATAAATTCTGCCGAAATTTTTACAAAGGTACAGACGGTGTTTAGAAAGGATAGATTGCATGCAACCGGTGGTGGAGTGTTCGTCGCTGTTAGTAGTAGTTTATCCTGTAGTGAAGTAGAAGTGGATAGTTCCTGTGAATTATTATGGGTGGAGGTTACACTCAACAACCGAACTAGGTTAATAATTGGCTCCTTTTACCGACCTCCCGACTCAGCAGCATTAGTGGCAGAACAACTGAGAGAAAATTTGGAATACATTTCACATAAATTTTCTCAGCATGTTATAGTCTTAGGTGGAGATTTCAATTTACCAGATATAGACTGGGACACTCAGATGTTTAGGACGGGTGGTAGGGACAGAGCATCGAGTGACATTATACTGAGTGCACTATCCGAAAATTACCTCGAGATAACATCTTGGACCTACTGATAACAAACAGACCCGAACTTTTCGACTCTGTATGTACAGAACAGGGAATCAGTGATCATAAGGCCGTTGCAGCATCCCTGAATATGGAAGTTAATAGGAATAAAAAAAAAGGGAGGAAGGTTTATCTGTTTAGCAAGAGTAATAGAAGGCAGATTTCAGACTACCTAACAGATCAAAACGAAAATTTCTGTTCCGACACTGACAATGTTGAGTGTTTATGGAAAAAGTTCAAGGCAATCGTAAAATGCGTTTTAGACAGGTACGTGCCGAGTAAAACTGTGAGGGACGGGAAAAACCCACCGTGGTACAACAACAAAGTTAGGAAACTACTGCGAAAGCAAAGAGAGCTCCACTCCAAGTTTAAACGCAGCCAAAACCTCTCAGACAAACAGAAGCTAAACGATGTCAAAGTTAGCGTAAGGAGGGCTATGCGTGAAGTGTTCAGTGAATTCAAAAGTAAAATTCTATGTACCGACTTGACAGAAAATCCTAGGAAGTTCTGGTCTTACGTTAAATCAGTAAGTGGCTCGAAACAGCATATCCAGACACTACGGGATGATGATGGCATTGAAACAGAGGATGACATGCGTAAAGCTGAAATACTAAACACCTTTTTCCAAAGCTGTTTCACAGAGGAAGACCGCACTGCAGTTCCTTCTCTAAATCCTCGCACAAACGAAAAAATGGCTGACATCGAAATAAGTGTCCAAGGAATAGAAAAGCAACTGGAATCACTCAATAGAGGAAAGTCCACTGGACCTGACGGGATACCAATTCGATTCTACACAGAGTACGCGAAAGAACTTGCCCCCCTTCTAACAGCCGTGTACCGCAAGTTCTAGAGGAACGGAGGGTTCCAAATGATTGGAAAAGAGCACAGATAGTCCCAGTCTTCAAGAAGGGTCGTCGAGCAGATGCGCAAAACTATAGACCTATATCTCTGACGTCGATCTGTTGTAGAATTTTAGAACATGTTTTTTGCTCGAGTATCATGTCGTTTTTGGAAACCCAGAATCTACCATGTAGGAATCAACATGGATTCCGGAAACAGCGATCGTGTGAGACCCAACTCGCTTTATTTGTTCATGAGACCCAGAAAATATTAGATACAGGCTCCCAGGTAGATGCTATTTTTCTTGATTTCCGGAAGGCGTTCGATACAGTTCCGCACTGTCGCCTGATAAACAAAGTAAGAGCCTACGGAATATCAGACCAGCTGTGTGGCTGGATTGAAGAGTTTTTAGCAAACAGAACACAGCCTGTTGTTATCAATGGAGAGACGTCTACAGACGTTAAAGTAACCTCTGGCGTGCCACAGGGGAGTGTTATGGGACCATTGCTTTTCACAATATATATAAATGACCTAGTAGATAGTGTCGGAAGTTCCATGCGGCTTTTCGCGGATGATGCTGTAGTATACAGAGAAGTTGCAGCATTAGAAAATTGTAGCGAAATGCAGGAAGATCTGTAGCGGATAGGCACTTGGTGCAGGGAGTGGCAACTGACCCTTAACATAGACAAATGTAATGTATTGCGAATACATAGAAAGAAGGATCCTTTATTGTATGATTATATGATAGCGGGACAAACATTGGTGGCAGTTACTTCTGTAAAATATCTGGGAGTATGCGTGCGGAACGATTTGAAGTGGAATGATAATATAAAATTAATTGTTGGTAAGGCGGGTACCAGGTTGAGATTCATTGGGAGAGTGCTTAGAAAATGTAGTCCATCAACAAAGGAGGTGGCTTACAAAACACTCGTTCGACCTATACTTGAGTATTGCTCATCAGTGTGGGATCCGTACCAGATCGGGTTGACGGAGGAGATAGAGAAGATCCAAAGAAGAGCGGCGCGTTTTGTCACCGGGTTATTTGGTAACCGTGATAGCGTTACGGAGATGTTTAATAAACTCAAGTGGCAAACTCTGCAAGAGAGGCGCTCTGCATCGCGGTGTAGCTTGCTCGCCAGGTTTCGAGAGGGTGCGTTTCTGGATGAGGTATCGAATATATTGCTTCCCCCTACTTATACCTCCCGAGGAGATCACGAATGTAAAATTAGAGAGATTAGAGCGCGCACGGAGGCTTTCAGACAGTCGTTCTTCCCGCGAACCATACGCGACTGGAACAGGAAAGGGAGGTAATGACAGTGGCACGTGAAGTGCCCTCCGCCACACACCGTTGGGTGGCGTGCGGAGTATAAATGTAGATGTAGATGTAGATGAAACGTTATAATAGAATGTAAGTTTTAGAATAATGAGGAAAATGATTGACACAGTTTGTTTTGTTAAACAGTTTCTTTTTTATGCAAAGTGTTGTAAAATATGGATTGGGAACAATGCAAATTTCTTTACTTAATTATTGTGATCACAAAGATTTACATATGTTTGCTCTCTATAGACATTGTTTTCATTGATCAAGGTACTCCATATATTATATTACACTTTAATAAGCAGTGCTGTTTTTTGGATGCTGACTTTCTGGAACTTACTAAAAGATAATTTCATACGAAAAACAGCTGTGTTGTATAATTGAGTTGTTATTGTTTTAAACTGGTCAACAGTTTTAACTGAACGTAAACTCGCATATATCTTATTTCAAAATATATAATCTTCAATTGTTTCAGAAGATGTTAAATAATAAACGTGAGGTGTAGTCACATAACACAATACTCCATACAGTGTATTGAGTAATAGGTTAAAATCGTGTATCGCATACTTGTGTAGGAAATCGAAGGCTTTTAGATTACACGCCCTCCTCTGCTCTATTCGCAAGTGGTACAAGGGCAGGACTGTTGGCAAACCTGTGCATGATAGATTTCTCATCGAGGTTTTTCCGTGTGAGGTATATGAAAGGAAGTTATACGAGTAAGTTGCTTCACACTATCTGCGACGGGGCCTGTCTTAATTTTACAGTAAAGCTCTTCGTGATGCACTTCAATTCTCTTGTAGGGTCTGGGGCTGAAGTTTGTTGGGCATATCCTTAACGGTTTCACCCTTACTAAATCAACCCGTGACGGAATGCGGCGGTGTTATGATCTTCCCTATTTCCTCTATTAATCCTACACACTAAGATGCCAGTCTGACGACCAATTCGCCTGCTCAAGTATCGCTCGAAATAGTAATAGACATTTGTGTCGTGGAATAAATACATTTTTATTTGAATATTTTAATGGATCCGTCTGGGCATCTGTTTTTTCTACAACTACTTTTATTTTACTGTCCGACATACATGCACAGCTGGCCGCTGTGGTCGAGCGGTTCTAGGTGCTTCAGTTCGGAATCACGCGGCTGCTACGGCCGCAGGTTCGATTCGTGCCTCGGGCATGGTTCAACTGGTTCTGAGCACTATGGGACTTAACATCTGTGGTCATCAGTACCGTAGAACTTAGAACTTCTTAAACCTAACTAACCTAAGGACATCACACACATCCATGCCCGAGGCAGGATTCGAACCAGCGACCGTAGCAGTCCCGCGGTATCGGACTGAGCGCCTAGAACCGCTACTCGGGCATGGATGTGTGTGATGTCCTTAGGTTAGTTAGTTCTGTGTCTAGGGGCTGATGACCTCAAATGTTAGGTCCCATAGCGCTTAGAGCCATACATGTACAGAAAATTGTTCTTTTGATTGCCAATTTCGGCCAATGGATGTAAAATAAAACTATTACGGTAATCGAAACAGAACTGAAATGAAAGTGTAGTTGATATCGTCTTCGTAGGCTGAGAGACTTCCGAAACGTCGTCACTGTGGAGTGAATGTGCTGATTACGTGCTGATTTATTTTTAGGACTCGATGAATCTAGGCACTGTAAGCGGTTCTTCTTTTGCAGATCTGTCGTGTCTAAGAAGTCGCTGGATTAGGAGCGCTAGACACTTATCTTGGATGGAAAGATCATGCTTTGAATTGATGTTAACGCGAATGTGGAATATTCACTTAATAAGTGCTCCGTAGGTGGTTCAAGTCGCTTGTCTACTCAATATACGCAGACTGAGCGTGCAGTAGTGGTTCAGCAGCTACGAGAATCTGTCGCCTAGCTTTCGTCTGAGGAAAAGAGTGACGTGCCGTTTGCAGATGGTAGTGCTTCTCGGTGAATCGATTTGGACCATCTGTTGTTTCGGCGAGAAAGTGGGAGTGAGAATGTCCAACTGGGATCCACTGACGAAGTGTCTCTAAATTCGTCGCCAGTGGACATGTGGAATCGCCTTGGAATGGACTGCCTCGTAAATTTTACAGTGAAATCGGGAAGAGCAAACCAGTTTGAGTTGTGATCATTGAGTGGTCGAGCTCGACTCGAGGTGCAGAGCATCACTGTAGGTCGACAGTGGGCGATTGGGACAAGATTCTGTTTCAGGAGTAAGACCGTCCTGAAACAAGTCCTAAATTCACCAGTGGATCAACTTTGGCAGTGCACTTGTGTTTTGGCCCCAGTTTGGCTATCAGCAGGAGGTGGTGCAGTGTCTGGTGACACGTTGGCGGTAGATTGTACCCGGAAGGACAACCGCCCACTGGTGCTGGCTTTCGACACCAAATCCTGGGATCCCCAGTGAGTCAACTTTGGGACTACACTCGCGATTTGGTTATCTGCGGGAGGTGGTGCAGTGTCGGGTGAGGGTGTGATGGTGGTCGTGGAGTGCTGGTGCCGGGGGAGGAGGCGCCGGTGACGCGATGCGGACCGCCGGGTGCCCGCCGTGCGCAGACCTGGGGGCGAAGCTGCGCTGCCGCGTCTGCGAGCGTCTGCAGCAGCAGCAGCACCAGCAGCTGGTGGGCCTGGGGCTCGGCCTGGGCCACCCCCTGCTGCTGCCGCCCCCGCCCGCCCCCGCCGCCCCCGCGGCCGCGCCTCCGCTCAGGGACATGCTGCTCGCCGCCTACCTGCTCAGAGGTGAGTCCGACCACGACCACAGCCTCAGGCCTGCCAGTGGAGAGGCTACTCGAGGAATGGTACCATTATAAACATTGGGTCAGGGCCTTTCGTACTGACGTTAACACATGAATAAATTTGTTTGCATCCATAAATTGTTCTGGTTTTACTCGCCATCTACCTGTTCGGCAATGAGTTCAACCATGCCCACTCCACTGCCACCATCCTGGCATCAGGGTTGTTCCCTCTCTAACAATACCACCACTTGCAAAGTAGGTTAGAAATCAGATTAATAATGTTGCTCACGCAGCATATGTTCGCTTTATCGGGCAACAACGAAGTTATTGACTGTGGATGGTATCGTCAAAACGGAAATAATGAAGTCACTGTAAAAACAAACTGCCTATTGGCTTCTGTCTCGGGTTCTTCGGCCAACGTTCACAGAGACAGAAGCCAATAGGCAGTTTGTCAACAAGTGGCCACGAAAGCCTTAACAATCACAGTAAAAAGTCATTAATTTTGGCACTTATCTTGAATGGATTCCCACGTAGATTTCGTCGAAGTTGTTATGGCTAATCTTGTTGGTTCTAGGGTGATTCCACTTTGACTGCTAGAAGGTCGAGATCTGTATTTTAGCAATATTTGAAGACCTAACAAATGCGTTCTTCAGGAAGTTCTTAATGACCAAACAGTCCCAGATCAGAACAGTGATATGGTAGAAATAATTTTTGACTTGGTGTTCACGATCCACATTTTTATTAAACTTCTTGTAAATATACTTCTTCTTAATTGTCACATCATCAGGAAAAAAATGTTCAAATGTGTGCGAAATCTTATGGGACTTAACTGCTAAGGCCGTCAGTCCCTAAGCTTACACACTACTTAACCTAAATTATCCTAAGACACACACACACACACCCATGCCCGAGGGAGTACTCGAACCTCCGCCGGGACTAGCCGCACAGTCCGTGACTGCAGCGCCTCAAACCGCTCGGCTAATCCCACGCGGCCATCATCAAGAAAACAGTTTTGTATCAATCTTCATATATTTAATTTCCACTTTAACCAAACACAAGACTTGGCTGTTCTTTTACAAAGAGAAATAACAATTTAACTTCTGCAAAGTGAAACAGAGACTGCTCTGTGCGCATTCGCGCCAAAACGGTTACAAGTAAGTCAAAGATTATGACAGTCCCACAGAAATGAATACACACAAGAACCATATCACTGTAATATATCGATACGTCGGAGTACCTATACATTAATAAAACCAAATGTGAATATTATCACGAAAATATGTCTGTTACTTCGCAGAAAAGTAGTACGATATTACTGGTATCGAGAACTGGGGTTGGAGTGCCGTAATGGTCACGTAAATAACCATTACACCGCGGAGAGGCTACTCGAGGAAAGTCTCTCTAACAACTCCAGGGTCTGAACTTTCACACTGGCGGTAACAGAGGAATTTCTCTCGCAACTTCTGTCTCCACACATTTTGTTGTGATCTGCAGTTCGAGGAATGCTTTGATACAGCTGTCCTGCGCAATTTGTTTTGTGTCTGTGTTGGCAGTGTTTCCGTCGATCTTTCGTCTGGTGTGATGCAGTGCCCTTCAGCTAACTCTCCTGCGCTAACGTATTCATCTGAAACTGGCACGCCCTTGATTATTCGTGGGATGTAGTCCAATATCTGTCTCCCCCGACAGTTTTTACCTTCTACACAGGTCCCTGAAGTACCACGAAATATTTTCTCTCAAGCCTTCAGACATATCCCGCTATCTACTCTGTATTTCGTTTCATTGTTTTACATACGTTTCTTCTCTCGCTGATTCTGCTGAGGACTTCCTCATTTCCTACTGTCTTAGTACATTTAATTCTCAGCATCATTCTGTAACACAGCGCCACAAGCGTTTCGATTCTCTACCTTTCCGGGTCCATGATGTACATCCGTACGGTGCCGCATTCCAGACGTACATTTTCAGTAATTCTTTCTCAAATTGAGGGTTACTTAGGTACTACTAAACTTCTTTTGGCCAGTAATTCCCTGTTTGCCTGTGCTGCTCTGCTTTTTATGTCCTCCTTTCTCGACCATCATCTGTTATTGTGCTTCCAGAGTAGAATTTCTGCACTTCATTTTCTTCATGGTCCTCAGTTCTTATGATACTCATCTTTAATCTTGTTTCCGCTAGTCCTCATCACATCCGTGTTTCTTTGGTTTACTACCGGTCCATACACTGTGCTCATTAGACTGTTCAACCCCCAAAAAATGTCTTGAAGCTTTCCTCGAAATAATTACAAAAATAAACGTGCCCATTGAATCTTATCATTGATATCCTTTCACCCTGAACCGCTGCTGAACTTTTGTTTTATCCCCGTCACTGCTTATTCGATGCAGATACTGAACTGTAGGGGGAAAGACTACATTCGTGCCTTGCGCCCATATTAACCTGCTAACTTTCTCTTCGCCTTCCTTCCTTATTGGTCCCTCTCGATTCTTGCAAATATTGCATATTACCTGTACTTCCCTATAGCTTACACATATTTTTCTGACAATTTCCTTTACAACCTGCTTAGTGCAGTCACGCCTTGGTCAAACTATTTTTACTCACTTCCCTCCGTTGCCAAATACACTATTCTTTGATGTCTCATAAAGGTCTTTTTACTCCAATGCGATGAAATGCCTCTTCATTTGTTATCCAATCTACCCATAAAACAGGTAGCATTCTTCTCTAACACCATGTTTCAGAATCTCCTCTTCCATCTGCGTTCGTATTGCGTATCGTCCAAGTTTAACTTCCGGAAAGACTGCGTTCCATACACTGTCAAAACGACTATGTAGCACATTATCAATTGCTATGGATAGACTTCTGTACATGGCAGCCAGAACAGTGATGATGTTTTCATATTCGTGACGGTACTGCTGTATATTTTATATACTAGCTGAGTACCTGGCACTGCATAGGTACGTTTCGTTTTAAGTTATATTAGTCCACCTCCTCCTTTCCCCCCTCCCCCCTCTCTGTCAATTTCTTCTCCACCTGTTTTTCCATCTACTCTCTCCCCCCCCCCTGCCCACCCATCTCCCACACGCATCATTCTCTGTTCATCTCCTCGTCCTTGTGTCCCTGTTTCTTTCTTCTGCTTACCTTCCTATGTCCATCTCCTCTCCTCCCTGTCCATTTCTCCTCTCCTCCCTGTCCATTTCTCCTCCCCTGTTCTCTCTCCATCTCCTCTTTTCGTCTCTCCCTGCCCGTCTCTTCTTTTCCTCTCCATCTCCTCCTCTCTCCATCTCCTATTCTCTGCCTGTCCATCTCATCTCCTCTTCTCTTCTCTCCCTGTCCATCTCGTCTTCTCCTCTCTTCTCTTCCTGGCCATCTCCTTCCCCCTCCTCTCTCTCTCTCTCTCTCTCTCTCTCTCTCTCTCTCTCTGTGCCGCACGATGATCTAATTTTGTAGGTACTTTCTACGACATATGTGGATTCTGTCTGCCAAATGTGTTGCGAATAGTGTTAGTATCAAAGAAGTAATTAATTCAAACATTATGCACGATGCAACATCTAATCTAAAGTAGCTGGACAGCACTATGTGATGCGGAATTGACCACCAGATGTCGCGAGAGGAGGACTCGGCAGTGTAAAAGAAGGCGGGGAGGTCTCTGTTATCAGTAGAGAAGAAATAACAGTAGGCAGGAGAGCTCAGTGACTCCACACTGGGACTAGGCATTGTATGTCACCTGAATCACAAACCGAACACGGACATTCCAAGGCTTCTAGAGCTGCCCAAGTGGACTTTCGTTGATGGCACCCTGAAGCAGAAACGCGAAGAAACAAGCACGGCCGAACCAAGACGTGGCACACCTCATGTACTGACGGAAATGGACCGTCGAACATTGCGGAGAGTGGTTGTAAAATGTCGCATGAAATCAAAAGGAAAAAATCACTCGTGATTTACGAAGTGCGACCAACGGTCCAGCTAGCCCAGTGACAAAGTCAAAAACTATGGGGTCCAATAGTCGGGCAGCTGCTCAGAAGCCACACATTTCTGTGGTCAGTGTTCCACAGTCACTCATTGAAAGTGTCCCCGGTAGAGCTCAAGCCATCACAAATGCTAAGGGTGCACTTGCCCCATCTTAACTTGAGGTGGTGATACGTTGAGGTGGTGTTGCCTTGCAGTGGTGGTGCCTTGAGGTGGTGTTGCCTTGAGGTGGTGTTGCCTTGAGGTGGTGTTGCCTTGAGGTGGTGTTGCCTTGAGGTGGTGTTGCCTTGAGGTGGTGTTGCCTTGAGGTGGTGTTGCCTTGAGGTGGTGTTGCCTTGAGGTGGTGGTGCCTTGAGGTGGTGGTGCTTTGAGGTGGTGTTGCCTTGAGGTGATGTAAAGAGCGACGCCAGTGGACACTGGATGACTGTAAACGCGTGAATTTGGACGACGAATCACGCTGTAGTCTGTGTTAATCTGGTTGAGAGGTTTTGGGTTTGGCGAATGCCATCACGTGCAGTGCCAGCAGTGAATTGCGGAGGAGCTGTTGACACGGCACAGCTGTGTTTTACGTGGTTACTGTGTGGTCATCTTATTGCGTTAAGAAAACGCCAATTGCAGAAAGATATGAAATCATATTACATTGTGTACAGCGTGCAGAGGCTGATGGTGTGCATCTGCATGACAACGCGCCCTGTCATAAAGTTTCATCAGAGAGGCAATAGTCAGTGGGCAGTGAAGTGAACTAGGTTGGTCAGAGTCCCGGACTGAGCCCAGTGGAACACGTTTGGGATCGGTGAGAGCATCAGACCCCGCCATCATTACCTTCTGTGGTTTCGGGAGAATGGGCTATCGTTCCTCCACACTCACTCAGCCACCTCATTGAAAGTGTCCCCAGTAGAGTTTAAGCCATCATACAGGCGAAGGGAACAACTGCCCCATGTTAACTTCCAGTGATAGGCGTCCAGATAATTTTGATCAGGTAGTGGACAATAGTCCAGTGAATAAAGGAAACACGAACAATATAACAAAATAGAACTGCAAACAGGACTAATTGGCATTATCAATCATCTCTTATAAGGAGCCAAAGTAGGAAAACAGCAATCAAATCTACTGTCTACAAAATAATGCCAGGGAAGGTATCAGCTGTAAGGCGTGCCTCTGCTTAAGGCTTGTTTACCTCTCAAACGACGATAAATTTAAAATTCTCCTTCGTCTCCGCGTGGAAATAAACGGAGCTAAAAGAAAAAAACAGACGATATGGCTGAAAAAAAAAAGCTGCCCCATCATCCCACTGTCTCCCTTGAACAGTGAGGAAGAAAGGGGGGGAAAAAAGCCTGTGTACTTCGATTCAGTTGAAAGTTTAACCTCCAGAGTCTCCAGAGTTGGCTGCCGTGGGAACAAAGTGTTGGTTTTGACAGACGTTGCCGTTGACCGGACCTCATATTATTTGTTTATTTATTTATTTATTGCAAATTTAAAGAACTGTTACTTCATATTTTAAAACAGGTCGAACACATTGTAGTATTCATTTGTCATCTTTTTGTAGTTTCTTTAGTTTTGTTTCAATTTGCAACATTAGACAAAGAATAATACTTTTTTTAAAATAAGTTATTTGATGTTGAATTATAAATCAAATTTTGTTACCTTAAGAAGAAAGAGAAAAACGTGATAGGATAGATTAGCGATTTGTTAGTGCCATCACGGAGAGTAATTAGCGGTGAATACCTCGGAATGGTTTCTTCGAGCTGTCGACCGCATCACAGCAAAATAGTTTATAGTCAGTAGTAGACAACTGGCATTGCTAATCTCGTGCATCAACATTGGGTGGTCATCCGTGTACAACATTGAGTGCTTTCTTGGCTCTATTCTAGCATTCATTATGTCCTTAACTATTATTTGAGTGACATGCACAAATTATCAGTGCATTTTGGCTTCCTATGCCTTCATAATCCTAGGTGTGTTACCTGCTGTTACATCTCGCCTTCTTCAGTCTCTTGTTCCGCTTCGGTCTCACTGCTTTCGCTGTCACTGTGCGTGTGGCTGTCCAGCCTTCGGAGATCATCGTGGCGCTGCATGTAGGCATGCCTTTCGTGTCGTGTCTGCAGGTTCTCTTATATCTTGTTTCTGAAATGTTTTTGTTAATGCATTTAGTTGTGCCCATTGTTCTACGTCTCTTATTGCAGTACCTACACAATGAAGCGCCAAAGAAACTGGTATAGGGATCCGTATTCAAATGTACGTATATGTAAACACAGCAGAATACGGCGCGTCGGTCGGCAAACGCCTACATAGGATAAAAAGTGTCTGGTGCAGCTCTTAGATGGGTTACTGCTGCTACAACGGCAGGTTATCAATATTTAAGTGAGTTTCAACGTAGTGTTATAGTCGGCGCACAAGCGATGGGACACAGCATCTCGGAGGTAGTGATCAAGTGGGGATTTTCCCGTACTACTATTTCACGGGAGTACCGTGAAATCAGCAGTCTGGTAAAACATCAAATCTCTGACGTCGCTGTACCCGGAAAAAATCCTGCAAGAACGGGACCAACGACGACTGAAGAGAATCGTACAATGCGACGGAAGTGCAACCCTTCCGCAAATTTCTGCAGATTTCAGTGCTGGGCCGTGAACAAGTGTCAGCGTGCGAACCATTCAACGAAACATCATCGATATGGGCTTTCGGAGCCGAAGACCCACTCGTGTACCCTTGACGACTGCACGACACAAAGCTTTACGCCTCGCCTGGGCCCGTCAACACCGACATTGGACTGTTGATAACTGGAAATACACTCCTGGAAATTGAAATAAGAACACCGTGAATTCATTGTCCCAGGAAGGGGAAACTATTGACACATTCCTGGGGTCAGATACATCACATGATCACACTGACAGAACCACAGGCACATAGACACAGGCAACAGAGCATGCACAATGTCGGCACTAGTACAGTGTATATCCACCTTTCGCAGCAATGCAGGCTGCTATTCTTCCATGCAGATGATCGTAGAGATGCTGGATGTAGTCCTGTGGAACAGCTTGCCATGCCATTTCCACCTGGCGCCTCAGTTGGACCAGCGTTCGTGCTGGACGTGCAGACCGCGTGAGACGACGCTTCATCCAGTCCCAAACATGCTCAATGGGGGACGGATCCGGAGATCTTGCTGGCCAGGGTAGTTGACTTACACCTTCTAGAGCACGTTGGGTGGCACGGGATACACGCGGACGTGCATTGTCCTGTTGGAACAGCAAGTTCCCTTGCCGGTCTAGGAATGGTAGAACGATGGGTTCGGTGAGGGTTTGGATGTACCGTGCACTATTCAGTGTCCCCTCGACGATCACCAGTGGTGTACGGCCAGTGTAGGAGATCGCTCCCCACACCATGATGCCGGGTGTTGGCCCTGTGTGCCTCGGTCGTATGCAGTCCTGATTGTGGCGCTCACCTGAGGGCGCCAAACACGCATACGACCATCATTGGCACCAAGGCAGAAGCGACTCTCATCGCTGAAGACGACACGTCTCCATTCGTCCCTCCATTCACGCCTGTCGCGACACGACTGGAGGCGGGCTGCACGATGTTGGGGCGTGAGCGGAAGACGGCCTAACGGTGTGCGGGACCGTAGCCCAGCTTCATGGAGACGGTTGCGAATGGTTCTCGCCGATACCCCAGGAGCAACAGTGTCCCTAATTTGCTGGGAAGTGGCGGTGCGGTCCCCTACGGCACTGCGTAGGATCCTACGGTCTTGGCGTGCATCCGTGCGTCGCTGCGGTCCGGTCCCAGGTCGACGGGCACGTGCACCTTCCGCCGACCACTGGCGACAACATCGATGTACTGTGGAGACCTCACGCCCCACGTGTTGAGCAATTCGGCGGTACGTCCACCCGGCCTCCCGCATGCCCACTATACGCCCTCGCTCAAAGTCCGTCAACTGCACATACGGTTCACGTCCACGCTGTCGCGGCATGCTACCAGTGTTAAAGACTGCGATGGAGCTCCGTATGCCACGGCAAACTGGCTGACACTGACGGCGGCGGTGCACAAATGCTGCGCAGCTAGCGCCATTCGACGGCCAACACCGCGGTTCCTGGTGTGTCCGCTGTGCCGTGCGTGTGATCATTGCTTGTACAGCCCTCTCGCAGTGTCCGGAGCAAGTATGGTGGTTCTGACACACCGGTGTCAATGTGTTCTTTTTTCCATTTCCAGGAGTGTATGTTGCCTGGTCGGGCGAGTCACGTTTCAAATTGTGTCGAGCGGATGGACATGAATCTCTGTTAAGCTGCTGGACGCTCTATAATTGTGTGAGACGTGTGCAGTTGGAGTGATAAGGGACTCCTTGTACGTCTAGATACGACTGTGACAGGTGACACGCACGTAAGCATCCTGTCTGATCACCTGCGTCCATTCATGTCCATTGTGCATTCCGACGGAATTGGGAAATTCCGGCCTGACAATGAGACACCCCACACGTCCAGGGTTGCTATAGAGTGGCTCCAGGAACACTTTTCTGAGTTTAAAGACTTCCGCTGGCCACCAAACTCCCGACATATGTACAGTATTGAGCATATCTGGAATGCCTTGCAACCTGCTGTTCAGAAGAGGTCTCCAGTCCCTCGTACTCTTACAGATTTCTGAACAGCCCTGCAGGAGTCCTGTTGTCAGTTCCCTCCAACACTACTTGAGACATTAGTCGAGTCCATGCCACTCGTGTTGCGGCACTTCTGCGTGAGGTGCACCAGTTTCTTTGGGTCTTCAGTGTATGTATTTCTGTTTGTTTGTAGTCTTGTGTGGTGTACGGCTATTGTTGGGTATTGCACGCAGAAGAAACCAATGTGTTGTGTGGTACCTTTCTCCCCGCATGTCGATGTTGGCGTCTATCTGAGTCGTGCGGTTCACATCCGTGGGATAAGGTCCGTGTCCAGCTGAGAAATGTACCATACCGCAGCTGGTATGGTTAACTAAGAAATGTTGCCGATAATGAAACGGGGAAGATGGGCTGAAGCGCATCGACTCTCACGCCATTTCGGTGCTGGTGAATGAGAAACATAAGAAACCTTGAGCAGCCATACAGTCCGGAAGCGTTTCCTCGCCATCGGTGGATAAGCCATCTACCTGCTAGGGTGGCTCCGCTCACGGGGCACAGAGGTGAGATGACTGCTGCCTGCAGGCAGAAGAGGCCACCGGCCCACGGGCAGAGAGCTGCGTGTGCCCTCGGCGAACTGCGCGCAAACCGGTCGAGGGCGGCGTGTCTTAATGCGCGGCTGTCTGCCACCGCAACAGGTTGTCACGGCGATCGCAACACACGACAGCGGCCGGAAGTTCCCACTCTTATCGCACAGCTGCTGTATTCTGCAGTAAAAGGGGTACCACAGTCTCATGGCGAATACGTTCCTGCAATAGCTCCAAGCTTAACACACTTAACATGACCTACTAACCTTGAAACTTCCCGGCAGATTAAAACTGTGTGCCGGACCGAGACTCGAACTCGGGACTTTTGCCTTTCGCGGGCAAGTGCTCTACCGACTGAGCTACCCAAGCACGACTCACGCCCCGTCCTCACAGCCTTACTTCTGCCAGTACCTCGTCTCCTACCTTGCAAACTTTGCAGAAGCTCTCCTGCGGACCTTGCAGAACTAGCACTCCTGAAAGAAAGCCATAGCCGGGGCGACGGGTCGTAAGTCGTGCTTGGGTAACTCAGTCGGTAGAGCACTAGCCCGCGAAAGGCAAAGGTCCCGAGTTAGACTCTCGGTCCGGCACACAGTTTTAATCTGCCAGGAAGTTTCATATCAGCGCACACTCCGCTGCAGAGTGAAAATCTCATTCCTACTAAACTTGCTTAAACAAACAGTTGGCATCCGAGCCCCGTTACAAAAGTTAAATCTGGAGGATCCAGCGGCGGATGATGTAATCATGCCTGATAATGCGCAGTTCTGTATAAGAGCCATCTCTGCTTTTGTAATTTACGATCCGTGCACCCAAGGAAAAAACAATTACATGAGAAGCAGGTCTTAAAAGAATAATTTGGCCTGCAGAGTTGAGATATGATCTAGGAACACAATTTTAAGTGGGATTAATATTAATATGTAATCATTTCTATCTTCAGAACTCCTCATAATTAATTTAACTTAATGGCCACCATAGCATGTGCTTCTCTGTAATGACCGATTCGAACTCTTTACAAAAAATGGATACATAACGTGGGCGAACATAAGAACATAACCAGAGATATACATTTAATATCTGATTTCACACTGATGTGACGGAGGTCTTGCGACACCTCCAAACGTCTTGTCGGACCCGCTGTTGCCCGGCGTAGCGCAGGAACTCGACATGGCATCCAGTCAAGGCATCGTACAAATTTGCCTGCAGAAATGCTGAGCCATGAGCTTCTACATCTGTCCAGAACTGCGAAAGTGTTGCTGGTGAAGGATTTTGCGAACGAACTGACCTCTCGACTATGTTCCATAAATGTTCGATGGGATTCATGTCAGGCGATTTGGGTGGCCAAATCCTTCGCTCGAATCGGCCCGAATTTCTTCAAACCAGTCGCGAACAATTGTGTCCTTTCGACATGGCGCATTATCATCCATCGTTGTTTCGGAACATGAAGTTCATGAATGGCTGCAGATCCTCTCCCAGTAGACGAACATAACCATTTCCAGCCAATGATCGGTTCTGTTGTACCGGAGAACACAGCCCATTCCATGTAAAGAAAGCCCACGCCATTATGGAGCCACCACCAGCTTGCACAGTGACCTGTTGACTACTTCGGTCCATGGCGTCTTGTGGTGTGCGCCACACTCGAAACGTGCCATCAGCTGTTACCAATCGATATCGGGACCCAGCTGACCAGGCCACGGTTTTCCACTTGTCTAGGGGCCAATCGATGTGGTCAGGAACCCAGCAGAGGCGTTGCAGGCGATGTCGGGCCGTTAACAAAAGCACTCGCGTCGTTCGTCTGCTCTGATAGCCCATTAACGCCACATTTGGCCGCACTGTCCAACGGATACGTTCGTTGTACATCCAACATTAATCTGTGCCGTTACCTAGCGCAGTGTTGCTTGTCTGTCACCACCGACAACTCTACGCAAACACCGTTGCTCTCGGTTGTTAAGTGGGGACCGTCGGCCACTGCGTTGTCCGTGGTGAGAGGCAATGCCTGAAATGTGGTACTCTCGGCACACTCTTGTCACTGTGGAAATCAGGATATCGAATTCTCTAACTATTTCCTAAATGGAATGTACCATGCATCTAGTTCCAACGATTACGACGCGACGTAGTGCTGCAGCTCGACGTGGCGTGGACGCAACAAGTTGCTGGAAAAACCCTGCATGCTGCTTCTATAGGCGTCCATAATTGAGAAACTGTTGCCAGGGCAGGATTTTGTACACTAACTGACCTCTCGGTTATGTCCCATAGATGTTCGATGGGATTCATGTCGGGTTATCTGGGTGGCGAAATCATTCGCTCGATGTATCCAGAATGTCCTTCAAACCAATCGCAAACAATTCTTGTCCGGTGTCGTTGCGCATTGTTGTCTATAAAAGACCCATCGTTGTTTGGGAACATGAAGTACATGAATGGCTGAAAATGGTCTTCAGGTAGCCGAACATAACCATTTACAATCAGTGATCGGTTCATTTGGACCAGATGACCCGATCCATTCCATGTAAACAAAGGCCCATGCCAATGTGGAACCACCAGCAGCTTGCACAGTGCCTTACTTACAACCTGAGTCCGTGGCTTCGTGGAGTCTGCACCACACTCGAAACGTTTTCTGTCAGATCTTACCTACTAAAACGGAGACTCACCTGACCTACCCACAGTTCTCCAGACGTCTAGGAGGACCCAGCCGATATGGTGACGGGTCCAGGAGATGCGCTGCAGGCGATGTGATGCTAGCAAAGCCACTCGTGTCGATCGTTTGCTTCCATAACCCATTAACGCCAAATTTCGCCGCACTGCCCTAACGCGTTGATTTCTGCGGCTATTTAACGTAGTGTTGCTTGTCTGTTAGCACTGACAACTCCACGCAAACGCCACTACTCTCTGTCTCTTTATGCCCACTGCGTTGTCCGTGGTGAGAGGTAATGCGTGAAATTTGGTATTTTCGGCTTACTCTTGGCACTATGAATCTTGGAATATACAATTCCCAAGCAATTTCCGAAATGTAACGTCCCATGTGTCTAGCTCTAACTACCATTCCGCGTTCTAAGTCTGTTAATTCCTGTTCTGCGGCTATAATCAAGTCGGAAATAAGAATGAGATTTCCTCTCTGCAGCGGAGTGTGCGCTGAAATGAAACTTCCCGGCAGATTAAAACTGTGTGCCGGACCGAGACTCGGACTCGGGACCTTTGCCTTTCGCGGGCAAGTGCTCTACCAACTGAGCTACCCAAGCACGAGTCATGACCCGCTCTCGCAGCTTCAATTCTGCCAGCACCTCGTCGCCTAGCTTCCAAACTTCAGAGAAGCTCTCCTGCCAACCTTGCAGAACTAGCACTCCTGGAAGAAAGGATGTTGCAGAGACATGGCTTAGCCACAACCTGGGGGATGTTTCCGGAATGAGTTCGAGTCTCGGTCCGGCACACAGTTTTAATCTGCCAGTAAGTTTCAAGTCGGAAGCCTTTCCACATGGACCACCTAAATGCTAATGTCAGCTCCGGCAATGCACTGCCCTTTCATACCTAGTGCGCGCGGTACCACCTGTACATGTATATGTGCATATCGCTATTCCGCGACTTCTGTCACATCAGTACATGTTACTTCAGGTTGTGGTTACTCATTCAGTTAGTACTTTAACATTTTTATTAAAAATTTGCCACATAATACCTATCAACCATCAGAGGCAATAAGCGCAGATGATCGTGTCCTCGTGGCTGTTGTGAACGCCAGCGTTCGTTTCCCGTACTCGTTGGAAAGGGCTTTTATCCAGCATGGAGACGATCTACTGGACGTGGCGTAATTCTTCTAAATGGGCTGCATTTACTGGCTTCCATCCTGGCTTAAGAGCCAGTGACTTTCCCATTACGGCAGATTGCCTTCGAGCACCTGTTGCGAATCAACATTCATCTCTGGCAGGAGGTATCTCTCTGATGAAGACTGCTGTGAATGGGAGGTGAATTTGCCAGTGGAAACGCTTTTGTTCCAGAGTTATATCGGCTGCAAAGGGATATGTGTTAAAACAAATTTCGTGGTGATGCTCGGAGTTCGAAGAAAATCAGTAATCTGCCCCGTTGTCAAGAGGCGGGTTGTAGGCCCTCTGAGGTAGCGGTCATGTTTTAAGAGCGTACGTGGGTGTATCAGCTCAGGAGTGAGAAATCCCACGTAATCTGTGAAGTTGCTTTATTTATTTATTTTATTTTGAGCCATCGGTCTTCGGGCTGGCCTGATGCGGCTTGCCACGAATTACTATCCAGTGCGTACCACTTCATTTCACAGTAGCACTTGTACCTTACGTCATTAATTATTTGTTGGGTGTTCTCCAATCTTGATTGAAATACAACACCTGGACAATTATTTCGTGTAGAAAACCATCACTGGTGACAAAATGAGCGTACCACAGAACGACCAAGTGCAGAAATTCACATGAAGCGTGAACACCTCTGACGACAATAGACACATTCAAGACACTGTGCTGTTCCATTTGAACAGTATCCCAAAGGACTTTTGTGACTGTTTCACATGGTAGTCGGAACACATTATGCGTTTTAGTCAACCGGAGAGACTATGTACAGTCGTGGACAAAACGAGCGAGACCCCTCGCCTTTTCGTTATGCTGATCCGCACGGCTTTAAAGTCTGCTACACAGCATAACAGGCAAGGCGACGAAGTGATACCAACATACTATGTACAGGCGTGAAATTGACAAACTATCTGAACTTTTTTAGGCTGTTCTCAATAATTTGTAAGACTATATTAATGCTGATTAGTGTGTTAAACACAACACGTAAATATAAGACAGAACTGAAAGAAGAAACGCTAATTGGTATGACCTGTACCAAAAAAAAAAAATGAATTTCAACTTATCGACAAAACACAACTGTTTTAGTAAGAGAAAGAACCCGAGATCGTTACGAATTAGCAAAATATTATCCGCATTCGGCCGCGAAACGGTCAGTGTCAACGTCCAGACCAGTCATACTGGATTACCGTTGCTGATCTACCATGAAAATGTGCAAATTTAGCAATGCGTGAAGATTCATAACGAAATTCAGTTAAAAATCATTCAGTCAATTCCATTATTGACAGAAGCGGAAAAAGTAGGCAGTAACATGTATGAAATTCTACAAGAGTGTCATATTGACACTCACAGGGCGCCAGTACAGAATAAAGGTAGCTATGAAACGTATTGGGGGCGCGAGAATTTCTTAAAATTGCTTTACTGATATTCTACCTCTGCCTCCATCGAGATTAGAACCTAAAACAAACCAGACTTTCCTTTCACTACGCTAGCAGACAACGCAGGCAAACAGCCCTCTGTTATTACCCCAGACATGAATAAGCCGGCAATTTCGCGATGAAAATGGCAAAATGACTCACTTCCCGCGCCCGGGTTCCCGGGTTCGATTCCCGGCGGGGTTCCCGGGTTCGATTCCCGGCGGGGTCAGGGATTTTCTCTGCCTCGTGATGACTGGGTGTTGTGTGATGTCCTTAGGTTACTTAGGTTTAAGTAGTTCTAAGTTCTAGGGGACTGATGACCATAGATGTTCCAAGTCCCATAGTGCTCAGAGCCGTTTGAACCAGTTTTTTGGCAAAATGATCTGCAGTTTCTGTTGCACAGAGCTTTCTGGACACAAAAACATGAATTTTCTACCTTTATGTCACCGCTTATGTGACAATCATTAGGGATGTTTATCGAAATAACAAAATACTGTTATTAGAGAGTAAATTTAGTAGGATAATTCAGCGCCACCCCAGGAAATAAACGGCTACATAGCTGCCAAACGTATTCTACACTGTTTCGAATTCTCCACTAGACTCTCCACAGCCAGAAAACGTTCATTAGCCGAAGTGTGTCTTAAGCTAGCTAGCAATGAGAACGTTCGCACTTCTAAAACGCGGTGGCATCAATACTAGGATGTGAATTACCACGTGTATTGGCAAATGGATTCTATTTGCATTCCTGTAAACGTGATTTGGATCGAAAGCGTAGCTACGATTAATATGCTGATGTATCGACTGCAACTAGAACATTTCGAATAAAGAGTAGGGGCTGTTATTTATGCGGCCCTCATCTTCACTAGCTGTCGTAGCTGTTTTCGTTGTTAGGATTTCGTCACCTAAACCAGTATAAACGGAACCCTACTAGTCTCACTTTCTTGACCGTCTATCGGCCTACCCAACCCTTAAAACCCGTTCACCTCCAGAACGGGTGGACTTAATAAGCGGAAATGCATCGCACTTCTTGCGGTAACCGGTCCCTTAGTGGTGTAAAAAAAGTGAGCTTCTATGTCAAAGCAATCTAAAGATATGGCCGTTTATGTAAAGAAAATTTACGTGAAAAGTCAAAAAATGGCTCCAAGAACTATGCGACCAAAACGCTTATGCCACCAGCCCCTAGCCCTAGAACTACCTAAACCAACGTACCCTAACACACATCCACGCCCCGGGGAAGGATTCGAACTGAGGGCGCAAGGAGGCGTGCGATCCGCGATATGACGCCGTTGAAAGCACGGCTAACCCCGCCGGCAAGCTGCTAATATCATCTGATGTTGCTAACAAGTTATTTACTTCTGGTGAATGATTTTCTCCGTAGTTCCTTTAAGATAGAATAACTAAAATATATTTGATGCTACGGAAGGCGAAGGACGCCTAATTCATTTCCCTCTCTCTATTTGTGATGTTAGATTCCATCATAGGAATTTATGTGCGCAGCATTGCTGCAATACAGACGTTCAAATTATCCGATTTCTGTAATTTCATTTCGATACCAGATCGTTCTAATCGGATTCAGCCAGGCAGTCTTAATGTGGATAACCGACTACGACTCTCATCATATGATAGACCGGGTAAACCACATTCTTAATCGGACTGTTGAATATAGATCACTAATCTCACAGGGCCTGAATTCTTAAACCCTGTGCAAAATAATAATCCAATGTGCTTATTACAAATACAGAGTTATTACAAATGATTGAAGCGATTTCACAGCTCTACAATAACTTATTTGAGATATTTTCACAATGCTTTGCACACACATACAAAAACTCAAAAAGTTTTTTTAGGAATTCACAAATGTTCGATATGTGCCCCTTTAGTGATTCGCAGACATCAAGCCGATAATCAAGTTCCTCCCACACTCGGCGCAGCATGTCCCCATCAATGTGTTCGAAAGCATCGTTGATGCGAGCTCGCAGTTCTGACACGTTTCTTGGTAAAGGAGGTTTAAACACTGAATCCTTCACATAACCCCACAGAAAGAAATCGCATAGGGTTAAGTCGGGAGAGCGTGGAGGCCAAGACATGAATTGTTGATCATGATCTCCACCACGACCGATCCATCGGTTTTCCAATCTCCTGTTTAAGAAATGCCGAACATCATGATGGAAGTGCGGTGGAGCACCATCCTGTTGAAAGATGAAGTCGGCGCTGTCGGTCTCCAGTTGTGCCATGAACCAATTTTCCAGCATGTCCAGATACACGTGTCCTGTAACGTTTTTTTCGCAGAAGAAAAGGGGGCCGTAAACTTTAAACCGTGAGATTGCACAAAACACGTTAACTTTTGGTGAATTGCGAATTTGCTGCACGAATGCGTGAGGATTCTCTACCGCCCAGATTCGCACATTATGTCTGTTCACTTCACCATTAAGAAAAAATGTTGCTTCATCACTGAAAACAAGTTTCACACTGAACGCATCCTCTTCCATGAGCTGTTGCAACCGCGCCGAAAATTCAAAGCGTTTGACTTTGTCATCGGGTGTCAGGGCTTGTAACAATTGTAAACGGTAAGGCTTCTGCTTTAGCCTTTTCCGTAAGATTTTCCAAACCGTCGGCTGTGGTACGTTTAGCTCCCTGCTTGCCTTATTCGTCGACTTCCGCGGGCTACGCGTGAAACTTGCCCGCACGCGTTCAACCGTTTCTTCGCTCACTGCAGGCCGACCCGTTGATTTCCCCTTACAGAGGCATCCAGAAGCTTTAAACTGCGCATACCATCGCCGACTGGAGTTAGCAGTTGGTGGATCTTTATTGAACTTCGTCCTGAAGTGTCGTTGCACTGTTATGGCTGACTGATGTGAGTGCATTTCAAGCACGACATACGCTTTCTCGGCTCCTGTCGCCATTTTGTCTCACTGCGCTCTCGAGCGCTGTGGCGGCAGAAACCTGAAGTGCGGCTTCCGCCGAACAAAACTTTATGAATTTTTCTGCGTATCTGTAGTGTGTCGTGACCATATGTCAATGAATGGAGCTACAGTGAATTTATGAAATCGCTTCAATCATTTGTAATAGCCCTGTACGTTATTTAAATATAAATATATGAACTAACGAGATAACAAGTTATTTACAGGAGCAGAGCCTCATCCATCATAGCAGAGCAGTGCGAGATTCGTTTCAGGGCCAAGAGAGGATAAAGCTGTTGCCGTTTGTTCCACGATCACTAAACATCAACCAGATAGAGAATATGTGGGCAGAGGTAACAGGGCCATTGCCACGTGGATCTACAAAAGCAAGCGACCTTGGGACAAATATAGAAAACATATGTTGGGAAGTAAACCATCACGCTACACTGTCGACGACTTAATGAAATCAATTCCCCTACGCCTTCGGGAAATCTTACGTAATGATCGTGGGTGGGTTGGTTACTAAAAGTATAAAAAAATGTTCAAATGTGTGTGAAATCTTATGGGACTTAACTGCTAAGGTCATCAGTACCTAAGCTTAAACACTACTTAACCTAAATTATCCTAAGGACAAACACACACACACCCATGTCCGAGGGAGGACTCGAACCTCCGCCGGGATCAGCCACGCAGCCCATGACTGCAGCGCCCCAGGCCGCTCGGCTAATCCCGCGCGGCTACTAGAAGTATGCTCGTCCACCACAAAACCCACGTGGACAATTCTGTCATAATCGGCCAGGCTTTGCTCTGTCGCAGCTCTTTGGCATACTGCAGGTTCGTTTACTTTCGGGCTGCTCCTTACAATTCTTGCAATGCAAGGTAATTGAAAAAAAACTCATCCACTCGACGCCAACTGAGGAACCGACTGGTGTTGTTCAAAATACAGTGGTGGTCACCCTCACTGGAATCAGTGACTGTTTGTGTTTTCGTGCTCACGCGCAATCTGAACCAATACTATTAACATTAGAGAGACAACCAACAATAAATATTGCATCAAATATGACTGTGAAGTATTTTAATGCGATGGGAAGTTACAAACAGAATTATTACCCAACCCACGACCTGCATATTACGTTACGTTAAGTAAGATGTATTAACTCCATAGTATCGTTAGGAGAAACAGTGCGCTCTTGTTGTCGAGGCTCGCGACAAGTGCAGCTATCAGCAGTGCCCAATGCCGCCGCGATTTGTTTATGTTGGCTGAGCGTGGACACTGCAGCAGACGCTTCGCCATAAACAGAAAGGAATCACCTTGGCTCTGACTGCAGTGAGCGGATATCACTGCCTGCTTGTTCTTATAGTAACCAACGTGAGACTCTACTCACAGGTGCCATGGAGCAATTGCAACGGGTATCATGTCATTAGTCATCAGAATATTAACCAGTGATGAAACGTCCACTCCATTTGAATCCCGAGAAAATAGGAACCTTCTCACAAAGGAATGTGAGGTGATATCAAAATTTATCCAACATACAAAAATTAACTGCAGGGCTTTTATGTATGCAGTAGTAGCACACAAGGAAATATTATGTCCTGGAAGCGTATATTTCATTTCCTCTTCTCATATTAACGCCATTGTTTTAGTATGAAGTGCGAAAATAAACACGAAAAACTTAAGTTCCTGAGAAGCGTATAAGTCATTTCCTCTTCTCATATCATAACTTTTGTTTTAGTATGAGGTAAAAAAATAAACAGTTTAGCGTTCTGAAACATAATATGACATCAGATTCTTATCGTAGGCGCTATCGGAAACACAAAATGCAGGGAGCTATCCATTATTTTGTCCAAAAGTCTGTTTCCTATCACGCATTACTCACGCTAGGAGATTCTTATTTAAGGACTTGTGGGCATCAAGTTCTTCAGCAGAACAAGCCTTATGTTATTGTGCTAATTACGATATGGAAAAATGCAACAAAGACAAGTTCACCTGGAGCAGTGAGGATATTTGCACATGTCTGTATTCAGCAATGACTGCCAGCTGCCACAACACTTCACAGAATCCTTGCGGCAGGCAACACAACTGTGCGTGCACTTCAGACTTCATTAAGACGTCAGGAGATGGATGGAAACGTCCAATTAACGTTGCGTTCCGAGTCCTATTCAATCCAGAATGAGGTGTTATTAAGGTAGTTGAACGTTCTAGCAATTACACTTCTATAATTCCCATATGAATATTCCGATAGCCAAAATAACCCGTTAGTGTGAAACCATCTGGAACTGCATTAACATCAAACTGCAAGAACTTGAGACAATACGTGGACTCTTCTCTTCGCTAGGTGACCTATTACTGATATTTAGGATTCTCTCCGTCCTAGGCGTAATGGAAATGGAACTTCAGAGGCGCTTTCCGCTATTCCTGACAAACATGAGAAACTTGTAATCACTGCGAGTTACACCTGCGTGATGATAATGGTTCAGGTTGTCAGTAGTTGTGGTGATGTTATGCTGTCAAACTGCTTACAGTAACGTTAATGGTGGTCCACATAATATAGCACTGACTACCTACTTAAGTAAATATAGTGTTGTAGCGTCGTCGCTTGTCTTTATTTGGCTACCTTCGCGGGCTGCTAATGATACAGTATGACTACAGAGGTCATCGTGCGGGTATTACATTAATTCTGCAATGAATTGCTTAAAAAATATTACCCTCTGCTATGCAGCTGGAATGACTCATTACACAGGTACTTTATGCTGCACTTGGTTAAGTGACAGGTTGCGTGGACGATTTCCTGCATATTACGCTCCTGTTGCATTTTTGGTGTTGTTGTTATAAATTCCAGTGTGCGGTTTTTTATCAATATACCGTAATATTACACGCAACTGAGGAAGGCAGAAGTACAAAAGTTGAAGATGGACGATTTTTCTTCGATTGATCGTTTCTGCCATATCCTCGAACACCGACCATTCCTCCTGTATATTATAACAGTTGAAAAATATAAACAGATACACACAGGAATAGCAGACGCATCCACAGCCACAAGAAACGGTCGCATACTGCAACAGCGTAACAGAGTGCGCGAGATGTGAGTGGATCTTCGCAACATGAAAACAGAAATATATTCAGTGTCAGTGAAAGTGGAGTGTGCTGATATCGAACACCTATGGGCAGAAAAACGTCAAAAATGTAATCGGAAACAAAAAGTCTTGAGTAAAAAGTGCAGTTTATTTATTATTTAATAGTAGTAATTTAAAACATGAGAACTATGTACAATCTTCGCAATCAGATTTGTAGGAAAAACCAAATTGTGACAATGGACACTTTTGATGGATGAAAAATGTGAGAATGCATATGGTCTAAGTAAGACTTTTATTACAGTAGCAAAAACTTTAGAGGAAGGCAGAAACTGGAATACGAGGTGCATTCAAGTTCTAAGGCCTCCGATTTTTTTCTCTGGACTGGAAAGAGATAGAAACATGCGCATTGTTTTAAAATGAGGCCGCGTTCATTGTCAATACGTCCCAGAGATGCCAGCACCGTACGGCAGATGAAATTTTACCGCCAGCGGCGAGAATGAGAACTGTTTTAAATACTTAAAATGGCGACGTTTTCCTTACTTGAACAGCGTGCAATCATTCGTTTTCTGAATTTGCGTGGTGTGAAACCAATTGAAATTCATCGACAGTTGAAGGAGACACGTGGTGATGGAGTTATGGATGTGTCGAAAGTGCGTTCGTGGGTGCGACAGTTTAATGAAGGCAGAACATCGTGTGACAACAAACCGAAACAACCTCGGGCTCGCACAAGCCGGTCTGATGACACGATCGAGAAAGTGGAGAGAATTGTTTTGGGGGATCGCCGAATGACTGTTGAACACATCGCCTCCAGAGTTGGCATTTCTGTGGGTTCTGTGCACACAATCCTGCATGACGACCTGAAAATGCGAAAAGTGTCATCCAGGTGGGTGCCACGAATGCTGATGGACGACCACACGGCTGCCCGTGTGGCATGAATGGGACTTTCTTTTCGTCAGTTGTGACAATGGATGAGACGTGGATGCCATTTCTCAATCCAGAAACATAGCGCCAGTCAGCTCAATGGAAGCACACAGATTTACCGCCACCAAAAAAATTTCAGGTAACCGCCAGTGCTGAAAAAATGATGGTGTCCATGTTCTGGGACAGCGAGGGCGTAATCCTTACCCATTGCGTTCCAAAGGGCACTACGGTAACAGGTGCATCCTACGAAAATGTTTCGAAGAACAAATTCCTTCCTGCACTGCAACAAAAACGTCCGGGAAGGGCTGCGCGTGTGCTGTTTGACCAAGACAACGCACCCGCACATCGAGCTAACGTTACGCAACAGTTTCTTCGTGATAACAACTTTGAAGTGATTCCTCATACTCCCTACTCACCTGACCTGGCTTTTTCCAACAATGAAAGACACTCTCCGTGGCCGCACATTCACCAGCCGTGCTGCTATTGCCTCAGCGATTTTCCAGTGGTCAAAAGAGACTCCTAAAGAAGCCTTCGCCGCTGCCATGGAATCATGGCGTCAGCGTTGTGAAAAATGTGTACGTCTGCAGGGTGATTACGTCGAGAAGTAACGCCAGTTTCATCGATTTCGGGTGAGTAGTTAATTAGAAAAAAAATCGGAGGCCTTAGAACTTGAATGCACCTCGTACACGCAGCAAATAATTGAGGACGGAGGTTGCAGTTGCTACACTGAGATGGAAAGGTTGGCACAGGAGGGAAATTTGTGGCAGGCTGCGTCAAACTAGTCAGAAGACTGATGACCCAAGATACGGTGTGTATCCCATCTTACTTTCTTAATTGCGATTTGAAAGAGAGACTTAAAGACGACGACATGTATCACACGTAGGCCAAGTAATCTGTTGTCACGGTTCTTTTTCCTGTCTACATGCGTTCCACGTGGATAGAAGACGTAGTACAACGGCGCCTTTAAAATACCACAGCCATTAACCTTTGTGGTGTTCGAACCGCGAACCTCAGCTACACGAGACGCTATTCCGCGACTACGAAACTCCACGCATCTGGTACTTCCCAGAGTGAAACACCGTGGTTGGAAAATCGTTCTCACGTCGAGAAAATTGCCACTTGATTCAGTTGCTGGCATTCCACTTTAAACGTGGCGAAAGGTTAGAGAGTAAGCTTCAGTATGCGCAGAAACTCAATTGCTTTCCAATGCCCGTTCGTATAATCGCAACCTAAGTTACGAAACAGATGTTCCTACTCTCTGCGCGGAGTGAAACGACAGGTAACGACCATAAAAGCTGAACTGCAGTTTACAGCAAACGACAGGCTGGCAGCTTGCATTAAGTGTGTCGATTATATGGAGCCCTGCATGGAGCCAAGCCGACTTAAATAACACCTACATTCTGCACAGAACTGGGAGGGTGTACTCGTCATACGGTGAGTGCAGAGAGCAAGAGGAAGGAGAATTAAACTAATTGTGCTAGCTTCGAGCGACGGAAACGTGCAGATGACACCGTACTTGGTCAGCGATGTGTGTGTGTGTGTGTGTGTGTGTGTGAGAGAGAGAGAGAGAGAGAGAGAGAGAGAGAGAGAGAGAAATGAAAAATTTGCGAATTTATGCTGTTCCGTGTAGATTGAACGGGCAGTGTTTCACTTGGACGCCATTCTGCCCGTGAAAAATACTTGTTATCGAATAATATTAGAGATGACAGTATGATTATCAAATGAAAGTCACGAAGAAGACTAAGTATCGTAGGAAGCGCGGTAAAAGTCTGTGAAGGTCCATTGCTGCAGAGTGGAAAGCCGCACAGGTCACACCAATACAGAAAAAAGGAAATTGAAATAAACCGCTGAATTATAGACTCATATCGTTAGTACAAATATGTAGCAGAATTTTGGGACATACACTTTGTCCCACCAATATGAAATGTCTGAAGAAAAACATGTAGTAACACGTAACCAAGACGGATGCAGAAAATGTCATTCTTGTAAAACACAAGTGGTTCTTTATTCGCACGAAGTAGCGAATGCTATCTACGGGAGACTCCAGTTTTTTTTCGATATTTATAGATTCCCATAAGACTATTCAAAAAAGATTTAAATGGCTCTGAGCACTATGGGACGAAACATCTGAGGTCATCAGTCCCTAGAACTTAGAACTACTTAAACCTAACTAACCTAAGGGCGTCACACTCATCCATGGCCGAGGCAGGATTCGAACCTGCGACCGTAGCGGTCGCGCAGTTCCGAACTGTAACGCCTAGAACCGCTCGGCCACACTGGCCGGCCAGAAGACTATTGGCACCATCACTAGCGGCTTCTAATAAGAATGCGTGCTTAAGGAATACCTCCTCAGTTACGTTATTGGTTTCGTGATTTGCAGTCAGGAAAGTCACTGATGGGAAGTTACCTAGTGAGACCGAAGTTATATCTTGGGTTCCACAGTGTTATGGGCCGCCTACTGTTCCTAATCTATATAAACCGTGTAGGAAACAATATGAGCAGCCCTCTTCGATTATTTGCAGGTAACACCATCTAGTAAAATCATTAGAACATCAAAACGAATTACAAAATGCTTCAGGGAAGATAATCGCATGGTGCAAAAACTGAGCAATAAAAACTGGCGAGGCCCTGCAAACGAGTGCTAAAAAAATACCTTTAAATTTTGGTTATCCGGTGAATCGCACAAATTTAAAGGTAGTCGATTCAGTGAAACGCATAGAGATTACAATTACGAACAACTTAAATTAGAACCATCACATAGAAAATATTGTGGGTAAGGTGAACCACAGACCGCGTTTTGTTTGCTGATCACGTACATCCTGCTACAAATCTGTTAGATTGCCTACCCTAAGCTTGTCCGTCGTCGTCTTCTTGGGTACTGCTGCGCGTTGTGGGATCCGTAGAAGTTGCGAGTGACGGAGGTCATGGAAAAACTTCAGAGAATGACGACTGGTTACATTTGTCTATCGTCTCAAACCATGCAGTCAACGGTTTGTCACACACCTCCACTAGATCTGCCTCTACATCACCACTGTGCAAATCGCTCATGAGTACTTCGCTGAGGGTGATCGAAGCACTTTCGTATTATTTCTCTACTATTCAACTCTCGAGTTGTACTATGACAAATGAACGCCTAAATCCTTCCGTGCGAACTCTGATTTCCCTTACAGTCATTGATCCGTATGTAAGTGGGGGTCAACAGAATATTTCCGTGTGCGGAGGAGAAAGTCGCTGACTGAAATTTCGTGAAAAGATCTCGGTGCAATGAGAAACGCCCTAGTTTTATGATTGGCACCCTAACTCGCGAATCATATCCATAACAGTCTACCGTATTTCACGATAATACAAAACAAGATGCCCTTCTTTGAACTGTTTCGATGTCCTCCGTCAGTCTTATTTGGTAAGGATTTCATAACGTGCAGCGGTACTCCAGAAGAGGACGGACAAGCGCAGTGTAGGATGTCTGTTTAGTTTGTTTGTTGCATCTTAAATGTTCTGCCAATAAAACGTGGTATTTGATTCGCCTTTCTAAAAACATTATTTGTCTGTACTTTCCAATTTAAATTGCTCGTAATTGTAATTCCTAGACACTCTTTAAATTTGTGTGGTTTATCGTCTAACCGAAGTTTAACGGACTCCTTTTAGAACGCGTATGGATGACCCCACACTTTTTGTTGTTTTGAAGCAATTGCCAGGTTTCGCACCATTCTGCTATTTTATCTTAGTCATTTTGTATCTTCTGCTGGCTTTACGAGACGGTTAACGAAAGCATCATCTGCAAACATCACAAATACAATCCAAATCATCCATACAGGTAGCTGCGAATAAGCCAGTTTCGTTCATTTCACCTCTATAGTTTCCTTAACAGTACCTGCGTTTAAATTTGACGTTATAAGTGAAGTAGCCCACACCAGCATTAAAACTCTGCTATCAGCATGTTTATTGTACACAGAGGCGGCAAAGAAGCTAGTACAGCATGCGTATTTAAATAAAGAGATATGTGAACAGGCCGAATACCGCGCTGCAGTCAGCGACGCCTATGTAAAACAAGTGTGTGGTGCAGTTTTTACATTGGTTGCAGCTGCTACAATGAAGGGTGTATTACTGTCATTCCGCTCGTGAGGTTCCTATTATTTCAGATCCCATGTATTTGCCATTTCCCTCATTGTATTTGAATGTTATGTGTAAGCTGCATAAGTTGCTATCGGAAGCAGTGACACAGCACGCTAATGCAGCCCACAGGGAGGTGATTCCCACATTCGGCAGGCAGCCAGCGATACTGTCGCGCCGTAATACTTCGTTGTAAGGAGGATGGTGGCGTGAGGAACCGACGGCTGCGTGAGAACATATCTAGCGGAGCAGTTGTAGACATACATAAGACGACATTCAGGTCCAAATCAGCTGCTTCTCTCTATATCAAATATTGATAAAGGAGTGCCTCTGGAAAAGTTCTGCTTCTGTGGCTGCAATTGCATGCGTGGGTAGCAAATCTACGTTAAATAACAGTTCGGGTGTCATTATTGATAAACACTGTAAAATGAGACACAGTTTTTCCGTAGAAAGCACACAGTTCCATATATTACTGAAAACAGAGTTTACACTAGGATTTCGCCCAAACGCCGACTTACTTTGCGTCGAACAAAAATCACTAGCAAATTTCGTGCGACATCAGAAGAATTTGTACTTTCGCAGTGGTATTCATATTCCATTTAGTTTATTGTATAGTGTTTTAAATGAGTAAGGAAGCGGTAATGACTCTTAGATTGTTCCTAACGTTGTTGTTGTTGTTGTTGTTGTTGTTGTTGTTTTCTGTCCTGAGACTGGTTTGATGCAGCTCTCCATGCTATTCTGTCCTGTGCAAGCTTCTTCATCTCCCAGTACCTACTGCAGCCTACATCCTTCTGAATCAGCTTAGTGTATTCATCTCTAGGTCTCCCTCTACGATTTTTACCCTCCACGCTGCCCTCCAGTACTAAATTGGTGATACCTTGATGCCTCAGAACATGTCCTACCAACCGATCCCTTCTTCTAGTCAAGTTGTGCTACAAACTCCTCTTTTCTCCAATCCTATTCAATACCTCCTCATTAGCTATGTGATCTACCCATTTAATCTTCGGCATTGTTCTGTACCACCACATTTCGAAAGCTTCTATTCTCTTCTTCTCCAAACTATTTATCGTGCACGTTTCACTTCCATACATGGCTGCACTCCATACAAATACTTTCAGAAGCGACTTCCTGACACTTAAATCTATACTCTATGTTAAGAAATTTCTCTTCTTCAGAAACGCTTTCCTTGCCACTGCCAGTCTACATTTTATATCCTCTCTACTTCGACCATCGTCAGTTATTTTGTTCCCCAAATAGCAAGACTCCTTTACTACTTTAAGTGTCTCATTTCCTAATCCAGTTCCCTCAGCATCACCCAACTTAATTCGACTACATTCCATTATCCTCGTTTTGGTTTTGTTGATGTTCATCTTATACCCTCCTTTCAAGACACTGTCCATTCCGTTCAACTGCTCTTCCAAGTCTTTTTCTGCTCTGACAGAATTACAATGTCATCCGCGAACCTCAAAGTTTTAATTTCTTCTCCATGGGTTTTAATACCTTCTCCGAACTTTTCTTTTGTTTCCTTTACTGCTTGCTCAATATGCAGGTTGAATAACATCGGGGAGAGCCTACAACCCTGTCTCACTCCCTTCCCAACCACTGCTTCCCTTTCATGTCCGTTGACTCTTATAACTGCCATCTGGTTTCTGTACAAATTGTAAATAGCCCTTCGCTCCCTGTATTTTAGCCCTGCCACCTTCAGAATTTGAAAGAGAGTATTCCAGCCGACATTGTCAAAAGCTTTCTCTAAGTTTATAAATGCTAGAAACGTAGATTTACCTTTCGTTAATCTGTCTTCTAAGATACGTCATAGGGTGAGTATTGCCTCGCATGTTACTACATTTCTGAGGAATCCAAACTGATCTTCCCCGAGGTCGGCTTCTACTAGTTTTTCCATTCGTCTGTAAAGAATTCCCATTAGTATTTTGCAGCCGTGACTTATTAAACTGATAGTTCGGTAATTTTCACATCTGTCAACACCTGCCTTCTTTGGAATTGGAATTACTATATTCTTCTTGAAGTACGATGGTATTTCGCCTGTCTCATACATCTTGCTCACCAGATGGTACAGTTTTGTCAGGACTGGCTCTCCCAAGGCTGTGAGTAGTTCTAATGGAATGTTGTCTACTCCCGGGGCCTTGTTTCGACTTAGGTTCCTAACGTATATTGCGCTAAAAGTGGCTATTTGAATATTTATCTGCTACAAGGGACATGAACGAGAGGACTACACAGCATAGGTAGACGGATTTCTTACGCGTCGTTTCACAGAGTTCATACTAGAACGAGCTGCCTTTTCTTTGTAGTCTCAGGTGGAAAGGGAAGCTCAGTTTAACTGTACTGCGGAGTCGTGGCTATTCTGAAGCCGAGTGGTCTAAGGCGCTACAGTCATGGACTGTGCGGCTGATCCCGGCGGAGGTTCGAGTCCTCCCTCGGGCATGGGTGTGTGTGTTTGTCCTTAGGACAATTTAGGTTAAGTAGTGTGTAAGCTTAGGGACTGATGACCTTAGTAGTTAAGTGCAATAAGATTTCACACACATTTGAACATTTTTGCTATTCTGAGGTACACAAAGTGAGTTTTAGTTGACGAGCGGAGCTTGCAGACTGCGCTCGTTGTACTCCCAGACATTGGGAAATTAGATAGAGGACAGATACTAAGACTCATCTAAGCTTCCTAAACGATTGGATGAGGGGAAAAAATAGTAAGGAAAGCAAAGACCATAAATATCGCGACGCTAGACGGATTGATTTAGGTCCGATCCGGGGTAGTCGTGTGAGTATGTAGACGATGGTAAATCTTCAGCCTCCTTTCACTATCTCATGCTGACAACTTTGCATCGAGCAGCAGAAGGAACCACCTAGTGGGAAGGTAGTGGCAGCTCGCCAGTGGCACGCCTTTGGCAAGTACTTGCTGTACAAATGCTGGGATGTTGGCAGCCCGCCTTTTCGCCGCGGGACAACGGAGTAGCTCGTGACTGTCCTTAGCTGTCTCGGATGTCGTCTTCATTTCGTGTCCAGTAGGTGAAATGCCAGCGGCTTAAGCAGTAGTAAGTAATCAACTCGACACCGTCCAAGTTAATATACGTGTTTGAATTGAAAATTACCACATTTCAATGATGATCAGCTGGCAGACCGTTCCATTACCACCACCAAGTAGGTAAGCAATTGCACAAAAGCTGCGACGTGTGCATTTATTATTTTTTTATTTATTTATTGCCAAATTATAGACCTGTTACCTGATGTTTAAAACAGGTCGTACATTTTTTTTACAGTTTTCTTTCCTTTTGTTTTATCTACAACATTTACAAAGAATGATTCAAAATAACAACAATTTGAGGTTGAAATATAAATAAAATTTTGATGTTTTTAAGAAGAATATAAAAAGAAGATAGGATAGATGAGAGATTTGTTAGTACCATCACCGAGTGTGACTGACAGTGAATACCTCGGAATGGTTTCATCGAGCCGTTGACCGCCAGTCACACACACACACACACACACACACACACACACACACACACACAAATGGTTATTATAACAGAAATAATGTTTCTTATCCTATTTGTTACTAATCCTATGTATTAACCACATTAGGTGCGCATCAATGTACACCATTTGGTGTTTTCTTGGCTAGATTGCCAGCAATTTGCTTATTTACTGTCACATCTCAGCTTCCTCCTCCTGTTCCTCCTCATTGTCACTATTTTCGCTGTCACTGTGGGTATCGCTGTCCATCCTCTGGAGATTTCTGTTACGCTGCACATAGGCATGACTGTGATGTCGTGTCCGCATATACTCTTCATGTGTTGTTTTTAAAATACTGTTTGTCAGTGCGTTTAATTGTGCCCATTGTTCTTCGTCTCTTATTGCTGTGTATATATCTATGTCTGTATCTGTGTAATCTAAGTGTAATGTATGTCTATTGTTCGCGTATTGCCCGCAGAAAAAGACAGTGTGTTCTGGAGAACCTTCTTCCCCGCATGTGCATATAGGTGTCTGCCTCAGATTCACGCGGTTTAAGTGCGTGGGATAAGGTCCGTGTCCGGTTAAGAAATGTACCATACCGCGGCTGGGATCGATATGTCTCATTCTCAACCGCTCCCTTATGTCAGGGAGGAAGTCGTGCAGTCTACGTCCCTTATCACTTACATCCCACTCACCTTGCCATGTATCCAAACGCCAACTTTTAAGGTGACGTATCGTCTCTATGGGCACACCGGTTATTGTGTGTACCTTATCTAGTCTCCCCACCTTTAACCAGTACCTTGCAGCTCTGTATTTGATCGTGATATCTATGGGGCATATTCCGAGCACTACACACAGTGCATCCGCTGAGGTGGTACCGAAGGCTCCAGATAGCCTAAGTAGGACACTTATCTGCTCTCGTCTGACGGATGCTTTATTGGTGACCACGTTCAGTCTATGTGCCCACGTGCTAGCTGCAAAGCTGAGTACTGATTCAAAGAGCGCACACTGGTATGTACGTATGACTGGTAGAGGTAGTCTGTACTGTTTTGAATTTAGCCTCACCAGTTTGTGGAGTATTTTTTCTGCTTTGTCTGTTGTCAGCCTTATGTGTTCGTGGAAATTCAATTTTTCATCTATGTGTACCCCAAGATAGCGCGTAATGCGTGCTCGTTTGATGTTTGTGTCCCCAATTTTAACCGAAGGATTCCTTTGGAGTGATCCTTTCAGTAAAGTGTATGTGTATCAAATACACGCGTGGCAGTTTGTGATTTATGTAAATTGAACGCAGAGAGGTGAAGCAAGGAACGGAAAGGGGAGGGATCGCTGCCGTCAGCTGCATTGGGACATCACGCGGAACCGTATTTGTGCATCTGCACTGACAGGCCTGGCTGGGCAATGGACCCACCTTCTTCAGTGCGGATGCGGAAATACGTCCTACCTCCTGTGGGAATCTCAGAGTAGTGAATATGGGGGAAGTGGACAGGGACTGCGGACAGATGGCGATCGGCTTGAGGCGAGCCAAGACAGTGCGTGCTGATGCGAAAACGCTGTGACCCGGATGGCGCAGTGGTTACCGCACTTGCCTACTAACAAGGGAACCTCCCCATCGCACCCACCTCAGGTTTAGTTATAAGTTGGCACAGTGGATAGGCCTTGGAAAACTGGACACAGATCAATCGAGAAAACAGGAAGTAGTTGTGTGGAACTATGAAAAAAGTAAGCAAAATATTGAAATTTAGTAGTCCATGCGCAAGATATGCAACATCAAGGATAGTATGAGCTCAGGAGCGCCGTGGCCTCGTGGTTAGCGTGAGCAGCTGTGGAACGAGAGGTCCTTGGTTCAAGTCCTCCCTCGAGTCAAAAGTTCAATTTTTTATTTTCAGACAGTTATCAAAGTTCGGGCACTCACACATAATCAACTTCGCTCTCGAAAATTCCAGGACATGTTCAGATTTGCTTGGACACATGCAGGATTTGACGGTCTACACACGGAAAAATTTGAAAAAGTTAAAAACATATGTTTTGACAGAGCACAGGGAAAACTGTGCGACTGTGGCATTCATTTGTTGCAGTTTATGCGAAAAACTCTTACGTTTTCATCACTTTTTTGGGAGTGATTATCACATCCACAAGAAAACCTAAATCGAGCAAGGTAGAAGAATCTTTTTACCCATTCGCCAAGTGTTCAAGTTAGGTGGGTCGACAACATATTCGTGTCACGTGACGCACATGCCGTCACCAGTGTCGTATAGAATATATCAGACGTGTTTTCCTGTGGAGGAATCGGTTGACCTATGACCTTGGGATCGAATGTTTTCGGTTCCCATTGGAGAGGCACGTCCTTTCGTCTACTAATCGCACGGTTTTTCGGTGCGGTCGCAAAACACGGACACTAAACTGATTACCGTGAACAGAGACGTCAATGAACCAACAGACAGAGCATAACTTTGCGAAAATAAAGAAAGTAAACTTTTCACTCGAGGGAAAACTTGAACCAAGGACCTCTCGCCCCGCAGCTGCTCACGCTAACCACGGGACCACGGCACTCCGGAGCTCACACGATCCTTGATGTCCCCTATCTTGCTCATGGACTACTCAATTTCAATAATTTTGGTTATTTTTTTCATAGTTCCACACAACTTCTTCCTGTTTTCTCGATTGATCTGTGTTCAGTTTTTCAAGGCCTATCCACTGTGAAAACTTATAACTAAATCTGACGGGGGTGCGATGGGGAGGTTCCCTTGTAAGCAGTAAGAACGGACACCAAAGATTCATATAATTTCTATCTGAATTGAGGCGACGGGAAGAACATTCTTCGAGCACTCGATGAATGCTCGGCTGAGCCTATTTAAAGACTGACGAAAGAAGGTGTTTACAACGGTTAAAAAAAAACATAGCTATTACATATAATTCCAGAGAAAGTAGGTGCTGTAACCAATAATTATAACTCTAGGTGTGTGTGAATAGTACATTCTTCGACGTGTCCTCTCATGCTGCTCCTTCCCTCACCCCTCCCAACCCGTTCACATACTTTCGTAGAAGCAGTATACATTTTTGGAAACACACGACTTACGGGTAGAACACAGAAATACTATATTTTTGAAAGATTTTCTTCTAAAATTTGAGTGATTATCCCATTACATTTTTGAATAGTAAAATTCCATGAATTACGAAATTTACAGTCAAGATAAAATGTTGTTTACGTCGTATAAAAAAGTGGTTCAAATGAGCACTTTGGGACTTAACTGCTGAGGTCATCAGTCCCCTAGAACTTACAACTACTTAAACCTAGCTAACCTAAGGACATCACACACGTCCATGCCCGAGGCAGGATTCGAACCTACGACCGTAGCGGTCGCGCGGTTCCAGACTGAAGCGCCTAGAACCGCTCGGCCACACCGGCCGGCTTACGTCGTATAGAAATAGAGCTTTCAAGTGTGGTAGGTCAGTCTGAAAAGAAATCTTTGTTAGTGATATTGAATGTTAGTGCGCTTGAGTTTCGTGAGGTTTTATTCTGAATAATCTTTTGCAGGAAATATTTCAACACGAAATAGTTATTATACAGTTGCATACTCCTACAGTTGACAACAACCACTTTTAAGCTATACTCTGAACAGTAAACTTCATAAAATTACACCTCGAAACATAAAAGTACGTATTTCATTCATATGTAGCTAATACACTCCGGGAAATTGAAATAAGAACACCGTGAATTCATTGTCCCAGGAAGGGGAAACTTTATTGACACATTCCTGGGGTCAGATACATCACATGATCACACTGACAGAACCACAGGCACATAGACACAGGCAACAGAGCATGCACAATGTCGGCACTAGTACAGTGTATATCCACCTTTCGCAGCAATGCAGGCTGCTATTCTCCCATGGAGACGATCGTAGAGATGCTGGATGTAGTCCTGTGGAACGGCTTGCCATGCCATTTCCACCTGGCGCCTCAGTTGGACCAGCGTTCGTGCTGGACGTGCAGACCGCGTGAGACGACGCTTCATCCAGTCCCAAACATGCTCAATGGGGGACAGATCCGGAGATCTTGCTGGCCAGGGTAATTGACTTACACCTTCTAGAGCACGTTGGGTGGCACGGGATACATGCGGACGTGCATTGTCCTGTTGGAACAGCAAGTTCCCTTGCCGGTCTAGGAATGGTAGAACGATGGGTTCGATGACGGTTTGGATGTACCGTGCACTATTCAGTGTCCCCTCGACGATCACCAGTGGTGTACGGCCAGTGTAGGAGATCGCTCCCCACACCATGATGCCGCGTGTTGGCCCTGTGTGCCTCGGTCGTATGCAGTCCTGATTGTGGCGCTCACCTGCACGGCGCCAAACACGCATACGACCATCATTGGCACCAAGGCAGAAGCGACTCTCATCGCTGAAGACGACACGTCTCCATTCGTCCCTCCATTCACGCCTGTCGCGACACCACTGGAGGCGGGCTGCACGATGTTGGGGCGTGAGCGGAAGACGGCCTAACGGTGTGCGGGACCGTAGCCCAGCTTCATGGAGACGGTTGCGAATGGTCCTCGCCGATACCCCAGGAGCAACAGTGTCCCTAATTTGCTGGGAAGTGGCGGTGCGGTCCCCTACGGCACTGCGTAGGATCCTACGGTCTTGGCGTGCATGCGTGCGTCGCTGCGGTCCGGTCCCAGGTCGACGGGCACGTGCACCTTCCGCCGACCACTGGCGACAACATCGTTGTACTGTGGAGACCTCACGCCCCACGTGTTGAGCAATTCGGCGGTACGTCCACCCGGCCTCCCGCATGCCCACTATGCACCCTCGCTCAAAGTCCGTCAACTGCACATACGGTTCACGTCCACGCTGTCGCGGCATGCTACCAGTGTTAAAGACTTTTTTTTTCCACTTGCTGCTCTTTATTTATTGACCCACCTTCTAATTGCTTATGGTGGGTCGTATTAAGCCTCTTAGCCACTGTGACTGGGCTCGGGCCCAGGAGTGGTTATGTGAGTTACCTCCCCGATCCCACTCACACTGTTGCCCAAGTCTTGCCACGTGGGGGCGGGCTTTTACGTTATTTGTTCGTTTTTGTTCGTTGTGCAGCTTTTAGATACATTACAAATAATATAAATAATACGGAAATGGAAAACAATTTCATTTTGAATTTAAGAAGGAGTAAACAGAAAGATAGGAAAGAAAAGGATAGAGAAATTACCACCACCTATGTGTGGGTTGCGGTCAGGGTCTTGGAATGACCTTCAAGACACTGACCGCCACTCACAGTTCACATATGTACTTGTATACTTCATTAGCTCATTACTACTTACATAGTGCAAAATTAAATATTAACTAGTCTAGATGTGATGGAGTGATTTTATTGAATTTGTTTAGGTCTGTGTTTGTGTCATTATGTGTGGTTGTGGGTGTGTATGTGTGCTTGTCAGACAAGTTCTCGCTTGATGAATGATTGGCACCTCCCGGCTATATGGCAACTCAGCCTGGACGGTGGTTTTCCCCGATCTACATTGTGTATCTGTCGGGTTGGGCCCAGCTAAGGGGAGCCACAATTAACATCCTTCCATCCAGGCCCAGTGTTGCCTCTCGTCGGGAGGCGTAGGTTCGTATGGTAGGTGCCTATCTTGGAGTTAACCCTTGTTTACAGGTGTCATGTCACCTTTGACTGCATATCCTCTTGTGTGTGTTCTTGTATATATGTGCTATGTGCGTGTGTGTGTATGTGTGCATGTAAGACCAGTTCCCGCCTCCTGGTGTTAAAGACTGCGATGGAGCTCCGTATGCCACGGCAAACTGGCTGACACTGACGGCGGCGGTGCACAAATGCTGCGCAGCTAGCGCCATTCGACGGCCAACACCGCGGTTCCTGGTGTGTCCGCTGTGCCGTGCGTGTGATCATTGCTTGTACAGCTCTCTCGCAGTGTCCGGAGCAAGTATGGTGGGTCTGACACACCGGTGTCAATGTGTTCTTTTTTCCATTTCCAGGAGTGTATATCAAGTGTGTGAGAGAAATAAATGAAGGAAAAAAAAAACAGTATTTAAGTTAGGGACGGTATCAGAGCAAATGTCGCACTATTCGAACTTGCTAAGTTTCTCATTGTAATGGTGAACAGTGAAACTCGCGGGCTTTCTGTGTTCTCTCTCTCTCTCTCTCTCTCTCTCTCTCACACACACACACACACACACACACACACACACACACACACACACCTTTTCGCATTTCCTTCATGTCAGATACGATTGTCAGTACTCATCTTCTGTACTTGTACATTGAAAATATATGTATGTGCTCATCGTAATTAGAATAGTTTTAGTTAAATATTGTGCTATGAAAACTGAAGTAGAGTAGTTGTCTGGCAGTCATAGTGTTCTTCCTCAGCGGCTAGGAGGCCAAAGAAGCTATCTGGATGTGTCCAACACGCCTGCAACACTGCCTCAGGTCGTTGGGCATTTTGAAAGAGCGGGAAGCTATCGCGGAACCCATGGAGCGACAACCTTTGTCATGTTCAGACTTTCGTAGATTTATCCGTTAGGTCGCGTCCTACACGTAAGCGACAGAAGCGACCGACAGCGCGCAACAGCTCCGGACGACGATACAGCACCGCAGGTACGGTTGCGGACGTGTCCTACGTGTGCGACGTCAGTGGCGCTGCCTGTTCCCTGCTACAGCTGGCGACGTTTGAATTCAAACGCGTTTGAATCTAGTCGCTGCAGCACGCGCTACGGAGAGCGACAGCCACGTGTCTTCTCGGCAACGCAGTGTAGTGGACGTGGCGGTAGCTATGGAATACTTATCATCCGATTTTAAGAAGTATTCGCTGAAAAAATTTGATTCTTCCGCATCTTACAGCTTGAGACCTCTGCTCGATAAAGGTCTGAATTTATATTATCTACCCGTCAGAGCTACTGTGCTGCACGAAACTGAGTACATGGCTGCACGAAATTTTGTAAGAATTTGCAGAGGTAGAACCACATTGCATAGACTGTCCGTATAGTTCATTTAAGGCCATACATTATTGCGTATGAAGTGTAATCAATGTATCTGCATTGTATTTAAAGTTGAGACAGGAATGACATCTCTCTTCATCCTTGAGATATTGGTTGTTATATCCGCGGGCGAGTCTCCCGCGGTACGTCCGAATCCTTTCATGCGCTTAGGGAATCAAGTGATCGTAAAAATCGTCGTATCTGATAAACGGTTCAAGATATCGAAACGACGTTTGTTTGGAAATGACAGCACGCAGAAAGGACTATTTTATCGTACAATTAACACTCGATACGATTTTGTAAACGCGTGAGCAGAGCGGAAACAAGACTCCCTATAAATTACAGCACGAGGTTTCGTCCGAATTTTTATAGCCAAACAAAGGGAGAGAAGCAGGTAAACTGGGTACCAAAGTGACCAACGTGAGGTCTAGTCCCGCATGAAAATATTTAACTGCTTGAAAGTAATCGGGGTAATTAAGGGAAACTTAATTAATGAGTTGAGGAAAAACTGAAATATTTCACGAAAAGTTGCTGTCAAGCTATTGCAAATGAAGTGTCAAAAAGTTCATCTATTCAAGGCCTAGCTATTTTGGACAGAAAAAGATACATTGGTGCTGTATTTAAATGTCAAAATGGCTTCCTTCGATCAAGTACCAAAGTTGGATTTTCCCTCAGAACAGAAGACGTTGGGAAGGCAAAGGAGGTGTCAGTAAGATCGTACTTTCTGAATAAAACTTGAAAATAAAAAATGAAGGAAATCGGTCAAATATTTTGTCAAATGATACGTGTAAAAGAATTAAACAGATCAGAGAAGCGTTCTGTGTGCCTTCGGATGATGTTCGAAAACATGAATAGAAAATGAGGTGCATCAAACGTTTCCCTAATATTTTTTATTTCATACTTTTAGGCAAATCGTTTCACAAAACGTTTGACTTTCTTTTCAAAAATTTTGTACGCTTTACTTTTGCAGACTATTTACATTAACTGAAACGCTTGGCCTTAACACTGAACGCTGATGAATTACGTTCGCAACATCAAATGTTTGTAAAACTTCATGGTCGTCCATTGTAATTTATTAGGAATTTAATGTGTGTGATATACGATGATAGGTGTGTACACACTTAAAGATGAAGTGCTTTGGCAAGGCCTTATAAATATACTTAGCGATGCGATGTAAACAGTATACATAAAACTTAGTATACAGAATTGTAGCTGAGTCAGTTAAAATATAGGAAATAACTGAGATCGACATCTTCTTAGCCGGTCACAAACCGGGAACTCTAGCGTTACATGGCAGCTGGCTCTTGTTTCGTGTGCTCATTCTTTACGTTTAGGGTAGTCAGTAAATCACATATATCGATTGTCAAAAGTTCTTGACCATGTAAAACCATTCGTCATTAATTTATTGACGAGATAGTCGAATGCTCCGTTGCTCATTCACGTGTGTTCGAAGAATTTGTCTGGTGATCTTCGTAGTTGACGATATAAATTATGAAATTCTCCATGAAGATTCCCCCCTTTGTAAATTTCATGCACAGCATTTCATTTTCACTTTATTTTCCTAAGTGAAGCTAATTTTGTAGCTTTACTCTCCAGCTACAGTATTCTACAGTTTAGGGGCGGCGTTTTATGGAAACAGCTGATCGTCTACAAGGAGGTGTCTTGCAGCGCGAGATAGTCGCTCGCACGCAGGACAGGCGAACTCTTCGCCCGAGCTTGCTCCTTGTTGATGGAGTGCCGCGTATCCAGACGTCGCTCGCTGTCGTTCGCTTCTGACGCTTGCGTAGGAAACGGCCTTAGAGATTTCCGCCTTGTCTACCATCGCTTCCGTTCTGATACGTCCACCTGCGAGCACCGAAGCCTGCGCTAGTCTTCAGATTCCCTGTTCTTCACAGAGGGTTGGCCAACCGCTTCGTTCTTCAAAAATGGCTCTTACCACTATGCTACTTAACTTCTGAGGTCATCAGCCGCCTAGAACTTAGAGCTAATTAAACCTAACTAACCTAAGGACATCACACACATCCATGCCCGAGGCAGGATTCGAACCTGCGACCGTAGCGGTCGCTCGGTTCCAGACTGTAGCGTCTAGAACCGCAAGGCCACTCCGGCCGGCCTTCGTTCTTCGTCATTCGGTGTTGTTTGACCACACTAGAACCCAAAAACCTCGTTAACATACTGTGATGCATTATTGCAGTTACAACAGGATCGACTGGTGTGCTATGTTAAAAGAAACTGCTGTGTCTCTCCGCTCCAAGTAACCAATGATATATTTATTCCAATTACTGGTAATTTGAAGACGCGTGCAATGGTGGAATCGATGAGAACTGTTGGTAAAGAACCACGAGCTGTACGGTTTGTTCCCGGTAATAATTCTAATTTCAAACAGGCTTATTACACTCAGAGTTTTAGCGACACCCCGCATGCCACTATAAAAAATTTATTGCTTCACGCTGAGACTTTACGACCGTGAGAGAGCGACGCGAATAATTATGCCGAGAAATATACTAGCGTGAGCTAGCGTGAGCTACCGACACCCATCCACACACACACACACACACACACACACACACACACACACACACACACACACACCCGCCCGCACACCCACTCTCTCTCTCTCTCTCTCTCTCTCTCTCTCTCACACACACACACACACACACACACACACACACACACACACACACACAATATTTCAGAATGCATTATCGGTGGGCAAATCCTGGACTCGGTTAAACCAGCGGTAGTAGCATTAATTGCCAACGGCCATGCCTCAGTGGTAACACCGGTTCCCGTCAGATTACCGGAGTTAAGCGCTGTCGGGCTGGGCTAGCATTTGGATGGGTGCCGGTCTACCGAGCGCTGTTGTCAAGCGAGGCAAACTACTTGATTGAGAAGTAGCGGCTCCGGTCTCGTAAACTGACATACGGCCGGGAGGGCGGTGTGCTGACCACATGCCCCTCCATATCCGCATCCGGTGACGCCTCTGGGCTGAGGATGATACGGCGGCTGGTTGGTGCCGTTGGGCCTTCCGAGGCCAATTCGGACGCAGTTGCATTAATTTAGCGTCATACGTAGTCTGCTATGTAGAAAATTCGATGAGTTGTACGGCAAATGTCAGAAAATAAAAGCAATACATCGATCTTGGAGAACATAGGATCCTCACCCCATACTCTGCCGGTTACTCAGCATGGATTGTTGCTGCATTGTTCCCCTTCAGACGGAAAAACTGATTATGTCACGATACCCCATTTTATGATAGGGCTGCGCCATTTCGTTGTGGATACTCTAGCGCCTTGCTGGGATACTGTAGCAATGCGATTCCAGTGGTTACTAGGACTGCAACCATGTAGCGGCAAACGACGAAAGGTTAAGTATTTGATTTGATTTTTTCGAGATGATAATTACGACTACCCCTGTTAGGTTATTTTTTAATGGTAAAACTTACTGAACAACTTAACAAGTTAACATTAGCAACCGATGCCATATTTTGCAAGAAATTAAAGGCCGTATTCAGAAAGGTAGAGCAGCCTTTTGTAAAATTGTGTGTTCAATAGCTATGAGGTATCAGACGAAACAAAAGTAAGAAAACCGCGTTGTTCTAGACGAGAGGCGATCAATAAGTAATGCAACACATATGTTTCTGAAAGAAGGTTCGTTTCATTCAGGATTTCAATGCACCATTCTCTATTCTTTCACCTCAAAACCCTACGTTCCAACATAATCTCCGTTTCCAGAATGAGATTTTCACTCTGCAGCGGAGTGTGCGCTGATATGAAACTTCCTGGCAGATTAAAACTGTGTGGCGGACCGAGACTCCAACTCGGGCCTTTGCCTTTCGCGGGCAAGTGCTCTTCCAACTGAGTTGGGAAGGTAGGAGACGATGTACTGGCGGAATTAAAGCTGTGAGGACGGGTCGTGAGTCGTGCTTGGGTAGCTCAGTTGGTAGAGCACTTGGCCGTGAAAGGCAAAGGTCCCGAGTTCGAGTCTCGGGCCGTCACACAGTTTTAATCTGCCAGGAAATTTCATAACCTCCGTTCAATACGACGGTCCTACGCCGTCTTAGTGGGAGGGCCTGCATCTAGAGTACCACTCTAATCGTCAACGTCTTGCTACACTAGCTACCTCCGCAGCACCCACATACAGCTTCCCGCGGAAAGCGTCGTTCATTGGGCGAAACAGATGAAGCGAGATACAGGCTGTAGGGTCGATGACGACGAAGAGTCCAGTGAAGTTTTGTGAGCTCCTCTCGGGCGCGCAGAATTGTGAGAGTCCTTGCATTGTCGTCGAGAAGTTAGTTTGCATTTTTGTGTCGACGAATACGCTGAAGACGTTTCTTCTTTTTCCTGAGAGTAGCGCAATATACTTCGGAGTTGATCGGTGCATCATGAGGGGATACATCAAACGGATTGACACATTCAGAGTCCCAGAAGCCCGTGCCTGTGACTTTACCGGTTGTTGGTCGTGCCTTGAACTTTTTCTTCGGAGGTGGTGTGGCGCCGTTCCATAGATTGCCGTTCGGGTTCCCGTTCGAAGTTATGAACCTGTGTTTCATCGCCTTTGACGACGTTCGATAAAAAAAATTGTCGCTGTAAGCCTCGCAACGAGCAAGCAACTCCTCACAGATGGTCATTCGCTGCTCTTTATGGTCTTCTGTTAGACGGCACAACTTTGGGTATCCCCAACTGGTGGAGGCGTGTGTTAGCTCTAGCAACAGAGACGTCCGGTTATGCAGCGAGTGACTGATTGTGGTCCGCCAGTCACTACGAATGAGAGTGTCCGCAGGTTCCACCACTGCAGGAGTCACGACTGTGTGCGGCCAACCAGCACGCGGGGATCGGACTGGTTTGTGCGACCTTGCGATGATAACTGACACCTCGCCCAACGAATCACCGTGCTTTTGTTCACTGCCCGATCTCCGTAGACATTCTGCAAGCGCCTATGAATATCAGCGATGCTCTGGTTTCCCGCCAAAAGAGTCTCAATGACCCCTCTCTGCTCGCAACACAGCACCACTACAGACGCCATTTTGAAAGCCACGTACGCAGCCGCCACCTATCGGAACTTCATGAAACTATAGGGGCTGAAGTGGGAATGTTCTACGATGTCCCGCAGCAACCGAAATTTTCTGAGAAAAAATTTTTGTTGCATTGTTATTGAACGCTCCTGATACATACCATCCTTTTCCGTGGATTTCGGATCTAGACCTTGGCCGAGACGACTTGCAAACGACTTAAGGGGTCTAGGACGTCAAACGGGCGTTCTTGGAGCAGGAGAGATACCACAGGACATTTTAATTTCCACTGTCTGTACTTTTAAGAATAAATTCATAAAACTTTAACAGCATGACCAGGAAGGATTCAGATTTCACAGTCATAGCAGTGGAAGTTGAAAAACATAACAAAATAATTTTTTTTTTACATGTGAAAGTTCATCATTTTTTCACTTCTATTGGCTGGGTTTGTTGCTATAGGTACACGTTTCTTCATAACTAAGAGAGATTCTTCGATGAATTTTGCACAGGACACAAACCATACTTACAGGTATATGAAACTCTAGAAATTATATAATTTATGAAGAAATGAATGTGCTGTTGTATATTAAACTTCATGATTAGAAAAAATTCAAATTTTATAGTTAATTATCTCAATATTTACCACAGTTTTTAATAGATTTGGAAAATTCTAGAGTTTCATACACCTGTAAGTATGGTTTGTACGCTGTGCAAAATTTATCGAAGAATCTCCCTTACTTATGAAGAAAAGTGTACTTATAGCAACAAATGCAGCCAATGGTAAGTGAAAAAAAAGGTGAAATACAAATGTAAAAAAATAAATTATTTTCTTATATTTTTTAACTTCCACCACTATAAGTGTAAATCCTGAATCCTTCTGGTCATTCCGACAAAGTTTTATGAATTTTTTTTTTTAAAGTATGGACAGTGGAAATTAAAATGTCCTGTGGTGTCTCTCCTGCTCCAATTCGTCCTGTTTGACGTCCTAGACCCCTTAAGGAATTTGAAATGCGGCTGTACAGGAGAATCGTAAGAATGCCGTGGACAGATGAAATTACTAACAACGACATTCTCCCCAAAATAAGAAAAGGAAAATAATTCCTAAACGCTGTAAAATGAAGAAAACTACAATATCTGGGCAATGTAATGAGTGGAAACGGGTGTAAACTGTTACGAAATTTTCTTCAAGGAAAGATACCTGGTAAAAGAGGACATTTTAGAAGAGGAAGAACATCTTAGTGCGAAAACTTAGGACATGCGAAAAGTTTTTTAACTAGCTAATGTAATACACCTATGACAGACATCTGGAACGGGCAAGTCCTGGCGGACGGGAGCTACCGAGCGGTTATAACTAAAGTGGTCCAGTGTAGGTTTTAATTACCGTACGCAGCGAAACGTGGTAGATATTCAAACGCGTTAATGCGGAAACGATTTACGCTGGTTCAAATGGCTCTAAGCACTATGGGACTTAACAGCTGAGGTCATCAGTCACCTAAACGTACAACTACTAAAAACCTTATTAACCTGAGGACATCACACTCATCCATGCCCGAGGCAGCATTCGAACCTACGACCGTAGCAGCCGCGTGGTTCCGGACTGAAGCGCCTAGAACCGCTCGAATTAACGCAAAAAAAAAAAAAAAAAAAAAAAAAAAATTGGCCAACAGGTGCGGCCTCGCGGGATTAGCCGAGCGGTCTAAAGCGCTGCAGTCAAGGACTGTGCGGCTGGTCCCGGCGGAGGTTCGAGTCCTCCCTCGGGCATGGGTGTGTGTGTTTGTCCTTAGGATAATTTAGGTTAAGCAGTGTGTAAGCTTAGGGACTGATGACATTAGCAGTTAAGTCCCATAACATTTCACACACATTTTTTTGGCCAACAGGTGCAAATCTGGCGGCCGGCCGTTGTGGTCGAGAGGTTCTAGGCGCTTCAGTCTGGAACCGCGCGACCGCTACGGTCGCAGGTTGGAATCCTGCCTCGGACATGGATGTGTGTGATGTCCTTAGTTAGGGTAAGTAGTTCTAAGTTCTAGGGGACTGATGACCTCAGAAGTTAAGTTCCATAGTGCTCAGAGCCATTTGAGCAAATATGGCGCTATTAATGCAACAAAGAATTACAGAAAAAGTTTCACATGTAATGAATTAGGAATGGGTCGGGAGCAGAAAATGGTTAAACAAGTGATATTGATGTTATTATTAACAGCCGCTTACAGAGTTTGTTCAATATGAGCACCGGGACTTGGGCGAGATGCTGCACAGCGCCGGATTTGTACCTGGTGGCCAAAATTGGAACTATTTTTTCTGCGTAAATGGGTTCCGTGTTAACGCGTTAGAATATCTACCTAGCTTCGCTGCCGTACAATAATTACCGGCCATAGTGCACCTCTGTGAACAGCTGCACTTCACGTATTGCCGCCCGGTATTAAGCGTTGCTGTATGAGAGTAATATGTAGCGAAACCTGATAAAATCCGGAATGTGAATGTGGTACTGGTGTTGTGAGTCACTTCAGAAGTGTTTGTGACTTAGACTGAAGGATGCGGCGAAGGCGCTGATAAATCAGGCGGGTGTCTTTATCACAGCGCGAAGCGCGATAGCCGACTGTGCGGGCTACTACAAGCCTTCCGCACTAACCCACCGATAACGGCTGGATGCGGTCGTTCGAGCGCCGCCCAGAGAGGTGAGCTCGCTGAGCGACTGAGTAACCGTGACGCCGGCCGCCTTTTGGGTCCACGGTCTCGTCGCGTGGTGTCCCAGTCGAGACCACGGCCGCATTCAATGCGCTACGCACTGGCTGCCACCAGAACGCAACGCACTAGTTAACAGATTTACTAGAAAACGTTTGATGGAACTTTCTCATTTTGAGAAGACAGAGGGAGCAATCTGTTTTACTTGCTAAACACATTTTAAAGGAAAGATCTCATAAACGTATCTTCGTCTAAAATATCGGCTTCCGACAGACTTTGCTGTCATCTTCAGGTCTTTAAAACGTTTCACAACATAACATTTTTTAAGACCTGAAGATAACAGCGATGTCTGTCGAGACTGGTTGTTTTACATAAAGAAATATTTATCCGATCTTGGCTTTAGAATTCTGTAGGTAGGAATTGTTGATTAGGTTGATCCTTGAGCTCCACTACACAATCGAATGAGTGCGAGTAAGGTTCGCCAACTTCTCTTTGACCCGCTAGATAGGGTTTAACTTGTCAGTACCCGAGGTGTACAGGGACAGTGGCATGTCCGCATTTGTATACAAGTCGTATCGCGGAGCCATTGGTTCCCGGAGCTGTCTTGTTTAGTAGGGTTATTTGCTCGTTTCTTTGCGCTCTTCTCGCCCTCTTTCGTGTGTACTTGTAATGGTCAGCACGCATGTACAGGGTGTTACTGAAAGGTACGGCCAAACTATCAGAAAACGTTCCTCACACACAAAGAAAGGAAATATGTTATGTGGACATGTGTCCAGAAACGCTTACTTTCCATGTTAGAGCTCATTTTATTACTTCTCTTCAAATCACATTAATCATGGAATGGAAACACACAGCAACAGAACGTACCAGCGTGACTTCAAACACTTTGTTACAGGAAATGTTCAAAATGTCCTCCGTTAGCGAGGATACATGCATCCACCCTCCGTCGCATGGAATCCCTGATGAGCTGATGCAGCCCTGGAGAATGGCGTATTGTATCACAGCCGTCCACAATACGAACACGAAGAGTCTCTACATTTGGTACAGGGGTTGCGTAGACGAGAGCTTTCAAATGCCCCCATAAATAAAAGTCAAGAGGGTTGAGGTCAGGAGAGCGTGGAGGCCATGGAATTGGTCCGCCTCTACCAATCCATCGGTCACCGAATCTGTTGTTGAGAATCGTACGAACTCTTCGACTGAAATGTGCAGGAGCTCCATCGTGCATGAACCACATATTGTGTCGTACTTGTAAAGGCACATGTTCTAGCAGCACAGGTAGAGTATCCCGTATGAAATCATGATAACGTGCTCCATTGAGCGTAGGTGGATGAACGTGGGGCCCAATCGAGACATCACCAACAATGCGTGTCCAAACGTTCACAGAAAATCTGTGTTGATGACGTGATTGCACAATTGCGTGCGGATTCTCGTCAGCCCACACATGTTGATTGTGAAAATTTACAATTTGATCACGTTGGAATGAAGCCTCATCCGTAAAGAGAACATTTGCACTGAAATGAGGATTGACACATTGTTGGATGAACCATTGGCAGAAGTGTACCCGTGGAGGCCAATCAGCTGCTGATAGTGCCTGCACACGCTGTGCACGGTACGGAAACAACTGATTCTCCCGTAGCACTCTCCATACAGTGACGTGGTCAACGTTACCTTGTACAGCAACAACTTCTCTGACGCTGACGTTAGGGTTATCGTCAACTGCACGAAGAATTGCCTCGTCCATTGCAGGTGTCCTCGTCGTTCTAGGTCTCCCCCAGTCGCGAGTCGTAGGCTGGAATGTTCCGTGCTCCCTAAGACGCCGATCAATTGCTTCGAACGTCTGCCTGTCGGGACACCTTCGTTCTGGAAATCTGTCTCGATACAAACGTACCACGCCACGGCTATTGCCCCGTGCTAATCCATACATCAAATGGGCACCTGCCAACTCCGCATTTGTAAACATTGCACTGACTGCAAAACCACGTTCGCGATGAACACTAACCTGTTGATGCTACGTACTGATGTGCTCGATGCTAGTACTGTAGAGCAATGAGTCGCATGTCAACACAAGCAACGAAGTCAACATTACGTTCCTTCAATTGGGCCAACTGGCGGTGAATCGAAGTAGTACAGTACATACTGACGAAACTAAAATGAGCTCTAACATGGAAATTGTTTCCGGACACATGTCCACATAACATCTTTTCTTTATTTGCAACACCTGTCTGGAAAACAGGAAATGAACGAACCCAAAATGCTTACCCACGCACAGAAACGGATTTCCAAATTCTCTCTTCTCAGTACAGGGAGCAGTGAGGTTGATTACAAAGGGTTCCGGCGTAACATCAGGCGCCGGCACGTCGGCCTGAGCGATACAGTAGAGCACGCTGACTGGGACGATACCACGACAGGAGCGGCGCCTATACGAAGAGAATAGAAGCGCCGCTCTACCTTGGCTCTGTCGCACTAGAAGACGAGCTGTGACATAAACTCTATAGCAGGCACTAATGACTTCTATGATTTTCTTGCATGGAAATTGTATATCGTCCATTACTTGCGACATCCCTTGTATGAAGGCAAAGTTAAGTATTGTCAATTGAGTTTACTGTAATAAACTCCATTAATAAGATTTGCTTCTATGTTGTTTAGCTGTCCGAGAAAACAGCTTCCTAGGCACCCTATATTACACGATTGGGCAGGACCACCTACCCTCATCTTGACAAATACACCAATAGAACACCACGTCCTTCCCAGAGGGCTGTGTGCCGACTGCTGAGTTTCGCGAGCTCTGAACCGCCCCGCGAAATTACACTGGTCCGCAAAACTTAGGGGCGAAAGTAACTTTCATGCGAAAGTAAAAACTAGGCTGAAGCCCTCTCGAACAGGCCATGAAGGCCCAACGATACCGACCGGCCGCCCTGTCATCCTCAGCCCAGAGGCGTCACTGGATGCGGATATGGAGGGGCATGTGGTCAGCACACCGCTCTCCAGGCCGTATGTCAGTTTACGAGTCCGGAGCCGCTACTTCTCGGTCAAGTAGCTCCTCAGTTTGCCTCACAGGGACTGAGTTCACCCCGCTTGCCAACAGCGCTCGGCAGACCGGATGGTCACCCATTCAAGTGCTAGTCCAGCCCGACGGCGCTTAACTTCGGTGATCTGACGGGAACCGGTGTTACCACTTCGGCAAGGCCGTTGGCGATACTCTATAATAAACAACGTAAATCGAAGAAATACACAGTGAGACGAACAGAAATGACACTTCCGTTAACAGACAATAATTGCGCTGAAGTCGTGATGGTCTCGTGGTCATTACAAAAGGCGAGACATGGTTCTTAATAGGATGCGCGATAATCACGGACGGCAGTGGATGCTCTACAAAGTGCTCCCTCCCACGCTGGGCATAAGGTTGGTAAGGGCGTTCCATTGCTCCACTAGCCCGTTTGACAACTACTGGATGCTCGGTGGCGCACGTGGACGTGCTTCAGTGTATCTCCCCAACTCTTCCTACACGTGATCGTTGGGACTCACGTCAGCTCTGTCCATTCGCCGAATATCCTCCCGTGCGCCCGCCCCGTTGGCCGTGCTGTCTAACGCACGACTTTCCGGGCGGGAAGGAGCGCCTGGTCCCCGGCACGAATCCGCCCGGCGAATTTGTGTCGAGGTCCGGTGAACCGGCCAGTCTATGGATGGTTTTCAGGCGGTTTTCCATCTGCCTCGGCGAATGCGGGCTGGTTCCCCTTATTCCGCCTCAGTTACACTACGTCACCGACTGCTGCGCAAACATGTTCTCCACGTACGCGTACACTACCATTACTCTACTACGCAAACGTGGGGGTTACACTCGTCTGGTGTGAGACGTTCCCGGGGGGGGGGGGGGGAGGGGGGGGGGCCGAACCGCACAATAACCCTGGGTTCAGTGTGGGGCGGCGGAGGGGTGAAGTGGATTGCGGTAGTCGTCGTGGGGTTGTGGACCACTGCGGCGGGGACGGAGCCTCTCCGTCCTTTCTACGTCCCCGGTTAACATACAGTACGATACAATTCTCTCGTGCCAAGAAATCCTCCACATGCACTGTTTGATGCGGCAGAGCATTGTCACCCATAAAAACGATGTCAGGATCCAGAACACCCTTGAAAAGACGCACACGGGAGTGGAGTATTGGGTCAAAATAATGTTGACGGGTGAGTGTTCCGTGCTTGAAGCCTACCCACACCATAACATCTGGACCAACAACCCGATCATGTATGACAGTGTCAATAGGCGCATTACGTGTTCGGACTCCTTGCCATCTGACGTTGTCGAATATGGTCGTTTTGGTGGCCCTGGCGTCGGGGTGTGGAAGGACATAGTGTTGCGTGGGCGTATTGGCCTCCAACACGGTACTGTCAGTGGTCAGAATCGTTGTAACACACTTCCTCCCCATGTGCGTCTTTTTTTTCTATTTCTTTTTATTAAAAAGAAAAAGCAGAATAAATTTCCTTGAAAATAAACAAGTGCGAATTCTCTCTATTATGATGACTAAAAATATGCGACAGACCTGATAATTCTCGTTGCATATGTTCTTGGTAAAGATGCATGCTTCGGAGTAGGTATTAAAATCCATGGAGAAGAAATAAAAACTTTGACGTTTGCCCATGACATTGTAATTCTGTCAGAGCCAGCAAAGGACTTGGAAGAGCAGTTGAACGGAAAGAGTGTCTTGAAAGGAGGGTATAAGATGAACATCAACAAAAGCAAAACGAGGATAATGGAATGTAGTCGAATTAAGTCGGGTGATGCTGAGGGAATTAGATTAGGAAATGAGACACTTGAAGTAGTAAATGAGTTTTGCTATTTGGGGAACAAAATAACTGATGATGGTCGAAGGAGAGAGGATATAAAATGTAGACTGGCAATGGCAAGGAAAATCGTTTCTGAAGAGAAATTTCTTAACATCGAGTATAGATTTAAGTATCAGGATGTCGTTTGTGAAAGTATTTGTATGGAGTATAGCTATGTATGGAAGTGAAATGTGGACGGTAAATAGTTTGGACAAGAAGAGAATAGAAGCTTTCGAAATGTGGTGTTACAGAAGAATGCTGAAGATTAGATGGGTAGATCACATAACTAACGAGGAGGTATTGAATAGAATTGGGGAGGAGTTTGTGGCACAACTTGAGGAGGAGAAGAAGAAGAAGGGACCGGTTGGTAGGACACGTTCTGAGGCATCAAGGGATCACAAATTTAGCATTGGAGGGCAGCGTGGAGGGTAAAAATCGTAGAGGGAGACCAAGAGATGAATACACTGAGCAGATTCAGAAGGATGTATGTTGCAGTAAATACTGGGAGATGAAGAAGCTTGCACAGGATAGATTAGCATTGAGAGCTGCATCAAACCAGTCTCAGGACTGAAGACAACAACAACAACAACAACAACAACAACAACATGTTAATGGTAGCTGTAACTACAGGGCTATTACAAATGATTGAAGCGATTTCATAAATTCACTGTAGCTCCATTCATTGACATATGGCCACGACACATCACAGATACGTAGAAAAACTCATAAAGTTTTGTTCGGCTGAAGCCGCACTTCAGGTTTCTGCCGCCAGAGCGCTCGAGAGCGCAGTGAGACAAAATGGCGACAGGAGCCGAGAAAGCGTATGTCGTGCTTGAAATGCACTCACATCAGTCAGTCATAACAGTGCAACGACACTTCAGGACGAAGTTCAACAAAGATCCACCGACCGCTAACTCCATTCGGCGATGGTATGCTCAGTTTAAAGCTTCTGGATGCCTCTGTAAGGGGAAATCAAAGGGTCGGCCTGCAGTGAGCGAAGAAACGGTTGAACGCGTGCGGCCAGGTTTCACGCGTAGCCCGCGGAAGTCGACGAATAAAGCAAGTAGGGAGATAAACGTACCACAGCCGACAGTTTGGAAAATCTTACGAAAAAGGCTAAAGCAGAAGCCTTACCGTTTACAATTGCTACAAGCCCTGACACCCGATGACAAAGTCAAACGCTTTGAATTTTCGGCGCGGTTGCAACAGCTCATGGAAGAGGATACGTTCAGTGCGAAACTTGTTTTCAGTGATGAAGCAACATTTTTTTTTAATGGTGAACAGACACAATGTGCGAATCTGGACGGTAGAGAATCCTCACGCATTCGTGCAGCAAATTCGCAATTCACCAAAAATTAACGTGTTTTGTGCAATCTCACGGTTTAAAGTTTACGGCCCCTTTTTCTTCTGCGAAAAAAACGTTACAGGACACGTGTATCTGGACATGCTGGAAAATTGGTTCATGCCACAACTGGAGACCGACAGCGCCGACTTCATCTTTCAACAGGATGGTGCTCCACCGCACTTCCATCATGATGTTCGGCATTTCTTAAACAGGAGATTGGAAAACCGATGGATCGGTCGTGGTGGAGATCATGATCAGCAATTCATGTCATGGGCTCCACGCTCTCCCGACTTAACCCCATGCGTTTTCTTTCTGTGGGGTTATGTGAAAGATTCAGTGTTTAAACCTCCTCTACCAAGAAACGTGCCAGAACTGCGAGCTCGCATCAACGATGCTTTCGAACTCATTGATGGGGACATGCTGCGCCGAGTGTGGGAGGAACTTGATTATCGGCTTGATGTCTGCCGAATCACTAAAGGGGCACATATGGAACATTTGTGAATGCCTAAAAAAACTTTTTGAGTTTTTGTATGTGTGTGCAAAGCATTGTGAAAATATCTCAAATAATAAAGTTATTGTAGAGCTGTGAAATCGCTTCAATCATTTGTAATAACCCTGTACAATCGGTTTATCCGGTATGACGCTATCTGTCGTGTACAGTTTGATTTTATCAAGTAATATGAATCAGATCGTATGTACGGGGTGACAATTGTTGAACGGTATGAAATAAAATCGCCATAACTTCTCAACGGTTAGCGTTAGGACGTTCAGACCGCACGGCTGACCGCAGGGCATGACGGCAACTAATGTACACATGCATGGTTTGGTTTAGCGACGAAGCCCACTTTCATTTGGATGGATTCGTCAATAAGCAAAATTGGCGCATTGTGGGGACTGAGAATCCGCATTTCGCGATGGAGAAATCACTTCACCGTCTACGGGTGACTGTGTGCTTTGCAGTGTCCAGTCACGGAATAATCGGTGCGATATTCCTTGATGGCACGGTGACAACCGAACGGTACGTGGTTGTGGAAGATGATTTCATCCCCATTATTCAAAGTTGCTCAGATTTCGACAAGATGTGGTTCATGCAAGAAGGAGCTCGAACCCATCGAAGCATGAGAGAGTGTGATGTCGTGCCAGGAACACTTTGGAGACCGCATTCTGACTCCTGTGATGCGCAGAGGCCACTGGCATGGGCCTCGATTGGCTGCCATATTCTCCGGATCTCAACACATGCGATTCTTTCTTGTGGGGTTGGTGATGTACAGTAATAACCCCGAAACAATTGCTGAGCTGAAAACAGCTATTCAGGAGGTCGTCCACAGCATCGATTTTCCGACACTTTAGCATCGCAAATGATGGCAGGCGTATCGAATATGTCATAACATAATTTCAAAATGGTTCAAATGGCTCTTAGCACTATGGGACTTAACATCTGAGGTCATCAGTCCCCTAGAACGTAGAACTACTTAAACCTAACTAACCTAAGGACATCACACACATCCATGCCCGAGGCAGGACTCGAACCTGCGACTGTAGCGGTCGCGCGGTTCCAGACTGAAGCGCCAAGAACCGCTCGGCCACTGCATCCGGCCATAACCTAAGTCCGAATATCTATAGTGACTTTTACATGTTCAATGAAGTGTGTGTACACCATAGTTTGTAACTAATTTACGTTTTTTTCATATAGTTAAATAATTATCACATACTATATTTCAGATTACATTGGCGTTATCTTCCTGACACGTAATAAAGTTCTTGAAGTATTTCACCTACGTCACTACAGACACAGCTAGGAAATAAGGACCGTAAATGTCTCCAGTTACTAATAAACGGCGCGCGGGATTAGCCGAGCGGTCTCAGCCGCTACAGTCATGGACTGTGCGGCGGGTCCCGGCGGAGGATCGAGACCTCCCTCGGACATGGGTGTGTGTGTTTGTCCTTAGGATAATGTAGGTTAAGTAGTTTGTAAGCTTAGGGAGTGATGACCTTAGCAGTTAATTCCAATAAGATTTCACACACATTTGAACATTTTTAGTAATAAACAGTATGTTCGGCTAGCGTTTTTTCGGGTTATGTTGGTCGTCGATAATTGTCGTTCTGCTCTGAAATTTCGTACTCAGTTGCCACAAGGAGCCAGCGAAAAGCGTCAATCGAAATGTGTGCTAAGTTTCGGAATAATTCAATGGAAAGCCGGAGCTGTAAGTCATTGTTAAGTGCACTACTTCCGCCCATCTGATGTTTACTTACAGTCAGAGACGTTGAGACTCTTCTTTTGGTTCGCCATTCTGCGTACTTTGTTAAAAACAGTGCGCTCGCCGTGCAAAATAACCCACAATCAGCAGCAGAGTTCTGCGCCCTAGCTATAACTACATAGTGTTGTATCCGGTGTGCCAGTTATTTCACTTAATGAAACGAATAACGCACCGTTCATAATCTTTTGAAGATGGCTCCACTACTGCATCGGTTACAGAATAACAGTTGTAATAGACAGCCAACCATTTGCAGAAGGTGGTGACTTTCAAATACTGTTTACCATGGTTCCGACGGATTTAAAACCGCCTGCCTGAAAAGGACGAGTGATTGCTAATGCGAAGCTTGTTGTCCGTCTGAGGAAACGGGTTTAAATCTGTCGAAACCGTGGTAAAGGTTATTTGCAAATCACCGTTATTGCAATTAGTTGGCCGTCTATTACACCTGCTGCTCTGTATCCGATGCAGTAGTGCAGCCATGATCAAAAGATTGTGATCGCCGCGTTATTAGTTTCAGTAACTGGAATAACTGGCACACAAGATACAACACTATGTACTGATGTTGTTGTTGTGGTCTTCAGTCCTGAGACTGGTTTGATGCAGCTCTCCATGCTACTCTATCCTGTGCAAGCTTCTTCATCTCCCAGTACCTACTGCAACCTACATCCTTCTGAATCGGCTTGGTGTATCCATCTCTTGGTCTCCCTCTACGATTTTTACCCTCCACGCTGCCCTCCAGTACTAAATTGGTGATCCCATGATGCCTCAGAACATGTCCTAGCAACCGGTCCCTTCTCCTCCTCAAGTTGTGCCACAAACTCCTCCCCAATTCTATTCAATACCTGCTCATTAGTTATGTGATCTACCCATCTAATCTTCAGCATTCTTCTGTAGCACCACATTTCGAAAGCTTCTATTCTCTTCTTGTCCAAACTATTTATCGTCCATGTTTCACTTCCATACATCGCTACGCTACATACAAATACTTTGAGAAACGACTTCCTGACACTTAAATCTATACTCGATGTTAACAAATTTCTCTTCTTCAGAAACGCTTTCCTTGCCATTGCCAGTCTACATTTTATATCCTCTCTACTTCGACCATCATCAGTTATTTTACTCCCTAAATAGCAAAACTCCTTTACTACTTTAAATGTCTCATTTCCTAATCTAATTCCCTCAGCATCACCCGACCTAATTCGACTACATTCCATTATCCTCGTTTTGCTTTTGTTGATGTTCATCTTATACCCTCCTTTCAAGACACTGTCCATCCCGTTCAAGTGCTCTTCCGAGTCCTTTGCTGTCTCTGACAGAATTGCAATGTCATCGGCGAACCTCGAAGTTTTTATTTCTGCTCCACGGATTTTAATCCCTACTCCGAACTTTTCTTTTGTTTCCTTTAGTGCTTGCTCAATACATGTAGTTATAGTTCCATGAATTTACCAGTTTCAATTGTGACTCACTGGTAGTCATAGCATACTACCGTTTTTTCGTTTTGTGAAGCGCACAATTTTAGATTTCTGAACACTGTAAGTAAGTAGCTGCTCCTTTCACTACTTCGCACATACATTCAGTCAGATCTTGGTAAGATTCCACAATTTCTTTCAGGCTGTACTTTGCTGTAGGCATCTGCATCATCTGCAGGAAGTGTGAGGTTACTATTAATACTGCCCGCAAGTCCGGGAGAGGCCGGAGGAGAACGCGACATAACGAGCAGAGCCTGTTGACGCGAGTGGTAGCGAACACCGGCGAATGCTCGTCCGCTCTTCTCCGCTTTCATTCGTCCCGGTGTAAGCCGGGCTCCTTCCCGGTTAACCTGCCCCCGGTTGCGCCCTCCGCCAGCTACTCGCGCGTCGCGGGCCGCGCCGACGGGCGTGGAGGCGTGGGCTGGAGCGGCCGCCGGCCTCGCCCTCCTCCAGCTGACGCGGCCTGGAGAAATCGTGCCGGTGCGGGTCTGCGCGGCGCGCCTCGCCGCTTTCTCCGCCTCTCACCGCACACCCCGACAGGGCAGCAGCGCGCCGACACACCAGGGGGCCGCGGGCATATTTTTAGCGCCGCCCCCGGGCACAGCTTTCCGTCTCACAGCGCGACCCCCAACCAACTGGAATTTTCTACACACGTCTAGACAGCGTCATATCTCCCCTGCTGCGGTTACAGCTGACCAGGGCCATCTTCGTGGATCCTGTAACGTAATCTCTGCATCTGCATCCGCACCCTCCAAACTGCGGTGAAGAGCGTGGCAGAGAAAATGTCCCTTTGTAAACCGGATTGTTGTCACAAAAAATTTATTGATGAACCTTTTTACAAAATTACTTCAGTCACCTTCAAAATACTCTCCATTACATGCGATGCACTTGCCAAGTTTCTTTTCCCACTGTTGGAAGCATGTTTGGAACTCTTCAAGTTTGATATTGTCCAGTGCCCTTTGCGAAGCTGTTTTTACCGCCTCCACATCGTCATAACGCTCCCCTTTTAGCGTTTCTTTCATTCGTGGAAATAGGAAAAAGTCGCACGGGGCTAGGTCCGGCGAATACGGAGCGTGGGGAACGACAGACCACCTCTGGGATGCCAAATAGTGGGTCACTCGTAAGGCCGTGTGTGCTGGAGTGTTGCCATGATGCAGAAACCAGTCACCTGATCGCCGAAGTTCTGGGCGTTTCCTCCTCACACCCTCTCGCAGACGCCTTAAAACATCCAAGGAAAAGTGCTGGTTAACAGTCTGGCCAGGGGGGTACGAATTCACGATGCACAATTCCACGAACATAAAAAAAGACAATGATGATCGTCTTCACATTTGACCTCGCTTGCTTTTTTCTACGAGTGGCAGCGCCATCGGAGTCCGGTTTCTTTTCGATCCCCCCTCGTACATATTAGGCCACTTTCCCTTTTCATTAGAGCTGTAAAACTACCGTAGTCTATCTATCATACGAGGGTAATCCCAAACTAAGGTCTCCCATTTTTTTATAGGTACATAGACCTGTTCATTTCTGCAATGGTTTACATCAGTTTACAGCTTGAACATTTAGCTATTTTTAGTGATAATCAGCGTTTCTGTCGATGCATTTTTGTAGGTGTTGTGGCAATTTTTTGTATGCCCATGTCATACCAGCTCGCCGCCACGCTGTTCAAAAAGTTACGAACCTGTTCTTCCACCTCGTCGTCGGAGCTGAATGGCTTTGCGGCCAAATATTCCTTTAACCTAGGGAACAGGTGATAGTCACTGGGCGCCAAGTCAGGACTATAAGGTGGGTGGGTCATCATGTTCCACTGAAACTCGTTGCCGCATGTGGTCCTCAGTCAGCATGCGTGGCACCCATCTTGCCCACACTTTCCTTTACTTCAATGTTTCAGTTAAAATTCTGTGGGCGGTGCTTCGGGAAACCTCAGGAACCAACGTGCAGAGATCATCCAGAGTGATCCGCCGATCTTCACGCATGCTTTTGCTCAACCTTCAACACTCTCTCCTCAGAAATTGTCGGTCTCCCGCTCCTTTGTTCGTCGTAAATTTCGGTCCGACCAGCTGCAAACTCTCTGCACCACTTTTTCACATCCATCCACGACTCAATCGGCGCAGTGCCCTTTGCGTTCAAAAACCGAGTAACTGCGCGCAATTCGCACTCGGCGGTAACATCCAACGGGAGCACCATTCTCAATGGCTGCCAAGCCAAGGCTGAGCGCCTCAGCGCGGCGTGCGCATGTTTACACACAGCGCGTGAAGCACTCTTCATAACAGTGTGACCAACTGCCACACAAACAGAGTTCTGTACTTATAAAAAATTAGGAGACCTTACTTTTGGGATTACCCTCGTAAGTATATGTAGATTACAGTAGCTTTTCTAGTAGCTTTGGTCAGTTAAAGTCGTACCCGCGTCACCTATACATTGGGTGTGTTGCATACCCATCGGGCGTTATATCATAACGATCGCTTTCTTTACATATATGACAAGTGTGTCACTGGAGTCCCCTAAAAACCTGAAGCGGTGGACTATCTAGAAACTGAGTGAGTGTTCCTGTGGAATATTTTTGTTTTGCATAGTTATACTCGTGGCTCTCACTTAACAAAATGTTCAAATGTGTGTGAAATGTTATGGGACTTAACTGCTAAGGTCATCAGTCCCTAAGCTTACACACTACTTAACCTAAAGTATCCTAAGGGCACACACACACACACACACACACACACACACACACACACACACACACACACACACCCATGCCCGAGGAAGGGCTCGAACCTCCGCCGGGACCAGCCGCACAGTCCATGACTGCAGCACCTCAAACCGCTCGGTCTTACATAACAATAAACAGTATGTATAGCAAAATAGAAATTTCCAGTCTTTGATTCAGGTTTTATTGGGAACTTGTTGATTTGTGATGTGAAAGAGATGGATTTTGCCAGTAAAAATAAGAAAAACGATACAGATTTATCATATAGCGCTCCTCAACAAAGAGCTAAAAAGAAACGCAAAACAAAAATGTATCAAACACCACTTCAATAGTTCGTCCAGTTTGTGTAAAACATATTTCGCTTACTCACGAACGACTTAAGAATTTATCAGTAATAACAGGAAACTCTTGCCTTTGATCATGAAGAAGAACATTCCGTTCAGCAATATGTATATATAAACTGCATGTAAACTGTAACTGCATCAAAAGTAATTGGTTTGATTACATAAACGAGCAGAAATTAGTCCATCAATTAATTTTAATACTTGGAAATGCCATTTATGTTCTCTGAGGATATAAAATACACTATGGACTAACACTCAGAGATGGGCTGCTGTAATTACGTGCAAAACAAACAACCAAACCAAAAAAAAAGAAAGATAAGTTGTCAGCTCTCTGTTTCTCTCTTACACATTCATTTATATGGCTTCCCTACCAGTGCTGCCAGTACCACCGGTAATCCAACCATTGGCTACGTCATTTATGTAGTGTACTGATATATATTAAATAAATTTATCAGAGGTTGTACGGACCCCTATTGATACACAGAACAGGTAACAACACTGTTCCAGAAGCAACGGAAAAAGCATGCCACATTTAAAAGAATGCAGAAACCCAAAATTGACGAAGTTTTGTGGAAGCTCCAAATTTATCGTAGTTTTCAGTACGAGATGTTTTAATGGTTTCCATAACGAAACTTTGTTCCGAAATCTGGCAGCAGACACAGAGTGAGTTTGTTGATACATAAAGTTGGGACGATCATATAGACGATGATGTGGGGAAACCAAACCAAAGGCACAGATTTATTTGCAGAACATTCAGAAAGTGTAACAGCTCTACTAAAGAGACTGCTTACACTATGTTTGTCCGCCGTCTTCTGGGGTACTGATGTGCAGTGTAGAATCCGCAGCACATAGGATTGACGGAGAACATTGCAGAATTCAAAGAAGGGTAGCTTGTTTTTGTATTGTCGTGAAATAGGGGAGATAGTGTCACTGATGTGATACACGATTGGAGTCGCAATCATTTATAGAAAGGTGTTTTTCGTTGCAGCGGGTCTTCTCATGAAATATCAGTCTCAACGTTCTTCTCCGAATGCGAGAATATTTTATTGACGCCAACCTAGATAGGGATAAATGGTCATCGCAATAAAATAAGAACCGCGCGAGTAGCCGCTCGGTATGAGGCGCCTTGCCACGATTCACGGTTCGCAGGGCTTCGCCCCCCCCCCCCCCTCCCCCATTGGAGGTAGGTTCGAGTCCTCCCTCGGGCATGTGTGTGTGTGTGTGTGTGTGTGTGTGTGTGTGTGTGTGTGTGTGTTGTCCTAGCATAAGTTAGTTTAAGTTAGATTAAGTAGTGTGTAAGCCTAGGGACCGAATACGTCAGCGGTTTGGTCCCATAGGAACTTCCAAAAAGTTCCAAATAAAATAAGAGAAATTAGCGCTCGTATGAATAGCTTCTAATTGTTCGTTTTTCCCGCGTGTAATGGTATAGAAATAACTTGGAGGTGGTTCGATAACCCTCTGGCAGGCACTTCACTGTGATTTGCAGACTGATCATGTAGATGTGAGGGTAAATACGCTCCTCAAGTCGGTTATGTGATGGAGCTTGCGCTGAGGAAGAGTTGGCACCCTTTGCTTCACTTACGACTAAGGCCCACAGCTTGTCTGGTTTCAGTTCTCCTCCTTTATTGTTAAAGTTGGTTTGTTGCGTTTTTTAATTTCTGTGGTCAGCTTAAAGAACATAAAAACAATTGTCACCTGTCCTACACGGATAACCGACAGACGCAGGTCATGAACTGGGGACAGAAAACCACAAAATTTGTTTATCCGTTCAAGTTCCAATTATTCGCGTGCTAGAATGTACATGAAGTCCACAGAAGTGTAAAAAAACGCAAAAAGAACTTCAAAAGAGGAGGAGGAGGATGAAGTTGGAGAATTTGTGGGCACTAGTGCTAACTAAAACACACAGCGCCGCGACGCACCCAACTTTGACACTGGTGTGGTAAACAGTTCACCTTGCCGAGCTTCTTTGAGCCCGAAAATCAACTAACAGAGTTTTATAGCCTCTGAAGATATCGGCAGCAGTTGGGGACGACACGTTAAGCACGGAAACATGCCTCAGACCACGGACTAATACAGTCACCAAGGGCGTAAATACCGACCTGTGTTTGGCACAGTTCATTAAGGTCCACGGAGTACGAAAGCCAACAGCATGTTTCCGTATCAGCCCTCACGTAGAAAAGTAAGTACAAACAAGTGACGTACGTTCTCCGCAGCTTTGGCTGTAACAGTGATGTGTTTCCGTTCTATCCTCGACACAATTCCCATTTTTTGGTCCCAATTTATTTGTGCGTTGCTTTTTTCCTGTATCGCTTTATTGTTTTGTCGTTTGTTTTCTTTTAGCTATAAGTTATCTAAATCTCGTGTACTGCACAATAACAACAAACACGAAGTAGTTCAAAGAAAATGGCTCTGAGCACTATGGGACTTTACATCTATGGTCATCAGTCCCCTAGAACTTAGAACTACTTAAACCTAACTAACCTAAGGACATCACACAACACCCAGCCATCACGAGGCAGAGAAAATCCCTGACCCCGCCGGGAATCGAACCCGGGAACCCGGGCGTGGGAAGCGAGAACGCTACCGCACGACCACGAGATGCGGGCCACGAAGTAGTCACAAAGTTTTAAGTGTCGGAGGAGCCAAAAGTAATCATCATCATCAGTGTTCTGCCTAAAGGCAGGTTTTCACATGGTAGTTCTCCAGGCTGTCCAGTCTTTTGCCATCCTCTTCAGATCTGCATAATTTCCTCTTCCCTTTATGTCGTCTATCACCTTGTATCTCCTTCTTCCTCTGAGTCTTCTCCCACAAACCAGTCCTTCCAAAGCATCTACTAGCAAGCACTCCCTTCTCAATGAATGTCCCAACCAGTTCTTTTTCCTTTCTCTTACAACCTTCAGCAGGAGCAGTATGTGCCGGAAGATGGAAAGGGATTTACCATCTTGGAAGCAGGAATAGAAAAGGCGCTGAAGGAGATGAAGAATAGGAAGGCATGTGGAATAGATGATTTGCCAGCAGAACTGTTGCAGAGTCTGGGAAACAAGGCAGGAAAAGAAATAGTCTACCTCTGTAACGAGATATATGACAAAGGGGAATGGCCTGAGGACTTCGCTGCAACAGTTATGATACCAATAGAGAAAAAGAGAAATACTAAAAAATGTGAAGAGCACCGGACCATCAGTCTAATTTCTCATGCAGCTTAAGTCTTGCTGAGAGTGTTGAATAGAAGGTTATGTGGCAAGCTGGATAGAGGGGTTGCAGAGGAGCAGTTCGGATTTAGAAGAGGAAAGGAACAAGAGATGCTATTGGCCTGCTAAGAACTATAGGGGAAAGATATATGGACAAGGGTAGAGAAATCTTTGCTGTTTTTATAGATTTAGAAAAGGCTTTTGACAGAGTTCAGTGGAACAAGCTGATGGATATCTTGAAGAGGAAAGGAGTAGATTGGAAAGAGAGACGACTGATACAGAATTTGCATTTACACCAGAAAGTAAGTATAAGGATTGGAAATGAAATGTCAGAAGGAAGCAGCATTGGACGAGGTGTTAGACAAGGTTGTTGCCTTTCCCCACTGTTGTTTAACGTATACCTTGAAGAGATTATTGCGAAAGGCTTAGATGGGAAAAGAGGAATATGTATTGGTGGAAAGAGAATAGAATGTATAAGATTTGCTGATGACGTGGTATTAGTGGTAGAAAGTGAGCGGACAGCGAATAACATGCTCAAAGATCTGAATGAAGCTTGTGTGGAATATTGGATGCAAATAAACACAGCAAAAACAAATAGTATGGTCATCAGTACAAGACGCAGACTGTCCAATATTAAAATAGGACAATCTACCATTAGCCAAGTAAGTGAATTTAAATATCTCGGAAGCACAATAACTGAAGACTTGAGATGTCACCAGGAGGTGAAAACTCGAATTGCCATAGCGAAGGAGGCATTCAACAGAAAGAGGAGACTCTTATGTGCCAAATTAGATAAAGGACTAAGGAAAAGGCTTGGCAAATCTTTTGTCTGGAGTGTGGCACTATATGGGGCAGAAACATGGACACTGAGACGAGGGGATGAAAAAAGATTTGAAGCATTTGAGATGTGGATGTGGAGGAGAATGGAGAGAATAAGCTGGATGGAAAGAGTGAGTAATGAAAGAGTATTGGAAAGGGTTGGTGAGAGAAGAGCCCATTGGTTTAGTGTAGGTGGGCTGAGATGTTCTGTTGTGTCTCTCCTAATGGCATGCAGCGGTACTGTGATGCGGGAATTTCATTGTGTACAAAGACCGCAGGCAGCTATCACCAAACAAACAAACGATTTCCTTTATTCCGATATAATACGGCAATATTGTTGTTCCTCGCATCCTATCTTCAAGGGTCGCCCGTCTTTCCAGTCTTCCTCCTCTCTGACATCGCTCTTCTGCCTCCCTCTACCCATATTGTTGTCAGGCGTCCTATTCTCCTTCTGTTAGCTGGAATCCATTCCATCATCTTCGTAGGCCATATGCCCTCATCAAAAGGGCATACGTGCTCGTACCATCTCAACTGTTTTACTTCTGTTATATCCTTTACATTGCTGTCCAAATTCATTCTCTTGACTGGCTTTTCATTTATAATTTTATCCGTGGCATCAGCGGAGAGCAACACGCCCGGTATCGCATCTCCATTGACAAGACTTCTTCTTAAATCCATTCGTAAATTCCCGTGTTTATGCTCCATACCATAGCTTTAAGCATCCTAATCTTCATTTGTGAGCTAATATCTTGCTCCATTAAACGCCATTTAACTGTATGGTTACTTGTGTGCCTTGGCCAAAGCGGTTCTCAATTCCGCTTTTACTCGATTGATCTTCATTAACAATACAAATATTTATCGAAATCGACTGACCTTACTACCCCCGTCCGCAGCTCGTGGTCGTGCGGTAGCGTTCTCGCTTCCCGCGCCCGGGTTCCCGTGTTCGATTCCCGGCGGGGTCAGGGATTTTCTCTGCCTCGTGATGACTGGGTGTTGTGTGATGTCCTTAGGTTCGTTAGTTTTAAGTAGTTCTAAGTTCTAGGAGACTGATGACCATAGATGTTAAGTCCCATAGTGCTCAGAGCCATTTGAACCATTTTTTTTACTACCCCCAAAATATAACGTGAGGTCTTGACTCACTCCTCCAGTCGCAAAATATTCTGTTTACTCAAAATTAGTGGTTAATCCCCATTTTTGATAGTCTTTGTACAACTTTCTAATCGTGTAATTCATGTCACCATCGTCCCTGCAAAAACGAGCTGTAACCTTTTGATCACTGGGACGCCTTCGCATGTTTTTGTACCTACATTAATGGAACAAGTTGCGCCACTATAGCGGTCCCCGAGGAGGAATGCTTTATATTCAGGGATGTGATAGAAACGCTCATTTGAAGCAAAAAACTTCAGATGGTTTCCAAGGAGCTTTAATGCCCTTTTTATTTTGGGGGCGGGGGGGGGCGGCTATGGGCGCATATGAATGTATGTGTATTATCCACCAACCTCTTTGACGTTTTATTATAGCTCAGTCTATCTCGTTGTTTACACCCTCTTAGCTCTGGATGTCGTTGTGCCATTGAACCCGTTTAACACACAGTTGTCCTTCGTGTGCTGTGAGTGAAGTAGTCCGAGAGATCGAAAGTGTATCAGAGAGAAACATAGGTTGACTGTATTTATGCACGCGCTGCTTAAAATGCCGCACAACTACACTAATGAAGAATACGCAAATATGGTGCGTGTTAACTGCGTCTGCGATGGTAGTGCTCTTCTTGCTGTCGAAGAATACCGCCGTTGCCTTCCCAGCACGTCGACTTCGTCTTCGTACTGTGTTTGAGTTTTTAGCACACTGCGTGACCCAGGTATTCTCCCAAGCTCCCATTTCTCTTTTGGACGTGCAGTTCAGCAACATGTGCCGGAAACGGTGCCGCGTAGCGCTACTGCCAGAACACGGCGACTTTTTGCTGGTATCAATGTCCCACGAACACTTGTAAGGCGAACATTGACTGCGGAAAACTTGTATCTACCCACATTTCCAATACAGCGTGTGCACAATCCTAACATTAACGACAATACCACACAGCTTGATTTGTGTCACTGCTTAAATGACAGTCGTCACTCGCTTCTATTAATACCATTCATTGATGAAGCAACGGTTACACGGAATGGAATCTATAACACACGTAAAAATCACAAATGCTCGCTGGAAAAATCCACCCGCTACAATGGAAACGAATTTACAGGTTCGCTTATCGATTAATGTTCGGTGCGACATGAACGGTAACATATTGGTAGGTCGAGTAATTTTAGAAAAGCAGACGACAGGACAAAATTATTCGTACTTTTTGGAAAATTCGTTTGCTGAACACGTTGTGAACGCTCGTATGGCCTCGCGGACTGCAGTGTACATCCGGAATGACTGGTCGCCTCCACACTTCACCAGACATGTGACCGCCCCCGGTAGCTGAGTGGTAAGCGCTACAGAATATCAATCCTAAGGGCCCGCGGTCGATTCCCGGCCGCGTCGGAGATTTTCTGCTATCAGGGACTGGGTGTTGTGTTGTCCTAATCATCATCATTTCATCCCCATAGACGCTCAAGTGGCCGAAGTGCCGTCAAATCGAAAGACCTGCACCCGGCGAACGGTCTACCCGATGGGAGGCCCTAGTCAAACGACATTTACATTTTTTACCAGACATGTGATGTTACATTTCAACTGAACTTACCCCTAACCCTGGGATGGTCCTGGCAGCACAGTTAAATGGCCGCCAGACTTTACACCATTAGATTTATGTTTGTGGGGTTGGATGTAGTCTGAGTTGTACAAAAATAAGATAAACACCCGAGATGAACTCCTAGGTCGCATCATGGATACTGCTGCCTTCATTAAGGAACGCGCAAAGGCACTCAGACAGGCAACACAACCTGTTTTGCCAAGAGTGCGCAAGTGCATTGAAGTCGGCTGTGAGATAGTGGAACATTTATTGTGAACTGTACAACAGCTATAATTGACGTGTGCGATACTGCTTAGAGGCGAGTGTGCTAAAAATACATATTTTTCAGTAGCTGCTTTGTGAAACGCTTGTTTACTAACTGCTGTACATATTTACATGTGTAAAGCTGGCAATGCATTGAATAATAGAGAAAATAGATGACAATGTACGAGTGCATAAGATGTGTTCTATCTAGGAGACCATTCAGGAATGGCATATGCCAAGTTTTTTTTTTTTTCTTCAAATGATTGTTCCTGTCATATCATTGAATACTGAGGTTCGTCGTTGTAACGCGCCTTCGGATCTTCGGTCTTGGCTGACACTCAGCGGTAGATCAATGAGATTGTTATTTCTTACGAATCGGTATCGACGTTACAAACAGAACATTGATGAACTAAACTCGGGACTTGTGCGAGATATTTACTTCCCGAAATGTCGTAATTAAATCGTTTATAATCGATGGTTAATCAGTTGCTATTTAAATATTAATGATAAGTTCAAATTAGTTCCAGCGACACCAAATTCCCTATAGACTGGTTGTAATCTCAAATCTATAATCAGTCGTAACAGTGTTATTAATTCCTAACCTCAAGGAGTTTCTATATAAACGCCGAGCGCTTCAGTCAAATAATATTGCAGCACCTTATCTCTATAAACAATATTGTAAAACTTTAATGATAAATGCGTGAATTGACACGATATGCGGGTTTATTACACAATATTAGTCACTTCCTAACAGAGCCGTGAGGACTAAACTTTCCCAGGTGTTGGGGCGAATTAATAATAATATGCTTCCTAACTATCGCCAAGTTCTATAGTCCATTAGTTATTACGAATGAAATTGTCTATCTGTGTTCACTTCCTAAATAGTGGTAACTTCAGGTTAATTAAAAGTCACTTCTGTCTAATATATGCAAGTCCTCTACCTGAATTCTAAATAACGTAGTATTTGAAGTCAAAGTATCGTTTCACTGCGTCGTAGTAGATCGCAATAATCAAATCAGAAAAAAAAACCAATCTAATTGGGCCTACATATACGAGCATTTAAAAGTATGACCTGCTTCGGCTAACTCTCGTAACGCAGTGACAATGGATTGAATTGTCCTTAGCCATTGCTCACGAATCACGAATCTCAAAGAGTATTCACACGCAGTATTCTTTGGGAACGTTGGTTCTACTTTGCGGATTTTAATTAAAATGATTTTGCGATTTACTATGATTTTGAATTTTGAGTTTGATTTTACTGGAATCTTATCTTTCTTTCGAATGTTAATAAATTACTAAATATTAGATTCCTTATTCAATTACTGGTTAATGTCCTGATTTTCATTTCTCGTCCGAGGAAGCGGCGTTACATCGTCGCATAGCCTAAGCATAGCTCTAGAGTTTGAACATAGACACAACTCATTCCATTCCCTAACAATGCACCCCACAATTTACGCATGGGAATGCAATCATTGTTGTTGTTGTTGTTGTTGTTGTTCTTGTTGTGGTCTTCAGTCCTGAGACTGGTTTGGTGCAGCTCTCCATGCTACTCTATCCTGTGCAAGCCATCTCCCAGTACCTACTGCAGCCTACATCCTGCTGAATCTCCTTAGTGTATTCATGTCTTGGTCTCCCTCTACGATTTTTACCCTCCACGCTGCCCTCCAGTACCAAATTCGTGATCCCTTGATGCCTCAGAACATGTCCTACCAACCGATCCCTTCTTCTAGTCAAGTTGTGCCACAAACTCCTCTTCTCCCCAATTCTATTCAATACCTCCTCATTAGTTATGTGATCTACCCACCTAATCTTCAGCATTCTTCTGTAGCACCACATTTCGAAAGCTTCTATTCTCTTATTGTCTAAACTATTTATCGGCCATGTTTCACTTCCATAAATGGCTACACTCCATACAAATACTTTCAGAAACGACTTCCTGACACTTAAATCAATGCTCGATGTTAACAAATTTCTCTTCTTCAGAAACGCTTTCCTTGCCATTGCCAGTCTACATTTTATATCCTCTCTACTTCGACCATCATCAGTTATTTTGCTCCCCAAATAGCAAAACTCCTTTACTACTTTAAGTGTCTCATTTCCTAATCTAATTCCCTCAGCATCACCCGACTTAATTCGACTACATTCCATTATCCTCGTTTTGGTTTTGTTGATGTTCATCTTATACCCTCCTTTCAAGACACTGTCCATTCTGTTCAACTGTTCTTCCAAGTCCTTTGCTGTCTCTGACAGAATTATAATGTCATCGGCGAACCTCAAAGTTTTTATTTCTTCTCCAAGGATTTTAATACCTACTCCGAACTTTTGTTTTGCTTCTTTTACTGCTTGCTCAATATACGGATTGAATAGCATCGGGGAGAGGCTACAACCCTGTCTCACTCCCTTCCCAACCACTGCTTCCCTTTCATGCCCCTCGAGTCTTATAACTGCCATCTGGTTTCTGTACAAATTGTAAATAGCATTTCGCTCCCTGTATTTTACCCCTCCCACCTTCAGAATTTGAAAGAGAGTATTCCAGTCAACATTGTCAAAAGTTTTCTCTAAGTCTACAAATGCTAGAAACGTAGGGTTGCCTTTCCTTAATCTTTGTTCTAAGATAAGTCCTAGGGTCAGTATTGCCTCACGTATTCTGATATTTCTACGGAATCCAAACTGATCTTCCCCGAGGTCAGCTTCAACCAGTTTTTTCATTCGTCTACAAAGAATCCGCGTTAGTATTTTGCAGCTGTGACTTATTAAAATGATAGTTCGGTAATTTTCACATCTGTCAACACCTGCTTTCTTTGGGATTGGAATTACTATATTCTTCTTGAAGTCTGAGGGAATTTCGCCTGCAATCATATGCTTCCTTAACGTCAGTGAAAAGCACGTGGGGTCTAAATTCTCGGCCAGCCTTTTTCCCCTTAAGCTGTTTTACATAAAACATGTTCTCAGTGCATGATTTTACGCAAATTTGTTTTTGTGGATGCTATACCGCACCAGCCCCCACCCCCACACTTGTACAGAACGCAAACACCTGGTGCTCACCTCTAACATAAGACCAGATGCGAGATGTTGCGCAGCGGCAGCTAAACCGGGCGCTGTGATTCAGTGTGCAGTAACGCCGCGTTTTCTCTTGTTGCAGGTGAGTGCAGCCGACTTCCGCAACGCGTGTACTACGGTGAGTGTGAGGTCCGCCGTGTTTATGCGCTGCTGCTACTGCGCCAACGCCGTTTCTGCAGAAACTATCGTTATCAAGTGATCTTTGTAACGACGTTGTTATACTGACGGCCCAGATCAAGTGTTAAATGAAAAAAAAAAACAAGAAATATTTTCAGAAGTAGCTGTCTTGGTTAGTTATTCTCCGACCATGCATTTCATATATTTCAAGTGCGCTAGTCTTATTCGCACTGTTACATCGAATTTCGGATTTTTTTTAAAAAAAGCGGATTCTTTATAATTGTTATAATGAACAGTTATCTCGATGAGATGGTCGTGATGGCGGCTAAACAGATTACGTGCAGCCCGGCTAATACACTACTGGCCATTAAAATTGCTACACCACGAAGATGGCGTGCTGCAGACGCCAAATTTAACCGACACGAAGAAGATGCTGTGATTTGCAAATGATTAGCTTTTCAGAGCATTCACACAAGGTTGGCGCCGGTGGCGACACCTACAACGTGCTGACATGAGGAAAGTCTCCAATCGATTTCACATACACAAACAGCAGTTGACCGGCGTTGCCTGGTGAAACGTTGTTGTGATGCCTCGTGTAAGGAGGAGAAATGCGTACCATCACGTTTCGGACTTCGATAAAGGTCGGATTATAGCCTATCGCGATTGCCGTTTATCGTGTCACGACATTGCTGTTCGCGTTGGTCGAGATCCAATGACTGTTAGCAGAATACGGAATATGGAATGTGGGTAATACGGAACGTCGTGCTCGATCCCAATGGCCTCTTATCACTAGCAGTCGAGATGACAGGCATCTTATCCGCATGGCTGTAACGCATCGTGCAGCCACGTCTCGATCCCTGAGTCAACAGATGGGGACGTTCGCAAGACAACAACCATCTGCACGAACAGTTCGACGACGTTTGCAGCAGCATGGACTATCAGCTCGGAGACCATGGTTGCGGTTACCCTTGACGCTGCATCACAGACAGGGGCGCCTGCGATGGTGTACTCAACGACGAACCTAGGTGCACGAATGGCAAAATGTCATTTTTTTCGGATGAATCCAGGTTCTGCTTACAGCATCGTGATGGTTGCATTTGTGTTTGGTGACGTAGGGGTGAACGCACAATGGAAGCGTGTATTCGTCATCGCCATACTGGCGTATCACCCGGCGTGATGGTATGGGGTGCCATTGGTGTCACGTCTCGGTCACCTCTTGTTCGCATCGACGGCACTATGAACAGTGGACGTTACATTTCAGATGTGTTACGACCAGTGGCTGTACCCTTCATTCGATCCCTGCCAAACCCTACATTTCAGCAGGATAATGCACGACTGCATGTTGCAGGTCCTTTACAGGCCTTTCTGGATACAGAAAATGTTCGACTGCTGTCCTTGCCAGCACATTCTCCAGATCTCTCACCAATTGAAAACGTCTGGTCAATGGTGGCCGAGCAACTGGCTCGTCACAATACGCCCGTCACTAGTCTTGAAGAACTGTGGTATCGTGTTGAAGCTGCATGGGCAACTGTACCTGTACACGCCATCCAAGCTCTGTTTGACTCAATGCCCAGGCGTATCAAGGCCGTTATTACGGCCAGAGGTGGTTGTTCTGGGTACTGATTTCTCAGGAGATATGCACCCAAATTGCGTGAAAATGTAATCACATGTCAGTTGTAGTGTAATATATTTGTCCAATGAATACCCGTTTATCTTCTGCATTTCTTCTTGGTGTAGCAATTTTAATGGCCAGTAGTATACCAGTCGTGGAATAAACTGATCGACACTTCCAGAGTATAGGCTCTTAAAACAAAAATATACCATTAGTTCAAGATTTTGAACATGGCTGCAACAGCAACTGTTGAAATTCTTCACGAGAAAGCATGACAGCCAAAAACAGTTGCAGGATAAAAATTTTTATTAAAATTCTTGACCAAGATTTCGGTAGATATAAATATACCTTCATCAGAAGTAAAAAATCCTGAACAGGAAGACACTTTCATTAGAAAAGCCTTAGCATCGGAAGTGAGAAACACAAAAGCTTAAGTAATAGTGAAATTACCAGAGTAATACAGGCATAAAATCTTTAGTTACTTACTAAAATTACATCATGCAATGGAGATTAATAAAACAATAGTGCCAAAGGCGTCGTCAATAATTAAGACATCTTCTCCATTTGTACAACATGACTATAGGCACAGGGTCAAAGCGAACAGTTTAGCACCATTACTTCGCCTATGAACTATCGAGACAAGAGTGTGAAAGCACTAGGGCAGATGGTTTCGCCGAGAGAGGGCACTTAGTGTCAGAAAAGGAAATAAGCACATTGCAATGTGTGCATTTGATCGTACTTACTGTCATCCAGAATGATAACTTACATGATTACAGACATAGGAGGAGAACCGTTAACGAAGTAACAAGAGAAAAGAAAAAGATACTTGGAGATTTATGAACATTTTAAGCTTACACCTATGCAAGTGTCTTATCATCATAAAAGGAAACATTAACTGTCAACGTAAAATAAATCACAACAGAATATTCCCTCTCCGCATCTTCCAATGTTTCTCGGCGATATTGTTCATTTCCGAGTTTGCCAGTCTGCAGCAGAGTTAGTGTTGTCATTTTATCTTTACAGGACATGCCGACAAATTTTCGTATTGTCTTTCTGAGATGATGTGTCGACCGCAGATTCCGACGTTTGCTGTGTCGACTACAACTGAATTATGTGGCCGCGGTAGTTCGCGCCCCCACCTACATTATGCAGAGGTTCAGACTCTTCAAAACAAGATGATAACCGTAACAAAGTTGCTCTTCTGTAGGTAGAAGTGTGTTCTGACACTGACAAAACGTAATTGTTTTGGATGTTACTCGACGATGCAACATATGAAACTACGTTACCGCATCTCGCAGTGGCAGCTTCTGATAAAATAATAGGAAAGGCGTCCTTTAAAAAAAGCACAATCTTGCAATAAAAATAAGACAAGTAGCCTTTTCTTAGCAATTTAATTTGTACTTGAAAGCCTGTACTGTAATCTACTTTTCTACATAATTCCCACAAATATTAAGGCACTTATGGTATAGCACGACAGGTTTTGAATACCATTCTCGAAGAAATCTGCTGGCCACCAAAGGAGACAGGGGGCTACCCATGGCGACACCGTCAGTCTGTTCAAAATATTCTCGATTAAACATAAAAGAAGTTGAGGAAAGAGCGTACCTGAACAAAGCAGTGATATCAACAGGAAACACGTTACCAATCAGCGTCAAAGAATCTGCAAGAGGAACTTTTGTAAAAAGTGAGACCACATTAAAACTTACTACAAGGTCTACACTGCTACGACGAAGAGCCCCCAGTCTATTGATAAAATCAGCTGAGTTTCGTATGTTATGTGAGGACTTGCCCACGAAAGGTCTCAGTAAGGAAGCGACATGTTTAGCTAAATCATATGTAGGAGCTCCAATATTGCTCACTATTGGTCGCAGAGGAAGACCCTTTTTATGAATCTTTGGAAGGCCATACAGTCTTGGAGGTACTCAACCATGTGGTCTTAACCTCTTGATGGTCTCAAGTGGTAAGGAGGAGGAATTTAATAGTGCTGAACACTACTTGCCGTGCTCTGTTGAAGGCTCCTACTCAGCGCAGTAATATAACCTCTGCAGAAAGGGCTGCATTACGAAATCTGAGAGAGGACCCTGACGTAGTGCTATTGAAAGCTGACAAAGGTAATGCAACTGTTTTGTTACCTCGTGGTGTGTATAAAGATAAGATGTATGGTCTGCTAAGTGACTCTACCTATAGGAGGATTGATTACGATCCTACAGGACGTGTGCAACTGAAAACTTCAGCACTATTAAGTTGCTCCTCCTTACCGCAAGAGCCCATCAAGAGGTTAAGACCACATGGTTGTCTACCTCCAAGACTGCATGGCCTTCCAAAGGTTCATAAAGAGGGTCTTCCTCTGCGTCCAATACTGAGCAACATTGGAACTCCTACATATGATTTAGCTAAACATGTCGCTTCTTTACTGAGACCTTTCGTGGGCAAGTCCTCACATCACATACGAAACTCAGCTGATTTTATCAATAGACTGGGGGGCTCTTCGTCTTAGCAGTGTAGACCTTGTAGTAAGTTTTGATGTGGTCTCACTTTTTACAAAAGTTCCTCTTGCAGATTCTTAGACACTGATTGGTAACATGTTTCCTGTTGATATCACTGCTTTGTTCAGGTACGCTCTTTCCTCAACTTATTTTATGTTTAATCAAGAATATTTTGAACAGACTGACGGTGTCGCCGTGGGTAGTCCCCTGTCTCCTTTGGCGGCCAACCTTTTTATGGAGGATTTTGAAGAGAGAGCGCTTGAATCAGCTGCCCTGAAGCCAACAGTTTTTTGGCGATATGTGGATGGCACTTTCATAGTGTGGCCTCATGGAGAAGACAAATTAATAGAGTTTCTACATCACCTCAACTCCATTCATAGCAACATCTTGTTCACCATGGAAATAGAGAAAGATGGTTGTTTGCCTTTCTTGGATGTCCTGGTTTGAAGGAAGAATGATGGTTCTCTAGGGCATTCAGTTTACCGGAAACCCACTCATACTGATTTGTACCTGCAAGCATCGAGTTGCCATCACCCATCGCAAACCATGGGTTAAACCTAACTAACCTAAGGACATCACACACATCCATGCCCGAGGCAGGATTCGAACCTGCGACCGTAGCATTAAAATAGCAAGAATCCTCCGAAAATTTCAGATAAAAGTGGTTTTCCGCCGACCATCAAAGATTGCAGACCTTTTGGGATCAGTTAAGGACAATCTGTTTCTATGAAAGGCCGGAATTTACAAGATACCGTGCCAATGTGGTGTGGCTTACATAGGTCAAACCACACGCACCGTGAAAGAACGCTGCACTGAACGTCAACTTTACACCCGTCTTTTGCAGCCAAGCAAGTCCGCTATTGCTGAACATTGTATTCCTACTGGACATTCAATGGAGTATGAGAAAACAATGATTTTGTCCACAGCAACGTCTTTCTGCGACTCCATTATTAAATAATCCGTAGAAATACGACTGGCGGAAAATCTGTTAAACCGTGACAGCGGCTACCAGCTGGACAGTGCACGGAATCCCATCATCTCCACGATTTGCTCTAATCGAAGACGAGTGCGTCGACGGCCGTAGGAAACAGCAACGCAGAGGGCGACCGAGTTCCGCCATTGTGAAACGTCCCCTTTTGAACAATTACAAACGACTGTGCTTAAACTGACACACAATATTTGGTTAGCGCAACGCAATCTGACTTTCAATAATCCCTACAAAAGAATGGGCCCTGACTAACATTAAACTATACCTTTCACAAATCACTTACCTCACAAAAATCTACGCTACTCAAGTTACTGCAATACAGCGAGCGCCACTACTGCCAGCTAAATAAAAGATTCAAACTACTGAAGGCACTAACTACTGACAGGGATAGTTAGCAAATGAAAGGTATTAATAGAGAACAAACAATGTATTTACCTTGATATCATCATATATAAATATAGCAGTTCATGACAAATTTCACAACTCCGCCTTCTCTCTCCCCACATCCACCACTGTTGGCGGCTCGCCTCCAACTGCGCAACGCTACGCGCTGTTCACATCCAACTGCCGCTGGCCAACACTACAATGGCAGACAACAATGCAAACTAGACACAGACTGCACACAGCACAGCCAGTGATTTTCACACAGAGGTGGCGTTACCAATAAAAAAACCTAAACAGCCTACTTACAATTGCACCAGCGAGGGCGCTGCTGGCGGGCAGTGTGGTTCATCTATCAAGTTTTCGACGCATGCGCTGAATAGTTACAGTACGCTATATATTGCGGAGCGGAGGACGTTTTCGCCAGTCTGCGACGGCTCACCTGAAGATGACTGGCAGGTGCCCAGTTGAAATATCGTGCGACGACCGGCTGCAAGCCCGAAATTTGTTTGAACAAGCGAATAGAGGTTCTCACTTCGAAAAGGTACGGTGTGGACGCAGCTTGGAGCAGTGCGTGCCAGGGACAGCGCGCCCGGGGGCAGGTACAGCGGGCCGGCGCTCCTCCACAGCTGCGCGGCTTTGCCTGTGCCGCGGCCCGCAGCTGTCGGCCCGTGTCCCCCGCACACACCTGCCCCCTCAGCGGGGCCTACTGGCGCCGCAGCCGCACAGCCTCCCTCTCTCCATCCCGGCCCAGCCACCCATTATCTACTCGCCGACCAACACCATCTGGCCAACACCGACCCACACTCTCTGCACACGTCTGTTGGGCCGTATCGACGAACCAGTTTTCAGGCATCAATTCGTCAACTTCGGCAGCAAGTGTTGCTTTTCATCTACATATACAGGGATGACTCAGACAAACGGGATATTGGAAAAACTAAAAAAAAAGCTTTTACATAAATTTATTTACACATTTGTTTCGTAAATAAAACCGCCTTTTCTTGCTGCAGCTGTAATTTAGTTCTCTCAGGAGCGTTTCGCCTTTTTTTACTCCAAGGCAACTACAGTGCGATCTAGAACGATACAGTTTTGTTTTGATATGCTAATGCGAATTTTTTACACACGAATGGAAAAACTGGTAGAAGCCGACCTCGGTGAAGATCAGTTTGGATTCCGTAGAAATGTTGGAACACGTGAGGCAATACTGACCCTACGACTTATCTTAGAACAAAGATTAAGGAAAGGCAAACCTACTTTTGTAGCATTTGTAGACGTGGAGAAAGCTTTTGACAATGTTGACTGGAATTGCGTCTTTCAAATTCTGAAGGTGGCAGGGGTAACATACAGGGAGCGAAATGCTATTTACAATTTGTACAGAAACCAGATGGCAGTTGTAAGACTCGAGGAGCATGAAAGGGAAGCAGTGGTTGGGAAGGGAGTGAGACATGGTTGTAGCCTCTCCCCGATGCTATTCAATCCGTATATTGAGCAAGCAGTAAAGGAAACAAATGAAAAGTTCGGAGTAGGTATTAAAATCCACGGAGAAGAAATAAAAACTTCGAGGTTCGCCGATGACATTGTAATTATGTCAGAGACAGCAAAGGACTTGGAAGAGCAGCTGAACGGAATGGACAGTGTCTTGAAAGGATGATATAAGATGAACATCAACAAAAGCAAAACGAGGATAATGGAATGTAGTCGAATTAAGTCGGGTGATGCTGAGGGAATTAGATTAGGAAATGAGACACTTAAAGTAGTAAAGGAGTTTTGCTATTTGGGGAGCAAAATAACTGAAGATGGTCGAAGTAGGGAGGATTTAAAATGTAGACTGGCAATGGCAAGGAAAGCGTTTCTGAAGAAGAGAAATTTGTTAACATCCAGTATTGATTTAAATGTCAGGAAGTCATTTCTGAAAGTATTCGTATGGAGTGTAGCCATGTATGGAAGTGAAACATGGACGATAAATAGTTTGGACAAGAAGAGAATAGAAGCTTTCGAAATGTGGTGCTACAGAAGAATGCTGAAGATTAGATGGGTAGATCACATAACTAATGAGGAGGTATTGAAGAGAATTGGGGAGAAGAGGAGTTTGTGGCACAACTTAACTAGAAGAAGGGATCGGTTGGTAGGACATGTTCTGAGGCATCGAGGGATCACCAATATAGTATTGGAGGGCAGCTTGGAGGGTAAAAATCGTAGAGGGAGACCAAGAGATAAATACACTAAGCAGATTCAGAGGGATGTAGGTTTCAGTAAGTACTGGGAGTAGAAGAAGCTTGCGCAGGATAGAGTAGCATGGAGAGCTGCATCAAACCAGTCTCAGGACTGAAGACCACAACAACAAACAACATGTTATTTTTAGATTATCTAACAGTTCACGTCTCGTTTTTTTATGTAAATAAGTAAGTACTTACAGCTAGTTGCCATTCAGGTAAACCAACCAAACAGGAGGAAACACGTAATGAACTCACAATATTTACGTCTTTAAAAGCACAAGAATGGTTCAGATGTCTCTGTGCACTATGGGACTTAGCATCTGAGGTCATCAGTCCAATTAACTTACATCTACTTAAACCTAACTAACTTAAGGACATCACACGCATCCGTCCCCGAGGCAGGATTTGAACGTGCAACCGTAGCAGTAGCATTGTTCCAGACTGTAGCGCCTAGAACCCCTACGCCACAGCGGCCGGCTTTAAAAAGCACATTTTTCGAGCAAGTACGAGGTTTGGGACTTTAATACTGGCAACTACTATTTATTTACAGCTCGTACAAAATACGTGTTTCAAAGTTTTACTGACCTTCATAGTAGTCACCAGCATTGTGTATAACCCGTTGCCAGCGATGTGGAAGTCGTAGGATACTCTTAGCAGTGCCAGTTGTGTTGACAGTTCGAGCGGCGCGGTCTATTGCCCGACGAATTTGTAGCAGTTGTGAAGCGAATGCCGTGAGGTGTTTCCTTCAGTTTAGAAATAGAGTTTAACTCACGAGGGCTTAAGTCAGGGGAGTGCAGTAGGTTGTATAGCACTTAGCAGCCCCATCGGTCAAACAAATCAGTAACACCTTGCGCTGTCTCTAAGCTTGTCGGAGGCTGTGTTCCAAAAATGCACAGCATACAGACAGAAGTGACGACTCTTTCTGCATGGCCTGACCATCATTTTGCAGGACAATGCTCAAGCACGTGCAGTGCAAGGTGTTGCTGATTTGTTTGACTGATGGGGCTGCTAAGTGCTATACCACCTACAGTGTGTTAACTGTGGGGAGAGGAGCCGTTGAAAAGAGGGGGGGGGGGACAAGGCACGCCTACCAGTTGCAGTGCTGGCACTACAAATTGCGCGTCATGCTTACACGAAAGCAGACGAATGGCTTGTTAGTAAAACTCGCTTTAATAGTGTTCGTAAACGAAACTGAAATCGTCATGTACATTATATATATATATATATATATATTTGTCTACTTTGCGCTCACAAACCATTCATCCGATTGCAATGAAACTTTGGTGAGTTGTTCTCCGAACGCCCGAAATGCGCTATGGACAACGTTTCAACAGTTAGGTCGTTATAGCAGGCGTAGTGCAATTGATTAGGTAAAGGCTTGTCATGTAGCGGACCCGGGTCCGATTCCCACTGCTCGCAAATTTTTTTTTCATTTTATTTCATTCCCCGCAATGTTAAACTATTAATTATAAAATTTAAATATACTTAAACAGGGCATATAGTATAACGTAACTGTCAATCTCTATATATAAAAATGAATTTCGCAGCATTCAATCACACGCAATATAATTTTGCGAGCATCGCTACGTAATACTGGTTTCCTTCTAACCGTTGGCCTACCGGTAGGGGTTGTTGACGGCTCCCGAGATGAGCCAGCAACTGCCTCTTCAGTCATTTTGATAATGTTTAGCACAACTGCACAATAGAAACACGCAGAACAGTACATCGCAAAACAATAACGAAGCAGACGACAATGGCTACCCTGCACAACACAATCAGCTACGTAATGTTGGCAGCAGTCGAAACTGCGTGCCTACCGAAGCCTCCCGACGTTTACCGACTTCTACCGATTCAGGACTAGGGAGAGGTCTGCCATCTGTTCTGCACTTCCCTCACTTAAGCCTTCGTCAGTTCAACTCGATTTCGACACAGAAGGAAATACTTCACGGCATTCGCTTCAGAACTGCTACAAATTCGTCGGGCAATAGACCGCGCTGCTCGAACTGTCAACACAACTGGCACTGCTAAGAGTATCCTACGACTTCAGTACCGCTGGCAACGGGCTGTACACAGTGCTGGTGACCACTTTGAAGGTCAGTAAAACTTTGAAACACGGATCTATTTTGTATGAGCTGTAAATAAATAGTTGCTACTGTTAAAGTTCCAATCTTGTTATCTATATCTAGTGGCAAAAGAGTTGGATTGTTGGTTGTTTGGGGAAGGAGACCAGACAGCGTGGTCATCCGTCTCATCGGATTAGGGAAGGAAGTCGGCCGTACCCTTTCAGAGGAACCATCCCGGCATTTCCCTGGAGCGATTTAGGGAAGTCACGGAAAACCTAAATCAGGATGGCCGGACGCGGGATTGAACCGTCGTCCTCCCTAATGCGAGTCCAGTGTGGCAAAAGAGTAATAGTGCACCAGAAAGATGGGATAAACCTGGTGAAAAGTTTGAAAGAAAAAGTTCAGAACATAAAAATGTGCATATGTTTCGTAATTGAAGTGGTAGTGCGACCTCCAGACCCTTGAGAGGAAATGTAGATACCAACAAACTGTAAGTAATTTCTTATTCACATAAAAAACGCGACGTCAACTGTCTGATAATCTAAAAAAAAACTACATTTCGAAACAAAGCCGTGTCGTTGTAGATCCCACTGAACATGCCTTAGATAAAAGAAGGCGAAACGGGTCTGGGAGAGAGATAAATTAGTTTCAGCAAGATAAGGCGGTTTTGTTTACAAAAAAAGTGTTTATGTGCTTGCTGCGGAGGGTGGCCACGAAGACAAAGTTATTAAATTTTTAGTTTAATAGTAAAATTTTAATAGAAAAAAAGCATGCGGTTTAAGAATGCATAAAGTTAATTTATGACATCTTACTTCTAGCTCTATTGTTGCGCAAACATTGCTGCAGTCTCTTAGGTAAATGGTACTCGGATTGAAGTAGCATTTCAACACGAATTTCGAGAGTACCTTCTGGGATCTTAGCTTTCGGATCTCCGGTTGAAACGGGTCGACTACGATACACTAGGCTTTTAAAGTCACGCCACAAGAAGAAATAGTGCGGTGTCGGATGAGGAGTTCCTTGGGGCCACGGGATGACACCACTTCTCGAAATACCGCTGCCAAACGAATGGCGCACGGCCGGCATCGACATCCGTGTTGTGTGTGACGTTGATCCGTCTTGCTGAAACCATTCGTTGCCAGTAATATGTGGAAATGTTGGTGGCTTTGGCTTTTACTGCTCAACAAAGGTACCGCGCGAGCATGACATCATCTCGAACTGAGCCATATGACGACACTGCACTTTGTTGCTGCGAAATGGACGCTGGTGTAGCTGAGAAGGATTTCCTCGTGCAGAATATCGAAAATTTTGCTTGTTACGGAATCATTAAGATGGAATTTGGCTTGGTACGACATCCACAGTTGTTAGCGATCTCATTGCCGCCTTTTATGTTTTCAACCATTCGTTCTCAGAATTGTCGTTGCATTAACTATCATTGGGTGTCAGTTCCTGGACGATCTGCAACTTGTATTGGTGATAATGTGAGTGCTGTGCCAAAATGTTTTGCACACGTGAGCTGTGGAACTGTGAAGAAGATTCATCACGACGGACTGAATGATGTAGGCTTTTACCGACAGGAACTCAATCAGCTTCGATATTGTCTGGTGTACGAACTGTTCTCTGTTTTCATTGTTGATCGTGTTTGCTCTGAATTCCGTACTTATGTGTCAACTGCTCCTGTTGAAGCAACATAAACTGAAACGGTAGCGAAATTCTCTCCGTGCAGTCTCCACACTGTCATTGTTTTTATAAAAATCTTTGATGTCAAAAGCAGATTGCCCGCCACTTCAAGTGTGTATTAGGGTCGTTTTAAAACAAACGATCCGTAGGCTGTAAAATGAAAACCGCTGCAGGAATCGTAACGCCATTGTCTGTGGAAGAAGGTGTGGTCGTTATCAGAGCTCTGATGCCACAAACTCGCCGCTAGAGGGACATGGACGCACACTCATACGCACATGGTATTGACAGCGGCCTTAGATTGTTTGCTGATGATGCTGTAGTCTACAGGAAAGTAGTATCACACGAAAGTTGTGAACAAATCAATGATTTGCAGAAAATAAAAAGCGTGGTGTAATGACTGGCAGTTATCTCTCAACATTAGTAAGTGTAACCTACTTCGTATAACAAAGGGAAAATCCCCATTAATGTAAGAGTACAAAATAAATGCGCAGTCTTTGGAAGCGGTAACTTCTGTCACGCACCTGGGTGTGACTATTCGAAATGATCTCAAATGGAACGATCAGATTACACAAGTAACGGGTAAGGCGAACTGTAGATTGCCGTTTATTGGTAGAATCCTGAAGCGATGCAGTCCTTCAACATAGGAAATAGCTTACAATACGGTAGTTCGTCCAGTCTTGGGGTATTGTTCGTCTGTATAGGACCTTTACCAGTTGGGTCTGATTCAAGAGATTGAGAAAGTCCAAAGAAGAGCGACAAGATTCGTGACTGGTACATTTAGCCGTTGTTAGGTATAATACATAAGTATGGATAGTTATACTACATAAGTATGGACTATTGCAAGTTACAGAAAAAAGTTAGAGCAATGCTTTATAAACTTTATGTGATATTTGTACCTGAATTCTCAAAAATACAACTTGCGGGAAATTGCGAATGAAGATACAAGTCCAGTTAAACTGTGGCTCAGAACATTCCTGAAGCATAGTCTTCATCCTGCAGCATTTCTTCATCTTCAAGCTTCCTCTTGGCATTTCTTTTAGAACTTCTTGCTTCTTTGGTAACTTGAAGAGCAAATCTTTCAGCTTTATGCACCCGTTGTCTGTCACACGCAAGCAATTGATCTTCGGCATTAGAGACACATTTTATGCCTAAGTTTCTCAGGAATTCCAACCTTTCTAGAAATCCATCGTTGAAACAAATCACTGCATCTAATTCACCAACTTTTAATGTATTTATTCCTACAGAAACATTCTCGGGTAATCTTTCCTATATGCAATGGTTCAACTTTCATTTGTATTCTGAGTGCCCGCAAGAAGACATTTACTAAGCAAAACAGCGTCACTTAGGTCTCCAAAAATTGATTATATTTTCATAGCAGTCACAGGAAGATAGTGCTTATGACGGTATATTTGACCCTTTCCTTTGCTTTGGGGGCGTGGCAGCATACATGACTGTAACTTTAAAATCTGGTATATATAGGTCATTTTTCATTTTAAACCCTGTAATGTATATATCAATGTTATCAGGAAAGACTATAGAATTTAATAAAGTCATAAAAACATTTCGATTTTTCCACCATTTATAAGTACCCTGTATCATTAATCGACGCTTCAGAGTTTCCTTGGACGATACTGCTGTAATACGTCGCTCCACTTCTCTCCCCACATTCTCAATGGGGTTGAGATCAGGTGATTGAGGTGGTGGTTGTAAGACTTTGGGGCAATCGTACAACAAATATACCGCCACAATGCGAGCCTTATGTTTCGGGTCATTGCCCTGCTAAAACTTGAACGTGTTTGATATCCCCATGGTTGCAGCACTTTTCCGTAAATTGTTCAAATAGACATATTTGTCCACAATACTGTTTACAAACACCAATTCGCCCGGTCCAAATATCGATACACGGCCCCAGACAAGAACGCTGCCACCTCCATGCTTTACAGTCGGTTTAATATTCGTGACTGTAAATTCTTGGTTTTTCTTCCCCGACACCATGCTTCGTCCATCCGACCCAAAAACGTTAAATTTACTTTTTCACCATATTTTATCCTTCGTAATAAACTCCCTGGCAAAGTACTATCTCTTCTTTCGATTCTGTTCATTCAAATACGGTTTCTTCCTGGCCACTCTGCCATTGGAGCCATTTCCATTCAGTGCTCTGCGAATCGTTTAAGGATGTACCTTCTTGCCAGTGTCGTTTAGCAGCTCACGTGCTAATGGGGGTGCACTGAGTGTAGGATCCGTCTTTATTTTCCGTATTAGCAGCCTCTTGTCACCTGCATCCAGCTTCGGAGGCCCTTTGCCCTTTTGCGGTATAGAGTCGATATGGTTCTAATTTTTGAATCGTCTGACGATATCTGCCACAGTACTCTCACTTATGTTGAGGGTGGCCGCAATTTGTCTACATGATTTACTTTTCGCGTTGTGAAAAATCACAAGCTGTCGTATCTCGAAACTAGTATTAGCTTTGCGTGGCATCGTACCGCCTGGACAGTCGACCGCGTTTATAAACACGCAGTTGGCTTCTGACTCGAAGTATTTACCCCGATGAAAACAAGTGCGGCATTGCCACCTGTCCAGATATCAAAGTAACGTGACCATCGAAGAGCGCTTTATTTCAATCGCATTATTTAACAAGTGGTATACATTGTGTAAGCATCATTCATACTATTATTTACGAGACATCTACCTTCATATAATACGTGGATGTATTATATTTTTCTTTTATTCAGATTACAGTTATGCAGCAAAATAAAAATCTCTTAGTGTCCGAATATTAAGGTTATTCACTGTACGTTCCACTGCCAATCCTGCGACCTGCCGTCAGAGAATGGTTACCGCTCGGTGACGGTCGAACACCTTAATGTGACTGCACCGTGTAGACGTAATACCTACAGATGTGCCACACCTAATTCATACCAACCATATTGGCTGTCGTTGTTCTGAAAGTGACTGTCATACAAGTGCTTCTTCGCCCGAGGAATGTGGAAGAGCTCACTGGGTGTCTTGACGGTAGAATGCTGTGGTTCAGGCAAAACTTGATAGCCATAAGAAGCAACGCGTGTGAGTTTTTTGCGGAGTGAGGTGGCGCGTTGGTACGAAGCAAAAGCGCCCGCTAGGGCAGCTACCCGCAATGCTTACTCTGGACCCCTTGCCCTACCGCAACCCCGTCGGGACATTTCCGTGTACGCTCCTCTGACTGCCTGTTACGCGCACAATCTCTTGCCACCACACTACGGCAGTCCCAAAGAAACACTCAGCATCACATTGCCCTATGCTTGGGTCTCTGCCACTTCCTCTCACTGCTTGGCTTGTTTTTTTATTTTTATCTTTTTCCCCCCTCAGAGTCATAGTGATGCAACCAGCAGTTTTGAAAGGTGTTTGAGTGGCTGAAGAAGTGGTGTGGATTGGCCTCAGACAGCTGTAACATTTTGGCTGCTGCTGAAAACGGATTATAGCCTGATACTGCTATCAGTTGTCTGGCCCGTTTTGTTTTCGCTCGTCTGACGATACTGTGGCTGGGGGATATTGTAACCTACCCTTATAGTACAGAAAAGGCATCGATTCGGAGAACAGTGCCAACCGAAAGAATGTAAGCACGATTATGTCTCGATCTTTATCGCACAGGTTCTTATCGTGAGTGACAATGCTCGAGAAGAAAGTTCGTATGGAACCAAATAACGGTCTGCATTTAGACATAATTTTGAACGTGTAACTGAAAGAGTGTCGGATTTGCTTACGAAAAAATGAGTTACAGTCGCCAGCTCTAAAGTGAGCATAGGTAATAATTGTTAACTACTGAACTGAAATTTAAATTACATAATAATAACAAGTGTAGGAGGGCAGAATTGTAAATAGACGAACATTCTCTAGCTTCAGTTGAGAACCATGTAGGATAAAATGCATTTAGGCTTGTTAACAATTGGAATTTTTTGTAATTACTTACTAACAGCACGTAACACGAGATATACTAAGCAACATCACTCACTGCAGTGCCACCTCCCGCCTGGTTTTGTGCAGCAAATACCCACGACTAATCTCTGTTTTATAGTAGATATCACTTTAGAGGAGCTCGTAATAGTTTCATTTACTAAAAACAAACACTTCTGCAAAGCCAATGGACAAAACTGAGAAACCACATGAAATTTTTTTGCGACACACACACACACACACACACACACACACACACACACACACACACACACACACACACTAGTCACTGTTGTCAAAATGGAATATTCGTTTTAACTTGCAGTTTGATGTTACTTTTACTGTGCGCACTTCTTTCGTAGTTGCTGATAAGTATCAGTACGATCGCTACAGTGCACAATGAGTTTCAGTTAATTATTACTACATAGTTCATGAGGTGATTGAATTTAAGTTAACTCGCAAGTGCAGCTAAGTTTTCCTTAGTTGAAATAATAATATCTCTTACACTTAGCCGGCCTGTGTGGCCGAGCGGTTCTAGGCGCTTAGTCTGGAACCGCGCGACTGCTACGGTCGCAGATTCGAATCCTGCCTCGGGCATGGATGTGTGTGATCTCCTTAGGTTCGTTAGGTTTAACTAGTTCTGAGTTCTAGGGGACTGATGACCTCAGATGTTGAGTCCCATAGTGCTCAGAGCCATTTGAACCTTTTTTTTCTTACACTTATGGTTCACTCGGCAGTAATGGTGAAAGGAAGGGAGGCTACTGACGGTTAGTGAATAGGGATAAACCGTAGAACTGAAGTCAATTAAGGTTACACTAGACACTCTGTAATGTTACAAATATTGCGTCCAAGATGTTGGCAAGCCGTATACATAACTAAATAGCTAAATGGTACAATATTACTTTGATGCGACTTGCAGATGGCGCAATGTAATGCGTTCTGTGGCAGTAAGTAATGGAACAGGCTCTTCTTCAACAACGAGCAACTTTTATTAACTTTAGCCACTCAGTGTTCGTAACTTTAACTACCAATTATCCTTGCACGCTTTGTACTGTGACCTAGTATGTGCTCGTTCGTCCATTTAAAATGTCTTACCCTATTTAAAATAACTTGTCGACAATACACACTTAATTATGCCCTTCAGCGCTGCCATACTGCGTCCATATTTCGCCACTGATATATTGCAACTACGCTGTCCCTTCCACCTCTCTCCGTGTGCGCACTCCGCCCAGCGATATTATTGCCACATTTCTTGAAACATATTCTTTCGATTTTATGTAACACAAATTTCCCTGACTTTGTCAGCATTTCTACGAAGTAATGCACATCGACAAAAATGATGAAGTACATACATACTCATGAAATTACATCAAAATTACAGACTTAATTGGTAACTCAGCGACAGTATGTTGTAGTGCTATGCAACAGGCCATGACATATGTATACAGAACTAGTAACTGTACAGATGGGCGCTTTTCGAAGTGTTGCAGCGGACAATATGGCGAATGTTCTGACGGAAAATCTCCCTCGAGTAGTCTCATAACAGTCGATTTTTAAGAAGTTTGTGTGAGTCGTGTTCAGTTGACACGTTGCTAATTAGAGCGGCTTTTGTGACTACGATCCACGAGAAACAACCGGCTATCAAGCACACGTACCTGTCGTGACCGAACTGCGAGTGAAATTCAGCGTATGGAATGAAATTTTCACTCTGCAGCAGAGTGTGCGCCGATACGAAACTTCCTGGCAGATTAAAAGTGTGTTCCGGACCGAAACTCGAACTCGGGACCTTTGCCTTTCGCGGGCAAGTGCTCTACTGGCTGCGCTACCCAAGCACTTGCCCGCGGAAGGCAAAGGTCCCGAGTTCGAGTTTCTGCCCGGCACACAGTTTAACTCTACAAGTAAGTTTCAACTAATCGTACGTTTCTGTCGGTGCCCTAACCTATCGCAGCTCATCGTTAAAGTTCTTTCGTCGAATACGTGGTTTCCTTAACCGTTGTAGCAGAGAATACTCAGTGTTTCTGGAACGTCTGTCTCTTTAATTGTCTCTAAGCAACTGTGGCGACCGCGACAGGAACCCAACGCACTCTAGGCGACGTATTGCTCCACAGATTATTGGCGGATCCATACGAATTATCTGCTCTTACACTCGTAAAATGCAGGGTCGCCAGAATAGTTTTGACCCGCGGGACGGGGCTAAACTTCTCATTACCATAATGTCAATAATCAAAAATCGTTTAGCACTCTCAGCACCATCAACAAGATGCCCAGACCGGGTCGCAGCACTGGAATATTTGCGCCGCAAACAGGCTCGTACGTCGCCACCAACGGGCTCTATTACTGCCCATAATCACGACAACAAAATAGGATTACAGTTCAAAATCTAGAGGGAAAGATTCAAACAAAAACTTCACTCCGAAAGTTGCACGGAAACCAAGGCATGAATTAACCCTAGCCATGTCTGTCGCTTTTATTGCTCGCCACCTCCAGCTGGATACTAGCTCCAAGATCTGTTCTCAGATCTCCCTTTGAAAAGAAAGTGCAGGCTCACCAACTCGCTGAGGAAAACAGGATCGTCGTATGCAGAAGTCTTGCTCGTGCCTACGAACTAACTTTGAATTCTCTCTTTCTTCTGAACTGCACTAAATAACTCGGTCGATCACAAGGAACCGCGCGACCGCTACGGTCGCAGGTTCGAATCCTGCCTCGGGCATGGATGTGTGTGATGTCTTTACGTTAGTTAGGTTTAAGTAGTTCTAAGTTCTAGGGGACTGATGACCTCAGAAGTTAAGTCCCATAGTGCTCAGAGCCATTTGTACCATTTTTTTAATCACAAGGTATCACCTACTTGCTACTTAAGAACCACACATTTGGAAACACCACCTCCGCCCCAGATAATACACGACTTGCGAATCCCATGAGGGTCTCTTCTGCTCAGATTCTCACAGTGCTCTTCTCGCTGTTGTTCACAAGTACACAAACCGAGCGAGGTGGTGCAGTGGTTAGCATACTGGACTCGCATTCTGGAGGACGACGGTTCAATCCCGCGTCCGGCCATCGTGATTTAGGTTCTCCGTGATTTCCGTAAATCGCTCCAGGCAAATGCCGGGATGGCTCCTTTGAAAGGGCACGGCCGACTTCCTTCTCCGTCCTTCCCTAATCCGATGAGACCGATGACTTCGCTGTTTGGTCTCTTCCCCCAAACAACCCAACCCAACTCACAAGTGCACAACAGATCGAATGATGCAAGAAGCGCAGGTCGCTCACCGTCTCATCTAAAGACAGGACAAGGAGTTATGAGGGACTATCGAAAAGTAATGCAACGCATTTTCTTTCTGAAAGCAGGTTGCTTTTATTCAGGATACCATTACACCATGTTATTGCCCACTCTCTTGGCCACCTTACTGGGATGGCCTGTAATGCCGCACGGTAGCGCTCTATTAGTCGACGTCTTGGTACACCAGTAGCCTCCCAATCATCCGCGTACTGCTTCCCGCGGAGGGCATCCTTCATTGGACCAAATAGATGGAAGCCCGACGTTCCGTGATCCAGGCTGTAGGATGGTTGAGGAACAACAGTCCAGTGAAATTTTGTGAGCTGCTTTTGAGTGAGAAAACTTGTTTGAGGCCTTGTGTTGTTATGGAGAAACACAAGTACGTTTGCAGCACTGTGCCAACGAACGCGCTGGAATCGTTCCCCCAATTTCCTAAGTGTACCGCAACACACTTACGACTATCGTTGCACCATGACAGGGGTCATCAAATACAATAGCCGGCCGAAGTGGCGAGCGGTTCTAGGCGCTACAGTCTGGAACCGCGAGACCGCTACGGTCGCAGGTTCGAATCCTGCCTCGGGCATGGATGTGTGTGATGTCCTTACGTTAGTTAGGTTTAAGTAGTTCTGTTCTAGGGGACTGATGACCTCAGATGTTAAGTCCCATAGTACTTAGAGCCATCAAATACAATAACCCCTTCAGAGTCCGAAAAGACCGTCACCATGACTTTACCGCTTGAGGGAGCAGCTTTGAACGTTTTCTTCGGAGAAAAGGTGGTGTGGCGCTACTCCAACGATTTCCGGTTTGTTCCCGATTGCCGGCCGGCACGAGGGAGATCGGACGTTTTTGCGCGGGCTTTTTAATGATGGCCGACGCCTCGCCCAACGACTCACCGTGCTTTTGTTCACGGCCATGTCTCCGGAGGCATGGCTTTGTGCCGCAGGGTACTCGATGACAGCTCTCCGCTTGCAACGCATCTGCGTTATAGACGCCATTTTGAAGGCTACGTATAGCACCGCCACCCATCGGGACTTCATGAAACTATAGAGGCTGAAACCTCTACAGGTTACGACGCCGACAGAAAGTACGGTGAACTGAAACTTCCTGGCAGATTAAAATCGTGTGCTGGACCGAGATTCGAACTCGGGACGTCGGCCTTGCACGATGTCCCTCATCAAATCCCGTGTCTTTTCAACTTAAATTGACGGAGGAAACAAGTGTTTCATTATTTATTAAACGACGTAAGTTTCACGGGAAACGGACTCTCGGCTGCCGAGGAGGCTTTCTCTCTGTCACTTGCTGCTCGTTGCTGCCTCTGCTGGGTGTTACCTTATCTGTTACTAAGAAAACCACACATTGGTAGGAGGCTCTGTGGCCGGGAGTCGGGAATAGCAAGCCACGTTCCGTAAAATCCGCACTGCGAACGTGGCTTACCTCTTTCCAACGGTGACGTTCTCGAGAAGTAGCCCTTACACAGCTTGGAGTGGGACATTGCCCAGTGGCGCATGGCTTTCTCTCGTGTCGCGCGGACCCCTCACCGTATCACAGATGTGGGACACAGCTGCCGGTACGACATACACTCTAAGAAAAAAAAAACTGCGCAGTACGAAGGAATTATCCGAATGGGATGATGAACATATACAAACAAGTGATCACAGTTTCATAGAAATTTTTGATGATTTATTCAAGAGAAAGAGCGTCACAAATTAAGTCCATAATTCGTTGGTCTCTCCAACCAGTTTCCTTGACATTGGTTGATAGTTTTCGATGACCTGACCGGTCTCTGTGGCCGAGCGGTTCTAGGCGCTTCAGTCCGGAACCACGCGGCTGGTACGGTTGCAGGTTCGGATTCTGCCTCGGGCAAGGATGTGTGTGATGCCATTAGGTTACTTAGGTTTACGTAGTTCTAAGTCTAGGGGACTGATGACCTCAGATGTTAAGTCCCATAGTGCTTAGAGTCATTTGAACCATTTTTTGGACGTCCTCCTGAGTGATACCGCCCCAAATTCTGTCCAGTTGGCGGGTTAGATCGTCAAAATCCCGAGCTGATTGAAGGGTCCTGCCCATAATGCCCTGAAGGTTCTCATCCGGCTACCTTGCTGGGCAAGGTTTGGTTGGGAAACACGAAGAGAAGCAGTAGAAACTCTCGCCGTATGCGGGCGGGCATTATCTTGCTGAAATTCAGGCCCAATATGTAGGGCAACAAAACGGGGCGTAGATTATCGCCGAGCTATCGCTGTGCTGTATGACAACGAAAAGGGTCCCGCTAAGGAAAGAAACAGCGCCCCGGAGTATCACTCGTGCTTGTCAGGTCGAATGGCGGGCAACTGTCAGGTTGGTATCTGGCCACTCTCTAGGGCATATCCAGATACGCCTTCGCTGCTCATAGGGGCTCAGTTCGAAGCAGCCTTAGCCATTGAAGACAATTCTATTCCAATGAGATTCCAGTCCGAAGACGTGTCTGTGGACGCGCCAGACCGTAGTGGGGTACCAAACTGTCTGCCGCCGGTCATACGGCCCAGCAACTAGAACTGATGGTCCGAGGCACTCTGTTCACAGCAGGATCTCTTTGGTTGTCAGCAGCGTCATCAGGTTGCCTACATTCAGGGGGAAGTATACATTCAGGGGGAAACGTATTATTCTCTTTCTATTGACAGGCCCTTAACCTATTGGCCTGCTAAGAGGATTATGACCCTATGGGGATAATCCTTCCTTTTGATTGACAGGTCCTTAACCTGTAGTTCCCCCACCCCTCCTCCTCCTCTTCTTAACCCCTCAGGGAACCTCCAACGCTTCCCCCCTCCCCCTCCCGGATATACACCTTCAGGCCTGAGTTATTCGAATGGCCCCCTCTCATTATATCAGTCTTGTTGACTACATAATTAAATTGATCAATTAATTAACCCCTCTTCCTCTCATAAACCCCCAACCGTAACGTCCCCTCTCCCCCACCCCTACCTGGAAATTGGCGGTAAAAAGACACAGTTAATTGGCCATTTGGCGGGAAATCGATTGCAGTGAATGGAATACTGTTTACACAATTTAAAAAAATGGTTCAAATGGCTCTGAGCACTATGGGACTCAACTGCTGTGGTCATAAGTCCCCTAGAACTTAGAACTACTTAAACCTAACTAACCTAAGGACATCACACAACGCCCAGCCATCACGAGGCAGAGAAAATCCCTGACCCCGCCGGGAATCGAACCCGGGAACCCGGGCGTGGGAAGCGAGAACGCTACCGCACGACCACGAGATGCGGGCTACACAATTTAGACAATATGTCGAATGTTGTTTATTTATTTATGGTAGTGTATGGAATGTAGTTTATTTATTTATCACCAGCTGCATCCTTACAGCACTGCAGTACTTTCACGATATTCTACGCCTCGTTTCTCCTTCATGGCACTCCATCCTGAGTTTACATTTCAGCAAGGTGGTGCCCGCCCACAAACGGCGCGAATTTATACTGTTCGTCTTGGTTCTTTCCAAACGCTACCTTTGCCAACAAGGTCGGCACGATACATTTCGGTAGGTCATCCAGTAACTCTTATCAATCAATGTAAACCCGAATAGCTGCTTCCATAACAGCCATGGGTGGACCATCGTGTTACTGACTTGCTTAATTTGCCAAGCTCTCTTTCTTGAATAAATCATACAATTTTTTAAATATTGTACTCATTTCTTATCTGTACATGTACATTATGTCAACCGATTTCCGACCCATTCGAATAGTTTCTTTGTGGTACGCTTTTTTTGTCTTAAAGTTTATTTTAATTGAATGCGTTTTATATGACGATCTGAGGAATGGTCAGGGTCTCCACGGGACCTGCCCTGCTTTTTAACTGATAACAAGGGGAGTGTGATGCCCGCAATTCTTTGCAAAATATTCGGAGTGAGCTTTCAAGGCGTCATGGAATGGTTGTCATTCATTATTTGCAAGTAGCCACCCAGCCACTGTCACCTGTGCCGGCTGTACTGGTATTTTATCCTAGATTTTATTTACTCACTCTCTTGTGTTCCGTCTTACTTTTATTGAGGTCTTTCCAGTTCTTGTGTGTGAATGCAACTTGGTTTTCCGATGTATTACTGCTTTTAATAATTTCCACCACACTTGTCTTTGCATCATTCACTCAAGGGCACTGACGACTTCGCTGTTCAGCGCCCTCACCCGCTAATCATCATCCCAGAGGGCTGCCGGGCGACTCCTCCATTTCGCGATGCCTCAGACCGCTCCACAGAATTAAGATTCACTCCTTCCAGACAATGAACGTCGGTGGCCACGTACAAGCAATTTCCTTTTCGTGCTGAAACCGCTTCTGTAAGATGTTGCAGTCTCCGAGGACTTTTACAACTTTTTCTACAACCCGGTTCGGAAGACACTGGCCGTGATGGGGAAATGGCTCGAGGTCAGCAAGTCAGCTCCGACCGTCGCCCATTTAGAAGGATTAGGGAAAGTCTACACCATAATCTTCAGGGCGAAACAAAAATTCCGTTACTCTTGCAGCCGAGAACCGGTCGAGGCCACTACCACAACGGTATTTCTGGCCGTACCATGTGTTGTGAATGGCCGAGAGAGACGTCTTGGTAGACAGGTAATGTTAATGTGCCTGCCACTTCTACGTTGACGGCGATACCTTAACAAACGAAAGACAGTGTTATCTACGGTGGAGTGTGCAGCAGTGTTCACGATAAGCGAGTGGTTATAGGAGATACAGTATTAGTCGCCACGTGCAACGTGTTGTAGTGGCTGGAAAAGCGATTCAATGTGCAGAGCTAAGTTTGGTAGCAGAGGTCATTTAGAAGCTGCCCAACACTTAAAACTCTGCGCTGGACGGGGTTCGAAGTCGGAACCTTGCCTTTCGCGGCCGATGCTCGTACCGATTGACCAATCCGGGCACGACTAACTGCTCACTCTCAGAACTCTACCTCGACCAGTACCTCTCTTCTAGCTGTCACCTAGGCCGTCGTGAAGCCACTTTTCCGCACTACTCTTGCTCTCGGGAGTACTATATTCCGTTCACCATAAGAATAAACCTGTTGTAAACATTGCATTATGTATTTTTGCGCGTTTGCTGCAACCTCATTGGATTTCAGTTTCGCGTGGGACTGCAGCCAAGCCGTCTCGAGTACAGTCAAGTACGATAACGAGGGTACTTTTTGTGCTCTGCTTTACTTGCACATCGACTTAGCGATAGTACGGGACAACAGCTTTACCGGCGCGTTTAACCTGGACAACACTGGCCGTTCAGCTGGTACAGCAAGCCTGCAGTGGCGTGGCCAGCTGCAGTTCACACGTAAAAAGAGACGAGCAGAGGTGCAATACAGCTTCGAATGTCATTTAATTTTTAAGCAGAATGAAATAATACACTGCAAATCTCCCACAATTCGCTCCTTAGACGACTAGACGGAAACCGCAACACCTTATCGTACTATTGTAATTAAAAACAAGAGTGATGAAAAATTCCTGACTTAACCACAGGGTAATTTTTCTGCATAAACTGTGTGTGACGTAAGAGAGTATTGAAGGATTTCAGCCGGCTGCGGTGGCCGAACGGTTCTAGGCGCTTCAGTCCGGAATCGCGCGACTGCTACGGTCGCAGGTTCGAATCCTGCCTCGGGCGTGGATGTGTGTGATGTCCTTAGGTTAGTTAGGTTTAAGTAGTTCTAGGTCTGGAGGACTGATGACCATAGATGTTAAGTCCCATTGTGCGCAGAGCCTTTTTTGAAGGATTTCACCGTATAGTTACATATTGAAGCCACTGAAGGTATTACTTACAGTCAGTCGCCTCGTAATCTCTTAGCTCATTCCTTATCGGAATCAGAGAAATGCGTTTCAGTTCTGAAAGTGCCACCTGCTGCGTTGTTAACGAGCCAATCAACAACAGAATCCACAAAGCCAACCAGGCGCAGCATTTTCTCTTCTTTTATGACGACCGTTCTATATTCCTCCAGCGTTCGGCAGTGACGTGTGAAAAAGCTGTTCCAGTACGTCTGGCAGCGTAACAGTCTTGTTACTTGTCGGGCCAGATTTCGCAGCTTGGCTCCAGGTCAGTTCTGTTGGGTTAAATTGTAATGGTACAGTATCAAATGTAAGAATGCAGCGTTTCTACGATATGTTGGATGCTGTGAAAATGATTGTTTTTCATGTTTCTACGATACCTCTGTGGTATAAAACGAACGACATAGTCCAAATAAAGAGGATTTGGTTTTTCATTTTCTGCATTAAAAAATTAAATTCTTATGTTTTCTTCGTTTCAACAATTTTTATCAACAGTCTTTCATAAAACATTGATAATTAAGAATTTGCATTGGAAATGGAAACATGAATTTCGCGCCCAATACGTTCAAATGTGTGTGAAATCTTATGGGACGTAACCGCTAAGGTCATCAGTCCCTACGTTTACACACTACTTAACCTAAATTAACCTAAGGACAAACACACACACCCATGCCCGAGGGAGGACTCCAACCTCCGCCGGGACCAGCCACGCAGTCCATGACTGCAGCGCCTTGGACCGCTGGGCTAATCCAGCGCGGCCGCCCAATATGTAATTAGAAACAAGAAGTAGTGCATTATTCATAAAAAATGGTGACGAGTTTTATAATTACGAGATGTAGGTATTTCAAATTGAACGAGAAAAAGAAAATGATACCGTGGGGTTTTGAACCGCAGTACGAACAACCGTGTTTGTTTCACAATCCATTATACTACAGGGTTATAGCCTCTCCCCGATGCTATTCAATTTGTTTATTGAGAAAGCAGTAAAGGAGAAAAAAAGAAAAGTTTGAAGTAGGTATCAAAATCCATGGAGAAGAAATGAAAACTTTGAAGTTCACCGATGACATTTTAATTCTGTCAGAGGCAGCAAAGGACTTGGAAGAGCAGTTGAACGGAATGGACAGTGTCTTGAAAGGAGGGTATAAGGTGAACATCAACAAAAGCAAAACGAGGATAATGGAATGTAGTCGAATTAAGTCGGGTGATGCTGATGGAATTAGATTAGGAAATGAGACACTTAAAATAGTAGATGAGTTTTGCTGTCTGGGAAGCAAAATAACTGCTGATAGTCGAAGTAGGGAGGATTAAAAAATGTAGACAGGCGATGGCAAGGAAAGAGTTCCTGAAGAAGAGAAATTTGTTAACATCGAGTATCAGGAAGTCTTTTTCGAAAGTATTTGTATGGGGCGTAGCCATGTATGGAAGTGAAACATGGATGATAAATAGTTCGGACAAGAAGAGAATAGAAACATTCGAAATGTGGTGCTATAGAAGAATGCTGAAGATTAGATGGGTAGATCACATAACTGATTAGGAGGTATTGAACAGAATTGGGGAGAACAGGAATTTGTGGCACAACTTGACTAGAAGAAGGAATCGGTTGGTAGGACATGTTCTGAGGCATCAAGGAATCACCAATTTGGTACTGGAGGGCAGCGTGGAGGGTAAAAATCGTAGAGGGAGACCAAGAGATGAATACACTAAACAGATTCAGAAGGATGTAGGCTGCAGTAGGTACTGGGAGATGAAGAAGCTTGCACAGGATAGAGTAGCATGGAGAGCTGCATCAAACTAGTCTCAGGAGTGAAGACCACAACAACATATGCTACCGCTGCGCTACACTTTCAATGGGAAGTGGTGAACTGCATTATATACAACACTGAGAATACTTCAAAGCCGATTATCTTCGTAAATTGATAAAAAAACATTAAGAATAGCCTATTTCTCGGCACTTTTTAACCGTGTTCCACGTGCGTGTTTCACTACGGAACAGAAAGCAGCCTCAGTCACTTCCATACTGCGCAGTAACAGCGCGACAATCAGAGCACAACGCTGCAGAGACGGTGACTGTACTCGTTTTTTGAAATAAAAACTACGTGGCTTAAGCGTCATTAAGAAAAATGTTGATGGCTGTTAATGCATTTGAATATCTTAAAGTTTTATTTAACGTAGCTTAGTAACGAGATACCTAAAACATAAATAGGACCTACTTCCAAGAGCGTAACAACACCTGTGTACGTGTGCTACGGCTTCTGACCAATCACTGTGTTTGTGTTTGCTTACATCGGGTTTATTCTTACGCTGAATGCATTATAGTCGCGCAACGTTTCCAAGTTTGGAAAGTGGGAGAGACGTGCTGCCCCAAGTAAAGCCTCGATTGTGGGTAGCTTAGTCGTGAAGAGGATTGGCCGCCAACAGGTGTCTGAACACATCGGCCGTCACGGGGAAATAACGCAGCCAGGCGCACGTCGGGACGTAGCCGACGAAGGGCATGGCAGCGCGGAGAAGGTCTTCAGGGCTCACGCGTGTTAACTGCGAGATCTGTCCAGAAAATTCCGGAACCTTGCCCACAACATTTTTCTGCGCGTACCTTTCGCTTACTGTACGTCGTCACCTTCGAAATACTCTGCTCAACAATTGATACTCCGCTCTAAACGCCGTTTCCACTTCCGGAAGCAATCTTGGTACCCCTCTTGCTGGATCGCCCGAAGCGAGTTTCTTTTATCTCATCTATAGTTGTAAATCTTCGTCCTTTTAACAGGGTTTTCAAGTTTGGAAATAAAAAAAAAATAATTCAGGTGCCAGGTCTGGAGAGTGCGTAGAGTTAGGCGGCACAGCGATTCCGTTTTTTGTGCAATAGTCACGCACCAGCGGGGATGAATGTATGGGTGTGTTATCGTGATGCAAGAGCCATGTATTGTCTCGCCACATTTCAGAATGGAAAAGAAAATTGAGAATGCGCTAGGTGACGATCAGTTTGACTTTAGGAAAAGTAAAGGGACGCGAGAGGCAATTGTGACGTTACGGGTAATAATGGAAGCAAGGATAAAGAAAAATCAAGACACTTTCATAGGATTTGTCGACCTGGAAAAAGCGTTCGACAATATAAAATGGTGCAAGCTGTTCGAGATTCTGAAAAAAGTAGGGGTAAGCTATAGGGAGAGACGGTTCATATACAATATGTACAACAACCAAGTGGGAATAATAAGAGTGGACGATCAAGAACGAAGTGCTCGTATTAAGAAGGGTGTAAGACAAGGCTGTAGCCTTTCGCCCCTACTCTTCAATCTGTACATCGAGGAAGCAATGATGGAAATAAAAGAAAGGTTCAGGAGTGGAATTAAAATACACGGTGAAAGGATATCAATGATACGATTCGCTGATGACATTGCTATCCTCAGTGAAAGTGAAGAAGAATTAAATGATCTGCTGAACGGAATGAACAGTCTAATGAGTACACAGTATGGTTTGAGAGTAAATCGGAGAAAGACGAAGGTAATGAGAAGTAGTAGAAATGAGAACAGCGAGAAACTTAACATCAGGATTGAGCGTCACGAAGTCAATAAAATTAAGGAATTCTGCTACCTAGGCAGTAAAATAACCAATGACGGACGGAGCAAGGAGGACATCAAAAGCAGACTCGCTATGGCAAAAAAGGCATTTCTGGCCAAGAGAAGAGTACTAATATCAAATACCGGCCTTAATTTAAGGAAGAAATTTCTTAGGATGTACGTCTGGAGTACAGCATTGTACGGTAGTGAAACATGGACTGTGGGAAAACCGGAACAGAAGAGAATCGAAGCATTTGAGATGTGGTGCTATAGACGAATGTTGAAAATTAGGTGGACTGATAAGGTAAGGAATGAGGAGGTTCTACGCAGAATCGGAGAGGAAAGGAATATGTGGAAAACACTGATAAGGAGAAGGGACAGGATGATAGGACATCTGCTAAGACATGAGGGAATGACTTCCATGGTACTAGACGGAGCTGTAGAGGGCAAAAACTGTAGAGGAAGACAGAGATTGCAATACGTCAAGCATATAATTGAGGACGTAGGTTGCAAGTGCTACTCTGAGATGAAGAGGTTAGCACAGGAACGGAATTCGTGGCGGGCCGCATCAAACCAGTCAGTAGACTGATGACAAAAAAAAATATCCTTCTCACATTTTCTCACAGGCGCCGCTACACGTCGCAATAGTACCATCGATTAACAGTCTGTCCCTGTGGCACGAATTCACGATGAACTAATCCTTCAAAAGAAATATATCAGCGTGGATTTGACGTCTGACCTGACCCGACGAGTTTTTTTTTTTTTTATCTTGGACCACTTTTCTCGACCCAATGTGAAGACAACCATTGGTTTCATCATAATCGTAGACCCATGTCTCATCACCAGTTATGATTCTCTTAACGAACATCTCGTTCCCATTTGCGCAGTCGTAAAGCTCTTGCGAGGCGAAACATTCTTCTGCAATCTCTCGCACAGATTTCATTGACGTTCCTGACATGAGCGTTGTCGATAAATGTCTGAGGGCCCCTTAACTTAACGTCCGGCCATTTTTAAACCGTGTGAACCACTCGTAGCTGTCATCACCGTGGATCATTTGGCGATCTCTGTAGATGTTTTTTGGAGTTTGACGCAAAATTTAATGGAGACGCGCTGCTCCTCTAATTCTACCATCTCACAATTCGTAAACTGTGCGGCGAAACAGTCTACTCAATACAGCACTGAACAATAAATAGTAGACAGACAACAATGAAACTACCGGCAGTCACACATTTAACACAGACGTGTGCAGGGACGCCAACCGCATCCCGGTCCAACACATCGTTGACGCAAAATTACGAATGTGTCGGAAGTTTTTGGTCAGACCTCGTACAACGGCACAAATTGAGGATCAGGGAAGGGCAGGGCAGCGCCCTCCCCTCTTCGCCTTCGTCTCGTACTGTACGAGACACAGTTCAATACGCGAGCGCCACACGTGCTGTCGCGGGGTGGAGTCCCAGAACGACGGTCACGGAACTGAAGGTATTGGAAATGTTGACACTTACTGATTTACCCATCTCAAACTGAGGCTCCTACAGAATTTGACATTTCGTCTTTAATCAAGCAGCGATGCTATAAAAAAAACGCCGAAGACAATGAAGAAACTCGATGTTTCCAAGCGTAAACAACATTCCATTGTGCGGCATGAGCAAAGGACAGAGGAAAGAGCGATTGAACGTAAAAAGATTCAAGACTCAAAATCTGCCATTGACCCGTGTAAGGGGTCCGTAGGCCCTTACTATAACTTTGCACTCGGCACAGGTCGACTGGGCGAACAATCGATTGTGACGTGAGGCGAGGGCGAGTGTAGAGAAGCGCCAGGGTGGTTGGCGGGAATGGTGTGTGTGTGTGGAGGCCATTGTTGGAATACAGGGTTTTTAACGGAGAAAGGTGTCACCACCGCCGTGGTTAGAACCCTAAATAATAAATAAATACTGAGAAAGTGATGAAGTATCTTTATAAAAGTGATCTGTGACGTTACTAGTGCCGATATTTGGTTTCGCGTCTACCGCACCGGCCTAACCTTGGATTGCGGTGTTGGATGTAGTGATGGATTAGCGTGTGACGATAATGGCAAATGAAGAAAGCCTGTGCTGAGATTAGCCGTAATTAGATATGTATGACGAAGGCAGTGGCTATCTCCTTTTTTGTGTTTTGAGAAGAATATAAGTTCGTAATTAGTAAAACTGTGTTGGTGTTCCTTATTACCATACACTCAGTATTGTAGTATTCAACAGGACGAACTGGAAAGTAACAACTTCCGTAGCAGTCAATTCCAATTACCAGCCCAATTAGGTTCACGGTCGTGTTAATAATAAATATTGGGCTGCTATTCCATCAGATCAGGTCGGGATGAAAACGGAGGTGTTACACCCGGTCTACCATTTCTTCATGTCTGTGTGCCAAACAGTTAAAAATATGCCACCAACAAGTCAACATTTCATCCGAAGTCAACTGTTTCAAGCGATTTCGCAAACTGAGGCATCTCGTCGTATCCATCTTACTCGTCGGGAACCAGTAGTACGTCTTTGATACTACTTCGGAACCCAGTTGATGGGTCTTCACGTACAGCTTCTGTATCTTACGCTCGATTCATGAATAGTAACAACAATTTATCTAATGAACTTTTCAAAGTAACCTGTCTAACTCTTTGTTATGTCTTTACTTTGTAGGAAATCTCAGTAAAACGTACCTTAGGAACATTAGGAAGATTTTCTTTTCTTTCAATTTCGTTTTCCGTGCGTTACACTTTCCAGAAAATGCAGTGTTCGGCACAAGCTCGTGAGTGTAGTGGAACTGACTCCAGTCGAAACGGAAGCAGTTCGTGAACTGTCTACCAGAAAACTCTTGATTTCAAAGCGAATTTGCCGTAAGTGTTCGTCTTTTTCATGTATCTGCTTTTCCATTCTCACCAGCATGTCCGGCCGGAGTGGCCGTGCGGTTCTAGGCGCTACAGTCTGGAACCGAGCGACCGCTACGGTCGCAGGTTCGAATCCTGCCTCGGGCATGAATGTGTGTGATGTCCTTAGGTTAGTTAGGTTTAATTAGTTCTAAGTTCTAGGCGACTGATGATCTCAGCACTTGAGTCGCATAGTGCTCAGAGCCATTTGAACTATTTTTGAACCAGCATGTCCCTTTCCTCATTAGAATCCGATTCCGAACCGATACTCGTGAGTTCAACCAAACCTTCGCGAGAAAAGACTGCGCACCGGATCAACTATAAGGGTGCGTAACAATGGCTAAAGTGCCTGCCAGTGTGCGCACATACTGGGTCGCGAAGTATTTCCTTCGCTGCGCTGCCCTGCCGTACCCTTCGTCGTCTGCGTCCCTACTCCCAATGGGCACGTGGCCTGAGATGTGTTCGAGTCCCGTCCGGCACAGACGAAGTACGTCTATTTTCTCTGCGCGTTTTTACGCATTGGAGTACGCGGGCGCCGTCTGGAGAAACACTCCTAATGCAAGACAAGTATACGCAGTCCTGAACGAGAGAGGACGTGTCATTACAGGGTGTCCTCGCCCTATCTGTGGAAGTCAAATCTGTCAGCTTATGGGCGTAGCGCCTCCAGAAGTAAGGCGAAGAGCGGCTGCGGAGTATGAAAAACAAAATCAAGAGAGAGACGAACGCGTGCAGTGCGGGTAGTAAACTATGCTGCGTAGACAACGGATGCTAATCTCTGGCGGCCCACCTGAAGATGTTCGGCAGTTAGCCAGACAAAACGTCGTGCGTGGTAGGAAGTGACGACTGGCTAGCTACACCGCCACAGTATCACGGAGTGCCTTACCTTGCTCCTCTTCACCCTCCACTCTCACTCCCTCACTGTACCCCTCCCCCCTCTCTCTCTCCCTCCCTCCCTCCCTCCCTCCCCCTGTCTCTCGTGTGTTTGTGTGTGAGAGGTGTATATGGGTCACCGTATGCTGCAGCCGCCAGCGACCTGAGCTGAGTTGAGCTGGGCTGGTGGTCTCTCTGTGTGTGTCGCCGCGGCCCTGACCCGGATCGCCCGTCCTCTTGGGGCCGGCGCAGCCTGGGTGGGACCTCCGCCGCGTCGCTGGGATAGCAGTACTTGTTGCTGCACGGGGTCACCGCCGGGCTGGCGAGGCAAAACCCTGCCGCTGTGCTACTGTACCCGTAGTCCGTTCAAAATAACTCTACGACTGACAGCTACGAAGCAACTCTGTGCCGGACCGAGGCTCGAAGGAGGGACCTTTCGCGGGCAAGTCCTATATCGATTGAGCTACCCAAGCACGACTTATGACCCGTCCTCACAGCTTCACTTCTGCCAGTACCTCATCTCCTACCTGTATGGACAGGTGCTAGTAAGAGGTAACAGAATGACTTTTTCACCGGTATTGGGCTTGCGCCCATCCTCAGGTGTTCATACCACCATTTACATGTTTATACCGTTGAGATCACTGTATAAATACTAAAAAAATATTTGCTGGTGACTACACAGATACAAGTGGGACATTTGTAAGTGGTAAGGCAGCATTTGACGAAAAAATATATCTGTACATACATAAAGATGAAGCACCATTATTACATTTATGCTGTGGTGACAGTTTTTCCACTTAGTTACACAGCCGGCCGAAGTGGCCGAGCTGTTCTAGGCGCTACAGTCTGGAACCGCGCGACCGCTTGTAGCGTTGTTCTTGGGGGACGAAAATAAAAAGAACTGTTACTTTTTTTTAATGTCGAAAAAGTGAATATTTTTGGTGGGCCACTTGGCAACAGAATCAGGGATTTATTACGCTATTATAATAACATACGTTGACCATTAAATACCTGAATAAGAGCAGCATATTTATATATATATTTGAGATCGCTCGGAAGAAACATTATCATTTCTGTGCATTTTTATAGTCGCGATGTAGTCATACCCGGATCAACACTAAGGGACCAGAAGATTTATAGATTTTAAAAGAAATGCAACACTACACAATTAAAAAAAAAGTTGGTTCAGAAATAATAGGAAAACGATAATGTTTCTTCTGCCTCATGCTGCGTTCGGCCCATCAGCGTGATCGTAATTTCTGATGATGAAGTAACACAAAATAATTAACAGTTAAGTAAATAAGGAGATGGACTCATCAAGGTTAATTTACGAAAATAAGCACACTTATCTTTAACACATTTTTTTTTTTAATGCTACGTACCTTTTCATATTAAATTACAATAGATGACCATTGTGGTTAAATACTTTATACATAACAGTCAAAATGTCCTCTGGATGCTGTCTGTTCGATATCAGTTACAAGAAACTACATCTTTTCTGATTGGAAAAAATAACAATTAGCATATTCACTCAATATTTTCACATCAAATATAAAATACAGTTGTGGAACGCAGCAAGTCCGCGTCCGCCTCTGATGGAATACAAACAGTAAAAGGTGAGGCGCCAAAAGCCTCATTTGTCTTGAAACAACAGAATTCTTTTTTATACCATTAATCGATACATGTACATAGAGATTTACTGGCACCGCGCAAGAACGGCAAAGATAAAGAATAATAGACTCTGTCGCTGCTATGCGATGATTCATTTCTTTTACTTTACAATTGTTCGATAACTTTAGGCCATCAGGCGTTTACTATTGTGCGTATATTAATGTTTGTGAGGCGAAAATTACTAATATTACACGCTACGGTCGCAGGTTCGAATCCTGCCTCGGGCATGGATGTGTGTGATGTCCTTAGGTTAGTCAGATTTAAGTAGTTCTAAGTTCTAGGGGACTGATGACCTAAGATATTAAGTCCCATAGTGCTCAGAGCCATTTAGTTACACACTTATTGTCATTTTCACTGAAATATGGACGTCAGGTGAAAGAGATTTTAAAAAAAATTGGCATACCTTTGTAAGTGTTTGTGTAATAAGTTATTACACCACAATCGCTTAATTACATAAAAATATTTACAGAATCGGTTTCGACACGTAGCTGTCATCTTCAGATGTGCATAATCCACTAAAAATCTTCGTACAGACATAAAAAAAATATAGTTCGCCACTTTGAATATGTTGAAGACAGTTAACAAATTACTTAAAGTAAAATAATTAAAGCAATTACTTAAAGTAAAATGAGTGCACGATGTTCAAAGTGGCGAGCTATGTTTGTTTATATGTCTGCACGAAAAATTTTAGTGTGTTACGCCCACTTCAAGATAGCAATTACTTGCCGAAGCTGGTAATGTGAATAACTGTTATGTAGGTAAGCGACGTTATACAACCTGATAGAGATGTTGGTTTCAATGTAATGACGCCATGCCCGGTCTACGTCACCTCAGCCATGATTTATGTACGGAGAGCAGTGTGGAAGCAGCGGGCAGGTTCTGGGCCCTCCGGTGGAACGGCGGGCAGCGGAGCGTCACCGTGGAAGTCGAAGCGGCGCGCAGCCGACCGCGACGGCGACCGGGCCACGCCGCTGCGGCAAGTGCCGGGGATCGGCCACGCAGGGCGAACACACACACGGCCGGGCCGAAGCGGAGCGAACACAAGCGAGCGAGAATCCTGTCTGGCGTAAACATAGGCGAGGGTGAGCGAACTGCATCCTTTCGTTTTCGGTTCGCATTCGGCCGTGTTCTGTCGGGTCTTACAGCGAACCGTAAAAGCAATGAGATTTTCAATCTGCAGCGGCGTGTGCGCTGATATGAAACTTCCTGGCAGATTAAAACTGTGTGCCGGACCGAGACTCGAACTCGGGACCTTTGCCTTTCGCGGGCAAGTGCTCTACCAACTGAGCTACCCAAGCACGACTCACGCCCCGTCCTCACAGTTTTACTTCTGCCAGTATCTCGTCTCCTACCTTCCAAACTTTTGGCAGAAGTAAAGCTGTGAGGACGGGGCGTGAGTCGTGCTTAGGTAGCTCAGTTGGTAGAGCACTTGCCCGCGAAAGGCAAAGGTCCCGAGTTCGAGTCTCGGTCCGGCCAGGAAGTTTCATCAAAGCAATTTCGCGTCATCTCCGCTTTGGCACTAGCGGTACAGAGAGCTTTCCTCTGCTGCCTTGTCTGCTTCCGTTGTTGACATGAGTTGCGTGAGAGACGGGGTGTGGTCTGAAGAGAATTTAATGTTACTGATTGAAAGATATAGATACCATATGTCTTTCTGGGACACCAAGAGATCCACAGCACAGATGACGAAGGAAAAGAAAAATTACGGTAGAAAATTACTGAGGCACTGAAAGGTCCTGCTGGGGAAATCAAATGGTTCAAATGGCTTCGAGCACTATGGGACTTAACATCTGAGGTTATCAGTCCCCCAGAACGTAGAACTACTTAAACCTAACTAACCTAAGGACAGCACACACATCCATGCCCGAGGCAGGATTCGAACTTGCGACCGTAGCGGTCGCGCGGTTGAAGACTGTAGCGCGTAGAACCGCTCGCTTGTATCAGGAAGGAAGGGAATGTATGAGTAAAGCTTTGTATTTCTTTTTATTAAAATGGAAAAACTCAGTACATTTCCTTCAAAGCAAACAAGCGCGAATGTGTCTGTACAAAGCTCAGTAAGATTGAAAGTACAGGGTGTTTCAAAAAGAATATACGTATTTCGAGTGCATATATTTATTAAATTTAAGACATACGAATATGAAACTTTACACACGCATGTACGAACCTCCCAAGTTGAGATTACAGATGTTCAATATGTCCTCGACCAGCGACACGAACAATATCACATCGATATTCAAATTCCTCCCGTACTCTGGCAAGCATATCCTTTGTCGCTGATGTTATGGCGGTACGGATCCGGTTCCTCAACTCTTCCATGTTCTGTGTGAGCGGTGGTACATAAACGTTGTCTTTAACGAAACCCCACAGGAAGAAGTCAGAGTGTGTCAAATCCGGTGACCGTGGACCCAGCTGAGACAGGCTAAGTCGCCAGCTCCTTGACGACCAATCCAACGCACTTGCCGACTCCAGTGGGGGAGTGCCCCGCCTTGTTGAAAAACGAAGTTGTCTTCGTGCAGCCTCGGAAACAACCAGTTTTGTAACATAGCGGGGTACTGCTGACCGTTAACCGTGTTTTCATTAAAGAAGAATGGGCCGCAAACAGATGATCGGGTTATATCACTGTTATCAAGCAAAACAGAAGACAACTGACATCTAGCAGTTGTTAATATAAACTAGACTATGTATTCGTTTCTCCAATAGCCGAGCCGAGGCACAGCGATCGATAGTTTGGACCAAATAATACGTATCTTCTTTTTGAAACACCCTGTATAGGAAAGACCTGAGGGTTCACACTTCTTACGTTAAGGCTTCACGCTGCTTACGTTAATCGTAGCTGTAATTGCATGCCAGATTTATCGCTGTTGTTTTAGGGACTTGACGATAAATGTAAATGGTTTACGGGTTCACGCCATCTGCCCGCTAACAAATACATAACTGATTTCATCAAGAAAACTGTGTGACAGATCGTATGTTCTACATTTTACGTTTCATTAATGATATTTTTTGACGCTGTCCGCGCTATACGCACCTCGTTAACGTCTGTAAATGTCCAGTACTCTGTCGATAGCGATCGAGGTATTGAATTAGCCCCCTCTAAGAAACAAAAAGCACAGGGATAGTCACTCCACTGTGATCACCTTGTAGCACCCCTTTTCTTTCTTCGGAGTCGCAACGGATAAAACAGGTAATGTTTCGGATAGGCACGGTATTCAGTGAATCGTTAGACTACTGAAAAAAGTTAAAGACATGCTACGCACAATAAAATGCAGCTTTGGTCCCGGTGTTACTGGGATATCTATACTGCCAATAAATCTGTAAAACTGTCTTTTCTGTTTGTTTGTCCGTTTGAACACGGTTCTCCAAAAGTACGGACATCCTGATTTAGGTTTTCCGTGATTTTTCTAAATCGCTTCAGGCAAATGCCATAATGTTTCCTTTGAAACGGCACGGCCGACTTCCTTCCCCATCCTTCCCTAATCCGATAGGACCGATGACTTCGCTGTTTGGTCTCCTCCCCCAAACAACCAAGTCTAACCCAGCACCTTTGGTACTCGCTAGTTCTGGGAGTGACATGTACTTTTCGAATGATTCTTTTGGCTGTGTCGGCGTCGATTCTGGAGTCCCTGGTTGAGGTCTGCGTCTTTCGAATTATATTGACCATGGTGTCTGCCCTTAGCTGATTGTAGATGTGGTCTTCTAATAGTTGCTTCATCTGCATAGATATTCAGGAAGCCACCACACGGTGCGTGGCGGAGGGTACCCTATACCACAATTTGTCATTTCCTTTCCTGTTCCATTCGCAAATAGAGCGATTCCTATCGCAAATAGAGCGAGGGAAAAACGACTGTCTATACGCCTCCGTATGAGTCCTAATTTCTCGTATCTTATCTTCGTGGTCCTTATGTGCAATGTATGTTGGCAGTAAAATCGTTCGGCAGTCAGCTTCAAATGCCGGTTCCCTAAATTTTCTCAATAGTGTTTTTCGAAAAGAGCGTTGCCTTCCCCTCAGCGATTCCCGTTTGAGTTCCCGAAGCATCTCCGTTAACACTTATGTGTTGTTCGAACCTACCGGTAACAAATCTAGCAGCCTGCCTCTGAATGGCTTCGATTTCTTCCTTCAATCCGGCCTGGTACGGATCGCAAACATTCGAACAGTACTCAGGAATAGGTCGCACCTGCGCCCTATATGTGGTCTCCTTGAAATATGAATGACACTTTCCTAAAATTCTCCCAATAAACCGAAGTCGACCTTTGCCTTCCCTACCACAGTTCCACACTCTCGTTCCACTTCATATCGCTTTGCAACGTTACGCACAGATATTTAAACTACTTGACTGTGCCAAGCTTGACATCAGTAATACTGTATCCGAACATGACAGGTTTGATCTTCCTACTCATCCACATTAACTTACATTTTTCCACATTTAGGGCTAGCTGCCGTTCTTCATACGGCATTGTGTCCGAGATGACAGTGGCGTTCCCTTGTCCGCCTGTAATACGAGGGTAATCCCAAAAGTAAGGTCTCCTATTTTTTTTATAAGTACATAGACCTGTTTATTTTTACAATGGTGTACATCAGTTTTCAGCTTGAACATTTAGCTATTTTTCGACATAATCATTTCGGTCAATGCATTTCTGTAGACGCTGTGGCAGGTTTTGTACGAGGTCATACCATCTCGCCGCCATCCTGTTCAGAAAGTTATAAACCTCTTCTTTCACGTTGTCGTCGGAGCTGAATCGCTGGGACCACAATTAACGCTGGCAGGTGCTGCAAAACTCAAAAGGGAAATTCAGAACCGGAGAAGAGGAATGTTGAGTAAGGGCGAACACATTTTCCATGACAACGCTCGCCCACACATCGCTCGGCAAACCGTTGCTCTGCTGCAACAGTTTCAGTGGAACATAATCACCCACCCACCCCATAGTCCTGACTTGGCGCCCAGTGACTATCACCTGTTCCCTAGGTTAAAAGAACATTTGGCCGGAAAGCGATTCACCTTCGACGACGACGTGAAAGAAGACGTTCGTAACTTCCTAAACAGCATCGCGGCGAGGTGGTATAACATGGGCGTACAAAAACTTCCACAGCGTCCACAAAAATGCATCGACAGAAACGGTGATTGTGTCGAAAAATAGCTAAATGTTCAAGCTGTAAACTGATGTAAACCATTGTGGAAATCAAAACTTGTAAAAAAATAGGGGACCTTACTTTTGGGATTACCCGCCAGGTTAGCCAAGAGTGCTAATGCGCTGCTTCCTGGACTCGGGTAGGCGCGCCGGCCCCTGATCGAATGCGCCCGGCGGCTTAACGACGAAGGCCGGTGTGCCGGCCAGCCTGGATGTGGTTTTTAGGCGGTTTTCCACATCCTACTGGGTGAATACTGGGCTGGTCCCCACGTCCCACCTCAGTTACACGGCTCGCATACATCTGAACACTTCGCACTATTACATGGGTTACACTAGACACAGACAGTTGGGGTACACTAATTCTGTCCCGGAGGGTATGAGGTGCCGGCAGGAAGGGCATCCGGCCACCCCTCAAATTATTGTTGTGGTCTTCAGTCCTGAGACTGGTTTGATGCAGCTCTCCATGCTACTGTATCCTGTGCAAGCTTCTTCATCTCCCAGTACCTACTGCAACCTACATACTTCTGAATCTGTTTAGTGTATTCATCTCTTGGTCTCCCTCTACGATTTTTACACTCCACGCTGCCCTCCAATGCTAAATTGGTGATCCCTTGATGACTGAACATGTCCTACCAACCGATCCCTTCTTCCAGTCACGTTGCGCCACAAATTTCTCTTCTCCCCAATTCTGTTCAGTACCTCCTCATGTGATCTACCCATCTAATCTTCAGCATCCTTCTGTAGCACCACATTTCGAAAACTTTTATTGTCTTCTTGTCTAAACTATTTATTGTCCATGTTTCACTTCCATATTTATCGTCCATGTTTCACTTCCATACATGGCTACACTCCATACACATACTTTCAGAAATGACTTGCTGACACTTAAATCAATACTCGATGTTAACAAATTTCTCTTCTTCAGAAACGCTTTTCTTGCCATCGCCAGTCTACATTTTATATCCTCTCTACTTCGACCATCATGAGTAATTTTGCTCCCGAAATAGCAAAACTCATTTACTACTTTAAGCGCCTGATTTCCTAATTAATACCCTCTTAATTTGACTACATTCCATTATCCTCGTTTTGCTTTTGTTGATGTTGATCTTATATCCTCCTTTCAAGACACTGTCCATTCCTTTCAGCTGCTCTTCCAGGTCCTTTGCTGTCTCTGACAGAATTACAATGTCATCGGTGAACCTCAAAGTTTTAATTTCTTCTCCGTGGATTTTAATTCCTAGTTCGAAGTTTTCTTTTGTTTCCTTTACTCCCCGTAAATTGACCTTGCGTCATTGCGAGAAAAAGGCACAAGCCAGAGGAAGAACTTTTGGGATTAGCCTCGTATCACGATATCGTGGTTCTTCTCCAGTTCTGCCCTGTGTATCCTTCGTCTGCGGGCCCTTCACGTGCCAGGTGCCAGCAATCTCGTGCCTCTAGAGCAGCCGCTAGTTTCCTGTGCCCGGACACGGGATCCCCTATGTGAAGACTGCGGCCGCACCGCGGGTGAGTGGCTTGTTTCGCAGTCGCTCTCCGCCGCTCGGCAGTCGACAGGTTGGCAGCCGTAACGGGACCAGCGCGGAGGCGCTGACTCCTAATATAACGGGAGGAGGCGAGAGAGAGAGAGAGAGAGAGAGAGAGAGAGAGAGAGAGAACACAGCGCGAAGCAGTGAGAGCACTGGTCGCCGACTCCGCGTACATACCGAAACACAGCGGTCACCGGGCGCGCCAGCACCGGTTTACAGGTACGGGCTCGCGCTAATCACTACCACGTAGTGGGAGGGGGAGGGGGGCTTAAGTATGCCGCGAAATGACCCTTGATTTCCTGGCAACAGCCTAGTTTGTAGTTTACAGCTTCCGTCAGAGGTGGGCAAGGAGCCATTCATGTAATAACCTCCGTCAGCATCCGGCTGTGATCTCAGTCCAGACTAGAAGCCACGAGTAGCAACTAAAAGTACCACCGTGTTTGCCAAGAAAACTGGATGAGGAATTACGCCTTATGCGAGACACTTTCGCAGTCTTGTTTTACCCAGACGTGTTCAGCACTTTCTGTGCTATCTTCAGTGGGTGAATTTATTTCCTTTCTGTAAAGTTATTATTGCATATTAACCTTCAGAGAAAACATTTACGAATGAAGCAATTGTTGTCAAACATAGCTGCTGTCGCAGGTTCGAATCCTGCCTCGGCCCTGGATGTGTGTGATGTCCTTACGATAGTTAGGTTTAAGTAGTTCTAAGTTCTAGGGGACTGATGACCTTACATGTTAAGTTCCTTAGTGGTCAGAGCCATTTGAACCATTTGTCAAACATTATACATAGTTTAAGGTTTCCAGTAGAGATATGTATTACTGTGGTGATGCATTATATGTTGTTTATTCCAAAGAACTATGTGATCAAAAGTATCCGGACACCTGGCTTAAAATGACTTAAAAGACCGCGCGCGATTAACCGAACAGTCTTAAGGCGCTGGAGTCATGGACTGTGCGGCTGATCCCGGCGGAGGCTCGAGTCCTCCCTCGGGCATGGTTGTGTGTGTTTGTTCAAAAAATGGTTCAAATGGCTCTGAGCACTATGGGACTTAACATCTGAGGTCATCAGTCCCCTAGAACTTAGAACTACTTAAACCTAACTAACCTAAGGACAGCACACAACATCCAGTCATCACGAGGCAGAGAAAATCCCTCACCCCGCCGGGAATCGAACCCGGGAACCCGGGCGTGGGAAGCGAGAACGCTACCGCACGACCACGAGCTGCGGACTGTGTGTTTGTCCTTAGGATAATTTAAGATAAGTAGTGTGTAAGCTTACAGACCGTCCTCAGCAGTTAGGTCCCATAAGATTTCACACACTTTTTTTTTTTTTTTTTTTTTTTTTTTTTTTTTTTTTTTTTTTTTTTTACTTAAAAGTCCGGAGCGGTCTCCATCGGTGATGCTTGATTTCAGTATGTTGTTGGCCCTCCCTTGGTCTTGATGACAGCTTCCCCTGTCGCAGGCATACCTTCAATGAGGTACTGGAAGGTTTCTTGGGGAATGGGAGCCTATTCTTCACAGAGTGCTGCGCTGAGAAGAGGTATCGATGTCGGTCGGTGAGGCCTGGCACGAAGCCGACGTTCCAAAACATCGCAAAGGTGTTCTATAGGATTCTGGTCAGGACTCTGTGCAGGCCAGTCCATTACAGGGATGTTATTGTCGCGTGACCACTCCGCCACTGGCCGTACGTTGTGAACAGGTGCTCGATCGTGTTGAAAGAGGCAATCGCCATCCCCGAATTGCCCTTCAACAGTGGGAAGCAACAAGGTGCTTAAAACATCAATGTAGGCCTGTGCTGTGATAGTGCCACGCAAAACAACAAGGGGTGCAAGCTTCTTCTATGAAAAACATTACCACACCATAACACCACAACCTCCGTATTTACCCACGCTAGCAGATGACGTTCACTGGACATTCGCCATACCCTCACCCTGCCATCGGATCGGCACATTGTAAGCCGTGATTGGTCACTCCACACAACGTTTTTGCACTGTTAAATTGACCGATGTTTTCGCTCCTTTCACCAAGCGAGACGTCGTTCGGCATTTACCGCCTTGATACGTGGCTTATGAGCAGCCGCTCGGCTATGAAATCCATGTTTTCTCACCTCCCGCCCAAGTGTCATAGTGCTTGCAGTGGATCCTGATGCAGTTTGGAGTTGCTGTGTGATGGTCAGGATAGATGTCTGCATATTACACATTACGACCCTCTTCAACTGTCGGCGGTCTCTTTGAGTCAACAGACGAGGTCGGCCTGTACGCATTTGTGCTGCACGTGTCCCTTCACGTTTCCACTTCACTACCACATCGGAAACAGTGGACCTAGGGATGTTTAGGAGCGTGGAAATTTCGCTTACAGACGTATGACTCAAGTGATACCCAATCACCTGACCACGTTCGAAGTCCGTGAGTTCCGCGGAGCGCCCTATGCTGCTCTCTCACGATGTCTAATAAGTACTGAGGTCGCTAATATGGAATACCTCGCAGTAGGTGGCAGCACAATGTACCTAATATGAGAAATGTATCTTTTGAGGGCGTCCGGATACTTTTGATTACATAGTGTATTTACATTTGCGAAAGAGGCGATTGTTGTCAAATATTATACATAGTTTGTTTAAGGTTCACAGTAGAAATATATATTATTGTGGTGATGCATTATATGTTGTTTATTACAATATGGTTGTATAGCTTATTTGGAAAAAAAGGGGCGAATGTATGTATTGATTTTCATACATTACTTGAAGCTTTTGAATGTTTGAATGTTTGAACGTATGTATTGATTTTCATACATACTTGAAGCTTTTGAATGTTTATGTTGGTAGCTGTGAATCTGCTTCACAATCTACAACTTGTCATTTGCAAACAGTAAAACGTAATTTTTGTTTTTGTTTATTATGCATTTACGAACGAAAATGAGTATGTATCCCGTTGTTTTGTGTGTTACTTACAGCTTTGATGCTGTTGTCTTTGTGTTCTTTGTTTCTATAAGTAAACGTAAAACAGTTACAATATACATACAGATAATCGTACTGCAGGTCACTTGACAAAGGCAATAAGCCCAAACAGGGCAGCCCTGTAAAATATTAAAATTATATTACCTTTTTGCAGCTAATTCTGCAGTCTTCATTTTTATTACGTCTTCTAATGTTGAATACTAAGCTACGGGCCCAGCGGAACGTAAAATAATTTGGTGCACTATTTCCCAAAATATTTAGGGATAACATTGGACCGAACACTATCTCTTACAAAGCATGTACAAAACACCGCAGCAAAATTCAACACCAGGAACACTATAATCCGTAAATTACGGTGTACGACGTACGGAGCGAAGGCAACCACCCTCAGAACATCAGCACTTAGTCTTGTGTACTCGATCGCCGAGTACAGCGCTCCTGTCTTATTAAACAGCCACCACGTGAGGAAGATAGGCACGAAACTGGATAAGGCCGTGAGAATAATTAGTGGCTGCATAAAAAGCAGCTCCCCTATCTTGGCTGCCTGTTTTGAGACATATCGTCCTCACATTCGCAGACAGGACACATTAGTTAAGCAAATACAACAAAATTGTAGCCGATACGCACCTTCCACCGGACAGTGTCATGGCAAACGTTGCTCTGCAGAAGCTGAATTCTTTAATCTCCCCCCACTGCCATTAGCAGAACTACTTTTGAGGGACAGTTTCAAAATTACCGGCATGTGGCGAGAACATTGGGGAGCTATGAAACCGGCTCAATGTCCACCCACTACTTCACCACAGCTAGGAATGGAAGTGCCTCGCCACGCAAGAGAAACACTCAGCAGAATAAGAACGCCACATGACACCTGCCGTGACTCATTTTACGCATTGAGAAAACACGAATCGCCGACCTGCGACTGCGGAGAGCCTCATCAGACTGTTTACCACATTGCCTCCGAATTCCTTCTTACAGCACACTCAGGAGAAAAGCATGATTGCGTCGAAGCTTCAAACTGCACTCTACGGATAAGTCGTCTTAACTTTGAGATACAGATTTGTTTATTCACTGTTCTTATGCTCTTATTTATCGTAGTAACTACAATGTGAAATTTTATCACTTTGTTTTATATGTTATGCCAAATCCATGTAAACTTCGTCCGAACAGGCCTCGCAATGCCCAACAGTACCAACCGACCGCCGTGTCGTCCTCAGCTGTTAGGCTTCACGGAGGGGCATGTGGTTCGCACGCCACTCTCCCGGCGGTATGTCAGTTTCCGTGACCGGAGCCGCCATTTTTTAGTCAAGTAGCTCCTCAACTGGGCTCACAAGGGCTGAATGCATCCCCCTCGTCAACAGCTTGTGGCAGACCTGAACGGTCACGCATCCAACAGATCTGAACGGTCACCCATTCAAGTCCTGGCCGAGCCCGACAGCGCTTAACTTCGGTGATCTGACGGAAACTGCTGTTACCACTGCGGAAAGGCCGTTGGCAAATTCATGTAATCCATACGCTACATAAATAAAACTAGCTGAATCAAACGAGAAAATAAAAAAAAATCTGGAGTCACTCGCCTACATAGAAGGCTAGTGTGTTCTTATAATCGAACGAATCGGCTGTGATTACCATATCGGTATGAATAACATTTTATGTGCTTCGCAGTAAAGCCGGTTCCTCTTGGTTCCGCCCTGGTTACGCAACGTGTGTGCTGCCATTCCGCGAGTTACAGCGCGGGTCGGCACGTACAACAATATTGTCACCGTATGACAGGCCTAATTAATGCCCATCAGACTAATTGCAAGCCGATTGGAACGTATAATTTCATTCACTGATTGCACAGGAGTGTTCGACAGAACTGAAAGAAAAAAGCTGAGGGGAGAAGTGCGTTCTGTACAGTATGGCTGACGTCATAAAAATGTGCGCACATGTACCGCTGTACTAACATCCAACAATATTTACGAGTTTTTATGGCATCAGCCTCTTCCCGGTTTGATTCAGCGTATCACGCGATCCTCTCTTGAGGCAGCTTCTTCAGCCTAGAACGCAGACGACACACACAACGTCCATTATTACATGCTGTTTGTATTCCAACCTCTTCCTCCGTATTTTCTTACCAGACTAAAATCTTCCAACAAGTATAAATTTTGGGAATTAAGGTCCACCTACCATGCAAACATCTTTTGTTTGTAAATTCTCAAACGTGTTTTAGCACCTTTGTCAGCATCAGCGGGTACTGTCATTAAGTTCTTATGTTCTACAGTGTTGGTTGTTGAGGATCCTTTTTACGCAATCGCCAATCATGGCACAAACGTGCTGGAAAGTGTTGGTACATTTATAAACAAAAGTTGTTTGGTCAATAGGCAGATCTCACATCCTATACTTTAATGTGCAAACGTGGCTGCTGCTAGGGCTTCAAAACCAAACGATGAATGCATCATACAGGTTTGCTTAAAGTAATCAGCGAGCCACACAATCTGTGGCATAATTTTAAGCCTCCTTCTTAATTTACCCATGTTTTGGTACGATTGCCCAGCAACTGGCAAAGTTGCAGTGTCTCCGAGTTTGATATTGTGACTGCAATGATGGACGTGAGGAAGAGTAGTGATTTTGGTTTTACCCTTTTTTGAGTTTGGACCTTTTAACCACATTCGTGTCTACGTATTTTAGCAACGACACTGATAACCCCATAGGTGAAAACCTAAAACCACACACACACACACACACACACACACACACACACACACACACACACACACACACAAAGAGAGAGGGAGAGAGAGAGGGGGGGGGGGGGGAGAGGAAGCAATGAAGCAAGTAAGCTTAGCTTACATTAAATATTAAATCAAATGCTAATAAATATCCGCAAATACTGAATTTCAAAAAGTACTGCATCAAGGTGCTTTAGTACTTACTCCTTCCAATGTACTGATGAAATCCTGCAATATAACATTTTCTCTACTAGGAAATGACGGACAAATGAAGATTGGAACTCACAAATCAACTTCAAACGTCATGATATGCAGAGCGAATGCATACTCACAGATGCAAAAGTATCATCGTGCGTCCATCAGAGGCAATTCAGCAATCAGCAAAAGCCACCTCCACAACGACGACGACACCACCACCACCAACAACAAAAACATCATCAACAACAACAACAACAACAACAACAGTGAACGCTACATTTTCGCTCCCTCCTCCCTCCCATCCCCCAATGACGCCCCCTCTTACCCCCTACCCCACACTTACAGTCAGACACACAATTCTTTGGTAAGAAGCATGACATTAGAAATTGTTGTTGTTGTTGTGTTCAGTTCAAAGTCTGGTTTGTTGGAGCTCTCCATGCATTTCTGTCCTGTGCAAGCCTCAGCACCTCCGAATAACGACTGTAACCCACTGTGATACTCCGTGCTGTATTCATCTCTTGCTCACCCTCCACGATTTGTACCCCTTCCTCCCCCTCAAACCACACACACACACACACACACACACACACACTTTCTTCCAGTTCTATATTGGTAATCCGTTGATGTCTCAAAATCTGTCCTCTCAACCGATCCCTTCTTGTACTCAGGTTGTACCACAACCTTCTTTCCACCCCAGTCTATTCATTACCTCCTCATTAATTACATGATCTACCCATCTAATCTTCAGCAATCTTCTGTAGCACTACATTTCAGAAGCCTCTATTCTCTTCATGTCTACACTATTTATCGTCTCTATCGCCCGTGATCCATGTTGCACATCCATACATGGGCTCACTCCATACAAATATTTCAGAAAAGACTTTCTAATGCTTAAATGTATGTTTGATGTCAACAAATCTCACTTATTCAGAAACGCTTTACTTGTCATTGACAGTCTGCATTTTATATCCACTCTGCTGCGGATATTATCAGTTACTTCGATGTCCAACTAGCAAAACTCATCTGCTACTTTTAGTGTCTGGTTTCCTAAACCAGTTCACTCACCTAAACTTGATTTAATTCGACTGTATTCCATCATCCTTGTTTTGGTTTTATTGTTCATCTTGCGGTTCTAGGCGCTACAATCTGGAACCACGCGGCTGCTACGGTCGCAGGTTCGAATCCTGCCTCGGGCATGGGTGTGTGTGATGTCTTTAGGTTAGTCAGGTTTAAGTAGTTCTAAGTCTAGGGGACTGATGGCCTCATATGATAAGTCCCACAGTGCTTAGAGCCATTTGAACCATTGTTCATCTTATATCCTCCTTTCACGATATTGTACATTCCGTTCAACTGTTTTTTCAAGTCCTTCGCTGCTTCTTGCGCAATTACAGTGTAATTCAGAAACCTCCGAGTTTTTATTTCTTTTACCTGGACTTAAAATTTTAGTTCCTACTCCAAATTTTTATTTAGTTTTTAAATGTAGTTTAGATATAGTGTGTGAACTATCAATTGGTTAATTTACGCTTGTTTTAGCAGCTGTTGCATTCGTACTACAAAAACTTCTGATGATGAGCAAAACATGCTCGAAACGCTTAGCAGCATATTAAATTTTTTTTGAAAAATGCGAGTGGTAGCAGAACAAAACAAACAATGTTATCGTAACAGTCACGATACTAGCTCTTCGCCACTATCGCCGCAGCCAATGGAGGAGGATTGTGTTTTAACGTTCCGTCGGCGACTAGATCATTAGAAATGGAGCACAAGCTGGGAATGAGGGTCTATTTCAGAAGAACGATCCTGGCCTATGATTCAAGCGATTTTGGAGACAACGCATAAAAACAAGTAGCTAAACGACGGGACGGGGGCTTGAAGGGGCGTCCTCCCCAGTGCCTGGCATGAGAGGTAAGCTTCATCAGACATCTTCTGTCTGGCCGCAGGAGAAGCCAAATAAAGCGTGTTAACGTCACCAGGCCGTTTCAGGTTACTGGGCCGAATGCTTTTGAAGGACCAGACATTCAGGCTATCTTGATTTGTAGCCTTACTCATATCTCGCGAAAACAGATAAGCGTCTTATCGGAGCAACTGATAGCGCTGCTCATTACTGTTTAGAAAGGCTCTCTGTTTGGGAAAGGTCACTATACTCTTCAAAACACATTATTTCGCCAAATTTGGTACGTAGGTAATTTCTAATGCGTTATTTAATTATTTAGTGAGTTGGGTTAACTTCGGTAACTAGCTTCTTCTATTTTGGAGCATATTATTTTATCCGTAATCGGCGTTTCCAGATTGATACTTCAAAATTCCCCCGTAGCAAACAAAAATATTCCTGAGACCGATACTATTTTGGCAACTTTCTCAGACTTGTCTCAAACCTACCTGTTCCGTTAAACTAATATTTATTACCGGTTTTGGCAGCTGGATGGGGTGTAATTGTGTGTTCAGGGCCGTAGAATTATCGTATGTATGAGGCGCCGATTACGTAAGGGGCAAAAGGACATCATCATCGTTTGTGAGATTGTAGCATTTATTGATGTTTCTGACATCTTTTGATCTTATGGTGATTCAGGTTTATCTGTGTTGTAGGTCCACATTGTATAGGCTATATAAACATTCACGATTCCTCCTAGATTCATTTCAATGTGAATTTAGTGATGATGTGCTTTAAGCACTTATGGTTGTCAGCGGCTCATACCAAAAATTATAGTACATAAACTAAAGGTTTTAGTTTGTAAATAAAAACACGCATCCAGGCGACGAAAATTTTAAAAATCTGTCCTGAGGCGCCAGACTTGCTTTTCTCGTGATTTTTCCATTGTTGAATTGGTTTACTTTAGATGGTATAGTAACTCTGAAAATAGGTAAGATAGCTATTGTTCCATAGAAAAGAAAATAAACCCTTAACGGTAATGCTGTAATCATGAATACATCGAGTTGCTTTTTATTTTAATGGCACAAAGACAAACAAGAAAACCCAAAGAGTCAACGTAACATAAATAAAAACGCAAACCCCCAACTAACCAAGCCTTACATATTTCATGACCTTACGGAGTACGCACTGACTTCAGAAGTAGGTATGGCCGTGGTACGATTCTTACGACGTGATCCACCATAGTTTTATTTATTCTAAAAATAAAACAAGAATCGTTTAGCTCCAGTTTTTTGTGTATCTGTTACTGTAAAAGTAAGATAATTGGTAAATCCTCGAATTAACCGGTGAAACCTATGATTTAGCGTCGCGTTGTGGTAAAAGTCCGAAATTTTTCATTATACGTATTGATTTCGAACTTTTACCAAGAGAGATTGGTAAATCTTAGGATTTACAAATGCAAACTGGTAAAAGCTGGATCGAAGACTTCCGTCTCCGTCGTGCAGGTTCAGACAAGTTTCATTGTTGGCAATTTTGTGTTCAGGTAAGTTTCTTTGTTGGCTGTTATGAGTTCCCTGTCCGCTCACAGCTGCGTACTTTCACTCACTGTCGAGCGTCGAGTGTTCTGTCGTCTTTGCGACTCGTTTCAGTGGTGTTTCTTCTGCAGCTTTGCGTCAGAATGAGTGATGTTACGTGTAACAGATTTTACGAACTTTTAAGTGAGTCAGTGAAAGAGAAGGATAACAACTTACGTAACTGCTGAGCGATATAATATCGTGTTAAGTGAAGTGAAAAATGCAAAAATCGCTTCCAATAAAAAATCAGTTTACTAGAAGCGATATGATGTTCTCAGCATCGAAGGTGAAGAGAAACTCATAGCAGCGGTGTCTGCTGCAAAAAAAAAAAAAAAAAAAAAAAAAAAAAAAAAAAAAAAAAAAAAAAAAAATTATTCGTTATAACATTCGTTTTGATGAACTGTTCAACGTACTACATGAGACCCACAGTTCTATAGGCCATGGCGGCCGAACACGGATGATTGTGGAACTGAATCGTAAGTACAAGAACGTGACTGTTGAATCAATCGTTACTTGTTTGAGATTATGTGAACCTTACCAGAAAAAGTAAAAAACATTGAAAAGGGGTGTTGTAGTGAAATGAATTCACGATGCCAAATTGACTTAATCTACATGAAGGCAAACCGAGACAATAAATCGGAGATTCATACTTGTATACCAAGTTAATTTGACTAAATTTGGTATCCGCCGAGCACTAACTTCGAAAAATTCGAATTCCAGACCGTCTCCTTGTCACATTTTCTCCCAAGCGTCGCAACACGTCCTGTAACAGTTTGTTCCCATGATGAACTAATCCTTCTAAGTCAGGACAACTATCAGCATGGCTTTGAAATTTCACCTGGCCTGACAAGTACGTTTTTTGGTCTTGTACAACATTTCCCGACCCATTGTGAAGATCTTACTTCGGCGTCAACGTGCTTCCTACAGCATTTGGTGTACTTTCACGCATAATTTAATGCAGAGCCCTTGCTCCTGTTAACTCCGCCATCTCGAAATTCACAAACTGTGCTACACAACGTTCTACTCTGTACAGCACTGAACACTATTTGACAGACCTACAACAATGGAACTACGGCAGTTACACATGAAACACGGGCGTGCGCAGGGATGCCAACCGCATTTCGATCCAACCTATACCACTGGCGCGACATTACGAATGTTCGGGTAGTTTCTGAGCAGACCTCCTACTTTAAGTACAGCGACACGTGAACGGTTTACACACTTGTCCGTTTCTGATATAATCCCAGCCATGGCCGGAAAGCAATGATCATGCCATTTTGCACGTCACGTAAGTCGCTCCGTTTCCGCATTACGACAATGACTGAACTGTTTTCTGCGTTCAAATGTGTGTGAATTCTTAAGGGACCAAACTGCTGAGGTCATCTGTCCCTAGGCTTACACACTACTTAACCTAACTTAAACTAACTTAACGCTAAGACAACACACACACACACACACACACACACACACACACACACACACACCGATGCCCGAGGGAGGACTCGAACCTCCGACGGGACCGTGGCAATGCGCGTTAAGCTGTCAGCACACGGACCGTGCTACCAAACGTTGAGCGTGCCGAGTTTCTGACGTCATAGCGTGGAATAACACGTTCGGGAGTCTTCCCGAACGTGCAGAGCGATATGTAGCATGTCAGATATTCTGAGCGTGCGTCTGAGCGTTGGCCAATGAGATGGCACAATGCCGCCTACGTCACACGCCCGCCGTCTCCATTCAGTGTAGAGTTGGGGCGCCATATTGGCATTCATTTCTAGCCTATATATAATATATATGTCGTTTCTGGGCACCAGCAAATTGAGAATCCCTGGAAAACCCGTTGTTAACTGTGTGATTCGTTCCAATAAAATAATGAGAAACCTCATATTCCTGGCAAAAGAATTATTGTAACATGCGTATTATGAGATTATGCTATTTGAAGGTAGCGACACGCTGAAGATCCGCCCAAAATACATTGTTCTTACAAGGGAACCTCCCCATCGCACCCCCCCCCCCCCCTCAGATTTAGTTATAAGTTGGCGCAGTGGATAGGCCTTGAAAAACTGAACACGGATCAATCGAGAGAACAGGAAGAAGTTGTGTGGAACTATGAAAAAAATTAGTAAAATATACAAACTGAGTAGTCCATGCGAAGATAGGCAACATCAAGGACAGTGGGAGTCAAATAGCGCCGTGGTCCCGTGGTTAGCAAGAGCAGCCACGGAATGAGAGGTCCTCGGTTCAAGTCATCGCTCGAGTGAAAAGTTTAATGTTTTATTTTCAGTTTATGTGACAAACTCTTATGTTTTCATCATTTTTTTTTGGGAGTGTTATCACATCCACAAGAAAACCTAAATCGGGCAAGGTAGAAGAATCTTTTTACCCATTCGCCAAGTGTACAAGTTAGGTGGGTCGACAACATATTCCTATCATGTCACGCACATGCCGTCACCAGTGTCGTATAGAATATATCAGACGTGTTTTCCTGTGGAGGAATCGGTTGACCTATGACCTTGCAGTCAAATGTTTTCGGTTCCCATTGGAGAGGCACGTCCTTTCGTCTACTAATCGCACGGTTTTGCGGTGCGGTCGCAAAACACAGACACTAAATTTATTGCAGTGAACAGAGACGTCAATGAACGAACGGACAGATCGAAACTTTGCGAAAATAAAGAAAGTAAAATTTTCAGTCGAGGGAAGAATTTTTCCTTTTTTTTGTTTTTTTTTGTTTTTTGTTTTTTGTTTTTTTTGTTTTTTGTTTTTCTTTTTTCGTTTTTTACGCTACCCCATTTTTCCCCATTTTTTTAAGGAGGTGGGGGAGGGCGGGGAAGGCAGAGCGATCAGGGGTCGTAACCCGAGACCTGGTCACAGTGTCCCCCTCGTCCGTCAAGGAATCAGGGATGGGAAGGGGAAAACTTTTGTGGGAATTAGTATTTATTTATTTTTATTTACTGTTTTTAATACATTCTTAATGTGGTTTTACTTTATACCACAATGTATCTAGCACCGCATCGTGCTCTGAGAAAAAGAAAACATTATCTCGGCACCTTCCTACACCGAGGTAATGTCACTCAGTGGGTATCTTCTCGTACCTGTTGATGATCCAGCTGCGTGGAGGGTGGCGTAGGGCACTCCCTAAGTAATTAGAAAAATACTGTCTGTATTTTGGGTTCCGTACGATCTTGCAATGACGTTCTTGTAGGGAGTTCCAAAAGTCGAATACATCTTTAGGTCCATGGTGGAATAAGTAGTGTACCGCATGCGCGCGGATCCACGTGACAGCGTTGGTCTTGGCGCGCGGGAAATACTGTTGATCCGGAAATAGTAGAAACCGAGGTGTAATGTGTTCCGGAGTCACTCGTAGGAAATACGACAAAATTTGTCGCACCAAGCGCCATATGTCTTCTGCCGCGCCACATGTGAGACGGTGTTCGTCCGTGTCTGGTATCCCGCAGTCTACGCAGAGAGGCGATTCCGCCATGTTTATCTTGTGGAGGCGTGATCGGGTGATCTGTTTACCATTGACTGTGATGTACCATGTGTATCGGACGGCTGTGTCCAGTGGAACCGCGTGAATCGTCTTCCACACCACCTTCCAATTAACCTGAGGGCTTTTGGTCTCCACGATGTTCGGTGGGCGCCTCTGCTGTAGGGCATGATATATATCCCGCGCCGACGCCTGTTTCGTCGGTGGTACTGCGATACGGATATAGCTGTGTTCAATGTAAAAGTTCCCGAAGTAGTAGAAGGGTGAGGGTATGTCTTGCGTCGTCAGTGGGGGCATAAGGGAGGGCGGAGATAAGGACTCCAACAGCAAACTTGTCAAACTTTCCGGGTGGTGGCGCCACAGCTTGAAGTGTGAGCTGACATACAGGGCCACAGCTCTGTCGTGGACATGGACTAGAGCAAGACCTCCCCTTTCTGGGGGAAGGGTCAGTGACTCATAACTGACTTTGAAGAGCATGCATGTACTGACGTAGGCTCCGAATGCCGCTAATAGACGTCGAGCCATCAGTAACGGTATTGGGAGAACACGCGCTATGTGTGCAAGGCGCGATGCGAGGTAAACATTGACGAAGTGTGTGCTTTGGAGAATGTCGAGGGTCCGCAGACGAACGTTGAAGATCGGGACCCGAATGTGTTGTAATAAGCGGCGGTAGTTAAGAGCGGCGGTGCGGCGTATGTCGTCGTGAAACTCTATTCCGAGACATTTGATAGTGCCACGAAGCTGTAGGGGTTCGACACACGCTGGAGGTCAACCCGTCTCCTTTGGCCATGGCGACCGATTTGGCGACGTTGAGACAGCTGCCGGAAGCCACACCGTACGTGGTAATCCATTCTAGTGCTCTGTTGACATCGTCGCGATTGCGGAACACGAGAACCAGGTCGTCTGCATATGCTGTACAGCGAAATGTGACGTCACGTGGGGTAAGACCGGTGAGGCGTTGACGGAGGCCACAGAGGAGCGGTTCCAGTGCCAGAGCGTATAGTAACGTCGACAAGGGGCAGCCTTGACGGACGGAGTGGAAAATCGGGAGGGACTGCGAGAGACGCCCGTTAACGAGCACTTTGGAAGTCGCCCCTCGGAGTAGGCGCATCACGACGTCTGTGAATTGCTGTGGGTACTGCATGCGCTGGAGAACGGACGTTAGGTACGCGTGATCCACTCGATCAAAAGCTTGGCTAAAATCTAGTGATGCCAGCGCTCCCGGGATGCGGCGTGCCCTGGCTACGGCTATTAAGTCACGGTATCGACACAGGGCTGTGTGGATGTTGTTGATACCCCCTAGGGAAGTCTGATCTGGCGAGATGACGTAAGGTAAGGTCGGTCGTAGACGGTTTGCTAATAGTCTGGTGAATATCTTCATGTCGCAGTTGACGAGTGTTAGCGGGCGGTAATCTTGTATTCGGGCCCCACCTTTAGGCTTGTGAACCGGTATAATGATTCCTTCTACGAAGGTCGCAGGGAGCGGCACCGCGGGGGACATAAGCTCCCGACAGATGTCTGTTAACTTGGGAGCCAGTAAATACTGGGAAGTCCTATAAAACTCCACAGGGAGCCCGTCGGGGCCAGGAGACTTATTCGCCGCTCCTTTACCGATGGCGTCGATAACTTCGTCTTCCGTAATGTCGTTCAATAATTCAGTGTGTAAATCCTGTGGGACAATGCCGTAAACCAGTTGTGAGACCGTCGTCGGGTCGGAACATTGAGCAGAATAAAGTCATGCGTAATGGTCGAAGAAGGCTGCAGCAATATCGCGTTGTGTGGTGTGATGACGGCCGTCCTCAGTGGTGACGGCATGTATCAGCGTCCGTCTTCGCAGTGTACGTTCTCGGATGACGTGGTACATGGTGGGTCGTTCCTTTGCGAGTCTGTCTTGTGTCCGCGCTCGGACGATCGTCCCTTCGAGGTGTCGGCGCATATGGGCAATTTGAACCAAGGACTTCTTGTTCCGCAGCTACTCATGCTAACGACGGGACCACGACGCTCCTGAGGTCACATTTCTCCTTGATGTTGCCTATGTTGCGCATGGACTACTCAATTTGTATATTTTACTAATTTTTTTCATAGTTCCACACAACTTCTTCCTGTTTTCTCGATTGATCTGTGTTCAGTTTTTCAAGGCCTATCCACTGTGCCAACTTTAACTAAATCTGAGGGGAGTGCAATGGGGAGGTCGCCTTGTTAGTACAATTTGTTATAATTAAATTTCAATTAGTAAGATATCTGCGATTAAGGTTTTCAGCAAGTGCTAACATGCTACGATTGAGTTTCAACAGTGTGTTGTTGGTATAGCGAAGTGAGTAGCGTCAGTGATCCGTCTGAAGTAGCATCTTTGGACAGTGGTTCGCGGCTCGACGCTTCCATATTTTTTCCTAACATTTGCGTTTTTATTACGTTCTGATAGTTTATTATTAGTTTAATATAAGTATATACTTTAACATTTGATGTTACTCGTATGTAAATATAAGTTCACCTTTTTTTGAGGGGTGACTGTTTCATTGGCTTAATCTACTGGACAGCTTGCGCTATTTGTCACAGCACGCGGCGCTGCGCTAGCAGATATTTTGCACCTTTTTCTTTTACGCTTCGTAATTCACGTGTTGCAATGATTCTGCTACTGGGTAGGAACAGTGACCAAGTAAGGCTGATCTTCGGGTTTTACAAAAATGTGGGAATGATGAAATAATGCTTATCTTATGTGGAGAAGTATTGCAAATTCGTATCGCACTGTAATGGAACTTTTATAAGCTGTGTCCTTACTGACTGGACACGGTACTTTTCTTTTCGTGGACGATGGAGGAAATGTGCGTTGTAATAGAGCTAACGTGTAATTTTACGGTCACCCGTTTAGTAAACAGTGTGATTTACGAGCTAGAAACATCCCGCAACTGCCCCTAGAGTGCGTTGTGATCGCGTATACCACGCTGGGGCCCACGTACCGTATGCACAAGTCGCATCGTTACGGAGCGTTCAGCAGCACGTTGAACTTGGCACGCTCAACGTTCACGTTCGACAGCACGGTCCGCGCGGCTACCCCCCCTGCGGCTTTCTGCGTTCCCAGACACGGTTTACATATCCTCGACTGCTAGTGGCACTAACTGTCGTATGTTACGTCAAACATGGGCGGTAGATCCACATTAATGTGACTGGATATTGTGTTAAGGTAACGGACCTGCACGTACTCTTGTTTAAAGAACGAAGGTTACTTTAACGTTCCGTCGACGGCGAGGTCCTTTGTGATGACACGCGAGCTCAGATTAGGGGGATGGTGAGGAGGGATCCCAATGATGCCCTTTCCAATGGAACCGACCCGGCATTCGCCTTTGAGCAAGCTGAGGAAACTGAGGAGAACCTCAATCAGGGTGGAACCCGTGGTGATTTTAACCTCCGCCCTTCACAGTACGAGTCCAGTGCGCACTAACCACTGTCCCATCTCCCACGGTTTCATTTTAGCATACGGAGTGTAGCGAATTTGACAGTAGCTGTAGGAATTCCGCAATTTCGCGAGTTCAGCTGGCGCCGTATAAGCTGCAGTTTATTTCGGTGCACCAATCTAGGACCCAGAAATGAAGCGTGAGGGTATCGCATCGCGCGGCGGCGGCGGCGGCGGCGGCGGCGGCGGCAGCAGATGTGTGTCGTCACATCCGGGCCACCTGCCTTATCCGCAGCCGCGCCGATTTCTGAGCCGCGGGACCCAACTGTACAGGCACCTGCCGGCGGCCGCACTGCGCATGCGCGCCGCCCCACAGCTGGCGCACCGGGCCCACGCTACACGTCCCTTCTCTCGGGGGACGTGGAAACCGTGGAGGTAGAATATAAGGGGAGATGGCGCTACAGACTTACGCTGTAGATTGTTTTGAAGTCAGTGGGCGGGGCTTGCCGCCATCTTGGATCACCCAAAACATTAGCAGACGAGTGTTTACAATTCCTTTTTGGTCGTTATTTCTGTCGTGTGCACGCGATACTTATTTTATATAGTACATGTTACACTGTTTTAGTGAACAACACAGCATAAGAAACGCAAATTCAAGCGCTTTTTTGGTCTCAAATGCGTATTCGATACAGTAATACGACACGAAAATATGACGCTTCTGCCCCCAGTATTGCAGTTCATTTCGAATAACCGAGAAGAGAAATATGTGCTATGAAAAGCGTGCTTTCGTAATCCATTTATATTCACTTTCATTGCGTTTGTGTCGATAACTGATAAAGGCAGAACTCCAAAATCAATGACCTGATAGTTCAGAGGCATCGATTTGTATTCGTTGCATTTTCAAGTCAAATGCAAATTTTAAATGTTCAAGTTTGCAAGAAACTTGCCTTATTTCCTTTGGTGTCCCATAGATGCATGCAGGGATGATATGAACAAGCCAACTGTCATGTCAACAAAGTGAAAGATTCGTTAAATTACGAAGGAAAAGAACGGAATTTAAGATTGTCATGCCCATTGTAGTTTACACATCTGCTTTGTTTTTAAATTGTACCTACCAAGTGACATTCAGTGTGGCAAAGAATAGCAACTCACAGGGTAACACGACAACACAGTGTGTAATGTATTTATCTAAATAGTCTGGACATAAACAGCTAACTTTGCTTTAACAAATATGTAACCCTTTAAGTACTGATAATTTAACCACTGTAACAGATTTAATTAACTACATGTAGTTACAGTACTTTTATATTACATTATCCCATTTTAAAACATTAGTCCCCATTTCCAGGATATTTCTTGCCAGGACTTTCCAGTTACTTGGGAATAACCAAACAATGAAAACCAAGTGAATTGCTCACCTCCAGAGAGCTCTTCGCGTTGGATTGATCGGAAATCTAAAGTCAAATCACAGAAATAAAACCATACTCAAAAACTTCACAGTGCATCAGAATTTAAAAGTATATATAAGAAAATAGCTCTTAAATAAGTCCACTTACGAATGAAATGTGATTTGTTTAAACTTTAGACTACAATCAGAACGATTAGTACACCAGTAAGCGACGCAAGCCGGCATTTTTTCCATCAAAACAATTCACGACTACACGGAATCAAACTACCAGAAGCGAGTGTTTTGGGGTAGCCAACATGGCGGATCTTCACTTGTGTCGGCTTCCAGTTTGTGACGTCATGACAACTCCTCTTATTTTTACCTCCATGGTGGAAACGCACGTGGACGAGGAGATGGTGACGTCGCAGCGTGGAATTCCACGTCCCAGTGCAGTGCTAAGCCTGGGAGTAACAACCTGGCCTGTCAGATTTTTGGCTCGTGGAAAGAAACGTGGTGATGCCTGTTGATGCCTCGGGCAGATGGAGGGAATATCTCGAAGAGTTGCTCAATGTAGGTGAAAATACGATCAGTAATGTTTCAGATTTCGATGTACAATGGGATAGGAATGATGATGGAAATAGGATCACATTTGAGGAAGTTGAGAAATTGGTGAACAGATTGCAGTGCAATGGGGTGGATGAAATTAAGTTTGAACTCATCAAATACAGTGGAATGTCAGGTCTTAAATGGCTACACAGGATAATTGAAATGGCGTGGGAGTCGGGACAGATTCCATCAGACTGGACGAAAGCAGTAATTACAACAATCTTTAAACATGGAAACAGAAAAGATTGTAACAACTACAGAGGTATCTCTTTAATCAGCGTTGTGGGTAAAATCTTCTCAGGTAGTGTTGAATGCGAGTATTAGTTGAGGACAAATTGGATGAAAATCATTGTGGGTTTAGGCTCTTAGAGGTTGTCAGGACCAGATCTTTAGCTTACGGCAAATAATGGAGAAGTGTTACGAGTGGAACAGGGACTGTTATCTATGCTTTATAGATCTAGAAAAGGCATATGACCGGGTTCCTCGGAGGAAGTTATTGTCTGTTCTACGAGATTATGGAATATGGTTCAAATGGCTCTGAGCACTATGGGACTCAACTGCTGAGGTCATAAGTCCCCTAGAACTTAGAACTACTTAAACCTAACTAATCTAAGGACAACACACACATCCATGCCCGAGGCAGGATTCGAACCTGCGACCGCAGCGGTCGCGCGGTTCCAGACTGTAGCGCCAGATCCGCTCGGCCACCAGCGGCCGGCTGATTATGGAATAGGAGGCAAACTTTTGGAAGCAATTAAAGGTCTTTACATAGATAGTCGGGCAGCAGTTAGAGTTGACGGTAAATTGAGTTCATGGTTCAGGGTAGTTTCAGGGGTAAGACAAGGCTACAACCTGTCTCCACTGTTGTTCATATTATTTATGGATCATATGTTGAAAACAATAGACTGGCTGGGTGAGATTAAGATATGTGAACACAAAATAAGCAGTCTCGCATGTGCGGATGACTTAGTTGTGATGGCAGATTCGATTCAAAGCTTGCAAAGTAATATTTCAGAGCTAGATCAGAAATGTAAGGACTATGGTATGAAGATTAGCATCTCCAAAACGAAAGTAATGTCAGTGGGAAAGAGATATAAACGGATTGAGTGCCAAATAGGAGGAACAAAGTTAGAACAAGTGGACGGTTTCAAGTACTTAGGATGCATATTCTCACAGGATGGCAACATAGTGAAAGAACTGGTAGCGAGGTGTAGCAAAGCTTATGCAGTGAGCGCTCAGCTACGATCTACTCTCTTTTGCGAGAAGGAAGTCAGTACCAGGACTAAGTTATCTGTGCACCGTTCAGTCTTTCGACCAACTTTGTTGTATGGAAGCGAAAGCTGGGTGGATTCAGGTTACCTTATCAACAAGGTTGAGGTTACGGATATGAAAGTAGCTAGGATGATTGCAGGTAGTAGTAGATGGGAACAATGGCAGGAGGGTGTCCACAATGAGGAAATCAAACAAAAACTGGGAATGAACTCTATAGATGTAGCAGTCAGGGCGAAGAGGCTTAGATGGTGGGGTCATGTTACACGCATGGGAGAAGCAAGGTTACCCAAGAGACTCATGGGTTCAGCAGTAGAGGGTAGGAGGAGTCGGGGTAAACCAAGGAGAAGGTACCTGGATTCCGTTAAGAATGATTTTGAAGTAATAGGCTTAACATAAGAAGAGGCACCAATGTTAGCACTGAATGGGCGATCATGGGGGAGTTTTATAACGGGGAGTATGCTCCAGGCTGAACGATGATAGAAAGAAACGTGGCCAATGAGATGCTACATCGGTTTACGTCACAAGCAGAACTTGGCAGACTCTATTTTCTATTAAGTGATACGGAGTTCAGGATCTAGTAATTACCGTCGTGCGGCCACAATCACGACGGAAACTATCTGACGTAAGTCACCCGAGTACGAAGGCCAGTTCCGCCAATGCGCCGGCCTGTCCACTGCCGCAGCTTGTACATCAGCTATCCTATTGCTCCTGTCACTTCAGTGTATACCCAACTCTTCTACATCTACGTGATTACTCTGCTATTGCCGGCCGCGGTGGTATAGCGGTTCTAGGCGCTCAGTCCGGAACCGGCGCGACTGCTACGGTCGCAGGTTCGAATCCTGCCTCGGGCATGGATGTGTGTGATGTCCTTAGGTTAGTTAGGTTTAAGTAGTTCTAAGTTCTAGGGGACTGATGACCACAGATGTTGAGTCCCATAGTGCTCAGAGCCATTTGAACCATTTGAACTCTGCTATTCACAATAAAGTGCCTGGCAGAGGCTTCAATGAACCACCTTCTAGCTCTCTCTACCGTTCCACTCTCGAACGACGCGCGGGAAAAGCGAGCACTTAAATTTTTCTGTACGAGCCCTGATTTCTTTTATTTTATCGTGATGATCGTTTCTCCCTATGTAGGTGGGTGCCAACAGAATATTTTCGCAATCGAAGATGAAAACTGGTGATTGAAATTTCATGAGAAGATCCCGTCGCACCGAAAAACGCCCCTGTTTTAATGATTGCCACTCCAATTCACGTATCATGTCTGTGGCACTAGCTGCCCTATTTTGCGATAATACAAAACGAGCCGCCCTTCTTTTTACTTTTTCGATGTCATCCGTCAGTCCCCGGCCGGGGTTGGCCGAGCGGTTCTCGGCGCTTCAATCCGGAACCGGGCGACCGCTACGGTCGCAGGTTCGAATCCTGTCTCGGGCATGGGTGTGTGTGATGTCCTTAGGTTAGTTAGGTTTAAGTAGTTCTAGGGGACTGATGGCCTCAGAAGTTAAGTCCCATAGTGCTCAGAGCCATTTGAACCATCCATCCGTCAGTCCCATCTCATGCAAATCCCACACCGCACAGCAATACTCTAGAATAGGGCGCACAGGTGTGCTGTTGGCAGTCTCTTTAGTAGACCTGTTGCACCTTCTAAGTGTTCTGCCAGTGGATCACAGTCTTTGGTTGGCTCTACGCTCAACATTATCTATGTGATCGTTCCAATTTAGGGTATTTGTAATTGTAATCCCTAAGTAGTTAGTTGAATTTACAGCCTTCAGATTTGTGAGACTTTACGCGTAACCGAAATTTAGCGGATTTCTTTTAGTACTCATGTGAGTAACTTCATACTTTTCTTTATTCATGGTCAATTGCCACTTTTCGCACCATGCAGATATCTTATCTAAATCATTTTGCAATTCATTTTGGTCACGTGATGACTTTGTAAGACGGTAAATGACAGCATCATCTGCAGACAATCTAAGACGGCTACTCAGATTGTCTCCTACGTCGTTAATATAGATCAGGAACAATAGAGGGCCTATAACACTTCCTTGGGGAACGCCGGATGTTACTTCTGTTTTACTCGATGACTTTCCGTCTATTACTACGAGCTGTGACCTTTCAGATAGGAAATCACGAATGTAGTCTCACAACTGAGGCGATATTCCATAGGCACGCAGTTCGGTTAGAAGCCGCTTGTGAGGAACGGATTCGAAAGCCTTCCGGAAACCTAAAAATATTGAATCAATGTGACATCCCCTTTCTTTAGCACTCATTACTTCATGAGTATAAAGAGTTAGTTGTGTTTCGGAAGAACGATATTTTCTGAATGTGTCCTGACTACGTCTCAATAAATCGTTTTCTTCGAGGTACTTCATAATGTTCGAATACAGTATATGTTCCAAAACAGTACTGCAAATCAATATATTATGTGGACCTGTGATTTAGCGGATTACTCCTACTTCCCTTTTTGGGTGTTGGTGTGGCTTGAGCAATTTTCCAGTCTTTAGGTACGAATTTTTCTGTGAGCGAGCGGTTGTATATAATTGCTAAATACGGAGCTATTGCATCAGCACACTCCGAGAGGAACCTGACTGGTACACCATCTGGACCGGAGGCCTTGCCTTTATTAAGTGATTTAAGCTGCTTTGAGGCACCGAGGATATCTATTTCTATGTTGCTCGTCTTGGCAATTCTTCTTGATTGGAATTCAGGAATATTTACTTCGTCTTCTTTGGTGAAGGCGTTTCGGAAAAATTATGTTTAATTACTCTACTTTAGTGACACTGTCGTCAGTACCTTTGTCGTTGTTATCGCACAGTGAAGGTATTGATTGCGTCTTGCTACTTAGTTTTACAGACCGCTTCATGTTTGTGTCTTGCTAGTAAAATTTTTCTGAATGATGGAGAATTGCTACGAAAAAATCTCGTGTTCCATTTGAATTACGAACAAATGTTGATCCTGAAATTTGTGTGAGGAGGTATGTAACTTTATAACGGTGATAGTCAAAAGAGCATCGCTATTGCGGGAATTATGCATGTGGAATCTAGGATTAGGCAATATGCTTCAACTGTATTCATTTTAAAAACAAAATTGAGTTAATCCATATCCTCTACTAGCATGTGTTACAGATCGTTCTGCAGCATGTGCAGTGTTCCCTACCAGCAATTCGCTGTTCCTGCCATCGACGAGTCCAGAATTAGCGATTTCCTCCGCTCTTCCTCGACGATCGCTAATAGAGTCAATGCGAATATTTTACGAGCGTTAGTTTTTGTAAACATCCTGTATGGTTCAAATGGCTCTAAACACTATGGGACTTAACATCTGAGGTAATCAGTCCCCTAGACTTAGAACTACTTAAACCTAACTAACCTAAGGACAACACACACATCCATGCCCGAGGCGGGATTCGAACCTGCGACCGTAGCAGCAGCGCGGTTCCGGACTGAAGCGCCTGGAACCACTTGGCTACAGCGGCGGGCCATTTTGTATGATTTCCGCATCAGACGGAGCCAATTGCCGCTGGAGAGCGCTGCAATCGCATGCCACGTTAACCGGCAAGTCCCATGTGACACGAACGCTATGTCTCGTGCGGTTTGATTTCCCATAAACGTCCACGTCGTCGTCACCTTCCTCGTCCCATGTGAGGCGCACTGCGTACGCACACGGGACAGAAAGATAAGTCATCCACTAGATACCGCGTGTGTTCGACGTCGACCTTCAGTACCCTCTCACAGACAGCAGATGGCAGCATAGCAGTGGAGGGTATATAAAGCACATCGGGGGAATGCGAAAAACAGTATAGCCTTTGTCTAGGGAGCGGCGATTTGTCTGGTGTGCAAAAGAGCGTTATGATTGGCTTTCGGGCAAGGTGTGGAAGCATTTACGAAATGGCCAAATTCGTTAACTGTTCGCGTGCCGCCGTGATTAAAATACACAGTGCGTAGCGAAGTGCCGCTATCTAAAACCGGAGTTGTGGTGCATCATAGGCCATATATGACAGGGATGAAAGATGGCTGCGGAGTTGTGCACGGGCGATCAGACGTCCAACGGGTGGCCAACTGACCACCCAGATGAATCACGGAGCCACGAACTGTGCCTCCTCAAAGACCCGTTGCACCGTATGTCAGCAGGCATCTGGTTGATGCATTCGTGCAGACTGCTGTTCGTCGGCGATGAAGGCTGGAATTGGCACTTCAGAGGCGCAACTGGACGTCCATTGAATGGTGACAGGTGGCCTTTTCACACAAATCAGGGCTTATGCTTCGTCAGAAAGATTGCCGTTGGTGTGTACACCGCGAAACGTCTGAAAGCAAGGAGGGAGCGTTATCGTGTGGGGAATGTTTTTCTTGGCATTCCTACCGTGATACCTGTGGTGTCACCGCAAGGCACCACACTTGCTAGGCTGTAGGCTTCAAATCGGCCGCGGTCCGTCAGTACACATCGGACCCGCGACGAGTCGCCACTGTCGACGCTAGCAGACCGAGCGCCGCCACTCGGCTGGTCGTACGAGACGAAGCTGGCGCACTGGCCATCTCTACAGCCGACTTTAATAGGTATGGTTCACTTGTTATAGCTTCAGAGACCTCATTTGTAGAGACGCTAGTTAGCATAGACTCCCGCTAAGCCAGTAGCTACGACCTAGCCAGGCGCCACATACAGTTTATGCATTGACAGTTTATCTATATGTGTGAAGCAATCAGAATTGTAAAGAAGTATTCGCAGTTCAGTCTATAACTGCACTTGTAAATATTATTGTACAAAGTCAAGATCGACGTTCACCGCTGATGCTGAATTAAAGCTAAGTATTTAATTGTATTCCTGTCTACTAACTTTCTGATCACCTAAGATGTTCCAGCCTACGTGATCAACGCGAGCAATAATGGCCACCCCTTGTGATCAGACTAAGAGTCAAATTGCGTGACTCAGCCGGGTCACCCCTTTTCCATGAGGCCCATAAATCCGCCTCATACATAACAATATCGTCGTCATCGAAGGTACAGTGAATCGACACAGCTATGCGTCTATCTTTACGGACCATGCCCATCCCTATATGCAGTTTTTCCTCGGCGTGTTGGCGTCTACCAGCAGGACAATGCAACGCGGCGTAAGCGAAAGTTTCGTAGAGTGCCACTATGTTTATTGACAACACATGACACTCGTCTCCCGTCCCTGTCGGTTCGTTTTTAGTACCACTGGTGTTACACCGCGTTACACGGCTGTGCACAGTACACCATTCCGTGTAGAAATGTTCGACAGCTTGCTTTGATACAACAGATAATTCATTGGCACCACTTACGTTAGCAGTGCAAGCCGACACGACCGCCTGTTACCATCTACAGCCCTCCAAACGATCGCTGTGCTTTTTAACGCGGTGCCTAATACGAGGGTTGTCAAGCAACTAGGTTCCGATCGGTCGCTAAATGGAAACCACATTGAAAATCAGAAACATTTTATTTGCAAGAGTTAGCTACACTTTCCAGATACTTCTCTACATAGTCGCCACTTCGACTTAGACATTTGTCGGAGCGTTATACCAAATTTTCCACACCATCATCATAGAAGGCAGCCGCATGTTCTTTCCTGTTCTCTACGCTGGTCTATAGCGCATAGCCTGCTCCCAAGTGTTGTCTCCGTGTCCAGCGTTTCATGTGAACAGAGACGATACTCAGGACGAGCCAATTAGGGCTGTGTTGTGGGTGATCGAACGCTTCCCATCGAAGAGGCTGCAGGAGCGTCTTCACTGCCCCTGCAGAGTGCGGCTGAGAATTCCCGTGGAGAAGGAAGTGCGTGGCAGTTGTGTTAGGCGGGCTGCATTCATTAAGGCGAAGTCTCTCAGCGGGCCCTCCTACTTGGCGGGAGGCTTCGTTGTTGTAGGCACCTTTACCCGCTCGCAGGGCGCTCACAACTGAAAAGAGCGTCTTGATGCGATCGACGGTCATACTAGAGACACTACCCAACACATCTGTGCAAAGCTTCTTCGGGTTTTCACTGTGGTGTCCATTTCACGAACAGATCGGAACTTACTTTCTGGACAACCCTCGTATTTAGTCCAGTGAAAGTGCTCGGAGCACTATGGGACTCAACATCTGAGGTCATCGGTCCCCTAGAACTTAGAACTACTTAAAGCTAACTAACCTAAGGACATCACACACATCCATACCCGAGGGGGGGATTCGAACCTGCGACCGTAGCAGCAGCGCGGTTGCAGCCTGAAGCGCCTAGAACCGCTCGGCCACAGCGGCCAGCGAAAGTGCTCGCCATTACCATAGAAGAGTTACATATCAGACCGTGCAGTGAGTCAGTTTCTAATGTTCAATTTTTAACTCGGTTTCTAGTGTTCAATTTTTAACTCAGTTTCGAAGTTGAAATCTTTACACACACTTTCCTCAGTTGCTGTATTGTACAGTTCACTGTGGCCCTGTAATGCGAGACTAAACGCAAAGTAACGTTTTATTTTGCCGCTTTGGTCTTTTTGAGTGTGGTGAGTACTCCTGCAGTTGCTACGGGTTGCCTACACTGCGTTCTCCTATTTCCATGTTTTTTTTCTAAAGGAAGCTGCTGATGCGTGTTGTGTGTTGTTGGTTAATAGCTGCCATGGCGTTTAGAGTTGCTAATGAGGAAAGGACACGGTGAAATCTGGTCCCTGGCAACTTGTCTGCTCCTCATGAATACAAGCCACGAGCGTGGCGCACTGTCTTGTGAACTGTAGGTCTAGTTCCCAGCGAGAAAAGTTTTCTCCATCACCGCTGGTCCAGCCCGCTGTCTCTGTGTCAAGCATATTGAGGCCCCATTCAGAATATGGCATATTTCTATTGAAATTTGAAAACTCTACCGCCTGATCCAGTGTCGCTATCTTCTCCTGCTTACCGCAACGCAACCCTCTTGTCTCCAAACATCAGTGGACTGCAAACTGTAAGATATTTTCAAGAAGATAATTTATTTTACAAAATACCTCTGCAGGCCTTCAGTATGAACCCCATTCTTGCCTGAGATAGCTTTCCATCGTTTTGGCGACTTCTGTATACCGGATACCGAAATGGGCAGCGGTATATGCATTTAAGCCAGTATCTCAGAATGAGCGGACGTTTTAGTTGTTAGTAACTCCGCTTAGTTATCTCAACATCGACTGGTCAGTAAACTTTTATTTCCTCTTTTTCTGCACCTCCGATAGGCAGTTCTCCTGTCTCCGAAAGGACGTTGTCAGCAGCGTAGCTATTGAACATCTGCTTCTTGTTTTGCTGCCGTATACACTCACGGCAGAGGGAAGTGTTATACCGTTAAGCACTCGCCAGATGTTTATCAGACTTTGTGGAGATGTTCATCACATAACGAGTATTAAATGGAGAAAATTCCATTCCATTCGGGACGGCTGTCCAACGTCAACACCAATATGAGGTGTGAGCCCCACGGACAGGAATGCATGGAAGCAAACAGGTTCAGAATTTCAACTTAAGAAATTTCTTGCCACGTGTGAAAGACGTGCTATGTCAGTTCATGAATATTTCTGCCTGGACCTGGGTACGGAAGTATACTCTCCCGATCGAATCCCAGACATGCCCTGTGGGTGATAAATCATGGGACCAGTGTAATGTAATCGAGAGAGTGGCAGATTAGCAATCCTGCGATACCGGTGAGTGTCGGTATCTTCGTTTACACAGAGAAGAAATTCATATAAAAAACTGTGTCCATAAAATTCAGTTATTTCACGCCTAAGTATTTATGTTCATGTTTTTAAAATGTTGTTTAAGTTTTAAAATATAATTAGTAATTCGGTTATACTATTACTGTTATGTATGTAGCAGCGATTGTCTCTGAGAAAATAATAAGCTCGTTGCTTTGTACAGCTTGTATGTTCTTATTCATTGTGTAGAGACTGGGCAGGAAGTGGCGTTAAGTGGAACTCGAGTAGTTTTGTGCAGACAGCAAGTGTACCATTTGTATTTTTGGTTCAAATTGTGCCGTCATAATGTGTGAAATTTTCCACAGTACAAAAGTTCAGATACTTTACTTCATTTAATATCTCGCGAATTACCCGATTTTCACAGTACTAGTAGTAGTAGTAGTAGTAGTAGTAGAGGGGTTTTTGGGCGCACGACAGCAAGGTCTTCAGCGCCCGCGCAGTAACATAGCGAGACGGGTGTCAAGAAAAATCCCAGAACAGGAATATAAAACGGAACATAAAACACGGGTAACAATCGTTGAAAAATATGTGCTCATCCACACCGAAGCGTGGGATGAAGCAGGGTGTCAACAGTAAAACATGGACAACACAGGAAGAAAATGATAGAGGGAGCTAAAACAATGTAGCAGATGGAAGTGGCTGGCTGACCATAAGGAAAAAAGGGGAGGAGTCAGCCACTCTGCAATACACTAAAACCTCCAGCCTAAAAGTTTAGGCCAGATTCCAGACACGTCACAAAACTTTAAAAACCCTAGACACACTCGTCTCATCATTAGCTAAAACACAGGGCAGGTCACCATCATCTTGTGCTTGTGCCCTTGCATCACGGTATAAAATGCAGTCTTTTAAAATGTGCCGGACAGAGATGTGCACACCACAAGCATCACAAATCGGGGGATCCTCCCGCCGTAATAGAAAGCTATGTGTGAGAGGACAGTGCCCGATCCGAAGACGTGTGAGGGCCACCTCTTCCCGCCTGAGCAGCCGGCAGGAGGAACGCCACGGCCGAGTGGTTGACTTTACCGACCGCAGTTTATTGGCAGTCACCGCCAGCCATTCGTCCTCCCACAACTCCATGCACTTCCTGTGGAGTGCAGCGATGACCGACTGCAAGGGGATAGGACACTGGACCACATCCTGCTCTCTGCAGGCCTCCTTGGCAGCCCGATCAGCCTGTTCATTGCCCCATATGCCGACATGACCAGGCACCCAGCACAAGGATACCTCTTTACCCCGCCGTTGGAGCAAGTACAGTTGGTCATGTGTCAGCTGGACCATCTCCTCAGTCGGGTATAGGTTCTGCAGTGGTTGTAAGGCATTAAGAGAATCGGAGCAGAGAAGAAATCGATCGCCCCGAACACGATGCATCAGCTCCAGTGCCTTCAGGATCGCGTGGAGCTCCGCTGCGAAAACGGTATATTCAGCAGGGAGGCGAATCCGGGTAACATGATCAGGGAACACCACAGAACAGCCAAGGAAATTCTCCTGTTTGGAGTCATCAGTGTAAACGACAGTGAAACCGTGATGCACATGTAAAATGTTAAAAAACAGTGACTGGAATGTAAAATCTGGCGCGCCATCCTTCTTAAAACGAGTCAAATCTAAAATAAGTTTGGGTCTCCGGAGGAGCCAAGGTGGAGACCTGCTCCAACCGCGACGTAAAACACGAAGACCAGCCATAGACATCGCAGCGAGGCAATCCTGTGCGCGAATCCCATAGGGCTGCGTCGCACTTTGCCGGTTATGAAATAACCGTGCCAGAGGAGGCTGAGCAACGGTATGGTATGCAGGTGTGTATGGTGTGGACAAGGTTTTATACGCCTGGCGTACCGTAAGTAGCCGTCGCCGCATATGAAGTGGCGGTTCACCTGCCTCTGCACAGTCCTTTCATCGGTTAACATAATCAGCTATGTAAAACATATTGTTCTATGAAGATGCAACACACCTCAAAACAGTGACGAACGTCCAGCCTGAGGGTGAGTCATTAAATATGCAGCAGTGATCAGGCACATTATATGGGGCAGGTCTGTCGAACAGCATTAAATTTGTCTAGGCGTTTGAAGTGTGAACTGTGTGGGGTATTGCACTGTCCTGCTGAAATAAACCACTTGGTAACCCGACCATCAAAGGTATGACAACGAGGTTAACAAGTCTTGGACAAGTCCCCCTTCAACAATTCGCAAATCAGACAACTTGTCATCTTGAACAGCATGGAACGATATAATTGCAGAAGTTGTGTGGGTGTCGAGAACCGCTGCCTACTGTGACCTTTCTCCAGATCGTTTACGGACACGTTGGCATCGATCTGGCCACTGCAGAGAGAAGCCACACTCATCACTGAACACTATACAGGGTGTTACAAAAAGGTACGGGCAAACTTTCGGGAAACATTCCTCACACACAAAGAAAGAAAATATGTTATGTGGACATGTGTCCGGAAACGCTTACTTTCCATGTTAGAGCTCATTTTATTACTTCTCTTCAAATCACATTAATCATGGAATGGAAACACACAGCAACAGAACGTACCAGCGTGACTTCAAACACTTTGTTACAGGAAATGTTCAAAATGTCCTCCGTCAGCGAGGATACATGCATCCACCCTCCGTCGCATGGAATCCCTGATGCAGCCCCGGAGAATGGCGTATTGTATCACAGCCGTCCACAATACGAGCACGAAGAGTCTCTACGTTTGGTACCGGAGTTGCGTAGACAAGAGCTTTCAAATGCCCCCATAAATGAAAGTCAAGAGGGTTGAGGTCAGGAGAGCGTGGAGGCCATGGAATTGGTCCGCCTCTAACAATCCATCGGTCACCGGATCTGTTGTTGAGAAGCGTACGAATACTTCGACTGAAATGTGGAGAAGCTCCATCGTCCATGAACCACATGTTGTGTCGTACTTGTAAAGGCACATGTTCTAGCAGCACAGGTAGAGTATCCCGTATGAAATCGTGGCGGTGAATTGAGGAAGTACAGTACATACTGACGAAACTAAAATGAGCTCTAACATGGAAATTAAGCGTTTCCGGACACATGTCCAAATAACATATTTTCTATATTTGTGTGTGAGGAATGTTTCCTGAAAGTTTGGCCGTACCTTTTTGTAACACCCTGTATAATGCCACTGACCTACATCTGCACCACTACTGTGCCTGGCAGAGGATTTTTCAGACTACAGCCAGACTACTTCTGTATCCTTCCGCACTCTACCAGAGAGCGGGAAAAACGAACACTTGAATCTTTCTGTACGCACTCTGATGATCATTTCTCCCCATTTAGGTTGGCTACAGCAAAAGATCTGTCAATAAAAAGATCTCACCACGGTGAAAAACGCCTTTGTTTAATGATTGCCATCCCAACTCGCTTATCATATCCGTGAAACACTCTCCTCTCTTTCGTGATGGTACAAAACGAGCTGTCCTTCCTTGAACTTTCGCGGAGTCTTCCGTCAATCCTATATGGTAAGAATCCCATAGCACACAGCAGTACTCTAGTAGAGGACGAACAAGCTTAGTGTAGGCAGTCTCTTCAGTATTTCTGTTCCTCTAAGTGTTCTGCCAATAAATCGCAGTCTTCGGTTTGCTTTCCCCACAACATTATCTGTGTGATCGTCGCAGCTTTACGTTGTCCGTAATTGTAATGCCTAGGTATTTAGTTAAATGGACAGCATTTAAATTTGTGTCATGTATCGTGTTGTCGAAATCTAACAGATTTCTGTCTGTACTTTTACGTGTATGAGTCACACTTTCGACGCGCGGTCACACGCGCCATGTCACGGATTGCGCGGCCCGTCCCGCCGGAGGTTCGAGTCCGCGAAACGCCGGGTGTCACTCTGTTTTACGCTGATATTCCGTCGATTATTATGAACTTGACCTTTCTGAGAGGAAATCACCTATCCAGTCACACAACTGAAGCGACATTCGATAGGAAAGCAGTTTGATTAGAAGCCTCTTGTGGGGAACGGTTTCAAAAGCCTTCTGGAAAAATAAAGAAATCTGGAATCCATTTTGAGGTCTCGTGTCGGTAGCACTCATTACTTCGTGCGCATAAAGAGCCCCTTGTGGTTCACAAGAACGATATCTTCTGAATCCGTGCTGACACTGTGTTAAAAGACCTTTGCCTCGGAACACGAATTCATTCCAAAATCCTATTGCAAGCCGACGTTAGTGATGTGGGTCTGTAATGCAACAGATTACAGCCATTTCCTCTCTTGAGTATGGGCGTGGCCTGAGCGTGTTTCCAGTCTTCTGGTGCGGATCTATTGTCGAGCGAGCGGCTGTCCAATTGTAGTGTTCCATTTCATTCTCGCTCTACACCGTGCAAGTCTGTGTTATCTATGACTTAATGTCCATGGTAAACAACGAACACTTCTTTAAACAATTCGAGTCAACATATTGTAACCGTGATGTATTAAAATGGCGGTTCGGTAATATTCACACCTTTCAGAACCTGGGAGTTATTACATGCTTCTTGAAGTTTGAGAGTATTTCGTGTGTGTCATATGCAGTATCTATATTTATGAGTTATATTTTTTGGTCCTCTAGAGATACAAAATGACACATTGGTAAGAATCAATGTTCCTTTACTTTATTACACTAAAATATTACAAACTTCTTTTGACGTTGCGTACAAGATCGTCGGTTGATTTGACACTGCTGTTATTTACGACTATGAGATAAAAAATAAACGTAAACATGGTCCGTAGTAGGCTGTAATGCGATGTTTATTTAATCGCGCGATTACCTAATTTCGACTAAGCGTCATTGTCAAGCACTGTTAAGTACAAGGAAATAGCAGAGTGATTTGAAAATGACATGAAATACAGATATTACTAATGTGCTTGACATGACTCTTAGTCGAAATTAGCTAATCGCGCGATTAAATGAACATCGCATTACAGCCTACTACGGACCGTGTTTACGTTTATTAAGCATCTGGATCCCCACAATTACAAAGTTTTGAAATAAAAAATGTTAGTACTGTAAAGCGCGAAAAACTGGTTGTATTCATCACACTTCACATACGCCACATATAGTCCTCTGGCACCTCAATATGCTCTTTCTTTCAGTAACCGTTTCTTGCGTGTGATATTCTCATTTACATACTTCGTACGTCAGTGCTACACAGAGTTAAGCGATAAAGAGAAGACTCCTTAAAACGGCTGAAAAGTGTTGTATTGAAACTTCCTGCCGGAGATTATAACTGTATGTCGGATGGGGACTCGAGCCCAGAACCCTTGGCTTTTCGCCAGCAAGTGCTCTATTGACTGAACTATAACGATCGGGTCAGGCACACCGCCTTAATATGCCATGTCATAGCGCGCTCAACTGCTGAGTGAAAATTCATTCTAGGAACTGTTATCATAATATTTTTGGTACTTTCGATTCTTTTGTTTCCGAAGTCATCAGGAGGTCGACAGATAATATCGATATAATATATGAAGATGGTATCTGTTCTTTCGGAACCGGCCATTGACCACCTCCTCCTATGCTGGATGCACACGCATTGCCCGAACTCTTACGGGACTCGGTAAGATTGTCTGCCGCGAGTAATGAGTGTAGTGGGCAGAGGCACTACGAATGTAGTGTGTGGACATCAAGTTGGGAATGTGGGTCTCACGGGGAGCGTGCAAGGGATAAATCCCTGCAGTCGCACTACCCTATGTGCCCTTGGTGGCTCAGATGGACAGAGCGTCTGCCATGTAAGAAGGAGATCCCGGGTTCGAGTCCCGGTCAGGGCACGCATTTTCAACTGTCCCCGTTGATGTCGACAGCTTAGGGTCTTGATTTAATTATCATTGCATCCATATAATATTGTAGGACTGTTAGGTGACGTCAGAATTATATTAAAGGCATAAAAGGGGAGTAAACTGCATCAAGCATCATGGTTTTATAATATACAGGGTCCAGTCACATTAAGGTGACCCACCTGTCAAAAACCTGCCACTTTTTTGCAGCATGGGCGTGTAAGAAGAGAGTGAAACAGGTTCTGGAAGGAACCGAGAAGGACGTGGAGACATGTCGACTCCTGTGCCGTGGACGTCTGTGTTGTGTTTTTCGATTGAGGACGTATGCTGAGAACAGCTCGATCGAGGTGGCAGTATAGTATCTCGATTGGGTGTAAATCCGTGGAGGTTGTGGGTGAAGCGTCTGCGGTAAACTCATCCCCGTGTTCTTCGAACCACACACGTACCCAGCGAACTGTGTGATTCGTTGCATGGTCATGTTGATAAATGCCACCGTGCCGTGGAAAAACAGACCGCGTGTAGGACATATACATACTTGTGTTGATCTGCTGTAGCTTCCAGAATGGCGAGACCACCAAGGGAATGACGCCCAGGCCATAACGCTCCCTTTTCCTCCCTGGACCCTTCCGACGATTGATGAACGCCCCTCTTATCTCGCCATAGTTTTTCACCTGGGATTGTGTTCGTTACCTCAAAGGCCTAAACTTGGACGGGACATTAAACCATTACATCAAAGTGGTTTCACTACTGCTGTGACTTCCTCTTGCATTTTTCTCCACGTTTATGTTACATCTATGAGCAGCGAGTCGAGCAAGTCTCTGTGCAATTTTCGTATGTATGACCTAGCACAGCATCGTACACTGTGTGATCAAAAGTATCTGGACACCTGGCTGAAAATGACTTAAAAGTTCGTCGCGCCCTCCATTGGTAATGCTGGAATTTAGTATGGTGTTCGGCCACCCTTAGCCTTAATAAAAGCTTCCACTCTCGCAGGCATTTGTTCAATCAGGTGCTGGAAGGTTTCTTCGGGAATGGAACCCATTCTTCACGGACTGCTGCACGGAGAATAAGTATCGATGTCGGTCGGTAAGGCCTGGCACGAAGTCGTCATTCCAAAACTTCCCAAAGATGTTCTATAGGATTCAAGCCAGGACTAGACCATTTCAGGGTTGTTATTGTCGTGTAACCACTCCGCCACAGGCCGACCATTATGAACACGTACTCGATAGTGTTGAAAGATGCAATCGCCATTTCCGAATTGCTCTTCAACAATAGGAAACAAGAAGGTGCTTGAAACGTCAATGTAGGCCTGTGGTGTCATAGTGCCACGCAAAACAACAAGGAGCGCAAGGCCTCTCCATGGAAAAACGCCACCGCCTCCGAATTTTACTGTTGGCACCGCACACGCTGGCAGATGACGTTCACCGGGCATTCGCCATACCCACACCCTGCCGTCGGATCGCCACATTGCGTACCGTGATTCGTCACTCCACACAACGTTTTTACAGTGTTCAATCGTCTAATGTTTACGCACCTTACACCAAGCGAGGCGTCGTTTGGCATTTATCGGCGTTATGTGTGGCTTATGAGCAGCCGCTCGGCCATGAAATCCAAATGTTCTCACCTCCGCCTAACTGTCATAGTACTTGCACTGAATCCTGATGCAGTTTGTAATTCCTGCGTGATGGTCTGGATAGATGTCTGCCTACTACACATTACGACCCTCTTCAACTGTCGGCGGTCTCTGTCAGTCAACAGACGAGGTCGGCCTGTACGTTTTTGTGCTATACGTGTCCCTTCACGTTTCCACTTCACTATCACATCGGAAACAATGAGCCTAAGGATATTTAGGAGTGTGGAAATCTCGCGTATAGACGTATGACACAAATGACACTCAATCACCTGCCCACGTTCGAAGTTCGTGAATTCCGCGGAGCGCCCCAATCTGCTCTCTCACGATGTCTAATGACTACTGAGGCCGCTGATATGGAGTTCCTGGCAGTAGGTGGCAGCACAATGCACCCAATATGAAAAAAGTATGTTTTTGGGGGTGTCCGGGTACTTTTAATCACACAGTGTACGAGCGAGGTGGCGCAGTGGTTAGCGCAGGATAGTTGGATTAGGGAAGCCCCCGATTCAAATCCCGCTTTGGCTATTGAGAATTAGGTTTCCCGTTAATTCTCCAAGTAGCCTGAAGTGAATGCCCGAGCGATTTCTTCGAGAATGACCCGGTGAATGCCTGTCTCCATCCGAGTCTGTGCCCCGTCCCTGATGGCTTCGACATCGACTGGACGTTAAGCGCTAATATTTCTTATATTTTTAGCTCTCTGAGGTATGGTATCGCTTTTAACCAGCGATAGACAGGTCTTCCTTTGATGCTCGCACATTAACTCAACAGTGTATTTGCATCAGTAGTCACGGAGCGTCCTTGAAGATGGCTCCCAAATATCGGAGAAAGAAATAATTTTGTCCCGCATGTACGACCGAAAGATGATTAATACAACGACTTAACAGTTTAGCGATATTTGATATTACAAGCTGTACCAAGCACGTTTCGTTTTGATGTATTATTTTTAAGCCGATCCATTACGGATATTTTAGAACTCGTGACTGTTAATTGAATGTAAATACACAAAACTGCAACCAGTCACTTTTTCGAATTTATGAATAAATGAACAATATTCAAAAAAGTGACTGGTTGCAGTTTTATGTATTTATACAGGGTGATTCAAAAAGAATACCACAACGTTAGGAATTTAAAACTCTGCAACGACAAAAGGCAGAGCTAAGCACTATCTGTCGGCGAATTAAGGGAGCTATAAAGTTTCATTTAGTTGTACATTTGTTCGCTTGAGGCGCTGTTGACTAGGCGTCAGCGTCACCTTTCTTCGAAGGTGCTACTGTAACTGGACTACAGTATCTGGAGATGTTAGAGAATTGGCTGTTCCCTCAGCTCGAACAAGAAGCACAACAATTCATATTTCAGCAGGATGGAGCGCCACCACATTGGCACTTATCTGTGCGTAACTACCTGAACGTCAAATACCCGAGGCGATGGATCGGCCGCCAGGCAGCCCGTGACAGAGCACTTCATCACTGGCCTCCAAGAAGCCCTGATCTTACCCCCTGCGATTTTTTCTTATGGGGGTATGTTAAGGGTATGGTCTTTCGGCCACCTCTCCCAGCCACCATTGATGATTTGAAACGAGAAATAACAACAGCTATCCAAACTGTTACGCCTGATATGCTACAGAGAGTGTGGAACGAGTTGGAGTATCGGGTTGACGTTGCTCGAGTGTCTGGAGGGGGCCATATTGAACATCTCTGAACTTGTTTTTGAGTGAAAAAAAAAACCTTTTTAAATACTCTTTGTAATGATGTATAACAGAAGGTTATATTATGTTTCTTTCATTAAATACACATTTTTAAAGTTGTGGTATTCTTTTTGAATCACCCTGTCCTTGAGGACTTGCAGTGTGGAATTTCAGGTAATGACGCCACAAAATTTGTTGCAACTTAGGGTTGCACAAGCATGCCAGGACGGGTTAACGTTTTTAATGAAATGTGCAAAGTGGACCAGACTCAAAAAATGGTTCAAATGGCTCTAATCACTATGGGACTTAACATCTGAGGTCATCAGTCCCATAGAACTTAGAACTACTTAAACCTAACTAACCTAAGGACATCACACACATCCATGCCCGAGGCAGGATTCGAACCTGCGACCGTAGCAGCAGCGCGGTTCCGGACTGAAGCGCCTAGGACCGCTCGGCCACAGCGGCCGTGTAGGGCCAGACTGAAGAAATTTTTCATTATGTTATTTTTATTGTTAAATGCTAATAAGGGTTACAAAAATTGGATATCACATACGGACACTACTCATTGCTATGAGACAGTCGTCGATTTTCAAGGCAGTGGTCGACCGGGCCTCCCTATGCGTCAGCACAGGCTTTTAGGTCGCACTCGGAAACATTTTCACTCGCCTCGCCGCTCGTGTCCACCGCAATATTGTTGAACTCCTGAGCAGTCACCACGTGCAGGTGCTGCTCACTAGTCAAGTCATCGATGTACACCTTACCCTGAAGGTAAGAGCAAAGAAAAACATCCGGTGCGGGCAAGTCGGCTGGCCACTCCACGGGCCCTCGACGACGAATCGAGCGGTCAACATATACTTCATGCAAGAACGCCCGAACAGTGTTGGCGAAGTTTGTTGGAGTACCTCCCACCACATTCCATCAAATTTCGGTGTATTCTCAAGCTCTGGTATTACAGTACGCCTGTGTAACTCGAGGTAGGTATCCCCCGTGAATCGACCTTGCAGGAAGAACGGGCCAGTGGGTCATTCGTACGTAACGCCGCTCCACAACATCACTGTCCAGGGATTGAAAATCATACTCGGTGGTGACATTCTGGATCTCTCGCCGCAAATACACAGAGTTGTGTGTATTCGCCGATCCTAAAGTGTGGAATTTGGCCTCGTCAGTCGAGACAGTATTCCACAGGAGGTCAGGATCATGCAGAAACGTGGCGAGAGAATCACCTGGGCAGACTCAAGTCGTCTGTCGAAGACGTCGTCCTTCAGCGCATGAGTGAGCCGCGGATGGTGTGGCGTCAGCGTCTAGTCACGCAAAGCTCTTGGCAAGCTTGTCCTCGGTACGTTCAGCAAGATTTATAAACGATGGGTAGACTGCTGTTTCTCAGGAGGGGATGCCAGGTCCGCAGCAGCACGTGTCTGAGTGAGTTCAGACAGTACTCGGCCGGCCGGTAACGTCTCGGCCTACAGCTCAGGCACTTGCATCACACTGCTTGTTCATTCGAGGGAATGTGTCGCTGTAGACTGCAGGCGGTCCAGATGCTTGCAGCAGTCGGCGTTGGACTTCCGATAAATTTTCCCTAACCGACTAAGGGGCGCACATTTTACGAACCTTCTTCCCGCCATTTTTTAATTTATTTTTTATTTTATTTGTTTATTTTTTTTCGTCAGTCTGACTGGTTCGATGCGGCCAACTATGAATTCCTATTCTGTGCAAACCTCTTCATCACAGAGTAGCACTTGCAACCTACGTGCTCAATTATTTCCAATCTCTTGTCTTCCTCTACAGTTTTTGCCCTCTACAGCTCCTTCTAGTACTATGGGAGTCATTCCCTGATGTCTTAACAGATCTATCATCTTGTGTCTTCTCCTTGTCAGTGTTATCCACATATTCCTTTCCTCTTTGATTCTGCGTAGAGCCTTTTCATTCCTCACCTTATCAGTCCCCCCCCCCCCCCCCCCAATTTTTCAACGTTCGTCTAAAGGACAACATCTCAAATACTTCGATTCTACACTGTTTCAGCTGCCCGCTGTGGCCGAGTCATTCTAGGCGCTTCAGTCTGGAACCGCACTGCTGCTACGGTCGCAGGTTCGAATCCTGCTTCGGGCACGGATGTGTGTGATGTCCTTAGGTTAGTTAGTTTTAAGTGTTTCTAAGTCTAGGGGACTGATGACCTCAAATGGTAAGTCCCATAGTGCGTAGAGCCATTTTTTTCTACTCTGTTTCGGTTTTCCCACAGTCCATGTTTCACTACCATACAATGCTGTGCTGCAAACGTACATTCTCAGAAATTTCTTTCTGAGATAGAAGCCTGTGTTTGATAACTAGTAGACTTCTCTTGGCCAGGAATGCCCTTTTTGCCAGCGCTAGGCACCTTTTGGTGTCCTCTTTGCTCCGTCCGTCTTTGGTTACTTTGCTGCCTATGTAGCAGAATTCCTGAACTTCATCTACTTCGTGACCATCACTCGTGATGTTAAGTTCCTCGCTATTCTCATTTCTGGTACTTCTCATTACTTTCGTCTTTCCTCGATTTACTCTCAATCCATATTCTGTGCTCATTATTCATTCCGTTCAGTAGATCGCTTTCGCTCAGGAGAGCAATGTGATCAGCGAATCATATCATTCATATCCTTTCGCCTTGAATTTTAATTCCACTTCTGAACGAACCTTTCTTTTATTTCCATCATTGCTTCTTCGATGTAGAGATTGAACAGTAGCGGCGAAACTACACCCATTTTAATCCGTGCACATCGTTCTTCGTCGCCTATTCTTCTCATTTCTCTTAGTTCTTGTACATGGTGTATATTGCCCTTCTCTCCCTATAGCTTACCGGACTTTTTCTCAGAATTTCAAACATTTTGCACCATCGTACGTTGTCGAACGCTTTTTCTGGGTCGACTGATCTTATAAACGTGTCTTCATTTTGGTTTAGTCTTGCTTCCATTAACTGCAACGTCAGAATTGCGTCTCTGGTGCCTTTACTTTTCCTAAAGCCAAACTGATCATCATTTGACACATCCTCAATTTTCTTTTCCATTCTTCTGTATGTTATTCTAGTCAGGAAGTTGGATGCATGACCTGTTCAGCTGATGTGTGGTAGTTCTCGCACTTGTCAACTCTTGCAGTCTGCGGAATTGTGTGGATGATATTTTTCCGAAAGCCAGACGGTATGTCGCGAGTCTCATACATTCTACACACGAGTGTGAGTAGTCGTTTTCTTGCCACGTCCCCCAACGATTTTAGAAATTCTTCCCGCCATTATGCGTGCTAACTGAGGAGAGCAGTGCTCTAGGTGGTGCTGTCTATCGACAACTAAAGTATTGTCTGTGAATGGTTACATTATTCCTAACTAGCGGAGAAACCTGGCGTTGCCCAGGTATTTATTTACAACTGTACGTCCACGCCCGTACTAAGCAACGTCTCTGCTTAGTGTTCATGATGTCATATCTCCTAAATTTTGGTGGCACATTGAGTGGCACATGCGCATCCTGCCTATAAAAAGTGTCGTGTGTACGGGTAATAGTAAAGAAGTAATAAATTATGTCACGTCTCATGCGGTCCTTTCACTGCGTGAACAGCGATTAAGTCATAAGCGATAAACATTATTATTTTTATCATTACGTTGGGGTTCTCAGAGAGAAAAAATTTCTAAAAGATTTGAAATTATGTTTACAGTTCGTTGCAAGTCGCGAAGTGCTGCCATTCTCAGTTGCTGGATGAGTAAAATCTGTGAATTGAGGCGTTGCAGGCTACGCTTCGTTTTCATCCCCAGCAGTTTGATAGGTAGGTGGTTCTTGCCCTCCATAGCGATCATTGCCTGACAGTAAAGGATTATCAAGTTTGGTTGAAATCTGTCAGCGGTTTAGGAGGGGATCTGGAACATAACACAAACTTACATCCGTTTTCATAATTTGTGTGGATTGAGTGTGGCCCACCCTGTATGAGGTCTGTTCAAAAAATTCTGGGACATTCGTAATTTCGCTCCAGCGGCACGTTATAGCGAGATGCGGTTGGAATCCCTGGACAAGCTGTGTTTAATTTGTAACTGACGGAAATTTCAGTGTTGTATGTCTTGTTTGTTATTGCTCAGTGCCGTACTGAGTACATCTACATCTACATCTATACTCCGCGAGCCACCTTACGGTGTGTGGCGGAGGGTACTTATTGTACCACTATCTGATCCCCCCTTCCCTGTTCCATTCACGAATTGTGCGTGGGAAGAACGACTGCTTGTAAGTCTCCGTATTTGCTCTAATTTCCCGGAACTTTTCGTTGTGATCATTACGCGAGATATATGTGGGCGGTAGTAATATGTTGCCCATCTCTTCCCGGAATATGCTCTCTCGTAATTTCGATAATAAACCTCTCCGTATTGCGTAACGCCTTTCTTGAAGTGTCCGCCACTGGAGCTTGTTCAGCATCTCCGTAACGCTCTCGCGCTGACTAAATGTCCCCATGACGAATCGCGCTGCTTTTCGCTGGATCATGTCTATCTCTTCTATTAATCCAACCTGGTAAGGGTCCCATACTGATGAGCAATACTCAAGAATCGGACGAACAAGCGTTTTGTAAGCTACTTCTTTCGTCGATGAGTCACATTTTCTTAGAATTCTTCCTATGAATCTCAACCTGGCGCCTGCTTTTCCCACTATTTGTTTTATGTGATCATTCCACTTCAGATCGCTCCGGATAGTAACTCCTAAGTATTTTACGGTCGTTACCGCTTCCAATGATTTACCACCTATGGCATAATCGTACTGGAATGGATTTCTGCCCCTATGTATGCGCATTATATTACATTTATCTACGTTTAGGGAAAGCTGCCAGCTGTCGCACCATGCATTAATCCTCTGCAGGTCCTCCTGGAGTACGTACGAGTCTTCTGATGTTGCTACTTTCTTGTAGACAACCGTGTCATCTGCAAATAGCCTCACGGAGCTACCGATGTTGTCAACTAAGTCATTTATGTATATTGTAAACAATAAAGGTCCTATCACGCTTCCCTGCGGTACTCCCGAAATTACCTCTACATCTGCAGATTTTGAACCGTTAAGAATGACATGTTGTGTTCTTTCTTCTAGGAAATCCTGAATCCAATCACAAACCTGGTCCGATATTCCGTAAGCTCGTATTTTTTTCACTAAACGTAAGTGCGGAACCGTATCAAATGCCTTCCTGAAGTCCAGGAATACGGCATCAATCTGCTCGCCAGTGTCTACGGCACTGTGAATTTCTTGGGCAAATAGGGCGAGCTGAGTTTCACATGATCTCTGTTTGCGGAATCCATGTTGGTTATGATGAAGGAGATTTGTATTATCTAAGAACGTCATAATACGAGAACACAAAACATGTTCCATTATTCTACAACAGATTGACGTAAGCGAAATAGGCCTATAATTATTCGCATCTGATTTATGACCCTTCTTGAAAATGGGAACGACCTGCGCTTTCTTCCAGTCGCTAGGTACTTTACGTTCTTCCAGCGATCTACGATAAATTGCTGATAGAAAGGGGGCAAGTTCTTTAGCATAATCACTGTAGAATCTTAAGGGTATCTCGTCTGGTCCGGATGCTTTTCCGCTACTAAGTGATAGCAGTTGTTTTTCAATTCCGATATCGTTTATTTCAATATTTTCCATTTTGGCGTCCGTGCGACGGCTGAAATCAGGGACCGTGTTACGATTTTCCGCAGTGAAACAGTTTCGGAACACTGAATTCAGTATTTCTGCCTTTCTTCGGTCGTCCTCTGTTTCGGTGCCATCGTGGTCAACGAGTGACTGAATAGGGGATTTAGATCCGCTTACCGATTTTACATATGACCAAAACTTTTTAGGGTTCTTGTTTAGATTGTTTGCCAATGTTTTATGTTCGAATTCGTTGAATGCTTCTCTCATTGCTCTCTTTACGCTCTTTTTCGCTTCGTTCAGCTTTTCCTTATCAGCTATGATTCGACTACTCTTAAACCTATGATGAAGCTTTCTTTGTTTCCGTAGTACCTTTCGTACATGATTGTTATACCACGGTGGATCTTTCCCCTCGCTTTGGACCTTAGTCGGTACGAACTTATCTAAGGCGTACTGGACGATGTTTCTGATTTTTTTCCATTTTTGTTCCACATCCTCTTCCTCAGAAATGAACGTTTGATGGTGGTCACTCAGATATTCTGCGATTTGTGCCCTATCACTCTTGTTAAGCAAATATATTTTCCTTCCTTTCTTGGCATTTCTTATTACACTTGTAGTCATTGATGCAACCACTGACTTATGATCACTGATACCCTCTTCTACATTCACGGAGTCGAAAAGTTCCGGTCTATTTGTTGCTATGAGGTCTAAAACGTTAGCTTCACGAGTTGGTTCTCTAACTATCTGCTCGAAGTAATTCTCGGACAAGGCAGTCAGGATAATGTCACAAGAGTCTCTGTCCCTGGCTCCAGTTCTGATTGTGTGACTATCCCATTCTATACCTGGTAGATTGAAGTCTCCCCCTATTACAATAGTATGATCACGAAACTTCTTCACGACGTTCTGCAGGTTCTCTCTGAGGCGCTCAACTACTACGCTTGCTGATGCAGGTGGTCTATAGAAGCATCCGACTATCATATCTGACCCACCTTTGATACTTAACTTAACCCATATTATTTCACATTCGCATTCGCTAATAACTTCACTGGATATTATTGAATTCTTTACTGCTATAAATACTCCTCCACCATTGGCGTTTATCCTATCCTTGCGGTATATATTCCATTCTGTGTCTAGGATTTCGTTACTGTTCACTTCCGGTTTTAACCAACTTTCCGTTCCTAATACTATATGCGCACTATTTCCTTCAATAAGAGATACTAATTCAGGAACCTTGCCCTGGATACTCCTGCAGTTTACCAATATTACGTTAACTTTTCCTGTTTTTGGTCTCTGAGGACGGACGTTCTTTATCAACGATGATAATGTCCTCTCTGGTAAGCCGTCAGGTATTTTATCGTTTCGCCCAAGGGGGGGTCCCTCTAACCTAAAAAACCCCCGTGTGCACGCCACACGTACTCTGCTACCCTAGTAGCTGCTTCCGGTGTGTAGTGCACGCCTGACCTGTCTAGGGGGGCCCTACAGTTCTCCACCCAATAACGGAGGTCGATGAATTTGCAACCATTATAGTCGCAGAGTCGTCTGAGCCTCTGGTTTAGACCCTCCACACGGCTCCAAACCAGAGGACCGCGATCGACTCTGGGCACTATGCTGCAGATATTAAGCTCAGCTTGCACTCCGCGTGCGATGCTGGTTGTCTTCACCAAATCAGCCAGCCGCCGGAAGGAACCAAGGATGGCCTCAGAACCCAAGCGGCAGGCGTCATTCGTTCCGACATGTGCTACTATCTGCAGCCGGTCAATAGCTGCCGGAAGGGCCTCCTCCACATTACGGACGAGACCCCCCGGCAAGCACACCGAGTGCACACTGGCATTCTTCCCCGACCTACCCGCTATTTTCCTGAGGGGCTCCATAACCCGCCTAACGTTGGAGCTCCCTATAACTAATAGGCCCGCCCTCTGTGACTGTCGGGACCTTGCCGGAGAATCGGCCACTGGCCCAACAGGCGAGGCATCCTGTGGTGGCTCGGAAACGATGTCATCACCACTAGGAAGCACCCCGTACCTGTTGGAAAGGGGTAAGGCAGCTGCCACGCGGCCAGATCCCACCTTCGCCTTTCGGCCAGGCACGCGCGAGCCCACCACTGTCCGCCATTCACCCTGGAGTGATGGCTGACCGGTAAGATGCTCACTGCCGGAAGACGCAGCGACATCAGGGGTTCCATGTGATTCCAAGGCCACCGAAGTAGGCATAGGTCTCACCACAGTTGCCCCAACGCCACTACGAGCCGACGCCTGCGCCTCGAGCTCGATGAGCCTAACAGACAAAGCCTCCACCTGCCCCCGAAGAGTGGCCAATTCTCCTTGCGTCCGCTCACAACAACCACAGTCCCTACACATGACTATGTTTACCCTACTCTATACGGTGACAAATTCCCAAGATAATCTTCTGATGAGCTACTCTGATAATCAAGAAACACTCACTGAAATACGAGACGCGAAAACTACGCTAGGTTTTCCCAGAAAAACTATTTAAAAGCTAAGCGCAGCAAATAAGTACAAAAACGCTTTATACAAACAGTACTCGCTGCTGCTGGTGCTCTCGCTCTGGCTGTCACAAGACAACGTTGAGTCGCACAGTTTGCGAATTTCGAGATGGCAGATTTGGAGGAGCAACGCGTCTGCATTAAATTTTGTGTAAAACTCAAGAAAACCTTTACAGACACACACACACACAAAAATGGCTCTGAGCACTATGGGACTCAACTGCTGTGGTCATCCGTCCCCTAGAACTTAGAACTACTTAAACCTAACTAACCTAAGGACATTACACACATCCATGCCCGAGGCAGGATTCGAACCTGCGACCGTAGCGGTCGCGCGGTTCCAGACTGTAGCGCCTAGAACCGCATGGCGACAGCGGCTGACACACACACACACACACACACACACACACACACACACACACACACACACAGACACACCAAATGATGCTGGAAACCTATAGTGATGAGAGCTAAGCCGTACTTGGTGTTACAATGATTCACACGGTTTAAAAATGGCCTGAGGAAGTTAAAGATGATTTTCGTTCTTTCTAAGACGCCCTTCAACCCTTACCGACGACGCTCAGGTCAGCAACATCAACGAAATTGTAGGTGCCAGTCGAAGAGTGGCTGTCCGAGAGATTGGAGAAGAATACATTTCAGTTGGATCTAGTCATGAAATCCTGGCACAGCATCTTGTAATGCATCGTGTTGCCGCCAAGTTCGCCCCACAGCTCATGGGTCAAGACCAGAAAGACCTTCGCCTCGCAATCTGTGAAGAGTTTTTGGATTGCGCAAATGAGAACGAGAAGTTCCTCAAGAGAATCATAACTGGTGTTGAAACGTGGGTGTACGATTATGATGTTGACACCAAGGTTCAATGTTCACAGTGGGTCGGGAAAGGTTCTACACGTCCAAAAAGAGCTCGTCAGGCCAGATCAGTGGTCAAATAGGGAGAAACTAGATCGATGGTATTATTGGGACGTGATGGGACGCGTGCGGGAAAGTGTGGGAAGGAAACGGCCTGAAATGTGGCGAGACAATTCATGGCTCTCGGATCACGGTAACGCACCCACATATTTATCCCTGTTGGTGCGTGACTGTTGCACTAAAACCGAGATCACTGTGCTGCCTCATCTTCCGTGTTCTTCAGACGGGCGCAGCCCCGAATCCTCCCGAGACGAGGTAAGTAAGCAGGTAGCAGGACAGAATCCTCGCAAAGTGACACAATGCGACAGAGCATTGTGTGCGCTAACGACCACAGCTGCACGCGACCACTTCACAGTTCGCGGCCACAGAGCATGCCTGCGGCCACTTCGCAGTCGGGCTTTTTCTAATTTATCAATTACAAGGGCAACATTAATGCTTTTTGCAGTATCGTGTTCAGTCCACAATAATTTTGTGCCTGTGCGCCAGCGGTGTGTTGGCTGCGAGTGCCGAGTGCCGCCGACGCTCTGACCAACCCCATAGCCACGACACTGGCATCCGCACGGTCTTGTGGTAAAACTGTTATGACTCTGCTTCTAGGGTGCTTGTAAAGAAGAAATACGCACCAGATTTTACATTACACCCCCAACACTATAACTGTCAAAACAGCATCCAACTTCGTGCATTACTTTTTGCATAATGCGAGTACAAACAGGCACGCAGAGGAAATTATAAAAATATTTTTTGCCGTCTCTTGCGCTATCCATCTCCAATATTCGGACATCGGACACTTATCAATTTGTTGTATCTATAGATTTGCTGGAAATGTAACCATAATTCATAAAATGAACACTGAAATAGAATGTGTTGCGAAATCATGATTTTTTTAAAATTATTTATTTTATGGCCTTTATTGGACCACTCTAGTCAAAAATACAAAGTGTAAACAAGTTGTTACACAGGGGTACAATTTGTCTCAACAATAACTTAATATAATAGTTAGGTAATATAATTATTAGAGTCTATTCTTATATGAAAGGTATTTCGCTCTTCTGTCTGCCCAATATTTCTTCATTCTTTCAGATATTTTCTTTCTCTCGTCATCTGAGACAACTCTTCCTGTACTCCTTTTATTGATTTTTATTTGTAGTCTCGTTTGCGGGTCTTGCAGTATTCTGGTTTTCTCTGTCTTGTTTTTCAGGTCATCTATTGTAATTTGGAGTTCTTTTATATCTTCCTTAAATTCTGTGATCCATTTGATGTTGCTCTTGCTATTCCACAATTTTTGTATTTTTTTACTAATTCTGTTTTCTGGAGTTCTCATCAGATGTCCAAAGAATGAGATGCGTTTCTTCCTGGTCGTGCTCATGACTGGTTCTATTTTCTTATATATTGTTTCATTTGACGCTATTCTCAAATGTCCATTTATTTTATACTGTTTATTTATACAGGTCCTAATTATTCTTCTTTCTATTTTTAGTATTCTGTAAATTTCTGCTGTATTAGTTGTTTTGAAGATAGTTTCAGCTGCATACGTTATCTCTGGTTGTGTAACTGTTTTATAGTATTTTAATTTTGTATCTGTAGACAGGCTTTTTTTGTTGTATATAGTTTTGGTAATGTAATTTGCGTAGTTCAGTTTTTTTATTCCCATCTGCCATGATGGCTTCTCATTTAGATTATATGTTATTATTTCGCCTAAATATTTAAATTTATCAACAATTATGAAGAAATCAAGGCTATAAATGATCCCAGTTTCTAATAATAAATATCTAAATAAGACAAAAGATATAACTTTCAAACATGGAATACATGTGAAAAATTTTTACATCTTCTATTGTAACTTCATATGCTTTCCTTTGCCTGCTTGGAGTATTCATAACGTTTAGAACTGCTACCTGCTTCAAATGGGAGGATTCGGTCCCATCGTTTTTCAGACCCTTGCGGGCTTGGGTGGATTCGGAACGATTTTTTTAACCGTTGGAGTATTCGGGGCTGCGCCCCCTTCAGACTTGACCCGTGCGGTCTTCTTCTTTATTTCCAAAGTTAAAAACTCCGTTGAAAGGACGAAGGTTTGCAACAGTAGACGAGATAAAAGAAAATTCGCAGACGGCGCTTTTTGCGCGATCCAGCAAGAGACGTACCAAGACTGCTCGTGGAAAGTGGAGACGGAGTTGGGAGCCGTGTGTCAATTGAGGAGGAGAGTATTTTGAAGGACACCGTGCACAGTAAATGAAAGGTGAGTGTAGAAAAATTTGAATACACCTCGTACTGTGGGTCAAGGCGTTACTGCTGCATTCGGAGACAAGCGGATTAGCGAAAAGCTGAAATATCCGTGCGCCTCCGTTAAGGCACAGTTTGTCTGAGGCCTGGTGGCCGAAGCCGCGGCGGCACTTCTCAAAAGGCGGCGTGGTCGATGACGCAACGCCGGCAGCAAGAGGTGCCGCAAATACACCACATCGCTCAGTGGTCGAACCCACTTCTTCCTCGTCGCTTGTCGCAGACATCTGCGCTCCTCCTGACGGTACAGAAACACTGTTGTTCGTAGAGCTGTTTGGTATCGTATGTTTTCGGTAGTGAGGAACAAGCATTTCACGAGACTCCGAAGTACCGTTTCTTTGCAGCCGGAAACGTTTCGTTACTCGCACGTTTTCTTTTCTGCATGCAGTTTTCGCATTTGTCCAGCTCTTTAAGACGCGTGCGCTCAGATTAGACCAACGAACAACAGCCATCCGCTGCCTTGGGCGATTTTTGCTCAGTGTGTACGGTTGCCAAATCGTAGCCAACGAAGCGGATGGCCTTCGTTGCGGTTCGGTCTGCTGGCGGTAACATCAGAGCGTTGGTTATTAGTTGGCGTTGGGACCCCTCTCCTACTGTCGACGCCGGATCCAATTGTTCGTTGGTACAATAGCGATTTGCTGTGTCCGTAGAACAGGTATGTATTTAAGTTTTTCAGGACAGTTGTTGATAATTCTTCCGGGTTATATGGCCGTGGTCCGTGGAATTCTTCTATTCCTAACGTTTCGTCCAATACTACGTTGGACATCTTCAGAGGTATGGCTGGTCTTGCTGACTCCTGCCGACTGACGAGTCGGGCGTCGGAGAGCGGCCTAAATACCGAGGAAAGTGCGCGTGGTCTAGCTTGCACATAGTAGCAGAGAGAAAACTACAACATGACTTTCATTTATACAGATGGCTCTAAGACCAATGACGGGGTCGGGTGTTCCTTTATTGTTGGGGCACAAAGTTTCCAATACCGGCTCCATGGCCATTGTTCGGTCTTCACAGCTGAGCTCTTTGCCCTCTACCAGGCTGTTCTTTACATCTGCCGCCACCGACATTCTGCTTATGTCATCTGCTCAGATTCCCTGAGCGCCATCCAGAGCCTCAGTGATCCGTACCCGGTTCACCCTTTCGTACACCGGATCCAACGCTCTCTTCAGCAGCTGGTGGACGTCGGTACGCCGGTTAGCTTTATGTGGGTTCCTGGCCATGTCGGTATCCCTGGGAACGAAGCTGCAGATGCCGCGGCCAAGGCTGCGGTCCTCCAGCCTCGGACAGCTTCTTGTTGTGTCCCTTCGTCCGATTTTAGCAGGGTCATTTGTCGGCGCGTTGTGTCGCTGTGGCATGCCGATTGGGCTGCACTTACCGACAACAAGCTTCGGGCCTTAAAACCTCTTCCCGTGGCTTGGACGTCCTCCTCACGCCCTTCTCGGCGGGAGGAGGTCGTTTTAGCCAGGTTAAGAATTGGACACTGCCGGTTCAGCCATCGCCATCTGCTGACGGCTGCGCCGGCGCCGTTCTGCCCATGTGGGCACTTGCTGACGGTTAGACACATTTTAATGTCCTGTCCTGATCTTAACACACTGCGCCTCGATCTTAACCTGCCTAATACTTTCGATGCCATTTTAGCGGATGACCCACGAGCAGCTGCTCGTGTTCTTTGTTTTATCAATTTGACACACCTCGCTAAGGACATTTGATGATGTTTTTTAATCCTATGCCTGTCAGTCTGTCTTTTATTGTGTTTTCCCTTTTAGTTGTTGTTGTCAACTTGTGCCTCGCGGTGCATTCTTAGAGTAGTCAGGGCGCTAATGACCATTGAAGTTGTGCGCCCGAAAACCACAAAAAAAAAAAAAAAAAAAAAAAAAGAGAGAAAACTAGTCAAAGATAAAATGTAACTATCGATAATAGTCCGTCATAGATCAAAATCACTTATCGATTCTGTAACGCCACTGTCCATATCTCGCTTAATTTCAAGGCCTCTTCTTTTCTATTAAAATTATCTTCATGTTTATAAATTTCAATAGCCTCCCTATACAGTCGTGCATAATAGTTCGTGGTATCACTTAAAACTGTAGTTTCAGAAAACTTAACTACATGGTCAACTGACTGAAGTGCATGTTCCGCAACGGCCGATTTATCTGTTTTTCCCAGTCGGCAAAGACTGTTGTGCTCCTTTACCCTCGTATTCACACTTCTTTTCGTAGTACCAATACAGACCTTGCCACACGCCCACTTTCCTCGGTATTTAGGCCGCTCTCCGACGCCCGACTCGTCACTCGGTAGGACTCAGTAGCACCAGCCATACCTCTGAAGATGTCCAACGTAGTATTGGACGAAACGTTAGGAGTAGAAGAATTCCACGGCCATATAACCCGGAAGAATTATCAACAACAGTACCATCCGGTCCTGAAAGCCTTCATTGTATAATTTTTCAGGACAGCCACAAGTAGCACTTACTATATTTTATTGACCGGTTTTGCTCTTTAGTGTAACAAGAGCATCATCAGAAACTCTGCAGTTTACAGTTTGGTTGGTTGGTTGACTGACACGGGGCAAGGGACCGAACAGCGAGGTCATCGGTCCCGTGGGGTTACGGAATGATGGAGAAGGAAGTCGGCCTTTCCCTTTCAAAGGCACCATGCCGGCATTTGCCAGAAGCGATTTTGGAAAATCAAATGGTTCAAATGGCTCTAAGCACTATGGGACTTAACATCTGAGGTCATCAGACCCCTTGACTCAGAACTACTTAACCCTAACTAACCTAAGGACTTCACACAGATCCATGCCCGAGGCAGGATCGAACCTGCGACCGTAGCAGTCGCGCAGCTCCGGACTGAAGCGCCTAGAACCGCGGAAAATCACGGAAAACTTTAATCAGTAAGTCCGGACGCTGGTTTGAACCCTCGTCCTCCCGAAAGCGAGTCCAGTGTGCTAGCCACTGTGCCACCTCGCTCGGTCTTACAGTTTGAAGTACTGTAGTTGATTGTTAAAATGAAGAACGAAACCCATCAGTAAAACATATTGGGTGTGGCTTGTGGCTGTCCGGAAAAACTTAATTTCAACACGCACAGTTGCACGGAACATACACGTTGCACTCGCCTTCTGCAACCCATCAAGTCTCATGCAATTGCGGAACTTTGTATTGTAACGTCCCCTTAGAAAAATCAATGAATTACTGTGCTGATAAACATCTTATGTTATTTGATTTTCAAACAGCTGAGCAGAATTGAACGTACTCAGACATTTCGCTCTTTACCTATTCTGATCAACACTACACTGACACAATATTTTTAGCGCAACGCAATCTGACTTTCAATAATCTCTACAAAATAATGGCCCTGACTAACAACGACCTATACCTTTCACAAATCACTTACCTCACAAAAATCTTCGTTACTCGAACTACTGCAATACAGCGAGCGCCACTACTGCCAGCTAAATAAAAGATTCTAATTATTGAAGGCACTAACTACTGATACGCATAGTCAGCAAATGACAGATTTTCATAGAGAACAAACAATGTATTTACCTTAATAGTGTTCAAAAGTCATTACAAATGTACTGTCTCTGATGGACACATGTCCAGATCGTCCGCTCTCAAAACCCCGCCATCTCTCTCCCCACATCCACCACTGCTGGCGGCGCACCTCCAACTGCGCAACGCTACGCGCTGTTAACAGCCAACTGCCCAACACTACAATAGCAAACAACAATGCAAACCAGCCACAGACCGCACACAGCACAGCCAGTGATTTTAATACAGAGCGCTATGTGGCGTTACCAATAAAAAAACCTAAACAGCCTACTTACAGTATCTCCGACGGACGTTCAATGCAGTATGACAGAACATTAATTCTGGCCACAGCAACGTATCTTTGGAACTCCATTGTAGAAGAATCCGTTGAAATACGCGTCGCAGAAAATGAACTGTGACATCAGCTTCGATCTGGATAATGCGCGGAATCCCGTCATCTCCGAGATTTGCTCCAGGCGAAGACGCCAGAATACTGTTGAAAATAGTATTAGTCTACGTTTTAAAATTTTGCATAGTTTTTGGTTTCCTAAGCCCCTGTCGTACGTTCATTCTGGTGAAAGCTATTTATGAATAGCTATTGTTGTCCCAGAGATACTTGAGGTGGCAGATTTAGGTGAGACACCCTGTATAGGCAACCTATTACTGGGAGTTTGAAACGTAATATAAATCGGTGTTTGAATGCGCCGTCTAGTTTGTCTCGCGCGCTGGACATCAGCAGGTGCTCGCCGGAATCTCACTGCGGACGCAAGTGGCACTACGGACGGCATTACGACATTTCGCAGGTCGAGCTCAGCGACGTTTAGATTGTACGATGTTTGTCCGGAAAATAGGTATAAAAGTTGAATAATAACTTTATTTTACAATTATTCAGGTATTACAATATGGTCTCCTTCGAAGTATTCGCCCTGAGACGCGATAAACGTCTGCCAACGCTGTTTCCACTGTTGATAACATTCCTGAAAGTCTGCAGTTGTGATGTTGTTCAGTTGCCGTGTCGTTTCCGCCTTGATGGTTTCCACATCTCCCAAGTGCCGCCCCCGAAGCACCATTTTGCATTTCGGGAACATGAAGAAGTCGCACGGGGCTAAAACGGGTGAATAAGGCGGGTGATTGAGCTTCGGGCCAAAAACTCGCGTACAACGAGCAACGTGTGAGCGAGCGCATTGTCGTGATGAAGGATCCACCTGCCCCTTTTGCCAACTCCGGTCGAACTCGGGCCACACGAGCTCTGAGACGTGTCAGAACATCAACGTAAAAATTTCCGTTCACTCTCTGGCCTGGAGGGACAAATTCCTTGTGAACAATGCCCCTGGAATCAAAGAAAACAATCAACATTGTCTTCACATTGGACCTTGATTTTCGCGACTTTTTTGTTCTCGGTTCTCCTGCTAGTTTCCATTCCTTGCTTTGAGATATGACCTCCACATCGAATTCCTAAAACCGGGACTCGTCTCCAGTGATGGTTGAGAAAGTCCCCTCGTTCCTCTGCTTCCAACCAATCCTCGCAGCACTCAACCCTCTTTGCTTTCTGTTCTGGCGTCAAGAGCTTCGGTATGATTTTCGCACACAATTTCTTCATTTCAAGTTTTTGTCTCAGGATTTCGAGATCGATTGTTTTGGGGATTGACAGCTCGTCAGCAATCAATCTGACTGTCACTCTACGGTCTTTAAGAACAGAAGCCCGAATTCGTTCGCCGGCCGTAGGTGGCCGAGCGGTTCTAGGCGCTTCAGTCTGGAACCGCGCGACCGCTACGGTCGCAGGTTCGAATCCTGCCTCGGGCATGGATGTGTGTGATGTCCTTAGGTTGGTTAGGTTTAAATAGTTCTAAGTTCTAAGGGACTGATGACTTCAGATGTTAAGTCCCATAGTGCTCAGAGCCATTTGAACCCGAATTCGTTCAACATTTGCATCGGAACTCGATGTCGACGGGCGTCGTGGGCGAGGGTCACCGTTCACTTCTTTTCGGCCATCCCGGAACCTTTTTAACCACTTGTTCACAGTCGGTTCCTTCAGAGAATTGTCTCCGTAAACCTGTTCCAAACACTCAAAAATCTCACGGCCATTCTTGCCTGGCTTTGCAAGAAACTTGATGTTGACGCGCTGTTCCTCAATCAGAGAGAGCTCCAAACCGACGGCGGGTGAAAAAGGGTAACTGTCAACAAGCTGCCGCACACTCCCACCTTCACGCAGTTCACGAACTGAGCGTTGATGGGATTGATTACACCAGTAGGCCCACGTGGCGGTGACTGCAACTTGTAACATAAAGACATTGTTCAACTTTTATACGTATTTTCCGGACAAACCTCGTACATGAAAGTTCTCCACCCCTAGCACTCAGCATTTACTTCTCTCGCTATTGGATTGCGCCTTGAACGTTTGCCTGCTGATTCTCGTAGTGTCTGTTGCCGCACACCCCGCAGTACGAAAGCAAGTTATGCTTTCGGTTTCTTCCTTTCGCCGACAACTACGCAGTTCCCCATTGCGCAGTATTGCACAGAGGAAGCGCACGTGCAGGAAACGGCGGCACGCGCGCCTGTTCGGACTCTGATTCATCTTGTTTGTGTCGCTGGGCCGGTGTTGCACTAGTTGCAGCAATCTGCCATTCGCATTCGGTCGCGTGGTTGGCGAACATCTAGGTAGGTGAACGGTGCCTCAAACAAGAACGCCGGATTTGAAGCGACTGTAAATAGAATGTATATGTTTGAAAGGAGCCATTCTCTGCAGGAGATGTTGAGATTTAAAAGTGAAACACATTATCGGGCATATGACCCCCTCCCCCCCTCCCCCCCCCCCCCACCACCACCACCACCATCACCACCCGCCCGTACACGCGATCGCTCGGTCCGTGAATTAACCATCACATTTTCTCATCAAGTCCCCGACGACTAGTCGAATTTCTTGTTCGAGTTCGTTCGTTTCGGTAAACTCGTGACACAGCGTAACCCCGTAGGAAAAAGGGACAAGGTATCAGGTCACAAAATCGAGGTGTGTAGGTTTGGTCTCGTCGTAACGAGGTAAGTATATCCGGGAACTTAAAAAAAAAAAAAAAAAAAAAAAAAAAAAAAAAAAAAAATAGTGTGTGAAATCTTATGGGACTTAACTGCTGAGGTCATCAGTCCCTAAGCTTACACACTATTTAATCTAAATTATCCTAAGGACAAACACACACACACCCATGGGGACCAGCCGCGCACAGTCCATGATATCCGGGAACTATCCACGCAACAGAGCGATTGTGTCCTGAAGTGTGGCGATTTACACCGTCTTGTTGGAAGCATAAATTCTCGATGTTCATTTGATCCAAACGGGGTCAAAGGAAAGCCGTGAGCATAGTACGATAACGAACTCGATTCAGCGTGACACCCCTGTGTTGTTCAGAAAAGTAAGGACATTCCAAACCCCACGGCAGATCGTAACCTGCTGAGGATGTTTCTCTTCTTCGTGAATTACTCTTGTGCTCTGCGATCCCCATAGTCGGTAATTACGCTTTTTCACAAAGCCGTTTACATGGAAGTGAGTTTCATCAGAGAAAATGATGCGTTTTGTGAAACCATGGCTCTCGCGTTCATTTTCCAGGATCCATTGCACAAATTACCGTCGTTTCCCATCATCCGCTGATATAAGTAGCTATGTGAACTGAACTCTGCGCGGGTTTAAATGCAGATCTTTTGTTAAGATTCTACGCATTGTTATTGTGCACGGCGGCGATGTGATTTTCCCGGACTCAGCAGTAACAGAATCACGCGTAGCACCAACATTTGCCTCACTTCCGCCGCTTAGCGGGCGTCCAGGGCTTCTAACGTAATTTTGAGGCGGTTTTTTCAAATTTCTTGATCAGCCTACAGACACGGGATTCATTTGCTTCATTGTTGTGTGCAATAGTAGTACGGAGTTTATGAACACTTCCCCCGAAACTTCCACCATTCTTCTGGCGTTTTCACAATCAGCAACGGCTGTTGCGTACTGTATCTTTCTATGCCGATATTTCACAAACACTGACCTGGAAAACAGAAGCACAGTATCAGAAGACAACGTCAATTATCACCGAGCGAGGTTGCGCAGTGGTTAGCACACTGGACTCGCACTCGGGAGGACGACGGTTCAATCCCACGTCCGGCCATCCTGATTTAGGTTTTCCGTGATTTCCCTAAATCGCTTCAGGCAAATGCCGGGATGGTTCCTTTGACAGGACATGGCCGACTTCCTTCCCCATCCTTCCCTAATCGGATGAGACCGATGACCTCGCTGTTTGGTCTCTCACCCAAATCAACCCAACCCTCAATTGCCACTGAAAACAAAACATGCAAAAAAGAATATGACCAACAGCAGTAAATAAAAATAAAAGCCGTTTCAAATCCGGCGTCCTTTTTGAGACATCTTTTAGTAGACGCGCGTCACCGAGGTGATACGACACAAAAGCAACTCGCATTTCTGGAGCGCATACAAAAGTAGTTGGAGCGACTTCACTGCTTCTACACTGGGACGATACCCACAGTTTTCTCTGTCGTATCGCCCGGCGCAACAGGGAGTGCCGGCTTTTCCTCGCAACTGTATCGTACCATACGAATCTCGAGTCATCAACGTCACTCGGAAAAAAACGTTTTATGTAACTGGAGCGAAACTACACCCGTCTCTTTACTCAGTTTCTCACTAAAGCTTTTACTCTACCAGCACGGCAACCGCTTGCATGATCGTTGGTGCAAGTGGACCTCTGCAGTACGTCGCGTGATTACTCTGCTATTCACAATAAAGTGCCTGGCAGAGGGTTCAATGAACCACCTTCAATCAGTCTCCCTACCGTTCCACTCTCTAACGGCGCGAGGGCAAAACGCACTGAAGCACGCCAGAGGAAATCTCGTACTCTGTCGGTGCATCTTTATCAGAAACGGAGCGAAATCTTCAATCAAATGTTCGATGGTATGTGAAATTTATCAAATAACTTCTGACGGGAAAATCGCCTTAGTTTTACAACAGTGGCTGACATGATAAGAGCTACAACTTAAGTACAGTAATTTTGTTACTCTTGGTATTACCCTGCCGACGCGTTACAAAAATGTAAGGTGCGATATGAAAAAGTTCGAAACAACAATGACGGGATATCCTTAAAGAGTGACTACACTTTGCCTCTCTTTATCCACATTCGATAATCCGTCTACTCCTCGTCGTGTTATTGCTACTGCATTTTGATTTAGTCGTGACTCGTTAATTGTATAATCAGCGGTCCTTAAAGGCTGTACCGTTACTGAAGGATAATAGTTCCTTCTGTTTGTGCCGAGTTCACGGACAGATCGGAATCTTTATGTTCAGTCGCAAGCTTACCAAGACCGGTCGGGATATACATGCAAATTTCTCTCTAAGGTTGGTAATTATGGACGACTGAGCCTCTCGCTAATAGGCCTCTGGCTGTAACCGATGTTGTCTGGTAAGTCATTAAGATATACCGTAGCGCCGTGCAGGTACTTTGACGTTTTGAGCTTCTGTATGGACAGCGACCACAATATCTCCTGCGAGTGTGTGCGTCTCAAGGAATTATCTGCTTATAAGGAGAGGACAGAATACACTTTCAAATGAACAGCTTCATATCGAGTTAAATACCGAAAGAACAAACATGAATACGGGTTTAAACTTGCCAACTTGATGCAAGTGATAAAGTCAGCAGATAAGGAGCGGGATAATTTGCGACTCTTCAAGGTTTTCCGCCCTACGTAGGATACGTCCAGTTTACATAGGGACTGGTGATTCTGATGAATTGTAGGCGTGACGACTGCCTGCAGTGTCTTGAAAATGGGAAAAAGTAGTTGTTTTACCTACGTGTTTTCGTTTACTTGTAAATTATAGAAATCCAATATTCTACATTAATAGTATGTCCGCCTTGTGTAACTACACATCTTTTATGGTGAAGATACCGAAGGATCTGAATAAATATGAAGCTAACAAACACAAAGATTCTCAGATTCAGGGACAGTATACAGCGTGTATAAAAAAAGTTTCACATATTCTAAAAGGAGGTATTGTTGGTCAAAACTAGAAGAAAAATTCGTGTAGTGGTATGTTCGGAAACCAATACCTTTTGATATATGTAACACTGTCATTTCCTTCCTTTGTATCAGATGGAAGTAGACACTATAGAAATATTCGCTGCTGTACCTTTACAAAATAATTTAATTTTGAAATTCTGTAATAAGGAACATTCTATTTCCTCCTACACAATCACAGCAACCCAGTCGAAGATTTGCCAGTTACTTTTGTATTACACTTTTCAAATAGAGAAGGGAGTTTATGGACACACTGTATGTGAAAATATAACCCTTGAATTTAAGCTTTTATACTGCGTCTGCCGCAAAACACGGTGCATTTCTTTCCTCTGTTCTTTGTAACAATTTTTCGACATTTGTGCACCATCTTCGGTGAATCTCTTGTTATTTTTGAAACGACATTAATTGTGAAGATGGAATTGTACAGGTTAGCTTGTTTTTATGCGTTTTATTGTCTTGACAGCATTCTCTGTTTTCCGCCGCTGTAACACTTTCTGTGTATTTTGTTTGTTGGTTATGATTAGAGGCACTGTTTTTCACTCCTATTTCATTTCAGCCTCATCTGGTACCACACATTTTTAAACAAAAAAACGACAGGCAGCAAAAGCTGATGACGTGTGACTCGTAGAGTGTTGTTCGGAACACCTTTTTGTGTAAGAAAATGTGTGATAGGCGAGATTCAAGTGAAGTAGCTGTGAAAAACAGTGTGAGTAATTACAACCAACGAAGAAAATGCGCCGAAGGTGTCAATACAAAGGAAGACATGGCATGCTGTCGAGGCAAAAAAAAAAAAACGCATAAAAGGAAGCTAACCTGTACAATTTCACGCTGACAGTGAATGTAGTTTCAGAAATAATGCGCGATCCAGGTGGTGAAACATGACTAGATAAAGAATAGAGAAAAGAAATGCATTGTGTTTTGAAGAAGGCGGAGATTGAAAACCCAGATTTAACTCGCGAACACGGAAAGAAGCACCAACAGGAAATTCTAACCCCAGCAACATCAGTACTATAACAGCTTTTACCAAAATGTTGTTTCCGATGCCTACTATAGACAATCCCTTCAATCCGCGCCAGAGGAATGGGAAAAACCGATCAGTTAAAACCGATACTGGTGTTCAGTTCTGAATAACCGGTATTTTTCGGTAGTTTTTTGGTCTCTGTTATAACAGGTGTTTTGTTGACGGGGCGTGAGTCGTGCTTGGGTAGCTCAGTTGCTAGAGCACGTGCCCGCAAAAGGCAAAGGTCCCGTGTTCGAGTCTCGGTCCGGCACACAGTTTTAATCTGCCAGGAAGTTTCATATCAGCGCACACTCCGCTGCAGAGTGAAAATCTCATTCTGGAAACATCCCCCACGCTGTGGCTAAGCCATGTCTCCGCAATATCCTTTCTTCCAGGAGTGCTAGTTCTGCAGGGTTCGCAGGAGAGCTTCTGTAAAGTTTGGACGGTAGGAGACGAGATACTGGCAGAAGTAAAGCTGTGAGGACGGGGCGTGAGTTGTGCTTGGGTAGCTCAGTTGGTAGAGCACTTGCCCGCGAAAGGCAAAGGCCCCGAGTTCGAGTCTCGGTCGGGCACACAGTTTTAATCTACCAGGAAGTTTCAGGTGTTTTCTTATTTTTTACTAATAACCGAAATGTAAATTAGCTATAGCAGAAGAGCTGAAATTTTTTCTTTTTAAATAAAACTTTTTTCAAAAAGAGTTTTTTTAGTCGTAAAATTGGCATTGATTTGAAGTATTGCATTATTGTTGAAAACGAGAGATAAACGATCAGCCCTGTTTTAATAACAGTGCCGACAGAAACGAGCAACAAACATGGAATAAGAATTGACACAGCATTGCTGAGACAATAATGTCGCTACGATAATGATGGAAGCTGAAGAAATGAATTGAAATTTGTGCCACGGCCAGGACTTGAACCCAGGTCTGCTTGATTACTAGGGAGGAAAGCTAGCCATTACACCACTGCAGCACTATGGTTGACATTGCTGCATGGACTACGCCCTCTCCAGCACAGCTTCCCGCCTAAATCGTCGCTATTGCCGTGGTTCTCCGGCATTGAAATAGCACGCGAGCGTCAGACGCAATGGGGAAGTCCTGTACCTCAAGTGATTCTTAGAAATCTTATAATAAAATTTTCCCCTAGACGATTTAGGGGAAAAAATAAGCTGAAGATAGGAAGTTTTTGTTGGGAGGGCACTCGAATTGAGTAGCCCGTGCAAATATTGTTAACCGTGGTGCTGTGGTGGTGTAATGGTCAGCATTCGTGCCTACTAAGAGACCAAAGTTCGAGTCCCGGCGGTGGCTCAAATTTTAATTCATTTCTTCAGCTTCCATGAGCATCGTAGATGAAGATGTGACTTAAATGTCAAGAGGAAAATTTAATTACAAGATCAATGAGGTCCTGTTGCTGTATGACGTGGCTTATGGTACTCGAGTTAAGTGCAGTGTACAGCAAAATGGCACCATCCTCAGTCCGCATATATTTTTGCTAAATGAAGCAGAAATAAAGCACAAGGCTTCATTTGCTTCCATGAAACATGGACGATAAATAGTTTGGAAAAGAAGAGAAGCAGCTTTCGAAATGTGGTGCTACAGAAGAATGCTGAAGATTAGATGGGCAGATCACATAACTAATGAGGAGGTATTGAATAGAATTGGGGAGAAGAGGAGTTTATGGCACAACTTGACTAGAAGAAGGGCATCAAGGGATCACAAATTTAGTACTGGAGGGCAGCGTGGAGGGTAAAAATCGTAGAGGGAGACGAAGAGATGAATACACTAAGCAGATTCAGAAGGATGTACGTTGCGGTAGGTACTGGGAGATGAAGAAGCTTGCACAGGATAGAGTAGCATGGAGACTTGCATCAAACAAGACAACAAAAACAACAACAACAACATTCATTTGCTTTAAAAAATTAAAGATTTGTCCGCCATTTCTACGAAATAATAAAAGAGGAAGGAAATTACAGTAACAGTAATAAATTAAGAAAGTAAAATTCATAGTGACCCGATCTGCTGTCCAGGTCTATATACACTCCTGGAAATGGAAAAAAGAACACATTGACACCGGTGTGTCAGACCCACCATACTTGCTCCGGACACTGCGAGAGGGCTGTACAAGCAATGATCACACGCACGGCACAGCGGACACACCAGGAACCGCGGTGTTGGCCGTCGAATGGCGCTAGCTGCGCAGCATTTGTGCACCGCCGCCGTCAGTGTCAGCCAGTTTGCCGTGGCATACGGAGCTCCATCGCAGTCTTTAACACTGGTAGCATGCCGCGACAGCGTGGACGTGAACCGTATGTGCAGTCGACGGACTTTGAGCGAGGGCGTATAGTGGGCATGCGGGAGCCCGAGTGGACGTACCGCCGAATTGCTCAACACGTGGGGCGTGAGGTCTCCACAGTACATCGATGTTGTCGCCAGTGGTCGGCGGAAGGTGCACGTGCCCGTCGACCTGGGACCGGACCGCAGCGACGCACGGATGCACGCCAAGACCGTAGGATCCTACGCAGTGCCGTAGGGGACCGCACCGCCACTTCCCAGCAAATTAGGGACACTGTTGCTCCTGGGGTATCGGCGAGGACCATTCGCAACCGTCTCCATGAAGCTGGGCTACGGTCCCGCACACCGTTAGGCCGTCTTCCGCTCACGCCCCAACATCGTGCAGCCCGCCTCCAGTGGTGTCGCGACAGGCGTGAATGGAGGGACGAATGGAGACGTGTCGTCTTCAGCGATGAGAGTCGCTTCTGCCTTGGTGCCAATGATGGTCGTATGCGTGTTTGGCGCCGTGCAGGTGAGCGCCACAATCAGGACTGCATACGACCGAGGCACACAGGGCCAACACCCGGCATCATGGTGTGGGGAGCGATCTCCTACACTGGCCGTGCACCACTGGTGATCGTCGAGGGGACACTGAATAGTGCACGGTACATCCAAACCGTCATCGAACCCATCGTTCTACCATTCCTAGACCGGCAAGGGAACTTGCTGTTCCAACAGGACAATGCACGTCCCCGTGCCACCCAACGTGCTCTAGAAGGTGTAAGTCAACTACCCTGGCCAGCAAGATCTCCGGATCTGTCCCCCATTGAGCATGTTTGGGACTGGATGAAGCGTCGTCTCACGCGGTCTGCACGTCCAGCACGAACGCTGGTCCAACTGAGGCGCCAGGTGGAAATGGCATGGCAAGCCGTTCCACAGGACTACATCCAGCATCTCTACGATCGTCTCCATGGGAGAATAGCAGCCTGCATTGCCGCGAAAGGTGGATATACACTGTACTAGTGCCGACATTGTGCATGCTCTGTTGCCGGTGTCTATGTGCCTGTGGTTCTGTCAGTGTGATCATGTGATGTATCTCACCCCAGGAATGTGTCAATAAAGTTTCCCCTTCCTTGGACAATGAATTCACGGTGTTCTTATTTCAATTTCCAGGAGTGTAGTATGCCTTTATCTGCTTGTAGCAGCTGAGAAACGGACGAACTATAACGGAAAACAAGAGTTGTTCAACCTCAGTTTTTCACACTCTGACTGTTCGCAAAGCCCAAATAATGGTGCGATCCCCCGTTACAACATGTTTTTCGAAATAGTTTAAAAAATTAAAAACGATTGGAGAATATTGCTGATTTTTTTTGTAGTAGTCAACTACTTATCACTTTTCGAGAAAACCAGCGAACGTTAAATGGAGAACATTTTCTTTCATTTGCCTGTTTATTTTTTAATGTTTTGATTCTGTGTTTGCTGATGATGCTGTGGTGTACGGGAAGGTATCGTTGTTGAATGAGTGTAGGAGAATACAAGATGACTTGGACAGGGTTTGTGATAGGTGTAAAGAATGGCAGCTAACTCCAAATATAGATAAATGCAAATTAATGCAGATGAATAGGAAAAAGAATCCCGTAATGTTTGAATACTCCATTAGTAGTGAGGAGCTTGACACAGTCACGCCGATTAAATATTTGGGCGTAACATTGCAGAGCTATATGAAGTGGGACAAGCATGTAATGGCAGTTGTGGGCAAGGCGGATAGTCGTCTTCGGTTCATTGGTAGAATTTTGGGAAGATGTGGTTCATCTGCAAAGGAGACCGCTTATAAGACACCAATATGACCTATTCTTGAGTACTGCTCGAGCGTTTGGGATCCCTATCAGGTCGGATTGAGGGAGGTACATAGAAGCAATTCAGAGGCGGGCTGCTAGATTTGTTACTGGTAGGTTTGTTTGATCATCACGCGAGTGTTACGGAAATGCTTCAGGAACTCGAGTGGGAGTCTCTGGAGGAAAGGAGGCGTTCTTTTCGTGACTCGCTACTGAGGAAATTTAGAGAACCAGAATTGGAGGCTGACTGCAGTACAATTTTACTGCCGCCAACTTATATTTCGCGGAAAGACCACAAATATAAGAGAGATTAGGGCTCGTACAGAGGCATGTAGGCAGTCATTTTTCCCTCGTTCTGTTTGGGAGTGGAACAGGGAGAGAAGATGCTAGTTGTGCTACGAGGTACCCTCCGCCACGCACCGTATGGTGGATTGTGGACTATGTATGTAGTTGTAGCTCTTGAAACAGAGAGAGTCAAAATTTTTAATCTGTTCAGTTTCAACCTTTACTATAGGAAATAATGAGAATTAAAAAAAAAAAAAAAACGAAAATTAATATTTACAGAAACCGGCCACTTTGTAAAGTCTTTAACAGTCAGGTTAAACTGGCGTGGAAGAAAACCGATAGAACCGAAAATCTGTTGTTTCAGCGATAACCGCCACCCCTACCGCCTCTGGGCAGGTCTCTAAAACGCCGTAGTTGCTTATACGGATTGTCTCAGGAGGAATGGTTAAAATTCAGCGATATGACTTCGTCAGTAGATGAGACGAGTTTCACAGTATCGAAGACGAAGAAGTGCTCATAGCTCTTAAGGTGTACCCGTGCTTACCAGACAGACTTTTTTGCCTCGAATGATCGCTTCTGTCGCGTCTCCGAATACTGACCGTTCCCCGTGGCACGCACCGCACGACCGTGATGCCTTGCCCGCTGTGGAGTGTGCTGGCTGCCTCACTTGCGGACGACATGGCACTGTGCGGAGGCGCGTGGTGGAGGGGGGCTGTGACGTCGTACCGCGAGCCGCGGGGTCAACAACCAGGCCTGCCTGCCTGCCTGCCTGCCTGCCTGCCTTTACCGGGAAGCACCTGGTAGCCGCCGCTACTGGGGATCCACGCGTCACGCGGACCGCCCATAACAGGGGCTGCCCAACCCGCGGGCTGCATGCGGCCAACAGCAAGTGTCAGTCCGGCCCAAGAAATGAGCATGTATCACACGAACGATAAAAAAAAAAAAAAGAAAATTCTACAACATTACGTGTATGTAAAGTTACGATAAATTGAATATTTTCAATTAGAAACCCCCGCAACATGACACTATTCACTCAATGGCCCTCTCAGTTGTCTCTCTCTCTTCTTTTTTTCTCGCTCAGCGGACATTGTTACCCTTCAGTACGGTATATCATGTGCGGCCAAAAAAATCATATCTTCTGCCATTGTAGCCCGGGTAAGCTGAAAGCTTGAACACCCCCAGTCTGTAACCTCTGTCTGGGCAGCTCGAGGGGAGTACAGGTCGATTCATTCTAAAGGTCACGGAAAGGACAGAAACGTTAAAACACTATACAGTGCATTTCAAAGGTTCCATAGACAAAGACGAGAGGTACGCATTTCTCACTTATCCAAACTCTCCGGTGTGTTAGTCAAACGTGTAACTGGCGTTCTGTAACTTTCAGAAAAGGCGTCTACGCTGAAGAATTTTGTACCTGCAGAGTATGAATAACTGTACCGCTACTATTGATAATTTTTATGCCAACGTTCGTGACAGTCGAAACCAGAAAAATAGTACAGTGAAGCGCCAAGAAACTGGTACAGGGATGCATATTCAAATACAGAGATACGTAAACAGGCAGAATATGGCGCTGCGATCGGCAACGCCTACATAAGACAACAAGTGTCTGGAGCATTTGTTAAATGAGTTACTGCTGCTACAATGGTAGGTTATCAAGATTTTAGTGAGTTTGAACGTCGTGTTATAGCCGGCGCACGAGCGATGGGACACAGAATCTCCGAGGTAGCCATGAAGTGGACATTTCCCCGTACGACCATTTCACCAGTGTACCGTGAATATCAGGAATCAGGTAAAACATCAAATCTCCGACATCGCTGCGCCCGGAAAAAGATCCTGCAAGAACGGGAGCAACGACGACTGAAGAGAATCGTTCAACGTAACATAGTTGCTACCCTTTCGCAAATTGCTGCAGATTTCAGTATTGGGCCATCAAAAAGTGTCAGCGTGCGAACCATTCAACGAAACATCATCGATACGGCCTTTCGGAGCCGAAGGCCCTTTCGTTTACCCTTAACGACTGCACGACACAAAGCTTTACGCCTCGCCTGGGCCCGTCAGCACCGACATTGGACTGTTGATGACTTGAAACATGTTGCCTGGTCGGACGAGTCTCGTTTCAAATTGTATCCAGCGGATGGACGTATACGGATATGGAGACAACCTCATGAATCCAAGGACCCTACATGTCAGCAGGGGACTGATCAAGGCTGGTGGAGGCTCTGTAACGGTGTGGGGCGCATGCAGTTGGAGTGATATGGGACCCCTGATACGTCTACATACATGACTCTGACAGGTGACACTTACTAAGCATCCTGTCTCATCACCTGCATCCATTCGCGTCCATTGTGCATTCCGACGGAATTGGGCAATTCCAGCAGGACAATGCAGTACCCCACACATCCAGGATTGCTACAAAGTGGCTCCAGGAACACACTTCTGATTTTAAACAATTCCGCTGGCCACCAAACCCCCGAGACATGAACATTATGGAGCATATCTAGGATGTCTTGCAACGTGCTGTTCAGAAGAGATTCCTTTCCGTCGTACTCTTACGGATTTATGGACAGCCCTACAGGATTAATGGTGTCAGTTCTCTCCAGCACTACTTCAGATATTAGTGGACTTCATACTATGTCGCGTTGTGGAATTTTTGCATGCTCGCGGGGGGCCTACTCGTTATTAGGAAGGTGTCCCAGTTTCCTTGGCTCATCAGTGTAAATGGAGATATTAGCCAAGTCCGAAGACTGCACGGCACACCACCTGTGCCCTGTCCTCGAACGTTGCAAGTGTCACTAGTGGCCCGAACAGTGTTCTGTGTAGTTGTGAGTGCATTATCTGCTAGTTATTGGAATGCGTACGTTGGCAAGTTGTTGGTGGCCGTATGGTGGGTATTTCCATACCGGAGGTAGCCGAAGTGTTTGGTGCTGCAGGAGGCATCGTATCGGAGATCTATACGACGTTCAGGGAAAGCGGGACAACCGCATCTGCCGAGTCACTACGCGGACGAATGCCTGTACTGATTCATCGCGACATTGGAGAGGACTGTGACGAAAAATAAGAAGACGACAGATGGAAAAGTCTCTGTTGCACTCGTGAACCACGTCAACAGCAAAACAACAGGAAGGGAACTCCGTAACCAGCAAATTACTGGACGAGCTGGAATTCCAGAACCATTCGTTGGCGATGGACATGGCGGGGGTTTACGCAGCCATATGGTGGTTTCCATCGATCCCATGGTCACTGTGCAAGGTCGCATTACTGCTGAGGATTAAGCGACCATTTCGGTTGATCAGGTCCATCCCGTGGTACAAGATCTGTTCGGCATTGGTGATGCTGTATTCCAAGGAAACAGGGCCTCTGTTCACACAACTCGCATCGTCCAGGACGGAATTTGGAAGTTCGAAGACGAATTGTCGCTTCTCCCCTGGCCGCTATAGTCGCCAGACCTCAATATTTTTGAGGCTTTGTGGTCTGTCTTGAAAAGAATCGGGTTTTCATCATTGTTATCTAAACTTGCAGGGAGAATAGTGGTGATACAGAACCTGTTTATATCTGTTGCGTGACGACTGGAAGGTATTTTGAATACCATTGGCATTCCGTTTATAAGGCATGGCGATTTCGGCATTACCATATTTTTGTACAACCCCTGTTTATAACTTTTTAGCGGCTGAGTCTGTCGTCATATAATTTATATATTTAAAGCCAGTCCAAATTGTAAGGTGGCTATAATTTCGCACCTTAGAAGCATTCCTCCACATACTTTGCCGTGATCTACAATCACATTAGGAATTATTTGATAAGTAGTGCATCGTATATATGAATATATAAAGGAGACTGACATTGTCACGTACGTCTTGTAAATAATTGTTAACGCTTATTGCATGAAACGTGACGGAGTGTCTTTATTACAAAAACGGCGTAATGAATGATTGCCTCTACTAGTAGAGGCTGGAACGCCAGTGGAGGTGAAACGGCAGGCAGAACTCAAGCTCTGGATGGAACGCCCGCACAGGTGTTGGTCCTGCTTAAACACATGAAGTATCTACACAGACGTCGTGGCACTTCAGTTCTGGAGCACAGTAGGGTCATGGCCGGCCGCTATTGTAGTAGGGGCCGGAAGATGTGGTTCAAATGGCTCCGAGCACTATGCGACTTAACTTCTGAGGTCATCAGTCGCCTAGAACTTAGAACTAATTAAACCTAACTAACCTAAGGACATCACACATATCCATGCCCGAGGCAGGATTCGAACCTGCGACCGTAGCGGTCGCTCGGTTCCAGACTGTAGCGCCTAGAACCGCACGGGCCGGAAGGATAACCGGACAATACTTCCGAACGCTGAAAATCTTGGGGGCAGGTGAGAGCAACGACGAAGCGGCACCTCGGAAAACACGCAGGCTGGGTTACTGCCGAGGATTTTTACTCAAAAGCCTACCATTGTACTAGTATAGGTTTTCTTCTCGCAAACTTTCCGCTGGACGACAATAGACTAAAATATGGTTGGTCGGCGTGCGGATGAATCTGTAGAGAGGGAGAATATTTCGTGGTTTCGGGAATTTTCGGAATTACGACGGTGGGGAGCCGAGCCTTGCTGGGAGCCAGCGCTGGAGAGACGAGGTCTTCCGTTGTGAGCGCCCGTGTGTGACGGTCGTTCGACATCAGCCTCTGTTGGTACAGACGTACTTGCTGTCTTTGCTCTCAGTAGAGTTTATAATTAGAACAGTTAGGAACTGTACTGTTGCGAACCTATACGATTCTGGACTTCACCTCCGGGTTGGAAGTCGTCGTTGAGTACGCAGCGTTCAGTAATTGAGAGCACTTCCACTGCCTATACTTACGTCGAGGCGTTATCTGACCTCCGTCCTTGTGCCTGGGAGTTCGCGTTCTCGTCTGTAGAACGCAGAGAGGAGAAGACAGTATTAGAGTATATTAGTCAGAGGACCGCTTTCTGCCGTCCTAGTGCTTGAAAGAGTTTATTTGTGGCTGGAGTTCTTCCATCGTCGCAGGCGAGTACGAGAACCGTCACTTCGACGCACTGGACGCAGTACATACGGGGATACCGCAAATTGCTTCGGCTTATTAGGGCTATAAAGCTAAACAGCTGTGATGACGTTAGTTTATTTCCACTGAGGTCCCATACTACCGTAGATCATCTTTGAAAGTAGTGTCTTCCAGTGTTTGGTGCGTAGATGTCAATCATTTCGCGTTATTGATATTAGACCGCGCAGTCATAATAAGGGCCAGAGTTGGGCAATTGATTAGTAATTTTACTTAGGAAACGTAAACTTTGTAATATAAACATTTTGTTTTTTTAATCTGTAATAAAAATACAGGGTATGACAAAAAGGTACGGCCAAACTTTCAGGAAACATTCCTCACACACAAAGAAAGAAAATATGTTATGTGGACATGTGTCCGGAAACGCTTACTTTCCATGTTAGAGCTCATTTTATTACTTCTCTTCAAATCACATTAATCATGGAATGGAAACACAAAGCAACAGAACGTACCAGCGTGACTTCATACACTTTGTTACAGGAAATGTTCAAAATGTCCTCCGTTAGCGAGGATACATGCATCCACCCTTCGTCACCTAGAATCCCTGATGCGCTGATGCAGCCCTGGAGAATGGCGTATTGTATCACAGCCGTCCACAATACGAGCACGAAGAGTCTCTACATTTGGTACCGGGGTTGCGTAGACAAGAGCTTTCAAATGCCCCCATAAATGAAAGTCAAGAGGGTTGAGGTCAGGAGAGCGTGGAGGCCATGGAATTGGTCCGCCTCTACCAATCCATCGGTCACCGGATCTGTTGTTGAGAAGCGTACGAACACTTCGACTGAAATGTGCAGGAGCTCCATCGTGCATGAACCATATTTTGTGTCGTACTTGTAAAGGCACGTGTTCTAGCAGCACAGGTAGAGTATCCCGTATGAAATCATGATAACGTGCTCCATTGAGCGTAGGTGGACGAAACTAAAATGAGCTCTAACATGGAAATTACGCGTTTCCGGACACATCTCCACATATCTTTTCTTTATTTGTGTGTGAGGAATGTTTCCTGAAAGTTTGGCCGTACTTTTTTGTAACACCCTGTATATGCAGGAACAACGTGTATCATTTAGTAGGATTAGTTGCCTTCGTCATTCATTTATGTTTAGATTGTAATTTATAGAATTAAGATCTGCTTCAGAAGCTTGTCAGACAGGGCCAAATCTAAAGCGTGTATTATTTTCCGTTGCGCACATTCATTTTTACACCTGCCTGGAGTAGCACCTTGGAAAATATTGTATATGAGGTGTGTGTGTGTGTGTGTGTGTGTGTGTGTGTGTGTGTGTGTGTGTGAGAGAGAGAGAGAGAGAGAGAGAGAGAGAGAACAGTATGTCATTTAATTTCTAGTACGTCACATATCAAAGTCTCGCTCAGTGGATCGTACCCAAAGGCTACAAATAAAATAAAAATAAACTTAAATGAGAATACTTGTACAAAGTTTTAGTGCTCGTGATACATCTCGGGTAAATTTGGAGAAGACTGCCGCCAGCGTCGTATATGTAGCGTAGCCATCCACAAATACTAGGGAGCGTACAGCTCACGCTCATTCAGAGTGTTACGCGATCTGGGCAGAAAGTCTCCCCTGCTGGTACGAAGTACTCACCACCACGCTCTGTACGGTGGATTTGGAATATACACTTGTACGTAGATCGGTTACAAATCCAGTAACAGATCACGTAAGATTGTTAACCAGGTAATTAATTTCGGTCAGTGATGTCCATCTTCATACCTGAGTGAATCCTGTATAGTAAATAATTCGTGTCATTGCGCGTACAGTTGGTACAGTCCGGTTAATGAGCCACACATGTTACCGCTTTAAGGACAAGAAGTATACTGCATATGTTATAGTACACTTCGTGTCTTTAGTGTCAACATGTCTGGCGTCGTGTCCTTGGTATTAAACTTTTTTTTTTTAATTTTATGACGAAACCTGTGTGGCTGATTAATATGACTGTGTCATCTGTATGCGCAACGAAACGAATGACGCAGTATTGCCCGGTATTATTCCACTTGGCGTCCCGTAGATGTTACCGGCAACATACGGTGACATTACAGTGGTGACAGAAAAACGCATCGCGCTGTGAATGCCTTCATGACAGTCTTCCATATCCTATCAAGTGGTTCACCGTGCCCTCGTGAAACATCACTATAAAAACTCATAATAAGCCGACCGAAACGGCCTCACTCCAAGGTGCAGTGCTACTGGATTTACTCGGGTCTGAAGATGGACATCGTTGACTGAAACTCATTACCTGGTTAATACACTTTCGTGATCCGTGACTGGATTTGTAACAGAACAAATATTTCTTGGATCGCTGTGAATCTTTGTTGGGAATATGTTGTAACTCGTGGAGTTGTATGTAGATCGGTCATTTCATGTCCTCCACCTTATGTTCACCTTAAGTGTCATGCTTGAGGAATCCCATTAGAGATGCAGGGTGATAATTATTGAACTATATGAAAAAAACCTAAATTGGTTACAAACTACGGCGTGCACAAATTTTATTCAACAAGTGAACGTCACTAAAGATATTCGCATTGTATTATCACATGTTCGATATGCCTGCCATTATCATCGATTATGTGGCGCGGACGACGCCATTCGACAACTCGCTCTTCACGGTAGTCTAGGAAAATGTTTTACGGTGATTGCGAGCCACCAGAGGTTATCCCATGCCCCAGAAACGCCAGTCATTATTGCCTTGCCATATTTCTGTGTTGCAGTGTTAGCTATGTCTAGGGCATGTTTGATGGCATCACCTATTGATTTGCTTATTTATTCATAGTGAAAATGTCACGTCTTTAGTATTACACACTGAAGCACCAAAGAAACAGATATAGGCATGCGTATTAGAATACAGAGATATGTAAACAGGCAGAATACGGCGCTGCAGTGTGCAACGCCTATATAAGACAAATATCTGACGCAGTTGTTAGATCGGTTACTGCTCCTACAATGGAAGGTTATCAAAATTTGACTGAACTTGAACGTGGTGTTATAGTCGCCGCACAAGCCATGCGACACAGCATCTCCGAGGTAGCGATGAAGTGGGGATTTTCACGTACGACCATTTCACGAGTGTACCGTGATATCAGGAATCCGTTAAAACCTCAAATTTCCGACATGGCTGCGGCTGGAAAAAGATCCTGCAAGAACGGGACGAACGACGACTGAAGAGAATCGTTCAATATGACAGAGTGCAACCCTTCCGTAAAATTGCTGCAGATTTCAATGCTGGACCATCAACAAGTGTCAGCGTCCGAGCCATACAACGAAGCATCATCGATATGGGCTTTCGGAGCCGAAGGCCCACTCGTGTACCCTTGATGACTGCGCGATACAAAGCTTTACACGTCGCCGTCAACACCGACATTGGACTGTTGATGACTGGAAACATGTTGCCTGGTCGGACGAGTCTCGTTTCAAATTATATCGAGCGGATGGACGTGTACGGGTATGGAGACAACCTCGTGAATCCATGGACCCTGCACGTCAGCAGGCTGCTCTCTAATGCTGTGGGGCGTGTGCATTTGGAGTGATACGAGATCTCTGATACGTCTAGATACGATGCTTGGCAGGTGACACGTACGTAAGCATCCTGTCTGATCACCTGCATCCATTCATGTCGATTGCTCGTTCCGACGGACTTGGGCAATTCCAGCAGTACAGTGCGACACCCCATACGTCGAAAATTGCTACATAGTCGCTCCAGGAACACACTTCTGAGTTTAAACATTCTCGCTGGCCACCAAACTTCCCAGACATGAACATATACGTGCTGTTCGGAAGAGATCTCCACCCCCTCGTACTCTGGCGGATTTATGTACAGCCCTGCAGGATTCGTGGTGTTAGGTCCATCCAGCACTACTTCAGACATTAGTGAGTCCATGCCACGTAGTGTTGCGACGCTACATTATATTAGGCAGGTGTCCCAGTATCTTGGCTCTTGACTATAGTAAAGCCTAAGTCTCTTAAGAAAAAATATACAAGCCGCGTTGAAACATTTGCAGTGTTACGAAAAGAAACTGGAGTAATAGAATGAAGACGAAGAAGACGCAAAAACACGAAATCCATTGCAACGTGAGTCAGAGTGGCGGAAAAAGGTTGACTTCTGAAGTTAGCAGACTTCGACACCTTTCACGTCGAAACTCTTTTTCCCGAGAAACCTGACCGTGACGTTCAGTTCCGTTTCGTGCCATTAAAGGCATCTGTGAATGCTGCCGTATGAAGCGCATTGTGGAATGTTGTCATATGACGTTCCCTTCCGTCGAGTGTAAATCGTCCTTAATTCTGAAATGACCCGCTAACGTTGTACGCGAGGGAGAGGCGACGTGGGGCCGGTGACCCAGATGGGGTGAGCGGGGCTGGGGGTGGGGTGTCTGGTGTACTCAGCGTCCAGACGGGCCGCGTATCGACCGCTGACCCGGTTACGTTACGCTACGCGGAGAAAGTCACACACGTGGGAACAGCGCGTCGCACGTGCAATTTAGCGGGATCTGGTTGGGGTGTCGCTTCTGAGTTGGCGACGAGGTTCAGCGCAACTGTGAACGTACAGGGTGTAACACAAAAAGACACCCGCATATTAAGCAAACAGAATAAACTAAGAAAAGGGGTTCCTCAGGGCTCAGTTTTGGGCTCAGTTTTGGTACCAGTTTTGTTCCACTTACACACTCTAAGGAAAAGAAAGAAAAGACTACCCACCATAAAGAAATTAGTCGAATGAGATGAAGATCGGTAAATGTGATGTAGATGTACAGACAAACAAATGATTACGATTTCAGAAAAATTGGACTGCTTAGTCAAGAAAGAGAGCATCACAAATTGAGCGAGTCAATAACACATTGGAGCGCCTCTGGCCATTAAAGAAATGTTTATTCGGCTTGGCACTGACGGAGTTGTCGAATGTCCTCCTGAGGGACATCGTGCCTAATTCTCTCCAATTGGGTTGTTAGATCGTCAGAATCTTGAAATAGTTGCAGGACCCTGCCCATAATGCTCCATATGTTCTGAATTGGGGAGAGATCCGTCGACCTCCTTCGCCAAGGTAGGGTTTGCCAAGGCGAAGATAAGCGACAGAAACTCTCGCCCTGTCGTGCCGAAAAGTAAGCCCATTATGGCTTCCCATGAAGGGCAACAAAACGGGGCATAAGAGATCACCGACGTACCGCTGTGGTTTATGGTTACGCGGGTGACGAGCAAAGTGGTCCTGCTATCTGGCACCCCAGACCATGAGTCCTGGTTGTCCGGCCGTATGACGGGCGACAGTTAAGTTTCCAGAGTGAGATTTTCACTCTGCAGCGGAGTGTGCGCTGATATGAAACTTCCTGGCACATTAAAACTGTAGGCCGGATCGAGACTCGAACTCGGGACCTTCGCCTTTGGCGGGCAAGTGCTCTACCATCTGAGCTACCCAAACACGACTCACGATCGGCCCTCACAGCTTCAGTTCTGCCAGTTTCTCGTCTCCTACCTTCCAAACTTCACAGAAGCTCTTCTGCGAACCTCGCAGAACTAGCACCCCTGGAAGAAAGGATATTGCGGAGACATGGCTTAGCCACAGCCTGGGGGATGTTTTCAGAATGACTAGTTGGCATCTCACCACTCCGGCCTGGAGTAGAATTGTCTTCAGTAATTAGACCCGCTTCGATTTGAACACCGATGACCGTGGATTCCATCATAATCGGGTTGCAATCAGAAGCGGTGGATGGCATTTCCCATGGGGAATATCAGACTCTCATCGGACGTTGCACAAGGCCAGGCGGCGTGGAATTTCCGCGACGTACTTGGAAGACCGTTAACAGGATTCGTACGTTAACGGTATCTGTGCAGAAAGCCTCTACCGATAGGAAGAGGCTATATCTTCTCACAAGGGAACCTCCCCATCGCACCCCCCTTAGATTTGGTTATAAGTTGGCACAGTGGATAGGCTTTGAAAAACTGAACACAGATCAATCGAGAAAACAGGAAGAAGTTGTGTGGAACTATGAAAAAGTAAGCAAAATATACAAACTGAGTAGTCCATGCGCAATATATGCAACATCAAGGACAGTCTGAGCTCAGGAGCGCCGTGGTCCCGTGGTTAGCGTTAGCAGCTGCGGAACGAGAGGTCCTTGGTTCAAATCTTCCCTCGAGTGATAAGTTTAATTTTTCATTTTCAGCCAATTATCAATGTTCAGACACTCACACATAACTAACTTCGCTCTCCAAAATCCCAAGACATGTTCAGATTTGCTTGGACATATGCACGATTTGACGGTCTAGACAAGGAAAAATTTGAAACGTTAAAAGGGAAAACTGTGCGACTGTGAAACTGTTGCATTCATTTGTTGCAGTTTATGTGACAAACTCTTATGTTTTCATCACTTTTTTGGGAGCGATTATCACATCTACAAGAAAACCTAAATCGGGCAAGGTACCATTCGCCAAGTGTACAAGTTAGGTGAGTCGACAACATATTCCTGTCAGGTGACGCACATACCGTCACCAGTGTCGTATAGAATATATCATACGTGTTTTCCTGTGGAGGAATCGGTTGACCTATGACCTTGCGATCAAATGTTTTCCGTTCCCATTGGAGAGGCACGTCCTTCCGTCTACTGATCCCACGGTTTTGCAGTGCGGTCGCAAAACACAGACACTAAACTTATTACAGTGAACAGAGACGCCATTGAACGAACGGACAGATCATAACTTCGCGAAAATAAAGAAAGTAAAGTTTTCACTCGAGGGGAGACTTGAACCGAGGACCTCTCGTTCCGCAGCTGCTGACGCTAACCACGGGACCACGGCGCTCCCGAGCTCACACTCTTCTTGATGTTCCTATCTTGCGCATGGACTACTCAGTTTGTATATTTTACTAATTTTTTTTCATAGTTCCACACAACTCCTTCCTGTTTTCTCGATTGATCTGTGTTCAGTTTTTCAAGGCCTATCCACTGTGCCAACTTATAACTAAATCTGAGGGGGGTACGATGGGGAGGTTCCCTTGTCAGTGTGGACATCAGACCATTAAACACACTGTTACACGCCGTAGCGGACGAGCTTACGCTGGAAATGTAAAAAAGATTTCCTTGAAGTTACAGAGGCAGCCTCTGAATGGGTTGAACATTTGATGATGATGATGAAGTCCCATGCTTCTTGACAGAGTGTAGGGTAACGATGCGGGAGACCCGCACCGCCGTACTAGGCAAGGTCCTAATGGAGGTGGTTTGCCGTTGCCGTCCTCCGACCGTAATGGGGATGAATGATGATGATGAAGAGGACACAACAACAGCCAGTCATCTCGAGGCAGGTGAAAATCGTTAACCGCGCCGGGAATCGAACCCGGGACGCCGCGCGGGGGAAGCGAGAACGCTACCGCGAGACCACGAGCTGTGGACATTGAACATTTTGATATTATTAATTTGTAGTTTTAGTGTTTCAGTTCTACTTTCGCCTCCGCAGCTAAGTGGTTAGCACGGCTGACTGCTATGCGGGAGATCCGGATTCGATTTCCCGCCGCTTCAAGATTTTACCCTCTCGGGGACTCTGTGTCGTGTTGTCATCATCATCATCATCATCAGCAGCAGCATCACCACCACCATCACCGATACACAAGTCGCCCAAGTAGTCTCAAATAAAACGACTTGCACTAAGCGACCGTCCACTATTTTATAAAATTATTCAATTAATGTAGCTAACTGCACCGTTTTTTTTGGCCCACGATAAAAAAGTAATCATAATTCCCGTATTTTTAGACTATCATGACACGTTCCCGAGGCATGGGAAATAAGAACACTGACAAAAATGTGTCACTGCCCAGGTACATCACACTAACACTGTGTAACTCGCTCGTAACGTCGAGAAAGGACTAAATTTGGCGAGGAACAGCGTCACACCCAGCTGAAGATAGTCACTGACCATTGGATCTCGTAGAGCTACCAGTTCGCAGGGATGTTGATCGGTACGATTCACCTGCTGTTGCAAATAATCCCAGACATTTTTTATCGGATTAAGCTTGGCTGATTTAGCGGACCAAGCTAAGTGCGATTCGGTGCGTGACGGTTCGTCATAACAGGAGCGTATGCGTGCAGTCCTGTCCACAGCGTACTGATCACGGAGATATAGAAAGGGAGACAACACTTGGTCACCGATCACAATAGATTTCATGTTCTCGTTAACTTGAATGTGTGGGCTCAAGCCATGGTACGAAAAATACCCCCAGGCTGTCACAGAACCACCTGTGGCTCCAACTGAACCCTCCACCATCCAGAGCTGATTAAACGCCTCGATAGGCCGACAGTGCACTGTGCGACTTCTAACGTATTTTGAAGAGAAGCGAAGTTGCCATACAACCCAGACCTCGAGTCACCTACTGTTCAGTTTCTGTGATTAGCCCATTGAAGACGCACAGCTTTATTTGCCGCTGTGACCGAACGCGCTCTACATCTACATGATTACTCTGCAATTCACATTTAAATGCTTGGCAGAGGGTTCATCGAACCACAATCATACTGTCTCTCTACCATTCCGCTCCCGAACAGCGCGCGGGAAAAACGAACACCTAAACCTTTCTGTTCGAGCTCTGATTTCTCTTATTTTATTTTGATGGTCATTCCTACCTATGTAGGTTGGGCGCAACAAAATATTTTCGCATTCGGAATAGAAAGTTGGTGACTGAAATTTCGTAAATAGATCTCGCCGCGACGAAAAACGTCTTTGCTTTAATGACTTCCATCCCAACTCGCGTATCATATCTGCCACACTCTCCCCTATTACGTGATACGAGCTGCCCTTTTTTGCACCCTTTCGATGTCCTCCGTCAATTCCACCTGGTAAGGATCCCACACCGCACAGCAATAGTCTAACAGAGGACGAACGAGTGTAGTGTAAGCTGTCTGTTTAGTGGACTTGTTGCATCTTCTAAGTGTCCTGCCAATGAAACGCAGTCTTTGGCTCGCCTTCCCCACAATATTATCTATGTGGTCTTTCTAACTGAAGTTGTTCGTAATTTTAGCAGCCAGGTACTTTGTTGAATTGACAGCCTTGAGAATTGTACTATTTATCGAGTAACCGAATTCTAGCGGATTTCGTTTGGAACTCATGTGGATCACCTCACACTTTTCGTTATTTAGCTTCAACTGCCACCTGCCACACCATATAGCAATCTTTTCTAAATCGCTTTGCAACTGATACTGGTCTTCGGATGACCTTATTAGACGGTAAATTACAGCATCATCTGCGAGCAACCTAAGAGAACTGCTCAGATTGTCACCCAGGTCATTTATATAGATCAGGAACAGCAGAGGTCCCAGGACGCTTCCCTGGGGAACACCTGATATCACTTCAGTTTTACTGGATGATTTGCCGTCTATTACTACGAACTGCGACCTTCCTGACAGGAAATCACGAATCCGGTCGCACAACTGAGACGATATCCCATAGGCCCGCAGCTTGATTAGAAGTCGCTTGTGAGGAACGGTGTCCGAAGCTTTCCGGAAATCTAGAAATACGGAATCAACTTGAGATCCCCTGTCGATAGCGGCCATTACTGCGTTGCACAAGAACGATGTTTTCTGAAACCATGCTGATTACGTATCAATAGAGCGTTCCCTTCGAGGTGATTCATAATGTTTGAATACAGTATATTTCCGGAATTTCCCGGTGCCAAAAGTCCATTGCACGAGGTTCCCTTCGCACTGTTCGCTGCGGAACTCCAAATTTTCGTTGGGAGAAGTGGCCAAATGGCTGTTTGGAGAACTGGTTGAAATGCACCTGCATTCACTGACAGCAGCTATTCATGACCGACATCACTGGTCCATGTCCCATAGGATGTTTTTACGGCCCTCGTCCTTAGGCCGCATTACACGGCTGCTACTGACGCACGATTCCAATGCCACATTTTGGACAATCCGCATTGACGTACCAAGAAGTTTCCTTCGTTGTTTGCCTGCCGGCACGCCAAAATACGAGAACTCCTTTCTTTCATTCTGTTATGTCTCCACGTCGCCCCACGTTTTTGCACGGTTGCCGCACTATCTACTGGCATTCGTACTGTCATGACTTACGCCAGCGGATGGTACCACACCTTCTATACCGCTCCAAAGGGATCAGCGTGATCAGTAATATTTTGTCCGTTGAACTCAACTCCTATTTTATTGCTCACAGGAGAGGAAAAAAAACTGCCCGTAGCTCCTTCCTTAAAACGAGTAAAATAACACCTATGTGGAATTGCAGTGTGGTACGGGTAGCGTTGTTTTCCTCTCGGTGCCTATCCGGTTCGGATGTTGGCGATCATGACGACTGTTGTTGGTAGCAACGTGGAACAGTTATGTTGAAGATATACTGAACGAGCGTCTAAGGTTGTCAAGCCAAAGATATTCGTCTTCTTCCAGGACCTCTTTTGCTGTTGATGTTCCCTTGAAGTATTTGTTGTAGCAAATCATATCTACACTCCTGGAAATGGAAAAAAGAACACATTGACACCGGTGTGTCAGAACCACCATACTTGCTCCGGACACTGCGAGAGGGCTGTACAAGCAATGATCACACGCACAGCACAGCGGACACACCAGGAAGCGCGGTGTTGGCCGTCGAATGGCGCTAGCTGCGCAGCATTTGTGCACCGCCGCCGTCAGTGTCAGCCAGTTTGCCGTGGCATACGGAGCTCCATCGCAGTCTTTAACACTGGTAGCATGCCGCGACAGCGTGGACGTGAACCGTATGTGCAGTTGACGGACTTTGAGCGAGGGCGTATAGTGGGCATGCGGGAGGCCGGGTGGACGTACCGCCGAATTGCTCAACACGTGGGGCGTGAGGTCTCCACAGTACATCGATGTTGTCGCCAGTGGTCGGCGGAAGGTGCACGTGCCCGTCGACCTGGGACCGAACCGCAGCGACGCACGGATGCACGCCAAGACTGTAGGATCCTACGCAGTGCCGTAGGGGACCGCACCGCCACTTCCCAGCAAATTAGGGACACTGTTGCTCCTGGGGTATCGGCAAGGACCATTCGCAACCGTCTCAAAGGAAGCTGGGCTACGGTCCCGCACACCGTTAGGCCGTCTTCCGCTCACGCCCCAACATCGTGCAGCCCGCCTCCAGTGGTGTCGCGACAGGCGTGAATGGAGGGACGAATGGAGACGTGTCGTCTTCAGCGATGAGAGTCGCTTCTGCCTTGGTGCCAATAATGGTCGTATGCGTGTTTGGCGCCGTGCAGGTGAGCGCCACAATCAGGACTGCATACGACCGAGGCACACAGGGCCAACACCCGGCATCATGGTGTGGGGAGCGATCTCCTACACTGGCCGTACACCACTGGTGATCGTCGAGGGGACACTGAATAGTGCACGGTACATCCAAACCGTCATCGAACCCATCGTTCTACCATTCCTAGACTGGCAAGGGAACTTGATGTTCCAACAGGACAATGCACGTCCGCATGTATCCCGTGCCACCCAACGTGCTCTAGAAGGTGTACGTCAACTACCCTGGCCAGCAAGATCTCCGGATCTGTCCCCCATTGAGCATGTTTGGGACTGGATGAAGCGTCGTCTCACGCGGTCTGCACGTCCAGCACGAACGCTGGTCCAACTGAGGCGCCAGGTGGAAATGGCATGGCAAGCCGTTCCACAGGACTACATCCAGCATCTCTACGATCGTCTCCATGGGAGAACAGCAGCCTGCATTGCTGCGAAAGGTGGATATACACTGTACTAGTGCCGACATTGTGCATGCTCTGTTGCCTGTGTCTATGTGCCTGTGGTCCTGTCAGTGTGATCATGTGATGTATCTGACCCCAGGAATGTGTCAATAAAGTTTCCTCTTCCTGGGACAATGAATTCACGGTGTTCTTATTTCAATTTCCAGGAGTGTATTTGTATTACACGTGAAATGTCCTAGACACTGCAAGTTCGGCATTTCACTATCTTGATTAATGCACTTATTGTGTTCATTCTTCTCTAACCTTCTAAGTTTGTCACACTCTGGCTCCAAGGTATTCTCAGAATCCGCCTATAAAGGCACAATTTAAGGTCCATGTTTCTACCCCGTATAGGACAGAACATACATAGCAGTGCAATAGTCTGAATTTTGTTCTTAGAGTTGGGTGACTTTTGAAGACAGCATTGATTTTCTGAAACACACTTCTTGCTTTCCCAATGCGAATTTTGATATCTTGCGAGTTATCCCAATTTTCGTATATTATGGTTCCAAGGTATATATTGTTTTACCCCTTCTATAGTTCTTTAGTCTATGACTAAGTTCACTCCTGTAGTATTTTCCATACTTATACGCTGAGTTTTGTCTCTGCGGTGTTTATTTCAAGCCCATACTGAATCGTGACTCTTACAGTTCCATCCATTAACGATTTTAACGCACGAATAGTGCCAGTAAATACAGTAGTATCATATTGCATGTTGTTTAATCTTATTCCAGTTATCAAAATTCATTCTTCTACTTGTTCCAGGGCTTTTCTAAATATGAATGGTGGGTACATATTGAATAGTGTGGGTGACAAGATACATCGCTGTTTTACTTCCCTGAGAATTTTGACTTCTTCAGTGTGTTCTCCATCAAGTGTTAGTGTTTTGGAACTCTTACAGCAATAGGCTCGACTGTACTGTTCCAAATACAGGCTCCCATTGGTATTATTTCATGACACTGCAGCTTCATTGGTTATTTTCCTCATTCCTCCATCTCATTTCACTGAATTTAATTCAGAGGCTGCAGCAGGGGAAGACAGCGTCGACAACTAACTCCATTCCACCAGTGGTGCTGTTCGCATATAGCCGGTTGGACAAATCTTTTTTAATTTCAGGAGACAGGCGGCGAATGAATAGCAGCATGAGCTGTTAGTGAGAATGCATCTTATAAAATTCTTTTGATATATATTTACCCCAATTCGAAAACTATAGTTATGTTATCGTTACATTCATTTATTGTTCGAAATAATCAAGGAAAACCACCGATGGGTGTGAAGTTTCACCGAAATATCTATGGGCGAAGGAAAAAAATTTCATTGTTCGCAAATTGCATGGATTTTTTCGCGATGTAATAATAAGCGTTTCTGTTTCGTATTAATGTGTGATTTAATTATGTCTCTGTTACACAGCGTAGTATAATTTTTATTGAATAGATGAATCACAAGTTTGGACTGTTGTTGGCCACTGCATGCGATGGGCCAGCTATGTAGTTCTTCATTCCCTTTTCGACGCTGCCGTGGCATTCGCTCGACACACGACTCTTTAGGCGTTTTGGGTTCCTTTCGTCGTGAGCTTTCCCTTCACTCGCCTTGTATATAATGTCGAGTATATTTGTGACTTACATGAAACTTTATCTTTCATTATCCTATAATTTTCAGTTTAATACCGATTTTCTCTACTATTCCAGTGATACTGTCTAACTTTGGATCCTGGTAGTGCACAGCAAGCTCTTCACAATGACACCCGAATCAATTTTATAGCTGGACGCGTTTTCACAATACACCAGTTTCTAAGTTGATAGAGCCGGCCGGTGTGGCCAAGCAGTTCTAGGCGCTTCAGAACAATGGCTCTGAGCACTATGGGACTTAACATCTCTGGTCATCAGTCCCCTTGAACTTAGAACTACTTAAACCTAACTAACCTAAGGACATCACACACATCCATGCCCGAGGCAGGATTCGAACCTGCGACCGTAGCAGTCGCGCGGTTCCGGACTGAGCGCCTAGAACCGCTAGACCACCGCGGCCGGCTAGGCGCTTCAGTCTGGAACCGCGCGACTGCTACGGTCGCAGGTTCGAGTCCTGCCTCGGGCATGGATGTGTGTGATGTCCTTAGGTTGGTTGTCTAGGAGACTGATGACCTCAGATGTTAAGTCGCATAGTGCTCAGAGCCATTTGAACCATTTTCTAAGTTGATAGAAAGCTAATTCGTAGTAGTCACGTCCATGCGCGTACACTGGTGAAGTAGCGTCACAGACAAAACAAACGTGTACAGACATGATAAATATCTGTTGTGGACTTAGCCATTGTTAGCCATTGTTTACGCACTATTAGTTTCGTGATTATTAACGGATCTTGTCTGACGGTATTTTGTCGCTCCCATGAACGAATAGACGTTTTCACGTAAAAACAAGAAATTGCGTTTCGCTCAAGATTGAATCACTCAAAATATTTTTATTGTTACTAGAAAGATGCGCAGACAAAGTGAGCTATCACAAAGGGAAGTCACCACGAGATCAAAACCACGGGACGGTGCTTGAGCAGGCACGGTTTCCGGCTCGCTTCATTAATTATCTGACATTGTGATCGCTGAGGCCGTGGGAATTAGAAGTTGTGTCGGCAACTGTAACAAAGATACGGGCTGTGCACTTGGAGCGAGAGACTGCAGAGGAGTACGTCCCTGGCGGTGTATACTCCGTGGTGGGAACAGTGACGCTTCAGACGTGATGTGATTCCCGGCGCCTGTTTTAATTTCCATTGTTCGAGGTTACTACTGCGGCGTGCAAATCCGTGGTTCCCGCCAAGTGATCGACACTCAGTTGTTTTCCTGACGATAGCAACTGAGGATGTTGCCATCAGGTTTGAAGTTCATACCAGTTTGCTGCGAGTGCGTGGCGGAGAATACTTCGAAGCAGTATTAGCAAATCTTATGCCTAATCGCAGTTGGCAGGGGTTAGAATGACTGCCTATAAGCCTGTGCGTACGTGCCGTAATCTCTGTTATCGTGTGACCGCTACGCGACACTTAACGCTGTCGGCAGCTTTATGGACTGTTGGATTCTTCTAGTAAACCCAGAAGATTAGCCATGCGCATTAGTATGACGCCTACGGGATTCGGGGAGGTGAGCCGTCCTAGGTTCGAATCTGCTCGTGGCCCGATATGTCAGCGAGCCCGGTTGTGGATTCCCACACGCGACTAGAATGTCGTTCCCAACCTGAGGTTAATTACCCCCTGAGTGGTAAAATGAAATTTTCTGACGGATAAAACTTAATCGATTCGATTCTGTTTCAGTCACGAAACTAAATTATTTTCAAAAGATCATTACTATTATCATAATTTTGTAAGACTCTTAAGATTAGCTTTACAGGGTGTAAAGTTTAAGTTGACAAACCAGAATAACTCTAAAAATAAGCTTCACTCGAAAAAAATGTGTACAATCCAAAGTTCATTATTTTTGATGGCGGCATCTACTGGTTTTAAAATTAACCCACCACTCCAGCCCCCTGGAGGTGGGACGGGAGGCAACTTTAAAATTTAGAATGCGAACCCCCATTTTTCTATTGCAGAATCAGATTCTACATAAAAAAAACTAAGCACATTTTGTCTTAAACATTTGTTTTGATTCTTGGTAGTTGGCGCTGTAATTCAAGAAAATCCATGTTCTCATTTTTGCGTGAAAAGTGGTTACGGATGAATAAAAAACGTGTTACTCGTTAGTAAGTAGGATGTTTGGTTAGTTAGTTAGCTAGTCAGATGATTTGTTTGATAATTAACAGCTGTGCGTCCTTATGACCACGAAACAAACAAAACTTATCCAAATCTGAGAAAAATTAATACAGTATTTGGGTCAACATATGTAAAACTCAAATTCCTCTCTCTCAAACCCCACCCTATGGGGAGAGAGGGAGAGTTTTAGTTTTAGCGAATCAAAATTTACGAAATAAATATTTTTTATTTATCCGTAACCATTTCCCACGGCTGAAAGCAAGGGGAAACTACAGCCGTAATTTTTCCCGAGGGCATGCAGCTTTACAGCATGGAGAGCTGCATCAAACCAGTGTCAGGACTGAACACCACAACAACAACCATTTTCCACACCAAAATGAGACCACGGATTTTCTTGAATTAGAGTGCCAACTATCAAGAATCAAAACAAATGTTTAAGACAACATGTACGTAGTTTCTTTTTGTAGAATCTGGTTCTGCAATAAGAAGTGGGCGTTCGCATTTGAAATTTTAGGGTTGCCTCCTGCCCGCCCCCAGGGTGCTGGGGTGGCGGGCTAATTTTAGCAGCAGCAGATGTCCCTCTCGAAAATAATCAGCTTTGGATTGTACACATTTTTTCGTGTGAGGCTTATTTTTCGAGTTATTCTGGTTTGTCAACTTAAAATTTACAGCCTGTATGATTATCAATTATAACTTTTTCTCAATTACTAACTTAATGCGGTGGAGGTTACAGGTTTCTCACATAGTGCACCCACTATATACTTACGTTGTGCTGTGTCCCATACATCGCTGATGATTAAAGGGAGACATATACGTAATAAATGCTAAATATCTCAAGAAAATCTCTTCTCCAAGATGTAGATAGTACCTGCAGTATTCCAGAAATAGCTTAATTACTCGCTGAGAAGCAGATAAATGAACTAACTGATAGCCCGACACAGCAGTAACTACATAAGGGATACTGTAGTGCTGCACACAGTTGTATTATTATTATTATTGTTGTTGATATTAATATTATTGTTATTAGTGTGGTTAGACGCAAAGCATTAACAGCCCGAAGTCGCCCACTTTCTGTTAGTTCAGAAGTAATGTGTGCAGCAGTGAAGTGATTTACGAACAGTAAGAGCAGTGCACACATCTAAACTTGTTTTATATCGAATGGGGTTGCAGTGTGCAGGTCAAGCAAGTACCGCAATGGAGACGAGCAATGCAGGGGAAGTATGTTTTGAAACAAGTCTCCACCGTCACTGTAGATAGATAGCTTTCGTATCTGAGGAGGAGTTGGGGTAGCACTTGTTATCTACCACGAATTGCTTTATCATTCTCTCTCTCTCTCTCTCTCTCTCTCTCTCTCTCACTCACTCACTCACACACACACACACACACACACACACACACACACACACAATATCATTCATCTTTCGCCATTTTAAAAATAAAAATTTTCCCAGAAAAGTCTTTCATTTTACAGTTTAGTTTATGGCTCGGTTACACGATTCTCAAACATTAAGAAAAAGTTCTCACACCTTAACTAGATAACAAATCACGCAGACAGAAGGGGTACACCATTTCCGGGCGCGGAGGGAAACAGGAAGAGGGGGGGGGGGGGGGGGGAGAGGTGGAAAGAGCATTGGACCGCCCTCTATAGCTCTAACATTCCCAAATCAAATCCGTACTAACATAACGACCCTTCAAAATACGGGATAAAGGCCACGATAAAAATAAGAACCAAGATCTGGAATACAGGTGCTCTGTATTTGCATTACAGGACTTCACGAGAACTATATCGTCTTTCTTTCAAAAATTACTGTGTAAGTTCCCGAGTATTCCTGTTACACTTTATTGTGTGATAAACCCACTAGTCACCATTCTAACAGTGCTAGTCTATTGGTGCTACTTGCGCTAGATTCTGCCTCAATTGTGAATTGCCCTGGCGGCGATTCCGTGCTATGCGGACAGCCTGCTTCACGCCGTGTAGGCGCTAGTTACCTGCTCTTGCTCATTGCCCGTGCTGAAGTTGCTGTTATACAGTGGCAGGCGTTTGTACACTTTCTGATAAAATTTAACAACATTCACGCCTCCGTCACCCCCTCTCCCCCGTGCTCGACGACCAGAGATGGGAATGATGTTACGGAAATGACGATATTTTATCCGATTGGGGTGATGTTGCTCCAGTCGTATCCTTAATGAAGAATTCCAATATTTGATAGGCACCAGCTACAACGCAAATACAAATTTCTTATCTCAAAATGAGTATGCAGCATTTTTCAAATATGTCCCTCGCTACGATTAAGGCGCCTGGTTTCCTAATCCATACCCGTATAGCCCGACTAGTATTTCGTGTAAGAAGTCAGCGACGACATAATAAATCTCTGGAATAATCTAACAAAACGTCACGATGCATACGACAAACTATAATCCTAACGGTACTTCACCGAGTGAGGTGGCGCAGTGGTTAGCACACTGCACTCGCATTCGGGAAGTCCACGGTTCAATCCCGAATCCGGCCATCCTGATTTAGGTTTTCCGTGATTTCCCTAAATCGCTCCAGGCAAATGCCGGGATGGTTCCTCTGAAAGGGCACGGCCGACTTCGTTTCCCGTTCTTTCCTAATCCGATGACGGCGATGACCTCGCTGTTTGGTCTCTTCCCCCAAACAACCCAAATTAACGTTACTTCCATAGTTCCGCGTAATGAAAGTACACATAGGAAACATAATATAAATTCTTTAACAAATTAAATTGCTTAAATTGACATATCTGAAATCAGTTGCTTTGCTCACAGATATCACAGACATAATTCTTAATTTTACTTTCCACTCCAGGGCATAGGTCACATTCCGTTTCATAAAAAAAAAAAAAGGTTCAAATGGCTCTGAGCACTATGGGACTTAACATCTATGGTCATCAGTCCCCTAGAACTTAGAACTACTTAAACCTAACTAACCTAAGGACATCACACAACACCCAGTCATCACGAGGCAGAGAAAATCCCTGACCCCGCCGGGAATCGAACCCGGGCGCGGGAAGCGAGAGCGCTACCGCACGACCACGAGCTGCGGACTCCGTTTCGTACAGTGAACCATGTCTGACATAACCAATTCACTCGGTCCTTTATTTTTTATTATTGTTAAAGTTTTCTTCTGTCCGTCTCGTTTTTTATACGCTTGTGCACGGGCTTCGTCTTTTTATTTGTTTTTTCTTTAGCTTCTATAATCCTCGCTGTAAGGACTTGATGTTAAATCCATTGTTAGGTTGTTTTGTATTTCGGTCGATAATCTGTTTTATACACAGGGTACGAGATAAAACGTTCATGTAATACTGTATTTGTTGACTGTTAATTTCGGGAACTGTTCCAGTATTATTTTGGGCCCAGAGTCTTGAAACATTGTAGCGGATATTATTTGTAACACTGACGCGAAATTGACCACTGTTAATGGACTATAGAACTGCCCATAACGAAAAATGCTGGAAAACGAGAATTAGATACATCGATCGATTGCTATCTCGTTCTGTGCGCGCGCATCTTCCACATACTCTGTCCGAGTACTTCGCTGTGTCGTTACCTGTGACCAAGTGAGAGGAGCAGTCGTGTTTAGTGACGAGTTGAATGCAACACAAAATGCTGCTCACGGTAAAACAGCGCGTGTTCATTGCCGAGTGTCATGTGAAATACAATCCGTGTAAGCCTTGTGTTTACGACCGTGATTTGACAAGGCTGGTAAATTTCCACGACAGAATATGACATTTCTGTTGCTCCTTCATGGTTGGTAAGCTTGGTTATTGGAAGGACCGCATAAGTGTTTCAACGATGTACAGCGCACAGTTCTGCGTTGGCAGCAGTTTGGATTGGCCAGTGTGTCGACTGTGAATGAAAATGGAGAACAGTGACTTTCCTGCTGGTATTAAATATTTTCGTTTTAAGGGTTGGACTGCTGCACAAGCCAAAACAGAATTGGGTGAAGTTCACGCGGTCTCTTTACCATCACTGAATAGTGTTTGCTTTTGGATCAATGAATTCAAACCTGGTCGGTCGAGCACCGATGGCGAAGCGCGCTCCGGCTTTCCAATTGAGGTCACCACAAAGAAAACCATTGACAAAATCCATACCAGGGTAGTACAAGACTGTCGAGTAAAAGTTCGTGAGATTGCTGGGACTGCAGGCGTCTCAGCTGACCGAGTGCATAATATCCTGCGCGGAGGATTGACTATGAAGAAGCAATGTGTGTGCCGCGATTGCTTAGAGTCGATCAAAAGCCCATCCGGCACAGCAGTTCAACATAATGTCTGGCGATGTTTAATCACAGTACTTGAGACTCTCTGCGCCGATTTGTGACTGCTGATGAAACGCGGATCCATCATTACATACCAGGGTCACATCAAACAAAGGCTGCCTAAAGTGGACCGAAGAAGACAAAGATCATGTTGTCTGCTTAACACCGTTTTTTTAGAATTCCCGACGAATAATCCTCATAGATTACTTGGAGAAAGGCAGGATCGTAACTGGACCGTGTTATGCTTCATTTTTGGATCACTGGAGGCTTGTGTTGGCTGGAAAAGACCATGTTTGGCTCGCAGAACGTGCTCTTTCGCCAGGATAGTGCACCATCCCATACATCAGCAATAACAATGGCGAAAATACATGAATTAGGCTTTGAATTGATTTCTCGTCCACTCTATTCACCACATTTAGCCCCTAGTAACTTTTTCCTGTTCTGTAACCGTAACGTGAAACTTCGGCTTGCTGGAAAGAAACTCTCCTCAAATGAGGAAGTAATAGTTGCACTCAAAGAATATCATGCTGAATTTCACACAACCTATTTTTCCGATGCGATGAAAAAGTTGGAGGATCGCTAGATCAAAGGTATCTCTCTCAAAGGAGAGTATGTCGAGAAGTAAAGTGAGTAGTTTACGAAACATTTTTTCTTGCTTTTTTACCAGGCTTATGAAACCACCCTCGTGCTCCCCAGTATTCAGTAAAGTGATTTTATAAATGTCGCAAACGACTCCCCTGAGAACGGTTGTAATGTTTCGTGAGCCAAAATATCGGAAACAGGTGTTAATGATATCCCGGATGCACGCCCGAATCATGATGGAATATAAGCGTGGAGCTCTTTGCGCAAGAGTTTAACACTGGACGTCTTCTGGAAAAACCTTCAGCAAAGTTTTATGGGCGCTGTAGAGAAAAAAAAAAACAATAACAAGAGCCGATCCCGCGTCAGTCTTATTGTAAATATTTCCCGGAGCAGTTTTATTAGGCCACCCTATAATAGTAATAGTAGCAGTAGAGTCTCGAGACATCCGCATGAATCTATGTACCCTGCATGTGAAGCTGGTGGAGGATCTATAATGGTGTGGGGTGTGTGCAGTTGGAGTGATGTGAGACCCCTGATACGTCTAGATACGACTCTGACAGGTGACGCGTACGTAAGCATCCTGTCCGATCACGTGCATCCATTGTTGTTTGTGCATTCCGACGGCCTCGGGCAATTCCAGTAGGACAATGTGACACCCCACACGTGCAGAATTGCTACAGAATGGTTCCAGCATCACTCTTCTGATTTCGAACACTTCCGCTGGCCACCAAAACTCCCCAGACATGAGCATTATTGAGCATATCTGGCATGCCTTGCAACGTGCTGTTCAGAAGAGATCTCCACCCCTCGTGCTCTTACGAATTTATAGACAGCCCTGCAGGATTCATGGTGTTAATTCCCTCCAGCACTGCTTTCGACATTAGTCGAGTGCACTTCTGCGTGCTCACGGGAGCCCTACACGATATTTCTGTGGCTCTTCAGTGAAAATATCACTTGCCTTGTCTCATTTAAAAAAATAAGTGAGTTCAAAGAAAAATATTTTCCATTGTAAAGTTTAGTTAGACGCCGTTGTTAAAAACGATATGGGGAGGAGGAGGAGGAGGAGGAGGAGGAGTGATTGCTAACATCTGATTACACTTAGGTGGTAATGGTCTCAGAGAGGTTGGGACCCACTGACCTAGCACAAAGCACTGACTTAAAAAGGATGACCTGGCGGCGTTCCGTCGCACTAGCTGCACTCCACGAGCTGCACATACAGGGCTATTACAAATGATTGAAGCGATTTCATAAATTCACAGTAGCTCCATTCATTGACATATGGTCACGACACACTACAGATACGTACAAAAACTCATAAAGTTTTGTTCGGCTGAAGCCGCACTTTAGGTTTCTGCCGCCAGAGCGCTCGAGAGCGCAGTGAGACAAAATGGCGACAGGAGCCGAGAAAGCGAATGTCGTGCTTGAAATGCACTCACATCAGTCAGTCATAACAGTGCAACGACACTTCAGGACGAAGTTCAACAAAGATCCACCAACTGCTAACTCCATTCGGCGATGGTATGCGCAGTTTAAAGCTTCTGGATGCCTCTGTAAGGGGGTATCAACGGGTCGGCCTGCAGTGAGCGAAGAAACGGTTGAACGCGTGCGGCCAGGTTTCACGCGTAGCCCGGGGAAGTCGACGAATGAAGCAAGCAGGGAGCTAAACGTACCACAGCCGACGGTTTGGAAAATCTTACGGAAAAGGCTACAGCAGAAGCCTTACCGTTTACAATTGCTACAAGCCCTGACACCCGATGACAAAGTCAAACGCTTTGAATTTTCGGCGCGGTTGCAACAGCTCATGGAAGAGGATGCGTTCAGTGCGAAACTTGTTTTCAGTGATGAAGCAACATTTTTTCTTAATGGTGAAGTGAACAGACACAGTGTGCGAATCTGGGCGGTAGAGAATCCTCACGCATTCGTGCAGCAAATTCTCAATGCACCAAAAGTTAACGTGTTTTGTGCAAGCTCACGGTTTAAAGTTTACGGCCCCTTTTTCTTCTGCGAAAAAAACATTACAGGACACGTGTATCTGGACATGCTGGAAAATTGGCTCATGCCACAACTGGAGACCGACAGCGCTGACTTCATCTTTCAACAGGATGGTGCTCCACCGCACTTCCATAATGATGTTCGGCATTTCTTAAACAGGAGATTGGAAAACCGATGGATCGGTCGTGGTGGAGATCATGATCAGATCATGATCAGCAATTCATGTCATGGCCTCCACGCTCTCCCGACTTAACCCCATGCGATTTCTTTCTGTGGGGTTACGTGAAAGATTCAGTGTTTAAACCTCCTCTACCAAGAAACGTGCCAGAACTGCGAGCTCGCATCAACGATGCTTTCGAACTCATTGATGGGGACATGCTGCTCCGAGTGTGGGAGGAAGTTGATTATCGGCTTGATGTCTGCCGAATCACTAAAGGGGCACATATCGAACTTTTGTGAATGCCTAAAAAAACTTTTTGAGTTTTTGTATGTGTGTGCAAAGCATTGTGAAAATATCTCAAATAATAAAGTTATTGTAGAGTTGTGTAATCGCTTCAATCATTTGTAAGAACCCTGTACATTGCGTGAACTTTTGGGTGGCAACTCGTATTACCGTGTACTGTCACCCGAGTCAGTTTCCGTCTTAACTAATGTACACCATGTACACTGAGGTGACAAAAATCGTGAGATACCTGCCAATATCGTGTCGGGCTTCCTTTTGCCCGGCCTAGTGCAGCGACTGAACTTGGCATGGACGCAACAAGCCGTTGGAATCCCCAGCAGAAATACTGCGTCACGATGCCTGTATAGCCGGTGCAGGATGTTGTGCACGCATACCTGTCGATTAGTGTTCCACAAATGTTCGATGGGATTGATGTCGGGCGATCTGGGTGGCCAAAGCACTCGCTCAAATTGTCCAGAATGTCAAAGCAGTCGCGACCAATTCTGGCTCGGTGACATGGCGCGTTGTCATCCACAGAAATTCCGTCATTGTTTCGGAATATGAAGTCTTTGAATGGCTGCAAGTAGTGTTCAGGTAGCCGAATGATCGGTTCATCTGAACCAAAGGAACCAGACCATTCCATGTAAACACCATGTAACTCTGCCAAAGCAGAGTTACTAAACACAGCCTTCCCAGATGGCTTCACAAAAGAAGACGAAGTAAATATTCCAGAATTCGAATAGAGAACAGCTGCCAACATGGGTAACGTAGAAGTAAATATACTCGGAGTAGGGAAGCAACTTAAATCACTTAATAAAAGCAAGTCTTCTGGTCCAGATTGTATACCACTTAGGTTCCTTTCGGAGTATGCTGATGCATTAGCTCCATACTTAACAATCATATACAACCGTTCGCTCGACGAAAGATCCGTACCCAAAGACTGGAAGGTTGCACAGGTCACAGCAATATTCAAGAAAGATAGTAGGAGTAATCCACTAAATTACGGGCCCATATCGTTAACGTCGATATGCATCAGGATTTTAGAACATATATTGTGTTCGAATATAATGAATTACCTCGAAGAAAACGGTCTACTGATCCACAGTCAACATGGGTTTAGAAACCATCGTTCCTGTGAAACACAACTAGCTCTTTATTCACATGAAGTGCTGAGTGCTACTGACGGGGGATTTCAGATCGATTGCGTATTTCTGGATTTGCGGAAGGCTTTTGACACTGTACCACACAAGCGCCTCGTAGTGAAATTGCGTGCTTATGGAATATCGTCTCAGTTATGTGACTGGATCTGTGATTTCCTGTCAGAGAGGTCACAGTTCGTAGTAATTGACGGAAAGTCATCGAGTAAAACAGAAGTGCTTTCAGGCGTTCCTCAAGGTAGTGTTATAGGCCTTTTGCTGTTCCTTGATTTGGGAGACAATCTGAGCAGCCACCTTCGGTTGTTTGCAGATGACGCTGTCGTTTATCGACTAATAAAGTCATCAGAAGATCCAAACAGACTGCAAAACGATTTAGAAGAAATATCGGAATGGTGCGAAAAGTGGCAGTTGACTTTAAATAAAGAAATTGTGAGGTCGTCCACATTAGCGCTAAAAGGAATTCGTTGAACTTCGGTTACCCGATATATCAGTCTAATCTAAAAGCCGTAAATTCAGCTAAATACCTAGGTATTACAATAACGAACAACTTAAATTGGAAGGTACACACAGAAAATGTTGTGGGGAAGGCTAACCAGAGACTGCGTTTTATTGGCAGCACGCTTAGAAAATGTAACAGACCTACTAAGGAGACTGCCTACACTACGCTTGTCCGTCCGGTTTTAGAATACTGCTGCGCGGTGTGGGATCCTTACCAGATACAATTGACGGAGTACATCGAAAAACTTCAGAGAAGGGCGGCACGTTTTGTATTATCGCGAAATATGGGAGAGAGTGTCACTGAAATGCTACAGGATTTGGGTTGGAAATCATTAAAAGAAAGTCGTTTTTCGTTGCGACGGAATCTTCTCACGAAATTCCTATCACCAACTTTCTCCTCCGAATGCGAAAATATTTTGTTGACACCGACCTACATAGGGAGGAACGATCACCACGATAAAGTAAGGGAAATCAGAGCTCGTACGGAAAGATATAGGTGTTTATTCTTTCCGCGCGCTATTCGAGATTGGAATAATAGAGAATTTTGAAGGTGGTTCGATGAACCCTCTGCTGGGCACTTGAATGTGATTTTCAGAGTATCCATGTAGATGTAGATGTAGATGTAGACAGAGCCGCCACCAGCTTGCACAGTGCATCGTTGACAACTTGGGTTCGTGGCTTCATGGGGTGTGCATCACACTCGATCCCTACCATCAGCTTTTACCAACCGAAATCGGGCCGCCTCTGACCAGACCACGATTTTCCAGTCGTATAGGATCCAATCGATACGGTCACGATTGCAGGAGAGGCGCTGCAGGCGATGTCGTACCGTTAGCAAAGGGACTCCGGTCGATCGTGTGCTGCCAAAGCCTACGTTCGTCGTACGTCACACATCGATTTTTATCGTTACTTCACACAGTGGTGCTTGTCTGTTAGCACTGACAACTCTACTCAAATTCAGCTGTCCTCGGTCATTAAGGGAAGGCGATCGGCCGCTGCGTTGTCCGTGGTGGAAAGTAGTGCCCGAAATCTAATATTCTCGGCACACTCTTGACACTGTGGATGTCGGAAAATTGACTGCCCTAAAGATTTCCGAAATGGAATGTCCGATGCGTCTAGCTCCAACTACCATTCCGCGTTCAAAGTCTGTTATTTCCCGTCGTCCCGTCATCATCACGTCGCAAACATTTTCAGATGAATCATCTGACAAGGGAACCTCCCCATCGCACCCCCCTCAGATTTGGTTATAAGTTGGCACAGTGGATAGGCCTTGAAAAACTGAACACAGATCAATCGAGAAAACAGGAAGAAGTTGTGTGGAACTATGAAAAACTAAGCAGTATGGGCTCAGGAGCGCCGTGGTCCCGTGGTTAGCGTGTGCAGTTGCGGAACTGTAGGTCCTTGGTTCAAGTCTTCCCTCGGGACAAAATTTTAATTTTTTATTTTCAGACGATTATCAAAGTTCAGGCACTCACGTATAATCAACTTCGCTCTCCAAAATTCCAGGACATGTTCAGTTTTGCTAGGACATATGCAGGATTTGACGGTCTACACACGGAAACATTTGAAAACGTTAAAAACATATGTTTTGACAGAGCACAGACAAAACTGTGCGACTGTGACTGTTGCATTCATTTGTTGCAGTTTATGTGACAAACTCTTACGTTTTCACACTTTTTTGGGAGTGATTATCACATCCACAAGAAAACCTAAATTGGGCAAGGTAGAAGAATCTTTTTACCCATTCGCCAAGTGTACAAGTTAGGTGGGTCGACAACATATTCCTGTCAGGTGACGCACATGCAGTCACCAGTGTCGTATAGAATATATCAGACGTGTTGTCCTGTGGAGGAATCGGTTGACCTATGACCTTGCAATCAAATGTTTTCGCTTTCCATTGGACAGGCACGTCCTTTCGGCTACTAATCGCACGGTTTTGCGGTGCGGTCGCAAAACACAGACACTAAACTTATTACAGTGGACAGAGACGTCAATGAACGAACGGACAGATCATAACTTTGCAAAAATTAAGAAAGTAAACTTTTCACTCTAGGGAAGATTTGAACTAAGAACCTGTCGTTCCGAAGTTGCTCTCGCTAACCACGGGACCACGGCGCTCCTGAACTCGGATTCTCCTAGATGTTGCCTAGCTTCCACATGGACTACTCAGTTTGTATATTTCGCTTAGTTTTTTCATACACTCCTGGAAATGGAAAAAAGAACACATTGACACCGGTGTGTCAGACCCACCATACTTGCTCCGGACACTGCGAGAGGGCTGTACAAGCAATGATCACACGCACGGCACAGCGGACACACCAGGAACCGCGGTGTTGGCCGTCGAATGGCGCTAGCTGCGCAGCATTTGTGCACCGCCGCCGTCAGTGTCAAGACAGTTTGCCGTGGCATACGGAGCTCCATCGCAGTCTTTAACACTGGTAGCATGCCGCGGCAGCGTGGACGTGAACCGTATGTGCAGTTGACGGACTTTGAGCGAGGGCGTATAGTGGGCATGCGGGAGGCTGGGTGGACGTACCGCCGAATTGCTCAACACGTGGGGCGTGAGGTCTCCACAGTACATCGATGTTGTCGCCAGTGGTCGGCGGAAGGTGCACGTGCCCGTCGACCTGGGACCGGACCGCAGCGACGCACGGATGCACGCCAAGACCGTAGGATCCTACGCAGTGCCGTAGGGGACCGCACCGCCACTTCCCAGCAAATTAGGGACACTGTTGCTCTTGGGGTATCGGCGAGGACCATTCGCAACCGTCTCCATGAAGCTGGGCTACGGTCCCGCACACCGTTAGGCCGTCTTCCGCTCACGCCCCAACATCGTGCAGCCCGCCTCCAGTGGTGTCGCGACAGGCGTGAATGGAGGGACGAATGGAGACGTGTCGTCTTCAGCGATGAGAGTCGCTTCTGCCTTGGTGCCAATGATGGTCGTATGCGTGTTTGGCGCCGTGCAGGTGAGCGCCACAATCAGGACTGCATACGACCGAGGCACACAGGGCCAACACCCGGCATCATGGTGTGGGGAGCGATCTCCTACACTGGCCGTACACCACTGGTGATCGTCGAGGGGACACTGAATAGTGCACGGTACATCCAAACCGTCATCGAACCCATCGTTCTACCATTCCTAGACCGGCAAGGGAACTTGCTGTTCCAACAGGACAATGCACGTCCGCATGTATCCCGTGCCACCCAACGTGCTCTAGAAGGTGTAAGTCAACTACCCTGGCCAGCAAGATCTCCGGATCTGTCCCCCATTGAGCATGTTTGGGACTGGATGAAGCGTCGTCTCACGCGGTCTGCACGTCCAGCACGAACGCTGGTCCAACTGAGGCGCCAGGTGGAAATGGCATGGCAAGCCGTTCCACAGGACTACATCCAGCATCTCTACGATCGTCTCCATGGGAGAATAGCAGCCTGCATTGCTGCGAAAGGTGGATATACACTGTACTAGTGCCGACATTGTGCATGCTCTGTTGCCTGTGTTTATGTGCCTGTGGTTCTGTCAGTGTGATCATGTGATGTATCTGACCCCAGGAATGTGTCAATAAAGTTTCCCCTTCCTGGGACAATGAATTCACGGTGTTCTTATTTCAATTTCCAGGAGTGTAGTTCCACACAACTTCTTCCTGTTCTCTCGAGTGATCTGTCTTCAGTTTTTCAAGGCCTATCCACTGTGCCAACTTATAACTAAATCTGAGGGGGTTGCGATGGGGAGGTTCCCTCGTGAGTACAAAAGATAGCCGCGTCAATACACTATCCCTGTATACCTTGTATAGGCGATAGTGCAGCCATTTGTATATGTGCTCATCGCGATCCCATGTCTTTTGTCGCCTCACTGTATATTTTTACCACATACGCGGGCTAACCGAGGGAAGTCCGGTAGGCAGTAATATCGTTTCTAAATACAGACATCACTGATACAAACATCCGAGTTGGTGGCTTCCAGACTTCAAGGAACTATCCAGCCGTCGGTGCTCCACGAGAAATGAAAACAACTGCCAGCAAGGCAGCTCGGTAGCACAATAACAATAATATTTTCACTTCTGACATACTCGGTGATATCGGGTTTCTTTCGCTACCTGTTAACCCGCTCCGAATCAATATCGACGGCCTCCTTACATGAAACTCATAAAATAGCTTTAGTAAACTTTCTGGCAGATTAAAACTGTGTGCCCGACCGAGACTCGAACTCGGGAACTTTGCCTTTCGCGGGCAAGTGCTCTACCAACTGAGCTACCGAAGCACGACTCACGCCCGGTACTCACAGCTTTACTTCTGCCAGTACCTCGTCTCCTACCTTCCAAACTTTACAGAAGCTCTCCTGCAGAAGGTTCGCAGGAGAGCTTCTGTAAAGTTTGGAAGGTAGGAGACGAGGTACTGGCAGAAGTAAAGCTGTGAGTACCGGGCGTGAGTCGTGCTTCGGTAGCTCAGTTGGTAGAGCACTTGCCCGCGAAAGGCAAAGGTCCCGAGTTCGAGTCTCGGTCGGGCACACAGTTTTAATCTGCCAGGAAGTTTCATATCAGCGCACACTCCGCTGCAGAGTGAAAATCTCATTCTGGCAGCTTTAGTAAAGATTGCATTTAGTTAGAAAAGATGTGACAATCAATCTTTTATATTGATAATGCGTGACATGACCACACTGAAGTACACACCGACCAGATATTTAAAATTTGTGGAATTCCAAACAGTCCTCTATTGTACAGTTTTTCCCGTTACTTTACGACTTGCTTCGATCTATGAGACCCAGCCACTGCTTCCCTTTCATGCCCCTCGACTCGTATATCTGCCATCTGGTTTGTGTACAGATTGTAAATAGCCTTTCGATCTATGAGATCATGACCAGATGTTCCTAAATTAGTAAACAAAAAATAAAAAAAAATTGACACACAATAAAACTGTAATTAAACGAACCACTGGTTGTGTAGCGTCGCGTTCAGCATACTTACAGTTGAGCTGGTCGCTATGTTAGCGGCAGAAGATTCCAGGAGGAGACTTTCGCAGAGCGACCGAAGGAAAATTTATTGGAAACAGATTTCTTTTGAATCAGTATTCTGACTGCCGTGATGCGGCACGCTGCCACTTACTATACTGTACCAATATCTCCAAATCATAGTAGCACCTACATCCTTCCTCCTCAGTTATTGGTGGGTGTATTCCAAAGTCTGCTTCTCCTACATCTTTTACCCTCTACAGCTCCCTCCACTACCACAGAAGTTATTCCCTGACGTCTTAACAGATGTCCTATCATCTTGTCCCTTCTTCTTGTCAGTAATTTCCATATTTTCCTTTCCTCACCCAAAGGCTGAAATTGGAATTGTGAAATAAATCATTTCAACAGACAACGGCGAATATCATGTCCTTCAAAAAATTGTTTTTACCTGTTGGTTATTGTATATATTGTACATTATCGGTCTTTCTCTATACCTTACACATATTATACGGAGAATTTCGAATATGTTGCACCATTTACGTTTTCGAACTCTCTTTCAAGGTCGACAGATCATATGATGTCTTTACATTTAAATCTACGTGATTACTCTGCTATTCACAATAAAGTGCCTGGCAGAGGGTTCAACAAACCACCTTCAAGCTGTCTGTCTACCGATCCATTATAGAACGGCGCGCGGGAAAAACGAGTACTTAAATTTTCCTGTGCGAGCCCTGATTTCTCTTATTTTATTTAATGGTCATTTCTCCTTATGTAGGTGAGTGCCAACAAAATGATTTCGCAATCGGAAGAGAAAACTGGTGTTTGAAATGTCATGAGAAGGTCCCGTTGCAACGAAAAACGCTTTTGTTTTAATGATTGGCACTCCACCGTATCATGTCTGTGACACTTTCTCCTCTATTTCGCGATAATACAAAACGAGCTGCCCTTCTTTGTACTTTTTCGATGTCATCCGTCAGTCCACTTTGATGCGGATCCCACACGCACAGCAATGCTCCAGAATAGGGCGGACAAGCGTGGTGTAAGCAGTCTCTTTAGTAGATCTGTTGCACGTTCTGAGTGTTCTGCCAATGAATTGCAGTCTTTGGTTTACTCTACCCACAATATTATCTACGTGATCGTTCCAATTTAGGGCATTTGTAATTGTAATCCCTAAGTGTTTAGCTGAATTTACAGCCTTCATATTCGTGTGACTTATCGCGTAATAGAAATTTAGCTGATTTCTTTTAGTACTCATGTGAATGGCTTCACAGTTCTCTTTATTCAAGGTCAATTGCCACTTTTAGCACCATACAGATATCTTATCTAAATCATTTTGCAGTTTGTTTTGATCATCTGATGACTTTACAAGAAGATAAATGACAGCATCATCTGCAAACAATCTAAGACGGCTATTGAGATTGTGTCCTATGTCGTTAATATAGATCAGGGACAATAGAGGGCCTATCACACTTGCTTGGGCAAAGCCGGATATTATTTCTGTTTTACTCGATGACTTTCCGTCTATTACTACGAACTGTGACCTTTCTGACAAGAAATCACGAATCCAGTCGCACAACTGAGGCGATATTCCATAGGCACGCAGTTCGGTTAGAAGCCGCTTGTGAGGAACGGTGTCGAAAGCCTTCTGGAAATCTATTTTTGTTATGTTGCCTCCATTATGAAGTGAAACGTCATAACTGCCACCCTAGTTGCTTTACTTTTCCTGAAGTCGAACTGGGCGTCATCTAACAGATTCTTTTTCATTGTTTTGTATATTCTGGTCAGCATCGTGAATGCATGAGATGTTAAGCTGATTTCTCGATAGTTTTCGCATTTGTCTGCTCTCGCTATCTTGAGGATTGCAAGGATGACAGAATTTCGATGTCCCCATTGCCATAGGTCCTACACACCAATGTGAATAATAGTTCACTTTCCACTTCTCGCTATGATTTTAGAAATTAAAAGGAAGGGTGGAAGTCTTCTCGAATCAGCGGGACACATCACGGAAAGAGACCATTCTGGTGGTGGTGGTGGTGGTGGTGGTGGTGGTGGTGGTGGTATGTTGGAAGAGTGTACAGAGCTTCACAAGTTGTTTCGTGATGGGAAGAATTCTGTTACGTTTCAGCGGTAAAAATTGCACGACCTTTTTACCGGCGGACGTGGTTCGCAATTCATTTTCATGGGCGAAAATGTCTGTTTGCATCGACCTACTATGATAGATGCAAGACCAAACACAACTCAGTACAAATTAACTACTAGGGCCATAAGGACCTACCACATTGCGATATCTGAATCCATCGCATGCTTCGCCTCAAGTGCTTGGGCTCACAGACTGAACATATAGACTAACAAGACAATTGCAGGACGAGGTCAGCTTAGTATACTCCTGAGAATGAGCTGAGGCTTCAACACCACGTCACTACAGGCACTTTGCGTTGAGATGGGGACCTGCCCTACAGACATAACAATACGTTACAGATGTGCACTTTACTGGCTTAAGAGGGACAGCCTCGATAAAGTCACCGAAATTACAGGAACCAACATTATGAACAAAACAGAAATGAAACAATGGATGTATCCGATCCGACAAAGGTCGCCGAGTACACTCTTTCTTTCCTGATGTACACGAAAGACTACAACTGAAACATGTCGACCCAAGCCGGGGGATGGTCCATTTGCTGACGGGCCACGGGACGTATCCGGTACATTTACACCGTATGGGACTAACTAACGATGAAGTGTGCGTATGCGGAGAAACTGGGACACCAGAACATGGCACACTGCTGTGAAACACGCTAACACAGGTGAGACCTATACAGAATGACAATGACATCGCCAGAATAATACGTAATTCCGATGACTGAGACAAAATAAATGGTATAGTCGATATTGTATCGAACACTCTGTACGAAGAATACAAGCGCCAAAACCCATATGGAAGGAGGCGTAGACAATCACAAACAACACAACAAACCACATGGGAGGACACAAACACGACCACAAATTCCGAAACCGAGGAAGGAACACTACGTGAACTTGACTCAGAAGAGATCGACATGTAAGGGACCAAAACCAACAGTGCATGACACTGCATGTCACAACACAGTCACAAACATCGTCACCGCATACCAAGACTGTAGTAAAATGGAATGTCGCTTGGGAGGAGAAAGCTCGAAGAAGTTTCATTCCGAGGCTCTTCCTCCCCAATGGCATCCTGCATGGTGTTTAAAGTATGCTGCACACAAGCAGTAATGTATTTCTCGTCTTATTGTGTGCAGACAGAAGTATATTCTCTTCTCTATTCAAAGCTACAACCAATGAATTTTATACATCAGAAATGTATTAAGTTATTTAAGGAATAATGCATTCAGCTAGCAATGACCTATATTCCATTTCTACTAACAAGTTACAAACGTAAGTGTATTTCCCATGTAAAGCTAAAATTCATGTATACCGTGTATGTTGTGCTCAATCAGCATTTAACCTGTGTAACCAGTGTAAACATACATTAGCACAAACCAGTGCATATGAGAATAGCTCGAGGTTGTACCGAGACCTTCTCGTCTGAAATAGGTAGAAATAGGCCATTATCAACCAACATTCTACTTAGACTGTATTACATATCCAAATACAGCTGGCTCTGAGCACTATGGGACTCAACATCTTAGGTCATAAGTCTCCTAGAACTTAGAACTACTTAAACCTAACTAACCTAAGGACATCACACACACCCATGCCCGAGGCAGGATTGGAACCTGCGACCGTAGCAGTCCCGCGGTTCCGGACTGCAGCGCCAGAACCGCTAGACCACCGCGGCCGGCTCCAAATACAGCATATCACTTCCCTCTACATACTGCAAATTACTTTCACCACGCTCATTGTGTTACATTTTACCTTTTTTATTTTTCTTTGACATTTGCATTATATAAATTATATTCTCATCAACTAGGTAGTAAAAAATATATAGGAACTATTTTAACAATTTTTAAGCATTCAATTCGCTGTAACCTCAGAGAAATGTTTCTTTATTATGTTCTTTATATTGTTAAGGAAAAAGCATAAACAACCGCATACCAATAAGATTGTAACAGTGAGAAGTCTTTGCTATTAGATTCAGAAGTATGCGACCTACCTTACATTTCAAGGCGGTGGGTTACTCTGACGTTGTTGATGTGGTCTTCAGTCCTGAGACTGGTTTGATGCAGCTCTCCATGCTACTCAATACTGTGCAAGCTTCTTCATCTGCTTAGTGTATTCATCTCTTGGTCTCCCTCTACGATTTTTTACCCTCCACGCTGTCCTCCAATACTAAATTGGTGATCTCTTGATGCCTCAGAACATGTCCTACCAACCGATCCCTTCTTCTGGTCAAGTTGTGCCACAAACTCCTCTTCTCCCCAATTCTATTGAATACCTCCTCATTAGTTATGTGATCTACCCATCTAATCTTCATCATTCTTCTGTAGCACCACATTTCGAAAGCTTCTATTCTCTTCTTGTCCAAGCTATTTATCGTCCATGCTTCACTTCCATACATGGCTACACTCCATACAATACTTTCAGAAACGACTTCCTGACATTTAAATCTATATTCGATGTTAACAAATTTCACTTCTTCAGAAACACTTTCCTTTCCATTGCCAGTCTAAATTTTATATCCTCCCTACTTCGACCATCCCACGTTATTTTGCTCCCCAAATAGCAAAACTCCTTCACTACTTTAAGGGCCTCATTTCCTAATCTAATTCCCTCAGCATCACCCGACTTAATTCGACTACATTCCATTATCCTCGTTTTGCTTTTGTTCATATCCTCCTTTCAAGACACTATCCATTCCGTTCAACTGTTCTTCCAAGTCCTTTGCTGTCTCTGACAGAATTACAATGTCATCGGCGAACCTCAAAGTTTTTATTTCTTCTCCATGGATTTTAATACCTACTCTGAACTTTTCTTTTGTTTCCTTTACTGCTTGCTCAATATACGGATTGAATAACATCAGGGAAAAGCTACAATCCTGTCTCACTCCCTTCCCAACCACTGCTTCCCTTTCAGGCCCCTCGACTCTTATAACGGCCATCTGGTGTCTGTACAAATTGTAAATAACTTTTCGCTGCCTGTATTTTAACCCTGCCGCCTTTAGAATTTGAAAGAGAGTATTCCAGTCAACATTGTCAAAAGCTTTCTCTAAGTCTACAAATGCTAGAAACGTAGGTTTGCCTTCCTTAATCTAGCTACTAAGATAAGTCGCAGGGTCAGTACTGCCTCACGTGTTCCAATATTTCTACGGAATCCAAACTGATTTTCCCCGAGGTCGGCTTCTAGCAGTTTTTCCATTCGTCTGTAAAGAATTCGCGTTAGTATTTTGCAGCTGTGACTTATTAAACTGATAGTTCGGTAATTTTCACATCTGTCAACACCTGCTTTCTTTGGGATTTGAATTACTGGTTACTCTGTACTGTTGATGAAAGAAATAAATAAGTAATTTGATGGATAAATCTCTGAGAGGTGCAGGTATCCATCACACGGACTTTACAGCAAGGTTCACGAGTCTAAATCCTGCACTGCAGAAGTAGGACAGAAAAACGACACGGAAAGTGTTCCCATTCTGTCTCGGTCGTTACAACTGCCGTCGCATGGGAATCAGCCCCCTCCAGTGGAGTAACGAACGAGTGTCAAAACCCGCGTGCGATGAGACCGGGTCACCGATGCTTTGTAGCTCAGAGCGCTGTGTTCGGGGTAGCCGCGAGTGGGAGCTGCATAATGCGAGCTGTCGTGTCAGCCAGGCGCCCAACACCGAATCCCAGGTGTCGAGTCACGCGACCAGTTCCACGTAAAGACGCGGGTCAGTCGGTCTCCTACGTCAGTCTGACAAAGAGAGGCCGCGACGTTCCGATCGCAGATTTACGTCAAACTCTGTACACTTTTAATAGTCCATTAGGACAGCGTAATGTGCAGTTAGGAAGACGTACTACTTAGGCGATTTCGAAAAATTGCAAGAGAAATCTTACACGTCAGCATGTACCGGTGCGTTGCGACCCTGAGCATCAGCTGACGGCGATCATGTGAATAGCGTTCAAGCTCTGTAATCGGTGGGTCGCTGGATCGCATCCCGCTAGGGTGCTTTTTTTAGATTTATATTGCTTTCAGTATTAGTCATATTATTTCATAAGTGTATTACATTTGGAAGGTAATATGATGAAAAAGCATTTGTATTTGAAAGAACTTTTATTGAATTTCCATATTTATTTCGCAGTTTACTAATTTGTATTATTACAACAAATACACTGCTGGCCATTAAAATTGCCACACAAGGAAGAAATGCAGATGATAAACGGGTATTCATTGGACAAATATATTATACTAGAACTGAAATTTGATTACATTTTTACGCATTTGGGTGCATAGATCCTGAGAAATCAGTACCCAGAACAACCACCTCTGGCCGTAATAAAGGTCTTGATGCGCCTGGGCATTGAGTCAAAGAGAGCTTGGATGACGTGTACAGGTACAGCTGCCCATGCAGCTTCAACACGATACGACAGTTCATCAAGAGTATTGACTGGCGTATTGTGACGAGCCAGTTGCTCGGCCACCATTGACCAGACGTTTTCAGTTGGTGAGAAATCTGGAGAATGTGCTGGAAGGGCAGCAGTCGAACATTTTCTGTATCCAGAAAGGCCCGTACATGACCTGCAACATGCGGTCGTGCATTATCCTGCTGAAGTGTAGGGTTTCGCAGGGATCGAGTGAAGGGTAGATCCACGGGTCGTAACACATCTGAAATGTAACATCCACTGTTCAAAGTGACGTCAACGGGAACAAGAGGTGACCGAGACGTGTAACCAATGGCACCCCCTACCATCACGCCGGGTGATACGCCAGTATGACGATGACGACTACACGCTTCCAATGTGCGTTCACCGCGATGTCGCCAAGCACGGATGCGACCATTATGATACTGTAAACAGAACCTGGATTCATCCGAAAAAATGACGTTTTGCTATTCGTGCACCCAGGTTCGTCGTTGAGTACACCATCAAAGGCGCTCCTGTCTGTGATGCAGCGTCAAGGGTAACCGCAACCGTGGTCTCCGAGCTGATAGTCCATGCTGCTGCAAACGTAGTCGAACTGTTCGTGCAGATGGTTGTTGTCTTGAAAACGTCCCCATATGTTGACTCCGCGATCGAGACGTGGCTGCACGATCCGTTACAGCCATGCGGATAAGATGCCTGTTATCTCGACTGCTAGTGATACGAGGCCGTTGGGATCCAGCACGACGTTCCGTATTACCCTCCTGAACCCACCGATTCCATATTCTGGTAACAGTCATTGGATCTCGACCAAGCAGCAATGTCGCGATACCATAAACCGCAATCGCGATAGGCTACAATCTGACCTTTATCAAAGTCGGAAACGTGATGGTACGCATTTCTCCTCCTCACACGAGGCATCACAACAACGTTTCACCAGGGAACGCCGGTCAGCTGCTGTTTATGTATGAGAAATCGGTTGGAAACGTTCTATATGTCAGCCCGTTGTAGGTGTCGCCACCGACACCAACCTTGTGTGAATGCTCTGAAAAGCTAATCATTTGCATATCACAGCAGCTACTTCCTGTCGTTTAAATTTCGCGTCCGTAGCACGTCATATTCGTGGTGTAGCAATTTTAATGGCCAGTAGTGAATTATGCGGCCTTTATTTCTGTAGGCAAGTTAAAATTTTTATCAAGAGCTTTCAGACTTGTTCACATGTGACCGACAACGAACGAGAAATTGCTTGTGGTGAAAATGCTGTTAAAATACGTGGGGGGGGGTCAAATGAAAACCTTAAATTTGTAATAACAAATCGAAATTTCGCGCCGTTATACTGTAAGTTGGTGAGCGTGCTACAAACAGCGTGCAGAATGGCCTGTAGGTGGCAGCATAGTGCAGATGCACACATACCGTCGCAGTATCAGCGTAAAGATGGCCGCCCCAGTTGCTACTTGCACCAGGGAAGAACAGCGTTCTGGTGTTCGGTTTTTGCGTAGAGAAGGTTTGAAACCTATTGAAATTCATCGACGAATGAAAGGTCAGTACGGTGATGTATGTTTGTTACAGCAGCAAGTCTACGAATGGAGTAGGAAGTTCGCATATGGTGTGACTGCAGTGAAAGATGCTCCTCGTCCAGGTCAGGCACAACGAGTTGTGACTCCACAGAACATTGCAGCAGTTGAAGCCTTAGTGAAGGAAAACCGCCGAGTGACACTGAATGACATTGCAGCATGTTTACAGATTTAGTCGTGGGTCAGCACACCACGCTGTGCATGATGTGCTCTAGTTCACGAAGTGTCTGCAAGATGGGTGCCACGGCAGCTGACTCCTGAAATGAGAGAACGGCTTGTTGATGCTTGTGAAGAACTTCTTCGGCGCTTTGAACGAGAAGGTGATGGCTTCCTTACAAGGATCGTTACTGGGGATGAAACCTGGGTTCACTTCCACCAACCGGAATCGAAGAGAGCGAGCAAGGAATGGCGCCATTCTTTATCACCAAAACCAAAGAAGTTTCGAACAGAACCATCAGCAGGGAAGGTTATGCTGACTCTCTTTTGCGACGAGAAAGGCGTCATTTTGGAGCATTACATGCTGAGAGGGACCACTGTCGCTAGTGCATCACACACAGATCTCCTAAAAAATCATCTGCGGCCTGCAGTTAAATCAAAGCGACGTGGATTGCTGTCAGCAGGTGTCCTTTTGAAACATGGCAATGTAAGGTCTCATACTGCCCGTACAACAGTTGCAACAGTCATAGACCTGCATTTTGACTGTCTTCCTCATCCACCAAACTCACCAGACCTTGCCCCAAGTGATTTCCATATGTTTGGACCACTCAAAGACGCAATGGGAGGAAAGAAGTTCCGTTCTGATGAAGAGCTACGCCATGAGTGGTTGCACAGACTACCAAAAGAATTTTTTCCTAAAGGAATTTATGCACTTTGTAATCGCTGGAGGACTTTCATTGAGCTTGGGGGAGATTATGTTGAAAAGTGATACAGCTTTGTACCACTTCTGCACAATAATAATACTTAAAAAAATATTTAAGGTTTTCATTTGACTCACCCTCGTACATTCAATCGTACATCACTAATTTTCGGCACCGATATTTACACAAAATGTGTCGTTATGCGTCGGAAGGAAGAACAAAATTTCTTCTAAATATCAACGGGGTGTGTTTTTGCTTACCTCCGAATATACCTTGTGCATGCGTTCATTCGATGTAGTAGATGCCATTTCAATTAATGTTTTCCGTGTCTGTGTGAGAAGCATCGCCTGCAACTTGTAATGTCGAAAGTACATCCGATTACTAATCGTACACTACACTCATATTCTCCCGTACTGTAACTCACTCCATTGTTAAATAAAGTTATTCACACCTTTATTTATCGATATTTGACCTGGGCTTTCCAAGTCAGTCCCTCATCCGAGAAAACTGCCAATGTCTGCAGATCGAAGCGTCCACGTGTAAATCAGTTCCCGGTACATTACCCGATGGCACTTGTAAGATATTTCGGAAATCACGGTAGGCATACATTTTGAGGAGAAAGCTTGCGTGTTTGGTCGTTTACTTGTCGATGGCTATAAATATATTTGTTGTGATAATGAAAATTAGCAAACAACCAAATAACTTTGGTGGCTCAATAAAAGTTCACGAAATACACTTATCTTATAATCACATTAACTTTAAAATGTAGTGTGTATGAAATTGTTATACAAAGTTGTCAAACAAACTTGTTACATGACTAGTGTTGAAAAAAAAATCAGTTACAAACATGAGCGGGACTCGATCCAGAAATCACGTTGCGGCTGGCCCTTCTTAGTATTACGTACTGCCTGTGATGAAAGGCAAGCAAGCAGGGAACGAAGGGCGTATAGGGTGAAGCGTCCCGTCCACATCCAGGTCATCGGGGAGCAAACACGCGCTCCAACTACAAAAGGAAGGACGAACGCCAGCGTCCGCGTCCTTTGTGAAGGATGTGAGATTTTAAATTACGTCAACCCGAGTAACATTTTGCGCGAGTGCAATGAATACCCACAGACGTGTCACGGAGATTAACAGGAGAACACTGCTTCTGTAGTGCACCCATTTTTTGTGCTTCACGTTTTGCATTTCACGACTGTTACTTGTAACGATGATAAACAACTCCCCCAAAGCTTCGTGTTTTGCGAACAGCACTTACAATTACCACAAGCCGGCGCAAATTAATTGACTGCGTGCTGGTTCCCTGTGGATTCATATGTTAGAAATTGTAGGGAAAGGACGAACGACTTGTATTCTCTACATGAAGTCATCTTTATTAACAGAATTCTTAAAATATTGAACTACTCAATGCGTATTAACTGCTAAAACTACTATCAGTCTTTACTAAACTACTATCAGTCTTCATTAAAACCGTTAGTTAGAGAGATCTTCTTGCATTGAAGACTCGATTTTTTTTTTTTTTTTCAGGCCAACCTGACATGATATATTAAAATTTTCTTTCTGAGCCTTGTGTATCCATACAGCATGTAAACAGCCGTGTATGAAAGATGATTTCGAATCGAAGTTTGCTGTATTTTTACTAGCTAAAGGTCAAGTGGTTATATATATTTCTTAGGTTGTCGTTAATTCTGGATTAGTGTGTAAATACGAGGGCAGTTCAATAAGTAATGCAACACATTTTCTTTCTGAAATAGGGGTTGTTTTATTCAGCATTGAAATACACCAGGTTATTCCCCAATCTTTTAGCTACACAACACTATTTTTCAACGTAATCTCCATTCAATGCTACGGCCTTACGCCACCTTGAAATGAGGGCCTGTATGCCTGCACGGTACCATTCCACTGGTCGATGTCGGAGCCAACGTCGTACTGCATCAATAACTTCTTCACCATCCGCGTAGTGCCTCCCACGGATTGCGTCCTTCATTGGGCCAAACATATGGAAATCCGACGGTGCGAGATCGGGGCTGTAGGGTGAATGAGGAAGAACAGTCCACTGAAGTTTTGTGAGCTCCTCTCGGGTGCGAAGACTTGTGTGAGGTCTTGCGTTGTCATCAAGAAGGAGAAGTTCGTTCAGATTTTTGTGCCTACAAACACGCTGAAGCCGTTTCTTCAATTTCTGAGCCGGCCGAAGTGGCCGTGCGGTTAAAGGCGCTGCAGTCTGGAACCGCAAGACCGCTACGGTCGCAGGTTCGAATCCTGCCTCGGGCATGGATGTTTGTGGTGTCCTTAGGTTAGTTAGGTTTAACTAGTTCTAAGTTCTAGGGGACTAATGACCTCAGCAGTTGAGTCCCATAGTGCTCAGAGCCATTTGAACCATTTTCAATTTCTGAAGAGTAGTACAATACACTTCAGAGTTGATCGTTTGACCATGGGGAAGGACATCGAACAGAATAACCCCTTCAGCGTCCCAGAAGACTGTAACCATGACTTTACCGGCTGAGGGTATGGCTTTAAACTTTTTCTTGGTAGGGGAGTGGGTGTGGCGCCACTCCATTGATTGCCGTTTTGTTTCAGGTTCGTTGTGATGAACCCATGTTTCATCGCCTGTAACAATCTTTGACAAGAAATTGTCACCCTCAGCCACATGACGAGCAAGCAATTCCGCACAGATGGTTCTCCTTTGCTCTTTATGGTGTTCGGTTAGACAACGAGGGACCCAGCGGGAACAAACCTTTGAATATCCCAACTGGTGAACAATTGTGACAGCACTACTAACAGAGATGTCAAGTTGAGCACTGAGTTGTTTGATGGTGATCCGTCGATCATCTCGAACGAGTGTGTTCGCACGCTCCGCCATTGCAGGAGTCACAGCTGTGCACGGCCGGCCCGCACGCGGGAGATCAGACAGTCTTGCTTGACCTTGCGGCGATGAAGACACACGCTTTGCCCAACGACTCACCGTGCTTTTGTCCACTGCCAGATCACCGTAGACATTCTGCAAGCGCCTATGAATATCTGAGATGCCCTGGTTTTCCGCCAAAAGAAACTCGATCACTGCCCGTTGTTTGCAACGCACATCCGTTACAGACGCCATTTTAACAGCTCCGTACAGCGCTGCCACCTGTCGGAAGTCAATGAAACTGTACGAGACGAAGCGGGAATGTTTGAAAATGTTCCACAAGAAATTTCCAGTTTTTTCAACCAAAATTGGCCGAGAAAAAAAATGTGTTGCATTACTTATTGAACTGCCCTCGTAGTTGTATGTAGGCCTGTAGCTAAAACTCTTTTAAGTCGCCTTAGAAAAGACGACGTAAAGTAATTTCAGCTGTTTGCTATACCTAAGCAAGTCGAGGAAAATTTTGTTCTCCTATACACGAGGATGCTACTCAGAATTTTATAAAAGCACTTGTGTTTCGGTAATGGACTTCTGTTATATTCACTTTTTGCGAGAAGCATTTCGACACTTGGATGTACTCTAGTTGTCCAGCTGTTTACCAAATCTGTCAGCTGTTCATCCATTTTACCCTAGTTGGTGTTCCTCCGGTTCGGTTGTTTCATGGTTAAACTTCAGTCTTGCTATTTAGGTGGAGAAATTGTTGGATCGTATTTGCCTTGTTGGGATATTTGGGTGTAGCTCTTGCCAGGTATTACGTCCTTTGTAAGTTGTGAATACACTGGTCATAATTGCCTGTTACACAGTGCTGGTCGTCAGACCAGTGATCATGAAGTCGGAGCTGGAGCGCATGCCTTCTGAGTATTCAAAAGTTTCTGGACTATCAGTGGATTGTGACCTCGACACATATTCCTTCTCTTTTTGAAATAAACTGCTACAGTTCCATGCTCTCACCCAGTGAAGAAAACAAGACCTTGCCTAATGTGGGGCAAGATTTCACTCGATTCAGGAACATCGTAGTTGATAACACGTCGTTGTTAACGGGTCGAAACAGCCAGATGTGAAAGTAAAGGGAGTGAAATGAAAATGCGACGTGACGGATAAAATAATATTGCACGTTCTTCTGCTGTCTCTCGGAGGAGACCAAGATATGCGACTGTACGGATAGAAATGTACTTCGTAAATCTTGTCGACCCAACAAGTTATTGTTAATTAAATAACTCGTGAGCCATTACGTGCCTCAGCATGAATAATGCATAGTAAAGCAAGAAAAATACTGTTTATAGGTCCTCCGCAATTCGTGTTTGCCTTTCTTTCCCTATCATATAGGGATCGACCAAAGCCTCTACCGCATTAACCATGAAGAAATTCAGTTACGTGTTCAATACATGCGAGCAGGAATTTGCGGAGATATAATGTTTACTGCTCATAGCGTTTTGAAGTTTAACAGACGGAGTTTATTTCAGAAGTTAAGTACCACTTATCACAATTAATAATTGGTCATTTGTGCCGTAATAATCGCATGAGCGAGGGCTTAAATAAACTGAACTGTATCACATGTTCTCGTAAACTTTCGACAATTCACACAAAATAATTTAAATTTCTTTAACACAAGTGTAAAGTTAAAGTTCCATAGTTGTTAACTAACAAAATTCCAGGTGCAGCTCACTCTCACAATTAACCACGGAAAAGTTTTTAAAGCTTCGACTGGATCGTCTAAGCGAAAAATATTCCAACTCCACGTGTAGAAAATATTTTAGAATATTCGTTGTTGTCACACACGAATATGACAGGTCCCCAGTGCAACCACTTCGCCCGATGCGTAGCATTTTTGTGTCATTATGTTACAAAAAAAATAAGTAATTAAAACTAATTAAACTTACTCATCCCTGATATTATCTACTTAGTATTGCTGCCGCTACTTTCAAAATTTGGTATCATATTTACAAAAAAAAAAAAGTTTTTATATGCGGAATGTACATTGCGGTCTGTAATCCAAAACAGATGACATTTACAAAAAAATAAAATAAATAAATAAATAAATAAAATTGTGTTGTTATGACAGTTCTGCGGCTCTCACTGATGGCTATACACAGACAGTACGTTTGTAATAATCGCTTGAGGCATTACCGAGGTATTAGTTTTTAAAGGACATTATATACATACAAATTTAGCATGAAATAACTTAAAAACTACACTTCGTATCGAGGCGGGCTTTCATCCACAAACTCTTCTTAACTTTGTCTTTGTAACGTGTTACTGGCTTCCATGTAACTCATCGGATTTAGTTTTTATTAAATTTTGTCTCATTTGATATATGTTGTGGCTAGTCAACTCAACTACAGCGGATACCCCTCCAAGTTTTGCGCTAACGGCTGGGTTTTCCCCACCACGCTGTCACAGCCACCGTCTACCTGACTTGCAGTCTAATACTCAGAATATCTGCCAATCACCGCGCCTCGCAGGGTGACGCCTCTATTGACGGCAACGCAAGACTATAGTGCGGCCACTGGTTCGGCCTATCCGCCGCCTAAGCCGTCAAAAACACACGCCCGTGTCAACCGCGGGCGCGTGGCGACGACTCGCTTAAAAGTTACTCCTAACCAGTTCCGGAATGTACCGTCTCAGGAGGTTAGCACAGTAGACGAGGTTGTGACGGACCACATCAAACCAGTCAGAGAACTGATGACAGAAAAAACTGTTAAAGAGGGTGATCAAAAAGTGCCGGCGGGGGTGGCCGAGCGGTTCTAGGCGCTACAGTCTGGAATTGCGCGACCGCTACGGTCGTAGGTTCGAATCCTGCCTCGGGCATGGATGTGTGTGATGTCCTTAGGTTAGTTCGGTTTAAGGAGTTCTAAGTTCTAGAGGACTGATGACCTCAGAAGTTAAGTCCCATAGTGCTCATGAGCCATTTCAACCATTTGATCAAAAAGTCAGTATAAATTTGAAAACCGAATAAATCACGGAGTAATGTCGATAGAGAGGTACAAATTGACACACATGCTTGGAATGAGATGGGGTTTTATTAGAACCAAAAAAATACGAAAGTTCCAAAAATGTCCGACAGATGGCGCTTCATCTGATCAGAATAGCAATAATTAGCATAACAAAGTAAGACAAAGCAAAGATGATGTTCTTTACAGGAAATTCTCAGTATGTCCACCATCATTCCTTAACAATAGCTGTAGTCGAGGAATAATGTTGTGGACAGCACTGTAAAGCATGTCAGGAGTTATGGTGAGGCATTGGCGTCGGATGTTGTCTTTCAGCATCCCTAGAGATGTCGGTCGATCACGATACACTTGCGACTTCAGGTAACCCCAAAGCCAATAATCGCACGGACTGAGGTCTGGGGACCTGGGAGGCCAAGCATGACGAAAGTGGCGGCTGAGCACACGATCATCACCAAACGACGCGCGCGAGAGATCTTTCACGCGGCTAGCAATATGGGGTGGAGCGCCATCCTGCACAAACATCGTACGTTCCAGCAGGTGTTTATCAGCCAGGCTGGGGATGATGCGATTCTGTAACATATCGGCGTACCTCTCATCCATCACGGTAGCAGTTTTGCTGTCCAGCGCCATCTGTCGGACATTTTGTAAACTTTGTCTTTTCTTTTATTCTACTCGTAATAAAACCCCATGTCATTCCAAGCATGTGTCAATTTTTACCTCTCTGTCTACATTATTCCGTGGTTTATTAAGTTTTCAAATTTATACTGACTTTTTGATCACCCGGTATATAAAATATCTAATACAGGGTTTCCGGGCTAGTGGTATATACAAACAATGCTTAAACGAAAGAACTTGACATTTTGTGTTGTATAAACACGCAATCGATAGAGACACTCTCCAAGATGTGATCCTCATCATTTGACGAACAGTTTTGAGTCACTTGGCGCATGCGCACCAGTGGCAGGGCACAGCTATCTCGACATGTTGGCGAGGTATGCAGTTCCACAGGTGCCTCCCGACGTCATTTTCCAGGAGTATGGTGCACCCTCCTCCGCCCCCCCCCCCGCCCTATCATGGTGATGTTGCCACATCTCTCCAAGGGGGGTGGGGGGGGGGGTTGTCATTGCCTGCCCCCTCGGTCTCCCGATCTGATTCCGCCGGCTTTCAGTCCATGGAGGTTTATTAAGGACACTGTTTACACAGCAAGGGTTCGAGATCTGGTACATTTGAGAAAACTGATGTACGCTACTATGAAAAATCCGCCTCGGTTGCACAAACTACCTGGTGTTTACCTAGGTTTCAGCGTGGGTTACAACGCCTTCTTCAGAACAAATATACAACAGCTTGCCTAAATAGGCATAGTAAAAGGCTAAAATCAACACCTACAGCGGCAAGACCCCATGAAAATTTTTTACAAATACACGGTACATACGTACCAAGTCAATCATATACTTATCTCAACCCTGTATGTGCTGCGTCGCCCCGGCCTACGTAAGGAGAGCCTGTGGCCATCGTACGTTGGCTGGGGTTGAGATAAGTATATAATTGACTTGGTACATATGTACCGTGTATTTGTAAAATTTTTCATGGGGTTTTGCCGCTGTAGGTGTTGATTTTAGCCTTTGACTATGCCTATTTAGGAAAGCTGCTTTATATTTCTTCTGAAGAAGGCGTGCTTACCCATGCTGAAACCTAGGTAAACACCAGGTAGTTGGTGCAGTCGAGACGGATTTTTCATAATTATTTCGATACTTAAGATTGCTGACGCGCTGCAATGCTCAAAGTTCTTAGAAACCATAACACCTGTCTTGCTTAGGAATATGTGGCGAGAAGTGGACAATAGTTTCGATCTCTGTCGAGCTACAAACGGTGCCCATGTTGAACTTTACCAACGTGTACAAAAATGTTTCATGTCCTGTGTACAGTGTTGGACAAATAGTTATAAACCTTAATAGGTACTGAAATAAACATCGTTTTGTACAGCTCTAGCCCGGACACGCTGTACATACGAGGTGTATAAAGTCGGAATTTCCCTGAGGCTGGTAGCGGATGATGCAGTCGTATATAGCGAAATAGCAAACGCCACAAGTGCATGGAGACCTCCGGAGTATTGATGATTCACGCAGGGACTAGCAGTTGGCAGTTATCTAAAATAAATATGACGTATTGAGCTTAAGTAAGCCGCAAGACCTGTGATCCTTTAAACTACGCATTTGACGACGAATTACTGTACACAGTAATGACTACTGAAAGTTTAACACTGAGAATGTTGATTGTGACATGGACCTACAAATTGCTGTTTGACGCAGTAGTTTCCCGATTGTCATTAGCCATACTTCCTGTGTCACATGTGTTACTTGTGTATTAAAGTTAAAGAATTGAAGTCACAAGAAAGAGTTCATCTACATGACTACTGTACAACTTACACTTAAGTGCCTGGAAGAGGGTTCTTAGAACCTCCTAGTCCATCACTTTGGCATTTGTTCTTCATTCGAATCCTGGAATATTTACTTCGTCTCCTTCGGAAAGGAATTTAGGAAACCCATGTTTAATAACTCCATTTTAGTGGTGCTGTTATCGGTAATATTATCATTAGCATCGCGCATTTGAAGTATTGATTGTGCCTTGCTGCTGGTGTGCTTTACATACAACCAGAATCTGTTTGGATTTTCTGTCAGATTTCGAGACGGAATTTTTACTCACTAACCGTCACGTGACATGGCGTTTGTGTATCGGTGTGTGCGAGAGATTTGAAGAGTGGCAATAAACAATTAATAGTTCAAAAAACACTGCATGCTGTCTCACCTCCATTTGAAGTTAGGCTTTTTGAGTTTTGTGATTCTGTGCCAAAATGAAACTGTTGTAAAACTTACATGTCTACAACAAATTGAAATTTAGTAAAAAAACCGTTTATCTCGAATCACTCCATTAGATGTAGTGGGCGGTGCATTGCCGAAAGATATCTAGTGCGCCGCTGTTTGAAAATTCAGTCCCGTGTGTTTCCACACTTAAAATGAAGTTCTATTTTAAAGAACTGGAAGGAAAATCAGCATTCGCCGTATTTTGTTGTTTTATTATCAGCAAAATCGATTTTCGGTCACTTAGTGACCATCCTCAGTGCTGTAATATACAATTAAAATTGGTAGGCACCGGTATCAAGCTATAACCACAAGCTTAGAGCGATCGCATCCTCAGTGCTGTAATATACAATTAAAATTGGTAGGCACTGGTATCAAGCTATAACCACAAGCTTAGTGCGATCGCTCTAAGCTTGTGGTTATAGCATGATACCAGTGTCTACCAATTTTAATTGTATATTACAGCACTGAGGATGGTCACTAAGTGACCGAAAATCGATTTTGCTGATAATAAAACAACAAAATACGGCCAATGCTGATTTTCCTTCCAATTCTATCCACTGTTTGGTCGTGGTGCACACAACACGCCATGGAGTCGCCAATCAATAAATTTTAAAGAACACTAGAATCAGCTATAATACTTGCATCAGTTGTAGAGGTGACTGTTTCCTTCTTGCTTTACTACATTAGTTGTACACAAGTAGAATGAAATTGGATCCAGGATTGAACCGTGTGGGTTTATACTGTATTACCAGTTTGCATGGCCGCCCATCTCTGCAGTATTAATTCTTTAATGCTCTTCCAATTTACAGAAAACAGGACACTTGTGTGATGCTTACATCGTTTTCCGAGAGGACGGCTTCCTTATTGTGCTAATAGTTTGCTGTAGATATGGTGAGAGTAAAGTTGGACCTTGGACTGAGCCGCGCGGGCGCCCGCCCCTGTTGCAGGCTACTACCAGCCGGCAGGGCCGCTCATCTCCGCGGCGCACCACGCTCCGCCCCCGGGCCCCGCGGCGCTCGCCGCCGCCGCAGCCGCAGCCGCCGCCGCCTCCAGCAAGGCGCCGCCCCCGCAGCAGCACGCGGCGCTGCCCCCGACGCCCACGCCGCCGCCGCCATCCGCCGCCGCCGCAACCGCCGCCTCCTCCACTTCCAACAGGTCAGTACATTTTAAGACAGATTAATTTGGTAATTGATGTGAGAAGAAGTTTAAAACAAGACGGTGTACCCTCTAAGACAAAAAAAATATGCGCCACGAAGGAATTATCCCAATGGGACGGTAATCGGTAGGTAGGATGCAATGGACAGACAAGTAAATGATTACAGTTACAGAAAAAAATTGGCGATTTATTGCAGAGAGAGAGAGAGAGAGAGAGAGAGAGAGAGAGAGAGAGAGAGAGAGAGAGAGAGAGAGCGCTTGACAAAAGCTAGTCAATAAGGCGCTGGTGCACCTCCGACCCTTACGGAAGCAGCTACTCAACTTGGCGTTGATTAATAGAGTTGTTCGTTGTCGTCCTGAGGGATATCGAGCCAGATTTCGTCCAGTTGGTGCGTTATATCCTGAGGTGTTTGTAGATTTTTGCCCATAATGGTCCAAACATTGCCAGTTGGGAAGAGATCCAGCGACGATCCTGGCTGAGGTAGGGTTTGGCCAACACGAAAACAAGTCGAAATTCTCGCAGCAGTATGTCAAGATGCTCTCTGCTCCGTTTTGTTGCCCTTAACGGCAGGCCATCCTGGGCTTACATTTCAGCAAGATAACGGCCGTCCGCATACAGCAAGAGTTTCTTAGCGCTTGCCAGACCCTATCGTCGCCCGCAAGGTCGCTGGGTCTCTCCCCAGTTGAGAACGTTCGGAGCTGTACGGACTGGGCTCTCCTACGAGCTCGGGATTTCGACGCTCCAGCCCGCCAACTGGACAGAATTTGGCACGACCACACTCACGAGGACTCGGAACAACTCTGCCAGTCAACGCCAAGCCGAATAGCTGTTTGTAGGGACCAACACATTATTACCTTGCTCACTTTGAGAAGCTCTTTCTCTTGAATCAATCATCCAGTTTTTCTGTAACTGTAATCATTTATTTGTCAGTACATGTACATTGAATCTACTGATTTCCCGCCCATTCGGACAATTCCTTCGTGATGCGTCATTTATTTGTCTTCGAGTGTACATAACAGAGAGCTCTGCTTATAATATTCGAAGTAAGTTAAAGAGCAATCGGCAAAATTACATTGAAAGTATTTCAACAAAACAGTCTTGATGGTAAGTAAGTATGTTGTATATAATTCGTTTGGTGATCGTTCTCCTCCTTTTATAAGAGCTTCATGAGACTTTTTTTATGTAAACGAGAGTATTACATATCGTTAGTGGTTGAGGAATTAATACAGTCACATAAGCAAAATAACGTAAAGTCAGTTGCTGGTATGCGCTTGGCGACAACAGGAATTGGTGACGTGGAGCAGGCCGCTCTGAAAACGCATGGAACCTGCTTACTGGAGCTCAGTCGCTCCTGGTCCTGTAGCGAAAGCTACGCCCAATGCCTCCTGCATAAGTCAACAACAGCTGTTGCAGAGAACCGTTTGTAAACGTGTGTTGTTATAAAGTCATAAAAAAACAAGTCAGTATTTTATGAATACACATAAAACACATGCATTACAAAATGTTCTTAAATAGATACGAGTGTGTCACCCAATGAGAATGGCTTCTTTCAATGTACGAGGGTTGTCCAGAAAGTAAATTCTGATCGGTCGCGAAATGGACACCACAGTGATAACCCAATGAAGCTTTGCAAAAATGTGTTGAGTAGTGTTTCTAGTACACTACTGGCCATTAAAATTGCTACACCACGAAGATGACGTACTACAGACGCGAAATTTAACTGACGGGAAGAAGATGCTGTGATATGCAAATGATCAGCTTTTCAGAGCACTCAAACAAGGTTGGCGCCGGTGGCGACACCTACAACGTGCTGACGTGAGGAAAGTTTCCAACCGATTTCTCATACACAAACAGCAGTTGACCGGCGTTGCCTGGTGAAACGTTGTTGTGATGCCTCGTGTAAGGAGGAGAAATGCGTACCATCACGTTTCCGACTTTGATAAAGGTCAGATTGTAGCCTATCGCGATAGCCGTTTATCGTATCGCGATATTGCTGCTCGCGTTGGTCGAGATCCAATGACTGTTAGCAGAATATGGAATCGGTGGGTTCAGGAGGGTAATACGGAACGCCGTGCTGGATCCCAATGGCCTCGTATCACTATAGTTCAATTCTTTTATCTTGGCGGTTCGCGCATGCCCGCCCAGATGCGGGAGATAGCTGCGTTGCCAGTTGTACGCGTCAAGAGAACCAGCGCCATAGTATAGTTAGGGGGGATCGCGCAGTTTATGAAGTAAAGCCACAATGGCCGCATTAACCCTTTCGCTGCTACAGAGACGTGCTCCCCGCATTCCGTGATGTGCGCGATTTTGTCATCGTTGCACTGCTCGCCTGTGCAGACACATGGTGTTTCGACTGCTTTGACACACTTTATCTTTCGATTTCACAAAAACTGTTTGGCCCAAAAATTTGATTTTTACACATCTTCTTGACTGATACCTTCCCCCCATAAATGACTTAATTTTGTTTCGATGTCCAACGCAGTTATTGTGCAGCATTAGATGTAGTAAACCATTGCACGAAATTTTGAAGAGTTTGCAGACGTAAAAGTCCATAGCATATACTTTCCGTATGGTCGATTTTAGTTGCCACTAGAAATTTCAAAAAATTACATTCAAACGAATAAAATTCATGAAGTGAGACACTTCGATATTGTTTTTAAAATAAAGAAAATATTAAACACCAATGAAGGTTTGAACTCAGAACCTTTCACTTAGCAGCCATACACTTTAACCATTACGCTATTGCAGCTCGTCTGTGAATATATTCCCCGAAGGACTTTAAAATGTCACGCAAAATACCGACAAACACTGTTGGTATGATTATGAATTACTCCAGTTTCGTCGAAGTACAATAGGAAATAAACAATTACCGCTGTTCTTTATTGCGAAAAAGCGGTTAGTGAGAATGATACAAACACCTTTCCCTGCTATCGCCTGAATTAGGAGGCTTATTGCTTGTTTGGTTTAATTAGTTAATAGAACATGAAGCAATTGGTATAAAGAATGCTTTTTCCAAACTTTCTATAAAAGAAAGTCTGCTATCAAGACATTGCTTTTGTTCAATTGCTTTATTTATGACTGAACGTTTCTCAAACTGAAGACACTCGTCCGTGGTCTGCAATGCAGTCGAGCACTGCCAACGTTGTTCTCTGTTCATTGGCTGACTGTGTCTTGTGACGTCAGATGCGCAGAACGAACCTAAGCTCGGCCGTCGTCATAAATGACGCGCACTTTAGCATTCGAGATGACAGGCATCATATCCGCATAGCTGTAACGGATTGTGCAGCCACGTCTCGATCCCTGAGTCAACAGATGGGGACGTTTACAAGACAACAACCATCTGCACTAACAGTTCGACGACGTTTGCAGCAGCATGGACTATCAGCTCGGAGACCGTGGCTGCGGTTGCCCTTGACGCTGCATCACAGACAGGAGCGCCTGCGATGGTGTACTCAACGACGAACCTGTGTGCACGAATGGCAAAACGTCATTTTTTCGGATGAATCCAGGTTGTGTTTACAGCATCAGGATGGTCCCATCCGTGTTTGCTGATATCGCGGTGAACGCACATTGGAAGCGTGTATTCGTCATCGCCATACTGGCGTATCACCCGGCGTGATGGTATGGGGTGCCATTGGTTACACGTCCCGGTCACCTCTTGTTCGCACTCACGGCACTTTGAACAGTGGACATTACATTTCAGATGTGTTACGACCCGTGGCTCTACGCTTTATTCGATCCCTGCAAAACCCTACGTTTCAGCAGGAATGTACGACCGCATGTTGCAGGTCCTGTACGGGCCATTCTGGATACATAAGGGCACATTCTCCAGATCTATCACCAATTGAAAACGTCTGGTCAAGGGTGACCGAGCAACTGGCTCGTCACAATACGCCATTACTCTTGATGAACTGTGATATCGTGTTGAAGCTGCATGGGCAGCTGTACCTGTATACGCTATCCAAGCTCTGTTTGACTCAAGGCCCAGGCGTATCAAGGCCGTTATTACGGCCAGAGATGGTTGTTCTGGGTATTGATTTCCCAGAATCTATGCACCCAAATTGGGTGAAAATGTAATCACATGTCAGTTATAGTATAATATATTTTTCCAATGAACACCCGTTTGTCATCTGCTTTTCTTCTTGGTGTAACAATTTCAATATCCTGTAGTGTATGACCGTCGATCGCATCAAGACGCTCTTTTCAGTTGTGAGCGCACTGTGAGCGAGTAAAGGTGCCTACAACAACAATGTCTCCCGCCAAGTAGGAGGGCCTGCTGAGAGGCTTCGCCTTAATGAATGCAGCCCGCCTAACACAACTGCCACGCACTTCCTTCTTCACGGGAATTCTCAGCCGCACTCTGCAGGGGCAGTGAAGACGCTCCTGCGGCCTTTTCGATGGGAAGTGTTCGATCACCCACAACACGGCCCTAATTGGCTCGTCCTGAGTATCGTCTCTGTTCACATGAAACGCTGGATACGAAGGCAACACTTGGGCGCAGGCTACACGCTATAGACCTGCATAGAGAATTATCGGAAAGCACAGGCGGCTGTATTCTATGAGGACGGTGTTGGAAATTTGGTATAACGCTCCGACAAAAGTCTAAGTCGGAGTGGGGACTATGGAGAGAAGTATCTGGAAAGTGTAGCTAAATCTTGCAAATAAAATGTTTCTGATTTTCACTGTGGTTTCCATTTGGCGACCGATCGGTACTTACTTTCTGGACAACCCTCGTATCATGCCTTCTAGAGGTGCTTGTATCAACGTGAGTGTGGCAAAGATGGGTAGCAAGTGACGAATGTAAACATGAAATTTATGCAGGGGAAGGAAAGGGAAAGGATGGGTGGGAAGTCGTTACGACCAGCAGCACAGGATATTGCGGTAACGCAGTGGCGAAAATTGAAAATTTGTGGCTGACCGGGAATCGAACGCGGATTTGCCACCTGTCATGAGCGGTAGCCTTGACGTCTTCGGCCATCCGGATACGGTCGCTTACCGACTCACATTTCCAGCTCTCCGCAATGCAGCGTCCCTCCTCCATTAAAATCTCTACTCGCAAATGCTGATTCCCGTAGAAGTTGGGGCGATATTAGTGCATTCGCACTGAAACAAATGTCGAGGTGGAGTAACGCTGTCGCATTGAGCTGAGATTGTCTTGAAAAATAGGGTTTTTGTATCGAAAAGAGAGGGGAATAATGTGGTGTATTGGAATAAAACCAAGCTGCTTTTAGAAAGAAAATATGTGCATTAATTATTGAGTGCTGTTGTAGAATAGTAATGGATTGTTAGAGCAAGTAAGGTTAATAAGGAGAGGACTCCGATCGTGCGCGATCTGTTGATTTTTTGTAGATACGCTTACTGGTCAACATACTGTTGTTGTTGTGGTCGTCAGTCCTGAGACTGGTTTGATGCAGCCCTCCATGCTACTCTATCCTGTGTAAGCTTCATCTCCCAGTACTTACTGCAGCCTACATCCTTCTGAATCTGCGTAGTGTATTCATCTCTTGGTGTCCCTCTACGATTTTTACCCTCCACGCTGCTCTCCAATGCTAAATTTGTGATCCCTTGATGCCTCAGAACATGTCCTACCAGCCGGTCCCTTCTTCTTGTCAAGTTGTGCCACAAACTCCTCTTCTCCCCAATTCTATTCAATAACTTCTCATTAGTTATGTGATCTACCCATCTAATCTTCAGCATTCTTCAAAAAAATGTGTGCGAAATCTTATGGGACTTAACGGCTAAGGTCATCAGTCCCTAAGCTTACACACTACTTAACCTAAATTATCCTAAGGACAAACACACACACCCATGCCCGAGGGAGTACTCGAACCTCCGCCGGGATCAGCCGCACAGTTCATGACTACAGCGCCCTAGACCGCTCGGCTAATCCTGCGCGGCAGCATTCTTCTGTAGCACCAACATACTAGTGAGCCCCTTAAAAGGGCACGCAGGTCGCTTTGAAGCCCTGGGGGGTAGCGCAGGGCTGACACCAGACAATCAAGTGATCGTACACTGCAGACTGAACGCTTCGCTTCGCTGAAAATGTACAAAGCAGAGTTTCAGTTCTCTTTCCGTCGTTGTCCTTGAAGTTTAGCACTGGAAACCGCCTTTCAGATGGGCACAAGAATGCAAAGCGTGCGCCTTTGTCATGTTTGCCACATGCCATTCATACACTTTCGATGGTACCGTTAATACTGTCTTGAAAGTTGTTCGTTTGGTGTTTAGAATGATTATTAAGGGTTTAAATGTCACAGGCTTTGCGTAATTGCAAAGTGTAGCGCATGACTGAATATGACGTGACACAGTTTTGCGTAAATGCAAAGTGTAAATAAAAATGTTTTTTCCTAATTTAAGATGCATTGCTTTTTTCATCATTTTTGCTGACACACTTGAACAATTTCAAACACACAAAATTATTTGATGCTACTAAAAAGGCGCCTAATGAAGGGTTCAGTCAAGGAAGTGGTGGATACGTGCGAGTCGTTTGTATGGAGTCGGCGCCGAAACATGGAGGGCTGGGCTGTTCGGCGAAGGGGACCAGACAACGAGGTCATCGGTCTCATCGGATTAGGGAAGGAAGTCGGCCGTGCCCTCTCAAGGGACCATTCCGGCATTTGCCTGGAGCGATTTAGGGAAATCACGGAAAACCTAAATCAGGATGGCCGGACGCGGGATTGAACCGTCGTCTTCCCGAATGCGAGTCCAGTCCGAAACATGAACCGACACTGAAATACGTCATAATGGCAGGAAGCAGCTATCATGATCGAACCACACCGTGATCGAAGCTGCGCGATTTGAAGGTGTATCACCTCAAACTGTCCAGCGTGTTTTCGAGGAATTGTGTACCACTCGGAGTTACGAAACATGGCTTGAGAACAGAGTTTGTTGAAAGATGATAACCGACAGGAATCGGACACGACTGTCATGCCTAGTCAGTGACAACCGGTTTTCAAACCCGACAGGAACAAGTGCTTGTAATGAATAGAGGTCCATCTGATTCAGTTACCGAACAAAGAGTACGAAGGGAACTGCGTTCAGTGGACATTTAGTCCGATATCTCACAAAAGACCGTTTCTCAGAGCAGCGCATGAAGCAGCACGTTTTTCAGTCGACCAAACCACACAGAAACAGGACACCAGTTTATGATTCGCGATTTTACCCCTTTCCAAGTGGTACAATGCGTCGAATGAACCGACGGAACCGTAGTTGCGGTCAGATGCGGTTCTGTGATGTTCTGGTGCTGTAAGGTGACCGTATCTGCGGAATTCCCCGATGTCACCTTCCAGTTCATTCAGTGATAAACAGTTAAAATTTTTTGCATGTGAATCACCATGTCAATGAACCGTGAACTCCAAGCCCACAGTATAGGGCAGTTTGGTTAGAAGGAAGAACAACTCAGGAAACGAAAATACTCGTGTTAAGGGAGTATTTCGCTCGTGAGTAGACATGTGTTGTAATAAGTGTAAATCGTCACAGATGACGTAAGGACGCCACCCATTGGCGTCAGCCGAGCAGATAAGGCCCTGACGAGTGACGCGATGCAGGAAGGCTGAAGATAGTTGTGGACCAGAGGAAATTGGGACTGGACTTGGTGAGCGAACGGCGGCATTTGAGGTTGCCTTATGTAAACGAATTGCAAAATAATTAAGTCTTAAGTCACTGACGGGAGAAGATAGTGATGAATACTGAATATAAAAGCAGTCGAACAAGTTTATTTCTGACAAAGTGCAACATAAAATCTTCTCGGTTTACAAGCCGTCTCATTTGGAATAAAATACTCGAGCTTTCGACAGCTGTCTCCGTCATCGTCAGCAGTGATCTGAACTCCTAATGACGATGGAGGATACAGTTGTCGAAAGCCCGAGTGTTTTATTTCAAATTACGCGGCATTTAAACCGAGAAGCTTTCATTGAAGCTTGCTTCTGCGAAAGATTCAGAGAGCACAAAGTGTAACATAGTGAAATCATGTGATAGAATGGGTAATAAAAGTTGTATGGTAACGGTTGGTGTCATAATACAACAGAGGAAGTAGTAAGTGATGAGTGATAAGACAAGAGGAATGAGTATAGATCTCTCTTACTTCAGCACGTCATTTGCCTACAAATTTACCCGAAGAAATAATCGACACACTCCTTCGCAACTCGACTCATCTTACGGTATCAGAGAACACGATTTCGTTCCATGCGTTGCAGCTTAGCTTTTCTGACGAGGAAGGTATCTCAAAAGGACGTTGGAATGCCAATGTTGTTTGCGTTTCAGATAATCTTTAAATAACTTCCTTTGCAGTCAGATTAAATAGTATGGACAGATGTATGCGTGGCCTGGCACATAAACATTAAGATTTAACGCACAAATAACAGTAGGTGTATTATCCACCCTTGCCAGTAAAAGACTTCAGGCGTACCGTACCTTACCAGAATAAACATACATTCCGAAAATGCACGTTATACTTATCTCTATTACGAGGGTTGGAACTTCAGTAATGGGAACTACACTCCTGGAAATTGAAATAAGAACACCGTGAATTCATTGTCCCAGGAAGGGGAAACTTTATTGACACACTCCTGAGGTCAGATACATCACATGATCACACTGACAGAACCACAGGCACATAGACACAGGCACATAGACACAGGCAACAGAGCATGCACAATGTCGGCACTAGTACAGTGTATATCCACCTTTCGCAGCAATGCAGGCTGCTATTCTCCCATGGAGACGATCGTAGAGATGCTGGATGTAGTCCTGTGGAACGGCTTGCCATGCCATTTCCACCTGGCGCCTCAGTTTGACCAGCGTTCGTGCTGGACGTGCAGACCGCGTGAGACGACGCTTCATCCAGTCCCAAACATGCTCAATGGGGGACAGGTCCGGAGATCTTGCTGGCCAGGGTAGTTGACTTACACCTTCTAGAGCACGTTGGGTGGCACGGGATACATGCGGACGTGCATTGTCCTGTTGGAACAGCAAGTTCCCTTGCCGGTCTAGGAATGGTAGAACGATGGGTTCGATGACGGTTTGGATGTACCGTGCACTATTCAGTGTCCCCTCGACGATCACCAGTGGTGTACGGCCAGTGTAGGAGATCGCTCCCCACACCATGATGCCGGGTGTTGGCCCTGTGTGCCTCGGTCGTATGCAGTCCTGATTGTGGCGCTCACCTGCACGGCGCCAAACACGCATACGACCATCATTGGCACCAAGGCAGAAGCGACTCTCATCGCTGAAGACGACACGTCTCCATTCGTCCCTCCATTCACGCCTGTCGCGACACCACTGGAGGCGGGCTGCACGATGTTGGGGCGTGAGCGGAAGACGGCCTAACGGTGTGCGGGACCGTAGCCCAGCTTCATGGAGACGGTTGCGAATGGTCCTCGCCAATACCCCAGGAGCAACAGTGTCCCTAATTTGCTGGGAAGTGGCGGTGCGGTCCCCTACGGCACTGCGTAGGATCCTACGGTCTTGGCGTGCATCCGTGCGTCGCTGCGGTCCGGTCCCAGGTCGACGGGCACGTGCACCTTCCGCCGACCACTGGCGACAACATCGATGTACTGTGGAGACCTCACGCCCCACGTGTTGAGCAATTCGGCGGTACGTCCACCCGGCCTCCCGCATGCCCACTATACGCCCTCGCTCAAAGTCCGTCAACTGCACATACGGTTCACGTCCACGCTGTCGCGGCATGCTACCAGTGTTAAAGACTGCGATGGAGCTCCGTATGCCACGGCAAACTGGCTGACACTGACGGCGGCGGTGCACAAATGCTGCGCAGCTAGCGCCATTCGACGGCCAACACCGCGGTTCCTGGTGTGTCCGCTGTGCCGTGCGTGTGATCATTGCTTGTACAGCCCTCTCGCAGTGTCCGGAGCAAGTATGGTGGGTCTGACACACCGGTGTCAATGTGTTCTTTTTTCCATTTCCAGGAGTGTATTTATTTACAGCTCCTACAAAATAGATACGTGTTTCAAAGTTTTACTGACCTTCAAAGTAGTCACCAGCATTGTGTATAACCCGTTGCCAGCGATGTGGAAGTCGTAGGATAGTCTTAGCAGTGGCAGTTGTGTTGACAGTTCGAGCGGCGCGGTCTATTGCCAAGACGAATTTGTAACAGTTCTAAAGCGAATGCCGTGAGTGTTTCCTTCAGTTTATAAATCGAGTTGAACTCACGAGTGCTTAGGTCAGGGAAGAGCAGTAGGTGGTATAGCACTTAGCAGCCAAATCAGTCAAACAAATCAGTAACAGCCTGCACTGTACGTGGTTGAGCATTGTCCTGCAAAATGATGGTCAGGTCCTGCAGAAAGTGTCATCACTTGTGTCTCTATGGTGTTCATTTTTGGAACACAACCTACGACCAGCTTAGAAGTCATGACACTTTCTGCAGGACCTGACCATCATTTTGCAGGACAATTCTCAGTGCAAGCTGTTACTGATTTGGCTGCTAAGTGCTATACCACCTACTGCTCTTCCCTGACGTAAGCCCTCGTGAGTTCAACTCGATTTCTAAACTGAAGGAAACATTTCACGGCGTTCGCTTCAGAACTGCTACAAATTCGTCGACCAGTAGACGGCGCCGCTCGAACTGTCAATACAACTGGCACTGCTAAGAGTTTCCTACGACTTCCACATCGCTGGCAGCGGGTTATACACAATACTGGCGGCTACTTTGAAGGTCAGTAAATCTTTGAAACACATATCTATTTTGTACGAGCTGTGAATAATACTTGCCACTATTAAAGTTCCACCTCTCCTATCTTTCTGTATTCCGTAGCTTCGGTTGTAGGCGTATACGTCACATTTATGGCCGACACGGTTTTCCAGTTTGCTCGCTTCTACATTTATACAAGCAAACAGATCTAGTACCTCAACGTCCGCGCGACAACTTCCGAAACGAAGCGAAATAATATTGTTTCACCGCTCAGATAACGTGACTAGAAGCTGCATCGCCGTCGGCTTCAGAAAAACGAAGCAAGGCTGAGGCTCCCAGGGAACTATCTATGGATAAAGACAGAGGTGCAGGGGATCTTGTGATTGTCGTTACGAGCATTTGGTGTGTGGTCTTGGAATTCCAACTTCCTGCTTATCCGTTAGTGTCGATTTGTTGCTGACAGGATCCGCGAGTGCACGTTCAGTTTTGCACTTTTCCAGCTGTCGTCCTCTTATATTTCGTTATAATCCTCTTTGGTGTCCGTCAGTCACGATTACACACACACACACACACACACACACACACACACACACACTCACACTCACTTTTGTTGATATTGTGCCTTAGCGGATGTTTACCCGCTTTCCGTGTATCCGTTATAAGTCTTCGATACCATGCCTCGTGAAATGCCAAACACTTCGGATCGCTTGGTTACGGAAGGAGCCGCCATATGGGAGGAAACAATTTGCCCCCTTTCGAATCCACATACATCTGCGATAACGCTCTAATAATTCAATGGATCGCTGTTCTGACCACGACTGACAGTTGCATTTGCGTTGTGGACGTTGCACAGGTCCCGTCGTGGTCAAATACAACAGCACAAACTCCAGAGTTGGCTGGCATTTGCGTTTACAAGTTCAAGCGTACATTTCTCGCGGCGTTTCCATAGTCCCATGTACCCCCTGTATGGCCCGGCTACACGGCACCGGCAACACTTCGGCAGTACGTCGCTAGCTACCTTCAGTATTGCCCGTCCATACTGTAATACTGCCGTACAGCTCACCCTTATTGCGTCAGTATTCAAGATAACGCTATCGCGGTCACACATTGCCTTCATACGTACGTTCACCCCTTTTTATAACGTGTATTAATGTAACACCCATTGGTCTATGGAGGCAAGAGGGTTTGGGGTGCAGTGAAGAAGAGGCAACAGAAATATAGATCAGGAGGTACAGTTTTCAAAATATTTGTTCAGAAACACATTGAACTGTAAATGGGATAGGTGATGTCAATGAGTACGCTTGACACAGAGGTAGGGGTTTGGGCCTGTGGTGATGGAGGAAACATCGGTTACTGGGACGTTGAGAAAAGATGGCGACTAAAACGACTGTATAGGAGACAAAGCGCCACCCACGTGGGTTATATTCATTTCACCGTTTCCTTTTCTCATTAGCAACTCTGAACGCCATCGCAGTTATTAATCCCCACAACAAACTTAAAAGTTTCCTTTACTATAAATCGAAGAATGCAATGCAGGCAAACTATAGTACGTGCGAGAATACTCAACGCACTACTCAAGGCCAAAGAGCGACAATAGTACTAGTCTTGGAAGTTAATGTATTAAAAATGGATATAAGTACGTATGTATGTATTGTATACGAGACGAAATGCAAGTAACATTTGGTTCAGTGGTTTAGGGAGACACACATTCATACGTACAAGAATGCACACATGCATAGGCGTATCAATTTTTATAATTCGTGTCGATACCCTGAATCATTAGTCATCTGTTTATGTTAACGGTAACAGAATTATACACTGAAGAGCCGAGGACACTGGTACACATGCCTAATATCGTGTAGGGTCCCCGCGAGCTTGCAGAAGTGCCTCAACACGACGTGTCATGGACTCCACTAATGTCTGAAGTAGTGCTGAACAGCACGTTGCAAGGCATCCCAGATATGCTCAATAATGTTCGTGGCTGGGGAGTTTGGTAGCCAGCGGAAGTGTTTAAACTCAGAAGAGTGTTCTTGGAGCCACTCTGTAGCAATTCTGGACGTGTGGGGTATCCCGTTGCCCTGTTGGGATTGCTCAATTCAGTCGAAATGCACAAAGGGCATGAATGGATGCAGGTGATCATATGGGATGCTAACGTACGTGTCACCTGTATCAGAGCTCCCATATCACTAGAACTGCACTCGCTGCACACCATTACAAAGCCTCCGCCAGCTTGAACGGTCCCCTGCTGACATGCAGGATCTATGGATTCATGAGACTGTCTCCATACCGGTACACGTCCATCCACTCGATCAATTTGAAACGAGACTCGTCCGACCAGGCAACATGTTTCTAGTCATTAACAGTCCAGTGTCGTTGCTGACAGGCCCATTTGAGGCGTAAAGCTTTTTGTCGTGCAGTCATCAAGGATACAATAGTGGGTCTTCGGCTCTGAAACCCCATATCGATCATGTTTCGTTGAATGGTTCGCAGGCACACACTTGTTGATGGCCCAGCATTGAAATCTGCTGTAGTTTGCGCAAGGGTTGAACTTATGCGACGTTGAATAATTCTCTTCAGTCGTCGTTGGTCCCGTTCTTACAGGATCTTTTTCCGGCCGCAGGGATGTCGAGGTTTGACGTCTTACCGGATTCCTGATATTCGCGGTACTCTCGTGAAATTGTCGTACGGGATAATCTCCACTTCATCGCTACTTAGGAGATGCTGTGTCCCGTCGCTCGTGCGCCGACTATAATACCACGTTAAAACTCACTTAAATCTTGATAGTCTGCAATTGTAGCAGCAGTAACCGATCTAACAACTGCGCCAGACAATTGCTGCCGATCGCAGCGCCATATTCTGTTTGTTTATCTCTGTATTTGAATACGCATGCCTATACCAGTTTCTTCGTCTGGAATAGTCTGACTCGCGCCCAGAGAGGAAGTTTTCCCGGTTCGTTTTAGAGGTTCTGGCGTGCAGAGAGACAGACACCTTTGGATACGCGATGGGAGGTGTTCGCTAAATTTACAATACGTACATACTTGCATCCATTTTTTACAGTTAGCTTAAAGCTAGGTACCTCTTCAAGGGACCTACGCCTTCCTTTAGGAGGCAGCGCGCAGTCTGGATGGAAGGATCTTAATTGTGGTCCCTCTCTTTTGAGCCCGACCCGACGGATACCTATGGTAGATCGGGGAAAACCACCGTTCAGGCTGCGTTGCTGGTGGGGCCGGGAGGTGCTAACTGCCACACCACGTATCATAATATGTCTCATTGGCTCAGCATGAATTGTTTGTATAAACCAACCTACACAGCCTATACCTCAACCTCCACTACACTAATAACTTCTGATCTGAAGCTTAAAGTTAGGCACCTCTTCAAGGGATCTACGCCCCCTGGTAAGAGGCGGCGCACGTCCTGGATGGAAGGATCTTAATTGTGGCGGGACACGGGCAACGGTGTGAGTGGGGACGGGAACCGCGGTGTTGTTAATTCCAGTCAAAAATGGCTCTGAGCACTATGGGACTTAACATCTATGGTCATCAGTCCCCTAGAACTTAGAACTAATTAAACCTAACTAACCTAAGGACATCACACAACACCCAGCCATCACGAGGCAGAGAAAATCCCTGACCCCGCCGGGAATCGAACCCGGGAACCCGGGCGTGGGAAGCGAGAACGCTACCGCACGACCACGAGATGCGGGCTACTTCCAGTCCCTCCGGACCCAGTCACAGCGGCTAAGTGGCAACATACGACCCACCATAAGAAATTAGACAGTGGGTCATAAAAAATAAGCAGCTAGTGAAAAAAAAGTTTGCATTGATATACAACGATTAATTTCCAACACTAGCGGCGCTGCAGCTCCGTGACGGTGCCTGAAAGATTTCGCAGCTAACCTTGTAGATAGCTCGTAGGCTCTATCTCGTGCGTGCGGTATGCCGTGCAGGCCTTGTACCGTCAAAAAGCGCGAAGAATCAGTGCGGGGACGAGCTACATACTGCAGCGAGGACGCGAGACAAAGCGAATTGTTCCACGGAAAGGAAACAGGTCGGCTGTTTGCGAGGAAGGAAAACAAGCAGCGCGAGGCGAGTAATGCGGGCCCGGATGAGCGCCAGACGTCTGCTGCTGTGGCGCTCCTCTCCTCGCCTCTGGTTTGGTGCGTGGGCGGCAGCGCGCCGAGGGCCTTGGGCCGAGGCAGCGCCGGCTGGCGCGGCGCGGCGCAGTGCGGGCCGTGACACATTTCGGAAACGAGCGCTCCGTTATAAACGGCTTGCCTCTGACGACTGCCGGCATTACTCTGCCGCAAAGCCCGACGTCAACGCGCGCTTCCGTCTGGCCAGCCGTGAGTCGAAAGGACTGTGTGTTATACGTCTGTCCGCGTACCTAATCGAGTGAGTCCGCACACCTGCCAGTGAATATTAATGTGGGCCATCTCCACCCTTGTCCTTTGTGTCGGCCTCAGCCCCGCTAGTTACACTTAGCTGTGTGAATATCTGTGAAGGAATGGTAGCCAATTCTTGCTGAAGGGCCGAAAGCAGACAAGGTAGTGATGTAGCTCTCTACGATCTGGAGCGAACCGTCGTTCTGACTCATCACCAAAGTAATTAAACATGACTGTCTTGCGGAGCGCGACTGAACGTAAGTTTTTTTCAAATTTATTTGATTTCAGTACAGTAGTCAAACCATAGTCGTAGTAAGTTACAGATAGCTTACACGGCTAATTTCGGTGAAGCTCAGTCACCATTCTCAAATGTAACAACTATGAAATAAGTCTCAATCAATAAAATATTCCGGGCTATTATGCCGTGTTCCAAGGGATTTCACTTTAAAACCCGACGTTTCGTCCCCATCTGTGGAGGACATTGTTTGCATTACAGCCAGGAGATCGCCACATTCGTTTTGATAGGATCCAAGTACTGGCAGCCACAAGCGGATACCATTAAAGGCTACACAGAGATTTCAAACACCCTTGGAATTTCAGGACGAAGGAGAAGGGCGTCAGATTGAATGAAATTTGGATTCCGGTGCTCAAGATGATGTGTACCAGTCTTCCACCGCGGGATGATAGTAACACGTTATGGTCGCAGGTTCGAATCCTGACCTTCAAAGTAGTCACCAGCATTGTCGTAGGTTGTGTTCCCAAAATAAACAGCATAGAGACAGAAGTGATGACACTTTCTGCAGGGCCTGACCATCACTTTGCAGGACAATGCTCAAGCACGTACAGTGCTAGCTGTTACTGATTTGTTTCACTGACGGGGGCTGCTAAGTGCTATACCACCTACTGCAGTCCCCTGACTTAAGCCCTCGTCAGTTCAACTCGATTTCTAAACTGAAGGAAACACTTCACGGCATTCGCTTCAGAACTGCTACAAATTCGTCGGGCAATAGACCGCGCCACTCGAACCGTCAACACAACTGTCACTCCTAAGAGTATCCCACGACTTCCATATCGCTGGCAACAGGTTATACACAATTCTGGTGACTACTCTGAAGGTCAGTAAAACTTTGAATCACATATCTATTTTGTACGAGCTGCAAATAGATAGTTGCTACAATTAAAGTTCCAACCCTCCTAGACAGATAATAATATACAGAATTTATGCGTGGATGTTCGTATTTCATTAACTACATCAAGGTACAGTTTTGTACGTATGTATTGTGTTGGTTTGAAACTTTACTAGTCTTAAAAAATTGAAGACTGTTAATTTTTTGCGGGTGCATTCTGATACTGCAATTAACAGTTCCACTTCATACCTGGGCGATGTATGTTACAGAATAACAGCAGAATTGTTGTCTAATTAATTAGACGACATTTGTTAGATTCTCACTTGTCAGGTTCTTTTTGCAAGTAGTTGTGCCATGCCGATCCTAGATATACCACGTTAAAATTTTAATGTTCTTTGCAGGTAAAGGCTTCACAGCGGTCAATTGCAATGATCTTGCTTCTTTGCCATTAGCCATAACGAGGTTTAATTTAACATGATAATTTCATGGAACTGATTTCTATGATGGTGTTGTGGTTAGATGTTACTTATAATTCATGTTCCGATAGTTAATAACATACTTAGTTCATACTTATTACATTTCATATTGGTGAATGAGCTTCAGCGAAACCAGTCATGTAAACTTCCTGTAATTTACTGGCACTACAGCTTGACTACTGTACTGAAGTCAAATAAATTTGAAAAAAACATCCCAAAAGTGTTCTGTTATGTTCAGGTAGGGACTTTGGCCAGGCTAGCCCATTTCAGGAATGTTACTGCCCACAGGCCATTTCCCCGGTGTCTGGATCACAAGAGAGAGAAGCAGTTGTGTACCGCTCTGCAGAATCCTCCGGGGTGCACACAAGTGACGTGCCTCCACGCACACACACGGCGGCGTGAATTCGACAGCAATTCCAGCAGAAGGCTGAAGGCCTCTCTTGTAAGCAGCTTTAGCCGGACAGAACTGTCTTGGTTCTGAAAGGCACCTTACGTCACGTAGGCACAGCCGAAGTTACATATTGGGAGAGAACTTGTAAAGGTTTGACAGGGACGTTTATAAAATTTTTAAACCGGTTCCCTAAAATGTTCCTTGACTGGCTGCCACCCTTACAGCTGAAGCAATTGTCGACTCCAAAGTATTCCTCTACTATACGCGGCATACAATACCGTAAAATGTTTCGATATCCTTCTGCAGTTATCGTTTTCTTAAGCGAAATAAGGGGACCACTCCCCAGATACGGAAAACACCGCTATACAGTACCAAAACATCAATCGCGCTACGCAAGTTTGCAGGTTACATTTTCCAGGCATTCGTCAAACTCGGACCCTTTTATCGGATTTCCACAGGGTATACTCCAAATTACTCGTTTCCAGTCATGCACTGTCCAGCAACTCAAGCGTCGTTTAACATTGAGTACAGAAACGTGTGAGTTGCAGGGGCTGCTCGGCCTTTGTTTAACTCCCACGCACAGTGATTGTGCTAGCGCAATCAGCCTCTGCAATGTTCGACAGTCCCTATCCGTGAGCATATAAGGTTTTGCCTGGTCTTGGTTTAGCTATTGTTCTTCCTTTCCGTTTCCAGTTCACAATCATACCACCAATAGTCGGCTTGGGAAGCTTTAGCAAGGTTTAAATGGCCCTGCCGAATCTGCTACTCAGGTGACATGCAACGACTAGTTCACGTTCGAAGTCACTACGTCTGCTAACCTACCCATTCTGCAGTTATTTCTTCGCTACTCGCAACACAACATTCCCCGCCTCCCCTTACAGGGGCGGGTGCGCCTCGTGTGACATCTAGCGGCCAATTCAGAATGGCATGGGAGTATCCAGATACTTTTGATGATCAGATAGTGTGTTTCTCTCTGGCGTTGTTGTGCTCATATTTTATTCTGCATTGCTGTTTAAATTATTTTCGCAGATGAGCCTTACGTCATAGTGCGTGTCACGAAACCGCCACTATGTTTTAATACCAAGGTGAGCACACTGTTTTGTCGAGGAGACCTAGAAGGCAATAGATATCGGCGCCCAGGTTGATTGATGCCGTATTTCTTCACTTCTGGAAGGCGTCCCATAGAGTTTCGCACTGTGTCTGGGTGCGTTTACACCGCCGGCCGCGGTGGTCTAGCGGTTCTAGGCGCGCAGTCCGGAACCGCGCGACTGCTTCGGTCGCATGTTCGAATCCTGCCTTGGGCATGGATGTGTGTGCTGTCCATAGGTTAGTTAGGTGTAAGTAGTTCTAAGTTCTAGGGGACTTACGACCACAGCAGACTGATGACCTCAGAAGTTAAGTCCCATAGTGCTCAGAGCCATTTGAACCATTTTTGCGTTTACACCTGTGGCTAGTCGCCGCGCATCTCTAGCTTAACCCACACGGAAGTAGAGGTGCACAGTGTGAACAAAGGTGTGAGTGGTATCACACACATTGGGGAAGAGGCATGCACTTGCAAGTATGCCTCTACTTGCCTGTGGGGCAGGGACAGCCGCAAGGTGACTTGGCGCAAGCACATAGGAGTAAACACACTTGACTGGATAAAAGACGAGCATACAAAATATCGGAACAGCTGTGTCATTGGGACTGGGAGTTAATTTAAAGTACAATGACAACACAAAACTCATCAGGATACTATTCGTAGCCGGTCTCGGTAGCCGAGCGGTTCTAGGCGCTTCAGTCCGGAACCGCTCTGCTGCTACGGTCGCCGGCCGGGTGGCCGAGTGGTTCTAGGCGCTACAGTCTGGAACCGCGCGACCGCTACGATCGCAGGTTCGAATCCTGCCTCGGGCATGGATGTGTGTGATGTCCTTAGGTTAGTTAGGTTTAAGTAGTTCTAAGTTCTAGGGGACTGATGACCTCCCATAGTGCTGAGAGCCATTTGAACCATTTTTGATACTATTCGTAACGCAGAGAAATCTTCAGGTGTAAAAGCAGCTTCTGACGTACCAGAAGGTAATGTTACACGACCATTACTATTCACAGTATGTAGGACATTTCAAAAATAGTGGGCGTAATTTCAGATGTGTGTTCCTCGTATGTGGACAGCAAAAAGCTTCGTGACAACATCTAATTATGGCCTTCAAAACAGCTCCATTGACCGGATCGTTTATCTTCTCGCTTGTTGCTGCCGTGACAGAAGACGTGCGAAATGTTCTCCTACTTGAATACAAACCGCACGCCGATGTCTCGTCACCCTCTGGACACCATCGCAAATTCCCGGATTATTGCTTCCCCCCCCCCCCCCCAACCTGCCACAAATGTATGATGATGATGATGATGATGATGATGATGATGATGATGATGATGATGATGATGTTTGGTTAGTGGGACGCTCAACTGCACGGTTATCAGCGCCCGTACATATTCCCAACCCTTGCTCAGTCCAAATTCGCCGCTTTCATGAATGATGATGAAATGATGAGGACAAGTCAAACACCCAGTCATCTCGAGGCAGGTGAAAATCCCTGACCCCGCCGGGAATCGAACCCGGGACCCCGTGTTCGGGAAACGAGAATGCGACCGTTAGAGCACAAATCTGTTTCGAATGGATTTCACGTCACGCATCGCAGACGAGTATGTCGGTTTTTTAACTGGCACCACAAGTACAATCTGTTTACAAGTAAGTAGACTTCAAATGGTTCAAATGGCTCTGAGCACTATGGGACTTAACAGTTATGGTCATCAGTCCCCTAGAACTTAGAACCACTTAAACCTAACTAACCTAAGGACAGCACACAACACCCAGCCATCACGAGGCAGAGAAAATCCCTGACCCCGCCGGGAATCGAACCCGGGAACCCGGGCGTGAAGTACGTAGGGTCCAACTAACCGATCACAAGTGATACTAGCCCACATGTCGAGGGAGGACCGCAGTTGCTGATCAGATGGAACGATTGCATGCGAGTTTTCATACACCAGTACATGCTGGTTCTGGAAGTTTGTAATGCCATCTCATGTGAACTGCGGTTCGTCTGTAAATACGGAGTGGCCGAGCGGTTCTAGGCGCTACAGTCTGGAACCGAGCGACCGCTACGGTCGCAGGTTCGAATCCTGCCTCGGGCATGGATGTTTGTGATGTCCTTAGGTTACTTAGGTTTAATTAGTTGTAAGTTCTAGGCAACTGATGACCTCAGAAGTTAAGTCGCATAGTGCTCAGAGCCATTTGAACCATCATCTGTGAATAAGGCCGAGGAAGGGAAATTCGGATTTCTAACGCTTTCAACGCTAACCGTCGTGTGCTGACAAAACGAGTCGTGGGGACAGAATCCAGAATCACCTCATCTGCACATGGAGCTGTGGATCTGTGCTGTCCCCTCTCCAAGGCAGCAGGTATGAACTTGACATGAGCGCAAAGACGGTGATGGAGACTTTCAAATCACTTCCCATTTGGACATCTTCGCTGTGGTCACCTCTCCTGCTACAAAGGATGTGCCAGCGCAGCACTGCCGTTCGCGTTACGTCAGGCGAGAAAAGCTTTCCACCATAACTTGGAAACTGAGGATTTCCGGACACATGTTACAGTGAATTTTCATATTTTCTACATATGGGAAATACATGACAAAAATTATGCCTCCTGTTTTGGAACAACTTTTGTATTAATGACCAAGCAAAGAACGTCGCACACTCCGTGATGATGTTACGCGGTTTACGTTGCTGTTCACACGTGGAAACCTCTCCACGGAAATCTCTTCACTGCCTGACTGACTGACTGCCTTGGCTCATCATCGCCCAGCTCAAACCGCTAAGGACAGAAACTTGGGGAAAGTATCGATCTTATACTGTTGGCATCGTTTAAGAAGGGAGTTTTCGAAATTCCAGCCATAAGGGAGTGAAATAAGGGAATAAAGATTTTTTGAAAATATGTCGCTATTAAGGCAGTTTTGAAGATATAGCTACGACAATTGGTATTTGGCATTAGCGTTTTCGGTAATTTAACCTCTAAGTGGGTGAAATACGTAATGATTTAAAAAAATTAAATCATTGTTAAAGAACTCCTGAAGCATTTTTAAAGCCAAATCTATGAAAACTGGCATTTTACTTCTTGATTAGAAATAAAAAAATACGGGTTTCAGTGTTTTTGGAAATTCAGTTCCTGAGAGGGTGAAATAGAGGATGAACATTTTAATGAAAATATTTCGTTATGTTAAAAAAATTTATATCTCGATTGATGGGATTGAAACTTTCGTACTACAGTGTTACGCAAGGTGTTATTAGAAAATTGTAATTAAAATGAATGGAAGTCCTTATGATCGCACCACCGGTTTCGCACCTTAAAGGTGCATCCTCAAATGCATTTAAATAATCACCTCGTGGCTTATGAGAATTCGATGTTCCTAGGTGCAGCTATCCCTCTACGGCTGTCATCGAACTAAAAGGTTGTTAAACACAGATGTTCGGTGTTGTAAATAAAATTCGTAGGCTGAGAAAATGTGGATGTGGAACTTCCAAGAAACGGGAAGAATGCTCACTGGAATTCGCACAGCAACTTTTAAATCGAAATCAATGAAAATTGGTGTTTTGAGTTCTAAAGAAATATGTGTTGGGAGATGAAAGCTCTATGGAAATACCACACAAGAACTTAAAAGGCAGTATTAACAAAGACTACAGAACTATGAGAATCATTTATTGGTCAGAAGTACGCTCAGAAAAGAGCGTGTCTCTGTGGCCTTAATTAGGGTGGAAAGTTTAGATGACGTTACAGTTTAACAACATAAAAATCAAGAAAAAACGAAAAAGATTTGTGTAGACCTAGTGGGCTACATGAGCGAGCTAAGTTAGTAACACTAAAAAACTGCAGCGAAATGCAGAAATGAAGGGAATCGGCGCTTAGTGCAGGGAGTGGCAACTGACCTTCAATATAAAGATATGCAATGTGTCGCATATGAATAGGCGAAAAGACGCGTTATAGTCTGATTACACGAGTATTCCGATCACACGATTGCAGAACAAGCAGCGGAAGCAGTCACATCCATTAAGTATCTGTAAATGTGCGTACGGAGTAATTTAAAGTACAACGACAGCACAAAACGGAAGGCAGATTGTCAGACTGACTTGTTGCAAGAATCCTCCCACGGAGGAGGTGTTGCTTATAAAACCCCCGTTCCAGCAGTACTTGAATACTACTCGACGCTCGGGGTTCCACACCAGATACAGGAAATAGAGAAGATCCAAAGAAGAGTAACGCATTTCGTCAGTGGTTCGTGCAGTTAACGCGAAGGCTTCACGGCGATGGTCGGCGAGCTCCAGTCCCAGATGTCACAAAGAGGGTCCTTGTGCATAACCGAGTGTGTGTCCGAGAGCGTGCGTTCTTAGACGAGTCAACCAAATACATAGCTTGCTCCTACGTAAATTTAGCCAAAGGGCCTTGGTTAGTCTTCCCACAAAGGGAAAATTCCTGATGTACTAGAAATTGACCCCGTGACTTCCCCATAGCAAATACGCTGACCAGTTACATTAATATAATGTGGGATCCGAAGTTAATAATGTTCGACGTACTAACATTCTTGTGCTCTCAAGCTGCGTCTTAGACTCCCGTCATCTTGTGTCAGGCAGAGCGAGGTCGGTGATCGAGACATTGAACTACCAGACTGTTGGCCCGAGTTCGATACTTTGTCGTGGCTTTTTTTTTCATTTTATATTTTCTTCGGTGTATATGGTAATATTTTGATAATGGGAACTTTTCGTTCCTTTTTAAAGTAAGTATATGGCGGGTTTGATTAATAATCATATAAGTATGTATAATACACTGACAGTTGTTACCATCGTGATACATGACGCACTGCGATAGCACTATCGTAGATAATAATACAGGGATGTATCAAAAAGAATCATCCGATTTGGCATATCTGTGTTTCTGAAATGAATAAACTTGTACAATGAGTTTTGTTTTTTGGCGAACGGGAAACTCAAAAAGTTTTTTTCATAACTTATAACAAGTGTTCAATATGCCCTTCTTGATATGCACGGCATATGTTAGTGCGGTATTCAGATTGTTCCCACACTGCAGCGAGCACGTCTTGAGTTACAGTTTCCACAGCTGCTGTTACGCGACTTCTCAGTTCTTTCGTTGTTGTTGGTAACGGAGGCACAAACTGAGTCTGTTATAAACCCCCACAAGAAATAATCACATACAGTCAGGTCCGGTGATATTGGAGGCCAATAACGTGAGGCTGAATCATTTGGTCCAGTGCCACCGATCCATGGTTCAGTAATCCTTTGATTTGAAAATTATCGCACTTCGAGATGCCAATGTGACGGTGCCCCATCCACTTGGTAAATGTCGTTCGAATCGGTCTTCAGCTGTGAGAAAAGAAAGTTCTCAAGTATATCGAGATATTATGTGCTTCCTGTAACAGTGTTGTCGACATAGCAAAATGGACCATACACCTTTTCCCTTTAGTAGAAATTAAGTGGGCGCACACTGCTGCTACCTAACGGGAACTATGTAAGACTCAAGAGTTTGCTCTTTTCAATAGTACGTTGTTCACGCACATATCTCAAATAACATAATAGTTATGATTTTTTTAAATCGAATGATTCTTTTTGATAAACCCTGCGTGTTCAACCGAGCTGCACCGTGAAAGTGATACCACCGAAATGTGCCTCTCTTTGCCAACCGACCTTTTTCCGATAGATAATGAATTTCATCGCACGACTTCAAAGTAATGCGACATCACAACAGAGCACAAAATTACAACATAGGGCGGCCGTTCTCACAATTCATTTGTTGACTACACCTATCTTTAAACATGTGCTTTTATATGCTTTTATGCATCCAAATTGATATCTGATAGATCTGTTTTTGGCAGCGTGAATCAGATATGTTTTCCTCGAACATTGCACCTGAAAACATGTCAACGAGGCGAGATCTCGTTCGTGTGTTTTGCATGGCACTAGAAAAACTTATGTTTTGCCTGTTTCTATGATAAGCTCCACTCCACTCATAGGTTTTCTTAATCTGTATCATGCCGGAAATTACTGTCAGTACATTATATATGCTTACCGATTTTTGATCACACCTCCCAATGTTTCAAAATACACTCCTGGAAATGGAAAAAAGAACACATTGACACCGGTGTGTCAGACCCACCATACTTGCTCCGGACACTGCGAGAGGGCTGTACAAGCAATGATCACACGCACGGCACAGCGGACACACCAGGAACCGCGGTGTTGGCCGTCGAATGGCGCTAGCTGCGCAGCATTTGTGCACCGCCGCCGTCAGTGTCAGCCAGTTTGCCGTGGCATACGGAGCTCCATCGCAGTCTTTAACACTGGTAGCATGCCGCGACAGCGTGGACGTGAACCGTATGTGCAGTTGACGGACTTTGAGCGAGGGCGTATAGTGGGCATGCGGGAGGCCGGGTGGACGTACCGCCGAATTGCTCAACACGTGGGGCGTGAAGTCTCCACAGTACATCGATGTTGTCGCCAGTGGTCGGCGGAAGGTGCACGTGCCCGTCGACCTGGGACCGGACCGCAGCGACGCACGGATGCACGCCAAGACCGTAGGATCCTACGCAGTGCCGTAGGGGACCGCACCGCCACTTCCCAGCAAATTAGGGACACTGTTGCTCCTGGGGTATCGGCTAGGACCATTCGCAACCGTCTCCATGAAGCTGGGCTACGGTCCCGCACACCGTTAGGCCGTCTTCCGCTCACGCCCCAACATCGTGCAGCCCGCCTCCAGTGGTGTCGCGACAGGCGTGAATGGAGGGGCGAATGGAGACGTGTCGTCTTCAGCGATGAGAGTCGCTTCTGCCTTGGTGCCAATGATGGTCGTATGCGTGTTTGGCGCCGTGCAGGTGAGCGCCACAATCAGGACTGCATACGACCGAGGCACACAGGGCGAACACCCGGCATCATGATGTGGGGAGCGATCTCCTACACTGGCCGTACACCACTGGTGATCGTCGAGGGGACACTGAATAGTGCACGGTACATCCAAACCGTCATCGAACCCATCGTTCTACCATTCCTAGACCGGCAAGGGAACTTGCTGTTCCAACAGGACAATGCACGTCCGCATGTATCCCGTGCCACCCAACGTGCTCTAGAAGGTGTAAGTCAACTACCCTGGCCAGCAAGATCTCCGGATCTGTCCCCCATTGAGCATGTTTGGGACTGGATGAAGCGTCGTCTCAAGCGGTCTGCACGTCCAGCGCGAACGCTGGTCCAACTGAGGCGCCAGGTGGAAATGGCATGGCAAGCCATTCCACAGGACTACATCCAGCATCTCTACGATCGTCTCCGTGGGAGAATAGCAGCCTGCATAGCTGCGAAAGGTGGATGTACACTGTACTAGTGCCGACATTGTGCATGCTGTGTTGCCTGTGTCTATGTGCCTGTGGTTCTGTCAGTGTGATCATGTGATGTATCTGACCCCAGGAATGTGTCAATAAAGTTTCCCCTTCCTGAGACAATGAATTCACGGTGTTCTTATTTCAATTTCCAGGAGTGTATATATATGCACAAGTGTGTGAAATCTTATGCGACTTAACTGCTAAGGTCATCAGTCCCTAAGCTTACACACTACTTAACCTAAATTATCCTAAGGACAAACACACACACCCATGCCCAAGGGAGGACTCGAATCTTCGCCGGGACCAACCGCACAGTCCATGACTGCAGCGCCTTAGACGGCTCGGCTAATCCAACGCGGCTCCCAATGTTTCACTTCAGGTGTTCCTGTTATCACAGTGTTGTCAGATATACCAAAAAAATATCGAATGAAAAAAGTCACGAACAAGTATCGAACAGAGGCGAGCAGTTTGGTAGTCTAATGCCTTGGCAGGTCGACCCCTGACTTGGCTCTGCTAGATACTGAAAACACAAAAACGTTAACAATTCGAATATAATTAATTCTTGACCCCATATTAAATTAATGAAAATGTTTGGTTTTAGACAATCTTTCGATGTATAGCACTGAAAATACGATTAAGGAAAATCGAAAGGTCGTCTAAAACCAACTTTGTCTTCGATTTTTGGTAAAACTACGCAGTGTCTAGCAAAAAGCCGGAACATATGTCTGCCTATTTTCAATATAGATCGTCCTTTCAAAACACGATCAAAGTCGGTGACCCACATGTTAGATCCTCCCCTTGCTTTCTACGGAGGTGGACATACAGATAGACAACTGTATCATTAAATTTCGCCTATCAAGAGGTATAATATTACGTTATTTTATTAAACATTATAAAACCGTATTTGTATCAACTGCCCTTCCTTTTCAGCCGTCAGTTTAGATCTTTTTACATGTTGTACAGTACAGAAATCTGTAGGGAAGTTAGGTTTTGTATTGATTAACCTCCATCTGTATTGATTAAACTCCATCTGAAGTGATGGCTTATTACGAGTCCTTTCAGAGCCCGCAAGCGACCCAGTCGCGTCTTTAAAATATTCGTGTCCCTTTGTTCGGCAGACTAGAATGATGCTTTTCGTCTACATCTATACTCCGCAAACCGCCGTACCACGTGTGGCGGAGACTACTTTGTGTATCACTATCACATCCGTCACTTTCCAGTTCCAATCGCAAATGTTCATGCGAAGAACTATTGTAGGTGAGCGCGAATATCTCTAACTTTACGGTCTTTTCGTGAGATATTGGTAGGAGGGAGCGATGCATAGGTTGGCTCTTCTAGAAACTTACGGGAATTTTACTCTAGTGCGTCATCACTGTGTTTAACTGATCATCCACGTGGCGCTTCACCGCTTACAAGATGAACCTGTAACAAAACGCGTTGCTCATCTGTGGATATCCTCTATTTCTTCTGTCAATCCCGCCTGGTTACAGATCCCACAGTGACGGTCAATGTTCAACTGTTGTTCGAACTACGGTTTTGTAAGCTACCTCCTTTGTTTACAGACTACATTTCGTGAGAGTTCTTCCAATGAATCTCAGCCTCACATCTGCCTCACCTTCCATTAGTTTTACGTGGATTATATGGAAGTAACTGCTTCGAGTGATTGTTGTTCAGTTGTGGAATCATACAGTAACATGTGTTCCTGTCTATGTATGCTCAGCACGTCACATCTGTTTACTTTGAGGGTGTTTCCACTCTGCACCTGGCGTTGATCCTATGCAGGTTTTCCAGCAGTTTATCACAATCTTCTAGAGTTCGGACATCTCCGTGTGTAACAGTATCATACGCTAAAGCGTCTAGAAGCTCTGAAGTTGTTTACTATGCCATTTACATATTTTGTGAAAAGCAGTGACCGGCCGCTGTGGCTTCAGTCCGGAACAGCGCTGCTGCTGCTGCTGCTGCTGCTGCTGCTGCGGTCGCAGGTTCGAATCCTGCCTCGGGCATGGATGTGTTTGATGTCCTTAGGTTAGTAGTTCTAAGTTCTAGACGACTGATGACGTCATATGTTAAGTCCCATAGTGCTTCGAGCCATTTGAACCATTCTTCAAAAGCAATGGGTGCATAACACTCGAATGGGGTACGCCAAAAGTTACTTTTACGTCTGAAGATACCTCTCCGTCCAGAATAGCATGCTGTGTTCTGTTTGCTAGTAACTCTTCAGTACACTCACACAGTTTGTCTTGTGTTCCGTACGTTAGTATTTTGTTCGATAGGCAGCGTTACGGAACTGAATAGAAGCCTCCTGAAAGTCTACGAACACGGCATCTGCCTTTGTTGCTGTAGCTACTGGTTTCTGGCTCTCGTGGATCAACAGTGCGAGCTGGTTTCACACGAACGTTCTTTATCCCAACCTTTGTTGATTACTGCAGGACAGATTTTCAGTCTCCAGAAATATCATAATATGCGAGCACGAAACATGTTCCAAAAAGCTACAACATCCCTCAGTTTTGTAGTTCGTTCCGACGACCCTTATAAATGGGAATTATCGGCGATTTTTCTAGACACTGGGAACGCTTCGCTCCTTAATTGATCTACCGTACACAACTCGTGGGCGCTAGTTCTTCGCTGGGCTTCAGTCAGGAAAAGTTGTCGGAATGGTAAAATTTATCAGGACATAGTAGAGGCCCAAATGGGAACGCTACGAGTGACAGTAAGTCCGATGGACGGCATTTGCTAACGGTTTAAGCGGTGACTGGCGTCCGATGTGCCAGATGGAAGTCGCACGACGAATAACCGTGCAGCAACAGAATGCTAACAGAATAACATTGGCCAGGCGCGAGTAGGTCTCACAGTCTGAGAATTCAAGAGAAACTTAATTATTGTTTTATTCACGATTGTAATTTTCTACATTTACATCTACGTATATACTCTGCTACCCACCAAGCGGTGTGTGGCGGAGGGCACAACTCGCTGCAAAGTCAAATCCCCACCCCCGACTGTCTGAACGCCTCAGTACGAATTGTAATTTCCCTTATCTTTGAATTGTGATCATTGTGCGATTTTGAAAGTTGGTGGTAATAATATATGCTCTACATCCTCGGCGAAGATCCGATTTCGGAATTTAGTGGGCAGCCCCTTCCGTTTAGAGCGTCGTCTACATGCAAGTGTGTCCCACTTCAAACTTTCTATGAGATTTGTAACGCTCACGCGATGGCTAAATGTACCAGTCACGAATCTTGTCGCTCTTCTTTGGACCTTCTCAATCTCTTGAATCAGACCCAACTGGTAATGGTCTCATTCAGACGAACAATACTCAAAGACTGGACGGACTAACGTATTGTAAGCAATTTCCTTTGTTGAAGGACTGCATCGCTTCAGGATTCTACCAATAAACCGCAATCTAGAGTTCGCATTGCCCGTTACTTGTGTAATCTGATCGATCCATTTGAGATCACTTCGAATAGTCACACGCAGGTACTTGATGGATGTTACCGCTTCCAAAGACTGGGCATTTATTTTGTACTCGTACATTAATGGGGATTTTCCCCTTGTTATACGCAGTAGGTTACATTTACTAATATTGAGATATCACTGCCAGTCATTACACCACGCATTTGTTTTCTGCAAATTCTCATTGCTTTGTTCACAACTTTCGTGATATACTACTTTCCTGTACACTATAGCATCATCGGCAAATAGTCTAATGCCGCTGTCAGATCGTTTACGTAAATCGTAAAAAGCAGCGGACCCATTACGCTGCCCTGGGTACACCTGAAGCCCCAGCGACTAATCAGCTGCAAATAAATTTTATTATCTGTACAGGTTTCGACGAATTAATTTGTCATCATCAGAAGCCTCGCATTAAAAAACAGGCACTATTTTCATTGCATATCATCTCTTATAAAATTCAGAAATTAGTCCATCCCTTTCATATATTAGAATTGTGTGTCATGTTTTCTCAAATGTATTATACACAACTTCTTTGTATGCCGTGGTTATATCTTTCATATAAGTCTTCATATATGTTCCTTGCTGCTAGCACAACAGATACACAGATGTGATACAGTTATTGTAAACTGACCAACACTGTTAAAATTTTTAAAAATTGGAAATTTGTGGTAAAGTATTACGGGACCAATCTGCTGAGGTCATCGGTTCCTAAGCTTACACACTACTTAATCTGACTTTAACTTACGCTAAGGGCGACACACAGCCATGCCCGAGGGAGGACTCGAACCCCCGACAGAGGGAACCGCGCGGACCGTGACAAGACGCCGCAGACCGCGTGGCTACCCCGCGCGGCTGTTGAAAATAATCACATATAACACGTAAATTTCTGAACATACCGTGCCATTATCCTTCTATGAAGAAGATATTGACGCTCTGCTAAACTAAGTAAGCTTCTGTAGTATACTCCTTATATTTCGCATAAATTTAGTACAAATTATTTTGTCAAAACGGGTGAAGCTAATAAAATTTATTTCCAGCTGATGACTGATGATGTCATAAGCAATCAGATGCCGCATTATGGCATGACGTTAAAATTTATTACAGCTTTTCTACTAACTCCATTCGCAACCCGTTTTACAGACAGTACCCATGTATGCCACTATACACCCAAGTTCATTCAGAAGTGTATGTGCATACTACCACCGAAATATGTTGGGAATAGAGTTAGTAACGAATTAATAGGTATACTTACAAAATTAAATCATTATACGATACATAGATGAAGATATATGGCGTAATAGAGTTGCGTGAGACGCGGCCGCGTCATATATGATGTTTATTATTTCCTTAATAACTCTATTCTGAACATATTTCGGTAACAATATGCACATATGCTTCTGAATATACCTGAATGTTCGACACATAGTCAAGACATATGACGTCATAGCCGCACGGGGTAGCCGTGCTGTCTCAGGCACCTTATCACGGTTCGCGCGGCTGCCCCCGTCGGAGTTTCGACTCCCCCATGGGGCATGAGTGTGTGTGTTGTCCTTAGTGTACGTTAGTTTAAGATATTAAGTAGTGCGTAAGCCTAGGGACCGATGACCTCAGCAGTTTCGTCCCATAGTCCTTACCACAAACTTCCAAATATGACGTCATAAACACTGAAATACGTGAAAAAAATGCCGCATCACACATGAAGTTTTAATACACTACTACTTTACTACTAAGACAGTCCTACAGTCGCGTCAACATAATAAAATCACCGTCGCCTGGAAGCGCTTGTGACGGCTCTAAACTGCGAATTGCAAATGGCCGTAGGTGAACTATGAAGATGAGTTGCCTTTGACGTACACACAAAGTCGCGATGTAGACACGCCAGGCAGCTGCACCCAGCGTACAGGAGCTGTTCGGTATCATGTCTCTTAAATTTTGATACTATAGTTACGAACTGGCACATTATGCACGTACTCAAACTCAGCAGGAACTCGCGGAAGACTTGAATGTGACGCAGAAAGCCGTTTCTTTTCGGTTGAAAGCTGTGGGAACTGAATGAAAGACAGCAAGCAAATCGAAGGACCACTTGTGAACTGCTGTTTGCCAGATACAAAACAAAATCGTTTTTCCATCGAATAGTGAGAGGTGACGAAAAATAGATATATTTTGAGAATCCGAAGCTTCGTAAGTGATGCGTGAATCCAGGCAAACCATCGACATCCACTGCACGACCAAATAGCTAAGCAAAGAAGACAGTGCTCTGTGTTTGGTGGGATCAAAATGGTGGCACCTATTACGAGCTGCTAAAACTTGGTGAATCGTTAATACTGATCGCTACCAACAGCAAATGATTGATTTAAATCGAGCGTTACGTGAAAAAGGCCGGAATATGGAAAAAGGCATCACAGAGTCATATTGCTCCATGACATCGCCCCATCACGCACAGCAAAACTGGTGAGGGAAACGATCAAGGCGTTCATTTTGGAAATACTAGGGCATGCGGCTTAGTCTCCAGACTTGGCTCCGTCTAGTTATGATCTGTTTGCATCACTAGGACACGCTCTCGCTGAACAACGCTTCAGTTCGTATGAAAATGTACGAAAATGCCTCGCTGACTGGTTCGCTTCAAAAGAGGAACTTTTTCTTTATTTGCCGTGCCATTCATAGCCTGCACTAGAGGTGGGAGAGATTTATAAATAGCAACGGAGATTATTTTGAATAAAATATTATTTATCAGTTTTAAACAATAGACGTGTAATTATTGCAACCAAATTTTTGTTTCATACGTCTACACATGGTATAAATATTTTCCCGGCCATATTTATTTTGCTCACATTTTACTTGGCAGAATTAGAAGTAGTACTTCAGAAGTATAGGAAACTTCATGTTCCTTGTTACTGAAGTTAAGTGCAAAAAATAATAATTGTGCCAACTGATTTTAATTTTTGAATGAAATGAAATGTGAGGGCATGGTGGAAATTAATACCTTAGATTTTTTTACGAAGAACTCTTGATGCTTTTTAAATACATACTACATCTTTATTCTCCATGTCTGCAGATTTGTTGTGTCGGCGTAGTCACGCTGGCGATGAACGCGTTTCTCCCAACGAGAGAGACTGGTTTGTTGACACCATGACCGTAGGATGTTTTACTTTGCTAGCAGAGCCACAACATCGCCTCTTTTTGCACCGCTTCATCTCTATCAAAGTGAACTCCTCGAAGGTGTTTTGATTGTTCACTCCGAGCTCTGTCACACGCTTTTCTAGCACCACCGTTTCCCTCTTTACCAGCACGAAGAACCAAACGTAGCAGGTTACCGTTCTCGATACTATTATCACCGTACACAGTTTTCATTCTTCTATGTACTTGAATTGGAGGCACGTCTGCTGCGGTTACAGAGTAGATTACAGCATTCTGTTTCTCACGCACTTACGTAGTTACGTTGCGACCATTAGGTTACACGCTAAAATTCGGGCCCCCTGTTGCGGCGGAAGTTTGCAATTTGCTTCACAGAAATAGGAAAGTGGACGGAGTATTATACGTGACTTGTAGTACCTCAACCGATGTACCGTCGCGGCGGGTGAGGTGCTGCTAGAATCCGCGCACAGGACTCGAGCACTCTTCGCAGTATGTGGCGCGCCGAACAAATTAGCAGAGCTCCTGCTCCACGTGTTTACTTGGAAACGTTTATCCACGTCCCCAGTGTAATTCTCTGCAGTGCTACTCGTGTAATGGGTTAAATTCGTCTAACCCACCAGCAGTGATAAGTGGTCTGTCGCAGTCTACGAGCAGACTTCAACTAGTAAGTTTGTAAAGTTTTTTATAATTATTTGTTGAATTTTATAAATGAATGCCTCAACTGGGAACGCTAGCAAAACTGGAGTTGTCGTGTAGCAGGTTGTAACTGCGAGTGGTGCGCTTACTCTGTGTTGTTGTTAACAAAAAATAACGAAGTACAGTCACTGCAAAATACATTCAGCCCCCTAGGTAGTGACTCTTCTGGCCCTGTCCAAAACTGATAACTTGCGTCCTTGTGCACATAACAAATAAATAAAATTGTCTTACGCCTAAAGCAGCAACGATGCACCGCGTTATATGCTGCTCTCTCATGAAGAAGAATAAAATATGCTAGCTACAGGCTAAAAAAAAAAAAAAAAAAAAAAAAAGAAATGGTTCAAATGGCTCTGAGCACTATGGGACTTAACTTCTGGGGTCATCAGTTCCCTAGAACTTAGAACTACTTAAACCTAACTAACTTAAGGACATCACACACATCCATGCCCCAGGCAGGATTCGAACCTGCGACCGTAGCGGTCGCGCGGCTCCAGACTGTAGCGCCTAGAACCGCACGGCCACTCCGGCCGGCGCTACAGGCTCAGCGGTATGCAGTGCTGGCCCTAATACTTTCAAATATACATGAGATTATTTTGGCTGATAAATAAAAACATTTAAGACAAATTCAGTATCTTTAAAAAACATACGACCTGAACAGAGGTAGTGATTTGGGTGGGTTACTAACACTGACTCTTTCAATTGTAAAGTTGTATTCGAAGTTAAGTTTAGATTTTCAAAACACCTGACAACTGAAATCACATTACTCAGAAAAGTTATATCCTTTTTACTAAACGGAAATCTCTCTTTGCTGACGTAGTCACAAACAATGAGATCTGTACAGCAAGTATTATCTAACATCACTCAAAAGCATAAAGACAAATCTTGAAGTTATGTATACCTTACATGCACACACAAAAAAAGTTTTGCATCACCCCGGTTCCCAGAACTCCTGAAGATAGACGGTGACTGTGGATATTCTATCACATACATAGTCCCTTTGACTGTTCAGAGATGGTCCGCAGCTCGTGGTCGTGCGGTAGCGTTCTCGCTTCCCACGCCCGGGTTCCCGGGTTCGATTCCCGGCGGGGTCAGGGATTTTCTCTGCCTCGTGATGACTGGGTGTTGTGTGCTGTCCTTAGGTTAGTTAGGTTTAAGTAGTTCTAAGTTCTAGGGGACTGATGACCATGGATGTTAAGTCCCATAGTGCTCAGAGCCATTTGAACCATTTTTTTTTGTTCAGAGATGTCACTAAATCCTTCCAAAGATTTAAACAACCGTGCATGAGCAGCGCCTATTATACAGAGGGGGTCCGACAGCCGATCAGTTCCAGTCATTCCACCAGGAAGGAGGTACACAGCTCGTGTTGTCTGTAGTTCAACCATGCCTAGACGGTCAATACCGCGGTTCGATCGCGTCCGCATTGTTACTTTGTGCAAGGAAGGGCTCTCAACAAGGTAAGTGTCCAGGCGTCTAGGAGTGAACCAAAGCGATGTTGTTCGGACATGGAGGAGATATAGAGAGACAGGATCTGTCGATAACATGCCTCGCTCAGGCCGATCAAGGCATACTACTGCAGTGGCTGACCTCTAACTACGGATTATGACTCGGAGGAACCGTGACAGCAACGCCACCATGTTGAGTAATGCTTTTCGTGCAGCCACGGGACGTCGTGTTACGACTCAAACTGTGCGCGATAGGCTGTGTAATGCACAACTTCACACCCGACGTCCATGGCGAGGTCCACCTTTGCAACCACGACACCATACAGCGCGACAGAGATGGGCACAACAACATGCCGAATGGACCGCTCAGGATTGCCATCACGTTCTCTTCACCGATGAGTGTCGCATATGCCTTTAAACAGAAAATCGTCGGAGACGTGTTTGGAGGCAACCCGGTCGGGCTGAACGCCTTAGACACGCTGTCCAGCGAGTGCAGCAAGGCGAGGTTCCCTGATGTTTTGGGGTGGCATTGCGTGATGCCGACGCACGCCGCTGGTGGTCATGGAAGGGGCCGTAACGGCTGTGCGATACGTGAATGCCATCCTCCGACCGATAGTGCAACCATTTCGGCAGCACATTGGCGAGGCATTCGTCTTCCATGACGACAATTGGCGCTCCCATCGTGCACATCTCGTGAATGACTTGCTTCAGGATAACGACATCGCTCGACTAGAGCGGCGATCATGTTCTCCAGACATGAACCCTATTGAACATGCCTGGGGTATACGGAAAAGGCCTGTTTATGGACGACGTGACCTACCAACGACTCAAAGGGGATCTACGCCGAATCGCCGTTGAGGAGTGGGACGGTCTGGACCAACAGTGCCTTTACGAACTTGTGGATAGTATGCCACGAGGAGTACGGGCATGTATCAATGCAAGAGGACCGAGCTACTTGGTATTAGAGGTACCAATGTGTGGACCACCAACTCTGAAGTTTTCGCTGTATGGTGGTACAACATGCAATGTGTGGTTTTCATGAGCAACAAAAATGGCGGAAATGATGTTTATGTTGATCTCTATTCCAGTTTTCTGTACAGGTTCCGGAACTCTTGAAATCGAGATGATGAAAAACTTTTTTTTTGATGTGTGTACATCGCATACAATATAGTTTCATTTTAGTTTACATTAGTCTCATTACGATATTCGGGTGCCACATGTAAGTGTACCCCGGTAGAGTCCTTTCAAGTTCCACGTTAATGTGGCAGGCCAAGTTACTTTTATGGAATGCTGCCCTACACTTCAGAGTGATACCGGCACATGCCACTATTTTTCAACACATTCGCCGAGTCTATGTCAACAACGTTCTGAACGCTCAACCGGTGGTAATTCCTTGCCAGTAAAAATGCGCTCCTTGATCGCGGACCCATCCAGCAACTCCGCATGACCACCGTCGCAAAATCTGCGGTTGCCGTGAATCAGTTTCTCGATTGCCTGGACATTCCCGTCTGTGTCCGATGTCGGTGGCCTTTCCGATCACCCACGGCTGTGAGGCCTTGGTCAGATTGTTGGCACCATTCCACAACCACTGGACCCGACACTGCACTTTCCCAAACACCGTCAGAATTCTACGGCGAATTTGTGTGCAAGTTAAACGTTTTGCCCAGAGTAACCCTACTGTACTGCGAACTTCAACTTCGGACGACGTTTCCCGTTATCGCGCCATTTAATTCCCACACTGCGATGCGCCTGTTATGCATTCCCCAGTCTGCAGCGCAGTGGTCTTAGCGTGGGACGACATCTGTGAATTACTTCTGAAGTCCCTTCGTGATTCCGTTGACGTAGAGTCCGAGATCTCACTAGGGTTGTAGCTGTGAAAAAGGTGTCTGCGCTCTACGCCAAAAAAAAGTGTGTGTAATGGAACTACGTGATTCTCCAGTTGAAAACGTAGGTATGAACCATCGAAACGTGTTGTAATGCAATAAACAAGTGATAGACACAAAAACTAATGTATTCATTTACGTAACAGCAGAGGAGTTTTGTAATGGCGAAAGCAGCTTTTTACTTTGTGTGGTATGTTTTGTTTTCTTTCCAAACACCAAATGACATCTAGGAAAACTAAAACTCTGTTTTCGTCCTTCAATGCAGCTGACGTATTTCTGGTAAAAGAGTTGTGTTTCAATTAAACTGGTTTTAGCACTTTTGTTTTCTGGCTTGTGCACAGCATGGGCTTTGTCCCCGTCTAGGTATTGTGAATCCTAAATAAATTTTCGGTTTAAGATGCTTGGTTTGGCCTCTTTTGTGGAAGAACACTCGTAAGAGTGAGTATCCAAGTCCTCATGCAATCATGGGAATGTGTTAAGCTGGGTAGCCAAGCACAAATTCCTGACATCTCCTCACCTCTCGAACACGCTTGTATAGGCGTCGGTTTGTTTACTAGAAAATGTCGAGCTCACACGCGCGAATTGGACACAATATGTCTCGATTCTCCCAGCAGCTCATCAGACAACTTTATTAATCAACGCCAAGCCTAATAACTGCTTGCCTAAGAACCAGAGGTGGTCCAACGTGTTATTGACTTGCTCAGTTTTTTAAGCTCTTTCTCTTGAATGAGTCATCCAGTTTTTCTGAACGTGTAATTATTTGTTCTTTTGTACATGTACTTCACACTTACCGATTTTCTTCCCATTCTGATAATTCCTTCGTAATGCATAGTTTCATTTTTGCCTTAGAGAGAGTTCCCAGATTAATTATTCGCGTTAGACACGTCATGGAAATGGTGTCACAGTATTGCTGCTTTTCTTCACCTTTTCGTCCATATACTACCGTATTAATTCACCTGTCTTGCAGCCTTTGACGAAATATGAATTAACAGGACCAAATAAAAACCGAAGCAAATCAAATCACTGCCGAAAGCTTGCAGAGGCCTCCCTGTTCTTGGTACACACCCTCGAGCATGCATACGCTTGGAAGCTTCCACAAGTATACATAATCGAAATTCGATCAAGCATCAAGCTAATTGTACAATCCTCTTACTCTGCTGCTTGCACAGATTTTTTACTACATGCGCTCGCCGGCCGTTGTAGCTGAGCGGTTCTAGGGACTTCAGTCCGGAATTTCGCTGCTGCTGCGGTCGCAGGTACGAATCCTGCCTCGCGCATGAATGTGTGTGATGTCATTAGGTTAGTTAGGTTTAACTAGTTTTAAGTTCTAGGGGACTCATGACCTCAGATGTCCCATACTGCTCAGAGCCATTTGAACCATTACACGTGCTCAAGCATGCTTGCGCAAGTATGCTGAATTCAGACGCGCGTGTAGCCGCATTACGAAAACAAAGCAAAGGTTAAATCAAGACTGGAAACACGCAATCGCATATCCACTGCTATAGCGTAAGTGATAGTGACGAGTTTTCGGCATCTTCCTGTGTAACCGGACGACGTCACTGTACGTCCAGCAACGTCAGAACTTCCCGAGAACCCATCATGTTGACTTCCGGTCTCTTCCCATCCCCGTCCACTTGTATTCAGTTGACCGCCTGTATGGATGCCGCTATTTCAAAAACATTGCGCAGTGTTTCGACGTTTCCTTTCGTTCCTTGACGTTTAATGTCCGTCGTCCTTAAAGCGAAGCCGGCCGGTGTGGCCGTGCGGTTCTAAGCGCTTCAGTTTGGAACCGGGTGACCGCTACGGTCGCAGGTTCGAATCCTGCCTCGGGCATGGATGTGCGTGATGTCCTTAGGTTAGTTACGTTTAAGTAGTCCCAAGTTCTAGGGGGCTGATGACCTCAGATGTTAAGCCCCATAGTGCTCAGAGCCCATTGAATCTTAAAGCGAATGCCAGTATGTTTCGTCTGAAAGGCCATGGCCGATTTCGTTCTTTATTCCAAGCTTGTGCTCCGTCTCTAATGACCTCGCCATTGACGGGAGGTTGAAACCCAGTCCTCTTCCTTTCTTCCGTAGGCGCATTAATCCGAATGGGGTGGCTCAGTAGTTGGAGAAACTTGATAAACTCAGGACTAGTTGTGACGCATTTAAAGGAAATGCCAAAATACGTCTGATAAACGCTGTGATTGCGAGTAAATCCACATGCACAATAGTTACAAATACTTCTCGTTGTGCTCGGCTGCGTAGTCCAGGGTCGTAAGTCCACGGACTCACTCTATGGAAATTGTTTTCTTTCGATGGCGACTCATTAACTTGAAGAAACACAGTTTAAGTTGTTGAACGTCTTCATTTTCTAAACAAAACCACCAAACATTGCCAGTGCTTAATAGACATAGTGGTTTACAAATTGGTAACCTAAAAGTCTTGCAACTACACAGAAGAACCAAAGAAACTGGTTGTTGTTGTTGTTGTTGTTGTTGTTGTCTTCAGTCGTGAGACTGGTTTGATGCACCTCTCCATGCTACTCTATCCTGTGCAAGCTTCGTCTCCCAGTACTTACTGCAACTTACATCCTTCTGAATCTGCTTAGTGTATTCATCTCTTGGTCTCCCTCTATGATTTTTACCCTCCACGCTGCCCTCCAATGCTAAATTTGTGATCCCTTGATGCCTCAGAACATGTCCTACCAACCGGTCCCTTCTTCTTGTCAAGTTGTGCCACAAACTTCACAAACTTCACTTCTTACGTGATCTACCCAGCTAATCTTCAACATTCTTCTGTAGCACCACATTTCGAAAGCTTCTATTCTCTTCTTGTCCAAACTATTTATCGTCCATGTTTCACTTCCATACATGGCTACACTCCATACAAATACTATCAGAAACGACTTCCTGACACTTAAATCTATACTCGATGTTAACAAATTTCTCTTCTTCAGAAACGATTTCCTTGCCATTGCCAGTCTACATTTTATATCCTCTCTACTTCGACCATCATCAGTTATTTTACTCCCTAAATAGCAAAACTCCTTTACTACTTTAAGTGTCTCATTTCCTAATCTAATCCCCTCAGCATCACCCGATTTAATTTGACTACATTCCATTATCCTCGTTTTGGTTTTGTTGATGTTCATCTTATATCCTCCTTTCAAGACACTGTCCATTCCATTCAACTGCTCTTCTAAGTTCTTTGCTGTCTCTGACAGAATTACAATGTCATCGGCGAACCTCAACGTTTTTATTTCTTCTCCATGGATTTTAATACCTACACCAAATTTTTCTTTTGTTTCCGTTACTGCTTGCTCAATATACAGATTGAATAATATCGGGGACAGGCTACAACCCTGTCTCACTCCCTTCCCAACCGCTGCTTCCTTTTCACGTGCCTCGACTCTTATAACTGCCATCTGGTTTCTGTACAAATTGTAAATAGCCTTTCGCTCCCTGTATTTTACTCCTGCCACCTTCAGAATTTGAAAGAGAGTATTCCAGTCACCTGCCTAATATCGTGTAGAGTCCCGCCGAGCACGCAGAAGTGCAACAGCATGATGTGGCATGGGCTAGACAAATGCCTGATGTAGTGCAGGAGGGAAGTGACTCCATTAATCCTGCAGGGCTGTTCAAATGGCTCTGAGCACTATGCGACTTGACTTCTGAGGTCATCAGTCGCCTAGAACTTAGAACTAATTAAACCTAACTAACCTACGGACATCACACACATCCAAGCCCGAGGCAGGATTCGAACCTGCGACCGTACAGGTCGCCCGGTTCCAGACTGTAACGCCTAGAACCGCACGGCCACTCCGGCTGTCCATGAATCCGTAAGAGTACGAGGGGGTGGAGATCTCTTCTGAACAGCACGTTGCAAGGCATCCCAGATATGCTCAATAACGTACATGTCTGGGGAATTTAGTGGCCAGCGGAAATGTTCAAACTCAGAAGAGTGTTCCTGGAACCACTCTGTAACAATTATGGACGTGTGGTGTGTCGTATTATGCTGCTGGAATGTCCACAGTAGACATAAATGGATGCAGGTGATCAGACAGGATGTTTACGTACGTGTTACCTGTCAGAGTCGTATCTAGACTTACCAGTGGCCCCATATCATTCCAGCTGCACTCACTCGACACCATTACAGAGCCTCCACCAACTTGAACAGTCCCCTGCTGACATGCAGGGTCCATGGACTCATGAGATTGTCTAAAGACCCGTACACGTCCAGTCGGTCGATACAGTCGTCAACAGTCCAGTGTCGCTATTGACGGGCCCAGGCGAGGAGTAAAGCTTTGTGTCGTGCAATCGTAAAGGATACACGAGTGGGCATTCTGCTCCGAAAGCCCGTATGGATGATATTTCGTTCAATGGGTCGCACGGTGACATTTGTTGATGGCCTAGCATTGAAATCTGCAGAAATTTGGGGAAGGGTTGCACTTCTGTCACGTTGAACGAGTCTCTTCAGTCATCGTTACTCCCGTTTTTGCAAGATCTTTTTCCGGCTGCGCGATGTCGAAGATTTGATGTTCTATCAGTTTTCTGATATTCGCGGAACACTCGTGAAATGATCTTATGGGAAAATTCCCGCTTCATCGCTACCTCGGAGATGCTGTGTCCCATCGCTCGTGCGCCGACTGTAACACAACGTTCAGACTCGCTTAAATCTTGAAAACCTCCCACGGTAGCACCAGTAACAGATCTAACAACTGCGCCATACAGTCGTTGTCTTATATAGGCGTTGCCGATCGCAGCGCCGTATTCTGCCTGTTTACTTATCTCTGTAATTGAATACGCATGCCTATACCGGTTTCCTACGGCCTTGATACGCCTGGGCATTTAGTCAAACAGAGCTTGGATAATGTGTACAGGTACAGCTGCCCATGCAGCTTCAACACGATACCACAGTTCATCAAGAGTATTGACTGGCGTATTGTGACGAGCCAGTTGCTCGGCCACCATTGACCAGACCTTTTCAATTGGAGAGAGATCTGGAGAATGTGCTGGCGAGGGCAGCAGTCGAACATTTTCTGTATCCAGAAAGGCCCGTAGAGGACCTGCAACATGCTGTCGTGCATTATCCTGATAAAATGTAGGGTTTCGCAGGGATCGAATGAAGGGCAGACTCACGGGTCGTAAGATATCTGAAATGTAACGTCCACTGTTCAAAGTGCCTTCAGTGCGAACAACAGGTGACCGAGATGTGTAACCAGTGGCACCCCATACCATCACGCCGGGTGATACGCCAGTATGGCGATGACGAATACACGCTTCCAATGTGCGTTCACCACGATGTCGCCAAAGACTGATGCGATCATCATGATGCTGTAAACAGAACCTGGATACATCCGAAAAATTGACGTTTTGCCATTCGTGCACCCTGATTCGTCGTTGAGTACACCATCGCAGGCGCTGCTGTCTGTGATGCAGCGTCAAGGGTAACCGCAGCCGTGGTCTCCGAGCTGATAGTCCATGCTGCTGCAAACGTCGTCGAACTGTTCGTGCAGATGGTTGTTGTCTTGCAAACGTCCCCATCTGTTGACTCAGGGATCGAGACGTGGCTGCACGATCCGTTACAGCCATGCGGATAAGATGCCTGTCATCTCTACTGCTAGTGATACGAAGCCGTTGGGATCTAGCACGGCGTTCCGTATTACCCTCCTGAACCCAGCGATTCCATATTCTGCTGACAGTCATTGGATCTCGAGCAACGCGAGCAGCAATGTCGCGATACATTAAACCGCAATCGCGGTAGGGTACAATCCGACCTTTATCAAAGTCTGAAACGTGATGGTACGCTTTTCTGGTCCTTACACGAGGCATCACAACAACGTTTCACCAGGCAAAGCCGGTCAACTGCTGTTTGTGTATGAGAAATCGTTTGGAAACGTTCCTCGTGTCAGCACGTTGTAGGTGTCGCCACCGGCGCCAACCTTGTGCGAATGCTCTGAAAAGCTAATCATTTGCATATCACAGCATCTTCTTCCTGTCGGTTAAATTTGGCGCCTGTAGCACGTCATCTTCGTATTGTAGCAATTTTAATGGCCAGTAGTGTAATTGCTTGAGAAAGGGAGACGAAGGTCTGACTATAATAAGCACTTTCAGATGGATATAGGTTTCAGCAGTTGTTCAGGGGTGAAGAGGCTTACACGAGATAGACTGAAAAACTACTCTTCCGCCTGAAGACAACAAGCTTGTTCCCCCTCTAGGAACGCGATACGTTCTTTCACTGTCGTTGTTGATGAGTCCAGACACTTGGACTACCTCGCCTGTCGGGGTTGTGTGTAGCGCGACGGTTTCCACAGCTTTGTCGGCGCCACGGCTGCGGAGGAGTCCGTTATCCCAGCCTGCGGCCGGTCGTGGCAGCGCAGCGGAACACTGTCTGGCGTGAAACGGTTCTCAAACAACGCTTCCCACATAAAAGTCGCCGCACCGGGAATTTTACGACTCCGCGGCCCCCAACCTACCAACACGACTGTGCCGCTCGCCGGACCTGGCCGCTTACGGACTCTGCGCTCTTCTCCCTCCTTACACCGGAATACCCGGGAGGTAAGCCAACTTAGGCCAAACACAGTGAGTGCCAGGGTTGCGTCGCGTCGGTCCCTCAGTACTGATTAGTTGCTGCGTTTCTGTTCAACGACAGTCCGGTAAGCAGGATCGTGGTCGCGTTATGTGGAAAATATTCCGAGTAGATTTCCCCACCGTGTTACAGTTCTGGGTGGAGATTTTAATTTGCCGGATATAGACTGGGAGACTCAAACGTTCATAACGGGTGGCAGGGACAAAGAATCCAGTGAAATTTTTTTAAGTGCTTTATCTGAAAACTACCTTGAGCAGTTACACAGAGAACCGACTCGTGGCGATAACATATTAGACCTTCTGGTGACAAACAGACCCGAACTATTTGAAACAGTTAACGCAGAACAGGGAATCAGCGATCATAAAGCGGTTACGGCATCGATGATTTCAGCCGTAAATAGAAATATTAAAAGAGGTAGGAAGATTTTTCTGTTTAGCGAAAGTGACAAAAAGCAGATTACAGAGTACCGGACGGCTCAAGTACAGATGGTGTTGAGGATCAGTAGACAAAGTTCAAAACCATCGTACAATATGCGTTAGATGAGTATGTGCCAAGCAAGATCGTAAGAGATGGAAAAGAGCCACCGTGGTACAACAACCGAGTTAGAAAACTGCTGCGGAAGCAAAGGGAACTTCACAGCAAACATAAACATAGCCAAAGCCTTGTAGACAAACAAAAATTACGCGAAGCGAAATGTAATGTGAGGAGGGATATGTGAGAGGCGTTCAATGAATTCGAAAGTAAAGTTCTATGTACTGACTTGGCAGAAAATTCTGAGAAATTTTGGTCTTATGTCAAAGCGATAGGTGGATCAAAACAAAATGTCCAGACACTCTGTGACCAAAATGGTACTGAAACAGAGGATGACAGACTAAAGGCCGAAATACTAAATGTCTTTTTCCAAAGCTGTTTCACAGAGGAAGACTGCACTGTAGTTCCTTCTCTAGATTGTCGTACAGATAACAAAATGGTAGATATCGAAATAGACGACAGAGGGATAGAGAAATAATTAAAATCGCTCAAAAGAGGAAAGGCCGCTGGACCTGATGGGATACCAGTTCGATTTTACACAGAGTACGCGAAGGAACTTGCCCTCCTTCTTGCAGCGGTGTACCGTAGGTCTCTAGAAGAGCGTAGCGTTCCAAAGGATTGGAAAAGGGCACAGGTCATCCCCGTTTTCAAGAAGAGACGTCGAACAGATGTGCAGAACTATAGACCTATATCTCTAACGTCGATCAGTTGTAGAATTTTGGAACACGTATTATGTTCGAGTATAATGACTTTTCTGGAGACTAGAAATCTACTCTGTAGGAATCAGCATGGGTTTCGAAAAAGACGGTCGTGTGAAACCCAGCTCGCGCTATTCGTCCACGAGACTCAGAGGGCCATAGACACGGGTTCCCAGGTAGATGCCGTGTTTCTTGACTTCCACAAGGCGTTAGATACAGTTCCCCACAGTCGTTTAATGAACATAGTAAGAGCATATGGACTATCAGACCAATTGTGTGATTGGATTGAAGAGTTCCTAGATAACTGGACGCAGCATGTCATTCTCAATGGAGAGAAGTCTTCCGAAGTGAGAGTGATTTCAGGTGTGCCGCAGGGGAGTGTCATAGGACCGTTGCTATTCACAATATACATAAATGACCTTGTGGATGACATCGGAAGTTCACTGAGGCTTTTTGCAGTTGATGCTGTGGTGTATCGAGAGGTTGTAACAATGGAAAATTGTACTGAAATGCAGGTGGATCTGCTGCGAATTGACGCATGGCGCAGGGAATGGCAATTGAATCTCAATGTAGACAAGTGTAATGTGCTGCGAATACATAGAAAGATAATTCCCTTATCATTTAGCTACAAAATAGCAGGTCAGCAACTGGAAGCAGTTAATTCCATAAATTATCTGGGAGTACGTATTAGGAGTGATTTAAAATGGAATGATCATATAAAGTTGATCGTCGGTAAAGCAGATGCCAGACTGAGATTCATTGGAAGAATCCTAAGGAAATGCAATCCGAAAAGAAAGGAAGTAGGTTACAGTACGCTTGTTCGCCCACTGCTTGAATACTGCTCAGCAGTGTGGGATCCGTACCAGATAGGGTTGATAGAAGAGATAGAGAAGATCCAACGGAGAGCAGCGCGCTTCGTTGCAGGATCATTTAGTAATCGCGAAACCGTTACGGAGATGATTGATAAACTCCAGTGGAAGACTCTGCAGAAGAGACGCTCAGTAGCTCGGTACTGGCTTTTGTTAAATTTTCGAGAACATACCTTCACCGAGGAGTCAAGCAGTATATTGCTCCCTCCTACGTATATCACGCGAAGAGACCATGAGGATAAAATCAGAGAGATTAGAGCCCACACAGAAGCATACCGACAATCCTTCTTTCCACGAACAATACGAGACTGGAATAGAAGGGAGAACCGATAGAGGTACTCAGGGTACCCTCCGCCACACACCGTCAGGTGGCTTGCGGAGTATGGATGTAGATTTAGATGTACAATCAGTATAATAATGAATTTGACAACAAACTAAAACATACGAGGTCTGTTCAAAAAATTGCAGAACTTGGTCCACAAAATTTTTCTACACTTACCTTTTACTTACTGTGCATGGTCTCCTTGCAAATACTGTCCTCCACAGTAGATGCACCGCCCCCACTTCCGGATGCAGTCTTGGTACGCCCCTTGCTGCATCATGCGAAGCGCCATCCGCGAAATTTCTTTTATCTCGTCTATCGTTGCAAATCTCCGTCCTTTCAACGTGGTTTTCGACTTTGGAAATAAAAAGTAGTCTGCTGCGACAAGGTACGAAGAACGAGACAGCAGTCATTTTGCTTCTTTTGCAGTAGTCACGCACCAACAGGGATTAATCTGCGGATGCGTTATCGTGATGCAAGAGCCGTGAATTGTCTCGCCACATTTCAGGCCGTTTCCTTCTAACGTTTTCTCGCAGGCGTCTCCACAAGTCGATTAACGGTTTGTTCCTGTGGCACGAATTCATGATGAGCTAATCGTTCAGTGTCAGAGAAAACAGTCAGCATGGCTTTGACATTTGACCTGACTTTTTTATGGTATTGGAGAACCATTCCCGACCCACTGTGAAGATGAACCTTGGCGCCAACACCACAACCATAGACCCACCTGTCATTACCACTTACGATTCTCTTTAAGGAACATCTCGTTTTCCCTTTCTCGATCCGCAAGCTCTTCACAGATATTTCCGAATATTTAATTTTGAAATTAGGGACCCCTTCGCGGGGCTGCTTGTGTAACATAATTCGGTTTCGCTTTGTCAATTTAAATTTTCATCTAAAATGCAATATTCACGAAATACCTGTCGTGTTTATATTGTTATTTTCAAGTATTTTTCTTTTCATGGATTATTTTTATTAGAGCTACCCAAGTAGTCCGCAGCTCGTGGTCTCGCGGTAGCGTTCTCACTTCCCGAGCACGGGGTCCCGGGTTCGATTCCCGGCGGGGTCAGGGATTTTCTCTGCCTCGTGATGACTGGGTGTTTTGTGTGTGTGTGTCTTTCATCCTCATTGATTCGCAAGTCACCGAATAGGCGTCAACTAAAAAGGACTTGCAGTACGGCGGCCGAACTTCCCCCGCATGGGGCCTCGCGGCCAACAATGCCATACGATCATTTCATTTTCATTTCATTCCCAAGTAATTGCAGTAAACATGTTGAATACAAGGTAATGAACTATAAATTATCGTTTTTAGTTCTTCAGATCGAATTTTGTATGTTTTTAGTTATTACGGAGTTTTCAGTCTAAAGTTCCCAGCAAGTATAAAAGAAAAACCTATTATGATTATTTATTTTTGTTGTTGTTTATATTGTTGCAGAAGCGAAAGAATAGGATGAGGGGCTTTGATTACGTTGTGTTGCATTTATTTATGTTGAAAAAATTAACGTTAGATGATTAGCTATGGAACGGCGTCTGCACTTGTTTGTCTTCTTCATACCCTATTTTTACAGGCAGTATGAACCACATGATCACAGCAACGTGCTGCATGCCTGTTACTGTTAACACTCGCAAAACATGCGATAGTTACAATCTTGCGAATAACGGTTGAAACCGGTTTACAAATTAAATTTCCGTTTTGCAACTGGTTGCTGATTATTTCGACATAAATAGCTACAGTTGCTTCAGAAGACGGATAAAACACTAACAAAATAAAAATTGAAAATATTTCTTTCGAATTGAAGGCAATGTTGTTTTATGCAGTGATTCAAATGCACCGAGAAATTCATCAGTAAACATGTATCGTGAACTACAGAACTGAAACGGTATCGTAAAGTACCAATCATATATGGTATATTAGTAGTGATTCTCCAGCAGAAAGAGTTTCCTACTCATTGGTCTGAAGATTACCACAGTAGCGGTCGAAACCGGTCACCGTAATAAATAAATCGTCATCAAGACAGTTTTTAATAGTAAATATTTGTAACACATTGATCACTGTCACACCCATAATGTATTCAAAAGTAAGAAACTTCCTGGCAGATTAAAACTGTGTGCCAAACCGAGACTCGAACTCGGGACCTTTGCCTTTCGCGGGCAAGTGCTCTACCATCTGAGCTGCCGAAGCACGACTCACGTCCGGTACTCACAGCTTTACTTCTGCCAGTACCTCGTCTCCTACCTTCCAAACTTTACAGAAGCTCTCCTGCGAACCTTGCAGAAGTAAAGCTGTGAGTACCGGACGTGAGTCGTGCTTCGGTAGCTCAGATGGTAGAGCACTTGCCCGCGAAAGGCAAAGGCCCGAGTTCGAGTCTCGGTCGGGCACACAGTTTTAATCTGCCAGGAAGTTTCATATCAGCGCACACTCCGCTGCAGAGTGAAAATCTCATTCTGGGTATTCAAAAATAATTAATTTATTGCCATGTCAGGTATTGGGAGATTACAAGAAGTTTAGAGGATTACGCACTAAAATTATAAAACTTAATTCCAAAATATGTTTTAACAAACAATGCCTAATGAATCATGTGATTCTTAATTAGTTTTAATACCAGATCAAATATAGCAAAATTTTTACGACAGAAGAGTAGCATTCTATGGATTAGATCTGAAATTAAAGATGTATATAAAGAAAAAGATGCATTATATCTTGAAATGTATAATTTACATTTAAAAATTAGCAATCAGTTGTCAACATTAATATTTTCACAGTTACTTAACTTTACAGATGACAGAATTAATGCAGTACGAGAAACTATTCTTAATAAGCATAATAACAACTTTGCAGCCCTTGTTAGTCACCAAAATGTGTGTCCACAAGATCTTTCACCAGATGTACATAACTTTTATCCAAGAGTAACCAATCTAACCAAAATTAGTTTTACTCCTGCTGAGACAACACTTTTAAACAAAATTAGTGATTCTCCAGCAGAAAGAGGTTCCTACTCATTGGTCTGAAAATGAGCACAGTAGTGGTCGAAACCAGTCCCCTTGATAAATAAATCCTGATCAAGACTGTTTTAATATATATATATATATATAATATATGGTATCGGTCTCTTCATATTGTTAATTTTCCAGGTATATTACATCGGAAAGTGTGACACTCTTGATGTGTTCCCCGTCGTTATTCCGTGCTGGTAGTGTGTGTTGACGGATGTTTACGCGCCTGGTATCGATCTCTTCGTATTGTTAATTTTCCAGGTATCTTACATCTGAAGGCGTGACACTGTTGATGTGTTCCCCGTCATTATTCCGTGCTGGTGGTGTGTGTTGACAGATGTGTACGAGTCTGGTATCGGTCTCTTCATATTGTTAATTTTTCAGGTACCTTCCATCAGAGAGCGTGACACTCTTGACGTGTTCCCCGTCGTCATCCCGTGCTGGAGCTGTGTTTCTGACAGAGGTGCGCGCGCCTGTTGCAGGGAGGGGTCGCCGGACAGCGAGGTGACCGTGGTGGGAGGGGAGCTGATGGCGCAGCAGTACCGCTACCAGCCAGTGGTGGCGCCGCCCCCGCCGCCCGGACAGCAGTTCGGCTACGGCTACGCCCCCCAGTACTACCCCAGCCCCCCCGCCTCCAGCCTGCAGTACCCGCACTACCACCAGGTCAGTACCTGCGCCTAGCTGCACTGCCCGGTGCACTGCAATGAAAAAAGAAAGAGTGGAGCATCCAGAAGAATTAAGTTGGGTCATGCTGAGGGAATTAGATTACGAAATGACACACTTAAAGTAGCAAAGGAGTTTTGCTATTTGGGGAGTAAAATAACTGATGATGGTCGAAGTAGAGAGGATATAAAATGTTGACTGGCAATGGCAAGGAAAGCATTTCTGAAGAAGAGAAATTTGCTAACATCGAGCATAGATGTATGCGTCAGGAAGTCGTTTCTGAAAGTATTTGTATAGAGTATGGAAGTGAAACATGGGCGATAAATAGTTTGGACAAGAAGAGAATAGAAGCTTTCGAAATGTGGTGCTACAGAAGAATGCTGAAGATTAGATGGGTAGATCACATAACTAATGAGGAAGTATTCAATAGAATTGGGGAGAAGAGGAGTTTGTGGCACAACTTGACTAGAAGAAGCGATCGGTTGGTAGGACATGTTCTGAGGCATCAAGGGATGACAAATTTAGCATTGGAGGGCAGCGTGGAGGGTAAAAATCGTAGAGGGAGATCAAGAGATGAATACACCAAGCAGATTCAGAAGGATGTAGGTTGCAGTAAGTACTGGGAGATGAAGAAGCTTGCACAGGACGGAGTAGCATGGAGAGCTGCATCAAACCAGTCTCAGGACTGAAGACCAAAACAACAACAATCTAGAAGACATGCTCGGATGTCGATGTCACTTCGTACTCTAATACACAGTCGGTGGGTATGTAATTTATTAGAGTTGCAATACTCTGTGTATCCCCCACGGCTTATCAAAATTGGTAACGGAATGGCAAGTTTCCGTTCGACACAGACCGTGCGAACCCAGTGGTGTAAGCCCGGTAACCACACCTGCAGCAGCTCCGTACCACGGATGTAGGACGGCCAGTGGTATCCACTAAGCCCTCTTGCACTCGGAGTCTCACCTTGATGCTTACTTTAGGGAGCATCATCTTAGTTGACCTTGCGCTACCTAGACTCTGTTCATTGCTGCACTGCTTGTAATGAGTCTTTGTTGGCTTCGAGTAATACAAGTTGAATGAATCTTTTATTTGTCGTGTTACCTTGTTTGGTAATCGGTTCTACTCCTGCCCAGGTTTCCTGTGGCGACAGTTGCCACACCATTCTGTGGTCCACCTCTCCTTACCGTTGTGTTCGAAGTGATGCGCAACACTCTCAGAGGCAGATAGAATGTCCACCACAGTGCAGTACTGTTGTTTCCGTTTCGTGTTGTTACCAGGCCCAACACTCTCAGAGGCAGATAGAATGGCCACCACAGTGCAGTACTGTTGTTTTCGTTTCGTGTTGTTACCAGGCGCGTTAGCGTGCGTAAGTGGCGAGAATAGTGTCAGATATTGGCTGGTCACTGTGAAGTACACGGACATTTCTTGTACTCCTATCAGAGAAAGGTACACTATTTGATCAAAAGTATACCGACACCCCCAAAAAACATCCGTTTTTCTTATTAGGTGTATGGTGCTGCCACCTGCTGCCAGGTACTCCGTATCACCGACCTCAGTAGTCACTAGGCATCGTGAGAGAGCAGAATGGGGCTCTCCACGGAACTCACGCACTTCGAGCGTGGTCAGGTGATTGGGTGTCACTTGTGGCATACGTCTGTACGCGAGATTTCCACACTCCTAAACATCCCTAGGTCCACTGCTTCCGATGTGATAGTGAAGTGGAAACGTGAAGGGGGACACGTACAACACAAAAGCCTACAGGCCGACCTCGTCTGTTGACTGAAAGAGACCGCCGCCAGTCAAAGAGCGTCGTAATGTGTAATAGGCAGACATCTATCCAGACCATCACACAGGAATTCCAAACTGCATCAGGATCCACTGCAAGTACTACGACAGTTAGGCGAGAGGTGAGAAGGCTTGGATTTCATGATCGAGCGGCTGCTCATAAGCCTCACATCACGCTGGTAAATGCCAAACGACGCCTCGCTTGCTATTAGAATTGTAAACATTGGACGATTGAACAGTGGAAAAACGTTGTGTGGAGTGACTGGTGACTGTACACAATGTGGCGATCCGACGGCAGGGTGTGGGTGTGGCGAATGCCTGGTGAACGTCATGTACCAGCGTGCGTAGTGCCAACAGCAAAATTCGGAGGTGGTGGTGTTACGGTGTGGTCTGTTTTCCATGGAGGGGACTTCCACCTCTTGTTGTTCAGCCAGGTGTCCGGATACTTTTGATCACGTAGTGTATCAGTAGCGGACAGAGTTTGAAAGGAAAGGGTCTCCATTTGGCCTGCTGGTCGAATCGTGAAGTATCCAAATTTGTGGGGCACTCTGATGTGACAGTGGGTGATGTTGGGCAGAGTGGGAACGTGAGAGCAGATCCACTGGTCGTCAAGGTTACGGTCGCCCGCAGGAGAAGACGCCGTGATATTGTGGAACTTGCTATCCGACAACAAGCAATGGACCGCCTGTGACATTCTGTGTCGGAAACTGGCAGCAGGCGGAGTACGGAATTGACGTCCCATGCAGAACACAAGCTGCTAAATTTGGAGTGGAGCTGCAACCGGAAAGCATGAACTGAAAGTTCGTAAGACAGATGTCAATAACTAGAGGCCTATAACGTTGACATCAATCTGTTTTGTAATTAGCGCTCACATTATGACGGTTTTGGAGAGCTAACATCTCTTTTATAAAGATATCTAACACCGTCCCGCACTACCGGTTCAGGGGGGGGGGGGGGGGACGAGCTTATCGAGTAACTGCCTAGATTCGCGATCGGATACAAGACTGACTTACAAATAGAACTCAACACGTCGCCCTTAACGGAACAAAATCGACAGACGTGAAGATAATTTCCGGAGTACACCCAGGACATGTGATAGGGCCGTAACTGTTTGCGATATACAAGGTGACAATTATGGAACAATATGAAATAAAATCGTTATAACTTCTGAACGTTTTGCGTTAGGACGTTCAAACTGTACGGTTGGCCGCGGATCATGATGGAAACTAGTATGCGCCATGTCGTTGTCGACCATTTGCTCTTAAAAATGTCACGGTACGAGGTGCATTCAAGTTCTAAGGCCTCCGATTTTTTGCTCCGGACTGGAAAGAGAGAGAAACATGCACATTGTTTTAAAATGAGGCGTTCGTGGATGCGACAGTTTAATAAAGGCAGAACATCGTGTGACAACAAACCGAAACAACCTCGGGCTCGCACGAGCCGGTCTGACGACACGATCGAGAAAGTGGAGAGAATTGTTTTGGGGGATCGCCGAATGACTGTTGAACAGATCGCCTCCAGAGTTGGCATTTCTGTGGGTTCTGTGCACACAATCGTGCATGACGACCTGAAAATGCGAAAAGTGTCATCCAGGTGGGTGCCACGAATGCTGACGGACGACCACACGGCTGCCCGTGTGGCATGTTGCCGAGCAATGTTGACGCGCAACGACAGCACGAATGGGACTTTCTTTTCGTCGGTTGTGACAATGGATGAGACGTGGATGCCATTTTTCAATCCAGAAACAAAGCGCCAGTCAGCTCAATGAAAGCACACAGATTCACCGCCACCAAAAAAATTTCGGGTAACCGCCAGTGCTGAAAAAGTGATGGTGTCCATGTTCTGGGACAGCGAGGGCGTAATCCTTACCCATTGCGTTCCAAAGGGCACTACGGTAACAGGTGCAACGTACGAAAATGTTTTGAAGAACAAATTCCTTCCTGCACTGCAACAAAAACGTCCGGGAAGGGCTGCGCGTGTGCTGTTTGACCAAGACAACGCACCCGCACATCGAGCTAACGTTACGCAACAGTTTTTTCGTGATAACAACTTTGAAGTGATTCCTCATGCTCCCTACTCACCTGACCTGGCTCCTAGTGACTTTTGGCTTTTTCCAACACTCTCCGTGGCCGCACATTCACCAGCCGTGCTGCTATTGCCTCGGCGATTTTCCAGTGGTCAAAACAGACTCCTAAAGAAGCCTTCGCCGCTGCCATGGAATCATGGCGTCAGCGTTGTGAAAAATGTGTACTTCTGCAGGGCGATTACGTCGAGAAGTAACGCCAGCTTCATCGATTTCGGGTGAGTAGTTAATTAGAAAAAAAAATTGGAGGCCTTAGAACTTGAATGCACCTCGTACAGCGTTCCTGAGCGTATAGGGCTTTTGAAGGCCTACTACGCGAACAATAACAGCCCAACTGCAGCTCGGAGGAAGTTTGGGACCGAGTTCCAGCCAAAGACAACCGGTCAGTGTGCTGACAGTCAAGAATTTGGTTCGCAAGTCTAACAGAACGGGTAGTGCTCGGGATGACAGCGTTGGCAATGTCGGTCGTCCAAAAAGGGTGAAAACGCCTGAAAACATCGAGAAGACACGCGCTGTGTCTCAAACCAGCCCTAGGAAATCGATCAGACAAAGCTGGGAGATACTGCGACAAATTGTTGTTGAAGACCTGCATCTCTTCCCATACAAAACTCAGACCCAACAGCCATTCAGCCTCAGGGCCAGGGAACAGCGGTTGTGTTTTGCCAATACTATTGTTCACAGAATTGACGAAAAGGACTTAAATGCGAATCTGGTTTGGTTTAGCGACGAAGTCCTCTTTCATTTGGATGGGTTCGTCAGTAAACCAAATTGGCACATTTCGGTGACTGAAAATGAGCATTTCGCAACGAGAAGTGTCTTCACCTTCAACGGGCGACCGTTTGGTGTGGAGTGTCCAGTCACTGAATACTCGGTGCGATAGTCATTGATGGCATGGTGACTATCGAACGGTACCTGTAGGTTTTGGGAGATGATTTCATTCCTATTATCCAAAGTGATTCTGATTTCGACAAGATAGTTCATTCAAGACGGAGCTCGATCCCATCGAAGCAGAATAGTGTTTGATGTCCTGGAGGAGCGCCTTGGGGACCGCAGTCTGACTCTCGGGCACCCAGAGGCCACTGGGATGGGCCTCGATTGGACGCCATATTCTCCGACTCTGAACACATACGACTCCTTTTTCTGGGGCTATAACAAAGACAAGGTGTACAGCAATAACGCAAAAACCAATGCTGAACTGGAAACAGCCATTCAGGAGGTCATGGACAGCATCGATGTTCCGACACTTCAGAGTGTCATGCAGAATTTCGCAATTCGTCTGCGTCACATCATCGCCAATGATGGCAGGCGTATCGAACATCTCATAACCTAAATCCGAATATCTGTAGTGACGTTTACATGTTGGATAAAGTATGTGCACGCCTTAGTTTGTGACTAATTTACATTTTTTTTAAATCGTTCAATACTTGTTACCCAGTACCTGTAAATGATGCAGTTCCAAGCGCCGGAAGCTCTAGAACACTGTTCGCAGGTGGTCCAGTTGTCTATAAGAAAGTAGTAATGTCAGAACTTAGTATCGATTTGCATAATGACATACAGTCGGTTCATGAATGGTGCAGGCTCTGGCTGTTGACCCTGATCGTGAATAAATGTGACATTTTGCGCGTACATAGGAAAAGAAATCGACTGTTGAGCTACTACACAGTTGATAGCATATTGCTAGCAACATCATCTATCGTAAAATGTGTAGGAGTAATTCTCCAGAGCGACCTTATGCGCAATGACAACATAAAGTAAATAGTAGGAATAGCAGATACCAGACTGAAATTCATAGGAATGTCAGTAATGTAGGAAATGTAACTCGCCCACGAAGGAAGTGGCTGGCAAGGCACTTCTCCGACCGGTTCACGAGTGGTGTTCATTAATCTGGGATCCCTACCAGTAGGACTGTTCGAAGAGATAGAAAAGATCCAACGAAGATCGATGCGTTTCGTCGGTGGATCGTTTGGTTTGCGCGAGAGCTTCACAGGTATGTCCAAGAAACTGCAGTAGCAGAAGCTACAAGAGAGGCGTTATGCATCACGGAGAGATTTACTGTTCAGATTTCGAGATAGCACTTTCCAGGAAGGTTAGAACAACACATTACTTCATCTACATCTGCGTCAGTACTCCCCAGATCACACTTAAGTCCCTAGAGGATTCATCGAACCACCTTCACAATAATTCACTATTATTCCACTCTCAAATAGCGCGCGGAAAATGGGAACACTTTTATCTTTCCGTGCGAGCTCTGATTTTCCTTATTTTATTATGATGATCGGTAGGCCGGCCGGTGTGGCCGTGCGGTTAAAGGCGCTTCAATCTGAAACCGCGTGACCGCTACGGTCGCAGGTTGGAATCCTGCCTCGGGCATGGATGTGTGTGATGTCCTTAGGTTAGTTAGGTTTAATTAGTTCTAAGTTCTAGGCGACTGATGACCTCAGAAGTTGAGTCGCATAGTGCTCAGAGCCATTTGAACCATGATGATCGGTAGGTCGGCGTCAGCAAAATAATTTCGGAATCGGAGGAGAAATTTGGTGATACAAATTCCGTCAGAAGATTCCGCCGCAACGAGAAATGCCATTGTTTTAATTATGTCCACCCCAAATCATGTATCATTTCAGCGACACCCTCTCCCCTAGTTCTCGATAGTACAAAACGTGCTGCCCTTCTTTGAACTTTCTCGGTGTACTCCGTCAGTCCTATCTGGTAAGAATCCCACACCTTCTAAAAGAGGACGGACAAGCGTAGTGTAGGCAGTCTGTTTAATAGACATGTTGCATGTTCTAAGTGTTCTAAAACGCAGTCTTTGGTTCGCCTTCATTTTCTGTGTGGTCTTTCCAATTTAGGTTGTTTGTAATTGTAATTCCTAGGCATTTAGTTGAATCTACGGTCCTGCTGACATCCAGGGCCCACGGGTTCATGAGGTTGTCTCCACACTCATACACGTCCATCCGCTCAATAGAATTTGAAACGAGACTCGTCCGATCACGCAACATGTTTGCAGTCTTCAACAGTCCAATGTCGGTGTTGACGGACCTAGGAGAGGCGTAAAGCTTTGTGTCGTGCAGTCTTCAAGGGTACACGAGTGGCCTTCGGCTCCGAAAGCTCATATCGATGATATTTCGTTGATGGTTCGCACGCTGACACTTGTTGATGACCCAGAATTGAAATCTGCAACAATTTGTGATTTGGCCACAGTCTTCTTTGCGAATTCGTGGATTCTAACTTCAGAGGAGATATTAGGATATCTCAGGAACAGTTGCAACCATTTTTTAACTGAGAGTCCTCGTTGAGACTTAAGAGAATGCTTAATATTATTTCTTATGGCCAGCTGAAAATCTATATGTTTAACATCATCAACACCTAAACCATAATACTTTCTCTCCATTGTTGTATAGTACTCGAGGAGATGAACCTCTATCTTGGGAGGTAAAATAGTTTTATGGTGTAGTGCAACACTCAAAAGATATGCATATTCAGCGTTTTGCGACTTCAGTCACCAAATACTCGTACGTCCTCAGCGTTGTTCTCGATATCCCAAATTCACGTACCGCTTGTTTAACAGGTACATTGCCCTCCTGCACAGCATCAATTGTACTAAACTTCGCATTTTCATCCCAATTTCGTCTTTTTGCCAACTAAAAATACGGAGATATGCTAAGATGTTATCCCAAATACGGTTCCTGGGTCTTAACTAGATCCAGCATGGCGGCCATATTACGGAATGGCCTGCATTGCAGATGGGGCTTGATTGCCAAAGGTACAGTTGATGTAAAACATTGTCAAGGAAATCCAGCATAAAACAAAGAATGCTAAAAGCTTTCTGTGGTTAAAAATTGATTTTCTAATTAAAAATTGGTTTTCTAATATTTAGTCTATATTTCACAGTTAAACACCTTGTATAAATAAAACATAACAAACACTAAAGTTAGCTCCGAAAAGGAAACAAAAGATTCACGACTGTCACAGAGAGAGCTTCTCGTGTTGCTCAGTCTGCTTGGCTCAGCAGCGCCCCCTCAAGAAGTCAACGCTAATGCCGCATGAGTGCGCCACTTGCTGGAGGGTTTGGAAAGGGTGGCCCTATTAGAATAACGGGCCATATTTGGCTCCTTTATACTGTAAATAGCAGAAGAAAAGGTCGTGCTGTTTTGTCTGGGGACAAGTAAGGGGGTAAGGGCGAAGTCTAAGTTTGTCTGCACGTCTCCCCACTGTCTCTACCCAGCTACGTCACAGCGATCTCCTACAGGCTGTTTCACAAGGTTGTACCGACCCTTCCTCAGCGTGTATTTTAAAGCAGTGGCGACGTAATGTGCAGACACGCTCGGGAGTGTTAAATTTGCAGGAAATACGCAGTAACACCCTATGGAATTCAGAAATGTAGGAAGGCACACGAATAGAATCCGCGCGAATCGTCACACACTGTGTTGCACTGCCAAGCGGGAAATAGACTCTTGGTCACACTGTACGCCGTTGTAGCATTCTTCCGGGAAAGTGCACTTCTCCACCATGAGTGCTGCTGGCTCTTCAGTTTAGAGTTGTTGTTGTTGTTGTTGTTGTTGTTGTCGTCGTGGTCGTCTTCAGTCGAAAGACTGGTTTGATGCAGCTCTGTCCTGTGCAAGCTTTTTCCTTTCCAAATAACTACTGCAACCTACATCCTTGTTGTCTGCTTACTGTGTTAATCTCTTGCTCTCCGTCTACGATTTTCACAGTCCACTCTTCGCTCCAGAACTACATAGCTGATCCCGTGATGTCTCAGAATGAGACCTATCAACAAATTCCTTCTTTTGGTCGATGTCTGCCACAAATTTCCTGTCTCTCCAGTTCTGTTAAGTGCCTCTTCACTAGATGCGCGGTCTATCCATTTATTCGTCACCATTCTTCTGTAGCTCCACATTTCACAAGCTTGTATTCTCTTCTTGACTAAAGCGTTTACCGTCGGTGTTTCACTTCCATACATGGCTACGTTCCAGACAAATGTCTTCAAAAAAGATTTCGTAACATTAAATCTATATTCGATGTTAACAAATTTCCATTCTTCAGAAACGCTTTTCTTGCCATCGGCAGTGCACAATTTACATCCTTTCTACTTCGACCATCGTCAGTTATTTTGCTGCTCAAATAGCAAAATCTGCCGACTACTTTCAAGTGTCTCGTTCCCTAATCTAATTTCCTCAGCATCAACCGATTTATTTGGACTACATTCCATTATCATCGTCTTTATTTGTTGATGTTCATCTTGTGTACTCCTTTCAAGACATTGTCCAAGTCCTTTGCTGTCTCCGATAGAGTTCGGTGTCATCTACAAACCGCAAAGTATTTTTTTCTTTTCCTTAAACTTTAATCCCTATTCCAAATACTTCTTTTGTTTTCTTTCCTACTTGCTCAATGTGCCGATTGAATAACAGCGGCGATAGGCTTCAACCCTGTCTCACTCCCTTCTCAACCATTTCTTCTTTCGTACACCTCGACTCTTACAACTGCCGCCTGGTTTCTGTATAAATTATAAATAGCCTTTCGCTTCCCGTATTTTACCCTTGCTACCACCAGAATTTCAAAAGGAGAATTCCAGTCGACATTGTCAAAAGCTTTCTCTAAAACAACAAATGCTATAAATGTAGGTTTACCTTTCCTTAATCTATCTTCTATGAGAAGTCGCAGATTCAGTATTGCCTCGCATGTTCATACATTTCTCCGGAATCCAAATTGATCTTCCCCGATCTCGGTGTCTACCAGTTTCCCCACACTTCTGCAAAGAATTCGTGGTAGTATTTTGCAACCATGACTTATTAAACTGATACCACCTGCTTTCTTTGGAAATGTAATTACTATATTCGTCTTGAAGTATGTGGTGATTTCGCCTGTCTCATACATCTTGCTCACCAGATAGAAGAGTTTTGTCCTGGCTAGCTCTCCCAACTCTATTAGTAGTTCTAACGGAATGTCTACTCCCAAGGCCTTGTTTCGACGTCGGACTTTCAGTGTTCAGTCGAATTCCTCACGCAGTATCGTATCTCCTATCCTATCTTCATCCACGTAACATTAATCTCAATTGCATCTCCCTTGTACAGACCGTCTATATACTCCTCCCACCTTTCAACTTTCCCTCTTTTGCTTAGGACTGGTTTTCCATCTGAGCTCTTGATACTTATAGCGCTGATTCTCTTCACTGTAGTGAAATATGCTTCGAAATCCTTATATTTGTTCTCTAGCCACTCCTGCTTAACCATATTGCACTTCCTATCATTTCCGTCAGTATCTTTCTAAACGTTTCTGATCCCTTTCGCCTGCTTCATTTGCCGCATTTTTAACTTATCCACTTCCGCCACTTAAAATTAATATCTCCTGTACTATCTAGTGATTTCTACTAGGCCTTGCCTTTTTAACTACATTATCCTCTGTTCTCATCTCTTAAAGCTACGCATCCTTCTTCTACTGTACGTCTTTCCCCTGTTCGTTCCCTAATGCTCCTCCTTAAACTCACTAGAGCCTCTGGTTCTTTCAATTTATCCAGGTCCCATCTCCTTAAATTTCCACCTTTTTGCAATTTCTTCAGTTTTATTCTACAGTTCATAAGCAGTAAATTGTGGTCAGAGCCACATCTGTCCCTGGAAATGTCTTACAATTTAAAACTTGTTTCTGAAATCTCTGTCTTACTATTATACGCCGGCCGGAGTGGCCGTGCGGTTCTAAGCGCTTCAGTCTGTAACCGCGCGACCGCTACGGTCGCAGGTTCGAATCCTGCCTCGGGCATGGATGTGTGTGATGTCCTTAGGTTAGTTCGGTTTAAGTAGTTCTAATTTCTAGGGGACTGATGAACTCAGATGTTAAGTCCCATAGTGCTCAGAGCCATTTGATTTTTTACCATTATACACTAAAGAGCCAAAGACGTTGGTACACCTGCCCAGTATCGTGTAGGGCCCCCGTGAGCACGCAGAAGTGCCGCAACACGACGTCGCATGTACTCGACTGATGTCGGAGGTAATGCTGGAGGGAATTGACACCATGTCCGCAGCTCGTGGTCGTGCGGTAGCGTTCTCGCTTCCCGCGCCCGGGTTCGATTCCCGGCGGGGTCAAGGATTTTCTTTGCCTCGTGATGACTGTGTGTTGTGTGATGTCCTTAGGTTAGTTAGGTTTAAGTAGTTCTAAGTTCTGGGGGACTGATGACCATAAATGTTAAGTCCCATAGTGCTCAGAGCCATTTGAATTGACACCATGAACCCTGCCACTATGATTCCTGCAGGGCTGTCCACAAATCCCCAAGAGTACGAGGGGGGGGGGGGGGGGGAGATAAGAGAAAGAAAGATCTCTTCTGAACAGCAGATATGCTCAATAATGTTCACATCTGGGGAGTTTGGTGGCCAGCGGAAGTGTTCCGGGAGCCACTCTGTAACTATTCTGGAAGTGTTGGGTGTTGCACTGTCCTGCTAGAATTTCCAGAGTCCGCCGGAATGCACAATGGACATGAATGCATGCAGGTGATCAGGTAGGATGCTTACGTGCGTGTCACCTGTCACAGTCGTATCTAGACGTATCAGGGATCCCATATCACTCAAACTGCATACGCCCCACACCATTACAGAGCCTCCACCATCTTGCACAATCCCTGCTGACATGCAGGGTCCATGGATTCATGAGGTTGTCTCCATACCCGTACACGTCCATGCGCTCGATACGATTTGAAACGAGACTCGTCAGACCAGACAACATGTTCTCAGTCATCAACAGGCCAATGTCGGTGCTGACGGGCCCAGGGGAGGCGTAAAGCTCTGTGTCGTGCAGTCATCGAGGGCCTTCTTCTCCGAAAGCCCTCATCAGTGGTGTTTCGTTGAATGGTTTGGACGCTGACACTTGTTGATCGCCCATCATTGAAATCTGCAGCAATTAGCGGAAGGGTTGCACTTCTGTCACTTTGAACGATTCTCTTCAGTCTTCGTTGGTTCCGTTCTCGCAGGATCTTTTTCCTGAGATTTGATGTTTTATCGGATTCCTGATATTCATGGTACACTCGTGAAATGGTCGTACGTGAAATTCCGCACTTCATCGCTACCACGGAGGTCCTGTGTCTCATCGCTCGTGCGCCGACTGTAACACCACGTTCAAACTCATTTAAATCTTGATAACCTGACAACTGTGTATAATCTGTCTGAAACCTGTCGGTGTCTCCAGGTTTCTTCCACGCACACAGCCTTGTTTCATGGTTGTTGAACCAAATGATAGGTGTGATTAAATTAAGCTCTGTGCAAAATTCTATCAAGCGCTTCCTCTTTCATTCCTTTGGCCCATTCCATATTCACCTACTATTTTTCCTTTATTTCATTTCCCTGCTATCCAATTCTAGTCCCCTATCACAATTAAATTTTCGTTTCCTTTAATTATCTGAAGAATCTCTTTTTACCTCATCATACATTTCTTCGTCATCTGCGGGGCTACTTGGCATATAAACTTGTACTAATTTGCTAGTTGTGGGCTTCGTGTCCATCTTGGCTACGATAATGCTTTCACTGTGCTGTTAATAGTAGCTTACCTCTATTCTCATTTTCTTATTCATTATTAAAGCCACTTCTACTTTACCGCTACGTGACTTTGTATTTATAACCCTGTATTCACCTGAGCAGCAGTGCTGTTCCTCCTGTCACCAAACTTCACCAATTGCCACTATATCTAACTTCAACCTATCCATTTCCCTTTTTAAATTTTCTAACCTACCTGTCCGATTAAGGTATCTAACATTTCTCGCCCCACTCCGTAGAACGCGTTTTGTTACTCCTGATGTCGACATTCTCGTGTGTAGTCCCGGCCCGGGGATCCAAATGGGGGGGGACTGTTTTGCCTCCGCAGTGTTTTACGCAAGAGGATGCAGTCATCATTTAACCATACAGTAGAGCTGCATGCCCTCGGGAAAAATTACGGCTGTAGTTTCTCCTTGCTTTCGGTAGTTCGGAATCTTTCACATGGAGAGACATACCATGTACTGCGTGTGGAATATGGGATGCAAATAAACACAGCAAAAACAAAGAGTATGGTCATCAGTACAAGACGCAGACTGTCCAATATTAAAATAGGACAATCTACCATTAGCCAAGTAAGTGAATTTAAATATCTCGGTAGCACAATAACTGAAGACTTGAGATGTCACCAGGAGGTGAAAACTCGAATTGCCATAGCGAAGGAGGCATTCAACAGAAAGAGGAGACTCTTATGTGGCAAATTTGATAAAAGACTAAGCAAAAGGCTTGGCAAATGTTTTGTCTGGAGTGTGGCACTATATGGGGCAGAAACATGGATGCTGAGACGAGAGGATGATACAAGGCTAGAAGCATTTGAGATATGGATGTGGAGGAGAATGGAGAGAATAAGCTGGATGAAAAGAGTGAGTAATGAAACAGTATTGGAAAGGGTTGGTGAGAGAAGATGTCTGCTGAAGGTTGTAAGAGAAAGGAAAAAGAGCTGGTTGGGACATTCATTGAAAAGGGAGTGCTTGCTAGTAGATGCTTTGGAAGGATTGTTTTGTGGGAGAAGACTGAGAGGAAGAAGGAGATACAAGATGATAGACGACGTAAAGGGAAGAGGATGGCAGAAGACCGGACAGCCTGGAGAACTACCATATGGAAACCTGCCTTTAGGCAGAACAGTGATGATGATCGGTAGTTCGCAGTACTAGCTCAGCGAGGCTGTTTTGGTTGTTGTTACAAGACCAGATCAGTCAATCATTCAGACTGTTGCCCCTGCAATTACTGAAAAGGTTAATGAACATGTCTGTCTGACCTCTTAACAGATACCCCTCCATTGTGGCTGAACCTACGGCACAGCTATCTGTATCGCTGAGGCACGCAAACCACCCCACGACACCAAGGTTCACGTTGGGTGGGGATGTTTTTTTTGGGGGGGGGGGGGGAAGATGACAGGAGAGAGTGTGTCTTTTGATTTAAATTATTTGACATCTGGCATTCAAGAGCCAATATGGGATGCTGTAGCGACAAGTAGTCCTGCAGTCTGCAGGCGCTGCCATAGAAAATCCGCAAAATATTCGAAAAGGCACTGCTTGCATTTCGCTAATCTTACGCTGCTAAAATGTTTTATAGATCGTAATGATTTCCTTAGTGAGTATGCAGTGAACCTGTCTACGAATGATTCCGTACCACGGTTTAGTAAAAGCGCATGTACACCGAATTCGAAACAAGTTCCGCGTCATTGTTCGCGGCTAGTACTGGACTACCGATGTTCGTTTTTTTTCCCTCTCTCTGTAGTGTTGCATGTTGTTTTTACCTGTGTTCCTTTACGAAATGGAGCGGTCAGGAAGCAAAATTTGCGAACCTGTCACACACTTTGTGGCAGAGGAGTTCCTTTACAATGTTCGAAGTGATAATTATAAAAATATTGAAGAGAAGCAGGACACCGTATTAAAAAATGCTGCGTTACTTCGCGCCAGCAGCAGTGATGTATTGTAGAAAAAAAAAATAAGGCTCACATTTCTGAATTCCGCAACGACGACGACAACAACAACAACAACAACAACAACAACAGGAATCGTTCTCTGACTTACGAAAAATTTGGCGTCAGCATGTGACTTGGGCTGCCGCCCTACGAAAGGACGGCGAGAACAAAAAATTACCATGCTTTCTATGAGTCAAAAATGAATGTATTACGGGGGCAGCAGTCACTAATACACGTGGATGTGGCCGGATTGGGGGGGGGGGGGAGGAGGAGAATGTCATCAACTGTGAGTGACATTGAGGCTGAAGAAGGTTTTTTTTTTTTATTAGAAACAGTAATTTGGATTACTGTCGGCAGGCGTCTGAAATATAGCGTTTAGGGGCTTACATCAGGCTTGTAACTTTCAAAAATTTTTCGGGAGAGGGTGGACCCTCCTCCATATTTGGCATGTGATCACTGACAGCCTTTTCTCTAGGTTGTCAGCTATGCTGTAGCGACTCTGTGCATGTTGAGAAATCCAATCTTCGTTTTAGTCAGTGCTGGAGTTATCTGAAGACGATGAAATTTTCCCTCCGTGGAATAGTTTCAAATCTGCTGTTTTGTCGAAAACCGATTTCGAACTCACAGGTTCATCATCAGCCGTCTGTTCGTGTTAAGGAACACATTCATTATTAATTTACACTTTTTATCCCCCTTGTAGTGATTTTTGGTTTCTGCTTTTAAGGCACCACTAAAGAGATTTTCACTGCAAGGGGGAATAAAACGTGAAAACTAATGTAAACAACAACGAATGTGCGTCTTAATGTGAACAGCCGCCTGATGATGAATCCGTGGGTCGGAAACCGGCAAATGCGTTATTTATGTGAATAAATAGCGTTATTAAAAGTGGCTGGTTGCAATTTTCTTTGCAATAACCAGCGTGTGTGGTTTCAGAATTGTCGCTTTATATCTCCCGAACTATTGACTCACCGAAAAGCGCGATTACTAAAATACCACGCTTCACAACTGGCCTTCCGAAAAGTTGCACATCGCATTGCGTTTGCTATGTATAAGCTTCGGAAAACTACGCTTTTCGTCTTCTAACAATACCACCACTTGCAAAGTAGGTTAGAAATCAGATTAATAATGTTGCTCACGCAGCATATGTTCGCTTTATCGGGCAACAACAAAGTTATTGACTGTGGATGGTATCGTCAGAATGGAAATAATGAAGTCACTGTAAAAAAGTCATTAATTTTGGCACTTATCTTGAATGGATTCCCACGTAGATTTCGTCGAAGTTGTTATGGCTAATCTTGTTGATTCTAGGGTGATTCCACTTTGACTGCTAGAAGGTCCAGATCTGTATTTTAGCAATATTTGAGGACCTAACAAATGCGTTCTTCAGGAAATTCTTAATGATCAAACAGTCCCAGATCAGAACAATGGTGTGGTAGAAATAAGTTTTGACTTGGTATTCACGATCCACGTTTTTATTAAACTTCTTGTAAATTCACATATACTTCTTCTTAATTGTCACATCATCAGGAAAACAGTTTTGTATCAGTCTCCACATATTTAATTTCCACTTTAACCAAACACAAGACTTGTCTGTTCTTTTACAAAGCGAAATAACAACTTAACTTCTGCAAAGTGAAACAAAGACTGCTCTGTGAGCATTCGCGCCGAAACGGTTACAAGTAAGTCAAAGATTATGACAGTCTCACAGAAATGAATACTCACAGGAACCATATCACTGTAATATATCGATACATCGGAGTACCTATACATTAATAAAACCAAATGTGAATATTGTCACAAAAATATGTCTGTTACTTCGCAGAAAAGTAGTACGATATTACTGGTATCGAGAACTGGGGTTGGAGTGCGCTAATGGTCACGTAAATAAAGAACCATTACAGTGTTCTCTCTCTCTCTCTCTCTCTCTTTTCAACATTTAAATGATAACAAGTACGAACTTTTAACTTCCTATAGCCTTACAAAAATCGGGAAAAATTGTAAAATTCACGTGTGATATAGATACATAAAGCGTCTCCAACCATGCCAAAAGTCTGTTTTTAATTTTAGTTAGAAGTAGAGTTAAGTTTTTTCCTTAAAATAGGCGTAATTTACGTATCGGGGAAAGTGTCCTAGTGACGGGCACAAATTTTTACGGAACTATTTTACTTTTTTTTTTATTTGCCTTCGGGCTACTGCACCGTACTGCTAACAGTTCGGTACAAATATTAAACATATATATAAAATCAGAGACCCGCAGGATAGCCGCACGCGTTAGCACACCGCTTTCGAGATACGGGAAGTCGCGCCGGTCCCGGATCGAATGCTCCCGGCGGGGGCTGTCTCCCACATACCACTAGACCAATACCGGGCTGGTACCCACGCAAATATTTCGGAAACTTTCGCACACGTTCACATGGGATAACAAGACGCAGGCGGCTGAGGTGGAGTGCACGGCGGAAGCTGTGGAAGGGGGGGGGGGGGGGGGAGCCGGAAAAAAATATGTTGTATAGAGAAATTTATACAAATTATAAAAATGTGAGTGTGTGTGTGTGTGTGTGTGTGTGTGTGTGTGTGTGTGTGTGTGTGTGTGTGTGTGTGGGTGGGTGGATGGGTGTGTCATGTATGTATGTATGCATCTATGTTCGACGCCTACTCCGAAACCACTCGACCAATTGCAACCACCGTTGGTACACATATCTCTTACTGTCAAGCAACAATCGCTGTCTGGGTAAGGTCCATCTACCTACCATGGTTCAAGAGGCACTACGTCACAAACGATTAGATGCGTGAGAAACTGTTGCACCGTGGATGACGTTTAAATTCATTAGTTCTGTGCTGCTAACTCTACATATTTCGGAGGCAGTGTCCACATATGCTGCTGAATCTACGTACACAAATGCATCATTGTACGATGCATTGTTCAGTAGATATGATGTCGTAAACACTGAGATACATGGGAAAATGCCGCATCATACATGAAGTTTTAACACACTACTACTTTACAGTCGAGTCAACTTAGGGAAAACAGCTTTCAACTGTGAAGCGCAAATGGCCGTAGGCGATAACAAAAGCCATCAGTAGAGCTATGAAGAGACATTACCGTAAAGACGATTACAAAATCGCGTTGTAGACAAGCGTAGCAGCTCTGCCGAGCTAGCAGAAACTCACAAATTCTACGCTTGTACGTTTGTACATTATGCATATTTTTTTATACGACTGTTTTATTAATTTCAAAAGTATTTTCACGAATACATGGGAACGAATATTTTTCGATATTGCACTGCAAACTCGGTTCATTTTTTGTTTCCTTTTCCGATAGAAAATCGGCAAAATGCCGAGTTTGTCAGCTAGCCACGACATAAAAAGTCGGAAAAAGATTTTAAATTGTGTCACAATGTTCACATGGTTACAAGATGCACGGCTAAGTTCCTGGAGACAGAACGGAAAATAAAAATAACTCTACGCTGATTTGGAAGCAGTCACCACTAGATTGGAGTGCTCATGCAACCACAGACAGAACAAAGAATTTCTTATATAGACGATACAGTTGCTTAGAAAAAAAAAACAAGTTTGTATGTTTGAGGATCGTCATGACATCATGAACCGTTGTTGGAAGAGGCTTCTACAGTTCAACAAAGATCTGCAATAAGCTGTTCTGTGCTTGAAAAAACTGCAGGAAAACAGCAGGTGGTTGACATACCTTTCTTGTTCTTTCTGATACATAAAGGTTTATTCTCGATTCCTATGCGACGTTAAGTGGGAAGGAGTTGAACCGTGGTTGGTACACAGTCGTTCTAAGGTAGTTACCAGCTTCCTGTTCGCTCGAAATTTTTGAAACCGACAGGTCCTCGTACTTGCCGGTTGCAACGCAGCGTGGTATTGACCTTCATCGCAGACTGAGAGACGCAAATTGTCTGCCTATTCTTCCTCGGACGGTTGCCGCATCCGTAACTTGAAATCGGAGGATGCTTTTGCGCGGCGGACGTAATCATATAGGGACTCGTCAGTGTTAGTACAGCTACCACTGGCGTATAGCTGCAGGGAGCAGTACGGCCAGATAGCTGTTGTTGTTGTGGTCTTCAGTCCTGAGACTGGTTTGATGCAGCTCTCCATGCTACTCTATCCTGTGCAAGCTTCTTCATCAAATGGTTCAAATGGCTCTGAGCACTATGGGACTCAACTTCTGAGGTCATCAGTCCGATAGAACTTAGAACTACTTAAACCTAACTAACCTAAGGACATCACACGCATCCATGCCCGAGGCAGGATTCGAACCAGTGACCCGAGCCGTCGCGCGGTTCCAGACTGAAGCGCCTAGAACCGCGCGGCCACTACGGCCGGCGCGTCTTCATCTCCCAGTACCTACTGCAACCTACATCCTTCTGAATATGCTTAGTGTATTCATCTCTTGGTCTCCCTCTAACATTTTTACCCTCCACGCTGCCCTCGAGTACTAAATTGGTGATCCCTTGATACCTCAGAACATGTCCTACCAACCGGCCCCTTCTACTAGTCAAGTTGTGCCACAAACTCCTCTTCTCCCCAATTCTATTCAATACCTCATCATTAGTTATCTGATCTACCCATCTAATTTTCAGCATTCTTCTGTAGCACCACATTTCGAAACCTTTTATTATCTTCTTGTCTAAACTATTTATCGTCCACGTTTCACTTTCGTACATGGCTACACTCCATACAAATACTATCAGAAACGAGTTCCTGACACTTAAATCTATACTCTATGTTAACAGATGTTTCTTCTTCAGAAACGCTTTCCTTGCCATTGCCAGTCTACATTTTATATCCTCTCTACTTCGACCATCATCGGTTATTTTGCTCCCCAAATAGCAAAACTCCTTTACTACTTTAAGTGTCTCATTTCCTAATCTAATTCCCTCAGCATCACCCGACTTAATTCGACTACATTCCATTACCCCCGTTTTGCTTTTGTTGATGTTCATCTTATATCCTCCTTTCAAGACACTGTCCATTCCGTTCAACTGCTCTTCCAAGTCCTTGCTGTCTCTGACAGAATTACAATGTCATCGGCAAACCTCAAAGTTTTTATTTCTTCTGCATGGACTTCAATACCTACACCAAATTTTTCTTTTGTTTCCGTTACTGCTTGCTCAATATACAGATTGAATAACATCGGGGGAGGCTACAACCCTGTCTCACTCCCTTCCCAACCACTGCTTCCTTTTCATGCCCCTCGACTCTTATAACTGCCATCTGGTTTCTGTACAAATTGTAAATAGCCTTTCGCTCCCTGCCACCTTTAGAATTTGAAAGACAGTATTCCAGTCAACATTGTCAAAAGCTTTCTCTAAGGCTACTGATTCTAGAAACGTATGTTTGCCTTACCTTTATCTTTCTTCTAAGATAAGTCGTAAGGTCAGTATTGCCTCACGTGTTCCAACATTTCTACGGAATCGAAACTGATCTTCCCCGAGGTCGGCTTCTACCAGTTTTTCCATTCGTCTGTAAAGAATTCGTGTTAGTATTTTGCAGCTGTGACTTATTAAACTGATAGTTCGGTAATTTCCACATCTGTCAACACCTGCTTTCTTTGGAATTGGAGTTATTATATTCTTCTTGAAGTCTGAGGGTATTTCGCCAGTCTCATACATCTTGCTCACCAGATGGTAGAGTTTTGTCAGGACTGGCTCTCCCAAGGCCGTCAGTAGTTCCAAAGGAATGTTATCTACTCCGGGGGCCTTGTTCCGACTCAGGTCTTTCAGTGCTCTGTCAAACTCTTCACGCAGTATCGTATCTCCCATTTCATGTTCATCTACATCCTCTTCCATCTCTATAATATTGTCCTCAAGTACATCGCCCTTGTATAGACCCTCTATATACTCCTTCCAGATAGCTATCGTGCCTATAACTACAACATTGGAGTGGCCGTCACCAAATTACGAGTAGACACCTCAAGGTCACACCTGCTCCCTCCGGACCGCCGGCGCTAAGCGCTGTGATTCGCTCCCCACATACTTTTCTTTCCGCATGTACGCTATTACCAGTGCGTTAGGTCAGAGTCATGTGTGTGTTTCCGTGCGATATCGTGAGTTCACGTGTAGTTACAGTCTTCCGTTGAACAGTGCACTGGCGTGTGTTTGGTAGCGAGCGAAATGCAGGAGCAAGAGCCATTCGGTGTTCGTAAAGGGCGGAAAGCAGTCCGAAGAGAATCTACACTCATGCTCATAAATTAAGGATAATTGCAGAATGGGGTGCCACAAAACGTGGTACTACACAAAACTGGCACTAATAACATAGGCACATAGGGAACACACACGACGCAGATTTGTAAGTCCAAGGTATTGGTGGTAAGTTGAGAAAACCGTCCCTAAACACATGTTCTACAAAGTGCCACTATTTCCTGCGCGTGTACCCCGATATCGATATGGGATATGATCACCATGCACACGTACACAGGCCGCACAACGGGTTGGCATACTCCGCATCAGGTGGTCAAGCAGCTGCTGGGGTATAGCCTCCCATCCTTGCACCAGTGCCTGTCGGAGCTCCTGAAGTGTCCTAGGGGCTTGAAGACGTGTAGCGATACGTCGACAGAGAGCATCCCAGACGTGCTCGATGGGGTTTAGGTCTGGAGAACAGGCAGACTACTCCATTCGTCTGATGTCTTCTGTTTCAAGGTACTCCTCCACGACGGCAGCTCGGTGGAGCCGTGCGTTATCATCCATCAGGAGGAAGGTGAGACCCACTGCACCCCTGAAAAGGCGGACATACTGGTGCAAAATGACGTCCCGATACACCTGATCTGTTACAGTTCCCCTGTCAAAGAGATACAGGGGTATACGTGCACCAATCATAATCCCACCCCACACCATCAAACCAGAACCTCCGTACAGGTCCCTTTCAAGGACATTAAGGGGTTGGTATCTGGTTCCTGGTTCACGCCAGATGAAAATCCAGGGAGAATCACTGTTCAGACTGTACCTGGACTCGTCCGTGAAAATAACCTGGGACCACTGTTCCAATGTCCATGTACTGTGTTCTTGACACCAGGCTTTACGGGCTCTCCTGTGACCAGGGGTCAGTGGAATGCACCTTGCAGTCTCCGGGCGAATAAACCATGTCTGTGCAGTCGTCTGTAGGCTGTGTGTCTGGAGACAACTGTTCCAGTGACTGCGGTAAGGTCCCGAGCGAGGCTACCTGCAGTACTCCGTGGCCGTTGCGGGAACCGATGGTGAGATATCGGTCTTCTTATGGTGTTATACAGTGTGGACACGTTTCCTGTCTGCTGGAATCGTCGCCATAATCTTGAGATCACACTTTGTGGCACACGGAGGGCCCGTACTACGACCTGCTGTGTCTGACCAGCCTCCAGTCGCCCTAGTATTCTACCTCTCATAACGTCATCAATATATGTTCTTTGAGCCATTTTCAACACACAGTCACCATTAGCACGTTTGAAAAGTCTGCACACTTACTCGTTGCAACGTACTCTGACATTCACCATCACACCTCTGCGTATGTGGACTGCTGCCAGCGCCACCGTGCGACGACCACAGGTCAGATGTACCGCATGGTCATACCCCGAGGTGATTTTAACCCGCAAACCGCCCACCAGAGCGTTGTTTCCCCATGTATCAGCATTATCCTTAATTTGTGAGCGTGAGTGTAAAATTGTAGTGTCGATCGTACCGAAGCTTGTTCATCTTGCCAACAGTGAAGATGCCGAGAATAACACAAGTTTTACGCAAGTTCATAGAATGACAACAAAACATTCTATTTCCGAATTCCGTATCAACAGTGAGTAACATCGGCAGAATTTCTAAATGAGAACACGTGTTTTGATTCTCCAAGAAAGGGATATAAATGAAAACGGAATTTCACAATTTCGACAAAAAGCTATGGGTAGAACTATACTTTGATACTGTGAGAAAGGAGAGTATGCGACGGCTAGAAAAATGCAGAGTGATCTCCGTGAAAAAAAAAAAAAAAATTATGCTGACTCAGAGACCTCAGGTCTTCGTTTTTGATTCAGAAATTATAATGATGTACAAATAATTTTAATGGAATGTAGAAACACGGCAGCAGGAAGAACAAAGTTTGGTGTAAAGTGTGCTTACTGCGTGCTGAGGACAATATTCTCGTACTACACTTCGATACAACTTGGCTTTCACAAAACCACAGACAAAAATGTATTTTGCTCGACTTCAACGGAAATATCGGCCTCAAAGCACCTACAGTTACTGTTACGCAGCGTATACCGGCGATATGGCTGGTGACTGCAGTGACATAGGGTCAGTAAGAACTACAGATAAATTTTCTGGCGGTAGAAAACATTCTCGATCGTATTAAGTGCAAGCCCTCCGAACTAAAACCCTGGCGGCGGCGTACAAGTTCTCGCGCCCTGGCGCGCTCGTAGTTCAAAAAATGGTTCAAATGGCTCTGAGCATGGCGCGCTCGTAGTTCAAAAAATAGCTCAAATGGCTCTGAGCACTATGGGACTTAACATCTGTGGTCATCAGTCCCCTAGAACTTAGAACTACTTAAACCTAACTAACCTAAGGACATCACACACATCCATGCCCGAGGCAGAATTCGAACCTGCGAACGTAGCAGTCGCGCGGTTCCGGACTGAGCGCCTAGAACCGCTCGGCCACTTGGGCCGGCTACCGCGCTCGTAGTGTGACGTAAATAAAATGCGTCCGTAGATGGCACGGTACAATAACGCCGCCCCAAGTATCTGGCTTTCTTAACACATTTCTTGTCGGATGTTTTTACAGGGTCCGACGGAACGCTACTTCATTAGCGACGACATTTTTCGTTACCCGGATGGTATTTTATTTTTTACCTCGGAGTAGTTTTATGTTTTCACAATAAAATATGTATCACATCGATCTATAAGCTTGGAGAATGTTGTTTTTTTTATTATTATTTTAAAGGTCCGTCTTGATCACATTTTCTTTTTACATTTCACTATGACCGGTTTCAGCTACAGCCATCTTCAGATCACAAAATATTCTGATGTAGTATCAATGTCAAACTAAACATGTAGGTACATAGTAAGAGCACTTACTATGTACCTACATGTTTGGTTTGACATTGATACTACATCAGAATATTTTGTGATCTGAAGATGGCAGTAGCCGAAACCGATCATAGTGAAAGGTAACTAAATTTTTGTGATCAAGACGGAGCTGTAAAATAAAGTGCCAAAAATATGATAACGGACTCATATTCACACTTTATGTCTTCAATTGATTTGAGAATGTTCACACATTATTTTCAATCCAGGTATGTCATTGGTTCTATTTTTCCCACAACTCGAAGAAAAAAAAATATTTTTGTTCAAAATTTCTTGAAAGGTTACTTTTTATTTTTTTCTTAGTAATTGGCAAGAATTTTCTTTTCGAAAGTTCTTCAACATATTCTAGACTAAAGTAGAGATATTTAACATTTTTTTCGGAATTTTTGCAAACATTTGAAATAACAACAATGTGTGGTGTTTATTTTGTCGGAAATGTCCGAAAGAATATACACTAAGCATCCGTATAACGGATTCGCCTCGATGGACAATTAATTCACAAGCTTCAGTGTGTATGCAGATTGTTCGGCCTCCAGCAGGGCTTTAAACATTAGCGGGCATGCAAAAGTTAGACAGGAACTTCCGATAGGTGGGGGGAAGGTGGGAGTACGGGTCAGCCAGGGGCAAGGAAGGCTGCCGAGACACTCGGCACATTTCCCGTAAACGCTGTGTCCGGGTGGGGCAGTGGTTAACGCAACCACCTAGTAAGCTGGAGGTCCCGCGTTCGAGACCCGGTCCGACACACATCTTCACTCGTCGCCGCTAATTCTGCATAAACTCCCGATGCAGCTGATCTCGTCAGTGTCTCCCCTTCCCTTTCCCTCTGCCGTGGTCTTTCAATTTAGATAATTTGAAATTATCGCTAACTAGCAATGCCGTAGGACTGTGAGTCGACGTTGCGGTGCCTATCTCCGTGACGCCCACTTTGCAGGGAGCCGAGGGGTGCAGAGATCTGTGTTGTCCGCAGGAGCTGTGCTACCCGGCGCCGCCCTACTTCCACCACAAGAGCTCCGCTTACTCGACGCCGCCGCCGCCCCCGGTGGCCGTGCCGCCTCCGGTGGCCGCCGCCGCCGCAGCCGCCGCCGCCGCGCAGCGCTACCACCGCGGCTACCTGTCGGCGCCCGCCCCCGCGCCCGCCCCCGCCTACGACCAGCCGGCCTCCGGCAGCTCGTCGGGCGCGTCCGCGTCCGCCTCCGGCAGCACGGCGGCGGGCCAGGTGGTGCCGCTGGGCTCGTCGTCGTCCGCCTCCGGCGGCTCGGGCGCGCCCTCCGGGGGCGGCTCGTACGCCCCCGTGCACGACGCGTACGCGGGTAGCACCGGATCGTCCGCCTCCGGACCCGCGCCGCCGCCCCCCACCGCGGTCGTGGACGCGTACCCGCCCCCGCCGCCGCCCCCGGCCGCCTACTACGGGTACGCGCAGCCGCCGGGAGGCCCGCCCCCGCCGCCCCCGGTCTGCTACACGCACTCCCCCACCCGCAGCCTGCCCTACATAGGTAAGTCACCACCACATTCCACTCCACAGCATGCTGGCGGCTTCCTCTCTGCTTGCTCTTTCTTTCACCTATAGCACTGACGTGGACCCTAACCTGCGGGACGCAGAGCCTACGACAAATGACAGGTAGCTCGTCTGACGTCACAGAGACAATGCAGCGTCAGGGCGAGTCCTACGTGACATATATTACTGGCCATTAAAATTGCTACACCAAGAAGAAATACAGATGATAAACGGGTATTCATTGGAAAAATATATTATACCAGAACTAACATGTGATTACATTTTCACACAATTTTGGTGAATAGATCCTGAGAAATCAGTACCCAGAACAACCACCTCTGGCCGTAATAAAGGTCTTGATGCGCCTGGGCATTGAGTCAAAGAGAGCTTGGATGGCGTGTACAGGTACAGCTGCCCATGCAGCTTCAACACGATACCATAGTTCATCAAGAGTAGTGACTGGCGTATTGTGACGAGCCAGTTGCTCTGCCACCATTGACCAGACGTTTTCAATTGGTGAGAGATCTGGAGAATGTGCTGGCCAGGGCAGCAGTCCAACATTTTCTGTATCCAGAAAGGCCCGTACATGACCTGCAACATGGGGTCGTGCATTATCCTGCTGAAATGTAGAGTTTCGCAGGGATCGAATGAAGGGTAGAGCCACGGGTCGTAACACATCTGAAATGTAACGTCCACTGTTCAAAGTGCCTTCAGAGCGGACAAAAGGTGACCGAGACTTATAACCAATGGCACCCCATACCATCACGCCGGGTGATAGACCAGTATGGCGATGACGAATATATGCTTCCAATGTACGATCACCGCGATGTCGCCAAACACGGATGCGACCTTCGTCGTTGAGTACAACATCGCAGGCGCTCCTGTCTTTGATACACCGTCAAGGGTAACCGCAGCCACGGTCTCCGAGCTGATAGTCCATGCTGCTGCAAACGTTGTCGAACTGTTCGTGCAGATGGTTGTTGTCTTGCAAATTTCTCCATCTGTTGACCCGGGGATCGGGACGTGGCTGCACGATCAGTTACAGCCATGCGGATAAGATGCCTGTCATCTCGACTGCTAGTGACACGAGGCCGTTGGGATCCAGCACGGCGTTCCGTATTACCCTCCTGAACCCACCGATTCGATATTCTGCTGACAGTCATTGGATCTCGACCAACGCGAGCAGCAATGTCGCGATACGATAAACCGCTATCGCGGTAGGCTACAATCCGACCTTTATCAAAGACGGAAATGTGATGGTACGCATTTCTCCTCCTTACACGAGGCATCAGAACAACGTTTCACCAGGCAACGCCGGTCAACTGCTATTTGTGTATGAGAAATCGGTTGGAAACGTTCTATATGTCAGCCCGTTGTAGGTGTCGCCACCGGCGCCGACCTTGTGTGAATGCTCTGAAAAGCTAATCATTTGCATATCACAGCATCTTCTTCCTGTCGGTTAAATTTTGCGTCTGTAGCACGTCATCTTCGTGGTGTAGCAATTTTAATGGCCAGTAGTGTAGATTGGATTACGGCCGTGTTAATCCCATACGATACGATTTTAGACTCCATGCTTTCAGTAACCGTCCAAGGGGAGGTTCTGGTCGAGACCGAAATTTGCATCTCCGAATTATTTACAAGGGGTACCCAAGAAAAACCGGAATTGTTTTTAAAAGCTATGTATTTTCAAATTGTTTACAAAACAACCTCATCCCCTTCAAAATTCTCTGCATTACAACGAATACATTTGTCCCACTTGTGTTTCCATTGTTCGAAAATTTTTTTGCAGCCATCTTTAGAAATGGCTGACAGCTCCTCCCTCGGTTTTTTCTTCACTTTTCAATGTTGTTAAATCTGTGCCCTTTCATGCGTGGAGGCAGGTCAGGAGAGTAAGGTGCGTGGAGCAGCGGAACCATGCCAAAAACTGTCCAACAGAGATGGCTGTATGTGCATGTGCATGTGTGTTGTCGTCGTAGAAGAGCCAGTTTCCTGTCTGCCACAGATCGGATCTTTTTTGGTGAACACTATTGCACAGTATTCTTAAAAGTTGAAACTTCCTGGCAGATTAAAACTGTGTGCCGGACCGAGACTCGAACTCGGGACCTTTGCCTTTCGCAGGCAAGTGTTCTACCATCTGAGCGGCCGAAGCACGACTCACGGCCCGTCCTCACAGCCTTAATTCTGCAATGATGGTATTGACTGCGTTTTGCCGCTGGTGTATTTTACTTTTCTGTCAGATTTCCAGATAGAGTTTTGTTGTGGAAGGTATTAAAAGCATGTGGAAATCCGCACTACGTTTCGAGTTCGGTAAAACGTCACTTATCTTGGAGATCCTGCGTCTTTTTTAAAAAAAATGTGGTGTGCTTTTGTCGTTGATTTTGCAACAGTGTTCTGATCTGTTTTGTTTATCATGGGGGATCAGTCCATATCTTATTAATTTATTCGCCGTAAATGTCGCAGTTGAACACTGTTCTTTTGAATCCAAGCCACACCTGGCCTTCTCACTGAATTTGGAAGGAATGGAGACCGTCTGTATTGTGTGGAATCTAACCTTCAGTGCCATCGACGGTGGCAAATATCAGTTTATTAATTATAAATTAGCACCATGTTATATTTTCCTTTTTTACGCAGGGTCACTCTCCGTTCTGGACGTATATTGATATCAACCTTTTTTAAATTTCTTTTGCTGTCAGGAATCAAATACTGAAGTCCGTCCCTGTAAGTAATATTCATTCTGTGTTATACCGTTACTCCTTGGTGATAAAATCGCCCTATCACCGTCTCCTTAACGAATCAACGAAAGGTGTCATCATCTGTTAATGAAATAACTTTTTTTAGTGGCGTAGCTTTCCGTCACGGCATTCTTAGAGAATTTTGTAGTGTTGAAACATGGGCATTGTTTATGACACACAACGGCCAAGAATTTTGTTTTAGAGACTCATAATTGTATTACTGCTGCGTTAGCAACAAGTCCAGGTATGATGATGATGATGATGATGATGATATTTGTCAACTGTTTGGTGAGATTAAAGCGAAACTACAAATAATACACTAAGAAGGATTATTGGCTACACAGTTTATTTGCTAAGTACTCGTGGTTCCGAGCTGTGATAGATTCGGCGTATACGACTAGATTTGAGACAAACCTTCCCCGTTCCGCTTCCCCCCCCCCCCCAACTCTTTCCCCGTAGATAATATCTTAAGGCCATCGTTTGGCGCAGGCTACTTAACGGCGACTTTTGTGCCTTTTAACGAAGCAAGTTGGCTCGGCCTATTCTGTACGAGGAGAGATTTGGGGCCACCTGTTGCCGGCTCTCGCGTTGCATTAGCACATAAATTACAGACCTTATTTACAGCCCCACCAACTCTTCAGACCTCGTTCGCCTCTAAGCGTTTCCAAATTACTGCGTGGTCCTCCCCCTGCTTGTATGATTGTGAAGATGCAGTTCCTGCACGTTCTTAGGTTGCACCATGGATGTGTGTCACTCGTAGAGCAATGTCACCGTTTATTTCCACCACCATATATGCGCTGCTGACTTGCCGGGGGCGGGGGGGGGGGGGGGGGAGGGGGGTTACCGCTAGTTAGTCGTTATCACCTGCAAGTGTATACTGCCGTTTATAAATACATGCTCACCAGGCAGGGTTATACAGCGAAGCGCCAAAGAAATCGGTATAGGCATGCGTATTCAATTACTACCCAAAGAAACAGGTACACCTGCCTAATATCTTGGAGGGCCCCCGCGAGCACGCGGAAGTGCCGCAACACGACGTGGCATGGGCTCGACAAATCTACACTCCTGGAAATGGAAAAAAGAACACATTGACACCGGTGTGTCAGACCCACCATACTTGCTCCGGACACTGCGAGAGGGCTGTACAAGCAATGATCACACGCACGGCACAGCGGACACACCAGGAACCGCGGTGTTGGCCGTCGAATGGCGCTAGCTGCGCAGCATTTGTGCACCGCCGCCGTCAGTGTCAGCCAGTTGCCGTGGCATACGGAGCTCCATCGCAGTCTTTAACACTGGTAGCATGCCGCGACAGCGTGGACGTGAACCGTATGTGCAGTTGACGGACTTTGAGCGAGGGCGTATAGTGGGCATGTGGGAGGCCGGGTGGACGTACCGCCGAATTGCTCAACACGTGGGGCGTGAGGTCTCCACAGTACATCGATGTTGTCGCCAGTGGTCGGCGGAAGGTGCACGTGCCCGTCGACCTGGGACCGGACCGCAGCGACGCACGGATGCACGCCAAGGCCGTAGGATCCTACGCAGTGCCGTAGGGGACCGCACCGCCACTTCCCAGCAAATTAGGGACACTGTTGCTACTGGGGTATCGGCGAGGACCATTCGCAACCGTCTCCATGAAGCTGGGCTACGGTCCCGCACACCGTTAGGCCGTCTTCCGCTCACGCCCCAACATCGTGCAGCCCGCCTCCAGTGGTGTCGCGACAGGCGTGAATGGAGGGACGAATGGAGACGTGTCGTCTTCAGCGATGAGAGTCGCTTCTGCCTTGGTGCCAATGATGGTCGTATGCGTGTTTGGCGCCGTGCAGGTGAGCGCCACAATCAGGACTGCATACGACCGAGGCACACAGGGCCAACACCCGGCATCATGGTGTGGGGAGCGATCTCCTACACTGGCCGTACACCACTGGTGATCGTCGAGGGGACACTGAATAGTGCACGGTACATCCAAACCGTCATCGAACCCATCGTTCTACCATTCCTAGACCGGCAAGGGAACTTGCTGTTCCAACAGGACAATGCACGTCCCCGTGCCACCCAACGTGCTCTAGAAGGTGTAAGTCAACTACCCTGGCCAGCAAGATCTCCGGATCTGTCCCCCATTGAGCATGTTTGGGACTGGATGAAGCGTCGTCTCACGCGGTCTGCACGTCCAGCACGAACACTGGTCCAACTGAGGCGCCAGGTGGAAATGGCATGGCAAGCCGTTCCACAGGACTACATCCAGCATCTCTACGATCGTCTCCAAGGGAGAATAGCAGCCTGCATTGCTGCGAAAGGTGGATATACACTGTACTAGTGCCGACATTGTGCATGCTCTGTTGCCTGTGTCTATGTGCCTGTGGTTCTGTCAGTGTGATCATGTGATGTATCTGACCCCAGGAATGTGTCAATAAAGTTTCCCCTTCCTGGGACAATGAATTCACGGTGTTCTTATTTCAATTTCCAGGAGTGTAGATCAGGAACAATAGAGAACCTATAACACTTCCTTGGGGTACATCGGATATTACTTCTGTTTTACTCGATGACTTTCCGTCTATTACTACGAACTGTGACCTTTCTGACAGGAAATCACAAACCCAGTCGCACAACTGAGGCGATACTCCGTAGGCACGTGTCGAAAGCCTTCCGGAAATCTAAAGATATGGAATCAATTTGACATCCCCTTTCGATAGCACTCATTACTTCATGAGTATAAAGAGCTAGTTGTGTTTCAAGAGAACGATGCTTTCTGAATCCGTGCTATGGTCAATAAATCTTTTGTACGAGTTACTTAATAATGTTCGAATGCAGTATATGGTCCAAAATCCTGCTGCAAATCGGGTATTGGTGTGACTTGAGCAATTTTCCAGTCTTTAGGTACGGAACTTTCTGTGAACGAGCGGTTGTATATAATTGCTAAATATGGAGCTATTTTATCAGCATACTTTGAGAGGAATCTGACTGGTGTACAATCTGGACAGGAGGCCTTGCCTTTATTAAGTGATTTAAGCTGCTTTGGTACACCTAGGATATCTACTTCTATGTTTCTCATCTTGGCAGTTGTTCTTGATTGGAATTCAGGAATATTTACTTCGTCTTCTTTGGTGAAGGAGTTCCGGAAAACCGTATTTAATAACTCTGCTTTAGTGGCACGGTCATCAGTGACTTCACCGTTGTTATCGCGCAGTGAAGCTGTTGATAGCGTCTTGCCACTGGTGTGCTGTATGTATGACCAGAATCTCTTTGGGTTTTCTGCCAGATTTCGAGACAGAATTTATTGAAAGCCTCTCGCATTGAAGTACGCGCTATATTTTGAACTTCTGTAAAACTTTGCCAATCTTGGGGATTTTGCGTTCTTTTAAATTTGGCATGTTTTTTCGTTGCTTCTGCAACAACGATCTGACGCGTTTTTTGTACCATGCGGGATCAGTACCACCACTTATGAATTTATGTGGTATATGTATCTCATTTGCTGTCGATAGTATCTCTTTGAAAACATTCCACAACTTTTCTAGACTTACTTATAGATCGGAAGAAGTGAAGACTGTCTCTTAAAAAGGCGTTAAGAGCATTTTTATCAAATTTTTTAAACAGATATACTTTGCGTTTCTTTTTGATGGTTGTAGGTGTTACGGTATTCAGCCTAGCAGCAACTGCCTTGTGGTCGCCAATCCCTCTGTTGGTCACAATACTCACTATTTGTCCAGGATTATTTGCTGCTAAGAGGTCAAGTGTGCTTTCATAACCATTTACGCTTCGAGTGGGCGCATGAACTAATTGTTGAAAATAATTTTCTGAGAAAGCATTCAGTACAATTTCGGATGACGTTTTATGCCTGCCGCCGGCTTTAAACGTATAATTTTTTCCAACATATCGAGGGTATATTGAAGTCACCACCGACTGTAGTTGTATGAGTGGGGTGCCTATTTGAAATGAGACTCAAGTTTTGTTGGAATTGTTCAGCAAGTATTTCTTCTGAGTCGGGGGGTCGGTAAAACGATCCAATTAATAGTTTAGTCCGACTATCAAGTATAACCCCCTACTCATACTATTTCACACGAACTATCTACTTTAGTTTCTGCTACAAGGCAAACTACCTCTGACAGCAATAAATACTCCACCACCAACTGTATTTAATCTCTCCTTTCTGAACACTGTTAGATCGGTTGAAAAAATTTCGGCTGAAGTTATTTCCGGCTTTAGCCAGCTCTCTGTACCTAGAACTATTTGAGCTTCAGTGCTTTGTATTAGGGCTTGGAGCTCTGCTTCTTTCCCAACACAGCTATGACAATTTACAACTACAATACCAATCGTTTTTACAAGTACCTTACTGTGTTTAAACTGCCGACTTTTAGGCGGACGCCTCTTCTGTGATTCCCTGAGAGCCTCTAACCTAAAAAACCGCCCAGTCCCTTCGACACAGCCCCCGCTACCCGTGTAGCCGCCTCCTTTGTGTAGTGGACTCCTGACCTATTAAGCGGAACCCGGAAAACCACCACCCGATGGCGCGAGTCAAGGAATCTGCAGCCTACACGCTCACGGAACCGCCTGAGCCTCTGATTCAGACCCTCCACTCGGCTCTGCATCAAAGGACCACAGTCGCTTCTATCGACGATGCTGCAGATGGTGAGCTCCGCCTTAAGCTCGGACGTAAGACTGGCAGTCTTTACCATTTCCACTAGCCGCCCAAAACCAGACAGAATCTGCTCCGATCCAAAGCGACACACGTCTTTAGTACCGACATGAGCCACCACCTGCAGTTGGCTGCACCCTGTACTCTTCATGGCATACGGAAGCACCCTTCCCACATCCGGAATGACTCCCCCCGGAATGCACACTGGCTTCCTTGCCCACCTGGGCAGCCATGTTCCTAAGGGCCCCATTACGCGCCTAACGGTGGAGCTCCCAACTACCGGCAAACACACCCTCTGTGAATGCCCAGACCTTGCGGGCCGAGAAGCTTCCTCTGGAACAGGGTGGACGATTGCATCCAGCTCAGAGACGTCGTCAGCCACAGATAACGCCCGAAACCTTTTCGTCAAACGAACCGGGGAGGCCCTACGATCGGCCCCTCGGAATGTTTTTCGCTGCCTGCCAGACTGTGGAATGATCTCCCACTCGACCACGGGTGAGGGCTCAACCTCAGTGCAGGCAGTACCCGGGGCGGCCACAGCGGTGTGCTCTCACTGACGGTGTAACCGACACTGAAGCTGTTCTAACCAAACAAACAAAAGCATGTACGATACGAGGGTCGATAGTAATGGCGTTAATGTACACTACACTGTTGTTGAAATAAAAGGTTGTGCCTAGTAAGCACTCGAACACGCAAGAAATTACAAAAATAAACTAGTAACTACGCAGGTAACTGAAAATTAGTCGCTCCTGTTTGAAGCTCGAAAAAATATGTAACAAGCGAACTGTGTACTCGCCTTATTAGTAGCAGGAACTAGCGGTGCGATCTCGCTGACGGTGTAACCGACACTATCAACTCACTTGCTTTTGCGAGTGGACTAATGAAGTCGAATCGAAAGTTTGATCGCCATTTTCTCGAAAATAATTGTTGTGCACCTAAGCCAAAATAGGTGTCCCTTTACTTTTCGCACTTCTTTCATCCTGCGATGATCCGACTGTGGCAGAGAACGACCGGTGGCGGTGTACGTCTCACAACTCACCGTCACAGTTCGCTTCGGCTAGTAGCTTTCCCCCTTCTGCTATTGTTTTTTGTAAAAGCATTCTTAACTAATGCTTGCTGTTTGCATGCAGTATCTCTTCCAAAGCTTGATCAGTGTAGATGTAATGCATGTTCGTGGTACTGTAGTTTGCGTGTTTACCCATCTGTATGTGCTCGTAACCGTGCCTTACCTGAGTGTGTTCTGATATCCCGTCGCTTGGTCACGCTTCTATTGCTGCTCTTCTGTCTGGTATTTAAGACTGGTTGCCCGCTGCGCATGTTCGCTACTTGGGGATGTGTGTCGGTCGATGTATGCATGGTTTAGGTCCAAAATTTCGCAAGCTTATTATTTTTGTCGTACCTAACTCAGCATGTAGCATGCTGGACGTCAGGTGAATGCTGCTTGGTCTGAAATAGCAACGGGTCGGATGATGCGTAGCATAGTGTGCTTCCGCCACCAGTGAGCTGTGCAGTATTTTGACACAGCTATGTTCCGAGTGTTTCCGATATCCAGCCTTCATTTACTCTGGTCAACATTCACGTAAGGGTAGATATTAGCGCAGGTAGGTTTACGTCTTTGGAGGAAGATATCCAGTGCGTTCCAAATACCGCCAAACTGTCATGTTCTGGAAAAAAGTTTCCAATTTTTAACTTCCTAGGTTGTCACTCTGCTACCAACTTGAAAATAAAATACGGAATAAATTAACGAAATATAATATGATGTGTAGCAGAGTACACAGAACACTAGGCTGTGAAGTGTGGAGGAAAAGAAATTGCAAAGTATTGGCCTCACCTGGCTTGATGTACCTGTCATACTAGAGGACAACACGAAAGCAAGACGAAATGGTTTTGCAGGTCTTTGAAATGAAACGTATGAGATGTGTGAAAGTTTGCAGTCTGAGGGATCAGATAAGAAATGTAAACATCAGAAGTGAGTGGGTAATTTATTCATTTAACGAGTTAATAGAGGAAAACAGAGTAAAAGGGCTTGAATATATACCCATAGGAAGAACAAGAAAATAAGTGTTGAACTACGAACCACAAGGTAACAGATCATGATATTGATCGACTGAGATCGTGACAAGGGCTACTCCTTGACAAGAAGAAGAAGAAGAAGAAGAAGAAGAAGAAGAAGAAGGAGGAGGAGGAGGAGGAGGAGGAGGAGGAAAAAACCCCTCCACATACCTGAGTGTTCAAATGTTGACCATAATCAGCAAATGAGATCATATTTCCTGAACACGGTGGTAGAAAGATTACAGAATAACGTAAACTGTAATCACAAGTTATTTGCTGTAAAGCAGTTTCCAAAAGTTGAAAATAAAAGAAAGTTATGAAGCAAAAGATTTAAAAAAAATCAAAACAAGGAACAAACAGTTAATGGAGAATATGATTACACCTAGATGTTATACGTGCTTGGCGACGTTGGGGCATGCTTTCTGCTAGGTGGTTTGGTTCAGAGGTTTATTTGAAATCGATACTGTCCTTGAGCGGAAAAATCTATGTAGGTACTGGTGGAAGGACTGCAATTCCGACATCCCCTTGCATCCTACAAATGCTCCGTAAGATTCCGTGCTTGACGTGGGAGAGGAAATCGTGTCATACTGCGCCAGACCGGTCAGGAGACCGATGACAAAAGTTATTCGTATTCGTGAAACTCACTAGTCAGTCCATGCTGTGGATATCTTCACCCACAATAAATTAATCCACAATGGCAGATCAGTGCGAACGGGCATTATAATCCATGAAGAGAAATTATGGACCACCTCCAAATCTTAATAGCTGTACTTTAGGTTGCAGTATAGAATTTTCTTGTATCTTGACCTTACAGAATTATTCCCACAATGAAAGAAGACGGAAAGCTCTCTACACCACTGCAATATGACGCGTTCCCCGTCAAGACCCAGCATCACCAACCTGGTATCCTGCGACGTCTGTGGGATTCTAGCCGCCTCAACTTTTCCCCCGGACAAATTTGCGACCAGAGTTTTTCTATAAACTAGAGCCGGATCCATCTGCGGTGAGGACAGTCTGTCTATTCATTCACAGCTCAGTTATCACTTGATATCTCCAAAATACCGTATGTAGAAAGGATTTAGAGAAGTTACTGAAAGGAACAGCAAGACAGAATATGGCTTGGTGATAAACAGAGCATGGACCAACATGATGGACAATACTCGTACAATGACTTCCTTAGCATTAAAATAGGAAACGACGGGGTGGGGGGAGAAGTGCAAGAGAATTCTCCTATATAGGAAGTAAAATTAAACGGGGAGGCTGAAGAAAGGAAGATAGCACAGGTAGGCTGGAAGAGACAAATAAAACCGCCGCCAAAAGTGTGCGTCTGGTGCAGAGCACAGAATGTAAATGAAACGAGCATCTTCTGATATCCAGAGAGGAGAAAACAGAAACTGTTTGAAATGTGGTTGTGCCGATGAACGTTAAAAATGAAGTTGATCGATGAAATGCAATATGACGAATTACTGAAAAGGGCGGTCGAGGGAAGAAGGTTCTGGAGGATACATACTAGAGGGGCATCTGGTACAGCATTCAGGAACTGGCAGGTTACAGAGAATGTTGAATGTAGCGGTTAAGTAGAGATGTAAAGATCAGCTTAAGAGTGTGAGAGGTGCAAGGCAGCTGCAAACGAGTCGAAAGACCGGTGACAAAAACCACACAATAAAGAGTCCTGTCCGATCACCTGCCATACAGACCCACTGCTGTCGACCTGCCTGATACAACGGATGCAGGGGAACTTCGAATTCAGAAGCAGCTGTAAGTCTTGCAGTTGAGACCACACACCAGTCGTGTTGCGGAGTAGTCACTCGTGACCTACGATGAGTGTTTTGTGTGTCTTTGGACTATGAAGCCTCGAAGCGTCACTTTGTAAGCAAGACTAATAATACTGGCGAACAGTGCCTGGCCTGCATGGGGGCACGAAGATTCTAGCTCGCTTATGAGGCCAGTTGGGGTATGCTGTGGCACCACATTCTGAACTTCACTTGGTGGCCGCACACTGCTCACAACTAAAATACTACTTGTACATAATGGATCTGATGTAAGTTATGTTCCCCTCTGAATTAGGATGTACCCTTTTCCTGCACAGGCAGCATAATTCCAGTTTATTGGAAAGTTTTGACAGTAAATTGCAGTGATTTGAAAAAAAAAAAATGGCATCGCGTGATGTCGACCGACCGCTGTGTCTTCATCTGCCATATGTCGTCATTTGGATACGGTATGGAGACGCATTGGGGGTCAGTAAAGTGATCTGCCGAACTTTGTTGACTTTCCAGAGCTGGGAGACGCAAAGTCCCGTCCCATCCTGAAGTGGCTTCACGAGGCAGCCTCCTATCGAGGGAAAGCCCCTGGCAGTACCGAGAATCGAACCGAGGTCTTCTGCACGGCAGTTACATGCACTGATAACTCAGCTACGGAGGTGGACAATTTTTTGTAGTTGTTGGTAGGACTGGCATTACGTCACTCAGCCTCGTGAGGCCAACTGAAGACCTAATTAGATCAGAAGTAGCATACCCAAGGTATAAGCTGGGAGAGTGGGTAGCTGACCGTACGACCTGCTGTACCACGTAAAGTGGTGCTGATCTCAGAGGATGTCATGGCAGCTAGTAAGTATTGCGTGGTCTTCAGTTTATGATCACAGACACCAGGAATTCCTTTGGACGGTAGTGTAAATAGAGACAGGAAGGATTTCTGAAACTGTCGGTTATTTCAAATATGTAATGTTTACTGACACAACCTTTATCTGGTGTTAATTGGGTGTCAACAACTGGAACTCCGATAGTCTCGGGTTGCAGCTGGTATTCGGAGAGTGATCAATAAATAACACACATTAGATGTTCTGTCACGCTACTGTAGTTCACGGTGAGCCTCTGGGTGACATTCTGTCGAATGTAATATGCTCATTGGACGAAAACAGTAATGTCCCCCTCCCTCAGGATAACGAGAGTACACTGTGGCATCTACTATGTAGGGATCAGCATGGGTTTCGAAAAAGACGATCGTGTGAAACCCAGCTCGCGCTATTCGTCCACGAGACTCAGAGGACCGTAGACACGGGTTGCCAGGTAGATGCCGTGTTTCTTGACTTCCGCTAGGCGTTCGATACAGCTCCCCACAGTCGTTTAATGAACAAAGTAAGAGCATATGTACTATCAGACCAATTGTGTGATTGGATTGAAGAGTTCCTAGATAACAGAACGCAGCATGTCATTCTCAATGGAGAGAAGTCTTCCGAAGTAAGAGTGATTTCAGGTGTGCCGCAGGGGAGTGTCGTAGGAGCGTTGCTATTCACAATATACATAAATGACCTTGTGGATAACATCGGAAGTTCAACGAGGCTTTTTGCGGATGATGCTGTGGTGTATCGAGAGGTTGTAACAATGGAAAATTGTACTGAAATGCAGGAGGATCTGCAGCGAATTGACGCATGGCGCAGGGAATGGCAATTGAATCTCAATGTAGACAAGTGTAATGTGCTGCGAATACATAGAAAGAAAGATCCTTTATCATTTAGCTACAGTATTGCAGGCCAGCAACTGCAAGCAGTTAATTCAGTGAATTATCTGGGAGTAGGTATTAGGAGCGATTTAAAATGGAATGATCGTATAAAGTTGATCGTCGGTAAAGCAGATGCCATACTGAGATTCGTTGGAAGAATCCTAAGGAAATGCAATCAGAAAACAAAGGAAGTAGGTTACAATACACTTGTTCGCCCACTGCTTGAATACTGCTCACCAGTGTGGGATCCGTACCAGATAGGGTTGATAGAAGAGATAGAGAAGATCCAACGGAGAGCAGCGCGCTTCGTTACAGGATCTGCAGGAGAGACGCTCAGTAGCTCGGTACGGGCTTTTGTTGAAGTTTCGAGAACATACCTTCACCGAGGGGTCAAGCAGTATATTGCTCCCTCCTACGTATATCTCGCGAAGAGACCATGAGGATAAAATCAGAGAAATCAGAGAGATTAGAGCCCACACAGAGGCATGCCGACAATCCTTCTTTCCACGAACAATACGAGACTGGAATAGAAGGGAGAACCGATAGAGGTACTCAAGGTACCCTCCGCCTCACACCGTCAGGTAGCTTGCGGAATATGGATGTAGATGTAGATGTAGACTGGACAAGTATCTGGATACAAGAGATGTTAGTAACCGCCACTGACGGAACATGTGGCCAAATTTGAACAGATGCCATTGCCGTAGCTGGCATTTGTCGCTTTGGTGACAATTTTGGCCACAGAGATGTGAGAGTAGCAATAAGGGAGATTGGGATGGTTATGTTCCAGTCGTCATAATGAAGGGAAACTCTTTGATCAAGAGGGCGAATGCCTCTTTTGGTGGAAAGTACTGGTTACACAATCAAAGAACGATCTGTTCTTGGGAGAATTGCCGTAGAATTGGAGGCTGAAGTGATACACAAGTCTAGAAGTAGATAGCTGTGGATGAAGAAACTGCTCAGCTAACTGGTGGCAGGAAGTGCAGTGAAGGTGTGTACGGGGACGTGACGAGGGGGACTGTGGTTTGGGCTGTGCAGAGTACCCGAGCTGCCCGTGCCCCATGCAGTCGTGTCCAAAAAACGTCCATACTGGGCCTCTTACTGGTGACAGCAGTAAGGGGCCGGCCAAGCCCCAGCTACAACTGCAGCTCCAGCCCCCGGCGGCCCAGCCGCAGCCCCCGCAGCAGGCCCAGCAGCAGCAGCCGCCGCAGGCCCCCGCGCCCGCCCCCGCGCCGCCGCCCCCGATGCCGCTGCCGCTGGAACCCGCTCCCTGCCCGCCCAGCCCGGCGCGTGGCAGCGCGGGGGTGGGGGTGCCGCCCCCGCCGAGCCCCAGCCGCGACGGCGCCGCCGCCACGCTGCTGGTGCGCCGCCCCCGCCAGGAGGGCTCGCCGGCCGCGCTGCCCCACACAGGTACTGTGCTGTCCGCCCGCCTCTCACCCAGCGAGGAGAGCTGGCCCGAGTGACTGGAGTGGTCACTTCATCTGTTGCCCTCTTTTCTTTCTGTCTTCTTTATCTTTCTTCATCGGCCACCCAGTGTCCTTCACAGTCCCATCCCTGTTCTTCATAATCTACTGCACATCTGTCATACTTCGCCCATATTTTAAATCCTGATCAACTTCTCCAGTATCATCCCTCTACTTCATCATCATTACATTCTTCTCCCCCTCTTCCATCATAATCATCATCGCCATCATCATCATAATCATCATCGCCATCATCATCATCATCATCATCATCATCGCCATCATCATCATAATCATCGCCATCATCATCATAATCATCGCCATCATCATCATAATCATCGCCATCATCATCATAATCATCGCCATCATCATCATAATCATCGCCATCATCATCATAATCATCGTCATCATCATCATCGCCATCGCCATCATCATCATCATCGCCATCATCATCATCATCGCCATCGCCATCATCATCATCATCGCCATCGCCATCATCATCATCGCCATCATCATCATCATCGCCATCGCCATCATCATCATCATCGCCATCGCCATCATCATCATCATCGCCATCGCCATCATCATCGCCATCGCCATCGCCATCATCATCGCCATCGCCATCGCCATCATCATCGCCATCGCCATCGCCATCATCATCATCATCGCCATCGCCATCGCCATCATCATCATCATCGCCATCGCCATCGCCATCATCATCATCATCGCCATCGCCATCGCCATCATCATCATCATCGCCATCGCCATCATCATCATCATCGCCATCGCCATCATAATCATCATCGCCATCGCCATCATAATCATCATCGCCATCGCCATCATAATCATCATCGCCATCGCCATCATAATCATCATCGCCATCGCCATCATCATAATAATCATCATCGCCATCATCATCATAATCATCATCGCCATCATCATCATAATCATCATCATAATCATCATCGCCATCATCATCATCATTATCGCCATCACCATCATTATCGCCATCACCATCATTATCGCCATCACCATCATTATCGCCATCACCATCATTATCGCCATCATCATCATCATCGCCATCATCATCATCATAATCATCATCATCATCATCATCAATAACAATATGCCCCATTTTCTTTGACAGTCCTGTCTCCTTGCCTTCTTTCTTGTCTTCTTAGCCTTTTGTTATGTTCATCCTCATTTACTTTACTATAGCTCTCATTTTCTTCTTCCTTATCTTCATTTTCTTTGTCTTTGCTATCTTCTTTCTCATTCTTAGTCTCTTTCTCTTCATCCTTGTCCTCATTCTCCTCTCTTTTTCATCACCATCAGTCATATTTCCTTCAACCAAATTTTAGTTATTTTAGCCCTTCTCCTCTTTTCCCACTTCCGCAGTATCCTCCCCATACTTACCATCGTCCTTACACTCTCCATCATATTGCTGCACCTACTTTTGATGATTATCATCCTGCTCTGTTTTCTTTATCACTGCCTAATCGCCCTACCTTCTTTTTATTCTTCTTAGCCATGTGCGAAATTCACCATCATCCCCACCTGCTTTTTCTTCACCATATTTTTCTTGACACTCAGCAACTTCATCCTCACGGTCCTTTCCTTCGTCCTCGCCATCTTGTTTCTCACCCTTACTTAACCTATGTTCACTCTTTCCCTCATTTTTGCCCATTTTCCCCTCATCTTCACACGCTTTCCTCTCGTCCTCACCCTTTCTTTTCATCCTCACACCCTCTTTGTCCTCATCTCAGAGCCTCTTCCCTCTTTCTCAGGGCCTTTTTCCCTCTTTCTCAGGGCCTTTTTCCCTCTTTCTCACTCCTTCTGATTTAACTGTTTGAGTACCAGCGGTGTCTTTCTGAAACCATCATTTTATTATTATTATTTTGAAGTACCAGTCCCTTTCCCATGAAATCATCTGTATTACTTCTAGTGCTACACTGAGGCACTTACGTGAATGAACTCGATTATAGCAGTTACTTACAGCTTTCAAAGCAACAGTCGGTATGGAGATTGTGCTGCATGAATGTAGGAAATCCTGACATGTGGGCTTTATGTATAGTAGCCATATTGAGGAGGTCGTTGACATTGAAAGTAAGTGTATCTAAGTTATTGTTACATAAATTTGAGTTTCTACTACTGCTTGCGCGAGTATTATCTAAATCAAACCACTGGGCCAGTTTCTAGTTTTGATATAAAATGTATTAAATTTTAAACCCATCTTTGCTCGTTATTTGTGATTGTAATTTGTTTTAGGCTTTCAGTTTATGGAGATGTAGGATTTTGTCAAGGAAAAGTGAGAATTTACTTTCAAATGTATCACATGAAATGAAATGATGGTTGGTTGAAAACGCCCAAGTGTTTCTTCTTATGTTCATTCCTTACAATGACAACAAAGATTAATTTTGGAAAAAAATTTTACAATTATATTAGAAAGTGGAACCACGATCTTAAAACAATTTATTGTTTACTTTTTGCAAGTTTCCTCTTGTATTGGTTACTTACTACGATAGTATAGCTTTTATGTGAAAAATTTTGAAATTATGTATTTTTCATGTTTTTGTTATTCAAAGGGTTAAATCACTCTCAGTGGGTAATTTCGTATATTTGATTGTTTCCTGAGACTAGCGATCAATCGTTACTGTTGTAGCCAAACAGTAGTGGATGTTTTCACCTGTTTAGGAACATTACATTGTGTCTCATCACGTGAGTAGTCAGCTGTCAGTTTATACACAAAATAATGATCATATGCATTCTACTTTTAAACTCACTAAGTTACTTTTATTTTGTGAACTCTCGCCAGAAGCTGGAGAGTATAAAATTTGTCAAAGCTGTTACTCTGTTGACATTGTGAAAATTTTGAGTTCGCTTTCCACTCTGGTCGTCCAGGTTTAGATTTTTCGTAATTTGTTAAAAGCGATTAAAAGTAGTGTCCGAATGTTTCCTTTCGCAAAGCAACCATCAGTTTTCCCCGCCGTCGTTGTTCAGCTGACGTTCTTCCTTTGTTTTTTCCTCAAAAGAAATCTAATAGGTTCGACTAGGTGTTGTGTGATGTCCTTAGGTTAGTTAGGTTTAAGTAGTTCTAAGTTCTAGGGGACTGATGACCATAGATTTTAAGTCCCATAGTGCTCAGAGCCAAATCTAATAGGTTCTCCGGACCTTTCACATTATAATTGAACAAAAAAAAAAAAAAATAACACCTTTCTGCGGCTGTTAACAGAAGATTGACTTACGACGCAGCGTCCCATTTGATGTACTGAAAAATAAATTGTTCACGTTTCTTCTGCTGCGTACCATTTCTAGTTGATTGGTTTCTATCATATTGTAGGTCATTTGAGGAGTGAACTGTGGTTTCCAAAAACACACTACGCAGGATGGTGGAAGTTCGATTTGTGTATCTGTGAGGTGGTATCGTATCAGTTGGATAGAGCTCACTTAATTTACTACACAGACCGGATGGGGAGAGAAGCAGTGGAAGACTGTTTGAAGATCATTTCATCTCTTTAGTGCAGACTATGTTCCGTAGAAATAGATGTTCTGTCGGGCGGCGGTTAAAGAATAGCTTACCCGTTTTATCTGCCAGATATGAAAAGAATGAATTTGTGGTACATGGTGCAGGAAGCTTTCTATCCACTAGTTCGTCATCTATCGTATTGTTAAATTGCTACCACATTTTGCTTCAACGTTTCATAACACTGGAGGTGCTGATAAAGATCAAACAGTTCAACACTCTGAAAGTCAACTTTAAGAGGTTATTCGTACAATCTGCAGAGAGAATTTTCTAGGTTGTGATGGAAATATTCTATAATCATAACCGCTCCGTGACTTGTGTAGCGGAGAGGATGCCACTATAGTGTTCCAACAATACTGTGTCGTTATATCTAGATAGATTACGTAACTACGGGATCCTGCACGATGCGTCTAAATTCTTAACTGGTGGCTAACGTACAGACGGCACGATTAACCGTGCAAGGAAATCAGTGGCAATGAATTCGCAGTAGCATGTCGTCGTTTTTAACTTGATATACCTCAAGCACTCGAAACACTATAACCACCCTCTTTGTTTCTGTAGCTAAGTGCGTTGACCAGGGGTATTGTAATAATGTTCGAAGAAGTAGCCTGCGAACGGAACAGTTCAAGTGTTCAGAGAAGTAACCTAAGAACACAACAGTCCATCTGAGCGAAAGGGCCCATCACTGTGCTCAGGATTCAATAAAAGGACCAACATTTCTAGAACTTTTTCTCAAATAAAGTAACAAATCTGTTTCAGTAATCATAGACTGTGCGAACACTTTGTTTATTTTTAAAGAATTTTTTATAGTAGTAACCAAGTGTACGAAAAAGATTAATGTGTGCTTCCGAGTCTTTAGCCGAGTTGCTGTTTCCAAAGGGGAACGGGTGTAGTTAAGAATTGTATTTGTTATTCTTTCATAGGTGGCTAGATTGCGTCACTAGTGAGCCGGTACTGCATAGAATTGGGGGAGAAAACAAATTTGTAGCACAACCTGACTAGAAGAAGCGATCGGTTGATGGGATACATTCTGAGACATCAAGGGATCACCAATTTAGTATTGGAGGGAAGTGTGCGAGGTAAAAGTCGTAGAGGTGGAACAAGAGATGAGTACAGTAAGCAGATTTAAAGGATGTAGGTTGCAGTAGTGAATCGGATATCAAAAGGCATCCACAGGATGGATTAGAACGGAGAGGTACGTCAAACCAGTCTTTCGGACTGAAGACCGCAACAGCAAACAAGCAACATAATTTGGCTCATAAAATTTGTTTGTTTGGTGTGATCTTCAGTGCGAAAATTGTTTTTGTGCAGCTCTCCAAACTACTCTATCCACTGCAAGCCTCTTCACCTCCGAATAGCTACAGCAGCCAACGTCCTTCTGCATCTGCTTACTGTATTCATTTCGTAGTGTCCCTCTTCAATTCTTACCCGCACATTTCCCCATCATTACGAAACTGATTATTCGTTGGTGCTTCAGTATGAGTCCTATCAACTAAACACTTCTATTTAGCTAAATTATGCCATAAAGCTCTTTCTCCCCAGTTCTAATCAGCTATACCTCATTAGCTACGTGATCTTCACATATAACCATCATTTACAAAGCTTCTGTGCTCTTCTTGTCTGAAATGCTGATTTCCACGTTTCACATCCGTACTGGAGTGCACGCACAAGACCGATTCCTTCAGAACAGGTTCCTTAACACACAAATGTGAATTCCATGTTATATTTCCGATTTCAGAAACGTATTTTTTGCTAGTGTGCGGTTTATATTCTATACTCTGGTCGTCTTCACAGTTTCGCCGGGTAAATAGTAGAACTCTACTATTTTTAGTGTCTAATTTCTTCAGCATCACCTCATTTAGTTCGGCTACATTCCATTACTTCATTTTACTTCGATGATATTGGTCTTGTAACCTCTTTTTCAGGACACTGTCCATTCCAGTCAACTACTCTTTCAAGTTCTTTGCCGTCTCTGACAAAATTACAGATTCATGTGCAAGCATCGCAGCTTTTATTTTTTCCTTTAGTGCTTGCTCAGTGTAGGATTGAATAACATCAGGGATACGCTAAGACACAATCTCGCTCGCTCCCTTCTCAACCACTGCTTCCCTTTCATGTCCTTACAACTTCAGTATGGTTTCTATAAAAGTTGTAAATAGCCTTTCACTTCCAGTATTTCATTTCTCTCTCTCTCTCTCTCTCTCTCTCTCTCTCTCGCTCTCTCTCTCTCACACACACACACACACACACTCACTCACTCACTCACTCACTCACTCACTCTCTCTCTCACACACACACACACACACACACACACACACACACACACGCGGAGGAATAGTCAGTATTCATGGATATAACAAGAACGATGATTCCAAGTAAGAAGGCGAAAGATAGATAAATTAGATAAATAGAAATGAAGATGAGAAGAAAATAAAAGTGGCAGAGATGATATCTTTCAGGAGAGTAACTGGCTACACAAAAGATATTCAGTTAAAAGTGAAACCGTTCATAATAAGTTCCAATGTACTTGATTCTAATGAAAAATTAGCTAAATACAAATACAGATAGAAGCAGCATGTGGAATGGATGAGGCACGAATGACTGAATCATATTATATATTGTGTCCCTGGAGCAATATTCAGGGATATGACAGGAATGAGAGAAACGATCACTCCAAACAAAAAATTCTTGTAAACATGTGCTCTCTAAGATTCATACCTTATGAATTTTGAGCACTTACTCATGTTCAGTAGAAGATATTTGTTTCAGAGTAGCGAAGAAAACAAGTGCTCATAACTCATAACGTATGAATTTTAGAGCCGCTGTTTACTAGACTTTTTTGCCTGGAATGATCGTTCCTGGCAATTCCCTGAATATTCCTCCAGGTTTACTATATATATAATATTTTTCAGTCATTCGTCTCTCATGTACTTGACCGTCTGTTTCTATCTATATTTGTATTTAGCTAATTCTGATTAGTAGCATGCACATTGAACTTATTATGACCGGTTTCCCTTTTAATTGAGTATTTTCTTGTGCAGCCAGCCACTTTACTGAAAGATCTCATCTCTGCTGTTTGTAGTTCGTTCATCATCCTTTTTATTTATCAATCTCTCGCTTGCATACATCAGTTGTGATACTGCTATAATTTCATGAAGTTTTATGTCTGTATGTTTTCGCATCCTGTAGTTAACCAGTTTGTTTATAGTTCCTCATATTGCTTGAAAATTGTGCAACTTTTCATGTGTATCGTTATCATAATTACAATGTTTAAAATGTGACAACTGTTCATTTACTTCGTAGTTAATTACTATTTTCGACCGTATTGGATATTTTATGATGAAATGCCATAACTTTCGTGGCATCTAATGAGATTTTAAGATTGTATTTTGTGGATATTTGGTTTAGCCGATGTACTGCTAACTGGAAATCGTCTTCACTTTTATTTTTACTTCATCTTCTGAACATAATAGTGCATATAAATTAGCTTGTTTATCTAATTTAATTCCTGAATAAATCGCTGATTTCTGGTTTTCAAGAACATCGTAAGTGGAAATGTTAAAAAGAGCCCTTGAAAGAGAACATAATGTCACCCGTTTTTTGATTTTTATCTCAAGTGTCATTTACTCTCCTGTATTTTAAACTATTTTTTCACGATAAAAGCTTTTGTTTACTCCTGGGAGGCACGGTGGGCAGACTTTAATGAAGATGTATTTCGATCTACTCGATCGAAGGTTTACTCAAAAGTCCATAAAACCTATGTGGGTTTGAAGATTAGATTCTCCTTGTTTTTCTAGTCGTGTTATAGTTCAACATATTTCCGACTTTCAGATGAGAATCCCGAAAGCACTTTCGAAGAGATTTTTATTAAGTTTCCGTTTCATCGCCGTACGCAGTCACGTACCGTGTAATAGACAATTTTACCAGCATCAACGACAGTTACATGAGTTATAGAGTAATAGTGCTGCAATGTACATATTTTAAGGATACTGTAGTTACGTGTCATAAATACGATCTGATAACAACATTCGATACGGCGTCTCACATTTTTCACAGAAAAATAAAATGTATTGCCTTTTTGGAAAACACCACCGACCGCTATCGACGTGAAAACATTGTCTTGAACGAAATAACAATGAAACAGGGCTACAAAGGAGAGGGAACTACTTTCTTTGTAGTATTACAATCGCACCCCGTACTGGAAAGGTTCGCGAGAAAGGTCTGTTCGACTCTCAAAGTGGCAACACCGTATTAGTGTTCGAGCGTTCTATAGGCTAAAACACTGCGCGCCCAAGGATTTGTCCTGGCTTGGCAAACTAGCACGGGGATATCAGGATGACGTCAGCCGCACTGTCACGGGAAACCATTGCGCCGCTGGAGTTCGCCCGTATCAGATCATTGAAGCGTTCTCCCATCATGAGAATCATCTTCGGAAATGGTACAGTATCACTTGGCACGCGTTGAAACTCGTAGAACAAGTTAACCGTAAATGTATTTTGTAACTAAAAGCGCAGTTCGCGAAGGCGAAATTTGTGATACTTTACTGTGTTTTGGATGACCTTGGGCGTCAGACTCGTATAAGGGACGACCATATTGTCTCTGGCTTGAAGATCCTGTAGTGTGATTGTGTGCGATTGTACCATTGTTTTGCAACGCATAAAGAGCATCCGAAGAATGTTTCATGATACTTTTATCCGGTTTCGATGCGTCCACAGAAATACCGTTGTTTGGAATTTGAAATAAGGCTGTTCTTTGCCAAAGTTTTTTTTGTCTTTGTCTCTAGACCAGCTATCGCCAGCAGGCCTTTCTTATGTATCTAGCCTATTATTTACTGCAACATTGCACGCTTTTCTCTGCATGTTCAGCGTCTTAATACTATTTAGTTCTCTTTTCATAAACAGTTAACACTTTGAATCGACGTTCCTTGCTTCTACCTGAGCCGGAGGTCTGTATTTCCCGCGTCTGCCTTGACGTCACAGCCTCTTATCGTTGCAGTGCCTTGATCTAAATTTATATCTTTTCTCATCATTGATGTTACCTGCTGTATTCACACAATGTCAGCCGTCCCTAGATATCTTGCTCCCCATATTTATTCTGTTTCGGCCGGCGAAACTTTCCAGCCGTATGCTTTTGCTACTTGTTCATTTTAACAAACTGTTGGTCACCAAAAACCTACGGACCTCTTCTAATTTTCGCCCTTTTTTTCTCCAGGAATTCATAGTCCGCGTCAGCATCGCAAATTACGGAGTTCATTATTAACTTGTGAAACTTTTAAAGACTTAGTTATTTCCTTTTGACTTCAGGATGTCATGTATATTACATTTTCAGAGTTGTAAAAAATGGTTCAAATGACTCTGAGCACTATGGGACTCAACTTCTGAAGTCATTAGGCCCCTAGAACTCAGAACTAGTTAAACCTAACTAACCTAAGGACATCACAAACATCCATGCCCGAGGCAGGATTCGAACCTGCGACCGTAGCGGTCTTGCGGTTCCAGACTGCAGCCTTTAACCACACAGCCATTTCGGCCGGCTTCAAAGTTGTACATCCTGAGGTGTAGCTCAGAAAAAAAGTTGTGTGTGTGTGTGTGTGTGTGTGTGTGTGTGTGTGTGTAAAATGATGATGTAGTTTAGAGTAGATATTTTTTGGCTGTGGAGATTCGTGGACCACTTCAGGTAAAAAGGCACACTTCTGCAACAGTGTTTGTGGACACAGCTGTTGTCAACTGGAAACTTGACAGGCATATGAACTCAGGTCATGACTGATTGATTGATTGATTTTTATTGTTGTAGAGACCTCAGGGATCATTTGAGGCATTACAAAAGTCAATATTACACAGTATAACTGTTACACAAGTAATTATAAAAACATGAAAAATATTACACAAATAATTATAGTACCTTCACACAAATACATAACAGAGAAACTTCTGGTATAAATTGATACTGCATAGTAAATTTAGCCAGTTACAGAATTACTCAGATATAGAAGCATATACAAACTGATCACATGAAGTGTAGTCATACCATATTCTTTGCCTCTCTTAAAAATTCATCACCGGCCGGAGTGGCCGAGCGGTTCTAGTCGCTACAGCCTGGAACCGCTATGGTTGCAGGTTCGAATCCTGCCTCGGACATGGATGTGTGAGATGTCCTTTGGTTAGTTAGGTTTAAGTAGTTCTAAGTTCTAGGGGACTGATGACTTCAGAAGTTAAGTCACATAGTGCTCAGAGCAATTTGAACAATTTTTTTAAAAAATTCATCAGTTTCATAAACGCTGAGCTCAAGAAGAAATTATTTTACTTTTTTTTTTTTTAATTGGAAGATTTCTTCAACAGTAGTGTAAAATGCTTTATTTTTATTCATTTGTTCTTCGACCAACTCATGTAGTGGTGTAGGACAGCATGTATAAAATAGGACTGGACCAGGTGAGGATAGGCCAGCAATTCAGAAGTCAACTGTTTTTAATGTAATCATCTCAGCATAACCCAAGTCTGATTGTGGCTAACCCCCAGTTCTTTGAAATGCGGGTGAAGTGCTGTAACACTGTGTCTCCACACTTGGCCGTTACTTTGTAAACCAACAATAAGTATTGCCATAGCAATTCTAGAGTCTACAATTAGCTACTGAAGAGATTACTTACTTTGTTCAGTTGTCAGTGGCATTCCTTGGCTTTCTGAAGTCACTGCTCACAAAAAGCAAGAAATGTTGGTTCAAAGACTGGCCTGGCACAAGTTTCCACTTATCACAGTGTGTTCATCTAGAGGATTGCTTACCTGGACATCGGTTCGAGGCAGAAATATCGGGACAGAAGCAGATCCAAATCCTGCTGTCAGTCTTGGACTCTGCAGTAGTAGCTCTTCAGTCAGTCGGGAGTCCTGGGTGACTGGCCCCTTCATTACCGTGCAGACTTGTACTCTCATTAAATGAGTAAAGGGAATCCTGGCTCTCAGAAGATATCGCTTGTACTTTTTGGTGACACAGATTTATCTATTCTACCTTAATACCTTACAGTCTTGTAATACTGTAAACCAAAGTTAGTTTGGCCCAGTTTTTGCCTGCCTTTTTATATGTGGCAAGAAAACAAAGGACAGTGCCAGTGATAAAATTCCAAAAACTTTTTTTCTAATATTGTCAAAGACTTGTACAATCAGTTAAGTGAGTTATTTTTAAAAAAATCACATCTGTTGCTGTGGTACCATAAAAAAAAATCTGGCCCAATGTTAACTGCCCACTGGTCTGCTTTTATCCACCCAGTCATTTAAGCAAGTGCACTATATTTCATCAACTGACTAACTAATTTTCAAGTTCTGTGTTACACTGTGGTAACTATTTGTGGAAAATATATCGTATGGATGTGAGCCTTATTACACAAATTACTGAACTCTGATTCTTGCAAATATCCTTAATTTGTTAGTAGTACTGGACTGATAATTCTTATCAAATCCTCCCAAGAATAAAATCATTTTCCTTTTTATTGTGACCATTTGCAGTAGGACTTTGTCCTTTCCACACAGTTCATCCTCATCACAGTTCCAATTCCAGAATTTGGCAGGATGATGGTTCAAACCTGTATCCGGCCACCTAGATTTAGGTTTTTCACGATTTCCCTAAATCGCTGAAGGTACATTCTGGGACGGTTCCTTCGAAAGGGCACAGCCGCTTTCCTTCTCTCTCCTTTCCTACTCCAAGCTTGTGCTGCATCTCATCGGCGAGATATTGAACTCTTGATCTTCTCCTCCTCCTCCGTCTCTGGAATATTCTCCTGTGTCATATAAAACTGTAGCATTTTGCCCAGCTGCTGGTTTATCTTTCAACATTTTGTGGTGCTGGGTATCACCTTGCACATGGCAGAAATTTTCAGAATCACCATCAGATTTTAGCATCACTTCATCCTCATTTTGGGGTTATTTTGACCCGGTCTAAGGTAAGCCCATATTTTGCAAAAATATGCATAATTTTACTGAAGTGTTAAATAAAGTACCTAAATTGAAGTTAACATAAATGACAGTTTCTCACATTATAACACTGACAGAATGCAGACTTACACTCCCTATAATTTTGGCTTAACTGATGTGAGCCCTCCAGGCGGAAGCTACTGGGATATCAACATTGAGTTCAGTGTTGCCAACACAATATTACTTTATGGAACTCTCAGGCTTCTAGATTGTTATTCACACACTGAAAATGTATGCTGCCTTGTTTACTCCATGCTTATGATGTAATTTTAACAGAAGAATAAATTAAAACTTTTTCTGGCCAGTGAGCCCAAGTTACCAGCAAAGGGCCAAAGTAACCACAGCTTACAGCACTCACCAGCTGTATTTTGCAGACAAGTCATTTGCCTAACGAAACTTCATAGTGGTATCATTAATACTGCTCATAAAGTATCCTTAAATAGTGTCGTGCGGTTAGCAGATCTTGGTAATAACAAATGATTGCTTCACAAAGACAGGTTCATTTCAGTTTAATCATACTTGGCAATAACTTGTGGGTACTTGCAGACACCTAAACAGATAGTAGCTTTCCACCTGGCTCAGTGCAGAGGCTGGGATTAGGCCTAGTTCAGTAAGCCCTAGCGGCTAACCTTATGCCCCACTCTGACTGTGGACTGCATCCGACACCTTTCGATATGCAGGCCGTGGAGACTCATATACACTACAGCTTTAATTGTGGTGGGTGTGAATAAAGTTTCTGCAATACTACAGCGGTCGTCTTCTGTCTGCTCCCCACGTTTTCCATTGGCGCATTTTAATGTCTGGTGCTTTCACTGATAATGTTATTTTAAAATTTGTGGCCCAGTCATAGGAGCATTTTACTTACATGGATGTCTGGAAGAACAAGCACATTGATAATCTACAGTTGTATGAAATACTGCAGAATTAATTCAATGACTGTGAATTTCTTGACATTAGCTGTATCTACTACCCACTACCCAACAGTGAAGCATGAAAATTTGTGCTGGACCGAGATTCAAACCCGAATTGCCTGCTTATCATGAATGGTTGCTGTAACTGCCTTCTCTATTCTTGTATGCTCTCTGGACGACACAAACTTTCATATGTCACACTTTCTACATCCCTAGATCGTAGCCCACTAAATTAATCACCTAACGCTTGCAACATTACTTGGATTCCCACAACAGGGAGGATCAAACAAGCCGTAGGTGGGGAATATGGGTTCAGGTCCGTGCCCAAAACAGATTTTTGTGTGTCCCTGTTGGGTAGTAGAACTGTAGCTAATACAGCTGATGTCAAGAAATTTAGAGTCAGCAAATTAATTTCGAAGTACAGGAGCATTTCCCAATATCGTAACCTACCTATTTTGAACAGTTAGCGTTCATCTTCAGACACTGTCAATTGATAAGAAGAGGAGACAAAGAATCATTACAGAATTTGTGAAATCTGCCAAATAAGTATCTGTATGTAAAAAAAAAAGATGCCTAAAGACACACACTGCAAGTGGTGATATAATATTCCAGTTGCATCGTCGGGCTGGAGGTCAAGGTTTTATAGGCAGATCGAAATCCTCTTTATCTATACATATGTGTCTGTACGTGCTAAAGGAATACCTAATTAACTGTTTGTTATTTCAAAAGTTATTGTCGTAACAGTTAATAGATTTATCCCACTGTGATACAAGACAGTCAGTGCCTTCATGGACAAATGTTTGTTGTTGCCTAAGGAACCATGATTGTATTGAGGCATGCTCCTCTTCGTCCAAAGCAAACTGAAGGCTACGAATGTCCTCTTTCAGGGCTCCAAAAATGTGGAAATTGTACAGGGAGAGGTCAGGACTTCATGGAAGATGTGTAAGGGTTTCCCAGTGAAACGTTTGCAGCATTGTTTAAACAACCTTGCCTGTGTGTGAGTGGGCATTATCCTGCAATAAGAACATATCCCCCGTCAACCTGCTGCTCACTGATTTTGTGAAACATGGTGCATCAGTTAACCCACAGTGGTACATGGACACATTTCAAAAGCTGAAGCTCGACATCAAGTCCACACACTCAGGATTCTGATGCAAGATAATGCCCATCTATATATTGTCACGGTGTTTAGACTTTGCTGCAGATGCTTCACTGGGAAGTCCTGACACATCCTCCAGACAGTCCCAATATTTCTCCATGCAATTTCCATATGTTTGGAGCTCTGAAGAAAGACATTCGTGGCCACTGATTTGCTTCTGATGAAGAGGTGCACAGCAGGGTACAATCATGGTTCCATAGGCAACCGCAAACATATTTCCATGAAGACATTGACCATCTTGTCTCACAATGGGATAAATGTGTTAACATGCATGGTGATTACTCTTGAAATAATAGACAGTTTGTTTCCTTTCTCCATCCATCTGGTTTTCATTTGACTGTTCCTTATGATTAGTTTAGGAGCAAAGGTAACAATTCACAGAATAGTATAGGCATTAAGTTGTCGAAGACACAAAAACAAGACTGAAAACTACACTAGCTTGGCTTAAATCCTCTTTCATTCTAGAGCATGACACACACCATGCTTGTGTTTCATTAATTTTTGTCCTCCACAAATCATTTCTGGAAAATGTCAGGAATGCCCATAAACACATCTTTGCTGATGGCTGTATCAAAGCATGATAGGAGTCAACAGTTCCATAAGATTTGTATTGCGTATCGATAATCACTAGTGTATTGAATGTGGTACATCCATTAAACCGTTTATGTGAGCATTGACTAAAAGAATCATCACCGCCTTCTTAAATTTCTGGCCCCTCGCTGGTCCCCACTCTCCCTGCCCTCTCACCACTTTCCTCTCTTCACTCTGTCGCAGTCTTCTCCTGTCTTCCTGGCACATTCCTTCACTTCAATGATCCATCTATCTCTTGGTCTTTTGCTAGGTCTCTTGCCTCCTGTTATCATTTCATGAGCCTAGCTCACGTTTGTACCAAGTTCCACTCTTCCAAAATGCCCGTAACACCTTAATCTCATTCTTTCTATTGCCAGTTGCACGGGCTTCTCTTTGAGTATTTCTCTGAGTATCTCATTCCTTACCCTATCCATTTCAATTAGTTCTATACTGCCTCTTTGAAATTCATCTCACAAGCTTGTAACCTGCTCACTTGTCTTTTCTTCATTACCTATGTTTCCGATGCATAGGTGAGTACTGAAAGTATAATATGCTCGGTATAACAACTGCGTGCTTTTTAGTGGTACATCTTTGTCCATACCTACGCTTCTTACAATCTACAGGAATCTACTGGGTGTTTCACAATTCATGTTAAGACTTCTAGAGGTTGTAGAGGGGCCATAATAGATTAAGTTCTACAAAGGACCCCATGTTCAGAAATGGTTCATTTCCATGTTATTAGGAAAACTAGAACTACTCAATTGCTTGTTAGATTTTCTTACACAGTACACCTATTATGGTAGACTACCACTTTCATGAATGACACGATGTCACATGATGTCCTTTAGTTGATGTTATGGTGACTAGTACTGCAGTAACAGGATGCCTGAGTACACGTTCACAGAGTACACCAGTATGTTAGTTTACGTAAAGCTCGCTGTAATGGAAGAGAAGTGTAAAATCTGTAATATGAGTACTTCCTGAATTATGTGACTCCATCTCATCCCATGTTTGTCAGAGTAGAACAATGGTCGCGGGAAAGTGGGAAATTCACAAGTGATAAAGTGAACCGTGGTGCTCGAAAGATGGAGCATTCTAATATTGGAAGAGGAAGTGCTTCATCAGGTTGAAGAGAACCCACGGACGAGTACTCGAGTCATTGCATGTGACTTGATGTGCCTCATTCATTTGTCTGCTGTATTCTACATGTACAGCAATTCTACCCATATCACTCTCCAAAGGTACCAGTAAATAGTTTTAGCAAAAACATCATATACTGATTAGACCTGTTGATCATTGCCTCACTAGATTTGACCTTTCAGCCTTTATCGACTGTTTAGCTGGAATAAGGTGCCATAACCATGGTAATAACAATGTAGTTTAGCTAACACATGGCAATAGACTAAAACCCCAAACTAGTTGTGCAGTGAAGAAGATGTTAAACATATACGGGGTAACTGGGAATATGCTACATTCTTTCAATTAATTTATGGTTGTGGTGTCAACAATGAAGAAGATTCAGATATATTTTATGTGCTGCAGTATTTCTCAAATGTTGACTAGAGTAGTGAGGATGTGTGTGTGTGGGGGGGGGGGGGGGTCACACCATTGCCTAATGTCTGCAGAGTGTCTTTGTATCAGCTGTGCTATTGTTATGGCTTTACAATCAAGGCTATACATTTTGTAGGGGCTGCTGGAGAAGCTACAATCACCTCGGGCACTGTTACTGCCCCCGAAACCAAGACAGAGGTGAAATGCGAGCCCGTGGCGGCAGCCACAGTGACGCCGTCGGCGGTCCGAAAGCGACGGCCCTCTGCGGCACACACCGAGGCGCCCACCGCCGCTCCGGCACCCAAGAAGGCACGCACCAACTCGTGCACTGCCGCCGAGGCGGCCGAAAAGTCTCCGCCACCGGCAGCGGAAGGCCCCGCAGCGACCGAGGCCGCCGCACCCGCGCCGGCAGAAGCGGTGCGGGCGGACCCGGTGCCCACTGTTATGCCCCCCAAAGCTGGCAAGCGCAAGGGCACAGATGAAGTGCCGTCCGAGCAGCAGCAGCAGCAAGAGCAACAGCAGCAACAAGAGCAGCAGCAGCAGCAGCAACAACAACAACAAGAAGAACAGCAGCAGCAGCAGCAGCGAAAACTGGCAAAAGTGAATCGCTCTCAAGCAAAGGTGAGTTCTGGCTCGTATACAAAGTGCTCTGCCTGAAAGTGTATGCTCTCACACCGTCCCTGGACTCCCATTACGCAGTGTTCGTGTTAATTCATTATTGTGTTTGTTATGTCTCATCAGGAAGGAGAAATTTTATTTATGTGGATTGAGTAAAGGTTTTTTGTACATTTGCTGCCTTTATTCTTTCTTTCTTTTTTTCTTTCTCTCCTTCAGCCTTCTGACTACTGGTAGATGTGGCCTGCCACAATGTCCTCTCTGAAGTCTCTTTATCTCACAATAGCCCTTGGACTAAACATCCTTGATTATTTGTCGGATATATTCCAGTTTTTGCCTTCCACTACAGTATGTGCTTTCTACGTCTGTAGCAGCAGTTCGGATTTAGATATTTTCTCTGTCATTATCACAAAGAAAGAGTGATTGCCACATGATTTTAAAAAAGTCAGACAGATTTGTTGGATTGTATTATTTGTAGAATCAGCCTGAAAAACCTGATTTTTTTAATGTGATCCTTTATTAGGTTGCATGTTCGGTCAGTTTCCTTAATACCTGGCTGCAATTGCCAATTGTACTTCAGAAATTTCCAGAATGAGATTTTCACCCTGCAGCATCATGTGCGATGATACGAGACTTCCTGCCAGATTAAAAGTGTGCCAGACTGAGAATCGAACTGAGGGACCTTTGCGTTTCGGGAGCAAGTGCTCTACCAACTGAGCTACCCAAGCATGACTCGTGGCACATCCTCACAGCTTTACTTCCGCCAATACCTCGTCTCCTACCTTCCAAACGTCACAGAAGTTTCTACTGGCAGACGTAAAGCTGTGAGGACAGATTGTGAGTCATGCTTGGAAAGGTCAGTTGGTAGAGCACTTGCCCGCAGAAGGCTAAGGTCCCAATTTTGAGTTTCTGTTGGGCTCACAGTTTTAATCTCCCAGTAAGTTTCATACTTCAGAAAGGCCAACTACATATAGTTAATCCTATTGCCAGTTTGTAGGCATTTGCTATCACAAAATTCCTATGCTCTAGTTATGAAGATTGCCTGAAATTATACTTTGAAAATGCGCTGTGCTGATGCATTACTTTATTATTTAAATTGTTAATGAATACATTACTGTATCACCATGTCACCATTGTCACTTGCCATCACAACAACACCAGAGTACTCGGAAAGAGAATAAGTATCTTGGGCTGCATAACTACTGCAACTTACATCCACTTGAACCTGCTTACTGTATTCAGGCTTTTGTATCCCTCTACAGTTCACACAGTTCACTCCATTATCAAAATGACTATTTGTTGATGTGTCAGTATGTTATTGCTTCTGCCTGAACTTTAATTCCTTTCCAGAATACTCCATGGTATCCTCCATTACTTGATCAATGCACAGATTGAATAAGATGGATGATAGGGTACAAAGATGTCTCACTCACAACTGCACTCCGGTTTCTGCACGAGACTACACAGCCTTCCACTCTTCATTTTTTTATTGCTGGTACCTTTAGAATTTCAGAGTGCATTCCAATTAACACTGTCAGAAGTTTCAGTTAAAACTGAGAGGTTGTGGTTGACAAATAGAACTATTCTCTGATGTTTTGTCTCTGACTGCAGGCGACGAAATGCTAGGGAATAGTTCTGTATATCGATCACGGCTTCTCAGCCTAGAAGTTCCAACTGAAGTAAAGCCAGTAAAAGCTTACATTGCATGGTTGTCTAAATCTTTCTCTAAATCTACAGAAGCTACCAATAAAAACTATTGAAAAAAGTCGCAACACCAAAAAATAATTAATGTAGAGTATTGAAAGTTCAGGAATATGCTTGTCTATGTAACATATTTAAGTGATTAACATTTCAAGTTCACAGGTTAATATACACTACTGGCCATTAAAATTGCTACACCACAAAGATGACGTGCTACAGACGCGAAATTTAACTGACAGGAAGAAGATTTTGTGATATGCAAATGATTAGCTTTTCAGAGCACTGACACACGTGCTGACATGAGAAAAGTTTCCAACTGATTTCTCATATACAAACAGCAGTTGACCGGCGTTGCCTGGTGAAACTTAGTTTTGATGCCTCGTGTAAGGAGGAGAAGTGCGTACCTTCATGTTTCCGACTTTGATAAAGGTCGGATTGTAGCCTATCGCGATTGCAGTTTATCGTATCGCGACATTGCTGCTCACGTTGGTCGAGATCCGATGACTGTTGGCAGATTATGGAATTGGTGGCTTCAGGAGGGTAATACGGAACGCCGTGCTGGATCCCAACGGCCTCGTATCACTAGCAGTCACGATGACAGGCATCTTATCCGCATGGCTGTAAAGGATCGTGCAGCCACGTCTCGATCCCTGAGTCAACAGATGGGGACGTTTGCAAGACAACAACCATCTGCACGAACAGTTCGACGACGTTTGCAGCAGCATGGACTGTCAGCTCGGAGACCATGGCTGCGGTTACCCTTGACGCTGCATCACAGACAGGAGCGCCTGTGATTGTGTACTCAATGACGAACCTGGGTGCACGAATGGCAAAACGTCATTTTTTCCGATGAATCCAGGTTCTGTTTACAGCATCATGACGGTCGCAACCGTGTTTGGCGACATCGCGGTGACCGCACATTGGAAACGTGTATTCGTCATCGCCATACTGGCGTATCACCCGGCGTGATCGTATGGGGTGCCATTGGTTACACGTCTCAGTCACCTCTTGTTCGCATTGACGGCACTTTGAACAGTGGGCATTACATTTCAGATGTGTTAAGACCCGTGGCTGCACCCTTCATTCGATCCCTGCGAAACCCTACATTTCAGCAGGATAATGCACGACCACATGTTGCACGTCCTGTACGGACCTTTCTGGATACAGAAAATGTTCGACTGCTGCCCTGGTCAGCACATTCTCCAGATCTCCCACCAATTGAAAATGTCTGGTCAATGGTGGCCGAGCAACTGGTTCGTCACAATACGCCAGTCACTACTCTTTATGAACTGTGGTATCGTGTTGAAGCTGCATGGGCAGCTGTACCTGTACACGCCATCCAAGCCTTGTTTGTGTCAATGCCCAGGCATATCAAACCCGTTATTACGGCCAGAGGTTTTTGTTCTGGGTACTGATTTCTCAGGATCTATGCACCCAAATTGCGTGAAAATGTAATCACGTGTTAGTTCCAGTATAATATATTTGTCTACAATGAATACCCATTTATCATCTGCATTTCTTTTTGGTGTAGCATTTTTAATGGCCAGTGGTGTAAGTGTGAAGTAAGCCACATGTTGAGTTGGTGGGATGGAGTTCTGTGACTGTTGCACTTGGTCAGTCAATACAGGGCCAGTTAATGCTGTTTGTGGATGACACTGGAGTTGACATCACTGTATGTCCCTTTGTGTTCGATTGGAGACATATCTGGTGATCGAGCAGACCTAGGCAACATTTCGACACTGTGTAGAGCACATTGGATTACAATAGCAGTGTGGTGAGCATTATCCTGTTGGAAAACACACACTGGAATGCTGTTCTTGAATGGCAGCACAACAGGTTGAATTACCAGCTTCACATACAGATTTCCACTCAAGTATGTGGGATAACTGTGAGACTGCTCCAGTTTTCAAATGAAATCGCACCTCAAACCGTAACTCCATATGTTGGTCCAATATGTCTAGCACACGGACAGGTTGGTTGTAGGCACTCACCTGGCCTCCTCCTAACCAACACACAGTCATCATTGGCACCAAAGCAGAACTGGTTTTATCCGAAAACATGACATCCACCCTGCCCTCTAGTAAGCTCTTGCTTGACACCACTTCGGTTGCAACTGGCAATGGTTTGGGATCAGTTAAATGCACACTACAGGCTGCCAAGCTCGAAGCTGTCCTTGAAGTAAATGATTTGTAACAGTTTGTTGTGTCACTGTGGTACCAACTGTTACTCAGATTGCTGTCTTTCTTCTTGTTATACCACGTGGCTGTCTGGAGCAGAGTTTTCTTGCAATTCTGCATTCTCTTGACCACTGCTACCAGCATTCATGTACTGTGGCTACATTCCTGCTAGTTTTTCTGCAATATCGCAGATGGAACGTCCAGTGTTGTCTAGCCCTGTTACACAACCACATTCAAACTCTGTGAGTTGTTGGTAATGGCGTCTTTGTCACCTTCAAGGCATTTGTGTCTAACATCAATTCACCATATCCAATCTTGACGGTAGCTAATAGAGTGTATTTAGAGCAAACCTGACGTGTATCCTCAGAGTGGCACTACTATTGCCACTCTATGCTACTGGTGGAGTGTCTGAATAGACATCATCTTTCAGATGTAAAAACATGCATACCAACTTTCATTTATGTTGCACAGCTCCTTCTTGGTGCAGTGATTTTTTCCTCTTTTTTTTTTTTTCATTGGTGTAGGTGTTTCTTTATCTAGCCAATCTTTTGAGATAAGTGTAGCACCAGTGTTGCCTTGCATGTTTCTACATTTCCCTAACTGACCCCCCTGATGTCAGTTCTTCTGTGTGTTTCCATTTTTTTGTGAATAATTTGTAGCCATACTTTGCACCCATGACTTGTTAAACTGATGGTTTGATAGTCTTCACATTTGCCAGCACCTGTCATCTTCGTAATTGTAATTTTTGTAGTCTTCTTGAAATCTGAAGTTATTTCACTGTCTCATTGTGGTAGAAAAAGAAAAAGTTGAGGGAAGTGGAAAAAGATGGGAGATGGAGAGCAGGAGGAAGTTAGGCAGTGAATTCCACTTCTGCAAGGTATTTTAATGCTGGGTACTTGTGTGTGTGTGTGTGTGTGTGTGTGTGTGTGTGTGTGTGAGAGAGAGAGAGAGAGAGAGAGAGAGAGAGAGAGTTAAATAATGGGAAACTGCACCAGTTTATTATTTTTTCATGCTTAACTCGATATGTTTCAAGAATTTATCATCATTTTCAAGTGCATTTGTTTACGTAAATATTTTTTGTGATTTCTGCGTGTGTTATTTTTCAGTCTCTTTTGCATTGTGGTTACCTTTTAAAGATTATAATGTGTTGTACGTCATCCATTACACAGAATATGACCCACAAGTGTATCATCACTTACAGTTTTAATATTTTGGTAGCATGTTTTTATTACAAAAACAAAAAGTGTAAGTAATGATTGGCTTTTGGATGATATTCTTTGCTGTGGATGAGGCACAACACTTTATAGCCTTTAAAACTACTACTACAATGTAAGAGAGGCAGAAAATCATTCATGCAATCATCACAAAAATATTTATGTAAACAAAAAATGAGAATAAATTCTTGACAATGTCAATGACACAGTTACGGGCTTTCCAAGAACATTGATTATGATGGTCAAAATTAATCTCTCTCTCTCTCTCTCTCTCTCTCTCTCTCTCTCTCTCTCTCTCTGTGTGTGTGTGTGTGTGTGTGTGTGTGTGTGTGTGTGTTAGAAGTTAGTAACCTGAGCTTTCATTGGTTGAACAGGTATACCCACATAGGAAGAAACTGCAGCCAGGTGTCTGCATTAACAATAACCGGCTGCCCCCGGTGGAGGCCCCAGCCAAGCAGTTGCAGGCCAATGGTTCGGGGCCCTCCCCCACACCTGCAGCGAACCCCGCTCCAGCAGCCGCTCCTACAGCGGGGCGCAAGGTGCGGCGCACGGCTCCGCCTCCGCCTAGGACCGCACCCTCCGCTTCGGTGGTGAACGCTGCCGCGGAACGGAGACGACGGCGCTCCTCCAACGGGCGCCGCAGCCCCCCTCCTGCCACCCCCACGGGGCAGGCCGGTACTACCCCCTCAGTTCCCGCCCGACGCCAGTCGAGGGTGTTGTCCGGTCCGCGCAAGTCCTTGGGTCCGAGGTGGTCCAACGGTTGGTCTTGGGAAGGTGCATCCTTTGAGGCCAAAGTCTTCCTCACTGTAAGTACTTCTGCATCCTACCTTGATAAATACTAGAAATCAGTATGCTTATTCAGGCTGGCAACATTGCCTGGAGAACGTAAAGAATCAAGAATTATCTAGGTAATTGAACTTACTGGAAAAACCAGAGAATTCCTAGAGTCTCTGGCAGGAACTGTTGGTCTGAATGTACTGATTCATTTTTTTAGAAATGTGTCTTAGACTCTGCTTCCTGAAGTAGTCGATTGTGGAGTTGGAAAAGTGAAGAACTGCATTGAATTGTTTTAATAATTGCTGTATTCTTCAGTGCTCCTTCTTCACTTTCTCATTGTCATTATTGTCAGTGGGTTGTTGGGTTCCATGTCTTCCTCCCATTGTATGGTTGTGAATGGAACAGAGTGTAACACACACTTAAGAATTTCTGTCTTAGGGGTGAATTTGTCATTCACGCAAATTAATAGTGGCCTTTATTTTATTTTATTTCTTTTATTATTAAAACATACTGATATGGATGCATATTTGCACAGATATGTTTGTAATAGATCAGCACTGAATAATCAGTCTTCAATTCTGTTTAACTAATTTCAATACAAAGTAGTACTTTGCTGTCTGTCTTGCATTGTCATACATTGTGACATCATGCTTACACTTTTTATTGACTTCAGAGCAGGCTCAAGGCTGAATTATAAAATAATGCAAACAGTCTGTCTTGTGCGAGTTTCCTCCATGTAAATGAAGCTTTATAACAAAAAAATTTAAATGTATATGCAGTAACTGTGTGACAAAATATTAATACTTAATAGTATTTTTTGAAAAAAAAAATCATCCATTTCATATATATCTTGTTTTTAATATGCATAACTAATAAGTGATGAAGTTACTTAAAGAATATTTCTTGTACTCCTGAAAATCGTTGATGTGAAACTTGCTCCCACATTCAATAAACAGTGGCTTAGGGAAGTCTGAAACATCAACCTGGAAAAACCTGTAAATGTCAGGAAAATCTTCTGATGAAACAGTTGCGATCCTTTATTGATATTAGTGCAATCTATTCTTCACTCAGGTTGTGTAGCCTAACCTTAAAGTCACGGAAGACAAGGCTATTGGTTAGTGCTGTCACTTTTTTTCCTTACCTTTCAAACTTCTCAAGCAGTCATTTTCATGAGCAGATTTTTCTTGTTTTCATGAAATTTTATATATATATATATATATATATATATATATATATATATATATATATATATATATATATATATATATATATATATATATATATACATGAATCAAATGACGTAAGCTACAGTGTAGTGCAGCTTACTCCTCTTTAACCAACGGGAATGAGATACACTATTTTCTTATGTAAAAAGTACAGTCACTTGATGATCCAAAACATGACCACTGCCCACCATAAATTTGAATGCCGCCTGGTGGCACTGCAAGTATGTGACCAGTAAGGACAGTATAGAAGCAGAACAGAGATGCTTGAGGAATCATTCTAGTGATGATGTGTGCTGTAATTAGGGAAGTCGACTTACCTAAGTGACATAGACAGAGAGAAAATTTTTATCACACAATGCTTGTGACAGTGCATGTTGGAGAAAGTCAAAACAGGTTGGCTGTTCAAGTGCATCTATAGAAAGTTGTTGTGGGACAGTGAGACAGCAGGTATACAGCAAGGGTTTGGACACCCAAGTGTTATTACAGAATGTGAAGGTCAGAGGCTTGCCTACTCTGTAAGGTGAGTTATGTAGTGATCTTTGGCAGATGTGATGACAGTGCAGTAGTGGTGCAGCCAAAAACATCTTGCAGCACGCTGATCAGCAGACATTGTTGAACATGAAGCACTGCAGCAAATGACCCCTACGTCTTTCCATGTTGAGACCGTGACTTTGTCCGTTCCGACTGGGTATGAGATCATTAAGATTGCACCTGGAGTCAGTGGAAACATGTTACCCGACTCACATTTGTTGTGACATTGGGTTGACATTTGTGTCAGCATACACAGTCATCCACATCTACTACATCTACATCTACATACATACTCCGCAATCCACCATATGGTGCGTGTCGTAGGGTACCTCGTACCACAACTAGCATCTTCTCCCTGTTCCAATCCCAAACAGAACGGGGGAAAAATGACTGCCTATATGCCTCTGTACGAGCCCCAATCTCTCTTATGTTATCTTTGTGGTCTTTCTGCGAAATGTAAGTTGGCGGCAGTAAGTTGACAGCCTCAAATGCTGGTTCTCTAAATTTCCCCAGTAGCGATTCACGAAAAGAACGCCTCCTTTCCTCTAGAGACTTCCACCCGAGTTCCTGAAGCATTTCCATAACACTCGCGTGAGGATCAAACCTACCAGTAACAAATCTAGCAGCCCGCCTCTGAATTGCTTCTATGTCCTCCTTCAATCCGATCTGATAGGGATCCCAAATGCTCGAGCAGTACTCAAGAATAGGTCGCATTAGTGTTTTATAAGCGGTCTCCTTTACAGATGAACCACATCTTCCCAAAATTCTACCAATGAACCGAAGACAACTATCCGCCGTCCCCACAACTGCCATTACGTGCTTGTCCCACTTCATATCGCTCTGCAATGTTACGCCCAAATATTTAATCGAAGTGACTGTGTCAAGCACTACACTACTAATGGAGTATTCAAACACTACGGGAGTCTTTTTCCTATTCATCTGCATTAATTTACATTTATCTATATTTAGAGTTAGCTGCCATTCTTTACACCAATCACAAATCCTGTCCAAGTCCTCTTGTATCCTCCTACAGTCACTCAAAGACGACACCTTCCTGTACACCACAGCATCATCAGCAAACAGCCACACATTGCTATCCACCCTATCCTAAAGACCATTTATGTAGATAGAAAACAACAGCGGACCTACCACACTTCCCTGGGGCACTCCAGATGATACCCTCACCTCCGATGAACACTCACCATTGAGGACAACGTACTAGGTTCTATTACTTCAGAAGTCTTCAAGCCACTCACATACTTGGGAACCAATCCCATATGCTCGGACCTTAGTTAGGATTCTGCAGTGGGGCACTGAGTCAAACACTTTCCGGAAGTCAAGGAATATGGCATCCGTCTGATACCTTCCATCCATGGTTCACAAAATATCATGTGAAAAAAGGGCGAGTTGCGTTTTGCAGGAGCAATGCTTTCTAAAGCCGTGCTGATGCATGGACAGCAGCTTCTCTATCTCAAAGAAATTCATTATATTCGAACTGAGAATATGTCCGAGAATCCTGCAACAAACTGGATATTGGTGTGTAATTTTGAGGATCCGTCCTTCTACCTTTCTTATATGCAGGCGTCACCTGCGCTTTTTTCCAGTCTAGGTGTGTGACTGCTTGAAACAGGCATTGTACCCTGGACTTGGGCCGACTGGGACTGTGTTATGCTATGGAGGACATTCACCAGGACTCTGTGGAACTTGTGGTAGTAATTGGAAGCACCATGACTGTTGTGGACCATTTGAGTATTATAACCCACCACCTGCATCACTTCATGGTTGTTGTCTTCCATAATGGCACTGGCCTATTCCAGTGTTATAACTGTGTGTGATACAACGCCACCAGCATTGTGCTATAGTGGCTTGAAGAGCGTGACACTGAACTCATTGCTGTCTTGACTGCCATATTTGCCTGCTGAGAAGACATCTGGGGCATTATTGGGCACCAGGTCCGTACTCACAAATATGAAATTAACTGTGTTACTTTTGGCATATAACTTGTGAATTATATCTTTGGTCACTGTACATACTTCACCACCACTGCAACGTCTCCTGTGCTAGGTGCTACATCATTCCGTGAACCAACTTTTACAAAATGATACTAATCTTTTCTGTGACAAATTACCATTTAATGACAGTTGCTACACATGTAAGAATATTTCATTTATACGTTATTTACAGGTTGTAACGTACAAAGCTTGTCTTGACATTCAGTATAAGTCATCCAAGACTGTCAGACGAACTCTCTAGACTCACTGCAACTATAATGACAAAGCCAATGTCATAACCCACTCTTGCATGACCCACAGTGCACTTCCTAGGTGGGACAATGGTAGTATGGGGCAAACTTCCAAGCAGCAAGTGCTGCAACACACAGACAAACTGCCCCCGTCTCAGTGACTGGCAGATACACTGCGTCCATTCCAACTGGTGAACTTGCACGTCAGAAATACAAAAATTCTCCCCACATTATACTAATTGAAATAGCATACTTAACAAAAACAAAGAAATACTCACAAAGGTCACGATTGACATTCGTCGGTCAGAGAAATGTAGTGTACTCCATCACTTCCTTTGAAGGAATATGTTACACTTCAAACCACGGACCCAGAATTTGAGGGAACTGCGTGACCTGTCTGTCGACATATGGTGCTGTGTGTTTTCAGAAACCTTAGATAGTTTCATTCGAAATGTGGACCAATATACAGTTGATCAGGTGGTCATAATGTTTTAGTTTATCAGTGTAGGTGTGAATACAGCAAAACACATAAATAAAATTACATAAGCTGCAATGTATTGCAGCTTTCTCTTTTTTAACTTTTCTTTGTGATTCTTATGTGAAATGTACGTTGATGGCTCCAGAATCATTCTGCAGCTGGCCTCAAATTCTGACTCCCTAAATTTCCTCAATACTGACCCACAATAAATCCATTGTCTTGCCTCGAGGGATTCCCATTTGAGTTCACGAAACATCTCTGTAATTCTAGAATGCTGATTGAACCCTACCAGTAGCAAGACTACAGGCTGTGTCAAGCAGCACACAACTAATGCTGTATTTGAATGTTAGAGAATTGTTTTTCCTACTGATCCGCATTAACTTAAATTTTTCTACATTTAGAGCAAGCTGCCATTCATCAAACCAATTAAAAATTATGTCTTAAGTCACTCAACGATGAAACATGCATAAATTGCTGCCTAAGGACCAAACACCATTATAATAAATAATTTCCTTTGTGTCCAAGTGGTTATTATTTACCTACTCCAAAGGCACGTTTCTTTCCTTTCTAAGAATATTCTGTCCATCTTCAACAGTGATCAACAGAACATTCAGTAGAACACTCCAGACGAAAGTACTGACAAACTGTCTTTTCTTTATTTAACTACTTCTCCAGTAACAGCTGTCTTCTGTCACTGAAAGCATGTTTTACAGTCACAATTTTTTTTGTCTTGTTTCAGTGCTATGTCTATTGTCTTCTTTAATTACAGTACCTACATAACATGATTAGTCAACATCATCTTTTTTAATTGTTTCAAATTTGATGTCTGAATGCACTTCTTGTTTTTTTATTTACTTACTACCATAATTGTTTAAAAAAAATACTTCAGGAAGACTAAAAAGTGGCAGATGTGATGCCCTCTTTGTGATGTTTTTGCAATTTATTGCATTGTGCACATTACTGTTTTGTGAAAGCCATTATGTGCTCAGTTTCATAGTTTGATTTGTACCTTTAACACTGGTGTAAAACAGCTTTGGATTTTTTTTAAAGATGTCACGTGCTTGTTTACAGAGTGACGATGTACCTGTTACACGTAAATGCTATCCCGCAATGCGACACGTGGAGGGTGACCTGGTGTGCCCGCATGACTGCATCCTCCTCAAGTCTGGACCAAGGAAGCTGGACCTCCCATTTGTTGCAAAGGTTGCTGCCCTGTGGGAGAACCCAGATGATGGTAAGCTAACGTTTTTGAGTGATTAGTGTAAAACGTGCATAGTTTTCTCAGGTCAATGCCATCGTCTGACATTGTTTCCGAAGATTTCTAGCATAGTGAATGCTGGGATGAAGAAAATACTTTTCTTTACCTTCTCCTCATGCTCCTCCTATTTGGTATCTGTTCCCATGTTACCCCAGACTTCCAAAGCTATGCTTTCCTTTACATATGTTTTTAATTGTTTTTACTGGTAACTTCTCAGGATACATTATTTGTAGATGCTCAGTCTGCATTCTCTTATGTTCTTTTAATGTTTCTTGTACCACGTAATCTAACGTTCAATAGAATGTAGTTCAGTGAAAAGTGAAACTGAAGTGGCAGCAGGAAGATATAGGCACAGATCAATTTTGGTCATTGCCAATGCAATGTTCCCCTTTCAGTGTATGTATGTCCAGGTTTATTGTTGTTGTTCTCTTGAATTCTGAACCACTGCACCTGTAATTAAACTTTATTTGGAGTGCACTGGTGCAGTCTGATGGACTTCATTACTGTGGCGGTTGTGCTTGTGTTGAAATCTGAAACTTTTCACCAAATTTCAACTTCCTTCAAAGGAATACGAAGTAATTATTCACTTAATCACTCGCTATATTATATCACAATGTACAGAAGCTTCTTGTATTACACCATTACAAAACAAGTAATAAGATTTTTATGAACACCATGAGATCTCACACTTGAATGAACATTAAATCATGGTAACTGAATTTTTCTGTTCTGCTGTGACATTATTTCACACATTCATGGTGCATGCTTTTACTCAGTAGTGCACTGTGCTACTCCAAACACCGGCACCAACTCACGGATGCTAAACAGAGGCGACACAGAATGAAATTTCACTCTACAGTGGAGGGTGCACTGATATGAAACTTCCTGGTAGATTAAAACTGTGTGCTGGACTGAGTCTAGAACACAGGAACTTCGTCTTTCGTGGGCAAGTGTTCTACCAACTGATTTCATTCTAGAAACATCCCCCAGGCTGTGGCTAAGCCGTGTCTCCACAGTATCCTTTTTTTTTTAACCTGCCAGGAAATTTCAAAGCCCACACAGCTCTTTACATATTGAACACGTGACAGAAACCTCCAAACAGTAGCCGTCATTCATCGGCAAGATAGACGTGGGGTTAACATCTCTCCGCTGGAAAAAAGAAGGAAGATTAGAGTTTAACATTCTGTCGACAGCATGGTCATTCGAGGTGGAGCATGAGCTTCGATTATGAAAGAATGGGGAAGGTCATTAGCCATTCCCTTTTCTCAGGAACCATACTTGGATTTGCCCAGAGTGTTTTTGGGAAATCATGGAATACCTAAAACTGGATGGCAAGTTGCAGAACTGGATTATTGTCCTCCCAGTTGTAAGTCCAGTGTGCTGACCACTGTATCACCTCACTCAGTCACATTGGTTGAATGATATGTTACATGAAACTGGGTGTAGCATAAGATCTACATCTACATACATACTCCACAAGCCACCACACAGTGCATGGCAGAGAGTACCCTGTACAACAGCTATTCATTTCATCACTTGTTCCACTCACAAACAGGGAAAAGTGGCGGACTACAAGCTTTCTTACAAGCCCTAATTTGTCATATCTGTTCTTTGTGGTTCATATGCGAAATGTACATTGGTGGCAGAAGAATCATTGTGCAGTAGACCTCATATTCTGGTTCTCTAAATTTCCTCAATACTACCTCGCAAAAAGAAAGCCATCTCCTCTCCAGGGATTCCCATTTGAGTTCACAAAGCTTTTCCATAATATTTGCATGTTGATTGAACTTACTGGTAATAAATCAAGCAGCACTGAACTGCTTCACTGTCTTCCTTTTATCTGACTCATTGGGATCTCAAACACTCGAGCCATACTCGAGAATGGGTCAAACTAGTATTTTGTATGCCACTTCTTTTATGGATGAGCTAAGCTTCCCTAAAATTATCTTATTAAAACCACGTCAACCATCCACTCTGGCTCCCATCAACCTGATGGGTTCACTACATTTTTAATTACTTTGCTGTATTACGCCTCAATATTTAATTGAATATAATAGAGGGAAACATTCCACGTGGGAAAAATATATGTAAAAACACAGATGATGTGACTTACCGAACGAAAGTGCTGGCAGGTCGATAGACACACAAACAAACACAAACATACACATGAAATTCAAGCTTTCGCAACAAACTGTTGCCTCATCAGGAAAGAGGGAAGGAGAGGGAAAGACGAAAGGATGTAGGTTTTAAGGGAGAGGGTAGGGAGTCATTCCAATCCCGGGAGCGGAAAGACTTACCTTAGGGGGAAAGAAGGGGTATACACTCGCGCACACACACACACACACACACACACACACACACACACACACACACAGACACAAGCAGTGGAGAGCCCTGTAAGTCCAGCTGTTGCTAATCTTCTAATGGAATTTTGTGAACAGCAGACACTGCAGTCAGCCAATAAAAGTCTTCTGAAGTGGTGTATATATGCGGATGGCACTTTTGTGATATGGAATCACTGTGAAGAGGAATTGAATGGTTTTGGTACATTTAAGTAGTATTCATCCAAAGATACAATTTGTTATGGACACTGAGTGTAATGGACAGCTTAATTTTTGGAATGTTTCAGTAATTAAAGGGACAGATGGGACTTATCACAAGGATTATAGGAAAGATACATATACAGATTGTTACCTCCATAAGGATTCAAACCATCATCCGAGGCAGAGGAGAGATGTTATTAAAACATTGGTGCACAGGGCTAATAATATCTGCGAGCCAGTGTATTTGAAAGAGAAACTTAAAATTTTTGAAACAGCTTTTAAGAAAAATGGATATGATTACAGTGAGATAGATCGAGCACTCCATCCCATAAAAACAGTGTCTGGGAACGTGCAACAACAACAATTGACTGGAAAAGTTTTCATTCCGTGTATCCACAATATTACGGACCATATTGGGAAAGTTCTGGCCAAGTTGCGAATTGAAAAAATCTTCTAACCTACCAAGAAGATCAGTGAATGTCTAAAATCGGTGAAAGACACACAAAACCGTTCTGCAGTATGTGGGGTGTATAAAATTCTATGTAGGTGTGGTAAGGAGGCTGTAGAGATTTATAAACACCACAATAATTTTAACAGAAAAGAAGGTGGCTTAAAGTTACATAAGATATGGCGGTAGACTTTGTACCAGTGTTGTGACATTTGATTAATGTTGATCAAGAGTTTGGCATTAGTCAGGTATAGTTTCACCATCAACAGCACATGATGAGTGGTGGTACCCTCTATGTGCTCTATATAAACGCGACCTCAACGGCCCAGCAGCCATTTGTTGACTCACCTCGGAAGATTTTCCCTGCAGTTGGCAACGAAACATCAAGAGGAAGAATCGCTGCTGTTCGACAGTGGCCTCTTAGCCCAGAAGTTTTAATTAATGAAGATGTCATCTGTGAAAACCTAAACATTATGACCTGTTGTGAGGTGATCATGGAGTTGTTCAGCATACCCCTTAGACACTACAGATCTCATTCCTAATGACCGACAGTGAAGGGAAGCTCCCCTTAAGGTCACAGAAATTAAAGAAAAACAGTGAATGATGGCTTCTTAAATAAAAATTAGTAGGGATGGACCAATTATGCATGAAAGTATGGGTATAATACCTCATACACGCATGTTAACGAAGGAATTCATCAGAGAACAAAAAGAAACTAGTGGTCACTACAGCAATTTTGTTTATTTTCATAAGACATCAAACAAAATGATTTACTCACTGTATCAAGCATATAAACACTTAGTAAGTGGGCAGTTAGGAAATATGATCTATGGCCTTGGCACAGGTGAGTGGACACAAGAAGGCATAAGATGAAACTATATCACGGATACAGCCAATGACGGCAAAAATCTTCAGTGATTTGAAGAAAGACAAGGACAAACACCATTACTTTCACTGAAATGCATGTCGAATGCAACTGGCTGCTTATGATTGTTAAATCTGTGCAATGAAACTGTGATGCAAATCAGCTTCATGTCCTCCTTGCCTCAGAGGCTGCACCGGTGACACATGCTGTGATGGGGCGGTAAATAATAAAGAAGAAATGAGGTTGCATCATTTTCACACGAAATGTGCATAGACAAATGTTGGTTAAAAATGTTATTGCAAAATTTTGACTCTCGGGTAAGTCTCAGGGGATGACTCCCACACTTGGTGCATTAGTACACTTCCACACCTGTGCCTTTATTATAGTTTTTGAATTAATTATTCACTCAGACATAAGTACAGTTAATGTTAGGGAACAAGAATTAGGCAATTATTATACTAAAATCAATTTTTCATGACACAGTTCAATCACCATTTATTGGCGTTGTTCTTTTTTTTTCACACAATGAAATTAGCACTGGTGAGACGGTTTACAGTTTTTCTTTAATAATAATTTGACTCCGAGCCCTCAATAGCAGTAATGTAGGCTGCTATAAACGAAAATTACTCAATCAGTTCGAACAGAACCACAAGTCCCATTGTCCTCTTTGTTCTAACAGTTTTGACGTGAAATCACAGTTCGCCACATGTTCACTTACGACGATGTATGCCTCGTAAATCGTACAAATAATTGTAGCACTTCCACTTCAACGAATATATGCTTGCACATTTGCACTATTAAACAATACTCTTTGTCGAAATAAATCTGCGCGAAAAAGAATTCTCAAACGACCGCATGGGCCACCCTCAAGTGGGGCTTGCTCGCCACCCAATAGTGCAAAGTCGCAAGATGCCAAATCTGACGAGTATGGTGGGTGGGGTACAACCGCCATGTTGTTTTTCCAAAAAGGTGAGCAAGGACATGTGACAGGGCACCTAGTCGTGATTAGCACCAGTGAGTTCCCTTGATGCCAAAGTCCAGGCCGTCGCTGCCACACGTTTTCACGGAGCCGTCGCAAAACATCTCAGTAGTATGTGGCATTCACTGTTTGGTTGGGTGGGATGAATTTTTTGTGCGCAATTCCCTTTATATATGGGACGATTGTTGCTTTGTCTCTGGGTCATAACCGTAAATCCAGCACTCGTCACCGGTGGTAATCTGTGACAAGAAGGTTGGATCATCAGATGCGGTATGACGAAGGTCCGTGCACACTTCAACATGCTGTGCCTTCTGACCGGCAGTCAAGATCCTGGGCACAAATTTTGCGGCGACACAATGCGTGCCCAATTCATCAGTCAACATTCGTTGATATGTCCCATAACCAATACCCACTTCATCTGCAAGGTCTTGAATGGTTCGACATTGATCTGCACGAACCAATTGTTGAAGTTTGGCAACAGTGTCTAGCTTTGTGCGGCTCACGGGCCTTCCAGTGTGAGCATCATCTTCGACGTCTGTACAGCTGGTCCTGACCTGAGCATGCCACTCAAACACACGCGTACAGCTCGTGCTCTGTTCCCCGAACACTTGTTGAATCATTGCAATGGTCTCTGTCGCACTTTTCCCAAGATTCGCACAGAATTTGAAACACATACACTGTTCTGTTCGCGAATCCATTGTAAAATCGCCACACACCAAACACAGAGTATTATAGAAATCACTGTGGACACGCAACACATCCTCCCAGCCGAATGCCACTCCACACACTGACTCATCAGATACGCAGCTCTCGCCAGCTAGCCGTGCAAAGATCTACTACTCCTACTTTCCAGGTGGCAGCACCAGTCCCGAAAATTTTGGATCCCACCTCGTAGTGTCTGCGGTTTTCATGCAGTGTTAAAGAACTAACTGCGCTAACTACTGGAATCTGCATATTACTCTATAAAGACGGGTTACCTGACAGTCTTTTGCGTTAACTGCCATGTAACAGTGTGACCATTCGTGTTGCCTTTCAACACCTCCTGTTAGTTTTATTTTATACAAGTCCTACATACTCGAGCAATATTATAAGATATCTCGCACAGCTACTTCATAATCAGTATTCTTTTTAGAGTGACTCCATTTTCCTGATATCCTACCAGTGAACAAAAAGTCTGACACCTGCTTCCTATGTGATCATTCCATTTCACACCCCCTCAAATTGTTGTACACAGTTGACTGATTCCATTTGTGTCTCATATTGTTGACCTGATTGTTGGAAAAGTCATTAGTGCTTGAGTGATGCTCTAGTCTGTCACTGCAGACTCGTCTGACATGATGTAGCAACACTCAGGAATTGGCAACACCGTAAAAATGGAAACAAAACAGGGTGTCCGCTTTTCAGGATTTCGCCCTTTTTTAGGGCAAAACTTCTTATACGAGGGTGGTTTGAAAAGCCCTCGTAATCACCACGAGAGGTCAGCTCTAGCACAATAAGTTTTTCACGTAATATTCATTGGACTTCTGACTGTAAACACGTGCCACATTCTGTGCCTGGAAGAGAGCTGTGACAGCAACATGGCTCTGTAGTTCTCATGTAGTGATTTGTGAAGATGGAAAAAATCGAGATCTGAGCAGTGATTAAGTACTTCATAAAGAAAGATATGAAAGCAAAGGATATTCGTGCCAATTTCCAGAATACACTTGGGGACTCTGCTCCTTCATATTCAACTGTTGCCAAGTAGACAAATGAATTTAAATTTGGTCAGGAGAGCTTAGATGATGATCCACACAGTGATCGGCCAAGATGTGTCACTACTCCAGAAATCATTACAAAAATGCACAAAATGGTCACGGAGGGCCACCAATTGAAAGTGCCCACGATTGCCAGCTGCCATCTGAAAGGATATATCACATTTTAACTGAAGAATTAGAAGCAAAAAAAATATCTGGAAGATGGGTGCCACGGCTCTTGATGCTGGATCGGAAACACATGCTGTTGCCATGGCAAAATTACACGAACTAAGGTATGAATTGTTGCCACACCCACCTTATTCACCTGATATGGCTCCATCAGACATTCATCTCTTCACGAAACTGAACTTTTTCTTGGTGGGTGAAGATTCACTTCGAACAAAGAATTGATAGCCGGAATTGACAACTATTTTGCAGGCCTGGAGGAAACTTATTTTTGAGATGGGATCAAGGCATTGGAACATTGTTGGACCAAGTGCATTAATCTACAGGGAGACTACATTGAAAAATAAAAAAAAAAATGTTTCAGTGATGTAAATACTATTTTCTATTCCGTTCCGAGAACTTTTCAAACCACCCTCGTGTTATGTGCGATTTAGGGCTGTTTTGCTTTGACAGGGGTTTAGGGAAATTGGTAAAATCGGATTTAAGGTGCCAACGTATTATTTACAGTAGGCACCACTCGACATATTACTTTACTCTATGACACCATTGACCTATTAAGGGGATTCTCTCAAGCTATTATTGAATGAAGTCTGTCTGATTTTAGCTTCCTATGTTAACTGTGCAATTGTTATTGTCAGTCGTGAACTTAGTCGTATTACACCAACAGTAATCACATGGAAAGGTGACCGATTACACCTATTGTGTAGAAGTGAAATCTCCAAGTAGCACAAAATCTCGAGAAACAGTCAGTGAAAGATATGTTTAGCCATTTGCATTTTTTTGGTGAGAGAAACCAACATACATAAAGCAGACAATGAATTGAGACATCCAGTTCTCACGAAAGTCAAGCATTTTGGGATTGAAGGGGACGAAGAAATAAAGGAAACTGCCAGCTGAAATTTATTGGAATAAGGTACTAAGCTTGAAACATCACTGTGACAATTTTATTTATGATAGCATCAATGTAGTCATTTCCCTTTTACTAACAGTCCCTTCTTCAGATATTGAAGTGGAAAGATTGTTCAGTCTTCCCAAAAATGTAAAAAGAGACAGACGAAATAGACTTAACAAGAAAAACCTTAACAAGTAGGTTCGTACAAGACTTGGAATGCTAGAAAACTATTGCTCGGTACAAGAACCCAACAGTGTCATGTTAAGTGCAGCAAAAGGGTGTAGAAAATAATATTTGGTTCTGTTATTACAATTACATGGCCTGAATCTAGGGATTTTTAAGATTTTGTAGGATATTTTAGGGATGATTCTGAAAGAATCTATGGTAAAACCAATATTGTAAAATAAATTCCTTCTTCGATGTAGCAGAACTCAGTAGGAGGTACTGTAACTGTCTCTGACAGCGACACGCAGCCGTCACAGCTGCTGGAGCCATCACCACTGGTGGTGCCGCGATCTGGAGCTGCCACCGTATGTGGAACTCTGGGAAGAGACAGCACACCCAGACCACACGTTTTGTCAACAGGCTGGGTCCCGTGACCACCGAGCGACTATATCTGTGCATCTACAGCTCGGAGCGTGTAGTGGAGTGTGTGCTCACTTACGTGGGTCTTTCATTTCATCAGCTGCTATTAGTTGACTGCCTTGGCTTCGACTGTGGACTATACGCAAATTCTATTTTTGGCCAGCTACATTCTATTTGTGCAGCTGCAAACTTAAGTGTGTTTATATTGATTGAGTGCATCTATTGTGTCAGTGTGTTTCGCCAAATAAGTTGTGCTCATAATTGCTGACTTCAACATAAAGCTTGTTCGAAAGATTAAACACTGTACTGTTTGCAAGACTGTCATAAATATTCTTCAGAACAAATTTCTGTGGGTGTAAGGGGTCTTTTGTGTATATATGTGTTGGTACGGGATTGTAAACACCGAATTTTATGCTCACCCACTGCTGGTCTCCAATGGAGCAGAAAGCATATACCCCCTCTTCTACATTGCGCTTATTTTTGTTGGATCTTCTACATCTTTTCTATTATTCCAACCTGGAAAGCATCTGACACTGAAGAGAAATACTATAAAATTGGCCAAACAGGTGTTGTGTAAGCCACTTCTTTCATGAGTGAATGACATTACATTAAGATTTTTCATGTGGATCTCAACCATGCATCTGTTATCCCAGCTATTTGTTTTATGTGGTCATTCCACTTTAAGCTGCTCTAGACGGTTATTCCTAGTTATTTTACAGTAGCTACTGTTTACAGCGATTTGTCATCAGCGGTGTAATTATACAGTAGTTGCTTTTTCACTTACTTACGCACAATACCACATTCAGGATCAACTGCCAGCCCCTGACCCAGTTGCTGATCCTCTCCATGTATTCGTACAATTTGCTGCAGTCTTTATGGCATTGATACCTTCTTATAGATAACTGCATGATCTGCAAACAGACTCACAGAGCTGTCATTGTTATTCACTAAAGTGTGGTCAACTGAAAAGCTTATAAGTATGTTGCAGGGTAGGCTGTTGTGAGAAATAATTCTTAAGAAAAAATTTGACATGTTGCAACATTTCCATTTTAGTTTGCACTGAATTTAGCCAATCAGGTTATCATGTGCACCAGGTACGATTAGTGTCAGTTGTTGTCATAGTGTAGATGACAGCGCGAGAGACTGCTCAGCCCTTGTCTTGTGTTCAGTCTTTTCTCCTGTCCCATGTCCAATTTTTGAATTGCTCTCTTGTTTGGTTGAGTAAACCAAAAGTAGTACACATTTGGTGATGCCCTCTCTGGCGGGCCACTTGAATTTGTGTGCATGGTGCCCATATTGGCTAGCTTCAGTGCTAATTAACTCAGAAATGGCACAGTGTGCAAAATTTTTTTCTTAACATTTCTTTCTCAGCCCAACCTTCTGTCAGATACCCTTAAAGCTTTTCAGTCTGTTTCTGACCACCCTGTATATACTGCAAACCATAATGGTTCTTTCACATTTCCTTGAGGAACTCCTAAAATATTGCTTACATCTGTCAGTTTTGTTCTGTTAATACCAACATGATGCGTCCCGTCTGCAGCGATATCCTGATTCCAGTCACAGGTCTGTTCTAATACTTAGTAAGCTTTCCTAAATAACCATACAGAATTGTATCACATGCCTTCTCAAAATCGAGGAACATGGCATCAACCGCAACACCATTGATCTGCTGCACTCTGGAGCTCATGGAGAAACAGAGCAAGCTGCACAATGTCTCTGTTTGCTGAATCTGTGTAGATTATTATAGAAATTTTCTTTCTCCAAAAACCTCAATACATGAACATGAAATTTGTTCCATAATTCTGCGAGAGATTGATGTCAGTGAGATAAGCCTGCCTAACGACACTTCTTGGGAACAGGAATGACCTCCACTTTTTTCCAGTCACTAGGAATGCTTTGTTGCTCCAGTGACCTATGATTTACTATTGCTAGAAGGGGAGCAAGTTTTTTTTAGATAATCTCTGTTGAAACTCACAGTTATCCTGTCCGAATACCTTTCCACTATTGCAGTTGCTTTTCTATCATGTATCTCAGTATTTATGATCTTTGTTTGTCGATGATTGGAAGGAGGAACCATATTAAGATCTGCATTGAAAGATATGAAATTGACAATGGTAAATTATTTCATTCTATATATTTAGCATGTTCTTTGCATCAGGGTTTTTTTTTCAAATGTGACCTAGGTCAAACATGCAGCATGACATGCATTTTGATTGGTGGGAACTAAGTTAGCAGAAATGTCGACTCACTTTGTAATATGATTTTGTAATAAGTAGATATTTTATGTATTGTATTTGTTCTCTTGTTGTTTTCTAGGCGAAATGATGATGTCACTGCTTTGGTACTACCGACCAGAGCACACGGAACAGGGCATCTCTTCTGCAGACACGGAAGATGAAATATTTGCTTCAAAGCACAAAGACATCAACAGTGTGGCCTGTATAGAGGATAAGTGCTACGTCCTCACTTTCACAGAGTACTGCCGGTGGGTACTGTGATTTCAGCTCAACATACTTCTATGTATCTTTGTCATTGGTGTATTAATTGGACTTCCAGTGGACTGTAGATAAAATACAGAAGATGGACTTATGTGCTCCCGTATTTGGTGTACATGTCGAAGCATGTGAGCGGACACACAAAGAAACCAATTGTGGACAGGAGCGGAATGGAGAGCAGTCCTATTCATGTGGTGATTTAGGAACTTGTTATGCGGTTGAAATGGTACTGGTTTGTCTTTGATAGTATGTAGACATGAGCCATTTTGTTGTTGTTGTCACTGTTGTTGTTTTGGTCATCGGTCCCAAGACTAGTTGGGTGCAGTTCTCCATTTGTGTTGCTTGCCAGTATTCTGTTCATTTCAGCATAACTGGAACATCCCATATCACTGATGATATACCACACGTACTTTTCTCTGAAGCTTGCCCCTGGCAGTTCTTCCCTTCCACCATCCTTTCAACTACAGGTCTCATACAGAGCATACAGTTTTCTGTTAATCTTCTGCTGGTCTCAAGTTTTATATTTTTGGGTTCTATCAGTCCTAACGGAGAACCTTGTTTCCCCGTGCAGTCATTGCTAGTGTGTATTTCCTGCATCTCCTTTCCTTATCTGTTCTATTTCCAAAGTGGCAAAACCTGCCTACCTGAAGACGTGAAGAGACAAGAAAAGAAGGTGCAAAAAGTAGACACCAGTGGTGACTTCACAAGGCAGAAAGGTTTTCCTTAAAAAGCTGATGGCATCCAAAACACTTAGGCATCAAGCATGTTCACCTGCTGTGGACACCATTACAATGTCAGTTTCTTTAAAATACATTTCTTGGTGTGCAAAATGGTCAGATTCTTGTTTGTTACAATGTGCTTCTTTTCTATTTGGAACCATACACCTATATTTGAGATGCTAGTGGCATTCAGTGTAAGATATTAAGAAAAATGGCATGTTGCTATAAACATTTACCTCATAAAGAATTGTGTTGTGGAGCTGTTCAGCTGATATGATGTATATTTATTCGTAGACAACCAGTATCGGTCGAACGACCATCTTCAAGTGTCGGATAAACACCACTTAGTGTCAAATACATAAGAGTTTTTGTTCAGAGTAACTGTCACGTACATCTGCCTCTATCACCTTACGCAATTTTCATATCATTGAGTGCAAAAATCGACAGTTGGCTCTAGTGTACAGCACCCTGTGTGGCTAAAGTCATACAGTAAACTGACAACAGAATTGTCTGATGTATTTGACAACGAGGAACCTTCCTATAACTTTGATGTAGTGTTAATTCGTGACATGAAGACTGTCACGTGACTGGAGCTGGTTTTGTCTGAATAAATATACGTTACAATAGCTTTTGGTAGTCCCAAGTTTTCCCGTATTTAAACACACTGATGCCGTGCAGCACTTTTCACGGAAAATATTTCTCTTTTATCTTCAACAATAATTGAAATTCCTGGATGGAGACGTGTGTAAAATAAGGGAAAGGCAATCACTCACACATAGTGGATCGATGCGTGGAGCAAGCACCACATAACAGAAACCAACATTCACATTAGCTTTTGAGCACTAGCTCTTTTTCTGGCAATAGTCCACACATTCACACGTGTAAATACACAGGTAATAAAATGAACATTCCTGTGGCCACAGCAAGACTGATTATTGATACTCAGTTGTTGAAAGCAGCTGTCAATTATCAAGTATCAATAATTAGTTTTGCTACGGCCACGGGAGTGTGTGTTCAGGCATCTGTGTGTTTATGTGTGTAAATGTGTGTACTATTTCTGAAAAAAGAGCTAGTGCTTGAAAGCTAGAGTGAATGCTGGTTTCCGTTGTGTGGTACAGTGCTCCCTGCACAGATGTGGGGTACATAGGTGGTTGCCCTTCTCTTTCATCTTCCATTTACTTGGAGGAAAAAAGTAGGCCTTATATTTGTTGAATGTTAATATTAAAGGAAGTGCCATGAAAGCCGGGATAGAAGACAATGGGAGACTTGTTGGTAAACTGCCAGTATTAATTGTGAAAATATCTTTTACTCTGAACCAAAGAGACAGCTGTAAGAGTCACAAGTATAAACAGACTATGCCTGTAAATGTACAAGGCACTGGGACTTGTATAGCCAGTTGTTGTGCATCTCCTCTGCCAATCAGCAGTCCTCAGGTTTGAATCAGTTGTGCTGCAGCGTGAAACTGAAGCAATCATTTGGAGCACTGGAACATTTAATGATATGTATTTGACACTGTGTGTCAAAGGGAATTTTAGGAAAGAGAGTGGGGATTTTAGGAAGGAATGAGGCTATAACAGAGGTTAGTGTATCCAAAAAGTGATGTCTATTTTCAAGATGCCCAGTGAAAATAAGAAGCTATTAAGAGCTGAAGGAACAAGACAAACAATTTTATCGTTGTTAACATTGTTGTGGCCTTCAGTCTGAAAACTGTTTTGATTTAACTCCGCATGTTAGTCAACATTGTGCAAGCATTTTCATCTCTACACAGCTACTGCAAGCTACATCCATTCGAACCTACTTGCTGGGTTCAAGCCTTGGTCTAACTCTGGAACTTTTACTGCCCACATGTCACATCAGTACTGAGTTAATGATTTCTTGACACCTCAGGATATGTCCTGTCAGCTGATCTTTCCTTTCAATCAATTTGTTCCACAAATTTCTTTTTTCCCAATTTGATTAATTAATTATCCAATCTACTCATCTAAACTTCAGCATTCTTTTGCAGAGCATTTCAAAAGCTTCTATTGTCTTTGTATACAAACAGTTTATCATTTCCATACGAGGCCACACGCCAGGCAAATACTTTCAGAAAAACTTCCTAATGCTTATATTTATATTTGAGGTTTCCAGAAAAATATTTACTGCTATTGCCGGTCTGCATTTTATATTGTCTCTAATTCAGCCACTGTCAATTATTTTGCTGTCAAAATAGCAAAACTCATCTACAGCTTTTAGTGTCTCATTTTCCAGTCCAGATTTTTCAGCATCACCAATTTCAATTTGATTTCATTCTGTTACCCTTGTTTTACTTTTTTTGATGTTCATCTTATAACCTCTTTTCAAAACACTATGTATGTTTTTTTTTTACTCGCTTTCTAAGTCGTTTGCTATCTGTGACAGAATTACAGTGTCATTGGCAAACCTCCTCAAAGTTTTTGCTTCTTCTCCCTGAACTGTGATTCTATTTCCATGTTTCTCCATGGTTCACTTTACTGTTTGCTCAATGTATAGATTGACTAACATTGGAGGTATGTTGCAACCCTGTATCACTCCCTCCTCAGTTACTACTTTTCTGTCATGTCCTTCAAATATTACAACTGCAGTCCAATTTCTGTACAAGTATGTAAATTTACAAATTCTATGAATGTAGGTTTATCTTTGTTCAGTCTATCTTGGTAAACAGACGGTCGTGAGTCAAATATTACCTTGTGTGTTGATACATTTTTTCGGACCACAAATTAATCTTCTCTGAGACTGTCTACTGCCTGTTATTCAACTGATATGTAAATAACTTGTGTCAGCAAGCATGGCTTATTAAGCTGATGGTCCTGTAATGTAAACTGTTTTATGCACTATGAAAGCAGGCTCAAGTTAAGAGATACATGAGGACAATGGACTAAAGAGGTAATATGCTGGAATTTTAGATCTTTTGGTGATTTCAAAGTGCGAAAGACGTTCTACTGATCTGCATTTCTTTAGGGAGAGCTGCAGAAATGTGGTGGTAGACATCTGTCTCACACTCTTCACACTGCTGAAATCTTTTATTGAGAGAACAAAATTTATAAGAAAAATTTCTGCCAGCAAATATTAGATTCGAGGATTTATTAGTGGTAGCCTCCTTCATTAATCTCAGGAGATTCTTCAGTATTCATCCAGTTGTCATTCTTTATCGGCAGGTTCAATCCTTCATCTTCACAGCTTCCAGCTGTTTTGTTTTACAATTTTCCTCAGTTGTCTACATAATTGATTCCATTTCTGACGAAATTTGTTTCTTTGTCTTTCACGTACCTGTCTTGGATTTTATGTCACCCGCCACCCTCTACACTCTAGCCAGTGACTGCTGATCCAGTGTCAGCCGACTGCCACCTTTGCTTCTGTGTGCCGCTAACTTCTTTGGTATTTCCAGTGCACCATCTGTTGCTGTCCATCTTTATTTTCAATCTTTCCATTATGTCTGTCTTGTCCCAGATTTCTGGGATATTAATCCTCTCAATCTGTGACTTCACACTTTTTCTCCGTTCTTCATTTTTCCCATTAGCTCCCGAAGACGGAACCTTTTGGTTCTAGAAGCTAAAGGATCAGTTTCAGCTGTTGTTTGTTGCTGTTGTCAAGATTGCAACAACCACCATGGTAAGTACACCTTTTTTCTACTCTCGCCACCATTTTTCTAATGTTTACTTCTTTAATTTCCTTTTGAAGACCTGCCAAAATATATTTACTTGTTATTTATATTATTTTAAATGATTTTAAGCATGCAGTGTTTGAAAACTCTTTTTGTTATACAGAAGGTAACATCTATTCATATTTCTCTGTTTACTGTTGGCACACATTTTGTGGTCTTACAATGCAATGTGTTCTTCCATCTTTCACTTGCAGAAATTCCCTGTCCCGTACATCTTTAGATTCGATTGATGTAACGTCGGATATCTTTTGATCGTTAGTCATTGGAACTGATCAGCAGCCCATGTTACCTTTTTATCCATTGAATGAATGGTAGAATTAGTGCTTTGTGATTACAAGGTTTGTTATTACACAAATAATAATTGTCCGTGTTGGTTTTTCTGTCTTGATTGAAGAGCTCATGATTTTTGTTTCCACCCTATTCTCTTAATGTCTGTCATCTCCTAAAATTTCATTTGGTTCAACTATTTCTGACATTTCTCAAACTTCCTTCAATGTCCTCTTCAAGATGACCCAGAGAACAACAAAATACCTCACAGTTTCACATATTTAAGCCTATTTCACCTTACAAACCAGTGTGAGAATGAAAACGAACATCTCACAAGTTTAGTGTAACATATGCTGTGCAAGCAGAAGCAAATCATGAGGCATGATATAATATAATACTTTCCCCATTTTAGTTGCTGCTTGTGTTGCTTTAAATATTGTGGGCAATGCAGCTACGAGACTAACACACCATTTATTTTCAATCTGATTCAAATACAATTGCACCTCTTGACTTAGGTCCACTCTAAAAGATTGCTACAAGAAGAGTGTGACTGTTTTTCATTTATTTTGTATTTTGCAGGTGACAAGTTGAGATGGCTTGGCAGCAGGAATATATTTTCCTCAATTGAGCACCTAATCAGTTACAAAAGATTCAAAGAGAAAAAATAATATCTGTACAGCTATATTTTAATCCATAAAACTAAACAGATTGTGTTACACTGCATCCAGGGGAGATCTGTAATACGACAACAGGCAAAATGCCATTTTGCAGCTTAGAAACTGTCTGAAATGCGCGATTTAGGTTTGACTCTAAATTTTGAACTTGATAAATGTGCACGTATGACTGGTTGAAACAGCCACTCACCAAGTGCCCTGATGTATTGGAAACAGAGGAATTTTAAGGCAGCCCTAACATACTTGTTTTAATAACTTGAAAGTCTGGAAAGTACTTGAATCCCATCTGAATACTATGGGAATACACAAGAAGAGCTTCTGACTAAGATATAATTGTGAATGAAACACTTTACTTCTATTCAGGAGGCGCAGGGTAAAAAGTCTGGCTATCCCGATACAGAATAAAATCATTTTGGGCATTAGACTGTGTAATTTTAAAACTAAAAGAACTATTGAAACTGATTTTTTGATCGTCTTTGCTGCACTCATCATAAGGCTGACTCTAATCAACAGTATAATATTATAGCAAAATTCTCTTTTTACACTTTCTAGCAGATTGACCCAAAAAAGTGTAAAATGTGGGAAAGTGTAAAATACAGGAAAGCATAGGAAACACAGCAAGCAAAATGGAATAAATTACTTGTACTGCCATTCTCTTTATATTGTTTAAGATGTGAAATTAGAACAATTTAAATTTTGCCTGTTTAAAAAAATCTGAAATAATTATTTTTTCTTTCTAAGAGCAGTTACCTCTACCTCTCTCTTTACAGTATACAAAGTATCAAATGCTTTATCATCATCTGACGAAGTACCAATGTACTGCCTCATAATGTTAATAGCTTCCGTAGCTTCTCTTCTCCTTGCCACAGCTGGTTCTTGATCATCATATTCTTCACCAATCACCTCTATCTTCCCATCTTCAAAATGTTTGGTAAGGATGCTATCTACCGTTGGCACCTATGAAGTGATGACAGAAGCGTTAACACTGACATACTCTTGAAACATCACAGAAAAATCTGTAGGCTCAGACAAATTTTCTTCCAGTGGCTCCTGCTTATTTTTTTTCTTTTTATTTCAACTTCATCCTGTTATCATGAAACAGTTAGAAATAGTTAAAGGAGTTGCATCCCTCCATGCTTTGGCTATATAATGTGTAGCATTGAAAAGTGATAAGGTTATAGATTTTGAACACATGCCATGATTGTACGTAAATTCAAACTTCCGGACAAGCATTTTTCTGTATTTCCATTTAAATGAATGGGTGATTCTTGGAAATAGGTTGATGTTCACTCGTAAAATTAGGAGGCAGGAACCCAAACTTAATATTTCTGAGCTGCAGATTGTCAGGGTGTGCATGCATATGTGGTGGATGTGAAGATGGAACTGGTCATCCATGCAGTGCTGTTGGAAACACAATTAGTGGGCAGAGTTCTCGCATCTTTGAAACACCTTGGCTTGTTAAATTTAGCAATTACCAAAGGAGGTAATTTTTCAGACCCATCAGCATTGCCCATAAGTAAACTGGTTATCCTGCGCTTACTCGGTTTCCCACTGTGGCATTTCTCACTATTAAAACGTGAGATCTCACTTCCTAATATGTTATAAAAAAGATGTTTCGTCAACTTTAAAAATATTTTTTGAATCATAATCTTTGAAGATATTTTACAGTTCTTTTTTCCATTGGCCCACAATTCCACTACGATCACTTACACTTTCTGCACACAGTTTGATGTAAACAATGTTACGATGAGTTTTAAATCTATCGAGCCAAGTATTCGATGCTGTGAAGTTGGTGGTCCCCACTTTTTTGCAGCAAACTGAAGTGCCATTTCTCTCAGTATGTTGCCATCTGGTGGAATTCCTGATGCTCTCGTGCTAACAAATCATTTCACAACAAGTTTATCCAACCAATCATATGCTGATGACTGAATGTATTTACATTTTTTTGCTTTGGAAACAGTGTGTCTCACATTAGCATCGATGTTGGGCTGATTTTTCAGGGGTGGAAGCAGAAAGTGTTAGGTCCTTCACTAACTGAACTTGCGATCCAACATGCGAGTCCACGTGTTGTAGAATTACCATTTTTTCTTCCGCAGAAATACATTTCATATTTTTTCTAATCATTTCACTCGTGGGCACTTACTCAAGCTACTAAAGAATGTGGTTTCTACACTGGTGTTTGTTTGCTTATTATCACCAACAAGGTACTATTTTTGGGATCATTGTTGGAATTACAGCTCTCTTGTTGCATTTAAAGAAGCAGTCATGATATGGAAAAGATAGAATATAAATTTTACAGACTACTGTTGGTGAAGTTAATCTAATGGCACATTTCATTTCAGACTTCTTAATTAAATATGCAGTAATTATTTTTATTTTTTTGCTGCAAGAAAACTTCTTACCTAGGTCTTTTCATGGGGGTTGGTACAATTCAGGACATCCCTGTCGACTGTTTTCTGTTTCCAGTTGTGGCAACTTAAATGCTCTGACGATTGTGACTCTAGTAGCAACCTTCATTCTACTCATTGTGTTGTCTTTCAACAGCTTTAATTTAATTTCACAGTCATTTATACAAATAAACACTGTCTTTGTAGTCAGCTCTCTCTATAATGGGCTTTCACAAGTTGTTACTTCCACGTGAAGTATGCTAATCTATACTAGGCACACAGTCATAGGTTGGTAAAAACCTAATGTCAGAGGTAAACATTCCTCTTCCAGGTGCTCTGTAACATGATGACAATTTCCACCCTCTTTCTCACCCAGGACGTCTGTGAGCCAAGTGACCTCTTTGTTCTGTGTGTGTTAGCACACAGGCAGTGGCTGATTGCTGACACACACAAATGCACATGCGGGGGTTTCCCTCTTTGTTCCAAAGGTATAAATAAAACACAGAAGCAAAAAGTTTTTCGTGAAACCACATTAAAAAGATGTTTGTGTTCCAGTGTGAGACTTACAATTAATAATAATTATAAAATCATGGTAAAAGCTTGTTGCCTCAAGAAGGCCACCTGGCCCAGAGGTATCCTAGGTGAGAAAGAAGGTGGGAATTGTCATCAGGTTACAGAGCACCTTGAAGAGGAATGTTTACGTCTTACATTGTTGTTTTTGTGGTCTTCAGTCCAGAGACTGGTTTGATGCATCTCCCCATGCTACTCTATCCTGTGCAAGCTTCTTCATCTCCCAGTACCTACTGCAACCTACATCCTTCTGAATCTGTTTAGTGTGTTCCTCTCTTGGTCTCCCTCTACGATTTTTACCCTCCACACTGCCCTCCAATACTAAATTGGTGATCCCTTGATGCCTCAGAATATGCTCTACCAACTGATCCCTTCTTCTAGTCAAGTCGTGCCACAAATTTCTCTTCTCCCCAATTCTATTCAATTCCTCCTCATTTGTTATGTGATCTACCCATCTAATCTTCAGCATTCTTCTGTAGCACCACATTTTGAAAGCTTCTATTTGCTTCTTGTCCAAACAATTTATCGTCCACGTTTCACTTCCATACATGGCTACACTCCATACAAATACTTTCAGAAACGACTTCCTGACACTTAAATCTATACTCGATGTTAACAAATTCCTCTTCTTCAGAAATGCTTTCCTTGCCATTGCCAGTCTGCATTTTATATCCTCTCTACTTCGACCATCATCAGTTATTTTGCTCCCCAAATAGGAAAACTCATTTACTACTTTAAGTGTTTCATTTTCTAATCTAATTCCTAAGTCTGACATTAGGTTATACAAATCTAAGACCGCATGCCTAATATGGAATAGCATATTTCACGCAGAAGTAACGACGAGTCATGAAAGCCCATTACAGAGATGGCCATCTTCAAAAGCAGTGTTTATTTGTGTAAATGACTGTCAAATTAAATTATAGCTTTTGTAATACAACACAATGGGTGGGAGGAGGGTTGTAACTATTGTCAGATCATGATTATCATTAGGCAGTGACTGAGCATGCTTTCCCTCACTTACAAACTGTGAGCTTGTAATACAGGTGGCTGTGACCCAAAACACCGACAGTGAATGTCTCACTTACCACGCTAATTCTTCATTACGTGATCAGTAACTTTGTTTATAGTCTGTGTTCTCTGCTTTGCTGTGACACTAATTTTTGACAGGAACCTGATGCACTTTTTGCAGAAATGTGTGTGAAAATCAATGTTAAAAGTCATAGTACTGTCGAAGAAAACTTAAAATGCTGGAAATGTTGTAATATGGAATTCTTAATGGTGGGATCTGGAAGCATTGTATTGAGAGAATAAGACTTCTGTTGGGACTGACAAAAATTAATGTAAAATGTGGGAACTTAAAAATGGGGTTTTGCTGTATCTGTCCACCTACTTAGCTGAGTGATATGTGCAGCTGGCCACCGTGCAGAGAACCTGGGTTCGATTTCCAATACTGCCAGGGATATTTCTGTGGTGGGAGGACAGGAATGGGGTGCAGTCAGCCTCCCGAGGCAAGTGGAGTAACTACAGCCAAGTAGTGGCTCCAGGTCTTGGAAACTGTGGCAGCTCCAGGTCTTGGAAATTGACCCCACACCTCACCATAAGCAGAGCATGTCACGGCTCTCGGTTGGTAACAGTGGGCTTACCAGAGACCTTGGACGTAGTTAATGTTACATTATGTTTCATGTTCTTTAAATATCATATCATTTTAATCTTCCATTTAGTTTGCATATTTAAGCAATAAGTCAGTGATACAATTTAAGCTCTCACATTGGTGTATGTGTCATGAGCCTGAAAGAATATTATCAGTATTGCTGCTATGTACTCATTTTTTCTTGTTCTTCAGTGCACAGGGAGTAACTGTTACAAATGTTTTCAACCCAGTATTACTTACGTAACTTACCTGAAATAACTGCCAGATGAATAACGGATGACAGTGTCAGTGAAGTGGGAAGTTTATGATGGTGTCTCCCTCATAAAGAAATAATTAATGATAATTAAATTTCATTTCACATATTGATTTTCTGTATTAGGCCCCATCCTCACTGGGGCAAGGATGATATTTTTGTTGCTTTATAATAAAATTAATTAATACATAATTTTTTGACATGTGTTGCCAGTGGAGAATTTCAGCAACTTAGGTGCCCTGAAGAGGACTGCCACAAAGACATTAGAAACATCAGGTTTAATAATGGTTCTAGGTTTGAAATGTCAAGGGCTAATGTCAAAAAATACACTCCTGGAAATGGAAAAAAGAACACATTGACACCGGTGTGTCAGACCCACCATACTTGCTCCGGACACTGCGAGAGGGCTGTACAAGCAATGATCACACGCACGGCACAGCGGACACACCAGGAACCGCGGTGTTGGCCGTCGAATGGCGCTAGCTGCGCAGCATTTGTGCACCACCGCCGTCAGTGTCAGCCAGTTTGCCGTGGCATACGGAGCTTCATCGCAGTCTTTAACACTGGTAGCATGCCGCGACAGCGTGGACGTGAACCGTATGTGCAGTTGACGGACTTTGAGCGAGGGCGTATAGTGGGCATGCGGGAGGCCGGGTGGACGTACCGCCGAATTGCTCAACACGTGGGGCGTGAGGTCTCCACAGTACATCGATGTTGTCGCCAGTGGTCGGCGGAAGGTGCACGTGCCCGTCGACCTGGGACCGGACCGCAGCGACGCACGGATGCACGCCAAGACCGTAGGATCCTACGCAGTGCCGTAGGGGACCGCACCGCCACTTCCCAGCAAATTAGGGACACTGTTGCTCCTGGGGTATCGGCGAGGACCATTCGCAACTGTCTCCATGAAGCTGGGCTACGGTCCCGCACACCGTTAGGCCGTCTTCCGCTCACGCCCCAACATCGTGCAGCCCGCCTCCAGTGGTGTCGCGACAGGCGTGAATGGAGGGACGAATGGAGACGTGTCGTCTTCAGCGATGAAAGTCGCTTCTGCCTTGGTGGCAATGATGGTCGTATGCGTGTTTGGCGCCGTGCAGGTGAGCGCCACAATCAGGACTGCATACGACCGAGGCACACAGGGCCAACACCCGGCATCATGGTGTGGGGAGCGATCTCCTACACTGGCCGTACACCACTGGTGATCGTCGAGGGGACACTGAATAGTGCACGGTACATCCAAACCGTCATCGAACCCATCGTTCTACCATTCCTAGACCGGCAAGGGAACTTGCTGTTCCAACAGGACAATGCACGTCCGCATGTATCCCGTGCCACCCAACGTGCTCTAGAAGGTGTAAGTCAACTACCCTGGCCAGCAAGATCTCCGGATCTGTCCCCCACTGAGCATGTTTGGGACTGGATGAAGCGTCGTCTCACGCGGTCTGCACGTCCAGCACGAACGCTGGTCCAACTGAGGCGCCAGGTGGAAATGGCATGGCAAGCCGTTCCACAGGACTACATCCAGCATCTCTACGATCGTCTCCATGGGAGAATAGCAGCCTGCATTGCTGCGAAAGGTGGATATACACTGTACTAGTGCCGACATTGTGCATGCTCTGTTGCCTGTGTCTATGTGCCTGTGGTTCTGTCAGTGTGATCATGTGATGTATCTGACCCCAGGAATGTGTCAATAAAGTTTCCCCTTCCTGGGACAATGAATTCACGGTGTTCTTATTTCAATTTCCAGGAGTGTATTTTATTCACATTGATGTTGGCCGTGGAAGCCTTTACACTTAAATCTTGTATAGGTTTTCCACACTTGCCTTACATCCCATAAAGTGACAACAGGGATGGTACATTGTACAGCCAATTTGCCCACCCTTAGATTTTAGCTCAAACCAGTTGCTGCAGTCGTTGTGTTGTAGGCTTATCAGCATTTCACATTTTGCCGATTGCCTGCTGAAGAGAGGGCAGTCTGTGGTTTTCATGAGAGCTCGTCCTGCGTGTTGGACGATGAAATAAAAAAACATAAAATGTCCTCTGATATTATGGGTCACGACCAAGCTAGTAGAAAAATTGTTGTCGAGCAGCACTGTTTCTTCATTGAGCCTATGCTAGTGAAGCAACTTCTAAATACACTGCTTGACTAGAGAGTAAAGCATTCAGAAGACATTTTCAGATGTCAGTGTAATGTTGTACACATACACGCTTTCGGTGAGTTTGTAAATGATGGAAGTTGCAATTATCTGTGACACTCAGAACAGCTGCCAGAATGCATTAGTGTTGTTACTGGACCTGATAGGGTATACAAGGGGTATGAACACTGTCAGATGTTGACTGATCGCCATGAAGGACACAGAGATGCTGCTTACTCATGTGAGACAGTATTATTACAGTCTGACAGAGACTGAAAGGGGTCTCATTGTGGGTTTTCATGTGGCCAGCTGGTTGATAGTGCAATACCCAGGTTTCTTGGATATTCAGATGTGACCGAGGTCTGATGTTAGAGTGCATGGCAACATAACAGCAAGCATAATCGTTGTCAAGATTCCGGTTGACCACCACAAAGGAGGATTGCAGTGTTATGCACTGTACACATCGAAATCCCTTCACATCTACGGTAGCCAACCGAAAACGAGTTATGGACTCCCTCTGACATTCTGTATCATCGCGCAGTGTTAGTCAGATGTTAACAGCAGCCAGACCAGGAAATTGCTGACCCATCCACAACACAAAATGGCTTCATTTGCAGTTGTACAGTGACTGGGAAGTGTAGCCTGCTGATCCATGGTGTTAGTTGTGTTCAGTGGTGAATCACTGTTATTCTGTACCCTTGAGGAGAAGTTGCCTTCTTCAAATGTTTTGGAGAGGTGGTGTCATGGTGACCTGAGGTAATGGCTGGTAGTGTCAGCACAGTGGTACATCATGAACATCCTGCATCCTCATGTGTCATGTACCAATACTGGGGTGCCATTTATCAACAGGACAACATTCATCCACACATGAGATGTGTCTGTAAACTGTTTATGTGATATTGAAGTACTCTCATGGCCAGAAAGTTCCACATAGATGCCCCCAATAGAACGAGTGTGGGACCAGCTCATATGTCAAGACGAATTACAACAGTTGTGGGACTGTGTGGCTCAGGAGAGGATGCAATGTATTTGTGACACTCATCCCAACCAAATCAGTGCACGGATCCAGGCCAGACGGCATGCAACATCATACTGTTAATTAGCCTCTTACTGGCAAGTTCTTTGGAAATTTGACTCGATTTTATAACAGTTGAAATACCCGCTCAATCCATGAAGATTTGTTTCATTTCCCCCTCTCCTTCTGAGTGCATTGCGTTTTTGGCTGGTCAGTGTATTTTCCGTTTTACAGTCCTTAGGACGTAGAAGATTGAAAAGAAAGGGCAGGTCACTCTTGACCCCTCGATGTGAGGGTCCTTTCTCTTGTGAGGTTGAGGTTTGACAAAGATGAAGGCGGCAGCCATTGATGGAGAGAGGAGGAGGGGTCAAAGATAGTACATTGGTGAACACTGCCAGTTTCAGTCCAGAGATACAGAGGACAATATGAGGAGTAAATATTGATTAGAGGACAGAAATGACTAGTGCAATTAAGAACAAGGAAAAATGTCACATAGTTCATTTCTGTTCCTGTAATCCATCTTTACTTCTCTCACTGACCTTATCATGTGTGGACTGAAGCTGTCATGTTGCTTGTCTGTGTACTATCGTTGATCCCGTATTCATATGACACCTCCTGTTTGATTGTTGTCACCCCTCTTTCTCAGAACAGAATCGTTCCTCTTATACCAGGGTCTGAGTGACTTTCCTTCTTTTTTAATGGTCCCCAAGCTGTTCTTCTCCCCCATCCCTGAGGAAGGCACCAAACATTCCATGTACATCTATATGTTTTTATTGGCAGTACTTAATATTTCACCTCCTGAAGGTAAGTTCTGGCCTGGCAAAAATGTCTCAAAAATTCTTTTAACATAAGTATTCATAATCTGTCTTGGAAAGCCTCTGACCAAATATCTGTTAGTAATTAATTTTTTGGATCTGTAACTCCATGATTTTTCCGTACATACCCTCACATGGTAAATCGACTCTGCTGCATTTTTGCTCACCTAACTCGTTCAATCGGCAGGTACCGGAAGGTGGCCCGACGCCAGGACGAGGGAGTGCGTGAGCCCCCTCTGGTGGTGCCGCCACCCGAGGACAATCCACGCAGTCGCTTCCAGCCACCGCCTTCGGTCTCATCGGAGCTGGTCTTCTACTGCCGCCGAGTCTACGACTTCCGACAGAAGCGAATCCTCAGCTCGAGGGTGTCGGGTGGGAGCCGTTATGCCCGGCAGCTCAACAGGAACCGCTCCCGCCTCATGTAGCCGGCAGGTGAGCGACTGCAAGCTGCTGTCACGGTCTAGAAAATAAAGATGGGAGGAGACGTGCTTACAAAGGGCTGTTCAAACAAAGACTAGCATTTGAGCTTCCCCTGCTGCATAGGAATGACCCAGTAAATCCTAATTTATGCCATATCCAAATGTGTAGTGGATGTGCCTTGGGTATTATAAAGTTTCTTATAAAGTTTGTTAAGCAAAAGGGAAGTACAATATTTTGTTGCAGTCATCATAATGGTCCCAAGCTGTGAACACTTTCTGGATTCTGTAAGCAATAACTTAGTTCTTCTTCTTAATTTTCATTAATTGATAAAAATACACTGTTGATTTTTCACAGGTAAAAGTTGTTATTTTTCATGTAGAGCTATATGTTACACTTATGTTATTTTAGCTCCAGATCTGTCATTATTGTCAGAGATATTTATATAATTTGAGGATTTTTAACAAGATCCGAGGCAACAGCAGTCCTAACTCATTTATAAAGCCAATGTGTAGGTTGGAACCTTTATGCCCAAATGTACCAATGTACATAGAGTCTTTACAAGTATGTAAAGCAGACATTGTTCAGAGACTATTTTTATCACATTCATTTTACAAAGTGTTGACATGGATAGTGGTCAAGGTAGCCACTGACATCTGGTCATAAAATATGCACATCACATTGCTACTGTATTATCTTACTGTGGTAAGTGGTCTGAATACTATGCAACCCTTAGTTTAAAACTATTGAGTATCAGGTCTGTTTTATGTACCCATCCATACAAAAAAGGCAATTTAACAATATTTAAAAAAATCATTGCATCGGGTCTGCTGATTGGATTGTGGCAAATTTAGTACCATTTTAAAGCTGCACACCTTAACCTTATTACATTGTGACAGAAACTTCATTGAAATGTATGGGTTTGAGTTACAGAAGTCACTTAGGTGATTTAAGAATTTAGAAAAGTCATCAGTATTCACCAGTATCTGCCTGGGTGTTGTGTTCACAGGCAGAGGTGAGTAAGTATCAAATTCACTCCAGTCACTGTTTCTTGGATATGATGCAGCCATTGGATTTGACCCAACACCTTCAACATCATTCTCGTGTACATCTGAAGACAAGTTGTTATTGATCTCATTCACTAAGGAGAATATCACATTATGTGAAACAACATACATACTAACAGAATAAACACATTCAGCAGAAATGTGCATTGTGCACAATTACGAGCAGTGATAAATTGTTGCAAATTAGTGAATATATACCTTCAAATGCACCACTGTATTCAGAATCAGCTGAATCACTCTGTAGATTATCCAGAGTGTCAGTATCATTAATCAAATCCATGGTTTCTGCATCTGATAAACCTCGATGAAACATTATTGCAAATGAAACAGCGATGTAAGGAACTTGAGATTGTAAAGATGGGTTTTTAACATGAATTACGGGCTGCAAACAATACTGCTATGCCATGTTGGACACTTTTTGTTACTAAACACCCGTAAAACATTTAACACTGACTAAATGTGTTTGAGTAACATTGCAGTGTTTTGCTGCATTAAATGTATCAGCCTGTAAAATTTATGGGCCTGGTGATTTTTATGTGACTCCTGGCCCAAAAATCTTATGGGTTTGGTGCTTAAAGAGTGTTAATGAGATGTGGTTGCAAAATACTGTTAAAACGTATTTACAGAAGAATGGAAAAATTGGGTAAGATTGGTTTGGATTCTGGAGAATGTAGGAACATATGAGACAATACTGACTCTAGAACTTGTCTTAGAAGACATGCCTAAGGAATGTTGACTAGAATGCACTTTTCGATATTCTTTGAGTAACATGGGTTAAATGTAGGAAGCACAGGTTACTGACAATTTTTACAGAAACCAAACTGCAGTTGTAAGAGATGAAGGACGTGAAAGGGAAGCAGTACACACACACACACACCTGTGCAACTGCCTTGTGCCACTGAACACACAATTGTGTTTATCCAGCACAATGTAGCTGCACTTTGTTTGTGTGTGTGTTTTCTGGTTTTTACTCCTAAATTATTTGTACGAGAACGTTCCCTGCTACAGACAAGCTCTTTGCATTTTGTGCTGAGGCTGCTTTTGTTATGGATATACTGCTTGCCAAATGCATGTGCCTGTGCTGAGAGATGGCATTCTGGCCAATATGAAATGCTTATCATACAATTTTTTGAAAACAGTTTGTTGAAAAAATTTGATTTTTGCACCTATTACAGTTCAATATCTTCACTTGATAAAGGACTGAATTTCTTGCCATTATATGCCATAGTTACTGAGCTGCATTAAATGAAGTAAAACACTCTACAGAATTTTAAAGATTTTGCGGAGATAAAAATGCATTGCATAAAAATTGTATATTATTGATTTTAGTTCATACATTGCAGTGAATGAAATGTAGGTAAGATACCGAAATTTTATTTAAAACTGAGTCCAGGAAGGAATCTCATTTCATTTTCAAGTTACTGGGTTTTATATCTGATGGAATGTAGCGTGCGATGTGCCCGTTCATGTCATTTCCCATTGCGAATTGTGTAGTCATAACAATTGTCATATCTCATAAATTATTTGAGATATCAAAGTGAGGTTCTCTGCAAACGGTAGCACACAATGACACACATATGTTGTATGATAAATACTCGAAACTTTCTTGTTCACTAATACCTGGAAGTAACGTGTCCACAGTGGTGAGAGGTCGGCAAATCAGGATGCTTTCAGACTTCTGTAGCAGTGCAGGAAAATCCAATTGGCACATGTATACACATCCACAACACCTGGAGAAAGGTGTAGCAGGATGTGTATACACACCCATTGCACCAAAGGGTTTCATAACAAATTTTGTTTTGGGGTAACAAGACATTAACTAATTGTTATCTTATAGTTTGGCATGGCTAACAATGTAATTCCCACATGAATAAACATTTAGTAATCTCACATAAACCATTAATGTAAACAAGATATTTTTGCTGTAAGATTTTTTTTTTTTTTTCTATTTCCAATACTGACGGAAACTTTTGTAATGTGAGCGGGTTTTGTCAGTTGTTACATGCCTGTTTTGGATGTGCCAGTAAAGGAACAATACACTACCTTGCCTTCTGCCGGTCATTGGCACATTTCTTAATAGTGCCTCTCTTCTTTCTTTGCAGGCTTTGGCTCGTCCTGCCTCTCAAGCTGGTGCCTAGTGTGCTGCAATCTAATTGAGATGTGTGATGACTTCTCAGCTTACCCATGACAGTGTCCCATGCATTCAGTGAACAGAGTCGAGTGGTGAAGAGGAAACTGTGGACCAGGGACAGGAGTGAATGGCAGCTGTGCATCTGATCTTCTGCGTGCCCCTCGTGTGTCAGTGTCTGGGGCGAGTGGGACACGTGTGTTTATATGTATGCCGTGTATATGTATGTACTGAAATGAGAATGAGTACGGTCTCGTACGTGGTAACTTAGAACTGCTTTATTACAGAGTTGATTTGTAGATCGCCAATATTTGTGTCAAATATTTTGCATTGAAATGCCACATTGTTTTGTTGTTATCATTTCTCAACTGGTTAGATTTATGTATGAGAACAGGAGGTTTTCTTCATTTAGTTAACATCTATTCTACTCTTAATTCAGTTGCTTATTGCATTGTTAATTACCAGGAAGAGGAGTATTTCCTGGTGTGTCAAACTGATGATTTCTGTTTGGCCTCTCTCATTAGAAGAAAGAGTATTTTGAAGCACATGGAGATTCGGGTGCTATGTATTGTTTTAAAGTTGATTATAACTAATTGGTGATCGACATGAAATAATTTTTTTTAGTTCCCTGTATGTTGTTGTTATATTACGGAGTGATGGTATCATATTGCTTTTTTATTTTGAGATGAAATTGAGTGAAGTACGTTAAAAATGTAATGACCAGAGTACTGGGAAGGTACAGAACACCAAACATTTTCTTTGTGTCACCCAAATATTGGAAATGTTACTTTTTTTTTGCTAGAAGGATTTTTCATTATTCTGTCTGTTAGCTAAGTGAATGAACTGGCTGGAATTCAGAGGAAAAGTTGTGCCATTGTGTACATGGGTACCATAGGAACTTACTGATGTTAATATAGTTTTTGCCATTTACATACACATAAAATCAAAAATGCTTTTGTGGTACATATTTTTATAGCAAGCCTAATTCATAAAGGAATATTGGGTACAGCAGCTACTCTTTCTAGTCCTTCTTTTATCAAAAAATTCCTCATAGTTAGAACCAAAGAGCTCGTAAAATGAGGATATTTAATGAAATAACAAATAATGGGTTATCAAGGTAGAGTACCCTGTATCGGTAACTTTTTTTAAATTTGTATTATTTTTTTTATGAAAGATTTGTAGTTTGCCCCACATCTTTCTTAGTATATACAAGAAATTCCCACTATTTCCTTCTCAAGTGCTGTTGTTGCATAGAAGCTTACCAGCAGAATTAGGAATAGAATCCTGTCTATTCCTATTTCCCCCATACATTGTTGAAATGATCGCAGCCTCTGTACTCTGTATGATTGTCATTTTAAAGCAGATGTAGGAACTGACTCCAAACCTGCGTGTGTCAGAAGCCTTAAATGGAGAAACAATAATGAGGTCACACGTCATAAACTGGAAATTGTTTCAAGTCACCCGAGAATCACTTGGAGAAGAAGCTACAACAGAACATTTAAAAACATGAGAGCATTTGTTTTACTGTGCATTGAGTAATGAACACAAGAGAATGCTCACAATCCTAGAATTTGTACTATAATATTGTAAAGAGAGTAGAGTACTATATTATTAATATAGAACAGAAAGAGATATATCTATATATATAAATAAATAATATATATTTAATTTAAAAAAGTGAAAAATTGATATTTATAAAAAAATGTGGTTTGTGTGGTTTCAGAGTTAGGGAATCTTTACATTTTGCGAAAACTTGAGCTTTTCTGGCAAAAAAAAAAAAACAAAACAAAAAAAAAATTATTAAATATTATGTTTCCTTCATTTTGTTGGCTCTGTAACAGGTTTCTTTTTGTTGTGCTCGGCTGTTTGTCATGTCTCCAATATGCTGTGCATTACTACAGTAAGTGATAATATATTATTTGTTATGTATCAATCGGTCTTGTCGTGACTGGTTTCTGACAGCCCAGCTAAATTGTAAAACTTGTTCAGCAACCTCACATAAGGTGATGTTGTCTTGTATGTTAAGTGCTTTGTTGAAGATGTGGTGGTATTACAAGCTGTAATAATTTCCCACCATTTACCGGTGGTAATTGTGTCTGCTGTTGCCTGTGATCAGTTAACTCAGTTTGTTGGTGTGTAATACACACAACAGCCCAAATGGTGAGAATTGAGGCAGTATGCTTATTGCAACACCACACCAGTTTTATTTCATTAAACACAAATTGCTGCTTTGGGAGCAGTAAAGGGGTGTAGGTGTTTGGAGATAAGGAGACGACAGCTGTGGAGCTTGCTGGACACAGTAATTGACATATACATATGCTATAACACTGTTGTGGAAATATAAAGTAGCGATTTAAGTAACTAAAAATTTTTTGAACAAAACTTGTCCAGAATGATTACTTTTGTAAAAGCCACTCTGGCTTTTCCTATGTCTGATGTTCCCACCTGCCCATCCCTATATCCCGTCTTCTTCATTAAGTGATGCAGCATTCTTGCAGGTGAACAAAATGGGAACAGTACTCATTCAGGCTTATTGGAAGCATTGGTTACTTCTCATGTACTGATTTTACTCTGACTGCTATGTGGGCTTAACTTAGTTTTCCATTGAGACAGTCTTGTGTTATTTCAGTTACTGTACCAGATTTATTTTTTTAGCCACGAGTAGAAGCTGGCAGTTGTAAATTGTATTTTTTACATCTGCTTCTGTATGAAATGTGGAGAACTTTACAACTGATTGTATGCAGAGGCAACGTCACTGGCTGCTAACCCTGTTCAGAGAGAATTTCCCACCACCTTGCTTGTGGAATAATAGAGTGCACATTCTGTGCCATCACAAACTGATGTGAATTGTGGTGCACAAATGAATGTCATCTATGATCTGTTTTGTCTGTCAGACTGAGAGATTCAGAAATTTGGAGCGACGCGATACACGTTCTCGTAAAATGTTTGCTGTTTGTGGCACAGTATTTTGTACATCATCACTTTGCTGTACCTGTGCATATGGAAACACGATTAGATCATCTCCATGTGCAGAAAATTACAAATAAAATTAGATTTGTTCAGAGGATGATGTGGGAGCTGCTATGCAATGTGTAAACATTGATAATAACAAGTGTCTTGGAAAACCAGTGCCACTGTCTTTTAATACAATCAGGTGTCACAGTTTTGGATTTAGTGTCAGACACAATCACAACTACGAAACCCTTGCGGCAAGTGTTTAGTGCATTAGCTCACATTTAGTGTGTTGGGTTGTGTTGCCTTCAGTAGGTGCCTTTGCATGTCACAAAAGAGAGCAAAGTGAGTGAATAAAATTTTTTGAGAGGATGGACATAAGAATGAAAATAATGCTGATCTATAATCACCAACAGCAGAGTGAATCGTAAAAGTACGCAGAATGATTGTGCTTTTTGTCATATTTATCAGAAACAAAATATTGCAATTATATTGTCTGTTTTCAATTGTCAGAGAATAAATGTGTGATAAGTCTCCTTACTGCTGTATCTTCTTTCCTAAAGGTGTTCCCATCGCGCTTGTGCTTCACTGCTGCCAGATTACACACGCAGAGTACAAGCCCAATATAATGCAGTTGCCGAGTGACGTGCTTTACCCCCACGTTATTTTGTAACTGCAGTACATCGAGAGTAAGCTGTGGAATGATGAAATACACATGAACGGTTTTGAAAAGCACACAATGCAGTGTTGTATTGTACTATATTTTGCGCAGTATTCAACTTTAAAGAAAATAACAGTTAAAAAATTGTGAAATACAACAGTTTGACACACTTCACTCAAACACTGACCAAATAGTGACACTACAGGAATTCCAAATAAAATACCGGATTGCACAACAGAGTGTGTCTATAAAACAAAGATGATGTGACTTACCAAACGAAAGCGCTGGCAGGTCGATAGACACACAAACATACACACAAAATTCAAGCTTTCGCAACCAACGGTTGCTTCGTCAGGAAAGAGGGAAAGATGAAAGGATGTGGGTTTTAAGGGAGAGGGTAAGGATTCATTCCAATCCCGGGAGCGGAAAGACTTACCTTAGGGGGGAAAAAAGGACATATCCAACCGCACATACACAGACACAAGCAGACATTTGTAAAGGCAAAGAGTTTCGACAGAGATGTCAGTCGAGGCAGAAGTACAGTGGCAAAGATGTTGTTGAAAGACAGGTGAGGTATGAGCGGCGGCAACTTGAAATTAGCGGAGGTCGAGGCCTGGCGGATAACGAGAAGAGAGGATATACTGAAGGGCAAGTTCCCATCTCCGGAGTTCTGACAGGTTGGTATTAGTGGGAAGTATCCAGATAACCCGGACGGTGTAACACTGTGCCAAGATGTGCTGGCTGTGCACCGAGGCATGTTTAGCCACAGGGTGATCCTCATTACCAACAAACACTGTCTGCCTGTGTCCATTCATGCGAATGGACAGTTTGTTGCTGGTGATTCCCACATAGAAAACTTCACAGTATAGGCGGGTCAGTTGGTAAATCACGTGGGTGCTTTCACACGTGGCTCTGCCTTTGATCGTGTACACCTTCCGGGTTACAGGACTGGAATAGGTGGTCGTGGGAGGGTGCACGGGACAGGTTTTACACCGGGGGCGGTTACAAGGGTAGGAGCCAGAGGGTAGGGAAGGTGGTTTGGGGATTTCATAGGGATGAACTAAGAGGTTACGAAGGTTAGGTGGACGGCGGAAAGACACTCTTGGTGGAGTGGGGAGGATTTCATGAAGGATGGATCTCATTTCAGGGCAGGATTTGAGGAAGTCGTATCCCTGCTGGAGAGCCACATTCAGTGTCTGATCCAGTCCCGGAAAGTATCCTGTCACAAGTGGGGCACTTTTGTGGTTCTTCTGTGGGAGGTTCTGGGCTTGAGGGGATGAGGAAGTGGCTTGGTTATTTGCTTCTGTACCAGGTCGGGAGGGTAGTTGCGGGATGCGAAAGCTGTTTTCAGATTGTTGGTGTAATGGTTCAGGGATTCCGGACTGGAGCAGATTCGTTTGCCACGAAGACCTAGGCTGTAGGGAAGGGACCGTTTGATGTGGAATGGGTGGCAGCTGTCATAATGGAGGTACTGTTGCTTGTTGGTGGGTTTGATGTGGACGGACGTGTGAAGCTGGCCATTGGACAGATGGAGGTCAATGTCAAGGAAAGTGGCATGGGATTTGGAGTAGGACCAGGTGAATCTGATGGAACCAAAGGAGTTGAGGTTGGAGAGGAAATTCTGGAGTTGTTCTCCACTGTGAGTCCAGATCATGAAGATGTCATCAATAAATCTGTACCAAACTTTGGGTTGGCAGGCCTGGGTAACCAAGAAGGCTTCCTCTAAGCGACCCATGAATAGGCTGGCGTATGAGGGGGCCATCCTGGTACCCATGGCTGTTCCCTTTAATTGTTGGTATGTCTGGCCTTCAAAAGTGAAGAAGTTGTGGGTCAGGATGAAGCTGGCTAAGGTAATGAGGAAAGAGGTTTTAGGTAGGGTGGCAGGTGATCGGCATGAAAGGAAGTGCTCCATCGCAGCGAGGCCCTGGACGTGCGGAATATTTGTGTATAAGGAAGTGGCATCAATGGTTACAAGGATGGTTTCCGGGGGTAACAGATTGGGTAAGGATTCCAGGCGTTCGAGAATGTGGTTGGTGTCTTTGATTAAGGATGGGAGACTGCATGTAATGGGTTGAAGGTGTTGATCTACTACTGTAGGTTCTATTTTTCACTACTTTACAGAAGTCAGTCACCTCGTTTTGGTGAGTAATTTCATGCAATCTCTTTTGCGTGTACTGCTTTTTGTTAATCAGATACAACTACTGAATATGGTTTTGGTTCACTTTGTCATTCCATTACATAAACACTTTGCTTTTATTCTACAGTATTTCACATGTGTTAGGAACACTGTATTAAAACCATTTATAAAGACATTCTTCAAGTTCACTGGTTTTTGTTGTGTTATCCATCATCTTTCTTCTGTTTATTCTCCATGTCATTTTTATCTATATTTACAAAACTTGCCACTGTTCCTTCAGGTATACCACATTCACATACTAAACTTGTTTTCCTATCTGGGCAACACCACCACAAGCACACAGGAATCTAGACTGTGAATGAATAATGGATAGTATTCTTTATGGCTGCACTCATATTGCTTATTGTCTAGCATTGTTATGTAGTAGCTGTGGAGTACATCACAATGTTAACTGTGAGTCATGTATTCAGTTTTTTATTCAATGACAGTCCTGAGACAGTGATGATCAGAAAATACTTAGATTTGAGCCTAATTACCTCAATCCTTTTTGGTTACTGCATGCATGTCTTAAATGTTGCAGGGGTGAATGTTACTACAGGAATGCCGTGTGCAGACTGTGGTAAGATTTTTACACCATGTCATATCCAAATCGGCGGCACGCTGGATCACTATATATCAGGTTTTTACTGTATCAGTGCCACTTGAATTTTTCAGACTTTGTGGCCAACACAGGTCAGTGGCATTTTTGTTACTTGTAGCAGGTGACTCACAGTGTTGTGGAAATTTGCATGTGACACTACAGATACTGAGTGAAAACTTGAACTTGCAGCTAATGGCCCCTGATTGATATTACTGCAGCCACATATAGCATCTTATGATTACCTAAGTTTCAATGTACAATTTCTTTGCACTATATGAGAAAACAAATCGCTTGGGCCAGTGAAGCAAGTAATTCAATACACAGCAAACTCCTGTGGATTATTTAGCTTTCAGCTTACCCATCCATAGTTAAGGATCTGGTTACAAAGCAGGTTTGAGGTGTTCAAAGGTGCAGATATAGTGGAAAACATACATTTGATGGAGGAAGGGAGTGAGTACGAGGCGATCAAGGAACCTGTTAACGTACCCACTGAGGCAATGAAATCTGTTATTAGAGTATGTGGAAACACAAGAGCTTTTGGAGTCAGTGGCTCCTCCTTTTGGCTGAGGGTTTGTAGGGAAAGGAAGAGGGGGGAAAGAAAAGGACTAGTGAGATTTAGAAAATGAGAAGAGCTCCGGAAAAGCTACCCAGATCAGGGGAGACTCACTGGACATGACCAGCAAGAAAAACCTGATTATAGGTGGCTGCACAGGAGGAGATTGAAATCCTGAGAACTTAAAGGTGGAAGATATTTTAGAACACACGAGAGAGATTACTGAAAAAAAAAAAAATGAGAAGGTCAGTATGGGTGTAAAGCCAAGTACATTATACATAGTGAGGTGGGGAAGGGTGAGGTGTCTGGAAAAATTGGACAGGTTGGCAGAAAAAAAATATATAGAAAAATAAAAGAGAGCAAAGAAAAGCAGCGGTTACTGGAAAAAAGGCCAGGGGCACAGAAAATATCTAAATTTAGCCCAGGAGGGAGGAAAAAACCAAGCACATCTTGTAAAGCCAGTTCCCACGTGCAGAGTTCGAAAACTGAAATGAGGAGGGAGAAGATGCCACGTGTGGGGGAATGGGCACAGAGGTCACAACTGTCGGGATATAGAGCATGCTCTGCAACAGGATATTGTGAGATGACAGTACACTCCCCATTGAATGTGCCCATTCATCCTTACTGATAACTTGGCACTAGAATTCTAGTGTAAAAGGCTACCAGTTCATATTGCACAATACACTTAGCTTCCCACTCTTATTGACTCTTTCACAATATTTTTTTTCAGTAATGTCTGCCATGTTTATTGCCCCGTAATCCACCATTTAGTCCCCAGGTTTTTAAATCTCATCCAGTACAGGCATCTACAACTGGTCTTTCCTTCTCCTGCCATCCAGTAGGTCTTCAGTGATCTGGCATTCTAAGGGGCCTTCTTCCCATTTGCTAAACCTCACCAGTCATTTCCTTTCACCCCTCTTTCTTTGCACTCTGCCAGAAGGAGCCACTGGCACCAAAAGCTCGTGCATTTCCATGTCTTTTATAATCGTTATCTCCTGCCGCTGCTTGGTGAATACCTTTTTTCTCTCTCATTGTTATATTGTTTCTAGAGTAAACAGGACAAAATTAATTTGATTACACCAGTGTGTTGACACTCCAGAAAATGGAAACTGTTGTCTGGAAAAAAAAAAGAACTGGATGATTATATGAACTGAAGGTAAGTTATAAAAATTACATTATGCTTTCAGTGTAATTTTGTAAACAACTTGTCTGTTTTTGGCGAATAATGTGTAAGTACTGCTGTAAGTTTCCAAATGTGACATGTAGCACATTTTGTAGAATCAGTAAACAGCAGTGTCTAGTAAAAATGTGAGTATTTTCAGATTACCTGTGCTGTCTGGAGTCCACATTAACCCAGATAAAAGGCTATTTTTCTATGTTAAAAATATGAATTGGATTATTGTTATCCTGATTGATTATAACGTTTAAGTAGCATTTACAATCAATATTCTCACAAAATATCTGTTACTTCAATGTAATTAAAATACCAAGCTCTGGCCACGTGATTGAAAACACTGGCTGATGCTCTGGTGATGCCACACCTGCATGCTGTACATACTTTATATCTCTCTGTATAACCTCATTGTCCTACCCCTTGTTGTACTGTGAATGTATGGCAGTATCTTCAGTATTAACAATGCTTTCCAAAAAAGTTAACTGTTCATTCACAAAGTAAATGCGTTTATCCTCTGTTGTGTGTTTCTCAGACTAAGACTAATGTGAAGCTACATATAATACATATTTTCAAGTTTCGATTGTGGGATGTACACTCCTGGAAATTGAAATAAGAACACCGTGAATTCATTGTCCCAGGAAGGGGAAACTTTATTGACACATTCCTGGGGTCAGATACATCACATGATCACACTGACAGAACCACAGGCACATAGACACAGGCAACAGAGCATGCACAATGTCGGCACTAGTACAGTGTATATCCACCTTTCGCAGCAATGCAGGCTGCTATTCTCCCATGGAGACGATCGTAGAGATGCTGGATGTAGTCCTGTGGAACGGCTTGCCATGCCATTTCCACCTGGCACCTCAGTCGGACCAGCGTTCGTGCTGGACGTGCAGACCGTGTGAGACGACGCTTCATCCAGTCCCAAACATGCCCAATGGGGGACAGATCCGGAGATCTTGCTGGCCAGGGTAGTTGACTTACGCCTTCTAGAGCACGTTGGGTGGCACGGGATACATGCGGACGTGCATTGTCCTGTTGGAACAGCAAGTTCCCTTGCCGGTCTAGGAATGGTAGAACGATGGGTTCAATGACGGTTTGGATGTACCGTGCACTATTCAGTGTCCCCTCGACGATCACCAGTGGTGTACGGCCAGTGTAGGAGATCGCTCCCCACACCATGATGCCGGGTGTTGGCCCTGTGTGCCTCGGTCGTATGCAGTCCTGATTGTGGCGCTCACCTGCACGGCGCCAAACACGCATACGACCATCATTGGCACCAAGGCAGAAGCGACTCTCATCGCTGAAGACGACACGTCTCCATTCGTCCCTCCATTCACACCTGTCGCGACACCACTGGAGGCGGGCTGCACGATGTTGGGGCGTGAGCGGAAGATGGCCTAACGGTGTGCAGGACCGTAGCCCAGCTTCATGGAGACGGTTGCGAATGGTCCTCGCCGATACCCCAGGAGCAACAGTGTCCCTAATTTGCTGGGAAGTGGCGGTGCGGTCCCCTTACGGCACTGCGTAGGATCCTACGGTCTTGGCGTGCATCCGTGCGTCGCTGCGGTCCGGTCCCAGGTCGACGGGCACGTGCACCTTCCGCCGACCACTGGCGACAACATCGATGTACTGTGGAGACCTCCCGCCCCACATGTTGAGCAATTCGGCGGTACGTCCACCCGGCCTCCCGCATGCCCACTATACGCCCTCGCTCAAAGTCCGTCAACCGCACATACGGTTCACGTCCACGCTGTCGCGGCATGCTACCAGTGTTAAAGACTGCGATGGAGCTCCATATGCCACGGCAAACTGGCTGACACTGACGGCGGCGGTGCACAAATGCTGCGCAGCTAGCGCCATTCGACGGCCAACACCGCGGTTCCTGGTGTGTCCGCTGTGCCGTGCGTGTGATCATTGCTTGTACAGCCCTCTCGCAGTGTCCGGAGCAAGTATGGTGGGTCTGACACATCGGTGTCAATGTGTTCTTTTTTCCATTTCCAGGAGTTTATTATATGTAGCTTCACATTAACCTTAGTCTGACAAACGGACAACAGAGGATAAATGCATGTACTTTGCGAATGAACAATTAGCTTTTTTGGAAAGCATTGCTGGTAGTGAAGGTATTGCCACACGCCCACAGCACAACGAGGTGTAGGACAATGTGATTATACGGAGAGATATAAAGCATGTGCAACATGCAAGTGACACAAACGTAAGGACTGTGATGTTTGTTAGTGCAAACTAATGTTAGCATGTGCAGCAGATTTACTTCATCTTTATGTAAGGTGATGAAACTGCAGAAGTTTAATGATAAAGATCCTAGCTAGGCAGTACAAAGATAAAAACATTGTTTCTAATAAAGGAAATAGATTACATTAGATTTACTTTCATTCCAATTGATACGTAGTGAGGAGGTCCTCCAGGATGTGGAACATGTCAATAGTGTGTGGTCACATTAACTAGAAAATATCATTTTGAATGTGATGTGTGTGAACAGTGATTGCAAATGTAAACAGCAAGGAAAACACAATAATATTCTGTTTGTGATGAGTGCGGTGAAGTTTTGTGATTGTGATTTGGTTTTCATACAGGAGGACAGTTAAGTCGTTTTTCAAATAAGTTAAAATATTCTTCCATGTTAGATTTGAACCAGCAATCTATGGACATTGTCTTATAAAATTCGATGGTTTACTGCTCTAATGACTGAGCTACTGAATAATTGAGGTGTAGTAAGGTAAAACTACAATTTTCACTAGGAGTTTAATTTCATTGAGTGACACTATCCTTTGTTATAACAGTGGCAGAGCATATCTCAGAGATAAGTTAATGTTAACTTAACAGTGCAACACATTTTTAATAACGTTAGTAAACTTGGGTGTTGACGTAGTGGCAATTTGCTGGTACAGTGCAAACACATTTTACGCGTCTTCTCATTCTGTGGAACACTCAAAAGAAACTTTTCAGGAGTTTTGGTAGATGTATTTGTACAGTGTGGTACTACTTATCATTTGTAACCCAGTTTCAGTAACATAAACTCCAAAACAGGACATCACTGTGAATTGGCAGTACGACAGTAGGAGCAGCGAGCTAGCCAGTGCTGTCACAGGCATCGCATGACACGAACGGAGCATTTTAGTAGGCGTTCACATTATTTGAATTTCATTTCCGTTTTTAGAAAAGAATACTGAAATCCAAGAGGGGAAAAAGCATCTCAAGAGCATTAAATGACGTAATTATGCTTTTAAGACAATTTCCAGAAAACGGGCAAATACTCTGTTGGAAGATCATTGTATTGCACAAGAAGTTGCTGCAAAGCAGACAGCATTGAGTTTACTTGCTTCTGTGAATTTATACCTTCAACATTAATGTAACAAATACAGTAATTTAACAATGAAAACTATCTGTTATTGATAAGGTTATTTAATTGGATAGATAAAAATATACACACCAAGTGGCGGCAGAACACACACACTAAAGGCTGTTGTGATTGGCAAGCTTTCAGAGCCAGTGGCTCCTTCTTCAAACAGAAAGGTCAAAGGTGAAGGAAAAGGACTTGAGAGATCTAGGAAAAGGGTAAATTTTGTGAAAGTCACCCAGAACTGCGGGTCAGGGGAGACTTACTGTATGGGATGACAAGGAAAGGCCACGCTGAACAGGAGAGGTGACAATGCACAGCACCGTTTCACACCACCTGTTTGCTGGAACCAATTTGTTCCTATCACTTCTCATTTTCACACAACTCATTCCACTGTGCATCTCCACTATTCTGCTTGTTGTCTCATTCCTCCTCAACCTGTATGGTAAATATCACAACAGCCTTTTGTGTGCGTGTGTTCTGCTGCCATTTGAGTAGATTGTTTTACCTATCCAATTAAATATGGTAATTTACGCATCTTTGCATAATGGGCAAAAATGTTTGAGAGCTGGCATAGAGATGAGTTTTCATTTAAAATAGATTATGAATTTGTTACTACAGAGTTCAAAGTACAATGTACAGTGATAAAAAGCATCTTAATAACAGAAGGTGGGATTTGTTTATCTCTGAATCAAATAAGACAGTTGGAATAAAAAATATTGTTGCAATTTTAGTTTCTAACACTGCAGCCAGTTTCAACCGCCATGGCCATTTTCAAGTTATGAACCTTGCATAATGGAGGTAACAGAGAGACTCGTGTTGAGAAATAAAATTGCAGTTGTTGCAGTTTCCAGTTGATTACTACAGTTGCAAACCCTGAACATGATGGACAAACAGTAAGACAATATGGTTCCAGACATGTCCATGATGGTAAAATTAAGTACAAAGAATTCTCCTAATGCCCACCTTTTTTTGCTGATGAGTGTCTTAATTTACAGCAATAAATAAAATGAGGTAGTTGTTGTTGTTGTTGTGGTCTTCAGTCCTGAGACTGGTTTGATGCAGCTCTCCATGCTACTCTATCCTGTGCAAGCTTTTTCATCTCCCAGTACCTACTGCAACCTACATCCTTCTGAATCTGCTTAGTGCATTCATCTCTTGGCCTCCCTCTACGATTTTTACCCTCCACGCTGCCCTCCAATACTAAATTGGTGATCCCTTGATGCCTCAGAACATGTCCTACCAACCGATCCCTTCTTCTGGTCAAGTTGTGCCACAAACTCGTCTTCTCCCCAATCCTATTCAATACTTCCTCATTTGTTATGTGATCTACCCATCTAATCTTCAGCATTCTTCTGTAGCACCACATTTCAAAAGCTTCTATTCTCTTCTTGTCCAAACTATTTATCGTCCATGTTTCACTTCCATACACGGCTACAGTCCATACAAATACTTTCAGAAATGACTTCCTGACACTTTAATCAATACTGGATGTTAACAAATTTCTCTTCTTCAGAAATGCTTTCCTTGCCATTGCCAGCCTACATTTTATATCCTCTCTACTTCGACCATCATCAGTTATTTTGCTCCCCAAATAGCAAAACTCCTTTACTACTTTAAGTGCCTCATTTCCTAATCTAATTCCCTCAGCATCACCTGACTTAATTAGACTACATTCCATTATCCTTGTTTTGCTTTTGTTGATGTTCATCTTATATCCTCCTTTCAAGACACTGTCCATTCCATTTAACTGCTCTTCCAAGTCCTTTGCTGTCTCTGACAGAATTACAATGTCATCGGCGAACCTCAAAGTTTTTATTTCTTCTCCATGAATTTTAATACCTACTCCGAATTTTTCTTTTGTTTCCTTTACTGCTTGCTCAATATACAGATTGAACAACATCGGGGAGAGGCTACAACCCTGTCTTACTCCCTTCCCAACCACTGCTTCCCTTTCATGTCCCTCGACTCTTGTAACTGCCATCTGGTTTCTGTACAAATTGTAAATAGTCTTTCGCTCCCTGTATTTTACCCCTGCCACCTTTAGAATTTGAAAGAGAGTATTCCAGTCAACATTGTCAAAAGCTTTCTCTAAGTCTACAAATGCTAGAAACGTAGGTTTGCCTTTCCTTAATCGTTCTTCTAAGATAAGTCGTAAGGTCAGTATTGCCTCACGTGTTCCAGTGTTTCTACGGAATCCAAACTGATCTTCCCCGAGGTTGGCTTCTACTAGTTTTTCCATTCGTCTGTAAAGAATTCGTGTTAGTATTTTGCAGCAGTATTAAGCTGATAGTTCGGTAATTTTCACATCTGCCAACACCTGCTTTCTTTGGGATTGGAATTATTATATTCTTCTTGAAGTCTGAGGGTATTTCGCCTGTTTCATACATCTTGCTCACCAGATGGTAGAGTTTTGTCAGGACTGGCTCTCCCACGGCCGTCAGTAGTTCCAATGGAATATTGTCTACTCCGGGGGCCTTGTTTCGACTCAGGTCTTTCAGTGCTCTGTCAAACTCTTCATGCAGTATCATATCTCCCATTTCATCTTCATCTACATCCTCTTCCATTTCCATAATATTGTCCTCAAGTACATCGCCCTTGTATAGACCCTCTATATACTCCTTCCACCTTTCTGCTATCCCTTCTTTGCTTAGAACTGGGTTTCCATTTGAGCTCTTGATATTCATACAAGTCGTTCTCTTATCTCCAAAGGTCTCTTTAATTTTCCTGTAGGCGGTATCTATCTTACCCCTGTTTTCTTTCTCCTGATAACGACATCCTCCTGAGTAGTCCCCGCCCGGAGATCCAAATGGGGGACTATTTTACCTCCGGAATATTTTACCCAAGAGGACGCCATCATCATGTAATCATACAGTAAAGCTGCATGCTGGTACAAATAACAAACTTCATCTTTTGCAGCAATTAGGACTTTTTGTTACACGTGACCAAACCTGTGTCTGATAACTGTTTTAGGTGTTTTCAGTGTAGTTGGTGTTTTATCTTTGTCTGTACACTTTATTTTGTTTTTATTTTATTTTTTGTTTTAATGTAGACACACTCACATAATGTGATACAATTGTAACAGATCACTGTCTCATGTGATCCAATTTGAGGACAGTATCACCTGGGGAGTTTGATTGGGGGCAATACATGTGACAGAATAATGTAATGACAGTATTACAAAAAGTTTGATTGCTACTCACCACCTAGAAGAAACATTCATTCGCAGATAGGCACAACAAAAAGATTGCTCCTAAGGCCACCTCAGCAATGGCAGAAACTTAGGGTCAAGCGAAAGCTGGCTTCACCACGGTGTGAAGAAAATGCAGTTGGAGATGTCAGACACTAATGAAGTTGAGTGAAACAGTGAGGTGAAACACATTTGGTTAAACAGAACAAAAAATGGAATTTGATACAGGCAAGCTTCAAAAATTTCTATTAGAAATAAACACACTTTTTACTTCCCAGATGAGAGTAAGTGTGGCAGACATCAAAAACTTAAAACAACTGTTCACCAAAACGTCTGAGATGAACCTTAATAGGCCATATCACATTACTGGGACCTAAAAGCTGTGTAATCTGCCTCTCAGAAATTAAGATTGCTAGAGAATTTGTGAAACTGTGCATTTGCTGGTGCAATTTATAATCTACACCAAACAATTTGTGTGTTATGTGTGTGTATCAGAGAGAGAGAGAGAGAGAGAGAGAGAGAGAGAGAGAGAGAAGGCTTTGTATACCTGACATAACACAATTCATCATCATATTGAACAGTTTCCAGCTCCAGGCTGGGTTTGTTTGGAAGATAAGCTAGCCATCTAGTCCTGTTTTCCTATCATCTTTCTGTGTTCACTGTGGTCCAAACATTGCCTGCTGTTGCTACACACTCCTCCACAGCTGTCTATTCCTTGGTCTTCCTCTCGCTAATTTTTTATGCATCTCCATTTTGTGTATCTTCTTAGGAATCTTCTTGTTTACCATTCTCTTTAAATGCCCATACCATCTTAGCCTTGATGTTTCTGCCATGCTTTTTCACTATTTCCCTAACCTTTTCATTCCTCATCCCCTCTCCCTTGTTACTCCTGTCCTACTTCTGAGGACTTTAATTCCACATGCATATAATCTACACTGGTGTCCAAAATTAAAGCAATAAGTGGAAATTTTGCAAGGTTGCATTTATTTTGCCACAAGCCAGTATAAACAGGTGATAGGTAAGTAGAAACAATGTGAAGAATACAGAAACTAAACAACTGCAACGTACATAATGGTAGATAAATATGTTCTTCCTTTTTCCAACTTCACAGATTTTCACACGCATTCTGACATCTGTTTAATCTGCTCAGTATTGGGTGCGACCACGTCTGGTAGCAATACAGGCCTGACATTGACGGAGCATGCAGTGGATGATGTCGTCAATCTCGTGTTGAGGCGATAATGCTCATTCTTCCTGCAGAGCTGCTGGCAGTCTTGGAGAGTTGACAGTGGATGCTGACGTAATGCAAGCTGTCTCTATAGTGCATCCCAAATGTGCACTATGGGATTCAAATCGGGAGGACAAGCAGGCCATACTGTGTGTGCGATATCTTCCGTTTCCGAGAAAACATCAACCACCCGTGCTCTGTGAGGTAGAGTATTACCATCCATCAGTACGAAGTCTGGGCCCACAGCACCTCGCAATAACCGTAAATGAAGTCCCACAATCTAGTCGCAATACCTAACAGCAGTAAAACCTTGCCAGTTCAGTTTTACAATTTCATGAAGAGGGGTTCGAGTGGTAAACATAATTCCTGCCCACACCATTAGGGATCCTCCTTGATATCAGTCTCTTTCCACAGCATTTGGGTCCCTAAATCGTGTTCAACATTCCCTCCAGAAGTGAATCCATAGAGAATCACTCTCCTTACTAAATTGGGACTCATTTGAAAGGAACACTGGCCCACTGTTCAATGTCCAGGTGGCATGTTGATAACTACACTCTAGACATTGTCTTCTCTGAAGACATGTAAGAGGTAGCTATACAGCAGGTCTCCGACAATAAAGGCCTCTGAGCCGAAGCCTTCTGCACACAGTTTGCCTCGATAAAACACGGCCAGTGGATGCTGCGAGCTCACACGCCACTTGCCGTGCAGTACGAAGGTGGTACTGTTGTCCCCTTAGAGCCAAATAATAGTCCTCTCTTCTGAAGTCACATGTAGTTGGCCCTGCACTGGTCTTCAAGATACAGTTTCAATCTCTGTAAACTATGAAGCAACAGAATGATTCACATTAAGCCATCGGGCCACATCAGGTTGTGGCGTCCTGTTTCCATTCTTCCTATGGCCTTCCGCCACAGGGAGTGTGGTAGGCATCTTCTGTGTGCCATACTGCATTGTCTGTGACCGTATCACAGCAATTGTCGATGTGGGACTACCTGGCAAACACTGCATCATCCTGTAGGTGCCCTGACATCATCATTGGCATTGTTGTCTGTTGACTTGAATGCCATCTTCTGTGCAGAACATGATCGTATGGACATCTGGTTGACAGTCTGTATCATTATATCATGAATTAGAGACAGACAGGGAAGTAGCAGTTTATTGCTTTAATTTTGGACACTAGTGTACTTACATGTCTTTTCTTCATTACCCATATTTCAGATGCATATATCAGTACTGGGATGTAGTAACGTGTATGCTTTACTTCTTTGCTCTTTTGTGTGGCATCTTTGTTCCAAACCAGGCTACTAACACTTTGCAGGAGTGCTTTTGCCTGTCTGCCACATACAATGATCTCTTTCACATTTCTTCCATTTTCCTCTGTCAAACTTTCAAAGTATTTAATGCTCTCCACCTTTTTTAATAGTTCACCTCCACTTGTTATTCTGCTTGTTGGTCTATTTCTTTCTAGTCATAACCAGGAGCTCATATTTGTTTATGTTAAATTTCATACCATACTGTGTCACAGTTTCTTCCCAAGCATCCCACCATTCCTGAATCTCCTGCTTCCTGTTTCCCCAGATCATCATGTCATCTGCAAACACTGTGGCTTTCATCTTGTCCCTTCTTGTTTTTCTGCCACTTCAGTCATTATCTCATCCAAGACCACACTGAAGAGGAGAGGTGACAATGCACATCACCATTTCACACCACCTGTTTGCTCGAACCAATCTGTTCGTATCATTTCTCATTTTCACAAAACTCAGACTTACACTGTACATCTCCACTATTCTGGTTGTTGTCTCTTCCCTTCTCATCCCATACGTTAAGTCTCCCCTGAACTATGGTTCTGGGTGAAGTACAGTCAGAAGTTACAGAGTCTTCATCAAGGCTTTCAGTTCTGCAAGGACCTTCACTGCAATGTCAGGATTTCAAAGAAACATATATGTGTTTTTGTGGAATAGATGGATTGATACTCACCATAAAGATGACATGTTGAGTTGCAGACAGGCACAGTGAAAAGACTGTTCCACATGAGCTTTCAGCAAGAGCCTTCTTCAGGAAAGAAAACACACACATATTCACATAAGCAAGCACACTTCATGCACAAATGAGTCTGATTCGCTTCACCTTTTCTTCCTCAACCCAGAGTACAACCTTTTGAATGTTGGCCACCCCCTCTCTTATGGCTCCATCCACAGCTCTGTCCATGTTAAACCCACCGACTGCCAACAGTGCCTACTTTTTAACAGCTGCCACACAAAAAAATACCTCCCATACAGCATATCCACCGGTGGGTGACATATCTGCAGTGATGAGAACTCCCTTTCCCAGTACACTGGAGATCTCACAAAGACCTTTGCATGCAGGCACTACTCCTCAAACCTAGTTAAAAATGGATTTCCTGTGCCATATCCTCACACACTAGTAAGAATCAACTACAAACCTGTTGGCACATATGCAGCTGAGCCCAACATGATGAATTTCAACAGCTGCTTTACAACCCAGGCCATCTGGATCGTTTCCACCACCATTAGTTCCTCTCAACTACACAGATGGGAATTATCATTACAATGCATCTTCCGCTCCCACAATAATTCTGGTTTCAATCCCCAGTAACCCACTGTTCCCGCACCATCCACCCAACAGTTTCCCGTTTCTCCGTTCTGTCTACTCCTCCCAATTCACATCACCGTGTCACTTCCAGCATCTGCCTCTCCCCACCGAGTACGACAATCGATCATCACCTGCCTAGCCCGTGTGCCTGCCACTCTACCCTTGCAGATTCCTGGCTGGCAAACCAACTGCCTCCCTCTGAACCACTAGCCAACAATTGCAACATCTCTGCCTGTCTCTCCCTCTACCCACTCCATGTGACGCTGCCCCCACCACAATCTACTCCACCTGCCATAATGCGGGGCTGTCTCTTTTTGTACATCTGGCACAGTGGGGGCTTGGGGGAGAGTGTATGTGTGCATGTGTAGATTGTGTGTTTTCTGTATGTATTTTACTCTAGCTTGAAAAAGGACCACTCCAAAAGCTAGCTTTCTTGTGTGAACATGTGTATGTTCTTTTCTGGACAAGGCTTTGGCCAAAAGCCAAATGTGTAACAGTCTCTTTGTTGCGTGTCTGCAACTCGACATGTCATCTTTATGGTGAGCGACAATCTATATTTTCCTAATATTATTGACATTCCAACCTGGAGTTTCCATTGTTTGATAGCAAGAATAGAGTTACTTTCAGAATATCACATTTGCTGGCCTTGACAGCTCTCAACCAACCTGTCATTTTGCAATCTAAGTTACACCTTGGGCCACCGAGCGGTTCTAGGCGCTACAGTCTGGAACCGCGCGACCGCTATGGTCGCAGGTTCGAATCCTGCCTGGGACATGTATGTGTGTGATGTCCTTAGGTTAGTTAGGTTTAAGTAGTTCTAAGTTCTAGGGAACTGATGACCACAGATGTTAAGTCCCATAGTGCTCAGAGCCATTTTTGAACACTGAAGTTAGTGATTATCCTACGGCACATGTATTCCGTAATTTCACTGCAAGCTTGAAGAATAAGTCTTCATTTACTTTGTGGACTTGTTACCATTAATTATGTGTTCAAAATCTTTAAGTCACATTATTTACTGGCTTTCGTTAAAGGGAGATTAGGTGGTACAGAGGATTCACAAGTCATGAAATATGTGTCCACTGCATCATATTACATGCAGTCTGCTCTTTTAATAGCATTTCATCATCATTCATCATTAGGAAGTTCTACCACACAGGTAGGACATTCATAAACAGTTTACCTCCATTTTTCCCTCGCTTGACAGATGTCCTCCCTCAACGTCTCTCCCTTTCCTCTCAAGGTCTTCTTGAATTTGATCCAGCCACCTCTTTTTATACATCCAACTGGTTTCGTTACGGCACATTCCTTCCCAAGCACTGACAGTAAATTTGGTTTGGCTGCACCTGCTTCATACAATCAAACCACTTCTGTCTCTCTGTGCTCAGCCATTCCTGCATGATCACTTCCACTTGCAGATCTCCCTCTTGTGCCCCTTTTTGACCTTGTGTCACCTCGTCTTTTTTAAAGCAGACCTAAGACACATCATTTCTCAAGCTCGTAGCTGACTTACGTGTGTTTTCGTTATGACACAGCACTCCAGACTATAGGAGTTGGGCAGAAGGAATGTTTTCAACATAGTGTGTTTAGCTCCTAGACTGATTTCCTTACATTAGACAAATGCTGTTGCTAGACTAAAGAATTTGGAGTCTTTGGTTATCCTGTTCAGAACCTTGAGGTTGCCACCCCCATCAACAATGGGCAATAGAAACAAAACAAATGAGGCAGTGCTGCTGTTAAGACCATGAGGCTGGCGTTTGCTCTGATTTAGGTCTTCCTAAATAATTTCTGATAAATGCCACAGCCAACCACCTGCCCCATCCTCATGAAAACATCCCTACATATCCGATGTGTCTGTGTATTTGAGCTATTTATTTTTGATGTATTATAACAACAAATACTATATCTTTATCAGAGATCCCTGGATGGATGAATGAATGAATGAATGAATAATAAAAACCAAGAAATGTGAAATTACACACTGTTTTCTTCAATTGGCTACACACTGCAACCTATTCTGTATCACCACACATTCAATATTGTGTCATAATGTCTGGCACCATCAAGAGAATTGTCACAGTTGTTACGGTGATTGAAACACATTCTAGAGAAGTGACCATCCAGCTCCGTGATTTCCTTACACAGCTCCAGGTTAATGCCAGGAATGTTCCTTCAAGTGGGCCACATGTAATCTCTAATGACCTAGAAGTAGACAAAACATTTAACTCTAACTCTCTTTCCTACACAACAATGAGCAAAATTTGTACGTCTTGGTATGTTTCTCATTCAATGTCTGAGTTGCTAATTCTTTTGCAGTCTTACACACTTCGTGGTGGTGCATACATAGATGTGTGTGGCATGTCTACCGGTATAGTGCCAAGTGGTCTACACTACTGTCTCTGTTTATAGATCTGAGGAGACCTACAAAATGAAGCAAAGGGTTAACAGTTCACAAATAGTTCTGAGTAAGGTACAAGTCAAAATACATATTACTTACATTCTTACACCACATTTATTTTTCTCAGAGTGAACATGAAAGACACTGAAATGTCTATAATTACTATAATACCAATCCTAAAATTAATACTATTTTTTACATCTCTTTTCCCTACACAATACATATACCATTCTTATCTGAGATGCTTCTTTAAAAATTTGTTATTCAGTGATAGTTTATAAGTTACAGGCAATGCTTGCATAAAAAGTTTATATAGAAGCATTTTATTTCAAGATACATTCAAAATAGACAGTTTCTGAAAAATGTGCATGTCAGATTCAACTCAGCTAATAACTGTTTGTTTTAGGACACACATACCTAATTTGAGAGTCCTCCATTTCCTTCTTTCGTAGGAATATTTTCTCTTTTCTGAAAACTGTGTAATTAAAAAGTTATCTTTGTTCGATATTGTTGAATCGATGAATATTGAATCTTAAAATGTAATCCTTTCAAAAATACAATGTCACTATATTGCAGCTGAAAATTTTTCTGTTAAAAATGCGAGTTTTTCAAAAAATTCTTGCTGGACTTTGGTAAATCCTGAGGATAAAAGTGCCTATCCAAAATTCTGCTACATTAAGTAAAGCCTATCATTTATTCACTTTAAGGATATTTACCAATTGTTTGAGAAAATAGCTGCACTGCCTAAGGTTTGTACCTACTTCCTATATTTCCTGTCAATTTTTGTAATTGGTTGGGCCTACTATGGACCACATGAAATAACTTATATATTCTTTCTTTGCACCTTTCTTTCTTTCCAGCAATTTTTCATTATTTCCCTATGTTTTTCTCTTCTTTCTTCTGTCTGTATTCCACTTGTCTTTTACCTTGTTTTCTCCTGAAAGCCCTTGAAATCTTTTACTTTTGCTCTGAACCTTTCTCTTTCACCTATTTCTTCCTCCATTATTTTACATTTCCCTCAGGTCTGCTTTAACTTCTTTTATCCACATCAGTGATGTTCTTCTATGAAAGAAACTAAAAATTGTTTTGTTATCCTGTTTTCATCTAGCCTTTTTCATGTTCATCAAATGCAACTAGCACTTTCCTCACCTTATCTGATATACACTCTATTTTTCCATAAACTTTGTTATTACTTCTTAATTTCCATTTCCCATCGTCCATCATCATATTTTGGTCCCAAGACATTCCTGATTATTTTCCTTTCCTTCTTTTCTATTTTACCTGATTGTTTGGCTGTATTTAACAAAAGGCATTCTGATGCATAAAGGAATTCTGGTTTAGTGACAATATTGTAGTGCCGAAATTTTGCATTTATGGAAATAGATTTCCTGTTATACAGGCTTTTTGCTAGTTGAAAAGCCACCTCCATTTTCCTTGCCCTTGCTAAGTTAGCTTCTTTGTCATTATTTCACATAGATATTTAAATTTTGAAGCCTTTTTTATTCTACCATCATCAGTTTCCGTATATGTATTTCAGGGCCTCCTTCATATCTGTCATGTACTCTGATTTTTTTTTCTTTTTTTCCTTTGAAAGATATGTGCAGGCCTGCTTTTGAAGCTATCTTTGTAGGAGATTTATCTGTGGTGTTGTATCTATTGCAGATTCAGCAAAGATGGCAAGATCATCTGCAAAAGCCAGACAATAAAAACTCAGATTATCCCCTTTTCTCCAAATTGTGATTCTTCTAATTCCTTCTTTTCCTCCAATCCCTGATTACCTTTTCTAACACACAGTTGAACAGCATTGGGGACAGTCCATCTCCATATCTTACGCCAGTTTTGATCACAAAAGCTTCGGAGAATTTAATTTTGCCTTTTGTATTTGTTAGCGTGTGTTTGTTGTCAATTCCAAACTCTTTTAAGATGATGAATAATGTTTTTCCATCAATTGAATCATATGCATTTTTGAAGTCTACAAATGTTATATAAACTCTTTTAGATCTCATTCTTTTATGCCTGATTACGAATTTCAGATTTAAAATTTGTTCCAAACAGGATTGTCCTTTCCTAAACCCTCCTTAGTACTCTCCTAGTTGCCGACGCAGTTGGCTTTCCAACGTGTTTTGTAATGCTTTTGAAAGAATTTTGTAAGTCACTGGAAGGAGGTATAGTCCTCTGCAGTTGTTGGGGTCAGTTTTATCTCCTTTTTGTGGATTGGGTGAATTAATGCTGTTTTACAATCTTCTCATGGAACTTATGTTCCCAGATTTTTTGAAAGATCCCATGTAGCTTCTTGACTGCTCCTGAACCTGAAATTTTCCACACTTCATCAGTTACTGAATCTTCCCTGGGTGGTTTGGAGTTTTGCGAGTGTATACTGGATTTTGTTCTGGAAAATTTCCTCTTGGTTCCTCACAACTTAGCAGCTTATTCAGACAGCTTGCTAATATTTCAGTTTTTTTTGTTGCTTATGGGTAATTTTCCGTGTTCATTCTTGAAGCACAGAGTAGGTGGTTGATACATTTGGATGCTTTGTTTAAAAATTTTATGGAAGTTTCTAGTACTGTTCTTTTGGAAGTCTTCTGAAAGTAGTGATAGCTGGTTTCTTTCAAACTTCCTTTTGACTTCTCTTATCATTTTTGATAACTTTTTTGTTTAAAGCTGATAAAGTCTTCACTTCTTTTTGTGGAGTACAATTTCTGCCAGACTTGTTTTCTAAGCAATAATGCTTTTTCACACTGTTCATGCGCTTGTTGTATCTTTTGAGTTGTGCTATAGCAAGGGCTGTTTTGAATAATTTTGTTTTAATGCTCTCGCTGTCTTCTGAGTCAATATTTAGCTATTCCTGAAATTCTTTTTTCTTTCCTTTCAAAGTTTCCATATGTATTTCATGAACCATATGTTCTTGTCTTAGAATCCTTGTTTGTGGAATAAATTGCATTTTTATTGTGGTGAAATAGTGATCTGTTCCAATATTTACACCTTTTCTAACTTTTACACTCATGATTTATTTTTGATCATTAAAAAATGTAGTTACATGGTCAATCAGCAATTCTCCTAGGTCTGTGTTAGGTGATTTCAAAATTTTCTGTTTCTTCGGCAGTTTCTTAAAATTTGTAAACATTAATTTGAGGTTGAAGCCTCTGCATAGTTCCATTAGTCTTTCCCAATTTTAATTTGTTCTTCTGAGTGCTGAATAGTCTCTAACAGTTTTTCTGAACTTCCTTCTTTTCCAATCTGCCCACTGGGTTCTGTCTATGTAGTCATCCACAACACACTTGGATTTCATAAAGTTTGTGCAAGATGGGTCCCAAAACAACTCACACAGTTGCACAAACAAATGCACTTGGACATCTGCAACAAAACATTTGTATTGCTATGGTAACGAAGGGGATAATTTCTTAGACAGGATCATTACTGGTGACGGAACATGGATCTATTATTATGAGCCAGAGAGTAAACGGCAGAGTATCGAATGGAAACAATCAAATTTGCTTTGCAAGAAAAATTTCAAGACCCGACCGTCCTCAGGAAAACTGATGCTTATGGTTTTTTGGGACACACAAGGTCCAGAACTGGAACATTATAGGGAAAGGGGTACAACAATAAATAGTGTACATTACAGTGAGATGCTATCACTTGTTTGCCTTGGATGAAGCAGTGAAAGAAGTGGTGCACTCCTGGCTTGCAGCTCAACCAAGAACCTTCTTTTATGACATCAGGAAGCTTGTACAACAGTGGACCAAGTGTGTTGAAACGCAAGGTGACTATTTCAAAAAATGATATTCTTGTAAGTTTTCTATTTGATTACAATAAAATTTTATAACTACTTTTTGGATAATAATTGACTTACCCTCATATAAAGTTCATCACCAATCGCATGCTGCCGAGTTACAGTCCACGTGCAGCATTCAGAGACTAGACTGTTTAGTCAGTTCACACTGAGCTACTACAAAACACAGTCAAACGGCAGATATGGCCAATGAATTACTAGCAACTGTTAAATTTTGTTACACTCGTCAAAAGTGAATTTTACTATGTAAAAACTAATCGGCACGAATTTGGACAGTGAAAATAAATAAGAATAAACTTAGAAGTTCTGCTTTGACAGTGTTGTGTAAAATTATATAAAATTTACTCAAAGCATCTAGCAAACATAAACTGTACTCCAAGAGAAGATGACGACTTATAAGGCATCCATCTGCAAGACCAGTAAACTTAATCATCTTGTAAGACAGTTTTATGGTGTAGACCAGGACTTCACATCGCTGTGGCCCCAGGTGCCATGGTGCCATGATATGACTGATATCCTGACACCTCTCAAAAGAAAATTTTTACTCCAACCATTTATAATATTAAATAAAATTTCAGAACTAACCTGTTTTTTGTAAACTCATAGTTGTAGTCGTTATTTCTATGAACAAAAATTAGACATCATTTTTTGAGAATTGGAGACAGAGTCACTTTAATACCAACAAAACTTTGCCACAAACAATAAGTTTGCTTTTTTTGAATTTTGTTGTTAGTATCTAAGCAATGTTTTTGGCACCATCCAGCATATTTTTAGAGCTTGTAAGTGTAGATTTAGTTACATTTCTTGTGTGTGATCAGTTATTCTTGTGTGTGTGAAAGCCAAAAAACTTAGTTTTATCCATGATTGTTTTGTCAAATTCAGAGGAGAACCTATGTGTTTATTGTGTAATAGTAGAGTATGTATTCCCAAGGAGCATAAAGCACAACATTCTTTTTCAAGCAATTGCACAAACTGTAATTGTGACTTTTCTGTTAATTCTGGATTATTAAAACATGAAGTCAGTGACTTATGCTTACAAAGCCAGCTCAGCATAATGGTAATGTGACAATGGCCTCTTACAAAGTCTGTTATGTTTTAGGGAAAAGGAAAAAACCTTTTATTGAAGGGGAAGAAGTTATATCAGGTTCTGAGCATGGTGACATAAAAATTCTGCATGCAGAATGTAAGGTGACTTGGTAGAAGTCTTCTGAATGAGATACAAGTTTTTATGAAAACATCTTCTTGACAATACTATCAAGAACTTGGGATACCATGGCTTTTAGTTTAGGTTTCTTGGCAGATATCACCTCAAAATTAAATGAAAAAATTTCCAATTGCAAGGGAAAAATCACATTTCAGAAACGCAGAAATTATTTTGTACAGGAAACTAAAATTATGGAATCAACATTTACGAGGGGCGTGTGAAAAGTCCGTGCAAAAATAAAAACTACTTACATGTTTGGGGTAAACCTTTTTTATTTTTCAACATAGTCTCCTTTCAGACTTATACACTTCATCCAATGCTGTTCTAATTTGTTGATAGGAATTGTCCGAGTTTGCAAAATAGCTATTAGTTGATGCAATCATCTCCTCATTTGAATAAATTCTTCGTCCTGCCAGCCATTTCTTCAAATTGGGGAACAAATAGTAGTCCGAGGGAGCCAAGTCTAGAGAATAGGGAGGATGTGAAATGAGTAGCAATCTTATTTCCATTAATTTTGTGACCACAACTGCTGAAGTGTGTGCTAGAGCATTGTCGTGATGAAAAAGGCCTTTTTTGCGGTCCAATCACCGGCATTTTTCTTGCAACTCTGTTTTTAAAATGGTCCAATAATGATTAATAATATTCACCTGTAATAGTTTTACCCTTTTCCAGATAGTCGATGAGGATTATCCCTTGTGAATCCCAAAAGACAGTCGCCATAATCTTTCTGGCTGAAGGAATGGGCTTCGCCTTTCTTGGTGCAAATTCTCCCTTGGTAACACATTGTTTAGATTTTTGTTTGGGCTCAGCAGTATAGTAATGTATCAATGCTTCATCCACAGTGACGAAACAGTGCTTAAAGTCCTGCGGATTCTTCCTGAACAGCTGAAAACCATCCTTGCAACATTCACATGATTTCGTTTTTGGTCAAGCGTGAGCAATCGCGGAATCCATCTTGCGGATAGCTTTCTCGTGGCCAAATATTTATACAAAATATTATGTACCCATTCATTCAAGATGCCCACAGCACTATCAATCTCACGCACCTTAACTCTTCTGTCATCCATCACCATATCATGGATTTTATCAATGATTTCTGGAGTCGTAACCTCCACGGGGTGTCCAGAATGTTCAGCATCACTTGTGCCCATATGGCCACTCCAAAAATTTTGAAACCACTTACAAACTGTTCTAATCGAAGGTGCAGAGTCACCGTAATGTTTATCAAGCTTCTCTTTAGTCTCCTGAGGCGTTTCGCCTTTCATAAAGTAATGTTTAATCAACACACATTTTTTGACAATCACTCTACTTCCTTGATTCACACGAATGCCAAACACAAAGAAATAGACCTATGTGGCTGAAACTTGGTGTACATTCTTTCCAAAGATGCTACTAACTAAACATGACCTTGATACATGCTGGTGGTGCCAACTCTCAGACTCTGGACGGACTTTTCAAACACCCCCCATAAAAAGAAATTCCGTATCACACTTTCCAGCTTTGAATTCAATTATGGAAACTGTAAGAGTCAGCAAATGATATTATCAATCTTTTGTCAAGTACTTTGAAATCCTAGTCACAGAATTTAGTAACAGGGTTAGCCAGTTTCAACATTTGAATCAGTGATTATGTTTATCAGTAATCCATTCATTTCAGTTGGCACTGGAAGATAGGATTCGTGAGACCTTCAAAACTTGGAATATTGAATATCGAAGTCTTCCTGAAGATATACAGGGTGATCTATTGATAGCAACCAGGCCAAATATCTCGTGAAATAAGCATCAACCGAAAAAACTGCAAAGAACGAAACTCGTCTAGCTTGAAGGGGGAAACCAGATGGCGCTATGGTTGACCCACTAGATGGCACTGCCATAGGTCAAACGGATATCAACTGTGTTTTTTTAAATAGGAAACCACATTTTTATTACATATTCATGTAGTACGTAAAGAAATATGAATGTTTTAGTTGGACCACTTTTTTCGCTTTGTGATAGATGGCACTGTAATAGTCACAAACATATAAGTACATAGTATCATGCAACATTCCGCCACTGCGGACGGTATTTGCTTCGTGATACATTACCCATGTTAAAATGGACCATTTACCAACTGCGGAAAAGGTCGATATCATGTTGATGTATGGCTATTTTGATAAAAATACCCAACAGACGTGTGCTATGTAAGCTGCTCGGTATTCCGGACGACATCATCCAAGTGTCCGGACCATTCTCCAGATAGTTACATTATTTAAGAAACAGGAAGTGTTCAGCCACCTGTGAAATGTCAACCACAACCAGCAACATATGATGATGCCCAGGAAGGTGTTTTAGCTGCTGTCGCAGCTAATCCCCACATCAATAGCAGACAAATTGCACAAGAATCAGGAATCTCAAAAACATCGGTGTTGAGGATGCTACATCAACATCGATTGCAGCCGTACCATATTTCTATGCACCAGGAATTGCATGTCAATGACTTTGAAGTCATGTACAGTTCTGCCACTGGGCACAAGAGAAATTACGGGATAATGACAGATTTTTTGCACGTGTTCTATTTAGCGACAAAGCGTCATTCACTAACAGCAGTAATGTAAACCGGCATAATATGCACTATTGGGCAATGGAAAATCCACGATGGCTGTGACAACTGAAACATCAGCAACTTTGGTGGGTTAATGTATGGTGCAGCATTATGGGAGGAAGGATAATTGGCCCCCATTTTATCGACGGCAATCTAAATGGTGCAATGTATGCTGATTTCTACATAATGTTCTACCGATGTTGCTACAAGATGTTTCACTGCATGACAGAATAGCGATGTACTTCCAACATGATGGATGTCCGGCACATAGCTCGCGTGCAGTTGAAGCGGTATTGAATAGCATATTTCATGACAGGTGGATTGGTCATCGAAGCACCATACCGTGGCCTGCACGTTCACCGGATCTGACATCCCTGGATTTCTTTCTGTGGAGAAAGTTGAAGGACATTTGCTATTGTGCTCCACCAACAACACCTGACATTATGCATCAGCGCACTGTCAATGCATGTGCAAACATTACAGAAGGCGAACTACTCACTGTTAAAAAGGAATATCGTCACACATATTGCCAAATGCATTGAAGTTGACGGACATCATTTTGAGCATTTATCGCAATAATGTGGTATTTACAGGTAATCACGCTGTAACAGCATGTGTTCTTAGAAATGATAAATTCACAAAGGTACATCTATCATCACATTGGAACAACTGAAATAAAATGTTCAAATGTAGCTGTGTTCTGTATTTTAATTTAAAAAACCTACCTGTTACCAACATTCATCTAAAATTGTGAGCCATATGTTTGTGACTATTACAGCGTCATCTATTGCAAAGCAAAAAAAGTAGTCCAACTAAAACATTCATATTTCTTTACCTTCTCTCTCTCTCTCTCTCTCTCTCTCTCTCTCTCTCTCTGTGTGTGTGTGTGTGTGTGTGTGTGTGTGTGTGTGTGTGTGTGTGTGTGTGTGTGTGTGTTGGGGCTTATGGGCACTCAACATCGAGGAAAACGTAGCAACAAGAATGCCACAGTAAACTGTCATTGGCTGGCCACTTACATAAAATATGGGCGAGCTTGTCACACATTGAGCAAATTGAGATCCTCTCCGTAAAATCTTTGTGAAAACATTTGACATGCCACAGAAATTTAAAACTTTAACCGCATTCATCCGAGTGTTGCCTAAAAGAGATGGCAGGTCCGCTGGCAAGTCAGCCACGGCCCACTGGTCAGAAAATAAAACGCAATCCAATAAAACGTGGCGCACAGTGACCTGGACGCCACAAGCACCACACATTGGAGGGTCCTCCCGTCGGAGCAGGAAGCCATGCGTCATAGGGCTGTGGCCTACCCGACCTCGTCCCATCGACAGGGCTGAAAGGAAGTACACCACATGAATATGTAATAAAAAATGGGGGTTCCTATAAAAAAAACCACAATTGATATCCATTTGACCTATGGCAGCGACATCTAGAGGGCCAACCGTAGCGCCATCTGGTTTCCCCCTTCAAGCTAGACAAGTTTTGTTCTTTGTAGTTTTTTTGTTTGACGCTTATTTCGTGAGATATTTGGCCCAGTCACGATCAATGGACCACCCTGTATGATTGAAATCATGTTTTGCTCTACTCTATTGGACAGAATAAGTATCCCTTGATAGATAGTGGTGTTTCAGAAACTAATTCTTGTTGTTGTTCAAGTTATCTTTGTGAAGTCACAGTTTCATCTATGAGCATCATCAGGAATAAATACTGACCTAGCATGACCGACTCACATCTATATGATGCATTTAAAACAGCTTGTTCCAGCTACACACTTGATTTTCCTGAACTTACAGTGAACACGGAGCACAAAACTTCATCTTAACTGTATAAGTTGTAAATGTAAGCAATTTTAATAATAATTTTTCAAAATATTTTTACAGCATTACATTTTGTAGTAGTGGTAGTAATAACAGTTATACTAGAATAGTTATTGTGGTGGCAGTGGTGTGTGCATGAGAAATATAAATATAAATAAGAAAGTTGGGCAGCACTAGTCTAGGTAATTGGATAGTACTCATAAATAGTGTTTTTCAAAGTAGCCTTCCCTTTCAAATCTTGGGCCTCTTCATTTTCTTCTCTGGATGTCATGAGTGAGAAGTAGAATTAAATTATTAGCATGCTGTTGCTGCATTTACTTTATAAATATCAAGTGAATTTAGTACACACAAGTATAACACGCAAAAAAAAAAAAAAAAAAAAAAAAAAAAAAAAAAAAAAAAAATCTACATCCACAAAAAACAGTGCAACACAAAGTGCTGTGGTGTTGGGTGTACTGTGGTGATAGGTAATGCTGCAGAGGTGTGAGGTGCTGATGCTTACCACTACATCTTTTTGCCAATAAACGATGATTTCAGCTAAAACTTAAAAAGAAAGTCGCATGTAAAAGTACAGATATTGTATGGTATGTTATTTTAATTTTTGCATGTGTTGAGCTATATCGTACGACAGTACTGGGCACTATGCACTGTAAAAATTCGCTGAGAATGATGATAATATTTATATAGTTGGTGTTGGTGTTGTCCGCCGATTTTTGATTAAAAAAAAAAAAAAAAGAGTTAGTTCAGATTGAATAGTTAGCTTCAACCCCATATGCTATAGCACGAAAATATATATATTTGTTATACTCAACACTCAGCTTAAATTGAGTGGCCCCGCCGACCGAAGTGGCCGTGCGGTTAAAGGCGCTGCAGTCTGGAACCGCAAGACCGCTACGGTCGCAGGTTCGAATCCTGCCTCGGGCATGGATGTTTGTGATGTCCTTAGGTTCTAGTTCTAAGTTCTAGGGGACTAATGACCTCAGCAGTTGAGTCCCATAGTGCTCAGAGCCATTTGAACCATTTGAGTGGCCCCAGAGATGTGGTTGGTCTCAATGTTTGGCTATGTTTTTTGTCATAGGGTGCCAGCTCACACCTGGTGTAAACTCAATTTTCAAGCTGAAATAATACATTAAAAAAAAACAATGCAGGCAGGTATTGCATTGAAATTTAAAATATTGAGTCACCCATGTTGATTCATAATTTGAAAAAGTAGTTTATTTCTATTTTTCCATGAACAGTCTTCAATATATTGACTAAACACTTGAAATGCAATCTGAGGGGCTGTTATGAAAGTGTGGCCATTAATAGCTGATGCTACTCCACTTCACTATAAAATTCATATGTCATGATCATTGCACTCGACAGTCTGTTCGTAGTTCTCAAAATACACTGTTGTTCTGCTGTCCTAAACCACTACATTGTACTCAAGTTGATCGTTTTCGAACATCGCTACATACATACTTGTCTCCAATTGTGGCTACCAACCCAATACTACCCCCCAGATGGGCAGCACGTCCAGCTCTTAGTGTCACTCAAACTCAACTCCCCCACAAAGGTGGCCACCCTATACACCCTCGAAATGACAGCCTAACTCAAAACAATGTTTGACAAAAAAATTACAAGTATTCTAAAACTAAACACAAAAACACATATGGTATACATTGAAAAATTTGGAAATTTTCTGGGCAATAACAGTTTAAAATCAATATTTTTTGTATCTGCCACCACTTTTCCACAAATAATGAGGTTCTTGTGGCATGATTTTGCTTTTCCCGGATTTTTGATACTAAATATAAATAAATAAATAAATAAAGATGATGTGACTTACCAAACGAAAGCGCTGGCACACAAACAAACACAAACATACACACAAAATTCAAGCTTTCGCAACAAACTGTTGCCTCATCAGGAAAGAGAGAAGGAGAGGGAAAGACGAAAGGATGTGGGTTTTAAGGGAGAGGGTAAGGAGTCATTCCAATCCCGGGAGCGGAAAGACTTACCTTAGGGGGAAAAAAGGATGGGTATACACTCGCGCACACACACACACACACACACACACACACACACACACACACACACACACACACACACATATACAGACACAAGAAAGAGGTTCCTACTCAATAGTCTGAAGATGACCACAGTAGTGGTCGAAACCGGTCACCTTGATAAATAAATCGTGATCAAGACTGTTTTTAATAGTAAATAACTTTTAAACTATTATATATTTTTGTGGCACATCTAGATAATTTAGCTTTTCATATTAACCAAACCCAATTTGCACCCTCAGAAATGAGATAATACACAAAAGTAAACTCTACATATGATAGCAGAAAAATTGAAAGGAACAAGTCCCTATAGCATCTTATGCAGCAGCACTTCCTACCCTAACTTAACTAAACTTACGCTAAATACATTTATTCATCAGCATTTCTATGTTGCTGATATGACTGGCAAAATGTTGTAGGTAAAAAAAACAAACAAATCAAAGGTGGACCAGCAAGTTTTCTTAAAGTCCTCTAAATATAGTCCTTTTTTTTATCCATCTTATTATTTCAATTGCAAAAAGGTGGAATTTAAGGAGATGGGACCTGGATAAACTGAAAGAACCAGAGGTTGTACAGAGTTTCAGGGAGAGCATAAGGGAACAATTGACAGGAATGGGGGAAAGAAATACAGTAGAAGAGGAATGGGTCGCTTTGAGGGATGAAATAGTGAAGGCAGCGGAGGATCAAATAGGTAAAAAGACGAGGGCTGGTAGAAACCCTTGGGTAACAGAAGAAATATTGAATTTAATTGATGAAAGGAGAAAATATAAAAATGCAGTAAATGAAGCAGGCAAAAAGGAATACAAACGTCTCAAAAATGAGATCGACAGGAAGTGCAAAGTGGCTAAGCAGGGATGGCTAGAGGACAAATGTAAGGATGTAGAGGCCTATATCACTAGGGGTAAGACAGATACTGCCTACAGGAAAATTAAAGAGACCTTTGGAGATAAGAGAACGACTTGTATGAATATCAAGAGCTCAGATGGAAACCCAGTTCTAAGCAAAGAAGGGAAAGCAGAAAGGTGGAAGGAGTATATAGAGGGTCTATACAAGGGCGATGTACTAGGGGGCAATATTATGGAAATAGAAGAGGATGTAGATGAAGATGAAATGGGAGATATGATACTGCGTGAAGAGTTTGACAGAGTACTGAAAGACCTGAGTCGAAACAAGGCCCCCGGAGTAGACAACATTCCATTGGAACTACTGACGGCCTTGGGAGAGCCAGTCCTGACAAAGCTCTACCATGTGGTGAGCAAGATGTATGAGACAGGCGAAGTACCCTCAGACTTCAAGAAGAATATAATAATTCCAATCCCAAAGAAAGCAGGTGTTGACAGATGTGAAAGTTACCGAACTATCAGTTTAATAAGTCACAGCTGCAAAATACTAACACGAATTCTTTACAGACGAATGGAAAAACTAGTAGAAGCCAACCTCGGGGAAGATCAGTTTGGATTCCGTAGAAACACTGGAACACAAGAGGCGATATGACCTTACGACTTATCTTAGAAGAAAGATTAAGGAAAGGCAAAACTACGTTTCTAGCATTTGTAGACTTAGAGAAAGCTTTTGACAATGTTGACTGGAATACTCTCTTTCAAATTCTAAAGGTGGCAGGGGTAAAATACAGGGAGCGAAAGGCTATTTACAATTTGTACAGAAACCAGATGGCAGTTATAAGAGTTGAGGAACATGAAAGGGAAGCAGTGGTTGGGAAGGGAGTAAGACAGGGTTGTAGCCTCTCCCCGATGTTGTTCAATCTGTATATTGAGCAAGCAGTAAAGGAAACAAAAGAAAAATTCGGACTAGGTATTAAAATTCATGGAGAAGAAATAAAAATTTTGGGGTTCGCCGATGACATTGTAATTCTGTCAAAGACAGCAAAGGACTTGGAAGAGCAGTTGAACGGAATGGACAGTGTCTTGAAAGGAGGGTATAAGATGAACATCAACAAAAGCAAAACTAGGATAATGGAATGTAGTCTAATTAAGTCAGGTGATGCTGAGGGAATTAGATTAGGAAATGAGACACTTAAAGCAGTAAAGGAGTTTTGCTATTTGGGGAGCAAAATAACTGATGATGGTCGAAGTAGAGAGGATATAAAATGTAGGCTGGCAATGGCAAGGAAACCATTTCTGAAGAAGAGAAATTTGTTAACATCCAGTATTGATTAAAGTGTCAGGAAGTCATTTCTGAAAGTATTTGTATGGAGTGTAGCCGTGTATGGAAGTGAAACATGGACGATAAATAGTTTGGACAAGAAGAGAATAGAAGCTTTTGAAATGTGGTGCTACAGAAGAATGCTGAAGATTAGATGGGTAGATCACATAACTAATGAGGAAGTATTGAATAGGATTGGGGAGAAGAGAAGTTTGTGGCACAACTTGACCAGAAGAAGGGATCGGTTGGTAGGACATGTTCTGAGGCATCAAGGGATCACCAATTTAGTATTGGAGGTTAGCGTGGAGGCTAAAAATCGTAGAGGGAGACCAAGAGATGAATACACTAAGCAGATTCAGAAGGATGTAGGTTGCAGTAGGTACTGGGAGATGAAAAAGCTTGCACAGGATAGAGTAGCATGGAGAGCTGCATCAAACCAGTCTCAGGACTGAAGACCACAACAACAACAACAATTATTTCAATACACTGTGTTTCTTAGCAGAAATTACACAGCACATACAGTAAGGTAAGCACTACACCTTTTGCTGTCTCCTGTGGCGTGCCTCTGACCTGCATCAGTGCTGCAGCTCAGACTGCAGGCGCCGTTTCTCAAGTTCTCCTGCCAGTCAGCTAACCTCATTCTACCAGGAACAAACAAAATTCACCCAATCAATTTCCTATCAGCAAAGGAGTCTGGGTACCAAGAACTGGTCGGATGTAAGCCCACCCCCTCTGCTATCCAGACTTGATACAGTTAAAGTCAAATTTTGGAGTGAAACCTGACACAGACATACAGATAGTAGCGTTACCAAGAAATACGTGCTGCCTACAGACTTTTCTTTGATCGCAACAGAAATGACCCAAATCATTGCAACTGTACAACATTGAAAGAAGGTGTCTCTAACCAAAGTGAACCCAAGAAAATATGTGCCCAGAATAGTACTAAAAAATTTATTGTATGATGGGTTCCATGCTAGGTTCCAGCAACAGTCCTGTCTCTAGTTTTAACCCAAACAATAATCGAAGTGCTGCTCAATGATGAATGAAAATTACAGCACTGCAAACTGAATAACATCAAATATACAAGTACCCCATGGCACATCATAATTCACAAATCACCCTATATTCCCCTGAAACTAAGTAATCCTAAACATATACAATTTGTTTTTATTTTTTTATATCTCCAAAATATAAACATTTCTTCAATGAACAAAAGTTTCATATCAGTGCACACTCTGCTGCACAGTGAAAATTTAATTTTGAATACATGAACACATTATATGTATACAATTCAATCCCATATTCTCATCAGTCAATCCCATGCTAAACTATCTCCATCCCCACACACACACAAAAAAAAAAAAAGTTGTGTGACCAAATCACAGTCACCACTCATGAAAAATTGAATCAATATTCATCCCCTTTATACCATTTGCTTTACTCCTTATCTCTTTCTCAACCTCCATCTCGTCCATTGTGCACTGTGCTATATGCAGACTAGTCACCAATTCTTCGTCATTGAATGCATTTTTGAATTTAACCCTTTTTCTTCCTTCAACATTATAAACAATAAGAAAAATGCCACTCAATGTCCCTCTCTCACATTCACATCCTATCATGTACATATAAGTGATGTACAGTGACTACGACTGTTGTAGACTGTATCACTAGTCATTATGAGAGCATTAGCTGTGTCAACCAGCTGTTCCACAACATCAGGTACCACTATACTTTTACCAAAATAAACATGAAAACCACACGGCCATCCAGAAAACTCTTAAAGCTAAACACATATGTAAATAGTGTACAGGAAGGAGAAGAACTTCACTAACATACACATGATAAATCATCCTCAGTATATAAGCACCATTGAGTAAACGCCTATTCTTACTATTAAAAAAAAAGGATTCAACCCCATTACAGTGGCTGTTTGTACAGTTGGAGCTCAGTTACATTCCTGAGTCCCAATGGTTTATGTGACTTAGGATACTCCAACATGTAAGCATTTGGGTGAGGGCAGCTTACCACAACAAATGGGCCATGGTACAATTCAAAAAACCTTTTTGATCTCAGCATCTAAATCCTTTGACTGTTCCTTTGTCTTTACTAATACTATGTCACCCACCTTGCACTTTGTAGACTTGTATCTTAAATCATGCCTATGTTTTATCTGTAAGGCCCTTTTTGCCAGTTGTCCAGTAATTAGCTTCTGTCTCGCTTGTTCAGAGATAGATGTGCCTGGCAGACAGCTCAGTGTCTCAGCTATCAGGTTGGCTGCCTTTTTATTCCACATTACATCATGAGTTCAACCCAGTGGCACTGCTATTCACACTGTTAAAGGCATCTGCCAAAACCCAGTCATCAAATCCATAGTTGTTAATAGTTTTACATTTTTGAATCCTAAAATCAATTCATTCATGTTCTCAGGGTGGTCGGTTTCCCTTACAGTTATTTTGTTCAACCTCCTAGCATCTAGAACCAAGCACACCAATTTGTCCTCCTCCTTGACTACTACTACTGGGTTGCAATATTCACTCCTGCACTGTTTCACAATTCCCCAATCTCACATTAGCTGTAGTTCTTCTCTAACTGCCTCTCTCTCTGCCAGTGCTATAGAGTATGGCCTGACTTGAATGGGTTCACCCTGAGTGAATACTCAAAATCAGTCACCTTCCCTGTTTTTTTCAGAAAACACATCCTTGTTTTTACTCAATAGTTTATATAATTCTGCCTTCTCATCCTCAGAAATCCACTTTATACCATTTGCTTTACTCCTTATCTCTTTCTCAACCTCCATCTCATCCATTGTGCACTGTGCTATATGCAGACTAGTCACCAATTCTTCATAATTGAATGCATTTTTGAATTTAACCCTTTTTCTTCCTTCAACATTATTCAGTTCCACCATCTGGTCCTTACAATTTATGTATGCCTCATATTTACTCAGGAAATCAATCCCCAACACCAGATTCATACTTAAATTTGGGACCACCAAAAATGAGTGACTCAATACTTCACCTCCAATGTTTACATCTAGAACTGCTTCCTTTTCACTGGTTTACTGAAAGTTCCTGTAGCATTTTTAAATCTCACCCCTGTGACTGGAAATTCCACTGTTTCCCTGTTCTTAATATGATCATAAAAGCTCTATGCCACCCCAGACACAGAACTTGCAATATCCGCCAAATCAATTCCACAGACCCCTGCCACACGAATATCTATTATCAGCTAAAATCATGCTTCAATTGCTGGCCGAAGTGGCCGTGCGGTTAAAGGCGCTGCAGTCTGGAACCGCACGACCGCTATGGTCGCAGGTTCGAATTCTGTCTCGGGCATGGATGTTTGTGCTGTCTTTAGGTTAGTTAGGTTTAACTAGTTCTAAGTTCTAGGGGACTAATGACCTCAGCAGTTGAGTCCCATAGTACTCAGAGCCATTTGAACCATGCTTCAATTCTGTTTTGGACAACAACTCCTCCTCTATCTCATGTATGCAATCTTAAGTCATGGTGCACACTGGCTCTTCACTAAAAGATTCAGTATCCTTATCCCCTGAAAATATTAAATCAAAGGCTTCTTTAATTCCAGAGTTTCCTATACTCAACCCCCCTAGCTTTCTAGCAACTCTATATTTTTCTTCCTGCCAGGTCTCTGGTATCAACTGATGGTACAACTTTGCAGAATTAACCCAGTCATCAGCATCATAACCACACTCATCTTTCCCCATCTGTTGACTAATTAGCTCCTCATCATCATTATACACTATGAAATGTTGGATTTCATCAACATCCTCAACATTTGTATCATTATTCACAGTATTATTATCACCTATACCATCTTTTCCAATCAGAAGTATATATACTTCATCCAATGATTTATCATCTTTATCCCCATTAACTATTTCCTTGTAAGCATATATACAACATCACTTTCCCTGCATAAATTCCTGATTTGCCTGGCATAATCATGCTTGCTAAACCCCCAATTCTCAGGTGCCCACTTCTGAAACCATTTTGCCCTGGCTATCCAATCATCAGAATCAAAATCATTCTCTGCCTTATTCTCCCATGCTTCCTTGGAAAAATGTGTCTGCCCAGCTTCTTCGATCATACCATTAGCAACAGGCATAAACTTACTTGAATCAACAGAATCCCTCACAGTTTCAACCACAATATCAACACCTGCAGCTACATTCTGCACATTAAAAACTTCACCTACAACTACTACTCATTCATTGGTTACAGGAACTGTGGCCTGCTCACTGGTACATTCCATATCATTACTGGAATGAGTGCCTCCACATAACTTAACATGTTCTGCAGCCTTGTGCCACATATTGACATCATTACCCATGACAACATCTGATTCAGAATCTACTGCCTGCTCACTCTTTAATACATTCACATTGCTGGAGCACATACCTTCCTTATATCTCCATCTACAACATTTGAGTAAGGCACTGTACATAATTTATACCTCTTACCACTGATGAAAGTTCCATTGCATTCAACATATTGCCAATTCAGCTGTCATTTACATATACACACTCAACATCACCATACATTTTCTCCCAGGGAATTCACAGCTGATAAATGCTCATTACTTAGCATAATTGCCAAGCCAATACTATTTGAATCATTATCCCCCACATTTTGATCTCTTTTATTTAACCAACCCCCAACATTTATTTCTCCCACCTGATTACTACTTTTGTTATTATTTTTACTTCTAAAAGCCCTCCTCTTATCATCCTGATTAAACCAACTTCCAAATATCTCATCATTATCCATAATTGCCTTCATTCCACAAATCCTTTCTTCCCTCATTTGTTTATTTTTATCATGAGCAACAAACCCCCTGTTAGTTTGCCTATAATTCTTATTCCATACTTTCTCTTCCCTTGTTCCACTGCCTTTGCCTAAAACTCTTAAAAGATCCACCATTATTTCTCCCACAAATATTTTTCCATCTCATGGTCCTATTTCCTGCATGATTCATTGTCCCAAATTGGACCTTGTTTGGAACAAATCTCAGTTCAAAGAATTTTGTCCCTGTGGTCCCCTTGCACTAATTTCTCGTCTCCCATCTCTCTGTTCCTGCATTGGCCTTTGATCGCTCCTGTTTCTATTTCCCCATGCACCTCTCTGGTAGCTGACATCATCATTAAATATTTCCCTGTTATCCCTCCTAGTTTCATTTTGAGTTCTGTCTCTATTTTCTCTCCAATTACCATTCTGATTCCCTTCCCTGCTTGAATTATGGTGGTTATTACCCCAACTCACACAATTTCTTCGTCTCCATTATTCTTCTGATTATTCCCTGAATTATTACACCCTGAATTTGGCTTATAGCACATTGCCTGGTCCATCCTCTCAATAAAATCCAAGAAATTTTCTGTAAAATCTGTTGGGCAATGTATCAATTCCCACTATACATTTTCGGGTAACCTTCTCCTTAGAATAGAAATCTCACTCAGAATTCCCAGTGGCCTATCCAAATGTACCAACCTTCTTAATTCCTCCTGACAAAATTCTCTCGTAGTTTGCCTACCTCCTCTGTAAACTGGCCCATTCAAAAAATAATTCTGTAATCCGCATTGTTTTGCTTGGCTACAGTACCTATTTAGAAACATCTGTCCAGATACACTATATGATTTAAATTGTTCACTACATTTATTTGTCCATGCCTAAGCAGAACACTCCAACAATCTTTTTACCAGTTTATTTTGCTGTTGTCACTCGTACCATGAATAAAACAATCCTTGCATGCTGCCAGAAAATTTATAGCATTGTACTTGCTTTCCCCTGAAAGTCTTCCCACTGGGTACTTGTACCATAGGCCAGCCCATACTTCCATTACTACATTACTTAATCTACTGTTAACTTTGGCAATTTCTACACTATTCTTTAAAGTAACAGCAGCCACATTTTCAATTTCCTTCCATAGATCGCTAGCTGTCCCTGACAGTTGAACTATTAATGAAGTTCTGTTTTTATAACAACTAGCCACAATCTTCTGATCCACATCAATCATAGCCAGCCTTGTCTCGTCTCTCCTTGTGTCACACAACTGTGAAACACCCGCTAAACCTGCAGGGCAGAACAGGTGATTAGGATCGTGGAAAGGGCCAAATAAGGTGTCGGTCAGGTTCACTCAAATTTTAATTTAATAACACCTTTAAACCAAATCGGCACATAGTCGAACCTTTAGAACTACGAGTTTAAAAAAGGCAATTATTTCACAGCTGAGGGCTTCCAAAGAAGAAATCTTAAAAGTCAACAAAATAAAAATGCAATTAAAATAGCAAATAAATAATTAAAATACATATGGTATCACAGTTAGGCTGGAAAGCCTCAAGGTAAAAGTAGATAGAACAAACATATGCAAGGTGCAATACAAGTGGCTGAGGGCCACAATTAAATTTTAAAATGTATTTCCATAATCTTTTAAGGCAGAAGGCTGCAATGTTTTTGCTTAAAGGGTAATTTCAAGAATGAGGTTTTAAGCAACTTAAGGTCCACAATTGATGTTTCAAAATTCAAAATACATAAAGTCCAGTAAAAACAATTTTTTTTAAAATCATTGGCGATGATAGATTATTAACAGAGAATTAAACACTGGTGAGAGGGACAATAAAGAAAACGGCACTCAGAAGCCTCCAGGGAGGTTGGTCTGACCTCGTCATTCAGGTGAGGTGAGACAGGTGGTGAGCCTAACTACACTTGATCCATCGTAACCCAGCCAGGGGACAGTCACGGACCAACCAACACAATGACTTGCTTTCCACCAATCAGTAAATGAGGACCCAAACACAAAAGGTTACAAATGTGATAATCCACAATGAAATATGTATTAGCTGTCAAAATTACACACCATGTTGGACAGCAACAACAGGTGAGGAAAGAATGAAATTGTTGTGGATTGGCAAGACAGCCAACCCACTATGAGAGGAAGCCGAAAGGCACGCGTTTTAGCTCACGCAGGCTGGCGTGAGGTCTGGAACAGGTGAAAGAAATGAGACTAACAAAAAACGTACGTAGCTGCTGGAATACTTAACTTTAATCCATAATTGGTGGACATCGCTCTTGACGATACATGTTTTACAGCATCAATAGTAACTGGTAATGGCGCCTTGCTAGGTCGTAGCAAATGACGTAGCTGAAGGCTATGCTAACTATCGTCTCGGCAAATGAGAGCGTATTTTGTCAGTGAACCATCGCTAGCAAAGTCGGCTGTACAACTGGGGCGAGTGCTAGGAAGTCTCTCCAGACCTGCCGTGTGGCGGTGCTCGGTCTGCAATCACTGATAGTGGCGACACGCGGGTCCGACGTATACTAACGGACTGCGGCCGATTTAAAGGCTACCACCTAGCAAGTGTGGTGTCTGGCAGTGACACCACAGAAATTATTTTAGTGGCCAGGGCAAGTACCCGCAACACTAACAGTCACAAGGCAGAAAATTCCACTGGTACACACTTGAATTTGAAATACGGTAATATAGTTAACTTCACACAAAAGGAACACTGCCTGAATTTACGTCAGTGACCAGGGCAGGTAACCAGAACACTAACGGCCACAAGGCAGAAAATTCCGCTGGTGCACTCGAATTGTAGTCAACCAATATAGTTAATTGCACCGCATGGCACCTAGATTTCAGTAATAAAAACACTCGGTGTTGCTCACAGGAAAACCTCCCCAACAGCAAACCACAGAAACGGACCACACAACATGAATGCACATGGTTTGGGTAGTTGAAACCACTTCTCAACTTTGACGTCCTAGGTTAGTGAACCACAAAGCTCGTAGCGATGAGACAGCTCCACACACACTCCGACACTGCGCAGGGACCACCAGCAGACCCAGCCGACTGCACTGTGCTGAGATAACTTCCTTGGTCTGCAGCAACCGAGCGACTCCACTCAGAATGCCGAGAACATCTAAAATAGTCGTCCAACTACACACACAACCTGACAAACACTTGGACAAAGACTTGAACGATACACAACAGTAACTAAGCACACATGAAGACAAATTGGGAGTTGACACACACACACACACACACACACACACACACACACACACACACACACACACACACAGGGCCAACTCACGGACGATCGGCGAGCCAAAATGTGTCGTCGGGCAGGACCGACCGACCGTCGATCCACCAAGACAGTGGCCCCGCTCAAGTGATGCGTGGCGGCAATGGTCGGGTGAGCCATGTCGACACAGACCTCACTGTTGCTCCAACCCGACTGCACTAGTGCCGCATTGCAACTCCCTGACTTGCAGGTCTGGATTGCGCTCCAGACACGTTCCAATTGACTGGCAGACCCGAACTCGCGACCTGAACTGGCTTACAACCGACAACAACTGGGAAGTCATAGCAGTCGAACAAAGATACTATGAGAGGGGATATATTGATATGCGCTGATAGTGTCGGTCACGGTCAGGCGAAGCAGCAACTCAGTGACAGTAGTAATTTAAATTAACGCAATGAGGTGGAAGTACGTAAAAAAACAAGGTGTAAAATACATGATGGTGGGAACACGAGTCACGCATGGCTCAAACTGCTTGCCTGAATCAATTCTGCCCCTTAATTCTACAGCAACTGCATCAATCTGAGCATTCGAATTTCCTTCTACCTCCTCAATTTTTTCTGATAAATCCCCAAATTGATCATTTAACTTTCTGATTTTGGCCCCCAAAGAACTTTTGATACCCCCCCCATATCAGTTTTTAATTCAATCTTGAAATCCCCCCTATCAGTTTTTAATTCAGTTCTGAACTCCCCCATTTGACTCATTAATGATCCAAGTATAGCCACTACACCAGCTTCTGCTTCTTCTCCCTGTCTGTGTGGGCTCTGAGGCCCTCTCCCACTCCCTTTAGACTCAACGTCACTACCTGACTTCTTTATCACCATCTTGCTAAATTCGGACTCCATAGCTAGACTGGCTGTGAGATAGAAAACTGAGAAATTAATGCATCTGCTGTCAACATTTAGCTTTGTTGAGACTGTTGCTGTGTGATGACTGCTGCCTGATGCTGTCGGCTTCCGTGAGGTGAGGTACAGTGCGTTGTGGCGTGGAACGGCTTGCAGGTTGGCAGCAGAAGTGGCTCTTTCCAGGTGCTCTGTTACTCCCCTGTACTGTGATAGCTTCAGTGTTTTCCACAACTTGCTCAGCATTTCCCCGTAGCTGTCAGTCTACTGGTCATTGACCCAAGTGGTTTGGCTTACAGGTAGAACCTGAACGAATTTTTTAAGTCTGCCAGCGATATTACCCTAGGGCATAACAATGTTCTGGATACTGAAACAAGAAGGTGTTAATATAATCTGATTAATGTGTGCATCGATGAAGAGAATATGCAAGTCATTTTGTAGAAATGTGGTATAGCAATTCTAAGTCTTAAAGCAATCATAATCAGGAAAGAAATTCTTGAAGAATTCAAGGGCATAATGGTCCCAAATAAAGGTAGAGAAGATCATTAACACACTGAACATTACATCTCATTTATAGTGCCCCAGTGAGGGATATAGATTATGTGATAACTATTTCTGGAGGTGAAGCAAAAACTTAAACTTCACAAGGACTATAAATAGTGATGGAAGTCAAGAATATTAAACAAAATTGATAAGAAAGTGCTGGGAGGAAGCATATAACTAGAATAAATGGTTTTTGTGTGAAGACCTATAAAACGTTCTGTTGCTAACACCAACAAACAAATAAGAGATTGAAGAAAGAAATTGGGCCTGTTAACCAAAGTGCTAGACAGTTATCACAAAGAAATTTTGTGATAATAAATTACAATCAGAGGTATGTAATTAACAAACAACATTTTTTTAAGAAAGACAATGGAATAAAAGAGAGACAGACAACTGCTTTGGTAAACAGAGACTGATTTCAGTGGGCGACCAGTGACTACTCGGTGATTTCCAGCTCCAGAGACAGTTGTGCAACTGCTTCATGGCTGCACCATGAGTTACAACAGCACAGTACAGTCCACTTCATGATGCAGTGTGTTGCACAACAAAGTCGGGTATGCAATGTAAACATCCGACTATTTCTTTTTTAATTTTTTTAAATTTATTTATTATCTTGGGTGATATTATAATGGTGAAAGAGAATTGAGTTTGAGCTAAGTTGTGGATTTCTATGGCAAGTGACAGTACTGGCATGAATAAGGGAAGTGTTGTGTAGAAAACATTATTTAGATTGTATGCCAATAATAACTCAAAATATGGAAGGGCATTTGGATAACATTTTGAAAAACTTTAGCAAATAACTTATGGCAGATTCAGAGGTGAGATTTGAATGATTAAATATTAAAATGGAGCAGTTAGATACTGATCTGGAAAGAGAGATATGAGAAATCATAGTTAACATTCCTGAGACAAATGCTAATTTAGGACAGTTAACTACTGACCCAAATGTCAAATTAGATACAGTGCGAGCAAGGTGATGCAGTGGTTAGCAAACTGGACTCGCATTCGGGAGGACGACAGTTCAAACCCATATCCAGCCATCCTGATTTGGGTTTTCCATGACTTCCCTAGATTACTTCAGGCAAATGCTGGGATGGTTCCTTTGACAAGGCATGGCTGACTTCCTTCCCTGTCCTACCATAATCCGAAGGGACCAATGACCTCGCTGTCTGGTCCCTTCTCTCAAATCAGTCAACCCTAGATACAGCTAATGAGAAGACAGGCCAATAATCTACAATGTTAGCTAAATATATTCCTGAGTCACACAGGAAAAACTAAAAATCATAAAAATATTGGTACTGAGACAACTATACTGAATTACATTCTGAGATGATTAGACAATGTGATTTAGTTTGAAATGAAGTAGCTAAATGAACAGTTTAATGAAGGAAATATGGATCTAAAGCAAATTAAAGAGTCTGGTAAAAGGGAAGCTGTAGAAGTGCAAAACAAATTTCAGATGCTAGCACTGAATAGCTAAGAACAATCTAAACAGTCAGAAGGAGCAGCTATTTCAGGTTTGGCTTTCACAACTTTGGAGGAATGTAAGAATGATTTGACTGAGCTAATGATTCAGTAAAAGAAAGGGTCAGCCATTAGTATATCTCATTTGTCACCTAATCCTGAAAAATAGAAGCAGAAATCTTTACATTAAGAGCAGAAAGTTATTTTAATTCTATGGTATGTGAAGAATCTGTTTTGGGAGAGACTATTTAAATTTTGTACACAATTTCTGCTTGACCCGTGGGAGAAATATGTTAATGAATTTTTTAAACAGTTTAAAATGAACTGCAATGACTTTTGTTGTCATGTAGTAACTTGTTTGAAATACAGGGTGATTCAAAAAGAATACCACAACTTTAGGGATTTAAAACTCTGCAACGACAAAAGGCAGAGCTAAGCACTATCTGTCGGCGAATTAAGGGAGCTACAAAGTTTCATTTAGTTGTACATTTGTTCACTTGAGGCGCTGTTGACTAGGCGTCAGCGTCAGTTGATGCTAAGATGGCGACCGCTCAACAGAAAGCTTTTTGTGTTATTGAGTACGGCAGAAGTGAATCAACGACAGTTGTTCAGCGTGCATTTCGAACGAAGTATGGTGTTAAACCTCCTGGTGTATTAAACGTTGGTACAAACAGTTTACAGAGAATGGGTGTTTGTGCAAAGGGGAAAGTTCTGGACGGCCGAGAACGAGTGATGAAAATGTAGCACGCGTCCAGCAAGCATTTGTTCGCAGCCCAGGAAAATCGACTCGCAGAGCTAGCAAATTCCACAATCAGCTGTATGGAGAGTCCTACAAAAAAGGTTTCGATTTCTGTGATTTTATCCTTGCTCAAATGGAAACAGATGAAATTTTTCGTTTCAAAGATTGTGTTTAGTGATGAAGCAACTTTCCACACTAACGGGAAAGTCAACCGTCACAATGTCTGTATATGGGGCACTGAGAATCTGCGGGAAACAACTCAGTATGAACATGACTCGCCTAAGGTGAACGTTTTCTGTGCCATTTCAGCCAATAAAGTTTCTGGTCCCTTTTTCTTCGAAGGTGCTACTGTAACGGACTACAGTATCTGGAGATGTTAGAGAATTGGCTGTTCCCTCAGCTCGAACAAGAAGCACAACAATTCATATTTCAGCAGGATGGAGCGCCACCACATTGGCACTTATCTGTCCGTAACTACCTGAACGTCAACTACCCGAGGCGATGGATCGGCCGCCAGGCAGCCCGTGACAGAGCACTTCATCACTGGCCTCCAAGAAGCCCTGATCTTACCCCCTGTGATTTTTTCTTATGGGGGTATGTTAAGGATATGGTGTTTCGGCCACCTCTCCCAGCCACCATTGATGATTGAAACGAGAAATAACAGCAGCTATCCAAACTGTTACGCCTGATATGCTACAGAGAATGTGGAACGAGTTGGAGTATCGGGTTGATATTGTTCGTGTGTCTGGAGGGGGCCATATTGAACATCTCTGAACTTGTTTTTTAGGGAAAAAAAACCCTTTTTAAATACTCTTTGTAATGATGTATAACAGAAGGTTATATTATGTTTCTTTCATTAAATACACATTTTTAAAGTTGTGGTATTCTTTTTGAATCACCCTGTATTTGATTCTAATGAGAAAATAGGTAATCATGAATTATATAAGTAGAATTAATGGAAAGAATTACTACTGAAAGGAGAGTTATGCCAGTTTCTGTTGAAAAGCTAAACAGTTTTAATTTAAATGTGAAACTGAAAAAGACAGTGGTTATAAAATGTAAAAGTAGTATTGTATTTGGGATTGGAATTGTATTGGGAAAATCATCACAGGATATATTAGTTAAGAGAAGCAAAAAACCACCAAATAGGTTAATGTATTTTCTCAGTGAGTTCACATTCTTTGTGAATTTGTAGCTGACACCTACAATGTTCTGAATCAGTCATTGTGTTTTTTCATATCATTTTCTATACAATGATCCTGTCCTCTTACTATTCTGTGCACTCTCTTTAGGGCTTCTTTAACTGTCAGTATTAATGGAAAAAATCCGAAAGTTGAGAGGTAGGCTAGTAAGGCAGACTAGAGCCATAACCATATGATATATGATACTGTTGTACATGAATCATTTTATTATCACAGAGCAAATTTACAGAGCTTCTGCACATTTACAACATCAAGAATGCACTGCCACTTTCTTCCAAAGATCGTCTCCTTGGGGTTTCAGAGAGGTTTCAACCTCTAAAAGCTCACAATGTTCCCACAACATGATTGATACGTAGTGTTTTAGAAATCCCTATGCATACTGAACATTGATATTGTAATGTATCGGGCTAGTGTAGCACTCAGTCTTCTACATTTAGTGAAGTTGTCAATACCAGATTGTGAGTATGGAAATGTCCCAGAACTGCTGTTACATTTTGTCATTCATTATTTAATGCTGTAAGAATGTAAAAGCATTTCATTACTTTAAATTTGGAACACAAATTCTTCTTTTTGTTAAGTTGACAAAAGTGGTTCTGTATAATAACATATCTTGAAAACAACTATCGTAAAGTGTTAAATAATTAAACAAGCTTCTGTAAAAAAAATTGTTGTTATCATATTCATTATATAATTAAAATATAATTTATGATTAATGAAATGCAGTTGTTGACACAACATACACTGTTAATTTGTGTGTTGAAAAGGTACACCTATCAAAATCCTACTTATATCGAACATTTTCCGCATTTTTCTAAAACGTTTTGGCATACCTAAAATTTTTTAAACTCATTAATTTTAATCATAAGTTTAATTATGTAACCATTTCAACAGAGAATCTGTAAAATTTCATTGTCATACAAGTCAAAAATTTTGGATTTTGAGTTATTGTAATTTTAACATTCAGCATTAAATTCTGACCAATTTGAAACAAAAATAGATTTTTATTTATGGCAGGTAGGTTACTTGTGACGGAAAGATGTTTCAAGGTAATTCATTTTAAAGATTTTCTTTATTGCCATTGTTTAACTGGAAAAATTTAAGATACAAATTCTGCATACATATTACCATTAAAATGTCCTTTGTCATATGCGCAGAGTTTTTTTTTTTTTTTAAAAAAAGTTAACATTAACATTATGTGGTTAACCCCTACAGTTCTATAGCACATTGCAGTGCACATAAAATTAAAACCAAGTAAACTGGACCGAGCGAGGTGGTACAGCAGTTAGCAGACTGCACTCACATTTGGGAGGACGATGGTTCAAACCCATGTACGGCCATCCTGTTTTAGATTTTCCGTGAATCACTTCAGGCGAATGCCGGGATGGTTCCTTTGAAACGGCACTGCCGACTTCCTTCCCAAATCCAATGAGACCGATGACCTCGCTGTTTGGTCTCCTCCCCCAAACAACCCAACCCCCAACCAAGTAAACTGGCCCCAAATTGAGAGAAATTAAGTGAATGCTGTGTTGCTTTCTTTTAAGAAAGTACTGGTATCTCTTATACTATGTTATGACTAAGTGCAAATTGGCAACATCTGTACACATTTATAAATCTAAAATAAAAAGGGATCACTTGTATTGATTGGCACTATTCTAATTACAAAATGTACTACTTTTGCATAAAACTATTCGGAGTACCTAAATGTCTCTAAAATTTAGGAAATGCTATTTTGTAAAGCATTGCACACACAGCTGTGAGAGTTTGAAAAATGGGCTTCTTGTCATGCCAATGTTATTTCCCCATGATGACAAGAGGTTCGTTTTCAGGAGACTGACATCGATTGCTTTTAATGATATTATTGACTCCTGTTGGAGTCAAACCACTTTGAAATTGATATGAGCATATACAGAATGAAGTAAATTGTAATAATATACAAAAAAATGAAAATGGATATTTTATTTGTACTGAAAATTTTACTTCTCTGAAAAGAGCTCCCTTTTCACTTGCCATCTCACATGCATAGAAGACAGAAGCTGTGCCTAATGGGGGAGTGTTAAGAGAATGTTGGTCAGTGCTGGATATGTATGTTTTCAGTTTTATTTTTATAGAGTAATACTGTGTAATGTCAGATATTTTCATTAAACTTCAGTACAAGCTGAAAATTGTGTATTTGTCAGTTATTGTGAATGTTGTCTGTAAGCTCTACAAATTAAAAATTCAGATTGACGGATGCTGCTACAAAGAGATTACAACCCCCACTGATGATGTGTCAACAGATATGCAAGATGAGTAATTTTCTCTATTTTAGTAACATGCAGCTACCACTATTATAAAATTTGTCATTCTACTTATTTTAGAGAAGCAACATACAAAATAATAAACTATATTTTTTTAACTGCCATACTGGTAGTTTGGGTAGTTACAAATGGTGTTTGTGGCTAGGTTTATTGAAATGTGTGATTGACAGTCCATTGAAAATTGTTTCATTTCAAACGACAAGTGTTTTAACAAAAAGTTATTAAAAATTAATTTTTTATTGGAAACAAAAGTAAATAAGATTAGAATGGCTGGACATACTGTATTGGACCTGATTGTGAGTGGCCTGATTTAAGGAAAAAAGGAGTAAATGCCTGGAGTGGATTTAAGTGTAACAACTGGACTGGTCTGGGGACTTTAACCACAGAAAAAGTAAGTGCAGTTTTCATTTATTTGTTTCTTCTGTACAGTGACAGTAGTAAAAAAAAATTATGTGTGAAATTATTATTTCTTAATTGAAATGGAACGATGTGACAATATGATTAAAGTAGAACTGGTAACAAACATGAGTGTAGGGGATAATTCAAATCCAAGCTTTGGGAGTTCATTTTTGGCAGGGAATGTTATGTTCATCCACATTTTGAAAGTATTAGCTATTGAAATGGGTGAATTGAAACAATCACAAGACCAAGTAAGTAGCCAGGGTGTGTGAAATAATAATAATAATAATAAAATTGATGAAATCAGTTCTAAAACAAACAAAGATTAAGTAAAATAAAATCAAGGGCTCAAAAAGCAAGATAAAGTGCGAGTTTGGTAGTAAAATTGCAGAAACAACTGTACAGTTGTGAAATAAAAACAGGAATCTTAATAAATTAAAATTCAGCAGTGGGATGTCGAATGAACTCTGTCAAAAGAAACAGAGAAGGCTGCAAATAATTTTGAAATAATTAATAATGTTGTCAATATTAAAATTAAAATCAGAAAACAGAAATTCTTTGAACAAAGTAAAGTTTAGAAGAAAAAGTTGAAAGATTAAACTGTGAAACCAGCAATCAGATTTCTGCAATCAGTACCAAAATAGTAAAGTAGCAGAAGCATCTTGCCTAAATAGCCATGCACATTAGCATGCTGATTTCAGATTTCAGGGAGCATCGAATCGATCTGGCAGATGAGTGACGAGAGCTGGTGTGTCAGCTAGCCGGGAAGTGGTTTTTAGGCTGTTTCCAACTTCTGACTGGGTAAATACCTGCCTCAGTTACACGATTCACAAACATTTCGAACATATTCTCACACTTCAACATGGCCAACACTCGAGACAGACAGAACACACCATTTCTGTCCCATGGCAGGGGTGGGGAGGAGTGGCAATAGGAAGGACATTTTAACTGGAATGAAAAAAAGAGAATTTGAAAATAGAGGTACATTACAGTACGGGGATAATAGACCACAAGACAACAGGAGAAATGTGCAGAGAAACTGACAACCATCCCACTGGGAGTTCATCAATTTGCAGCATGAAACGCTCTGGGGTGCAAAAATACACTCCTGGAAATTGAAATAAGAACACCGTGAATTCATTGTCCCAGGAAGGGGAAACTTTATTGACACATTCCTGGGGTCAGATATATCACATGATCACACTGACAGAACCACAGGCACATAGACACAGGCAACAGAGCATGCACAATGTCGGCACTAGTACAGTGTATATCCACCTTTCGCGGCAATGCAGGCTGCTATTCTCCCATGGAGACGATCGTAGAGATGCTGGATGTAGTCCTGTGGAACGGCTTGCCATGCCATTTCCACCTGGCGCCTCAGTTGGACCAGCGTTCGTGCTGGACGTGCAGACCGCGTGAGACGACACTTCATCCAGTCCCAAACATGCTCAATGGGGGACAGATCCGGAGATCTTGCTGGCCAGGGTAGTTGACTTACACCTTCTAGAGCATGTTGGGTGGCACGGGATACATGCGGACGTGCATTGTCCTGTTGGAACAGCAAGTTCCCTTGCCGGTCTAGGAATGGTAGAACGATGGGTTCGATGACGGTTTTGATGTACCGTGCACTATTCAGTGTCCCCTCGACGATCACCAGTGGTGTACGGCCAGTGTAGGAGATCGCTCCCCACACCATGATGCCGGGTGTTGGCCCTGTGTGCCTCGGTCGTATGCAGTCCTGATTGTGGCGCTCACCTGCACGGCGCCAAACACGCATACGACCATCATTGGCACCAAGGCAGAAGCGACTCTCATCGCTGAAGACGACACGTCTCCATTCGTCCCTCCATTCACGCCTGTCGCGACACCACTGGAGGCGGGCTGCACGATGTTGGGGCGTGAGCGGAAGACGGCCTAACGGTGTGCGGGACTGTAGCCCAGCTTCATGGAGACGGTTGCGAATGGTCCTCGCCGATACCCCAGGAGCAACAGTGTCCCTAATTTGCTGGGAAGTGGCGGTGCGGTCCCCTACGGCACTGCGTATGATCCTACGGTCTTGGCGTGCATCCGTGCGTCGCTGCGGTCTGGTCCCAGGTCGACGGGCACGTGCACCTTCCGCCGACCACTGGCGACAACATCGATGTACTGTGGAGACCTCACGCCCCACGTGTTGAGCAATTCGGCGGTACGTCCACCCGGCCTCCCGCATGCCCACTATACGCCCTCGCTCAAAGTCCGTCAACTGTACATACGGTTCCCGTCCACGCTGTCGCGGCATGCTACCAGTGTTAAAGACTGCGATGGAGCTCCGTATGCCACGGCAAACTGGCTGACACTGACGGCGGCGGTGCACAAATGCTGCGCAGCTAGCGCCATTCGACGGCCAACATCGTGGTTCCTGGTGTGTCCGCTGTGCCGTGCGTGTGATCATTGCTTGTACAGCCCTCTCGCAGTGTACGGAGCAAGTATGGTGGGTCTGACACACCGGTGTCAATGTGTTCTTTTTTCCATTTCCAGGAGTGTATATGGTGAAAAGTAATTTTCCCATTATGTGTCACTGCCAAGTAATGTAGCTCGATGAAACTTGGAACATATGTAGAAAGAACTGCTAAGTGTAGTACAAAAGGTAACTGAACAAAATACACAAATATCTTGTTCCAAGAGATCCACTACCTGAGCTCTTTGATGCTGTTGCGCATTGTCATCCATAAAAATAACGTCAGAGATGAGTGCACTCGTGGAAAGATACACATGGGGAAGGAGTATAGTGTCAAAATAATGTTTACCAGTGAGTGTAGTGTGTTCAGACATTTGCAGGTCAGTTTTATGCCTCCTCACACCATAACACCTGGGCTACCACAACAACCATGTTCATGTATTTAAGAATTATTTCTTGGGCCAAGAGAAAGAGCTTATTTTAACTACAAACTTTGGAACTTTCATTAATATAAATTGTATCACAGCAAAATAACAGGGAGGGTATTATTTCTCTAACAATTTAATTATACAACTAAATACATAAAGGGATAGGAAAACTTAACTGCTGGTGCTATATCAAGGCTGCCAACTAGGGGTGAATTTTAAGGTCAGGTGGGGAATATGAGAAAGAGATTAAAATAATGTACCTAAAAGGCCTTAATGATGATTAGGAAATAATTATTTGCAATGAGATAAGCAGAAACCAAAATTATGACCAAAACTGGAAGCTAGTGTCCATAAAGCCACACATTTTTTCTAAGTCATTGGAAATGGTGAACAGCTTCTGGGAATTCAGCATTTGTCTGCTGAGTATGGGCTTGGTGAATCTGAATTTCTCGAGCTGCTGACTGATGAGCATCACCAATCCTTTGTAACTAAAGCTCTGGGCACGCTTCAGCGACTACTGTGCAACATGGCAGTGGAATGTTATAAAATAAACGTAAATGTAATGTGACTAGGGCCTCCCATCGGGTAGACCGTTCAGCTGGTGCAAGCCTTTCGATTTAACGCCACTTCGGTGACTTGCGCATTGAAGGGGATGAAATCATGATGATTAGGACAACACAACACCCAGTCCCCGAGCCGAGAAAATCTCCAACCCAGCCGGGAATCGAACACAGGCCCTCAGGATTGACAAGCTGTCACATTGACCACTCAGCTACTGGGGGCGGACAGTGGAATGTTATATGTCACAGGAAGTGTGAATCTCGGCTTAATGCGAGAATGGTAGAAATCATCAACTGCAAAACGTGCTGCACTCCAATGCGATGTGTGGTTGTGGTGGCAAAACAGTTGTTAGTGGTCAACCTCTGGAGAATCTGCTGAATGTTAGTTCTATAAGGCTTACCCACGAATGGTGGGCTGTACTTGGACAGACCCTTATTTCCCTAGCAGCTTGTGGGACTGAGATGGAATCCATGAACTTCAACTTACCAAGTACTAGCAGAGTGGGTGTACCATGGTGGGCATCAGTACCCAGCCTAACACGAGAGCTTGGGTAGCCTAACAAAAGGATCCTTCCCAGTACTTCTGTTCATAGTAATAGAACATACACTGCTAGGTACAATGTGTTTTTAATAGTTAAAAGAAAAAAGGGTATGTCTGAAAAAGTTTCACCTTTTTGCTTTCAAAAGGCTTTGGAGGACAATGCTGCACTTTAAAATCCATAAAGTGGTTATGAAATGGAACACAGTTGATTGAACCTTCTAGTAATCAACAAGCAATTAACCTCCAGATGGCTAAATGCCTTGGGGAATATGCAACTGAAACAGAGCTAGACAACACATTGAACTATTGCAAAAATGTTGCTTCATCCAATGTTCATTTCCAAACAGAAACTGAAACACGAGTCGGCTCAGGAAGTTGGCACTGATGTGCAACATATACACTGTCCAGTCACATTAATGTCACGACCTGTCAAAAGCCTGAACAACTACCTTTTGCAGTGTGGACCACTGTGAGATCCGCAGGAAGAGAGTCAATGTGGTTCTGGACGGTACATACAGGGATGTGGAGCCATGCCATCTCCAGAGCTGTGGGCAGCTGCATTAGGTTCCTTGACTGAAGGTCCATGGTGCAAACAAAGCAACTGAAGTGGTCCCACAGATTCTCAATTGGGTTTCAATACAGGGAGTTTGGTGGCCTGTGGAGTACGGTAAAGTCATCCTGGTGCTCCTGGAGCCATACGCATATGCTGTGACCTTTGTGACATGTTGCATTGTCCTGTTGGCAGATGCCATTATGCCAAGGAAAAACAAACTGCATACAGGGTGGAAACAGTCCTCAAAGATAAATGCATACTTGTGCTGATACAGTGCCTTGTACAATAATGAGATCACCCATGCAATGCCCTGAAAACATCCCCTTGACCACAAGACTACCTGTTCCAGCCTGGACCCTTCTGATGATCCATTGTCCATTTGAGCATAAAACATGATTCATCTGAAAAGGCCATCTGTCGCCAATCAGTGGACATCCAGCTGTAGTACTGGAGTGCAAATTCCAGCCTTCATTGTCAATGAACCCCAGTCAGCATGGGTGCAGGAATATTGTTGATGAGACACTGTTGGTAGCTCCTTCCTTCAACTGTGTGGTCAGCTGCTCAACAGTTACTTGTTTATTCACCTGTACATACTTCCACAGCCATCATTTACCTCTGTCATCTATGGCCTTGTGTGCACCCCAGTTGCCTTGGCACTGGTTTTGAATATTGCTATTTTGCCATGCACAGAATACTTTAACTATGGCAGACTGCGAACAGTTTACAAATTTAGCAATTCAGAAATGCTTCCATTTGGGCCTCAGATAAATCACTCCTATTTGCACCTTTTTTTGTATCCCCAGACACACCTTCTGTACCCTCCACTGCTAGTGCTGCCACCTGCCATCTATGAGTGGTTATTGTGCACTGACACTGACTATATGTGGTGGTCACATTAACGTGACTGGATCATGTAATAAAATCGGGGACTGGTGAAATGAGATTCATTTGTTCTTACCTTCAGTAACACAACACTTCCAGAGCATATCAGCATAGCTTTCCTTCACTAAAATGTCCAATCCAATGCTCTTAGGGTGAACCACTCTAGCATGTAGGGGTGAAGCCACTTGTGGCAAAAGTGTAAGGCCACCCACAAAGAAGTCGTTTGCTCATTTGTCTGAAGTGCGTTAATTGTTCTGCAGATCATCCTGCCTGGAGTAGAGACTGCGGCATTTGTCTTGGATAAAAAAAAAAAAAAAAAAAAAAGATGCAGGAGCTAAAAACAATTGTATCCTGTATGCTCATGCAGCCTCCCACTTTCTCTACTTCATCTCTTAAAAAGACTACTCTGAAAGCTAATGTCTCTACATAACTGGAGTTTGCTAGTGTCAGTGCAACTACCTGCCCTCACCAATGCGGTTGTGAAGCTCCCTCCCTTACACCGCCCCCCCCCCCCCCCCCTCCCAGAAAACCAGATCCAGATTGTTTAGCTTCTGGCATCTCAAAAGGCTGACTCCCGTAAACAAGTCAGCACAGCCACAACCACTGTCATTCAGAAAATCAGATTGTTTAGCTTTCAGCATCTCAAAAGCCTGACTCCAGTAAACAAATCAGCACAGCCACAACCATGTCAATCCTCAGAAGCCACGCCTGCCAAACAATTACCTGCAGAATAACACAAGTTGTAAACTGTCAGGCCATGTAGACCTCATTCTGTCTCACGGCTCTTATAATTTGGCTTCAGACACAATGGAATATGAAATCTCTCTGGGGCAACCATCTAGCTCCCAGAATAAGCCTTCATCTGTTGTAGGATCCCCACCATGGCAGAAAGACAGGGTGAAAGAAGAAGTCACTGGCAAATGAGTCCCTCACTAAAGTGGAAAATCACTGGATTCAGGACAAACATGGAGGGCCGGCCAGAGTGGCCGAATGGTTCTAGGCTCTACAGTCTGGAACCGCACGACCGCTACAGTCGCAGGTTCGAATCCTGCCTTGGGCATGGATGTGTGTGATGTTCTTAGGTTAGTTAGGTTTCAGTAGTTCTAAGTTCTAGGGGACTGATGACCTCAGCAGTTAAGTCCCATAGTGCTCAGAGCCATTTGAACCAAACGTGGAGGAAGTGAAACTCTTACCAGAAGAACGTTCCCTGTGCTTGTGTTTACAGAGTTGTACCCGCCACCACACGGATGAACTGACTGGAGAAATGGCCAAGGGAAGGGTGGCTGTGTTTGTTAACAACACGCACCACTCTTCTGCCTTATCCCTAGTTATTGACCTGCATACAGTTGCTGTTGAAATTCATGTGGGCCCAAAGATCACCATCTGCTCTGTGTAGATCTTACAGAACAATTCTCCTAACCATTATTTTCTCCTACTGGGAGACTTCAATACCCAAATTGTATTATGTGGCTCACACTCTACTTTTCTTAGGGTCAAGTTTTAGAGAGCCTCGTGATGTCTCAGGAGCTGTGCATCATTCACTCATTTTTGCACTGATACAGGGTCAGCCTCAGCCACAGGCCTCTCTTTCACTCCTCAGCCCTCACAGATAATGCTCAGTGACTGCTTCCCACTATAGATTCACGTACCAGATGGAGCAATCCTTGAAAGGCAGACACCAAAATGGATGATCAGCAGAGCTAACATGACACTCTTCTGCCAGCTGGCTGTATTTGAACTGTGAGGAAGTGTCGTGGAATGGGTGGACACTGTATGAGTGAGCCCACCATGCCATCGACCTGGATCTAGAAGGATATCTCGGAGAGGAAACAGGATGTGTGTCTCCTCTAGTCTCATAGGGCTTTGGTGTAGTCACAGTTAGACTACGGCTGCACAGTGTACGGGTCAGCAAGACCTTCTTACCTGAAGATCATTGACACTATCCACAACCAGGGTAAGAGGCTGACCATTGGTGCTTACAGGACCAACCCCACACCCAGTGTCTGAGCTGAGGCTAGGGAACCACCACTCACCATCCAGCACTAGCCGCTCATGCTGCGTCAAGTATATATTGCTCATCCAGATACGGAACACCTTTTCTCTAATTGTGCACGAGCAACAAGGCCGTTTAGGATGTGTGATGGTGGGCAAGTACAAATCCAAGAAAAGGGTTTTACCCAATGGTCACCCTAGTTACTGCAGAGACCCAGAGCAACTTTAGGTTTAGTGGGGTACAGAAGGAGCTGTACTTCTGCTTCAGTTTTTAATATATTCTTTTACATTTTAAATTAGCACCACAACTATACAGCTGATTTCATTACTGGATTTAAACAGGGAACCTGTTGGTTGCCCTGCTGTTTTCTCTTATTGTGTCCTAAAGTTCCAATTACATCAAGACTTCACTGCTTTCGATGCAGGGTATTACGGGAGTTTGGGGGCACTGAAGTAGGTGAGACGTGTTGCGGCTGCTAAATTCGTCATCTGATCCGAATCCCTGAGTGCCATTAACACTCTATGACATTTGTACCCAGCAAATACAGTTTTTCAGGACATCCAGGACAGATCTTCCTCATTTCCCAGTACTCTTAGCTGGTGCAAAAAATGGCTCTGAGCACTATGGGACTTAACATCTGAGGTCATCAGTCCCCTAGAACTTAGAACTACTTAAACCTAAGTAACCTAAGGACAGCACACACATCCATGCCTGAGGCAGGATTCGAACCTGCGGGTAGTGGTCGCGCAGTTCCAGACTGAAGCACCTAGAACCGCTCGGCCACTCTGGCCGGCTTTAGCTGGTGCAGTCTTCTTAAATTTCCTTTCTCCTGAACTTGCTATATCAGAAAACATCTACTTTGTACACCTATAAATTCTTCTTCTATCTGCCACTATCATCATTGTTATAATAATAATAATAATAATAATAATTATTATTATTATTATTGTTATTATTATCATTATTAATGGCTGTAGCTGCAGTCAAAGTACTGCCAGTATTAACTTTATTAGTTCATAGTCAATATTACTTAATCAGTTTATCTCTGTAGACACCCAAAATATTTTAATACTATTTGTCGTATTAAAATTGTTATTTACTAGATAGTTATCATGTAAAAAAAGGTACTGTGTGTATGGAACCCTGGTCTAATGTAAGAGAGAGACCGATGGACCTAATCAATTAGGTTAAGTAAGATACGAGATAAAGTGAGTATGCAGGTAACTGCATGTGAACTTGGGTGAGAGTGAGTGTCATTGTGTCAGACTTACTCTTACTTGTTTTATGACATTTTAACCACATTCATTCCTATTAATAAGGGCACTGACAGTCTTACCTGTGAGTGACACAATCGAAATGAAGAGGACAGCTTGCATAGCATTACATTGTCAACCAAAAGAGTGTGTCAGTTTTTACATACCAGGTCACAGATATACACTAGGTGCTACAGCAGAAGAAGATGGAAAATGCTACAAAGTGTCTGAGGTGTCGTGGAATGATGTTCTCAATTTCAAAGAGGCAACTTCTAAGGTTGCACGTTGGACATCAACAGAAACTGGAAGACCAATGAGATGGTCTCTAGGGAGAGTTTTCATGGTGAAGAAAGAGGAACCATGGATCACATTTTTCAAATATGAATGTGGTGTATACTATAAAGCAATCAATGTAATGCACAATTTTTGAGGCTGCACGCCAAGTATAGGACATGAAGCTATATTGTGACTCGCATACTCTACATATACATCTATACTCTGCAAATGAACTACATGTAAGAGGGTAGATCCCATTGTACCAGTTATTAGAGCTTCTTGCTGTTCCATTCACATATGCAGCATGGGAGAATGATTGCTTAAATGCCTCTAAGCTTGCTATAATTAGTCTAATCTTGTTTTCACAGTCTCTGTGGGAGTGAACCATACAAGAGCTGTTGTATATTCCTTGATCCATCTTAAAGGTGGTCCTACAAAATTTCTAAGCAGGTTTTCATGGAACAGTTTGTGTTTATCTTATGCATTTGCAAGTTCAGTTCTTTCAACATTGTTTGACTCAAACAAACATGTGACCATTCTTGCTGCCCACCTTTGTAGACATTCAACATCCCCTGAGAGTCCTATTTGACAGGGGGCCAGCACACATCAGCAATACTCTAGGATGGGTCACATCAGTGTTTTATAAGCAATTTCCTTTGTAGTCTGATCGCATTTCCCTAGTATTCTCCCAACGAACCACAGTCTGCCACCTGCTTTACCTACAATTGAGATTATGTGGTCATACCAGTTCCTATCTCTACAAACTGTTACACCCATGTGGAAAGGATAGATTGCTGCTCACCACATACAGGAGGTATTGAGTGACACATAGTGCCTCCTCTCTAGGGTGAGTAGCAGCAATCTATCCTTTCCACATGGGTGCAATTCCATCCTATACTTTCCATTCTTTGAATTGTTACACCAAAGTTTTCTTTGCAAGTTTATTGATTCCAGCTGTGACTCACTGACATTGCAGTCATAGTACACTATGTTGTTTCATATTATGTAGAGTAAAGTTTTACATTTACACACAGTCACCGATTTTTGTACCACTTTAAAATCTTATCAAGGTCTGACTGAATATTTGTGCTGCATTATAGAAACTGCATCATCTGCAACAAGTATAAGGTTAATATTAATATTGTCTGCAAGGTAATGAATATACAACACAAGCAGCAAGTGTTCGAACACGATTCCCTGTGTGCACCTTAAGTTGTTGATGACATTCTGTCAAAGATAACATGTCTATCCTCCCCACTAGTTTCACTTTTTCAACGGTTATCAATGCTCAAGAATTATTAAATTAATGATTTTGTACTTGTTTGTACTGCTTCCTCTTTTAACAATTATGTTTATTGTCAAAGCAAAAACTGATATGCTGTAATTAAATTGAAGTTACAACTATATGTTACAGTTCTCTCTCTGATGCACACATACCTCTGGCAGAATCCCATACATAACCCTTTTAGTGAGGTACTCGATACCACGTAGGGCATACGGAAATATTTCAGACCAACTATTAACATTTCTTCATTCATTATTTAATGTTGTGAGAAGGCACAAATGCTGTTACACTCAAAACTACCTCATTAATAGAAATTTATAATACAGATTATTCTTTTTGGAAAGCAGAAACAATAGTGGTCCTGTTTCATAGCATATCTCGAAAGCAACTGTTGTAGAATGTTGCTGTTAAACAAGATTCTGTGAAAATGTGAGTAATCATACATGTTTTGTTAATTCATGCATTGAACATGTGTGCCTGCCCACATTCTGCTTATGTCAAACTTTTTCTCCAGTTTTGTAAAACATACCTAAAATGCAATGCACTAAAAAATGCATATTTGTCATTTATTTAGAATGTCACCATTATGTTCTACAAGTCAAAAACCGGATAGATGCAGGCGGCTGCAAAGAGCAGCTGACTGACATGATAACAACATACAAGATAAGTATTAGTCTTTATTTTAGTCATATGCAACTAATACTCTTATAAAATAAGTGATATGATTCATTCTCTCTGTTTTAAAGAAGTTCCAAACAAAATAATTAAATATAATTTTAACTGTGATACTATTAGTTTGGTCAGGTCAAGGTTTGAGATTTTTTTTTAATTCCTCTGATGGATATTTCTGTTTTGCATTTTATTCCTATTACCGCCATATTTCTGATTTCTTTGATAATGTTCATTACTCCTCCTGCCTCCTTCATTCCACTCGCAACTTTTATATGTTCTATTATCACCAAAGGCAAGATGTTTGCCATTACTAGTACTCTGAATAGGTTTGACAACCCTCTTGACAGTCTTTCCAGTACTAGAAGTAGATAACTTCAATGAAGTGAAGCAGCTTAAATCACTTAATAAAGGCAAGGCCTCCATTCCAGACAGTATACCAGTCAGGTTCCTTTCGGAGTACACTGATACAATTACTCCATACTTAGCAATCATATACAACCGCTTGATCATTGAAAGATCTGTACCTAAAGACTAGAAAGTTGCACAAGTCACACCAATAACCAAAAAAGAAAATAGGAGTAGTCTGCTGAATTACAGACCCATATCAATAATTTTGATTTGTAGAAGGATTTTGGAACATGTACTCTGTTCAAAAATTATGAATTACCTCGAAGAAAATGATTTATCGAAAAACTAGCAACATAGATTCAGAAAATATTATTCTTATGAAACACATATGGCTCTTTATTCTCGTGAAATAATGAGTGTTATTGACAGGGGTTGTCAAATTGATACAATATTTCTATATTTCCAGAAGGCTTTTGTCACTATTCATCACAAGTGACTACTACACAAATTGCATGCATGAGTATTGTCTCAGTTGTACGACTGGATTTGCAACGTCCTGTCAGACAGGTCATAGTAATGATAGAAAGTCATCAAGTAAAACAGAAGTAATATCTGGTGCACCCCAAAGAAGTGTTGTAGGCCCTCTGCTCTTCCTGATCTCCATGAATGATTTAGGAGACAATCTGAGAGCTCTCTTAGAGTGCTTGCGGATGATGCTGTCATTTACCATCTTTTAAAGTCATCAGATGATCAAAACAATTACAAAATGATTTACACAACATATCTCTATGGAGTGAAAAGTGGCAACCATCTCTGGATAATGGAAAGTGTGAAGTCATCCACATGTGTGCTAAAAGGAAGTCAGTAAATTTCAGCTACATAATAAATCACACAAATGTAAAGGCTGTAAATTCAACGAACTATTTAAGTAGTACACTTACCAATAACTTACAGTCTTTAGGGCTGTGTTCTTTCATTGTTAAGTCTCAGCATTCCTCCTCTTCTTTTTCCTTTCAAATTTCCCTGTTTTGGATACCAAAACTATCTTTTTCTCTGTCTACAGTCACACCCTCTCAATGTGAGACCCTTCCCTTTTTCCTTTTCAAACCCATTATTGGAATTAGCTATGATGATGCATTCACCGTAAGACGTGCCCCGTGCACGTACAAAGCGTATCTCTAACCAATTTGATTGACAAAACAGTTGTGTAGCCCTAATTGAAACGGGGAAGTAACAGCCACATAACTGACCACTAAAATAGTAGTTACGCTATGCTAACATGACCATTAAAATAACAATTATGATGTGCTTACATGATTGCTAAAATAATATTTATGGCACACTAACACATTTTAATATACAACAAATCAATGAAACAATAACATGGCACTGTTCCCTAGTCACAATGGTATGGGTATGTACCTACAGGACTGAAGGAAGATAGAAATGATTGGTTAATTTTTATTTTTGGCAAGGTAGTAGTAACAGTGTATTAAATAAAAAAGTAACAACAGATAGGTTTTTAACAAAGTGGTGTATCTAAATACACTGCCTGACAAAAACCTTAAGCACCCAGAAAGGGAGGAGGAAAGGAAACAAAACTTCACGGGTTGAGAGGGTACATGATGTCGATTAAGTGACTACAAAATCAAGTCAAATTTACGAAGTGGGCAGTATTGTTGTAATGCTAGACACAACCAATAGTGTGAACACTACAAACAAAAGTTTATTTATCCACATTCAAGTAAACAACAAACATAGAAACTAGTACAATAAGCAGTAGAACACAATCTGAGGGCGAGTACCGGCTGCGCTGTCTTTATATAGAGGAGAGCTCCAATAGGGAGCTGGAAGATGTGTTGGCGTGCACCCTAGTCTTGTGATCCACGGCAGGTGGCCTGTGGATCTACCACTGGCAGACTACTTCAAGTGTAGTGTGCTGGTGGCCTGAGCTGTAGCACAAATCCAGTTGTTATGCACAGGATTATAGTGCCCATCCCCTCTTTGGGAAAGGGCCCTACTCTGGTGCCGTGTTGGTGTGTCTGATGCACATCTACAGCCTCTTCAATGGGCGCCACAGGTGACGATGGTGGCAGCCGAAAGAGACTCTGGGTCAGAACTGGTGAGTAAGAGTGGCGGTACGGTGCATGCAGACACCTCCGCCCTCTCCACGAACTACCGTAAGGGAGGACCGGCGATAAGGGCACTGGCAGTATCTCGTCACGGCAGAACTGGTCTGACGGAGAAGATGCCGGGCACTCGAGCAGGGATGCCAGTGACACGAGTGGTGAAGGGCCCGATGGCAGTGGCACACCTGGCAACATAAGCACAGGCGGCAGTGAAGCATTACGGGAAATGTCAGCGGCGTACTTTGGGGCACCAGACCCCAGCGGAGAGGTGAGAGGCAGCGACATCCTCGAGGAGTGCCTGTCAGCCCCTGCAGTAGGAATGCCCCGTGGAACTGGGTCAGGTACTGAGCGAGGAGGTGTAGGTGGCAGTGGAAGTGGGCCCGCAGCCCGTTCCGTGGCGTGGAGATGCAGCTGATTGTAGTGGCACACCACCAACCCCTCAGTGGTGCACACCATACAGAGGCAGTGGCCACAGCAGCTGTTGTCCGTGTCCGGAATCCACATCAGTCGGCAGCCGAATCCCCGGCCCAGACCGTGGAGACGGGAGCAAACTGCAACGAGGGTCGCATCGACGGATGTCGGTGTGGTGGCACAATCAAACGCAGGAGCGTATGTGGCTGGTGACCGTGGAGCATATTGGATGGACTCCACTCCCCTGCTGGCGTAAAGGTCCCTTGCTGGCATAAAGCCGTGGTAACTCGAGAAGCGTGTCAATGCCTTGTCTGTGAAAGAGCCCACGATGTACTTCTTCCTTTGAACTTTCAACATTCAGGCAAGCCATTATGCCTCATCATTAGATTGGGGTGGAATGCAGGAGCAGTCACATGGTAAATGCCTTGACATGCACAGAAATTGTGGAAGGTCTGAGACACAGACTTTTGCCATTATCCATCACAAACATATAAGGCAATCCTTCTACAGGAAGAAAAAAATAAATAAATAAATAAATAAATAAAAAAAAATAAAATAAAAATAAAAAATAAAATAAAATAAAATCGAGATGGCTTGAAATTTACCCGTGGCTGACGTGAAAGGACAGTGAATAACATATGGAAATTTAGAGAAAGCATCAACTCAACAACAAACAGGAATTTAGGAATAGTTCCGTGAACTCAACATGTACACATTCTCACATATGCTGTAGTGCAGACCACGGAAAGTGCTTCACCCGTAGCACCACCTGCCGTTTAGCACACTGAAAGCTGGTCGCAACAAGATGTACAACGGTACCGTAGATGCTGGGCTGTTGCCTTGGTACTAGAGACCTCCCCAATCTCCCAGATGTAGGAGCTGAAGTACATCCCACTGTAGAGTGGCCAGGATCACAACCACGGGTGATGCCCCGTCCTAAGAGAACAACCCCATCAAACACCGAAAGATGGTGATGGAGGGCAAAATAGTTATGTAAAGGATTAGAAGCCCAGCCCAGATGCCTGTCTGATGAACTCTACTGAATGACATAAACAACTCAGTGCAACACAAAGTCGGCAGCAACAGTAGCTGCAACCTAGGAGCCTGTAATAGGAGACATTTCCTGTATGTTGCACCTCAACATCTATGTGAAAACAAAGGTCATCCTGATCAAAAGTAGGCCCCGTCGGAAGTCATGACAGCTCTTCAGCATTGGCACACTGTGCAGTAGAATGAAAATTTATTTCATAATTGTAGCAACAGTGCTGGAGGTGATGTGCTTCTTTGTCAGGCAACAAAACAGAAGGGTTAAACAACGAAACCAAAGGCTTGGCATCTGCGGTGTAATGCAGACCCATACAAGAATACATGATACTTATTGAGGGTGTAGGCAGTAGGAAGCACTTCCTTTTCAGCTTGGGAGTCGTGCTGTTCAGCACTTTTGATGTGGAAGCTATGGGACGTTCAGAGCCATCCTCGTAACGATATGCAAGAATGCCCTTGAGGCCATACTTAGAAGCGTCTGTGGCCAAGAGCAGGTGGTAGGTAGTCAAACACAGAACAGAATGTAATTTAGATTTCAAAAGCAAGAACACACACTTGGAAGCTGGCATCCACTGAAAAGGAATGTCCTTGTTGAGCAATTCGTGGAGAGGATGGACTAATGTGGTTGCATCCAGAATGAATGTGTGATAATAGGTAATTTTGACCAAAAATGCCTGGAGTTCTTTGATATTGGAAAAGACAGGCACAGCTATAACATTGGCATGTGATGACATAAAAGCTTTACACTGTCCTGAGAAACCTCAAACCCTGAATACACACTGGGTAGCTGAAAAGTGTGACCTGGCCAAGTTGCACTTCAACCTTGCAGTATGTAAAACTGTGAACAAGGAGCTTAAGATACATAACTGCTCTTCCTCGGATGCACCCAACATTATGATGTCATTGAGACAGTTGATACACCTCGGAATGGAAATTGTCAGTTGTTCCAAAAAGCACCGAAAAACTGCAGGGGTGCTAGCCAAACAGGTGGGGAGGCATTGTTATTGGTACAACCTGAAAGATGTGTTAAACACAAAGAATCCTCATCCACAGACAAATCAATTTCAGACAAAACTGGCCCCTGGGGAGTTTGGCCCATAACTCGTCCTGGCAGGGCAAAGGGTAGGTGTCAGTTACAGACTGAGTGTGTGTGGAAACTTTAAAGTTGTCACAAAAGCAAAGATGACCAATTGCCTTTTTAACAACCACAAGGGGGATAGACTACTCACTTGATGTAACAGACTGCATGACACTCAATGACATCAGCCTGTCCAATCCCGATTTCACTCGATCACTCGAGGCCACTGGAACAGGATGTGCTCAGGAAAAATGTCACTGCACCACAGGTTTTACAGTCATGTGAGCCATAAAATTAGTGGCACAACCTAGTCCATCCGGGAAAAAAAATGAGATGAGAACTTAGAACACAGAGAATTTAACTGCTGGTAAGGGACCTGGTTGGAAATGAGGTTCACTGCATTCGCATTGGAAATACTAAAGGCACTGAAGGCATCCGGACTGAACAAATTGTCAGTATCAGCTCATCCACTACCAGAAAAGTCAAGGAATGAAACATAGATTTATATCCAGTGGGAGCCATAAACTGCCCCAATTTGGAATATGGTGTTTGTTGTACCTCACCAAATGTCAAGTAAATGGAGACATTGGAGAGACAAAGTCTGTGAGTTCAGCAACGTCACAGCTGCACCCGTGTCCACTTGTAGCTGGAGATCTTTGCCCACTAGCACTTCAATAAACAGTTTATTATGATTTGTAAGCACTGGAGACACACAATGTCCACATACATATCTGCAAGAGAGGTGTGGGAACTACACACAGATGCTATACATCCTTTTTTCCCTACAGTCATTGCAAGTCACTCAGTGTTTAGCCCTGCCATGTTGCACGAAACATTATGGGTATGATGGGAGTGCTCTGCTGCTGTGGTTGTTGGCCACATCGCTGTCAAGTGCAGAGTGCAGGCTGTGTTTGTAAGGTTACCACGTCATGCGCCCACTGAGAACTAACTGACATCCGACAACAAGAAACAGGACCCCCCATGGCAATGTCGTGTCCCGACACAGGATATAGGAAAGACAGGAGGCTGAGGTCAGTCTGCAATTTCCGAGCAACGAGGAGCAAATGCAGAAAGACAAATTCTCAGTGAAAGCAGTTCGATGACTTATCAGTACCAAACACTGTCACAGAGATCCTACGAGAGATGCAGATTCTGGAACTCGACAGGATGCTTGCATGAGGAGACTTGTAGAATTCAGGGATCTGATTAACAATATTTATTTGTAATCAGACTAACTAATAGACTGAAGTGTAATTCTGAACATTAGAAAAAGCAAAGGCGGCAACTGGTTGCACAACTGAAGTCAGTGTCAAGTAGCAAACACTAGCAGTACGTTACATGCAAACTTGAGAGCAGCATTCCAAGTGAGAAAAACAGACATGTTGGAGCTTACCGAGGCTAGTCATAAGCGACACGGTGCAGCTGCCCCAGCGATCTGTCTGAGAACTCCATCTGGACACAAAAACGTGGGTTTTTAAAGAATCGTGGTGGCGCACCATTTCTCCCTTCATATAGTCGACCCACCAATCCACCGGCACTTAATTAGCTTCAGCCAATATGGTGATTCGCTCTGAACCTCCAGGGTACCTGTGGCCAGCCACATTTAGATTCCTCCCCTGCTCATGCTTGGGGTAGGGATGCTTCTGGATTTTACATAAACTCCAAGTTTGGTATCAACAACATTCAGCTGAAAACTGAACATCACTGCCTGCTATTACGGTCAGCAAGAACAGTGTCTCGTGTCACTTGGCCCTGCCCTCTGTCCTTCTGTGGGTGGGGGGCGTTGTAGTAGCACTCTAACCAGTGTAAACCCACTGATGTTGCAGTTCTCGGGAGCGAGTATCGGGCTTGCTGCCACTGCTAAGATGTGCTTTTTGTGGCCATCTTCTACAGTGATGCCTTAGAATATCATCTAGGCAGTGCATGGAGTTATCAGTTAATTCTCCAAAGTGAAACTTCTCCCCTGAGACAGCTGCCCAGAGTGTCTGCAATTTTCAGGGCTCTAGTGTTATTATTTACCTCCGGTAAGCTAACCGCTACCAGTTTTGCCTGCTCTCTGTATTGTGTCTCTGATCACCTACTTTGGAGTGCCCTTGATGCCTCCCAACAGCCTTAAGCATAACAACATAAAAGTCATTATGTTGTCAATGTATGAAAAGAATGGGAGACCTTGAAAGACTGAGCAATATTTAACGCTTCAGCCGGAGATGGATTCTCGCACTGTAGAGCGCGCTGATGCACCTCCTTGTCAGAAGCCAACTAAATAACGGTGTCACAGACCACAGAATCAGCATAAGATGATGATGATGATGTTCAGTTTGTGGGGCACTCAACTGTGCAGTTATCAGCACCTGTACAAATTCCCAACCTTTGCTCAGTCCAATCTCGCCCCTTTTATGAATGATGAGGACAACACAAACACTCAGTCATCGCTGACCCTGCCGGGAATCGAACCCGGGATCCTGTGCTCGGGAAGCGAGAACACGACCACGAGAGCATGAGATGTGGACATCAGCATAGGAATCACAATGGAAACAAACTGACAATTGCGTCTGATACTGTGAAGTTTGTTCAACCGAGCTGCCTTAGCCACTTCTCGTAAGCTTACCAGTCTCCAGCTGCATCACATTAATGTGGAAAAGGTGATGGACAAGCCAACAACAACATAGAAGCCTGTCATTATGGCCAACAAATTTATGATAGCAACTGTAAGAGCCTGTTGATGTTTGAGAGGAGATCTGAGCACTGCTTCCATGGATATGAGAACTAATGGAACAACCAAATAAGACTGAGCACATGGGAGTGAACACCAGACTTTTGCCAATTGTGTTATAATGCTAGACGCAACAAATAGTGGGGCCACTGAGAACAAAAGTTTATTTATACACACTCAAGTAAACGGCAAATGTAGAAATAGTACGATAAGCAGTAGAACACAATCTGAGAGGGAATGCCAGCTGTTCTGTCTTTATGTAGAGGAGTGCTCTGCATGTACATTAGTCTTGTGAGCCACGTCAGGTGGTCTCTGGTGACCGGCTCGGCCAGCTGCTGTTGGTGAACTATTTGAAGTGTAGTGCACCAGCAGCTTGGCACTGTGGCACATATCCAGGTGTTGCATTCAGGGTTACAGTGTGTATGGGCTCACTTATCAGTGCTAGTGTCTCAAATTGTGTAACAGAAGTGATCAAAATGATAAAGGAATTATAGAAGCTACAGGAAAATTTTAAGATTTCTGTCCTAAGAATGCAATTTCATCATGATTAAATTTAAGGCAAAAAGAAAAATCATAATGAAATGAAAGGGTTGCTGAAGCTTATTACTTTATTTATGGGAGATCAATGTTTTGTATGTTATCTATTATAACTATAGCATGGAAGCACTATTTGTTTTGTTTAACCCTTTGTGACGATGTGGTTTCATTTGAAGCCACGCATGATATTTTGATTTTGTGGCAAGAGCACAGTGGCTACATTGGTAACCACACTTCTGGATGTAGATGGTGCTGCCATCTAGCGATGAAAATTTGAACTATGTCAAATTTCTCACGTGGTTGCAGTTAGCGATTCAAGTATAAGTGCCTCTATTGTTTGTAGTGTGCTGGTTCTCTTTTTCTTGATTTATGGTTGAATTTGTCTTTGAAATACAAGTTTCATACATGGAACAAATTCGTAATATTTTCTTATGTAAGTACATGCTACATGTATTGCAACAATAATGAAAATCATGTAGTTTTTCCGTATTTACTCTGGTGGTTTCATTTGAAATCACTGCGGCTGCAGGGGTAGTATTAGAGGCTTATCATTTTTTTAAAATTTCAGTTTCATGAAATGTTTTCTCGCAAATTAAAGGATGAGGAAGTTCTGGTGTGTCTTTTAGAAGAAATTCCTTCTGATGTGGACCCTGAGGTTGACAGTACCAGTGATAATGAAAGTGATATTTTGGCTGAAGACAGTGATCTTGATTCACAAGTGACAAGACCAGTGATATCTAGTGTTGTTTCTGAAAGTGAAAGTGGTAATCGTTCAGAAAATGACAGTGATTACAGTTTCAGTTCTGAAGATAACGAGGTACTAATAAGGTCTGTGAATTTTACATGGGCAAGGGATGACAGTACGATGCATTCTGTCGATTTTTTAGAGGAAGTTGATGTCAAAGGAAAACTCAACGTGAAGGTATGCTGCCAGTTGATTTCTTTTTATATCTATTTGGGGACAATATGCTGGAACACATAGTATTCCAGACTAATCTTTATGCGACTCAGAAAGGTAAGAATTACAGACCTCTTGAAAAAGATGAGGGGGTACAAAATATGGGTCAGAGATGACAAATGGGGTATATTTGCGATTTTGAGGTATATACTGGGAAATCAGATGGTGCAGTGGAGAAATGTTTGGGAGAGAGGATTGTAAGAGATTTGTGTAAAGGCTTACAAGGCAAAGGATATCACATATATTTTGACAATTTTTTTTTACTAGTTTTCCACATTTGCAGACGCTAAAACTTGATGGTATCCTAGCCTGTGGTACCATTAGAGACCACAGAAAAGGACTTCCTCCTCTGAAACCAGACAAAGAGTTGCGAAGAGGAGACTGGTCAGTTTGTTCTGATGGGATTGCATGCATGAAATGGAAAGATAAACGTGTTGTCACATTATTATCAACTAGAGCTCTGCATTTCGATGAAAACAGCTGCTCAAGCATTTCCCATTTCGTGCCGCTGCTCAACGGCTGGGAAAGCCCCCCACTGTGATACGGCTGTGGCCGTCTAATGCACCATGTGGCCAGTTATCCTCCACCTCTCGGTTATCAGTTGGACTGTCGAGCACTGCCAGGAGCTCGAGCGTACTCACAATCTCGGCCGGTGACACTACAACCGCCGCGCACTCTACGGTGACGAATTGCATTAGAAATCGTGTGTAAACACAGTTGACGACCTGGCTTTGAGCAGCGCAGACAGCATTATGGATAAACCAAGTGTAGGTCGTAAACGTTCCATTCATGAAACGAAGAGAAGTATTATGGAGAGAATTAGGAGCGGCTCATTAGTCCTGAAGAAGAAAGACGTGTCGGAAGAGGAGGTGAAAAGTGAAGCTTGGAAATCGTTTGCACTTGTAGTGGATCCTGTCACGCACGCTTCTGCTGGTTTCGTGCAATGTACCACATGTGATACCATACTTTCATACCAGTCAAGCACAAGAGGTATGCTTCGGCACTGCAAAAGTAAATGCGGAGCAAAAGTCCACCGGTCACTTGCAGTACCAAGTAGCATAAAGAAAGTTGTTGTTGATAGGTTGGTCGATATGAGTGGAATAGATTTGCTACCGTTAAATACCTGTAGTAAGATTGGCTTCAAGAATTATTCACAGGAGCTCATCAATGTTGGCGCCACTTATGGCAAAGTCAGTACAGAAGATGTTCTTCCACACCATACCACTGTACCGGGCATATTAAAGAAAAGGCAGACAAAATGCGGGTGACAATGGTGCCCAAGCTAATATGTGCCTTAAAGAACAAAATGTGCGCTTTAGACGCTGATCTATGGTCTGATAACTACAAGAAGAGAAATTTTTTGACTGTGACGTCGCATTATGTGAATGATGAGTGGCAGCTAGAAATGCTTGTTTTGATAATGACAGAGTTTCCGGACGTACCTAAGACAGGAGAGAACATATGGTACGAAATCGAAGAGCAGATGCTTGAGCTAGGAATTAACAAGAATGATAAAACGAAATGTTACTTTGTCACCGACCAAGGAGCTAATATGAAGAAGGCACTTGAATCTTACGACCATTTGCCTCGCTTTGATCACTGCCTGATGACTGCGCTTCGTCACACATTTCAAGAGACGTTTTTGGAAGACGAAGCCCCTGAAATCCTGTCGTGTCTACTATCAGCAAGAGCTATAGTAGGCTATTTGAAGATATCGGGTCACTTGGGGTGTCTGCGGCACTCTGTGAAGCAAGAAGCTGTAACTCGGTGGAACAGTATGCTGTTAATGCTCAAATCCGTCATAAGTCCAATCGACGATATTCGAGATCTATTAGAACCCCGGGGGCAATCGACATTCTTAGAAACCTTCCAAGAAGGGTGCATATCAGACGACGTCGCTTTTCTAACCCCCTTTAAAGAAGCGAGTTTGGATTTGGAAACTGCAAAGATAACAACACTGGTACGTACGCTGCCGTGGTACAAGAGTCTGTTACATCACTGTGAACCAATAGGCAGTGACAACGAGGTAAGAACACTTTCTATAGGTTACGATCCTTTATACAACTGTTGAATTATCAGAGTGCAGTTATGTATATTGGGTTTCCTTTTCAGCTCATGGCGAAAATAAAAAGGAGAGCAGAATACTTCATCACAGAGAAGTGCAAAATTGAGGCTATCCATTACATTGCCACGGTTCTATGGCCATCATGGCGTCATTTGAAGAAACTCACAGCAGACGAAAAGCAAGCCGTGTATGCTGAAGTTCGACGATTGTACTCGGAACTGCCCATCAATGGTAAGGTTCATTCACTGAAACCAATTAGTAAACGAATGCTTGCTTGTCTAATCTGCCATCTTTCGTTAGATCAGGGCTTAACAACTGGCCGGTTTTGAGCGCGAGTACTTGCGTCTGCTCAGGCACGTGCTCGCGAGCAGGTGCAAGGTCGCGGAGTAGGGAGGGAGGGGAAATGTGCGCGCACGTATGAATAGGACCGCAGGGTCCCTATTGAATTCGCGCCGACTGTGTAACGTTAAAAGTACTACGATCAGCTCTAACAGTCCCTTCGCTGGTTAAGAATCATGTCAAGTCGCTGTTGTGTAGCCCCAACCATGCTTTCGCTGTTCAACCCCCATTGGGAGGAATTGTATCTGTTTACAAAAAAAAGATGGTGTTGCAAAATGTTTAGTATGTCACAAAACGCTGAATTTTTTTAGGAAATTTAATTTGCAGTGACATTATATGTCGTACCACGCGAAAGACTACGGAAGTGGAAAATGTGATGGACCAGATTGTGCACAGGAAGTTATTAAACTTACAAGGAAGCTATCCGAAGAAGATCTGGATGACGAAGAAAAATCAACTGAGGCAGCGCTCAGAGTGAGCTACAAAATTGCTTTGTTTTTAGCAAAATCCCTGTGCCCCTTCACTGATGGCGATTTAATAAAAGATGTTTGGTAGTTGCAGCGGAACATCTGTGTCCATCTCAAGTTGAACAGTTTCGGATTGTGCCATTATCTGACATGACCATTATGCGTCGCATACAGGACATGGCAGATGACGTCCAGAGCCAGCTTACAAATATCTATAAAGATTTTATGGCGTATTCTCTAGCTCTGGACGAAAGTGTTGATATCACTGGAACAGCGCAGCTTTCCATATTTATTAGAGGTGTTAATAGAGATCTTCAGGTGAGGAAGGAGCTCCTCGATGTACTAGCCATGAAGAACACTACAACCGGAGGTGATATTTTAAGTAGTGTTGAAAATATAGGATTGTCGTGGAATTCTTTAGTTTCAGTATCTACAGACGGTGCACCAACGATGACAGGGAAAAAATTAGGTTTCGTTGCGCTGTTGAAGGAGAAAATGCAAAAACTGACAGTGGCGAATGAAACAAGGGGCGTTCACGGTGTGATCCACCAGGAAAACTTATGTGCAAGGAGTATCACTCTAAAAAATGTGATGAGTGTTGTTGTTCGTACAACCAATTATATAAGGAAGCTTGGGCTACAACACACGCAATTTAAAAGCTTTGTTGAGGATGTAGAAAGCCAGTATGGTAGCCTGCCTTATTACAGCGAGGTCTGCTGGCTTAGTCGTGGCGAATTATTAAATCGAATTTTTGCCTATTAGATGAGATAAATATGTTCATGGAAATAAATAACATGTGTGTTCCTGAATTGAAAGAGCCTTCATGGAAATGTGATCTCACGTTCTTAGCAGATTTAACTAGCCATCTGAATGCTTTGATCATTTCACTACAAGGTAAAGATCTGCTAATTACTCATTTCATAGATCGAATACGAGCTTTTAAAATGAAATTGACACTTTGGGTGAGTCAGCTGGAAACAGGAAATCTAGCTCATTTTCCTAAATTATCATCCATGTAAGATGTTCACAAAGACTGTGAACGTTATTCACATAGTTTAGTTGCCCTTAAGGAATAATTTGATCAACGCTTTCAAGATCTGACAGCACTAGACAGTGATTCTGATCTGTTCTCCTCTCCATATTCAGCGAATATTGAAGAGATTCGTCCTGAGCTGCAACTAGAAATTATTGACCTGCAGTGTGACTGAGAATACAGAGACGAATTTCAGAACAAGAAAAACATTTTGGAATTTTACAGACACTTCCCTCAGGATAGATCTCCTCATTTGCACAAACTGGCGGCTACAATAATATCGATTTTCGGTTCCATGTATGTTTGTGAATAACTGTTCTCTGCAATAAAATGTAACAAGACGCGCCTGAGAAACGCATTGTCTGATCGAAATTTAAACTGCACGCTGCGCCTACGATGCACAAGAACAATTACTCCGAACATAGACGCAATTGTAAAGGGCAAAAAGTACAATATAACAGAGAATCCCACACTTCAGTGACACCTTTTATTGTGTAACAGTTCACAAATTAATACGAATATAGAGGCATATACTAAGCTAATAAAATTATGTGGCACGTGTACATTCTCCTTTATTTGTTTCATTTGTCACAGTAATAATTCGTGAGTGATATCCCTGCAGGTGGCCGCGGATTTACATTGACTGGCGGCAGCTGTTGTGCGCCCCACGTGACTCTCCCCACTCTCCGCTCTGGTCCCGTAGTGGGGGTAGCGTGCTCGCGCTGCTCCGTGCTCGCGCCTTGCTGCTCACAGCTTAAACATTCCACAATGCGTTTTGATGTAATTTGTGCGATATATATAAAATGTTTCTTCACAAATTGTGTAAACTGAAGAAACTGCAAAAAGGTGGGAATTTAAGGAGATGGGACCTGGATAAACTAAAAGAACCAGAGGTTGTACAGAGATTCAGGGAGAGCATAAGGGAGCAATTGACGGGAATGGGGGAAATAAATACAGTAGAAGAAGAATGGGTAGCTTTGAGGGATGAAGTAGTGAAGGGAGCAGAGGATCAAGTAGGTAAAAAGACGAGGGCTAGTAGAAATCCTTGGGTAACAGAAGAAATATTGAATTTAATTGATGAAAGGAGAAAATATAAAAATGCAGTAAGTGAAACAGGCAAAAAGGAATACAAACGTCTCAAAAATGAGATTGACAGGAAGTGCAAAATGGCTAAGCAGGGATGGCTAGAGGACAAATATAAGGATGTAGAGGCCTATCTCACTAGGGGTAAGATAGATACTGCCTACAGGAAAATTAAAGAGACCTTTGGAGATAAGAGAACGACTTGTATGAATATCAAGAGCTCAGATGGAAACCCAGTTCTAAGCAAAGAAGGGAAAGCAGAAAGGTGGAAGGAGTATATAGAGGGTCTATACAAGGGCGATGTACTTGAGGACAATATTATGGAAATGGAAGAGAATGTAGATGAAGATGAAATGGGAGATACGATACTGCGTGAAGAGTTTGACAGAGCACTGAAAGACCTGAGTCGAAACAAGGCCCCCGGAGTAGACAATATTCCATTGGAACTACTGACGGCCGTGGGAGAGCCAGTCCTGACAAAACTCTACCATCTGGTGAGCAAGATGTATGAAACAGGCGAAATACCCTCAGACTTCAAGAAGAATATAATAATTCCAATCCCAAAGAAAGCAGGTGTTGACAGATGTGAAAATTACCGAACTATCAGCTTAATAAGTCACAGCTGCAAAATACTAACACGAATTCTTTACAGACGAATGGAAAAACTAGTAGAAGCCAACCTCGGGGAAGATCAGTTTGGATTCCGTAGAAACACTGGAACACGTGAGGCAATACTGACCTTACGACTTATCTTAGAAGAAAGATTAAGGAAAGGCAAACCTACGTTTCTAGCATTTGTAGACTTAGAGAAAGCTTTTGACAATGTTGACTGGAATACTCTCTTTCAAATTCTAAAGGTGGCAGGGGTAAAATACAGGGAGCGAAAGGCTATTTACAATTTGTACAGAAACCAGATGGCAGTTATAAGAGTCGAGGGACATGAAAGGGAAGCAGTGGTTGGGAAGGGAGTAAGACAGGGTTGTAGCCTCTCCCCGATGTTGTTCAATCTGTATATTGAGCAAGCAGTAAAGGAAACAAAAGAAAAATTCGGGGTAGGCATTAAAATTCATGGAGAAGAAATAAAAACTTTGAGGTTCGCCGATGACATTGTAATTCTGTCAGAGACAGCAAAGGACTTGGAAGAGCAGTTGAATGGAATGGACAGTGTCTTGAAAGGAGGATATAAGATGAACATCAACAAAAGCAAAACAAGGATAATGGAATGTAGTCTAATTAAGTCGGGTGATGCTGAGGGAATTAGATTAGGAAATGAGGCACTTAAAGTAGTAAAGGAGTTTTGCTATTTGGGGAGCAAAATAACAGATGATGGTCGAAGTAGAGAGGATATAAAATGTAGGCTGGCAGTGGCAAGGAAAGCGTTTCTGAAGAAGAGAAATTTGTTAACATCCAGTATTGATTTAAGTGTCAGGAAGTCATTTCTGAAAGTATTCGTATGGAGTGTAGCCATGTATGGAAGTGAAACATGGACGATAAATAGTTTGGACAAGAAGAGAATAGAAGCTTTCGAAATGTGGTGCTACAGAAGAATGCTGAAGATTAGGTGGGTAGATCACATAACTAATGAGGAGGTATTGAATAGGATTGGGGAGGAGAGAAGTTTGTGGCACAACTTGACCAGAAGAAGGGATCGGTTGGTAGGACATGTTCTGAGGCATCAAGGGATCACCAATTTAGTATTGGAGGGCAGCGTGGAGGGTAAAAATCATAGAGGGAGACCAAGAGATGGATACACTAAGCAGATTCAGAAGGATGTAGGTTGCAGTAGGTACTGGGAGATGAAAAAGCTTGCACAGGATAGAGTAGCATGGAGAGCTGCATCAAACCAGTCCCAGGACTGAAGACCACAACAACATATAAAATGTCACCGTAAATATAGTCGTTTAGTAACCAGTAATTCTAACTACGGCGTATACAAATTTGAAGGTGACAGAAATATCTTACGGATGTTTTCATTCATGTTTAGAGTCAATTCAAGCAAACAGTGACCACGTTCTTCCCATGAAAAAGTCCAGGATGGACTGGAGTTCGGATGAGGACGACGAAGATGGACACACAGTTACTACCAATGAACTCGACAAGTACCTTCCCTCTCCAAATCCGACTGTAGCTGTGCTGAAGGTCAAATTTTGCAGTGATGGAAAACGCATGCGGGGTTATTTGCTAGGCTGTCGGTAATAGCCAGAAGAGTTCTCTGTATTCCTGCCACTAGTGCTGCCAGCGAGAGAAATTTTAGCCAGGCCAGTCACCTGCTGTCCAGCAAAAGATCGTGCCTGGAATCAGACAAGGTGGATGATCTCTTATTGATCCATCACAATTACGTAAGTATTCACAACATACCATGCAATCACAAGGAAGGAAACATTCCTCAAACTCTATAAATGTATGATTCCACTTTCATTGACTTCACAGGAAGAAGTTCAAACTGCCAGCTGCAGTAATAGCTCCAGGAACACAAATGACGCCTGTGTATCAGGGAGCACCAATGACGAAAAACGAATTGTATAGTCACGATTCACTTGTAACATTATTTACATATCATAATTTGTTCAGAAATTAACGTTTGTGCAACAAAATTTCGTGAGTATTACTTTTAACTCCGTCACTCCTTCCCGATCCTGCATTCAATATTAATACAACGTATACGTGGCCGAGTTTGGAGATAGGCTACACATATTCCATGATTAGACTACTGTGTTCCCGTTTGTCTACCGAACAGAACAAAATACTAAATACAGACATTACAGTTTTTAACGTTACAGTTATTGGAATACATGATAACCTCAAAGGCGAAACTCTAGCAGTCTGCAACATATTAACAAACATCAAATGTAACATATACAAGTGTATTATTTAGGTCATAGAACTGGTAGTAAACAACGAAAGACATTTGTAAAAGAAATAAGTGAGTGGTTAATGTGAAGCGGTGGCCTCTGATCTCAAGGAGTGTGGCGAAGCGCCGCTCGCTGGCACTGAGCCCACCAGTTACTGGCGACCGGCCGAGCGTTTGGTGCACTCGGCCGAGCACTGGCGATTGATTGGCTGCCCACAGCCGGCGGAAGAGGACGCTCGGCCGCATACTCTTGAGAGCCAGAGGGGCGAGCGGGACTTGCCGGTAAAAATCGGAGATAATGCAGACCTCTACTATCAACAACTGACTCACCTGTAACTTTGAAAGAAGTCAGGAGGAAAGAAAAGGATGCCACAATTACAAAAATACCTTGCCCACAGATAGTGACATCTTATAATTCGAACATGGGATGTGTAGATAAAGCGGTCATGATGAATAGTTTCTAAGCAATTGACAGAAAATCTAGACGGTGGTGGCTCAGACTGTTTTGGTATACGATTGATATCTCTATTGGAAATGCATTTATATTGTTTCGACTAACCAAGCCAAATGAAAAGAAAAAGCTAAAGGAATTTCAGCGGTGTGTTGTAGGATCCAGTGTTTTCAAAGACGGTCTTCGTCGCTCAAGCACATCATCTGAACCACGCACCAAAAAGTGTAAAACTGTTGTTCCAGTGGAAAAATTCACAACAGAATCAAAACATCTGCCAGTAAATGGCACATGGAGGCGATGTGTACACTGCAGCACAAAAAATAAACCACATAGAAGCAAATGGACAAGTTCTTCCTGCTAAGTTGCTTTGTGTTTATCAGGGGAAAGGAACTGTTTTGTTCCCTATCACAGAAAGTAATGAAGTTTATGGTGGTGGTCTCATTTGAAGCCACCACATTTAGTGTGCAGTGGTTTCATTTGAAACCACCCTGTACCTGCTGAAATATTGCAGGAAATTTTTTTTTTCACATTTTTCCATAATATTGTATGAGTTATATCCTAATAAAATGAAAAAAAACCTTAAAAAATGATTTTATTTATTTTGCATCTGAAAGGGTTAATGAAATTTGTATTAAAAATCAGACGTTTGTAATATCACTTAAATTTAGTATGGCATCCTCATTAACAAAACCAAAAGATTACCATAAATATTTGTCATGATAAGACAATACTACGTACAAATGTGCAGCACATTATTCTTACTATTGTATAATAGTCATCAGTTTTCTAATGTATCATCACTTGCAGAAATGTAAGGTGATTATTGCCAAAACATACATGTGCATACCATATTGGTTATGTTATGTGCAAGTATAGATAGGGAGATGTATTAAAAGAAGCTTATTACCCACAGCTGAAGACTTGCAAACAATATAAACTCTAAACATCATGTAGAGCATGTAGATACATTTACAGTGAGATCATTCATGTAACTGGGGGAACATGTGGTGATACTTAATACTCCACATGAGTGATGTGTATATCTATGTCTTCTCATCAATTTTTTTAATTTAATCGTATTGCTAGGGCCCCCCATCGGGCAGGCCGTTCGCTGGGTGCCGGTCTTTGAATTTGGCGCCACTTCGGCGACCAGCAGTCAATGAGGATGATAGGATGATGATGAGGACAGCACAACAGCCAGTCCCTGGGCAGAGAAAAATTCCCTTACCCAGCCAGGAATCGAACCCAGGCCCGAGGATCGACAATCCATCACACTGACCATTCAGCTACCGGGGGCGGACTTCTCATCAATAAATGACACTCACCACTAAAAGTTATAAAAGATGATGTTGCATGTAGAGGTATTTTTATTTTGTATATGGTTAGCTATATTGAGGGATGAAACATTTTATATAGGCTGATGACTGCAGTGGAACCGCGAGACGAGATACCTGCTCCGACACAGAAATGAATATTTTATCAATCACTGGCTTGCCTTGGAGATGCACTGACTTCTAAACTGTAGATATATGAACAATGGGTGCTCGTCACCAGGAATGTAAAAATGAACACTGGTTTCCATTGATATTTTGTATATTGAACCAAGAAATTGTTAATATATTCTGATTAAGGTCTGTATTGGTGAAGAGAACACACAAGCTGTTAACGGGGTTCTCAAGCAAGTCTAAATTCCAAAGCAATAGTAAGTGGGGAAGAAGTTTTAGAAGAAACCAGGGGTATAATGGTCATTTGTAAAGATACAGAAGATTATCACGTTGAATGTTAAACCTCAGTAGACCTCAAAAACTATTCCTATGGCATTTTCTTATATTCTAATTTGTCTGCTGTGATTATCACCAACCACACTCTCTTCCCTCTCATATCTTTCTTTTTCACTGGGATTACATATCTCTCATTTCTCACTGGGATTACTGTCAATGTACCCACTTACCATGCACATTCCATTCATCAAATGAATTTGCATAATATCAAGAAGACATAATATTAAAAAAAAACACTTTATGTGGGTGACTTTGTCACAACAGATAAAAATGTGCATAAACAAACAATTCAATTCACTACCATTCCTCATTCATATACCAAAAAACAATAAATATAGCCACCAAGTGGCAGCAGCAGAACACACACACACACACAAGAAGTTTTAACTTTTACAAGCTTTTGGAGCCAGTGACTCCTTCTTATGGAAGAAGAGTTGAAAGGGGAGGAAGAGGGGTTAAGGAAAATAACTGGACAGGTTTAAGAAAAGGGTACATTTCAGAAAAGCCACCCAGAACCTCATGTCAGGGGAGACATACTGGACTACCGTCCAGTATTTTTGCCTTCTCATCCCATCCAGTAAGTCTTCCCTGACCCAAGGTTCTGGGTGACTTTTCTGAACTCTAACCCTTTTCCTTCACCCCTCATCCTTCCCCCTTCAACTCTTCTGCCAGAAGGAGGAGCCACTGGCTCCGAAAGCTTGTAAAAGTTAAACCTTTTTGTGCGTGTGTTCTCCTGCCCTCCCTTGGCGAGTGGATTTTTTTTTTCCTATCCATTTACATTAAATTGTCAATAATTGATTATTTTCATTGTTAAATAAATAATACAGGTTTCTTCTACATTAATGAACATGAGCCACAAAAAAGGAACAGCTACTAAAATTTGCAAATATTCTGACATGCATTTTGGTGCTAATGAAAGTATTACAATGTTTATTATTAGTTCATTTATTCAGTCTTATTATAATTAAAAGGCAGTTTAATTTCTCACCAGGGCAAAGGATTATGTTTCGCTACAATATATGTACTACATTATCCCACAACTGAAATGTGCCCTTATACGTAACAGTATATCAACCTTGTCTCCTAATTATTAGTCAGGCAAATGTAAAGCTTCGTGCTTTTTTAAATTACATTGCTGAGAAAATGCTCTCCCACATACACTGCACGAAAAAGGTTTTTCTCCTGTATGGCTTCGCATGTGCACGATCAAGCGTTCCCTCCGAGCACAGTTCTTACCACAAATCTCACATGCGATCGTGGCCTTGAGATCTCCCATGTGCACTTTGATGTGGGATATTAAATTTCGTTTGTTAGAAAAACACATGGAGCACATGTCACAAATGAATGGCGGCAAGTCCTGGCAGAATGGTTTCCTCTGCTTGTTGCGGTGGTACGGCACCTTACCGTGATTTGCCTTGTGTTTCTGGAGAGCCTCCTGATCCTCAAACATCCTGTTGCACAGATCACAACCGTACCCTTTTATCTGGCATCGTTTTCTGAGATGTGACTGCATGTTGCACAACTGCGTGAAAGTCTTTGAACAGATGGGACAGGAGTAAGGTTTCTCTCCCGTATGGACTACTCCGTGCCTCTTAAGATCGCCGTTGGTAAAAAAACCTTTGCCACAAGTGTCACACAAAAACTGCCGTTCATCTGAATGGAACAATTCGTGGCAGCGTAAATGTTCGGGCTTTCGGAAACATTTCTGGCAAATTTTACACTGGAAAGGCCTGTCCGAAAGATGTCTGCTGTAATGCGATTTGTGCCTGCGTCGCTTTCTGACAGCTTTTGGAGTGGCTTCGACAGTTTTGTGCTCATTCTTTTTTTGAAGTAATCTGGAACAGAAATACAAACTAACTCACAAAAATATATTGTTCCCTTTGCTAAAACGATGCAAAATACTCTCATATGACTTCTAAATGTGGATTTTTAAATGTTTGTAAGTCTATATATGCCTTCTAGATTTACTTAGTTTTCTGCTAATGAGAGATTCATTCTACATCTTTTGAGATATGCTGAGTCCTGGCCCACTGTCACACATATGAGATAGTCATAATGGCAGTATAAAATCTTAATTTATTCTAAATTTCAAGTATATGAAACTATCAAATGCTGTGTAAATGTCTCCTCTGCTGTACTCTGAACATTACAAATTCAGTACTATGCAGTGTTTGTTATAAAGCCGTATGACAAGTGGTGTTATATATGTAAATAGGACTCAGTGTTTATAATGAAATAATAAGCAATTAGTTCCATAAAAGAAATTGAATTTCTTTACCAGCTTTGGTCACTCACTGCTTTTCCTCAGAAGTTTATACCCATCACATTATTTGTGAGTGTCAACAATAAGGTGCATGCAGCAAAGTGCCATGTTCCTAAAAAATATGCAGGAGAAAAAAGTAATACAATACTGAATACATTAATACAATATGAGGTCTTATTGTATAATGGATTCAGTATCGTATTACTTATTGCTGCTGTATATTTTTTAGGACCGTGGAAATTTGCTGTATGCATTTTATTATTGACACTCACAAGTAATGTGATAGATATAGCCATCTGCAGAAGGCTGTAAAGGAATTAAATTTCCATTACGCCAATGGTTGCTTACTATTTCATAATGGACGACTACAGTTGCTGAGGGTGGATAAACACTAGACTCAGCATTTACAGATGGAAAAATGTTTTCTCTGAGACATACCATTGTAATCCAGTAAATATTAATCTACTAAGGGCAGAAAACAATAGTTATTTATCCTGGAACTCAATACTAGATGCAGCTTGCCTTGCTATGGCTTCCAAGAGCAACAAAAGTTACATTTTCAATCTTTTGCATAATTACTGATCAAGTTTAAAAGTTTAAAATGCTGTTATAATCTATTAATTAAGAGGTATAATGTTATGTAAAACTTTAACACCATATGACAAATATTAGAACTGGGAACAGTGAGTTTGTCTCGAGGCAGAGTAACTGACAACATGCAAACACCTGGACTTTATTTATCCAGCATTTGAGAACGAGACCACTTAGCAACTTCCAGCAAACCAAACACATAATTTCAAACCCTTACGAAGCTTTTTCTTGCTGACACCTCCTACAAAATGATGAAAGGACAAAAATTTATTGCTGAATTTTTGCTGTAAATGCAGTAAAACTTCAGCATCAGACATAAGAGTTTTAATTTGTTACTTCTTTTTGCTACTGACTCTATTCACAACACAGTTTGCAGGGAGTCATCCACTGTTTAACAAGGAGAGCAGTTAGTGATCTCCAACAAACTTTAAGCAGCATTTCAAACCTTTTCTAATCTTTTTCTTTATTACATTCTTAAAGTCAAATATTTAACATACACACATCAAAAGAAGTTTTGCATCAGCCCGGTTCCCAGAACTCCTGAAGATAGATGTTGACTGTGGGTATTGTATCACAGACACAGTCTCTTTGACTGTTCAGAGATGTCACTAAACCCGCCCAACAATGTAAACAACCATGCATGAGCAGCACCTATCAGACGGAGGGGATCCGACAGCTGATCAGTTTTGGTCATTCTACCAGGTAGGAGGTACACGGCTCATGTTGTCTGCAGTTCAACCATGGCTAGACTGTCATTACCATGGTTTGATCACATCCGCATTGTTACTTTGTGCCAGGAAGGGCTCTCAACAACGGAAGTGTCCAGGTCTCTCAGAGCGAACCAAAATGATGTTATTCGGACGTGGAGGAAATGCAGAGAGACAGGAACTGTCGATGACATGCTACGCTCAGGCCTCCAAGGAGTACTACTGCAGTGGATGACCGCTACCGACAGATTATGGTTCAGAGGAACCCTGATAGCAACGCCACCATGTTGAATAACGCTTTTTGTGCAGCCACAGGACGTCGTGTTACGACTCGAAACTGTGTGCAGTAGGCTGCATGATGGGCAACTTCACTCCTGACGTCCACGGCGAAGTCCATCTTTGCAACCACGACACCATGCAGCGCGGTACAGATGGGCCCAACAACATGCTGAATGGACCGCTCAGGATTGGAATGACGTTCTCTTCACCGATGAGATTTGCATATGCCTTCAACCAGACAATCGTCGGAGACGTGTTTGGAGGCAACCTGGTCTGGCTGAATGCCTTAGACACACTGTCCAGTGAATGCAGCACAGCAAGGTCTAGGTTCCCTGCTGTTTTGGGGCGGCATTATGTGGGGGGAAATGTACGCTGTAACGGCTGTACGATATGTGAAGCCATCCTCCGACCGATAGTGCAACCATATCGGCTGCATATCGGCAACGCATTTGTCTTCATGGACAATTCACACCCCCATCATGCACGTCTTGTGAATGACTTCCTTCAGAATAACAACGTCGCTCGAATAGAGTGGCCAGCATGTTCTCCGGACATGAACCCTATGGATCATGCCTGGGATGGATTGAAAAGGGCTGTTTATGGACGACATGGCTCATCAACCACTCTGAGGGATCTACACCGAATCGCTGTTGAGGAGTGGGACAATCTGGATGAACTTGAGGACAGTATACCACGACGAATACGGGCATGCATCAATGCAAGAGGACGTGCTACTGGGTATTAGAGGTACCGGTGTGTACAGCAGTCTGGACCACTACCTCTGAAGGTCTTGCTGTGTGGTGGTACAACATGCAATGTGTGGTTTTCATGAGCAATAAAAAGGGTGGAAATGATGTTTATGTTGATCTCTATTCCAATTTTCTGTACAATTTCCGGAACTCTAAGAACCGAGGTGATGCAAAACTTATTTTTATGTGTGTAAATAAGTGATTTGTGAAGTAATCAGACATCTGAAGCTATTCTATATAAGGGAGTTCAGTCCTTTAAACAACCAGGGGTGTTTTCTGGTAGCGCATAACTGACAAGACAGCAGCTCATCCCACCCAAAACAGCAGTTTCCTTTCTAATTTATTCGATTAAATTTACATGGCAAAGGAGTGAACAGCATTAAGTAGTATTTTGGGTTATTAAATCTCAAACATAAAAAATGTTAAGATGAGCTTCTAATCTTAGCAAGATGATTAAGTAGTATAGTGATAGGTAGTTTATTGTTAATATAGTAGACAGTTCAAATCTCTACGATTTCCTTGGCTTCTGTTAATGTATACCTTGACTTGTTCCATATCCCTGAAGATTCTCCATCTTGATGGGATTTACAGAACACAATGAACGGATAAGTGAAAGAATGAACAAACGAGATGGATATAATCACAGCATGCAATCTAACTTATTCACACTTTCAAGTACATGCAACTACTAAATGAAGTGGAAGTTGTTTTCATGACAAAAAGCCACTCAATAATGAGAGATTAGTGACTGTGGAGTCCCACCTACAGATTTCTTAAGACGAAAACAGGAAAGATTGGGACAAAGAATGGCAGGAAAAGCTTACACACAAGTACAAACAAGTTACACTGGCCAGTGAGTGTACTAATGTCTGTTAACACAAAAAGATATGAAAATTTAAGGAATAAGGATTGTGTAAACACTCAATTTCAAAACATTGTTGACGATGACTCAAAAGCAAGGTTATTTGTAAGTACCTCCGGAGTTTCAGAAGATAGTTGTGCAAAAACTACAGCATACACAGAAAAATGACACACGTCAGTGGATCCAAGATCTCTCCAAGTTTTGGTACATAATACACCTCATGACATAGTTGCACTAGGGGGCAGGTGTGACTGAACATGTAAACATATTACTCACTGTGTAATGTTGAATCAAATCAATTCATGCCTGTGAATAGGCAATACAGTGAACAGAATTCCAAAGCAGGCTGCTGCCACTTCTTCACAGGCAATTTATGTTGATGACTTCAATGAATACACATAGTGATGTTTCCTGTTTCACAAACAATGTCCATACTAAGCAACTGGATTATAAGTTAAAAACTTGAAGAGGTGCTACATCTGACATGCATCTATTTCCTGACTTCCTATAGTTTTCACAGAGTCATCTTTTGAAAGCCCAGAGGTGCTCATGAATAACCATATATTGGCACTTGTATCACATGCTAGTAAACCAATATCACCAATGTATTATTTATCATTCTTCTAAGCAAACACAATGCACAGTCCCAAATTCTTGGGCACTTAGTACACCTCATGCATTAGAACCCATTCAGACTACATTACCACTGACAGCACACACCCTTTATACACCCCCCTCCTCCACCCCACCCCCTGCCTTCCCCACCCACCCTTTGTAATAGTTCCTTCTGTTGCTACAGTTAATTATTTGGCAGACAAGTTACATTGTTTGCTTCCTTACAAACTTTCTGTTTTGAATAACCAGAACAACAAAATGAACTAAATGCTAGAAAGTAATATATATGTGTGCTTTATTTGTACAGCTTTATTATGGTGCACAAATATAGACTGATATCCTAAATGGAAAGAATGATGCAAAAGTAATTCTGATTAAAATTTCTTTTGTTGCACATATGAGAGACCAGGCCCGTGAGCCACCAATGTTGCTAAAGTCCAGCATATTAGTAGGGGCAAACTCGCAAGGAACTACCATGAAAAGGTTTAGGTAACCACTCTTCCATTTTTTTTTGGGGGGGGGGGGGGGGGGGGGGGAGGGGGAATAAAAAGAGGTTAAAAGTCATATAGGATCGAGTGGGTCATTTTAACACTTGAAAATAATGAAATTTTATTGATATATATCAGACTTGTAACCCTATAGTTTCCCAGTAATCAAAGGATTAGCGATTTCAACCAGTTGCAAATAAACTTACAGCAGAAATCCATTGTTAACTGGATTGATGATCATGTGGTGCAAGGCCTATGTTCGGCTTACACTGAGGTGACAAAAGTCATTGGATGCCTCTGAATATTACGTCGGACCTCCTTTTGCATGGCATAGTGCAGCAACTCGACATGAAATGGACTCAACAGGTTGCTGGAAGCCCTTGCAGAAATACTGAGCCATGCTGCCTCTACGGCTTCCATGATTGTGAAAGTGTTGCTGTTGCAGGATTCTGTGCACGAACTGACATCTTGGTAATGTCCCATAAATGCTCAATAGGATTCGTGTCAGGTAATCTGGGTGGACAAATCATTTGTTCAAATTCTCCAGAATGTTCATCAAACTGCGGTCTGGCGACATGGCAAATTGTCATCCAGACAAACCAAAGTCTGTGAATGGTTCCAAATGGTCTCCATACAGCCGAACATAACCATTTCAGGTCAATGATTGGTTCAGTTGGACCAGAAAATCCAGTCCATCCCACGTAAACACAGCCCACGCCGTTACGAAGCAACCACACACTAAGGCAGTGTGCAAGCTAGTGGTGGCTCCATAATGGTGTCCATGGTTTCACAGGGTCTGCATCACACTGAAACCCTACCATCAGCATTCACCATCTGAGAGACTGAACCGACCAGGTCACGGATTTCCAGTCACCTAGGGTCCAACCGATACGGTCACGTGCCCAGGAGAGGTGCCGCAGGTGATGTGTTGCAGTTAGCAAAGGCACTCGCATTGATTGTCTGCTGAGACAGCCCATTAATGCCTTATTTTGCCACACTGTCTTAACGGATACATTTGTCATATGTCCCACACTGATTTCTGCAATCATTTCACACAGCGTTGCTTGTCTGTTAGCACTGACAACACTATGCAAATGCTGCTGCTCTCAGTCACTGAGTGAAGCCCGTCAGCCACTGCACTGTCTGTGGTGATAGATAGCCGTCAGCCACTGGTTGTCTGTGGTGACAGGTAATGCCTGAAATCTGGTCTTCCTGGCACACAATAGTGAATTCCCTAATAATTTACGAAATGGAAGGGCCTATGCATCTAGCTCCAGCTACCATTCCGTGTTGGAAGTACGTTTATTTCCCTAGTGCGGAATTAATCACATTGGAAACCTTCTCACATGAATCACCCCAGTATAAATGACAGCTCTGCCAATGCACTTCCCTTTTATACCTTGTGTATGTGATGCTACCACCATCTGTATATTTGCACATTATTATCCCATGACTGTTGTCACCTCTTTGTACATTCTGTGTGTGTGTGTGTGTGTGTGTGTGTGTGTGTGTGTGTGTGTGAGTGTGAGAGAGAGAGAGAGAGAATCGCAGTTCTTGCAACACTGTTCTACTCTTTGGCATGAAAATGAAAGATCTTTTACTGTACATTACATGACAAATGAATTAAACGTAATGGATTCAGATGGTATGTGATGATATTTCAGTGATTGCAAAATCAAATCAAATTGACAAAGAGCTTGGCAGTATGAGGCTGCTCATCAGTGCACCGCACCTTACGACCTCACCTCATCTGGACACGTGCCCTGATTCGGTTGGGAAAGATGGTATAAAGCCACTGCTTCCTCCTCTGAGGGAAGCTGGGCCCGCAACTTTTCTAACAAATTCTTGATATCATGGATACTGGCAATGGGATGGTCCCACACTTCCTATTGGGGACAAATGCGTGGAGCTTGCTGGCTATGCGAGTATCTCAGCAAAAAGCAGACAGTTCATAGAGACGTGCTGTGGACAGGCGTCGTCCTGTTGAAAAATAGTACCGCAATACAACAGCATGAGAGGTAACAAATTAGGATGCAGTGTGTCCAGGATGTACTATTGTGCAGTCAGAGTTCCCTTAATAACTACCAGCCATGAACAGTTATGTCATACCTGATAGCTGGCCATGTCTAGCTGTCAGGAGAACACTGCTGTGCCTATTCGAAACATTGTAAGATTGAGACCTTTCCCAGATAGCCACCGTACTCGGCAACGTTGGTCGTACGAGGCAGTGTGAATTGTGGTTCACCGATGGACACAATCTGATGCCATTCACCAGCAGTCCATATTTCCCAGTCACAGCAACATTCCAAATGTAGCCGTTTGTGTTGTGGCATTACAGGTAGGCTACATGTGGGCCAGTAATTCCCTAATGTAGTTGCTGCTAGTTTTCAACAAATTCTATGGGATGATACAGAATGTTGTGGGGTTCCATTACTTGTTCTCTGATGACTGGGGCAGATGTGAAGAGGTTATAAAATGTGCTGGGTGCACAATACGGTGAACTTCACTTATGGTGGACAGATGTGGTTGACTGGAACCTATACGAGGACTATGCCCCGCTTTTGTATATACAGTTCAACATCGGGGGACTGTCACATCTGAATGCCTCACAAATCTGCATATTGCACGATTTAATGAGTTGGCCAAATCAAGCCCGAATAAGAGGGCTCTATCAAACTCTGTTGGCTGCTGATGCCACCATCTTACACAATTATGCAGCATCTCTGTGTCCTTCACAGTGATCGTTTAACAACTAATACTGTTCACAACCCTTATACATCTCACCAGGGCTTGTACAAATGTGGTTTGAAAAGGTCTCGGAAATGAATAGAAAAAAAGTACTTACATCACTGAACCTTTTTTAATTTTTCAATGTAGTCTCCTTGTACATTAATGAGCTTGGTCCAACGATGTTCCAGTGCTTTGATCCCATCTAAAAAAAAAAATGAGTTTCCTCCAGGCCTGCAAAGTAGTTGTCAACTTCAGTTATCAATTCTTCATTTGAAGTGAATCTTCAACCACCAAGAAAAATTTTCAGTTTTGGGAAGAGATGGAAGTCGATGGAGCCCTATCAGGTTGATAAGGTGGGTGTGGCAACAGTTCATACCTTAGTTCGTGTAATTTTGCCACGGCGATGGCACATGTTTTTGATCCAGCATTAAGAGTCATGGCATCCATCTTGCAGATACTTTTTTTCATTTCTAATTCTTCAGTTAAAATGTGATATACCCTTTCACATGACATCTGGCAAGTGTGAACAATTTCACACAATTTCAATTGGTGATCCTCCATGACCATTTTCTGCACTTTTGCAATGATTTCTGGAGTAGTGACACGTCTTGGCCGACCATTGCGCTGATCGCACCTAAGCTCTCTTGACCAAATTTAAATTCATTTGTCCACTTGGCAACAGCTGAATGTGAAGGAGCCGAGTCCCCCAGTGTATTCTGGAAATTGGCATGACTGTCCTTCGTTTTCATACCTTTCTTTATGAAGTACTTAATTGCTCCAATCTCAACTTTCGCCATGTTTGCAAATCACTACATGGAAACAACAACAGAGCCACGCCACTGCCACAACTCTCTTCCAAGGGCACTGATGTGGCAGGTGTTTACACGCAACAGTCCAATGATATCACGTGAACAACTCGTTGCACTAGTACTGACCCCTCGTGATGATTCCGAGAACTTTTCAAACCACCCTCATAATAACAATAACGCACTCTGGTGGCAGTGGCCACTCCACCTCTCACAGATCACTGCAACTTTAACTGTTCTCATTACCACTGATAGTGTGTACATTTACGAAATTACATTGACATCTGATCATGTCTTCTGGCTGCTTAAATGTATTTCTCACCTTTGGGTCAGACAAGTAATATCATTTGATTAGGTTACACAATAACATGTCAACTGAAAAGAGCATAGGAAGTGGTCGCAATGTGTGCAAATAGGAGTACTCTTCATAAATTACCCTCATGCAGACTATTAAGAACATACACACACTAGCAGCTTCAGTGCACTTCCACAGTTGGAAGAGGGAGGCCTTGGTGGCCACGGTGTGTGTTCCAACTCTCTGTTATGTCCATCAGCACATGAGCAACAAGTGGCAAAAGCGGCAGTGTCACTGTGTCTTCTGCAATTTGCAATGGTTGTCCGTCCCGAGATTCAGCATCGAGCGTGTTGCGTGTATGGCAACGGGGTTAAAAGCAATGGTGTTGTACGGGAGTGGTGCAGGAAATTCAAGATTGGTCACACAGATGTGCATGATGAAAGTGGTTCAGGAGCTAACTCAACATGGGTGATGATCTTGCACAATATTTTAATAAAACTGTTTGTCTGAGATGTCGGTTCAGTATTTCCGAACATGTGCTTCAGATTTCAAGGACAACCCTCTCTAACACTATCACACAGAGGTTTGATTAACATAAATTTTGTGCACAGTGGGCATTAAAATGCCTAACCAATTTTCACAAAACTGAAAGAATGAGTTCGAACTTGACAGTCCTTCAACGCTACCGTGCAGGTGGCAGCAATTTCTGGGCAGAACTGCGACGGGAGAGGAGCCATGGTGCAGTGTATGAACTCTAAAATTGAGATAAAAAGATTCCAGTAGATAGTGTTGAAATGCATAATGACTGTTACATATTTTGGGATTGCAAAGCAATTTTGGATTTAATGAGAGTAATGTGTGGAAACATTGAGAGCTCATAGATTAATTGTGAGACTCTTAGAAAACTCTGAACGTCAGTCCAAAACAAGTGGCACTGGACGGTTACTTATGGAATCATTCAGGACTCATTCTTATTTACGATTACATGTGACACAACATTGCAAATTGACCAAAGCAAAAACTCAAACATTTCAGCACAAAGATTTAAAAAGACTTTTCAGCCTGGAGATTTTTCAACACCCGCCCTATAGTTCACACTTGGCAACAAGTAACTTTTCATCTCTTCCCCAAGATGAAGGTCTGGCTAGCTACTGAGCACTTTATGACTGATGATGAGCTCATGGATTCTGTCAACAACTGGCTCGAGCAACATGTGACACCACTCTTTGATGAAGGGCTAAAAAAGCTAGTGTTGTGGTATGACATACGTTTGAGTTTGGGTGGCAACTATGTGGAGAAGTAATGTCAACACATTAGACAGATTTTATATAAAAATTTATCTATATTAAGTAGATAGTTGGTGGTTAATTTATGAGTGCTTCTTCTGCCTGTTCATTTGGAGAGTTACAGTGTAATGTGTTCGTATCATCTGTTGATGAATTGCTAATGCCTCAAAACATGTCATGATGCTATCTGTCATCCAAAGCTAAGACATACATAAAAAGAATTTTGTTACAAGGCCATTGCTGTGTTCCTCTGAAGTAACATGCCTAAGTCTGCATAAGAATGAAAGGTGTCATGAACATTATATACTGTTATTTTTAATAAAATAAATTTTATTGTGAACATGGAAAAATGGGGATCAGTGTACAAGCCTACCAACTTTAACAACACGTTTTTGATTCTCAGTGTAATGCAGTTATTGCTGGTATACTTGCTTCTTCTCCTTTCTCTTACTCACTTTTTATCTGTCACATTCGGTAAAAAATGTTCATGCATTCTGTGACAGAAAACATGAAATGCATATAGTCAAGATGATACTAGTCATAAAAATTTCTTGTTCACAATAAAAATATGTTATTTAAAGTAACACTACACAAATTTTGTGACACCTTTCATTCTCCTGCCAAAGAATGAAACATACGGCAAGAATTGCAATTCGAATTCACTGATTGAGATCTGAATGCAAATCCTTCACCACCACCCCACTCACGATGATTTTTCTCTGCAGGAATATCCATTATGGCTCTAAATCATTACCTATTTGATTTCTCATGAAATATTAGGTTGAAGGATTATTTCTGAGTGTTCTAATGATTTCACCTTGTCTGAAATGATTCCTGCATCATAATTTGTGATCTAAATTTGTTTGAAAACAGATGTATAGTGGCGTAAACACTTTCACTGCAGTTACTTCAGAGTGTTCAAAGTTTACCAAAGCCACTGGGTAGCAGGGTCCAGAGTTTCCTTGTAATGTGGTTATATTCTTTGTTGTTTTTTGTCACTAAGCAGACAGCTAGTCTGGCACCAATTATTTGTTCCTTACTAGTTTTATCTAGTAAAATAAGAATTAAGAGAATACCTGTTAGAATCACCATTTAAGACTCTGACACCATTAATTGACGGGCACGTCTCGCCACCCTGCAACAATTAGAGAGATAAAAGTGAGCATGCATACCCCAGAGTCTTCAAGAAGCCACAAATCTTTGAAGCACAGCTACTTCAAAACTTTGCAGGTCTAAACACCAGCCATTTTTAACTATTGTAACAAATGTTAGTCACATGTTTTTATATGGTATACCTTAAAGTGCCATCATCTTGTACAGTTTCCCACTGCTGTTAAGGTCTGTTTAGAACATGAGTCTCTCTGCCTTTTCCAGCCTACCCACTACCTCTCAGTCACTCTGGTCCTGTCTTCTCTTCTTTTTGGCCACTTGCCCCTTTTCTTTTTCCTTGGTCTCCTGCTCTCCAGCTCTCTTGTGGATCTTCCATTCTCTTCACATGCCCGTACCATTTTAATCTTTTTTCCTCAATGTTCTTTTGTTGAGAGTCCTTATGTGTTATCTCCTGAATCATCTCATCTATCATATTTCCCATTTTTTTCCTAGAATGCTGCATAACACTTGACACAATGCCAGTTGATTATCATCTCAGGACCATCAGCTGACATTTGTTTACAGCTTTTTCCAACGTTTTGCCAGCACAAGCTGCTGGCATTGTCAGAGATTTGCTTTCCATTGCTGGTGGTGGACAGAAGGACCATGCCAGCCACTTGTGCTGGCAAAATGTTAGAAAAATTAAACAAATTTAAGCTGAAGGTCCCAAGATGAAGACCAACAGGCTATGCATCAACAGACTGCACTAAAGTCTCAAAAATTGTGTGCTTCATTGCACTTGCTTGTACAATACTTTACACCCTTCCTTTCATGATCCATATTTCTATCATGCACAACTCTTTTTGGCTTGTTTTTTTAGTATATAATACATGTGGTATTTCACCTTCTTACATACAATGCCTCTCACTCTTGTCATGAAGCTATCACCTTGCATCACTCATTCACTTATCTCTTGGCAAATTCTTTCATTTTCAAACATTATCCTCTCCAGGTACTTGAAACCTTCTGCCATTTTCAGCTGTTCCCCCAGACAGTGTCATGTTCACGAGAGTTTACCCTTTTTCTTGTTGTGATCACAAGCTCACATTTCTTTCTATTAAATTTTAGGTAATATTATTGTATAGCTCTTTCCAAAAACATCTAGTTGCTTCTCTACTTCCTCCTCATTGTTCCACGTACTGTGAAGCCATGAGTAAATAACACTGCTGTCACCTAGTCTCCAATTTCTCCAACCACTTTTTTCCTCACCACCATGAAAAGTGACAGAGATAGTGCACTTCCTTGTTTCAGACTGCTTCTCTATGCCAACTATCCTGTTCCATAGCTTCCCACACTCACAAAACTTATGATTCCCTGGTAAAATTCTTCTATCCTCAGCAGAATCTGCTTCTTTCCTTCTCAGTGCTTTACCATCTTTGCTTTTGGGTACAATTTCATACACATTACCTAAATCCAGCAAGGCCCCAGAAGATCTCTACCATACTCGTAGTGATGTTCCTGCAGCTACCTAACTGCAAATATGGAGCCTACTGTGTATCTTTCTACTGTTATTGTCTCAGCTGCTCTTCCACTGTTCTCTAGATTCATCTCTCTAGCATGTTCTCATGGGTTCTTGTACAGTGGAACATAAGGGTAATGATCCTACAGCTCTCTACAATTTTTCAACTTCCCTTCTTGGAAATAACCACAGTTATTTCTTTCTTCCAGACTTCTGGAGTTCTCATTTGCTTCCATACAGCCATAGCATCCTCACCTCTTCTGCTGTTCTGATTTATTCAAACTTAAAAAGTGATTAATGTTCACTCCTTATTCATTAAAAATATATTTCTGTTCTTGTCCAAAACAATGAGTGATTGACCTAAGCGAGAAATTGTTTGAATCATTCTGACTGGCAGACAATTCTCTTACTGTCAGGATACCACTGGCTTGTTTCTTTCCTACTTGCGTTGTTTTGTCTTCCCCAAACATATTTTACAACATTCTAGTTGGATGCCCCTTCTTTTCAGATGATGAACTACTTTTTTTGAAGCTTACTACTGTTAGCTGCACTTGGAATATGCTCTTGAGCTTGTTTTTCGCCCGTATGAGTGAGTCACAGCAGTTTTGTGCAAAGTACATTTCTCATCATCTGTTTATTCATGAATGGATAAAAGCGATTATCTCAAGCTAAAAAATATCAAGCATCCACACAAATCTCATGATGACACATGCATATAATGCCACTGTCATTCACAACAGCTGTCCTGGATTTGTTACATTTCCTTTGGAGGTAATTTTAGAATTCACACAGGCAGCAACACCAATCAAGAAGAGGAGGGAGCCAGAAATTTATAAACTGCTGTCATATATAGGCTGTTCAATTTTTAAAATCAACATACAGAGTGGTCCAAAAAGTGCATACACTGTTTAATTGCTCACAACTTATCCCTCTGGTGGGTGAGCTGGTGTATAAAGCATGCCAAATGCAAATTAAGTTTAATTTTTATGATTTTAGATTCTTTGTTGGATCTGGGCAAACAGATGTTCTTTCATTAATGCTTCAGCTACAGTGCTGATAGATTATGTCCATTCTTGAATACTAATAGCACATCTATGAGAAGTTTAAAAGTGAGTTGAGTGCATCACGTTTGGCATACAAAATACACCATGTGCCTGATCACGCAGGTTAAATTTCTCCTATTTAGTTTTTCTACCTTCACTAATCTAGCTATTGTGTTGGGTCTGGTTTTGTAGGCAAGTATCTGTGAAGTACAAAAGATCTTTTCTTTGTTCAGGTTGGGTAAAATGTCACAACTGACAAACTTTGTGAGTGATCCAATACGAACTCTGATTCTAAAATAGAGAATTCAGATGGGGATGATGACAGTTCTAACAAAGATGATGAAGCCATTGACTGTAGTGAGCATGATTCACAAAGGTAGCATGAATATGATACTGAAGTTGATAGTAGTAGAGGTGACTGAGGGCTCGAAAATGTCTTTCATAGGAACAGACAAACACAGTAAATTGAAGCAATGTCAATAAAACCAAAACAAAATGAAACAAAAACATTATGAAACATTATTATTTATTATAATACATTTCAAAACTGTGAATCTTAACAAAAGAAATCGTTTATTTTAAATAATAAAACAAAAATAATTTAACTCATAAGGTCAGCAGACCCCAATACATAATTCCAGTACAAGCAATAAAAAGTAAATCTGGATGTATAGAGGAAAAAATGTTTTTATTTTCTAAATTAGTACAATATATCATCTTACATTCATTTAGTTTCGAAAATAATGTCCTCAAGATGGCGGCCATTAGCATCAATACATTGTTGTAGACAGTCCCTGAAGTTTCGAGCAGCTCTTGCACACATATTGCAGGGTATGGCATTAACTTCATCAATAATTCGCTCTTTTAACTCTGGTAGGGTATGAGGACAGCTTTTGAAAACCTTTTCCTTCAGATTTCCCCAAAAAAAGTAGTCACAAATGATCAAATCTGGTGAACGCACAGGTCACCCGAAATCACCCCTCAAAAAGAGGAGGTGTCTCGGAAACATTTATCTCAAAACATCAAGTGAAATTTGAGCTGTGTGAGCAGTACGTAGCTCCATCCTGTTGGAACTACAAGTCCCCCAGTCCATGTTCTTCAACAATCTCGTCCATTCTGGGTTGCAGAAAATTTTGCAACACTGAAACATAACATGTGGAATTCCTGTCAGGGTCACTCCTTCCTCCTCAAAAAAGTAAGGACCTACCATACCAATTGTGATATGGCACACCACACTGTCACTTTAGGAGGATTTTGCAGTCTTTCATGAATAATTCGGGGATTATTTTCAGCCCAGTAGCGAAAGTTTTGCTTATTCACACACCCACTGAGATGAAAATGTGCCTCGTCACTACTGAAGGAAGCTACATTCGGAGGAATCTGAGCAAGCATTTGCTCTCACAGATTTTTATGGTTGGCGTAGTCTGCTGGGAGTAATTCTTGAGTAATTATTATTTTGAACAGATGGAACTTCAAATCACCTTGCAGAATCCTTCTCAAACTGCAGACTGAAATCTCCAATGCCACAGCATGTTGCTGAGCAGAATGTTGTGGTGATTGTTGAACTGCTGTTCTCACTTGTTGCACATTTTCTGCCATTCTGGTGAAACTGCATCAATCATGTGCATCTATTCGTAGTGTGCTACTGGTTTCCAGCTACATGTGAAATTTTAAAAACTTGGCTAGGTACAAACTACAAAAGTAACACATTCAATCGATGCCATAACTACATCCATGTTCTACCAACAATCCTGCAATGTGTAGTAGAGTGTACACGGCACACAAGAACCAATATTCCTGTCTTCAGTGGCAAAACAATTTCTTACTGTTTCCAATTGAGGTCATTACACTGTATCGAGATATGAGGGGTCAGAAATGTGTTCCTTCCTTAACACAAAGCTGCATCTCTATTGAAAATTTAAGAGCAATCCTTTCAATGAGGCATAAAATCTCTGTTTTAGTGTCTTCTAATAAGAATAAGATAAATTTATAGACCTCCTCAACATAAAGCTGAAAACCACACACATCAACAAATAATTATCTGGCTGACAACTTGACTTATACAGCTTGTTACAAAGGGACTACAGTTGAGTGTGGAATCCCAACACCTGTGTAAGTTAGTGTTTTTCACTGACCCACAGCACTGCCAGAAACGAAGGGTGGTGGTGGAAGTGCGGGGGGGGGGGGGGGGGGGGGGGGGAGGATGAGGTGGGGGAAGGTAAGTGATTTGAAAAACAGGTCCTATGACTGACTGACGATAAAACTTTCAAATTTGTAGACTAATGCTTACCCACACAGCCATCAAGAGGCTATTCAGTTTTAATACCGGTAATGTCTACAGATATAAATGTAAGTGATTTTAATAATTTCATTATATGTGCCCAAACAACACAGTATATATTTAATTTTGTTAACATTGAGTGTCAGCTCGCAACCATTGCACAAAATGCTGCTCATCTTGGGGTCTTAATATACCTTGCAAAAATTTTCTGCCAATGCCATCTGTCCATATACAAGTGTATCACAGATCTAACATTACCTGTGAAAACCTCTTTGTGCTCTGAGTGATATATTGTAAGTGCTGACTAGGAAGTCCTGAAGTCTGCCAGGATTCTGGACTGAAATTCTATATGCATATATTTTGTTTGAGTGATAAAGTGGAACTACGCCTGGTGTTTACAGGGACCAAAGAACTTGTAATTTTTGAGGTATCAACAAAAACTCTCTGGAAGTGCATCATATGACTAATATCACATACTAGCATTAATTCGACTCTTACCTCCTTTGTATTGACAACCATATAGCCATCAACACTTTTCTTCAGCAGTGCATCATCTTCAGATATATCAGATTCAATTTCTCTAAAAGGAATTGGTGTTTCTGGATTTACTTCCTCTTTTACAGGAACAAGCTCCAGTTCCTAGAATTTGGAAATTGTACAATGTTTATTTCTGAATTATCTCTAAACAACAGATTAAAAATTTACAGTGATGGTGAGAGCAAAATCAAGACATAACCCTCAACTGTTTCTGTCTTACACTAGCTACACTAACTTTGTTCCACATGGAACAATTCCACTTGCTCTGATATCACTCCTCACAAAAATTCTATTTTTTTCCTCTTCTTCCAAAGTGCCAAATTTCTTTTACAAGATGTACGTTTGAGATCCTTATTTCTTAAAATAGTTTTCAATCAACTGTTAACTATCTATCAAAATGCAAATATTCTTTAGAAAATATTTTATTTAAGGAAATACGCAAACTTTAAGATTCAGTAAAACATGTTGACAAAATTTTGAGCCTACTAAGAAGTGCATATTTCAGGATTTACATACCTCATTCTGAATCCCTAATTTCCTTCACATTGTAAAGCAGACTCTATCCTCCTCCAGAATTTTGTAGTTTGCCAATATTATTAGACCAAAAATAAAGAATTACTTTCTTAGAACCTTGATTTTTTGTCTAATGAAAAAATATGTTGGTATGCGAAATATTTCAAATACAATTTTTTTTTTCTGGAATAATCTTGATGGGCATTAGTAGAGAATATAGGAGAAATTTGAAGACCTAAGATCCCACACACAAATGTAGAATAAAGTATCACAGTCATTTAAAGAACACCTAGCCAATAATTACACAAAACTACTAAATTTGTGACTGTATGTAGGTAGTGTTGATAATTCCTGTCTTCTACGTTATTACTGAAAATTTAATTGCTATATATGTAAACAATTTGTAGAAAATTTACGCAGGTCTAAAAAGGAACACAGTGGACAAGGTGATGAGCAGTGCCTACCAGTCAGTCACAGGTAATTAGCCTCTGGTAGTCAGTCAGTCACGGTTATGAGTAGGTAGTCACAGTCTCGGTTAGTCAGTTGTGATTAAGTGAGTTGTTGTTACACATACAGTTACAAAAATTTACTGTGAGTTGCTGCTAGGCAGTAAGTTTCAGTTAGGTAATGTAAATATGAACACTCAGTGTTGACATTGCCACTCTTATATCTATATTAGCCTCAGGGTGATTATTGGATTATTTTTCTTTCTTTTTTAAGAATAATAAACAATAAAACTGCAAGATGGTTGTCATTTCATAGTGTTTGTTAAAATAAATGAACATTGATTGTAATTAAAATATCAGCTGTGTCAACTTTTTTATCGAAAATTCCTATCACTATTTATTACAACACTAACTGGAACTGACAAAGGAAATCAAACAATACATAGAGCTGAGTAACTTTACTACAGACCTATCATGGCAAAGTTTTAGGTAAACATACTGTGTGTTAGCTCCTTTGACGTTAGCCAGTGTCATGTGATTCAGTTAAAACAAGTCACAGCACCCCTGTTTCTGTAACCAGTATGCTCTGACTTTATTTATTTTGTGGTGCTCTGATCCTCTATGAAGTGGCAAGCGTGCACATATTGGGACTGATGCTGTTTCATGTTTGTCAACACTATAAAAATGCTTCAGTGTAATTGTGTTGCTGCCTGACATGTTTCTGTTCATGTCTATTATTTAAAGAGAATATTTTGAGGACTGTAGTGTGGAACGACTCCTTAATATCAAATCATACAGAGAGTCATGATAATGTAACATCACTCTATCAGTCTGTTATAACGTCAAGTTTAACACATATATGTGTTGTGTCGTTCTGAAATATAAGTCACAGAGTAAGTTGACAAGCAAGACATGTGTACAAGTTAGCATTCGAATGAACACTGAGTCCCAGTCTAGCGGCCGCTGCTCGGCTGGCCGCTTAGGTGGCGCAGCTGCTGCATGGCTGGCAGACAGTGCCGCACGTAGAGGACGCGCGTAAATGCGCGGCGGCGCTTCGAATGATCGGCGAGTCACAACACTTTTCCCCCCTTTGAAATTGTTGCACTGGTCCTGATGGAGGTGTCCTGGAGATGGCAAACGTCCATAGGCGTTGTCTGACTCGCCGTAAAGTCTCGAGGAGGCGGCTTCCCGTACGGACAGAAGTGTCCCCGATGATAACAGGTCGAGATGACAGGAAACGTAGGGGTCAAATCTGCTGGGGCCCCATGCACCAATCTGCCCGTTGAGGCAAGTCCAGTTGATATAACACGAGACATGGGCGATGTGTCGGCGTTCGTTGGAGGAGGAGGTGAGGTGAGGTGAGGTGACAGAGGATGGTCATCCGGTTCCTGCATGGGCACGTCTCCTGGTGGCGTCTGTTCTTGTGCTGGCATCGCGATGACGGTGAGAGGGCTGCGTTGTGAGTATTGAGAGATGCCAAGATCCCGAGCGTCAGGTAGAGCCGAAGGTGGTGTAGCAGCATTCGGAACATGCGTTTCCGGCACACGAGGCCGAAGCTGGTCCAAATGACGCACTGCAACACCCGTGTCCGTCTGGATTTCATACAGGCGTCGGCCACGGTGTCGTAAGATGCGGCCCGGACTCCATTTTGGCCACCTGCCATATCCCCGTACCCAGACGAGGTCGTCGGCAGTGAACCGGCCAAGTGAAGGCACCCGCGGCCGTGAGGTGGAAGGCCGCAGAAGTTGAAGTAGTGTGCGGGGCTGTCGGCCATGTAAGAGCTCAGCCGGGCTGTGGTCGCCCATGGGGGTGAAATGGTAAGATGCCAGAAACTGGAGGAGCGCATCATCAGCAGCAGAAGAAGTCAGAAGTTTCCGCATCTGAGCCTTAAATGTGCGGACCAGTCGTTCAGCCTCACCGTTTGATTGTGGATGGAACGGCGGGGCTGTGACACGCATAACACCGTGACGAGCACAAAAATCTGCAAATTCGGAAGAGGCAAATTGCAGACCATTATCAGTAACAAGAGTAGAGGGGAGGCCTTCCAAAGAAAAAATGCGGGCGAGAGGACTGGTGGTTGCTGCGGTGGTAGGTGACGTGCAACGGACAATGAAAGGAAAGTTAAGAGTAGGCGTCAATTATGAGGAGCCAATAAGTACCTAAAAAGGGTCCCGCAAAGTCATCACGAATGCGCTCCCAGGGCATCGCAGGCGAAGGCCACGGTGACAAAGATGACCTCGGGGCAGCGGCCTGTGACGCACAAGGGCCGCAGGCAGCGACCATGTGTGCAATTTCAGAGTCGATGCCAGGCCAGAACACATGACGGCGCGCCAGAGATTTTGTGTGAGACACACCCCAGTGCCCTTGGTGAAGGAGGCGCGGAGGCGCAAGACCGAAGCACGCAAAGACGCAGGTACCACAACACGCGGCAAAGCATTGTCAGTGGAAAGGAGGATAACACCATACCTAGCCGTGAGGCGGTAGCGCAAAGTGTAGTAGTTCCGCAACGGATCAGAAGTCTTAGCGGACGGGCGATCTGGCCAACCCTTCTGAATACAGCGTAAAACCCGGGAAAGGGTACGGTCAGAACCCGTAGCAGCCACCAGCCTGTCCCCAGTGATGGGGAACCCGTCCACAACCCGCTGCTCAGCAACATCCAGGTGGAAACACAAAAGTTCGTCCCTATCGAATGCCTGATCAGGACCCATGAGAAGGCGAGACAGAGCATCAGCATTCGCATGTTGAGCCGTTGGCCGGAAATGAGTCTCATAATTGAAACGAGACAAGTAAAGAGCCCAACGCTGGAGGCAGTGTGCAGCCTTGTCGGGAAGTAACGTTGATGGATGAAACAAGGAAACAAGTGGTTTGTGATCCGTAACAAGACGAAATTTTGAGCCATAGAGAAAAACACCAAACTTATGAAGAGCATAAATAATGGCCAAAGCTTCTTTTTCAATTTGAGAATACTTTTGTTGGGCATCCGTGAGCGTTTTGGAGGCATAAGCAATGGGTTGTTCCGAACTGTCAGAAAAATGGTGCGCAAGGACTGCACCAACCCCGTATTGAGAGGCGTCTGTGGCAAGAACAAGATGTTGGCCAGGTCGATAAGTAGCCAGGCACGGGGCCTGTTTCAGCATAGTCTTCAATTTCTGGAAAGCCTCATCGCATGACGCGGACCAGTGAAAAGGCACGTTTTTATGCAACAGGCGGTGCAACGGCTGAGCCACTGAAGCCGCAGACAGTCAAAACTTGTGATGGTATGCTATTTTCCCCAAGAAGGCCTGAAGTTCCTTAACAGATGTAGGGCAAGGAAGGGCATCGAACGCAGTGACAGTTAATACCATCCCGAGAGAGTTGAAACCCCAAGTATGTGATAGATGCCTGAAAAAATTGTGATTTCTGAAGATTACACTTAAGACCGGCAGTCTGTAAGACATGAAAAAGTGTGCGGAGATTTTGAATATGTTCTTCAGTGGTGGAGCCAGTGACAACAATATCGTCCATGTAATTGATACACCCAGGGACAGGGAGCAATAATCGTTCCAAGAACCGCTGAAAGAGAGCAGGGGCGCTAGCAACCCCGAATGCAAGCGTTGGTATTGATAGAGGCCGAAAGGCATGTTAAGGACCAGGAACTGCTGGGAAGCAGCGTTGAGAGGAAGTTGATGATAAGCTTCTGACAAGTCAGTTTTAGAAAAATACTGGCCTCCAGCAAGTTTAGTGAACAATTCTTCAGGAGGGGGCATACGGTAAGTGTCGATGAGGCATTGAGCATTTACAGTGGCTTTGAAATCGCCACAGAGATGAATATCACCATTTGGCTTAGCAACAACGACGACAGGAGAGGACCACTCACTGGAAGTGACAAGAAGCAAGACCCCTGAAGTAGTGAGACGATCCAGCTCCCGTTTTACCCGATCACGAACGGCCACAGGAATGGGCCGAGCCCGAAAAAACTTAGGCCAAGCAGTGGGTTTGAGCGTGATATGAGCTTCAAAGTCGTTTGCACGGCCTAACCCAGGAGAAAAAAGGGACGAAAATGTCGTCGACAAGGAATCCAATTGGGCATAAGGAATAGCATCAGAGACGATATTGACAGAGTCATCTATGGAGAACCCAAAAACACGAAAGGCATCGAAACCAAAAAGATTCTCTGCATCACTCTGGTCGACCACAAATATGGGAACAGTGCGAATGACGGATTTGTAAGATATCTCAGCATTAAACTGTCCCAAGAGAGAAATCTTCTGTTTATTGTACGTCCGTAATTGCCAAGTGACAGGTGTGGAGAACCCAACTGAAGATACGTCTGAGAATCAATTATAGTGGCAGTAGAACCGGTATCCACCTGCACGCGAACATCTCGACCAAGGATTTGGACAGTGAGGAATAACTTCCGTGAAAGGGAAGAATTGCAATTGACAGACAACACAGAATCAGAATCAGCGTCATGTTCATGAACATCATGTATGCGGTCGGATTTGCAAATGGAAGACACATGACCTTTCTTTTTGCAATTGTGACACACAGCCCAACATCGGGGACAATCCTCGCGTGAATGTTTCGTAAAACACCGCGGGCATGAAGGAAGTTGCTGGGGGTTTTGCTGCAGTTTCTTAGCGGGTTGTTTATGGTTAGGCCGAGGCTGGGCGTGGGAGCGCACTGCGGCCACGTCGGCCGGTGGGGACGCACCGCACGCGCCGTCAACAGCACACAGAGGTTGTATTTCCCCGACATCACCCCACACCTCTATTTGCGCCCCAGCGGCATGAGAAATTTCAAAAGACTGCGCAATGGAGAGAACTTCATCTAGAGTCGGATTTGCCAACTGAAGGGCATGTTGCCGAACTTCTTTGTCGGGCACCGACCAGATAATAGCATCCCATACCATGGAATCGGCATAGGATTCTTTGTGAATGTCAGTAACAAATTGACACTTTCGACTGAGGCCGTGAAGTTTAGCAGCCCAAGCGCGATAGGATTGATGTGGCTGTTTTTGACAATGATAAAAGGCAACACGAGAGGCTACCACATGTGTTTGCTTTTGAAAATAGACAGACAGAAGTAAGCACATTTCAGCAAAGGACAAAGACGCAGGATCCTTCAAAGGAGCCAATTGCGACAACAACTGATACCTTTGAGGTGAAATCCAGGAAAGGAACAGAGACTTATATGGTTGTTCGTCCGTGACATGAAATGCCAAGAAGTGATGTCGAAGACGTTTTTCATAATCAGACCAGTCTTCTGCCGTCTCGTCGTAAGGAGGAAAAGGAGGTATAGCCAACGACGAGAAACGCCCCGCATTTGATGCCGCGACGAAAATGCGAATCGCTGCTGTTAAGCGTTTTCTGTTCAAGGAGATATTGCAATAGTTGCTCGACAGTAGCCATGGAACCCTGTGGGTCAACGGTGAAAAGGAAAAATCCCATCCTCGTCGCCAATTGTTATAACGTCAAGTTTAACACATATATTTCAAAACGACACAACACATATAAGTCACAGAGTAAGTTGACAAGCAAGACATGTGTACATGTTAGCATTCAAATGAACACTGAGTCCCAGTCTAGCGGCCGCTGCTCAGCTGGCCGCTTAGGTGACGCAGCTGCTGCATGGCTGGCAGACAGCGCTGCACGTTGAGGACGCGCTTAATTGCGCGGCGGCGCTTTGAATGATCGGTGAGTCACAACACAGTCATCTTCAGCTTTTAAGATGAATTCAAAGCAAACAAACACAATAGACACTTAAAAAGATACCTCATGTGTAACAAATTAATCAAATCATATAGATCGATAAAGCAAAAATGTGACAAACAAAACCTAAAAAATCCTAGACATTTAAATTTTACTGTGAAGAAAGTTTATGCAATAATGACACCAATTACAAATGTTCTACCAGAAGACTGATAATTTGCATGTGCTGCTAGTTATCAATTATCCACGTGTGGATTATCTAACGTGTGCATTGCCTGTGCACAGTTTGACTTCTTTCTATCTTTCTTTCTTTTTACATAAAAAAATACAAACTGAAGTCTGAATATTCTATCAAACAGAGAATGAATATTTTGTTCAAGATACAAATTAGCAAGGAAAGATGCTAGCCTTGTTTAGGCAGCTAGAATGAAATTTTTATGAGCTGTCAAATGTTGCACAAAGTTGGACATTAGACAAGAAGTCAATATTTTACAGTAGAAGTCAAAAGAGAAGAACATGAACAAAACTGGAAGGAATATATGGAATGAATTGAAGAAACAAACATTTCAAAGATGCTCTTACCGCGTAAACCCAAAGGAAAGAGGGGTGTAAGGGGGAAGAGGAGGAGGCGGAACTGAGGCCAGAACAGATAAAACAAAAAGAATACAAATTTGTAAAGAACTGAGGGACAAAAACATCTGTGAATGGTTAAATAATGATGTGTACGAAGCAAAATGTGAGCAGCTAAGTGACATGTACATAGTGAACGTAAGGCATTCGGTAAAGGAGGAGAGTGAAGACGAGGTGATCAAAGTAGCCGTTATTATGGACATTGTGGCACTGAAATACTTTGATCTGTTACTAGAGTGTGCAGAACAAAATATGTCTGATTATACTGATGTTCTGACCCTTTGAGAAACAGAACTGTCATCAGGAATAAAATGAATGAAACAAAGTAACAGAAAGAAGTTGACTGTTACTGCCAGAAGCGAACTGAAAGCCAGTGACATTAAATACAGTATCTTTTTAAGTGTCATTTTGTAAATAAACTACGTTTTTCTGGTTGTCGTGTGGAACTAATACAGCGAGTTTTCTAATGTGACATGTGACACATCTTGTAAATACAGACTACTTCTTCTTCTTCTTCTTCTTCTTCTTCTTCTTCTTCTTCACCTTGTCCCTTGTCTCTACAGGGTTGGCACACTATTTTCGTTTAGGTATTGTTAGTGATAGTTGATGGCTGAATATTTCCTTCCTGATACAAACCTCCCTCACACAGGTCAGAACTCATGTAGCTCCTCTGTTGGGCTCTAGAGTAATCTCATGTTTAAGTATGAGAATGCTTTCAAAATGTGTAGCATGTAACTGAGGCAAAATGTGGGTACAATCCTGATATTTACCTAGTTGGATGTGTTAAACTACCTAAAAACCACATCCAGGCTGGCCGGCACACTGGCCCTCATTAATCCACAAGGTGGATTTGATCTGCGGTTTCCTACCTACCTGCCTGTGTCCTGGAAGTCGTGTTTTAATGTGCATTGTTTCTTGGTTAACTGTGCAGTCTTGGGTCTGATTAAGGCTAATAACTAATATTTTGCTGTATACTGAAAGGAGTGAAGGTAACAACTCGTCACACACACACACACACACACACACACACACACACACACACACACACACAGAGTTATAATTTTTAACATTTTTATGCAGCAACAGCAACTGATATTGTTTATAGCAGTCACACGATGAGGCCCATACAACGAGCTCAAAGTGAATTTGCTACAGCTGGTTTAGTAGAAGTGACAAAACCTTATGGTTATGCTTCAAGTTTTATAAAGTTGACTTAGGGCATGGCCTGTTTTAGGCAAACATTTAAATAATATTTTATGTTCTGAAGAAGACGTTATTACTAACGTTGAAACCCAGGTAAATGATAAAGTTAACCTGTAACTGTAGGCTGTATATTCTTATATACACACAGTTATATTGTCCCAGCCACCTACCTTGTACAGGTGCTGCAGCTTGGCTGGGTTGGGGGTTCTGACAGGTGGAGGGGGTGAGAAAAGGATGTAGGAAATGGGAAGGAGGGGTGGCTGACAGCTGGGAGGGAGAGGCAGCAGTGGAATGGGCTAGGAATGTGGTACTGATGACCTCACTGTGGAGCATGGGGAGTTGCATGTTGTAAATGGCATTGTGGCGGAACGGATTGGGAGTGGAGGAATAAGGAATCAAAATGATTTGGACCTCCCGTCACCCCTTCTGCAGCACTAGCTTCTCTGAAGTACATACATGGGAACTGTCCTTACAACACATCGTTTGAACCTGCAGTCCCCTCAAACTAGATGTGCACTAGTCTCCATGCCGCAGCACCCCTCCCCTCCTTAACCTCCATCCTCCTCACTCTCCACTCAAATTCTCCTCTTGAAAGGCTCTCTCACTTCTATTTCACAAATAAGGCTAAGTTTATCACTCACCTCCCAACCTTCCAGGTAATTAGCTGTCGGCTCTTCCTTAATTGCTACCAACATCTGCGTACACTGAAAGTAGAAACATAGCACATTATACCAATATGCAACTGTAATGTGGGTAGAAAGAGTATTTGAGGTAAATTGTCTCCCAAACACACAAATTTAAATTTTGAATCTCACAGGGAGAATCTTCTGTCTGAAGCTGTTGGATAAATTGGTTTCAAATATATTTCTACTTTATGGTACAATTTAGACAACAACAATATGGAAAAACAAGCAGCTACAACAAAATTTAAACACCCATTCTGTAGCTGAGAATGGAAGAAAGAGTAGAGAGGAACTTCCCGACAAAAGAAATATTAAATCTGCTATTAACACTCAGCTGCTTTCACCCATGAAAACACCAAATTGGTAAACATAACAATTCATTAAAATTGGACTGAGCACAACTAAGCTTGTGTATTTACATTTTTTGGCTTTGCCAATTCATAATCAAATTGTCAGCTTCCAAACGAACTTCGATCTCAGACTATGCTACAGATCAACTTGTCCCCACAAACTATTTACTAGAACAAAATAGAGAAGAAAAACTAAATATTGTCAATATTCCGTTTCAGCTCTGTTTATGCACATACAAAGCTACAATCCAGGTTATGTGTAAAAGCCAATGCCTGGTTAGTTAGTTAGTTGGTTACATGTTCCATAAATCATTTGAATGATTCTTTTATTAAGGTGATGTGAAAACAGTTAATTTACAGGAAATGTATACATGATTAGCATTAACATTAACAACACAGTATTATTAGTTTTTTTTAGGTTCAACCTGTTCACAAAGGCAGAGGAGGAACTGACTGCACTCTTGAGGGAACTATATCAGTGGTCACCTGAGTTGATATGAAGGACTAAGAAAATCTGAATGGTTCAGGAAAGAATCAGTCCCCTGATTAGTTCTCACGTAGTTTAATGCCTTCATAGTTGTATAAGGTAACACACTAACCACTGTAAATTAACTGGGGAAATGAATGACAGTCAAGGAAAGTAAGGCGAGAGTTCCCATCCTATGCCTCACCTGCACATAAGACAACATGTTCCATGAGTTCCTGGACTGATATTTCTATACCCCTCCCATCAGTCCTTTGTATTACATGACTCTTAAACTGCGTACAGTAGTTGGAACCCTTTGGAATAACCATGTTGAGAGGCATTAGTCTATTGTTGTCAAGATGTGTGGACCTATGAAATTGTGTGTGTGTGTGTGTGTGTGTGTGTGTGTGTGTGTGAGAGAGAGAGAGAGAGAGAGAGAGAGAGAGAGAGAGAGAGAGAGAGCAGGAGCAGACATACAGTGATTCAGCACCATCTGAAACTATTCTTGAGCAGCACAAATGTTTCTGTGCAGTCCAGACAGCTGGGGACGATGATGATCACAATGGTTGCCTAACAAAAAGTTTGACCAATGATAACATCATAGATGTAGGTAATTTGTTTAAAGAACATCATCACATGACGTCTCATATGACGGAGGAACTAAACAATGGTCCTGTGTAAATAGCATGAAAATTTGAAAAAGTGAAAGGTATGCAGAAGGACTGTCCCACATAATCTGATAGTCAGTGCTGAATGACACACACAAGTTTGCACCCAGACTGCAACACTGGATGAGCAGACATTTCTGACAGTTAAGGGGAATATTTATGACCAATGTTGTAACCAGGGCATTATCTACAACCATCAGGAGCCATTTACTCGAAGATGGGCTACCAGCAAGGGAAGACTCTACAGAGTTCTTAGGTTTGGAATAAGCACTCCAGACACAGGATTTCTTCCAGTATATGTACACCATAGAATACCAGTCAAATTGTATTATTATAAAGAAAATTTGCCTAACTTATTAGAAAAGGAAATTCTCAGTTGGACCTGTTGTTGTTGTTGTGGTCTTCAGTCCTGACACTGGTTTGATGCAGCTCTCCATGCTACTCTATCCTGTGCAAGCTTCTTCATCTCCCAGTACTTACTGCAACCTACATCCTTCTGAATCTGCTTAGTGTATTCATCTCTTGGTCTCCCTCTACGATTTTTACCCTTTATGCTGCCCTCCAATTTGTGATCCCTTGATGCCTCAGAACATGCCATACCAATTGGTCCCTTCTTCTGGTCAAGTTGTGCCACGAACTCCTCTTCTCCCCTATTATATTCAATACTTCCTCATTAGTTACGTGATCTACCCATCTAATTTTCAGCATTCTTCTATAGCACCACATTTCGAAAGCACCTATTCTCTTCTTGTCTTAACTATTTATCGTCCACGTTTCACTTCCATACATGGCTACACTCCATACAAATACTTTCAGAAACGACTTCCTAACACTTAAATCTATACTCGAAGTTAACAAATTTCTCTTTTACAAAAACGCTTTTCTTGCCATTGCCAGTTTACATTTTATATCCTCTCTACTTCGATCATCATCAGTTATTTTGCTCCCCTAATAGCAAAACTCCTTTACTACTTTAAGTGTCTCATTTCCTAATCTAATTCCCTCAGCATCACCTGACTTAATCTGACTACATTCCATTATCCTCGTTTTGCTTTTGTTGATGTTTATCTTATATCCTCCTTTCAAGAAACTGTCCATTCCGTTCAACTGCTCTTCCACGTCCTTTGCTGTCTCTGACAGAATTACAATGTCATCGGCGAACCTCAACGTTTTTATTTCTTCTTCGTGGACGTTAATACCTACTCCGAATTTTTTTTGTTTCCTTTACTGCTTGCTCAATATACAGATTGAATAACATCGAGGACAGGCTACAACCCTGTCTCACTCCCTTCCCAACCACTGCTTCCCTTTCATGCCCCTCGACTCTTATAACTGCTATCTGATTTCTGTACAAATTGTGAATAGCCTTTCCCTCCCTGTATTTTATCCCAGCCACCTTTAGAATTTGAAAGAGAGTATTCCAGTCAACTTTGTCAAAAGCTTTCTCTAAGCCTACAAATGCTAGAAATGTAGGTTTGTCATTCCTTAATCTTTCTTCTAAGATAAGGCGTAAGGTCAGTATTGCCTCACGTGTTCCAACATTTCTACGGAATCCAAACTGATCTTCCCCGAGGTCGGCTTCAACCAGTTTATCCATTCATCTGTAAAGAATTTGCGTTAGTATTTTGCAGCTGTGACTTATTAAACTGATAGTTCGGTAATTTTCACATCTGTCAATACCTGCTTTCTTTGGGATTGGGATTATTATATTCTTGAAATCTGAGGGTATTTCGCCTCTCTCATACATCTTGCTCACCAGATGGTAGAGTTTTGTCAGGACTGGCTCTCCCAAGGCCGGCAGTAGTTCTAATGGAATGTTGTCTACTCCCAGGGCCTTGTTTCGACTCAGGTCTTTCAGTGCTCTTTCAAACTCTTCACACAGTATTGTATCTCTCATTTTATCTTCATCTACATCCTCTTCCATTTCCATAACTTTGTCCTCAAGTACATTGCCCTTGTATAGACCCTCTACATACTCCTTCCACCTTTCTGCTTTCCCTTCTTTGCTTAGAACTGGGTTTCCATCTGCACTCTTGATATTCATACAAGTGGTTCTCTTTTCTCCAAAGGTCTCTTTAATTTTCCTGCAGGCAGTATCTTACCCCTAGTGAGATAAGCCTCTACATCCTTACATTTGTCCTCTAGCCATCCCTGCTTAGCCATTTTGCACTTCCTGTCGATCTCATTTTTGAGACGTTTGTATTCCTTTTTGCCTGCTTCATTTACTGCATTTTTATATTTTCTCCTTTCATCAATTAAATTCAATATTTCTTCTGTTACTCAAGGATTTCTATTAGCCCTCGTCTTTTTACCTACTTGATCCTCTGCTGCCTTCACTACTTCATCCCTCAGAGCTACCCATTCTTCTTCTACTGTATTTCTTTCCCCCATTCCTGTCAATTGTTCCCTTATGCTCTCCCTCAAACTCTCTACAACCTCTGGTTTAGTCATTTTATCAAGGTCCCATCACCTTAATTTCCCACCTTTTTGCAGTTTCTTCAGTTTTAATCTACAGTTCATAACCAACAGATTGTGGTCAGAGTCCACATCTGCCCCCGGAAATGTCTTACAATTTAAAACCTGGTTCCTAAGTCTCTGTCTTACCATTATATAATCTATCTGAAACCTTTGAGTATCTCCAGGGTTCTTCCATGTATACAACCTTCTTTCATGATTCTTGAACCAAGTGTTAGCTATGATTAATTTATGCTCTGTGCAAAATTCTACCAGACGGCTTCCTCTTTCATTTCTTACCCCCAATCCATATTTGCCCACTATGTTTGGACCTAGATCCCCAAAAAACATTTTAGTTGCTTGTCCACCATCAGTATGTCTAACCTACATGTATGTGACTGTAATATGTACCTTCACATTATTCATAATTACGTTTGCATACATATTCCTGAAATACTTCATTCTATCATCAGGTTGATAATGTGACAGTAATGGAAACTTTACAAAACATATTTGAATTTTACATTAAATGTCCATTTTATCATTACCCTGAATCTAAGAACTGGCGACACGAACTGCTTACGGCTATACATTTATGTCATATTACTGACCTGTGATGCATCCTCGACTTTTGATGAATGCATGATATTCACAAAGCTATCCTCATACCGTTCTTGAGACTACTACATATTCCCTGCCTTCCTAACTAAACAACAGAATATATGACAATTAGTGAGGACTACACTTAAATGTCTCAGTAAAGATTCATCACTTAATACATTTCATTTGAAAAAAGTGGTGCACAATAGGAAGATCTGGTTTGTTCTTCACACTAACTGCGACAGGACTTCCTCATATCCACCAAACCCAAATGCACTGCAATACAGTGTAAACGCATAATACTTACGGATAATCAATTTCTCAATAAGAGCAGATGTGCCAATATTCATATCACCATACAGGTTCAGTTGTACCTGGTACAAGTAAAGAAACCCATTAACTGCTGTCTGCTGGGCACTTACATGACACTCCCATGCTGGGGAAGTGAACCTGTTGGGAACCATAGTGTTTTCCTTTGAACCATTTCTGCTTCTTGCATTCAGGTTTTTCTTTGGACCTTTTCGATCTGTTGCATTCATCCAACTTGGTGAGAGTATCAGACTGACAAACAGTGCTCAAGAATTGACCAAACAAGGATCTTACAAGCAACTGCTTTAGTGCATCAATTCAACTTTCTCTGGATTCTTCCCAAAAATCTATCTTCCTTATAACTACATTTATATCGTTAATCAAACTTAAATCACACTGAAGAAAAATTCCTAGATACTTGAAGTTGGGACTGATTCCAAAGGCTGACCACATAATCAGATGATATCTGCTCTTTTTATCTAATAATGTGCACTGCATTACATTTATTTCTAGCAACACACTATATATTGTGGGCAACCACGGCTGTAAGAACACATTCTAGTTAAACAAAACAGCAGCAGCTGTTGAATAATTCTTTATTAGGACAACCATTTTCATAACCAAAACTTGCGTCATCAGGCACATCTGAACAGATAAACCAGACAGTGGAGGAAAAATTTAAAAAAAATGTGACAAGAGGTCCATTGAAATCAAATGTAACTTTAATGATGTTTAGACACTATATATATGGAATGGGCAAAAACCCTCACGAGAATCAGGTAAGCAGTAAGCATAACACTCACATTCAAATAATTTACAGTAAAACAGAGATTAGCAAATGTACCGTTACTCTCAGTCAAGTTGTATCTTATTTGGAGTACAGTTCCTTTTAAGGAAGTTTTAATGTAAGTGAGAGTGATGGAGGCATCCAATAATCTCTATGTTTTGCTATAAATGATTATCAATTTCAGTGACTGCTAACCATCTTCAGATCTGCTTGAAACATAATATGTAATAAATCCAGGGTGGAATCGTCAAGACATATAAACAAAATCAGCCAGGCCTCATCAAGCACAATGAAAAATATGATAAGAACTAGGTCATAGTGCTGAGTGTGTTATGAATAGTAGTAACAATTCACACGATTGCTAGGCCAACACTGTGACCTAGTTTGCACCATATTTTCAGTTGTACTTAATAATGCCTGGCTGATTTTATTTGTATCTCTTGATGATATGACCCTGGCTTTATTTTATCAGGATATGTTTTGAACAGATCTGAAGATGGTTGCCATTGACTGAAATCGATAGTAAAGGACAAATTTTTTGTGACCACAGACTGAAATAAAGGAAATATAATAGTGTCTTTTTCTTGGGGGACTCTTAGATCTACAGGAGACAGCATGAGAATGGTGTAACGTAGACATATAAAACATTTTCTGGCATCTACTGTTTGCATTCTGACAAACATTTGCAGACTCTCTTCACGTAACATTTACCTCAATATTTCTTGACTGGTCTCTCAAATGGAATCTTCAAGGTCTCTATCATTTTGTCAGGGCACCATGCTGTCATTATATGTAACTGTCAAAATAACAAATTCATAAAAGTGCTTTGAAATGAGTTCTCATCCTGCAGCTGTATGTTCTGTAGGACATCCACACACAGTGCTATAAACATAGTACATTGCTGCAATATTGTGCAAGATATGCCATTCATCTGCCACAACACAGTACATCTGTACAGACTCTTTCGTCATTCTCTGCCTTACCTGTTGGTCAGTATAAAATGGCCTAAGAGTTCCATCATCCTCTTCTTGCTTAATACAGCTTACACATTCCATCACCTGAAAAGTTGCAGCACACTGAATAAATATCAAGTCTGAGCAAGTTGATCTGTATTCAAATAAAGAAATACTAAAAAAAGGATGAGCAGTAATCCCAAGCAGAGGAAGAAGTGAAGACAAATGGGTAAAAGAGATGATATGGAGGGATGGAGGAGTGATGGTGGGAAGGGTACGATAAGTGAGGGTTTATTATTTTAAAATAATAATAATAAAAAACCCTAGTGCCATCCTTTATAGGGTAAGCCTGCTGCTAGAACAGCTCAGCTATTTGGCTGCAAACATTTATACTACTGAGATGATGACATGTAACAGGCGAAAGCACAGAAACAACAATGTAGAGCAGCATATATGTCCAACAATTTTCAGTCAGGACAGCATTAACACATTTTGGCAATTACTATGCACGGACCTTTCAAGCAGGGTACAGTCTACAGAGTATTAAGAGATACTGCTTTAAATGTGTTGTTTTACATGTACCAGAAGATTTGAATCTTAAGAAAGGGCTCCCAGGATCAAGGACTAAATGCTTTAAAAAATGGGAATGAATGGGAAGACACATCATGCATGATTTGAATGTGAAGATTCCCAGAATGGACTACAAAAACAAATTTGGTTTTACTTTTATTTATTTATTTATTTATCATTTTCTTTTTCCTTAACATCTGTGAGCTACACTAATTAATTTGTTTGCACAGCATCAACTCTGTGATGTTCTATGATAAGAGATACATCAATTAATCATGAACCTTTGAGACAGTGTGCCAAAGTCATGTAAATACATCGAAGAGCGTATGGATATGAACGGAGGCCAATTTGCGCGTTTACCACAACCGTGTCCCATTGTGCATAGTTCACTGTAGGTGGGAACACAGTTTGAAGTCATTATTTTAGTAACATACATTTCAATAGGCATTAACTTAGAGAGTCCAGCTAAAACATTCATTAAGTTCCGAGGCTGGATGATACTATCCATCTGATCTGTTGACAATTTTAATTTCTGCTTTTTAAATGTTACTTAAAATCTTTCTCGTGAATTAAGATGTAGGCCAGAATACTATGTGCGTCTTACTGGCTGTCAACTAATTGTTCTGAATTACTAACAGATATTATGCAACCAATTAAATCACGATGGACGTAGGTTGCTGTAGTTATGTAGAGATAAAGGGACTTGGCGCAGGACATACTAGCCTTGAGAGCTGCATCAACTGAGTCTTCAGACTGAAGACAACAGAAACAATAACAATGGAAGGCATTTTCTTAATTCTTCTTTAAAATTATTATCTGCAGTATTTACCGTTTATTCGTTGGAGAGGTAGAGGCAATAAAGAGACAGAGCACTACCTTGTCTTAGATTGCTTTCTAGCACTAGATTTCTATTAACATGGATGAAGCTCTAATTAAATAAGACAGCAAATGCCATGAGCACAAATCGTCACCTCTCCTAGTCCTCACAACTAATGGGCCCCTCTCTTTCCAGGGTCTGAGTGACCTGCCTCTCTTTTCCAACTTATAACAACATAAAAAAAAGGTTATAACTAGGCACACTTTCGGGGCCAGTGCCTCCTTCTTCAGGCAGAAGGGTTGAAATCTCATCGAGTAGAGTCCCCAACAATCAATCTTTCCTTCTCATCCTGTCCAGTAAGTCTCCCCTGCCCATGGTTCTGGGGTGACTTTTCCAAAATCTACCCCTTCTTCCTAGGCCTCTCCAGTCCTTTTCTTTCACCCCTCTTCTTTACCCTTCAACTTTCCTGCCGGAAGAGGAGACATTAGCTGTAAAAGCTTGCCTAACAATAACCTCCTTTAGATATTTTATCTATCCAATTACATTATATTATCAAAAATTGACTGTTTATTGTTATAAAAGCTAGAAATAGTTACAAAGTTTTAATTACCAGCAGAAAAAATAAAGTTACATAATTAATATTTGTTTGGGAATGCACGATTTCTTGGCGAATAGTGCTGATAAATTCTTCTCGGCAAATTAGTCCAGTAATGTCTTCATTTCAGAGTAATATTTCAACAAGTTTCCTACTTGTTATTTCCTAGCAACTTAACCACAATCAAACATTCATGTAGTTTTAATTATCACCTTGAAAAAATAGTTACATATCAAATGTTTTGTTTGAACACAGGTACGTATCTGTAGTTCTGGTATACTCGGAAATTCATGCACCGTTGTACAGGAGCCAAAACAAAATGGCACAGCCCATGGTTACGTTGGAGTATCATGCAGTAATTCATTTACTGTTCTGTGGGGATTTCAACATGTACTAGGACTGCAGGACTGTTCTTGTTAACAAACAAAAAAATTATGTAACTTTATATTTTTATAGTGATTATTAAAGCTTTGTAATTGCCTCTCATAGCTCAGAATGCTCTGCATGTCTTTCTGATTACCAAACAAAAGTGGTGAATTGTTAACAAATATCATACAATAATTATCCCATTTTCTTAGTGATATTTTTTGAATTATTATTCGTAGAACTTATTCTTCTTCAAGGAAGATATAAAGACGATAAAGAATAAGAATGATCTCATCTTAGAACTCACTGAAGAGGGAACTAACAACATTATTATTAAGTTGTGGTCTGCATGGGACAAATTTCTAGATTAGAAATATATTTTCTTAGTAATATTTCGTCTTCAGCCGCAATGTCTTTATTTTCCAAGTACTGTCCAATATGTCTTACAGCTACAACTCCATTTCCAAGGACTACACAGACATAATGAGAGTTACATCTGCTTCAGTTTTTCACCTGCATTTGACGACATATAGTTCGACTTCAGCAATGCCGAAAGTACAAATCTGGAAGTTTTCAACCTATCTTTGGCTACATAACATTTATCTTCTGCAACAGTGAAAGTGCAAATGCAGAAGTTTTTCACCAACATAGAAGAAGAATATTATGGGATGAAACGTTGGTGAAAATGGAAGCAGGTGTAACACCAATTACGTCTATAAAGTATTTGACAATGGAGCTATAGCTCTAAAGTTTGTTGGACAGTAATAAGAAGATAAAAATATTATAACTTAAGATGGAGTATTATTAATAAAATATGTCCCACCCTAGAGAACTAAAAGTTCTGAAAGCTAGGAATAGTTTTAATAGTATTTTCTCTTCTTGGAAGCATGTCTGTCACTGGTACTGTAATATTGTGGACTGTCTCCTTGCAAATTAACTGTTAACAATCTCATGTAAGTGTGTGTTGTGTGTGTGTGTGTGTGTGTGTGTGTGTGTGTGTGTGTGTGTGTGTGTGTGTGTGTGTGAGGTCACAAGATTTTTTTTGTTCTCGACAGTTACACTATTTGTACCAATATTATACCAAATATCATAAATCATGTAGCAACTGAACTTACCTCACATCCATTAATGCGCAGCATTTTTTTTTCTTCAACTTCAGTGCGGCTGCTGGTACACTGCTCTGAGCTCCCAAAATCCTGAAAGAACAAAATTCTCATTGCAACATGAAAAACAATGTAAATGTTTCATAAGCATGAACATCCTTTCTCAGTAAATCAACTGGATTAGGGTCAGATGCTTTCTCGCAGAGAGAGAGAGAGAGAGAGAGAGAGAGAGAGAGAGAGAGAGTGAGAGAGAGAGATGGGGGGGGGGGGGGGGGGGGGGTAAATGGAATACAACACTGTGACACATGACTGGAATGCTGTTGGGCCTCGTAGTGGCTGCCAGTGTGACAGTCAAATGGGGAACTGGCAGTTGTTGGCACCACTGTATTCACAATACAGATACTCTCAACTATCGCATATTGTAGCAGCAGATAGGCTGACCTAGTGATTTGCTGCATTGTGGTCAACTCAGTGATGAAAAATGACCAACAGAAAGCAGCTGTATCACCCAGAACCAATATTTCACTATGTGGTACAGACGAGACTCTCCCACACATCTGTTTGTCTCAGGTCACAGAAATTATAACAGCAAGAGCTGAAGGAGCACAAGAATTGTTCAAAATGGGTTCCTCACCACGTGTGCTGAAGTGGACACAACACAAGATCAGCCATAACCATCAGAAGCGATCCAAGTGGGAAAGGAATAACATGCTCAATCAGATTATTGCAATTGATGAAACCTGGGGAATAAGCATATGAAGCAACACTGAATATCCAGTCACCAGAATGGTGTTATTCAGGTCCACCATGACAACAAAAAAGTGTGACAGACTCCATCGACCAGGCAGCTCATGCTCATTTACACTTGTTACAGCCACAGTATTCTGGAATGTTTAGGGATGGCCACATTGTCAATGCCCAATACTGTTAACTTCCTCTTGTACCATCTCTGATGTTCACTTTGGTGAAAATGCCTGGCACTGCTGGATAACAAAATCATGCCCCATGATAATGCTACAGCCATCATCAAGAATTGTGTGCAATGGTGGGGTGGGAAATCCTCCCTCCGCCCCCATCGCAGCCTTTGGCTGAAGCAATTTGCAGAAATCATGGAAAACCTAAATCAGGATGGCCGGACGTGGGTTTGGACCTGAATGTGAGTCCAGTATCCTAACCACGGTGTCACCTCCCTTGGCGCATACATTGGATGTTAGAAGAATAATATCTACACAACTCCAAAGACAGCAGTGACATAAGTGCAAGAAATACTGCACAATTCACTTAACAGTTCATGCATCCAAGCTGCCAACAAAAATAATATACAGAAAAACTGAATGTAAAACTGAGGGCTTGTTTGATGACATCAAGTTTGGATTTAGAAAAGATGTAGGCAAAAGTGAGGCAGTTCTGACACTGTGCTGCATGAGAGAGGCAAGATTTGAGAAAAATAATGATACCTTGTTAGGATTTATTGACCTAATAAAAGCATCTGACAAAGTAAAATGTTGCAAAATGTACAAAATTCTCAGAAAAATAAGTAGAAGCTTTATATGGAACGATGGGTAGCACATAAGGAACAAGAGAGAAGACAAAGAGAGAAGCGATCAGATTAAGAACAGGGTGTAAGGCAGGGATGCAGTCTTTCTCTCTTGCTGCAACCTGTAGACTGAAGAAGCAATGACAGAAATAAAAGAAAGGTTTAAGAGTGGTACAAAAATTCATGGGGATATGAAGATAATTCACTGATGACATTGCTTACCTCAGTAAAAATGAGGATGAACTGGATGGAGCAGACAAAGACAGGGAGTAAACCAAACAAAGACATAAGTAATGACAACTAGCAGAACTAAGATTAGCCATAAACTTAATAACAAAACTGGGATCAACATAATGAATGAAGTACAGGACTGAGCTACTTTGGAAGCAAAATAATGAAGAAGGGTGAAGTAAAGATGATATAAGAAGCTAAGTAGCATCATAAAGTGAATATTCCTCTCTCAAATAAATCTGCTAATATTAAACACAGGTCTTAATTTGAGGAAATTTTTTTTGGGAATGTAGGTATGTGCGGAGAGCACAGCATACTATGGAAATGATTCGTTGAATGTGGGAAAACCAGAAAAGAAGACAATCGAAACATTTAAGGTGTAGTGTTACAGAAGAATACTGAAAATTAAGTGGACCCATAAGACCACAAGTGAGGAGGCTCTTAGAAGAATTAACAAAGAAAGGAACATAAGTGAAAATGGTGAATAGGGGAAGAAACAGTATGATACGACATATGTTAAAACATTAGGGAATAAGGTCCTTAGTACAACAGGGTGCCATAGAGCACAAGAACTGCAAGGGAAAACAGAGATTGGAACACATCCAACAAATAATTGAGCACGTAAAATGGAAGTGCTACTATGAGATGAATAGGAGAGTAAATCATGAAATTACGATAGGCTGTATCAAATCAGTCAGGAGAGAGAGAGAGAGAGAGAGAGAGAGAGAGAGAGAGAGAGAGAGAGAGCGTGTGTGTGTGTGTGTGTGTGTGTGTGTGTGTGTGTGTAGGGTGGTGTGGTGGTTATGTTAATGGGTGCTTGACCCAATATAATTTGACAAAATCATATAGCCTTATCCTGTTAACTTCCATAGTTTCTTACTATCCCTCTGCATGACAGAGGTGACAGTAAAACCACAGAACTTTTGGATGGTGACCATGTTAGTATGGATGTGGATGGGCTCAACTTTATCTTTCATTTTATTTGATCATTAGTTCAATAACTGGCTGATTATGTCATGTAGTACTGAATGACAGCCTTCATTTAAGAGAAAATATGATAAGCTACAGTTATTTGCATGTTTTCCTCTTTGAAGTGCTGTCAAAAGGAGATTTAAATATAGTGTACATAATTTTTCTCCACCCTTGTTTGAGCTGGAGAGAGGAATTTCCACTTTAAGCACTGACTCCACCTCATGGAGGTCATTCACAAGATAAATGAGGCTTATGTCTCTACTTTGCAGAGGTAAAAATGGTACACAGAGGTGATTAAAAGCTGTAAATGTTTTGAGGAATCACAATAAAAATTTACTTCATCACTGACATGTTCCTTCATAATGTTACTACAAAACATACATATGTAGATAGGGAAGCGGTCAAAAGATGGATGCACCTTATGCACGTCACATATTATCTTTATGGTACACATTTACTCAATAAATGCATGGTGCATAACTGTCCTAAAATATTATTCCACAGAATTTCAGTGAATCAAATTACAAATAGCAGAAAACGTTTTTGGTATTTTCATTACCAAACCAGCTAGCATACACATAGCAAATACTGTTAATCTGACTTTGAAGTTCATCTCTCTGTGCCAACTTGAAGTGAGCAATGGATACTCAATTTCAACAGAAGTACTTAAGTGGTAATACTGGAGTTTTGGTTTATTTCACTCTCCCCCATCCATTTGAATTTTTAATGCATACTAAGAGTCTATAGCTCTCTATCCAGCAATAAGAATAAAAAAGATACATGGGCTTCATAATGCAGCACTAAAATATTTTGACCCAAGTGATTAATAAATCATATCAATGTGTATAAAGTGCAACTAAACAATAGCTACTGCAACAGCTTTTAGAAAGGCAATTGCCACGTAAACCGTTGTAGATAGGATTCTACTGATACATAAAAACTTAAAATCATGCAAGAAGTATAAATGTAGTAAATTCCCCTGCATTTATCATGGAGTTGTACACACTTACTTGTTATAACAGAAAGTAATACAACATCATAACACTGATTACTTCACAGCAGTTTAACACAGCGGTGTTTATATGGAATATTCATGTCAACAAACACTAATTCAAATCCCGAAAACGATGTAAGAAAGCGCAAAGCGACACTTGCAGAATAAATGTTTCAGTAACTACGTCCGGAGACTACACAATAAAGCCTACCTGTTTAGTGACTTCTTAACTTACATAACTGTGTTAACGATAAAAGTTAATGAAGGCATTATTGATCCTAACGTGGTAGTCTACACATGAACTTACACAAGATCATGAGACAAAAAGTCATATGTAATAACGAACATGGACGGTAACACGGAATCAATATCTAATTAATCAAACAAAAAAGATATACCGTAGTACACCTAAGACATAGCACAACGTCTGATACGGCTTTTTTTTTTTTTTATTTTAACATGGTTAGGCGTCTTCGAAGGTACCACTTGATTCCTCGTACCAAAGTACTTGCATATCAGATATCACTTTTACTATCGAACACTATGGGTTCGAGTTACGATGTTCTCTTAGGAGGGGAAAAAAGTGTGATTATCAGTACAAAAAGATTCCTCAATGTCAAGGAAACGTTAAAAGAAATACACGATACCTGGTTTATAGTATCCATCACTGGAGGAATTAATACTGAGCCCTTTTATGGCATTCTGACAAACTTTCACATCAAACAATAGGAAAACAGATTCATGCAAGGGACCAACTCTTTCTCTTTACTACTTAAACGCTTAAAACGCAAATGTGTATTTACGTCACCACTAATGTCAACAACAACAATGTCGACAAAAACATTCCCTGTGAGTTGCGAAATATCCAAATATCGACTATCGAATCTGGCTGGTAATTGCCAAGAATGATTGTCTATCAAACCCGCGGGCCTACAACGATATATATCGAATATGCACTACATGTCGCCAGTGGCGCTAATTACGATTGATGGTTTAGTGCGTTGCCGGAGAAACATAGTTTATCGTTTTCGGTTGTGAATAGCAATGAGTGAAAGCGTTGCTGTTTCGAGTGCTGATAATCCCACATGGCGAAATCTAATACCTCGGATATGTAAGGTGGAAAGTTATTTAAATTTTGTTGGGACTTCGGATTGTTTCCAAATGAGGAAAGCAGGAATTGTGTAGAATGTCATGGACCCAGCTCCGTGAAAGTTCGCAAGAACGGTGAGGACGCTGATTTTCCTTTGTAATTGTACTGCGCCCAGTGTCATAAGTGAACATTTCTAAGAAAGAACACATGGCTTGACAGTTCCAAGTTATCCACTGAGAATAGCATCACTATGTTTTCCTGAAGATAAGAACACAACTTTTGAAACACCATTGTGTATGAACACCGTGTGAGACTACTACGGCTGCTACCCAGAAGTCTGTTCCGTTATAGTCACGAACGATAGTGTACCAATCGGTAGACAAAACGAAGTTGTCGAAATAAACGAATCGCAAATAGCTACTCGGTAGTACCAGGGAGGACGACCGATGAAAAACGAAGATGAACAAATATGGATATTTGACAGCAATGAAAGAGAATCCCGCAAGTGCTTTATAGTTCGAGTTTCTTTAAGGGGGAAGAAAAGTTTGATCTCTCTCATAAAGAACTTTCTACTGCCAGGCACGAAAGTGATAAGAGACAGCTTTAAGTCATACAATTCAAGGAAAGAAAGACTTCAACACGAATTTGTGAATCACTCTGTCACTTTGTGTCATCGAAAGAACCATCTGTTCACACACAGATCATCGAACGCTTGTGGAATTCTGTCAAATCGTCTATTATAAGAGAAGGGCGTCTAGGAACAAGGGAAGAAGTTGGCAAGAGTGTACCTGGGTTATGGGGAAAAAAGGAACTGTTGCCGGCAGCTTACACAACGTGAGAAATAGTGCATGAAGACGGTGTGGCTGACGAGCACAGTAAGTAGAATTGCTAGTTTCTTTTTTAATTAACTTTAACTGAGTAAACGTTCGTCATTTGTCATTGTTCTAGTGAATGCTGTGAGCAGTATCCATAACTCGTGCCACTAGAGTTAGGGTCGTGTGGTCGATACAGGATTGCACGCTCGATATATATCGTTAAGTGCCCGTGCGGTAGACAATCATACTTGGAAATTACGCTTTGGCTGTCTCAAACAAACTTCGCGTGACCCAAAGAACAAAAGAACGATGTGAATGATTGCTCACAAGGGAACCTCCCCATCGCACCCCCCACAGATTTAGTTATAACTTGGCACAGTGGATAGCCCTTGAAAAACTGAACACAGATCAATCGAGAAAACAGGAAGAAGTTGTGTGGAACTATGAAAAAAATAAGCAAAATATACAAACTGAGTAGTCCATGTGCAAGATATGCAACATCGAGGACCATCTGAGCGCGGGGGCGCCGTGGTCCCGTGGTTAGAGTGAGCAGCTGCGGAAGGAGGGGTCATTGGTTCAAGTCTTCCCTCAAATGAATATTTTAATTTTTTTATTTTCGCGAAGTTATGATCTGTCCGTTCGTTCATTGACGTCTCTGTTCACTGTCATAAGTTTAGTGTCTGTGTTTTGCGACCGCACCGCAAAACCGTGCGATTAGCAGACGAAAGGAGATGCCTCTCCAATGGGAACCGAAAACATTTGATCGCAAGGTCATAGGTCAACCGATTCCTCCACAGGAAAACACGTCTGATATATTCTATACGACACAGGTGACAGCATGTGCATCACATGACAGGCATATGTTGTCGACCCACCTAGCTTGCACACTTGGCGAATGGGTAAAAAGATTCTTCTACCTTGCCTGATTTAGGTTTTCTTGTGTATGTGATAATCACTCCCAAAAAGTGATGAAAAAATAAGACTTTGTCAGATAATAATTGTCCGAAAATAAAAAATAAACTTTTCACTCAAGGGAAGACTTGAACCAAGGACCTCTCGCTCCGCAGCAGCTGACGCTAACCACGGGACCACGGCTCTCCTGAGCACATACTCTCGTTGAAGTTGCCTATCTTGCCACGCCCTACTAAGTATGTATATTTTGCTTTTCATAGTTCCACACAACTTCTTCCTGTTTTCTCGATTGATCTGTGTTCAGTTTTTCAAGGCCTATCCACTGTGCCAACTTATAACCAAATCTGAGGGGGGTGCGATGGGGAGGTTCCCTTGTCAGATGCATCCGAGCTTTTTTTTTTGTAGTTTTATTTATTCGAGTGTCCGAGGTTACAGTTACAGTTATTACCACAATAGAGTTTAGAGAGTTGACATTGACATTCATTTGACATTCGACTTTAGGAACTTTCCAGATGGTAATAACGTTAATTTATTCCGAAGGATGCTGAAGTAATATCCTAACGAAAAAAATTAATCTAAAACAAGTTAAGGCCTATTCACAGTAGCCATCGTGTCACATGAGGTCAGGTCACATCAAAGCATCTCACAACGTGCTTTAAATGGCGGCATTCACAAAGACCGTCAACGGACCGTCACGTCACGTCATGACAAGGTTTCTCCGGAAGAAAAGATCGACAGTATCGTCCTCTGCTAACACCGGAATTTTATCCGCTTCTGCCGCACTCACTCCTTTTACATTACGAGGGTCATTCGATAATTAAAGAGACAAATTGGTCTGGAGAAATATGCGTTTATTTTTACAAAACAATACTTACTCTACTTTTCAACATAATCCCCTTGAACATTTATGCACTTGTTCCAACGGGCTGCAAGCTTCTTTATTCCGGCTGCGAAGAACTATTTATCTTGATGTTTGAACCAATTTCCCACAAACTGTTTCACGTCTTCGTTGTCCTGGAACCTCTTCCCACGTAATGCCTCCTTCAGTGCACCAAACATATGGAAATCACTAGGTGCTAAATCAGGACTGTAAGGGTATGAGGCAGTACTTCCCAGCCCATTTTGTCGATGGTTTCACGGGTTGTTGAGCAATATGAAGACATGTGTTATCTTGCTGGAGAATCACACCTCTCCTCTGAGATCCACGACGTCTCTCTCTCATGGCTGGCTTCGCCTTGTTTAAAAGCAAATACGAGTAGTATCGGCTATACATTGCAAGCTGCTCTTCGAGATCATCATAAAAAACTGAACCTTCAACATCCCAAAACGCTGTCAACATGACTTTTCCTGCTGATGCTTGGGTTTTGAATTTTTTCTTGACAGGTGGGTTGGTGTGCTTCCACTCCATGCTTTTTCTTTTTGATTCTGGCTCATAATAGTGAACCTAAGTCTCGTCACAAGTTAGAATTTTGTTGGGAAAGTGCTCACCTTTTCTTTCATAACGTTCCTTTAGCTCTGTGCACACTCTCAACCTTGTTTCCTTGAGTAGCCGCGTCAATTCCTTTGGGACCCATGTTGCACATGTTTTGTGGTACTCCAGCTTGTTACAGATAATGTGTACTGCACCAGCACTAACTTGAACCTTATTAACTATCATTTCCACAGCAATACGGCAGTCGGCACGAATAATGTCATCAGTTGGACTTTGAAGTGAGGGGGTTGAAACTGCAACTCGTCAGCCAGAACAGTGTGGACAGTCACTATGTCGCGACCATTTTTGAACTACTCTACCCACTCGTAAAAATTTGAACGACTCATACAACCTTCACTATAAACTTTAGATATTCTACAGTATATATTCACTGGTTTCTTGCCATCAGCAAGTAAAAAACGAATAACAGAATGTTGTTCAACTAATGTGGACTAGCCATCTTGAAATGTATTTTTGAGGTTATAAACAAAACACTGTTTATACATCGGCTGATCAGAGCTCATCCCAGTGATGCCAACTGAAAGCCATAGAAGGACCAAACTTGCCCTACTAACCGTTTTTCCCCCCAGACTAATTTTTCCGTTTAATTATTCAATGACCCTCGTAATTGATTTCTTGCTTTGTTTTCTTAATCTTTATTTTATTATTGCACTTTTTTACTGTGGCAAATTATAAATGTTCCATGGCGACTTGGATATTTTCTCCATTGAGTGTTTTCCACATGCAAGGGCAGATATCTGAAGCAGAAAAGTTACTTTGGTTTTACAATAAAAGAACAAAGCTGACCCCCACACTGAGGTGATAAGAGTAATGGGACAGCGATTGGCAAATGTGCAGAGGTCAGTAGCATCGTGTACACAAGGTATAAAAGGGCAGTGCGCTGGAGAATTTTTACTCAGGTAATTCATGTGAAAAGGTGACCAATGTGTTTATGACAGCACTAAGGGAATTAGGAGACATTGAACGCAGAATTGTAGTTGGGAAATTCCATTTCTGAATTCGTTAGAGAACTGAATCTTCCGAGATCCTCAGTGTCAAGAGTGTGCCGAGAATGCCAAATTTCAGGCGTTACCTCTCATCACGGACGACGCAGTGACGGACAGCTTTCACTTAATGATTGAGAGCAGCGGCGTTTGCGCAGAGTTGTTAGTGTTAACACACAAGCAACACTGCGTAAAATAACCGTAGAAGTCAATGTGGGATGTGCGAGGAACGTATTATCCGTTGGGATAGTGCGGCGATGTCTGGCGCTAATGGGCGACGCCCGCAGCGTCTCTCCTGGGCTCCTGACCATATCGGTTGGATCCCCGAAAACTGAAAAATCGTGGCCTTGTCAGATGAGTCCCGATTTCAGTCGGTAAGACCTGATGGTAGGGTTCGAGTGAGGCGTAGATCCTACGAAGCCCAAGTTGTCATCAAGATGCTGCGCAAGCTGGTCGTGACTCCGTAATGGTGTGGGCCGTGTTTACATGTAACGGAGAAAATTGGAGATTTATGGTAAGGACTATGGGACCAAACTGCTGAGGTCATTGGTCCCTAGGCTTACGCACTACTTAAACTAACTTACGCTAAGGGCAACACACACACCCATGCCCGAGGGAGGACTCGAACCTCCGACGACGGGAGCCGCGCGAACCGCGACATACATTTAACGGACTTTGTCATCTGGTCCAAGTGTACCGATCATCGACTGTAAATGGTTATGTTCGGCTACTTGGAGACCATTTGCAGCCATTCATGGACTTCATGTTTCCAAACAACAGTGGAATTTTTATGGATGACAATTTGGCATCTCAGTGGACCACAAATTTCGCGACTGGTTTGAAGAACATTTCAGACAGTTCTAGTGAATGAGTTGCCCCCCCCCCCCCCCCCCGCCTTTGAACATTTATGGGACATTATCGAGAGATCAGTTCTGTACAAAATCCTGTACCAGCAACAGTTTCGCGATTATGGATGGTTTTAGAAGCAGTATGCTCACAAGGGGAGGCCACGACGTTTGGAACGCGAATTTATTGCAAACTTCGTACACTCGTAGTACCCCGTGAGGACAACAAAATGTGTAAGCAGTAGCGCGTACTTCTCAAGCGTTACTGAGAAAATCGCAACATAATTTCGGTCGTCAAATATACATCTGTGCGTGGCCATTTTAACCATGGAGCGGCTGTAGCCCAGTGGTGCCGGCACGGTAGCTCAGCGTGTTCGGTCAGTGGGTTTAGCTACACTCTGTAATACAAAAACTGAGTGAACGGTTCAACGCACAACCTGGACGGCTGTCATGAGACGTCCGCCCCGGTCATATATAACGAACAAAATAGAGCAAAATGAGATCAACAAAGAATTAATAATAAAAAAAAGCGTGTTCGATCAGAGCGTTAGCAACCCTTCCTAATAAAAGATACTGAGCGAACGGATCAACGAACAAACTAAACGGGTGTCATCGCACGTCCGCCCAGAACAAATTCAACGAACAATTTAGTACAAAATGGCTTTTTTTATATATTTTTTAAAGAGTGTTTGGCGTTCAAGCCGCTGGATCGAGTTCCGTTCGTCAGTTTTTTTTTTTTAATTTTCAACACAGTCATTTTCTTTACTATTTATATTACAATTGATATAATGGAAAAAAATATGTGTAGTTGGAAGAACTTTTATTAAATTTACAATGTTATTTGGCAGTCTACTAATTTTTATTATCACAAATAATATAATATTGATAACTATCGACTAGTAAACAACCACACGCATAAAGTGATACTGAAAATGTATGCTTGTCCTTATCTTCAAAGCTGTTCATATTTAATCGAAAGAGAACGAGAAATCGCATCTCGGAAGACGCTATTAAAATACACTCGATACTGCATAACCAATTATCAGCGCCGATTTTTAAGGAAACGGAGGTTTCTGATAATGTTAACGAGGTTTCTTTTTCCACGAAAAATGTCAAAAGACCTTGCGTATGCGGAAACATAGCACTTATCCAATGTAGCTGGTGCCGTTTAACTTTGTTTTCCATGTTTTTACGAAAAATACCATCCTGCAACTTATACTCGTAATGTCGAAAGCGACGATTAGTTGTATATCTATACATTTTCAGTATCACTTTATGCGTTTGATCGTTTACTAGTCGATAGTTATGAATATTACATTATTTGTGATAATAAAAATTGGTAGACTGCCAAATAACATTGTAAATTTAATAAAAGTTCTTCCGATCACACGTATTTTTTCCATTATATCAATTGTAATATAAATAATAAAGAAAATGACTGTGTTGAAGATTAAAAAAAAAATGACGAACGGTACTCGATCCAGAGGCTTGAAAGCCAAACACTTAAAAAAAAATATGTTCTATTATAGTTAGCTGAATTTGTTCAGGGCGGACGTCCGATGACACCCGTTCAGTTTGGTCGATGATTCGTTCGCCCAATTTCTTTTATTATAAAGGGTAGCTAAAGCTCTGACCAAACACGCTAAGCTACCGTGCATGCCGCTTCGACTACCGAAACTATCTTGCGATTTTCTCAATAACGCTTGAGAAGTACGCGCTACTGCTAACACATTTTGTTGTCCTCGTGGAGTACTACGAGTGTGCGAAGTTTGCAGTAAATCCGCGTTCCAAACGTCGTGGCCTCCCCTTGTCAGTATTTCCGCAGAGGACATCCAACGTCTTCTTGAGTCCATGGGCAAAAGGAGGTCTGGCACGAAATGACTTTTGTCACCTCAGTGTAAGTTGAAAAAGCAATTCTCATTAAGTATCATTATAAGTGAAAAAGTCATTTCTAATGAAGGAGAAAAATGAAGTTGTTTATGACGTGATTAGCTACACGAGGAAAAAGTGCACAGTGGATGAGGTAAACAGGCACTGTTTACTGCTTTATAAATATCGTTTGGTATGTTTGTTTGTGGTATGATGCTACCAAGATAATCACGCGATGGAAGTTCCAAATTAGAAGTCTTAAACAGAATAACTAAAAGACCTAGCCTCTTCCACCAAGTACGAAATCTAATCTGGAACAAAGAAGTCTCTCAAAGAGACAAACAGACCATGTATAAAACTTATCTCCTGGCAATCGTGATGTATAGTCTAGAGGCCTGTGTCATAAATAAGAGAGAAGAGAGACAAATACAAGCATGTAAAATGAAGTTCCTTAGGTCAGCTCTACAAAAAACTAGGAGAGACATGTAGGTGACATTGACTACAGAGGAGAGGATGAGAGCTTTGAGACTGAAGTGGTTCGGTTATATGAAGCAAATGTACCCTACGCCAGTATTTGGAGATGGAGGTACCAGGAAGAAGACCAACTGGGCGGCCTAGAAAGAGATGGACAGACCAGGTTAAGGAAGATCTCAAGAGGAGAAGAGTAACAAGGGATGTAGTGGAGAGGGAAAAGCTATACCAGGACAGAAACCAATCGAGGCATATCGTTCACCAAGTTCCTACCTGGCTCGCTGGAAGGAAATCCTGATAATGTTCGTACGTATATTATTTTAGCTAGCAACTAATGTCGATATTTTGAAATGTTTTTTTCATCTTCTCAGCACTTTACCGTACAAAACTGATAAAGAACGACGTTATGAAGTTTCGCTTGGCCATTAACAAACTTTATCGTCTTATTTCCTTGCCTCTGATAAGGTACTCCGACTGTTCGGTATTGGGCTAAGCGAAGTGACATGCCATGATGTGATGGACAGTGTGAATATAGTATGACGTGTCGGTGGCGCGATGTAACATGACAGCCAGTGTGAACTGGCCTTTACATTGCTGGAGATCACCATCTCTCCAGAAAGAAAGGTTAACAAGTGCTGTTTAATTCTTTCTCTGGAGATAAGTTTCATTGTTGATTATAGTAGAAGGCGTAGTATCATATAGAAATGTATGTAAAAATAGAGGAAAATGCATAATAAAGGACTGCAGTTTATGCTGTGTAACACAAGAAGACTACTGTTATGCTTATGCATTAGGTTGCTACAAACAATGCCCACTTTCTGCATATCGGTTGCAACATTGGTAATTTCTACACGGAAGTTCCTTGGGTGTTCGTTGGTTTGGTTTTGTTTTGCTTTAGGCGCAAAAAACAACTGTGGTCATACGCGCCCAAGTCAGGACTATAGAACACGAAGACAGAGAGGAGTTAAAGAACGACTATACGTCAGTCGCAAATGACATAATAGGTGACAGCTAAAAACAGGCAGGTGGAAAAGGGACTAAAAAAGACACCATACAGAAACGGAGGTCCTAAACTAAAAATTAAATGGCCTTCGCCATGTTGCTTTGGCGAATAAAAAGTAAAACGCGGCCGACAGCCTGCGTGTCATTTGCTGAAACGGCAAATAAATCAGACGGCAAAGCCAAGCTGGAACGTAAACGGTTAAAAAAATGGGCATTCCATCAGGAAGTGGCGGATAGTGAAAACATTTTTTTTAATTTTTTTAACCGATTACCTAATACCGCTTTGCATTGGTAAAATAAATGTTCTGGAAATGCGATTGTAGATTCCACATTACAATTTCCATTTGGTTTTCGACTTCATGTAAACTATCGGATTTGAATCGCGGTTAGGTTGTCAGGCTGCTACTCGCTTTTTAAGATGTTATTTGATGTGGACGATGTGGTTTTGTATCGATTATACCGGGCTTATCAGGATGTTGTTCATTTCCGATAGTGAACGACATTTCATTGCGAAAGAAATCCCAACTGTACATGTTTTAAGAAAAGCTTATTTTTACAGTCTAGGATACATGACATGATAGATGACTAGTTTCGGTCACATATAATGGTCATCTTCAGAGTGTTCACCATTGGTGAAGGGTCAGAATCGTTTGCTAAATGGTAGGCCTACCAGCTTGTTACACAAAAAGAAATCCTAATATACAGCATCAAAGCCTTGATAGTAATTTCTGTTAGTACACAACATATTACTCAGTATATATTGTGTGCTAAAAGAAATCCAAAAATATCTCTCGAGTGTTTGATGCTGTCATGTTATGTTTGTCTTAATGTGTAGCTCCAGGCACATTACTTTGACCACAAGATTTTGATCGATCACCAATTGTGAAAACTCAGATCTCAAGATCATCATTATATACGATCGAAAAATGATCACCAGTAAGTTATGTTATTTAATTGAAATTATAAAAATTATGTTTTTATTAATTTCCTTATTTCATCTGATGAGAAGCACATTTTTGTTTATGAGATGAAAAGAGATGTATGTATGCTGACATATTTACTGAACTAATAAGAATGAACAGCTGGGTGTCAATCCTATACTCTGGTAGCAGGCTAATTTTTAAGTAGCTATATCTACTCTTTTACTGGCAAAGATTCTAGTAGGTAAAATATTCACTGATTCTATTCGCATGATTAAAAATGTATTTTTACTAATTGGTAAGCTTTCTAGCTATTCCAAGTATCCAAAGCATTTGACCTGTTGCTGCTTCACACTTTTTCCACAAAGTGCGTGACTAGGTGGATGCGTTAATTAGAGTGCATAAGATTTTTCAGTATCTTTTCTCGAACAATCTCTCCCGCTCCTTTTCAAGAGTTCACTGAAAGAGTTCTATCTGGAAACCTCCTGAGACTTTTCTACCCTTTAATAGGATTTCTATGAAAATACAGAAGTTTCATGATCGTCAATTTTTTTATTTGTTGTTACCGTGGACATGTAATAAGCGGAGCACGTTCATATCTCACCACTGACTTCTAGTATCAGCCGCATACACTTGACGTCAACAAGTGTATGGGCCTGAAGATGACGTTACAACGTTGAAACTAGTTGTCAAAATAAAATCGACACCTTAAATACATCTGGAGGAATTTCTTCATTTTTAATATAAATGTAATAAGGGGGATTCTCATGACATCACAGGCTTGAAGCCAACGCCCCCCCATGTCAGTTGCCGCAGCCATTAGCTTCTAATTGAAAAGTTTTGATCAAAAAATGCCAGCTTGCGTCATTTACAGATGTACTGATCGTTTTGATAATGGTCTAAAGCAAGAATGGGCAATCTTTGGCGACCCGCGGATCAGATCCACATACCTACTTAAAGCTCGCGGGCTGCCTCGTGTTGTGACAGCAGTACTTCTAACGCATAAACTCAGAACTATGGCGTCTGCGATGTTAATGTTTATGGGGTAACACACACTAGTGTAGCACGGGGCATTCTGGCCAGATATTCGCTGACATCATCACCAGCACTTTCTTATCTGTGGTGTCATATTGCAGCTGAGACAATTAATTGTTCATGCTGTATCGTCATTAGCACTTCCTTATCTGCAAGACCATTCTGGGGACATGACATTCGGTCATGTGTGAAGGCCAACGAGGGGAGCGTAGGATCCTCATGCCACCTGCCTCCACCCCCAACCCCCCACCACACCGACACAGAGCAGCCCACCCTCAGCAGCCACTGGAAAGCAACTTATGAAGGTTGTCCAGAAAGTAAGTTCCGAACGGTCGCGAAGTGGAAACCACAAGGAAAATCCGGTAAAGCTTCGCACACTAGTGTTGGGCAGTGTCTTTAGTATACCCGTCGATCGTGTCGCGTCGCTCTTTTCAGTTTTGAGTGAACAGTGAGCACGTAAAGATGAACGGGCCAAATATCTCACGAAATAGCGTCAAACGAAAAAACTACAAAGGACGAAACTTGTCTAGCTTGAAGGAGGTAACCAGATGGCGCTATGGTTGGCCAGGTAGATGGCGCTGCCATAGGTCAAACGGATATCAGCTGCTTTTTTTAAAAATTGGAACCCCCATTTTTTATTAAGTATTCGTGTAGTACGAAATGAAATATAAATGTTTTAGTTGGACCACTTTTTTCGCTTTATGATAGATGGCGCTGTAATAGTCACAAACATATGGCTCATAATTTTAGACGAACAGTTGGTAACAGGTAGGTTTTTTAAAATAAAATACAGAAGTAGGTACGTGTGAACATTTTATTTCTTTTGTTCTAATGTGATACCTGTACCTTTGTGAACTTATTTCTGAGAACTCATGCTGTTACAACGTGATTACCTGTAAATACCATATTAATGCCATAAATGCTCAAAATGATGTCCGTCAACCTCAATGCATTTGGCAATACGTGTAACGACATTCCTCTCAACAGCGAGTAGTTCGCCTTCCGTAATGTTCGCACATGCATTGACAATCCGCTGACGCATATTGTCAGGCGTTGTCGGTGGATCACGATAGCAAATACCCTTCAACTTTCCCCACAGAAAGAAATCCGGGGACGTCAGATCCGGTGAACGTACGGGCCATGGTATGATGTTTCGACAACCTATCCACCTGTCATGAAATATGCTATTCAATACCGCTTCAACCGCACGCGAGCTATGTGCCGGACATCCATCATGTTGGAAGTGCATCGCCATTCTATCATGCAATGAAACATCGGTAGAACATTACGTAGGAAATCAGCATACATTGCACCATTTAGATTGCCATCGATAAAATAATGCCGCACCGCACATTTACCCGCCGAGGTCGCTGATGTTCCACTTGTCGCAGCCATCGTGGATTTTCCGTTGCCCAATAGCCGGTTTACGTTATCGCTGTTGGTGAATGACGCTTCGTCGCTAAATAGAACGCGTGCAAAAAAATCTGTCTTCGTCCCATAACTTCTCTTGTGCCCAGTCGTCGCCATGCAGTTCCTGGTGCATAGAAATATGTACGGGTGCAATCGATGTTGATGTAGCATTCTCAACACCGACGTTTTTGAGATTCTCGATTCTCGCGCAATTTGTCTGCTATTGACGTGCGGATTAGCCGCGACAGCAGCTAAAACACCTGCTTGGGCATCATAATTTGTTGCAGGTCTTGGTTGACGTTTCACATGTGGCTGAACACTTCCTATTTCCTTAAATAACGTAACTATCCGGCAAACGGTCCGGACACTTGGATGATGTCGTCCAGGATACCGAGCAGCATACATAGTACAGACCCGTTGGGTATTTTGATCACAACAGGCATACGTCAACACGACATCGACCTTTTCTGCAATTGGTAAACGGTCCAGTTTAACACGGGTTATGTATCACAAAGCAAATACCGTCCGCACTGACGGAATGTTACGTGATACCACATACAGGGCTATTACAAATGATTGTAGCGATTTCATAAATTCACTGTAGCTTCATTCATTGACATATGGTCACGACACACTACAGATACGTAGAAAAACTCATAAAGTTTTGTTCGGCTGATGCCGCACTTCAGGTTTCTGCCGCCAGAGCGCTCGAGAGCGCAGTGAGACAAAATGGCGACAGGAGCCGAGAAAGCGTATGTCGTGCTTGAAATGCACTCACATCAGTCAGTCATAACAGTGCAACGACACTTCAGGACGAAGTTCAACAAAGATCCACCAACTGATAACTCCATTCGGCGATGGTATGCGCAGTTTAAAACTTCTGGATGCCTCTGTAAGGGGAAATCAACGGGTCGGCCTGCAGTGAGCGAAGGAACGGTTGAACGCGTAGCCCGCGGAAGTCTACGAATAAAGCAAGCAGGGAGCTAAACGTACCACAGCCGACGGTTTCAGCGATGAAGCAACATTTTTTCTTAATGGTGAAGTGAACAGACACAACGTGCGAATCTGGGCGGTAGAGAATCCTCACGCATTCGTGCAGCAAATTCACAATTCACCAAAAGCTAACGTGTTTTGTGCAATCTCACGGTTTAAAGTTTACGGCCCCTTTTTCTTCTGCGAAAAAAACGTTACAGGACACGTGTATCTGGACATGCTGGAAAATTGGCGCATGCCACAACTGGAGACCGACAGCGCCGACTTCATCTTTCAACAGGATGGTGCTCCACCGCACTTCCATCATGATGTTTGGCATTTCTTAAACAGGAGATTGGAAAACCGATGGATCGGTCGTGGTGGAGATCATGATCAGCAATTCATGTCATGGCCTCCACGCTCTCCCGACTTAACCCCATGCGATTTCTTTCTGTGGGGTTATGTGAAAGATTCAGTGTTTAAACCTCCTCTACTAAGAAACGTGCCAGAACTGCGAGCTCGCATCAACGATGCTTTTGAACTCATTGATGGCGACATGCTGCGCCGAGTGTGGGAGAAACTTGATTATTGGCTTGATGTCTGCCGAATCACTAAAGGGGCACATATCGAACATTTGTGAATGCCTAAAAAAACTTTTTGAGTTTTTGTATGTGTGTGCAAAGCATTGTGAAAATATCTCAAATAATAAAGTTATTGTAGAGCTGTGAAATCGCTTCAATCATTTGTAATAACCCTGTACTTATACGTTTGTGACTATTACAGCGCCGTCTATCACAAAGCGAAAAAAGTGGTCCAACTAAAACATTCATATTTCTTTACGTACTGCATGTCATGCGGGATTAGCCGTGCGGTCTTGGGCGCTGCAGTCATGGACTGTGCGGTTGGTCCTGGCGGAGGTTCGAGACCTCCCTCGGGCATGGGTGTATGTGCTTGTTCTTAGGATAATTTAGGTTAAGTATTGTGTAAGCTTAGGGACTGATGACCTTAGCAGTTAAGTCCCATAATATTTCACACACCTTTGAACATTTGAACGGGCTACACGAATATGTAATATACAATGGGGGTTCCTATTTTTAAAAAAAGCAGTTGATATCCGTTTGATCTACGGCAGCGCCATCTACCGGGCCATCCATAGCGCCATCTGGTTTCCCCTTTCGAGCTAGACGAGTTTTCGTTTGATGCTTATTTCGTGATATATTTGACCCGGTCACGATCAATGGACCACCCGGTATATAAATATGATCAGATATGATCAATGTGAAACGTGAGTAATACACGTAGGAGGGGCAACGTCTTAAGAGGATGAAAGAAAGCCTCAAAGAGTGACAACTGCAAGAATATAATTAAATCAGTGTTACCATATGCACATAGCGCAGGCAAATGAGCTGAAATTCAGGATAAAAGACTAAGCAATGTACCTTTGGAGTTATATATTACAATGATGCAAATGAAATCAGAGACCAAAAATTGTTCATATGGCTCTAAGCACTATGGAACTTAACATCGGAGGTCATCAGTCCCCTAGACTTAAAACTACTTAAACCTAACTAACCTAAGGACATCACACACATCCACGTCCGAGGCAGGATTCGAACCTGCGACCGTAGCAGCAGCGCGGTTCCGGACTGAAGCGCCTAGAACTGTTCGGCCGCATCGGCCGGCAATAAACGATGACGCCAAAGAGCACCACACGTGCTTGCGGATTTTACGTTATCCATATTCTGCAATTCTGCGTATTGAAATGTCCTCAAAGATGGAAATGGGCTTCGTCTGCCTGCAGAATCTTCCATGGCCATTCATTGTCCACTTCCACGCGAGCAAGCTATTTCAGAGCGAGCGTTAGTCTTGCTGGCAGGTCAGCAGGAAGCAACGCCTGAACGTGAATGATTTTGTATGGATACAAATGCGTGATGTTTCGTAGTACTTTATGCACCGTGCTCGCAGGCATGTCCAACGTTCGGGCAATTCCCTGTGCACTGTATGTTTGCACAGCATCTATGGAGACTCTTCCTGCAGTGGTGTGGCCACATATTCGACGGTCGTCGTATCAACGGCTTTCCTCCCTCTACCGCACTGCATTTCAAAATCACCTCTCTTTTCGAATTTCGTAATCATTTTCTGCAGACCTTTAGCAGACACCGAACCAGTGCCTATTTTCATACCCTGAGTGTCTGGCGTTTTCTGCAGAGCTACTGACGCACTGTCACTGTTATTGTAAAGGGGCTTTACCAGCAGCGCGCTATCCTTAATGGACAAAGCCATGTCGCGCGTCTCGGACGCAAACTGAGAAACAGCCGTGTGCCGCGCGTCGGTTCATGTGCATATTCTGATACTTAGAGCGCCATCTGTTGATCAAATTTTTGTTAACTTCTTTTGTCTATGACGCTTCTCCTGCGTCAATGATTTGCTATTCAAATTAGACTTCGTTCTGAATAATGGTTCTGTTTCTACAGCGTTTTGTAATTGTAACTTTAGTTGTGGACAACCTGTGTGTCCGGAACACAACTAATATAATTTCAGACTGCCCAAGCGAGCCAATAAATGCTCAGATCTGCTGCACCAAAAGTCGTTTTTGTTAAAATGTAAGAAGGTTGCATACAAAAGAAAACATTTGTAAACAAGTCGATTGAGTACGTCCCATTGGCATTTCACGAGTTTAAATTGAAACCTGGAGGTGAAATGTTGTCAACCCATAGCTTCCAGAATTCAGGGGGGCAGTGAAACGTATCTTGTAAAAGACGTATTATTCCATACATTGTATTATTTTTAGGAAGAGTTCATCTATCTGTAAGAAACCCATGTCACAAAATGTGCATATAATACCACAGACTAGAGTATGAATATTGATTGCAATTAGCAGGCAATGTGTACAACAAGTGTTCAAATGGTTCAAATGGCTCTGAGCACTATGGGACTTAACTTCTCAGGTCATCAGTCCCCTAGAACTTAGAACTACTTCAACCTAACTAACCTAAGGACAGCACACACATCCACGCCCGAGGCAGGATTCGAACCTGCGACCGTAGTAGCAGCACGGTTCCGGTCTGAAGTGCCTGAAACCGCTCAGCCACAGGGGCCTGTCAAAAAGTGTTAAAGAAACTTTGTGATTACATTCAATTTTTCGGAAAACCAAAGATAAGGATGTGGGAACTACATCTTCTTGCTACTTCTGATCTTGTTTTCAAACCTGCAGGGGCTATGTGTTGTAAGCTCTCTAAATGATCTCATTTATCGAACAATAATTACCATACTAACAGTTAATCGTGCCTGCGTTTATCGTAAAAGCCCTTTATTTCTAATGTTATTTGATAAGCTTGTAACTGTTTTATATGAGCCGCTACATGGACCTATGAATTTAAGATCAGTGTGGCCGACCATTGTGTAGAGTTTCGATACTGCTACGTTGGGCATTAGTGGCCACTGGTCAGCACCCATTGTGAGGTTGGTGCAGGTAGAAACCGCTTACGCTCTCTGGGCCCTTCCGGCCACCGTGTGTGGACCGCGCATGGAGGTATACTCCTTATACCTCCATGGGACCGCGCATAGAGTAAATATCTCTGGAGTGAGCATTCACATGCACAGAACAGATTTTGTGTTGTCAACATACATTGCCGGGCTGGTCACGTGTTCTCGGGACGTCGTGTGTTTGTCCGTATAGCGCCCAGTATATTTCGAATGTCACTACATCCCTAGTACAGACGGATTTTTTCCGTACGGGTCGTGGATTATTTATATATGTTGCGCAGACATTTTAACAGTATCCATTTGATACCGGGAGTAAACCAGCTACGTAACTTTTAAGGGCAAGTGATATTGAATTCTGCTTCTTTGCGATAGGTGTCACAGACCAGATGCACTCGATTTTTGGTAGTTTTCGGTATGATACGGCACTTTATAGTATTACAGAGCCTGACGTACATTTTTGCAGTGATAGTCTTGCAAAACAACACCGAATTTGCCACACATTAGCGATTATATCCCTGCTAATTCGTCCATTTTTCTGCTATTTCTGCGTATTTATATTCTCGTTTTTGCGACCTAAAGCACAACTTTTCTTACTGGTAACACTTTGAAGTGTTTATTTAACCCATTTTATGTACTTGCTCCCAGTTTATTAAATAAATAGTAGAGTGAGTAAGAAGGGGCGATCGGAGAATAAATGTACTGTAAAGCAAATACAGTTGGTCATGTACCAGTCAACCCATATAACACCATTAAGGGAATGTGGAAAGTGACACAAATGAAAGAGTTTGGGGAATGTTTGCTAATATTTTACGCTTCTTAATCAAATGGTGAAGAAAATAAATTGAAGGCAAAATACACCAAAGAAGATGAATGTGTACTTTGATTAGCTACACTATTGTGTTTTTTGTTTGATTTGTGCAGAAAATGTATTTAAGCTGAATGCAGAAATTGGTAGTAGGTGCTGTGGAAAATTAAAAATGGTTGGTATAGCATCTACCTTAAGCCACACATGTCCAAATTTTTCTCTGTCTAAACATTCCTCTTCAAAGAGGAATATTTCGTGGGGACAAAATTGCTCCTTATTTTTTGGAGCCACATGTTTACTCGTTGTTCATCCTTCGGGAAACTAAAATATAAACTAAAATACACTCCTGGAAATTGAAATAAGAACACCGTGAATTCATTGTCCCAGGAAGGGGAAACTTTATTGACACATTCCTGGGGTCAGATACATCACATGATCACACTGACAGAACCACAGGCACAAAGACACAGCCAACAGAGCACGCACAATGTCGGCACTAGTACAGTGTATATCCACCTTTCGCAGCAATGCAGGCTGCTATTCTCCCATGGAGACAATCGTAGAGATGCTGGATGTAGTCCTGTGGAACGGCTTGCCATGCCATTTCCACCTGGCGCCTCAGTTGGACCAGCGTTCGTGCTGGACGTGCAGACCGCGTGAGACGACGCTTCATCCAGTCCCAAACATGCTCAATGGGGGACAGATCCGGAGATCTTGCTGGCCAGGGTAGTTGACTTACACCTTCTAGAGCACGTTGGGTGGCACGGGATACATGGAGACGTGCATTGTCCTGTTGGAACAGCAAGTTCCCTTGCCGGTCTAGGAATGGTAGAACGATGGGTTCGATGACGGTTTGGATGTACCGTGCACTATTCAGTGTCCCCTCGACGATCACCAGTGGTGTACGGCCAGTGTAGGAGATCGCTCCCCACACCATGATGCCGGGTGTTGGCCCTGTGTGCCTCGGTCGTATGCAGTCCTGATTGTGACGCTCACCTGCACGGCGCCAAACACGCATACAACCATCATTGGCACCAAGGCAGAAGCGACTCTCATCGCTGAAGACGACACGTCTCCATTCGTCCCTCCATTCACGCCTGTCGCGACACCACTGGAGGCAGGCTGCACGATGTTGGGCGGTGAGCGGAAGACGGCCTAACGGTGTGCGGGACCGTAGCCCAGCTTCATGGAGACGGTTGCGAATGGTCCTCACCGATACCCCAGGAGCAACAGTGTCCCTAATTTGCTGGGAAGTGGCGGTGCGGTCCCCTACGGCACTGCGTAGGATCCTACGGTCTTGGCGTGCATCCGTGCGTCGCTGCGGTCCGGTCCCAGGTCGACGGGCACGTGCACCTTCCGCCGACCACTGGCGACAACATCGATGTACTGTGGAGACCTCACGCCCCACGTGTTGAGCAATTCGGCGGTACGTCCACCCGGCCTCCCGCATGCCCACTGTACGCCCTCGCTCAAAGTCCGTTAACTGCACATACGGTTCACGTCCACGCTGTCGCGGCATGCTACCAGTGTTAAAGACTGCGATGGAGCTCCGTATGCCACGGCAAACTGGCTGACACTGACGGCGGCGGTGCACAAATGCTGCGCAGCTAGCGCCATTCGACGGCCAACACCGCGGTTCCTGGTGTGTCCGCTGCGCCGTGCGTGTGATCATTGCTTGTACAGCCCTCTCGCAGTGTCCAGAGCAAGTATGGTGGGTCTGACACACCGGTGTCAATGTGTTCTTTTTTCCATTTCCAGGAGTGTATAAATCACACATAATCATTCTCCATGTCATACACACTTAACATGGTCCTCTACTGTAACTTTATAGTAAACAAAAGGTTTGGACACACATATAATACCAAGACAATTACAGACTCCCATTCTATTAAACTTATCTGTCTCCCGTCTTTCAAATCTATATACATAATCGACAAGTCACTGATAAATGCATGGAGGATAGTATTTGCTGAAACAACTAACCATTCCCTTTCCTGTTCCACTAGCAAATTCACGAGAAGAAGCGATTGTTTGTAAGCTTTTGTACGAGCCGTAATATCTATTATATAGTCATAAAATCGTAGAAAAATAGGTCTACAGATCCAAGCCTTAATTATAATGCGTCTCGAAATTTTTAAACATAGTACCCATGAAAAGTTACTATCCCTCCTTTCACATATTTTTCTTTGCATCCGTAGCAACAACAGTAATTCACCATCGCTATTACACTATCAGCAAACGGTGAAAACACAACAAAAACTCTTTGATATTACAAACTTCAAACTCTGCGGGAAGGACACACGCACAGCGAAGTCCCGAAAACACGTCTCGATCCTGGTTTAATGTTGACAACATGCGCAGAACGCAATACTCACTCCAGAGATATTTACTCTATGGGACCGCGGACGGGAGAGACTATTAGGTTACTCTTCCCTAGAACGGATGCTCTGAGTAGCAACTCTGTCTGCCGAGTTGAAATGTGTGAGAGCTTTGTTTGAGTTCCCGATAGTCACTCTGGTGCGTGACATTGATAATCATGGCGCACCAACTGATTCAATCACGGGACGGTGTTAATTTCAGTAATATTCCGTTTATTAGTTGAAATATTCTGTGCAACTATAATTTGGCGTGGACGAGCGGTGCCACCACACGATGTACGGCTTCAGTTAGTTTACCGTATTATGCATGAATGTGCTGTGTGCTTTGGGGAATGCTTGCCCTAAATTTTATTTAATTTACCGTAGCCCGTGCTCTGGTGCACCACGTGTGTACATTTGTACACCATTAGGCTCCAGTTCGACGTAACCACCTCCTGTGTTCGAATTGAACCCTCTGTTTCATTGCAGAGTACACGTGTTCTGGTTTCGTAAATTTATTTACAAAATTACGGAGTTGTACTGTATTTCAGATGTGGGCTTCATTCTCTAAAATTGACCGTTAAAGGCAGTCGCGCCAAAACCCAGAGAGCTTACATGTGGGTCGGGGAAGCTTTTTTTCTAAATTCTGTCTTTCGTTGTGTGAGTGACCAATGTGACCGTGGTGTGTGAGACCTTGGTAAATCGTATCCAGTAATTTAGCAGTTCCCATGTGTGTCGGTCCAGATGCTCCGCTGTGTAGTGTGCCATGTGTCGATACACGCACTAGCATCCCAAGTAACTGTATTTTAACTTCTGTGTGTTTTAAATGTGGTTTCACCGGCAGACACCACACTTGCTAGGTGGTAGCTTAAATCGGCCGCGGTCCATTTAGTACATGTCGGACCCGCGTGTCGCCACTGTGTGATCGCAGACCGAGCGCCACCACAAGGCAGGTCTCGAGATACGATATAGCACTCGACCCCAGTTGTACGACGACTTTGCTAGCGACTACACTGACGAAGCCTTTCTCTCATTTGCCGAGAGACAGTTAGAATAGCCTTCAGCTAAGTCCATGGCTACGACCTAGCAAGGCGCCATTAGCCTTACATAGTTTGATAGTTATCGTATGAAATGTGTCATCAAGAACGATGTATACAACAAGGATTAAAAGTTAAGTATTCGAGGAGCTGCATACTTTTCTTATTAGGTTTCACTACTTATCCTGTTCCAGAATTCACGCCCGTCTGCGTTAGATAGCGTGCATTTCGGCCTCCTCTATCTACAAGGTGTTGGCACATTTGCCAACACATCATTAAGTTCTGTGTGCTAAACACTAATCTCTTCCTCCTCCTCTTCGAAACACTTGTCGGCACCAGCATTGTACTCCATCGTCAGGTCCGACACAGATCTCCGCGTATTTTTTTCTTTTACAGAGCGGGCAGACCTCTGACCATGACGTTCTGACATCAGATCTGTACGTGCAACACCTTACCTCCCACAAGTACTGGTGGTTTCAGCGCCATTCAACGGCTCTTGTCCATGCTGACGACGGTCACGCGCGAACAGCCGACCAGTTTTACCATTTTCCTAGTGCTCGTTCTCATGTGCCGGTCCGTGACAGTCTGCCCTTCGTCAAAGTTGCTTATGTCAGCGTATTCTTCGATCTGCGGCCCGTGTCGTCTCTAGAATGATTTCGAATGCGTCTCTGATCCTCTTATATTCTTTCCTCACCGCGACACGTGCCCGCAACGGCGCCACGCAATATTCAGATAAATTCTGGTGTACGATTCCACTCGTCAGCTTTGAGCAATGACGTAACACCAGAGACAAGTACGCCACATAGACGCAATCTTTCCGAGTGGTCTGAGGCGCTGCAGTCATGGACTGTGCGGCCGGTCCCGGCGGAGGTTCGAGTCCCCCCTCGGGCATCGGTGCGTGTGTTTGTCCTTAGGATAATTTAGGTTAAGTAGTGTGTAAGCTTAGGGACTGATGACCTTAGCAGTTAAGTCCCATAAGATTTCACACACATTTAAACTTTTTTTTTTAACTCCGTTTTTTCGTAGAAGTCTTCTTTTCAGTGTGTTCGTGGAACATTAAATTGCTTGTCATTGTTCACCGCCTCAGTTGCATTTTCCAGCCAGCCGGAGTGGCCGAGCGGTTAAAGGCGCTACAGTCTGGAACCGAACGACCGCTACGGTCGCAGGTTCGAATCCTGCCTCGGGCATGGATGTGTGTGATGTCCTTAGGTTAGTTAGGTTTAAGTAGTTCTAAGTTCTAGGGGACTTATGACCACAGCAGTTGAGTCCCATAGTGCTCAGAGCCATTTGAACCATTTTTTTTTTTTTTTTTTTTTTGCATTTTCCATCGCAACAGGATCTCATGTTTTTTTACTCTGAGCTCTGGAAGTATTTTCAAGGCATCTTGATGCTCTAGCATCTAACATTGTACGAAGCGGCTGTGACAGACAATTTTCAATGGAAGTTTTGTGCTACTCCAAATGCAACAGAACAGAGGTAGTTTTAGATACAATTAATCTTTTTCTTTTATTTTTATTTTTGTGGGTGATCATTCTTCAGATTGGTTTGAAGCAGCCTGCCACGAATTCCTCACCTGTGCCAAATTTTTCATCTCAGATCAGCACTTGTAACACACGTCCTCAATTCTTTCCTGATCCCTCTAGTCCCATGGAAGTATGTCCTACCGTCCTGTCCTTTCCTCTTGTCAGTGTTTACCACATATTCCTTTCGTCTCCGATTCTGTGCAGAACCTCCTCATTCCTTACTTTATCAGTGTTCCTAATTTCCATCATTCTTCTTTAGTACATCCTCTTAAATGCTTTGATTCTCTTCTGTTCCGGTGTTCCCCCAGTCCATGTTTCACTATCATACAATGTGGTGCTCCAGACGTACATTCTCAGAAATTTGTTCCTCAAATTAAGGCCTATGTTTGATACCATCAGACTTCTCATGGCTAGGAGTGGCCTCTTTAGCCAGTGCTAGTCTGCTTTTGATGTCCTCATTGCTCCGCCCATCAGGGGTTATTTTGCTGCCTCGGTAACAGAATCCTTAACTTCTTCTACATCGTGGTCACCAGTCCACCATCTCGCTGACTCTATTTCTGCTGCTTCTCATTACTTCCGTCTTTCTTCGATTTATACTCAATCCATATCCTGTACTCATTAGACTGTTCATTTCATTCAACATATCTTGTAATTCTTCTTAATTTTTAACGAGGATATCAATGTCATCAGCGGATCACATCACTGATATCATTTCATCCTGAATTTTAATCCCACTCTTTAACTTTTCTGTCATTTCCGTCATTGCTTGCTTGGTTGGTTAGTTGATTTGGGGGAGGGGATCCAACAATGATGATGTCAGCGGTCCCATCGGATTAGGGAAGGATGGCGACGGAAATATGCCGTGCCCTTTCAAAGGAACCACCACGGCATTTGCCAGAAGCGATTCAGGGAAATCACGGAAACCTAAATCAGGATTGCCGGAGGCGGGTTTGAATCGTCGTCCTCCCGTACGTCACTGTTTTTCGATGTATAGATTGAACAGTATGGGTAAAAGACTAAATCCCTGTCTTACACCCTTTTTAATCGGAGCACTTCGTTCTTGTACTCAAGTCTTATTGTTTTATGTTGGTTCTTGTACGTATTGTATATTACCCGTCTATAGCTCACTCTATTTTTCTCAGCATTTCCAACATCTTGCACCATTTTACGTTGTCGAACGCTTTTTTCCAGGTGAAAAATCCTGTGAATGTGTCGTGGTTGATCTTCAGTCATGATTCCAATATCAACTGCAATGTCAGAACTGAGACGCCCTGCTAAACCCACAGGACTGGACAGGTAGTTTAAGTTGTGGAAAGGGACCAAAATAAGCGACTGCCAGTTATACTCGAACATACAACCTTTTATTTGATCAAACATTACAAGAGCCATGAAAAAATTTTTTAAAATAAAAAAAAAACACAGCTTTAATTTTGGAACTTAATTAACGACTGAATGCGCCGTACAGTCTGATGCCTTAAGGGCAAGACCACTTTAATTTAAAAACGGCTGAAAGCCAATAAATCTCGACCAAAATCAGAAATTTAAAAGGCAAAGCTTTATCTTAAAACAGTTCCTCAATTAGGCTGAAAGCCCAAAGAATGTGACACTCTAAGAGCAAAACAACTTAAATTCAAAATTGGCTGAAGGCCCAACACTTAAGATCAATAACATCAATTTAAAACAAAAATGCGAAAGGCTTTACGTAAAACAGTTCCTAAATTAGGCTCAAGTCCGAAACCATCTTACGCCTTAAGGGCAAAACAACCTTCTTCTAAAAATCGGCTAGAAGCCATACAAGTGCAAACAACTAGAACAAGCAAGAAAAGGCACTACACCCAAGGGCGGTCAGACGTTTCCGAGGGTCGGCCTGGAATTCAAACACTAACGATCGCTTAGGTGAGACAGGCAGCCGGCCCAACCATTGTCGATCCGACAGACAGTCAACGGACCCACCGACAAGATAAACTCCGCTTCACCCGACCAGCACACAACAGATAGTTCAGTGGAACAACGTAGAAGGTATTGGCGCCCACAACCAATTATACATTGAGCTTTCAAACTACACACCGTGCTGTAGAGCGACAACACGATGAGGAAAATACGCTGCCTGAATTTATGTCAATGGCCAGGGCAGGTAACCGGAACGTTAACGGCCACAAGGCAGAGGATTCCGCTGGTGCACTTCAATTCAAATAACCAAGTACAGTTAAACTCCACCGGAGGGTGGCTAAAATTTGCCAACTTGAAAAAGCACGTCGCTGCTCGCGGGAATATCCCAACGGCCGACAACGAAATCGAAAAGACACAATGTGAACAGTCGTGACTTGCTGGTAGATTAAGTCAAAACTCAGCTCTCATGTCCAGGATCGGTGAGCCACGAACCTCGTAGCAACGGGAACTGCAGCACACACTCCGACACTGCATAGAGGCTGTCAACGGGCCCGGCCAGAGTACGCGCCGTGTAGGTTTCCTCGCTGGTCCACGCCAACCGACCAACTGCCCAGGCCCGGAAACGGTGAAAGGACCAAATATACGTCGGCCGATGAGACGACCGACCGAACGATCAACCAACGGTCGTCCCGCTCCAATCTCCCTCCGTCGGACAGTTGATGTGTGTCGCCAGCGGTCGGCGCCTCACCGGCGCTCCGTCCCCGACTTCACTGCTGCTGCGTCTCCAACTGACTGCCAGACACACGACGACCCGGAAATACTATCGGTCGCTCCACAGATGGTACGACAGTGCACTTACCGATACGCGCTGCTGCTACCGCTCACGGGCAAGTGAGGCAGGAAGTTAGTGACGCCAGTAAATGAAATAAGAAAACGAGGCGGCAGTACCGTAATAGAAGACGACAAACAATAAATGGCATGAACACGACTCGTGCACGGTTCAAGAACTACACGAAATGTATTAGCAGTTGCGAATATGGACAACCATCAGCTGTATAATGGAATAACGAGAATGAAAATTTGTGCCGGGTCAGGACTTAGCTTTTCCGCTAATCAAGAGTGCGCGCCTTACCATTGGGCTATCCCAGAACAACCCACCACCAGACCGGAGCTTATAAAAGTCTTCAACCATTTGTCTACAACCTGTGCTCGTACATTCATTAGAAACACTACTGGCCATCCAAACTGCAACACCAAGAAAGTCCGGAGGTAACACAGGCAAATTGATTTGGGAGATAACACGCTGTACAAAGATCACACGATTGAAAATATAGACCCATGTGAAGTGAGGAAGATGATGAAATCAGTATTGAGTGTTGGTGCCATTGCTGGCTATAGCCGTTGCCACGTTCCCTGGCATTGAATCACAGAGGCTCTGGATGTGTTGTTGGGGTATAGCAGTCCACTCTGCTCCCACATATTGTCAATGTGGATCTGGTGTAGCAACAGGTGGTGTATCCCGGCCCAGTCGTTCCGCAATCATCGACCAGACGTTTTCGATAGGTGAGAGATCGGGAGAACATGGAGGCTAAAGCACCAGTCCAGCTCAAAGGGCGCCGTAGAATTCTTGAACACTGCGTGTCACATGTGGTCGCCCATTATCCTGTGCAGTCCCGAGGGCATGGAGGACAACAGGCTTCCACGCTTCAGAGATGTAGCGCTGGCTGATTTGGCTGATTAGTGTATTATTGGAAGGGGGGGGGGGGGTGCGGATTGGAATCCAACCACAATACTGGGTGCAGAGCCAGTATGGCGATGCATAAGGCAACAGTTCAACAGTCTCTCACCAAGGTGTCTCTAGACTCTAATCCGACTATCTTGATGGTGCAGGCAGAATCGAGATACGTCGATAAAAACAATGCTGTTCCATTCGGCTGTCTATGTCCGTCGTTCATCGCACCATCGCCAGCGCAAACGCCTGTAGCGTTGGCTTACAAGATAATGGTCAGACCTGTCATGCCAAAACACGTAATGATTTTTTAATTTTTTTTTGCCACTGTTAGTTAACTGCCGCGCGGAGTGGCCGAACAGTCTTAGGCGCCATGTCACGGACTGCGCAGTCCCTCTCGCCGGAGGTTAGAGTCCTCGCTCGGGCATGGGCGTGTGTATCGTTCTTAGCATAAGTTACTTTAAGTAGCGTGTAAGTCTAGGGACCGATGACCTTAGCAGTTTGGTCCCTTAGGAATTCACACACATTTGAACATTTTTTTAGTTAAGTATGAAAAAGATCCGCACACAGAACTGTAACTGCTGACATGAATTGGAAATCAACTAAACCGATTCACGAAAACTGCTGTTTTTCTTACTCGGCTCTTGCAGTAGAGGCGAGTCGCGGGCTGTTGGTGTGGCGAGCGTTTGCACCCATCGTCGGGAAGGGTGACCATCTGATCCAAGCGTTCACTGAAGATGAATATCGCTGCAAGGGATTGGTGAGAAAGGGAAACTAATATTCGTTTCTTAAAATGGTTCAAATGGCTCTGAGCACTATGGGACTTAACATGTGAGGTCATCAGTCCCCTATTACTTAGAACTACTTAAACCTAACTATACTAAGGACATCACACACATCCATGCCCGAGGCAGGATTCGAACCTGTTACCGTAACAGTCACGCGGTTCCGGACTGAAGCGCCTAGAACCGCTCGGCCACCGCGGCCGGCCTATTCGGTTCGTTGGAATGCACTTACTATTAATTTCTGGTATTTATTTTGAAACATATCGTCCTGACGTTAGTTGGAGGTGTGAAAGATATTCTGTACATCTACATCTATACTCCACAAGCCGGAAAATCCAGTTGTCGTCAAAGGTGATGGCGAACGCTGTAAATATTTTGCTGCTTGCTGTGGAGATGTACAACGGACTCCAAAAAATGGTTCAAATGGTTCTGAGCACTATGGGACTTACCATCTGTGGTCATCAGTCCCCTAGAACTTAGAACTACTTAAACCTAACTAACCTAAGGACATCACACACATTCATGCCCGAGGCAGGATTCGAACCTGCGACCGTAGCAGTCGCGCGGTTCCGGACTGAAGCGCCTAGAACCGCAGGACCACCGCGGCCGGCACAACGGACTCCAAATGGAGCCATTAACAGAAAACACATGAAGTCTGTGAGCTGTGCGAAATGGTAGTTAAACTTCTAGAGGAGCATGTAAATAGCGCACACATGTGGCTAGAAACGATATCGCAGACAGGGAATCCACAAACGGGGATGAAACTGAAGGAAGTTGTACTCATGAAGACTCTTCGAGTGGTAGTGCCACATATAGTCATCAATTACCTCCGAAAGCAATACTGGGAACTAAAATTACCTCATCGGAAAAAGAAAAAGCGGTGACGTGTTGGATGAATGAAAGTGATAAGAAGTGCCTTCATCTTAGTGCTGTTCAAAATAAATATCGTTTTGTCCTTTCTGAACGTGTATTGCATAGGTGGAAAACGGAAGTCGCTGGACGACATAAGACTATAAATAGTGAAGGAGTTAAATAAGCGCCTTTTTGAGCTATATACCGAAACCAGACAAAACTCATCTACATGATGTCAGTGATACAAATTAACGTGATGGGTCGTTAGATATTGCCAACGCGATAGGTACTTAGTAATTTACAGCTTCTCAAAGTTGTATTAATCACTTCAAAAGATCCCATAAAATCTTGGCAAGAAAAGTAACAAAATCTGTGTCAAGAAACAGGTCGAAAAATGAAGTAATTCAAACCAGAATGATGAAGCTTTTATTAACGATGCAGAGCGTAACATCACTAGTTTTAGTCAGTCTTACGTTTACAATACAGAGCAATCCGGTTTTCAAAAAGAAATGGGTGCTAAAGAAACACTATCATTCAAAGGGGAAAAACATACGGAGGCGACTACGCAGCCCACGACTGCACTCTCACATTCGTACACTATAGCGTCTATAATCAGTGTGGATAGTTTATTCCTGCCTAAACTAAATGTATATATCAATAATCACCGGACGTTTTGGACCGCGTGTCAAAAGAATAATATTCTACGCAATGTTGTGATAGACGCATCTAAGTCGGGAGAAATGGGAAATGAAATATAAAGCAACTAAGGGAAAGACTGAAAACAAAAAACGACGATAATGTTACAGTTTTCATGCATCATGCTTTTCTTCCGTCCTGCGGAAACATGTCTATTCTCCTTCTAGATTTGTGGTCGGATCATAAAAGTTCTTATTCTTTTAAAGCCGTATTTCGAGCTCCGCCTGACAAAGACGTAGAGATAATTCAGATGCGACCCGGTATCACGTACGTAATTCAACCGTCAGAGTTTTACTGAAAACTAACAGAGAAAATCATTTTACACAGATCACTGCACTTTCCAGTCTACCACAGTGGCAATATTCTGAATTTGCAGTCAATAGTACATTATCAGTTTTCCTCTCCACGGTTTCAAAATTTTAGAAAATACGCATGGCATTCCTCCAAATGCACCGGTATCAGGCCTGATTTATTTCTAAGATCTCCCCAGTTTTGTCCAAGAACGTATAATACCGTCTGTGATTCACAGAGCCGTCATACGTCGTCTTTACTTGTGTGTTTGGAACATTGCATCGCTATTTCTCATTTTCGCGGTGGATGCAGTAAATATCATTAATTTTTACCTGTTCCAAACTGTGTATCTATTCCAAAGAAATTCGTAAGAATGTTGTAGGTAACATGTTAGTTGTACGTATCAACGCATGTTTAATTACCTTTCAGTGGGCCAATTAGCCACTCATCGCTGTGGTAAGGGCGCAGCGTGTAACTGACGTCACCTTGTCCCTAGATGACGTTCGCACAACGTAGCGGAGAAGGTAGGGCTGTACAATAGGCAGTTACAAACGCGGAAAACATGCTAGAAAATCTTACTTTGTAAACTTTTTACACACTTCCAGGTCACGTCAGCAGCTAAAATATTATCAGTGTAAAAAACCATTCAACACCCAAGATCACATAAAATAATTCCTTATTTAAGACAACCTATTACAATAGAATTCTCTGTCGTCTTCAAGTGTTAAAATCTTTTTCTTGTAAAAAATGCTCATTTTACGCTGAACCTCACGCACAAGATGTCGAGTGGATAAAACTTAGCACATGTTGTTGTTGTGGTCTTCAGTCCTGAGACTGGTTTGATGCAGCTCTCCATGCTACTCTATCCTGCGCAAGCTTCTTCATCTCCCAGTACCTACTGCAACCTACATCCTTCTGAATCTGCTTAGTGTAGTCATCTCTTGGTCTCCCTCTACGATTTTTACCCTCCACACTGCCCTCCAATGCAAAATTTGTGATCCCTTGATGCCTCAAAACATGTCCTACCAACCGATCCCTTCTTCTAGTCAAGTTGTGCCACAAACGTCTCTTCTTCCCAATCCTATTCAATACCTCCTCATTAGTTACATGATCTACCCACCTTATCTTCATCATTCTTCTGTAGCACCACATTTCGAAAGCTTCTATTCTCTTCTTGTCCAAACTAGTTATCGTCCATGTTTCACTTCCATACATGGCTACACTCCATACAAATATTTTCAGAAACGACTTCCTGACACTTAAATCTATACTCGATGTTAACAAATTTCTCTTCTTCAGAAACGATTTCCTTGCCATTGCCAGTCTACATTTTATATCCTCTCTACTTCGACCATCATCAGTTATTTTACTCCCTAAATAGCAAAATTCCTTTACTACTTTAAGTGTCTCATTTCCTAATTTAATTCCCTCAGCATCACCCGATTTAATTTGACTACGCTCCATTATCCTTGTTTTGCTTTTGTTGATGTTCATCTTATATCCTGCTTTCAAGACACTGTCCATTCCATTCAACTGCTCTTCCAAGTCCTTTGCTGTCTCTGACAGAATTACAATGTCATCGGCGAACCTCAAAGTTTTTACTTCTTCTACATGAATTTTAATACCTAATCCGAATTTTTCTTTTGTTTCCTTTACTGCTTGCTCAATATACAGATTGAATAACATCGGGGACAGGCTACAACCCTGTCTCACTCCTTTCCCAACCACTGCTTCCCTTTCATGCCCCTCGACTCTTATAACTGCCATCTGGTTTCTGTACAAATTGTAAGTAGCCTTCGCTCCCTGTATTTTACCCCTGCCACCTTCAGAATTAGAAAGAGAGTATTCCAGTTAACATTGTCAAAAGCTTTCTCTAAGTCTACAAATGCCAGAAACGTAGGTTTGCCTTTTCTTAATCTTTCTTCGACGATAAGTCGTAAGGTTAGTATTGCCTCACGTGTTCCAACATTTCTACGGAATCCAAACTGATCTTCCCCGAGGTCCGCTTCTACCAGTTTTTCCATTCGTCTGTAAAGAATTCGCGTTAGTATTTTGCAGCTGTGACTTATTAAACTGATAGTTCGGTAATTTTCACATCTGTCAACACCTGCTTTCTTTGGGATTTTAATTATTATATTCTTCTTGAAGTCTGAGGGTACTTCGCCTGTCTCATACATCTTGCTCACCACATGGTAGAGCTTTGTCAGGACTGGCTCTCCAAAGGCTGTCAGTAGATCCAATGGAATGTTGTCTACTCCGGGGGCCTTGTTTCGACTCAGGTCTTTCAGTACTCTGTCAAACTCTTCACGCAGTATCATATCTCCCATTTCATCTTCATCTACATCCTCTTCCATTTCCATAATATTGCCCCCTAGTACATCGCCCTTTATAGACCCTCTATATACTCCTTCCATCTTTCTGCTTTCCCTTCTTTGCTTAGAACTGGGTTTCCATCTGAGCTCTTGATATTCATACAAGTGGTTCTCTTCTCTCCAAAGGTCTCTTTAATTTTCCTGTAGGCAGTATCTATCTTACCCCTAGTGAAACAAGCCTCTACATCCTTACATTTGTCCTCTAGACATCCCTGCTTAGCCATTTTGCACTTCCTGTCGATCTCATTTTTGAGACGTTTGTATTCCTTTTTGCCTGCTTCATTTACTGCATTTTTATATTTTCTCCTTTCATCAATTAAATTCAATATTTCTTCTGTTACCCAAAGATTTCTATTAGCCCTCGTCTTTTTACCTACTTGATCGTCTGCTGCCTTCACTACTTCATCCCTCAGAGCTACCCATTCTTCTTCTACTGTATTTCTTTCCCCCATTCCTGTCAATTGTTCCCTTATGCTCTCCCTCAAACTCTCCACAACCTCTGGTTCTTTCAGTTTATCCAGGTCCCATCTCCTTAAATTCCCACCTTTTTGCAGTATCTTCAGTTTCAATCTGCAGTTCATAACCAATAGATTGTGGTCAGAATCCACATCTGCCCTTGGAAATGTATTACAATTTAAAACCTGGTTCCTAAATCTCTGTCTTACCATTATATAATCTATCTGATACCTTTTAGTGTCTCCAGGATTCTTCCAGGTATACAACCTTCTTTTATGATTCTTGAACCAAGTGTTAGCTATGATTAAGTTATGCTCTGTGCAAAATTCTACAAGGCGGCTTCCTCTTTCATTTATTCCCCCCAATCCATATTCACCTACTATGTTTCCTTCTCTCCCTTTTCCTACTGACGAATTCCAGTCACCCATGACTATTAAATTTTCGTCTCCCTTCACTACCTGAATAATTTCTTTTATCTCGTCATACATTTCATCAATTTCTTCATCATCTGCAGAGCTAGTTGGCATATAAACTTGTACTACTGTAGTAGGCGTGGGCTTCGTATCTATCTTGGCCACAATAATGCGTTCACTATGCTGTTTGTAGTAGCTTACCCGCACTCCTATTTTTTATTCATTATTAAACCTACTCCTGCATTACCCCTATTTGATTTTGTATTTATAACCCTGTAATCACCTGACCAAAAGTCTTGTTCCTCCTGCCACCGAACTTCACTAATTCCCACTATATCTAACTTTAACCTATCCATTTCCCTTTTTAAATTTTCTAACCTACCTGCCCGATTAAGGGATCTGATATTCCACCCTCCGATCCGTAGAACGCCAGTTTTCTTTCTCCTGATAACGACGTCCTCCTGAGTAGTCCCCGCCCGGAGATCCGAATGGGGGACTATTTTACCTCCGGAATATTTTACCCAAGAGGACGCCATCATCATTTAATCATACAGTAAAGCTGCATGTCCTCGGGAAAAATTACGGCTGTAGTTTCCCCTTGCTTTCAGCCGTTCGCAGTACCTGCACAGCAAAGCCGTTTTGGTTAGTGTTACAAGGCCAGATCAGTCAATCATCCAGACTGTTGCCCCTGCAACTACTGAAAAGGCTGCTGCCCCTCTTCAGGAACCACACGTTTGTCTGGCTCTCAATAGATACCCCTCCGTTGTGGTTGCACCTACGGTACGGCCATCTGTATCGCTGAGGCACGCAAGCCTCCCCACTTAGCACATACGGGGTGGAAATTATTTAAACCGACAAACTCTGGGAGATTGTAGGTGACATCAAAACAAATATTTTTCCCTAATATCATTTTTTCCTATGAGGATTATTTAAACCGGTGGAGGCCGTGTTACGCTGTTTAGTTGTTAGAGGGCGTATTACGCTCTTCAGTTGTAGTCAACTGCTGTGCACCAGTGTAGTAGTGCATTGTCTCTGTTTACTATTGGAGCGATACACCAGGAGTGAGTACACTGATATGGTTGGTGCGTACTACGTAGCGCACCACAACGGACGAGCTGCACAGCCGGTTTGGCTCTGAGCACTATGGGACTTAACATCTATTGTCATCAGTCCCCTAGATCTTAGAACTACTTAAACCTAACTAACCTAAGGACATCACACAACACCCAGTCATCACGAGGCAGAGAAAATCCCTGACCCCGCCGGGAATCGAACCCGGGAACCCGGGCGCGGGAAGCGAGAACGCTACCGCGCGACTACGAGCTGCGGACGCACAGCGGGTTTATCAACAACAATATCCTAATCGCCGTATCCCGCATCATACGACCTTTGCTACTGTGTACCAACATCTGCATGAAACCGGGTCATTTAGCAGATTACCCGGACAGGGACGCCGTCGCACGGTAAGAACGCTGCAATTTCAGGAAGCTGTCTTGCAGCACGTGAAGCGGGATCCTTTAATCAGCACTCGTGCAATTGCACGTAACATGGGGACGAATCAGACGAATGTAAGAACAGTCCTTCAAGTGCAATTTTTACGTCCACTTCACTTACAGCGTGTCCACAACCTGGAACCAGTTGATTATCCACCCAGAGTACAGTTTTCGCGGTGGTACCTGCAATAGTGTGAAATGTATCCTACAATTCCATCCTCTGTGTTATTTACTGATGAAGCAACGTTCGGGCGTGATGGAGTCTTCAACATGCACAGTTCGCATGTTTGGAGTGAGGATAACCCACATGTCACACTTACTAGCGCTCATCAAGTGCGGTTCTTCGTTAATGTGTGGCTCGGTGTTGTTGGGGCTGTTTAATTGGGTCGTATCTGCTACCTAAGCCATTAAATGGTAGGCACTATTACAATTTTCTCGCCAGAGCTATGCCAGAATTGCTCAAAGACGTCCCGCTCCCTACAAGACAACGCATGTGGTTCCAACATGACGGGGCGCCGGCACATTTCAGTCGTCGTGTGCGTCGATTCCTGGACCGACGCTTCCGAGAAACGTGGACTGGCAGAGGTGGTCCTGTACCATGGCCTGCTCGACACCCAGATATTTCCCCTCTGGACTTTTTTGTGTGGGGAGAGATGCACATCCTTGTTTATGCAACTCCTGTTGCATCAGAAGAGGATCTGGTTGCCCGGATAGTAGCAGCAGCAGCAGGGACAATTCAGGATCCTGCTGGGGTTTTGCCCGTGTCAGACAGAACATGATCCGACAGTTTAACCTTTGTTTACGTGTCAATGGAGGCATTTTTGAAAATCTACTGTAATTGAAATTGGGTTGTGTTAATGTGTTGCCTCTTGGTCATAAAAAATGGAAAATTGTTTGTTGGTTTAGTTAATCTGCCACCAGAGAAATTGTCCTCTACCGGTTTAAATATTCCTCATAGAAAAAAATGACAGGGAAAAATATTTGTTTTGATGTCGGTTTAAATATTTTTCACCCTGTATAAAAGGTATGTCATCGCTGAAATATTTAAAAACATAGAGCACCTAATGTCTGAAGTAGTACTGGAGTGAACTCAAATCATGAATCCTGCAGGGGTGTCCATAAACCGGGGGGTGGGAGGGAGGGGGGGGGGGGGGAGATCTCTTGTAGACAGCAAGTTGCAAGGCATGCCAGATATCCTCAATAGTGTTCATGTCTGGGGCGTTTGGTGGGCAGCGGAAGTATTTAAACTCAGTAGGGTGTTCCTGGAGCCACTCTGTAGCAGTTGTGGACATGTGGGGTTTCGCATTGTCCTGCTGCAATTGCCCAAGTCTGTCCGAATCCACAATGGACATGAATGGATGCAGGTGATCTGGCAGGATGCATACCTACGTGTCACTTGCCAGAGACGTATCTAGATGTATCTGGGGTCCCATATCACTCCAGCTGCCCACGCCCTACACCATTACAGAGGCTCCAGCAGCTTGAACAATCCCCTGCTGACATGCATGGCTGTGGACTCGTGAGGTTGTCTCCTACCCGTACACGTCCATCCGCTCGATACAATTTGAAACGAGACTCGTTTGACCAGGCAACATGTTTCCACTCATCAACAGTCCAATGTCGGTACTGACGTGCCCAGGCGAGGGGTAAAGCTGTGCCTCGTGCAGTCATCAAGGGTACACGAGTCGGCCATCGGCTCCGAAAGCCCATATCGATGACGTTTCATTGAATGGTTCGCACGCTGACACCGGTTGACTGCCCAGCATTGAAATCTGCAGCAATTTGCGGGAGGGTTGCACTTCTGTCACGTTGAACGATTCTCTGCAGTCGCCGTTGGTTGCGTTCTTGCAGGATCTTTTTCCGTCCGCAGCGATGACGGAGATTTAATGTTTTAGCGGATTCCTGGGATTCACGTACACTCGTGAAACGATCACAAGAGAAAATCCCCACTTCATCACTACCTCGGATATGCTGTGTTCTCGCGTTCGTGGGCTCACTATTAACACCACGCTAAACTCACTTAAGTCTTGATAAGCTGCTATTGTAGCAGCAGTAATCGAACTAACAACTGCGCCAGACACTTATTTTTGCCGACCGCAGCGCCGTATTATGCCTGTTTACAGATCTCTGTATTTGAATACGTACGCCTATACCTGTCACTTTGGTGCTTGAGTGTCCATATTGCTCATAGCTACTTGTTACATCACACAAACACGGTACACAGTCACATATCCTTTTACATAAGCTGCAGATATTGTAAATAGTGCGAGTCTGCTTTAAGTGGCCACTTAAAGTGGATTCCTACTATTTAGAATGTGTCCAGCATATGTAACCAGATGTAATATTGTGTGCTGTGTTTTTATGGTGTAACAAGTGTCTGTGACAAATATATATAGGGTGTTACAAAAAGGTACGGCCAAACTTTTAGGAAACATTCCTCACACACAAATAAAGAAAAGATGTTATATGGACATGTGTCCGGAAACGCTTAATTTCCATGTTAGAGCTCATTTTAGTTTCGTCAGTATGCACTGTACTTCCTCGATTCAACGTGATCATTTTGTAAATTTTCACAATCAAAATCTGTGGGTTGACGAGAATCCGCACGCAATTATGCAATCACGTCATCAACACAGATTTTCTGTGAACGTTTGGGCAGGCATTTTTGATGATGTCTTGATTGGGCCCCATGTTCTTCCACCGACGCTCAATGGAGCACTTTATCATGATTTCATACGGGATACTCTACCTGTGCTGCTAGAACATGTGTCTTTACAAGTACGACACAACATGTGGTTCATGCACGATGGAGGTCGTGCACATTTCAGTCGAAGTGTTCGTACGCTTCTCAACAACAGATTCGGTGACCGATGGATTGGTAGAGGCGGACCAATTCCATGGCCTCCACGCTCGCCTGACCTCAACCCTCTTGACTTTCATTTATGGGGGCATTTGAAAGCTCTTGTTTACGCAACCCCGGTACCAAATGTAGAGACTCTTCGAGCTCGTATTGTGGACGGCTGTGATACAATACGCCATTCTCCAGGGCTGCATCAGCGCATCAGGGATTCCATACGGCCGGCCGGAGTGGCCGAGCGGTTCTAGGCGCTACAGTCTGGAACCGCGCGACCGCTACGGTCGAAAGTTCGAATCCTGCCTCGGGCATGGATGTGTGTGATGTCCTTAGGTTAGTTAGGTTTAAGTAGTTCTAAGTTCTAGGGGACTGATGACCTCAGAAGTTAAGTCCCATGGTGCTCAGAGCCATTTGAAGCCATTTGATTCCATGCGACGGAGGGTGGATGCATGTATCCTCGCTAACGGAGGACATTTTGAACATTTCCTGTAACAGACTGTTTGAAGTCACTCTGGTACGTTCTGTTGCTGTGTGTTTCCATTCCATGATTAATGTGATTTGAAGAGAAGTAATGAAATGAGTTCTAACATGGAAAGTAAGCGTTTCTGGACACATGTCCACATAACATATTTTCTTTCTTTGTGTGTGAGGAATGTTTCCTGTAAGTTTGGCCGTACCTTTTTTAACACCCTGTAAGGGACAAGGGATTTTGCACAAGATGGTTTATGTTTTTAAATATTTCAGCGTTGCCAAAACTATTACAATGCGCTGATTTTTACCATTTGGACGTCTTGTGCTTTAGGTTCAGCGTAAAATCAACACAACATGTCTTATATATATATATATATATATATATATATATATATATATATATATATATATATATATATATAAAGATTTAAAGATCTGAAGATGACAGCAAATTGTATTGACACTGGTTGTCTTGGATAATGAAACATTCTATGCGATTCTGGTTGTTGAATGGTTTTTTACGATTAAAATAGATCGCCCTTCAGAGTCTCAAAATGAGAAAACCGCAGCAATGGACGCATAGCGGACAGTCCACCCTGCTGCAAACGACGTCGAATGGTACGCGCGGACACTGCCTGCTGCTTAACAGACCGAATTTGTTGTGACACGGTCCGTGGTGTGGCAGAGCGATTGAAAGGTGGCTACACTGAGCCACAGCGCCAGAGATTGCGCCAAAGAGTATTTTTCCGCCGCCTCCACTGGCAGTGCTTGTCGAGAACTCGTAGTAGTCTGTGCTTGCTGAGATGTCGTAGTGAAAAGTTCTTGTCGAGAAGTCGTAGTGGAGAGTGCTTGTTCCATGTTTCATGCAGTTGTTGATGGGCTAGACAGCAGATGTTATTCGAATGGAGATATTGTAATGACCAGAGTGCTTTTCGTCAATATATATGAAGGTAAAATATTCCCTGTTTTTTCATTATTTCAGTGTTTTAAATAATGCGTCATTACAGGTTCAGTCAACAAAGCATCTGGCTCGTGTTCTTGTATTAGAGTGTAATTCTGGTTTCCTTACGCAATTATAGTATTTATATTTTTTTTAATTACTTCAGTATAAATGGTATTTAAAATTTCTTGCCTTGTTGAAGAAGAACCGTGCCAGATGTGTACGTTGAATCACACTCCCACACACAGAACAATTACACTTGTGTTTTGGTTTCGTAGGTTTTATAGTTGCTGGGGACTTAATTAATTAATTGTGTTAACGAAAATTTTCATTTCATTCTTTGTTGTTGTTCTGTGCAGTCAGATTGCGTACAAAAACTAGTCAGGGCCAACCGTTTACGAGACCTCGTAATCGGACATACAGCGACTAAAAATTTTAAAAAGAATTTGCATTCTTATTTATTTAATTAAGCCCCCATGCACGATCCATCACTGCCGTGTGCATAATATGTGCTTCACCACGTGGAGTGGTGCAGCGAGGTGGGTGCAATCGTTGCCTCCTGCATCCGGCGATTGCAGATCCGCATCACAGTTGCTTGGTTCCGTCTGGAACGATCACCGATTTCTCTGAAGGATAATCAGCAATTCCTCTAGGCAACTATTCTTCCTCGGTCGAACTCCCAAACAAACTCGAAAGACTATTGCTGTTTTCTACGGCACGTACTGAATTGCTTACGCAGAAGAACCGCGCGAAAGAACAATTCCAGTATGTCCACACGGCCGGCTGTGTCCGTAAGAGCGTGCAAAACTTTAACAGGGCATAGAGGATGCTCCACTGGACAGTCTGAGGTAGGGAACCTGGGGTCGGAGAAGCCAGCTTAAGGAGATTATAGGAATAAAGTCACGTTGCTGGGTACTTTTTCATTTACATTAGTTACAGTTAACTGTAAACACCATCACTGACACAATGTCCGTACCATTTGTACAGTATCTTACAAAAAGCACTGAAACCGACGGCGATCAACCTCAGTGCAAGCATGACATCGGCGAACAAAAGTCCGCCCCCGTCAGCTGAGTGGTCAGCGCGGCGGAATGTCACGTCAAGGAACACGGGGTCAGCAGCAGCTCGTGGTCTCGCCGTCGCGTTCTCGCTTCCCGGACTCCGGGTCCTGGGTTCGATTCCCGGTGGGATCAGGGATTTTCACCTGCCTCCTGATGACTGGGCGTTTGTGTTGTGCTCATCATTTCGTCATCATTCGTGAAAGTGGCGAGATTGGACTGAGCAAAGGTTGGGAATTTGTACGGGCGCTGACAACCGCACAGTTGAGCGCCCCATTAACCAAACATCATCATCAAGGGGCTCGGGTTCGATTCTCGGCTGGGGCAGGACATTTTCTCCTCTCAGGAACTGGGTGTTGTCCTCACCATCATTTCATCCCCATCACCGACGTGCAAGTCGCCCAATGTGGCGTCGAATGCAATAAGTAGTTGCCCTCGGCGGCCGAACTACCCCGAATGGGGGACTCTCGGCCCACAATGCCGTACGCCCATTTCCATCGGCGAACAAGTTTCTGAATTACATCACAGTCAGCTACAATTATGACAACTAATTCCGCCGGCCGGAGTGGCCGAGTCGTTCTAGGCGCTACAGTCTGGAACCGCGAGACCCCTACGGTCGCAGGTTCGAATCCTGCCTCGGGCATGGGTGTGTGTGATGTCCTTAGGTTAGTCAGGTTTAAGTAGTTCTAAATTCTAGGGGACTGATGACCTCAGAAGTAAAGTCCCATAGTGCTCAGAGCCATTTGAACCATTTTGAACCAACTAATTCCATCTCTGTATCCACTGGGGTCTCGTACACAAGTGACTTTAGATATCCCCATAGGAGATAATCAAGGGGAATCAGGCCAGGTGACCTCGCAGGCCACGGAATAGGATCTCCTCTTCCAATCCAGCGACCATGAAATACAGCACTGAGATGGTTGTGAACATCCACACTGAAGTGAGGCGTTGCACCGTTATGTTTTATCCACATCGTCTCATGGACAGCCAAGGATACGTTCTCCAACAAGCCAGGTAGAACTCTTTGCACGAACCGCAAGTCCAGGTGGCCAGTCAGATGGACAGGCAGAAGATATGCCCGAGTGAGATTGTCGCATACAATGCCTGCCCAGATATTCACAGCAGAACATACTTGATGGTGTGACTCTACTAGAACGTGATGGTTTTCCTCATCCAACACATGGTTATTCCTACTGTTCGAAATACCTTCATGATCAGATGAGGCCCCATCAGTAAACAGGACGATTTGGAGAAAATCTTGTCGATCAATGCATCCTTGGTGCAACGACTGACACAATTCGACCCTTGGTACAACATCAGTTACAAGCATTGCATGGGCTCGTTGTGGGTGATACGGGTGTAATTGTTGTGGAGTACTCGCCACATGCTAGTATGTGCAGCGCCCATTTCACGTACAATACAAGTACTGTAGTGGTGTCCGCTGCAACACGTTCCAATATCTCCTTTTCAAAATCGGGTGTGGGAGTGGTCCTCACGTTGCAAGGTCCCTTGTTTCTTCTTTCCAATGAACCAGTTCTGTGTAGAACATGTGGGTGCTATTCTGTCATTCTGCACAGCGGATTAATCTGAGATGTACCCTTTACCCTGTGGCTCCTGCAAGATGCAATTTCCACCCCCACACTACTACAGAAGTCAGACACGCTCCTAACGTTCTAAAGAGAAATGCCTGAAAAACTTTCAGCAATAAATATCTTCTGGAGTCGTCTGCTGTAAGGAAATGACACAAAAATTCACAAAATTTGTTATGTAACTAGTGGGATACTTGGGGACTGGACTAGTGCTAGTTAGTGTAAGAAAAACAGGAAACTAACGAAAATTATTATTTTTTTGCAAAAACTCTGAGAAATCACAATGGCACTTTTAGTTATGAACTGAACAAGTTATTTCCGGGTTCTTTTCAGAATGTGAAGTTACCTCTTAAGGATAGGATTCACTAATGAAATTTCTATACAAAGTTTAAGATTTTTATTGACTTGGCAGAATGGCTGAGAGCTGCGCCTACTCAACTTGAATAATTATCCGTTAGAATGTTGCTAGGTACGGTCGAGGCTGTCGTGTGTGAAATGCAGTGAAGTGAACTGTTGTGGAGGAAGTATGGGGCTCACAAGAGCTGTAGCGCACAATACCGTAAGCTGCAATGACTGCTGTCTGCGCCACTCGCTGCTGACAAATAAGATAACTCTCGTTCTATCTGGATTGATCTTCACCAATCAAACTCTCCCTACGCCTTGATGAAGTCAAGGACTTCTATTCACCCCTAGTCTAACTATTGGCGTGGTACACCGGTCAGATAACTAGTCCACCGCGATGCCACTCAAAAATTCGCTCGCAGGCGTTTAAGTATAACTCTGTCCGTTCACACTGCACAATAAGTGTGGCGGCCAACACAGTGAACAACACTTAATCGCAAGGACTCAATATAGAGTTGCACTCTGATTCGCTCTCGACAGAGGTGTTCTCCCAGTGAAGTACTGAGGAGAGACTTGTTCCTCGCTCTCTGAGTACACGTACGAGCGTGCACGCTCTCGTTACGTGTTCTCGCTCCAAGAGCAACAACGGAACGGCCCGTCTCCACACCAGATGTGAAGGGGTATATCTTTCGGTCTCTTCCATTACTCCTTCAGCTCAAGGCGTCAGGAATATCGTCTGCCAATCAGCTTTGCTCTTCTAAAACAAGAGAATGACGTTTCGTTTAAGGCGACCAATTTCGAAATCTGTAGCATCGGCGTTTGGCGTTTGCTGTCTCCCTCTGAAAACCTCTGAAACTGCGTGCTATGTTTGTAAAGAATGCGTAGGCTGGCCGCTCCCACACAATGTAGCGGAATTTGCTTTTAAGCCGAACACGGGGTCGTTCTCCCTTTCACTCGGGCAAACACTGTCTGCTCTAAGGGCGGTTGCCGGCCGACGTAGATAGGTTGACTCGTCCTCTGAAGGGACCGGCCTCCTGGCATGCGGTTTGCCCCTGCCAAACTAAAAGCTTTTGTGACCATCATGTCTTGAATGTGTGTGTGTGTACGCCAGCCTCGAGTATTTCAATCTTGGTGCGCACTTGCGATTTACTTGTTATTTGCATATCGTTTACATGAATTCATACAACATTGACTTTATCTTATCGAGTTTGGGTTCTAATGAAGCGTCTTGATGTGCGGAATATGATTGTGAGGGCGGAATATGTAAGCAGTGAAGGTCAGGAGACCACGACGGCCTTCACAGTCTCCCACATACATCGATCGAGAGAAATGAACGCTCGTCGTTACGGATGATGCCTGTTACGGAACCGTTCCCTGTACGGTCTTCCAGCCGCGAGAGCGTCGTAACGCATTTCTCCATACACAAGGTGCATGTCAGTGAGTTCTGCGAAACCGTACCGGTACTGCTCCACAGTACTGTATTTTACGTCTCTGAATAGCACTGAGTAATGAATGGGTCTGTCGCTGAATCATAGCACATTCTGTCATGGGACAATGTAAATACGATAACAACAGTCACCTTATGGACAAGTAAAGTAAGCAAAACCTGTATTATAACCTCCTAGTAATCAGGCTCTTCCTCCTTGTTTATTTGCAGGAAATGAAGAATGTACATGTAAACAAACAGCACAGTAAGTGTAAACTTGTGCACATGTTAGTTGTAAATAGGCTGCAAAACAGTAATGCTAGACAAAGCGGTAGACAAGTTTGTTTCCATAATTCCTTAAGCTGGCTTCTCCGACCGCCTGTTCCCTACGTCAAATTGTTCAGTGCATCATACTCTACGTCCTGTTACATTTTTGCAGGCTCTTAAAGAAACACCCTGTATCGCGCTTGCAGGTGGCGCCACTGGCTTCCGTGTGCTAATCATGAACTTCTCTCGTCACTACAAATTTCAATTTATTTGGCTGTTTCTTTCAGGGTTTTGCATTTTGGGTGGCCAGCGGTGTATATTCCAGTACAGCGGAGACATTTTTATTGATAGTCGTTTGCGCACTGTCGCCGTATAAGTACGATACTTCACTGCCTGTGTTCTTCAGAAGGTCAATGCAAAATTCCTTCGGACATTCTAAACCCAACTGATCGTGATCAAAAAGAGCCTCAATTTTGTTTTCCATTCTTCTGCATATTATCTTTTCAGCAACTTAAATGCATGAGCAGTTAAGCTGATTGTCCCATAACCCTCTCACTTGTTGGCTCTTCCTATGTTAGAAATTGTGTGGATGATGTTTTCCCGAAAGTCTGATCGTATATCGCCAGTCTCATATATTCCACACATCAACGTGAATAGTCACTTCCCCCAACGCCTAAAGAAATTCTGATGTAACGTTATCAATCCCTTCTGCCTTATTTGATCTTAAGTCGTCCGAAGCTCTTTTAAATGCTGACTAATACTGGATCTCCTACCTTTCCCTGAGAACTGCTGTTACTTCTTCCATCACGTCATTAGACGACCCTTCAGTCTACTCTTTCCACCTGTCCACTGTCTTCTCTGCATTGAACAATTGAATTCCTGTTGTACCTGATCATGTTACCGCCTTTGCTCTGAATTTCACTGGAGGTTGATTTGGCTTGTCTACATGCTGATTCAGTCCTTCCGACAATTATTTCCGTTCCTATTTCTTCACATTTTTCATGCAGCCATTTCGCCTTAGCTTCGCTGCACTTCCTATTTATTTCATTCCTCAGCAGCTTGTATTTCTGTATTCCTAAATTTCCCTGAACATTTTTGTACTCCCTTCTTTCATCGATCAGATGAAGTATTTCTTCCTCTTACCGATGGTTTCTTCGCAGTTACCCTTTTTATACCTGAAACGTCCTCTTTGAACAATTTATATAAGACTGTGCTTAACCTGACACACAATATTTTTAGCGCAACGCAATCTGACTTTCAAAATTTCCTACTAAAGAATGGCCCTGACAAACATTAAACTATACCTTTCACAAATCACTTACCTCACAAAAATCTTCGCTGCTCAAGCTACTGCAATACAGCGAGCGCCACTACTGCCAGCTAAATAAAAGATTCAAACTACTGAAGGCACTAACTACTGATAGGGATAGTTAGCAAATGAAAGATATTAATAGAGAACAAACAATGTATTTACCTTGATATCATCATATATAAATATATCAGTTCATGAAAAATTACAAAACTCCGCCATCTCTCTCCCCACATCCACCACTGCTGGCAGCTCACCTCCAACTGCGCAACGCTACGCGCTGTTCACATCCAGCTGCCGCTGCCCAACACTACAATGGCAGACAACAATGCAAACTAGCGACAGACTACACACAGCACAGCCAGTGATTTTCATATTGAGCGCTACGTAACGTTGCCAATAAGAAAACATAAACAGCCTACTTACATAGCCCCCATGCTCCCCACAAAAATTTTTTACAAATGGTGTTGGGCACTGGCCAATACAGATTTGACAAAAATTTTTCACAATTACAGTAACAAAGATATAAAATGCACACACTTATTGATACAATGTTGGTCAAAAGCTAAAATTTTGTCACAGTCCATAAAGACAGTCCTAATCGTACATAACAGTAGAATAGCAGTGTTTTTCTCAAAGTCTGAGCAGTAAAAGAAAATGCACACGGAAGTAGTGGATTTCCATGCAGTCTTGAAGAAGTAGTGTTGTCCTTCCAATGGAAAGACAGTGCTGACTCTCGACATGCTGACAGGTAATGGGCCACAACAGAGCAAACCCACAGCAGAGTCATTCGAAGTTTGGAAGAATATTGGTAGGTAGGTCATCACAGAGCAGACCCACTGGAGTCCTGGTAGAGATTGTGGTATTGGTGGGCCACCAGAGGTGCAGACCCACTGCAGTCCTTGTAGAAATAATGGCGTTGGTGGGTCATCATAGATGCAGACCCACTGTAGTCCTTGCAGAGATAATGGTATTGGTGGGCCACCAGAGGTGCAGACCCACTGTAGTCCTTGTAGAGATGACCAGCAGCCATCTGTTGCGATTGTGCAGGTGCACATTCACCATCGAAGAGTCTTGCGGAGAATATAGCAAGTCCATAAACCACCACTTGTGCACTCACAAAGTTTTTGGAATTGTCCTTAGAACCAGCAATGCTGTTATCCAGTCCCTTGCTGAGTTATTAACACACGTGCAAACACTAACAGCCCCTACTTCTCACATATTGTCCATATACTATGACCAACAGAAACGTGTGCAGTGAAATGTAACTAACAAGTTAATAATGTCATGAACTGGTGACAATTACAATTTTATAACATAAGAATACAATTACAAAGGTACAAAATACATCATTAAAAACATAATAATACAGATAACATTTGTAGTACAGGCTTTACAAAAGAATCGAAATAACATATACATAAGTGTTACAGGAATTATGACATGAGTACATCCATAAAATAATGAGAATAGTTTTCGAAACATTAATTTCACACATGAACATTGAAACAGAACAGAATTGTAAACAACTTTACAAAGAAAATAACATATTATTAATGCAACTGATATTTGAGGATAACAGTATTCCTCCTCATAGTGAATATAGCTTAGTATTAGAAGAGAAAAAAAATTCTATGAAACAGTACACAGAGACAGGAAGAAAACAAATACTCAAGGGTACACAAACACATAGTGGGATAACACCAATAGGAAAGGACAGGGTTCGTTTTCAGTGTAACATTTGGTACTGCAGTCCAACCCAAAACTTCATATATCTTTCCTCTTATTTCATCCTTTGTTTCCACCAAAAAAATTCTATCTAAGCATGCTTTCTGTATTTATATGTTCACACATTTCTTACCTCATTTTTATTTTCCATTATCTTACCTCATCATTTATTTCCAAGAAAATCCTACCTAAACCTGTTTTCTCAATGCATTTCTTCCAATTCATCGCAACTCATTCTCTTAGAGGCTACCCCCTCTTAAGCTAACTTAAATCTACTGAGCTCAGATGCTAAACTAAGGGACGAGGCAATGCAGCAGCACAAAACATGTAACACAAACAGCAATGACCAAAAAAATGCAGAGTGCAAAGCAAGCAGCAGTAAATCTAATTTACAGATAAAATGCAAAATTACAACTAATATGAGCCAATGTGCAGCAACATGAAAAATCAATGAGTAGTAAAATTGGCTTAGCAGAGTAATGTAATGTGAAATTTAGTAGCACTATGCCTGGCAAACAGCAACAGCAAATGCAATAACTTATATCTAAACATGACATAGCTCAAGCAGAAAAAATATTACAGTAAAAACAACAATGCAGATAAGGGAAATGTATAATCACATCTTAATGTCTAAGTAATTAAAGTGGTGCACCACAAGAAGTTATTCTACCAAAAAGTTACCAATTACTTGAAAAGAAAATTATGAATGCAGTTACTAGTTCCTTCTTATTGTTCTTTCCTTTCCAAGTGCTCCTTTTTTTAAAGAATGTGGATCATAAAATAATTATTTAATAGATCTGTTGACAGAAAGTGTTCACATTAGCAAATGCATTTCATTTTATAAAAGCAATGCTGCAACACAGCTGAAAAACAGGTATCAAATGAAATAAGCAATTACGCAAACCAAAGCATAAAAATATCATTCAATAGTCATGTGACATTTCATAAGTTAGTAGAAATTCTCTCAACTCTCGTAGAAAGACGCTTGTCGTAATCAGGTGTGCAGATGTACGAATATTTCTCGTCATTTCATTAGGCATTTCAGTAAATATCATAAATTACGAGCTCCACATTATACTTTCAACAAGGAAATGTCAATACCGAGGATAATGGCCTTCCCTTTTTTTTTTCTACCTGTGCTTCCGGAAAGGCTAATGGCTTTTTTTTTCGGGCGGCTGTCGCCCAGGTGGGTGCCCGCGACGCATTATGTGCAGGTGGTCACTTAACTTTCTTACGGAAATATTTACGACACCAGCTTCCGCTACGGTAACAGTCTCACATAAAAATATTTCACAGGTCAAGAATTAGCGTTGCAAATCTGTAGAAACAAAATCCTATAAATATAAGTGTCCAAAAAAAATATTCGTCAGCATTGTGATACATTCACGAATATACACACACATTTCATAACTCTTAAAGTACGTTTCTTGGTTTACAACATCCTTTTCATAAATCAGAGTCCCTAAACACTACTCATTATTCCTTACCTCATTATACATATACATATTCGTCGACACTTCTTCAATATTTCATCGTGAGAAATACGTAGCATAATAAACATTCCTCAACAACATAATACACATCGTCGTCGTAATAATAACATCATAACACTTCAGTCAAATCTCAAAATCGTCGTAACTTCCTCCAATAATTTCTAAGCCTAAAAAAATTCTCTGCTCATGTCAAAAGTGTCATCCGCCTCAAACGTACTTTAAAAATCATGATCTCATACCAAATACATCATTCAAAGCTCTCATAGTATCACAATGATTCCAAAAAAATATGAACAGACCACACAGTACAGACAAAATACAATTTCGTAAGTGCGAAGTAATCCAACTCTGTAATTGCGTAAACATCTGTCACTGATATAGTAAAAATAAATGTTTGTCTCTCTCAGTTAAATGATCAGATAGCTGTGTGATTTGTGTGTTAGAGAAATATGGTACCGATGTGTAAAGTTGTATAAGCAAATACCATATTAGCTAGGGTTCCTTGTGGTTGCCACACACATGGTACACAAAGTAAGCGTGTACCCCCCTGAGGATTAATGTAATTATACTCCCAGGTGTTACAAATTACCGCAATGGAATGAAATGTATCACGGAAAACTTTCTTTGTAATTAAAAAAAAATCTTTAAAAATAAGTGTTTTAAGTATAAGATTAATCACTCAAATGCGTGTACTGTAGCGCTAAACTGTGCATCTTGTCGCAACATAATCTCTGTGGAAGTGTCGTAGTTATCGTCCTCCGAAAGCTAAGTTCTGCAGAAGTCAATGTACTTACCACATGATAAACAAAAGTGAAATGCTTTGCGTATAGATGTCGTAGTTATTATGCTTATTGGCGTGATGAAGAAAGTACTGTACAGTAACGTAATGTTGTGCCACGAAAAAGGCTGTCTCATTGTTGCTATACCACAAAAGTTACTACTAAAACATGTTTTTCTTTCCAGAAGAATTCAGAAAACTGTGCAGATATAAAACAGATACACCGCAAAAGCAACATTGTAAATTGTCACTCATTAGTAGCGTCGTGATAAAATCGTGTAGCTGTCACATTAACTAACCGCTGTGTCATCTGTTCGCAATAACAATGCATTCGTAATTTCTGGTTGAATAAGTTGTCTTGGTTCTTGACTGGATATTTAACTTTAAACATTGTTGCATGGTAACAGTTTCTAAAGCATACTAGTAACGTGAAGTGAAACGTTTTATGGCAAAGACAAAGTTAAAAAGCAGATTATCTTTCAATAAACGGTTTTACATGTGAAATATGGTGTAAACCTTTACTCTTCCTAGTACGCAGAATTTCAACTTGAATGCAATTATCATGCGGTATTCGTCCGTAGAGAATACTGGAATCTTGCTCAAGGTTAGCGTCAATGTTATTTTTCTCTGAGCCAGCGGGCGCACGCGGCTGCCTGCTGCGCGAGTCATTGTCTGTCTCTTTGTTGGCGCGCGTTGTTATTGGGATTAGGAGACCTAACTTCTACAAATTCGCCTTGCCGAGAGGGCCCAGCTCTGTTAGAATCCCGCCAGTTCTGATGAAATTCACGTCTGTCGTTTTGTCGGTAGTTTACACAGTTTCTTTCGTGTCGGTCACGTGGTGGAGAATTTCTCCCTGAGTCGTAACTGCGCGCTGGACCGTTGCGTCTAAAGTTATTCTGCCTCCCTTGACAATAATTGTTCTGGTTCCCATATTGTCTGTTTCTCTGATTGTCTCTGTGATAGTCATTACTACGGAAATGCGATCTTTCTCTGTAACTATTATTACTCTGCCAACGCTTGTCATACGGGTGGTGTCTATTTTGGTCACGATTTGTGTTGTGAGAATAGCCTTGTCGTGTCCAGTTATTGTTTCTGTCGTCACGGAATTGTGACGTATGTGACCTGTAGTGATTGTTTTCCTGTTTTCGCATCCGGCGAGTGTCTGTGTCAATTTCTAATTCTTGTAGGAGTCCCTGAAAAGCTTCAATGTCGTCTTTGCAACGTCCTGCTAAAATAATATGTCGTAAATGTTCAGGTAATTTGATTAAGCAAATGCGGATGAGTTCTGAGGGGCTGTATGGGTTTGACAGGTACTGATTCTTGTGCAACATGTCTTCAAAATATTTCACAAGACTGGAGAATTCAGATTGTTCGAAATGTTTCATCATTATGATACCATGTTTTACCCGGTCTTGTGTGGCTTGAGACCAATATGCTGAGAGGAAGGCATGGTAAAATTCTCCTTCACTGTGGCAATCGTGAATGACCGACCGCATTCTTACAGCTGGTTCATTCTCTAAGTAGCCACACATAAATTCTAATCTGTGCTCTAATGACCAGTTGGGAGGAAAACAATGAGAGAATTGATGGAGCCATGCTTGTGGATGAATGTCGTTGCCAGAATTCTTAAATGTTTTGAATTTACGTGTAGTAATGAACAGCTTATAGTCAAAGTCATCATGTCGGCGAGTCGCATATCGGTCATTGTTATGTCGTTTCGGCGGTTCCATTTCAAAATTCGGTGCACCTTGCCAATTTCTTTCATAACTTCCGAAGTGTCCTGTGTTATTATTTTGTGGCTGTTCCGTATTTCTGTGTCCCTCTTCCCGTATTGGGGCGCGAGTGTCCTCTGAAATACGTAATTCTTGTACTAACTGTGTCAGCTGATCTTGTACTTCCCGGATTTCTCTTTGGTGTTGCGTATTAATCTGATTCTGATTTTGTTTGAATTTCCTAATTTGTTCGCACTCTTCAGTGTCAGTGAAGGCTACAGGTCTTGTGTCATTCAGATCATCATCTACCTTTGTAGATAAGTTAGTGACCTGATCCGAAAGTTCGGCTACTTTCTCCGATAGTGAACACATTTCCTCAGTGTGTTTTTCTGAACCAAGTTTCAGAGTGTCCATTTGTGTTGAAATCGTATCTACTGTGTCCTTTAAGTTTTCCTGAGTTATTGCAAGTTGCGTAACCGAATCGGTAGATGCAACTGAGTCAATTTTAGCCCACAAGGTCTCATGATTTTCATGAACAATGGCTTGCAGTTCTTTTATGGCTGCTTCGTGATTCTGTAATGCATTTTCATGCCGCGAAAAAATAGGTTGAAAATGCTCACAAATTTGTGTTTTTACGTCATTACAGACTTTTTGACATTTCGATTCAATGTTATGTAACTCAGTAGTTAAATCTTCACGTGTTTGTTCAAGAGTGGTGTGAAGATTTTGTTCCATTGCGTCTAACTGTTGCTGTGTTTGTCTCTGGTGTTGTTCCATTGTGTCTAACTTTTGAAGATTTTGTTCCACTGTGTCTAACTTTTGCTGTGTTTGTCTCTGATTTTGTTCCATTGTGTCTAACTTTTGAAGCTTTTGCTGTGTTTGTCCCATTTGTTGTATTAATTGTAATAACAATGCATTGGTGTCTGAAACATGTTCCTCAGTGCTTTTCGGCAGTGAATTTACACCGGAAACATTCACATTTTGACAAGCAGAAAATGTGTCTTGACTTATTTGAGAAAACGGTGAGGATCCAAAACCTGAATCTACAGTATTTGCGAGATCGTGTCGTGTCATTTCGGCTTCCTGAGGCGAGCTATTGCCGACCGATCGATCGATAATGCTTCCCTCTTCACTAATTGTTTCACTGTCCACGCCATTGTTTGACGCCCGCTCCATTTCCCTGTGCACAGTTACCAAATTACTACTTTGAACATTAGTAAATTCATTACTCGGCGGCGCTGATAAGCTACGCTCGTCATCACTATTATTTCTCAGTTTAGTTTGGAGCCTAGTGTTACGTTTTTCACACGCCATTATTGTCACAGTATTTCACACGATAACAAAGAAAAGCACAATTTGAAGATCAAAAATAAGAGAACACATTAAAATAGCACTGAAAATAATATCTAGTTAATTGCAGCTGCGAAATACTTGGTGCAAATCTACATGCATGCCAAAACTGTTTTACTGTACAACAATGAAAGACTGCAACTACAAAGGAGATTTTCTCTACAATTACGCGCTAGCAATAAACAATAGCTACACTAATTACACAAACTACAAGAAAAAAATCAGAAGATTCCAGTGAGGTATCCTAGGCTAAGGGTCGACATATGAAACGTCCCCTTTGAACAATTTATATAAGACTGTGCTTAACCTGACACACAATATTTTTAGCGCAACGCAATCTGACTTTCAAAATGGCCCTGACAAACATTAAACTATACCTTTCACAAATCACTTACCTCACAAAAATCTCGCTGCTCAAGCTACTGCAATACAGCGAGCGCCACTACTGCCAGCTAAATAAAAGATTCAAACTACTGAAGGCACTAACTACTGATAGGGATAGTTAGCAAATGAAAGATATTAATAGAGAACAAACAATGTATTTACCTTGATATCATCATATATAAATATATCAGTTCATGAAAAATTACAAAACTCCGCCATCTCTCTCCCCACATCCACCACTGCTGGCGGCTCACCTCCAACTGCGCAACGCTACGCGCTGTTCACATCCAGCTGCCGCTGCCCAACACTACAATGGCAGACAACAATGCAAACTAGCGACAGACTACACACAGCACAGCCAGTGATTTTCATATTGAGCGCTACGTAACGTTGCCAATAAGAAAACATAAACAGCCTACTTACATACCTATGTTTTTCTTTCCTATTTCTGCGATGTCTCTTTCTAGATGGCTCTTTCTACAGATGCCCATCCCTCTTCAGCTGACCTGCCTACTGAGCAATTCACTATCTCACGAACTATGGTCTCAGAGAACTTCAAGCGTGCCTCTTCATTCCTTAGGACTCTTGTATTCCTTTTCTTTTTTCACTGATTCTTCCTGGATGATTTCTTAAACTTCAGCCTACTCTTCATCATTATTAAATTGTGATCTGAGTCTCCTTGGTAAGCCTTGTAATCCAATATCTGATTTCGGAATCTCTGTCTGACAGTAGTAACCGAAATCTTAACGTATTTCCCGGCCTTATCCAGCTGGACCTCCTCCTCTTGTGGTTCTTGAACAAAGTAGTCGCTATTTCTGGCTGACATTTGTAGCTCAACTCACTTAGTCTTTATCTTTCCTACTACGAAGCCCATATTATCCCTTATCCATTCTACTTCTTTCCCTACAACCGCATTCAAATGTTCAAGTGTGTGTGAATTCCTAAGGGGCCAAACTGCTGAGGTCATCGCTCCCTAGACTTACACACTACTTAAACTAACCTAGGCTAAGAACAACACACACATCCATTTCCGAGGGAGGGCTCTAACCTCCGGCGGGAGGGGCCGCACAACTGCATTCAAATTTCCCATAGCTACTAGATTTTCGTCTCCCTTAATGTTCTGAATTACCCGTTCAATATCCAGATATACTTTCTCTATCTATTCATCCTCTTCTTTTCGATGTCGGCATGTATATCTGTACTACTGTTCCCCGCGCTGGTCTGCCGTTGAGTCTGATGAAAATAACCCACTCGACTGTTCACAGTACCTTACTCTCTGCCATTCGTTCCTACTCATAAGGAATACTACTCCCTTTATACCATTTTCTGTTGCTGTTGATATTACCCTACACTCGTTTGACTACAAATTCTTGTCTTCATTCCATTCCATTGCACTTCACTGACCCCCACTATATCTAGACTGATGATTAGCGTCTCCATTTTCAGATTTTCCAGCTTTCCTACCATGTTCTAATTTCTGACATTACATGCCCCGACTCGTAGAACGTTAACCTTACGTCCGTTATTCAGTCTTTTTCTCATGGTCACCTCCTCCTTGGCAGTTCGCGCCCGAGATCCAAATGGGAGCTTGCTCGGAATCTTCTGCCAATGGAGAGATCATCATGGCACTTTTTCAGTTACGGGCCACATGTCCTGTGGATATATCCTACGTGTCCTTAATTAAGTGGTTTCCATTGTCGTCTGCATTCTCATGCCGTTGACCGTTGCTGATTCTTCAGCCTTTTAGCGGCCGTTCCCTACTCCAAGGGCAAGAGAGCGCTCTCAACCTCTGCCCGCTTCGCCGCCCACTTTGACAAGTCTGTTGGCAGAGCCAGAGTGGCTTATCGTGCTCTAAGTTTTCGGCCGCCATTGTTGGTGATCTCCATTCGAAATTTAAGCAGTGGCGAGGTTCGAACCCGGGACCCAGGACGTTTTGATTACAAGTTGAAGATGCTAAACCTAGACATCGGGTTCCATTAGAAATCAGTCTGTAGTATTGTCTTTGATATATGGGAGTAACTAAGCCTTTTTGGGGTAAATAGATTAAAAAGAAATAATTGGTAGAAGCGCCCACCTTGACGACTGTCCCCAGTAAGACAACATGTCAACGATAGTGGTTCACAGATCAAACTATCAAACCGAAACCAACAACAAAGAACTACATTTATAAGCCAAAAGACGTTGCTTAAACATTTATACAGATATTTGAATTAGGTGAAATGTGTTTATTTGAAAAGTAACTACAAAATGCAAAACATCTATTTTTATTTTGTATTTGGAAAGCGTTTTTTAAAAAAGCGTTGTCTGTTTCATTCGAAATACGTAAGATATGGATACCATGGCTGTAATTAATAGAAAAAGGCAGTAACACTTGAGTATTTGTTATATGTTTACCATTACTGTTTCTTTAATGTTAAACGTGCAGAAATCGTCTGATAACGCCAAAGGAATTGATGAAGGAGGGAGCGAGGACAAACATATTACATTTAATAGCTTGAGTAGGTACGTATATGGCCGGATGCCAAAGTAATTCATACAAAAATGTCTGTGATGCGGCTATGTCAAAATGTCAAGCACTTTGTAATCCGCATTCAAGATTTCCTAAAGCATGTGAAACCTATTTAGAATCAACTGAAAAATGCAGTATTAATCCATGTCTAACACGGTGGAATTCATACTACCTACGTTTATCTCTACATGGATACTCTCTATGTGACACTTAAGTGCCTGGCAGAGGATCAAGGAACTACTTCCACAATAATTGTCTTGTATTCCACTCTCTAACAGCGCGCGGAAAAACTAACAGTTATATCTTTCCGTGCGAGCTCTGATTTCCCTTATTTTATTATGATGATCGTTGTTCCCTTTGTGGGTCGGCGTCAACAAAACATTTTCGCATCCGGAGGAGAAAGTTGGTGACTGAAATTTTCGTAAGAAGTTCCCGCCGCAGCGAGATACGCCTTTATGATTCTACTACTATAATTCTGTTCAAGATCTACTCACAGTCAAGGCTACTATAAATGATACTTTAAGGAAACTCTGATTAGCACCTTTTAAAGAAATTGAAGTACAATTCGTTAATGAATCGGGTAAGCTGTTCAAAACCTATTGCTGACGCTATCATACGTTTAGAAGAGGACAAAGACACTTGCTATGGATGTTTCTTGAAAGTCATTACCGCTACTAGACTGTTGTTTATTTACAGTGTTACATTTACACTTACACAATCATGATTTCGTCTTCAAAATGCCATTATCAAGTGTTTTCTGAAAGCAGATTAGACAATAACAATGAAATACATAACAAGTTATATAACCGTATATCAATTCCATATTTGTAATGCTTGCTTACTAGTGTTATAAACTGCACGGGATGGCATACTGTCGTATTAAAATACACTATTAGACACATTGTCTAAGAGTCGATGTTTCAGGCAGAGCCTACTGCTTTTTTTCATTACTGTGTACACCATCTTGACTGAATGACTGTTGGCTAAGTGTCAAATTGTTTTGGTCAAAGAAATTCGTGTTTTAAGCAGGTGACTTCTTTGGACTCAGTGTCCGGTAGGATAGGAAATGCTAGGATCAATTTATTTTCTTTGGTAGTAGTTACATCTTTGCAGTACCTGTCTATCTTTGTATACAATGAAGTTTAATGCTCATAAATATAAACCGTAACAAACCTCTCAATAATATTCGGTGCATTCACAAATATAGAAGTCCAGCTAGTCACTGATGTTGTTTAAAGTACATTTTAGTAGGTAAATATACAGCTTTGTACGTGAAATCAACACATGGCCAACTCTAAGTTGTGCAATTTCGTCTCAATTCAGAATTAATACAATACAGTGCAATTACTTATTCAACTCACTCATTAATTAACCAGTGAGGTTTGATGCGATATTTATGATGTGCATATCATCAGGCATGTAAATCCTGTTATGTGTGTTGGAGCATTACTTAGGCATAAGTCCAAATAACACAGGTACGTGAAACATGTCATGTACATAAAAGCATTTAAGCAAATAAAAGAATCAAAAGATTTCATGTTAAACAGCACATTTAAATGTAACATAATATAAAGAGTAGGGATATCCTAGTATTTGTTAATGATTAATGAGATACAATTACAAACGTGAGTGCACCATGGTATTGATACATATGTCTGTAACCTTGGTGCTATAAATCTTATTTGCATGTTATAGTGACATCTTATTTCTATGACGTAAAGATGACATAGTAATCACATTCGCAGCATCGTTTTCGGCTGAAAAAAATGTGGTGTTTACTTTCTGGGAAACCCTCATATTAGCACCAGACACATGGAGAAAGCTTTTTTAACATTTCAATGCGAACAGTAAAAGTTGCTTTGAAGTTCCTCATGACCACAATGACTGCATGCAGAGATTCTGAATGCCCAATTTGTTCACATAAGGTGTAATCTGTAATTAGGTGGCAAACCCGGCAAAACCCAGTATTCATTTTGTCAATTTTTTATTAGAAACGGAAACAAAAAATGAACTGTGTTTGTAGAGTAACATCTAAAACGTTACGTTTCAATGTATCTGTGAAAACACATTTGATATTATGAAACAGTCGAACAAAGAAATATGCATAATGTACAAGTACGGCATCCAAAGTAAGAAACATAGTACGCAAAATACAAACTCTCTGTAATAGCTGCTTCGCCCGCATCTCGTGGTCGTGCGGTAGCGTTCTCGCTTCCCACGCCCGGGTTCCCGGGTTCGATTCCCGGCGGGGTCAGGGATTTTCTCTGCCTCGTGATGGCTGGGTGTTGTGTGCTGTCCTTAGGTTAGTTAGGTTTAAGTAGTTCTAAGTTCTAGGGGACTGATGACCATAGATGTTAAGTCCCATAGTGCTCAGAGCCATTTTTGTAATAGCTGCTTCGCGTGTCTACAACGCGATTATGTAAACATCTCTACAACAACACCTCTTTATAACTCTATAGACGGATATTGTTTCGTATACAGCCATTTTGCATTTGGCAATTTGTCAATAGCGCTGCCAGGTGTCAAAGATTTCGGTAAGTTGATTTGACTGTAGGAGTGACTTAGTAGTAACTAATAAATGTATTAAAACTTCATGCATGGGGCGGCATTTTTTCACGTACCCAAGTGTTTATGACGTCATATATCTCGAAGTATGTGTCGTGCAATGATACATTTGAGTTGGTACATTCAACGGCATATGTGAATGTTGTCTGCAAAATGTGTTGCGAATAGAATTTCTAGCAAGTAATTAATAAATTTTAACGTTCTGCACAATGGGGCAGTTTTTAAGCATCTCATTGTTTATGACGTCATATCTCCTGAACCATGAGATAATTTGTAGGTGCATTCAGCGGCACATGTAGATAGCGTCTGTAAAATTTATTGTGAATAGTTCTAGTAGCACAGAAGTAGTAAATGTAAACGACATGCATTGTTGTTGTTGTGGTCTTCAGTCCTGAGACTGGATTGATGCAGCTCTCCATGCTACTCTATCCTGTGCAAGCTTCTTTATCTCCCACTACCTACTGCAGCCTACATCCTTCTGAATCTGCTTAGTGTATTCATCTCTTGGTCTCCCTCTGCGATTTTTACCCTCCACGCTGCCCTCTAATACTAAATTGGTGATCCCTTGATGCCTCAGAACATGTCCTACCAACCGATCCCTTCTTCTAGTCAAGATGTGCCGCAAACTCCTCTTCTCCCCAATTCTATTCAATACCTCCTCATTAGTTATGTGATCTACCCATCTAATCTTCAGCATTCTTCTGTAGCACCACATTTCGAAAGCTTCTAGTTTCTTTTTGTCCAAACTGTTTATCGTCCATGTTTCACTTCCATACATGGCTACACTCCATACAAATACTTTCAGAAACGACTTCCTGACATTTAAATCTATACTCGATGTTAGCAAATTTCTCTTCTTCAGAAACGCTTTCCTTGCCACTGCCAGTCTACATTTTACATCCTTTCTACTTCGACCATCATCAGTTATAGAAAAACTCATTTACTACTTTAAGCGTCTCATTTCCTAATCTAATTCCGGCAGCATAACCTGATTTAATGATACTACATTCCACTATCCTTGTTTTGCTTTTGTTTATATCCTCCTTTCAAGACACTATCCATTCCATTCAACTGCTCTTCCAAGTCCTTTGCTGTCTCTGACAGAATTACAGTGTCATCGGCGAACCTCACGGTTTTTATTTCTTCTCCATGGATTTTAATACCTACTCCGACCTTTTCTTTTGTTTCCTTTACTGCTTGCTCAATATACTGATTGAATAACATCGGGGAAACGCTACAACCCTGTCTCACTCCCTTCCCAACCACTGCTTCCCTTTCATACCCATCGACTGTTATAACTGCCATCTGGTTTCTGTACAAATTGTAAATAGCCTTCCGCTCCCTGTATTTTACCCTGCCACCTTCAGAATATGAAAGAGAGTATTCCAAGCAACATTGTCAAAAGTTCTCTATGCATTATGTGGCATCTATTGCGAATAGATGTAGTAGGACAGAAGCAATAATTTTAAAGGTCATGCATTATGCGGCATTTATTGCGAATAGATCTGGTTGTATAGAAGTAGTAAATTTAAACGTCATGCATTATGCGGCAATATTTCACGCATGTCATTGTTTATGATATCATGTCTTCTAAAGTATGAAAGAGAGGTGGCCATTACCACCACAGCGATTGTTGCCTGACAGCAACAGATATGTGTACCAAGTTTGATAAAAATCACTCCAGTGGTTTAGGAAGAGATGTGGGACGCAAACACACACACACACACACACACACATTTTTATAATACGTATGGATGTGAAGCCGACTTGTGCGTCAAATGCACCAAATAAATATGATGAAATAAAAAATATGGTTGTGGGCATGCATATTATAAAAAGAAATGTGAATAAAGAATAATTAGTGAAAAATAGCATTCAAAGATAGCTCGTCAACTCAAATTAGAGGCTTCTCGGGAATCTTTCAGTTTATCGTGCTAGCAATCCTTCTATCAATACCACCCGGCCATAGTTTAGTTAGAGATTTGATAATACGATAAAGTGCACTGCAAACCATCTAAAAATAGCAGGAACTATTAGTTCTTTTACCGTATCAAAAAATATTGACGTCTGCGCTGCTGCACTTGCTGCAAAGAAGCGAAATGTCCTTGCATTTATCTCTTCGAAGCTTAATCCAACTTCACTCCATATACCGAATGCATGTACAAAACCCACGGCATTTTTGAGTGGGATTTATCTGCACTAGCGATCCAGCTACATTCAAAATCTGCGTAGCACTTACGGGCAAACCTACAACGTGCCTTAGTCACGTGTCGATGCACACGGAGAAGTAATGGGATGGCGATATGCGTCAGCGGAAAAGGCGGCAGTATTGTGTACTTGAGGTATAAAAGGGCAGTGCATTGGCGTAGCTGTCATTTGTACTCAGGTGACGAAAAGGTGTCCGACTTGATTATGGCCGCACGCCGGCAGTTAACAGACTCTGAACTCGGAATGGTAATTGGAGCTAGACGCATGGAACGTTCCATTTCGGAAAGCGTTAGGGAATTCAGTATTCCGGGCTGCAGAGTGTCAATACCGTGCTAAGAATACCAAAATTCAGACATTACCTCTCACCACGGACAACGCAGTGGCCGACGGTCTTCGTTTAACGACCGAGAGCAGCGGCGTTTGCATACGGTTGTCAGTGCTAACAGACAAGCAATAGTGCGTGGAATAACGGCAGAAACCAATGTGGGACGTACGACGAACGTATCCGTTTGGACAGTGCGGCCAAATTTGGTGTTAATGGGCTACGGCAGACGACGAACGACGCGAGTGCATTTGTTAACAGCACGACGTCGCCGGCAGCGCCTCTGCTGGGCTCGTGTCATATCGGTTGCACGCTAGACGACTGGAAAACCGTGACCTGTCAGATGAGTCCCGATTTCAGTTGGTAACAGCTGATAGTAGGGTTCGAGTGTGGCGCAGACCACACGAAGTCGTGGAGCCAAGCTGTCAACAAGGCACTACTCAAGTTGGTGGTGGCTCCATGATGATGTGTGCTGTGTTTGCTTGGTATGGACTGGGTTCTCTGTTCCAACTGAACGGATCATTGACTGAAAATGGTTACGTTTGGCTCCTTGGAGACTATTTGAAGCCATTCAAAGACTTCATGTTTCCGAACAACGATGGAATTTTTTGGATGACGATGCACCAAGTCATCGGGCAGTAATTGTTCGTGATTGGCTTGAAAAACATTCTGGACATTTCGAGCGAATGGTTCGGTCACCCAAATCTCCCGGCACGCATCTCATCGAATATTTATGGGACATAATCGATAGGTCACTTCGGGCAGAAAATACTGCATCACGAACACTTTCGCAGTTCTGGGCGGCTATAGAGACACCACGAATCAGCATTTCTCCTGGGGACATCCAACGAGTTGCTGAGTCTATGAGTTGCTGTACTACGCTGGGCAAAAGGAGGGCCGGCCGCTGTGGCCGAGCGGTTCTAGGCGCTTCAGTCCGGAACCGCGCTGCTGCCTCGGGCATGGATATGTTTGATGTCCATAGGTTGTAACTAACCTGTTTCTACTGGTTATTACGTTAAGATTAGGGTCGCCAACGACTCATACAACTAATCAAAGGTTTGGCCGAGTCGGAAAATAAATAAATTTGATCACAGTCCAAAAACTCATAAAAATATGTACGTCGTGATTTCGCTCATAGGGGATACGATGTAATTAATAGTATTGCCCGTGCACTGTTCACGACAATCAAACATTTAAAATAAAATAGAAAATGCATCTACACTGCATAAGATCAGTTCCCAGCAACACACCTGAAAATAAGACTTAACCTAAAGCATTTATTATAAAATACAAGGGGAAACTAATCACTGGACCTGTGCGTAAGGAAACGCGTTGGATGTGCTAGCGGTAAAGCTGCGAGGTGAGTGGCTTGGGTGCAAAAACGTAACCTCGGAACACAAGAGACAATTGTAGATAAAATCATTTATTACTAAGATAAGGATGTGAGGCATGTACACAATTCCTGATAACATTAATTCCTAAAACATTAAAGAAAAGCATCGATACATTCACCGTTATAATCTACACCTAAAATCATTGGTGTGAATCATTCATACAACTGCTGTTGCCTGATAACTGATCGCAATGACTCGTGAAACGGTACACATTTCGCAGTACACCCGCGTAACCACGTGCTTTGTGGAGACGCAATTTCTAGGTATCGTGGCCAACTTGCAACAATATCACATCACACAATCATGAACAGTTAGCACTCTTTAAAACAAACATGAGATCGGACAGTTAGTCATGACGGTAGCCCAGCAAACTCTAATGTTCAACCACGTGGTTGGCTCCCCACATACAGCAAGGAAAATTTACGAGAAGGCAAAGCTATTAATACACTCCTGGAAATTGAAATAAGAACACCGTGAATTCATTGTCCCAGGAAGGGGAAACTTTATTGACACATTCCTGGGGTCAGATACATCACATGATCACACTGACAGAACCACAGGCACATAGACACAGGCAACAGAGCATGCACAATGTCGGCACTAGTACAGTGTATATCCACCTTTCGCAGCAATGCAGGCTGCTATTCTCCCATGGAGACGATCGTAGAGATGCTGGATGTAGTCGTGTGGAACGGCTTGCCATGCCATTTCCACCTGGCGCCTCAGTTGGACCAGCGTTCGTGCTGGACGTGCAGACCGCGTGAGACGACGCTTCATCCAGTCCCAAACATGCTCAATGGGGGACAGATCCGGAGATCTTGCTGGCCAGGGTAGTTGACTTACACCTTCTAGAGCACGTTGGGTGGCACGGGATACATGCGGACGTGCATTGCCCTGTTGGAACAGAAAGTTCCCTTGCCGGTCTAGGAATGGTAGAACGATGTGTTCGATGACGGTTTGGATGTACCGTGCACTATTCAGTGTCCCCTCGACGATCACCAGTGGTGTACGGCCAGTGTAGGAGATCGCTCCCCACACCATGATGCCGGGTGTTGGCCCTGTGTGCCTCGGTCGTATGCAGTCCTGATTGTGGCGCTCACCTGCACGGCGCCAAACACGCATACGACCATCATTGGCACCAAGGCAGAAGCGACTCTCATCGCTGAAGACGACACGTCTCCATTCGTCCCTCCATTCACGCCTGTCGCGACACCACTGGAGGCGGGCTGCACGATGTTGGGGCGTGAGCGGAAGACGGCCTAACGGTGTGCGGGACCGTAGCCCAGCTTCATGGAGACGGTTGCGAATGGTCCTCGCCGATACCCCAGGAGCAACAGTTTCCCTAATTTGCTGGGAAGTGGCGGTGCGGTCCCCTACGGCACTGCGTAGGATCCTACGGTCTTGGCGTGCATCCGTGCGTCGCTGCGGTCCGGTCCCAGGTCGACGGGCACGTGCACCTTCCGCCGACCACTGGCGACAACATCGATGTACTGTGGAGACCTCACGCCCCACGTGTTGAGCAATTCGGCGGTACGTCCACCCGGCCTCCCGCATGCCCACTATACGCCCTCGCTCAAAGTCCGTCAACTGCACATACGGTTCACGTCCACGCTGTCGCGGCATGCTACCAGTGTTAAAGACTGCGATGGAGCTCCGTATGCCACGGCAAACTGGCTGACACTGACGGCGGCGGTGCACAAATGCTGCACAGCTAGCGCCATTCGACGGCCAACACCGCGGTTCCTGGTGTGTCCGCTGTGCCGTGCGTGTGATCATTGCTTGTACAGCCCTCTGGCAGTGTCCGGAGCAAGTATGGTGGGTCTGACACACCGGTGTCAATGTGTTCTTTTTTCCATTTCCAGGAGTGTATTTAGGAAAATGAAAGCTTATACAGGGACAGCTGAAGGCAGACAGACATTCATACAGAAGCGAGTGCTCACTTCTTATTGACACCTTTGTGTGGCGCTCTTCCGGCGGATCCAAGTCTGCTATAGAAATTTACTAAAAGAAAAATCCGCCAAAGTTTTGCATTCCTTGCTGCGACAAGGCAAAGCAATCTTTCAGAGTTGAAAAGCGAGACCAAAAGCTAACAGCTCTCCTCTCGCCAAGTAACAACGCGCCACGCGGTCAGTCTAACTCACTCTTCTTCGACTGGAGCACAGCTGTGGACGCTTCCCGTACCGGCAGCAGACTGCCTCCCTTTTCCTTCTCCAGCCTCTTCCACTCTGTGTGGCCCGGAAAACTCAAAGATGCCATTTCCGCCACCAACCTAACGCAGGTGGATTTCTCACAAGTAGCGCAAACCTCTTTGCCTACTTGACCACTACCAGAGTTGAAACTTCCTGGCAGGTTAAAACTCTTTGCCGGACCGAGACTCGAACTCGGCACCTTTGCCTTTCGCGGGCAAGTGCTCTACCGACAGAGCTACCCAAGCACGACTCACGTCCCGTCCTCACAGCTTTATTCCGCCAGTACCTCGTCTCCTACCTTCCAAACTTCACAGAAGCTCTCCTGCGAACCTTGCAGAACTAGCATTCCTGGAAGAAAGGATATTGCGGAGACATGGCTTAGCCACAGCCTGGGGAATGTTTCTAGAATGAAATTTTCACTCTACAGCAGAGTGTGCGCTGGTATGAAACCTCCTGGCAGATTAAAACTGTGTGCCGGACCGAGACTAGAACTCAGGTCCTGGCGGGATTAAAGCTGTGAGGACAGGACGTGAGTCGTGCTTGGGTAGCTCGTCGGTAAAGCACTTGAAAGGCACAAGTCCCGAGTTCGAGTCCCGGCCCGGCACACAGTTTTAATCTGCCAGGAAGTTTCATATCAGCGCACACTCCGCTGTAGAGTGAACATTTCATTCCACTACCAGAGTTGGCTATTCTGTACAACTGCTGCTGAATCTGTATGACTGTCGCAGACTTTCTACACCAGACTACGCCACCGTCTAGCAACGTGACACACAACCACATTCATTCACACCACTATGAGAGTTATGAGAAAAGAGAAACAAGGAAAAGAAAGAGAAATGGTAGTGAAAATGGACTACCGGACTAATGAAAGGTGGCTACAGGCCCCTTTCTAGGTTATTTAGGTTGAAGTAGTTCTAAGTTCTAGGGGACTGATGACCTCAGATCTTAAGTCCCATAGTGCTCAGAGCCATTTGAAGCAAAAGGAAGTCCGGCACAGTATTAGGTGTTATCCCATCAAATTGTCACCTCTGTGTGTGTTGGCAACAAAAATTCTGTTCCCTATGCGTCTGAAAGTCCATTCCACACAGATTCGTATTCTGTGGTTACCATTCCTGCGAGTGTGTTCATTTCATTTTATTCTGTTTACATGGATTTTATTTCCTAATTAACAGACGTTCTAGTCAATCCTAATATCGTCATTCTTAACTCTGTATAATACGCTGCACCCTTTTACTACTACGTTACGTAAATTCTTCTTTCTTTTTATTCACATGTAGAGAGTGACCCCATACAATACAGTAGAGACAGACATGGTCTTTTAAAATTTCAACCGTGGCTCTCATCGTATTTTCTTTCTCAAGTCCTTGTTTATTTTTCCACATACTTTTTAGAATTTTACTAATCTCTTGTCTGTATCTAATCATGCATATATGTACTGCCACATTGTAGATAGTTGAACTTTTTAACTTGTCTTAATGTTTCATTCTTCTTCTACTTTTACAGCCTCATTGGACCACTTCCGTTAGTCATTGCCTGGTCATCTTCTTCACTGCATTTTCTTTCCGAATTGCCCAGTATCTTCTCATTCGTTCTGATCTTTTCTGGCGTTCCTCATCTGTCAGTGGCCTTTTTATTGTTTGTCTTTTGTCTATTTTTGGGTTAAATGTTATTTTTATGTTTTTCAGTTTCTTTAAAATTTCTGTTTTGTTTTGCGAATTGTCCAGGGTTAATTCTAGTTCTTTCATATCCTCCTTGATTTCCTTTATCGAATCTACTTGTTGCTGCAGATTCCAAAGTTTCTCTTTATTTTATTTGGTAAATAATTTCTGGTGTCCCGAAAATGTGACCATAACATGAGATCCTTTTTTCCGTATAGCATCTGTAATGGGCTCCAGTTCGCTGTATATCACTTCATTTGGCATTTGTTTATGCATGTTATAGCTATTTTTGAATCCACCATTAGGATTTTGTCGAATCTGTTTTTTTGTGTAACTCTGAAAAGAGTTTCACTCCCGTATATCACCTCTGGTTCGACCACCCTCTTGCAATGTTTTAATGTAGTTTTGATTGATAGACATTTTTTGTTGTGTGTGGACCACGTTAATTTTTTCGCTTTTTGATGATTTTGTTAGTTCTTTCTTGCCATGCAGGCCTCTCGTCCAAGTTACATCATATTTTTTCTCATAGGTATATAAGTAGTCTCACTTTCCGGTTATTTACTGTTATATGGTTATTAGTGGATCTGCTACCACTATCTCAGTCTTTTCGACTGATACCTGGCGTTCTATTTTTTGTGCTATATTTTGTAGGCTTGTTATTTGATTTATGGCTTCTTGAATGTTATCAGCTAGTAACGCTAAGTCATCTGCGAAGCTCAAGCAGTTTAAGTTTATCAGATTTTTCTTGGTTCCAATTCTTATGTTTTTTAGGATTTTCCTTGTACCATTCCCTCATCATGTACTCCAGAGCACAGTTGAAAAGTAATGGCGATAAACTGCCTCCCTGTCTTAACCCCGTTTAGATCGTAAATGGCTCAGATATTTCTCCTCTGCACTTTAGTTTAAATTTAGTGTTTGTCTAGTTAAGTTTATAATTTTTTTTAAAATTTGGGTTGGAGCCCGAAATTCCTTAATATCTTCGTCACTGAAGGTGTGTGAATACAGTCATAAGCTTTTTCGAAGTCCGCGAAGCTAATGACTTGTTGTTTTTACCTTCTTTAGTAGTAATCCATTACCAATTCCAGAGAGATTATCTGTTCTGGGCAGCTTCTCCCGGGTCTAAATCCTCCTTGGTATTCTCCTAGTTCCACTTCAAGTTGTTCTTTACGAAGACTGCATAGCATTCTTGCCATGATTTTATATGAAATATCCAAAAGTGAAATACGTCTGTAGTTGTCTGAATTTGATTTATCTCCTTCTTTTGTGTAATGGAAATATTATAGTTGTAGTCCAATGTTTTGGGGTTCTTCTTTGTCCCATATTTTCACGAATCATTGGTATAATGAAATTTCATTATTTGTGACTTAAAAACCGTGGTTCTTTATTTTCATGTTGATTAATTGAGGTTATATTCTTTACATATTATGCTCAACAGGTAAGTTTGAAACGTCCGCTTTGAACAATTATACATGACTGTCCTTAAACTGGCACACATTATTTTTAGCGCAACGCAATCTGACTTTCGATAATCCCTACAAAAGAATGGCCCTGACTAACATTAACCTGTACCTTTCACAAATCACTTACCTCACAAAAATCTTCGTTACTCAAACTACTGCAACACAGCGAGTGCCACTACTGCCAGCTAAATAAAAGATTCAAACTACTGAAGGCACTAACTACTGATAGGCATAGTTAGCAAATGAAAGATTTTAATAGAGAACAAACAATGTATTTACCTTAATAGTGTTGAAAAATCATAATATATATAGCAGTTCATGACATCCAGTCTTACAAATTTCAAAACTCCGCCATTTCTCTCCCCACATCCACCACTGCTGGCGGCTCACCTCCAACTGCGCCACGCTACGCGCTGTTAACATCCAGCTGCCCAACACTACAATGGCAGACAACAATGCAAACTAGCCACAGACTGCACACAGCACAGCCAGTGATTTTCATACAGAGCGCTACGTGGCGTTACCAATAAAAAACCTAAACAGCCTACTTACAAGTTGTAAGTCATTTTCATTTTCTGCCAAAGGTGTGGATGCAATTTTTTTTTTTTGTAAGTTCCTGTGGGACCAAATACTGAGGTCATCGGTCCCTAGGCTTACACACTACGTAATCTAACCGAAGCTAAGGACAACACACATGACCGCGCAGCTGCCAAAGGTGTGGAATCTTCAATATAAGAGAGACAATATAAAACAGGGTCTAAATCCACCTTCATTAACATATTGCATTCCTCGGATATACACTGAAGGAAAAAAAATCTTAACACCAAAAAATAATGAATGTAAAGTAATGAAATTTCGGAAATACATTTGTGTAGGTAACATATTCATGTGATTAACATTGCAAGATCACAGGTTAATGTAAGCGTGAGATAAGCCTTTGGAAATGTGAAGGGTAGACCATTCGCCGGGTGCAAGTCTTTCGATTTGACGCCACATCGGCGACTTGCGCGTCGATGGTGATGAAGGAACGGTGTAACCGAAAGAATGTTGAATGGAAGCATGCAAACGTGCATGCACTGTAATGTAGCTGTGTCAGATCTCAGTTGGTGGGATGGAGTTCCATGCCTGTTGCACTTTATTCGTTGATGACGCTGGAGTTGTCATCCGATGATGTCCCGTATGTGTTCAATTGGAGGCGGATCTGGTGACCGAGCAGGCCAAGGCAACATGTCAACGCTCTGTAGAGCACGTTGGGTTACAAGAGCGGCAAGTCGGAGAGCGTTATCCTGGTGGAAAACACCTGTGGAATGCTGTTCTTAAATGGCAGCACAACAGGTCGAATCACCAGACTGACGTAAAAATTTGCAGTCGGAGTGGGTGGGATGACGACGAGAATGGTCCTGCTGTTACATGAAATCACAACACACACCGTATCTCCAGGTGTAGGTCGAGTGTGTCTGGCAGGCAGACAGTTTGGTTGCAGACTCTCGTCCCCCTTCTAACAAACACACGGCCGTCACTGGCACCAGAGCAGAACCAGCTTTCGTAGCAGACCTGCGCCATGCCCTCCCATGAGCTCGCAAATGGCGGTAATCTGGGCTCAGTGGAATGCTCGCTAAAGGGCGTGTGGTACGGAGCCGTCCTCGAAGTAATCGATTTGCGATAGTTCGTTGTGTCACTGTGCAGCAAACTGCGGCGCAAATTGCTGCTGCAGATGCAGTACGATATTCCAGGGCCATATGCCGATCTCGATGTTCTTTCCTCTCGGTAGCGCCACAGGGCATCCGGAGCCCGGTCTTATTGCGACCGTACCTTCTCGTGAGTAGAGATGGGTCGTTCGCGAACTATCGGGTCCAAAGGAACGGTTCACGAAGATGAACAGAACGAGCGAGGAACGAATTCTAAGGGCGGTCTTTCATAGTTCACTTCGGTCGCGGCTTTCTACTTATACAGGGTGGCGCACGAAATGTGTTACCATTTTGATTTTTAATATAAACTTTATTGTCAATACAATCTGAAAAATACAATGAAGAGCCGTCCATGCAGATTTGTTCTAACATGCTCAATATGTCCACCATTTCGTTTCATAACTTCCTTTAACGAACACTGAAGTTAGTGATTACCCTACGGCACATGTCTTCCGTAATTTCACTGCAAGCTTAAAGAATAAGTTTTCTGAGCTCCATTAAATCATGTGGACGTTTCGGGAAAATTTTTTCCTTTAGGTACTCCCAAAGAAAAATGTCACATGGATTGAGGTCTGGACTATTGGGGCGCCAATTTTGTCCGTCATTGAAGCGACCTGGAAACCCGAGTGAAATGATCCGCATGTCGAAATGCTCGTGTAAAAACTCCAACACAGTGTTTGCAGTATGTGTCCTTGCTCCATCTTGCATGAATCACTGCATGTTGAAGGGAAAGGCAGTAGCAAGAAGCAGTGGAATGAAGCTATTGCGAAGCATGCTCAAATGACGCTCGCTGTTCACAGTTTCTTCAAAGAAAAAGGGTCCAATAAGTCCGTGACTGGAAATTGCTGCCCACGCTATAATCCTCGGAGAATAATATTGTCGTTCATGAAGCACTTGTGGGTTTTCAGTGGCCCAAAAGCGTACATTTTGTTTGTTAACCAGACTGTCTAAATGAAAACGCGCCTCATCTGAAAACCAAAGGTTGTTGAGAGTTTCTTCCCTATTTTCCGCCCACTGAGCAAACAGGAGTCTCTGCTGCTTGTGTTCTTCAGTGAGCTTCTGTGCACAGGTCATCTTGTATAGGTACATATGGAAGTCACTTTTAAGAATGCGTTGAACGGAGCGTCTGGATATTCCCAGTTGCACTGTTGCCTTTCTACACGATTTCCCGGGACTTCTCTGTACAGCAAATCGTACCGCTTCATTACTCTCCGGCGAACAAACAGGCTTAGGCCGAGGTCGCTTCGCTTCCAATGCTGTTCCTTCCTGTACAAATCTATCGTACAACCTGTGGATGGTCTTCTTCCAAGGGACCCATCGTGTGTTAAACTGTTATCGAAAATGCCTCTGAGTCACAACAAGGTTTTTCGTTTCATGAAAAAGTAACACAATTGCTGATCGTTGCTGTGTCGTCAGTCTTCCGTTGTCAGCCATTGCTGCTTACTAGTCTCGTAGCGGCAGTATCGTGCAATTACACGTCACTTCGTAACTCATTTGTTTTTCCAAGCTCTGCTGGTACTGCTGTAGAGATCCCAGCGGGATATCTAATGTGCGTCGTAAATTGTGAAAGAAACAATTGGTAACGCATTTCGTGCGCCACCCTGTCGTGGACGTACCCAGCGAGGGGCAGGGGGGGCAGCTGCCCCCCCTCCCCCTAGAAGATATTCGCAGTTTTTCACTAGTTTACTGTTTTATTTAATAAGAAATGCTGCATGTGTTCTCGGATTGTACAAATGAATTCTTGTATTTAAAATGTATATTAAAAGCAGTTTTTCACTGGTTTACTGTTTTATTTAATAAGAAGTGCTGTATGTTGTCTCGAGTCCTTATTTCGTGAGACTAGTATGACCTTCCCCCCCCCTTTCCTCGCGTGGCCACTCGTCGCAGTTCAACTGTCGACTGCTCGTAGTTCAGTATCGAGTTGTTCGTTTCGTTCGCTGTGCACGCCCAATCTAGATCTGTTTCAAACCTTTCTTAAACTCTGAACTTCTGGTTCTTTTCGTATTCTATTCAGCGTCCACGACCGGTAAATAGACTGTATTTTATAATTACGTAAATTACACAAAAATTAGGTAGTATGTAATACATACATAGTTTCAGGTGACAAAACGGCATATCAGGTTACTTCGCTATTTCTATAAACAGCAGAAGAGATACTTGTAAAAAAGCAAGATTTTTTGTTATTACACATGCAAAGGAAGTCAGCACGGCACACACCAGTGGCCATTTTCCGTCTTTTTTGATCCAAGGTAAAACGGCATATTCATTTTTCTGGAAGGCAGACCGGCTTAACAACCAAATGAAGCCCGCGCTCCATAATCGATTGTGTGGTGTCACAATATTATCTCAGTGGTACAGGACGGCGCATGAAAAATCGGCGCCGAGTACTAGACTGCTCATTGTCCCACCAATCGTCATCTATTGTTTCGAAGTTGTTGTTTGCATTAGCTGATTTGTTATTTCCTCACTGCCTAATTATTACATGTTTATCTAGCAGTCAACAAATCGTACGTAATTGGCGAGTAATTGGCCGGTTTTTCGTGCACCACCTTATATTATTTCACTGCGATCAGCCACATAACGCTACAGTTGGCTAAACGAGAGGTTTTGCAGAATCAGGAAAATTACAAGTGTGTGACAACTCTGTTATGAATAAAAACTTTGTACTTCAGGGGGGGGGGGCAAGTGCCCCCTCTTGCCGCCTTCCATCTTCAGTCACCTATGCTGCTAATTTTCAGTTTTTCATAAGAACCATGTACCAAGCACAAATGAACGGTGAACGAGTGAAAATGAACGGTTCCCAAAAAAGAGCGACCAAGTTCACAAGGATGAACGGGTTTGCCCATCTCTACTCCTGACCACCGCTGCCAGAAAACATGTGCAATGACTACATTCCCACCAAGTCTTTTCTGCAATATCGCAAAATGAACATCCAGCTTCTCGCAGCCGTAGAACACGATGTCCTTCAAACTCAGTGAGGTGTTGATAATGGTGACTTTGTCTCCTTAAGGGCATTCTTGACTAGCATCAACCCACCACATCCAATCTCGAAGGTAAATAACGTTCACGACCGTTACAGCCTGTGTTTAAAGCGAACCTGTTTTGCATTCTCACAGTGGTGCTCCTAGTGCCACACTTATGCGACTGGCGCGAAATTCGAATGGACATAATGTCATAGATGTAGAAACACGCCTACCAACTTCCGTTTGTATTGCACCACTCGGCGTTGGGATTTTTCCAACCGTCAGTGTATGTGTAAAAGTGTCCGTTATAAGATTCAGTCTTTCGTCGATTATTTCGGCGATGCCCGACCACACTGCTCTGTTCGGAATAAAAACGTGGGAACACCGTCTGCGCAGCTTCCGAAGTACTGTTGCCGCCTAAGGCGTGTCCATACTCTGTGTAGCGCACTCGGCTGCTTCCTCATGCTGCGAAATTCACGGGCCTGCCTACTATGGTGCATATCGCACTTTCCCATTTTTATGCGTCAGGCTGTACCGCAAGACGCCGCTCTGCCTCGTCTTGTAGCTCACTGCGCGTAGTTTCCAGTAACAGGATTAGCAACATTTTCCTATCTGCACGCATCATCGACTGCGAGATTATTACACTACGAAAAAAAAAAAAAAAAAAAAAAAAAAGGAGCTGGGCGTTATCGCGTCCGTCCGCTGTTTCCATTCCATCAAAGGCCTGTTGTCTTAGTCAATAATCTTTTCATTCATAAGCAGGAGAGAGAAAGAGAGAGAGAGAGATCGTATGTGGGGAAGAATTACACACGCAAAGGCCGCTACAAACCAAATCTCATCGTTTATACTGTCGCCAGCTTATCGAATAACTGAAGATTCCTTTATTTTGTAGATTAAGTAAGGCAAAATTTTAGAAATATGCGAAAAGAGCTAAATTTTACCAGCAAGAATAAATTTAATCCGAAAATTATTAATAATCTGTGTAATTTTCTTTTCGATACGTTTATTGTACACTGGTGTGCAAAACTTAAGGACGAAAGAACTTGCACGTGTGTGTCACAGCAAAGTAACGTAGCTCGACGACACTTCGACAGTACATCGAAACAGCTCCTGCAGTATAGTAGAAACTAAACTGAACAGACCTTGGATGGCCCAACTGTACCGACCGGCCGCCGTGTCACCCTAAACCCACAGGCATCACTGGATGCGGATATGGAGGGGCATTTGGTCAGCACACCGCTCTCCCGGCCGTATGTCAGTTTGCGAGACAGGGACCGCTACTCCATCTACATCTACATCATACTCCGCAAGCCACCTAATGGTGTGTGGCGGAGGGTACGTTCGGTACCACTTTCTGATCCCTCCAACCCTGTTCCACTCGCGTATAGTGTGTGGGAAGAATGATTGTCGGTAAGCCTCTGTATTGGCTCTAATTTCTCGAATTTTTTTCTCCTCGTGGTCAATACGCGAGATGTATGTAGGGGGAAGTAATGATTTGTTTGACTCCTCCTGAAAAGCGCTGTCCAGAAATTTCAATAGCAAATCTCTCAGTGATGCACAACGCCTCAGTTGTAACGTCTGCCAGTGGAGTTTGTTTAGCATCTCAGTAACACTCTCTCACCAGCTAAACGATCTCGTAACGAAACGCACCGATCTTCTTTGGGTCTTCTCTACCTCCTCTATCAGTCCTACCTGACAGGGATCCCAGATAGATGAACAATACTCAAGAATCGGGAGAACAAGCGCCTTATAAGCCACTTCTTTCTTGGATGAGTTACATTTCCTTAAGATTCTTCCGATGAATCTGAGTCTTGTGTCTGCTTTCCCACTATCTGTTTTATGTGGCCATTCCACTTAAGATCGCTCTGGATAGTTACGCGTAGCTATTTTACGACAGACGCTGTCTCCAGCTGTTTGCCATCGACAGCGTAGCTGTACAGTAGTGGATTTCTTTTCATATGTATGCGCAATATGTTACATCTCGACTGTGAACTGTAATGTGGGATCATACATTATCCTGTTGGAGTGTGCCACTTGATTCAGTGTATCATGAAGGATACAGTCAGCTCCGATAGCTGTACGGCCAGCGCGGCGGAATGCCATGCAAGGGGGCCCGGGTTCAGAGTTAACTGCCAGAGTCTGCGCCATTCATCAATTATCTGCAGGTCGTTCTGCAAATTCTTACTATCTTCTAGCGTTGCTACTTTAGTATAAATAGCTGTATCATCTGCGAATAGCCTTAAAGAGCATCTGACGCTTTCTACTAGATCATTTATTTATACTGTAAACAGCAACGGTCCTATCACACTTCCCTGTGGTACTCCGGAGATTACCTTTACATCTGTCGATTTAGTTCCGTTAAGAGCGATGTGTCGAAGTCTATCTACAAGAAAGTCTTGACTCCAATTGCAATTCTGCTCCGATACTCCGTAAGCTCGCATTTTTTTTTTCATTAAACGGCAATGCGAGACGGTGTCAAATGCCTCACTGCAATCAAGGAACACGGCATCAGCCTGAGCGCTGTGGATCTCAAGGAAGAACAGAGCGAGCTGAGGTTCGCAGGATCTCTGTTTGCGGGATTCATGATGATTTTTATAGAGGAGCTGTTCATTTTCCAAGAACGTCATAATTCTTGAACGTAAAAGATTTTCCATAATTCTACAACAGTTTGTGACGTCAACGATATAGGTCTATAATTGTGTGGATCTGTCTTACGGCCTTTATTAAAAATGGGAATGACCCACGTTTTTTTTCAGTCGTTAGGTACCTTTCGCTGCTCAAGCGATCTACGATAAATTATTGCTAGAAAGGGAGCAAGTTGTTTCACATAAACTTTATAGAATCTTGTAGGTATCTCATCTGGTCTTGAAGACTTTCCACTACTAAGAGATTGTAGCTGATTTTTGATTCCGCGATCGGTTATCTCAATATCTACCATTTCGACGTTCGCACGACGATTGAAAGGAGGGACAGTGTTACTATCTTCCGCGGTGAAACAACTTTGGAAGACCTCTCTGTTATCTTCCGTTTCTGTGCCGGTGTGGTCGCTGAGAGAACGAATAGATGATTTTGAAATGAAATGGCTCTGAGCACTATGGGACTTAACATCTGTGGTCATCAGTCCCCTAGAAATTAGAACTACTTAAACCTAACTAACCTGAAGCGCTTAGAACCGCACGGCCACACCGGCCGGCGATGATTTTGACCCACTTACTGATGTTACATAGGACCAAAATCTCTTAGAGTTTTTACTCAGGTCGGTTGACAACGTCTACTTTCGAAATCATTGAATGCTTCTCTCACTGCTCTCCTTACTCTCATTTTCGTTTCGTTCACCTTTTGTTTGTCAGCTAGGTTTTTACTTCTCTTGAATCTGAGATGAAGTGCACTTTGTTTACGTAGCGCTTTTCTGACACGGCTATTAAACAAAAAAAAAAGGCTCTGAGCACTATGGGACTTAACATTTGTGGTCATCAGTCCCTTAGAACTTAGAACTACTTAAACCTAACTAATCTAAGGACATCACACACATCCATGCCCGAGGCAGGATTCGAACCTACGACCGTAGCAGTCACGCAGTTCCAGACTGAGCGCCTAGAACCGCTCGGCCACCGCGGCCGGCCGCTGCAGAAGTACTGGTTACTGTTTGTGTTTTACTATCCCTGATAATACATATCGGCAAAACGAATATTGGACTAGAGTAATTTCGGAGAACTCTATCGAAAGGGCTCGTAAAATTCGGCTTTAAAAACAATTCTGTTTCCGACGACACTGAGCGTCACATGAAAGACTGTGGTGAGCAGCATTTGTCTGGGCTGTCTCCAGCTATACAGTGCAAATATCTGCTGAAACATCGGTGAAAATACAACAGATGACTCTTAGGAGAGACACACTGCATAGATTGCACACAAGGGACAAAAGATTGCCTCTGTGTGTTACACCCGTTTCGATCCGAGCTCTTAGTTTTTGGTCTTCCAGTCTTATGGTTCACTCCTTGTTCTTGTACGTATTGTATGATGCCCGTCTTTCCCTAAGCTTACCCCAACTTTTCGCGGAATTTCGAACATCTTGCACCATTTTGCACTGTCGAACGCTTTTCGCACGTTGGTAAATCCTTTGAACGTGTCTTGAGATGGAATGCGATGTTATTTAAATAATGACAAAATCGAGTCAGATGTTCAGAGAACTTGGTAATACGGAGTGTTCATAATGAACCTGCCGCGCGGGGTGGCCGTGCGGTCCCGGGCGTCTTGTCACGGCTCGAGCGGCTCCCCCAGTCGGAGGTTCGAGTCCTCCCCCGGGCATGGGTGTGTGTGTTGTACTTAGCGTACGTTTGAGTTATATTAACTAGTGTGTAAGCTCAGGGACCGATGACCTCAGCCGCCCAGAGTGGCCGAGCTTCAGTCTGGTTCAAATGGTTCTGAGCACTATGGGACTTAACATCTTAGGTCATCAGTCCCCTAGACTTAGGACTACTTAAACCTAACCAACCTAAGGACATCATACACATCCACGCCCGAGGCAGGATTCGAACCTGCGACAGTAGCGGTCGCGCGGTTCCAGACTGTAGCGCCTAGAACCGCTCGGCCACACCGGCCGGCGTGGAGCGCTCAACTTCGCGGTCCTCAGCGCCCGTACAAAGTCTCAATTTTTTTCACAGTCCATTCTATCCACTCTCACGAATGATGAGGATAGCACAAACACCCATTCCCCGGGCAGAGAAAAATCCCAACCCGGCCGCGAATCGAATCCGGGACTCACAAGGGGAGGCCGCCAATTGTGAAATTCAGATTCGATTCATACTGCGCATAATAAAAGCTCATGGCCAGAGGAGTAATGTGGCAAAGCACCAAGATGCACTTCTCAGCCGTTGTCGAGAAGTGAAATACTCTCTACAATTAATAATTTTCCAGAGCATCCTGGCGCAGCGGTAAGTGCTGGGGTTCGTGAGGTTCGAATCCCGCGCCATGCAACTTCTTTTTATTTTTATTTTTTTGTAATTCAAATATATATATATATATATATATATATATATATATATATATATATATCCAATTGTACCGCCTCCATTTTTCCGTTTGTTTAACAGGGTGTACCAAAGCTCTCCCGTCCGCACTGATTTTTGACGATGTTATAAGTTGCGCTAGGGACCGCATCTACCTTCTTTCGAAGTTAGCAGGCAACTACGCTGTTATGCGGCGGCTCGTTTCGGCCCATTCTGCATCTGTCCTTCAAGTGTAACGAGCGAGTTTATATTTCATACCTGCCCCAGCAAATTTGTGTTCGTGGGGTTTCTATTCTAATTCGAACGTTTGACTTACGCTATACGTATTCGTTTCGGAATATCGTTTCTACGTCTTCCGTTAACTATACGTGGTTAACATTATGAAGACAATTAATAACATTTGTGAAATACAACTTTGTTTGCGGAAAACATAATGATGTTCGAAGTCGCCAGTTTTTCCACGACAAACGACTTTCAACAACTTATTATATGCATAATTGTTGCAACTGATTGCCGGTAATTATATATATATATATATATATATATATATATATATATATATATATATATATATACAATTACAAATACAATATATACAATTACAAAAAACACATACTAAAAAAAATGTTTGCATGGCGCGAGATTCGAACCGGCGACCTTCGGATTACGAACCCGAGAGCTTACCGCTGCACCACAACGCTGTAGAAAATCATTAATCGTAGAGAGTGTTTCATCGCAACGGTTTCTTTTAACTGTCGATTTTCTCGACAACGGCTGAGAAGTGCATCTTGGTGCTTTGCCACATTACACCTCTGGCCATAAGCTTTTATTATGCGCGGTACGAATCGAATCTGAATTTCACAATTGGCGGCCTCCCCTTGTCAGAGGTAGCAACGCTGGCCACTAGACCAGGAGCTGCGACGGCGCTACGGAGACCCCACACCACACAGTGACCACTGCAGAGTTAAGCGGTACTAGTTGATGTTCTTGCGGATTTTCCGTTGCCCATATTCTGTAATTCTGCGTGCCGACGTATCCTTGAAGATGGAAATGGGATCCGTTTGCCCACTGAAAGTTTTATGGCTATTCATTGTCCACTTACATGTGAACAACAAACTCCAGACCGAACGTTTATCTTGTTGCAGATCAGCAGAAAGCAACTTCTGAAAAAGGGTGATTGTGTACTAATAGCAGCGCAGCATGCTTGCTAGGATTTTATGAACTGAGCTAGCAGCCACGTCCAACGTTCGCCCAATTCCTAATGCACGGCGTGTTTGGAAACCACCTCTCGTCCGCTCCTGCACTCTCGCGGCCACATCTTCGACAGATTTTGGGTCAGCTGCTTTCCTCCCTCTTCCACATGGAACTTCAAAAGTTGTAATCAGTTTCACCAGAGCCTTAGCAGACATCAGACCAATGCCTTTTTTCATAGCATTGAATGTCCAGAACTTCTGAACGACTACTGGCGCACTGTCTCTACCAGCAGCGCGCGATCCTTCATGGAGACTGAGGAACAGCCGTGTGCCACGCGTCTACTGGTGTGCATATCATGGCGCTCACCGCGCCGTCAACTGTTCAAATATTCATTAAAATCTTTTTTATTTCATAATGTTTGTCGCTGTGTCAATAATACGTTTATCAAATTTGAACTCATCCTGAGCAGTGGTTCTCTTGCTATAGCGTCTAGAAACTTGAACATTAATTATGGACACCCTGTGTAAGGGCTCTCACGAGGACGATGTTGCACCTGCTCTGGCCTGGAGGCAGCAACTGATTTCACTGGGAACGGTGGAACGTCTCCTGAGCCAAGCTGGGCAACAGCTGCTGTAACCGATTCTTGATGTGCTGGATGCTGGCAGTGGGACGGAATTGACATCCGAACTGGTCTCACATATGGCATTATCAGGCAAAGGGCTGGGGATCTTGGTGGCCGCAGAAGTACCTCACCATCGCACACACAGTTCATAAAGTCAGGAGCTTGCCGGCCGCTGTGGCTCAGCGGTTCTAGGCGCTTCAGTCCGGCACCGCGCGGCTGCTACGGTCGCAGGTTCCAATCCTGCCTTAGCTTAGTTAGGTTTAAGCAGTTCTAAGCCTAGGGGACTGATGGCCTCAGATGTTAAATCCCATAGTACTCAGAGCCATTTGAACCATTTAGAGTCAGGAATCATGTGTGGGTGAACATCGTTCTGTTAAAAAATAGCACCATGTTGCTTTCACACGAGAGGTACAAGCACCTTTCGACCCTAGCCAACCACGGACTGCCCACGAAAACGACTGTAATCTAAAACACATCTACTTAAAGCGTTGAAACAAAGGTGTTACTACAGTATGCTTTGCGGGAGAAATTGTTTAATTGTCCAACAATGCTTTCTGCACAGCCAAAATGTCATAGTACGTAAAATAAAAATAAGATTGAAATAAATAAATGCTGTTGCAGGAAAGTTATTTCATGACCGAGGACTCCGTCGCAACTAAATTATTTGGGTACAAGTGCTACTCTGAAATGAAGAGGTTGGCGCATGAGAAGGGGGACTACTATAGCAAATGCGTAATAAACGGATTTGTTGCTCTTTTGAAACAAAAAATTAATAACGAGTTACTTACCTACCATTCACAAAGAAGCGCTTTGCAGAATAAATTTGAAAAGTTATGAAGTAGCTGATTACGAATGTCAGCTCCATTATAGTTAAAAATTTTAATCATCGACAGGACAAAGAATTTTTCGTTGAAATGGGCAATAAATACGTGGATATTCTGCTGCGTAACAAGGTACGGTGGCTATAAAGAAGAAACGTTTCCCTTCCTTATTAACAGAAATTAAAACATTTCTCCTTGAGAAGGCTGTACACTGCGTAGAACTAACGAACAGCCAGTGGATCTAAAGATTTTATTTCATGATAGAAGTTACATCTCATCTAAATCAGGTTCACTGTAAACTACGGGGAAAAGGATATTTTCCATGTTAGAAAATGAAAACAAATTATCTCTTCTTCGTTTAATATTCCGAAAGAGAAACTCTGTATGTCTTTCCAAGTTAATTGAAACATTGCCAAAAAAATAATTTTGTTATTCTCATTTCCTATTTAAAAATAACGGTTTAAAAATGAAGGAACCAATTCTCAGCAGCATTCAGAAATTCAGAAACAGTAAAGCGGCGCTAGGATTTTATTAAAAAGCCTCTTAATGCTACAGTAACAGAAGGTTCAGTAATGAGTACTACTCACAAGTTTGCACCGCTTGCCTGAAGCCGTCCGTAATAACTGCCGGGATCTGTAGCGAAACAATTCATGGCTTTCCCACCACGTTGATGCATTGCAAAATATCGCATTCCTCTCGCTAAAACTTGGTTGCGTGTGAATTTTTGACCGGAAACAATAACTCAGGGTGTATCGAAAAGACTCATCCGATTTTTTAAAAAAATCGTAAGTATTATGTTATTTGAGATATGTGCGTGAACAACGTACTGTTGGAAAGAACAAAATTTCGAGTTTTACATGGTTCCCGCTAGGTAGCAGCAGTGTGCGCCCATTTCAGTTCTAGTGAAAATGGTGTCGGGACAACAGGGAGCGTTTTGTGTTCTACGTTTTGCGCAGTGCGGGTCAGTAGTAACTGTTCAGCGTGTGGCTCCTCCTACAGCACAGAGCGCTAGACGATGACATGAAAAAATTCCGAGAAACTGGTTATCTGTGTAGGGGCAAATCGCCGGGCCGTCCCCGAGTGTCTGACACAGACATCGAACGCATCCGCCATAGTTTCACAAGGATTTCGCTACAAGCAGTCCGCAGAAATCCGTTCGCCGTGCAGCTCGACAGCTCAGCATGCCCCCGATGTCCGTCTGGCGTGTGTTGTGTCGACGTTTACACATGAAACCGTACAGAATTCAGCTACTGCAAGCTCTTCGTGAAGGTGACAAACAACAACGTGTGGAGTCCTGTAATTTCGTTCTTGGCAAGATGGAGGTTTTCTTTCACGCTTAGTGTTTAGTGACGAGGCAATATTCCATTTAAATGGAAGATTGAACCGTCATAATGTGAGAATATGAGGTACAGAACAACCACATGAAGTTGTAAAACATGAGAGGAACTCTCCAAAATTTAATGTGTTTCGTGCAGTTTCACGGGAAAATGTATATGGTCCATTTTTCTTTTCCGAGAAAACTGTTTCAGGAAGCACATATCTCGAATACTTGAGAACTTTATTTTCCCGTAGTTGGAGACTGATTCGAACGACTTCACTTACCAACAGGATGGGGCACCGCCACACTGGCATCTGGAAGTGCGGGAATTTTTAAATGAAAGAATTACTGAACGATGGACCAGCCACACTGGACCAAATGATTCAGCGTTTCATTACTGGCCTCCAAGGTCACTGGACCTGACTGTGTGTGATTATTTCTTGTGGGGGTTTATAAAAGACTCTGTTTATGTGCCTCTGTTACCAACAACAACGAATGAACCGAGACATAGCTTAACAGCAGCTGTGGAAGCTGTAACTCACGACATGCTCACTGCAGTGTGGGAACAATCTGAATACCGCACTGACATATTCCGGGCATACCAAAGCGGGCAGATTGAACACCTACGAAAATGTACGAAAAAACTTTTTGAGTTTCCCATTCATCAAAAAACAAAATTCCTTGTACATATTTATTAGTTTCTGAAATATAGACATGTTAAATCGGATGATACTTTTTGATACACCCTGTACAATAATGCACCAGCCTCCATAGTCGCCAGATATGGTTGCATGTGCCTTCTTTACACTTTTAAAAAATAGAGAACACTTTAAAGACAGTCGTTTTGCACGTATATGCGGTATCTCCTCCCTTCGCCATTATGAACGGCTTGAACTCGGCTAGGGACACTTTCAATGAAGTGTCTGAATGCCTTGAGGAATGACAACTAATTCTTCCTCAAGAGCTGTAACCAGAGAAGATAGCGATGTTGGATACTGAGGTCTGGACCGAAAGCGACTTTCTAACTTATCCCAACGTGCTGCAATGGGTTCAAATCGTAACTCTCGGCAGGCCAGTTTTTTTTTTTTTAGGAGTGTTATTATCCACAAACTATTACGTCAGAGACGCTGCTTTACGACAGAGTACACTGTCAAGGTGATCCAAACAGTAGTCGTCTCCGGGCTGTTCCTCTACTGTACGCAGTAATCAACACTGTAGAATATGTTCATATCCCTCCGAATTTAGCATTTTCTTAAGCACAAAAAGGAAAGTGCACCCTAACCACGAAAAACAACCACATGACATAATATTGGCACCTGCATACTTTACTGTTGCCGATACACGTAACGGCAGGTAACGTTCGCCAGGGATTCGCCAAACACAAACTCTTCCATCGGTCTGCTGCAAGCTATAAGGTAATTCATGACTCCAGATCACTCGTTTCCAGTCATCCACTGTCCTGGTGCGTCGCTCTTCACACCACCTGAAGCTTTGCTTAGCGCTGACTATAGAAATGAGTGGCTTATTACACTGAAGAGCCAAAGAAAGTGGTACACCTGCCTAATATCAAGTAGGGCCCCCACGACGTGGCATAGACTTGACTAATGTCTGAAGTAGTGCTAGAGGGAATTGACACATGAATCCTGTAGGGCTGTCCATAACTCCGTAACAGACCGAGAGGGTGGAGATGTCTTCCGAACAGCACGTTGCAAGGTATCCAAGATATGCTCAATAGTGTTCATGTCTGGGGAGTCTGGTGGCCAGCGAAAGTGTTTAAACTCAGAAGGGTGTTCCTAGAGCCACTTTGTTGCAATTCGGAATGTGTTGTCCTGCTGAAATTGCTCAAGTCTGTCGGATGCACAATGGGCATTAATGGATGCAGGTGATCAGACAGTATGCTTACAAACGTGTCACCTGTCAGAGTCGTATCTAGACGTATCAGGGGTCCCATATCACTCCAACTGCACACGCCCCACACCATTACAGAGCCTCCATCAGCTTGAACTGTCCCCTGCTGACTTGCAGGATCCATGGATTCATGAGGTTGTCTCCATATCAGTACACATACATCCGCTCAACACAATTTGAAACGAGACTCGTCCGACCAGGCAACATGTTTCCAGTCATCAACAGTCCAATGACGGTATTGACGGGCCCAGGCGAGACGTAAAGCTTTGTGTCGTGCAGTCATCAAGGGTACACGAGTGGGCCTACGGTTCCGAAGGCCTATCTCAATAATGTTTCGTTTAATGGTTCGCACGCTGACCCAGCAGTGAAATCTGCAGCGATTTGTGGAAGGTTTACACTTCTGTCACGTTGAACGATTCTCTTCAGTCGTTGTTGCTCCCGTTCTTGCAGGATATTTTTTCGGCCGCAGCGATATCGGATGTTTTAACGGATTCTTGTTAGTCACGGTACAGTCGTGAAATAGTCATTCGGGAAAATCCTGGTTCATCGCTACCTCGGAGATGCTGTGTTCCATCGCTCATGCGCCCACTATAACAATCTCATTGAAATCTTGATAACCTGTCATTGTAGGAGCAGTAACCGATCTAACAACTTCGCCAGACACTCTTCGCCAGACACTTATTCTCTTATATAGACGTTGCCGACCGCAGCGCCCTATCCTGCCTGTTTACATATCTTTGTATATGAATATGCATGCCTGTACCAGTTTCTCTGGCGCTTCAGTGTGTGGAGCTGCTTGAGCATTGTGCCCCATTGTTTTATTTTTTATTTTACTTTTTTTACAGCTTACGCATTATAATAGCTGGGCTGCCATTGACACTTTAAAACTCAAGAGTTCCTCCTTCCGCCGATTTCATGCATTTTTTTTTTACAACCGCCCTCTACAGTGCTTGGCAGTTCCTGTCCGCCGCGCGGGATTAGCCGAGCGGTGTAGGACGCTGCAGTCATGGACTTTGCGGCTCGTCCCGGCGGAGGTTCGAGCCCTCCCTCAGGCATGGGTGTGTCTGTGTTTGTCCTTAGGTTAAGTAGTGTGTAAGCTTGGGGACTGATGACCTTAGCGGTTAAGTCCCATAAGATTTCACACGCATTTGCACATTTGTTCCTGTATACAAGGCCTGTCTGGTTTTGATTTAGCTGCGGCAGTTCCTTCGCGCTCACTCTTGATAATAACATTACTAGCAGTCGACCTGGTCATTATTAGAAGGGTTAAAACGTCACTGACGAACCTGTTACTCGATTATCATCGGGCGACTAGCCCTCTTTCGAAGTAAATGACCTCTCCTGGCCGACCCATATTGTTCTTATTGATTCTCTACCGAAAACACAAATTGTCCCGACTCCTTTTATACTAGCGAGGTCACCTATGGTGGCATCTAGTGGTCAGTTCCGCCAGATGCTTTTAAAAATATGGGACATGACATTAAAAACGGCCGGCCGCGGTGGTCTAGTGGTTCTAGGCGCGCAGTCCGGAACTGCGGGACTGCTACGGTCGCAGGTTCGAATCCTGCCTCGGGCATGGATGTGTGTGATGTCCTTAGGTTAGTTAGGTTTACGTAGTTCTAAGTTCTAGGGGACTGATGACCTGAGATGTTAAGTCCCATAGCGCTCAGAGCCATTTGAACCATTAAAAACGCTTCGCCGAGAGAGCTGTATGTTCTCCCAAGACTGAGTTTAGGAGTGTTTCGGGGATTCGAAAAAGCGGTGGCATAAGCTGTAAAATCCACGAGGGACTTTCAGTAAGTAAAGTAACACATTATTTTATCTGAAACCAGACTGATTTTATTCAGGGTTCCAAAACACTATATTATTCCTCCCCATTTTGGCTACAGCCAACGACCTTGCCGCAGTGGTAACACCGGTTCCCGTCAGATCACCGAAGTTAAGTGCTGTCGAAATACACTGCCGTAATGACACCAAAATTGTCCTCATGAGATATGCGTGGCGCGGCAGATGTCAAATGGCGAGACAACTTCTTTACACGTGCCTGACACCCTGTAGTGTGCAATGGGAAGCAATTGCTGTGTGCCATCGTGTATGTGAGGGTGCGAGGATTACAGTAAACTGGCATCGCAGAATCAGTTACAAGCTACTTGGATGGGTGATCATCCGGTCTGCCGAGCGCTGTTGGCAAGCGGGGTGAACTGAGTCCCTGTGAGGCAAACTGAGGAGCTATTTGATCGAGAAGTAGCGGCTCCGGACTCGTAAACATACGGCCTGGAGAGCGGTGTGCTGACCACATGCCCCTCCATATCTGCATCCAGTGACGCCTGTGGATGATGACACGGCGGCCAGTCGGTACCTTTGGGCCTCCATCGCCTGTGCGGGAGGATTTAGTTTAGTTTTATTTTCGGTACAAAAGTCTGTTTTTCAATATAATCTCCTTCCAGTGCGACGGCCTTACGCCAACATACTGGGAAGACCTGTACGTCCGAATGGTACAATACTGTCGACGTCGGTGGCAACGTGTTGCTGCATTAATAACCTCCCCATCATCCATATACTGCTTGCCGCCGAGTGCATCCTTCATTCGGCCAAACAGGTGGAAGTCGGCTCTCGCTCTGAGCACTATGGGACTTAACATCTAAGGTCATCAGTCCCCTAGAACTTAGAACTACGAGGTGCATTCAAGTTCTAAGGCCTCCGATTTATTTTCTAATTAACTACTCACCCGAAATCGATGAAACTGGCGTTACTTCTCGACGTAATCGCCTGCAGACGTACACATTTTTCACAACGCTGACGCCATGATTCCATGGCAGCGGCGAAGGCTTTTTTAGGAGTCTGTTTTGACCACTGGAAAATCGCTGAGGCAATAGCAGCACGGCTGGTGGATGTGCGGCCACTGAGAGTGTCTTTCATTGTTGGAAAAAGCCAAAAGTCACTAGGAGCCAGGTCAGGTGAGTAGGGAGCATGAGGAATCACTTCAAAGTTGTTATCACGAAGAAGCTGTTGCGTAACGTTAGCTCGATGTGCGGGTGCGTTGTCTTGGTGAAACAGCACACGCGCAGCACTTCCCGGACGTTTTTGTTGCAGCGCAGGAAGGAATTTGTTCTTCAAAACATTTTCGTAGGATGCACCTGTTACCGTAGTGCCCTTTGGAACGCAATGGGTAAGGATTACGTCCTCGCTGTCCCAGAACATGGACACCATCATTTTTTCAGCACTGGCGGTTACCCGAAATTTTTTTGGTGGCGGTGAATCTGTGTGCTTCCATTGAGCTGACTGGCGCTTTGTTTCTGGATTGAAAAATGGCATCCACGTCTCATCCATTGTCACAACCGACGAAAAGAAAGTCCCATTCATGCTGTCGTTGCGCATCAACATTGCATAGCAACATGCCACACAGGCAGCCGTGTGGTCGTCCGTCAGCATTCGTGGCACCCACCTGGATGACACTTTTCTCATTTTCAGGTCGTCATGCAGGATTGTGTGCACAGAACCCACAGAAATGCCAACTCTGGAGGCGATCTGTTCAACAGTCATTCGGCGATCCCCCAAAACAATTCTCTCCACTTTCTCGATCGTGTCGTCAGACCGGCTTGTGCGAGCCCGAGGTTGTTTCGGTTTGTTGTCACACGATGTTCTGCCTTCATTAAACTGTCGCACCCACGAACGCACTTTCGACACATCCATAACTCCATCACCACATGTCTCCTTCAACTGTCAATGAATTTCAATTGGTTTCACACCACGCAAATTCAGAAAACGAATGATTGCACACTGTTCGAGTAAGGAAAACGTCGCCATTTAAAGTTCTCATTCTCGCCGCTGGCGGTAAAATTCCATCTGCCGTACGGTGCTGCCATCTCTGGGACGTGTTGACAATGAACGCGGCCTCATTTTAAAACAATGCGCATGTTTCTATCTCTTTCCAGTCTGGAGAAAAAAAATCGGAGGCCTTAGAACTTGAATGTACCTTGTACTTAAACCTAACTAACCTAATGACATCACACACATCCATGCCCGAGGCGGGATTCGAACCTGCGACCACAGCGGTCGCGCGCTCCCAGACTGAAGCGCCTAGAACCGCTCGGTCACACTGGCCGGCGGAAGTCGAAAGGTGCGACATCGGGGCTATGAGGTGTGTGAGGAAGAACAGTACAATGAAGTTTTGTGCTCTCATCCTGGGTGCGCAGACTTGCAGTCTTCTATGAGGATTTGAGTCGTCATGGAGAATGAGAAGTTCGTTTACATTTCTGTGTCGTCGAACATGCTGAAGTCTTCAGTTTCGTGTGGGTATCAGAAAACACTTCTTAGTTGATCGTAGCACCGAGAGGGAGGACGTCAAGCAGAATAACCCCTTCAGAGCCCCAGAAGATCGTTGCCATTAATTTACCGGCTGCGGCTTTGAACTTTTTCTTCGGAGGAGATGTGGTACGAACTCACCCCATGGACTGCTGTATTCTTTCCCTTTCGAAGCAACGTTTCGTCGGCTGTGACGATCTTGGGCAAGAAATTTCACTATCAGCCAACGTGCAAGACATTCCGAAAAGGTTATCCTTCGTTGCTCTTTATGGTTTTCCGTTTAGCGGCGAGGAACCCAGTGGGTAAACATCTTTTGTGTATCCCAAGTGGAGGAGGAGTCTGTCAGCACTACCAACATACACATTCAGTAGTGCAACGCGGTGTTTGATTGCGATCCATCGATCAGCTCAATGAGAGGGTACGCACTTTCCAACATTGCAGGAGGCACAGCTGTATGCAGCCGGCCAGCACACGTGTAAGTAGGCTGTTTAGGAATTTATGTTGGTAACGCCACGTAGCGCTCTGTATTAATATCGCTGACTGCGCTGTGTGCAGTCTGTGGCTGGCTGGACTCGTCGGAAGTTAATTGTGTAGTGTTGGGTAGTTGAATGTTAACAGCCAGTGGTGTTGGGCTGTTGCAAGTGAGCCTCCAGCAGTGGTGGATGTGGGGAGAGAGATGCCAGAGTTTTGAGATGTTAATATGAGTGGATGATCTGGACGTGTGTCCGTCAGAAAAAGGAAATTTGTGAAACTGGATGTCACGAATTTATATATATGTTATGACTTTTGAACACTACTGAGGTAAATACATTGTTTGTTCTCTATCAAAATCTTTCATTTGCTAACTATATGCCTATCAGTAGTTAGTGCCTTCAGTAGTTAGAATCTTTTATTTAGCTGGCAGTATTGGCGCTCGCTGTATTCCCATAGTTCGAGTAACGAAGATTTTGGTAAGGCAAGTGATTCATAAAGGATAGGTTATTGTTAGTCAGGGCTATTCTTTTGTAGGGATTGTTAAAAGTCAGATTGCGTTGCTCCGAAATATTGTGTGTCAGTTTAGAAATGATCAGAATAAGTAAAGAGAACACTGTCTCATTACGTTCAGTTTTACACAGCTGTTTCAGTATATAATAACGTAGAAGTTTACCAGCACAGTCTTTCTTTACATTCAGAGGGGAATTTTCACATGGAGAGGTTTGCGCGACCTTGTTGCGATGATGACAGAGGTCTTACCCAACGGCTCGCCGTGCTTTTGTTCACTGCCAGGTCTCCGTAGGCATTTTGCAAGCGCCTACGAATATCTGCGATCCTCTGGTTTTCCGCCAAAAGAAACCCACTGGTAGCTCTCAGGTTGGAACGTACTTCCGTTAAAGACGCCATTTGGACGGTTACGTACTGCGGTGCTGTCTACCGGAACTTCATGAAACTGTAGGGGCTGAAGCAAGGATACTACACAACGTCCGACAACGATTCGGCAGTTTTTTTCAAGCGAAACTGGCCGGGAAAAAATGTTTTGCATTACTTATAGAACGTCCCATTAATTGGTACTATTTTACGGGAAAACATTGTGTAGACGAATGAGTACCTTCATTTATAAAAAAAAAAACTGAAACTCCACTAATTTTTTTAACAGACCTCGTACTTTCCAGGACTGCCACTTGTGGAAGAAAGGCCATTTGTTAAGTACTTGAAATCCATTTCGTTGCCGTAACGCATTTATAGCCGGGCAGGCCGCCTCCAGCGTCACTCGAATGAAGCTACTTGTGTCGGAGCACCGGCTGTGGGACCGTTGACCCCTGGAACGAGGGGCAGTTGCTGCCCCTGCTAGAGGAGGGCCAGGAGGGAAGGCAATCACTCACTGTCTGCAGCCCAGTCGACGCACTCCCAGTGCCCGGAGGGAGGCGGGCGGGCCGGTAAACACCCGCAGGGTCTCGTGGGCCGGCTACACCGCCTGCAGTGGCTGCACGTTGCGCTGTTTGGAAGCGCCACCACACAAGTTACTACTCTCGTTCTTTCACTAGTTCAAAATGATCCATTTAGCTTGGTGCTACCTTCATTTATTTTCTCAAATGCAATAAAAGTGCAGTTAATCATTGTACAGTACTGGCCGTTAAAATTGCTACACCACGAAGATGACGTGCTACAGACACGAAATTTAACCGAGAGGAAGAAGATGCTGTGATATGCAAATGATTAGCTTTTCAGAGCATTCACACAAGGTTGGCGCCGGTGGCGACACCCACAACGTGCTGACATGAGGAAAGTTTCCAACCGATTTCTCATACACAAACAGTAGTTGACCGGCGTTGCCTGGTGAAACGTTGTTGTGATGACTCGTGTAAGGAGGAGAAATGCGTACCATCACGTTTCCGACTTTGATAAAGGTCGGATTGTAGCCTATCGCAATTGCGGTTTATCGTATCGCGAAATTGCTGCTCGCGTTGGTCGTGATCCAATGACTGTTAGCGGAATATGGAATCGATGGGTTCAGGAGGGTAATACGGAACGCCGTGCTGGATCCCAACGGCATCGTATCACTAGCAGTCGAGATGACAGGCATCTTATCCGCATGGCTGTAACGGATCGTGCAGCCACGTCTCGATCCCTGAGTCAACAGATGGGGACGTTTGCAAGACAACAACCATCTGCACGAACAGTTCGACGACGTTTGCAGCAGCACGGACTACTGTATCAGCTCAGAGACCATGGCTGCGGTTACCCTTGACGCTGCGTCACAGACACGAGCGCCTGCTATGGTGTACTCAACGACGGACCTGGATGCACGAATGGCAAAACGTCATTTTTTCGGTTGAATCCAGATTCTGTTTACAGCATCATGATGGTCTCATCCATGTTTGGCGACATCGCGGTGAACGCTCATTGGGAGTGTGTATTCGTAATCGCCATACTGGCTTATCACCCCGCGTGATGGTATGGGGTGCCATTGGTTACACGTCTCGGTCATCTCTTGTTCGCATTGACGGCACTTTGAACAGTGGATGTTACATTTCAGATGTGTTACGACCCGCTGCTCTACCCTCCATTCGATCCCTGCAAAACCCTACATTTCAGCAGGATAATGCACGACCGCATGTTGCAGGTCCTGTACGGGCCTTTCTGGATACAGAAAATGTTCGACTGCTGCTCTGGCCAGCACATTCTCCAGATCTCTCATCAACTGAAAACGTCTGCTCAATGGTGGCCGAGCAACTGGCTCGTCACAATACGCCAGTCACTACTCTTGATGAACTGTGGTATCGTGTTGAAGGTGCATAGACAGCTGTACCTGTACACTTCACCCAAGCTCTCTCTGACTCAATGCCTAGGCGTATCAGGGCCGTTATTACGGCCAGAGGTGGTTGTTCTGGGTACTGATTTGTCAGGATCTATGCACACAAATTGCGTGAGACTGTAATCACATGTCAGTTCTAGTATAATATATTTGCCCAATGAATACCCGTTTATCATCTGCATTTATTCTTGGTGTAGCAGTTTTAATGACCAGTAGTGTATTTGTATACCTAGCAGTATACTGATGTGAGGGAAGTCATGGGATAGCGATATGCACATTTGCTGAAGGTGGTAGTTAGCGTAAACAAGGTATAAAAGAGCAGCGTGTTGGCGGAACTGTCTTTTGTACTCAGGTGATTCATGTGAAAAGGTTTCCCGGATGATTATGACCGCACAAGGGGAGTTAACAGACTTTGAACTCGAAGTGGTAGTCGTGGCTAAATGCATGGGACATTCCAGTTCGGAAATCGTTAGGGAATTTAATATTCTGAGATCCGCAGTGTCAAGAATGGGTCAGAATGCCAAAATTCAGGCATTGTCTCTCACCGCGGGCAAAGCTGCGTCGGACGATCTTCACTTAACGACCGAGAGCAGCAGCGTTTTCGTAGATTTGTCGGTGCTAATAGACAAGCAACAGTGCGTGAAATAACCGGAGAAATTAATGTGGGACGTACAAAGAACGTATCCGCTAGGGCTGTGGCAGCGGACGAACGACGGGAGTTCCCTTGCTAGCATCACGACATCGCCTGCAGTGCCTCCCCTGGGTTTCGTGACCATGTCGGTTGGACCCTAGAAAACTGGAAGTCCGTGACCTGGTCAGATGGGTTCGGATTTCAGTTAGTAGGAGCTGATGCTTGGGCGCGAGTGTGGCGCAGACCACGCGAAGCCACGGGCCAAAGTTGTGTCCAAGTTGGTGGTGCTCCCATAATGGTGTGGGCTGTGTTTACATGGAATGGTCTGGTTCCTCTGGTTCAGTTGACCTTATCATTGCCTGGCGTGGTTATTTTCGTCTAATTGGAGACCATTTGCAGCTATGCATGGTTTTTAAGTCCCCAAAAACCAATTGAATTTTTATGGATGGCAGTGACCCATGTCACTGGACCAGAGCTGTTCACAGTTGGTTTGAAGACTATTCTGGACAATTTTAGCGAATAGTTTGGCCACCCACATCGCCTGGCATAGATCAGCACAGAAACCTGCACCGCAGCACTTTCGCAACTATAGAGGGCAATAGAGGCGGCATGGCTCAATATTTCTGCAGAGGACTTTTAGCGACTTCTTGAGTCCATGCCACTTTGAGTTAGTGCAGCACGCCGGGAAAAAGGAGGTCCGACACGATAGTGGAAGTATCTCATGACTTTTGCCACCTTAGTGTGTATCAGCTCTCCTGTGAAAAAACCTGAGTGACCTTGGTGTAGGCAAAGAAAAAGCTGCAACTGACCCCATTGTCCCAGCTGAAGAACTGAACCGATACTTCGCTTCACCTCCAACCACAACTGAACCAAAAACTAAACAGAGACTAATTGATTACTTCATGGAGGTAAACCACTGTAGTCAAGAAAAATTCTATCGAAACCATGTTACTGGCAATACCGTCAAAGAAGCCATCATGCATATCAGGTCGCCATCTACTTAACACAGTAGCATAACAGTCCAAATGATGAAGCTTATTATTGACACAGCACTGGCCGCTGTTAGAGATATCTTCAAATACTCCTTAACCATGAATGTTTCGCATGAGGCGTGGAAACAATGACTACGTAAGCCACTACCTAAAAAGGACGTTGCCGCACCAACCTCCCATTACCAACCTATTTGCATTCTTCCTGCACTGTCCAAGGTGTTAGAATATATACCCCACGATTAGCTAAGAAACTTCATAACTACAAACAACCTACTACACGAATACCAATCAGGTCTCCCGAAACATTGCAGCACATTTCCTGCCTTAATAAAGCTAACAGATCACCTGAAGCTTGAAATGGACACACATAAGACGATTATCATGTGCTTCTTAGAATTCAGGAAAGTCTTCGACACGACTTCAACATTTTACTTGGCGAATATAGCATCCTAAATTTCTCGCCTAGTGCAGTACAAAGGTTTCGCTCACACTTGACGCCTCGCCAACAGTGCCTCATATCTGGCACTATAAAGTCACAATGGAGGCGGGTAGTATCAGGCGTCCTCCAGGGTTCGGTATTAGGTCCTACGCTCTTTCTATTGTACGCCAATGATGTTGTACTGCAAATATCACATTTACGCTGATGACTTTCAATTGTTTCTAAGGGAAAAACCAATAAACCTGAAGACAACTGTCGAGAATCTCGATACCGTGCTGTGTACACTATCAGAATGGGCGCAGGGTATAGGATTACAGCTCGACGCATCCAAAACCCAAGCGGTACTTGTTGGCTCATTAGCTCTAAATTTCGGGAGTCCTACCGTCTTTAACCCTAAATGGGACAAATATCAACTTCTATACTTCAGCAAACATTCTATGAGTAATGACATATGAAAATCTAAACTGGTCTAAGCACTTAACTGCGATGTGCAAGAAGGCATCGGCATGTCTTCACGCCCAATAAAAAATATAAAAAGTTCTGTCTCTTGACTTGAAAAAAAAAAGATCCTGTAAAAACATTTATGTTTCCCGTTACTGATTACAGAGATGTTATTTTGCAAGGCCTTTATGAGGGAATCTCACGGCGTCTGGAACTGGTTATGAATTCTTGTTTTGTTGTGTGATATTGGACTCCTTGGTTACATTTCACCATTATATGCGTAACTTTCCTGGCTGCGTGCAGACAAGCGCTGAGATTTCCGTGCCCTGTCTTCTCTGCTGTCTTTCCAACGTACAGTGTCCACCATGTCTCCCCTCGATCGTAACGCTCTTGTCTGAACGACATGACAGAAACATTCGTTCCCATCAGAGCAAAATCCTGTCTGTCCCACTCCATTGTTTAGACACTTTCCCGAAGTCCTTCTCAGCAGCAGGAACCCGACTCTGGAATAAGGTCCCGCATTTTATTAGACAACTGAGTAACATCTCCAGCTTCAGAATACAGTTGACGACATATCTACTAAATCAACAATAGTGACTGCCATTGGCATTGCACACAGACTTTGGGATTGATTTGGAGGAATAGAGCAAACAGTGAGGTCATCGATCTCATCGGATTAGGGAAGGAAGTCGGCCGTGCCCTGTCAAAGGAACCATCCCGGCATTTGCCTGAAGCGCTTTAGGGAAATCACGGAAAATCTACCATCAGGATGGCCGGACGCGGATTGAACCGTCGTCCTCCCGAATGCGAGTCCAGTGTGCTAACCACTGCACCATCTCGCTCGGTGCCTACCCTTGTACATCCTTGTTTCGACCCAGATCTTCCTCATTTCCCAGTATTCTTAGCTGGTGCTATCTCGTTAAATTCTCGTTTCCCCTCTTTTTTGTACAACTACAAAACCTTTTTATATCTGCAACTATCATTGCTGTTATTGTGGACATTACTATTATCTTTATTATTAGCGTTACTATTACACTGTTGATAGCAGTACCTGCAGTAGTATTAGTATCTTTTTAGTTCGTAGTCAGTATTATTTAGCTACTTTGCTACTTGAGACAATCAAAATATTTTGCACTATTTGTCATACTGAAATTGTTATTTCTTAGGACATTATAACGCAAAATAGGTACTGCAGATGCGAAACTGTGGTCCGATAATAGAGAGTCACGTTAAATAAATAAATATATAACGTTTCTATAGCATCTAACTGATTATAAGTTCACTGGCTGCCAAAAAAAGTGAAGCACTTGCAAGGGGAGCAGAAAACGAAAAAAAAAAAAAAAACACAGGGTTTGAGAAGACGAGTAACGTTACTGCTGTGAGTGTATCACCGAGTCAAATTTACAAAGAACTTGGCAGTATGGTCCCACATTTCAGTAGGGCGTTGCACTCCCTCTGGTCCGGATGTGTGCACTGATGCACTCTGGAAGAGTGTCATAAATCCATTTAGCCCTTTCCTGAGGCAAGCACCTGTAATTGGTCCTTGATATCCTGGATATTGCTACTAAGACAGAGCTGATGTCCGAACTTGTCTCACATGTGTTCTATGACGGACAGACCTGGGAATACAGGTGGCTAAGGGAGAACCTCAACACTGTGCAGGCAGTTGATAGAAGCACGTATCATGTGTGGGCGACCGTTGTCCTGCTGAATAGTGCCTGTGGCGCGAGAGGTAACACACGAGGACGCAAAATGGGCGTGACCTGGCGAGATGTGAAGTCATACCCAATGGTTCCCCACACCATGGGGTCAGGAGTAATATCGCTGAGCCTCTCCAAAACACTGGAAGAAAGGAACTTTTCTCCAGCATGCCGCTACACTCGCCGACGATGATTATCTAGGTTTGTGCAGAACCGCGATTCATCGCTGATCACAGTACGACGCCATTCTTTATCACTCCATTCTTCCCGGTTAGGGCAACCGTTTATGTTGATATGTCAACAGGGACCCGAGCATGGGATGGCAGTTCCCTGGTACGACTGCTCCTCTGCTCTCCGGCCAAAGGTGCAGTATGACACGGAAGTGCATTACTTCTTCTCGGGTGGCTGGCGCTGTCGGACAGGTGTCGCGATGTCCTTAGTGCAAAATGCGGCGACCCTCCCTTGCTGTGGTCAGATCTGGTAGACTGGAACCTAGACGACGAGTGTGGCCGCTATAGGCGTGCCCATGCAGTCCAACATAGGGCCACTGTCACCCCCGAATGCCCTACGAGTCCGGATTCAGCAAGATTCGATTAGCCGGTCTAATGTAGACCCAGATTGAGGTTCCTTTCAACTCTGTCAGGTCCTGCCATCTCACACGAGTACCCAGACCCCTGTGATGCAGAGGTAGCAACGCTAGCCACTTTTTTTCCCATTTTGTTCGTCATTGTTCCTTGTATTTGATCGTAGCGGACGTCACAAGACATCCGTTCAAGTTCGTTGTTCATCTCTTCACTCAGTTTCGCTTATTACTGACCGAACACGCTGAGCTACCATGCCGGCATCACTAGACCACGAGCTGAGAACACACTTACCGATGATGTGTTTGTATATCAGGTTACATTAACAACTATGTCTTAAGGCTGCTTCCCGACAAAATTCTAGTCACTGAATTTGTCCTTGACACTGTCATGATAACAGAAAATTGTGTGAATACAACCGACTGTGATGTGTGCGTCTCAGTGTTTTTCTATAAAAATATTACAGTATTTGTAAATATTTCAATGTTTTATTAAACCACTACGGCACATTTCAAAATGTTACAGGTGTTCCTAACACTTCATACGCTAACAAATCAGAATGATGGGATATTAAGGCGGTATGACGACATCTGCAATACTATTCTTTTGTCAGGTGTAACTGTAAGTTTGAAGTGCAAGAGGCAAGCCTATGGGATCGATGTAGTGCGTGGAAATTTATTTAAATTTCACGCTTTTAATTTTCATTTTGAACGAAATTAATCAACCTATAATATCGGTTCGTCTTATTTGTCCATAAACTGAATACATTTATTTGTTTATAATATTTTGGTAATGCAATTTCTCATACTCTATTATTCGTTGAATTAAGAAATATTGTAAAGTTTTGAAAGAAATAAAATTTTTCATAAAAACAGTAGTATGATAGAAAATATAAAATGTATATTATTTTGGCGATATGGCATACACCGTAATTTTTACAAAACTGTTTCAAAATAGAGTGCAATAATACAGTGTATAATTATTTTTATTTTTATACGTTTTACCAATTTAAAGAGGCGTGTTTTCTTTGTAACTATTCACTCGTGTATGCAGAAAACTATGCACAAAAATTAATTTGACGAATTGCCGGTTCTAGAATAGTCTAGAACTTCATGTTGTAATATATCGCTTGTCATACGGGCCGAAAGTACTTAGTCTTTGTCATTGACTGGAGTGGTACAGTCTTTGCCTACACACGAAATTGTAAGTCAGTCTTCGTGCTGCACACAGAATGTGCACCAAGTACGACTTTTTATGTTGGCAGCAGTAATTTGTATTGAAAATGCTTTCGGAATGTTTTACAAAGTTGATTCATGACCGCGATTATTATGAAAACTGTATTTGCTCCAAAGAAGACTTTCTTTAGCTATGTGCAGACAACTGATCGATATTGTTTGCCATGCCTGGATGGGAAGTGAAAATGCGAGTAAGTATCTTCACTAACGTTCGCGAAAGCTGGAACTTCGCGTCATTCCATAGACAAGAAGACGTTTGGAGCCAAAAATAGACTCACGAAATAAGATAGGTATTAAAATTTTTGCTCATTGCGACGCCCAATTTAGAGCTGTTTTTTAACCTTGCTGTTCTCGTACTTCATAAGTATGCACTTACTTAGCTATATAATTTGGTCAAAAGTGCAATAAAATATCATCGAATTTCATAATAATGTCTGAGCAGCAGTGACAGAATACCCACGAAAATAACGCATTTTTTCAAAAACGTGAGCAGTTTTGTTTACAAATGTGCGAGTCATATTGTATATGCTGTGAACCAAATTACTCGCAGTTATGCATTGGTAACCTTTTTTTCTGTCATTTCTACTGAAACTTCTATACGTGTTTTCCGTGTTAACTAATCGCAGTCAAGTATCAACACAAAAATACTAATTTTACGAGCAACAAAATTCTTTGACGTTAGCTGCTTTATATTGGGTTGGTGCATATGTATGTAGCTTTTTCCGTAAGTTTAATAAACAGAACAGATACACTTAACAGACACCTTAGTCATCAATAAAATTATTCTCCTTCACTGTTTCCAACAATCTGCCAACGCTGGGGTAACTTTTCGATTCCGCGACCTTGGAAATCACGTGGTTTTGAATCGAAGAACTCGGTGAGCCACGTTGGGAGCGCATTTTCATCCGGAAACGAAGTTCCTTGATGGTTGTTCGGTAGAGAGCAGAAGAGGTGAAAATCTAAAGGCGCTAGATCAGGTGAATAAGATGGGTGCTGAATAACTTCACAACACAACTCCTGTATAGTGCAGGCATTATTGTGGAATAGCATTACTTCACGTAGTCTTCCTGGTCGTTGTTCTTGGAATGCTTCTGCAAGACGTCTCATTTGTTGACAGTAAATATCAGCAGTCATGGCTACACCTCGGGGAAGCAATTCGTAGCACACCACACCGTCGCTGTTTCACCAGATGCATAACATTATCTTTTATGGATGCGCGCAGGACTTCGTACGGGGAATTGCTGCTTTGTTTGGGCTCAACCATTCCTTTCTTTGTCCTTATGTTAAGAAAAGGACGCCATTTCTCGTCAAGAATAAGAAATAGGATGGGAAGGGTCGGTGTTGATGACGAGCAAGCAGAGATGGTCATATGGCCAAAAGCCGATTTTTGTAATTTTGGCTTGGAGCATACTGTACGCATATACCCGATTTTTGAGTCTTTCCGATTGCATGGAAATGTCGCACGATGCTAGAACGATCACAGTGCATCAAATCTGTCGGTTCTCGAGTACACTGACGTGGATCATTGAGGATTAATGCGTTTAAACTATGTTCTTCAATCCCCAAATGTCTTCTTGAACATGGAGAGTCACAAATGTCAAAACAATCCCCCTTAAAACGAAAAAGAAACGCTTTTGTTGCCGTACTCTGTCCAGTTGCATTTTCTCGATACATGATGCAAATGTTTATGGCCGCCTCTGCTGCTTTGACTCCGCTACTGAACTCACACAGGAGAATACGTTGGAAATGTTCCGATTTCTCCACTTGGCGCTCCATTTTGAGGAGTCCACAGTTCCACTCACCATCTGCAAAATGACAATATGCAAACTCAAACACCAACTGCAAATCAAAAATGACAATCGATAGCCGGCCAGAGTGGCCGAGCGGTTCTAGGCGCTACAGTCTGGAATCACGCGACCGCTAGGTCGCAGGCTCGAATCCCGCCTCGGGCATGGATGTGTGGGATATCCTTAGGTTAGTTAGGTTTAAGTAGTTCTAAGTTCTAGGGGACTGATGACCTCAGCAGTTAAGTCCCATAGTGCTCAAAGCCATTTGAATGTTTGAAAATCGATAAATAAACCCATAGCAACCGGAATACCAACATGCAAAATATAAACGCCACGGACTATGCACCAACCTAATATTACGATTGTTCGGTTTTGCCTTCTAAGAGGTGTTGATAAAACCACTCGTCAGCCAAAAGTTACATAACTTGGAAAAACGTTTTAAAATACATAGAAATAGATGATAATGAATGACGGTTTTTTAAAAGAACAGATTGGTCGACAAAACTGCAGGTTTTTAAGAATTTTTAAATGATTTTATATTATAGTTAAAATGTAATCAGCGATAGTAATGTGAATGACTCTGTGTTGTAATGGTGGTGGTTGTAATATGTGAAAGTTGCCATGGTCGTGGTGGAAGGTGGAATGTGAGTACGACTAAGTATGTTGGAGGAAGGAGGAGGAAAAAAACTGGAAGAATGGTGTGAGGTAGAGTGTTGTGAGTGGGGATAGAAAGAAGGGTGTAACCTCGGCACGGGTTTAATCGATGGGGAGTGGGAGTTGTTTGAAATTACGGAAGGAGAAAAGGTGCATGGAAAATGGAGTGTGGATGTAGTGGTACAGCAGAGTACATGGGTCAGTGATTTTAACCAACGTGGTTGGGAGTGTCAGCGATTTTAATTGTGGTAATTAATTTTGAAGAAACAGTCACGATCGCCGGTTTCGGCACTTGGAGTAGGCCATCTTGCACCATTTGCTGGAGCTGGCGACACGCTGAGCAGCTGCGTGTTGTCAAGACGATAGCCCGGGTTAGCGATTAGTGGGTGAGAAATTAGGCGCTGGGTCTGGATTTTGTGATTAATGCATGGCATCCGAAGGTGCTCTAGAGGTGAAGATGTGGGAAGTTGTCGAGATGGTGCAGGATGTGAGTTGGGGAAGGTAGGCGGATGCAGAAGGCGAGGCGGAGGGCGTGTCTTTCCAGGATTTCGAGGAGATGGAGACCCAGGCAAAGCTTATGTGTTATTCATTTATTTAACCAGATCTGAATAGGGCCAACAGGCCCTCTCTTACACTGGACCAATGTTTCGCACATGGCGTATCTTCTTTACGCAGTAGTTTCCTAAGAAATAACAATTTTAATGTGACAGATATTATTAAAATGATTTTGGTGTCTGAAGTGGCAGTATGAGTAAATTATACTGACTATGAACTAACAAAGTTAATAGTAGCAGTACTTGTACTACCGTTGCAGCTGCCACTGATAGTGATACTAGTAATAATAATAATAATAATAATAATAATAACAGTAGTGACAGTGACAACAATAATGACAGTGGCAGATACAAAAATGAATTTATACAGGGAGTTCCTGTAAGAGCGTGCAAAAATTTAACAGGACATGGACGATGCTCCACTGAACAATTTGAGGCAGGGAACCTGGGGTCGGAGAAGGCAGCTTAAGGAGATAATTACTGTGTATTTTTTTACTTACGTTAGTTAGTTACAGTTAACTGCAAATACCATGCTTCACACAATGAACGTACCATTTGTTCTGTATCTTACAGAATGTGGTGCAAACTAACAGCCATCAATCTCAATGCAAGCATGACATCGGCGAACTGGATTCTGTCGCACCCTGACGAATATCCCTGGTGTGTTTCGAATCACATCACAGGCAGCCACAATTTGGCAACTAATTCCATCTCCATAGCCACTGGCGGGGTGGGGGGGGGGGGAGGGGGTGGTTGGTTGGTGTGGGGAAGGAGACCAGACAGCGTGGTCATTGGTCTCATCGGATTAGGGAAGGATTGGGAAGGAAGTCGGCCGTGCCCTTTCAGAGGAACCATCCCGGCATTTGCCTGGAGTGATTTAGGGAAATCACGGAAAACCTAAATCAGGATGGCCGGACGCGGGATTGAACCGTCGTCCTCCCGAATGCGAGTCCAGTGTCTAACCACTGCGCCACGAGGGAGGGGGAATTCAGGTCAGGTGACCTCGCAGGCCATGGAATAGGACCTCCTCTTCCAATACAGCGACCAGGAAATATAGCATTGAGATGGTTACAGATATCCACGCTGAAGTGAGGCGATGCACCATCGTGTTGCATCCTCATCCTCTCATGAACAGCCGATGCTACGTTCTCCAAAAATCAGACAGAACGTTTTGCACGAACGTCAAGTGCAAGTGGCCATTCAGAGGGCCAGGTAGAAGGTATGGTCCAATGAGATTGTCCTTCTTGTTTCGTTGCGGGAAATAAAGAATGTAAATGTGAATAAACAGCACAGTACGAGTTAACTTGTACGCATGTTACTTGTACATAAGCTGGGGAAACAGCAACGCTAGACAAAGCGGTAGAAAAGTCTCCTTCCACATCTCCTTAAGCTGGCTTCTCCGACCCCAGGATCCCTATCTCAAACTGTTCAGTGGAGCATCGTCCATGTCCTGTTAAATTTTTGCGCACTGTTACGGAAACACACTATAACTACAGAAAATGGACGTTTTCTAATACAGCCAGTTATGAGGAAGGGAGTTTAAGGAGTCTATACCAGGTAAGAACATTGGGAAAAGAGGAAGTAATCATTATATCTTAGCTTTCTATCGGGGGTTAGTCCTAATTATTTTACTGTGTTACTGGCAGGGATGGGTGGTTTTAGATGGAGAGATTAGGATTACCATATTCTGAAACCCCAAAATGAGGATAATCTCAATAGGATTAATCAACACGCTTTTAGAATGGTTCTATTCCTAATGTTGATAAGAGGGCAGAATAAGGTATACATTGCTAACATCATATCATATACGGTAGGGCTAGAATGTTTTCTTTTGATTTTAAATTAAAAAGTGTGATTGGTGTATCTCTTATCTGTAGTGTGCCTTACACTCCTGGAAATGGAAAAAAGAACACATTGACACCGGTGTGTCAGACCCACCATACTTGCTCCGGACACTACGAGAGGGCTGTACAAGCAATGATCACACGCACGGCACAGCGGACACACCAGGAACCGCGGTGTTGGCCGTCGAATGGCGCTAGCTGCGCAGCATTTGTACACCGTCGCCGTCAGTGTCAGCCAGTTTGCCGTGGCATACGGAGCTCCATCGCAGTCTTTAACACTGGTAGCATGCCGCGACAGCGTGGACGTGAACCGTATGTGCAGTTGACGGGCTTTGAGCGAGGGCGTATAGTGGGCATGCGGGAGGCCGGGTGGACGTACCGCCGAATTGCTCAACACGTGGGGCGTGAGGTCTCCACAGTACATCGATGTTGTCGCCAGTGGTCGGCGGAAGGTCCGCGTGCCCGTCGACCTGGGACCGGACCGCAGCGACGCACGGATGCACGCCAAGACCGTAGGATCCTACGCAGTGCCGTAGGGGACTGCACCGCCACTTCCCAGCAAATTAGGGACACTGTTGCTCCTGGGGTATCGGCGAGGACCTTTCGCAACCGTCTCCATGAAGCTGGGCTACGGTCCCGAACACTGTTAGGCCGTCTTCCGCTCACGCCCCAACATCGTGCAGCCCGCCTCCAGTGGTGTCGCGACAGGCGTGAATGGAGGGACGAATGGAGAAGTGTCGTCTTCAGCGATGAGAGTCGCTTCTGCCTTGGTGCCAATGATGGTCGTATGCGTGTTTGGCGCCGTGCAGGTGAGCGCCACAATCAGGACTGCATACGACCGAGGCACACAGGGCCGACACCCGGCATCATGGTGTGGGGAGCGATCTCCTACACTGGCCGTACACCACTGGTGATCGTCGAGGGAACACTGAATAGTGCACGGTAATCCAAACCGTCATCGAACCCATCGTTCTACCATTCCTAGACCGGCAAGGGAACTTGCTGTTCCAACAGGACAATGCACGTCTGCATGTATCCCGTGCCACCCAACGTGCTCTAGAAGGTGTAAGTCAACTACCCTGGCCAGCAAGATCTCCGGATCTGTCCCCCATTGAGCATGTTTGGGACTGGATGAAGCGTCGTCTCACGCGGTCTGCACGTCCAGCACGAACGCTGGTCCAACTGAGGCGCCAGGTGGAAATGGCATGGCAAGCCGTTCCACACGACTACATCCAGCATCTCTACGATCGTCTCCATGGGAGAATAGCAGCCTGCATTGCTGCGAAAGGTGGATATACACTGTACTAGTGCCGACATTGTGCATGCTCTGTTGCCTGTGTCTATGTGCCTGTGGTTCTGTCAGTGTGATCATGTGATGTATCTGACCCCAGGAATGTGTCAATAAAGTTTCCCCTTCCTGGGACAATGAATTCACGGTGTTCTTATTTCAATTTCCAGGAGTGTATATGATTGGTTCAAGGTTGCACTGTCCCGTTTCTATTTTGCACTGAACTGAAACTTTATTAAAACTACCTTCTGTTGACACAAATATTTAAAAGAAGTTGTTGCAATTCAAATGTCTAAAATTAAATTTTATCAAATGGAACTACATGGTTCGAGAGGCCTTCTCAAGTCTCAAACATGTTTGGTGTATACGAGGTGCGACAATAAAGTAATGAGTCTGATTTTCTTTGCAAGATGTGGTAACTCTGCAGGCTTGCGTAGGCACAATATCTTTGACCTTGGTCTATAAGCTGCTTCTAGTCGAAGCCGCACATCGATGCAACTGCTCAGTCGTGAGTTGTGCTGTAATAAGTTAACACGTGTTTGTGTCTCTCATCACGGAAATGGAACCGCATAATATTGCGCAATGGTATGCCATTTCTTTTTCCGTTAAATTAGATGAAAACGCGACGAAAACTTATGGTAAGCTTAAGAAGGCTTTTGGAGAGGAGGTTATGTCAAGAGCTCAAGTTTTTCGTTGGCATAACATGTTTAGTGAAGGCAGAACGAATGTTGAAGATGAAGACTGCAGTGGACGACCATCAACCTCACGGACGGATGTCAACTTGGCCAGGATATATGAACTCGTATGATCTGATCGAAGATTATCCATGAAAATGATTGCAGAAGAACTCAACATCACTCGAGAAACGGTTTGTATAATAAGAACTGAAGATCTTGGTAGGAGAAAGATTTGTGCAAAAATGGTCCCCAAAAATCTCACAAACAACAGCGAGAAACACGGAAAATTGTGACAGTCGATCTGTTAGAGCAAACGGAAATCAATCCAGAATTGTTGGGCAGTGTTATCACTGGTGATGAAAGCTGGTTTTTTCAATACAATCCAGAGACAAAAAAGTTCGCAGTGGTGCTCAAAGGGATCACCCAGACCGAAAAAAGCTCACATGTCGAAGTCAAAAGTGAAATGCATGCATGTGTACTTCTTTGATTCCCAGGGAATTGTTCATAAAGAGTGGGTGCCTCCTGGACAAACAGTTAACCAATATTACTACAAAGAAATTTTAGGAAGACTTCGTAAAAGAGTTCTTTGTGTCCGTGCCACCATTGCTGATAATTGGATTCTGCATCACGATAATGCGCCATCCCATACTGCTCTGTCAGTAGAGCAATTTTTAACCTCAAAACAAATTTCAGTACTACCACAGCCACCTTATTTACCAGATATCGCTCCGTGCGACTTTTTTCTATTTCCAAGACTCAAAACGGCAGTCAGGGGAGACCATTTTCAAACAACACAAGATGTCCAAAAAGCTGTGACGAGGGTCTTGGAGGAATTACAGAAAATGAGTTCCAGAAATGTTACCATCAATAGCAGAAGCGCTGGAAAAAGTGTGTGCAATCAGAAGGGACCTACTTTGAAGGAGACAACACTAAACTTGACTAAAACGGTAAGCAACTTTTTTTTCACATCAGTCTCATTACTTTATTGTCGCACCTCGTATATGGAGACTGAAACGGCGAATGAAAATTTGCGCCGAGGTCAGTATTCGAACCTGGGTTTTCTGCTCACTAGGCAGATGTGCTAAGCACAGTGTTACATTGATTTTGCACGACTGGATGTACTACCTTAGCACGTCTCCCTCTTCGATCCAAATTTCCATTCACACCTCTGCCCACTTGGTGTTCCCCCTAAACTCGAACGGCATTGCAGAAGCTCGCCAACTGTATTGAAATGGCACCTCATCATTGAAAGAAATGGGGAATCCTACCTGAATTCCAGAATTAGGTGCTTTAAGTGTGCTGAGTGGTGAATGGGAATTTGAACAGGAGCGAAGCGTGCCAGGGTAGTCTGTCCAGCCACTGCACTAGGGAGGTGTAGTGGTTAGCGAATGTGCCTAGTGAGCAGGGGACTTGGGTTCGAGTCCCACCCTTGGTACAAATTTTCATTTATCGCTTCAGTCTGCATGTATACATCGTAGATGTTTGAGACTTGAAAAGGTCTGTGGAACCGTATGATTTCCTTTGATTAAAGCACCTATGCCAGAGGTACAGGCAGGATCCCCCGCTTCATTCGATACCGAGATTCTATTCCAATACAGCTGCAAAGCCTCTGCAGTGCTGTTCGAATCTAGGAATTAAGCGATTTGTCTGCAGCTTCACAGTATTAACAACAATCTCTCAACACAGTCGATGTGGGCTGGCACTGCAAACAGGAACTGCGCAAAAAAATAAAGTGTAATGTGAAAACCGGAGGGAGGGGAAGTATCACAGCCAAGGAACATAGACATTTCAGCTTTCTCTAGGCTAAAAAGATCGAATCGATATTCTCAGTTTTACTAGCGTAAAAGATAAATCGTAAGCGAAAACAAGTGATGTAATTCAATAACTGAAGTAAAAGGTATATAAGATGTTGACGATACGAGATGAAAACAGAAATAAGATCTTAATTCTCAAAACAGAAAACGTAAAAATGTATGCGCACGCTACATTAAACATCAGCAAAAAGAACTAGTACTGCATCTTCGTGAATATAGAGCGGCAAGTCATTAATATACTGGGGGACCGCAACTTATGTTACAATTTCAAAAAGCTTTAGAAAGGAAACCACTGCTCACAATGACGTCAAATTTGAACAGTATGTTATAGCTTGAGGGGGAAACGTCAGGGGAGAAAAACGATGCATTTTGTTGTAAGCGTCTTCATTGTACGTGTAATTCGTTGAAATTTGACATTTTCTGTTTTCTATTTCATAATGTACTTTGGACTTTCCTGGACATTTTGTTGTGTAATGTATTAAAAACAGAAAATTGTGAGACCTAATAATATTTTGAATGTTGGTGTGTGACTGTCAAATTTCGTGGCTACGCATATACTGCTACAGTTGAGCAGTCATATCTTGGGAACTATACAGTCTAGAGGGCTGTGAATTGCTTTGTTTTGTGCCCAATGCTACGTGTCAGAAGTTGGCATTACGAATAAACAAATCAGTCCTTTGTTTCTGATACTAGTTTTTTTGAAAGTAGTGTGATTATCGGCTATTTTTGTAGTAAGCTAACAAGCTAACATCTATTCCATTTTATACGTAAATCATGGGAAGACCATTAGAGATAACTATGACAATTTAGAGAAGATGAAAAGAACTGTGTGAAGCACATTCTTTCATCAAGTATCAGCAGATGAAGAGCTATGCCATGCTTTGTGTCCACCTCCAAATACTTGGTGTAAATGTAGGCAAGCTGAATTTTCTGACACCCTGCATGAATTTACACATAAACATTCTTTTGCTTTGGCTGTAATGGAGGCAATCAAACCTATTTACAGAGATTTGGCAAATCCTGAGCTACTAAAGAAGTGTTTACATGGGAAGACCCAGAATGTGAAGGAGTACTTCAGTAAAGTTGTGTGGTGCCGTGTGCCTAAAAATGTATTTGTTGGCCTTATGACTCTAAAGTTAGCAGTGTCTGATGCTGTAATAACTTTTAATGGCGGGAACTATAAAAGTCTTAAGGTTCTCGAGAAGTTAGGGGTAAGATTTGGACAGAACACAGCTAAAGGACTACGGGAACTGGATGAGCTTCGAGTACGTGAAGCAGAGTTAGCTGCTCAGCAAATGATAAAAGAAGCAAGAAAGAAAAGGAGACAAGCACTCGGCTGTTCTGGCACTGAAGAAGACACAGACTATGCGCCAGGGCAATTCTAGTGCATAAAAGACGCAGAAATGTAAGTCTGTATAAGAATTTGTAATAAAAAAGTTTTAAACCATAATATCTCTGAAATACATTATTTGCAATAAGTGACCCGTTTTCTAAAGAATTACTGATGGCAGAGAAATGAAATTTTCACAGCATGCCAAGTGATAGATTCAACACATATGGAACTAGAATAACGAAAATATCCTAAGCTGTTTGGTTTTATGTTCATTTATTTATGCAATTCAGTCAAAAAAATTGAATGTTTGAAAAAAAAAAGGATAAGACGCCCCACAATACAATTTTAGTAATACTTCTAGTTCAGTCACTCTAGAAAGGTACAATCAATAATTATGGAAAATTATAAGTTGGCGTTATAACGTTGTTGCTTTATTTTGTGGTGTAAGCGGAACTGATAGACAATAAAAGCGGGTTAAAAGCTGTGAGCTGTCTGGGGAAGTTAATCTTGCATTACTGCACAACTGTTTCACCACATATCCAGTCTAGCTTACCAAATTCTCAACCAGACTAACATTAATTATAATCTTTTAATAGTCATACGACAACCGGTGATATATATATAAAAAAGAGAATTTAAATAAAAAGAAATAAATCAATTTATATTTGGAAATTTATTTTAACATTGATCATTGAAATTTCAGCATATTAAATTTGATTCATAACTAAACTGGTGCCTTATTTAGGATTGTGGAAAATGTGAGTTTGTAATCTTACGGAACACATCAAATATGGAGCCAAGATTGGGAGACTGCATACAACACTGCATTCATAAAATAACACACGAAGAACGTTGAAACATATGCAAGAGGAAATTAACCACAACCAACCGATTCAATTTTCACCCAAAGAAGTTACGTTCGTAGCACAATCCTGTCCGTCATGTAATAACCACACACTGGTATACTAAATTCATACTAACTCTCTGTGAAATCTTCCCAAAAAGAGTAGCTGAGGGCTTCTTTGATGATTACACCACATGCTTCACGTGGTCAACTTGGTTTACACAAAGCGTGTAACTCCACGATAATTTTGATAATTAAAATAAATTAGATCGAAAAGCAATTTACAAAAGAAAAACCTCGAACTGGTTACTAACGTCTTACTATTAACCTGATGGGTCAAACAATTGTATAAGCACGTGGTAGCGGTCTCACAAAGTACACCCCACGTGGGTTGAACATAAAGAAAAGTTGCTATATTGAAAAATATTGTCAAGACGAGATGTTATAATCTCACGCACACTCGCATTTAAGATTGATGATCTTAGTTGGAGTTACTGATCAACACGTGGTTCCACTTTACTCACAAAGTAGTGACAAAGCAACTACTGGAAAATATTCTGAACTTCACACTCGAAATACACTGCGTTGCAATTTAAGATAACATTAGATATTTTAGAGCTAAACCTGAAATAAAGGTGATTAAATTTTCAGTTAGGCTGAACTTAAGAAATCCATTGTCCTACGGACTTAGCAGACACGCTCTTAGCCGGAGATCTTACCACTTCAGACGCTCGCCACGGACAGACTGACCTCGTCCCTTCCTGAGGGTGGCTCACAAATCCAAACGGAAGTGGCCAGAGGGGCAGCTTCCTATACCAACATGACAAGGGACGGACAGGACCATACTAAGGATAGAAACCTCTTTGCTTTTAGAAAGCGTAGCTACCTGTTCCGACGTTGGTCCTACTGTTCTCTAGCAGACAGGCTTGTCTGCTACCATCAAGCATGCAACTAGAAATACATGTGCTCATTCATCCTCTCACACAGAAGGGAAGGGAGATGACAGTATCTTATCATATACGGTATATAAAAGAAAGCGGATGTAGGTTCCGTATGAGACTGTGTGACGTGAATTACATATAAACTGTGCTTTAAAGTGTAGTAGTGTGACTGATCGTTCTTGTTTATGTGTAAAAGTAACACGTTCCACTACTCAGTCTCCTCCCAGATAGTCAGAAGCACCACAGTAAATTTAGAATAGGAATTTATGCCGTAAATGACAACAGATTTAAGAAATTAACATGAAAGGAATCCAACAGAGACCTTTCAGCGTCTTAAAAAGTTTCCAAGATAATGTGTCACAAAATTCGATAATTGGCGGCATGGGACATAGAATGTCGCCCTAAGATAAACGGGGTAGGCTGCAAATGACAGGTGAATCGAAATACGGCGCCTATGGTTTGCGCTGAGCATTACCATCTGCACTGTTCAATGTGCATGACGACACAAATCCGGCAGTCAACAGTTGTGGCACCGTTAGTTAGGCAAGGCCACACCGCATCGGATAGTAAAAATCTGTTTTTAATTGTCCCAAAGCCAAAAACCGCATAAAACCGGAATGACATCGGTTGTTAATTGTCCTGGGGCCAAAAACCGGATAAAAAGCAAAACGACATCGGTTTCTAACTGCCTTGAGATTGTCACAAGACATGTTTAATATGCCGTCAACCGTTTTCTGCCACAAGCTGAAATCGCGAAACAACACGTTCCACAACAGATCAGGGCTCACGTTCAGAATAAGTTGCGCAGCGCGTGCCTTTAGTTATGCTACGTTGGTAATGGAGCACTGAACACAACATCTTTCAGATAAACTGACAGCCAGAAGTCACATGGATTGTCCATCAGGCGATGTGGACAGCCTGACTGTAGGGAAGCGATGGCCGATAATTCTTGCATTTCCGAAATGCTTCTGCAACATCCGCTTCACTGGCTGTGCAATGTGCGGAGGACCGCCATCTTGCATAAAAATGACCCTCCCCACACACCCACGCTGTTGAAGGATTGGAGTGATGTTGGTGACGGTATAGGTAAAAGGACCCGCAGGACTCATCTCCTCGAAAAAATCCGGCCCTGCAATAAACGATGCTGCCAACCTGCACCACACAGTCACCTCTGCAGAATGAAGTGGTACGGACTGATCGGCGTGCCGGTTTTCCGTTGGCCATATTCTGCAATTCTGCTTATTGACATGCCCTTGGCGCTGGAAATGAGCTTCGTCTGCCGACAGAATGTTCCGTGGCCACTCATTGTTCACGTGCATGCGAGCAAGAAATTCCAGTCAGTGCTACTGACAACATGACTCGTGTATATGATGTTTTTTTATATACAGGGTGGTCCATTGATCGTGACCGTGCCACATAGCTCACGAAATAAGCGTCAAACGAAAAAAACTACAAAGAACAGAACTTGTCTAGCTTGAAGGGGGTAACCAGACGGCGCTATGGTTGGCCCGCTAGATGGCACTGCCATAGGTCAAACGGATATCAGCTGCGTTTTTAGAAAATAGGAACCCCCATTTTTTATTACATATTCGTGTAGTACGTAAAGAAATATGAAAGTTTCAGTTGGACTACTTTTATCGCTTTGTGATAGATGCCGCTGTAATAGTCACAAACATATGGCTCACGATTTTAGACGAGTAGTAGGTAACAGGTAGGTTTTTTTAAATTAAAATACAGAACGTAGGTACGTTTGAACATTTTATTTTGGTTGTTCCAATGTGATACATGGACCTTTGTGAACTTATCATTTCTGAGAACGCATGCTGTTACTGCGTGATTACCTGTAAGTACCACATTAATGCAATAAATGCTCAAAATGATGTCCGTCAATCTCAATGCATTTGGCAATACGTGTAACGACATTCCTCTCAACAGCGAGTAGTTCGCCTTCCGTAATGTTCGCACAAGCATTGACCATGCGCTGACGCATGTTGTCAGGCGTTGTCGGTGGATCACGATAGCAAATATTCTTCAACTTTCCCCACAGAAAGAAATCCGGGGACGTCAGATCCTGTGAACGTGCAGGCCATGGTATGGTGTTTCGACGACCAATCCACTGTCATGAAATATGCTATTCAATACCGCTTCAACTGCACGCGAGCTATGTGCCGGAGATCCATCATGTTGGAAGTACATCGCCATTCTGTCATTCAGTGAAACATCTTGTAGTAACATCGGTAGAACATTACGTAGGAAATCAGCATACATTGCACCATTTAGATTGCCATCGATAACATGAGGGCCAATTATCCTTCCTCCCATAATGCAGCACCATACATTAACCCGCCAAGGTCGTTAATGTTCCACTTTTCGCAGCCATTGTCGGTTTTCCGTTGTCCAATAGTGCATATTATGCCGGTTTACGTTACCGCTGTTGGTGAATCACGCTTCGTCGCTAAATAGAACGCATGCAAAAAATCTGTCATCGTCCCGTAATTTCTCTTGTGCCCAGTGGCAGAACTGTACACGACGTTCAAAGTTGTCGCCATGCAATTCCTGGTGCATAGAAATACGGTACGTGTTCAGTCGATATTGATGTAACATTCCCAACACCGACGTTTTTGAGATTCCCGAATATCACCCAATTTGTCTGCTACTGATGTGCGGATTAGCCGCTACAGCAACTAAGACACCTACCTGGGCATCATCATTTGTTGCAGGTCGTAGTTGACGTTTCACATGTGGCTGAACACTTCCTGTTTCCTTAAATAACGTAACTATCCGGCGAACGGTCCGGACACTTGGATGATGTCGTCCAGGATACCGAGCAGCATACATAGCACACGCCCGTTGGGCAGTTTGGTCACAATAGCCATACATCAACACGATATCGACCTTTTCCATTTTAACACGGGTAATGTATCACGAAGCAAATACCGTCCGCACTGGCGGAATGTTACGTGATAACACGTACTTATACGTTTGTGAGTATTACAGCGCCATCTATCACAAACCGAAAAATGTGGTCCAACTTAAACATTCATATTTCTTTACGTACTACACGAATATGTAATAAAAATGGGGGTTCCTATTTTTTTAAAAATACGCAGTTGATATCCGTTTGACCTATGGTAGCGCCATCTAGCGGGCCAACCATAGCGCCATCTGGTTTCCCCCTTCAAGCTGGACGAGTTTCGTTCTTTGTAGTTTTTGCGTTTGATGCTTATTTTGTGAGATATTTGGCCCAGTCAGTATCAATGGACCACCCTGTATATTTGACGATGCTGGTGCTGATTCTGCATTTAACATTTGACGACGCCACTATGGCTGCAGTATATTAGGTCTTTGTTTTTATGAAACAGATTTGATGGTGGTCATTATAGACCGAAACCGGTAATATGTTAACAAAAAGTTTGTGACCATAGACGTAAATTAAAGGAAACCGGAACCGAACGTTTGTCTGGTGGCAGATCGGCAGGCAGTAACTCCTGAACAAGGGTGATTCTGTACTAATAGCACTGAAGGATTTTTGGTAGGATTTTACGAGCCGTGCTCGCAGGGACGTCCAACGTTCGCCCAATTCCCTGTGCATTACATGTCTGCACTCCAGCGCTGGAGCCCTTCTGCAGTGATGTGGCCACGTCTTCGACAGACGTTAGGTCAGTTGCTTGCCTTTCTTTGCCACATCTTCCAGAAAACCCCGCACTTCAAAAGCATCTGTCTTTTCGAATTTTGTACTCGTTTCTCTAGATCCTTTCCAGACATCAGACCAAAGCTTTTTTTTTCATACGCTTGAGAGTCTGGTACTTCTGCAGGGCTACTGCCGCACAGTCACCATTCTTGTAAAAAATCTATTCCAGCAGCGGGCGGTCCTTCATGGATACAGTCATGATGGACGTCTCGGAAGCAAATTGGGGAACAGCCTGTACTGCGCGTCTGTTGATGTGCATGTTCTGATGCTTACAACGTCATCTGTTTGTTGAATTTTCACTATATGTTTTTTGTTCCATTGCGTTTCGTTCAGCGTCAACAATATGGTGTTCAAATTTGAAGTCATTCTGGGCAATAGTTTTATTTCCTCAGCGTTTTGAAACTGTAAGTTTAAGTATGGACACTCTGTATATTGAGAACAATAAGGTAGCCAAGACCGAACCCAGTGGGATCCATTTCTTTGTACTTCCCCAGTTTGAGGATGTGTTGATTTTTGCACATTACCTGACCCGCTTATCAGGGCCGGCGCAAGCCCAGGTGCCGCCCTGTGCGAGTTGCTAAATTGCCGCCCCCCCCCCCCCCCTACCGCTTTTTTTTACGTTTGTGGAATTTTATTTAAACAAGGTTCAAAAATGGTTCAAATGGCTCTGAGCGCTATGGGACTTAACATCTATGGTCATCAGTCCCCTAGAACTTAGAACTACTTAAACCTAACGACAGCACACAACACCCAGTCATCACGAGGCAGAGAAAATCCCTGACCCCGCCGGGAATCGAACCCGGGAACACGGGCGTGGGATGCGAAAACGCTACCACACGACCACGAGCTGCGGACTTGAAACAAGGCGAAGTGGTGACGCGGCTGTGACGTGGTCACGTGACGAGGTAAAGCGAGGCTACGGTTAAACTAGCGAACTAGTGTCCAAGAAAAAGAAGCAAGAATAAGTACGTGACCGATGATATGGATAAATGTGTTATCAGGCAGCAGTTTGTAAGGCATTACGAACAGTAGAAAGAGATACGAAATTTGCGAAAACTGCACAACTTTTGTCAAACAGAAAAGATCTTCAAAGATAGCAAGGAAACCCTTAGAAGCAATGTATGTTCTGCCTGTCGATTTTCGTTTTAGAAAGTGTCAAAATTAACGCTTTGTTTTGTGCAGACGAGAGGACATTGTTGCTAAAACACCGTACTTTCTCAGGTTTTCATCAGAATCAAAGCGGCCAGTAGCTTACTAAGATGAAACATGGATTCACATGCATTGTACAGTAAATAAATGTTGGCAAAGTGATAGTGTGCGGGTAGTATTGTCAAACAAAAGTGCCGGTCAGATATTAATTGTTGTTCAGGCAGGCGGAGACAGGTGTTTCATGGCTCAAAAACCACAAAGTCCGACTACCACTACGGATGGCAAAAATTTTCAAAAATAAGTCGAAACCCAACTTATGCCAGGCTTATTAGCAATGTCTTTATTCCTTGTAATTACTCGCAGCGTATTTACCCATTCTGAATACTTCTAGCCATTGTAGGTGTTGGACATGTTTGACTTAGTAATGTTCAACCATTTTTTTCCATAATGCGGGAAGAATAAAATACTCGGAAGCTGCCACTGAAGGGCTTAGCAAAATTGCTTCATGCTTAACATGTAACTGCAGTATCGAACATTGCATTCGAATCTCCAAATTAGATTTCGTCTTCTGCAAAATTAGTTGTGAGTAAATGCACGGCGCGTAACAGGCTGCCAGTGCTCCACTCATAAGGGTACTGTCGTTTACGCCAGACTGCCTCCCCCTCTCAGTTCCTCCAGCGTAAATACGACGGTGCTACCTCAGTGGCGAGGAAGAAATTAGTCCTCCTCCCTCCCCTTGTTCAACAGGGGCGGCCGGCAGGTAGTCGAGGCGCCATGCCACAGTTTCCGAAGCCGCTCCCTCGGAAAATGCCGCCCCGTGCGACCGCACATTTCGCACGTGCCTTGCGCCGGCTCTGATGCTTATTTCAACCTCTTGCAGTCTTCTAGTTCGTATGAATTACGTCGTTTGTGCACAGTCCCTCTCATACCACAGTACTTCGTGATCTAGAATAATTCCATGATTTACACAATCCTAGGCCTTTGAGACATCGCAAAAAATACCAATGGGTGACGTTCGATTATTCAGAGCATTTAATGTTTGGAAGTGTATTTAGCGTTCTCTGTTGAAAAGCGTTTCTGAGAACCAAGTAGAAATCTCGTTATTGCTTTATTTTTACAAATGGGTGAAGCTTCTCTTTGAAAAACTACTTTTCCAAGCAGTATGAATAAAGCTGTCTGCAGTGATACTGGACTTGTTGGTATGAGACCTGTCCCCCTTTTTATGCCTTTCGACTGTGGTGAGCAAATAGTGACACATTGCCAGATATGAAGAAACTTCTCGGTGTTTATTCGCTTCCGCGACGCCTGGGGGCCCGACGGCCAGCAATGAAGCGCCGCGTTTTGTTTATGTTTGGTCTCGAAGCCGGCGGGGCGTTTGGCGATTGGCGGGACACTCGGTGGCGCTGCCTGGCGGAAGCCGGGCGAACTAAGCGGCGCGCCGTCAGCTGTCAAGGCGGCAGTGTTTCGCGGGAGTCCGCGGCGGTCGGACGCGAGAGGTTTGTTTGTGCGCGCGGCGGCCGGCGTCGCCCACGTGTGTTTTGTTTTGTGGCTGTGTGTCGGCGGCAACGGCGCTCCCCAGGGACGCGATGCAGCGCTGCGCCGTCGCCTGACAGCACCGGTGAGCATTCACACGTCGCTCCTGTCCGCCGTAAAACGCGTCTTCCTTCCAGTTTGAACGGCAAAAGACGCTCGGCGATAAATCACCGGTCTGTCACGACGCGTGTCAAATCGCAGGGATTGCAAGCTGTTTTCCTCCTAAGTGACAATATGTTTCCATAACAGGCTGAATTTGTAACTTTTATTAGTGTCACCGCAGTTTCGTCCGTACGTTGTTTTCTCCAACATTTGAACTGAAACAAGTGCCATCAAAAAATGGCTCTGAGCACTATGGGACTTAACTTCTAAGGTCATCAGTCCCCAGAACTTAGAACTACTTAAACCTAACTAACGTAAGGACGTCACACACACCCATGCCCGAGGTAGGTTTCGAACCTGCGACCATAGCGGTCGCGCGTTTCCAGACTGTAGCGCCTAGAACCGCTCGGCCACCCCGACCGGCCAAGTGCCATCAGCATATAGATTCTTGCAAATTACAAACTACGTAAGGAGCGTTAGATGTGTCGCAGTGCAAATCAATTTAGTCTTATATGTTTGGATCAAAGCATAAACACTGCTTTGTCTTGCTAACACAACCGTATGTTGACAAAAAAAAGTATTCAGTTCTGCAAGTCTAGAAGTACTACACAAATGATAAGTGTAACGCATGGTGTGGGCATAACCAGGTTGGATATTTTAAATATTTGTCTACCCATATCGGTGACAGTTTAAACGGAAAAAAATGCATTTCAGAACTCCTAAAAAATTTTATTCACCCACATTTTGCATTTCCAATCATTGCAAATCTTGGGGAGAGAGAAATCAATAACATGATATATTTTTGCATGTTTTCAGTGAATAGTGCCATATGGAATAATGTTCTGGTGTAAGTCATCTTTAAGAAGGAGAGTGTTCATTGCTCAAAAACGTGCTTTGAGAATAATCTCAAGTGCTCATCCACGATGCTGCTCAATGCTGCTAACAAAATTTTTGAGCACTTACCCAATGATATAGAACGTCCGACAGACAGCAAAGTTACATTCGAAAAAAAAAAGCAATTTAAAAATATTCCATGCCCCAAGGTCTAATTCCCCTCCCCTCTCTCCCTCCACCGCACCGCTCCACCCCTCCCCTACAAACTGTAGTATGGGCGTCCTTGATTCCGAGACGAATTTCCGTTTTTGTTATGTGTAGGTGGTAATGGGTAGGAATTACTAAGTCGCATACACATTTTCTCAAAAAGAACCTTGTAAGTGGTCTGCATGTGTCCATATTCATACATGAGCGTTTAATGTGAATTTAAATTTACTCGCTCCGCGCCAATACGCTTAATCGCACTTTTTCGTTTCTTAATTATTCCCCTCTGTATTCATGGTTACTCGAAACGGTTAAATGTGTTTTATCTTTGATATACAGTTTACACAAATTTATTGGCTAATGGAACCTGCTTCAGTTAAAGTGTTGAAGATGGTCTTACAGAAGAAACAGCAGTAGCACAACTAAAGGTTACAAACTTCTGACGTTTGTGCAAACAGTTTGTCATTTAGAAAATTCATAATGGCAGAGGTGTTCCGTGGATCATATTGCCGGCAACTCGCCACGATGTGGAAGGCGTGAAACCTGTCGCTAGCTTCATCTGTTTTCTCTATACAAACACGACTACATGCTGACCATTTTCACTGCCGAATTTTTGGTTGTAACCTTAAACTACAACAAAACTTGATAAACGTAACCCAACTACATACATACCATCTACTGAGAACTTAAGCTATGGAGCCAACGAGTTGTGATGCAGAAATGGTCAATTATTTTGGAACTTTCAGTATCAGTCAGCACATTTAATTCCCAAGGAAAGTCAGCAAATGTTTTTATCGCTGCATATGTTGTGGAGTAACATCAAGTTGTGGATAGTGGAGACTATTTTTGCCCCTGTTGTTATTTTTATGGATGCTACTATTATTTTCAAGTAGCACGCATTAGCAACAAAATTATAGAACATTCTCGTTGGTGCTATTGTGCTTTGCTATAGTATCGACACATGAATAGTTGCCATTTCCCATACTGTTAACTTGTTGTTACAACTGCCTTCACATGAATATCTTTATCTGCGTAATGGGTATTTTTTTCTAGCACACCTGAAGGTAACATGAAGAAGTTCTATCATATACGTCAGTGAAACCCTGTCCTAGCGTTAGAATGTACAGGGTTTTCACTAACATGCGGGAAATCTCAGGGAAATTGATAGAGGACTTAACCCTCGTAACAGCACGTGCGAGGGGGTATTTTGTGCCTATCTTTTGAAAATATTGTAATCTAGTCAGGTACTTTATATTTTAAAAAGTTTTAGAAAATATTTATATTTTAAAAAGTTTTTAGAAAATATTTATTGTTTCTAATTAATTGTTCTACTATACTACATAAATGTTTTCAATTTTTCAGTTAAACTAGGCAGTTTAAGTCTCAGTAGTAGGTATCTTCTACAACAGTAAACGACATATTGAATATTTTCAGGTTCGGGACCATACTTACACAGCAATATCTCCTTAAAAAGTATGTTGCGAGTAAAAGCCAACAGCAACTAACGAAACTGCATTTTCTACAATTTTTTTTGGGTTGGGTGTAAAGGCCCTCTCCTTGATGGTACACGTTAGTGAAAACGTGTATGTTGCTAGGAGTGTGCTAAACGATTTTGCCATCTCCTGCACCCTACTAACACGGCCGTAAAACTTATGTTTTTAATATACGCTGAAGCGCCAAAGAAACGCATAGGCGTGCGTATTCAAATACAGTGATTTGTAAACAGGCAGAATACGGCGTTGCGGTCGGCAACGCCTATATTACGCAACAAGGGTCTGGCGCAGATGTTAGATCGTTTAGTTCTGCTACAATGGCAAGTTATCAAGATTTAAGTGAGTTTGAACGTGGTGTTATAGTCGTCGCACCAGCGATGGGACACAGCTCCTCCGAGGTAGCGATGAAGTGGAGATTTTTCCGTACGACCATTTCACGAGTGTACCGTGAATATCAAGAATCCGGAAAAGCATCCAATGGCTGACATCGCTGCGGCCGGAAAAATATCCTGCATGAACGTGACCAACGACGCCTGAAGAGAATCGTTCAACGAGACAGAAGTGCAACCCTTCCGCAAATTGCTGCAGATTTCAGTGCTGGGCCATCAACAAGTGTCAGCTTGCGAACCATTCAAAGAAACATCATCGATACGGGCCTTGATAACTGATACTCGTATAGCCTTGATAACTGCACAACACATAGCTTTACGCCTCGCGTGGGTCAGTTAACACCCACATTGGGCTGTTGATTACTGGAAACAAGTTGCCTGGTCGGACGAGTCTCGTTTCAAATTGTATGCAGCGGATGGACGTGTACAGCTATAGAAACAACCTCATGAATCCATGGACCCTCCATGTTAACGGGGAACTGCTTAAGCTGGTGGAGGCTCTGTAATGGTGTGGGGGCGTGTGCAGTTGGAGTGATATGGGACCCCTGATACCTCTAGATACGACTCTGACAGGTGACACGTATGTAATCATCCTGTCTGATCACCTGCATCCATTCATGTCCATTGTGCATTCCGATGGACTTGGGCAATTCCAGCAGGACAATGCGACACCGCAAAGGTTCAGGGTTGCTACGGAGTGGCTCCAGGAACACTCTTTTCAGTTTAAGCACTTCCGGTGGCCACCAAGTTCCCCAGACATGAACATTATTGAGGATATCTGGGATGCCTGGCAATGTGCTGTTCAGTAGAGATCTCAGTGCCCGCGTATTCTTACGGATTTATTGTGTCAATTCCCTCCAGCATTATTTCAGACTTTAGTCGAGTCCATGCCACGTCGTGTTGTGGCACTTCCGCGTGCTCGTGGGGGCCCTAGATGATATTAGGGAGGCGTACCAGTTTCTTTGGCTCTTCAGTGTAAATCAACAACAATTAACGAAATTACATATTTTAAATGTTTATGAAAAATGCGTCGATATTGCTGAGGTTAAAAAAGTAAAAACGTTCATATATACATATGGTCTTTTTTTATTTTCTTAGTTATAGACACTTTTTTGTTGTTATATGTTATTTTCGTCTCTTCCATCTTGGTTCTGTTGGTGTGTGTGTGTGTGTGTGTGTGTGTTTTTTGAAAGTAAACTCCTTCTCATGTTTCCGTTCGTTGCCATGGTACAAGTAAACAAACAAATGCTTTTAGTACTAAGAATACAGTCGATAGTGGAAGATTACTCTACAGTTCTCATTGGAACAGTTTGTAGTGGTTGCTGAACATTCTTCGCCTTCCAAGAGTACAATCGACTATTGCCGATAGGGGCCCCAACGGGACGAGCGTGCGTCAGCGACCTCCACTGGAGAGCGATGTCATGGGCGTGGCGGCTGCTCGGCCGTGTTCTCATTCGACTAGTGTGTACTGTACATTTCTGGTCAAAATGTGCTCGAATCAGCACAGGGAGGACATGCATCTGATGTATGGACTTGAAAGTTGCAATGCGTCTGAAGCCAGATGTTTGTATGCTGAAATATTTCCTAAACGACACTACCTAGCAATAAAATCGAGAGACGTTTTCTTGCGAAAAAGGTCGTTTCAAAGTGGAAGTCCAAATAGTATTGGAAACGTGATTTGGAAGATCGAGTACTTCTTCACATTGAAAACAATAATAGCAGGAGTACCAGGGAAACAGCAGAAACTGAGGATGAGTCATATGAATGTGTAGAATGTGTTAGGAGAGCAGTTCTTCGATCTATACCACAGGCAGAGTGTGCAAGGTATTATTGAAATAGATTTTCATTTCAGGAAACCTTTTTTTACCCGGTTGCTAGGGATGTGTGCTGAGGACCAACACTTTTTGTGCACCACACTATTCACTGGTTAAGTAAAGTTTACTAGGAATTCCTGTCTTAAAAGACTGTTAGTAAAAATAGGAGAGGTGTTTCGATTTGGTGCTGTTGGGCTTTCCAGTATTAGCACAATCAGGCAATATTACTTGGTACTGGCTCTTTTTTTTTTTGCCTGTACAGATAATTGTGTAGACCGCGTTTATTTATTAATTATCGCTATGATGCGCGTTTAGGCATAGCCAACATCATGTCAAAGAAAACATATATCAATGTAATGCATCTCGACAAACTGAATACTCTTTTATTTTCTTTCACCTGGTGATGGCTGATGCCGAAGTGCGTCGCAATAAGGATTAATAAATAAATTCGATCTTAGATAATTCCATGTATAGGTGCCAAAAACAATCACCGACCTCTTAAAAGATCTTTTATGCTATGTAATTACCCAAGGGTTACTATACTGCGCAACAGAATTAGAGATCACTTTTTCGAAACGCCGTAATTGTTTTCCATTCCGAAGTAGAAGTTAGAAATTGGGCTAAAAGGTACGTACAATCTTCGTCTGTATTGCTGCTTAAGCTTGGCGCCCTGTGACGTCATTCTTGGGCTCGCGACGCTTCAAACAAGAAGGTGTCGACTCATGCGAAAAAAAATGGCCACAGCTCAGAATTTCACTTGAGTTGGAAGGTCACTTAATGATGTCGCATTGGCACCAAATTTCACCGCAACTCTGACCAGCGCCACCGCGGACGGATCACACAATGGCAAGGTCGCCACAGCCCCTCTTACCCACATTTCGTCGCTTCTTTTGACGTCTCTGCGGTGGAGGTCAGAACCACGACACCTAGCCTCGAAATCACGTTTTATTTGGGGTGGCCGAGAAAACCATTTCATCACATCGCCGCAGAGTATCGACACGTAGAGGTTTCAGGAGGTAGCATGCCACATGGGGCATTTATTCCAACACATTTGGCGGACAAAAGCTTCAGCTCGCTGCGCGACGAGCAACAGGACGATGTTCTTGACAGCTTCTGACACTGCTGCGATCCCCTGGGCGTTTCAAGGCTATTCGAAGGACATCCTGGAGCTGTAACTGCGTTGGAGGTGATCTGACCCCTGTGGAGTGCAGTTTTTGCTCTCATTCAGGGTGGGGCTACTAGGGGCAGTCCAGAAGCGTTCAACGAAATTTGAATCAGACCCGAAACGGCAAAGGATGTCGAGGTTGTGACTTTCATCGCAGAGGCGTCAAAAGACGGGGTGATATATGGGGAAGGAGGGGTGGGTGGGGGGTGCGCTGACCTTCCTATAAAGTGACAAGTTCGCGGCGGTGCTGGGCACAATTGTGGCGAAATTTGGCGCCACATCCTTGTCCCACCTTACTGCTCACATGACCTTCTGAGCTGCGGCCTTTTCTTAGTATGTTCAACACCTTGCTTGAAGCGTCGCTTAACCCTTGGGTGCCGTCGCAGGGCGCCGCGCTTTTACACCGTTACAGAATAGGTTTCTAAACACCTTTGAGCCACATTTCAGATTTATACGTCGCAGTGGGAGACAACGCCAACGGCCTTGCCGCAATGGTAACACCATAGTTAAGCGCTGTCGGTCTGGGCTAGCACTTGGATGGGTGACCATCTGGTCTGCCGAGCGCTGTTGGCAAGCGGAGTGCACTCAGCCCTTGTGAGGCGAACTGAGGAACTACTTGACTGAGAATTAGCGGCTCCGGTCTCGGAAATCGACATACGGCCGGGAGAGCGGTGTGCTGACCACGTGCCCCTCCATATCCGCATCCAGTGACGCCTATGAGCTGAGGATGACACGGCGGCCGGTCAGTATCGCTGGGCCTTCATGGTCTGTTCGGGAGGTGTTTAGTTTATTTTTTAGTGGGTGACTACAACGGGGACTGGAAAAAGTGATTCTTTAATCTTGTTGCGCAGTGTGTAAGTAGAGTGTGTTTCTAAGTCTCTCCGACAAGCGTCTCAGGCTGATGTATCGCATCATGGGGAACAACTTTTGCTGGAAACAAAATATACGTTGACGCTTCCCGCGGATGCTAGACATCGAGTTACACTGGTCATGCCCCTAGGGCTGCAGGGTATAGGCACACTGCGATGTTGATGGGCATTCTGTACTGTCTCATCCAGTCATATGCCCTGCATGAAGGGCTGTAGGCGGCACAAAATTGAAGTTACTGATTCCCTTGTAAAATACCTTTCTTCGCTCTGAGGTGCTCACTGTTAAGGTTTCCTTGTTGTGCATCACTCTATCCGTTTACTGGCGCAGGTATTACGCAGCACACCTGGTTAACAGACTCCAGTAGTTCAGTGAAATCTCTTCGAGCCAAGCCCAGCGAATACTAAATAATGCTTAGTGTCGCCGGAAAGTGCCAGCGAAAATTTTGCCAGCGCGTGCGCGCGCTCGTGTGTGTGTGTGTGTGTGTGTGTGTGTGTGTGTGTGTGTGTGTGTGCGCACGCGCATCCTACAAGGTATTCATACTTCAGAATAATTACTTAAATAACAATCATTTTACCGACCGAGGTGCCGCAGTGGTTAGCACACTGGACTCGTATTCGGGACGATGACGGATCAAACTCTCTGTTTAATACAATCTCTGTTTTTAAGTTGAGCAACCAGAAAGTGGTAAAACAAGTGTGGTGGAGCAGCAAATTCGAGCGTTACGGAGTAGAGAGAGAGAGAGAGAGAGAGAGAGAGAGATTTTAAAAAGTATTCTGTTACAGTGTTCATGCAGACGAACACGTTATATTTAAAATAGCTCAGGTTTCCGTCACGGGCAGCGATTTCTCCCTGTCACATTTTACAAGAGCTCGATGCAGATACATGAACCAATCTAGGAATCACGGTTATCGCTGAAACAACCAGTTTTCGGTTATATAGCCACTTTAAGCCGACTGCTAAAACCGCTCAAAATAACTTGTTTCTGAAATAATTGATTTATTCCTATTATTTCTTGTAATAAAGCTGGAAATCGAATAAAAACTAAAAATTTTTGATTTATTAAACAGGCAAATAAAAGAAAACACAGTCCTTGCTTTTATCGAAAAGTGATAAGTACTTCAACATTAGAAAAAATCACCAGTATTCTTATATTCATTCTAATTTTTTGAAACTCTGCTCAAATATCATGTTGTAATCGAGTATCATACCGCTATTACGATTATTCAGTGCTAAAGGGTGAAAACTGAGTTTGAAGAACTTTGTTTTTCGTGTTAATTTGTCCTTTCTCAAGGGCTACCAGCACGTAAAGGCGTATTACATCTACATCTACGTGATTACTCTGCTATTCACAATTAAGTGCCTGGCAAAGGGTTCAATGAACCACGTTCAAGCTGCCTCTCTACCGTTCCACTCTCGAACGGCGCGCGCAAAAATCGAGCACTTAAATTTTTTTCAGTGCGAGCTCTGATTTGTCTTATTTTGTCGTGATGATCGTTTCTGTCTATGTAGGTGCGTGCCAACTGAATGTTTTTGCAATCGGATGAGAAAACTGGTGACTGAAATTGCATGAGAATATCCCGTTGCAACGAAAAACGCGTTTGTTTTAATGATTGCCACTCCAATTCACGTATAATGTTCAAATGGTTCAAATGGCTCTGAGCACTATGCGACTTAACTTCTGAGGTCATCAGTCGCCTAGAACTTAGAACTAATTAAACCTAACTAACCTAAGGACATCACACACATCCATGCCCGAGGCAGGATTCGAACCTGCGACCGTAGCGGTCACTCGGTTCCAGACTGAAGCGCCTTTAACCGCACGGCCACACCGGCCGGCTACGTATAATGTCTGTGACACTATCTCCTCTATTTCGCGATAATACAAAACGAACTGCGTACTTTTTCGATGTCATCCGTCAGTCCCACCTGATGCGGATCCCACACCTCGCAGCAATAGGGCGGATAAGCTTAGTGTAATCAGTCTCTTTAGTAGACCTGTTGCACCTTCTAAGTGTTCTGCCAATGAATCGCAGTCTTTGTAGACACAAGGAACAAATCAGCTACTTTCTACTATATTGTAAACTATGAAAAAACTGTTAAGTTTTAAATTTTCTCTTTATGTCGTTTCGTAAGTTTGCTGTGGCTCCTCCATTTTTTAGTCTTTTAAAGCAAATAGAGCACTGTAGCTCGTCGACACCGCAGTTCGTAAAACACTTCCTGACTAGGGATGTTACCATTCTGTAATGCATCTCATATCCGACGACAACAGCGAGACATATACATGCCAGATGAGACAAGTTAAACACACTGCATGTGCATGCGTACCATATAACGAGCAATGCCGCATGCTAACAAATACATTATTGTCTCAGCAATGCTGTGCCAATTCTTATGCCATGTGTTTGCGCTCATTTCTGTCGGCTTTGTAATTAAAATAGCATTGATCGCTTTACCCGTTTTCTATAATAACACAATACTTTAAATCAACGGAAATTTTACCAATAAAAAATACTCGATTTTCAAAAAAGGTTTATTAGGAACCAAAAATTTTAGCACTGCTTCTATAGTTCAGTGATATTTCCATCTTTTATCTCGTTATTAGAAGAAAATAAAAATCATTGTTATAACCAAAACCAAACAATAGCGATTACTCAGAACTAAAATACCACAATCGGCTTTAACCCGTCGGTTTGTACCATCCGCAGCTCTCCGTTCTCATTTCGGAAACTATTAAGTTTATGAAATTTCCGAAACTTTTTGAAAATACGTATTGGTCAAACAATGCACGCTGTCGCATTTAGGAAGTGTGGTATTACAGATCCCCTTCGGCTGTGTACTTTTATGTTTCTGCACGTGTCCCGAAATCGATTAGTACAAATGGGTGGATTGCTCCTTTGAAAACTGTTTTCCGTTCTCGTTCACTTAAGCTTCTGCTCCGTCACTAATGAGCTTGTCGTAGAGCGGATATGAAACTCTAATTTTCCTTGTCCCCTGATCTCTCTCTCTCTCTCTGTCTCTACTCCCTCCTATCTTTCAATCACTTTCCTGCATCATTTTTCAGCTATCTTCATTACCAAACCGCTAATGCCCGGTTCCGACTGCAGGTTGCAGGTTGCCGGTTGCCTTCCTAACGCTCCCAGGCGCAACAATAATTTTTTTCCATGATTTCATATAATTAATGACCGAATTTAAAAGTTTTGAATGCTGTCAAAATCTTCTCATTAAGAGGTACAAACATTTCATGCTTAAAATTTATTTTGCATACATCTGAAAAACAAGAGGTCAAAAACTGGCTTCCTTTGTGATAAATAATACACTCTCGCTAAAAAAAAAAAAAAAAAAAAAAAAAAGAAACTAAGGTGACCGATTTCGAAAATCGGTGAAATGGGACAGATGTGTCCCACGAACCTAATTAAATCCATGGTTCAAATGGCTCGGAGCACTACGGGACTTAACTTCCAAGGTCATCAGTCCCCTAGAACTTAGAACTACTTGAATCTAACTAACCTAAGGACATCATACACATCCATGCCCGAGACAGGATTCGAACCTGCGACCGTAGCGGTCGCGCGGTTCGAGACTGAAGCGTCTAGAACCGCTCGGCCAACCCGGCCGGCTTAAATCCACGTTTTCATGCGAACGTAGGATTTCCAGAGCTCAATTTTCAATTTTTGAATGCTTCTATCAAGATGGCAATTATGGAAAAAGTATAACAAATCAGTACCAAAACACTTTTATTCTCCTGATAATGAAAAACATGAAATATCACATACAGTTGTTCAACATAATATTTGGACGCGGCTTGAACAAACATCTCCGCCCCCCCTCCCTCCCCCCTCAGTCTTTTTCATATTCTGGGAAGTTTTCAGCAGGTAATACGTCTCAGTACATACAAATTATGTACATTTCTGAGGTATCAATATTTCGTAACAGTGTCTATGATGTATAAGAAAACACAATTATTTACTTCAGACATTCTTGGAATGAAGAAAATGGTGACTCTATTTGATTTTCGAGAAACAGAAAAGCATTAAACATACGCCGCCCTATTTGATCGTTCACAGCCTTCTATATATCCACTGCATGTTTTTTTTTTTTTTCCTTTTCTTGTGGTTTTCGGGACGTGCCCATACAGCCATCTCAACTGTGGAATGTCAGTTATGACGATACGAACGTAAGGACAAGACATCCTTCACTCCACCAGCGGTGAAAGTCTCCGACCCAGCCGGGAATCGAACTCAATTGACTCTTGCCGTTAGCATTCGGCCTCGCTGATCACGCAGCTACCAAGGCGGATGTACCTCCCATGGTTCGTAACATTTTTCTCCAAGTTGCGAAAGCATCTCGTTACATGCCAGCACTGGTCATATATGACAAATATAGGTCCAAACGCTCAAAACTGCATGTTACTTTAGTGGAACATATTTATCCCCTCAACTATGAGAGCGATAATCTTACGTTAACGGTTTAACACAACAGGAGAAATATTATAATTAGAAACTGTGTATTACTTCTTGAGGCAGCGTAATTTTCACAGACTTTATCCATCCAGTATTTCAGAATGAGAGCACTCAGCGACTTGCAACAAAGTTTACACATAATTTCGAACATTTACGAAATTCTTTTCTCCCAGATAGTACCCACAAAACGATGAAGGAAAAACGTTTATCGCTTACTACATTTTCGCCGTCCATGCAATAAAACTTCAGCGCGGTACACAACGTTTTAATTTATTACTCCTTTATGCTTACTCTATTCACAACACACTTTGCTGATAGTATCCACATATGGCACTGAATGTACCTGTCATTGTACAACACCTAGTTCAGTGGATATGACGTCATAAGCATTGAAATGTTTGAAAAAGTTCAATGTCTGAATGATTCACATTCTTAAAATCAAATATTTAACACATTGACTCAGTTGTAAAACAATTAAACGTTCGAACCTGTTTGATAATTGGAAGTTAGATGGTGACTTGTGGGATTATGGTGTCAGTTTTAACCTACTGTTCGTTATTAGGCGTAATTTGGAGGCCTCTCGAATGTGTAGTGGTTTATTACATTGGTTAGTTAGTTTCACGTTCCTGTGTCTTTTGTAATATTCAACGTAATTATGTGGACTGACTCATTTTAAATCGTTTATAAATAGGACTACATGAGGCTACTGTTTAAAAGGCTTTTTTTTAACTACGTAAATTAGTAATACCTCTCCTCCACGTTTTACATAAAAATACAAATTATTCTGTAAACAGAAGCTGTCAATGAGAAACATTTTACTTGGTTTTCAAATTTAACTTTGTGTCTGTCAGACATTGTATATCATTCGGTAGCTGACAGCACTGTTTACCCTTTTTGGGGTAAAGTCACTCCTACTGTTGAACAACGAATGTAGTTTTTGCTTGTATTATTATAACTATGTACATCGCTGCTCCTGTTGAAACGTCGCAGAATATTTAAAACAATCTTCGTGAGGTAATACATAACCTGTGCAGCAGTAGCCTAACTCCTTATACATATACGACGGTACTTCAATAAGTAATGCCTCACGTATTTTTAAAAAGCCATTAATGTACGTAGACAAATGTCCTTGTTGGTGTTTCACGTGTGATGTTTGTTATGTGCGCCAGTGAAATTTCGAACCGTTCTGGCAGGTGACAGAGCCGCGGCAGAGCGTCAAAATAACGTCTGCATCTGACTCACGTTACAAGCAGCGTGCTGTTATTGAATTCTTATGTGCAGAAAAAGAAACTGTGGTGAACATCCATAAACGTTTGTGTGCAGTGTATGGAGATGCTGCAGTTGGTGCGAGTAGAGTTGGGCGATGGGTAAAGAAAGTCACAGCCTCAGGAAACGCAGAAACAGAGCTCCATGAACAGCCAAGCTCGGGGCGTCCTGTCACAGCCACTATCCCAGGCGTTGCCTCATCCACCCTGTAGTCCAGAACTGGCACCCTAGGACTTTCATCTCCTTGGGGAACAGGCTTTGAAGATGTCGAGAGTGCCAGCCACGCAGTGAAAACAAGGTTATGCCCACAGGACAAGAGCTCTTACCAGCAGAGAATAAGTGCTCTTCCACAACGTTGGCGTACGGCCGTATACCGTCATGGAGACTACGTAGGAAAATAGGACGTGAACAAGACATGTTGATGAATAGTGTCACTAAATTCTGACTCTTAACAATAAATATGTTCTGAGAAAAAAGTGTGGGGCATTACTTATTGAACGACTCTCATACCAGAGTTGGAACTTAAATAGTGGAAACTACTTATTCACAACCGATACATGTTTGCACCGGTTACTGCCCTTCAAAATAGTCACCAGCGTTGTGTAGAACCCGTTGCCAGCGATGTGGAAAGCGTAGCAGAGCCTGTTCTGTTGATGGTGCGAGTGCAGCGGTCAGCTGCCTGTCGAATCTCTGGAAGCGAATGCCACGAAGTCAAAACTGAAACGCCAGTCCAACGAATGGCGTCATTATGGGTCGCCGTGAAAGTCGAAAGTGCGTCAGAGCCCCAGTATAGCGAAAGTTATGATGATTTTCGCGTACGACTGTGATGGTGTTATCCTAACGCATTATATTCCTCCAAGGCAGACCGTCAATGCACAGTATTACTGTTCGTTTTTGGAGCATCAACTGCGACCAGCTTTGCGAAAGAAGCGGCGACTTTTTCTCCGCAACCCACCCATCATTTTGCACGACAATGCGCGGGCGCATATAGCGCAAGCTGTGGCTGCTCTGTTCGGTCGCTGGGGCAGGAAAGTACTGTACCATCCACGATACTTCCCGGACGTAAGTCCTCGTGACTTTGATTTGATTCCGAAGATGAAGGAGCACTTCGTGGCATTCGCTTCAGAGATTCGACAGGCAGTAGACCGCTCCATTCGCACCATCAACAGAACAGGCTCTGCTAACGGTGTACTACGCCTTCCACATCGCTGGCAACGGGCTCTACACAACGCTGGTGACTACTTTGAAGGACAGTAACAGGTGCAAACATGTAACTCTTTTGTATCGGTTGTGAATAAATAGTTGCGACTATTTAAGTTCCAACCCTCGTATTTACGAGATGATCGTGAGTGAGCGCCACCGATTATTCTTACAGCACATTTTTGAGCAGTGTATTCTTTCCAGAAGAGGGAGTACCCCGTAACATTATTACGTACTACATTAGTGAGTCAAAATAAGCAAAATGTATCAAAAGTACCGATTTGCTTTTCCTAAGGATTTGCAATAATTCACAGTGTTATTATGATCGAAATGAGTTGTGTTAGGAATTCTAGAATACGACGGCGTCCAGTAAGTAACACAACGCATTTTTTCGGCCTATTTCGATCGAAAAAAATGTGAAATTTGTTGTGGAACCTGGTGGAATATTCCCGCTTCAGCCCCTATAGTTTCATGGAGTTCCGATAGATGGCGGCGCTATCAGTAGCCTTCAAAATGAGGCCCGGCAGTGAGCGAAAACATGGTGGGCAAGCCGTTGTTGGAACATGCAGACACACTCATTCGAGATGATTGACGGGTCACAATCAGACACCTCGCTGCGCAGCTGGACGTATCTGCTGGTAGTGCTGACACACCTGTCCACCAGATGGGGTGCTCAAAAGGTGTGAGCTAGAGAGCCTGTATAGGGAGAGAGTGGCCATAGGTGAAGGTTGCCCATGACTGGTTGGTTAACTTTGGCGCCATTTTTCTGCCAAACGTCTCTCGCGCTTCCTATGTTCGCCGTGCTTTTCAGTTCAATTGAAGTTCAGAGGGCCGGCCGCGGTGGTCTAGCGGTTCTAGGCGCGCAGTCCGGAACCGCGTGACTGCTACGGTCGCAGGTTCGAATCCTGCCTCGGGCATGGATGTGTGTGATGTCCTTAGGTTAGTTAGGTTTAATTAGTTCTAAGTTCTAGGGGACTGATGACCTCAGATGTTAAGTCCCATAGTGCTCAGAGCCATTTGAACCATTTTTTGAAGTTCAGAGGACTTTTAGAAACGGTTAAAAGGTATTTGAACTATTGAGAGACTTGTTATGCGTTGTGCATGCATGTTCGATTTAGTTGTATATCGTTTTTAGTACGTAATTAGCGTTTGCGATATTAAATACGAGTTGAAATAACGAAGCGTTTTGTGATGAAGTCGGTAGACCTACATGTTTGAAGTAAACATGTTAGTAATTGTACGGTATTGTTTTTGACATCTGTAGTTCGTTCTGCAGGCGTTCGTAAACGATGCCAGGTTGTGCTGCATTTGGTTGTTCCAATAGAGGCGAAGGTGGATTTCGCATATTAGCATTTCCACGCAATGAAGAAAGACGAAAGCAGTGGGCAGTATTTATTTAGTTACGCCTATAAAAATGTTTGGTTCTTCACTGTGCTCAGAGAACTCTGATTTTAAGGTGTCAGTTTTTTTAAATATTTTTTAGTCACGCAAAACAGGTAGGCCTATTACAATGTACTGCATTTTTAAGCTCGTATTTCTTTAACAGTTCGTGCATACTGGTAGCATCACAAGCTGTTCTGAAGCCAATATCTGACAGTCCTTGCTGGAAACGTAAAGTTCCTGTAATTGTTGTGCCATGCTCATTCGACTTTATATCGTCAAATTTTATTTCGTTCCGAATCAGAACGCTAGGCATTATTTTGGTTTCAGTATTATTGCCTGACTGTTGACGCAGACAAGTTGTGAGCACGTTTTCCGCAGTTTTCGTGGTTGCTGAAACGTTATTCGTAGTAAATATTGTAGTACTCTTGAAGACAGTTTTTAATAGGCCTACTTACGGTGAGGTAGAACGGATACTGTAGTTTTTTTGTTATCCAGTTTGGCAGAAAAATGGCTGCCGTATCGTCCGGTTGGCCACTCTCTCCTTATACAGGCTCTCTAAGTGTGAGCCTGCTAGGTTCCTCGCCACCCAGTAGGACCATCTGTGTGTAACTGCGCCGTGGGAAGATATTGGGGAAGCAAGCAAGACGTTGGATCCGACGCCTACCAGTATAGTGGTATGATGCGGACATAGAGGCCCTCCTTCTGAGGTAGGCCGTCGCATTGAATGGAGATTATGCTGAGAAAAAAAAGTTTTTGTAGACAGGGGGGGTGGGGAATAATATGGTGTACTGGAACCGTGAAAAAAAAGAAAAAAAAAAAAGAGCTGCCTTACTGAACTCCTCTCGTATGTTGGTTCCTGTTGAAGGAACTGTCAGACTTTCCGTAAGGCAAATGGAAAGGGAGCAGCAGCGAAATGTTGATTCCGTAACGCAAACATTCAATGTGATTAGCACGGCAGATTTACCTTCGTCTAAAATGCCAGCGATAACGTAACCACCTAGACACACCTGTCGGCGCTCCGCTTCGACCGCGCCGCCAGTTTTGCGTTCTTCGCCGGGCCCCCAGCTGTGCGGCGCTGCGCGGCCTTGAACGCTAAACACAGGCGAGGCTGAATTCTGGGACGCAGCACGCGTCGCCACTCACCGCTGCCGCAATATGTTTACTGGGCGCGTAACAGGCCGTAGTGTATAGCTGTTTGTGTAGCGTCGATGACACTGCAAATGTCTACGCTTACTACTGTACTGCTTTTACTTACAGACCAGACAGTAGTAGTAGCAGCAACAGGAACGGAAGGAAACGCAATACATTTCCCGCTTATGCTATCTTGCACTGACGTAAGTGGACAGATACTACGGTACAGACAAACCTGTGTGCCGAACTGGTAACTGAGCTTATGACCTTTGCCTTTCGCGGACAGGAACAACACACTGACTCGGAGTGCGGACCCGGGGCTGGCTGTTTGTGTTGTCCTCATCATTTCATCATCCTCATTATTCATGACAGTGGCTAGACTGGAGTGTGAAAAAAAATTGGACTGTGAAAAAATTGGGACTTTGTACGGGGGCTGATGACCGCGCAGTTCAGCCCCCCACAAACCAATCATCATCATCATCATCATCGGAGTGCGGATGTATCTGATAAAATTATGTCCCGTTTCCAAGCTGTATTCTAAAATATCCGAGAATATTCTAGACCATCCGAAAACATTCGTTTACTGTGATGTCGTCCAAAGATCGCGGAGCCACGTCAAAGTCAGCAACGCACATCGATGACCCAGACATTAGCGATGTCTCGCTGCAATCCGCAATGACAAATGGACGAGGCTGAAGAAGACACGCCTTCTCTCTCTCTCAGCACAGCAGCGCCCTCGCACAGAGGTCAATATAGTGCCAAGTATTGAAGTTGGGTTGGGTTGATTTGGGGGAGGGGAACAAACTGCGAGGTTATCGGTCTCATTGGATTCGGGTAGGATGGGGAAGGAAGTCGGCCGCGCCCTTTCAAAGGAACCATCCCGGCATTTGCCTGGAGCGATTTAGGGAAATCACGCGAAAGCTAAATCGGGATGGCCGGACGCAGGATTGAACCGTCGTCCTTCCGAATGCGAGTCCAGTGTGCTAACGACTGCGCGACGTCGCTCTGTATGCATTGAAGTGCTCTACCCATTGTGTGGCCTCAGCGGATGCAGTTAACGTCATCGACTAGGACTAAAGATTTATTTAAGTCTCAGATGAACATGTACTTTCGTAAATGTTGAACATTGTACACCAAGAGAATAGTTTCTTAATTAGTGCACAAGTGATACTGTAATAATGAATGACAGTTCTGAATTATCAAGCATTCCTCTGGCAAAGGACTGTATCAAGTTCAGTAAATCTTTTTATCATTCATATAATAAGCTGAACTAATACAATCAAGAAACCTCTCAGTTATGTTCAGATTATTGCAGTTTCATATGGTCGTAACATTAACACTCGTGAATATTCGTAAAAGCTCGACACAAGTATAGAATACATTCGATTTTTCCCCTTGAAAAATACACTGATGCGAATAGAAGAGGAGATGTCATCGTGACCACCGAGATGTGATGGCAACTACGAGGGCAGTTCAATAAGTAATGCAACACATTTTTTTTCTCGGCCAAATTTGGTTGAAAAAACCGTAAATTTCTTGTGGAATATTTTCAAACATTCCCGCTTCGTGTCGTATAGTTTCATTGACTTCCGACAGGTGGCAGAGCTGTACGGAGCTGTTAAAATGGCGTCTGTAACGGATGTGCGTTGCAAACAACGGGCAGTGATCGAGTTTCTTTTGGCGGAAAACCAGGGCATCTCAGATATTCATAGGCGCTTGCAGAATGTCTACGGTGATCTGGCAGTGGACAAAAGTACGGTGAGTCGTTGGGCAAAGCGTGTGTCATCATCGCCGCAAGGTCAAGCGAGACTGTCTGATCTCCGGCGTGCGGGCCGGCCGTGCACAGCTGTGACTCCTGCAATGGCGGAGCGTGCGAACACACTCGTTCGAGATGATCGACGGATCACCATCAAACAACTCAGTGCCCAACTTGACATCTCTGATGATAGTGCTGTGACAATTGTTCACCAGTTGGGATATTCAAAGGTTTGTTCCCGCTGGGTCCCTCGTTGTCTAACCGAACACCATAAAGAGCAAAGGAGAACCATCTGTGCGGAATTGCTTGCTCGTCATGTGGCTGAGGGTGACAATTTCTTGTCAAAGGTTGTTACAGACGATGAAACATGGGTTCATCACTTCGAACCTGAAACAAAACGGCAATCAATGGAGTGGCGCCACACCCACTCCCCTACCAAGAAAAAGTTTAAAGCCATACCCTCAGCCGGTAAAGTCATGGTTACAGTCTTCTGGGACGCTGAAGGGGTTATTCTGTTCGATGTCCTTTCCCATGGTCAAACGATCAACTCTGAAGTGTATTGTGCTACTCTTCATAAATTGAAGAAACGACTTCAGCGTGTTCGTAGGCACAAAAATCTGAACGAACTTCTCCTTCTTCATGACAACGCAAGACCTCACACAAGTCTTCGCACCCGAGACGAGCTCACAAAACTTCAGTGGACTGTTCTTCCTCATGCACCCTACAGCCCGGATCTCGCACCGTCGGATTTCCATATGTTTGGCCCAAGGAAGGACGCAATCCGTGGGAGGCACTACGCGGATGATGAAGAAGTTATTGATGCAGTACGACGTTGGCTCCGACATCGACCAGTGGAATGGTACCGTGCAGGCATACAGGCCCTCATTTCAAGGTGGCGTAAGGCCGTAGCATTGAATGGAGATAACGTTGAAAAAGAGTGTTGTGTAGCTAAAAGTTTGGGGAATAACCTGGTGTATTTCAATGCGGAATAAAACAACCCCTGTTTCAGAAAAAAATGTGTTGCATTACTTATTGAACTGCCCTCGTACTTCACTCATAACTCCGTAGCGGCAACAGGTGCACCACATAATTACAACACACATCAAAAAAAGTTTTGCATCACCCCGGTTCCCAGAACTCCTGAAGATAGACGTTGACTGTGGATATTGTATCACAGCCACAGTCCCTTTCACTGTCCAGAGATGTCACTAATCCTACCCAAAGATGTAAACAACCAAGCATGAGCAGCGCCTATTAGACGGAGGGGGTCCGACAGCCAATCAGTTCCAGTCATTCCACCAGGAACGAGGTAAATGGCTCGTGTTGTCTGTAGTTCAAACATGTCTAGACGGTCAATGCTGCGGTTCGATTGCGTCCGCACTGTTACTTTGTGCCAGGAAGGGCATTCAACAAGGGAAGTGTCCAGGCGTCTCGCATTGAACCAAAACGATGTTGTTCGGACATGGAGGAATTACAGAGAGACAGGAACTGTCGATGACGTGCCTCGCTCAGCCCGCTCAAGAGCTGCTACTGCAGAGAATGGCCACTACCTATGGATTATATCTCGGAGGAACCCTGATAGCAACGCCACCATGTTAAATAATGCTTTTTATGCAGCCACAGGACGTCGTGTTTAGACTCAAGCTGTGCGCAACAGGCTGCATGATGCGCAACTTTACTCCCGACGTCAATGGCGAGGTTTCATCTTTGCAACCACGACATCATGCAGCGCGGTACAGATGGACCCAACAACATGCCGATGGACCCCTCAGGACTGGCATCACATTCTCTTCACCGATGAGAGTCGTATATGCCGTCAACCAGACAATCGTCAGAGACATGTTTGGAGGCAACCCGGTCAGGCTGAACGCCTCAGACACACTGTCCAGCAAGTGCAGGAAGATGGAGGTTCCCTGCTGTTTTGGGGTGACATTATGTGGAGCCGACGTACGCCGCTAGTGGTCATGGAAGGCGCCGTAACGGCTGTACGATGCATGAATGACATCCTCCGACCGATAGTGCAACCATATCGGCAGCATATTGGCGAGGCATTCGTCTTCATGGACGACAATTGGCGCCCCCATCGTGCACATCTTGTGAATGACTTCCTTCAGGATAACGACGTCGCTCGACTAGTGTGGCCAGCATGTTGTCCAGACATGAACCCTATCGAACATGCCTTGGATAGATGGATGACGTGACCCACCAACCACCCTGAGGGATCTACGCCGAATCGCGGTTGAGGAGTGGGACAATCCGGACCAACAGTGCCTTGATGAACTTGCGAATAGTATGCCACGACGAATACAGGCACGCATGAATGCAAGAGGAGGTGCTACTGGGTATTAGAAGTACCGGTGTGTACAGCAATCTGTACCACCACCTCTGTAGGTCTCGCTGTATGGATTTGCAACATGCAATGCGTAGTTTCCAAGAGCAATAAAAATGGCGGAATGATGTTTATGTTCATCTTTTTTCCCATTTTCTTTACCTGTTGGGAACCGAGGCGATACAAAACTGTTTTTGATGTGTGCATATTGCACAAATGGGGAACTTAGTGTAGCACTGCACCAGTGATTGGCGATGGGTGGTTTTTGGAGGTACGAGACGGTTATAATTAAAGTGAAGCTACTTACAGTGCAGGCTGTGATTCTCATACGGCAGCGAAAATAGTTAGATATACTGGTGTGTAAACACAGAACCGATGTACGCTACAAAAGAAATTAGTTTCAATTTTGGCCACCAGGTGCAAATCTGGCACTGTGAATGCTAGAAAGACTTATAGCAGTGTCTCCATATGTAATGGATTAGGAACAGGACGCGGGCAGAAAGGCTCCAACAAGTGTTAAAGACATAACGTTGATTTTATTACTAACTGCCGCTTACACAATTTGTTGAGAATGAGCACCGGAGACGTCGTCGAGAGGCTGCATCCGTAAAACGACGTGACAAACAGCCGGTCGCAGCACTTTCCTGTGTACTGGCATTCACATCAGGTAGAGACCAAACGTGTCCTGCTAAACGCGTCCTTATGTCCCCAGAGCCAAAAGTTACATGGATCCAGATCAGGTGATCTTTCAGGCCATGCATCTGAGAAGCCTCTGGAGATAACACGTTTATGGAGGGTTGCGTTCAAAAGGTTTCTCGCTCCAAAGAATATTGTCTGGCCAAATGTTATCAACTTCTATCCGTGCCAGAAACCGAAGAGCAAATGCAGAATGTTGCTGTGAATCAACAGTGCGCAGTTTGAATCTTGTACAGATAGCAGTGAAAAATAGACCACGAAACTTCCCATGCCGTTGACAATGGAATGGATTCCAGTGATACTGCACGATCGTTTGCACTACCAGGCCACCTGATGCATTGTTACAGCGACACCGGGATAGGACGCCTTCCTCTTCCAGGAGACACACCGAGCTCACTCGTCATTTCGAATTTCATTGTCATCTTCTTTACACCATTTAATGACATCAGACTGTACTCTGTCAGTTCATCACTGTGATTGATGCCTTTCACATGAAATGGTTTCACAAACAATGCACGGCATCTCTTACCGACAACCATACTGCTCACTCACATCATTGCTTGCAAATGACAGCCTGGATTGTCATACCGTCATACAAACAGTGAACAGCGCCAGATTTGAATCTGGTGGCCACCGTTGGAACTAATTTGTTTCCCAGTGTATGTCGACTTGGTTTTACATTTGTTATTTAAATGGAAATTTGTCGATTTCAGAGACCTTATAAGGGGTATATAGCACTGCCAATATTGCATTCATGGCATTTCATACCTAAATTCTTTTCAAACTGTCTTTGACATATAGTCTCTAATCTTGTAAGTCTCAAATCTTGTGCTGTCAGTCGTACTGGAATGGCGGTAACGTTGTAAGTGGGCTTATGCTGGTCTCAGTTACTCGAAGTCTTGTGTGACCATTACTCGGCTCCCAACGGCTAAAAATTGGTTCCTGGATGACGTGTGTAAGTTACTTTCCAACGCTCCTATTTATGTATACAGAGTGAGGGAAATCTACATACATAATATTGTAGACTGTTTAGAGGAGATAAAAAGCGTAACACTCTTTATTATGACAACAATACCACAGATATGCCGGTTCACGACAAGAAGTCCTTGAATGGTTTCACCCTGGGCTTCGCAGTTGTTTTCACGACGACTTATGCAACATGTTGATATTGGAATCTGATCTGAAACACAATTACAATTAACTAGTAGGAAATATGGGCTGGTATTGTTCACGACCATCTGACTGGTACGTTTCTTCTGCCTAGTACACTCGGTGAGGGAAATTACCGTACCTTCCTCCATGAAGTCCTATGGGAAAATGTTGGAGAATGTTCCGCTAGCATTCAGGAAACAATTCTGATTCCAGCATGATAGGGTCCCACCAGACATTGCCATTGATGTTGTAGAACATGGGAATGATGTTTTGCCCAATTGCTGCATTGGGAGAGGTGAGTCAGTAGAGTAGGGACGACCTTCGTCCAACCCCATCCCTACACTTTTCTTTTTGTAGGTGTGATGGGGGGGGGGGGGGGAGGGGTGGTGGGGGAAGAAGCGTTTGGTGTACGAGACGCCTACACTCAATTCAGGAGAGATGGTAGCGCATTTCGCTGAAGTTGCAGCCATTACCCGTGAAACATCTGACTGTTTTCAGCTGGTTAATAATTAGAGCACACAGGTGCTAGTCATACATTAACGTAAAAGAACGACATTTTCAGCAGTAATTCTAAGACACTAATCGTCACGGGGCTGTCTGAACACTGTCCCTGAACAGGACTAGCGTGAGAACCTTCAAGGACCTGTGGCGAGGTGAGTGAAGTTGACGATGTCAGGTGGCTATATGAGGAGCGTTGAATTAATAGTGCAACACATTTTTGTCTGAAGACAGGTTGGTTTTATTCAAGATTCCAGTACACCATATTATTCCCCACTATTTTGGCTACGAAAGTCTGCTTTTCAGCATAATCTCCACTCGGTGCGCCGGCCTTACTTCACCTCACTGGGAGAGCCCGTGCGCCCCCATGGAACCACTCCACTGGTCGATGTCGGAATCAACGTCTTACTTCATCAACAGCCTCCCCATCATCCATGTACTGCGTCCCATGGACTGCGTCCTTCATTGGGCCAAACAGAAGAAAGTCTGAAGATGCGAGATGTCAGCTTTAGGGTAGATGAGAAATAACAGTCCAATGGAGTTTTGTGAGCTGCTGTCGAGTGCGCAGACTTCTGTGAGTCTTTGCGTTGTCATGGAAAAGGAGATGTTCGTTTGCATTTTTGTGATGACGTTGCAGCATTGCCGGAGTTATAGCTGTATGTGTGGGGCTGGCCAGGATACGGGAGACACACCGTGTTGCGATCATGACAGACTCCTGCCCTACGACTCACCGTGCTTTTGTTCACTGCCTGGTCTCCGTAGACATACTACAAGCGCCTATCAATATCACCAACGCTCTGGTTTTCCGCCAAACGAAACTTAATGACAGCTCTCTGCTTGGAACGCACCTCAGTAACAGATGCCATTTTGAAGGCTACGTATAGGACCGCCACATATTGGATTCATGAAACTATAGTGGCTGAAGCAAGAAGATTCCACGATGTCCCTCAACGAATTCCGCATTTTTCTCAAGCGAAATTGTCTGAGAAAAAAATGTGTTGTGTTACTTACTGAACATCCCTCGTAATTAAAGTACAGCTAGTCACGGCGGTCCAGCGGGGGCTATAATTATCGTAACGCTTATGCGCTAAAGCGGAACTGACATACACTGGGAAACAAATTAGTTCCAACAGTGGCCACCAGATTCAAATCTGGCGCTGTTCACTGTTTGTATGACGGTATGACAATCCAGGCTGTCATTTGCAAGCAATGATGTGAGTGAGCAGTATGGTTGTCGGTAAGAGATGCCGTGCATTGTTTGTGAAACCATTTCATGTGAAAGGCATCAATCACAGTGATGAACTGACAGAGTACAGTCTGATGTCATTAAATGGTGTAAAGAAGATGACAATGAAATTCGAAATGACGAGTGAGCTCGGTGTGTCTCCTGGAAGAGGAAGGCGTCCTATCCCGGTGTCGCTGTAACAATGCATCAGGTGGCCTGGTAGTGCTAACGATCGTGCAGTATCACTGGAATCCATTCCATTGTCAACGGCATGGGAAGTTTCGTGGTCTATTTTTCACTGCTATCTGTACAAGATTCAAACTGTGCACTGTTGATTCACAGCAACATTCTGCATTTGCTCTTCGGTTTCTGGCACGGATAGAAGTTGATAACATTTGGCCAGACAATATTCTTTGGAGCGAAAAACCTTTTGAACGCAACCCTCCACAAACGTGTTATCTCCAGAGGCTTCTCAGATGCATGGCCTGAAAGACCAACTGATCTGGATCCATGTAACTTTTGGCTCTGGGGACGTAAGGACGCGTTTAGCAGGACACGTTTGGTCTCTACCTGATGTGAATGCCAGTACACAGGAAAACATTGATCAGATTCCACCGAAAGTGCTGCGACCGGCTGTTGGTCACGTGGTTTTACGGATGCAGCCTCTCGACGACGTCTCCGGTGCTCACTCTCAACAAATTGTGTAAGCGGCAGTTAGTAATAAAATCAACGTTTTGTCTTTAACTCGAAAGGCTAGATTTCAGTCATGTGACAGTAAAAACTCAAATTATGTGTGGATAATGTCAATAGTTGACTTTTCTGTGACGGATTTCCACCTTGAAATTATCAGAAGCAAGTAAATTCCAAATTTATTTCGTTTATTCTCGTCAGCGAAAATGATCGAAAAAGGCAATTTACATCACATCTAAAAGCTATTGAATTCGTGTCAGCAGTCCCCACAGGACACAACACGCAACACGGAACTATCAGTGGCACACACACCACCTTAATGGTACGGCTCTACGCGCTATGCTCACCACATGCCAAAGCACCAGCAGTCCAGGGTAGAGTGGCTGTCACGAAATTAGACACTTCAAGGTGACGCCCACTGCCTGCAGTGCGCACGCAGTAAGCGCTGTGATCCGCCCGCCTCACAGCTCTGTTGCCAGGAAGGTCAATGCCGGCTGAATGTTCTATTTTTTTCCGTAGGATATCGTTGTGTTCACATGTGGTTTCAGTCTTCTCTGGAATGGCACATTGACTTAAGCGAAATGCAGGAGCAAGGGCCTATATAAAGGGCGGAAAGACGTTCGGAAACAATCTAAAATTGTCGTATCGAGTGCACTGAAGTTTTTTACTGATCTAGCTAACAGTGAATAAACCAGCAATCATACAAATTTTACGCAAGTTCATAAAATGAATGGTTCTGGTTCTGTGGAATCGATTGTATTCCTTGTTAACAATGCAACAACATCGGAAGATTCCAGAATGAGATTTTGACTCTGCAGCGGAGTGTGCACTGATATGAAACTTCCTGGCAGATTAAAACTGTGTGCCGGACCGAGACTCGAACTCGAGACCTGTACCTTTCGCAGACAAGTGCTCTACCAACTGAGCTACCCAAGCACGACTAACGCCCCGTCCTCACAGCTTCACTTCTGCCAGTACCTCGTCTCCTACCTTCCAAACTTTACATAAGCTCTCCTGTGAACCTTGCAGAACTAGCACTCCTGGAAGAAAGGATATTGCGGAGACATGGCTTAGGCACAGCCTGGGTGATGTTTCCAGAATGAGGTTTTCACTCTGCAGCGGAGTGTGGCTATGGCTAAGCCATGTCTCCGCAATAACCTTTCTTTCAGGAGTGCTAGTTCTGCAAGGTTCGCAGGAGAGCTTCTGTAAAGTTTGGAAGATAGGAGACGAGGTACTGGCAGAAGTAAAGCTGTGCGGACGGGGCGTGAGTCGTGCTTGGGTAGCTCAGTTGGTAGAGCACTTGCCTGCGAAAGGCAAAGGTCCCGAGTTCGAGTCTCGGTCCGGCACACAGTTTCGATCTGCCAGGAAGTTTCATCGGCAGATTGTTTACATGAGAGCGTGTGTTTTGATTCTGCAAGAAAGGTATATAAATGAAAACGAAAATCTGCGGAATTTGACGATTTTGACAAAACGTTAGTGCATAGTACTGTACTTCGATACTACAACCGAAGAAAGTAACTGAAGGGTGGAAAAATGCCGGGTGATCTCGGTTAAAAAATTAATTAATCTCAGTGTGAGACCTCTGTTCTTTGTCCTCGCCGCTCACTTAGCTTCCTACTCAGAAAGTGTAATGGTGGACCAAAATTTTTAATAGAATGCAGACGTTGCAAGAACGACGTTTTGTTTACAATGTACTTATTGCTTGCTGAGGACAATACCCTTGTAGTATATTTCGATAAAACTTGGCTTTCACAAACCCTATGCGCAAATGCATTTTGCTCGACTTCAACAGATTTAGTAGCCAGAAGGTACTTACAGTTACTTTTCTATAATGTGCTGTATATCGGCGATGTGGGTGATGGATGCAGTGACGAAGGGCCAGTGAGAGCTGCAAGGCGAACCGTCGGAACAGATGTCGTCGGGGCGACACGGTGCTATTCGCCCACTCAGTCTTTTCGCAAATGAAATGTGTTCATAGCTGACACGATGCAGTAATGATGTCTCAGACGTTATCAAACTTAATTTTATGGTTTTAGTAACAACTTTCTCGCTGGAAGTTTCCACAAAGTACAACAGAACGCAAATTCGTCAGCAAATACTTTTTCGATACACAGGCGGAACAGTTTCACAGTTATTATGATATTTGATTTATTCTTTTATCTCGGAGTTCTTTTACGTTTTCGCCACAAAGTATGTGTTACATGCATCTACAGACTTTGAGCAAATTCATATATTTGTTTCCAGTCCAAATATGTCATTGGTTCTGTTTTATCAACAGGTTGAGGAAAAAATAATTTTTCTTCAATATTTCTTGTAATGTTATTATTATTATTATTACTATACATTTTTCCTTTAACACTAAGCCGTCCGGCGACACCACAGTGGTGTCGTGCGCGAAATAGCGGTCAACGGCCGGCGACACCGCACTGGTGTTGTGAGCTCTGTATCGCGCAGTGGCCGGTGACAGCACTTTAGTATCCTCTTCATTCTGTTGGTGTTTTGTTTAGGAAACAATAAGTTACACACGTCAACCAGTTCTTTGTTTTTATGAGTACTTGTGCATCTTCGTCGTGGCAAACGAAAGAGACAATACGATGAATGCACGGACGTCTTGTCTGACGTTCCGGACGACTTGGCCGATTGGGAAGAAGACATTGGATATCAAAAAAATTACAGTGAAGCACAATCGTCGGAAGATAGTGAAATACGTCCAAGAAGAATTCGGCGAGCGCTACGGTTGCGAACTGATTCGGCTGAATCAGACGAAGAAGACAGACTATGATTTACTGAGGACCAATAATAAATTTGAAGGATCTCCGGGTCCAGACATATTTCTCAAAGACACACAGAGCGTCGTGGGTATCGTAGAATTATATATTGGGAACGATCTATTTGACTGTATTAGCAACGAAACTAACAAGTATTACAGTTAAAATTGCAATAGAAGGAAACTGGATTAAAAAAAAAAAAAGCCAAATTTGTCGACGTTACGGGAGCCGAACTTAGAAAATGGTTTGGGCTTGCTATCCTTATGGGAATTGTAAAAAAAGCAAGGACCAATGATTACTGGTCAACGAATCCGTTGATAGACACACCGATATCTCGCAAAACGATGTCCCGCAACCGATTCAGGTAAATAGTATCATTTTTACATTTTTCCGACAACAACATTAAACCGTTTAATGCCGACCGTCTCTTCAAAGTGCAATTCGCAATTGATTATTTTTCCAAGAAGCTTAAAGAAACGTTTAATCTAAGTCAAAACATCTCAGTTGATGAAGGAATGATACCGTGGCGTGAACAGTTAAATTTTAAAGTTTACAATCTGTCGAAAATTACGAAATGTGGCATACTCATTCGGATGCTGTGTGATTCGAGTACGGGATACATTTCCTCATTCAAGATATATTCCGGCGCTGGACAACCTTTAGCAAAAACAGTGATGGAACTATCGACACCTTCTTATGGAAAGTGGCATCACCTCTACATGGATAATTACGAGTATTAAAACAGTGTAGAACTTGCAGAGAAGTTACTTGAAAAGAAAATTCGAGTTTGTGGAACGATAAGGCAAAATAGAGGATTTCCGGAAAAACAGAAGGGCGCAAAAGTCAATGTGTTTGAAGCTTTTCGCCAACGGAAAGGTGACAAGCGGCCGGCGACAAGCCAAGTAATCCGAATTAGCGCTTCTGGCGCCAAGCGAATAAATTTGTATGAGACGTGCGGACGGCAAAGTGTTAAGACAGTGATTGAATTTGAATATTACGTGATTATTCAATTTTCCCCTTTTATTGTTTTCTTCTTCTTCTTCTCCTCTTCCCAAAACCTCTTCATTCGTTGACTACGTTCGTGTTTCCTTTATTCTGTCCATATTTTCCCCGGTCTCTTCCTTTCTTTTGCTTGTTCATAATTTTGTTTCTGAATTTGTCTCATTCATCTATCATTTCTTTAGACGCTCCTGATTTTTTTAGGTCTTCTATTTCATGAAAGCAGTTGGTTTTTTTTGACTTAGCTGTTGAACATATAAAAAATCCTCTGGTATTGTTCATTCTGCGTATGTGCCCACAGAATGTTAACCGACGTTTTCTGATTATATCTGTGAGTCTGTCAGTATGTTTGTACAGTTCTTTGGTTGGCCACTTCATGCATACACCATCTCTATGTACTGCTCCAAAAATTTTTCGAATGTTTTTGCGTTCTATCTTTCCTGTCTCTGTGATGCCTGATGCCCTGATTGTGGTCGTTTCTGATGCATAGTGGGTTTCTGGCAGTACAACTGTATTGTAGTGCCTGAGTTTCGCCTGTCCTGAGATGCTTCTCTTGTTGTAGAGCGCCCATGTAACCCCTCGTAAGTTTGTACGCTTTCTGAAGTTTTTCTGTTCGTCCAGTATTGGATGCCTTGTTTAATCCTCCTGTTTGTATGTACTCTCCGAGGTTCTTGAATTTTTACACTCTGTTAACCAGTCCGTATTTTGTGTGCATGATTTGTGTATTGTTGTCCTTTGTTTCCATATATTGCGTTTTCTCGTATGATATCTGTAACCCGTTTTTGCACACTACATGTAAATATTCCAGGGCTTCTTAGTTAGTTTTATTTACTTATTTTTTTTTTTAGTAGCTGGCAGGAATCTCCTTCTAGAAAGTACTGCATCATATTCTGCACAAAAATTACACATGTCTAATAATTTTTTCGGGATTGTTATTAACGTTCACAACTATGATTAACTGCCTTTGCTATTAAGGCGGCGAGATGACCTTGAGCTGCCCGTTTTCGTGACGGTCACTATAGTTGTTGCTCACTCAGCGGAACTTACGGTAGCTTAGCACGTCTGAAGATAGCTTTATTCTAAAGCAAAACAGCGCTAGATATCCATAGATACGACTGTCACTAGATAACTAACCAGTATACTAGACTAAGGAAGAATGGTGCACGACACTTTACTTGGAATTAGTGGGCAGCCCTATTAGGCACAAAAATTTTCTTATACTGGTACTAGTAATTTGATTATATCGCTGGCAAAGAGTATCATAAGGCCGCGCCGATCACGCGTTATAACCAGTTCTTTGCCCACGCTGGATGTGACAAACTGCAAATACATTTGCTGCTATATTCCACAAGACTACGTAAGGCGTATAATACTTCCACGGGCACTGCTGCTAACGGCACAATCCTTCACTTTCGTCGCGCGTGTGCCCCAGAAATAAAAGTCTGAACAAGAATCTTAAAAACAGTCTTGCACGATCAGCACACATGCGTAAAATCTGTATTCACGTTTCACCACAGGAGTGTGAAACGACACAGTAGGACACATGCAGCAGTGAGCACAGAGAGACAGAGAGAATGAACGATCCATGGTTTGTTAGTGGTCTCGAGCCAGACAAACAGAATAACAGCAATGCCGCGTGGCAATCCTGGAACAATTAACGTGCGCCGCACTCTGTGCTAACGCGTGGCATCAGACTCAAATAAAACTGAGTACCTTCTGATCCCGTAGATGGTGCAAATGGCTCACCACGCAAAGGCAGTAGTTACTGTATACTGCCCAGGAGCTTCCACATAATTCCAGTCCTGGTCGCTGCACACGCAGTAGCGCCTCTTTTCAGTATACACGAACATCAGCAAATCATAACAGAGCATTCAGTCAAAACACCGAAGGCAAGCCGCTCGCAGTAACAAAAACGATGTAACAAACTCCAGCTGCACCCCAAACACAATTTCGTGGATCAGAGCATGCCTACACAAGACGGCCACCAGCTACGGCGAAGGCACGACACAAACCTATCAAACTCATTACACTTGGATCTACACTATGTGATCAAAACTATCTGAACACCCCAAAAAACATACGTTTTTCATATTAGGTGCATTCTGCTGTCACCTGCTGCCAGGTACTCCATATGAGCGACATCAGCAGTCATTCGACATCGTGAGAGAGCAGAATGGGGCGCTCCTCGGAACTCACGGACTTCGGACGTGGTCAGGTGATTGGGTGCCATTTGAGTCATGTCTGTACGCGAGAGTTCCACACTGCTAAACATCCCTACGTCGATTGCTTCCGATGTGATAGTGAAGTGGAAACGTGAAGGGACACGTACAGCACAAAAGCGTACAGGTCGACCTCGTCTGTTGACTGATAGAGACCGCCGGCAGTTGAAGAGGGTCTTGATGTGTAATAGGCAGACATCTGTCCAGATCATCAGACAGGAACTCCAAACTGCCTCAGGATCCACTGGAAGTACTATAACAGTTAGGCGGGAGATGAGCAAATTTGGATTTCATGGTCGAGCGGCTGCTCATAAGCCACACATCATGCCGGTAAATGCCAAACGACGCCTCGCTTGGTCTAAGGAGCGTAAACATTGGACGATTGAACAGTGGAAAAACTTTGCGTGGAGTGACGAATCACGGTATACAATGTGGCGATCCGATGGCAGGGTGCGTGTATGGCGAATGCCTGTTGTATGTCATCTGCAGTGTGTGCGTGGCACCATCACAACACAGGCCTACATTGATGTTGCAAGCACCTTCTTGCTTCGCACTGTTGAAGAGCAATTCGGGGATGGCGACTGCAACTTTCAACACGATCGAGCACCTGTTCGTAATACACGGCCTTTGGCGGAGTGGTTACACAACAGTGAGATCCCTGTAATGGACTGGCATGCACAGAGTCCTAACCTGAATCCTATAGAACACCTATGGGATGTTTCGAACGCCGACTTCATGGCAGGCATTGCCGACCGACATCGATACCTCTCCTCAGTGCAGCACTCCATGAAGAATGGGCTGCCATTCCCCAAGAAACCTTCCAGCAGCTGATTGAACGTATGCCTGCGAGAATGGAAGCTGTCATCAAGGCTAAGAGTAGGCCAACACCGTATTGAATTCCAGAATTACCGATGGGGGGCGCCACGAACTCGTAAGTCATTTTCAGCCAGGTGTTCGCATACTTTTGATCACATAGTGTACAGGGATACTCTGCAAATCACACTTAAGTGCCAGACAGAGAGTTCGTCGAACCACTTTTACAACAGTTCTCTGTTATTCCTAAGGGGACTGATGACCATAGATGTTAAGTCCCGTAGTGCTCAGAGCCATTTGAACCATTTTTTTTGTTATTCCTATCCCGAACACCGCTCGGAAGAAACGGACACCGATATCTTTCCGTGCGAGCTCTGATTTGGCTTGTTGTATTTGGATGATCGTTTCCCCGTGTAGGCCGGCGTCAATAGAATATTTTCGAATTCGGAGTAGAAAGTTGGTGATAGAAATTTCGTGAGAAGATTCTGTCGCGACGAAAAACGGCTTTGTTTTAATGTTGCATCATATTAGTGACACTATCTCCCGTATTTATCGATAGTACAAAACATGCTGCTCTTCTTTTAAGTTTCTCAATATTCCCTGTTAATCCTATCTGAATGGATCCCAGCCAGTGTATCATTACACCAAAAGAGGACGGACAACCTTTGCGTAGTAGATCTGTTACATTTTGTAAGTGTTCTGCTAGTAAAACGCAGTCTTTGGTTTCCTATCGCCACGACATTTTGTATCTATTCTTTCCAGTTTAAGTTGTTCGTAATTGTAATTCCTAGGATTTTAGATGAATTTACCGTCTTTATATTTGACTGATTTATTATGTAACCGGATGCTAACGGATTGCTTTTAGCACTCGTGTGGATGACCTCACACTTTTATTATTTAGGGTTAATTGACAATTTTCGCACCACACATGTGTTGTTGTTGTTGTGGTCTTCAGTCCTGAGACTGGTTTGATGCAGCTCTCCATGCTACTCTATCCTGTGCAAGCTTCTTCATCTCCCAGTACCTACTGCAACCTACATCCTTCTGAATCTGCTTAGTGTATTCATCTCTTGGTCTCCCTCTACGATTTTTACCCTCCACGCTGCCCTCCAATGCTAAATTTGTGATCCCTTCATGCCTCAAAACATGTCCTACCAACCGATCCCTTCTTCTAGTCAAGTTGTGCCACAAACTTCTCTTCTCCCCAATCCTATTCAATACCTCCTCATTAGTTACGTGATCTACCCATCTAATCTTCAGCATTCTTCTGTAGCACCACATTTCGAAAGCTTCTATTCTCTTCTTGTCCAAACTAGTTATCGTCCATGTTTCACTTCCATACATGGCTACACTCCATACAAACACTTTCAGAAACGACTTCCTGACACTTAAATCTATACTCGATGTTAACAAATTTCTCCTCTTGAGAAACGCTTTCCTTGCCATTGCCAGTCTACATTTTATATCCTCTCTACTTCGACCATCATCGGTTATTGTACTCCCTGAATAGCAAAACTCCTTTACTACTTTAAGTGTCTCATTTCCTAATCTAATTCCCTCAGGATCACCCGACTTAATTCGACTACATTCCATTATCCTCGTTTTCCTTTTGTTGATGTTCATCTTATATCCTCCTTTCAAGACACTGTCCATTCCGTTCAACTGCTCTTCCAAGTCCTTTGCTGTCTCTGACAAAATTACAATGTCATCGGCGAACCTCAAAGTTTCTACTTCTTCTCCATGAATTTTAATACCTACTCCGATTTTTTCTTTTGTTTCCTTTACTGCTTGCTCAATATACAGATTGAATAACATCGGGAAGAGGCTACAACCCTGTCTCACTCCTTTCCCAACCACTGCTTCCCTTTCATGCCCCTCGACTCTTATAACTGCCATCTGGTTTCTGTACAAATTGTAAATAGGCTTTCGCTCCCTGTATTTTACCCCTGCCACCTTCAGAATTTGAAAGAGAGTATTCCAGTTAACATTGTCAAAAGCTTTCTCTAAGTCTACAAATGCTAGAAACGTAGGTTTGCCTTTTCTTTATCTTTCTTCTAAGATAAGTCGTAAGGTCAGTATTGCCTCACGTGTTCCAACATTTCTACGGAATCCAAACTGATCTTCCCCGGGGTCGGCTTCTACCAGTTTTTCCATTCGTCTGTAAAGGATTCGCGTTAGTATTTTGCAGCTGTGACTTATTAAACTGATAGTTCGGTAATTTTCACATCTGTCAACACCTGCTTTCTTTGAGATTGACCACACATGTATCTTCTTTAAATCGTTTTGCAATTATTTCTGATGACTTTACTAGACGATAAATGACAGCGTCATCAGCAAACAACTTAAGACGGTCGCTCAGAGTGTCTCCTGAATCATTTATACAGATAAGGAGCAGCAGAGTGCCTAGATATATATACTCCATTTTTCAGTATTGGAACGAAATGTACGGCTCAACATTTCAACCGTAGTGTGGCCTGCTGCTTCTCTGAAACGGTGACGCAGATGAGGCAGATCACTCGCTTTGCTGATGTACATGTTGGACTTGATGTACCCCCATGCAGAAAAGTCTAAAGGAGTAAGGTCAGGTGAATGAGAAGCCCACACCCGAGGTGACCCTCTGCCTGTCCATCTCCCTGAAAAGGTTCTCTTCAGTTAACAACGCACGATGTATGCAAATAGTGGCGGCGCACCATATTGCTGAAACACAACTGTATCCCATATGCCGTCATCCTGAAGCTGCGCTTCAAGGAACAGTTGTAACACGTCGAGGCTGCTGTTACCTGTTATTGACCTTTCGGCAAAGAAAATGGGCCATACAGTTTTGTTTTTGTCATACCCAACCAACACTGACTTTCGGAGTATCATATTCCCACTCTGTTACCTCATGTGGTTCTTCCCAAAATCGGCTGTTGCGTCTGTGCACGTTCCCACGAGCGTGGAATGTAGTTTCATCGGAGAGTAAAATGTTCACTACACTCTCGTTCTCTACAGATTCCAGGAGGTCATAACACATTGCCCGACGACAGGCGAAATTCTCGTCCTCAGGATGGTGTCAAACCTGAAGAACGTGGGATTTTCCACACTGTGTTCCGAGGGACGTTCAGATCCCTACTGAGGCGTCGAGATGACGCCTTCGGTCTCCTATCATTGGCAATTTGAACCTGCTTCACTGTTTCTGCCGATATGCGTGGTCGTCCATGACGTGCCTCATCACACAGACACACTGGCGGTACCCTTAAATTTGTTCACAAGCAGACGAATGTGTACCCATGGTGTGGCTGGTCTGCGGAATTTACGAGTAAATTCCGGCCTGGCTTCATATGACAATACACGCACCCTTGCACTAACAATGGCAACCCGTTCTTCTGTGCAAAACATCTTCCACGAAGGTACCAGTACCTGCAGAGAAAAGAAGAACAAATTAGCGTTTTCATGGAGATGGATAGACTTTAGAGACGCACACACTCTCAGGTACCAATATTTGATGAGGCAAGAGAAAACAATTGGCGTTTTCATGGAAACGGATCATGACTTTAGAGAAACCAGTGTAGTGCCATGTTATTGTGCCCTTGTAAGGGTCGACAGGAGCAATTTCGCCGGCGTTTCGGCAAATATTTGAAATTTCGTTTTTGCAGTATGTCAGTTCAAATAAATACTACTCGTTTTGCTAAGTGTCGATGGAAAGTGTTGGTTTATTTCCCATTACAAACGCCGGCCGCTGTCGCCGAGCGGTTCTAGGCACTTCAGTCTGGAACCGCGCGACTGCTACGGTCGCAGGTTCGAATCCCGCCTCGGGCATGGATGTGTGTGATGTCCTTAGGTTAGTTAGGTTCAAGTAGTTCTAAGTTCTAGGCGACTGATGACCTCAGATGTTAAGTCCCATAGTGCTCAGAGCCATTTAAACCGTTTCCCGTTACAAAGAAAACCATTTTTAGAGCGGAATATTATGTTCCCACAGGATAGCTCAATCCCAAAATTAGTCTAGTGCAGTATTCATTATATCGGTTTTCACTGCGACTGTAACACAGGAAGGATAACCAGCACTCCAGCAACTACTGAGCGACGCTGCTGCATGGGGATAGAACTCAGCGAGGAAGAGGGCAGTGCTGCCTAATTTTGTGATAGCCCAATCCAATGGGAGCACATCATTCCGCTCTAAAAATGGTTTTCCTTACAACGGGAGACAAACCGACTCTTTCCGTTAACACCGGGCGTCGCATGAAACATTTAATGAACATAGGTTGTTCTGGCCAATTTCATCTACACATTGCAAAACAGAAATTACAAATACGAGTACATACCGAAAATTCAGAGAAAATGAGCTTGACGTCTGTTAGAAGGAACATACACTCCTGGAAATGGAAAAAAGAACACATTGACACCGGTGTGTCAGACCCACCATACTTGCTCCGGACACTGCGAGAGGGCTGTACAAGCAATGATCACACGCACGGCACAGCAGACACACCAGGAACCGCGGTGTTGGCCGTCGAATGGCGCTAGCTGCGCAGCATTTGTGCACCGCCGCCGTCAGTGTCAGCCAGTTTGCCGTGGCATACGGAGCTCCATCGCAGTCTTTAACACTGGTAGCATGCCGCGACAGCGTGGACGTGAACCGTATGTGCAGTTGACGGACTTTGAGCGAGGGCGTATAGTGGGCATGCGGGAGGCCGGGTGGACGTACCGCCGAATTGCTCAACACGTGGGGCGTGAGGTCTCCACAGTACATCGATGTTGTCGCCAGTGGTCGGCGGAAGGTGCACGTGCCCGTCGACCTGGGACCGGACCGCAGCGACGCACGGATGCACGCCAGGACCGTAGGATCCTACGCAGTGCCGTAGGGGACCGCACCGCCACTTCCCAGCAAATTAGGGACACTGTTGCTCCTGGGGTATCGGCGAGGACCATTCGCAACCGTCTCCATGAAGCTGGGCTACGGTCCCGCACACCGTTAGGCCGTCTTCCGCTCACGCCCCAACATCGTGCAGCCTGCCTCCAGTGGTGTCGCGACAGGCGTGAATGGAGGGACGAATGGAGACGTGTCGTCTTCAGCGATGAGAGTCGCTTCTGCCTTGGTGCCAATGATGGTCGTATGCGTGTTTGGCGCCATGCAGGTGAGCGCCACAATCAGGACTGCATACGACCGAGGCACACAGGGCCAACACCCGGCATCATGGTGTGGGGAGCGATCTCCTACACTGGCCGTACACCACTGGTGATCGTCGAGGGGACACTGAATAGTGCACGGTACATCCAAACCGTCATCGAACCCATCGTTCTACCATTCCTAGACCGGCAAGGGAACTTGCTGTTCCAACAGGACAATGCACGTCCCCGTGCCACCCAACGTGCTCTAGAAGGTGTAAGTCAACTACCCTGGCCAACAAGATCTCCGGATCTGTCCCCCATTGAGCATGTTTGGGACTGGATGAAGCGTCGTCTCACGCGGTCTGCACGTCCAGCACGAACGCTGGTCCAACTGAGGCGCCAGGTGGAAATGGCATGGCAAGCCGTTCCACAGGACTACATCCAGCATCTCTACGATCGTCTCCATGGGAGAATAGCAGCCTGCATTGCTGCGAAAGGTGGATATACACTGTACTAGTGCCGACATTGTGCATGCTCTGTTGCCTGTGTCTATGTGCCTGTGGTTCTGTCAGTGTGATCATGTGATGTATCTGACCCCAGGAATGTGTCAATAAAGTTTCCCCTTCCTGGGACAATGAATTCACGGTGTTCTTATTTTAATTTCCAGGAGTGTATATCGAAGGTGTGTGGCCATAAGCCCTGATATTTCTGTTGGTGATTGAAGACGATGTAATGAGCAACATTACATCAGTATTTACGTCATTTGCAGGCTAATAATTGTAGCTGTCACAAGTCGTATGTTTTTTAGGTGGTTAATACCTCCAGTCCGAAGATCGTGGTCTCGCGGTAGCGTCCTCGCTTTCCGAGCGCGGGGTCTCGGGTTCGATTCCCGGCGGGGTCAGGGATTTTCACCTGCCTCGAGATGACTGAGTGTTGCTGTGTCGTCTTTATCATCATCATCATTCTTCCCCATTACGGTCGGAGGAAAGCAATGACAAACCACCTGCGCTAGGACCTTGCCTAGTACGGAAGTGTATATCTCCCGCGTCTTCCCCTACGCTCTGTCAAGGAGCGTGGGACCTCATCGTCAATACCTCCAAGTACGTGTGGCAGGAGCAAGCCATTGATGTTTATTTTCCCCAGGCCAACAGGTCAGATATAGAAGAACGGACGCATGGCCGCAAAACGATTAGTCTATAATACAGGTGTAGTTCACTCAGTACTACAGTTACGACGGTATAGAAAACATCAGATCGCAGAGTTTGTTACAGGTTTGTAGGAAGACTGTTCGACACCTTGGAAAAACAACGAGCACATTAATGTGTGTACATACTAAAAAAGTACCACATGCAAAGGTATCTGCATTTATACCAAGCGCCAAAGAAACTGGTATAGACATGCGTACTGAAATACAGAGATATGTAAACAGGCAGAATACAGCTCTGCTGTTGGCACCGCCTATATAAGACGCAGTTGCTACATCGGTTACTGCTGCTACAATGGCAGATTATCAAGATCTGAGTGAGTTTGAAAGTGGTGTTACAGTAGGCGCACGAGTGATGGGACATAGCATCTCCGAGGTAGCGATGAAGTGGAGATTTTCTCCTTACGACCATTTCACGAGTGTACCGTGAATATCAGGAATCTGCTACAACATCAAATCTCTGATATCACTGCGGCGGGAAAAAGATGCTGCAAGAACGGGACCACCGACGACTGAAGAGAATCGCCCAACGTGACAGAAGTGCAACCCTTCCGCAAATTACTGCACATTTCAATGTTGAGCGGTCAACAAGTGCCAACGTGCGGACCATTCAACGAAACATCATCGATATGGTCCTTAATATATCCTTGATGACTGCACGACATAAAGCTTTATGCCTCAACTGGGCCCTTCAACACCGACGTTGGACTGTTGATGAATGGAAACATGTTGCCTGGTCGGACGAGTGTCGTTTCAAATTGTATCTAGCGGATGGACGTTTACGGGTACGGAGACAACTTCATGAATCCATGGACCCTGGATGTCAGCAGGGGAATGTTCAATCTTGTGGAGGCCTTGTAAAGGTGTGAGGCGTGTGCAATTGGAGTGATACGGGACCCCTGAGGCGTCTAGATACGACTCTAACGGTGACGCGTACGAAAGCATCCTGTTTGGTTACCTGCATCCATTCATGTCCATTGTGCATTGCAAAGGACTTGGGCAATTCCAGCGGGACGATGCCACACCCCACACGTCCACAATTGCTACAGAGTCACTCCAGAAGCACTCATGTGAGTGTAAACTCTTCCGTTGGCCACCACACTCCCCAGACACGAACGTTGTTGGCCATATCTGTGATGCCTTGCAACTTGATACGGGCGTAACAGATATAAATGTAGATACTTTCATATGTGGTACCTTAATATGTAGAGACATCAGGGTGTTGGTTGTTTTTCCTCTCACAGTCTTCCTACAAACATGTCACAAACTTTACGACCTGATGTTTTGTACACCAGCGTAACTGTAGCACTGGTGTAACAGGTATATAGACAAAGGTGTAACGGAGCAGCATTGTGAGCTGCTGCGTTACTCTTTTGTCTTTGGGATGTCTTGTTGTCCTCTTACGCAGAAACTCACACATATTATACAGGGTTATTACAAATGATTGAAGCGATTTCACAGCTCTACAATAACTTAATTATTTGAGATATTTTCACAATGCTTTGCACACACATACAAAAACTCAAAAAGTTTTTTTAGGCATTCACAAATGTTCGATACGTGCCCATTTAGTGATTCGGCAGACATCAAGCCGATAATCAAGTTCCTCCCACACTCGGCGCAGCATGTCCCCATCAATGAGTTCCAAACCATCGTTGATGTGAGCTCGCAGTTCTGGCACGTTTCTTGGTAGAGGAGGTTTAAATACTGAATCTTTCACATAACCCCACAGAAAGAAATCGCATGGGGTTAAGTCGGGAGAGCGTGGAGGCCATGACATGAATTGCTGATCATGATCTCCACCACGACCGATCCATCGGTTTTCCAATCTCCTGTTTAAGAAATGCCGAACGTCATGATGGAAGTGCAGTGGAGCACCATCCTGTTGAAAGATGAAGTCGGCGCTGTCGGTCTCCAGTTGTGGCATGAGCCAATTTTCCAGCATGTCCAGATACACGTGTCCTGTAAGGTTTTTTTCGCAGAAGAAAAAGGGGCCGTAAACTTTAAACTGTGAGATTGCACAAAACACGTTAACTTTTGGTGAATTGCGAATTTGCTTCACGAATGCGTGAGGATTCTCTACCGCCCAGATTCGCACATTGTGTCTGTTCACTTCACCATTAAGAAAAAATGTTGCTTCATCACTGAAAACAACTTTCCCACTGAACGCATCCTCTTCCATGAGCTGTTGCAAACGCGCCGAAAATTCAAAGTGTTTTGACTTTGTCACCGGGTGTCAGGGCTTGTAGCAATTGTAAACGCTAAGGCTTCTGCTTTAGCCTTTTCCGTAAGATTTTCCAAACCGTCGGCTGTGGTTCGTTTAGCTCCCTGCTTGCTTTATTCGTCGACTTCCGCGGGCTACGCGTGAAACTTGCCCGCATGCGTTCAACCGTTTCTTCGCTCACGGCAGGCCGACCCGTTGATTTCCCCTTACAGAGGCATCCAGAAGCTTTAAACTGCGCATACCATCGCCGAATGGAGTTAGCAGTTGGTGGATCTTTGTTGAACTTCGTCCTGAAGTGTCGTTGCATTGTTATGACTGACTGATGTGAGTGCATTTCAAGCACGACATACGCTCGGCTCCTGTCGCCATTTTGTCTCACTGCGCTCTCGAGCGCTCTGGCGGCAGAAACCTGAAGTGCGGCTCCAGCCGAACAAAACTTTATGAGTTTTTCTACGTATCTGTAGTGCGTCGTGACCATATGTCAATGAATGGAGCTACAGTGAATTTATGAAATCGCTTCAATCATTTGTAATAGCCCTGTATACAGCATGTACACAGAGTTCGTAGTCCGCAGTACACATTAAAACAGGAACGTACGGGGACAAGAAGACATAACACCGCATCAGCTCACACATCGCAAAGTGCCGTGATGCACAAGAAACACGCCTGACACTGCGAATTGTTTCCCGAAACGCATCGTGCAGAAAATAAATACGAGAGATCCGTGACTGGCAGCAGCAAAAGTTACTCGGCCACTGTAATCCGTCGTTTATGACCTGGGAATAGGCTAGACATAACAGCCTGTCACATGGTGTTGTTTCTTGAGCGAAATATGTCTCAGTCCGAAACTCGTTAGCCTTCACTTATAAATCGGACAAAAATGCAGAGTTTTACAGCAAAATGGTCTGGATTTGTCCTGTGACGGAAATGTATACTTATTTATAAGGGGCGATGAAAAAGTTGCCGTTCGAAGAGCGTACCGTCCAGAATCGGTATGCCAGTAAGGTAAAAATCTTCGTGAGCTCTGAGGCCATCTTCCCACCGACGCACTATGCTGAAGACATCCGTTTTGTAAAACACCATATCCTGCTGTGTGAAGCAGTCTTTAAATGCCTGCTGCACATCTTCATCCGACAGGAATGATCGATCCTTCGAAGTAGTGATAATCGCATGGGGAGAGATCTGGACAATAGGCGCGTGCGTGATTGTCTCCCACTCGAGTTGGCGAAACATCTGTGTTATGAAATTTTGCTATGTGGGGACGTGCGTTATCATGAAGGAGTTAGGCCTCTTTTCGCAATGGTGGTTTTGGGTAGACAAACTGCCCCCCACACATTCTTCAGTCTCCAGTGGGTGTCTACAGACGTTTGTCCTTCGGCAGCCAAGAAAAGAATAAAAGCACTGTGATGTGTCGACAGAAGTGCCGACACAGTGTTATTTTGAGGGGGCCGATAGGCACGCTATAAGCTCACGCAGAATATCTTGAAGTCTGAAACAGGACGCTCAATGAATTGCTATAAAGAAAAGTACGTTGCTTTGGGAATACTTAACTTTTAATCCGTCATTGGTTTACAACGTTCTTGATGAGACATTTCATACGATAACTATCAAACTATGTAAGGCTAATGGCGCCTTGCTAGGTCGTAGCCATGGACTTAGCTGAAGGCTATTCTAACTGTCTCTCGGCAAATGAGAGAAAGGCTTCGTCAGTGTAGTCGCTAGCAAAGACGTCGTACAACTGGGGCGAGTGCTATTCCGTATCTCGAGACCTGCCTTGTGGTGGCGCTAGGTCTGCGATCACACAGTGGCGACACGCGGGTCCGACATATACTAAATGGACCGCGGCCGATTTAAGCTACCACCTAGCAAGTGTGGTGTCTGGTGGTGACACCACACACTGTATGGACGCTTTTGGTAGGAACGTCGCCATAGTTCACGATTTGCTCATTTACCGCACCCACGTCGATATGACACGAATTCCACACTAATGCCTTGCCTACATGCCGGTGCTTATACAGGGTGTCACATTTATCTTGACGACCCTAAATAACTGTTTGTCCAGATGCAAATTGCAAAATGTTTCAAGCAAATGTTCTTTAGCCGTCAGGGGGACATCAGGCAGCATGATTGCCTTCGTTGTAACCAGGGGGCGCAGAAAGCTATGCGCAGAAAGCAACGTGTTTTCTCAGTTGTGCGCATGACGTCACGGTGGAAGCAGCTGTGCCAAACAGTACACAGCTCGAATTGTGTGTGATTGTTTTTCTTGTGTTGTCTTGTGTTTGGAGGAGTATTTTGATTGAGTTCTTTCTTCTGAGGTACTCAGTCAACAGCAGAAACATTCGGAATTCGGGAGTGTTAACGGTTTTTGCTGTAATTGATATTTGATTCGGAACTGAAATAGTTAGCGATAGTGGACAGCGGGATCAACATTGTGTTCGCCAGCTCTATAGTTTATGGTTCGTCCTGTGAAATTCTTATTGGAGAATCTACAAGTGAGTGAGAAAATTAATTTTTACAATGCCAGGCTCTGCTTTTACGGGCTGTTTTTCCTACAACCGGAGCACAAAGGGAACTGACGTGATGTGATACAGTTTCCCGCGTAATGAAACATTACAAAAACTATGGTTGTCGAAATGTTGTAGGAAAGACAGTGTAAATGTTGCGCATGCACGAATATGTTCTCGGCATTTCGCAGAAACAGATTACTTAAGGGATTTACAGTCTGAATTGCTTAATTTGCCCCGAAAAAGAATACTCAAGCCAGATGCAGTTCCTTCGTGCAATTTGCCGTGCAGTAGTGCGACTGTCAATGTGTCACCCGCAACAGAAGACAGAACCAAACGGTATAAGAAACGAGAACTACATAAGAGATCTCTGGAAACTCTGGAAAAGCTGTCACCAAATAAGAAACATCATAATAAGAGCACATGTACAGATGACAGTTTTTTTCCAGACACGGATAAAGTTACTTTCATGAATACTATAGCGGCTTTAGGAAGAAGGAATGCTGTTCTTACAAACAAGTGTGTGCAACTTCGAGCTCTTAAGTAAATTCATTCCAATGCGATTAAATGAATAGTTTCTGATTTATTTGAGCCGAGGTTTCGAATTTCAAGTGTGTGTCAGTGTGGTTGTGATCTGATATTTTACCGATGTGTGAGGCATAAGCTGAGAAACAATATAACTCATCAGTTTTAACTGTGATAGTTTAGCAGCAGAAAAGCTGTTTAGACATCTCAATTCTGGTATAAACAAAATCTTCCGCCAAAAACTTGACGTAAACGCGCATGCCGTGTCGTCTGCTTGTGAGCGCTTGCTTCCACGCTGACGTCACTAGGCCAGCCAATGGCAGAGCAGAGCGCTTACTGCCCAACGTTATTATTTAGTAACCTTGGTTGTAACTTTGTTTTTTACAAAGATATGAGCATCGGTATGACTTTTTTAAATGGCACCCTGTATTTTTTATTCGGTAATTCATTTCCTCTCCTAAAGGCCCATTTAAAAATGTATCACAGTTTACCATTCACTGAAACGCAACGTTATTAATTACATAACACATCACCGACGTTGACGCTCCCAGCGCTTAGTGCAGGTACTCAAGGAAATGGAACACATCCACGTGCTGACGCTGACAGAGAACAAATGTAAACATAAGTAGAATGCACGCCCGTCATTCCGTCAACCAGCGTCAGTTGAAGAGTTGTGCGAGTAGAATGTACACCAACGAAGAGAAGGTAGAAATGCTACTCATCTATGGGGAATGTAAGTTAGCAGAACAGTAATTGCAATACTGATTTCTTATGTACACGTACATTCAGTACAGTAGTTTTGTAGGTGATATCCTGACAAGAACCCACCTTCCCGACGGATGTTTTTTCGTCTTGTTGCGACGCTTCAGGAAACGGGAAATTCAACCCACGATAACGCATTCGTCGTAGCACTCGCGCAGACGAAGCTGTCGAAGTTGCTTTTCTCGCTTCCGTTGATATGAATCCACATGTGAGCACACGACAGCTTGAACACGAGACTGGCATTCCTAAAACCAGTGTACATCGTATTCTTGCACGTCACCGGTTCCATACTTACCATGTACACCTACATCAAGAATTGAATGGGAATGACTTCCAGAATCGTGTACAGTTATGCCCGTGGGCACAGTAGTAAATCCTCGCCAACCCGAACTTCTTCTCCAGTGTTCTGTTTACCGTTGACTGCTCCTTCTCAAACAAAGGGCAGGTAAATACAAGGAACATGCATTATTGGTCAAGCGACGACCCACAGTCGCTCAGACGGGTGGAACATCAGCGTCAATGGAGAGTTAATGTCTGGCGTGGGCTACAATTATTGGCCCTTATTTCATCAATGGTAGTGTAAACGGCACAGCGTATGCCAACTTTCTCAGACGATTTCTTCCTCCTCTTCTGGATGGAGTGCCGCTAAGAACCAGAATGCTTATGTGGTATCAACATGATGGATGTTCAGCACAAAATGCCTTGTGTGCACGTCGTGTTCTGAACCGAAAGTATCCTGCCAGATGAATTCGTCGAGGAGGAACAGTTGCTTGGCCTGCGAGGTCTGCTGATTTAAATCCTCTGGACATTTTTCTTTGGGGATGCGATGTTCAAACAACTCCAGAGGACATGCAGGAACGTATCGTGCTTCCTTGTAATTCTCTTCAGCAGGCAACACTGGAAGCAGTAAATAATTCTTTGCCGGCCGGAGTGGGCGAGCGGTTTTAGGTGCTACAGTCTGGAACCGCGCGACCACAACGGTCGCAGGTTCGAATCCTGCCTCGGGCATGGATGTGTGTGATGTCCTTAGGTTAGTTAGGTTTAAGTAGTTCTAAGTTCTAGTGGACTGATGACCACAGCAGTTAAGTCCCATAGTGCTCAGAGCCATTTGAACCATTTTGAACCAAATAATTCTTTCATTCAACGAGTGCACCAGTGTATCGGTGTCTGGGGTCACCACTTTGAGCTCCTTTGGATGTTCTACTCATATGCAGTGGTACAGGAGAGTCAAAGTCAATTTGGTGTTATGTTTTTAGTTGGTTTTCATTTGTTTTCTGACAGTTGCAGCAAGTGGACGAGTTTGTGGTTCCAGGCTCAGAGTCAGTGTTGTGTTATGTAATTAATAACGTTGTGTTTCAGTGAATGGTACACTGTGATAAATTTTTGAATAAGTCTTTAGGAGAGGAAGTGAATTACCGAATAAAAATATAGGGTGCCATTTAAAAAATTCATACCACTGTTCATATCTGTGTAAAAAACAAAGCTAGTCATGCTGATTGATGTCCGCCTAACGGTTAGAGAATATTTGCTTGAAATATTTTGTAATTCGCATCTGGACAAACAGTTATTTAGGGTGGTGAAGATAAATGGGACACTTTGTATGCACGCACCTGAGTCGCGTTACGTTGCGTATATGCGGCAGCAACGGCCTCAAACGAAAACATTTTGATCGCCCCTTACGAAAAACAATTTTGATTTTTAGCAATTCGAGTTGGTGTGCTTCCCATGCTAATAAACAAGTAGTCTTCTTTCTACTTTGAAAGACCTTTTACTTCGTAAATGTGACGAGGAATTAGGGAGTAAAGAGGCATTTAAATTAATGACACTCTGAATATAAAACGCTTCGGCGAGGTAAGAACGTACAGCGATTAAGGTTTAACGATCGGTCGACAAGTCTATTAAAGAGTACAAACTCGGATGAAGTCTAGTGGAACGTAGATTTAAGTCTAGTGGAACATAGATTTCAGCAAATGCGTCACAGTTCATGTACAATATAATTAATTGTTTGCGCGTTAATAAACCGTAACTAAGTGTAGGTCTACAATGGTTTTTCCCGTTGAAGTACTGTTGATATGGCAAGCGTCTAGCGAAGTCAAGGAAGGAACAGGTCCATTTGGCTCGGCAGCTGTATTACAAAAGTTGCTGACAAAGCGGAGTTTTTTATCAGATTTAAGCGAAATCAAAGCTTACTTAACACGAAAACACAAGGAATGCAAAATTAGCGTAAGGAGAGCAATGAGAGAAGCACTGAGTGAATTTAAAAGTAAATTTTAGCTAGAAGATCTGACCAACAGTCACAAGAAGTTTTGATCATGTAAAATCAGAAAGGGGATCGAAATCATCAGTGCAGCCATCCTGGCACGGAAACAGAAGGTGACAGAGGGGGGGATCGACATTCCGATTTCGGTGTTCCGAAACTGTACCAACAAGGAACGTCGGAGTACGATTCCTCCTTTCAATCACGGGCGAAAGCCAAAATGATAAATACTGAAATAAGCGATCGCGGAACAGAAAATCAAGTAAAACTGATTCACAGTGAAAAAGACAGCTTGAGCAGAGGTTATGCGAAAGAACTTGCTCCCCTTCTGGCAGTTGTTAATCATAAGCCACTGCTAAGACGAAGGGTACCTATGGATTGCAAAAGAGAGAGAGAGAGAGAGAGAGAGAGAGAGAGAGAAGAAAGCGCTGGTCATTCCCGTTTTCAAGAAACGTCGACGGACAGATACGCATAATTACAGGACTAGTCGTTGCGCTCCGGGGTGTTACCGCTGTAAAACAGTTATTTATATAGAAATGTTAACGTCGAAGCTCATTATCCAGTCTTACGCTTCATGGCAAAAGTTATCCCTTGGGGGGGTACGGAGGCGCGAGCTACTTGCTGCCTAGCAAACGGAGCGATATCGGAAAAAAAAGGACACCAAAGTTTGAGACACTGAGAGAAGCTGACAGAATACGCGTCGCTCACAACTGGTATTCCACAATCAAAGTTCTGAACATTAATTCTTCTGAACTGTGGAGACCCTAGAAACAAACGAAATATACAAAAAACAATAATAAATCATTCAAATCCAATAAGGAGAGCCAATCATTGTTTAATAATCCCGATAATATAAGAATCCAATGAACTTGCAAAACATTATGCGTCGTGCGAAATATTGTTATACGCATATGTTACATTGTTAGGAAGTTTAGTGATGATTTTATTTTACGGGAACATTTGGGCTGTCCTAGATTCACATACAAGCTTACTTGATTCGTCAAAACAGTTCAAAACTAATCTCTACGCTAAAATTAATTTATTAGTTAACTTTAATGGATGACAGTTTAGTGACGTTACCCATTCCATGCGAACAGTGATTGTTCTCGGAATAAAATATAGCCTGTTTGTTAATTCAGGTATTCAGACAATCTCAGTTCCAAAGTTCATCCTAATCCGCTCAGCCACTTTAGTGTGAAGTAGTAGAAAACATACTTATTCGACGACGAAATAAAATAGGCAATTTATAGTTCGGTTCAGCGCAAATTTTACAATACTTGAACGAGCGACCAAGTCATCTGCCCACACGTGTGCATATTGACGACGGATACCCTCGCATATCGTAAACAAACCCAGCCTCATTAAAAGCCTACCACGTTCTACAAGCAAAGGCACGCTGCCTCTCTGCTTTACAGCATGTAAATGACACCGTCGTTAGCAGCCTTCAAGCGCATCAGAAGCTGTTAAGATACTCCTGCCGTTCAGAGACTTAAGTGCAACGGGATTGTATGGAAGTATGGGTTAAACACCGGAAGGATTATACATAGAACTCCTGAAGATAGACGTTGACTGTGGATATTATATCACAGACTGTTCAGAGATGTCACTAAACCCGCCGAAAGATGTGAACAACCATGCATGAGCAGCGCCTATTACACGGAGGGGGTCCGGCAGCCGATCATTTCCTGTCGTTCCACCAGGAAGGAGGTACACGGCTCGTGTTGTCTGTAGTTCAACCATGCCTAGACGGTCAATACCACTGTTCGATCGTGTCCACATTGTTACTTTGTGCCAGGAAGGACTCTCAACAAGGGAAGTGTCAAGGCGTCTCGGAGTTAACCAAAGCGATGTTGTTCGGACGCGGAGGAGACACAGAGAGACAGGAACTGTCGATGACATATCTCTCTCAGGCCGCCCAATGGTTACTACTGCAGTGGATGGCCGCTTCCTACGGATTATGGCTCGGAGGAACCCTGACAGCAACGCCACCATGTCGAATAACGCTTTTTGTGCAGACACAGGACGTCGTGTTACGACTCGAAACTGTGTGCAGTAGGCTGCATGATGCGCAACTTTATTCCAGACATCGATGGCGAGGTCCAACCTTTGCAACCACGACACCATACAGCGCGGTACAGATGGACCCAGCAACATGCCGAGTGGACCGCTCAGGACTGGCTTCACGTTCTCTTCACCGATGAGTGTCGCATATGCCTTCAACCAGACAATCGTCGGAGATGTGTTTGGAGGCAACCCGGTCAGGCTGAACGCCTTAGACACACTGTCCAGCGAGTGCAGCAAGGTGGAGGTTCCCTGATGTTTTGGGGTGGCATTATGTGCGGCCGACGTACGCCGCTGGTGGTCATGGAAGGCGCCGTAACGGCTGTGCGATACGTGAATGCCATCCTCCGACCGATAGTGCAACCATATCGGCAGCATATTGGCGAGGCACTCGTCTTCGTGGACGACAATTCGCGCCCCCATCGTGCACATCTTGTGAATTACTTCCTTCAGGATGACGTCATCGCTCGATTGGAGTGGCCAGCATGTTCTCCAGACATGAACCCTATCGAAGATGCCTGGGCTAGATTGAAAAGGGCTCTTTGTGGACGATATTATGGCAGTTATCTGTCAAACAACCTGTATCCGGTTATATCGTTCATTTTTTTTTCATTCCAGTGTCACTTGACTATTAAAACCGCTCAAAATAACCAGTTTCTGAATAACCGGTTTTCCGTTTTTTATTCCTATTATTTCCTGTACTAAATATAGAAATCGAAGAATAAAAAAAATTGACTCTCCCAGCGTTAAGAGCCTAGTACATAGAATCAAAATATTAAATTAATTAGGCAAATAAAAGAAAATTTAGTTGTCCAACATTCGCTGCTTTTTTCGAAGAGTGTAAGTAGTTGAATGCTAACAAAAACCGCCAGTATTCCCCTATTGATTCTAATGTTTTGAACTTCTGCTCAAAAATCATGTAATAGGGGATCATGTCACCATTTGGGCATCGTGAATAGTCAGTGTTAAAGAGTGAAAACTGAGATGGAAGAACTCTGTTCTTTTTTTACTTTTTGTAAAGGTTGTTTACAAGCGAGCTCGGCTAAGATGTTCGCCTTCCCTCAAATATGTATTTTTCGTGTTAATTTGTCCGTTTTCAAAGTATTTAATTTGTCACTCTTACCATAATTTCAAATCTGTTTATTATATCATAGAAATGGCAGACAAATCTTTAATCTTTTAAAGCAAATAAAGCGTTGTAGTTCATTGTTATGTCGCTTCGTAAAAATATTTCCAGACTAGGGCTGACGCCATTCTGCAATACAAGAGATCTCCGGCGACGACAGCGAAATTCTACCGTGTACACCAGGTGGGAGCAAGTCCGGCACACTGCAACAGGAATGCTGTCCCAATTCTTATGTATGTGTTTTGTTTCTTGCTAGTTTCTGTCTGGATTGTTATTAAAATAGCACTGATCGCTTTCCCCATTTTCTACTATAACGCGATATTTCAAACCAATGCGGATTTTAAGTATAAGAATAACTCCTCTTTTTAAAAAAGGATTGCTTAGAAACGAAAGATTTTAGTACGACGAAAAACCAATCCAAAGTTGCATATTTTACTTTTTTCATTCACTCAATGACTAGTTTCGGGTCGAGACGCATTTTCAAATCATCTTAATAAAGTAAAAATGGTATTTCCGAAGATATGAAAATCGTGTCAAAATATGCAACGAACAGATTTATATGCGCTGTTACTGTTCTGACCATTTTTGCCTATGTTACGATGATTTGCAAATGGGTTTCTGCCCGAAACTAGTCATCGAGTGAATAAAAAAAGTAAAATATGCAACTTTGGACTGGTTCCTCGTCGCACTGCTTAACAGAAGTTTCTGACGCACAGCTACTCAATCATGCTGGAAGTTCCAAGGATTTTAGCACTGCTGGTGTAACTAATTGGTATTCCGGTTATTTTACTCTGTTGTTAGTAAAAGATAAGACACATCTTACAACCGAGAACAAATAAATACCGAAAAATGCTGGTTATTCAGAATCAAAATATCGGCATCAGTTTTAAACGTTCGGTTTTTCCCATCCCTGCTTCCGAAAGGCATTAGGCCTTGCCGTTTGTTGTTGTTGTGGTCTTCAGTCCAGAGACTGGTTTGATGCAGCTCTCTATCCTACTCTATCCTGTGCAAGCTTCTTCATCTGCCAGTACCTACTGCAACCTTCATTCTTCTGAATCTGCTTAGTGTATTCATCTCTTGGTCTCCCTCTACGGTTTTTACCCTCCACGCTGCCCTCTAATGCTAAATTTGTGATCCCTTGATGCCTCAGAACATGTCCTACCAACCGATCCCTTCTTCTAGTCAAGTAGTGCCACAAGCTCCTCTTCTCCCCAATTCTATTCAATACCTCCTCGTTAGTTATGTGATCTACCCATCTATTCTTCAGCATTCTTCTATAGCACCACATTTCGAAAGCATCTATTCTCATCTTGTCTAAACTATTTATCGTCGACGTTTCACTTCCATACATGGCTACACTCCATACAAATACTTTCAGAAACGACTTCCTGACACTTAAATCTATACTCGAAGTTAACAAATTTCTCTTTTTAAAAAACGCTTTTCTTGCCATTGCCAGTTTACATTTTATATCCTCTCTACTTCGACCATCATCAGTTATTTTGCTCCCCAAATAGCAAAGCTCATTTACTACTTTAAGTGTCTCTTTTCCTAATCTAATTCCCGCAGTATCATCCGATTTAATTCGATTACATTCCATTATTCTCGTTTTGCTTTTGTAGATGTTCATTTTATATCATCCTTTCAACACACTGTCAATTCCGTTCAGCTGCTCTTCCAGATCCTTTGCTCTCTCTGACAGAATTACAATGCCATTGGCGAACCTCAAGGTTTTTACTTCTTCTCCATGAATTTTAATACCTACTACGAATTTTTCTTTTGTTTCCTTTACTGCTTGCTCAATATACAGATTGAATAACATCGGGGAAAGGCTACAACCCTGTCTCACTCCCTTCCCAACCACTGCTTCCCTTTTATGCCCCTCTACTCTTATAACTGCCATCTGGTTTCTGTACAAAGTGTAAATAGCCTTTCGCTCCCTTTATTTTACCCCTGCCACCTTCAGAATTTGAAAGAGAGGATTCCAATCAACATTGTCAAAAGCTTTCTGTAAGTCTACAAATGCTAGAAACGTAGGCTTGCCTTTCCTTAATCAGTATTTTCTCACGTGTTCCAACGCTAGCAAAGAAAATACGAGCTTGCCGAGTACTGGACCACACTAGCGACTGGATTCAGGACGTCCTTGTGCATACAACTAAACACATCGCTCTCGATGCGACGGAATCGAATGATATAAAGATAATTTCAGGTCTGCCGCAAGGATGCGTCTCTACACCGTTAGAGTTTGCCGTTTAGGGCCTAGTGGATCAAGCCGGAGGGCCCGTGATCTGTAGGAACGTTGCGAATGCAGAAGACTTTAGCGAAATACAAGAAAACTTGCAAATCATTGGCGTCACGCCCTCGCTCCACCCACTCCACCTAACATTTTCCTCCCATTTGTCCCGCCCATCGCGTCATATTACGAATCTGGAGAAAAGTTTTTATTCATTGCGGAATTCTCATACACTTCTAGAATTGATTTCCCAAGAGTCTGCTAAACCTCTCGTTTAATCAGTTGCAGCATTAAGTGGCCTGCCGCACTGAGACAATACTTTAGGCCTTTGCGATTGCTGTATAACTTGTATAACATGTTATTCCATGGCAGTTTTAGATTTTTGCCCCCTCCTGGATAAATTATGTGCGGACACCCACGCTGCAGAGGAACAGCATTGTCTGTCAGCCTACGTAAGTCCCACATACTTCTCACAAAATGTCCATAACGAGAAAAGGAGGGACATCAGAGTTTCTTGTAAAAAGATAGCGACTGGCGGAAAATAACCTTCGGTTTTCTTTGAGAATCTCTTTCTCTTCTAATAACATAAATATAAAATAACCGAGCGGATTATTAATGTAGTCTACATCATGATCTTCATCAGTGGGTTGTCCGCCTTGTGACAGGTTTTGACTGCCTAGCCCTCCCATGATTCTCTCTCATCTGCGATCCTCTTCATTCTTTGGTACCATCCTTGAGGCCAGCTGACATCATCCAGCATCTGGAACCTTCTTCTGCCCTTCCCTCTCTTTCCCGGGACGAAACCTTCAATTGCCTCTACTAGAAGGCAATCTCTTCTTAGATTGTGGCCTACCCAGTTTAGTTTCCTGTTCTTCACCGTCAGCAGCATCCTTTGTTCTTCTCCAACTTTCCTCAGTACTTCTACATTCCTGATTTTATCAGTCCAGCTGATCTTCTCCATTCTACGCCATATCACATTTCACAAGCTTCAATTCTCTCCTCATCTTGCTTTCTCAAAGTCTGTGTTTCTGCTCTATACAAGGCCACGCTTCATATTAAGCACTTAACTGGCCGCTTCCTTGGTTCCTTGTTTAAACAGCTAGTTAGGAGTCTTCTCTGCTTTTGAAATGCCTCTTTCGCCAGAGACATTATCACTTTGATATCTAGCTGACAATCCATGTCTTCTTTAATCTAACTTATCAGATACTTGAACGCTCTTACCTGTTCAATTATTTCTGGCCCCTAACTTAATTTTCACTTTCCTAATCTTTAAGCCTTTTAGCATGCTTTTGATTTTATTTTTATTAATTTTCGTACCATATACTGCACAGGCTTCATTCAGGTCATTTGGCATTTGAGTCAGCGTCTCTTGATTTTCTGCTATGATTGCCATGTCATCTGCAAATCTAATACATTCAGTTTTCCACCCACCTATCATGACGCCTCGTGTCGCATCCAAACAACTTTCCAGTACTCAAATTACAATGAAATGAACACCCTTCGCTGCTTACAGACGTTGACATACCTCAACGGGGACAGATGAAAATGTGTACCCCGACCGGGACTCGAACCCGGGATCTCCTGCTTACATGGCAGACGGTCTATCCGTCTGAGCCACCGAGGACACAGAGGAAAGCGCGACTGCAGGGATTTATCTCTGGCACGCCTCCCGCGAAACCCACATTCTCCAGTACTTCCTCCAGACAGGTGTTAAATAGGATCGGCGAGAGACAACAACCTTGTCTAACACCTCTCCCAGTCTTGATGTCTTTAGAGATCCCATTACCTATTCGTACCCGAGCTTTCTGATTCGTGTACAAAAATGTTCAAATGTGTGTGAAATCTTATGGGACTTAACTGCTAAGGTCATCAGTCCCTACGCTTACACACTACTTAAACTAAATTATCCTAAGGACACACACACACACACCCATGCCCGAGGGAGGACTCGAACCTCCGCCGGGACCAGCCGCACAGTCTATGACTGCAGCGCCTAAGACTGCTCGGCTGATCCCGCGCGGCGATTCACGTACAGATTTGCGATCAATCTTGTAGTCCACATCAAAGCATTTTAAAACCTATCTTTTATCCTGCTATAAAAACGTCAGCGCACCTCGTTTTGCGTCCGTTCCGTTCCACATCTATTAGGACAAGACAAATTAGATCTGCATTCCCATGTTTAGTATAATTTAAGGCAACGAAAATGAGACGGCTGCAGAGATGAAATTGCTCAAGTGAGCATCTGATTGATATTAAAAGAGGAGTAATATAAAGCTGGAAAAACTACATAAAACCACAGAAGTAAACAGAAAGAGCTACAATATGTCGAAGCCGGGGCATTCTGCTGACCCCTGGTCACAGAAGAGACCGTAAAGCCTGGTGTCAAGAACACGGTACATGGTCATTGGAACAGTGGTCCCAGGTTATGTTCACGGACGAGTCCAGGTATAGTCTGAACAGTGATTCTCGCTGGGTTTTCATCTGGCATGAACTACGAACCAGATACCAACCCCTTAATGTTCCTGAAAGGGACCTGTATGGATGTCGTGGTTTGATGGTGTGGGGTGGGATTATGATTGGTGCACGTACACCCCTGCATGTCTTTGACAGAGGAACTGTAACAGGTCAGGTGTATCGGGACGTCATTTTGCACCAGTATGTCCGCCTTTTCAGGGGTGCAGTGGGTCCCACCTTCCTCCTGAGGGATGATAACGCACGGCTCCACCGAGCTGCCATCGTGGAGGAGTACCTTGAAACAGAAGACATCAGGCGAATGGAGTGGCCTGCCTGTTCTCCAGACCTAAACCCCATCGAGCACGTCTGGGATGCTCTCCGTCGACGTATCGCTGCACGTCTTCAAACCCCTACGACACTTCAGGAGCTCCGACAGACACTGGTGCAAGAATGGGAGGCTATACCCAAGCAGCTGCTCGGCCATCTGATCCCGAGTATGCAAACCCGTTGTGCGGCCTGTGTACGTGTGCATGGTGGTCATATCCCATATTGACGTCGGGGTACATGTGCAGGAAGCAGTGGCGTTTTGTAGCACATGTGTTTCGGGACGGTTTTCTCAACTTATCACCAATACCGTGGACTTACAGATCTGTGTCGTGTTTGTTACATATGTGCCTATGCTATTAGAGCCAGTTTTGTGTAATGCTACGTTGTGTGGCACCACATTCTACAATTATCCTTAATTCATGAGGATGAGTGTATTTTGTTGCTAGTAGAGAAGCGGTAATGGTGACATAGGTCAATCAGGAGACTCTGAACTTGGTGACTTTGAAGGTGAACTAGTCACTGGATGCCACCTGAGTAACAAATCCATCACAGATATTTCCACCATTCTAAAGCTGCCAAAGCCGACACTTCGTGATGTAATTGTCAAGTGCAAAAGCGAATGAACAAGCACAGCTAAACCAAGAGCAGGTAGAGCTCATGTTTACAACGTGCGCAGTTGCCGAGTTGCTCTTCATGAGCCACACATTTCTGTAGTGAGTGTTAAGAGAGTTGCTGTAAAGAGCGACGTCATTGGACAGTGGACAACTGGAAATGAGTGGGAGTGATGAATCACGCTACGCCCTGGGGCAGTCTTATGGATGGCTTTGGATTTGGCGAATGTACGAGGAACGTTGCCTGTCGTGATTTGGGGTACCAACAGTCACGTACAGAGGCATTGTTACGGTTTTTCATGTTTAGGGCGTGGTCCCCTAATAGTGCTTAAGGAAACGCTAAATGCAGATGAAAATAACGCATTCCACAGCATTGGGCACTGCATATAGTGTAGGAAGATTTCAGAGACAGTGCTGGGGCCCTATTCTGTATCTTTCCGCCATTTTGCCGATCGGTTCGGTACTCGAGCGCACCGAACGATCTTGTTTTAGAAGGACAGCCCCAATGTTATTCTGTAAGCATTTCGGTAGCGATGTCGAACGGTCCTAAAGAACCGAAACGCTGTTGTCAGTTCTCCTCGCGCCAACCAATCAAAAGCAACATGCCCCAGATCCGCGCATGTGCACTGCAGTGCCACATCAGCACGAACCCGAAGTGGCTAGCAGCCGACACAGCACGCCATTTATCACAGTACCGAAAAGTGTGGTTAGAGTACGTAATACTGTTCAAATTTCGCTGACCACATGCTTCCATGAATGCATGATAGCGATAGAATATTGACTATGTTTTGGAAACTGTCATACATTTCACATTATGTCATTTTATTCTTATTCAATCGACGTCTTGTTATCGATTTTACGTTTCGGAATGTGTTTCACAAATAAAAGAAGCGAAACGCGTATGGCAATAAAAAACTTGCCTTCAATTAGTTGCATAGATGGAACACATCTCCATGAACACGAAAAATTGCTTAAGAGATTATCGAAGAATAAGAAGATGCGTAGAATGTGGTTGTAACTCGCTCCTACAGATCCAAATGATGAAGTAGCCTACTTCCTTATATGATACGTCAACGGTTTGGCTCAGAAAAACAAAATTTAAAAAAATACCTTTTCGAGAGCGTGTGGCGAGTGCAGCTATACAAGTTCCTGCTAGTTTATAATATGCAGCTGATGAATCAAAATGTTTCATACATGGTAGTATAGTCTGAAAATACCTGCCAGGATAGCCGAGAGCGCTAATGCGCTGCTTCCTGGACTCGGGTAGGCGCTCCAAATGGATGTTCTTTTTAGGTGGTTTTCCACATCCCACAGGGTGAATACTGGGCTGGTCCCCACATTCTGCCTCAGTTACACGACTCTCAGACATTTGCAGACGTTCACGCTAATTGATGGCTTGCACTAGACACAGACACCTGGGGTGCACTACGTCCATCCCAGGGGGGATGTTCGGGGTAGTGGCAGGAAGGGAAGCCGCGCATTCTGAGGCATCTTATCACAGTCCGCGCGGCTCCCGCCGTTGGAGGTTTCAGTCCTCCCTCAGGCATCGGTGTGTGTGTTGTCCATAACGTCTGTTAGTTCAAGTTAGATTAAGTAGTGTGTAAGCTTAGGGACCGATGACCTAAGCAGTTTGGTCTCATAAGATCTTATGACAAATTTACAACGTGGAACAAGGCCCAAGGAAGAAGGTAAGTCTGAAAAACTGTGGTGGGAATCTTTCATCTCTGTCTACTGTTGTTAAGGATTCGATCACCAATAAACACTTGTGACAACCTAGAGTATAAAGACGCTTGCTGCTAGTTTCATTAATAGTAATTTAAGTTGTGCTCTTAGATCATTCTTCATTAATAGTAATTTAAGTTGTGCTCTTAGATTATTGCCTGATCACACTCTCGTAAATCGCTACGTATTCAGAAAGAATGGTGAATTATTTGCGACAAGAAAAAGTGTAAATGTCAATGTCAGTTGTTTCACGCACAATAATTCCATCTTTCATTTCTTAAGCATATGGAAGTCACGAAATCGAAGATACTCGTTATAGAGAAAGCGCCCTCTTACGTGTAAAAAATGCTTAACTTTGACGATTAACGAAGTCTCTGAATGTGTTACAAAGTCGAAGAGGGGGGGGGGGGGGGAAATATTTTGGTATCATGCGGTATGAGAACATTACGACCTTCGAGACGGCAGTTCGTTGCCTTACCAACTTTGCTATTAGAACTCGCATGGCTTCGGATCTATATTCCACGAAACACTCCAAAAAGATGCAGGCTGGCTTCGTTGCCGAATGAGGCGAGTGTGAGTCGTAAATGCAGAAATTTTGGAAGGTTTCCTCTATCAGGCTTCACAAAATTCCTTTGCATTGTTACTTAAAAGTTTTAAGCCATTTGCGGAAAAAAGTACGTGAAGTCACCACTGATTTCAGCTGACACTCATGTGATACATGTAAGCAGAGCCGGCCTTTTGAAATTTAATGACTTTTTAAACTTTTAATTACGTAAAAATAACAAGTATTTTGTGAGAATATTGACCAAAACTGTTTTTTGTGTTATAGTCATTCACAGTAACAACAATACAAACCATATTTCTAACAAATGTAAATAGTCTATTATGAACTCACTTTCCTCCCGGACGCGTCCTGGTGATTCTTCAGTAACAAAATCACTAAATCCGAAGCTAAAACCGCTCAATATCTTTAAAATAACAAATTTCAGGCGTAGATAAACCACACCGAATCGAACCAGAGGGCCATACCGAAATCCAAAACCTCTCGGTACAGCTGTCGAAAAATCGGCAGTGGGACTGATCGGTAACAGGTCTCAGAAACTTACTTAATTGGAACTTCGAATAAAGAATCGGAAATGACGTCACTGCCGAGGTTCACGACGTTAACCTACTGCACTGTCCGGTATGAACGATACAGAGAAGGGCCCCAGCCAAGAATCCCGGCCTGAACCCAATGGAACACCTTTCGGTTGAGTCAGAATGTCGACTTCACTCCAGACCCCACCGTCCAATAGCACTAGCTTCTCTGGTTTCAGCTCTCGAAGAAGAAGAATGGTCTTCCATTCCTCCACAGACATCTGACTGAAAGTGCACCAGCAGAGCTGAAGCCGTCATTGACGCTCGAAACACACGAAGAAAGAATGCTGGACAAGAAACCGGAAGTGTACTGATGAACTGCTGTGGCAGCTCGGCAACGGCCGAACGGTTCAGGCGTCACGTCGAGCGCTCTGATCGGAGGAAACAAGCTCCAACGCGTGAAGTGTCAACTATCAAGTAATTTTAATCGGCCTACGATGAAGCTTTGGCACAGTGGGTAGTGTCGCGGTTTCAAAGTATTGCGCCTTGTGTGCGAAATTCAATTATTGGTTTCATTTTATTTCTTTTTTATTTTTCATTATCTACCCATGTCCGTAGCACGTAACTACACGATTGTTTCTTATCAAATTAGAGGGTAAAGGAAGCTATATTAATTGTAAAATTACTACTGTGTTTCACAATAAATGTCACACATTTAATGCATAATATACACTATGTGGTCAAAAATATCCGGACACCCCCAAAACATACGGTTTTCGTATTAGGTGCAGTGTGCTGCCACCTACTAACAAGGTAATCCATATCATCGACCTCAGTAGTCATTAGACATTGCATGGGAGCTTAATTAATATAGAATGCAAATAATTTTAATTTCAGTAGCTGTCTGTCCGTTGGCCCTGACTAGTATTAGTACGCAATCTGACTGCATAGAACAACAACAAGAAATGAAAGAAAACTTCCGTTAACACAATTAATTAATTAAGTCCCCAGCAACTATAAAACCTAGGAAACAACAAAACACAAGTGTAGCTGTTCTGCGTGTCGGAGTGTGATTCAACGTACACATCTGGCACGGTTCTTCCTCAATAAGACAAGATATTTTAAATACCATTTATACTGAAGTAGTTAAAAAAAACAGAAATACTATAATTGCACATCGAAACCAGAAATACAGTCTAATACAAGAACACGAGCCAAATGCTTTGTTGACTGAACCTGTGACCAAGGGGCATTATTGTTTCACACATTTGAAATAAAAAAATAAAAAAAATTTCTTTACCTTTATATATATTGACGAAAAGTACTCTGATCATTACAATATCTCCATTCGAACAGCTTCTGGTGTCTAGCCCATCAAAACATCTGCACACAACATGGCCTCAAATAGTACAGGTATCAACATCCTCTCTCCAAAGCACTAACTACCACCGCATCTCAACAACGACTGACTACTGCTACTTCTCAACAAGCACTGACTACGGGAACTTTTCAACAAGCACTGCCAGTGGAGGCGGCGGAATAATACTCTTTGGCGCAATCTCTGGCGCTGTGGCTCAGTGTAGCCACCTTTCATATGCCCCTCCTCCACGGGCTAGAATTTGATGGTAATTTTGCCAGCATTGGTGGTGAAAATACCACCAAATTTGTCCAAAAAAATACAGACAAAAATAAAAGATAATATTAATACGTAAATATCACATAATTAGATAAAATTTTGGCTTTGCACTGACCTTTCAATAACCTAATATATAAAATACAGTAAGGAATACAAATTCTTTCATACATGTGACTTTACATAATAGTTTACACGAGTATCATGTGGTTAAACAATTCAATCAATAGCGTCAGCAATGACGAATATGTGCAGGTAAGAGTCTCATAACATTTCACAAACAGTAATATACAAAAAATCAGTTTATACAAATATTCACATAAAATGCTTTCCATAGTTCAATAAACAAGTAGTTGACAGTTCCAGCAGTAGCACCCAGCAATGGTCAACAGGTGCAGACACCAACAAGTGACATCATCTCAATAGAAGCAGTTCCATCAGTGGCACCCAGTAATGTTGACAGGTGCAGACAGCAAGAAGTAACATCATTTCAGTAGAAGCAGTTCCAACAGTGGCACCCAGCAATGTTGAACAGGTGCAGACACCAACAAGTGACACCATTTCAGTAGAAGCAGTTCCATCAGTGGCACCCAGTAATGTTGAAGAGGTGCAGACACCAACAAGTGACATCATTTCAGTAGAAACAGTTCCATCAGTGGCACCCAGCAATGTCGAGCAGGTGCAGACAGCAACAAGTGACATTATGTCAGTAGAAGCAGTTCCATCAGTTGCACCCAGCAATGTTGAACAGGTGCAGACACCAACAAGTGACATCATTTCAGTAGAAGCAGTCCATCAGTGGCACCCAGCATTGTTGAGCAGGTGCAGACACCAACAAGTGACATTATGTCAGTAGAAGCAGTTCCATCAGTGGCACCCAGCAATGTTGAACAGGTGCAGACAGCAACAAGTGACATCATTTCAGTAGAAGCAGTCCATCAGTGGCACCCAGCAATGTTGAACAGGTGCACGCACGTACAACAGTTTGAAGGCACACACAATTGCTTTTACAAAATTATTCTCAATGCTCTTACACTAAACATACAAATGGTAATAAACACACAAATGGTATCAGAGAATTGTCATATTAACTATTACAAATACACAAATATCAGTAAACCTATAATATTTATGGGTGTCAGTGAAAGCCACAACAAACAAGTAAAATAATATTTAGGAGATAGGTCAGTACCAATTATTTGGGATTAGGAAAGGAAAACACACAAAACACACTCACTCATCTTTCATCCACATTAAGTACTACTGTGTAATTGAATAGTGTTAACTGTGTAAATGCAATTCTGTCAAAAATTTGATGTTCGACATGTGTATCAAGTAGTAGTGGCAGCAGTGTATAACAGTCAGTAATAGTTAGTCAACGTCATAGTCATCATGTCAAGACCAATGTTTGCCAAGCCAAATCAAATGTACTGTTGCTGAACAACTGTCAGTGTGCCAAGATATGCAAAAGCTTCCTCTCTCCAAAAAAAAAGTATACTGCTTAATGATTTAACAAAGTGTGTGTGTAGACAATCTTCCTTCCACTTGAGTTGAAACGTCCCCTTTGAACAATTTATACAAGACTGTGCTTAACCTGTTCTCTAATTGTTTCACTGTCTACACCATTGTTTGCCGCCCGCTCCATTTCCCTATGCACAATTACCAAATTACTACTTTGAACATTAGTTAATTCATTACTCTGCGGCGCTAACACACTGCTTTCGTCTTCACTGTCATTTCTCAATTTACTATGGAGCCTAGTATTACGTTTTTCACACGCCATTATTGTCACAATGTTTCACGATAACACAGAAAAGCACAATTTGAAGAGCAAAAATAAGAGAACACATTAACATAACACTGAAAATAATATCTAGTTAATTGCAGCTGCGAAATACTTGGTGCAAATCTACATGCATGCCACAACTGTTTTACTGTACAACAATGAAAGACTGCAACTACAAAGGAGATTTTCTCTACAATTACGTGCTAGCAATAAACAAAATCTACACTAATTACACAAACTACAACAAAAAAATCAGAAGATTCCAGTGAGGTATCCTCGGCTAAGGGTCGACATATGAAACGTCCCCTTTGAACAATTTATACAAGACTGTGCTTAACCTGACACACAATATTTTGTTAGCGCAACGCAATCTGACTTTCAAAATTCCCTACAAAAGAATGGCCCTGACTAACATTAAACTATACCTTTCACAAATCACTTACCTCACAAAAATCTTCGCTGCTCAAGCTATTGCAATACAGCGAGCGCCACTACTGCCAGCTAAATAAAAGATTCAAACTATGGAAGGCACTAACTACTGATAGGGATAGTTAGCAAATGAAAGATATTAATAGAGAACAAACAATGTATTTACCTTGATATCATCATATATAAATATAGCAGTTCATGACAAATTTCAAAACTCCGCCATCTCTCTCCCCACATCCACCACTGCTGGCGGCTCACCTCCAACTGCGCAACGCTACGCGCTGTTCACATCCAGCTGCCGCTGCCCAACACTACAATGGCGAGTATTACAACAATGTAAAGCAGTCTGTGGCTGCTTTGCATTGTTGTAATACTCGCCATTGTAGTGTTGGGCAGCGGCAGCTGGATGTGAACATCGCGTAGCGTTGCGCAGTTGGAGGTGAGCCGCCAGCAGTGGTGGATGTGGGGAGAGAGATGGCGGAGTTTTGAAATTTGTCATGAACTGCTATATTTATATATGATGATATCAAGGTAAATACATTGTTTGTTCTCTATTAATATCTTTCATTTGCTAACTATCCCTATCAGTAGTTAGTGCCTTCCATAGTTTGAATCTTTTATTTAGCTGGCAGTAGTGGCGCTCGCTGTATTGCAATAGCTTGAGCAGCGAAGATTTTTGTGAGGTAAGTGATTTGTGAAAGGTATAGTTTAATGTTAGTCAGGGCCATTCTTTTGTAGGGAATTTTGAAAGTCAGATTGCGTTGCGCTAACAAAATATTGTGTGTCAGGTTAAGCACAGTCTTGTATAAATTGTTCAAAGGGGACGTTTCAGAGTGTTCTAGTCTGCCAACTTCATCTTCCTTGTTCCATATAAACCAACAAAAAAAATATGCTCCTCACTTACTTTACCTCTTATCCACCAAAACTCCAATAACCATCAGCATCACATGATCTCAATACTTCAATAATACCTCTTACGTCGATACATATAAACCTTATCATCAATATCATTTACCTTACCTCTTGTCCACCAAAACTCCAATAATCATCAACTTCACACAATCTCAATACCTCAATAATACATCTTCAATACGTCCACATATATAAAAGTTATCGCCAATATCATTTCACTTCCATAACAACTCTTTCCTCTAGTCAGTCTCGTCGAACAAGTACAGATAAAATCGTAGTGCAAATTTCAATTTATCATCCCATGCAATCCGAAGACACAATGTCCACACACAACCTCTGTGTAGTCCACCTGAGCCAAATCTTCCACTCATTATGAATTAGAAAATACATTTTGGTTACCGTGTCCATCATTAAATAAAAGAAATGCATACATGGCCTCTAACAGCCTTTAGTTCGAATAACTTTCAGTAAGTACGTACGATTACGGAGTGTGAATGATCATAATATTTCACAGTGTGTACACCACTTCCAGAATCATGGCAAAACAGAAGCAAACATGTGGAGTATTTCTTGTGTCAAGTGTCACTTGCTATTTCAATTGTTCACGAAGAATGCAGTGTAATAACTGTCAATGGTCTAAACCTAGTGTTGGTATGTCATGTCGTTAGCTTCCCTCCTATTAGCATAAATTTATACAGCTTCCATAAAACCTCCAGCTCATGTGACTTCAATGAAGTTTCTTGTACTAATGTCGTTCGTCGATATATAGCAGTTCATTTTCTTATCTTAAAAATATAAGGCACTGAGCGTAAGCAAAACATGCAATAGCGAGTAAATATACCAGTGGAGAACAGAATGTCAACAAGTGGATGCAGCACAATTCCTACAACGAAGCTCTGCCAAGCGAACAATCTATAATTAATACCATAGTGTGACCTAAACTGCATGTTCGTACACCGCATATCAGCATTTCTATATGCCAAATTAAAGAGTAGTTATGACAACAAAACAGAAATGTGTAAATATGCAATCCATACGCAAGCAGCAATTATGTATCTTACATAATAAACAGGTCATTAGCATCATATCAGCATAAGCAAATAAATGTTCATATGTCATCTTAATAAGTAAACATGAAGGCGTAAGCAGGTAAATCACAAAGTATAACTTACATACCTAACCACATCAGCACAATTAATCAGGTGACAATTATAATTTAAATAAATAAGCACAGCAGGCACATAATAAAAAAATATGACATCAGTGAAAAAGCAGAGTACCCAAGCGATGCATAATATACATAAGTAACAACCCTGTTCATTAATCAATCATTGTCAAACTCAGTCAACTCAAAGTATAAATCACGTAATCGCGAGCAGCAAATTACGTCTAAAGTACGTACCTAAGTGGAAATATGTTACCTGAAAAATAAACTCAATTAATAGTTACCTTTTTAGTTTATTAGTTTCTTCTTCGAAATTACATTCTTCCTGAAATTTTCTCGATAGCAAGCCCTCTTAACGTCGGACACACACAAAACTTACATGAAGGTCTTAAATATTTTATACAACCGTATCCTGAAAAATACTGAACGTTAATAACATAATTTATCAAGTCACTATAGCTTTATACTGAATTTATTCAGAGAAATTAGACTGTGTATTTGTTTATGGCTGTCAGTGCATTCGCACTGAGCGCTCGATCAGCTGTAGGTACGCGTGACGTAGGAAGTAATTGTTTGCCGTCAACGACTGCCTCGTGCGCCGCGCAGACTTGACTGTTGCTTTGAGTATGTGCCGCCGCCAAAACACAGCGCGGTATCCATGTACTCTCCGCATGTTTACGTATAACTGTTGGTTTCTCGAAAGTATGTCATTCCACAAAAATTTTAACGTTCGATATATGATGTATTCCCTTAGAGCGCCGAGATTTAAGAGTTTCTACTTCGACAGTATTATCATGAATGATTTTGCGAACTCTATATGGACCATTATAAAGCAGAAAAAATTTGCGACACAAGCCCTTTCCTTTGTGAGACAAACGATGAGAAATGCGATTTGTCGGTGCTTTGTTTTTTAATATCAATATAGGCGGTAAAGAAGTTGAATCATTAGGGAGTTCATTCAGAATGTTTTGAAAAATATGAAGATACTGATCCCAAGTACTGTGATTCTGATGACAATAAAGTCGACACAATTTATTGATTTCCTTCATCCATCTCTGAAGCGTTAGATTGAGGGTGAAAAAGTGAAATGAAAATTGGTTTAATCTTACGACGCCTTAGAGTACGAAGACAAATTTTAGAGCGAAACTGTGATCCATTATCTGATATAACCTTATAACATGACCCACTTCTTTAAGAAAATGTTTGATGAAAGCATTAGATACTGAACGAGCTGTTGCTTTGCGTAAAGGTGTAAAACACACATATTTTGATGTCAATTCCACTGCTACCAAAATGTACGCAAAACCATTAGTAGAACGAACCACTGGACCCAACAAATCGACTGCAGCCATCTCCTTTAATTTCGCTGGAATGATAGGAAACAACGGTGCTCTGTGAGAAACAGTTTGCGGCTTAGCCTTTTGACATAATTTGCATTTGGCAAGAACAGATCGAATACGTTTTTCCATATTACTGAAGTAGCAATTTTCTCGTAATTTATGAAAGCATTTTCTGGGACCAAAGTGTGCATAACTGAAATGTGTGTACCAAATCAATTTATTGACCCACTCATCAGGAATACAAACTAACCAAACAGAGTTATCGACCGATTTTCGTTTAAACAGAATATCATTGCGAACTAAATAATGCTGTCTGATCGCTACGCTTTCCTTTCTCCTCCACTTCTCCTTAATGTCCTTCCAGGTTGGATCCTTATTTTGCTCCTTAGCGATGTCCTGGAGCGAAGACGAAATAAAATTCTCAAACGCAACACCTTGAATATACATCAAACAATAATTGTTTTCTTCGCAGTCCTCTTCAGCACTTTGTTTCAAACCCATAGGTGCACGCAATAAAGCATCAGCAATAATATCTGAAGAACCCTGTATGTAAACAATAGTAAAGTCAAATTGTAAATACAGCGCCCATCGTGAGAATCTTCCATGTGTTAATTTTGTTGACATAAGAAATTCCAGAGCTCGATGATCGGTGTAAACCTTAGTATGTCTGCCAAACAAAAATGTGTGAAATTTTGTGAAATCTCATACAACAGCCAAAGCTTCAAGTTCCGCAATCGAATAATTCTTTTCTGATTTAGAGAGAACACGACTTCCAAATGCAATAGTCTTCTGTACTACAACGCCGTTTTCTTCTATCTCTTGAAATAAGTGTGCACCTAGGCCTTTGTATGATGACTCCGTCGCCAAACAAAAATCTTTAGATAAATCCGGATGTGAAAGAAGTGGAGCAGCAACTAAAGCATCACGGAGTTGTTCAAATTCTGATTGAGCTTCCTCATCCCAACACCAATTAGAATTCTTTCCAGACAGTTCACATAAACGAGGTGTGGCCAAATTGTCCAATCTAACAAAGCGTCTAAGAAAATTACAGACACCAAGGAAACTACGAACATCGCGTTTTGTGGTAGAAACAGCATAATTACGTATAGCGTCTAGTTTCTCTGGATCAGGAAAAATACCTTCTGTAGAAATAATATGACCAAAAAATTTCACCTGAGAACGACCAAATTCAGATTTTTCCAAGTTCACTGTAATGCCAACTCTTGCAAAAATACGTAATAATGAATCCAAAATTTTGTTGTGCTCACTCCAAGAACGTTTAGCAATAAGAATATCGTCAACATATGAAGT